>NC_091804.1:31000000-36000000 GCF_041296235.1 Equus asinus | reverse complement strand
CCAAAGCACCACAGGGCTGCTCTTGGGATCCTTCTGGGACTCCACAAACCTGGGAGGGAGTCAGGGCAAGGTGGGCGCAGGTGGAGGGTCCCCTTCCAGCCCTCCATTCTCCCAGGGTCCCTTGAGGTCTTTAGAACCCCTCCCCGCTGCCCCAGGTCATCTCTCCTGGTGGGCATCGTATTTTCCCCTCCCAACCGCGCCCGGGAGGGAGGGCCGCAGACCAGTAGTGGAGGTGCTTGGTGCCTGAGCCTCTGAGGTAGCCGGAGTACTGGCGGAAAGACGGCTGCTTGGCCAGTCCGGGCAGGCACTGGATCTCATCCTGCTGGGGGGCTGTCTCGCCTCGGGGCGCCCAGGATAGCAGCAGCAGCAGGAAGAACGGCGGCGACAGCGCGTCTCTTACCATCTGCGGGAGGAAGTGGGTGCCTGTTTATTCGCTCCCGCGCTCCTCTCTGCTTCCGTGCAGCCATCCCGGGGAGGAGCTGGCGGCGCATCGGCGAGGGAAGCCCAGGTCCCAGCCCCAGCTCCCACCCGCTGAGCCTCCTCCGCCTGGCACCGTGTGCCGCGCTCCGCCCGGGGGCTTCGCGATCGCTCCCAGCCTCCGGAGTCTCCTCACCTCTGCTCCCCCGCGTCTGTGCTCTCCAGGAGGTGCCCGGCGATGAAAGGTCATGTGTACTCAGAGTCACGTGTGCTCTGGCATCACATGACAGTCTTCCTCGGCCCCTCCTCTGGTCTCTGGAGACTGAGGGATTGGAGGGGACTGGCACGGCGGTGATCCACGCTGGGTCAGGGTCCGCGGACCTCTCAGGTCGTATCCCGGGCGCTCGCGACCCGATGACCCAGGTGTGAGCGGCCAGGATCCCTCAGACTCCCGGGGGACCCTGTTCTAGGCAGGATTGTTGAGCAAGCGGCGCTAGGACCCCCGGGCAGAGCCTAGAGTAAGGGAATCGGGGGGAATACCTTACCCAGCGGTCACCTTCTGATCCTGTCGCCCAAAATAGCTCCTGGCGCCCGCTGGCCTGCTTCATGACCGGGAGATGGCTGCTGTCTCCAACCGCGCGGAATTGGGTGCGCCCTGGGGACCCGCGCGCCCCGAGCCCTCTCCCACCCGCTTCCACCAGGTACACGGTGCCAACATCCGCGTGGACCTCTCCGGGACGCGGGCCACACGGGTGGAGAGCTTCGCCCACGGCGTGTGCTTCAGTCGCGAGCCGCTGGCCCCGGGCCAAGTATTCCTGGTCGAGATCGAGGAGAAAGAGCTGGGCTGGTGTGGGCACCTGCGCCTCGGCTTGACTGCGCTAGACCCGGCCAGTCTGGCCGCCGTACCCGAGTTTTCACTGCCCGACCTGGTCAGCCTCGGCCACACATGGGTCTTCGCCATCACGCGCCATCACAACCGCGTGCCTCAAGAGGGCCGCCCAGAGACAGACGCAGCGGCCCCCAGCCGACCCCCAACCCTCCTAGTGGAACCGTATCTGTGCATTGAGCAGTTTCGAATACCCCGCGACCGCCTGGTGGGCCGCAGCCGGCCTGGGCTCTACAGCCACCTGTTGGACCAGCTCTATGAGCTAAATGTGCTGCCTCCAACTGCGCGCCGTAGCCGCCTGGGCGTTCTCTTCTGTCCGCGCCCGGATGGCACGGCCGACATGCACATCGTCATCAACGGCGAGGATATGGGCCCCAGCGCCCGGGGGCTGCCAGCCGCCCAGCCCCTCTACGCAGTGGTGGACGTGTTTGCCTCCACCAAGAGCGTGCGCCTAGTCCAGCTTGAGTATGGCTGTACGTATCCCAGGCCCTGAGCAGGGTCCTCTCTGGCCCAGCGTGGAGACAGGAACCTGCTAGGACTCCCACGCCAGCTAGCAAGCCTCGGTTTACCCTTGGCTGTGATTGCAGGATGCCCTGCAAATTCCCTCTGGCTTTGACAATATTTTCTGTATATTAACCTAGGGATTCTAAACTGATTTTAGATCCTGGGCCTCTGAGAATTATGTGCCCTTTATTAGACAAATGCTCATAGATTTGGGCATACCAGTTTAAGGGCGTCACAGACCCCAGATTAAAAGTTTCTTAATCCCGAGGTGTGGTTCATTATAGCCCTGTTAAGCCCTTTATTTATACCTCTGATCACATTTTATAAATTCTGTGAACTAGAACCCACTCTGTGCCAGGCCTTTGCTGGAGGCTGGGGCTGCTCAGGTAAATCAGACACTACCCTGCCCCCCCGAAGCTGCTAAGTGAGGGGGAAGGGAGTGTGCTGAGTGTTAGGGCTGCAACATTGTGAAAGAGTGCTTATCTCAACCACACAAACAGCCCCATGAAGCAGGCTGGGCCTAGAGAGCAGAAGGGACTTGCTCAAGTTAATGACAAAGGGGGGACCAAGACCTAGATATTCTGCGTCTCAGCCGCAGACCCACCCTGTAGTTCAGTTTGCCTTTGACAGCCTTCTTTCCACAGTGCCATCCCTGCAGACTCTGTGCCGCCTGGTGATCCAGAGGAGCGTGGTGCACCGGTTGGCCATTGATGGACTCCACCTGCCCGAAGGACTTAAGGATTTCTGCAAGTATGAGTGAAGGCCTGCAGCCACCCTGGAGCAGGACCACAAGAGCGCGTCCTGGCCCCAGAGCTGTGGCTGGTCTGAAGCTGCCCACACTGCTGCCAGCCAGGACCAGAAATAAATACAGCTGATGCTGACACTGATCACTGGAGGGTCTCCTTGCCCCTGAAGCCCATGAGGAGCACTTCTTTTAGAATCACTGTGGGTCAGCAGGTCAGAGCAAGAGAGCGAGCATTTTATACGTCACCTAACCAGTGTTCCTAGCCTGGCTACTCATTAGAGCTATCTGGGATGCTTAGAGTGCTGATGCCCCAGACCTCAACTTCAGGCATTCTCATTCAATCTGTGGGAGGATTAGGCCTAGACATTGTTCTTGTAAAAGCTCCCTTGGAGATTCTAAACCATGGCCAGGGTTGAGAACCATTTCCCTAAAACAAAGGGCTCAGCTTCAGCACGTATAACCACTGAAATACTGATAACTAGGTCTGACCCTGGGATTCTAATTTTATTGGTCTGGAATGAGGCTGGGCGTCAGGATTTCTAAAAGCTCCCAAGAGATTCTAATGTGCAGCCGGCCTGAAAAGCAGTGTCCTAGACCAACTATTTCATTTTGCAGATGGGAAACTGAGGCCCACAGAAGGGAAAGTCTTTGTCCAAGGTCACACAGCAAATGAGTGAATGCAGAGTATTCCTTTTCTCACACTACAGGACACAAAGCACTAGATTCTTTTAGTGGTATCTCTGATCACTTGCTTCCATACACGTGATCTCATCTAACTCTTACAACTTCTGCTGGGGTAGTAGGCGGTCATCACCTCCACCTTACAGATGAGAATATCAAGGAACAAAACTGTTCAGATGACTTGCCCAAGGTAAAGGCAAGAACCTAGAATAACCAGTTCCTGGTCCAGCACTCTTTTAACCTCATCCCATTGTCATATTCAGGTTCTAGAATGAACAGGTCAATGCTGTGAGGTGGGTTTCAGGTGTAAAGAGAAGGGACTATGAGGTAACATTCTAGAAGGATGGAGAGAGTAGGACAGGAGGCAGACAACTGTTCCCTCACAAATAGGGGCTTCGGGGTAGCCATGTCCTATTTCATGTCTCCACAAACTCATCCGGGTCTTCTGCCTTCCGGCCAAGGTGAGAGAGGGGCACTTGGAACTGGAGGGAGTATGGCAACTTCCCCCGAGAACCTGATTCCTGGCTCCGGGGAGGTGGAGCTTCTGCTGGGTATTTTTGGGCTGGCCCTGGAGTCAGTTCTCTTTGAAGAAAAGCCATTCCAAAAGTCCTTGCCAATACCTACCCACTTGCTCACTCATTCATTCAACAAACACTTCTCCATCACTTAGTATTAGGGACTGGGGGTGTGGATATGAGTAAAACATAGTCCCCAACTGCTAGACAGCCGTCTTGGGCTGGTCTTAATTGCTCCTGCTCCCAATGATCTGCCCCTCAGGGCCTCCACAAAGACACCAAGAATAACATTCCATCTCATTCCTATCTCTGCAGGTGGGGCTGCTTCTCCGGGCTCGTCCCTTGGCCTCTATAGTCCTGCAGAGCCAATGGTGGTGGCCTCTAGTGGACTAGGCCCACTGAGCCAGAAAGCTGAGCAGGTGGCACGTGCTGCCCAGGCCTGGAGCCCGGCCCTGGCAGTGCCAGAAGCCAGGGGCTGCCCTGGGGGGGTTGGCTGGGAGACACTGCGGCAGAAGGAGTATGGCCGATACTGCCACAAATTCCCCCATGCAAGGCAGCCGGAGAACCTGGGCTGGGAGGATGGCTGCTCCAGCAGCAGAGATCCCTACCGGGGTAGCCCCAGCAGGCCTGGACCCCTGCTACTGTGTGGGCTGTCACCAGGGGTTCTGCCGATGCCCTCTGAGACAGGCGGGAAGGAAGCCAGCTCCCAGCCTGACATCTGCATCCTTACCCTGGCCATGATGATCGCTGGCATCCCCACCGTGCCTGTCCCAGGCCTGCGGGAAGAGGACCTGATTCGGGCGGCTCAAGCTTTCATGATGGCCCATCCGGAGCCAGAGGGGGCTGTGGAGGGGGTGCAGTGGGAGCAGGCACAAGCCCACAGAGCCTCTGGGCACATGGCCCTAGGGAGATCCAGGAGGGGCCAGCCTCCTGGCTCCTGCTTGTAGCTGGATGAAATTGCACCAGACACATAGGGTGGCTTCTCCGTATGGTTTTTGGGCAGACAGGGTTGGGGGTGCCTATGGCAGGGGAGGGGATAGGGTGGTTGTTTGAGCCACTCTGACGAACACCAGTCCTTCATCAGGGCCCAGACACCAGGAAGTTTCTCCAGATACCAGGAAGCCAGGAGACAGTCTTGTGAGAGTAGTAATGATGAAAATTACCTGTGGTAGGGGCCCTGCTTGGAGAGTCGAGGCTTCTTTTGTATCATTTTGGGACCTGATCAAAATTCCTTGTACAAAGTCCTAGGCAATGTGAATTTTCCTCTTGCCTTACATTTCCCAGCCTACTGAGTGCAGGTGATGGGACCATCAGCAAGGAAGGAAAATTAACATTTATCTGAGCACCCACTGGGTGTCAGGCCCATTATATGCCCATTTTCCTTTAAACTTACCAATGCTGTGGGGATCCCCTTTTTTACAGATGAACAAATTGAGGCTTAGAGAGGCAACTTGCCTGAAGTCTCATAGCTAGTAAAAAGGAGAACCAGGGGCTGGCCTGGTGGCACAGTGGTTGGATTTGCATGCTCTGCTTCGGTGGTCTGGGGTGAACGGGTTTGGATCCTGGGTGCAGACCTACAGACCGTTTGTCAGGCCCTGTTGTGGCAGCATCCCGCGTACAAAAGATAGAGGACGACTGGCACAGATGTTGGCTTGGAGACAATCGTCCTCAAGCAAAAAGAGGAAGATTGGCAACACATGTTAACTCAGGGCCAGTCTTCTCCACTGAAAAAAAAGAACCAGGCCTCAAAAATCAGGCAGGGAAGGAACGAGGATTTGCATGTAGTGTCAGACTCTGAAGTGTGTATTCTTTCCACAGTATTTCCTAAACTGCCTTCTATAAGACAAAGAACTAGATAAGTGCTGGAATAGGCAACATTCAACTTTAATGAACTCAGCATGGGTGAGGGGGTTGCAGGAAGGAGCCTGGGCGCCTAGTGAGCCACCTCCCCTGAGGGGCCTTTTCCTCTGTGGGTCAGGTGAGTGTCTGAAACCAAGGCCCAGCCCTCTATCTTCACTCAGTGTCTTATCTCTTATCTTAGAGCAGGGGTTAGCAATTTTTGTAAGGCCCTTGAGCTAAGAATGGTTTTTACCTTTTGAAAAGGTTGTAAAAAAACCACAATGAAAACAAGAATATACAACAGAGACTACTACATGTGGCCACTGAAGTCTAAGATATTTACTATTGGGCCCTTTACAGCAAAGATTTGCTGACTCTTATCTTGGGGAACTAGACACATTTTACGTAGCAGGCTGCAGTAAAATAGGACTCTTATCTTTTCCTGGAAGGAGAGCCCATGGCAGTACAACAGTGTGAGTGTGTGGGGGTGTGCATGTGGGGGTGGATGTGAGTGTGCACAGTGTGGATGAGCATCCCTGGGCAGTGACGGAAATCAGAGTTGGACCTGCTCATAAGGGCCGATCCAGCCATCAGCCAATTCACGCAGCGTGCTGTACCGCCGCTCAAACTCCTCCTGGTTGCAGTGCTGTAAGAGCTGACCCACCTCCTGAGTGAGGAGAGCCACTGCCAAGTGCTTATCTAGGGTCTCACTCCACTTGCTGCTCAGGATGTTGTCTAGACTGGCAGCACAGCCTGCTGTCCACTGAGCTGGCAGCATGTCGGGCTGGAGCACCTGGCAGCGGGCGCTGAGCATGGCCAGGATGTGGCGGCAGGGCAGGTGGAAGGCCTGGTTAAAGTAGCAGCTGCAGCTGGCAGGGGGCTGGGGCTGCACCCTATGGGTGTCCTCCAGGATCTGTATGTTTACCTTTTCGGAGCCAGAGCCGATGAGGTGCACAGATTTCTGGACCACAGCAAGCTCACCCAGGCAGAGCTGGGCTGCTGGGCCCGTGCAGATGGCATTAAGGGAGTGCTGGATGCGGGCTTCTACCAACTGCTCCACTTTGGGGCTTTCAGGGGTGACATCTGAGGGGACATAATTGTTCTGGGGACTCAGGCCCAGGCTGAAGCTTGCCTTGTCTCCGGAGTTCTGCTGCATGTATCGGAGCAGAGAGGTCATGCCTTGTTCCACAGACGAGGTGGTGCCAAAGAACTGGCTGAGGACACGGGTGGTGACCTCCAGGTCCTGGAAGTAGCGGCTGCTCTCGGATCGGCTTCTCCAGCGGTGGGCCAGCCAGATGCGGTCATTGAGCAGCCAGTGTGAGTGGAGCTCAGGCAGCTGGGCCGGGGGGATGCAGTTGCTCAGGAGTGTATACAACTTCCTCAGGTTGCCAGCTGTGGCCGAGCACATTGTGCTCTGCAGTGAGGTCAGGAGCGCCCTCTCCACAGGCTGTTCAAGGGACAGCTGATAGAACTTACCTTGGAGGAATTTACAGATGTGGAAGGCTGAGGGCAGGACCTCGGCTGCGGGGAACTCCATGGCTAGGGTGGGCACGGGGAGGAAATGGGGATCCACTAGGATGGTACACACTCTCTCCCATGCTGGGTTAAACTTCTTGAACACCTGGAACAGCTGGGCCAGGCCTTCAGCATCCTCCTTGGCAGGAATGGCAAAGTAGACTGCCCGGGCGAGATGACCCTCCAGCTGCACCTGAGGTCCGTCCACCAGGAAGGTATATAACACCTTGTCCCTGGGGTTATAGGTCCGGTGGATAAATAGGATCTCAGGGAAATGGGCAAAGATGCCCTGCATAAAGCAGCTCTGATAGTTGAGGGTATCTAACTGGGCAGTCTTGCTAACCTGGTACAGCAGCATAGGTGGGCTTGGGTCCTCAATCAGGAGCTCATTCAGCATTGTCAGGGCCATGGGGGAGATGGGAGAAGTCTAGATGCCAAGGTCAAAGTACTTCTCTGTGAGGCTGCTGTCCAGGAGGCTCTGTCTCTCAAGCTCCAACTAAGTTGAGGCCTGAGGCTGGACTGTAATTCCCAGATCTTGTTCCAAAGATGGGCCTATGGAGAGGAACAGAGGTTTAAGGAGAGAATAGAGGCTTGGCTCTTCAATTATTCATCCAGACAAAATTTACTGAACACTTACTATGCATGAGCACTGTTCTGGGGAGATACACAATAAACATGTAAACAAACAAAGATATATCAGATAATAAAAGTTACAAAGACCACAAAACTGGGTAACAGGTAGAGAGTAAGTCGGGGGAGGGAGGGATACTTTAGCTAAGGTCTTCTGGGAAGCCCCCTCTGTGGGCAGGCAGGATGACATTGGAGTTGAGACCTAATTTTTAAGCCAGACATGGAAAGATTTGGTTCCATGAGATGAGTGTGAAGGCTAGAGCTGCAATATGGTCTTCTTTTTCTTAATAGCATTTTCTATTTGTCTAGCACTTTATATTTACAAATTACTTCTTGACATCCACTCTTTCATTTGGTCCTGGTACACGCAAGAGAACTGCAATTGCCCCCAACTTGCTGTGTGATCTTCGGCAAGTCAGTGATTCCTCCTGGGCCTCAATCCCTTCAACCACAAAACCGGGCTAACAAACGTGCATAGCTTCTCCACCTCTATGTAAATCCCTCAACTACAATGTGCCAGTCAAATGCTTCCTTTATTTGGCCGCAAACCGGGTTGTCCCCATTTTACAAATGAGAAACTGAGGCTCAAAGAGGTTAAATAACTTGCCCACTATTGCTCTGTAAGCAGCTGGACGCTGAGCCTTTGGCTGGCGATCCTGACTATTTTCTACAGCACCTGAAGTCCAAAAACCAGGGACCGAGAGGGGACGCGGCCTCTGACCTCTCACCTCTAACGCGGGTGGGAGGACGTGGATGTCTGACGTTCCCATTCGGAGTCCGGCCGGATCCAGAAGAGCAGTCATCCTCCCGCCCCTTTGGGAGCCGTGTCATGGGTGACGGTGGTCATCAGGTGCCTCACACCTCCACCCCTTCAAAAACCACTCACCCACAGCCTGGCTCTGTCGCCATTTCTCCCTATTTGACCCTGCCTCTGACTGTGACTGACCTCTAGGATCACCAGCCGCGGCGCCGCTTCCCGTGACTCGGGCCAGCGGCCTGAGGAGTTCGTGTTCGGCCTTTGGCGCACGGACCAATCGCAGCCTGGCGACTCGTGGGCAGTGCCGTTACCAGGGCTACGAGGGGCTCGGCTGGCGGTAACCAATGAAAGCCTGAGGACACTCCTGTTCCTGCCAGTCTGAGCCCTGAGACAGGAACTCTCGAGCCCGAATTCTGGGTAGACGACTGGACAGGCGTGCTACTATGGAAACTCCCTCACAAGCCGAAAATGAAAAGGAAAATAAATAGCAGTGTTCTACGGATTTCTTTCTTTTCTGGTCACGTTCCAAAGCCCCAGGGGGGTAGGAAAGGATGCACGTGTAGTTGTACTGTTTTCTGCCTTATGGGGAAACTGAGGCCCAGGTCCCCAATTCTGTCTCTACATCAGGGGTCGGGGCCCAACCCTGGGAGCTGAGGAAATCCAGATCTCCTTGAGAGCCCTGAAGCTTGGTGTTGCCCAGCCCTACCCCCTCCAGTATTCTGGGGAAGAGAGAGATCCAGAAGGGAAGGTCAAGGTGAACCAAGGCTGCCTGCCCTCTTTTGACCTCAGTTCGCCAGAAGATGGCATCTTGGAAAGCTGGATGGCTACCGGGCTTTAGGTAATTAAGATTACAACTAACAACAACAAAAGTCAGTGTCGGTGCTTATAACTGCAATGAAAATGTTCTGTTTATATAAATCTAGAGGGGAAATTGCGATTAGAACAGACCAACACACTAATTTTTACAGATGAGGAAACTGGGGCAAAGAAATTAGGGACTTGCCCACAGTCCCCCAGCGGTTGCGGGCAGTCGGATTTAGGACTCAGGTTTCTTCCCTCCCAGTCTAATCGGCCTCCTCCTGCTAGAGCACAAGGCAGCTGAAATCAGTGTTGAAGGCTTGGTTGGTGGGAAGAGGGTGAAGTTCAGTGGTGGACTGCCCAATCTGAATTTGAGGCATCAAGTTCTGTTTGGCTCCACAACCCCCATTAGATTCCTTCACTGTTCAAGCAGCACACCTTTACTCTGCTTATTTGATTTTATTTAAAAAAAACACTTTATTTAATATAAATAAAAATAGGTACAAATAACAGATTCTTTGTAAAGAGCAGCAACAGCCAAGGATCACCCTCCTTCCCTTTGTCTCCGAAAACAGGCCCTTTCACCAGGTCCATTTTAAATGGTCTCACCCTATCCCAGGGCAGGGGTTCATCTCTATAAAGAGAATAAGATCTGATCTCAGGGGTCAGAGGAGAAAGAGGGATGACCTTTCAGCATGGAGATAACTTTGGCCTTGAACAATGAACGAGGCTCCCAAGGAATGCCAAAGGTAGGGCGGAAAAAGGGCAGATTCAAAGGACTGTCACACAGTGGGGCTCCTCTTCTCCCTATTGTAACAATCTTCCTAGCCCTACCTAGGAAGACACAGGTTAAAATGCTGACCTCTGGCATGTCCTGCCCACTTTGAGCTCTCCGACTTCCAAGGAGAGGGGTTTGTGGTCCAGTGCGCCAGTGCAAGTGTTTTAATCATGAATCGTGGCTCTCGCAGGAGGGAGTCTCTCCCCTTCCTCCTGCTCTCCCCAGAGGAAAGGGAGGCGGCCCACATCCTTGAAGTCCGCAGGCTGGTGATTGGGCTCAGGCTGCTGGCACGGGTCAGCCCAGATGTCCACAATCTTGCGCAGGGTAGAACAGCGCTCCTCCAGCTCCGGCCCCTCACTCTGCATTAGCAGGTTTGCTAGCTCCCTGCTTAGGTCCTGAATCATGTCATTCCGTCCTTGCTTCCCAGGTTGGCCTGTGTTTGGGACCACAACAGGGTCCCGGAGTTCCCCACTGGGCCCGAGGAGGTGCTGGTACCTTTTCTGCCACCGACGGCACACCATGGCTTCTCCCACGGGCTTCTGGCTGGTGTGCAACAGGGCCAAAATGTGCCGGCATGGCAGGTGGTACCACTGCTGAAAGGAACAGCTACAGCTACAGCCATCTTTGCTAACCTGGTGAGAGTCCTCCAGCAGCTGAACGTTCACTGAGGAGCCAGCCATGTCCACCAGGTGGGTGGAGTTCTGCACCACCTCCCACTCATTGTGGCACAGCTTATAGGCCAGTTCAGAGCCACTCTGGTGCAAGGTGTCTAGCATGCCACCCCGGGAGGGCTGCACCTGTGGCTGCTGCTGCAACAGCTGTGGGTCTGGCTTTCTCTCATCCACAAGAAGCCTGGTAAGGCTCCCTCCACAAATTCCAAAAGCCTTCTTGGACTTTGGTGGTGTGCTTGCTGGCCGGGCTCTCTTTAACTTGGGAGGAGCCATGGGCAAGTTCTTCAAGCCTTTGGTATTAAAGAAGTCTATGTAATCCACAAAGCGGAGGATGCAGTCCAACAGGGACTGCTGTTCTTGAAAGAGGCTTGACACCTTGCTGGTGACAACGTCTAGGCTGTCCATATAGGTGTTACATGCGTGCAGGCCCTTCCTGACATGCATGTACCACAGCAGTTCACAGGAGAACCAGTGCGCCTGCAGGAAACTGAAGAGCTCCCCATCTAGTAGGGCTTGGGACATCTGACAGAGATTGTGCAGGCTGGCATCAGAAGTGACAAACACAGCCTCCCGCAGGGCTTCCTTCATAAGCCTTTTAAAGGATGGATGTGCTGAACTACGATGCAACTTCTTCTCTAAGAGACGGGTTGTGTGGTAGATAGAAAGAAGGATGCGAGCAGCAGGGAAGATCTCCTGCAGGATGGCTCGATGAGGGAAGGACGGGTCCACAAAGACCACCTTGACCTTGGGCCAATCTGAGTTGAACTCTGTGAAAATACTCAGCATCTTGGCCACGGAGGTGGCTGTCTCAGCCTTGAGCACAGCAAAGTGGACCACTCGACTCTCTCGTTCCTTGTTCTCCACCAAGAAAGCATAGAGGATGTGGCCCTGAGCATTCTCCACCCGGTGCAGCAAGAGATTCTCTGGGAAACGGATGAACAGGTTGCTCATCTTGCTGCTCTGGAAGCTGAGCCGGTCCAGGTCTTGGCTGTTGCCCACACTGAAGGAGGCCATGGAACCTTCATCCACCTTAAGAAAGTTCTTCATCACTTTTGCTATCTTGGCCAGGTCAGAAGGAGTGATGCTCTCTTGCTCTTGCTTTGAGGGTGCTTGGACCTTATCTAAGCAAAATGATGGTTCAACCAGGGACTTCTCAGCTGTGTCAAGGTCCTTCTTGCCTGTGGGCTGTGCAGGCTGGGGTTTCTGCAGGCACATTGTCTTTTGAGATTTACCAGTGGCGTCTCCTCCAGGACCCTCAG
Organism: Equus asinus; assembly: GCF_041296235.1. NCBI lineage: Eukaryota > Metazoa > Chordata > Mammalia > Perissodactyla > Equidae > Equus > Equus asinus. The sequence continues at coordinate 35,988,005 of NC_091804.1, read as the reverse complement.
TTTTAGAGTCAACATGTATATGCTGGGTGTTGAGTTCACTGATAAATAGTCTATCCAGTTTCTCATTATACCGCAGGAGCAAATACGCTGGGCACATGTCTTCCTCTGGTGTTCTCTTCCTGTTTGACTGGGTCCGAATACAGACAAATTTCACCTGCACATATCTAGGGAAGGTAGAGGTGACAATGAGAAAGGTGCTGACTATCCCCTTTCTCTTATGAGACAAGGCCCTGTAGGGTCTTACAGTGCCTGATACATTTCCTGGAGACCACACTGCAGTATTGGATGAAGGAAAGGAAGATTTACGCTCACTCTCCAGTCCCAAAGGATTCAGCTTTTTCTTTAAGACCCTCTCCAACTAAACCACTCCCCCATTTTTATCTCCAGCAGTTCTAAGCCCCAACTCCTTTCATTCACTCTGTTACTCATCTATAGCTCTCAACATACAATTCAATCTGAGGCAAGACACAAGCGAAAACGGACAAGAGGCAGCAGCAGAGTGCCTAGCTGGTCACTCACTGTTTAAAATGCCTCCTTTATTCCACCTTTTTGGAACCACTGCCGCCGCCTCTTACAGACAGCAAAGATAAAAGCGGCCCTTAGGGGCCAGCCCCATGGCTGAGTGGTTCACACGCTCCGCTTCGGTGGCCCAGGATTTTGCCAGTTCGAATCCTGGGTGCAGACATGGCACTGCTCATCAAGCCATGCTGAGGCGCACTCCACATGCCAGAACCAGAAGGACCCACAACTAAAAATACATAACTATGTACCAGGGGCTTTGGGAGAAAAAGGAAAAATAAAAAAACCTTAAAAAAAAAAAAGTGGCCCTCAAGGATTAGGGGAAGTCTGGGCCTCCTCTTTAAGATAGAAGATCTTGAGTCATCTTTCATTTACAGAAAAATGTCTGCATCCTAAGAGAGTTTGAGAACCCCTGGGCTAGACGATCTTTAGGGTCCCCGCCAGCTTTGCCATTCTAGGCTGAAAGTGATGATTCAAAGGAGAAGGGTAATTAAATTGAATAGCTGATCCTTTTCTCTTCCTGTCCCATTCAACCCATGATTCAAGGCCCAAATCAGGTCCCACCCTCTCCAGGGAGCCTTTGTGGATACCCTCAAGCCACAGTAATTGCTCTTTTTTCTGAATTCATAGTATTTATTTAAAATAAAAGGCTTAGCAGATTCTCTGGGTGGCAGTATACCTAGTGGTGACACAGTGGGGATGCTGGAGGCTGACTGCCTGGATTTGAATCTGGGCACAACTCAGAAGTTGTCTGGCCTTAGGCAAGTCATTTCACCTCTCTGTGTGCAGTTTCCTCATCATAAAAATGAAACTATCTTATTAGGGTTGTTGTTGAGAATTAAATAAGCCACAGATGGAATATTTAACCCAGAGCCTAGTTCAGCCTTTCATTTATCCTAAATCAAAGTCAGCTGTTACCGCAGCTCCTCTGCCTTGTGACAATCTCTTGGGTGTTCATGCAGTACCTTTTCAGTTGGCTGGGGCTGTTTTCAAGGGGCAAACCTGAGTTATTCCTCAGTGTATTCCAAGCACCTAACACGATGCCATTCCTTCAGCAGATGCTTATCAAAGATGTACTGGAGAAATGACTCATGGACCATAGGTGGGTGGGACGGGTCATGCCCCTGCCTCCTCAGGGAGTCCCAGCCCAAAGACCAGGGAAGGGAGAAAATATCTGACTCCCCAGTATGACATGACACAGCCTGGGCACCTCATCAACCCCTTTCCAAACATTCTAATCCAGCTGGTCCTGTTTGCCCACCCTGTGGGGCAAGCTTAGAAAAACAGGATATGTCAGGCCCGCAATAACAGGGTGGAAGGGCCCAGGGCTGAAAATGCCTGCACCTGTTGTGTGAACAGCACTGGGGCGGCAATGCCATCCCTAGCTCAGGGCCAAGGAGGGGGCTGGGGCAGCCCAGCAGTATGGTGAGGCCTGTGAGGAGTGACTGCAGCATGGCCTCTGCCTCTCTCTCCAGCCTCGTTTCTACCCCCTCACCATCTTGTTTTTCTACGCCCTAGAAAGACTGTCTACAGCTTCCCATGTTCACGATACTGTCACACCTCTACGCCTTTGCTCGTGTTTGTCTCTCTGTCTGGAATGCCCTTCCCACTTGTCTTCATCTCAGAGCTTACTCATCCTTCAGCACGACGTGCCACCATCGTCTTTTCTAGGAAGCCCTCCCCAAGCCCTTAGATTGGGCCCTACCCTTCTGCTGGCTCAGTGTCTTAGCACAGCTCTAGCTCATCAAACTATATTGACTTTCTGTGCGCTTGGTGCAAGTTTGTTAAGCTAGTCCAAAGAAAAGACACTGGTGAGTGCCAACCATAAAGCTCTTTCTCCCTTTCCTGGTTCCATTAATGACTGCACCTCCCACGGCGGAAACCTTGGCATTCTTTTTAATTCCTCCTTCTCCATGTCTACATCCAATATGTTAACATGTCTTTTACAATCTTTCCTACCACTAGGACACGTGTTAAGGATTACTACATGCCAGGCTATATTAAGCCCCTTACATGCCTCATTTCCTACCAGGAAAAGGGTTCTATTATCATCCACATTTTACAGATGGGGAAACCGGCTTAAAGGTTCTGAAGATGAGAATCTGGGGTTTAATCCTCCGCTAAACTGGAGGACCTGGGATCTGAACTAAGCCTGCTTGGCTACGGTCTGCACAGTTAACCATTATGTTGCCTGTCTTCTTTCAAAATATTCCTCCCTCCTCTGACTTCTCATTTTTACCCTCCTCGACTTGACCCTCAACATACCGGTCAGGTTGAATAACTTCCTTAAAGATCTCTAAACATACTGTCCTTGTTGGCATAACGCATTTCAAACTTAATGGGCACTAGGTTGAAGCCTGTTATTTTTTTCCCTGCTTTCTTTAATCTTTTTTACTGAGCCATAACTTACATAGAGTGAAGTACACAAATCTTCTGCAAGAATTCATTGAGCTCTGTCCTTATTTCTGTCTCCCAGGTAAAGCACAGACTCCCTTCGAGACAGGGATAGCGTTTTATACTTTTCTGAATCTGCCTTAGTGCTTACATCTAAGAATGCTCAGGCAGGATCTGGAGGAAGGGAGTCAGCCAGTCTTGCTTCCTTCCAGTCTGCTCTGCAGGTATTTGCATTCCCCTACCAGACAGTGCTGCCGGTGTACTCCTAGTGCCTGGCACTGCCCTCTGGCACAGACTAGGTGCTCTAAACACACACACTGAATGAACGTTAAATGAGTGACCGTACCGCACAGAAAGTTCTTACAGCATGAGTAGCGTACTAGGAAGATCCTTGGCAGAGCTTGTCAGATGACTTGGCTTCTAGTCCTAGCAGTATTACTCTTAATACATATAACTTTAGACAAGTCCTTTGTTTAATTTCACACATTTACTAAGTGCCACCACATTCCAAACACTGTACTCGTTGCTCACAACGCTACAGAGACTAATTAGATAGTCTCTAACTCGAGTGAGCAGAGAGACTATTACATAGGTGGCCAGTAAAGTCAAAATTAAGTGAATGGTTAAATAGAGATACAAACAATAAACTTAGAACTGAATAAAGAGTGATTCACTCTGTGGGGTTGGAACAGATTAAGTAAGGCTTTTGATTAATTTTACATAAGATTTGTGTCCTTGTTGTGTGTAAATTGCACGTTGAGCAATGAATAGGACTTTTAAGGTGGAGTAAAGCCATTCTGGACAATAGAACTTGAGTTAGGAAGAAGACTTGGAGCCAGAAGATCTGAGTTTAAATGGCAGCTCTACCACTTGTTAGCCGTGTGAACTTGGACAAGTCACTTCATTTCCCCTAAGCTTCCAATTCCTTACTTATAAATATGGAAATAACAAGAGTACTAGTCTATGAAGATCAATGCCTGACCCAAGAATAATCAGTACCACTCAAAGTGAGTTCATTTAAACGGCTGTCACAGGATCTGTGGGTTGCCAACCCAACATCCCTTAGCGCCCTTCTCCCTTCCTAAAAGGCCAGTTTTATTCAGGCTGCCATTCCTCCCCCACATAGCTAAGTGCTTCAGGGCTAGTCTAAGCCAATTAAGGTAATCTTATTAGGAATGGGAATGGATACTGGCCCAATTCTAGACAAAGAAACATGCTAGGAAATCTGCAGGAAACCAAGGAAGGCTTTTTCTTCCGGATGTGACTCCTGCATTTGTGCCATGTCAGGACCCATGCTGAGGATGGCAGAGCAGAAAGATGCAACCAGCCTGAGCCCCTGAAACAATCACTTTCAGAGGTTGAGGCTGGCCCGGTGGCACAGCGGTTAAGCTTGCACGTTCTGCTTCTCGGCGGCCCAGGGTTTGCCGGTTCAGATCCCGGGTGCAGACATGGCACCGCTTGGCAAAAGCCATGCTGTGGTAGGTGTCCCACGGATAAAGCAGACTAGGAAGATGGGTGCGGATGTTACCTCAAGGCCAGTCTTCCTCAGCAAAAAAAGAGGAGGATTGGCAGTAGTTAGCTGAGGACTAATCCTCCTTGGAAAAAAAAAAGAAGTAAGCCATTTTGAGTCAGAGTTTTCAGTTAATTGCAGCCAAAAACATCCCCAGAAACATTTCATAGTAAATAGTGGAAAAAAAGATTTGAGTGGAACTTTATCTTTTTTTTTTTTGAGGAAGATTAGCCCTGAGCTAACATCCGTGCCCATCTTCCTCTACTTTATATGTGGGACGCCTACCACAGCATGGTTTTTGCCAAGTGGTGCCATGTCCGCACCCGGGATCCGAACTGGTGAACCCTGGGCCGCAGAGAAGCGGAACATGAGAACTTAACCTCTGTGCCACTGGGCTGGCCCCAGAGTGGAAATTTATCATAAAAATGAGACTAAAATTATGAAGCTGATATTATGTTTAACAAAATGTAGGTTATAATAGCAGCCATATCCCAGTTCTTAGAATAATCAAAGAACAACTTAAAGCGTCAACTGTTTTCTTCCTGGTATAATTTTCCCAAACACTATGCTACTTTATTTCCTGTCTCACTTTTCCAATATCAAAGGTCAGTTTTACCAAAATATTCATGGACTTTATCCCTATCTCCCAAAGGCCTAATTTAATTCTTTGCTACGCAAATCCTTTGCTTTTCAAGCTACTATTGTATCATCATCCTGGTTGATTCCCCTTCTCCATTTGTTAACTGGTATAAGGCTGAGGGTGATATAAGGAGTTCTTGCGCGTTGCTTTCAGGGACTTCAAATCCTACAGCTCTTGTAGGTGCAAGGTAGGAGAGGTGCAATTTCAGTTTGCAATCAGTTTTACTAACATTGTATCATCCTAATGTTTATCTCGTCTATTCATTAGCCAGAAACTGGCTGCCAAAGATGCTGATGGGACTGGTAGGGATAAGAAGGAAGGAATAATTAAGTAGTGAGTAATTTATAAGTGGCCAGTTTATTAGCAAGATTTTTGCATTATGACTTTTGCTTTCCTACACAGCCTTGTGACTATGGATACATGGAAAATGAAAACTTGGATAACAAGGGCCTAGTTTAAAGCACGTGGTGAGGATTAAACAAAACAATGCCTATAAAGTTCTTAGAGTGTCTGGAATATAATCCAAAAAAGTATTCAAAAAAGGTAGCTATTAAACTGAACAGCAATGGAGAGAGACATCAGAATACTTCATGGACTGTGTGTAGAATATCAATCCTCAAAAAGGTCTAACAAAAAGAAAAACACAACAGCCACATATAAACATATGAGAGGGAAAACCTGGCATAAAAATCATAGAATTTCCCAGTTGACTGGGACTTTTGGTCATTTAGCGGAAACTTCCTCAGCATGTTTGACTCTCTTAAAGCACCTACCACTTTCTACCATGCACTACAGTTATGACTTTGGCAAATATTTACTGAGTACTATGTTTCAGCTGCTACATGCATTTTCTTTTTCTTTCTTTTTCTTGTTTTTTGTAGGGAAGGATTTTCCCTGAGCTAACAACTGCTGTCAATCTTTCTCTTTTTTTTTCCTCCCGGAAGCCCCAGCACATGGCTGTATATCCCAGTTGTAAGCCCTTCTAGTTCTTCTCTGTGAGCCGCCGCCACCCTGTGGCTACTGACAGACGAGTGGTGTGGTTCTGCAACCGGGAAGCGAACCCAGGCCACCACACCAGTGAGAGTGCTGAACTGTAACCACTAGGCCATCAGGGCTGGCTCTGCATTTTCTTCTTTTTTTGTTTTCTTCCTCTCCCCAAAGCCCCCCAGTATATAGCTGTATATTCTAGTTGCAGGTCCTTCTGGTTGTTCCATGTGGGACACTGCCTCAGCGTGGCTTGATGAGTGGTGCCACGTCCACACCCAGGATCCGAACCAGTGAAACCTTGGGCTGCCAAAGCAAAGCACACCAACTTAACCACTCAGCCACGGGGCTGGCCCTCTGCATTTTCTTATTTAATTTTCTTTAAATCAGCTCTCTTTACTCTACTTAATAAGGATCTTTATGTCTGGAGGGTAACAAATACTTACTATTAAAATCATCTTGTCCGACCACCAGCAGTATGAATATCTGGCTTGGGAAACATTGCTTTCTGCTAAATTATCTCCTAAAAATATTTCCTCCAACCGCCGCCCTCCAGTTCTCCAAGAGCAGTGTGCATCCCACATATCCATAAATCACTCAAAAAGCCCAACACAGTGTGCTCTGCACAGAGCCAGTGTCCAATAAATGCTCCAAGAATATCCTTTACAACATCCCAACAAGCAGTTAACCGGTCTCTGCTAAAGCCCTGGGCTGCTCAAGAAGTCACTTCCTCATAAACTAGCTCAGTCCACTGTTGTCCATAAGGTTAGAGATCACAATTTACTCATCTTTGTACCTCAACTCAAATGTTTACTCTGGGGGTAAACATTTAAGCTCTTTCTAGAAGTCTGTTGAATGAATAAATGAACAAGTGGAATTAGAAAGCTGTTACAACCCAGTGGTTAAGTAGGGCGGTTAAGAATTCTGGCAATAAACAGGCTGGGTCTGACCTTCAGTTTTAACACCTAAGAGCTTTCTTATAGTTTTTTGTTTGTTTTGTTTTTGTGAGGACGATTAGCCCTGAGCTAACATCCGTACCAATCTTCCTCCACTTTATATGTGGGTCACTGCCACAGCGTGGCTGACGAGTGGCATAGGTCTGTGCCCAGGATCCAAACACGTGAACCTGGGCCATGAACCTGGGCCGCCAAAGCAGAGTACACTGAACTTAACCACCATGCCACGGGGGCAGCTCCACCTTGTAGTTTTTTGAAATCTTCCACTAGTCCCTGCTCCAACCTGCCCCCTCCTTTCTGCCCCTTCCCATTTTTCTTGGCTGTAACTGTACCAAATTCAGACTGGCTCATACCAGGTGATTTGGGGGTGAGGGTGCTTTTTGTTACAGCTTCTTTCATTACTTTCCTCTTTCAAGTCTTGACTGCCTCAGTCCCTGCTCCTGGCCTCCCTAGCGGATCTACTCTCCCTCCTCCCTTTGCTCAGGCACATGGAACACAGCCTTCAAAGAGTTACTAAGGAAACTCTCAACCTTAATGTAAAGCAGAGAGGTAGAAACTATGGGTCCTCTTGACATTTAGCTTCTCCTGGCTCTGTTTCCACATCTGCATAATAATAGCACATTACTATTTATGGAATATTTTCTAGGTACTAGGCACTGTGGTAAGCACTTTACATGTATTAACTCATTTAATGGGAATAACAAAACCCACCTCTAACAGGGTCATTCAGAGGACCAAGTTGGATAATGAAGTCAGATGTACTTTGTAAATTATCTCTGCAAAATGTCAGCGATGACCGTTTTTTTTTCCTAATCAAGAGCCTCACTGGTATCAAGTATCAGTTAGCAACCCACCCCCCCACCAGATTAGGGTTCACTGTCATCCCCCACCCAGCACCCAAGACTTTTCCTTTGGAGCTCCTACTACTATTTTAAGGAAATAATTCTATCTGTGATTAATGTTTAATATTTGTCTCCCTGACTGGAGGCGAAGTTCCACGAGGGCAGGGACCCAATTTATCTTTCTCAACACCATCTCCAGACGCTAGCATGGAGTAAGTTTTCAGTAAACAACTGCCAAAATCAATGAATTAAACTGCCACACACTGGAATAAGCGATGTGCAGTAATCTCCCAAATACACTGACAAGTGAGAAAAGCTAGGCGTAGAATGATATGTGTAATAGTAAGCAGCTGCTTGTCTTAAAAAAAAAGACGCACATGCTGGTAAAGATGTGCTTGTTCAGGCTCAGCGCATCTCAGGAAAGTTACAGTGGTTGCCTCTAGACAACACAATGGAAGGGACACTGGCTTTTAGAGCCTTTTATATGGTTTGAATTTTTTTAAAAATTAAATGACTCTATTAACCATTCAAAAGCAAATTCATTTTTTAAATTGTTCAACCTTCAAAAACATTAATAAAATGAAACTAATTCCAAACCTCCAATCTGTTATTTGAGTTCCTCCAATTTTCTTCCCCACTGCTCCAGCATAGATTTTCGTTCTAGCTAAGTACATCCCCTCCCTGCCTTCTAAGTATATCATGTTAACACCTGCACTAACTCACACCATTTCTCCCTCCAGGACACTAATCCTCCTGTGGTAGGCAGAATGGTCCCCTGAGGCAGGCAGAATGGTCCTCTAAAGATGTCCACTACCCAGTCGCTAGAACCTGTGAATATGTTAGGTTACATGGCAAAGGGGAATTAAGATTGTAGATGGAATTAGGATGCTAATTAGCTGGCTTTTTAAAGAGAAATTATCCTAGATCATCTGGGTGGGCCCAATATAATCACAGGGTCCTTAAAAGTGGAAGAGTGAGCCAGAAGAGGGGAGCCAGAGAGGGAGATGGGACAACAGAAGCAAGTCAGAGTTATGTGATGTGATGATTCAACCAGCCATTACTGACTTTGAAGATGGAGGAAGGGGACCATAAGCCAAGGAGCGTAGGCAATCTCTAGAAACCGGAAAAGACAAGGAAACAGATTCTTCCCTAGGGACTTCAGAAAGACACGCAGCCCTGCTGACACGTTAATTTTAGCCCAGTGACTGTGTCTGCCTTTTAAACTACAGAACTGTAAGATAATAAATTTGTGTTGTTTAAACCACTACTTTTGTGGTAATTTGTTAGAACAGCAAATAGAAACCTAGTACACCTCCTGACACCTCCCCGTCTTTGGGGCCCAGCTCCAGCTCACCATGATTTCTCTGAGGCTCTGGAGCGCCTATGTCCCTGAATTACATGTTTGACGATTGATTCTGGAGCGCCTATGTCCCTGAATTACATGTTTGACGATTGATGACTCATTCATTCAACAATGACTTAACGCCCGATATGGGCCAAGCCCTGTGCTAGACTCTGGGGATGGTTAACCTGAAGGGTGTTTGGGTGTACCTGTGAGGAATCTGGACTTGATCCTACACAGGGAGCACTGTGCTAATGAGTGAGAATACCAAAAATGGAAAACCAGAGTCCCTCCCTGGAAGAGCTCAGCCAAACCAGGAAAACCTTTGTAAACTGTATTTCAAAATGATGTGCTAAGAGCTCTAACAGGTGCTGTCAGAACACAGAAGAGGAGCATCTAACCTAACCCTTAGGGAGTCAAGAAATGCTTCTTGGAAAATATGCTGAGATCTGAAGGAAAAGTAACAATTAGCTCAGTTTTCCACAAGTGGTCCAAAATGACCTCAGATTACACAAGAATATTTAATATTTATTTATAAACATAGACTTTTTTCGGCCATTAAACTGTTACTTTTTTTTTAAGATCTTATTTTTCCTTTTTCTCCCCAAAGCCCCCCGTACACAGTTGTGTAATTTTAGTTGTGGGTCCTTCTAGTTGTGGCATGTGGGAAGCCACCTCAGCATGGCCTGATGATTGGTGCCATGTCCACACCCAGGATTCGAACTGGCGAAACCCTGGGCTGCCAAAGCAGAGCAAGTGAACTTCACTCGGCCACGGGGCAGGCCCCATAAACTGTTACTGCTTATATATTACTGCTTAGATTGCTTCTAAAATAGGTTTCTTTGAATATTAAAACTGAATTTTAAAACTGAATTTAAGTAAATTATAAGATGGTATACGTAGTACTGAGATGATAGCATACTAAATGACTGACATTTGAGAAAAAGTGAGCTAAGATAAGAGGATAGGCAAGGTTATTCTACCCAGCAGACACGGTAAATGCAAGGACCAGGAAGCTGCGGGCTTGGCACAGGGCTGAGTGTGGAGCAGACCCAATCTGTATGGAGCACACAATGCAAGATGGAGACGTCAGAAGGGTCAGATGGTCTGGCGAGCCAGGTTAACGGTCCTGCACTTAACCTGAAGGCAACAGGAGGCTGCTGCGCTTTATCCGACCTAGACTCCAAGCAGCATGACAGCAGGGCATTTTTGTCTTCTTCTCACTGCTTAGAAAGATGCTGCCAGCAGAGGATAGAGTCCAAACACGCCACAACGGTACCTAAAGACCCTTCAGGGGCCGGCCCCGTAGCCAAGTGGTTAGGTTCGCGAGCTCCGCTTCGGTGGCCCAGGGTTTCACTGGTTCGGATCCTGGGCACGGACATGGCACTGCTCATCAGGCCATGTTGAGGCGGCATCCCACATGCCACAACTAGAAGGATCCACAACTAAAAAGACACAACTATGTACCAGGGGGCTTTGGGGAGAAAAAAGAAAAATAAAATCTTTAAAAGAAAAAAAACGACCCCTCAGGTAGACTGCACGGCCTTCATCTCCCGCCAAGCGTGGCAGGCCACACCATTTCTCAAACATGCCACCTTCCTTCACATTTCTGTGCCTTTGCTCCGCACCTCCTTCTGGTCAAACTCCTCTACTTGCTCGGTAATTAACCATTGAACTCCGGCTCTCGGCATTCATTCAGGGCCCAGGAGGAATCATTACTTCCAGCCTGAAGCCTTTCCCCACTTCCTGGGCTTTAGTCACTTCCTCCTCTGCACACCTCTTTTATAAGCATTTATCACATTCTAGTAGGTTTACCTGAGCACAACCCTATCCCATGTTAAGCTCTTTGAGGGAGGGTTTGGTTACTTATTCATCTTTATGTCATCTGGACCCTGCATAGCCCTGGACTGCAGAGTAGAGGCAAGAACATAGCCTGCCACCTGGATGGAGAGCTTTGGCCAAACTTCTCAACCCAGAGCTCCCAAACTTAGCTCTACTTTGACACTCAGAATTGGCCCACATGGTATGTGCTTGAATTTGAATCGATTGTCAATTTTTAAAAAGTGGACAAATTCACATAAAGCCAGGATTTCTGACTCCTCTTACCCCAAATTCTGGCAACACTGGATCTTCTTTTTCCCATGGCAGCCATCAGCTGGAGTTGACCAGATGGGGCTTGCTCTCCATTCTGCCCACTGTACACTTGTGTTGTCCCACATGGCACAAAGACCTGGTGTCGGCTTGTTAGTTCATCATTCTTTTTCTTATAGTAAAATTAAAAGCTAAACTTTCTTAACTGGACTGTTCCACCTGAGCCCTGAAGGCATTCGAGTTTTCAACCCTTACTTAGACTCTAAGCCTGTTCTCTCATCACCAAATGGGAAAGATCAGATTTATCTATAATTCTCGACACAGGCCTGCAGAAAGCATGCACAGAATAGAAAAAACGGCCTGGGCCATGGAAAGTGTTTGAAAAAATGGTTGTTAATCTCAAGAGCTCAAGAACAATTTACAAAAAGAATGAATGAACGAACAAACCAACCATGAACCGCATTATTGCTTTGTAAAGAGGAGACTGATGAAGGAAATTATCGCCGAGGCGTTTTTATCCACAGGTGCTCAATGAGTGCCTGTTAAACGCCTAGAGACACGCCCAACTGCACTCCCTCCTCCTCCAGGCCGCCCTCCTGGGGACTGTCCAGCCTCCTCCCCATCCTCGTGCCCCGCCCTTACAGGATGTCCTCGCGGATGGACGTGCCGTGGTTGAGGTTGTGGAAGCGGACGGAGACGCAGTCCCTGAGGATGAAGGAGCACCTGTTCTCCTTTTTGTAGGCGCTGAAGCACTCCTTGAAGTCCTCGTAGGTCTTGAAGCAGCTGCCCAGCTCCATGGCCGCCCCCTCAGCCCACACCGGGGGCCGGCTCCAAGAGGAACGCCAGGGGTCAGAGGTCACACTTCGAGGGTCTACCGGCTGGCGTGGGCCCAGGCTGCCTTAAGGGTCGGCCCAACTGGGTGGCCTGTTATGGAGCTCAGGAGGGGCCCTAGGCCTGAGAGGGTTACAAGGGACTGGGGGCGTCTTTGCTATCTGACAGAGGGGAGACGGCAGTCAACCCTTATCATCAGGCCCAGGGCTCCGCCCCCTCACTATCGCATTCAATCACATATGGGATTCCCAGACTGGCATTCATTTTTTCCAATCGTTAGAGAAAGGCCTGAAGACTGACAGGACCACCGACCAATCATAATCTGCCTCCCGGTTTTCTCAGGGTCCGCAGGGGATTTCCGGTTACTCAGGCAATCTGCCGGAAGCTGCGCGCTCTGTATGAGTCTAGGCGTGTCAGGTCCAGCGCAGTGCCCCGGGCTGGCAGCAAGTGATCGACATGTCGTCCCCGCAGGCCCCGGAGGACGGGCAGGGCAGCGGCGATCCCCCCGGGGACCTCCGCAGCGTCCTGGTCACCAGCGTGCTCAACCTCGAGCCGCTGGACGAAGATCTCTTCAGGTAGCCGGCCGCTTCTGGCGTGCATCCCCCCTTTTGGGACCGAGGCTCCTGATCTCGACTCCGGCAACCCCACAGCACCCTGGACGAGGATGGGCTCTGCGCGGGATGCAGGCTCTGCCGCGAATGGGAGAGAACTTGTCCTTGACATAGGTGTCCCGGCTTCCTCCCTCTCGGCGCGGGGATCTGCGCAGCCCCCCCCTAGGAGGTGCTGGCAAACTGGGCCAGTAAAGGGGTGACCTGAGATATCCTTCTCAGCAGCCTCCCTTGAGGGGTCATGCCCTCGGGGAGCCATCCCAGAAAGGGCAGTGATTTGTCCAAGGGCACACAGCTGATCGGGTTTAAAACTTATCTGCAGCTCCTTGCATATTCACTATCCTCTTACAAACCCCATCCCCACCACAACTTGGTGGGGTCTGGTTTCTGAGGCCTGAGCAGACGATAAGTTTCCTTCTCCATACCACTTAAATTCTTGACTGCAGCTGGGGATTTGTTTTGGCCTCCAGGGCTCCTACTGGCTTATTGAAAGCTGTTTTTAGGCCTTAACTTCCCTTCCCCCCACTTGATGATTACCAATAACTTCCTGGGCTGTTTGCAACGCATTTTATGAAAAATGCTAAACTCTGGGCTGGGCTGGGCTCTGGGAACCTGGAGACCTAAATTCTTCAGCCTTCACTGGGCTCACACACTGGGCAAGACTTTTCACCTCTGGGGCCTCAGTTTCCTCATCTGTACACTGAAGAGGTCAGACTTGAATTCTGAAGGCCCTTCAAGCTCTAAATCTAGTACTTGGAAGAACTGGACTATAGAAGTTCAGGGGTGTAAGTGGCAGGTCTTAATGCAGCCCACCCCCAGCTCTTGGGTTCATCTTGGTCCACTCAAGCTCTTGAGAAGATTCTGCCTTCCTCTGGTGTGGGCAGTGGAAGAAACACTGGACTTGGGGTCAACAGACCCAGATACTGCTCAGGGTGGCAGTGTTTAAGCTATGTGACCTTGCTCAAGTCGCTTTCCCTCTCTGATCCCTGTTCTTTTAGTGTAAAATAAGGGAATTGTTCCATTATCCTTAGCCAAAGTCCACAGAGGAGTTGGGCAGTCCTGAAGGCCTTGCAGTTGTATGCAGAATGATGTTAGGATATTTGCCTGGGGAAAAGGTCCGTGGCTTTCACCAGATTCTCAAAAGGATCCCAAACTCAATATGGTTGAGAGATCCTGCACAAGAGGCTCATTGATGATCACAGGATTCGGCCCAGCCCCCAAGTCTTTCCTGCTTTCTCCCTCTCCCCACAGAGGAAGGAATTACTGGGCACCCACAACCCGGCGGCTGTTTGGGGGTCAGATCCTGGGCCAGGCCCTGGTGGCGGCAGCCAAGTCCGTGAGTGAAGATGTCCACATGCACTCCTTGCACTGCTACTTCGTGCGGGAAGGTAAACCACCCCCTCCCTGCCCCGAACCCAGCCAGGATCCAGGCAGCCGCTTATTCCTGGCCTTGGGGGGCTGACTGAGGAGAGAGAGTGAGGGAAGAGGAAGGGGAGGGGGAGTGGGAGAAGAAAGAGTTAGCTGCTCCCCGTTAGGGAGCCTAGAGAGGAACAAGGCCTGGGGTGGAGAAGAGCCTTGTTCCTCCCACCTGCTGAGACTCACTGAGTATTTCATTATCTGGCTGATGATGACGAGATTTGTGGCTTAACTATTCCCTGTGGGGTCTTCATTCCTTACACACCTGCTGCCAAGTACTGTGCTGGATCCTCAGAAGAATGCTGTAACCTCTGCCAGGAGTTTGGAGGGAGGCAGTTTGGCTCGGAGAACAGAGCATCAGCCTGAGAATCAAGAGATCTTGGGTCTAGTTTAGGCTGTGAGGCTCATTTGCCGTATGACCTTGAGTGAGGTCACCTCCGCTCTCTGAGACTTGGTTCATCTCACCTGATAAATGGAGGAGGGGCGGGACCAAGGGTATTTTAATGAGACGACTTCTACAGCTGCTTACAGCTCCAGGATTGATAAAGGAGAGAGTAGTCTTTTAAAACCCATGCTGTCTTTTGAGAAACATAAAAATCTCCCTGGCTTTCCCTCCCTTCCTCTCCTAAGGCAGATGCCCCCAATTTTGAGTCCCTGTCTTCTGCATAGTCCCATGAACTCTGAAGAATTTATGGAACTTTACCATGTGTGATTTGTATTAAGAAAAGAATAGTGGGGTTTTCCCCTTCATTTTACAAATCTAAAATAGTTATGATAGTAAATATACCTTTTCCTACTACATTCCCCCCCCTCGCCCCCACCGGGGTCTTTTTATTGCCTGGCGCTCCCTGACAGTCACTGCTATAAAGTATTTGAATACTTGCCGTGGGCCCAGCCTCCTTCCTACCTTTCTGCTAGTTGGATGCAAATGTGCCCGTTATTTCTTCAGCGTGATTGGAAGCTCATAAAGTGCTGGCCTTTTTGTTTGTTTTTTGGTGAGGAAGATTGGCCCTGAGCTAACATCTGTGCCAATCTTATTTTTTTGTATGTGGGATGCCGTCACAGTATGGCTTGATGAGTGCTGCGTAGGTCCATGCCCAGGATCTGGGCCATGAACCCCGGGCTGCCAAAGCAGAGCGAACCTAACCACTATGCCACCAGGCTGGCCTCAGTGCTGGTCTTTTGATATTGTAAACTTTCTAGCCTAGTGAGACAATTTTGTTTTGTTTTGTGGGGGTAGGGGCATTACCTGATCCCTCTGAATTGGTTTCTTTATGTTGTTTCTGAAAGAATTCTGTGAGTCTTTGCAGGTTAAGTATCTAGTGCAGGGCTGGAGTGTTGCTGGTTTTCGATAAATGATAACTATCACTTTTTTTTCTTTTTTTTGAGGAAGATTAGCCCTGAGCTAACTACTCCCAATCCTCCTCTTTTTGCTGAGGAAGACTGGCCCTAAGCTAACATCTGTGCCCTTCCTCCTCTACTTTATATGTGGGACGCCTACCACAGCATGGCATGCCAAGCAGTGCCATGTCCGCACCCGGGATCCGAACCGGTGAACCCTGGGCCGCCGAGAAGCGGAACGTGCGAACTTAACCGCTGCACCACCAGGCCGGCCCTATAACTATCATTTTTTGATGATGAACTTATGAGAATAATTACAACGTGCATGATACAGAGCACAGCCCCGTACATTATCTTGTTTAGTCCTCTTAAGTAAGCATGAGGGGAGTGCATCCCTGCCCCCATTCTACCTGTAAGGAAACTAGGACCTGAAGACGTTCCGTAACTAGCTCCCACGGTGCTCAGGGAGGCAGAGCTGGGATTGCAACTTGAGTTTGTGTGTCTCCAAGCTTCATACTCTTTCCTCCTTCTGTGCATTTCTTTCTTTTTTTTAAAGATTGGCATCTGAACTAACATCTGTTGCCAATTTTTTTTTCCCTCCTTCTCCTCAAAGTCTCCCAGCACATAGTTGTATATCCTAGTTGTGAGTGCCTCTGGTTGTGCTATGTGGGATGCTACCTCAGCATGGCCCGATGAGCGGTGCCACATCCGCGCCCAGGATCTGAACTGGCGAAACCCCAGGCTGCCAAAGTGGTGCGTGCAACTTAACCACTTGGCCCCAGGGCTGGCCCCATGTGCTTTTCTTTTTCACTCTTGGGAGATAATTCCAAGCCATGGGAGAGCTGAGAGGGTACCTGTCAACGTACAAATACAGAAACCAGTTTAAGAGGCAAAATGTTTATCTGGGATCACAGAATTGCACAGGTAGAAAACCCAAATGGTGTCTCACTAGGGAGTAAAAGTCAGGAGCTTTTAAAGGCTTTGGCGGCCCAGGGTTTTGCTGGTTCGGATCCAGGGTGTGGACATAGCACTGCTCATTGGGTCATGTTGAGGCGGCGTCCCACACAGCACAAGCAGAGGCACTCACAACTAGAATATACAGCTGTGCACTGGGGGGCTTTGGGGAGAAGAAGTAGAAAGAAAGAAAGAAAAGATTGGCAACAGATGTTAGCTCAGGTGTCAATCTTTAAAAAAAAAAGACTCATTTACTTAATTAAATTTATTCCAATCTTAGCCACTTTCACCATGCACAAAATTCTTTTCTCAGGGTTCCTTTTCTATGACTTTCTTGTTACATTTAGAATTTGTCCTTTCTTCTTTCTCATAACCAGTTTTTTACTTTAGGACAAATTTACTTTCTTAACAAAAATATCTACATGTCAAAAATTTACAAGAGGTTGGACCATAGTTCTTAAATATAAACCCAGCTGGAGTTCCTGAGGGAGGAAGTTCTTAGGAACTTTTACAAGATGAATTCCCCTATTAAACCACAGCCAGCCAAAGAGACACCAGTAGCCAGCCTCCGGTTGTTAACTGTGCTTCTGACCCACTGTCTACAGCTGTTTGGACAAACAGCACAAAAGACAGAATCTGAGTACTCACAGACAGGGGATAAACCCTCAGACAGCAACAGCTGTAGCCGGCTCACACAGAGCACCCCTTCCAGACGGCAGTAGCCATGTGCCCACGTGGAGACAATTGTGTTGTGGTTAATTTACCCCAGATTGGGTATTTCCCCCAGAAGCCCAAAGAAGGGCAAAGACCTCAACCAAGAGGGAGGGAGGTCAGAACCTGAGAGGACTCCTGACTGGAGGAGCTGGTGGTACGTGCACGTGGTGAGCACCCAAGGGCACATGTTTTGGTACTGGAGCCATTCCCAGGGGAGGCCAGTCCTCAAAGGTGAGATCACTTCCGGTCCTGCTTTTTTTTTTTCCTCCTAAAGATTGGCACCTGAGCTAACAACTGATGCCAATCTTTTTTTTTTTTTATTATTCTTCCCAAAGCACCCCAGTACATAGTTGTATATTCTAGTTGTGAGTGCCTCTGGCTGTGCTGTGTGGGACACCGCCTCAACATGGCTTGATGAGCGGTGCCATGTCCGCGCCCTGGATCCAAACCGGCTGCTGGTTCGGCACCGAACTGGGCCGCCAAAGCCCAGCGCGTGAACTTAACCACTGGGCTGCAGGGCCAGCCCGCAGGTCCTGCTTTGACACCGTATGTCAACCTAGAAAAACAGAAACCAGTCTAAGAGGTAAAGCGTTTATTTGAGATCAAAGGATTGCAATTTGGGGAGCACAGATTCAGGTAGAAACCCAATATTGTCCCACTGGGGGGTAAAAGGCAGGGGCTTTTATTTTTTTTTAAGAGCTACTTTGTTGTTGTTGTTGTTTTTTGGATTTTTTTGAGGAAGACTAGCCCCGAGGGACTAGCCCTGAGCTAACATCTGCTGCCAATCCTCCTCTTTTTTGCTGAAGAAGACTGGCCCCGAGCTAACATCCGTGCCCATCTTCCTCTACTTTACATGTGGGATGCCTACCAGCGAACCCCGGGCCACCAGAACATGCAAACTTAACTGCTGCGCCACCGGGCTCGCCCCAAGTCAGGGGCTTTTAAAGGCAAAGAAAGGAGGTTGTATTACAAAGAATTTTAATTGGAGTTGAGACAGAGAGCTAGTCCTGGCTATTTTGACTACTGACTATCTTCAGAAAGTCCACAATCCTCAGTCTTTGTGATTTGGGATGTCCATTCTCCTGCTGACTTCTCAAACAATTGCTTGTAAAACAGTTGTCATTTTGGCCCCATCCAAAGGTTTCGTTCAGTCTAAGGTTCTAGGCTGCAGGCAGTTTCTCAGGAAAGGCAGCTCCAACTCCATTTTAAAATGGCTCCACTGAAGTCAGTTTTGACAGCGCCCACCCCAGGCTCTGGAGGAAGGATCCTCTTCCTTGGAAATTCTCCATCCAGGGGAGCATGAAATGAGCCATGTCCATGCTGCTATTTCAAAATAATCATCAATTATTTGTGTCCCTACCTGCTTCTTGAAAGGCTGCAAGACAGCTTAAAATAATTGGCAGCTATTATAGGACTATTAAAATAAAAGTGAAGGAACAAGAGGCTAGTAGTAACAGGGGATTTTTGGGGAAATGATTGTGTCAAAAAACTAGGCTAAGGCATATCGTTGCAGTTTTGTACAAAAGTTAATTCTGAGCTTGATACCAGCCTCTTAATCTCAAGTTCATGTGCCTGATGCTCAGTAGGCCAGGCACTGAGACATAGGTGCTTGGAGATGGAGAAAGGTTTATTCCAATTGGCCAAAACAAGAAGGTGAGAGGATAGGTACTCTCAAATCCACCTTAACAAAAGAAGAAAGCAGTGGGTTTTTATAGAGCTAAAGGGCTTGGGAGGATCAGTTTCTGAGAAAAAAGGGGAAGTCCATGTTCCTTTCACTCCAGATAAGCCCTTGGGCAATGAGACTTCTGGGCCGCCAGCTGGGGGCTGGTTATCTGGTGATCATAACTTCCTTAAAGACATTCTTTTTCTGGTGCAAAACAAGCTCATAAATCCTTGTGACCCTTGAGTCACCCCTCAGGTTAAACGAGAAAACACCAAACTAACAAGATTAACTTCTTTTCATCTGTGTCTGTTGGGAACAAGGTCCAAGGGTAATCATGTTCTTCTTTAATATTTACAGTAACCTTCAGGTACCTGTCCTGGCAGCAAGGCAATAAGGGAAGCTCTCTTACCAGTTGGTGATGTGACCCTCCACTGGGTATTTCAAATATAATCAGCAATGCTGTTCCAATGGTATTTTTAAATAAAAGATTCTGGGGTGAGGCAGGTGTTGGTCCTTGGCCATTTAGCGTATCACTTCTTTTTCTAAAAGCCCAGAATAGAATGTAGGTCAGTTTGTTTTTTTTTTTTTTTTGAGGAATATTAGCCCTGAGCTAACATCTGCCACCAATCCTCCCCTTTTTGCTGAGGAAGACTGGCCCTGAGCTAAAACCTGTGCCCATCTTCCTCTATTTTATGTGGGACGCCTACCACAGCATGGCTTGACAAGCAGTGCCATGTCCGCACCCGGGATCCGCACCAGTGAACCCCAGGCCACCGAAGTGGAATGTGCGCACTTAACCACTGTGCCGGGTGGCCCCATGTTTGGGGGGTTTTGGGGGAAGTATTTCTGTAGAGAGGTAGAAGAATGTGGTACAGGAGTCATCTGTCTTGGTATAGGTTTAGAGCGTGGAGAATCTAGAGAGGAGTCAGCAAACATTATTCTGTAAAGGGCCAGATAGTAAATATTTTAGGTTTTGTGGGCAAAAGCAACAATAGACATTATGTAAACAAATGGGTTTGGCTGGATTCCAAAAAAATGTTATTTATGGCATCAGTTTCCTCATCTGTACAATGGCATAAGACCCACTTTGCTTAGTTATTGTGAGACCAACGTGAGAAAAGAGGCCTCAGTAACTAATGCTGCCTGGTCCTAGCACTCACTTCCTCACCCTCACCCCCTTCCTTCAACATCCTCCAGGGCTTGCCTGCTCTGTTGCAATAACAACTTCCAAGACTAGGTCTGGAACTCATTCATGCTGGTGGGTAAGTCACTAGACTGAAAGTACATTTTAGTTGCAGCCCAAGAGTTGCATGAAAGCTACTGTGTGGTTTTTTTAAGTTCTTTCTGAGGAAAGGGAGGCTTCCTTCCCAGTTCCTGAAATCAGACTGCACGTGTAGCTATTTCCGGTGTCTGGACTCTTGGGAAGCCTTTCTCAAAGGCCTTTGACCTTTGTGCCCATTCGGTTAAAGGTCCCCGTTGGCAATGCCAGATGACAGACCACTGCACCAACCAGCCCGGCTTCAGGGCTTCACAGTGATGTTGATTGCCGTTGAATGAGCCCCTGGTGCCTGGGTGGCTCCCCATTTGGATCCGGGCGCAGGAAGCAGCACTTCTCTAGACCTTCCACTTTCGTCTGAAAGTAGAAAATCATCCCCGACTCTCACCGCCTAGGTTTCACGGTTCCCTAAGGTCAGCCAGACTCAGAGAGACACTGAAGGACCTCAAGGACACCAGGGAGACTCTCTTGCCTAAAAACCCTCCCCGCCTGCTTGTCGAGGCTGATAGGCCCCTCCAGGGCCAATGCCTTCATCCTGTATTGGGAGCGCAGAAGCCCAGAAGAGAAGGGCCAAGTGACTTCCGCTTGCAGCAAGGATGAAGTGACTGATCGACAGCAGGCTTTTCCTGAGAGAGAATGAATATTGAAACAGACAATGGCCAGGCCATATAGAAAAACAGAACTCCGATCCCTGTTGGTACAACCAGCACAGGAAGCCAACCTACTGTCTACAAGTCACACTTGTGGAAAGTCAGACCACCATGTCTAGCAACCACTCCAGAAAGCCAAACTATAGCCCCTGTAACAGTCAGCCCCAAAGAGCCAGGACTTGAGGAATAACTGACAGCTTCCCTAATTTTGTTTATGTTTCCAACTTAAGACCAACTGGGGAAAGCCAAACATGCACACCTAACCAATTACATGGGACACCCTGCTTCTAGTTAGCCTGCCTACAACTCCCCATGCCACCAGCCTACAATCACGGCACACCTGAAACCTCTTTATTTTTTGAGGAAGATTAGCCCTAAGCTAACAGTGGCTGCCAGTCCTCCTCTTTTTGCTGAGAAAGACTGGCCCTGAGGTCACATCCGTGCCCATCTTCCTCTACTTTATATGTGGGATGCCTGGCACAACATGGCTTGCTGAGCAGTGCCATGTCCGCACCTTGGATCTGAAGTGGCGAACCCTGGGCTGCTGAAGTGGAATATGCACACTTAACTGCTATGCCACCGGGCTGGCACCTGAAACCTCTTTTTTGGGGCTGCCTGGTGGCGTAGTGGTTAAGTTTGTGCATTCTGCTTCACTGGGCTGGGGTTTGCAGGTTCAGATCCCAGGCACGGACCTACATACCACTCATCAAGCCATGCTGTGGCAGCGTCCCACATACAAAATAGAGGAGGATTGGTATAGATGTTAGCTCAGGGCCAATCTTCCTCACCAAAAAAAAGAAAAGAAAGCTTTTTTTGCTATAAAGCTTTCCCATTCCTCTGTATGCCTTTGAGTCTCTGCCAACTATAAGTGATGATGGCTGACTCCCTTGCAATACTAAACTTTGAATAGCCTTTGCTTGTTCTCAAAAAAAAAAAAAAGGCATCAGGGTGGGGTAGGGATGACTGGGTGGCAGTGGGGAGGAGGTGGCCCTTTCCGGAGACAATGCTGTCCGCCTTCTCAGTCAGCTCTTTCCCCACCAGCATTCCTGCTGTGATCATGCAGACAGACTGGACCGAGCTGCGGCTCATAGGGCTGCCTGGCTTCCATGTGGTCTGGCTGCTGCTCACGTGTTTCTCCTTCCAGAGGTATAAACTGTAGGTGGGGCATTTCCTGTGCCTAATTTTAGTCTGTTGTGCTGAATATATCAATGAAGTGGCAGCAATGAATTGGAGGCCAGTATTTGGATTCAA
Source organism: Equus asinus (assembly GCF_041296235.1). NCBI lineage: Eukaryota > Metazoa > Chordata > Mammalia > Perissodactyla > Equidae > Equus > Equus asinus. The sequence continues at coordinate 35,966,023 of NC_091804.1, read as the reverse complement.
GGGGGATGGTATTCGGATAGTGTTTTCAGCAGTGCTGCTGTTCCACGCCGTGATCATTTTGATTATGTGGGGATGTAAGTCTTTGAATGTGATGACTGACCTGAAGAACTTACAGGAGAAGAGAAAAGAACGGAAAAGGAGAAAAAGAGTAATTCACAGCAGTTGCTTTGTGTGTTTATGCTAATTATTTCCTCCCTCGTATTGTTTCGAGTGTTCAAGTGCATGCGGTCCAGGCATCCTTCTGAGCAACCGAGTTGTGTTTGTGCAGGTGATTCTTTATTGTGACATCCACCTTACAGAACACACCCTCAAACACTGATGCCATCAGGGTGCTCGTTACCCTGGATCCATCTTTAGGATGTTTGTAGTCTTTCTAGCTAAGCTATATAAATAGAGTCTGTGCAGAGCCTTTCATAATTTGCCAAGGAGTTCACATCATTTCAGTAATTAGTATTAATTATAAGACATTCAATTAATATAAACATGTTAAACTAAGTACAGTAGTCCCCCCCCCCCCCATCTGTGGTTTCGCTTTCTGCTCTTTCAGTTACCGGGAGTCAACCACAGTCTGAAAATATTAAATGGAAAATTCCAGAAATAAACAATTTATTAATTAAAAAAAAAAGCTGGGAGTAGTTATTTTATTTAACAAACACTTATAGAGCACCTATTATGTGCCAGATATTATTCTAAACACTTTACAACTATGAGCTAATTTAATTCTCATTAAAATCCTGAGAGGTATGAACACTATGATGGTCCTCATTTTACAGATGAGTAAATTGCTCAGAGAGGTTAAGTGGCTTTCCCAAGGGCACACAGCTGGTGAGTGTCGGAGACAGGATTTGAATGCAGGAAATCTGGCAGTGTCCCTTCTGTTCTGTGCTGGTGACAGAGAGAAGCTCCACCTGCACTGGGAGCATCTAGATGACAGGGTCTGGTGTTCTCTCTCTATTCCCTTAGCAGGCCTCTCAGTCAGTAGCTACTGAGCAGAAAACGAATGGAGAATGAGTAGCAGAGGTGCCTGTCCAGCTAGTGTGATGGTGACTGGGCCTATGGGGCTCACTGTGTCCCTTGTGCCCACTGCAGGGGACCCAAAGGTGCCAGTGCTGTACCAGGTGGAGCGGACGCGAACAGGGGCCAGCTTCTCAGTGCGCTCCGTGAAGGCCGTGCAGCATGGCAAGGCCATCTTCATCTGCCAGGTGTCATTCCAGCAGGCCCAGCCCAGCCCCATGCAGCACCAGTTCTCCATGCCCGCTGTGCCTCCACCGGAAGAGCTGCTTGACAGCGAGACCCTCATTGACCAGTATCTAAGGTGAGAGACCCGGAGGCTCCAGGCCAGTGTTCAAACTGCAGTTGTCACCTGTTAGTGGGTCACGGGATCCTTTAGTTGGTCTTGACCAGCATTTAAAAAATATAGACTAGAAAAGAAGATATTGAAGTGTATTGATGTAGTAAAGGTAAGAATCCTTTCGGGAAACTTTAGCTTCAGTTGTGTGCGTGGGCATGTGGGCATGTGCAAGTGTATTGGGTCATGCTGTGAAACGCAGGGCTTATGGTTCAGCCAGTTCAGGTGCTGTTACAGCTTTACTGGTTGTTAACGTATTGAAATACTTCTGTAACCTCTTGGTAAATCCAGGCCTCCCCAGTCCCTGAATGGTCCCCCTCCTCCTTTGGGGTCGCCCGTAATCCAGCAGCCTAGGAGTTAATGCCTGGCCGGGGGGAGGGTCCCTGCTGCGGAGCTGTGGCCTTGCTGCCTTTGCCTTAGTGTGTGTTAAATATTTTGAATGTCACCTGGTAAAACATATTTACTTGGATCACAGCTAATAAAGTTAGAAAAATGCAGGGGGCAAGGGAAAAGAGCTCTAGGTCCTGACACAGGACAGACACATGGATTCTGGCCAGGGCTGTGCCTCCATTAGTGCCCACTTGCTGTGTGACTTTGCCCAACTTCCCACCCTCTCAGAGCCCTGCTTTTTTTTTTTTTTTTGAGGAAGATTAACCCTGAGCTAACATCTGCTGCTAATTCTCCTCTTTTTGCTGAGGAAGACTGGCCCTGAGCTAACATCCATGCCCATCTTCCTCTACTTTATATGTGGGATGCCTGCCACAGTATGGCTTGCCAAGAGTTGCCATGTCCGCACCTGGGATCCGAACTGGCGCACCCCGAGCCGCAGAAGCAGAACATGCGAACTTAACTGCGGCGCCACTGGGCAGGCCCCAGAGCCCTGCTTCTTAATCTGAGAAATGGGAACTGTTGTTTCTGCCTGCCTACTCCACAGCTCCTGTCATCAGAAGGAGAGCTCCTGTCTGTGCTGCTTGCTGGGGAGGCAGCAGGTGTGATGGGATGGATGTGGGTTTGAACCTGGGAAAGACCTGCCTTAAATCTAGACTCCGTCTCTGCTAGCTGTGTGAGTTTGGGCCAAGTTGCTTTTGCACTCTGAGCTGTGCCCTCAGTTATAAAATGGGGCTGATCATAATTCCTGCCTCGTAAGGCTGCTGTGAGGATTGAGCTAAGAGATAATAAGGTACTTAGTGGGTGCTCAGTAAATTGTTATACCACTCTGGACAGAGAGGAATAAGTGTGGAACCTGGTATGGGGTTAGAGCCCAAAAATGTTTGCTGGGATGAAAGGAAGACATTGTTCTTACATGTCCCTAAATTTAGAACTGTGCTGTCCAATAAGGAGGCCACTAGCCACCTGTGGCTATATTCAATTAATTAACATTAAATAGAATTAACAGTTCTGTTCCTCAGGCACTCTAGCCACATTTCAAGCACTCGATAGCCACATGTGGCTAGTGGCTACTATAGTGGACAGATACACAACGTTCCATCATCACAGGAGGTTCTTTTGGACAGTGCTTGAGAGGATAGGGAGAAAATGGAAATACCAGTGAGGAGCGCTAGGGGTGGTTGTTGCCATGGCGAAGGGGCTTCTCTGGAAATGGGCTCCTCCCCCTGGGGTCACAGTCTTCTCAATTGTTTAGGCTTAGGTGACTCAGTCCACATTGGGCAGCCTGTTTCCTGAATGTTTAGAAAAGTGAAGTGGTTAAGAGTCTAAACTGTGGAGCCAGGCCTGCTCCAAATCCTGCCTCCTCCACCTCCTGAGCAAGCTACTTGGACTCTCTGTGCTTATTTCATTTATCAGATGGGGGTGCTGATAGCAGTTCCCCAGGGGTTGTTGTGAGGAGTTAATGTGTGTGAAATGCTTAGAACGGTGCATATTGTAGGGTATGCCTTATGACTGCTGTGTTGGCTTCAATAGCATTATCTTGTCTCTCCACAGTGTCTATTATGAGGTAGGTTATTTTGCAGATGGGAAAATGGGCTCAGAGATTACTAACTTGCAAAAGGCCACATGGCTCCTAAGTGGCAAAGAAGAGATTCAAATATCATAGGATCCTGCCTGCCAGAGCGGAGGGGAGCTTCGGGGGGAGGATAAGGCAGGGGTCCCTATGGAGGAATGAGGGGGGTCAGAAGAGGCAGCTCAGAGGAGAGGCTCCCCCTCTGCCTGCGTCTCCCCTAGTCCATCTCCCCTTTACTTTCAGGGACCCTAACCTCCAGGAGAAGTACCGAGTGGGGCTGATCCCAATTCCTGCCCGGGAGGTGCCCATTGAGATCAAGCCGGTGAACCCACTGCCCCTGAGCCAGCTGCAGAGCATGGAGTCCAAACAGATGTTCTGGGTGCGAGCCCGGGGCTATATTGGTAAGAGGACCCCATGGACTGGAAGAAAACACTCTCCAGGGGTGTAGGCCTGTGCCTCCTTTGTCTTGTGTGGCCTTGGGCATGTTACTTCCCCTCTGTGGGCCTGTTGCCATATCTGCCTGATGGGGAACGTGGCTCAGCTTCTCACCAGGGCCCTCTCAGCTCCTTGCATGGGGAGAATGGGGAGATGACTATAATCCTAACGTAGGCCCTTTCTGGGGAAGGCAAAGGCAGCTTGCTGAAATTCTTCTCCAGGTCCACTGCTAACCATAAGGGGCCTTTGTGCAAATTGGAAGAAGACACTTCCAGGGTCTGGGGTGGGAGACTTGGGGAGTGAAGACTGGATCTCAGTCCTCTCTCCCCTGCCCCACCTCCCTTGTCCCCCATCGCACACATACCTTGGGCCAGGTGCCTAGTGAACAGTCTGCACATCTGTGCACGGCAGCCCCTTTCTCTCCTACCTCCCTGCAGGTCCTGAGCTGTAAAGCCCAGGAGCCCAGGGCTGATGGGGCCGGAACCTATTGCAGGGGAGGGCGACATCAAGATGCACTGCTGCGTGGCTGCCTATATCTCGGACTATGCCTTCCTGGGCACAGCAGTGCTGCCCCACCGGTGGCAGCATAAGGTGCACTTCATGGCCTCCTTGGACCACTCCATGTGGTTCCATGCCCCCTTCCGAGCTGACCACTGGATGCTCTATGAGTGCGAGAGCCCCTGGGCTGGTGAGTGTGGGGCTACGTGGGACAAGGGCACTGACCTTGGGGTGGCAGGGAGCCCATCCACTTCCTGTGGGGCACTACACAGGTCATTTGCTCTCCTGCCCCCTAGGCTTTGGCATCCTTGTCTTCAAAATGACAGTGAGAGGTTCGAGGACAGAACACCTGCTCAGCTCTTAATTTCTATAACATGCTGGGAATATGATTTACTTTATCTCATAGACCCACTTCAGATTCTCTGTATGATCTTTGGCAAGTCCCATCTCCTCTCTGAGCTTCAGTTTCCCCATCTAAGCAAACAGGGTCACATTAGAACAGTGGTATCCAAACCTGGTGGCCCATCAGACCGCCACTTGGGGGAGCTTTTTCAAAACAGATTGTCAGATTTCATTCCCAAGATTCTGACTCAGCAGGTCTTGGATGAGGTCCAGGAAACTATTTTTAAGAAGCTCCCTAAGTGATTCTGACGATTAAGCTGGTTGGGGCTCAGGGCACTGAGCAGTCTCTGAGGCCCCCACACCTGGGACACTCCTGGTGGCGGACAGAGAGAGACCCAGACTCCTTCATCAGTGTCTAGTCTCAGAGTCCTGGCTTCCTTTCCAAGGAAGTACATTTCCAGTGAATAAAAGCCTTGCTTTGTAAAACAGGCACAACAGTTAAGGGACTCAGGGAAGGGGACTCTCAAACACCAATAACATCACAGCACAGGAGCAACCACCCTGAAATTAGGACACTTGGGTTCGAGTTTAGCCTGATCCTTAAGGCCAAGTTCCTGAGCCTCTCTGGCCTTCAGTGTCATCATCTGGAAAATGAGATGACAATGCCTGCTTCACTTGGCTACTGTGAGAACTAAGCGAGCCCTCCTATGTGTAAGGGCAACCAGGGCTCCCTTCATCACCATCAGACTCAGGCCCGAGGCTAGCTGGGAGAGGGAGTCTCCAGGTGGGAGGGAGGGGTGGCCAGACCTCATGGCCCCTTTCCTCCCCACTGAGCCCCTCTGTCCCCTTGGGGTCGGGGAAGGGAAGGGTGTTGTTAATGAATTACCAGCTTTGAGGGCCTGGTTTGATTTACTATAAGAGGAACTGAAGGGTTTCCTAATACAAGTGGCCAGAGTTGGGGCACATCTGCCGAGCCAAGCTACTGACGGAGCCTGTGGTCAGAACTCCTCCCAATGTGATCTTTTTGAGGAAGCCAGGGGATATGTGAAAGTGCTTTTAAACTGTCAAGTGAGGTTCCCAAGGGAGGAGCTACCCCCCAGTGACTGACCATAATAGGTTTATAACAGGGCGTGTGGAGATTTGGAGTGACCATAGCACTCAGTGGGCCCTTGTAGCAGGCGGCCCGACCTGGGCTGGGCCCTTGTCAAGGAGTGTGCTTGGCTGTGCTGAAGGAGAGAGGCCATTTTAATCCTTCTCATCCACAGGTGGCTCTCGGGGGCTGGTCCAAGGGCGGCTGTGGCGTCGGGACGGGGTCCTGGCAGTGTCCTGTGCCCAGGAGGGCGTGATCCGAGTGAACCCTCGGGTCTCAAAGAGCAAGCTGTAGCCAGAGGCACCAGCTTGGCCTGGGGCTTCAAGGATCTCACTTCTCCCTCAACTCCTGAAGCAGGAGTTACAGTCGAGGGCTGGGCCTTCTGTCCCTTACATCTAATAAAGAGACCGATACCACTGGAGCTGCTGGCCTTTAATTCCCTTGGGCCAGAACTGCAGCCCTCCCTCCAGCCATCAACACCAGGACTCCAGAGGCAGAGTCCCTAGCCCTTCAGCGAGGCCACCTCGCTGGCTTGGAGGCCCATGGAGAAGGGACCACTGACTTTGACCTGGGCACAGCCCCCACCTGTTCATAGCTGGAGTGGCTGCAGCAGACTTCTTCCCTGCACCATCCCTGGCATCCCCAGCCAAAGCTTGTCCTGAGTCCAGCTCAACAGAAGAACCGTGCTTCCTTGGTCTGCTACAAAATCTCTGGGGAACTTCTAGGGGTTCCCAGCACCCCCTACAGCCTCCCAACTGCTGCCCATTTCCTCATCAGCACCCCCCAACACACACATCCTACGGCAGCGCCTCTTCCCCCAGTGGCGTTAAGTCTAGGCAAGGTTAGTCCAGTACCTCCTTGATAAGCAATTCTTTGAGACTAGGGGGTGGTGTGGGGGTCAGGCCTGCCTCCTGCAGGGCCTGGAGCCGGGCCTCCGAATGGCGTTTGTCCAGGCCCAGGCGCCAGGAGAGCCGGACATGGGCCTCCAGAAAGGGTGCCAACAAAGGGTGGGGGCTCTTGTCTCCCAGCAGCTGTAGGGCCCTCTCACAGCACGCCCGGGCCTCCCCAGGGTCCTCCAGCTCCTGGTGGCACACAGCCAGCCCAGCCAGGGTCAGCAGACGGCGGTCTGGGCCAGAGGGGTTGCCCAGCTGGGCCTGCAGCTGCCAGGCATTGGCCCAGAGTGCCAGAGCCTCGCGATAGAGGCCAGTGCAGGTGAGGCTCTGTGCCCGCCGCAGCTCGGGCAGCACGAAGAAGTCCTGCAGGTCTGGGGCGTGGCGCAGTTCGGGCACTGCCTGCAGGTGGCCCAAAAACTGCTCGAAGGCCCGGCTGCGGCGGGCAATGGTCTCTGCAGTGAAATTCCGGCGCAGGCGCTTACGGGGGAAGGAGATGGCAGCCATGGGGCCCCGGAAGTGCCGCTGCAGGTTTCGGTGCAACCGCTCAAAGTCCGAGTAGCGGCGAGAGATCTGGGCTGGCTGGTGATCGGGTGGCCCTGGACCCATCACGGCGAGGGTGTAGAGCTGTAGAGAGGGTGGGGGTGAGGGCAGGTGCAAGTTGTCCATGGGCCCCTTGCCTCCCCACACCCACACTTCCAGCTCTGTTCCCGCACCTCTTCCCTTCACCCCTGAGGCTGGGATCGGGGGGTGGGAGCTGCTGGGACAGCAGCTAGGGAGCCCAGTCCCATCTTACCTGAGGCTCGTCTGAAATGACCCAGGCCCAAGGCAGCAAGGGAGAGAAAGACAGAGATGAGCTTCAGTGCCCGCAGCTGCTGCCCCTTTTGCCCCTTCTAGGAAGTACCCCCTTCCCACAGGGCAGTTAGCTCTTCTGACAGCCCTTCTGGAAGCCCCCCCAGGCTGATCTCTTGGGCTTCTGAGCCAACCTTTAGGACTAGCTTGGAGCTTTGTTCCACTCTGGACACAGAGCTCCCACATCCCCAGCCAGGTTATCCCATTCCAGACCTGGAGGGCAGGTTTGCAGACAGCCCTAGTAGCGATCATTGTGAAAAGTGCATTGGACTGGGATTCAAGCTCTAACCCCAGGCCAGCTACTCCCTCATTGTGTGACATCAGGCAAGTCAGGCAAGGCAGTCCCTGTCTTGGGTCACTCCCACTCTAGTGAATGAAGTGTTGGCCCGGATCAGTGTTTACTCAAGTGTGGGCCGTGTAGAAATGTTGGTACCCGAGATTTTTGGGTGGTAAGTACTAGAGTAAACAACACTGAATCAGAGGCAGGAGGTGAGTCCCGCTGATTCCCTTTGAATCTTTCTGAGTACAAGTTGAGAAGCTCTCTGTTTGGTTCTAAAAAAGCACTTCTAACACTTCTCAGCTCCATTTTTAGAAAAGAGCCAGAGAGCGAATCTCGGGTCAGGGTCTTCAGGCAACAGCCTGTACGCAGGGTTGAATGACACTGGTTCGCTGCACTGCTTTTAATTTTATGGTTATCTTCTCTTTATGGCAAGTAAGGCTTTCTACATACAGTCGTGCTATAAAGTTGTCTTTTAAACTTATTTTTGAAAACTAGGTCTATTTAAAGAAAAATGTTAAGCAAAGAATGGTACAAGTAGCATTTGGATAGGACAAGAATTGTGACGCTGGTACTGGAATGACTGAGGTTTGGGAAACACTGCCCACAGTGACCAGTGAGCTTCCTCCCAGGTCTGAGAACCCGGATATGAATTAATCTATAATAATGCTGAACCAACAGGTTTAAAAGGGGGATTAGCAAGTGTTAGATGTTAAAGGCATACTAACACCAAACCCAGATTCTTCTCTTGAATTTCTCCTGTGAAACTGCCAATATTATAGCCTCCCTGGTCAATTAGGTTTGCCTGCTCTATCCTCTCGAAGATTCACAGCGTACATTAATATTAAGGATTAAAAAGTTAAACAATAGAGAAACATTTTACTCTCGTTCAACTCTGCTTTCCCAAAACATACTGACTGCAAAACCTCCTTTTTTTAAAGAACAGTTATTAACATTCTAGGGAACCAGTTTTCTGCGGAAGACACTTCAGGAAGCACTGGTCTATAAGGACCCCTTATGTTCATCTAGCTTTAATTTTTACTTTTTGACAACAAAACCATTTTATCTCCATTATTTCATCTGATGCTTTAGTGTCCCACCGAAACAGAGAATAATGATAGTAGTGGCTCCATTAACTGAGCACCCACCCTGTGCCACAGGCTGCTGGGCACGTTCATCTACTATTTGATAAAGCGTCGCTACCTCTGTTTGACAGCTGAGGACGCAGCCTCAAAGCCGGGGCAAAGGGCTCCAAGACTTGCCCAAATCACACAGCTAGCCAGTAAATGGCCCAGCTGGGATTCAAAGCCAGGCCGATCGAATTCCAAAGCCTGTGCTCTTAACCCCCAGGAGAAGTTAAATTGGCATTTAGGGTCCCCAGTGGCAAAAGGAGTGATAACTGCTCCTTGGGGTCCCCTCCCTGTGCATGACCCCTGGCCAGAACTTGTGCCACTTAAGACTCGATCATCAGAATCAATCCCAGCTCAAATTGGAGCAGTCACCCCATGGGCGCGGCCCTTGTTTACTAACAGCAGCAGAGAGAGGCGGAGAGGCCCAGATGTGGGACAGGGCTCCAGGCCCCCTTCCTGCTGAGTCAGAAATAAAGGAGGGTGGTGAGGAGGAGGGAAGTGAGAGGCAGGGAGCTGCTACTGCCAGGACTAGCTAGGTCAGGCTAAGTTTCAGGCCTGGCGGGGAGCAGGACCTGGCCCACCTCATTCTCCATGTCAGTTTCTCCTTTCCACAGCCAGGAAAACAGGAACTCCAAGGCCCTCCCCACAATGTCCTTCAGCTCAATCCTCTATATCTAACCCTTAGGACAAGATGCTTCTGTAACAGGGTGGGTGCTCAAGAACTGATTCACCAGGGTTGAAGGAGGCCACAACAGGTCCTAAATGCCACAGATTTCCAATCCAAAATTAAGTAATAACGATCTAGTTACCATTTTATTGAGCTCTCCATAATGCCAGGCACAATGCTAAGGGCGTTCTGTGCACTGCCTCACTGAATTCCACCTAACAGTCCTCTGCACTATCCCCACTGCTCAGATGAGGAAACAGGGTCATCAAGGTTACACAACTCACCCAAGGCTAAACAACTGGTAATAAGTGGGATTTGAATCAAGGTCTGGATCCCAAACTCATTTTTTTTAACCACTAACCAATCCAACTTGGGTCTTAAGTCTGACCCAGATAATCTTATAATCTTTCCCCTGTAGCTTGCATCTTGCTACAATTTGCAAAACCTCGGCAGAGGGCTGGGGTTGGGGGTTGGGAGTTGTGGGCCTGGGGGGAGGGGCGAGGGGAGGCACACACACCAGGTCTCTTAGTCTCAAAACGAGGAGAGGAGGCAGGTCCATAATCCCTTCTTCACTCAGCCTCAGAGAAACTAAGTCATTTGCCTGAGGACTTGCTCAAGTTACATCCCCTTTCTGGCCTCAGTTTCCTCATCTGTAAAATGGGGCAGCCATTTATTACTACATAGCCAGACCCCAGGGGAAGTTGGATCTTCCCTACTTTCTCTTAGCCAGACTTCTAGACTCACAGCCCAGGGGTTCCTGGACCATCACTCACCACGTACTTGGAGGGTGGGTCCTTGACCACGTTGGCACTGGTCACCTCGAAGAGCAGCCGCTGGGGTACCAGGGTGTTCCGGGACTTCTTCCAGAAATCCTGCAACTGCCGTGCCAGGAGCTGACTGCCCCGCTGCCCATCAGGTGGGGGGCTCCGTTCTGTATGAGCACACGACCAGTCAGCCACATCAGTGGGCCTACGACCAGGGTAGACATAAACCACGTGCCATGACCTCGCTCGTCCTCCCAACAGGTGACATAAGCTTTATCACCATTTGACATAAATGGAAACTGAGGGCCAGAGAGGGGCCGGGTGCCAAACACCATGCCTGGCAGGCAGTAGGTGCTAAATAAATATCTCCGCCCCCAAAACATCCCTAGCACATTATTACCATTTGTATCCCAGACTGTACATTGAATGCCCGCAACAAGCCTGGGGTGGGAGTGATTTCCCCCATCCGACAAGAGGGAAAACTTGGCTCAGAGAGGTGTTGTGACTCTCTCAAGGTCACATAGCCAAGAGGTGGCTGGAGCACTTAAACAAGTGCTGGAGTTTCGGCTGGATCAACTCAGAGCGCCCGATGCTCCTGAAGCTCTCTTGAACGCGGCTGGGTGGAGGCCTAATCGGCCCCCAGGGTTCGCGCCTCCATCCTCCCCCACTCGCCTGCGTCTTCTCCCGACGCCCCGTCCCCGGGGGGCAGCGGGTCAGGGCCGGCCTCCTCGTCCTCCTCCTCGTCGTCCTCCTCATCTTCCTCGGCGCTGGTGAAGCTGAGAGTGCCGCTGAGGCGGGAGGACAGGCCCTCGGCGTCGTCGTCCTCCAGCTCCGAGCTCTCCGGGAACTGCTCGGCCTCGGGGCCGGCCGCCTCCTCCTCCGGGCCGTCGCCGGCCAAGGCGTGCCGCAGCCGGTGCAAGAGCCGCGAGGCCATGGCACCCTGGGGGGAGCGCGCGACGCTGGGTCCCGGGCGGGGACTGGAGGAAGACCCCGGCCCAGCGCGGGGAGGAGCAGGGGCGGGGCCTAGAGCTGGGGAGGGAGGGGCGCCGCGGAGGCCCCGCCCCCGCCCGGTCGGGGTCTTGCGAGTTCGGGGATTCAGCTGGTGCAGCCCTCCTCTCACCCGCGGTGCTTGGCGCCGTAGTCTTCCCCGGAGGGGCCTGGGACTCTTCCCACGTCTCTTTCGTCCCCTGGCGCGTCTCTACCTCCTGCGCCCCGCCGTGCACTCAGGGGCGTGCCGCTCCACAAGGGTCCTGGTGCAGCCCCCCGTGTACTCTTGAGGCCGGCCGGGCTCTGCCGGGCTCTGCAGGGCCCAGGCCGCTCCGAGAGCCGCTCCGGCCGCTTCCTGCCGCCGCCCCGCCTCCGGCCCCGCCCGCTCCCCGGAGCCGCCCAGGAATCCCGGGCCCTTGGCTCCAGAAGGGACTTGGGAATCCTGGGTAGGCCTGGGCGAGCCCCACGCCTCCTGCAGGGTCGTCCTCAATCCGGAGGGGCTCACACCACCCGCGAATCCTCCCACCCCTCCCGGAGACCTAGGCTGGCCCCAATCTATCCCCCATTTTCCACCCAGCACTCTTTAACTTTCCAAAGTCATTAAATGACGGTAGGAAGCCCATCTCTGTGATGAGGAAACTGAGGCCAGAAAATATGTGATCTGGGTTAGAATGTGACCTCGCTGGGCTTAGGTTTTCTCACATATAAAATAGGAACAATTAATATTAGTATTAAATTTGCAGCTCTTGTAAGGATCCTAGTCCAGTGCCTGGCACAGAGAGGGGGCTGCGGGGGATGATCAGTTACATAACGATTATTGTTTCTCCAGAGTTCACTCATTCAGAGTTCGCTCATACAGAGTTCGATCTCATTTGAGCCTCACACACAGGATGTAGGCAAATGTTGAAACTGAGACTCAGAGAGGCTGAGTAACTTGCCCAGAGTCACAAAGCTTGCCAAAGGTTTCTGAGAGTGGGTCTCTGCAGCCCAGGTCTTCTGATCTCTGCCTCTTGTTCTTTTCCCACGCTGCAGGCCTGGTAATCTCAGCAAGGTCTCTGGAGGGCCGCAGTAGGTCAAGAAGAATTTATGGTCGCTTTGTCAGAAGGCCTAGGTGTCAGTCCCTAGCTGGACAGATATTGCTAGTTAACAATATAACAAATAAAATCTCTCTGTCAGTAGCTCCTACCCTTTTAGAAAGGCACAGGAGAGAGGGGTGGGGGAAATAGCTTGGAACAGAAAACACACTTCCTGCCCCGCCATGTGCTGAAGGGGTGGGGCTCTCATTTCTTAAAGCTCCACTGTGTTCTACATCCTGTTCTAGGCATTTTAAATGGGGTCGCATCGCACCCTCACAACAGCCCTGGAAGGAGGGTGTCGTTGAACAATAATGATCCAGTTTCAAGATGAAAAAACAGGCCTATTGACTTTTGCAAAATCCACAGCTAGGAAATAGGGGAGCTGAGATTTAAGGCCAGATCTGTAATTTTAAAGCTCTAACTACTCTTCATTCAGCTTACCAGCAGGGTGTTGGGGCAAAAGAGAAACACTCCATTCATTCATTCATTCATTCAACATTCACTCAAACACTAGCTGAATATTAACTTGTCCTTTGGCATATGCCTCACAAGTCTGGGTACAAAGCAGATGTTCCTAAAACCATGGGTTGTCACAGCATAAGGGTCACTCAGAAGTCTGGTCTCACACTTCCATTTTACAGATGGGTAGCCTGAGGCTCAGTCAGGGGAAGAGGCTTACCCTAGCTCATACAAACAGGGCCAGAACTAGGAGATCTCCTGATGTCTTGTATTCTCCACTACTCTTAGACTTTGTCTGGATATCTCCCTACAGCCTCCCTGAGAGATGGTCATCAAATTCCTGCTTGCATACATTCAGTGACAGGGAGCTCATTACCTCATGAGGATGCCTGTTCCCATTATTGTTCAACCATGACTGTTAGGAAGTTCCTCCTTATACTGAACCAGATGCCATTCAGTTCAGTGATTCTTACAAGAACGCAATATTTATTGGACACTTACTAGCTAAGTGCTGAGTGCTGGGTGCTGTGGAATTCAGTGGTAAACAGGATATGGTCTCTGGTCTGTGAAACTCAGAACAAATCAAGATCGTGTGGCATGCTTAGTGCTATGGTTGAGGAAACTACTGGAGACCACCTCAGACTCCTTTGGTCTGGGTGTAGGGGAGGAGGGATCCTGGAGGAAGTGTTGTTAAATCTGAGAAAGGGGGGCCAGCCCCATGACCGAGTGGTTCAGTTTTCACGCTCTGCTTCCGTGGCCCAGGGTTCGCTGGTTCAGATCTTGGGTGTGGACCTACATACCGCTCATCAAGCCATGCTGTGGTGGCATCCCACATAGAAGAACTAGAATGACCTACAACGAGGATACACAACTATGTGCCGGGGCTTTGGGGAGAAAACAAAAAAGAGGAAGATTGGCAACAGATGTTAGCTCAGGGCCAATCTTCCTCACCAAAAAGCATACCTAACCCCCCCCCCCAAAACTGAGAAAGTTGATAGGGAAGTAGGCAGGTGAAGAGAGGGAAGATGGGAGTTCCTGGCGGCTACAAAGGGTGGTGTTTGGAGCTGTATTTTAGTCCAACCAGAGCAAAGCAGCATGCAACGGGGAAAGGAAAAGGGAGTGGGACTAGAGGGGTCAGTGGGATGGACCTTGTGTGGCCACTCTAAGTCTGGACCTTGAATAAATGAAAGAACGAATGATGGCTGAGAGTTCTACACTCTCTGTTCCAAAGAGATCAAGTGGTTCCAATGTTTGTGTCCAAATTGGAATCCCCTGGGTGTCGCCGAGCCTTGGCCCTCCACCCGGCTGGAGGAGGCCTTATTTAGCCTGGCTGGGCTCCACTGAGCTTTCCTTGGGAATGTCTATATATAGAGGAAGAGGGCAGCCCAGTTGCCACTGTCCATCTGCCTTCCTTGGTGTCCAGCCCCCTTTCACTGGCCCCAGACTCTGTCCTCAGTCATCTTGGTGCTCTTACTGTTGACTTAGCCGATGTCCATGAATGTTGCCTACTTCCCCAACACCCAGCCTGGACCCTGTGGACTCTCAGGCTGGGCTCCCTTTGGACTTGACTTGATCTTACCACCCCTTCACTGTCCCGATGGCAGCTGAGCTCCTCCAGACTTCTTCACCAAGCTCTAACAAGGAGCTAGCTGCCCCTTCCTTCTCAGAGAACCTTCACCTGGTCTCTCCTCCCCACAAAAGCGAATCCCAAACACCCGTTCCCTGGAGAAGTTAAGCAGCTTGTGAGAAGAATCTGCTTGCTTTCTTTTTCTTTTCTTTTTTTTTTGGTGAGGAAGATTGGCCCTAAGCTAATATCTGTTGCCAATCTTCCCTTTTTGGCTTGAGGAAGATTGTTGCTGAGCTAACATCCGTGCCAGTCTTCCTTTATTTTGTATGCAGGATTCCACTACGGCTTGGCTTGATGAGCGGTGTGTGTAGGTCTGTGCCCAGGATGTGAACCCACAAACCCTGGGCCTCTGAAGTGGAGCACACGAAGCGGACCGGCCACTGGGCTGGCCCCATGAATCTGCTTTCAATGTTTATTTCTCCTCGAAATGCACACCCTGTCTCCTGGACCCCTTCTCCTTCTGGACAAGTCCCCTGAGGGCTGTCTGTTCCAAATTCCCCTCAGTCAGGATTAATAAGAATCGTCAACACAACTATAGATCTTTATGATTTACAAATCTCCCCAGGAAAAAGGGAATAATAATAGTTGCTACCTCATAGGATGAATCCTAGATGAGATCATGTGGTTAAAATGCTTAGCACAGTGTGTGGCACGTCATAGAGCTTCAATAACTGTGGCTGTCTCTTTCCCCTCCTCCTGTCCCCTGCCTCTTACCATAGTCCCAAGACAGGACATTCCACTTGCCAAGCACCAACCCTATGTAGCTGGTACAAGATAGGTGACTTACACCTGGGCTCCGCTGACCACAGTCTCTCAGTGAGGGAGGTTATGACTATCCCCATCTCACAGATAAGGAGACTGAAGCTCAGAGTGACATTGCCACCTGCCCAAGGTTGCACAGCTTGCAGAGACAGGACTTGGATCTTGGGTTTTGGCACTTGGATCTTTGGGTTAGGCTTGTGCTCTTCCCTTTCCACTATGCTGCCTCATTTTTCTCTATTCTGATTGTCCTGACCCATCTCGGAGCAAGTGTGCTTCCTGGCGGGGGGTGGGGGGGCCTCGCTAAGGAGGTGGAGCAGCGCAGGTTCTCCTCACAAGAATCTGGGACGTCAAGGCCTGCCACCTGCTCAGAGGTTTCAATTTCTCTGCAAGGGCCCTTGGCTAAATTAGGTAATAGGCTAGGACTCTGGGAGGGGGCTTGCTGACCCCAGGATCTGATTGGCCAGGGTATCCAGTCCTGGGGAGCAGGGAGGTGGGAAGAGAGGGTGTCCCTACAAATCCCAGGGGCTGGAGCGAGCCAAGGCATCTTTGGGTGCTCGAGTGCAGAGGAGGTGACCTGCAGCAGAGGAGTCCCTGGGACTAGCAACCATGGTAAGGACAAGAAGGGACTTCATTCCTTTGCTCGTTGCAATACTTCTGGGCCTCTTTCAGGCCATATCTGGGAGTGCTGTGGGGCAGTAACTTGGGCATTTGAAGATGGAACATGAAGGTTCCTGCAACCCAGGTGTCTTGGAGGAAGCCTGGGAAGAAGGCCTTGACCTTCTCTTGGAAGGGGAGGGCTGGGATGTTCCAGGCATTGATCCTCAAGGCTTGCCGATTCCCTGCAGACCTTCTGAGACTTCCAGCAATGTCCATCATAGAACTGTGAGGGGCTCTTAGCTTGTGTCTTCCTTAGCATGGTGGAGATGGCGACCCCAAGGAACAGAGTGAGTCACCCAGCAAACCAGTGGGAGGGATGGGCTAGAAGCCTGGCCAGACCTTCCTACTGCCAGTGAGAGAAGAATGGCTTCTCTGGAAGATGGGAGGCCTGCAGAGCCTCGAGCTAGCTCAGGTGCAGGGCCCCAAGAGCTCCGAGGGTGATGAGAAGGGGCAGAAGATGAGAGACCAGAGTTAGAGAGACTCCAGCCTCCCAGAGAGGGGTTCTGATTTGGGGCTGTCATTTTCCTCTGAGATTCCCCTCCCCACTTCACTTCAAGGAGTAACTAGACCCCGGAGGCCAGCTGCTGTTGCCCATGCCAGACTAAAAATAGCCTGCCCTCCTGGCACAGGCAAGGAGTGGGGGAGGAGGTGTGGAGGGAGGAGGACAAGGAGGAGGATCAGTGGCCAGCTGGCTGAAGCACTCCTTGGAGGCCTCAGCCCTTCCTTACCACTGGCTTCAGTCCAAAGCCCCCTACCCACATGGCTTGGCTTGGTTGGAACTGGAAACCCCCATAGAAATCTTATTTTCATCCCCACAAGGCCTCTATCACCTTCTGCCCAGCATGAGTGATGTTTACTCCAATGACTGAATCATTAGGAGGAAGTTTAAAATCTCTGTCTCTGCAAGTTCTCGGATGGGAGGGATGATGTGCCTGACTCTTCTTGAGGGTCCCAGTGCCCAGACTACGGCTTGACACTTAGTAGGTGTGCAATAACTTTGTGTTGCATTATTATTTGAGGACAAACGTTTATTGAGCACCTATTAAAAGAGCACCATTAGGAACTAGGAGAACTGGAAAGTCACGCTGGAATGGTGCTGGCACTTTATAGAGCCTTTTCACATCCCTGATTTCCTCTCATCCCCGAGAAGCTGCTGCTAAGAGATGATGTACATTAAGTGACTTGCCCAAGGTTACTGGGGGTTCCTGACTTGACCGATTGGCAAGTGAGAGGTCTTAGGCGTAATCTGTGTTTCCTAATTCTTCAAAATCGGGGTGCTGTGGGGCACACAGAAGGTGTGGCAAGTTTGGAGTGGTTCTTCCGGAGGACCACAGGGCACTCCCAGAAGTAGGGATGGAGAGAACAGGGTTAAGACAAGAATGCTCTGCGGCTGCCCCTTCTGCTTTCTGACTCTGTCTTCTACAGACAGACCAGCAGGCTGAGGCCCGGTCCTACCTCAGCGAGGAGATGATCGCTGGTGAGTCCGGGCAGGCGGGCTGGATGTGGGCAGCTGTGTGCTGGGGAATGTCTGGGGTCTGAGCAGGGTGGGAGGGTAGATATGAGGCTGACAGTCAGCCAGGCTCACCTCAGCTCTCTGCCCTCCTTTGCCTCTCTCAGAGTTCAAGGCCGCCTTTGACATGTTTGACGCTGATGGTGGTGGGGACATCAGCGTCAAGGAGTTGGGCACGGTGATGAGGATGCTGGGCCAGACACCCACCAAGGAGGAGCTGGACGCCATCATTGAGGAGGTGGATGAGGACGGTGAGCGAGGAGCCCTCGAGGGAGAGGTGGGATGATGGCCGGGAGAGGCGGCCGTCCAGGGCGCAGGCTCACTCAACACTGCTCCCCTCAGGCAGCGGTACCATCGACTTCGAGGAGTTCTTGGTCATGATGGTGCGCCAGATGAAAGAGGACGCGAAGGGGAAGAGCGAGGAGGAGCTTGCTGAGTGTTTCCGCATCTTCGACAGGTGCATGCGGGGGTCTGGGAACCAGGGAAGGCGCCGAGTAGTCCGAGTCTGGCCGGCAGGGCCCGAACGTTCTTTCCGGGTGGGGGTGCACAAGAGGGCGTCGGGCGTGGACAGGGCACCTCACCCCTGCCTGCCCGGTCCATCTGCCCCGAAGGAACGCAGACGGCTACATCGATGCCGAGGAGCTGGCTGAGATCTTCAGGGCTTCCGGGGAGCACGTGACAGACGAGGAGCTCGAATCCCTGATGAAAGATGGAGACAAGAACAACGATGGCCGCATTGACTTCGACGGTGAGGGCCGCGGGAGCATGGGGAGCGGGGACCAAGTCACGCGGGAGCGCCCAGGACGTGGCACTCGTGCCGCCGGCACCCACGCCGGTGTCCTTAGCCTTGCGGGCGGGGCTGGACCAAGTTCCTCCCCACGTCCCGCGGGGGAGCAGGCAGCTCCTGTTGTGTAATTTATCACTTAGTGACAAAAGACCACCTTTGCGTGGCTGGAGCCCGGGCCAGGTCTCACTCGCCCCTGCGCTGCGCCCCTGGCACAGGCCTCCATGTCCGTTCCGAGGGACCCCCCTGACCGTCTCTCCCCCCCGCCCCTCCCCTCCCCGCAGAGTTCCTGAAGATGATGGAGGGCGTGCAGTAAGAAGCCGGCCCTCGCCTCCGCCAGACCGCGCGTCTTCCTGGCGTGAGTGGCGCTGCCCCGCCGGCTCCCATTCTCCACCTCGGGAGGGGGCCCGACCCCTTCTGGGTCTGTGTCTAGAAGGAATAAAAGCAAACATTGCAAAGCTACTGGCCTGAGTGAGGGGAGCCCCGAGGGAGCAGGTCTCAGGGGTCGCCTGGCTGGGCCGCCATCCAGGGCGCCAGCCCTGCTGGCGCCACATGAGCGCCCCCCGCCTCCTCCAAGGAAAGGCGACCTGAGCAGCGGGATGCGAAAGGGCGCCGGGTCCCAGGAGCCGGACCCCGCGATCACCGAGTGCCAGGCGGCGCTCGACGCACTCGGCTGGTTCGCGGTGGGCTGCCGGCAGCTGGCGCTGGGCGTGGGCAGCTCGGCCGACCGGCTGCGGTGGCGCCTGGCGCTGGAGGAGGGAGGCCGCGGGGGGCTTCGAACCGAGGCAGGGTGAATCGTCGGCCCGCGGAGGGTGCCCGGGACGGCGGGTAGGGTCAGGGGGCGGCAGGAGGCTGGAACCCGGGGGAGGTAGGGGTAAGGCCTCTTCCCTGCCCCACGGTCCGTGCTTTCTGGAGCCTTTGGGTCTTGTCCGCTGGCTACCGGGCTGGGGATGGAGGGAGTGGGTCCATCTACCCCAGGCAGTATTATTCCTGCTTGACCTATTCTACTTGGTCTGTTCTTCTGAGAACGTATAGGTGCTCCGTACTCGCGATGGGGGGGGAGGGTTGGGGCACACAGCCCGAAAGGAGGTTCTGACCTCATGGACCCTGGATCAACGCCTGGTTGCCCTGTCTTCAGTCCAATGCGCTCAACAGAGGGCCATCAGCATGATCTAAGAGGAAATCTGACCTGGCCACTCCTCTGTTGAAAGTCCTTCAAGGCTCCCTATTGCATTTAGAATCAAATCCAAATTCCTTTTCCTCCCTTTCTCACTCGCTTCCCACAATTCCCAGCCACCCATCCCCTCCCAGCCTCCAGTCACATTGGGCAATCTGTCATTCCTGCTCTTTATGTGGGGTGCGCTTTCAAGCCTTTGGGCCTTTGCACATGCTGTTCTCCCTCCTTCAAATGCCCTTTCTCTTCTGATAAGCCTGGCAAATCCTTCAACCCAGCTCACATACCATCTCCAAGACACCAGGCGCCAGCATAGATACCGTCTTCTCCTCCTGTGATCCTTGCCCCCAGTGGCTGCACTCCTGGCTCCCGTGGCTCTTTGTACACAACTCAGTTATAGCAGGTGTCAGATCAAAGCTAACTAAGTGCAGCGGTGGCTTAGCTTCGGAGTCGGGCTCCTGAGTTTGAATCCTCACTGCTGGTGACAAACCACTCAGTTTCCTAATCTGTAAAATGGGGGTGGTGATAGTACTCAGCTCACAGGGTTGTGAGAAAGAGTTAATGTGTGCAAAGTGCTTAGAACAGAGCCAGGCACATAGTCAGCATTTAATAAATGCTATCAGCATCATTATCATCATCTTGAAACATTGACCTCTACTGTTCCTCATTGGGACAGCCCTTCCTCTCCAACGCCTTCATGATCTCTTCTTCCTTCCTTGTCCCATTCATGTTTCCCAGACTGTATTTCCAGCCAGACTCGGTGCTGGAGTTTAGTAATCATCACTGTTGAGTGCCCACTGTGTGCTGTGTCCCATGTCATGTAGGCATTGTCTCATTCATTCACACGACCCCAGGGGCAGACGCTGTCATTGTCTCCATCTTACAGTCGAGGACACTAAGGTATAGTGAGGTGAAGTGCCCAGGCACACAGACAAAAACCTAGATGATATCGCTCTGTGGTGGAGACAGGAGCAAGGCTCTTAACTGTGAAACCATCTACCTGTTGACGGTTCTACCTGGATGTCCTGAGTGCTTCAAAATAACCTTGCCCTGAACTCATAACTCCCCTCCCCTCCATCATGTTCTCCTGTGTCCCTGTCTTAGGGATGGTACCCTAAGGGATGGGGCCCAAGTTGGGAATTCTGGAGCTCATTTTCCCCCTCTAATTTACGTCCTGTGCCCTGCTGCTTTCTTCCTATCTCCTTACCATTGCATCCCTCCTCTCCATGCCCACTCAGTGTCATAACCTGGGCAGCCAGCATTGCTGACCAGGCTGTTAACAGTTAACCTCCTCTCCGCACACCTGGTGCTGTTTGTCCACCTTGGAGATCTTCCTGCAGGACCTGAGCTGGGCCCATCACCTCAGCCTGCTCTTCCCCTGGCTGGGACCCAGCTGGTCAGTCCAGGGGTTTCCTCCCAGGGTCCCAAAGGTTGGGGCTAGTGGAAAGATGGTTCCAGGGGCTGGGGGCCTGGGCCAGTGGGTGCAGCAACTGGAGGAATTGCTGGTGGAGATGGAGCAGGAGGTGAACGTGCCCTCTTGGAGTGTGGAGCCATCTATGGGGGACCTTGGACAAATGAGTCAAGAACTCAGCCCTGAGGGATCCAACAAGGAAGGGGCTTTCCCTGGCTGTCTCCTCAGACCCTGGGCCTGCTGTAGGGGAATCTGTGCCTTCTTTCCCCCTTTTCAGGGCCAGAACATCTACTGTCAGAAAGTAGATGGCTGGTCCTCCCCTTCCTAACCTCCTCATCCCGACCTCCCTCCCCCACCAACTCTCTCTCTTTCCACATCCATAGTGGTTTCAGCCTAAGGTCTGGTTCAGCCTCATCTGCAACACAGCTGGGGCAGCTCCAATATTCACTAACATTCCTGGTGCATGTCACAACTCCACAGAAATAGGCATTATGGTGACACCTATCTTATGGACAAGGAAACAGATGCAGAGTCATAAAATAACTAAGGTCACAAGGGAGCAAATTCTAGTCACCTCACTGGCTCGGCCCTACAGCCTATCAGCTGCTTCTCCTCCCTGGGCAAGAGCCCAGATGCTAAGCGTGGCACTTCCAACCCTAGGGCAACTACAAGGCGACACCTTGTAAAAAACCAAACCAAACCAAATGCATTTATTTACTATATTCATCACAAGGGCTCAACCAGAGACTTAACTTAAAAAACAGAAACAAAACAAAAATGACACCACAGCTTAAGATACAGGGTTGTATACAGAAATCAGGGAAATGACAGACAGACATCTAAGGAAAAAATAAAAAGACCACAAAAGGAGAAGCTGGGCAGCCTGGGTCAGGGCTCTTGGCTGGAGACTTGCTTTGAGTAGGTTTCTTGCAGGTACTTCTTAAAGGCTGGAAGAGAACAGGCAACTCTTGGTGAGCGATGGGGACAGGAGTTAAAGTGGGCAGGAGGGCAGCTTGACCAGGGGAGGAGAAGTTTGGGGGGGAGGGGCGGGGCAGAGGAGTTCCAGCACAACAGACTCCCCCTCTGCTGCTCACCGGGTCAGATCTCCCGGACGGGCCCTGCTTCCAGTGAGATTGGGAAGACAGTGGCAAGTCGTTTGCACAAGGCTTTTCGACGTGTACTTAAAAAGCCTCTCAACCTACAGTAATGCTTTCCACATTACGGTTCATTTTCTGATTTTATAGCAAACAAGCAGACCAGAAACACCAGGGCAGAGGCAGAACTGCGTTACCTGGCTTGACAACTCCCCAACCCCCCAAACCCAGCCCTCAGGACACACTTCCAAGTCACCCGGATCCTTTTGTTAGAGGGCGCCTTTGAAGGTTGGGGAGGGATCACCCTGTGCCAGAGAAGGACAAAGGACCCACCTGTGGGGTTTTTCCAGAGCTCAGCAGCATGTGTGTTCAAAGGGCTATCAATGTTGGGTTCTGTGGGGAGAGAAAAGGAAAATGGTCAGGGCGTAGAAGAGGCTGGCCCGGGGAGTCCTGACAGGTTCCCAGGTTGCAGAGGAGGGGCTGGTCTCAGAAGTCACCTCCTAGTAGGCTCTGGATGGAGAGCAGGATGGTCCTGACATCATACAGGGCGGACCACTTGTCCTTCAGGATGTCTAGGCAGATGTTACCCTGGGTGTCCACGTTGGGGTGGTAGCAGGGCGTGAGGAACTTCACCGTGGGCGCGTTGTACGGGTAGCCGCTGGGGAACTCCAGGGAGAGCTTATACCTCAGGTCTTCGTACACCTGGTGTTGGAGAAGCAGAGGCGGGGAGTAAGCTTCCCTACCCTGAGCCTCATATCCCAACCCAAGCCCCACATACGGGGCTTGCCAGGACCTTTGCATTTGTCTGGGACTTGACAGAAGACAAAGTCTTCCACTGGTTTTCGTGCTTTCTCTCTTATCTGGGAGACATCAGTGATCCTTTGGTCTAAGGGTTGTAAATTGGCATCCTGAGGGCTCCCACAGCTGTGTTTTAGTCCAATTAAATTATTAGTTGCTAACACGTAAAAATTAGGAGATTTTGGACTTGGATCTAGATTTCTGTCTTATCTTAAAGTAGATGTGTGGCAACGGGAAGCTACCGTCTTGCGACTTGTGCCCTTCCATTGGCCAAAGTTCTCAGTTGTCCTCCATTCTTTTCCTTGCTGTCTGCCCCCTGTAGGCAGCTAAGATGGAGAGCCCTGCTTTAAACCCACCCTCTTATTGAACAGAGGGAGAGGCCAAGGCTATAGGCTCAGAGCAGAACAGACACAGGGGAGTGTCCTGCCAGGCTAAAGACTTGAAGCAGACCTGGCACTTGGATCTCACCTCCTACCTCTCCCCAGACCCAGCAAAGTCACCACCACTACACTTACCGTGCCAGCTGCTCCATGGATGGTCCCCACCCATTTGAAAAGGTTGTCTGATTCAGGGAAGGCAGAAATTCCTTTGTCTCCAGACATCTGGGGAGGAAACACAACACCTGCTGGGCTGCAGAGTACACTTTTGGGAATAGCAAAGGGGGTCAATGGGTGAACCCCTTTCCCTTAATCTCATCATATTTTGATTCAAAATAAAGCAACCAGACCAAATTGATAGGCTTCTCTGAGGAAGTGATTAGATTCTCGGGGCTGAATATGCCCCTCTGGGAGGAGTATTGGGATTATGTACCCATAATCTTGTTGGTTGCTGGGAATTCAATTCAGCATGCTATTGAGTGTCTGTTATGTACAAAACCCAGACACTAGTCACAGACTAGGGAGATACGCAACATACAATACGGGCACTGAAGGACTTGAGTTGAATATTCAGGGTTAATGTAGACAAGGTCATCTAGGAAGGAACCATTCCAAGGTATGACAGGACTAAGGGTGGAGAGTTGGATGTGGGTAAATCTTAGGGCAGGGAAGTAGGGCCAGGCAGGACAGGGGACGGCCTGTATGGCTTCTGGGAATTGTATTTTAGAGAAAACTTCATTGTGGAGGGATGGGATTGGGAGTAGGGACTGCTGGAAGAAAAGGTGTAGGTGAGTGTATTAACTTCATCCTAGAAGAGAGAAAACTGGACTCATCTTTTTACCTCCATGTCTAGCAAAGAGCCTGATGGAAGAAAAGAGGCTACTGATAAATGAGTGGAAGGAAGGAGGGTGGACCAAATGGCTGGGGATCTGGACAGGTAGTCACTCACCATGAGAGTCATCAGCTCCTGCTGTAGCCTGCAAAAAGAGCATTCGGGGTCAGCTAGGAGTCTCGATGGGCCAGGCCTCCAGCGGGGGCATCTCCTCCCACCCTAATCTCTCTGCAGCAACTGTCATGGGGGCATCTCCCTACCCTGAGAGGTCAGATTCAGCTGCGGACACACTCACCCCCATTTCCATAGGAGGGTCTTAGTGAGTCCTCACCCTCCCTAATTCCAGGCTCCCGTAGGACAGTTCTGGCGTGTTCTTAACCCCTACTGCTCTTCCGGCGTCTGTCTCGGTGCCGGATCTTAATTCCTCCCCTCCTCCACCCCCCGCCCAGCCACCAAGGGTCCTCGGTGCATCTTCATCTTCGCTCAGACGCGAAGGATCCTGGCAACATGACTACCCCTTCTTTCCTCCGTCGGGAGGGTCTCTAAAGAGCGCCCCAAGCGCCTGGCGTGTTCCTCCACCTTCTAGATCTCACTCGCTCCAGCAGGAGGTAGCGGTCCCGGAAGTCTTCGCTCTCGGCCCCACAGCCCAGGGCGTACCAGGCCCGGAGGGTGTGACCTCCGCCCCACTCACCTCTTGCCCACGGGGCCACGGGCGGCACCCCCGCTGGGCTCGGCTCCTTTACGGGCGGCGGCGACGCTGGCGGCGGCTGGATCGCGGTTCTGGGAGGCCATCGGGCAGAGCAGGCAGGGAGACAAGAACTCGGAGAACACGACTGCAACTGCAGGGCTGCGGGCCCGGCCGCCCGCGTTTGAATTGTACCTCTCCGGCAGCGCTGGCCAATCAGAGGGCCGCTTGGGTTTGATCCAGCCAATGGGGCGCGCCAGAGCGCCCTGTCACCGCGCAACTGCTAGACCCACCCACCAGCGCATCGCTATTGGGCGACGGGATTCTGCTTCTGAGGGGCGATTGGCAGGAGAGGCCGCCATTAACCAACCAGTCTGTAGCGGATTGGTGGCCTTTGGAAAACGCCGACCATTAAAGGGCTAAGAAAAAGTCCACGTGGGATGAGCCCCATTAGGTGAAACGCTCGAGTACTGCCGGGAATACGTAGCCGGGAATACAAGGCACGCCCAGACAGGATCCCTACTCCAAGGGGAATCGCCCAGCACTGGTACCCTTCCCTCAGAGAGGAAACCCCTGGTCCTCCCCCTGTTATATCCTGGGCATCTTTCTTGGGGCCCTAAGTGTCTGAAAATTCACGCGAGGGGAAAAACTAGAGGCTGATGGCCAGAGCAGGAGACTCCCTATTGGAAAACAGCTCCACGTGCTGCCTCTCCAACGGTCTGCTGTGACCTTGGGCACATCATTTAGTGTTTTAACCTGTAAAATAGAGGTAATAAAAGCCACTCTGCATTTTTCATATGGTTCTGTCATCCACTTCCCATGGTGCTAGCGATCACATTCTGCTGCTTCCATACCTTAGTTGGGTGAGGAAATGAGAAAACGGGACAGGGAACGTTGGCAAGGTACATGGTGTTCCTCGTCTTGTCTCATAAAGCAGATACGCATGGGGCAGAGGGGCTTTCCTGGGTCTACCCTGGAATTGGGGAGGGGTACATGGTCCTTTTTTCCTATACCTCACCTCTTCTAGAGCTCTTGATGTTTTGTCAGCCCCTGCAAGGCAGATTGCACAGCAGGCTCACCATCTGTGTTTATTACAAACTGTTTAATTGCTTCTTATCCCAATAACTTTACAAATATAGAACCACATGCCAGTCTGGGGGTGCTCTGCAGTGAGTCACTACAAACTAGCCCAGGCACAGCTTAATGCTGCTGAGATCCATCCCAGCGGTGGCCTCAGCCACGTGGGTAAGAGGGCTTTGGAGGGGGGCTGCCAAGTGTAGCCAGGGGACCGGGCTTCAGGTCTGTGGAGGTGCTTCAACAGCACGATGATCATTTTCCGTCCGTAGTGTCTCCATGTACTTTCGCATCTTCTCAACCATCCAGGAGGGTAGGACAAAGGATTTCAGCTCCTCTAACTTTAGGTCCAAACATCCTCTGGAACAGAAATGAGGAAGAAAGTTGACGCAGGGCAGATATAGGCCCAGACTCATCCCAGGAGCTACTGTGAGGCAGGGGGAGGGTAGGGGACAGACCACTAGTTTTACCTGTAGTCATCACTGGCAGCGAGGTCCCGGATGTCCTCCTCAATGAGGAGGTAGGCCTGGGGCAGGAGCAAAGGAAAGGAGTCATTGCCTGTGATTCATTTCAGTCCAACTTAACAGTTTATTACACATCTGCTTAATGTAAGGGCTGGAAGGGAGCGGGGCGTAGCAAGGGGAGAGTAAGTAGAGAGATTGGGGAATTATTCCTTGCAATAATCTTTCACTCAAATAGAAAACTTAATGGGTGGAGGAGTGGGGACTGGTGACTAAATTTTTTACAGCCTCTTCCTCTTCTAAAAAAGTACCCTGAAGTGGCTTAAAATGAAATGGCAAGAGAGCTAGCAAAATATATATGGAAACAGGAAATCAGGAGGAGGAAGGCATATGTTAACTCTAGGAACTAAGATAATTTGGTTTTGAACTTCACGGCAAAAGGGAAAACATGATAAACTGCACTGCTGTCTACTGACTAGGCTGTGTCGTTCTGGGGCCTGCAGAACTGCTTTGGCACAATGCCACGCTCTGCAGTGGGAGGGAGCCCTCTCGTGAGGTTACCATACAAGGGATGTTGTGCATCACATGAGAAAGTCTTCTGTGGGAGACATTTCTTTCTAGTTTTAGGGGCAGGAGTAATTGTGTGTCCCTTGAGTAATTTGTCTGCCTTCACCTTATAGGCACTGTGAACTATGTAATAGATCAGGTGTCCTTGAGAGGGTCCTGGAGCTGAAATTTATGCACAGAAGGGCACTTGTCTCCCAGGTCAGCAATTATAAAAACGCCTTTTTAAAACCTGTCTTGTTCGTGGCTTAATATTAGATACTGTCTTTCCTTTTTTTCCCTTTTTCTTATTTACATTACATTGTATTTTCTGTATCACTGGTAAGCTCCCTGAAATCTTTTTTGAAACAGAGTGTAGGCATAAGTAGAGTAGTAAAATAAGAGATAGCTTTTATTGCCAGAAAGGAGATGGCATACTGGTTTGCAAAGCCATTGAATTCTAATAGTCCCAGGGGTGGGACTAAGTTGAGTCCTCAGGTGGGGGACATTGCATGTGATGGACAAAGCCCTCCACATGCAACTACGATTTTCCTAGGGTTGTTGATTGATGTGAGCTGAGAGCTCCTTAAGTAGGGGTGTCTCTGGAAGGGGCTGCCAAATGTAGCAGACAAGTTTCATTGCATGTATTAACTCCTACTGACAAGGGGTGCTGCCTGAGTACTGCGTTGAGAAAAGATTCTATAGCTGTGCCTCACGTTTTGATCGATGAGTGAAATCTGTCAATGGCACCTGAGGGAAAAGTAGTGTCAAGTGTGTCTTGTACCTGCCATTCTCATGCACAGGTAACATAATCTAAATATGAGGGATGACGTGGCAGGAGGAGGGGGCGCTGTGTGGCAGACCTAGGGACAGGGAAGGGGATCTAGGGATTACAGTCTGCCCTTCAGCATGGGGAGATGGGCCCTCTCTAACCTTACAAGTCGCCCTTTCCGCATTCATCAGGCTTTGGGAGCCTCCCAGATTTGGAGGTAAGCTGCCCCCAATAGCCAGGACCCTGGTCCCTGGGCTGGGTGGGTCTTTGGCAGTGGCACATGCAAACAATGCTTACCATCTTCCCCCCTGTTGCCCGCATGTGATGCTGCTCAGCCAGCCAGTGCTTGTCCTGCGGGTCAGCTGCATACTGTGAGGGATAAAGTCACAGGGGGGGAGACATTAGCCTGGTGTGAGGGGCTTTTCTCATTTGGTCCCAGAGCATACTCTTGAACCTTGAGCAATTCTGACCAACAAGACCTTGGCCTAGCCTGGTGGCTGTACAGGGCTCACCAACCTCTTCAGAGCAAGCGGAGCTGAGCCCAGGAGGCCAGGTTATGGGACCTAATTCCCATAGGTTTAGCACACTTCTAATCCCCACTCCCTTCCTTTCTCAAAACACAGCATCTCTGGCAACTGGTCAGACTGGCGACTATTATTTTAGAACTCTACTTCTCTTTGAAAAAATGATCTGAGATGGCTTACAACACATGTGACTATTATGGTGACTGTATTTTCTAAAACAAAAATCAGGACACTTCATGATCCTGGGGGAGACAGAACAGCATCACAGTTAAGACCATGGCTTTGGAATTAGACAAACAAGGTTTAAATTCTGGTTTCTGCCACTTACTGATGGTGTAAACCTGGGCAATAATTTCCTTGAGACTCAGTTTCTTCAATTGTAAAACACAGAGTACTAACGCTTATCTTATAGGGTTATTGTTAAAAATAAATGAGATAGTGCTTAAAAAATGCTAAATATAGTATCCGACACATAGTAAGTGCCCTTTTTTCTTAAAGATTGGCACCTGAGCTAACAACTGTTGCCAATCTTCTTTTTTTTTTTTCCTGCTTTTTCTCCCCAAGGCCCCCCTGGTACATAGTTGTGTATTTTAGTTGTGGGTCCTTCTAGTTGTGGCATGTGGGACGCTGCCTCAGCATGGCCAGATGAGCAGTGCCATATCTGTGCCCAGGATTGGAACTGGCGAAACCCTGGGCCGCCAAAGCAGAGCGCGTGAACTTTAACCACTCGGCCAGGGGGTCGGCCGCAGTAAGTGCTTAATAAAGGCAGGTTTTATAAAATAGGCCAAGCTGGGAAATCTGGGCTATATGGTTACTACCCTTTGTATTTAAATCATCATTTCACTTCCCAAGTAATACAAGTATTAGTCAAAATTTAAAAGTGTGCACTTTTTTTTTTTTTGAGGAAGCTCAATCCTGAGCTAACGTCTGCCAATCCTCTTCTTTTTGCTGAGGAAGACTGGTCCTGAGCTAACATCCGTGCCCATCTTCCTCTACTTTATATGTGGGATGCCTGCCACAGCATGGCTTGATGAGCAGTGCCATGTCTGCTCCCGGGATCTGAACCGGTAGACTCCCGGCCACCAAAGCGGAACGTGCACAATTAACTGCTGCGCCACCGGGCCGGCCCACTGTGCACTTTCTGATCCAGCAATCCCATTTCCAGGAATTTATCCTTCAGAATCACCCACACAAGAATGTTTGGTGCAGCAGTGTTTATAATAGCAAAACTGTTGGAAATAACTTAAATCTCCATTAATAGGGGAGTAATGAAATAAATTATGGAATATCTATTCTATGAATTCTATACAGCTATTAAACATAAGATGAGGGAGACTTAATTTCATGCCATGGACAAATCTCTAGGATGTTTCTACTAGATTTATAGTGGTCAGCACACTTTTTCTGTAAAGGGCCAGTTAGTAAATATTTTAGGCTTTGCCGGCCACACACATCTCTGTCACCTATTTTTCTTCCTTTCTTTTTTTTACATCACCCTTTAAAAATGTAAAAACCCCGAGTTGGACAAAAACAGGCTGTAGGTTGGATTTGGCCCGGCGGTCACAGCTTGCCCTCAGCAGAAGCCAGATCCATGAGGACGAGGAGTTTGTGTGTCTCCTTTACCTCTAGCACTCTGAGGATGCTCATCACTCAATAACTGTTTAATGAATGAATGAAGTTTGGGGGGAAAAAATAAAATCAGAGAACAGTATGGATAGCATGATCTCAGTAACATAAAATATCACTAAAGGACAAGGATGGACACACAAGTGCATAGGGAGGGGACTGAAGGATGCCGCCGCTGTTGTCGTTGGCGACCTCTAGGGGAGGAGAGTCAGGGTCAAGAGTGAAGGGGAACTTTGTGTTTTGCTCCCTATTAGCTGTTGTGTATTGTTTGAATTTTTTTTTACAAGAATGGGTTGATATATTATTTCCATAATTAAAAAAATTAAAAAGGAAAGGAAAAATGTGAACAATGCTGTTTGAAGGACAGAAAAATGCGCAAAAGATATACTAGGCAGTTTATAGAAGAAATACGACTAGATTCTGAATGAATGCAAGATGCTTATCCTCACTAATAGCGAGTTAAAAGCAAAGTAAAACAACAAAAACATTTTCCCTCCACTTATTAGACTGGAAAGATTAAAATGAGAGATAATATCCGGCAGTAATGGGAGTGCCGGGTGGGGGTTTATTACAAACGGTGGGTCTAGAATTGGGAAAGTCTGCTGGTAACAGTGATGAATGTTTACCGAGACTGTGCCACGTGCCAGGCATCGTGCTGCGTGCTTCACTGCTCTCTCCTAATTCTACCAACCCTAAGAGGTCGGTCTGTATCATCTCCATTTTATAGGTGACAAAACAGGCTCAGAAATATGGAGCCACTTGCCCAAGGTCACGCAGCTAATCAGTAATGGAACCAGGACTGAAACTGTAGCCTTAACCATTGTGCAAAAGGAAGTCAAAGTCGGTCCAAGAGCACATCCAATGGGGGCGTGATGCGAGCAGGGCTCTTGGAGGATGTGGATCTTAAAGAACAGTCAGGCAGAGACAAGGGTGAGGGAGGAAGGCCATCCAGGTAGAGGGAACAGCGAGAATGAAGACACTGAGAGAGAAAAATGAAGTAGCAAGTAGTGAAATTGTCTAGGTGTTGGGAATCTCAGAATATAAAACTGAAAAAGTAGAGGAAGCAGGTCTGCCCTTCAAAGAACTTGAACTTGCACAGAATGTAGTAGACAAAGCCCATGATTCTGGGACCCCAAAGGGTCTGTGCAGTTTTGGCAAGGGGCCCCAGCCTTTATATACAAGGGCAAAAAAACATATCTTGAACATACATGCACTACTATTTTTCTAAAATATTTGGATGCTTTTGTGACTGATAAAATACAAATTCATTTAAGAGAGTGAGTAAATTCATGACCACCCGCCCACCTTGTTTTCTCAAACAGTGGAGACCAAAGCACAGCTGCTCTCAGGAGAGGAGTCCCCTCTTTGAAAAGGATCAGAACCTCTGCCTTGCTTCAGTCTCTTTTACAGATAACTGAATAAGGTCGTGGTTCAGAGCTCAGGCTTTGCTGAAGACAGAGCTGGATTTGAATCTTAATTCACTACTTATTAGCTAAGTAACTTTGGGCAAGTCAAAGCTTTTCTCAATCTTTTTTTTTTTTTCACCTTGTAAAAGGGTAACAATATCTATCTTAAAGGACATTTCCATGAGATAATTCAATGTAGCACTTAAAAACGTGTTTGGTATACAATAAACACATAAGGAAAGCTTCTATTATTATTGAGGCACAGAGGTATTGAGTAAATTACAAAAGGTAAAGGTTAATGGCAGAGAGACAACTAGAACCCAGATGTCCTGACGCCCAGATCAGTGTTTGTTCCAAGCTTCTCTGTGTCATCTGGAGTCCCAGTGCCATCTACTCCCACTACAACGGCCTGCCTAACTCCTGGCACTCACCTACCTTAAAGAGGTGTGGGTGCTTAATGTAGATTCTCCCTCTGGTGCCCCCCATTCCCAGGGCCCTGAAAAGGAACAGACAGTGGTAAGGACTCCAGCAGTTGCAGCGCTAGCGGTAGACCCCTAAGCTTCCCCATCTTCAGCACCAAAGCTCTGAGACTTACTTGTTGGCTCGAGATCCCAATACGAAGGTGGTAGATTCATTCAGCCGAGCTGGGTCCCACTACGCAAAAAATAGAGAGGCTGGTGAGGGTGAGGTTTATCTCGTGGGCAGACAGAAAACACTCCTTCCCCTGCCCTCTCCTACCACCACTTTCATCCATTATTCAACAAACAGTTGACTCAACAGACTGAGTGCTTACAGTATGCTAGGCCCTAGATACTGGGGATAAAGAGATGAACAAGACACAGTCTCTGTTCTCTAGAGGGCCATAGATGTAGGTACAGATAATTATACCATCATGAGATGGGCAATGATACAGATGAGTGGGGGTGTGCAAGGTGCCAAAGGAAGGCTTCCTTGTAGAGGTAATTCCCAAGTTAATTCTGAAAGGGTGAGCACAAGTGAGACAGGGTAGAGGCGAAGAGGAAGGGTTGTGTGAACAAAGGCAGGTGAGCACTGGCTTGGCATGTTGGAGAAACTACAAGCAATTCTGTGTTGCGAAAGGAAACAGCACACATTAGGGAGTGGCACTAACGAGGCTGGAGAGAGAAGCAGAAAGGGGCTGGAGGCCCTAGTACACTTCATTTTGGGGTTTGCATTTTATTTACTCTGTAGGCCATGGGGAGTCATTGAGGGCCTCTAAATAGGGAGAACCAGATTTGCTTTTTGTTTTCCTTCTGTGAGGAAGATTGGCCCTGAGCTAACATCTCTTGCCAATCTTCCTCTTTTTGCTTGAGGAAGATTGTTGCTGAGCTAACATCTGTGCCAATCTTCCTCTATTTTATGTGGAATGCTGCCACAGCAAGGCTTGACGAGTCGTGCTAGGTCCGCACTCTGGATCCAAACCTGTGAACCCTGGGCTGCTGGAGTGTAGCGCACGAACTTAACCACTATGCCACCAGGCTGGCCCTGCTATATTTGCTTTAAAGATAGCCCACTCTTCCGCAATGTGGCTAATGGATTTGAAGTGGCAAGATTACAGACAGGGAGAGCAGTTTAGAAGTTGCTGGAATAAAGCATTTTTGAGAGAAGATGAGGGTCTGAGCTAGTATAGCAGTAAGGATGAAGAAGAGGAATAGGAACTCTGATATATTTAGGAGGTAGAATCATTCCAGGATTTCACTGGATGTAGACAGGGGAAGGAAAGGAAGACGCAAAGATGACTAAAGTAGAGAATGTAAAAGAAGGTCGATGAGGAAAGATTGTGATTTCAATTTTGGATATGTTGAGTTTGAAATACTATGAAAATTCCAGGCAGAGAGGTCTAGCAGACAGTAGGATATACAAGTTTTAAACTAGAAGGAGGTGTGGGAGTGAACAAAGAGGTATGGGAAGTTTAGCACCTACTGGTCCCTGAAACCACAAGAGGGGATGATTTAGATGATCCAGAGAGAAACTTTAGGTGGAGAAGTGGGCCAGGAGAGAATTCTGGGGAATAGCCATTTACATGGGTCACTGCTGAGGAAGAACTTATAAAAGAGACAGATGGGATGTTTGGAGGGGAACAGAGAGATCCAGGAGAATGCAGGATGACCCACTCTAAGGGAGCAGAGTTTAAGAAGAAAGGTATGGTCACCAGCGAGAAAGCAGAGAGGGCCAGTAAGGCAAAAGGTGGACCATTTCTACTGGACACAGCCTCAAACAGGACCGTGGAGCTTTTACCAACCTTACTGGGCTTCCATATATGATTTTATTTGAAGAAAGGACTCTATTGCTAAAAGAGCTTACAAACAACTGTTTTAGAGGCAATAGAGGCTAATGCACAGACTCTGCTGTCAACAGACCTTGGGTTTGAGACTTGGCTCTACCGCTTACTAGGTATGTGACTTTGGGCAACTCTCTAAGCTTTAGCATCCTCAAGTGTATAACTCTCTAAGCTTTAGCATCCTCAAGTGTATAACTCTCTAAGCTTTAGCATCCTCAAGTGTATAACTCTAAGCTTTAGCATCCTCAAGTGTATAACTCTAAGCTTTAGCATCCTCAAGTGTATAACTCTAAGCTTTAGCATCCTCAAGTGTATAACTCTCTAAGCTTTAGCATCCTCAAGTGTATAACTCTAAGCTTTAGCATCCTCAAGTGTATAACTCTAAGCTTTAGCATCCTCAAGTGTATAACTCTCTAAGCTTTAGCATCCTCAAGTGTATTAAGTGTATAAGATACCTACATAAAATAAGATAATTTCTGCCCACAAGGCAGTTGGTAGGAAAGAAATCTCCTCAACTATAGAAGAGTAACAGAATCTTTCTCATAAGGTTGTTATAAAGATTAAATGAGATAATCCATACAAAAGATTTAGGGCAGTGCCTGTTACTTATTAAGTACTGAATAAGTATTAGTGACCACTAACTTTTACAGGGAGAAGACTTCAGCAAAGACTCAAGCCCTCTCTTCATTTTGCCCCTAATTCCAGTCCCTACTTGGGATCCTTCTGGGAGGCCAGTGAGGGGTTGGGGGCTGGGGGGTAGGGGAAGCGGAAAGATGGCTCTGGAATGGCATGCCCACATCGTTTACCACCCCAGCCCCTTTCCCTCCTGGCAGACCCCAGAGCCTTGACTGAGGCTCCCTGGGACAGTGGTTACTGCCCTGCTCACAAAATCATACCTTAGGGCCTTCTCGGCGAATTGGTTCACAGGATTTTGGTTTCCATCTGATTGGAAGGAAAGAAGAAAGGTGAATTCTCCAAGGTTGGGCCTAGGAGTGGAAGAAAGCTTGCTGGTGATGGTGGGAGCTCCTCATAGGCTCTCACTTTAGCCCTGGGCGTACTTCTTCCTGGCAACCCATTAGGTACAAAGAAAAAAAGCACTGGACTAGGAGCCATTTTAGGACTGGCTCTGATATTACCTAGCCACGTGGGCAAGTCCAGGAACCTCTCTGAGTTGTAGCTTTCTCATCTGTCAAAAGGAGTAAAGAGCAGCATCTGCCCTACCTAGCCTGTGTTCTGTGGAGTGACCTTACTCCATGCAGGAGACAAATCTAAGGTATGATGATTAATACTATTCCATTCCTGAGCCAGCGGTTTCAAACTACCCCCATCCCTCTTAACCAGACCAGTTTGGCTTATCTGCTGTATATATTGGGCTCCCATGTAAAGTTTTGTTTGAAAAAAGATTCTGTTGCTTTAAAAATCTTTGAAAGTGACTACCCTGGAGGCAACGTAGTAGAGTTCTGCCTCTTATTAGCTGTATGACCTTGGGCAAATAATTCTGAGTCTGTTTCCTTATCTGCAAAATTAATTCTATCTTCATTAGAGGGTGGCTGTAAGGATTAAAAGGTAAAGTATGTAAGGTGTTTAGACCAGTTATGGCACATTATAAACATTCAATATATACTGTATTAACAATAAAAAACCTCTGGTGTTTAATCAAGCTGGGCTGAACTGTTCTGGGGCAAAAACAGGCTAAACCAATCTCCCCCTTGCTGCCTTCTTTCCCCACCCCTCAAACCAGGGCACCCCTCCTCCATGGTGACTTAAACAGATGGATCTGATTTCACCAGGCACAGAACTCGGGCCTCTTTTCCTCCAGGCCCACACCCTCCCTGCTCCTCCCTTTGGCTTTGCTGGCCCCTACTCACACCATGCCGGCGGCTGCCCGGTCATTTGACAGGACGTGTCCAGGAGGCCGTCCCTTCCTCTGCCACAAAGAACAGCTGTCAGAGGCCTGACCCTGTGAGAAGCCCCACCCCACCCCATCCCACTGGCAGGTCCAGGGTCCCTTGGTGGAGATGGTTTTCTAAAGAGACCAAATGATGCTTGAGAGTGAACAGGGAGAGTGACTGTTTCCAGGGTTCCTGCCTCTCAGCTAGAAAGGCTCAAAAGTGCATTGATGAAGCCTACTATCTTTGCTGGAGCTGCAGTGCCTTTTCCCAGCCAGAAAACAAGGAGATGGCTTACCTTTTTGGGAATGGGGCTTCCTCGATGGGCACATTCCTCTTCTGTCTGCCGGCCACGCTGGAGGAGAAGGGCAAAGAGTCAGAGGAAGGCCAGTAACTGGGAGCTGCAGGTCCCCTGGGGTTGCAGAAGACAGAGCCCTGGGACTGCCCCTTCCAGCCCCTCCCTGAGCCAGGCCTCAGAAGCCCTCCTATTTGGACCTGGTCCTACAAATGGATGGTATGTGAGACTTCCCTGAGCCCACAGAGTTCACATGCCTCCCGGCTTGATTGGTCTCCCCCTCCAATACCCCAGGACACAGTGACTCTGACCTTTATCCCTGGAAGCTCATGGGTCACTCTGGGTATTACTTTTTCTCCATCTGAAAACAGCAGTTTAGCCTGAAAGGAAAAGACCAAGTGTTAACAGTCACTATTTTGGTGGGTAAGCCTCTCTGCCACCATTTTTATAAACACAACTCCAAACTGGCTTAAAACCTTTTCATGGTCAGTACAAAGGCACCCCAAGATATGCATATAAATAGATATCTATTTTTTTAAAAACTCGAATAATTAATAATTGTTGAAAAATTAGAAAATGTAAACAAGCGAAATAAAAATCAAACCTGCAATCTCAGGACCCACAGAAGACTGTCAATATTTCAATGTGAATTCTTCATTACTTTTCCATGTACACATACACTACATATTTTTCCTAACTAAATGCATTAAAATAATACATATGGCTCAGTAGGCTGCTGTTTTTCATTTAATATCAAGTACCTAGCATGTAAGTGCTGGGGACACAGCAGTAAACAGCACAAGCAAGGCTGCTGCTCTTGTGGAGCTTTTATTTTGTGGGCAAGCTCAATAAGCAGCAAATAAATAAACATATAAACAAGGTAATTTTGGATCATGACAGATGCTCTGAAGGAAAAAAAACCCCAGGTAGATGTGAGAGAGAATCGCCAGAGGGCCCCTTTAAGCAGGTGGTCAGGGAAGGCCTTGCTGAGACAGCCTCCGAGCGGCGCTGTGAAGAAAAAGCTGCGGAGAAGCATGTTTCAGGAGGAGCGCAAAAGCCCGAAAGTGGGAACAGACTTGACTCATTTGAAGAAGAAAAAGGCGGCCTAGCAAGTCATGGGCACAGGAGACAGGTGAGTGAGGAGCGTGGTGAGGCTGGCAGGGGCCCTGGAGGCCATGCAGAGGTGGCTTCTTGGAGCAGCATGTGACAGCCCTGGGTACTCCCTCTCTCTGGAAACACTCTTTTCTACTGGCTCCCGTGGCCACACTTCTCTGGCTTTCCTCCTACTTCTTTGGCCACTCTTTCTTATCCTTGTTTGCTGGTTCATCCTCCTCAGTCTGGTTCTCTTCATTCTGTTCTCTTTCATTAGATATTCTATCTGCACTCATCTATGCTCATAGCTTCAGTTAACATTAGTAAACTGATGACTCCATAATTTTTATCTTCAGGTGTACCCTCTCCTTTGACCTCCAGATTTATATAACAAACAGTCTGCCCATGACTATGCGTGGATACCTCAATTTGCTAAGCCCAAAACTGAACTCATGGTCTTCTCCAAATGCTGTCTTCTCAGTGAAGAGCGCACCAGTGCAATGTGTAATTATGCACACATCTGTGAGGTAATTTAACTCTATCTGTATGCCTGATGAGGCTGTAAGTTCTGTGAGAGCAGGAACCTGTGTGTTCATTTGCCATTTGTGTTCATTTGTTTGTTCATTCATTCACTTGATCATTCAACAAAAAGTGCACATTACTATGGTAAGAATCATATTCTAGGGCTAGGAATACAGCAGTGAACAAGATAGGGCTCAAATCTTATAAAAAAAGATTTTAGCAGAGGTAGAGGTGGGAGGGAGGCAGAAAATAAACAAATAAACTATTAATAACTTCAGATTGAAATAAATGGTAGAAATAAACAAGTAAGGTGATAGACATTAACTGGAGGTGGGAAAGGGAGTGAGATGAGAGGGCAACTTTAGATGGAGTGGCCAGGGAAGGCCTCTCTGATGACATCATATTTAAGCTAAGTCTGAAGAAAAAGAGGAGCCAGCTATGTAAGGAGTTAAGGGTAGAGCATGCTAGGCAGTGAGAACAGCAAGAGCAAAAGCCCTAAGCTTGGTGCGTGGAGAAGCAGAAAGGATTCCAGCATGCACTGAATGTGGTTAACAAGTATGAGGTGTGATGAGATGAAGTTAAAGAAATAGGCAGGAGCCAGGTCAGGCAGGGCTCTGTGGGTCATGGTAATGCATCAGGGTTTTGCTCTGTCTGCAATGTGAAGTCTCTGAAGGGTTTTAAAGAGGAGAGTGACACAGTCTGATTCCTTTTTAAAAAGATGGGTCTGGCTGCTGTGAGAAGGGACTGGTGGAAGGCAAGAGTGGAAGTAGCTCAGGGCTCAGATACACATGTGGGAATCATCAGCAGTTAAATTGGCTTCAAAGCCACAGGACTAGATGAAGTCACCTAGAATGAGAGCAAGCCCTGGAAGAGAAGGGGTCTGAGGACTGAAGTCTGGAATGCACCAACAGTCAAGGCACTGGAGCCAAGAGAGGAGGGTTACAAGGAACATGGAATGATCCACTGCAACAAATGCCAGCAAGAAGCTGAGTAAGCTGAGGACAGGTAGGGTCCACAGGATTTGACAACACGGAGGTTACTGGTGACCCTGATATAAGAGGGGTTCCAATGAAGTGGTGGGGACTGAAGCCAAAACAAAGTGGATAAAAGAATGGGAGGTGACCAAGTGGAGCCAGTGATGACCACTTTTTCCAACGTCTAGCTGTAAAAGGGAACAGAGAAACACTGTGGCAGCTGAAGGGGATTGTGGGTTCCAGGGGGGTCTGTTTTGGCTCCCCACTGTATTCCCAATGAATGAACAAACACGTGTAGAAACATACATAGGGAAAAGAAGGAAACACATCAAAATATTAATAGAAGTTATTGTTGGTAGTGAGATGAGAAATTTTAACTTTCTGCCTTACAATGTATATTTTCTGATTTTAATATAACATTAGCAGCAGGTAACACTTACTGAGTCACTGTTACTGGTCTAAATGCTCTAAGAGTATTGCCACATTTAATCCCCACAACAATCCTATGAGGTAGAACCTTGATCCCCATTTTGCAGATGAGAAAACTGAGGTTTAGGAATGTGCGATAACTTGCTGAAGGTCACATAGCTAGTCCGTGGTAAAGACAGGACTCACATCTGGGCAGTATAAATCAAGAGAAAACTTGCATTCTTAACCACCATGCCAAGTTTTTTTTAACGAATGTATATTACTTGCACAAATAAAAAGGACAACTAAAAACAACTACTCTGCAAAACACAATCAAACAAACAAACAATCCAAGGCAACGTGCCGTAGACAAGATCAGCCGTTTCTCCCTAAGAAACACCTGTAAAGGGGTAGCTAAGGAGATGAGAGAACACGATTGAGATGGTCAAGATGTGGTATCAGAAGAGAAAACAAGCAAACCAAGTGTTAACCCAATCCAAACCAAGAAAAAAACCTAGTCTAACTGTAACACGTCCAGTCTGCACAATCTTTTAATGCAACAGGAAGTTCATGCAGTTTAGACACAGGGACCCTAAAGAGTTTCCAAGTATCCTGGCCACCTGAAAGCGAGGCTCTGTTGTGAGGCAGCAATATGTATTATAATTGTGAATATAACTACCAAGAATTTAATATTTAGTATATTCTGTGCTGTGTGTACTCACGCTACGTGGTAGTTCTTGTCTATTATCCCATTCAATCCTCACAGCAAACCACTGGTGGTGGGGAGTGTCTTATTTTCAATTTTAGAGATGAGTTTGAAGGTCAGAAAGGTTAAAAGACTTGCTCAAAGTTTCTTGATTCATCTGGTTTCAAGTTGGATGAGGATGAAACTCTCTGGGCCTTCCTGTGCTCTGATTCTATGTGCTCTGACCACAGACCCTTTGGTTCCCTACTCTGGCTTCCCACTTACATCCATCCTGGAAAGGGTGAATCTGCGAGGTAGACATGGGGATTCAGGAGACTGGGAAGGTGGTATAACCATCCATGGAGTACAGGTTATGCCCAATGCACTCAACTTTATCTTCATCTTTATCTTTCACTGGGACTCCTGAATAGTCTCATAAATTTCCCTTCCAATCTCCTTGGTACATTCCCAAACCAGGCTCCTCATGATGGCCACAGTGATCTTTCAAAATGCACATCTCATTAGGCAGTTCTTCTGCTTAAAACTCTGCATCTATAATTTGGCTGGCCGTCCTCTGCTTGATCTGGTCTCTGCCTACCTCTCCGGCCTCCTCAAGAATCATTCTCTCTCCACCCTCTGAAAACCAGCCGCATTAGCTTCTTTCTGTCCCTGAGACATACTCCCGCTCCCTTTTGCCCATGGGCTCTGTACCCTCTAGTGTACTCTCTCTTTGCCTGTTATGCTTACAGCCCTTCTAACGGTTTGCAGTTATACTGCATGACTACTGGAGTAATGTCAGGGCTTGGGGGGTAAGGACTATGTCCATCCTGGCACAGGACTAGGCACACAGTAGGCTCTCAATACATATTAGTTGAAGAGATTAAAAAAACTCAAGAAAGCATTTTGGGATCTAAGCGAGAGTGAAGGTTTTATCAATTTAATTTTGATTCAGTTCAAACTTATAAGAATATTTTCAGCAAACTGCCATGTTTTATTATCAGCAAATGTTACAACTAATTACCACACACTACAGTCCCAGAGTGAATTAATGAATTGGCCTCTTACGAATTTGGTTAGCTTAAATTTAATAGTCTATCAGAACCAGACTGGCTTTCACTGCACCGAGAGGATGGAGTTCTGCCCTTTCAAAGCTGAGGTCCAGGCTTGGTCTTGCTCTTTCCTGAGGCTGTCCCGAGTAGCTAGCCAGCCAGCCGCCCAGAAGATGATACTCTTTCATCTCCCAATAATTGCCTCCATAGGACTGAAGTCAAACCAGCACTGTGGCTCTGACTATGAAGAAATTTCCATCTCTGACAGCTAATGGCTTCACAGTCAAGCACAGAACCTGAGTAATGCTGACAATTCCTATTAATAACAGCAGCTGACATATGCAAACAGGTTCACTACCATTTTGGGAATGTAGCCATTTATAGACCCGATGTCATGCCTCCTGACCACATCTTGAGAGAAGAAAAGTAGAAAGGGTAATAGTCCCCATGATACCAAAAGAGGCTGTGACTACTTGGG
Source organism: Equus asinus (assembly GCF_041296235.1). Taxonomy (NCBI): domain Eukaryota; kingdom Metazoa; phylum Chordata; class Mammalia; order Perissodactyla; family Equidae; genus Equus; species Equus asinus. The sequence goes on along the minus strand of NC_091804.1, from coordinate 35,925,440 downwards.
GATCAAGTCACAAGCACTTGCAGAGGTGAGACAGACCTTAGCTATTCTAACTCAGCCTTGTTCTAAGCCACAATTTCTTCATCTGTAAACTAGGGATTAAAAAACGCCTTCTGTACAGGGTTTCTTCTGAGATGTAAATGACCTAACGCATGTGACAGCATCCATCACAGTACCTGGAATATAGCAGCTACTTCCCTTCTCTTCTGTCAACAACAGCTCCAAGAACTATCTGGATGTAAGTGGCTTGTTGGGCATCCTCCAAAATACCACTGATGATGGGATCACATTTCTTACCAGGGCTTGGAGGGCTAAACCCTGTGCCTACAACTCTTGTGCCCTTTGGTCTCACCTGCTCCAGGCAGCTCCGACAGGCCTCCTGGATCAGCTGCTCTGCGTCCACTTCTTCCCCGATGTTGTCTCGCACATTCAGTGCTGCCTTCTGGAAGAACTAGGGAGAAGTACAATAGAGGACAAGGTCAGAAGTTCTGCTAATTTGCATCAACTTGAAGGGAACTGAATATAAAAGAGAAGCTCTTATCCTATCCTCATACAGAAGAGAAACATGATATGAGCACGGCTTTGAGATGAGACAGATTTAGATTCATATGCCAGGCTGTTTCTCTACTCTTAAGGAGGAGGGTAATCATGGAGGTGCCCAAAGGATGGTCATTACATTGTTAATGTGTAAGTAGTGCAAAATCAAAGAATAACCTAAACCTCCACGTATAACTTAAATTACAGCATCTCCATACCATGAAATAATATGCAAATATTAAAAGTCATAGTAAGAATGGTATAGGAGAATATATATATATTTTTTACATTGGCACCTGAGCTAACATCTGTTGCCAATCTTTTTTTTCTTCTTCTTCTTCTCCCCAAAGCCCTCCAGTACATAGTTGTATATTCTAGTTGTGAGTGCCTCTGGCTGTGCCATGTGGGACGCCGCCTCACCGTGGCCTGATGAGTGGTGCCATGTCCATGCCCAGGATCCGAACCAGCGAAACTGTAGGCTACTGAGGTGGAGTGCGTGAACTTAACCACTTGGCCACGGGGCCGCCCTCTAGGAGAATATATTTTTGAAGTGAAAGGTATTCAGGATATACTGCCAAGTGAAGGAAGCAAGCTATAAAATAGTTTGGCATAGTATGAACCTATTTATATAAAACTCAGCAAAAAGCAAACAGAGAGGCAAAAGAACTGTAAGAACATATATTAAACAGCGGCGATATTATGAATGATTGTTTTCTCTTTTTTTCTTATCTATATTCTATTTTTATAATGTATATGTATTACTTCTGAGAAGAAAAAAAGAATGCCAGTGCCTGAGGTGAACAGGTGAGGGTAGGCCAGAAAAGATCCAGAGTAGGAAGTCCTAATTGAATTCTGACTTTGCCCATCCGTGAGATGGGAGCAGTGAGCCTGGCTACAGACCCAAGATACTGGCAGCTCCAATTGCAGGGGGAAAGGGGAGACTTCAAGAGTTTAGGAGGGAAATTTTTTCAGGCCAAATTAAATGGAATGATCAGATGAGTTTGACTTTAAAACAAAAAACTAAAAACTGGAGATTAATACTGGTGTTTGGTATTGACTATTGGCTAAGTGAAAGCTGGTTAAAATAATAAGCTGGATACTTTACAGCCAGCTTGTGAGGTGGGCAGTGCAATGAACATATAGGGGTGAGTGTAAGCTACATCTAGACCTGAGAATGAAGTCTGGTTGTGACTAAGGCATTCTCAAACACTACTGGTAGAAATGCAAAATGGTGAAACGTTTCTGGAGAGAAATTTTCTCAAGAGAAAGGTATGTTTTCCCTTTTACCCTCCAATTCCACAATTCCATCTCTAGGAATTTATCCCCTAGAAATACTCACACAAGTGAGCAAAGATAGACATTTAATATGTTCAGTGTAGCATTGTCTGTAACAGAGAAAAACTGGAAACAATCCAAATGTTCTAGGGACTAACTAATTAAATTGCGGTACAACCATACAATAGATTAACCCAAAACTATTACAAAAGAATCAGGGTGAGCTACTATGCACTGATCTAGAAACACAACCAAAATATATTGTTAAATGAAAAAAATTGAGTTGCAGAACAGTCTGGGTAAACCGATCCTATGTATTTTTTAAACATGCATGTGCACACACATACACAAATAAATATGGGTGACTATATAGTCACTGTTAACAGTTTGGTGTCTCTGGGAGGTGAGTTTTAGTAACTTTTGGTTTTTACTTTTTAGAATATCTGTATTCTTTTTTTCCAATATTTTCGTATGAAATTTTTCATACAGACAAGTTGAAAGAATTATTCAATGAATATCTAATACCTACCACCTAGAGTCTATAATGAACACTTTGCTATATTTGCTATCACATATCCATTTACCCAGCCCTTTATCCATCCATCAATCCATTTTATAAGCTACATTATTAGAACTTTTTTTTAAAAAAGGGGCATGCATTTAGTAATCACAGAAATAAATAATAAAGATTAACATTGTCTTGGATAAAATCAGCCATATCTAGAAGTTATAATCCCAAACACTTTTAAGAAAATGGGTAGCTGAGCTCTGGGAACATCGTTAAACAAAGTGAAAAGATGAGGTTGATCAAGAGTGTGAACTTATCTGAAGCTGTGATGTAATCACGTATTTGTACCTTGTCTGAAAACAAGTGTGATAAAGAAGTATCTTCACAGACTAAATAAGAGGGGAGCCCTCAGCCACAAATTGTGTTTATCCAGCATTTTTCCAGGAGAGCAAGTTCCTGAATCATGGTATCCACTATTGGGACAAGCTTTGGGACAAGAAAAGGGCATTGGAGGCAGACAATCTTGCACTGAATTCTGACCTAGCCTTTTCCTAGTGGCTTAACCTCTATTTCTGGATATGTAAAGGTATGGAGGTATGAGAATACATAGTGCATTCTGGGATGTGCAAAAATTAGAGGTGGGAACAACGCAGTATACAGGGGTGTGTGGCTGGGGTATGATCACAGTGGCCCACATACGCCATGTTAAGGAATTTGGATTTTACCCAGGAGGCAATGGAATGTCGCTGAGGGATTTTAAATAGGGAAGAGACATTGCTGGATTCACATTTCAGAGGTCCCGGCAGCTGTATGGAGGGTGGCTTGAAAGAGGGAAAGAGTAGAAGCAATTAGGGATTTAGCGGGAGCCTGGGTGAGAAATAATGAAGGCCTGAACCAAGGCAGAGGCAAGGAAGAAGAAGGGCACGCTTGACAGATTGTGAAGTAGAATGGACAGGATTCCACGACTGGATATGGAAGATGAAGGAGAAGGCAGAGCCCCTGGTTCCGGTTTCTAAGTGAATGGTGGTCCCATTCAAACTTAACGTGTCCAAACTGAGCTCCTGATTTCCCCAGCTTGTTCCTGTCTTCCTCATAGCAAGTCAATGGCAATACAATTTTTACAGTTGCCCCGGGCAAATAACTTGGGAGTCATTTGCTTTTCTTTTTCTTTTGTCCTGCCCATCTGAATCATCGGCAAATCTTCTTGCTACCTTTAAAATACATACTGAATCTGACTTTTCCCCAACATCTTTACTACCAACACCCAAGCCACTGTCATCCCAAGCATCCTAAGAGTCCTCCTGCAGTCTGTTCTCTACACAACAGTCAGAATAACCCTTTAAAAGTGTTAAGATCTGGGGCTGGCCCCATGGCTGAGTGGTTAAGTTTGTGCGCTCTGCTACGGCGGCCCAGGGTTTCACTGGTTTGGATCATGGGGGTGGACAAGGCACTGCTCATCAGGCCACGCTGAGGCAGCATCCCACATGCCACAACTAGAAGGACCCACAACTAAAATATACAACTGTGTACTCGGGGGATTTGGGGAGAAAAAAGCAGAAAAGAAAAAAAAGAAGATTGGCAACGGTTGTTAGCTCAGGTGCCAATCTTTAAAAAAAAAAAGTTAAGATCTGCTCAAAACTCTCCAAGAGCCTCTATTTTACTCATAATAAAACCCAAAGTCCTTACCATGGCTTCAAATGCTCTGCATGAGTTGGGCCCCTGTTACATCTCTGATCACTTCTCCTGCCATTTTCCTTCTTGTTCAGTCTGCTCCAGTCACACTGCCACTTTGTTGCTTTGAATGTGCCAAGCACACTCCTGCCTCAGGGCCTTGGCCCTTGTTCTCTCTGCCTGGACTGCTCTTCCCCCAGGTATCTGCATGGCTTGTTCTTTCCTCACTTTATTCAGGTCTCTGCTCAAATGTCCTCTTATCAGAGGGCTTTCCTAGTCACAATCTATGAAATAGCACCCTGTTCACCACTGAACAGGCACTGGTCACTTTCTTTCCCTTCTCTTGGGCACTCTCTAACATAGTAATACTCGTTTAAAGAGGGCAAGGACATTGTTCATTTTGTTCACCGCTATACCCCCAGTGCCTGGAACAGTGTCTGCTTTTATGGCAGGCACTCAGTAAATACTGTTTTGAATGAATAAACAAACACAAAAGGAGGAGGTTTAGGAAGAAAAACAGAGTTCAGTTCTGAATATGCTGGGTTTGAAGTATCCATGGGACATTAGGTAGAGCCATGTAGAAGTTTATTTCTAGGCCTAGAAAAGAATTTTAAATAACAACAATAATAGTGATATTATTAAACAAGTAATAAAAACAGTTGCTATGTTCCAAGCTGTGCTGAGCACATTACACTTCAGTCACTTCATCTTCACAATGGCTTGGCAAAAGAAGTATTCAAACTGCCCCCAAAGAGGGACAAAAGTTCTCAGGATTCAGAATTGGAAAACTTTAGATATCTGTATATACTAGAGAGAGCAAGGAAAAGACCGCTCCTGAGTATTTCTCCCTGTTAATTTTCTATCCTTGTGTCCCTCTCACCTTCATATACTTGTTGAAGACAGTCTGGATCTCCTCATTGATGCTAGGCTGCAGGACAGCTCGGAGGAGGTCCATGGAGATGGAAGGATCTGTGAAACTGCATTTAGGAAGGAGACACATTCAGGGGGGCATGTCCCAAACACATCCTTTCCTACTCTGCCTAGCCAATTATTGACATAGGATCCTTTAGTGACAATAATAGATAGCTTTTACTGAAAACTATCTATGTGCCCAAGTTCTGTGCAAACCATATAGATGCATGACTTTATCTCATTCTCATGATAACTCTGTGAAATGGGTATTATTTTTACAGTGTTTCATGAAGTATAATACTTATACAGAAAAGTCTATACACCTTAAAAGATAGTTTTAATGAACATCCATTGAATTTCTACCCAGGTCAAGAAATATAATCAGCATCCCAAAGGCCCATCTTGTGCTCTCTCCCTTCCCTGCGATGGATGCTACTATTAGCCCCACTTTTTTCTTAACCTCCATGCTATTCTGCCTCTCTAGAGTCAGCGAGTGTTAGGAGTCTTAAGCATTATTGAATCCACCTCTCCCCCTCATTTTGTACAGGAGTTCAGAGGGGGAAGGGACTTGCTCAAAGTCACACATAGAGTTACAGAATCTGAGTCTCCTCTCTCCTAGTCCAGTGCTCTTTCTACTGGCTGATGATCTCTTCTCAGCCCTGTGCAGTGGGGACCCCAAAGCTGCCATCCAAGCCAGTGCCTGAGAGGTAAGTCCCACGCAGGGCCAGCCTTACCTTGTTGTCATCTGTGAGCGGCGGCCCCTTCGCTGCACCTGCCGGTGCTTTATCATTATGTTCCAAGGGTTCTGTGGGGACCAAGGGAGCAGATGTCACTGAGGCCCGTGACCCTGGGGTCGCGGTAGGAGGTGGATATGATGTTAAACCATTTATCCCTGCTTCTCAGGCGCTTTCCCTACCTCTCCCACCGTGGGGTAGGCGGGAGGGCGGTGGTTGGAAGGCCCCACCAGGGACGAGGAACCGAGGAAAAGTTTCCTGCCTCAAAAGTCCCAACCCCACCTTTTCAGGAAGGGCTGGAGGACGGGAACCAGTGTTACCGAGGGCCTATTCTGGCAGATATGTGCTGGGTGCTCTACCCGCATTTATATCCCATGCCCACAACAACTTTGTGAGGCTGGCACTGATCATCTCCATTTTATAGAAGAGGACACTGGAGCTCGGGGGGTTGACAGGACCGGCCCACGTCACCTAGCGAGGGGGGCGGTACCAGAATTTGAATTCAGGTCGTCGGACTGCGAAAACGCCAACCCCTCGGCAGCACCAGCCGCCGCGTTCTCTCGCCCGCGGGCCGGGGTCCTGGGAGCCCGAGGCCCCGCCCGGCCCGAGCCCAGCCCCGGCCCTGGCCTTCCCGGGGGCGCCCTCACCGTGAGAACCAGCTGTTCCGCTGCGCCCGCGTCTCCCAGCTCGGGGCCGCCCCGCTCTGCCCCGCCGGGTCCCCGCGGCTGCTCGGCGTCGCCAGTGGCCCCCATGGCGCCCCCGGCCCCCACAACTTCAGTCGGACTCTGCCACCGGCCGGAAAGTGGCCCCGTGACGTCATTGGAGCGCGCCGGCCGCCCGCCCGGAAGCGCGACGCGGGGCGCTGCGGAGTTACTGTGGTGATGGAACCGCTGGGTCTCCCTGGGGCCGGGACGCTTAGAGGCCTCGCGTGTCGGGATGGCCAGGGTTTCCTCCGGGGAGGGGCCGCGTCTCGGGTGTGGACTGTGAGTGTTCAGTCAAGGATCGTTCTTCTGTTGGGCCAAGGCCGGTGGAGAAGTGCGGGGCTGGAGGAGAGCGGCTTTCCATGGGCTGGGGTTGGGGCGTAGGGGGCGGGTTTCGTACAGTAGGGTCTGCAGTTGAGTCTTTGAAAACTGTAGATTTTAATGTGCCGGACCCTCAGCCCCAGAATTGGAATGGGCCTAATGCGGGGACCCGGACATCCAACGAGAGGCGGTCTGACGCATACCATCCCAAACACGCATCCACCGGGTGTCTCCAGGCCTTGACTCCAGGGGCCACCCCTTGCGTCTGAAGGCATCAGAATAAAGGTTGGGCCTTGGACCGTGGATTCCCTCAGCCCCAGGGAGCTGGGCTTCTCTCTCCAGACGGGTGATTCTGATCTGGGCTGGGGATGCAGGATTTTAACAACTGAGGAGTTCCCAGGGCTCCCCTTAGCTCTGCCTTAGAGGTAAGACGTCCCTGAGTAGAATTAGATCGATTTATGGGTGCTGGAGAGAGTTACTGTGGACAGAGGAAAGAATCACTGCAATTTAATTAATTAATTCATTCATTCTTTCATTTTTGCTGAGGAATATTCACCCTGAGCTAACATCTCTGCCAATCTTCCTCTATTTTGTATGTGGGTCGCTGCCACAGCATGGCTGTGGAGGAGTAGTGTAGGTCTATGCCTGGTAACTGAACCTGGGCCCTGGAAGTGGAACACCCCAAACTTGACCCCTAGGTCACAGGCTGGACCCTCATTGCAATTTAAATAGCAGATATTTATTTGGGCAATTAGAATTGCAGTTGGGGAGACACAGATTCAGGCAGAAACCCAAAATGTGCTCTGGAGAAGACAAAGAAGGCAAGGAGTTATAAAGATGAAAAGATAAGCCACACAGGTTGTTTGCAAGACTTTGCCATTGGTGCTGGCAACAACTGTTACTTCTTTGCTGCACATGATTGGTTGCTGAGGCCATCTCTAAGGCAAAAAGTTCTTATTCATGGGAGTAAACATTTTTCTTAAAGGAAGGTCAAGATAACAAGAGGCATAGTTCAAAAGTTACATTCCAAGTGGGTAGAGATGTGGTGTACCTGCATAAGTCCCCCTTCTTTAATGGCGTCCCAGTTCTATTTTAGAAGCCCCTATGTTAGTCCTTTTTTTGTTATGCTGTCCATATTATTTTTAGCAGGTCATGGTATGGGGTAGTAGAATGCATGAGTTCTGCAGTTAGAAAGATCTGAGTTCAGATCCTGTATGATGTGGTGATTAAGAACATTGACTATGAAATTGGACTGCCTGCCTTTGTTCTACTACTTACTAGCTGTGTGACCCACGTTTCTTTCTGTGCCTCAGTTTCTCCATCTGTAGAGTGGGGATAATAGTACCTAACTCATAGAGTTGCAGTGAGGATTAAGTGAATTAATTTATGTAAGGTACTTAGAACTGTGACACAAGTAAACTCTCAAACAATGCTATCTGTCGTTACTATTATTAAATTCCAGCAGCCACCACTTACTAGCTTTATGACCTTGGACATTTTTTCTCAGCCCCTCTGAACCATTTTCTCACCTGCAAGAGTATTGTGAGGATCAAAATAAACAGTGTATATAAAGTGTATCAACAAAGGTTAGTTATCTCCATTCTCCATTATCAGCCTTAAAACAGTAAGGTAACTTCCTGGCACCAAACACTTTGGCCCTATTAAGGGAGTTTTTACCTTTAGCCTTGAATGTCCTCTACTGTTTAAATTCCCTGGGCTAAGCAGCGCCAGTGGACTCTATTAGGTATCATGGCTGATGGAAGTCATAAGCAGGCACATAAAAATTAAAAAAAAATACGGGAAGAGGAGATAAATAAAGGGGGCATAGATGGTCTAGACTATTTGAGTCATAGCAACTGTTCTTTTAAGTTCTGTCAACTAGCCTTCCTATGGTCTAAGAATGGCCTGTGTGGGCTAGAGGGACCAAGATGTAGGTTTTTGTTACACTTGTGTTAGTTCTGAACAAACTTAAATACTACTTTTCTGTAGGGTTTTTTTGGATAGTTTCTAGGTAGTCTGTTCCATTCTTTGTTTTCTATGTTGCTAGGATGGACAGGAGCCACAGCACATTTTATTAGCTTTGGTTATTTTTGTATTGAGTCATACCTCTACTCCTGTCATCTCAGCTGTAGCTATGCCCTTCCAAAGCCCTTTAGGGGTCTCTTTAATCCTTTATCCAAGAGTCATCCCTCCATTTTCCCAGTTACCCACTGGGTTCCTCATCATTGTCCCTATGTGTTGTATATATTGCATTATAGAGTTTGATTGTCCCATGTAGAGGAAGAGCAAATTTTGCTCTACCCTCCAGGTTCTTCTGGTTCTGTAACAATTAAATTGACATGAGACAAACTAATAGGAGAAAATCAAATTTAATGAATTTCATATGTACAGGAACCCCACATACATGAGAGGGTCAGAGACCCCACATACATGAGAGATTCAGAGACAGAAAGTTAAAGTGAGGTATATATGCCATCTTGAACTAAGGAGTGGGATAGGGGCCTGGAGCTTCAGAGGGGAGGAGGGTAATTCACAGGATGCTAAGAAGAGTAGGTGTTCAGTAATTAGAGGTTTGCCTTGCTGTACAGATAGGTCATAAAAAGTTATTTTCTGGTAGTAACTCTTATGGGCAAGATCCCAATTTAAATTCTTTAAAGGAGAGGTAAAAATTTGTTGAGCCTGCAGGGTCCTGATTGCCTTTACCTCAAAATATTTCACATTCCAAAGTGGCACATCTTGGGAGGCCTGTTCTGAACCCCTTTGGTCCTGCCTTTGAAACTTCATGAGAAGTTTCACATTCTAGAAGTTGAGTTGGTAGATTGCTCCATCTCATGGAACCAATCTCTTGGTTTAGAGCATAGGTCAGTCCAATTAAACAGTAGTGTTCAATTTCAGGAGGTGACGCAGGTGGGCTCCCAAGGTCAGGTCTATGGTGCAAGCAATCAGGTATTTAATAAGAGGCATTTCTATGGAAACAAAAGGAAAACCATGCTTAGTGATTGGAGCAGATTATAATCTCAGTTTCTGAGTTCTAAAGGCAGCCAATTGAGATTTCTAGATGTACAGCTCAAAGCATTTTCGGATAGAGTAAGAGTGGGCAGCAACAGTCTGACAGATTTTCCTAGTTTGCAGTTTGAATGTCTCTGATGATCTTTCTGAGTGGCCCATACAGCAACATGTATAAAGATTGTGTATACATAAGGCTTTGTGGTGATTTCTCTAAAATTTATATCAAATTGTTCAGCTTCAGTTTGCAGGGCGTCAGGAAAAGGGCAGTTTTAGTTCTCAATGATTCCAAGTCCAAAGACGGAAGAAAATTGGATATGTTAGTTGGGAGGATTGTAGCCAGGTATTGGAGGACACTAGAAGAATTCAGAATCCAGTCCACTTTACAGGTGGAAAACAACCTCAAAGCCAATAAATAGCTCTAGAATCTAATATCCACAAGTGTGTAATATATTTTCTATTGAAACATAATTTTTCTCTGTAAAATCACCCCCATTTCTACCAAAGATAGCCAGATTAAAACAAATTTGTTTGCAAAATAAGTCATTTCAATAAACTTGGCCCAATTATTTATATAAGTGTAAAAAGAATAGCAATTGATCATATAGGCTCTTTTAAGTCTGCTTTGCTGGAACCTTTCATAAGGAATCTCCATATTGAACTTTTAAAGGCCTCTTGAGGCCAGGAAACTGAGGCAAGGACTTACCATCAGAGTCACCTGCAACAGCTATAGATTTGGGTGAATTCCTCTCCTCGAGGTTCCCAAGATACCCAGAGTTTCCTGCACCTGCCAGGAAGTGACCTTCATTACTCACCTGGTAAGGCTGCTGGGAATCCTCTAAGCAAGGTACCAGGCCAATATGTCCAAGGGGCTTTTATTGGTTCCATAAAGTCAATCTTGGTTCCTTAAAGCTGTCTGATCATATCTGAGGCTGTGCACATTGTGTCTCAAATATAACACTCTAGTCAAAGCCTTGGTAGTATAACCAATGTTTCCAATTGTGTCCTGTTATAGGGAGAATGGATTCTTATTGGACTTACGTAAATAACTATCTGCCATGAAAATAAGAATACTTACTAAGAGTTTCCAAATAATGTAGGGGTCAGATAGGGAGGAAAAGATACCTGTTTGAATTTTGCTTACAAATGTAATTTACCAAACTGCTGTCATAGTTATAGTCATAGCTTAAAAGAAAAAAGATTTCCTTAAATCTGGAAAAACAAAACATTAAAAAAAGCAATGTTTCAAATAAAAAGGCATAAAAAATATAATCATTCTCATCAGTTCGTTCAATCCCATGTAATCAATTCTTGATCTTTTGTTAGCAGTTTTATGAAGTCATCATTTTCTCAATTAGCATTCTGTAATTCCTTACCCAGTTCAGTTTTAGGATCTGAAAGTTTATCAGAAACCTGTACTCTAGAGTCTGTGTCAGAATCATTTCTATGAATTTCTCTGAGGCTGAAACATATTTGCAAAAGTATCAGAATAAAACAATAACTGTAAATGACAAAAGACTTAAAATGGCATGGTTAAAGATCTGATTACAATGCAATTGACAAGGGAATTTGGTTATTTTTTGTAACACAGATTTTAAAATAATGACTAGAATTATAGCAGGGCACATCAGATTTTTAGGAATTTTATATAACTTTTAGAACACTTCTATTAATATCATTCACCCACACAATATAACCTAAGAAGATTGATCATAATTTTTTGACAGTGCTTTCCATGTGATTAAACATACCAAATATGCCTAATCAGTTTAATAGCTCCCTTTTTATAGGAAGAGAGAACAAATTCTTTGAGAAGTCTCAGGGATCCTCTAGAAATTCTCAGTTACTTTCAGGTTAAAAAAAAAGAGACTTCAGGGCTGGCCTAATGGCATAGCCATTAAGTTTGTGCACTCTGCTTCAGTGGCCCAGGGTTTGCTGGTTTGGATCCTGGCTGCAGACCTGCACACTCCTTATCAAACCATGCTTTGGCAGGCGTCGCACATATAAAATAGAGAAAGATGGGCACAGATGTTAGCTAAGGGCCAATCTTCCTCAGCAAAAAGAGGAGGATTGGCAGCAGATGTTAGCTCAGGACTAATCTTCCTCAAGAAAAAAAAAAGACTTTATTTTGAATTTGAATTTTGGGAAATTTGTCAAAAATATCAAATGGTTTGGACACTTGACTCAATAGGATCACAGATCAATATGAAATAATACTTAATTATCTGTTTAACCAAAGTAACAATAAAAGATTTTAAAGACAAATATAGAGGGTTATATAGGTGTTAGCAAAACTTAGCTTTTTTTTTTTTTTTAAATAGGAGAAAAGCATACACATTTATTTCACATAAGTTTTACAAGGCATGGGAAATGAAGACCCAAAGGAACAGCTAGACCTGTGTACTTTCGTGCTAAGTTTCATGATGAGTGGACAGTCATGGAGGAATATGATAGGTTAGGGGTATGAGGTCAGTTTAGTAAACTGGAGGAAATTTTAGCAAGGTCTGTTTTTTCAGATTCTTCTTAGCATCACTTTGTCTATGGAAATAAAACTTCCCTCCAGGTATAGGGAAGGTAACTCTCACGTGAGGGTCTTGTGACCTACTTCAGGGAAGAAGGAGGCAGTTAGAGTGACCTTCCTGCCTCTACCCTTTTCTCAGATTCCTCTAACTTAAAATATTCAACATGCCAAGACACCATATTTTGGGGTAGTTTGACCTGGACTCCATCAGAAGATAGACCAGGATTTGGTGGGAGGCAATGGTCCCCTAAGGGGGAATGCCATCTACTCCCTCACCCACTGACTCATCCACCCATCCATCCACCCATCCTACCATCCCTCCTTTCAGCCATCCATCCACCCATCCACTCTTCCACCTAACCTTTTCCATTTAACCACCTAACACATTCATTCTTCCTTCCTTCCCTTCTTCCATCCACCCATCCACCTGACCTTCCTTCTTCCTTCTGTAGGAGGAAAAACGTAGCTCTTTTAACGTTAAGAGGGCTCAGTTTTTCTGAGTAATCGAGGATCTGATAAAGACAGCAAACACAGGAAATTGTTTTGATGAAACATAGAATCTTCATCTTCTAGGCAGATCACTTAAAAAGGTAAAGAAACTTTCCTTCTAGAAAATTAAAGAGGACCAAGTTCCAGTCCTGCACAAGTACACCATTGCTCTTAAAGCTTAATTTAAAAACCCTTATAATAACAATTCAATCTTCAGCCAACTTGACCACACAAAGTAAATTTCTCTCTCTTTGCAATCTTTTGTATACATTTAGTTTTGTCCTTCAGAAGTTCTAGTTTAGATAAATTACTCTCATTTCCCTTAACAAAATGTATCTTCATGTTAGAATTTTTAGCCTTTAAAAACCTTAATTTCTAGTGAAAAATAAAGAAGTAAACAATTATGAACTGTCTTTTACATTAGCATGCTGTGGCTTGACAAATTTATAAATACTTGTCATAATTTCTGAAAACATATGCTATTTCATAGTACAATCTTTCAATAAAGCACAAGACATGTTTCCTAATAAACACAACATCTTTAGTTTGTCTGTAATAAGAAGACAAAAGTAGGTAAACTGAGATTTGTTTAGCAATTAATGTTTCAGTATTTTATCTTATTTGGAAATGACCTAAACATTCGACAAATTCCTATCATTTAACTTATCAAAACTCTAGGGTTTCAAGTTACCAAAAAGATTTTGGAAGCTATTTTTAATTACATATGCCATAACATAACTATTGTTAAAAGTTCACCTAAAACCCTTTTTATTTTACTTACATCTATTTAGCTTACTTGTACCCAATAATTAAGTATAGATTACCTACAAAAACTTCAGGAGACATTAGACAAAGTCAGCCATCAATTTTTTGCTGTCAAATTTTGCAACAAAGACAACATGAATTTGTTTGACTTTTAGTAAACCAAGGTGGAACAAAAGTTTTATCATGTTAACTTGAAAAACATTTGGGTTAGTTTCTATTATATTTAGAAATTATATAAGTGCTTACTTTAAGTCAGTTAAATAGAGCTCTTTTAGAAATTATACCATCTGGAGGTAAAAAAAATCACACGTTTATAACATACACATACATATATATATATAGACACACATACATAGAGACCTCATAGCTGTTGTTTTAAAATTACTGCCATAAATCAGGTACTGTAATTTAAAGCTCACTGGTTATGAAAGAATAGTTGGATTTGAATTTTGTTTCTGGCAGATGGAATAAATTAGGTTTATCTGCTTAGATAGCTAAAGCTTTTTTCTATTTAATATTTGTGGAAAAGACACTTAAGATGCTAGATTTTGGACAAGGGTGCTTCTATAGCTGTTTGCCTCTTTTTCCTTTTTTAATCTTCGGTCTTAGAAATTGGTGATGGTCTAGATAATAGTTCCCAGAGAGGTTACAAGCCTGCTGAGATAAATAAGTGATGTTTTTGGAATTGGTGAAAGGGAATGGGTAAAATCTATACTGCCTCTAGAGCTGCATTTCCAGTTTTGCACAGACTTGTAAGATAAGGGCAGTTGCTCTCAATTTCTCAGAAATTGGGTTGTAACTTAAAGGACATCATAGGTTGATCTACCTGTCCAACTACATCATTCCTAATTTGCTTCTTTCCCTCTAGGTACATAGTTTTATTTTAACTTGAGGAAAATGGCCTATAACAATATTCCTATCAGGCTCTGAATATCAGTTTCCAATTTTTGACCATAGAGCTACTAAAAAAAAATCCTTCTAAATATCTTGCCAGTTTTCAGCTGGAACAAACAGTAAATATTTCTAGCAGTGTTACACAACTGCATGGACCCAAGAGGCATCCTCAAAGGTTACTACCTTCCCCAGATCCAGAGTCACTCCCAAAGACAGCCAAAAGAAAGAACTGACAGCCTACGTGTCCCAGGCAGACAGAAAGCCATGCTAAACCCTTAGGACACAAAATGAGACAAGCAAGAAGGCAATAGCTACCCCTGGGAGAGAAAGGGTCAATAACCAATGGATCTGGATTTGGGAAGGAAGGGATAACATGAAATTTTGTTTTCCTTTCTTGACTGGGCACTATAGAATGGCCATTGACCTTTCTAATCCTTTCCTACCTTTGGTAGGATCTTCTGAAAATGGAAATAAAAAGGCTTTATAATTCAAAAGATCTGTTCTTGTTCCATGGACATGAATTCCTTGGGTGGACATCTAGGACATTGCATGGGAAGGCCTGAAGCTGGCAGAGCCTGATTATAGAGTCCAACAAAGGGGGCCCTACTGCCTGTTTGATGTGCTTCTGCTAAGTTCATTTTCTGGCCTTCAGCCATTTACATGAGTCACCTGTGTACTCTTAGGGATTAGGCTCGAGCACTCTGTAAATCTTGGAGGAAAAGGGAAGCTAAAATGGGCAGATGGAGCCTGACTTTAAGAAGAGGATTTTATGTCGGTTTTTGTTTTAAGCCTAATTGTTTTTCCCTTGATCTTGTTAGGGAGTGCCTAAGTCTAGCTGTTGTATTATTTTTTTTGTCTTAGGTGCTGGACAATTGTACTTCCATTGTCCTGATTTTTTACAATATCTGCAAATGTTTGAAGGCAAATAGGAAAGGGTCTGAGTGGACTTTGATTTTTGTTCTAATTTCTGTCCTTCCACCTTATTAAGGGAATCTTAATGGCTAGCCATTATACCAATATGAGAACTCTCTCTAACAAATTTTTTTTTCAATTTAGAAGTTTTTCCAATTCAAAGGATCCATTGTCTGGCCATTGATGAGTAGGATCTTAATAGTGACTGAAACCAGTAAGCCTTTTTATGACTTAATCATGGATGCAAGAGGTGTCCCCCAAGGAGAGTGCAAAGGATGCAGGCCTCCCAAGATCCAAAAAGTTCACTTCCAAAGACAGTCTAGGAAAGCAAAGGTCTTTGTTGCACAGGCACTAAGGATAAAATGGTGTCTCCAGTTTCCCACGAAAACATGGAATGCCTCCAGTCACAAACCTGCTAATCTGTGACACCAGGCGGGAGCTACTGGAATGGGATTTTTCCAGCACTAACAAGCAATGAAGGTTGAGACAACAAAGGCCTCTTATGGACTGAGATCCCTTTATGACTTCACTGAGAGGAGACACAGGGAGACAAACAGTGTCTTAGAACCCTAGTCTATTTGACTGGCCACCAGATGCACCTTGGTAAATGCACCTTCCAGATGGGTGGAGATCAGAGAGAATTTTCTCACTGATCAAAAAACCAAAGCTCTCAGGGCATATAACAAGATGGCAGGAAAAACCTCATACTGTGAGTGGCTCAAGCAGGGAAACTCTTCCAATCGGTAATAGCCATGAGCCGACTTTGCCTATGGAATTTCCTTCTTATGACAAAAGACAAAATTAGACAGAGGTCCAGGATCCCTGAGCTGCAGTTATCCCAGAGCAAGCAGCCTGCAGTCAGTTAAGTTTCTCCTGTCCTAATAGCCAACTGTAGGGGAGGAAGAAAATTTTGTCTGCTCTCTAGGTTCTCCTGACTGGCCTAAGAATTAAATTGACATAAGACAGATTAATAGGAGAAAATCAAATTTAACTAATTTTGTATGTTTGGGAACCCCACATACATGAGAGTGTCAGAGACCCCACATACTTGAGAGGTTCAGAGACAAAAAGGTAAAATGAGGTACATATGCTATCTTGAGCTAAGGAATGGGATAGGGGCCTGAGGCTTCAGAAGGGAGGAGGGTAATTCACAGGATGATAAAAAGAGCAGAGGTTCAGTAATTAGAGGTTTGCCCTGCCATACAGATAGGTCATAAAAAGTTATTTCTGGTAATGACGAGCAGGGCCCCAATTTAAATTCTTTGAGGGAGAGGTAAAAGGTTCTCAAGCCCTCAGGGTCCTGATTGCCTTTACCTCAAAATATTTCACATGCCAAAGTGGCACATCTCGGGAGGCCTGTTTTGAACCCCTTCACCCCATCACATGTGTCTTTTGGTAGTGCCAGGAATCCTCCCACACACCAGCAACCAATCACTTTTCTTCTTGTCAGGAGACGATGTGTTTTTTGTTGTGAAAGGGAAGACTTTGGGGCTGGGTTTAAGCCAATCCCCTAATCCTACTCTTCCCTCGGTTGATAATCTACGCAAGGTGTACACGTCTGGCCTGAATTGAGCTGTCAGCCTCCTCATCATGTCGAGCTGCTTCTTCCTCATGAAAGCACTTCTCGTCTTTGGGTCCCTGGCATCCTGGGTGACTGCAGGAAAGCATGGTGAGCTATCATGTGGGATCCCTGGCTAACAGTAAGAGAAAGTGACTAGAGGAGAAGTCATCTCCTGCCTCTTCCCAGTGTGAGGGTCCTCATTTGTGGAGATGGTCATCTCGGTAGAGCAGGACTGGATGCAGAGATTCTTGGGACTGTCACAGTAGATCTTCCTGGCTTTCTTTACCTTATTTCTCATCCTGATTTTTGGTAAGATAACCGTGAGGTGACTGGAAACCATGCAATATAAGGAACTGAGCTCACCCAGCGCGGCAAAGCCAAGACAGTGAAAGGCAGAGGATTCTGTCTAAGGGGATGGCATGAGTCATGTTGCTGCAAAGTCTCTGGGGATAGGAAAAGGACCAATGGATGGAAATAGATTTCAGCTGAGCATAAATAACTTTCTTAAACTTAAGCGTGTCTAGTGTAAGTATGAGGATGGCATAGTCTGGCTTGGAGGTAGTGGGCCCCCATGAATTCCAGATGTTTGAGCTGAGAGTCAGGGATTGTTTGTTGGGATTTAAAAAATGAGGACACATAGTTTTGATGTGACCTGGCAGTGGCATAGAATATTTAAACTAGGGGCTGTTTTGGAAAATCCTAGGACACAGGATTATTGATTGTTTAGCTGTGCTTGTTCTCCTTGGGGTCCAACACTTACTTTTTCCATCGTGGCAGACTTCCTGGAGCCAGCCATATGCAGTCGTACTCACATGTTCCTACTCAGAGGCACTGGGCCAGTCCTGATTTGGTTTTCTACAAAGCCTTTAATTGCCTGTCACTTCTTTTTCTCCATTTAAAAAATTTGAAATAAACACTGAGATGAGTGAGTCATGGTGAGTTGGTTTGATTTGGATGTGGCTTCTTTGGGTGTGCCTGTCCCCCAGGACCTGGCCCACTGCCTGCATGTTTTAAGGATGGTGTAGTAGAAAGAGTGCTTCATTGCAAACCAAGAGGCTGAGTTTCGTCCCGTTTTACCACTGACTCACTCTAGTTCTGGGAAAACCCCTTCTCTTCTCTGAGTTTCATTATCTTCATAGGGGCAGTGATGGCCACATGAAGGATGTATTTGGTTGGACACAACAGAAAATTAACTAAATAGGGGTTTGTTTTTTTCTTAGAACAAGAAGTCCTGAAGTAGGCACCAGGGCTGGCGTGGTGGCTTCCTGATACTAACAAGGATGAGGTTATTTCTCTTCTTCTCCTTTGCAGTCCTTGACTTTGTCCCCCTAGTTGCTTCATGGTTGAAAGAAAGCTGCTCGTCGTCCCTATATTATGTCTGTCTTTGCACTGGAAGAAGAAAGAAGCAAGGCGGCAGTTTGAAAATGTATTCTCTGTATCAGGAATGCAGAAGTTTTTCAGCTTATGTCTTAGTTTGTGGTCACCCCTAGTTACAAGGGACTATGGGAAAGAAAATCATTTTAGCTGGCAAGGCTCATTGCCTCTCAGAATAAACCTGGGGTTCTCTTAACAAGTTTCAGTTATCTATTGCTGCCTAACAAACCATCCCTAAGCTTAATGGCTCAAAATAACAACAGTTTATTCTTTGTTACAGTTGTGTGGGTTGGCTGGGCTTAGCTGGGCAGTTCTTATACCCACACGGCATAGGTGAGGCCACTCATGCAGCTGCATACAACTGGGAGCTCAGCTGGGAGCTCAACTGGCTGGAATGTCCAGGATGTCTCTCCTCCTCCAGGTCCTCTCTCATCATTCTGTAGCCTAGCCAGAGCTGCTCTACAGCATGGCGGCTGGTTTCCAGGAGAATGTTCTAAGAGGACAAGCCCCGATATACAAGTGCTTTTCAAGCCTCTACTTGCATCACACTTTCACACTTGCTGATGTCCTGTTGATCAAAGGAAGTCACAGGGTCAAGCCCAGATACAGTGTGGGAGGGGGTTACACAAGGGCATGAATTCCAGGAGGTGTGGTTTATTGGGGGCCACTGGCGTAGATGTATACCACAGTAAGAAAGGAGGGAGAATGAATACGAAGATGGCAACTAGAATGCCTGCTATAACGGGTTAGAGTTCATCAGTGTTTTTCAAACTGTGAGTCTAGAAATCAATTTAGTAGTTATGGCTAGCATTAAAAATAGAAGCAGAATATAAAGTGTCAGCATTGCATATACATGTATGCACATAAGTATGTACATTTTTAGCCTACCTATGTATTAACATACACATGGGACACTATGAAAAAATGTATTTTGTACTCAGAGTCCAAAAAAAAATAACTAGAAACATTGGGCTTGAGCACCTCTTGGTCTCAATGCTCTGTTTCTATGGCAGAGTTTGCTGAATGTCCTGCCGACCCCAACCCGTGTGAGAATCTGTGTGATGGGGACTCTTCCTGTCCCCAGGGGCATAAATGCTGCAGCACCGGCTGTGGACGCATCTGCCGTGGAGACATTGAGGGAGGTATGTGGGCTCTTTGGGGAAGAAATCCTTGAGTGCTCTTTGAGTCTGAGTCCATTTGGGAGGGAGCCATCTGTGGCCGCCTTCTCTTTCTCTTTCTGGGAAGAGTCAGAGTTCTCATCCTTCCTGTCCTCCTAGCACTCCAAACCAATGCAATCCCCCTCCTGGGGTCAAGGGGCCCATGCTGGCACTGAAGGAACTAGGGGTAGCCTGTGTGGGGTAGCAGGAAGCCCAAGCATGAGGGGAGAGAGTGGTGGTCTGGGAACCTTGCCCCTTCTGCATTCCACCCAGCCCCACCCCCAAACCCACAGAGGTATAAAACACTGAGGTACCTCTAGGGAACTCCCCGTGGATGCCATTTGAAAACTGTTGGTCCGAATGTTCTCTTGAGGCCCTACAGATTCTCAGATTCTCTAACTTTAAGGTTTCCCAGCCAGATCTTGGTTAAGATCTAGTTAGAGTCAGGGATGGATTCACCTGGAGCCCCCTTGTCTAAGTCCCAGATGGGAACTTGGAGTCAGTGGAGCCAACCATTCTGTCTCTCTACCTGTGCCTGTTTATCCTGCAGGGCGGGACGGCGAGTGTCCACAGGTTTTCTTGGGCCTGTGCATTTTCAACTGCGTGTCTGATGCTAACTGCGAAGCTGGGGAAAAGTGCTGCAAGTCAGGCTGTGGCCGCTTCTGTGTCCCGGCAGTTCTGTTATCCCTAGCTGGCCATGAAACCCAAGTGGGCATCACATCTGATTCTGAATGAGGTGAGTCCAGTCTATTATTATCAATAACCGTGAACTTACTGCTGTGTCCAAAGCACTGGCTCAGGTGCTGGGTAGGGAAATTTGGAAGGCCAAGACAAAGTTTTTGCCCTGGAGAGTCTAGTTAGAGAGAAAGATCATATGTCACAAATCAGAACTCTTGTATAGACAATATGGGCTTATAGGCATTCAGAGTAGATATGGCTCCTTGGGAAGGTCTTTCTAGAAGTAGGATTTAATCTAGGCCCTAAAGGCTAAGCAGGATGTGACAAAGGGAAGATAGCACAGAGAACATGCTGGACAAGTGGTCTGGTGATTGTTAGCAAAGGCACAGAGGGTAGAAGGTATGTTTGGGAAGCCAGGGTGGGAGTGGGGGGAGAGTGGTAAAACAACAGACAGGCTTTTTTTTATAATAGGAGCTATAAGGTTGACATCTGAATGACAAGAGTCTTCATTGCCAGTTTGGACTGGATTGTCTAGGAAGCAGGGAGCCATTTAAGGCTTTTGAGAGCAATATATGCCCAGCTTCTCTAGAGTGGAAGGGAAACCTTGGGGAGCTGCAGCCAGGAGGGCACAGCTGTGACTTAATGTTTCTTCTTCTTGCAGAGATCCCAGTGCCCTAGCTGTCCTGATTTGTCCTGAGCTTCTCTGGTGACTCCAGGCGGCTTGTTGTGGCAGCCAGGAGAGAGTGATGTCCTGGAGCTTGTGACACTCCCAGGGGCTCTCATTGCTCTCTGCACTGCTTCTGCTCCTGCTGTTGTCCTGAGCACAGGAAACAGCCCTGGGTTTGGGCAATGGGTGTGTGGTGCTTCTTTACCCCAAGAAAGGCTGGTGCTGACCCTCTTGTCTGTGCTGTTTGAGGGGCTAAGATGAGGAAAGAGAGCTAGAGGTCTGAGCATGGCTGTGGGATCATGGGACTTGCTTATTTAGGAAGGGATGGGTGATACATTCTTTCTAAGAACACTGAAAAATGGGGCTGGTTGGGTGTGGCTAGGGGAGAGATGGGTGGAAGCTAAACCTAGGGTGACTTGCCATAGATGTCTGTCTCAAGCTCCAGGAGCGGGACAGTCAGGCCTCCTTTTGGGTCTGCTCACCTTTCTTTTGTCGGAGAATGCAAGTTGGGGATGGAACTGCAGTGAGTGGCTAGTTTATTGTAGTTGCTTGGGTGTTCTCACCTTGGTCCTCCTTCCTTGGGGGCCAGGCCTTGGCTCTAAGACAGGTAACTTTGCTGTAGGGAGGGGATGTCTTTAGGTTCCTGGGACAAGACAATGTTAAAAAATTACATTTCTTATGTATACACAATGGATCATATTCTATATCTTGGAGATCTTTTATGTCATCACATACATTCTTTTAATAGAACTTCATGAAAATAACTAATTTGACCAGTCATCTCTTCTTGGACATTAGTATCCTTGTATATATAAATCTTGGCCTACTTTTGCAGGTAAATCTAGGTAAATTCTTAATAATAGAACTCTAGTTTCTTAAATAGAGCCTGGCAAAAAAATAGACCCTCAATAAATATTTGTTAAATGAATGAAAGAATGAATGTAATTCCTGAGTCTATCGATTAGGAAATTGTTGGGCTGCAAGTAATAGGAAACCCGACTAACAGTGGGCTAGGCAATAAAGACATTTAGTTTTCTCCGGTTGGAGTCTGGAGAGAGGCAGTGAGGCAGGTGCAGCAGCTCAACTACACACTAACACCCAGGCTCATTTCTTCCTTCTCTACCATCCTCAGTGTTTTGGCTTTTGTCCTTGTTCTGGTCACCTCACTGGTGTAGGATGGTTGCTGCAGCTCTAGATGTCACAGTAGGAAGAAGGTATGTGTAGAGGGCAATGGTGAAAAGACCTTTACATCAAAATTTCCTTTTAATGACGGAGGCCATCTTCCCCAGAGGCCCTCTACTCCCAGACTTCCTTGTCATCTCCTTGGCCAGAACTGTTGCTGCAAGGGAGGCCAGGAAAGTAAATGTCTGCAGAAGGGAATGGGAAAACATGACTGTCTTAGATGAATCACGCTTCATCCCTGAGGTTGAGGGAGGTGCCCACTGGGATATAACAATCAAGATTCTATTAGCAAGAAACAAGGAGAGAATGCTTTTTGGGCAGGTAGGTGAACTGTATGAGTCATACGGGGTCAAAGGACATATGCATTTAAAATTTGGACAGAAATAACTAAGTAGGCAGTGCTTTTATAATAATAAGAAAAAATGAGTATTGGTGCTCACCTTCAATTTTGCAAAAGTACTTCTGTAATTCCAACTTTAAGGGGGAAAGGTGAGGTATAATTTAAAAATTTCCCGTCACTCCTGTGTTTTTGTGCACCCTTTTCCTCCTCTCTTTTCACACTGATACATGAAATTCTGGTTTCTACTGGGTTCAGAATACTCATCTCTTTGAGTAGAGTAGACATGTCAGTGTTGCCTGATCTGAAAGAGCGGCTCGTGTCAGCCTCGCAGTGGCCATTCTAGGGACACTCATGGCTCTAGGCTCTTGTTATAGGGAACTAAGAAGGACTGGTGTCAGTGTGATGGGTTGCTGAACATTTTGGCAGATCCCCGTTCCATTGTTTTGCTTATCATTTTATTGTTTATTTTAAAAAATCAAGATAATACATGCATATAGTTTAAAAAATCAGTACAGAAGAGGTTTTAGTGAAACACAATGGTTTGGGAATCTTAAAATGCTGTAGGATGATTTTCTGCCGAAATGGGGGGCAGGACTGGAGAGGGAGGTGTGAGCCCCAGGCGTAGCTCCGGTTGAGACACTGGAAGAGAGGTCCCTTCCAGATCTTTCCCTCTCATGTTGGGGATCTCACCCTGTCCACGTGGGAGCTGCTGACTTTTCAACCCTGAGATTCTCTCTTCCCAGCAGAGCAGGTCCCAGGTGGGAGGAGGTTGGCCCTGGACATCTCTGACTCAGTCATACTTTCCCTCTCATACTTTCTCATTCATACTCTGGTAACTCTGCTATCCTGTTCTGACATACTGACCATCAGATACCAGCTCTTGCATTGCTTTCTTCCAACAATGTCCTAGGCCCCAGCTCCAGTCTGGACTAGGACACTGTGCACCCAGTACAGGGAAATGAAATGGAATTTCTGAGTTTAGGGGCAGAGCCAGATACGCAAGATGGGGTGAGGGTGTTCATTGAGGAGCCAAGACCTATTTGGAGTGGTAGGAGCTCAGATGGTCCTCCTCTCGGACCCTGAGCTCAGCCTTGCTTTGGAGGCCAATGTGGGAGCAGCAACGGGCGAGGGGTTTGAGCGGAAAGAATTCTTTGCTGGGTACTTTTCTTCTCACAGCCACTAGAGGGCAGCAGAGGTCTAAGCGATAGACCATTTCCAGGCAAGAAAAACAAAACGATATTCTAGAAGCCTAGTTCACTATCTATTGTCTGAGTTCCTCCTGGCTTTTTCAAACCAGTTTGAGAAAAAGTTACATAGCTGAGTCCATACTGCAGATCCCAACTGAACTGCACTTAATAATTTAAAACCTAACATTATGCCCTCCCTTATGATATGGAATGCTTCCTCAATTTGGGTAACATTTATCTTGGGGACGTTATCCATCATGTTGTATCAGTGTTCCTTGTATGAAGCTACAGGGCAAATTCTTTGTGGAGCTCAAGGTCAGGAAAAAGTTTCCCTCTCCTGATGAGCTATCATGAGGATGGGCAGGGAGATAACTTATTGGGCATCAACAGAACCGTTTCATTTTTGCCTTGGCTACTAGGAAGCCAAGAGCTTGCGTTTTGGAGTGAGACCTGGGTTTGAATCTAGACTCTTCTGCTGCTTATTAACTCTGTGCAAAATGGATGAGGATAATAACGTTATCACATTACCCACCTCGTAGGATTGCTGGAAAGAGTCAATTTATAAAGAAGGCACTTAGCACAGAACCTGACACAAAATGCGCACTCAACAGATGTCAGCTATTGTTATTCAGTTTCTCTGATAAAATTAATCTCTTCCTGCTACCCTCTTTTATTACTTGTCTCTGCTCTTTTTAATTTTTTTGTTTTTTTTGAGGAAGATTAGCCCTGAGCTAACTGCTGCCAATCCTCCTCTTTTTGCTGAGGAAGACTGGCCCCACAGGTTCATCTGTGCCTATCTTCCTTTACTTTATATGTGGGATGCCTACCACAGCATGGCCTTCCAAGCGGTGCCATGTCCGCACCCGGGATCCGAACCAGTGAACCCCAGGCCGCCAAAGTGGAACGTGTGCACTTAACCACTGTGCCACCGGGCCGGCCCCACTTCTCCTTTTTTATTCTTTTTTTTTTTTAAGATTTTATTTTTCATTTTTCTCCCCAGAGCCCCCCAGTACATAGTTGTATATTTTAGTTGTGGGTCCTTCTAGTTGTGGCATGTGGGACGCCGCCTCGGCATGGCCTGACCAGCGGTGCCATGTCGCGCCCAGGATCCGAACCAGTGAAACCCTGGGCCGCCGAAGCGGAGCACACAAACTTAACTACTTGGCCACGGGGCCGGCCACTCTTTTTTTATTCTTGGTTTAATGATTTTCAGTTTCGCGTAATCTGTTTTTTGGTATTAAGTTCCTCAAATCCTGTTTGGAAGAAGGTGGAGTATGCATAAATGAGAGATTAGTACCAGTAGAATTCTTAGGCAGAAAGAAACATGCAGAGCAGCACTCTCCAACAGAAATAGAATGTGAGCCACATAATGTCATTTCAGATTTTCTGGTAGCCACGTTAAAAAAGTAACAAGCTTGGTGTGTCCTCAACAAGTTAAACATAGAATTAGCATACGATCCAGCAATTCTACTCTCAGGTATATATCTCAAGGAATTGAAAACAGGTGTTCAAACAAAAACCTGTACACGAATGTTAGCAGAAACATTGTTTGTCATAGCCAAAGTTGGAAGCACTTGTAGTGTCCATCAACAGATACACGGATAAACGATGTGAACTGCCGAGACCATTGGGAAAAATCCCCTCTGCCCGGAGATATCTTGATTCTGACTGTCCTCAGGTGCTTTGAGCCCCGACAGTGTCATACAGGGAGCTATGTAGGACCCGAGCCAGAGGAAGGACCCCCCTGGGGCTCAGTGAGATGTGTTGCAGAGAAGCCAGGCTCCTGCCCTTCCAGCTTTGTGAGCTGCTGTTACCCTGCAAGACCTCTTTGACCGCCAGCTTGAGTGCATGGTCTTCTTGGAAGGTAGAAGCCAGGAGAGAGAGAGGGCTGTTGTGAGGAGCGGACAGAGGTTTTAAGGATACAGATTGCCCCATGTGTCAGTTAAAACGAAATTTGGCTGCATATGTCAGGGAACCCTCCCCAAAGAGTGGCTGAAAAGAAGTTTATTTCTCATGTAAAAGAAGTCTGGTGGTAATTAGACCAGGCCTGTTCGGGTGGCTTTGAAGTCTCGGACACCCAGAATCCCTCTCTCGTGTTACTCCACCATCCTCAGCATGGGGCGTCCATCTCGTGGTCTGAGATGGCTTCTTGAGCTCCATGCAAATCTGCAACTTCAGCGGCCAGGAAGGAGAAAAGGCTGAGAAGAGCATACCTCTTCCCCGGAGGGACATTTTCTGGAAGTTACACGGGAGGCTTGCACTGCCTTGCAATGAAGGGTGGCCATGGATCTAGATTCTGGACTATGGAATGTAAGTCAATATAGAAACGGAGAGAATCTCATTTGAACTTTCTTTCAATCTTTCCTCACTAGGATAGATTTCCAGAATGAAATTGCTGGACTAAAGGAGGTGCATATTTAAAATTTTGATAATTGTAGCCAAATTGTCCTCCAAAGGTTTAAATAATCTTTGAAAACTTTTGTTTCCCTGCTTCATTTAGTTTTTCTATTATTTTTGTGACTTCCCAGCGGTTAACACAGTGCCTTGCCCACAAGTAAGTATTTAAAAATGGCTGAATTGGATTGAATTTCCATTGTTTTCTGAATCTTCTTTTTCTCTGCTGTGTGCCCTGAGAAATCTCACCAGCCCATTCTGTTTTACATGCTGTTCTTTCGTTCGACAGTTGTTTGTGGAGTGTTCACTGGTTCGGGACATGGGAGACACCAAGATGGATTAGATGTACCTCCTTCCCTTACTTTCTCCTTACTCACTCTTGGGATTCTGCACTCAGTTGGTCGACACTTTTCTCTTATACTCTACTTATTTTAAATACTCACTCCCTTCCATTTTTGGATATTTCCTTTAGCAATTTTTTTTGGGTATATTTTGCCCAACATTCAAATGAGATTTTTCAGGCAGGGGTTAATATCGCCAGGTAGTTGATGGGTGCACTGAGGCTCAGCGAGATAAAGAACCCTTCCTAAGGTCACATACAACCACGCCTAGTCTTTGGGGCTGCTGGACAGGGTCTAAGAAATAGGAACTGAGCCTTGGTTTTAATAACTCTATTATTCTGCAAGGAGCTGCCACACTAATTCCCCAAAGGGAGAAGATCTCCACTTTGGTGTCTGAACTCTGGTGAGAGGTGAGTGGCTGGTATGGAAGACCCCTTCCTATCTTCCTCTGGGCAAGCAGTATGGGGTATGGCCTCTGTGGTCTTGGACAATGTTGTCCTGGGGCTGAGGAAGGATCCTGCAGGACCATGAGGCCTGTAGTGCCCAGTCTATATCTTACTAGAAGGAAGCCTGAATTTTGCCCTGTGGTGTCTGTGGGCTCCATGGACCGCTGAGTCCTGCATTGCCCCACTGACTGGGAGCGCCAATGGACCCAGAAATGCTGCTGTTGCTGTTTTTATCGTTGACAATCTGTCTTTGTATGTAATGTGTCTTTTTTCCCCTCCAGCTGCTTGCAAGATTCTTTTAAAAATCTTTTGTTCCCATGGGCCGGCCTGATGGCGTAGTGGTTAAGTTTGCGTGCTCCACTTTGATGGCCTTGGGGTTCGCAGGTTCGGATCTCAGGCACGGACCTACATACTGCTCATCAAGCCATGCAATGGTGGCATCCTACATACAAAATAGAGGAAGACTGGCACAGATGTTAGCTCAGTGACAATCTTCCTCAAGCAAAAAGAGGAAGATTGGCAACAGATATTCGCTCAGGGCCAATCTTCCTCACACACACACACAAAAACAATTTGAGTGTGATGCGCCCAATCATTTTCTCAGTAATTGCACTACTTGGGGCTCACCCAATAGCCTGGATGTGTGGGTTGCTGTTTTTGATCAAATTTGGCAAAAAATATTGGCCAATATGTTTTCAAATATGTTCTTCACTCCATTTCTTTTCCCCTTCTCCTTCTAGGACTACTGTTTGCATGCATTTAGTTTATATGATGCTGTCTACAGGTCATTGAGAATTTGTTCCTTTTCAAAACATTTTTTTTCTCTTTGGGCTTCATTTTGGATGATTTCTATTGAGCTATATGCAATTTCACTCATCATTTATTCTGCTGTTATTTGCTGTTATTTTCATCCAATAAATTCCAGGTATTGCATTTCCAGTCCTATAATTTCTGTTTGTTTCCTTTTTTACATTTTCCAAATGTTTCCTGAAACCCCTCAAGTCTTCATCTAATATAGCCATCTTTTTCCATAGGCTTTTAAATATATTTATCATAATTATTTTTAAGTCTTATTTGCTCATTTCAACATATAGATAACCTGTGTGTCTGTTTCTATGATATATCTAGTAATTTTTTTTCTTGACTGTGGGTTGCGTTTTCCTATTCTTTGAATATATCGTAATTTTTGATGATGTGATATACTTTGCAGATGACATGTTACAGAGCCTCTGGATTGTGTCATCTTCCTCTGAAGCATGTTGTACTTTTGTCAACAGGCAGTAAAATTATTGCTGGATTACCTCGAATTTGTGAAGACTTGGTTTCATGCTTTGTTAGGGCAGCTGTATTTCAGTAATCCCCTAGTTCTAGGATGGATGTTTAAGTCCTAAAACCTGATCTTAACTCCTAAGTCATGGTCCTTCTAGGCTTTCAACTCAAAGCTGAGGTGTTTGTCAAGTCCCTCTAACGCTTCAGGACTCAGACTTGCAACTTCTTCACTGGTGGGCAGCAGTTGAAATCTCTGCCCAGTTTTTCAGGCTTTCCAGTGTTGCTTAACTTGGATTCATGGAAGTCTTACCTGCACATAAGAGCTTGAGGAGTCAATCAAGGATTTGAGAGGAATTTATAGTATAAAGATTTTAGAGATTTCTCCTTAATGGTTCTGTCCTCTGGATCTCCCCCTCAATATATAGATGCTTTGG
This sequence comes from Equus asinus, assembly GCF_041296235.1. Lineage (NCBI taxonomy): Eukaryota > Metazoa > Chordata > Mammalia > Perissodactyla > Equidae > Equus > Equus asinus. The sequence continues at coordinate 35,897,167 of NC_091804.1, read as the reverse complement.
TAGTCCATCCTGGATACTGTCCTCTGACTGCTCAGGACACAAGACTGCGGTTTTCTGCTTGAGTTTTGTCTGCCATATGCAGGTTAGATTCGGGGGATTGTCCTCAGTGGAAAAGCCGGGTAAAATGGATCTCTCCTAGTGTGGTTCTCTTTTTTCAAGGATTAAATCTTATCCAGTTTCCACTTAACTTTAGTTACTCTACAGTGCCTTAAAACAGTTGCTTTTTACATTGTGTCAAGATATAATTGTTATCTGTGGAATAGTTAGTTCGGTCTAAGCTATTCTGCCATTATCAGAACCAGCATTCCCTGAATGGTCTCTTGAAAACATTACTCTCCTTTTTGGAACCCTCCATTCTTATCAACTACAGTCGGAATAAATTCAATCTTCTTTCCCTGGCATATGAAGACCTATATAACCTGGACCCTGCTTTACCCTCTTTACCCTCACTGTGCCCCCAGCCCTATGGGGCACATTCAATTCTTTGCACGTGTTAGGCACTATCCTGCCTCAAGGTTTGCACGTATTGTTCCCTCTGAGGGGAATCCCTGTCCCCCTTGTGCCCAATTATGCTTCAGATGTCAGCTCAACTATCAATTCCTCTGGAAAGTATTTGCTGAATCTATGGATAGATTAAATTCCCCTCCTACGCCTACTAATAACGCCCTATGCTTTCCTTATAGATCATGTATCACAGTTTTTCATTAGATACTTGAGTGGTTTTTAGAGTAACATCTGTCTCTTCTCCAGATTGTCAATTCCATGAGGACAAGATATGACCCTCTTTGCTCACTACCTTATCCCTGCCTCATGTGGTATCTGGCTTATAGGAGGTGCTCAATGAATATGTTAAATGAATGAAGAAGTAGGAGAGATTGCATCATGCATGGAAGAAAGTTCCCAGCTGAGAATCAAGGCACTAAGACATAAATGAAACTATGAGCTACTATGAGACATATGTCAAGTCATCTCACATTTCAGACCTGCAGTTCGAGGATGTATAGGTCAGAGTTGGATTAGAGGATCTTTCAGGTCACTTTCCCCTCTCAAAATCCGTGATACCCATAAAAAGATTAGTGAAATTGAGACAAAAGCACGGTGTGGGAAACAGTAATAATGTGGGACAGAATGTGGGGGACTTGGATGGAATTAAGATTTTACCCACAGACACTGCATGTCCTGGATTAAGGGCCTAGAAAAATAGAAATGGTGCTTGCGGGGCCAGCCCCGTGGCCGAGTGGTTAAGTTTGCGCACGCCGCTTTGGTGGCCCAGGGTTCGGATCCTGGGCGTGGACATGGCACCGCTCATTAGGCCATGTTGAGGTGGCGTCCCACATGCCACAACTAGAAGGACCCACAACTGAAAAAATATACAGCTATGTACTGGGGGGATTTGGGGGAAAAAGCAGGAAAAAAGAAAAAAAAGAAAAAAAAAGTAGATTGTCAACAGTTGTTAGCTCAGATGCCAATCTTAGGGAAAAAAAGGGGAAAAAAAAAAGAGATGGTGCTTGAGGACAATTATTCTGGCAACAGCAGACAGAATTAAAGAGGTTTGGAAGTGGTCAGATCAGGAATGAATCTGGTGAGGAAACCCTGGCAGGATGAGACTGGTGTTAGGGTGCTGTTAGGGTGCTGGGTATGGACATGACAAGGAGGGAGTGAGCCATCAGACCCAATGAAGGCCAGACTTAGGAAGGATTGGAGGTTTTCTCATGTTCTGTTTCTTCTCCTGCAGGAGGTGGAAAGTGTATGCGTGTGGGGGAGTTGGATGGGGAGGAGATCAGCGTCTGTGCTGATCGTGGGATTTCTCCTTCTTTACCTCTTCTCTCAGGTCCTGCTCTGTACCCAGATGTGAGGGGAAAATGCATTGTCTCTTGAATGACAGCCAAACTTGTGCCACATTCCAAGATCTGCTCCACCAAATCCTTTTTTTGGGGGGGTGGTTCTTGGAACCAGGAACCAAATCATTCTTAAACTACTTTTAATTTCTCTGTCATATATAATGGAATTTTCCCTTTCAGTTTCTCTAGTGACCAGATATTACTCGGGGAAGAGACCAGGGTCAGAACCATAATCTTCATTCTGTCTTTGGTGTGTGCCCTAAGACTTTGTTTTATGTTTTCGTCTTTATCCCTTTTTTAATCAGTGATCATCCCCTCAAAATATCTCATTCGAATTTAACATGAAATCCACTTGGGTTTCTTGTAGATTTGTGTCCTGTGTTACTCCTTGGGCATGTATTTCTGTAGGAAGGTCTGCAAATGTCGATGGCTCTGTGCCTTTTTACTGATCTCTGTGGCAAGCGCCTAGAAGAGATCTGAAAGCCTGAGGCTAAAATGGACTTTGGGTAGTCATTGTCTCCAGCTCTTTGTCTCCAGAGAGTATTTGACTTTTAGCAATTCTTTGGAATACTAGAATATTGTTCTGAAAGAATTTTCAAGGAAATTACACTCAAGTCTTGTTTATATAATACTGTTTTCACAGCAGTCGGAGGAAAATACTCACAATCCATGAATGGGCACCAGGTAGGTATACTCATGTTATCACGCCTAGAACAAAGATTTATATGGACTCAGAATGGTCTGGGATACTAGGCTTTGACTAAATACCTAGAAACTATGTTCTTGTTTCATTTGTCCTTTTTTTTTTTTTTGCACAGGAGTAATACCTGGGCGAGGGGATAGGGTAACATCTCTAACCTGTGCTTTCTGCCAGTTTCCAAGGTCTGCCCAAGGCTGTGCTCATAGTCTAGAGGCAGGGTTTGCCATTGTTGGTATTGAGCTAGAATGCTCACAGTTGGCTTTACCCGGGGCTACAGTTCCCCCTACCATTTGTGGCCCTTAGAATACTGGTCTAGGCTGCTCGTATCACTGGACTCATTTGTGAGGCTGGGTCCTTCGTGAGAATATGAATAGGGCACTCAAGGCAAAGGGGACTGACCCTCCATACACTGTAGAAGTTCAGCTTGCTTCAAGACTCGTAGCTTCCAGCTGTAAAGTCACAATTTCCATATTGCTGGCACCTGGTGCACCGGAGCCATTTCCCTAGAATCTGAGTATTGTTGGGGGTTGAATACTCATTGATTTGGGACAGATGAAATAATTTAATGATGATTATTTTAGTTCCATTTACACGGAAATCCACTGGGGTCAGTAACAAAATACAGACACAAACTCAGTTTTGGCAGGTCATGCCGAGGAGGTGTCAACCATGATTGCCCTTGTACAGACTGAATCTGTATAGGTTGATACATAGATAGGTCGATGCCTTCAGAGAGGTCATTTGTAGTTTACAGTGGAAGAGTCTAGGATGGGAGAGATGAATGAATTTAGACCAGGGCTTACATAGCAGGAATTTTTCAGTTAAAATTTTATATATCTAATTAGCATGAAAACAAATATAAGCAAGGAAATTAGCAAAAATTCTGAATTCAAAGAGCTCCCAGAGATAGTCCAACTTTTTACTCAGAATAATTTTGGCATGATTTTTCGTGAAGAATATTCGTTTTTCTTTGTTTTTCCTTCTGTCGCATTAAGCTTCTGGTTTTGCCTCACCTCTGTCCCTGTTAATAAATAAAGAAATAAATTTAGTGATTGTTATGCTCCTCGGTAGAATTAATGGATCCGTTACATCTCAGCAGAACTTCATAGCTGTTTTTAATACTAATATCCCTCCTGATCCATGCATCTATCCATAAAATATTAGTGAGCAAATATAGTGCTGGACTCTGAGGATATACAAATGAATAAAGTGATGATTCTGCTCTTGAGTGCAAGGCTATTGTTTAGCCATTCACTATAGAAACTGAACCATGATACTTGTCTTCCCCCACTCTCCCGACACTCTCACAGCTTCTCTTTTACCTGTGCAACAATGAGGTGATAAACAGGATCTCAAAGACCTGAGGCCATCATGGTAGTAGCAAGATGCTGGGTGGAGAGCTAGGGGTCTGGATCCATGTCCTTCTTTTGAGTGAGCTTGGCAAGTCATTAGCCTCTCTGGGCTTCAATTTTCACAATTTCAAGAGTTTTGTTGAATTAAATGGCCTGAGCCATTGAAATTTGTGCCTATAACTGACTGTCCCCAACCTAGGTATGATTTCTTGTTTCCTTGCTGAGGTTCCTGTGGCATCTTATTAGCTTTTTCCTGAAAAACCATGGTTCCTAGTATTTGGTGTCGTTAGAGGTGGGGTGAGGAGCTGAGAGACTTACTTTTCAGAAACACAGAAGTTTTCACAGATATATTTATGTTTAAAGTTGTTTCTGTTGCCTCCACAGCCAGAGAAGGTGAAGGGTTCACACACAAATGTGAGGGTGTTGTAGTAGAACCTGGTCAAAGTTAACTTACAGATCCCGTACTTCGGAGGATAGTTGCAGATATCTGTGCATGAGAATCCTAGAGTCAGGTTTTCTTTTCCATTGGTAAGTTGGTGTTCTTTTCCTCATGGACTCAGAGTACTAATGCTCCTCAACTCGTGTAAATCAACCTGATACTTTATCACTGAGAGAGTTCCTCAAGCATAAATTTTACTGTATATGTGATATAAGGCAATGATTCTAGACTATAGCCTGTGTCAGTGACACAGATAAACAGTTGGAGAAGGACAATAAGGTGGCTCTACTACCTTAGACCTGAGGCTTCCTCCATTCATCACAGTATTCCTTCCTCATATTAAATATATCTCATTTCCTCACTCTCCCCATGCTTTCCTGTCACTGGAAGTGAATATCTCATCTGCTTCCCCAAGGACAGCCCTTACTTTCACCTCCACAGAGTCTCTGCAAACACACAAGCTAAAATAGTCTTTGACCATCTACACCTACTCCTGAAGGATAGGCTTAAAATGCCTAGTCTGGCCAAAGGCCTTCCGTTTCTCCACCGGAGTCTGTGTCTTTTCCCATTCAGCCCTCCTAATTTCCTACACATTCAGACTCACCTGATCTTACTGGGACCGTGGAGATAGGGGGTTAGAGCAGGAGCAGTGATGACCATATTCGAGACAAAGAAAGAGTTAATGTTAGTTTTCTTGAAGTCCAACTATAGTTCCTATCCACAATTGGGAATTTGCCCCATTTACCCTGAGTATTTCATACATGTCCATTATAATTTGAATTGAGCAAATTAATTTAAATCAGTAGAATGTGAGTGCTCTAAGCATGTTAACGATGGCCTCTGCTTCTCTGTATCTGGAGTGTAACACAGTGTTCTTTTACGTATATGTTAAATAGAATTGAAGCTCATTTAATACACACACACTCATGAAGACACACACACACACATCCATTCCAATAAAGGAATTTCCTAGACACTCCTGGTGTCAATCCAATTTTCATAACCCCCATTCCTCCGACACTGAAATGCAGTCTACCTTCTGTTTTCCTCCTTCTCCAGTCCATAGATGGAACTCAGTATAACTCCCAGAATCAGAGGCTCTAGACCCATAGCGTGCGATAAAAGGAGAACTTGATTTCTGCTTATTGGCAGCAACATTACCCAAGCTGCCTAGACCTCCTTCTCCTTCTTAGTGTCCCCCTAGATTGCCCTTCTTATTTTGCCTTACCTCCAAGATGTCCGCTGTCACACAATTCATCTCTGACTTTTGTAGGAAATAGGAAACCTGCAAGTGTATCGAGAGGCATAGAAAAGATGAGGAGACACAGAGAAAAGTAGATCCATTCAGGCTTCATGGTGTTGCAGATAGCAGATAGAAGAGTCCCAGACTGGGGTCAAATTATATATTAAGGGTGGAGTTGAACCCATTTCCCTAATTTCATCTCCCCAGTGCCCAAGCCTGGGCAGGGTTCTGGTGCATCCAGAATCAGCCTAGTGAGCAGGACAGAAAGTGCTTGGGTACCCAGCCATGTAGCTTGCGAGGTCATGGTTTGTCAGAGCTCTCCTGGTGAACCTCAGCTTCCTCAACTCCTCCACATCTAGCAATCATGACTACTCATGGCTCAGGACATCAGCAGCTCTACAATGAACAGTTGTAAATAAATTATTATCATTGCTTTAATATATAAATGTAAAAATTTAAAAGTAAGCTACCATAGCCTTGAACCTAAGAAACTAGGACAAAAACAGCAAAATAAATATAAAGAAAGTAGACAGAAGATATTGATGAAGATAGTAGTTGAAATTAATGAATTAGAAAAAATAAACACTAAAATTGCCAAATAAAATTAAAAGTTTGTATTTTAAAAGTACTATTAAAATAGACAAAACTTTGGCAAGAATAACCAAGAAAAACAGAGAAGAAATAAACATCTTCAACAACAGGAATGTGAAAAGAATAGAACTCAAACATGGAGGAGGTGAAAAATTTACTAGGAAGTTGTGCATTTTTATGGTTAAAGGTATAAAAATCTCCATAAAATGAAATTACTCAAGCTGACTCAACATACAGCAGAATGCCTGAATTCATTAATATACATGCATGAAATTTAAATAAATGCTGATTTTACTTGTGAGACGGGTTATACTGGTAAATTCTATTAAACATTTGGTGACAATTTTCTGTGTCTTTTAAACTGTTCTAGTAAAAATATTCAAAAATTACAGAAAAATAAAAGGTATCTCTCCCCAGTACTTTCTTTACTGAATTAGAGAAAGTAAAGAAAGTTGCTTCTCTCGGTCCTTCCATCTAATCTCCAAAGTTTTTCCCTGTGCTTAGAGACCCATCTGTAGGTATCAGTAGTCTTTTTCTCCTCTAAGTGCTAGAATTGCCCTTTTGATGATAAATTATGTTTTAACCAACTACCACCCATGTCTCCCAAGGTGGGAACAAATAAGTCAGCATGTTTTATATAGGAAATGGAGTGCCAATTTATTCATTAAGTAGGTTTCATTAAGAGAGCTTCCATGTTAGTTTAAAAAACCAAAGACTTAATTTAAATCATGCTTTGCAGATGGAACTGGCACTTGTTTTTATCCCTTAACATTATATTGCTGAGCTTTGAAAATAGCTATATGGATTATATCAATATATCACAATTTACTTAACTTTTTTTATATTAATGGCCAATTAGGTTGTTTTTGATAGATAATTACAAATAATACTGTAGCAAATATTCTTTTTTTTTTTTTCAAGATTTTATTTTTTTCCTTTTTCTGCTCAAAGCCCCCCGGTACATAGTTGTATATTTCTAGTTGTGGGTCCTTGTGGTTATGGCATGTGGGATGCTGCCTCAGCATGGCTTGATGAGTGGTACCATGTCTGCCCCCAGGATTCGAACTGGCAAAACCCGGGCTGCTGAAGTGGAGTGCGCGAACTTAACCACTCAGGCACAGGGCCAGCCCGCGAGAATTCACGTACGTGGATCTTTACATACAATTATTTTTATGGCATAAACTTTTAGGGGTGGGTCAAAAGCATATATAGGGCCATCCCCCCTGGCCTAGTGGCTAAGTTTGGCGTGCTCTGCCTCAGTGGCCTGGGTTCAGTTCCCAGGCGTGGACCTACATCACGTGTCTATCAGTGGCCATGTTGTGGCAGCAGCTCATATACAAAATAGAGGAAGATTGGTAACAGATGTTAGCTCAGGATGAATCTTCCTCAGAAAGAAAAAGTTTTTAAAAAAGCACATATATTACAGAATTTAGCAAGTTACTATTCACCACAGCCTTGCCAATACTTTCTTTTTTTGTAAATGTAATTAGTGAAAACTGGCAGGCCAACGTTGTTGTAATTTACATTTTCCTGACCACTAGTGGGGATAAGAATATTTTAGCATGGTTATTGACATTTCAAATTTGTGAATTGTTTCTTCTTATACTTTGGTTGTTTTTATCTTGAGATATCATTTTTCTTACTGATTTGCAAGATACTTTATAAATTGTCTTTTTTTTAAAAAAGATTTTATTTTTCCTTTTTCTCCTCAAATCCCCCCAGTACATAGTTGTATATTTTTTTAAGTTGTGGGTCCTTCTGGTTGTGGCATGTGGGATGCTGCCTCAGTGTTGCCCAATGAGCAGTGCCATGTCCGCGCCCAGGATCTGAACTGGCGAAACCCTGGGCTGCCGAAGCAGAGCACGTGAACTTAACCACTCGGCCATGGGGAGTCTTAATAATTACATTTACTGCAAATGTTTTCTCCCAGGGTATTATTTGCTCTCTCAGACTGTTGTGGTTTCTTCAATTGAGTACTTTTAATATTTATAATTATATACATATATTTATATAATTAAATCTGTCATTCATAAACACACAAGCAAACAAATTTAGGGGCTTCTGAGTTTTTTGTATTTCTTGGAAAGTCCTCCATCACCCTAAATTTAGAAAAATGTTTTCTCATATTTTTTCTATTAGTTTATCTTTTTTTTTACATTTACAACTTTAATATATTTGAAATTTATTTTTGTATATGATGTGGGGTAGGGATTTAACCTGACTATCATATCAAATGAATAGCAAATTGTCCTATTATTTATTGAGGAATGTATCAAATTTCCCTTAATTTGAAATGCTAACTTTATTATATTCTCAATTATACTTGCATGTATTTCTGGATTTTCTATTTGATTTATCTATGAATGTTTCTATTCCTGTCCAAGTACCACACTGGTTTTAAAAAATTTTTTTTTTAAAGATTTTATTTTTTCCTTTTTCTCCCCAAAGCTCCCCGGGTACATAGTTGTATATTCTTCGTTGTGGGTCCTTCTAGTTGTGGCATGTGGGACGCCGCCTCAGCATGGTTTGACGAGCAGTGCCATGTTCGCACCCAGGATTCGAACCAGTGAAACACTGGGCCACCTGCAGTGGAGTGCGCGAACTTAACCACTCAGCCCCGGGGCTGGCCCCACACACTGTTTTTTGTTTTTTTTTTTCATTTGAGATATAATTTACATACTCTAAAATTCATAAATTTAAAATGGTTTTTATTATATTCACAAAATTGTGCAACCATCATCACTATCTAATTCCAGAACATTTGCATCACTCCAAAAAGAAACCTCATACCCTATTCTTCCATTGCCCGAGCCCCTGGAAACTCTAATCTGCTTTTTGTCTCTGTAAATTTGCCTTCTCTGTACATTCATATAAATGGAATCATACAATCTGGGGCCTTTTGTGTCTGGATCCTTTCACTTAACATGATATTTTCTTTTTTTAGATATTTGAAATGCAACTTTATTTTGATTCTAAATGAAAAGGAATGGGAATGACGGTAACAAACAAGATTCCACCACTGAGTGTTGTGATATGACTGTAGCAGTCTTGTATTTGAAACTCGAGAAGGAAACAGCTGCATTCCAGCACAGCTAAATATGCAGGTCCAAAAAATGAAGGCATTTTTTTAAAATGCCACATTCACTTCGAAGCCCATTCGTCTCCTTCAGCATCTCAAAGATTAAGCGCATGTTCTGCTCAGCTATATAATAAAGTGGCAAACATCCTGCGCCACTGACATCACAAGACAGTTGCCTATAAAACTAGACTTCTGATGTCGGGCTCCAGTTTCATTTTCTCACAGGTCATCCTCCTCATTTGGGAGAGCAGTTGTCTGAGCAACCTCTAAATCATGCTCATATTGCACTGCCAAAGCTGGGTCCATGACAACTTCTTCAGGGGAGGTAAGACCAGGCATGCAACAAACTACAAGTTAGGGTGTCTAGTTAGTTTTCTGGCAAGACAGAGGGAGGACTTTTTAAAGTTGTAGTTACTTTTGACAGAAATATCATAGTACTGAAGATTCTTTTTTCAGAGAAAAACGATGGATTTTGCCTTAGCTTTCCTGTCCTTAATATCCACTTTGTTGCCACACTGCACAATGGGGATGTTTTCACGTACTTGTACCAGATCTCTGGGCCAGTTAGGCACATTCTTGTAAGTAACTCTTAATGTTACATCAAACATTATAATGCACACTGGGCTTGGATATAATAGCTATCTCTCAGCCCACCAAATTTCTTCTGACCAGCTGAATTCCATACATTGAACTTAATAGGTCCTCTGTTGGTATGGAACACAAGGGATTGACCTCAACACTTAAGGCGTACTTCTCAAATTCACCAGTCAAATGACATTTCATGAATATACATTTTCTAGTTCCACCATTACCAACCAATACAAGTTTGAACTGAAGCTGGGGTTCTCCTTGGTGATGTTTCTTCCAGAAGCATCTCCGTGCCCCATCTTAATATTTCAAGGTTCATCCATGTTGTAACATGTATCAGTACTTCATTCCTTTTTATTGCTGAGTAATATTCCATTATATGAATACACCACATTTTGTTTATCCGTTCATCAATTGATGAACATTTGGGTTATTTCCATTTTCTGCTATTATGAATAATACTTATATGTACATTCATGTACAAGTTTTTATATACACGTATGTTTTCATTTCTCTTGAGAATATACCCGGGAGTGGAATTGCTGGATCATATAGTAACTATTTGTTTAACTTTTTGTTTTTTTGTTTGAAGATGGTCAGCCCTGAGCTAACATCTGTGCCAGTCTTCTGCTATTTTGTATGTGGGATGCCTCCACAGCATGGCTGATGAGTGGAGCATGTCTGCACTCGGGATCTGAACCTGTGAACCAGGGCCGTGGAGTGGAGTGTGCTGAACTTCAACCACTAGGCCATGGGGCTGGCCCATGTTTAACTTTTTAAGGAAGTGCCAAACTGCTTTCCAAAACAGTTCTCCATTTCAGAATCTCCCCAACAATGAAGGCTCCAATTTCTCCATATTCTTGTCAATGCGTTATTTATTTTTTTACTGAAGTAACATTGGTTTATAACATTATATAAATTTCAAGTGTACATCATTGTATTTTGACTTCTGTATAGAGTACATCATGTTCACCAACAAAAGTCTAGTTGCCATCCATCACCATACAAATGTGCCCCTTTACCTCTTTCACCCTCCCCTCACGCCTTTTGCCCTTCCTCTCTGGTAACCAGCAATCTAATCTCTGTATCTGTGTATTTATTTATTGTTGTTGTTTTTTTATCTTCCACATATGAGTGAAATCATATGGTATTTGACTTTCTCTGTATGACTTATTTCACTTAGCGTAATACCCTCAAGGTCCATCCATGTTGTCACAAATGGCAAGATTTCATCTTTTTTTGTGACTGAGTAGTCGTCTATTGTATATACATATATATTTATACCACATCTTCTTTATCCATTCATCCATTGATGGGCACTTAGGTTGTTTCCAAGTGTTGGATGTTGTGAATAATGCTGCAATGAACATAGGGGTGCATATATCTTATTGAATTAGTGTTTTTCTGTTATTTGGATAAATACCTGGAGGTGGAATAGCTGCATCATATGGTAGGTCTATTATAAATTTTTTGAGGAATCTCCATACCGTTTTCCGTAGTGGCTGCACCAGTTTACATTCCCACCAGCAGTGTATGAGTGTTCCCTTTTCTCCACATCCTCTGTAACACTTGTTATTTCTTGTCTTTTTAATAACAGCCATTCTGATGGGAGTGAGGTGATATCTCATTCAACACTTGTTCTTGTCTAACTTTATTATTATAGCCATCCTAGTGGATGTTAAGTGGTATCTCATTGTGATTTTGATTTTCATTTCTGTAATGGCTAATGGTGTTGGGCGTCTTTTCATGTGTTTACTGTCTATTTGTACATCTTTGGAGACATGTTTATTCAAACTTTTTACCAATTTTAAAATTAGATTGTTTTAGTTAATTTATTGTCTTCTTATTTTTGTGTTGCAAGAATTCTCTATATATTCTGGATTCTAGCCCCTTATAAAATATATGATTTGCAAATATTTTCTCCTATTCCGTGGGTTGTCTTTTCACTTCCTTGATAGTGCTCTTTGAAGCACAAAAGTTTTTTTTTTTTTAAAGATTGGCACCTGGGCTAACAACTGTTGCCAATCTTTTTTTCTTTTCCTGCTTTATCTCCCCAACCCTCCCCTGTACACAGTTGCATATCCTAGTTGCACGTCCTTCTAGTTGTAGGATGTGGGACGCTGCCTCAACGTGGCCTGACGAGCTGTGCCATGTCTGCGCCCAGGACCCGAACCCTGGGCTGCCGCAGTGGAGCGCGCAAACTTAACCACTCGGCCACGGAGCCGGCTCCCTAGGCACAAAAGTTTTTAATTTTGATGAAGTCTAATGTATCTGTTTTTTCATTTGTCACTTGTACTTTTGGTATCATTCTAAGAAAAAATTGCCTAACCCAAGGACACAAAGGTTTGCGCCTGTGTTTTCTTCTAAGAGTTTTATAGCTTTAGCTCTTACATTTAGGTCTTTGATCCATTTTGAGTTAGTTTTCATATATGATATGACATAGAGGTCCAACTTCACTCTTGCGTGTATGTATCCAATTGTCCCAGGGCCATTTGTTGAAAAGATTATTGAATTCCCCATTGAATGATCTTGGCCCCCTTGTTGAAAATCAGTTGATCAAAAAGGTAAGGATTTATTTCTGAACTTTCAATTTTATTCAGTTGACCCTGACTATCGGGAATATAGGGTTAATGTGTCACAATAGGGCAAGTGAAGGATACGAATGGGGTTCCTGCAGCACCTAATTGTTCCACTGTAGGAAGTAGTAGAGTTTAATAGCAGATGGAAAACTTGAAATATAGAAACGTGAAGTGACTAGTCAGGTCTGCCTCTGTCTCCCCCAGCTTTATTGAGATGTAATTGATAAGTAAAAATTGTGTATACTTAAAGTATACAATGTCATGTTTCGATATACCTATACATTGTGAAATGATTACTACAATCAAGTTAATTAACACACATATCCATCACCTCACAGAATTACCTTTTGATTTGTGGTACAAATACTACAGATCCACTCTCTTAGCAAATTTCAAGTATTTCAGTACAGTATTATTAACTAGAATCACCACGTTGTACATTAAATCCCCAGACCTTATTTATCTGTTCGCTAAAAGTTTATGCCTTTTGACTGACATCTCCCCATTTCCCCCACGTCTCAGCCCCAGGCAACAACTCTTCTACTCTCTGTGTCTATGAATTTGACTTTTTTAGATTTCACACATAAATGAGATCATATAGTATTTTTCTTTCTGTGTCTGGCTTATTTCACTTAGCATAATGTCTTCCAGGTTCATCCATGTTGTCACAGATGGCAGGATTTCCTCTTTTTTATGACTGAAAATTTTCCATTGTGTCTGTCTACCTACCTATCTATCTATCTATCTATCTGTCTATCTATCTATCTATCAATCAATCAATCTATATCATGTTTCTTTATCCATTCATCCATTGATGGACGCTTAGGTTGTTTCCATTAGGGCTACCTCTTATTGTTCAGGAATGAAGGTTTGGTTTATGATGGGTAAAAAACCAAGATTAACTGAGGTGCTGGTTGAAGGCGGAGAAATATGGTAAAGAATGGAGGAGGGATGGCATAAAGATCAGCTATAGCCTTATATTGAATAGCATGAATAAAGTTACATACGTTTCCTTGTTTGCTGTATTATAAAATTGAAAGAAAAAAATTTCCTGTTTAATTTAGAGTGTGAATGTTTATTTATTTATTTAGGCTCTTTGAATGGTAAAATTTACCATTTAGTCCAGATGTTGCAGAGTTTTTGTCAACATTCACGTAGTCCTATGAGACCTCGGATCTGGGACCTGGATACCTTAGATATGGAAATGGTTGAAAAAGCAGATGGAGATTTGTTTGTTTACCTTTGGGGTGTGGGGAGGGGATTTTGGTTGTTTTAGAAAGAGGCAATAGCAAGATGTGTGGTCATCAGCACTGGTTGCGTTAGCAACTCCAAATGACCACTTGGAATAAACTGTAGCTCATTATATACCAGTGTAGAGGGCCTAATGAGTGCCTGTGCAGGGGGCCAGACTATGCTGGAGAGAAGGCAGCAAGCGAAGGGCTCAATGCACAAAGACTAAGGTGAGGCCAGTCATGACCAGACACCTTTTTTTTTTTGAGGAAGATTAGCCCTGAGCCAACATCTGCTGCCAATCCTCCTCTTTTTGCTGAGGAAGACTGGCCCTGAGCTAACATCCGTGCCCATCTTCCTTTACTTTATATGTGGAACGCCTACCACAGCATGGCGTGCCAAGCGGTGCCATGTCTGCACCCGGGATCTGAACTGGCAAACCCGGGGCCACAGAAGTGGAACGTGTGAACTTAAGCACTGCACCACTGGGCTGGCCCCCAGACACCTCTTTTTTTGATATAGGATAATACATAAGCTCTCAGATGGCATGAACCACACTTAGAGGAGAAATGGAGAGGGAACAATGAGAAAGGAAGGGAAACAAACTGAAGGCCTAAGTATCTAAAAGTGAATCAAGTCTAGGAAGACGGAGAGTTTGAAAGCAAATTGTAGTTCAGTTACAGGAAATAGTTACATTTTAGCATATCTGAGTTCTAGTATCTTAGGTCTGATATGGTTCCACTTTATTAATACAGTCAATACACAATTACCAAATTATACCTCCATGCCATATTTTATGCTGGGTTCTAGGTATTGGGAACTAAATAAGATCTGTACGGTTCCTATTTTCAAGTCTTTCATGGTGAATTTACATAAACGTGTTTAAACTTGATCCAACAAGTAAAAGGTAAGGCTAAATTCTTTTTTCTTTCCCTCACTGTTCCAAGATATTTTAGCTCCTAGAAACCTTTAGTTTTTGTTTATTTATTTTTTTAGGTTTCACTGATTTTTTTCAACTTCATTGAGGTATAATTGACAATAGAAATTGTATATACTTAAAGTGTACAACTTGATGTTTTATCATATGTATAAATTGTGAAACGATCACCACAATCAAGTGAATTAACATATCCATCACCTCATATAGTTACCATTATTTTTTTGTATGTGGTGAGAACACTTAAGATCTACCTGGTAGAAACTAAATTCTTGATTTTTGTTCCTCATTGTTGGGCCAGGTGGGAAGAGTCTGGAGGTGCCTTGCTCCGTGGTTCTAACAGAGTCAACATTTTTGTCTAACCTGCTTCCTAGCCCAGCTCCCATTAAGAAGAAGGCTGGGTAATAGCAGAACTGAATGGGAGAAGGCCTAGGGTATAATGACTTGAATAAATGTCTCCCAGGATGCTGGATATCTTATTGTTTTACGTAAAGTGTCTCTCTATTGTCATGTGTAAATATGGCAGTGAATGTGCTGCACTGCATGTCTCTGGGGGCAGAAAGCAAGATGTTCTATTTCAGTGGAAGGCATAGAGTGCGAAACTTGAGTTGAAAGATGTGAGGCAGAAAACAATGAGGGTCATTAACTTTCCTTTATTTATCTTTTTGCTATTGCATTTTCCACTCTGTGTGGTAGAAAACTAACAATTTGAAGGTTCTTGAGAAATCTCTGAGGCACCCATGTAGCCATTGCCTTCCATTAGAGAGAAAAAGGAGTCTGTATTGGATCAGGCAATTTCACTGTAGGTGTATTTCACTCCCAGTTATGCCTCTTTTTGCTGTGTTGTCACAGCTTCCTTAACCCACACTTATGACCTCAGCGGGAATTCTCATGCACCTGGTGAAGCATGAAAAGAAGGGTTTTTGTCTAAAGCGAATGAGCCTGACCATAAAGGGGGATATGGTTAATGCTCCACTGAAGGGACGCTGAAGCCCGAGAGCATGTGTTGTACGTTACCCTAAGTGGTCAAGTTTCATGAAAGTGAGAAAGCATGAAAGCCTTAGAGATGGAAAGACTAAAAACTACCCAGGAAGTCCCAGCATGAGCTCATATTTCTTCTGTCTAGAATGTTAATTTGACTTACCCGGTATGTAAAGAGCCCAGTTAAACAGAGGTTCTGGCCAAAGGTGGGGGAATATGGAATGTATTTGCAGGAAGGATGTTATTAAAACTAGCTACAGCCGTGTAAGGTATAGCACAAACGTGCTACCTATTTTTCCATGCTTATGTTATAGAATTAACTGAAATTCCCTCTTTTTCATTTTACCTACTATTTTATTTAAGATATGTTGGTTAATGGATAAACTTGCCATTTGATACACTGGTTGCAGAATTTCCTGGCAGGATTCAGATAGCGCTAAAAGAGATAGGACTTGACCTGTGAGACCCTAGCCCTGAAGTCAATCAAGGTAGTGAATGGGACTTTTTTAAAGATTTTATTTTTTCCTTTTTCTCCCCAAAGCCCCCCAGTACATAGTTGTATATTCTTCGTTGTGGGTCCTTTTAGTTGTGGCATGTGGGACGCCACCTCAGCGTGGTTTGATGAGCAGTGCCATGTCCGTGCCCAGGATTCGAACCAACGAAACACTGGGCCGCCTGTAGTGGAGTGCGCAAACTTAACCACTCGGCCATGGGGCCAGCCCCATGAATGGGACGTTTTGATAGTCTCTTTTTGAGTTCTGGCCAAGTGCTTTGGCTATGTTAGTCAGAAGCCTTAAAAAAGTTTACAAATGGAAAGCAATGCATGTGAGTTGAAGAGTCAAGGGATGGAATGTAGTGAATATTTTTGGTTTTCTCTGTTTGGCATTATATCTCCCATCTGGTAATAGCATCCCAATTTTTCTTTACAGAACCGTCTGTCCATGTAGGAGTCTCTCAGTCATAGTGTACTTTCTTTCCTATAAGTGTGGGCAGGAACAACTCACAAATGGGAGAATTTGGGTAAGAGTCAGGAACTTTAGCCTTTTAATGTTCAGAGACTTTGGCTCATATTGGGCAAATCTTAATTCTTTTCCCTTATTTTCTTTTTGCTAAGGAAATAAATTATTATTTTGTATTTGGACATTGTAAATGAGAAAAGGATTTAAAATGTCCAACTTATATATATAGACTGTATCAATTCTGTTACATATTATGACTCCACATCTCCATATGATTGATGATATAAATTCCATGTGGCAAGAAATCTAAGTAACCTCATTATGGGTATAGGTGGGACATTATTTTTGAAAAATGTTAAACATATTTTAAAATTTCTGATAACCTCTACATGTTTTTGTGTATTTGAGTTCTATTGTGTTAATTATGATCCTGCCCAGCATTGAAAATGTAATGACTGTAACAGTTACTTAGTTTCTCTGTTGTGCTAGGTCATGCATTGTTAGAGGGAGCCAAAAGAGACAAGATTCCTTTTTTTGAAGGCTTTCATAATGAAATTGTATAAAGGACTTAAAACCTGGTTTAATAGTCAATAGATAGAGCCTAAGTGTCTGGTGTTGGCTGGAGTACATTCTCCACAGCATGAAGAAAGGTCAGGGCCAGACGGTGGAGTACAAGGAATCTGAAGGTGCTGGTTCCATGTTTTCAACAGGGTCAACATCTTTGCTTCTCCTGATCACCAGCTCCATTGTCTCTTTTAAGACAAGTGGTGGCAGGGCTGAGTGGGAGAGGCCCTAGGCTATGATGGAGGAATAAATATGTTCCAAAGTGCTTGATGCTTTCTATTCTTCCCCTGTGTGTTCAGAAGAAAGGTTACCTAATGACACTATTATTTAAATAGTGGGTTCCTAAAGTTCCTGTATGGTCGTGTGCAAGCATGGGAGTGCATGTTCTGAACTGCAAGTCCCCAGGGAGAGAAGATGAAATGTTCCATTCAAGCGTGTGGGGTCTAAGACATTGGGTGAAAATGTTATGGGGTGGAAAACAGTGAGGGTCATTAACTCTCTGCTTTGTCTGGTAAAAAAAACTATGAAAGACAGATGCTTGAGAAAAGCTCGGAGTACCTAGAGAACCCATTAACAGTCCATCAAAATAAGGAAGAAGTCTACATTGGACCAGGTATGAGATGGCCCCAGAAGCACAAGTAAATTTTATGAACAGGCAAATTACACTCTCAACCCATGAAATATACTCCTTTGATTGTGTTGTGTTGTCACAGAATTTGAAATCCACACTTATGGCTTCTTCAGGAATTCCCGAAGACGAGATGACTAACTAAATTGTCTGGTTTGCATAATCCTTCTGAGATATGTATGTTAGGACCAGTGGGAAATGAACTGCTTCAACTAAATTTATAGTTCAATTGCCCTGAAGGACTGTGAGGAATGGAAATTTTCGCGGTGAACATAACTGGAGGAAATATCTGTCCTTGTCCATTTTACCTGGAAGCAAAGATAGCCTAATTCATGGATTTGTGGGCAGTTGTAACGGCTTGCCTGAATTGCAAGGGTAGTGGAATAAGTAAGATTAGAAAATTGGTGAGAACAAGTTTGAGAGAAGGGAAATGTAAAGGGAACTTTCATTATGACACATAATTGTTGCTCAAGAATAATTTGTTGAATAAATGGATCCATAACATGAGATTATTCTTGTTCCATTAACTGTTCATTAGAGATCCTCAACATAGAAGATCTTTCTAATAATCAAATGGACAAGATATGTCACTTTGTAAATGTCATCATTTTGCTTGAGCAGCCCATCACTTGGTCAATAGACTCATGATAACCATAGCCATAGTCATAGACATGGAAGCTATGTATATATTTAACCAAAGAGACTTCCAGCTTCTAAGTGTCCTGTTTGCTATGATACCAACTTATTACCATTGTACAATAGGACCAAATAGATCACTTGGGACATTTGTTATATATATATATATATATATATATATATATATATATATATATATACTGTTATAATGAACTTAGACTTTTTTATTGTGTTAAAATAAACATAACATAAAATTTATCATTTTAAACACTTTTAAGTATATAGTTCAGTGAATTAAGTACATTCACATTGTTGTTCAACTATCACCACCTTCCATCTCCAGAACTTTTTCATCATTCCATTAGACTTGCTTTTTTTGTCCATTATATCTTTATCAGTACCAACTGTAATGAATGCCTTATAGTCATCTTAGTAAATAGTATTATATTGTTCCTGACCATTTAGGAATTTACTTCCCAGCACAAGAAGTAAGGAAATATGTTAATGCCTGTATATTCACTTATGTTTTCCCATCTCTAGAGGCATCTTGTCTTGCTCAAAGCTTCCTCCTACACTTCCGTCTCCTACCTTATGGAATTTATTTTATACCCATCTCTTTCCCTTCAACCACAGATTTTTTTTATAGATGGTATTCTCTCTGCCTGGATTGTTCTTCCCTCATCTCATCATTCCTCTGCCTAATCCATTAGGTTTTGGCTCAGTTGTCATTTCTTCTGTGAACCTTTCCATGGCTTCTCTGATCAGGTCAAGCCCTCTTTTCTAGATTCTTATAGCACTAGGTACCTGTCGTTGGTAACACTTATAAAAGTTGTACTTTTGAGCTGGCCCCTTGGCATGGTGGTGAAGTTCATTGCACTCCACTTGAGTGGCCCAGGTTCGTGGGTTCAGATTCTGGGTGTGAACCTACACCACTTGTCAGCCATGCTGTGGTTGTGACCCACATACAAAATAGAGGAAGACTGGCACAGATGTTAGCTCAGGGGTAATCTTCCTCAAGCAAAAAAAAGAGGAAGATTGGCAAGATCAAAAAAAAAGTTGTACTTTATATTATATTTATTTATCTACTCTTTGGCGAATTATGTCTGATTAATTATTTGATTATTTGATTCAATCTCATCTACTAGAATAAAACTGTGGAAGGTTATGATGGTATCACTAGTTAAAAGTCTTTGCAGCTGAGGATATGTTTCCTTGTCTTTATCAGCCTCAGAACATAGAGGGATTCCTTCCAGACATACCAATTGTTATGATTTAGTCCCTGATGAGCTAGGTATGTCTTAGCTTTAGAGGAATGGAGAATGGGTAGAGAAACACAGGACTTACATGACACGGTCTTATTGCTCATGGACTCAAAATTTGGCTAGGGAGAAAAAATTTATAGTTATCTACAAGAGATATGCAATGCTAGGAAAACATCCTGTTAAGATTGCTTAGTAAGGTCATCTTTGGTGCAATTCTTCTATTCTAAATACATAACAATAGTAGATAAAAATATAAAAGAAGGACGTTGAAAGAACTATAAATGTCTCTGTGACCATAAATGGGATAGAAATACAAAAAAGTACAGAGCAGGGCTTGTGTCCCAGGCCTAAAGACACTGGGTCTGGGAGCAGGCAGTGGGGCCAAAATTTGGATTCTTTTGGAGGTAATAGGGACTAAAAGACTTTGCCTTATACTGGGCATCAGGCCTGGGAACACTAATTAGATCCGGGGTTTCTTTCCATGAAAGACAACTATAAAACTGCTGCAGCCCAGCTGACCAGGGCTGATAGGGGAAATACTAAGACAGAGACTCAGGACTGGAAAATAAACAAAGGCACTTCCTTGATCATCATTACCTCCAGGCTGTTGTTTAAACCATGAAAGGTTCAGGGAGGATACCACTGTGCCACTAGTCAAGAAAGGGGTAAGAACAGAGGAAAAGCGGATGAAAACCTAAAACATACCATAAACCTCCAACTCAGAAACACCTTAGAGGCAAAACTCCAAAACATATAAAGATCTCTGATGCTAATGACAGCCAGTAAAATCAACCAGTGAAATGTAAATTCATGTCAGGTGAAATATCTTTTTTTTTTGGAACAGTCTAAACAAGACTAAATGTTAAGTATTTTAGGAAGCTTAATGTGATAAATGAAGGAATAAGAATTATTTAGGAGGAGCAGTAATTATGGAATTACGGGAAAATGGAAATTATGGGATTATGGGAAATGACACTGAAATAAAATAAAAACAACTGAATAGGCATGGCAAACTAAAAAATGTTCACAGTCAAAAAGATTATTGAATCTGAAGAATTCATCCAGATTTCTAAAGGGAGAGAGAAAAAGAAATTAAAAAATATCAGAGTAGTCAGGATTCACGTGTACTGAAAATCTAAGAGACATACGCTCATAGTTCCTAAAAAGGAGGGTGTAGTGAACTACTGTGGGGGATCAGAATTGGCTGCCTCAAAATATCTCTTTTCCTTGATTGTTTTCAAGAAGAAAAGACTCTGAGAGAAACTTTGACTTCCCCTCTAACTGCCTAAAAGAAAGTTAAGATAAAAGGCCTGTCCCCAGGACAGGCCATCACCCTAGATACCTCTGGGTATGGGTAGGCTGGGAGGGTCCTTGCTAAGTCCATTCTTATCAAAGTTTTGTTTACCAAACATTTGCTCTTCCATTTCCATGTAAATTGCCTTCCTTCCCTTTGAAGTCCCAAATCACCACCCACAACACCCTTCCTTGTCTTTAGCTGAAGATGATATTTAAGCCGCCAGCTCCTCCATACTGGTGAGCCACACAGTTTTCCTGGGTTTCTCCCATGTATACATGTTATAAAACTTTGATTTTCTCCTGTTATTCTGTCTCATGGCAGTTTAATTCATAGATCAGCCAGAAGGACCTAGAATGGGTAGAGGAATTCTTTTCCTTCCCTACACTATGGAGAAATATTTGAAGTGATAGTAGCTGAGACTTATCCAAAAATAAAGGAAAGGAGTTCTCAGATCAAATGTGTTCAACAGTCACTGATCAGCGTAATTAAAAACAAATCCATATCTGGATAGATTGTAATAAAATAGGAGAACATCAAGGAAGAAGAACATGCTAAAAACTACCAGAGAAGGAGGGTAGATTATCTTTCAAAGGATGGCAATTAGTCTGCCAAAGAATAATAGATTCAGAAGATAATGGAGTAATGTTTTCAAATAAGGAAAAATTAATGTTTACCTAGAATCGATATCCAGCTGAAATATTATTTAAGAATGAGAACCAATACAGATATTTTAAGTCCTATCAAGAATAAAAGACTTTTCTGCCTCATAGATCATCACTTAATTGACTAACAACCAACGCATTTTGGCATGAAAAAGAACCCTGATGGATTCCACAACAAGAAACAACAGTAAGTGTGGTTGTTGGGGCTGGCCCAGTGGCATAGTGGTTAAGTTTGCACGCTCTGCTTTGGCAGCCTGGTGTTCACAGGTTCGGATCCCGGGTGTGGACCTACACACCACTTGTCAAGCCATGCTGTGGTGGTGTCCCACATACAAAATAGAGGAAGATTGGCACAGACGTTAGCTCAGGGCCAATCTTCTTCACTCTCCCAAAAAGAAAATGTAGGTGTTAACAAGATGTTAGTATATTTAATGAATGATGGTAAAATTAATAATATAATAATCAGTTTCTACTAATTAACAAAACCTAAAATCCTAGAGAAAAATAGAAAGATGGAAGTGTTCACTGTGCAGTTAGAGTGCATTAAGGTCTCTGTTGTGTTGGAAAGGATGGTAGAAACAATACATAATGTTATATTCTATTAGAAGACTGTGGTTAATTGTGTATTGTACTAAAGATATTTACCAAAATAATAGAAATGAAATTTATAGGTTTACAACTAACAGAGGAAAAAAGTGAGAACACAGAAACATTCATCAAATTAATATGAGACCAAAAAGTGGGAAGAACCTGCAAAAAATGATAATAAATGGAAATCACAAAATAAGATAGTATGAATAAACCCAAATATAGGGATGCAAATAGCCATGCCAAGCAAATAATAAAAGAAATAAATATATCTGTATTACTTTCAGACAAAATAGAATTCAAGGTTAAAAAAATGCCTTAACAAGGATAATCAGTGACATTACATCATAATAAAACAAATAATCCAGAGGAATATAAAATAATCGTGAATGTGTATGTTCCCAACCGTGTAGCCCTATGACAAACAAACAGAATACTGACAGAATTGGACTAATTGGCAATCCAAATCATAATGTGAGAGTTTTAATATACATTTATGAGAAACTGAGAGATAAACAGACAAAAATTCTAAATAATATAAACAATTTTATTTTACACATATATACAAATCAGGTATCCAAAAACAGATAACATACATACATTATTTTAAAGATATTCAAGTTGGAAGAAAACATAAACTCTCCTCTGAGCTCCAAGCTTGTATGTTGAACTATCTATTGAATACATCCACTTTCGTGTTTCAGACAAGCTTTAAACTCATAATGCCCCAAACCATGCTCATGATTTTATACCCTTCCCCCGTCTCCTGCCAGGCCTTTCCTCCTCTGTTTTTTCATATATTAGTAGATGACACATCCACCTACCTAACCAGCCTCCAGGAGTCGTCCATATCTCCTTCTGGCACATATCCCCATATCTTGTCTATCTACAAATCCTTTTAATTTTATCTCAAAACAAGTCTCTACTGTCTTCAATTCTCTCATCTCTGCTGCCCCTCGCTAGCCCATGCGGCAGTCACTCTGCATTTAGATGTCTACCAGAGCTCTCAACTGGTCTCCCTCATTCCACTCTTGGTTTGCTTCAGTTTATTCTCCATATAGAAGCCAGAGTGGTTTTTAAAAAAAATAGTGTTTTACTTTAAAACAATTTCACCCTCACAGAAGAACTGTAAGAATAGTATGGAGAACTGTCTTATGCCCTTTGCTCAGAGATTCCATTTAGGTTTTGTCAGTTGTCCCAGGATCTTCCTTTTTAATAGAAAGGATCAATCTAGGATCATGTGTTGTATCTGGTTGTCATGTAGAGTCGTTCAATCTGAATCAGGTTCTAGCTTTTATAACCTTGAAGTTTTGCAGACTGTAAGCCAGGCATTTTGTACAATGTCCCTCAATTTGAGTTTTTCCAATGTTTCTTCATGATTACACCTAGGTTATGAATTTTGACAAGAAAGTTACAGATGCTGTGTTCTTGTCACTGCATCATATTAGATGATTCACATTGTTTATTTGTCTCATTATAGGTGGTAATAACTGTAGTCACTTAAGACAGTGTCTGCCAGGTTTCTCTACTATAAAATTGCTCCTTTTCCTTTGTTATTAATAAATATTTTGTGGGGGTTGGGGCCGACCCTGTGGTTAAGTTTGCGTGCTCCGCTTTGGCAGCCCAGGGTTTCACTGGTTCTGATCCTGGGTGCGGACACAGCACTGCTCAACAAGCCATGCTGAGGCGGTGTCCCACATGCCACAAGTAGAAGGACCCACAACTAAAAAGAATATACAACTATGTACTGGGGGGCTTTGGCGAGAAAAAGGAAAAATAAAATCTTTAAAAAAATATTTTGTGGGGGGATATTTGGAGACTACGTAAAATTAAATTTCTCATTGCACTTGTGCTGACAATAAGACTTCTCTCCGTGACCTTGTCTCTCAGACTTTGTCCTGCATCCAGATGTGAGGGTTTAGATATGACTAGGGTATCTCTTGAGTCTAGACCACTAGCCTTTGTGCAGTGTTTCATGACCCTGGCCCTATCAAATCCTTTCCCTTGGGAGCTCTTGGAATGATCATCGTTCTTTTTTTTTTAATTGAGACATAATTGACATATAACATTGTGCAAGTTTAAGGTGTACAATGTGTTGATTTGATACATTTATATATTGCAATATGATTACTACCATAGTGTTAGCTAACACTTCTATCACATCGCATAATTATCATTTCTTTTTTGTGGTGAGAACAATTAAGATCTAGTTTCTTAGCAGCTTTGAAGTTTATTATACAGTATTGTTGACTATAATCACAATGCTGTGCATTAGATCCCCAGGACTTATTTATCTATTAGTTCCACGATTGTACCCTTAAACAACATCTCTCCAATTCCCCCACCCGTAAGCCTTTGGTAACCACCATTCTATTCTCTGTTTTTAAAAGTTTGGCTTTTTTAGATTCCACATACGAGTGATATATACAGTATTTGTCTTTCTCTGTGTGACTTATCTCACTTAGCGTAATGCCCTCAAAGTCCATTCATGTTGTCACAGATTTTGGGATTTCCTTCTTTCATGGCTGAATAATATTCCATTGTATATATATGTATACCACATCTTCTGTATCAGTACATCTGTTGAAAGACACGTAGGTTGTTTCCGTATCTTGGCTGTTTGAAAACAATAATGGTGCAATGAACAACAGAGTGCAGAGATGTCTTTGATATCTTGTTTTCACTTTTTTTTTTGATACATACCGAGAAGGAGAATTTCAGGCTACAGGGAGATGGTGGGAGAGGTGTCCACTGGTTTCCCATCTCTGGGGAGGATCACAGCCAACCCCTAGATGTGTGCTAAATTACAAGCCTGACATTCAGGCAGCAGCTTTCAAAGTATGCAGATGGACCTCTTTCAGGGAAAGACTGGGAGAGGCTATTCCCTCTGCACTGAGCCCTGGGGGGTAGTTGCAGTGAGTGTCCTGCACCCATTAACAATTGCTTCTTTGTTTGCTATAGTCTCATGGGTCTTGTGAATGCAAGCCTCATTGGCTTTCAGAGCTAGGTGCTTTGGGGGCCCATCCCTTAGGTGAGAATCTTAAAAGCTGAGGCACTAGATTTGGTTTCCAAATCACCTCGCTCCTCAGAGAGGAGCTGGGAGTTGGGAGTTCCTTCCTCATTGTATGGCTGTGCCGGGGGTGAGGTTTATGACGAGAGTGTGTCTCAGGCTTTTTCACCTGTTTCAGTATGGGTATTTTCTCATTTATCCAATGTGTAGGAGTCACTTAGCTAGTTTCTGGATTTCTTTCAGAGGTAATTTTTCCACATGTAGCAGTACATTTGGTGTCTTTGGGAAGAGGGGAGTTCAGGAGCCTCCTATATTGCCGTCTTGATTGATCCTCTCTCCTCTCTCACTTTTGAAGGACGGTTTTGCCAGATATAGGATTCTTGGTTAACAGTTTTTTTTTCTTCTAGCATTTTGACTATACTGGCCCACTGCCTACTGGCTTCCAAAGTTTCTGATGAGAAATCTACTGTTATCTTATTGAAGATCCTTTGTATATGATGTGTCACCCCTCTTTTACTGCTTTCGAGATTCTCTGTCTTTGGCTTTTTTTTTAAGATTGGCCCTGAGCTAACATCTGTTGCCAAGCTTCCTCTTTTTAATTTTTTCTCACCAAAGCCCAGTATGTAGTTGTGTATCCTAGTTGTAGGTCATTCTAGTTCTTCTTTGTGGGATGCCACCACAGCATGGCCTGATGAGTGGTGTGTAGGTCTGTGTCCAGGAGCTGAACCAGCGAACCTCAGGCTGCTGAAGTGGACCATGCAAACTTAACCACCTGGCCACAGGGCTGGCCCCTGTCTTTAGCTTTTGAAAGTTTGATTACAATGTGTCTCAGTGTGCATCTCTTTGAGTTATCTTACTTGCAGTTTTTGAACTTCTTGGATATTTATATTCATATCTTTCATCAAATTTGGTAAGTTTTCAGTCAATATTTCTTCAAATATTTTCTCTCTTCCCTTTTCTCTCTCTTTTCTCCCTCTGAGACTCCCACAATGCATATGTTAGTCTACTTGATGGTGTCACACAGGTGCCTTAGGCTCTGTTCGCTAGTCTTCAATCTTTTTTCTTTCTGTTCTTTAGACTTGATAATTTCCATTGCCCTATCTTCAAGTTCACTCCTTTTTTTTTTCTGCTTGCTTAAATCTGTATTTGAATCTCTCTAGTGAAATTTTCATTTCAGTTATTGTAATTTTCAGCTCCAGAATTTCTTTCTAGTTTTTAAAAATCTCTTTGTTGATATTTGTACTTTGTGCATATATCATTTTCTTGACTTTCTCCAGTTCTTTGAGCATCTTTAAGACAGTTGTTTAAAAAATCTTTGTTTAGAAGATCTGCCATCAGATCTTTTTCAGGAACAAAATTTCTGTTGATTTTTTTTTATTTGAATAGGCCATATTTTTGTGTTTCTTTGTATGCTTTGTGATTTTTTAAAAAGGAAAACTGGACATTTGAATCTAATAATGTGGTAACTCTAGAAATCAGATTCTCTCTCTTCCCCAGGGTATGATGTTTTATTTTGTTATTGTTTTTGTGAAGTTTTTGTTTTTTTTGTTTTGTTTGCTATAGGCTGTCTCTGTCCTGGGAATCAGCCTGAAATGTGAACTTAAGGTATTCTCATGTCTTTTTTGAGACTTTTCCTGGGCATGCATGGTTACTTTCTAATTTTCCCCATATATGCAGTTGTTTTTTTAATGTCCTAGTCTTTAATATCTGGCTCCCAAAAGGAGAAAAAGAGCAAAATGAAGGGAGGGGGAAAAAGGACGCTGGCCCTTTAAATCCCTGAAAGTCACTTTAGCCTGAGGGAGAGGGGCTTGCAACAATGAAGGGAGGTGCTCCTTTGTGTGCACTCTGTGATCAGAAGCAGCAATCAGTGATCAAGGCGTAGATCCCTGATATTTGTAAGACAGGATTCTTTTTGCCCACCCTGGCTGCTGCAAACTGTATTTAAGCTGCTCCAGGAACATGTGCCCAGCTGGCTGCCATGTGGCTAAGGTTGGCGAAGGTGTAACTGCCAGTGTGCTAAGAGCTGAAATTGACCAAAATCAACTGCAATTACCCTCTAAGTCTTTCCTTGGAAGTTGCAAGCCCTCAGTAGACTCCAGAGTTTCAAAATAGTTACGTTAGACAGATTCTGCTCCTGCCATTGTTGTCTGGGTGGGGAGAGAGATTCTGGTGCTTCCTACTCTGCCATCTTCCCCTGCCTTAATTTTTATATTTTAAAATTTCTTTCTTCTTTCCTGATATCTCTGAAGGTCCTCAACCTAATCTTTTACCATCATTCATACTTTGGCTATATCCTTTATATTTATCTCAGTTATTATGTCATTTAGGTTACCTATTCTATTTTCCAAAGCCTGTATTTTTTTATTGATTCTTCTTTGTTAATATAAGTTCCCACTTTAATATACCAATATCCATTCTGATCTAGTTGAGAATATTAATTATGCCAATTTCATTTATCTCTTCAATTAACTCTGGGTTATTTCATATTGATTATTTAGCTTGTTTCTCTTTGTTGACATGTTTGTAGTAAATTTTGTTTGTGATCATTTGTCCATGGTAGTATGAGCTGATTTGCTTTTATTGTGTATGTGGTGAATGGATGGGGTTGGGAGGAGAGGCAGTATAGGGAAGAAGGACCAAAGCTCAAGTCTCTTAACTCTCTTGGTTGATTTAAAGTGGATGGTGGAAAATTCCAGTCAGAGACTCCACAATGATACAATCTGGGTTTATTTACACTCATTTGTTACTTCCTAAATCAGCTATTCTCCCATCCCCACCCCACCCCTATCAGGGAACATATCTTTACTTATGCCCTAGATGTGGTTTCTATGGAATTTTTTTTTTGTCTCAGGTTTAGTCATCTATTTCTCAGTGTGCACAGGAAGGAGAGAAAACAATAAGTTCTGTGTATGGGTAGTCCAATTGCACCTGTTTTTATACACTTCTTACCCTAGCTGGGCTCTGAAACCACCAGTATGTCATCTCAATCGCCCTTGTATTATCTTGGCTGTTAGTGCTTTGGAAAGGGAGCAGGCAATGACAGACCCAGATTTTTGTGGTGGGGAGAATAACACAACTCAAAACTCTCACCCAACTCATTCTCCTACTTTTGGTGCCCAGCTCTCTGTCTTGGGCATCTATTTCCTTTTCTCACCAAGATATAACTGCCATTTTTCCTCAAAGAATTCTTGGTCTTGACTTTATTTATTCATGTCCATAAACCTTCTTTTTACTTCTCTGGATTTTCCAGGAGTTGGCTGGAAGATGCAGAAAACAGGCTATGGGAATATGGTCTTTTGTCCTTGAAAGTCTGTCTACTTCTGGCACACCCAGCTTCATGACTCACAACAGGAAAATCTCAGAATTTCCATTCTTCTAACCAGTCAGATTAGCCTAGTCCCTATTACTTCAGGGTCCACAGATTGTCTCCTGCAGCTGATTGGGCTCAAGAATGATTTGTAATTCTAGAGTCTTCACCAAAGTTGAAATATGCCAGAATTAGGGCTTCACTTATTCAGAGTAAATCCTGCCTGAAGGAGGGTCTGATCTTCAAGTAATTAGAATTTTTGGCAGAAAATTGTCTCAATGTAGGGAATTGGTTTTCCTATTCTTCAGACTGAACAGAGATCAGGCTTGCGTTCCTAGTTATAGGATCTCACTTGTTTACAGTGTCTGTTATATTGGCCCTAGCCACCAGTAGTCCAGGATATGATTTGCAGGTGAGGCATTAGACTTTGTCAACAAGACGGAAAGGGAAGGGATGCCTGAAAAAATTCAGAGATGAAATGGACAAGCTGAGAATCCTACAGCTGGGAAGATCATGGCCACGCTGAACCTTGTAGCATTATATTAAGAAGACTTGGCAAATGGTGTTTGGATGATCATTCTCTTGGTAGCTAAAATAAAATCACTGGGCTGAAGTTGAGTGTTCTTTTTCCAGAAGGACTGAGAATACCCAAGTCAAATTTCAATGACTGAGGCAGTACAAAATGTCCAAATATCTACACATAAGTAGTGATCAAGTTGGGAGGGTAGTTAAACTAATTGGGGCTTCTGGCTTGGTGGACATAAATCAGGAAACATCACAAAGGAAAATTTGTTGTAAGTGCAGGGACATTTCATGTGAGTGTGAGGTTCACAGCTTAGTTTGATTTCAAGGACAAAATGGAGCACAGATTTGGTACTTTGGTTCCACTAACTAGCTCAGCCTGAGAGGGGAGGTCATACAAACCTACACAGATTTGGCTTGTCACACCTGACACAGTGCAAGTATTGTGTGCATGGATGAGGAATGGTTCAGGAGGGTAGGGGGAGCTAATGGACAGTACCAGCTGACATTCCAACTCCAGATAAGGCAAACGGAGAGATATTCAGAGAGGAGGGAGGGCTGACACAAGATTCTTCCATTTTAATGGCCATACGGCTATTTCTCAGGAAAGACAAAACCAAAATCAGGAAAACAGCAAACAGATGGAAGTTTCAAGGAATATGGAAATACAACCAAGATCTTAAAGTTGGTATGAATTTTCTTATATCTGTATTTCAGATGGTGCATCAAGAAGCTCAAGGGCTTTCCTTTTCATGTCTGTTTAAGCAAAAAAACCAGGTCTGTGTTATAGGTTTTAGAAAGTCCCCCTGGATTAATTTAAGTCAGTTCTATCTCAAGGGAAGTCCCAAGGATGCCATCTCTTTCAATGTCCCTCCTGTTCCATTGATTACTCTCTCATTCTTTCATTCCCTCAAAACTTAATCATTGCCTACTATGTACCAGGCACTGCAAAGATTCACTAGGAATATTAAATAAATAAAACAAATGTCTGCTTTTGAGTTATTCCCAAGACCACTCTCCATCTCACTCTCCTGGAGATCAGCCATACCAGAGCCCTATTAGCCTCCACAGACGTTCTTCCAGTTCCTATGGCTGGGAAATGGTCAAGTGTAGGCTGGGAGCTTAGTTGTATAAAACAGCATGTTGCTGTAGAGAGTTCACAGGTCTGGGAGGATTGGATTTGGGTGACCTTTTGCCTGTCAGATGGTCAAGCCTTGGGTGACCATCAGATCTGGTTAGAAAACTTGCTATGCCATTTGATAATGTGACCTTGAGCCAGTTAGTTACCTCTACTGGGCTTGGTTTCCTTATCTGCCAAATGAAAACAATGACACACATCTACCTTAGGATGATTTAAATTTTCAATTGTGTCAATATATGTAAATTGCTTAGTCCAGTGCCTGGTACGTGGTACTTGTCCAGTAAGTGGTGGCTATTATTTTCTCTCTGGACTTTTGACTTACTAACTGCAAAATGACAAATGATGTTGAGATCTAACCCAGCTATTAAACTTTTAGATTAGGACAATCCTCCCTCTTCGCATCCCAAACCAAGGTTTATCCTGCATTCCCAGATCCTCTACTTTTCATCTCCCCAAGACCAAGGACAAGTTTGGATTCCTTACTTTTGGTATGCTTCAACACAGGCTATATTACAGTCTATTATAAGCTTGTAGTTGTTAAGGTTGCCATCACAGCCAGTGTAGACAAAACTTTCACATCTTTTGGAAGTTTTGTTGTAGAAATATCTGAAGTGAACTTCATAGCAGCTGCCAAGTTTCAAATCCATTTGGCAGGGGTCTGCATGAGAGATTCCATTGAGTTAGGGGGAATTAGTTAGAATGCGGCAGGAGATCTTGTCTTCATGGGCCCTTAAAAATTCCTCACGTTGGTCTGGAAATATTCCCATGTTCAAGGTCCCCGAAGGACATCTGGTTTTCTCTTGGAATTAGGATCACTTGGCAAGGTTGGAATTGGGTGTGCAAATTGATTACAACTCCAGTCACTGGTCAGTGACTTGGAGAAACAGTGAGCAGTGAGAAAAGAAGGTTCTACCAGCAGCGTGTGCAAAGTGATGAGGTTCTCGTTTCACCTCTTCCATTTTGTTAAGTCACAGTCTCATGCTTCTCTATACCTTCATCTTTCTCTCTTAACTGCCCACATAGGACATATAATTCAGAACGTTCATTCTCCAGTTTTCATACGCTCACTATACTATATACACCCCAAATTTCAGGTAACTCTGCCTGCTGCTGTCCTTGAAGCAGGCTACATACAAAGATGCCTAATTCTGGGGGTGATTCTCTTTTGCCCTCATACCCTGTAATCTCTCCCCCTATCACCTTCCCAGAGGCAAACCTTCTGTTTTTATTGATGAGAGTTGCATAGTGAGTGGCCAAAACAGCCACAACATGATTGTTTTGGCAACTCAGAGACTGTTGTTTATCCTACTCAAGCAGCCAGTCTGGAATTTACTCCCTGGAAAAGAAGTAGCTCTTTAGGTACAGTTATATGCATAATCTTATTTCATACAAACATCCTCTGAAGCAGGCATTTTTCTGATTTACATTTTACACAGGGGAAACTGAGGCTAAGGAGCGGTAAGTGATTGAGTGACTTGGCCAAGGGCACACATTTCCTAAGTGGCAAGGCCAGAATGTGGGGTATCTGACTCACAGGGTAGACTGTGCCACCTCCCCATGCTCTGGAAGCACTGAGCCTGTACACATTACCTGTGGAAGAAAGCTTCATTGCCTTTCACATCTATGCCGTGAACTCCTCTAAATAGGGACCATGTATTCAAGTGTTCTTTATGCACCCAGAGCCGAGATATTGAAATTGCCTCAGTTCGCTCAGTTTCCAGTCCCCTTTTTCTCTCATCTCAATACATACTCTTGAATGGTCTGGGATCTTTGAAATTTGCCATGAAACTCCTAATTCAGAATATTTCTAGTCCTTTGAACCACCTACAAAAGAGAGCCCCATCTGGAAAGGACCTATTTGCATCATAGTTTTTTTCCCCCTCATCAGGCCTCCTCAAGACCCCTAGAGTTAGTAATGCCCCAAGTCAAGGGACTAAGAGTCTATGAGTATTGACACAAAAGGGGACCTTCCTGGACCACCTGGATATCACATTTTTTTCAAATTTTTCCCCCTTCCTCCCTAGTTGGTCTTTGGATTTATTTTCTGATTCAAGTTCATACCTTTGAGTTCTCCACATATCATTTCAGTAAGTCTAGTAACACCACCCATTAATTGGGTGGTCAGCAAGAAGAGGATGAAGAGCCCCAGAAGAAATCTCAGCTCAGCAGTCTTCATGGTGCAGCAAGCAGTAGGTAGGAGAGTCTTGGTATCAACTGCTGTTATATTTTGGGCTTGACACTTGAGAGGGCTGAGCCCGCTTACCCCAAGGGCCAAGACTGGGCATTACTAGGTGTTGAGTTGAACAATGAGTGCTTGGGTACCCAGCCATGAAGCTGAAGGTCCCAGGCTGATAGTGAGTCCTATGTTCATGTAGAAACCATAGAAACTAAAGGATCAGAGCTTCTGCGTATATTTAACCATGGAGGGTGTAACCATCAGAGAAAAGAATTTAAAAAGTATTGCTTCCTTTCCTTTCTTCAAACTTCTATCACAAGGAAGAGACTGATCCTGGTGCAACAGAAAGAATGTAATAAACACAATAATAGTAATGATAGTAACTAACCCCTGTAGTACTTCCTTCCTGATGTAGATGTATATATAAGATCATTGAATTATCGTATGCACCCCATGAGTTAGGTGCAATTATTATCATCATTTACAGATGAAGAAACTGAGGCCGAGGGTAAGTTATATGTATAAAGTTATACATCTACTATGTAGCGGAAACAAGATTTGAATTCACTACACTATATTACCTAGGAACATGGGACAACTTGGTTCTGTTTTCTTGTAACATTTTTGAAATTTTGACTTCTATATTTGTACCCTTAAACTATCTGAAGTTGATTATTTTTGGTAAGGTATAAAATAGAGGTCCAATTTCATTTTTTCAGTGGTTTCAGACTCATTTGTTGATGAGTTTCTCTTTTATCCAGTTATATGATAACTTCACTTGTATATATGAGATTACTTCTGAGCTCTTTATTTCACTCCACTGTATATTCCTGCTCCAAAGCCATTCGTAATTACTTGAGTTTTGTATTATCTTAGGATTTTGTATTTTCATATAAATTTTAGTTAAAGTCCTTTAAAAGACCCATTGTGAAAATAAAATCTTAAAAAAAAAAGGGAGGGGGGGCTGGCCCCGTGGCCGAGTGGTTAAGTTCGCGCGCTCCGCTGCAGGCGGCCCAGTGTTTCATTGGTTCGAATCCTGGGCGCGGACATGGCACTGCTCGTCAAACCACGCGGAGGCAGTGTCCCACATGCCACAACTAGAAGGACCCACAACGAAGAATATACAACTGTGTACCTGGGGGGCTTTGGGGAGAAAAAGGAAAAAAAAATAAAATCTTAAAAAAAAAAAAAGAGCCATTGTGGATATTGATTGGAAGTGTATTGGATTTACTGGTCAATTTAAGGAGAATGACATCCTTACAATATTGTCTTTGGTTTGTAGTTCTCCATCTGTACTGGTTTTCATTAATATCTTCCAAGAAAAGTTTATGATACTTCCCATACAGGTCTTGCAATCTTATTTATATTTTTGATATTATTGTAAACGGTACCCTTAAGCATTATATTTCTATTTGTTTCTGATGCACAAAAATGTAATTCATGTTGTATATTAATCTTATGTCTAGCATAAGCATTTCCTTAATGAGCAGTGATGCTGAGCATCTTTTCATGTGCTGTTGACCCTTTGCATGTCTTCTTGGAAAAATCTCTTTTCAGATACTTTGCCCATTTCAAAATCAGATTATGTGGCTTTTTTTTTTCCCTCTAAGGAGTTGTATGTGTTCCGTATATATTTTGGATATTAGCCCTTTATCAGGTATATAGTTTGCAAGTATTTTTCTCATTCCATAGGTTGCCTTTTTATTTTGTTGATTATTTCCTTTGCTTTTTAATTTGATATAGTCCAACTTGTTTATTTTTGCTTTTGTTGCTTGTGCTCCACATCCTTCCCAACAGTTGTTATTTCTTGTCTTGTTAATTATAGCCATTCTGACCTGGTGTGAGGTGGTATCTCATTGTAGTTTTGATTTGTATTTCCCTGATAGTTGGTGATGTTGAACATCTTTTCATGTGCCTCTTGGCCATCTGTATATCTTCTTTGGAAAAATGTCTGTTCAGATCTTTTGCCCACTTTTTAATTGGGTTTTTAGTTTTTTCGTTGTTGAGATGTATGAATTCTTTCTATATTTTGGATATTGACCCCTTATCAGATATATGGTTTGCACATATCTTCTTGCAATTGTTAGGTTGTCTTTTCGCTTTGTTGATGGTTTCCTTTGCTGTGCAGAAGTTTTTTAGTTCGATGTAGTCCTATTTGTATATTTTTTCTATTGTTTCCTTTGCCTGACCAGACATTGTACTTGAAAATATGCTGCTAAGACTGATGTTGAAGAGTGTACTGCCTATGTTTTCTTCCAGAAGTTTAATGGTTTCAGGTCTTACATTCAAATCTTTAGTTCATTTTGAGTTAATTTTTGTGTATGGTGTAAGATAACGGTCTACTTTCACTCTTTTGCATGTGGCTGTCCAGTTTCCCCAAAGCCATTTATCAAAGAGACTTTCCTTTCTCTGTTGTATGTTCTTGGCTCACTTGTAGAAAATTAGCTGTCCATAGATGTATGGGCTTATTTCTGGGCTCCTGATTCTTTTCCATTGATCTATGTGTCTGTTTTATGCCAGTACCATGCTGTTTTTATTACTATAGATTTGTAGTATATTTTGAAACCAAGGAATGTGATACCTCCAGCTTTGGTGTTTTTTCTTAGGATTCCTTTGGCTATTTGAGGTCTTTTGTTGTTCCATGTACATTTTAGGATTCTATGTTCTATTTCTGTGAAAAGTGTTGTTAGAACTTTGATAGGGATTGCATTGAATCCGTAGGCTCCTTTAGGAAGTATGGACATTTTGACTATGTTAATCCTTCCCATCCAAGAGCACAGAATATCTTTCCATTTCTTTGTGTCTTCTTCAGTTTCTTCCAACAATGTTTTATGGTTGTCAGTGTACAGATATCTCACCTCTTTGGTTAAGTTTATTCCTAGGTATTCTATTCTTTTTGTTGCAATTATAAATGGGATTGTATTCTTAATTTCTCTTTCTGCTACTTCGTTGTTAGTGTATAGAAACAGAACTGATTTTTGTATGTTCATTTTGTTTCCTTCTTTACTGTATTCATTTATTATTTCTAAAAGTTTTTTGGTGGAATCTTCAGGGTTTTCTATACATAAAGTCACGTCATCTGAAAATAGTAACAGTTTCACTTCTTCCTTTCCAATTTTGGTCACTTTTATTTCTTTTTCTTGCCTGATTGCTCTGGCTAAGGCTTCCAATACTATGTTAGATAAGAATGGTGAAAGTGAGCATGCTTGTCTGGTTCCTCTTCTTAGAGGGAAAGCTTCCAGTTTTTCTCCACTGAGAATAATATTAGCTGTGGGTTTGTCATATATGGTTTTATTATGTTGAGGTACTTTCCTTCTATACCCATTTTATTCAGAGTTTTTGTCATAAATGGATGCTGAATCTTGTCAAATGCTTTCTCTGCATTTATTGAGATGATCATGTGATTTTTATTCTTCATCTTGTTAATGTGGTATATCATGTTGATTAATTTGCAGATGTTCAACCATTCCTGCATCCTTGGAATAAATTCCACTTGATTATGGTGTATGATCTTTTTAATGTATTTTGTATTCAATTTGCTAGTATTTTGTTGAGGATTTTTGCATTGATGTTCATCAGTGATATTGGCCTGTAATTTTCTTTTCTTGTGTTGTCCTTGTCTAGTTTTGGTATCAGGGTAATGTTAGCTTCACAGAATGAGCTAGGAAGCTTCCCTTCCTCTTCAATTTTTTGGAAAAGTTTGAGAAGGATAGGTATCAAGTTTTCTTTGAATATTTGGTAGAATTCACAGGGAAGCCACCTGGTCCTGGACTCTTATTTTGGGAGGTTTTTGATTACTGTTTTGATTTCCCTACTGGTGATTGGTCTATTCAAATTCTCTATTTCTTCTTGATTCTGTTTTGGAAGGTTGTATGAGTCTAAGAATTTATCCATTTCTTCTAGATTATCCAATTTGTTGGCATATAGCTTTTTGTAGTATTCTCTTATAGTCTTTTGTATTTCTGAGGTGTCTGTTGTAATTTCTCCTCTTTCATTTCTGATTTTATTTATTTGAGACTTCTCTCTTTTTCTCTTGTTGAGTCTAGCTAAAAGTTTGTCAATTTCATTTATCTTTTCAAAGAACTGGCTCTTGGTTTCATTGATTTTTTTCTATTGTTTATTTAGTCTCTATTTCATTTATTTCTGCTCTGATTTTTATTATTTCCTTCCTTTGATTGATTTTGGGCTTTGTTTGTTCTTTCTGTCCAGTTCCTTTAGGTACACCATTAGATTGTTTATTTGAGATTTTTCTTGTTTGTTGAGGTAGGCCTATATTGCTGTAAACTTCCCTCTTAGAACTGCTTTTGCTGTATCCCATAAATTTTGGCATGTCATATTTTCATTTTTATTTGTCTCCAGGTGTTTTTTGATATCTCCTTTGATTTCTTCATTGACCCAATCATTGTTCAGTAGCATTTTGCTTAATCTCCACATATCTATGGCTTTTCTGATCTTCTTCCTGTAGTTGACTTCTAGTTTCATACCGTTGTGGTCAGAAACGATGCTTGGTATTATTTCAATCTTCTCAAATTTATTGAGACTTGTTTTGTAGCCTAATATGTGATCTATCCTGGAGAATGTCCCATGTGCATTTGAAAAGAATGTGTATTCTGTGGTTTTTGGGTGGAACGTTCTGTATATATCTACTAAATCCATCTGGTCTAATGTGTTGTTTAAGGCCAATGTTGTCTTAATCGATCTTCTGTTTGGATGACCTATCCATTGGTGTAAGTGGAGTGTTAAAGTCCCCTACTATTCTTGTGTTGCTGTTGATTTCTCCTTTTATATCTGTTAATAGTTGCTTTATATAT
Organism: Equus asinus; assembly: GCF_041296235.1. Lineage (NCBI taxonomy): Eukaryota > Metazoa > Chordata > Mammalia > Perissodactyla > Equidae > Equus > Equus asinus. The sequence goes on along the minus strand of NC_091804.1, from coordinate 35,860,044 downwards.
TTAGGTGCTCCTGTGTGGGTGTGTAGATATTTACAAGTGTTATATGCTCTTGTTGGATTGTTCCCTTTATCTTTATGTAATGCCCTTCTTTGTCTCTTATTACAGTTTTTGTTTTAAAGTCTATTTTGTCTGATATAAATACTGCTACCCCAACTTTCTTTTCATTGCCTTTTGCATGCAGTATCTTTTTCCATCACTTCACTTTCAGTCTGTGAGTGTCTTTAGGTCTGAAGTGTGTCTCTTGTATGCAGCATATATATGGGTCTTGTTTTTTGTCCAATAAGCCACCCTATGTGTTTTGATTGGAGCATTTAGTCTATTGACATTTCAAGTAGCTATTGATAAGAATGTACTTATTGCTATTTTGTTACTTTTTTTCTGGATGTTTTAATAGTTCTTCTCTTTTCCTTTCTTCTTCTCTTGCTCTCTTCCCTTGTGGGTTGTTTGATGGCTTTCTTTAGTATATATTTGAGTTCCTTTCTCTTAATTTTTTGTGTATTTATTATAGGTTCCTGGTTTTTGATTACCATGAGGTTCATATATAACAACCTACATATATAGCAATCTGTATTATGTTGATGGTCTCTTTAGTTTGACCTCTTGCTAAAAGCTCTACTCTTTTACTCCCCTCTTCCCACCTTTTATGTTTTTGATATCATATCTAACTTCCTTCTTTGTGCATGCGTATCCATTACCCACTTATCATGGAAATAGATAATTTTAGTATTTTTGGCTTTTGATCTTCATAGATGGTTGATCTGCTACCTTTACTGTATATTTGCCTTTACCAGTGGTTTTATTGCTTTTTTTTTTTGATAATTTTCTTATTCCTATTTGTGGTCTTCTCTTTCCCACTTAAATAAGTCCCTTTAGCATTTCTTGTAATGCTGATTTCTTGGTGATAAACTCCTTTAGTTTTTGCTTGTCTGGGAAACTCTTTCTCTCTCCTTCCATTCTGAATGATAATCTTGCTGGGTAGAGTATTCTTGGCTGTAGGTTTTTTTCTTTCAGCACTTTAAATATATCATGATACTCCTTCTAGTCTGTAAGATTTCTGCTGAGAAGTCAGCTGATAGCCTTATGGGGTTTCCTTTATATGTTTCTTGTTGCTTTCTCTTGTAGCTTTCAGGATTCTCTCTTTATCTTTAATTCTTGACATTTTAATTATAACGTTTCTTGGTGTGGGCCTCTTTGGGTTTATCTTGTTTTGTGCTCTCTGCACTTCCTGTACCTAGATGTCTGTTTCTTTCCTTAGGTTAGGAAAGTTTTCAGCTATTATTTCTTCAAATAGATTCTCTTCCCCTTTGTCTCTCTCTTTTCCTTCTGGGACACCTATACTACAGATGTTAATGTGCATGATATTGTCCCAGAGGTTCTTTAGACTGTCCTCATTCTTCTTAATTCTTTTATCTGTTCAATTTGGGTAATTTCCTCTAGTCTTTCATCCATCTTGCTGATCTGTTCTTCTATATCATTTACTCTGCTATTGAGTCTCTCTAGTGAATTTTTCATTTCCAGTATTGTATTCTTCATTTCTGATTGGCTCTTTTTTATATTTTCAAATTCTTTTTTGAAGTTCTCACTGAGTTCACACATTTTTATCCCAAGATCAGTGAGCATCCTATGACTTTTTGTTTGAACTCTTTGTCAGGTAGATTGTTTACTTCTGTTTCATTTAGTTCTTTTTCTGGGGTGTTTCCTGTTGCCTTACTTGGAACAGATTCCTTTGTCTCTTCATTTTGCTTCTTTCTCTGTGCTTATATCTATGTATAGATAGGTCATCTAAGTCTTCTGATCTTGGAGAGGTGGCCTTATGTAAGAGATGCCTTATGATGCCCAGCAGTGTGCTTCCCTCTCGTCACTAGCTCCAAATGTTCCAGGAGTGTTCCCTGTGTGGGCTATGTGTGTCCTCTTGTTGTGGCAGGGTTACTGTTGCTGCAGGTGCCCAGGGAGGCTAGGCTGTCCCCCTGGTCAGATGGTTGTAATGCTCAGCTGTCTGTGGCTGCTATAGATCCTTCAGTTACTTTATCAGGTATGGGGAGCACCAGTACAGTTGGTTGCAAGGTCTAATAGGACATTCCTGTTTCAGTTTTTCTGTTAAGTGCGTAGGCCCCCAGCATGGCTGGTTGTTAGGATCAGGGGCTCACAATTGCTATAGGCCTCCAGCCTGCAAGATTGTTGTCAGCTCTCTCAGGATTGTAGCTGAGTGGGGCTGGCCTCATGCATGGGAGCACCCAATTGTTTCAGGCTTTGGAAGGTGGCGCCAATCCCCTATGTGGCTGTTTGAGAAGCACAAGTCTGCTGCAGCTGACAAGCCCTACCACCCACAGGGCCACACACCCTCTCAACATAGTCCTGCCCCATGTGTGCACCCTGACTCACTGAAGCAGACCCAGTTACCCCACTGCAGAGACCCCATGCACTCCACCAATGCCCCACATACTCCACCTTCTCCTTGAACATACCCTGCCCTGCAGAGGTGGACCCACTCATCTGGCTGCAGAGGTTATAGGCCCCCTGCCTCTGTGGGCCCACAAGTTGCCTGAGGGCTTGCTGTTGGGTGGGGCCAGTCCCTAGGGTGGGCTGCCAGCCCTGGCTGAGCTGGATTAAATTGGTGCTTTGTTGGGTGGGGCAGACCTTGGGCTAACATGCCAGGGGAAGTACTCCAATGGCATCTGCCAGCATCTGTGTCAGCACGTCTGTACTAGGTCACGATAGTGGCTGCCACCAATGTCTTGGTCCCTGGAGAGGTGTCACCTCTCACCAAGATGCACTCAGAGCCTATTAGGTGAGTCTTTTTTCACCAAAGGACAGTGCACCTTTCTTTCTGGTGATTTAGGTTGCTTTCCAAAATAGGTGAATTTGTGTGTGGGCCCTTTGAGAACCAGCTTTTTCCCCCTTACATCCAATAATTTTTCTGGGGGTATTCCCCATTGTTGCTAGTAGCCAGCAAAGCCAGATATTATGACACTTGTCTTGGTTGTGCTGAGTCCAAAAGCTGCTTATAGTGGTAACATTCCCCTGTTGAGCTCCCGTCCTCGTTCAGAGAAGGCTTCGTACCTTAGGATTGCTCCCAGTTGGCTGCGAAGCACCATGGCTCACAAAGTTGGCTTTTTTTCTCTCCAGAAAGGAATTTCTGTCTGTTCCACCTCAGTCAGCACTGTCCTTTTATGTGGAGGTTCTTTTTATCCAGTTTTCATTTCTCCCTCAGGAGTAATTGTTCCAAGAGTAATTGTAAATTTGTTGTGTCTGTGCGAGGAGGTGAATTCAGAGTCTGCTTATGCCACCCTCTTGACACTGACCCTCTCCTCGGGTTTGATTTATTTGCTAGAGCAGCTCACAGAACTCAGGAAAACAGTTTACTTACTATATTACTGGTTTATTATAAAGGGATATAACTAAGGAATAGCTGGATGGAAGAGACGCATAGGGCAAGGGAAATGGGAAGGGGTGGGGAGTTTCTATCCCCTCTCTGGGTGTGCTACTCTCCCAGCACTTCCATGTGTTTACCAACCCAGAAGCTCTTAGAACCCTGTAGCTGAGGGAGTTTTATGGACGCTTCATACATAGGCATGATTGATTAAATATTGGCCATTGGTGATTGAACTCAATCTCCAGCCCCTCTCCCCTCCCTGAAGGTCAGGGGGTGGGGCTGAAGTTTCCACCTTCTAATCACATGGTATGTTCCCCTGGCAACCAATCTCCATCCTTGTGTTACCTAGGGGCTTTCCAAAAGTCACTTCTTTAACATAAACTCAGCTATATTGGAAAGGAGCTTGTCATAAATAATAAGATATCCATTCACCTTTGTGGCTCTGGAGTGATTTCAGGAACTGAAGACGAAAGACCAAATGTTATAACAAAAGATGCTCCTATCGCTCTTATTGTTTAAGAAATTCTAAGAGTTTTGGGAGCTGGGAGCCAGGAACTGTAGTTGAAGACCAGAATATATATGTATTATAAATCACAGTATCACTGGTAGTATGGACATTTTAACAATATTATTTGTCTGATCCATGAACATATCTTTCCATTAATTTCTGTCTTCTTCAGTTTCTTTCATCAGTGTTTTATAGTTTTCAATGTACAGTTTTTTCCACCTCAGTTCAATGTATTCTTAAGTTTTAAATATTTATGCTATTGTAAATTGGGTTGCTTTCTTTATTTCTTTTTCGGATATTTCATTGTTAGTGTTTAGAAACCCTGATTTTTGTATGTTAATTTTATATTCTGCAACTTTACTGAATTTGTTTATTCTAACAGTTTTTTGATGGAATCTTTAGGCTTTTCTATATATGAGATCATGTCACCTGAAAAGAGATAATTTAACTTCTGCCTTCCAATTTGGATGACTTTTATTTCTTTTTCTTGTCTAATTGCTCTGGCTAGAACTTCTAGTAGTGGGTTGAATAGGAGTTGTGATAGCAGGCACTATTTTCTTGTTCTTGATCCTAGAGGAAAAGCTTTTAGCTTTTCACTGTTGAGTATGATGTTAGCTGTGGGCTTGTCATATATGGCTCTTATTTTGTTAAGGTACATTTCTTTTATACTCAATCTGTAGAGACTTTTTAACATGAAGGGATGTTGAATTTTGTCAAATACTTTTTCTGCATCTTTTGAGAAGATCATATGATTTTTATCCTTCATTCTGTTAATGTAGTAAATCACATTTATTGATTTGCAGATGTTGAACCATCCTTGCATCCCAGGGACAAATTCCTTGATCATCGTGTATGATCCTTTTAATGTGCTGTTGAATTTGGTTTTCTAGCATTTTGTTCAGGATTTTTGCATCTATGCCCATCAGGGATGTTAGTCAGTAATTTTATTTTCTTGTAGTGTCCTTATCTGGCTTTGGGATGAGGGTTATGCTGGCCTTGTAACATGAGTTTGGAAGTGTTCCCTCTTCTTTTTCTTTTTAATTTTGAAGAGTTTGAGAAGGATTTCTATTAATTATTCAAATGTTTGGTAGAATTCACCTGTGAAACCATCTGGTCATGGGCTTATCCTTATTGGAAGTTTTTTGGTTGCTGATTCAATCTCCTTACTTGTTGTTGGTCTACTCAGATTTTCTGTTTCTTCGTGGTTCTGTCTCAGTAGGTTGTATGTTTCTAGGAATTTATCCATTTCTTCTAAGTTATCCAATTTGTTTGTGTATAAGTGTTCATAGTAGTCTCTTATGATCCTTTGTATTTCTATGGTATCAGTTGCATTGTCTCTTCTTTCATTTATAACTTTATTTGAGTCTTCTCTCTTTTTTTCTTGGAGAGTAGCTAAAACTTTGTCAATTTTGTTTATCTTCCTAGAAAAGCAACTCAGTTTTGTTGATCTTTTCTAATCTCTATTTCACTTATTTCTACTCTAATTTTTATTATTTCCTTCCTTCTGCTAAGTTTGGCCATAGTTTGTTCTTCTTTTTCTACTTCCTTAAAATGTAAAGTTAGGTTGTTTACTGAGATCTTTCTTTTTTCTTTTTAAATTATTATTATTTTTTTGAGGTCATAATGGTTTATAACATTGTGAAATTTCAGCTGTATGTTATTATTTAGCAGTTTCTGTATAGGCTGCATTGTACTCACCACCAATAGTCTAATTTTTATCCCTTACCATATTATGTACTCCTTTACCCCTTTTGCCCACCCCCCAATGACTTCCCCTCTGGTAACCACTAATCTGCTAATGTAGGCATTTATTGGTATAAATACTTACCTCTTAGAACTGCTTTTGCTGCATCCCATAAGTTTTGGTATTTTTATGTTTCCATTTTCATTTGTTTTCAGATATTTTCTAATTTCTCTTTCGATTTCTTCTTTGAATCATTGGTTGCTAAGGAATATGTTAATTAATTTCCACATATTTGTGGATTTTCCAATTTTCCTCCTGTTATTGATTTCTAATTTCATCTCATTTTGGTTAGAAAAGATATTTGTTATTACTTCAGTTTTCTTGATTTTTTTTTTGAGGAAGATTAGCCCTGAGCTAACATCTGCCACCAATCCTCCTCTTTTTGCTGAGGAAGACTGGCCCTGAGCTAACATCATGCCCATCTTCCTCTACTTTATATATTGGACGCCTGCCACAGCATGGCTTGACAAGTGGTGCATAGGTCCACACCCCAGATCCAAACTGGCGAATCCTGGGCTGCTGAAGAGGAAGGTGCGAACTTAACCACTGTCCCACCAGGCTGGTGCCAAGTCTTCTTGATTTTCTAAAAATCTTGTTTTGTGGTCCAACATACAATCTATCCTGAGGAATGTTCTGTGTACATTTGAGAAGAATGCATATTCTGTGGATGTTGGGTGAAATGTTTTGTATATTTTTGTTAGATTCATTTGGTCTCAAGTATAGTTCAAATCCAATTTTCCTTAGTGATTATTTGTTTGGATGACGTATCCATTGTTGAAAGTGGGGTATTGAATTTCTCTACTATTATAGTATTATTGTATTTTTCCCCCATCAGATATGTTAATATTTGCTTTATATATTTAGGGACTCTAATGTTGGGCATATTGTTTTATTATTGTTATATTGTTATATCCTCTTGATGAATTGACCCTTTTATCATTATATAGTGACTTTCTTTGTCTCTTGTGACAGATTTTGACTGAAAGCTTATTTTATCTAATATAAATATGTCACCCTTGCTGTCTTTTGGTTACATTTTCAGGGAATATTCTTTTCCGTCTCTTCACTTTCTGCCTATATGTGTCTGTAAAACCTCATGTATTTTGTTGCTCTATTGTTAGGTACATACATGTTAAGGATTGTTATGCCTTTTTGGAGTATTGATTCCTTTATAATTATGTAATACCCCTCTTTATCCCTGATAAATTTCCTTGCTGTGAAGTCTTCTCTGTCTGAAATTAATATAGCTACTCTTTCTTTCTTTCTTTCTTTCTTTTTATTGAAAAATAACATTGTGTAAGTTAGTCCATATGTATCTTTATATTTAAAGTGGGTTTTTTTTGTAGACAACACATAGTTAGGTCTTGTTTCGGATCCATTCTGACAATCTTTGGCTTTTAACTGGTACATTTAGTCTGTTTACGTTCAAAGTGATTACTGATATATTGGATTAATATCTACACTATATTTAGTGTTTTCTATTTGTTTCCTTTGTTCTTTGTTCCTATTTTTGTCTTCCACTCTTTTTCTGCTTTTTATTGTTTTAATTGAGCATTTTGTATGATTCCATTTTCTCACCTTTCTTAGCATATCAGTTGTACTTTTTAAGTGGTTGCTCTAGAGTTTGCAATATACGTTCACAACTAACCCAAGTCCACTTTCAAATAACACTATAGCACTTGACAGTAGTATGAGTACCTTATAATAACAAAATAATCCTACATCCTTTTTCCTGTCCTTTATATCATTGCTGTCATTCATTTCACTTACACATAACTATAAGTATATATATAAATTGAATACATTGTTGCTGTTATTATTTTGAGCAAAGTGTTATTTGTTAGATCAATTAAGGTAAAAAAAAGTGTTTATTTTACTTTCACTTATTTTTTCTCCAATGCTCTTGTTTTCTTTATGCAAATTCAAGTTTCTGACCTATATAATTTTCCTTCTCTCCAAAGAACTACTTCTTTTCACCATTTCTGGCAAGGCAGAACAAATTCCCTCAATTTTTGTTTGTCTGAGAAAGTCTTTATTTCTTCTTCATTTTTGAAGGATAATTTCATAGGGTACAGAATTCTAGGCTGGTGTTTTTTTCTCTCAACACTTTAAATATTTTGCTCCACTTTTGTTCTGGTGCTTCGTTTCTGAGGAGAAGTTGGATGTAATTCTTCTCTTCACTCCTATATAGGCAAGGTACTTTTTCCTCTGGCTTTTTTCAAGATTTTTTCTTTATTTTTGATTTTCTATAGTTTGCCGATGACATGCCTTGGTGTAGTTTTCCTGGCATTTATCCTGCTTGGTGTTCTATGAGATTTCTGGATCTGTGGTTTGGTATCTGACATTAATTTGGGGGAAATTTTCGGCCATTATGGTTTCAAATATTTTTCCTATTCCTTTCTTCTTCTGGTGTTCTCATTACAGATAGAATACACCTTTTGTAGTTATCCCGCAGTTCTTGGATATTCTGGGTTTTTTTCTAGTCTTTTTTCTTTTTTTTTATTTTTTATTTTTTTAAGATTTTATTTTTTTCCTTTTTCTCCCCAAAGCCCCCCGGTACATAGTTGTATATTCTTCGTTGTGGGTCCTTCTAGTTGTGGCATGTGGGACGCTGCCTCAGCGTGGTTTGATGAGCAGTGCCATGTCCGCGCCCAGGATTCGAACCAACGAAACACTGGGCTGCCTGCAGCGGAGCGCGCGGACTTAACCACTCGGCCACGGGGCCAGCCCCTCTAGTCTTTTTTCTATTGGGAGATCTTCGAGTTCAGAGAGTCTTACCTCAGCTTTGTCCCGTCTACTAATGAGTCCATCAAAGGCATTCTTCATTTCTGTTACAGTGTTTTTGATCTCTAGCATTTCTTTTGGGTTCGTTCTTAGGATTTCCATCTCTCTGCTTACCTCGTCCACCTGTTCTTGCCATCTACATCATCCATGAAAGCCCTTAGCATGTTAACTATAGTTGCTTTTAATTCCCTTGTTTGATAATTCCAACATCGCTGTTGTATCTGAGTCTGGCTTTGATGCTTTCTCTATCTCTTCAAATTTGTTTTTTGCCTTTTAGTATGTCTTGTAATTATTTCTTTATAGCTGGACATGATGTACTGAGTAAAAGGAACTGCTTAAATAAGGCTTTAGAAATAAGTAATTACTGTAAACAAGTAGTGTGGTGGTAAGATGTTGGGGGGAGGGAAGCATTATAAGTCCTCTGATTAGGTTTCAGTCTTTAGTGAGCCTGTTCCTCTGCATTGTGAACTTCATACATGCTTCTCAGTTTCTCCCCTTTCCTCCTTGTAGGTAGAATGGGATGTCTAGAGTGGGCTGGAGTTGAGTATTTCCCTTTTCACATGTGGAAGGCTAGAGGGGACTGGAGTTTGGTGTTTCCCTTCCTCCATGTGGAAGGATAGAGCCAGCTGGAGTTGGTATTTCCCTTCTCCCAGGTCAGTTAGGCTCTGAATAAGTAGTTTCTCCTGAGTGCAGACCTTGTTAAGGAGAACAGAATACTTTAGCATATTTCAGAATGTTTTTCCCCCTCCTGCTTCTGGAAGCACTAGAGGATTTTTCTCTAATATTCATTGTGAAGACGTGGTAGAGTTCCTGGAGATAAAACTCACAAAAGTGCCAGGCCTTCTCTATCACTAGGTTCTCCTGTCTCTCAAAGTCATCCATGCTGAGCCTCCAGCAAATTGTCCATTTCAGTTTGGGTTTCCCTACCCTGGCAATGGTTCCTGAAGTGATTGCTTCTCATGGACTTCTGATCTAGTAAGCTGTGATTCTCTGTATTTGCCTATTGGTCTCTCCAATTTTGGGGGCAGTGGTTTACCCTGTGACCTCATACAGATCTAAGAAACGTTTTTGATTTTTTTCAGTTTGTTCAGTTTTTTACTAGTTGTTAGGATGGAGTGGTGACTTCCAAGCTTCTTACATGCTGGATCAGAAACCAGAAGTCTCCCTTTTACCTTTTTATTGCTCTTCAATTCTGGCCTCCATTAATTTTGTTGATAAATCAGTGGAGATTCTTACTGTTGGTCCTTTAAGGTATACTGAATTTTTCCACCACTGGTTGTATAAGATTTTTTCTTCGTCTTTGGTTTTCTACAGTTTTAGTATGATGTGCCTAGATGTGGTTTTCTTTGTATTCATCCTGCTTAGCATTCATACTGATTTTTTGATGGCTTAATATATTTCACCAGTGTTGGAAAATTCTCACCCATTATCTTTTCAAAATATATTTTCAGCTCTATTTACTCTCTTTTCTTTTTGTGGGTCTCCAATTACACCTACATTAACCATTTCGCTCCATCTTTCTTATATCTTATGCTATTTTCTTGGCTTTCCATCTTTTTTTCTGTCCGTGCCCTGTTCTAAAGTTTTATTCTTATCTTACAATTCACCGTTTTTCTCTTCATGGTATCTAATCTGCTCTTAAACACTTCCATTTAGCACTGAATTTTAATTACAGTACTTATCAGTTCTAGACTTTCAAGTTTTGGGGGACACATTTCTGCTGAAAATTTCCATCTTCTTTCATTTTCTTAAACATATTAAGAATAGTTATGTTAAGTCTATATCTGAAAGATCCATTATTAAATCCCTTTTGAGTCTGCTTCCATTGCCTGTTTTTTTTTTTTTTTAAAGATTTTATTTTTTCCTTTTTCTCCCCAAAGCCCCCCGGTACATAGTTGTGTATTCTTCGTTGTGGGTTCTTCTAGTTGTGGCATGTGGGATGCTGCCTCAGCGTGGTCTGACGAGCAGTGCCATGTCCGCGCCCAGGATTCGAACCAACGAAACACTGGGCCGCCGGCAGCGGAGCGCGCGAACTTAACCACTCGGCCACGGGGCCAGCCCCTTCCATTGCCTGTTTTTAATCTTGTTTTTGTCATGTGTTCTTGTCTCTTTGTATGCATGGTCTTTTAAAAACTTGCATACTGGGCATGTTTTCTGAAAAATTATAGAGATAATTTGGAGAACTTGATTTACACTGCTTCGGGAAGGCAGTAGACTAAGCAGCTTTTCTTAACCTTGGCCCTGTTGGGATTTTGGGCTGGATAATTTTTTGTGGGGGTTGATCTATGCATTGTAGCATGTTTAGTAGCATCTGTGGCCTCTACCCACTAAATTTCAGTAGAAGCCACCCTCTCCACGATTTTGCTAACCCAAAATTTCTGTAGATATTGCCAAATGTTCCTGTGTTACCGAGCCTGAAGTGAGTTTGCTCATCCGTTGCGCAGCAAGCCAATTTCTGCCACCGGGTGTGGTGGAAGAAAGGAATTTTATTTTTGCACAGTGCTGAGCAAGGAGAGAGGGCAGCTAACGCTGAAATCCCAAACTCCCCAAAAAGCTAAAAGGAAGGGTTTTTATTTGGGGTTTTAGGTGGGGGAGGGGGAGCCTATGGCCTTGCTGGTCAGAGCTTTCCCACCAGCCTATCTTTGGCCTTGAGACACTTGCAGAGAGGAGGGAGCCCATGACCTTGCTGGTCATCAGCTTTCCCACCAGCCTGTATCTCTTTGCGGGGAGGAGATGATCCAGGTGCTTGTCCTTGACAGTGTCTGTCTCCATGGAGGATAGTAGATTCTGGAGCCAGGAAGCCAGAGAGTAAGCAGGGAATGAATGTTTTTGTTTTAACCCCATATATGCTGGGTTTAATGTGGGGAAACCGATATCAGGGTTGGCATCACCTGTTGTGCAAAATCACCTCTGGCTGAGACTTGCTCGGCTGGAGGAACTGAATTCAAGATCACCTTAATCCCATAAGTAATTGTGATGGTTCACACCTGGGCTTATATTCCCTGTGTAACATCATCTATTTCTATTTCACTCTTACTTTTAGGATAAAGGCACTTGGATATTCATTCCAAAAACTTTGGTATCTACTAGTAAGAGCCCCCTTGCCCCCAGTCTCAGGTAGCCCCTAAACTCCAATTTTATCTTCTGTCATTGTGAGTCAGCCAAAAGCATTGATTAACATTTATAACTTTCAGCTGTTTTCTCTACAATTGTCAAATTCCTCTACAGCAGTTCTTGGCAAATATGACTGACAGGCCAAATCTTCCATGTCACTTATGATTGTAAATAAGGTTTTATTGGAACACAGTCACATTTATTCATTTATGCATTGACTATGGCTGTTTTTGTGCTAAATGGCAGGGTTGAGTAATTGTGGCAGAGACCATATAGCCTGAAAAGCCTAAAATATATAATATCTGGCCCTTTACAGGAAAAAAAAAATGCCAACTGTTGCTATAAAACTTTATCACCTGTTTAATTACACTTATTTTGTAAACTGTAATCCTTGGGGAGATCATGACAGTGATAAGGGTCTTCTCCAAGGGATCATAGTCTTCGTATTATTCACATTCAGCCTCCTCCCAGATGACGGAAAGAAAAAAGTGACTTCTTTTGTTCTGTCTCCCAGATATCCTTATTGACTTGGTGTAGCTCCCACTGAGAACTGAGAGTCTGTTCATCTTTCACTATCTCTGCCGGGATGGACTGGGAAAAGAACTCCGTGCAGTAATCTGCAATATATCCATAAGCATCATTGTCTTTCTTGTTCCATCTTATTCTGGCCAATCACTGTAGCCAAACCCTTGTCCCTCATATGCCCATCCTTTATCCGCTCCCCTGGGAGGAGTTGGACCCACCTATTAGAGCACCTTCTCTCAGATTCTCTATTCCTGTCACTTGTTCTTTAATAAATTAAATAAACTCAGGCTTGGGTGAGGCATCTCTTTGAGATTCCATCCTGGAAGGTCAGTACATTTTGTGTGGTGTATGTGCCAAGTACTGTCCAGTCCAGCCATGTTCCCCTCAAAGCAAGTCATGGTGTACAGATTTCATGAGTTGAAGGTAGGTGATAAGCCATTTCCCTTCTTCCTTAATGCCATTCTTACATCTCACTCTTTTCAGTAAATCCTTAAAATTTTAATAATTGATATGATAAATTTAATAATTGTTATGATAATCATAACAACTCATGTCTCTTACACAGTCAGGGGTGTACAATGTATTTTTATGCTCATTAGTTCATTTGATCTTTCTCTTTGCACAATCCTGTGGAAGAGGAAGAACAGAATTGCTTTTGCCATTTTCCTAAAGATGACACGAGGCTCAAAGACACAGAGTTGGAAGTAGTAGAGCCAAGCAGAGAAAGGTCCAGATTTTTTGGAGCTTGAAACCTGTACTATTTTGGGAACCGTATTTTAGAAAAACAATGCAAAACTACACATACAAAATTAGGTATGTAAGTGAATCTTTATTTGGAATGAGAAAAGAAATTACAGCAAATCACAAACTTACAAATAATCAGACGTCATGAATCCCAGAAAAATAACATAATTTGTTATTTTTTAAAAATATATTAAAATTATATTTATAATATCTTTTTCCTATATTTTTGTGGCTTATTATTATTTGATTATGTCTTTTTTATATCTTATTTCTATAGAGAGAACAGAAAGATAATTCAGTCTTTTCTCTAGAATGGTTGATTAAAATGTTAAAGTTACAGTCCTGGAGATCTAATGCACAGCGTAGTGATTATATAGTGAATAATACTGTTTTATAATCTTCAAAGTTGCTGAGAGACTAGATTTAATCATTCTCACCACAAAAAAGAAGAATTATGTGACGTGATGGAGGTGTTAGCTAACACTGTGGTGGTAATCCTATAGCTATATACAAATGTACCAAATCAATACATTGTATCCTTTAAACTTACCCAGTGTTATATGTTAATTATAGCTCAATAAAAAAATTAAGTTATTGATGGTTTAGGAAAGATTCTTTCTGGGCTCATAACACTGGTAATGCCACATCTGTAACTTCGTCCGTGGTTTCTGGCTCAGGTTGTGCTACATGCCTGGGGCAAGGCCTTAGAGAATTTTAGCTGTTTGATCTTGATCTAATGGACTCTCATTGGAGCCTAATAGCCACTGATCCAGCTCTACCAAGTCCTTACCACCCAGGCTGTGCCTGTCCTGGGTTCATGATATGGCCATGAAGCTTTGAAGGCTGGCCCCAAGCATGTTGCAGTGTGGCATCTGATTGTTATTTCTCCTTGAGGTCAAATATGAGATCGGTTTGCTTGATAAGTGCAACCAAGGGCAGATTGTCAGTGAGGTTGTCCAGATGTGAATGTAGTAATACCTTAAGACTGCAGTTAGGGCATGCAGTATAACCCCCTGTGTTGGGACAGTGCTATTCGCCTCCATGCTTGGATGGGGATGCTCCTTCCTCTCCTCATCCTGGAAGGAAACTGCTCTGAGCCTTGGATGAGGCAAGTGAGGAGCCTGAAGCTTAAGCTTCATCAGTTTCATGGGAAATTAGCCTTTTTAGCCAAGCTAAAAATCTATTTGCAAGTCAGATCTTGTTGGGGAAAGTGGTCTCAAATTTATTGCCTCTCAACACCTTCCTAAAAGTGGACAAAGAAAAAATATATTGTGGGGGCCTATGGGGAAAATGGAGATAATTAGCCCATTTTTTCTTCTAGATTCTTTAAACATATCCATGTTGGGCCTCCAGAGAACTATTGTCGCTGAACTGTGTATTGTCAGCCTATGCTTAATAACCCTTAAAGAAGTAGCCCAAGGAAACTCTCCCTGGAATCTAACACGAGGCTGTCATGGAGACTGGTATTCACCTTACCACACAATGTTTCCTCTTTGAGAACAGCTTGTCTCTTTTGCCATTTACTACCATGAATATTTCCACTTTTCTTGAGTATCTTCTTGGGTTAACCTCATCCTTACTCTGAACTTTGTAACTGATTGTGCTCCTCTTATAATACGAAAGCTTAGAGCCAACTTTATGACATCTCATAGTGAGTGTCTATGACCCTGTAGCATGCATTTGCCGTGCTAATTTCCATGGTTCTACCATACTTTATTATCCTTATATCTTCTTTGCTGTGTCTTTCTTGTATAAGCTAAACTTTTTTCATACTGATATATTACGAATCTTGGTAAGCTGCCTTAAATGATTCTGAAACAAGGTAGAATATCAATAAATAAGTGAATAAAACCATAAACTGATTTGAACCCAGGTCTTTGTATTAAATTAAGTTAAATCATTTTTTCCAGGACACCATGAAAGTGGACAGGGTGAGATGTGGCTCTGAGGACACAAGGTCCCCCTTGGTTCATTAACTTCATGGTTTGGTACCTGGCGAATCCTGTCGTGCCCCAAGGCCGAGAGGTAGTGGAGCAGGGGAAGATGGAACTAAGTGTAAGAGGGACCACCTAGAACTTAAGTCCCAACTTAATAGAATTGTCTCAGCTCACAGAAGATTTCTTCCACCTTCTCCCAATAGCATCGAGCAGGAGGTTCATCTGAACTCTTCTTGTTGCTTTACTCGCTGCTCCGGATGACTAGCATAGTGGTAAAAGCAGCGCTGAGACCCCAGGAGGGGCTACCTTCCTGCCTTAGCCTTTACCCTGAAAGAGAGTTGGAATATTGGGAGGCTAGACTCAGGTTAGAATTTTGTAATGTCCTAGGTGGTATTCTCTCCCTGTAGTCAGAACCCACAATTTTGTTCCTAGTTCGGGAGGGAGCACCTAAATGATGAGAAAAGACTGATGGGATGTGGAACCTATCACTGACTCTGTTGAGTGGACAGTTTTCTAAAAAGTGGTCCAGGGAAGTAACTAGGTACTTTGTGTTTGATAAGAGCTTAATAAAGTGACATCAATTGATGGTGGGAATGGACATGTCACTGATAGAGACAAATCCACCTGAGATAGGAAGCATGTACTTGGAAGGGAACCACTGTGAAGCTAATGCTTTCAGAGCTTCATAGAATCCCAACTGCTGCCCTGGCCACTGTTCCTGATACATGGTCTTTTTTTCAGCATAAGAGTTCCCAGATGAATCTTAAATGCTGGGATATGAGAGAAGAGGACAGGTGAAATTCTAGAACGTGATTGTATTGTGAATACAGGCTATATATGGAGGAGTTCTGCCTATTTGAGGACAGACACTATGTGACAAGAGGTCTGACAGCAAGGAAAGTGTACTACATACTTTTGTGTCAAATGCTGGGCCAGGCCCATTAAACTCATTAGGACAAAATAGGATCCAAGATACTGTACTTGATTCTACCAATGCCGCTTTCTTTCTAAGAGGCCTTGAATCCATCCTCCTCTTCTCTGGCCCTCAGTTATTCTAAATTTAAAATGTGGGGATTAGACCAGATGATTGCACAGAATTCTTTCGGTTCTAAGACTGTGGGAAGAAGGACTGTGAATTGCATCTGTGTCTAGCCATGAGTTTAGGGGTAAAAAAGGAAATAAATTTGATGCGATGGATAATAAAGGCAATAAATGAATAAAAGACAGTGGGTAGCTGGGTAGAGAGAAATATCTCCGCTGCTTGGCACTGTCGTGCTGGAGATATGGACCTAGACGTGGTTGAGCCTGGCCAAGGAAAGCTTGGTGCTAGCTTTTTGGTTCCACGGGGAGATATGGAGGTATAAATTTGGCATTAGGTGGAAGCATAAATTCTCATAGAGTCAAGGGGTCTGGGGCCAGTCTCTGGGGTTTGGGCTATTGTGGCCCTGGTTTCCTTTCCAGACCCTGGTACATATACCTCCCTTTCTTTGACAAATCTCAGGTGGCATGGAGTTGGCTGATAACATGTGTACAGTGTCTAACCGAACATTAGCATTTAATAAGTCTTAGTTGTTGGGATATTATTTATTTTTTGTTTTTATTTTTGTTTTTTTCTTTTTTAGTCTTTTAGAAGAATGGACCTTTTGGGTTCCAGTTACTCCCAGACCAAAGTAATACCTTCAGACTTTCCTCCTTAGTCCAATATGCTGAACCCAAGGAAATTAGGCATTTCTCTGAACAATTATCCAGATGCTACTTTGAGCTTAACATCATCAGTTGCCAGAAGTTCACAAAGGAAGGTGCAGTGGTGATACTGCAGCTTTCTGAACAAAGAGGCAGGTGAGGGCACTTGTGCATTCTCAAAGTAGGAATCTCACAATATAGAAGAGTTCAGAGGCCGAGAAGTGTCCATGGCCCCAGCTCTCCACTGTTAGATTATAAGAGCCATGGATGAAGAAGCCAAAAGGTAAGACTTTGGCGTGGGGAGGGACTTAGATGAGTGATGGCCCAGATAAGAGAATTTTCTGTGATTTCCGAATGAACAGGGGCATATAGTACCAATTGTTGCAAAATTTTGGAAGAATCATGATTAAAATTTCAAGTTTCTCTTCATATCTCTTCCTATTAAGGCTGCTTGTGTGGTTGTGTTGCTGTCTTGTAACTTCTGGGATTTCCAAAGACAGGAGCTCATCCTCATATTCTCAATTTACTGTTTACCCTACCATCTCATCCCTTGTCCTATCATATGATATATGCCTACAAAATTAGGGAATTCCAGGCAGACACCCCTGGACCCAGGGAGTTTTTAGCATTTGAGCTCCAGAAAAATCTCCTTGATCTGTTGTGAACAAATCTGGCTCTCAGGAACATTCTTACATACGCTCTAAAGATCTTACTCTATCTTGCCACTGCACCCATATCGTATACATCCTATATATTTCTTGCTTAGGACCGTGTCCCCTGGACTTCTGACCTTTTTCCATCATATTTCACGTGAAGTTGCCCCTGCAGAGTCACTAGGAGCAGAGCTCACAAGGCTAACTGGGTTGGGATCTAAGTTCATATACTCCATACAGATAATTTCCTCTCAATCTCGCTGTGACTTCTTTCTGCTCCCTTGGTCAATACAGATGCAAGCTATTTTATTTGTTAATTTTGTTTATGAGCTAATACTACTTGCTGGCTTCAGGTTAAACAGCTGCCTCCACCACTGCTCCAAAAGATTCCCTGGATTTTCTGATAGGAAGTTTCTGCACTCAACTCCTTTCTTTGGGTATCCAACTTCCAGGACCAGGTTCCCTGACTGATTCCTGCATTAAAGTTTTCTGAAGCAACTCAGCCATGCTGATACACTACTATACTTACCATTTGTATCTTGAATCCAGACACCTTTTTCATTAAACCTTCAAATTTCTTCATACTTCTATTATACAGCATTCCTGTACAGTAGTCAACCTCCTATCTGGGATCTTTGACTGAAACATTTCCCTGTACATAGACACTAACTTAGTTCTGGTTACACTGAAGTGGGAAATTTGTTCCAATAAAGATATGTTGACAGGACACAAAAGACTCAGTGAAAGTTCCCATCAGGAGAGTCCCAGATTCCAATCAGGGCTAAGTCTCTGATCCCTCCTCCTGGTCTCACCACATTCTCTTTACTCTTAGTTTTGCTCTTTTGGACTACATTTTCTCTCATATATTCAACCTCTATGCACCATCTCCACAGAGAATACCTCCTTACCGCTCTCCTTCTTTCACATTATTTAAATGCTGGGCTATAAGAAGTATGGCCTTCTTCTTCGTCCTCCGGCTTCAGTTGTTCCAGCTTGCCTCCCACCTGTCCATTGCTTCTACTGTACTGTTCACAGGCACTGTTTATACTATCATAATTTTCTAAAATTTTCAGAGTCATTTGGAAGGGATATTTCTCTTTTTCGAAATGAAAAGTCTGAGTTCATTGGATGCATTATGCTTTTGTAGTATTTAAGTTAATCTCTTTCTTGTAAATCTTATCAAATCAATATTATCATACATCTACATTCTTCCAATGGCTTCCAGGTGGACAGACTGTACTTCCTCTGTTTTTCCTGGCTCCTTGACGTTGGGGGTGGTCCTGGGACTTGCTTTGGTCAAGGGATATTATAAGGCTTGAAATGTGCTTGTGGGGTTGGATTTTCTCCTTTGACTTCTGCATTTTTCCATGAGAAGTGTGTTTCTTCAGAAACTGTTGGTCCAAGAAGAAAGAGAGACACAATCAAAAGTGAACCCTACCTCAGCCTAGATCCCAGCTCAGCCAAGCTCAGTTTAGATGAGTTGATCATCAGTTTAGGTGAGTTCTCCTGCTGATGTGTGAGACAGAAATAAATTTTTGTTTTTGCTTGCCACTGAGATTTTATTGGCAGCGGATTGTTACTCAGCAAGGCTGACTAAAACACTCATGCAATAAATTCTAATTTAAATATTACCTACACACATGATATAAAATAATAAGAGAACAAGAGAGATAGAAAAGAACTGAAATAAATGCATAGGTATATAATATTAATGACATTTATACTTATAAATATCCATGATACAGAAGGAAGAGAATATTATAGTCCTGTTTTCTGATCAGAAAATCGTGGCTGATATTTATGATTTCTTCCTCACGATTCATCCACATTCCCTTTGCTTTTAGCCAGCAATGTATCAGCTAATTAGTGTTGGGTTTTTTCACCTAGTAGAATGTTCCAAATCTTCATTTCTGAGGCATGGGAGCTCCTCATGGCTCTGTGTGTATTGGTTGCTGTAATCTTCTGTTACACTAGACTTAGAAGGTTCCCATGTTCTAGATCTAATTCCTGCCCCCATTGTTGACTAGTAGTCCTATTTCTCCTTTGTTATGGTGATTGATCAGTACAACCAACAGGGAAACTCATCTTGATTTGTTCAGTGAAATGAGGAGCGTGAAATGGCCACTTGGCAGTCTTACCCCATAATCCAGGTACAGTTTTTGTGACATTTGGTGGAGAAATTCCACCTTGGGATTCTAAAAAAACCCTCAAACTTGTAGATCACAATTCCTATTGTTGGGGACATTCTTGGAGCCTTAGAAGAAGGATTTGTGGTAAGACAGAAAGAGAACTGGGAATCCTGGGTTGACGAGCCTTTGGAAGACATTCAGTCTGTCCTTCCTCAAGGCGTGTCCATGACCAATCCCCCTCAATAAGAGTGGTGTTTTTCATTTTCAGACTACAGCATTCTCTGATGGGCTGAGGCACTCTGTGGCTAATTCCTTCTTTAATTGCCCCTGGCAACACACTCAAGGAGTCCACAGCTGGCAGCCTTCTTGCTGAAGTCCTTCCTAGATGTCTCAAGCCTGGCTGCTTCTCTGTTATTTCCTTGGCTCAAAAGAAGACTCAGACTTCCTAGCCCTTTCAGACTCTGTAAGGGAAGTCATCTCCCATTGCTTTTCACCACCTAGACAATAGTCTCTATGCCTCCCAACCTCAGGGGATGCATCTCAATCTCTTCCAAGCACTCTTTCATGCTCTACTTGGACAGCAGTGTGGTCGGGAGTCTAATGTTTCTGCAGTTCAGTTGCACTCAGCTTGGGGCTGGAATGTCAGTTGTCCCTTCTGGCAGAAGATTCAACTCAACTGTGAATAGTTGGTTCTTTTAAAGCCCCTCACCTGGTCTGGTGGAAGGGAACACAGTATTCTTTAGTTCTATGACATCCCTTCCAAAAACATCTTGTGAATCCTACCTTTATTAAAGCTCTAACATTTTCTTAGATGGCTGGACGTGAGTGATGGCCACTTCTGAATGCTTTTCTCTTCAGGTATTTAGCACTTTTCTTTTGGATGAGTGTGCACTCACTGATGATTATCTTTACCTATGAAGTCTCAGCTAAAATCTATGAGACAATGGAAAAAGTCCCATTCCACAGCCTCTCATAAATACATTCATTTCACACTATCTACCATAACTTACATAACTAGTCTCCTATTGGTGGATATTAAAATTGTCTCAAATATTTTACATTCATAAGTAATATTGATGAACATCTTTGTCCATATCATTATTTCATCAGTATATCTTTTTGTAATGATCTTCACTTGGTATGATACCTATGGGTCCTCTAGTCCAACACCCACCTAATCCTCCAAAAACACGAGCCCATTCCTGTATCATCCCCAATTCCTTCAGCTAGAAAATCCACATTGTGGGTGCCTATGAAATAGGAGATTTTCATTTCCCCAGTCCTTTCACTGCCTCTTCCTACCTCAGGCTCTTTTCATATTACACTCATACCCAGAGTAAAAAGTTCAAATACGTGCTTCAATGATCAGTACATATCTTGGGAATTTTAATTCTTCACAAGTAATTGGAAATAAATACTAATACACTAAATGTAAAAAAAATTCTATAATATTAAACCCCTGTAAAATTCTCTCACGTCATTATCTTTACTTAGCCATTATTATTTCGACATCAGCTTTTTGTAGCTCAAAGCAATGCTTTCCAATATGCTTTCTGCGATGATGGAAATGTTCTACGTCTGCATTGTTTAAAGCCTTGAGCCACATGAGGTAATTGAGTTCTTGAAATGTGACTAGTGAGACTGGAGCTGATGGTATGTTTTATTTTATTGAATTGTAAATTTAAGTAGCCTCTTGTGACCAGTGCCTTTAGTAATGTGTCCATTACTCATCAAGCTGAGATGATTAAAACAGTGATAGCTGCAATTCAAATGGGCCAATCTTAATGTGAGGAGCCTGGCTCACTAGGTCAACTTGAACCACATCTGGTCAGCTCATGGTGGTAAAGGAACCTGCAGAATTTGCTGGAAGGCATTTCTAGCTCTGGGCCAGGAGTCACGAGGGATCAGCCAGATGAGAAATGTGTCACAGAAGAGAGGAGTAGGACATGGAATTGTGATAAGTTTATCTTGAAAAAAGTTCATTTGGGGAGGGATGTGATTGGGGGGAAGTGGAATTGTGAGACTAGGTGACCACGAATTTCCAAGTTGGTAACATTCACCTGGGATTTGCAGGGGGAAGAAACATCTTCCACAGTTGCTGGAGATTAGTAGAGGAACTGAGATCATTGTTAAATTAGCTGATCCTTCCTCATGTGGTTTAACCATGTGATCTTTCAGGGATGAAGTACTTTCCATAACTGTGCCTTGTTCTCTCTAAGAAGATATTTCAAAGATGGGAAACACGGTGCTTGTCTTCTTTGAGTCCCATAATTTATATGGGACCTAGAGAAATTTTTTAAAAACGTGGAGTTTAAGGTGGAATGTACACTTTGATTCCTTTATAAAACAAGAATTTTGGATAAAGGAAGGACTGAGAAGACACGAATAATGCTAGTAACATTCTCCTTAGACTCTTCCAGGCACCATGGTATGTGCTTAACCTGTGTGTCATCTCATTTTGTCTCACAACACACCTCCGGGTAGATGTTATTCAGCTCCACTTACAGATGAAGAGATGGGGGCCCTGAGGAGTTGGAGATACCCAGCATCACCAGGTCAGCAAGGGCAGAGCCAGACTGAGTCCCAGAGCAGCCAGGACCCTTCGCCCTTACTCTATCCTATTACCCGCTGTTAACAGATATTTCCAAGCTTCTGTTGTGGTTTTCAGCCTATTCTGTTTTCAAATTTACAAATTATTCTTTAAGAAAAATAATTTATAAAAGGAGGCAGAGTTTATCAAGCAAAAGTGAAGTAGGCAGCCAAGGTCTGAGAGGTTCTGGACTATGCAGGCAAGACTTTCTTTGTTAAAACAATTCATCAAATGTTAGGATTAGTCTACTCCTTGCCAGCCTCCTTTTTTTTCTCAGCCTATTCGAAAAGTCAGAATTGTATCCTCACTACATTCAAGGCAGTGTTAGGTTCTAGGGTTCTGTGGCAAAGAAGTCAGACACAGTGCCTGCTTTTATGAGACTTGAAATCTAGAGAGAGAAAATACTAAGTTAAATAAGTACATTACAGTGTGACAAAGTTTAAAGTAGAGTCAAGATATTGTGCTTGGAAAGGACTAAGAGAGTCACCCCTTCCGTCAGGGTGAATTGATGAAGCTTCCATGGAGATTTTTATTTAATATGAAACTTGAAGCACGAGTGGAGCTCATTGGAAAAGTGGGAGAAAGACATTCTGGGCAGAGAGCAGAGCTAGAGTTAGAGCGTAGAGGAAGAAGCACATGGGACCTTGGAGAGAGAACAAGTGGAGGGAGGCAGGTTTCTAAGTGTGAAAGAGAATGAGGAGTTATGAGGCCTACGTTGAAAGTAGGGGAAAGATCATCAATGGAAAAATTCAGTGGAAACAGGAAAAGGTGAAAATCCTCTCAACAGAAGTGAACTGATCCACCCAAGATGGCAATCCCTTGGGAAGAAGGCATCCCAAGCCTCGGGTTTATATTCCAGCTCCACCATTGACCAGTTGGCTAATGCTGAGCATATGACTTTAACTCTATGATCCTCAGTTTCCTTGTCTGTAAACTGGGCATTATGGTTACTGTGAGGACCAAGTGAGATGCAGCATGTCATGGCTAAAATGTTAGTTCACATTTAAAAAGTTGGAAGCCCTTGACAACACCCACCCGAACCCAGGTTTCGTGGAAGACTGTGACAAGTTCTGCCTGGGCTGTTCTGTCTTCCATTCCAGGTCGCCACAGGAAACTCAACACTTCACTTTCTGGGAACAAGAGCAGCATTTTTCTCAAGTCCTCACTGGCACTGCCATCTCCTACCTCACCTGGACTTCTCAGCCAGCACCAGGGTCTCCAGAGCAGCAATGGTCAGTTGAGAGGAACCGTTCTGCGGAAGACAGGCTGCAGGACCAGGGAGAGCAAACACTCCACACATGGATCTAACAGCCATTACAGTTAATGCAATACATCAAAGGACAGGCTTAGCCAACCCTACCAGGAGATAGCAGAATGGGAGTGCCCGTGTCCATCGGAGACAAACTCAGATTTACGGCAATGTTCTTCTGACTCTTCAAGGTGAAGTCCTGCTTCTTTGAGCAGTGCGTCGGCATGAGGCTTACTAAGGCTTATATACCTGCAGCCATGTGACCCTGCAATACTGCAATAAAAGGACCTGATATGGTTGCCCCAGCCACCTTTAGTTAGCCTTTTACCTGGATATAATACTTGGGTTCCTACTATGAGCTCAGTGTCTTCCTGCTGCCTGGGCTCTGGAGTAGTAACAATGGTGATGCATTGATTGATGGCCAGTGTGTGGCCTGAGCAGTTAATTGTGTAGAAAGTGCAGAGAAAGTTAGCATAGCAGACTCAGCAGAGCCTGAGCAAGGGTGAAAGTGGTGCTCGTGCACTTAAACTCCTCCACTTGCTACCATTTATCGAATTCCTTTGTACAAGATTAATAAAAGGACTGTCTAAGCTGAAATACATACCACCGTCCTAAACTTGGAATCTCTGGTGACTTCAGAAGGACTGTTAGAAGACCCTAAGCTCATCATTATCTTTTCAGTCTGCAACAAAATCCACCAAGTTCTGAGTGGTAGCTTGGATTTGGTGGTGGAGTTACAAAGCACTTCATTTTGCCCACCATTCTTGTAACAGTGGTAAAATAATAAAGACCATCCGTTTTTTTAAAGAGGAAAAATCTGGAACCCAGAGAGTGGGTTGCTGGCAGCTTCTAACCTTTGCAGAGTCTTTGCAATGACCGAGTTCTTCCATTCCACATGGCCTCATGTAAGCCTCACAAACCAGGGGCATGGCAACCTCTTCATCTTTTACATGAGGAAGCTGATGGTCTCAGAGATGTAGAGTGAGCTGACCAAAGCCACACAGAGCGTGAAAGGCTCAGCTCGACTCACTGCCCAGGGCATTGTCAACCTGCAGGCCGGCACAGCCTGTTTCCTGGCAAAGGCTCAGATCTGAGTACCTTGTGTTCCCCCTAGGCAATGACTCGGCCTCCTTATGTTGCTCTGTGTTGCAGAACTCACCCTGGACCTCATCCTCCCCCAGGGAGTGAGAACATAGCCCCAGGAGGGGATAGTGGAGGAGGGTGCGATCTGGATGACAAACGGCTATTCTGACCTTGTGGGAATATCAGACCTAGAGAGGCTAGAGGAGGAAAACTGGGAAAACTCACACCAGAAATGCCAGGCCAAACCCTGATCCTTACCAAATGCTCTGGGAAACATGCCTCAGTTGCCAGCCGTGATGTTTCCCAAAGCCCTCTGTTTGGTTCTATAGAAGAAAAATATTTTCAAATATAATCTGGTGAAGTTTTGTCCTTAAAGATATAATTTTTTATTTTCCATTACTTCCATCATTAAAACGAGACTAGGAAGCTAAGTTCTGCTGCCATAGGGAAAGAAGAACCTCAGAGAACCCAGTGACAACCAAGAGTCACATGTATGCTTCTGCATTCCCGTGCAGAGTCTTGAAAGATGTGGAGTTTAATTGCAAGGGCCAGTCTTGAGAGCAAAGTGGTTGCCTAATTGCTAAAATTTATTGAGTCACTGTTATGTGGCAAGCAATGTTTTTAGAGATTGCATGGGTTATCTATTTTAACCTTACTTTTATTGTTCGAGTCTGAAAGATGAGAAAGCTGATGCCCAGGGAGAGGTTGATTAACTTGTCTGAGGCCACTCAGCTAAGAAGTGGTAGAACCAGGATTTGCGTCCAGATATTTGGCCCTGGCCCCATAATTAATCACTCTGTACCTTGTCTTATATGTTGGGCATCATGCTCAGGGCAGGGAATA
Source organism: Equus asinus (assembly GCF_041296235.1). Lineage (NCBI taxonomy): Eukaryota > Metazoa > Chordata > Mammalia > Perissodactyla > Equidae > Equus > Equus asinus. The sequence goes on along the minus strand of NC_091804.1, from coordinate 35,835,085 downwards.
TGGCAGAGAAGAAGACAGTTTAGAAGCTCACTGGTTGACTCTCCTGCCTTTGATATTTTGAGACCTCATTTACACCTTATAACAATCTTGCAAGGCTAGAAAAAAAAGAGTCCTCATTTTATGTGTGAGAAAAAGAAAGGCAAAATGGAGACTTGTCTTACTCAAGGTCACAGAAAGACATAGTTGCAAAATAGCATTGGAAACCAGATGCCTCATCAGCACTCTGCTCTTGGAGCGCCCTCAAATCAGCAGATGTGGGGCCAGCGCTAACGCCTGGGCAACTAACCTAAGCTTCCATTGGCTGGAGGACCTCCAGAGCCCAGGAACACTGGGGGCCAAAGGATGGTGTTTGGTGATAGATGGCAAGCAAAAACAGAACAAATTTGCTTTGGGATTTTGGTGACACTTGCATCCCAGATATAGTGTCTCAGGCCCCAGGATACAGGTGTATTCCACGAAAGGACAGTGGATGGATGGGTTTGCAAGTGTGTTCAGAGAGGCAGATTCAGAGATTCACAGGTGTGGTGATGGCGAGAGAAGGATTATATAGTTCAGGAGTGGAGAAAGGCTCTTTTAATCAGAACACTTATGGAAATTATTGTTGGTGAAGAGAAGGCGAGTTAGAGAGAAAAAGAGATCTATTGTAGTGGCTGGTAAGAGACTCTTCTGTTGAGCTCCCACCAGCAGCTCCAGGGTGAGGACTGGGCGTAGGAGAATCCCCTTACTTTTTGTGTTTTACATTGTAGTTTAACGTACAGATTATCCCACAGAAGGCAGAACAGCACTGAAGTCCTTTTGGGCAATCTTCCTGCAACGTACAGAATTGAGTACACTCTTCAGGGGCCGATCTGCATGGTGGAGGTTCCAAGATGTACTCTGGAATACAGAACAGGAAAGAGAAGAGCCTGAAACAGCAGGCTGGAGTCACATTCAGAACTCCAAAAGCCCAAGGAACTGCCAGGAAACCAGCCGCCGTGATCTCTCTCGTGTGATCACAGGGAGGTGGAATAAGATTTTGAGTTCCCTCTGAGTTCTCAGCAGGGAAGACCAAGGCTTGGATATCTGATTGAAGACAGATTTTGGCAGAAGCCTGCACCTATTGGTCATTCCTTGCAGATCAGATGCCAAGTCCCTGTAGACCCTGGTTGGGTCCAGTTCAAGGGAATGAATGGTGTGTGCTGTGAGCAAGAGAGAGGTGTGTAGGTCCATTTGCACTGATTCATTTTGTAGTCTCAGCAAGTTGTACAGCCTCTCACTAACAATATAGTTTAACTAGGGTCAACCTAACACTTCTTATTTGTGTATAGGAAGAATGAGTGGAAGGGAAGATTTTGGGAAAGGATGAAGACCACACAGCCCACTGAAGGTACTGGCATCAGAATGCCGGAACCCGAATCACAAATGAGTTCTAGGGGTGACATCTTTCACAGGGAGAAGGGTAGGTATTTCAGAATGGGATCCAAAGATCAGCTTCTCCTTCTTCCCAGGTATCTACTGATCAGGAGGCAAGAGCACCATGATGCCCCCAGTGTCTACTGTTAGTGGAGAATAAGCATCTTGATGCTGACATCTCATTCCTTCCATTCCCCCAATACTCAGGTCAAAGCCAAGATGACCTCCACCAGGAGATCCTGCCCCAAATCTCCAAACTCACAATATTTTCTCTGTTCCTGAACTCCAAAGCATTAAGGATGGGCCCCAGCAACCCCTTTATCCAAGCCCAGCCAGGCCCTAATTTTTGAACCTTGTGACTTGCTCTTTCTTTGGGGCGAATTTCATAGGTGGGGCATTCCATAATCTATTTCTCTGCAGGTATTTGTAAATAGAAGGTAGGAAACTATGCTTATCTGAAAGGAATAAATGTGAATAAAGTCAGGGCTATAATTGTAACAGCAAATGGCACCAGAGATGGCGTGAAAAAAGCCAAGGCCCAAACTGTTGACAATTTGGCAGAGACCAGGACTCAGCACTCACCCTAGGCCTCCCAGTCATCCATATAGCTCAGTGGGTCAGGGCGAGAAATTGGAACTGGTCCCCACTTTGGAGAGTTTGGGGCTCAGTGGAACAGTGCAGGGAAGTCCTGAGCCAGGGATCTCAAAGAGGTTGACCTTCTCAAGTTTTTCTTCCTCTTCTGGATGTCTGGTCCCAATCTCACTCACAGCACTTACCAGTTTTTCAGAAGGTCTCTCCTCAAACTTTAGTCCTTCATTCTCCAATTAACTCTATCCTGGATACCCCTGTTCTCTTGCAGCTTGCTTAGCCTCCCTTAGTCTTTCATACCTACATGCCCTCTCTGACACCCCTAAAACAGGACCTTGTGTCCCTAGACACATGAGATGCCACACATATCCCTCTTCCGAGCCCCCAATATTCTGAAGATGCCCTCCCCACAGAAGAGTACAGGTATGGTGAATAAGAGTTCAGTTCCCATTTGGCGTTGGTCGGGGTCAGCATTACTGTGGCCAGTGCTCCTGTTATGTTGAGCTGGGCAATGGTGGCTGCTGAGATGGACTCTATACCTTCCCTTTGATGCTAATCACTGGTAATTGTGCAGGTACCTCTGAATTTTTAAAATGTGAAATAAAATGTGAGACTTTCTTTTCTCCTCTCCCAAAACATCCTCCAAGGCTGAGATTACGTAGCTTCCAGCTTGAGTTCTACCAACTTAATTTTCTTCTCTGTTGTAATACTTGAAAAGTTGGCCCAAGCATCCATGAAGGAACCAGGAGCAGTCAGAATAAGCTGGATGATGAGGCTGATAATGTTTACAGTAGTTAATACTTACTGAGTACTCGCCATGGTCCAGTAAGAGTGCTCTGTGTCTGCAGGCATTATCTCAGTTTCTCCTCCCAACTATCCCTGCTACAAAGAGAAAACCTGAGGCCCAGACAGTCTGCCCAAGATCACTCAGAAAGCGACAGAGGAGGGATTCAAACCTAGATCTTGCTGATGATAAAACTTGGACTCTTGAACATGATACCTTTTTTTTTTAAGATTGGCACCTGAGCTAACAACTGTTGCCAATCTTTTTTTTTTCTGCTTTTTCTCCCCAAATCCCCCCAGTATATAGTTGTATATTTTAGTTGTGGTCCTTCTAGTTGTGGCACAGGGGACGCTACCTCAACGTGGCCTGATGAGTGGTGCCATGTCCATGCCCAGGATCCGAACGGTGGAACCCTGGGCGGCCAAAGCGGTGCATGCGAACTTAACCACTCGGCCACGGGCCGGCCCCGATACTGTATTTTTTCATGCGGTGTGCCCAGGCTGTCAGCCCTCAGATCCTCTTATCTCTACAGATGCTGTTTCCCTCCCCTGGGCCCAGACCCAGCACCTACTCATAAAATGCTGCTTGGGACTCCCAGGGACCAGCTGTGGTGTTAGGTGAATCAACAGCAGGGACTGCAGAAGCAGCACGGGCTTCATGCTGCCGAAAGGACAGATGAGTAAGTCCCGGCCCAAGACTGCTGGGTTTGACCAGGCGCAGCTTAGAGAAGAGAGGGAAGGAGGGCAAAGTCAAGGCAAGCTCTGACTGGCCTTTTGCTGTGTATTCCAATCCGGAGGGCTTGACAGAAATCCAACCACCTCCCAACCACGCCCACTCCAGGGCCAGGCAATGTTTTCAAATCTATACTTCTTTCATCCCCCTAAACTTGACCTTGTTATGTCTCTCATCTGTCTAGGTCTTGTTCATGTCCTTTGACAAAATTTTTATAATTTTTGCCATGTAGAGTTCTGGCATGTCTTTGTTATATTTATTTCTAGAGAGGCTTGAATTTAAAAAATGAAAATGTAGATAGTATCATTAACTTTTTAGTTATTTCTTTTTGTTTGTTGCTAAAGTAGAGAAATGACTTTTGCATATTGATCTGTAACTCGTTACCTTGCTTCCACCTTTTATCGCCTTCTACCTTTTATCAAATTTCTTTCTTTTTTTCTTTTTTTGAGGAAGATTAGCCCTGAGCTAACATCTGCTGCCAATCCTCCTCTTTTTGGTGAGGAAGACTGGCTCTGAGCTAACATCCGTGCCCCTCTTCCTCCACTTTATATGCGGGATGCCTACCACAGCATGGCTTGCCAAGCGGTGCCTCGTCCATACTCGGGATCGGAACCAGTGGACTCCGGGCCGCCAAAGCAGAATGTGTGCACTTAACCGCTGAGCCACCATGCCGGCCCCTATCATAATTTCTTGATGTGCTCTTTTTAGTGTTCTATGTAGTCAATCATAATCTGCAAATAATAACGGTTGTATTTTTCTTATTCAAACTTTACGTAATGCCTCATTGTGCAGGCAGCACCTCCATATGGTATTGTGTAGAAGTGGTGATAGCGTATATTCTCGTCTGATGCTTGACTTAAAATGAAAGCTGCTTACGTTTCCTCTTTTGGGTAGTGTCTGTTTTAGGTTTCTCGTAAATGTCTTTTATCAGATTTAGAAAATTCTCTTGTTCCTGACATAAGAAAATTTTCATTAATTTATGTGAAATTATATCTATTGTTTTTTCCTACATATATTGAGATGATAGTATTATTTTTCTCCCATAATCTGTTAATGTACTAAATTACATTTCAGATTTTCTAACAGTAAACCAGTCTTATATTTCTCCACTAATCTCATGTGATCATGGTGTATTATCGTTTTTATATTGTTTGGTTCAGTTTGCTGTTGTTACCGGCTCTTCCTTAATATCAGCTGTGATATTTATCCCTCTGCAGTGAACCCAGCATGTATGGAGTTAAAACTAAAAGCACACGGTCCCACTTCACTGCTTCTTTAGTTACACTCATGTTTGTTTCTTTAACCTCTGACTCTCTGAGCTTTACAACCAAATAGAAGTTACAAATTGTCCAAGTCCAGACGGCCTCAAACTGGGCTCCCACCAAAGTTGTAGCTAATCACAGGACCTTGAAGTTCTTTTACGGAGAAACTAATGTCCAGAGAGTGTCAAGAAACTGAAGGTTCCCAGGCCCAACTCCTTGGCTTCCTGACGTCAGTCTACCTTCCACCATGGAGATAAACAGCCAAGGACACTCATGTGAGAAATCCTTTCTCTCCTCCACTGGAAGCAGCCCCAGACACAGGCCGTGGGAAAACGCTGACCAAGAAGGCCATGGCCTCCCTCCCCTACCTAAAACCCCAAATAAAAACCCCTACGTGGTTCTTAACGGGGAGCTGCCAATTTCGCAGGCACAAGCCCTTGTTTTGCTCTCTTTGCCCCGCAAAGGAAATAACGCCTTTCCTTTTCCACTCAAGACTGTGTTCCTGTTATTTGGATTGGCATTGGGTTCAGAGACTGAACTTTCAGTAACACTATTTTTAAGGCATTTTACATCTTTATTCATAAGGGAAATGGGCTTGTAATCTTTCTTATGCTGTCCTTGCCTGGTTTTGTAGCAAGCTGACACTGACCTCATAGAATGTGCCAAGTAGCAGCCCTCTTTTATCAATCTTTGGAAAGTTTTGTGTAAGATAATCAGTTACTTGAATCCTTAATTCCGCTTTTTTTCTTGCACAAATATACTCATTTGCACCTTGTTGTTTTCATTTAACAGTATATCCTGAAAATCACCCTAAGGCGGTTCATAGCCACTTCCCCTTTCCTACAGCTGCATTCTTCACCACTGTGTGCACACACCCTAGTCACACAGCCAATCTCCCACATGTGGGTGTTTATGTATTTTCCAAGATTTTGCTGTTACGAATGTGCTGCAATGACCAATCATTTGTGTATTTTCTGTATTATTGGAGGTATAGCATCAGGGTAAATTTCTAAAAGAGCAATTGTTGATTAAAAGAGTAAATTCATACGTAGTTCTGTTAGATATCACCAAATTCTACTCCATAAAGGTTGCACCATTTTGTCCTGCTACATACCACATGAGCACGCATGTTTCCCTTAACAGAATGTGCTGTTATGCTTTTGAATTTTTGCCAAAATGATAAGTGAGAATGTTATCTCTGTGGTTGCTGAGATTCATTCGTGTTCTAGTATGTATTAGTACTTCATTCATTTTTATATGTGAATAATAATCCATTGTATGTATATACTACAATTTACTTATCCATTCATCATCTGTTGATGGACATTTGGGCTGTTTCCACCTTTTGGTGCTTGCAAATAGTGCAGTCCGAACATTTGTGTGCAAGTATTTATTTTTATACCTGTTTTCAATTATTTTGAGTGTATACCTAGGAGCAGAATTGTTGGATCATATGTTTAACTTCATCTGTTTAGCTTTTTCAGGAAACTGCAAACTGTTTCCATGGTGGTTGAACCATTTAACATTTTTATCACTAATGTATGGTGATCATGTGATTTTTTCCCTTCATTCTATTAATGAGGTGTGTTACATTATGTTCTAATACATACATATTTTCATACGTTGAGCCACCCTTGCATTTCTGGTGTTAATCTCACTTTGTCATGGTGTATAATTGTTTTAAAATTGTGTTAGATTCAGTTTGCTAGTATTTTTTCCGACAATTTTTGCATTTATATTCATAAGAGATATTGGTTTGTAGTTTTCTTTTCTTGTGCTGTCTTTGTCTGGCTTGGTGTCAGGATAATGCTGGTCTCATAGAATGACTCAGGAAGTGTTCCCTTCTATTCTATTTTTTTGGAATTAAGAAATGTGAACAATATCTTTATTTTATATAACTTTTTATGTGTGTATATAATCCAAATCAGTAAAAAATGTGAGATCACATGGGTAGATTATACTACAAAAGGGGGAAAGGATGTCTAGTACTGGGTTTTTCTTTGTTGGGAGTTTTTTTAAAATTACTGATCCAATATCCTCACATGTTATAGATATGCTCATTTTTTCTATTTCTTCTTCAATCAGTTTTGGTAATTTGTGTGTTTCTAGGCATTTGTCCATTTCATCTAGGTTATCAAATTTGTCAGCATAAAATTATTCATAGTATCTCTTATAATCCTTTTTATTCCTGTACAGTTGGTAGTGATGTTCCCACTTTCATTTCTGATTTTACTTATTTTTGTTTTCTCTTTTTTTTTTCTTAGTCACTCTAGTTAAAGGCTTTAAATTTTACTGATCTTTTAAAAGAACCGTTTATCTTCCTTGTTTCTTTTTATTGGGTTTCTGTTCCCTATTTTGTTTACCTCTGCTCTGATCTTGTTGTTTCCTTCCTTCCACTAGCTTTGAGTTTAGTTCTTCTCTGTCTAGTTCCTTAGGGTGTAAAGTCAGGCTGTTGATTTCTTTTTTTTTAATTGAGCTCTCATTGACATATAACATTATATTAGTTTCAGGTATACAACATAATGATTTTGTATTTGTATATATTGTGGAATGATCAGCACCGTAAGTCTAGGTAACATCCGTCACCATACATAGTTGCAATTTTTTTCTTGATGAGAACTTTCAGGATCTACTCTCTTAGCAGCTTTCAAATATACAATATAGTATTATTAACTATAGCCATGCTGTACCTTACATCCCACGACTTATTTATTTTATGACTGGAAATTTGTGCCTTTTGACTACCTTCATCTATTTCTCTCAACCCTCACCCACCACCTGTGGCAACCACCAATCTGTTCTCTGTATCTATAAGTTGGTTTTTTGGCTTTGGGTTTTTTTAGATTTCACATATAAGTGAGATCATACTGTATTTGTCTTTCTCTGTCTGATGTATTTCACTTAGCATAATGCCCTCAAGGTCCACCCATGTTGTCACAAATGGCAAGATTCTCTTTTTTATGGCTTAATAATATTCCATTGTATATATTATACCACATTTGATTATGCATTCATCTATTGATGGACACTTAGGTTGCTTCCATGTCTTGGCTACTGTTGATAATGCTCCTATGAACATTGGGGTGCAGATATCTTTTCAAGTTAATGTTTTAATTTTTCTTGGATAAATATCCAGGGACCTTTCTTCTTTTTTAATATAAGCATTTACAGCTATAAATTCCCCCCTAAGCACTGCTTTCACTGCATCCTATAAGTTTTGGTATATTGTGTTTTCATTTTCATTCATCTTAAAGCGTTTTCTAATTTCTGTTGCAATTTCTTCTTTGACCCATTGATTGTTTATGAGTGTGTTGTTTAATTTCCACATATTTGTGAATTTTCCAATTTTCCTTCTATTATTGATGTCTTGCTTAATTCAGTTGTGGTTGGAGAATACGGTTGATATGATTTCAATCTTTTAAAGTTTATTTAGATTTGTTTTTTGGCCTAAAAGAATGATTTATGTTGGATAATGATTTATCCTGGAGAATGTTCCATGAGTAGTCGAGAAGACTATTTATTCTGTTGTTGTTGAGTGTTCTATATACGTCTTTTAGGTCCACTTGGTGGAAGCATGCCTTCTGGATACCAGAATTTCCTGATGCATGGAACCTAACATTTTGGGGATAGGAAGGACAAATTGCTGGGGATGATGTGGAGTACATCTACTTGCAGTTCTTTGGGTTCTGGACTCATGTATTCTGTCTATCAGAGAGATTGCAGCATACAAGGCCTTTGGCCAAAGTACATTTCTAAACCAGAAGGAAAAAGTTCCATCTTTGTGGGGTGTCATCTCCAATCTGGCCATTTATATGCTTCTTCAGTAGGCCAATCCATAACCCTGTCAGGCTGACAAATTCTGGGTGATATAGTATAGAGTAGAACCATGGGGATCTTATGATTAAAGACTTGTTACTGACCTTATCTGATGTAAAATTTGTCAATTGGCCTGAAGCAATATTACATGGAACCCTATGTCCATACATCAGACACTCTTTGATCCATGACATAGTGGTGTTGGTTGAGGGATTGCAGAAAGAAAAGTCAAATCATGCTCCCAGAACATGTGTCTATCCCAGTCAAGGTGAGTCACTCCCTGTCCAAGGAGAAATGGGACTGATGTCTAAACTTGCACCAAGTGGCTGATTCACTTACTGAGGACCAGTGCTATATTGAGGGTTCACTCTTGGCCTGTGCTGCTGCTAAGCCATACATTCAGAACAGGAGTAGTTACATCAGCTTTGGTGGCGGTGAGCTCATGATGATGAGCCTATGCATAGCCTACATCTCTGTCATCACAGCTACTCTGTTCATGGGTCCATTGTGAAAGTATTGGTGTGGCTAAAGACAGAGTCTGGCCTACATTAACTGGCCAAGACATCCAGTAAACCCAGGTCTATCATGCCTCTTCTGCAGTGATGCACACTTTGTGCCCACTCCCACTCATCCATCCATGCTTCTTCCTCAAACTTCTTGTCTCCAAGTCTCCTGGCTTATTGTTTCCTTCAGACCTCTAGCAAACCTGCCAAGCATTCACCACTATACATGGGGCCATAGATATTCCCATCTCAAGTTCCTTCTCTCTACTCAAACTACGGGTAGATCGCCTAAACCTCTGTCCACAGGAGAAATTCCCCTCCCCAATTGCTTTTCGGTCATGACACCAGTAGGACTGCCATGTGGAAATAGTGCATTTAAAGCCAACACTCTCATAGAGATCCAACCCATATGTGAACCAGACTTTCTTATTTTTTCTGCTGCATCAACTGATAGTTAGAGAACAGCTCCTGAGACCACAGGTGTGAGCTGACGGAGAAATATAGACATAACAGTGTTAGGTGACACAGGGATCTAGATCACCTGTTTGTGTGTCTTTCTTGTACTATACGGACCTGCTTGGCCCTATCCCAGATGTATCGCTTCTAATGCATGATAGGTTGCTCCTAATCTTATCTGAACTTGTCTTGTTGGATGTGACAGCACCCAGCTAATGATGAGCATGTTTGATAACAGTTACTTGATGTCATAATCTCAGATACGCAGTCTTTTAGGGAACAGATACCATGCTAGAGGCTATTTTATTAATGGTATATAGTTTTCTCCTACAGGAGGTTTTCCCCCCAAGATTAATGACAAAAGAACTAATGTGTGTTGAGCACTAACTTTGTTTCCCATGCTGAGCTAGAATATGAAGGTTGATTTCTACTCTCTTTTAAGGTTTTACATTAAAGGACCATTCCTCCAGGAATCCTTTACTTATTCCTCCAAATTGAGGTCAGAAGACCCTCTGCTGGGCTTCAATACTACCTTATTTTCTCCCTCTATAGTCCTGATCACGTTGCATTAGACTTATTCAATTTTATATTTCTCCTGCTAGATTGTGAATCCTGCAGAGACAGGAACAATGGCTGACTTATGCTATAGTACTTAGCACTGAATACAGTGCCTTGCATGTAGGAATTAAAAAAAACAAATTCGTGAACACTCTCATTTGAGCCTTTTATTACTCTTGTGAGTCACACAGAGACATGACTTACTCAAGAGTAAGAGGGAGTTTGTTGCGGGGTTGAATCAGCAATCTAGTTGTCTTAATTTTGCACCAAGAAAGGTCCCCTGCTAAGTCAGACTCTGGGTCCAGTGGTAATGGCTGGGCAAAGAATAGGAGCTTCACTTAGGCTGGATCACCAGTGCCATCGATTAGTGGATCCAAAACATGAATGTTGCAGAAAAAGAGAAACCGAAGAGAAAAAGTTTAGTTCTGCCTAAAATGTGTGTTATTAGTTAGGATAGATTAAATGGCATTAATAAAGAGCCCTCATGATATAATGGCTGGAATGCAATAGAAGTTTTATTTTCTGCTCTCATAATAGTTCAAGATGGCTATTCTAGAACACTGGATGACTCTTCTTTCATGTGGCGATTCTGGGACGCAGGCTTCTTCCACCTTTTGGCTTCACCATCTTGTCATCTGTACTAAGCTGGTGCAGGGCAAAGACTGTGTGAAGGAGGCTTACCAGCTCCTTAAAGCTTTGACCAAGAAGTAACAAATAACTTTTGCCATCAGCCTATTGGCTGGAATGTTTACATTGCCACCCACCTGCAGGGTGGTTGGATCAAGAAAATGCAGCTCCTATTTCAGCTTCTGTTTCTCATCTATAACTCTTCTTTGATAGGATCAATGTGACAGTATCCACTCACCAAGTAGGTATCTTTTATGAGTGGATTAAAAGATGAACTGGGAGAGCGAGAAAATTTTGGGTCAAGAAGCACTCTGCAAACTATAGGTATGAGTATCAGATATTTTGAAAATAAACTACACCTGTGTACTGAAGGAGCCTGCATTAGGAGTTCAGAATATCAGAATAGGATTCAAATCTTCACCACCATGATCTTCCCAGCTTCCAGGCTTATTGCGAGTCCAGTGCCTTCAGGTCTCCCCTCTTTCTCCTGTTAGGGAAGAATGAAAATGAACTCCTTCACTTCTGAGAGCCCACAATACTCCTCCACAATGTTTCTGGCGGTGACTACCTCCTCCTGGAGAACCTGCCCTGAGCCCTTGACTGACAGAATCCTTCCTCTGTCTGAGGGGTAAGATACTTACTGTGGGCCCCCATTCTTCCCGTGGCCCCCGCTAGTGGCTCTCTCTCTCTCTGATACATTAATTAATAATGTTTTAATTATATAATTATTATATGAATAATTAACATGTTATTAATACATTATTATAAGTAATAGAATCAATTATGTTAATAAAATAGATTATACATAATTATACATAATAGTACAATTAATATATTATTAATTATATCATACAATATATTTTATTATATTAACAAATTATTGTGAATATATTTTAACAAAGCTGGAAAATATATGTGTTAAATATATATATTTTCCAGCTTTATCAAGATATAATCAATTTATATCAATTATATCTTAGTAAAATACATATGTAACATATATAATTATATATAATATATGTAACATATTAAGTTTTCCAGCTTTATTAAAATATAGTTGACATGTAACATTGTGTAAGTTTAAGGTGTAACATGTTAGTTTGATACACTTATATATTGCAAGATGATCACCAACATAGCGTTATCTAACATCTTCATCACATCACGTAATTATCATTCTTTTTTGCAGTGGGGACATTTAAGTTCTACTCTTTCAGCAATTTTCAAGTATATAATACAATATTATTATCTATAATCAGCATGCTGTACCTTAGATCCCCCGAATCTATTCATCTCATAACTGGAAGTTTGTACTCTTTGCCCAACCTCTCCCCATTCCCACAACCTCCAACTCTAGTAACTACCGCTCTACTCTCTATTTCTACGTGCTTTTTCAGATTCCATATATAAGCGATGTCATGCAGTATTTGTCTCTTTCTGCCTGACTTATTTCACTTATCATAATGCCTCAAGTGTCCTTCAAGTTGTCAAACGTGGCAGGGTTTCCTTCTTTCTCATGGCAGAATATGTTCCATTGTATAAATACCACATCTTCTTTATCTATTCATCCACTGATGAATGGAGGAATAGATCTTTCTGTTCTTTTTTCCTGTAAGTTATTTTGTCATTAGAGTACAGAAATATTATATCTTTCAGGAACAAAATTCTGTTTGCAAAGGGGAGGGTTAGTTATGTGAGAGGAGGAGTCATCTCTGCAGAAGCCCAAGTCCACACAGCAGGCCACGGCAGGGGGCAGGCGAAGGGAGGACACGAGGACTCCCTGGCTTGGCCAGCAGAGGCAGGGAGGAGCCCAGGATAACCTGTTCTTTCTTTCCTTCCCTCGTCACCCCCAGCTCTCCAGGGAAATCTGTGCCAGACTTAGAGCTCACTGCTCTGCAGAGTCATGCCAACCCAGGCCCTGCTGCCCCTCCTGCTTCTCTGTGTGCTGCTGCTGCAGGCCCAAGGAGGGCTCTATAAATGGAAGATCCACAAAGGAGGTATCCATAAATGGAAGAAGATGCAGCATAGGTGATGGGCTAGGGATGGGGATGGGGAGGGGAAGGAGGGGTTGTGTCCACCCTAAGGAGGACCTGGGAATCGGAACCTTGCAGCACATCCTGTGCTGACCAAGCACTATGAGGGCTCTGGGTCCTCCCAAACCATGGCCCTCCAGCCCCTTTCCGCAGCTCTGTGAATAGTGATGCAAGCGAAACCTACATCTTTTTATTCTCCATTCCAAACATCCAGAGACAAATGGTACATACAATAGGGAAAGGTACACTGGGGCTGAGAATCAGATGGGGAAACAAAACAACTATTCTTGGATTTATGCATATATGCAACCAAAAAATATCCAGAGATGTTTATAGGAGTAGGGGTAGAAAAAAAGAATGTTGGGAAAGCAAATTTTGGGGTGTTCAGGGTCAAGTTAAAGTCATCTCCAGAGGGACTAGGATGGTGGCAGTGGAAGGGAAATATTGAAAGTGGTATTTTCCAGGAAGGGGCAAGGGTACTAGAGACAGTGATAGTGAGGAGGAGCCAAGTTCCTCTTCCTCTCTGGACCCTGCAAATTCTGGAGAGTGGGGGAGGGTTTGCAGGATGTCTCAGATTTTGTTGAGTTCTCAGGGTCAGAGAGTGTATAGGTCTGACTTCTCCTAGGCCATAACTACTATGAGAGACACGGTCCTGGTGCAGGAGTATGGAGAGGGTCCAGGAAGCCCAGGCATTGAGGTCTACTGGGGGAGAATGGGGAGAACAGGACTGAAGATACTACCAATCACCAGGATTTGCTGAGGGGCAGAAAGTGAGTTCCCTGAAAAGTCCAAGAATGCCATGAGTGGGACCTGGGTTCTGGGGTCTCGGAGGAGGCTTTAAGCTCCAGGGAGGTGGTCTGTTCAGACCTAGTTCCACTGACTCTTCTCCTGTCCTTCTTAGATAACAAGGCCTGTATGAAGCAGCTAAGCGTGCATCATTGCAACGACCACTGTTCATATTTCCTGCATTGTTCAAACGCGAATACTGTATGCTGTCCAACCTTCTGTGGGAACGTTTGCATGAGCCTCAGATGAGTGGGAGAGTGGGCTGGGCTTTGCATCCTACTCCCCCAACCCTCTTCTGGAGACTGTGCTGAGACCAAAGCACAAGGCCTTCAAATCAGGGGCACAAGGATGTCAACAGGAGTGCCTCCTTCCCTACCACCTGAACTACTTGTTCCTGTCAAATAAACCAGAACAAATGCCCAAGGACCTGTGTGTTTTCCTCTTAGTGCTTGTGATCCTTGAGAACCCAGTGCAGACCCCAGGATGCCCCTACCTTTCTGGGTCCCTGTCTCTGATCTCTCTCCCCTTGTCATGCTTCTCTACTCTCTCCCTTTGGCCCATACACCCTGGCTGGGCCCCTTGGAGGTTCAATACCCTTGTTCCTCTGTTCAATGAACCAGTGCTCCCAGGGGGAGAAAGTTCTCATGTGTGGCATCTCCTGATACTAGGAGAACATTTTTTACCCTGGAGTCAGAAGGGCCAAGTTAAACATGAGCTGGGTGGAGGCTAGACCCTGGGGCACAGAGTAGGAGGCCCCCAAGGACTGCATTCATGTTTCCAGCCTTGGCCCACCCCACTCCTTCTCCTTCTGAGGTTCAGATTACTGTCTCTTTACAGTGAAGAAAATGAATCCCAGGAAAGTGAAGTGACATGCCCCAAGGCCAAAACAGACTGAGAGGTCATGATGCAGTTAGAGGAGGATGTTTCCTCTGGACTCCCTGTTTGCTCGATTCTTCTCCATTATGGTGAGACCGTAGGCATGGAGGTGAGAGTCTGTGCCAACCAAGAGTCTATGCTAACCTCAAACTTTCTCCACTCCATCTTCTACCAATATGACCACTCTTATGATGGAGCCTGGAATGGGCTGCAGGCTCTGAGACTCCACTGCCTTCCATTAACTGAGTGGTCCCTACCTCTCCCAAGTCCTCCTCCTTATGGCCTCATTCTCTACTTTTTAATCCATAGAGCAGCCACGGGTGTGGGAACAGGTGGTTCATGGTGATGCCGCTAAGGATTAATTGGCACAAGAAGGCTATGGATCTTGCCTATGGTCTCATGGTGAGTCAGGGGAAATTAATCACTGATGTACAGACTCCCTACTACTCTGTGCATCACAAGTCCTGTGAAGTGGTCCAGGAACTAGATCCAGGGACTGGGTCCCATGAGGCCAATCGGGACCTGGAGTCAAGTCTGAAGAACTTGGGTAGACAGGCCATGCTGAGGCAGGCGTGCAGCATTAGACTCCAGTCCAGTGCTTCCTGCTGGGCATCGGTGAAGGAGACATGGGAGGAGGAAACCTGCCTTCATCAGGCCAGAGCCTCTGGCCCACCTCAGAAGCATCACAGGGCTCCTGGTGTTGGAGGATCTTCTCCACTTCTGCTAAGAACTGCCCTTGGACAAGGGGGCCTTAGGAAAGAGATCATGATCAACCACGAACACAGACATCATTGGTGGTAGGTGGTGGCCAGGGCATGCTCTACAGGAGCTCTTACTTGGTTCTTCCTCAGATAGCCTCACTCTCCTAGCCTCTTCCCAGTGCTTAGCCATGCCCCAAATACCCTAAGAGACACTCTTAAGAGAGGCAAAGTTACCTGCCAGGGGCCACATATGGAATTACCTCCCATGTCCGCATCCAGTGCTCCCATCTATGTGTGTATAGCATAGGTACAAGGCTGACCTATTTCTTGTCACTGGTTTGAGCACTATGGACCCTGAATTTTGCTGGAAGCAGTTACTCTTCTTCCTTGTGATAACTGGTGCCTTGACCTGTGTCCAGCAAACTTTCTGGACACTCCACCATGCCCCAGGGAGCTCAGAGGCTATGCCTAGAATGCTATGGCTGGGAGGAGTGCTTGCCTGAACATCACTGCATGTTCTGTCTTATTGGAACAACTCTGTGCCTCCATATTAGGTAGAGTAGAGAAGTGGGGACCCCTGCAAGACTTTCAATCTCATGGAAGAGAGGAAGAAGCCAATGCAAATTCTGCCATGATCCGGGTCTCCCAAATGTCAAGTCCCAGGCTGCAGAGAATTGTAGATAAGTGCTGGCCTGTTTGAAACCAAGCACATAGCCTTATGGTTGCCATTCTTTGCATTATTTGTTCTTTTCTCTTGCTCCAGACCTGCTTCTAACAAATTCTTTCTTCCCATTCTTATCAATCAAGATAATCAGAAGTAGCTTTCTCACATGTATAGACTCAGCAGTGTGCTTTCACTGTCTTTCCTCTAGACTAAGTCATATCTTTGGCCCTTTGACATAATAGAGTCTGAAGAAATTTTGGTCACTTGATATCCCACAGAACATCTTGTCAGTCCATCACATTGATTACATTATGCTGACTGGCTATAAGGAATGGAAATAGAGGGCATCCTAGGTGCTTTACCACATACACCCAGGGAATGGGAGATATACCTGATAATAGTCCAGGACTTGCCATGTTGGTGAAATTTCCAGTGGTCCAGTGGTCTGGAGCATGCAGGTACGGTTCCTCTGAGCCAGGAAACAAGTTGCTGCACCTTGTACTACCCACCGTGAAGAAAGATCTAATGTTTGATGGGCCTTTTTGGATTTTGGAGACAACAAAGGCCACTTTTGGGCATTCTCTCCTATCTATTTCCTCAGGGAATGTTAAGAATTAAGAAAAGATTCTGCAACAGGTCCAAGATGTGTAGAAAGTTGCTTGCCATTTGAGTCTTAGTACCTAGCATATGCATTGTATTACAAGCGTCTGTGGCAGGTTAAGATGCTGGATAGAACCTTTGCAAGTCCAAGTACGAGAATTACAGAACACACACCTCGAGTAGTGAGGTCAGGCCTTTCCTTCTTCTGTTGTCATGTGCTTTCTATTTGAGAAGAAGCTCCTGACCTGCTAGAGGACCCTGGTAAAGACTGAATGTCTGACCATGGGATATCAAGTCACTCTGCAACTGGAACCTTCCATCACAAATTTGGAGTTATCTAATCTATGAAGTCTTGAAATGGGATGTGCATAGAGATGGTCTATTGTCAAATGGAGGTGATATAAATGACTCAGAGCTTGATCAGTTCCAGAGGAAATGGGTAACCTGTATAATCAGGTGTTTGGGCTCCAAGGACCTACTGATTTCCCCTCCTGCTTCATTCTTGCCCATTGCCACTAAGTCTCCCAGAGGTGCTTCCCTTTCTGTGTCACTGTTTGCTCTGTAAGAAGTGATAACTTCCCATGTCTGTCTGCTTGAGTCCCTTGCACTTTCAAATCCCATCTTTTAATTTTTTAAAATTTATTTGCTTTTGCTGGGAAAGATTTGCACTGAGCTAACATCTGTTGCCAATCTTCCTCTCTCTCTCTCTCTTTTTTTTCCTCCCCAGAGCCCCGCTGCATAGTTGTATATTCTAGTTGTAAGTCCTTCTAGTTCTTCTTTGTGAGCCACTGGCACAGCATGGTTACTGACAGATGAGTTGCATGGTTCTGCACCTGGGTTGCAGAAGTGGAGTGTGCCAAACCTTAACCACTAGGCATCAGGGCTGGCTCTCAAATCCTTTCTTTTTGATTTCTTAGGAACCAGGGATCTGATCTACCAGTTATCAGCCTTGTTCTCAGTATTTCTCCATTCATGCTTGGACTTTTTCTTTTTCTGAGGGTGATTTTGTTTATGTTCTAGGCTGAGCCCGCTGCTCCTATTTCCTCATTTCCATGCAATCTCTGTGTGGAATGTACGTCTGTGCATAAACACAGACTCTAACACTACATTTGCTTGATTTGAGTGTTTATTTCTCTGCTAATACATCATTTGAAATTTGTAGCATTCTCTATTTCCTCATTCAGCTGAGGGTATGGGTTATGGATTGATTTATTTGCTCTCCTTGTTGATCTGTATGGGTTTTTTGAAGAGAGCCAAATTTAGGCAGCCACAGTTACACTATGGCAGACTATTTTTTTTACTTGCTTTTAAGAACTTCAGGGAATTTTTGGCAATTCTGTCTTGATTTTAAGATTCGATTTTCAGAAACAATTTTTGTAGAAAAGGTGGTAATTTTTTCTTCTATTCATTCCTAAATATTTTCTAATTTCCCTTGTGATTTCTTCTTTCATCCATTGGTCATTTAAGAATGTGCTGTTTAATTTCCACAAATTCGTGAATTTTCCAGTTTTATTTTTGTTGTTGATTTCTAACTTCATCTCGTTGTGGTTGGATAATATCAATTTTTTGAAATCTATTGAGACGATTTGTGATCTAACATATGGTCTATCCCCAAAAACGTCCCACGTGCACTTGAGAAGAATGTACGTACTGTTGTTGTTGAGTTGAGTGTTCTGTATATGTCTGTTAGATCTAGTTGTTTTATCATGCTAAGTCCTCTATTTCCTTACTTATCTTTTGTCTAGTTGTCCTATGTGTTATTGAGAGTAGGGTATTGAAGTCTCCAATTATTACTGTAAAACTGTCTATTTCTCACCTCAATTCTGTCAGTTTTGCTTCATATATTTTGATGATTGTCATTAGGTGCATAAATGTTTATAATTGTTGTATCTTTTTGCTGTATTGAAGCTTTTATTAATATATAACGTCCTTCTTTGTCTCTTGTAAATTTTTTTGATTCAAGGTCTGTTTTGTCTGATATGAGTATAGCCACCCCGGCTCTCTTTTTGTTACTATTTACATGGAATATCTTTTTCCATCCTTTCAGTTTCAATCTATTTGTGTGTTTGGATCTAAAGTGAGGCTCTTATAGAGAGGCTATGGTTGGATCATGTGTTTTTATCTATTCTGCCAATCTCTGCCTTTTGATTGGGGAGTTTAATCTATTTATACTTAAAGTAAATACCGATAAGGAGGGACTTCTGCCATTTTTCTATTTGTTTTCTATATGCATTATAGCTTTTTTGTCCCATATATATGACTGGATGGATATACACAAAAATGTTAGCACAAGGTGAAAAAATCAGTAGTGATTTTAAAATTTCTTTGTAATTTTCATAGATTTACACATTAAGCATGAGCTGCTGTTTAAATAGTACAAAAGCAACAAATAATATTCTGGAAATAAACCATTTTTCCTATAGAGAGAAGTAAATGGGATGAAGCGATGAGGGGCCCTATGAAGAGGTCAAGGCCAAGGATATGTTATAAAATGGGAAGAAGCAATGAAACAGACCTAGAGAAGAAAATTTTCAGGCAATCCATAAGGTTTTGCTTCCTTCTTGCTCTCCATCCTTCCCATTCTAGCCAAGCAACTCTGGGACTACTCCAAGCCCCAGGCAGGACTTACCCCAAACTCTCAACAGTCAGCTTGGCCCCTAAAATTCCCCTTCCCATTATGCTCCTCTGCTAGTATTTTAAGGGCACCTGGAGAGAGTGATCTTGGTGATGGGAGATGGGTCCAAGGAGTATCATGGCTCCCAGTCCCAAGAGAAGCTGAGGGCTTCACCATCCGGCATACATGGCTCTCGACTCACTTCCTTTTAAATCCTTTACCTGACACTTACTAGCTGTGTGACATTGGATAAGTTGCTTAACTCCTCTGTGCCTCAGTTTTAGCATCTGTAAAATAGGAATAATAATAATCCTAAACTCATAGGATCGTTGAGAGTATGAGTTAATACACGTTAAATATCTGGCATGTCAACACAAATAATCCATAATCAATCTATAAATCAAAATTGGGGTGAGTTTATTATGAGCTATGTCTGAGGACTATAGCCTGGGGCCTTCTTTTCCTGAGAAAGGAACGGCACCAAAGAAGTGGAGTGTACAGAATGGTTATATACTGTCTTGGAACAAAGAGCAGACATCACAAATGATGTGAATGTCCCTTTTACAAGTCACAAGATTGCTTTGCTGGCACAGCACATCAGTGATCACAAGGCAAGCACAGCAGGTTGGTAATTAATCCTTAGTTTCTAGGAAGAGATGTTTATCAGTAAGGAAATGCTAGTATGGGGGAAGATACACCCCTGTCTTTAAGGACATCATTCTTGTCTTTGGGACATAGTGGATGTTTAAAGCATATGTACAATGCATATTCAACAGGCCACATCAGGTCCTTTTGGAAAAACAAAGTCAGGCCGAATTAGTTTTAAACCAAATGGCTTCCTCATATACTCCAATAAATCCTATTGCTTTTCATTTATTTATCAGACACATAGTGAATTTGGTGTTAAACCAGGTGACTCTTGACACTTCATTGGGTAAGTGTTTCCTTTGTTTATTTAACAAACCTTACATAGCACTGTCTGTATGCCAGACATTGGCCCTTAGTACTTAACAAACAATCACTCACGGAGCCCCAACAACTACCCTGTGAGGAAAGTACTGTTACTATCCCCACTTTGCAAATGAGAAAATTGAGGCACAGAGAGGATTAGTGATTTGCCTAAAGTAAGTGGGAGCTGGGACTTGAATCCAAGTTAAATCTATGTTTTAAATCTCTGTGTTATATAGCCTGTTCTTGGCAGAGCTCTCTCTTTTCTTCAGCACAAAAGCCTCAAGACACTGCTGACAAGGTAGTGTTAGACTGATGCTAGCAATAGAGAAATTAATATAGAGATGGGTGAGACTTTGCAAAAGTCATCACACAAATGTTAGAAAAATAGATATACAGACAGATATGCAGATCCTCCCCCACCTCTCCAATCCCCCAGCCTTCCAGGAAGCATGTGTGCTGGGGGAGGAGAGGCTCCTCTAATCACACAGTGTTCCGCTTCTACCTGTGTTACTCGCAGCAAAAAAGGAGAAAGAAAGTACATCTTGAATAGAAATTCAGTGACAATGTTCTGTACATACCCAGCTTATGGCTTGGGGCGGAACTCACAGATCTGCCACAACTAGAACAACTAGAATGATTACATTCTGAGTCTGTGAATCTGTTCTGGCCATCACCTGCCCCCTGTGCAGGGGCTCTACGGTTCCCAGAGACCAGCAAGAAGAGCCATCAGCCAAATAATACCAGCACTTCTAACTTGAACATCTTCAGAGGTAGGTGGAGGTCAGAGTCCCGGGATTGAAAGTGTGAGCCTACAAACCCTTTTATTTGTGGCTTGGTTGAATGAGTTCCCTGTCCCAGTCATGCTCCCAGATCATGCCAATGCTATCCCTCTATGGAAGAAGTTATTGTCCTTGTTGTTCAAAGGGAGAAACCAAGACAGAGAAAGATGACATGGGTGGACACCATGTCCCTTCATATGTAATACCCCAAGAAGAATACTGTGTATTGCCTACATAGGATTCCCACTGAGGTGCATAACTTGAGTCTAATCATGAAGGAATTTCAGATAAACTTAAAATTCGGAATGGTCAGTTAAAAGAAAAGGTTGGCTGTATTCTTCAAAAATTTCAACATCATAAAAGACAAAGGATATTACAGGTGAATTTGTAAAATGGAATACTGATGGTAGATTAGACAAAAGTATATTTTATGAATGTTAAATTTAATGAAGTTGATAATTGTACTACGATCATGTAAGAAAATGTCTCTATTGTTAATACTCACTGAAGTATTATTCGTAAATAAGGGCCATGATGTATGCTACCTACTCTCAAATCGTTCAGAAAAAAATATATATAAATGAGAGAGTGAGATTGAGAAAGAGAGATAGAAAAAAAGAGGAGGCAATTAGGGGTAAATTCTTAAAATAAGTGAATCTGAGCAAATGGTATACAGATTCTCTTTGTGCTATTCTTACTCTTGTAACTTTGAAATTATTTCCAAATAACTTTTTTTGAACTTTATTTTTTAATTTTTTTATTATTTCATTTTTTAAATTTTAAATTTTTATTGCAGTAACATTGGATTATAACATTCTATAGACCTCAGATGTACATCGCAAGATACCTTGAACTCTGTGCAGATCACATCATGTTCACAATCCAAAACTAACTATAATCCATCACCACACGTGTGCCTAATCCCCGCTACCACTCTCCCCTCTCTCCCCCTCCCCTGTGGTAACCACCAATCCAATCTCCATATGTTTGTTTGTTGTTGTTTTTATCTTCCACATATGAGTGAGATCATACAGTATTTGACTTCCTCCCTCTGACTTATTTCACTTAGCATAATACCCTCAAGGTCCATCCATGTTGTCACAAATGGCTGGATTTCATCATTTCTTATTGCTGAGTAGTATTCCATTGTGTATATATACCACATCTTCTTTATCCATTTGTCCCTTGATGGGCACCTAGGTTGCTTCCAAGTCTTGCCTATTGTGAATAATGTTGCAATGAACACAGGGGTGCAAGTATCTTTATGTATTTGTGTTTTGAAGTTCTTTGGATAAATACCCAGTAGTGGGATAGCTGGATTGTATGGTATTTCTATTTTTAATTTTTTGAGAAATCTCTATACTGTTTTCCATAGTGGCTGCACCAGTTTGCATTCCCACCAGCAGTGTATGAGTGTTCCCTTTTCTCCAGATCCTCTCCAACACTTGTTGTTTTTTTGTCTTGGTAATTATACCACTCTGACTGATGTAAGGTGATAGCTCATTGTAGGTTTGACTTGCATTTTCCTAATAATTAGTGATGTTGAGCATCGTTTCATGTGTTGGTTGGCCATCTGTGTATCTTCCTTGGAAAAATGTCTGTCCATATCCTCTGCCTATTTTTTGATTGGGTTTTTTTGTCGTTGTTGTTGTTGTTGTTGAGTTGTTTGAGTTCTTTATATATTTCAGAGATCAACCCCTTGTCTGACAAATGATTTGCAAATATTTTCTACCAGTTGGTGGGTTGTCTTTCCATTTTGTTCATGGTTTCCTTTGCTTTGCAGAAGCTTTTTAGTCTGAGGTAGTCCCATTTGTTAACTTTTTCTTCTGTTTCCCTTGCCTGAGTATACATGGTATTCGAAAAGATGTGGCTAAGACCAATGCCAAAGAGTGTACTGCCTATATTTTCTTCTAGGAGTTTTATGGTTTCAGGTCTTACATTCAAATCTTTAATCCATTTTGAGTTAATTTTTGTGTAAGGTGCAAGATAATGGTCTACTTTCATTCTTTTGCATGTAGCTGTCTAATTTTCTCAACACCATTTGTGGAAGAGACTTTCCTTTCTCTATTGTATGTTCTTGGCTCCTTCGTCAAAGATTAACTGTCTGTAGATGTGTGGTTTTATTTCTGGGCTTTGAATTCTGATCCATTGGTCTCTTTGTCTGTTTTTGTGCCAGTATCATGCTGTTTTGATTACTATAGCTTTGTAGTATGTTTTGAAGTCAGGGATTGTGATGCCTCCAGCTTTGTTCTTTTTTTCTCAGGATTGCTTTGGCTATTTGGGGTCTTTTGTTGTCCCATACAAATTTTTAGATTCTTTGTTCTATTTCTGTGAAGAATGTTATTGGGATTCTGATTGGGATTGCATTGAATCTGTAGATTGCTTTAGGTGGTATGGACATTTTAACTATGTTTATTCTTCTGACCCATGAACGTGGAATATCTTTCCATTTCTTTATGTCTTCTTCAATTTATTTCAATAATGTCTTATATTTTTCAGTGTACAGGTCTTTCACCTCTTTGGTTAAGTTTATTCCTAGGTATTTTGTTTCATTTGTTGTGATTGTATTCTTGATTTCTCTTTCTGTTAGTTCATTGTTAGTGTATAGGAATGAAACTGATTTTTTAAAATTGATTTTGTACCCTGAAACTTTGCTGTAGTTGTTGATTATTTCTAATAGTTTTCTGATGATTCTTTAGGGTTTTCTGTATACAGAATCATGTCATCTGCAAATAATGAAAATTTCAGTTCTTCCGTTCCCATTTTGATTCCTTCTATTTATTTTTCTTGACTAATTGCTCTGGCTGACACTTCCAGTACTCTGTTGAATAGGAATGGTGAGAGAGGGCACCCTTATCTCGTTCCCGTTCTCAGAGGGATGGCTTTCAGTTTTTCACCATTAAGTATGATGTTGGCTGAAGGTTTGTTGTACATGGCCATTATTATGTTGAGGTACTTTCCTTCTATACCTATTTTATTGAGAATTTTTATCATAAATGGATGTTGGATCTTATCAAATACTTTCTCTGCATCTATTGAGATGATCATGTGATTTTTACTCCTCAATTTGTTAATGTGGTGTATCACATTGATTGATTTGTGTATGTTGAGTCATCCCTGCATCCCTGGAATAAATCCCACTTGATCATGGTGTACCATCCTTGTAATGTATTGCTGTATTCAGTTTACCAATATTTTGTTGAGGATTTTTGCATCTAACTTGATCAGTGATGTTGGTCTGTAGTTTTCCTTCTTTGTGATGTCCTTGTCTGGTTTTGGTATCAGGGTAATGTTGGCCTCATGGATGTGTTAGGAAGAGTTCCATCTTCTTCAATTTCTTGGAATAGTTAGAGAAGGATAGGTACTAAATCTTCTTTGAATGTTTGGTAGAATTCTCCAGAGAAGCTATCTGGTCCTGGATTTTTGTTTTTTGGGAAGTTTTTGATTACTGTTTCAATCTCTGTACTTGTGATTTGTCTGTTCAGATTCTCTGTTTCTTCTTGATTCAGTTTTGGGAGGTTGTATGAGTCTAGGAATTCATCCATTTTTTCTAGACTATTGAATTTGTGGGCATATAGTTTTTCATAGAATTCTCTTATAATCCTTTGTATTTCTGCAGTATCTGTTGTAATTTCTCCTCTTTCATTTCTAATTTTGTTTATTTGTGCCTTCTCTCTTTTTTTCTTGGTGAATCTGGCTAAGGGCTTGTCAATTTTGTTTATCTTCTCAAAGAGCCAGCTCTTAATTTCGTTAATCCTTTTTACTGTTTTTTAAGTCTCTATTTCATTTATTTCTGCTCTGATTTTTATTGTTTCTCTCCTTCTGCTGACTTTGGACTTTCTTTGTTCTTCTTTTTCTTACTCTGTTAGGTGCATTTTAAGATTACTTATTTGAGATTTTTCTTGCTTGTTGAGGTGGGCCTGTATTGCTATGAATTTCCCTCTTATGACCACTTTTGCTGAATCCCATAAGAGTTGGTATGCTGTATTTTCATTTTCGTTTGTCTCCAGGTATTTTTTAATTTTCCCTTTGGTTTCTTCAATGATCCAATGGTTGTTCAATAGCATGTTGTTTAGTCTCTACATATTTCTGACTTTCCCAGTTTTTTTCTTGTGGTTGATTTATAGCTTCATAGCATTGTGGTCAGAAAACATGGTTGAGATCATTTCAATCTTCTTAAGTTTATTGAAGTTTGCCTTGTTTCCCAACATATGGTCTATCTTTGAGAATGATCCATGTGCACTTGAGAAGAATGTATATTCTGCTGTGTTTGAATGGAATGTTCTGTATATATCTATTAAGTCCATCTGATCAAGTGTTTCATTTAAATCTACTATTTCCTTGTTGACATTTTTGTCTGGATGATCTGTCCATTGATGTGAGTGGGGTGTTGAGGTCCCCTACTATTATTGTGTTGCTGTTAATGTCTTCCTTTAGGTCTGTTAATATTTCTTTATGTGCTTTGGTGCCCCTGCATTAGGTGTATATATATTAATAAGTGTTATCTTCTCTTGGTGGAATGTCCCTTTTATCATTATATACTGCACTTCTTTGTCTCTCATTGTCTTTTTAAAATTGAAGTCTGCTTTATCTGATAAAAGTATGGCAACACTGCTTTCTTTTGGTGGCCATTAGCTTGGAGTATTGTCTTCCATCCCTTCACTGTGTCTATGTTTGTCTTTGGAGCTGAGTGCGTTTCCTAGAGGCAGCATATTGTTGGGTCTTGTTTTTTAATCCATCGAGCTACTCTGTGTCTTTTGATTGGAGAATTCAGTCCATTCACATTTAGAGTAATTATTGATATCTGGGGGCTTAATACTACCATTTTATCTCTTGTTTTCTGGTTGTTCTATGTTTCCATCATTTCTCTTCCTTTGTGTTTCTGACTGCCATTTCATTTTTGTGGTTTTATGAGGAGGATTTCTCAGTTTTCTCTCTTATTGTGATTTGTGGCTCTGCTCTGATTTTTTGTTTAGTGGTTACTGTGAGGATTGTATAAAAGATATTGGAGATGAGATAGACCATTTCCTCATAGCAACTTATCTCCATTAACCTAAGCAGGTTCCTTCCTTTTTGTCTCCCCTTCTGAGTAATTACTGTTACAAGTTGCTCTGTTTTTAATTTTGTGAGTTTGTGGCTAAGTTGAAGTGTTTATCATTACGTTTGGTGCTTTATTCCCCTTTCTTTTTAAAGCTGTAATTGAGTCTATGCCTGCCTAGTCTTGTAGAGAGCTGCAGGATTCTGATCATGTCTGTCTATTTATCTTCTTGCTCGGAACTTTGTAGACCTTTGCCTTTTTTGTTGCCAGTGTGAGGGCATCTTTAATTATTTCTTGTAGGGGAGGCCTAGTGGTGATGAACTCCCTCAGCTTTTGTTTATCTTGGAAAGTTTTTTTCTCCATCATATCTGAAGGAAAGTTTCACTGGATAGAGTATTCTTGGCTGAAAGTCTTTGTCTTTCAGTATTTTGAATGTGTCATTCCATTCTCTCCTAACCTGTAGGGTTTCTCCCGAGAAATTCACCAAAAGCCTGATAGGGTTTCCTTTGTAGGTTATTTTTTTCTGCCTTGTTGCACTTAAAATTTTTCTTTATCATTAACTTTTGCCATTTTTACTATTATATGCCTTGGAGAAGGTCTTTTAGCATGGATGAAGTTGGGCATTCGATTAGCTTCATTTATTGTAAATCCTAAACCATACCCACGTTTGGGAAGTTCTCTGCAATTATTTCTTTGAACAAGCTCTCTGCTCCTTTCTCCCTCGCTTCTCCCTCTGGAATACCTATAATCTTATGTTGATTTTCCTAATTTAGTTAGATATTTCTTGAAGAGTTCCTTTATTTTTTAAAATCTTAGTTCTGTCGCCTCCTCCACCTGTAGAATTTCTACATTTTTATCCTCTAGAAGACTAATTCTTTCCACCGTAAGATCCATTCTATCTCTAATGATTCTAGATGGTTTTTTATTTCATTAATTGTGTTTTTCATATCCAGGATTTCTGCTTGATTTTCTTTATAGTTTCAATCTCTTTGGTGAAGAGATTCATTTTATTGTGGAACTCCTTGAATTGTCTTTCCCTGTTTTCTTGTAAGTTGTTGAGTTTCCTCATGATGGCTATTTTGAATTCTCTGTCATTTAGATTGTAAATTTCTGTGTCTTCAGGGTTGGTTTCTGGAAAATTGTCATTTTCCTTCAGGTCTGAATTGTTGCTGCAGTTTCTCATGGTGCTTGATGAACTAACCTTTTGTCAGGGCATTTCTGGTATTCTTAGGATTCAGATTTCACCTGTTACTCCAGTGGGTAGCAGGAGCAGAGTTTCTGGCCTCACCCTGTCTGCTGGAGGCTGTGGGGGTATTAAGGGTACTTGCCCCAGCCTGGGATGTGTTCAGGCACTTGTGTGGGCTGTGCTTGGTGGACAGGGCTTCCTCAGACATGGACTAGGATCACTCCTTGGCATCTCAGGGGCCATATGGACTCCCCCTCCCTGAAGGCAAACCTGAGTGGGCTCAAGGCTGCCATGTCTTTTCCCACAGACACCCGGACACATTCCCTCTTTCAGGGCTCAGCAGCACTACGAATGCTTGCTTGGGGCCTGGGGAGTGCTTGCCTCAATGTGTAGATCTGCTGTGGTCTCTGTTTATGGTCCAGAGTGCTGCTGTACTTGGTGGGTGGGGCCTCTTCACTGGGACCTGGGCTAGGGCCACTCCTAGGCACTGCAGGGGCCCCTGTGGGCTCCCCCTCCCTACCAGGAAGGTAAACCCCAGTGGGTTCAAGGCTGCCACACCTCTTCCCACAGCTGCCCAGACACGTTGTCTCTTTCTGGGCTCAGCAGCACTGTGAGTGCTCACTCAGGCCTGGGGAGTGCTTGCCTGAGTGTGTAGATCTGCTGTGGTCTCTGTTTATAGTCTGCTGGACCACTGTGCTTGGCAGGCAGGGATTCCTCACTGGGACTAGGGCTAGGGCTGCTCCTAGGCAGCACAGGGGCGTGGTGGGCTCCCCCTCCTCACTGGGAGAGCAATAGAGATCACGAGTGTGGGCAACAGTTACCACTGCCTCCTCATACAGTTGCCCTGCTGCATGTCCCCACATTCGGGGCACTTGTGTGCTAGGCTGGAAAGCATACGTGTGGGTGCACAGGGCTACTTGGGGAGAGCAGGGTATGCTCACCTATCTCTGCCACTTCCTGGGGGGCCAGTCGCTCCATCCTCAGGTGTATAGCTGCATGTGTCTCTCAGGCATCTTGTTGTGCTGTGTGGACTTCCTCCGTTGGTCAGTGAATGTCCATTTAGTTGTAGTGCAAAAGGAGGAGAGAAAAGGGAACAGCTTACTCCACCATGTTGCTGACATCCTGAGCAGAATAAACCAATCTTTTTTTTTTTTTAAGATTTTATTTTATTCCTTTTTCTCCCCAAAGTCCCCTGGTACATAGTTGTATATTCTTAGTTGTGGGTCCTTCTAGTTGTGGCATGTGGGACGCTGCCTCAGCATGGCCCGACGAGCAGTGCCATGTCTGTGCCAGGATTGGAACCAACGAAACACTGGGCCACCTGCAGTGGAACGCATGAACTCAACCACTTGGCCATGGGCCGGCCCCAGAATAAACCAATCTTAATGGAGAAAAAACTGGGAAAAGCTATGCAGGATTTGAAATAGGCAGTATCCTTTACCCAGGACCTCCAGATCTAAAAATGTGTGTCTGAAGCTAACAATGGGTTTAACCAAATTTTAGTTGCAAGAAAGTCCCCAGTGACATTTTTTTCTGAAGAAAGAGAAACTATAAATTTTCAGATGCCTTATGATCAATGGGAAAATATTAATGATATGTGTAACTACTATGTTGGGCAAATATTCATGGGGACTGTTACTGGTGATATGTTGAAAAGCTTGTCCTTTGTCTCATTTAAATTTATTCAAAAGAGTTACTTCTTTCCCTGACCCTATAGGAGAACTTTGGTATAGAACTTGACTTTTCTAGACACTGCACAAATTTAGAATATAAAAAGCCTAAGCCCATATAATAGTTAAAACACTATTCTTGAGTTAAAACTGTGACTTCCCCCACACCTAGAAACTTGCAGTTGGGGAAGAGAGTGGTCAGTTTCCTTGCTCTTTCGTCTCCACCTGCAGCTGGCTAAGTGCCATTTTGGAGGTAGAGGAGGGGGAAGAGACAAGGGGGTAGGGACAGCTCTTTTTGACAGGTAGTGTACATTTGTGCTGTCTGAGCTTAGTATTGCTTAAAGTTGACTCTGTCATGGGTGGTTTCGTGGGTTCTTTGAGTCTCCCCCCAACACCACCTGATGAAAGTTTCTCACCTGTGGTTCTCTTGTTATGGTTGAATCCATCTCCTTTCTGGCGGGCCTATTGTGACTCCTTTCTCAGACCCCAGGCATCTTTCCACTCCCTTTCTACTTCCTTCTGCTGAGGTCCCATGGCTTTTCCAGGCAACCTGCCTGGAATGAATCTGGCACACACCCATACTGGCTCTTTCTTTCATCCTTTGCCCCATCAAATTCCATAGTGCAAGCTGTAGCCTCCCTTGTGGCCATAGGTCACTTCAGACAGCCTCCTGCCCTTTCAAGTGTGACTCAGACACCTACCCACTGTGTCTCCATAAACTGTTGGAGCACGTATAGAGCTCTATGGGAGGCATCCTTAAAGCCTTTCTATTGGCTTGGAATTAAGAGACTTGGAATTAAGGGAGCATAGCACTCTTTAAAGAAAATCTGCTCAAAAATTTCCTCCAAAAAATGTGTCAAATTCCTGACCATTTTCCACTTTTAAAATAAGCAAGGGTTTTAAGAGTCCCTTAACCACTTTTTGGCCGTCTTTCTCTCTCTTTCTCTTTTTTTAAAGTCCTACCAATTGATTTTTCCCACAAACTCGCTTTAGGATCTATCCAAGGTTTTGGTCAAAACTTCCATTTTAATATCATGCTACAAATTTTTTAATAAAAAGTCAAGATATATAACGGTAAGTCAAATATGATTTCAGTTTTATAAAAATAATTCATAGTTATATATATGCACATATAAAAGACAGAATAACATATACCAATAGGGTGGGATTACTAGAAATATTTCATTGTCTTCTTTGTACTTTTTTATGTTTTAAGAATTTTGTAAGCTGAGTTTGAATTATCTTGCAATCAAGGGAAGGAAACACATTTTTTAAACAATGTTTTTCTGCAAAAGGAGGGCATGAAGTGTAAGATGAAGAGGTACCTTTTAGTAAAGCCAATGCTCAGCTTAGGCGTATGCCTATTGTTGGGTAGGTGGAGGGCAAGGAAGAATAACTGGAAGACAAAGTGTAAAGAAATTCTATAGGAACTTCTTCTTGCTTCACAACTCTCTTTATCTCTCTTGAATTCTAGCAGCAACTGGGAAAAAAATCCTAACAACATATATTCAGACACATATGGTCAGCATCATGAAGATTTGGACACCTCTAATTATGACATCCCTCTGTATGGTGCTACTGCCTGTGCTGGGAGGAATGAAGCAAAGGCCTAGCCGTAGGTGATGAGGCTGGGTTGGGGATCAAAGTGGGTGATAGGGCTGTGCTTGCTTCTGGATAAGTGAAGGGGTACCATGTCTGGCACATCTGACTCAGGATCTGCCTTCTCTGGATCACCTATTGGAGAATCAGATACTGTTTTATGAAAAGATCCAAGAAATTCTCAAGCTGAGGTCCTTTAATGGTACCTCTTCCACCCTTGAAGGTAGCAATGAGTATCTGTAAACTTTTATATACATTCCATAAATTATAAGGATGTAATATTTTCCCATGTTAGGCTATCTTGCAGGGAGCACCAATACAGAGCTGTCATATCTTCCCATACTTCTGGAAGCTCTGTGTCCTAGCTATGTGTACTTTAATGAGTATCAAATGGGTATTTCTTAACATATACCTTTAGTTTTAGTGACAAGGTTTTTCAGAATGTTAAGTGATGGAAAATAGACATGAGATGGGTCCCTAGTAGGGAAAAGTTGGGGGACATATGATAAGAAAATGAAATCAGTGGAGGGGTCCAAGAAAATTGAGTGACAAAGACAAGAATTTGGAGAGAGGCTGAACTACTAAAGGCAAGATCAGCAAGGAAGAGAAAAAAAGGGAGAGAATCTGTTCCTTACTCTCCCTCGTCTAGCTTCCCATACTATGAAACAGTTGTGGTAATGAGGCTAGAGGGTATCTTAGGCCCTGAGAATGCCCATGCCATAAATGTAGATTTTATAGGAGGGCACATTAATACTGGGAGTATACTGAGTACTACCTGTAGGATGTAGAGGCCTGCAACACTGGTAGGACCTGGGGAGCAGAGAAGGCAAAGAGGTTAGTGAAGATGCAATGGGGTCAGTGAAAATGCCATGACTGGAATTTGGGGAGGCTTAGGAAGTAGATTTTCTTATAAGGTATCTATATACCTTGGTGGGGACTTGAGGTTGGGGTTCTAGGAGGGGCTGTTAAGCTTACGAAGGGCTTCCCTTTCCACACTTTTCTGCGTGGTCCCTGTCAGCCTCTTACCAACTCATCTGAATTTCAGTTGGTGATATGTTAACTGAAGAGTGCTGGGGAGAGCCAACGATCCGTGAATGTAACAAGAGGTGTTCTAGAAGCTTTAAATGTATTGCCGTCAATCACACATGCTGCTGGACTTATTGTGGGAATATCTGCTGGGAGACAAAGTGAGTTGGGAGATGTATGCTAGGGCGTGTGTCTTCACCAATTGTCACCCTCTTCTCAGATGCTGTTATTCCTAAACAGATGACTGAGTACCCCCAAATCCTAGGCACAAAAATGGCAAAGGACAATGTCCTCTAAACCTGAAAAGCAATTCATTGGCAAATAAACCAAGACACCAGCTTGGGGCACGTTGCTTCTTTTATTGTATAAACAATGCCTGTGCTGTCGTCATTATATTACTCAATGGTTTGCTCTTTTCCTAGATTTTGTCCAGATTTCTAACCATTGCCTTCATGGTCAGACCTTTCCATGAACACTTTTGGCTCAGCTAGGCCCCAAATCTCTACCTTTCTCTGTTCAATAAACTGATAACCCCCTTACTCAGAAGTGGACAATTCCTGTATTTATGTCCCACGGTCTGGTGGGGATGGGAATATTAAGCTTGGGAATGAATGCTTTTTTCTAAGTGTTTCCCAGTCTCTAAGCATCTAAACTTTTCCTCTTGCAGGATACCTCCTGAAGACAGATAAAACCCTAACCTCTCACCAGGACACCAGTCTATTCTCACTGAAGGTTGGGCAGGAGCAAATCCTTGACAAATAAACTCATTTACCAACAGTGGCCTTTGGCTTTTTTCCACTCCATTCTACTATACTTGATTGCCCTTATTACAACCCCAATATTGCTCCCATCCTACTGGGCGCATAAGCTTCCAACTTGCTTCCCCATTAGATGACCTTAGAACTGAGAGGCTACTCTTATAGGCTTCACAGAAGAGAAGTTTACTTCTCAACTGCCACATTAATGTGGGTAATTGGCAAGCAGCCCCCTTTCATTCGGTTTTTCAGAGAGCAGGTCTCTGGTAAATTAGTTTCTCACAGGTATGGGTAAACAATTCCAAAACTATTTTACGTGTATACGAGATTGAACAAATTGGCAAATAACTGGTAGATGATAGGAGCCAGGTTTCTAACTGTCAGAGAAAAGACGTTACAAAGGGAGAATACTAGAATGGCATAAAAGAACTTAAAAAATTGAATAAAAAGATAAAAGTCATCCTAGAAATAAAGATCGTCACAAGATACTCAAGACAGAATAAATTCAACTAAACTATAAGAGGCATTGAGAAAAATAATGAAAGAAACCTGGAGACCAAAAGTGAAATGCAAAAAGTAGAAACAATAAGAGAGAAAAAGATTAATAAAGAAGACGGGCAAATAAAATCTAAATATATATAATAAATATGAAGAGTTTTTCCAAAAAAAGAAAAGAAAAGTAACTAATGTTAAAAACTACAATCCAAGAAAACTTTCTGTAAATAAAAGAAAACCTGAATCAATGTGAAAAAGATCCACCATATACCCAGCAACAGTGATCCAGAATATCCTCTGAAATCAGACGTTTGGTGCCCTCTAACACAAATTCTTACTTCAACCTTCTCACACCCTCACTAACGATTTTCAGGAAGTGGACCCTTCCCAAGCTAAGACACTGGACACTATATTAATTGACGGATGTACTCCTAGAAAATGTAATTTTAATGATATAATTTTTTACTTAGGAGCAACTTCCTTTGGATAAAACTTTCCTTGAATGCTACTTGCCATGCTCATTGTAATTATATTTGGGCTGATGGGCATTTCTTGGTGGTAGATATCGCACTCAGCACCTAAACCTACCACCTGCATTCCGGATAACTTTCTGTAGTTTCTTAATTAGATATCGTGGGTTTTTTAGAACACAGACAACTACCAGAGGTGGAGTAGGACAGACTTTGCTGGTGAAGGCATCTGAATGGACCCGGGAGCACTGGAGGCAGTCAAATGATGGAAATGAGGGAAGAGCTGACCAACAGGATGCTGTATGAGATAGGGAGGATACTTCTAAAGTCCTCCTATCTGCTTGGCATAGAAAGGGAACAGGTCTGGAGCAGTAGAAGAGAACAAAGCATGCAAAAGCAGTGGCAACCATGAGGCTACATGTTTGGTTACAAACAGACCAGCCCTGATCTGCGATTCTCTGGGACTTGACACTTTGGAGTCCCAGATCATGGCAGAATTTGCATTTGCTTCTTCCTCTGCTTCCATGTGATGCATGGTCTTCCAGGGTTCCCCACTCCTCTACTCTACTTATTATGGAGACACACAGTTGTTCATTAAGACAGAACATGCAGTGATGTTCAGGCAAGCACTCCTTCCAGCCATAGCATTCTCGGTGTACTTTATGAGTTCCCTGGGGCATGGTGGAGTGTCCAGAGAGAGTGAAGCCATCAGTTTTCACAAGGGAGAAAAGCAACTGCTTCCAGCAAAATTCATGGTCCACGGTGTTCATGCCAGTGGTAAGGAATAGGTCAGCCTGGTACCTATGTTATACCCGCATGATAGGGAGTACTGGACATGGACATGGGAGGTTATTTGTTATGTGGTCCCTGGCAGGTAACTTTGCCTCTCTTAAGAGTGTCTCTTAGGGTATTTGGGGCATGGCTAAGCACTGGGAAGAGGCTAGGAGAGTGAGGCTATCTGAGGAAGAACCAAGTAAGAGCTCTTGTAGAGCATTCCCTGACTACCACCTACCACCAATGACGTCTGTGTTGGTGGTTGATCATGATCTCTTTCCTAAGGCCCCCTTGTCCAAGGGCAGTTCTTAGCAGAAGTGGAGAAGATCCTCCAACACCAGGAGCCCTGTGATGCTTCTGAGGTGGGCCAGAGGCTCTGGCCTGATGGAGGCAGGTTTGCTCCTCCGATGTCTCCTTCACCGATGCCCAGCAGGAAGCACTGGACTGGAGTCTAATGCTGCACGCCTGCCTCAGCATGGCCTGTCTACCCAAGTTCTTCAGACTTGACTCCAGGTCCCGATTGGCCCCATGGGACCCAGTCCCTGGATCTAGTCCCAGGACCACTTCACAGGACTTGTGATGCACAGAGTAGTAGGGAGTCTGTACATCAGTGATTAATTTCCCCTGACTCACCATGAGACCATAGGCAAGATCCATAGCCTCCTTGTGCCAATTAATCCTTAGCGGCATCACCATGAACCACCTGTTCCCACACCCGTGGCTGCTCTATGGATTAAAAAGTAGAGAATGAGGCCATAAGGAGGAGGACTTGGGAGAGGTAGGGACCGCTCAGTTAATGGAAGGCAGTGGAGTCTCAGAGCCTGCAGCCCATTCCAGGCTCCATCATAAGAGTGGCCATATTGGTAGAAGACAGAGTGGAGAAAGTTTGAGGTTAGCATAGTCTCTTGGTTAACATAGACTCTCACCTCCATGCCTACGGTCTCACCGTAACGGAGAAGAATCGAGCAAACAGGGAGTCCAGAGGAAACATCCTCCTCTAACTGCATCATGACCTCTCAGTCTGTTTTGGCCTTGGGGCATGTCACTTCACTTTCCTGGGATTCATTTTCTTCACTGTAAAGAGACAGTAATCTGAACCTCAGAAGGAGAAGGAGTGGGGTGGGCCAAGGCTGGAAACATGAATGCAGTCCTTGGGGGCCTCCTACTCTGTGCCCCAGGGTCTAGCCTCCACCCAGCTCATGTTTAACTTGGCCCTTCTGACTCCAGGGTAAAAAATGTTCTCCTAGTATCAGGAGATGCCACACATGAGCACTTTCTCCCCCTGGGAGCACTGGTTCAGTAAGCAGAGCAACAAGGGTAGAGCCTCCAGGGGCCTGGCCAGGGTGCGTGGGCCAAAGGGAGAGAGAGGAGAGAAGCATGACAAGGGGAGAGAGATCAGAGATAGGGACCCAGAAAGGCATGGGGACCCTGGGGCTGCACTCTGTTCTCAACGATCATAAGCACTGGGAGTAAAACACACAGGTCCTTGGGCGTTTGTTCTGGTTTATTTGACAGGAACAAGTAGTTCAGACAGTGGGGGCGGGGGTGCACTCCTGTTGACATCCTTGTGCTTTGGTCGCAGGCACAGTCTCTGACAGAGGGTTGACGGAGCAGGAGGCACAGCCCAGCCCACTCTCCCACTCACAGGATGTTCATGCAAATATTCCCGCAGAAGGTTGAACAGCATATGTTATTTGCCTGACACTCTTTGTCATATGCACACTGGCGTCTGCACATATGTATGTCGACGGGTTTCTCACAGATGTTGATTTCTTGTGGTAGCTGTGTTTCTGAAACAGAGTAAGAGCAAGGTCAGTGGAACCAGGCCCCTAGAGAGCACCTATCTCAAGCTTAAAGCCTCCTCCGAGACCCCAGAACCCAGGCCCCACTCATGGCATTCTTGGACTTTTCAGGGAACTCACCTTCTGGCCCTCAGCAAATCCTGGTGATTGGTAGTATCTTCAATCCTATTCTCCCCATTCTCCCCAACAGATCTCAATGCCTGGGCTTCCTGGACCCTCTCCATCCTCCTGCACCAGGACCTGTCTCCCACTAGTCACGGCCGCAGAATCTACACTCTGACCCCGAGAACTCAATGAAGTCTGAGACATCTTGCAAACCACCCTCTACTCTCCAGAATCTGTAGGGTCCAGAGAAGAAGAGGAAGTTACTTCCTCTCCTCACTGTCACTCCAATACCCCTGCCCCTTCCCAGAAAATACCACTTTCAATATTTCCCTTCCACTGCCACCATCCTAGTCCCTCTGATGATGACTTTAAATTGACCCTGAACACCCCAAAGTTTGCTTTCCCAACATCCTTTTATTCTACATCTACTCCCGTAAACGTCTCTGGATGTTCACTGGTTACGTATAAATCCAAGAATAGTTATTTTGTTTTCCCATCTGACTCAGCCCCCGTGTAACTTTCATTATTGTGTGTACCATTTGTCCCTGGATGTTCAGAATGGAGAATAAAAAGACGTATGTCCCCCTCCCCCATCACTATTCCCAGAGCTGAGGAAAGGGGCTGGAGGGCCATGGTTTGGGAGGACCTAGAGTCGTCACAGTGCTGTGGTCAGCGCAGGATATGCTGAAAGGTTCTAATTTCCAGGTCCTCCTTAGACTGGACACGGCCCCTCCTGCCTCCTCCCCATCCCTGTCCCTCAGTCCATCACCTACGCTGCATCTCCTTCTTTGTGGATCTTCTTTTATGGACCCCTCCCTGGGCCTGCAGCAGCAGCACACAGAGAAGCAGGAGGGGCAGCAGGGCCTGGGTTGGCATGACTCTGCAGAGCAGTGAGCTCTAAGTCTGGCACAGATTTCCCTGGAGAGCTGGGGATGGCGAGGGAAGGAAAGAAAGAACAGGTTATCCTGGGCTCCTCCCTGCCTCTGCTGGCCAAGCCAGGGAGTCCTCGTGTCCTCCCTTCGCCTGCCCCCTGCCGTGGCCTGCTGTGTGGACTTGGGCTTCTGCAGAGATGACTCCTCCTCTCACATAACTAACCCTCCCCTTTGCAAACAGAATATTTTCCCGAAAGATGTAATCTATTTCTACTTTCAAATACAAAATAATTTACAGAAAAAAGAAAAGAGAGAAATGTAATTTTAAAAAATTATGATAATCTTACCGCATAGAATTAACCTGTCTCATTGTGTTATCTTTCTAGTTTCTTTGCATATTTAATGTAAACAATCTTTTATTTTCTCACATTTTGGTTCACCCACCTTTTGTTACCCATCTTGTTCCACCCTCATTTAATCATGTAAATATTTTAGAAAACATGGGTTTCCATAATTGCACGGCTCTCACAGTAAATGCCTATTGTCAAGCATTTGTGTTGTACTAGTTATTGATTATCTAGACAATATCATCTTGAGCATTTTTACTCATAAATCCTTGATTTTTTTAAAACTAAAGTAAGAGAGGTGGAATTTGTGGGTGAGAGAGTAAGTAGGTATTTTAAGTATAAATAAATAAATAAGCAAACATACATACATATATAGATATATATAGAGAGAGAGAGAGAATTTGTTTTTCTTTTTTTTTTGAGTTCATAATAGTTTACATCGTTGTGAAATTTCAGTTGTAAATTATTTCCTGTCTGTCACCACATAAGTGCTCCCCTTCACTTCCTGTGCCCACCCCCATGCCCTCCCCCTGGTAAGCACTGAACTGTTTTCTTCGTCCGTGTGTTTGTTTATATTCCACATATGAGTGAAATCACATGGTGTTTGTCTTTCTCAGTCTGGCTTATCTCGCTTAGCATAATACCCTCTAGATCCATCCATGTTGTTGCAAATGAGATGATTTTGTCTTTTTTATGGCTGAGTAGTATTCCATTGTATATATACACCACGTCTTCTTTATCCAATCATCAGTCGATGGGCACTTGGATTGTTTCCATGTCTTGGCTGTTGTGAATAGTGCTGCAACGAACGTCGGGTTTCAGGTGTTACTTTGGATTGTTGGTTTCAAGTTATTTGGGTAGATACCCAGTAGTGAGATAGCTGGGTCATATAGTAGTTCTATTTTTAGTTTATTGAGGAATCTCCATACTGTTTTCTATAGTGGCTGCACCAGTTTGCATTCCCACCAGCAGTATATGAGGGTTCCCTTTTCTCCACAAACTCTCCAACATTTCTTGTTTTTTATCTTAGTAATTATAGCCATTCTGGCTGGTATAAGGTGGTATCTCATTGTAGTTTTGACTTGCATTTTCCTAATAATTAGTGATGTTGAGCATCTTTTCATGTGTCTGTTGGCCATCTGTATGTCTTCCTTGGAAAAATGTCTCTTCATATCCTCTGGCCATTTTTTGATCGGGTTTTTGGGGGTCTTTTTTTTGTTCTTGAGTTGTTTGAGTTCTTTATGTATTTTGGAGATCAACCTCTTGTCTGATAAATGATTTGCAAATATTTTCTACCAGTTGGTGGGTTGTCTTTCCGTTTTGTTCATAGTTTCCTTTGCTTTGCAGAAGCTTTTTAGTCTGAGGTAGCCCCATTTGTTAACTTTTTCTTTTGTTTCCCTTATCCAAGTAGACACGGTATTCGAAAAGATGTGGCTAAGACCAATGTCAAAGAGTGTACTGCCTATATTTTCTTCTAGGAGTTTTATGGTTTCAGGTCTTACATTCAAATCTTTAATCCATTTTGAGTTAATTTTTGTGTAAGGTGCAAAATAATGGTCTACTTTCATTCTTTTACATGTAGCTGTCTAGTTTTCCCAACACCATTTATTGAAGAGACTTTCCTTTCTCCGTTGTATGTTCTTGGCTCCTTTGTCAAAGATTAACTGTCTGTAGATGTGTGGTTTTATTTCTGGGCTTTGAATTCTGATCCATTGGTCTCTTTGTCTGTTTTTGTGCCAGTATCATGCTGTTTTGATTACTATAGCTTTGTAGTATGTTTTGAAGTCAGGGATTGTGATGCCTCCAGCTTTGTTCTTTTTTTCTCAGGATTGCTTTGGCTATTTGGGGTCTTTTGTTGTTCCATATAAATTTTTAGATTCTTTGTTCTATTTCTGTAAAGAATGTCATTGGGATTTTGGATGGGGTTGAACTGAATCTGTAGATTGCTTTAGGTGGTATGGACATTTTAACTATGTTTATTCTTCTGACCCATGAACATGGAATATCTTTCCATTTCTTTATGTCTTCTTCAATTTCTTTCAATAATGTCTTACAGTTTTCAGTGTTCAGGTCTTTCACCTCAAGAATTCATTTTTGAAATAAACCTGCTTAACTCAATGGAGGATGAGTGTCAATTTCCTCAAATCCTGTAAGACACTACAGTGTAAATGGGGAGATACTGGGCAGGAATCAGCCCCTAATTTTCTATTAGAAGTTGGATAGGAAAGGAAAGTTTGTAGGTTTTCATAGGTCCACAGGTTGCTCAGGCAAATGTGGAGTTGAATCCTGACTCTAATATTCGCCAGCTGTGTAACCCTAGGAAAATCGTATAATCTCTATAGACTCAGTGTACCCATATTTTCTTGGCACCTCAGCTGTGAGGATGAAATAAGATGACATATATAAACACCTTCAAGGTACCTGGCACACATTAGGTGCTCACATAGGCCATTTGTCTTCCTCCCAATTTACTTCTCAAGCACACATAGCAGGCTCCAGGGATCAGAGGAACTCTTTTATCTTGTAGTCTAAGTTGGATATTAAGACCCAGCCCTGGAAGAGGAATCTAGAAAGGAAAACTTTTTGGGCTGAGAATCAGGAGACTGTGCTTATCCAAGCTGATCCATTGACTCTGTGTGAATTCGTGGCATAGCCATGAGTAGATATAGGAGCTCAAAAAGCACCCATTCCAAATACTGGCTATGAACTGTCTCTGCTCTCTTAAAGAAAAGAAAATGTGGAGAAGTTGTTTTGGTTTCATGGAGCGAGGAGGTGAGCTCTGAGTCAGGGAGCTCTTCCTAGTCTATGAGGCTAAGAGTCAGTTACTCTACCTCATCCTTCAACTTAAATTATTTCTTCCTGTCAACAGCTTCCACCACCTACTCCCTTGAGGGACCTCTCAGCCCTTTCCTTTCTCCTCCTCCTCGTCTTTTTTACTTGTTCATTCTAGTGTCTCTGGGAAGATCTCCACAAACTGCTTCCTATTTCAACATTTTCTGGGTGGGATAGTTTTACCCAAAGACACACAATCCTCACCCTCTAACTTGAGGTCAACTGTATAGTCTTCCTTATCCAAAAATGATTCCTGAGTGATTCTTAAATTTTCATCGCTAGCCATTTTTTCTGTGGAGATTGGATCCCTTTAAAAATTCAAATTCCATATGACCTCAGTATCGCAGAATTAAAAACAAAAACAATTTAAGCTCATAGATACAGAAAACAGATTGTGGTTGCCAGAGGTGGGGGCGGGGCCTAAGTGAAATGGATGAAGGGAGTTAAAAAGGTAGAAACTTCCAGTTATAAAATAAATAAGTCCTGGGGATGTAATGTACAACATGATGGCTATGGTTAATAATACTTTATTGCACATTTGAAAGTTGCTAAGAGAGCAGATCTTAAAAGTTCTCATCACAAGAAAAAAAATTGTAACTATGTGCGGTGATTGACGTTAACTAGACTTATTGTGGTGATCCTTTCACAATATATACAAATATCGAATCAATATGTTGTACAACTAAAACTAATATGTCAATTATATCTCAATAAAAAATGCAAATACTTGTGGAGTAAGCAATTACTAGGACTTATGGAGAGCTCAGGAATGGAAACTATGAAAGCAGACACCAACAACATAATCTTACAGTGTTAGGAGAAAACAGATACACTATAGATCAAAGAAATACATTGTGTGTGTTATATATATGGATACTATATATGTGTGTACATATATAAAATAAACGTGTGTGTATATGTATAGGGGTGTGTGTGTGTGTGTGTGTGTGTATATATGTATATGAAGAGAGAGAGAGCTGTTTTAAATTCTGCACAGCTTTCTGCAGACCCATCGGCATGATCCAGAACCAAGATGGGCAAGAATCCTAGGAGGAACCTCCTTGGCACTCATCAGTGACTGTGCACCTCAAATAGACCATTAAGGATCCCCAACATCTGGGCCAGATACAGAGCACGGGGCTGTGACTGGCCTGCGTGGAACATCATTTTCCTGCAGTATAAAGCAACGTCCTGGGAATCCGTAATTCAATCATTCTAGGTTTGGCACCATTTGCAGTCCCCATCAAAGTTCCCTTCAGTTTTCTCCCACACCTACATATCCAGGTCCCCAAATTCTGTCTTTTGTCTTTGTACTGGTCCACCCTTCTCAGCCAAGCCCCTGGGATCCTGGCATATATTTCCTGCTGCTTGGTGCACCCAACATATCTTGGGAAAAGCATTCATACGTGGACATCTCCCATCATTGTATAAATATTCCTGTAGACAAGGTTTGGGAGAAGGATGTTTGCTCCTTTGGAGGCCTGGCCCTCGCCCTCTTGACTCTACTTTTTTATAATGAGTCCCAAGTCGTGTGTATGTGTGCCCAATATAATGCTGCCCTCTGGTCATTGGTGAACAAATCTCCCCATTCCTCAACTCACAAACCCGCGCCGAGTTCTTGGTGTTCCTTTTGATCCCTTCACTTCCTTCATTTGCTCTGTGGGCATCTATCTTTTCTAAAGTCCTTCCTATTCAGGCTTTTTTTTTTATTCACATAAAAGTCACAGCGCCTTTGGGGGGGAGATGATGTTATGCTTTAATTAGCAAAAGAGAATCAATACAGGGAAGGGTGGGACCTTAAATAGCGCACACAACAAGTTAAAGGAAGATACATATCACACTGTCCTTCACTGCCTCCCTATGGATGGACTCAGATAAATCAAATAAAGACCCTAGACTTAGGTCTGTTGGGGGTGGCCAGAGCTGCCACCCAGGTACACAATGTTCCTCCTAGCTTAGCAGGAGATTACTGCTCACATCAAAGAAAATCCACTACTTCTGTATCAGTAAGTATCAAAGGAAAGAGTCTCTGATATGGCCAACATGTAGTTCCTGGGTGGAACTTAAAGATCTGCCACAGCCAAAATCCCCATTAAGTTCCAGGACTTTGAACTTTGTTTTTCTGCTGTTCTGCCCCCTATTCCAGGCCAAACCGCCCCTCCAACTCCCCAGGTGAGAGGAGGCCAGATAAAAGGCCTATCAGCCAGTTACTGCAGACACTCAACTCAGACACATTCAGAGGGATGTGGGGGTAAAGGTCTTGAGGCATGGGCTTTTATTTGTGGCTTGCTTGGATGAATTCCCTGCCGAGGTGACGTCAACACTATTCCTGTGAGGTGGGGATTATTTTCTCTGTTGTTCAAATAAGAAAGTTGAGAAAGAGGCGCCATGAGCTGTCTGAGGTCCCATAAGTAAAAGGGGCAGAGATGAAACAAGATTTCAGCATTCCTGACTCTAAGTCCAGTATTCTCCCTTCTTTGACATTATCTAGAAAGCCCAGGATCCTGAATTTTGGGGGGAGCAGTAGTTCTGTGTCTTTTGATGCCTAGGGACCTTCTCATTGTCCTACACTCAATCTCAGGATGGCCAAAGAATTCACCCAGAACTCAATATATGAATAGGATCCAGCCTGGGCATGATAATCTTCCTCTTCTCTGGGACCCTTTAGTACACCTGAGGTGTGCAAAGAAGGGCACTGGGCACCCCCAGGATCTTGAACACCCTTTAAGGTAAGTAAGGAACTCAGAAAATTGGACTAAGACTGAAGCCTTTTAAATTAACAGATCTCAAAGCTCTGGGAAACTTGGGTGTAGAAAGATATCTTTGAATACGAATAAACAGGTTCATAGAACCCGTTGCCTTGGATTTACTGTGTTTCTGTCACTGTGTGCCAGTCTTCCTCCTTCTTTGTGCAAAAGGCAGGAGCCAGGAATCCAGAGGCCATCCCAATCCTTGCCTTCCTTAACTCAGTTACCTCATATCTCTTATCCCCACCTTTAAGTGGCTAAGAGGCATCTGCTTTGCACATCTGTCTTGCTATGTGCTGGTACCTTCAAAGGATCAGAACACTCTGAGTCAGGTTCAAGGACTGTGTATCATGCCACTGCCAGCTGGCTTTCCTGTGCAAAAAATGTGAGTGATTCACAGGATTTCTGGAAGCATACTATACTCAAAGAGAGTTCTCCTTTGGCCTGAAGCCTCACCATTCAACTTGTATCCTTTGATGGAGATATTGCTCAATGGTAAATGACATCTCAACACGTTAACCTGGCAATTTTCCTTCATCA
Source organism: Equus asinus (assembly GCF_041296235.1). Lineage (NCBI taxonomy): Eukaryota > Metazoa > Chordata > Mammalia > Perissodactyla > Equidae > Equus > Equus asinus. Next base: position 35,792,105 of record NC_091804.1, on the reverse strand, counting down.
AGCCATACTGAGGTAAGCTGGCCGGGACGTGGATTCTGAATGGGGAAGGTCGGAGAGCAGATATAAGCATCTAAGAATGGAAGCTCCCCAAACAGCTGATCTTTTACATTTTAAGGATGTCTCTCTTCCTTTTCTTTCTTGTCTTTCCCAAGTCATTTAAGTCCAATTTGCCTCAAAGTCAATGCATCAGTGATTCACGTGCCTAATGCTTGCATTTTTCCAAATTTCATGTAGTTTGAGAGGAGGATGAGTTTTCAAAGTCCCCTTTGAAAAAATTTTCATCTTTTAAATGCTCTCTAGTGTTACACTTGCTTTTGAGCAGAGGAATTTCGGTTGATTCATCTAGAGCAGCGTTGTTCAGTAGAACTTTCCGTGATGATGGAAATGTTCTATGTCTAAGCTGTCCAATATAATGGCCACTAGCTCCATGTGGCTATTGAATGCTTGAAATGACTGGAGACTGAATTTTAGTTTAATTAATTTAAATAGTCGCATGTGGCTAGTGGTTACCATACTGGACAGTGCAGTGGAGTCTTCTGCTTGTTGAAAACTTATGAACAAATATACTTTCAGGGAGAGGGGCAATCACTACCTTCTTACTGTGTAACTCATAACATCAGAATTTTACCCTTCTCTTGGACTCTTTTATTTTCCTTCCTATTTGGTTTCAGGAGAGTAAAGCAACAGATAAAGGATGAGGGGGACAGATGGAGGAGAGTTTGGAATTTTGAATGGTAATTAGGTTTCCTCCGCCTATGCCCCAACTCCCTGATCCCCTCAGCTGCTAGTTGTCAGCAGGCTATTTCATCTTCTTCTGCTTTGTTGTTTTCTCCTTAACACTTACTACCATCTATGTATTTCCATATTATCTTATGTAACTTGCATGTCAGCTCTATGAATGTAAGGACTTTGGTCTGTTTTGTTCACCACTATATTCCAGTGCCTAGAACTTGGAATGTAGTTAGGCATTTAATCAGCACTTATTACATGAATGAACTCCCCCTCCACTCACACAGGCATAAATTCTAGACAGATTAAAATCTTAAGTGTAAAAAAAATGAAAAAATGGAAATGAAGGTGGTTTTCAAACATCTAGAGGAGGAAGGAAATTCTGCACTTAGTACTGATAGCTAACATTTATGAGTGTACGCTATGTTTCAGGCCCTTTGCTTAGTGCTCCATACACATCAGAGTATTTAACCCTCCCAGTAACCCTACGAGATGAATACTGATATTATTTCTATAATGCAGATGAAGAAACTGAGGCTCTAGGAATTACATGATTGGCCTGGTTTCCACAGCTAAAAGTTGGTGGGGTTAGGATTCTAGCTCAAAACTATTTGACTCTGGTGTGTATGTTCTTTCCTCTCTAAAATACTAAACAGCAAACAGTATGATGACAGAAATGACCTTTGTATTGCCTAGAGAAGGACGGGAGGTGGGGAAACATAACCCTAATGTCCTGTTAATGGGAGTCTAACCCACCCCTCAGAGAGAAAAACATGGCACCAATTATCCAAAGCCTGAAATAGAGAACACATTTTGCCCAGCAATCTTTCTCTACTAACTCATACTACAAAAACAATAATATATGTGCCAAAGCTTTGACTATAAGGAGGTTCATCAGGAGATTTTTATTACAATAAAAAATTGGAAATATTCAAGTCTTCATGATCTGGGGAATGATGTCATATTTACAATTGGATTGTTGGCCTAACTTGTATGATGTGATTGCATTTTTTTGCTTCCTCTCGTCTGTATACTTTATTCAGAATGACTAGTTATTTCCTTGCTTCTTCAGGAAAACTTAGATAGGTCCCCACAAATTTTGTGTGACTCTTCAGTCGTAAAACATCTTCTCACCTTGATAATTAAACTGTGTAGGCCCATGTAATTAGCAACAACTCAATAAATTGTTTAGAATAGTGGACTCTTCTTTCCCTCAGAAGCTCCAGTTATGGAAGACGATGTGGTCAACATGTCTCTCTTGGGCTCTTTGTGATTCTCTTCCTCCACCTCCACATGGCTAAAAAAACCCCTTTCTGGTGCCTGGGTAGTAGAGGGAAGAAGGATCAACAAGAGGGAGTAGGAGAGTTCTTACACAATAGATAATATCAGAAGCTGGCATTGTGCTTCTGGTCCTCTTTCATGGGAGATTTCCAGGGTTCATTGGAAACACAAAACAGCATCTGGCCATTTACAAATCACGTATTTCCAAACTGCAGCCCACTTGTCTGCCAACTACAGGCCACTTTAGCCAGATTCCCTACCCTTTAGAGTCTTCAGTCATGACTCAAGTATACAGTGTCCCCACAAACTTCTGGGGACACACAGTCAGCTCTGAGTAGCATCCACAAAGCCTTTTCTCTCAACTTGGAATTAGAAAGCAGCATCCTTGCTTCCCCAAACAAAGCTTTTTACTGATAAAATCTCCTTCAAAATCCTTTCTACGACTCCTTCAATTTTGGATTGTCTACATTGGTGAAAGTTTTGAGTCTCCTGGCCATTTCTTGGTCATCATCTTTTCTCAAGTCCTGCTGAGTAGTCCATCTTATAACTCACTCTGCAATCACTCTGGTACTCTCTCTTAGGGTCTTAACTAAAACTTCCATTATATCATCCTATTACATATATTCTTAAATGAAAATTCAGGGCACTTAATGTGTTCTATTTTTACAATTTCATAAAAATAATGACCACAACATAATAAGATACACATATACTGGTTATCTCTGGGTGGTGGAATTATTAATGCTTATCCATTTCCTCTTTGTATTTTTTATTGTTGTTTTACAAATTATACAATCTGAAGATTTATTGCTTTTTAATCAGAAAAAAAGCAATGCATTTTTAAAAGAAACAATTTTGCAAAGGAAGGGGTCTGCAATGTGAGATGAGGAAGAAGCCTGGGGAAGCCAATGGTTAGCTTGATGTATTGTTAGGTGCCAGAAGGTGAAAAAGAAAAGTAGGAGAAAGAATAACACAGTATTCACTAGCCCTTTTTCTCTCTCTCCTACTCTCTTCTCCTTAATTCCTTGTCTTCCCCTAGCAGCATTGGGAGAAGATCTGTCTTCTGCCAGAACTTAACCCAAACACACATAGAGACTACCATGAAGCCCTGGGTTCGCCTATTCGTCATGCTCAGCTGTTGGGTTGTGATGCTCCTGTCTGTGCTGGGAAGCTTCAGGAACAAACCTCCCTGTAGGCTGTGTGGCAAGGGAGGTGGGTGCTCTGTCCAGACCTGGGATGTCTGGCATAATCCACTCAGGGTCCACATTTTCAGGATTATTCTTTGAAGGATAAGAACGCTCCTTGAAGCAGAGACATCCAGGAAGATTAGGTTGGATGTTCCCAATCTGGCATCCCTTCAGCCTCCCTCTCCCAGCTCTGGAAGCAATAACAGGTATAAGAAAAGGGATTGTAGCTTTTGTCCACATTCCATAAGCTAGCAAGAAATAATATTTTCCAGTGTCAGACCACCCTGGGTAGAGGAAACATCGCCACAGTTTCCCTCTGAGCCCATCTTTTCAGAATTTCTGTGCTTTATCTGAATGAGCTTTTGATGAGTACCAAAAGGGTAATATTTTGACACATTGATTTAGTTTGAAGGGAAGAGTCTTTTAGAACATGAAAAAATGGACAAGACAAATAAGGGGTCTTTATGAGTCAAAATTTGGCGTCATAAGATAAGAAAATGAGGACACTGAAGGGACTGAGAGGGCAAGTTGTGGGCCAGTGAAAGATACGGACTCCAGGGAGAGGCTGAGTGCTTGAGTGGGATCAGCAGGTTCCTATTCTCCCCCGGCTCAGTTTTCCATTTTGCGAATTGGGTATGGAAATTGGAGCCAGAGGATACACAGGCTGTGAAATTTAAAGTTATACGAGAATAGATTTGGTGAGGTGGTATCATAGGTGGGGAGGGTGTCCTAGGTCCTCTCTTCAGAGAGCGTGGAGAAGGTTCAAAGGTCTGCGATGCTGTGGGGACATGTAGAATGACGAAAGGCGTGTCATGCAAGGATCATGTCCTGTGAAAAGACATGGGCTAGAATTCGAGGAAGGGATTTTCTTGAAAGGCAGAGAAATACTTTGTGGCTTGGAGCTCAGGTTCTAGAGCTCAGGGATTGTTAAGCTTTAGAAGGGTTTCTTCTCCAAGTTGTGGGTGGATGGACCCTGCCAACTTCTACCACCTCAGTTCTAGGTGAAAGAAGAGAAAGTGAGCAGTGCTGGGTACAGCCTCCATTAAAGTATTGTGGAAAAAGGTGCACTAAATTGCAGGGATGTTTACGTCCAAATCATACATGTTGCTGGACCTTCTGTGGAAACATCTGCTTGGACAATGAGTGAGTGGTTGGTGGGAAGGTTGGGCCTAGGCATGCTTCCTCACTGCTTCTCACCTTCGTTTGGAAGCTGTGACTTGGAACAAAAGATTGCAGTCACCCAAACCCTGGTCAAAGAAACAGGCAGCTTAAGGCAATGCTCTCCTATCTCCCCACACCTAGGCTGCCACTCACTGCAAAAAATAAACCAAGATACCAACATAGTGGGGCCTCTATTTTTTTCACTCTTATTCAGTTCCCCTAAAACATCACCCATCAATTTGTTCATCCATTCTTTGTCTAAGACCCCAATTGGTGCCTCCTGAGTCTGGCCTCTCCATTGGCCCCTTGTCTCAGTCAGGCCCAAGGGGACACCGTCTCTGCCTGTCTGCTCAATTGGCAAATCTCTTGGGAGAAATTACTTAAAAATGAGCAAATCCTGATCTTACAGGAAAAATTCTCATTCCCATTAACTGGGGCCAAGAGTGCTATTAAGTTTGAGGATGGATGTCCCCCAGGGTTCCCCGACTTTTAACCACTTAACTTTTGTTTTCCAGAGAACCCTTTAAATCCATGCTAAATCCACACTAAAATAGCTGGGCCACCACTAGTGTGGGCTGGAGGAGCATGACTCTGGTCTGAGAAGAGCGCTGCCTGGCTCCCTGTGGGGATACTCACCTGCTCCAGGGGAGGAGCTCTCTGTTCTCTCCTTGACCTCTCCACCCTGAGAAGACTCAAGTCTTTGCCAAATAAACCAATACACTGACTTGAGGGCTTTGCATTTTTTTTGTACTCCGTGCCTGTGACTCCATTTCTCTCACAGTTGTTCCCATCCCACCATCAGCACAGACACCCAACTCTGCCTTCCCAGTTAGTCAGGTAGGCCCATGGCTATAGCAAAAATACACAGACTTATAAAAATCTCATGGGGTTAACACAGTACAAGTTTATCTTTATTCACAACACATTTCACTGAGGGAGGTCAGTGAGCAGGCACCCATGCCATGATTCAAGGACCCTGGTTCCTTCCATCTATAGCTCCATCATCTCCCAGAGCCTCCTATGTATCTAGCCAGCATATGAGAAGAAAGGGAGCATGGAGGCTCATACAAAAGGTTTTTAAGGGCTGGGTCTAGAAGTAGAGTTCTTATTTCTACCCACATTCTAATTTGCCATAATGTAGTTATATGGTCCCATTTATTTGCAAGAGAGATAAGGAAATACAATCTAGCTGTATGCCCAAGAAGAACATAAAAAGGGATTTGGTGAGCATATGGCAGTCTCTGACCTGTCTACTTATGCAAAGCCAAGCTTCTCAACCAAGACCCAAGACCTTGGCCTCCCTCCATGTCACTCTGTCCAATGGAACAAGCACCCTCCTGGTAAGAATTTAGCATCTCCAGTCGTTAGAGAAAGCTTTCCTGCCCTCAGGGTGGGTACTCTGAACTTCCAGAATGATTCCTCCTTCTGCTATCCTCAGTATCCTCTTATTCCTGCCAGGTCAGTTCTGTCTGCTTGGCAGTTTTACCTGGATAACATTACTCATATCCTGAGGTTTCAGGTAATGCAAGGCAGGTTTCCTACTCGTGTAGTTTCCCTAATTATATCTGAATTTCTACCATTTGTCATTAGTATCTTGAAATTTATTTAAAAAATATATCTTCCCCCAGATGAAGAGATTATAGACTACCTACTATGTATCTAGGCTTGTGCCTCTTCCTCGCCCAGAGGACAAGATATTCTCACTTGGATGGATGAGTCAGCGCATCACACTTACCAACTGGATAGCCCAAGGAAAGGCTTTGGAATGTGATACAGCAAAGACCAGGGCCAGGCAAGGGACTAAGGCCTAACAGAACACTGGCCACTGTCCTAGCGCTCAGAGCAATGAGAAGGGACAATGGCCCAGGGGCTCAGTAAACGTCCCTCAGGAGTGGGACTTTGTACTGACCTTCAGGTATAGGAAGGACTTGGAGCTCTTTTGAGTGAAAGTGGTTATTTCTTCCTGACAAAAAAAGTAAAGAAGAAAAAACGTTAGGAACCCCCACAGGAAGGACTAGGGGAGGAAAGGGTTGTCCTCTGGGGTATCCTTGATATTGTGAGGGAGGAAAAACAATTTCTCCTCTACCCTTCTAGGTTTTGGCTGAGATCATTGCCCCCCACAATAAAAGACAGATTAGCAGGAGAAAAACAAACAGGAGTTTAACAACATTTATTCTTCCTGTGTACGTGGGAGATATCCAGGAAAACTGAGTAACTCCCTGAAATGCCCAAGTCCTCACCTAAGTACCATCTTCAGCTGGAGATAAAAAATGTTGGGGGGCCAGCCCCATGGCCTAGTGGTTAAGTTTGGCATGCTCTGCTCTGGCGGCCCAGGTTCATGGCTTCGGTTCCCAGGTGCAGACCTACATCACTCATCAGCCATGCTGTGGCAGCAACTCACATGTAAAATAGAAGAAGATTGGCACAGACGTTAGCTTAGAGCTAATCTTCCTCAGCAAAAAAAAAAAAAAAAAAAGGTGTTGGGGGAAGGGGAAGGTCATTTATGGGAGGTTACTCTGAAAGGCACAGTAACAAGGGTAAGGTTGTTATGCAGTTTTAAGTTATTGCCTTCTCCAGTGACAAAGAGTTTCTAGAGATATAGAGTCATCCTTCTCTTCCTGGTACAGAGAAGAGGACACTCTTACAAATGGAGATTTCCCTTATAAATGTAAATGTCTCTTACAAAAGAGTAACTTTTGCTCAGTTTTCAGAACTTCTCCTGTGTCTGCACCTTCTTAAAAATAACCAGGCTAGAATAGTCCTTATGCCAAAGAGGTGTATTTTGGGATGACAAATTCTGCTCCCCTTCAATATCGTTTCTCATTCATGCCTTCATCTGCCAAGTCTGGCTCATGAGAGGTGGAAGGGAGAGATGTTTCTTGGCCAATATTAACAAAAGAATAATTGCCACGGATAAGTGGAAGGGCACCAAAGGGGTCAGTAAAATGTGGACACACAGGGCCCGTGGCCTAGTGGTTAAGTTCAGGGCGCTCCACTTCAGTGGCCCAGGTTTCGTTCCCAGGCATGGACCTATGCTGTGGCGGCAACCCATATACTAAAAAAAAAAAAAAAAGAGGAAGATTGGCACAGATGTTAGATCAGGGCAAATCTTCCTCAGGCAAAAAAAAGAAGGTTGGCAACAGATGTTAGCTCAGGGTGAATCTTCCTCAGCAAAAAAAAAAAGAAAAAAGAAAAGTGGACACACAGACAGCACTGCCCTTCTGCCAGACACATAGAGACAGAACACAAGGGTTATGGATTGTGTAGACTGAGCATCACCTGAACTTTCATCTGTGCCACCCACTGAAGAAGATATGAAGCCCATATTGTCCTTCCTTGTCATGGTGGTTAATGTTAAGCCTAACCTGAAGGATGGGCTGTGGAGAGAATACCAACATCTTTGTTACTGACACTAAAGTGGTAGTAAATGCTGAGATTATCACCTGTTAGCATAACCCATCACTTTTGCCCAGTGGCACCAAGTGTATATGTCAATGAGTTACCGTAGAAGACACTCTTGGTACTCTCATCAGACACCCATCTTTCAGCTCCTGCTAGTGCTGTGGTTAACGGTGTACACCTGCAACCTTCCCCAGCTAATTCCTCTCAGTTGCTGGGAGTCGCCTCAGCTAGATATGCCTGCCTCTTGGGGTGATGGAGCCTACTACAGGGATACAGAGCCTGACTCCTTTGCCTCCAGGTGGGACAACTCTGTAGAGAGATATACACTCCAGAGCTTTGTCTGAGGCCGAAGGTGGACTTTACCTGAGATCGCATCCTTGCTCAGTCCCTGCCATATTCTGCTTCCCTCACTCCCTTAGACATTTTCGCTGAAGGGCATTACCTTGTGAAGGGCACTCCCTCACACGCACCTGAGATCCTGTCTCAGGTCTGCTTCTAGGAAACCTGATCTAAGACTAGGGTGACCAAGTCATTGTGGTTTGTTGAGATTTTCCTGGTTTTAGCACTAAAAGTCTCACATCCAGGGAACCCCCTCAGTCCTGGGCAAACTGGAATGGTTGGTTGCCCTGCCTAAGACAATTGTCAGGTTTAATTTAGAAAAATGCCCCATACATATACCCCTGAACTCAAACCTATTGGCCTCATTAGTTCCTGAAAGATGTATTTGTGAATAGGGTATTAAGACTATATTTCAGTTGGATTGTGACTGGTTAATGCAATGGGCTTCTTTCTCCTGACATGGGACAATTCTGGGTGTAGAGTGATCCTAAGACCCTTAAAATTGGCATCAGTGTATGAGATAAATAGCTTGATGCCTAAAATAGCAAATTCTAGAAAAGGAGCTTTAAACAAAATGGTTACTGAAGTCCAATCAGCCTGTCCACACTACCTCCCTCCCCCAACAAATTCCAAGGAGCTCAAGAGGGCATGAAATCAAAACCAATTTTGTTCCCTAAAATGCCCTTGTGTAAGGCCTGATAACATTGGATCAATTCACTGAAGCACTTGATAAGCATGGAGAAATCTTAGTCAAGTCTTGCTTATTAGCTTTGAATTTCCAGATATCTTCAAAGTTGATGGACAAGGTCAGGCAGGAAGAAAGAGCTTTCTGCAGGATCTATCCTTATCTCTTGCTGCAATAATATATGCCTAAGATAGTTTATTGGGACCTATCAGATTTGACATTAAATGACAGACAGCTTCAAATGCACATACTCAGACAAATGACAATCCAGCAGCGTGAGGAAACATTCCTTGTCTTCCTCCATAGTCCTGCCTAAAGCAATTATATTTTCAAGATGAAAGAGTTCATCTGATTCACCCACCTCTCTTTTTCTTTCCATCAGCCACTGATAGCTGGCTAGGGCCCCAGGTAAGCAATTGCTTAAATCTTGAGTTTTGACTTTTTTTTTCTTATTTAAAGACATCTGTTTTTCCTCCCTTTGAACATTTGAAGGGATTTTATCCAGTTCATCTGATGCATTCCGAAGAGGCAGCCAGTTTTAGGGGGACAATTAGTTCCTTGACAATCAGAACATCAGAACTGTACACTTTTGGTTACTTCTTCTAGTTCCCTTTCTACTTGGGACAGAAATAGGAGGATACTGGTAGTAAGGTGGTAGAGCCAAAGAATGCACACCCAACTTCATCAGCTCATCTTACGCATCCTGTAAGTAGTTACTTTTCTTCCGTGGGGACTCCTAATGTTCTCCAGCCTCCCGCTCCAGTGTGTCTGAGCTGTGCTCCCGGCCCATGATGCAGTGTCAGTGAGGATTGCCCTTCACCATCATAGCAGTATTTCACCTTCTCCCAGATTAGAGATCCTGTTTCCTAGATCCCACCTCTCCCTCATTCTTAACAACCTCATTTTGGTAATACACACCCTACAGGAGCATCTTGAGAGAGGTTACCTGAGAAATAAATAAGCAAATAAATAAATAAAAATTTTGAGACTTCTCATGCCTTCATTCTCCCCTTACATTTAACATAGAGTTTGGCTGATATATCAGTTTGGATTAGTTTTGACTACATATAACAACAGCAGCAAAGAAAATAGTGGCTTAAATAAGAGGTTAATTTTTTTCCAAGCATGAGATTCAGGATTCCAGAACAAGTATGAAGACAAAGCTGTGGAAGATCAAGGCCCCTTCACCTTTCTGCTCCACTGTCCTTGGTATGGGGCTTCCATTTTCAGGGACACCTCACGACCCACAAGGACTAAGAAAGATATTAGATAGTCCCCTCACCCAAGTATAAACTTCAAGACAGGTTAAAAAGTTAAATCAAAGTAAGAAAATTCAAACCATAGCAAAACTAGAGGAAAATGGAACAGACTATTCCTTAAAACTGGAGGAGGAAAGACTCTGTGGTGTTAATAATAAAAATGACATTGTAGTGTAGCATTTCCGGAATATTAATCCAGTTATTTTTTTTCATTCTCTGCAATTCCTTTTTTTCATCAAGCCCTTTCCCCCATGAAACTAGGACATGAGGCTGAGGTTTATTTCCCCAGGGAAAAGGGATCACAAAACAAACCAGTGAGAGCAGAGTCACGTTCATGGGTTCGAGGTTTTGAACGCTATTACTGGTACTTGAGAGAGAAAAGTTGTTTTTCGGTTTTTGTCTTGTGTTTGAAATGACAAAGACTTGGCTTTGACTGTCAAGTGTATGGAGTTTATACAATAACCTTAGAGTTAGGAATAAAGCTAAATAACTAAAGAACAGTTTTTGTTTACTGCAAAAGTTACAAACATCTCACCAGTTGGTGGGAGGCAGAACACTGGAGTGGATTAGGATAGAAACAGAAACATCTAGATATGTTTGGAAATTCCAAAACAGAAAGCAGACCTCCAGTTAAATAGGATATTTGAATATGAACATATTTGTTTTCTATTGCTGCTGGAACAAATCACCATAAATTTAGTAGCTTAAACAACACAAATTATTATTTTACACTTCTGTAGGTCAGGAGTGAGACACCGGTCTCATCAGATTAAAAAAAACGTCAGCAGGGCTGCTTCAGAATTCAGTTCCTTGAAGTTACATGACAGATCTCCATTTCTTTGCAGGCTGTCAGCTGCAGGCTGTTTTCAGCTTTTGGAACCCACTCAAATTCCTTGGCTAGTGGCTCTGTCCCTCCATCTTCAGAGCCAACAATGGCGAATTGATGGATTTCTTTAGTAATATGTTTGATTTCTTTCCTCTTACTTACTTGTTTATTTATTATAGGTTTCTGGTTTCTGATTACCCTGAGGTTCACATATAATATTCTACGTACATAGCAATCTATATGGAATTGACAGTCTCTTTAGTGAGACTTCTTTCTAAAAGCTCTTCTCTTTTACTCCCCTCCTCCCACATTTTATGTTTTTGAAATCATATCTTATCTCTTATTTTGTATATGTCTATCCATTACCCTCTTATCATTGAAATATGTAATTTTAGTACTTTTGTCTTTTAACCTTCATAATATCTTCATAGGTAGTTGATCTACTACCTTTACTGTATTTTTGCCTTTACCACTGGTTGTATTGCCTGTTTGGGTTTTTTTTTTTTTTTTGGATAATTTTCTTATCCTTATTTGTGGTCTTCTCTTTCCCACTTAAATAAGTCCCTTCAGCATTTCTTGTAGAACTGATTTCTCCATGATAAACTCCTTGAACTTTTGCTTGTCTAGGAAACCCTTTATCTCTCTTGGCTGTAGGATTTTTCCTTTTAGCACTTTAAATACGTCATTCCATTCTCTTCTCACCTGTAGGGTTTCAGCTGAGAAGTCAGCTGATAGCCTTATGGGCTTTGCTTTGTGTGTCACTTGCCTTTCTCTTGCAGCTTTTAGGGTTCTCTCTTTATCTTTAATTTTGGACATTTTAATTATAATGTGTCTTGGTGTGGGCCTCTTTGGGTTTACCTTGTTTGGTGCTTTTTGTGCTTCCTGTATTTGGATGTCTGTTTCCTTCCTTAGGTTCGGAAAGTTTTCAGCTATTATTTCTTCAAACAGATTCTCTGCCCCTTTGTCTCTCTCTTCTCTTTCTGGGACACCTATGATACAAATGTTAGTGCACTTGATATTGTCCCAGAGGTCCCTTAGACTGTCCTAATTCTTTTTAATTCTTTTTTCTTTTATCTGTTCAGCTTGGTAATTTCTTCTAGTCTTTCGCCCAGCTTGCTGATCCATTCTTCTGTATCATCTACTCTGCTATTGAGTCCCTCTAGTGAATGTTTCATTTCCAGTATTTTATTCTTCATTTCTGATTGGTTCTTTTTTATATTTTCCAATTTTTTGTTGACATTCTCACTGTGTTCATCTAGTCTTCTCCCAAGATCAGTGAGCATCCTTATGAGTTTTTGTTTGAACTCTTTGTCAGGTAGATTGCTTATTTCTGTTTCATTTAGTTCTTTTTCTGGATTTTGTCCTGTTCCCTTGCTTGGAATACATTCCTTTGCCTCCTCATTATGCCTCTTTCTCTACTTATATCTATGTACTAGGTGAGTCAGCTATGTCTCCTGAGCTTAGAGAAGTGGCCTTATGCGGCCCAGCAGTGTGCTTCCCTCTCATCACTAGTCCAAATGTTCCAGGAGTGACCCCTGTGTGGGTTACTTGTGTCCTTCTGCTGTGGCAGGGTTGCTCTTACTACAGGAGCCCAGGGAGTCTAGGCTTTCCCTCCCTGGCTGGCTGTTTGTAAATCAGGTTTGAGGAGCCCCAGCACCGTTGGCTACAAGGTCTAATAGCACACTCCTGTTGTATCTTTCCCATTAAATGAGTAAGCACCCAGTGTAGCTGGTTGCTAGGTCCAGTGGCTTACAATTACTGTAGGCCTCTGGCCTGCAAGCTGTTGTCAGATCTCTTAGGATTGCAGCCGAGTGGGGCTGGCCCCAGGCACAGGATCACCCAATTGTTTCAGGCTTTGGAAGGTGGGGCCAATACCTTTTGTGGCTGTTTAAGAAGCACAGGTATTCTGCCACTGATAAGCCCCACCCCCCACAGGTCCACACACACCATCAACACTTGTCCTGGCCCATGCACACTTCCTGACCCCCTGGAGCATACCCACTCACCCCAATGCAGAGGTCTCCACCTCTCCACCACCCCCCCCCCAACAGTTAACCTGGTCCTCACACAGGCCCTGCCCCACAGAGGTGGACAAACTTGCTTGCCTGTAGAGGATCCAGGTACCCAGTCTATTCAGGCTGAAAATTTGCCTGAGGGCTTGCTGTTGGGTGGGGCCAGTCCCTAGGGCAGGCTGCCTGCCCTAGCTGAACTGGATTAAATCTGCACTCTAGTGGGTGTGGCAGACCCCTGGGCTAACAGGCCAGGGGAAGAACTCCAATGGCATCTCCCAGCATCTGTGTCAGCAAGCCTGTACTAGGTCACAACAAGGGCCACCACCAATGTCTCTGTCTCTGGAGAGGTCTCACCTCTCAACAAGATGCACCCAGAGCCTACCAGGTGAGTCTCTTTTCACTAAAGGACTGTGCACCTTTCTTTCTGGTGATTTTAGGTTGCTCTCTGAGATGGGTGAATTTTTGCCTGGGTCCTTTAAGAGCTGGCTTTATTCCACTTATGTGGATAGCTTTTCTGGGGGTATTCCCCATTGTAGTTAGTAGACAGTGACGCCAGATAGTATGACACTAGTCTCAGTTGTGCTGAGTCTGAAGGGTGCTTACTGCAATAATATGCCCCTGCTAAGGTCCCCACTTCTCTACAGAGGGCTGCATACCTTAGGGTGGCTCCTGCCTGGCTCGCTGTGAAGCTCTGTTCCTGGCGAAGATGGTTTTTTTCTCTCCAGAAGGAATTTCTGCCTCTTCTGCCTCAGTCAGAACTGACCCTTGTTGTGGGGGTTCTTTTTATCCAGTTTTCAGTTCTTTCTCTGGGGTAATTTTTCCAAGAAGAGTTTTCAGCTTGTGTTTGTGGGAGTTGTCAGTTGTGTTTGTGGGAGGAGGTGAGTTCAGAGTTCACCTATGCTGCCATCTTGACAAGATCTCTCCAATGGAAAGTTGAGTCTTTCTCACACTTTGACTCTCGCCTCCTGTCTCATCTCTCTAACACACTTCAGCTAGGAAAGGTTCCCCGCTTTGAAGGACTCATGATTACATTGGGCCCACCTGTTTCCCCAGCTCAAGGCCCCTACCCTTAATCACACCTGCAAATCCCCTTTACCATGTAAGGTGATGTAGTCACAGGTTCCAGGGGTGAGGACATGAGCATCTTTAGAGAGGGCCATTATTCTGCCTACTAAAATGTGTTTATCTCTGCTTGCAAATAAACCTCACTAAAATGATTTGATAAGAAACATTAAGACACAAGGTCAAAGAGAACAGGAGAGGAAACATAGTAAATAAGCAATTTCAAGAAATTGAAAACTGGAAAGCAATAGATAAATTAGTAAGTATCTTACTAAACTGGAAGAGGTAAAACCAAACTGCCTGGAGAATATGTCTGTATTGTATTGAGTCTTGGGTAGGGCTAGGGTGAGGACTGGAAAGGCAGCTGAATTAAGCCAAAGAAGCACAAAAAGTCTCAGTAACTGAAGGCACTAAGTGTCTCTGAAGATGGGAATGTGGATGTGGTTGAGAACTTGTTAAATGAGCAGTTGAACTTTGCTTTTATTGATTTCTTTATGTTATATATGTAAATTAAGCAATTTTTCACAGTCCTTCAATCCCTCGAAACTATTCCAGAGTCTTTGAAATTCAACTTCTTCACAGAACTGTCTCCTTCCTCCATTGCATTCTTCTTGAGATATTTGAAGATGGTCAACACCATCTGCTGTATCAACCTGGTGCTCGATCCCCTCCCACAGTGATTGTGGTTATCAATCTATATACATATTGTCTCTAGCATTCAAAAATGTTATGCCATGCTCCAGTGACTTAAGTAGAGCCTTAAGAACTTTCATGATTTATTTTCTTGTGCATAGAAGAATCATGCACAAGACATGGAAACATGTATGTGGCAAAGCTTATATCTTTTATGAGTTCATCATTCTCAATATGCTGAATACTTACAATTTTTCTTCTAATATTATATGCTTTTCTAGTCCTCTTTGGCTCGTGCACTTTATTCACAAGGTTTTAATTTTCACAGAAGATATTTGTACTTAGTAATGTGAGGGAGATGATACCAACAATACACAATATGTTTAAACAATGTGAGCATGAAACAAACTGAATGACGACTCAGTGACTATACATCCTCTTGCCTGGATTCACAGGTAACTTAAATGTTTTTGCCTGCACAGTTCCCTAGCATATTTTTTGAAAAATCTGAATCGAGGTGATGCAGGTAAAGTCAAACTCTTTCTCTTAACCTCTCAAATGCATCAAAACTTGTATTTTTTTTTGTTCCAACAATGTGATGGAACTTCTCTGTTGGACTTCAGGTATTCCACAAAGGATCTCTCATCTGTGAGTGATCGTCTAAATGAGTGTTTTCCAGTGGCTCCTGGACTGTGGCCAAGTGGGGCTAGAGCCAGTTCACAGGCCACTTCAGGGTCCTATGCCGGGACCGAGGTCTGTATGCCTATTACCCAACCCCTGGGTGAAACTCCTCCCAGGATCCCTTGGTGTAGGGTGCTGGACCCCACAGCTCCCAGAAAGGTGCTTTTCTTCTTGGGTGGATGCCAGATTGTTGTTGTGGAGGGATGGGGGGGGAGGGGGTGAATTCCAGCAGGGGCGTCTTGTTCAGCTATCTTGCTGATGTCACTCCTGAAAATCACTTTAATGAAACTGAGTGATATAAAGTTGATATATCTATAGAAAATTTAAATTAAGTATGCTTAAAAAATGGAATATGCTGGTATCATTTAGGAGCTAATTATTGTGAAACACAGAAAACTTTGGGGAAATTTAGACTTAGAAAAAGTTGTTCCACTTCAATTTTTGTGGTCAATTTTTAAAAGTCTCTGATGATTTTCAAATTTCAATTTACTTATATTTACTGATATTCTTAAGTCGCTTTAAAAATGCAGTAAAATAGGGGGCAACCCGGTGGCGTAGTGGTTAAGTTCAGGCTCTCCACTTTGGCAGGCCACCCCCCAACCCCCGGACCTATGCACCACTTACAAAGCCATGTCGTGGCAGGTGTCCCACATATAAGATGGAGGAAGATGCACACAGACGTTAGGTCAGGGCTAATCTTCCTCAAAACAAAAACAAAACCCAGAAAAATGCTTATATAATAAATGTGTATATATATTTTTTATTGGGGAGTTTAAAGGTATCTTTCATGACAAATAAATGATACTGGTATCTATCTAGGTGTGGATAGCTGATAATACCTTATTAAATTTCTTTGTACTTTTCTGTTTTTCAAATTTCTAAAAGAAAAAATTTTAAAATTACAGAGAATTCGTTTCTGCAATGAGAGGAATATAAAGTATAAGAGAAGGAAAGTATCTCATGAGGCACCAATGCCCAGCCAAGGAGTGGTGGACAGAGAAGGGGAGGAAGCAGAACTGGATGGGGTAGTTAGAGAGCAGTCACGTGTTCTCCTGGCTCCGCACCCTGAAACTCTTCTCTTCCCCCAGCTGAACCTGGTGAAATCCTGGGGCTCCTCCCAAGTTTATGCTCAGACACCCAGAGCCAACATCATGAAGTGGTTGGTTCTCCAGCTGCTGACACTCTACTGCTTGGGGATCCTGCCAGCGTCAGGAAACTGGAAGGAAAGAATTGATTCTTTAGATGAATTTCCAATTTACAGTAGGTATTCTGGCTGGGCTTCAAGGCGAAGTTGGGTAGAAAACAAAAGGATCTTTCCTAGTCCAATTGCAGAGAGGAACCAGGGGCTGGCAGATATAAAAGCATTGGCTCCTTTTTTAAGCCAGGATACTCAAGGAAAGCTGAATGTTTAGTTCTGAAACTTGAGGGTCTCCTGACACTACAGGTAACAGAACGTTTTATGTGTGTTGTGGGGGCTGTAGTGGCCACATGGTGTTTTTGTCCAGGAGGACATTTGCGGTTGAAAGCTTCACAGGGTTCAGAGCCAGTGTGGAGGGTGCCTAGCTTGAGCTAGCAGGAATTTATGTCCTCAGTTAGGAGTTCCAAGGATGAGCACCAAACTGGAAAAAGCCTATTAATTATTTCTTGAAATACGCCCTTTGTTTAGGGACTTGAGTATTTCAGAACATCGGGCATGGGGAGGAGAAATAAAATGCATGCTTGGTGAAGACAAGTTTGGAACCAGTGGGGTAAAAATTGAAATCAGCAGAATTTAAGTGGGTTCCATCGTGTAATATTTAGCACTCTGGACTCTGAAATCAGCAGAATTGAGGGCAGAGTAGTGGGTTAATAACTAGTGATAAAGGTTTCCAGGGGGAAGAGCGAGGTTTGGAGGGCCATCTCAGCCAGGGGCAGAGCAGTGGAGGTGCAAGGCAGTTTCTTTCCCTGCTCTGTGACTCAGTTCCTCCCACCCTGTGAAACAGGAGTGGGAGACTAGAAGGTGTCTTGGCACCCTTTGTTCTGAGAATTGGGTTTCAGGACTCAGGTTCTGTGAGTTTAAATTCCATGGGAGTACCTTCAGGGTAGGTGGGTTGGTTAGAGGGTGGGAGCTGGATCTTGACTCCAGGAACCAAAAAGGCCACCATATTCCTTCTCAGTTTTTCCAAAGCTGAAATTGAAACCCTGCCCAAAGATTCCCACAGACGAGCATTGTGTCACCAATTGTCAGTTACACTCGGAATGTCAAATTGGTCATCGTTGCTGCAGGGCCTTCTGTGGAAATGTCTGCATGCTTCTCAAAGAAACTGGTAGGATCTAAGAAACACCTTTCCCTTGGCATTTGGTTCTCAAAGACTATGGCCTCCCAAACTGTGGGCAGACAGACAGCAGGAGACTATGCCTCCTCAGTCCCAGTATCCAATCCAGCCTGGGGACCCCTGCCTCTTCACCCAAACCTCGGAGCCCCCACTCTCCACTTGCAGGCTTAACTGATTTATCCAAACTCTAGGAGGTCTGACATTTAAGTCTCTTTGCTCATTGGACTTAAAATATCCTAAGAGAAGCCTTGAGTGGATATCTCCTAAACAACAGAAAACATCCTCCTCCAGGGTTTGGACGGATCTGTTACACTTAAAGAAATGTGCTTCTCTAGACTGTGCGGCTACTGAATACCTACCCCTTCTCTCTTCCAGGAAGCAGCAGTAGGAACAATAAAATCAGCAACATGATGTCCACTGTTGAGCCCTTGAACCGCCAGTGAGAGTTGGAGAATACCTGGGAGGCCTTGGAAGAATGCTACATGACCTTCAGTAGAATCGTCTTCTTGCCCCAGCTGTGGATAGGGGAGTGGACCCAGCCAATGTCTCTCCTACCTGCCAACTCTCTTCCCTGAACTATTATATTTTCAGGCTCAATTCCTTGACAAATAAGCTGTGACAGTAACCTAGAACCTCTGTTTCTTCTTCTATAGTCCCAGTTCCATTCGCTGTCCCTAATCTTTTACCTAACCCCCCAATGCCTGCCTCCAGTTTGGATCTCCTTGCCTTCTCACCCTTTAGAGGCTTGATCTCCTTAGCAGAACTCCTGAACTCTACTCTTTGTTCATGGACTAATATAGCTGGGGAAAACTGCTAATGTGTGGGATGTTTTTATGGCTACAGAAAACCTTGTCCCTCTGAGACTCGCACAACTTGATGCAGCCTTTCTCCCATTATTTCAGGCCTGTGATTCTAGTAGTTCCCCAAAAGCTTCCTCTCTTTTTAACTAATCCATGGAGGTATAATCTTCCCTGAAGGTGACGGCACCAATCGTCTAGAATCGAAAGGAAATGCCATTGGCCTCCCTAAGTTCTCTTCCCAGACAATGCCTAATTTGTTACCATTCTTTATTCAATCATTTGCGGTCTACAGGGATTTCAAATGTAAGTACTCCTAGAAAGAAAAAGCATCCTTCAGAGAACTTACCACGTGCCCAGGCTTGTGGCAAGGGCCACTCCATGTGAGTAGAGGTGTCACTAACTCTATCTGTTGGCATATAGCTCAAGGAAGAGTTAAGTCTTATGATCCAGACAAGTAGAAACCAGGATGGGGCATGACAAGAAGGGACCAATGGGACATACAGGCAGTGCGTTAAAGTATAGAAGACAGGGGTTGCTATGGGTTGTGGTATCAGGCTTCCTGGAAGAAGAGATGATTGGTCCTACCTTGAGGGATGGAGAGGAAGTGTATAGCTCAGAGTGACAGTTATTTTCCTCCTTGACAGGATTAAATATAGAATTGGGAGCAGAGGGGAGGAAAGGGAACTTGAGGGAAATGAAAAGTTGACACCTTATCTTCCCCCTGCCCCTAACAACAACAGATGAAGTTGCAAACAAGCTTGGATCAGGAATTTGCTATTAAGCTCTAGGTCCGTGGCATGTTATAGTTTGCCTTTTCTGATTTTCCTTTCTGGTCTCTGTTATACCCACAAAACCTGTAGGCACAGGTATCGTTTGCTAAAATTAGCAAGGAGAACCAATAGGGAAGACTGTTCACAGGCTGAACCCACCTGAGTTCACTCAGTAAGTTGAAGACAAACGGATACACAGACTTCATTCTCCAAACACCTCTGTACTTGAGTCTCCTGAAACACATCTATGTCAGAGGCCAGAGATGTGCTTGAAGTAGGGGTTCCAGTGGGGAATAGGGTTGGGGAGGGGCACTGTCCAGAGACAGCGTTAACTGAGATGGGCAAAGGAGGACAGATCCTTAGTGTTCTCCTGGATGAGCAAGGGGTGATTGCCTTAGGACAAAACCAATGAACTGTTTCCTGCTGAGCAATTAGAAATGAGAAGCAGTTGAGAAAAAACTCTGGAGCCACCTGGCAGATAGGACATTGTCCTTCACCCCCAGGTACACCAAGGAACACTCTGAGCCTTTGCAGTTGGTTGCCTTGCTTCAAAGCCTAGAGCTAACCCACTCTGGAAGCTGCAGAAGTGGGAGGTGACTGGTATCCAAAGGTGTGGACTGGGAGTCCTCCAGGGGGGTCTCATTCTAGCTTTACTGGAAGGATCGGTCCCAAGTAAACTGGCCTGCCATTGTCAGAAGCACGGCTGACCAGCAGACAATTTTAACACACTTCTCTCAGTAACTGATAGAATAATACAAAAAAAAAAAAAAAACTTAGCAAGGCTACAGAAGATTTGAACAACTGTGAATAAATAAAAAAGTAACCAATCAACTTATCTGGAAACGAATTCAGAATTACTGTGGAATATACATTCTTTTCCAGAGCACGTGGGACATTTAAAAAATGTCTCAACAAATGTCAATAAATTGAAATCAAACTGACCACTGTGGAAATAAGCTAGAAGTAAATAAAATAGCTAGAAAAATTTTCCATTAATTAAAAATTAAGCAAAACAATTCTAAGGAACCATGATCAAAATGAAATCACAATAGGAAACAGAAAATATTTTTAACTGATAAATGAAAATCTGGCATACCAAAACATGTGGATACAGAGTGATGCCAACAAAATGGCGACATAGGAGACCCCAACCTCTGTCCTCCAACAAATATCAACAATTAGACAGCTATCTAGGAGCAAAAACAGCTCCGGGAGAGTCTAGAGTCCATTTAAGCAACACACTGGAACAAAACCCCTGAGAATAACCCCATGAGAAGGAAGAACAGCTACATTTTGCCTGCATCACCCTATCCCCTAGGCCAGCATTGCTCAGCACCAAGAGGAAACCTCCCAGTTAGAAAGAATTCCTTTCACTAGGAAAGGAAGAGCGGGAGGAGGGGACAAGTTCTCAGCCTTTTGGGGTTTCTGTTTCACCCCACCCAAACCAGCAAAACTGAGAAATAGACACAGGTAGGAAAAAGGAAGAAAACCAGGGCCTACCGGTAGCAGCCACACAGTAGGAGTGATTGTGATACACAGTAGGAGTGATTGTGATAAACAGTGAACCTCTCTGCAGACAAACCCAGCAGATTCCACCACTGAAGAAACTAATGGCCACCATAGCCACCACAGACCCCTGAAGATGTCACTAGATTTTGCCCCACAGGTATTCACAGTCACTGAACCAGCCATCTTAGTCCCTCCCTACTCCTTACCCCCTACTCCCACTGGAGCCCAGAAACCGTATTGGTAGCCAGTCCAGGCCTCTGTGGCTGTGTGACTGCAAAATGCCAACCTAGACCCCCACAGCTGACCACCACCACAGTTGTGCATGCTTGGGGCTGGCCCCTCCATCTGTGCACTTGCATGCTACCAGCCTGACGCCCATGACAGGCCTCCACTGCAGTGCACACACCCCGGGGGAGATTGTGAAGCCACAGGAAAGCACGCGGACAGCTAGGGTCCCTGCAGCTGCTTGTGGTCCAGGCTCAGGACGTGTCTCTAGTCACCAGCCTGCACCACTGCACTCGTCTGCAGATAGCCCCTCCAGCTGTGCAACTGCACACCCCTGGCCAAACCCCAGGCTTTCAATAACAATCACAGGCTTCCAATGCCATGTGCCCATGACAAGACCCAGCAGCCACGGTTGTGCATCCCCACCGCCAGGGTCCCTGCAGCTTCCAAGGAGCCCATAGTTGGCCCCTGCACTTGCTGCATGCCCTGCCCCACCCCCACTATGTATGTGTCTGCAACTGGTGCCTACCACTGCACAGGCACCTCCAGCCAGCCCCTGCAGCCAAGAGAGTGCACACCACCAGCTCTGGCCACCAACACTGCCTGCCCTGGTCCCTAACTGCTGGACCTGGAGGTGCTGCTGAGGATCACAACAGCCCTTGAAGCCACTCCGGCCCCCCCGAAGTACTCACAAGGGCCACACAGTTGTTGATGCTGTGAATTCTGTCAGCCTGAGCCAAAGAGACATCATGTTCCTCTGGACCTGGTGCTGCCATATGCCCCTGCTTGACATCCTGCACCACTAGACCCAGGGTCACAACACACTCCAGTATGCTCCCACCTGCAGGTGAAAGCCTTCCCTTATTGTAGTCAGTCAGTAAAGTATGGAAGTGTTGACTGCTTCTTCAAATGCCCAGACATCTAAGCAAGGCTACAGAGATCATGAAGAATCAAGGAAACATGACTCCACCAAAGACATACAGCAAACCTCTAGTAAATGGCCTCAAAAAAATGGAGATCCAGGAATTGCTCAAGAAATAATTAACAAATTTGTTCTAAAGATGCTTAGAGAGCTACCATAGAACACAGATAAACAGTTTAACAATATCAGGAAAACAATTCAAGAACAAAATGAGAAGTTCGACAAAGAGATAGAAAAGAACCAAAATATTTTGGAGCTGAAGAATATAGTGATGGAATTGAAAAATTCAACAGAGAGCTTCAAAAGCAGACTTGGCCAAGCAGAAGAATGAGTCAGCTGGCTAGAACACAGATCAATTGAAACTATTCCATCAGAGGAGTAGAAAGAAAAAAGAGTGAAAAGGAATGAAGAAAGTCTACAGGACCTATGGAACACCATTAAAAGAAACAATCTATGTATCATTGGAGTCCTGGAAGGAAAAGAGAGGGAGAAAGAGGAAGAAAGTTTATTTAAAGAAATATTGGCTGAGAACTTCATAAACCTTGGAGAGATTTGGACAGCTAAGTTTATGAAGTTAATAAGTCACCCAAAAATTTCAGTCCAAAATGATCTTCACCAACACATCTTATAATTATAAACCATCTAAAATCAAAGACAAAGAGAAAAATTTTTTTAAAGGTAATCTGCATTTTTAAAGGTTTTTTAATATTATTAATGCTAAATATTAATATCATTTTAATAAGCTATTAAAGAAAAATGTCTTATTTCTTCAAAGAAATATAAAACAGAACATAAAGATTCTGGGTAACTTGAAAGAATGGCAAGACAGTTCTAAATTCACAGAAATTGGCTTCAACTATTTTCTTTTTTTTTTCAGTTTCTTTTTTTTGTTGCAGTAACATTGGTTTATAACATTATATAAATTTCAGGTGTATGTCATTATATATTTCAATTTCTGTGTAGATTACATCATGTTCACCACCCAAAGACTAATTACCATCCATCGCCACACACGTGTGCCTGAACACCCCTTTCGCCCTCCTCCCTCCCCACTTCCTCTCTGGTAACCACCAAACCAATCTCTGTTTCTGTGTGTTTGTTTGTCATTGTTTTTATCTTCTACTTATGAGTAAGATCATATGGTATTTTACTTTCTCCCTCTGATTTATTTCACTTAGCGTAATACCCTCAAGATCCATCCATGTTGTTACAAATAGCCAGATTTCATAATTTCTTATGGCTGAGCACTATTCCATTGTGTATATATACCACATCTTCTTTATCCATTTGTCCCTTAATGGGCACCTAGGTTGCTTCCAAGTCTTGGTTATTGTGAATAATGCTGCGATGAACATAGAGGTGCATGTATCTTTAGGCCTTCGTGTTTTCATGTTTGACAAAGAGAAAATTTTAAAAGCAGCAAGAGTAAAAAAATTACTTTTTCATAAAAAGGAACTCTTGTACGGCTATCAGTGGATTTCTCAGCAGACACTTTTCAGGCCAGGAGAGAATGGGATGGTATATCCAAAGTGCTGAAAGAAAGAAACTGCTAACAAAGAGTACTTTACCCAGGAAAGTTGTTCTTCAGAAATGAAGGTAAGATAAAGACTTTCCTTAACCAACAAAAGCCGAGGGTGTTCGTCAAACTAGACCTGCCTTACAAGAAATGCTGATAGGAGATCTTCAAGCTGAAATAAAGGGACAGTAATCGGTAACATGAAAACGTACAAAAATATACAACATGCTGGTAAAGGTAAGTACATAGATAGATTCAGAATACTCTAACACAGTAATATGGTGGTGTGTTCACCACTTAACCCTAGTATGAAAGCTAAAGGACAAAAGCATGAAAAATAGCTGTAGTTACAATGATTTGTTAATGAATACATAACATAAAAAGATGTATATTGTGACACCCAAAAATTAAAAAGGTGGAAGTAATAGGGTAGAGATTTATATGTGATTGAAGTTAAATTGTTGTCAGCATAAAATAGACTGTTATTTCTATAAGATCTTTTATGTAATCCTCGTGGAAACCACAAAGCAAAAACCTCCAGTAATCACAAAAGATAAAGAGAAGGTAATTAAAGTATACCAATATTTAAAATTATCAATTCACAAAGGAAGTCAGCAGGAGAGAAAGGAAGGAGCAAAGGAACTATAAAACATTCAGGAAATAATTAATAGGATGGCATTAGTAAGTGCTTATCTATAAATAATTACTCTAAATGTAAATGATAGACTTCTCCAATCAAAATGCATATAGTGGTTGGATGGATAAAAAAACAAGAGCTAACTATATGCTGTCTACAAGAGGTTCACATCAGCTTTAAGGGCATACATAGGCACAAAGTGAAGGGTTGGAAAAAAGATATTCCATGCAAGTGGAAACCAAAAGAGAGTAAGTGTAGCTATATTTTTTACAAAATGGACTAAGCCAAAAACAGTAATAATTACAAACAAGGTCCTTATATAATGATAAAGAGGTCAATTCATCAAGAAGATATGTCTATTGCAAACATATATGCACCCAATATCGGAGCACCTAAATAGATTAAACAACTGCTAATGGATTTGAAAAGAGAAATAGACAGTAATACAATAATAGTAGGGGACTTTAATACCCCACTTTCAACAATGGATAGATCATTCAGACAGAAAATCAACAAGGAAACATTGGACTTGAACTGTACTTTAGACCAACTGGACCTAACAGACATGTACAGAACATTCCATCCAATAGCAGCAGAATACACATTCTTTTTAAGTGCACACGGAACATTCTCCAGTATAGGTCACGTGATAGGTTACTAAACAAGTCTTAGAAAATTTAAGAAGATTGAAATCATACCAAATATCTTCTCTGACTACAATAGTATGAAATCAGAAATCAATAACATGAGGAAAGCTGGGAAATTAGTAAATATGTGGAAATTAACACACTCCTGGGCAAACAATAGGTCAAAGTAGAAATCAAAAGAGAAATTTTAAAAATCTTGAAATAAATGAAAATGGGAGCACAACATACTAAAATCTATGGGATGCTGCAAAAGCAGTTCTAAGAAAGAAGTTTACAGAAATTAACACCCAAATTAAGAAAAAGAGAGATCTCAAATAAACAACCTAACTTTACACTTCAGGGAACTAGAAACGAAGAACAAACTAAGCCCAAAGTTAGCAAAGGAAGGAAATAACAAAGATCAGAGCAGAAATAAATGAAACAATAGAAAGAATTAATGAAACTAACAGCTGGTTTTTTGAAAAGATAAACAAAATTGAGAAACCATTAACCAGACTAAGTAAGAAAAAATAAGAGAAGACTCAAATAATTAAAATCAGAAATGAAAGAGTGACATTACAATTGATACTACAAAAATACAAAGAATCATAACAGACCACTACGAACCACTATATAACAAAAAATTGGATAACCTAGAAGAAATGGGTAAATTCCTAGAAACATACAACCCGCCAAGACTGAATCATGAAGAAATAAAAAATCTGAACAGACCAATATCAAGAAAGAAATTGAATCAGTAATCAAAAATTTTCCAATACAGAAAAGCCCAGGATCAGATGATTTCACTAGTAAATTCTACCAAACATTTAAAGAAGAATTAATGCCAATTCTTCTCAAACTCCTCCAAAAAATTGGAGGGGAGTGAAACTCCCAAACTCATCTTGTGAGGCCAGCATTACCCTGATGCCAAAGCCAGAGAAGGACACTACAAGAAAAGAAAACTACAGGCCAATATCCCTGATGAATATAGATTCAAAAATTCTCAACAAAATACTAGTAAACCAAATTCAACAGCATGTTCAAGATTGCAACATGACCAAGTGGAATTTATGCCTGGGATGCAAGGATGGTTCAACACATACATCAATAAATATGATACAACATATTAATAGAATAAAAGATAAAAATAATATAATCATCTCAATAGATGCAAAAAAAGCATTTGACAAAATACAACATGCTTTCATGATAAAAACTCAACAAACTGGGTAGAGCAGGAACATACCTCAATATAATAAAGACCAAATATGACAAGCCCACAGCTTGTCATCATATTCAATGGTGAAAGGTTGAAATCTTTTCTTTTAAGTTCAGCAACAAGACAAGGGTGCCCTCTCTCATCCTATCTTACACATATTTATTCAACATAGTACCGGAAGTCCAAGCTAGAACAATTAGGCAAGATAAAAATAAAAGGCATCCAAACAGAAAGGAAGAAGTAAAATCTTCTCTATTTGCAGATGATATAATCTGACATATAGACTATTCTAAAGAATCCACCAAAAAACTGTTAGAACTAGGAAACAAATTCAGTAAAGTTTTAGGATAGAAAATCAATATACAGAAAGCAGTTGCACATCTATACACTAACAACAAACTCTCTAAAAAAGAAACAAAGAAAACAATTCCATTCACAATGGCATCAAGGACAATAAATAATTTAGGAATAATTTAAACAATGAGGTGAAAGATCTGTACACTGAAAACTATGAGACTTTGATGAAAGAAATTGAAGATGATACAAATATCCTATGTTCATGGATTGGAAGAATTAACATTGTTAAAATGTCCATGCTACCCAAAGCCATCTATAGATCCTTTGGATAGATCTATAGATTCAATGTAATCCCTACCAAAATTCCACTGGCATTTTTCACAGAAATAGAAAAAACAATTGTAAAATTTGTATGGAACCACAGACACCCTGAAGAGACAAAGCAATTCTGAGAAAAAAGAACAAAGCTGGAGGTATCACACTGCCCAATTTCAAACTATATTACAAAGCTATTTTAATCAAAACAGTCTGGTATTGACATAAAATAGACACATAGATCAGTAGAACAGAATCATGAAGCCCGAAATAAGGGACAGGCCTGGTGGCATAGTGGTTAAGTTTGTGTGCTGGGCTTCTGTGGCCTGGGGTTTGCGAGTTTGGATCCTGGGACAACACACTGCTCATCAAGCCATGCTATGGCAGCATCCCATGTACAAAAAATAGAGGAAGACTGGCACAGATGTTAGCTCAGGGACAATCTTCTTCACCAAAAAAAAAGAAGCCAGAAATAAATCCTTGCCTATACAGTCAACTAATATTTGACAAAGGAGCCAAGAATACTCAATGGGGAGAGGACAGTTTCTTCAATAAATGGTGTTGGGAAAACTTGATGACTACATGCAGAAGAATGAAATCAGACCACTATCTTACAAGATACAGAAAAATCAACTCAAGATGCATTAAAGACTTTAACATAGACATGAAATTGTAAGCTCTAAGAAGTAAACATAGAAAAAAGCTCCTTGACATTGGTCTTGGCAATGACTTTTTGGATATGACACCATAAGAATAAGCAACAAAAATGAAAATCAACAAGTGGCAATATATCAAAGTAAAAAATCTTTGCGTGGCAAAATCAGGAATCAACAAAATTAAAAGGCAAACTATGGGATGGGAGAAAATATCTGCAAAACATATATCTGATAAGAGGTTAAT
Source organism: Equus asinus (assembly GCF_041296235.1). NCBI lineage: Eukaryota > Metazoa > Chordata > Mammalia > Perissodactyla > Equidae > Equus > Equus asinus. Next base: position 35,764,797 of record NC_091804.1, on the reverse strand, counting down.
ATCCAAAATATATAAGGAACTCAAACAACTCAGTGGGCAAAAAAACAATGATTTAAAAACATGGCTTCATACAAATTTTATGATTGCTTTGTCTATTTTTTCCAGAGAAGAAATACAAATGGCCAATAGGTACATGAAAAGATGCTCAACGTCACTCATCATCAGGAAAATGCAAAGCAAAACCGCAATGAGATATCACCACACATCTATTAGAATGCCCATCATCCAAAGGACATGAGCTAACAAGTATTGGCAAAGATGTGGAGAAAAGGGAACCCTTGTGCACTGTTTGTGAGAATGTGAATTGGGACAGCCACTATGGAAAATAGTCTGGAGTTTTCTCAAAAAGTTAAATAGAACTACTGTATGATCCAACAATCCCACTTCTTTCCATATATCCAAAGGAAATGAAATCAGGTTCTTGAAGAGATATCTGTACTCCCATGTTCACTGCGGCATTATTCACAACAGCCAAGATATGGAAACCACTTAAGTTCCATTCAATGCATGAATGGATGAAGAAGATGTGGTGTATATATACAATGGAATATGGAATATTATTCAGCCATGAGAAAAAAGAAATCTTCCACTTGTGACAACAGGGTCAAAACTTGAGGGTCTTATTCTAAGTGAAAAATGTCAGACAGAGAAAGACAAATACTGCATGATATCACTTACGTGTGGAATCTAAAAAAAGCTTAACTCATAGAAACAGAAAGTAGAATAGTAGGTACCAGGGGCTAAGGGTTGGGGGAAGAGAGAGATGTTGGTCAAACGCTAAACACTTCCAGTTACAAGCTAAGTTCTGGGTATCTAATATACAGCATGTTGACTATAGTTAATAACAGTGTATTATATACTTGAAAGTTGCTAAGAGAGTAAATCTTAAATGTTCACACAAGCTTCTTGAGTCTATAGGCTTATGTCTTCTAACAAATTTGGAAATTTTCAGCCATTATTTCCTCAAATTTTTTTTAGCATTGTACTCTTTCTCCCCTCCTTCCAGGACTGTGACACAGATGTCAGAACTTTTGTCATTGTCCTTGAGACTCTGTACATCTTATTTCAGTATATTTTTCTCTGTTGTTCAAATTGGATAATTTCTATTAATCTGTCTTTAAGTTCCTTCTCTTTTCTCTGTCATCTGCATTCTTTTTTTTTCATTTATTTGTTTATTTTCGGATGTACATCATAATATATTTCGAATTCTGTGTAGATTACATCATGTTCACGGTCCGAAAACTAATTATAGTCCATGCCCTCACATGTGAGCTTAATCACCCCTTTTGCCCTCCTGCCCCCTTCCCCTATGGTAACCACCAATCCAATCTCCAATGCTATGTGTTTGTTTGCCATTGTTTTTATCTTCTACTTATAAGTGAGATCATATGGTATCTGACTTTCTCCCTCTGACTTATTTCACTTGGCATAATACCCTCAAGGTCCATCCATGTTGTCACAAATGGCCAGATTTCATCACTTTTTGTGGCTGAGTAGTAGTCCATCGTGTATAAATACCACATCTTCTTTATCCATTCGTCCCTTGATGGGCACCTAGGTTGCTTCCAAGTCTTGGCTATTGTGTATAATGCCACAATGAACATAGGGGTGCAAGTATCTTTATGCCTTTGTGCTTTCAAGTTCTTTGGATAAATACCCAGCAGTGGGATAGCTGGATCATATGGCAGATCTATCCTTAATTTTCTGAGGATACTCCATACTGCTTTCCATAGTGGCTGCACCAGTTTGCACTCCCACCAGCAGTGAACAAGGGTTCCCTTCTCTTCACACCCTCTCCAACATTTGTTTTCTGTCTTGTTAATTATAGCCATTCTGACCGGAGTGAGGTGATACCTCATTGTAGTTTTGATTTGCATTTCCCTGATAGCTAATGATGTTGAGCATCTTTTCATATGCCTGTTGGCCATCTGTATATCTTCTTTGGAGAAATCTCTGTTCAGATCTTTTGCCCATTTTCTAATTGGATAGTTGTTTTTTTTGTTTTTGTTAAGCTGTATTAGTTCTTTGAATATTTTGGATATTAACCCCTTATCTGATATATGGTTTGCAAATATCTTCTCCCAATTGTGAGGTTGTCTTTTTGTTTTGTTGACGATTTCCTTTGCTGTGCAGAAGCTTTTTGTTTTTATGTAATCCCATTTGTTCATTTTTTCTTTTGTTTCCCTTGACCGGTCATACATGGGACTTGAAAATATGCTGCTCAGACCGATGTCAAAGAGGATACTGCCTATGTTTTCTTCTAGAAGTTTCATGGTTTCTGGTCTTACATTCAATTCTTTAATCCATTTTGAGTTGATTTTTGTGCATGGTGTAAGGGAATGGTCTACTTTCATTCTTTTGCGTGTGGCTGTCCAGTTTTCCCGACACTGTTTATTGAAGAGACTTTCCTTTCTCCATCGTATGTTCTTGTCTCCCTTGTCGAATATTAGCTGTCCATAAATGTGTGGGTTTACTTCTGGGCTCTCAATTCTGTTCCATTGATCTGTGTGTCTGTTTTTGTGCCAGTACCATGCTGTTTTGGTTACCATGGCTTTGTAGTATATTTTGAAATCAGGGAGTGTGATACCTCCAGCTTTGTTCTTTTTTCTCAGGAATCCTTTGGCTATTCAGGGTCTTTTGTTGTTCCATACAAATTTTAAGATTCTTTGTTCTATTTCTGTGAAAAATGCTGTTGGAACTTTGATAGGAATTGCGTTGAATCTATAGATTGCTTTGGGAAGTATGGACATTTTAACGATGTTAGTTCTTTCAATCCAAGAGTACGGAATATCTTTCCATTTCTTTGTGTCTTCTTCAATTTCTTTCAACAATGTTTTATAGTTTTAGGTGTACAGATCTTTCACCTCTTTGGTTAAGTTTATTCCTAGGTATTTTATTCTTTTTGTTGCAATTGTAAATGGGATTGTGTTCTTAATTTCTCTTTCTGCTATTGCGTTGTTAGTGTATAGAAATGCAACCGATTTTTGTATGTTGATTTTGTATCCCTCGACTTGACTGTATTCCTTTACTGTTTCTAAAAGTTTTTTAGTGGAATCTTTAGGGTTTTCTAGATATTTCTCTGTCATCTGCATTCTGATATTAAGCCTAGGCAGTGAGTTTTTAATTTCCATTATGTTCTTCCCTTATAAAATTTCCATTTCATTCTTTATATCTTCTGTCTCCTTGCTGAGACTATTTTTCCATCAGTTTCAAGAGTGTTCATGATTACTTGCTGCAGAATTTTTATAATAGCTGCTTTAAAGTCTATGTCAGATAAATATAACATTTATTTCACCTTGAAATTGGAGTCTTTTTATAGTCTTTTTCCATATGAGTTGGTATTTTCCTTTTCTTTCATATGCTACGTAATTTTGGAGTATTTATGGGGTATTTTGAATATTATATTATGAAACTCTGGGTCTTGTTTAAATCCAATAGAGAAGGTTGATACTTTGTTCTCAAAGGTAACTGAAATGGTTAGGTTCAGGTTGAAAGGTTCATCTGTCTTCTGTGGGTTGTGGTTCCAATGTTGGTTCAGTTCAAAGCCTTTCCAGTTCATTTAGGTCTTCCCTGCATAGGCACCACCTAGTGGCTAGTCTGGGACCCAGGTGGTGGTGTATCTGTTAGTTCATTTCTCAAAGTATGTCAAATAGGATCACATCCATACATGCACAGCTTGGAGGTGAATCCAGGAGTAAATAAACAACTGCATAAGTTCACTTTCCTGAGCTCCCCCTCCCTGTGATCTCCCCAGTACCTTCTGCTTCCCCAAGGCTCCTAACAGCTGGGGCTTTGGTTACCCTGCTCTGCTAGGCACTTGCATAACTGCATCCACTTCCAGGGCAAGGGGTGGGAGAACAAAGAGAGAAAAAACAAACAGGGCAATGAAGGTCCACCCACTCTTTTAGAAGTACAGCTGCACCCAACAGAGGAAGATTTCCCTCCCTCCGAGTTTTGGCTCTTTCCACCTGCCCAGTACCCACTGCTGCCATCACAACCATAGGATTTCTTAGGAGCTAGGGTGCAGAAGAACAAAGGAGAGAAAGAGAAAAAACAGGGGATTTCTGGCCCCCTTCTGAGCATTACAAATTCCCTTTCCCATGCATGAAGCCCAGGTTAGAGGGTTTCTCTTGAAGTTCTCTATCTGCACCCTAGCACTTATTTCCAGGTTGGCCTGGGGATACCAGATGGAAAAAATCACAGCAAACTCATGGCCAGTAATGTGGTGCTTGAACTGTAATCTTCTTTCCCAACTTGCCTACAATTACTTACTTTTCAGTTTTTATAGCTGTGTTCAGTGGGAGAGACAATGAACCAGAACCAGGAAACAGTTTTTATCCCTGGGAATGAGCTCACCTTTCTTCTACTAGCCTTTAGTGTGAGAGTCAGTGTTAATCTAATTCAGAGCCAGGGTAAGTCTGTGGTTTATTGGTTTATTGTCGCTGTAGCAACCTTGAATGCACCACAAAGTTCAAATTCCATCTTCAGAACACACATACCTGTGTTTAGGGTGAAGCTGGGGTCCCAGAGAGTTTTTTTCCAGATGACTGCTCCACTCTCAGCTTTGTGCTGTGTCTCTGAGAATGACTGTTCCGAGTTACTTGTCACTGGTGCTTGCAGCCTGGTGGGGGTGGTTGGGGTCTGTTCTGACTAAGCCTCAGTCTTACGCACACATGGTGTCCCTGGGTCTTAGAGATGTGGTCTTCTTAGTGATCCTGCCCTTCCCCCAGCCCCAGGACAAAGTTCTGAATCTGGTGAATATTTTTGCCCCTCCCACAGCCGCAATGAGATTTTACTTGAACCCTTAGGACAATAGTGTGCTCCTCTCTCCCAACATGAAAGCTTTCGCTCAGTAGGAAAGAAAGGAAAGCTTCCAGATAGAATTTCTCGCCCCTTCTGTAGTGGCTCCTGCCCTTCTGTCCCCTCCCCAGTTCTGTACCACAAGGGAGACTTTTTTAGAACTCTAAAAATCTTCTCTAAGAAAGCCCAGTGGGATTCCCGGAGAAAAAGTCTACAAGAGGGTGTGGACTCCTCCCCGGTATTTGCAGCCCCAGGGACTTCACTTTCTTTTGCCAGTGCACGCTCAGCCTCCAGCAATTTGCCAACCACCCTAGCTGAACTCTTCTTACTGGTGCCTGGCTGGATGTCCTACAGGTAATCAATGCTCATGGCTTATCTCTCCCTGCAGGTGCCTGTCTTTCCGTAGATTCTGGACTGGTTGTTTGCCTTGTGATCTTAGCACTCTGGTGAGTTCAAGAAAAGTCATCCAGCTTTTTTCAATGCAAGTTTGGGAGGTTTATTCAGCTCTCTACATCTCTGAGCAGAAATCAAAAGTGTCTTTTCTTTTATTATTAATTGTGGAAAAATACACATCATACAAAGTTTACCGTCCTAACTATTCTTAACTACACAGTTCAGTGGTATAAGTGCATTCACATTGTTGTGCAACCATCACCACCACCCATCTCCATAAGTCTTTTCATCTTACAAGACTGAAACTCTGTACCCATTGATCAATTATTCCCCATTTCCTCCTCCCTCGGGCCCTGGAAATGCCGTTCTACTTTCTGTCTCTATAAATTTGACTACTCTAGGTACCTCATGTAAGTGGAATCATAGAGTATTTGTCTTTTTGTGACTAGTTTATTTCACTTAGCATAACGTCCTCAAGGATCATCTATCTTGGAGCACGTGTCAGAATTTCCTTCTTTTTGAAGGTTGAATAATGTTCCATTGGATATACATTCCACACTTTATTTATTCATTCAGTAGAGTGGGGAAAAAAGACTCCTCCAAGAATTTTTAACTACAGGCTAATTTCTTTACATGACAGTGGAACAGGAATTAGCGCATGTGTGTAGTCTGAGAAATCTGAAGCTATGAATTCAACTCAAAACAGCCTGAGTTGTTAGGGTAATGTGTAAAACAAACTGATTTTGGAAATGCTTTCTTAAATACAGAATTCCAAGAAATTCTATCGATAAAGTACCTTTAAAGACAAGCTTTGATTAAATATAAGAGCTCTCAAGAAAAAAAATTCACACACAGTTTAAGAAAACAAGAAAAGATGAAAGAAAGTCAAGAGAAATAGCAGAGATTCACAAAGGATTCAGATACTGGTATTACTGTATACAGAGTGCAAATAAAAGTGCTCAGGAAAGAAAACAAAAGATGGTAGTAACAGCATGACTAGTCAAAGAGAACATAAAAATGACCTGAATATTTAAAAAGTACCAAATAGCATACCCAGAAATATATAACTGAAGTAAAAAAAAACAAAACAAAAAGAAAGAAATCATTTGATCAACAGAAGATTTCTCCAGAGTTGCCAGGGAAGCCTAAAGACAGTAGAAATATATTTTCAAAGTGCTAGCAGAAAGTAACTGTTAATCCAGTTCTGAATACCCAGTGAAACCTTCTTTTTAAAAACTTTTTCCAGCTTTACTGAGATATGATTGACAAATAAAAATTGTTTGTATTTAGGGTGTATATTGTAATATTTTGATATAGGTATATATTGTGAAATGATTACCACAATCAATCTAACTAAAACACCCACCACCTCACAGTCACCTCTTTTTTTGTGCATTGAGAACATTTAAGATCTACTCTCTTAGAAAATGTTGAGTATACAGTACAGTATTATTAACTATAGTCACTATGCTGTACATTACATCCCCAGGACTTATTTGTCTCGTAACTGAAGGCTTGTACCCTTTGACCAGCATCTCCCCATTTCCCTTCCCCCTTGTCCCTGGTAACCACCATTCTATTCTCTGGTTCTATGAGTCCAACTTTTGTAGATTCCACATGTAAGTGAGAGCATGCAGTATTTACCTTTCTGTATCTGGCTTATTTCACTTAGCATAATATCTTCTAGGTTCCTCCATGTTGACGCAGATGACAGAATTTTTTTAAGGATGAATAATAGTCATATATATCACATTTCCTTTATCCATTCATCCATCCATGGACGCTTAGGACGCTTGGCTATTATGAATAATGCTACAATGAACATGGGGGTGCAGATATCTCTTTAAGATAATGCATTCATTTCTTTTGGATATGTATCCAGAAGTAGGACTGCTGTATTACATGGTAGCTCTATTTTTAATTTTTTGAGAAACCTCTATACTGTTTTCCACAGTGGCTGCACCAATTTAAATTCCCGCCAAAAGGGCACAAGATTTTCTTTTTCTCCACATCCTTGCCAACACTTATTATCTCTTGTCTTTTTAATGATAGTCATCCTAACGAGATGCGAGGTGACATCTCATTGTGGCTTTGATTTTCATTTCTCCAATGATTAGTGATGTTGAGCACTTTTTCATGTATCTATTGGCCATTTATATGTCTTCTTTTGAGGAATTTCTACTCAAGTCCTTTGCCCATTTCTTAATAGGGTTGTTTTCTTGCTATTGAGTTGTTTGACAAAAAAACAAAAATGAAAGAAATTTACAAATACAGGATCTGCAAATAATGACGATAGACTATAGAAAACTTAAAATAAGGTTGTAGAAATGAATCCTAATAGGTCATTAGTGTCCATAAATGTCAGTTAATAGGTAAAGATTGTAAGACTGGATTTTTCTTTAAATGTAGATTTACACGGTTTAAAAATAAGTTCAGGGCCCCACCCCACGGCCGAGCAGTTGTTTGCGTGCTCTGCTTTGGTGGCCCAGCGTTTCAAAGGTTTGGATCCTGGGCACGGACATGGCACCGCTCATCAAGCCATGCTGAGGCGGCATCCCACATGCCACAACTAGAAGGACCCACAACTAAAAATATACAACTATGTACCGGGGGGCTTTGAGGAGAAAAAGAAAAAATAAAATATTTAAAAAATAAAAAACAAGTTCATGGAAAGGTTGAAAGCAAAAAGGTGGAAAAATTCTAGGCAAATTCTAAGATGAATCTTTATTTTAGGCATAGAGAGGAGGTCACTAAATAATGATAAAAGATTCAATTCACCAGGAATACATTCGTATTTACCTAAATCAATAGAATCAGAATATATTAAACAAGCACTGATGGAATTGCAGGCATAAATTGAGAAATCTATGGCTGTACTGAAAGTCCTCAACACACCTTTCTCAATTATTGATAGATCAAAGAGACAAAAAAAATTAGAAAGAGTTAAGATATTTGTATAACACACTATAGAGATATACAGTGATCCACACTCCACACTTAGAGACTGCCTTTCCTCAGTCTAATAAGAATGCAGACAGCTGAGTGGGAGTTATTTAGAAGGTTGTGTCTTTGGAGGAGGCGTCTACTTACTCTGCCTGAGCTTAGGGCAAGGCGTATTAAAGAGACCCATGGAGCTAACTGCCTTCCTCAAGGTCTCCTGCCCGGTGACTGAGGCTAAAAACACATTCCTGGTTGAGTAGCCGTGGAGGAGACACGCCATGCCATTGGGATGAGGGAGACATGAGCAAGGAGCTTTCAGTCACGGAAACAGGACCTGAGGCTGGGTGTGCTCCCAGTGGGGGAGCAGGAAGGGGTAGTGGGATATGGTAGAGTCATAGTGGGGCCTTACCTGTAGTTCTCAAAGGTTGTAACCTGGAAATTCACATTCTTCCCCCAGATTCTGGCCATCTGTAGACCTTTCCATTGCAAAATGCTCCTCAGTTTACTGCAAAGAGCAACCTCTGCCATGTGGGGAAACTGGGCAAAGAGGTAGGTTCAATGATAGGGTGCTGGGGAAACTCCTGACTAATCAGGCTCAGGGACCGAGGAGCCCACTGGGTTTGAAACATTATCCTAGGGGAAGTGGGAAAATAGGAAAAGTCTCCCCGCCATCATTCTAAACGACTTCGATTCTTAGGGTTCCAGAAATTTAAGCTAATTACTTGAATCTCTTAAAATATCTTGCAATTTTATCACTACACATCTATTAGAGTGACTAAAATAAAAACATTTACACTACTGAGTGCTGGCAAGTATGTGGAGCAAGTGGAACTCTCATACACTACTAGTAGAAATGCAAAACAGTACAGCTTTTTTGGGAAACAGTTTGGCAGTTTCTTATAAACCAATGCTTATTATATCCCCCAGCGATCCCACTCCTGGTATTTACCTGGGAGAAGTGACAACTTATGTTCATACAAAATCCTGTATGCAAACGTTTGTAGGGGGTTTATTCATAACAGCAAAAACTGGAAACAATACAAATGTCCCTTAACTAGTGAATGGATAAACAACCTCTGGTACATCCATTTGATGGACGATAACTCAGCAGTAAAAAGATAGAAACAACACACAACAACATGCATGAGTCTCAAGTGCATTATGCAAACATGCTGTAAATATTAATAGTTTTAAAAAATTGCTACATAACTTCTAAAAATGAATCCCTTGGGGTCAAAATACCATATTAATTTGATACCCACAATCATCCATTTAAAAAATACATGAAAAGCACTTTGACAGTTGGAAATTTTACAACACTTCTTCTCCTCGAATTCCTATTTCCATTCCTCTTGCTGCACAGACTTTTAATCTAGTGGAATATAATCTTAGGCTCAAAAGTCTTTTATTCATCACCTTTTCATACTGCTATGCAATAAAAACACTTATAAATTAAAATTTAATTTTTTCATTTACTGTGACCATAAGACTCTAGGAATAAAGTTTTTGCTTATGGATTGATTTTTTCATTCCATTTGTTATCCAAATAACATAACAATAATAAATATATAAATAAATACATTGAAACTATTGATAAATCAAAATTTTATTGATACACAAAATTCTATAGGTGGTGCATCTCTTAATGATATGTGAGTGCACAGGAACGCAAGGAGTTTTGTTACAGGTGTGTCACTTGGTTCTTTGAACTTCCAGTAAGTTGCCAAAAATCACATAATGCTCTATAATAAAAAAATTATTTTAATGATGAAATTTAAATATTAACCAACAACTGGATTAAACCCTCTTTTAATTTTTATAAAGGCAGTGAATTGGAAACCTTATACTTAAAAGAATTTGTTTCCTAGTAATTAGAATACTGATCACAAATCACAAGTGATTTTCTTAATTTTTGGAAAGTTTACCAAAAAGGCTTTACCAGCACTTACCGAATGATTAATAATGTCCTTAATTATACCTATTACCCTTTTATTTAGACATCTTATTTAATCTCATATACTCTGTAAGTGTTGGAAGGTTTGAGTACAATTAACTTTGATAATATATTTTTTTATAAAATGCTTTTACCTTATTCCATGCTCTAAATATTTTCCTTTTTTAACTTTGATGTCACAGATTTAACTCAGGATTTTTATGGAAAAGTGTTAACCAGATCAATGAATTGGCAAAGTCAGTCCTCAATCAACCAAATCAGATGACCTTCTCCCACAGAGACTGACTTCAGTTTTCAATTGAAATAAATGTTTTAATACACATACCTGTAGCAACCATCACATTTCTGAATCCTAGTTCTAGGATAGAGAGCTAAAGGGACAGCGACTTGCTATGAGTTTGTCACCTTAGTAAAACAAGGTACTGACCCCTTAGTGTTTCTCACCCACACTTTCTTTGCTTTGCTCTTGGGGAAGCATCCTCAGGAAAAGCATTCTCAAATTGTTGCTTTGTTTGGAACTCAGAAGTTTTTACACTTTGGGGACACGCAAGAGATAGGTAAGAAGTATGCCCCCTCTTTTTTTTTTTTTTTTTTTTTTTAAGAAGAAGGACTTTATGAAAGAAAGATAGCAAATGAGAACTCCAGACTGCAGCAGGCTCTTTCTCAGGCTGACCAACTTAGGAAAAGTAAATGTGGAATTTACAAACCAGGACATAATGTCCTTAAATCTATCTGCGCCTGTGTACCGTCTGGAAAATCCTCCTGCTTCCTCCAGGGTATGGGTGTGCCAGCATGAGTAGGACTGATTTAGTTGAACGCACTCATTTTCCAAATGCGTGGATTGAGATAAACAACCCAAACTGACATAGTGAGTTGACGGTGGAACCTGGACTTCAGTCAACGTCTCTCCATTCCTACTGTGTTGTTATTTCTGCAGCACTCTGTGCCGATGCCTTCTAGGTCTGACCTACTTCTCCAGAGGCCCCAGTGAGCAACACCTCCGTACACTTTGATTTGTTCTCCACAGGGCCCATGTTTCGTAGTTTCTTGCCCAAATAAATCCCCCTCCAATCAAAATGGATTAATTCTGTTTTAAAGTTGCCAGATTTAGCAAATAATAATACAGAATGACCAACTAAATTTGAATGTCAGATAAACAACAAATAATTTTTTAGTATAACTATGGTCCTTTATTGCCTGGGATATATTTATGCTAAAAATTATAACTAGACATCCTATATTATATTTGGCAATCCTATTTATCTGTGTCTCTCCCCCATGCCACTCCATGAGCTCTGCTTCCTACTAACTGACTACAAGCTAATCTGATCAACTAATTCTCAAGACCAGGTTAGTAGGTGTTACTAGTTAAAGGGTAAAATTTCAAACCAAAAGAGTGACTTGATCTTAAGAATTTAAGGCACCATAGGGCCTTTTGGCTAATCTTTTGGGGAAACTGATGTAATGACATACACAGTCTTTGACTAGGAACTCAAAAGCTAAAAAGACAACAGGTACCACCTTTTTTTGCATTCACTCTATTATTTGTTTACTGACTAAAATATATTAAGCACTAATTATATGCTAGTCACCACACTTTACACAATAGTTCAATCAATTTTCATATCTATGAATTTCGTGTTACTACTATTCGTTTTATGAAAAACTGAGGCTCAGTGAGTTTAAGTGACTGAGCCAAGACCATATAGCTGGTAAGTGGGGGATCCCAGATGTGAACCGAGTCCAACACCAAACGCTAATTTTTTGGCCATTCCATACCACTTCATGAATAGTCTTCACACTATCTCATCTAATCCTTACAATGACAACAAAGCTTCCAGGTAGGTTGTGTCATTCCCATTTTCTAGATGAGGACAGTGAGGATCCAAGGAACAGCCACAGGTATAAGTGGCCAAGCCAGGACCAAAATCAAGATCACTGTGTTTGGGGCCATAATTCCCATTATCGAACAGTCCAGGCATCTTATAAAATTTGGAAAGGATACAGGATTCAAATTTTAGGCGGGGGGGAGGATAAACTGCCATGAACTTTACCCATAGGCAACAACATAATATGGCTCCAGGAGTTCTGGAAAAGACTCTACTTCTTTCTCAATGTCTGAAGTTCCACCAATATTAGAGATGCATACTTTGGCATAAAGACATTCTCTCTCGCTCACTTGCTCTCTTTCTCTCTCTCCCTTCTTTTCTGCCTCTGTCTCTTTCTCTCTCTCTTGCTGTTTTTAAAATGCGTTTACTCCAAGAGAGGTAACAGTGTAAGGTATATCGCTTCTTCACACGATAAACTGAAAAAATACATAAGGGCCAGGAAGAGCCAAATGGAAAATGGAGGTTTGAAGGAGTAGGGGAATAGCATCTGTTTATGTGGTTGTTTGGGGGTATCATAAGCTCCTAGGCTTGGATAACACCAGACAGAATAAGAGGGATCCCTTTGTCAACCCAAGGTCATCTGGGATCTTTTTTGCTCCTAGGGCACTAAGTCCCAGTGGGATATGCCCAACTCCTCCTGCAAATCTCATACCATCAGTCTCTTGTCATGAGCGGTGCAAAGAAAAGACGCTCACTAGTGCCTGGAGTTGCCCCAGGAGCGAGTGTGGGCAAACCAGCCCTGCAACTGTTCCAGACAAATCCCTGTGATCATTCAAGTGTGGCCTCTCACTCAGGAGCAAGACAGTGGGCAATTGTCTGGTAGGACATTTTAAAGACCACGGCAGAGTGTGGGGCCACTGAGAGGGTCTTGGGATTGAAGGTCCTGCCCTACTCGCCACGTGTCCTCAGAGAGATCCCTTCGCCATTATGCGTCTTGATTTTCTCATCCGTGAACTAAGGGAATTGATGGGTCATCTCCAAGGTTCCTCTGCATGTGTTTTGGATCTCTCTCTGGCTCATGCTTAACCCCTGCCTCTTTTCTCATCCCACACAGGCAGCTTCCTCTCCATAGCTCCACCTTCTCCTGGAGAAATGTAGCGCTTTTGGTGCTTCTCTCCCTCTCTTTGGAGCAGACATCTGCATCGCTGGGCAAAAAAGTCAAACGTGGGTTCAGAAAAGCTGCAGCCATTCTTGCTTAGGAGGTGTTCTTGGGGACTGAGGGTTAGACAAAAGACAAGGACTCGTATTGGATGAGGCCACTTCTACTGTGGCTTCAGAGAACTAGCCCCACTCATTCACCCAGGGCTCTTCAAATCCTTCCCTCACCTGCTCCCCCCAAAATTATTACCCTAACTTTTCCTGGTATGTATCTTTTCCAAGTTTAATTTTTTAAATTAATCAGTCTCTAGGCAGGAGCCTGAGGGCAGAGGACCAGTGAGGAGGCTGTTGCAATAGTTGAGGAGAGAGATGGGAGGAGGTCAGGAGTCAACCTGAGGAAGTAATAGTAAAGAGAGAGAAGAGAGGGAGTTTGGAGAGAGATTTAGGAGACAGAATTGACTCAAGTCCATGACTGATAGGATGCTGGGGTGATGGAGAGGGAGGAGTGAATCTTGAGGTTCTAATAACAGACTGGGGGCCTGTTGATGCCAAAGATCAAGATGGAAATAGAGAGAGGAAGGTGCTGCTTAGATATGGGGAGACTCTAGTTCAGTTTTAAACATGTTGGAACAGAGGTGCTTATAAGATGCCCAAATGATGTTTTCCCCAGGTGGTTGGATATAAGTGTCTTTAGCTTGGAAGAGAGGATAGGTCTGGAGGGAGATATTGGAATCACAGTTGGGATCATGAGAATGGATGTGATCACTCAGGAACTATGAGTCAAGTAATGACGGGGCTGGGCTGAGACCAAAGTCTGGGGAGCATCCTCAGTAACTGCAGAGGACCCCGTGAGGTATGTATCAGAGAGGAGACTGTACATGTGAGGTAAGTGGCTGAGAAGGGTGACAAGGAGGAAGGAGGATTGTAAGTGAGGTTCAAGCTGACAGTGGGGGAAGGAGCTACAACAACTGGAACCAAAACAAAGGTTTAAGTGGCCCCAGGAAGCAGGAAAAAGGTTGAACTGGCTGGAGTCCACACTAGTGAGAGGGGAAGTTTGTCTCCATAATGCCAAGGTTTCTGTGCCTCTTCACCTCTATGGAGGTGTCCCTATTTGATTTGCTTAACTCTGTCTGTGCCCAAACCCAGAACAGGTTCCCAAGTAGTAGCCTACATCATGGTGCCCAATTTCCTGCTCAGGATCACCTGAGATCCTTTTAAAAATTTGAGTCCCTAGGCCTCACTGTATAGAGATTCTAATTCAGTCCACTGTCCATATTTTCTGAAAGATGCACAGATGATTTCAATGTACACTCCAGATTAGGAGCCGTGTACTCTTCTTAGCTTCAAGTCATCCTTGGAGGGTGCCTTAAGAGTGGTATGGGGGTAAGAAATATAATTGGAAAGTGCTAAAAGTCTTAGTGGCCAGGCCTCAGGGAAGATGTGGGGCTTCTGGAGTGAGTCATGGATTGGAAGTCCTAGACCTGCCCCTAACACACTGTATTATCCTATCTGACCTAATCTTTTTTTAACCTATGAAATTAGGAGGTTGATACTAATGATAAATATGATCTTTTCAATTCTAAAATTTTGTGATTCCAAGACTTAGTAGTATTCTAAATTATCATACCTCTCTGGTCAGATTCCACTGGGGAGATGCTCAGTTTAGAGCCATGGAGCCATATCAAGCATTGTGTTAACTATCTGTTGCTGTGTAACAAATTAAGAAGCGTCAAAAGTCTAATGTGGTACATCTGGGTTCTCTGCTCAGGTTCTCACCAGGCTGAAATCAAGGTGTCAGCCAAGGCTGCAGTTCTTATCTGGGACTCAGTGTTCTCTCCCAAGTTCACTGGTTGTTAGCAGAATTATTTCCTTGCAATTTTAGGACTGAGGTTCCCTTACCACCTGTCAGCTTCTTGAGGCCACCCTCACTAGGCACTTAGCTGCCTCCATCTTCAAAACCACTAATAGCAGTTGGATTCCTCTTATAGTATGAATCTCTCTGACCTCTTCTTCTGTACCAATCAAGGAAAAAATTTTTTAAAGGACTCAACATATTGGGTCAGCTAATGTCTGTATCTTAAGATTAACTGACTTGGGACTTTATTTCCATCAACAAAATCCCTTCACAGCAGTACCTAAATGAGCATTTGATTCAATAACCAGAGGAGAACAATCGTGGGGGTGCAACTTTAGAATTCTGCCTACTACAAGCACTGAAATCAAGAAGCCATGTCTAGCCCCAAACAGGGGTGAAGCAAATCCATATCTGCCAAGCTCTTACCATGTGCCAGGCACTGTGATAAGTGCATTATGGGTATCATCCCACTTAACCCTTATAAGCAGCCTGTGAGGTGGAGATTGTAATTCTCATTTTACATATGGGAAACTTATGACTTAGACAAAAGAAAGACATTTTTTCCAAGATTATTTAGCTAGTTGTATTGGAGTCAGGCTCCCAAGCCAGATCTGTCTTGCGTACAATGCTCCTTCCACTCTACCGTTTCTTCTACCCTTAGTGGTAACTGCGAAGTCATATAGTGGCACTTTGCTGTTGAGCTCACAAGGAGTCAGGAGTCAAAATCAGACCTCATGACTTCTATTTCCATGATATTTCCACCACTCCTCACTAATTAATTTCCCCTGTCAACTAAGATACTGGAGGCAGAGGAATTAGGCATTAAAATATCAAGTTTCTAAAATAGAGATGAGATCTTGAATTTAAGGCAAGGGTCTTGGTTCTTATCCAACCCCCTGCCCTGGAGTTCAAGATGCTTCCCCTTCAGTTCTACCTGGGCATAAATTCCTGATTCAGATCTATCTGAATGGGCTAAGAGTGGTGAGAGGCAGGCTCAGTCCCTAAATACAAGCAGAGCAGAAACTGAGGATGGAAGGTAGAGGATATGGGTGAGAGAATTTCACTATTGAGAGACAGCTGAAACTCTCAAGGGAGGTGAATGTGGACATTTCTTTCTTGCAGACAAACCAGGTGAGTGCCCCAAAGAGAGGCTTACCTGTACAAGTAAACTTCCAGACTCATGCAAAACAGATTTCAACTGCCACGAACACCTGAAGTGCTGCTCTTTCGCCTGTGGAAAGAAGTGCATGGATCCATATCAAGGTAGTGGCATCCAGGCTGAGAGCAGCGGTGCCTCTTGAGGTGTCCTACTTCCTTCTCTGTCCAGAACTGGCTGAATGATTCCCTTGAATGGCAGGACAAAGAAGCCAGGGTTCATGCTTTTCTGCTTCTCTAATTAGACTACCAACTCTTAAGTACAAACAATGAGTCTAGGCATGGTGGGCATCAATAGGATAATATTAATGTTTGGTCCCACATTCTTTGGTCCAACGTTCAGTCATTCACGAATAACTAATACTTGTTTCATGCTTACTGTGGATCAAGAGACTATTGTTGGCACCGTGGCAAACATAAACCTCAGTCAACTTAGTTGCTAGGGTTGTTTTTGGATCCTTTTCCCTTCAAGGAGGTTTTCTGGTAGCTCGAAGTATTGAACATCTAATAATAGGGAACTATGCATTTTATATAGATTCATTCATTCAACGAATACCTATTGCCAACGCCCTTTGGCCAAAGACCGCCAGGAACACACTTGTAGTTGAACAAGTTGGGTTTATTACTTGTTGTAGTGAAGTCGAATGTTTAACATAGACAACATGAGGCATCTCAGGAAGAAGCTGTTAGAATCTACTCTAGGATTGAGGCTTTGCTTGGGTAATTTGGGGGAGAGTCTAAGGAAATTGGCCATGAAAACCCTACGAACAGCAGCAGAGCATTGTCTGATACAGCACCGGAAGATGAGTGGAGGGCACAAAAAAGACTGGGCAGGCTTCTGCCCTGCGGCACACAGGGTTGCTTGGAGTTGGAACCCAATGAATGGCACTAACAACAACTAAGGAAGTGGGGTTTGCTCTAGATTGGGTGCTGTCAGAAAGCGGGGGCATTTCTGTGATTGAGTATCTCAGTGAATCTTATCTATAGAGGGCAGGCTAGAGTGAGGATAAAGCTGAAGTTGGTAGAGAAGCACAAATCATTCATAGGTGTTTGATATTTTGTAGGTTTCACAGTGATATTTGCTTGGTGTCACTTTATCATTGTCTCAGAGTGACCTTGTTTGATGTGAATGTCCTGTGAGATTGTTTATGTCCAACAGGGAAGCAACATGGCTTGGCCATGAGCATCGGATCAGTTTCCAGACGTGAGGGGCTGTTCTTTTTTCCTCAGGATTTCATTCCTTCTGTGTGCTAGGCACTTTGTTAAGCACTTTGGATATAGTTGCTGAACAAGTCTTGCCCTCCCAAAGCTCAGAGCAGTGGAGAAGAAAGATCAGCTCCAAAGCATTCTTGTGTGCTCTTCACTGTATCATTTGCAAGGTAGAAATAATACTCAGAGATGCTGTGCAACAGAGTATTTGTAGTAGAGCTAGGACTAGAACTTATTGACCATAGCTCATTCTGTGACTTGGATAGTAACACCATGAACTCTACAAAGGCTGAGGGCCTGACCCCTTCTCTGTTTTGCTCCCCTTTATGTTCTTCCGTTTTTGCTTCTTGCCCTCAGAACCCTGCTCGCTACCCTTAGACCCAGGAAACTGTGAAAGTCCTGCCAGACACTGGTATTTTGACTTTAAAGATCATTTATGCAAACCCTTTGCATATAGAGGCTGCGATGGGAATGCCAACAACTTCTTCAACAGGGAAGACTGCAAGACGGCTTGCTCATTAGCGGGTAAGTCTCCCATCCCTGGCGACCTGAGGGCCTAGTCTAAGCAGAAATAGTATTCCAGCACACTTACAGGCTCAGGATTTGGGGTTAAACTGCCTTGGTTCAAGTCCTAGCTCTGTCATTCACTGGCTGGTTGGTCTTGGGTCAGTTGCCTGCCTTTTATGAGTTTCAGTTTTCCTGTCTATAAAACGGGGATAATAATAATACTTGCCTAATGAAGTTGTTGTGCCAAAAAATGAGATAGTACACATAAAGTGTCAATAAACTTTGGCCAAGGGGACCTGAAAGCCAGGTCTACCCCTTGGAAGCAGATGTTTCCTCATTACATTGACCTGTTGAGTATCACCTGAGGACTCACTCAAGAATGAAGCATAGACAGGCCAGCTCTGAAATCCCATGGAGCAGCAGTAGAACATGGAGTCGGTGAGGAGTAGGGCGGGGTGAAGGTGAAGACTGCAGATTCATGCCTTAGTATAAAGTACCATCACCAGTAATGTTGGGAGACAGTGTCCTACAGAGCTTAGATGCCAAATGATCTGAATTAAAATCTTACTCTTCCCACTTGGTGCCAATTTCTTCACCTCTTTGAGTTTCAGTTCCCTCCCCTGTAATACTGGAATAATAGCAAATACCTCATCGAGTTGTTGGTAGGATTATATGTGATCAAAGACACAAAGATTTGACATGGTGGCCATCTAGTGGTTTGGGCTCACTAAATAGTACAAATTGAGATGGTGGACTGTTGATCTTCAAAATGTAGCACTGTGTGATTTACAATGCAGCATTAGAATTTTGACCTTAGTTTCCGTGAGGCGGGCTGATAAGTGTACCATTACCACCATTTTACAGATGAGGAAACAGCGTCACAGAAGTAAAGTTAGTTGCCTAAGGATTCACAGTAGGTCAGAAGTAGAGCGAGAATTTTAATTCCATGGGCCCAGTGAGCCTGAATGCCTGAGGAAATCCTGTGGCCTGATGTGATGAAACTCGAATCACAAGCTTCCCTTTGTGGGAGTCTGTAAGGAATCATGGCACTGTGGACAAGACCTTGGTTCTCTCTCAGGAGCCAGCAGGAAGAAGAGGCTAAGGAAAATGGGCTTGGGCTGGTTTGTGGGCCCAAGAGAGAACCCGACAATAGCTCTGAGAGTTAAACACACCACAGTCTGTCTGAGTTTGACTTGAAGAAGAATAAAAAAAGAAACACTTCCTGTCCTTGTAGAATTTGCAATCAGATGAGGAAAACAGGAGACATGCACAAAATCTTGAAGAATGGATTTAAATGACATCTTTGTCCTACTGACCCACAAAGTTGTATCTCCAGCTCGAATCTGAGTCCCCAAATCCAACTGCTTACTCTGCACCTCCATCTGGATCTCACAAACACCTCACACTTAACTTGTCTAAAGCTGGAACCCTAATCTTTGCTCTCCCACCTCAAACCTGCTCTATCCATATTCTCCCCATCTTGGCTGAAAAAAACTCCTAAATCGCCTTTGATGCCTCTCTTTCTTGATCAACATCCATTAAGTTAGGAAATCATTTTAGTTCTACCATGAACATAGATTCAGAATCTGACCACTTCTTCCCACCTCATAGCTGCCACCCTGATCTGAGGTGTCATCTCTCACCTGGATTACTGCAACAGCTTCCTAACAGGTCTCGCTGCTTCTCTCCTTCCCTTCTTATAATCTATTATCAATACAATAACCACAATGATCCTTTCAAAATGAGTCAGATCACGTCACTCCTCATTCAACATAAAACCGAATCCTGTAAAATGGCTTACACTGATTTATGTAGATTTCACATAGTTACTCCTATTTTATAGAGAAAGAAACTGAAATCACTCATTGAGTGTCAGGACTGGGACTTGACTTTGAGGCTTCAAACACCAAGCGTAACTCTCTACTACATCCCATGATACAGTGAGGCATCTCATTCCTCTATAGCCTAATGTAGGTGGACAGAATAGAGTGAACCAAGTTGCAGAAAGAGATACCAGTTTTGAAGAGAAGGAAAGTTGTTTCAAGGGTGATGGGATGGGGTGGGGTTTGAAGGAGCTCACATCTGCTCTTGTTTTAGCCAAGAAAGGACAGTGCCCACTCTTCCCTTTAAAGAATCGTATGATGTGTTCAGCTTTATGTAAGAGTGACATCGATTGTCCCCAAACTGAAAAATGTTGTGAATCCATATGTGGCTTTGTTTGTGCCACGGCCTGGACAGGTAAGGACTGGGGATATACTTCCCAAAGTCTGTTGGGCATATGCTAAGGATGCCATGCTGTCCCATGGAACAGGGGATACCCCTTAGGTTGACTGTAGAGGTCTCTTGGGAACCTTTCTCTTTTAATGCCTAACCAATGCTCTCATGTTGCCCTCCTGATCTTGGGAGACTCTTGTGCTATCCTTCAAAGCCAATCATTCCCCAAAACTTATTTATTCTGAGTCTCACTCTTCAATGGCCTACAAGGTGACAATATTCACTTATTCATACAAAAAAAAATCATAACCATTAGGTATATTCCTAGTAAGCCCCTATGTCTGCATAGAACTTCAGAGCATGCACAGCATATTCACATCCTGCAAGGTGTGCTGGGGGAAAGATTGGTAGCAAGATGCTGTTGGGCTAGAAGTGAACTCTGCAGTCTCTAAGACTAGTGCTCCTTCCCCCACATAGTGCTGAGATAGTATGGTCTTGGGGATTGTCAGTGTTTTGAGGTATAGCATGCTATGGCAGAAGGAGTAAAAGCCTTTTCAACTGACTTCAACTTTCCACTGGTTTTCTGTATGGCCTTAAGTGACTCACTTCCCCCATATGGTCCTCAATTTTTACAATTTATAAGACAAGGAAGTTCTAGATGCTCTTTAATACTCCTTCTATCCCCGGTACTCTGGGATCTGATAACTCCAACCCGTTAATTCTGTAGGGGCAGGCAGGAATCTTATCAGATTTTATAAGTTGGCAATGGCAAAACTTTTTGATTATCCTGAAATTGTTACCCACACAAAGTTGATATTCTGTCTCCTCAACTCTATTCCTACTCTGGGGGAAGGGTAAGAGGCTTGATCAGAAGGAAACCCTATTTAATGTTCCCAAGATTCCTCAAATTTGTCTCAAACTATGATCAAGTATTTCAAGGTCAAGTGTCTTGTTTTACCCCATAAAGTCAAAGCAGGTTTCTGCCCACGCAAGCCCACAGAGTGTTCCAAGATTGATAAACCCAAGTGCCTGCGGGATGATGATTGCCCAGTGTCAGAGAAGTGCTGTTCACGTTGTGGACTGAAGTGCATGGAACCCCAAAATTGAATAGTAAGTGGAAAACATTATCATCAAAGTAATTAATTATGAGTAGCATAATAAAAAGTTATCAATTTTGTCCTGTATTCAACTACTTTACCAAATTGTCTTATTAAGTATAACAATATTTAATGGAGTTACTTTGGCTTCATATATAATCATATTATCTGAAGATGACAATAAATTAGACTCTTTTTTCCAACTCCATGACTTACTTTGTTTTCTTGTCTTCTTATATTGTGTAGGACCTCTGAAATAATGTTGAAAATAAAGGCAATGGCATCTATCCCTGTCTAGTTCTTTATTTTAAAATCCATGTCTCCTGTTGTATAAAATGACATTTGTTGAGTTTGGTGATAAATAGGTTTTATCTCACTTGAGTTGTTTCCTTTTTATCCATTTACAATTACTATTGGAAATTACTGCTGAATTTTATCCAATGCTTTTTAAGCATCTGGTCATGTAATGATTTTTCTTCTCCAATTTGTTGGTATAATAACTTATATTATTAAATTTTCATTTGTTGAACCATCCTTGCATTCTTGGAATGACCTTAATCATGTTGAGGGTATACTTATATTAATGCACTGTTGGTTCTTTTAGTGAATAGTTTATTCAGAATTTTCACATCTATAGTCAAAATAAAAATAGGTCTATGATTTTTGTTGTGCTATTTGAGTCATATTACTTTCAAAAAACTAGCATGGGGGGCTGGCCCCGTGGCCAAGTGGTTAAGTTTGCGTGCTCCGCTGCAGGCGGCCCAGTGTTTTGTTGGTTCGAATCCTGGGCGCGGACATGGCACTGCTCATCAAACCACGCTGAGGCAGCGTCCCACATGCCACAACTAGAAGGACCCACAACGAAGAATAAACAACTATGTACCGTGGGGCTTTGGGGAGAAAAAGGAAAAAAATAAAATCTTAAAAAAAAAACTAGTATGGGAAACGTACCTATTTTTCTTATATCTGTAATATGTTTAATAATATATCAATACTCTGTTGTTTGAAGGCTAGACAAAATTCATCTCCAAAAGCATATTTTAGGTCCTTCCATAATGGTATGCTTTTACTAATTTTTTTGTACTTCATTCATAGTCTGTACAGGCTCTCTACCTCCTCTTCTATAAATTTTGGTCTTTCGTATTTTGCTAAAATTGATCTATCGTCTCTTTATTTTCAAATGTATTACTTTACAGTAGTATAAATTTCTCTCTACATGATTCTTTTCATATCTTTAACTTTGGTTAATGTTTTCATTTGTGCATCATGTTTCCACTCCCTCACACCTATCCACCAACCATTCAATCCATTTACTCACCTATCAATCCACTCATCCAGCCCTCCATTGAAATACCTTTCAACTTATTTATCTTCCCGCCCATCCTTTCACCCATATAACCATCCACTTACTCTTCTCATTTATCTTCCTTCTACCTATCTGGCTGCTCATTTTATATTCAGCCTTTCTCCTATTTACCTGTTATCTATCTACCATCTTTCACACACACACATTCTCTCATACCCACAACATACTTCATGATTTCTACCCCCATCTCCCCTCCATCCACTTACCAAACCACTCATCTGCCTTCCATTCAAACAGCTTCCATCAATAGACCCATTCAGGGATGGCCTGGTGGCATAGTGGTTAAGTTCATATGTTTTGCTTCAGTGGCCCGGGGTCTGTGGGTTTGGAGCCTGGGTGTGGACCTACACACCGCTCATCAAGCCATGCTGTGGTGGTGTCCCACATACAAAGTGGAGGAAGATTGGCACAGATGTTAGATCAGGGACAATCTTCCTCAAGCAAAAAGAGGAAGATTGGCAACAGACATTAGCTCAGGGCCAATCTTCCTCACACACACAAAAAAAAAGGTCCATTCATCTTATCACTAACCTATCCATCCTTATGTTCAATCCAATCCTTTTCTTCACCTGGTCCATTCATTTACCCATCTATATCCATGCATTCATGTACCCAAATGTCCATGCTACCTTCACCCATCCTTCTTCCTACTCATCCAATCATCTTCCCATTCATCATGATATGAGCCATGCATCCATCCACGTATGTACCTACCAATCCCATACCTACATTGCTCATCCAGCAGAATGTGCTGAGTGTTTATTCTGGGCCCATTCATGTTCTAACTGCTAGATTCTAGACACAGACTTGTTCAATGGAGCTCAGAGTTTATTTGGAGGAAACAAACATGAAACTCAGTAATACAGTTAGAGGCACAGGGAACAACATGAAAAGCCAGTGACAGGAATTTAGAACATGTGACAGGTCTTGGTCTAATGAATAAGTAGCAATTTCCGGGTAGAGGCCATCTACATTAGTGCTCTTTGAGCATATTCTGAGCATAAGATTGGTTCTAGAACAGAAGTGTGACTGAGGCAGAGATAGGGCACCATGACCATCAATGAAAGGAGGTAAGGGAAGGAGGGACAAAGCCCAGGTGGATCCTCACCCAGCTTACTCCAATAAATTAGGTGAGGGAAGGGACCAGAAACATCATTCATGCCAGACCTCAAAGATGTAAATTTCATCTCATTTACTTGGAAAGTGAGGCCGTTGAGTGGGGCTGAAAATTAGGCGTGACAGAATGGGATAGAACAACAAGAAATTCTGAATTTTCATTTACTTTCAAGAAAATTTAGAGAAGAATTCAACCTTATTTGGGGATCCTGGGAATCATTTGGACATTTACAGACTCTGTGGGTCTTTAGCCTCTATCTCCACTGAGACACCTTCATCCCCTTTGGACTCACTGTTCCTCTCTACTTTCAACTTCATAGTAAAATATTATATCCACAGCAATATCAGAAGATTCCATAGTGACCTATGACAAGAACATTCAGGTCCCTCTTAACTTTATCTCTGACACTCACTTGCTGGGTGACATTGAATGGACATCTTCACTTCTCTGGGACTTCTGATCCCTATCTGTAAGATGAGGAAAAGGGACTCGATGGGCCCCCAGAATCCTTCCACCTGGTATTTCAGCTTTTCACTCTCTTCGGGGCTGAGTTTGGGAGAATGCAGGTCGTAGAGTAAGAGGAGTAGTGCTACTTAAGACATCTTGGTTGTTCATTAGAAATTCTAGTCCCTGATCTCTTTGTGGGATCCAGTGAGATTGTGAAGTTGGTAGGATGAGATTCTGTACTGTAAGCACCTGACATTAAGCTTTTTTATTGTAAGTGTCTAACATTCAGCTTTTTCTTGCTGAGGCAGCCATTTCAAAAACATCCATCTCAAATAAACACATTGCCAGCTGTATGACACAGCTTCTAGCAAAACAACTAGATAAGGGACCAGGCTACCCCTCCATGAAGTTCCCTTTTCAGAAAGCCCTGAGTAACCCGGATAACTTACTGCTTGAGTGGCCTTGTTTCTCCCTTTCCACATCCTAATTCCTGCTTTTATGCTTTAAATTCACCAATAAAGAGTGAACTCATTAAACCCTAGATACCCTACCCTTGGACCTTAATAAAGGCAGAGCCCCAGGTCTGCAGTTTTTCCCTCTTTCCCTGCTTACAACCTTGCTGCGTGGCCCTCTGGCCTACCACGTACCCTCCAGACTTGTGAGTAGTAAATCTTGATCTTCAAAGTTCCTTGATGGTTTTGCCAAAGTGAATCTGGTAATCATAATAAGAACCACCAGGGCTGATCCAACCACAACATTGCCCCAGTGGTCGTGGGGGAAACATCTGTAGGGCTCATTATGAGTAAATATGGCCCACATGAGTGCCTCAGACATTCCTAGCAGAGAATATCACTATCTGTAGGCTGAGACTCACACAATGTATCTCCCATGGGAGTTCTGTCTGTGATCCTAAACTTTGTGATCATATTGTCATCCGCTAATGATAAGGCTGACTTTGTCTGGCTTCTGTTCACCATGTAGGAGAATTGAAGAAGAAACCTTGGCCCAAAAGTGCACCACTTACTTAGGGAAGGAAATGGGGACCCTACAGATGACATTTACTCTTTAAAGACTGTCTCCCTTCTACCAGGGCTGATTGACTGGCTGGTGGTGTGGATTCTGTGGCTGTAGGAAAGCTGACGAGTACTCCAGCACTCTCCTTCCAATAGCCCCTCCACTGGTCCAGTTAGAATGCAGCATCTCTGCTGCATTATTGACCTCTATTCAGTTGTAGTCTCTCAGGCAGGTCTCTTCATTTCAGAGTTCCTCCTCAGACAACAGGGAGTTTGTACCAGATAGAAGCTCCCTATAAGCTCTGACATTCTCTCCTGCTCTCATAGCAACACAACCTTGACAAACACTATCTGCAAAACTCTGCTATCCTCCTGCTTCCTCCTCCACACCCCACTCTGTGACAACATATTTACCCTTTGGCCTTCATCAAAGAATGTAAGTGACCCAAAGAGAAAAGGGAGCAGGATGGGAGGAGAGTGCGGGAGAGGGAGAAAGGGACACAGAGACCATGGAAGAACCATAGAAAAAGAAAAAAGTCAGACATAGACACAGGGAAACAAAGAGATACCAAGAAACCGATAGAGACACATTGTCAGAGACAAACAAAAGGGCGTGCAGATAAAATGGAAAATGACTGGAGAACGACGATGCTTCACAACTCTCAAAGTTATCAGGAAGAGGACCTCTCATGGTAGCATTCACTCCTAAGGTAGCCTACAAAGTCAGACAAGTTTCTCCTACTGCCCCTGGTTGACCAGGGGACCCATTCCAACCCTGAAGGCTAAGGATCAGAAGCCACCCAGTACAAGACCCTTTCCCAGGGCTGTGGGCTATAGATGCTGGCTAGTCACATTGATGACCTCAGGAACTTGGTGTTCCCCACAGGAAAGGGAGTGGCTGGCTTGACTCCAGCTCTCATACCCAAGCTACTACTGAATGAACAGACTGGACAAAGGCAGACAGACATTTACACGTTCTGGAACTGCCAGACAGGCCAGCTTTTCTTCAGAATGGAGTCTTCCAGACTTTTGAGAATCCTGGTGCTATCCATCCTTCTAGTGAATGTCCAGGGATCTAATCTGAGTGGCTGGCTCTTTCCAAGTAAGTATTGAGGCATCAGCCCTTGCCCTGAAGAGAGGGAAGATCGCTGGGAGGAAGGAACATGGAACAATTCCTCAGACTTAAGTTGCTTTCCACCATCTTAGCCCTGGTCCCTGGTTGGTAGGGGAGGGAGATGTTTGGAGTATTTCTTCCTATTTCTCTCTCTGTGGAAGATTCCTTCCATGGATGCAAGAATCCAGACCTGAAGCAACCCCTACTTCCAGCCCCTTTGAAGTGGAGGGTCTTTCTCGGGAGTGGAGGGAAGCACAAGGATCTAACATTTATGGGAAGGGCTACAGGAATCTGGGTGAGGGACCTTCCCCTCACCCCACAACAAAAATAGCCTCCTTTCTTGGGACATCATTCCTATCAACTCCTGATTCTTTCAAATGTATTTCGTTAAAGTGTCCCTGCATCACCAAGGATTCCTTGACTTTGGGATCAAGGACAGTATCCAGAAGTTCCTTTGAACTTAAGACAGTAATACTCCATGACTCTATAGTAATAATGACAATTGCTACCACTTACTGAACATTCAGAAAGTAGGGATTTAAAGAGAGGGATGTGGAGTTAGACTTGGTAGGTCCAATTCTGGTTCCACCACTTAGTAGCCATGTAACCTTGGGCAAGTTACTTAAACTCCATGTGCCTCAGTTTCCTCAACTGCAAAATGGCGATATTAATAGAACTTACCTCATAGAGCTATTTTATGGGAATTAAATGAAATTGCAATTTAAAATGCTTAGAAGAGTGCTTGGCTTGTGCTAAATACCTACAAATGTCAGTTACTATCATTGTAAACCAGTTACTATGATTATAGCTTTCCACATTCTGTCTCATTTCTTCTTCACAATTCTATGAGGCTAAAATGGTTTAACAAAAGAGGAAACCTAAGTTCAGAGAGGGTAAGTGGTAAATCGAGGGTTAGAATTTAAAAACCCGACTATCTGATGCCAGGGGGAGTGATATTAATCACTGCACAATGGTGCCCCTCAGAGGAACTCCAAAATGATGACTCCTCAACCAGGCCAAAATGGCCTGATTATCTTAGACCGGTGGCTTTCAGTGGGGCGATTTTGCCTTCCAGGGGACATTTGCCATGTCTGGAGACAGTTTTGGTTGTTACAACTGGGGAGTGCTACTGGCATCTAGTGGGCAGAAGCCAGGGATACAGCTGAACACCCTACAATGCACAGCACAGCCCTCCTCTTCCCTTCAAATAATTATCTGGCCCTGGGCTGGCCCCGTGGCCGAGTGGTTAAGTTTGCGCGCTCCGCTACAGGCGGCCCAGTGTTTCGTTGGTTCGAATCCTGGGCGCGGACATGACACTGCTCATCAAACCACGCTGAGGCGGCGTCCCACATACCACAACTAGAAGGACCCACAACGAAGAATATACAACTATGTACCGGGGGAGCTTTGGGGAGAAAAAGGAAAAAATAAAATCTTTAAAAAAATAATAATAATAATTATCTGGCCCAAATGTCACTAGTGTCAA
Source organism: Equus asinus (assembly GCF_041296235.1). Lineage (NCBI taxonomy): Eukaryota > Metazoa > Chordata > Mammalia > Perissodactyla > Equidae > Equus > Equus asinus. The sequence goes on along the minus strand of NC_091804.1, from coordinate 35,737,143 downwards.
GGTTGAGAAATCCTGCCTTAGAGGGGATGGGGGGAGGGGGAGGCACTAGGGACGGGCTAAGAAGGCAGAGAGTGAGGGTGGTCAGGAGGGAGCATAGTGTAGGCAGTGCCGGGAAATACATGAGAGCACACTGAGGAAAAAGACTCCTGGGGACAAGCAAAGTAAAAGCAAACTTCCCTGGCTTCCCAGAATTGTCTTAGGTCTGGAGAAGAGTGGGCAATGTGCCCTCCACACTCATGGTTGTAAGCCTGTCCCTTCCCTAGGGAGATGCCCCAAGATCCAAGAGAGATGTGAATACCAAGAAAGGGATGAATGCACGACGGACGAACAATGCCCGGACAAAACGAAGTGTTGTGTCTTCAGCTGTGGAAAAAAATGTTTAGACCTCCTACAAGGTAATATTACAGCCTCAGAACAACCAGCCCTCCACCCATGCCCTCACCTTCTTCCCACCTAAGCTGGCATTGTCCCTGGTTTGCTAAGGGCTGGTCTCTGAGCAAGACTCCTGGGCTTGGGAGACCTGGAACTTAAATTCATCACACCTCTAAGATGATGTATGACATTAGGTAATATCTTCATCTTGTCTGGCCTTGGTTTCCCCAAACAAAAGATGGGTGCAGGGGTGGGATTGAACTGGATAGTCTCTTGGCTGCTTTTCTTCCTTTATTTTTTTCTTTTTACTCTTATGATTTTCTGAGTCCCCAGGTGGCCCTTGTTGGCCCATTATATTCCAACATTGTTGCTGCAAGTGACAATTAAGCAGTTGGTATTTCCTATCTTGTTGCTCCAGAGTGACCATCTCTCTGCCTTAGCACCAGGAAATCATCTCCCTTGACCACTCCAGACCCAAGGGTTTTTCCTTGCTGCTGCAATCTTAAATTCATGCCCATCTCCCTGAGCTCCAAAAAGACTATCAAAGATTCTTTATTTATTCATTTAACAAATATTTATCAAATGTCTCTGAGACTCATCATAGGATTTGACCAGTGTGGTCGGGGAAGCTGAGGAAGACCTCTGTGAGAAAGCAAACCTGGAGTTGAGTTCAGAGGGATAGGTAATAACTTTAGGCAAAAATTGGGTAGAAGGGCTTTCCAGGCAGAGGGAAAAACATGTACAAGGCTCAATGGTGGCTCCTAGGGAGACCAGAGAGAAAGAGTGAGCATGAACGTGGTAAAGGGAAAAAGATCCCCCAGTAGGTAGGGTCTGGTGAGCTAGAACCTCACCTGGATTCTAAGACTGATGGAAATCCATTGAGGTGGGTGGTGACATGACCAGGTTTTAACTATCCCTACAGAGGCGGAATGGAGTGTCTTGAGGGACTTCAGGATGAAAAAACATGGTAGCTTGGACTAAATAGGTGGCTGAGGGGATGAAGAAGAGTGGAATGTGTTTAAAAGGTGTTTAAGAAGTAAACAAAACTTGACAATGGAACAGAGTGGGAAGGCAGGAGGGTGGTAAGTTACTCATTTGCCTGCAGGTGAGGGATTCTGCATCCAGCCTTCCTGACCTCAGATCTTAGCTTCAGTTTTCACCAGCCTATTTAACTTGGGCAAATTATCACTTTCCTTCACTGTGTCTCGGTTTCCTCAGATCAATGTTGAATGCTATTTGGAGGATCAAATAAGCTGATGCACATGAAGTGCTTAGAGCAATGTCTGGCACATAATAGCCACATGATACATGTTGGCTTAAACTATTCATCATTCTTGATCTGGAGCTCCCACGCCTTTTCTTTGTCTCTTAAAGCATCTAGTACACAGTAGGTGCTCAATGAATGACTTATTCATTCAGGTCAGGATGCATTTTGTTTTACCCTCAACGCTCTGTAAAATCCTATACTGTGCCAGACCGCCTGCTACGAATGGGGTTCCAAGATGAAATCAGACACAATTTCTGCTCACTAGAAGCTCACAGATGAGACTGAAGATGTAAACAAATGATAAACATACACACGAGATTCAGAAGCATGGTAGAAAAATGCAGGATTGACTCAGGCACCTGTAGGGGTGTGGGATGCAGAATGGAGTCAGAGACACCACAGAGGAGCTGATGTCTGAGAAATGTTTTGAAGGAAGAATAAGAGTGTCACTAACGAACAACAGAGGGGCAGGCAGGGGGAATATGGAGTGAAAGGTGTGGAGGTGTGGGATAGCATCATGTGTTGAAGATCATGGGAGCATGTAGGTCAAAAGGGTACTATGGTAGGAGAGGAGGCCAGAGCCACCAGTGGGAGGCAGAGCATGAACGGCCTGTCAGTCATGGGAAGACCATCATGAAGTCAAGATCTTAGCTTGATATGATATGATCAGCTTCGTTTTAGATCCAGCATGTCCTTCTCTGTGGTGGGCAGCGTGAAGGATTGATTGGAGGGGCCAGGGACAGAGGCAGGAAGATCAATTCGAGGCTGTATCAACAGCCCAGGCATGAGACACTGAGGCTCAGATTGAAGAGAGTGGCAGAGAGGTGAGCAATGAGGAGGTAAAAATCAGCAGGACTTAACTGTTTAGCCGTGGGTATTTATCCTCATGGAACTCATAGTTTAGTTGGGACCTATATTAGTTTGCTACAGCTGCCATAACAAAGTGCCACAAGCTGGGTGGCCTCAACAATAGAAATGTATTGTCTCACAGTCCTGCAGGCTGGCAGTCCAAGATCAAGGTGTGGGCAGGGTTGGTTCTTTCTCAGGTTGTGAGAGAGAACCTGTTCCATGCCTCTCCCCTAACTTCTGGTGGTTCGCTGGTAATCTTTGACATTTCTTGGCTTGTAAACCTCTGCCTTCATTTTCACATTGTGTTCTCCGTGTGTGTGTGTGTGTGTCTTTACCTTTTGTATAAGGACACCAGTCATATTAGATTAGAGATGCACCCTACTCCAGTATGACTCATTTTAACTGACATCCATCACAACTCTATATTTCCAAATAGGGTCACGTTTTGAGGTACTGAGGGTTAGGACTTCAACATAAGAGTGGGATGGTGGGGGGAGATAACGCAACCTATAACAGGACTGAAGCAGGGAGAAAAGGTGCTTGACTATTGGAAAAACCACCCCCTGCCTTCCCTGCATGGACCTGCCCTGTACTTATGATCCCATATTCTCTTTTCTTGGCATGGGTTGGAGGGCAGAATAAGTGGCTTATAGTTTATAATTTTTTTTTAAGATTTTATTTTTCTCCTTTTTCTCCCCAAAGCCCCCCAGTACATAGTTGTATATTTCGTTGTGGGTCCTTCTAGTTGTGGCATGTGGGACGCTGCCTCAGCGTGGTCTGATGAGCAGTGCCATGCCCGCGCCCAGGATTCGAACCAACGAAACACTGGGCCGCCTGCAGCGGAGCGCGCAAACTTAACCACTCGGCCACGGGGCCAGCCCCTAGTTTATAATTTTCAAGGCACTTCCATATCTTTCATCCACTCAGGGCATATTTGTTGACCTGCTACTCTCTGCCAGGCACTGTGTTAGAAGCTGCAACTTCAGATACAATCAAGGAGCTCACAATTAGAGGACCGTGAGGGTGGTCTCACTTGCACCTCAGGACAGCCCTGTGCAACAAGCAGGGTGGGATTTTGTATTCCCATTTTACAGAAGAGGAAGTCAAGGACAGCACAGGTCACATGGGTCAATGTGCACACACTGAATTAGAAGCAGAGCCTTGAAACCAGAGTCTCCTCACTCTCAGGGGAGACAGTGAGGCTGGTGACCAGAAAGGAAGGGGGAGACCAATGTTCTCCAGGGATGTGGACATCCAAACAGCACCACTCTGGGGTCTCTCTGCAAATGTGCACAATATATCAATGGAGCTGGGTTCCTGAGGTGTCACATAGTGGAAGGAGCCCACTCAGTTTCATCCATGGTGGTTGCCAGCAGAGACAATAACAGATGATTTTTTGGGGGTGGGCACTCTAAGTTCTCAATTCTGGGGTCTCCCTGCAGACGTATGCAAAATGCCAAAAGAAACTGGCCCCTGCCTGGGTCTTTTCCAACGTTGGTGGTATGATAAGAAATATAATACCTGCTCCACCTTCATCTATGGTGGCTGCCAAGGAAACAATAACAACTTCCAAAGCAAAGCCGTGTGCCAGAACATCTGCTCAAGAAAAGGTGAGTCCCAGGGGACCCAGTCCCATTCTTGCTAGCACCACGCTGGGAAGTCTGGGTGTTGGCTGGTCTGTTCCAGGATGGTTATATCCTTGGCAGATTACATGCTGATAGAACGAGCTCCCATCAGGAGGTAAGAATGCACCTTGCAGAGGGCTGGCTTTCTGGGAACTGAGATTGGGAGTGGATGTGGTCATGAATCAAAGGTGACAATGCATGAGGGGTGGAGGGAGGATGCAGATGTGGTGAAATCTCAGAGACCAACTTCAGAGAGGTCACAGGACATTCAGCCTAGCACTGGACATGTTGACTAACCACCCCTTCCAAGCCGTTAATTTCCTCATCACAACTCTTCGCCAGCAACTCACTCCCATCTACAGCCCATTTTTTTCCTTTAAGGAGATTAATAGCTTCCCAAAGCAAACCCACTTCTTTTTAATCTCCTGTGAAAAGATGTACAAACGTAACTTCTAGGCTAGTTCCAAAGATTAGCTGAGCCCATGATGCTCAACTGGTCCTGTCCTATATTCTCAACAGGTTTACTTCCCTGAATGCATAAGGATACACCAGAACAACAACCAGGATTTGGCTCATGAGCCAAGGCTCTGTCCGTGTGCCTGACCGATGCTCCTGGTTGGCTTCCACTGTTCCACTCTCAGCGTTCCAAGGCCTAAGATCTTCCAAAAATGGAACTCCGGGATCTGCCTCCCCCTTCCTCCATCTCAGCCTCTTTTCAGACATAATATCCTTTTGTTTTGAACCCATCTCTACGCCTTCTTCTTTTATGTCCAACTTCTAGAGCCCCCTATTTATACCTATGTAGCTTCCAATTTTTCCCAATAAAGTGTCTGTTTACTCCTGTGCCTCTGAGGCTGAGTAGTTCACATCTGTTGGCACGTTACAGTCTGCAGAGCTTCTGCGGGGTCATAAAGGCTTCTGGTGATACCATTAAAGGGAGTGAAGACAATCAGAACTTTGAGAGTTGAAAGCTCCAGGGATGTTGTTATCCTCTGTTTCTTCAAAAAATTCTGAGACCCTTTAAGACAGGAGCCCACGGGCATTGCCTTGGCTTGGATCCCCCAGAATCCAGTCCTAGGACAAGGGCATGGATAAAAGTAGTTTATTTGGGAGATCTTTCAAGAAGCACAAGGTGGGGAGTGGGCTAAGTGATAAGGGAAGAGAGGAGTCAATTATGGCCTGATTACCACTGTGGGAAACTGCCGCTTAATCCTACTGTGGAACTTGTAAGGAAGCATGTAAAATATGCTTCCTAATTTTCTTCATCTGTCTCCAGTGATGGGGAAGCTGAGGTGTTAATCCACTGATTCTCATCCCCTACTGGATGCCTGGGAGTATTAAATCTCTAACTCTGCCATACTGTTCCCCATGCAAGCTAAGCAACCTCCCAGGGAGCCAGAGAAAAGTCCTGGCAGAGAAGTGGAGACTCTGACCCTTGAAGCAGGAAGATATCAATGCGCAGTGGATATTATTCAGCCATAAAAATGAATGAAGCGCTAATACATGCTACACTGTGGAAGAACCTCAAAAACCTTATGCTAAGTGAAAGAGCCAGACACAAAAGGTCATATACTATATGATTCCATTTATAGAGAAATATCCAGAATGGGTAAATCCATAGAGATAGAAAGTAGATTAGTGGTGGCCAGGGGCTGGAGTACGCTGGGAGGAAAGAGAGTGACTGCTAGTGGGTATGGGGTTTATCTTTTGGAGTGATGAAAATGTTTTGAAACTAATAAAGGTGATGGTAACACAACATTGTGAAGGTACTAACGAGTCACTGAAAAGTTCACTTAAAAATGGTTTATTTTATATGATGTGAATTCCACCTCAATTTTAAGAAATGGATGGGGAAAAAAATGTGCCCTAGAACTGTCTCCTGCAGCTGCAAGTGAAATCAGAGGTGAGCTAAGAGCATGTCTACTGATGCTTCAAGCCTTAAACTGAAAAGTTCAATGGAACAATCTTCAGGCCCCACTGCTGCATCTGGTTCTGAGGTCATGACTGACATTTATTATTTCCCTCCTGCATCACCTCTTGCAAATTGCACCTGATGATAGAAGCTCTCCATTAGCCCTGATGTTCTCTCCTGCTTTCAGAGCACCATGATCTTGCAGCCACTCTCTGAAGATTCAGTTCAGTCTGGAATCAACCTGTCTCCTCCCCCACATGCTTCTCATGGTTATAGCTTTACTCTTTGACAATAGTTAAAGAAAAAAGGCAGCCCAAAGAGAAGAAAGAGGAGAACAGAAGGGAAACGAGGGGCAGGAAGTAAGAGACCCAGACAGAGGGACACTCACGGAAAGAGATGGGCACAGAGTAAAACAGGCAGAGAGAGAAGGAAAATAAACAGTGTGAGAAAAATAAGCAGACAGAAAAATAGACAGGAGCAGAGTGAGATCGGAAAGACAGAAGAGAACTGCGGTACTCTTGATTTCCAAACAGCCCCCCTACCCCGGGAAAATGGAAGACCCTGGAATTGGACATCTCTTTCTGCTAAGGGAGTCTAGAAGCCCTAGACAGGCTTTGACCCTCTCCCTGGTTGACCGGCAAGCCAGAGAGCCTCAGCGACCTGAGGATTAGGAGCTGCCTATCAAGAGCCCGTCCCCCAGGATTGGTGTTGTGGGTGCCAGCTAGTCCCACTGATGGCCTCGGGGACTTAGTGTTCCCCAGCGGAGGGAGTATGGCTGGCTTGTCTCCAGTGGTGTGTGGCTCCCGGAGTGTTAGGCTGTGCTGGGGCAGCGGAGGTTCAGGAGCAGGAGCTGCTGAGCGGCAGTTCCTAGTTTTGGTGCCACCAGCCAGGCCAGTCCCTCCTAAAATGGGGCTCTTGAGACTTCTGCCAATCCTGGTGCCATTCATCCTCCTGGGGGCCATCCAGGAACCTGGGCTAGTTGAGGGGACCTTTAACAGTAAGTATTGGAGACTCAGTCCTCCCAGTGGAGAAAGGGAGCTTTGCCGGGAGGAAGGAACAAGGAATGCTACAGATGAGGAATGTTTTCCCCACCTCAGCCTGGGATCCTGAGTAGGAGAGAGGGGAGATATTTGGAGTTATTCTTTCAGCACCCTTCCTCCTGGTAAGATGCCCTTGGTGAATGCAGGCACCGGAGTCTGTGGCAGCTGACTCCCCACTGTCATTCTGAGAGGAATTCTTCCTGGAAGTGCCTGGACCTGGAGCTCGTGAAGTGGACTAAGGGAACCAGGAAGCTTAAGGACCTTTCTCACAAGAAAGGCCCTTCCCCCTAGCAGCACCCTCATCAGCTTCCAAATCTTCCTGTTGCAGCCCCCCCAAAATCTCCCCACACCCACACCCACACCCACAGGGAATCCTTGCCTTTGGGGTAAAGAATGGTCTCTGGAAGTCCCTTGGAATGCTGAGATGTAAAGACCCCCATAATTAGCAGTTGAAATATACTGAGCACTCAGACAGCAGTGGAGCCATGCATTGCAGGTCGAAATCTTGGCTCCATTCCTCAGCAGCCGCATGACCTTGGGCAAGTTCACATAATCTCCCTGTGCTTCAGATGCCTCTGTCTATAAAATGTGAATATTGATAAGACTTACCTATAGAGTTGTAATGAGGATTAAAAAGAAAAGGACAATTGCACAGTAAGCACTTCATCAATATTAGTTATTGTCATTATGCCCCAGGCACCTTGACAATGGCTTTACAAACTTTGTCACATTAATCCTCAAAACAATCCTATAGGAAAATGAGGGAATCAAGGTTCAGAGTTGGTGCCTCCCCTACAAGGGTTGCACAGAATTCAAAAGCCCAGCCATCTGACTCCAGAAATGGAGATCTCAGTCACCAAGAGCCACCGCGCCCCCACCCAAGGGAACATCCAAATACAGGAGGTCCGGAATAGTCCCAGGGGAGAGCGTCCTTCTCCCTGAAATCTTATGGGTGGTGGGGATGGAGGTAAAGCTGGGTTTAGGGATTAGATGAAGAGTTATTATGGGGTTGGGGATGGGGGCAGTAGTGTGAAAATCCTGAGCCCCCTGAAGGTCACTACCTTCTGGGAACAGTGAAGTGAAAACAAGCTTCCCTAACTCTGCAGTGGTGCCCTGGGCCTGGGAAGGAAGGCCTCTGGCCCCTTCAAGGTCCCTTCTTCCCCTCCCTCAGCGATGTGTCCCAGAACCAGAGTAAAATGCCTACATGAAGAAAGGGATCAATGTACGAAGAACAGACACTGCCCAGAGAACATGAAGTGTTGCAGATTTGGCTGTAGAAAGGAATGTTTAGACCTCAACAAAGGTAACTCAAAAATCCCCTGAACTATCCAATGTCCTCCCCCTCCCCTTGCTTTCTGCCCACCTGCACTGGCATTGCCAGACCCTTTCCCTGGTTCACTGATGGGTGATCTCTGACCAAGAGTCTGGGTGCATCTTCTACTTGACACAGATTCTATCAGTGCTGGACTGGAGTGGGTGTTGGGAGACACAGGTTTTATTTCATTTCTGCCCTTACATAGGTATGTGATGTGGGTAACATAATTTTTTTACAGGCCTTAGTTTCCCCATCTGTAAGAAAGATGAGCATATTAGACCACATGGTCTCTTGGCTACTCTTCTGTGATCCTCTGAGATGCCAAGTAGCCACACAAGTCTCATCAAACGCCAACATGGTGGCAGGTGATATGATAGCTATAAAAAACAGGTATATATTAGTATTTCCTGTTTGTTTTCAGGCCTCTCTGTCTATATAAATCTAGGAAGACTTCCCTTCCACCTTTGACCTCTTACACTCTTTCCTCTCATTTGCCCATATCATTGTTCTAAAGAAGACTATGGATGTTCTATGCATCCATTTATTCATTCAACAAATGTTTACTTGTGCCCCTGACACCTGTGATGGACTCCACTTGCTCAGTGTAGCCAGGGAGGACAGGAAAGGTATTCCTGTGAAAGGAACCCATGATTTAAGATCTGAAAGATGGGTAGTAGGCAGGCAAAAAATTGGAAGGAAGAGCTTTCCAGGCACAGATAATTTGCCTATTGCCTGTGCAAAGACCCTGTGGGAGGAGACAGTATGCTCAGGGTTAGAAAGGTCAGAGAACGTAGAGTGAGCATGAGCATGGTAAGAGATGAGAAAGATAAAGCTGGACTAGGTAGAGAAGGTTTTGATAATGCAGGGCCTTGCCAGCCAGATTAAGAGGTCTGGTCTTGATCTTGAGAGCAATAGACTATCTACGTTCAAATCCCTTACCACATATGTGGCCTTAGGGAAGTTGCTTAGCCTCTCTGAGCCTCAGTTTCCTCATCTGCAAAATGAAGACAATAAGAGGACCTACCTCATAAGATTGTCTGTTAATATATGTCTTGTGCTAAGAACAGTGCCTGACGCTTTCATAAATGCTACCATTATTGTGCTTCAGACTATGAGGTTCTAAAAAACTCTATTTGTACCTCATAGCACTATGCACAAGACAGTTGCCCAATAAACGCACCTTGATGTTCAAGATGCATTTGATTTTTTACTGTGAATGTTCCTGAAGTATCTTCTCAGTGCCAAATTGTCTGCTAGGAACTGGTATACCAAGTGACATAAGGCACAAACCTCACGTCCTCATGGAGGCGTCAGAAAATATGAACAAGTAATTACACGGAAGTGATAAATGTGTTTGCAAGATGGAGAAGCAATAAGAAAAAGCAAGGAGTGAAGAATGGAGCCAGGAAAGACATCAGGAAAAGAGGAGTTTGATATCCGGGAAGGGTTTTAAAGAATGAACAGGAATGTACCTAGTGAGCAAGAGACAGATGGACATATGTGGTATGTGCAAAGGCAGGGGGATGTGTAAGGACATGATATTTTTAGAGCATTCATGCCTGCATTTGCACATGCCTGGAATGTTCTCTAGGGAGAGAGGCACCCAAACAGCTCTGCTCCCAAATCTTCCTGCAGACGTATGCAGTATGCCAAAGGAATCTGGCCCCTGCATGGCCTTCATGCCACGCTGGTGGTATGATAAGAAAACTGAGAGGTGCTACAGATTCATCTATGGCGGTTGCCTAGGGAACAATAACAACTTCCAATCTGAAGCTATCTGCCGAATTATCTGCCAAGGCAAAAGTAAGTCCCGGGGTCCCAGTCTCCCATGCTCACCTACGCCACACTAGCGGGCTTGGGTGTTGGCTGGGCCAATCCAGGAACTTGGCAAGCCTGGGGCTGACAGAACCAGTCCAATCAGGAGGCAAGAATGCACCTCGTAGAGGTTGAGTAGAGGATGTTTTGGGAAAGAGAGGGTAGAGAGCAGTAGTCAAAGTTAGCAAGTATGAGATGAACAAGGGGTGTAGAGAGAGGAAGCAGAGGTGGTGGAGTGTTTGATAACAAGTCAGAAGAAGGCCCAGTGAACCAGCCCAGTGCGGGGCACCATGCACTAGCAAATCCCTCCAGGCCTTTCTTTCTTACTAAACCTTGTCACCAATTCTCTTCATTTTCTTTTTTAAGGTGATGATAGCCAGGACAAGTACATGCTTTATTGACCAAACCAGGACGCTTTTGAGAGTGGAAGGGGATGCCATTAATTATTACTTTGGGACAACAGGCATAAACTGGGACTCTTACTAAAAAAAAACCACTCTATGAGCCCCAACAGTCACTCCACTTCCGTTCTCCCTTCCTACGAAAAGATTTAAAAATTACTCCATCTCCTTTTTGCCATTAACTGCAAGATTTGGTTACTAAGGTGAGCAAGGCCCAAGCATCTCACTCTTTTCTATTCTGCCATCTCGCAGAATCGTCGTCTCCCTGGCTAGGATAAGGAGAGCTGGAACAACCTCCAGGATCTGGTTCATAATCCAGGGCTCTCTCCATGTGTGCCTGATTGATGTGCCCCATTGGCTTCCACTGGCCAAGTCTCAGCTGCCAAGACCTTGGCCCTTCCAAAAACCAAACCCCAGGATTTTCTCACTCCCTTTCCTCCAGCTCAGCTTCTCTTCAAACACAATGCCCTTCGCCCTTTGACTCCTTCTCAGTGTGTCACCGTATCTCTTCAACTTTCAGGGCCCCCATTTATCCTTTGGAAGCCTCCAGTTCCTCCGAATAAAGTGCTCTGTGTGGTCTGATATCTCTGAGGCTAAATAATTCACATCTTAATTCACATCTTCTCCCTCTCTGCAGGTTTAGGAGAATAAGAAGTCATTGGGTCTTCCAATGACAACAAAAGAGGGAGAGAGGAGTATGAAAATCCTGCAAGTTGAGAACTCTGGTGACACTGTTGCCCTGGTAAAATTGTCATAAGATGCTTAAGAATGGAACCAGAGCAGATACAGTCTTTGTATGGTCAAAGCTTATAAAATTAGGGGGTTCCTTTAAAAAATGAATACAAATTAAATTAAAAAGTGAGTATTATTCCAAAGAGAAGAGAAATTGACACCAACTGCAAATTTTAAAAAGCTAACAAATACCACAAATTGCACAAAATCTATATAAATTAATTATTAATTTTTTACATTTATGACATCAATTCTGTAAAACTCAATTTCCAAGAAAAAAATAATTCAGTCTTTTGTTTAACATGGCTGATCAAAGAATGATTATATTTTGATTTTGATTATAGTTGGGCTGCATAAAATACATGGCTGAATGCACAGCCATACCTGATATTTGTAGTTCTATGACAGATTTGTGCCCTAAAAACGCAGAAATTTTCATAAATTCTCTTTTGTACAATTCCATCAAAAAAGAAGAAAGTACGTGGTGCATTTAAAATTGTACATATTGAATTATCGAGTATATTCTTGCTAGTAAAGAATGTCTGTTCGGAGCAGGCTTCCATAAAAATGGATCTTTTTTTCTATTCATAAATTTATGTATCTGATGTTTGGAAGAATTTTCAAATCTTGTTTCTCCTCCACCACCCACAACCTTCTAGAGTTAGGTACATTACATTACAATACAACTTCTAGCCTTAATGTCATGATGTCAGAGAAGTGGCACAGTAGGCAATAGGAATATTGCTTAGAACCATTGATATACCAGGAGAGATAGCAGCAACTTACGATACGTAGAAATGAGAGTAACCTAAATACATCCCACTAACTTCAAACCAAATGAGTTCCCCAACTCAACTTCCTTTTAGTTGGATGTCAAAAATGCCAGCAGCCATTCCAACACCACCTGACCCAGGAGAAGTGTGCCATAGGGAAAGTCAGAGTGGGAAAGAACAACAGTCTAGTTGATAATGGTTAGAATATCTTACTTTTACAAATAACACAAATCATTTGTCCACTCCCAGTGTCTTCAAAGGGCCCTGCTCAAGGGAGGGACATTGAGGCTTGAGCTCCGTCAACTTCATGGTAGGTCCACCTCTGAAAGGGTTCATGGGCTTGCTTCCTGGACCTTCAGTAAAGGACACAGTTTCATAGTACAGCATAGACACCATAAAATAGAAGAAAACTGGGGAGGTGCATGAGAGGAGGAGACATGGGGAAGCAACGAGGAGACAGACAAGGAGGGAGAAGAGATATTGGACAATGTGAGAGTTTAAAGCAGAATCCAAAAAATCTTTCACACACCTCCCATCTAGAGGTAGAGCCTATTTCCTCTTCCTTTGAATTTGGGCAAACTGTGACTTCTTTGACTGTCAGAGTAAAGCCAAATGAGGCTATGTGAATTTTAGGCCAGAAAAGGCGCAACTCAAACTTAATCCTTTTAGGATGCTTGTTTGGGGGTACTGGGGACAGCTGCCAGGTCCAACTACCCTGAGGCAGCCATGCTTGGGAGGCCTGTGTAGGTGCTCTGGTTGACAGCCCCAGATAAGCTCTACCTGAGAGCCAGTGTTAGTTTCCAGCCATGTGAATGAGCTCCCAACCCAACCGAGCCTTCAGATGACTATGGCCCCAGCAGACATCTGGCTGCAATCATGTGAAGACCTCAAGAGAAAACCATCAAGCTGATTCCTTCCCAAATTCCTCACCCACAAAATAGTGAGGAAAAAAATGTTTGCTTTAAACCGCTAAGTTTCGGGAAAACATATTCACAGCAATAGGTAGGTAATTGAAAGAGATGGGAAGGAAGTGGAAGGAGGGGGAGAGGAAAGGCATGGAGAAGTCTAGAGGAAGGAGAAAGGAGTACCCAAAGGACTTGGCAAGATAAGAAAGCTACAGGCTTGAGAAGGAATCCCCAAAGCAGGAGACTTGGTCACCATTGCACCTCCAAACCTGGACGTCTCTTTCTAATAAGTTCATTGTTTAGTATAATTTGAGTCAAGAGGCTCTAAAAAGAGTCTGGGATCCACTCACTGCTGAGTAAGACCTTTCCTCTCCCCATCTCTCAGTTTCTCTCTCTCTCTCTCTTTTTTTTTTTTGAGGAAGATTAGCCCTGAGCTAACATCTGCTGTCAATCCTCCTCTTTTTTTTTGAGGAAGACTGGCCCTGAGATAACATCCATGCCCATCTTCCTCTACTTTATATGTGGGACGCCTACCACAGCATGGCTTGCCAAGCAGTGCCATGTCCGCACCCGGCATCTGAACCGACAAAGCCCGGGCCACTGAAGCAGAATGTGCAAACTTAACCGCTGCGCCACTGGGCTGGCCCCTCAGTTCCTCCCTCTTTAGAAAGAGTTGGTTAAACTGATGATATTTCTGAAAATGCTGTCAGCAAACACCTACATTAGAGTTACTTGGGGGAGGGGGTGATCTGTCTAAAATTTGGGTCCTCCAGATCTAGGAAATTGCCATCTCTAGGAGTAGAGCCAAGGAATCTGCATTTCTAACAAGTACTACCAAATTATTTTAAAGTTTCAGAACCTGTGGATTGGGTGATACTTAAGGGCCAATGTGTCAGGGGGGAAAAAATAAAGGCTTAAGAAGTCTATTGGTGCCTACTCCTGGTGCAGAGGGAGATCCAGAGGAAATGTTAGAATCATTGAAAGCGGGGAGCAGAGCAGGGCAAAGTCGTGCTGAAGACTTCCTAAAAGACTGCTAATTTGGCAGTTTTGCAGGGTGACCATTTAGCCAAGTGGTCCCTGTGTGTGGCATCTCCCACCTTTACATTGCTCTTGCCTCCACACCTCCGTGACAGTTAGTCTGTTCTCCTCGGAAGCCTGTCCTAGTCCTGTGCATCTTTGGGGTCCAGGTCAAATTACCAACGTCATCACTGGTCCGCATCCTGTGGAAAGAGCACTTATCTGAGAATGAATAGATCCAAACATGAATTCCAACTTTGCCCCTGGTTGAATGTATGACCTGTTTGGGACAGGATAGGGTGAAGGGATGCTCCTCTTAGGACCTCTTTTCCCATCCACAAGATGAAGGTGATGGACTAATAATGTCAAAGAGTACTTCTAAATTTGAGAAAATATGGCAGCTGGGGAACCATGCCAGGTCAGACAAGCACCTGATGCTTGTCCATACCATTGGTACCTTTCAATCCTTGGTTGAGATTGACATACATGAATGACTGGAACAGAATCATCTGTCCTAGGGGCCTATGGACCAAGAGGTCCTTGGAAATGGCCTGAGCGTACCCTGCAGTTGACAGTGTCTGCTCACCTCTGTGCTCAGGGATGAACTCAGAGCCCTCAGGGCTGAGCACAGGGAACCCTCTTCCCTACAAGGACCTCAGTGGAAGATGCTGTGTCTCTTTGTTGCCAACTGTTTGCTCATTACTCTCTACCCATTAGAACCCGGAGGACGCCTCAGGTGGAATCTTTAGGTGTTACTCATGGCGCTGTGCAGACCCAGGCCCCTCTTATTCCCCCTCCTCCTTATTCTCTCCTCAAAGCTGCCTCCAGAGCCAGAAATTCGCAGAGGAAGCTCTAGATAGTTTGGAAACTCAAGGAATGTCCAAGCTGAGGGGACTAGAGAGCTCCACAGCCTCAATAACCCTCCTTTTTTGTACACATGTATAAATGGAAGCTTCTAGTAGCAAATAGATTTGTCCAGGATCACACAGCAAATAAATAGCAAAACTGGAGCTGAAATCCAGGTGTGAAGGGGAGCAAGGTGTTGTCAGATCCCACCACCTAGTTAGAAATCAGGGTGGATATAGTAGCTATTTGTCATTTTGTATTTAAATATTCAGCATTTTAATCTCACTCCTACAGTTGAAGAATTTCCTACTCAGAGAGTCTTGGTGTGAGGTAAAACCGGCATTCCACTATAAAAGCTGAAAGGTCCGTGCTTTCACTTTATCAGTCAGGGCTCAGTAAAGGACATAGAAATGATACTCAGTGTTTCAAACGGAGAGGATTTAACTCGGAGAACTGGTTACATGAGTATTGGGAAGATGAAATACCAAAACGAGGAGAGGCCGAGGTACCCATCACTTCTGGATTTGAGAGAATTAAAGATTTGGGATTATCAGACCCAGGGACTCATAGAAGGGGCCCAGGCACAGCTGGTGCTCATACCTCTGGAAAGACAGAGAGGTAGGGGCTGTGTGGCTGGCACTCAGTCTTCTAGAATGCACTGCAGCTGGTGTCCAGACCTCTGAAGGGAACCTGGCTCAAATGGTGCTTGGTCCACTGAGTCGGGGGCACAGCCAGCTGGTGCTGGTATTTATGAGGTGCAATGTATCTGGCTTGAAAAGTGCCTAAAGGATCCAGAGACTGGAGGTGTAACTCTTTTCTGCTGCTGGCGAGATGCTGACAGGAGCCACAAACAGGAAGAAAAACCCTTTCTCCCCTCATTCCACCTGTCAGTTTCCTCTCAGTGCCTCCTATTCACAGAGTCTAACTAGATACAAACTGGCAAAAGAGGGAAAATTAAGTTTGCAGAGTCCCATTCTCAACATCACAGAGAAGAGTATAGAAGCTGAGAGACAGTAGGTAATTACTATCATGCTCACTTTCCAAGACTCTCTTGCAGCTAGGAAATAGGTGCTTGTCTTGGGCTCAATCAGACACTCCCACCTCAGACATTGAATTGGGAACTAGTAAGTAAAGAAGCAAGGACAACGGAGAATTCATTTGATGACAGTAGTGACAGCAGACAGCCTTATCCTGTTTCTGGGGGCAGCAGTGGCAGGGACTATGGTGATGGCATTGATAGTGCAAGATGGGTACCCAGTGTTCAGTGTTCTGTTGACTGTGGCACTGGCTTTGTAGCCTTCCTTGTTCCCACCATTCTCCTTATTTTCCAGTCCTCCTGCTGATCATCCTGTGAACTACCACAATTTTTTTTTTTAGAACACATATTTTTTAATTTTTATTTATTTATTTTTAAAGATTTTATTTTTTTCCTTTTCCTCCCTAAACCCCCCCGGTACATAGTTGTATATTCTTCGTTGTGGGTCCTTCTAGTTGTGGCATGTGGGATGCTGCCTCAGCGTGGCTTTTGATGAGCAGTGCCATGTCCACGCCCAGGATTCGAACCAACGAAACACTGGGCCGCCTGCAGCGGAGCGCACGAAGTCAACCACTCGGCCAGGGGCCAGCCCCACTACCACAATTTTTTAAAATAAATTTCCTTTCTGCTTAAAATAACCAGAGTTGCATTTGTATCCAGAAACCCAGACTGATATAGCAAGTACAGCACATGGAGCGGCCTCTGAGCCTGGAAGTCTCAATGAACAAAAGAGAACTTTTTTTCTTGCCAGAGGTTGTCATCCTCATGTGATGTGCAATGGAGTCCCTCCACATAACTGGTTCCTGGAGCCTGTCATCATGCGATGGGCCCTATGTTCCTCTGGGTTAAGTTTTATCTTGGAAGGGGTGCCCTTTAGAACTTGAATGCCAAGAAATGAGTAACACTGAGGTCATTTACTATCTTACTTTCTCATTGGAAGGAATTGGACGTTAGGAAAGAACTCGCGCTAGAATGGGAATCAGAGAGCATTCTCTCCAAAATAACAGAGTAAAGCTAAACTAGTTCCATGAATAGTAGAAAAAGCTTTTGGCATGGGAAACTGGTCTCTAATGCTGGCCCAAACCCTTAACCTCCATGCAACAATAAGCAAGTTGTTCTCCTCTCTGGGCCCCAGTTACCACCTGCACCACCGGGAATGAATAAAGAAAGGATCTTCCCCCGTCTCACCTGGGGCACTTCCTTGGCTCTCGTTCTTTCCATTCCTAGTGATGTTCAAGAAGATATCAGTGGTAGTAGTGTTGGAAATAGGGTGGACCTGTGCAGAGCAACAGGAGAGCAAGTAAAACACTGTAGACCAGACACCTTCCAGGAAGACCTGAGACTCCAAGCCCTTGTCCTACATCTTCCTCTCATTAGGTGAGCTGCACGCCATGTGAAAACATAACGTAAAAAGAGAACTGAGCCCACATGACTGTCACTGAGACCTAGGTTTGGGGCTTGGCGGGCAGTTAACACCCTTATTCAATGGGATATACATTTCCAAATCAACAAGTACTGCCATCTTAGCTGTCCTAAGATATCTCAGACATGATACAACTTCAGCAGGCTCTGTGAGGAAGATAGGCATCCATTTGTCCTTGTAGTATCTTCTTAATACATTGTCTGCCTTTGAGTAGGTCAAGAATTTTCTTTTTTAGCCACATCATCTAAGGCAGTGGCTCACCAGTACCAGTATACCAAGAGTCCAGCGATTCTAGAGTCTTCCAAAAAACCAAATTAAAATAAGAAAGAAAGAAAGGTCCTAAGGTAACCCTGATGTATTCTAAGTTTGGAACTACCGGTCTAAAACTCTTCTGATTTAATATCACATTCCTGATAAACATTGTTAAATGTAGATCACATCATTTCTAATTCATCATATTTATACTTTTGCCCATTCTTGCCTCTTTCTGCTGTTAATTTTTGTTCTAAAGACTCATTCCTCTCAATTTGCCATTCCTGTTAAGCATTGCCCAGTAGACAGTGCATCATTCATGATTTGTCATATTTATCATTTTACACAATTTTTCCTTGCTTTTGCTATTGATTTGCTCCTTACCATCTACTTTAGCGTATTAATTCATCAAGCAAACTGAGACTTACTTAACTCAGTGTTCCTCCAAGATCATTGGCAAAGTGAAAGGATGACATGGAGATGTCAGAAGTATGCTTAGATTCAATGTACTTTATTTTTCATGTCTAAAGAGTCTCCTCTCTTCCCCCAACCACCTACCCAAAGCTAATCCATTGTTGAATTTTGTCGTTGACCTTGGCTCTCCTTCATTCACTGTGCTACAGCCTTACTAGTCTTATTTCAGTTTCTCATATGTGCTGAGTTCCTTCCTGCTCCAAAGCATTCACATACACTGGTGCACACATTTGGTTTCCTCTTGCCTTGAGTCTTCATCAGGCATCCTATACTCCTCCGACATGGTCCTTATCACAGTATGTAGCTATTTTAATTGTGACTTTACTTAATGTTTCTCTTCCTTCCAGACATTAGACTCTATAAGGACAAAGTATTGTGCCTTTTCCACACTAGTGCCTTACACATAATAGGTCCTCAACAAATATTTGTTGAATGAACTAAAATGAATCATAAAACCCTCCTTAATCTGAAAAAGCAAAAGGGAAGGACTGGCTACTGGAACAGGGACCTGTCTATAAGGGACTTCCTAAAATGAGCCAAGGTGAAGGGTCCCCCACATTGTGGGGACATAACAAGAGGGAGCTGAGGCAATAAATGCCCCAATCTTCTCTCCTTCTTCCTTCTGATCTCTTGCCTGGGTCGCATTGGGTGGTTCCAATCAGAAGCCAGAGAGCAAGACAACTTGTTGATGCAGCCCAGACATTTGGTCTTCTGAGGCATGGAACAGGACACAGAAGAGTGGTGAGTGGATCTGGAAGGAGAAAGAAAAAAATCCAAACTTATATCTCTCATTCCTCATCATCGACTCTTGGGTTTCATCCAGGTGAAAAGTTAAGGTCCCACCACAGGGGTTGCACAAGTCCCATAGGTCACAAAACCATTGTGGGAGTTGTCAGTTCGGTCTCCTACTCACCCAAAATCTAAAATGTTAGCTATCACCAGTGTTCTCTGTATTCAGAGGAGAAAGGGGAATATAAAGAAACAATTAACATAAAACGGAGCTGTTGCAGACCCCACTCCTGTAGCTAGTCCTGAGGCTCATGGTTGATAATTAGAGCTGCCTCCTTCCACCATCCTTTCCAGGTTTCCTTTACCTTTTACTAGCTAGATGGGATGCTTTACCTGGTGAGGTGATCCCAACCTTCATTCTGTAGATTCTGAGTCCTTGATGATCTTTCCTTTATGGAGTATCCCAGAGTATTTCATTGACTGGGAATATTGGGTAAAGAAGTGCTAAGAGGTACCAGTGAATCCCCTTGGGTTCCAGAAGAACTTCCACTGTATAGTAGCATCTCAATTTACCTCTGGTTAGCGACGCCCTCAATTTTCTCTCTGTTAGTTAAATGGCATGAGGAGACAAAATAGCCAGGGAGCAGTCTTTGCTCTCAATTCAGCAAAACTATGACAGTGTCCTCCTGTAGAAGCATTCCTCCCTTGAGCGCCAAGACCACCAATCACTGAGCTCAAGATTGGGAGTCTGGGAGACAAAAATTCCCCCAGTGGTTATTAGATGTCAAAGTGAGAGGAGAATCCCAGCTTCCTCCCTTGATTCTGGCACCGATTTATTGTGACTATAGGGGAGATGGCACCATATGCAGGCCAGTGATTTAATGCATACACCCCATCCTGTAGGGCAGTACTCCAGACTCTCATGGTATTGTCTCCCACATGGTACCACAAGTTAACCTTTAACAGGACATTCCATCATTTTATTAGGTGAACTGGTTTGGGGTAAGCAAGAATGTGTTTTCGAACTGGATATTCATAGTTCTCCATTTTTCCCTTTCCCGGTGCATAGTCTCCAGGGCTGTCAGAAAAAATCCATCTGATGCCACAATTTTTACCATCATTATTTTTGTCAGTGTTGCCACCATGATTGCCACTACAAAATGCTTTAGTTGCTACCTGCAGTTAATCCTATGCCACTACCAGTAATAATTTGATTAATCGCTATGCTACCACACACCATTGATTATTCATTCCAATTTTTCCCTGGCTAGGAGATTTTCTGAGCATTCCTGAAATATGTGAGCAATCAAGAGTCAGGGCAGGAAGCGTGGCATACTTAGCCTGGATACTATGGGGAAGATTTTATGAAGGAAATTTATAAATGCATAGGCAATAAAGGCCACAAAGGAGAGTATAGTACCCCAGGGCTAGTAGCAGCAGTGTGCCATTGCCACCCCAAGGCCTGAAAGGATGAGAGGTGGAAAGTTACTGATACTTAAAGCAGAAGGACTGTGTGGAGGAGCCAGCTGACAGGTGTTGATACTTTTGGTGAAAGACTCAGCCAGTCCACGGCCACACCAGAAGAAGGAAGTGAGGGGAATTGACACCTGGATCTGACTCTCCTCCTATCTTCTGGTTTCCTCCTGGCGCTACCCACTGGCTGAGACCAACCAGAAAGCAGAGGACAAGGGAGCCAGCCAATAGATGTCATCCATATGATGTCATCAACCTCCGAGGGCACAGAGCAAAGTGGAGAAGTAGGGAAAGTAAACCAGCATGGTGAGTGATCTCCAGCACAGGAGCCTTAGAAGGCTTGGACACCACTTCTCACTATGTTGCTATTTCTTGAATAAAATAAAGTTAAAATCAACTTTAGAGATAATTATTCATGCCTACTAATTTCTCACAGGAGTCCTTCAAGACACGAACGTGATGCTTCATCATCTGGAGCTGCTACCAAGACCTATCTTCCTAGGATCCTCACCACTTGGACCAGAGGTTCTTAATCCTGGGCTGCAAATAAAATTACATGGGTAGCTTTAAAAAAAATACTGATGGACAGGGTGTAGGCATGGGAAAGGAGGTGGCAAAGGAGGGAAAGAGGAGAGTAAGATAGCAGATAAGTAGGACGTTAAGAGCTGAGAGGAAGCAACAGGCAGAAGACAGGAAATCTTGCCTGTCAGCAGCCAATACTTGTAACAACTGGAGGAATGAGTGCCTCAGTCCTGAAGGGGCATCTGGGTGATGATCCATAGAACCCACATGATATTATATATTAGTATGAGATTTTGTAGGTATTAGATCCAGGAATTCCTAAATCCTACCCAACTTCTCACTTCTTCTCTCAGGGAGTTCTCAACTTCTGTACAAGACTAGAGCCAAATATGAAACAAAGTACTGGTACTGATACTAGCACTGCATATATAGCTGCGCACAGGCACTGCATCTCAAGAAAGTGGAGCAATCAAATGTATGTGAGGAAGAGGCTCAGTAGAAAGTAAATGTTGTCCTTACATCCAAGAGAAAGACTTCCAGTAATGGTGACCTAAAGAGGTCAGGTGATTCTTCTCCACAGAAAACAAGTATAAAAGTGGATGAAATTGTCAAAAGCAAATCAAGGCACTGGAAATTTACCAAAGGAAAATAAACGTTGAGAAACATTTATTCTCAGAAAACAGAGCTTCAGTTCCAAGAAGCTCAATGAACCCCAAGTAGATTAAACACAAAGAAAACCACACTTAGACACCTCATAGTCAAATTTCTGAGAGACAAAGAAACATATTTGAAAACAACTAGAGAAAAATGACTCGTGACATACAGGTGACCAATAAAACAATTAATGGCTGACCTCTCATCAGAAACAATGAAGGCCAGAAATAATATATTCAAAGAGCTGAAAGAAAAACAACTATCAAACAAGAATTCTATATCCAGAGAAACTATCCTTCAAAAAGAGAGGCAACAAACCATAATACAACGATAACTAGTACCTATAATACATGAAGAACTCTCAAAATCTGGAAGTACACAATCCAATTGGAAAAAGGGCAAAAGACATGAAGATATTTCACCTGAAAGGAAAGGAGCACATGAAAGGTGTTCAACACCATTGGCCATAAGGGAAATGCAAATTAAACCCACAATGAGATATCACTACACACCTATCAAAATGGCTAAAATAAAAAAGAGTGACAATAGCAAATGCTAACAAGGCTGCAGAGAAACTGGATCACTCATACATTGCTGTTGGGAATGTACAATGGTACAGTTACTCTGGAAAATAGTTTAGCCGTTTCTTATAAAGGAAACATTCAACTACCATGCAACCCAGAAATTGCACTTTGGGGCATTTATCCTAGAGAAATGAAAACTTATGTTCACGCAAAAATCTGCACATGAATGTTCATAGTAGCTTCATTCATAATAGCCAAACACAGTCCAGGTATTCTTCAACAGGTGATTGGGCAAACAAATGGTGGTATATCCATGGAATACTCAGCATGGAATACTAAGGAGGGAACTAATGATGGATGCAACAGCTTGGATGGATCTCCAGGGAATTATGGTGATTTAACAAAAGCCCATTCTAAAGGGTTAAATATGTGTGATTCCATTTACATAACATTTTGAAATGACAAAATTTTAGAAATGGAGAACAGATTGGTAGTTGCCAGACGCTATGGATTAGGGGGCAAGACGAGTGGGAAGGAGAGAAGTATGGTGTATAAGGGCGATGTTAGGGATCTTGGTACTAATAGAACTGCAGTATCTTGACTGTGGTAGTGGATACACAAATCTACATGGGATAAAATCAGTTAGAACTAAGTACATATGCACATACACTCGTACACAAACGAGTACAAGTAAGACGAAAATCTGGACGAGATCAGTGGGTTGTTTCAATGTCAAAATCTGAGTTTTGATCTTGTACTATTTTTCATTTCTTTTTCAAAATGTCACCATTGGGGAAACTGGATAAAGGGTATTATTTCTTACAACTACATGTGAATCTACAATTATCTCAATAAATTTTTCAACTAGAGAAAATAAAGGCTTTCCCACACAAACAAAAACTGAGAGAAGTTACCGCTACCAGACTTGATCTTTAATGCTGAAAGGAGATGACACTAAATGTGATTTAAATCTGAAGGTAAGAATGAAGAACACTAAATGGTAAATATAAAAGAGAGTGTGTGTATATTTATTCTTTTCTCTTAATTTCTTTAAAACTGATGATTGTTTAAAGCAGTAACTATAACACTGTATCATTAAGTTTATAACATACATAAAGATAATATATAAGACAAAAGCCCAAAGGAGGGGGCAGAAAATAGAACTATACTGGTACAAAGTTACTATATTTTACCAGAATTAAGTCAATAGGGAGACGTTCAATTCTGTCTCTGTCCCAAGGCTAGGATTGCTAGGATCTCTTGACCACACCACACCCTCTTCCTCTCTCTGTTAGGAGTTCCTTCATTCCTCTACCACCAGACTCCACTTACAGAGGGAATAAAATCCAGAAGTGGACAGACATTGAGTTCATGGAGAACCGATGGTCTCTCTGGGATATGAAAAGCGATGGAGTGTCCCTCAGAGGCCTCTCTGAGGGACAGGAGACCTTTGGTGGAGTTGTGGTAGGACGATGCAGTGTAATGATTTAACAAAGGCTTGAGTCAGAGAGAGACTTGAGTTAGATCCCAGTCTGGCTACTTATAAACTAAATAAACTTGGGCATATCTCATAACTTCCCTGAGTCTTGGATTCCTCATCTGTGAAATAAGAAAAACAATAAAACCTGTGCCATGGAGTTTTCGTGAAGATCATACAAGAGGATTTATGTAGTGTGCATAACATACTGTCTGGTAGGTAGGACATGTTTCATAAACAATAAAGATTAGTATTATTACAAGAACAAACAGTGCAAAAATGCAGTCATCACGTAATGATCTCAACCACTCAGATGCAAACCTTATAGGGTCACAGCTTTCAGGAAAGGGGTCAACCTGGAACTCCCCATAGTGAGAATTTCCTATGTCTTATGGATAGTTCCAGTCTCCCGGGATCTAGAGACAATTTCTCCTGTATCCTACAGTCTTTATTTATATTCAAGCTATTTGGCATAAAATGCTAAAAATTATCCTTTGCTAAAATTTCCACTTGGATTTCTGAAGACACAAATTGACTCTTAAAGTTATCAACCTTATTTTGCCCCTGGGACATTTATTTTGAAACTAAATAAGGTAAAAGAAAAAAAAAACCCAGAAATAAACTCTCTTGGTATGTGCATATTTATGATAAAAGTATTTGTTACATGTACAAACAAGTCTTCTCTCTAAGCCCCTGTTCCTCTATTCTGTAAAATGGAGGTGACAATATCTATCCCAAAGACTTTTATGAAAACGTAATGAGACAAGGCAGAAAATTCTCTGACACCTAGTTGGTGCTCAAGTGATGTTAGTCTCCTCCCCGCTCCTAGAAAAGATAAAGGTTATATGGAGGTTAAAATTTGAATAGGGAAACTTTATTCTTTCAAAATCCCACCCACATTTACTCCCCCCCATCCCTACAGCACCCAAATCAGTGGGTTTCAATCAAAGGTAATTTAATTAACTCTGGACACACATACATGGTGGGTACAGGGTTAGGAAGACTACTTTGATGAGTATAAGTACTAGATCACTAGCCAGAGCTTCCTGCTAGTTTCTCTGGTGTGCTTTTAATAAATCTTACCCTTGCCCTCCATCTCTTGGAATTATAGTAACCTTACCACCCAAATCACCTGAGGAAGGACCAAGTCACTGCGTCATGGTCAAAGATCCCCCAGGGCAACCCAGATACAGAGTGTCTGGTTTTCAAAGGCCAGTGCCTCCTACACCCACCCACAGGCCTATTCAGTCAGATAAGTACAGGCACACCTCATTGAGCACTGCCATCACTGCATGGAGTCCTTATCATGCTGCTAATGTTGGAAATATTTTTATAATTAAAAAAGTACTGATATCCACAACTCTTCTGCAGGGTTTCCTAACCTCGGCACTATTGACATTTGGGGACAGATCACTCTTTGTTGCAGGGCTGTCCTGTGCATTGTAGAATGTTTAGCAACATCCCTGGCCTCTACCAGTGGGTCTCCTCCTACCACCGATTTTATGACTATCAAAAATGTCTTTAGACATTGTCAAGTGTTCCTGGGTGGCAGAATCACCCGATCCTCGGAAAAAAAACTTCTCTTCTGAATTGTGTGTTAAAAGGCCGATCCTCATTTCTTGGTCAGCTGCTCTAGAAGAGGGAGCACTGTGGTGAGCTCCCACCAGGGAGCACCCATAGGCAATCCTGCCCTTCTTCTGCCTGAATGGTAAATGCCAGTCTGTTGACTCTGCAGGGGCCTCTTTCTGCAATTATTTTGGCTTCTGATGAACTGATTTGACCACCCAAGGGAGCTAAGGAAAGAGATACCAGGGATAATGCTTGTGGACCCACCAAAGTACAAAAGAAGCTGTATCACTGAGATGTTGAAATGCAGGCTTCAGAGGAGCCTTCAAGGACATGAAGGTAGAGGAAGCAGTGAAGATCGGCAGGTGAGAGAAGGTTGATCAACCACTGTGTTGGGAGAAGCAATGGCTGAGGAATGAGTATCATGGCTTCAGGGGATTTAAAGAGAAGGAAAAACTACCAGTAATTGAAAGATGGGTAAGACATTTCTCTACGGATCACGCACGGTGCTGCTCCAGTTAGCACTCCCATTTCCAAAAAAGCATCACACACACACCTGCAAATGGCATATACCTGTGTGTTCCGTTACAATGTATGAAGCCTTTGCATATTCATGGAACACTTGTGCCAATTCTGGGAAGTATGCTAAACCAGCATAATCAATCTCAATTTATCGATGAGAAAACTGAAGGTCAGGGAGGTTAAATGGCGCCCAAGGTTAAGAGCACTTGGACTCAAAAGCACAAACTCAGACTTCAGATCTGAGGCTCACTAAATCCCACTAAAGCATGCCAGCTTTGTCTTCTAAGAGGACTCTGGAAAGGAGATGGTGGGGAATGTGCTGGACCCTGGTGATCGAGTCACGCCTCTAGTCAGAATGATTCTCTAAACCAAAGTTGGGCCCTCCTTCTATACTGTACTTTTGACATTTCTGTTTAAATATACTGTCTGCACCTTCTGCAAGTAGGTGACTGTTTCTGGCCTCCGGACAACGTGTGTGTTGTTCCCACAGTTCCATGGGAGACTCAAGATGGGAGGGAGGCAGCACCTAAGACTATGCCTGGCACACTGTGGGAGCTCAATAAGGGTTTGTTGAATCAATCAGTGATACAAGGGCATTGGAGCTGGACAGACCAAGGTCCCAGTCCTGGCTCTTTACACTTGCTATCCATGTGATAACGATCAAGGTAGTTTAACCTCTCCTCATACACAAAATGGGGGTTCTAAGCCTTGCAGGAATCCTCTGAGGATTCAAGGGAGATCATGTGGGAAGGGTATTTTATATGGTGCCTGGAAAGGTAAAGGCACACACTAAATGGTAGCTGTGGTTTTATTATTGTCAAAGGGGCTTCCACTCTGAAATGTAGTAAAGTGGCCTTGGATAAAATCATATCAGACAAGGCCAAAGGAGAAAGGCAGAGCTGTGCTTTGGCCGGACACTCTGTTCCAGGGGTAGCCCAGCCTTGTGAATAGCAGGAGTTAGGGGTGAATGACCTGCATGTGGGGCCAGGTTCCTCCCTCTTGGTCCTCTTTCTCCCTAAAATGCCAACCCCAGGCTGGGCTACTGGCTGGGTAGCAGCATACAGCTCCAGGTCTCTGTCATTTCTCCTGCTTCTCACTCGGTGCCAAAAGCTTCAGTCAGATGGGAAAAGGTTGGTATGGAACATGAGAGCCCCAAGAGCAACCTGGAAATGGGGCGGGGGACCCAGCAGCACAAAGAGAGCCCATTTCTTTTTTAAAAAAATTATTTTGTTGAGGTCATATTTGTTTACAACATTGTGTAATTTCAGGTGTACATTATTATATATCAGTTTCTGTATAAATTGCATACTGCTCGCCACCAATAGTCTCGTTTTTATCAGTCACCATGCATATGTGCCCCTTTACCCCCTTCATCCACCCCCCAGCCCCTTCCCCTTTGGTAACCACTAATCTGTTCTCTTTATCCATGTGTTTGTTTCTCTTCCATTTATGAGTGAAGTTATACAGTGTTTGTCTTTCTCTGTCTAGCTTATTTCACTTAACATAATACTCTCAAGGTCCATTCATGTTGTTGCAAATGGAATGATTTTGTCTTTTTTATAGCTGGGTAGTATTCCATTGTGTATGTATATATATAGACATATATATACACACACACACACACACACACACACATATATATATATCTCTCCCATCTTCTTTATCCATTCATCAGCTGATGGGCACTTGGGTTGTTTCCATGTCTTGGTTATTGTGAATAATGCTGCAATGAACATAGGGGTGCATAAACCTCTTTGTATTGTTGATTTCATGTTCTTTGGATAAGTAACCAGTAGTGGGATAGCTGGGTTGTATGGAATTCTATTTTTAATTTTTTGAGAAATCTCCATACTGTTTTTAATAGTGGCTATACCAGTTTGCATTCCCACCATGAGTGTATGAGAAAGAGAGCCCATTTCTTATCTCATAGGATAAGGAGTCAATCAATTCAGTTCATCAAATATATATGAGGCATATATGATGTGCCAGCCACTGTCCTAGATGTGGAGGCTAAAGCAATGAGTGAAACAAAGACCTTGCCTTTGTGGAATTAATATTCCAGTGGGAGAGAAACAGAAAATACCTAATACACGTAACAGACAGTAAAAGGCTGCAGAAAAGAGAAAAAGTGGAGCAGGGAAAGGCAGATTCAAAGTCTGGGGTGGGGCTGGCGGCAAGCAAGGTGAGATCGAGAAGGGGAGATATGGGCCAAAATGTGAAGGTGAGAGCCTTGGGCAAGTCAGACCTACCTGTAAGAAAAATTTCCTTTCAGGCCTACTTTCTCTGCTGAAGCTTAAAATCTGCAAATGGAAGTGGGGAGATGAAATGCAGTATATCCAACATAATCTGCTGGAAATGAGGACAGTTAGCAGTAGTTTTCACGATTTTTGAGCAGCCAGTAAGATTTCCTTTAAAATATATATATGTATTATAATGCATGATTGTAAAAGTAATACCTATTCTTGGTGGAAATTCAAACATGCAAAAGTATAAGGGAGAAAGCAAAAATTTGTCAAAATTTTACCTTCCAGATCTAAGTTCTTCATGTGAAGTTGGAAGTCCTAATAGCTAGTAATTGCAAGGATAAAACTATTCACGTAAAAGGAGAATAGAAGGGGTCGGCCTGGTGGTGCAGCAGTTAAGTTTGCGCTCTCTGCTTCGGAGGCCCTGGGTTCGCCAGTTGGATCCCAGGTGTGGACCTATGTACTGCATATTGAGCCGTGCTGTGGCAGGTGTCCCACAATAAAATAGAGGAAGATGGGCATAGATGTTAGCTCAGGGCCAGTCTTCCTCAAAAAAAAAAATTTTTTTTTAAGTAAAGATAAAGAAAAGGAGAATACAAAGTAACTTGTTAATCCTGCCTCAGAGGATCCCATGGCTTTTTTTTCTGTTAACAAATATTTACTGAGAACTAAGAGCCAGGCCTGTTAGGTACATAGACTGCAGAAATGAGTATGATGAGATCCCTGCTCTCAAAAGTCTTTTTGGTTAAAGAATGGAAAGAGTGACTGAGAGAAGCTACTATTTATTGATGCTTTTCTATTTATCGATGCTTTCCATTGGTTATCCATAACCCTTCTGCAAGCCTAAAATGTGGATATTACACTCCCATTTTACAGTGAAGAAAATTGATCATCAAAGATATAGGTCATTGATCCAAGATCACACAACTATAAAATGATTAAGTCAAGTTGGAACCCTGCTCTCAGATTCAAAGTCAGTCTTCCTTTCACTGTAGAACATCTATTCTAGAATGACTATGAGACAAGAGGTAGAAGCCTGAGAGAGCTTACTCATCAAATTCCATAAAATCAGACCTGGAAGGGTCCTCAGAGTTGATGGGTTTCAACTGCCTCATTTTACAAATGAAGAAATGGAGATTTGGGGAAGTTAAGTTGATATGATATCCCAAGGGCAGGGTAAAGATTTGAATCCACTTGAGTTGGATTCTCAAGTCTGGGGTTTTCACCACATCAGGATCCTCCCAGAAGTGAAAGCCTCACCTTCGGTATAGAAGGATAAGGCCACAGCCTGGTGGGCCAGGTGGACCGAGCAAGAAGAGGTCCAGAGCTCAGCTGCTATGGACATCCTCACGGTTGCACCCAGGGCCACCCCAGCCCCTGGCATATGGGGCTGACAAAGGCAAGGTGATGGGTTTGGCCTCTCTCAACCACTTTCTCTCTTCAGGGTCGGAGAATACTGTCTCACGAGAAGCATGCAAACTTCCTACGGAAAAGGGCTCATGCCGAGGCTCAATCCCACGGTGGTTTTACAACTCAAAAACTTATGACTGTGAGCCGTTTTTATACAGAGGCTGCGATGGCAATGGCAACAACTTTTTGAGGGAAAAACTTGGGAGGAAGCCTGAAAGAACACCTGATTTCCTAACAAGAACACAGCCCTCCTTGAAGTCAGGATTGTTCTAGGGCAATAAAAGGCATTTTTGTGAACACAGATGCATTCCTCCACCCCAAATTTATTCTCCTTTCTGTGTTGCTAAAGTCACTCATCCCTGTACCTGAAATTCTACAAATATTGTCAACGTATTTAAAATCTCAAGACCTTTTTAAAAAAATATATACGTACAAATACAGTGGGGAAATTGAGTTAACAGTCATTCACACTTAGAATGAATTACTTCTGAGCATATAGGAAGATAAAGGTTTTGAAAGAGAGGGGGCTGGATTTGAAAACCTGGGGCTTGGTATTAGAAAGGCCTAAACTGGACAAGGAAAGGATTTCTGGAGTCCTGTGAAACAACACAAGGGAATAACACAAGCCAGAAAAGAAAGATAGGAATGCAGGGAGAAACTGAAGCTATTAAGGCAATTTTTAACTTAAAAATTAGTGAAATTTTATGAAAGCCCTTATCTACTAAGGCTATACCACATCTTCCTGCCACAGGCTACACGGGGAGAGCAGCGAAGAGCCTGGTCCTGGAGTCCATTGGTTTGCTTTAAGCAACACCAACTGTTACAGCTTGGAGAGAGAGGAGGAAACGCAGGGATCATCTAGTTCAGTTATCTCAAATCTCAGAGGGAAAAATGGAGGACTGAAGATAGGCAGGGACTTCTCTAAAATCACAGGGTGGAATGAGACAGAGGCATCACTGATCCTAGGAAAACACCCTTTCTTCTGCATTGCAATGTCCACTCCACAATTTTCCCAGACTTCCTCTGTACTCAGGGATGGAGGGCATAATTGAAGATGGAGAGTTCATTTGGGTACTCGCCTTTATCTCCAATTCTGATTCAGGGTCCTTCCCTCAGGTCCAAGACAGCTGCTTCCCATTGCCCAAGGAAAAATAACTACCATCACTTATGCCAGGGACTGCGCTAAACTCTTTATAAACAGTCCATATAAACCTCAGAGTAACTCTGAAAATTAGACTGTGTTCATGCCTCTCAAAGTGTGGTCCAGGGACCAGCAGCCTCCAAGTCACCTAAGAACTTGTTAGAAATGCAGAATCTCAAGCTTCCCTCCAGACTACTAAATCGTAATCTGCATTGTAACAAGATTCCCAAATGACTGGTAGACACATTCAAGTTTAAGAAGCAGTGGTAGATGAGGAAACACAGATAAAACAAATGGGTAATGTTTGCAAGGCCACACAGCTGGAAAATGGCAGAGCAGGTCAACGAGCCCATGTTGGTCCACTTCCGAAATCCATGATCTTAACCACTATGACACACTCCTTCAAAGACCTCAGAATTTGCCCCATGGGGCTGATTTCCAATCAAAGATTTTTTTCAAAAGATTTCAAAAGTCCAGCTTTTGCTGCGGAGACAACAGACATATCTTCCTCCCACTCTTTCCTCCTCTGGCTCAAAGAAAGGCTAGCAGGGCTACTGTGTGAGTGGGTGGCCAATTGGACAACGCTGGGAAACAGGATGCCTGGATCTTCTCCGGGAAGAGCCTGAGACAGAATCCTAAATGTCTCTCATGACCACTGTCTTCTATTTCCAGGAGAGACAAAGTCACGCCAGCATACTGAGCACTTCCACAAAGGAGAGATTGCCTCATTCCTAGTCCCTAGGCTCCAGCCCCTCCACTCCCACGCTCCCTCCCTGCTTCTCTACATCTCACTATGGATAACATTCTCCATGGCAAACACCAATCATATATCCCACCAAAATGTCCTAGAAACTCCTGAGTTGTGCAACATCTAAATCACTGGCTCCAAGCTCTGTCTCCCACCCATTAAAACACGAGAATTATCCTGCCTTGGGATCATTGTCTTTATAATCCAACTGTGTCTTTATTCACCACTGCATCTCAGGTGTCTAAAATTATATCAGTGTACCAATATTCAACATCACTCAACGGCTCCAGACTAGACACACCTTCAGAGTGGGTGGAAGTAGACAAGGAATTCCACACACCTGTGCATCACTTACCCACTATTCATCTGCCCTTTAGTGATCTACCGATCATCCTTTATTTTAAACTGAAATAGCGTTCTAGCTGATCTCAGGGTTTCTGCTCTTGTCCCCTCAGTCTATTCTCAACAGAGTAACCAGAAGGATCCTTTTCCATCATGATACTCCTCTATTCATAATCTCTCAATGACTTTCCATCTAACTCAGAGTAAAAGCCAAAGTCCATATGAGTACCTGCCTCGGGTTCCTGTCTGAGGGCCTTCTGTAGATGCTGTGGGAGAGCACTCATATTCCCCTTCAGTAATGAAGCACTGATTCCTCCAGCCGCTGGGAGTTTGATGGCTGATGGCTCTCAGTGAGTCCCTCTACCCCTCTATGGAAGCCAAAGAGTCTCACTATTACCTCTCTTCCTAATTGACTGCTTGAGTGTGAGCATATGACATGGACTCAGCCAACCGGATGCTTCCGTCCTGAACTTTGAATCTGGAGGGAATGATACAAAGACCCAACAAATTGAGAAAGTTTTTATCATTGTGGTGGGGGTGGTGAAAGTCTGGGGGTGACAGAGCATCAAAGGCCCAACAGTGGCAGTGCCATTGGTAGCAAGGATAAAACTACTACAAACTCAGAGATGCTCAAAACGTAAGTCTTTTAAAAAAAATTATGATTGGCCTGAATTTCTGTTTTGAGCTCCCATTTGACCATGTAATAGAAATCTCTGTCATTTCATTGGTTTCGGCCACCACCTAACCCCAAAGTTAATTCTACATTCCAATACACTTGCTCAACTTCTAGGCATCAGATGGGAGATGTGCTTGATGTTTGGTCGTCATCATATAGACACACTTTTTATTCCTGCTGGGTGCTCAGATATTTTTCCAGCATCTTTCTCATCTGACAAGAGCTCACCTGGTGACTTATATTCTCTGCTTGCTGCTTTCTAGAGCTCAGGAAATACCTGGCTGCTGTGCACCACCTAGAGCTATAGAAAACTCAGTGGGACTCTCTAAAAACCCTATACTGAGGCACCCCATGTACCAATTTCTGATCTCCCTGGCAGAGGTTCTCAGTTCCAACTTTCTCCTAGTTGTTGGAAATATATCCTGTCTACAGTCACTTCTTCTCTTGATTCCAAAATATACCAGGCACTCAATTGCCCCAAAGGACTTAGCCCAGGGCCCTTTCTCAGGGTCCCAAACCCCATCTATTTCTCTTTGTTCTCTTCTCTCTTCCTTAAACTTCCAGTGGGGAGAGTTTTATACACCTGCTGGTGGAGACAGGCAGGGAGCAGACATTGGTAGAATCTGCTTCCGATATATCACATGTTCTTCCAAATCTTTGTCTGAGGTCTACACGTCCTCTTTTCACTCTACCAGCCAAGAATTTAAATATTTTGTGAAGTATGTTCTGTTGTGCCGTCCCTTCCCCAAGCATGAAGTAGAATACCAGGCTGCCAGGGATGGGGGATAGACCAAAGAAAAGTGGACCTATAGGGATAAAAGTCCAATTAAATTTTATCTACAGGAATTAAATTCAATTAGCATCTCAAAATAATATCCGTCTGCATATGCCTTTACTTCTTTTTCTATATAAAGAATATATACAGTATTATTTTCTATCAGGGCTTTTATGCAGCATTATGTTATAAACATTTTCCCAGGGCAGTGAATATTCTTCAGCGTCATTGTTAATGGCTGTGTAATATTCTAACGTCCAGAGCATTGTAATTTACTTAGCCAGTCATCTACTGTTGAATGTTTGTGTGTTTCCAAGTTTTCATCTTTGTAAAATAACACAAGGTTAAACATAAACATGGTTTTTAAACACCTTTTAAAAATAACACCCTGACTGAATAAGACATCTCACTCTCATGTCCCATCTGAACAATAATTTGGCATCCATCCATGGACCAAAGTGCTTTTGTGGGACCTTTGGGATCCAGGTAGGAGACTGTGAAACGCCTGAGCAGTCCAAGACTGAGGAGAGCCATTTAGAGAATGCAGGCCCGGACCCAGGCAGCTGACTCGCCTACCATGGTCCTGGCTACAGACCCAGAAGCAGCTCCATATCCCTGAGGACTTGGCTACAGCCCCATTTGCCTTGGTCCTGTCACCAGGACTGTATGCCAAGGGACCCAGAAGGAGTCATGCCCACCCATGTGTTGGATAACAGGAATACAGAATTCAGTCCTGGCTGTAATGTCGGGACACTGAAATCCCTGAGAACAGGCCCCAGCCCCTGTCAGTCTCCGTCAGGGAGCCCCTGGAGGTAAGCCCACCAGACTTGCTCAGACTGTTGATTCTGAAAGGGCCCAATAACTAGGGTCTAGCCCATCCCAGCCACAGTCCTCAAACAGTCCTGCTGGTCCAGGAACCCAGCAGGAGACATTCCCATCTGTGCCCCTGGGGATTCTGGAAGGGCCCTGTACTCGACTCCAGACCCCTCACAGCCGCAGTCTGTGAATAGTCCTACTGGCAAAGGGACCAGGAAGGAGACACTCCTGTCTGCACCCCTGAAGATCCTGAAGGGCCCCATATTCAATCCCAGCCCCTTCCAGCCACAGACCATGAGCAGTTCTGCTGGCACGGGGACCTGGTGGGAGACACGTCTATTCCTCAGAAGATCCAGAAAGGATCCTATACCTGGCTCCAGCCCCTCCAGCCAGGATTAGGGAGCAGTCCAGCCCACCCAGGGATCTGGTAGGAGACACCCCCATCCACACCTCCAGAACCAGGTCTATGGACCACAGTCTTGGCTGTGGAACCTGAAACAGCCCTGGGGGCTCAGTTCCAGTCCCTCTCAGCCATGGTCAAGGGTTGGTCTTGCCCACCCAGGGACTCATCAAATGACAAGGCAGCAGCCCTCCCAGGGACCTGGTGGGAGCCACACCCACCTCACTTTGGTAATAGCCTTGCTGACTGAGAACCCGACTGTGGACCCTGAAGTGGACCCTTGTCCCAGCAGCACACTCTACTGAACAAGGTACTAGAGGCAGTCCCATCCACCCGGGGACCAGACAGGACCTACGCCTGCCTGAGGCCCTGGTAACAAGTATGCCAACCATGGACCCTGCTGCAGACCCAGGGACAGCCTCAAAAGTGGCTCTAACCATGCGTGACTGGGATTCTGGAGGTAATCTTATCAGCCTGGGGGAACCAACAGAAAAGTATTTTTACCTACCAAAACCAGTCTGTAAAGACCGGAAGAGGTGTTTGCTCCTTCAAATGCACAGACACCAACACAAGGCTACATGAATCACGAAGAATCAGGCAAAGAAGACGCCACCAAAGGGACTAATAAAGCTCCAGTAACCAGCCCCAAAGAAACAGAGATCTATGATCTGCCCACCAAAGAATTCAAAATAATCATCTTAAAGAAACTTAACGAAATGCAAGAGAACATATATAGATAACTAAACGAAATCAGGGTGTTTTACAAGGATGCAATTAAAGTGTTGACTGGTTGGGGCTGCATTTTCATGTCAAGGTTCAACTGGGGAAGGAACCACTTCTAGCTCACTCACGTGATTGTTGGTAGGAGTCAGTTCCTTGTGGGCTGTTGGTCAAAGGCCACCTTCAGTTCCTTGACAAGTGGGCCTCTCCAGAGGGCAGTTCAGTTCACAGCAGCTGGCTTCATCAGAGCAAGCAGCGAGAAGAACCAGAGTGCTAGCAAGACAGAAGTCACAGTCTTTTGTAACTTAACCTTGGAAGTGACATCCCATAACTTTTTATTACATCATTGCTCATTAAAAGCAAGTCATTAGATCCAGCCTATATTCAAGGAGGGGATTACACAAGAGCATGAACCCCAGGAGGTGGGGCTCACTGGGGGCCACCTTAGAAGTCTGACTGCCACAGGGAATAACTTGACCAGAGTCACACGTCAGTGATTGCTTAAAGTCTCAGTTCTTGGGTCTCTTCCATTTCCCTTCCTTCTTCTGTGATATTTCTTCACAGGTGAAAGCTCAAGGCTCACGGTGCCTGCCCCTATGTGTACAAATACCCAAGTGGTCTTACATCACTAAGTCTGGATTCTGAGAAATGTTGTGTTATAAAAGTTGCTGAGATGGAAAGAAAAACAGAAACTACCAGAAAGAAGAAACTGCCAGAAGGCCAGTGGGTGCCAGATGAGCTACATAAGCACTGGGAATAACACTCTTGACGTAGAGTTGAGGTCTTATTAAATTTCTCAGTCCACATATGCTGGAGGAAAATCTTCCAAATGCCCCTTGGGACAATAGTAACCTCCTCAAGGCTTTTTAAAAACTTGCTGGGAAGAGTGAAAGAATACTTTAGGAGCATACGTTAATGCAGATATATAGAACCTGCTTTCACCAGTTAAAAATATTGCGGGAAGATTTTCCTATATTATTAAATATTCTGCAACACAATTGCTAAAAAGTGTAGAGCTTTCCTTGTATGGATGGATCATAATTTATTTAAGCAATTTAAGTTAAATGTTAAGGTTGTTTATGGTCTCACAATATAATAAGTAATGTTGCAAGGATAATAAAACACTGTGGGCATTTCTGATTCACTTATGCTAGATGCTAAGTGGAATTTCTAGGTCAAGGAGGACATGAGTTTTAAAAGCTTTTGATACATAATACCTTCCATTAAAATTTTAATAACTGCCACTTATGATGTGTGAGAAACCAAGCTAAGTTTTTTTGCATACGTTATCTCATTTAATAGTCCCAACAGCCAGGAGAATAAGATTCTATTAATATCTGTGTCTTACAAATGAGGAAGTTGAAAGTCAAGAAGATAAATTACTTGCCCCAAATAGCAGACTGGCAGGGAATGAAGCTGGTGTTTGAATCAAAGTCTGACTCTAGGGCCCATATTCTTAATCAGTTTGCTATTAATAAAGTTCAGCTCTGCCGTGACCAGCACGGCAGAGGTAAGTCCCTGCTTACCTCTCCATCCCATAAAATCCCCTGGATCTCTCCACAGGACTGCACAGAGATACTCTGGGCTGCCTGCTTCTACCTTTTCAAGTTTACATTTTGTGGGTTCTTGAAAGCAAGGATCTTGCCTTACACATCTCTCCCCCACACTGAGCCAAAAAAAGTGACATGCACAGAATATGTACTCAACAAGAACACGTTGATTAGTTTTTCAGAAATTATACCATGGAAGAATGGAGGGACCTGGAATTTATTTCTCCGAATTAAGGTTTTAAGCTGTGAGTCAATGCTATGATTCTTATCATCTCTGAATTATGGAAGTGAGAAAGCTGAGAAGGAAGGAGGGAGAGAGAAAGGGAGGGAGGGAGGAAGAAATAACACTGATAAAAGACAGTCAACTCATACCCAGAAACTCTCACTAATGGTTCCCAAGTTGGAGACAATAAAACCAAGAGCTGTGAGTAGGCGGCCCAGGAAAAAGTTATGAAAGAACCCTCAAAAGTAAAAACCCCTACTCACTACTGAAGGACCTCGATAGAAATGAGAGAAACCACTAGGGATGACCACTTTATCCTTCTGAACTGGGAAAAAAGTGGAGGGGACGCAGAATGTGATAACTGGGAGTTATTGTCCCAAGCAATAAACTAAAACTAGAGATAAAGCATAAAATACATAAGATAAGATTGAGAGATCAAGTTAGAGGAAACAGATTGATTAGTTGAAGCCCTCAAGAAATCTCCTCCTCCCTGCTCGAACTACTAATAGAGAGCCCAGCACACAAGGCACTATGCGTCTTCCTCCTTCGACAGGAAGGTGAGGATGCGGCTGCTGTGGAGAGATGGTGAGTGAGACAGGATGACCTGAGTGGAAGCAGAGTCCCAAACTCTGCCCAGAATGGGTGGGTTAACGTGAAGCCTAAGGGTAGCCCCCTCTTGGGAGTAGGATATTCCACTAAAGAGATGGAATAAATCCTAGCATAAGACATTTAACCAAAACTCAGAGAAGAGATTCCCAAAACCTCCTACAAAGCTTACCCCTTACCCCCACCTTGCCTGCGAACTCAGAGGAGTAGATGGAACACAATACCCGCTCCTCATGCTGTAGCTAGAAAGGGAAGCCCAAAAAGGTCTCAGTAAATGTAGAAAATGTGTCAAGGATAGAATTCAAAACTTATCATTTAGCAACCGTTAAATAATCATTGATTCAGGCAAGAATCATCAGTAGATGCTAAAACTAGTGAGTAAAATTTTGAGAAGTAACAGGGCATTTACAGAGTCTCAAAGCAGCTTCCAACATGAAGTAAAGACTGATAAGAGAATGAAACATGCTCTGGGGACTTGCGGACTTGGTTCAAGAGCTGTCCCAGCTCTTGCTGCTTCCCCAGGAAGGATTCTCAGCAGCTGGCTCTCCACCCTCAGGCACCTTGGTCTTGCCCAGCCTCCCCCTTTCTGTCTTCAATCCCCTGACCTTGCCACTCCATGGGTGGGGTGGCAACTGAGTCACATTTGTGGGAGGTCAGGATCTACTACTCTCAGTGGGGGCCTGGGTATGGCTACAAGGGGGTTGGAGGTAGGCATGAACACCCGTGGCGTTTCAGGGAAGGCCATGGCAGCCACAGGCCCTGTCCTGGGACGGCGGCACTACGAGGCATTCAGCAGGCCACTCACCAGGGGCTAACCTCTCGCCCACCCATGATCCAGGAACTGAGCATGTCCCAGCACAGAGATTGCAATCCCTTGGAGATCGTCCAATCCATGGGACTGTGAAAAGGGGAAGACTGATTTCCTCACCCCTAGTTGGGGCACAGAGCTTCAGTCTGGCAGCTGGGGGGAGGAGGAATCCAGCAGCAGGTGGAATGCTCCTAGACACAATACCAAGTATCAGGACAGGGACCTCGGGCACCTCTGAGGGTCTGCATTGCCCCCATGAGCATCTCCATGTCTGAGGGAGAGTGACTTTAAATAATAAGTAAAAAGCACCATGACAAATCTAGAGAGAGAGACTGCAAGAAAGGAAAAAGCCTTATACGTGAATACCTTTAGTGGCACACTTTACCAAGTTTTTTGAACAAGAGGCCCCACATTTTCATTAGCACTGGGCCCCATAAATCATGCAGCCCAGCCCATCGGAAGACTAGGTAACAGTACTGTATCAATGTTAATTTCCCGAATTTGACTATTGTACTGTGGTTATTTAAGAGAATGCGTTTATTTTAGAACATGTAAGGGATTGCTTTCATTTTAGGAAATTCGCTGAAGTATTTAAGATGTCTGTGACTGACTCTCAAATGCTACAGAAGAACAAAATATGTAGTGTGTGTGAAGAGAGAGGGAGAAAAGATTAAAGAAAATATGGTAAAATGTAAGCATTTGATGAGTGTAGGTAAAGGCTATACAGGAAAGCTTGGCACTATCATGCAACTTTTCTATGAAAATGTGAAGTTATTTCAAAATTAAAAGTTGAAAGAAAAGAATAAAATAAAGCAAAAAGAAGAAAAGAGCCAAGGAGAGATCACCCCAACCACATCAGAGCTACTAGGAGGGGGCGCTGTAGTGCCCCATGAAACCACGAGCGAAAGACAGGCTGATTCGGCAAATGAGCCGCAGCTGAATGGGAATTCCCCAAGAGGAGGACAAACTGTCCTGCGATAAGCGTGTACATGCCTAACGCATACATTAACATGTTGAGAGATTTATGCTATTTCAAACCAGCCTCTGGTCCTACAACAGAGATCATGAATGAGTCAATCTAAAGATTTCCAAATCATTCAGTCAACCCATGAGTCTGTGTAGATTGCCACCTGGAGGTTGGTTAAAGTGGGTCCCGTGGGTACCATCCAGGCTGCATGGAGGTCCGCCTACTGAGTGGAAACCTCTCATTAGTGAGTGGTGGTTGTTTTCAGAATGAGGGCAGAGGGCAGCTGCCTTCAATCGTCTATGCCCCTGTTGGTGCCAAGATCCTAACCATAATCCTAAACCTCACCCTAACCCGTAAGAAACACAGGCTTTGGATTGTTCATCTGGTGAAAAATCTCCAGAGGGGTGTTCAAGGCGTGAGGGCCACAAACACTGGGGGCAGAGCAGCTCTAGGGGCCCCCTCTTTTTGTGTAATGAACACACCCCAATAAGCCTGGTTTGGCTGGACCTTGGGCTTCTTTGGGGTTGATGTCCCAGCTGTGGGGGATATATAAAGACTTCTATGTCTAGGATCTATATGCTCTGCAGGCAGGACCTACTAATGCTATGCTGTTCTGTGGCCAAGGGAGGCCCTGCGACCCCCGAGTACCACGTTTAATAGCAAACCAGACCCTCATCAATGTGTTGCAGCCATCCATGGAGGTTTAGCGTTTTGTCTGCGTCACTGTTCACGTTTTCCTCACCCTCTCTCTTTTGCCATGACCTTGTGGTAGAATTATCAACTGGATAAACACAATCATGGGGCAGGAAGGGGGGTATTTGTTATGTTTGAAAAATTATTATTTTGTGAGTTAGAGTTTCCTGAAGCTGTATCAATAGACAGGACAAGTGGAACCACACAGCAGCCACAGGAGCCGTCATAGTGGGCACAGGCCGAGCTGCAGGAGCACTGGGGCTGGCAGCTTGGGGGTCGTCACACCACTAGATGAAGAGGGGAAAAAAAAACCCCAAAAAATTACACTCATTTCTTCCCTGCCCTGTTGCAGTAGCCTGACTACTCTCCCTGCTCCCACACCACCCCTTAGAGTCCATTCGTAACATAGCAGCCGGAAGTATCTTTTTTCAAACATAAATCAGATCATGTCATCGCTCTGCTCAAACCCCTCCCATGGCTCCTAAATTCACCCAGAATAAAAGGCAAAGTCCTTGCAGTGACCACAGTGTTATCCATGATCCGTGCCCGCACTACCTCTCCGACCTCATCTCCCTCAGATTCCCCAACCTACAGCAGCCACTTGGCTGCAGAAGTTGATCAAAGAAAGGTTCTACGCCAGTGGGTCCTCAGAACTGACCAAGTTTTCTTGCCTGATCCACGCCACGCCTCAACCCTCTTTCCCCAGCAGATTCTTCCCGTTTGTCACTGGGATCCTGGGTAACCTCCACCCCTGGTTCTCCCCATCTCATCTTCCCCAGGAGTTCCCTGGGCCAGGGCCCCCTTGAAAAAGCCCCATCCCATCTTAAGGTTCTGGTGGAGGGCCTGAGGTTCCATCTCCCTTGGACCCCTACTCAGGGGGACCCTGTGCAGTCTCCTTACTCAGCAAAACCTCAACAGCAAGGTCTGATATTCACTGTTGGCACTTTTTATTGAGCTAAATCAGGAGTAGCAAATTTGCCTGCCAATCTCAGTCAGTGGGTAGCTGGTAGCAGCTGCCTGGAGTCTGGTTAAGGATTCTGCAGCCACAAATAGGCTCCTGGAAAGGAGCAGCATGAGTGACAAAAGTTTTGCGGCATGAGTTCTGGTGGAAGGAATGATGGCACATGTACAAAAGGCATACCTCTGCCATCCCTGAGTTAGACATGGCCCTGCCCAGGGCTCTTTCAGAATACAAATCTGGGGAAAGCGAGGGGAAGGTGGAGGGGGTGGTAGCCACACATTTAGTCCCTAACAACTCGACCCAACCTATCACTGGATGCCTTTGTTTCTGCCTAGAAGGTCTGGAGAGACCTGAGCATGGTCAGGAGTAGAAATCAGAAAAGGGAAAGCTAGGAGAAAAGCTATACTGCCATCTACTGCCAAGCGGCAGCCTTATACACTGAGCACCCCAGCACATAAAGAGACTCGCTCCTACCCAGGAGACCCGATCACCCTGTAGCCCCAGATTGGTGGATGAAGAAGCCCTTGGTTCTTGCCTGGCTCACGGCCTGGGGCAGGGACTCTCAAGAGGATGAGAAAGATAAGGCCAGTCAAACACCAAGCAACCAAGCCTTTCTGTCTCCAGTTGCACTCACACTGCCCTGATCTCTTATTCCACGGTGGACGGAGGAGCAGGGAAGGACATAGGGCCAGAGTCACTGCCATTACCTCCTTCCTTCAAGCTAGATTGAGTGACAAAGCAAGACTATACAATGTGCATAGTGCGCTACAATTCATGTAAAAGGTGGGGTAGATGAGAAGTTTATATCTAAACATCCTTAGACAGATGGAGTTAGACAAGAGGGATGGAGTGGGAGACAGGTAACAAGAGGGAGAGGGAGAGAATAATAGATATAGAAAGAAGTGACAGAGATAGAGGATGAACATAGAGGAACAGAGCAGGGTATTGAGAGGAGTAGAGAGAGGAGGAGGGGAGAGGGAGCTGGAGTTAGAGCTCTGAAAGAACATTCAAGAAAAGCAACCACAGCAGTTGTCTCCATAGGGAACAGCTGGGTGGCTGGGGGTGGAGGGAGGGAGTCAAGGGTGAAAGATGCTTTTCATTGTATATCCTTTCATTATCTTTTGAATTTTGATCCATGTGAGTATATTATGGATATGAAGTAACGGTTTGATTTAAAACAAGCAGCAGCAAGTGACCTGGTGGAGTCTCGGTCTATAACACGGACTGCCACCAACCACTGTGAGCATTGTTCTGCGGATCCAGGAGATCTCACAAACAAATCTCCCAGCCCTGCGTCTGCCACACAGTACGTGCTGCTGCTGTTAGAACCCCCAGCAGTGAATCGGAGTGACTAGGCAGCATTCCACCATCTCTCCGAGCCTCAGTTCTCTCTTCCATCACCCGAGCAGAACCACCTCAACCTCACAGGGCTGGTGGGAGGATTCACCTGGCAAAGCGATACCTCACACGAGAGGAGCCCTGAATTTATACTCTTTGTTTCAGAGTTGGTCCCTCCCTGGACTTCATGCCTGGATGATCTGGTCGCACCCCACCCCACGTCACCCCGGAGTCAGGGGAGGCAGGGACAGAAGGATAAGAACAGAGGCCACGGTTACACCAGTGCTAGAAGTGGTCACTTTATTGGTTGGAAAAGGAAGAAGCTGTGGTCAGCTCAGGAGGGAGGGCAGACGCCAGGAAGAGGGGAGGGCAGCTGGGCAAGAGCCAGACAGGGCAGGTGGAAACTTCCAGGCCCACATTCCTCAGGCTGCGGTGGTTGGAGCTGGAGGAAGAAAATCATAACAATAGCATCAACAGCAATAACCAAAATACTAGACCAGAGTACCTGCAGCATAAATTCTGGACCAAAGCTCCCCCGACTCCACCACACCCACCCCCACACAGCAAAGCCTCACCTTCTTTTTTTTTTTTTTATATGTGACTTGCATTTTTTTTTTTTTTTTGAGGAAGATTAGCCC
Source organism: Equus asinus (assembly GCF_041296235.1). Taxonomy (NCBI): domain Eukaryota; kingdom Metazoa; phylum Chordata; class Mammalia; order Perissodactyla; family Equidae; genus Equus; species Equus asinus. The sequence goes on along the minus strand of NC_091804.1, from coordinate 35,694,567 downwards.
AGAGCTAACTACTGCCAGTCCTCCTCTTTTTGCTGAGGAAGCCTGGCCCTGAGCTAACAACCGTGCCCATCTTCCTCTACTTTATAAACGCCTCACCTTCTTGAGGCCCCTGGGGCTCTGTCTGCACTTCTCTGCAGGTCCTAGACTCACCTCTTCTGTGTCAGACCATCCCCAGGACACACCCGGGAGTGCCATGGTCCCCACTGACCACTGTGGCCTCCTAAGGGGCCATTGTCGTCGTTTATGTCCCTAAGAATCCCTCCGCCACCAGGAAGTCCCACCATGCTCCATTCTCAGGTTAAGCTGTGATTAGCTGATTGATGAGATCTTATTTAGCTCATTTTATAAGCAAAATAATTACAGCTCAGGGAGGTGAAAGGCTAGTTAAGTGTCAGAGCTGAAATGTGAACCTGGGTCTTCCTGACTGCAAAGCCTGTCCACGCTGTCAGCACACAGGCAGGCAAGAGATGGCTGGCACGACTGGAGAGCTCTGGGCCTAGGGAGACCGTGGTTCCCTCTCAGGCACTGAAGAGCACACCCTGAAATAGCAACCACAGGGCCTTGGGCACGTCCTCCACTCTCTCTGGCCTCAGTCTTCTCATTTGTGCAATACTGGCTTTCATCAGTGACCTGCCAGGCCCTTGGCCGAGAGTTTGTCAAAGGTGCACATGATCAACAATGAGATTCAACCACAGGCCACTTCCAGGTTCTTCCTCCTTCTGGTTCCTCTGCCTGAAACAGCCTCCCCACTGTACTTCAGCAGACTACCAACCCTTCACACATCCTTTAGGACTGGCTCAGGGGCACCCTCTGGGAAGCCTTCCTTGACCACACCTGTTCCCTCCTCCCCCTACCCCTGCCTGGGTGAGGTTTTCCTCCTTTCTGTTCCCACAACACTCAGCCCTTCCCTTCACTGCAGCACTGACCAGAGGCACTGGGAGTGTCTGTCCATCCATCTGCCTCAGCCTGCAATCTCTGTGAGGGAGGGCAGTGGTCACCTTCTCTCCCAGCATCTGGCACAGAGCTGGTGGCACGGCACTCGATCCCCCAACGGGCCAACTAAGCATGTGCTTTGGATGTTGTTTTCCTTTACTTCCTTGCATTTACTTTAGGGCGCCATATTGTTTTATCGTTAGTTTAGGTGGAGGAAGAGAGGCTCCACAATCCTTTCCTCTCAGTGTCAGAGTCACTAGAGGTGGCTGAGGGTAGCGCTGGCCTGCCACAGAGTAAGTGCTCGTCACACTTCAAACACGACCTTGAGGGAGTGAAGTTAGCTGATCTCTACCACGTTTGTCCTGAAAAGCCAAGCTTTTTGGCGAAAGTAAAGATCAACTCTTCTGCCTCCCCGTGGCCATGCAAAGAGCTCCCTCCTCCCCAACCTCTCCAGCCACTGTCCCCACTCCCAGGACACAGCTGCTCTCCCCCAGCTGCTGACTTATTTAAATGCATGTTATGGAAACAAAGGAGTAAATCTTCTCGTTCCCTCACAGCCCGATTCATCAGTAAATATTGTCCCATCTACCTTCACGTATGTCCCAAACCCAGCTACTCCTCTCCCCTGTCTGTCATCTCCCACCTGGTCTCTTGCAGGAATCTCCTAGCTGGGCCCCTGCTTCTGCCGCCGGCCTCTACAGTCTGTTCTCCACAGAGCGGCCAGAGCGATTCCTTTCAATCGAAGTCAGAGTATGACCGTTTCCAAGGGCACAACATCTCCCTGTCAAGACCACAGTCCTTACAATGGCCTGTCAGGGCCCTCACGAGCTGCTCCACTCACCCTTACCTCTCTGACCTTCTCCAACCCTCTCTTCTTTTTTTTTGTTTAGGAACACTGGCCCTGAGCTAACACTGTGCCCATCTTCCTCTACTTTATATGTGGGATGCCTGCCACAGCATGGCTTGACAAGCAGGGCATAAGTCTGCACCCGGAATCCGAACCAGTGAACTCCGGGCTGCCGAAGTGGACTGTGTGAACTTAACCGCTTCGCCACCGGGCCGGCCCCAACCCTCTCCTCTTATACGCTCTCCCTGTGCACCCAGCTCCAGCCTTCTGGCTTTTCCTGGTATGCACCAGGGAATATGCTGCTTTTGCATCTGCCGACCCCTCTGCCTGTAGCCCTCTGCCCAGACATCCTCACGGCGGCCTCCGTCATTGCTGTCAAGGCTTCGCTCAAATGCCGCCTTCTTGGTGGGGCCTTCACTGACTGTCCCATGTGAAAATTACACCACTGCTCCCTGCCCACCCCACCCCCACCCCAGTACCCCTCATCCCACTTCTATTTTCTTTTTCTCCACGGCACCTGCCTCCCTTTACTTGCTTATTGATTTTGTTTATTGTCCGCTAGCATCAGACCATCAGAGAGACATTTCCATCTGATTTGTTCACTCACGGAGCATCCCTAGCACCTAGAGCAGTGCATGGTATGTGACAGACACTCAATAAATATTCGTTGAGTGGATGAAAGTAAATAAATGGACAGGTAAGTGATGAGCGGTATGGTCCCCTAGGTCCACCTTTTCAACCTGCTGCAGCTGTCATCACATGCAGGCATCAATGCACTTCCCTTCCCCCCCACTGCCTCCCACTTACCTTAGAAGTGGGGTGTGACACAGGATACCTTCCCGCAGCCATTTAGGCAGCATTTCATCTTGTCGGGACACTGGCTGTCCACCTGGCACTGGTCCTGGCAGAGGCCGAGCTGGGGGAAGTTAGAGTCCACAAGGGGACAGGAGCCTTGCTTTTCTGAGTAGAAAAGGAGTAAGGAGAAGTGAGCAGAGTGGAAGTAGGGAGATGCACACTTACCCACAGCACACAGAGCTGCCTGCCTGAGCTCATCTTCGGGGGCCCAAAAAGATCGCCTGCAACCCCTCCTCCTTGTGCTCTCTCCATCAGTGGTTTTGCAATCCTAGGACCCCAGTTTGAGTCCCAGCTCTGCCTTTTCCTAACTTCCGTGCCTAGGGCCAGAAATCTCCCAGAGCCCCAGTGTCCTTAGGTGTCACATGAGATCTGAGCTGCCCACATGATGGGGTTGTTGTGCAAGCGATGGAGGCAATATACAAATATTACTTCTCCCTGAGGAATCAAACTAGGATGATGATAATGAGTAACTATAACAATTAATACTTCCTGAGCTCCTTCTATGTGCCAGGCATTATTCTAAACATTTGACATACATCAACTCATATAATCCTCACAATAATCCTCAAAGAGGGAGAGAGAGGTACTGTTAATATTTCCTTACGTTACAGATGAGGAAACTGAGGCCACCAAGAGGTCAAGTAATTTGCCTAAGGTCACACAGAGTAGAGGCAGGATTTGAAATCCAGGAACCTGGCTTCAGAGTCTGTGCACCACACACTATGCTACTTCGTAAACTGTAAAGTGAAGAGTGCATGTGAGGGGTTATACACCTTCAGTCTCTTCACTCACTCCCATACACTCACCCCCATTACAACCACACAGCACCACGGCCGCCCAAACACACTCACTCATCCACGCACAGACAAGCATTCTTCCACTAACACACACACACACACACACACAAAAACACACACACCCCATGCTCTACTTCCTGGGTCGACGAGAAGGGAGCCAGGCTCAATTCCCAGAAGCCTCAGGAGCAAGCCCAGCCAGACACCAAACACAGGCGCAGCCTGGGAGGTTAGCTGCAGAGGACAGGAGTGGCTAACTTCCTAGCACAAAGAAATCCATTCCCTTGCAAAGGGCAAGAGTTCTCGACACTGGGCTACCTTAGGATAAAAGGGAATCAGGAGTGGTTTACTGACACAACAGCCACTGTGTCGAGAGCAGATACTCTCTACCATGACATTTTACATGTTATTTCATTTAGCTCTCACATCAATTCTATAGTTTGGGATTATCATTCCCACTTTGCCGACGAGAAAGCAGAGAGGAATAGCGAGCAGGTGTTAGAACTAAGACTCAGCTACAGCTGGCAACTACAGCTAGAACTAGCTGTCACAGCTAGCAGGTGTTCAAAGTAAGATTCTAGTTCAGGGGGCCATCTGGCCCTGTTCCTCTTCCTGCCTCAGTCTGTCCATCTGAGACAAGGGAACAGCGAAGCCTCTGCCTCCCAGCAGAGCCTCCTTCTCTTGTCCCTCCACCTCTCTCATCTTTCTGTCTGTCCCTTGCTTTCTCTCCCAATCTTCACCTCTCCTTCTGCTCCTCCTCTCTCTGGTCTGAATTAGAGGCCTCCAGACCCAGAAGCTGCCCCTGAGGAGCCAGTCCTCCCTCCACCTGCCACCTCCCTGCTCGTAAGTGTCTGAGGTCTCTAATTACAAGACTTCCCAGCCCCTGCTGGCATCTTTGGAAAACTAACCAAGATGGAACATCACAGGTGCTGTGTTCTGGATAAAGAGCAGGAGTCACAATATCTTGGTACTCCCAGATACCTTGGTACCGGCTTCTAGTCCTCAGTGTTTCCCCCTGAAAAATGAGAAGCTTGGGTTCCATGCTGTCTAAGACCACCTCCTGCTCTGATGGGAGTCCCCATAACCTGCCGGAGGGACTTGAGCTCTAGGAAGTGCCTCTTATGGAGCACCCAAGCTTTCTCACACATTCTCTCTCGCTCAGTCCCTAAAGTGGAAGAGATTGCTTTAAAGATGGGGAACGGGCAGGGGTGCTACGGGAGGAGTCCTGACTTTCTCCAAACCACTCAGGCAAAAGTTAAACCCCCTGCTGTGACTCCTGCCCAGCCACAGGATGTCGGTGTGACCTTAGGCAAGAACCTTTCTCTCTCCCACGCTCACTTCCACATCTTTAAGATGGGCAGGGCGCTCTCTTAAATCTATAAAATCTCCTTCCGCCTAGGAATCCGGGGAGTCTTGTCAGGTCAGGCACCCAAGTCCTTCCCCCAGCGCTGGGGGAGTCCCCAGGGGAGGGACTCCGAGAGGGATGAGCCCCCCAGGCCTTGGGACCCAACCCACCCACCACCAGCCGGGGAGGAAACTGAACTGGGTCCCCTGAATCTCCCGGAACAACGCTCCAGCTGTCGTGTGCCCGGAAGCCCGTCACGCACCAGAGAATTGAATCCAGCTAGGGGTGGGGGTGAGGGGGCAGCCCTCTCCCCGCTGCGCTTCAGCTACGCCTTTGTCTCCCCCGGACCATGCGAGGGAGAGCCAGGGCGGATCTGGTTCCATCCGCCTCAATTGTGCCCGGGGTCCGTGGGTGGGGGAGCACCCCTCTTCCCGGAACCCTGGCGCTCCCGCCTCCTCCCAGCCCACTGCCGCCCCGCCCGCCCCGCACGGCTCGCCCTGGGGTTACCATTGGGCAGGTGGCAGACGCTGGAGCAGCCAGCCTGGCAGCACTTGAGGTTGTCAGCGCATTCTCCATCCGAGAGGCACTCCTTCTTACAGGTCGAGTCCGCCTCTAGCTTGGGGCACACGCCCTTTTTCTCTGCTCCTGTGCCTGGGAGGGGAGTCAGGGGGACGGTCAGTGGAGGACGGGAGCCCCAGTCCCAGAGGATGCCCACCTCCCGCTCCGAGGGTCCCAAATCTCAAGCTCTGAGGAATTCTCAGACTTTGGCCTTAGGCGTTTCCCTTAAAGCCTTCAGAGGGCCCCACCTCCAGGCCAGGGGTCCCCGACACTTGGGAGTACAGGAGTTACCTAACCCTTGGCCTCAGAGCCCTCAATCCTTAGGGAACCCCCGCTCAGCTGAGCATCTAGGAGGTTCCGATGTCTAGGCAGAGGGTCCCCCCTCCGGCCACTGAGCCTCCGGCTCTAGCACAGAGCCTCTCGCCCAAATTTCAGCCTTCAGTGGTCTCCCCACCTCCAGCACATTGGACCCCACACGTTAAGCTCCACGGCCACCACCTTTAGGCACCAGGGATCCCCCAATTTTAGTCTTCATGGGTCTCCCCACTTCCGCCCCAGGAATCCCCACTTCTCCAGGCCCCAGAGAGGCTGCTTGCGCCTCTGCCCGGCCCTGTCCTGGCGCTCCTGGCTCTGCCCCCCTGGGCGCCAGGCCTCTCCCCGCCCCACTCACCTGTGACCGCGGGGAGGTCAAACAGCAGCAGGCCAAGGAGGAGGGCGGCGAGAGGACCGAGGCGGCAGGCAGGCATGGTGCTGAGCCGGGGTGGGGTGCAGGTGTGAGCAGCCGCCAGGATGAGGGGATTTAATGGCGCGCGGGGGGGCGTGGGGTAGGGGCGGGGCCGAGCCAGCGGGGATAGAGGGCTCCGAGGGCACCGCGGGGGGGCTGCCACCTCAGACCATTTCACAATCCCCCGGGATCAGGTGTTACTCTTGGCCCGGGTGGGAACCAGGAACATAAGCGGCTTCCAGGCCCGGCAAGGCACAGCTCAACCGGCTGCAGCCGGACCCTTGTCCACTCCTCCTTCCCCTCCTCCCTCCTGGGGCCTCACAGCAGGGCAGCGGGAGGCAAGGGCTAGGCCCAGAACTCCTGCATTCCCATTCTAAGATCCTGGGGTCTCCTAGTAATGCCCAGGGTCCAGGGAAGGAGGAGGAAAGGGCAGGGCCCCCAGGGAGCCAATCGAGTCTGGGAATTAAGTGGTTGGATTTGGGGTCCATCACATCAGAGTGCAGATCCCTCTTAGGGATTAGTGGTGGAGGTCTAGTGTAACAATACAGAGCACACAGTAGGGGCTGCAGAAAAAGCAGTTGTTATTAATAAGTGGAACCCATTTGACACAAGAAGTAAGGCCCCTGAAGATGAAAGACCAATTAAGAGTCTCAAGCCACTTTGGGTGTGTGTTTCTCTCTCCCCCTCTTTTCCATTCCAAACCCACATCAGTGCTGACTGTGTGCCAGGCTTTGTGTACATCCTCTTATGAGTCTCATGTATCGTCCTAGCAAACCTGTGAATGGAGAGTTACTATTATCATGAGCTGCATGTGACAGATGAACTGAACGCTCAAAGGTTTAGATCCTTCCCCCCAAGGTCCCAAGCAAAGCTATAAAGACAAGGTTTTGAACCCAGGGCTTCTTTCCTCCAAGCCCCTGTTTTTTTTCATTCCATCATAGGCATTCCCTAGGTGGCCACTACGTGACACATACAGGACAAGACAATTGGTGTCGAGAAAGTAATTAAAGGAGCCCTGAGCACTGGCCTTGGGGCGACAGGGTGTGGGTGTGACTCCCACCTCCACCACTTCTCAGCTGAGAGGCTGTAACGACAGGCCCTCCAGCACCGGTTCAACGGACCCTATCTTATCAACAGAGTCAGGAAGAGTGGCTTTTCAGGAACTGAGACTCCTTGTCCAGTTCAGGCCAGTTGAGACCACCAACCCATCAACTGGGCCTGTGCGAATACCCAATAAGTGACCTTTTTGACATCAAAGGGCTGAAAACTCCACCCTCAGATCATACTCACACCACCATTTTGTGAACCTGCACCCTGTGAAGAGGCACGAAGCCTGACTGTTCTTGTGCAGATCGTCAATTACCTCACTTCCCCTTATCGCCAATCATCCATCCCCTGTCCTTCATCCCAGAAATTTTGCCCAAAGCCCTGAATGGGGGAAACAGATCTGAGAGCATATGCCCCTTTGTCCTTGCAGATCAATCTAGCAATAAAGCTTTTTACTCTTCCCCAAAACTGATGCTGTAGTAATTGGCTTTTTTACAATGTGCATCAGGCAAGAGAACCCCAATTTTGTGTGGTAAGAATTTTGGTGACCACAAAGGGATTAGGTCCTGCAACTGCCTGCCCAGGGCTCTGGAGCCCCCAGTGGGGTGTGGGGTCTTTTGCTGACCCTAAGTGACCACCTAGACAATTTTGTCTGGAGGCCTGGCTGATTGGATTCCTGTCTCCCGCTGTGGTGCCCCAGGCCCCCTCAGCACTCTTTTTCCCTTCGAGAGAAGAAATACCTCCAGGATCAGACATCTTTTGGGTGAGTGACCTTGTTAAAATGTGCCTATGCCTAAATTATCTAATAATTTTGTCAGGATTGTGGGTTAGAACCCCCACTGGGGAGATTTTTCCTGGGCTAAAGTCCCAAGGCTAGAATTGTGGGTTCAAGCCCCACTCCAAGGGAAACAGTAAAAGGCTTACAGCTTCTGGGGCACTCAAAGGATCAGGTTAGGGTCCCGAGCTCTGGGCAGGGTCCCAGGGTACCCTGAGTTAGAGTCCCAGAGTATTGGATTTCTGTGTCTGTTCATGCTTATCCGCATCTGACTGTTTTATTAAAATTGGCTCTTTGGGGACTGAATTTCTTGGTGATTATAATAAACTCTTTTTAGAAATTACCTTGTTTGTTGCAGCCATCTTGGGAAAAGCCCCCTACAATGGGAATAACTATAAACACCTGGAAGGATAACCCAGGGTAATTTAAAATTACAGTGGCCACTTTGGACTGTTTTGAGCATCCAAACCGAGGAACAGGGAAAATCTTTTGTCTTTAAAGAGTCAACTGCTCCCCTTTCTGGCACAATTGTTCAAAACCTAAAGGTTCCAGAAGCTGTAAATATTTACAAAGAACTGCAAAATCTAACTAAGCTTGTTTCAGGTCCTAAGGGCATGGCTCCATAATCATCAGGTTGGCAGTCCCCAAAATACAATCATACAAAAATATGCTTGCTCCCCATTTTGTGGTCATAGGTGGTCGGACAGAAATGTGAGTTGCACTCCCTTTTGTGGCTAAGGGTCCTACTAAGCTGCCATCAGCCTCAGGGGAATTACATTGTTCCTTAGAAGGAATGTTCTGATTAGATAAGATCATTTAAAAGTGCACTTTAAAGCAAATAAGTCAAATTCCAAAGTAACCTTATTGCAGGTTTTGTTGCAAAAAGAAAAAAATAAATTATAAAAGGTACCTTAAAGAAAATCCTATTAGGTCTTGGCTTTATGGACAGCTCATTATCTACCTTTGAAGAAGGGCCTAAAGTGAGCCCCTCCCAGAGTTAATGAGACTCAGAGATTTTCTGGAAAACTGCTACACTAGAAATTACTGGAATTGTTCAATACTGCCAGGTATAATTACTGCTCATCCTGGCTGAAACCTGACAAGATATTTGAAAAGATTTAGCAACTTATGATCAGAAATTCAGACAAACTGGAAGCTGATATTCAGAGCCTGATAGGATTTTCTTCCCAGGCCTCCTTCCCTAGGGGAAAATAAAACTAAGCACCCAGGGGAAAGAAGCAATTTAGAGATGATGTGGTTAGACAGGTAGATCAACCTATAAGGTCATTTAAGTTACAACCTGATTTCTGAGGAATTAAGAGCAGCTATCCTGAAAAAAATACTTGCAAAACTAGAGATGCAGCTCTAGAGGCAGTTCAGATTCCACCCATTTCCTTCACCTCAAAAAGTTTGCAACCTCTCCAGGAACTGTTATCTAGCCTATCACCAATTCCTAAGACTAAAGGGAAAAAAAGGAAAGAAAAATGAGTGAAAGAGCACCCTCACCCAAAATCTAGCATCTTAAGTGTCTTCTCCACAAATTTAGTAGAAAAAGCTTAAAACAAAATTTGGATTCAGTTATCCTTTCATAACTAGTGAGCCTTATATTACTGTACCTGATTCATGGCAGTAATTTTTAAAAAATAGCTGTGGAGTGTCTATATATGTGTGTCTGTATATTTGTTATATATATATACATATATATTTATATGTATATATGTGATTTAATTTTTTACCTCCAGATTGTATAACTTCTAAAAGAGCTCTATTTAATTGGCTTAAAGTAAGCACTGATATAAATGTAATAGAAACTAACCCAAATGTTTTTCAAGCTGATATGACATAAAATAATCTTTAGTAGATGAAAGCTTATTTAAGTTTGTTGGTTTGATTGAAATAGACATGTCCTTAAAGTTATCAACATTGGATATGATGCAGATATGCAGCCTTTATTCTACATTTATTGGTCAAATAATCTCATGTTATCTCTGTTACAAAACTGGTTAGCAAAAATAATAACTTAAAATGATAGCTAATTCTGCCTCATGTCTCATGAAGTTTTGTAGGCAATCTACATAATTATTGGGAACAAGTAAACTAAATAGATGTGAAAAAGATAAAAGTATTGGGTGAACTTTTTAACAATAATTATGTGTTATGGTGTATATACTTAACTTCAAAATCTCTTTGGTAACTTAAGACTTTAAAGTTTTTCTAAGTTAAATTAAATGATAGAAAATTCATTGTTTATCTAGGTCATTTTCAAATAATAAAATACAGAAACATTATTGCTATGAAGTAGCATGTTTCTAGAAATTATGAAAAGTATTTATAAACTTGCCAAGCCACAGAATATTAATGTAAAATACAATTTGTAATTGCTTACTTCTTAGTTTTCACTAAAAATTAAGGTCTGTAAGGCTTAAGAATTTGAATTAATATATATGATTATGCCACTAAAAATTAATAAGGAAAACATCTGTCTATTCAAGGAAAGTAAGATGTATATTTTCAGTAAAGAAGGTATAAAGAATGGAAATAGTTTTGTTTTGTTAACAAAGATAAATTTGTCCTAAAGTACTAGGAGGGAAGAAAGATGACATGGGACAAATTCTGAAGATAAAAAGAAAGTTATAGAAGGTTTGTGGAAGAGGAGCCCTGAAGAAAGAGTCTTGTGCATGGTCAAGCTGGCTAAGATTAAAATGAGTTTAATTAAGTGAATAAGCTTTAACATAAAAAGTAAGCTGGTACAAAAATTAAAATTTGTTTTTTTCTCTCTCTTAAAGGGATAATTTTCCTGGACTTTTAGTCTGTTCTCAATAGATTATGAAAAGGTTTTCCTTTCTTTTTGAGTAAGTCTACCTAAAAGACAGAAAGTCTATGTTTTGTCAAAATAGTTTCCTATATTCAAAAAGGTGAAGTCTCTCTATTAAGAAAACTAAGAGTTTTTTTTTTTTGTTTAACTGTCTCTGTTTGCCTTTAACATCTTCTTCTGTCAGCTTGGTTAAATAGACAACTAAGCATTATTTCCTATCTGACCAAGTGTTTTAAAACCTTTTGATATTTTTGACAAACTTCCCCAAAATTCAAACTTTGAAAATTTCCAATGGGGCCCTCGGATTTCTCAAAGAATTTGCTCTATCTTTCTACAAAGAAGGAGACATCAAACTAATTAGGTTTATTTGGTATGTTAAATTACATTGGAAGCATTGTTAAATAAATGATGGTAACCCTACTTAAATTATATTGTGTGGGTAAATGTTATTAATATGAGTCTTAAAAATTATATAAAATTTCTAAAATTCTGATCTGTCCTGGTTGTCAGTGATAATTCTAGTTATTGTCTTAAAGTGTTGTATGTCACAGAAATAAGCAAGTTTCTTTGTCAATTACCCTTTTGAGTCTTTTGTCATTCACAGACAAAATCATTTTTTCACTCTGATGTTTTTGCAGATGTATTTCATATTCAGAGAGATTCATGGAAAGGACTCTGACTCTTGCCCTAGAATGCAGATTTCTGGTAAACTTTCAGATTATAAAACTGAGTGGGGTAAGAAATCACAGAACTCTAATGGAGAAACAGACGACATCATAAAACTGCCAACCAAAGACCAAGATCAGGAATTTATCACATGGGACTGGAAGAACTGATAAGAATGATTATCATTTTTATGACTTCTTGTTTGAGATATTGCTGATTTTTAATGTTTTGTTTTTCCAGATTTAAGGAAACTTTTACTTTCTTCTCTTAAGCTAAATATGACTTATAGTAATTTGGTAAATTATACCTTTGTAAGCAGAATTGAAACTTTTATCTTTTTCTCCCTACGTGATCCTTCCAGAATTTGGAAACTCTTGTGAGTGAATATTCTTATATTCATGGCAATATAGTTACTTATGTAAGTTCAATAAGAATCTGTTCTCCTTATTGCATGACATAATTGGAAACATTGCTTATATTACCAAAGCTTTGACTGGAATGTCATATTTGAGAGGAACATGCACAGACTTCAATATGACCAAAACAGCTTTAAGGGACAAAGATTGACTGTATGAAACAAATAAAGGTGAGTTAAGAAGGACGCTTTCCTGGCAGGTGCAAAGAACCTCAGTATATTTTGGGGAACCTCAAGAGAAGAAAGGAATTCACCCACATCTATAGGTATTGTAGGTAGAGTCTCATGATAAGTCCTTAGTTTGGTTTTCCTGGCCTCTAGAGGCCTTTAAAGTTCAATCTGAGATTCCTTATGAAAAGTTCCAGCAAAGCTGATTTTTTAATTATTATGTTATTGCAGTAACATTGGTTTATAACATTATATAAATTTCAGGTATCCACCATCATATTTTGATTCCTGTGTAGATTACATCATGTTCACCACCTAAAGACTAATCACCATATGTCACCACACACGTGTGCCTAATCACTCCTTTTGCCCTTTCCCTCCTCCCTTCCCCTCTGGTAACCACCAATCCAATCTCTGTTCTCTATGTGATTTGTGTTGTTGTTTTTATCTTCTGTTTATGAGTGACATCATATGGCATTTGACTTTCTCCCTCTGACTTAGTTCACTTAGCATAATACCCTCAAGGTCCATTCATGTTGTCACAAATGGTTGGATTTCATAGTTTTTTATTGCTGGTAGTATTCCACTGTGTATGTATACCACATATTCTTTATCCATTTGTCCTTTTATGGGCACCTAGGTTGCTTCCAAGTCTTGGCTATTGTGAATAATGCTTCAGTGCACATAGGGGTGCATGTATCTTTACACATTTGTGTTTTCATGTTCTTTGGATAAACACCCAGAAGTGGACTAGCCAGATCATATGGTAGTTCTATTCTTAATTTTTAGAGGAATCTCTGTACTGTTTTCCACAGTGGCTGCACCAGTTTGCACTCCCACAAGCAGTGTATGAGAGTTCCCTTTTCTCCACATCCTCTCCAACACTTGTTGTTTCCTGTCTTGTTAATTATAGCCATTCTGATGGGAGTGACATGATATCTCATTGTAGTTTTGATTTGCATTTCTCTGATAGTTAATGATGTTGAACATCTTTTCATGTGCCTGTTGGCCACCTGTATATCTTCTTTGGAAAAATGTCTGTTCAGATCTTTTGCCCATTTTTCAATTGGGTTGTTAGTTTTTTTGTTGTTGAGGTGTATGAGTTCTTTATATATTTTGGATATTAACCACTTATCACATATATGGTTTGCAAGTATCTTCTCCCAATTGTTGGATTGTCTTTTCATTTTGTTGATGGTTTCCTTTGGCAAAGCAGATTTAAAAGAGTCTATATAATCAATTGCTACTCTTGCTGTACTTATGTAAATAAATGGGCCAAGTTTATTGAAACTAGACTTATTTTGCCAACTGTTTAGTCCTAATTTGGCTATCTTTGGTGAAAATGATGGTGATTTTGGAGAGAAAAATCATGTTTCAATAGAAACTATAGAGCACATTTGTGGATATTACATTCTACCTCTGTTAATTGTCTTTGAGGTTTTTGTTTTCTGTCTGTAAACTGGACTGGATCCTGAATTCTTTTAGTCTCCTGAAATATGTGGCTACAAATCTCCAAACTAACATTTTCAATTTTTCCTTCATTTTCATTTAGAATCACTGGGAACTGAAACCACCTTTTTTCCCTGAAGACCCGCAAACTGAAGCCGGATAACTTGATATAAACTTAAGAGAGATTCATGCTGTGTAAGCCACTCAGAAAGATACCTAACACCCATTGGCATCATCAGAGAATTTCAAAGTGCAAAAGATGCTTCCACCCTGACTTCTAGAAATCTTCTTGACTGGCTGCCCCCTGGGCTCAGAAACTGGCTTATAATTTACTCTAACCATTAAACTTGTTTTTCTTTTTGTTTCTATAGAAATGCTTCTTACTTGTTACTGGTTACTGCTTACGCAATATAGGTCGAACTTTGGGAGCCCACCTGTATCACTGTCTTACTAAGAGACTGCTTCAATGAGATGGAACAACCTGTGCCCCTTATAAGCAGGAAGAAGCCAGAGCAGTCATTACCCTATACTCCTTGAGATTGAGGAATGAACAACAAAGAGGAGGGATTTGTAAGCATGGGCCCTCTAGGACCAGTTCAACTGACCCTATCTTAGCAACAGAGTCATTAAGAGTGGTTTTTCAGGAACTGTGACCCTTGTCTACTTCAGGCCAGTTGAGACCACCAACCCATCAATTGGGCCTGAGGGATGAAAAATCCTCCCTCAGATCATACTAACACCACCGTTTTGTGAACACGCATCCTATGAAGAGGCATGAAGCTTGACTGTTCTTGTGCAGATCGTCAATTACCTCACTTCTCCTTACCTTCAATCATCTGTCTCCACACTTCAGACATCCTGGCCCTTCATCCCATAAGTTTTTCCCCAAGCCCTGGATTGGGCAGACAGATCTGAGAGCATATGCCCCTCTCTTCTTGCAGATCAATCTAGCAATAAAACTTTTTTCTTTTCCCGAAAACTGATGCTGTAATAATGGCTTTTTAAAAATGTGCATCAGGCAAGAAAACCTCAATTTTGTTTAGTAACAGGACCTTGAGTGAATCACTTCTCTTTTCTGAACCACCATTTTATCATCTACAAAGATGATAATATAAGAATTCAAGGAGAACAGGAATGTAATGTTCCTGCCGTGGAGGAGCTGTGTACTCCTTGAGGGCTAGGCCACACTAATTTACACAGGAACCCCAGCCCTGACACTTAATGGGTACTAGATAAGTGGCTGTGAATGCTTGATAAATGGCGTCTACTGTTACTAAGGAGACTGATATATACACCCCAGGCTTTAGAATCCAGGCTGGTAAATGCCAAAACAGAGCTACCCAGTGAGTTAGATAAGAAGTGCCTTAAACATAACAATCTGAAGTTCTATAAACCCCAGGAGGATTTTGCTGCTGGAAGCTAGAGGGAGTCTGGGGCAGTGACCATTGGGTTGACAGGTGAGTAGGACTTCGTGACATGAGTACATCCACCACTTTCCCCACAGATGGATCCTGGCAAAAGTGGCTGAGAATGCCTCCCCCAGCTTCTCATGCCCAGTCTGGGGACTAGGGGACTAGAGACATGCCATTGTTGGGAGGGGCCAGTGCTGTTTACTCTGCCTCAGAGAACAGTCAATAGCAATGAGGCAGGAGGCAGGTAGGGGTGAAGCACTGGGCGGACTCCTGAAACTCTGTCTAGGGCACACAGAGGACACTTTGACTAGCAGACGGATTTAGCGTGTAGACCCAGCTGGCAGCTGGACATTCAGCCTCAGGCACTTCTGCCCACAGCTATTTCTGGGACGTACCCAGCTCCCCAGGCCGGGAAACTGCCTGGCTTCACCCGGCCCCTGGTCTCTCTGGCTCACCTGCTGATTGGCTCTGTCTTACAGGAATGCGGATTAGGAATGAGGCCAAGGGGATGCGGTGGGGCAGAAGGATGGAGAAGAAAGTTTCATCGGTCAATGGCCCATAGTGTGCAAAAGGTGTTTCACTTTTGTGATGCTGGGTGCCATGATAGGTACATTCATATATTTTCTGTTCTATATAAAACGCAAAAGGGGCAGAGTCTTTAGAGCCAAATACATCCAGGTTCAAATCAAGGGTTGGCCACTTCCTGGCTGTGGGACTTCGAGCAGCACTTCACTGATTGGAACTGCGTCTTCCTCCCACCAGGAGTAGCATCACAATTGTTTTGCAGGATTATTTCAAGGATTAAAGGGAAGGAGCATAAACCAGAGTTTGCAAATCTGGCTAGAACATATATATGTTAGCCTACACAGTACATTTAAAAAATTTGAATGTGTTGCCGAGATATGAACGTGAGAGATTTCACATAAAAATAAGTTTCTAGCTTCTCTTGGGAAAAAAAAAAAGATCTGGCAACACAGTCCCACAGTCTTACAAACAACCATCAACTAGAGCAGGGGGTCTCAAACTTGAGCAAGCATCAGAATCACTCAGTGGGCTTGTTAAAACACAGGCTTTGATAGACAAAACTTAGACTACTGGTGGTGAGCACAATGAAGTCTATCCAGAAACTGATAAATAATAATGTATTTCCAAAATTACGCAATATTATAAACCATTATTATCTCAATAAAATTACTGGGGGAAAAAAACCCAGGTTTTGAGATCACCACCCCCAGAGTTTTGATTCAGTAGGTCTGGGGAGGGACCTGGGAATGTGCATTCTAGTGTTTCCAGGTGCTGCTGATACTGCTGGGCAAGGGACTACACTTTGAAAACAATGAACTAGAGCTAAGTAGACTTGCTCTTGGGGCTGGCCCAGTGGCACAGTGGTTAAGTGCACACCTTCTGCTTCAGTGGCCCGGGGTTTGCTGGTTCAAATCCCAGGTGCAGACATAGCACCACTTGTCAAGCCATGCTGTGGCAGGCGTCCCACATATAAAGTAGAGGAAGATGGGCACGGATGTTAGCTCAGGGCCAGTCTTCCTCAGCAAAAAGAGGAGGATTGGCAGCAGATGTTAGCTCAGGGCTAATCTGCCTCAAGAAAAAAAAAAACTGCTCTCTGTTTATAAGGGGAGCATTCTCTCCAGTTCCCCATAATCCCCACCATTTCTTATTGTCTCACATGTCCCCACCCCCACTCTAACTACTTCCATGCACATTACTCTCCTGGCCTAGAGGGCGTTTAAAATTGTGACCTCCTGCGTAGGTGCATAGTAAGTGTTCAAGAAAAGGTAGCTTGTATTTATTTAACAATCTTATGAATTAAGTGTAATTATTCCCATTTTACAAATGAAGAAACTGAAATTCAGCTAGGCAAATTCAATGGCTTGCTGGAGGAAACACAGCCAGTAAGTCAGGAGGAAGACGCTTGCCATAACCTCTTAGTCACGTAGTCCCAGTTATTTCAATATGACACACACATGCATCCATCTGAGGTTAACCAAGATGATGCATCAAAAATTTCGACATGACTTTATGAGTGTAAAATAATGTTTCTCAAGGAAGAAAAGGAAGACAGGAAATACGAAAGAAGGAAAGTTTTATAATGGGAGGTGATATTAGTCAGCTATAGACCTGCCGACTCTAAGATTGTAAACAGGTTAACATTCAAGATTTGAGAAACTCCCAGGAAGAAAGAGGATGTCTTCAAACACACAATGGGGCCTTGTCCTCTTGGACTGTTGGATCCACTTAAACTTCCTTCACTCTACAGAAGGCTCTCCTTGTCATGTAGCATCCATTGGTCCTTGTTCTGATAACAATACCCTGATTTTGCTTTGGGGGAACCACTCTTCCTCCTCCTGGGATGGGGTGGGGGGGTCTTGACAATCAAAGTGCCTGCCCTATCTCCAGACAAAGAGTGGCCAATCAGATACTCTGCCTGGAATTTTAATCTTGAGCAATAAATGACATAGACCTGAAAATGTATGGAGCTCATTCAGAGGTGCTCTGGGATAACCACAGTTCTGCCTTGTTTACCATCCTTTCCGAGCTGGGTTCTTTTAGTGTCCTTTCCATAACTGGCTTCTTTTAGCATTCCCTGAAGTTCCACAAGCTAAACGAAATCAGTTAGTGCTCTTGGTTGCAAGCAGAAGAATCCACTGGGGGCTAACTTAAGGGTTCAATGATGAAGAGGGAACGGATGCCCACCACATCGCCACACCATTCTCACAAATTCCTTCTCTGCTTAAAATAGCCAGAGTTAGTTTCTACTGCTAGCAACCAACAAGACCTGACTGTCTGTACTGGGGTCGCCACCATGTTCCTCATTTCCAAATCCAATGGCCTTTTCTTGGCCTCTTCCTCCTCTAACCCACAGTTAAGGCCCTCATGGCATAAACACAAGTGTTCAAACCAAATTCTGAATGCAAAAATGTTTTTCCTTGTGGCGTCAGTGCAAAACCCATGAAAAGCAGAGCTTCCCTATTTGAAGTGCTTTGAGTCCCCTCTTGTGAAACTCCAGCACCCTTGAGGGCACAGCTTTCAAACTTCTTTTAGAGGACAGGCTTTGGAGTCAGAGTCTTGAGTTGAATTCTAACTCCTGCCATTATTGGTTATGTGACTTTGGAGAAGAGATTAAACCTCTGAGCTTCAGCTTGTTTGACTTAAAAACGAGAATAAAACCTCCCAGGGTTGTTGTGAGGTTTAGACGGGGAGACGGATGTGCAGTGCTTGACACACAGTACGTGCTCAACAAGTGGTAATGCGTATTATTATATTATTGTATTATCCCGCTCTCATGGTTTCTCAGAGATTCCACAGACTCAGTGACTTTTACCACTACATCAAGATAGGGAACTCATTCTGCTATTTTTGCCTTCCGGGGTACCCAGCAATCCCCTTACCTTCTCTGAGCCTCAGTTTCCTCATGTGTAAAACGGAATGATGACACCCTCTCAGGACACCTTTGAAGAGCTATCTGTGATCACGAATATAAAGTACTAGCAATGTGCCTGGCACATAGTAGGTGCTCAGTACATGTCAGTTTCCATCCTCTCACCCTGTCTCTGAGTCTACAACACTCAATCGCTTTTTCCATTCTTCATCTTGGTCTTTTTCATCCTTAGGTTCTGGCTTGGCTCTTTGACTAGGGTAGAGTATTTCCACCTCAGTAGCCCATCTTCTCAAACTCAACACCATCATCAGTTAGACCAGGTAAGGCTCCTGCCTCATCGTTTGGGGCAAGAGGTTCACAATCGCAGCATCACTGTTGACTCTTCCTCTTCTTCCCTGTCCGGTGTCACTAAGTCCAAGCTTCCTTCTGAACATCTTTCACATGCATCTATTGCCCCCTCTGCAGTGCACGCTCTTGTTATCTCAAGCCTGGATGATCATACGCACCTCTATATCCTTCTTAACTCCATACTATTGTATATCCTCGCTTGGGTGTCTAAGTTTCATCCCAAACATAACATCTCTGAAACCAAATTCTTGATTCCCACCACGTCCTTAACCTGCATCTCAGTAAATGGTGACTCAGTTTTCCCACCGCTCAGGCCAAAAGTCTTATAATTATCCACAACTCCTCTCTTTCTTTCATAATCCCCAGCAATATAACAGCAAAGCCTGTTGACTCTGGTTTCAAATATATAAATATGTCCAGAATCCACTTCTCACCATTTCCACCATTCTTGCCTGGTCCCAATATTGTTGTTATGTTGGCCTCCCTTCTGTCTATTTTATCCATTTTCCACATGCAGACACATATGTGTCGGTGTCGCAATCCAATGTACACATCAGGATAGATGCGGAGAGGGCTGATGGCCACTCAGAGTTTATTATAACCAGCATTTCAATATATACATAGCTTACAGCTGTTAAACATACACAGGTGTTCTGGATGAAGTAATTAACGAATGCCAAGAATTCTTAGCGATTTCTCAAGGAGCCCTCCCTTGGCCTCTGTTTTGATATTATCATGTTATTGCTGTGCTCCCCTATATTTTTATCTGGGAGCAGGCAAGGTCTCTTAGGCAACGGTCCCTCCTGCTCCCGATATCGATATCGTTTCTCCATCTGTGTCCCTGGGCGGCCGCCACCTGGCTTACATTGCACCCCCCCGCCCCACCCCGCTCCCCGAGGTCTTACCCGTCATTGGCTAACCGGCCTTCTCACCTCCAGGTCACAGTTTGTTGGCAAGCCTTTTCCAGTGATTATTAACCCTTCCTGTGTCAGGGGTGGCTACATTTCCCTGCTTTTTGTTTTTTAAAGCAAGGAAGGCGTCATGTTGTGCTGAGGCCAGAAGGCCCATGATAACCAATGCTAGCTCTTGTTGACTTTGTTGTTTTTTCAGGGAGCACAGTAGACGTAAAACATAAACTATTAACATGGATAATATCAAAATCACACCAGCATTAACAAATATGCGTAAATTGAGGCCCGAGAACCAATTGGAGGGCTCTAGCCAGTGTAACCCATTTTCAATGTCTTGAAATATTTTTTGAGAGAACACCTTATGTACTTCTTGTAACTGCCTCTCTAACTGAGCTTGTAGCCCAGTGATGTCATTGGCCAGGGAGGTATTAAATGCCCCCTGTAAATGTTTTTTATTTCTTGCCAAGATGTCAGTGAGCTATTATACAGTAGGGGGGTAACCCATTGCATGGTAAATTGCCAGTCACATTTTAGTTTCATACGCATATATAATACATTTTGCTGCTCTCCCAACCACTCTACTGCTGCCTCTGATGCCTGCAATCCTGACATTAGCCCTTTATCAATATCTACCTGTGTCTGTAATTCTTGAGTGACATTTACCAAGACGGACTCCACCTTATGGGCTGTTTGAACACTGTTAACCAAGGCAGTAGTAGCTGTAGCGGCTGATACAATGATAACCACCGCGGACACAATGAATGCGATTAGCGTAGCCAAAAACTGCTTAGGGCATAATTTTCTCATGGACTCAAGGAGGATATGTAGAGCATGCTCTTCGGACCATGTCCAACTTAGAGAAACAGGTAACCAAACATGTGCTCTTCTTTTAACACCATTAGACAGGTCACATTCAATGAGGTTACATTATAATGTGTTAAACAATCAGAATACCAATATGGGGGAGAAATATTAACCACATACATACCAGAAGATTCTTGGATAGCAGGGACACTGTTTCCCCATAATAACACATAAGGATGGGTGGTACAAATCATAACGGTATCAGAAACATTTTTGACCAATGTTAGTAAATAATTGCCAGTTTCATTCCCATACTTGCCATGGGACAATCGTCGTGATATAAAGGCAACCCGATCCTCCATATTCCTTTGTGAGGCGGCTGCACACTGTCTCATTGTAAGATAGTTGTAAAAGGGGTCCAGATAGGCTGTGTTCGCTCCATGTCATAGGTTTCTGACTTGATCTGTTGAAGGCCCAAGTATGATTGTCACTCAAAAGATGTCCATGAGGTCCCTAATCCAGCACGTTGGCCCCAAAGATGTTGCCCCGCCTTGGATATGCTGTACGGCAAGGGGACCACTGTACTGAGTAATGTTTGTAACACCAATCAGTTTTTGGGCGGCAAATTGGGATGGAAGGAATTTGTGTGACATTACTTTTGTCTTCATAAGATGTTGATATAGCAGTAATGTATGTCACATTGGCTGCCTGTTGTCCTTTCTCAGGTTGGTAATACAAATACATTTGTTCCTGAAAGGTGACACATGTTGTGCTTTTGTTTTAATAAACCATACAAAAAAGTGAATTGTTAGCGTACATCACCAGGGGTTCTTCTTCCTTTTGGTGCAGGCCTGTATGTTGTTGTCGGGGTACCCTGGTTCCTCCTGCCCAATCAGAATCATTAGAGGACAAAGGGGGTTTGGCATGCCACAAAGTAACCGGAGTAGAGAGAGGAGGATTAGGAATAAAGGCCCAATATGTGAGATTCTCATGCTCAGAAATCACCTCAACATGCATTAGAGAAGAAAAGAGGAAAAAGAAAAAAACTGATTTACTTATCTGTTTGTCCATTTTCCGGGTATTCCAGAGCAGGCCATGTGCGTTTTGATGGAATGCACTCAATGCCTTTATCTGTCAAAACACAAAGAGCTCCTCTCTTCCCACATTTAACCATAAAGGGGCCCTCCCAGATATCCATATAAGGCCGTTTTAATCCACACTTTGCCAAGATATTGTGTCAAAACAGATGTGTGTAATGTGGCCTTTGTTGGGCCATATGGTTCTGAGTTTGACCCATATATCTTTCTGCAGCTGTTGTGCCATCCTCTGCTAGATTCAAAAAATTTAAAGTAAATAAGGCGAGATTGAGAATACCTTGCAGATCATCCTTATAATACTCATTTCCCCCTTTCATTTTTTGTAAAGCAGCCTTCAGCGTTCTATGACATCACTCAATAATAGCTTGTCCCGTAAAATTATAGGGGATGCCAGTTTTATGGATAATACTCCAACTTGCACAAAATTGGCGGAAAATTTGCGCTGAGAACTCGGGGCCATTATCAGTTTTAATGCATGTAGGAGACCCCACGAAAGCAAATATAGCAAGCCAATGACGAACGACTCATTTAGCGCTATTTTTTGTACGTGCCGATGCGAAAAGAAATCGAGAGTGAGTGTCAACAGAAGCGATAATATACTTGAAACGTCCAAAAGACAGAAATATTGTTGTGTCCGTTTGCCAAAGATCATTGCTGTATAGTCCATGAGGGTTAACCCCAATAGCAGCAAAGGGAGAGGTGGCTAGGGAAGATTGTTGACAGGCTGGGCAACCGGCAATTATTTGTGCAGCCTGTCGTTTTGTTAAGTGAAAGCGCAAGCGCAGGGCTGGAGCATTGCAATGATGTAAGGCCTGAAACGAACGTGCTGCTGTAAACGCAGGACAGTCAAGTCAAACATTAGCTACAACAGAATCAACAATATCATTCCCTTGAGATAAAGGACCAGGAAGAGGAGTGTGAGAGCGTATGTGTGCAATAAAGCAGGAGTGAGTTCACTGGGACAACAATTGCTTGATTTTCAGAAAATGAGTGAAAATATCTTGTGTGGTTTGATGAAAGTTTAAAACGGAGGGCAAAAGCGGGACAGCATTAGCTACATAAGCAGACTCCGTAAGAATATTCAAAGGAACAGAAGGAAATGTGCACAGCTGCCACTTCTGCAATTTGAGTAGTTGAATGTCCATGAGAGACTTTGGTCTGCCAGTCATTATTGGCAAGCCAAGCTATACCGGATTTTCCAGTTTTTCCGGAGCCATCAGTGAACACGGTTAAGGCATCAGGAATAGGTTGGGAAGAGATAACCGAGGAAATGATCAAATTGAGAAGATGTGCAAGGTAAAAAAAATGGTCTGAGGGTCAGCGCCTCGCAATTGTAAACACCGCAAACGTCCCCTTTGAATAACCTCCGCTATTCCATCAAAATATGTATAGAGTACCTTAGCTGGTGTGTGGGGCAAGTATATCCACTCCAAGCATTTTATAACCTTGCCCGCTTTTTGAAAGACGACAACAGTCGGACTCTTAGGTGTGTTTATCACATAAAGGCATAAGGGAATTTCTGGATCAAAGCGATTTAAAAATTGGGAGATCAGAGCCTTGTTTACTAGGCTTACTTCTTGTTTTGTCTCAGGGAGAAGAGTGCGCGTAGAAGAGGGGGAAGAGTCGCCATGTAGCAAGGAAAACAAGTGACTCAGAGAATGTGTGGGGATGCCAAGAAAAGGACGCATCCAACTGATATTTCCTAAAAGCTGTTGCAATGTAACTAATGTCAAAGTATTGGGCATGGAAATAGAGGGAATGCATGGCTTTACCAGGTGTCTATCAATCATTAATCCTAGAAATTTCCAGGGGGAGATAAACTGTACCTTATCTTGAGCCATAAGCAGGCCTTTGCCTTTTAGCAATTCAGTTAATTGTTGGTATGCTGTTAACGAAAAATTTTTAGTTGGCGCTGCTAATAAAATATCATCCATATAATGGTAAAGTTGTATAGTAGGGTATTTGCTTCGAAAAGTTAGTAAGACATATCCTACTAATTGTTGGCATATGGTAGGACTGTTTTTCATGCCCTGAGGCAAGACCTTCCACTGATATCTCTGGGGGACCTCTTGATTGTTATAAACTGGGACAGTGAATGTGAGCTTTTCCCTATCAGCGGCGCACAAAGGTAGAGAAAAGAAACAGTCTCTAATGTCAATAACAACAATTTGCCAATTCTCAGGTATTGAAGAAGGGTTTGGCACTCCCTTCTGTGAAGCCCCCATAGGTTGCATGACAGCATTAACTGCCCTCAAGTCCTGGAGTAATCTCCATTTTTCAGATTTCTTTTTTATCACAAATACTGGGGTGTTTGAGGGTGCAATATGGCCTAATTTTAGTTGCTCCTGTACTAGCATATTTAAAGCGTGTAATTTTTCTTTTGGAAGGGGTCACTGATCTATCCATACAGGCGTGGCAGTTTTCCATTGAATAAGTATGGGAGGAATGTTAATAACATCAGCTGCCCCCAGGAAAAAGGCTTAACGTTTAGAGATAGTTGCCATTGAGAAAGCAAATCTCACCCCTGTTGAGGAAAATAATCCATAACCAATCTACAAATGAAAATTTGGGTGAGTTTATTCTGAGCTTAAATCTGAGCATTATAACCCGGGAGAGTCTTTCCACAAAGGAACAGAGCACTCCAAAGAAGTGGGGGTACACAGGGTGGTTATATACCCTCAAAGAATATGTTTCACACATGATTGAAATGTCCCTTTTACAATAGTCACAAGGCTGCTCTGTCAGCACAGCCATTGATGGAAACGGCAGATAGGTCTGCTGTTTCAGTGAACCCCGCAGGCTGGCATGTCTGTTGCCTCGAGCTGGGCGGTCACGCACGGATGAGCGCTACAGTCAGTTCCCAGCCTAAAGAAAGATGCTTAATCTTTAAGGAGATGCCAACGTTGGGAGGGGGAGGGAAGTTGCACCTTTATCTCAAAATGTCTAAGCAGATATACAATGCATGCTCAATGGCCACAGTCAGGCCCTTTTGGAAAAACAAAGTCAGGCCGAATTAGGTTTATGCCAAATGGCTTCCTCATATACTCCAATATATCCTATTGCTTGCCATTTTTATTTGTCACCCCCATAGGGAGTATGGAGTTGGAAGAACGTAGGGTGTAATTAAGGCAATTCTGTTTTCAGGTCCTCTGACTTTTAGTACTTGGTCACTTCCCTCAGGCATCATAAGCCCCCCTACACCTTGTACAGATGCAGAGGTTTGCTTTTTAGGCCAATGGGGAGGCCAAGTGGGCGAGGCTATAAAGCACCGTCACCAGTGTGGCTGAAGGCACTGGCGCACCTCTTGGCAGCGGAGCTTCCCAAACTTCGTTTTTCGGGGCACTGGGGAGTGTGCCCCGTTTCGAGTTTCCCGACACCAAGTCACGGTTGATTAGATTACCATCTACATTAATTTTAGAGCAACATTGATTCACCCAATGGAATCCCCTTCAGCACTGAGGACATGGTTTAGAAGGCAGCTTTTTAATATCGGCTGGCCCTCCTTTACCAGGGATATCTTTTGGACCGTACTTGCATTGTTTTGCACGGTGTCCAGGTTTTCCGCACTTAAAACAGGCATTATCAAAAAGCACCTTTGGGCAGCTGCGAAAACGCCGCTGCCATTACTTTGGCCACATGACTATGAGTTCCTACTTCCTGACACGCTCCAGCATATCCCCTAAGGTGTGAGTTCGCCTTTTAAGGTGAGACATAGCAGACTGGCAATCAGCATTAGCATTTTCAAAGGCTGTTTTCAACAGGATAATTTGAGCTGCTTCAGGATGAGCTATTTGCCTCTCAATTGCCTGCTGGAGACGGTCAATAAATTCTATGTATGGCTCGTTTGGCCCTTGTCTGACATTCACAAAGGAATTGGTGACTTTGTCTGCCCCTGAAGGGGGAGTTGCCTTCCAGGCTGCTAATGCCACCTCTGAACATTGTCTATGCAATATTCCATTTGCCTCAGCCTGTGCTTGAGGCGTCGCATATTGGCCGACCCCCTGTAGCATGTCGGCACTGATTGGGAGAGGGGGGTTTAAAGATAGATTATCCATAGATCGGGATACAGATATCTCGTTATACTCAGACCTGAAAAGAGTATATTCAGCATGCAACAAAAGAGTCTTTGCGAGCAAAAGCCAATCACAGGGTAGCAGACGATAACTGGCTCCCAGTCCCTCTATCATCCCGACAGTGAAAGGTGACTGCACTCCATTCTCTCTAATGCTCTTTTTCAGCTCCTTAAACACCCCAAAAGGAAGGGATTCATGTTCTCTTAGCCCATGATTGACCATCACGGGGAAGGCACAGGAAAAAACATCAGGATCTCCACGATTTAATCCTTCCTGAAGGCAATTATGAACCACACTATACTGCCCGGAATCAACATACGGGGCGGGTGGAGCACAAGGAGGAGCATCAGGCAAGACAGGAGGGTTCTTGAAGGCGAAATGCCTCTCTAAAAGAGGGGGGAATGGTAAATCATCATCGTCTGAGGACGTTTGTTCAAAATTTGTCTGAGACTTACTAACAGCCTTTTTAAAAGAGTCTCTTGGCGGCGAGCAAGGCAGAGCAGGCAGTGGTGGCGCCTCCTCAGCTTTGCCTGAAGGGCGCTCGGGTGAAAGAGGCCGAGTTTTCCTCATCCGATAGATCCCACAAAAGGAACAGTGCAGTACGTACTGTTCCCCAAGTCGTTAAGATATGTACATCCTTTAAAAGACCATGCTCAAGGCGAGACTTTAGTGCCTTGCCAGCCCTTTCCCACAACTCAATGTCCAAGGTGCCATCCTCAGGGAACCAGGGGCAATGTGTAGATATTGCAACATCCTCTGTAACTCGGCGGGAGAAACTGAGACTGAAATCGAGGCGTGAGCAGGGGACAAGTAAGGTATTAATATCAACTGAGCTATCCTCGTAAAAGTTCTATCACATAATAACTAGATAAACGGAGCATGATTTTTATTTCACCTTGATAGTCAGCATCAATTACCCCAGGAATGATGTTTAAGCCCTTCAAAGCTGAGCTAGAGCGTCCCATTAAAAGCCCAAAATATCCTGATTGTAAAGGTCCCCATACATTGGTAGGAACAAGAAAGGTTTCATCAACACAATCTATGACGACTGTCTCTGAAGCCTGAGATCCACTCCGGCACTTCCTGACGAGGCCGCCACTAAATCATTCACATAGAGTCGGCCTGCTGATTGAGAGCTCCCCAAATGTGGTTTTTCGGGGCGCTGGGGAGTGTGCCCCGTTTCGAGTTTCCCGACGCCAAGTCACAGTTGCTTAGAAATATTGCCAGCAATATCCTCTGTGACTCGGAGGGAGAAACCAAAACTGAAATCGCCTTCAGCAGCCGCTGAAGTGTCTTAAAGTATAATTTCTGCTGAATTGCCAATTGTTGGCCCATCATTCTCATGGCGGGCCGCCGAAAGGCGGTTGAAATTCCCCCATATCGTTACTCACCAATAATGCCGCCGATCTTGGATCACGTCGGGGTCACCATACGTCGGTGTCGCAATCCAATGTACACATCAGGATAGATGCGGAGAGGGCTGATGGCCACTCTGAGTTTATTATAACCAGCGTTTCAATATATACATAGCTTACAGCTGTTAAACATACACAGGTGTTCTGGATGAAGTAATTAGCGAATGCCAAGGATTCTTAGCGATTTCTCAAGGAGCCCTCCCTTGGCCTCTGTTTTGATATTATCATGTTATTGCTGTGCTCCTATATTTTTATCTGGGAGCAGGCAAGGTCTCTTAGGCAACGGTCCCTCCTGCTCCCGATATCGATATCGTTTCTCCATCTGTGTCCCTAGGCAGCCGCCACCTGGCTTACATTGCACCCCCCCCCCCCCCCCCGCCCCACCCCGCTCCCCGAGGTCTTACCCGTCATTGGCTAACCGGCCTTCTCACCTCCAGGTCACAGTTTGTTGGCAAGCCTTTTCCAGTGATTATTAACCCTTCCTGTGTCAGGGGCGGCTACAGTGAACCTGCCGACGCCGGACTTCAGCATGCCCTACAATGTCATCTGCCTCACGTGCACGGTGGTGGCCGTGTGCTATGGCTCCTTCTACAACCTCCTCACCCGAACCTTCCACATCGAGGAGCCCAGCAAGGGCGGCTTGGCCAAGCGGCTGGCTAACCTCATCCGGCGCGCCCGTGGCATCCCCCCGCTCTGAAACTCGCTGTCTTCACAGTGGGGTGACTGTTTCTCTCTGGGAAGGGATAGTGGCGACCCCAAGGGCTCTTTCCGCCACTTGCTGTCCCCAGAGTCGGCTTTTGAACCAAACTGCCCCTGGACTAGGACAGGGCCTAGAGCTGCGCTGTCTGTGCAGTAGCCACGAGCCAAATGTGGCATTTGAATTTAAATTAATTTAAGTTAAAAGTCCATTTCCTCAGCTGAACTAGCCACATTGAAAGTGCTCAGTAATGAAAAGTGATTCGGGACTACTGTGTTGGACAGTGCGGACAATGGTTTCCGTCACTGCAGAAGGTTCTGTTGGACAGCGCGGGCCTAGGTAACAGGGTGTGCTGAAGAATTCGTATCACTGTGTAGTAGCTGGAATTTACTGTTGTGGAATAAAAAGTGGCTGCTTCCTGGGTTCTTTGCCTGCTGTCCTTGAAGGGCTGGGAAGAGCTGGGGACTAGGGCTTGTTTGCTGGGTGCCTGAATAGGACCTCCTACATCCTCTGCCTGCAAAACACCCCAAACAAACTCCCCTACCTCCTCCCACTCCTGCCAGAGATTCCTTCTCCTCATCTCCTGCTTCCCCCTCCCCCACCCCCATCCTCGTCTGACTGTAATTCCCAGAACTCCCTGGGTTTAGAAGTGTTTATGTAGGCATAATCCATGACCATGAATGTGAAGCATGTCCCGCCTTTCAGGGGCCCTGTCACCAAGGGTAAAGCTGGAGAGACAGAAGAGCGGGGAGTGGTGTTCTGACCAGTCTGTGCATCAGATCATTTGGGGCTCTTGTGAAAATACTACAGATTCCTGGGGTCCAGAGCCTATGAATTCAGTTGGTCTGGGTGTAGCCCAGCCTTTGAATGTTTATCAGGGTCCTCAGGAGCTCACGTTGTGGGTGATCCTTAGGCCACCCACAGGCTTTGGAGCCAGGCTCATTGGATTGAAGCCTGCCCCTGCCCACCTCCCCTTCTGGTTATATAACCCTGGGTTCCTGTTAAACTCGTCCTTAGGTAGATGCCTCCCCCTGCCCATCTTCTGTCTCTTCCTCTGGCTCGCTTGGCATCAGCTGTCCAGGTTGATGGCCCCCCCTGTGCCTCTCCCAGTTTGTACATCCATTGGTTTGGCTTAGGATGCCCTGTTCCGCCAACCACACACGCTCCACACGTATCAACTGCCTGGTTATTCTTACTTACAAAGCCAGATGAGATGTTTCCTCTAGGAAATCTCCCGTGATAGCAGGCTGCTGTAGATGCCCCTCCATCTGCTCCCACAGCTGCCTGGATTTACCTTTACATGCTCCTTAGCACCCTGGCTGTTACTGTCCTTTAACTTCCACTGGACTCTGAGCTTCCTGGAGGCACAGGGGCTGTCTCCCGTCTGGACCTGACCCAGCTCAGGACGTGTAGGTTCTCACTCAGCAGATGTAAATGTGTGAACGGGTATGGGCTGTTCTGGCTTGGGATCTGGGGTGTGGGGTAGGAAGGGGGAGGGCGAGGGGCACTCTAGAAACCCACAAATAGGGATGCAACAGTCTTTAACACAGTGTACTGCTGAGGTTTGTACAGCCAGCAGAGATGGGGCTTTTCGTGTTGCCTCTGCGAACATACAAGTGATGTGTGTATCTCTATGTGCATCGGAAGGGAGGTGGTGAGCTAGTCTAGACCATGGGCAAAAGCAACTTGGTCAAGATGCGTTCACTTGAGTTTACTTCCAAAGCAGTGAATAAGCAGGGTGTAAGTGAGATAAGGACTCGGGGCGGGTGGGGAGGTATCTGAAGCTGGGTGTTCTTGGCAGCCTTGGTGGAGCTGGATGCCTGCCAAGGCAGAACAGCGTGGAGTTGTGGCCTGGCTGTCCCTTGTATACCCCCAGGCAAGTGAGTACCTAGAAACAGCCTCCATTACCATGTCATAGGTAATCTGTGCGCTGACAACACCCACATATCTCTACTCTAGACCTCCTCCCTGAATTTCAGACTCACTTACCCAACTGCCTACTCGCCATCTCCACTTGATGTCTGAAGGCATCTCAAATTTAATATCTCCAAAACCGAGCTTCCGATATTCTCCACCCCCACCCCAAATATGCACATCTGTGGTTGGCTTATCCCTGTTAATGGCGCCTCTCATCCTTCCAGTTGCCCAGGCCAAAAATCTTGGAGTCATCCTTGATTCTTCTCTCTCACACCCGTCAGCAAATCTGTGTGCTCTACCCTCAAAGACAATCCAGAGTCCAACTCCTTTTTACCACTTCCACCATCGAGTTTTCGGTCAGGTCTTCCTGGCCACCCCTATTTTAAATTGCTACCCCAGCTACAAGCTCGCTCCTTTCCCACTTCGTTTTCCTCTGTAGCTCTTACCACCATCTAACATACTGCATGTCTTAGTTTTCTTGTTTATTAGTTATTAAACTCCATGGGGCCAGGATATTTGTCTTTTGTAGCTGCAGGGTCTGGAACGGTGTCTGGTATGTAGTTTGAGTTCCAGTAATTGCTGAATGAATGAATGAATGAATGAATCTATGAATATCACATAGCAATTTTGCTGCTGAACAAGTCGGGTCACGCAAACATCTGGGTTCTGAGCCGTGGAATTCTTGCTGTGCCAGCACTGGGACAATCTTCCCTTACCCCTGCGCAGCGTCTGGGCATTTCCATTTATGCTCATTTGGTGGTTCTCCCAGGGTAGGCCTGGCCATGGCCTTCTCCAAGAAGGTCAGCACAAAGCAGCGGCCTCTGGGGAGAAGGGTCAGAGGCACTGAAGGCCAGGTCGGTCAGGCCCCCAGAGCACTGTGACCTGAGCTCTCTCCACACGGCTGGGGCTGTCTGGTGGAGCTGCTCTGGGGATAGCGCTCAAGGGAAAAAGGGAACTTCTGGCCTCTGAGGGCTCCCCGGGGAAAAGAACACCGAGTGAGCAGACGAAGGGGACTTGCGGGAGTGGAGCTGCCGGCAGAAGAACTAGTCTCCTGGTATCTTCCCTCAGCACCCGGCACAGTTCCTTGTAACCAACGCTATTCCATTTGCCGGACAGAAGCACCAACACTCAGTCACCGCAGACCTAGCAGGACACTTCCAGGACACGGCAGTGGCCCATCGTCTCTAAACAAGGCTTGGAGAGAGAGAGCTGGCTTGAAGGTCAGACCGGCTTGGCAACAGCTGCCCCTGGGATCCACCTGCCAGGTGCTCTTCTAAGGCTCGGGGGGCGGTGGGGGAGCGGGGCAAGCAGGACACCCAGAACCTGGCCCCTCCCTACCCCCAGTAACCAGGACCTGGGGAGATGGCCTGGCCTCAGCCTTCTCTATCTGCACGGGGACAAGGATGGTTGTTAATGCATTGAGAACTGGGTGAGGGGTGGAGCCCCTGCCCTGGGAAGGAGTGCTGCGCATAGGAAGAAAGAGGCAAAGTCCATCAGCCTTAGACTTCCCAGCTTCCCTGCCTCTGCCTGTGCGCCTTCCGTTAAGGCCTTGCTGACTCTGTCCTGAGCTAGATCTCCTTCCTTGGAGCCTTTCCTGACCTAAGGACATACAATGGAGAAAAAGATAGTCTCTTCAATGAATGGTTTTGGGAAATCTGGACAACCACTTGTCCAGAATGAAAGCAGACCATCATCTCACACCATACACAAAAATAAACTCAAAATGTATCAAAGACTTGAAGGTAAGACCTGAAACCGTAAAACTTCTGGAAGAAAATATAGGTAGTACACTCTTTGACGTCGAACTTAAAAGGATCTTTTCAAATACCATGTCTTCTCAGACAAGGGAAACAAAAGAAAAGGTAAACAAGTGGGATTTCATCAGACTAAAGAGCTTCTGCAAGGCAAAGGAAACTAGGATCAAGACAAAAAGACAGCCCACAAATTGGGAGAAAATATTTGCAAATCATATATCCAACAAGGAGTTCACCTCCACAATATATCAAGAACTCACACAACTGAACAACAAAAAAACAAACAGCCTGATCAGAAAACGGGCAGAGGAGATGAGCAGACCTTTCTCCAAAGAAGATATACAGATGGCCAGTAGGCACACAAAAAGATGTTCAACATCGCTATCATCAGGGAAATGCAAATCAAAACTGCATTAAGATACCATCTTACACCTGTTAAAATAGCTATACTCACTAAGACTAAAAATAACGAAAGTTGGGAAGAGCATGGAGAGAAGGGAACCCTCATACACTGCTGGTGGAAATGCAAACTGGTGCAGCCACTATGGAAAACAGTATGGAGATCCCTCAAAAAACTGAAAATAGAAATATCATATGACCCAGTTATTGCACTACTGGGTTTCTATTCAAACAACTTGAAATCAACAATCCAAAGTGACCTATGTACCCCTATGTTCATTGCAGCACTATTCACAATAACCAAGACATGGAAGCAACCCAAGTGCCCACTGACCGATGATTGGATAAAGAAGATGTGGTATATATATATATATATATATATATGTGGCATATATATATACACCCACTGGAATGCTATTCAGCTGAAAAAAAGAAGAGAAAATCATCCCATTTGCAACAACATGGATGGACCTAGAGGGTATTATGTTAAGTGAAATAAGACAGACTGAGAAAGATAAACACCATATGATTTCACTCATATGTGGAATATAAACAAACACATGGACAAAGAGAAAAGTTCAGTGGTTACCAGGAGAAGGGGGAGGGGTGGGCACAGGGCATGAAGGGGAGCACTTATGAGGTAACAGACAAGAAATAATGTACAAGTAAAATTTCACCATGATGTAAACTAATAGAACTCAAAAAAATTTTTTAATTAAAATTTTTAAAAAAGAATAAAAGAGGGGCTGGCTGGTGGCGGGCGTAGTGGTTAAGTCCACACGCTCTGCTTCGGCACCCTGGGGTTCACAGGTTCGGATCCTGGTGTGGACCTATGCATCACTCATCAAGCCATGCTGAGATGGCATCCCACATACAAAACAAAGAGGAAGATTGGCAACAGATGTTAGCTCAGGGCCAGTCTTCCTCACCAAAAAAAAAAAAAGGGCAAAAGATCTAAACAGACATTTTTCCAAAGGAGATATACAGATGGCCAACAGGCACATGAAAAGATGTTCAACATCACTAACTATTAGGGAAATGCAAATCAAAACTGTAATGAGATATCACATCACGCCTGTCAGAATGGCTATAATTAACAAGACAAGAAATAACAAGTGTTGGAGAGGATGTGGAGAAAAGGGAATTCTCATACACTGCTGGTGGGAGAGCAAACTGATGCAGCCACTACAAAAAGCAGTACAGAGATTCCTCAAAAAATTCAGAATAGAACTACCATACAATCCAGGTATTCCACTGCTGGGTATTTACCCAAAGTGAAAACACGAATGTGTAAAGATATGTGCACCCCTATGTTCACTGCAGCATTATTCACAATAGCCAAGACTTGGAAGCAACCTAGTTGCCCATCGAGGGATGAATGGATGAAGCCAATGTGGTATATATACACAGTGGAACAATGGAACACTACTCAGCTAAAAAAAGAGGAAATCTTGCCATGTGCAACAGCATGGATGGACCTTGAGGGTATTATGTTAAGAGAAATAAGTCAGAGGGAGAAAGTCAAATATAGACTGATCTCACTCATAAGTAGAAGATAAAAACAACAACAAACACACAGAGACAG
Organism: Equus asinus; assembly: GCF_041296235.1. Taxonomy (NCBI): domain Eukaryota; kingdom Metazoa; phylum Chordata; class Mammalia; order Perissodactyla; family Equidae; genus Equus; species Equus asinus. The sequence continues at coordinate 35,661,370 of NC_091804.1, read as the reverse complement.
AGATTGGATTGGGGGTCACCAGAGGGGAAGGGGGGAGGGAGGAGAGCAGAAGGGGTGATTAGGCATGCGTGTGGTGACGGATTGTGATTAGTCTTTGGGTGGTGAGCATGATGTAATCTACACAGGAATCGAACTATAATGGCGTACACCTGTAATTTATATAACAGTATACAGTATAAACCCACGTTACCTCAATTTAAAAAAAAAAAAAAAGGAAGGAAGAAAAGACTAGTTAAGAGCCTGAGATTTGGAGTCAGAAAGATCTGGTTTGAATCCTAACTCTACTACTTCCTAGCTTTGTGACCCTGGACAAGTTATTTAACCTTTCTGAGCCTCAGTTTCTTCATTTATTACATGAAGATAATACTTGTAGCCTCATAAGGTCAATAGGAATTAAGAGATCATTTTGTGGCAAAGCAATCAAGACAGTGCCAATATTTAATCAATAGCTGTTGTCAAAATGCCCTGTAGGTGCCCTGGGCTCTACCTACCTGGCCCTGCTTCATCCCACTGGGCTCCCGTGATGTCATCTACCTTCATGTTCAGACAGCCTCACGTTGTACCCCAAAGACACTTTGTGCACGCACTCCCCACCGGTTCACGAGGCCTAAAACTACGCCGTCCTTGCTTTGTAGAGTTGGGTGCTGTGGTTTCTCTGCCTGGTCTCCACAGGGAGAGAGACAGTAAAGACAGTCCCAGTTACCGACTCAAAAGCCATTCCCCTTTCTTCCTTGCTAAGAAAGCAAGCTTGATTTTGTGTGTGCCAACAAATACTCTCCTAAAAATACTGATTAAATATATATGTGAGAAATATTTTAGCATGAGGCTGTCTCTGTGACCTCAGGATGGGGATCAATAACAAATACTTTGTACTTTAATAGTAAATTAAGCAACAATCAAACAGGAAATTCTAGGAAACTGACAAGTGATTCCAGATGAAATCCGATAATGAGATAAAGAGCAAATACCAAAAGACAGAGTCATACAGATAGAAAAAAAAAAATCCATGATGTAAAGTATTTGAAAGAAAGAAGGAAAGAAAGAAGGAAACCCCCCATCCCTCCCTACATCCCTTCCCCAGGTTTTATCTACTCTCATCTTGGGTTTTATCCAATCTCATCTTCTGTGCATTCCTGAGAGGTGAGCAGGGCAGATTTTATGCCCACTTTAGAGAGAAGAAAACTAAGGCTGAACGGGCATCCTAAATTCAGGCAGCGCAACACAGGTCCTGCAGGGATGGCCAGTCCTCCAGGAATGAGTGTGGAAGGCTCCACAGAACCGCCCGGCCTGAACTAGCCCCTCTTCGCTCTGTACTCCACCTGATTTTCTTCACAGCAGTTGAGACTATCTGAAACTGCTCCTGCTCATTAGTGTTCACTGGTGCATTCCCTCCAGCTAGAATGCCACTTCCAGGAGAGTGAGGAGCTCGTGTGCTGTTCACTGCTGTGACCCAGAGCTTCGAACAGTGCCTGGCACGCACACGATAGGCATCAGTGATGGCAAGGTTGTTGATCCTTCTGGAGTGCAGGCAGTATTCTAAAGTCTTTACCCGGATGAGCCCCCTTGGCCTCACTCACAACCAAAGAAGTTATCATCACTCCCATTTGGCAGACGAGTCAGACAACAACAGAGAAGTAAAGTGATTTGCTCACCTGGAGATCAAATTGGCAGAGCCAGAGTCTGGAGCCATAGAGTCTGTTTTGAGCTTTCAGTCACCACATTAACTCTCCCTAATAAACGTTTGCTGAACGAGTAAATGGAGGAATCAATCTACTCAACATCTTTGTCTAAATGTGCTACAGGCACCATGGACTCAACATTTACGAAACAGAACTTGTCCTTTCCCCAAAGACTTGCTTCTCCTCCACCCTCCAGGAGGCTGGTTCTTCCTCTTCCTCATACCCCTGAGCAATCTCTTAGGAAAGCCTGTTGATTGGACCTCCTCACTATCACGCCACTGCTCTCTGCTAATCCAGGACACTCTCTTCTCCCATCTACACAATTCTCATGACCTCCGCTGTTGCAGGCCCTGCCCCTCCTCTCTATCCCTCCCCTACATTCTCCCAAGATGTCCAGGTCCTTCTTTTGCCCTTCAGAAAAAGCCGAAAACTCTTAGCTTGTCTCCCAAGGCTGCTCAGGTCTGCGCCCAACTTCACCCAGTACCATCTAGTCCCCTCTTCCAACTCATTCTCACAGACTCTCTTCTTTTCCCTAAACCATCTTTTGCTTTTCCACCTACTTAGAACGCTCTTCCCCGACTTTCCTCTCAGTAACTCTTGCTCCTTCCTCAGATCTCAGCTAAAAGTTCACTTCCTCAGGGTGTCCTTCCCATCCACCACAGCCACCGCCTCCACACTAAGCCAGGCCCCTGCTAACTCTCCCATCACACCCGCACTCCCCCTTCACCAACAGTCGCCATATTCATTATTAGTCACTTGTTTAATATCTAACGAATTTTCTGCTAGAAAGTAAACTCTAAGAGAGCAAAGATTGTGTCTGTCCTGTGTACTACAGATGCCCAGTAAGTATTTTATATTAAATACTCATGTTAATTTGTGAATTATAAACTCACTTTCCACACACACACACACACACACACACACACACACACGTCTTTTACAAAGCAGGTACCCAAAGAGTTAATTTTCACATGAAATAGGAGCTGTGTGCTAGTTCAGATGGAGGTCATACTTCTTCCTGGGGCCACCAGGGGGCAGGCAGTGTCTTCCTTAAAGACTGGTTCCTAAGAGGATCTTTGGTCTAAAGAGAACCAGCAGTAGACCCCACCTCCTGCCCACAGTTTTGAGAGACCAGAGGGTCAAACAAAGGGTGGGGACTGGACCTGGGTGAGGCTCATCACTGAAGCAAGAGGGCTTACATCAGCCCTGAGGAACACTGGGACCCGTCTGGAAGAGAGACTGTGGCACTCCTTCGACACAGGGGACTTCCCAGGGGTGAACTTCTGGGAGGTGACATTACAAAAAAAAGAAATTCATTCCTTTCTTTAATGCAGTAACCCTCACACTAAAAAAGCAGTCAGGAACCAAGGAAACGAAAAATCTATGTGCTTTAGACAAGTTGCTTTGGTCTACGGTGTTCAAAGCACTTCAGCGCCATAATCAACAAAGTGCTCAAAAATACCCAAACCTGTGAATTTCTTAAGGCAGATACCATCGCCCTGTTTTACAAAGAAGGAAACTGGCTCAGAGAGGTGAAGCGACTTGCCCAAGATCGCATAGGAACGTCCAGAGCTGCTGAAGCCAAACTCTTCTTATTAGTACCAAGTCCTTTTCCATTACACTGTTGTTAATAATTACTAATAATAAATAAATAAGTTTACTATTATTTATGAATAGTATTACTATTACTGTTATCAGAGCTACCATTCCTTGAGGGGTTACTCTGCCAGGCACTTGTACAAAGCATTTTACAAATATTGTATCATTTTAATGCTCACCATAAATCTATGAGTTGATATGAGAAAGAGAAAAGCAGGCCCTGCTTCCGAGAGCTGACTGGACACTCACAGTTGGCCTGTGATGTTCTTCCTCCCGACATAAACAATTTCATGGAACAGCAACATCAGACACAGTCGTTCTGTGCCCAGGAGGGATAAAGACAAAAACACAACCCTCTGTAATCACGTCTGAACACAGACAAAACGTGAGCCTCATGCAAGCCACAGAAACGACCAAGCCCTCCCCTGTCCTGGCTGCTAGGAGAGGCTGCTGCTTCTTTACCAACTACAGCTGTAACCCCTATCTAGTCTTCCCTTCATAGAGTCTAGATTAAGATGTCCAATCATAGAACTGCGCCACCTCCTGACAGCATCCAACCCAGAGCAAAGCCAGCTTCTTTCAACCCTCTCCCAAATCCTGTAAGTCCTTCCTAACATTCTCTTAATGAGATGCCAAATGGTCCCAAGGTGTGCCTTCTCCCTCGCTGCAGTGAGGAATAAACCCAACTCGTCCAACTGGGAACAGGAGTGTTTACAGAGGTCTGTGACTGGAGACATGGACAGGTAATATCATTCTCCTTATATGGTCAATAAGGAAAGTGAAACTCATAGAGATTGAGAAATTTGCCCAAGACTACGAAGTAGTGAATGACAGAACCAGCTCTATCGATGTTCTCATTTGTTTAACGATCCCTGCTGTTTGAGCACTCTGTGCCTTGATTTCCTCATCTGTAGTGACGCAGTTGGACTCTGCTCTCCAAAGGTTCCTCCAGCTCACATCTTCCCAGAGGCAAGGGGGTGGAAGCATTGTCAAAGGGGCTCCCCTTGGGAGTGCTGGGACCTCCCTTTGTCGGGGATCCACGAGCTTCTCAACAAGTCATTCCCACAGTGCCTTGCAGCTGGGAAGGTCTAATAATGAACTTGAAGAGTGATGCATCCTGGGAAATACCTCCAGGAGCCTTGGACCTCTGCCTACTACCTAATCCCTCCCCGCAGCCATCCTCTTTCCGTTGTTCATATTTCCACATTATCTCATTGCCACTCTCTTGTCCAGCCAGGGGACACAAGTCAGGAGGGTGACTGGGAGCTCTTACCCTACTGACCGTCCTCCTGTTCTTACACTTACCTCGCTCTTCCAAAGCAGAGAAGAGGCATCCTAGCAGTCGCTGCATAAATCGTAGGGAGCTGAAAAAAAGGGATTCCTTTCACTTCAAATCCTGAGAATCTGAAAGCTGCTGGAGGGGACTTAGCAAAATGTTGCACAAGAACCTAAAAGACACTTTGTGGGAGGGGGCACTTCCTTGAGTGCCATCTCCCAATCTCTGTGGAACTGTCTTAGGACAAAGACAGCAGACTTGATCAGTGGGTTTCCTGAGAGTAGAGTCCAGACCAGTGTAGAAAGGCAAGGCAAAGGTGAGGAGGACACTTACTGCTTCAATGGGAAAAAGAGTATTTGCATGATGGGAGCTGCCAGCTGGTACCTGCTGCCCAAGAGATAGTGAGCTCCCCGTAGGAGGAGGTACAAAGTTGAGCCTGGTTGACAAGCTGCCTTCTGTGAAATTCTAGGATTTAATGATTCAGAAGCCTTCCCCAATTTTTCTTCCAACACCAAATCCCTCCTCCATCCCAACATCTACACGACACTGTCACTCACCTCTGATGGGTCCGTTTCTTAGAGATGATAAGGCAGCTGGCTCACTCCCCAGGAGCTGTGACTAGCAGAAGGGAGCAGGAAACTCGAGCTCTGGAAGGAGAAGGGCTGGGGCTCTCAGGCAAATGAGGGGGGTCCCCATCTCTCCTGGGTAGCTCCTCTTTCTCTCCTCTCCACCCAGGGGACTCCCAGGTTCATGCGGATTCAGGGTTGGGTGGACTTTGAGGAACAAGTTGGGATCCGCTCATGATGCTCGACAGCTACTTGGAAACCCATAACAGACTCCACTGTGGGAAATGGATGGAAGGACAATCTTTTTTCTCATCTCCATCTCTTTGGCATGGCCCAAAGCTCATGTTTTCTCTTTCCTTTCTGCCTAATTCTCCCTTTGAAGTATCCAACTCACCCTTCAAAATTCAGCTCAAACGTTGCCTCTTTTGGCAAGCCAGCCTGATCTCCTTAGGGGAGAGCCAGGGTCTCCATCTCAGCTCCCACAGTATGTGTGCTGCTGGAACTCTGTGCTTCTGGCTGCCACACTGGGCGGGGAATTCTTTGAGGGTAAAGACTGTCCTGGTCCACAGGGATCCTAAGTGGGGCAGTGGGGTACAAGAAGAAAATATCTAGAAGCTTCTGCTTATTTGCTAACTCGTTGTTAGTACAATCAAGCTGATTCCAGCTCCTAGAGACCAACCCCTATACAGCAGAGCAGAACCCTGTCCTATCTTTTTGCAGCATCCTCTCATCTTCCGGCGCTGTCAGACAATGCTCTGCTGCTGTTCAGAGGGCTTTTATGGCCAATTTTTTCAGACTGGAGAGGCCAGGTCCTTCTTCCTAGTCTGTCTCAGTCTGAAAGCTCCACTGAAACCTGACACCATGGGTGATCCTGCTGGTATTTGAAATACTGGTGGCCTAGCTTTCAGCATCACAGCAACATGCAGCCACCACAGTATGACAACCGACAGACGGATGGTATGGTTCCCTGACCGGGAATTGAACCTGGGCCGTGGCAGTGAGAGAACCCACTCTTAACCATTAGATCACCAGGGCTGGCTTATTTGTTTCTAGCCTATCCTTTATTAAAATATATATTATTGAATACTTGTAATCTACATAATAGTACAAAAGTGTGCATATAATTATAATGACAGATACGAGAGTTGCACATTCAAACTTTTTATCAATATGGGTGTGAGTGATCAGACAGATCTGGCGGCTACTGTTTTGGTCATTACTGTCTCCCTAATAACTATCACAAAACAGGTACTTAATACACGAGAGAATGAATGAATGAACGAACATGATGTTGCCTGGGTTTGGTCTAATAATGGTCATGTTTGTTAGCTGGGTGACATTGGGCAAGATACTTCCCTTTCTTAGGCCCCAAATTACCTGTGAAGTAAGGAGGTTGGATCAGATTCCCTCCCAAATGCCTTCCAGGATTAATGTTTCTAGGTCTGAATCACTCATTCTCCAGGAGAGGACAGTATAATTTAGTCAATAAGAAACCTAGCGAATGTTTAAATTGCACTATTTACATGCCAGGCTCTCTGTTCTAAGGGCTCAGCATGTTCATTCATTTAACCTCTCAACAACCCCTTAGAGGGGGAAGACAGGCACAGAGAGGTTCAGTAACTTGTTCAAAGCCACATAAATAGTGTCCTACCCTCACCCCTGGGAGCAAACTCCTCCAGTACTGCTGGCTGACTTCCTGCATCTCTGCATCTGCATCTCTTTGCCAAGGGGCTTTCTTGGGAGGCGCACAAGAAAAGCCTGTACACAGAACAAGCCAGAAGTCCTCAACCAACGCAGGACAGGGAAATGGTGTGTAAACATCCCCTTGTCTCTTGGGGGAGATAATTGCAGGGAATCTGTTTTCCCACTTCCCCAGTCCCCTCTGGGATCAAGCACCAGTCTCAGTGAGAATGGGCTTAATAACTAAATGTTTATTGTCTGCCTTTCCTGCCCTGTCTCACCTGCCTCCACCTTACCTGAGTTACTTGCCCTCTGCTTCGTAGGAACCCCAAACTAAGACAGACCCAGGCTTTGGACCCCTGCAGCCTTGCTGGAGAGGCTGGGCTCTTGACTTCCGCAATCTTCCTCCCTCCGAAGGACAAAGGCTCTCCATCAGTCAGATAAGCCCAAGTTCTGCCATTTATCTGTTATAATGGGTTGAACTGCGTCCCCCCAGAAATGAAGTGTTGGAGTCCTAAGCTTCCAGAAAGTCAATGCCAGAAAGTCCACTGCTGCCACCCCCAAAGAACCCAGTGATGGTGGGTGGGGGATGAAGATGTGGATGCAGTGAGAATGAGGTCCGGGTTAGAGTTCTGGCTTCAAACCTGTCACCCTGTATCACCCAGTAGAGAGGAGTTGTGCTCATGCATGCACTCATTCCCCCAATGTTTATGAACCATCTCCTTCATGCTGGGGACTGTGTGAAGTTCTAGGCATAATGTGATGAGGAAAACACAGGCATACATTCTGAGGTTCCTCAGAATGGGACCTTATTTGGAAATAGGGTCTTTACAGAGGTGATCCAGTTAAGATGAGGTCATTAGCGTGGCCCTAATCCGGTATGACTGGTGTCATAAAAAGGGGAAATTAGGTCACACACAGAAAGAACGCATGTGAAGATTGGACTTATGCTGCCACGAGCCAAGGAACTTCCAGAAGCTAGGAGACAGAGCTGGAACAGAGTCTTTCCCAGTGCCTTCAGAGGGTGCACGGCCCTGCTGACACCTTGATCCCAGGCTTCTAGCTTCCAAAACTGTGAGACAATAAGTATCGCTTGTTTAAGCCCCTCGGTTTGCAGTACTCCGTGACAGCAGCCCCAGGAAACTAATAGGGCTGCTGTGTGACAACTCCAAGCCCCCATTTCCTCCCTGGCAGGATTCTTAGGATGAGTAAACGGAATAATGCATGCAAAACGCCAAGCGTGAAGCCTGGTGCATGGAAAGTGCTGACTAAATGGGTGTCGCAGTCGCTCTCACTGAACTAGCAAGGCTCCTTCCCCCGCCCCACACACAGCCCCAGGGCAGGTGCTCCCTGGACCAGTGGACATCTGAGACTCATGTTCCTACCTTCTTCCTTCAGAGTCCAGAGCCCTAAAATTTGACTTGGCCCCAAAAGTCAAAAAATCTTGACGCCCAGGTTTTTGTGAGCTCACAGTGGCCATCAAGAGGTAGCTGGCACTGTAATCGGTTTGCTTCCGAGACGTGGTAGGGCTCAGTGTGAAGGAAGGAAAAGGGGAGATGCCACTGCTCTGCAGAACAGTGTGAACGTCCACCATTGGGAGGGACTGTAGTAGTTAAGGTTCTTAGTTGCAAACAACAAATCCACTCCGGTTAGTTTAATTTGAAAGTGAGTTTATTTAAATCTAAGGCCAGAGAGTTTGCAGCCACAGACAGGAAAATGTGCAACATCATTATGGGGAAAAGGGGCTTCTTTTTAACGAAAATACCTGTCACTGATGGCAATCAGAACTTGATGCCAGGAAGTCCACTGCTGCCACCCCCAAAGAACCCAGTGATGGTGGGTGGGGGATGAAGATGTGGATGCAGTGAGAATGAGGTCCGGGTTAGAGTTCTGGCTTCAAACCTGTCACCCTGTATCACCCAGTAGAGAGGAGCTGTGCTCATGCATGCACTCATTCCCCCAATGTTTATGAACCATCTCCTTCATGCTGGGGACTGTGTGAAGTTCTAGGGATAATGTGATGAGAAAAACACAGGCATACAGTTCTGGCTCTCATGGTGCTTGGAGCCTACTGGATAAGACAGAGAAGGAACAAGTAGACCAGGGGGAGGAGGAAAGAGGCAGGGTTCTACTGAGGAGGGGTGGGTTGAGAAGGGATCAGACAAGGAGGCTGAACTACTTGGGAAGGCAGCCACAGCCCAGCCTTGCATGGGGCCTCCCCAGACTTCAGCATCTCAGGGCAGCACGTGTGGCTTGATCTCTGCAATGAGAAAGGACCTTGTTGATTGCCATCACTGATGCCCCTGACCTGGACACTGTCCACCCTGACAGATCCTACAGCATCCCAGAAATGAACAACCACGGTCCTCTCCATGACCGGGGTGACCAACAGGAAGGAAGCCACACCCAGGGGGTTGGGGGGTGGGCTCAGGAGCCCTGCAGATACCCTCTGCAGGGTGGCTGCCTCAATGTTCCCATCTGAAAAAGGGGAGCAGGGCAGATGGCTCAGATTATCTCAAGGGACACTTCTACTGTGACCTTCTGCCAATCTGGCCCGTGGAGGACGTGCTCCATCTCTGGTCACAGCACACTGCTGCCACTTCCTCCTTGGAAGACAGCCCAGAGGAAAGACACTGCCCAAGCATGAGGGGTATGGGCCACCCTGAACTCTACCTCTTTCCCCAGGCCTTCCCCTCCCTGCCCCGCCCCCCACCTTACCCTGGAGTGCAGCCCCCTCCCCACGGCAGGTTTTCAGGCACTCCTCCTTGCTGATGAAGTTATTCTTCTTCTGTCTACAGCCACCATATGTAAAAGTCTCACATTGCGCCGAGGTGGCGTTGTAGAAGTACCTGCGTATCATGGCCCTGCAGCGACCCACATAGGGAGGCTCCAGGCAGAAGGCAGGAGGGACTGCAAGGATACAAGAGGGCTCTGGGTCAGTTATGAGGATGATCATCCCAGCTCGGTCTACACAGTGAACAGCCGAAGATCTAGCATGTCTCAAAATAAAGAAGGGTAGTAGGGGAGGTGGAGATGCGTGTAGAGCGCCCAGCCTGGATGTGGAAGCTCACAGCCTTTGCCCAGACCTCGCCCTGTGCATCACTTCCTTCTGGCTGTTCCTGAGTTCTATCCTTTTATAATACAATAGTGATCTAGTAGTAAAATGTTTCTCTGAGTTCTGTGAGCCATTCTAGCAAATTAATCAAGCTGAGGAGGAGGTCGTGGAAACCTCTGATCTAGAGCTGGTCAGCGACAATCTGGTCTTGGAATTGGCCTCAGACGTGGGGGGAGGAGGTGCAGTTTTGTGGGACTGAGTCCTTTAGCTATGGGATCTGACTGCTGTCTCCAGGTGGATAGTGTCAGAACTGAGTTCAACAGCAGGATGTCCAGTCAGTGTCCTCTGAGAACTGGAGAACTGCTCAGTGGTGTTAGAAAAAACAAACATACCGGAGAGGGAGTCTCAGAACTGTCTTTACACATCTTTACATCTTTCCACTAGTTACAATAAGCATATATTCCCTTTGGAATTAAAAAAAAGAAATATTTAAAATAGAATATATCACAAATTTTGCAATAAGTAAATAAGATTGTAGAAGAATATTAACTGATATTGGGAAATGGTTGCAGTATATTGTGGAATAAGCAAAACACTACGTCCAGTGACATCTTAGCCTTATGAAGAATAAAACATGTGCCATGAGGATATGGACATCAATCCTTTTTAGCAGCCGTTCCCTTCTTTCAAATGAAATCTTACCAAAAGAAAACTCCTCTAGGAGGCTAGGCTTCTTGCACGGTAGTGGAGCTCGGCGGGATGCAAGTTGGCGGCGCTGGACCGCAGGTAGGGATCCACTTGTTGGTGACTGTGTTGTGGCTGCAACCCACATACAAAATAGAGGAAGATTGGCACAGATGTTAGCTCAGGGCAAATCTTCCTCAGCAAAAAAAACCAAAAAAATCCCAAAAAAGCTGTTCTGGTAGGTACCCAGGTGTGGGGTCCAGAGCCCCATCCTCAGCCCTCTCACTCCCCTCACTTCACCATTCTCCTACCTTAGTACACCCAAGGCTCAAGGAGCATCTTGTGCAAACCCCTGGACTACATGTTCTTTGAGGTGTTAGCAATGCAGCTCATTGGCTGTGTGATCTTAGGTAAGACAATTAACCACTCTGAGCCACGGCAGCCTCATCAGTGAAATGAGCATAATAATCTTAACCTCATAGATTTGTTGAGAGGATCACAAATGATGTCTATAAAGTAAGGAGCAATTAATCAAAAGCAAATAAATGTTAGTTCTTAGAACAGTTGTTAGATGCACTCATTAAATTCTAATTGAACGTTGCGTGTCAGTACCTGAGCTATAAACCACCTGTGGACAAAGTTGCCCAGAAAGAGCCCTTTAGCCTCCCCCCCACAGAAGCAGGGCAGCCAAGGCCCCCGTGGCCGCCCTGGGGACCAGCACTGCCGGATCTTCCAACACAGGGACAAATCGATGCTTCTTTTTTTTGAGCACCAGATTAAGTGAATGGCTTCCTTTTAAGGACTGGAGTGTATCAAAAACACATATTTTACTCCATGTAAAGTTTTAAAATGTGCGCTTATCCGGGAATTGAAAAATTATTATTATATATTTTAGATGTAAGTTGCCAAAACGTAAAATATCTTGACGAACATTTAAGAGAGGAACTTAAAATTCTCTGAATTATTCTATGTGTTTATTCAGCCACAGACTTCTTAACTCCTTCAATAAACTGTCGAGTAAATGGGACAAAAAAATCCTGCAAAACACAGGCTAAAAATATCACATAATTGCCCAGAAAACAGAAGGAAAGCTCTCATTTAAGAGAAAAACTTTGCATTGATTTCTAATCAAGAGAGGTTTGGTTCCCCCTACTCCTGCCCCCCCAGTCTCTTCCACAGACTCACCTGCATTTTCTGCCCCAATCACCAGAAGAGAGCTGATCGAGGGCTTATGTTGGTGGTTACGGTGGTGGCAAGGGTGGTGGGTAAGGTGGTGGCAAGGCTGGTGCTGAGGGTGCTGGGTAGGGTGGTGGAGAGGTGGAGGGGTGTTTTTCCCCTGGGTTCCGGCCACCAGGATGCTCAGGAAGCCGAGAAGGGCGAAAAGGCAAAGCCGGTTCATCATGGTGGCCTTGAGGAAGGGCTTCTGAGGAAACCTGGGGCTGACAGAGCTTTTCATACCCCAGCTGAGGGGTGGGAACAGGCGACTGGGAGAGAAAGGGGAGGAGCTGGGATCAAAACTGTTCATTGCGCAATCTCTCCCCACCTCCTCAGCCGAAACGCTCAGTAGTAGTGTTTCTCACACTTTATCACGCCTGCGAATAGGCTGGGGATCTCGCTGAAATGCACGTTATGATTCAGCAGTCTGGGGTGAGGCCTGAAAAGCAGCATTTCTAACAGGCTCACTGTGACAGGTGCATCCCCAGGCCCAATCTCCTTTCCTATAAAATGGTCCACAGAACCACCCTTTGATCAGCCAGCCTGGAGGAAACCTCACCGGGGTGGAAGGAGAAGGGGAGCCGGCGGGGAGAAAAGCTGTCTTTCCCACACGCCTTGGGAAAGTGGCAGAGGAAACAAGACCAGGAAGAGGTGAATCTCGGAGAACCTCAGAATTCTCTCACATTAATCGGCCTCTCTGAACCTCTACCTTTACCTTACTTCTTTGGAATGGTTGCAACATCTACCATGTGACAAGTACAAGTCACTTCGGTTCTTTCGCAAAATGGAACAAGTGCCCCCAAACCCACATCCCGCAGAAGATGAAGCGATTAGGTAGATTTCAGGGCGATTGAGAAGATACCAACACACCTGCACCACACTTTGCAGTGCGCACAGGTTAGTAAGGCTCAGCATCGCAGTGGTCCCCACCCACCCGCTACAGAGACACCCTCCCGTCTGGACTTGACTGAACTGTCAGGACCCACTAACAATTGCAGGTACCCTTGGGAGAAGAATACCTTAATTCCTATCTCGTGCTGGAGATGATCTCAGCTGGGAGTGTGGGACACCACAGTGGTGCAGTTTTCACAGTCAGGAGGACCTGGGCGTGGCAAATTACTCATGCTTCTGGGCCTCTGTGCCCTCATGTGTAAATCGGGCTGTTTATGAAATTCTTACACCATGGAGTCCTTATGATTCTTTTGTCCACCTTTCGCCTCGCCCTGGCCTGGGAAGATAATGCCAAGATTCACGCATCTCAGGCTGTTGCAAAGAAGGGGTCATCCAAACTACAGCCTACAACCAACTGTTGGATTTGCTCTGATGCTGGTGATCCTACAGTGCTTTCTGTCTGTCACAAACTTCTCCCTGATTTCCAGTGCCTCAGCTTCTCTGAAACAATCTTGCTGGATAAACACTTCTGAGGAAGTGGAGACACAGTTACGTGGAATACATAAACAGGCAGACTGGCTCAAAGAACTACCCCCCTCTTCGGGATCATTTCTGGACTTATTCGATTCTAGCTGGTTTGGATCGTGGGGACCCTGGCTCAGGGGTGCTCTTCAAACCTCTGTCATTATTTTGTTGCTAATGATTGTCTCCTTAATATGCTGCGTTCTCTCAAAAGCTTTAAATGTATATGGGCATCCATTGACCAACTACGGTTCTCTCCAACTGGAATGACAAAGGAGAACAGAAGAATGTAACCCAATCCAAGAACATGAGGCTGACATTGTCTCTTGCGAATACTACACTGAGACCTGAAGAGGCAATGGTAACCCAGAGTCACGCAAAGACCGATATTTTTTTGAGGAAGATTAGCCCTGAGCTAACTGCTGCCAATCCTCCTCTTTTTGCTGAGGAAGACTGACCCTGAGCTAACCTCCATGCCCATCTTCCTCTACTTTATATGTGGGACGCCTACCACAGCATGGCGTGCCAAGCGGTGCCATGTCCGCACCCGGGATCCGAATCAGCAAACCCCAGGCTGCTGAAGCAGAAGGAGCGAACTTAACCGCTGCGCCACGAGGCCGGCCCCAAGACTGATATTTTTGATCGAGCCTCTTGAATAGTCAAGAGGACGATCAAAAGGGGGGAGACTGTTAAAATAATTTTCTAGACCCAAGATGGAGCCACTCCTGCCTGGGGTGCCTAGTCAGCAAACCAACCTTAGATAAATGCTCTGCTTGACCGGAAATGCAGCATATCCAGTCAGCCAATCCCCAAATGCCAAGCCAACTCAGGGATCTATACTTATTTCCTGTTCCTTACTCATTTTCTATTTTTCTTTTCCTTTTTTCTTATTCTTTATCCTGTAGAAGCTTCCTGCCTTAAACCCCACTCTGCTGTTCCCTGGACCCTTGGGAATGGAGACTGCCCATTTCATGAAGTGTCAAGTTTGTGTCACCTAAATTTTCTTTAATCATTTTTAACATGATAAATGCCTGCTTTCTGGGGTTTGGGGCTTCACTGACTGAGGTCAGTCATGCATGCAGTATATGCCACAGTAAAAACTCAAGACACCCAGGCTCCCCTGGTTGGCAACACTTTGCACCAGTTGGGCTGAGGAATTAACCACGTCCTGCATGACTCAAATGGAAGGAGATGTTTGGAACTTGGGCCTAGTTTTCCTGTATTTCACCCCCAATACTTTTTCCTTTGTGGATTTTACTCTGCGTGGATCTGCTGTAAACTTTATAACCACTTCTGAGTCTTGCGAATCCTTTTGGCACAGTGAACCTCGGGGATTCCAAACACAAGTCGTTTCCCTGGTTATCTCCATTTACTATCCATTGTTATCATTGTCCAATGTTATCTCCAAATAGAAACTATAGTCCAGTCCATAGAAGTTAAGTAACTTGCCCGCAGTCACACAGATAACAAGTGGCAAAGCTGGTATTGAAATTTGTCCATCTCCAGCAGCTGTGCTTTTAACAACCACTGCAGGACAAGTGAAGATAATCTAACATAACTGATGTCTCTTACATAGAAAACTCAACAATTTTAACAGAAAATTGCTTCAAAGAGGTTATATAAAAAATTTCCCTAAAAACAAAATCTGTAGAAGAAAAAATACCCAGGCTCTACAAATGTCCCAGAATTTGTCTTTAAATGGGATAGAAATTTTGAAAAATACAAGGAACTTTCTAAAAGGTCTTTAACAAGCTACCTTGGGCGCTCAACTCAAAAACAGAAGTTCATGAACTAAAATCGATGTTTCAGTGCAGCTTCCAAAATCTTGCCAAATACAGCCATTTGGAAGGACGAGCCAGATCTGAAGTTTCATTCCTTGTGTATCTGCATTAGGCGTGTATGCGTCATCTCAGTTGTCGTAATGGTCTCTGTGATTTCCTCCTGAGTAGCAGTCATAACCACCCTGACTTCTGCCACCATAGTCTCCTGACCTTCCATATCCGTATCCATATCCTCCAGGTCAACTGTCATACCTGCCACTCCCATAGCCCTGGTCCCCACCACCTCTAGAGTAGCTGCGACGACACCCACGAGCCCCTAGGCATCCCTTCCAGTCCCCTGGAGCCAACTTGCCTGCGTGGTCCCCACGGATCTGGCAACCATCCAGAGACTCTCCGTTCAGGGCTCTCATGGCGTCTGAGGCCCACTCTGGATTGGTGAAGGTGATGAAGCTGAAACACTGGGACTGCTGAGTCTCCTGGTCCTCGGCAATGACCACCTCAGAAAGAGGCCCGGAGCTGCTGAAGAGGTCTCCCAGAGGCCACTCATCGATGTGGAAGTTGAACCGTCCCGCCAAGAGCTTCCCCTCTTCAGAGGACATGGCAGTGAATTTGAGTCCAGATTAAGGAGTCAAGGGGACAAAAGGACAGTACCCAGAGGAACAGAGAGACTGGGGTTTTTTAGTTTGGACTCTCAGGAGTATTAGTCTGGCAAAAATGTTCAGCCAGACTGATCTTTAAAAAAATAATGTGCATCTGGGGACATTTTGAAAACCTGTACACAATATTTATCATGGTTAGGAAGCAATTTCTGAATGTAACTAAGAAATCAAGAACATGATTCCTTAGAAGTGTTGTTTAGTCAAGATCACCACCCTGATGATATAGAAGTTTCTTAAAAATATTTGTGAAAGGCATTTTTTTTTTAATACTAGAAGAAAAAATATTCTGCTGTGTCTCATGTAGTATTTAGGATGTCCTTCACGGAGCTGACCAAAAAGAGGAAACCTGAAAAAAAAATCTGTAGATTGAAAAAAGCACCCCATGTTCCAGTTTAAAAAAAATGATGCAGAGGGACTGGCCCAGTGGTGCAGCAGTTAAGTGCGCATGTTCCACTTTGGTGGCCCAGGGTTCACCGGTTCGGATCCTGGGTGTGGACATGGCACCGCTTGGCAAGCCATGCTGTGGTAAGCGTCCCACATACAAAGTAGAGGAAGATGGGCACGGATGTTAGCTCAGGGCCTGTCTTCCTCAGCAAAAAGAGGAGGATTGGCAGCAGATGTTAGCTCAGGGCTAATCTTCCTCAAAAAAAAAAAGATGCAGAGGATGATACCAAAATATCCTCGTTAAGGTACTAAAGCTCAAAGGTGAGCAGAGATGTCCTTCAGATAGGAAAGAAAGTAACCTTTATGGGATGAAACCTTTCAGGCCACTTCATAGCCACACTCCATGGCGGAATTCAGTAAAGCCAGGTTCACAATTGTTCTAGACAAGAAAGTACGATTCAGGATTTTTCACATGATCTAATTGTCCTTCAAGTATAAAGGCAATATGCAAAACTTCAGGGAAAAATTCAGGAAAATTTGTTTTTGTAGAATTGTTTTTGTTTATCTACCTAACAAAATGTTAATGAGGTTAACCTGAACTTACTGTTAGTTACTACACGTGGTGGAAGTTCACTGTCCCATATGGTGGGCACAAGCCACATGTGGCCATTGAGCACATGAAATATGGCTGGTATGAATCATGATGTGCTGTAAGTGTGAAATATACGCCAGATTTCAAAGACTTAGCACAAAGAAAAGCAAAATATCACATTAATATTTTTTATTACATGTTGATTATATGTTAAAATGATAATATTTTGGATATATTGAGTTAAACTATTATTAAAATTAGTTTGACCTCTTTCTCTTTAAAATGCAGCTACCAGAAAAATTCTGTTTGTGGCTTGCATGGTATTTCTGTTGCACAGCACTATGACAGAACTGGGAGAAAGATTTTGCTTCTTGTTTGTACTATTCAGTATAGCTTGATCTTTTTAAAATAAGCATGATAATTATATAAAACAATCAACTCAATATTCTAAAATTAACAAAGAGCTATGTTTTCTCTCCTGGGATGTTAAAATGAACCAATGAACAAAGAGCTATGTTTTCTCTCCTGGGATGTCGAGACAACCAGCTGGGAGGCTCTGGATGGGAGCCAATAATAACAGAATAGAGAACAGCTGTGCTGGGCCCTCAGGGACCATATCGTCCAGCCCATTTGTTTTATAAATTGGGAAACTGAGGCCCCGAGGGCCCACTTACCAGTCCAAGGTCACAGGGACTCAGGTCTGCAGTAGATGAAGCTGAGGACTGGCATTCCAGATGCTGCAGAAGTACTGACTTAGGGAATTTGCTCAATAGCCCCCAAGAACTCCTCCAAGGAGAGTGGAACTGCATCCAGGTAAAAAGTCCACTTTCTCTGGGCCCGCACACCTTGCCCAGAGCGCTTCCTCTTCCGAGTAACGAAAAGCAAGATACTTCCCCCAACCCAGGGGAATAGGGCTCCTTCTCCTTCAGCCGGAGGTGGAAATTCCAGCCGCCCAGCCCAGCCCAGAACACGCAGCTCCTGGCACCGTGAAGTTCAGCCGCTTCCTTGCCCTCTGCCTCGCCCCCTGCCTCGTGGGCACGGCCAGCTCAGGAAAGATCTCCGGAGAGCTGAGGGGTTGAGAAAGAGGATCCCTGAGACTCATAGCCTGTGGGGGAATGGGGGCTGGACCAAAAGCCCACCCGGTCACTTCCACCTCGGGAGGAAACCAGGGCCTAGATACGGGACAGGGCTTGCCTGCGATCTACCATCTAGTCTGGGAAGGATCTGGGGCCAGACCTCCTGGATGTCTATTTGATTTAATTAAATCTTTGCCAAATTTTAATTTTTATTAAAAAGCAATACATTTGTTTATTTTTAAAGAACAACGTGTAAATATGTGAATTAAAAAGTGGGTCCCCAGGGCCGGCCCAGTGGCGCAATGGTTAAGTTTGCATGTTCCACTTCGACGGCCCGGGGTTCGCTGGTTCGGATCCCGGGTGTGGACCTACACACTGCTTGTCGAGCCATGCTGTGGCAGGCATCCCACATATAAAGTAGAGGAAGATGGGCACAGATGTTAGCTCAGGGCCAATCTTCCTCAACAAATAAATAACTAAAAAGTGGGCCCCCTATTTTACGCAGCCCCAACACTCCTTCTCTCCAGAACCCTACTCCCTAGAATTCTTATGAGAGAATGAGTTTCATTCTGCTTTAAAAATGAGACCAGGTTCTCAAACTTGGCTGCACATTGGAGTCACCTGGGGTCTCTCTGGGTCCCACATTCAGAGATTCTAATTTAACTGGTCTGGGCAAAAGCCTGAGCATCGGGATTTTTTTAAAGTTCCCCAAGAGAGTCTAATGTTCCACCAAGGTTCAGAAGTGCTGCTCCAAAGGAAGGGCTTGAATTTCCTCCCTGGAATAGCCTCTTCCTCTCCCAGCTTCGACTTCTCCCAGTACATCCAGCACGGCGAGGGTCACATCCGCTGAGGATTCACAAGATGGTACGGTGCAGCTGAGTTGACCCATGTGCTTATTTGTCTGAGGGATGCTGTCCTTATCAGGGAAAGTGTACAAATCAAAGTGGTGTTTGCTGCACTCCATGAAGAGATACACTGGGGTCCTGAATGTCCAAGGCTAATTGTGGAGGGTGTGTGATGTGCACATGTTTGATAAGTCACTTTGTGTGATAACCAGAGCCAGGTGTGAAAGGAGTTAAAATAACAAATGATTTGGTAAAAGAGGTCTGCTTCTTTATTTGCTGATTACCCATGGATATTAAAGATTGTTTAATGCAAATACCTTTTTCCTTATTATAAAAAATGATACTTGTTCATTGTCATTCAAATGATACTGAAAAGAATTTTTAGAAAACAAAAATCCTTGGCGCCGGCCCCGTGGCTGAGTGGTTAAGTTTGCGCGCTCCGCTGCAGGCGGCTCAGTGTTTTGTCGGTTCGAATCCTGGGCTCTGACATGGCACCACTCATTGAGCCACGCTGAGGCGGCGTCCCACATGCCACAACTAGAAGGACCCACAACTAAGAATATACAACTGTGTACCAGGGGGCTTTGGGGAGAAAAAAGGAAAAAAAAATAAAATCTTAAAAAAAAAAGTTTAAAAAAAAGAAAAGAAAAATCCCTTGAAATTCCATGAGCCAGAAATAACTGCTCTAAATAAATTGGTGAACAGCCTTGGAGCCATCGTGCTGTGGGTCTGTATGTGTGTTTGCCATCAACGGGACCAGACTAGATCTCCTATTTTGTAATTTGATTTTTCATTCAGCAAAAGTTATGGACCTCTCTCCGTACTGACACATACAGATTAGCACTACGTTTTTACTAATTGCATAGTAGCCCATCAATCCCTTGTTGGTGAACATTCACATTTTTTCCAAATTATAGTTTTTTGCAATTATAAACAAGGCTACAACAAACCTCTTGATGTTAGGTTATGAGAGGCTGTAGCACGCAGAGCTTGGATTTGAAATTAAATCTGGGTTTAAGCCCAGACCCCAACTTACAGGTTTTATGATTTTTGGAAAATTACCAAAACTCTCTGAGCCTCAGTTTCTTCATCTGTGAAGTGGGGACAGTAATAACCTCTCCATTAGGTTGTTGAAATAATGTAAAGTATGGCAAACACCTAGCAGGGTGCTTGACCGTAGAAGAGATGCTCAGGAAAAAATACTTACCAGTTCATAAAAAGGACGCATAAGCAACAATCTTGTCCTTCCTTACCCCTGCAGCCAATCTCAAGCAAGAGACCCCCCAGGAGATGACCCCAACTCTCCCTGCCCTGTGCCAGCTCCCCTCAGTGAGGGGTCCCTGCAAAGGCTATTTCCACCAATACTTCTACAGTTCAACGTCCAATGAGTGTGAGCACTTCATCTATGGTGGTTGTCAGGGCAATGCCAACAATTTTGAGACCACAGAGATCTGCTTGTGGGTCTGCAAACCCCCTGGTGAGTTCTCTTATAGAAACAGGAAAAGTAATGGTGGTGATAGGATGATGGAGTGTGAAGGGAAAGAGTGTTGGTGAGAATGGTGGTAGTGATGCCGACGATGATGTTAATATGGGAGTTGCTGATGACTCCAGTAACGGGAATAAGGGATGTGTCACCAAGTGGTGGTGGTGATGGTGGTAATGAGAGTGCTGGAGGTGTAGGTAGCAAGGCTGTGGTTGGTGGTTGTGATGTGGACAGTAGAGATGAAAGTAATATTGGTTATTGTAGTAAGGCCTCTTGAAATATGCGGTGGTGCTGACAAAGGTGAAGATAACAATGTAACCTGCACAGGGGATGATCGTGTGGATAGAGATGATGAATGGGATGGTAGCAGTGATCGTGGTGGGAAGTTGATAGAGACGAGAAGGCCTCTGGGATGGTAAATGTTGAAGGAGTTGGGTAAGGAGTCCAGCTTGATGGCTCTGGCTCTAGGCCACCAATAGGCCAGCCAAGAAGGGAGCTGATTATCATCTCCATTACAGAGACCAAGGAAGACAGCAGCTGAAGAGGATGCCTGCACATTCCTAGGCCTTGACGGAAAACTGGCTCTGCCGCCATTCCTGCACTGAGGCTCTGTTCTAAACCCATCCTGTAATATTCCTGGACTAGGTCAACAAAGCATTCAAAGTTGATGTGGCCTGAAGCCTTCCTACAAGGGCCCTGGCCTGTCTTCAAAAATTGCTCACAGACATCTCAGCTCTCAAGGGCGGTAAAACCTGTGTTACCCTTTCCCCTGCCTCCTTCGGGCCCTCATTGTCCTGTGCCCCAGAATAAACATGAGAACAAAGGACGCAGTTCCCCTATCACCAAGAGATCCTCGTGGAAGCCAGGCTGAATGGAAGTTTGGGGACCTTGCTTGTCTGTCCCAGAGCCTGACTCCTGCTCTTTCTACCTGGAGCTCCACTCAGAGCCGCGAGGTTCTTCCTGTGCAGAAGGAACCATGTCCTAGGGAAGTGTGGAAAGGGGTATAAATTCAGGGAATCTTGGTCAGCCAGGATGGGCCTTGCTTCTCCACCGAGAGGGATCCTAGAAAAATTAGGATTTTACAAATTTGCAGTAAAATATATACAACATAAAATTTACCATTTTAACCACTTCTAAGTAGACAATTCAGTGGCATTCAGTCTACTCGCACTGTTGTGCTACCATCGCCACCATCCCTCTCCAGAACTTTTTCATCTTCCCAAACTGAAACTTTGTACTCATTAAACACTGACTCCCCATTCCCCCTCCCCCAAGTCCCGGCTGCCACCATTCTACTTTCTGTCTGAGTTTGACTGCTCTAGGTACCTCGTATAAGTGGAATCATATGATATTTGTCCTTGGGTGACTGGTTTATTTCACTTAGCGTTAATGTCCTCAAGCCATGTTATAGCACGTGTCAGAATTTCCTTCCTTTTTAAGACTGAATAATATTCTGCGGTTATATAGTGTTTTGAATGCCAGATAGCGTATGCCCTAACCACCACATTCGCCTCCCCTCATAACTCTCTCCTCTTGTCCTACATCTAGTCCAACCACCTCCCCTTGCCGAAAGGGAAACTATAGCCCAGGATCAAACAGCAATACAAGAAGCCAGGACCTGGGGTTCCCAGACTAGACCTCTGTCCTTGGTGGTGTCATTGGTGGCTTTGGTTGCGTCATTGGTGTCCTGGGTGTGCCTTTCCCACCCCTCACCCCATTCGGATGGCCTGACATTCCCACCAGTTGGCCAGGAGTCAATCTAGATCATGGAAAATCATGTCAGGAAGAATGTGCTGGGTAGCCAGCCTTGCCCTAGGCTCAAGGTGGGATCCAAAGTTGAATGGAATCTAGACCTTGGGCTCTTCCCAAGGCTTGAAATGCTTCAATTAAATGGACATGAATACATGCATATTTGAGAGAAAGGGAATGTTTTTCCCTTTATTTCCCCACTCCCTTTCATATTCTTAACTGTTACCCAGAGATTGAGCTCTGGAAGGTTCAATGAGGACAGCCTTTGACCGATATTTGAAATACTTTGCGTACGCTGAAGTTTATACAGTTTTAAAAATATGACTATTAAAGATATTTCTTTTAAAGTAGAAAAATACACTTACACACACTAAAGAGTTTAATCAGTAGCTCAGATCAATTCAAGAGATGAGATAAGAAGAACTAAGCCCTTGCGATGAGCCAAGTCATAACTAACCATCATTTTCTTTTCTCCCAGAAAAATGAATGAACCCTTCCCTGGATTCACTGGGTCACAGCACTTATTCCAATTGATTTGACGTATGTGTTTCTCTCTCTCTACCTCTAGGCTGTGAGTAGGGCAAGGACCATGTCAAAGGTAGATCGTGCAAAGGACTTAACATATAGTAAGCACTTACCAGCAAGCACTGAATTAATAATTAGTGAATTCATCCTTGAATGCATGGTCCATAGTCACGTGATCCAACAGTGAGTCTTGGGGGCTCTACCTCCAAAATTCATCCCAAACTCAGTCAATTTCTCACCACCTCTACCTCTACCACCCCAGGCCCCTCTTCTGGATGACTCTGTCTCCTCCTTACTGGCCGGTTACCTCCTACAGGCTACTCTCCACACAGCAGCCAGAGTGGCCTTTTAAACACCAAGTTACTATCAAGGTGCTAGTTTTCCTGTTGGATGGTAGGTTCACGGGTGCTTACTGCGCTGAAATACACACATACACATGGATATAATCATGAAAAAGGAGCACGCATGGACCAAGGATGTGAGTATGAAGCAAGAATTAGCAACCCAATTCTGTGCACCAGGAGGCCAAAAAAGTACAGAAACAAATACCTGTGAATCAGACGGCGCTACTCCTTAGCTCCCACCACGTGTGGAATAAAACCCAGAGGCCTTGCCTGCGGGGCCTCTTCCATCTGCCCCTGTCACCTTCTCCAAACTCACCCCCACCTCCCTGCCCCCCTCCCTCAAGTCCAGCTACCCAGACTCCTCTTGTTTTGCACACACAGAAGTCATGTTCCTGCTGCAGTCTTTGCACTTCTGTTCCTTCTGACTAGAATGCTCTTCCCTAGGATTTCAGGATTTTCTCCTTCACTTGGTCAGGTCCCGGCTCATTCATTACCTCCTCAGGGGCCTTGATCATCCCTCTCATGTTCACTCTGCTTTACTTTTCTTGAAGGAACAGAGCACTACCAAATGAGCATAGATGGAAACGCCCAGACCTAGTGCAGGGAAATTACACTATCTATTTGTTAACGCATCTAGGCTTTTGTTGTCTGTCTGCCCCGCTGCACTGTAAGCCCCCGGAAGGGAGGGATTCCCTTTCTTGTTCACTGCTGTGTCCCCAGTGCCCAGATCAGTGCTTGGCACATGAGAGATACTAGATAGATATTTGTTGAATGAGTGGATGAATGGAGGAAGTGATGGAAAGATGGGTCAGAGGGTGAATGAATGAATAAATGAACAAATGAATGACTCTATGAGCTCGGCTGGAGAGGGGATCACTGTAGGAGCGGGAATGGTCAGGAAAGGCTCCATGGAAGGAGATCTAGCTCAGGACAGAGTCAGCAAGGCCTTAACGGAAGGCGCACAGGCAGAGGCAGGGAAGCTGGGAAGTCTAAGGCTGATGGACTTTGCCTCTTTCTTCCTATGCGCAGCACTCCTTCCCAGGGCAGGGGCTCCACCCCTCACCCAGTTCTCAATGCATTAACAAGCATCCTTGTCCCCATGCAGATAGAGAAGGCTGAGGCCAGGCCATCTCCCCAGGTCCTGGTTACTGGGGGTAGGGAGGGGCCAGGTTCTGGGTGTCCCCGAGCCTTAGAAGAGCACCTGGCAGGTGGATCCCAGGGGCAGCTGTTGCCAAGCCAGCCTGAGCTTCAAGCCAGCTCTCTCTCTCCAAGCCTTGTTTAGAGACGATGGGCCACTGCCGTGTCCTGGAAGTGTCCTGGTAGGTCTGCGGTGACTGAGTGTTGGTGCTTCTGTCTGGCAAATGGAATAGCGTTGGTTACAAGGAACTGTGCCGGGTGCTGAGGGAAGATACCAGGAGACTAGTTCTTCTGCCGGCAGCTCCACTCCCGGAAGTCCCCTTCGTCTGCTCACTCGGTGTTCTTTTCCCCGGGGAGCCCTCAGAGGCCAGAAGTTCCCTTTTTCCCTTGAGCGCTATCCCCAGAGCAGCTCCACCAGACAGCCCCAGCCGTGTGGAGAGAGCTCAGGTCACAGTGCTCTGGGGGCCTGACCGACCTGGCCTTCAGTGCCTCTGACCCTTCTCCCCAGAGGCCGCTGCTTTGTGCTGACCTTCTTGGAGAAGGCCATGGCCAGGCCTACCCTGGGAGAACCACCAAATGAGCATAAATGGAAATGCCCAGACGCTGCGCAGGGGTAAGGGAAGATTGTCCCAGTGCTGGCACAGCAAGAATTCCAAGGCTCAGAACCCAGATGTTTGCATGACCCGACTTGCTCAGCAGCAAAATTGCTATGTGATATTCACAGATTCATTCATTCAGCAATTACTGGAACTCAAACTACATACCAGGCACCGTTCCAGACCCTGCAGCTACAAAAGACAAATATCCTGGCCCCATGGAGTTTAATAACTAATAAACAAGAAAACTAAGACATGCAGTATGTTAGATGGTGGTAAGAGCTACAGAGGAAAACGAAGTGGGAAAGGAGCGAGCTTGTAGCTGGGGTAGCAATTTAAAATAGGGGTGGCCAGGAAGACCTGACCGAAAACTCGATAGTGGAAGTGGTGAAAAGGAGTTGGACTCTGGATTGTCTTTGAGGGTAGAGCACACAGATTTGCTGACGGGTGTGAGAGAGAAGAATCAAGGATGACTCCAAGATTTTTGGCCTGGGCAACTGGAAGGATGAGAGGCGCCATTAACAGGGATAAGCCAACCATGGATGTGCATGTTTGGGGTGGGGGTGGAGAATATCGGAAGCTCGGTTTTGGAGATATTAAATTTGAGATGCCTTTAGACATCAAGTGGAGATGGCGAGTAGGCGTTGGGTAAGTGAGTCTGAAATTCAGGGAGGAGGTCTAGAGTAGAGATATGTGGGTGTTGTCAGCGCACAGATTACCTATGACATGGTAATGGAGGCTGTTTCTAGGTACTCACTTGCCTGGGGGTATACAGGGACAGCCAGGTCACAACTCCATGCTCTTCTGACTTGGCAGGCATCCAGCTCCACCAAGGCTGCCAAGAACACCCAGTTTCAGATACCTCCCCCACCCGCCCCGAGTCCTTATCTCACTTACACCCTGCTTATTCACTGCTTTGGAAGTAAACTCAAGTGAACGCATCTTGACCAAGTTGCTTTTGCCCATGGTCTAGACTAGCTCACCACCTCCCTTCCGATGCACATAGAGATACACACATCACTTGTATGTTCGCAGAGGCAACACGAAAAGCCCCATCTCTGCTGGCTGTACAAACCTCAGCAGTACACTGTGTTAAAGACTGTTGCATCCCTATTTGTGGGTTTCTAGAGTGCCCCTCGCCCTCCCCCTTCCTACCCCACACCCCAGATCCCAAGCCAGAACAGCCCATACCCGTTCACACATTTACATCTGCTGAGGGAGAACCTACACGTCCTGAGCTGGGTCAGGTCCAGACGGGAGACAGCCCCTGTGCCTCCAGGAAGCTCAGAGTCCAGTGGAAGTTAAAGGACAGTAACAGCCAGGGTGCTAAGGAGCATGTAAAGGTAAATCCAGGCAGCTGTGGGAGCAGATGGAGGGGCATCTACAGCAGCCTGCTATCACGGGAGATTTCCTAGAGGAAACATCTCATCTGGCTTTGTAAGTAAGAATAACCAGGCAGTTGATACGTGTGGAGCGTGTGTGGTTGGTGGAACAGGGCATCCTAAGCCAAACCAATGGATGTACAAACTGGGAGAGGCACAGGGGGGGCCATCAACCTGGACAGCTGATGCCAAGCGAGCCAGAGGAAGAGACAGAAGATGGGCAGGGGGAGGCATCTACCTAAGGACGAGTTTAACAGGAACCCAGGGTTATATAACCAGAAGGGGAGGTGGGCAGGGGCAGGCTTCAATCCAATGAGCCTGGCTCCAAAGCCTGTGGGTGGCCTAAGGATCACCCACAACGTGAGCTCCTGAGGACCCTGATAAACATTCAAAGGCTGGGCTACACCCAGACCAACTGAATTCATAGGCTCTGGACCCCAGGAATCTGTAGTATTTTCACAAGAGCCCCAAATGATCTGATGCACAGACTGGTCAGAACACCACTCCTCGCTCTTCTGTCTCTCCAGCTTTACCCTTGGTGACAGGGCCCCTGAAAGGCGGGACATGCTTCACGTTCATGGTCATGGATTATGCTTACATAAACACTTCTAAACCCAGGGAGTTCTGGGAATTACAGTCAGACGTGGGTGGGGGTGGGGGAGGGGGGAGCCGGAGATGAGGAGAATGAATCTCTGGCAGGAGTGGGAGGAGGTAGGGGAGTTTGTTTGTTTGGGGTGTTTTGCAGGCAGAGGATGCAGGAGGTCCTATTCAGGCACCCAGCAAACAAGCCCTAGTCCCCAGCTCTTCCCAGCCCTTCAAGGACAGCAGGCAAAGAACCCAGGAAGCAGCCACTTTTTATTCCACAACAGTAAATTCCAGCTACTACACAGTGATAGGAATTCTTCAGCACACCCTGTTACCTAGGCCCGCGCTGTCCAACAGAACCTTCTGCAGTGACGGAAACCACTGTCCGCACTGTCCAACACAGTAGCCCCGAATCACTTTTCATTACTGAGCACTTTCAATGTGGCTAGTTCAGCTGAGGAAATAGACTTTTAACTTAAATTAATTTAAATTCAAATGCCACATTTGGCTCGTGGCTACTGCACAGACAGCGCAGCTCTAGGCCCTGTCCTAGTCCAGGGGCAGTTTGGTTCAAAAGCCGACTCTGGGGACAGCAAGTGGCGGAAAGAGCCCTTGGGGTCGCCACTATCCCTTCCCAGAGAGAAACAGTCACCCCACTGTGAAGACAGCGAGTTTCAGAGCGGGGGGATGCCACGGGCGCGCCGGATGAGGTTAGCCAGCCGCTTGGCCAAGCCGCCCTTGCTGGGCTCCTCGATGTGGAAGGTTCGGGTGAGGAGGTTGTAGAAGGAGCCATAGCACACGGCCACCACCGTGCACGTGAGGCAGATGACATTGTAGGGCATGCTGAAGTCCGGCGTCGGCAGGTTCACCAGCAGCGGCTCCGTGTAGAGCCGCACAAAGTAGCTGGAGCTGTCGGAGCCTGGGAAGCTGGGGGCAGGAAGGAGCGGTCAGGCGGACCTGCCGCTGCTCCCCATCTCTGGGGCTGCACGGGGCCAATGCGCCACGGTAAGGGTCTGCAAAGTTTTCTTAGCCTTATAACCTTTTCAACAGAAGACATCTCATATGAAAGCTTAACACAACAACCTGGCACAAGGAGAGCTGCCTTACGCTGCGGGAGAGGAAGGGGCCCTACTTTCACTTGGCTGCCTCTTCCTTAGCCTTCTGGTCTCAGCCTAAAGGCCATCTCCTCAAAGAAGCCTTCCTGGATAACCCAGCAGATTACTCCCCAGCACCAGCCCTGGGTACACGGCTCTCTAGAACAGAGCCTCCCCTCCAGACCAGAAGCATTAGCAGGGCAGGGACAAGTCCGTTCCGCTTACTGTTGTACAGCCGGTGCTCTCAGAAGTGCTGGCATTGGTTAAGTGCTCAGTTAAATATTTGTTAAGAGAATCAGTGTGTAAATGTAGGTTATAAGTACTGCTCTTCTCACGTATTTATTCTTCTAGAAGCACTTTCAAACCATTTTATAAAGTACAAATATTATAGACCACTAGGATTTTTATTAGGATCGAGTTAAATCTGCACATTACTTTGGAAGAGGCAGCCCCAACCTACCCTGCAGAAACCTGGTCATCTGTGTTAATGCCCACCCCGAAGCACACAGCTGAGGTCACACTTACAGGGTGTTGAAGAGGGGGCTCTCTTCCCAGTCCACGGGTTTTGATGCTACGATGCTGGGCACGAGGGCGCTGAGGACAGATGGGCTGCAGAGAAGCAGATATTCCGGGAGCTGTGTTGCTCACTGGCTCCCCAACCAGGGGAAAGTGGCAGAGAGGATGAGTCAGGAGGGTGGGGAGCAGTATGTGGGGGTGGAGCCTACCTGACATAGAAGCCATGGTTGGGGTCCGGGGTGTACTCGGTCCACTTGAGCAGTGCCCGCTCAAACTGGATGGAGACCTTGGTGACTGAGTTGGCTGGCAGCTGAATCAGCATCTCCAGGAGGTGAGGCTGCAGCCGGTCCTGGGCAGGCTGGTAGTGGATGTAACCTAGAGACAGGCAAGGGTCACCCATACCTCCTTCCTGGGGTCAGACTACCTGCACCTCTTGTTCCAACCTACTGAGGCCTTGGGGCCTGGATCTAGGCACCCAGAAGGAGGGCTCTGGATCACACAAGGCAGGCAGGTTCAGGGAAGGGAGCAGGATGTCAGAAAAGATGTTTCCAGGGCAGCTGTCCCAGCAGGTGCTCAATCTCATCAATCTTCACATCACTAAAACTGGGGCATCAGACCTCAGAGGCCTGAAGTAACACAGCAGAGAGTTCACAGAACCACCTGGGAAGTTTTCTGGCCAAAAATATGGGACCTGAATCTAATCAAGTCCCTAAATCTAACCAGCAATACACAAGAAACGCAGGGGATGGAGGAAGATGTTAAACATGGGCATAAGGACAAATCCAGAATGCAGAACATTCTATACAACAAATAAGACCCCAGTTTCTCCACTGGATAGATTAAAAAAAGAATGGGAACTGTTACAGCTTAAGAGAGACTTAAGAGGACCACACCAACGCAAGACGTTAATAACAGGGAAACCGTGGATTTGGGGCGTCTCTAAGAATACTATACTTTCTGCTCAGTTTTCCTGTAAACCTAAAACTGCTCTAAAAAATAAAGCCTATTAACTAAAAAAAGAGAGAGAGAAACTTAAGAGCATATCAAGCAAATGCAATGTGAGGACTTTGTTTAGATCCCAATTCAAACAAACCAATCACAAAAAGTTATTGTTAAGACTGCTGGAGGAAAAAGGAATGCTAATGATAGGCTGCACTGTCCTTTAACTGTTAGAGATATAAACTGACGTATTTAAAGATGAACTGATAGGACATCTAGGATTTATGATACTCCAGCAGAAAAACAAACCAAAAAAATAAAGGGAGAGATGAGACAAAAACGATAGGGAGCTGGAGACTGTCGAAACTAGGGGATGGGTACGAGGGAGTTTATGATATTATTCCATTTGGGTATGTGTTTGAAATTTTCCAGAGCAAAAGGTAAAAAAACCTAGGAAAACCTACAAACACATAGGTAGCATGGTGGCTGAAGCACAGATTTTGAAGGTGGTACAAACAGTGGTACTGAAAATAAGTATTAACCACAGGCTTGAAAATACTGGAAACAATAGAGGTGTTTAAGGAAGGTTTGAAGTCTGGCCCTTTGGCATGTGCTACCACCTCTTCCTAGAAATCTGTTTCTGTGCTATCAGTCTCCCCCACTCCAGAGAAACACATGTGCTTCAGTGTTACGCCTGCACCTCACAGAAAGCACTCAGCAAATATAACTCCTCTGTAGAAAAATAATAGAAAATAAAAAGACAATTTTAAAACTATACCTCTTGACCCCTCCCAAGGAAGCAAACCCATCTACTCCAGCCCTGCTATCTTCTTTGTTTCTAGTCCTCTGCTGTTCCTGCTAACCCTCTCTCTACCTGAAAGAGTCTATGAATCATCACAAAACAAGAGGCGCCCAGGGTGCCAGGAAGAAGGAGAAAACAACTGAAAAAGACAAGAAAACTACTGCTTGCATAAAGTCCCATTAAGAATCACCAGGCTTGGGGCCGGCCTGGTGGCGCAGTGGTTAAGCTCGCACTTTCCACTTCTTGGTGGCCCAGGGTTCGCCAGTTCAGATCCCGGGTGCAGACATGGCACCGCTTGGCACTCCATGCTGTGGTAGGCGTCCCATATATAAAATAGAGGAAGATGGGCATGGATGTTAGCTCAGGGCCAGGCTTCCTCAGCAAAAAAGAGGAAGACTGGCAGTAGTTAGCTCAGGGCTAATCTTCCTCAAGAAAAAAAAAAGAATCACCAGGCCTATGGGTTTTCATTATTTTTGCCTTATAAATTACTTCCAGATCTAGCATGGTGAGGCTACCCTTGCCATTTCCCAAACTATTCCTTCCTAACATGTTATGCCTGTGTAATTTTTTCGAGGTACCCCAGGAATTACCCTGAGAAATGAGGGTTTGGAGACCTGGAGGGAGAGTGAGCCAGGGTGGGGAGGGGGACGTGGTTTGGGCTCAGCTCTCACTTGGCTTGTTCTCCTTGCCCTTGGAGGTGATGGTGAGGGTGTGCACATACAGCCGCAGGTACCAGGGCACCGTGTCCAGCAGCAGCACGGGGAAGGCCCGGTAGGGGTGGGTGTTGTACAGCAGGGTGCTCAGCTCCCCACTCTGCAGCCCATAGCCGCTCACGTACCGCTGGGCGTGCAGGAAGGGCACTGGTGGGGCCTCTGCATAGAGAAAAGTCAACAGCTAGAGCTCCCAAAGGAAAGGTCACTCCCCACCCCCACATCCCAGGCCACATTCAGAGCCTCAGAGCCAGGAGGGGAAGGGGGAAAAGCTTTGCCATCAGAAGTGGGAAACCTGCATTCTGGAATCACCTGTCTTCCTCAGCCCACACTGATGATAAGTGAATTACTATTATTTACTAAATATTCATCTGTCCTGAGCTCTGTGCCCCTCCCAACCCAAACCAGGTGCTCTCATGGCATTCTGCACTTTTCCTTGCTAACACTAAACACAACTGCAATTAATTAACTGGATGCCTGCCTCAACTAGTAGATAGTACGTTTCTTGAATGCAGGGTATCTTCTGCAAAAAATATTTGTTGATTAATGCACGAAAACCTCCGTGTTTTACATTAATTATCTCATCCAATCTGCTAGGTATTACTGTCCACATCTTCCAGATGAGGAAGTAAGGTTAGGAACCTGCGCCAGGTCATAGAGCTTAGAAAAGGGGGAGTTAGAACCAGGTCATCTGACTGCACAGATCTGGGTCTAACCACAAGCCTCTTATCTTGTAGTGAAGAGGGAGGAATGGGAGTCTTCCCCAAGAGATGAAACTCTGTAGCCTGTTATGCCCCTGGCAGCCCATCCCCCACCCCGCACCATTCTCTGGGGGTCTCTTCCACTTGAGCTGGAGGTTAAGGTTGCGGGAGTTGTTGATCACGGCCGTGTCAAGTAAATCGTAGACAGCATAGGTCTTCTGGGTGCCCAGGATGACATCCTGGTATGTGGTGAGAGGGGGCGGGTTCACCTCCAACGTCTCATTGTCCTGGTGATACAAGGGCAGGTCTGAGAAGTGAGCAAAGGGGCAGGCTGGCCTTGGGGAGAGAGACTGTGTATGGCTGGAGATCTTGGCACCTGCTTAGAGCTGGTGATGTCCACATAGACTCGGCTCTCTGCAGCCAGGGGGCAGGGCTCTGTGAGGGTCCGGGAGAACATCCGGAAGAGGGACCAGTCTGAGAAGCAGAGAGAGGGAATGAGCAGGGGCTGGGGCCAGGCCTGGTCCACAAAGAGAACGCAGGGCTGGCGATGGGGAGGTAGAGATGAGCTGCCAAGGTAGCTTACCTTTCTTCCCTTGCCCCGTGACGAAGGCATCAAACACAACGGAAAGGGTCTGCCTCAGCTCCCAGGAGATGCTGGTACAGCGTGCATTCTACCACAAGGGCCAGATGGCAGCAGTAAGGACATATCACTCCCCCAACCATGCAGCATCTGACTCCTACCTGGACTCAATCTCTTGTCTATTATGCATCTTTCCATCCATCACTTTGCTACCATTCACTACTGAGCACTCGACCCTGTGCCACAGCTTTATGGGCATTAGTCGGATGAACTATCGCCAACAACCGCAGCAACTACTACTACGGTTATTCTCATTCGACAGATGAGGAAACCAGGCTCAGGGAAATAAAATAATGTGCTCAAGGTCATGCCAGCTGGCGAGTGACAAAGCTAGCAGGTGCACCCGCACAGCTATTCTTCTTAACCACTATGGTCCATGACAAAGATTTATTGAATGCTTGCCAGGCAAACACTCAAGTTTCCTTCGTACGTGGCCAGTGCCCAAAAAGTCATCATCACATCTACCACTTCCTACTGGCTCAGCCCTCGGCAGGCACTGAGCTGCATGCTTCACCTGTACCTCCTCAGGGCCCCTGGGTGGCATCCATCCCCATTCCCCATGACTTACTCTGCAAACAGGGCGGATATGCACTGCCTGGGAGTGGTAGCTAGTGTGGAACAAGCGATCAGCCTTCAGCAGCACAGAGAGGCCTGCCTGGAGGACGCGAGAAGGGATGAAAGGTCAGAGCCCTGCACTGTGGGGCAGAGGGCTGAGGCTATCTGTAAACACAGCCTGCCTGTCAGGCAGTGAAGGGCGATATGCCAACTCTGTCCACTCCCTGGGGCTCCCACCCCATTGAGACCACTCTGGCCTCACCTTGGAACTACAGGGCAAGAGCTTCTTCCATGGGGTAAGGTTCTCAGTGCAGACAACCTCCCGCGGCAGCACGGCATAGCGCAGGAAATAGTGATCAGTGCCTGAAGGAGACAGAAGTCCATCTGGGGGAGTCTTGGACCCATTCCTCAGGACCCACACCTTAGAGATGGAGTGACCTCTCCTCCTCCCCATACAACTCTCTAACACCACCACTCTAACCATCCCAACTGGGGGTGAAACCCCTTCCTCCCCTTGGGAGAAGGCAACACAGAGACAGCACAGTCTCGGGAAGCCTTCTTCTGGGGCCTGCATACCCAGGGGATTTATAAGGTGGCCCAGCTGAGGAAGGAGAAAGCTGAGGGGAAAGGAGGTAAAGGTTTGGGCAAGAGGTAACAGGAAGAAGGAAAGGGCTGCGGGGCTATCTCACCATTGGCCAGCCCCAGGGGTTTGAAGGAGGCAGTGGGAATGACCGTGTTGGTGGAGTCGATGAAGTTGAGAGAGGCACAGAAGATCCCTGAGAGGACGTTACTGAGCTCCTTCCAAGATTTATCCACACTGGATGGAGACACAAACCCACTCACTGTCCCGGGGCTGCCTCTGCTCCCTCCCTCAAAGCCTGCAATTGCTGCCAAACCATGGGTCTGGCCAGCTGATGGAGCTGCAATAGCATTGCTGCCCCACTCAGCCTACTTCCTGGGCCTCACCCACTCAGCCCCTTCTTCCTCACTGTCCTCTGGACATCCCTACCTCCCCACAGGTCTCTGCTCAGGTGACTCCTCCTCCTGCCTGGGAATGCCCTACTCCCTCCTCTCCGCCCACCTGCAAGGGAGAGCCCTCCTCCAGGGAGCGTTCCTGCCCCGCTCGACCACAGCCTCCTCCTGTGCTGCTGCGGTTCTGACCACCCGAGCCGCTCACGAGGTTCCTCCTGGGAAATGGCTAAGAGGCAGCAGGATGCTGTCCTAAGCATCTTTTCTCCTCACCTAAGCTGTGAGCAACCTGAGGACAGGGAGCAAGTCTGAGTCACCTACATACATCCCACAACACTATGTAAAGTGCCCCCCACCTCAGAGGCTGAGACCAGCTCACCGAGCCATGCTGAGGTGTGCTCGGCTGGGCAAAACTACATACTTCCCTGTGAATACTCTGGGCATGAAGGTAACTCCAGGGCATTCCTGGTTCTGCCCCCGGAATAGAAGCTCTTACATTACAAAGGCTCACTGAACAGGGAAAAACAACCATTCTAGAACCTCAAAAAACATCAAATTAAATTAGGTATTTTTTTCTTAAAAAAATATCAAAACAGATTTGTTGTCTACATTAATAATAGAAAGCATGAAACCAGAATTCTAAACATCCGTTCCATATTATAGATAATTATAAGGTGAGAGAAGACAGCAACAGTAGAGCAGATGGGAAAGCGGCCAGGAGCCAGAGTTCAGGCAAGAGAGAAAGCCTTGGCAAGTTTGGGGTCACTACTTGCTCCTCATTTGATATCACCTTAGTGCTGTTCTGGGGTTTTTTGATACTCCTCTGTTCAGAGCTTTTCAATTATTCCAATCCTCAAGCCTCAAATAAAGATTGCAGACTTGAAAACTAAAAGCTCCACCCAACCCATAACCATGTTTTCATTTGGTGTACACAACAGTAACCAACACAGCATGTCTTAAATTTTTAAATTATTTGCTGATGTTTAAATTTGCCAATTTTCACATTAAAATCCAGATTTCTAGCATCTCTTGAAAAATGAGTTTGTGACAACAGCTGGCCTCTATTCCCACATGGTAACAATCCATAGGAGCTGAGTGGCAGCTGTCCTTTCAAGCTCTCTAACGTGCCACAGTCCCCACCACTCCCTATTACTGTCCCTAAAATTTTATTTATCATACTTGTGCTATTGATTTCTCAGAGTGGAATTAAGAGGATATTGTGGTACAACAGCAGTAGCTAGACCCTCCTCTCTCCTCTAAAAACCAATTCCTCTAATATGGAGATCTGGCAACTTGTGGGCCAATTCTAGCCCACAGATATTTTGTTTGGCTCTGATGGTATTCTTTATTACTATTATTATTATGTGAATGAACATCTTTCAAAAGGTTAACCGGTTTGCCACAGTTTTCTACTGCCTTACATCCAAGTAAGCTTCGATTATTTGTTACCCATCTCTGTAGAGGTACGCATGTGCTACCTTAAGTGTGGAAGTATTAGGGGAAAGAAGCATATTCAGCAAAGTAAAGAACACCACCTAGTGGAAATATCATTTCCTCAACGCCAGCTTTACCACCATGGAATTGCTGCCTGCTGGAAGTGCTGCCCTCAAGGGGAGTGACAGGATGACAACACACACCGGCCCCTACCTCATTCCCTCCATGGCCTCCAACAGCCCTCAAAGTGGGCACTCACTCAGTGACGGTGTCTTGGAACCAGACCCAGAGCTCTGCACCTGATGGGGCCTGCAGGAAGGGTGGTCCCCAGTATCGAGTCCTCCAGAAGCCTTGAGTGAATGACAGGTGCAGCTCCTGCAGAGAATACTTGGAGATCAACTGCCCCAGGGCTTTGGGGAAGAGCCTATAATGAGACACTGGAGAAGGGGGAGTAGGTGAGTGATGGTCCTGGAGGGAGGGTTCTCACGCACCCCAAAGAAGAAGTACACCCCAGGTTCTGGGGTCAGAGATCTAAATTCCAGACCACACTGTGTCACTTACTAGCGATGTGATCTTGGGCAAGTACCTTTCCCTGTCTACATCTCCAATTTCTTCCCAGTAATCGTTCACGAACTGAGCACTGTGCCCAGCACCCAGGAGAAATGGTAACCGCCAAGATCATCATCATTAGTATTATCGACAGAGAGCCCTAATTAAAGGCTCAGAGTGGCAGCCTGGAACTACGAAAAGAGCACGGAACGAGGAGTCAGGAGGAGTCACCGTCCCTCTCTGGGCCTTAGCTTCAGCACCGGTACAGTGGGGTTCTTCAATAACTGTCCCATCCTTCCTCTAAGGACCTACTCTGTCAGGCCCCACGCCCAGGGGCCAGAACCCCACCCAGGGCCCCGAGGCCCCGCCCCCAAGACCTGCCTCTATCCCACTCCCAGCACGTGCCGCAGGATATCTTTCTCCAGTCTCGCCTTCTCACCTTCTTCCCGATGCAGCTCCGAATCCCAGCGCGTGCGGAACTGGAACGTGGCGGCTACGTCCCCAGAAGGCAGCGGGGTGATGACCAGCTCCTCCCGCAGGCTGTCGCGTGAGGGCTCTGCATGGCCCCAGCCGCCTGGCCCCAGGAGCAGCAGCACAATCAGTGCCAGCCGCACGGCCGCCGCCATGCCTGCGGCTACTTCCGCCTGCCAACAGCGCCCGCCTCCACGAGAGGCCGGCCTCCAATGGGAAGAGCGTATGAGAAGCGACTTCCGGTGCCATCCCGGAAACCGGGTGCAGTTGCCAGAGCGACGGCCTGGATAGGCCTCTAAGGGCTGGTAGATCTAAGGGGGCGCTGAGAGGGCGTGAAGGGCAGTGGGCGTGTGGCGTGGCTGCGTTGAGGACCCCGTGCTTTGCGGTATTCCCACCCACAAGAAAGTGCTTAATAATACCGAGCGCCGCCACTGCCGCTGTGCCATGAGATAGTTGAGGAAACAGACTGAAAAAGCTTAATTACTTTTGCAAAGTCACACGGCAGGGCTCATGCCTTCCTCAGCTTCCAGTGTCTCCATTTGCTCGGTCCTAAGCCTAGCCAGCTCTCTAGTGGCAGAGCTTTCCTGCAAAACGCCTAGCTGGCCTTTTTATTATGAAAAATTTCAAACATACAGTAAAGTGGAAAGAATGAACACGGGTTACAAGGAATACCTATTTCCCCATCACCTAGATTCCACCGTTAACATTTTACTATACTTGCTTTATCACATATAGTCTATAAATCCCTCAATTCATCTTATGTTTTAATGCATTTCAAAG
Organism: Equus asinus; assembly: GCF_041296235.1. Lineage (NCBI taxonomy): Eukaryota > Metazoa > Chordata > Mammalia > Perissodactyla > Equidae > Equus > Equus asinus. The sequence continues at coordinate 35,624,905 of NC_091804.1, read as the reverse complement.
TAAATTGCAGACATAAGTACACTTCCTCCTAAATATTGAAGCATGCATATCATTAACTAGAGTTCAATATTTGTTTACATTTTTCTTTTGGTGTAAAATTTACATACAGAGAAATGCAAAAATCTGAAGTACACATTCATTGAGTCTGACAAAGACATAACCCTGTGTAACCCAAACTCCTGTCAAGATAGAGAACATTCCTAAAACCCCAGGAAATTAGCGAATGCCCCTTCCCAGTCAATTCCTGTCCCCTCCACTCCCTTCCAGAGGCAACCACTGTTCTGATTTTTCTCCACAAAATAGGCTAATCTGTTGTAGAGCTTCACATAAATGAGATCGTCATGTCGTATGTATACTTTTTTGTGTAAGGCTTCTTTCACCAGAACAATGTTTTTGAGAATCATCCATGTTCTTGCATTATCAGCAGTTCGTTTCTTTTTGTTGCTGTGTAGTATTACAGTGTATGAATATACCATAAACCATTTTCCTGTTGATGGACACCTGAGCTCTGAGCTCTTTTAAGTTTTTTTGTTTTTGTTTTGAGGAAGATTAGCCCTAAGCTACTACTGCTAAACCTCCTCTTTTTGCCAAGGAAGACTGGCCCTGAGCTAACATCCATGCCCATCCTCCTCTACTTTATATGTGGGACGCCTACCACAGCATGGTGTGCCGAGCGGTGCCGTGTCTGCACCTGGGATTCGAACCAGTGAACCCCGGGCTGCTGAAGCAGAACGTGTGCACTTAACCGCTGTGCCACCAGGACAGCCCCTCTTTCAAGTTTTTAGTTATGATGAACTAGGCTGCTGTACAAGTTACTTTGTAGACACATGTTTATCATTGCCCTTGAGTAAATATTTACCAGTGGTCAAAGAATGGGTGTGTGTTTAATTTTATAAGAAACTGCCAGACTTTTCTCCAAAATGTATCATGTTATACTTGCACCTACAATGTATGGGAGTTCTGGTTGCTCCACATCCTGGTCAACATTTCTTTTTAATTTTTTGGACTTTTTAGTTTAGGCCAAGTGGGTATGTATGTAGCAGTATTTCATTGTGCTTCAATTTGCATTTCCCTCGTACCTAATGATGCTGAGCATCTTTTCATGTGCTTATTGGCCATTCGCACATTTTCTTTTGTGAAGGGCCTGTTAAAATCTTGTTTGCACCCTCCTTCTTTTTTACTGGCCTGTTTGCCTTTTAATTTTTGAGTTGCAGGAGTTCCAGTGTTAAATTCCAGCTTTGGTTTTTCCAGCAGCTCTATGGAGAACACATTCATGAAGGATTTTGCCCACAGTCGCTTGGTAAAACCACAACCATACTCCTATGAAAAGGCAAATTTGCTGTCAGGGAGATCTGCCAAGATATATCATAACCAGCCAGAAAGGAAGTGTCAAAAAATGTCTTTCCTTACACCTGGGATATGCAGCCATGCACTGGGGCTTTGGGGAGGAAGGAAAAGAAAATGTCTTTCTCTCATTGTGACCTCATTCTACTTACATCCAGCATTTCTATCCCACTAGACATGGACGGAAGGAAGGCCATGAGTTTAGATGTCAGATATGGGTTGAAACCCCATGGCAGCCTTTGATCCATATGAGCATGAGCAACCCTAGTATCACTTTTCCTCCTCTGTAAAATGGATAAACCTACTTTCAGGGTCGTCATAAGGTTTAGAAATTGTGTACAGGTAGGGTCTGGAATGCAATAAGTGAGTAGTAACATTTACTACCATTTACTCCAACAACTCTTTGAGGTAGGTACTGTTATCTCCATTTTACAGATGAGAAACTGAGATAACTGCCTAAGATTAGTGAGTGATGGAGCCAGGACTAGAGTCCACACTATCAACCTAAAAAAAATATAGTTGCCATCATTATGATTATTTTGTATTTCTATGCTTTGTTTCCGTTCTTTTGGTGAGGAAGATTGACCCTGAGCTAACATCTGTTGCCAATCTTTCTCTTATTGCTTGAGGACGATTGTTCCTAAGCTAACATCTGTGCCAATCTTCCTCTATTTTGTATGTGGGATGCCGCCACAGCGTGGCTTGATGAGTGGTGTGTAGGTCCACACCCAGGGTTCCAAACCCACGGCCACCAAGGTGGAGCATGCAAACTTAACCACTACACCACTGGGCTGGCCCCTGCTTTGTTTCCTTTTGAAATTGCCTGTCCCCATCATTCAAGACCCAGCAACCTCCAGAGAAGACTTACCTTCTCCTCTCTGGTGTGTACTCCTGCTACAGCCCACATTATATTTCCATTATCTGTGGCCATTCTGCTCCTGGAAGAGCTCGTGGTCACTTTAGCATTTCTGTTGCCTAAGCAAGGAGGCTAGCACATAGTAGGTGCTCAGTAATGTCTGAATAAACAAATGAACAAGACAACATCATAGCACAGTTCCATGTTGTCCCCACACCACCATCCTGTTCACAGGATCATGTTCTGTGCATCCTGGGGACTGCTACAGTGTGAGCCTTCTGGGGAATCTTCCTCCAACTTGTGGTCTCTCCTATTTCTCCCACAGGAGTCCTTCCAGCACAGGATTCCACAGGAGGAGTTTGTCTTCTTCACTCCTCTCCAGAGTCTACGACAAGTCTATGAGACAGAAGAAGCCACACTGTGGCTTAGAGACTGAAAGCTGGGCCGCTTGCCTCGGAGTTGACTCCAAATCATCCTTGCATCTCCAAGGGCACTGTGTGGCCTCAAAAAATAGTCAGCTGGAGCTTCTGGCTCTGAAGGCCAGCCAAGCCCCTGTGGTTTGGCAGAAGAAGAGGTCATTGTCCAGCTAGGAAGTGGTCCTGGGGTCTCAGCTGACCCTAGATTTTTCCAGGCAGGGCAAGGGCTCATAGCAGCAGAACTGAAGGCTCCCCATAGGCTCACAGACAATTCCACTTCTCCAGGGGGCTGTACATCACTCTCCCCAGGCAGGCTTCCTGCCCCAAACCCCACAGATTTTAGCATCACGTGCCTGGGGTACTAAGAGATTTGTTGACCTGATGACAGCAACCAAGCTAGTCTAGCTTCCCATCATTTACCTGGAAGGAAGTGGGTGATCCCAGGAGCTGAGAAGCCCTGCATAGCAGAGGCCAGGAGAAGGCTCAGCCACAGTCAGACAGGAGGTTAAGCCTTGCTACTCCAAAGAAAGGGAGAACAAGAGAACAGAGACCATGTCTTCCGTGTGCAGCAAAGTCATAAGCAACCCAGGAAAACCACAAAATTTAACATGAGCCTGGGCAGTGGCCCAGCTTAGCAGATGATCTCAACTTGGACACAGAGGCTTTTAGACAAAAGGAGCACAAAACTCCCACAAGTTTCTCACTAGCGCTAGGAAAAGCATTTAAGAACTGTCGCTTACAATGGCCTCCCGCGGGGTGAAAGTGGGATGGGACTATGGGAAAACTGCAGCCCTGTCACTCAGCCCCGGTGGCACAAAGAGCTTTGGGGTTTAAGCTGAAGTCATTGATCCCACGGTGGGTGGTGTTTGATGTAATGTGAGAAATGACTTGGTGTTCCTTAAGGCTAAGTCCTATAACTCCTCCTTTCACTCCACGTTCTCTTCTGGGCAAGCTCATTACCCCCTATACACGGAAAACTCATTTATTTATTTTTCCAGCCCAATCCTCTCACCTAAATCTCACACTCATGGGTCCAAGTGCCTATTTAACATGTTCTCTTGGATGTCTCAAAAGCACCTCAACAGGCTGGCCCCGTGGCCGAGTGGTTAAGTTCACGTGCTCTGCTTTGGCAGCCCAGGATTTTGCAGGTTCAAATCCTGGGTGCGGACCTAGCACCACTCATCAGGCCATGCTGAGGCAGCATCCCACGTACCACAACTAGAAGGACCCATAACTAAAATATATACAACTAGGTACTGGGAGGCTTTAGGGAGAAGGAGGAAAAATTAAACCTTAAAAAAAAAAAAAGCACCTCAAACTCAATATGTCCCAAACCAAACTTATGACCTTCTTCCCAAACCTGGTTGTCTCCTAAACTCCCTATCTGGGTGAAGAACCCTCCAAATAACCCTGTTGCCCAAGGCAGAAACAATGGTGCCATCTGACCCCTGCCTTTCTCACACCATCGAATCAAATCTTTTGGAATTTGCCTCCTAAATCTCTCTTCATTCCTTCCACTTTTCTGCCTCTCCTATCACAACCCTAGTCCACATTCCCTTCTGACTAGATGGCTGCAATCATCTCCTAGTTTCCAGGCAACCACTCTGGGCCCTTCTAATCGGTTCGCTACAAGGAGCCCCTCCAGCCATTCTTCTCCTAGTTTACTCCTACTTATCCTTAGGTCTCAGCTCAAATGGCACTTCCTCAAGAGAAACACCTCTGGCCTCTCTGAATAGGCTAGTAACTCCTTCTTAGCATTAGTCATAGTTGCAATTTTACATTCGGGCCCCCACCAGACTCTAAACTCTGAAGACCAGTATGCCTTTTTTTTTTTTTTGAGGTTATGATAGTTTACAACATCGTGAAATTTCAGTTGTACATTATTATTTGGCAGTCATCTTACAGGTGTGTCCTTTCACCCTTTGTGCCCGCCCTCAGTATGTCTTTTTTTGCCACTACTTTCCCAAGGCCATGCTCAGTGTCTTACACATTAAACACCGACATTTAATTTTTTTTTTTGAGGAATATTAGCCCTGAGCTAACTGCTGCCAATCCTCCTCTTTTTGCTGAGGAAGGCTGGCCCTGAGCTAACATCCATGCCCATCTTCCTCTACTTTATATGTGGGATGCCTACCACAGCATGGCTTGCCAAGTGGTGCCACGTCCGCACCTGGGATCTGAACCGGCGAACCCTGGGCTGCCAGAAGCAGAACGCGCACACCCAACCGCTGCACCACCAGGCCGGTCCCCAAAGACATTTAATATTTATTGAGTGAATGTCATTTACTGGTTTATACCCTGTCTCAACCCAATTAAGCTAATCATCACCACTCTCTTCTGGGTCAGTTACCTCCAGCATGGACTATTGCATTATATGTCTGTCTTGAGCTTGTCCTCCTCTGGTATATTCTCTATGCTGCAGCCAGAATTATCTTTTTAAGAAGCAAATTCAACCACTTAAAATCCTTCATTACTCCGAATAAAGTTCAAATTCATTAGTGTGGCCTCTAACACATAAACTGCTAGTTACCTACCCAAAAAACACTATCCTCTTGTTCCTTAGTAACATAACCCTGATTTTATCAAGACAGCAGTGTGCCCTGCTGAAGGACTATCCCAGCCTGCCCAGCAGCCAGGGTGCTTCTGAGAGGTTTGAAAGGTAGTAGAGGAATCAGATGCATTGGTCATTCAGTGACTTGAAAGGGTTACTGTCTTTCCACAGGCCAGAATTTCCTTTCTTCCAGATAATGCTGTGTCCCTATGTCTGTAAAACATCTATGAATGAAACATTTCTCATATTAGCAAGTTCTGGCCAACAGATGAAAGCAGATGCTCCTGGTTGACACTTCTCAAAATGCCTCTTAAAGTGGGAATAGACAGCTGGCTGTGCCTTTTTTGCCCATCCCCAATTTCACCTCCTGCTTTCTGCCAGTTTCAAGGACATGATGGCTGGGGCTTCAACAGCCATCTTAGACGTAAGATATCAACAAGAATTCGAGCCACCTGCCTGGGATGGCTGACCAAAGGAGCCCAGTAACTATGGAGCAGCCATATAGCCCTGTACTCTGGACTTCTATATGAGGAAATAAAGTTGTATATTAAGTCACTGATATTGTACTAGCAAATTGAAACTGGATACAGGCTACAAAGCATTGCATCACATGCCCTTTGTCAGCCTCACCTCTCCCTTCACCTTCTCCTCAAATTCAACAATTCAGCCAACGTGAATGTTTTTCAGTTCCTCAGGGCTCTTTCTCTCCATTTAGTCATCCCAAGGTGCTCTTTCTGCCTGGATTACAGCCCCTACCAAGCTAACTCCTACTCATGCTTTGGATCTCAACTTAAAAATCAGCTCTTCAATGACCTTACAAACTAGGTTGAGCTGCCCCTAGGGCTGGCCCCATGGCCTAGTGGTTAAGTTCACATGCTCCACTTTGGCGGCCCGGGTTCACAGGCTCAGTTCCCAGGTGTGGACCTACACCACTTGTCAGCAGCCATGCTGTGGTGGCCACCCACATGAGGGAGGAAAGTGACCCACATAGAGGAAGACTGACACAAATGTTAGCTCAGGGTGAATCTTCCTCAAGCAAAAAGAGGAGGATTGGCAACAGATATTAGCCCATGGCAGATCTTCCTCAGCCTACCCCCCAAAAAAAGATACCCTTATTTTCTGACACCTGAGTAGTTCTTGGTCATGTCACACTGTGAACTGTGGTATTTGATTTTCTCCTCCAGAGACAGGAGAACTCTGTGAAAGGCAGGGATACAGCCTATCTTGTTCAAAACTGTATTTCGAATGCCCAGCACAGATGTTCAATAAATAATTCTTGAAAAAATGGAGTGAGTGATGGGCATATGGTGTTGGTTAGAGAGCTAAGGAAATACAGTGGGTTTAATATCTTTGCAATGAGAAAAATGAAGCAGGATGGTTGGTATATTATTATTTGTTTATTATTTATACCGTGCCCTGTTCCAAAACAGGACGTAAGAAAGCAGGATGGCTGGAGTACCCACCCGCTGGGAGTGCTAAGGAGTTCATGGCCACTTAGAGACACTGGTTTAGGAGACTCTATCAGAAGGCTGCAGGATAGTCTGGGGGAGGGAGGAGTTCTAAGAAAAGCAGTGGCATCTTATCCTACCTCTTCTTTCATCTCCTCACTTGCAAGCCCTACGTCAGGAGGAAGCCAAAGACTGGTGGGCGGCTTGCAGCAGGAGAAGGTTAGCAGTAAAGCAGGGGATGGTTCGTTCTCAGAGAGGTGCACCATCCCACCCTCCCTTCCTCCCTCTGGTGCCTACTGCATGTAAAGAGTCTGGTCTTCTCTGAAGGGCTCTGGGGGAGCCTCGGGTCTCATGGAAGAAAAGCCAGCTCAGTCAGTCTGTAGGTGGAGAGCCACCGCTAGCTACAGGCTCCAGGCTCTGCCCCTTCATCACCCCCACCCTCCTCTTCGTCAGACTGTGCCAAGGGCGTGTCTGCTCCGCCATCACTGGGATTGGGGCTGTGCAGGTTGGTGGATGAGTCAGAGGATGAAGAAGAGGTGCGGGATGCAGTCCTGTCTAGCATGGGCAGTGGCAGGCTCAGCTCCTCTGAATGGTCGTCCACCCCTGCCCAGAGAGAAGAGCTAGTCAGGGTCACAGATAGGGCTTCAGAGGCCTCTTAGAGATGATGTGGCCAGGAGAGACTAAAGCTCAGAGAGGGGCAGGGACTTGACCAAAGTTACTCAGCCAGTCCACCAAAGAGCCAGGGTCTCCTGACTCCCAGTTCCTTCCACTTCACTACACCACGTCTGGGTTCTAGAGTCAGGTTGATCAATTCAAGAGTTCAAGTTCTACCTACATCACCTACTTGCTACTGAGTAGCTTTGAGCAAACCACTTGCCATCTCAAGGACCCTGCTCCTTCTCAGTAAAAAAGGGACACCTACCTTCCAGAGGGTTTTGAGGATGAAATCGAAGAATGCTGACAAAATGTCTGGCACATAGCAGGCCATCAATAAATAGTAGCAGTTTTAAATAAGAGAATGTCTATCTTATAGGTTAAGCATACCAGCTTTGGAGTCACACAGCCATGGTGTAAACCCAGCTTTTCTGCTTTCTGGCTATGTGACAACTTCTCTGAGTCTAATTTCCTTCTTTATAAAATGGAGATAATACCACCTGTCCTAATAGGACATTGTAAGGATTTAGATAATATATATAAAATACTTTAGCACAGTATTAGAAACCTAATGAAGTACTCAATAAACATCAACATTAAAATGACTAAAACTGCTTAGGTTGCCTAATATAAAAATTACATTTTTACATTATTTTAATTCCATTAATTCCATTAATTTCAAAAATGTAAAATTAACCAAGGTTAAGGAGGTTGGGCATTCCTAGAACTTTGGACTGGAGGTCTGTAACCCACTTCCTCTCAGGGCAACTTCCCTAAATCAGAACAGACAGCTGAGGGTGGAAACGCCCACTTCCAGCCCATACATGGAGACTTCCCCAGCCCAGCCTTGCAGCCTCACTTCAGGGCCCTGACATCCAGCTCTGGGTAACTGGTGCCCAAGTCCCCAAAGCACAGGAGCATACCAGACGTCTGGGGGGTGGGCGGAGGATCTTCGCAAGGCAAGAACACGTCTGCTCCGTCCTGATCTCCAAGGTCAATAAGTTCCACTTGCTCCAGCGTGTCCACATTCACTTCCATGGATGAGATACTACCTATGGGGGCTACAGACCGAGAAGGGAGCGAGTCAGGAGGAACCAGGCTGGAGCCGACAGGATGGTCAGAGAGATGTCAGGTCCAGAGATAGAAGTTTAGAGGGCCAAGAAAACAAGAGGGGAGGGGAGCCCAAGATTCAGGACCCATAAGACTTCTCCCCTACCCCACCCTAGTCCTCCTCCCCAGGACATAGAACTTACGTCTCTGCGACTCGAGATGCAGGTGGGATAGGGGGAAGACAAACTCGGTCTCTGGCTGTAAAATGTCCTCGAAGAATTTCTGCCGCTCCCGAAGGCGGAGCTGCTGGCGCTCCAGGGTTGCCCGAGGATTTGGGTCCATGTCAGCTCCTGGAGGGTAGAAGAGCGAGCACAGCTATGGAACGGAGGGGGACTACAGTGGGGGCTTGGGCTTGGGGAGCCCCCACTGGAGCCAGCATCTCAGCAATGGGGCCTCGGGTTCCAGCCTGGACACTTGTGGACTTGGTTACCTCCTTCCCCTTCCTGGAAACAAAGCTAATTACCACACACTCTAAGTCTCCTACAGAGGCGGGGCTACCCTAGCTCCACAAAGGGGATGCCAGTTCCAGGCACAGCAAAAGAGGCTGCTCTGTGTTCAGGGACACAGCCAATGGCCAAGTCTCAGAATCGTGCCCTTCTGAGAGCAGTTGGAGGGACTGGTCCAGCCCAAATGGGGGAGGCACTTCTACTTAATGGGTGAAGGCCAGGGAAGAGGACAGGCTAGAGATCTCAGGGTGGAAGGTCCTCTTGCTCCAGTGCTGCAATTCTGGTTCCGGCCCGTCTTCCAAAATCTACAAGAAGACAAAAGCACCCCCTCCTCTCCTCTCTCTTCACACATGCACACACACACACACACGCACACCCATCATCACCATCTCCTCCAAACTCTGCTCTTAAGTCACAGACCTCACTTCCAGTTTTGGCTCTGTCCCTAAGAAAATCATCTTTCTAGCCTCATTAAAATGGCATAATTGTCCTACCTGCCTCAAACACAAGACACTGCTTGTGAAGGTGCTCTGTGAAATGTAAAGCTCTAATTCATGTGCTATTTAGAGGACGATCACCTCTTCTCTGTACTCCCACAGCTCTTTATTTGAGCTCCTCTCCTCTGACACATCTCACTGTTTCATCTTCCCACTAGTCAGTGAGTAGCAATTGGAAAGGCGGGTCCTGGGTCCAATTCAGATCAGGCCCCCAGTGCTGAGAGCTTTGCAGAAGAGAGCTCTGGGCCAGCCCAAGCCCTGTGCATTCACTCCCACTCGCTCCATCTCCTTCCTGGCATTCGCTCTGAGCTCATCACTGGAGGAAAGGGAGCATCTAGTTTGAGGACCAGATCGTCATCCTCCGCAGACTGCTTTCCCCACCTCATCTGGTTTCAGCGTATCCGAGACCCTGGCCTCCATAGGCGCGGGGGACGGGGTTGGGTCGCGAGGGACCCAAACCCAAGTGGGCCAGGCTGGGCCAAGGAAGTGTGGGGAGACCATGTGCCTGCGGGCTGGCAGTGGAGGAAGGCGCTGACGCCGATTCCTGGGAAAGGCTCTTAGAGCTGCCGCCCAGGTCACCACGCTAAAAATACCCGGGGCTCCTGGGGCCGTCTGCTCTAGCAGCGGGTAGGGGGAGGGAGAAACAGTAGATGGGCTGCTGACGGGGACCGGGGGATCCGGGGCGCCCCCTCTCTTTTCCCCTCCCCCTAACCCCATCAATCTCACGAGATTGCAGGGGCTGCCCCCAGGAGGGCCATGGAGCCGACGCTGGAGAGACGAAGGGAGTTGTTTACGCAACTAGAGGTGCTAGGGACAGGGGTGAAGACATTGGGAGAGATTTGGGGACAGGGGGCTGCCAGGGGCCAGTGAAATGGAGAGCGCCCTCTCGGTCTCTGCCCCACCCGCACTGGAGTCAGCAAGAGCGAAAGAATTCCCTAAAAAGGGACGCGCCGCGTCCGCGGGGGTTGGGAGGGGAGGCAGTGGAGGGCCCCCCCACCGGCCGCTCCACTCGGGTCCCTGTGCCCCCCGCCTCCAGGCCCTCGGCGGCACCTGCGCCCGCCGCCGCCGAGCCCCTACCTGCCGCGCCCGGCGCCCCCGCTGACTCAGTCTGTCCGCTCCGGCAAGACGGCGGCGGGGGCGTGAGAGCGAGCCGCGCCGGCCGGGGTGGGGCTGCGCCGGGTCTCCCCGGGGACGGACGGGCCCTGGGAGCCGGGAACGAGGAAGAGGCGGGAGGCGGAAGTGGGGGAGGGGCGGCGGCGGGCACACGCTCTCGTCTCTCGCCCGGCGGCAGGAGGGATCCCCTTCTGAGGTGATTGCTCGTACTTCCAGAGCGGGCAAAAAGTTCCCGGTACGCATCCTTCCTCCCCGCGACCAACCAGACCCCTCCGCACCCCGGCTGCCCGCCGCTGCCGCCGCCCGTGCGCTCGGCTCCGCGCGCTCGGATACATCTGCTGCGCCCCGCCTGCCCGCGCAAAGGCGCAGCGGGGACACGCGCGGGCAGTCGGCCCACGCACACTTGCTGCTCCCCGACTCCCCGGCAGCCCCGATGCAACGAACACGCACTCGCGCACCCTGACTCCTCGGCCACACTTGGCACGCTTACGCGCGCCCATCTCGAGCAGGCGCACACAGAGAAAGAGAGGCTGGGTACCTGTCGGAGGGGGAGGGCGCTGACCCAGTGCCGCCCATCAGGGCAGGTGCACCGCGGCAGAGGACCCCCTAATCCTGGGACTCACCTGGCAGCCCCACGTTCCTGGATCCAGGACAGGACAGAGCCACCGCCCAGTTTTCCATGCACTGGGCGGAATCGGCGCCGGGACAGGGCGGGTCAGGGCTGGGGCGGGAGCATTGAAGCGGGCCCCCAAACACCGGCGAAGAGCCAACCCCCCCCCCCAGGGTGCTTGCTAAGAGGGGCGCTGCACGTCGGGGCTGGCGAAGGTGGAGGGGCGAGGCGCAAACTGTGGGCCGAGAGGGGAAATGCTTGCCCCCTCGCAGCGCCTCCAGATTAGCGCCAGAAGTGTCCAATATATCGGCTCCTGGACCGAGACTCTGCCCATTCTCTTCCACTTCCCTTCCACCCATCCCCTTGTGCTGGTAGCTCCAGAAGCCAGGAGGGCCGGGTCAGAGGAGGGGGGTGCCTGTCGGAGATGCTTCTACCGCGGGGTCTCTTGATCATTCATACAACAAACAGCCTCGAGCAAGCAGGGAACTAGGAGTCATTCTTGGCACCTCTCAGTCCTTCGCTGCCCACATTAAAATACACCTCCATTTCCTGTCGATTTTCTTTCCTAAATGTCTTTCTAGAATGCACTATTCCTCTCCGCTTCCACCACCATCTCTCCCTTGGCTCTTACAGTAGTAGCCTTCTATCTGGTTTTCCTGTACTCACTCGGGCCCTGCTACCTCCATTCCCCACATAGCAGTCAGTCATCATTTCAAATCTTCTGATGTGCCACCCCGTGCTTAAATCCCTCCACTGTTAGAATAAAATCTAGGCGCTGATACCTGAGCTAAATCCGGAGGAACTAAGCTCAGCAAGCAGAGAAGAGGGGGAAGGACATGTGCCAAGGGATGGAGGTGTGAAAAGTCCTGACACATTCAGGTTCCCGGGTCAGGGCACCAGCACTCTACAGATACCTACAGCACTGCCTCTTCTCTTATTATTGGGATCTCAAAACATCCCCGTGAGAAAAATACAGTAAACAGGGGCCGCCCCGTGGCCGAGTGGTTAAGTTCGCGGGCTCTGCTTTGGCGGCCCAGGATTTCGCTGGTTTGGATCCTGGGTGCAGACAGGGCGCGGCTCATCAAGCCATGCTGAGGCGCGTCCCACATGCCACAACTAGAAGGACCCACAACTAAAAGTATACAGCTGTGTACCGGGGGGCTTTGGGGAGAAAAAAGGAAAAATAAAATCTGTAAAAAAAAAAAAAAAAAAGAAAGAAAGAAAGGAGAAAAATACAGTAAACAGCTTTCCTACTGTTCTACAAGCAAGGAAACTAGTTTGTGGGAGGCAACAAGTGCAGTGGTTAAACGCACAGGATGGTAGTCAGACCCTCTTGACTGGTGTCAAGTGCAGCTAGTCTAGCTGTGCATCCAGCCAGCTGTGTAAACACAACTTCTCTGATCCTTGAATTCCTTGCCTATTAGATAGGAATAATTAATCCCTACCTCTTAGGAGATAATTCATATAAAATGCTTAGTACAGGATTTGAGCACTTAGGAGAAGCTCAATAAACGTTAGCTGTTTTGACTGTAATGCCTTCAGAGAAAGGGAGGAAACTGCTTTCTTCCATGAATTTCTGAAATTATGGGAAGTACACCCTAATAGTTAATAGTTGTATAGAGCTTATTATGTACCTGTCACTATTATAAGTGCTTTGCAAATATTTACTCTTTTAATCCTCTTAACAATCCTGTGAGGTAAGTACTATTATTATTTCCATTTTACAGATACTATACTGAGATACAGACAGGTGAAGGCACTTGTCCAAGGCCGTAAAGCGAGCGAGTGATGGAGCTGGAATTCAACCCAGCTAGGCTGCTTCAGAGACTGTGCTTATAAGCACTACTCCCAGCTTGCTCCCCTTTTATCCTGTTGCAGTTTTCATCTTCCAGGAGACATTTTGGACAGTTTGATTCTTATTCCTCATTAATGGATGGAGCAGATACTTGGTCCCATTTCCTAGCACAGAGGAATGAGGGTAAGTAAGGAGTACAGTGGAGGAGAGCTCGGCTCCCAAAGTCACCTCTCCCGTTTTCAGGCTTATTCTTGGGAACAGGACTCCATAGATGTTTTTGACCTGTCCCCAAGATAGCGACAGATCAGGAAACTCTGTCCCTTCCCTTTACCAGATATTTGTCACATGAAGGGGTGGAGGGGGAAAAATAATTCAGGAGGCTGACCTGGAAGGGTGTCAGCCAAGAGAAAGACCCAGGCAGTGGACCCAGGAGTGGATGGCAAGAGGTGTTGAAAGAAGCACTGTAAAAGAAATGGCTTGGATTTCTGGCTTCCATCTAGGACACAGAAAGCTGGGAAGAGCATCATTACCACACTAATAACAATATTAAAAAATTGTTAGGTAATCTATGAAATTATAACTTGTCAAACCCATCAGAGAGCTGAGGTTGCAGAGCCACCAGTTAACCTGCATTCCAAAGAAGAAGGAGCCTCCAAGAAGGAATGGGATGCAGGCACTGGCACACTGTGAAGCGAGAGGAAGACGATGTCTCCATGCAAGCGGTAAGAAGAGTTCGGCTACAATTTTTATTGAATTGCTAAAGGCCCAGTGGGGCTTACATGACCATACAGAATCCATGGGACTCACAGACACTAAAAGTAATCATAGAAACAACAAAACCCAAACATAGTTCAACTCCTGACAAGATTGACTCAATCCTCCACACTAATGGCCTGAAAAAAGAAGAGAGATGACAATTTCCAGGCATAAATAATATTGACCTCAGTCTCTACTGTTCTACACATTATGTCAACAAATCAATCAAAAATTACAATTCACACACAAAAAGCAATTTTAAAAACCCAAAAAACAAAAAGCCCTATTGTCAATCATCAAAGCAATTAACAGAATCAAATTCAAGACACAGATAATTTTCTAGAGTTATGTGACAGAGAATTTAAAACAACTATAACAGTATGGGAAAGGCTCTGTTGGAAAATATGGACAACATGTATAAATAGAAGGGGAATCTTAGCAGAGAGATGGAGACTGTAAAAAACAGTCATATGGAAAATGCTAGAAATTTAAAAAACATGTAACAGAGATGAAGAATCCTTTGGCAGGCTCATCAGTAAACTCAACACAGCTGAGGAAAAAATCAGTAAACTTGAAGATAGGTTAATAGAGACTAGCCAAACTGAAACAGAAAGAGAAGAAAGAGTGAAACTAAACAAAAAACCAGAAGATCCAAAGCTAACATATGTGTAATTTGAATCCCAGAAGAAGAGATAGAGATAAACACACACACACACATATTTGTAGAAATAATGGCCAATAATTTTCCAAAAATAATGAAGAAAAACACAGAGCCACGAAATTCACAGAATCCAAAAAAGATTAAATGCCAATGCACAACACACAGACACATAAGTAAATACACACACAAACAAAAAATATGATCTATCATATTCAAATGGTTGAAAACCAAAGATAAGGAGAAAATCTCGAAGGCATCTAGAGGAAAAAGACACACTGCCTACAGATGAACAAAGATAAGAGTTATAGCAGACTTTTCATTAGAGAATAAGTTATATGACCAGAAGATAATAGAGTGATAGCTTTAAAATACTGAAAGAAAAAACTGTTAACTCGGAATTCTATACCCAGCAAAAATATCTTTCAAACATCAAGGAGATTCAAACCCTTTTTTTCAGGTGAACAAAAACAGAAAATTCATTCGCAGCAGATCAGCGCTACAAGAACTAGAAAAGAAGTTCTGGAGGCAGAAAGAATATGATATTAGAGAGAATTTCGGATCTACCTAAAGAAATGAAGACCTCTGGAAATGGACAGAAAAAGGTAAATATAAGAGACATTTTTCTGTTTTTAATCACTTTAAAAGATAATTAATTGACTGTCTAAAGGAGAAGAGTAGCAATATATTGTGCATGTACAACATAAGTAAAAGTAAAATGTATGACAACAACAATAGTAAAAACGATGGGATGAGGAATTGGAAATATTCTGTTAAAGGATCTTTCTGCTATAGAAGTGATATATATATAAGAAGTGATATACTATCATTTGAAGATTGTGATTAATTGAAGAGATATATTGTAAATGCAAGGGCAACCACTAAAAACTTTTCTTAAAGAGGTATAAATAAGAAGCCAATCATGGAGATAAAATGGAATCATAAAAATATTGGCAGGCATCCTCCCTGGGCCTCTTTGTGTCCAACACATCTTGTTGAGTATGTCAGGATTGCAAGGGTCTGACTGCTCTTTCACCTGGGCCCTTGCTCAGGATTGTTAATACGGCTGGCAATTTTGAGAGATGAGGTCATGGCTTTCTCAGAAAAAGGCAGGCTTGCTTACTGCTTGCTATAAAAGTGCTAGGTCTTGGTCCCTTAGCCGCAACACAAACCCACCGTGAGTGTACTGTGCATCTGGACACTGTATCACTTGTTGGACTTAGTGTCAAGGGAGCAGCGCTCAACCACGTTGATGTTCATGTTGCTCGGGATGCTATGAGTAATAAACTGTCTCCATCAGATGCAGTAAATATTACTGTCTACTTTTGGTACCCAATAGGTTGAGGTTTTTCCCTGAGAAAACATAATCCAAACTAAGGAAGAAAAAGAGAAAAAACAAGAAAAAGCACAAATGGAAAAATAGAAAACAAATAGCAAGATGGAAATTGTGTGTGTGTGTGTGTGTGTGTGTGTGTGTGTGTGTGAGGAGGACTGGCCCTGAGCTAACATCTGTGCCAGCCTTCCTCTATTTTACATGGGATGCCGCCACAGTGTGGCTTAACAAGAGGTGCTAGGTCCCTGTCCGGGATCCGAACCTATGAACCCTGGGCCACCGAAGAGGCGCAAACTTAACCACTTCACCACCGGGCCAGCCGCAAGATGGAAAATTTTAATCCAATTTGATATGTCAATGAAAGACAACCAGTTAAAAGACAGACCAGTAGATTTGAAAAAAAACAAAAGGCAATAATATGCTGTTTACGAGAAACCCAATTTAACTATAAAGAAATAAATGGGTTAAAAGTAAATGGATGGAATAAGATACACCACACAAATAGTAATCAAAGCAAATTGGAGGCAGTACTAATATCATTCAAAGGAGACTTCAAAAGGGTGTAGGCTTCATCACTACTACCAGTGAGGAAGAGGGATATTACACAACAATAAAAGGTTCGATTCACCCAGAAGACTCAACAACCCTAAATGGGTATACGTCTAATAAGAGAGCTTCAGCAATACATGAGGTAAGAACCAACAGACCTAAAATAAGGAAGAGAAAAGTGTATTACAGTTAGAGAATTCAGTGCTTCTCTCAGTAACCAGTAAAACAAGTGGACAGAAAAAAAGTAAGGATATAGAAAACCTGAACACTATCGACTAACTTGTTCTGATTGAGACTTTTATAACACTTTACCCAACAACAGCAGAATAAACATTCTTTCAGCTGCATGTAAAACGTTCACCAAGATCCATCATATTCTGGGCCATAAAACAAACCTCAACAAATTTAAAAGAATTTAAATCATACAATATATGTTCTATGACTATAAAAGAATGAAAATATAAATAATAACAGAAAGATATCTGGAAAACATCCCAATACTTGGAAATAAAAAAAAAAACAATATTTCAAAATAACCCATGAGTCAAAGATGAAGTCCAAAAGGAAATTAGAAAAATATCTTGCATTGAATAAAACTGAAATGGAGCAGCAGCCACCAAACCAGCTCCCAATGTTCCTCGCCCTCTGTTTGTTCGTACCTTAATGTAGAACTCTGCTACACTGTATCAGCGTTACTCTATGTGACCAATAAGACATGGCAGAAATGATGGTATATCGCTTCCAAAATTAGGATTTTAAAAAAAAGACCACAGCTTCCATCTTGGGTGTGTGTTCTCTCTATCGCTTGGATCACTCACTGGGAGAGGCAAGCTATTATGTTGTCAACAGCCCTACAGAGAGGCCTACGTGGCAAGGCACTGAAGATTCCAGCCAACATCTAGAGAAGAGAGGCCTGCCAGCAGTCACATGAGACAGCATGGAAGCAGATTCGCCGGCCCTGGGAGAGCCTGGAGATGTCTGCAGCCCTGGCCAGCAGCTTGACTGCAACCTGGTGAGAGACTGAGGCAGAACCATTCATCTAGAGCATTCCTGGATTCCTGATGCTCAAAACCTTTGAGGTTTGAGATAATAAATACTTCTTGTTTTAAACTGCTAAATTTTGGGATAATTTGCTGTGCAGCAATAGATATCATATAGAGATTTTGGTACTGGGTTGAGTGCTGCTGTAACAGCTTGAACATCTGGGAGCGGCATTAGAACTGGGCCATAGACTTTGAGAAGAGTGCAGTAAAAGCCTAAAGTGCCTTGAAAAAGTTGTTAATAGAATCCTCGGGCCTTTGAAAAGGCTGCTGTGAAGGCATAAAAGAAAGTGAGGTAAATACTATTAGAACCCGGAGGAAGAGGAGTTCTTGTTATGTTGTGGTGCAAAGTTTAGCAACCCTGTTGCCTGCAGTAAAGTAGAAAGCAGAAAATGTGTCTAATGAATTGGGTGATCTAGTTAAGGATTTTTCCAAGAAAAGTGTTGAAGTGGCATCTTCCTGCTGCTTATAGTAAAATGCCAGAGGAGAGAGGGAAACCAAAAGCAGCACTTCTCAAGCGAGAGTGATGTGGGCTCCAGGAGGCCATTTGGCAATGTCCAGAGATACTCTTGCTTGTCACAACTGGAGAGGTTACTATTGGCATCTAGTCAATAGAGGCCAAGGATGCTGCTAAATATCCTATAATGCACAAGACAAACCCTCTCACTACCACTGCCTCCCCTGACATCAAAGAATTTTCCTGCCCAAAATGTCAATAGTGCTGAGGTTGAGAAACCCAGAACTAATAGGAGGGACTTAAACATGAAGGAGCCAAGACTTCATGGCAGAAAATTCTCAGTCTCTCCAAATGGCAAGTGATGGTAAAATTAAGAAATGGTTTCCTAGCAAAGCTCAAATTCAGAGTATTACTAGGAAAACATGATCCAAAAATGAAACTGAGAAGGTGCCTATAAAATCTTTTGTTTACATCTCAGAAAGATTTAAGGCAATGCCTCAGAGTACTATTTAGTCAGATAAAAGACCTCTAAAGAAATTATAGGTGTGCCTCACAGATGCTGTGAATCAAATAATAGGCATTCTAGAAAGCTTAAAGGTGATGTCCTGTAGCCATTTCAGCAGAAGCCTAATGTAGTGAAGGGCTTGTCTCAAAGAAATTGTGGGCATGGTTTTTGTCTAATAGAGTAGACCTTTTTTATTCACGAAATTCAGAGTGATCCACAAGTTCTTAAAATGATTATGTATCCAGAAACATCTCCAGCTTGGACTTATATGGATGAAGAGAGTATAAAATAAAAAGAGGGCTTCCAGTTCAGAACAAGATGGAGTAGATGCATTCCTCTCTAGACTTCCCACTAAGTACAGCTGAAAGTGCTGGACAACACATAAAACAAACATCAAAAGGCAGACCATCCAGGAACCCCAGTGCTCAAATGATACAGCAGTGAGTCCCTGGGTTTTCTTTTTGCTAGGGTGCTGGCAAAGCCTGCAACCCTGGAACTACCAAAGAGCCATAGACAAAAATTGCCCCTATGAAAAGCCTGTTCTCTCTTGTCAGAGGACTCAGAAAGGGGCACTCCAGCAAGACAGAAATCTTTTGACCTTAAATGCCCCACTCTAGCAAAATCTCAGTCCCAACCTCCATGAGCAAAGGCAGAGGGGAAAGCCTAGACTTTAACGTTTGTCTTGTGGCAACAGGCACCTCTCCCCCTTACCTCCGGGTGGTGGTGGAGGAGGCTGAGTGGGGAACCTGGGCTTCATCCCTGCCCAGCAGCAGTGAGGCAACCATCCCTTTCCCCTACAGGCTGGTGTCGGGGGGGGGGGGGGGGGGGCATTTGCGAAGCCTGGACTGTCACTCCCACCTGGTGATAAGGAGTTGGTGCCCCTATCTCACTGGCCCAGGTCAGCAGAGGCCTACTAAAACAGAGAATTAAATGAGATCCAGAGTCTCATAACATAATTTCTGAAATGTCCAGGTTATAAATGAAAATAACTCACCATACCAAGAACCAGGAAAATTTCAACTTGGACAAAAAAAGACAAACAACAGATGCCAAAGGATCACAATGATGTTGGAATTATCTGATAAGGATTTTAAAACAGTCATTATAAAAATGCTTCAACAAGTAATTACAAACATTCTTGAAATAAGTGAAAAAATTAAAAATATCAGGAAAAAATAGAAGATTTAAAGAAGAAATAAATAGAAATCTTAAAACTGAACAAAAAGTGACTGTACTGGGTTGAATAGTGTCCTCCAAAAATTCATGTCTACCCAATACCACAGAATGTGACCTTGTTTGGAAATAGTGTCTTTGCAGATATAATTAGTTAAGATGAGGTCATACTGGATTAGGGTGGGCACAAAATACAATAACTGGTATCCTTATAAGAAGACTGTGTGAAAACAGAAAAATGCACAGAGGAGAACACCATGTGCAGATGGAGGCAAATGTCAGAATGACAGGTCTACAAGCTAAGGAATGCCAAGGATTGCTGGCAATCAGCAGAAGCTAGGAGAGAGGCATGGAACAGATTCTCCCTTGGAGCCTCCAGGAGGAAACAACACCTTGATTTGGGGGATTTTGGCCTCCACAACTGTGCAAAAATAAATTTCTATTGTTTTAATCTATCATGTTTGTGGCAATTTGTTCCAGCAGCCTAGGAAACTAATACAGAAACCAAAATTTAAAAGAGAAAAAAGCTCACTGGATAGGCTCAACAGAAAGCTAGAGATAACATATGAAAGGATTAGTGAGTTTGAAGATAGAATAGTAGAAATTACCCAATCTGAAAAACAGAGAAAATTAGATTTGAAAAGAAAGAACAGAGCTTCAGAAACCTGTGAGACAAAAGATTTAACATTTGTGTCACTGGAGTCCCCAGGTGCAGAGGAAAAAGAAGTGAAGCTGAAAAAACATTCAAGGAGATAATAGCTGATGTTTTCCCAAATTTGATGAAAACCTAAACCTACAGATTGAAGAAGCTGAAAGGTAGGATGATTTCCCCTTAGGATCAAGAACAAGGCAAGGATATCTGTTCTCATCACTTCTATTCCACATGGTACTGGAAGTCCCAGCCAGTAGAATAAGACAAGAAAAGGAAATTAAAGGTACTTTAGGGAAATGTAAATTAGCACTACTGTGAGATACCACTACATACATACTAGAATGGCCAAAAGGAAACCCAACCTAATAACACCAAGTGCTGCTGAGGATGTGGAGCAAGTAGACCTCTCACACGTTGGTGGGAATAATAAAATGGAACAGCTACTTTGGAAAACTGTTTGGCATTTTCTTATAAAGTTAAACATACAATTACTCTATGATCCTGAAGTCCCACTCCTAGGTATTGACCCAAGGGAAATAAAAGTGTTTATTCCCACAAAAACCTATACACAAATGCTTTTAGTAACTTTATTCATAATCACCAAAATCCTGAAACTAGTCCAGATGTCCTTTAATGATGACATAACCAACAGTGGCAGATTTTTGCCGTGAAGAAAGGAAAGAAAAGGAACACAGTACTGATACACTCAACATGTGCAAATCTCAAATGCACTGTGTTAAGTGAAGAAATTTCCAGATTCAAAAGGCTACATATGGTAGGATTCCATTTATATTATTTTCTAGAAAAGGCAAAGCTATAGGAACTGAAAACACATCAGTTGTTGCCAGAGCCAGGAGTGGAGGGAGGAGTTAACTACAAAGAGGCTTCACAAGGGGATTTGGGGGGATTATGGAACCCTTCTATATACTGGTTGGGGTGGTTATACAATAGTATGCACTTGTCAAAACCCATAGAACATACACTAAAAAAGGTGAATTTTATGCCAATAAAGCTAACTTCAAAGAAACTAAAGGACACACTATGAGAGGAAACATAACAAAACTAAAGAGTGGAAGCTCACACCCATTAGGATGGCTGCTATCAAAAAAGAAAATAAGGGGGCTGGCCTGGTGGCATAGCGGCTAAGTTCGCACACTTTGCTTCAACAGCCTAGGGTTCATGGGTTTGGATCCCGGGCACAGACCTACACACCACTCATCAAGCCATGCTGTGGTGGCGTCCCACATACAAAATGGAGGAAGACTGGCACAGATGTTAACTCAGGGCTGATCTTCCTCACCAAAAAAGAAAAGAAAAGAACGAGTGTTAGTGAGGATGGAGAACCCTTGTACACTGTTGATAGGAACGTAAAATGGTGCAGCCACTGTGCAAAACAGTATGGTGGTTCCTCACAAAATTAAAAGTAGAATTACCATATGGTCCAGCAATTCTACTTGTACGTATATATCCCAAAGAATTTAAGGCAGGGTCTTAAAGAGATATTTGTACACCCCATGTTCATAGGAGCATTATTCACAATAGCCAAAAAGGTGGAAGCAACCCAAGTGTCCACTGATGGATGAATGGATAAAAAATACATAGTATATACATACAATACAATATTATTCAGCCTTAAAAAGGAAGAAAATTCTGACACGTGCTCTAACATGGATGAACCTTGAGGACATTATGCTAAGTGAAGTAAGCCAGTCACAAAAGACGAATATTGTGCGATTCCACTTACAGGAGGTACCTAGAATAGTCAAATTCATAGAAACAGAAAGTAGAAGGGTGGTTGCCAGGGGCTGGGGGAGGGGAAACGGGGACTTGTTGTTTAACGAGTATAGAGTTTCAGTTTTGCAAGATGAAAAGAGTTTTGGAGATGGAGGTGGTGATGGTTGCACAAGGTGAATGTACTTAACACTACTGAGCCGTACACAAAAATGGTTAAGATGCTAAATTTTATGTTATGTGTATTTTACCACATCTAAGAAAAAAAAAGTGGTGGTTTCTCACTTAAGAGGTTTGGATTTAGTCCATAAGGCTTACCAGCTGTGTGTCACTGGGTAAGTCTCTACCCCACAAGTGGTTTTTCCAGTGTAAATGGAATATGGAAAATTGCTTTGGGAGCTATTGCTGGGGTACAAAATCGGGTCATGGAGAACTCCCTGGGCCCCCGGGGATGAACTGCCTAGGTAGGCGCAGCTTCCAAAGGAAGGGAAGCAAGTGAGGGATGAAAAGTCTGGACAGAACAGGATGGCAGAGGCAGCAGGGCCAGGCTCTCAGCGCCGAATCCAGCCGCCCTGCGTCAGTTGCCAGAGCCCTTCAGGGCCCCCTGGACCCTCAAGACAAACTCCTATCTCCTCAGCCTGGTGATCAAGCCCTGAGGGGTCTGTGTCCTGCTCACTTCTCCAGTTTCAGCCACTGCCACTCTCAGCCCATATTTTCTACACAGAAACATACAATAATTCCCTCCTACACCTGTGCTTTTAAAATTCCCTCTTTCAAGAATGCCCTGCCCACGTCACACCCATTTGCCTAGCCAGCTCCTACTCCTCCTTGTTTCCTCATCACCCTCTCTGTGAAGACTTCCCTCAACTCCTCAGGCTACTCCTCTGGGTTCCAACAGCCCCCAAGATTACCTTTATCCTAGATAATGCTATTTATTTCACTTTTTAAAAAAATACTTATTGGGCATCTGTTATCTGCCAGACACTATTCTAGGCTCTGGGGTTTATCAGTGAATAGAACAGAGAAAACTCCCTGCCTGCAGGAGCCATACTCTTAGGGGTACTGGCAGACCCTGGGCCTGTGACCTTCTTGTGGGGAGGCATGCTCTGCCTATAATGTTATTGTCCTCAGTGCCTCGCACACAGTGGGTCCCCAGCTCTTGGGGCTGAGTGGCAGGTGTGGATGACTCTGATGCAGCCTGCCAGGCAGAGCCCAGAAGAGTCCAGCTGCTAAGAGCTGAAATTGTGCTGGCATGGAGAGGGCTGCCTGAGCAGGCAGAGGAGCCAAGGAGCACTGGGGTAGACAGGAGGGGGCGGGGGGAGAGTGTCCTTTGTGTCTTCCCTCCCGAGTCACCTCCTCGGGTTCTTCCTTGGGCCTGGCATGTTTAACCACCCCCTCATCTTCATCCTAATAAGACAGTTACATGTGAGAAGCTGTCGCACAGTCTAGGCTCGGTGGATCCCTGCTGGCAGGGCTAAGCACTCACTCTGCACACACACGTCTCCACCCTAGAAGCAGTGTGGTACGGAGCCGTTCCCACGTTTGGTTGGGTATCAGATTGGCTGACTGAATGGGGTGGTGCCTGAGATGCTGTTTTTCACAATCTTCAGATTATTCTGATGCAGCCAGCCAGGCAGATTATTCAGAGCAGCCCGAGTCATTAAAGCCTGCCATGATTCGTCCTAACCCTTTACCATAACTCCCTCTCTGCCCTCATCTCCTGCCACCACCAATCTCCCTTCCCTCACCTGGCTTGAGCCTCTACTCCAGTCTCGCCCTGTTGGTGAATCTGCCCCATTCCCCCCTTTCTATGTAGCAAACTTTGCCCCTTCACTCTCCCTCTCCCCTCTGCCCTGTTTACCTTTCAGTAACATAAACACACATTTCCAGCTGACGTACGGTGGTGTGCTGGAACTGACTCATAAGGCTTGCAAAAGCCTATTACATTTTTAGGAACTCTGCTGGCTGGTTGTTAAGCATAGCCATCATTAAAAGTCAAATTACACAAACTTAATTAAATTAATGATATTAAAAACAAAGGCGAAAATGCTCAAACTCATCACTTTCTCATTTTTTACTACCTTCTACTATTATCTATGTTCTTCAGAGTCTTTACATCTGTAGAAATGTAGTAGAAATATATAGTAGATAATGGTATGATCCTGTGCATTACTGTTCGACTCTGTGTTCATTGGTAGCTTGAAATAATCTGTGGTAGGAGTACTCACACCACAGAATTAGGTAAATGTGATAAATCAGGTTTGGATTTTGTTGACTATATAGACGAGGGGTGGTGATGGGTCAAATCTGGCCCGTGAAGTATTTTTGTGAGTAAAGTCTTATTGCAACATATCCATGCCCACTCATTCACATACCATCTATGGCTGCTTTCACACTACAAGAGCAGAGTTGAGCAATTGCAACCCTATGGCCTGCATAGCCTAACATATTTACCATCTCACCCTTTACAGAAGAAATTTGCTGACTCCTGCTCTAGCCCTAAGAAAGTAATGGAGGAGATGTTAATAATGAAGATTAAATGTAAACATGTGTCCCATCTATAGCCGTTATGTTGTACATAGCAACGCACACCAAAAAAAATAATAATAAAATTGAGAAAATATACTTCCTGTATTTGAAAAGTGTGATCCAATACAGCAAATAAGTCCATCATGTCATCGACGAATGAATGGAATTCCACTACCTTTGTTCTTTCACTTTTTCGCTTTCTTCTTACTCTTTAGTGTAAATGAAAATATCAACATCCATGTTGGAACTACACTTATTCATCAATTTACAACTACAGGTGGGTTATGGATACAAGAGTTAGGCAAAATTCCAGAAAAGTATACTGTAAGAATTAACTGGGTTTCTGGAATTTACAATAAAAATTAGATTCGATTTAGATTTAGATTTTGATTTCTATCAGTAAAATTTATCATAAACACACACTTCGTTTCAGAGAGCCAATTATTAAACATTTACAAGCGCACACACACTGTTTTCTTCCCCCTCCACTAGAATGTAAATTTCTTGAAGTTAAGAAATTTCTTTTATTCCAGCACTTAGAGCAGCTCCTGAATGTAGCCAGTGCACAGTCAACAGAGGTGACCAGGATGAACAGATGAGCGGTGACCAGGTGACCAGGGAACCCCTGGTTTCATGGGTAGACTGTCAGACCTTAGGTTTCCAGCTCCACCATTATCTACCTATGTGGCCTTGAGTAAATTAACCTCTTTGAACCTTGGCTTCTTCATTAAAAAAGAGAGAATAACCCTCTTCCCTCGCAGGGAGGTGGTGACAATATATGCCTTTGCCTGGCACCTACTAGGTTTCTTCGCAGGTGGGAGTTTCCTCCTCACCACCCTCCCCTGCCACACACACATTCCTTAGAGACCCAGCCCTGCTGCTGTAACACATTTCAGTGATGTCACAGCTCCCCTCCCTGGGAGTTCCAGCACAAGCATCCTGATGCCCAGCCTGAGTGCTGGCTGAACTGAGAGGGGCAGGGCGCAGGCAGTGCCTGGTACCAGTCTTGCTCCTTCTGTCTTTGAGGCCTCACAGCCCCAACATGAGTCCATCAGCAAAGAAGAGGCCCAAGAATAGAGTGCTTTCCAAGGTTGGACTTGGGACTGGACCTGGGGGGCCCTTAACAAAGAGTCCAACCACATCCAGGGCGGGGGCCTTCTAGCAGGGGGGAAAGGGAGAGGTGAAGGGTGAGGGAGGTCAGGAGAGTTAGAATGGTCTCCCCATTTCTGCCCCCAAACCCAGGTGACAAAAATCCCAGTCTAGTGTTGCTCAAACCATGCTCAGCCAAATGGAAAGGCACAATGGAGGTGTTCAGGGGGATTCCTCCTGTGTTCGTGCTCTGTCTTTCTGTCTCTCAGATGCAAGATAAGGAATCACAGGACAAGAGTCAGCAGCCTGTCAGCAGAGTAGTTGAGCAGAACCGACTTAAAATGGTGAGATGCCCCATTTTGGTCCCTGTGTAGGAGAGCCTGAGCTCCCATGTAGTGCTGTTCCTGACTGCCAGGCTGAGTGACCCGGAAGGAGTCACCAGGCCAAGCCCTGAGCTGAGTTGAGCCAAAGTTTGGGTCGGGTGTGGGAGGCTATCCCAGGAAAGCTGAAGCTTCTGTTTTTCTGACCTTTGCAGTTGTTAAAAAACTTGTCGCTCTTGAGGCTATTCAACAGCTCGAACCCCCGGACCCGCGAACTGTATAACCTGGCCAAAAGGTGTTGGAATTCACTGCTCAGAGTTCCAAAGATCCTCAGGATCTCCTCCGGGTGAGCTCGGCCCACCCATGGCCCCCCAGCGTGGACCCACTAGCTATCTTTACTAGGAACAGGCACTGTGCTAAGGTATTTAGAAAACTTAATTTTCACAAAGGTTTTATGAGAAAGGTATTTATTGGCCCTGTTTTACTGATGGGGAGCTGAGGCTCAAGAGATAAAGTGATTTGCCCCAGTGAACTGAACTGATGAGTGGCAAAGCTAGGATTTGAAGCCTTCCTGCCTGATATCAGAGCTGTGGTCATAACCAGAGTCATAATCATCCAATTATGGGACTAACCACCACCTGGGCCACTGAGCAAGAGGGGCCACTCCTCCTTCTCCCCCTCTCAAATCAACACAACCCAGAGATTCACCTGCAGACCAGTCATCTTGCTGAGGCTCAGTTTCCTCATAAGTCACAGCAGAATATTAAGAAAGCTAACATTTATAAAGCAGCTGCTGGGGCCAGCCCAGTGACATAGTGGTTAAGTTCATGTGCTCTGCTTTGGTGGCCCGGGGTTTACCAGTTCGGATCCCAGGCGTGGACCTAGCACCACTTGTCAAGCCATGCTGTGGCAGGCGTCCCACATATAAAATAGAGGAAGATGGGCACAGATGTTAGCTCAGGGCCAATCTTCCTCAAAAAAAAAAAAATAATAATAATAATAAAGCACCTGCTAAGTGCCAGGTACTATGCTAAGTACTTTACAAGCATTTTCCCATTTAGTTTGTTCTTCACAACAATCCTATTAGGCAGACAGAATTATCCCAGTTTGACAGATGAGGAAACTAGGCTCTGAGAGGTGAAATTTCTTGTCCCCAATCACACAGATGGTAAGAGGCAGAAGGGAATCTGAACCCCAGTTTGTCTGTCTCGAAAGCCTGTATTCTCCAAGCCGCCCTGCCGCAGCACTGCCTCCTACTTTGCAGGACTGTTGTGAGGGTTCTGAGCCTGACACAGGGTGGGCACTCAATCAGTGGTGGCCATTATTATCGTC
This sequence comes from Equus asinus, assembly GCF_041296235.1. Classification (NCBI taxonomy): domain Eukaryota; kingdom Metazoa; phylum Chordata; class Mammalia; order Perissodactyla; family Equidae; genus Equus; species Equus asinus. The sequence goes on along the minus strand of NC_091804.1, from coordinate 35,597,941 downwards.
AGTATTGTCATTATCTTGAGCTTGAGGCCTCATCCCTCTCCACACACACTCAGCTAGGACAGTGCTGCCACTTTGCAGGGGACCAATCTATTATCGGCACCTTTGGGGAAAGTCTCCTTCCAGCATCAGTACGTCTGGTCAACTCTAGCTCTCTGCACTCCTCTCTCTGAGTTGGCCTCCCTGATGCAGGCAATCGGGAAACCCTGAGCCAGAAGGGTCAGGCTCATCTAGTCCCATAGTTTTCCATCCTTTTAAAGCAGCAAACCTCTCTTCAAAGATCTGTCCCGAAGCCCCAGTTGTGTTGTGTGTGGGAGGAGGAGTTATCCTACCCTGACCCTGCCCCTTGCGGGGGGTGGGGGGGGGGGCAGCATTTGAGATGACTCCTCAGAACCCTAAGGTTTCTTGGAACACCAGTTGAAACAAAACACTGGACTAGTTCACCCCCTCAACTGAAATCCAGAGGCAGAACCCGAACCTAGTGGCTGATGCATACGATATATATTCCTGGGTGTTCTAACTATCAGTCATTGCCTTTCACCTTCCCCAGCCTCTCACATCCCTTCTGCCAGTACTTGTCACACCCCCTGCCCTGGGAACAAGGCCTCTGGGTGGTCGAGGATTTTCTTTTCAGGCCCTCTATTGCTTTCTTAACAGGCTCCCCTGAGCCGGCTACATAGCACCTGTCTCAGGGCCAGGCTAGAGGACCAGGGCCTTAGTCCTGCTCTGCTCACTGCCATTCTTCTCCCTGTCAGGAACAACGATGCCTGCAATAAAGTGGAAGAGCACAATGAAGAGCTCCAGGAGGCTAGGAGTTCCAAGGAGACACTGGAGTCCAAGAAATTCGAGTCCATAGAGGAGCCTAAGGAGATGGAGCCCAAGGTGGGGGTGGGGGAGACGAACAAGGCCCAGCAGTCACCTGCAGCAGTGCTACAGAAAGAAGAGCAGGCGGAGCCTGAGGTCCCAAAGACATCGAGGGATCCTGGAGCCCAGGGGAAGCAACCCCCCACTGGGGGCTCCCGAGTCTTCCTCCTGAAGACCCTCCAGCACGGAATTCCCAAGGAGGACACGAAGCAGCTGGAAGCTGCTGACCAGTGGGTCTGGTTCGAGGGGCTGCCCAAACGAGTCCACCTCCCAGGGCCCCGGGTGATGTGCAGATCATCCGCCCTGCGCTGGGTCAAGCGCTGCTGCACCCGTTTCTGCTCTGCATCACTTGAGCTGCCTATGTGCCGTTCATACAGGGTGTGACAACGCCACTGCCAGGCCAGGGTGAGATGCAGGCCCCAAGCCAGGCCTAGAGCTGGGCCCCAGAATCAGAGGGCTTAGGATCCAGAGTCTTGTGGGCTGTGGCTGGCAGTACTGGGAGGCCCTACCTTCAGGCCCAGAGAAGAAAGCCCAGAGAGGGGGAAGCCATTGACCAAGGCCACACAGCAGGGTAGTGGCTGGGCGTGGGCCTCCCAAGATCCAACTAGGGACTCTGGGGAAGGAGAGGCACTGGGAGTGTGGGTTCTGAGTGGGGGTCATTGTATTGCCTGGAGGCCTCAGGAGGGGCCACAACTGCTATAGCTCAGAATCTCACAGTTAGAAGTCTGAGTAAGGAAGTTTCAGGATTTCTAAATGTGAGAGGAGGGAGAGTGGTCAAGCAGAGCTCTGCCACATCCCATCCCCTCAGACCAAATCATCTCTCCATTTGTTTTGTTCATGCTTCAAGTAAGATTCACCCTGAACAAAAAGTTCCTTAGCGGGGGGAAAAAAAAAAAAGGACGAAAATACTCCAACCCCTCCATGAGAGCACTGAGGTCCCAGGAAAGGAAGGGAGTGATGGGTTTGGGGGTCCAGCTGAAAGACACGCTTCCCTTCGCAAAACCCACGCTTCCCTTCGCAAAACCCACGCTTCCCTTCGCAAAACCCACATCTCCAGCCTGCCAGACACAGCAGCGCCCGGTCCCTGAGCCCTCTCCATGGACGGCAGCGCCCCCTGGGGGCGATCTTCGCGCCTAACTAACGCCGAGGTCTCTGCCCGCAGGTGGTGCGACCTTGGAGGGGGAGCCACAGATGTGAGGAGAGGGAGGAGACCGCTCAATCATCCGAAAGGGAGGGTTGGGAGGGAAAATTTTGAAGAAGTCTACAAATAAAATCTCCCATATGGCACTGAAGAATACTACCGCTGGCTCTGCCTGTGTGTCTGGGGCAGGAAAGGATGGAGGAATGAGGCCCTCAGCGGAGGTGGGGAGGGAGAATGTGCATCACGACTTCAGCCTTCTTCCACCTCATCCCCAGGCCCCTAAGGTCAGTCCAGAACCCAGAATAAAGAAGCCAGCGACCGGTACCCCTCCCCCACCTCCGCGAGCTGGCCTCTGGAGTGGTGCACTTTATGAAGTCACGGGGGGGGGGGGAGGGGGCATTTGTCGGGTGCTTCCTGGTGCCAGGTGCCTCACAATAGCCCTGCAAGCCAAGAAGACGAGGAAACCGCGGCGCCGAACCGGCAAGTGACCTGCCCAGGCTCACACAGCTAGGAAGTGGCGCAGCAAGAACTCCTGATATAGGTCTCCTGGCTGCTCCCCGTTCCAGTTTCCGAAGGAAAGAAAAAGACGCAACGGGACATCGGGTCCGTCATGCACCGGCATTGCGACCTGATTAGCGCAGGGCCAGGTGTCAATAAACGGATGTCCGCTGGGCCTCGAAATGTACCCCACCTGGGTCAGGAAAGCACCGAGTCAGGCGGAGAGTTGGTACTGCGTCCCTACTGCTCCCGTGTGACATGACACGTGCCACCCTCCAACCCTAAGCCCTGGTCAACCCCAACCGGTCGGGGTCACTCTCAGTCCGTAGGAGCCATAGGACCCCGAACATGCAGTTGAGAAAGGAAAACCCGGGGAGAGCGGGCGTTCTCCGGACGAAGACTATAATCCTCCGTATTCCCCAGGAGCGGGCTGCGCGGAGTGGGCGCCCTAGGGAACGCAGCGGAGCCTTCGAGGGCGTAGAGCCCTCAGCCCCGCCCCCGGACGGAGCTAGGGCAGCGATGGAGATCGCCAGATTGGGAGAGAGGGATTGGAGGGGCTGCCTTTGAACCCGCCCGCTCGCACCCCTCCTCCCAACTGGCGCTCAGCACCGTGACTGGGCATCCGGGGGACTGGCGCCGGCAGAAAACGGAACGCGTTTCCTCCGGGGCGGCGCGGACGGGTGAGCGCGGCCCTGCTCAGCGTCGGTGAGGCTGCCGGGCCTCCGCGGCGCGCCCCCCAGCTCCCCCGCCGGCCGGCGTCCTGGCGCTGCGCCTCCAGCCCTACTCGGCATCCCTCCGCCCCCGCCACGTCCCGCGCGACCTCCAACCCAGTGCCCTCCGCTTCAAGCTGTCTTCCAGTTCAGCTTGCACCCCAGCCCATGTCCTGAGCAGTTTCCATTTCAGTTCCCTTGCTGAATGTCATCCGTCTCATAACCTTCAGTAACCTCTCCTAGGTCTTTCGTCTCAGACACCTTCCATTCGATCAACGCGCGCGTGAACTCCTGGCCTGCACACTATCAGTGGCGGTTAGAACAGCGCGCTCCCAAGCCAAATCCCAAACCCTGTCGGGGGCCCCGCTCCACTAGTCTTCGTGGGAGCTGCCCAGGGAGCCCCAAATGGGGGCTGGAAAGGCGTGGGCCTGGGGGAGACTGGCAACTTCCGCTGTGCCCCATAGGGAGCCAGAGCCCGCCAGGCTGCCCGCTGGTAATGCCATCAAGGAGCCGTGCGCCTGTGTGCCTAGGCTGGGACCCAGCATGGCCAGGGCGCCCGTGCACTCCTTCCAGCTTTATTCCCACCGGCACTGGCACTTGGGCCTTGAGCAACCTGCCTCCCACAATCGCAAGATTGGGGTCTCCCTGCTACCACACTCCGTTTGTTTAACCACCTCAATCTGAGGCTCCCTCTTGTGGGCTCAGTTAGATCCTGATTTGGGCGGGAGGCTGAGCGGATCTCACGGATCAGAAACCACCCTGGAAATGGCTCCCTAACAGTCAGCTGGGGGAAAAATTAACTTTAAAGGGTTTGAATGAGTGACTTTTAACAAGTCACGTGACCTCTCTGAGACTCTTTCATCTGTTTATAAAGCAGGGATACTAATATCCATTCCAGAGGGCTTTGAGTAAACCAGGTCTGATGTAGGTGAAGCCAGTTTGTGGGGTGCTGAACAAATGTTTGGCCTTTTTCCATGCCCGTTCCCTGGCCCTGCACCATAAGAAAGCCCCAGGCCAGTACTGGCCCTGTTTCTCAATTATGAGCAGCTGCCTAATTACCTACCTTTAAAGAACTAGTTGCTTGTTAAAAAGCCAGTCTTATGTTCATGTTCACAACCTTTTGCTAAAATGGCATCCAACAGAGAGACAGACTGGTCTCTCCCCCATCTGGATCTTGTCCCTCAAACATGACTGGAACATGGAAAGAGGATGAGGCTTTCGGGGCAGACAGGCCTAGCTTCCTATCAGCTGTGTGATGTTAGGGAAAGCTGTTTGCTCCTAATCCTCAGTTTGTCTGCAAAATGGAGGAAATAATGGTGCCCACCTCAGTGGATCAAGTAAGAATATACATACATTACTTTGCAGCACACGGCACATAGGAACTCAAAACTTGGTGGCTGTACCGAGATCACGGGCAATCATGTCCCCCATCTGACAGCTGAAAACACTGAGGCTCAGAAGAAAGGTGTCTCCTCTGTAAAATGGGGGGTGGGGGGGAGAGTGGTAGCCCAAAAACTACAACTGCTTGAGCCAGCCCGGATGGCCTAGTGGTTAGAGTTCGCTGTGCTCTGCTTCAGTGGCCTGGGTTTGGTTCCCAGGTGAGGAACTATCCCACTTGTCCATCAGTAGCCATGCTGTGGCAGCAGCTCACAAAGAAGAACTAGAAGGACCTACAACAAGCATATACAACTATGTACTGGGGCTTTGGGGAGGGAAAAAAAAACTTAAAAAAAATAAATACATAACTACAACTGCTTAGATTTACGGGTCACTTCCTGTGTGCTGGGCACAGTGCTAGGTGCTTTACACGTGACATCTCACCGAATCCTCACAACCACCCAGGGAAGAACTACCATCCTCATTTCACAAACGAGGACACCAAGGTAGGAGAGGTTAAGTATCTTATCCAAAGTCTCACAGCTGGTAGCGGGACTGCAGGACCTCACCCTACGCTCCGCTGCAGCTCTCTAAAGCCTTCTAGCATCGGACCCCTAGGATCCCCACTGACCGGCCCAGGGAGTGGAAGAACAGGAACTAAAACTCTCGGCTCCCTCTACCCACTCTTCTCTCAATACTGTTTTTACCCCCCTTTGCTACTTTCCTACAGAAACCCTCAAGCAAGACGGTGGCTTTTAATTCCCTCTCCACAGAGGGCCTCTCTTGGGACCTTCATCCACTCCTACAACCCCTGCCTCTGAGGCTCTGTGGTCCCTGGGCTACAGATACAGGGAGGAGTTCCACACCTGCACACTGACTGCCCTCTGGGACTGCCAGGAGGAAGCTCTCCTGATCTGAGAGTTATTGAGGAAAAAGCCTACGAAATTCTGCTTCCAGGGGAGCCTGTTTGAGCCATGTACACCCCAGGACTCAGGGGGACCTGGAGCTTCCCACTCTGCCCGCTGGTGTCTGCTGGCTGCCATCCTGGACCCCGTTTGGCTCTGATCTGGACAGGGCTGCCTAGAACTAGGGGTTAGAGGCACCCTGTGAGCTAGACATACCTTTCTCCTTTCCTGTCCTCCGTCCAGGTTACAGACTATCCTGAGCCCCAGCTGTGCAATAGTCTCCACTTCTCCTCCTATTGGTCCAATTTCAGGCAGTGGGTGGGATGAAGGAAGGTCTAGACTTCAGACTCATAGAAAGTCAAGAGATACACCAACTCAGTGGTAGGATGGAGGTAACTTTCTGATCTAGGTACTGTCCTTTATGCTTTGGAAATAAAAACATTCCTTACATTCCTATGTTCACTTGGAAATCTGTGGCCCTATTTAATGTACCATGTATCAGTTTTTCTGAGAAAGCCAGTAACGTTTATAAAGCACCATACATCCTTAGTATTTAAAACAATACAATAGGATGAGAACGTATAGAGCGCAGATTGTTTAACCAATAAGAACTCAGACATCCTTAACTATTAATGTCTTCTGAATGAGTTTGTTAATGTCATGACTGGAGCCCAAATCCTGGCTCTGCCAGCTCCTAACATGGAACCTTGGGCAAGTTTCTTAGTTTCCACATCTGTGAAATACAGCTGATATTCCCTACTTCAGAGGGTGGTTGTGAAGATGAAGTGAGGAAGTGGACATAAAGCATTTGCCCCACTGCTGGACATCTATTTATTAAGCAGTCAGTAGATGTTATTACTAAAATGACAAACATGTCACTGCTATCGCCCAGTTCTCTCTGGAACTTGCCTCTAGACACTGCTTTTATTGTTACTTTAGAAATCATAAAAAATCTCATTAAGATCATTTTTTCTAGCTCCAACTGTCATTCAGCTCAGTCACTATATTACTGAAAAAAAAATTTGGCTTCCCTGACTTTTGGCAGTTTCCTGAAAATCAAATTAACACTCGAGGGGCAGAGATTTGTCATCAGAGAAGACAGGCACAACAGGCACGAGCCCTTGAAGGAAACTCCCAAGGAGATGTGCCAACCAGCTGGAGCAGCCACCACCGCAGCTGACCAGGGGAGACGGCAGCCACATGATGCGAGTCCTCTGATGCCTTTCTCAAAATTAGTCACATGTCTTCAGGGTTTGTGGTGTCTGGGGGAAATCCACACACCCAGGAGGAGCCATCTCAGCTGGCCTTACCTCCTGGACTTGGCAGCCAGGATTAGTCCCATTAACAAGCTGCTTCCTTCCAGTTTGGCCAGAGCACCCCGAGTTACTGAGGTGTCTCACCCAGCACTTTCCCAGTCTCTGCCCAGGCATGTTCCTCTTAAACCTTCATCCTGTCAGCCTCAACTCCCTACTCTGCAGGGCTGGGAGCCAGGAAGCTAGAAAGGCTTCATGAGGAGAGAGCAAAACTCCCCGTCTGTGTGTCCCTAACATTGACACCTGAAAACTGACAGCTCTCTTGGGCAGGATCCAAAGAGGAATACCATGGTTTCCATGCAGAAATGGGTCTAGACCAGTGTGTTCCACCAGACACGTTCAGAAGTCACCGGCAAATGGGGAAGGAATCCTGAGAGTCGTGGTGGTTCACCAAGATGTCAAACAGGAGGCTGTAGGTGGAGGGGGTGGGACACAGAAGTCCCCAGTAACTTTGTATTTTAACCAAATGGAGGAATAACCTGGGGTTCAGGAAAGGAGACAGTGGCCTAGCAATTCTTGATGCCTAGCTGCTCTGATCTCTCACAGTTCCAACCATGGCATTACAAAGCAAGTCGAGGCAGAATCATGGAAAATACTGTATTTATATACATAGGAAGGACAGCTGCAAGCCCCTCACAGAGGACACTCCACCCCAAAGAAAAATCTTAGCAGCAAATTCCTATCTCCCTTGACACTACCAGAGCAGGTTGAGCTGGAAGGCTGGGCTTCCTGTCTCTGGGCACCCATCATACCCTTCCTGTTACAGAATTCCAAATAAGGCAGGAAAAAGGAACTACTGCCAGAACCGAGGTCCAGTGGGAGCTGGGGTGTCTGATCATTCCTAGAGAATGGGCAGTGACTCTATCATGAGGGTCAGGGTGGGGGGCGATGCTGAGACTCCTCTTGGGGTCCTAAGGCTGGCCTTGTTGAAAGCTGGCAGCAGGGTGGGAACTCAGTAGAGAACTGGAATAAAGTCGGTCATGGGTTCATGGGTGCACGTGCACAGGCATGTAGCGGGCCACAGGTTGTGCATTTTCCTTGTGCTTGATGCCTCCATCTGCCATCCTCTCCCTGACAGCAGCTGAATATTTTGTACCTACAGTTCTTTCTGTGGCTATGGATCCAGAAACCAAGTGTTTCTCCAAACAGAATAGCTGCGGTTCAGCAACACGGCAAAGGGAGCAGCTGTCCCAGGGAGGTGAGACAGATGACTAGAAGAGTGGTTTGCTCCAATCAGATATCCTTGATTTTTTTCTTTTTTAAAATAACAGGCTGGTGATACATATGGTGGCTCAAGAGTGACATGGTTCCAATTCTGTTATTACCCTGAAAGAGGTCCCCTTGCTGACCTCCCAGATACTAAGGCTTCAGCAGTCAGAGGCCATTCTTGCAACTGTGACCCTGACTGCTACCTGCCTTCTTGACGGGGCCTCACTATCTCTCCCACACCAATGGAGACTTCACATTTCCAGGGTTCCTCTCAGCCTGGGCTGGACCTCATCTGGAGGGTCTAAGCAGCCCAAGGTGTTGGGGGTGGCCAAGTGCCCAGCAGGGTGTCCAAAGGACCCGATTCTAGACATTGGATTTAGGGGCTGAGTTGAGGGGGATCTCCTTGAGCTCCGTCCGCATGCACAGGTACTCCCCGATGACAGCCATGAGTGCAATGCACACGATTTGGACCAGCCACCAGGTCAGCGCCGAGGGGAAACGGGAGCTGTAGAACCAGCAGCCCAGGAGGTGAAAGAAATGGACAGTGACAGTGAAATCCAGACACTGCTTCCCTCGTCGGATGAAGTACAGCAAGCCCAGGGCACTGTGGGGAGAGGACAGCAGTGAGTTGTCACTGGGTTGTCCTGGCCTTAGGTTATTTCGGGGAGTGGGGACAATCAGGATGACAGCATAGTGGTCAGAAGCAAGCGAGATAAGTGTGAAGCAAGGGTTCCATTATTAGATGCCTAGAAGAACCTGACAGGTAATGTTGAGAGTGAATCAGCCTGGGGAGAAGAAAAACAGACTATGAGCTTGATAAATGGCAACCGTCACTCAGGGGGACCCTAGGGATCAGGGGGGATTGTGGCGCCCTGAAGCACACATGTTCCATCTACAGTGGGGACAACAGTTACTTGCAGCTGGGCAAATCATCAGGCTAGAAGATTGGCCTGGAATCAATCATCTTCCCATTTTTCACGAGAAACCAGAAATCTGGATTTTTTATATAAAATACCCTGATTTTCAACTAAGTGAGAAAATTTTTTGAACACCATGCATGGGCTGACCACTTTGTAAGCCAAAGAGAATGTATCTGGGACACAAATTTAGGTCAAAGTCAGTCCACCAGTTTTCAGCCTCCAGTGTAAGGTCAAGAACAGTAACATGCAAGGCACTGCTCTAAGGACTTCCTGTGAATTAGCTCATTTAATCCTTACAACCATGAAATGGATAATATTATCATCTCACTTTACTCACAAGGAAACTGGAGCTTAGACAGATTAACTTGTCCACGGTCACTAGACTAGTGGTAAAGCTGAGATTCAAAGCCAAGTGAGTCTGCCTCCGGAGCCTGAGCTCTTACTCACTATGCTACACTGCCTCTTAAGAGACAGGCAACGGTCATGAGATCTTAGAGGTTACCCAGTGAAACCCTCTGTGTACAGATGAGGAGCCTGAGGCCCAGAGAGGGGGAAAGTAACCTGGCCAATGGCACAGGGACCAAGAATAAAACCCAGTTCTCCTGACTTCCAGTCCAACCGTTTCCTCACCTCGTCCCACATCAAGGAGGTGATCTGAGATGGAAGCTGTCCCACACGCAGCGTGCACAGAGTGACATCAGAGCTTTCCAGCTAAGTCAAAACCACAATGGAAGGAGCTCTATGATGGAGCCAGTCCCAGAACTGGCCTCTACCGCCCACTTCAGTCCACCACTCCCCAGGAACAAGTGCCAGCCTGTCTCATGTCCAAATGTAGGAAGTTAGTGTCAGTGCTAAGACCCCAAAAGCTGGATGGCAAAACTGGCGATACTCACCAGGTGAGGGCGTTGAGGATGAAGGACATCATGGAGAGCCGGCCTGGAGGGGTGGAGAAGCCCAGGATCTGAGGGGGAATCACAAATAGAAATACGCTGGAGAGGTGACTTGGCAGAGCCTCCCAAGGAACAAGCATTCTTCCCAGAGCACAGAAGACAATAGCCCCCTTCATCTGTATGGCAGCCCATTTCCAGCAAGGTGCTTTCACAGACATCCATTACGGTATCTCATCGGACCCACTGCAGCAGCTAGGAAGGGATTATTATCCTCATTTTACAAAGGAGGAATAAAAACTCAGAGAAGTTAAGTAACTTGCCCAAAGTGATACAGTAAGTAAAGAGCAAGAGTAAGGTCCAGAACAGGGTTCAGCAAATTATGGCCCCAGGGGCCAGGCACCTATTTTTGTAAAAAAAAGTTTTATTGAAATACAGCCACACCTATTTGCTAGTATTGTCTACGGCTAGTACAGTGGCAAAGTTGAGTAGTTGTGACCTAAAATCTTTACTATCTCATCTTTTAAGAGAAGTTTGCCAGGGGGCCGGCCCCATGGCCAAGTGGTTAAGTTCACAAGCTCCGCTTCGGTGGCCCAGGGCTTCACCCATTTGGATCCTGGGCACGGACCTAGCATTGCTTGTCAAGCCATGCTGAGGTGGTGTCCCATATACCAGAACTGAAAGGACCTACGACTAGAATATACAACTAGGTACTGGGGGAATTGCGGAGAAGAAGAAGAAAAAAAAAGATTGGCAACTGACAACAGATGTTAGCTCAGGCCCATTCTTAAAAAAAAAAAAAAACAAAAAAAACAAGAAAGAAAAGTTTGCCAGCCCTTGGTCTAGAATTCACGTTGTGTGCATGAGGTCGCTCTTCAACAAAGCCCAGGATTCCTCCACGCCCTTCCCAAGAGGACAGAGGCTCCTAAGAGGCTACCACTAGGCACCTGGTGGGTGTGCAACCTCCAATACTCTTGATACACTACTGTATACCAAACACCTGCACAACTTTCAGTTCACAAAAGCCTCTGACATCCATAGTCTCATATCATCCTCACAACAACCTTGTAAAGCTATGATTGTTGTTGTTACTCTTACCTCTTTTGGGATAATAACTCGCCCAAGGGCTACACAGAGAATAAGCAGCAGGAGCAAGGATTCCATCCCACATCTCCTGGCTCCAAGAACTGTGCTGATGACCATACACCACAGGTGCCTCTCACACGCAAACACCTTTTGGGCCTCCATTACACTTTATGAAGCATGTTCACATTCAGAGGCCCCTCTGGGCCTCTTCCCATTTGGCTGAGGATTTTTCTGCCCAGTTTCCAGAGGAGGAAACAGGCTCAGAAAGGTGAAGAAACTCATCCAAAGTCCCACAGTATGTTTGGGGCTAGACTGGACACTAAGCCTTTCTGAATCCCAAGTACCAGTTCTTTGCTCTGCAGTCCATGACCTCTCTGCTACTGCTCTCATGATTTTGCAGACAGGAAAACTGAGGTTCAGAGAGGTAACAACACTTGCCCCAGGTCACACAGCTGGTCAGTGGAACTTAAACGGAGGCGTGTCTGACTCCAGAGTCCGGGCAGTTTCCATTATACCTCTGTGAACGTTCTTTTATCCATCCCCCTCCCCAATATGGCATCTGAGAATCCAAGGCTCAGAGAAGTGAAGTCACTTTCTCAGCGTGTCAGAAGAGAGCTGTATTAGGTTGTCTGGAACGCAGGCCTATCTGTTAGAACATCCAGGCCCTTTCCTTTGTACTAACCTGCCTCTCTGTTATCAGTCATTCCATTTTATGGAGGGTCCACCTGAGGCTCAGGAAGGTGAGATCGCTTTCTGGGGGCCACAAAGCGAGAAGGTGGCCCAGCCAGGTCTAGAGCCCAGTAGTGTCGGACCACAAATCCCACCCGGTGAGGCCGAGACCCCGCCCGCTCCGGCCCGGGGATCTTACCTCGGCGTCGAACATCTGGTCCAGCGAGGGGCTGCTGCGCACCAGCCCGTCCACCAGCGCCAGCCACAGGCCCAGCGAGCCGTAATAGACCATCTGCATGAGGACGATCTGCGACACGATCAGCAACGGGTCCCACACGTAGCTGCGGAACTGGCCCGCCATGCCGGCCTGCGGGGCCCGGCCGCGGCCAGGGCCTGGATCAGCGCCGCCGCGCCATGGGCCCCAGGCCGCCCCGGTCCCTGCAAGACACACGTCTGCCTTCAGCCAGCGGGCCGTCACCATGGCAACGCCCCCCCCCCGCCCGGGAGGAGGGACTGGGATGGAGGGGGCGAGCCCATTCCAGGAAGGGGGGGGGCCGGGTGGACAGACCCATTCCCAAAGTCAGGGGAAATCCTGCTCATTCCGGCTGCTCGGTCCCCGCCCGTACTCAAGCTCCTTTGGGGTTCACTCACTGGTGACGGACTCGAGGATCGAAGCGTCCGAGGGCGGCCCACCCTCACCTGCTGGCCTCCGAAACACGGCTGACAGACACGACCATGGAGGAGAAGCCCTGCCGGCCTAGAGAGGCAAAGCGCCAGCGACGGCGGCTGCAACGTAGGAGGGAAGCATTTCCGGGGACGGCGGTGGAGGGGCGGGGCTGAGACTGCGCAGGCGTAGTGGGTGCAATCTTCGGCTCAGCCACCTGAGCGAGGGTACCGGCCGCCGGGAAGCGAAGTGTGCACATGCGCAAAATGAAGAATGAAGGCGAACGGAAGTGAGACGCGAGAGAGGTAGAGCTTGCGTGCCCTCTAGAGGGGAATCTTGAAGAAACGGAGGGCGGCTGGGGGAGGTGGAAGAGGGGTGACCAAGGGCGAGGAAAAGATGCTTGGGAATTAAGGAGGTGATAAACGTTGACTTTATTTTCAGCTTAGATTCCCAATGTTTTCTTTCTCTTAGTTAAAGTCTGGGGTAACTCGAAATGAACCTGCCAGCTCTTCCACACATGATTTTGCCACTGTTCCCATTTTACCGATGATTAAACTAAGGGCCAGAGGAGGAAAGCAACCTCTATGTCTCAAAGACATAGAGATAGTGGAGTCAGGATTCGAATTCAGGTGTTGCCAACACCACAGCATCGATTTCGTGCCTACTCGGTGCTAGGAAGCTTTGGACGTGTAGGAATGAGACAGTCCCTGCCCTCAGACACAATCTAACTATATTAGAAGGCAGAGTAGTGATGTTTTATAATGTGAGTATCTATTTACATTTACATATCTCTATATATTTATAATGGAAAGAAAACAGGTTCTGAAGTCGTCCCTGGGAGCAGATCCAGATTCTTGCCTGCTGCGTTGACTGTGTTCTCTCAGCCTTCTCTGAATCCAAATAGTGTGGACAGTCAGTAAATATTTGCTGAATGAGTCAAGAACAGAGAAAGGGCAACAGCAAAGTGATGAGTCACTTCATTCCAGCACCAGCAGACTAAAACTCCTCAACTTCATTGATCCTACGTTCCCCCTCTCCAGAGTGGAAAGAAAGGAAGTAACTGGTTCCACGAAAAGAACATGGGTTTTAGCTCTACTAGCTGTGTGACTAGCAAGCCACTTCCTTCCTTAAACCTCAGCTTCCCTGTTTAGGAAATGAGGAGTTAGACAAGATTAACGTTTTCCAACATTTAATCTATCCTCCACTAATTATTTTCCCATAAAAAAAACTTGTCAAAGACCCATGTAACTGCCAATCAGAACTTCTGAACAGCTTGTGGTAACCATATAATCACCTTGAGTTGATACAATTCCAGACAAAAGTAAAGAAACTTGAGACTTTATCAAGAGTAAGTAGGTGATTTTCCTTATCATCTGGAAATGCTGGAAACAGTTCACTTGGACTCCAGTTTGCAAGTCATTAAGGCCCAAAGATTTGTGAGGTGCTTCTAGCTCAATCATTCTTTTAGGCGCCTCAATTCAGTTCAACAACTATGTATTCAAATCACCCTCATCCACTGATTACTCACATGATCTAGTGTTTCTGAGAAAACATCCTCTGTTTATTAAATACCTTGTTTCATCCTCACTATGCAAAAGGTAGATATTATCCCCATTTTTGAAAGTGAAGAAACTGAGGCTCAGAGAGAAGCATGACCATCCCTAGATCAGAGGGCTCATAGGAAGCTGAGCTGGGATTCAAACCCAGGACATCTGACTCCACACACCGAGATACCATTACAGGAAAAAAAGAAAGAAAGGAGACAGTGAAATAAGCGGTGGAGTAGTGGGAAGTGGAAAAGGAGCAGTGAGTCCCGCTCACATAGCCCTGGGGTGAGGGATTAAGGAGAGGTGGGAGGAGAGGGTGAGGGGAAGTCCTTGAGAGATTTGAGTTAGTTCCCGAAGGCAGCTTCCTCTTCATTGCGTGTGCTGGAATGTGTGGCTCTTCAGGAGTCAGGCATGGCCCCCCTCACCACCCCCCCACCCCGCCCCTCGAAGTCACAGCTGGACCCTCTCCACTCCATCTCCACCCTCAGAGGGAAGGCCCTCCCTACCCATTCTCCTGAAATGGAAAATGCAGGTAGTCTGGGCCCTGAGGCGTTGGGGCCCAGCTGGATAGCTGGTGTCTGACGTCATCCCTGGGGCCTAGAGCTCACCTCTGGGAAATCCCCGCCCACCTGCAGGAGAGCCTATGGCAGTTTCCTTTTCCCTGTAGGATTTCAGCTCTTGAATTCTCACCTTTTCAAGCTCCGGAAATGTGTCTTAATTTGGGTACACCAAGGAAACCAAGAGCTGGGGGAAACCACACTAACTCCCTTGGCCAGCCCTTCCTTGGCCCGTTTTCTGAATTTAACTACAGACAGCCTGAAAAAGAACAAAGCCTGGGCTAGGGCACCACTGACTGGCCATGTAACCTTGGGCAAGTCCCATGCTGGGTCTTAGTATCCCAAACTGTAAAATAAAAGACAGGCATTGGACTCCAACTTCCAGATGCAGTCCCTGGCCCTGTGCCATCTGAATCACCCGAGGAACACACTGTGGAGTCAGATTCCCAGGCCTTGTTGCAAACCAAAGTCTGAATCTCTAGAAGCAGAGTCCATAAATCTGTGTATTTAAAGAGTTCCCGAAGTGATTCAGAGGTACAGCTACATTTGGTCATCACGAAGCAAGATGATCTGTAACTGACCTCAGAGCAACCCTTCCTTCTAGCGGCAAATCATTCTGTGACCTTGCCATGTCCATGGCTCTGTTCGGGCCTCCGGGTTTTTTTTCCATCTGTAATATGAGGGGGTTGGACTAGAATAGCTGATCTCCAAGGGCCTTTCCCACGCTGCCAAGTTTGTGGTTTCAAACTTATGAATGAAATTTTAAACTTTAGGTCAGAGGCAGAATGACAAAAAGCCACAAACTGGGACAAACTGTCCTCTTGGTGCAGTGGAGGGAAATGACTCCGGCTACTTGGTCACTACGTCACTCCCACACTGGGCCCCCACTGTGGGCATGTGAGAACAGCTTCTGCTGGGGTCACTTTCCAGATCCACCCCCATAAAGCCCTTGGGAAGTGTCCTCATATAGGTCTATGGGTTTTGGAGCCCTGCTTGTATTGGAATCCTGGCTCCACTACTGTCTTTCTGGGTGACCTTGGGGAAGTTAACTTCATCTCTTGGAGTCTCAGTTTCCTCCTCTATAAAATGGGAATCAGAATAGTACCCATGTTGTGGGCTGTCTTGAGGATCAAATGTGTGCTTACCCCACTGCCTGATATACAGTCAGCGTTATGTAAACGTTAGCAATATTAATTATTGTTATTATTTCTTCCCTTGGAATGTGGGAGTCGTGACTCCTGATCTCTCAGATATATGGCAAAGATCTAAGTAGACAGACAGTAAGCCGGGTGCCTGGCATATAGTAGGAACTCAGTAAATGTGCTACCTTCTCTTCCTGATCCCACCCCACCCCTCAGGTTCTCCAATTCCCTCCCTTTCTCCCTTCTTCCTTCCCTAGGCTGCCCTCCAGCCTCTCACATGATCCCTTTCAGGGAACGTTTGATGGAAACACTTCAGGGGAGACGCGTGTCTCAGGGACAGGTTATGCAATCTTGCGCTCACACTTATTGGAAACTCCATGTGGGAAGCTAGCTTTTGACTGCCTGTCCTCTGCGTTGGTGATCAACCTGTGCTCTGGCCAGCGAGCTCCTCTCTTAGAAGAGAAATTGGAGAGAGAGAGCTCATCGCCTGCCTGTTCTCTCCTCCAAACTGAGAACCCTTTGTTACCCAGACTGTTTTAAGGGCTGTGTGTGTGTCTGTGTTTGGGGAGGAACATTTGCTGAGCACCTGCTATGTGCCAGTCACTTATATTATCTCACTTAATCCCTATTTAATTTCTAAAACAAGTCTGTGAATTGCACATACCGTTAATATTCCCACTTAACAGATAAGGAACGTGAGGCTCAGAGAAAGGACACCATTTACCCAAGACCACTCTGCCAATGAGTGGTAGAGCTGGACCTCCAACTCAGGTCAGTGTGACTCCACACACTACCTCTTCCCAAAGCACAACAGAAAGTGCACCGGACATTACAGTTTACATAGAGCTTTCACGTACATGATCTTACCATCCTAACAGCCCTGGGGAGGTAGGGATATACATTTTCCCCATTTTACAGATCAGGAAACTGAGGCTCAGAGAAGGAAGTGACGCACTCAGTACACAGCTGGGGTGTGGTTGGTCTGGTCAGCTGCAATGCTCAAAGTTGAGGAACTGGAGCTTTTGTCTTTCCACTCCAGCCTCCCTCTTCTTTATACTGGAGGGGTCAAGGGACTGGTTTCCTGTGCTCTGTGCTCCACGGTTAGTGATTTTCTGCAAATTATGTCTCTATGGAGCGTGGACAATGCCAGGCATTCCACTGGGTGGCTGAGCCTCTGGAGGTTGTTGTTCCTCTTGAATAAAGAGCTCTTTTCCAGGTGTGGGTTGCCCAGGTCTAAGACACCCTGGAGAGGACGGAGAGAAGTGAGATTTTCTGAAACTGTTGCCCCACCCCTCAGGTGTTCTCCCCACCAGGTTCTACACTCTCTGCCTTTCCCTTGAAATTATTTTTTGCTCTGACCTTGAAGGATTCAGGGCTTTATTTTAAGAAGAAAAGTTACTTTCTTCACCTTCATTTCATCATCATTCATTCAATCAATCAATCATTTATTGATAAATATTCATCAAGCATTTACTGTGTGCCAGGAACTGGTCTGGGGGGTACAGATATAATGAATAAAGAGAAAAACTCTGACCTTGTTGAGTTTATATTCTCATGGAGGAGACAGACCATAACCAAGGCAACCGAAAATGTAAAATGTCATATGAAGTCATGAGAAGTGCTATGAAGACAGATGGAGGTGAGGGGGTAGAGAAGGGTAGAGGAGGAAGGGTGAGAGGAAGTACTTCAGAAACAGCCGCCCGCAAAGACCTCCCTGAAGAGCTGGCGTTCCAGCAGAGATCTGATTGAAGTGAAGGGGGAACCAACTGGATATCAGGGAAGAACATTCCAGATAGAGGGAACTCAAGTGCAAAGCCCTGAGGCAGGAATGATATTGGCATGATTAGGGGATAGCAAGCAGGCCAGTGTGGTAGGAACTGAGGAGACAGAGGGAGGAGTGGAAGCTATGCCATCAACCCTTGCCTAAGAATTTCCAGCTTACAGTTCATTATCACCTTATGACACCCTTGGGAGGTGAGCAGGGTGGGTGGGTGGGTGGAGTTAGATAGGCCAGATGGGAAGAGGGAGATAGAGTCATTCATTCATTCATCTAACAAATATTTATTGAGTGTTTACTATGTAGCAGGCACTGTGCTAGCCTCTGGGTACACAAAACAGACATAGTACCCTCCCTGAGGGAGCTTCTGATCTAGCAGAGGAGATACACAATAAAGCTAGGAAGCAAAGAAATAGTTGTATCAATATAAATTGTAGTGAACACTATGAAGGAAATGATCTAAAAGAATTTGGGCAGGAACACAATTTGGCCCCAGGGGAAGGTCTCTTTGAGGAAGGAATGTAAAACTAGTAACCCTGAAAGATGAGTGGAGTTAGCCAGGGCAAGCATGTGCCAGGCAAAGGAAACAGAGTGTTTGTAACAGCCCTCATGTCATCACGCGGCGAGTCTCATTTATTGGAGGAGAAAACAGACCTGAGACAGGGGAAGTGAATTGCCCATGTGATAAATGGCAGAGCAGGCTTCAACGGAGGTTCCTTACCTCAGTACCCTGTCGCCTTGGTGTTCTACTGACAGCTTTT
Organism: Equus asinus; assembly: GCF_041296235.1. Taxonomy (NCBI): domain Eukaryota; kingdom Metazoa; phylum Chordata; class Mammalia; order Perissodactyla; family Equidae; genus Equus; species Equus asinus. The sequence continues at coordinate 35,579,917 of NC_091804.1, read as the reverse complement.
GCTGTTTGCAAAGAGCAAATTCTAATCTCTGGCATCTGGAAAACAGTTGCACTCTCTCCACCTTGACCAGATGTTGGATGAAAGCTGGGGAAAAGGACACCGAGGGAGGAGGGAAAGTCAGGAGGAGCAGGAAGGCTCTGCTGAAGGATTGAAGTGAGGTGATGGGCTCAGGTTCAAAGTGTCCTGCTCTGTGCGTTGCACTCCAGGCGCTGTGGCATGTGACTCACAGGGTGCTACGCCCACCGTATGCAAGTGCTCAGACCACGGTCTCTGTCAAGGACTCAGAGGCAACAGGGTGTTGTGGAAAGAGCCCAGGGCTGGAACCCAAGGGATCTGGGTTTAGATGAAGCTTTGTAACCTGGACAACCCGCTTCACCTCTCTGAGCTTTAGTTTCCTCAACTATAAAATGGCTGTAATAATACCAGCCCTGGCTACCCTCTGGGACTGTTCGGGGTATGTAAACGCAATAACCTAGATGAAATCTCTTTGAAGAACTATATAGCACTCTGCAAATGGTTGGGATTGTTATTATCTGTGCCTTTCTCCAGCTGTCAGAGTGGGGGCTGCAGAGGAAGCACAAGCTTAGTATGCAGGAGGTTCTCAGGGACAAATCTCTCAGCCTCTCTTCCAGCATCTTCCCCTCTGCTTCCTCGGGGACAGCACACTTCAAAAATGTTTTTGTGGGGAGAACAGGAATCAGAGCTGTAAACTCAGTGGGACAACATGGTGAGACAGAATCAAAGAAATCTGATGTGAATCTGGGATTAGTCAGCTATTGCTGCTTAACAAACAACGCCTAAATCTCAGTGGCAAATGACAAGAGTGTGTGTTTCTCAGTCATGGGTTTGCAGGTCAGGTGGGGCAGTTTTGTTACAGCTTTGTTGTCTTTCTCCTCCCTAAGCCTGTTTTCGCGTCTATAAAATAGAAAGGATACTATCAACTTCATAAAGTCAGGGTGTGGATGATGTTCAACACTCCCTTCTAACTACACATGCCCTTTGCTCAGAGTGTGTTAGACACTAGAAAATGTTCATCTTCTAGGCTGATGGTAATGCAAGAAGTGGTCTGGCCTGAAAGTTCTCACCCTAGAAGGCAATGAAGGCCACTGGCCAAGCCAATCAGACTGGCTGTCCCCCAAATTCAGACTAAAAGAGAGAGTCAGTAAGTCAGTAAAAGAGAGAGAGGCACACGTCCAGGAAGAAGAGACACCCTCAAATAAAGACCATTCAGGCTTCAAGAGCTGGAGAGGAGTTGGCCAGCCTCTGGAATTATCTCAGTTCTCAATGTCTTCATTTCCATTTTAGGCTTTAGCTCTCCTGTATCCTTCTAAGAACCTCCAAGCCCCTTTTTATTTATTTATTTTTTTTGCTAAGGAAGATTAGCCCTGAGCTAACATCTGTGCCAATCTTCCTCTTTTTTTCTTGAGGAAGATTAGCCCTGAGCTAACATCTGTGCCAATCTTCCTCCACTTTACATGTGGGTTACTGCCACAGCACAGTTGAAGAGTGGTGTAGGCCCACACCTTGGATCCAAACCTGCGAACCTGGGCCACCAGAGAGAAGCACTTTGAATTTAACCACTATGCTACCAGGCTGGCCCCAAAGCCCCTTTTTCTTGCCATCCTGAGGGAGACATGGTTCCTTGCAATTGTAAAAGCCGCACTAACACAGAGGAGATCTGTACAAAGTTGCCAGCTAAGAGCTTGAAATATAATAGGTCCTTAACCACTGGTGACAATTGTTTATTAATAAGGATGTTTACTTAAGAGCAAGGATGGTGTCTCATTCAGTAGGATTTTTCAAAAGGCCTCTCACACAGAAGATGTTCATCAAATGTCTATTGGATAAACGACCGAATGAGTGAATTTCTGTGTCTGAGCCTCAAGGACAAATATCCAAATGGTATTCTTCCATTTATCTGCACAGCAAACATTAACTGAACGTTGACTTGTGCCAGATCTTGGGCAAGGTGCTAGGGATATCTCTGTCTCTGCTGTCATGGAGCTTACCTCTGGTAGGGAAACGGATGATAAACAAGTAAAAGGATAAATGCATGATGTCAGGTAAGGACAGCGTTATGACAAATAATAAACAAAGCAAGGAGAAAGGGCTGTTTTGGGAATTCTTTCAAATACCTCCAGTGCATGCTGACTCACTGTGTGAGCCTTGGTTCGTCTATTGTATAATGGGGGTGCTGTTGGATTGAGAGGACTGGGAGGGCCCTTCTGAACCCAATGTTCCCAGTTTCTGCAGTTATGCAAGGCAGTGGCTGGACATTCCATGGCCTCTGGAAACTCCAGGCTGTCATTATCTGGAACTGGAAAGACATTTGCATGGAGCAAGGAAGACCAGAGAGTTGGTGCCATTCTGGGAGAGCCCCACGGCTCACTGTCTCAGCTGTTCTGAAAATAGTGACATGATTACCTCTTATTTACTGTGTGTGAAGAGCTGTTGGGGAGGGAGCTCCCCAACTCAAGACTCTCAGGGGGAGACCTCCGTGATCATAAAAACGGATAACATTTATGTGCTAGGAATATGCTAAGGACCATACTCTCAACACTCATGACATAACAACTACAGTGATTCCCAAGTTACCAAAGAGGGAACTGAGGCACAGAGAGGTAAAGTGTCCTGCCCTAGGTCACATAGCTAGGATGAGAGCCCAGATCTCTCTGACCCTGAAGCCTGTGCTATTAACCTTATGAACTCTAACATAATTGAGAAAGAGACATCTGCCCAAGGAGGGGCAGAAATGGAGACTAGCGGTCCTAGGGGAAGGAGAGGGTGAGGGATTTGAGAAGGCTTGCAGGAAGTGGAGGTGTCGGAGCTGGGCCGTTAAGTACAGGATTGGTTGTAGCTTCTTGGGCTTGGTGTCTCTAGATGCTCCAGTGTGCACCCAGCCCAGGTTAACTCGAGCCTGGGAGGCCTGGGAAAAGGGAGAGAGGCAGCTGCACCCTCTGTAGGTTGGGTCTCAGCTCCTTTCTGAGCTGCATGGGAGGTGGCTGCCTGTTGACTCTCTGAATCACTTCTCTTTGCTTGAAAGGAAGCTGGGAGAAGGATGTACAGTGTGTGGCCCATGACATCACCCAGACTCACTCCTTCTCAGAGGCAGAAAATAAGGAAGGAGTGAGGGAACCAACATAGGGGAGCACGTACTATGCACCCTGCACCTCGCCTAATTTTATCTCCATTTTACCGAGGAGCAAAGCGACTCTCCAACTTTCCTCCAACTGGCAAGTGCTGGAACAAGGATTTTAATCAAGAACTTCTGGCCCTAAAACCTGTGTAATTTTGTTTGTTTGGCTTTTTTTCTTCACTTGAGACAGAAATTGTATTTATATAAGGTCAGGGAAACAGTGGAATGAGAGATGTGAAACTGGGGAGAGGGGCCGGCCCAGTGGCGCAGCGGTTAAGTGTGCACGTTCTGCTTCCATGGCCCGGGGTTTGCCGGTTCAGATCCTGAATGTGGACATGGCACCACTTGGCAAGCCACACTGTGGTAGGCATCCCACATATAAAATAGAGGAAGGTGGGCATAGATGTGAGCTGAGGGCTAGTCTTTCTTCCTCAGCAAAACGAGGATTGGCAGCAGATGTTAGCTCAGGGCTAATCTTCCTGAAAAAAAAAAAGAGAAACTGGGGATACAGACCAGGCGTTACAGGTGCCAGGGACCCCTGATCCATTTATTATCTCAGCTTTTTGGGTTTTTTACTTTAGTCCCATGTAGGGAACCTGGGACTTCAGTTGAGGTCTACAAACCTTTGACTACTGTGTTCTGCTTTCTGGGAGCCAAAGAGAACCCATTAGAACTTTTTACAGGGCCTCAGGGTCTGGTGGAGTTGTTTTAACCCTTGGAGGTCGGGACTTCTTTGTGGATCTAAAGAGAGAATCTGAGGTTTCTTGCCCCAGAAAAATTTACATAGAGACACATACCCTATGGAAGTAGTGACTGTCCATGTGCCTCTTGTCCCCAGTCCAAACAGCCCAGGTTAAAACCCCACAAATAACTATATTCAAACATACTGCCTGCCTTCAGAGAGATTCTCAGAACTTGGAGAGGGGGAAATTAATTTCTTAATTTCAGGAGGTTGGCATATCTTTATACAAGAGCTTCCACGAACTGTCTAAACTAGCAATCTTCAGTCTTTTTTGCTAGTGTAATTTCCGAATGATTATCGAAAAACTGTACTTCTTGGCACATTTTTTAGTTGATAGCTAACCTTTTTCATAAAAGTTGCAATAGTTGCAAAGGTTGTAATTTCCGACATGTTGTAAATTCATACACTTAAAAATAAATGGTTACATCATTCTTTAAAATGTATCCAGTTGAATTAAATACCCTAGCAATCTGATACCTACAACTAACCGTTTAAAAAATACATGAACAGGCTCTTCTCTAACAGTCAGAAATTTTACATCATTCCTTTTTCTATTCAAACTCAAATTTCCACTCCATGTTCCACCACAAAATTTTACCATGATGCATTTTTTATGCTTAAATGGCTTATGGATAAGTCTATCATATTTCTCTGCCTAAAAATATGTATATAAACTGGATCATTATTTTACTTTCTATGACCGTAAGACTAGGTATTAAATTTTTCTATCATTAGAATTATCATAAGAATGCAATTGATCAAAACAATGTAATATATTACTGTTTTTAAAAGTCTTAGAGGGCTGGCTCCGTGGCTGAGTGGTTAATGGTTAAGTTCCTGAGCTCCACTTTGGTGGCCCAGGCTTTGCTGGTTTGGATCCTGGGTGTGGACCTACACACCATTCATCAAGCCATCCTGAGGTGGCGTCCCACATAGCACAACCAGAGGCACTCACAACTAGAAGATACAGCTATGTACTGGGGGGCTTCGGGGAGAAGAAGAAAAAAAGAAAAAGAATACAACTAGGTACTGGGGCTTTGGGGAGAAAAAAAAGGAAGATTGGCAACAGATGTTAGCTCAGGGCCAATCTTAAATGATAAATAATAAATAATAAATAAATAAATAAAAAGATAAAAGTCTTTAAAAAATTTTAACAGCTTTATTGAAATGTAACTGAAATAAAATTAACTACACATATTTAAAGCATCCAATTTGACATAGGTATACATTTGGGAAACCAGTCCTAAAGCTTTGATAAATAATTATTAAATAGAAAAAAGTAAAATTGGGCAATTTTTCCTCCACAATTAGTTCACATATCCCTGGATGAATATTGTTTGTGCTAGAATGCGATAGGTTTTAGCAATAATTTTATTCCTATCTTTCATTTTTTATAGCTGTCAAGCCGTGGTGTACCAAAGCCAGCTTGTACTGATTCAGTTTTTAGGAATTCTGTGGGTGGTTGTTAAATATAACTATTACTAAAAATTAAATTATATAAATTTACAGTTAAATAAACTATTAAAAACAAAGGAAATAAGTACTCAAAACTCATCACCTCCTAATTATATCAGTACATTTTACTGTTACCTGTGCACTTGATGTTATGTGCAACTGTGATATCTGCATAGTAGAAATACTGCTTATCTCTAACCAACCCCATGTTCAGTGACATCACATTGTAGCTTGAAATCAGCCACGGTGGGAGTATTTACACCACAGAAATTGGCAAATGGTACAAATTAGCACTTCCCTCCTCCCCCAAACTATTGTGAAACATTTACCAACACACTACTGGCTGTAGGTGCTGAGAAAACTTCTTCACTTAAAGAAGTTGGTGGAAAGGAAAGGAGTTTTGTTATAGCAACGTGATGACAGATAACCAAAATCGCATAGTAATCTATCATCAAAAATTACTTTTAATGATCTGTCTACTGGCAACTAGATTAGGCCCTCCTTCAATTCTGTGGAAAGCAAAGATTGCAAAAACCATCATCTGACTTGCAAAAGGATTTCCTATTCTGACATGAAATTCATTCATTTTCTCAGTTTATTTCTGAATCCTAGGAAGGGTATTGAGAACAGCTGAAAATAATTGCTTACCTTTTAATCTGTGGGGAAAACACGATCAGCATTTGAAACTTGCTGTACTGTCAAGTATTGTGCCTCAGAAGATTTTCAACTTTTGGTAATAATTAAGGGATGGACGAGGGGAAGTCACTCCCAACTCTTCACAAAGTAGATGAATTCATAATATGCCAACAGAGGCCAGACTACCCTGGTTCTGAAGCACGTTTCAGCTTTAGAAAGATATATATATCTTAGAAAGTTATATATATCTTAGAACTATATATATATTTTAGAAAGATATATATATCTTAAAAAGAAATATATATATATGTGTGTGTGCATGCATATATATATATCTTTATACAATATAAATATAAATATGGGAGAGAGGCAAGGCTTGGCACCTTTGGTACTTTGATTGGTTATCATAGGATGCACCCACCCCAGTAATAATAATTCCAACAGTACTTGTATTTGGGGCCCCGAAGTATTCCGCCCCCCCCCCCCCCCCCCCCCCCCCCCCCCCCCCCCCCGCCATGTAATGTTAGGAGGATGCAGGGGTAAGGCATACACACCTTTCTTATACAAACGGTAGAAGAGATCCAAGAATGGAGACAAACTAGCAGACCAGTTCTCAGAGAGATCAGACTTTTTAGGAAGTTCAAAATCTGGGAAACGAATCTCTTAAAACAGAGGTCAGTCACCCAGAGACCAAAGTCTGCTCATTGCTTGTTTTCGTTCAGTCCACTACTGAGAATGGTTTTGACGTCTTTAAATGTTTGAAAACAAGGTCAAAAGAAGAATGATACTTCGTGACACGTGAAAATTGTATGAAATTCAAATTTCAGAGTCCGTAAATAGTGTTTTATTAGGACCTAGCCACACTTACTCTTTTAAGTATTTATGGCCGCCTCTGAGCTACATCGCTAGCGTTTGAGTAATTGTGACCGAGACCGTATGGGCCGCAAAGACTAAACTATTTAGCTCTTTACGGAAAAAGCTTGCTGACCCCTGCCTTAGAACTAACCTTGCTCAAGACCCATTTGGAAAGTCTTCTGTGCTCTCAGAGGGGAGGGTGCCCGGTTTGAAGAGCGCCGGTCTAATCTGAGGACCTTGGGCTAGTGCTTCCTGTCCGTGAGCCTCAGTTTCCCCAACTATAAGATGGACTGGACGCAGTGCTCTCTGGGGGCCGGCTTAGCAGGGGATCAAATAAATAAAGAGGGCTGGGGCCGCCTGGGCACCGGCAGGCGCGCACGGAGCGCGTCCCTCGGGGTTTCCAGCCCCGCGGGCGGGAGCAGCGCCCCGGTGGCCCAGCTTTCCCGGGGAATTCCGGGCGGGGGGCGGGCGGCGGGGGCGGGCCGGGGCGGGGCCGGCCGCCGCCTATAAGAAGGGCCGCGCGCCAGCCCGTGCCACCCTTCCGCGCGCCCTCTCCGCACCGCGGCACTATGGCCCCCACCCGTCTGCTCGCGCTGCTGCTGCTCCTCGTGGGCGCCCAGGCCGCCGCCGCCGAGTCGGTAGGTGTTTGGAGATCCCCACCGGGGGCGGCCCGGTGCCTCCTTTGTTCCTGAGATCCTGGGGTCGGGGGTACGCAAGGGGCTGCGTCGCCCCCAACTAGTAGCCCAGGGCCGGGAAACTTTGTTGAAAACTTGGCTCCGGGGTCACAGGGAGGCTCCCGGGGGTGGCTCCTCCGCGCGCCGCGCGCCCCTAGCCTGTCGCTCTTCACGCTTCCCTCTGACCTCAGCCCCGCCGCGGGCTCCAGGCTCCCAGTGACTAAGCCGGTGTCACTTCTCCCTCCCACACTCTCGCCCCTTCCCTGGTGATCCCGGGGCAGGCTCGGAGCCCTGAATCCCCTTCTTTGCCCTCTGGGCGCCCAGAGCGGGCAGCTCTAGAATCCGAGGTGGCCTGGGGATGGGGGGGCTGCGTGTATCTAGAAGGGGGAGGGGTTTAGGGTTCTGTGGGGCCTTGTTTCACACACGAGGGAATGGAGAACTGAGCCCTGACTCACTTCTGGCCCCAGTCCTGCACTGGCTTGTGCCTTAGGGCAAGGCCCTGTCGCTTCTGAGACTCAGTTTCCCCATCTGCACAAAGGTATGGGGAAGCAGGGCAGGAGGTGACCAGTGCGCCTGCAGCGTCCCTACAGAGTTGGGAGTCTGATCTTTCAAGGGCCGAGGGCAGGGATGGTTTACGCTCAGCACCTCACTAGTAGTTGTGCCCCTGCTTTCTACAAGAGGAGTGTTTATTTCTGCTCAGCTGCAGACTGCAAAGTCGAAGCACCCACCCTGAGCTGGGTGAAGGGGGCCAGGGGAGAGAAGGCCTCAGTGAGTCCTGAGAAGCCTCTCCGTGTCATTGGCCACTGGTCCCTGTCATAGTTTATAAAGCCCTGGGCCACCAGAAGCTCCATTTATCCCAGCAGTAGCTGGGGAGGAGGGAGGCAATCTTATCTGGGAGGTGGGTGCCTGAATTGCTGGGAGAGGCCATTTGCCCCCCCACAAGCCTGGGCTTTGTGCTCTCTTCTGTGCCCTTAAGCACCCGTGTTTGTGGGGAGCAAGTCCGTGAAGTTTACTCATTAATGTCATTTCCTTTCTGGGGCTCCTGTTTCGCTTGGCTTACTTAGGGGAGAGTCGTTTCTACCTGGTAGGCTCTTGTAGAGGAATGAGTGAGACCCTGAGCAAGAACCGCCCCCAACCTGAGCAGAATTGCTAGCACTCGGTGATTATAGCAAACATTTAGCGCTTATGGTGTGCCTGGCACTTTTCTAATAGCTTTCTAATGGTTGTTGTGATGGCTTATCAACTAGCTTAATTCTGCCTGCAACCCTACTGTTTACCGTTTTTACACTGGTCCTGAGGCTAGAGAGGTTAGCTGACTTGCCCAAGGTCACACAGCTTAATAAGGGGCTGAGTCAGATTCAAATCCAGGCAGGCAGGCTTCAAGTTCTGCGCTTATCTTAACTGATAGTCTGATGCTGCTCTGAGTGGCTGCTGTTGTGTCCCATTCTCTGGTAACTCAAGACTAGTGTAGAGTCTGTTGAGCTTTTGGGCTGACCGGCCTCAAGGAATTCTGAGGTGAAAGGAAACAGAGACCCAGGGGGAGGTCATGACTTCCCCAAACCCTTGCCAAAAGGTTAGTGGCTGAGCCGGAACTCGAACTCAAGCCGGCTGTTCCCTCGTGCAGTGCCGCAAACTAGGCCCCGAAGGATGTGTTGGAGTCACCAGTTGGGGAGGCATTGGAGGAATGCCATGTTGGGTCCCGTTGGCCTGGGCAGTGTGGGGAAAAGAAGAAAAACCCAGGAGGTTGTGAGGTCACTGCATGGGCAGCCACATGCCAGTCTCGGATCAGAGGCTACTGAGCCTGCAGGTGCTTCAGACTGAGGAACAGACAGCTGTGTCCTGGGGGCAGTCAGAAGGATGTGGTTTGGGGGAGGGGGCTGTGCCAGTCCTGAGTGTGGTGGCCTTTCAGCTGGGGGAGACGTCAGCCCTGAGCAGCTGCTTCCTGAGAGAGGAGTCCATCTCTCTCATTGTGACCTCAGCGCTCCCCTTCCTGGCTAATGTCACAGACCTTCCGTCTCTAATTGGGTCAGAGGGCTTCCCTTTTTGCCTGCCCCCTCTCCCCACCTTTCCTTTCAAGGTTGTGGCCAGAAAAATCAGACCTTGTCACAGCTGGGTTAAACCATAGAGGTGATCTGGTCCACCCTTTTCTTTTTGCAGGTGGAGAAAACAGGCCCAAGGAGAAGGTTTTGCTAAGAGCAGTTATGATTAATTGAGCGCTTTCTGTGTGACAGGTCTGGTGGTTTTTGTTTTTGTTTTTGTTTTTTTGCTGAGGAAGATTCACTCTGAGCTAACATCTGTTGCCAGTCTTCCTCTTTTTGCTTGAGGAAAATTGTCACTGAGCTAACATCCATGCCAGTCTTCCTCTATTTTGTATGTGGATTGCCACCACAGCATGGCAGCTGATGAGTGGTGTAGGTCCACACCCGGCAACTGAACCCGGACCACCAAAGTGGAACTTAGCCACCAGGCTGTGGGGCTGGACCCCAGTGCATTTTATCCTTACAGAAAACCTAGCATGTAGAGATTATATTAGGTCCATTTTACAGATGAGGGAGCTGAGAGAGGTAAAATGGTCCACTTTGGGGTAGCAGAGAGCATCCAGGCCATGAGAATCTCTGTCCAGGAGTCCCCCTCCAATAGTGTTGTTGGGGCCCCTCCCCAAATTTTAGGTTTAAGCCAAAGGCCTGCCCTCCCTTTGGGTGGTCCCTCCCCCCCACCCCCCTTTTGGTGCCACAGGTTTTGGGAAAGGAACCCAGGCAGAGCACCCAGACTCCTCTCCGTTTGGCGGGGCTTGCCATCCTAAACCAGTTCTTCCTGTCCAGCTGGGAGCATTCCCCTGAACTGCTTTCCTGCCACTCCCTCCCTGGCCAATTAAAGGCAGCCTTGTTTTGGGAGCTGGACCCCCCCCCCCCCCCGCCCACCTGCCAGAGGTGTTGCTGCCCAGGGGCACAGCCCACTGACTTGGCACCAGGCCCAGTCAGTTCTGGGGACGGGCCCCTATCCACCAGGTGTACTCTAGCTTAGAATGTTTGTGGTCTTCTTGAGAATTCTCTCCTTGATTGCACAGAAGTAGGGGTGGGGCGGAAGCCCAGGAGGTCTAGGACCCTTGAGTGACCAGTGAGAGCTCTTGGAAGTTCTTAGAAGCCCAGAGAGCTGTCAAGCACCCAGGAGAATATTTTGGCCACAGATTGGAGGGCTCCATGTGGTTGAGTCTCTTTCTCTGAATTGACATCCCCCATCTGTACAGTGAGGGGTTTGAACTGAATGGCCTGGAGAGCCTTTTCCAACTCAGATATTCTATTAATAATTTAGTACCTACCCTTTGAAAGGGGCTGTGGAAACCTTAAGACATCTAAGGCATTCCCTCTCTTAAAAAAACTTATGGTTCATGAGGGAATTAATATGCTTCACCATGTTCTGAGCCTCCCCCCAGTACCACTTCCACCCACACACCCAGGGCAGGAACTCTGCTCTGTTCATTTTTAGTGAAATACCTGTCCCAGAGTTAGTTCTCAGGAAACGTTTGTATGGATGAATAAATAAATGCATGTGTGAACTTCATTCTAAAAGGTGCATCGAGGTTATTTATCACTAATATGAATGCCTCCCAGTGATTCTGGGAGGTAGGTATTATCATCTCCATTTTTATGGGAAACTGATGCTCCGAGGAATGTAGTGCCTTGCCAAGGTCAGAACCAGGTCTGTCTGGATAACACAAGGTGTCTGGTTTGAGCATCCTCAGAGAACATTCCAGATGAGGTGATTGGCTGGGTTTGAAGGTAGATACTTGGGTCCTACTTCTGAATTGCTGGGTGGCCTTGAGCAAATATGCCCTATCTCTGGGTCTCAGTGTCCCCAACTCTGAAATGAGGTGGGACCAAAGCCCTGTAAAGGTGCTTCCTGCCCGGATTACCCACTGACGGGGGCAGGGGCCCTTCTTGGCCTCCTTGGTAAAGAGCCTAAACAAGAAGAGATGTTGGGAGGGGTGGCGGAGACATTCAGCTCCTGCCGTCCCCAGCTCCTGGAAACAGAGGACCCTTCCAAGGACTTGGAGTGCTGAGCCGGCCTGAATGAGGAGCTGGGAGAGCCAGCCTGGGCTTCCCGCCTCTGTTCCCTTTGGGGAGGAATTGGCTCCTAACTGTCCTCAGCCTCCTGGACTGGGGGGCATGATTTCCAAAAGACTGTTGAAAATTGGGGGAAGGGGCTGGACAGGGCTCTGTGAGTCACTGGAGGAGAGCAGTAGCTGGCCTGCCTGAGTCACTCGTTTCCTTTCGACGTCTTGGCGAATAGGATGACTCTATGGTCGGGGTGTCGGAATGGGCTCCAGAATTTATCCTGTCCTTTGGGAGCCTATTAGAGATACCCTGCGTCTCAGTGTCCAGGGCCTTGAGGGGACATACAGGAATACTTGTCCCAGGCCCTCAACATTCCAGCACCTTGCCTGTGTGTGGACTTTGACGGGGTAGAGTTCAGCCAGTCCTCAGAACTGGTCTTTTGACCTCTGCAGGTCAAGAAAAGCAGGTAGAGCTTTTTCTTTTTTTTCCTTTTTTCCTTAGAGCAAAACTGAGGCTGCAACTGGTCTGAGTTCATGGAGCAAAGCTGGTGCAGTCCAGATTTGACTTGACCCCAGGAGTGTCTGATTTTTCTGACATGCCGCCTCCCCGCCCCCTGCTTCCTGGGACTGGCTGGAGGGCACTGGGACGCCAGACCTCGCTGCAGGGGTGTGAAGTCCACTCCTCCTCCTTGCTGCAGGGTTCTAGATGGGCTGCCTCAGCTTCCCGGTCTGGGAGGAGATGGTGGTAAAGCTTATAGGAGAGGCTGCAAGGAGAGCTCCCTGTACCCCGCCTGGGAGGGAGGAGGCCAGGTGTGCCTGGACCTTTGACGACCCCACCCCAGGGACCCTGGAAGCTTCCTCCCCTCCCCCCAACAGCTGCGAGGTGGGCAGGGAGGAGTCTAGGGTGGGGCTGATGGAGCCCAAATCTCTTATTTGTTTGTCTTAGAAGTGGCTGTTGGCTAATTATCCGATGGGTTTATATTTAAACAAGAACCAGTTCCTGGCAGCTCCACCCCTCCTGCCGGGATCTGTAGGAACCCCCTGCTGAGCAGTTTTCAGCCTGGAGGGAGCAGGGTAGGGGTTCACAAAGGGTCCCAGACAAACAGGACACTGCCCAGGACTTGGGGTCACCCTCCTGTGTTGGAGGGGCAGTGTTCTGTAGGAGGAGGGAGGAGGGGCAGAGTTCCTAATCCTGGGGAGGCTGAATGAATTGCAAATAGCCCTCTGGGCTTGAGGGGGTTGTGATGGTGGACAGAAAAGGTACAGTGTTCTGCAAAGCTAGTTTTCATTGTGTGGTGCCTAGAGAGGGAGGAGGAGATGGCACGTGGCAACAACTGGGGCCTGATTTAACCCCAGGAATACGAGAAACCCGACTTCTTGGGCTGTCTTGTTAACTCACTGGTGACCTTTGGGTGTGGTCCCGCACCTCGAGGAGCCCTCTGGCTATGTGTGCTGGAGGCTGGGTGACTGTAAAGTGGGTACATTTCACAGCTGAGTCCCCATCCCAGCTGTGCCGCTCACCCAGGGACACACAGTTATTAAGTCACTTTGCCACCGTGAGCCCTAATGTCCTCTATAAAACACCTGTGTCACTTGAGGGTCATAATTGGTGTTTAGCAAACTTGTAAAGTGCTGCCTTAAGTTTGGTTTATTATTAGCAGCTAGACAAGGGTTCTTAACCTGGCCAGACGTTGGCTTCGGGGAGGTGATGTCTGTGTACCCGTTGAAAATGTAAGCCGATGGTTACAGTTCTTGGGGTTCAAAACCTTCTATCCTTTTCAGAGGGCTCCAGGAGTCCCCAAAAGATCACTCCGTGATCTGAACAGTTTGGCTTCGGCCTTCTACAGTCGTCATTCCCCCTACCCAGGGCTGCTGCTCCCCACCCCGACCCTGGGCCAGGCCCTCCTACTCAGCTCCCCTCCCCCATCCTTCAGGCCCCGAGCTCAGCTGCCCCAGTTTTCTCTGGCACAGTAGAGGCTGCTAGTCAGGTGACACCTGGGGTAATGGAAAGGGGAGGCAGGGAGAGGCTGGTATGTGTGGAAACAGTGACTTGGTGGAGCCCGGCCGGTTGTGGCCAGGCCTGCAGGGACTGGCTGTACTACTCGGAACCTCAGGGCGTGGGGAAAGGGGTGACAGAAATAGGGATACTCCTTGCCCTGGGGAAGCCCGCCCGGCCGGGAGATGTCTGTGGGACAGACTGACCTGGTCTGGAGCGGTGGTTCTCCGAGTGGCGGGGGAGGCTGGGAAGGGGCAGGAAGCCAGCACCCAGGGCTGGTCTCATCAGCGAGGCAAGACTATCGGCTCTGCTCTGCAGAACACGAGAGGGAGGGTTGTTTACGTCCTGCCCACGGATCCAGCAGGGCCCTCGGATCCGCTGCCTAGATTACAAACCCCAGCTTCAATGCACCTCTGTCTCTGCGGCCCTGAGGGAGCCAGCCCCCTCCCGGCTGTCTCCACCGGTAATCGGAGCAGTGCCCAGCTTCGTTACCAGGCCTCCAGACAGAGGGAGGCTTGTCTCTTTGAGAACCGTCTTTTACAGGTGGGGAAACTGAGGCCCAGAGAGGGGACTCTCCCCAGATCACCCAGGGAGTTAGTGACAAGGGTACTGCCTCAGCTTCTGGCGGGGTTATGTCCAGAGGCTGCAACAGCTCCCGCCCCCTTGCCTAGCTGGCACCCCAGGATCCTGGAGCCCTTGCTGTGGGAATGGGCTGCACTGTGAGGGGAGCTGGTGAAAAGCTGGCTGCTGGCAGTGCCCAGCCTGGCTTCTCTCTCGAGTGATTGTGTTCAGAGTAACCTGACCTTGGAGTGACATTCGAATCCCCACCTCTCCCCGTCCCCTAGACCTGGCTTAACCCTTCAGGTACCAGAGTACCCAGTCATGGATTGGTGTGTGGTTTCTTTCTGGCTTCTAGATGTTTTCTTCATCCCCGGGGCAAGTCAGGAAATACTCTGGGGGTACAGGTCCCCAGGTAGAACTTCAGGTGTCTCTGGTCACTGCCCTTTGTTCCTTTTGGGAACATTCAACTGGTCTTCCCTCTGCCTCTGTCTGCTTAGGACAGGCACTCAAAGTTGTGTGACCTTGGGAAGATCTCTGCCCATCTCTGGGTCTTTTTCTCTTGCACAATCTTAAGAGACCTGGTTGGTTGGTCTCTGGTCTCAGAAGCAAAATAAGAATGTGGATGTCCTTTCACAGTTTGCAAAGCACCTGCCCATCCACCGACCACTTTCTTTCTAGCAATGGAACTGCTTCTATCACTTTTCCCAGGTCTCTGACCCGTTGAGTACTAATCTCCTTAGCCAGAAGGAAGGCAGGTCGGGATTAATAAGAGCCAGCTACTCACTGAGCACCTGCTGTGTACCAGGCCACATGCTGGGTCTCTTGCACACATTAATGCATTTTCACTTAATCCTCATCATCCTGCACGATGCTACCAGCCCTGGTTACAAAAAGAGGAAACTGAGGATTCAAGATGTGCAATAACCCCGAGGCCCCTAGAGTTAAGAAGCGGCAGGGCTGCAGTTTGCTTGTACATCTGCCCTTATGGGTAAGTGCTCTGGTGGTAAATCCTTCGTTGGTCTGCCAAGGTGTAGAGTCCTGGTTGTGGTCCCCGGGTTTTGCTCATGCTGGGGGATATCTGACCTTTTAGAAGGGGGATGGGGGAGGACAGTGACTGTATCAGTAGCCCCTTCTAGGGGCTCTCCTGCCACGGTCACGCTGGTGGGTTTAATAGTTGGAGCCCAGGGGAATCACCATCCCCCCTCCTTCCTAAATTTGGCTTGCCCAGTTGCCCATCTGGTCTCACCTCCAGAAATAAGGGTAAAGTGTGTCCTTGACCCTGCCTCCCCTGGGGAAGATCAAGGTGAGGGAAGGCTCTCCTCCCTCCTTTGCCCCCACCAGTTCACATTTAACCAAGCCTTGACCCTGAACTTTTCCCTGGTGCCCCAGCCAATTTTCTGTTCTTTTGTTTGAGCAATATCACTTTCACCTTTATTTACTCCCTGGCCAGGGGAGGGGGTGCCCTGGAGCCCTGGCCTGGCAGTGTGTGTTGTGGCTTTGGGGTTGGGGTGGAGAGGTGAAGCGTGGGTGGCAGTGAGAAGCCTGGCTGTGGCTAAGGCATGGTCTTGAGAAAGATCTAGGTTTGAATCCAGTCCCAGCACTGTCCCTTTCTAGCTGTGTGACTTTGGATGAATGAATCAGCTGAACCTCAGTTTCCTGCAAAAAATGAGTAAAGCACCTTACAAGGCTTTTGTGCCAATAAAAAGAGCTTAGAGAGAAGCACCCAGCTTGGTGTCTGGCATGTGGTGGATACTCATGCTAGTTACCCAGTCTCCATGCCTTTCCTGGGTGACTGAAGCTGTGGGACATTGGGGTAGGGTTGGTGACCTTTTTCTAGCTTCATGCCTGTAGGCTATGGACTGCGTGGGGGGAGTATATCTGGAGTGACAGCTGCAGTCTGTGGATTTGCCGAGACCCTTAGGAGCAGCCAAAACCCTTGAAGGGGGAGGGAGGACAACTCCAGCCGGGAGCCAGGAGACCTAGGTTCGAAGTCCAGCTCTGCTGCCAGCTGTTTGGGTGACCTTGGCAAACCCCTTGTCTTGTCATCTGTTTGCTGGGTTATAAAATGGGATGGTTGTGTTCTGTGGCCTCAGATACCTTCTGTGGCAGGTGCTAGTCCCTTTGGAACAAAACAGCACCCAGCTCTCTTCTTTTCTATGGATAGTTTAGGGAAGCATCCAGCATCTCTAAACCCCCAGGCATCAACCCCAGGTGCCCACCATGGTCTGGGGGACCCAGGCCCACTGCCTTATTCAGCTGACGATTTCTGTTTTGTGTCTGTGAGAGGGACAAAGAGGGTGCCTGTGTGTGCACACACATATGAACGCGTGTTCCCCAGGCAGGGATGGGTGAGCCGAGAACAAACCACAGTCTTAGCCAGGAGCAGGGTGGGGTCCTTCTCTGGTCAGGGCTGGGCCTGGCTGCTTGGTGGCCTGGTTCTTCAAAGCCACCCCAGACTGAATGGGCCTTGTCTGAAAAGAGGGTGGGGAAAGGGAGGGCTGTTGCACACACAAGGGGTGATTGCCCACAGTTCATGGAGCTTGGTCCAGTCTTGCTGGCTCCCACCTACTTGGGAATTTCCCTCATATCAGGGTCATGGGTGGGGAAGGGGCCAGAGAGGGTACTTCTGGAGCTGAAGAAGGGTTTAATTTCCTGTGTCTTCCCATCAGCCTGACAAAGCTTCTCCCTTGACTTGCTGTAGGAGGGCACCTATGCTCATCCAATGCACAGCCTCAAGGGACCCCTGTCCTTAGAGCCTGGAATAGGTGTCTGGCCAGGTCTAATCCTGGCCATGCCGCTGATCCCCGGTGTGACCTTAAACAAGTTTATTCTCTCTGGGAACCTGGTATAAAAATGAAGGGTTAGGGATGACCACAAAGAGTGCCGAACTGAGAATAAATCTGGGTTTCAGCCTCAGTTTTGCTGCCCACTTGGCTACAAGCTCATCATACCCGCCACCTCTCTGTCTTCATTTCGTTAATGTAAATTGCAGGTAGTTTCTCGCAGCCAATCAGCGTTTTAATCCCATGGGTTGTTTTGAAACACCTCTTAGCACTTTCACATACTAAAGGAAGGGCAGGATGCGGTAAACAACATTCTGTGACTCCGTGACTCCTGGGGCACAGGGAGGGTTGGGGAGGGTCTCAGCCTGAAACAGCCCAGTGTTGGGATCTCAGCCCCTGCTTTGAGGACTTTGAGCTCTGACTCCACACAGCCAGTCTGGTCTCCAGGCTGAGTCAACAAGCAGCCAAAGTACCTTCTTTCCCTCTTGGGCTGGATTTGACCTCCACTTAACAGGGCTCCCTCCTAGCCTGGGTAGGCGGGCACTCCATGTTCACGTGTGTTTGTGCGTGTGTTTATGTGTATGTGGTTAAAGGCTTAGGTGACCTATGCCTGGGTTCTGGTCCTACGCCTGGGTGCGGTCACTTTCGGCCTGTGTGACCTTGGGCAAGTGACTTTATCTTTCTGAGCCTCCTGCCCCCTGTTTCCATTTCTGCAATAAAGATCTATTAGGAGGACCTGCTTCATGCTAAGTGGTTAGCTTGGTAAGCCATGGAGATCCTGCTGTTTCCGATTCTGGGCCCCAGGGGAATTTGCAGCAGGAGATGGGGATAGGAGCGCAGGGACCCCACCCTAGGTACTGGCAGCTTGCGCAAGCACGGAGGAGCCTTTTCCTTCAGCTGCCAAACCAAAGCCACAGGCACGGGCTGTGTGCGGGGGCTGGAATTCCAGCTCCAGCAGCTCAGCAGCTCCTGATTCTCGAGTCATGAAGTCATCCCTAACCAGAGCTTAACCCCTTCTGGCTCCCCACCCCCACGTGTGCCAGGCGCTCTCTCCCTTCCGGCGGTGGGAGGGGCAGTGCCTGCCCGCCACCTTCCTCCCAGCCTGAGACTGCTCCCTTCCCGGAATCCAGCATGTGCCCTCGCGTGGGTGGAAGATAGCACCACAGTCAGGTCCACCCCCTTCTCCACGGAAGCCAGTGGAGAGTACAGGAGGAGCCTGGGCATCTCCTGAGATGGTAACCTTGTCTTAGGAACGGATATTCCTTCTCAGGCTCCCCCGTATGTCACCGGTAGTCTCAGCTAAGGGAAGGACAGCCTGGGCAGTCAGAAACAGACCTGGCCTCTTTCCACTCAGAACTCTGTAGCTAACTCACTGTGTGACCTCGGGCAGGTTACTGCCCTGTCTGGGGCTCAGATTCTCTCAAATTCTATGAAATGGAAAGCCAGGAACTCCCTGGCCTCTCCAGCTGGTGTTCTGTGGTTCCGAGCAGAGCCCTTACTTCTCGCAAATAGGGACTCTGGGAAACAAGATGAGAATGTCTTGGCGGGGGCGGTGTGTTGAACTTAATCAAAACACTAACTCCTCTGGGAAATAGTAGGCACTTTAATATTTGAATTAATTAGTGGAATAATGAACTTTGCCCGGGGCAACAGAAGCCTCAGCCCGGAAGCTAAGGGGAAGGGTGTAGGCATCTCAGCTGCCTCCTCTCTGCTCTCCGGAGCTCTAGGAGATGGAAGCAGGGTCGCTGATGTACTGTATGACCTTGGGAAAGTTCTCTGCCCCTGTGGACTTTTGATACTTTCCTTTTGAAAGCTTCTCAGTGGGGTGGACCTAAGATCCTGCTGTGACCAGCTGGGTTTTCCTGGGGGCTGAGTGGCACTTACGGGTGCTGGAACTGTGCCCTGCACGGTGCTGGCTGCAGGACAGATCCATGGGAGATGTTTGTAGGCTGAATACAAGCGTGCGCTTATGCACTCTTGAGTCACCACGCTTGGACAGCGCCCTGACCTGAGGCTGTCCTGGGGTGTGCGTGAGCCAGCCCTGCCCCTCCCAGCCGAGTCTGACTCAGCTGGGAAAGGTGTCCTGGACTGGGTAAGACCAGAGCCAGCAGCCCTCTCCCTGCCCTGGGTGAATCAGCTGTGAATGAATGCATCATAGGACCCTGGAGTATGGGATCCTTGGCTCTGAAGTCAGGCAGCCCTGTCTGGAATCCTCACTCCTCCATTTGCTACTTGTGTCACCAAAAGAAAATGATTTCATGTCTCAAATGCCCAGTTTCCTTAGCTGTAAAATGGGGTTAAAGAAGTGCCTTTAGAGTTATTAAGAACAGGGACTGACATGTAGCAAATGCTTAGTAAATAGTACCTAGTAATATCTGTGTTCTGATTATTCCCACCTTTATGATTTTTATTAGCCCAGAAAGGTAAAGAGACTTGCCTAAGGTCACACAGTAAGTGAGGGGCCAGGACGGATCCAGGATCCAGGTCTCCAGGCTTTGGCCTGATCCCCTTCCAGCACTCCGGCTTACCTTCCTGAATGTGCAGTTCGCTGCCTTTCGAGGCTCAGGGGCTGTTGGAGAGCACTGGGGGGCCTGTTGGCTGATGTATCTCCTCTTTTCACCCTAGATCCGAGAGACCGAGGTCATCGACCCCCAAGTCCTCCTAGAAGGCCAATACTTCTCCGGCGCCCTGCCAGATGACGAGGACGCTGGGGAGCTCGGGCAGGAAGCCGATGACTTTGAGCTGTCTGGCTCTGGAGATCTGGGTATGGAGGGCATGGTGGGCAGGCCTGGGGCACGGGGCTGAAGGGGATGTGGCCTCATCTCCTAGCATGGTGACCATGCATGGGGACTTGGATTTTGGGGGAAATTTTTCTCCAGTGCTCCTCTTCCCTCAAAAAAGAGCAAACAAAAGTAGCTGGATCAACCCTTTGCACCCCTGAGACCCTCCCCTGGCTAGTTGTTTGTTGCTTTGGGTTCATTTGTAGCAGTAGGTTTTCTGAGCACTAGCCTCAACCTGTCCACCTTTGGCTGAGGGCATGGGGGTAGGGGTGGGGATGGGGAGGTCTGATGGAGTGTTTTTCTTCCTTTGAAAAGGAAAAGAACCAGTTCAGAAGCCTGGGGACATGTGTAGGCAGAGGTGTGGATGGGGAACAAAGATCAAGCCCCTGCTTGGTGGTAGGGGCATGTAGGTGAAGGGGCCAGGCCTTTTGGGGCTGGACCAGGGCAGGTGCCTTTCCTGGTCTTCTGTGACTTCTGGCCCTCGCTGCCGGGCCACATAGAACTACCGAGAACCATCCCTCCTATGTGCAGGCTGTTATAACGATTCCAAGTTTGAGCTTTGGAGTCCCATGGTGCCTGAGCTCAACCTGCCCCTCTGTGGCCTCCCAGCCTTGGTTTCCCAATCTGTGAAATGGGAACAGTAATGACAGCACATCAGTGTTGTGGGGACTGGACTGAGTTAAAACTCTTGGCTCGTATCAGGCGCTCAGTAAATATTTTAATATTGCAATTTCTAATATATCATGTTGCAATCTAGAGTGGACTCAAACAGTCCCCCGGGGAGCTTGTTAAAAGCAGATTCTGCTTCAGTGGGCCCTGAAGTTCTGCATTTCTAACATCCCCCCGGTGATGTTGTTGGTCCCTGGATCCACACTTTACAGAGCAAGAGTTTGGAGCTGACGAAGCATCTGCTCAGCTACCAGCTCAGCATTCCTGTGAAAGAGCCAGGGAGGCAGGTCTTAGGAGCCCCATTTTACAGATGAAGTGACTGAGGCTGGAGTGGGAATGGTTACCTGCTGGACAGTGAGCATTTGGGGGCTGTTTGTGAGTTAGGACTCCCACCAGCCATGGCGTTGGGAGTCATTTATTTGGGGGTAACTGACCTCACACTCACACAGCCTTTATGACCTTTCAGATGACTCAGAGGACCCCAGGATCTTCCCTGAAGTAATTCACCCCTTGGTAAGTAGCTAAATGCTTTTGCCTCTCGCCCCTTGCTTCTCTGTAACACCTGTTAAGAGGAGCAGAATAATGAGGGTCTGACCTCACTCTGCAAGAAGGCTTTTATTTGCAGCCCTGGGCTCCTCTGGGGCAGGACAACTGTGGGTCATGGCGAGGCCATCCCTCCTGCAGGGATAGTTACTATCAACACTTAATTTTGTGCTTCCGACCCCTTCTCTGCGCTTCTAGGTATTTCCCAACATTAATATCAAATTATAGACACAGTTCTGGGTACTGCATTTTTCACTGAAGGTGGTCATGAATATCTCCCCAGATGATTAAATGTTCTTCCTGTTCATTTCTATAGGGTGCATAATCATATTTTACCTGATTTCCCTTATTGATGGAAAAGTTTGTAAGTTTTTGATATTCTAAAGTTAGAATACCACAGCAGGCGTCTTTTACACAAATCTCTGATTAGCTCCTTAGGACAGAATCCCAGAGGCAAACTTGCTGCCTTAAAGGGCAAGCAATTTCTGCAGTTTTGCCACACTCTCCTCTAGAGTGGTTTCTAGAATACCCCCTGGCCAGCAGTGAGTGGGAACCCCTGCTTCTCTGCACCCTTCGTCACATTATTCATTCCCCTTTGGGGACAGACCTACTAGAAAAGTTGAGGGTACAGACTTGACAGCATGATTGTTGAGAGGTTGTTGGCCGATTTCTGCTCCAGTACCACATGGTACAGCCAGAGACGTGGCGGCTGAGTGTGTCTCTCTTCTCCTTCCCTCATCCAGGTGCCTCTGAGTAACCACATCCCTGAGAAGGCAGGGCCTGGAGACCAGGTCCCCACTGAGCCCGAGGAACTGGGGGAGAATGAGGTCATCCCCAAGAGGATCTCGCCCTTTGAAGAGGACGAGGATGTGTCCAACAAGGTGTCCATGTCCAGCACTGCCCAGAGCAGCAGCATCTTTGAGAGGACAGAGGTCCTGGCAGGTGAGGTCACGTGTTCCTCACAAGATGCCTGGGATGGGGAGGGGGCTCAGTGGGGTAGCGCTGTAGGCAGGGATGCCTCTAGCCCACGTGGCTCCTTGGCACCCCTTCCTCTCAGGCTCTCAGGGTGCGCTGGGGCACTGAAGGACTACACTTCCCTAAGGGGCCCCCTCTGACCGTGCAGCCTGGTGGAGGGGAGGACTGCGGATCAAAGGCTTCTAAAGAAGAGACAAGTAGAGTCCTTCACTTGCCTTAAGTCCTTCTCTCTTATTTTCAAAGCTCTTTTACAGCCTGGGTTTGGCACCTGGGGAGTTAATTATTGAAAGGTAACTTCTCTTGAAAATTTCCCTTGAAAGCCCCAGGCTCCGTAGGGTTGGGCTGGCTTCCCCTCCCCCTACTCTATCACTTGATAGCCTGTTACCTTGGCTGGGAAACTTTCAGAAGCTCAGTTGATGAGGGGAGCCTCAGTTTCCTTCTCTGTGAATGGGTACAGTGACACTTCCTTGAGCTGGTGTATTGACTCCATGAACAATAGCATCTGAAATAACTTGGCAAACTATAAAAGGCTGTTCTGATTTGTTAGTATAATCTGTCATTAAATTGACCCTTCAGGGTATGGGGCACACAGGGAACTTTCATGTGACAGATTAAGAAACTGAGGTCCAGAGAGGGTCAATGTTTTGGCCTCAGGTGAGAGCTGCAGGGTTCTTGACTGTAATGTGCTGTTGTGGGGAAAGTTCTGTGCCAGTGTGAGGCTTCAGGAGTGGCTCTGTCAAGCCTGACCGTGGGGCCTTCAGCCGGGGTGGTGGTGACTGGCTCCCTTTCTCCTTCCCTGGCCACCTTGGGGTCTCTAGAGTTGGCGGGGGGGGGTGGCGGGTTGTCGGCGGGAACTCCCTTTCTGGCCACATTTTACAGGCTGACAGCCACTCTGTATGAACCAGCCGGGTGAGTGGGCACCCTGGACCCATGCTAGGGAACTCAAGTCTCCTGGGAACCAGCTGGGCCAGCAGCTCTGAGGAGGCTTGCGGTGCCAGGAGAGAGCCCCGTGTCCTCCTCCCTCTGGGACAGATAAAGGATCTTGCCTGCGTCTTGTAGACGAGCTCCCTGGGAGTTTCACCCCAGTGACTTTGGGCTCAGCTCAGCCCTGACCCTGGCCTCCTGGTACTGGAGCCAATGTTTGTTTTTTTTTTATCTTTTCCTTCACTACTTTCTGTGTGATGTGGGCAGGGTGGGGGATGCTGTTGGATCTAGAGGGGCCCTTAGTGACCAGTTAGTCTTAGGAGTTTCACACTACTTGGTGGAAGTAGTTCAGAGGTAAAGGCTCATCCGTCTTCTTCAACCACAGTTTCCCTTTCAGCTGGCACATGTGGGATTAGCAGACCAACTAAGGCTTCTACTGCTTTTAAAGAAAAATTTAAAAACCACTGATCTGGTCCAAGCAACTGTTTCTTAGACATGGGGAGACCGAGGCCCAGAGAAAGCAAGCTACTTGTTTTGGGTCGCATAGCAAGAGACGGAACTGAAGCCACGCCATCTCTTAAATCTTCCAGTTGAGAATTAAACAAGTGTAAGATCCTTGTGTAAAATGTTACATTGTTGAGCTAGCTGAGGTTGGACCCTCCATTCCAGTAGCTTTTAAATAGCACCTGGGCGTTTATCAGGTGCTTACTATGTGCCATGTGATGCATGGGCCCCCCTCATGGAGTCCCCGGAACAACCGGATCAGACAGGCATAGTTATCCATACTCTTTACAGATAAGGAAACTGAGGCTCGGAGAAGCCAAACCACTTGTCCAAAGTCACAGAACCAGGAAGTGGTAGACCTGGCATTTGAACCTAGGATTAGAGTCACTTCTGAGACTGTACTTGGACCTTGACCTTGTGGGAAGTCCCAGCACAGACCCAGGGTTGAAGTCATCAGAGGGAAAGGTGATGGAGACAGGGATGGGGTTCCTAGGTGATATTCCATGTGCTTTTTCTGGCATCTTCTGGGGACTCTTTGTTGCTGCTTTTTCATAGTTTTAGCCCAGAAAGAACCTTACTTGGCTCCTCTGTGCCATTGTGCCTCCATTCTGTGCATAGATGTGGAGTGTATGTGGGGACAGAAAATTAATCTTCTTAGCCTGAGTAAGACCGAATTAGGGGACTCAATCTGCCACAGAAAGGATTCTGTGAGACATCCCTGCCCCCTCAGCGAGCAGGAATGAGCCATTCAGGCCACCTGGCATGGTGCAGCAAACACAAGCTCATCTGAGGTCGAAGCCCACATCTACCCGATGCTAGCCAGGTGCCCTGGGCAGTGCTCCTCTCTGAGTCGAACTGCGAGCATCATTTATTAAGGACTTAGTCTTGTGCCAGGCCTGATTCAGGGTGCTAGGGACACAGATAGAAACCACAAAGGTTTACAATTAATAAGCATCGAGCATATGCTATGTACTGTTCTAAGCACTTTAAGTGGGTTAATTTATTTAATCCTTAGGACAAACATATGAGAAAGCTACTATTATTTCCACTTTGCAATAGGAGAGAGAGGAAGGAACTTACCTAAGATCACACAGCCAGTAAGTGGGAGAAATGGGGGTGGAACCTAGACCTTAACCACTGAGCTACGTACGTAGGAACATAACCCACCATATATAATTATCTATAACATAGTCGTGTGGACATATTAGTATGTTACAGCCGTGTGTGGTAGCGTATACCTGTGTGTACAGAGAATGTGTATACCTGTGTATGGAAGTATAGGCCTGCCTAGCTTCGTGTGCACATAGGCACAGCTAGAGCACACTGTGCTCAGCACCGTGGGGTAAGTATGTCTAGGGGGATTTCCACAACCTGCAGTTTTCCTAGCTCCTGGCTCAGCCCTAAGCTCTTGCTGGGGAATCAGCCTGGTGTTTGGAAGGAGGCTGCCTTTGGACTCAGGCAGATGTGGGTTGGAATGGTGGCTTTGTCCCTCTGGCCCTATGGTCTTCAGTGACTTATAGTGACCCCCTTCTCATAAATGAGGTCATGAGGATCAAATAAGGCTGCCCGGCACAGGTGATGGTGATGGTAAGGATGTCCAGTTGTGAGAGGACCAACTGGGGGCCGTGGCAGTGTATCCCGAGGTCCCAGAGACCAGCTCTCATCTCCCCTCTCTCCTCTCTTCTCTCCAGCTCTGATTGTGGGTGGCGTTGTGGGCATCCTCTTTGCCGTTTTCCTGGTCCTGCTGCTGGTATACCGCATGAAGAAGAAGGATGAAGGCAGCTACGACCTGGGCAAGAAACCCATCTACAAAAAAGCCCCCACCAATGAGTTCTATGCCTGAATCTTCTGCATGGGCACCAGCTTGGACTTTAGCGGGGAGGGAAGCCGAAGGATTTTGAAGGTTGGCCTTTGGGGGAGGGCAAGCTAACACTGACCTATCAGCATCTCCAGCTCTGTGTCCGGAGAGACGCCATCTTCTACTCTTCCTGCCTCCTCTTGATTCTCTGGGCCTCGATTGTCTCAGCAGAAAAATGGGGTTAAACTTGGCCTTTCTGAAGGCGAGTCTGGGACTGAATCGTTTCTTAATCTCCCAGTTTAGAAGCTAGGCCTAGCTTAGAGCCTATACTGACCATCCCTCATCCAGAGCCCCTCTGAAGCTGTTGTGTGAGTCCTGCTGGAGGTCCACCCCTGGCAGCCTCCCTCCCTTTCACAGTCCTCCTTCTGCTAGGAGCTGGGAGAAGGGACTAGAGCCATCTGCATCTTGAGATGTGTCCATCAAAGGGCACTTGTGACCACACTACAGGAGTCACTGTGGTCTAGCTCGGGCCATTCTAGGCTCTTTCAAGTGACTTTTGGAAATGTTTTATTTGGAGAGGGAGGGGAATCCAAGAGGATGGGGAGAGGAGCTGAAAGTTCATACTGAAATAGATTTGTAGAATATTTGTAAATCTATTTTTAGTGGGGTATTTTTTTTTTTAACAATTCATTCCTTTATGCAGAGCCTCTTTGCCTGAGCAAGAATGAGCAGATGCCGAGGTCCCTGCTCTCGTGCACATTTCCACAGTACCTGCTAAGTTTGTATTTAATGGTTTTTGTTTGTTTGTTTCTCGAAAATGAAAGAAGAGCCTGAGATATGATTTTTATTATTGTTTTTTTTACTATTTATAGCTTCAGACAGGGCCTCCCCTTCCCTCTTTCTTCTTTTTCTTTAAAGCCCTTCCCCATTTTTTTTTTTTTAATACTTCCCCCTCCCCTGCTCATGACCTTGGCCCTTTCTGAAGCTGCTAAGAAGTAGCTTGTACTGAAACATAGTTTTCTAGCAGATCCCAAAATATAATGGAAGGGATGTTGGGATATTTGTATCTCTCTTCTTGTAATATATTATTATTCTTCCTTGGTTCTAGAAAAATAGATATATATATTTTTTCAGGAGATAGTATGATATTTCCAGTTTGAAGTTGGCCGGATGGTTGAGTGAGTGAATTTTTGTGTGGCTGAGTGGATTTTTACCTCTTTCTTTGGCCCTGTTCCTGGTGCCTTCTCCTGATCTGGCTGGAATAGTTGAGGGTGGATGATTCCACCTTCTATCTAGCTTTTAATTTAGCACAGCTGGTGTTCCTGTAGATGCTTTCTCCAAATTTAAGAGAAAATTGGAGAGCTGCACCATCCAATATGGTAACCACTAGCCACATGTGGCTATTTAAATCAATTAAAATTACATAAAGTTAAAAATTCCCTCCTCACTTACACCACCCACATTTCAAGTGCTGAGTTGCCACATGTGGCTAGTGGCTGCTGTACCGAACACGCAGGCAGAGACCATGTCTATCTCTTGGACAGCACTGCTGGAGAACTAAACTGACTTAACACGTCACAGTCCCAGCTTTGCTGGGATGGCCTTTGTCTCCCTGGGTAAAGAGGGGGATGGCGGCAGGGGCTGATTAGGCCTTAGCTCCAGAGCCTGTTGTCTGCGACCCCTCCTCTCCAGAGACGAGAGGCTGGTGGCTTAGCCTGGGCAGGCCAGGTCGTCTCCTGACCCCACTGGCTGGGTGGAGGGAATGATCCTCGCTTCTGCACCCCTCACCACAGGGTCCCAGCTGGCTGGGTCCTCTTCCCTGTGTTCTTCTCTGGCTGTGTTGGGAGTGAGCACCTCTTCTGTAGCCACTTCACACTGTTGTCTGTTACTGATTTTTTTGATAAAAAGATAATAAAATCTGGTACTTTCTAGATTGCCTGCCTGTCATTTTAAATGTCATAAGAAGTCATCCTTTCCAGGCTCTGTATCCCTTGATCTCAGTGGAGCCTGAGATAGTTGCCCTGACCAAATGCCCTTCCGGATGCCAGACATGGGAGGGGGAGAAGTAAGAAGCCAGCAAGGACCTGGAGAGGAGGGAAGAAAGTCAGAACGCCCACGCCCACACTGAGCTGCAGCCTGTGGGGCGTGTGGCGCCTACCTCAGTGTTTTGTTTAGGCGGCACCGTGTTTAAAAAACAAACACTAAAATCCTTGGATTAGTTGCCAGCTATAAAATGACGTTTCCCATAAAAATCCAGATTCCCCATTTCCCTTAGAGGAAAACAAGATATGGCAACGATCAGGCCTTGCTGACGGGCGGGTGCCTCGCTACAGTCTCTGTCCACCTACTTCACTCCTGTCACCTGCATGGCCTCTGCACACACTCTTGTTAGTGGGCCCTGGACAAGTACCACTGATGCCTCTCTTGATCCTGTAACAACCCTGTGAGGTGGGTAAGATCCTTTTCACCAGGGGGACAACTTGCCCTTGGCGTGTCCATGCCAAGTTAAACCTTCATGCCAGGGCCTTGCCGTTGGTGGTCTTCCCTTGGTGCCACGTGGCTCACGTCACATGTGCACATGCCAGGAACCCACTCTGCTTTACGCGTTTACCCATTTAATCCACAACTCTACATAGTAGGTGCTATTAGTATTCCCATTTTACCGAGGGGGGAACTGCAGCTCAGGTTAAACCCACAGCTTACCAACAGGAGAGGTGGGATTTGAACCCTGGCCATGGGGCTCTGGAGTCTGCTCATAACCACACTGCCTGTCAATGGGATTATGTCACCCAGAACCCCTTTACTGGGGGCTCCTTGGGCCTCACAAGCTTCCTCTGAAGCAGTGAGTCTGGTTTCAAATTCTTCCCGAGGCCCCTGCTACCCTTGTTTTCCTGAGTCCCATGAGGCTTGAGTGGGTTTCTGTTCTTTGTAACTTGGGTTTTGCAGAAGGCCCTCGCATCTCTTACATCTGTACTGCCCAATACAGTGGCTACTTACACTTAAATTAAAATTTAAAAAATTAAAATTCAGTGCCTCTCAGTTGCACTAGCAGCCACATTTCAAATGCTCAATGGCCACATGTGGCTAGGGGCTACCCTATTGGATGATGCCGATGAGAAGGTTTCTGCTGTCGTAGAAATTGTGTTCGGGCCGTTGGATGCTGTAGGACGGTGAGTCAGGACCTTTCGAGTTGGATTTCAGCTCACTGGCTGTTACCTTGTGCTCCAACAGCCTACGGGGAGGTAGGTTAGAGCCTGCTACACAGTAAGTGCCCAATAAGTGGCACTTTAGTCTCATCAGTGCCATCTTTTCGGTAAGATATTAGCTCCAGAAAGCCCCTATATTATCTATTACTGTGTAAAATTACCCCCAAACTTCGGGGCTTGTGACAACAATAAATATCTCATGTTGTTTCTCTGGGTCAGAAATTAGGAGCAGGGGCTGGCCCCATGGCCGAGTGGTTAAGTTCGTGCACTCCGCTGCAGGCAGCCCAGTGTTTCATTGGTTCGAATCCTGGGCGCGGATGTGGCACTGCTCATCAAACCACGCTGAGGCAGCGTCCCACATGCCACAACTAGAAGGGCCCACAACGAAGAATATACAACTATGTACTGGGGGGCTTTGGGGAGAAAAAGGAAAAAATAAAATCTTTAAAAAAAAGAAAAGAAATTAGGAGCAGCTTGGCTGGGTGATTTTGGGGTCTCAGGAGGTTGCAGTTAGTGTCGGCCAGGGCTGCAGTCATCTGAAAGCTCGACTGGGCTGGAGGATCCACTTCCCAAGTTGATGTTAGCTATTGGCAGGAGGCCTCGGTTCCTTGCCACAGGGGCCGCCATAGGGCTGACTAACTTGTCCTCAGGACACCGCAGCTGGTTTTTCCCAGAGAGTGAGCCAAGAGAGCCAGGTGGAAGCCTCAATGCCTCTTATGGCCAAGTCTTGGAAGTCACACACTGTGACTTCCACAATGTCCTATTGGTCACACAGGTCACCCTTATTCACTGTGCAAGGAGACTACAGAAGGGCAGGAGTAACACCAGGAGGCAAGACTCATTAGAAAGCCATCTTCAAGACTGGTTACTATAGCCACATTGCTGCTCAGCCCTGCACAGGGGCTAATTTATCTGGAGAGCTAACTCTGAGTGGCACTTGGTATAACAGTATTTCTGAGAATTGAGCAGGGGGTGCAAAGTGGGTTTTGGACAATATTGGGCCATTTTTGTTCATAATCCTGCCAATCTTCTGAGGCAGCAGAAGCAATGAGGCCTGAATGGGGTGATTCCTTCATGGGGCGTGGGAAGGCCTACAAGCCAAATAGATTTTCCCTTCCCAATAACTTGCTATGCACTTTTGGGGAGTAGAATGGGCAGAATTCTAAGACGGCCCCCAAGATTTCTGTCCCCTGGTGTATACAACCTATACATTTGCCCTGCTTGAGCGTGGGCAGGACCTGTAAATACCATGGATGTCACTCCTATGATTAGGTTACATTAGATAGCAAAGATGAAGGGGTTTTGCAGATGTCATTAAGATTGATTTTTGAGTTAGCCAAAAGGGAGATTATCATAGGTGAGCCAGACTTAATCATTGAAAGCCCTATAAGAGGATCTGGAACCTTCCTGCTAAGAGTGATGCTCTCCTGCTGGCCTTGAAAAAGCTGCCATGAGTTCTACAGCTGCAAGGACATGAATTTTGCCAACAATCATGTGAGCTTGGAAGAGGACCCTGCACCTCAGAGAGATGGCAGCCTGGTCTGACACCTTAGTTACAGCCTCGGGAGACCCTGAAAAGAAGACCCAGCTCAGCTGTGCTTGGACTCCTGACCCACAGAAACTGTGGGACAATAAACGTATGTTGTTCTAACCAGCTGCGTTTATGGTAATTTGTTACGCAACATAGAAAACGAATACAGGAAGGTCGCTTACCTCCTCTGGACCGTCAGTTTCCCCAGGTGCCAAATGGAAGGAGAGTGCAGTATTTAGATCATCTCTGAAAGTGCTTCTGGAGTCAGGACGGCACCTAGCCCATACCGAGTGGTTACTGTGGGCCAGGCCCTGTTGAAGGTACTTTACCTATACTAGTTATTTTATTCCTTGTGACATCTTATGAAACAAATACTATTATCCTCATTTCCAGAAGAGGAAATTGAGGCACAGAAAGGTTAAGTGACTTGAACTTGCCAAGCTCACCCAGCTAGTACATACGGTTTTGATTACAACATGGCTGAAAAGCCGCCATTAGATGTGCATTCTTTCATTTCAAGGTGACCCCTCTGAAAATACATATGAGTAATTAGCGTGAGGAGAAGGGAATATGTATATATACATAGTAGTGTATGTATATACATGTACATACGAGGACAAAAACAGCCAAGCCCAGGATCACCTACCCACCCAGGGTGAGGTGCACTTTCAGATGCCAGCCAGGGAGAAGGGTGTTTTGAACCAAATGGGGGCTTGGGGATGAACGTGGCAGAGTGGCGCCCACTTCGACACTCTCATCACCCGAGTGAGTCCATAAGGAACTTGGTCACAAGGCTCTGACTTCCCCCAGAACTTTGCCTGCCCCTCTGGTGGCAAGCAGCCAGCAGTAGCAGGTGTTTACCACTTCACCACTGAAAGCATTACTGTGCCACTGCTGCCCCGCCTGCCTTTGTCCCTTGGGGTCTGGAACAAAGCCAAGACTGAGGAGCTTTTTTTGGGTGAGTATGGTCAAGGTTGGTTCTTGAAAAACTTAGTAGATATCGTCTTGTTGGTTTCACTCCCTTTAAAGTCACTTCCTTTCTCCCTTGTCATCTTCACGGTCTGTGCCTGCAGCGGTCTACATCCTCCCTAGGGAGGAAGGTGTCTGAGAATTTTCCCCACACTGTGGTTGTAATGGTGTCTCTTTGAGGAAACCCAACTTAAAAGAAACAGAAGAGAGAGGAAGAAATTCAAAAGTCAGCGCTTAAACCGGAAGACCAGCTTGTTCATGGGAGAACCTCAGACTGTCTGAGAGCTGGTAAGCTGGGAGGATTTGGTACAGAGATTTTGACCTTATCCTCACCATGTGAGAACCTCAGAGCCCCAGAATTCATCAGTATAGCATTCAAATCAGGCTCTGCCATCAACCTGCTCTAAGGGCTTCACGAGCCTTCTTTCTCAGAGCCTCAGTTTCCCTGTCTGAAAATGAGGAGGAAACGTGGACTGGAGCAATGGTTCTCAACTCTAGGCGGTGGCAGGGGGGAGGGTGGTGGTTGTTCTGATCCTGAGAGCACAAAAACATTAAGACATTAAGATTATCTTTAAGGACCCTAATGTTTAAAAATAAGTGAGAACTCAATTCTTGAGAGGGGAACAGTGCCACCTTCTGGTTTCACTTTGCACCTGCAATATCCAAACATCCACCAGTGCAATGCAATGAAATTTGGTATTTATTGAGCTCCAACTCAACGTTCAAGGCATTGTAATGTGCCCTCTAGGACACGCAGTGATGAGCCTCTTTCCACAGGACGCTCACAGTCTAGGGGGGACAACTGACATGTACATAAAGTCCTTTGATCCAAGGTGGGCAGTGACATGGTCCCAGTGAGGTTCTGTGGGAACACAAGGTGGAGAGCCTGGGGTCAGGGCTGGCTTCATGGGCGTGTGATCTATGCATTCACACAAGGCCATGTTTAGAAGGGCCTGGCCCTAGGCTAATGCTCTGCTGTCACTGTCTTGAAATCCTTAATAATTTTGAACAAGGGGCTATACATTTTCATTTCATACGGGGTCCCACAAGTAATGTAGTTGGTCCTGCCATGGGGAAACCTTGGAGGAGGTGACATCTGAGCTGGTTTGGAGGACAGGGCAGTAGTGGAGGAGGAGGAAAGGAGGAAGCCTCTTCCAGTGTGGAAGGAGAGGTGGAGTCTAGGCCTTGGTGACAGTGGTGTGGGGGAAGGAGAGAGAAGATCAGGTGCTGTGATGGGGGTGGAAAGGGAGGGGAGTTTGGTGTTAGATGGATTCAGGCTCGGGGCTAGAAGGGCATCCTTGGACAGTCCAGCAGCTGGAACTCAGAAGACAGGCCAGGGCTAGAGCTTTGAGGTCACAGACTTCCAGGGGGGTGCTTAGTGGGCCCACGGGTCCTAGGGTGCCCTGGGGGAGTGCAGAAGGAGACGGAGCTGCAGGCGGGGCCTGGGCTTTCAGGTCAGCCCAGGTTCTTAGCTTCTGAGACTCCCGCCTTGTGGAGTGGCAGAGGAAGTCCTTGAGGGCCGGGCTGGAAGGGCCCTTGAGCCCTGACTCTGCGTGTGGTGCACTGTGAAACTCCCCTTAGCCTCCTACAAGTGGCTTCCTGCTTCAACGCCCCGTCATGGGGCAGTGAGCTCGAACCTTCCTGAGGCGGGGGCACTCCTGTCGGGAGTCACATTTCCCATGTGACTCTTTGCCTGCATTCCTCGGCCAGGATTCATTCTCGGGGGCCATGAAGGGCTTTGAATGGGCGTCTCCCTCCCCGACATAGTGGGTTTCAGCCTGCTGATGGCAGATGACAGGACTTCATCAAGACTTTGCGATCCTGCCATCTGGGAGTCTAAAGGAGTAAACCCCATTCCCCTCCCTTGGGAGATGTCAGCTTCTTCTTTCTCAAGGGGCTTTCCACGTTCCGGGGGCAGGAGCGGGGGAGTTCCTCAGGAAATGAGCCCTTCCTCAGAGTTCAAGGACTGGGCCCAGGAGGGTGAGAGCCCTGAGCCTACATTTCAGACCGGTTCTCCCCATTCGACACCACGAGGGAGGGATTGGGACGGGCAACTGGCACCCATGATACATCTGTATCCTTGGTTCTAATGGCCTGAGCCGGGACCCTGCCTGGCTTTGCTGCTTCACTGTAGAGCACAGACTTGGAAGAGGGTGGGCAGGCTGCTCAGGAATGGGTTGTGATTTGGTCCCTGGGCCCCACGCAGAGAAGTTCCTCTCTCAGCTGGGTTGTTGCCCAGTCGATCCCAGGAGTTCTGCCCAGAGCTGTCCTGGGAAAGCTCTGTTCTGTATTCTGTTTGCCTCTGGGCCTGGGGTGCATTTTGCTTGAAGTGGGGGGTGGGGGGTAGCTAGTAGGATTACTCATCCTCTGAGCTGACAGGTGTCCCCCAGGGCAGGGAAAGGGGATCAGGATGCTAGCTCCTTCTGAACCCCATTCCTTCTCCAGAAAGGATCAAAAAGCTAGGCTCTCTGTTCCATCGGACTTGTGGTCCCTTCCTGTGTGTGTGTGTGAGGGTGGGGGAAGTACACTGGGCACCTCCCTCCTCAGGGAGGTGGGTCATACAGACCAGATTCTGCCTTGGATAGGGGTTGATGCTAGCACGGCAGAGGAATCCCCGGTCCTCAGAACTGCATCCTACTGGGCCTGCAAGAGCAGTGCCTCGGTGGACGGATAAGACAGGAGACCTGAACGCTGTCCCAGCCACCTGCCCCAGCTGCCAAGAGCAAACTCAGGCAGAGGTACTGTGCCTGGCTCCAGCCATGGGGAGTCCAAGGAAGGGCAGGTTTTGTATTCCAGGCTGGAACCCAGTACTCCAGGGCAGGACTCTCAAGCTCCAGGGGGCATTCAGTGCTCCAAGTGGGATCCAGTGTTCCAGATGGGACCTGGTGCTCCAAGTGGAACCCAGGGCTCCAGGCAGTACCCAGGGCTCCAGGTGGGGCTTGGCACTCCAGGTCAGCTCTAGCGTGGTGGGCAGGACCTGGTGCTCCGTGGCATGCAGGTCATGCCTCACAAGCCATGCTTGGGCGTGTGAAACTATGTGTTTTCTCTTCATGAGGAGACACAGCTGCCTGGAGGGTGAAATGCCCTCGGCTTGGCTCCTCAGAGTGTGTGAAGCTGTGTGTGAGACACGGGAGAGACGGAGAGAGACAAAGATGGAGGGAGAGAGACACACAGATCTACAGTCACTGCGGGAGACAGAGCGACTGAATGCTTGAGCTAGAGTGCAACAGAGACAAAGACAGGGAAAGCCACACTCGTGCCTGGACACAGAGAGCATCACTCAGGTCGTGTCTTCCCAGAAGTAAAAGGACGAGTGACCGGGTTTTTCGCTGGGCCGGGTTTCTCCCGCGAGAGCCTTCTGCTGCTGGGGCTGCCTCCTTCGCTCCCGCAGCAAAGACGCAGCGAGCAGAGCCTAGGACCCAGAAAAATGGCCCGGGGGCGGACCTCAGCCGCAGGGTCCAGGCCGCCCTTAAGTCTGGATGAAGAGGTGGAAGTTGGTGCGCGTGAACTCGTGGTGGATGCTCTCGAGGAGCGCGTCGGCGTCGGCGGCGGGCTCGGGGGCAGCCGGGGGCCCGGGCCGCGCGCTGTATTCGGGGGTGTAGGTGAAGGAGAAGGCGCTGGGGTAGAAGAGGCCGTCGGCGCGCACGAGGCTCACGGGCACCGTGATGGGCGTGCGCAGCCAGCGCCAGTCGCTGCCGAAGGCCGCCACGTCCGGCACCACGCACACCAGGGACCGCGGGCTCCTGGTGGTGGGGCACCGAGGTTAGGACTGCAGTGAGGCTGATGACATGCACCCCCCACTCCGTTCCCCGGGGCCCAAGGGCGGCGCCCCCCATACCTGTACATGGTTTCAGCCTCCACGTTCCCGAACCACACCTTGAGCCCCGCGTGGAAGTTCTCACCGTGGAGCTCCAGCGTGGCCACGTCGCCCCCGCCACTCAGCTGGTAGAAGATGGGACCAGGTGGTGTGGGGGAAGGGCTGGCCAAGAGCCTGCTACCCTCTCTCACCAGCACCCCCCGCCCCCAAGCGCAGTCAGGGTCCACGCCCGCCAGCGCCCCCCAGCGCCCAGATTCACCTCGAGGGTGCTGATGAGGGGCACCGGAGTGACGGGCTCCCGGGTACACGCCAGGCTGGCGCTGAAGGAGAATTCCACCGACTCGGTACCGATGATGGTCCAGCAAGAGCTGTCGTTGAGCAGCGCCCTGTTCGCCTCCTTGGGGCAGGGGGAGGCCTGGGAGGAGACCCGAGGGGATGGGCAGAAGCTTCTGATGATGGCCCCCAGCTTGCGGAGCCACCACAGTGCCCGAGCTTCCGTGTTCCGGGTTCCAGGCTAGGCTCTGCGGTTTACCTGCCCTTTGAGCTTGGACAAGACCCTTAAGTTCTCTCAGGGTTAATAAGTTCGCTGGACTAGCTGATTTCTAAAGGTCTATTATTTTAGGATTCTAGAGTTCTGTTTTTTAACATTGTGCAATTCTGTGCCCTAACATTCTACAGTTTTAAAATTCTTTGGGAGGGAATATTGCTCAATAATGTTATTTCTACATATTATGATTTTATCTCAACATTCTATGATAATATTCTTTGGGGAGTAGTATGGCTTAATAGTAATAATAATTTTCCACATTCTATAATTCTGTTTTAGCATTCTGATTCTAATAGGCTTTGCTCAATAATACTCAATACAATTATTATTTACATTCTACAGTTTCACATTCCAACATTTTATGACTCTAATGTTCTTTGGGAAGGAGTGTTGCTCAATAATACTATTACTATTTTTTTCCTACATTCTCTGACTCTGTCAGGATATGACAGTCGATGATTCTAACATTCTCGGGAAGGCAGTATTGCTCAGTAAGTAGCAGCCAGTATGATGATGATTACCTTGCATTCTATGGGTCTCTGCCTTCTGACTTTCTAGGATGCTTGGTGCTGACATTCTCTGCTTCTCACCTGGAACTGCACCACCTTCTCTGTGGCGAGACATAAGTAGCTGCCACCCCCTCCTGGAGGACCACCCGGAAACTGGAAGGCACACTTGTGCAGTTGGGAGATGGGCTCATCCACGTCAAGGAGTGCACACTGTTTGGCTACTTTGCGGATGATCTATAACAGAATGGTGGTAGGAAGCAGGGCGGCAAGGTGCCTGGGTGCCCTGAGGCTGCCCTCCCAGCCAGCTTTCTGCTACTCTGATAGCCAGGCAGACACTGGCAGATTCCCTCTGCCCAGGCCCTTTACCACCATCTAGCCCTACAAAGCACTGAGTACCTCGATTGAGACCAGTCTTCATGCCTTGGGCCCTCACCCTCCAGCCATGACCATGTGGGTCACAGCTTCTGCATGGATCTGGGGAGATCCCTCCAGGTATACCCTCCCTTTCCATACCATTGGAGGTAGTGTGATGCCTGTGACAGTGCAGACAAGCTGCACCAGGGAGCCATAGCGGACGTAGCCCTCTCGAGGTGGGAAGTCCCCCTGGGAACAGTGTTCATCAGCTGGAGATGAAAGGAAGGAAGGAGGGTTTTAGGGGCCCCATGCTTCTGCCTCAAGCTCTACCCTTCTTGCCTCTGGCTCCCCCTCACATCACACATGGGTCTTGTGGGTAAGGTTGGCATGCAGGGAGGCAGCTAAGGGTGAAGGTTCGCATCCTGGAGGGCTCATCGGTTGCCATCCTCACAAATGTCTGCCCGCTGGCGTGGGGCTTGAGATGATGGGAAAGGGCTGGATATTGGAGTGAGGATAGCTTGGATCAGAGACAGACTCACTGGGACTTTGGCAAGTCTTTTTGTGTTTCTGAGCCTTAGTTCTACTGGGCAAAGTTTGCTTTCCTTGAGGAGTTGCGGTGATGATTAAATAAGCTAATGCGTGTGAAGCGCCCAGCCCAGGGCCTGCGGATGTGTTTACCCAGGTGGAGCGTGAAGGCAGCCCACTGGCGCGCGCTGGCCACGAAGGCCCCGTCCTCCACAGAGAGGTAGCGTGTGGACACCGTCTGGGAGCGCAGGCGGTTGAAGAGGGAGACTTTGGAGCCCGAGGATATGCACACTGTGAGGGGAGGTGGAATCAGCACCCTGGCCCACGCTTGGTCCCTTGGACTTGCCAGACAATTTCCAATTCTCTGTCCCCTGTGCCAGTCTGGTTTATATGCCCACTGGCCTGGATGCACTGGGCATTCCTATCTCACAGCTATTTATCTAGTAACTGCTATAGTCCTGCTTCTATACTTATTTGCCCGTTCCTTTCTGCTGCCTGCGCATCCT
This sequence comes from Equus asinus, assembly GCF_041296235.1. Classification (NCBI taxonomy): domain Eukaryota; kingdom Metazoa; phylum Chordata; class Mammalia; order Perissodactyla; family Equidae; genus Equus; species Equus asinus. The sequence continues at coordinate 35,542,868 of NC_091804.1, read as the reverse complement.
TCAATTCAATACACAGAATTTTATCAAGTATTCACTAAGTGCCTACTTTGTGGCAGGCACTGTGCTGGGCACTGGGCTCCAAAGGGTGAAGTAGACCCAGTTTTGCTCTGGGGGAGTTCACGGTCTTGGAGGAGAGACAGGGACATAAATATAAAATTTCGATATGATGAGGTAAGGCCTGGGTTAAGGAGGGCTTGCTGGAGGAGGCTATGCTCTCAGCTGGGGAGCACGAAGCAGGTAGGAGTTGCTCAGGGAGCTGCGTGAGGAGAGGCCATGTGGTGTGAGACGGCAGTACAATTTTTCTAGGGCTTGACATTGATCTCTTGCAGCTTATCACACATACTCATACTCACACTCACACTCAGAGCCACAGTTTTGTTTTCTGATTGAAGTTTGACCAGCTGGGGAGAAAGCACTGGGTCATCTCCCTCTCTCTCCTCACGGTGCCAGCCATACTGTAGGTGCTTAGTTTATACTTAGCTCACATTCTCATCCATTGAATAATGATGACAGGTACTGTTTTAAATGCTTACATGTATTAGCTCATGCACTCCGCTCAGCAACCATCTAAGGTAGATAATACCATCTCTACTTAAGAGAGCAACTTGCTCAAGATCACACAGCTAGCAAGTGGCAGAGCCAGGATTCAAACCCAGGCCGCCTGGCTCTGGAATCTCACTCTTAACCATCACACTATACCTCTTACCCTCCCTGGCCCTTTCCTGATGTGGAGGACCAGCCAGAGCACTGCCTGGATCTGAGACATTCTTCAGGGATCTTAACAGACAGCAAGTAAGTATGGTATAGGGGTAGGAGCTGGACATTGACTCAAGTTCAAATCCTGGCGGGGCCACTTCCTAGCTGGGCAATCTTAGACAAGTCAGCTGGAATGTAACAGGCCCAAATATTCCTTAAATGAATAGATGTGAATGTTCCAGACCTCATTTTCTCATCTACAACATAGGAACGATGACAGTACGTACCTCACAGGGACATGGTGAGCATCAAATATGATGCTGAATGCAAATGCCTGCCAGGAAGGCGCCCCTTCTCCTACTCCCCGTCCACCTCCCAGCAACGGTAGTGGTGGTGATGGTGTTATTGTCATCTAGGCTTTTTTTCTTTTTCCTTCTTTCTCATATTCTCAAAAGCCCTTGCCCCGGGATTTGTCACTTGGCGTCCAGGGCCGTACTTATCTCAAACTGCCCGTTTGATCAGCTATGTGTGTCTCTCTCCCTGCTAGACTGTGCATTCCTCCAGAACAGACACTTGTCCTTATTTTGCGGGGATCCAGCACCTGGCACAGAGCCAGGCACACAGCAGGCACTGAATAAATATTTTTAAGTGAATTTCCTCTGCCCTTTTATTGTCACTTCTAATCTGTCCTTCGTTCAGCACCTACCGGCCGTTTGGGGAGCCCCCAACTCCCCGCCCCGCCCCCCACCCGAGGTCTAGTATCTGTCCCTTTTCCCCTTTGCTCTGGCTTCTCAAACTCCTCTCATTCCCAGACTGAAGCCGCACCCCCTCACCCAGACCCCGCCCCCTCTCGGCTCAGACCCCGCCTCTCCCACTCTGACCCCACCCCTACAACCCAGGCCTCCCCCGCCGCCAAATCCAGCAGCTCCAGGCTTGATGGCCTCTCCCTGCCCGGCCGCGCGGTCAGTCCCCGCCCCGCTCACGGTCGGTGTTTTTCAGCGACTGCTTCTTCTGCGAGGGCTTCGAGATGACCTTGATGAGGCGGCTGTGGAAGGTGCCCAGCTCCCGGCCCCCTCGGAGCACTAGCCGCAGCACCAGCCGGAAGTGCTTCCTCTTGTCTGCGTCCGAGATGAACAGGGTCTTGGCGCAACCGAATTCCTGCGGGGTTCACGCAGATGGGGGACCATCTCATCCCAGTCGTCCGCCACCGGATGAACCCACCTCCCCCAGTTATCTGGCGTCCGCCCCGTCGGACGTGACCTGAAGCAGCACGATCCAAGCTCTGGGGCTCGCCCTCCAGGCAGAACCCAGCTCTCTCAGCCTCCCTACCTATCCCTTGGCTTCTGCAGGGCAGTAAGCGAGTCCTCCTCTCCAAAGAGGGAGGGATGGGAGCAGGAATCGGCCCCCCTCCGATGCGCTCTCACCCTGGAGTCCGCCTGCTCCTCAAAATTCAACTTCTGCGTCTCGGCAGCACTTCCGGACGCGCCGTCCAGTCCCATGTAACCGCACACCGTGGGCCCGGTCTCCCCTGCCTGGTGGGCTGGAGAGGGACGCAAGGGGGCTCTGAAAGGACTCAGGTGCCAGACAAGCCACGTTCTCGCCGCCAGATGGCGCGGCGAGACTGCGCCTGCGAACCGCCCCGCTCCCAGGCTCTACTGCTGTGGTCCTCCTACGTGGGGAGGCCACGGCAGCCCTGGATTCCGCCCTCACCTTGGCCCTGCACTGGCTTCACCCTCCAGCCGGGACCTGCGAGGTAGACACAGGGCGGGGGGCAGAAGAACCTGCGGAGACACGTAAGCGCCGGGCTCATATAGCATCTCCACTTGGCTGTCTTGTAGGCATCTCAAAAGTAGCATAAACCCGACAGAATCCTTGATTCGCCCTCCGCCTTTGCCACCGCCCTCCCCAGGCTGCTCCTTGACTGAATCCCATTAACACTGCAGCCTTCTTTTACACTCCTTTCATTCAACCGGTCAGTAAATCCTGTCGACTCCACCTTCAGAACTTATCCGGAATCCTTTGGCTTCTTACCACTTCCACCTTAGTCCCAACTGCCGTCCCTTTTTGCCTGGACCACTGCATCAGCCTTCAAACCAGTCTACTTCTGCACCTCTTCCCTTCCACCTCTTTTTCACATAGCATGCAGATTGCCTTCTCTTTTCTTTTTTTTTTTTTAATGTACAAGTCAATCATGTTTATTTGACTTCTTTTTCTTTTTTAAGATTTTATTTTTCCTTTTTCTCTCAAAGCCCCATGGTACATAGTTGTGTATTTTTAGTTGTGGGTCCTTGTAGTTGTGGCATGTGGGATGCTGCCTCAGCATGACCTGATGAGGGGTGCCATGTCTGTGCCCAGGATTCTAACTGGTGAAACCCTGGGCCACCGCAGCGGAGCGCCCAAACTTAACCACTCGGCCACGGGCCCGCCCCTGTTTGACTTCTTAAAATCCTCCAATGGCGTAAATTCAAAGGCCTCACATGATCTGGCCCCTGCTTATCTCTCCAACTTTATTTCCTACAACTTCCTCTCTCCTCCTCTAATACCAGCCACTCTGACTTCTTTTGTACCCTGAATCAGGCCAGGCTGGTAGAGCCTCAATCTGTGCATTTTCTTTTCCTTCTAATTGGAACATGCTTCCCCCACATTTTCTCATGTCTGGCTCCATTTTCACATTCAAGTCTCAGTTCAGATGTCACCTGCTTAAAAGGCCTTTCCAGCACCTTGACCTTTCTAGCTAAAGTACCCCGGCTCCAGTTTCTATCACATTACCTGTTTTGTTTCCCTTCTAGCTCTCATCACAATCTGGAAGTGTCTTGTTCACTGATTTGTGGGGACTTTATTGTCTGTCTCTTCCAGGCTAGAGTGAAGATGCCATGACAGCAGGGACTGTATCTATCTTGTTCTGCCGTATGCCCAGTGCCCAGCAGTGCCCAGAGAGCCTGGCCTATTATAAGCACTCAGTAAGTAGATGTTGAATGAAAGGATGAATGAGTGGGTTAATGAGTGAATGAATGGGATTCATCCAGTCATTCACCCATTCACCTGCAGATCCACAGGGAGGTTCTGCTATAGTGAGTCCTCTCCAGGCTCTAAATGACACTAAACAGGGAGGGGCGGCTGGGGCACCTACCGCTTCTCATTTCCATAGGATTTCTGGGCCACTTTGGCGTGCAGGATCCACACGGTTTGCTGGCACTGTTGCTGCAGGCACTGGCGCACGCCTTCCCTCAGGACCGTGGCGTGCTCAGGGGATGACCTGGGAGTGGGGGCAGGCCGGCTGGCCCGCAGCAGGGAGCGTCAAGGAGCGCATGGAGCCCGAGGTGGAATGAAATGAATGGGAGGGAGGGGCTGCTCCATTTCTGCCCCCTGCAGGGCCAGGGAGAGGAAGTGTCAGGCAAGGGAGGGGACTTGCGTGCAAGTCATGGGCTAAATATTTGTGCTTCGAGGTGCTCAATGAGGCTTGCACTGAGCCCACCAGGACCACCCAGGCGCACTCCCAGGGTCTGGCTCCATGCCCATTACAGCCTGGAGCATTGAGGGGAAGCCCCAGCAGCACAAAGGCAGCACTTATGCTGGCCTTGGGATGGAAACAGGGTTGCGAGGGTGCATGGCTTCCGTGAACCCTGATGGGACGCATCCCAGCCAAGTCTTGATGCCGGGGGGGACCCCCAGACTAGGTGCTCTCCTGCCTGCCGGCAGATGCCTGGAAACATGCAAGGGTCCCAAAACCGTGTCCCCAGGATTCTGGGGAAACATTTGAATCCTTCCAGGGGTCAAAGCAACACTCCCTCCCCGTTTCTCCTGGAGAAGGGACCTGTTGCTGTCTCAGCTGTCCCTTCCTTGATCACAGGGCTTCCCTCGGCCCTGTGGAGTGAGCCAGTCACAGCCTAGGGGCCTGGTGGCTTCTCGGCCTGGGAGTTTTGATGGGTGAGGGAGGTGGGTGGGCCCAAGACATAAGCCATTGCAGAGAGCATGTAAGGAGTCCGTGATGGCACAGATTTGAGGGGCTACCAGGTGGGGCCCAGGGAGAACCATGAGCCCTGAGGCTGCCCTTCTGAACCCTTTACCGTCTTCGCAGGACCGGAGTCCGGGGACCTCTCCTCACTCCTGGAGGGGGCAGAGGAGGGCAAGAGCCGGGCCGCGTCCTCGGAAGAAGCGGGGCCAGGCAGTCGGCGGCCCAAGCCAGGCCCCGCTCCGCCCCTTGGGGCTCTCCTCAGGGAAGCGCCTCGGAGCTTCCAACTCATTCCGGCTGCGGAGAGCGGAGCCGCCCAGCCTCCCGCTGGAGCCCCACTCCAGCCCCGCAGCTCGCGTCTGCGGCTCCAAGGGCGCAGGAGCGGGGGGCGCCGCGTTTGCCCCGCCCCAGCGCTCAGAGGACCGGGGACCGCTCCCTGCCGGTGGGAGGGGTCGCAGCCCGCTCCCCTCCCCACCCGCCAGCCCCGGGTTAAATGCGGCCGCCGCCTCTGCTGGCTCCAGCCGCCTGGCAGTCCCCACTTCGGGCACGCAGCCCGCGCCGTTACCTGGTCCAGCTGCCCGGGTGGCTGCGCCCGTCGGCTCCGCTCTGCGGCCGCGCCTCCGAGTTGTCCGGCAGGTTCAGGTGAGTCAAAGGGCCTGGGGGCGCCGAGGGGTCTGCGGGGCAGCAGGCGTCAAGCCAGACCGGGCGGCCGTATCTAACCGCGGCTGCACCGCCTACGGTGCCCCATCTGACCCGCCGTGCCCTGCCTCACCTCTGTGGGGTCCTCCACCAGCAAGGCCGCCCAGATGGGGAGAGGGGACTGTTTCCCTAATCTCCTCCCTCCAGGAGCCCCCAGGAGCGTCCTCAAGGTGTCAGTCTTCAGCCCAGTCTTGAGGAATTATTCAGAGACCTCTCCTCTCTTTCGAGCCCACCTTCTTCTCCACCCTTGGGGCATTTCTGAATCTCTTCTTAACGCAAGGAGTACCCCTCAGAGGAGCTCCGGGTTCTAGTGTCAGCCCTGTCACCACGTTGCTGTGTGACTTGGGGGAGACATTGCCCTCTCTGGACCTAGTTCTTTCCTCTGTAGAATGAGAGGCTGGAAAGGCGATGAATTTTGAGGCAGTCGCTATTTTGACTTTCTAGGATTACTGGGGTGGAGGCAGGTTGCCAGGCAAGATGTTGGCTCAGGCCAAGAGTAGGATAAGGGGGACCTAAATCAAAATTTGGGATCCAGAGGCTTCTGCAGGTAGGAAAGGATAGGAGGTGGCAAAGGTCCCTTGTGCCTTTACCCGCACGCTGCCCAGGGGTGCTCGCCGCCGCTATGGCCCAAGCTAGAGAAGGCATTCCACGCCTTCCCACCTCCAGCTGCGGCTGACACATCTGGCGAAGTCACCCTCCCACGACGGGCCTGCCAGAGGGATTTTTGTTACTCTACCAGGCGTGAAAGGCGAAGGCAGAGAGGATCCAGGACGGGAAGGCCGCCTGGAGTGAGCGGCAGGCACCCGATCTTGCTCAGAATGGGCCCATTCACGGAATTGGGGGAGGGGGCGGGGCTGCGGTTGGGTCAGGGGCGGCCGGCCCCCTCTGCCAAGAAACAGCATCAGAGAAATGGCTACCGCAGCTTCAGCACGGGGGCGGGGGGTGGGGTAGGGAGCAAAGAGCGCGAATGGAAGGAAAAGAGGTGACGCCTAGGCGCCAGGTTTCCAGGCAGCTCCGAAGGGAGAAGGGGGCCAGGAGTCCCAGGTTCCTTTGCAGCTCGGTGGGGCGCCTTCTTGAGTCTCGCTTTCCCCATCTGTACAATGGGAGTCCTTCATGATTCTCAAGGGGCGTCGCCAAGGGCCGCGGGAGGGTGAGCGCTCACCTGCTGCCCCCACAGGGTCCATGGCCTCGCTCCCAGGCCCCGGCCGCTCACTCACCGCCTCCGGGCGCGTCCACTGCCGCTGTCCCCGGAACCCTGCGCACTCGGGCTCCTCGGCCCTCGCGCCGAATATAGCCTGGCCAGGTCTTATCTCCAAGGCCCCGGGGCTGCCGGCCCCCTGTTTGCTCTGGACAGGGGCACCTGCCGGGCAGATGTGGGCTTCCCACGGCCACCTAGCCACGGCGGCCAGACCGGGGAAGGCGCCCCCTGGCGGCCTCTCCTGAGAGCAGGCGGGAAGCGGAGGTGCCAAGCCGCGAGCTCATCGGCGGCGTGGTGGGTTTTGGCCAATGCGCTGCCCGCTGCGGTGGGGCGGTGCACGGCTGAGCGTGTGTGTGTTGGCGGGGCGCCGGGGTTGGGAGGACAGCCACACAGAGGCGCCTTGTGTGCGGAGGGGAGGGGGCCGAGGTGGGGAGCAGCTTCTGTTTGCAGAGGTTCTCCTGCCCCGGGCAGAGCGCGGGGAGCACGCCGGGTGCTCCTCGGAACCCCGCAGGCGCTGGATTGTATCCTGGTGCAGCCACTTTCTTGCCGCGCGATTTTGGGTACCAGCGCTTAACTTTTCTGAGCCGGTTTCCTCATCTGTACAATGGGAACAGTAACAGCCTTAGACTCAGAATCGTCAAGAGGATTAAATGCCATAATGCATGAAAAGCGTTTAACACCGTGCCTGGCATTTAGGAAAGGCTCTCTTCTTGGTACATTTTGTCTATTTTTATCCACCTTCTATTTATTTATGATTCTGCAGTTCTACAAAACGGAATTCCTTGTATTTCCCAGCAATCTCACTGTAATGAATTTTTTTAATCATGAAAATTTTCAAACCACAAAGTAGAGAGATTAGTAAGATAAACCCATGACCCTCCTCTCCTTCCAAGTGCCGCACCCTGAATAAGAGCTCTGTAAATACTGTCACTCTGCTCTTTTCCTTCCTCCCTCCAGGCTCTGACACTCCGTTCCCTGTTCCCCAGGCGCCATGACGGGGCTTCTGTGTTCGCCACTGCCCGTGTTGCTGCTCCTTCTCTGGCCGTGGGAAACCCAGCCCCAGTTCGCAGGTGAGCCAGGGCCCAGCCCTCACCAGCGGAGGGAGGAAAGCAAAAGCAGGCTCTCCGTCTGCGGCCAGCTAGGCCTGCTGGGGAGAGAAAAGCAAGGGCTTTGGAACCGTAAGGGGCTGGGTGCGAGTTCACTGCTTCACTTCTCTGGGCCTCAGTTTCCTCATCCGTAGGATGTGGCTCGGAGGTAGCAAAGTGGGGCTCATGCAAAACTGCTCATTCGATATTTAATTTTTAAAGTTCATTGAAAAATCAGGAGATTTCACATAAAAGCCCCTATTTGGGACTTCTCTGGAACGATGCAAGGGTCTGCTAACGTGGGGTCTGCATGGCTGCATGGCAGCAGTTGGCGGGATCTGCCCCCTTTAGGAGGGATACGGGCTCTCTGGGTGTCCGCCGTCCTACCCCAACCAGTTCACCATTAGTGTTGCCTGCCTGGCCCCGTAGGCATTTGCGGTAGCGGCATCCCCTCGCCCCCTCCCTAGTGGATAACACCTCCTCAGAATAGCCTTCAGAGCTATTAGCGCAGGCCCTCAGCAAATGCTGGATGAGCGAATGTATCTAACTTGTATTTGCGAGGCCAATTCTGTGCTGCACGCACTTATGCCGGGAGACCCCCACTCCGCCCTGGGTTTCCTTGGGGGTCTCCCAGAGGTGAGGCTTAGCTGACTAAGAAAGCGCTCCTTGATCTCCTCGCAGGTCCCGGGTGCCGTGCTGGGCCCCTGGATTTGGTGTTCGTGATTGACAGCTCGCGCAGCGTGCGCCCCTTCGAGTTCGAGACGATGCGGCAGTTCCTGGTGGGCCTCCTCCGCAGCCTGGACGTGGGGCCCAACGCCACGCGCGTCGGCGTGATCCAGTACTCGAGTCAAGTGCAGAGCGTCTTCCCGCTCAGCGCCTTCTCGCGCCGCGAGGACATGGAGCGTGCCATCCGCGCTCTGGTGCCGCTGGCGCAGGGCACCATGACCGGGCTGGCAATCCAGTACGCCATGAACGTGGCCTTCAGCGTGGCCGAGGGCGCGCGTCCGCCTGAGGCGCGCGTGCCGCGCGTCGCTGTCATCGTGACCGACGGGCGGCCCCAGGATCGCGTGGCTGAGGTGGCGGCGCAGGCGCGCGCCCGTGGCATCGAGATCTACGCTGTGGGGGTGCAGCGCGCTGACGTGGGCTCCCTGCGCGCCATGGCGTCCCCGCCGCTGGACGAGCACGTCTTCCTCGTTGACTCCTTCGACCTTATCCAGGAGTTTGGCCTGCAGTTCCAGGGCCAGCTGTGTGGTGAATTAGGGGGCGCTGGCGCGAGGCTCGAACTCTCCAACCGCTTAGATTCCTGTTCCCACCTCTGTGAATCCCATCCCATCCCATCCCCTCCCGCGTGGCCCCGCCCACTCCAGCTTTAGCCCCGCCCACTAGGTAGCGTTGAGTTGCTCTCGCCTACCGCAGGATGTCACATTCCAGCTCTGTGGACTTTTGCTTAGGCTTCACCCGCAGGAGCAACTTTTAGCGTGCCCCACCCACCGGGATGAGCCGCTGTGGTTTACCACAGGCTTAACGTCCAACTCCAACACCGCCCCTCAACCCAAGCGGCACCGTCCCTCAAAGCTGAAAGCAATGCCCTCTCAAAGCATCATGCCCGCCCACATGAGCATGGCTCCGCCCACTCTCATTTTGGCTCCTCCCGCAATGTGCAAGGTCTGTTCTAGTCACACCTTGAGTTACTCCGCCCACGTTGATATAGCACCTCTCCACCTCCTCGACTTTACCCCTGTGTGGTCCTGCCCTATCCACCGACACATCTGGCCCCATGTCCTGCTCTTCTGAACCTGTTCACAGGGGCTACTCGGGCCCTGTTCTTACCCTAAACCATGCCAACTGGACTGGCCCCTCTCAAATGAGTCATATCCCATCTAAGGCCGTACTTGAGCATGGTGTCTGCCTCTGCCCTCATCTAGCTCTCTCCTGTTGGAGGGTTCTGTCCATCTGTCCCCTGCTGATTCTAGTCTTGTATATCTTCAGGAAAGGACCTGTGTGCTGAGGGGGAGCACGGCTGCCAGCACCAATGTGTCAGTGCCCGGGGCACATTCCACTGCACCTGCAATCCTGGCTACCAGCTGGCAGCAGATAACAAGAGCTGTTCGGGTGAGAGATGTCTCCTGCAGTCCCACTGCTCCTGAGCCTTCTGTGGTTCTCTATTGTCCCAGCTCCAGACCAATGAGTTTGGAAGGGCCTTTGGTAGTAAGAGTCCAGCTCCTTCCCTTTACATGTCTAAGAAAGGGGAGGTATTGCCTGGGGTCACACAAGGTCTTGGTGGGACCAGGGCTAGACATGTTGAAGCAACAGTTAAGTGTGCTTTCTACGTCTTTCTCTTCCCTCATTCAGGCTTGTCTCCTACCTGGTTCCAATACACCTCCCAAACTTGTTTGTGTCTTTTCACAGGCACATCATTACCGTTTCTGTTACTTAGACACTGTTGGGGTCTTGAGTTAGGGTCTCCATACCCTCCCCCACATATGCTGCTCATTCCTGCTTCTGCTTCTCAGCTCTTTCTGGGCTGCTCACCTGGGCTGTCCTTGCCACTCCTCTCTGCACCTGGAAATCGTTCAAGGCCTGGTTCTTCATGTTTGCCTTCGGAAGAGCTAGGCACACAATGCCTTGCTTATACAATTGGGATTTTCCTTTTCATGTATGTGTGTCCATTCCTGTGATCATAATGGCAGCTACCATTTACTGGTGCCAGGTGAGTATCAGACATGGTGCTAGGAGAGTTACATATATCATCTCTCAACCTCACAACGACCTGGAAAATGAGGTCATGTGATCCCAATAATCCTGATGTCGGCTGGGGTCTTCCTGTTTCCAGAAACTTAGAAGAGGCTGGCTTGAAGCCCCACTGATGACCCGTGAACATTCAGACCACTCCCTAAGATCTCTGGGAAATTCCCAAGTGCTTACATTCTGTGATCACCCCTCGCGCTGAGCTTCTGCTGAATTCAGTTTATGGGTCCTCTCTCGATGTCTCAACCCCACGCATGCTGTTCTTGTTCCACGCGTGTAAATCAGCCTCTTCCTTGGTTTACATATTTGTGCACACAAGGGCATGTGTGTGTATAAATAAGCGTGCATATGTCCATTTTACTAAAGATGAGGGTGAACAGAGGTGTGAATTACATCTAAGTCAAGTCAGACATACACACACAAAAAAGAAACATCCCTTATTTCTAATTGAATAGTAGACACCCCAGCTCCTGAAAGGTCCTTGGTCACCCAACTACAGGGGATTTTTCACTGGCAACCTCAACCCACACAGTTACTCATCTGCACACCATCTCTCTTGTTCTTTTTTTCCTCTTTCCACTCCCATCTCTTTTCTAGGAACGCCCAATTCTCACTTTTTTATGCAGGGTAATTCACCTCTCTCCTGTCCCTATTCCCCAGCTCAGCTCTAGGCCATCTTTGCACATCCAAACCATCCAGATACTCAACAGGGCAATGGTCCACCGTCCTCAGAAGAAAGTTGTAATAGCAGTTGCTTTCTTCCGGTGTTTTCCCATTTGCAAGTGGGGAGATGGAGGCTCCAATAGGTAAAGTGGCAGAGCCTGGTCCTCCCCTGTAAGTCAGTGAGCATCTTGCGGGCGGGGATCTTGTCTTCTACAACTGCAGATTCTTGTTCTTATGCCTGGCTTAGGAATGGGCGTGCTGGGATGCATCTAGGGCTTGAGTTGGGAGGGTCACTTGGCCCATTAGGAAGGAGGCCCATGCTCATAGAAATTACAGATGCCTGGGTACCACCGCAGACTAATTAAGTCAGGATCTTTGGGGTTGGTATTTTTAAAAAGCTCCTCAGGTGGTTGAGCTGTCAGGGCTGAGAAGTGCAGCCCCAGGGCACACTGAACACACTCGTGCACTGAAGGGACTCATGGCTGTGAGCACCACTGCATCAGCTCCCCGGGCTCCTATTTCTGTCACTGCCAAGCTAGCTTTGTACTCCAGCAGGGCCAGAAGAGCTGCAGGAGTGAGCAAGTCCCACCACTAGCACCCTAGACGGAGGCCTCTGATGGCTCCAATCAGAAGTGACATCTTGCTGTCTCTTCCTTCCCACCAGCCATTGACCACTGCGGCTTTGGGAACCACAGCTGCCAGCATGAGTGTGTGAGCACCTTTGGTGGACCACAGTGCCGCTGCAGAGAGGGCCACGTCTTGATGCCCGATGGGAGGAGTTGTCAGGGTGAGAAGGGGTCTCCTGCATTTGTGCAGAGGGGCAAGGATCTTAGCTGGTAGAGTCCACTCTGACTCATCCTCACCTGTCTCTCCTCTAAGCCCGGGACCTTTGCAATGGTGTAGACCATGGATGCGAGTACCAGTGTGTGAGTGAGGGCCTCTCCTACCACTGCCTATGCCCTGAGGGGCGGCAACTCCTGGCAGATGGCAAGAGCTGCAACCGTGAGTGATGGGTGGGAGGGTACTCTGTCTGCCCCTGCCCCACTGCCCTTGCTGTGGCCCAAAGATGTGGTATGAATGTGTGTGTGTTGCTGGTGGTGGGGTTGGAGGGTGTGCCATGCCCTGGCTCCATCTCTTTCCCCTCAATCCTCTACCTTGCTGCCAAGGTTAATTTCAAAAATACATATTTGATCACATTCCTCCCTTGCTCAAAAGCCTCTGTGGCTCACCATTGCCTACAGAATAAAGACCAAATGCCTTACCCTTGAGTTTTTTGAATCGTGGGTGCAACCACATTAGTGGATAATGAAACCAAATTAGTGGGTTACAACCAGCATTAAAGAGAGAGAGAGGGAGGGAGAATAGAGTTTATTGCATGTAGAAAGAGTAAGTATTTTATGAAACACTTTTACGCTGTGTCAGCATACTGAGTGCATCATGATGTATTGTTATTATTTTTACTGTGGGTTGTGGTCCAAATTTTGAAACCATCGCCTTAGCGTTCCACAATCTAGCTTCAGCTAACCCCATCAGTCTGTCTCTTGACACACTTGAACATTTTAGCCATACTGGCCTGCCCGTTCCTGAATGTGTCCAGAGCTCCCAGCTTCCATCCTCCGCACAGGCTGCTCCCACTACCTAGAATCTCCCTTCTGCCTTGAAGAACACCTGCTCATCCTTGAACACCAATTCAAAGGTCACCACCTCCGTGCAGCCTTCCTCAACTACTCCAGGAAGAATGAATTATTCCTACCTTGGGCTCTGGGTGCCCCTCTATTCTAGCACTTTCCTTGACTGTAGTATATGGCATGTCTGACTGCTCTGCCCTATCCTGATTTCCCTATGGATCAGGATTCTGTTTCGTTTATTGTTGAACCTCCTTCAGGGCTGAGCGAAGTCCTGGCTCAGAATAGGGGAGGCAACATGTAGAGTGATTAGCAGCTTGGGTTTTGGGGTCAGATAGACGTCGTTTCAAATCCTGGCTCAGCCACTACTAGCTATGGAATTCAGGACAAAACACATTATCCTTCAGAACCTCAGGCTATAGAAAGTGGAGGTAATACCCAAGGTGATTGGGAGGGTTGAGAAAAAATATATAAAGTGCCTAGACCAGTGCCTGGCACGTGGTAAGCTGTCAAATAATAATGTTTTTGTTTTTGTTTGTTTATTAATACTGGTAAGCTGTTTAGAATTGTCTGATACATAGTAGATAACCAATAAATGGTAGCTATTGTGGTTATTATTATTATTTGTTTAAAAGATGCTTTTAGCAGATTGCCTGGCTTCTGCTAAGCACTCAAATGGCAAAAGGTATAATGATGATGATAATAATATTATTATTTAGTACAATGCCTGGCACAGAAAGGATTTAACAAATGGTATCTGTTATATAATAAATATGTGTGAATGAATGACCAGATGAGTAGATGGCTGCTGCCAGCCAAGGTTCTGGTTCCTTGGTCCAAGCCCTTCTCTTGGCCGTGTAGGGTGCCGGGAAGGCCACGTGGACCTGGTTCTGCTTGTTGATGGCTCCAAGAGCGTGCGCCCGCAGAACTTTGAGCTGGTGAAGCGCTTCGTGAACCAGATCGTGGACTTCCTAGACGTGTCCCCGGAGGGCACACGAGTGGGGCTGGTGCAGTTCTCCAGCCGAGTGCGCACCGAGTTCCCGCTGGGCCGCTACGGCACCGCAGCGGAGGTGAAGCAGGCGGTCCTGGCCGTGGAGTACATGGAGCGCGGTACCATGACCGGGCTGGCGCTGCGCCACATGGTGGAGCATAGCTTCTCCGAGGCGCAGGGCGCACGGCCCCGCACTCTCAATGTGCCTCGCGTAGGCCTGGTCTTCACCGATGGCCGCTCCCAGGATGACATCTCAGTGTGGGCGGCGCGCGCCAAGGAGGAAGGTGAGCTTGGCGCTGGGCGCACTGGTCTGGGGTTGGGTTGGACGTGGGGAGGTGGCTTTCCTGAGATCTAGGGCGCCGCCTGGGTCCCTTCGCCCTGTAGGCATCGTCATGTACGCCGTGGGCGTGGGCAAGGCGGTGGAGGAGGAGCTGCGCAAGATCGCCTCGGAGCCCGCCGAGCTGCACGTGTCCTACTCTCCTGACTTCGGCACCATGACGCACCTGCTGGAGAACCTTAAAGGCAGCATCTGCCCGGGTGAGCACATCTGCGTCGGGACCCCTCCCGTCCTCTCGCTGCTCAACCTCGGATATGTCGCCTTCCTATTCACCCCTCCCCCCCCCCTTCGAAGAGTTACGGCCAAGGGATGGACTCCCTAGACAAGAATCTTGTTCCTCAAAGTGCGGTCCTCGAACCAGCCACAGGGCTGTCACCTGGTAGCTTGTTAGAAAGGCGGTATTTCCAGCCTTCTCCAGACAGAATGAATCAGATTTTACACTTTAACTAGACACTCAGGTGATTCATATGTGTGTTAAAGTTTAAGAAGCCCTAGACTAAGTCCCTGTGCCCCAAAGTAGGGGCTGTTCAGATTACTTTGGGAGGCTTTTTGAAAGGAATGCCAAACTTAGCATTTGTAAGTGTCACATCATTTATTCCTTTTAACTTGTTGGAATTCAACTTTGCATACGTATATGTACATAGTGGCATGTGTATACGCTATGCATACGTGTGTGTGTATGTACATGCATATACCTACAGACACATATATAAATACACCTCTCTCTCCAGGCTAACTGTAATAATTAGCCAGAGGGTTATGCAGGCACTGGATTCACTGCTCTTTCAGGGCCCTTCCTGTCCTGACTCTTACGTCTCCTGCAGTGTGACTTTGGACAAGTCACTGAACCTCTACCCCTCCCTGAGCTTTCCTCTTCCGTAACAGGGGAGATGCTGGCTGCCCAGGGCTGTCTCCAGCTCTAGAAGTCTAAGGGAAATCTGGGTCTGTGCTTGAGGCTCTTCGTCAGTTGGCTATAGGACCTTGGGCAGATCTTTCCCCCTCTCTGGCCCTCGGTTTCCTCATCTGTAATGATTGGAGTCTTTGCGAGACTGTTATCAGTACCGTTGATGACACGACGTCCAGCAGTTTGCTAAGGGCACCTGGGAGACTAACAAACATCTTTTGAATTATAACAGCAGTTCTTTATTGAAGGCCAAGAGCCAGGCATTGTAATACTAATGCTGTAATACTAAAAGTGGCACATTTTAACAGAATTTCAGTAATTCTAATGTACCATACATTGTAAGATTCACCATTATTTTGTATACTGCTAAGTAAAATCAGGTGCCAAATTTAATTGTGTGGCACTTATTTTGTTTTCATACGTGTTAAAATGTATGGGGAGATAGACTTGGATCAGTGGTTCTTTGACCTTATTGGGCGTCAGATGCAACTGGAGTGCTTGTTAAAACAAAAATTGGGGCTGGCCTCATGGCCTAGTGGTTAAGTTTGGGGCACTCTGCTTTGGCAGCCCAGGTTTGGATCCCGGGCGTGAACCTACACCATTCTTCAGCGGCCACGCTGTGGCGGTGACCCACATACAAAAGATAGAGGAACATTGGCACAGATTTTAGCTCAGGGCAAATCTTCCTCAGCAAACAAAAAACAAAAACACAAATTGCTGGGCTCCAATCTAAGAGTTTCTGATTCAGTAGGTCTGGGGTGGAGTGTGATAACTTGTTTTTCTAAAAACTTCTCAGGTGATGCTGATGCTTCTAGTTTAGGGACCACCCTTCGAGAACTACTGGTCTAGTGGAAATACACTATAAAGTGTTTACATGTGCCAGGCAGTGTTCTAGATACACACTCTCCCATAAGACAGCCATTAGCTACATGTGCCCATTTAACTTAAATTTATTAAAACTAAATAAAATAAAAAAATTTAGTTCTTCAGTCACACTAGCCACATTTCAAGTGTTAAATAACCACACATTGCTTGTGACTACTGTAGTGGACAGGGCAGAAACAGAACATTTCCATCACTGCGTCAGGTTTCATCTGGAGAGTGCTGCTGTGAACTCTTGCGGCCCCAAGTGTGGTCCAGAGACCAGCAGCATCAGCAGCACCTGGGGGCTTATTAGAAATGTGGAGCCTCGGCTCCTTCCCCATTCTGAATAAGAATAGATTTTAATAAGCTCTCTTGGTGATTCCAGTGAGCATCAAGGTTTGAGAAGCACTCTCCTAAGATGTGTACACACACACACAGGTCATAAAATCGTCAGCACCACCCAATGAATAGGTTTTTTCATTGTATGCACTTTTACAGATAAAGAAACTAAGGCTTAGAAAGTTTGAATGGGTTTTCCAGTATTTCTCAGTTCCCTAGCTGGAACTCATCCCAGGTCTGTTTGAATCCAAAGCCCATACCCTCAACCAGAGGCCGGGTGGAGGTATATCAGAGGGCCTCGGCCAGGGCCGGCTCGCCCTCCTGCAGCTTCTCATTCCCCTGACTCCCTGTGCCCCTGATTCTGCTGGCAGAGGAGGGCATCAGCGCTGGGACCGAGCTTCGGAGCCCCTGTGAATGCGAAAGCCTCGTGGAGTTCCAGGGCCGCACGCTGGGGGCGCTCGAGAGTCTGACGCAGAAGCATATCCTTTGGGGCTGGGGGCGCGGGCTGGAGGGAAGGTGAGCGGCCCCCCCGAACCCCAGCGACCTCCTTAACCGTTCACTGGTCCAGCTGACGGCGCGCCTGGAGGATCTGGAGAACCAGCTGGCTATCCAGAAGTGAGGGTCGCCGGTGGGCCGGACCCGGGCAGGGGCGCAGCCCCGCGGACAGTGCCCCCTCGTGCGCCGAACGGGCGCCGGGGCGGGGCCGCACCTGGGCCCTCGGGCTTGGGCTGCCGGGAGGAGGCGCTGGCAGGCTCCCAGCGCTGCGCTCGAGCTGGCCTCGCCTGGACCAGAAGCCGGACTGCGGGGAACAGGGGGCGCCGCCTAGGTCCGCACGCCCTCGCCACGTGCTGCGCTCAGTTCTCTGTTGGGTTTCTTTTTCTTAAAAAAAAAATAAAATTGGTTTCCACGGGGTTGGTTTGTGGGTCTTGCTCCGCCGTCGGGGGGAGGGGAGGCCAGACGGAGCGCGCTCCGGCGGCGCCCGGGCGGCGTCTCCTCGGAGAAAGGCGCATTGTGCGGGGGTCGGGCCGGGGGCTGGGGACCCGGCGCTGCTTCCCCCTCCTTGTTTATTCAGCCAAGAACAGATGGCTCCTTATGCAGGCTGCGGGACGGGAGGGGGCTCAGCGGGAACCCTTGGCGTCTGAGCAGATCTGCGCCCCTCCATTCCCCACCTATCTCAGGGTGCCCCCTAACCTGGCTAAAAGACTGCTAGAACTGGGCGAAGGAGTTGGTGAGAAAGCGGGGGGCAGTAATGGAGCCCCTAAACGGATGAGGTGGGGGCGGCTAGGTGAGTTTCGCCTGGATTTTATCTCCCTGCTGCACTTGGTAGGGAGAAGAGGAGATATCAGCCAGGATTTCTGGCCCAGAGCAGGCCTCTGCCTGGCCAGCCTGTGTCCCATCCTCTGCCCCCTCCCAAAACCAAAAACGAAAACAAACCTTCGATCGGTGAAGAGCACAAACCGCACTGTTTCCCAAATGCTTGTAAGAAACCGCCAAGATTGACATGCTCCTAGTCGTGGAGTGATCATGACCACCTAGAGGCAAATTACCCTGGGTTTGTTTCCTTATCTGTAAAAGGGGGATTGAAATGGTTACCCCCAAGGGTGATGATGAGAATGGGGGAAATTGTTCTAAGGCATCTGACGTTGTGCTGTGCCTGGGACATTTTAGGCCCTCAGTTAATGATAGTTATTCATTATTCTTATAATAATAGTTAACATGTTTAGTCTTGGGCATTATTCTAAGTGATTTGAAGGCATTTTCATTTTATCCTCACAATAACCTTGCGAGGTAGAAATTATTGCCTTTATCATCCCCATTTTACACATAAGGAAATTGAGGCGTAGAGAGGTTAAGTTTCCCAGAGTCACATAATTAGTAAGAAGCTGAACCAGGATGTACCAGTTTCCTGTGGCTCCTGTAACAAATTACCACAAATTTAGTGGCTCAAGACAACGCAAATTTATGACCTTATAGTTCTGGAGGTCAGAAGTCTAAAATGGGTTGGCAGGGCTGCATTTCTTCTGGGGGCTTCTGTTTCCTTGCCTTTTCCAGCTTCTGGAGGCTATCTGATTCCTTGGCTCATGGCCCCGCGTTGCCTTGACCTCTGCTTCTGGTGTCTTATCTCTTTCTGTGACTCTGATCCTCCTGTCTCCATTTTATAAGGACCCTAGTGATTATATTGGGCTGACCCAGGTAATCCACAATAATCTTTCCATCTTTTTTTTTTTCCCTGCTTTTTCTCCCCAAATCCCCCCAGTACACAGTTGGATATGTTTTTAGTTGTGGGTCCTTCTAGTTGTGGCATGGGGGACACCGCCTCAACATGGCCTACTGAGCGGCACCATGTCTGCGCCCAGGATCCAAACCAGCGAAACCCTGGGCTGCCGAAGCAGAGCGCGTGAACTTAACCACTCAGCCACGGGGCCGGCCCCATCCATCTCAAGCTCTTTATTACAACTGCAAAATCCCTTTGCCATGTAAGGTAACATAGTCACAGGCTCCAGAGATTAGGACGTGGATGTCTTGGAGAGCCATTATTCTGCCTACCATGCAGGGCTTGAGGCCCGGAAGACTGACCTCAGAGCAGGCCTCTTAAGCCCTTCCATGCCTCGTGCCTCACTAGGCTTGGTGAAGAGGGAGAAACGTGATTGAGAAAAGCCGTTGAGCTGGAGGAGCTCAGGGCTGGAGTGGGTGAGATGCATTTGATTGTAACCGTAGCAGAAAGAGGACCCTTCAGGGGAGAGGATGGGGCAAAAGGCAGGTAAGGCTTTGACCTCATCTACCCAGCCCTTTGTTGGGGAACCAGGCCAGAAGACAGAGTTGCCTGCCAAAGATCGCACAGTGAGAGAACTCCAACTGGAGCAGGCATCAGCCTGGGGGTCTGACTGGAACGGAGTCCAATTGATTGGGGTGGTGAGCGCTAAGGGCAAAGGCAAGGCTCCCTGCTTCCCTCCTCCCTGGTGCTGGCTATGATAGCCTTCTCGAGGGGGTTTCTATTCTTACGGGCTCTTTTCTCCTGCAGTCTCCCTCGTGGACACTGGATGGCGCCTGGAGCCCTGATGTGGATGGGTCCTGGAACTCTTTCAGGCACTTGGCATCTGGCTCTTGGCCTGATGAGCCAGGGCCCCTCTCCGTTCACACCCGTCCTCTCACTCTGGAAGACCTCACCACCCAACTCTGGCAGACTCCACCACCCTAGCCTAGAAACTGCTTCTGTGCCTTGGGCATTGGCCACACACTACTGAATTTGCAGACCAGCTCTGCTCCTCACTGGCTGTGTGTCGGTGTTGACAGGTTGCTATCATCCATCTCCGATTCTCCCTCTCATTTCCCTTTCCTCTTACTCCTTTACCCCTTTGCTTGGGGAAGAATGTCCCACATACAGGTAGCTAGCTCTTGCTTCTTTGTTTATACCTCCCTCCTACTTCAAAGGATAGAAGATGCACAAAGAACTCATCAGTTCTTTGGAACAAACATCCACTAACCCAAGAACAGAAAGTAAGAACCCAGGTAACAGTAGGGGGAGAAAATCATTGCCAAGAGAAGGCCCAGAGCCTGAGCAGACGCTGGGCCTCGGCCTCCCAGTGTCCAGGCAGGCAGCGAGGTTACGTGGCTTTCAGAACCTGGTAAGAGCACTCATATTTTGGGGGCTTCTTGAGCCCACATCCCCTGGAAGGAACTCAGCATCCTCAACCCTCTTGGTTTCCTGGAGATTTGAATGATTAAAAAGGACAATATTTTCTGCAATTGTTGACAGAGATGTCACTCATGGAGCTATTTCTTTCTTTCTTACTTTCTTTCTTTCTTTTTTTTTGCTGAGGAAGATTGGCCCTGAGCTAACATCTGTTGCCAATCTTCCTCTTTTTGCTTGAGGAAGATTGTTGCTGAGCTCACATCTGTGCCAATCCTCTATTTTGTATGTGGGACACCACCACAACATGGCTTGATGAGTGGTGTATAGGTCCACGCCTGGGATCTGAACCTGTGAACCTGGGCCACCAAAGCAGAGTGCACAAACTTAACCACTATGCCACCAGGCTGGCCCTAGAGCTGTTTCTTATACTTGGTAGTGTGCAGTAGACATGGCCTCAGATGGAAAAGCCAAGGGCAGGATGGGCCTGCAACCTCAGGCAATGGCCCTGACTCCCTTTCTGAATTTTACCTCTCTCTATGTTCTCTGGCTCTCTGTTTCTCTATGACTTTCGGCCTTTCTATCCTTGTCTTCTAGCTCACAGCCCTTCTCAGTCTCTCCAGCTGGCACAGCTGCTGTCTCCAAGGTTTATCCACTCTTCTGACTCTGGACCCAAGAGAGTGAGAAAAGAGAGAGGAGAAAACTATCAATTAGAGAATGCCAACAGCATGCCAGGGACGTTGCATGTCTTGCACCTGCGTAGTCTTGTTTAGATTCCTCAACCTGTAGAGGGGAAAATGAAAGTTCAAGGAGGCCAGTTGCCCAAGGCCACAGAGCTTCAAGCTGGGACTTGAACCAAGTGTCCCTGATCCCAGAGGATCCCTCTTTCTCACTTCCACCCTTCAGGTCATAGGGGCAAATCTGGGCTTTTTCCAACAGACCAAGCAAAGCACAAGATATGGAAGAGATGAGGGGGCAGAGTGGGGATTTTTCATCCAGGGGAAGCTCAAGCACATTTAAAACTCCCAGGTCCGTGAGCCACTGTTTCTCTCTGCTCCTCACTGTGCCCTGGCCAGTCCCCCCTCCCCTCAGCCCACCACTGCTCTGCCCTTTCAGGTCCAAGGAGAGTCTTTTTCCTGAAGTGGTGAGTGTAACTTCTGCTGCTCCCCTGGGTCTCTCATCCCCAGGCGGTGCATGGCAGGCTAGGCGCTTCTTAGCCGCTGAGCTGTGGGTGGGGATTCATGGAGGAAGCAGGCGGAGGAAAATAACAATGCCATCACTACAATACGCAGATGATAGCGGAGGTCCATTTTCTCCAGATGAACGAGAAAATCTCAGGGTGGCCTCTCTCCCCTGGTGGAGAGCACCTGTTCCCAATCTTGGAGGATGCTTGAAAAATGCCTTCCCAGGATTCCCTGAATGCCTGTTTGGGAGCTGTGTTAGTTACTGCACTAGGCACTGGGGATGCAGTGTTAAAAAAGAGAATCATACTCCCCGTCTGCAACCTGTGTTTTAGGAGAGGAAGGCAGGTGACAAATAAGAATGAATAAGCTTTCAAATAGTGATAAATACTAGGAAGATGACAAGTGTGCTGTTGAATAGAATCTCTGCGATGATGGAAATGTTCCATAACCACTCTGTCAATACGGTAGCCAGCAAGTGGCTGCTGAGCGCTGGAGACGTGGCTGATGTCATTAATAGGAGGAAGGAACTGAACTTTAAATATTATTTTAATTAATTAATTAAAAAGTGAATAGCCCCATGTGGTTATTGGCTTCTGAATTGGACAGCTTCAGTCTAGAGAGTACCTGGAGAGGGGAGAGGCGATTACTCTGGATGGGGGGGAGGGGTCAGGGGTCATCCCTACAGGAGGTGACATTTGAGCTGTGGTCTGAATGATGAGCAGGAGCCAAACTTCCAGTGTTCCGGGGAGAGAGTGCAGGGAGAGAGTGCGAATGCAGAGAGCCGGCGGGTGGGAACACGCTCCGTGATCCCAGGGTGGAAAGGAGGCCTGCGTGGCTGGAATTTCATCGGCGGGGCAGCATGGTGGGAGCTGGTGGTGGATGGAGAGGCTGCAGGGGCCAGATAACCGGGGCTTGGCAGGCTGCCGCCAGGGGGCGGGATGTGTTCACTGCCCTGCTCAATTTCTCAGGCCTCTCTGCTTCCCAGCTAAGAAAGTGAATGTGGCTGCCCCTCCCATGCCACCCCATGTCTTGCAGGGCTTGGGGAGGATCAGATGAGGCTAGGTGATGTTCACATCCTTCCTAAATTGTTAGAATGCTGCCCATAAGAGCAGGGTACAGCAGTGAGTGTGGTCCCGGGCCAGCAGCATCAGCACCCCCTGGGAACTTGTCAGGAATGCACATTCTCAGGTCCCACCCCAATCTACTGCTTCACAGCTCTGGGGCTGGGGCCCGGCAGTCTGTTTTCACAAGCCCTCCTGGTGCTGGTGGTATATGCTCAAGTTTGAGAGCAACTGTGAAGTGATGACAATCACCTCCTCTTCCTCCTTCCCATTCACAGCCCCTACAAATGCCCCCGCCCCCCAACAGAGCTCCTTCACGGTGGGCAGGAAGGTGTTGATGCTCACTATCCTCCCTAACCCTCCTCCCCCCAGGACTGGCTCCGTTTTTCATCCACATACACAGATTTTTTTTTAATCTGGTAAATAAAACCTCTGTATTAAATTTTTTTTTAATTATAAAAGCAATTCAGGCTCATTGTTAAAATAAAACTTTAAGTAGCACAGAGGGTATCAAGTGAAAAAAAAATCCCCTGGCTTTACAAATCCCACTCCCCAGATGTGACCATAGAACAACGGTTTCCTGTGATTCTTTCCAGACGTTTCCTGTGCTTACAGAGACAGCCAGCGCCGTGCCCTGAAGGGAGTTTGCTGGGTTTCGAATCCCAGGTTTGCTTCTTATTTGCCGAATAAATTGGACAAGGTGCCTCCATTTCTTCATTTGTAAAACGAAGTTAATACCAGCGTCAACCTCATAGAATTGTGGAAATTAAATAAATTAATTCAAGTAAAGCAGTCAGTGCTTGGCATCTGGGAAGCACCGTGTAAGTGTTAGCAATTTCAGTGTGTATTTTTATGATTTCTTTTGAAAAAATGGAAGCGTACTCTTCACATTACCTGAAGCTTGCTCTTTTCACTCACTGCTGAATCTGGGACATATTTTTCCTCTGGCAGGACATGTGCACCTACTGGTGGAGGATGTTTCTTGTTTTCTGTCTGTCCTGTATCTGACCATCCTTCCCTATGGGGGGTTCTTCATGGGCCTTGTGGGAGGCTACGGGAGCCAGAACACCTTTCTCCACTCCTTGGAAGCTAGAATGTGGGCGTGATAGCACAGAGCAGCTGTTCAGAGCACCAGCGAGGGAACCAGACTGACTATTTGAATCCCAGCTCTGCCACTAGCTGTGTGATCTTAGACAAGTTTCTTAACTTCTCTGTGCCTCTGTCAAAGGGGGCCCAGTTTTCTCATCTGTAAAATTGAGATGATCATATTCCCTATGCCACTGGGTTATTGTGAGGATTGAATAAGATAAGCCATTTAACATTCTTAGAACTCTGCCTGGTGTGTAGTATTTCTAAAAGAGGTGTTTGTAAATAAACAAAATGCACAGCTGAGCTTTAATAAATTCTATGCTTTCTCTTTGGGCTATGAATCTTGAGGGAATAAAGCAAAGGTACAGGGGCAGTTGGGAAGTCCTTCATGACAGTGACAGTGTTGAGAGTCTGCTGAAGAGATCCTAACCAGATAATCCTCGCCAGTGACCTTGGCTGACTTTCTTGGTTTCTGATCGTTATTTCCACAAACTACCTGATATCCTTGCAAGGCTTCCAAGTTGCACAATTTCAAAAGGCAGGGCAGGAGAGACGCATGTACATGGAGCACAGTGTGAATGGCACCCCCTAGAATTGTGAAATAGTCTCCCCAATATTCTTACAAAAGAGCCCTTTCTGCTTAGTGACCCAGGCTTGGTGTGTTGTTCCTTTCATCCAAGAACTTTGGCCACACCCTACTTCATTCTTTGTAAGGGCTGCGTAGTATTCCACTCTATGTATGTGTCAGATTTCATTGAATCACCCTTTATTGGTGGATATCTGGGTAATTTACAGCTATTCTACACTCCACAGGCAAACGACATGCTTCTCAGAGCCTATTGTCGGCCCTCATGGCCCCGCCTCTGACCTCCGCCCCCCCGCAGGCATGCGGCTGGCTAGGGAGTGGGCTCGTCCACAGTCTCACACAGCGCCAGGTGTGAGCTTCCACCTGCTTGACCAACGCACGACTGGCCAAAGGTTTTAGAATAACAGAGAGCTCGATGGGTCAGGGAGGAAGTGGCAGGTGATTCTGGGAGGGGGAGTTACGTATAGCCAGGCTGGTCCCCTCACACTCAGCCCCCTCCCCCAAAGCCAGGTCTGCCCTCACAGTGTTGGTCTTGTCATCTCACTTCAGCGTGGAAGAAACAGCTGCACGGCCTCTGAAGCCGTGAGGGACCAGTGACTTTCGTGTCCCCCTCCCAGGGGTACTTGCACTTTAAAAGAAACCTGGAAGGAAGAGGGCCAGGGCTGAGCCAAAGGGAGCATTTGTCATGGTGGGGTTTCAGGCAGCCAAGGCCACATATATGTACCGAGCCCATCACGTGTTCCAGGGACGGCGATGGGCTCTTTATCCCACGCGATCCTGTGTAATTCTCATGGCAACTCCGTGAAGTTGTTATCATCACTTCCATTTCACAGATGAGGCAATTGAGGTCAGAGAGGGGAAGAGATGTTCCTAAAGCCACTCGGTGAGCAACTCTATAACCAGGGCTCTTTCTACTTCGTCAAGGTGGTCAGTAATGGCAAGAATGTTTGGGGTGAAAATGGGGGGCTTTCCTTTGACTCAGTAACATCTGCCAAAAGGCAGAGTATCTGGGAGGAGAGAGAGGATTGGGGAAGGACTGAAGTGAGTTCTGGGAGCTTTGCACTCTCACTTCCGCTGCATTCCAGGAGGGCGGGAGGAGAGAGGGAGTTGAGGACAATTGATGTGTGCATTGAAGAACAATAATGGTGACAATGATCCCAGTAATCACGATGGCAGTGTTTTGGGTGATTCACAAAGCAATTCCCCATCTCTCGCAGCTCAGCAGAGCCACACAACCAGCCAGGGGGAAAGATGAGGCCATGGGCAGTTCCCATTTTACAGAAGGGAAACCTAGGGCTGCTAAGGGGGAGGAGCTTGCCCAAGTTCATGTGTTGAGTTACTCCCAGGGCTGGGGGACCCACAGCTACTGTCTCCCAGTCCTGGGCTCTTGCTGCCTCATGTGGGCCACAGTTGAGAAAGGGTGACGGTTGGGCTCTCCCCTGACCAACTGGCTGCCAGAGACAATGGGGACTCTGTTGGGGCTGAACTCAGCCACGTCCCCTCCCCAGCCTCAGGTTGAGTGCCAGGCAGAGGGTTTGGATTGGAGGCTGGGGAGGTCAGAGGGCAGAGGGCTCTGGTTTGAGTTGGGGGGTCTACTCCCAAGTCAACCATGCATCTACCAGGTGTCCATGACCCCTCACTCTGGCTGACCCCGCTCCAGAGTCTGATTCCATGACTTTGACCTGGACCAGACTCCTTCCCTAGATTCTGTGTGCGTGTTCAAGTGTGTGTGTGTCCACCTTTTTGGCAAGGGCCTCTCTCCTATTCTGGCCTAGCTTTGCAGCCTCTCTATTCGAAAAAATCGTCCTCCTTCATGGATGATGCCCACCAAGCACCTGCTATGTGCCAGGTTTTATGCTGGGAGCTTTCACCTCTATCATTTTCATTCGAGCTGCTCCTTAACCCTTCCTGGTGGGTTTTATTTTCCCCATTACCCTCCTATCTCTGTCTTTAAAATTAATTGTGGCTCAGGATTGAAACCACTTTCTAATTTAGTCAAAGAAGGACTTCTGTGGGTTTCAGAGAGGCAAGTGGAGCTATGTGCCCTTATCTTTGCCATCTTTAACCAAAAGTTCTCATATTATTTTTCTAATAAAAAAATCTCGAGCTAAAACATGCTCGTGTTGCTGTGGGAGGGGACAGCACCCGGACCCTGGGCATCGGGGCCAAGTACAGCAGCTCTGATGCCTCCCATCCTTGTCCACCATGTTTAATTTAAATATCTGTACCAAACGGAGAACCCACATGATGAGTGAGGTGGTAGAAAGGAAAAAGCAGACAGTAAACAGACAGTTCCCTTGTGTGTGTGGACTGAATCCAAAGGGCCAATGTGTTGTTGGAAAGAATTCTAGATGAAAACACTGTTCCACGGAAACTCGACCAAGACCCTAGTAACATTCCTCAACAGAAAGCATTTATGAGCCCCCTTCCCCAGAAGGTGTCATGTGCCACTTCTATTCCAAAGAGCCATGTTCCCTCTCGGAAGAGTGCAGAGGAGCTGTGGTCTCTTCATTCCTTGATGTCTTCTATACCCATTGTAATTTCTTATGCTGTGCAACCCAGAGAAAAGGAGTGTGTTGAGAAAGCAGAAATAAATCAATAACTGACCACAAAACATCACCTGCATTTCCGCAACCCAAAGATAACTAATAATATTTTGATATAACTGTTTTCCTTAGGCATTTTACAAAAGCTTTAAACATCTATAAGACTTTTGACACATAGCACCATATTGCTTTCTAGAAGGAGCATGCATGTATGCGTATTGACTGATTTGCACTTTCCCAGAGAAAGTCATTTCAAGGACAGAATGTGCCACATAGCATGAGCAAAGGTTTCAGAGCCAGGCCTACCTGAGTTTGAATCTCTGCTCTGACACTTTCTAGCTGTATGGTGTTGGAAAAATCTCTTGTAATCCCCAAGAGTCTCAATTGTTTTAACCATAAAATAAAGGTTGCACACTCCTATTTGTACGTTTTGACCCCAAATGCAGGGATTAAATGAGAGCATGCACTTGAAGTGCTGTTCACAGGGCAGGAGTAACAGGAGGAGTAACAACAGCAAACACTTATTGCATGATCCCTGGACACCAGGCTCTTGACACTCACTGTCTTGTTTAATCCTCAGAATTGGCTCATGAAGCAGGTGTTCTTTTCCTCATTAGGCAGCCAGGAAGGGAAAAAGCTAGGACATAAACTCCCCTCACCGGGCTGCATCAACAAATGGCATCGACATGGGAAAGAGACTGGGGACATCCTCATTGGTTTGTATGGTCCTAAAGAGGGATTTTCTGGGATCCAGCAATGGGTAAGGATTTAAAGAGGCTGGTCCAGATAGATGTAAAATCTGGGAGAAGGGGCCAGCTGGAGACAACTCCTACCCCAGAGGTGAAGTATATTGCAAGACATATGTGTTGTGGAGACATACGGGAACCAGGGTAAGCCAGAGTAAGGGAGCAGGGAGGGGAAGGCAGATGGGGAGGAGGGAGCCCAGGCTGGGGCAGGGATGGAGGGCATATCAGAGTGAATATAGGAAGTATACATTAGGCAGGGTAGACCTAGAGCCTCAGAGGGTTGGAGGCTAAGACTCTGCAGCCACGTGCCTGGAAGGGGCAGCGTTCCAGGTGGGATGGACTCCAGCGTCAGTTTGTGTTAGATTCTAATATTAAGAGATAGAGAGGAAGGTATACCTCCCCCCCAGCACTATGTGGGTTAAGAATATTTCAATTTAGTAAATTGCTTGTACTTCACACATAATTTCATAATCACATTTTGAAGGTAGGGCAAATTGTATTTCCTAGTGGATTGGATATAAGGTATAAATGTAAGACAGGAGTTAAAGATGATGTCAAGATTTTTGGTCTGAATGACTGGAAGGATGAAGTTGTCATCAACCAAGATGGCGTAGGTAAGGCAATTTTGGCAGATCAGATCAGGAATTTGGTTTGAGACACACTAAGTTTGAGACGTGTATAAGGTATCTAAGTTGAGACATCAGGAAGGCAGTTGGATATATGAGTTCGGAGTTTTGGAGGGAAGTTTGAGCTGGAGATAGAAATTGGGGAGTCATTAGCATTTAGCTCTAAGACTGGATGAGATCAGAAAGGAAAGAAATGAGTGTGAATAAAGAAGACTAAACTGAGCCCTGGGGCCCTCCAGCACTGCAAGTTTGGGCGGGAGAAAGGAACCAGCAAAGGAGACTGAGAAGCAACCCATGAAGAAAGAGTAAAACCAAGAGATCATGGTGCCCTGAAAGCCAAGTGAAGGAAGAGTAAGGGATCAACTGTGGCAAATGTTGCTGACGGGTCCGCTAGGATGAGAGCCGAGAACCGACCATTGGGTGGAGCAACCTGGAGACCATTGCTGAGCTTGACAAAGGCACACTGTCAGTGGAGTGAGGTGGGGTTGCTGGTGGGGCAGGAGTAGGAGAGGATGGGAGGAAAGTCTACACAGAAACTTATAGATTATAGCACACTGAGAACAGGTGTGACCTCATTTGATCTTCACAATCCTCCCCAGAAATAGGCATCATTGTCTTCATTTTGCAAATAAATTAAAGGAAGGTTGAAAGAGGGGAAGCGACTGGCTCAGGGACCCATCACTAACAAGTGACAGAGCAGGACCTAAAATCAAGGTCAATCTAAATCAAACCCAGAGTTCTTGCCACTCCTGGAGAGATTTCTAAGTCTGAAACATAATTTAGTAATTTATTCTAGGGAGTGCCTACCTTGCCAGTGTCCTCAACACACAGGTATGAAGTCTGGAGCCTGTCTCCTGCCCGCTCCACTATTAAGGCACGTGGAAACCCAATTAGTCACCCAGAATGTTGGTCAGTCTCTTTCAGACATGAAGATGGAGTACAAATTAGTACAATTTTCCTAGAAAACAATCTCGAACAAGCACCAACACTTGTTGGTGTTCACTGACCCAATAATTTCATTTCTGAACATTTATTCCAGGAAGTAGGGACTGACAGAAATATAGAAAATATTGGAAAAAGTTTTGTGCATGATGAGATGATGTTCATGTCAGGGTTATTTATAATGGGGAAAACTGGAAACAACATGAATATTCAACAATAAGAGACTGGCTAAGTAAACCATGGCGTATATTTTCACTGGATAGAACATCCTGTTGGTATAACAGTGATGCTTATGAAGAGTCCATAGTAGCATTGGAAAGTGCCCATAAGGAAAGATATAAATTTGTTCTAGAATATGTGGGTGTAAGAAATGTTTCATGTTTTTTCTAAATTAAGTTAAATCTGGTCTTATCCTCCACCCTGCCTACTGGGGAGTATATAAGTCATTTCCATCACTGAGCCTCTCTCCCATTACCACTGGATCCTACAAGAATCTTGAGGCTTATTAGGACCTCTCATTCAGAGAAATAGTCTTGTCCTTAGCCCACGATGGCCACCATCGTTCTTTTTGGTCCATAATGCAGCCGTCCAGTGTAGCTCCCATTATCTGCTTCAGGAAGACTGCGATGCTCCTCCCAGCGGTCCTCTCCTTTGATGGTAGATGTGGCCACAGAAGCCTTAATGAGATCGTATCTCTGTGCTTCGGTTTTCTCATCTGTATAACAGACCCTAAATGTACCTAATTCACAAGGTTACTGTGAGGATTCAATGAGCCACAGCATGTGGAATCCACAGAGGTGGGCCTTTGTTGCCTTTGCCATAAATTCCAGGTCTCATCTTCCCTGAGACCTCAAACCCCACTCTGGAGGGATTTCACCCTAGAGGTGAAGCACCCCCTAACCAGTCTACATAGAATCATATCCTGGGAAATCTAATCAGTGTAAAAAAACAATCAAAAGTGCAAGTCAGGAATGGCTGAAGCGGGGAACCCCAGTCAGGGAGTGGCTGGGTCACCTGGTTGTCTCCAAGATCTTGCAGTCATATCTCTCACCCATTGATCATGGAGGAGGATCCGATCTTTCCTTGTTTTCACTCTTTCCCAATCTTTCTCTTTCTTGTTCAGATTTGCAGTGATTTCTTCCCTCTGGCCACTCACCCAGTCTTCTAACCTCAGACCAGGAGGATCTGCCAATCCTTTTAGCCCAGCATACTGTAAGTTAGGATTTCTCAAGAATCTTTTCTAATTAAGAGCAAGACGGCCATAAATCCCTAGACATGGTCTAGTGGCCCAAGGGACAGGCACAGATCGAGAGTCAGATGGTCGCTTCCTGAGTGGATTCATTCTCTCATTCATTCATTCCACAAATTATTTTCTGCATCTAACGTTTACTGACCATGGACTACGTATCAGGTCCTATACTGTGCTCCTTAGGTAAAGAAATGAACCCAATGTCAAAGATCCCTGCATTCGTGGAGCTAGCATCCATAATTACCTAGTGCTTGCTGTAAGCTGGGTATTGTGTTAGGTTGTTAAGACTAAGGAGCTACATGAAACTGATACAGTCCCTACTCTCAAGGGGCTCTCAGCCCAGTGCAGGGAGATAAAGGTTAATGGGGAGTTATAGCCCAGAGCGAAAAATGAAGGGAAATTTGGGGAACAGCAGAGGAGCATCCAACACAGGCAAGGAGATGAGAGGTTAAGAGACAGAGGCATAAGCTAGGCTCCTAGAAATGGGTCTCAACCTTTTTGGAGTCCAAACCACGCTGAGATTCTGATGAAGGACCCAGAGGTATGGACTCACTCCTCTGAAAAGTACACATGATATTTGCATATAATTTCCTGGTGTTTACAGATCCCATTAGGAATCCTTGAACCTCAGCTAAAGAAGTAGAGATGTAGAGCCTCAGGGCCAAGTGGAATCAGGAGTTTGCTGGAATGGCCCCTTTTAAGAAGGAGCCCTTCTCTCCTCTTGCCCCCAAGAAACCTCCCTGGAGCTGGCTAACACAGGCCCACAGGCATGAGGGCTCACCTCTACTGGGAGATCCGCCGTCCTGAGTCTGGGGCCTGGGAGGACGCAGAGAGCACGGTGTTTCCTGGAGACCCAGGAGTGTCAGTGCTAGGACAGGCCTTCACCTTTACCTAACCAATACGCTCTTTGTACACCTGGGGAAGTGGAGGCGCAGAGAGAGGCAGTGCCTTGGTCGAGACTATGCAGCATGTCAGGGATGAGGTCTCAAGAATTCAGGCCTCTGAGCTGCCAGTTCAGAGAGGATGGGCAGGGAGCAGAGGGACTCCAGGCAGGGTTCAAGACAGCACCTGCCAGGCCAGTGGAGAGAGACCTGCAGGCTTAGATAGAGGAGGACAGGACCAGATGGGGCTGAAGGTCCGCTGGCCTGAGCGAGACCTCCCCAGAGATGCAGCTGTGAGGTGACATCCCCTCTGAGCTCCAGGCTGGCAAGAAGGAAATTGCTATTATAATAAGAACTACCGTTTTAGACTCACTGCATGCCAGACCCTGAGCCGGACGCTTTATGACTATCCTGTCATTTACTTCTCACAGTAGCCCTAATAAGGGATGAACGATATGTCAGTTTCCCATAGGTTCTGGAAGATAACAGAGGCCTCCTGATTTGCCCAGATCACACAGGAAACAAACTGCAGAGTCAGACTTTGAATTCAGGCCATTCTGAGCCTGCAGACCACCTCTGAGCTGCATTGCATCTACACGTTTCTCATTCACAGTTGCATCCCCCGCGTCCAGCACAGCACCGGCACATTGCAGGCGTTTTGAGAGATCGAATAAATAAACAAGACAGGAGGAGGTGTTGGAGGCTGGGTGGAGAAGCCTCAGTTGGAGTCCAGGAATCAGATCAGGTCAAGAGGCGCGTGGTAGTACAGACCAGGCTCCAGGAAGTGCCCGTGGGGGTAACAGCTACCTGGCAGGTGACCTGGGCAAGGCTCCTCCTCTCACAGTCTCAGTTTCCTTTCTCTGAAATATGGCTGGTTTGGCCTAGATGATCTTCGAGACCATGGTTTTAGGATTTAGAACTACTGTTATTATAACTGGGTCAGGATGGCTCTGAGCTGCTAATATAAAACCTGGTTCTGGCCTGAAGGGACCCTGGGGGTTTAAGGGAGGCAACCACAAAACCTGGAAGGGTGGGCACAGAGATGGAAAACAGAAACTTTCCGTTCTAGGCAAGTCTACATACTAAAATGGGAGCCCATGTGCATAAAAATGATACCAAGAAAGCAAGTTGTTTTAGGCATTTGACAAAATCAAGGGGGACTCTCTTTTCTTGAGTTAGGACTAATTTTGGTTAATTCAGTACAAGCCATGAGGCTGAAGTTTCAGAAAATCAAGATACCCAGACACCAAACATATGGGGCTCTGCTCCCCCTTGAGTGTGTTCCCAAAACAGTATTCAGCCATCACCATGTCGATTCCAGCCTTCTGTCTGAGAGATTTCTTTTTGTTTTTCATTTTCCAAAAATCCAAAGGGAGATCCACTTTTACAGGGGTGGGTAGTAATGGTGGGGAGAAACATCGAGGGTTTTTCTTATAACTTTATTTTTAAGAAGGGAGGTGTTCTGTTCCTGTTCATAACCTCTTTTGATGCACGATTGATCGGCTGTGGTGAAGCCCTGTTTTCGTTCCTCTCCTACCCTGGAGGCAGGTTCCGTGGGCAAGTCCCTCTCTGCTCTGCAAAGTTAAACAAAGCAGCTAGCTGGCACAAAGTTTGCAGAGAGAAACTTCTCATGGGTACTTTGTAATCACTTCATGTTCTGTTTGTCGCAATATGTAAAATTTGTTTTCGGGCATGGACTTTGGTATAACTGCTTGATTGTTAGACGCTATTAATTTAATTTCACTTTCAAACCAATAGAGAGAACAATAGCTTTATTGAGTTGGGGGTTCCTGGCTTATAAAGGCGTTTTGATTAAGGATCTCTTAACACAATAGCCAACAAATTTAACAGTTGGGAGACGAGTTCACTCATGATAAAATGAAATTAACAGCCTAATCCCCAAAGTAAGTTCGAAATAAACATTTTAGCACCCTTGAGGGGATAAATGAAACAGCTTTCATGGAAAGAGAACAAGAGATTATAAAATAAAAACAAGTGGGTGTGAATCAAGAACAGACGGATACGGAAAAAATAAGAGGATGTGACATGCATCCAGCTAGAGTTCTAGAGCGAGAGAAAGGAAAGTCAGAGAAGACATGTTCAATGAAGTGATGGGAGAGGATTTTCCAGAATCGAAGACAGATGCGAGTGTTAAGATTGAAAGTATACAGCAAGTGTGGAGCACAATGGATAAATTAACTTCTATGAAACAAGATATTTGGCTTTGTTACAAGTCCATGGCATTAATGGGAAGCAAATAGACCAGAAACTGACTGAAGTTAAGTGTTGTGTTGGTAGGGAAAGTCCAACATTGGCCAACAGGGGGATTACTTATTCCTGAAGGCAATCCTCAGGCTCTAGTGCACCAGCAGGAGTGGTGGGAGAGAAGCACAGTGATGGGGAAGACATATGGCCTTGCTCTTTCCTGTTGTGATGAAGACCTGAAAGTGTCCAGAGGCGAGTATGTGATGCTCAGACCCCCAGACAACTGTGAGCAGAAAGGCTGGTGCTAAGGCGACTTGTAGCGCTGCGTGAGCGTGTCTGGGAAAGCATGTATTCCCACTGTGAAAGATCCAGAGGAGGCTGAACTCACGCAACCCACTTATGACCACTGCCTTTGGTGCCTGGGCCATGGATAAGAGATCACCTGCCTGTTTACCCCTTGGGGGAGCATCTGCCTGGTATTTCCATCTTCAACACTTTCTCCCATCACCTCAGCAATTTTACCCAAGGAGCTATGATGCAAGACCTCAGATTAAGACTCAATATTATGTATTGCCTTGACATCTGATAAGATCGAGGGAGACCCAGAATGTTCTAACTTCAGATTCCCCTCATGATCATGACTCTGCTCCCACTGATAAGGTTTCCGAGGGAGCAAGCTCCTTATCAAGGGACCAGGCATGGTTCCCACTTATCCCTGAGTATCCAGTTTCAGTTCCCTGCCAGCCCACGGAATTATTCAAACAAGCCGATATTATCCTTCTGTGGGAACCAGGGGACACTCCATCCTCTTGATACTATAAACCCTGCCTCCCACAACCCTTGGTTGTTCACTCTGTTCCCAAGTGTAGCCCCATGTGGTACTGCGTGGTGTGTGATCCTGCCTCGAGCTGTGAGTGTACGTGACTGATGAACTGGTGTCTCATCTGTCCAGCGTTGGGGGCTGTGTGTTTGGCCATCCTCACTCCCCAGGGCAGGCATCCCTCCTTCACCAACGGGGTGAACAGGAACCCACAGGATCTCCCCAAGAAGTGCTTTTACCTCTGTCCCCTCTGGTTGGTGTCCTGGGAGTGAGGGCTGCTGGGTGGTGGGGAGCAGGAGGCCATATACAAAACAGGCTCGGGTTTGAATCTCAGCTCTACCATCGACTGGCTGATTGACTTCTGATAAATCCCCATATCTCCTGTATCCTTGGTATTAGTTAAGAGCTGGTTGAAAAACCAGAAATCACTCTAGCCGGTTTAAGTAGGAAGTTATGTATTGTCAGGAATTGGTATCCTACAAAATCACTCAAAGGGCTGGAAAAGGAGGCTGAAACTGAGTTTCTGGGAGAAGTGTCCTCCCCCGAGTCACACTGCCTTGGCCACAGTTCAGGAAGCTACCGAAAGGAGAGCCATGCTGACTGCCGTGGTCGGCGCCCTGTGCTCTGCTTCCCTCTCGACTCAGTTCCGGTTTGACGCTTTAGAGAGCGCATTCTGACTGGTGAAACCCAAACCACAGCCGGAGCCCTAGTCCAGTGGTCTCGGAAATGTAGCTTTAACTTTCCAGCCTCTGTGCTACAGAGAGGTACACAGGAAAGAGGTTGAAGTGGACATTGAGTGAGTTAATCCATAGATTCTGTCAGAGCCTCTGCTCTTCATCTCTGAAATGACTTGCTTGCGTCTCTGGATGGGTTGGGAATGGGTGTGGAGTTACTGCCCAGAGTCAAGCCCAAACTGGTATCATAGTCAGAATCCCTCCAGAGATTATATTGATAAGTGATGTTCAATCCTATGGAACAAATCCCCTCTTTTTTTCTTTTTTTTCCTTTGGTGAGGATTGTTGTCCCTGAGCTAACATCTGTGCCAATCTTCCTCTACTTTGTATGTGAGATGCCACCAGAGCATGGCTTGATGAGTGGTGAGCAGGTCCATGCCCAGGATATGAACCCACGAACCCCAGGGCACCGAAGCCGACCACGACAACCTAACCACTACATCACTGGGCCAGCCCCTCCTTTTTTAAAGTAACAAATTTTTGTCACATTCTTTTTTGTAATCTGAAATAGAATTCATATCTAATATAACTTTCCCACACATTTAATATCAAAACAAGATCAATATTATGTCTTAACTGTAATTATAGAAATGAAGTAAAAGGAAGTAAAGTTTATAGTAAAATGATACACATCTCAATTTCTAAATGCTCCATCAGGGCTACCGTAACAATGTAAAGGAGTTGCCAAGAGCTTGCATTATATGTGAATGTGATATATACAAAAGTGGATGGTTGTAGTGACAGCTCAAACATCATGAAAAGTGTTGCTATTGGGATATGATGTCACAAAATAGCCAACAGCTCTTGATAAGGTTCTGAATGAGAAATAATCTTCCCTGAATTCCCATGGTAGATGCATTCCTGGAAAAAATCAGTGGGTTATTATAACTGCACAAAGAATATTTTGTGTTTCTATGTAAAATGAGGTTGGCACTAGGGTCACATAAACAGGTTTTTTCATCTTCAAAATGTCCAGCAAGACATTAAAAAAACTTTTTTTTTTTTTGGTGAGGAAGATTGGCCCTAAGCTAACATCTGTTGCCAATCCTCTTCTTCTTGCTTGAGGAAGATTGTCACTGAGCCAACATCTGTGCCAATCTTCCTCTACTTTGTATGTGGGATGCTGCCACAGCATGGCTTGATGAGTGGTGTGTAGGTCCACGCTCAGAATCCGAACCCACAAATCCCAGGCAGCTGAATTGGAGCATGTGAACTTAACCACTGTGCCACCAGGCTGGCCCCCCAAAAAACTTTTAAAATTGAAGGAAAACTCCTATAACATAAATACAATTAACCCTTTCAAAGTGTATAATTCAATGACATTTACTACTTTCACGATGTTGGGCAACCATCACCTCTGTCTAGTTCCAAGACATTTGCACCACCCCAAAAGGAAACCTGTGCCCGTTAAGCAGTTATTCCCCATTTCCTTCTCCCCCAGGCTCCTGGGAATACTTGGCCTGCATGTTGTCTCTACAGATTTATTTATTCTGGAAGTTTCATATAATGAATTCATACAACAGGTGACCTTTTGTGTCTGGCTTCTTTCACTTAGCATATAGTGTTTTTGAGGTTCGTCCATACTGTAGCATGTATCAATTCTTCATTTCTTTTTATGACTCAATAATATTCCATTGTAGGCATATACTACTACAGGGGGAAACAGTGTTTCCTCAAAAAGTTAGACATAGAATTACCATATGACCCAGCAATTCTACTCCTAAGTATATACCCCAAAGAATTCAAAACAGGTATTTAAGCAAATACTTGTACACAAATGTTCATAGCATCATTCACAACTGTGGGACATTTTGAAAGTCACGCAAGATGTTGACACTTGCTAGGTGTGAAGGATTATGCAATATATGATGCCCAGCATCCTTGGCTCTCATCCACTCGATGCCAGTAGGCCTCTCCAATCATTTCAAAACCTAAAAACACTTCTATAAGTTTTCCAGAAGTCCCCGAGTCTTCGCCACTGCCACTGAGAACCACTGATGGGACCAATGCTCCACAAATGGAGAGAGTGGGGGCTGGAGAAGGTTATTCATGAGTGAGTTGGAGCCGGGATTAGAACTTGCCTCTCTCCAACCCCAGCTAATGCTCTTTCTATGCTGAACCTCCATCCATCCCACAGAACTTTGAGGGCAGGAAGAAAACGTGGAAGGTCCCCAGTCTTGAAGTATGGACCTGGTTTCCTCCCCACAACCTGGTGCCCACCACCAACGGGAGAGAATGGAAACTCCCTCACTACAAAGTAAGCTGCTCCCAGGAGAACATAATCTCTTAATTTTATATAATCCTCCTGAGGACAGGGACTTAGTGTCTTGATTGCCTCTGAATTCCCTGTGCCTAGGAAAGTGCCTGGCACGTGGTGGTTTTAACACATATTTGTTGAATGAATGAATGGATGAATAGTGTGTGGTCCTGTGGCCCAAAGATTCTCTTTCCCCTCCCTGGGATGGAGCAGAGGCCAAGCTGCCGCTAGTGTGAACATATATGTTGAGGATAACTTTGGGCTCCATTCATTTGTGTGTCCCTGTGATTCAACACAGGACCCGGCACACAGCAGGTAATGCAAGCATTGAATCAATACAAGCTTTCTGCACATTCAACTTCTGTGCTTTATGAGTCTGGTCTGAGACATGGTGGACGATGAGAGGAAGAGAGAGGAGTGGGAGAGGCAATGGGACTTGTGGCCTTCCTCTCTCAGCATGTGGAGCGGGAAGAAGAGAGGGCTTTGTGTCACACAGATTGTAACCGAAAGTTCGGTCTCTGAACCCAAGGCCAATCCGAATAACGAGCACAGAGTCTTGAGTGGAAGAGGAAAGGTTTTTACTATGCCAAGCTCAGGGAGCAAAGCAAGGGCTCATGCCTCAAAAATTGCTAGCTGCCCGATGAGGAATGGGTAGGGATTTTTATTTGGGGTTTTGGGTAGGGGAGGGGGGAGCATGTAGCTGTGCAGCTCGGTGCTTCCCCACCAGCCTGCGTTTGGCCTTGAGAGGCTGCTTGCAGCAAGGCAGGGGGAGGGTGAGATAGGAGGATGGCAGGCCGGCGTCCTTAGCCGTTGTTGTCTCGTCTTCTTGTTTGAGGCGGGTTCGAGCGCTGGGAGTCGAGGAGTTGAGGTCTGGGAAGCCTCCACTCCTTGATACTCTTGAGACAGAGGCTTTCCTGGCAAACTCAAGGACACATGATTAGCTAAACTTTAGTGTGCCTCCAACTCCAGGCCACCTGGGCTTTTAACAATTTGTAACTCCCATTTAGTTGTAAAGCTCAAAGAGTCCAAGTTTAAAGAAACAGGTATTTACACATGAGTGGAGCTAGAGAAGCAGGAAAGGGGGTGGTGGGTTTTAGTTTTAACCCCATATACGCTGGGTTCAATGTGAGGAACTGATATCAGGGCTGATGTTAAGAGCCCGTAACAGCCACATTCGTTTTCAATGTCTTTCATCAAGCCCCAAACCATTTCCTTATTGACAAGTTACCGCTTCTTTTCTGTTGGTCACAGAGTAAACGGATGTCTTCCTTTTGGGAAATATCCAGGTCCTAGGAGAAATGTGAGACACACTCTGGTCTTAAATCTGACACCGTCACGGGTCATTTCTAGGGTGGCGAGGTCTTGGATGTTCCGGCTGGGGAATTTCCCCAGCTTCTACTTCAGATTCAGACCTTTGTTGCCATTGCCTCTAGACTCCCATTACCCCGTCCCTGGGTTCCCCAAATTTCCTTTGTATTGATTTCTTCTCTGAGGGGAACCACCTTTCTCAGTTTCCCCAGAATTGAAGAGAAGAATCAAGTGGACAGACAGCAAAAATTCAAGCCAAGGGAAGCTTAAGAAGGCGGGAGTTAACACCCAGCTCTTTCTTGACCACTGGATGTGCTGACACTTCCATTTTTCCATTCCTTCTCAGCCTCTCTTTGCCCCATCTCTGCACGTGTTTTGTTTTGTTTTTTCTTCCTTCCACACATCCTGCTGCCCCTACCATAGCTGCGTGTAGTCAGTCGTCTCCTGCTTCCGGCCTTGGGGCTCTTCACCTCAGGAAAAGGAAAACTATGAAGGACAGGAGATGAACAGATGACCACCGGTGGCCTCTTCCTGGGTTCTTTCACTAAGTCATCCACTTATTCAGTGTCTCATTCATTCATTCAACTGTTTCTCTATGTCAGGTTTTGGGTTATGTGCTGGGGATACAGCAAAAAACCAAGTAGACACAGTTTGCAAATTTATGGAATTTACTATCCACATTTATTGAGACCAATTGACTACCAGTACTAGCAGAAAACAAAATTGATACAAGTTTTCTCCCTCAAGGAGATCATAGTCTAACATGGAGACATACAAATCAATAGACAAAGAGGTAGGTAAAGTGAGGCACAAAGAGCGGCATCTAGCACAGAAAGGAAGTCAGAGACCCCTTACTCTCCCCTTCGCCAGCACCAATGGATGATGAGGCAGATGGTATTTGTGAGTGAAAGAGCGAGAGTTGATCACACAGAGGCATGGGCGTGAGTCTAGAGCCAAGAGGAACCGGAGGTGAGGTACGGGGAGGGGCAGCCACCAGTCTTCCTCCTGTACCTGCTTCCCACCCTAGACCTTAGGAGACTAGCCTATGAGCATAGTCAAGGCAGACCCTCGAGAGCAGAGAACCCACTAGCAATGGAGTGGGGTGTCCTTAGTCAGTGTTGGGGGTCTTGAGTCATAGCAACGTCAGCTCTAGAGGAAACCTTCACCTTCTCCTGGTTCAACCCTTCCATTGTACAGTTGGGGAAATTGAGGCTTAGAGAGCTGCAGTGTCCTGACCAAGGTCACACAGTGAGTCAGTAACAAAGTCTCTAGAATCTAGAAGTAGATTAGATTGATAATCAACTGAACTGAGTAAGATCTTTCAAGACAAAATAAATAATCTGAGTTGGCAGAAGAACTGGTATCTTTCTGTGAGTTCCTGTGTGTGTGTGAGGCCGTTTCGTAATAATAATAATGGCTACCAGTATTACGTGCTTACTGCATGCTGGGCCTTGGGCCAGATGCTCATTTACTCCCATCAACAATTATAAGAAGGAAAAGTATGATTATACTAGCTTTATAAAAACTGACACTAGCGGAGTTCTCCTGGCTTGACTAAGCTCACACAGATGGTAAGTTGTGGCACCAAGATTTGAATCCAGATTGGGTTAACTCTAATGTTCATGCATTTGTCCACTACACTGTACTACATCTGTATGTCCTACTAACTTTTGTAGTCTTATAGGATATAGGAGATGATAGAGGCTGGATGGAGAAGATGGTCAGAACCTGGGATCTAGCTCAGGTCAGAAGGGGCATGGCCAAATAGAACAGGCTCCTGGGATTGGTTGGGAGTGACCAGATTCAGAGAAAGCACATCTCACACTTTGTGGCTAATTTACTGTGTGACTTTAGATGGGTCCCTCCCTGAGGGACTCTGTTTTCTCCTCTGTGAGACAGATTGGTCTAAATCTATTCTGAAGTATATTTTAGTGCAAACATTCTATGATTTTAAGATTAGAATCAATTGTAATTAGGTTCCAGATGATAGATATCTGGTGCCATTCCATCCTCCATGCACATTGATCACTACTCAACTACAATGATTTCTGGTGAGTTCTTCTGGAAGTTCAAGCCATTACCAATTGCTCAGTGACAGAGAACTCAGACTCTAAGATTGCATGCACGAAAGAGCTATTATTCAGAAGCAGATACTTAGACAATTACACCCCCCCCCCAAACTTCATGAAGGTGTACACATGAGTTTATTGGAGAAGGACAGGGAAAAGGTAGCTCATGAGTCAGCAGGAAAGGAGTGAGAGTGCCTCTGGCCCACCACTCGTGGGAGGTTATAGTGAGAACCAGGAGTTGAAGCCAAGGTCATCGCTACCCCGGTCATCTATCAAAAATGGCAGAAACCAGAATAGAAACATCAGTCTCCATTTCCTTTGTGAAAATTATAAAGCACAAGCTAAGTTAGTAAATCATGCTAATTTCCTTCCCTTCCTTTCTCCACCATAACTTGTGTGTCTTCTTTTTGTAGTGAATGGACCTTGGTTAGCTGTCTGATTGGAGAGGACCTTAAAAATGAATTCACAGGGAAGCATCACTGATTGATAACTTGATTCCCACTTGCAAGAGGAAAAATAACACCAGACAAGATAGTTATTGTTAGGTGCTTGTTTTTGACCAGGACTAGGTCTCTTTTGATTTATTTTAAAATAAATAATGAGGCTGAACGTTCAAGACATGAAGGTGCTTAGAAATTGGTTAAAAAGTTGTTCTGCTTAATTTACTAGAAAAAGTAGCAGAAAAAGTACACATCATTTAGATTTACCAGATGGATTTATAGGTAAAAAAAATATATATAGAAATCCTGGAAGTAAAAAATGATTATTGACAAAATGGAGTCTAGACTGGGTGCAGTTGAAGGAAAAACTAGTGAATTGGAAGCTAGTACTGAGGAATTCACAGAGATGAAGAGAAAAATATGAGAGAAAGGTAAGACAAGGAGAATAAAAATAGAAGGTCTAATAAATTACTAGTGAAAGTTCCAGAAGGAATGGAGAGAATAGCAGAGAAGCAATATCCAAAGAGATAAAAGGAGGAAAATTTTCAGAATTAGATTAAGATGTGCATCTTCAGATTATAAGTGTGCATTTAGAGTTGAGTATAATAAATAAAAGACAAACGTGACAATAAGATTTCTGACTACTGCTACTAGCTTATGCTTTTATTGGAGGCAAATGGACCAGGAGTCAACTAGCAAGAAATCTAAGCCTCATCAACAATGGCGGCTGATTGCTCATGTCAGTATGGGTGTCCTGCCGCCCCCTTATGAAGTGAATTTCCGAAAAGGTGCATACCCTCCTCCCCGAGAATGGCATCCTCTGCAGTACTTTCCTGAGATATGGCAACGGAAGGTGTTGGGCAAAGGAGAGGCTCCCAGAGAGCAGAACTGGGTCAGTCAGACTTCCTGAACAAGGAAGTCACTTCACCCCCAGGCAGGAAGTCCTCACATCCCTGTCTGACAGGATATGTAAAACTGTGTACTCTGGACCAGTGACCCCTGTGTATTGATTCACATTTCTCTTTTGCACACATGAGTTTTCATTGCAGTTATTTGGTTCTCATTCTGCCATTTTATACTGGGTGTGCATTTGAAGTGGTTAAACCTATTTAAATTTATTAAGCTTACTTAATCTGTAAAGTCTATAAAAAACCTTATCTGGACTTAACTGAGGGAACTGCTTTCATCCAGATTCCAGGACTGGAGATGAATATAGTACCGGAAGTGATAGCCTGTCGTGTTCCTTTGGGCGAGAGATTGAGCGCACTTCATGTGAGCGCTGGTGGTTTGGTGAGCGTTGAACTGAGATTTATGCTTATGGAGACTTCAGTAGACAAGGGAGCAGACTTCAGAGGACATTGTTGCTTTTACCACGGGGCATCCTTTCATCTTTCTTCTGGTAGCTGTGTCCCGATTTCCTACAAAAAGAGAGTAGGAGAACCACTCTCTCTCCTACTGTCTAAAAATTACATTGCTTTTGAGGGCTTCACCCAGTGCCGAGCGCTGTGACCTTGGTTTAAGTTCATCAGTACATCCATTTCTCTGACCCCAATCATTGGTTCAAAGATTTAATTCTTGTCAATTCCAGTCACTTGAGTTACCCAGAAGAAGGGTTTAGGCTTTCTTACTGGACTTGAATGTGACAGCACGGGAGGAGATGCTGCAGCCGTATTACAACACGAGGACAGAGGCTGACTTACAACAAAGGGGAGTGGAGTAGAATCTTCCGGAAACTATAATTTGAGACTTCAATCAAATTGCACCTTAAAATAACACCTGTTCTTCTTGGTTTATTCAGTTTCCTGAGCCAGTTAATCCTGCTTTTTCCTTTTTATGTGTGAATTTGATTTTTCTCGCAAGTACACCTGGAACAAGTTCTG
The DNA here is from genome assembly GCF_041296235.1 of Equus asinus. Lineage (NCBI taxonomy): Eukaryota > Metazoa > Chordata > Mammalia > Perissodactyla > Equidae > Equus > Equus asinus. The sequence goes on along the minus strand of NC_091804.1, from coordinate 35,500,513 downwards.
ACACAGTCCTCTACTGGGCTCAGAAATTGAACGTGCACGCTGGCGGTCTGCTCATTCGAGGGACGTCTCCCACGCTAATGTTCTCTCTCGCATCCTGTTCTGTGAGGCCTCAGGGTCCTCCCTGGACAGGTAAGCCATTATCATCACTCTAAGCCAGGACTTTGCGTGTCTGCCTGAGCTTCCTGATTGTGTAACACTAGCTCAGAAAAGCCCAGACGGTTCTGAAAGGGAAGGGAAGGAAAACGTAAGTCACGAGGCCTGGGATGGGCCATCACAGCAGATGCGTCGGCCCCCACTATAAAATCTAACAGCTTGGTGCCTTTGTGGTGATTCCCACCCTTGAAATCCTGGCATCTGAGGCTATGGAAGCGGCCGAGAATGGTGACAAGGTCATGGAAGATGCTCTGGCTAGAGCACAGATAGTGCATTTCCTGTGGCCCCACAGCCCTGCAAGTTCAGTGGACCATCTGCTTCTGCTGGTGGAGTTTCTGAGCACCCGGAAGAATTTCCTTCACTCTTCCGCTCTGTGGGTCTTCTCATCTGCCTATGTCTAACTCATCTTAAATCTTTGTTTTTCTCTCTCCCTCTATCTCATTGCTCTGTCCCTGATTCCAGATCTGCCCCTTCTCAGTCCTGATCACCCATGGGTTTTCTCTCTCTCTTTCTTTCACTGTCTTTGTCTGACTGTCTTTGTCGCTAACTCTCGGTCTCTGCTCATCTATTCTTGCATCTTTAATTCTGTTCTCTGACTTTCTGCCGTCTCTGCTACTCTCCGCTCTTCTGTTTCGCTCTAGCTCTGTGAGTCTTTGACCTTCCTTGCGTTGAAACCCCCGCCTGTGAGCTGTATCCTTTTCCTTGGGCACCATCTCTCCTCTAGCCGGGTAACTGGCGGATCTTCATTCCTCCTTTCCCAGAGTTCTAAGGGTCCCAATGGTTGGTCTTTCCCTTAGCTTTGAGGCCAGTCATCAACTCCCTCTCACTCTGGGAAATACGTCTTCATGTTCAGAGTCAAGAACAGCAACTTAGCCTCAACTTTCCCCTGAATCTCTGGTCTTCCTTTTCAGAAGTTGTCTCCTTCTTCCTCGAGTCACCATGGCCTCAACTATCGGAGTGACTAGAATTGCTGGAGAAGCAGGAATATCACTGTCTTGTTTGTGGCTGCAAATATTGGCATCCTCTGACATTCCAGGCTTAGGTGATTAGATCCTGATCTGGCAAAGAGGGACCAGGAAGGCCAGAGCCTGAGATCACAGAATCTCAGTGCATGAAAGGTGGGGAATCATTTCCACGGATGGGGACACAAAGAAGAATCTGCACAGCCAGGCCTCTTTCTCTCCTGCCTTTGCAAACCTCAATCTGTCATTCTATGGGCAGTCAGTCAGTCAGCAAACCAATCACCCAGCCAGCCAGTTCTGTAGTCCCTGAGGCAGCCAGCCAGCTAGATAATTTCTAGTCCTGAGTGGTGGCCCATCCTACTTCCACAGATGCATAGACCCAGGCCTGGGTGTAAGGTGAGTGGAAGAGAAGATCTCCACCACTCCAGGTGGGGAAGTAGCTGCCTCTTAGAGTGCCCGATGCATGTTAGGGCTTCTGGTTTCTAGCCTGCGGCTTTGTTCTCTCCAGTTGAGGTGAAGCCTGGAGAGTTTTCAGTGATGCCTTCCCAAGGAGGGAGTTCATCCTCCCAGACTTCTATGAAAAGGACAGTCAGGGCCAAGGATATTTCAGGTGCTGTGAGGAACCAACACACTCCTCCCACATATCAGGAGGAATGCTGTAAGAAAGAGGTCCAGGCTTAGGTCATCAAATCTCTTTTAACTGATGCCCCATGTGGTCTCAGTCTCTTGGCACCCCAGGCCCGTAGGCAGGGGGCTGCTGATCCCTTACCCCTCAGCAGAGCTCTGCTTATTCTCTGCCTTTCTCCATCACTCTTGATTGCCATTTGAGAGCCTCACAGGATCACCTGGGCAGCTACTTCTGGTGTCTCCAACCCTGGGTCTGGGAAGGAAGTCTTCTTGGAGGGACCAGAAGGAAGCAGCATGTAGTTGAATTCTGAAGACTTCAGTTTGAATCTCACTGCACCACTAACTTGCTAGATCATCTTGGACAAATGGGCTTCCTCCTTTGAGGTTTCTTATCCTTCCCTTTAAGATGGGATGTGAAAGCACTTGGTTCCTGGTGAGGTTCTGTGCATATGCATCGTGTCTATTTTTGGAATTATTCTCCAGGAAGGTTGGGCTCTCTAGGTCCTGGGTATGATGAAAGGGTGCTCCTTGGAGGCCAGAAGTGATGTTAGCAAGCCTAGGTCCTCCATCATCTTCCAGGCACCTGCTCTGTTTGGGCTACAGAGATGGCCTCACGGTGGTACTGTCTACTGACCTCAGGCCTGGACACACCGAACTCTCTAGCCATAGTAATCAATCAGTCATCTGCATGCCATGTCCGTCCAAGATCCTGCCACCTCCTGTCACGCTGCAAGGAGAGTTTCTCTGAGACTCATTTTTCTCATTTGTAAAGTGGGATGACATTAATATCTACCCAGTACCGTGTGAGGATGCAATGTGACAAAGCACGCAAAGCACGTAACACTGTGACTGGCTCAGTAAATGCTTTCCTAATGAATATTAATGATGGTGATTATAATTGCCCAAAGTAATGCAGCTCTTAAGTGATGTAGCCAGGATCAAAGCCAGGTCTGATTGATTTCCGAGTCTATAACGTTTGCAGGATTCAATCCTATAATCCAGGCGAAAGGAGTTGGATGCTAGCCATTTGGGGAAATGTTTTCCCAGGCTACTTCTAGCTCCTAGAGTTTACAAATTCAGTTTTTCTTTTCCCTGTTTTCTTTCACAGGTGGTCTTGCTTGCAGTTTCTAACGTCCAAAGCTTGCTTGTCTTTCTGTCTTACTAGATCCCTAAGCATTTCCTCACGACACAGCACAGCCTCTGTTTCTTTAACCTCATGGTAAATGGATGTCTTCCCCTTGGGGGGACACTCTGCCTTTGAAAGAATAAGTTGTAGAATCCTGATCAATGCACCTAGCACCTTCTAGATGAGCATCGGTAGAAAGACACTTGAGATCTGCTATTGTTGGTTATTTCCTCCAGCTACTTCCTTGAAGGATGGACATTTTTCACCTTTGCCTAGCTTCTAATTTACCTGATAGCTCCCCACCCACTCACATTTGAGTCTAAAAGAACAGTGTGCCTTTCCCAGTTTTATTAGGAATATGATGAGTGTCTGGGGAAGAAATTCAAACCTTGTAAAATTCAAACTTTCCTGGGTGGGGAAATACCGAGAAGGAAGTCGTTAGGTCATCTGTTTGTCTCTGAGGTGTGGGAGACCTGGCTGTCACATCTGTCACCGACGGATCCCCACAGGTGACTGAGATGACCTGACCCTCCCCTCTTGCCTTCTCAGTCTGCTCTTTCCATCCAGCTCGGTGGAATTCTTCCCTGACACTCTCACCACCATGTCTGGCTACTTCTCCAGGCCTCCTGGCTTCTGCATCCCCATCTGCCTTCGGTCATTATGGAATATTTTGAGTGTTTTGTTCAAGGGAATATTTCAAGTTAAGTTATAAACGCAACTGGAAAAGTCAGAACACGAGCTGAGGCTCCTGGGATGTGTGTGGCCTAGGAGGAAGCCAGGTGACATAATTCCCTGGCATCACAGTTATCATCTTGGGACAGATGGAGGAACTGAGACACAAGAAAAGCAGTGGCTCCCTCATTCATGCAGAAATGAGCCACAAAAACCTGGTCTCTTGACTTTCAGACTCCAAAAGGGTTTTTGTTTTGTATTTGTTTTTGAGACTGAGAAATATAGTGAATTTTTAGCTAAGGGCAGAGATGCCATCTGCTATCAGTATGGGGAGATCTGAGATGTATCTCCCTTAGACCCGGGCAGCTGGAGCTTCTGCCCTGGGCCTCACACCTCAGGGCCCTGTGCTTCAGAGCACATTCCTCAAAATTGTCTGTGCTTTCCTTTGCTGCCTGGGGCCAGCCAGGGCCAGCAGTCCCATTGGGGTCGAGCACCTCCAGCCTGGACTGAGACCTGCATGGGTCCTGATCCTCCTCTCTCCCTTTTTGGCTCTTTCCCACCCTCTACTCCTCTCCTCATCACTAGCATCCAGGGCAGCCACCTTACTGGACTGCAAGTCTGCAAAGCCAAGGGGCCCTTCCAATGGATTTTTTTCCCCTTTTGGTTAACAAGTGCCCTCCCAGGTCAATATTGAGCTGGGCAGGATGAGGAATGGACATTTGTTGTGTGAACAGACCTCCCCTCTCACTTTATCCATGAGCCCCTCCAGGACAAGCTACATAATTTGTGGGGTCCAGGGCAAACTGAAAATGTGGGGCCCTTCATTCAAAAGTAGGAAAAAAGTGCTGTTAAAGGCACCGAAAATCTCCCAGCCAAACAAAAACCCCTACTTTCTCCTTTCTTCTGTGAGCTGTCATGGTGTTGTTTATTTGTCATTTACTGTTGCTTCCCCTCAGGCATGGAGATACTCACAGGGAGAGTGCACAGCCTCCCAGGCGCCCGGGTCCCATCCCACTACTCAGCATGTCCCTGGGCGAGACCACCAGCAGCCAGACCCCCCTTCCCGCTAGCTGCTCTGGAGGTCATCAACAAGGAATGACTTTTGAGACAGTAATTGGAAGCCAGAATTGAGGGGCGGATAGTGGGTGATGCAGCTGCAGGAATAACGATGCAACTGGGATTAAACAAATGGTACTGGGAACTGCAGAGGGAAGAAGGTTGTACTCGTCAGGGTTCTCCAGAGAAATAGAACCCATGTATATATGAATGATACATAGACAGGTAGGTAGAGGGAGGGAGGAAGAGAGAGAGAGAATGAATGAGAGACATATTTACTTTAAGGACTTGGCTCTTGCAATCCTGGGGCCTGGAAGGTACATAATCCACAGGGCAGGCTGTAAATTCAGGTAAGAGCTAGTGTTGCAATCTTGCACCTGAATTCTGCAGGGCAGCAGGCTGGAAAGTCAGGCAGGGTTCCTAGGTTTCAGTCTTAAGGAACCTCTGTCTTTACTCTCAAGGCCTTCAACTGATTGGATGAGGTCCACCCACATTGTGGGGGGTTATCTGCTTGATTCAATGTCTACTGATTTAAATGTTTAATCATATCTAAGAAATACCTTCACAGCAATGTCTAGATTGGTGTTTGGCCAAAGAACAGGGCACCAAAGCCTAGCCAGGTTGCTACATAAAATTATCCATCACAAATGTCTATGTTGTTTTAATACAAACAATAGAGAGCTATGACATTCTGTGTAATAACAAAGATGTCGCCTTTTCTTGTGCTGGGAGATCTGAAACTAGTCACATCAGACAATAAATAAAAGGAAGAGCTCGTTAACAGTGCCTGGATCCTAAGAGGAATCTTCACATGCTCTGGTTGGACAATAAGCAGATATGTTGCCTCCTCTTCTCTACCATTATCCAAATCTTCATGGGTAAGTCACTATACCTCACGTGGGCCCATGAGTTTTGTAACATTTTTTAATCAAATTGTTTAAATAGACAGAAACCCCACAAAAAATATTTGCCCAGGCCCCCCACACCACACCATAGGAGCAGGAGGGGTCCACATCCAAGGACTGGGGCTGTAGTTGGAGCCCGACAGTTTTCTTGTGTGCCTAACGTACAGTGTCTCCGACTGTAATAAGAACAACATTGAGGACCAGTCCAGGTAGCTTAGTGGTTAAGTTCAGTGCGCTCTGCTTTGGCGGCTCAGGTTTGGTTCCTGGGCATGGACCTACACAACTCAACTGTCAGTGGCCGTGCTGTGGTGGCTGCTCACATACAAAATAGAGGAATATTGGCAACAGATGTTAGCTCAGGGCTAACTTTCCTCAGCAAAAAAAGAGAAAGATTGGCAACAGATATTAGCTCAGGGCTAACCTTCCTCAGCAAAACAAAAAAAGAGAATGACGTCCACTCTCCTGAGTGGACCAGACACTGTGCTGCAGGCTTGCCAAATACTCCTCACAACAATCATGTGACATCAGAGAAACCAATATCCCATCTTACAGCTGAGGACACTGAGGCTCAGAGAGGGTCAGTGATTTTCTTCCAACCAGGTAACTCTGACTCCAAGTTTAGGTTCTTAATAATCACGCGATACGGGCTCCATGTATCTTCTTCACTGTAGCCTCAGGACCCAGCACAATGCCTGGCACGCAGAAAGAATTCATTAAATAATTTTTGTGTGAATGGATTGAATGACTGAATGAATCTCCAGTATTCAGCAGAAGGCAGTAGATGGTGTGTGAAGTCGGCTTAGTGAATTAATTTCCAGTTCAGATCGACTTAGGAAGGGAAGTGTCCACCACCAAACAGACTCGGGATCGGTATTGGAGTAACCAGTTTTAGAAGAGCACATCCTGGTGGTGTGTAATTAACTCGCTATGCAACCTTGGGCTTGTACCTTCTCCAGAGGGACTCAGCTTCTTGCTGCAAGCCATTTGGTCCAGATCAGGAGTCAGCAAACACTTTCCGTGAAGGACCAGAGAGCCAATATTTTAGGCTTCCAGTAAATAATTTTGATCTCTGACACAACTATGAGACTCTGCTGTTGTAGTGGGAAAGTAAGTAAATGCAGACAATACATGAACAAATGAATGTATGCCGCGTTCCAATAAAACTTCTTTTAGAAAAGTACGCAGTTGTCTGGATTTGGTCCAGAGGCTGTAGTTGGTTTACTTCTGGTCTAAATGGCCTCTGAGACCCCTTTTAATCCTAACAGTCTATGAGTTAAAGAATTAGAACCAATTGTGTGAAGGATGGAAATGATCATACATGTCATTATCCCCTTATGGTGCCCATGGCAGACATTGCTAATTGAGCACAGGGTTCTTTTCTGATGAGAAAGGAGTTGGCCTTATCAATCAATCACAGATAGAGAGCTCTAGCTGTAGCATTCTCTCTTTCCCTCTTTAAGAAGCAAATTATTTGGAAAACTCCAGATACTCTCTTGAATGTGACATTGAAGAAAATAGGAAGAAACAGAGAGTGGGGGCTGTGGGAGCTTCTCCTATGCTCATCCCTGTGTGAGAAGAGTCCAGTTGTCCCCTAGGTCGTGTAAGTGGGAGCCAAAATCCGGAATCTAAGCCAAGCTGTTGAGCTGACAGTGATATTGCCCATTGGTGGAAGGCAGACCCTCCATCTTTCTCTTTCTTGCCCTCCTGAGTGCTCCAGCCAGGAGTGAAAGCACCTGGCTCCTACTCATTATCCAGTCATGCTAACTTCCTTCCTTTTCTTTTCCTGCCAAAATGTAGACCATTGAGTGACTTCGTAGAGGGATCTACTGCCAGCTGGCTGTCTGGTTGGAGAAAACTTTACAAATTAGTTCATGGGGAGCTGTCACTACTTGATAATGCATGACTCTTTCATGTCTATTTGAGTTTTTACAAATCTTCACTTTGAGGAATGAATGGGGAAATCCCAAACATCAAGAAGTCACATGATATTGAGGCAAGAGCTTGGGCTTTGCAGTTGGACAAGTTTGGGTTGAATTCTAGAGAAAATAATGCTCTTGACAATTAGAAGCAATCTAGGCAGATTGTATAGCACATAGAATAGGTTTACTATACAACGGCCGTAATTTTTTTACCTGTAGGGGATTTTGGGATGGAAAGCATCCCTCTAATGTCTCAGATTATACACTATAGTCATGTGCCACATAACTGATGTTTTGGTCAACAATGGACCACATATATAGCAGTGTCCCATAAGATCAGCACCATATAGCCTAGGTGTGTAGTAGGCTCTACCATCCAGGTTTGTGTAAGTACACTCTATGATGTTTGCACAACCACGAAATCACCTAACAATGCATTTCTCAGAACGCATCCCCGTCAGTAAGTAACGCATGACCATGCAACTAAATGTTGATTACAGTGACCGGTGAGCTGCCTTGCCACTTCAGCAGCCAACCCCTTCCAGCAATTGCATGAGCAATCAGTAGAGAATTTCACAATGCCTGAGAGTCCGGGAATGTGAGAATTGGGGGTGCATTGCCCAAGTTCTCAGATGAGAGGCCACATCTTCCGTTTCAGCTCCAGATATAAATAGCATCTGCAGTGACCCCTTCTCCCCGCCTAACCTAGAAGGCTAATGGGCCTGGGGCCCCCACCATGTTTAGGGTTCTGATGGACACCTGAGATAGCCTCCTTATCAGCCTGCTGACATCTTCCAGGCCAGCCTCTTCTATTCCTTCCCTGGCAGTTATTCTGTTATCTCACAGTCTTGCCTGGGATGGGAAAGAGCGGCTGTCTCCGTGGCATCGGGACTGCAGGTCTCTCACTGAGCTGCTTGTGCAATTGCAGCTGGGAGGGGCCAAGGAAATTCTGGTAGGGCCACACCCACTAGCGAAAATATAAATAGTGAGGTTTGGCATTGGCCGTTAGAACTACCTCTGTTCTCACCATGAAGTCCAGCAGCCTCTTCCCCCTCGTGCTTCTTGCCCTGGGAACCCTGGCACCTTGGACTGTGGAAGGTGCTAGAAATGGTGAGTTGGAGTCACCCTCATACAATCACGGCTGCAGGGTCAGAGATGGGGGCTCCTGGTGGTGTGGGGATAGCCCCTTCTCTAGGCTCTGCTCTCTCAGCTTAGTTTCAGGAGACCTCCCTGAGGGTGGGTTCCTGTCCAGCTGGGCTCCAAGGTCTCTGTGAGGGCCTCTGAGCGTTGCTTCTATTACTCAGCCACTCTGTCAGCCCAGGCCTCTCTCCCTCTCCGTTCTTATCTCCTCGCTCCCCCGTCACCCTGTCTGTGACTCTGTCATCTGAGTCTCTGGTTCTCCTGTGTCTCTCTCTGTTTCTGTCCTTTAGTTTTCCTGCCTCTGGCTGTAGTTCTCAACCTGTCACGTTGCTTCCATTCGTCTTCGTTCAGTTCTCTCCGTCTCCGTCACTCCCAGACCGCCTCCCTGCCTTTGTGGAGTCTTGTCTTCCCGTGGGGCAGGAAGCTTTGGCTGGGAGCCCTATGCCTTTCTCCAGAGTCTGTGACTTCTCCTGCCCATGCCTGTGCTTTAATCAAGCCTGTCCCTCTCCATGGAGGTCAGACAGGCATTTCCCTTCAGACTATGTGGACAGTGACCTGGGTGAGGGTCTCTCCTGGAAAGTGGTGCTTTGTCCCCAAGTCGTGATGGCCTCTCAGCACCCAACCCCTTCCTGAACTCTTGACCTTTTCTTCAAAAGCTTCAAAAGCTGGAGCCTGCCCTCCTCGAAGGCTTGCCCAGTGCTTTAGATATGAGAAGGCTGAGTGCCAGAGTGACTGGCAGTGTCAAGGGGAGAAGAAATGCTGCCGGGATACCTGTGGAATCAAATGCCTGGACCCCATTGCCATCTCGAAGCCAGGTGAGGAGGTGGGAGAGCAGATGGGGAGGAGTGAGCCTAGAACACAGTCTCCAAAGGGACGGGATTGGGGGATGGGGTCCTGCCAGCCCTCCCCCTCTCCAAGAATTATTGAGCCAAGTTTGTCCGCTGGTCAGGGAGTCACATTGCCCTAGATAGGAAGTCACTCACCTGGCTGATGAAGAAGCCAGTCTATCAGGAGGTCAGTTTGTCAGGGAATAGTCATCTGGTCATTAGATAACCAGGCAGTTGGCAACCACCCGTCCAATCAGCACTGGACAACTGGTCACATGCCTTGACTGGGGGCCTGGCGTTAGAGGAGAGCCAGATCCTACCTTCAGGAGATACATGGGCCTCAGGAAGGAAGTGATGGTCATGGAAATGGGGAGGAGGTGATTCTCCTTGCTCAGGCTGGGGCTGGGGCTGGGTCCCAAAAGCAGGGGAGTGGTGTGGAAGGTACAAGGCCTCTGACCTGTGACTCTACTCTCACCAGTTGAGAAGAAGCCTGGGAACTGTCCAGTGCCTCCTGGCCAATGTCTGATGCTTGACCCCCCCAATCACTGTGAGACAGATGGCCAGTGCCAGGGTCACCTCAAGTGCTGCACAGGCATGTGTGGGAAAGCCTGCATTTCCCCTGTGAAAGGTAAGGAGGGGCTGGGGCAGACTGACCTCCCGGCCTCCAGCCTCTCAGTCCCAACCCTCTGGATTGAGCAGGAGGCTCATACGAGCAGGGGGCTCCTGATCCCCACTCCAAGCGGAGCCTCTGCCTGATCCCCTTGTCTTTCAAGAGCACTGTTCCCCCAGCCTCAGGGCAAGGATTTCCACAGGATCGTTCCTAGATTTGATTCTATCCCAGCCTCTTCGGGTGGGGGCCCTTGGCAAGTGACTCTTTGAGTCTCAGTTTCCTTATCCGTAAAAGGGGCCCAGTGACCTTGGAAGTGCTCTGTAAAGCACCTGCGCGCTAAGCATTTATTATTAAGGTTGTTTCCAGCATGTTGTCTCTGGTCAAAGCCCAAAGGATCAGTGGATTTTGAGAATTTTCTAGCTCAATGCTCTGAGTTTAGAGTTTTACAGTAAAATTGAGACTTGAACTCAGTCTCCTGATACCAAGACTCTTTCAACTACACCGTTGCCTTACTGTTTTCTCTATCTCAGGGGAAGAATCTGGAGATGATTTCGCTGGTTCCTATATTGAAGCGCTGATCTGATTTTCTCTCACAGCCTGATTTCCGCAGTTTGGAAAAGGCTCTGGATCCTCTGTGTGGTCTTGGAATTCCCTTTCTGCTCCCAGGCTTGGATCCCTGGGGGACTTCATGGTGAAGATGTGGTTCTACCATCAATACCTCCTTTGGGGAAAGCTTGGCACACAGCAGGCTTTCAGGAAATGCCTGTTGATTGGTGAATAAATAAGTGAGCATATCTCTCTCTGTACAGCCTGCTTCTGTGGTTCCCCGGGGGGTCCGAGTTGGGTGGGAGGTGATGAGGGAATGTATGGACGTGAGGCATCCCTCCTACAGATGTGAAGAGGAAGGAAGAGGCTTAGGGGCTGGACAGACACGAATTTACATCGTGAGTCTGAAAAAACTGGCTCTGTGATTTTGAACAAGTGATTTGTCTCCTAAATCTCAATTTCTCTATCTGCAAAGTGGCAATAAATATCACCTTCTTACAGTGTTTGGAGCTTTGGGGTGTGCAATGTATGTGAAGTAAATAGCAATCTCATTGGGCCACAACAGGTTCTCCAAGAATGCCTTCCATGGTGATTTTGAGCCTCTTTCATTTCTTTCCTCTCTCAAAACACTATTTCTTCTATCTTAATATAAATGTTGAATAGCACGACATACACCACTTATCAACCCAGCAGGAGGACTCTAAGCACTTCCGTCCATTGCTTCTTGGTGGCAATTTCCAAGGAAAGCACGATGCAGCCAAGCGCTGGATGCAACAATGCTTTATTCACACAGAGAAGAAAGCTTCCATGGTGGGCCTCAATCTCCCATGGTCAGGGAGTCTCTCCCGGCAGCAGATGCAGGGCAATTTACCTACATGCATCCCTCTCATGCGGAAGCAGAAGCACTCCATCCCCTCCCCACAAAGGGCAGGTACAATAGTGGGGTTGGCCAGATGCCATATGGTGTACAACCACACAGAACAAAGGAGCTTACATTGAGCTTGAAATGGGGAAAGATCTTCCCACACAAAGTGATAAGCCAGGCACACGTCTTGCAGGCTCTTTTTCTCTTGGTAAGCAAGTATTTCAAGTCCAAGCCCCATTCTTGTGTAACCGAGTGGGGGATGCATGCATGAGACTGCCTTTCCCAACAATGAGAATATTGTCATGGTGGGTTATGGTTGTGACATGCTGTTGCCCACTGCTACGTGAGGGTGATGTCGTTCTTGACTCCATGGAGCAGGAAGATACCAAGAGCCGGACTCCTAGAGCCAGGGACAAGCAGGGCATCTCGCTCCACATTTCTTTGTGTTCTACAGACTTCCTTGTAGAGAACTTGATTAGAAAATGATTAAAAAAAGACAAAACAAAATTGTAATGCAATAATTTCCTGGAAAATGTCACTGGTCTAAGAAAATATTCCATACTAATTTCAACCAATGTTCCAAGAGCAGCAACTGGATATATTAAATTAACCATTTCAGAGAAGAGGAAAAAGAGGAGGAACCATTTTATTCATTTTATGAGTGTAGTAGCCACCCTTCAAGATGGCTCCCTAGGACCCTCACCTCTTGGCATTCACACCCATGTGTAGACCTCTCTGACATTGTCGCAGTTGGTCTGTGTGACCAATGAAATATTGCAGAGTGATAGATAGTTATGTTCTCATGAGATTAGATGATAAAAAGATTGCGGCTTCCATTTTGGAAGTGCATGCTCTGTCTCCCATCATTTGCTCTGGTAGAACTCAGCTGCCATGTCGCGAGGACACTCAGCCAGCTGTGGAGCGGCCCATAGGGTGAGGAGCTAACATTTCTGGCAAGAGCCTATGAAGAATGGAGGCCTACCAACAAACACACAAATGAGCTTGGAAGCAGATTTTTCAGTCCCCGTCTAGTGTGAAAATGACCAAAGTCCCAGACAGCTTGATTATAATCTTGTGAGAGACCCGGAGCCAGAACCACCCAGCTCAACTGCTTCTGAATTCCTGACCCTCAAACTGTGAGATGATGTTTATGGTTTTAAGATGCTAAGTTTTGGGGCAATTTGTTATGCAGCAATAGGTAACTAATTCAACGAAGTTAGCAAAAATTTGATATTACAACCAAATATGGACAGTAGAAGAAAAGATAATTACAAGCCAATGTTGTCTTCTCTGACCAAAGCTGGGAACATCCTCAATAAAATGCTAAAAATTGGAATTCATGAGGGTTTAAAATGCTTTCATGAAAGTTCAATGTGAACTCTTTATTAAAATTAAGAATAGAAAGGATAGAAATTAATCCAAAAATAAACAGGAAAGCTACCTGAAACTCTAGCAAAACATACATTAAGTTGAATTTTCAGAGGTATGGTCACTAAAGTCAGGAATAGAACAAGGACCACTGCTATTTTTCAGCTGCATATGAGATCTACAAAACTATCCAATAAGACGAGATAAAGGGATAAAGCTTTTCTACACATTATCTCTAATCAATTAGAAATAATGAAGTAGACACAAACAGTCAAAGAAACGAACCTTACAATATACCTAGAAATGAACCTAAAACTCTACCAGACCTTTCTGGAAGAAAAAAACCCAGAATTTTATTGAAGGTCTAAAACAAGGACTGAATCAAGAGAGAAATAATGTTTATGTTTGGGAAGACCCATAAGGTAAAGATTGCAGCTCTTTAAAAAATTATTTATAAATTCAACGTAATTGTAATAAAAACTCCAACATGGTTTTTAAAGACAACTTGACAAAGTGATCCTACATTTAATTATTGTTATAAAGGTTGAAGAAGAACCAAGAACATTTTTAGAAAGTACAAGAATGGAACCTAGCCAGACCAGGTATTAAAACATTATTAATTATATTAATTACTAATTGTAACAATTGATGTAGTATGATGTTTGCACTGGAGTAAACAAATAGTCTAATGGAATAGAAAAGAATGTCTAAAAGGAAACCTGCGCATTTGTGGAAATTTGTTACCTAAAAGGGAGGAATTTTTACAACTAGATAGGGCAAAGTTCAAACTAGTAATGAAGGCAATAGGCTTTTTTTTTGTTTTAAGTTCACACAGACAACTTTTATTGAGCTGAACAGTAATCTTTAACATAGTGTATTAGTCAAGGTTTTCCGGAGAAACAGAACCAGGAGATTCAGTAGGACATATCTTGATATTTATTGTGAGGAATTGGCTCATGCAGTTCTGGAAGCTGAGAAGTCCCTTAATCTGCTGGCTGCAAGCTGGAGATGGAGAAAAGTCAGTGGCTTTAATGCAGTTCAAGTTGGAACGTCTAACAAGCAGGGGAGTTGATGGAGTAAATTCCAGTCCAGGGCCGGGAGAAAACGAGGTAAGATGCCTCAGCTTAAGCCGTGAGGCAGGAAAAAGGCGCGAGCTCCTCCTTCCTCCGTCTTTTGTTCTTTTTGGGCCCACCCTCCACACATTGGATGATGTCCACCCACATTGGAGAGACCAATCTGCTTTACTGAGCCCACAGAGTCAAATGCTAATCTCATCCAGAAACATCCTCACAGACACACCCAGAGACAATGCTTAACCTGGGCATTCCATAGCCAGTCAAGCTGACGCATAAAATAACCACCACAAGCTTACCCATTGTCAACTTGGTACCCATATATATCTTTTAAAATCATACTTAATAGCCAAGTAAAGACAACACAAGGTCATAATTCTGCCAAACATGATACAATTACCCTGCATACAATCCAAACACACTAACTCCTTCCCCAGAAGAGGAGGTAAAATCCTTGAGGGATGTTTGCCCCGCTCCTTGAGATCCAGCAACTTAAGTCCTATGACGTAAAAATTAACAATACTTAAATACTAAGACATACAGTCAATACATCTTATATTACATGATAGGGTAATAAGAGACGAAAGAAAACACACACACAAATGTATTCATAGCAAAATCAGGAGGAAATGTCTTGACAATTACAGTCCTCATTTCTGGAACTGGCCAAGTGGTCATGGCTGGTATGTATAACCAATTTTTTCTACTATTCATTCTATATTCCTTTGTCTTCAGCAAGCACCTCAGCTGGCTGCGATTCTTTACCTGGTAGGGTGACCCAAAGCTTCACTCCTGAAGGTTCTGGGCTGTTAGTAGGCTTGCTTGGATTGGGTTGTAGTAGTTTTCTCATGACCTTAATGACAGAGCATGATAGTACTAAGAGATACCTAGGGATCTCCTGTATTCCAGACATACTCTTCCTTCCTCCTTTGTGGAGCAGGAGTCCACTTTCTCCTCGGCAGTCAGGATCAATCACCCCAGCCAGCACCATAACTCTCTTCTTTCCCTGTTGATTCAGAGGCATGAGGAATCCAAAGTGGCCGGATGGCAGTCTTAACTTCCAGTTCAGTGCAATCATTGGTGTGTCTCCTGGTGGAAGCATTCTTCCCTCTGGAACTAACACCTATAGGCCAATGGCGCACAAAGTCACAGGAATAGGAAGTAAACGTTTTGCTAGTGGGTCACTAGGGATAATAGCGAATGGTGCCACTCCCATTTCCACCTCTTGATTCCTAAATCCATGAATCTTGGCTATGGGAGAAACAGCACCACATACTGGGAACTGATTGAAAGCATATACTGCCTTCTGGAGAACCTTGCCCCAGCCCTGCAAAGTACTGCCACCTAGCCACCACTGTAACTTGAGTCTTCAAAAAGCCATTCCACTGTTCTATGAAGCTAGCTGCTTCCGGATGGTAGGGAACATGGCAAGACTGGTGAATTCCATCAGCATGGGCCCATTGCCACATTTCTTTTGCTATGAAATGAGTTCCTGGATCAGAAGCAATGTTGTGTGGAATACCGTGATGGTGGATAAGGCATTCTGTGATACATGGATGGCAGTTTGGACAGAAGCATTGCATGCAGGGAAGGCAGTTCTGTGTCCAGAGTAAGTGTCTATCCCAGTAAGAACAAAATGTTGTCTCTAACATGATGGAAGTGGTCCAATGTAATCAATCTGCAATCAGGTAGCTGGCTGGTCATGCCGGAAAATGGCTCTATATTGGGGATCAGTGTTAGTCTCTGCAGCTGGCAGGTTGGGCTCTCACAGTGGCCATAGCCAGGTTGGCCTTGGTGAGTGGAAGTCCATGTTACTGAGCTCACGAATAACCTTCATCCCTGCTGCATGGCCACTTTGTTCATGAGCTCATTGAGCAATGGTGGCTCTGGAAAAACACTTATTGGAATCCACAGAACATATTATCTTATCTACTTAGTTATTAAAATTGTCTTCTGCTGAGGTCACCCTCTGGCAAAAATTCACATGGGACACAAATATCTCTATTTTTTTTTTGCCCATTCAAAGAGGTCTATCCATATACCCCTTCCTCAAATTTCTTTGTCACCAATTTTCTAATCGTGTTCCTTTCCAAGTCCAGGTTCCCCCTTCATGGTGAATTTTCTGAATTCCAAGTCACCCACACTCACAGACTCTAGCAGACTTGAGATAAGGTGGCCACCTGGTCATCAATGTTTCTGCTCAACCAAATGACCAGCTCTTTCAGAGCTTGTGTAGCCAGAAGACAATGAAGTCACCAGTCACTTCTGTCCCAGTGACAACCCTATGCCTCAGTGGGAAAGTCTTCCATCCGGCATGGTCCTACACTGGGATGGCAGCAGGAGTTCCATTTTGGATCTGTGGTGTAGTAAGTGAGGCAGACACCAAGATGCCACATGGTGTAGGCCCTAAGTAGATGTTATCAGATGCTTAAAAGCAGAGGGTCAAAATGGTCAGCAAGATGCATGGATCTTCCACCCTGTCATCATCTGTCTGAGTGATGTGTTTGGACAGGTGACAGCTGAATGTAACATTGGTCTGACTTCAGGAAATGGACCTGTGCAGATGATTAAAAATTACAACAAAGAGATATCACTTACATCTCTTATACTGGCAAAAATTAGAAAGTTACATACTACAAAGGTTTGGTGGGGATGTGAGAACATAGGAACTGTTATGCACAACTTGTGGGGATGTAGATTGTGTGGCCATTCTGGAAACAATCTGGCAGTACTCAGTCAAGCTATATTTTATACGGTTATATCAAATTTTAGAGAAGTGAAAACATTTGGCGTACGTTCTCTGACTAAAATGCAATTTGTGATAGAAATAAATAAAAATAAGACAATTGAAAGTCCCCATACGTTTGGAAATAAAAAAATGCATTTCAATACAACCCATGGGTCAAAAAAGGAATTAAAATGAAATTTAGAAAGTATTTTGAACTGAATGATTATGAATATACTATATATTGAAACTAGTGGGATGCTCCTAAAGCAGGACTTAATGGAAATTTATGGTCCTAAATGCATATATTAATAAAAAAGAAAAGGCAAAATTTAGGTAGCGAAGCAGCCATCTCAAGCATTTCCAAAAATAACCACAAAATAAACCATAAAAATGTATAAGGTAAGAAGTGATAAAGAAAAGAGCAGAAAACAGTGAAATAAAAAGCAAGGGAGATCAACTGAGAGCTCAACTGAACCAAAAGGTGGTTCTTTAAAAAGACTTTTGTAATAAATTAACCTCTGGCAAAACCAATCAAATGAATAATAGAAAAGGTGAAATAATCATTATCATAAATAAAAAGTGGACATCACTGAAGATGCTAGAGACAGTAAATGCATAAGGCAATATGAACAACATTATATCAATAAATTAAAAAATTTAGACGAAACGGAAAAATTTCTAGTATTAGCCCAATCAGCCTAAGACCACCAAAAGCAAACTTGTAGTCTCCTAAGGGCAGGCTCACTGCAACGAGGTGCCCAGGCACCAAAGGAACAGCACAGCATCTCAACAAAGGAGCAGATAGAGCTACTACATAATTTTGGAGAAGGGTAGGGTTTGGGTGAAATTTAAACAAAGCGTAGTTTTGATAGGCTCACAGCTAAGCAGCAGTCAACATCAGATCACAACTGCGAAGCGAACTCAGGGTCTTGTTTCCTTGGAAATTACAAAGTTAAGCTAAATAGGAAATGTGTTGAGAAATCCCTTATCTGAAGCTCTGTACCTGGATTGGAAGTCAAGGCTGCCTCTCTGTGTCAAAGTAACTTAGATCCTTCAGGTAAAAATGGGATGTTTTATTCTTATATTCTCAGAACACAAGAAAATATATATATAAGATATTTTTATATGCTTCTTCTGTATAGTTTCTAATAGCACATGATTTTAGGAAACATGTTTTCTCAGTGACTAAGAAAACAGTAGTCACTCAAAGAAGTGAGTCCCTACAATACTTCACAGCTACAGCATGTCATTGGGAAAAATATTATTTTTTGTCAACTTTGCAGCCAGGTTTCTCTGTATCTCTCCTTCCAGCCTGATGAACGGAAGGGCAGATTTTTACTTTTGAGTTAATTTTACTTCCTAGCTAGAAAAATACAACTTACCAAAACTAATATAACACAAAATAGAAAACATGAATATTACTATAGGTATTAAAGAAATTAAATCTGTGAAAAGGAAAATTCTGACCCAGATAGCTTTGCTAACAAGTTCTATTAAATATTAGAAGAAATAATGTCAATTCTTACAAAAACTTCCAGAAAATTAAAATTAAAAGTTATACTTCTCAGCTCATTTTATGAGGCTAGCATAACCTTAATATCAATATGCAACAAGAAAAATATGAAAAGGAAAATTATAGGTCACTTTCACTCATGAACATGGAAGAAAAAAATCTTAAAATATTACCTAACAGAGTGAAACAATTTATAAAAAGGATAATAATCAAGTTGGGTTTATCCAAGAAATGGAAGGTGATTTTAGCATTAGAATAGCAATCAAGATAATTTCCACATTAGCATAATAAAGGAGAAAATCATGTGATCATCTCAATAGTTGCAGAAAATATTCTTAATAAAAACTCAATGGGGGGCAGGCCACGTGGCCGAGTGGTTAAGTTCACACCCTCTACTTCGGTAGCCCGGAGTTTCGCCAGTTCGGATCCTAGTCAAAGCATGCTGAGGTGGCGTCCCACATAGCAGAACTAGAAGGTCCCACAACTAGAATCTACAACTGTGTACTGGGGAGCTCTGGGGAGAACAACAACAAAAGATTGGCAACAGGTGTGAGCTCAGGGGCAATCTTTAAAAAAAAAGTAAAAAGTTCTTATCGCAAGAAAAAAAAAATCAATGGCCATTCATCTAAAACTCTTAGCAAACTAGGAACAGATGGAAACTTCCTTAAGCTGATAAAGGATATCTGTTAAAAAAAACCCCACAGCAATCACTATACTTAAAGGCAAAATGTTGAAGACTTTTCTTTTGAAAGCACAAGACAAACATGCTTGCTATCGTCATTTCTTTTCAACCTTGTACTGGAAGTTCAGCCAGTGTATTAAGACAAGCAAAAGAAACAAAAACTATAAGAATTAAAAATAAAACTGTCACTATCCCCCCAAAACTAATGATAAAAATCCAAAAATATCTACAGATAAATTATTAAAATTAACAGGAAAGTTTAGCAAGGTCACTGAGTACAAAAACAACATTAAAAAAATCAAATATTTAAAAAATTATATTTCTATATCCCAGGAAGAAATAGTTAAAGATGAAACTTTTTACAGTTTAGGAAGAAAATCAAATAGATACAAATAGAACTAAAAAATGATGTGTAGGATCTCTATGTAGAAAATGGTAAAACTGTATTGAGAGAAATTAAAGAAGATCTAAATAGAGAGATATGCCATATTCATAGATTAGAAACCCTAATACTGTAAAAATGTACTTTCTCCTCAAATTCATGTATAGATTCAATGCAATCCTGATAAAAATCCCAACAGGTTGTTGTTGTCTTGTTTGTTTGCGTGTATACATATCTTGCAGGAGCTATTTTCAAAATTCATTTGGAAAAGCAACGAGACAAGAATAGCAAAGATATCCTTGAAGAAGAATATAAGGATAAATCAGAAATACTTATCCTACAAATTGTTAAGATTTATTATAAGGTTAGAGTAAATAAAATATTGTGATATTGGCCAAGGATAGACTCATAGACCAATCGCGTATTAGCGTCCAGTGAGAAGACAGAAAGAACCCAGTAATGTGAACAGAGCAGGTTTAATATGAAAATTATTAATGGTTACAGGGAATTAATTTAAAAGGAATAAAAGAAAACCCCAGGGTGGAAGAGAGTAGTCAAGGAAGGAACAAACTTGCAGAGAGTGAATCCTTTCCAAGGTTAGGATTCAGACTCATTGGAGAGGGTGTGGCGGCAGTCCATTGGTTGGAGGAGAAGTTAGCTGGCTTGTCCCGAGCGGGAGCTGGCCCACGATCCGCCAGCAGAGGCTCTTTGGGCTGCCGGAGCAATGCTCTGGGAAGCTGCCTGATGGGGATGCTGTTGAGCTAGCTGAGAAGCTGTGACCAGGACGGCACCAGGACGCAGCTGGGGCGCCTGCAAGGCTCACGCTTGGGAAGCCTGCCTGGTTGTCCTCGGAACTCTTCTGGGAGCTGCCCGTGCGGAGTTCCACTGAACGCGCCTGGAGGTGAGCTCCCCTGGCGGCCCCACACACCAGCGCCGCAGTGCAGGAGCGAGAAAAAGGAAAGCACGTCAGTGCCAGGGAGAGAAGCCTCTTCCTGCTCCTCCACTGCCGTCCCGTGCGCACTACGGACAAAGATGGACATCGTGCCGGCTGGCAAGGAAGAATGTTCCCGTATTACAAGCCAGCAGTGAAGGATGGATTTGAAGCTGAGAGACAATAAGCTGAAAACGAGCACAAATAGAATAAAGAGCCCCCAAACAGTTCCTACATATACAGGGATTTGACTTACTTCACAGGTTGTCCTGCAAACCAGTAGGGAAAAGAGAGTCTTTTTAATAAATGGCACTGGGACAAATATCCATATCCATATCCACATTTTTAAAAAAGAAAGAAGAGAAACTTCATCACTACTTCTCGTCACGTGCAAAACCAGTTCCGACGGGGTTGTAGACTTAGTAGAAAAGGCAAAACCAGAAAGATTTTAGAATATTATATAGGACAATATTTTCATGACCTCAGTGTGGAGAAAGATTACTTAAAGAGGACACAAAAATACTAACTATAAAGAAGAAGATTGATAAATTTGACTACAATAAATTAAAAGTTTCTGTTTAGCAAAAGATACTGCTAAGAAAATGAAAAGGCAAGGGGCCAGCCCCAGCAGTGGAGTGATTATGTTGGCACACTCTGCCTTGGTGGCCCAGGGTTTCTCAGTTCAGATCCTGGGCACAGATCTAGCACCAGTCATCAAGCCACACTGAGGCGGCCTCCCACGGAGCAGAACTAGAAGGACCTACAACATACAACCTACAACATACAACATACTTTGGGGAGAAGAAGAAGAAGAAAAGACTGGCAACAAGGTTAGCTCAGGGCCAATCTTTAAAAAAAAAAAGGAAGGAAGAAAATGAAAAGGCAAACCACAGACTGGAGAAGATATTTGCAACGCATGTCACCAACAAAAGGCTTACATCCGGAATATACAGAAAGAATTCCTACAGAGCCAGCCCTACTGGCCTAGTGGTTAAGTTCTGTGCGCTCTGCTTTGGTGGCCCAGGTTGGGTTCCCGGGGGCAGATCCACACCAACTCATCTGTCAGTAGTCATGCTGTGGCAGTGGCTCACATGGAAGAACTAGAAGGACTTATAACTAGAATATACAACAATGTACTGTGGCTTTGGGGCAGGAAAGAAAACAAAGAGATGAAGCTTGGCAACAGATGTTAGCTCAGGGTGAATCTTTCCCAGCAAAAAAAAAAAAAAAAAAATCCTATAAATAAATAAGTAAAGAATAATCAACCTGTTTGTGCCAAATACATAAACAGCTTCCTTACACTAAAAGGAAACACAAATGTCCAGTGAACATTTTAGAAGTGTACCATCTCACTAGTAATCAGTAAAGTGCAAATTAGAACCAAAAATGAGACACTACTACATATCGACCAAACTGACAAACATTGAAATGTTTGACAGTAATGAGTTGTTTTTCACAAGGATGAGGAGCAATTGGAACTCTCATCCACTGCTGGTGGGAGAGGAAGCTGGGGCGATTCCCTGGAAAACGGTTGGTCGTGGTCTAATAAAACTGAGAAAACACAGTCTATGACACAGGAAACCCCAATAGACATGCATTTATGTGTGCAGACTTGCATAGAAATGTTTGTAGCAACGTTATTCAAAATGGCCCAAATCTGGAAACAACCCAGTTGTCCATCAGTACTGGAAGGGCAGAAAAGTGTGGTAGATTCATACAATTGCAAGTAAATGTGAATGAACATTCAACAACTTGGATGAACTTAACACCATAATGGTGAGTGAGAGCGCACAAGGTGTTTAATAACATTTACACAAAGTTCAAAATCAGCAGAATGAAAGTATAGCATTTGGGGACAGTACTTATGGAAACAAACAAACTGTGACTTACAGCAAGAAAGTGATTACCACAAAAATCGCTTACTGGTCCCCTTTGGTTGACAAAGGGGATTGTGGTTGGAAAAAGGCATGTAGGGGCTTCTGAGTCACTAGAAACATTTTTTTAATCTCGATCTGAGTGGTGGTTGTGTGGGGAATTACTTACAATAATTCATTAAATTGCATATTTATTTTTTAGGCACTTTTCTCCTTGTGTTATATTTTACAACAGATTAATTAAAATGTACTAAATGAACATACCGACATATATATCATTATATTGATCATTATATATCATTACATATATTGATGATTATATGTCATTCTATAACATTATATATCAATGCCTGCACATTGGAAATGTTAGAAATATTCATATTAGAAATTGAAGTTATGTCAGACAGTGAAAAGACTGGCCAAAAAAATCTTGAAAAAATCTCAAAAGTAGGCATTCATGCACACCCAAAGAAAATGCCAACATTCTCTCAAGTGGTTGAATGCATTCTCCATATGGGAAATAGTCATAAATATGAGTTGCAGCTGGCTTCTTCATTAGACAAACTCCCACAAGGGGAATTCAGTGGCTGGGGGCTGCAAGGTCTACTGACAAGAGAGGCACAAGTTCCAAAATATGTGGACCAGTACTGTCTCCTTTAAGGGTCTCAGTTTCCCTATCTGTATGCTGTGGAGACTGCGTTACATGATCCCTGGAATATGAGCTGAACGAAATGCAGAAGTGCAGAATGTCTGAGTTGCAGGTGGCAGAAAGAAGGGTAACAAGAAATTAGAGATAGTGAAGCATTGCACCCCTAGCACAAAGATGGAGAGACTGGGACTCAGAAAGGGAAGGGTCTTGCCCGCATTTTTGCAGGACATCAAGAGGGAGAGTAGAACCAGAACCACTGGTCCAAAGTGCTCTTCCCTTGATGCTCTCCGCTTTTCCAACCGTGGGGCAGCTGAGAAGCTGGGGCAGGTGAGGGAGGTCGCTGCTGTTTAAGGTATGGGACTGCGGAAGTGAAGGCTGCCAGGATCCAAAGCGGTCTGGATCCGACAGTTTCGGAGGAATCCAAGCCCCATTTCATGGGAGCTGCACTTATTTTAGGGAGAAAATGTCCAGACTGTTCTGTCCTGTCCTTCTCTAGCACCCTAGCGCTGCCTAAACACTGGCCATTGTTTTCTCTGTTCCCTCCTCTCCTGACCAGCACCAGTGGGTGTTTCGAATGCAGTCCTAAAAGATTCACAGAACATAGCTTTTTCAGGTTCGGGGCAGGTGCTAACAGGTCAAGTTTTCCCTGATTCCTGTTTCCTAGCATATTTCTGAGAGATTGTAAATTCATGTGCATGTGTGGGCTTTTATTTATGCCTGCAAGTGTGTTTCTACGTGCCTGTTGTCTCTTGGTGGCACACTTGCTTGCTCCCCAGGGTGTGGTTCACAGACTGGCAGCATCAACATACCCGAGAGCTTGAGAAATACAGCATCCGCAGCCCCAGCCAAGACCTACTGAATCAGAATCTGCATTTTATGGTTCTTGTGCACGTTAAAGTTTGACAAGCCTGGCATACCTGTTGTCGATGCCCAGCAGAGCATACACTTTTTATGGGAGAGAGAGTCAGTAGTAAGCAAATGTGTGCATCTGCATGGCAGACCTGTGTGTCTACAGGCACACGTGCGTGTCTCTGTACATAAGTGTGTTCACGAGAGGGAGCGTTTCCTGAGGGCCGACTATATGCCAGGCACCCTGTGAATTTTGACATGATCATTTATATCCTCTGCCTCATTTGATTTTCCTAAAGGCCTTGGGGGAAGCAGAGAGTGGGACGATTTGTGTTGAAGGCCTTAAAAATATCCAAACTCTTTCCCCAAGTACATTCCACTTCTAGGCATCTGTCCTAGGAGAAAATTCGAAAATAAAGAAAAAATGATTCAGCCACAAGGATTTACATATACACATCATCTACAATAGAAACTAAGAACTTGGAACAGCTGGTTTATCCAGTGAAGTTACAGAAATGATGACATAGCTTTAAAATGGACAACAATGTGGCCATGAGCTGAATTCAGCTAAACAATGTTTCCTGAGCGGCCTCTCCACGCCAAGTGGATGCTTTGCATAAGGCTGAGAGAACCGATTGACACAACCCCTGCTCTCACGAAGCTCAAGATATTTATGAAGTTTCTACAACACTGGGAGATTGTGTTATAATGTAAACCAGAAAAGAGGATATGAAATTATACATGCAGTGTAATCACAACCAAGGAAAAAACGCACTTGAACCAGAAAAAACAAGACACACTTTCTCCAGACAGGGAGAGAAGAGGAGGCGAGTGACCCGCCTGAGAACACAGGCGAGCCTGTATACATAGTCCTATTAAACTCTTGGCTTGTTTTCTGTATAAACTGTTTCAATTCCCCATAGATTGCAAGAGTCACAACTTGAAAGGAACAAAGGGATGCTTTGAGAAATAACATAAATACTAGCTCCTTTGTGGGGAGGATGGCTTTGTAAATTATGGGCATTTTGGGAAAGTGTTTCTCTTTCTCTGTGTAGATTGAGGCTGTACATTATCTGAGAATTGGTTATCCTTCAGGGAGGGTGTGCTGCGTCTGCTTGTTTGTCGTCTGATCCAACCAATACTCGCTGGACAGTCAGAAAAATAAAGAGCGTTATTTGCAATTCACAACAGATGAGGGCCCAAGAGGACTCCCATGTTATGTCACTACCCACTCTGGATATTTTGGGAAATTGGAATGCCAAATACCTTACTAGACCAGCCTCCTGCACACTTTCCTTACCTCCAGCAAGGGTTATTCCAAACTGAGGACCCCAGGCTCAAGGAAATACGCCGCCAGGGCTGTCCACATATCGCCCTGAAAGGAGATAAACCGGGTTACACACAGAACACATGCTGAAAAAGCGGTCATAGGGTTTTTTCTTTTGCTTTCTACCTTTCTCCTCTAATTTTTGGACAATGATCACTTTTTAAAAAAATGTAATGCTTACCCGTGAATTAAAAAACATTTTAAAAGTCTAGAAATTACATTTAATTTCCCAATTCTTTTTTTTAAAGATTTAATTTTTTTAGAGCAGTTTTAGGTTCACAGCAAAATTAAGAGGAAAGTATGGTTTCCCCACATCCCCCCTGCCCCCATACATGCATAGCCTCCTCCGTTGTTAACATCCCCCATCGAAGTGGTACGTCTGTTAAGACCAATGAACCTGTACTGAACATCATAATCACCCGAAGTCCATAGTTTACGTTGGGGTTCACTCTTGGTGTTGTACATTCTATGGGTTTGGACAAATGTGTAATGACATATATCCATCATTATAGTATCATACAGAGTATTTTCACTGCCCTAAAAATCCTCTGTGCTCTGCCTACTCATGTCCCCCTTCCCAATCCCCGGCAAGCATTGAACTTTTTACTGTCTCTGTAGTTTTGCCTTTTCCAGAATGTCATATAGATGAAATCATACAGTATATAACTTTTTATATTGGCTTCTTCCACTTAGTAATGTGCATTTAAATCTCCTCCGTATCTTTTCATGGCTTGATGACTCATTTCTTTTTAGCACTGAATAATACTCCATTGTCTGGATGTAAAACAACTTATCCATCACCTATTGAAAGACATCATGGTTATTTCCAAGTTGTGGTAATTATGGGTAAAGTTGCTACAAAATCCATGTGCAGTTTTTCGTGTGGACATAAGTTTTCAGTTCCTTTGGGCAAATACCAAGGAGTGTGATTGCTGGATCATATGGTGAGAGTATGTTTAGTTTTGTAAGAAATTGCCAACTTGTCCTCCAAAGTGGCTGCACCGCTTTGCATTCCCACCAGCAACATATGGGAGCTCCTCTTGCTCCGCATCCTCACCAGCGTTTGGTGTTGTCAGTGTTCTGGAATTGGGCTATTCTACTAGGCTTGTTGCGGTACCTCATTGTTATTTCTATTTGCATTTCCCTGATGACATATGATGTGGAGCATCTTTTCATATGCTTATTTGCCATTTGTAGCTCTCCTTTGGTGAGGTGTCTGTTAAGGTCTTTGGACTATTTTTTAATTGGGGAATTTTCTTATTTTTGAGTTTTAAGAGTTCTTTGTCTATTTTGGATAACAGTTCTTTATCAGATGTGTCTTTTGCAAATATTTTCTCCCAGTCTGTAGCTGGTCTTCTTATCCTCTTGACGTTGCCTTTCACAGAGCCCTTTTTAATTTTAATGAATTTTGGGGCAATGATCACTTTATAATCTTCCTTCAGTCAGGTTCCCTGGGAAACAGTCCAGAGGCGAGTGTTTAGTGCAGAAGGTTTACTTGGGACTATTCTCAGGAGCAACAGCTGTGAGTAAAGGGAGCAGGGCTGGACAGAAGGAGAAGTGGAATCATGATGCACTTGCAATGAAGGCTCAGCCAATCCCGTGGGGAGCGCTGGAGCTGGGAGGGCCCTTCAGAAGTGTCTCACATTGAACAAGGGAGCTAGGCCTTTGAACGCTAACGTCAACCAGTCAGTGGATACAGGTTGCCCCTGGGCATGGGGTGTAACCTTGACTGAAGCAAGTGGCTCACTTTTGGCCCAGGGAAATCCCCAAGGATGGACGCCGCTGTGAGTGTCCGCGGTTAACGCTCCCAGCAGCTGAAAGTGTGATTGCCTCAGTCCTAAAGGCGGATGTGGGCGACGCACCACAGCATCTGCCACAAAACCCCCCAAAAAAGAAACTTGAAAATAAAGAAAAAGAATGTGGGGCTTGGAGATAAAGCATATTCAACTCCACCACTGACTTACTATATGATCTTGGGCACAGCTTCTCTTTGGGCCTCAGTTTCCCCATCGATACACTGAGAAGATGTTACTAGACAGACTCTCTCTGACTTTCTAGATGTGACTAATTAGGACACCCATAAGTCACAGTCAGCAGGTAAGCAGGTGTCCTGGGAAGCTGGCCACAGCAACCAGAGAAGGTGGGGCAGAAGTGGTGCCGAAATTTGAGGGGAATCTATAGTCATAGGGAGTTCGTAAAACTGAATGAGGTGGCCCACCCTACTGGGGCTTTCCCTCAAAGGTGCTTCTGTGAATCATTAGTTCATAAAATAGCAGAACAAAGTGAGACCTTAAAGGTCAGCTGGATCATCCCTTCATTACACAAATGAGGAGTCAAAGAACATGACCCATGTCACAGACCGAGTCAGGAGCAGAACGGGCAACCAACCTCAGTTCCTGAAACCCGGCCGAGTGATTCCTTAATACCTCATGTTGCCTTAACCTTGAGAGACTGAGTCAAGGTTTGTTTTGGTTGGAAGAAAGAGATACCCCTTCAAGCTAACTTCCATGAAAGGAGACCTATTTGAAAAGAATCAGGATGAAAGAGAAATTGCCCCACCCTTTTCTTCAAAAAGGGAGAAATTAAGAAGCTAGGAAGAAGGGATTTGAGCACAGAACTCTCTATCAGTGTAGGACAGGTTCAAAATGCAGAGTGTGGAAGGGCAGATGCTCTCTTAGCACAATAAGGTCGGAACTAATGGACCACATGCAATAAGACTGGATTCCTTCATATAGAACTTTGGGGGCTTTCAGAGAAAAATTAACCTTGTGGTCCAAATGCTTGATTTCAGACAAGCTAGTTGAGAGTAAGCTCAAGCCAGAATGGAAGACTGCAACCATTTTCCCCTTATCCACTCCCAAAAGATTGATTTCTCCCTCTTCTCTTCCAGACCGCCATACTCCACCGCACAGAATCAACAGGCACTGAAAGTTGAGTCCCCACTCCCCACCAAACACCAGAAGCATATGTAGGAGAGAATCACTTGCCATTCGGTGGACCTGGAGAGTGAGGGCAATTTATTTACACGTGGTATTCCTGTAGTGAGGGGTGGCACATTCCAGGGAAAGGGATGCAGTGGCACAGAGAAGGGAATGCAGAAAAGTAGGAAAAGGATTTGTAGCGAAGGGAAAGAGTTGGAAAGGAAGAAAACAGAGAGAATTCTCCAGAGTTCTGGGGATTAGCCACAGGGATACGCTGAAAGGCCCAGTATCCAGAGTAGGGGAGGACAGCAGTCTAAGAAAGCAGGGACGTGAACACCTGACTCCCCTCCGCAGCCCTGTATGCCAATAGATGGAAACTCTGGGGTCTTAACCCTAGTCAGGGTCCATCATGCCTGAACTTGCTTCAGGGAAGTGTCTATCCAGCCAGAGACAGTCAAACTGAGTTTTCTGATTCTTCTCATTTCACTTCCCACCCATAATCCCACCTAAAGATGGACTAGAAATCCTTCCATGTGGGATCCATGATGAAATGAGGCATCATATAGAACTCAAGGGCAAGAAATAAAGCAAGACCATACAGTGGACTCCAAACGGGACTCCAAACAGCGGTCAGGAACTGTATTAATCATGCAATATACAATTCCAGATCTCAGTGTCTTAACACAATACAATTTGTTTCTTGCTCATGTCATAGTCCCAAGCAAGTGGGAAGGAGAGGCTATGACCCACACGGACACTCGGGAGCCTGGGCTCCTTCCATCCACACCTCCCTCTAGGTCCTTGAAGTCCTCTCCATGCTGGGGCAGGTAGTGAGAGAGAGGTTTGATGGGCCCGTTCCAGAATTGGAACACATCACTCTGGCTCACATTTCATTGACCAAACTCAGTCACATGGCTACACTCAACTGAAAAGGAAGATGGAAAATTCAGTCCAGCAGAGACCGTGGCTATTGCCGAAGGCTAGAGCTGGTTATCTTATCTCCATCTCTCTCTTGCTGCAGGGTCTCTCCTCTCTTCTTCAGGCCCACTTTATTCTTTTTCTCTGTGGGCCAGATTTATGGTTTTTAGCTATGTTCCTGGTCCTTCAATGGTTTCTTGAATCTAGATCATTTTCCAGCACTAGGGACAAAATGCACAAGAGAGAATCCAATTAGCTCAGCTTGGGTTCTGTGTTCACCTTGCTGCAGTCATAGGCATCTAAGTCCATTCCCTCACTGGGGATAGTGAACAAACTTCAAAGAAAATGATGTGAGCTCTTCGGACACCCTGAACTCTTTCTCCATAGAGACCTCCACAAGTATGTGATTTCACTGCCCCTGTAGGTGGGCACTTTAAGGTCAAGGCCAGGGAGCGGCTAGCCTGGTTTCCTAGGGTAGTCTTATGAAAATGATTATGTTAAATGTGAATTGTTATTTTTATTTTATATCTATATTTAACATGGAAGGGAACCAAGACTCAGGGAGGGTAAGTGGCTTGTCCATGGTCATTTAGCTGGCAATGGCAGAACCAGAACTTGAGCCCTGGTCTCCTGATCCTCACTGATTTTTAGATTTCGACAATTCTTGGAACTCTTCTTGGCAAAGGAGTAAATTTTCCCAGCCAGAGTGATGGAGTGAGGCAACATCTCAGGGAAGGAAATCAGCAGGAACACGGGCCTTTCCTGGGAGCCTTTCCCACAGGTCAGGAGGGGAAATGACAGCTGACTCAGGCACCTTGATACCCCGCCCCAGGACCTCCAGCCTGGCTAGGGATAACACACCTATGTCACTAGTAAGTTGTCATGGGGTAAAGTTAAGCAGGCTTTAGGTCAGAGGTACTCAATCCTCCCCCTCCCTATGGGCAGCCAATGCTTTGTTCTCAGTGATATTTTGTCCCCATCCTCCATGCAGAGCCATAGATGCTATCAGAAATGTATGGAGCACTCTTTTACCTAAGCCACGTGGACGTTGGCTATTAAAGTTTCTGCCAGGAGGTGACACACATCACTTCCCTTCACATTTCATTAGCCAAAGTGAGTCATATGAGCATGCCTGAGTTCACAGGGGCAGAGGAAGGAAGAAAACTGGAATATTTGTGAGTAGCCCTACTAACTACTACAGGTGAATTCTCAGCTTTTAATTGGATATCTCCATCTGCAGGTTTCCAATAAATGGGGGTCTTCGTATACAGGTCTTTTCTCTGGAGCAGTTCAGTTTTTCCAGATAAGAATCCCCTGGTTCTCTGTCTGATGGCTTTAAACCTGGCTGTGCAAACTCTGGAGCTAGGTTGGGAGTGAAGGTGAGGTGCTGGCAACCTCAGTATTCACAAGCAGCTTTTCATTTCTTTCTGGTTTTGGTACCATGTCTCAGTTCCTTCTCTGTGCTGGGGATGGCTGAGCCTAGTGTTCCTGTCCTCCTCCAATTTCTTCAGAGACCAAAGCCTCCAATATCTTTAAGAGATGCCCAAGATATGGGAGTAGAACTAAGAGTCTAACTGCTCTTCGTGCAGATATTAAAATGTCACCCCCCTTGAAACAATCTCTCTCTCTTTCCCACTCTGGATTTCTGAGCCTTTCCAAAATTCTACAGGGCTTCTCATAAATATCTCCTGCTGCAAGCCACTAGCTGTGACATTTCTCCAGTTTGAAATTTTGATGTCCAGTTCTATATTGTAGTCAGTGGGTAAGGATGATTTCTAGTTTCATCCAAGATAGATTTCGAGTTTCTGTTTCTTGCTCTCCATATAGTGGGGTTTGGTTTTTGGAAGAAGAAAAGAGCAGAACAATTTGTTTTACCCTGACATTTGATGCTAGAAGTACCTAGAGTGGGGGTATTTTGTATTTGTTTTGTTTTTAAGTAATAAATCTTGAAGATAAACCATTAGTCTCCTTGGCTAAAATTACCTGTCCCATTTTCAATTCCTCTTTCCCAGTGGAAGCCATCATCCTGCATTTAGTGTGTATCCTTTGATATATACCCACAAACAGCTTGTTATTTTATGTGTGATTTTTAAATATATGTGAATACTTCATACTGCATATTTATATAAGCAATCTGATTTTCTCAAAAAACTGTTTCATGATTGTCTCCATGTTAATCTATATAACTTTATTTTATTTTCTCTATAGCATAACTGTTTCACAATTGAGGGCCACTTAGGTTGGTTTCAATTTCTGAGTCTTTGGAACAATCTTATAATAAGCATCCTAATACATGTATTCTGGTTCCCATTGGCAAATGTTTTGTCTTGCCCATGTATCTAGAAGGGAAATTGCTAGATGGTAACTTATGTGCATGTTCAGTTTTATTAGATATAACCAAATCACCCTTCTAAGGGGCTGTACCAATTTACACTTCCATCAGCAAACCATTAGAGTCTCTGAGAGTTTATGTTGTAGACTTTTAGTTCTTGCCATTTTCATAGATGAAAAACGGTGTTCTGGTTGTTTTAACTGGCTTGTTTCTGATAACAAGTGAGGTTGATGCTCTTTCTAGGTCTATACTGGCCATCAGTTATAACAATACCTTTTGTTTGATAGCCCATCTATTCATAGTCCATTTTTCTAAGAGCTTGGTTGTTTTTATTACTGATGTTTAGAAATTCGTCACATCTCTTCTTTCTATTTCTTTGTCTGTTATAATTATTTCAAATACTTACTTCAAAGCTATTGTTTATCTTTCAACTCTTTTGTGGTTGCCATTTTTGATGTCGATGTAGTTAGACTGATCAGTCATTTTCTTAACTCCTTGTGCCTTGCTTAAGAAAGCTTTTTACCCTGAGATAAATCTAGCATTTACCGAGCACCTGCTGGGCTATTCATTTCATATATTATCACTCCCAATCCTCATAACTTTATGGAATTGGCTTTGCCGTTATTATTCCCATATTACAGATGATGAAACTGAGGCTCAGTGGGACAAAGTCATTTGCCCAAAATTACAGAGCCAATAATATACATATTCAGGATTTAAACTCATATCTGTTTGGTTCTGAGACACTTTCTTCTTTCTGCTTCATAGGTTGTAGGACAAACCTCACAGATGCAGACATTTCATTCTTCACCTCACCCCTCATATCCTAGACCAGACTGAATGAGTCAAGGAAGATGGAAATGCAGAGAAAACTTTGCACATTTATTTATTCATGAATCAATAGACATTTCCTGTTGTGCACCAAGCCCATTTTGGATGCTGGGGATACATAGATAAAACAGGCCAAAACTTAGCCCCCAAGAAGATATTGATCATGAAGCCACATCTTCACCAAAGTCGTCTCATTTTTTCTATGCTTGGGGGAAAAAGGAATCCCCAGACCACACAGGTCAGGAAGTCCTAATCTTTTTGAGCTGGCAAGGGTAAATCTGTGGAAGGAAAACAAAATAGAGCCTCAGTACAGGAACAATCCAAGTGACCCTTACATCCTTCCCACCAAGAGGGTCCTCCTGCCACCAGGCCCTAAGTCCCGCGGGATAAGTGGTGAGAGAGCGAGGTGCTGGAAGAGTTGTAACAACGCTGGTCTTTCATCTAAGAATCGAGAACAAATCCAGGCTTTTCGCTGACTCTCTGTCTTCGTCTTCTCTCAGGTAAAATCAGGACATTGGGCCAGATGATGCCTGCAAAGCTTCTATGTCTGTGCAGCCTACTGGGGTTTCCTGTGGTTCCAGATAGCCCAGCCAATCGAGGCCATAACCACAGCAACGCTCTCTCAGTGCACCAGCGCTTCAAGTCTTAAAAATCATTTTGATGTTTGGTATCTCAGTGGGTATAGTTGTGTCCATTTTACAGATGGGGAAACTGAAGCTAAGGAAGATGCAGTTGCTCACAGTCACACAGTCAGTCAGAGGCAGAGATGATAATGAAAGATAGAACTCTTGCCACTTGTATCATGGCTCCTTCCTCCTGGCTCATTCCAAAAATCTTTCTCTCCCAGGACCCAGCACTACCAGTCCTAAGTGACCCTGGTGACTTCTTGCCTAGACAATTGGAGGTTCTTGTCTAGAGAACAGTGTTGAAGGCAGAGGATCTTCTTGGGGGAGGCGGGTGGCGCAGGGAGATGCCAAGCACCCCCCCTCACATGGAAAGGCACCGGGAGGTTGAGGCTGTATTGGCATATGAAGGGATGTGGATCTGAGTGAGATCTTCTCCTTACCTTTCACTGGCTTGACACATGATTTCCCACACACCCCCTTGCAGCACTTGTCACCGAACAAGCAATGGCCGTCATTCAGGCAGTAGTCTGTGGGGTTGGGCGTCTTACACCGGCCAGTGACCACTGGACACTTCCCAGGGTTTACCTTAACTGGTGAGAACAAGGCCACAACTCAGAGGCCCCCCCAGACATCACCCAAACTCCCATCCCCATTTCTACCCTGTGCATGGAAGTCAGTTCCTCCCCCACCTCAGTATTCAAACAGGCCGGTGCATGTCCTGAGGGAGACTTCTTCCCACCAAGCAGGCCCCAACCAGTGTTGTAAGCATCTGACAGACAGACTGACTCCTTAACTGACTGACTAAGTGGCTAACTGACTGACTGAGTGGCTGGCTGGCTGGCTGGCTGACCACCTGACTGACTGACAACCTGAGAATACAGAGCTGGGAGTGGAGGTGACGTGGCTCTGTCCCACCCTCCAGCCCAGTTCAGAAGAGCCCCCTCCACTTCTCCGAGATGCATGTCCCCAAGTTCAGATCTCCCTGGTCCCCTTTTCCAGGACTCTACTTCCTCACCTGGCTTTGATGGATCTTCAGGTTCCACGCATTTGATGCCACAAAGGGCACGACAGCATTTCTGCTTCTTTGGACACTGCCAGTCACTCTGGCATTCAGGGGGTTCATATACAAAGCATATCGTAGGGGGAACGAAGGGGCAGACTCCATGCTTAGCTTTTTCTGCAGGGTAAGAACAAAGGAGGAAGAAGGAGCTGATTCTGAGTCACAACCATAACCCCAGACAAGGAATCAGCTTCTCAGGAGAGAAGAGAAAATCTAATCCTGATGGCTGATCCCAAAGGAATGGAGGGAGCAGTTAGGATTCCAGTTTCAAGGCAGGTGTGGGGCAGTGCCAAGCTTAGCCAACCACTCAACCAAGAGGGAGTCAATGGCACAGGAAAGAAGATATAGATGGTGGTGTTCGGGTAAATGTTTTAAGAGGGGGAGCCTTTGTAGTGTTTGCCAGTTTCCATGGTGTATATACTCCCACCATGGCTGATTCCAAGCTGCCAATGTGACATCAACTAGCTTGCAAAGCTCTTGAAAATTTAACAATCAGCCATCATGAGCCGATATAAGCCAGCTCCAGTACACGGCTAGATAGAGCTCCTGGTTAGGTGTTCTTGGCCCAGGGAAAGGGAGAGACACACCCTGGCTTGGAGGGAAGCAGAGAGGGGCAGTGACAGCAGGAGACACAACTCATCAGAGATTGAAAGAAAGGGAGCAGATCAACTGATAAGTAAATAGAGAAATAAGGAGTAACTGTTAAAAAAAAAAGACAGTAAGAGAAAAAGAGAGAAATTGGAAAATTAAACTGATAGAGACCAAAATAACGTCACAGAACAAAATACCAAACAGTAGAGAAGCAGCTGTAGAGAAAGAAAAAGAAGAAACACAGAGGCTGGTGTAAACATGTCCATTTGGTGAAAGGTGGATTTCTGGATGCTCAGAAACTCTCTTAGTTGAAATCCTCAGAGAGATGCTTGAAATTAGGGGCCACGGGACAGACAGTTGGAAAGGTGGCTTCAAGGTCAGCCCCTAGGCTACAAAGAAGAGGCCATCCTCATGCTGAGCCATCACTTACCCTGGCACCGGGTTACAGCCTGAAAGACTCTGACTCACCTTTGCTAGCACCTTCCACAGCCCAGGATGTCAGGATTCCCAGGGCAAGGAGAACCACGAAGGTCATGAGGCGGCTGGGCTTCATTGTGAGAGCTGGTGGGGCTGTGGCGGCCAGTGCCGGCCTCACCCCTTATACCTTCCGCTGTGGGTGTGGTCCCATCAGAAGTACCCTGAGTCCTCCCAGCTGCTGTTTCATAAGCAGGAAATTCAGGTGAGGACAGTGGCACTGCCAGCCAGAGTGATAATGGCTCTTTTCTGCCCCAAGCAAGAGCATGAGACCTAGGAAGGGAAATAAAACTTGGAGGGGGAGGTGTCACTAGGCAGGTCAGTGAGCTTATTTTCTCACATAGCTCACCATGAAGACGTGCAATCACCCAGGGAAAGCACTAAGCATTATTCTTCTTGCCATAGGGTTTCTTTGTGCATGAGACTCTCTCTCTCTGAGCTGGGAGCCCCTCCTCTGTTCCCCATCTTGCCCTGCACTTGTCACTTTTTTAATGATTATCACTGATGATCGTCAGAGCCAGTTTATGGGGATGCTTCTCTGTGAGGATACAACGTCCTAATGGGGATGTGCCTATCTTGATTATTATTGTAAAATTCACCCAATTTACAAAGTTTTGACAAAGCCACAACTCATAAGGCTTGTCTGGAACATCTTAGGGGACCCCGAAACACCTGCATTTGAGGTGGGTCAGGGGAGGGGCAAAGAGGGGAGAGTAAAGGGCAGACCAGAAGGATGTGACAAAGGAACTTTTGAGAAACCTGGAACCATTTCAGAACTGTGGCTCCCAGCGTGCCCTGACTTTCCCACACTCCTGGACTTTTGGGGATTGCCACACTCCCTGCTGAGTTACTCAGGGTCACACCCTTCCCCAAACTCCGGGTGACACATTCGCTTGCTCCCTCCGGAGTTGTTTCCGTGGAACATCCGCAGTTCCAGGCGCTCTGCTAGTCGCATGCGGGTTTCTCAAAGTGTCCTTGTTGAAAGACAGCTGAAGAGGGGACAGCAATGCAAACCTCTTCAGGCCTCGGCGTCCCCAGCTGTGAAGGGGGCATAGTAATAACTGGCTAGGTCACCGAGAAGGATTTGAGGCAAAGGGGGTGGAAGGACGTGGAAGACAGTGAACACAGTGCTACCCCTTCGCACTGCGAGTGGAAGTGAAGTTGATGTGAAGTGAATCACAGCTGAGCCACCTTTCCCGAGACAAGCCATTAGACCTCTTCTCAGCCGTCAGTTTAACAGCTAGTTAGGGAAGGTGTGCCACGTAACATGCTCAAAAAATTCTCCCACACCCCAAATTACCCCCATTGTTCTTTCGTGATTATAAGGAAGGTTCTCATTTACTGAACACTGACTGGCAAGAGGTTTGTATGGAACAATTCTAAACATCAAAAGAAAGCCTATTAAGATGAAACCAAGAAAACAAATGCATGGGATACAGAAAAGAGAATGTAGGAGAGAAAATAAGGGAGTCTCCATGATGACAGGGATGGGAGATCCCAGAGTGACAACTGAGGACCAGAAATACAGGGCCATCAGCCCAGATTGGAGGGGCTCGGAGGGCTCCAGGGAATTCGTCTTCTGGAAGGGGAAATTAGTAGTGCATATGAATACATGGAGAGGAAACTTTGGCAACTGGTGAAGAGTTTGTGGTTGAATAGGCGCTATGTACGCAGAAAACCCAGCAAACGCAAGATGAGACAATTTTTCATTTCAAGAAAATAAAAAAGTTGTGCCAGAAGGGAACAGTGGTGTAGTTTACCACATAGTTCAGCTGCGACAGTGTTCACATAGTCATAATAATGTAAACAATGGTGCTGATCTAATCAAAATTATCATACAGGTTTAACGTCGGGGGCGGGGGCACTGGTGGTGGAAGGGTGAGCCTGTATTCTAGAGGGGTAGGGAGAAAAGAGGTAGAGGAAATCTCATTTTCAATCGTGGGAAGTCAACAGATTATATCTAAAACTGGAAAGTCAAGATGTGACATTACACGAATAGGACTCAGAGAGAGGAGATAGGTGCCAATACCACTCTCTGGGGGAGGGTAGTAAGCAACTGCTGTTTTTCACAAGAACCTTTGTAAAACGATGTGACTCTTTAATCCATCTGCATGCAGAACTTTGATAAAAATAAAAAATATGTAAGAAAGAGAGCCTGTTATCTCACATAGCTCATCATGAAGAAGTACAATCACCCAGGGAAAGCACTAAGTGTTGTTCTTCTTGCCATAGGGTGCCTTTATGCATGAGACTGTCTCTCTCTCTGAGCCGGAGGGCCTCTTCGGTTCCCCATCTTGCCCTGCACTTGCCACTTTCTTGATGATTATCACTGAGGATCCTCAGAGCTGGGTTATGGGGATGCTTCTTTATGAGAACATAAGGTCCTAAAGGGGGAGGGATGTGTCTATCTTGTTTATTGTTATAAAATTTACCCAATTTAGGGTGCAGTTCTATGAGTTTTGATCATGTAACCACCACCACAACCAAGATAGAGAACAGTTCCATCTCTCCTCAAAATTCTCCTGCACCCTTTGGAGTCAGTCCCTTCCTCTATTGTGCTCTTGGCAACCACTGATGTGTTTTCTGTCCCTATAGTTTTGCCTTTTGAGGGTGTCACATAAATGGAATCAAATAGTACGTAGCCTTTTGAGTCTGTTTTTCCTACCTGCTGAGGTTTCCCCTCCCCAGCTCTTTCTACACGGATCTTTTGAAGTTTTGTAAGGTTTGAATGCCCTCTCATACGGCCCCACAATTCCGTTGAGTCTGTGGAAATCAACTGGTACAGTGCTATGCCACTGATACTTTGTAATTGTTTGTTAATGCAGCACTAAATATGAATATTAATCATATCATGATTATTTGCATGCTCAAATATGTATTTGGCTCCCTAACTAATCATGCATGCAAACTGAAATAAGACATCAATTTTCATACACCGGCTTGAGAAGGATTTTAAAGTCAGAAACACATTATTGATTAAGTTACAGGGAAACAGAGACCCATATACACTGCAGGTAAGAGGGTAACTTGGTCCATCTATTTGGCAGAGTTCCTCGGTTTTTTCTACAAGAACAACTTAGCCTTGCCTGAAGGAAAAACCTAGAAGCAATTTGAATTCTAGATCTATAGCTTAGACAAAAACCATGTCCATGAGTGTGAGGATTCATGCTGTGGGAGAGTCTCCACGCTCCCCACCCGCTCCCAGCCACCAGGCGAGACTCTGTGAATCACAGACGCCAGGTATGCCGACAGAAGCGTGTGCTTTTATTTGTTCTCTGGTCAAAACACATTTTCTGTGCCCAGCCCTTTTCTGGGTGCCAGGAATACACAAAGGACCGGGCACAGAGGAAGCATCCGTGGCAGCACCAAGGCTTCAGCGGGGACTGCGGATACCTCAGGCTTGTGTGGGAAGTGGACTCCCTGGACACCAGGAATCCTCAGCTTCATCACACTGGCATCAATCTGTCTGCAGAAAGAACATTAGATCAGCACGTCTACCTATGGGGCAGCCACCTTATGTCCAGATTCTCCACCTCAAGGGGGACCCTGGCCAACAAGTTCCAAGGCCGTTTGGGGCAGGAAAGATGGAGCGGGAGGTGGCAAAATTGAAGAATCACTGGTCTTGGGGTCAGTCCCAGCTGTTTACTGACTCAGTGTTGCGATCGGTAAAATCAGGACACTGGCTGGATGATTCTCGAGAGGCCCCCAACTCTGATGGTCCTGCTAGGCTTTATTGTGGACGCCCCCCAGGACCCAGAGGGGAAATCAGTAAAGAGCCCTCAACTCCCACAGTGCTTTATGGATGACTAAGCCCTGTGTAGGATGTGGTCCTGATGGATGTGATTGTGTCCATTTTACAGATGGGAAAACTGAGGTTCAGAGAGATACAGTCGTCCTTCACAGTCACACTGTGAGTTACAAGCAGTTTTTATTCCAACTCGAGTCTCCTGCACCCGGGACCACAGCTGCCTGCTCCTCCTCCACTCCATGGCGACCTTCCTTCCGGGGGCCTTGGAGGGGTCTGGGAGAAAGCACTGTCCCAGGGAACCCTGTGGGAGTCCTTGCCTGGGACAAGGGTGGTGTTAAATGCAGAGAGGCCTCACAAGGGCTCTGCCAGAGATAAGGAGGTGGGCACCCCCTCCCCATGGGTCTGGGGTACCAGGGTATTGAGACCAACTGGATCGAAGGACTTCCATCCGAGCTCAGACTTCCTCCTTACCTGCTGTGGGATAAACACATTTCCTCCTACACAGGACCTCGCAACACTTGAAAAAGCCCCTGCACTGGTTGTCGTTGACACGTTCATCTCTGTAGGAGGAGCTTCTGCAGCTGCTGGTGCCACCGGACATCTTCCAGCCTTCTCCTAGACAGACCAGGGCTGCAGGTTATAGTCCGGAAGCTACTTCCTGAACCATTCAAAGCTGCTCTCTCTTCCAGGGCCCACACCAAAGATGTCTGAGACGGAAGCCTTGCCCCAGGTGACTGACTGCATTGAACATGGTGGATGCCATGCTCAGGTTCCTTCCACACCTTTCATTGTCTCTGTATGACCATGACCCGGATTATTGTTTTGCTGCTATGGGTTCACCCTGAGACTTCCTTCAGAGGCGTCTCCTTGCCCAGATGGAGAACCAGAAGTGTCTGGGAGTTTATGTCCCCTCCCTTCAGCTCTTGGACAATGGCTGACCAGTGTGGGAGTACAAAATCCCTGTTTTGTGCTCCAAAGATCCTTGTGGGACCAGGCTGAGGTGGGGACTTCCTCCCAAATGGCTTGGCTTCTTTTGCTCATCCCTTTGTCTCTCCTGGGAGCATTCGAGGCCTTGGCTCAAGTCTGTTTCTAGCAGAACCTCCACTAAGCTAGTAACTCTTTGAGGCTCCTTGCTGCAGGACTGGAAGTGGGGATGAGACTGACGGACAGGGAAGCCAGGCAGAGGTGGCAGGGCAGAGAACCCCTTCACATGGGTCTGGATCGAGTGGAAGATGGACGGGGGACATTGATCTGAGCCTGGACCTCCTCTTTAGGTTTCATGGGGGAACACACATGTTCCCACACCTGCCCTCGCAGCCCTCGAGGTCATCTTTGCACTAGCAGTTCTTCTCATGTTAGTGCAGGGGGAGAGTCTCCTGCCCTTGCCAGACTTGCCTGGACACTTCCAGGCTTCACCTCAACTGGACAAAGTGGATGAGCAGGTTGTAGGAAGCTCTGGATGTCACCCTCATGCTGTGAGACTCCAGCCCTGGCTCCGTGCTTTGCCACAGAAACCAACCCCTCCCACATCTCAGCTGTCAATGCACCTCCTGAAGGGGCATCTGATTCCTTCTCACCAGTGTCCCCTTAAGCAGTGCTTGTAGCTGGTGGCATGTGGCACTGAGGGACGGACTGACTGGGTCACCAACTGACCAACCTACCAACTGAAATGGACACCTAGCCCCTGATCCAGCAGGAACCACTCTTTCTGGGCAGGGCGTTCTCTCTGGAGTCTGAGATGTCAACAGAGTCCCTGCATGTGATGCAACGGAGGCCAGGGTGGTGTCTCTTCTCCCTGGGCACTGCCTGTCATACGGCATCGTGGGGCTGAATCAGCTAGCACGAGAGAGTGGGTTTGAGGGGAAAGAATCCAGCTTTCTCATCCTTCTCATCTGCTGTGAGATGGGGCCACATTCCCCAACTCAGTAAAGAGCCACGTTCTCAGGAGGTGAAAGGTAGAGAGGCTGTAGGGGAGCAGCCATGCCCAGGGGCCTCAAGGGGAGAGTAGTCAGGGTGCCTCATCATCCCATCAGGAAAAAGCCACTGGCTCAGGAGGGCACGTGTAGGGCTCATGAACAGATACTTCTGTCTCAGGGAAAGACAAAGACACCCAGAAACAAAGAGTGACAGAAATGAGGGAGAGCAATTAAAGACAAACAGATGGAACCATCACTATGAAGACTGAGAGACAGGCAGACAAAGACAGAGTAAGGGACACACAGAGAGAAAGAGACAAAGAATATGAATCCGATTAAAAGGAATCCAACACATAGACAGAAATAAAGAAAGAGGTGAAGAGTAAGACAGTGAAGGAAGTATAAAGAATAAGAGGAAGGGAGAGGGAGAATAAGAGAGAGATGGAAGGATACAGAGCCATTTAGGCAGAGGAGAAGTTCTGGGGGCCAGACAGATTCCAGACGAAGCCCTCACAAAGAACTCAGATCCTGTTGGCCAAACACCCAGCCTCCCCTACTCCCAAAGCCTGGGTTGCCCACTGGAAGGGAAGCTCTGAGCTGGGGCTCTGGGACAGAGGACTGGGATACCCCTGTGCTGGGAAGGAACCCCCTACATCCCTGACTGTGGGTGGAGCTTGAATCCAGTGACTAAAAGTCACCAGGGAGAATACCACCACCTTCCACAGCCCAGAACCAGGACATCAAAGTTCCAAGGATGAGAAGGACCATAATGAAGAGGAAGTCACAGGACTTCATGGTCTCTGGAGTCTATGTGACTCTGAGGGCCATTGCCAGGCCTTGGCACTTAGACTTTCACTGGAGGGTGTGGCCCCACTGAAAATGTCTCGGCTCCTCCTAACTGCCCTGGCATACGTGGGAGACTAAGGTAGGCACCCATAGGCCCGAAATTATCTTCTGCCCCAGTCAACAGCCTGAGGCCTATCAGAGCAGAACCTATAGGTCTGCTCACTCCTTATAGACATTCAAATACTGTTCTAAATACCTTTGCCAGATAAAACACAGGACACTCAGTTAGATCTGAATTTCAGATAAATCACCAAATAACTTTATAGTATAAGTATGTCCCAAATACTAAAAAAAAAAAATTATTCATTTTTTATCTAAACACAGTTTCTCTGATTAACTGAAATTCAAATTTCACTGGTCATCCTCTATTTTTATTTGCTAAATATGGCAAAGCCCCAAAACCATTCTTTTTAAGTTACTGATTCCCCCAATTCTGAGCATTCCTGTGATTCTATGGGGCATATTGGTTTGTTTTTCATCAGTGTATCTCATTCATTAGGTTTGATTTTCTCCCCTTGGTGAGTTATTTACCATTCCTGTCCGTCTTCATGCACTGTGGCTAATGGATGCAGGTATTATTGAAGGCCTACCTGCCAGCCAGACAGGACCAGCAGCATCATTTGTGGGACCCAGTGCAAGGCAACCTTGTTCAAAAATCATTAAAGATTTCAAGATGGCGACTGCAGAGTGTTAGACCTGGTGACTGCACAGGATCCTGGGCCCACGAAGCTGGCGCACCTTCTTGAAAATCCCAGTGCTGCAACTAACCATCTCTGTGACGCTGGAAAAATCACTTAGCCTTTCTGAGGCATAGTCTCCTCCTGTCTGCAAAGAGGATTTAACTTCTTCACTCAAAGAGAGTGGTGAGGAATTCAGACAGGAAAAAACACAAGGATGGGCACTAGGAAGGCGTCAGTAAACAGTAGCCATTATTTTTATTACAGCAGGGGCTCTGAGCACGGTGCCCCATTGAGTGCTGCTGGGCTGTCTTCAGAGCCTCAGGCCACTGCTTCTGCACTGATACTGTTCCGTGCCATTCCCCTCCTGCCCCATCATGGTTCTGCTTCTCTCTGCTCTGATGCAGCACACGCCCTCCTTGCTTTGGCTGAAAGTCCCTTCCTTACGCCAGGCCCACCAACACTCTTGTGTCACCAACTTGTGGCTGTCCCTAGGGTCACTTGACCTTGTCGAGGTATTGCCATTTTTTTTCATGCTATTTAAAAACGCCATTTTTTAAAAAAGGCAATTATGTCTGTTCAGAGATAGGAGAGGTACAGAATCCTCTTTCTTCAGGTCAAGATCCTGGTCGACATGGAGGCTCCAGGGAAGAAACCTGAGAACAGTGATGGAGAGAGATTTGGAGAGAGTTCGAACAACAGAGGTCATAAATAAAATTCTTACCCATCATCAAGGCCGACAGATGCCACTCCAAGACCTCCTCCTATCCAGGAGAAACTGCACAACTGAATTCCCATCCACCCAGGTTTCCTCAGCCAGGTTCTTCCTGGTTTGAATTTTGGAAGTTTTGACAAGGCTTAATTCCCTCCCAGGCACTCCCACAATTTGGAAGGGGCTGCTGAGATTTGCTCTTTTTTCTGCTGAAACCAGCTCCCTGGGGAGTAGACCCAGAAGGTGGGAATGTGGCGTGTGGGGATGGGAGCAGAAAATATGAACATCTGGGGTAGAGGTTAGGGGAGCAGATGGACAATGGGAGGGCTCGGCCTGCTCCCCAACCATAACCCTCCATCACAGCGATTTGTGAAGGTGCCAGCAATAACGTTGCAGGATTATAACCTGCGGAAAAATCTAAATGAGAAAATAAAAGTGATACCAAGCAAGGGCTTGACCTGCTCTCCGCAAGACAAAAGCCAATCTGTCAAGAGGCAAGGCGGTGGAGAGAGAAAATTTCACTTAAGCAATGAGCTAGCTAACTGAAAGATGGTGGACTATGCTAAAAAACCATCTGCGAGGGGAACTGATTTGGAAATGAGTTATATAAGGCCAACGGGGTCGGGGAGGGGACTCAGGAGTGCCAGGTATTGGATGACCGCAGACCGCCGGGCGCCTCTCTGTAGACAAAAGTTTTGGATCTGCTGAATGTGACATTCCTGAGGAATCTAAGAAAACATAGTTGTTTTCTTCTGAGGGAGAGAAGGAAGAGTTTGGGCAGAGGACTGAAATCTTCTGCTAACAAGTCATTCTCTCTACTGGTTGCTGACTGGTTACTCATTAGCTTGCCTACGTGCAGGTCTAAGCGTTTCTCCAAAGCGCACGGCGAGAATAAGCAGAGGGTGGGGGGTGGTTTAGACATAAAGTCTCTAATGCTAACTCGGTCTCAAAAGTTGCCAGCTGTTTCCCTACAAACAGATACTCGATATTAATATTCTGACGTATTGACCCCCAGTTCTTCTTCTGCGTGTTATTTACAAAATTGGAACTATACTGTCTAAAGTAGCTTCAATTACTTTCTATTTTCCTTAATGTAGCAATGCAGGTACCGGCTTTAAGATTAAAACAGTATTTTTATTAAAAAAGAAAAAAAAAGCAGTAGGGGGCCAGCCCTGTGGCGTAGTGGTTAAGTTCACACACTCCATTTGGGTGGCCTGGGGTTCATGGGTTCAGATTCTGGGAGTGGACCTACACACCACTTTTTAAGCCATGTGGTGGCGGCATCCCACATACAAAGTGGAGGAAGATGGGCACAGATGTTAGCTTAGCGACAACCATCCTCAAGCAAAAAGAAGAGGATTGGCAATAGATGTTAGCTCAGGGCCAATCTTCCTCACCAAAAAACCAAAAAACCAGCAGTACATTTAGGCCTACCTCCTGAGTGTGCCAACCCACCAACCCCACCCCTCTGCCTTTCTGGCTCCCCACAAGTAACAGCTTTCAACTCTTTTTGCTATTTTTTTCTGGCATTTACTTTCACGTTTTATCATCATATGTATATACTGCCAACTTTTACTTCTTCAAATTTAGACATCATCTGCCCATTTCCTGTTACTGGTAAGGATTTTGACTTTTTTATAGACTTCTATACCCTCCCAATATAAATATATCACAATTTTGGTAAAATTCATTTTCAAGGAAAACATCATTACAACTCAGTAAAATTGTCACTGCGGAATCAAGCTATATACCATGACTGCATTTCATTCTTCATATGATTTTTATTTTTTCCTCCAATTTTTGTTGAATTGCCTCATTATTTCATTTTTCTTCCCCTTTAAAGAAAAAACACTCTAGCTAAGGCCTCCATAACTCTCCAACAGCTCTGTGAATTCCTCTGTACCACATTTTTATGTGGCCCACACTGTTAGTCTACTGTATTTGTTTCCTATCACTGCAGTAACAAATTGGCACAAATTTATTGGCTTAAAATGGCACAAATTTATTCTCTCACAGTTCTGCAGTCCTGAAGTCCAAAATGAGTTTCACTGGGCTGGAATCAACACATCGGCAGGTCCGTGCTCTTTCTGGACGTTCTAGGGGAGAACCCATTTCCTCGGCTTTTCCACCCTCTACAGGCTATTGTCATTCCTTGG
This sequence comes from Equus asinus, assembly GCF_041296235.1. Taxonomy (NCBI): domain Eukaryota; kingdom Metazoa; phylum Chordata; class Mammalia; order Perissodactyla; family Equidae; genus Equus; species Equus asinus. Next base: position 35,455,921 of record NC_091804.1, on the reverse strand, counting down.
CTCATGGCCGCACGTCACATTGATTTTTCTCCCCAACTTCAGTTGCCACATCTCTTACTTCCTCTTCTTTTGTCAAATCTCCCTCTGCCTCACTCTTATAAGGATACAATTGACTACATTTAGGGTCCATCCAGATAATACAGGATAATCTCCCCCTATGGATATCGTTCCTTTGATCACATGTTCAAAGTTCCTTTTGCCACATAAGGGAACATTCATAGGGTCAGGGGATTAGGATGTGAACACCTGTAGGCACCATTATTCAGCCCATCAATCACGTCCATTTTGTGTTCTGTGAGACAGCCCTCCTGGAGGGCTCCCGTCCAGACTGGTCCTTCTCGAGACCTGCTACACAACCAGCATTAGGGGATTTTTTTGGCCATGCTTCTGGCAATTATTATCTTGGCTCCTTTCTTGTATCATTCCTGGATTTCAAGTTTCCCTTTTTCTTTGTTACATCCTCCATTTTAATGGCATATATTTTCCAGTAGATTTCTGAGGAATGGTGCATTGGAAATAACTATTTTGAGACTTGGTCTTTCCGAAAGCATTTATATTTTACCTTCACACTTGCTTGATATTTTGGCTTAGAATACAAATATAAGTTATAAATAATTTTACTTAAAATTTTGATAGTATTGCTTTTATTTTAATTTCCAATGTTTGTACTGAGAAATCAAATGCCATTCTGATTCCTGATTCTTCGGATGTGAGTGATTCCCTCTCCCTCATCTATCTATGTATCTCATAGCTTACGGAATCTTCTCTTTATCCCTGATGTTCTGACATTTCACAATGATTAGCTTTGATGTCTTTTTTTACATTCGCGAGCTGAGTACTCACTAGGCATTTCAATTCTGGGATATTTTACTGCATTATTTCTTGAATAATTCCACCTCCACCATTTTGTTGGTTCCCTTTCCAAAACTTTTATTAGCCAGGTGTTGCTTTTATTGATTGATTCTCTAAGTTTCTTATTTTTTCTATCTTATTTCTACCTCGTTAACTGGTGATTCTAGTCATGAAATGATCTCCTCATATTTATTTTCCCATTCTTTTTAAGAATTTTTAATTTCATCTATTTTTCTTGTTCATTGACTATCCTTTTAAAAAACTGTCATCTTGTCTTATTTCATGTTGCAGCAGCATCTTGTCTCCTCGGTTCCCTGCATGATCTGTTTCTTCTGAGTCCTTTTTTTCCCAAAATGTTTTCATCTCTTTTGTGTTAGAAGTTTTGTCGATTGTATGGTGAACTTCAGCATCTGCCCTACTTAACAGCATGCACCCAAAATTTTTTATTTTATTTTATTTTATTTTATTTTATTGAGGTGATATTGGCTTATAACATTGTGTAAATTTCAGGTGTACGTTATTATATTTCAGTTTCTGTATAGACTGCATCGTGTTCACCACCAATAGCCTAGTTTTTATCTGTCACCATGCATATGTGCCCCTTTATCCCTTTTGCCCTCCCTCCACCCCCTTCTCCTCTGATAACCACTAATCTGTTCTCCTTATCTATGTGTTTATCTTCCACATATGAGCGAAATCATATGGTATTTGTCTTTCTCTGTCTGACTTACTTTGCTTAGCATGTTACCCTCAGGGTCCACCCATCTTGTTGCAAATGGCACGATTTTGTCTTTTTTCTGGCTGAGTAGTATTCCATTGTGTGTGTGTGTATACATATATATGTACACACACCACATCTTCTTTACCCAGGCATCTGTTGATGGACACTTGGGCTGCTTCCACATCTTGGCCCTTGTGAATAATCCTGTGATGCACATACGGATGCATAAATCTCTTTGAATCGTTGATTTCATGTTCTTTGGATAAAAACCCAGTAGTGGGATAGCTGGGTCATATGGTGTTTCTATTTTTAATTTTTTGAGAAATCTCCACGCTGTTTTCCACAGTGGCTGCACCAGTTTGCATTCCCACCAGCAGTGTATGAGAGTTCCCTTTTCTCCACATCCTCTCCAACACTTGTTATTTCTTGTCTTGTTAATTACAGCCATTCTGATTGGTGTGAGGTGATATCTCATTGTAGTTTTGATTTACATTTCCCTAGTAATTAGTAATGCTGAACATCTTTTCATGTGCCTGTCGGCCTTCTGTATATCTTCTTTGGAAAAATGTCTGTTCATATCCTCTGCCCATTTTTTGATCAGGTTGTTCATTTTCTTGTTGTTGAGTTGTATGAGTTCTTTACATATTTTGGAAATTAACCCGTTGTCAGATATATGATTTGGAAGCATGCACCAGAATTTAAAGGGGAGCTTTGTGTGCTTGGCAGGGCTCATCAAATGGTAAGCTTCACTATAGGAAAACTGGATTATAAGTCAGTTTTTAAAATTTAGGATCTCCTCTTGTCTCCTGCAGGGTTGTTAAAGACATGGCAATGATAGCAAGGGTCAGGGAAGGTGACAGCCTAGAGCATCAACTGCCCCTTATGCAGACAATCAAACGAATCCAATTTGACTCCGCACCTGAAACTAACCTGACTCAGTTCTAAATTCCCTTAATTCCTGGGTCTTTTCAGATTCTGTAGGAAGAATTAGCTTGCTTCCCCTTGGTGTCTCCCTCTATAGATAGTGAGGTTTGATCCTCCTACTGGTGAAGTGGATTCCTATTCTTCTATCCACATTCAATTTTTTAAACTTCAGGTGCCAAGAATTGAATTCATCATAATCCCTAGTTTGTGACTCACTCTCATCACAGGTTCCATGTATGCTCAAACACAAAAATATCCCACAGAGTGAAGCCATGATCAATACAACATAATATACACAGCAAATGCAATATAAATAATATAACAGAGCCAAGATCAAATATATTTGTCACAACAATAAATGTAAATGGATCAAGCTCATCTATTAGAAACACATTTTTAGACTGGCTCACAAAACAAAACCTAACTCCATAGTGTATAAAAGAGACATTATCTTTTAAAAAGTTATTTAGAAAGCCTACAAATAAAGGGACAGATAAAGACAGAACAAATGGATGCAAACAATAAAAAAGCAGACACTGTGACCTAAACGTCAGGGTAGAATTTAGGAATAAAAAATTAGTTGACATAAAGAAGGATAATTTATGATGCTCACAGTTAACAATTAACAAAGAAGATATATCAGTTACTAATATCCATGCAAGAAATAGCACAATCACCTTAACAAAACAGAAACTATCAAAAATGTAAGTAGAAACACTCTGAAAATAGAAACTCAAAAACACACTCACACGAAGACAGTAAAGATGTAGAAGATCAAAGAAGACGATTCCTAAGGTAATTTTATAGATGTGCATTGAATTTTGAACACCGATAACAGAAAGTATATCTGCTTCTCAAGTACACAGGGAATGTAAATAAATAATTACCGTATACTAGGTCACGAAGAAATTCTCAATAAGTTTCATGAGGTAGAAACAATACAGACAGTATTCTCTTGTAGCAACGCAATGTAAGGATAAATAATTTTTAAAAATTTCCTCCTAGAAATTTAGAAACTCTTGGTAAAACAACTGTTGGATCAAAGAGGAAAAACAAATTAACATTGCAGAATTTCTAAAAACTATTGATAATGAAAATGCTACATATTAGAATCTAAGTGATATGAGTTAAGCAGTAATCAGAAGGAAATTCATAGTTTTAAATATGAGTAGCAAAAAAATTGAAAGTGCAAATAAATGAATTAAACATCCAGCTCAAAAGCTTAAAAGAAACACAAAATAAAACCAAAGTGAAGCAAACAAAAAGCATTAATACAGATAAAAGCAGAAAATAATATGTTTAAAACTCCAAAAATATAGTAGAAGTAATAAATAAAATGCTGTCTTCAGAAAAAAAACCCATAAAAATAAATAAATGGCTAGCTAATGTGATCAATAAAAATGTAAGAAAACAGAAACACACAAAATAAGAAATGATAAGGGACAATAATGATCAAACAGGAAAAATGTCTAAAATCATGAGAAATTTATTTGCACAGAATTATGCAGATAGATATAAAATTTTAGATGAAATAAATATCCTATAAAAATGTCATTTACCCAATTATACCCCAATAGACATAGAAAGTGAAAACAGACCAATTTTTATAGAAGAAATAGAGATCGTTGAAAACTATTCCATATGGTTCTACAAGCCTTCAAAGACACTTAATTCCAACGCTACTTAAATGACTCCTAAGTATAGAAAAAATAACTTTCCCAGTTCTTTTTATGAAGTAAGTATAACACTGACACCCAAAATTGGTAAAAATTACGTAAAAAGAGAAAAGTACAAATCAATTTCACTAATGAATATTAGTTCAAAAATCCAAAATAGACATTAGTAGACAGAATGCAATAGCACATTAAAAAATAATTGCATCATGACCAAATGAGGTTTTTTTCCAGGAATATAAGATGGTTAAATATTAGGACATCCTTAATATAATTTATTATATAAATATATCTAAGAGAAAAAAAGATAGGATTCATTCTCATAGATGCTAAAAAAAAAACCTTCGAAAAAGTAAACACTCACTTATTAGTTTTTAGGTAAACTAAAAAGTTGACCAATACCATCTTACTGGAGAAACACAAAGGCTTTCCATTAAGGTTAAGAAGAATGTGGGGATGTCCACTAACTTCACTACTATTCATATTGTATTGGAAGAATTGGCCAATGTCTTGAACAGGATTTTAACAATTAGGCACATAAAAATTAGAAATAAAGAAATAAAGTTATCATTGCAGATAACATGATAGTGTATCAACGAAAGCCAAAAGATTCCATGCAAAATCTAATATAAACAATGAAATCAATAAATAACTGAAAATTCTACATTAGCTTTCAAAAATCATTGATGTTCTTACGTATAGACAAGAAGTTAGAAGATTTACTGCACAAGAACATCCTGTTTACAATGCAACAAAATCTTTAAACACTAGAAATAAACATCACACAAAATTATCAAAATTTTAAAACATTTCTGAAAGACTCAAAAGTTAACTTTTGAGACTCAGTACTTAAGTGGGAAGACATCCCTTGTCTTTGGATGGAATGATTATAGCATAATAAAAATGTCAAATTTCTTCAAATTAATTTAACATGATCTCAATAAAAGTACCAATAATTTTTTTCCCCAGGGCTTAGAGAATTGCTTTTAAACTTCATATGAAAAGTAAACAAGAAGAATAGCTGGGAAACCCCTAAAAAAAGAAAAACATCAAAAAGGACTAGCCTTACCATATGTTAAAATATACTCTAGTGGGCATATAGTTAAAGCAGTGTGTGAATAGACAGACAATAGACATGATAATAGACAGTATATATGACAGACAGACAAATTAAAGCAACAAAATGGAAAGTTCAAAAATAGACTCAACTACTAATGGAAAAATAATGTATGATAAATGTGGCATTTCAAGTCACTGGGGAAATACATACTTTGTAATATATGATATTAGGAAATCCATAATAATTTTTAATGCATGGCAAAAAAAAAAAAAGAAGCTTTTTAAAGTCAAAATTGAAAAACGGGGGAAAATATTCTCAGCTAACATCATAGAAAAAGAAGCTAATCTCTCTGATATATAAAGAGCCTTTTAAAATCAAGAACAGGAGGCTGGCCCCGTGGCCGGGTGGTTAAAAGTTTGGTGCATTTTGTTTCAGCGGCCTAGGTTCACAGGTTCAATACCAGACGTGGACATACACCACTCGTCAGCCATGCTGTGGCAGTGTCATACATACAAAATAGAGGAAGATTGGCACAGATGTTAGCTCAGTGACAATCTTCCTCAAGCAAAAAAGAGGAGGATTGGCAACAGATGTTAGCAACTCTGGTGAATCTTCCCCAGCAAAAAAAAAAAAAAAGAAGAAGAAGAAAAAGAAAAATATCTAAACCCCAAGAGGAATGTGGGTAAAACATAAGAACAGAAAATTGACAGGAAATCAATTTAAATGGCCCTTGAAATAAAGGAAAAAATAAATATCAACTTCTCATGTAAAAAAACTACACATTGAAATTATACTGTGATACCATTTCCTACCACCTAAGCTGGCAAAAATCTGAAGCTTGACAGGAAACTCCATCAAGAAAGCTATGAAGAAACAGTCTTTCTCAGACATAGCTGGTAGGAATCCAGGATAGTGGAGGCGCTGGGAACGAGCATTTAGCAGTGTTCAACAAAACCACATATACACTTACCCTTTCAGCAATCTCACTTCTAGGAATCCACCCTGAAGCGATAGGTCAACAATCATGCTAACGTAATTTGTGATGTCATTGTAACAGCAAAAGATTGTTTATCTATGCAGGACGAGGAAATGAGATGAATAAACTATGATATATCCACACAATAGAATATTACGACACTATTTTTAAAAAATAGAACAGGGAAGGTATCTATGAGCTGAGATGGAGTAATCGTCAGTTATACTGTTACGTGAAAACAATGTATATGTTTATATAATAAATTATATTAAAGATTTCCTAATATTTAACCATTTGGTATTCCTGAAAAAAAACCTCATTTGGTCATGATGCATTATTTTTTTAATGTGCGATTGTATTCTGTTTAGCTATCCTTCACATAAGAAACAAACGCAAATACATATATATATCAAATGAAAATATAAGAAGGATAAACCAGAAATGAATAAAATTATTGCTTGTAAGGGTTGAGTGGAAGTGGAGTGAAGAGCATCGGGATGAGAAAAGATTTCTGACTGTATCTTTTTATGTAATTTTGACATTCCCCCCCCAAGTTTATTGAGATATAATTGATGTGTAACATTCTTTAAGTTTAAGGTGTACGGTGTGATGACTTGATACAGGTATGTATTCTAAAACGCTTCCCACAATAAGGTTAGTTAGCACATCCTTGACCTTACACAATTACCATTTTGTTGTTGCTGTTATGGTGAGAACATTACAGCTCTGCTCTCGGAGCACCTTTCAAGGATACCATCCAGTGTTGTCAACTACAGTCACCGTGCTGTGCAGCAGATCCCCAGAACTTCCTCATTTTATGACTGAAACTTTGTACTCTTTGATCATCTCCCATTGCCCCCACTCCTCAGCCCCTGGCAACCACCGTTCTAATCTCTGTTCCTATCAGTTTGGTGATTTTAGATTCCATGTATAAGTAAGATCATACTGTATTTTTCTTGGTCTGACTTATTTCACGTAGCATAATGCCCACAAGGTCCATCCATGTTGTCACAAAGGGCTGGCTTTCCTTCTTTTTTAGAGTTGAATAATATTCCATTGTAATATGTACCACATTTTCTTCATCTATCCATCTGTCAGTGGACACTTAGGTTGTTTCTGTGTCTTGGGTGTTGTGAATGTTGCTGGAATGAACATGGAGCGCCGACGGCCTTTGAGACAGTGATTTCATCTCCACTGGATGTATACCCAGAACTGAGATTGCTGGATCATATGGTAGATCTATTTTTAATTTTTTGAAGAACCTCCATACTGTTTTCCATAGTGGCTGTACCAGTTCATGTTCCCACCAACAGCGCACAAGGGCTCCCTTTTCCCCACATCTTGCCAGCATTTGTTACGTCTTGTCTTTTTGATGACAGCCATTCTAACAGGTATGAGAGGATATCTCATTGGGGTTTTGATTTGCATTTCTCTGATGATTAGTGATGCTGAGCACTTTTTCATGTACTTGTTAGCCATTTGTATGTCTTCTTTGGGGAAATGTCTATTCAAGTTCTCTGTCCATTTGTTCATTGGACTATTTGAATTTTTTTGCTATTGAGTTATATGAATTTTTATATATTTTGGATATTAACCCCCTTATTGGATATATCTTTTGCAAATATTTTCTCCCAACCCACAGTTTGCCTTTTCATTTTGTTGATTGTTATTTTGCCATGCAAGGGCTTTTTAGTTTGAGGTAGTGTCACTTGTTGATTTTTGCTTTTGTTGCTTGTGGTGTTGTATCCAAAAAAGTCATTGCCAAGACCAAGGTCAAAGAGATTTTTCCCTACCTTTTCTTCTAGTAGTTTTATGGTTTGAAGTCTTACATTTAAGTCCTTAATTTATTTGAAACTTTTTTTTTTTTTGCTGGGAAATATTCACTCTGAGCTAACATCTGTTGCCAATCTTCTTCTCTTAGTCTTTTCCTCCCCAAAGCCCCGGTGCATGGTTGTATATCCAAGTTGTAAGTCCTTCTCATTCTTCTGTGTGAGCTGCTGCCACAGCATGGCTACTGGCAGACAAGTGGTGTAGTTCTGTACCTGGGCAACCATGCCCAGATTGCTGAAACAGAGCACACCAAACTTTAGCCACTAGCCCATCGGGGCTGGCTCCATTTCAAGCTAATTTTTGTGAGTGATATAGACGGGGTCCAACTTCATTCTTTTGCACGTGGATATCCAGTTTTCCCAGCACGATTTATTGGAAAGATTATCCTCTCCCCACTGAGTATTCTCAGCTCCCCTATCAAACATTAGCTGATCATACAATGCAAGGGTCCATTTCCAGGCTGTTGCTCCATTGGTCCACGTGTCCACTTTCATGCCAGTAACATACTGTTTTTATTACTATAGTCCTGTAGATAGTTTGAAGTCAGGAAGGGTGATACCTCTAGCTTTGTTTTTTCTCAAGATTGCTTTGACTATTTGGGGTCTTTTGTGGTTTTATATGAATCTTAGAATCGTTTTTTCTATTTCTGTGAAACGTGCCGTTGAAATTTTGATAGAGATTGCATTGAAGCTATAGACGGCCTTAGGTGGTATGGACATTTTAACAATGTTAACTCTTTCAATCCATGAACACGAGATATCTTTCCATTTATTTCTGTCTTTATCAATCTCCTTCCTCAGTGTCTTGTAGTTTTCAGTGTACAGATCTTTCACCCCCTTGGTTAAATGTATTCCTAAGTCCTCTGCTGCTTATCATTTACCCTCCACATGCTTTTTCAGGGAGGCCACACATGCAGATGTCCTGTCACTCACTCCCTCTACCCAACCACCAGACCAATGAAGCTGGGTATGAAGAAGCAGCACGTTCATTTGCTCATTTTCTAATCCATAGGCATTTCCTGAAGCATCTATTATGTGCAAGCGCTATCCTGGATACTAGGGATACACAGATGAATCAAGCCCAACTCCGAACCCAAAGGAGGTATTGGTGATAAAACCACATCTTCATCAGAGAGCTTTCAAAGTTTTCAGGCTTAGGGGGAAAGAGAATTCAGAGACCACATACACCACGGATCAGTCTGCAGAGAGAAAGGCAGGTCAGAGCTATAGTATTAGAACTAGCCAGGGTACCTCCAGGTCCAAAGGCATCCTTGGCCACTGGTTCCCAGCGTTTCCTGAGGACAGGCAGAGAGGGAGAATGGCGGTGATACAGTTAAATGAGCACCGCCTACAAGGTCAGGATGCTGAGTTCAAATCCTAGCTTTTTACTGCCTCAGTGCCTTAGGTTTCCCATCTGTAAAATCTGGACATGGGACTAGTCCAAGATCCTTTCAAGTTCTTTAGATTCTGGTGGTCCTATTGGCTTTGAACCTCAGCATCAAACTAGAACCCATTCGAGCTGGGGCATAACCATAGCAACACGCCCTCAATGTACAAGTGCCTCATAGCACAAATTCCCTGTACCACTGCTGCCTTGATGGATATGATTATGACCATTTTAATAATGAAGAAACTAAGTGTCACTGAGTCTCAGATAGGTACTGTCACCTGCAGGAGGCAGTAAGCAACTCAGAGGCAAAGCTGACATTCACACCTTGGTCTCACGAGCTCTGTGTCAGGGCTGCTTCTCCAAGCTTCTCCAGGCCATCGCCCTCCCAGGGAGGCGAGGTGAGATGTCAGGTATAGAGGCACTGCCACAGGCAATCCTCTGAGGTTCTATGCCCGGAGGACTGCGAGAGATGGTGTTGAAGGCAGAGGTTCTGCAGGGGACACAGGTGAGGCAGCCCCCTGCCAATGAGGGCAGAGCTCCAGCGGGTTTAGGCCACACTGGGGGAGGGTGATGGCAGGCGGGTCATAGATCTGAATCTAGCCCTTCTTCTCACCTTTCTCAGGGACAATGTACCACTTCCTACTCCCGCCCTTGTAGCACTTCAGGCTATGTCAGCGTGAGCATCATTTTTTTTGTTGTTTTTTGTTTGTTTGTTTGCTTGTTTGTTTGTTTTGGTGGTACTTTTTTTTTATTGAGTTATTGATAGGTTACAATCTTGTGAAATTTCAGTTGTACATTAATGTTTGTCAGTCATGTTGTAGGTGCACCACTTCACCCTTTGTGCCCACCCCCCACCCCACCTTTCCCCTGGTATCCACTAAACTGTTCTTAGTCCATAATTTTAAATTCCTCATATGAGTGGAGTCATACACAGATTATCTTTCTCTCGCTGGCTTATTTCACTTAACATAATTCCCTCAAGGTCCATCCATGTTATTGCAAATGGGATGATTTTGTTCTTTTTTGCAGCTGAGTAGTATTCCATTGTATATTTGTACCACATCTTCTTTATCCATTTGGCATGAGCATCATTTTTGCAATAGTTTGAAGGGTTGGGCATCTTACAAGTGCCTTTCTTCACTGAACACTTCCCAGACTTCACCTGAACTGGAGAGAGCAGGTCCAGAGCTTGAGACCCTCCTGCTGTCCAGGACCACAGCCCAGCCTTACCCTCTCCATAGACGCCAACCCCTCTCCCCTGCCCCTGGTCCTCAAACTGAGGCCTGAGGATCTCATGAAGGAAGACCGGATTCCTTTAACCCAGTGGGCCCCCTGGTGGCCTGACTGGTGGCTGACCTACAGTCAGGCTGACTGTTGGTTCCACAAACTGATCAAGTGACCAATAAGATTCACAAAGTTGGCAGTAGCAGGGACCTAGCTGGGCCTTGTCCCTAACCAGATTCAGAGGGAGCCCCCACCAGCACCCCGATACTTCCTGTCCTCAGTTTCAGTCTTTGCCCCTTCCTGGCAGACAGGACCCTCTTACCCACATTTAGAACGTTTGCAGGATTCCTGGACTTCCTGCAACAAGCACTGGGACAGCACTGCCTCTGCTCTGAGCTCTGCTGGTCATTCTGGCACAGCAACAGCTGACAGATCTGGCAGCAACAGGGGGTTATAGATGAGACGGACAAGGAGGTAGGTGGAATTGACAAAGGCTCTAGACTATCTTCCCAGGAAGTGAAAGGAGTCCCCAGAAACCAAAAGGAGGGCTGTGGGAGAGCAGTCATGATCCAGAGACGGGCGGGGGAGAGTGCTAAGGACGCCTGATAAGTAGGCAATGAGAAGTCACTGGCTCCTGAGGGAATGTGTATGTAGGGTTTACATTCTTGTGTTTCTGGCCCAAGGAAAGACAAAGACACACAGAGACAAAGAATGACAGAAACAGAGAGAGGAGAAAATAAAAACAAACACACGAAACCATTATGACAAAAATGAGAGTCAGAGACAGAAGGACACACAGACAGAGAAAGAGAGAGAGATAGCAGAATACTGTAATAAAATACAGTAATATTTTATAATGTATAAAATACAGTAATAAAAATTAAAATGTACCAGAAATGAAAAGAGACCAGATAGATACAGAGAGGGAAGGAGATGAAGAAAGAGAGAACAAAGGAGATGGAGAGAAAGGGAGGGAGACAAAGCGAAACAGAGAGGGCGAATGCGGCAGACAGAGCTGGTTAGTCCAAGGACAATGTCGGGTGGTCCGGACGTACTGTCAGGTGAAGCTCTCACAGAGGACTTGGTCCCTATTTGTCAGGGCTCCCTTTCCTGGGATGCCCACTGGAAGGACCTGATTGAGCTCCTGCCCTAGGAAAGGAAGAGGAGATCACGCCCAAGCTAGCCAGGAATCCTTCCCTCTCTGACCCATTCTGGGAGACGGGGACTGCTCTGAGGGGTGACTTTAATTCAAGCACTCCCTTTCAGCCAGGCTGACACTTTCTTAACCACACTGTATTCTGAGCATCCTCCTCTCCTCCTTCACAGGAGCCCCGCATCACAGTCTGATGGTTCTCCTTGTCTCCTCTGGCTATCTCCCCTTTACCCCTCACACGCATTTTCCCCAATAAGCCCTTGATTCCCTACTCTTGTCTTGACATCTGCTTTTCAGAGGAACCAAACTAACCCATTCACCTATTTGTTTTGGTTTAAACTGTGCAGGCAATGAAGGGAAAGCAAGTGGGGAGGCAGAAGAAAATTCAGAGAAGAAAGAACATGTTTTTTCCTAATAGAAATTACTATCCAATGAAGATAATAATTAGATTCCATTAGAAACATTAAAAAGAGTGAGGCTCCCATTTTTATTTAAATGACAATGTTCATCCTACACCTACAATGTTATCACTTGTAACTATGTAGATGATGATGAAAAATATTATATGTCACCTGAAAACATCCTAGGGAATAAATAGTTTTTCAAAAATTTGTTTAAGCTGTATGTGTCAAGGAAAAATAAATTTTTGGAAGACTACTCTCCAGACCTAAAAGCCCTGTGTGATCCCTCAGCAAGACCGCACCAAACAGCAGAAAGTGAGAAAGTGCAAGGCTAACGTTCACGAGTAGGTAGCTTAGAGGCTCAGCTCCCGAACTAAGACTCAAGGTAGCTAAACTGGGCCGCGGACAAGACTTCCTTTTCCTGAGTTATGAAGGCCTAAGATTTTAGACCTTAAAGTAGCCTAGAACTAAGGCACGTTCTGCTCCACTGCCAACCCAAAGTCCCAAATCTAGTCCTGGATCACACTATTCCAACAAGCAGAAAGGCCACCAGCAGCAGGGCCAGAGACCATGTGGCAAAAAGCCTTGCTTCCCTATCCCAGGACAACATACACCTCTCAGACGATCCAACACAGAAAATATGACTCAAAAATGCCCCTGGGATCTGAGTGTCAGGAGACATTGAAAGCGAGAAACATATCAGAAAAACAGAAGTGCAGGAACTGATCAAAACTAAATGTGAAACAGTAACCCCATCCTCTTTTACAAATCCTAAAGGATGCCCCACGAGGCTGAGGACAGAGAAAAGGGGGCGGGGAGACCCAGCAGTCGTAGATTTTCATGTAGTTTTAAATATATAATACTTTATTTCTTTGTGTGGTTTTCATATTAATAAGCATTTAACTCTGGATAAAAGGAAGACGGGGATGAGGAGAGCATGGAAGAATCAGAAATCAGTTATCCAATCTGAGCCTGCTCTATCAGTGTCTTCTCCGGGTTGGTTCAGAAGGGGTTTCTACCTGGGGAGAGAAGAGAGAGTCAGAGACATGGGAGGGTGCACAATGAGCGGCGGACGCGGACTGGGTCCCAAGACCACTGCGGTCTCAATCCTGTGAGGGCCTCTCCTCCCGAGAGCACTGAGATGTGCTGCCAAGAAGTCAGGGACTGGGGATCAGGAATTGTAGGCAAGCCATCCTAAAAAATTATAACCTGATAATCCCTTACCTCACAATTTAAATGTGAAGAGGAAAGCGATTCACTCTTACAAGCTGTAAGAGAAGCAATGGCCATTGAAAATTGTCATAAGAAAAATTCAGCAACAGTTGAGGAGCCCAGAGATAACCTCCTCCAACTGTCCCCATCATTCACGGGAGAGCACTGCCCATCACATGGAACGAAGGGCGCGTCTTCTGAGGAAGGACGTCTGTTGGGCCTCTCTCTTTAGTGTCCTAGAGGCAGATTTCAGGGCAGATCCTAGTTTAAAAGTTCTGACCTCAATGATTTCTAAGGGCACTGAGGGTTCTCCACGCGCTCTGGGACACCTGGTTCAAAGCGGGGAGACGGGGCGCTTCTCACCTCACTCCAAACTCCCCAAGGGCTCCATGCATCGACGCCTACAGTTGTAGAAACAACACTTCCTGACGCCCTTGCAGCCTCTATCGCGCCGGCACAGAGGTAAGAGGACGAAGGGGCAGGAAAGTGAAAATTCGGGGCATTCTCCCGGTTTCGTTACTGCCGAGGAAAAATGCCGCAGGGTGAGCTGGGGGCACCAGGGCGTCGTTGCCAGGCAGCCGGGCCAGCTCGTCCCAAGGGCTCCTCCGAGGGAGGGCTCCCCCACCCCGACGACACACGGGACCGCCTCGGCCCACACGCACCCTTCCGCAAACGAGGCTGCGCCGTGTGGAGGCAGAGGACCAGGAGGACCACAGTGAGCGCAGAGAGGCTGCTCAGCTTCATGACGCGGGAGAAGAGTGCGGGGAGCGTGGAGGCCCGATCTCGGTTTATATGGTCTCTGGCAGGGGCCCGCCGGCAGGGGGAGCTAGTGCCCAGGGCCCCAGGCCAGAGAGCCTTAGTGTGACCGGAAATGTCAACTGTTTCCTTTCACCCCCCTCCCCCCCAACGCCAGGCAGAGGCGCGGTAATAACCTCTGGGGCATAACTTCTGAGAGCCCACGGTGCCCTTCTTTCTCAGGGAAGGTCAGGGCTGGCCTGACCCTTAAGAATTCTTGCTTTATGCAGTGGATTTTTGAGGCGATAGGAGGAAATTGTCTTTCCCAAGTTTGACAAACTCCTTTCTTCTCACTCTGTATCCATGACGACTTAAACCCCACCCTCCCCAACAGATTTCAGAAATGGGTACCTTTGAAGAGTTTTGCTGGAACAAATTAACATTTGAAACACACACAGCCACAAAGACAAGACAAGATAACGAACCGTTAGCGAGATAATATTTAGATTTATGGAGAACAGCAATACATTGTGCCCTGCAGAGACCTAAGTTCAAGTCGTGTGATGGATGTTTTCTACATTAACGCCTGTCTTTATGTCTCCATGACTTTGTATGAACTTCGTTTGTCGATAAAGTCAAAAGTCTAACTTGAGGTCATTTTGGGGTGTGAACCCCAGATCAAATGACCCATCTAGCTCTCTCAGCACTGCTGTAAAAGTGTGTGTTACTCCTACCTGCTTGGTGGCAAAGAACGCACTCATCTTAAGCAATGGTAAGAAACAATTTATGGAGGCACACAGGAGAATTGGTCCCAGATGTGGGAGGCAGAGAGATGCTGAGGAAAAAGAAGGGTCCTTGGAACAGCATCTCTATCCATCAACTCCTCTCCTTTCTTTCTAGTGCAATCTTGTAGCTACCTCCTGGCCTTTTTTCATTGTGCATCTGCATTGCTTTCTTCTAGCTCTGGCTTGGCCTGTCCTCTGTGAGTTCCAGTCCAAATTTAGAAAAAAAAACTCTTTCCAATTAGTTTAATTTAAAGCGTCTGCACTTTTAGTCTCAAGATGTTTGTTTACAGTCCCAAACGCCAATTCATGACCTTTCTGTTTTCAAAGAACTTTGATATCTTCAATTTTATGATACCAAAACACGACAAAGATATTACATGCAAGGAAAACTATATGCCAATCTTGCTATAAAAATAAGGCAAGAAGCCCAAACAAAATATTAGCCAATGGATTTTGTCATATAGAAAAATGGTGATAAATCGTGAGCAAGTGGGGAATTATTTCAACAATGTGAGGTTTGTTTAACATTCAAAAGTAACTTAATGGAATACTCCTTATTAATAGATAGAAAGAAAAATCATGTGCTCATGTCCATATCAGCAGTAGAGTATGTGAAGAATCATTTATCTATTAATGATAAAAGAATATAGTGATACACGATTAGAAGTTCACTTATTTAATTTGATAGCAAGCCTCTACAAAACCCTAGTACAGAGAAACACTCTCAGAATGGTGGAATAAAATCCGCTCCTCCATAAAAGCTCTTAGATACTAACAAATATTGTCAAAATCAACCTTGTCAGAACTCCAAAACTTAACCAAAGACTCGCAACAATCCGTGGAGTGTTTATTCAAGATGAATGGGTGAATTTCGGCAAGATCAGAGAGCTTTGTGGCCATTTGACTTGTCCTGTTCCTGTCCCTTTCTTCCCAGCTGTGTGGTAGCCTTGAAGCCAGCAGGCTTGCATGCAGTAGCTCTGAAAAACAGCAGCCTAGAATGGATTTGATGCTACTCAGAAACTCCATCTCCAGAAAATTGTCACTTATGTGACCTGTCTGGCAGCTTCATAAAAAGCTCCATTCTCAGAGCATGTATTTATTTCACCTAACTCAGAGATTCTCTGTGTGCTCCCTCCTATCCTGGGTCAATTTTTTACTTCACAGCTACTTCAGATAGTGAGACCAATTGGAGCTATGAGAGGCTGACCAAAACACATAAAAGGAAAAAGTGGGGAATGAGATGTCTAGGAGGTTTTGAAAATTTGTATCATATTCATGGGAATCTAGAAGGCCACACATGTGTGGGGTTGTGCCTATGCCCAGTGCTGTGTCCCTGCTCTGGAAAGAATTGGGAAGACCCTAACTGCTCACCTCTGGCTGAATTTCAGGCTGTGTACAAGGAGGAAGTGAAGGCTAAGGCAGAGCTGTAAAGTGCCCACTGGAATGTGGAAAATATGCACCAACACACACACTGCGCTCCTTGGAAAAGTCCAGGTGACTTATTGGTTTACAGCATTTAGGATACTATCTGTCCAATTATTAGCTGACCACCAAGCTCACTGAATGGAGACTTCAGTGGCTGCACATGACAAATAATACAGAGTTTACAAAATTAGTCCAGGAAAGTTACTAAGCAAATAATCAGAAACAAAAACAACAAGAAACCCTGAGGGGAGAAACTGATTTCCAAAGTGCCACGTTATATTGTGTAAAATGTCTCATTTTCAATAAAAAATTATGAGACATGCAAAGAAACAAGAAATATTGCATATAAACAGAAAAAAAATTGCAATCAATAGAAATGATCCCTAAGGAATCCCAGACAATGAACTTTAGACATAGACTTGATTTTTATTTTTTATTGAGGTAAATTGGTATATAACATTAAATAGGTTTCAGGTGTACAGCGTTGTAATTCAACATCTGTCTACACTACAAAGCCATCACCACCAAATGTCTAGTTCCCCTCCATCCCCCTACCGTCGACCCCCTTCATTCATTTTGTGCCCCTCAAACCTCTTCCCCTCTGGGAACCACCAATCTGTTCACTGTATCTGTGAGTTCATTTTTGTTTTGTTTTCTTTGTTCTTTTTTTTCAGATTCCATATCTGAGTGAAATCATATGGTATTTGTCTTTCTTCATCTGACTTATTTCACTTATTATAATACCTTCAAGATCCATCCATGTTGCTGCAAATAGCAAGATTTCATTCTTTTTTATGGCTGCGTAATAGTCAATGGAAAACTGTGGAGATTCCTCAAAAATTAAGAATAGAGCTACCATATGATCCAGCTGTTCCACTTCTAGGTATTTATCTGAAGAATACAAAAACACTAATTCAAACTCCAGTGTTCATTGCAGCATTATTTATAATAGCCAAAATATGGAAATGATCAAAGTATCCATTGATGGATCAATGGATCAAAAAGATGTTATAGGGGCCTGCCCAGTGGTGTAGTGGTTAAGTTTGTGTGCTCCACTTTGTCAGCCCAGGGTTCATGGATTCAGATCCTGGGCGTAGACCTACACACTGCTCATCAAGCCATGCTGTGGCAGGCATCCCACATATAAAGTAGAGGAAGATTGGCACAGATGTTAGCTCAGGGCCAAGATTCCTCACAAAAAAAAGAAAAAAAAAAAGACGTGGTATATATACAATGGAATACTAGACACAGACTTTAAATCAGCAGTGGGGGACAAGGGGGACCTGGTGGAGGTGGCCAGTGTGAACCTGGCTGGTGCTGTTGTGCCTGTGTGCGCTTGGGGCATGCTGTACCTCTGGCTGGGGCTGTGCTCCGCCCTACCCACCTGCGCCTCCAGGCTGGCCCCGCTGATCACTTGGCCTTATTTCCATTGTTTGTTGGGAAGTGTTTGATTACTGATTCAATCTCCTTACCAGTAATTGGTCTGTTCAGATTTTTTATTTCTTCATGATTCAGTCTCGGAAAGTAGGATGTTTCTAAGAATTTATCCATTTCTTCTAGGTTCTCCAATTTATTGGCGTATAATAGTCCGTACTGTCTCTTATGATCCTTTGGTTTCAATTCTAATGTCTCCTCTTTCATTTCTAATTTTATTCATTTGAGTCCTCTCTCTTTTTTTCTTGGTAAGTCTAACTAAAGCTTTGTCTATTTTATTTATCTTTTCAAAAAGCCAGCTCTTAGTTTCATTGACCCTTTTTAGTCTCCATTTATTTCTGCTCTCATCTTTGTTATTTCCTTCCTTCTACTAACTTTGGGCTTAGTTTGTTCTTCTTTTTCTAATTCCTTGAGGTGTAAAGTTAGGTTATTTATTTGAGATCTTTTTTGTTTCTTAATGTTACTGTTTATTGCTATGAACTTCCCTCGAAGAACTCCTTTTGCTGCATCCCGTAAGTTGTGTATGTTGTATTTACATTTTCTTTGTGTCAAGATTTTTTTTTATTCCAGTGACATTGATTTATAACGTTATGTAAATTTCAGATGTACATCATTATGTTTTGATTCCTGTGTAGATTACATCATGTTCACCACCCAAAGACTAATTACCATCCATCATCACACACATGTGACTAATCACCCCTTCACCCTCCTCCCTCCCCCCTTCCCCTCTGGTAACCCCCAATCCAATCTCTGTCTCTGTGTGATTGTTGTTTTTATCTTCTATTTATGAGTGAGATCATATGGTATTTGACTTTCTCCTTCTGACTTATTTAGCTTAGCGTAATGCCCTCAAAGTCCATCCGCGTCACAAATGGCCGGATTTCATTGTTTCTTATGGCTGAGTAGTATTCCATCGTGTATATATGCCACATCTTCTTTACCCATTTGCTGCTTGATGGGCACCTAGGTTGCTTCCAAGTCTTGGCTATTGTGAATGATGCTGCAATGAACATAGGGGTGTATGTATCTTTACACATTCGTGTTTTCATGTTCTTTGGATAAATACCCAGCAGTGCAATTGCTGGATCATATGGTAGTTCTCTTCTTAATTTTTTGAGAACTCTCCATACTCTTTTCCAAAGTGGCTGCATGAGTTTGCACTCCCACCAGCAGTGTACAAGGGTTCCCTTCTCTCCACATCCTCTCCAACACTTGTTGTTTCCTGTCTTGTTAATTATAGCCATTCTGACGGGAGTGAGGTGATGTCTCGTTGTAGTTTTGATTTGCATTTCCCTGATAGATAGTGGTGTTGAACATCCTTTCATGTGCCTATTTGCCATCTGTATATTGTCTTTGGAGAAATGTCCACTCAGACCTTTTGCCCATTTTTTAATTGGTTGTTAGTATTTTTGTTGTTGAGATGTATGAGTTCTTTGTATATTTTGGATATTAACCCCTTATCAGATATATGGTTTGCAAATATCTTCTCTCAACTGTTAGATTGTCTTTTCATTGTATTGATGGTTTCTTTGCTATGGAGAAACTTTTTAGTTTGATGTAGTTCCGTTTGTTTATTTTTTCTATTGTTTCCCTTGCCTGGTCAGACATGGTACTTGAAAATATGCTGCTAAGACTGATGTCAAAGAGAGTACTGTCTATGTTTTCTTCTAGAAGTTTTGTGGTTTCAGGTCTTACACTCAAGTCTTTAATCCAAGGCATTAATTCTTCTTTGAATGTTTGGTAGAATTCACCAGGGAAGCTGTCGGGTCCTGGCCTTTTATTTTTTGGGAGGTTTTTGGTTCCTGTTTTAATCTCCTTACTGGTGATTCAGTTTTGGGAGGTTGTATGATTGTAAGAATTTATCCCTTTCTTCTAGATTATCCAATTTGTTGGCATATAGCTTTTCATAGTATTCTCTTATAATCTTTTGTATTTCTGAGGTATCTGTTGTAATTTCTCCTCTTTCATTTCTGATTTTATTTATTTGAGCCTTCCTTCTTTTTTCTGAGTGAGTCTAGCTAAAAGTTTGTCAATTTTGTTTATCTTTTCAAAGAACTAGCTCTTCATTTCATTGATTATTTCCCTTTTTAAAAGACTGTATTTCATTTATTTCTGCTCTGATTTTTATTATTTCCTTCCTTCTACTGATTTTGAGCTTTGTTCTTCTTTTTCCAGTTCCATTAGGTGCACTGTTAGATTGTTTATTTGAGAATTTTCTTGTTTGTTGAGGTAGGCCTGTATTGCTATAAACTTCCCTCTTAGAACAGCTTTTCTGTATCCCAAACATTTTGGCATGTCATATTTTCACTTTCATTTGTCTCCAGGTGTTTTTTTATTTCCCCTTTGATTTCTTCATTGACCTAATCGTTGTTCAGTAGCATTTTGTTTAATCTCCACGTATTTGTGGCTTTTCTGATTTTCTTCCTGTAGTTGATTTCTAGTTTCATACCATTGTGATCAGAAAAGATGCTTGGTATTATTTCAATCTTGTTAAATTTATTGAGACTTGTTTTGTAGCCTAATAGGTGATCTATCCTGGAGAATGTTCCATGTGCTTGTGAAAAGAATGTGTATTCTATGGTTTTTTGGATGGAATGTTCTGTATATGTCTAAGTCCATCTGGTCCAATGTGTCATTTGAGACCAATGTTTCCGTATTGATCTTCTATTTGGATGATGTATCCATTGGTGTAAGTGGAGTGTTAAAGTCCCCTACTATTACTCAGTTGCTGTCTATTTCTCCTTTTATGTCTGTTAACAATTGCTTTGTATATTTAGGTACTCCTATGTAGGGCGCATAGATGTTTACACATGTCATATCCTCTTGATGGATTGTTCCCTTTATCATTATGTAGTGCCCTTCTTTGTCTCTTGTTATAGCTTTTGTTTTAAAATCTATTTTCTCTGATGCAAGTGTTGCTACCCCAACTTTCTTTTCATAGCCATTTGCATGGTGTATCTTTTTGCATCCCTTTGCTTTCAGTTTGTGAGTGTCTTTGGGTCTGAAGTGTGTCTCCTGTAGGTGGCATGTATATGGGTCTTGTTTTTTTATCCAATCAGCCACCCTATGCCTTTTGATTGGAGCATTTAGTCCATTGACATTTAAAGTAGCTCTTGATAAGTATGTACTTATTGCCATTTTGTTACTTTTTTCTGTGTGTTTGAGTAGTTCTTCTCTGTTCCTTTCTTCTTCTCTTGCTCTCTTCCCTTGTGGTCTGATGGCTTTCTTTAGTATTCTGTTTGGGTTCCTTTCTCTTACTTTTTTGTGTATTTATTATAGGTCTGGCATGAGGTTCGTATATAATAACCTACGTATATAGCTATCTATATTAAGTTGATGGTCTCTTTAGTTTGACCTCTTTCTAAAAGCTCTACTCTTTTACTCCCCTCCTCCCACATTTTATGTTTTTTATATCATATCTAACCGCTTTGTGTGTGTGTGTGTGTGTGTGTATCCATTACCCTCTTATCACTGAAATAGGTAATTTTAGTACTTTTGTCTTTGACCTTCATATTATCTTCATAGGTGGTTGATCTACTACCTTTACTGTATTTTTGCCTTTACCAGTGATTTTGGTGCCTCTTTTTTTAAAAATAATTTTCTTATTCCTATTTGTGATCTTCTCTTTCCCACTTACATGAGTCCCTTTAGCATTTCTTGTAAAACTGGTTTCTTGGTGATAAATTTCTTTAATTTTTGTTTGTCTAGGAAACTCTTTATCTCTTCTTCCATTCTGAATGATAACTTTGCTGGGTAGAGTATTCTTGGCTGTAGGTTTTTTCCTTTCAGCACTTTAAATATATTGTACCACTCCCTTCTTGCCTGTAAGGTTTCTCCTGAGAAGTCAGCTGATAGCCTCATGGGGTTTCCTTTGTATGTAACGTGTTGCCTTTCTCTTGTGGCTTTTAGGATTCTCTCTTTATCTTTAATTCTTGACATTTTAATTATAATGTGTCTTGGCTTGGCCCTCTGTGGATTTATCTTTTTTGATGCTCTCTGTGCTTCCTGTACCTGGATGTCTGTTTCCTTCCTTAGGTTAAGAAAGTTTTCAGCTATTATTTCTTCAAATAGATTCCCTGCCCCTTTGTTTCTCTCTTCTCCTTCTGGTACACGTATAATACAAATATTAGTGCTCTTGTTGTTGTGCCAGAGTTCCCTTAAATTGTTCTCATTCTTTTTAATTCTTTTTTCTTTTATCTACAGCTTGGGTGATTTCCTCTGGTCTTTCATCCAGCTTGCTGATCTGTTCTTCTGTATCATCTACTCTGCCACTGAGTCGCTCTAGTGAAATTTTCATTTCCAGTATTGTATTCTTCATTTCTGATTGGTTGTTTTTTGTATTTTTCACTTTGTTGAAGTTCTCACTGACTTCATCCATTCTTCTCCCAACATCAGTGAGCATCTTTATGGCTTTTTGTTTGAACCCTTTGTCAGGTAGATTATTTCTGTTTCATTTAGTTCTTTTTCTGGGGTATTGTCCTGTTCCCTTACTTGGAATGTATTCCTTTGTCTCCTCATTTTGCTTCTTTCTCTGTGCTTATATCTATGTATAAGGTGGGTCAGCTACATCTTCTGATCTTGGAGAGGTGGCCTTCTGTAATACATGCCTTATGAGGCCCAGCAGTGTACTTCCCTCTAATCACCAGTTCCAAATGTTCCAGGAGTGACACCTCTGTGGGCTATGAGTGTCCTTCTGTTGTGGCAGGGTTGCTGCAGGTGCCTGGGGAGGCTAGGCTGTCCCCCTGGCTGGCTGCTTATGATGCTCAGCTTCACATGGCTGCTATGGACCCTTCAATCACTTTATCAGGCATGGGGAGCACCAGCACAGTTGGTTGCAAGGTCTAACAGCACATTCCCATTGCAGTTTTTCTGTTGAGTGTGAAGGCCCCTTGGCTGGTTGGTAGGCTCAGGGGCTTACAATTGCTGTAGACCTCTGGCCTGCAAGGCTCTTGTCAGCTATGTCAGGATTGTAGCTGAGTGTGGCTGGCCCCAGGCACAGGAGCAACCAATTGTTTCAGGCTTTGGAAGGTGTGGCCAACACCCTTTGTGGCTGTTTGAGAAGCACCAGTTTTCCACAGCTGACAAGTCCCACTGCCCACAGGGTCACACAAACCATCAACACAGTCTTGTCCTGTGCACATATCTTGACCCCCTGAAGTGGACCCAGTTGCCCCACTACAGACACCCCACACACTCCACCAATGTCCTCCACACTCCACCGGCTCCTCACACGTGGTCTGCCCCACAAAGGCGGACACACTGCCTGGCTGCAGAGGATCCTGGAACACAGCCTGTGCAGGCCCACAAGTTGCCCAAGGGTTCACTGTTAGCCATTCCCTAGGGCAGGCTGCCTGCCCTGGCTGAGCTGGATTAAATTGGTGCTCTAGTGGGTGGGGCAGGCCCGGGGCTAACAGGCCAGGGGAATAATTCCCATGACATCTGCTAGCATCTGTGTCAGCACACCTGAACTAGGTCACAGTAATGGCTGCTGCCAACGTCTCAGTCCCTGGAGAGGTCTCACCTCTCACCAAGATGCACTCAGAGCCTATCAAGTGAGTCTCTTTTCACCAAAAGACTGTCTACCTTTCTTTTTGGTAATTTTAGGTTGTGTTCTGAAATGGGTGAATTTGTGCATGGGCCCTTTAAGAGCCGGCTTTTTCCCCCTTATTTCCCATAGCCTTTCCGAGGGTATTCCCTGTTGTTGTAAGTAGCCAGCAAAGCCAGATATTATGACACTTGTCTCAGTTGTGCTGAGTCCAAAGGATGCTTGTAGTGGTAATGCTCCCCTGTTCAGGTCCCCCACTCCTCCACAGAAGGCTGCATACCTTAGGATTGCTCCTGGCTGGCCATGAAGCACCACAGCTTGCAAAGATGGCTTTCTTTCTCTCCAGAAAGGAATTTCTGTCTCTTTCACTTCAGTCAGTACTGTTCTTGTCGTGGGGGTTCTTTTTATCCAGTTTTCAGTTCTATCTCAGGGGTAATTGTTCCCAGGGTAGTTGTAAATTTGTTGTGTCTATGAGAGGACATGAACTCAGAGTCTGTCTACACCGCCATCTTGACACCTCTTTCTAAGATGTCTTTTGATTTTTCTTTTGATATCTTCTTTGGCCTACTGGTTATTCAGTATTATGTTCAATAATCTCCACATGTTTGTGAATTTTCCAGTTTTCTTCTTGTAATTGATTTTTAGTTTCATATCTTTGTGGTCATAAAAGATGCTTGATGTGATTTCAGTCTTCTTAAATTTATTAAGACTTATTTTGTGGCCTTACATATGATCTATGTAGGAGAACATTCCATGTGCACTTGAGAAGAATGTGTCTTCTCTGGCTTTTGGATGGAATGTTCTGTAAATGTCTATTAAGTCCTCCTAAACATTGGGGCAGGTATCGCCCTATTTGTTAGCAACTTACCTTGATATCATTCCTGCTGTGCAACTGGTTATTCAATGATACCTGGATATTAGTCTGGCATTCTATTTTCATGTTGTCCATACCCTTGATCTTGATTAAAATCTTGTGTCCAATTATCATCATAGTCATCTATTTGCTATTTAGATGAGAGATGAAGAAAGGTCTTGGCATCCATATTGGTGTCTGCCTAGTTGTTTGAGAATCAGTGGTTCTTGTTCTCTACCTGGATATTGGCCTAGCATTCTATTTGCATTTGGCCATGCCCTTGAGGTTGATTAGGATTTTTTGTCTGACTATGATCCTTGTCATATACTAGCTTTTTGGTTTGGTGTCTATCTTTGTCCATGATTGAGTGGTTCTTGTCCTCTGCCTGCATATTGGCCTGGTTTTCTCATTGCATATTGGTCATGCCCTAGATCTTGATTAGAATTTTATTTCTGATTTTGATCCTTTTCATATACTACCTGTTCAGATTGGATTTGATAACTCTCTCAGGATTTATCTTAGTGTCTGACTTGTCCACAATTGAGTGCTTCTTGTCCTCTGCCTGGATATTGGACTAACCTTCCTTTTGCATATTCACCATGTATTTGGTCTTGAATAGGATTTTGAGTCTTATTATTATCTTTGTCACATGCTACTGTTTGGTTTGGATTTGATAACTGTCTTGGGATCCATATTGATGTCTGCCTTGTCCACAATAGAATGATTCTTGTCCTTTATGTGGATATTGGCCTGGCATTCCATTTGCATATTGGCCATGCCTTTTTTCTTTATTATAAGTTTGTGTCCAGTTATGATCATTGTCGTGTACTTGCTGTTTGTTTTGAACACTATGACAGCCTTGGAATCCATGCAGGTGTCTGTCTCCCTATCCACTATTGAGTATTCTTTGTTTTCTATCTGGATATTTCCCTGGCATTCCTTTTGCATATTGTCCCTACCCTTGGTATGGATTAGGATTTTTGGATAATTATGATCCTTGTCATTTTCTCACTGTACAGTTTGGATACAATAACTGCCTTTGAAGCCTACCTGGTGTCTGCCTTTTAGTCCAGAATAGTGTGGGCCTTGCTCTCCACTTGAAAATCTGTATGAGCCATCTGGTAATTGATAATAGGAACGTTTAGGCTCAATAATCTCCAAAATTTCCTTCCATCTCTTACCCCTCCCCATGTTCTCCCTACCAACTCATTGCTGTTCCCAAAGGGGCTGTGGCTTTAGTTGGAGATGAAGCAATTTCCACCACGTAGAAGAATCTGAAGAGGTTCTTTGCTAGCATTCAGAATTCCCTTAAAAGCTATTCTCCCTGACTAGCTTTCCCCCAGCCCCACCCTCTACACTCACCACTGAGTCCTGTTACAGCTACTTGCTTCTCAAGAACAAGGAGCAGAGAAAGGACAAAGATGTTGGACTCCATCTTGCCAGGAATACCTTGGCTAAGAGCTGAGTTGAGGTTCTCATTTATACCTTCCTTGATGGGTTATGCCAGAGATGGGGCTGAGTTATAAAAGGCACTGCTCTTTCTTAGCTTATCAGTAAATGCCAGGTTCCTCATTCCTGCTCACTAGGGGACACTGTCAGAGTCCCCAGGGACTTTGCACAGGGACAGAATGTCAGAGGCCTTTGTTATTCCCCCATAAGCCCCAGCAAATCTTTATCAGCACTTAGGTATCATCACACTAAGCCTCCTGTATTTACAGAAGAAATTCAGTCTGGGGAGGGGAAGAGACTCACTTTAAGGTACAAAATTAATCAGCAGCTTAGCAAGCCTTCAAATTCTAAGTTTGTGGATCCTTTCATGATGCCATCATCTGAATACTCCATCACAAATATAACCCTGTACTTCTCCTTGTTTCAAAAGGAGCTTGAGATATATTCTATTTTACCTAAGAAGGGCAGCCCTAGAGGCAGAAAGACACTGAACACAATGCAACTTTATGGAAGCCAAAGAAAGAAGTTTTCAAGAAGTAAATGGTATGCGCCAATTGCAAAACTGGCTGTGAAGTTCACCACGATAAAGACTGGTGTGTGCCCAAAGATTTACTGACTTCAGTTGCTGCTAATAACTTTAATTAGGGAAAATTAACACAGTTGTGTTTGGTTGTCAGCTGGGGGATGGAGAACAGAAGTAACCTTACCGAGAATTCTCAATTTGCAATTTGCAGTGGAGAGAGAGCTGGGGCTGTACCTGGAGGGTGAGGTGAACTCCAGACATGTTTCCAAAAGATGAGACAAATTTAACATGGTTTAATGGTGACACGTATGACTGTTGGATAAAGTAAGAGTGTTGCTTTCTTATTGGGTTCTTTTCATTAAATCTACCTAACAACAAAATTCATTTTTTAAATAAAAAATATTTCCTATGTAAATATGAAACAGCTACAACCCAGTAGGCTGTGAGCAATATTTTCCACCATCGATGAGTTTAATATATTGAGAGAAGATGCAAAGAGAATTTTTCCGCCTTATCGAGAGAAGTGCAGTTTTCTGGGAACGTGAGAAGGTCCTTAACAGTCCAAAGAACTTTTCTTTACTTTGACCCATGAAGATTAGCATGTGGGCAGACCCACAGGAGAAGTGTAAGCATCCCAGTAATGACCCTGCATGAATTCAGCACACCGTGGAGGGTGACTCTGGAGCAAGGATGACTTGAAACCACAATTCCAATCATTCTACTAAAATCCTAGTCTGCCTGTAGGGAACACTTGTATGTAAGGGAAAAAGGGAAAGACCAACTAAGTTTTTGTGTAAAGAACATAGATTAAAAATTACTAAGTCGACTACATAAGACATGTCAGCTGCATGATTTCACCCAGAGCCATTCTGAGCTCCTGCCATGGTTATCTGTTTGCCCCAAGGGTGGGGACATCAGAAGCTGAGAGGCAGCATTCCCGTGGGGCACTGACCTCAGCAGATTAGGTTGAAATCTTCCTGAACTATAACTGCCTACTGTATCCCACTTACCTCTGCACTCCTTCCCACAATTCCCTTAGAAAATGCCAGAAACCACCCCATTCCAGGCTGACTAGTAGAAGAAAGCATCCAACAGCATGATCTTTATGGATCAAAGAATAAAATCCTTATCCAATCCTGTATGCAACAGATACTCTGTATGCAACAGAGGCTTAAGATTTGCAAAAACAAACCAGGAAACTGCAAACCAAAAAACAGCGTAAGATTATGCTACTCACATTAGAATAGAATTCAGTGAAATTCGAAAAAAAAAAAGCATATCAAAATAAAGAAGGAATGTATTGATAAAGATGACAGCAGAAACCAGTGATTTGGAAAGCAGAAAAAGGGTATGACTGCTGAATAAATCCTTGATATGGTGTCTTGATGGGGGAATGAAAAACTCCTGGAAAAATCAAGAAAAAGGAGGAAAATGTTAATATGTGTAGAATTTGAAATGAGAATGGGAAAATGTTCTTTTTATGCTCAAAGAATAAAAAAGGGGGATTTTAAAATGTTTTGCTCAATTCTATGCAGAATTATTTGACAACATAGAAATGCAACAAAATAAATTAGCTTCATTGTTTTAAGACTAGATAGAAAACCTAAACTCTACAAATATCATAAAGAGCTACAGAAAGTTCTCTGAAAGTCTCCTGCTCTAGCCCCACAAAGTGCTAGACCCAGGAAATTAATATAGAGCAACGAGAGGAGAGGAAGCTCGTGCAAAAACTTCCTTACTACTGTAGAGTAAGAAATGGTTGGGAGAAAGTACAAGCCCCACATTAATGCATAGCAGCAGGACGGGTGTCACCCTCCAGGGCGACAATTTGGATCCACTAGCACAGCAAAGCCCAGCCCTCTCGACCACTTGTATCTGGAGTAGTGTCAGTCTCCAAAAATTCTATATCCAGCAATATAATCCTTCAAAAATGAAGGAGAAATTAAGACACTCTCAGAAAAACAAAAACCAAAAGATTTGATCATTGCTAGATGTAACCTACAAGAAATACTAAAAGGGAGTCCTTGAGAAGAAACGAAAAAACACTACACAGTCATTCAAAACCATAAAAAGAAATAAAGAATAGTAAAGGTAACTACATAGGTGAGTATATCCTCCACATTCCTTCTAACAGTCCCATAACGCTTCGTTGTGTAGATGTACCATCATTAATTCAATTTCTCCTGTGTGTGGCATTGAGGTTGTTTCCAATATTTCGCGAACGCAAACAATGCTGCAATTACACTTTTATATTAATTCCACACTTTGGCTTGTGTTGTTATAGTGGTCTGGAATTGCTGCCATAACCTCATACTTTCGTCCAGGGTCAGGCCAAGCCAATCTATCAATAGTCTTTTTAGAAAGACTTCTAAATCCTCCTGCCTCGGTCAATATCTTACGGAAAGAAAGATGATTTGAAATCAGGACGGATAGTTCCCGTTCCCAGCTCTGCTCCCGACTCCTGAGCAGTTTTCCCATCTGTAAGATGAAGGCCGTTTTCTGGATTATGTCAACAGGGATTTCAACTCCAAACTCAACGTAAGGTTGTGGCTCAGGGCATCTGTTATACAGTGCAAAGAACCTGGTGCCTGTCCATGCCCCTTGTCACTCTGGACTCCTGGGGGCAGACACACATGACTGGTTAGAACAGTCTGCAAGGCCCTGTAAAGCGGCTCAGATGTGCCTAAGGTCATCAGTGTCACTCACTGCTCCACCCCTGGGTGCACAAAGAGCCCGGAGAGATGATATCTGGGTTCCTTGTCTCAGCGAAAACTCTGTGGTGCTGGGGAACTCTAGGTCTCTGGTGGAGGGTGGTGTCAGTTGAGTTGTCCCTAAAGATTAACATATTTTTTGGCTTCTCTACACACAAGCCACACTGAACACTTCGGCTACCTTCTCTGGGTAATTTTGACCCTTTTTTTTTCAGTCCCAGAACCCTTCATCTTTCTCTCCCCTCATCTCTCCTCAACAAAGAATCCAGGGTTGCCTGAATGAGTTTGTAGAATCAGGGAATAGCATAGTCAGGATGCTGAGGGTCTCATTCCCTCAAGATCCTTCTTCTCTTTATGTTTGTCTTTCGTTTTTTTCACAGCTGGTAATCTGAGCCTCAGAAGTGAATAATGAATATCCAAAGTCCTACAGCAAGTTAGGGGCACAGATGGAGCGGAACACAGTCTGTGGGAAGAAAACACCAAGAGTGTCTTGCTCTGGCACCCAAGATGGAAATGAGCGTGGGTGTAGCAGACAATTTTCATTTCTTGGCTTGTGAACTTGAGAATACCATTCCTATCTGGAGGGAATTCCCCTCCACATGAGTCCTGGTAGTTAGAGACTCAGACCATCTTTTATAACAAAGCTGGAAAGAAAGCTGCCTGCTGTCTTGCTTCCCCTGTAGCACAACTTCATGTGCACATTTCCTGGGTTCAGATAAGCAGATGCACAAACTCTGGACTGGGCTTGAAAGCTCCTGATAATAAGAAGAGAGAGATTATTCAAGGGCAGCTACAGAAATGGCAGCTGTATTGGTCTTCTCAGAGGAGGAACGGAAATGCTGGCTCAGGCATTGCACAGGGTCTGCTTTGGGCATATTGGCTGAAGGATGAATGGCAGCCACACCCGCAGTGATAACACTGATGAGCTCCACAGAGGCCAGTATTGGACTGCTGTTCTGCGTTCACAGCCTCCCTTGTTTTTGCCTTTTCTCCTGACTTGGGTATCCAGGTTCCCTAGTGATTTTGTGAACTCTCCAGATCCTTTTCGGTTTAAAAGATGGCTTCTTTGTAATAAAAAAATAATGGACTTGGTGACTCTTGCTCTGGAACGGTGGTCTGAGGAGCTCCATGGAACCACTTCCCAAACAAATAACCATAACTTGTGAAAGTTTTTTTTTTAAAGATTGTCACCTGAACTAACATCTGTTGCCAATCTTTTTTTTTTCTTCTTCTTCTTCTCTCCAAAGTGCCCTAGTACATAGTTGTATATTCTAGTTGTAGGTCCTTCTGGCTCTGCTATGTGGGACGCTGCCTCAGCATGCCTTGATTAGTGGTGCTAGGTCTGTGCCCAGGATCCGAACCAGTGAAACCCTGGGCCGCCAAAGGGGAGCGCACCAACTTAACCACTCGGCCATGGCCTGGCCCTGTGAAAGTTATTTTTAAAAACAACCATTTGAAGTCTCCAGGAATTGTCCTCAGGGCATACAGCAAATGAAGAAACATTTATTTTTAAACATCTACTAAACCTTGTAAGGACAAAGAGAGTCTATGGCACTTGAGCCACAATCCACTCCCTACTCACCAGCTCCCAGCTCAGAGTGATGGAAGGTCCATTCTGGGCACATATAACCAAGAGGTGGGGGCTTCTTCTTCTCCCAGCTCCCTGTCATGGGTCATGATATCTCCCTAGGAGGAATCGGCTGCCAGCATATCTCAATCCCCCTCCCAGCTCCATGTTGCAGGAGCTAAATTCCAGGAG
The DNA here is from genome assembly GCF_041296235.1 of Equus asinus. NCBI lineage: Eukaryota > Metazoa > Chordata > Mammalia > Perissodactyla > Equidae > Equus > Equus asinus. The sequence continues at coordinate 35,425,284 of NC_091804.1, read as the reverse complement.
AGTGTGGCCAGGAGGTAGGGGGCTCCATTCTTCCACCCAACCCCACTTGTAGGGCCGAGGCTGTACCCCAGGCACTAAAGATCAAGAATTCTGAGGCCCCAGCAGCCCTTGACGTGGCTCACTTGTAGAGTGGAGTTTTCATGCCAGAAAATGCATGCCAAAAAGACCAAAGGCCACTGCACATGACCTTGTAAAACAGAGGTGTCGCTCCAAGAGAAGTGGGCCACCATCTCTGACACACCTCCCTAGAGATAGCTCCGAGAGTTTGCTCAGGATAAGAGGCAATCTATAACAACAGAAAACTCTAAAGCTCACTGCAAAGAGACTGACTTTAATTGGAACAGAGTATAGGAAAGGTCAAGTCTAAGGGCACGCTTGAAAACAATGGAGGTTTGGGTGGTGAGCAATTAAGAAGAAGCTGGTATCTCCAGGAGAGCAAAAATCTCAACTACAATCCAGCTAGTTTACCTTTAAATCCTCCAGATTTAAATCCTCCAGGTTTAAAGGTTATTTCCAGAGAGATTCACAGAAAAAAAGGACAACTAAGAAGAACCCTCCTGGAATCGGAAAAAACCTCAGAGACTGACCTCAAAAACTACCTCTGCAAAGGGACCCCAATAACTGGATAAGACTGTGGAGCCATTTATGTCACAGGAAATTTTTGGAAAAAATAGAGTGAACAACTGGGAATTTAGTGGAGCCTAAAAACTGAGTGTGATACTGACAGAGCCACACAGCTTAACAGAAGGATCAGGGAAAAAGACAGTCAAAGTGACTATCTGATGAGGATCTTCCTCAAGTAACAGTTATAGGTTTGGACATGGGAAAGGACTTAGTCTTGTTGGAAATTTCCAATATTTTAGTGTTTTTACTACTTCTAGGAATCCAACGTTCTGGGGTAATGAGATTAGGATAGATCAGTGGTACTCAACCAGGGCGATTTGCTCCCTTGAGGACATTAGGCAATGCCTAGAGAGATTCTGTTCTAACTTGGGGGGATGACCTAGTAGGGAGAGGCCAGGAATGCTGCTGAATACCCTGCAGTTCACAGGAAAGCCCTGATCCTCACAGAAAAGAATTATCTGGCCACAAATGTTAGTAGTGTCAAGGTTGGAAAATCCTGGGTTAGATACATTGGTCCAGTATTTGTGTTCATCCAGGGCAGTTCACCCGGGGAAATTCAAGGAAGGAGAGGACGTGATTGGGTGTTGAGCCCTCCCTGAAAGCAGCAGCATCAGGCAGATTTTGGTCAACTGTCCTTCTGTGTCTCAGCGTTTGTGACACTGACTCTTCCAGTGGCTCTTCTCCTCGCAATATCTAAAGGTGTCCTAGTCCATAGGTTCTAGATTCTCAGGGAGAGAACTTCAGCTCCTGGTTTTATTTTGAAGGTCAAGGGTTGTTTTTATTGGGAGTTTGTTTTGATTTTCAATTTTCTCACTTTTTAGAGCCCATCGAATATGTCCAGTAGCGTGTTTGAAATCTTCTAACAGTAATTTCCCCTTGCAGTTTATTTTTCCTAAGTGCCCTATTTCAAATAGAAGCCTATTTATGAAGAGACAGGACAAGTCTCACCTGACTTGAGCTTTTAATTAAATCCATCCCACAAAATTGTTTGAAAGTTTTCAAAGTCTATTTTTAAAGGCTCTTTATCTTTATTTCATTACACTTTCTCTTTGTGTGATCTACCCTTGAGAGAAAGCCTTCTGGAATGGCCCTAGTTTGTTTCTTGCTTTTCTAATGCTCTCAAGGCCATTTTAAATAATAAATTACTGTATACCACAAATCAAATAACTTTCCTACAATCCATAACCAGTGAGAAAGCATAGTAGGAGATAAGATTCCATTCACAAAGACGAATACACTACTTCTCATACTGTAAATTTGATGCAATTGCAATGAAATAACCAATAGTTGGGGTTTGTAATTGATTTCAAATTATTCTAAATACCATCTGGTTTAAAGTAAGCATTTGAGATTCACCAGGTAAATATTGATGCTAAATTATCGTGGGAGAAGGAGTTACTCAATGAAATATTTTAATGCCATCAAAATTGTCATAAAAATGCATCAGCATAATTAGAACATGTATTAATGGTGGGAGAATACACACACATATCAATGGAAGAAGAGAGAAACTCAAGGCCTATGGAAATTTATAAATGGTACAGGCAGAATCCCACATTCCCACAGAAATGTTAGACAATTCGGTAAATGATATTGACACAGATTGTCAGAAATTCAGAGGGAAATATTGGGTTTCTGTCCCATCCATTATCTCAAAATAAGTTTTAGATGATCATGGATTTAAACATCAAAATTGAACTATAAAAATACTCAAAGAAAGCATATACTGTAATTGAAGTTTTCTATAACACTGACATTGACACAGTTAACCACATACAAACGAAAAACTTTTGTAGGGCAAAATCAATCATACAGTAGGAAAGATAATTAGAAATTGGGAAAATATGAGTAAGCACATATGATGGGAATATATATTCTGTAATATATTGAAAGACCTTTTACAACACAATAAAGAAAACAGATCACCTAACAGAAAAATGAACATAGACCTGTGAATATATGGGTTACAAAAAAAGTAATACAAGTGGATAAGACATACATGAAAATAAATAAAACCTCACTCATAATTAAAGAAATGCAAGTTAAAACAAACCCGATTCTTTTTTTGTTGTTGTTATGAAACTGGTTTCCCGTCACTGATTTTGCGCAATTCTGTCTGCCACTGATGTCTGTCTCGGTTATTGTAAAATGAGGGGCTTGGTCTCTTAGGACTCTTCTTGTTTGATAAAAACTCCAAGATTCTAAGCAAAGGTCTCTGCCTGGTGAGGAGCAAATTGGCAAGAGAAGAGCAGAAAGATCGTTGAGAGGACACCAAAACGATGCAGAGCACCTCGTGATAACGGCAGGCTCGGAATTTTGTGGGGCGTCAGTTGATAGTGGGATGCTCATCTTCAGGGTCTCCCACATCTCCAGCGTCTTTGATCCTACACTTCGGCTTGAGTCATTCTATTACCCTGGAATTCCTGCTATGAACTCGATTTCTGGTTCAGGTAAAATGAGTAGATCAACAAGCCTTTCTTGAAAGGCTGCCAGTCCTCCTGCCTGAGTCAACAGGCAATGGAAAGAAAAAAAAAGCATGAATGTGAGGACCGACAGTTCCAGGCCCCAGCTCTGCCCTTGACTCCCAGTGTGAACTTTGATGGCTCCCCTAAGACATCGGTTTTGCCTTCTGCGGGATGAGGGTGTTTGTCTGGATCATGTCAAAGGGGACTTCAACTCCAAATTCAATGGACGGCTGTGGCTCAGGGCATCTGGGACAAGCTGAGAAGCACCTGGTTCCTGTCCATGACCCTTGTCAGGCTGTTCTCCTGGGGGCAGATACGCACAGCTGGTTAGAACAGAATCTCCTCATCTGAGGAGGTTCTGGACAAAGAGAGCCTAAGAAGTGGCCAGAGAATATCCGAAAATTTTCAGTGACCCTGGTTGCTCAACCCCCAGGATGAACACAGAGCCTGCAGATATGACATCAGAGTTTCATCTCAGCAAAAGACCCCTCAGCTGGAGAACTCTGTGTCTCTGGGAGGAGCATGGTAGCACTTGAGCTGTTCCCAATTAACCATGCATTTTCTTTTCTTTTTTATTTATTTATTTATCTTGAGGAAGATTAGACCTGAGCTAACATCTGCCACCAATCCTCCTCTTTTTGCTGAGGAAGACTGACCCTGAGCTAATATCCGTGTCCATCTTCCTCTACGTTGTATGTGGGACGCCTACCACAGCATGGCTTGCCAAGCAGTGCCATGTCCGCACCCGGGATCCAAACCGGTGAACCCAGGGCTGCTGAAGCAGAACGTGTGAACTTAACCACTGCACCACCGACCCGGCCCCAACCATGTATTTTCTGACTGCACTGCTCATTCTGGGCACTTCAGCTAGCTTCTCTGGGTAATTTCACTAATATCATGCAGCCCCACAACTCATCTTTCCCTTCACTCCTGCTCTCTCCTCACCTCTACGTGCAGAGTTGAAAACGCCTTTATGAGGCAGGAAGTAGTTTCGAGAACATCAGCCAAGAGGCCTTGGAGGCTCTACAAGCTCCAATCCCCGTCCTTTTTACAGCTGGTTAAACTATAGGCCAGAATCTGGGGCAGGCACAGAATGAGGGGAGGGTGCACAGCAGCTGCTCCGCTGCTCACGATGGGAACGAGAATGGTTTAGACAACTTTCCTTTCTTGACTTCTAAGCATGCAAACACCTTTCCTCTACTTAGGGAGGATCCCACCAGGTCAGTCTTGGGAGTGGAGGCTGAGCCCATGCACCCCACTGATGATGGAAAGTCCAGCTGCCTGCTTTCCCTGCCTTCTTTGTGGTCACCACGTGCACGGGTACCAGTTCAAACAACACGTGCACAAACTCTGTCACGGACGAGAGGACTAGTGACGTGAGAAGTAGGGACAGAGAAAAGAAGAAATGAGCATTTTTTCCAGCAGCCAATGGCTGCAGCATCTCACTCCCAGGGAGAGGAGTGGAAGTGATGTCCTAGACTCTGGCAATGTTGGCTGGACAAGATGTGGCATCAGCTTGCCTGCAGGCAGCAGGGGTGTCCTCTATTGTCACTCAGGAGTAAAGGACAATGGGACAGGTGTTATTGAAGAATCAGTGTCCCCATAAAAACATTAAGCTGCAGAATAGGGAAGACAAGCATCGTCTAGTTTGGAAAAGCTGAGAATGTAGCCTGTGATTAAAACAGGGGCAGAAAAATGATTCAGGATCATTAAAAGTGAGCTTGTGAAATAAATGGCTACTGATGGAGAAACTTAGAGAAGAGGTGTCTTGCTGTCTAGCCCAATACGAGAGAGCACTTTCCGAGGGACATTTCCTCGTGACTAGGGAGTGTGGCCTTCTGTTTCAGAGGTGGCAACATTTATGCTGTTCCCTTTGCAACTGCCAGTGTAAAGAGCCCTGGAGTTTCATGGGGAGGTTCGACCCTGTGGACGTCCACAGTGTGGGGGATATTGATGTGTTTGTTCACTGCCCACTGTGTGGAATTCCCTTATTATGTTTTGGCGCCTCCCTATTTGGTCCTTATTTGAGAGCTGGCCTCCCAGTGCACACACTGAACAAATCAGAGGGTCACTTTCCTTGACCCCTGATACCTAGGGCTGCACTAAGATGCTCGGCGAATCCAGTCTTCCCAGCTGGCACTTGAGATCTCCACTGAGTGAGTCAAAGTAGCAAGGATGAAGGGGCATTCTCTCCCAGGGCAATGCAGCACTGTCCATCATAACACCTGATTCAGGGATGTTGCTGGCCATGGTGAGCGTCCAGGATTGCGGCACGAGTGTCCACATTGCACACTTGTTGAGTTGTGTGGGTCTGATGTGATCACGCTGGTGGACACTCTCTTTTCTTACAATGCCCCTAAGCCCGAATCTCCATGAGTCTGTGGGCTGCATTTTGCAGTTTGGGTTCTCAGGGGAGCTGAGAGTCAGGAGTTCAAGTCTCATTGCAAAATAACACCTGTGAAAGCAAAGGCGAGGAAGCAGGATTGGGCACCGGGAGCCACCACCATGCTGACCTGACCACATCTCTGCCAACCCACCGAGGAGCTCTGCAGCAAGGATTTTCCACCAGAGGAGTCCTCCCTTGGACAGAGAAGGACAGACCCTTGTACCACAGCCTTCTCTGCCCCTGGCTAGGGGTCCTCTGGGTAGAGTTTGATCTCAGCTCAAGTACCAGGTAGCGCCGGAGAAGCACTTGCTGTCAGTGAGCAGCAAAACACAGCGAGGAGCAAGTCGCTTCTTGAAGGGGGTCTGAACTGCACACCTCCCAGTCAGATGCGGTGCACCCCTTGTGCTCCGGGGTCCACGTCTGCATACACATTCCGGAACACCTCCCCCCGGGCTCTGGTGGGCTCTTTCTCTGCAGGAAACCAGAGAGGACGGAGCAGAGTAGAGCAAACTACAGCCCCAGCCCCTGCAGTTGGTGTCCAGGCTGCAGCTGGTCCTCGTCATCACCCACCTCGTCTCTCCTTTCTAAAATCTCCTCGTCCTCAGCTACCATCAATGCTACTCTTACGGCTTACCTGGTGGTGACACGAATCCTTGTCGCTGAGGTGTAACCACACCCTTCTCAGGCCAGGGTGGCTGCACTTGTGCATTCATGGTCACACGGGGAAGGTAACACCCAGGGGGGCTGTGCATTTCCTCTGTGCATCCTCCCTGCTCTCCTCTAGCTCCACCTGGCCTGTCCTCTCTGAGATCCGGTTCAAGTTTAGGAAGAATCTTTTCTGATTGGTTTAGCAGATCAGCTGCTTAAAGAGTCTGTACTTTAATTCTCATGATGTTTATTTGCAGCCCTTCCCGGTAAAGCTGAAACATTGTTCCCCATGAGCCTTGAAAATAACAGCCCCACTGTGTATCAGGGAAGACAGTAAGTAGATGGTTGCCTTGGTCCTCAGCCAAACAGCAACCGCAGCTTCATCCGACAGCCTCATCCCTCACTCAGCCTCCTCATCCTCAGGACCTAGGCAGTCAGGACAGCAGCAAAAAGGGGTGAGAAAAGAAGCTGGTCTGCAAAGTAGTCTCAGGACTATTTTTTCTCTTTCAGTGGTGATTTCCCCCATGATACTTCATTTTATTTATTTGTGCTTCCTTTTTTTTTTTTTTTTTTTTTTTTTGGTGAGGAGGATTGGCCCTGTTGCAAATCTTCCTCTTTTTTGCTTGTGGAAGATTGTCCCTGAGCTAATATCTGTGCTGATCTTCCTCTACTTTGTAAGTGAGATGCTGCCACAGCATGGCCTGAAGAACGGTATGTAGGTCAGTGCCCAGGGTCCCAACCCACGAAGCCCAGGCCACCGAAGCAGAGCACACAAACTTAACTACTATGCCACTGGGCCAGCCCCTGCGCTTCCTTCCTTTTTCTCTAGGTTAAGTAACCAGTGATTTTACTATTTTGTAATTTTTTTTTAAATAGGAGTTTGACTTCTTAGATCTACTGTTTTCCTATCCTTGATTTCATAAGTTCATGATTTTATCTTTATTATTACTTTGCTTTCGTTTAGCTATTCCTTGGTTTACTCTGTCCTTTTTCCAGTTCTTTGTGTTGAAATCTGATTCATTTATTTTCATTATTTTATTTTCATTGATGTAACTATTTAAAGAAGGCTATACCTTGTCCTCCAGTCTTTTATAGACTTGTGGGTTGTTGTTTTTTTTGGTCCACTATCTGTCTCATACTGAGATAATGTGTTAAATTCTCCTATTGTTAATATGCTTTAATCTATGTCTCCTTGTATATCCTATAGTTTCTTCTTAATAAAGGGGAATGGTATATGTGTTATATGGTGCTTATATACTTATTACTCATAACTCTACCATGAATTGTGGTTATTAATATTAAAAGTGTCTGTCTGACAATATGAGCAACAAAATACAGCCCAAAGTATAAAATATCCATGAGTCTGATAAAAATAAATAGTTAAGTAAGTAAATGAAGGAGAATAGGCAAATCACACATACAGAATAATTCCAAATAGTTTATGGAGATTCTTCCCCTTCAAGGAGCATCTTAAGTGTGGAATGCGCATAGTGTCTTCCTTCTAAAGAGTAGAATGTGCAAAGTGGGACAAAAAAGTAACTTTACATTGTAGAAACGTGATAAACCCAACCTCAGCCAAGTGATCAAAGTCAACATCATCAGTGATGAGTCAAGTTGATGATATGTACCTTGATACGATGTGATGAGAAGGGCACTTCACCTCTGTGCTCTTCCTCCAAAAAACCCATTACCAGTCTAATCATGAGAAAGACACCAGACACACTCAGTTGAGGGAGGGTCTACAAAATCCCCAACCGGTACTCCTCAAAACTGTCAAGGTCATCAAAAGAAGGAAGCTTCAAAAACTGTCACAGCCAGTAGGAGCCTAAGGACACCTGACAGCTAGATGTAATGCGGTTTCCTGGATGGCATCCTGGAAAAGAAAAAGGACATTAGATAAAAACTAAGGCAATATGAATAAAATATGGACTTTATTTAATAGGAATGTATCAGTATTGCTTCGTTAGTTGTGACAAATGTACCATAGGAAAGTAAGATGTTGATAACAGGAAGACGTGTGTGGTAGGGCACAGGACCGCTCAGATCTGCTAGGACTATTCTTCAGTATTTCCACACTTAATGTGGACATCCTTTCTTGGAAAGACTTTAGTTCAATGCTAAGCTCTCCATTGTCTTCTTTACACATGTGATTCTGGACTCTGCATCGGTCTCCAAAAACGGTGGAGGCAAAAGTTCAAGAGACATCTCCGTTGAAATTCAGTTTTCCATTCAGGTAATTTGAAGTTTTTACTTTTCTCTGACTTCTGATCATATGGAAGGCACTGGGTTTACGGGATGTTATTGTCCTCGGTGTTGAATTCCATAGTTTCGCAAGAATATATTTGGAGGTTTAGGTTTATAAGAACACCATCTCCCCAGTCACCCTGGAAGTCTGGTGAGTAATTTTTTCCAGTTTTTTTGAGATATAATTGACATACAGCACCGCATAAGTTTAAGGTGTACAGCATAATGATTTGACTTACATGTATTGTGAAAGGATTACCACAATACATTTAGTTAATGTCCATCATCTCAGATAGATACAAAATAAAAGAAAAAAATTTTTTTCCTTGTGGCAAGAGCTCTCAGGATTGACTCTCTTAACACCTTTCAAATATACCTTACAGCAGTGCTAACTGTAGTCATCCTGTTGTCCATTACATCCTCAGGATTCGTTTATCTTATAACCAGAAGTTTGTACCTTCTAACATGTATATCTAATTTCCTCATCTCCACCCCCACCTCTGGCAACCATATATCTGATCTCTTTTTCTATGCATTTGTTTTCTTAGATTCTACATATAAGTGAGAACATATAGTATTTGTCTTTCTTTGTCTGACATTTCACTTACCATACGGTCCTCAAGGTCCACCCATGTTGTCACAAATGGCAGGATTTCCTTCTTTCTCATGGCTGAATAATATTCCATTGTATGTATCTGCCATATCTTTTTTACCCATCATCCATTGATGGGCACCTAGATTGTTTCCATAGCTTGGTTATCATGAGTAATGCTGCAATCAACATGGGAGTGCATGTATCTCTTCGTATCCTGTTTTCATTTCCTTTGGGTGTATATCCAGAAATGGAATTGCTGGGTCATATGGTAGATACATTTTTAATTTTTTGAGGAACCTCCATGTTGTTTTCCTTAGTTACTGAGCCAATTTATACTCCCACCAACAGTGGGAGAAAAAGGGGTCCCTTTTCTCTGCATCCTCACCAACACTTGTTATCTCTTGTAGTCCTGATGATATCCATTCTAAAAGGTGTGAGGTGATATCTCGTTATGGCTTGATTTCCCTGATTATTAGCAATGTTGACCATCTTTTTATGTACCTATTGGCCCTTTGGATGTCCTCTCTGGAAAAAAAATGTCAATTTAGTTCCTCTGTCTATTTTTAAATCCGGTTGTTTGTTTTTTTGTTATTGAAGTAAGAGTTCTCTAAATATTTTGAATATTAACCCCTTATCTGGCATATGGTATGCAAAATTTTTCTCCCATTCTGTAGGTTGCCTTTTCATTTTCTTAATTGTTCCTTTTGCTGTGCAGAAGCTTTCAAGTTCGATGTAGTCCCATTTGTTGATTTTTGTGTTTGTTGTTTGTGCTTTTTATGTCATATCCAAAAAATCATGGCCAAGACCAATGTCCAGGAGCTTCCTCCCTCCCTTTTCTTCTAGGAGTTTTATGGTATCACATTTTATGTTTAAGTGTTTGACCCATTTTGAGTTAATTTTTGTGAGTGGTGTAAGATAGGGGCCCAATTTCATTGTTCTGAACACATTATCGAGTTTTCCCAAAACTATTTGTTGAAGAGAAAGACACGTACTGTATGATATCACTTATATCTGGAATCTAAAAAGCCAAACTCACATAAACAGAGAGTAAGATGGTGGTCACCCGGGGACGGGGGCTGGAGGGACAGGACGGATGCTGTTCAAGGGTATAGACTTGTAACAAGCAGTAAATAAGTCCTAGAGATCTAAGGCACAGTACAGTGAGTATAGACGACAATACTGAATTATAGTCATCAAACTTGCATGGGGACTAGAACTTAATTATTCCAACCAGTAAAAAGAAATGTTAATTATATAATGTGACAGAGGTGCGAATTATGGCTTCAATGGCAATCATATTTCAATATATAAACGTATCAAATTAGCATGTAGTGCACCTTAAATGTGCATAATGTTATATGTCAAATATGTTTCAGTTAAAAAATAAAATAGGGGCCGGCCCCGTGGCCAAGCAGTTAAGTTCACGTGCTCCGCTTCGGCGGCCCAGGGTTTCACTGGTTCGGATCCTGAGCGCGGACATGGCGCCGCTCTCAGGCCACGTTGAGGTGGTGTCCCGCATGCTACAGCTGGAAGGACCCACAACCAATAAGATACAGCTATATACTGGGGGGATTTGGGAAGAAAAAGCAGAAAAAGAAAAAGATTGGCAATAGTTGTTAGCTCAGGTGCCAATCTCAAAAAAAATAATAAAATAAATTTTAAAAGAAAGAGCTTTAACAAAGCAATTAAAATAATCAGGACAAACTCTATTAGGGAAAAGGGAACAGGGACATGAAAGGTAGTTCACAGGGAAAAAAGTGTTAACACCTGAATCAATAGGAAAGATCTCATTGATCATTAAACACCAGTTCAAAAATCCTTCTGTTTCCCTTGCATTTTACCACACATATTTGACTCACCAATGACATTGGGCAAATTCTTTCCCTTCTGTGCGCCTCAGTTCTATCAACTGTAAAATGAGGGAGCTGGAGAGTGTCTCTAAGAGCTCCATCAGTCCCTTCTGGAAGGAGTGAAGGGGCCACAGGGCTCTCTGCTCTTTCACCCCAAGACTCTGCCCCCTACTTCCACTCACAGCAGGAGCCCAACACAAAAAGAAGAGTTGTTTCAGGGCCAGAATGTCTGGGTTAGGTTGCACTTCCAGAATAATTGCATCCAATCCCCTCGAATTGAATAGATGACCGAGGATCAGAGAGGGAAAGAGATTTGTCTGATGTCATCCCGCAAGAGGGGAGGCTAGTCTGAGGCTAGAGCTCAGGTCAGCTGACTCCATGCCTGAGTTCTTTTCACTACACCCAGAATCTTCTCCTCCTGTAGCTTCGGCCTTTCCCGAAAGCTTCCTTGTACGAGGGCAGTGGGGCAGTGGGGCCAACAGCAGAGCCATGAAGTCATTCACGTTTGCCCAACTATACCCTCCACCATCCGAGTCTTCCCTGCCCCCAACCTGTATGTCTCCAGAGAACACTATTCACCATGCACACTAAAGACCTGGTGTGTCTTGCCTCCTCATTCACATCTTAAATAGAAAGCTGGGAGAGGATATTGCTTAACCCAAAGGAATTATGTGCTAATGGAGGCATCTGAGGTACAAACAGATGAAATTCTTCACAAGCAAGGATTTCCCAGCATCTGTCTTTCTATGTCTTCTTGCGAGGATACAGATCCTTGGGAAACATTATGGGAAAGGAAGGAGGGAGCGATAGCTTCAGCCACAAGGGTTAGTTGGTCACACTGGCAGGGCTGACAATAGCTAGGTCAGGACTAGGGGTCCATTGGGAAGGAAGGGAACTGCCTGTAGTTTATGGAATATTTCCCTGCTCCCCACCACCCTGGTCCTAGGCTAAAGGGAAAATTTCCATTTCCTGGTGAAATGGACACTGCTGGTCTTGGTTTGATTATTGGACTTCTAATATTAAGCCCTAGGAATTAGTCTCTTGTTTCTGCCCCCGCTCACCTTCACCCATGAAGAACAGGTCCCTCTCCCCTCTCCAGGGAAGAGGAAGTCCCAAGTCCACACCCATCTCCCTGGAGCTTCCAGGAGCCCAGAAGTCATAGGAGCCAGAAACAAATGGAGCACAAAGCAGTCTTTTATTGGAAAGTCAATGAGGGAGGCAGCCCCGGGCTTGGGCTTCCTGAACGAGAGGAAGAACGGGCAGTGTGAGAGATGGTAGTGTTACAGGGACCAGGGTCTGCAGCCCCGGGGACTTCTCAGGTGCAGCAAGGATAGGCTCCATCTGGCAGGAGAGAAGAGAACGGGGACGTGATTCAGCAGTCAAAGCACTCGGAGGCACTGGGAGGCAGGATCGAGTTCACACGTCACCCCTCTCAGTTATAGCATCTGAGACCCCTTAGTCTCTCCTTCCCCTCCCCATATCCTCTCTCCCACCAACCTGGGATCTACCCCGACCACTGAGCCTTCTCTGTGTCCTCAGGGGTCACCTGTTCCTCCACCCAGTTCTCACCTCACTTGGGATCCATACAGACCCGCCCGCAAGAGCCCACACAGCACTTCTTGGCCCCTGGGCACTCAGTGTCCCTCAAACAGCGGTTAGGCGGATTTAACATGGCGCAGCGGATCAGAATCTTGGGGCAGAGGCCAGGCTTAGCGACGATGGGAACTTTGCGTAGACTTTGGGCTTTGACTGAATCTTGCCCTTTGACTGGATCTTGACCTCTAACCGGATCTCGTCCTTTGACCAGAGCATGACCTTTGTCAGTACCTTGACCTTTAGGAGGAACTGTTGAAAGAAGACATGTACCCACATTGAGACCCAGTATCCCTGCTTCTACTATTGAATCTTTCCTCTCGGGCCAGCCACTGCTCCCTGCAGCATCCCCCAGACCATGACCTGAGATAGGGGAGGGTCACCAGGGCTCGCTGGGGTCTGTGCTCTTGGAAGTCTGTTCCTTGGGCTTTAAGGAAAGGGTCTACAGGACCAGGGTTCCCGCAAGTGTCTTCTTCCCTCCAGTCCAACTCCTGGGGCTCTCACGAGGAGATAAATGACTGGAGTGATTCCAGAGGTGAGAAGAACACATTGTCACCTCTGAGGAAACTTAGTGGAGGGGAAAAGAGCCCTAAGACACATGCCAAGAGACTAGAGCTCCATCTTGGCTCTGGAGATTGCCTTGACAATTCCTTACTCCTTCTAGGTCTGAGTATCCGTCTTAGTAAAATGGGGGTCTTCAAACTACATGATTTCTGAGGCCCCACTGGTTCTTAACTTCCTCTTAGAGGACTGATTACTCAGGTGCTTCTGTGGGGCAGACAGGCAGGGGACAGACCCCATAGCTAGGGCCCAGATTCCAGGGGCTCCTCATTTCATTGCACGTTCTGCACAGGTATCAACACCTGAGGCCAAGGCCATGTAACACTTTTTCCACAAACAGTCCTGCTATCTCAGTCCAGGTCTGCAAAGTGCGTGGAGTCCCCTGGGTAACTTCCTACTTTCTCTGGATATAGTGGAAGCAGCCACAGGTTGAAGTGTGGGCTCCAGCCCCGCCTGCTCTTCCAGAGTGCTCCCCTTCAGGACCCAGGTTGCCCCTGACAGCCTCTCCTCAGCCTAACCCAGCCCCTTCTAGATCACTTGTCCACTCACCTCCTGCGACAGCTGCCTGTGCCGCCAGTGTCCCAAGGACGAGGAACACCACCAGGATCAAGAAGCTGCTGGACCGCATGTTGTCAGGAAGGTGGATGGCTAAGAGCTGAGGCCAACCCCAGTTTTATGGAGGCCCAGCTGGGCCTGGCACCAGGGGCGGGTCTGTGGTTTTACAATGGACAAGACATACATTTCATTAGTTCTGCCAGGAAATATTCATCCCCACCCTGGGAGGGACCTTGGGGCTTTCCCCAAGGATTATTCACGGGGAGAAATGGCAGACACTGTTACATCATCTCTGATAGCCCCGAGAACTATCCCACATTCTCACGGAGAAGCAGGGCTGGCTGGCTCTTTGATACTATCATGACCAAATTCTTCATATTTAGAAAGAGTATGAAGCCTAGAAAAGAGAGAGGAATCACCCAAGATCAGTCAGCAAGTCGGTGGTGGGTCCAGTGTTCTGATTTCAAAACCAAGTGTTCCCCAATTACTCTCCGTTCCTGCAAGCCCCATCCAGACCGATGCTAACAGTTAACCCTTTCAACATCAAGCTGGAATTTTCTTTCATCCTCCACCGACCCCGAGAAAAACTCTCAAAGGTCAATTTGCCTTGAAAGCCTGGTGGCTAATCACTGCATTTTGCCATTTCACAGGCCGTCTCTGGGATGCACCGAGAAAGTAATAGGGAAGGTGGAATTCCAGCTCTGGAAGGGGATGCTGCCCTGGAAATCTGAGTAGGCAGGGAGAAAACACTCAGAACAGGAAAAGGAAGAAAACAGATCTATAAGGATCTACAAAGAAAATCATCCATAAGGTAAACCACAGTGTATATATCCAGCATGCCTTCCTCCTTCTTATAACAGCACCCCATTTCTTCTGAAGGACTCTTGTTTCTTTGTACCAACTTATGAGTCTAATGGAGACTGCTAATCGTCAAAGCCTGACACTCAGTCACAGATGGGGGGTGTGTGTGCGCGCGTGTGTTCTATTGAAGTCTTTTATCTGGATGGACACTCAGGGTAAGAGGGAAGTCCCTTCTTTTGGTAAAGGTGGTAGATATGAGCCTGGGAACTCCAGAAGCTTTGGTTCCAGTCTGGGAGGAGGTCAACTGTCTGAGAAAAAGGAACCTAATACACTGAGAGAAGCAGAGAAAAGACAGAGAGAGAAATTTCAGAAGGCACCGGCTAGCCCTTCATTCCCCTTTCCGCTAAAAGCAGCTCTCCCACACCCTTCCCACAGTTGGTTTGTGAGCCAATAAATTGGCTTTCTGCCTAAGCTAGTCTGAGTTGGCAGCTGAGAGTAACAAAAATGCATACCCAGAAGTTGGGTGTTGCCAAGGACAGAACCTGCAATGAGGAAGTGACTGAGTTGAGTTCAGAGTGAGACATGGAAGAAAGCAGACTAATTACTAGGTAGTAAGCCACTTGATTATATCCCCATCCTTTGTTTTTCTGGACTCAGACCACATGCCCAACAATGCTGAAACATTAAGGAGATATAAACAAATGTCAGAATGTTGGAGTTCATTGTCTACTTAAAAAAAAAAACTCTTTGCAAAATAAATCATACAAACAAAAAGTGTGCAGAACATACCTATATTCGTCAAAGAATGACATTAAAGTGGGCAGTCTGTACTCGCCTGCCAGGTAATGAAGGACCATATTTCTTTGAATATATGCTATATTGACGTATGATCCTCTCCAATTGCTCCCCTCGCCGTTCTCCCCAGAGGTAACCATTTTCCTGGATTTTCTGGTAATCCGTCTATTCAAGTATCTTGCCCATTTTTAATTGGGTTGTCTATCTTTTTCTTATTGATTTGTAGGGGAAAAAACTCTCACATATTACTAGTGAGAGTCTGTATTGGCGCAACCGATTTGAAAATCAGCTTGGCATCAGCTATTAAAATTGAACATGTGCAAAATCTGTGCTCCAACAATTACACTCCTAAGTATATACCTAAGATAAATATTTCCTCATGTTTACCAGGAGACATGCACAAGAATGTTCACGAAAATACTGTTTCCAATAAAATGCTGGAAAGAGTCCCTATACCAACAGAAAAACAGTGCAGCATATTTATACACTGAAATATTATACAACTGCAAAAATAACAGAAACATAGCCATTTAATATTTGTATATAAATATGTAAATATATTTCTAAATATAATTTCTAAATATAAACATAGTCACAATAGGACTCTAATTAAAATAACATTGAGCGAAAAATGAATTCCCCCTCAAAAATATTTAGAATTATATGCTTGTTGTAAAGCTCAAAACCAAGGAAAACTAAGTAGTAGGTTGTCTGGGCATACTTATATATGTAGTAAAACTCAAAAAGGCGTAAGTGAAAACAAGGATACTATAAACAGGAAATTCAGGGGAGTGGTTAACTCTGGAAGTGAGGGAAGAAACATTTTGAATGGGTGAGAAGAACTTGGGTTGGTTTAAGTTTTTGGTTATTGGCAATGGTCTAGTTCTTGGGTGGATTGATGATTTCACGTGTGTGTGTGTGTGCGTGTGTGTGTGTGTGTGTGAGTGTTTTACGACTGCAGGATAAATCACTTGTGGATTACCTTAGCTTTCCGTAAACCAACATGGCTACACTCTTAGGTTGTTTCCAGTCTTTTGCTGTTACAAACTACACCATAGGTGGCCTTTTTGCATTACCTTGTAAGCTAGATTCCCAGAAGTAGTACAAAGGTTTGCTAGTACAAAAGTTAAGTGCATTTGATTCCCACCGCCCCCCCCCAGCTTATTGAGGTTTGACAAGTGAATACTGTATACATTTAATGCTTACAATGTGATGTTTTAATATATGTATACATTGTGAAAAGATGACCGCAATCAAGCTAATTAACATATCTATCACCTCACATAGTTATCATTTTTAAAATGATTTTGAAATTTTGATGATATTGTTATATTTCCCTCGATAGGTGTTGTACTATTTTGTACTCCCACCAGTAGTGGACGAAACTGCCTATTTACATCCAGCCTCTTGCACAGGGAGTGTGCATAATTTTTAGATTTTTATCAATCTGATAGATGAGAAATGATACCTCACTGAAGTTTTTAGTTAGCATTTCTCTATTATCAATTATTTCAAGCATTTTTAAATATTTTAAAGGCCACATTTCTTTCTCTGAAACCCTAATTTCCTTTGCCCATTTTGCTATAGATTCATTAGCTTTTTTCTTCTCAATTTCTAAGCATTTTTTATATATTATAGAGAAAGGTCCTTTGTCTGTGATATGGTTTGCAAATAAAAATTTTAACCTTATTCTGAGACGGGCTCAAAACAGCTCAGGGTGGCATCCTTTCCTCCTCTTATCTGGACATTACCTCCTTTTGTTTGGCTGTTTCTGGTCTGGACTTCTGCGTTTCTGCTTCATGATAGTCTTAACCTGGTACAACTGGTTCATTACATTTTTTCAATTCACGTACCAAAATATTTAAAAATCTAAATTAAACAAAAAATATCATAGGAAAAATAACTTTCTAAATTGAAACTGACACAAGAAAAAGTTGAAAATCTAAATGATCTTATAATCATCCTAGAAATGGAATCAATAGTCAACAATCATCCAACAATAGAAGCACAGGGTCTGACCTCTTCATAAGCATATTCTATAAGAGCAATCGAGGAACAAATAATTCTAATATTACGTAAACAGAAAACAAGAAATAATTGCCAGCGTGTGTTATGAAGTAAGCATAACCTCGACACCAGAACTTAACAAGGATTTATGACAGCTATGTCTCAATAAAGCTGTTAAAAAATAAAGATAAAAATCTCAACAAGGATACTATGAAAAAGGAAGGTTCTAAGCTGATCTCACTCATGAGCATAGACGCAAAAATCCTGAATAAGTCATTTACCAACTGAATGCAGCAATACGAAAAAGGACAATACTTTGTGACTAATTTTAATTTTTCTGAGTTACACCAAGGTAGTTTATGCTAGAAATTCAATTGATGTAATTCATCACATTAACAAATTGAAGAAAAAATTGTGATATAGAAATAGCAAATTAGGAATGGAGAATAATTCCTTTAAAGTGAGAAAAACTATCCCATAGCAAACATCACAGATAAATGTGACATGTTTTAACCTCTTTGTAAAATCAGGAACTACCCCCAATTCTGTTCAATATTATTCTGGATACCTTATTCTACAAATGCAGACAAGTAGAAGAAATAAAAGGTACAAGTATTGGAAAGAAAAAAAAACTGTCATTATTCGCACATGATGCAATTGTGTTCATAAAATTCCAAACAAATCTACAGATAAATTATTAGACTCAATGAGAGTTTATTGTGACAGATGTATACAAAGGAAATATACAAAAATCAATTGTATTCTATACATCAACACAAATCAGTAAATGAAATTTTAATGATTTTTATAATCATATAAAAATATGGAGAGCTTATAAATAAATTTAATAAATTCTGTGCTGGACGCTACAGAGAAAATTATAAAACTTTAGTGTGAGACATTTTTTAACACCCCCCAATTAGAAAGGTATACCATGCTCATGGATTGGAAGGCACAATAAAGATGCCAATTCCCTTCAAATTGATTTTTACATTCAATGTAATCCCAGTTAACTCCCCTAGAAAGGTTTTTGTAAAAGTAAAACAAAAAAAAATTGGCAATATGGGGCCGGCCGCATGGCCAAGTGGTTAAGTTCACACACTCCACTTTGGCGGCCCAGGGTTTAGCCAGTTCGAATCCTGGACCTAGCACTGATCATCAAGCCATGCTGAGGCAGTGTCCCACATAGCAGAACTAGAAGGACCAACAACTAGAATATGCAACTACGTAATGGGGGGCTTTGGGGAGAAGAAGAAAAAGAAAAAAAATTGGCAATATGATTCTAAAATGTATACAAAAAATGCAAAAGGCAAGATAGCGAAGATAGTCTTGAAGAACAACAATTTACTAGGACTTGATATGCAGATATCAAGGCTCATTTTAAAGCTGCAGTAATTATGATAAAGTGTATTAGAACAATAATAGATAAATATGAAAGTGAAACAGAATAGAGAGTCCAAACAGATGACTGCACACAGTGAGAGTATATTTTAATATGGTTATAGTAAGCAAATATGGCTGTGGTTATATTAAGAAGGCTGCACATCGCAATATTAATACAGGTTCCCTGAGTGGTTGATAGGAAGATAAAGGTTAAGAAGATGAGCTAGAAGGAGGGAGAAGGCAAATAAAGAGAAATACATAAAAACTTCTTCACAAAATCTCATCATATCTGATATGATCCTGTTATGTTTATAAATATATTAGAAAAAGAACAAATATCACTGTTTACTGACTTCTAGCAATGTCCACAAACTCTTACCAACAGAAAAAAAGCCAAGTTGAAGAGTAACACACATGTTTTGATAATTTTTCAGTAGAAACACATAAAACTCCCATATACACCTAGATTTATGTATGAAAAAGGAGAAAAGCATGAAGGAATGCACACTGTGCTGTTAACATTGGTTGCTTCATGGAGAAGGGAGTGGAAAGAGGACAAGCATGAGTAGCTTTTCCTTTACACATAGTAGTTTCTAATTTTTTCACTTGTCACAACAAAAAGTCACTACTATTATGATCTGAAAATACCAAATAAAGAAAATTAAAATTAATAATAAATTAGAATAAAGAACTCAAGGAATCATGTGAGTGAAGAAAACAGTATTAATTGACAGTTGTATTGAAATAAAGGACTATCTACATGTAACCATTAATGCAAGTGTTAGGAAGGGATGCTTAAAATATAAATGTCATAAAGTACAAACATAATGTGTCAGGCACAATTCTAGATGCAGTCAAAAGAAATCATTCTAGATAGTTCAAGCAGAAAAAGAATTCAGCTCTTGCATGAGTACATGTGATTGTCAGGACCTGAATCACGTCTGAAATCCTGGATGTGAAAGAGTCTGGGGAAAGATAAGTCACTTGATTTCCAGCCTCTGCAGGAAGACATTCTGCGAGTAGCTGAAATGCATGTCGCTTAAGACACCGCACCACACATGCCACAATCTACTCTTTTCTTCTTTGCGATATTCATACCTCTCTCCTTCCCGTACTTACACTTCCAAACATCAGCCAATATTCACCTCCCAGAAAGAAAAGTGCCCACCTTGAGTGAGAGCTGAGGTGAGCAGCTCTGAGAAGAAGAAAGGTCAGACACAAGCCCTAGGAGATGTAGAGAGAAAAGAAATAGAAAATGCATCAGGGAGAAGGAGAAGGCGTCCTTATGAGAGAGCATCCCCTTGAAATGCTGGAGCAATACCTCTTAGTGGCAATGGCTGACAGTAGAGTCCTCCTGTTTCAGATAGTGCCTAAGCATCAGAAAAAGTCCATATACCGAAGAGACAGCCTGTTATTGTAGCAACAGAGGAGGGAGCCCTTGAGCT
This sequence comes from Equus asinus, assembly GCF_041296235.1. Lineage (NCBI taxonomy): Eukaryota > Metazoa > Chordata > Mammalia > Perissodactyla > Equidae > Equus > Equus asinus. The sequence continues at coordinate 35,405,332 of NC_091804.1, read as the reverse complement.
AAGAAATTAAGAAACCTATTCTAACTTCCCATCCCTCCCAATCCAGTAATACATTCCTTTCAATAGCTGGTCCATGAAAATCTACTGATTTTAAAATGAGACAGAAATTTGGAAATCACATAAGCCATACAAAATTACTATTTTTTTAAAGCAGAAATGAGTAGCAAAGCTTAAAAGCATTTAAAACAGGATTTTTTTAAATCTCCAGTAAAATGTCACCACAAAGCCGAGGAAAACTGATAATCTAGAGTGAATGTTTAAGATTATTGAAGCAAGTTGAAGTTATGAAGAACCACCATGAGGCAGAAATACAGAAAGTCAAAGAAGAGATAACAAGGTAACGGGAAGATGTGACATGGAATCTGACTGAGCTCAGGAGAGAAACTGAAGAAAAGGACAGAAACATTTCAGAAATAAAAACTCAAGTAAGGAAAAAAAATAAGAAAAGCTGAAAACATGAAATAAAAATAAAGAAATAGCTCAAAAACGATTGCAGAGAAAGTCTTAAATATAAAAAATAAATATAAATAAATACAAAAAAGCCAATGGAGATCCAACAGACGTATAAATCAAGCCCCATAAAGAGGAAAACCAAAAGGACAAAAGAGAACAATTGTTTAAAACTATAATTGACGGAAATATTTCTGAAATGGAAACCTTGAGACTGCATATTGAAATTTCACATCACGGTAAACACAAGATTATACAAGTAAAATTTTCGGACTTTAAAGATAAAAATATGAGCCTTCAGGAAGCCAATCCCCTCCCTCAAACAGAAAAACAAAATCTAAAAACATCAGATTGTGGGACAGCACCACTCAATGCCAGAAAACAGTGGAGCAAAACTTAAAGACGCTCAAGGAGGGAAAGTGTGCACTGAGGATTTTTTTGCGTAACTAATTTGCCCTTGCAGTAAAAAGACGACAAGACTGTATTTCCGAACAAGCAAGAACTCAACGAATATTGTTTCCAAGAGCTTTCCTGAGGAGTTGATAAGGGACAAGATTTACGCAACCAAGAAACATTTCAGGGAATTAGCAAAATGACTCCATTCAGCACAGAACTTTTTAACTACAGAACTAAGTCTAAGATGAAGGAGTAACAAATGATGTGTAAATATGATCTGCTGTGAAAATGTAGAAATAGCAACACTTTCATCAAATAGGAGGACAGGGGAGAGAAAGCGGATAAAAGAGTAAGCTTGCTGACTGCTTTATATATCATAGCTTCAAGTCAAGGGATATTTAAAACACAAAAGCTTCAAGAAAATTAAAAATGTTTGTGCATCAAAGGACAGTGTGAAGACCGTCTACAGAGTAGGAGAAAATATTTGCAAATCAGGTATCTGATAAAGGCCTAGTATCCAGAATATATAAAGAACGCTTACAACTCAACAATAAAAAGATAAGCAGCCCAATTTTAAAATAGGCAAAGGACTTGAATAGACGTTTCCCTGAAGAAGGTACACAAGAAGGTAAGCACATGAAAAGATACTCAACATCCTTAGTCATTAGGAAAATGCAAATCAAAATCACAACATACCACTTCACACCCAATAGTGTGACTATAATAAAAAAAATGTTTAATGGAAAAGAATGTGTTGGCAAGGACGTGGAGAAATTGGAACCCTTGTTCACTGCTGGTAAGAAAGTAAAATTGTGCAGCCTCTGTGGAAAACAGTTTGCCAGTTCCTCAAAAAGGTCAATATAGAATTACCAGATGACTCAGCAATTCCACTCTTAGATATAAACCTAACATAACTGATCAGGAACAGGAGGTTCCGGTCCACGATGGCAACACAGCAGGCTCCTGAACTCATCTCCTCCCACGGACACACTGAACCTTCAGCTACACACAGAACAATTCCTTCTGAAAGAAGTCTAGAAACTAGCTGAGCAAATGCTACACATTGGACAAAAAAGAAAATACCCACATTGAAATGGGTCTTGGCGCACCCTCTTGGCGCACTGGGAACCATTAAGAACAAAGAAGGCGGCTTGGACAATCTTGAAGGTTTGAGAGACAACCAAGTTTGGGCGGGGCTGAACGACAAGGTGCATCTCCTACACGAACCGTGCTGTCAAGACTGGGAGAGGTGACTGCTTTATCTAAGGCGCAGAAACCAACACAGCGAGTGGAGGAAAATGAAGCCTCCACGCTGGGTCTGGGACTTCTGGAAATCCCTTCTCCACAGCTTCAGGCGGCTCCCTGCTGGGCCCACCCACTTTCACCCCAACTTCTGGCTCTGACCGAGGACCCTAGCTCTGCCAGTTCTGCCGTCTCACCAGACAAATCCTGAGACGCACCCTGCAGTCAGTCCCCTTCTGCCTCTTCTCTAGGGACCCCTAGCATCTAATTATGTCCCAGAAATAGCAGAAAAGTCATGATGCAGCAGCCACGGGGAGGTCCCTGCTCCCTCAGCTTCTCCCCCAGTAGAGCCTGAGATTCAGTCCCCACTGGCACCCGATCCCCCTGGATGAAGCTGTAACTCCTTCCCGTGGTCTCTTTTGAGAAATAAATGATGAAGCAAAATGCCCTAAGTCTCTGACACTTCAGGATAATTTAGTAGAGCGAGCGGTCTCCTCAGACACCTGTAACTTGGGGGTAGGGCAGACTTGGGGGTGGCAGGAGCCTAAAGCAGAGAAGGAGTTTCCCAGACACCCTTGGCTGCCCCCACCGCCCTGCTGTCTGTTCAGCCGACTCACTGGCCTGCTCCAAGGAAGCTCCAAGGAGCCAAAGCCTCAGGAGGAGCCGCTTCGAGTGTTGTGGAGAGACCACTGGCCCAGAAGTCAGTTCCAGTCTGAGCTTTGTCACCCAACTTGCTGGGTGACCTCAGGCCAATAGCTTTCCCTTTCAGAGCCTCAGTTTTTGTTTTCTATTGAATTTGAGGAGCTTGGATGCAAAGGGCCATACTAGCCCTGACGTTATGGGGTCGGAATAACCAACTCCTCCGTTAAGAATTAAATGAACTCTTTTTGAAAAAAATTAATAAAAAGAAATTATACCTGAATAAAGCTGACTTTTTTTTGTTTTCTGAGGACGATTAGCCCTGAGCTAACGTCTGTCACCAATCTTCGTCTTTTCGCTTGAGGAAGATTAACCCTGGGGCCAGTCTTCCTCTATTTCATATGTGGGTCACCGCCACAGCATGGCTGATGAGTGGAGGAGGTCTGCACCTGGGATCCGAACCTGTGAACCTGGGCCGCAGAAGGAGAGCACACGGAACTTAACCACTACGCTGCCAGGCCAGTCCCTAAAGTTAACTTTTTAAATTTGTCTCTTGAGGGGTTGGCTTCCTGCTGTGAGTGGAGGCGGGAAGCAGAGGCTGAAGGGTGAAGGTGGGCAAGTAAGGAGCCCATGCCTCTTCTTACCCCTCTAGGAAGACACAAGCCATGACTCTACCTCTCTGCCATTTTCTGGGGACACAGGGAAGAGAGTGGGCCGGGGTAGACCACCAGGGCAGCTTGGAGTCCAGGCCAGAGCTGGTGCCTGACCTCCAGGCCCTGTCAATAAAAAAGTGTTCTTAGTGGTAACAATGACATATTTTTTTTTCACATTTTCTATGTCTCCAGCTCTCTACCAAGTACAGCATATGCATTATCTCAACCTTATTAACAACCCTATTAACAACCCTCCAGGTGGCACTTACTTTTTTCCCAGTTCTGCAAACATAAAGCTAAGACTTACAGAGGTTAAGTAATTTCAAGAATGCTCTGGGCAAATTAGTAAGAGTGACTCATATTATTAATTACGAGTAATAACTAGTTAGACAACTTGAAAGTAAAAAAAAATTCCCATTCAACATTATCAAAATATATAAAATATCTACAGATAAACATATCTAGAAATGTACAGAAATTTTCAGAAAATCCTACGAAACTTTACTGAGTGACATAAAGAAAGATCTGGATAAAAAGACTTTGAAATTTTCTATAATAAAAAAAGGTTCGGTCTTCCCAAAAGAAGAAGCCTTCACAAAGTAAAGACGTCCATCTTGGCGAACACGATTCATACCCTAAATATAATCAAAATCAAAGCCCGGTGGGTTTTGCAACCCCTCATGAAATAATTGATTCGGGCAGCGATCATCCAGGGCTTCGAAAATCATTTGGTGAAAGTTTGGCTGGGACCAGATATTTCCAGGGTGCCAAATGGTCACGCTACAGACAAGTAAGTAGGAAAGCACAACCTTACAGTGGGAGTATTAGGGGACACCACCTAAAATGTATTAATTGATCTTCACCACAGTAAAAGTGGGTTGGTGAGACCCATGCTCCCCCGGAGGTGATGCAACACGAAGACAGTTGAACTTGACCTCATCAAACCTCTAGAGCTAACATTCATCTACGGAAATGTGAAGGATCGAGAAGTAAGTTGAAAGACATCACCAGGGAGCAATGTGGGACACTCTAAAGAACAACTCCTCTGTTTTGTTCAACAAATAAATAGCATGAAGAAGGAGGAGGAGGAAGGGAAAGAAGAGGAGACGCAGGAATTGAAGAGAATGTTCTAGATTAAAAGAAACTTACAAGACATTACAACCAATGCAATGTGTACGCCTTGTTTGGATTCTGATTTGAACAAACCAACCAAATAAAGTCATTTTTGAGATGATAGAAAAGTAGGGGGGATGGCCCGGTGGCCTGGTAGTTAAGTTTGGCTTGCTGCTTCAGCGGCCTGGGTTCGGTTCCAGGGCACAGACCCACAGCACTCATTGGCGGCCATGCTGTGGCAGCAACCCACATACAAAATAGAGGAAGATTGGCACAGATGTTTGCTCAGGGCAAATCTTCCTCAAGCAAAAAAAAGGAAGATTGGCAACAGATGTCAGTTCAGGGTGAATCTTCTTCAGAAAAAAAAGAAGAAAAATAGGATACAAATAGAATATTAGACGATGTTAAGAAATTACTGTTAATTTTGTTAGGCATGGCAACAGTATTGTGATTATGTGAGAAAATCTTCTTATCCTTTGAGATGCATACTGAACCATTTTCAGGTAAAATGTGAGACACATTGAATTTACTTTAAAACACGTTAGCCAAAAAAAGGGTGAGGATATGCAAGAAGGAAGTGTTGTAAAATGTTGATTGCTGAGACTTTCAGTTATAAGATGAACAAGTTCTGGGGATCTGATGTACAGCCTGAGGACCATAGTCATCAATACTGTAGTGTATGCTTGAAAGTTGCTATGAGAGCAGAGCTTTTTTTTCTTGCTGGATTATGCTCACTCTTTGTCGACCAAGCAATTTAGAGTCTTGAAATGAGCCTCTGATGTATGCCTCCGTCGGGAGGGAAAAATGAGGTCCCACGCCTTAAAGACATACTTCTCATCACTTGGATCAAACAATCTTTCACTAAAAAGAAAGAGCAGAAAATACCATCTTCCTTAAGTAAATAACTTTAAAGGAGGTTTAAAAATTTTCCAAAAGAGCAAAGCTATGAAGTGCTGTGCATAATAAACGCTCATTTGTATGATGCAATATTAATAAAGTACTAACATTTCCATGTCCGAAATCAGGCCAGACTCCTGAGCAGCTTTGAAGAGGGATAATTATTTATTTCCCAGTTAATCTAATTTTATTGAACCCGTAATGCTATGGGCACAATGGCAGTGCTCAGTACTGCAGGAAGAACAAGGCTAAGTAGTTTGTGTCCTGGTTCCTTTATCACCAGCCGCATGACTTTCCATTACGTTTTTACTTTTTCTGGGCCTTAGAGAAAGATGAATTTTCTGGCTGTAAATTGGGGATCAAGGCAAATACTGTAATGAAAGCAAAATACCCATTCAACACACCAAGGATTCTGAGCCAGTCAAACGCAAGGAATAGGTCTTGAACTTGGAGTTGAACAGGGTTGTGGTCAATTATACTTTTTAGGAAATGACCATTATAACTAGAAGTTTGGATTAAATGTAATTCTAGGGATCTGAGTATGTAAGAAATTCAGTCGTCTCATAGCCGTTAGACTAAAAATTTCACAAATGCAAGTAAAAGAGTTAGTAAGAAAGCCAAATTTGATCTAGACAGTTCCAAGCTTTTGAATATCTTCTTTCGGAGAGTCACTAGAGTACTCCCTAACCACTTTGCTTCCTGGTTTGAGAAAAAAAGCTCTTTTGGGTGGTTTACGCGGCATGTATGACAATTTTAAAATGCTTCTGTTCCTTTGTTTAAGATACCTAAATTTATTTTCATCCCTAAAACAATCAGCAATTCCACCTTTTTTCCTCTGATGTATAACCTTCTTGAAGGAAGTTGTATCATTAACTCATTGATGCATTGATTGATTTCTTCCTTCCTTCCTTCTCTCCTTTTATTGCGGTAACATTGGTTTATAACATGATATAAATTTCAGTCATACATCGTTATATTTTTATTGCTGTGTAGATTACGTCATGTTCACGTCCCAAAGACTAATTACAATCCATCACCGCACACATGTGGCTGATCACCTTTTGCCCTCCTCCCTCCCCCCTTCCCCTCTGGTAACCGTCAATCCAATCTCTGCCTCTATGTGATTGTTTGTTGTTTTTATCTTCTACTTACGAGTGAGATCATACGGTATTTGACTTTCTCCCTCTGACTTACTTAGCTTAACATAATACCCTCAAGTTCCAGCCATGTTGTCACAAATGGCCGGATTTCATCGTTTATTGTGGCTGAGTAGTATTCCATTGTGTACATATACCACATCTTCTTTATCCGTTCCTCCCTTGATGGGCACCTAGGTTGCTTCCAAGTCTTGGCTATTGTGAATAACGCTGCAGTGAACATAGGGGTGCGTGTATCTTTACACATTCATGTTTTCATGTTCTTTGGGTAATGCCCAATAGTGGAATAGCTGGATCGTATAGTAGTTCTCTTCTTAATTTTTTGAGGATCTCCATACTGTTTCCCATAGTGGCTGCACCAGTTTGCACTCCCACCAGCAGTGTGTGAGAGTTCCCTTCTCTCCATATCCTCTCCAAAACTTCTTATTGCCTGTCTTGTTAATTGTAGCCACTCTGATGGGAGTAAGGCGATATCTCATTGTAGTTTTGATTTGCATTTCTCTGATAGTTAATGGTGTTAAATATCTCTTCATTTGCCTGTTGGCAGTCTGTATATCTTCCTTGGAGATGTCTGTTCAGATCTTTTGCTCATTTTTCAATTGGGTTGTTAGTTTTTTTGTTGTTGAGATGTATGTGTTCTTTATATATTTTGGACATTAACCCCTTATCTGATATGTGGTTTGCAAATATCTTCTCCCAATTGTTAGGCTGTCTTTTCATTTTGTTGATGGTTTCCTTTGCTGTGCAGAAGCTTTTTAGTTTGATGTAATTCCATTTGTTTGTTTTTTCTATTGCTTCCCTTGCCCGGTCAGATGTAGTACTTGAAAGTATGCCTCAAAAGACCAATGTTGAAAAGCATACTGCCTACATTTTCTTCTAGAAGTTTCATGGTTTCAGGTCTTACATTCAAGTCTTTAATCTGTTTTGAGTTAATTTTTGTGTATGGTGTAAGATAATGGTCTACTTTCATTCTTTTCATCTGCCTGTCCAGTTTTCCCAACACCATTTATTGAAGAGATTTTCCTTTCTCCATTGTATGTTCTTGGCTCCCTTGTCAAAAATTAGCTGTCCATAGATGTGTGGGTTTATTTCTGGGCTCTTGATTCTGTTCTGTTGATCTGCGTGTCTGTTTTTGTGCCAGTGCCATGCTGTTTCGGTTACTATAGCTTTGTAGTATATTTTGAAATCAGGGAGTGTGATACCTCCAGCTTTGTTCTTTTTTCTCAGGATTCCTTTGGCTATTCAGGGTCTTTTGTTGTTTCATATAAATTTCAGCATTCTTTATTCTATTTCTGTTAAAAATGTCATTGGAACTTTGATAGGGATTGCATTGAATCTGTAGATCGCTTTAGGAAGTATGGACATTTTAACTATGTTAATTCTTCCAATCCAAGAAGATGGAAAACCTTCCATTTCTTTGCGTCCTCTTCAATTTCTTTCAACAATGTTTTATAGTTTCAGTGTGCAGATCTTTCACCTCTTTGGTTAAGTTTATTCCTAGGTATTTTATTCTTTTCGTTGCAATTGTAAATGGGATTGTATTCTTAATTTCTCCTTCTGCTACTTTGTTGTTAGTGTATAGAAATGCAGCTGATTTTTGCATGTTGATTTTGTATCCTGCAACTTTACTGTATTCATTTATTATTTCTGGAAGTTTTTGGTGAATTCTTTAGGATTTTCTACATATAAAGTCATGTCATCTGCAAACAGTGATAGTTTCACTTCTTCCTTTCCAATTTGGATCCCTTTTATTTCTTTTTCTTGCCTGATTGCTCTGGCTAGGACTTCCAATATGATGTTAAATAAGAGTGGTGAAAGTGGGCATCCTTGTCTGGTTCCTGTTCTTAGAGGGATAGATTTCAGTTTTTCTCCATTGAGAATGATATTAGCTGTGGGTTTGTCATATATGGCCTTTTTTTATGTTGAGGTACTTTCCTTCTATTCAGAGTTCTTATCACAAATGGATGCTGTATCTTGTCAAATGCATTCTCTGCATCTATTGAGAAGATCATGTGATTTTTATTCTTCATTTTGTTAATGTGGTGTATCATGTTGATTGATTTGCAGATGTTGAACCATCCCTGCATCCCTGGAATGAATCTCACTTGATCATAGTGTATGATCTTTTTAACGCATTGTTGTATTTGATTCGCTAGTATTTTGTTGAGGATTTTTGCACTGATGTTCATCAGTGATATTGGGCTGTAATTTTCTTTTTTTGTGCTGTCTTTGTCTGGTTTTGGTATCAGGATAACGTTGGCTTCATAGAATGAGTTATGAAGCTTCCCCTCCCCTTTAAGTTTTTGGAAGGGTTTGAGAAGCATAGATATTAGGTCTTCTTTGAATTTTTGGTAGCATTCACAAGGGAAGTCATTTGGTCCTGGACTTTTATGTTTTGGGAGGTTTTTGATTCCTGTTTCAATCTCCTCACTGGTGATTGGTCTATTCAAATTCTCTATTTTTCTTGATTCAGTTTTGCAAAGTTGTATGATTCTAAGAATTTATCCATTTCTTCTAGATTATCCAATCTGTTGGTGTATAGCTTTTTGTAGTATTCTCTGATAAACATTTGCATTTCTGAGGTGTCTGTTGTAATTTCTTCTCTTTCATTTCTGACTTTATTTATTTGATCCTTCTCTTTTTTTCTTGGTGAGTCTAGCTAAAGGTTTGTCAATTTTGTTTATCTTTTCAAAGAATCAGCTCTTAGTTTCATTGATTTATTCTTTTCCTTTCCTTTTTATTTTTTAGTCTCTATTTCATTTATTTCTGCTCTGGTTTTTATTATTTCCTTCCTTCTACTGATTTGGGACTTTGTTTCTTCTTCTTTTCTAGTTCCATTAGGTACACAGTTATATTATTTATTTAAGATTTTTCTTGAGGCATTGCTATAAACGTCCCTCTTCGAACCACTTTTGCTGTATCCCATAAATTTTGGACTGTTGTATTTTCATTTTCACTTGTCTCCAGGTATTATTTAATTTCTCCTTTGATTTATTCATTGACCCATTCATTGTTCAGTAACATTTAGTTTAATCTCCACATATTTGTGGCTTTTCTGATTTTCTTTCTGCAGTTGATTTCTAGTTTCACACCATCGTGGTCAGAAAAGATGCTTATTATTCCAGTCTTCTTAAATTTATTGACACTTGTTTCACAGCCTAATATGTGATCAATCCTGGAGAATGTTCCATGTGCATTTGAAAAAAATGTGTATCCTGTGGTTTTTGGATGCAATGTTCTATATATATCTGGTCTAATGAGTCATTTAAGCCCAATGTTTCCTTATTGATCTTCTGTTTGGATAGTCTATCCATTGGTGTAAGTGGAGTGTTAAAGTCCCCTACTATTATTGTGTTACTCTCTATTTCTCCATTTCTGTTGGTTAACAATTGCGTTCTATATTTAGGTGTTTCTATGTTGGGTGCATAGATATTTACAAGTGTTATATCCTCTTGTTGGATTGTTCCCGTTATCCTTATGGAGTGATCTTCTTTGTCTCTTGTTACAGTTTTTGTTTTAAAATCTATTTTGTCTGATATAAGTATCGCTACCCCCGATTTCTTTTCTTTGCCATTTGCAAAGAGTGTCTTTTTCCATCCTTTCACTTTCAATTTGTGAACGTCCTTAGGTCTAAAGTATGTTTCTTATAAGCAGAATATATATGGGTCTTGTTTTTTTATCCAGTTGGCTACCCTATGCCTTTTGATTGGAGCATTTAGTCCATTGACATTTAAAGTAGCTATTGGTAAGTATGTACTTATTGCCATTTTGTTACTTTTTTCTGGGTGTTTTAGTAGTTTTTCTCTATTCCTTTCTTCTTTTTTTTTTTTTTTTTTAAAGATTTTATTTTTTCCTTTTTCTCCTCAAAGCCCCCCGGTACATAGCTGTGTATTCTCCGTTGTGGGTTCCTCTAGCTGTGGCATGCGGGACGCTGCCTCAGCGTGGTCTGACGAGCAGTGCCATGTCCGCGCCCAGGATTCGAACCGACGAAACACTGGGCCGCCTGCAGCGGAGCGCGCGAACCCAACCACTCGGCCACGGGGCCAGCCCCTCTCTATTCCTTTCTTCTTCTCTTGCTCTCTTCCCTTGTGGTTTGATGGCTTTCTTTAGTATTCTGTTTGGGTTCCTTTCTCTTACTTTTTTGTGCATTTATTATAGGTCTTGTTTGTGATTACCATGAGGTTCGTATATAATAACCTACGCATATAGCTATCTATATTAAGTTGATGGTCTCTTTAGTTTGACCTCTTTCTAAAAGCTCTACTCTTTTACTCCCTTCCTCCCACATTTTATGTTTTTGATATCATATCTAACCTCTTTTTTTACTGTATATGTATTGGTTACCCTCTTGTCACAGAAATAGATAATTTTAGCACTTTTGTCTTTTGACCATCATATTGTCTTCATAGGTGGTTGATCTGCTACCTTTACCGTATGTTTCCATTCACCAGTGATTTTATTGTTTTTTTTTGTTATAATTTTCTTTTTCCTATTTGTGGTATTCTCTTTTCCACTTAAAAAGTCCCTTTAGCATTTCTTATAGAACTGGTTTCTTGGTGATAAACTCCCTTAGTTTTTGCTTCTCTGGGAAACTCTTTATCCCTCTCTCCATTCAATGATAACCTTGCCAGGTAGAGTATTATTGGCCGTGGGTTTTTTCCTTTCAGCACTTTAAATATATCATGCCACTCCCTTCTAGCCTGTAAGGTTTCTGTGGAAAAGTCAGCTGATAGCCTTATGGGGTTTCTTTTGTGTGTAACTTGTTGCCTTTCTCTTGTGGCTTTTAGGATTCTCTCTTCATGTTTAATTCTTGACATTTTAATTATAATGTGTCTTGGTGTGGGCCTCTGTGCTTCCTGTACCTGGATGCCTGTTACCTTCCTTAGGTTAGGAAAGTTTTCAGCTATTATTTCTTCAAGTAGATTCTCTGCCCCTTTGTCTCTCTCTCCTCCTTCTGGGACACCTATAAAATGGATATGAGTGCTCTTGATGCTGTCACAGAGGTCCCTTAGGCTGTCCTTGTTATTTTCCTTTTTTCTTTTGTCTGTTCAGCTTGGGTGATTTCCTCTCGTCTTTCATCCAGCTCACTGATCCATTCTTCTGTATCATCTATACTGCTATTGAACCTCTCTAGTGAAGTTTCATTTCCAATATTGTATTCTTCATTTCTAATTGGTTGTTTTTTATGTTTTCCAATTCTTTCTTGAATTTCTCACTGAGTTCATCCATTCTTATGACTTCCTATTTGAACTCTTTGTCAGGTAGATTGTTTATTTCTGTTTCATTTAGTTCTTTTTCTGGGGGTTTGTCCTGTTCCCTTACTTAGGACATATTCCTTTGTCTCCTGATTTTGCCTCTTTCTCTATGCTTATATCCACGTATTAGGTAGGTCAGCCTTGTCTCCTGACCTTGGAGAGATGGCCTTATGTAAGAGATGATTTCTGAGACCCAGCAGTGTGCTTCCCAATCATCACCAGTTCCAAATGTTCCAGGAGTGTACCCTCTGTGGGCTATATGTGTCCTTCTGTTGTGACAGAATTGCTCATGCTACAGGTGCTCTGGAAGGCTAGGCTGTCCCCCTGGCTGGCTGGTTGTAAGGCTCAGCTGTGTGTGGCTACTATGGACACTTCAGTCACTTTATCAGTCATGGGGAACGGCAGCACAGGTGGCTGCAAGGTCTAATAGCACAATGCTATTGCATTTTTTCTGTTAAGTGAGTAGGCCCACAGCGTGGCTGGTTGCTAGGCTCAGCGGCTTGCAATTGCTGTAGGCCTCCAGCCTGCAAGGCTGTTGTCAGCTCTTTCAGGATTGCCACTGAGCGGGGCGGGTCCCAGGCATGGGAGCACAGAATTGTTTCAGGCTTTAGAAGGTGGAGCCAATTCCCTTTGTGGCTGCTTGAGAAACACAAGTCTGCTGCAACTGACAAGCCCCACCACCCACAGGGCCACACACCCCATCAACACAGTCCTGCCCTGTGCATGTGCCCCAACCTGCTGAGGCAGACCCAGTTGCCCCACTGCTTAGGCCTCACACAGTCCACCAGTGCAGGCCTGCCCCTTGTGTGTACCCTGCCCCGCAGAGTCAGACCCACTCGCTCAGCTGCTGAGGTTCCAGGAACCCTGCCTATGCAGGTCCACAAGTTGTCTGAGGGCTTGCTGTTGGGTGGGGCCTGTCCCTAGGGCAGGCTGCCTGTCCTGGCTGAGCTGGATTACATCAGTGCTCTAGTGGGTGGAGTAAACCCTGGGCTAACAGGCCAGGGGAAGAACTCCAATGGCATCTGCCAGCATCTGTGTCACCACACCTGTACTAGGTCACAATAATAGCCACCACCAATGTCTCGGTTCCTAGAGAGGTCTCACCTCTCACTGAGATGCACTCAGAGCCCATAAGGTGAGTCTTTTTTCACCAAAAGACTGTGAACCTTTCTTTCTGGTGATTTTAGGTTGCTTTCCAAAATGGGTGGGTCCTTTAAGAGCCAGGCTTTTCTTCCTTATGTCTGCTAGCTTTTCTGGGGGTATTTCCCTTTTTAGTTAGTAGCCAACAAAGCTAGATATTATGACACTTGTCTCAGTTGTGCTGAGTCTGAAGGATGTTTATAGTGGTACCACTCCCCCACTCAGGCCCCCGACTCCTCCAGGGAAGGCTGCGTACCTTAGGGTTGCTTCCAACTGGCCATGAAGCACTGTGTCTCACAAAGGTGGCATTTTTTTCTCTTCAGAAAGGAATTTCTGCCTCTTCCACCTCAGTTAGGACTGTCCCTTCTTGCAGGGGTTCTTTTTGTCCAGACTTCAGTTCTCTCAGGGGTAATTGTTCCAAGAGTAGTTGTAAATTTGCTGTGTCTGTGGGAAGAGGTGAGTTCAGAGTCTGCCTACACCACTATCTTAACACTGTCCCCCTGTCAATCATACCTTAATAAAGCTGGGGAAAATGTTAATTGTTGAATCTGGGTGACGGGTGATAGGGCTTCATAAAAATATTTACTGTTCTTTTACGTATTTTTGAAAATCTTTATGACAAAATGTTTAACAAAAGACAATGGATTTATTTTTGGAACTTAAAAAAAGTGATTATTAGGTTCATATGGAAGAATGGAATACTTGTGTCATGGACAACTGAAAACATAGATTAATGAAGGGTAACGACACCATCAGTCACTAAAATGTATTGTGAAGCTGCAGCTACAAAAGTGGTACTGACACGAAAATAAACAAATGGAAAGAACAGAAAACCCAGAAACAAGCTCCTGTTACATATAAGACGAGTTTTTAATAAAATTCTGATTTCCAATAAATAGCAAAGGTTTGAATTATTCACTAAATGATACTAGAACAACTCCTTAATAACTTAGAAAAAAGGTGTTTCCCTATCTCACTCCCTAGACCAAAATAAATTTCTGGTGAATTGAAGATTTAGCATGTTTTTCAAAAATCACAAAAGAACTATAAGTAAATAAGGTGAATATTTATCTGACATCAGTCAAGAAAGACTTTTTTCAGCATAAAAACAAAGGGATTAAAACATGAAAGAGAAGACTGAGTTGCCTACTCCAGAGTTTAAAACTTTGGTCCAAAGCAAAAACAAGGAAACAAATATTTGCAGGATGGGATTAGAATAAGCATTTATCAAGCTCATTCATTCAATCATCAGAACCGTCCTCTAAAATAAATATTATTGTCTCTATCTTATAGAAAACTGAGGTTCAGAAAAGTTGAGAAACTTGTCCAAAGTCACATAGCTAGAACCTGGTAGCACTAGGATTCCAAACCAGGGCTGCCTGACTCCAGTTTACATCTGCTAGCCACGTTACCATACTGCCTCTTGTGTATAAGTTAGTAGTATCCTTAATATATAAACAGCTCTTAAAACTCAATAATAAAAATAAAAGTTCCCCCAATAAAAATGGGTAAGATAGAAAAACAGGCAATTCACGAGAGAAGAAATACAATTAATCAGTATAAACAGATAAAGAAATGCTCTCCCTCACCAATATTCAGAAGAAGGAAAATTAAAATGAGACACTGTTTTCCATTGGCAAAGATTTGATTTACTTCTTTCTTAATATCCTATACTTGGTGGGTGTATCTGTTAAGTAGCTTTGTTTGTGAGCAACAGGAGCTGAATTTCAGACTGTTCTCTTTATTTTTAATTTTTAAAATTTTTCCTTTTTCTCCCAAAGTTCCCCAGTACATAGTTGTATATTTTTAGTTGTGGGTCCTTCTAGTTGTGGCATGTGGAATGCCACCTCAGCATGGCTTGAAGAGCAGTGCCATATCTGCGCCCAGAATTCGAACTGGTGAAACCCTGGGCCGCCAAAGCAGAGCACGTGAACTTAACTACTCGGTCACGGGGCCGGCCCCTAGACTCTTCTCTTTAGAGCACTGCCTTCTCTGATCAGAATTGAATGGACAGGTGGGCAGGCTAGAGGTCATGGAAGAGTCCAGTGGCTCTAACCTGGGCCAAATGCCCTCACCTGTCATAGGGAAGTACCTGGTGATCAGCAGCCACCCAGAATTAGAGGAGTTGGGGGGCAATGACTCCACCAAAAGAACGGATGCTGGGCAGACAAAAACAAGACACGTCTACACAGAGCAGGTGTAGGCTCCCCTACCCTCATTTACTTCCTTTCTGAAAGGCCATTTGACCGGATATTCAAAGCCAGAAAAACGATCACATCCTTTGACCTAGCATTTCTCTTTGTTGTTTGTTTTATTTTTTATTGAGGTAAAATTGACATGTAACATGACATTAGTTTCAGGTGTACGACATAATGATTTGTATTTAGTTACATTGCAAAGTGATCACCATAATGTCTAGTTAACGTTTGTCACTATGCGTGGTTACAGACTTTTTTCTTATGATGAGAACTTTTAAGCTCTACTCTGCTAGCGACTTTCAAATATGCAATACAGTATTGTTAACGATAGTCATCGTGCTGTCCATTACACCCCCAGGACTTCTTTATTTTATAACTGGAGGTTTCTACCTTTTCACTGACCTAGCATTTCTACTTTGACAAATTTACCCTAAGAGAATAGTTAGAGATGTGACTCAAACTGTGTGTGCAAAGATTGTTGTCATAGCTTTATTTATGGGAGTGAAAAAAATGGAAACCTATATGTTTCCTAATAGGGAACTGATGATATACGTTTTGGCATATCGATCTTAGAAAATACCACGTAACCATTAGGAATGATGCTATTGGAGGACACTTCACGACACATGAAAATGTCCTCAAAATAATCTTAATTGAAAAAGCAGTACTTCAATGTATATGTGTAGTTTGTAATCAGGAAAAAAAAGCCTCAAAAAAATGCGCCTTCTAAATAAAGCTGCCAAGGGGATGCTAGGATCCCCAAAGTAACATCAGATCATAGAATATAGGGCTCCTCTTTTCCTGAGAGCTTAGAAAACAGCATGAGGGATTCAAGTTAAACCCACGGAAGAACTTCCTGACTGTGAGGGTTGTCCTGGCCTGCAATATCCTCTTCCTCTCTCAGGGTCAGACAAGGTAACGCCTTGCTTCAAAGGTCCAGGAACTGAATAGGAATTATCAGGATGCAATGACAGAAGTCACAGATTAGTTAGGAATTAACTGTGTCCTTGAGCCAGTCCCCTCCTACCTCTGGCCTCCGGTTTCCTCATCTTTCAAATGGGAGGGTGGGAGGATGGCCTTGCTCTCCTCCAGTCCTGGTAAAGTACTTTGGTTCAGTGGGGTTTCTGTTTGGGGCCCTTAAGACCCTGAGCCCCAGCTTGCCTCTCTTTCACCAAATGCAGGAGGCAAATAATGTGAAATCCAAGGTGGTGTTTTTGGCTGAGATGACTTTTTGCTCAGGATCCGTTAGGGCCAGGGGAGGGGGTCCCAGAAGCCACCTACATCTGCTGTGACCAGCAACCTCAGCCAAACCAAAACCCGTGCTCCATCCACTCCCGACAGCTGAGGCAGCTGGCAGAGGGCAGTTCTGCCAGATCCACTGGAGAGGATCTCACCGAAGGCGGGGGGCTCTCTCTCCCACCCACGGGGTCCCGGGCTGGCCTCACTCACTGTGCCAGCCTGGGCCAGCCTTCTCCAGCAGGGAGCTCTGACCCCAACCCCAATGCTGCCTGGGCATCCAGGACTCTGCAACGCCCTCCTTGCCGTTCAAAGCTGAGTTCCATCCCCTGCTGGGGCTTCAACATCTTAGAGACCCAGGAAAGGGAGGGTCTGACTCAACAGCCTTCACCCTTTATGCAGATGAGGAAAACTGAGGCCCAAAGAGGGAGAAGACGTGCCCAAGATCACAGCCCAAGTCAGCAATACAGGCAGGACTGGATCCTAGCCCCCCACACCCAGGACCTGCCCCCACCCATCATCGGTTCTTGCACAAGCACCCTTGAGGCTCTTGGGCGGGAGGTGGGGCCAGGACAAAGCAGACATGTGCCACTCCATCCACCCCTTCTTCTTCCTCCCCTGACTCAGCTGCTCTAGCCTTCCTGGAGCTGCAGGTGTTAATTTAGAGGCCCCTGGGCCCTGACCTTATTAGATACTGGCAGCAGAACCATGAGGGCCTGGAGCCTCCTCCTCCTGGTGGCCTTCCTGGCTTTGGGGAGCCAGCTGCCTGCTGCCTTGGGCAGCAGGAAGAGAGGTGAGTGTGGGTCCGTTCCTCTGCTCCAGAGACCAGGCGGTATCTACTTCTCTGGGGACAGCAAGGGTTTGAGGAAGGCAGGCAATGCAGTGTGTGTGTGTGTGTGTCTGTGTGTGTATGCCTGTGCGTGTGTCTCTGTGTGTGTCTGTGTGTGTGCCTGCCTCTTGGTGCTTCCAGCTGCTTGCATTCTGTTTGTGTATCGTCATGCCTGCCAGTCTGCCCGTGTCTTTATCTGTAAATATCTTCCGGCCAGTTTCTCAGTGTTTGTCTGTGTCTGTCTACATGTCTGAATGTGAGATTGTGTGTGCACGCATGCGCCTGTCTCCGTGTTTATGTGTATCATTGTGCCTGCTTGTCTGTGCGAATCTGTGTCTGCACATGTATACTTAGGTATGACTGCATCACACGTGTATGTCGAGCCTGTATGCCTGTACGCATGTGAACACGTGTCTCTGTGCCTCTGGGGAGGGGGAGCGAACCTCTCGGCACCCGCTCTTCCCTGTTTGTCTCCATGGAGGTGTCTGGATCTGAGGGTCCGCAGGGCGGGGAGATGACCTTTTCCGTCATCTTGTGTGGCCAAGAAGGCCGTGCCTGGTCTGGCCTCTGCCCATCTTGCTTCTGTCCTTCTTGGGCCTTCTCAGTCCCGCAGCCCAGTGTGTGGAAGGGACTGTGGACCTGAGTAGGGGGCGTGGTCTCCGGGCTCTGGGATCTGTGGGGAGGAGTCTCGACACCCCCCTCTTCTCCCCCACCTCCTGGAAAAGGCTGAGGCTCACCTGTCAACAAGCGAGGGAGGAGGGGCTGCCTGAGCAGCTGGACTGCGCCGCCCGACCCGGGCGAGGCCTCCCCCTCCATCCCTGTCTGGGGCTGGAACTCTCCGACCGGCATCCACCTGTGCAGTCCTGCCTCTGCTTGGCGGGAGGGGACAATCATGGCGACAGGCTCCTACGTCCTCTCTGCCCCCTCTAGCGTAACTTAGGCCCTCCTCGGAGGCAGGGCTCTCTTCCTGGGCGTGAGCAGGCTTGGGGAGCAGACTGCTCAGAGACCCCAGGCTGAGGAGGGAAGGGTGCTGCAAGTTCCCAGGCCGGAGCCCGCGCCGGCTGTGATTCATGCGCCATCACCACCTGCCTCCTCACTGCGATGCTGTGAGGTCGGGACTATTTTTATCCCCATTTTTCAGATGTGGAACGCAAGGCTCAGTGGGAAACCACTTGCCCAAGGCCAAAGACTGACTCTGAGTTAGTCTGTAAGCGGCATTTGAGTGCAGGTCTTCAGAATCGGGAAGTCTCACCTCCCCAACTTACTCCTTGTAAAATGAGGTCTCATGCCTCTCTCTCAGGAGTAAACGGTGTCTTGAGGAATAAGGGCCTGGCATACAGTAACGTAGTGGGCAATCGGGAGAGCTGCTGCGGGCACTTGGAGCGAACACCCTGACAGTCAGCCCAGCTGCTCAGAGATGAGAGTTGGCACCTGCAGGACCGGAGCCTGCTCAGAACCTCTCTCACAGCCAAGTGGTCCACACTGGTCTCTCCCCCAGTTCACCACATCTCCATCCTTCCCTGGTTCCCATGAGCCACTGCCTGACTCTGGGTAGAACTTCAGACGGTGGAGGAGTGACAGGGTTGAGGGGAGGGAAGTCTCAGTTTTGCTGTCTGTGGAAGCCCAGGCACCTCTGTTTAAAATAACCCCCTCTACTCAAACATCTAAGGGTCCCTGACTTAAAGAGCCTGGCGCAGTCCCTGATAAATAGTGTCTACAAGTGAATTCAATGGTTATATGGTACCGATGGATAGATCTGTGTCTGGGGAGCGCTGTGCATATGATTGTGTGTATATGACTGTGTGTGCGAGTGTATGCCTCTGTTCACACCCACACGTATGCTACATGTTTGTATATATATGACTGTGCACGTCTGAGTGCATGTGCAATTATCTGTGTCTCTATATGTATGTCTGCAGGCCTGTATTATGAGGGGATGCCTCTATATTTGATGATGTGAATATGTCCCAATTCATATGTACATATATGACTGTCTGTGTTTGTACATATATATAACTGTCTTGTGAACCTCTGGGTATGTGTGTCTATGTATATGCATAGGTTAAATCATATGAAATTGCAACTTTTGTAGATCAAAAAAGTCGACTATCAGCAATTTCATGTGGTTGAGCCCACGGGTAATTGTGTATATACACCTGAGTGTGTTTGCCTATTTGACCGTGTATGTGCATCCGCATCTGTGTGTGTATACGTATTTGTGTCTGGGTGTGATTCTTTCATTCTCTGGGTCTACATATCCACCAGACTTGCGGGCACTGCGCGGCTGTTGGTGTGTGTATGGCCGCGTCTCTATGCATCCGTCCGTGAGCGAGGAGCCTGAATTTAGAGGGAACGTTAGAAAAGGCAGATGAAGACTTGAGTGTGACCCAGCAAGTGGGGCGCCTGGCACCCAGTCAGGGGCTGCAGAGGGCAGGTGGACACCAAGGAAAGCCACAGCCCTGGATCCGGCTGCGGCTGGGGCCTCTTGAATCTTTTCTCAGACACTTGACTGAAGTCAAGGCCCAGGACCAGTCCCCGTCCCCAGGGCTCAGTGGCAGCCAGAGCAGAGGCATGGGAGGTCAGAGGGAGCACCGCCCTGGGAGATGAGGACTCAGAGTCCTGGCCAGGCACGCATGGGTCAGGGTAGTCTCTCTCCTGTCAGGCGTTGAATTCTCCCTCTGAAGGGAAGAAGATACTGACTCAAGCTCTCTGTGTGAAATCCAGAAATGGCCCAAAATCCTAAGAAGAAGAGTGGCTAGGTAAGCTCTGGGACAGAACATTCTAGAGCCCTTCAGAAGAGTGCCTCAAAGACCAAGTTAATGCAGATTCCTGAAACAATGCCCTCTGCAATGATGACAAGCACACGGCCCAGATGTGGCCGACTGTGGCTGTGTGACAATGCACCAGGCTGGCAACAGCTGACATACCTGTGATGCTCGATCTCCCTTCAAAACCCTTTCTTTGCAATCACCACCGAGCCCTAGTGTTTTGTGTCAAGAGTTGTGCTTCAGCCTGACGGTGAGCAAAGCAGGTGGTAGGGGGCAGAGGGGACTGACTTAGTTAATCAGGCGTCAGAGAATAGGGTCTGCTGAGGACGTGCTGTTTCACCTGAGGCCTGACGAATGGGGTGTAGGAGAGAGCACCAGGCAGAGGGCACAGCCAAGCGAGGCCCTGCGAAGAGAAGCAGCTTGGACCAGGTCAGGAGCCGCAAAGCAGAAGGAGCGGAGAGGGTGAGGCCAGAGATGGGCCCAAGTGGAGACTTTGGACTTCATTTTTTCCTGTTCTTTACGTCATCTGAGTTTCAAACCAGGCCTGGGAAGAAGGAGTCCAACTTCCCATTTCACAGACAGAAAACTGAGGCTTGGAGTCAAAAAGCTTAACCATTTGTGACAACGTGGATGGACCTTGAGGGCATTATGCTAAGTGAAATAAGTCAGACAGAGAAAAACAAATACGCATGATCTCACTTATGTGTAATCTGAAAAAACAAAAGAAACCAAGTGCATAGATACAGAGAACAGATTGGTGGTCTGACCTGCCTCCAGCTGTAAGATTTGGGGGTTCTCTTACAGAGAAATTGGGGGGCTGTCCACCGGATGATGGGCCGTGCCTCCAATCGGTGCCGGACCAGTGCATGGACGACAGCCAGTGTCCCTCAAGGATGAAGTGCTGCTACCGGGCTTGCTATCGCCAGTGTGTCCATCTGGTCTCAGGTAAGGTCCCCCTCCACCTTGCTGGCCGCCCAAGCCCCGAGCCCCCGGGCCGGGCACAGGCAGGGCTCACCCAGCCCCTGTGTTGCAGTCAAGCAGGGCAGCTGCCCCAAGGACCCCCTGCGCTGCCTCAGCCCCATTCAGCACCTGTGCCACCAGGACTCAGACTGCCGGGGCTCCAGCCGGTGCTGCCTCGGCGCCTGCGGCCGGGACTGCCGAAACCCTGTCAAAGGTATGGTTCCTGTGCACCTGGGGCAGGTTCTTTCCCACTCTGAGCCCCAGCTCATGATATCCTTCCAGCTCAACACGCTTAACAGGATACCTTCCCAGCAGCCTGGGCCTCCCTGTAGCCAGAATTGGGGAAGTGGATAGAGTGGGAGGGGTCCTGTTAGGATGACGGAGGAACTGGGGAACCTTGGTTCTCTTACTGAACTTGCTGTGTTACGTGGACCACGATCCTAAACGGCTCTCAGCTTCAGTTTGTCCTTGTAAAGGAGGGTGGGGTGTCCTGCCTTAGAGGCCACCAGGACTGGGCCGATGGGGTCTGGATGGGGATCAAGCCCAGACCCCAGAGCCCTATTATGGGAGGGGGTTAACCCTTCCCTCCTTCCTCCTCAGGCTGATTCTGGTTTAGGATCCACGGCTCTGAACCTCGGGTTGATGTTCCCAGCAGCAAAAGATGATGATGACGGGCTTGGGACCCTGCCACCCAGGCCGCACTCTCTCTGCCAGCGGCCGTTCCAACCTTCCGATAAACTGATCTGGAGTCATTCCTCCTGCAACACCCCCCCCCCCCACAGTTTGCCAGACCGCAAAGGACCCCTCTCCTGCACACTGAACTGCTAATCCTTTCCAACGCCCACTTTCACATTCTTGTTGTATACACATTTCTTCCACCTAAAATGCCCAAGACAAGCAGGCCCCTCCTTGTGGAGTCCTGATCCCTTCCTCAGGCAGCCAGCCACCCCGAGCATATGTTCTAGCAGAGTTTTCCAAACATCAGAATATTCACATACCCCTTTCACAGTTTCCACCATACCTGCCAAACAGCTCCATGATTTTGCGTACGGCCTGTACTACTACTCACCTAAGGTTTTTCTTTAAATGGACTCACCTTCGTATATGAGTACATTTATTTCAAAGGAAAACCTTGATATCGCTACTATAAATGCGTGCGCGGGATCACTTGCCACAAATAGAGTGGAACTGTAAAAGCAAATGCAAGGAAAACAGCTAAGTTCCATTAAAGTAAATCATGCCAGATTAAACAATGTTAAATAATGTTATTGAATTCTAGCTGGATGCTGCCACCTGCCAAGACCGCGAGCCTGAAGCTTGTTCTCTCTCTCTGTTGTAATAAATGAAGCTGAGCAAGGGTTAAGAGATGTTAAAGATACAGATCTCTAAACTGAGACTTCCTCCCTGGGGTAATCAGAAAGTCTGAAAAGAACTACAATTTTCTCACTCCAAGAGTCAATGTTGCACAATGTTGCATCCGGGTACACCCTAAGATCAGCTCGAATTGCTCCACATTTGGGGAAATGTTGCTTGAACAGGTGGGATGTCGTTTTGATGGGAGGGGCTGTCTGTACCCTTGGAGGAGACCTCATTCACCTCGATTTCTTGAGGGCCCGGTCTGTAGTCAGGGCCTAGTGAGGGGGGTGGGGCGGGTGTCAATGAAGGAATGCCAGCCATCTAAGGGACATTCCTGGGCCCAGATAGCTGAATTCCTGACAGTCCTATTTCCCCAGGACCTGCTTGGGGAGGAGAAGGAGGTGGGCAGACTCCTTCCTGGTTTATCGACTGGGTCTCCTCAGCAGATGGAAGAATCTGGGGCTGGGCAGTCAACCCTGGAGGGGAGGCTGGGTATCTTGGGTCTTCTTTCTTTGTTCCCTTGACTGGGCAGGGTGGTCACAGGTGAGTCACCGCTCTGGGCCTCTGCTTGCCCTGTGGGAAGACAGAAAGAATTCTACTTCCTCACTGCCGTGGTCCTGCCCACGGGATTCAAGTGCCTGAGGGCTGAGTGAAGAGCAGCAAATGTTAATTATATGGATAACAAGCTGGAGCTGGGGGAGGAGCGAAGGAGAACCATCTGGGAGTCGCTGACTCCCTGTGAGCGTGGATCTCTCCCTCCCTCTTTCTGGGCCTCAGTTTCCCCATCTATAATCTCAGGTGGTTAACACAGGTAAGAAGGTACATGGTACTGTTTGCCCACAATCTCTACTTCCTCCCTATCCTGAGCATGGCTTCCCTGGGGAACAGCATACATCCCTGGCCCTGTGATTTGGGGTTTGGCCCTGGGCTGTGTTTTGGCTAATGGGATATGGGTGCAAGTGACAGTGCACCAGTTTCAAGGCAAGGCACCAGCCTTCTTGGAGCCTCCACCTACCATGAGAAGAGCTTGCCCAGAAGCCACTGGTCTCAGGATAAAAGACACCTGCAGCATCCCTAAGCTGAGCTGTCCCAGCTAATCCCCAGACTTGCGAGAGGGAAAGAAATGTTTGTGAGAGGAAGCTAGCGAGATCTGGGGGTTGTTCATTACCGATTTATCGCAGCAAGAGCTTGTCTAATTCGGATGATGCCCACTCTGCCTCACACATTAAAACCTCTTTTCATTCATCTATCCTTTAACCCTGGGAAAGGTGGGCATTGTTATTCCCATTTGACGATGAGGAAACAGAGGCTTTGAGACGAGACTTGCCCAAGATTCCCAGCTAAGGGGTGAAATAGCCCGGATTAAACCAACCACGTTCCTCCTTAGATACTGATAAAATCAACAGCAGTTAAAATTACAGCACACTTACCCTGTGCCAGCTGTCACTTTAATTACTTTACAAGTATAATCTCATTAAATCCTTGCAGGTTGACCACATAGGCCTTATCATTTTTGTCCATTTCACATATGAAGAAACTGAGGCACAAAGAGGTTAACTTGGCCAAGGTTGTACAGATTATAGTTAGTAGAACTGGGATTGAACCCCAAGGAGAGACACCAAAGCTTACACCTTATTGATTACTCTAATTACATTCTGTTTTTGAAAATTGCCTTCAGCGCTAAAGACTCAGTTTCCACATCTGAAAAATGGGGATTACAAAGACCCAAGGAGGTTATACGACCAGCCCCAGTTCTAGGCAGCTGGAACCTGAGTCTGATGGTATGCAGCTCATTGCCCTGCGTTTCTTTCCTGAAAGGCATCAGGAGGGAAATTGAGAAGCCCCAGGAGGAAGCTCCCAGGTGGGCCAGTTAGCACTCGGCTGCTAAGGGCACCATGGCTGTTCTGAGGCCCTGAGTTCTGAGCTAGTTCTTGGAGCAGCAGGAGGTGGCAGGCGCAGGCCATGGTCTCTGGCTGCAGGTGGCAGCATCTACACAGTCCATTCTAGAGTCACGTGCTCAGCTTCCTGGCTAACGCACTACCTGTTCTATCAGGTCTGCGCACAGGTCTGTCCTCAACTACCACATTCCAGTCCGCCCAGCTCCATCTCCACTGCCCTTCTGGAAAGTCTCCTGGGAGGCTGGCCACCTGCATCCGGGCGCCTAGGTCCTCCGTCTCCAATCTTGCTTTCCTCCCTCACTCATTCATGTCTGCTGAGCTCCAGGCGGTTCCTTCACAGAGCTCATGCACTAGAGAAAGAGACAACCCCCTAGCTAGAGAGCTGCGTGATGAGCATCCGGCTGGAGGAACCCAGAAGACTCTGCAAGGCCAGGAGGGACCTACCTCAGCCTGGAGACCAGAGAAGACTTCCTGAAGGAGGTGACAGCCAAGCCGAGACCTTGGGTTTTAGTAAGAGTTAGCCAAGTATGACACTGCTGGTCATCCATTTTCCTCTTCTTCCTTAACAACAGCAATGTCCCCAGTTGGAAACATTTGGCCACCCCCCCCCACCCAAGTGACTGGGGTGCTGGTGACATTCTATATTTTGACCCGGAGGGCAGTCACATGGATGCATAAATTTGTAAAAAAATTAATTTAGCTGTAACTTAAGATTTACTATAAGAACACTATACTTCAATTTTTTTAAGTAAATTAATTTTTTAAAAAATTGTTTCCTCCTCCTCAGGCTCCCTTGCAGCTAGGGATGGCCATGTGACCTAGAACTGGCCAGTCAGAAGTTAGAGGATGGCTAGCGGGTGGGACTTCCCAGAAGGCTATTGTTTTTCTAAGGAATGGGATAGATTCAGCCTTTTGCCCATCATCCATTCACCCTTCGCCCTCCTGCATGGCTGCTGCAGCCAGAACCACTGTCTGGTGACCTTGAGGACTGCTTTAGGTGGGTTTTCCCCAGAAGCAAATCTTGAGATGAAGATCACAGGATGGTGATGATTTGGAAATGCTACCAGGAGAAATGGGTATGGGAGTGGAGAAGTGTACCAGGAAGGGAGGGAGACCAGTAAGGGTGTGACATAAGCAAAGTCCCACAGGAGGGGCCTAGAGACAAGTGTAGTGACTCTTCTGAGTTGTCCCCATGGAGCAAGGACGCTGCAGCATGTAAGCCTCTGTACCCTTCAGTTATCAGTTAAGAACTTGGGGGTGGGGGTTGGGGCCCATAAATTCCCGGGCACTTCAGGCTCTCCTTGTGTGCTGGCATAGCAGGCTCTGTAGCCTTACAGTAGCCCTTTGACAAAGAGATGCAGATACTAGCCGTTGGGAGGGAAAGCATGCCAGGAGCCAGCGTGCACAAATGTGGTAAAGGGATCCAAGGGGATATGGACAAAGCACTGGCCTCCTCTGCTACTAGAATGGGAGCCACACAAGGACAGTGGAGGAGGAAGTGACAAGGAGGCTGGGTCTTCAGTGCCATTCTTGGGCAGCTGCACCATCTCTGGACTGCCAAAAAATGTCAGCTTCTCTCTGATTACTCAGCTCTATGGTTCAGTTTTTGTTTTTGCTGCTGAATTAAATCCTAACTGACATACTGGGTAAAGAAAAGGCAGGAAGAGTTGCTCACGGAGAGGGAACAGCATATGCTATTCCTCACCACAATTCTGAAAGGCAGTATTGTTCCCATTTTACAGATGAGGAAGATAAGAATCCAAGAGGAGATGTCACTTGGCCCATGGTCTCACAGCAATTCAGTGGTAAAGGCAGGATTCAAACACAGTGGTATCAGTTATCTGTGTAACAAATTACCACACACATAGTGGCTTAAAACAACACACATTTATTATCTCACAGTTTCTGTGGGTCAAGAATCCAGGATTAGCTGGGTCGTCTGCTTCAGGGTCTCACAAGGCTGAAATTAAGGTGTTGGCCGGGGCTGGGGTTTCATCTGAGCCTCGACTGGAGAGAGCCACTTTCAAGTTTACGGGGTTGTTAGCAGAATTTCAGTTCCTTGAGGGCTCTTGGGCTGACTTCCTCAGGTCCTGGCTGGTTGTTGGCTGGAAGTTGTCCTCATATCCTTGTGTTTCCAGCACAGCAACTAGCTCCATCAAGGCAGCAGGAAGTCACAATCTTGTGTAACCTAATGCCAGAAGCAACGTTCCGTCGCCTTTGCCATATTCTGTTCATTACAAGCAAATCAGTAAATCCTGCGCACACTCAAGGAGAAGGGATTACACAAGAGCATGAATACCAGGAGGCAGAGATCATTGGGTGACATTCTAGAAGCTGCCTACTTAATTACAAAAAGGTCTGCACCTTATGCAACATCAAGCTTACTCTTTAGGGTAAAACCTCATGGGTTCAGATGGCCATTTCTGGCCAGGACTGAAGGAGAATTTGGGGACAGCCCATCCACGGCATGTAAAGGGTATGGATACCCCTTTAGCCCCAGAGGCCCAGAATGCCCCTCTTCCCACTCCTGTCACTCATTAATTCATCCAACACTCTGTTTACCTCTCATGTGATCTGGGAGTGAAACGGATCCTGGTTCCATTCTCTTCTGCCCTTGGGAAATAGGTCTATCTTTTCTCTTCTTGGAAACTACCTCTCCAACCCCAGGGGGATCTCCCTGAGTATGGGGGGCAGTGGAGGCAGCAGAGAGAGCTCCAGGCCAGGAAACGGGAGAAGTACTTCTCCGCAGATCTGTCTCAGTTTCTTTGTTGACAAAACGAGGGAATTGGGTAGGATGATGGCTAAGCATCTTCCTGCTCTGACTTACTACTTTGAGGGAAGAATTGAGGGGGCACCGCCTAGAGCTGCACTGTCCAGTAAGGTAGCCACTAGCTACATGTGGCTACTGAGCACGTGAAATGTGACTAATCCAAATTGAGATTTACTGTAGGTGGATGGAGGAGGCAGAATTCTAAGATGATTCCCAGTGCCCCTGCCCCTGTATAATCTCCTCTTTGAGTGTATGTAGAATCTGAATGTGTGTTATACAGCAAAAGGGACGTTGTCCTGGGTGGGCCTGGCCTAAGCAAGTGAGTTCTTTAAAAGCAGAGCAGTTTCTCTGGCTGGTCCTAGAAGAGGAAGTCAGCATTCTGGTTTGGCTGGAAGAAAGCAAACATCCATCTTGTGAACCGCCTGTGGGGCCACGTGGCAAGAAACCGCAGGCAGCCTCTAGGGGCTGAGAGCGATCCCCAGCAGACAGCAGGAAAAGGGGGACCTCAGTCCTACAACCACAAGGGAATGAATTCTGCCAACAATCTGTGAGCTTGGAAGAGAACCCCAAACCCCAGATGAGAACCACAGCCTTGGCTGACACGTTGACTTCAAGCTGGTGAGACCCTGAGCTGGGAAGCCAGCCATGCCGTGCCCAGATTTCTGACCTATAGAAACCGTGAGATAATCCATTTGTATCAAGCTACTAAGTTTGTGGTAACTTGTCACACAGCAACAAAAATACCCTGGATTTTAAGACTTAGCCCAAAAAGGAAAATGTAGGGGCTGGCCCTGTGGCCGAGTGGTTAAGTTTGCGCACTCCACTTTGGCTGCCCAGGGTTTTGCTGATTTGGATTCTGCGCGCAGACCTAGCACCGCTCATCCCGCCACGCTGAGGCGGCATCCCACATGCCACAACTAGAAGGACCCACAGCTAAAATATACAACTACATGCTGGGGGCTGTGGGGAAAAAAGGAGAAAATAAATGGAAATGTAAAATATCTCATTAATAATTTCTTTACTGATTCCGTGTTGAAATTATAATATTTTGGACATACCGGCTTAAATGAAATACAGTATTAAGACTAATTTCACCTGTTCTTTTTACCTTTTTTAATGTTGCTATCAGAAAATTTTCAATTATATGTGCGGCTCGCGTTATATATATTGGATAGTGCTAGCCTAGAGGACTCAGAATTGAGTCATATGACCTCAGGTGAACCGCTCAAAGCCTTACATTTCTTATCTGGGAGACTAGAATAATAATAGACCTACCCCACACATGTATTTGCAGCTTAAATGAGATGAGGCCCGTAGAATAGATGAGGCCCACGGCAAGTGCTCAATAAATGTTGGTTAATATCATTATTAGTAGTAATAGTTATAAAGTAGAAATCCTTTCTTGTAACCAGGTCTGAATCTCCAGCACCCTCTCCCCAACCAGGCACACAGTAGGTGCTCAATAAATGCTTGCAGATTAGACAACCTTAACAAAGCTCTTTGGCACAGTTCTCCCTTACCCTCACAACCCACTGGGAAGGCAGGAATCAGAAATCTGTGGGCAGCAGAGGACACTGAACTTCAAGGGGCAAAATGATCTGTTGCAGGCCTGACAGCCGGCAGGGGAAGGGCCGGGCTCACAGGGAGAGGAGGCCACAGTCTCCAGCTCCCAATGCAGAGGCCCAGCCGCAGTCCTGAAAGATGTGAGTTCCAATCCCAGGTCCACTACTCCCAGCTAAGTGCCCTGAGCAGGTGACCGAGCCTCGTCTGGGAAATGGGGAACGTGAGACCCTGTCCCTGTGAAATCTGTGTACAAATAACTTAGATAAGTCACCCAAAGCAGAGTGCCTGGCACATTGAAGGACTGCACTCAGGAAGCTCCTGTTACTGTTGTTCATGTGTCGGAGAAGCTCCGGCTGAAATCCATCTCTAGGGGAACCCCGTCCCCTAAGTAACCCCGCATCCCCTGGTCCCTAACTTAGGGGGATGCCCCGGCTGTGGGGCCCAGGCTCCAGACACCACCCCCCCAAACTGAGTCAGGAATAGAAACCACCGCCTCCCGGCCGCCCGCGGCCTCGCTCCCGCCCCCGGCAGCGATCGATGCGGCCTCAGCCGCTGGGGACGGAGGAACACAGGGAAGGAGAGGGCAGCGGGGCCTCCGGCAGCAGCGACGCTCGGCGGGGCCGCCGGGGCAGAGGCGAGCCCGGGCGCGGCCAGCGGTTCCCCAGCCCGGGCGCCTTCGGGGACAGACGCAGAGCCCTGGAGGGGCCCCGACAGGTAAGGGGCCTCCCTGGGAAGGGCATGGACCGGGGAAGGGGCGGGGGCTGCCCCGCGTTCAGGTGCCTGTGCCGCCGCCCTCCCACTGCCCGCCCCATAAGACCCCCTAAGGAGGGAGCAAAGTGGGACGGCCGCGCTTTAGGGCTGGTCCTGTTGCCTCACCTGTAAAAAGGGATTAGAAAACCTCCCTGGCAGGGTTGGTGTAGGGTTTAAACCAAGCGAAGTGTACCTGGAGCCCAGCAAAGAGACCAGCACATAGTAGGTACTCTAAATAAGTGTGTGGACAGAATCTTGAATCAAAAAGTGTCGTTTTGAACCTAAACCGTGCCATGGACCAGCTGGGTAATTTTGAGCAAGTGACTTAATCGTTCTTACTAATATTCAGATTCTTATCCGGGAAGGTTTGTTGAATTAATTAACCCATTTCATAGAGCAGGAAGGTGAGTTCCAGAAAGAGAAAGGGATTTCCCCATGGGCATGCAGCTAATGGGTGATGGAACTAGATTACAGACTTCATCTTTTGATGCCAAGTCTAGGTGGCGGGGGTGGGAGTGGACCTGCATCACATACATACTTATTGTGCACAAATTATGTGCCAGGGGCTGCGCAGCTGATAAACATCATCCTCACTTAACCCTCATAACCTCTCCTGGAAAGTAGGATGTTCCCCAGTTTACAGATGGGGAAAGTGAAGTTCAGCGAAGGAAATGGATCCTCTCAAGGTCAACAGTATGTGGCAGACTCAGAATTTGAACCCAGGTCCAACCAGAGGGCAGTGCAAGGGATTAACATTTATGGAGTACCTACTGTGTTCCAGAGGCTTTGCACACATACTCCCAATAACCTTTCACCCAAAGTGCTAGTATCCCCATTCTATAGATGAGAGAGCTAAAGCCCAGATGGGGAGGACACTGGCCTGAGGTCACACAAGTGACAGAGCTCAGGACACAACCCAGACCCAATTAATGTCAAGTCCAGGGTAGCTACGTCATCCCGCCCTCTTCTTGCCAGGCACTGGGCCAGCGGCTTGAGGCACACGCAATCCTCCAGCCACCCGGGCAGCATTACCGAACCACAGTGCAGACCAGATTACTGAGGGTCAGGAGGCGAGTCACTGGCCCTCAAGTCCAGCAGAGCCTACAGACAGTGGGCAGTGGAAGGATCTAACATTCCCCGAGCATCCACTAAAGCCGAGCACCTCCATCCAACAGCCATCCTTGGGGGCAGGTGCTAGTGCCTGCTTTGTGCATTGTGCATCATGCAGGAAACTGTGACCTGGAGAAAAGCAGCTTCCTCAAGGCCCCAGGTGCATCTAGGCTGGAGAGACACCCCGGGCTGCCTGCCTCCATGAGATAGCAGAACAGGTGGATAATTTACTAAACCTCTTCTGGCAGCCAGGCCCGATAAAGACGTTAGTTCATTTAATCTTTTTAACATACTTGGAGGTGGATATTTTTCTCTCTGCTTGAGAAAAGCTCAGAGAGGTGACACGACTTGCCTGTGGTCACACAGGAGAGCCAAAGTTGAATCTGGCTGACTCTACAGATGCTTTAAATAGCCTTGCCAAAGGCTCTCAAACTTGACCATGATCAGAATCACCCTCCCGGTTTGTTAAAACTCAGACTGCTGGACCCCAGCAGTCTACAGCAGGCTGAGAATCTGCATCTTCGACAGATTTCCAGGTAAGGCTGATGCTGCTAGACCAGGCAACACACTTTGAGAATTACTGGTCTATAGTGATTCTCCCAACAACCCTGGGCAGTAAGCCTTACTGTCCCCACTTTGCCGAGGACGAAACTGACGTTCAGAGTGCTGGCGTATCGAAGATCCCACAGGAGACCTCTGGTATACGAAAATCCAAGGTGGTCTGGGAAAGGGGGCCATTCTATAGGAGCAACCACCAGGTACCAGGACATCCTGCCATTCAGTCGCTTTCATAATCCTCCAAGATAGATCTCCGCATTTGTTTTACGCAAATGAAATGGGGGTGGGCAAGCTCAGTGATTTGGCCCAAGTCCCCCAGAGGGGGAGTGTGGGCTATTCAAACCCAAGCCAGACTCTTGAGTCTAGAGGGCACTTGACACCTACTGAGCGCCTACTGCATACCAGAGGCTTCACACAGCCTCCAACTCCCCTGGCTGGTAGATGGAGCAGGGGATTTATAGCCGGTCTTCTTGGAAGGGAGGTCCGGGGACGCCCTCAGTGCGCCCCTCCCGTATCCACAGGTCGGCGCGCGGCAGCCATGGTGAGCGAGTCCCCGGGGCCCGGCGCCGGGGTCCCCTGGCGGCGAAGCGACGAGGCGCTGCGCGTGAACGTGGGCGGCGTGCGGCGGCGGCTGAGCGCGCGCGCCCTGGCGCGCTTCCCGGGCACGCGGCTGGGCCGCCTGCAGGCCGCGGCGACGGAGGAGCAGGCGCGGCGGCTGTGCGACGACTACGACGCGGCGGCGCGCGAGTTCTACTTCGACCGGCACCCGGGCTTCTTCCTGGGCCTGCTGCACTTCTACCGCACCGGCCGCCTGCACGTGCTCGACGAGCTGTGCGTCTTCGCCTTCGGCCAGGAGGCCGACTACTGGGGCCTGGGCGAGAGCGCGCTGGCCGCGTGCTGCCGCGCGCGGTACCTGGAGCGGCGCGTGGCGCGGCCGCGCGCCTGGGACGAGGACAGCGACACGCCGAGCAGCGTGGACCCGTGCCCCGACGAGATCTCCGACGTGCAGCGTGAGCTGGCGCTCTATGGCGCGGCGCGCTGTGGCCGCCTGCGCCGCCGCCTCTGGCTCACCATGGAGAACCCGGGATACTCGCTGCCCAGCAAGCTCTTCAGCTGCGTCTCCATCGGCGTGGTGCTCGCCTCCATCGCCGCCATGTGCATCCACAGCCTGCCCGAGTACCAGGCCCGCGAGGCGGCGGCCGCCGTGGCTGCGGTGGCCGCCGGCCGCAGCGCGGAAGGCGTGCGCGATGACCCGGTGCTGCGGCGCCTCGAGTACTTCTGTATCGCCTGGTTCAGCTTCGAGGTGTCGTCGCGCCTCCTTCTGGCGCCCAGCACGCGCAACTTCTTCTGCCACCCGCTCAACCTCATTGACATCGTGTCCGTGCTGCCCTTCTATTTCACTCTGGTGGCCGGCGCGGCGCTCGGCAACCAGGGCAGCGCGAGCGGCGAGGAGCTCGGCGACCTAGGCAAGGTGGTGCAGGTGTTCCGCCTCATGCGCATCTTCCGCGTGCTCAAGTTGGCGCGTCACTCCACCGGGCTCCGCTCCCTGGGTGCCACGCTCAAGGTAGGGCCTCTGAGGCCGGGTTGGGGGTCTGGGGGAGGTGAGTATAACCATCTGGCAGGTGAGCAGGTGAACTTACAAGCCTGCTGTGTCCAGGCGCACGATGAACTGAGGGGACATTCTTTGTGCCGGGCACAGGG
The DNA here is from genome assembly GCF_041296235.1 of Equus asinus. Taxonomy (NCBI): domain Eukaryota; kingdom Metazoa; phylum Chordata; class Mammalia; order Perissodactyla; family Equidae; genus Equus; species Equus asinus. Next base: position 35,372,693 of record NC_091804.1, on the reverse strand, counting down.
CTAGATGCCAGGTGTACATTTCATGTCCAGTCTGACATTCCCAACAGCCATGTAAGGAACGCTTTCTGGTATTTCTATTTCCCAGGGGAGAAAGAAAAAGTCAAAGATCACTTTTGATCTGTCAAATATCAAATAGTACATAGCACAAAATATGCAAAGCAAGATGCTAACTGGCTTCTCCACTGAGCCTTTCTTCAGGCATTATCAGGGGCCACAGATATCAAAAGTCACCCTTAGCAGGGTCAGTCCAGCAACAGCCCCAGAGCTAACACTTACTGAGTGCTAGTTCTGTGCCAATTTCGCATCGTCATTGATTTCGTCCCCAGGACAGCTTCCTCAGGAAGATGCTAGTATTTATTCCCTTCCCATAGATGAAGAACCTGAGGTTGGAGGCTTGGCTTTTTTAAGCCTGGTTGCAATTTATTGAGCGCTCTCCTTGTGCCAGCCCTGCAGTAGGGGTGACTCACTGCCCTGGCAAGCTTACCCTCCAACAGGTGCAATTAGCCTGGTTTGGGGAGGGAGAAAATGTGAAGAGTTTGAACAAAGGCCCAGAGAGAGAGCAGGATGAATGCTGGGAGGGGACATGGAAGGAAGAGGGTGCCAACTGATGAGGTTGAAGAAGTGAGTGGGATAGGGTACTGAAGGGCCATGAACTCTTGGCCCATGATTTTGGACTTTATCCTGAGGGAATAAGAGAGACTAAGGGGTTTAAGCCAGGGGACATGATATTGTCACTGCTTTGCAGATGTGGAAACTGAGGCCCCAAGAGGTGACACGATTTGTCAGAGGTTCCTCCGTGAGTAAGTGGCAGAGCCCAGAGGAGACCCCAGCAGTGCCTGACTCCAGCACCTCATCCTCTTTCTCCTAGAGCTCCATGCGGCCCTGCTAAGGATCCCTAGAAGGTGCTGAAAGATTCCTTCCACCTCTGGTTTAGTAGAGCCTTTTTCATGCCATCATGGCAGGGCAGCCAGGAGGCTGGGTGCAGGCAGGGGACCTGGCCAGAATGCTAGGGCGATGGGCAGGTACAGGGAATTCCATTAGCCAGACACCCTGAACTCTGCACTTCTCCCTCTGCTCCAGAACTCCGTCTTGCCTCCATCATGCAGGGAACCAGAGCCTGAGGCTGTTAGGTTTTTCTGCAAGGAGTGAGAAGAGTATTGACTGCAGGGTCCAAGACACAGGTGTCAGACTATAGACAAGAGCCTTGCTACTCAAAGCGAGGCCGCTGACCAGCAGGCAGCTTTCTCATCCCCTGGAAGCTTGCTAGAATTGCAGAATCTCTGGCCATACCCCAGACCTACTCAGTTGGGTTCTGCCTTTCAAACAAGATCTCTACAGGATCCCTCCACACATTCGTTTGGAAGGCCCTGTTCTAGACTAGGGGTTCTCAGCCTCAGCACGAGTGACATTTGGAGCCAGATAATTCTTTGTTGTGGGGCTGTCCTGCATTGTAGGAGGTTTAGCAGCATCCCTGGGCTCCACCCGCTAGATGCCAGGAGCACACCTGCCCTAGTTGTGACAGCCAAAAATGTCTCCAGACACTGCCACACGGCCGGAGGCAGAATTGCCCTATGTGAGAACCACTGCCCTAGGGCTTGGCCACACCCATAGGCAAGTGTGTTTAATGGGTGGTCTGTCCTCTCAGCTTCCTTGAGAGGTGGAAAATATTTTTGTACTTTTCAGAAATGTGACAGACCAGTCAGCAGTACATGAAAGCACCTCTGCAGAGTGGAATATAAGCTGTGGTGCTCTCTTGGTTCTGCAACCATGTAAAAACCACACACTTTTCATCACCTGGCTGGTGCCACCAGTGCCCCTGCGTTAGAAGGAACAGCTGTGGCTTAGTGGGCACCTCGGACAACAGAAATTAGGCCTGTGTCCCAGGGAGTTTTGCTGCCTTTTGTAGTTGAGAGATCTTAGTTTGGAGTCAGGGGACCTGGGTCTTGGCACCAGCTCTGCCTTGCTCTGTGGCTTCAGACCTGTCCCTCATACTCTCTGGGCCTCAGTTTCCCCCTGTGCCCAATACCAGGTCTGTAAGCCCACCCAGCGCTGACTTGACTTCTTACATTCTCTTCCAGCACAGCTACCGTGAGGTGGGCATCTTACTGCTGTATCTGGCCGTGGGTGTGTCAGTGTTCTCCTGTGTGGCCTACACAGCTGAGAAGGAGGAGGAGGTGGGCTTTGACACCATCCCAGCCTGCTGGTGGTGGGGCACAGTGAGCATGACCACTGTGGGCTACGGGGACGTGGTGCCTGTGACAGTGGCTGGCAAGCTGGCAGCCTCGGGCTGCATCCTGGGGGGCATCCTGGTGGTAGCGCTCCCCATCACCATCATCTTCAACAAGTTCTCCCACTTCTACCGGCGCCAGAAGGCTCTGGAGGCTGCTGTGCGCAACAGCGGCCACCGGGAATTTGAGGACCTGCTGAGCAGCGTTGATGGAGTGTCGGAGGCATCTCTGGAGACATCCCACGAGACCTCCCAGGAGGGAAGGTCTGCAGACCTGCAGGCCCAGGCCCCCAGTGGGCCTCCAAAGTCTCAGATTTATTAAAACCAAGGCTCCATGGGCCTCTTCCCACATCCCTACAGTCAGCTGCAACAAAGCTGAGATTCCTCCCCTGCTTAAGTCCTTCCTGGTGGCATGCCCTCTCAGGGTTACTCACCCCAGCCTGAGAAATGAGACCCAGAGGCTGGGTCCCTTCCGCCAAAGGTCCAGGGCAGGACAGTGTTACCCTAGATTCTGTGAGCCTGGAGAACAACCCAGAGACCTTTATAAGTGAGCCTCCAGGCCATCCGAGAAGCACGCATGAGCCAAAGGGAGAAAGTGGAAAGGAGGCTAACAATTCCTGAGCATCTCCTCTCTCTTAGCTATCTCACATTTGGGCCTATGCTGGAGGATGAGAATTATCCCCATTTCACAGATGAGGAAACTGAGGCTCAGAGAGGTGCACTGACTTGCCCAAATGTCACACAACTAGTAGTGGCGCCAAGTTTGTAATCTGGGTTGTTGCTCTGCCAAGACCAATGTTCCTTCTGCCTTGTCTTCCTTCTGCCCTCACAAAGTTTGCATGGGGTTTTAGGGGGTTCATGGATCCCCCAGAGTTGATCTGTGGAGTTAGAACCCTCTGTCAGAGCTAGAGAAAGGACCAGACAGGGAATTCAGAAGTAGGAGCCCAGGGGCCAGCCCAGTGGTGCAGTGGTTAAGTTCGCATGCTCCGCTTCCACAGCCTGGGGTTTGCAGGTTCAGATCCTGGGTTCAGACCTATGCACCACTTATCAAGCCATGCTGTGGCAGGTGTCCCACATATAAAGTAGAGGAAGATGGGCACAGATGTTAGCTCAGGGCCAGTCCTCCTCAGCAAAAAAAAAAAAAAAAACAAAAAAAACCAGATTGGCGGCAGATGTTAGCTCAGGGCTAATCTTTACACACAAAAAAAGAAGATGTGGTTCTTTTCTCAAAGATGAAGTCTGGGAGGAAGAGGGTGGGAGCTGCCCCTTTAGCTAATGTGCAAGATTTGTTAAGCAGTAGTCTCCTGCAGCTTCCTCCCAGGGCTGGCTTGAGATACAGAACATCTGAAGGGGCCCTAGCCTGAGGCCTGAGGTCTCGACCTGGCTATGCTAGGACCTGATGTGTGAAGTGAGCGAGTTCTTGCCGCATCTCCAGATTTCAGCCCATCATCACAATCCGTGCCCTGGAGGGAGCCGAAAGCCCAGTGGAGCAGAGGAGGCAGTGACTTAAAGCCAGCTCGACTCTGAAATGTTGGTGGCAAGGGGCTGCCAAGCGTGGACACCTGTCCCCCACCTCGGATCCCTCAATCTCACCTTGGCAGTTCCCTTCTTACCATGCAGGCAAATGCTTGAGACTCCTGCCCTTTGGCCAGCTCCACGCCCTCGTCCTTGCGGGGGACATATGGCATATTCCCCTGCTGCATCTTCTCTCCACTTGCTGGGAAAGTTGGGAGGGGATGCTTCCCGTAGCACTTTTCACATACTGTTGCCAGAACACCCGTCACTGTGCTGTCATTGCCTGACTGTGGCTCTGACTGTCCCAGCACCGTGAGCTTCACGATGGAAGACATTGTCTGGTTGAACCCGGGCTTGGTGGGGAGCAGGTGTCTAGTCAGCGTTGAGTGGATCAACCAGTTCCTACAACTTAACTGTGTGCCAAGCACTGGGGAGAAAGAGGAAACGAAATAACCAGAGAGACCCAGCCCCCGAGAGGTGTAGACAAGACTGAAAAGGAGGTCCTTTCAGTTCTGCCCCCTCTTCCTCCTTGCTTTTTGAGGCTTTTACACCGATTTCCTTGCAGATTCTTCACTCACTCATTCAACAACTATCTTTTAGAAGAATCATAAGCTGGGGCTTCCCTTGTGGCCTGCAGACACATTTTATTTAGCTGAACAGTATTTTTAGTATATTTTTTCAATTCGAATGCCTTTGGGTGAGCATGCACTCTCCAGTCCCCCACACTGTGTCCCCCCCCAACACACACACACCACCGTCTTAGCCCTGCCACTTCTCAGATTTACTGAGCCCACTTGGCCTCCTATTTATTGACTGCTTACTGGGTTCAAGAGATATGATAAGGAACAGAATATATATCCCTGTACTTGTGAAGCTTACAGACTGGTGGGGGAGACAGATTTTAATCCAGTAATCACGTAAACATGTAACAGTGAGCTCTACCACGTACAGGGGACTAGAAGCACGGACGATGTAGCAGGGACCATTAACCGAGACGGTCAGAGAAGACTTTCCTGAGCAAGTGATGATTTAACCTGCCATCATACGGATAAATAGCTAATTAGCCAGTGGGGGTTCCAGGAAGTGTATTCCAAGCAGAGATAATGGCCCGTGTGAAGGCCTCGTCTCATACTCAGGGCCTGGTGCATCGTAGGCCTCCACACGTGGTGGATTCCGAGTCTCCAGATTGGAGCAGAGACTGGAGCTAAGCCAAGGGGCTGCTCATGAGTTCACCACGCACACACCAGCCCTCCTGCACGCTCACCTTTCAACGTCTGCGCCCAGCTCTGCCCAGGTTGGGGCACAGAGACCAGAAGAGCTGCATGCACCACCCTTATGGTCTTGCTGAACATATCAAGGAGCCACATAGCGTCCAGACTCTCTGACCCCACAGACAAGTCCCTAATGCTGGTGTGGGGAGAGCTCAGGGGAGGTTCGTGTGACCTGCGTCCATCGTGAGGTTGTGTGTGGTCCTGGAAGAAAAGCAGCAACTCTTTCCCGTGCCCATGTATCACTGAAAACCATCATGCAAATAAAGAGGCTGGCCCAGGGACCTGTTTCTGCCTGTGCCGAGCTGGCTGCCTGCTGTGCTGTCTGGGGGATTGGGTAGGGTGGGGGATATGTGGAGGGATTCAGACACATTTTCTGATTCTAATCTTGGATTTGGCACAGGTTGCAAGTGACAGGGATCCAGCTGGAACTAACTTAGTCAAAAAGGATAATTCCTTAGAGTAAATAATTGAAATGATGAACAACTGTTATAATTTGGGTTCTTTGGTTGCAAGCAACAGAAACTAAGTTAAGCAAACAATGAGGGCCAGAAATCCAAAATCAAGTGTCAGGAGGACCACATCCCTCCGGAGGCTCTAGGGGAGAATCCTGTCCTCGCCTCTTCTAGCTTCTGGTGGCTGCTGGCATTCCTTGGCTTGTGGTTGCATCACTCCAATCTCTGCCTCTGTCATCATGTTGCTTTCTCCTCTGTGTGGGTCAAATCTCTTCATGCTTCTGTCTCGTAAGGACACTTGTGATGGCGTTTAGGGTCCACTCGGATAATCCAAGATGATCTCATCTCAAGATCCTTAACTTGATCACGTCTGCAAAAAGACCCTTTTTCTAAATAAGGTAACATTTATAGCTTCTGGAGATTAGGATGTGGACATATCTTTGGGACCACCGTTCAGCCCTACAGAAGGGTATTGGTGATGTTCACCCATCAAAGGGAAAGATGACTGGCCAGGCCTCAGGAAATATAGGCAAGAGGGGAGCTCTAGGGACCTCAGTAGCAGGACCCGTGAACCGTCTGTTTAGGACACTGCCATCCAAATGACCTGCCTCCCATCACTTTCCTTCCTGGATCTTTCTACTCACTGTCCCAGTCCCAGGGGAGAGGTTGATCTGCCTAGGTTGAGTCATATGCCTCTCCCTAGGTGGAGATGGAGGGCAGGGAACCTGGAGTCACATCTGCCACAGACCACATGGGGTGGAAGAAAGGTAATTAGTCGAAGAAAAGGCCACGTGATGTCACCAAAATAAACAGGGGGTGGGGGGGACGTTAATAGGCAAAAATAGCAGGTATCCACTACATTCCAAATGTTGGCTGCCCAGCACACCATGTGCTCACACCTCCCCATACACACAGTTTTTTAAATGTTCCTAACATAAGGAAACTGTTTCATACATAACTAGAAATTCACTTTTTGCTCTTCAGGCCCTATTAGTGTGATTTAATCAATGTAGGGGATCAGTTTGACGTCTTATAGAATAGGGATGATCAGGGAATCACAGTCTTCCTTGTACAAAGCTGGAGAACTGAGGTGTCCTGAGTTGAATAGTAAAGGAAAACTGTTAGCCCTCCGGCTAATAGCAAAATGCTCCCAATGGTTTCTGTTTCTTGGAATGAAGCCAGTAAATGCACTTAGCTCCAGGGACTGTAATAAGAAGCGCATATCTAACACAGCAGTTAAAATTGGAATTGCCACTTGATTAGAATAATCTGCTGTTATTTTCCAAGACCCATCTAATTTTGTGCCAGCCAAACAGGGGAAACTAATGGTGTTTTGATAGGAGGCATCACCCTGCAGAGTTTTTGGTGGAGGCGCTAATTTCTGCAGCCTCCACAAAGATGTGGGGCCGCTGTTTTTTCAGTTTTGAAATAGCTGCTCAATTGGATTCTATTGGCCTTTTATATTATAATGGCTCCATGGGTCAGGGAGCCAATGTGGGGATCTTCTCCAGCTACCATTCCAGAGATACATCCAGAGATACAGGATAAGTTTGGGATCCCACTAGACTTCCGGTGACATGGAGGAAGGTTAAAACACTATGTTTCACATGATTGGTGGACCTACAGTACTCTTGGACCCAAAAAATTGGTAGTGGCTCAAAATCTTCATCCAAGGTTTCCTGAACAGTTTGGGTATTTCCCTTTCTTCAACACCCAGTTACCCTGGTAAATGGCCATGGGTCCTTTCGGAGACAGCAAGAGAAATGATCACATTACATTACATTAAGATTAAATGATCATGTAGTAGGATAGCGAGTCCTTCGTCAAGCACAAGCAGCATATCCTTCATTCAAAGGGCCTTACATCAATCAATGAACTCAAGCCTAGGTATCCAGTGATGATCTGTAACTATCACGGTGGCTCAAGTCAGGACTTTTTTGCCAGGGCTTTTCATTTCTCATGCTTTGTGGTTATACAAATCAAGTAATACTTCGGTGGTCACCTTTGATGTAACTTTTTAGGGCCGTCCAGCATGAGATCTTGCCTCATTCAGGGCCTGCTGAATATTGTGATGACTACTCCCACTTATGTCTGAGGGCTAAGTGCCAACACCTGGCCTCCTACACCCCTACCTTATCTTCCCCTCTGAGATCAGGGAACCCACGTCAAATCACAGCCCTTCCACCCAGCGCTCCTGATCTAGACTCACCTCAAAGTGAAGGTAAAGCGTTCTGGGTTCACTGAGGGCCACAGTTGGAGGTATTTGTGAGAAGGAGGCACAAAATAGATCCAATCCAGCTTCCTTCTCTTCAGAAATCTTTAAATCCCTTCCTCTACATGATACCAAGGGATTTGGGGCATTTAAATTCCATTTCATGTGGGCTAGCATTTGGTCCAACTTTGCATTAGCCAACCCATCAATGGTTAGAACCCACCAGCTCCAGGAGCTAGCACAGAGAATGCAGAATGCCTGATCCATGTGTCCATATCAAGAAGATCAGCCTGGTCCAAAATTACATTTCCTCTTCCTGAAGGGAAAGCACCACAAAAATCCATTTCCCTGAATATTCCCCAAATTTCTGATGGTATCAATTAACAAGTTTCTGCAAGTCTGTATGGGTCCAAGATTCTTTCCTACTCAGAGTCTATTTTTCTCCCTTGAAGCCAAAACTGATCCCCACCTTCCAGCTAAGCAGCCTTGAGGGGTGGAGCGAGCAGAAGTTCAGGAGCTTTCTCCAGTAAAGGAGGGTGGGCGCTGCTTCCACCCAGTGTTTTAGACTGCCTTGTGTTTCTCCCACGTCTTCAGATATGGCCATTCCCCTTGTCATAATCCCACTCTTTCTACCAATGTCTAACTTCGTAAAGTGCAGCAGGCCTGTGAATTCAGCAACCTGCGCGGTCAATTGCCAACACCGGTTTTTGGAGCTCTCAGCCCTTCTGCAAGTCAGGAGAGATTCTTCCACTGTGGTCATAGAAACGCTCTACATTTCATTCTATGTCAAAAAAATTATTTAGGGGCTTGCTTTGTTGACTTTCCCTTTACATTATCCTGTGCAGTTAGAAATAAAATATTCTAACCTGCAGCCTGGGCATTCCTCACTGCCTAAATTGAACTGTGGTGGAAGCTACCCTTTCTCTGAGAGCCATGACCTCAGTGGTCAAATGATATCCTGTGATACCGGAAATAGCCCTTTACCACTGAGTCCCATGGTTTGCTGGTCTCCAGGGTGAGAGCATGAGCAGCAGCCTCACTGTTTTGCCCCGTGAAGCCCCATCATTCTTAATACCCCACATTTCCTGGAGGACATATTGCCTATGATTCCAATTTCTGTACCAGTTAGGAGCCTTTGGTTCAAACAACAGAATCCAACTCTGGGAAACTTAAGCAAAGAATGACTGCATCAGGTAGGTACAGGATCGGATCGAAGTAAAATTAAACAGCCAGTCTTTGAGAAAGATAGGGATGAGGGCAACACAGGGATGGAGGTAGTAGGAACCCATGAATCACCTCTTAGGGCACTGCAATAGAATGCCTTGGTGATGACTGCCTCCATTTTGTGTGTCACTCTGCTCAAGCTAAAAATTCCCTGAAGATTGAGTCCAGTTAGACCAGTTTGGGTCACATGCCCATCAGACGGCTGGGGGGAAGGGTGGAGGAACTACCACATACAATCTCACCAGGACACAGACGGCAGAGGTGGAGGTCCCTGAAGAAAAAGGCGGGTGCTTTCATGAAAATGAGGGAAAGGGGTCCCGGGGGTGCAAAACCAGCAAGTATCTATGACAATACCACTGCAGGGAGATGGTAGCTAGGTGGATTGACCTAAACAACAGAAACCTGGAATGAGAGACAGAGAGAGAGAAAGAAAGATTTCTGCATCACATGCCAGACAACAAGGTTACCAAAATCTCCCAATTCCACATCTCGTAGCGCCTCCACCAGAGAACTCCGTTCCAGTTCCGGTTTGAAAAATGTGTCAGCAGAGCTCTGTCTGACTGGCCCAGTTCCACATGAGGTGACTGGATCACTCAACTGTGGCAAAGGGCTGGGTCTGTCAGAACACGGCAGCCACCATTTGAAACTGTCTGGTGCGGGAGTGAGCAATTTCCAGAGGAGGAAGGGAGTGGACAGATCCCATAGTTATCCCTTGCAGTCTTGCTCTCTTGGGCCTCAGTTTCATCTTCTGTAAAATGTAGAGTTGACGTCCTGAGATATTCACGGGTAGTGGGGCCCTGGGTCTGCAGAGTACACAGCACACCTCAGGGGGTCTGGGGCTCTGGGATGTGATGTCTGTGATAGTATCTCCCTGTTGGCAGTGACCGTAGGGTGAGGACTTCACTGGTGAGACATAGTGTTCCTTAGGGACGATCAGACTTAAGATCTGCCCATGCCCAGCCCCATATTACAGATCAGAAAACAGACCTGGAGAGGTTCAAGGTCATACCCGAGTCCATTTGTGCAGAGAAGAGCTTTTCAGCTCAGATAAGGGCCAAGCAGAGTGTTCATACTGGAAAATGTGGGTAGAAGGGAATCTGGTTGACCCATGAGGTACTTTTTGAGGCTCCTAAGAGTGAAGATGACCTATCAATGAATAATAATAACCACCCTTCACATGTCAGTGGCACTCTAGAGTTTACAAAGTGAATTTCACATCCATTATCTCATATACTGCTCAGAAGAACCCTGAAAGATAGCAACAGTAAATAAATTAAATATTATATATTAAATATATAATAAAAATTAATAAAATAGTATTATCATTACTGGACAGATGGGGAAACTGTGGTCCATGGTCAGACAGTCAAAGCAGTGAATGAGGGATTCAAACTCAGTCTTCCTAATACTGGACTACACTTGGCACCACATCCCACTATTTTTTTATTACTTTGTTTGGCAAACTTAATTCCTCAGGCACCGTTGAGGGACGTAGCTTTGAAGTGTGGGCCTCTTATGCACTTCTTCTCTCCTCAGGCTCTGGACATAGCCTCTAGGTGCCGGCTGGGACTGTCCTTGATGACCACCAGACCTCATATTTCAGGCCAGCCAGGTCCTGATCCTGAGTGCGGAAAGAATTCTCCAGGAAGTTTAGTAAGTTGAGAAGCTAAGTTCATAAGACAGGAGCCTTTGAGATGAAAGGGATGGTCTTTCAGAATCCTGTCTGCTAGAAAAGAAGGACAAGGGTAGATGTGGATGGTGCTTAACCTTGCTCAAAAGGACGGGGTTCAGAACCCCAGGAAGTCATGCGTTCCAGAGGAGAGTCTGCACACACCTGTTCTTGGAGTCAGACCTGGGTTCAGATAGTGGCCCTGCCGCTTACCAGCTGCATGACCTTGGATTGGACCTGTTCATCTCCAAGAAGCACATCTCAGGGCCAACCTCCAACTGGGCTGGTATCCAAAGCCCTCCCCCATCTTCTCCTACCTTCTTAGATTGGTAAGGAATCTTTCAGTCACAAGTGACAGAAAACCACAAAGTAACTTACATACACGTGGGTCCAAAGGTTCAAACTGAGGTCAACAGGTCTTCTCTCCCTGCTGCTCTCTGCTCTGCATTCCTGTGTTGGCTTCTTTCTCAGGCAGGGAGTTATTAAAATTATTTGAATATGATGGGAGAACATGCGTGATACCACGTGGTACAGAGGAAAGAATATGGGCCCTGAGGTCAGCCAGACTTTGGCTTGTCTCTGCTACTTAGGAGCTGTGTGATCTTGGGTTTCTTTGTCTCTCTGAGCCTGTTACTTCACTTGTCTTGATCTAATAACAGCTACACCTCAGAGTCTTAATGTCAAGTTCAAGTGAGAGAATATATGTGAAAATGCCTGGCATAATAAGTGTTAAATATTAACCAAAAAAATGCATAGGAAGGAAAGAGAAGTCAGCGCCTCACCAGAGCTCTTGTTTTCCTTGGGAGTGGAAAAACAACTCTTAGCAGAGGGTGTCAGGAAGGAAGTAGTTTGAATGTGTACAGATCACAAAGCACACTCATTCTGGGGCCGGCCAGGGGGCACAGCAGTTAAGTTCGCACATTCCCCTTCGGCTGCCTGGGGTTCACCGGCTCGGATCCTGGGTGCAGACCTACACACCGCTTGTCAAGCCATGCTGTGGGAGGTGTCCCACATATAAAGTAGAGGAGGATGGGCACAGATATTAGCTCAGGGCCAGTCTTCCTCAGCAAAAAAGAGGAGGATTGGCGGCAGATGTTAGCTCGGGGCTAATCTTCCTCAAAAAAAACCCCACAACAACAAAGCAAACTCACTCTGTACTTGAGGCCACAGATGGGGTCTCAGAATGAACAGTAGGTCAAGAAGTCTGGGTTTGCGTCCATACTCAACATGGCCAAACCTTGGGCCTCAGTTGCATCATTCATCAAAGCAGGATGCTGGCTGAGACCAATGAATGGGCTAAGAGTAACCATTCCTTACATTTGCACAGGGTTCCCTCTGATGGCTGGCTGGCTGATCAAGAGTAACACCCCAACCCCTTCCTGGGGACTGCAAGGCCCTGCATACTCTTCTTCCTCCACCTCTCTGACCTCACTGCCACCTTCTCTCTCCTTTGTACACTCTGTTCCAGGCATGGTGGCCATCCTTCTGAGTCCAACATTTGTTCTTGCCTCAGGGCCTTTGTTCTTGCTGTTCCCTCAGCTTGGAAGGCATATCATCCACGTCTTCCACCTGGCTGGCTCCTTCCTGTCATTCAGGCCTCACTTCAAAAGTCATCTCTTCAGAGGCTGCCTAGATCACTCTATATAAAGCTGCCTCTCCCTATACACACATACACACACACACTGCTGTCAATCTCATTCCTCTTTTATTTTCTTTATGGTACTTCATCATTCTCTGCAACGATCACTTATTTGTTTACGTGTTAGGCAGAATCACTACGACTATGACAGCTACAAATCTAACCAATCTTGGTGTTACTTCCACTAGTGACTCAAATATTGCAGGCATTGCTGCCACTGAGGATGAGATTTTCTGAAATGGAGACCAACTCTTGGTAAAGCGCCAAACAAAACAAACTAAAAGTGTCTCTCCGTTTCTACAGAGTTCATTCCTGGAGGATTAAAGAGGAAAATACCTTGTACGAAGTACTTTGTGTAGAGATGTAAATGAGATTTGGTTTAGCATCAGGTGTTTACAAGTTTCTCACCAACATAAATGTCCAGTGGACATGTGAATGTGGTGCTGGATGCAGGACAACTTTGTGTCGTGTAGGACTGTCCCAGAATGCACTGCAGGATACCTAGCATCCCTGCCTCTGCCCACGAAGTCCTGACAGAGCCCTGCAATTGCTATCACAACTCTCACACATTTCCTGACACTTCCTAGGGAGCAGTACTGTACACTCTGAGAATCACCTACCTACAGAAAGGGTGTAGGACTATATACTTCAGTCTGTGAGAAAAAATGAAATAATCTGAAAGGCTCTGCATCATGTCCAGCATATAAGTGCTTAGTAAAGATGAATGTACTTCCTCCCTTCCCTCCTCTGGCCACAGGTTCTCAGTCTGACCAATAGGGAACACCTACCGTCAGCCGTGGCAACAGGAAGGAAGGTAGGCTGAATAGTTCAGGGAGTGAGGTGAGTAAATTAAGCAACGAGAAACACACATCACCCCCACTCCCAGAAAAGCTGGAAGAATGGCATGGCAGTTACGCAAAGAGATTGTGGAAAGACTTTATAGCAATTTGACTCAGGAGACCTATACTTACTTTTCAGTGTAACTCTGTTCTTTCCTTGGTGTGGAGAAAACTTTTAAGACTAAGAGAACCCATGGTCAAGCTAGGGAATTATTTCTGGATAAGGATGGGCCACACAAGGGCAGGACCCTGCTGCTGCTCCCCCTGAAGGCTGGGCCGTGCCTGGACCGGCTTCGTGCAACAACAGAGAGAGATGAAGGATTCCAAGGAGGTCCCACAGCCAGACTCTCACCACACCCTTCGTACAGGCTGGTCACTCTGCCCAGGATGCCTTCTCTCCCTCACTGCTCACCCTTTCTCGACCTGGTCATCTCTTCCTCATTTTCTAAGTTCAGGATGTATTACCTCCTCCAGAAAAGCTTCCTTGGACCCTCCAGCAGAACTGATTGTCTCTCCCTCCTGTGTCCACGGGCTGTGTATCTCCTTTTACCGTAGCATTTCCAGTGTCAAGTGCTTGACTGAGGCCCCAGCTGGTCTGCAAGAACCGCGCCGGGTCCATCTCTACATTCCTGACAGCCAGCTCGGTCCCTGGCACACAGTCGGTGTTCCACAGAGATGACCCTACCTATCTCTCCCCCGGCTTTGGATTCTAGAATAAACACACCACAGAGTCAGTACCGTGAAGATTTACAATATCGTCATCCAGGCTATAGATGGAGGATCTCATTTTTAAAAAGAGGATAGATAGTCTGTGGTCCGAAGGACAGTTTATTTAAAACAAAGGTGACACGGTGTAGGAAAGAGGAAGAACAACAATTCTAACAAAAGCACAGAGAAAGCATTTCAAATTTAAAAAAAAAAGGCAATGGAGGAAGCTGTCTCATACATATACAAACTGCTGACCTCGACTGATTATTTACATCCAAACTTTATAAAATAGCATTTCTAGTCAGCACTTAAGCCAGTGTTATTAATTTTAGTTACAAAAGTTAAAGCTACAAACTTCACATTTTTAAGTTGTACATCTGCAACAGCATTTAAACTTTTTTTTCCAAGTTGGTCTGAGTGCAAGCTGGTAGAAGAGATTTGTTTTTCCCAACACAAAAAAGAACACGGATTCCAAATACAATGAATATAATCCTGATGAAAACACAGACAGAGGGCTCAAGGAAGATGGGGTGGGAGGGTGTGGACTGGGCAGGAACAACTTTCCAGTAAATAAGGAGCTGCAATCTTTAGAGGCAACACGGTATACTGAAAGGGCACTGGAATGAGAATCAGAAGACCTGGATTTGAATCCTAGCTCTGCCATATTTTAGCTTTGCTACCTTGAGCAACAGACTTTCTCTCTCTGAGCCTCAGTTTCCTTATCTGTAAAATGAGGACAATAATACCTACACCCCCCAGAGCTATTAAGTTTTAATAGACATAGCGCTATTCAGATTATCTATTTCTTCTTGAGTGAGCTTTGGGACTTTGTATCTTTCAAGGAATTTGTCCATATTATTTAGGTTGCTGAATTTATGAGCATAAAGTTGTTCATAATATTGTTATTAACCATTTAATATCTGTAGGATCTATAATGATGTCACTGCTCTTATTCCTGATACTGGTAAGAGCTATTGAGTTCTAAATGATCTAATAAACTTCTGGCATCTGGCAGGTGCTAAATAAATGTTTCCTGGATCCAAGTCTACAGTCTCAAGGAGTCAAGGCTATAGTTTTTTAAGTTGCTTCAGAGTATTGATCCTGTCTGTCTGTCTGTCTATCTATCTATCCATCCATCCAACTGGTGGTTGGGAAAAGGGACAAAGGATAAGAAAAATAGATATTTGCTTCAAAATTACTGATGAAGAAGCAATTAAGATATTCCTAGAGAATTTGAGACTTTTTAATGATACAGTTGGGTGTGGATCATTGTTTCTTAGAAGGAGATAACAAGTGAGGGGCTTAGAGTTCACTGGAAGCTTGAGTCACAAATGCTCAAGCAATGACTGAAGCTCAGGGCTCAATAAAGGCAAGTTGATCTGTCTTGAATTTAGTATTCAGGGAAAAAATGACTAGGACTTGCTCTTCTGCCTGTCACTAGAAAACAAATACACCTTGTCTGGAAATTTATCTGATCCCAAAGAAATGGACTTCTGGCCAAAGGGCTCTGCCTAGCTGGACTGGGGAGCAATGTACCTTGTCGGACCAGCATGGGGAGTGCACACATGCTTGGAACAAAACAAACTCCAGATCAAGATTCACGACCTAAGAACGTTTATGGGGAAGAACTGAACCTTCTTTTACTCGGATCTAGCTTAGGGAGGGAGAAAATGGGCATTCCTCTCCTGTCTGGCCAACTGCAAAGTCCTTTCTAAAAAAGAAAGAGACTGAGGCAGGACTGCTAATCAACACAGCAGATGGTATGGGGGAGTGCATGCTCCACACTGTGGTTTCTAAAACTCACTTGGCTGTCAGACTTAACTACTAATTCAGCTGTTTCCCAACCGAAAAATGCCAGTTAGAGTTATTTAGTCTGTGCAAGAAAAGCTGGCCACTTCATTTTAAGAAGACTTGTAATTTTCCTTTTCCCTATAAACACTGGTCCCATATGGTGACACTATGAATCCTGATTCTACCACTTACTAGCTGTACTGGCTTGGGAAAGAACTTTTTCTCTCCGAACCTGTTTCTTCATCTATGAAATGAAGATAAAGTACTTAACTCACAGAGTTATTGTGAAGTTTGGAGCTGCCATATAGAGAGAGCCTGCCTAGCTCAGTGCCTGACATATAAATACATGGTCAAAGAATGCTAGCTGCCATTTATTATTACAGCGGGATCCTCAAATTGTCTGGAGCCTCTGTATCTGCCACATAACTGGCCAAGCCCTGCGGACCAACAACTGCCTTTGCATTTTTAAAAATTTGCTGTAATTGCAAAGAACAGAACCTGGCCACAGAAGAGGAACATTCCCTGCCTTTCCATTGATTCCCAGGTTTGGGAAGCAAAGGCAATTACAGAGTCAAATTACAGTATTCTTCGGTGCAACTGAGTCATAGCTCCCCTATCTGAGGGGAGGAGATGTTAGAAAATAAAAAGACATTTGCTTTTCCTAACTGTCTACTCTTTGCTGTGACTAAACGACATGTGGCCTTGAGCCAACACTGCAGAGGGATGGCTCAGGGCGGTCTTTTACAAAGCCTTCTGATCTGCTTTAGGCCCTAATCTGCCTGCATGAGGCCTGTCTGCTATCTGGCAGATGCCGCAGAGCCTCACAGAACGGATGAAACGGAACCATCTGGCTCCCCCTGGGAATCTCTTCACAGTTAGTCATCCACTGAAGAGACACAGAGCAAGTTTCCATTAGCAGGTTCTCTGGAACAACTTAACCCAAACTGACACAAGCGTCTTCTCTTGGAGAAGGGGCTGCGTGAGTCAGTGGCCCAGGAGGAAGAAGCCCCGAGGTCTAGTCCCAGCTCTTAGTTTCACCTGCTTTGCGATTTGGGCCATGTCACTTCCCCATCCTGAGCCTCAGGCAGGCCAGGTGATGTTTATGGTCCCTTCCAGCTCTGGCATTCTACGTGTCTGGGTTGAGCCTCATGGAGAACAAATCTTAGTCTGAAACTCACGTATCCTTTCCAGACCCCTTACCAGTAAAATAAAAAAGAAAACAGTCACATATTTGAAAGTGGATCACAAAAGCAATGCCCTCTAACCCTGTCTGTAAGGAATGTGGAACAAAATGCCACGTATGTGATCTTCACATGAACAACGAGAACTTCGAACCCTTCCCTTCTGCAGACTGACGCAGCCCCATGGTGGCTGGGCGTGCCTGGCAGGCCTGGCCCTCACTGGATCGTGTCTCCTCTTAAGGCACTGGGCAGTATCTGTGCTGTGACTCTAGGCAGTGGGGAGAGTGGAGATGGATGAAAGGCGTTGAAACCACAAAGGCCAAGTTGCAAAGAGGGCGCCGGCTTCTCCTAGGACTCAAACAGTAAACATAAACCTCCAAGGCTTTCCCTTGGACATCACCCACAGCTCCAGAAGCCGGGATGGCCCACAAGGCTGAAACTGTGGGGAAAGAACTGGTCCAAACCTGATTTTTAAATGCAGCCCTGCAAAAGGGGGAGGAGGGCTTCTGGGGCTCAAGTGACCCCAACAGCCTCCCGGTGTCCTCTGCCCTCATGTTCCACAGTACCATAATCTTACAGAAAAGAGGCAAACTGTTTAAAACGGTACCTGTACAGAGATGCCACCACACTGAGTGGGGAATCCAGTTATAATTTATACATATATGCATATTTATATATTTTTTAAAAGTCTTCCAGAAAGAATAATTGTAAGCTAATGGGGGAAGAAAAACAAAAGACATTATGTAAAACTTTCCCAGCTATCACTCAACTAGGAGTCTCTGTTCCTGGGGTTTAAAACTCTGAGTTTAAAAGCACCAGTATAAATCCTTAGAAATGATCCAGCTCACCAACTGAAATACACACATCAAGATGCACGCTGACTGTCAAGGCAGCCCTTCCCACTGGCGCACGTTCCTGAGTTCACAAAGGTGCTGTGGAGAAATGACGGAGCAGAAGTGGCGGCTAACAAACGTGAGTGGCGAGCAATCCAGAGTTCACCACACAGGCCCGAGTGGAGGAGGGGCCCTCCCGGCCTGGCCGTGCTCAGAAGTTTTGTTGCCGCCGCTTCTTAGCCTCGATGGCATCCAGGATGGGCTGCCGCTTCGACTGGTACTTCTGCCGGATCTCTTCAATCTCCTGTTCCATCATGGGGTCGAGGGCCAAGAGCCTCTTCTGAAGGTCCTCCACTGTCCAACTCTTCAGCTAGAAAAGAAGTAGAAAGATTAGTCAAGACAAAGCTCAGATCAGCGGCAGAACAGCAGAGCGGCCCAGGCTTGCCAGGCATCCAGAGGGAAGGAAGTAGGAGGAATCAAGTTTGGGGTGGGAGTGGTTGGAAAGTGACAATTCATTCAAATGAATGGCACACCACCAAGGTTTTTTGAGACAATTCATCCCCAGAAGAGTTCTAAGTGCTAATCTCTTTGATTTACTGTGCCTTGACCAAGAAATTAATGAATAATACTTTCCTCTCCCCTATCTTGTGAATTAATTACGTACGTACTCATTGTGAGGGCACTTACAGGAGAGTAACTTGGTGTCCGCAAGATAATGCTTGCCTCCTAGGTCTTGTCCTTCCCATGAGAGGAGCGTCTGGATGGTGACCACACCTCTTTCCGGATACCACACCAGCGAGGATGGCTGCTCACTGAGGATCAGGTGCTCTCCCCCAACCCTGCCTTCCCACACCCCCAACGTCTTGGCACTGTCCCACTAATCATCACTAACATTTACCGCGGGCTAATCATATCCCAGGCACCAGTCTAAGCACTTTATATGGACTATCTACGTAAGTGTCTTGGGAATATAGACAAAACCCTTGGGTAGCCAGGTCGGGTAATGGAGAAACCCTGAAACTTCTGAGATTAAGTTTCCATCATCCGGAGAAAAAGACAGGACTTGATATATAAATTAATAATAATTCCTAGCACTTGTATAATGCTTTCCATGTGCCAGACTCTAAGTGCTTTACGTATATTGATTCATTTAATCCTCACAACAACGCTATGATCTGAGTACATTATTATCCCACGTTATGGATGAACAAGCCGAGGAAGATGGTGGCTAAGTAACTTGCCCCGTATCTCATGGCTAGTCAGCGGCAGAGTCAAGATTCAGACCCAGGCAGTGCGGCACCAGAGTCCATGCTCTTAACCAGCATTGCAGAAGAGCAGACCAGCAAAGCATAGGCTGTAGAACCAGCTCAACCTGTGTTTAAAACATGGCTTTGCCTCTTGCAAACGTTGAGTCTCGGGCAAGTTACCAATCTCTCCAGGTCTTCCTCATCCACAGAACAGGAGCAGCAACGCCTCCTGTTTATTCTAAGAATTAAATGAGATCATGGTTGTGAAACTGTTAGCACAGCGCCTGGTGCACTGTGTGCTTAAAGATGGCAGTGTGTGTTACAGCCCTCTCTCTACACTAGAGCCCAGGAGCACACTCGGGTTCAACCTGTGTTGCCACTGTTGGGCAAGTGGCTTCGCTGCCGTATGTATAGAGCATTCACTGAATCTAAGCAAGGCCAGCTCTGGCTGGCAGGGGTGGGAAGGAATGCCGACGTTATCCACAGCAGGTGGTGATAAATTCTGTGAGCTCACAGCCAGTTTAATAGGTACAGTGTTTCAAGAACTCAAAGGCTCGCTCAAGTCTTATGAGAGATTTATAGAATCATCATCTCCCACAGCCCCTTCCTGAGGCCCCAACAGGGAAGTGGGATAGGAAGGTGGGTGCGGGAGCCTCTTTCTGTCCTCACTGCCTTCAGACAGTGCGGTGTGAATGAGTGTGAAGTGCTCCAGTGGCCTCCCTAGAAATGGTTTACTGACCTGTCACCACAGGAATTTCCCCTGGCCCGCTGCAGGGAGGTGGTCTGAGAAGTGAGAAAAGCCACACGAAAGGTTCTTTGTAATGTGAGAGTGGAAAGACTGGAGAGTGGGGGAGAAAGCTGGAAAGTTGGGCTGAAAAAAACGCAGCCTGTGGTTTTATACCATCTAGGAGGTTGGTGTTCTTGGCCCAGAGACACCCCTAAAAGTGATGCTTGCCTAGTCTTTAGCTTTTTCAATTCGTTCTCCAAACCGAGAACACCCCAAACCTAACAGTGAATGTTACTGGTAGTTAAGGACTTAATCTTTAGGATCACAGATCCTACTGGCTGTGTAACCTTGGACAAATATACCTCTTTGAGCCTCCATTTCCTCCTCTGGAAAACAGACAAATACTAAGTTTCTCCAACGTTGGGCAGCAAAGAGGATTAGATGAGTTAATGGACGTGATGTTCTTAGTGTAGAACTTCATAGCATATGTATTTGGCAGGTAGTAAGCACTCCATAAATGGTCGTTATTATGTTATTAATAACTGTTACTGTTGCTGTTATTAATATCGTTGCTATCAATATTATTGGAAAAATCTCTACTTAATCTCCCATAAACAAACTGTTCCTATAACCTCTGATCCTAGTCAGAATCAAAGAAGTGAGAAAGAAAATATCTACTGTATCCTGGGCTAACAATACCTAAGGGCGAGCACCTTCCCACAGCGCCTGTTCACTTATTTACAGTTTAATGAAATTTTTTCATCCATCCATCCATTTACCAAATATTCAGTGAGTACCTAGAATGGGCCAGGCACCTAAATACTTCAGTGAGACAAATAAAAAAAATCATTGCCCTTGTGAAGCTGACATTTTAGTGAGGTGACACAAATGACAACACAATAAATCCGTAAATTACTCTTACATTAGAAAGTGATACGAAAAAGAAAGAAAAACTGCAGTGACGGAAGAAGGGCTGGGAATTGGCGGGGGAGACCCGCTTTCTATCCCTCCATTAGGATGAAGAGTCAACTGCAGAATGAAGAACTGTGAGTGAGCGGAACCGCACTGGCCTTCCAACTCGTTCTGCAACTTTAGGCAAGCCCCGTCTCCTCCCGAGGGCTGGTCCCCACCTGTAGTGAGGGCTGCCTAGATGCTCTCAAAGGCTTCTCAGTGTTTCTCCCTGTGTGATCCACCGATCACCTGCATCAGAATCACTTAAAAATACAGACTCCTGAGCCCAACCCAGAGCTACTTGATCAGACTCCCCGGGAGGTGAGGCACAGGACCTTGCATGCTAAAGAACCTAGTCAGGTGTTTCTTATAAATCCTCAAGTTTGATAAGCATGATGCTACATCTTCCTTCTTGTTTTCCTGGCAGCAAAATTCTCACAAAATAATTGCTACCTGTCTCTGATCAAAGCTTCTTCTCGGTTTCCAATTTCTCTGCCGCTTTTTTGCCCTTGATTCTGATTTGGGGCCCGCCACAAGCACCCTTGCTTTATCTCAGCCACCTTCAGACTAATTTACTTCCCCAAAGGCCTTTGGGGCTTAAGTTACACCTGACCTATTAGAACACAGCCAGCCAGTCACTGCTAATGACTCGGTGACACCATCCAGATATGGATTTTTCTGAAAACAAGCTCAGAGAAGGGTTTTATGGCGCCAAGTATAGCATTTCACCTTCCTGGTCCTTGGTGGCATAGTAAATTTCAAATGGATATCTATCAGTTAAAATAACTGTGGTTCTACAGTATTCTAACAGCCAGCATCCTGAAGGAGCAAATTCTCAAACTGGCTATGCAAGTAGCTTGAGCTATTTTCACCAGCTAGAGGAAATATTACCCCTTATATCTCATCTATCCCTGACAAGTTAAGCATCCTCTCTATACTATGACTCCCACATTTATCTCTCTAGACCAGAATTCTCCTCGAACTCCAGACTCATACATCCAGAGCAATCCTACTGGCTATCTCGGTTCCTGATTATCTCAGGGAAATCTGTAATTTAACACATTCACAACGAAACTCTTGAGTCCCACCCCTCCCTCATCCCTAAACCTCTTCTCCTTACTTCCCAGCCTTCTCCACCTCAGAAATGGTACCACCATCCTCCCCAGTGCTCAGAATCATCCCTGATTCTTCCCTTTCCTTCACCACTCCCCTGCCCCGCTTCCATCTCATCTTTGAAATACAGTTGTATATATGTACAACTCAAGTCCAACCACTTTTTTCCATCTTTACCACTAACCATCAATTCAGGCCACCATCATCTCGCAGAAACGAAAATAATTAAAAACACAGATGTGAAGCAGATCATATCACTCTTATGTTTCCCTCTGCACTTAAAGTAAATCCAACCACTCACCAGGGACTACAAAGGCCCTGCATCTCTGGCCCCACTGTCCCCCTCCACTTCATTACCTACCACTCTCCCCTTGGCTCAGGACCCCTAGCCATGCTTTATTTCACATCCTCTCTGGCAAGGGCTAGGCAGTTAATGATCCGTCTGCCTCAGTTCTTCCTAATCTTTGAGGCCTGAGCTCAGACGTCAACTCAGAAAATTTGAGCAAGCCTTCTCTAACCATCTTATCTAGAAAGAATGCCTCCTCTCCATTATTCTCTATCTCAGCCTCCAGTTTATTTCCTTCAAAACAATCATGGCACTCTGTAATCATTCTTTGTTATTTTCTTTTGCTTGTGTCTCTTCTTACTAGGATGAAAGTTCTATGAGGGCAGTGACTTTGCCTTGTTCACTATGCTAAGCGTAATTCTGGTTGAAGGCATGAATACACTGCCCCTCATTTCTAGTCAAACAATAATGGAAGCCACTGAAATCAAGGCGCAGGCTTCCCCTGGGCACCACCACGTGCAACACGGCTCTGGGTGCGGTGCCGAGAGGACTGTGTGTGGAATAAGGAGTGAGCTCTGCCCTCAAGGAGCTTTTATTCCTCTCAACATTCTTTTGAAATCGAAGGTTTCTGCTCACTTGATTAAAATTTCTATGTTTTATCCTGACTGATAAGAAGCAGGTCTCCAGTCCTGGCTTAGTCATCTCTAAAGGGCATGGCCATTTTAATTTTTTATTCAGACAAAAAAGAACTTCTACTACAAGAAGTACTCTTTGGAAAGAATGAGATAGTCAAAAGAATAAGACATGATCCTTCCAGACAAGACAAAATGAATGCCAAGCCCAGAGTCACAGGCTCATTGCTGAAGGTGCGCTATGCTGAAGAGAACAGACCAAGCACAGGGATTTCTGACTCTCTTCCTGGGAGAGGTCACAGAAGGAAGGAGAAACTGAAATAAGCCTCGTAATCACAGTTATTTAGAATTCCCTGACCACTTGGATGCTAAGCAACACACCAGTCTTGGGTAAGTGGAGAAGCATGGGCTCTGAGGCTGAGACATGGCACTGATGTTTGTGGTCGCACGCACTCACTATTGTCTAATAAACAGCTAGACGTCACTCCCATTGCCTTGGACCCAGTCTATGATGTCTGTCGACAGACGTCTGCACCAGGAAAGGTAACAACATTCATGCAGATGAGATTTCTCTTAAAAGATGTGGTCTCTGGAAATGTGCTGTATCCTAAAGCAGGCATTTTTTTAAGTCCAATATTCAGCCTCCCCCTGTTTCTGCAGGATACAATGCTGTCTTACGACTGGATTCTACACACAGACATGCAAGAAAAACGTTAAGTACTTGAGCATATGCCATGTGTTCAGCACTGAACTAAGCGCTTTATCTGCACGATTTCATTTAATCCTTCTGTAAGGTCAGTATTATTGTCCTCCTTTTACAACTGAGGTCAACGAGGATAAGAGTGGGCAGTAAGAGGGGTGCCGGCCCCGTGGCCGAGTGGTTAAGTTCGCGCGCTCCGCTGCAGGCGGCCCAGTGTTTCGTTGGTTCGAATCCTGGGCGCGGACATGGCACCGCTCATCAAACCACACTGAGGCGGCGTTCCCACATGCCACAACTAGAAGGACCCACATCGAAGAATACACAACTATGTACCGGGGGGCTTTGGAGAGAAAAAGGAAAAAAATAAAATCTTAAAAAAAAAAAAGAGTGGGCAATAAGAGGTCAATAGGATAAGCGGTCAATGAGGATAAGAGGTCAGTGTGGATAAAAGGATAATTTGCCCAAAGTGACCCAGCATGGAACTGGAAGGACTGTAACCACCAGCTGAAGGGTTTCTGGAAATAGGCCTGTGTTAGCGAAAAATGTGGGAAGGCTAGAAAAATTCGGAATTTGGTTGACATTAAATATGTCACAGATGGCCCTCACATTCAAAAATGCCACCGCTAGTGATGATGGGTGACTTCAGGCAAGGCATTTGACCTCTCTGGGATTTGGTTTCCTCGTTTGTAAAACGGGGACGATGCTGCCTACTTTGCCGCCTTTCCTCATGTAAAAATACCACATGCCTCCTACTCACACAGCACTGCTGCCTGAGGGGAGCGACTTAACTCAAGGTTGTTAAACATGATTCAAATCGAATCAACCAACTTTCCCGGCAGCTCTACGAGGCAGGACCGCTGTTGGGCAACAGGAACATGACAAGCAAGCTCTGCCAGAGAAGCAGCAGGCTTGGGGCAAGGGCACTGGCTTTAGGTCAGGTGGACCTGGTTCCGTGGGAGCTCTGCCCTTGTAGCTGGATGCCCTTGGGCAAGTCATCTCATATGTGCCTCCGTTTCCTCATTTTTCAATAGAGGACAACACTATTTATCCCACAAGGGAAGTTGTGAGGTTTAGAGGTTTTGGTAATGTATATAACATAGTGTCTGGTGCCCACGAGAAAGTGGATGAGTGAGAGCTACCACCTTAAATTCTTTTTTTGGAAGAAGAAGGAAATACATGAGTGATATAAATAGTAGCTGCCTTTGTTATAAGAACTGAGCCTGATGAGCTCACAATCTGGTGCAGGACACACACCACACACACAGAAGTGTCTCTAGTGAACTCTGTGTCAGAAGCCCCAAACCAGCTGACTGTGGTTTATTTCCTCCGGGCCAGACCACAGGAAAATGCTCAGATTCCCAGCATCAGTACAAACACAGAAGGCTGATGGGAACTTACTTTTTCTCAAATATCCCTAGCAACTCTGAAATTCTAAATTACACTATGTCAATGTCAGTTGCACAACTTGTGTGGAGAACTGAGATGTTTCACCACAAGATAACTCATAGGGATTGCACTGACAATTAGCCTATCCTGGATCAGCAGAGGCAAGCTAAACCAAACACATCAGGAAGGACAGCAGAGCTTCATCCTGCCTTGGCAACAAGGCCCATAGTGAACACACAGGTCTGGTCCAGGTACGAGGTTTAGACCTATTTCAAAGTTCTGTTCCACTGCTAGAAAATCTCACCTCAGAAGTCTGTTGTGCAAATGGTGCCATGAGACGTCTCTTAAAAACCCCCAGAGCCACAGGTTTTACAGACAAGCGTCAATTCCGTACAGACTGTACTTGAGCACTCACAATTCCGCCTCCAACGTCACAGACAGGATTTCTCAAACACATCATCCCTTCTGGACAAGTGAGTTAGGCTGATGCCCTGTCACAGGTGATGTTTTATGGTGGCCAAGAATGAGGAAAGAACACACCTTTGGAATTTAGCAAGATGACAAGGAAGCTGGATAGAAAGTAAAAGTCAAATGAAGCCACCAACATGCCATTCCATACCTTCGGCACCAGCCACTAGAAGGTCAGCAAAAGTGCAGCAGAAAAATGTACAAAGGTCAGTCAAAAGGCATCGAGGGCCACTGTCTGAGTGCCACCACAGATGCCTACCCCTTCCTGATGTGGATTTGTCTCTATCTAGGAGTGGCTTCTAGACTGGGGAGAGGTGACTCCAGGAAGATAAAATTCAGGCGATGCAGCAATCTCTCAGCAGATGAGTAACACAGTCAAGCAGAAAACAAGGAAACTGACCACTGAATCACAACCTGTGTGGGTTAAGGAAGCGCTGGACTGTTCAATTCCAAAAGATCTTGCTCTTTAAATGAACCCTCTGAGAATTTTAATGAGAGATTTCCTCTGATTCAAACTGTGGTCATGCCAAATTACGCTTCCACTAGTCCCTTATAAAATCTTCCAAATGCTTCTCCAATAAGGAAGAAAAGTTGCAAAACTATTATCTACCATTACTTCAATCCCATTTTGAGTTTATGAGTACTTCAAAGCAACACATGGAATTGTTATCAGAATTCTAACTGAAGAAAACATGACTGCATGTATATAAAATATTCACCAAGAAGACTGGGATGAAATGCAGATCTGAAGCCTGGCAAAAACAAAGAAATTTGGTGATGTAAGGACAAGAATTCTGACAGGGGTCAGAAGATTGGCCTCAAACAGCCTGAAGATTGCATCCATCCTCTCCCAGGAGAGGCCTCAGTGCAGGCCATGTGTGTGAGCGTGTATGAAGGATATGATCTGATAAACGGCATAAACAAAAAGACAAAAAGCAAAAGTTTTTCTCTAAATAATGGGGTTTTACTATAATATAAAGTATATTACTTGCATATTGTTATTTTTTGTGATTTATTAAAAATCATCCTTAAATTTACATGAGAAATTAATTTCTGAAGTTGTACTTTTGCATGCTTAGAATTTGCTCCAACTCTGTTCTGGCCTGAACTTTCACAACTTATTCTGAAAATCACAATGCATCTGCTTTTTGTTGTTGTTTTTGTTCTGTGGGTTTTATAATAGCCTTTAGCCAAAGATAAAGTTTTGACCAAACCCAAATTTTTTCCTAACATGACTCTGGCTTTCCACAGCAAGAACCTAGAAGGAACTTTCATACCCAAAATACAAAAGAAGAATGATCTCAAGAGGCACTGTATTATGACCATCTAGCATTATATCTTTAACTATAAAGGTGTGGTGAGTAGATGCTCTGTGTCAGACACTTGTGCTAAGCGTGGCCAAGCAGGAGTAGGGATGATAGAGGGGTGTGGGTGAGTAAGGGTGTGTATGGGACAAAAGAGTATATGGCAGGGTCCCTTCACACTGGAAGTGGAGATAAATGATGCAGTTAGTCATGAAAACAAGCTACAGTCTGAGGTATTACCGAGTAAGTGCCTACTGATTGCTAACAGTAATTAGAGCTACTTTTAATTGAGTGCTATGTGCTGGGCATTGTGCTCGGCACTTAACATGCATTATGTCATGTAATCCTCAGAACGGTCCAGGAAATAAGTAGTACTACCCCATTCTACAGAGGTGGAAACTGAGGCTCAGAGAGATACAGGAACTCACCCATGGCCGCAGGGCCAGTTAAGTATAAGTGGTTGAGTTAGGAAATGAGCCCTGGCATGTCTGATTGCAAAGCCCGAGCCAACTCCATCACGGCCACACGAGCTGGAGGTGAGAGAAGGAAGAGTCCCGAGGCCAGAGTCTCTGAGAGAAAGACCTTACCTTTAATGCATTCATAGTGCAAAGAAAGGGCGCTCGCTCTAATTCGGGGAAAAGTCTGACTTGCAGAATTTTAAAAATAAAATGCAAATCTTGTTATTTCAAGTAGCTATCATACACGAGATACAGGGAACTAATAAAACCAGATTAAATAAATGAAAGGTCTTAGGAGTTCATTTGTCAGTATTACTAATAGCTACTCAAAATTCCTTCAGGTGCCATACTTTTTCACACTTTCACACTTCCGCTGAATATAATTCTGTCTTCTGCTTAGGGAATGCCCATTCCACCTTCCAGCCCAGCTCAAGCTCCAGCTCGTCTTTCTCGCCAACTACCTTTTCCTTTTACTAAAGTGGAAGCTATCCAAGAGTAGGGACTACATCTAATATATTTTCAGAGAGTCAGGCTAGCAGAAAAGAGCTCTCAATAAATGTTTAATAGAGAACTATATCCTTAATCTTTAAGCCTTTACTTGAAAATGATACTGACTTTTTATTGGCTTCCCTCAATTACTAGTAAGACACTGGGCTTTTCAGAAGCTTCGAAAATATGTAATCAATAAATAAGCCCAAGAGTATAATATGTTAAATAAGGCTATGTCATTTACTCCAAATTGATCCATGCACGGCAAAATCAAAATGAACAGCTCCTCCAGTGTCATGACTGCAATAAAGTTACAAGGAAAATGGACATAAAAATTCACTCTAGTCTTGGTTGCTTATGATTGCTCTTTGAGAAAAATTCTATTTTAAGAGTTGCTCTAAATTGGTTTATAAATTTCACACTTAAGGAAGCCAAACTGTGAGAGGAAAACTTTCAGGAAGTTAGCAAACACATAACCTCCTAGAATGATTAAACCTCTTAGAATAATTGTAAATGTCTAAAGAAGATAAGAGTATAAGAATAGAGCAGAATATGATGCTCTTGCTATTTGAAAGCACTAAAGGGAGACATCAAAAGTATCATCATTCTTGCGGGGATATTAATCTTTCAGAAGATATGAAAACCTGAAACACCAACTGCACCACGCTGCTATTTTAATGCAGCTTAATAATTCAGGAAAAGAGCAAGCTAATCGCCTAAGAATCCCTGCCAGCTGCGCCTCTGTACACTTCCTCGGGCTGGAAATTTCCAAGATTACAAAGAGGCTTTTTCCCTCTCATCTTGCCAAATAAAAGAAGCCCAAAGAATCCCAAGCAAAATCTGTAAGTTAAAATACAAATCAATCTCACTTTAATAGAGGTAGTCTTAAAAAGTATCTTCAGACTAAATAGGATCCAATTTAAATATACTAAAAGAAGAAAATGTTTATGGAAAACTAGTTAAGAATGCAAATAAAGGCTCTCTGAGTAAGCTACTTTGCAGACCTAAATTTCTGCAATTTGGGCTGTCTTAAAGTGGGAAAACTTGTAAGTGAACAACACTCCATTTCTGGAAAGTATATAAAAATCTCTGTAAGCCCTACTGCTGGGCACACCCATGTAATGAAGGGTCAGAGATTTATAACTGAAATACCCCAAAAGAAATATTCTCTCAATATCCTTTGAGAAAAAAAGAATTCTGCGACACGAGCAGACAAGTTCTATTGGCAAGGCATGTCAGAATCTTTCTGCAATGGCCATCAAGTCTTGGGATGTGAACCCCCTGCAGTGTCAAGAACATAAATTAGGTCTAGACAGAGGGGTGTGTGTGTCTAAGACTTGCAATTCTGTCAAAACCACATAACTGCTAAATAGGGATTTTTGTCATTTTTTCTTTTATTTTTCTGATTTGACAGTCTAAAAAAATGGCTTTATTCCTTATTCTGTAAAAGCATTAATATGTATGCATCCTAGATACTTTGGGAGAGTCCTTTATTCTTTTCAACAAATGTTTTAATCCATATGGATAATTAAATGTGACAATTTATGCCATGGTAATACTTTTAAATGTGTGTAAATTCACAAACCAGAAAAAATTCTTTGTGAAGACCATGTGTCCTAGTTTTTTGAAAAGCACCAAGTGTCCTCTTTCCCCCCTGCCCCCCCAGAAAAGATGATCACCATATTCCGAGCAGTAAGCTCACCTAAGCTCAGAGTTAAAAACACTTAGCTTCTCTGGTATGAAACTGTGCTTTAAAATTTGTATCCTAAATGTTTTCCCTAAGGAGCAAGCATCATAAAGAAAGAAACTGCCTCCATCCTGGGGTCTGACATAAAACTTGGACTGTGTAGGACAGGCAGAGGAGAGAATAGTGATAGTACCATGATGCGTATGGTAATATAATGGGAAGGTATATTTCATAATCAATATGATGTTTATATGTGTCTATAAACAGATTCTTTGCAAGTTCTGATCTTCATAAACCCTTTTTCCCTCATGAAGCATCTGATTTAATAGCACAAGTATATGATTAGTACTGCTTCTGACTTGACAGTATTTCCTTTCAAAAGAACAGGGAGAGAGTATCAGTTATCAATTATCGCCTCTCAGCTCTGAATGCACCCTCCTCCGTGACCAAACACACACCGTAAGCACCTCTCCTTTACATGTGCGATGCAGAGCTTTCTCAGTTGAGGCTGGAGGGACAGTGCAGGGAGGACGAGGCTCCCTTGAGCATCTGGCATGGGCACTGGTGGTGTGGACGTGAGGAGAGTTGGTGGAGTGTGGCTCTGCGACGTCCAGAACCTGGTTTCTCTGCCACCTTGCAGCCTCGGCCTGGCCCTAATCTTTCAGCAGCCCTGTCAAAGTGGAGACCAGAGCCCTGACGTGGCTCACAGCCTCGAGGGCCTCCCGACCCCCCCAGCACCCAGACCCCCACTGCACACCCATGTCGCTGACTGCTGATGGCCTCCAGAGGGTAATCTATGGTTTGCCCAGAGCCTTCAGCCCAGCTCTGGTCTAGCCAACGCAGCAAACTCCTCTACTATGCCATGGGCTGACCCCTACCTTCTCCACTGAGGTCTGAACCCCTGGTAGTCTATCCTTCATGGGGTACACTCCCTGGGCCTTGGGAACCATACAGTTTCCCTACATCTTATAGTTACCTCTTTATCACAGGTAATAATTCCTTGTCTCAAACTTCCCCTGTTTAACCCACTGTATGGTTTCCATCTCCTGGTGGACACAGACTGCTACAGGGAGGAAGGGCCCAAGTGAGCACACAGCAGCACGTGCTTGCCCACTAACAGAAAAACTTCCAAAACGCCAAACCTCAAACAACCATTTAAATTTGAAAAATGCCCAGATAATTTCAAATCCAGAAGAGTCTCGTTTGTTTATTTACAGCCCAAGTGCAGAATTAAAGTAATCACATTTGCTCCCACTGAAAACTATATGAATGGTGAATAGATAAACCAATTGTGGTACAGCCACACAAATGAAACTACTCAGCAATCACAAGGAACAACTCCTGATACATGCAACAACTGGCAATGAATGTCAAAGCAGCATGCCGAATGAAGGAGGCCGAACACAAAGACTGCACACTGCATGATTCCATTCACAGGGCAACACAGAGAAGACAAAACTATCGGGACCAAAAACAGGGCACGAGGGAAATTTTGGGGTGATGGAAATGGTCTATATCTTGACTATGGTGGTGTTTACACAACTATATACATTTGTCAAAGCTCATCAAACTGTACACTTAAAAGGAGTAAATTTTATGGTATGTAAATTAAACTTCAATAAACCTGACTTTACAAAATATTACATATCAAAAATTGTGGAAGGAAGTTAAAAGTAATACCTAAAAGGAATTTTATAGCCTTATATGCGTATATTAGAAAAGAGAGGATTAAAAATTAATAAGCTTAATTGTCCAACTGAAGAAGGAAAAAACCCCTTAGAATAAACCCATAGAAAGTAGATAAAGGTAAGAACACAAGATCATGAATTCAAAAGCTAATGCTCGATGGCAAGGATCAATAAAACCAAAAGGTGGTTCTTTCAAATAACTAAAAAAAAAAAATAGAAAATTTCAGATAAGTTTGATCAAGAAAAAAAGAAAAGAAACAAATATTAGGAATTAAAAGCAAGCTAGAACTACAGATACCACAATCTGTAAATACCACAATCTAAAACCCAAAACTTCATGCCAAAAAATTTTAAAACTTAGATGAAATCAAGATTTCTAGAGAAACAAACAAACTAGATGTATCTGGAATAAAACCAAAAAGACCATGGACTAAGGAATCTGGACCACAAGGACACAGAAGGATGAGCTGGACTGTTAAAAATGAGCACTTCAATGATAGAGCCACAGAGGACGAAACCATCTTTGAAAATAGGTACAACCATGATCTTATTGAGCGAAGGTGCTTCTCCTATAAATGGGGGAAAAATTAACTTCCAATTTCCAGTTCCGGTAACAAGGCAGACTACTGAGATAACTACCGAAACTTCTTCCTACGAAAGAAGGGAAAGCTCCAGCGGCCAGAAACACTGTTTGTATGCCTACCTCCCTTTCTTATAAAGCTAACATCGTCATTCCCAGTAAATCCAGAAAACATGAAGAAGACTAGGACAGAAGGACAAGCAGAAGCCCTCCTGGCATTGCCTTGGTGAGAGGGCAGGATTTAAGGACCTTGCTGTACAATTATTATAGTAATAATAACAGTAACAAGAAAAGAAGCCAGCATTTCTAAACATCTATTAACCATATTAGCTGGTCACTACATTAGCACTTTTTATGTATTATTTCATTTGCTCTTCATTCAATCTTACAGCTATAATTATTAACCTGATACTATAGATGGAGAATTTGAGGTCTGCAGAATTACGTACTTTGACGTAACGCAGTCAACAAGCAGCAGAGACCAAAACCAAATCTGGTTCTGTCTGAGTCCAGTCTATACTTTAATGAAACCTCACCTGGCGTCTACTATTGGCACGTGCTTTACCCTCATAATCTTAATTATAGAGAGAATGAAGCGCAGAGACACCACCAAAGCCATACTGAATACAGAGAGTACCCAAGATTCAGTTGCTTGCCTCAGTAACAATGAGTTAGCATAAAGCTGGCAAGGTTTACTCAACCAGGTTACCATACTACTAAGTGGTTAAAGGCAAGAGACTGGCCTTCTCCATCTGCAAAATGGAAACTCCAGATAATCCCAACCAACCTTCTGTAGAGTCTCTGTGAGAAATAATCAAAATAAACACAAGGGTAGAAGTTCCCGGGGACAAATTGTGGCTGAAATTAAAACACAGTGTCTTTTAAGCAATGATATGGACTACTTCCCAACTTGTGGAATCCTCCTTCTTGTCAGAAACGACCAGAACGGTCAAGAAAACGCTGGACGATACCTCTTGGTGGAGACGTAGCAGGAGCTAGAACACAGGCCCGTTAAAGCCCCTTTCCCTTCTGAAAGCCATCATTCTCTGACGGATACAGGGAGATGAGGGAGAGGATGGCTCCTAGGGATTTAAGACATATGCCATTTGTCACCTGTGCTTCCAGTGAGGCCGCACGGAGGTGGCCTTGGGACGGCTCTCCCTAGGACCGAATGTGCCCAGGTGCCACTTGCAGGTCTCAGACCCGTTTCTGAACCTCTGTTCTGAGCCATCTAGATGTAAATCATTTCTTTTCACTATTCATATTCTTGTTACCAAAATTCACAAAATACATGGTCTGCACTCAGCTCTGTGGCTCATCATGCGGTTGAGATAAAAATCAATCTATCTGTGAAGAGCAGAGCTAAGTGGCCGTGAAGAATGAACTCTAAAGAAGAAGGCTTCCAAGCAGCCATGGATCAAGCAGCCTCAGGACCAAACAAAGGAAATGAAAAACAGCGTCAAGCTCACACAGGCTAATAGCATTTTAAGCAACCTCCTGGGATCACAGACTGCCAGCATTTAAGTCTTGCTGTCAGTGCCATTTCAATAACTGAGTTAAAAACCAAGCTCAAGTCAGCTAGTGCGATTCACCAGCAGAACCAGGCTGCTGGGACTCGAGACAAAGACGACATTCATTTGCCATGTGGTTTCTCAGAAAGCATATCTAAACAGCAGGTTTCCCTGGCCATTTAGGATACATATTTCTTTTTCAGATTGCTGTTCTTGGCTGGCTTTCTGAAAGTGAAAAGTACAAGATCTCATTATATTCCCCAGTACAAATGAATTCAGCCTTAACATACTTTAAACCTGGCTTTACAGGAAAAATAAGAAACTTGAAACAAAAATAGTATACTCTGTCAAGAACAATTTAGGCCAGTCTTTCACCAGAAACTGCCCAGCATGATTACTTCAGTAAAGATCCATTAACATGCAACTGGTGTTTATCCTGGCTAGCTGCTCCCGGGCACTCACATGGCGCTGTGGGGTCGGAGACCAAAATACTAATCGTGGTCGCCATTCATCTCCTCTAGCACAGGATTATGAAAAGAAACTCATCAGAAAAAGATCAAAAAGCAAACAAGCCTGGAGAGAGTCCAAAACGGAAAGGCAAGAGTCTGAGGATATAGGGTCTGACATTTAAAATCCTGGCTTAATTCACACTCAGACAAAAAAACCATCAACAGCAGCAAACATGAAGCCTCAACTCCTAAACCTGTCGTTGACAAGAAGAAAGCCTGGCCTAGTAAGTTGGGATGATCTACACGCAAGCCAACTCCAGCCAAACTTCCAAACACTCAATGCCAAATCAAAGGCAAATGATTAAGTCAATCAAACTAAGTCAATGCGACAGACTCGTATGTAACCATCAAAAGTGATGACTGTATAAGTGTTTTTAACGATAAGAGAAAATGTTTAAGATACGTTAAGTGAGAAACATCAAGATACCACATTGCACATATAGAATATCAGCTGTGTACAAAAAAACAACTGGAAGCAAATATGTCAAAGTAAACGGGAGGAGAAAGTTTCTTCTCTAAGCTTCTCTTCAATTTCTAAACTTTCTACAATGGGCATGTACTCTTTTTACAACTAAGAGGGGAAAAAATGGCATTGCAACATCCAGAAAAGTAAATCAACACTAAAAAAGAGGACCAAAAAAAACCACTTATTAAGTGTTTACTGCAGGCCACTGTCCTAGTGCTGGGCATGCATTATCTCACTTGATATTCACAATAGCCCTATGAGATAGGTGTGACTTTCATCCATATTTTTCAGGTAAAGAAAGGGAGGATTAGCCAAGTGACATAATAGGTGGAGAAGATGGGCTATGAACCCTAACAGAATGACTCTGGTGGCTTTAACCACTACATACACTGCCTCTCAACCACACCAGCAGAATCTGCCTCCCAGCCTGTAAGCTTGACCTAAAACTGAGCAACAATGATAAAATCTACTTTAAAAGACACTAGAGTAACTTTGGAGACTATGACTACAAAAGAGGAATGTGTCAAGGTACTAAGATACTCAGGTAAATTTTCAAACTAGAGGAACAAAAAGCACCTCTAATTAAAGCTATAAAGAGAATTTATGTGAGAGCACCACGGGTCACCACGGGTGAAAATAAACCAGCAGAACAAAGTCAACCCACAACTAAATTCTATAATACAAGAGAAAGCCAGAAAACTGTCAAAGACAGACTTCTGATATCTGTTCATCAAACTGCCAAGAAAAAAATAAAAGTATTTTAGAGATACAATTACTAGGACTTGGACAAAGAGGATCTGAATTCGCCTCCCGAAAAGTCCTCAGCAACAAGAGGCGTTGACAACTGGAAGTGAGAGACTAGAAAATACCTTATGAGAAAAATAAAAAGCATTGTACTTGATGCTCAATTACATAATCGGCAACCAGCCTAGAAGGACCCCTGACTCTTTTCAGCCCAACACTGAAGGCCTTTTGGTTAGAAATAATCAATTTTGCTTGGCAAAAACGCATCAAGACATAGAAGTACCCTGCATCAAATTCTGTAGAATCAGCCTATTTGAGATGCTTTAAAGTTAGTGCCAAAACCAATATGGTGTTCTGTTCACAGCTCCTTTAGAGAGGTTTTAAAAGCAGAAAAATATTGAAACTCAGAGTTTGAAGTGAAAACTTTCTATCTGTAAAAACAAGCCACTTTAGACACTAGAAGCCATCAAGACTTGGTAAGTAAACTCACCATGTATGTTAAAAATCATTGGTTGTTAGAAAAATTGACTATCTGTTTAGAAAAATATGAAGCCAGATCGCTACCTTACTGTTTACACCAAGACAAGTTCCAGAGAGAATAAGTGTTGAAAAAAAAAATAAATAAACATTCTAAAACAAAGTAAGGGTTAATATTTGTATAATATCGGGATGTGAAAAACTTCTAAACATGGCATAAAATTCCAGAAACCACAAAGGACACGCTGCTAAATCAAAATACCTAAAAATTTAAAATATCTGAACAGTTAGATGCCATATGTAAAGTTTTTAAAAACTGGGAAAATATCTTTACCATATATGTTAAAAGGTTCATAACCTTACTTGATTTATGAAGAACTCTTGAAGTCATTATAGAAAATAAGAATTCCATTAATAATTAGATAAATAACACACACTGGCAATTCAGACACCAAAAACAATAGGGAAATTTAACAATACATATCACAATTTAAAATTTATAAACAGTGTGACCCAAGCATTCTACTTGCAGAAATTAATTCTAAGGCCATACATATCGTGCAAAGATGTTCACTAAAGTAATGCTTAATAGTAAAATGCCAGAGGCCGCTAAATGTCCACGATTTGGGGATTAGTTAAATCAGAGGTCACAAACGCAAATGTTTTCAGGGGCAGGCGCAGGCAATAAAAATAGGCTCAACAGGCCAGTTATAAAACAACAAACAGGAAGTGGTACGATTTGCGGGGAACTGGAGAGCTCATCCCGTTTCGGGAACTCAAACTAAAACTTCTGTGTGCCATGGCCAAATTGGTTCTCCCTCCCTAGCCTCCACATCCCCCCAGGGTTAAAAGTGCAATCCATAGCCATGGGTTAAGTTCTGCTCACTAGTCTCTCTGCAACCAGCCTAGGAGGATCCCCTTACTGTGAATGCTGAATACTCATCTATTCTATCACATTGGAGTAGCTACAAAAGAGTTCATTGATGCAGCATCACCGACTCTCAGGATGGGACAAAATCTCAGAGGTCATCTAGTCCAACACTGAGCTTTCCTTGAGGCTACAGTCATTCAGCCTTGTTTAACAGGCCCAGGTACAGAATGTAGACAGAAGGAGGTGAAGGAAAGGGAGAGTGACAGAGTGGAAGCTGGCAGGGAGTAAGGACTAGGCTTTCTTGTGGGATTACCATTTTCCATAAGAACAAAACTGAGATGGGAGGAGAGGTGGCAAGAAGGAAAAAAGGTGAAATCCTCTGCATCATGTGCCTTCTATATAACTCCACATATTGATGAAATACCAGGAACTCAAGCACTATTTCTGAAAATCCTCACATAAAGTGCTGAATTCATAGTACACTGCTAAACATGTCTTCAGCAATAAACTTCTGGGCAGCTGCTGCCCTCATCAACCAAGCTGGCACAGGGAAGGGTTGCCACAGCTAATGCCACAGAGATGGTATATGGTATTTTTACACGATCTCAATCATCCTAGGAACCAGTGTAAATTGATCCTGGAACGGCTGTAGGACGGGTATAGTGCAGCCTCAGCAGCACTTCCAACGTGGAAAACTTCCACCTGAATCTGGAATGGCACATTTCTTCCCAACGTGTGAAAGTAACTTTATGCTTGGTCCTGCTGCATCCAGGAATAAGGGCACTTGGGAGAGGACAGCAAATTTCCTGACTTTATTTCATTTTAAACACCAAAATAGATACATCAAAAGGAGAACAGACTAGTGGTTGCCAAGAGTTA
Organism: Equus asinus; assembly: GCF_041296235.1. Taxonomy (NCBI): domain Eukaryota; kingdom Metazoa; phylum Chordata; class Mammalia; order Perissodactyla; family Equidae; genus Equus; species Equus asinus. The sequence goes on along the minus strand of NC_091804.1, from coordinate 35,335,959 downwards.
GGAAATGGGGCGGGGAGGGTGTGCCTATGAAAGCCAACAGGGGAGATCTTGGTAGTGAGGGAACTGCTCTTTATCTTGATGTATTAATGTCAATATCCTGCTTGTGATACTGTACTATGGTTTTGCAAGATGTTACCATTGGAGAAACTGCGTAAAGAGTAGACAGGATCGTTCTGTATTATTTCTTACAACTGCATGTGAATCTACAATTATCTCAAAATAAAAAGTTTAGTTTTAAAAAGGGAATATAAATAAGATTTTCAAAAAGATACATCCATGCCTGAAGGCTACAAAATCCTAGAATAGTCTTTAATATGATTTTCCTAAATAAAGAGCAAATGGAAGTGACTGGTGGGTCTACAAAGTGGATCTGAGTTTGCCCTTCCTCCAGCAGCTGGCCACCTCCGATCCAATGTCATGTGAATGTATACTCAGCTGCACGAGGAGGAGCACTCGACAGGCGATGGCTCCCAGATATGGCTCTCCGTGTCTCTCTGCTGGTCTGTCTGTATCTCTCTCTCTTTCTCATTCTCCCTCATACACACACACACACACACACACACACACACACACACACACACACACACACACATACACAAGCTATTTTATTTAACAACCGCACCATCAGGATTAAAACTGTTTTGAAAAAGAATATCAATGTGGAAACTTTCAGAGTCTTACAGCTTCCGGGCAGGCACAGAAGGGAAGCAATCTGATCAGAGAAAACATGAAAGACCTGTTTGAGTCAGGAAGTTTGCTATTTAAACCCTCAGAACAAGAAAGTCACAACAGAATTAAGCTCAAATTAGGTATTAAATAAATACTGCAAAACAAACAACACTGAACTAGGAAGTGGGAGCGGCTGCAACAGGGCCCTCAGCAAAACTGTCACATGAGCCGTGGGCTTGCCTCCCACTTCTCTTGTTTTGGGCAGCCTCCTACTATCTTTAACTCTTTTCCTCGGCTAGTTATTCTCTCCCTCCTAAGCATCACACATGTAAATAACATTTACTGAATGCCCACTCTGTCTCAGGTACTCTGCTAAGCATTTTAAAAGCATTTTCTAATTTAATCTTCTCAATGACCCTGAGGTAAATATAATTAGTATCCTCATTCTAGGTTAAGTGGCTTGCCTAGAGTTACAGATCTCATAAAAAGTGAAGCCAGGATTGAATCCAGGTCTATTTGGCTCTTGGTCAGTAGGCTATATTGCTTCTTATGCTCATTTTGGTCTCCAGGGTGTCCAAAGCACCTCCCTGCATTTTAAAACGAAAAAAAAAACCCTATGTATACTGAGCATCTTTTCTATGCTTTACACAGGCCATCTCTTTCAAGCTCAGATAACCCCTATGACGGGTATATTTTATCTCCATTTTAAAGATCAGCAAACAAAGAGTTAGAGAGCTTGAGGGCTCCTGAAGGCTTTAATCTCACCTAAATAAAGGCATCTCCTTTATGCAGCAGAGGAAGAAACAAGAGCTCCAGAAACATTAGGTGGCTTGCTTTAAGGGCACAAAGGTAGTTACTGGCAGAGCTGAGATCTGATTCCCAACGCACTGCCCTCTTTATCTAAGCCGTGACGGAAAGCAACCAGCATGTTAATAATAGAGTAGGGCTGCCAGGCACTTTGCTGATGCTTTCCGTGCTTTATCCACCTCTGATCTGGGGATTCCCAACATTGCAGTTCCAATCAGTTTTCTACTGACATTTTACTGAAGAATGGGAAAAATATTTAAAGTTCACATCTATCAAATTTATAAGCTAATTAACATGCTCCTATACACACAGACAAATGGATATCACAAAAAGAGAATATGAAAAGATTCGGAAAGCTTTTCAAAGAATGCATAATTGGGTTCAAACAATGTAATATGTAATCAAACAACACATTCTGAGCACCTGTGTGCCCTGGCTACTGGCCCAGGCCTGGGCACACCAGAGAAAGAAAACAAGCAGCCCTAAATTAGATGAAGGCTGACCACCAGCACAAATATAACACTTCTCACACAATAAATGCGTGCTATTCTGAGGAAAAAAAATGGTCTTGACATGAGAAAAGTCAGATTTAAAGCCTGACTCAGTCACTCTCTGCTCGAGCTCCATGAGTAGGACACATTACCTAGCGTCTCTGAGCCTCTCTGTCAAATGAATGGGAATAACATCTATTGTGCGAGGACACTGTGAAAGGCAAATGGGACATGACATTCACAGAGACTAACACCCAGTAAGCACTCTATAACTACTACTTTCATCATTTTCATCTAAAATTCTACCACCTTAAGAGAACAAGGCCAAAAAAGTTTAAAATAAGACAAAGGGGAAAGAGGGAGGTAATAGACAAAGGGTACAAAGTTTCAGGGATACGAGATGGGTAAGTCCTAGAGATCTACTCTACAGCATGGGGCCTACAGTTAACAATCCCGTATTGTATACTTAAAAATATGCCAAGAGGGGAGATGCTAGTTAAGTGTTCTTATCACTATAATATAATAATAATAAAAATAAATGGAGAGGTGGGAGGAGAAATAACACAAGATAATGAACAACCAATATGAAGATTACTAAAAATATTCAGTATTTACCACTAAGGTAAGAAAAGTAAATTTATAGAAAAGCTACTATTGAATAGATAAGGGTATGAGAGAGGAAAAATTCAGGAATAGGAGCCTGAATGAGACTGACAAGCAGACTGTGACAGAGACATCTGAGAGTGTATGAGATGTCTGCAGTGGCCACCAAGACTCCTCTATAATACACACCTTTATTTTCAAAGAGGTTATATTTGGGCAAAACTGAAGGTGTTCTTAAAATAATGCCTTTACTAAAATGTCATGCTAACTTAGCATGACATTTCTTGAACAACAGCATAATAACTGTAAAACCCATGGTTACAAAGTAAATAATAAAGAACATCAAAAGAAGGTAAAAGTTAAGCTGTTTCAATAAGGAGAATTACTGGGGCCAGCCCCCTGGATGAGTGGTTGAGTACATGTGCTCTGCTTCAATGGCCCAGGGTTTGCTGGTTCAGATCCTGGGCACGGACCTACACATCACTCATCAAGCCATGCTGTGGCAGCCACATAGAAGAATTAGAATAACTTACAACTAGGATATACAACTATGTCCTGGGGCTTTGGGGAGAAAAAAAAAGGAGGAAGATTGGTAACAGATGTTACCTCTGGACTGATCTTCCTCACAAAAAAGCCCCACAAACAAACAAGGGGAATTATTTATGTACATAATTAAGGAAATGTGGGCCTGGTCCCTTGGCCAAGTGGTTAAAGTTCTGTGTGCTCCACTTTGGCGGCCCCGGGGTCACAGATTCTGATCCCAGGTGTGGACCTACTCCACTCACCAGCCATGCCGTGGAGGCATCCCACACACAAAAAAAGCAATAGAGGAAGATTGGGACAGATGTTAGCTCAGGGCGAATCTTCCTCAGCAAATAATAATAATAATAATTAGGTAAACGCAAAACTTGTCAGTCTGCATTATGTTCTGAATAAGCCTGAAAAAACCATTTGAGTCAATAACAAATACTCCTCTAATATTACAAAATTCCCAGTAAGATACAATAAGCCTGAAACCATTCTTCGTGGTCACTATAATTAATTCCATCACACATTATTTGAAAGATGATTCTTTTTCCTGATTTGTAACATTAATTACCTAGTACGTTCCAGAAGCTCACAATGAGGTTTGTTTTGTTTTGTTTTTTCATCTGAGAAAACACCCAAGAGTTAACTGAGACAGGAAGTGACCCGGGGCCCTGGGTTCTAGACTTGATTCTGGCATTAAGTAGGAAAATGGCCTTTTAATGTCTCTGGACTTCAGATCCTCAAACTATAAAAGGGATAAGAAACCTCGCCTTGCCTCATTCACAGGAACGCTGTAAGCATCAGCAAATTAAACAGGAAAATATGAATGCAGCTTTAACTATATTAAACGTTATAGTAACCTAAAGTGATGATAACATTACCATCATCAGCAAACAGAGGAAATCCAGAAGTCTGGGCTCAACTGCTCCTTTGGCCTTCTCCTGTCTCTGGATAATTTGTTATTTTCAAAGATTTAATTTTTTTTACAAAGGTAAAATAAAAAGTGAAATGATAAAAATAACTAATAATACTCAATATACAACGAACCAAAGACAAACATAAACAGCCTTACAATTGTCTGCTGGTATAATTCTACCACAGTTCTAAAAATAAAGTTGATTCAAATATTTGATCCTCCCTCTAATCCTCTGGGAAAAGGAGGACAGGTGGTTTTACGCTTGATTTTTACAAACCACAAACCTGACACTCAAGGAGGAGAAACTCATCCAAGGTCCCGGCTAATGCCAGGGCCAGTCACCCCTCTTCTGACATGATTTAACCCTCATTCTATTGGTCTATGCTACAAGGCACCCCTATTTTCAAGGAAACACGCTTCACACAATGCCCAACTTCCAGGCTGATGAAGTAATTTTATCATTCGTTTGACATGGCTGGCAACCTCTCTGTACATAAGGAAATTCCATGTAGGAGACTGCACCCACAAGAAGTGAGAGGGTGGCATCTATCGGCAAAAAGTGTGTGCTGCAACAGGAGGAGCCTGAGAGCCTCAAGATTTGAAAAATACCAACAGTTTATGAAATGAGAGGTGGGTAGAAACAAAAACGATAGGGAACAGAGATGTAAGGGAAAGCAAGAAAGCACTGGAAAGTTCTAAAAATGACACCCATGACCACTTTAGGTAATTAATCCCCTTGGTAGTAGTTCTAATTCCTTTCTTTCAGAGCAGTTGTTTAAATCAGTCTCTTTGGGAGCAAGTGTTCTTTGGGAATGTCTCTGCTTTTATAACGGAAGTCAGTGGCGAATCACTGGGAAAAGGGGTTTAGGTTACTGAAATTTACTCCATGGACAACGTTTCAAGAAAGGAAGAGCGAGTGGAAGGAGAGAGGAGGAAGCTGACATTTATGAAGTGCCTATTATGTTGAAGGCACTTTATATGCATTACCACATTCAATTCTCATACACATACAGAATCTATCCTCTAAGTACCAGTATTACCCCCCATTTTACAGAGGAGGAAACTGAGGCACAGAGAGGTAAAGAAATTGGCCAAAAACCACTCAGTAAATGGTGAAGTCAGGAATCCTAAAAGCCTGACGGCAGCAATCTTAACTACCAGGCATATGACCTCATCCAAAAAAGCAGTCACTTAGGTACACATAGGCATCATCTATTTCCTTACAAACAGACTCAATTGCACCTTTATAAGAACTTCTAAATAAATATGAAACCTAATACATTCTTGTCTAAAAAGAACCAATACTGAGTTGTATCTTCTTCTCGGAAGCAATATAATAAATTACCATCAATGAGCCTTCTCCTGTCTGAATCATTTCAACACCTCTTGTTCTTTACACAGTCAGCTCGAAGTCTCAGTAATATCAGCATCAAACTCCAATAGTGAGACGGAGAAAGGAAGAGATAGGGCTTCCATTCAGAATCACTGGTGCTTTGAGTAAACACGCTGTCAGCAACAAGATGCTCAGTTCTGCTGTCCTTCATCTGAGTGCTGGAGCATCTGGATTTTTATTAAGAAAATGTGGTCATTTTGGGAGAGGAAAACGATATAAGGATTACATCTCAGGTAATGAGAAAAGTTCCACATCATGTGTTTTCTTTCAAAGGGACTAGGCTACAAAAACAAATACTTCTTTCAGAATTCTAACAGAGATTTTCTTTTTCTTTGGAGGGAGGTGAGGAGATTGGCATAAATCTTTTCCCTGTCTTCTCAACACTTCATGTCCCAGGAATATAGATTACTGAACTGTCAAGAATCCACGTGAGAAAAAAAATGGGAGGCGAAGCTGAGAAGAAAGACTGGAGAAAGTATCTGTGACAGATCAAAGGAAGAAGAGTGAAAAAGATATGTTGAGGTGAATGAGATCACAATTCAAGGTCACGGCTGTGGATCCGGCAATAAGAATTTATAGTCACCTCAGCTGAAAATTTAAAACTACGCTTTCTAGATTAATAAGGAATTTACATCAAAAATATTTTTAGCCTTTGGAATCTTCTGATTGATGAAAAGTAAATAATACAAAACTTACAGTATATGTTTTTCTTTTTCTTTTCTGACTTCAAATTTAGCAAAATTAAAGTGACCGAACCAAATCTGGCCCTGGTCAAAATGAGATTCAAACTTAAGAAATTTCAGGTTCTGATTACAGCATTTAGGAAGCCCAGCCCTCTAGGGATTCCTTCACTTATTAATCCCCACCGGTCAACATTCTGATACCCGGATACCCGGGGCGTGGTCTAACGTTTGTGGGGAGAATGATTGATGACCCACTGTCCTGTGACACAGGTGTTACAACTAAATTAGAGTCTAGTTAGTTTATATAAACAGCACCGAACTGTGGCAGAGAGACACCATTTTGCAACCTCTAATGAAACAATGCATCTAGGTAATGACGCTAAGTGGCTGATAACAGAAAAAGAGGGATGAGCATATATCCAGATATTTGGGTCCTCCTGATGAAAGTACACATACCACCTACGAAATATCCTTGCCAAAAAGCATTGAACCTGAGTCTGATCAGGCTTCCAGATCAGTGTTCTCAAAGTATGGCCTACGGACCTCTGGGAGATCCCTTACACTCTCTGAAGGAACCTGTGAGATCAACCTCTTTTCATATTAATACCATGACAGTATCTGCCTTTTCTACTGTGTTGACATCTGCACGGATAGTATGAAAGCAGTGGTGGGTCAAATTGCGAGCTCCTCAATATGAATCAAGTGCCAATCAACCATTGCACCACGTGGTACTAGCAGCTATTGCACTCTTCACAACCACTGGCTCCAGTCAAAAACCAAAACCAAAAACCAATTCCCTTAAGAATGTCCTTGATGAAATAGTCAAAGGTATTAATTTTATCCAGGTTCAACCTTTGAGTGTATGTCCTTTTAACTGTATCTGTGATGAAATGGAAGTGTGCATTAAGCACTTGTGCTGCACACTGAAATAGGATGGTTGTCCTGAGCAAGGCACTTGTGCAATTGAGCTGTGAGCAAAACCAGCTGCTTTCTTCTTGGAACATCACTTTTACTTGAAAGAATGACTGACAAATTGTGGTTATTCAGACTTAGGTACAGGTATTTGGCAGACATTGTCCCAAAAATGAACAAAGTGAGGCTGTCACTTCAAGAAAAACAGTTGAGAGTGTTTGTTGCCAATGATAAAATTCAGACTTTCAAACAAAAATTAGAATTTTGGAGAACTTAATTGTACCCCTGTGAGCTTGACAGCTTCCCTACACTTAGACAATTTTCTGTTGAGGTTGGTGGTAATTTCAAGGAATGTGATTTATTTTATATTGTATAATGAAATATGCCAACATTTGGAACATATGTGTAACTCAGTGAACCAATATTTTCCAAAAGATCAATGCATGATTTTATAAAATCCTATGTGAGCAAAAGTTCCATTCAAGGTGCAAGACAGACCAATGAATTTTCATATGCAGAGTAAGAAAAGTTCAGTGATACAGTTTCAGATTCCACATTGCAACTAACCTTTAGGAAACCATCAGTTGTTGAGTTGGAGCACCAAGATAGAAGAATATCCACAATTATCCAAAAAGACTATTAAGACACTTCACCTTTTCCAACTACATCTTAGGCAAGACTTCCTTCATATACTTCAACCAAAACAATATATCCTAACAAATTGGATGCAAAAGCAGCTATAATAATCAGCTGTCTTCTATTAAGCCATACAGATTTGAAAACATGTAAACAATGCCGTTTTCACTCACTTCTTTTTGTCTGGGGAAATATGGTTATTTTTCATAAAAATATGTTCTTTATATTAATGTGTAATTGGTTTCTTATTATTTTCAAATGAATTAATTTTTAAAAATTTCTCAGTTTTAATTTCTAATTCAGTAAATATCAATAGATATAACCCACACAAACAAAAGTTCCTTGGTGTCCTCAATAATGTTTAAAAGTGTGAAGGGATCCTGAGAACCCCTGGTTCTTGATCAAACTACCAATTTACACGAAATTCAAGGAACATTAACAGCAGCACTTAGATGCAACCAGCAATGTCCAGAATGTGGGAAACGGGATAACACTGGTTTCTTCAATAATATCAAAAAGTGGGTGTGTAGGCAAGGCAGGAGAGGCGGGAAGATACAAATTAAAAGTGATTTAAAAGACATATCAACCAACTGTAATGTATGAATCTTATTTGGACCCTAATTCAAATAAACTGTAAAGAAAAAAAAAAGTATGAGATGACTGGGAAAAACTGAACACTGACAAGGCATTTTATGGCATTAAAGAATTATTATTCTTAATTTTTAAAGGTATGATAAAGGTGTCGTGGTTATGTTTTTTAAAAGGACCTTTAATCTTTTATAGATACATATGGAAAAATTTAGAAATGAAATTTGCCTGGGATTTGTTTCAGAATAATCACGTGAGGATGAGGAAGAGTGGAGTGGAGGATCAGATAAAACAAACAGATGATGAGTTGATGACTGTCATAGCTGAGCGATGGGAACTTCATTAGGTTCTATTCTAGCAATGGAGGCTGGGATATTTAAGGATATGCACTAATCTTTTTAAATTCATTTTGAAACAGACAATAATTCAAAGACTATGTTTGGGGAGTGTTTCTTTTGTTTCTGTAAAATGGCAGATAAAGTTTAAAGTTGTAGATACCTGGGTTCCCAGAAAACATCAAGATGCAACCTTGAGAGCATTACTTTAAACATGAGTAAATAAAGCACCTCTGCTACCATCAATCGCGATTGTAAATCACAGATAAGGCAGTAACAATTCTCATCTTCCCCCAACGTCTCATTTCTGAAGTGTATAGCCAAAAGCAAAAAGTGCAACATAATAAAAATGACTAATTGACTGTACCCACAATTCAGTAAAGCTTCTTTATAAAAATCCAAAGAAATCTCTACTTAATCATATTTGGAGCCCTGATCTAGGAAAGAATGGTAAAGATGAAGTTTAATGAAATCATAGGTTGTGTAGCCCTCCCGGGGAAAACTCAGAGCTAAAATGTATCCTTCCTGCCACAAACAGCCATCTGAATGGCTTATCACTATCCAGGGAAGCCAACAATCAATCCTGTTCAGGTTCTGTTACTTTTCTCAAATTAATTTTGAACTAACAGTTCAGTGGTTTTATATCCTGATGGACCCATTATCACACAACTTCACAGGGACATTAGCTTAGCTCTTTGTGCTGCATTAGGATTCTATTTTTAACTTCTCCGGAAAGGAAAAATCTAAAAGACTACTACATATTTCCAGCAAAAATAAGGGCACACTGGGCCCCATTCATCTCACCCGAAGGGCTCTACCTCAGTCCCCCGCTTACACACACACACACGCAGACTACGCTCCAGATACAATTCCTCAGGACTGCCCGGCCATTCCACGTTCCTTAGTGCCTCCACAGACACACTGCCCCCTCTCTGCCCAGAAGGCCCTCTCCCTCCTCTGGCTGGAGAATTCCTACACATCTTTCAAAATACACTTCAAATGAGACTTCTTGATGCTTTCCCAGGGGTTCTTGCTTCCTCTTCTGGGCTCCTACACTACTTTTTATATGCACTTTACGAACAGAATTTACAGAATAGCCTAGAGAGAAGCCATATAGTGTAGGTAGTTGAGAGGCTGGCCTCTGGAGCCAAACTGCTTTGGTTCAAATCCTTGCTGTGACACTTACTATCGGTATAACCTCAGTGAATTACTTGCTCCCTTTAACCCTCAATTTTCCCATCCATAAAATGGCAATAACGTTACCCACCTCCTGGGATGGTTATGAGGATTGAGCTAATACACATAAAGGAGTTAGACCAACGCCTGGTACATAGTAAGCTCTCAATAAATGTAAGCTATTATTAGCACAAGGTATCAAAATTATTTGATTATGTCTATCTTTTCTGCTACACCATGAACTCTCTCAGGGTAGTGACTGTATTTATTGAATTAATTCAGACACTGTGTCTGAGATTAATTGAAAATAGTGTACTAACTTCAAGCAGGCAATTACTAGGTGTTAGGAATACAAAGATGAGTAAAATAAAGTCCCGGCCATCAAGGGTCGGGCAGTCTTGCCTATACACACACAGCACAACACACAGAGGACTTCCAGGAATGGATGTGGAATTAATATGTGGGGCACAGAGACTATCAGCTCTTTTTATAGAATAAGGTTTCAATGCACTCACATGTATTGTGAGTACCGATGTGCTGTCCTACGTGGCACTCTGCTCCAGCCATAACACACTTAGTTCCTTCCTCACGTACACCCACCACGTCCTGCTTCAGTCTCTGCACCTGTTCCCTCCGCCTTCCCCTGGCTTGCTTCCCCTCTTCATTCAGGTCTCGGCTGAACGTTCTGTTCCTCTGCAGGGCCTTCTGTCACACTCCTTTACTATGCTTTTATTCTTTAAACAGCCATTCTGACCTGGACTGATTTACTACCTGCCTTACTCCGTTCCCCTCATCACATGGTAAGCTCCAGGACACACGAGCCTCATCTGTCTTGTCACCACTCTTGGCACTCCAGTCATCTCAGACTAAAATATTACAGTGTGTTTTTGGAAGATCCATGAGCCAAACTGGATTTAAGTTTACAGCTTTTTGTGGCTTTATAAATGGCAAAATGGGAGGGTCTAAATTCTCATAAAAGCAACATTCATTTCTAAAAATCCAATCTGTTTATAGAATATGAAATACCAATTTTAGAGAATACTGCATTTTCAAGCACCTTTTACTTATACTTTAATTTCTATATATATTAAACATTAAAGGAAATCTTGGTTGCTTATTCAACTTGGCAAATAAGGCAATTAAATTTTAGAAGTGCAACAAGTATTCCGTTTCAGATGAAAATAGGAAGGTTTTTGTCAGTATTAAATTCTGCTACTCCCGAGTAAATTACTTCCTATTTGCCATTTTGGATGAAAAGTTCATTTCAAAACAGCAGCTGCCTTCACAGGAAGAAAGACAATATCTTTTTCATAATTAAATACTGCCACCCACACAGAAAGTTTCTCTCTGAGACTGTGAAGGGAAACGTTAGCTTGTCTGACACACAAGCTTCTTTAAGCTTAGTGAGATTATTCCGAACACTTTCTTCCCTCAACAGAGTGGCTCTTTCTTTGCCACGTCACTTACAAATGTACATTTTCCTTATTTGACGTGTTCCTTTGGTACCTCCAGTTAGAGTACAGGAGACTCAAAAGGGAAGTAAAAGGAAATTTAAAAATCATGCAATGTTAACAAAATACAAATACATCCTTCTCTCTGCATTTCTGGAGTACCTAACGGGAAAGAAACTTACATGAATTTCATGGGTTAGACTCATGCATAAGGTAGGATAAGACACAGATTACTGGGCCCTGGCCCCAGAGATTCTGGTTCAGTGCGTCTGGGGTGGGGCCTGAGAAACTGCATTTCCAACAAGTTTCCAGGTGATGCTGACACTGCTGGTCTAGGGACTATACTTTGAGAAACATTATTTTAGACTATTATTTCAAAAGCTTGATTTAGGATTAAGCTAAGAGCTATAGAGCAAGAACATCCAGGCACTGGGGCCAGCCGGTGGCACAGTGGTTAAGTTCGCACACTCCACTTTGATGACCTGGGGTTCACAGGTTTAGACCCCAGGTGTGGACCTACACACCACTTACCAAGCCATGCTGTGGTGGGGTCCCACATACAAAATAGAGGAAGACTGGCATGGATGTTAACTCAGTGAGAATCTTCCTCAAGCAAAAAGAGGAAGATTGGCAACAGATGTTAGCTCAGGGCCAATCTTCCTTACCAACAAAAAAAGAATATTAAAGCATTAAAAATAATTTTAATTTGATTTTTGGTACTTTTTGATAAAGCAGCTCATGTACACCCCACCTCAATTTTCTTTCATTGCTTCATGTGAAATTCTCTCAAAAAACATTTAAAAATGAATTCTCTTGAAATTTGATGGTAAAAATAGTACAAAATTTTGTCAGGATGAGTTGGCTCAGCGCAATGTGGACATAACAAACAAGTCCAAATGATTTAGAGCAAGAGTCCCCAAATCAAACGCTCTTAAAAGCCAGGCAGGTCAGAGAGTTAATACAAAGGAATGAGGCAGGCCAGATACTGAGAACTGTGGAAGTCATACCCAAGGAGGGCGGCTGCTCCTCAGCTCCAGACAACCATCACCCAGTAATGCAGGTCTGTTATGGCCAGATCGTCCAAGTTTTCAAAATAAGCTGGAGATCCAACATTTGATTTAAAAGCTCTTAGTTTTTAAATATAGGCAACTAATTTACAATTTTTGAACACTGCATAGGACACCCAGAAAAGTCTGGGGGCTGGATGCTGCCAGTTTGTCACCCCTGCTTTAGAGGGAAGTCTCAGGACCCTTCTGCAGAGGCCAGCAGTAACACAGGCTGGGAGTGCGCTAACCTAGTCACTGCGCTCATGGGCCCACTCCCTCCAGCAGTCACCTCCTTCCAAAATAAAAAGCACTCTCTCTAAAGACCTACGAAAGCCTCTTTGCATAAGCAGCTTTGCCCACTGAAACAAGTTCCCTGCCAATGATCTTAGTATGGGAAAATTATGGCAGAGAGAAGCGAAGTCCTCAATCACTGGAATTACTGATCCAAAAATAACGCTTAGCTTAAAGGGACTGAAATTTCAGGATCACTAACTTCTATAACATTAAAAAAAAAAAAAAGGAAACTAGATCTAGGAAGACAGGTTTGAGCATTCTTAGGCATTCCATCACAATGATAATACGATTTGGTACCCAGAAGTTATATCATCTTTGCCTAAAGGCTCACTAAACTGAGAAAATCAGTCCTTACAAGTATGCTGAAGACAACTACACAGGCAACATGGAATAGCAAACACAGTAATTCAAATTTCAGGAGTCTACTCTGATTAACAGGGGCAGCCTGGAACACTGTGTTAAGAAGGATTCTGGAGCTGAATCCTGACCCAGTGGAAAATATGAATGCCAGAGGCCTAGAACAGAGGAATGGCAGCAGATGTGCCCTATATCTGGCCTCCTTTGTGCAGCAGACAACACTATACCCATGTTCAGAAAATCTAGTCTTCCAATGGTATTAATATAGCAGCTAAAATAATACTTTTAAAACATCAATAGGATCAAGTCACATCTTGCCAACAGCTTTCCGTTTCACTCAGAGTAAAGCTAAAGCCCTTATTATTACACAAGAAGCCCTTCATTATCTGGCTCCCCTTTACATCTCTGAGCTCATTCCTGCTACATGCCCCCTTGAGGCCATTCCAGACATCCTGTTCTGCAAACACACCAAGCAAGTCCCTGCCTCAGGACCTTGACATGTGCTAGTCCAGCTGCCTGAAAAGCTCTTCCTCTGGATAGTCACATAGTTCACTTCCTCATCTTCCTACCAATGAAACCTTCCTTAACTATTTAGAGCTGCTACATATTTACACCCCCGCGCACACACACACACTGTCCCCTCCCCTCCTCCACCAATCTCCTTTTCCTGCTTTACATTTTCTACAACACTTACCACCATCTGACACACTAAATACTTTATTTCCTTATTTTCCCTCTTAGAATGAAACCTCCATGACGCACGGGATTTTTTTTTGGCTATTCTGAACACTACTATGTCCCTAGAACACCGTCAAGCACATACTGGCACTTAAAACACTAGTAAGTAAATGAACGAATGAAGAGATAATTTAAAAAATGAACCTGGGTTCTAACATGGGGTCAGTGACTAACTGGTTAAATAACCTCAGGTGAGTTACTCTGGTTCTCAAAAGATCTCTATCATTAGTTGTATAAACTATGACTTGCCTGCCACTCTACAAAAGTAGAAATTATGTTACGGAAGAACGACATCACTTCCTCTAGGTCAGTCAGGAGAACAGTGGAAAGCCAGGCCTAGAAAGGCCTCCCAGGATGCAAATATAATGCCCAAACTAAGCTCTAATACACAACAACAGAACTATGATAGAATTTAACAATGTAAAAATTAAATATTCCTAAAGAGAAAATTCTTTTCTAAAAATATTCAGAAAAGGAATGCATACTCCATAGCTTACTTTCCCCCCAATTTTTTATTGCCTCTACTTATTAAATCTCTGTGAACATTAACAAGTGTCTGTGGTTGAGGGAGAACGTTCCACAGCAAGAAAAGGAAAAACACAACCAGTTTTTCATAAGAAACTTTGGAACAATTTAATATTCATCCTCGGACAAAATTCAGAATAATCCTCTTAGAGAGCCTAAAATTAGGATAAGGGTTAGCACAACAGCATCAACTGCCCTCCAGTCTAATTCTTGAATATAAAATCCCAATCCCAAATAAACTATTAAAGACAGTGCACCTTCACTTGGTGGGTGAATATTTCTTTTACCATTAACAACTTCAAACTCAAGAGAAAGAAAAAAGGCAAGTGAATAAAAGATTTTTAAAGTGAAAAGATGCCACTAATTGGGAGCCCAGAACTGCTTAAATATCAGTCAAAACCTTGTTGCCTCAAACTTACGAGGGCCTCAGGGGGCTGGCCTGGTGGCACGGCAGTTAAGTGTGCACGTTCCGCTTCTCGGCGGCCCGGGGTTCACTGGTCCGGATCCTGGGTGCGGACATGGCACCGCTTGGCAAAAGCCACGCTGCGGTAGGCGTCCCACGTATAACGTAGAGGAAGATGGGCATGGAGGTTAGCTCAGGGCCAGTCTTCCTCAGCAAAAAGACGAGGATTGGCAGTAGTTAGCTCAGGGCTAATCCTCCTCAAAAATAAATAAATAAATAAATAAAAATAAAAAACTTACGAGGCCTCAGCCAAGAGCTGCCACCACGGACGGAGAGAGGAGACCTGAACCACACAAGAAAATGCGCAGGCACTTTCAGTGACGTGACAGAAGTGGATGTGTGATAATTTCAAGTCACTTTCCCCAGCAGACAAAACGGTACATCTACTTCGACACTACTTACAAATTCGTAGTCTCCATCCTGTGGTACTTTCCAATCAGAAGAGGTCTTCAGCGGGCCAGGAACGCTCTTGCCAAAGCTGTTGATCTGATTTTCCTTTTCCTTTTGTTCAAAGTATTCAAGAAAAGATGGTTTTGCAGGCTGCATGGTCTCATCTCTTCCTGAAAACCAAGAAAATAAAAGGTGAAATATGTACCTTAGATTTCAGATAAGTTTAATAAACAGATCTATCTCCAGATGGATTACAGCCACTGGATCAGTGGCTCTTCTTGTTAAATAAGGACTCCTTCAAGGAAAATACACAAATGCTCACTCAGAATACTTCTTATAGCATTTAAGAGGACTCACGTGCCCTCAAAATTCATGCAAAGATTTCTCCAGGATCTATTTTTCTAGATGGAAAGAGTTGGTGATGCAATGATGCTGAGTAAGCTGCAAGTAATACTTTCCGGGTACCCTACAGCAAATAGTTGCTATAACATTTAGACTAAAAACAGAAGCAAGCAAAAGTATTTATTACCATCTACATGTACAATATTCTCTAAAGGCATTGGAGAACAGAAGGGGGGTGATACAGTAGAATGACTTCCCTTGATAATCTCACAATCTATCTGGACTAATGAGGGAAATATGCATGAAAAAGAAAATATAAGTAAATCACATTCCACTCCATGAAATATTATATAATTTTTAAGATATGATTTACAAATGGTTTATGATAAAGTTAAGGAGAAAAAAGAGGACGCAATATTATATATATAGTATGATCTCAACTCTGTAAAATCCTATACACAAGAGAAAAAATAAAGACTAGAAGAAAATATACCAAAATGCTAATAGGATGTGTCTCTGACAGCAGGAGTAGAGGTGATTCTATTGACTTTTAAACATTTTTTTAAAGAAGATAGTACAGGATAAATATGAAATAGAACCGATTATGAGTTACATGTGCCCAGAAGACGGAGAGATCTTACAAGCTGGGGTGGTCAGGAAAGACTGGTCAAAGGCGGCTTAGGGTGGGCCTCAAACCACCCCTGAGCACGGCTGGTAGCAGAGCAGAATCAGCAGTTATGTAGCAGCAGTTACCACATGGAGCAGAATTTCGCAGTTACAAGGTAGAACCAGTAACGAGGGCAGAAGAATCATTTCACCTGGTGTAACACAAAAACCTAGCTAGCCGAATGTCCTATTTCACAGGTTGAAGTAGCTTTGTGCTGGTGATTAGTATTCTAAAACTGGGAAGTACAGAAGGTTTTTTTACGGGGCTTTCCATGAACATGTGGGTTTATATTGCCCTTCTCCCAGTAATGAGAAAAAACACCAGAAGGTTCAGAGCCTTAAGAAGTAGATGGGGAGGGGTCTAGAAGATTCAGAACAGCAAGTGTTTCTCTCCAGGCACCTCGTTCCATGCAATCTTATCTCCTAACACTTGTCTAGTCCGGTTTCAAGCCAGCACCCTGACTGCCTCACAGACGTCTATCCTACTCTCTATCACCACTGCCGAGGTCAACAGCAGCCAAGCCCAGATCTGCCCACTTCCAGACGCTGCCAATAGCTTACTTCACTGTTGCCTCCTCACTTAGTAGGGATTAAACACAATATGTGCTAGGACCAGTCAATGATTATGTGCTGAAGGTGCGTTTTGTTTTGTTCTAGATGTGATGTTAAGTGCTTTTCATGCTTATTTTGTGTAACTTTTAAGTTAAATTTAAGGTATTATTTTAAAATATAGTTCTGAAGGAACCACAACAAAATAAAACCTGTCAAAATGGGGGTGTTTTGGATTTGCTAACACATCAGGAAGCTCAGTCCTTTTGATCAGTCCCCTCCTCTGGGACCACCAGAGGAGAGGACTGGCTCAGAGACAACTCTGCAGCCAGCCCCCACATAATCCCGCACATAAAAAAGGAGTGTTCAGAGAGCCTCCTGGAGCCAAGCCACTGCCACAGCGCTACCGACTGCTGACATATACAGTATACAGTGTACTCTTATAAAAACACCCTGACTAGATACACCTACCAGCTGAACAGAACACCAAGTCCAGAAACAGAAGAGAAAGCCCAAATGGCTATCCAAACAACCAGATGGGTATCTGGAAAAGGATTAAACTGGATCCACATCTCGTACCTTAAACCAAAAAGCTCCAAGTGGATAAGAGCTCTAACTGTAAAAATGGAAACCATAAGTACTAGAAGAAGACAGCGTGAATGCCTTTAAAATCTGGTGTGGAAAAAGGCTTTCTAACTGTGACAAAAACCCAGATGCAATAAAAAATCGATAGATAAAAACTCTTTGCGTGAAGAAGAAATCACAAATTTTAAAAAATTAATAAGTACACATATACTATAAGCCAAGATAAAAGACAAACGATGAACTGGAAGAAAATAATTGCAACAAATACCATGAATTTTTTTTAAAGAACTAGTTTAAAAAAAAATTTGAGTCTTTTATATATTAGGCAGATAAGCTCCCAAATATACAAAGAATACCCAAAATCAAGGAAGACCAAAAAAAAGAAGAAAAATGGGCTAAAGACTTGAAAAGACAGTATACACACAAAGATATCCAATTAGTCCTTAAACATGAAGAAAATGCTTAGGTTCACTCATAATAAGAGAAACTCAAATCAAAACTACTTAGAGATGCGATTTCTTAACATTTCAGATTGGCAAAAATTCAAAAAGTTAACAACACGCTATCTATTGGTAAGGCTGTGGGGACAGACACAGGCACTCTCATATGTCGATGAACTGGAATGCCGAGTAGTACAAGCCCTACGAAGGGAATCTGGCAACATCTAAATATCAAAATATGAAATAGGGGAAGGTACACAAGAGCTTGGGTGTGTTGTATTTAAACTGGGGTATTAACATGAACTCATGGTCAACTAAAAAAAGAATCCGAGTCAGCCCTGATGGCCTAGGGGTTAAAGTTCAGCATGCTCTGCTTCAGCAGTCTGGGTTCAGTTCCCGGGCACAGAACCACATCACTCATCTGTCAGTTGCCATGCTGTGGCAGCGGCTCACATAGAAGAACTAGAAGGACTTACAACTAAAATATACAACTATTTTAGCTGCTTTGGGGAGAAAAAAGATTCCAAGCTTTTTTCATTAAAAGGCATTGAAGCAACGACATCCCATTACCAATGAGCACAGCTAGCACTCAGATGCTGGTTTCCAAATACCATTCCCCAGTAAGAGGAACTAAGGCTTCCTAAGAGAAACAAGCAATTCCAGGTCCAGGACAGGAAAAGTACAAAGTAGGCCTGGAACATCTTTTTGCGCCAAAAAAAAAACCAAGTACTCAAAACCTAAAGGGACATATCAAAAAGACACAGAAGCCACCTTGAGGGGTTCCCACTGGTAAATTTTGGGACACTTTGAGCATCAAAAAAAATACACTGAACAAAAAGAATCTATGAGCTCAAACTAATAATCTACAGTGAAGGGGGTTGGGAGAGAAGGAAAAAGCCCTTCCTTAGAAAAATCACACTTGACAACTGTATTGTGGTAAGAAAAGGGAATATCCTCTTTCTTAGGAAATACATACAAAACAGAATATCTCCTTTCTTAGAAAATACACCCTGAATGTTTGAGGGTAAGTTGCATATATCATGCACCAACCTCTCCTCATTACTTCTGGCATTTCATGTCTGTTTATCCAGCCATCTTTATATATGCACAGAGAAACGACTGAAATGAGTTCGTCAACAAAAATGGCAATTCTGTATAGAAATAACAGGAAATGTAAAATATGTTCCCCCTGTGGAATTGTTACAAAAACCATAAAGATAATTTTTTTAAAAAGCATCATATCCAACAATAAAAATTGTATAATTGGTACAATATACTTCTGTGATGTTTTATCAATTCCTTTCAGTTGCAATATAGGCAGATTTTAGACATTAAACTCCTAAACCAGGGATGAAACACCGTAGTCTAATTCTAAACCATGTCATAAAGATCAAAGAAAAGTCTGTTAAGCTAGAGTATAGTCATTCATTTAATTCTATCACCGTCTAGATGAGAAAATGAGAACATGTGTTTTCTTCATATTTGAATTCTTTCTATTTGATGATGATAGCACTTCGCAACACCCTTAAAGATTTCTATTATGTTTGGAGTTAACACACAAATTATTCTTTGTCCCTTTCAACAACTAAGGGTCACAAATAAGAAACTCTACCTAAAATATCCTTTCTTTCATCTTTTGATATCAACACCAGGAAGCTGACAATACCTAATATTTATTAGAAATCAAAGTTCCAAAAACTATAGTGAATTTTGTAATAAGAGTAATTTTAATCTAACCACATATTCAGGCATAAGCTGGGAGTAAAATTCACACATATATAAGAAACGTAATTGTAGTGAAATGATTAGTTAAATGGTGGGTGTATCAGATTACAAAAAAGCTGAAGTTGATTTTGGAGACAGAATAATACACTAGAAAAACACCTATCCTGGGGTTCAAAGATCTATCCTGGTGCTCACTAAGTGATCTTGGGAAAACCACAGGTTCCAATCTACAAAGAGAAGCCACTGGACCGGATTATTTCTACTGTCCCATTGCAGCATTGAAAATTCCATGATTCTAAGACTCGACGGTAGCTTATGAAAACATTTATGCCCAGTTACTGACAACCATTCAAAAGAAGTTCTTATCTCCAGAGGGACTGTGACACTTAGATGTGTATGGGCATAAACCAAAGACCAGACCAAACTGCAAAACAGTTAAGACTCAACAAATATTTGTGACAGGACTGTCTGCTTCTTTGCTTCTTTTTGTTGTGGTTAGTGCTGTTTTTTGGCTTTTTTAAACAGATGAAAGAGATGACCAAATTTTCCTTGGCCCAAACTGTAATAAAGATATTATCGAGAGATGCTTGTTATAAAAATGTTTTATATAACTAAAGCTGAAGAAATAAACAAATCAACTAGTAACGGAAGCCACCTCAACTGGCAAAAACAGTAGGCATTCAAAAACAGATGAATTTTTGATCCCAAATTTAGTGATTCCAGAAATTAACTGCCTACACCACAATGATTCTTTCTTTAAGTGAGATTGCTTCACTGATGGATTAAGTTTATATGGAGGAAAGAGCCCTCCTATTGTGACCAACATGTCCTTAAGAACACTGTAATTAAATTATAGCACTTGTTCTCGGTCTAACTTTATAGGCTGAGATGTGCATTACTATCATAATTAGTACCTAAGATAGAATGTTTGCAAAAATGGCCACAATAATTTCCTCCCCGTACCCCTGGTATCCTTGCCCTTTAGTAGCACCATCCCACAGTGACTCTGGGCCTGGCCATGTGACTTGCTTTGGCCACTGAGACAACAGCAAAGGTATTGCAAGCAGGGACTTGAAAAGTGCTTGTGCGTCCTACTACCATGTAACAAACCTGAGGGAGCCTGCTGGATGATGAGACACCATGTGGAGAGAGGCCCTGGACAACAGACTGCCTTAGCTGAGGCCTTCATAAGTCAGCCAGCCCCAGCTGCTATCGCACCAAGTGACCACGAAGTTTTGAGGTGGTTTGTTATGCAGCAAAAACTAAGCGATACAGTGTCTCTCTCTCTCTTCCTCACACACACACTCACACTCCACTCTATGTCTACAAAAAGCGTTCCATTCTTTGGGAACTCAGGTTCAAATTCAACTAACATTTATTGAATGCCTTCTAAATTTCAGGCTTTTTACTAGATGCTTTCACATGATGGTCCGATCCAAACTTCACGAATACCACGTAAATAAAGAAATAAAGTAGGAGGGACAAGGACTGGTGCTTATTAGGCACCTCCCAAGGGCCAGACACTGTACTACTTCACTTAAGCCTCAAATCTTTTGAGGTATGTATCTCTATTTCCACCTTTAGGTGAGAAATTTGCCTAAGATTGTGTGCCTAGCTACCAACAAGGACAGGTTTTGAATCCTAATCATCCAGTTTAAGACTGGTGAGCTGCAATATCTCATATTGCAAATTCTCTAAAATCAAATGGAAAATTCTTGACATGTCAGAACTGCCAGGAAGCTAAGTGCAGAAAGAGTAGGGGAATGGAATTTTCCCAGTAACCTTATCTTTGAACTCTTCTTTCAGCACTCCTGACTAGACGATCAAGTGTGTTGGACAGCCTGTCAGGACTGCAAAGTGTAAGAGAATCATTCCACGCTGAGTAAAGGCAAAGCCGTCCCCAGGGCTTCAGCTGGCTGCTGGGCTTTTTGTTTCAGCTTGAGTGAGGGCATCCTTTCAGAGGTATCCCAGGAAATGAAGACGTTCAGCTGAATGATAATACCAGAAACCTGAAGCCATAGGGAGAATGCACTGAAAGAAAAGTCAAACTTTGAGAAGAGCCACGTCTTGTTCTGATGCTTTTATCTGATGCACGAAATACATGAATTCCCATGCTGTGACTGGCCCATTTTTCTTTGTAAGCAGTATCTGGCAAGCTAAATGGACAATCTGTCTAAGCCCACAGACAAAGGGGTGAATTCATAAGCAACTGTATCCTACATTTATTTTTCTTTGAAAAATGCTATGTAGAAGCAAAAGGACCCAACAACACAAATGTCCATCAACTTATGAATGGATAAATATAATGGAGTATATCTGTACAGTGGAATATTATTTGGCAATAAAAAGGAATGAAATACTGATACGTGGTACAACATGGATTAACCTTGAAAACATTACGCTAAATGAAAGGAGCCAGTCATGAAAGGCTACATATTCTATGACTCTATTTACATGAAACATTCAGAATAGGGAAATCTGTAGAGACAGAAAGTAGATTAGCAGTTGCCTAGAGCTGAGTGGTGAGTGGGGGGGATGGTAAGTGACTGCTAACAAATTCAGAGTTTCTTTAGGGGGTGATCAAAATGTTCTAAAATTAGATTGTAAACAAAATAGGGTCTATTCATATAATGGAACATTATTCAGCCATAAAAAGGAATGGAGGCACCGGCCCAGTGATGCAGTGGTTAAGTTCGCACGTTCCACTTCAGTGGCCCAGGGTTCACTGGTTCAGATCCTGGGTGCAGACCTACACACAGCTTGTCAAGTCATGCTGTGGCAGGTGTCCCACATATAAAGTAGAGGAAGGTCGGCATGGATGTTAGCTCAGGGCCAGTCTTCCTCAGCAAAACAGTGGATGATTGGTGGCAGATGTTAGCTTAGGGCTAATCTTCCTCAAAAAAAAAAAAAAGAAAAAAGAAAGAAAAGAAAAAGGAATGGAGTACTGATACAGGCTACACGGGTGAACCTTGAAAACATTAAACTAAGTGAAAAAAGTCAGACACAAAGGCCACATTTTGTATGATTCCATTTATATAAAATGCCCAAAATAGGCAATCCATAGAGACAGAAAGCAGATTAATAGTTGCCTGGGGAGAGGGGGAGGGGGTAATGAGAAATGACTGCTAATAGGATTGTGGTCTCTTTGGTGGGTGATGAAAATGTCTGGAATTCAACAGTGGTTATGGTTGCACAACCTTGTTAATATACTAAAAAACCCACAGAATTGTAACTTTAAAATGGTGAATTTTATGATAGTGAATTACATCTCAATTAAAAAATAATAAATTTTTAAAAATTAGAATGTGGTGATGGTTCCACAACTCTGTACATATACTAAAAGCCATTGAATTGTATCTTTTAGATCAGTGAATTATATGTGAATTATACATCAGTAACTCAAAAAAAACCTGAAGGATCCCTTTCCTCTACTATTTACCACTTTTATTTCTGGATTCATGTAAGCTGTCTTTCAATGTAGCCAAAGTAGTCATAACTGGGAAGGAGCCTGATCAAAGACTGAAGCCCACCTTTTCCTTTGGAATGACCATCCACTAGAGTTAAGCTTTATTCCCTTCCATTTGAAACATTCATTTTAAAGACTGCCACTAAGTAAACCACAACGGTTAATGTACTTTCCTTAATTTCTCAATAATTACTCTTTTCTACCTTCATAGTAATTAATTCTGTTTAAACTAGACAACTGGGCAGTCTGCATTTTCTTCTCTGTTTCACGCATGAATATTTGCAAGAAAAAAAACTCGACTAATCCCTCAAATATTTTCTTCCGGCTTGGAATAATATGCCTTGCCGTAGGGCTGTTTTTGGTGTTTTAATCTAACATTTATGATGTGTGTGTGGCTTTGGTTCTGTTTTGTTACTGGGCACCTAACTGCTCTACATGCATTAACTCATTCAATTGCACAAGCTATTATCCAAGTTTCTATGTACAGCCCTAGATATTCCTTTGACTGCTCTTTGACTAAGAACTGCTGGGATCACATTACGAGGTTCCCTAGAGCCCAGGAGAAGGTTCCCCGGGGGCCAGCTGGAATAACTCTTCAGATAACCAGTTTTGGTAATTGCCTCTACCTAAACTGATTGACTTGACTTCTGGGCAATGGCGCTCTAGTTCTTTTCTGGTGATCTGCCACACATCTATTCAGAGAGCTCTAAATCCAAATTTCACAGGGTTACTAACTAGAGCAATAGAGGCAGCACATCTGAAAAGATACAAAAGGTTCACAGGTAAGAATGATCCATATCTTGGTTACTGCAACAATTTCCAAATGGTCTCACCTTTCAGTCTTTTCAAACTTGGCACCACCCAACTGACCCTCCTAGAAAACCACTTTCTCACATGACTTTTCTGGTTAAAATCTCTTTACACCACCCAACTACCAATAGAATCGAACTCACATTTCTTATTCTGGCATTCAAGGTGCTCCAATACCTGGTCAACACTCACTTCAGCCAAACTGAATGTTCAATATTCTAGGTGTCTACCTCCTGATTTTGCACCTGCCTGGAATATCCTCCTCCAGCCTTTCTGCATATCTAAGTCCTTGCTTTCCTTCTCACACAATCTTTAACACTTTTCTGTACCACTTACCCAGCATTTGGCCTAGTATTGTATTAGCTTCTTATGTAGAGGTCCTATCTTAGCTCCTCAACTAAGTTATGTCAACATCAAATACCACTATCTGAAGCACCCAGGGTAATGCTCCAGACTTACAAGGAATTAGAAACAACAGTTACAGTACAGTAGGCACTCTGCAAATTTTAGATAATGATAACGACAAATGTCATCTTCCCCCATTAACCTATAAATTCCTGGTCAGCAGTAAATGTCTCATTTGGCTTTTGTACACTGCACAGTAATGACACATAGTGACTACCCAATAAATACTTCTTGGTTGGTATTAAATATTTATTTCTAACAAATACTGATTCCAAGGTGATATTTTTTAGAGCATAAACACTTAAGAGAATCATCTACTTTT
This sequence comes from Equus asinus, assembly GCF_041296235.1. Lineage (NCBI taxonomy): Eukaryota > Metazoa > Chordata > Mammalia > Perissodactyla > Equidae > Equus > Equus asinus. The sequence continues at coordinate 35,311,648 of NC_091804.1, read as the reverse complement.
TCTTTATAGACCCATTTAAATTGATCAAAAGCATCTTCATTTTCTTGCTGATCAAGAGCAAGCAGGTCAGAACAGCTTAGAGCACCAGAGAAACACATTCCCCTAACTGATCCAAACTGATGGATCTGCCCCTTAGGCAAAGAGCCGAAGCGTACCTTTTGGGACTCATCTGCCTTTGTCTGTCATCACCCACCATGCTACTGCCCTCTCTTGGAAAATACACTTCCCCCATTGCTATTCCTGGCTCTCCTTTTACCAATTTAACTCTAATGGAGCATCTTGTCTTCTCAAAAATAGAGGCCTTGAGCCCTTCGCCCAAGTCACACTGAGCTCTGGTACTTTCATACCCTAATATGTGGTCTGGCAGGGTGTTCTGAATGAATTTGCAGGCACCACGTGTCTGTGTTTTTTGGCTCATCCCAAAAGAATCAAGAATGTTAATGGTTTCCAAAGATAAAAGTGAGCCCAACATCTGGACACAATTAGAAAAACTGCACAAACAATTAGGATTTAGTCTCCACTCTGGCAGGATGACCTCAAATTCTTTGTGCAACTGAGAGAAAGGTCTAAGGACCAAAATGTCTGCTTTTCTATTGTAAATGGAAGAGGGAGCTTCCTCTCACTCAGGAGGGAGCTTCTGATAAATGCACAGTGAACCACAGCGATTATCTTTCAGAGATGGAAAAAAATCCAGTCAGTAACAAATTCCACACATTAAGATAACGTCTGAAAGTTCACAAAGGAAGGCTCATGTGGATCCAAAGTCTAGCCTTCCTTAAAATCTGCCATCTTGTATTTTGAGCTATTTAACAGATTTTCAAAACATCTATCATCTTATTGCCAAGGAATGTGAAACACACACACACACCCCCACAGACACACACAGACAAACACACTCTCCCTCTCTTCTCTCTCTCAGCACATTTTTAAAACATCACTGAAACTGACAAGTGACCTTCCTTTAGATCAACCGTTTTCACGCCTGTACTCAGACACAGAGGTGGCACTTACGGAACACCATTAATACAAGGGTGGAAACTAAAAAACATAAAAAATATAACTAGCAAGAGAAAAGGAATTAGGATGCAGAAAAGTGCCCTGGTTGAAGGAATTTTTAGGTCTCATGAAAAAGCTACTGCCACACATTTAAAGATGCATATACTTACTAAACTCCTCATAATTTTTAAGCATTTATAAGCATTGCTAAGTATTTTACATACATTATCTCATATCATCTTAACAACCCTACAAAGTAGGAACTTTTTTGTCCCATTTTTTCAGACTAGGAAACTGAGGCTCAAAAAGGAAATAACTTGCTAAAGCTGACAAAGCTGATAAGATTCTGAGCCAAGTTTCAAACCAAAGACTCTGATTCCAAAAATTAAGGTTCTTTCCACTACTCCTTTTTCTTTCCCTTACCCCTACTGAGAGATACGTTTCTAACAAAACTAAATGTTTAAAGTTTTAGCTTTAGTATGTATAATTAACCTAATGCTATTTGAAATTCCCATATGATGCTGGCTGTGAGTGGTAAGGACACACAGACACTTAACAGTCTCTGATGATACTTTTAAATATTGTGAGTGAATCAGAATTAGACAGTAAGGCTACTGTGGTAAAAGAAGTGTTAACATACCTGCCGTACTTTATGTCCTATTTACCATCCTTGCAAATGTCATCATCTGAGTCAGAGAGAATGAGATAGAGAACACACAAGGGAGGCAATGTTATACCAAGCCCCTTCAAACAACTGCAGGTGGAAAGAAAATAGGCTGTGAGTCAAGAATTTCCATCTTATGCAGCTCCAAAATTAGTATCTGATGGACAGCGTTGAAATAAAATCATTTCAACAAGAGCCTGCACTTTGGTTTTAACAGGAGGAAACTCTCAGCAATAAAAGGTGCCTTCATGAGCTTTAGGACTTTCTGGGGAACTATAAATACAAAATGTTTCTACCACATAATAGTATCACAGTAATGTACCCAAAACATGCTTCTGAGTTGCCCTAACTTAATTATGCCACTATGCTTTGAAGTTCTATTTTAAAGACATTAAGGCAGCTACTGCTCTAGAATAAAAATTAGAAATTTATGAACGAAGTTCGAGTTTTAAATAGAAAATCATCCACTCACTCTCTTTAGTTCACTCAGTCTAATTTGAAAGGCGTGAATCAGTGGAAACAATCTTTCAGTTCAGTGGTCCAAGTTCTGCCTCCCCTTGGCCTATTACACCTGGAGATGAGGACAGGGAACCGGTTGCTAGGCATCTCTTGAGAATGCAGTAAGGACAAGAAAACTATGACATCACAGCCAGAGTCTTGGGAGGGAGAACTGTTGCATACAAAGTCTTTAGTAGATGGGGCACATATTATAAGTCGCCATCCTTTGGCTGGTCATTTCCTGTTTGAGCCAGAAGCATTTAAATGCTAAACTACAAATTTGTGCAAATCAAGCTATCTCAGTTGCTCCAACATTTTTTTTGTTGATTATCTCTGCCTCTGAAAAAAATCTTCCTTTTGCTTTCTAATATACTTTATATTTGATATATTATCTAAATATAATAATATACTTTATTTACCAAAATATTTTTAATATGTTTTGAAAGTGTGGATTCTTTTTATGCATCTAGTATAGAACTACAAGTTCTCATTTTAGCTCCTGAATGTTAATGACCTATTTGAAAATGATCAAATTAAACATAGGAGAAATTACCTTTCTTTAAAAAAAGATGTTTGCGGGCCAGCCCCAGTCGCCTAGTGGTTAAGTTTGGCATGCTCCACTTCAGTGGCCCAGGGTTTGGTTCCTGGGGACAGACTTACACCACTCGCCTGATAGAGGCCATGCTGTGGCAGTGGCTCACATACAAAAAGAGAAAGACTGACAACAGATGTTGGCTCAGGGCAAATCTTCCTCAGGAAAAAAAAGACACAAGGATGTTGGCTTGAGAATGAAAAGGTGAAACCATTTTTCTGTATATTAAGACACACCAAAAAAAAAAACAACCATGTACAATTTGATATAAAACACAAAGAAGACAATATATACAAAATTTAATTATTTTCACAGCACTACTAATGGTATTTAATGGCAATATATTACTTTGAATGACATTACATTAGAAATGATTAACATTATCCTAAACCTCTGGGATATGCTTGATTTTCCAAAGCACATATTTCTATCAATACTAATGACAGAAATAATGCCTGAATCGGTTAGTAAAACCTGACACCTCAAGATACCATTTTATTAGGAAACTCTTAAGTGAAACTCCTTCAGTTTATGAACGATCCTAAATCAGACGCTTGAGGTTTATTTCTAAAAACCACGTTCATGAATAGGAAGAATTATCATAAAGATGGCAATTCTGCCTAATTAATCTATGTATTCAATGCAATTCAGTCAAATCCCAGTTGTATTCTACAAAATTTGACACACAGATGCTAAAATTTATATGAAAGAATAAGGATGCAATTTTCAAAGAGTAATCTGTGCTGAAAGAAAAATAAGAAGGGTAAAGGGAATTTAGGTCAAGGAAGGCCTGAGAAGATAACAGGACCAAAGACCTGAATGAAGGGAGAAAGCAAGTCTTTCAGATGGGAAAAATCAAATTAGATGACTATAGCTCACATTATAAAGAAAATCAAATTCCTGATATATTAAAGAAAGTCCTAAATATGAAAAGTAAAACTTCACAACTTTTAGAAAAAAAAATAGACTATTTTTAAGACATCTAGGCGGCAAAGAATTTCTTGAAGAAGACGCAAAAAGCATACTGTATAAGAAATTCAGACAGATGTAACTTCAGGAAATAAAAGTTGCCCTCCAAGAAATGACCCTGCAGAGTTAAAAGCACACGTCACAAGCTAGGAGAAAATATTGACAAGCACATAACTGACAAAAATTAGTATCCAACATATAAAGAACTACTGCAAATCAGTTTAAAAAAAAAGACAATAAAAAGGAAAAAGGGCAAAGGCTATTCCCAAAGAAAGCATTAGACTCTTGTGTAGTCAACAGAGAAATAAATTAGAAGAAAACTAAAGAGGCTAGGCAACAAAAGCTATAAATTGTCATTATTAATATTTATTTTGATACATAAAATAACTTTCCCCAAGTCAATTCTGCATAAGAATTTTAAGTTTTATCTTAAAAACTTATTCAACTACTTGGTTAGGGCCATTTTAGCTGGTGATAGTTTCAAAACTATAAGCATGGTAAAATGCTGCAGAAAGAGAACAGCAATTCTGGTTAAGGTCTACCAAGAAATCTGGGAAGAGAAAGGAAAGGTTTAAACTATTTTGCGACGTTTTGGCTGACCTCAGTCTTATCTGAACTGTGCCAAGTCTGAGGTATCCAATCTGCTACCTAAATAAAATAAAGACATTGTCCTAGTGTTGCTGTGGTTACTTAAAACAGATTTTAAAATAAATAAAGATCTTGATATAGAATAAAGCCTGCCATGGTAAGGGGATTGTGCACACAAGCGGGAACACAATTTTAACTCATAACCTATCACAGAGCTCCCTCTACTGGCCCAGAGCAAGTACAATGGTCCTAAGACCAACAGAGACCCTCTCACGTCACTTCAGGAATGTGCCCTTCAGTTCTTGGGAGCAAACAAAGTTCTTCCATTGCCCTTATCAAAAACAAAACAAAACAAAAAAACACCACTTATGTAGACAAATAGCCTTCCAAAGTTCCCAAACTGACATTTTATGCAGACATGGGTTTTCACAGTAGTGTGGGCCATGGTTCACCTCTGTAGTTCTTACTGGTGTTCTTGAGTCTCTTTTAAAGAAATCAAATCTCACCCTACTCTAATCCCCTCCCTCCAACCACAATCTGATCCTTTACTGTAGATTCAGATACACACAACCAAAACATACTGCCTCAGATGTAACAATGTCATTACCCCATCTACAGAGGCAGGTCCCCTTTGAAAACCATTTGCCCTTTGCATCTAGAAATCCTGGGGGAAACATAGCTAGTTATTCAAACAACCAAGAAGGAGAGGGATATTATTGCCAATGTATGGCCCATAACATAAGCCTCAGTCCTGGCCCTCAACAACTTAACAAAGGGGCTCTGCTAGGAGCAGCATAATATAATGGTTAAGAGCATGAGCTCTGAAACCAAACATATCTGGCATCAAGTCTTGGCTCTTCTCTTGCTCACTATGTAATCACGAGCAAGTTACTTAACCTCTTGCTTAAGGGATTCAGTTTCTGCTGCTGTAAAATGGGGCGTGGCTATACTTACTACACAGCACGGTCCTAACGATTAAAATATGTGAAGTGCTTATAAAAGATAAAGCACAGTGCCTGACATATTTTAAGTGCCTAATCATTAATGATGATTAGAAAGTTATCTCTCCTCCTGAGTATAATTTTATATGATAAATAATTGTTTCTCAAGAAAAAGATATTTCTGAAATCTCCTCAGAAGCCAGCACCAGTCTTACCCTGAATTTTGATGAGTTTTATTTTACGGATCTAATACCCACTAATGTAAGGGTAGGCTTCCAAAAGAAATCAGAAATTCAGGAGAACGAAAAGAACACAGACTCTGGAGTTCTTTCGATTCCCAGATCCACCACTTCCTAGCCATGTGACCATGAGCAAATAACAACTCTGAACCTGTTCCCTTATACAGAAAATATAGAAACATCATCGTCAAGACGATTGAATGAGCTGATGCACTACAGGCCTCCCCTCCTGCTCCAAACACATAGAAATTCTAGACTTAAAAACAAAATAAAAACATGAAGTGCTCACAACCAGGACAGGAAGATGGCAAAAACAAGAAAGGAACCCAGAGCACGGAGCTAAGTGACCCAATGGGAAAACCAAACCACAGAGACTAGTTTTAATGCTGATGTAGGAAAAGGAATCAGGATAAAGACAGAAGTTAAGACATATCTATAAAGAGGGGCCTAGAACTCAACTCCCAGCATAAAGACAAGAGCCAAGACTCTACCCACAAGCTAAAGGAAGGACATGTCTTAGGAACGGCTTCTGCCCATGTAAGGTATGGAAAGAGTTAACTTCTAGAAATATAATTCCCTTTGCTATACCACAAGCATGCCTTAGAAATGAGAAATAATCTAAAGACTGCTTTGGAGAGAAATACCCCTTAAAGCCCCAACAGGATACTATACGACCCAAGGAACACAAGAGACCACCAAAGACAGCACTTTCCACTGAAGATAAGCTCACAAATAAACATCACAAAGCATGAGAAGTCTAACAGCATGAGAGAGAGCAGACACAACAAACAGCAGAAATTAGACCCAAGGTACTCCAGATAATAGATTGATCTAAAAGATACCTTAAAATAAAGACATTTATAATGTTCAAAGAGATAAAGGAATAAAATCTGTAAGACAAGAATAGGACATTACAGAAGGAGAAAAAGCATATTTTAAAATAACTAATTAAAACTTCTAGGAAGAGGGGCTGGCCCCATGGCCGACTGGTTAAGTTCATGCACTCTGCTTTGGCAGCTCGGGGCTCGTTGGTTCAGATCCTGGGCACAGACCTAGCACTGCTCATTAAGCCATGCTGAGGCAGCATCCCACAGAGAAGAACTAGAAGAACCTACAACTAGGATATACAACTATGTACTGGGGGGCTTCGGAGAGAAGAAAAAAAAAAAAAAAGAGGAAGATCGGCAACGGATGTTAGCTCAGGGCCAATCTTCTGGGGAAAAAAAAAAAACACACTTTAGGAAGAAAAAACTTTAGCCACTGAAACAAACTCTGGGTCAAACAGTTGATTAGACGTGGCTGAAAAGATAATTATAGAATTAGAAGAGAAAATTAGGGAAAACACACAAAGTGGCACAGAGAGATTTAAAAGATGGAAAATATAAAGGAGAAATGGATATAAAGGGAAGAAACTAAGGATGCTGACAGCTGTTATTAATCCTGGTGGAACGTGGTACAAACCTTCTGGAGGACAATATGGCAATATGCACACAAAGTATTCAAATACTTCTGGAAATTTTTCCCAGGAAACACTAAAAAGAAGGAACAGTTTATATGTAAGATGTTCCCTGCAGTTATTTATAACAGTGAAAAATAAGAAACAACCAAAATGCCCAGCAATGGGTAAATGATTAAAAACCACTGTGAAGTGTGATAAATATAAAAAGGACTATGCAGCAACATGAAAAATACATATGCTTATTAAGCAGAAAACAGAATATCTAGCAAATAATTACTGTATAGAAACCATACAGGCATACGGTCAAGAAAAGGAGTTCTCCGCTGGAGAGGGTGAACTGCTTTCTTTCTTAACAGTGCGTTAACATTGCTATAATACTGTTGGTATAACAATTTTTAATACAGTAAAGGAGGATAGAGGAAAATGAAATATCTAACTTTTCTAAGACAAGGAATAAATGTTTTTAGATCTGTAAAATATAGTCAGTTGTCAAAAAGTGTACCAAAAAGTTCAGAAAAGTTTCTGACCTAGATGCCCTAAATATGAATTATGAATGCAAGAGTCTTCCTAGTTTAATATGAAAGTTTCCTTAAAATTAGAAACTAATGCAAACAACCATAGTGGTACATATGTCTTTTCTTAAGTTTACAGAGGGTAACAGTTATAATTTTAATTTTCAAGGATTAAACATTTCATATAAGTGGCACTAGATGAAAGTCTATTTTCACAAATTTTAACTTCTAGAAACTTCAGTTCTTATTAGGTGTGAGGTATATAATTTTTACAAATGTGTGGACTATTAGAGCTGTAAGGGAGAAAGAAAATTTAAATAAGCTTAGTAATTCTTTAATTTTACTGACTAGGGCGCGGAGGCCCAGACAAGGAAAGTAATTATCCAATACAACACAGATAGTACCTGAGCCAGGCATAGTCAGATAGTCTCCTTTAAATGTTTACAACTCAGTTCTGAAAAAATGATAAGATATCTGAGATATGCTTTCAATTAGTTCAGTCTGTTATTTTCTTTTGGGGGAGGATGAAATACGATGGGCAGTGAGATAATCATTTTTGAAACTGGGTGACAGGTCCATTGGGGTCATGAATCTTATTCTGTCCAATTGTGTATATGTTTTAATTTTCCATAAAAAACAGTTTAAATAAGTACTAAAACAATAAGGGGTAAAGATCTCAAAATAAGTAGCAAATCTGTCAAATTTGTGACCCCAAAACTGAATTATAAGACCTGTAGCAGACTGTCAACTGAGATTATTTAATGTCACTCAGCTGTGACTGTTGAGGTTTTTAAATGTTTTTTATCATGACTATAATAAAAGATGCCTGTTTTTCATTAGACATGCTAAAACTACCCAAGCTCAAAAACTGAACAAACAACCTATTGAATTAATTAGCAGTTGAAATATGAAAATTACATTTGGAACAAAATTAATTCTTTAAATAAAAAAGGCAGATTTTCCATAACACGTGCATGCACAACACATGTTAATAGGTCAGCCTAGTTATATCACATGGTGATTATATTCATCTGCATAACTACAGCCCTTAAAACAAGTAGAAGTTACAGCACTCAGAGTCAATGAAAAGAACTAAAGGTCAGCCGCTCATTACTACAAAACAAACCTTCCTAACAAATCACACTGGCTACTTAAAAGGAAACAAAGAAAAACCAAATTTAGTACATAGCATTCACCTGACAACTTACGCCACACAATGTGTCTGGGGGCTTCGATCCTGAGTTTAGGAGATGAAAAACACCCTAAGAACACTGATGCAATAAGAATTTAAACAGACTAGCAGGAGTGATAACGTTTTTACAAACTCTGCAGATATCCATTTTTAAGGTTATAAAAAAACAGTAAGAGGAGGAACAAGGGAGAAAAAAAGGATTCTTAAGGCAATGCAGAGTTCAAAGTCCTAATTTACAGGACACATTATGACATCAACAGTATTTTCGGTGGGAATATTTTTCTGGTAATAACTCTAGTTAATAATTTGGAAAATAAAATTTTAAATACCTATAATCCTATTACCAATAATAACTACTTTTAATATTTGATTTATGTCCCTCCAGACTTTTGTTTTTTTCAGTCTTTTCTATGCACGTTAACATACGTTAATTTATTTTTCACTTTTGTAAAACTGAAGACATGCTACAATTTTGATTCCTTCTCGTTTTCACTCAGTAACATACCATAAGTATCTCCCCAACTCACTAAGAATTTCTCAAAAACAGGATTTCCAATGTTTTTGTATGGTATAGCGTTCCAGCCTAAGGATGTATCGTGATTTATTTGACCAATCATCTGCTACTAAACAGTGAAGTTAATCCAGATTTTTTTTTTTACAATTATAAGTAACACATTTGGAAAAATTCTTGAATATAATTTGTCTATATCTTCAATCATTTTCTTGGACCAGATTCCTAGAAGTGGAATTTACTGGGTCAAAGGTTTGAACTTTTTAAACTCTTGATACACACTACATTCCAGAAAAGTGACACCAATTTACACATCCATCAACAGTATTACTACTCTTTCACCAGCTCCATAATTCTGACCAGAAGCCAAACACAGATGATGAGTCTTGGCCCCAAAACAGAAAGAAGAAAAAGAAAAACCTTTTCCCTTCAAAAACAAAGGGCTGATTATAAATACACAGACCTGAAAGGTGAAAACTAGAGCGGACCGCCTGAGGACCGCAGCCCTGGAACTGTCCGTCCAGCCACCACACACCAGCTGCCGCTGCCCTGAACTCATCCACCGAGCTTCCTGCCTCTCGGACTTTGTGTACACTGCTGCCTCTGCTGGAACATCTCCACCCACCCTACCCACTGCCAACCTTCCTGCCTTTCTCCTCCAGGAATTTTTCAGTAATCCCGTCTAAATTAAATACTCTTCTGTTCTGCTTCCACAACACCCTCAGATTACCTCTTTTAGAACTCACTTCATACACTGAAGCGAGTCTGTCCCCACACTAGACAATGAGTTCCTTCAGAGCAAGGACTAGTTTCTTCATTCCCTGCTGTATCCTCAGCATCCAGCAAAGTACCTGGGACACAGTAGGTACTCAAGAAAAATTTATTAATTGAATTAATCACAAAGCAGGGGGTCTAGAGCAGGGGTTGGAGAACTTTTTCTGTCTGTAAAGTATGAGACAGCAAACATTTCAGGCTTTGGGAGCCATATGGTCTCTGTCACAACTACTTAACTCTGCCTTCATAGGGTAAAAGCAGTCAAGGACAATATGTAAATGAATGGACATGGTTATGTCCCAATAAAACTTTATTGCCAAGCCAGGTCGCGGGCCAAATTTGGCCTGTGGACCATAGTTTGCCAATCCCTGGTTTAGAGGAAGGAACTTTACATTTTCAAAAAGGAAGAAAAAAAAAAGAGATGAGAAGATCATAGAGACTTGATGCTTTAAACCTATGTAAAATTCAGGCTAAATTACACGTATACAACTCAATTATTACCATTTTGTACTCCCAAATTCCCTTCCTCTGTGAGTTAGTCTGTGATGCAGAGTAAGGGGGAGGGAAATAACTGGAGAGGAGAGGACGGCACTTTAAGATGGGAGCTGAGGGCCAGCCCAGTGGTGTAGCAGTTAAGTGCACATATTCTGCTTCGGCAGCCTGGGGTTCACCGGTTCGGATCCCGGGAGGGGACATGGCACTGCTAGGCAAAAGCCATGCTGTGGTAGGCGTCCCACATATAAAGTAGAGGAAGATGGGCACGGATGTTAGCTCAGGGCCAGTCTTCCTCAGCGAAAAGAGGAGGATTGGCAGCAGTTAGCTCAGGGCTAATCTTCCTCAAAAAAAAAAAAGATGGGAGCTGAGCACAGGTCTTAGGCCTCAGCCACAGGCAAAAAGGATAAGCAGGATAAGAAAAGCGCAGAGGTGGGTTTAAACTAGAAGCGATTTGATAGGGCTTTTAAATTGGTAGTCATCCTTAACAGACTGACTGAGTACTGGCAAACCTGGGTTAGACACACATGGTATCATGAAAATAGACTGAAGATATGTAAAGAGCTCAGAATTTCATTACACTTTGAATTATGCATCAAAACAACATATGTGCTTGACTCCACAGATCAAGGAAAAGAAGAAAAAGGTGACAACATTCACTGAGAGAATGGCCACTCAGGTTTAAAAGTAAATGCCTTCTCCTTGCTGATGCTTTCTTGCCTCTGCCTCCACACGCCAGCTTTCTCCCTCCGCAAACCCCTGCCCTGCCACACTCCTCCAATGTTTTTCCTCCTGTGGTTGTGACAGCAGAAGAGGCCCTCAAGACTGAGCCTGTGTGGACCCTGAGAACCTGTTTTCTCTGGAACATTTATGGTCTGTCTGAGAAGTCAGTGTATTTCATCAGAGCCTTACTTTTCATAGTCCCTTCCTCTTCCTCGTCCTCCGCATTGATCACCATGGTGCCCAGCTGTGACGGCAACGTGTCATCGTGCTCAATCATAGTATTGGCCCCATCACTCATGGTGCTGGCTACTCGGACAGTGCCCATCTCATCACCTGCTGCTCGAACCATCGTGCCAGAATCCATTTCATCCTCCTCCTGTAAAAGGACAAAAGAGCAAATTGGGGCTAATTTGATCAAAAGATTTTGAGTTTTCTGAATAACTATCACTCATCTTGATGTAAATATTTCTGGATCTGACACTTATTCAGTTCTAAACCTACTTTGTAGAACTGAGAGCACTCTTATTTAACCAAAGAAGATCCTAAATTTACCGATGTGAGAGCAGCATAACTAACCCTCAAGGACTCTCTTCCCCTCCCCTTCTTCTCTCCATCTTAACAGAGTTTTCAACATAGATGTAAGGAGCTGAGGTGAGCACCCCTGGAAACTCAGGGTTGTGAGGGAGTCTGTAAGTGTAAAATGTACATATTTAGTATGGATTCTAGATTCCCCAAAAGGGCACGGGAAAGCCAAGTCTCAGACCTGAGCATTCTCTTTCCTGAATAAAAAGTTAAATTGAATAAAAGATATGGAGGCAAAAGAATAAAATTTGTAAGTGTCTCAGGAAGCACTGTGAGGAAAACAAGCACAGATTCAGCAAGCCTCCAGGAAGCCTCGGTCCAGGAGAGGACATAATCATACAAAAAGAGTGTCCAGCTCCAGGCGGCTCCAGCATCTCCTACTCGTCTTACGTGGCTTGGTAATCATGAAATAACAAGCATTAATGCCTGAGGCCCACAGCCATGCCTGCCACTCACTGAGTTTTCTTCATCGTCCTGGTCCACCTCCCGCTGCTGGGCTTCCTGGCGTTTCAGTTTCACATCCATGGCTTCATTAATTAAGTCCCGCAGTATTGACACTCCTTTGGCACTCTTGACAAATGGGTGCTTAAACAAGAAAGCAGAAAACAATGGAGACAGTCTATACGGCCCCAGTGCCAAACATACTAGGTACTTCATAACGTGTTGAGTCAATCAATGAATCTCATCTTTCTCTTTATGCCTAGGACAACAGCTAAACCACACTCCTTTTATAACTCAGAGCAGATGCACATTCAGGCTTTGCCCATCTTTTTTAGCCTGGCTGGAGCGTCTCCTTCCTTTCTCTCTTCCAAATCTAGAGATTCTCAACAGGGTCATACCACCCCCTAGAGGAAGTTTTGTAAATGTGTTGGGAGCTTGTTACAGTGTTTAGAGAGCACGAACAGCACGGGAGGGGAGGCAGGGATACCAGCAATCCTGCAAAGCGTGAAAGAGTCCTGTACAATAATGACCTATGGCATATTCTGCACATCTTCCAAATGTTTCAGAGTACACATACACTTTAATAAATAATGCCAAAAATTTTTTTCAAGAGATAAGAAAAAGTCTGTTAATTTGGGAGGTGATTTTGAAGAGGGGACTTAAGTGGAATAAAGACAGTTAGAAATCATGAATAATTGACTCATCCTGTTTATTCTTCTATTCAATATACTACAACACTTCCAACCAAATATTCAGGTAAAAAGGATTTTAGTGCAAAGGTGTAGTTACTGCAGAAATATGTAACAGATGTAGGCTCAAAGAGTATTCAATCAGCAAAGACACTTGAAACACAGGGATATTGCTGAATTTCATTTATAGAAATGGCTTTAAAAGTTTTAATGTTAATACCATCTTACATTTCTGTCATTTATGTTTATAACACAATGATAAGAAATCTATGCTGTGAGAGGTACACATGGAAATTCTTTTGGGGGGTTGCCTGTTGTCCTCCAAATTTACTCTGATATTGTCCCCGGTGTCCTCTTTGCAATCCATTCTCTATTCCCCACCACCCATCAAAGGATATAGTCTCCAAGGGCTTTCTAAGCACTCCAGAGATTGAAAGTCTGTCTCAAGGTGTGCTGGGATCACAATACAGATTTCTTCTCCATAAAACTTTATCAGTGCCCCATCCGGACAGGAAAAGAATTTGCCATTAAGAAATAAGACGTAGCTCATTTGCAAAACTATCATGTTTCCTTGTTCTCTCCACTTGGAAAATCTATAAGATCATTTCCCTTCTCTTATCATATACAAATAAGTCTGGTCTGTTTATCTAACATTGGCGTTAATGCTAGTGTCCACCCATTCATTTTCCTGTATTTCCTGAATGGAATGGTTTCTGTTCTTTTTACTGCTCTTACATTTAAACTCATTCATGACGGTAGCTACAGGGGTATAACTACTTTATTGTGTCTGCAAGCTCAGTCAAGCTAGAGCATTTTTATACTGACACACACATTGTTTTATTACAAATTAGTATCTTTACAGTTCTCCATTGTATCACAGACATTATACTGATTTTCTTAAATTATGGGCATAAATAGATTTTATTGTCTTATTTATTATATTTCATTCCAGAACAGTAATGAGTGTTAAAAATATGTATATTGGTTATAAAAAGAGGGCATTGGGTCTGGCATGGTTGAAAACTATTGGCTTAGCCCAATAATAAGAGCAGATATTTGTCGAATCCATATCATACCATCTTGAATATGTGTAAAAAACATTGCTCAAAGTTACACATATTCTATCACTTAATCTTCACAACATATGAGGCAGGTACCTCATCTCCATTTTAAAGAAAACTAAAGTGACAGAGAGGTAAGTTACTTGCCCAAGGTCCTAAAACTGGTGAAGAGGGAGCCAGGATTCAAACCTGGGCAGTGTGACTTCAGAATCGAAGCTCCTAATCCCTGAGCATACTGCCTGCCAAATCCCACCCATTCTTTGTGATCCAGCCCAGAGGTGACCTCCTCCAGGGAGGCATTCCTGATTCTCCAGTCCAAAGTGGCCTCCCCCAATCGTCAGCTACAACAGCACCTGCCATTAATCTCCGGTCTTTGTCAGAATTGGGCAGACCTGATAGCACTCCTGCTTTGGAGTCAAAAAGACCTAGGTTCTACACCTGGCTCTGCAGTTTGCCAGTGAGCGCCTCTAAACGAGTTAACCTCTCTAAGCATCTGTTTTCTCACTATAGAAGTGAAGTAATACCCATCCCTCACAGGGTCTATGTGATGATTAAGTAGCATAAGATGTGCAAAGCACCCAGCACACGGCAGGTGCTCACTAAATAGCAATTCCCATTCTCTAATCCCATAGAATCCTGTATTTTCTTGAGCTATTATCTTGTTCAATGATTTAGCCTTCTTTTCCATGCCTTTTCTGCTCAGTTAGATTCAAACCTCCCCTAAAGGCAGGGAACATCTTACACTTCTTTACCATCTCCATGTAGGTGGGTTAACAGCATCTTTTGGTCACCATGTGAATAAAACAGAAGGGCAGCATCTCAGGGTGATTCATACCTGGAGGAGTTGAGTGGCTGTGGCTCTCTGCTCAGGGCTCTTTACAAGACACTGCTTCACGAAATCCATGAAGTTATCTGACCACAGTTCTGGCTTTCGGAATGTGGGAGGAGGGTTTGTAGGAATCATGAAGATTGCCTGGTTAAAAAAAAGATTTGGTAAAATAAAAGTGATTCACACTCCAATAAAAATGACTATAAATACATGTGAAGCCTGATAAAATGATTTTTCTCTTATCCACTGATGAGCCCATCCAAATTCCAACAAAATTCTAAGTATCTCAAAGTAGGAAGTATGACGATTGGAGAACCCGATGTAGCTCACTCTCTCTCCCCTCTCCACCCCTCCTCCTCTTCTCCCTCTCCCTCTTTCATATGTTTCTTGTCCCGTGACCTCACAATATCCATCAAGCTTCTTTTGGGTTTTCCTAACCATGGTACATTGCCCGTCAAAGGGAAAAGGCAAGACCAAGGAGTATCATATCCTGAAGATAACCTCAGCCCCAGTGCTATCAAATTTCCCTCCTCGCTAAGTTACCGTCACCACTGGATGTAAGCAGTGACTGCAAGATCATAAACCCAGAAGTCCCCAAAATCACAAGGGATTCATTTACCTCCAAGCCAAACCAATCTAACACACCTGGAAAAAGAAAGCTGGCTCACGACACTGCAGTTAAATTCTACATTTCAAAAAAATAAAACTATTACTTATTAAGTTTCCAATAAAAGAAGAGCCATGGATTTTTGAAAAATAAAATTCTTTGCAATAGAAGCTTAAATTCTATTCTTTAAAACTAAAAATGTAACCAGCAAATCCTCCCCCTGCCTCTCCCACTTCTGCTTTCCGAAAGTGAGGGGAGTTTATCTTTGCACACATGGATACTTTTCAAAAAACTGTTAAGTCTTTTAATAGAAGAACTAATTAATCAGAGAAGAGGAGGGGCTGGGGTTGGGAGGGATGGAGAGGACTATGGAGGCCCTGAGCGAGGCAGCGCTGAGGTCTTACAAGAGTGCTGTGATGAGGGGTCCTGGGGGTGAGCAAAGCCTGGAAACGCTTTAGGGTGTCACAGTGAGGGAGTTTCAGCGGAAACTGGGTCTATGGGCCCTTAACACTCTAGATGGAGGTTGACAAGTACAGAGCCTCTAGATGAAGAGAGACTGGGGATCCACAAACCAGAACTTACCAATTCAAACACCTGTAAGGGCCAGGCAGGAAAATGGCAACAAATGAACCAGGCTGGGTGTTAGTGACATGAGCTCAAAAAAACAGTCTGCTTTCCTCTTAATAGTACTCAGAGAAAAACCAGAGAAAACACTGCAGTAAATGACAACTTGATACTTGGTGAAGAGGGAATCATGGAGACGGATAAGGGGAAAGCCCACGCCCAGTGTAAAGGAGAGGACTGTTACTCAGCTCCAGTTACTGTCGTTACATTAAAATGCAATCATTTAAACTATTAAAAATATATATACTGCACAAGTCAAACTCAGCATTTCAGTTTCAGTGGCCCTCCCGCCTGAGGGCTATCAATACACAACCTCTGGAATGGAGAGAGGTGGACCACACTTGAATTAATTAGTGCCTACAACTACAGTCAGTGGAAGTGTATCATCCAGAGTCCAGACTGACACTTATCAGTTATATACAATTAATTCATTTGTTGTGTGGCATCTAACCAGGTAAGCCGTTTAACTAACTTTGTAATGATGACCAGTAATTAACCACCCCCTGGTTTTCTGTCCATTTCCTTACCCTCATTGGATGGATATCTGCATACGGGGGTTTCCCTTCAGCCATTTCTATGGCAGTTATTCCCAACGACCAGATGTCTGCCACACAGTTGTACCCAATTTCCTGAATCACTTCTGGAGCCATCCAAAATGGTGTTCCTATCACTGTATTTCGCTTGGCCATGGTATCCTACAAAACAAAGGGGAGATGGCAACACTAAGCATTAAAACTACAGAAAAAGAGACTTTTCCAACAATAAGAAATGCCTTTTCCCTGAAATACATATAAAACCACACTCGAGGCATGATCAAGCAAGTTGCAAAACAGATTCAAATGACCTAAAAACATAAAAGATTCTCAATCATTAAAGTACAAACTAAAATAAGATTGACAAAGATTTAAAAAATTAATAACTAATCCTGATAATAGCATAGAAAATCAGGCACTGACATATGTTACTGGAGTTTAAAATGGTTCAATTTTTTAGTAGGCAATTTGGCAATATTTATTAAACTTAAATGTCCATATCCTTTGATCTTATTTCCAGAAATTTATCCTATGCATAAATCTAAATTTTCTATTTCTAGAAGTTCATCCTGGGGCCAGCCCCATGGCCGACTGGTTAAGTTCATGCGCTCTGCTTCGGCGGCCCAGGGTTTTGCAGGCTCGAATCCTGGACGTGGACATGGCACTGCTCATCAAGCCATGCTGAGGTGGCATCCCATATGCCACAACTAGAAGGACCCACAACTAAAAATACACAACCATGTACTGGGGGGCTGGAGAAAAAGGAAAAATAAAATCTTAAAAAAAAAAAAAAGAAAGAAATTTATCCTATGCCTAAGTGTCCCAAATACATGTACAAGTGTTGTAGAAATACTTGTAATAGAGGGGAGAAAAAACACGGAAAACAGGAAATAACCCAAATGACCATTGAAAGGGGATAAGTTAAATACAATAAATATCCATACAGTAAAATGCCACATTAAAAAAAAAGATACATTCTTCCAGCATGGAAAAAATATACAAGATATACTGTGAAGCAAAAAAACTAAGTTGCAATATTATACACAATATAGCCTTGCTTTTGTAAAACAAAAATAATGATCATAACAATAATAAAACAACCACTGATAATAAAAACTGTCATACGCATAGCAAAAAAAAAAACCTCAAGCAATATCACCAAACTATTAATAGTTCTATCTAGAAGGTAGACTGACTTAGGACTTTTAATTTCCATCCCACATTTTTCCATCCATATACTTCTGTAAGACTCTAATAGTTTATATGAGCATGATTACATGTACAATCAGGGGAGAGGGGCGGAGAAAAGTTATATATATATATTTCTATAGAGAGAGAAAAACTATATATTTTATATATATTATATATATAGAAAACCTATATCAAAAGTCTTAGTTTGGGGCTTAAAGAATACATGGCTATAATACCCATGGGCAAATAACTACCTGCATACATTCCTAATGAAAGAGAACCTTCCTAGAGTTCCTGTACTTTAGCAAAAGAAGGATTTTAAACAGAACTAAATATGCTATAGGGCTTCCCGTCATCATCACCCTTGTTCCTTCTGAAATGCCTGTGGCTGAAGTTAGGTTATACCTTAAGTCAGGAGCAAATGATAGGTAACATTTTTAAATCAATCTGACTTTGTCAGTCCTATGTCAAAAATTAACACAGGAAATAACTTACTGCTTAGTCATTTCCTTAGCTCTTAAACTTCAAATTTGTAGGGGTGTTTCCAAATGGTGGTAGTCAAAGTTGTTTTCACAGGATTATTTCAATTAGAAATGGCTATTTGGATAGCTAGAAATTTTTTTTAATTAAGAGCAATGAGTGGAAACTGACCCAACTAGATCTGCATTACAAAATTATGAGTTCAGCAGCAGATCAACGGAAAAATATTAAGTCCAGAAACAGACTATGGCATGCACATCTATACACACACACACACATATATATATAAAATTTGAAGATATGATTAAAATGTCACTTGAAATCAGCAAGCACAGGATAGATTATGCAAAAAAAAAAAAAGCACTGGGTATCTGGCTGGTCATTTGTAAAACTCCACACTTAAATTCCTACAACATATTTTTACCAAAATAAATTCAAATAGGTTGTCAATTGAAAAATAAAGAATAAAAGCCAGTACTAAAATAAAGTACAGATGTACAATTATATAATGTTGGAGCAGAAAAGGACTTTTTTTTTTTTTAAAGATTTTATTTTTTTCCTTTTTCTCCCCAAAGCCCCCCAGTACATAGTTGTATATTCTTCGTTGTGGGTCCTTCTAGTTGCGGCATGTGGGATGCTGCCTCAGCGTGGTTTGATGAGCAGTGCCATGTCCGCACCCAGGATTCGAACCAACGAAACACTGGGCCGCCTGCAGCGGAGCGCGCGAACTTAACCACTCGGCCCCGGGGTCAGCCCCCAGAAAAGGACTTTTAAATCATGATATCAAAGGCAGAAACCACCAGACAAAAGGTAGACGGATTTCTCCACATAAAATTTGGAAACTTCTATTTAAAAAAAATAATTAAAATTAAAAAAAAAAAGTAGCAAACTAAGAAAAGACGTTTCAACATATATAACAAAGAATTAACAATTTTAGGGGCCAGCCCCGTGGCTGAGTGGTTAAGTTCTCCGCTGCGGAGGCCCAGGGTGTCACCGGTTCGGATCCTGGGCGCCGACATGGCACTGCTGGTCAGGCCACGCTGAGGTGGCGTCCCACATGCCACAACTAGAAGGACCCACAACTAAAATATACAACTATGTACCAGGGGGCTTTGGGGAGAAAAAGGAAAGATAAAATCTTTAAAAAAAATTTTTAACATATAAATTTTTCAGTTTTGGTTTATCTTTTTTAACAAATAGATTTTAAAAATCAACATAATTAGAAAAATTGACAAATAACATGAACAGTAAATTTACAAAAAGACGAATTATAAATGGCCAATAATCAAATGTAAAAATATTTAATTGCTTTGAAAATGGTAAGAAAGATATAATTGATTGCCCATTCAGTATTGGCAAATATAAAGGAAAATGGACACATTTATATATTACAGTTAGAAACATAAATTGCTCCCTTCTAGAAGCACTTTGGCAATATGCATCAAAAGGCTTACAATTTCATATATTTTCTGACCCAGATTCCAATGCTAAGAAATTATCCTAAGGATATACTGAAGGATGCTGAAAAGTTCAGAGGCAAGGATGTTTATCACAGAGTTTATGTTTATGATGGCCAGAAAATTATAAGCAACCCAAATGGGCACCCAATGTCCAACTAAGTGAATGAACTGAATAAATCATAGTACATCCATACAATGAAATACCCATGCTGCCATCAGAAACAATATTGTAGATTTCTGGAAAGAAGACAGATTGAACAAATACATTCTACTTTGCTCCTTCCCAAAACCCACTGGAAAGACACTAAAAGGATTTTTTTTTTTAAGGAATAAGTTCACAAGAACAAAATATAAAGGGAAAAAAAAATCACAGCCACAAAATCTTGTGAGCTAGAAAGCAGATGGACGAGTGGTAACTGACTAAACAGACCATGAGAATGGAATCCTGAGTCAGTCTCTGGGGAAGCCAAGAAACAGTCTGATTTAACACCAACCCCTCTAAAAGGCTTAGAATCTGGTGGCATCAGGTATCCAGAGGTGGGGTGAAAGTGAGATTAACAACAGGAAGATCGGGTTGAAAGCTCTTTAAGCAGTTAGAGCCCTAGACCCACCTCTTCCTTCAAGCAACTTTTGGGCTTCCCTTGCCCCACCCTGGCATTATGAGAATGCATGCATATTCTCTGGAGAAGGAAACAAGGATCTCTAGAAAGCAGAGTAGGGGCAGGAGTGTGTGATCAGGAACAATAAGTGAGCACGGATGTGCTAAATGCTGAAACAATGCCCACGGTGACCACCTCTTCCCTGAAGGCAGACAATAAGGCCTACAGCCTCTAGGCAAGATCAGTCAGAGAGGAAATCTAAAGTTAACAGCACCAGAGGAACCTCAATTAGTAGCACAGGACGTTTCCCAAAGAAACATCCCAGCCAGATCACCCTATACAACAGTCTCACTATTTTAGTGGAAAAAGAAAAAAGAAAAAAAAGAATTGATAAACAACTTTGTTCAGCAAGGTTGCAGGACACAATATAGAAAATTCAACTGTAATCCTGTATACTAGCAATGAGCAATCTGAAAATAAAGACAGCAATTTCATTTAAAATACCATCAAAAAGAAAACGCTACTTAGGAATAAATTTAACCAAATAAATGCAAGACTTGCACACTGAAAATTAAAACCATTGCTGAAAGAAATTAAAGAAGATCTAAATAAATAGAAAGACATCTTGTGTTCATGTACTGGAAGGCAATGTCATTAAAATGGCAACATTTTCCAAAGTGATTTACAATTCAACACAATCACAATCAAAATCTCAATGGAGTCCCACTGTTTATTTTTGCTTTTGTTATTCGTGCTTTTGGTGTCATATCCAAAAAAATCGTTGCCAAGACTAACATCAAGGAGCTTTTTCCCTATGTTTTCTTCTAGCAGTTTTTCAGTTTCAGGTCTTACATTTACGTCTTTAATCTATTTTGAGTTAATTTTTGTGAGTGGTGTAAGATAGAGGTCCAATTTCATTCTTTTGCATGTTTTTATCTAGTTTTCCCAAGATCATTTATTGGAGACCATCCTTTTCCCATTGAGTATTCTTGGCTCCTTTGTTAAATAGTAGTTGCCCATATAAGCCTGGGTTCGTTTCTGGGCTCTTGATTCTGTTCCATTGGTCTGTGTGTCTGTTTTTCTGCTACTACCACACTGTTTTGATTACTTGAGCTTTGATAGTTTGAAATCAGGAAGTGTGATGCCTCCAGCTTTGTTCTTCTTTCTCAGGATTGCTTTGGCTATTAAGGGTCTTTTGTGATTCCATACAAATTTTAGGATTATTTTTTCTATTTCTGTGAAAAATGTCAATTACTAAAATAATTACTAAATGCAACTGATATTCTTAATTATAATATTATACCTTTCATACAGCACCAGAAGGATATTTTTTCCAACTTGGTTTCCTTATTAAGATTGTAATTTAGATAATATTGTTTCGTACTGCTTACTTATGTGTTAACAAAATATTTTGAAGGGCCCACAAATCACAATATGGAATAAGTTTCTTTTTTTTTTTTGAGGAAGATTAGCCCTGAGCTGACTACTGTCAGTCCTCCTCTTTTTTGTTGAGGAAGCCCAGCCCTGAGCTAACATCCGTGCCCATCTTCCTCTATTTTATATGTGGGACACCTACCACAGCATGGCATGCCAAGCAGTGCCATGTCCGCACCTGGGATCCAAACCTGCGAACCCCAGGCCTATGAGAAGCGGAATGTGCACACTTAACCGCTGCGCCACCAGGCCGGCCCTGGAATAAGTTCCTGATTTTTTTTTTTTTTTTTTAAATCAAAGCAATTCTTGTGTTGTTGCAATATCTATGAAACTCCCTAACATATTCCAGGTAAATCTAAAATTTTAAAAAATTAAAACAATACATAAAACAACCTCTACTTAAACAAATATATATATATATACATATACACATATATTCTACCACCCAAGAGAACTGTTTGATATATAATGTTGTTGCAAATTTTAGTACATACCTGTCCAGAACTGTTTCTATTTTTCTACATATATTTCATATATACTTATATATTTTACAGTATCAGATAATTCTAGACTTCCTGTTTTGAAAACATGGTTTTTTTGATTGCCATGCACTAGTGCAGTAGGAGGAGAATCAAGAGACTGTGTCCTGGAACCAAATGAGGAGAACGTTTTCAGTAAAGTAAGCACCCACTGCTACCTGGAGGCTGAATGAGATGACATTATGTCTTATTCAAGGAAGGCAGGATGGATTTAATTTTTCTTCCTTTTAGAAATATGATATGTAGCCCAACAGAATTTAAACTTCTACTCCACCATTTCTTGTTTTAGTTTTTATTCTTATCAAAGTTAAAGTTAAACTATAGGATCTGAACCCCAGGAAAGGATCTAAAATAACCTACTAGCTCTTTTGGACCTATGGGTACATTCTGTAATCTTTTTACTAATACAATTAAGTCAAGTCTTATATTTTTTAAACAAACAAAAGGAATTCCTTCTCAGGAGAGAGCTGAAAGTACCAAGACAAGGAGCATTTTTACTTACTGTAAGTTGACCTGCTACCCCAAAATCTGCAAGTTTTGCATGTCCTTCTGTGTTTAGCAAAATATTTCCTGCCTTGATATCTCGGTGTATTTTTCTCATAAAATGAAGGTATTCCAGTCCTTTAAGTGTTGATTGTAATATTGTAGCTATTTCATCTTCTGTTAACTGAAAAAAGAATGAAAAGTTAAAATTGTCAGTTTACACCAGGACATCTGAAAAAGCAAAAAAAATAGATCCAAACTCCTTTCCTAGAATATAAATATAAACTCTCATTCAACGTGTAAACAGTATTTGACAACTTACAATAACAGCACTACGCTAACCACTCCCAAGGTTCTATTTCCAGCCCAGATCTCTCCCAAACATCGGTCATGTATCTGCCTACACAACATCTCCAGTTGAAGACCCAGTAAGTATCATAAGTATAACATGTCAAAATCAAATTCTTTATTTCTACCAGCACCCTACCCCTTTCCTTATCACCCACCCAGCCTACTCTACTCTTGACACAAGCTTCTGTCTCTCAGCAAAAGGCAATTTCATTCTTCCAGGTGTTCTAGCCAAAAACCTTGAGGTCAGCCTTAGCTCTTCTCTATCTTCAGAATACATCCAAACATATCCTCTGTAATCACCCTGGTCCAAGCCACCAGCATGTCCTGCCGGAACTATTCTAACAGTTTCCTAACCGGTCTCACTGCTTCTGCCCTTGACGCCCTACAATGTATTTTCCACACGGCAGCCACAACGAACCTTTTAAAAGGTAAGCCAGATCTGCTCAAAACCCTCCAATGGCTTCCTAAGTCACTCAAAATTAAAGCTAGTCTTCACCAAGATCTTATATGACCTGGCTCCCAGCTACTTTCATCTTCCATCACTTTCCACCTTGCTCATCCTGTTTCAGCCATGTACGCTTCCTTGTTGTTCCTGAAACACTCTAAGCACGCTCCCACTTCTGGGCCTCTTCATCTGCTGTTCTCTCTGCCTACAATGCTCTTCATCCAGATTTCTGTACAACTTGACACCTTATTTCACTGTCTCTGCCCAAATGTCACCTCTCATTAGAAAATCAGAGAGGCCTTCCCTAGCTCCCTCCATTCCTAGATCATTCTCTACCCCTTTATCTACCTTATTGGTCAATGTAGCATTATTACCATCTGACATATTAAACATTACTTGTATACCTATTTATATGATGTCTTCCCTATTAGAAACATAAGCTCCATTTCAAATATCTTAGATTTGTTTCCTACTGTATCCCCAGCACCAAGAAAGTCACCTGGCACATAGTAGGTTCTGAAGAAATATTTGTTAAATGATGATGAATAAATGAAAGCAAGAATGCTAGAGATTAACACAGACTATCTGATCAGGCCAGTGTTGACCTTGTGCAGATCCAACGCAAGTCCTAAACAGACTCAACCAATCAACACACTCGCAATCAGTTCCCCTATGACAAACAACTCACAGTTAGGAGGGAGTATGCTGTGTACAAAAAACATGGGACTCGGGATTAGAAAGATCTAGTTTTTGAGTGTTGGCTCTACTTTCCAGCTATGTGACTTAAGCAAGTTATCGAACTTCTCTTACTCTCAGTTTCTCAATCTATAAATAGGAATATCACCTTTCTTCAAGAATGTCATGAAAAATCAAATGATACAAGGCATGTAAGAATACACAGGGTTTAATAACTACTAAAAAATCAATCAAATATTTAATAAGCATCTATTATGAGCTAGGCACTACATTGATAATATTAAAAATAGCTAATAATTATTAAGCATTTAATCTATGGTAGGCACTATTTTTGTAGTCTCATTTATTCCTGATAAAAATCAAATGAGGTAGGTACTATTGTTATCATCACTATTTTATAGATAAAGAAGCTAAAGCACAGACAAGTAATTTGTGCCGGAGGTCACAGAGCTAATAAATGATAAAGCTTTCACTAAAGCCCAAGCAACCACTATTGGCAAGGTGGCAAGCTAGAGTTTGGGGTACCTTCTGTGGCCAAAAAGAACAAAGCTCCTGACTTGCTTAGTGATCTCTTATTCTAACCAGCTGAGCTCATCAATTGGTTAGGGTAACATTATCCAACAGAAATAGGATGTGAGCCACAAATGTAACTTTCAGTTTTCTAGTGGCCACATTTAAAAAAGAAAAAGAAACAAGCAAAATTAATTTTGATTTTACTTAATCATACTTATCCAAAATATTATTTCAACATGTGATCAATATAAAAAAAAATTAAAGATTTTTAATGTTCTTTTTTGGTACTAATTCTTCAAAATCTGGTATTTTATACTTACAGCACATCTCAATTCAGACTAACTATTTTGAATAAAAATAAAAAATAAAATATTTTAAAAACAGAAAATAGAAAAAAATAATATATTATAAAACAATGTGTAATAATTAAAGATCAGTACTTAATAGTAAAAAATTACATAAAAATCATAAACTAATATTAAAACATCAAGAAACATCCAGAGCACCATCAAAATTAATTTTGGATTGTTTCAAAATACCTAAAACAAAATAACTTAATGCTTCATATAAGTAGCCCTGGAATCCAATTTTTAATTCAATAAATCACTCAAGCTTTGGGACTTCTTTCAATATATCTTATGTTAGGATATTATTCCTAGCTAAAGAGCTTGCTATTGGATTAGACAATCACAGGAATCCTAAATAATGTAAATTAAGAAAAGGATATAGTAGTATGGATAATCTAAAAGTTATAACTGAGTTTTAAAATACTCCCACCTTATAATCTGTATAGCACCTCACAATTTACAAAGTACTTGCATATATTTAATTTTCAAAATTCTGCAAATATTTAATATAGCCATTATTATTCCTATTTTTCCTATTAAAACTAAATTAAACTAAAGGCTAAGATATCCCCTGCTTCTACTCTTATCCACCCACATTCTACCCAGAAGCCCCAGTTATCTTTTTAAGACTTTTTAAATCAGATGGCTCACTCACTTGCTTAGAACCCAGCAATGTTTTCCTACTGTACCTGGAATAAAATTCAAGCTCTTTATCACGGCCTACCAACCCAATCTAATCCAGCCCTGCCCACCCATCTCACCTCATCCTATTCCTTTCTAGTCAGTGGCCTTCTTTCCAGCACTCAGGCCAAACTCATTCCAGCCTCAGGGTCTTTGCACTGGTTATTCCCCTACCTAGAATGTTCTTTAGAAGTCTTAGCTCCTTGTCCTTCAAGTTTTACTTTAAATTATACCTCCCTAAGTGACCTTTCCCAACCACGGACTCTCAAGTAGGCCGTCAAGCGCTATCACTTTATATACACTCTTTTTCTTCATAGCAATTATTGCTACCTGGTATTTCTTTTCTAGCTGTCCTTAATTTGCTTTTTGTTGCCCTACTGGGAAATGCACAGCCATGAGAGCAGGGTCATTGTCTTATTTACTCCTGGATCCCTAAGGCCTGGAAGAGTGTTCTAGAAATGTTTACAAAATGAATAAACAAAGAGTTTAAGCAATTAACCCTGAACTAGAACCCATGACTCCTAGCTTTTATCCTACAATCACAGTAACAGCAAATAATCTTTCACAGAGATTAGTCTCTGACTAATAGGATGTAGCGGAAGTTAGTCTGTAAACATCCTGGATAGGAGGAACCAAATCCAAATGCAAACATTTAAAACTCATTGCTTAGCCAAGATGCAAGATTTGATAGCCATTTTTTAGTCAGAAATAAGCGAAGTATCTAAATACCACTGGATTGGGTTGGTATCAAAATTGCCACATTTAGGAGTCATCAAAAAGCAAAGAGGGGGAAAGAACCATGGAAAGGGGGAAATTCAACGGTCATCTCTGTAGAAAAGGACGCAGGAGAGTGCATATGAACAAAAGGCAGAGAAAAGGAGGTGGTATAAGAGACTAGCCCAGCTGCACTATTCTAGAAGGTACACTTACCGTTTTATTTCGTAATCGAATGATATCAGACACAGAACCAGCCCCACAGTACTCCATAACAATCCACAAGTCTGTGTTCTTAAAATAACTGCCATAATATTTCACTACATGAGGGCTAGAAAGAGAGAGAGACAATACAAATTAGTGGAACAGCCTTCAAACATCTCTATTAATCCATGCCATTAAATCCATGAAAATTAATCACCCAGCTCAAAAGATCAATTATTCATATTTAAGGTTAAAATGGGCACCCTCTTGATAACAATGTAAAATTGTATACCTTTTCTGGAGAATAATAAATAACAAAAGTGCAAAACCGGTGTGGGTCCTTTAACTCAGCATGTCTAAGTCTAGTCTATAAACTCCCAGAAGACCAGCACTCAGCCTTGTATTTCTTTGGATTCCCTTAGAGTGCTCAGCACACAGTAGGCTCTTCAAAATACCTCTTCTGAAATTAGAGAAATGTGCACACCCTGTTTGGAACACAGCTCTTGTGTAGTCTATTAACAATGGCAAAGTCCCAATTTGCCAACTGGAAAGAGCTTCCGTAACGCATCTGATGGAGGAGGAAAAGAAAAACTGCTACCTTACTCTGGTCAATCCAATCAAGAAATACGAGGGTTTTATGTAGTAGAGAGTAACCCAAAAAATACTATAAAGAATAAAAGAAAGGGAGGCAAGCAGAAGAGAAATGACTGCATTCCCAAGTCTGCGAGACTTAAGGGCTCCTGGGCAAATTTCCTAGTAGGCAGCCCACCTGCCCTAATGTTGAAGCTTCACAAATAGGAAGCACCAAGTTGATCTGCTGACCAAAAGAGCTTCAGAAGGATGGATGCAGACTCAAGTGCAAGCCTTTCTCCTTCTCCTTTCAACTCTCCAGAGCTGGTATTGCCCCCAACTGTGTGTTTCTCTCAAATCTAAACAGCATTACCATCACAGTGATCACTCATGTTGTCATGGAATTTAAGAGCAAACCACGTGCTTTTCTGCGGTCGCCTGTTGGCCTGACTTCCTGCTTACAGCATTTGACAAATCTTAGTTCCTCAAAAATAAAATACTTCACTGCTCTTGGCTTAAATAATTTCTTAAAAACCTGAAGAAAGGAACAATAATACATAAATAATATTCCCTTCTTATAGATCTATCTGATACTCTAAGGTTTCCAGGGCTAAAGGCATTTGAATTCTCTCTTCTTCGCTGTCTGTGTAGAAATATTTTCTCAGTAGGAAGTAAAAGAGATCATTATCAAAAAAAAAAAAAAAAACCAGCACCAACTCTGCCCCTTTGCCTCTTCTTCCTAGTTTTGAAAAGAGCTTACTGAAAAAACAAAACAAAACTATGCAAAAATAGAAACAATAAAAGTTTAGCTACTGAAACTGTTTCTTTTTTTTTCTGAAAAGAACACGCACAGTGATTCCACTAGACCCGCCCGTCTGCAAAATATCCAAGTAAACGCAACTCCAGGCATCAAACTCCAAAATCACGACAAATGTAAAGTCGCGTTCTCTCAGGGCAACACCGCACGCTTACCTGTCACACTGCTGCATTATAGAGATTTCTTTGATTATCTCCTGCAGGTCTGATTCCACAGGAACTTGCTTAATAGCAACAATTTGACTGGTCTCTTTATGACTAGCTTTGTATACGCTGCCATAGGACCTATAATTGGGTGACGGAAAACATTTACAAAGTCAAAGCAAGCCAAGACATAAAAAATGGTAAAACACAAGCAACTCACAGTTCGAATTTATATCCCTAAGGGCCTAATACATGTATACTTAGCTGCACTCGCAAAACTGAGATAGCTAAAGCACTCTGGGAAGAAACTGTCATTAAGAGAACTACACAATATGGCATCTTTAAAACTTCACATTGAAATTTTATTGAATGTATTAGTATGAAATAATTATTATAGTAGCTACCATGCATTGCACGCCTTCTGCCTCTGCTAGAAACTGTGCATCATCTCAGTTCATCCTTACAGAAAAACAATGAAGAAGGCACCATTATCCCTATTTTACAGGTAAATGTGAAATGACTCAGAGCAGTTACATGACTTGCCCAAGGTCACATAAGTGACAAATAAGTGGTCAGTACCAGATTTGAATCCAGCTGTGTCTGAATAAAAAGGCTATGTTCTCTCCACATCTATACTAGGGCACAAAAGTGGAGGTCTTTGTTTCCTAGTGTTCACTCGAGCACTACGAGTCTTTTCAGTCCTTGCTCCTCTTACTTGTAATACTACTTAAAATATTACAGAAACTAATTAAAAATCTAAACCTCTTTAAATGCTAGTATCAGGTGAACAGAGCACATACAAATCCTTTTGGCCTTTTACTCCGCCTTCCCTTAAGAGTTTATCATCAAAATAAAAAGCATATGTATCCATTCAATTTGGGAGCTAAAAGAGCATTAGATTCAGAATCTAAAGACCTAGGTTTTGAGTCCTACCACCACTACATATTAGCTACCATTTACAGACATATCACTAACCTTGCACCTCAATTTTCTCATCTGTAAAATGACAATATGAACTACTTTACAGGACAATTGTGACAGTAAAATGAGATATCACCATTATCTTACACAGGTTATATTTTCATTGAAATCCTGGATGGCTGTCAGTTAAATAATAATGAGTAAATTGTCTTTCATATTTCCCAAACACACCTGTTTCTTCATACTGTCTTGGTGAAAAAAGATCAAAATAACAGTGCCACCTAACATATCAAAGTGTCTGAGTGTTCCAGCTAACGAAATGATGCTCAAGAATTGTTTCAATGTGAAAGTAACACAAAACTTTAAAAAAAAAGTCCATGCAAAACACATAAAAAAATTTCATTCCATCAGAATCCTTTATATTGGCAAAACTAGTATAATGATCCTTAAATATTACATAAAACTTCAGGGAAAGGCAACCGCTGACCATGGTGGAAGAACCCAACCACTGTCCCTTCTTCCTTGCTAAGATAACTCCCTAATTTGTTAGGGTGGGAAATGCTTGGTCCCAGTGGTCCAGGCCAGTCACAGTATTCCTATTCCCTTCTGCCAGTGACTTAACTAGTAGTAAGCATATGAGCTAGTTCTGGCCAGAGAAATCGGAGAGGAATTCTGCCGAAGGTTTCTGGGGAAGACTTTCTTCCCTGATGAGAGAGAAGTACACAAGAAGGCCCATTTACCTGCCACTTCCTTTCCTGCTTTGGTTACTGTCATGTGAGGCATGACGCTCGAAACTAATGCAGCCATCTTGAGACTAGGAGAATTACACAAATGCTAAACCATTATCGAGTCAATTAACCATTCTGGAATCTATATCACCACCAGATTTGTTATTACTTGCCCTTATTGGTTAGCTGCTATTATGAAATGCCCTTAATGGTTAGCCACTGATGGTTAGGTATTCTGTTACTTTCATCCACAGTTATTCTTGATACACTAGGTCCCATATGTGTAAAAATGTCTTTATTTCACCTTCACTCTGGACTAAGTTTTGCTAGATAGAGAATTCTTCTTTGGCAATAGCTTTCCTTCGGCACTTATACTGCAGTTTTCCAGCTCCTGCT
The DNA here is from genome assembly GCF_041296235.1 of Equus asinus. Classification (NCBI taxonomy): domain Eukaryota; kingdom Metazoa; phylum Chordata; class Mammalia; order Perissodactyla; family Equidae; genus Equus; species Equus asinus. Next base: position 35,281,420 of record NC_091804.1, on the reverse strand, counting down.
CTTGAGAAGTCAGCTAGCACCAAGTTATCGTTTTTCATAGGTAATCTCTCCTTCTGTAGCTTTTAAGATTTCCTCTTTGTCCTTAATATTCTAGAATTTTACTATAACCAGAAGTCGATTTATTTGGCATTTCATAAGCTTCTTCAATCTGAAAGCACATATCTGTCTTCAAGTCTGGAAAATTCTCTGCATTCTATCTTTATTTCCTCTCTCTCTTCTAATATGTCCTTTTAGAATTCATATTAGAGCTATATTGGACCGCCTCAATTTATGTTGTCTTCCTGGTTTCCAACACTGTATTTCTCTGCCCTGCATTTTGTGATCAGTTTCATTTCTATCTTTCAATTCACAAATTCTCTTTCAGCTTGTCTAGTTTACTGTTTATGCAATTTATCGGGCTGTAGATCTTTAATTATTGTAGTTTTCACTGTCAAGATTCCCAATATCTTATTTTTTATGTGGCTAATTGCTCAGGTTAATAATCTCATGTTCTTTAAGGATATTATTACCTTCTTTCATCTTTTTGAAAATCGTAAGCAAACACATTAAATTGCTTCTCAGATTGTTCCATTATTTCTATTTCCTTCAGTGTGAATTCTCCCATTTGCTAGGTCTGCTGATGATCTCACGGCAGTGGATTTCCTTGCATAGGTTTCCTTTTATCTTGAAGGATTTTCCTCTACACAACACTCACTGTCATGAGCATTTCATGACGTCATGATGGTTTCATGATTCCCTTAGCCCAGTCATCCAGGTCGTACAACTTAAACCGAGTCTTGCATTAGGAATCTGGGGTTTTTGCCCCTCAAGATACCATAACTGAAGGCAGTCCAGGCCCAGTTCAAATCGTCAGATCAGTACCTTCGCTTTTTCCCCAGGCAAATGATACCTTCTAGTGGTATTCAGGGAAATTATTTCAGCTTTAGTTCACTGTTGAGGAGCCTCATCCCATCCTACGCCACCTTGACAGCAAAGAAAGCTCCAATAGTTCATACAAGCACTTAAGATTCATGTTCCACATACTGCACTTAACCGCAATCTGAAGAGGATTTAGAAGGCTGCAGCAATCCTGCTCACTTACAGGCAAGTCCCTTAAGACCTGTCTCCGTTCAACAAAAACTACAGTGTCTCAGTGAATTTTAACTGGCAGAGAACAAAGATAGCAGGGAAGTAGGTGGTTCACACAAACCATACAAGGCAAGGATCAATGTAGAAACACAGAAATAATACAGTATCTGAAGCCAAATTAACCAGGTACAAGTCTTAACAATACCACTCAATAGCTATGAAACCATGGGCAAGATGTTTTCACTATCATCCTATGATAAAAACTTAAATGAGTCAATGTGTAAAACTTTAATAGAAGGAAAAGGACACTAGGCTCTAATTCAAAACACTCTCCCAGTGCTGTCCCGTCATCCTGGTCTGGAGCTTTGGCTCTATGGGCCACAGATCCACACATTCCCTCAAAGTGCAGAGTGACTGCAGCCTCCAGAATCCAATATGGTCCTTGAGCCAGAGCTCATTTCACAAGGTGCAAGTCAGCAAGAGCTCGCAATCCTTTCATTTTCCAGAACAATTTTAGGATAGCATGGCAGTTTGTGTTTAGAAAGTAAGTGCCGTTAAGGTCTTCCTTCAAGATCTTGCTGGTTAAATGAAGCTTGTTCAGGTTCATTCTGCCATGATGATAGAAATCCAAGAGCATTTGTGGTATCATTTAAAAGAATAATATGGCAACAACATGGGGAGAAAGATCTGAAGCTTTGTTTGTTTTTACTCTGGTGACATCTTTATGGGGAAATTTCCAAGGTCTTTGATCTAAAGCACAATTAAAAATAATCATAATTAGCTTAGCTTTTCCTTATATTCCTGATAGATTCTCTGTCTGTGGTTTCCTTTTGACATTCCCCAAACGCCATCAGCCCAAACCAAGCTCCCTTCAAGAACACCTAAACATACTTTATTTATTTTTTTTAAGGAAGATTAGCCCTGAGCTAACATCTGCCACCAATCCTCCTCTTTTTTGCTGAGGAAGACTGGCCCTGAGCTAACATCCGTGCCCATCTTCCTCTACTTTATATGTGGGACGCCTGCCACAGCATGGCCTGACAAGCACTGTGTAGGTCTGCACCTGGGATCCAAATTGGCAAACCCAGAGCCGCCAAAGCAAAATATACAAATTTAACTGCTGTGCCAACAGCCCCTCTAAATATACTTTAAAATTTAACTTTGATTTGACATGATAAGGTCTGAAAAATGCTTCAGTGTCTACATTTAAAAATAAAATAATAAGAGTTGCCACTTAGTGAGGACTTACTATGTGACAAGGACTATACTAAGTATTTTACTTCCATTATCTCATGTAATACTCGCCACAACCCCAAAAGATACTATTATTATCCCCACTTTATAGCTAAGGCTTGTGAAGCTTCAAAATATTAAGCAATCTTACATGTTTATTATAACCAACAGACAGCAGAGCAAGGCCTTTAACCCAGGTGTGTCCAACTTCAGAGTCTATGCTCTTACTACCGTAACACACGTTTATTAAAAATGAAAGAGACAAGTTAGTTACATAGTCAATTATGCCTACCGCTCTTTATCTTATTCCAAGTCTAACCTGTAAGCATGGTTAGATTAAGGACCTTGGACTCATTGCCTTGAGGAAAATAGCAAGGATACCAAGCTAAAGCTGAAAATGGTGGGCAAGAGACGTGGAGGGACTGTCGTTCTTCCGTACCTTTAAAGCGGCCAAGTCAACTTGCAGTCTTCCCATTCATCCTGTACTATAGCAGCACAGCTGGGATTATCTTTTACTTCCCTTCTATGCTTGATTTCCTGTTTGATTCCAAAGAGTATTTTTCCAACTTACAAAAAGATGATGACTAATGTTTTTTACAAGGAGGTAGTCCATGAAAACCTATTTCATGGAATCCACGATTGGATTTAACATTATTTATCTATATTAGACATAAATAACACTAAACCCCAAAATAATCTAACGACATATAAAAGCTGATTTTAAAGAGCATACACAAGAGCATACAGTAACTAGATAATAGACATTTTTAAAAGTTAATATTTCAGGTCTTCTCTTGAACCAGAAGTACTCCCAAGAGATTAAATATACACACATACACACACACTCACATAAACACACAATTTGCTTAAATATGTATAAACTATCTCCCAAGGATATACAAAAAACTGCTATGCTGGTTGCGTTGGGGTGGCTGAGACACAGAGGGAAGGGCAGATTTTTTCATTATATACACTTTCATGCTTTTATAATTTTGAATCATATGAATTGATTATCTGTTCAAAAATTAACAACAACAAACAGTTAAGAGAGTGTGTCCCTAATATTTTAATGTCCGGGTCATTACAAAAGAAGAAAGAAATACACAAGGATTAAATTAAAAAGACATGTAAAAGTAAAAAAAAGTATGATGCAACCTTTATTGTACCATAAAAGTCAATGACAGCCACTGTCTACTATTAAGTGCCATTTCCCCCATATTTTATACACCCATTCACAAATCTCTTTCATGAAATCCACTAGTTCCCAGCCTGGGGTTTTGGATCTCTCAGAAGGCTGCAAAGGTAGTGACTGATTTATCTGATTTATTTACTGTATTTCACAAAGCTGCAATGACTAACCAAAATGCTGAATTCTATTGTTTTTTACTGAAACAACAATTATTGCATATCAATCAGAAGCTATGAACAGCAAATACAAATGTCTGATTAATAAAAAATTTTAAATGAAGTATAAACTCATTAGTGTTATCTGTTAAACAGATAAAATGCAAACCGTGGATTCTACAGGAGAGAAAACAATAGACGTCCTTGGTGTTAAAAAGACCAAGAATCACTACATCTGTCTATAATACTCATGGGGGAGAAGAGGAAAAGGGCATTTCAAGTTGTAAATCTATCTCCCACCGCACCCAGAGCAGTGCCGATATGCAACACTCCCTTTTCTTCTCCTCAGGTTTGTAAATTATTGCCATGAGAAAGGTTCATATCCTTTCTCTAAGGAAAAAGAATGGGACCTACTGGGCTACCTTTACTTTCTGTACACTCACCCCTCTCCAAGTTTCTCTAAGACATCAAACACTTCTTCTGGTTGTTTAGTTAAACTATCTTCATCCAACTTTTTCAGCTGCCTGTGAATGAAGAAATATAAACATGAAATACATTTTACTTGTGAGCAAATAGAACACAAAATACAGTAATATTTCACAGTTAGCATCTTAGGAATTTCTCCACAAAGTCTTCATAGTAAATAACAACAAAGGTAAGCTACGAGACTTTCAAGGGGAGCAGAAGGGCTGCTCTATAGAAAGGGGTCACCCCTTGAGCAAAATCAACACCAGACGGTGGAGAGCTACCAAGAGGCAGACTTCAGTTCAACAGGTATAAGAATTTTCTAACAATAAAAGTTGTTCTGAAATGGTTTAGACCACCTTCAGAAGTTCTGAGTTCCCCATCACTGGAGAATTTAAACAGAAAATGAATCATCATGTGGCTGAAATGCGGTAGAGTAGATATGAGCACTCGACGTAACCTTTCAAATCCATTTAAATCTTGAGATTCCATGAATTAAAAAGGCATAACTATCTCTTCAGAAAAGACGTTTAGGGTAAGGTTAACTACAAATTGAAACATGGTCTTGGACTGGAGGCCAAGGAAGACATGCAAGACGCTTGCTCTCCTTTAGCAAGGTTTTGGATATTTTGTCCAAACACATGGATTCTACAGGTATCACAGAAACAGAAAGTGGAAAGGATACACTTACACATGATCAGAAGTGAAAAATAACTAGGCAGCTGGGAGTTTCAAATAGTCTCACAGAGACTCTCTCATGAGCAGCTATGTACCTTTGCCTAGTTCTCAGAATCAAAGATATATGGCTCCTTACAACTTTCAGATAATTCAGATTTTTCTGACTATGCCAGATAACCATAACAAAATTGGGAGGTTATAAATTAACAATTTTTTAAAAAAAACTCTGGGACCTTTGAAGATTATTAACAGGCTTAAAGAAGGAGCTTGCAAAGGAATACTTGTGTTTGTGTATAGTCTATACAATGGCTTCCTGAAACTACAAAGAACAACAAAGAAAAGAGAGTGCAGGAAACGGTAAAATATGGAAGTAGGTACACTGGATTTCTTCGCAAAGAAAAAGGTTTAAACAAACTGGACAGTACCAATTTTTACAAGAAAAGACTTGAATTAAAAAAATACACACACACACACAAACAAATGTGTACCTTCCTAGAGAAAACAGCAAAACCAGAAGACAAAAAAAAACCCCTGGACACATCAACTGTATCTACCTAAACACTGATCACAAAAGAACAATCTTCTTGAACTTTATAAACATCGAAGAGACGTCCTAGAGAAAGGCAGAATCGCTGCAAGTCAATAACTGCCACAACCTGAAAATTAACAGAACAAAATGACCACACTGACCTTTGAAAATCCAAAGGTCCTAAAAATTAAATTCCATTGACATCACAAAAACTCCCAGCTTCAAAACAAAAAGGGCTGAAGTGAAACTCCTCTTAAACTTGAGAAGCGAAATTTCTACGAACTCAGAAGTTAGAATGTACATCCCAGAAGCCAGGGGTTTTTTGTGAAGCACTGAATTGTAATTGTATAAACAATGGACAATACCTCACTTCTCAAGCATAATTAAAATTTTATAAACAGTTTATATAAAGGAAGATCAAATGTGTTCCTTTTAAGTGTTGACTTTGTGGTTTACAAAAAGCAAAACTCACTATTTCAACTATTACAGAGACCACAAAGGAAAGAGCCACTGCCATGAGACAGCTGCAAGCCTCTGATAATACTTTGACAAACTTTATATGACTGCTCAGATACTCCTTTAAAACAATCTAAGTGGTTTTTTCTTTGTTTTTGTTCCAGGCTTAAGGGATCTTTATATCTCTGGTGCCTGATAACCCAGATGTGGTCAACAAATATTTGCTGAATGGATTAATGAATGTAACGATGGGGATCATAAACCTTTATCACCAATCTTTGTTTTCAAAGTAAAACACAATTTCGCCCTAAAAAGTATTACTAGATTATCAACAAATAAGATTTCTATGGATGGAAAATCTTTTTTTTTTTTTAAGAGTGGCACCTGGCTAACACCTGTTGCCAATCTTCTTTTTTTTTCTTTCTGCTTTTTCTCCCCAACCCCCACCCCAGTACATAGTTATATATTTTAGTTGTTGGTCCTTCTAGTTGTGGCATGTGGGATGCTGCCTCAATCTGGCCCGACGAGTGGTGCCATGTCCGCGCCCAGGATGCGAACCAGCGAAACCCTGGGCCGCCCTAGTGGAGCACACGAACTTAACCACTCAGCCATGGTGCCATGTCCGCGCCCAGGATGCGAACCAGCAAAACCCTGGGCCACCGTAGTGGAGCACACGAACTTACCCACTCAGCCACGGGGCCGGCCCCTGGAAAATCTTTTGATAAGTCACTCAATGATATTTTATACCAAGAGTCTTCATGGAAGAAGCACTATAACCCAAACAGCCCGACTCTGACGATTCAGCTCTCAGGTGGGACTTCCCCAGGTCCTAGGTAGCTAGTGCCACTGCTTGCTCATAAACCACACAGGCCTGGCCAACACAGCCTCCATGGACCAAATACCAGTGGATGTTCCTCTTCTAAGTCAGAAGGCCACGTGGATGGCCAGCATCCCAGAAATGCACTCTACACCTTCCACCACACCATGATTAGCTAATGGCGACTCACTTTTTAAAATCATAAACTCCTACGTAAGCCATCGACTTTAATCTATCATCACTCACTCACACACAAATGTCAAACTCGTGAACACAAAGAGCATTTCCTGCATTGGCACTGCCACTCCTTGTTGGGAACACAGGCCATCTGACTCTCTGAAAAGACATCTGCATCTTTCCAAATACAAATAAGAGTGTTTATGAAGTAGTTACTCAGAGGTTTGGCTAATTCTCAAATCTCTTTCTCCCCTCTTACAACTCTGGTGAGGTTCCTTTTATTTATGTGTACCTATCCCTCCCTCCACACTGAATTTCATATGGACAACAACAAATATATAAGATAAACTCATGACGTTTTTTAAATGATAATTAAATGAAGACACCCCTCCCAATTCATATGCTAAAGTCCTACCCATCAGTACCTCAGAATGTAATTATATTTGGAGATAGGGCCTTTAAAGAGGTGATTAAGGTAAAACAAGGTCATATGGGTGAGACCTAACCCAATATGACTGGCGTCCTTCTAAGAGGAGACGAGGACACAGTCAGAGAGAAGACCATATGAAGACATAGGAAGGAGACAGCCATTTATAACGCAAGGAAAGAGGTCTCAAAGAAACAACCGTGCTGATACCTTGATCTTAGACTTGTAGCCTCCAGAGAAAATAACTTCCTGCTGTTTAAGACACCCAGTCTGTGAAACCAACATGGCAGTCCTAACAAACTAATACAAATGATTAATAAACTTAATCTGCTGCAAATTAGGCAGATTAGTTATGATGCAAATTAGTTACGATAAACAGGAAAGCACCAGTCATTCAAGAACTGTCTTGCAATGCTCTTCTCTTGCATATTTAATACATTTTTTAAAACCCAAAAGGTACAGGAATGAGTGTCAAAAAGCAAAAAGTTCTACTCTTTTGCCCAAGATCATACAACACAAGGCAAAGGCAGAAACAAAACTCAGATTCCTAATCCTCTTTCCAATTAAAGCAAGCCCTCAGAGAAAGAAACCAAGGAGAAAGAACCAACATATTTCAGAAAGAAATATAACCAGCGTACATTTATAAATGGATCACTACGGTGCTATGGCAAATATCTGCTAACATACACGAGGCCCTGTGAAACACGGGTACTTCCAGAAAGGCATCAGAGTGAGGCAGTGAAGAGCATGGACTTCGGACCAGACAGCCTGGATTAAAATCCCAGCTCTGCCACTTACTAACTGTGGGACCTGTGGCAAACCACTAACCTCTTTGTGCCTCAGTTTTATCACCTGTAAAATAGAGACATAGAGATAACTACTTGATAGGATTGTTGTGAGGATCAAATGAGTCAACAATAAGTTGAGCCATACAGAATTACCATATTTACAGGTCAAAAATGGTCAAATATCAGCATTTTCCTATGGTTCAACAGGGGACAAGGAAAGCACTGAGAACAGTGTCTGGCACCCAGTAGGTGCTATCTGATTGTAATATCATCATTATTATTTCAGTCTCAGCACATTACACTAGGGTGAATTATGAGTCCATCCCAACCAGCTATCTGCCTTCTGCAGTGTTTGTGCACTTCAAACAAACCCCAAATGTGTAGCCCAGGCTGTCAATCCCTTCGCTTCACCTCTCCATCGCCCCGCACTGCCACACACTGAACACTTCCTACTTTAGTGCTCATTCTGCTGCAGGAAGTCAGAGGTCTCTGTGAAACAGAAGCTAACAACACTGCACCTCAGGGAAGCACGACTCCCTCGATCTCTACTCTCCATTTTCCTCCAATGTGGCAGAGTGACCTAAGACCCTGGTGTCCACAGAGCAAATCAACGATACAACTGCAACCAACTCAGGAGTTCAGACTTTCTAGGATCAGCCACCTCCCTGATCTGGACTTAAAATAATTCCAGGTATCAAGAGGACCTGGAGTTGATACTCACAAAACAAGAGAGGCCTGAAAAGGGCACAGGCTGGCCGGGTCCACTGACCCAGCCTAGAGTAAAGAAGGAAACACAGGGGTCTGCGTCTCAACTCTTCTGGGCCTCGATTTGCCCAGCTTGAAAAAAAAATCCTCTTACTTCCTTATCTACCTCCCAGTGTTGCGTTTGAAGCGCTGAGGAGGATGTGAGGAAAATTAGGAAGGCACTGGACATCAGGCATGACAGATGCCATCACTGCCATCATCACCCTAGAATGGGGACACGACGAAGAACATCTTCGTAAATGCTATCCTCCAGGAAGCCTCCCTCCCTTGCGAGACCTTCAACCTTTCTTGACAGACCTTCAGCCTTCGCAGCAAAGCTTTTCCCCCGGCAGATCCTCCCCCGCTGCACCCCTCAGGTGGGACCCCGTCCACCCAGCCTTCCTCTCAGCTTGTTCCCGACCCATCCCTTAGACAGACCCCTCACAGGCTGTCATCTCGGTTCAGCATTGCCCCTACCTCGGTGAGTCCCTTCTAGGCTAGCTTCCCCCAGTGGCCCCCAGCCCTCAGCAGGTGTTCTCCCTAACTTGTCCCCACGTTCCTCAGCAGCTGCTCCCTTCGGCAGTCCCCCTGGATGTCTGCCTACAGCAAGCGCTCTCCCTAACCAGCCCCACGTTTATCCCCCTCGGCGCCTGCTTCTCTCTCCCGGACCCCCACCCGCCAGAGGTCCCCGACTCAGCAGGTGCCCCATCAGCCGGATCGCCTCGCCCCGCAGGTCCCTCCCCTCGGCGGCTGGACAACGCGTGTCCCTCCTCCGCCAGTTCCCGCCTTTCCCTCCCCTCGACCCCCTTCCTCTGAGCCAGTGGCCCCTCACCGGCGCGGCGGGTTCCTCAGCTGCACCGTCTCCATGGCGCTGCCGGCAGCCGCCCAAGCCCGCTCACTGCTCCATCCTCCCCGGGGACCTCCCCGAGCCCGCCCAGCAGACCCTCCCACACTTCCGCTTTCCGCCCCTACCGGAAGCGGCGAGGCGCGGGGCGGGGCCACAAGGACCGGGGCTGGATCACGTGGTGCGGGCCCTGAGTCACGTGGCGCGCCGGGGCGCGGATCCGTAACCCAGCAGTCTAGGAGACTCGTCCCGCAAGCGTCCTCAGCCGGCCTCGAGGCTGTCGTTGAGAACCCCTTGGCCCAAGACACCCACCCGGTACCCAGATTGGGAAGCCATCTCTGCCTCGGTCTCGGCCTCTTATTTCTCAGATGGGGGTCCTGAGGCTGCTCGCGAAGCGCCGGCTTGATGAAAACTACGGATTCTCAAGCCAAGTTCCGCGCGATTCCTGGGAAGCGCTGCTCCAGGGACCTCTGGAAGTATTTGTGGTTTTCCGCCGTTCTTAGCTGGTAGAAGTCTTGTTCCAGATGAAGCTGGACCGCGAACACCTTCTTGGGTGTCACAGAGCATCAGCCTGCAAATTTCCGCACCCTCTTCCTTAATAGCCTCTCCTTTGAGTTAGTTTGTAGACATAAAAATAGCCACTATTTATTAAGCTCTTGCCATCTTGCCATGTACTTGCTTTCATATGTTGTTTCATTTAATCCTCACATCAAGCAGGTAAGATTATCCCCAATTTTATGTATTAATTATCTGACAAACTGTCTTACCACTGTGAGGGATAAGAATTTGCTACCCCTAAGTGTGTCTCTTTCGCTTGATTATTTTTAAGAACAAAAGACTCTGAAAGAAACTTTGACCTTCCCTGTAACTGCCCCAAAGAATTTAAGATAGAAGGTCCTGTCCAGGAAGGAGCTAATACCATAAGATAACTATAGTATCATGTAAACTATATATCATACTATAGTTGTGGTAGCCTTGGGGGAACCTAACAGGGGTCTTTTAAGCAAAGTCCTCTCCGTGTCTCATTGTCTTTGCAAGGCATGGTCAACATTTGTTAATCAAACATTTGCTTATCCATCTACATGTGAATTGCCTTCCTCCCCTTTGAAGTCCCAAACCACTACCCTCCAATATCCTCCATTGTCCATAGCTGAAGATGCCGTTTTGGAGAGTTACTCAGTTTTTCTGGGTTTCTCCCATGTATACGTGTTATTAAACGTGTGTCATTGTCTCCTGTTATTCTGTCTCCTGTCGGTTTAGTTCTGAGACCAGCCAGAGGAGCCTGGAGAGTACAGGAATGGTTTTTCCTCCCCTTCTCCATGTTCTCAGTGCTTTACTGATAGTAAATCATTAAATACTCCTCACAACGCTGTAAGGTAAGCACTCTCATTGCTCTCATTTTGTAAGGGCAGAGAGGTGATTATCACACAGCTAAAAGTATAGCTTTAGGAATTTAAATCCTGGTCTGACTGATTCTAGAGCCTGCACCATTAAACTAGACAACCATTCATGTGTACCCTCTGGCTGGGCATGAGAGTCAGAGCTCCACTGCCAGCTATGGCTGTGGTTAAATCCCCATTTGCCACCATCAGTGAATGTTAGAAAAATGGCAGATGACACCCAACTTACCTCTGGGGAAAGTTACAGGAGAAAAATGTACCCAGAGCAACCTCTCACTGTTTTTAATTGTCCTGCTTTTCCCAAAGGCCTACGACACTTAACACCTGAGCAGCCACCTTTTGGGGCCACTCAGGTATGACACCCCATATGCTAAAAATGGGATAAAAGAGCCATTCCCCTGACAGAGGAGGACAACATTTACTGAGAAGCTGCTGTGTTTAGGTGCAGTCCTAGCCTATCACTTAATTTTTAAAACAACCCTATGAAGTAAGAATTATTATCCCCAGTTTCTCAGATGAGGAAGCTGAGACTCACATATCCACAGCTAATGGGAGCAAAGGTTTTAACCCAAGACTGTCCTGATTCCACAAAATCCATGTTTTATTTGCCACTTTGCTCTATTAGAAATCTGTACCAATGGCAGTGAGAGCCCTGAGGAAGTAAAGATCAAAAAGAATTCCTACAAAGTACAGAAAGCTGTCATGGGTCCCTCCTGCAAGAAGCCTACCCTCTGTCTTCTGGAATCCCCTAGCACTTTTCCGGTACTTCTCCCAAAGCACACTCAACTTTTTACCGTATGTTCAGGCCCTGCTGCCCACTGGATGTTTTCCTCCCTGAAGGGCAGCTCTGTCTGAGCTCCCATTGTGCCTGCACACTCATCCCTGTGGTTGAGCAGGTACTCAATGAACATTTTAAAAAATAAACATCAGTTTACCAAAGAACACTGCCAAACTTCCCTCCTTTGTCCTTTCCCAGGATTTTTCCAGAAGATGGACTGACATTAGGATTGCCCTCTTTTCCCACAGAATGTCCAGTGCAGCACTGCCCCATAGGAATTCCTGCAACAGTGGAAATAGTGGAAATAATTCTATATGTGCTGTCCAGAACAGTAGCCACGAGCCGCATGTGGCTATTGAGCACTTTTTGTGTGTATGTGTGAGGAAGATTGGCCCTGAGCTAACATCTGTTGCCAATCTTCCTCTTTTCGCTTGAGGAAGATTGTTGCTGAGCTAACATCTGTGCCAATCTTCCTCTATTTTATCTGGGATGCCGCCACAGCATGGCTTGACAAGCGGTGCTAGGTTTGTGCCCTGGATCCGAACCTGCGAACCCCAGGCCACTGAAGTGGAGCTCATGAACTTAACCACCAGGCCAGCCCCTATTGAGGAATTTAAATGTGGCTAGTGTGACTGAAAAACTGAATTTTTAAATTTAATTTAATTAATTTAAATTTAAATAGGAAGCCTCAGCCAACCATAATATGCTAATAGCTTAAGAGAAGGAACCAATGAGCAGGGTTACTCATGCTTCATTCATTCAACACTTACTGAGCTCCATGAGCCAGTCCTGTGAGAGGCCCTGGGTATATAACAATATTCAAGACATATATCAGTTTTCCCTTTTTTGCAATTTACAGTGTAGAAGAGATAGTTATTAGAAAAATAATTAATTAGTGTAGCGATAAATCATGATAGAAAATGTCTGGTATTAAAAATCATAAGAGGAGAAATTAAGACTGTGGAAGGTGGGATGGGGAGTAATTTCGATCGGTGATTGGGGAAGGCCGTTCTGAGGAGATGATATTTGAGCAGAGATGTGGCTGAAGTGAGAGAATGTCACACTGATATTTAAGGCAGAAGGAACTGCAAGGACAAAGGCTTATGTTAGAAGAGCAGCAAGACGTTGGCATGTTTGGAGCAGAGTGAAGAAGGAAGAGAAAAGTAGGAGGTGAGGTCGGAGAGGTAGCCAGAACCAGGTTGAATATGGGGCCATGTAAAGATACAAAAAATTTCTAGAAATTAGGTGTGTCAGCTAACTATCACCATGTAATAAACCATCCCTAAACCCAGTGATTTAAAACAGTAATTTTCCAGGTTTTGGTTATTACAAATAAACGATTTATGATCATTTGTATACAAGTCTTTTTGTGGACATACATGCAGACATACATACATATAAAAGTACATTTCATTTCTTTTGCGTCAATATGCAGGTAAGAAATAGCTAGGTCATATGAAAGATAGATGTTTAATGTGTTAAGAGACTGTTTTCCAAGGTGGCTGTACCATTTGACTTTTCCAGCAACGGTGGTTGAGAGTTCTAGTTGCTCCACATCCTGACGTACACTCAGTGTGGTCAGTGTTTGTAATTTTAGCCATTCTAATAGGTATGTAGTGGCATCTCATTGTGGTTTTAATTTGCGTTTCCCTAATGACTAATGATGCTGCACATCTTTTTAAGTGCTTGTCATCTGTTTATTTTCTTTTTTAAAGTGTCTGTACAAGTCTTTTGCCTTTCTTCTTTGTCTTTTTTTTTTTTTTGAGGAAGATTTGCCCTGAGCTAACGTCTGCCACCAATCTTCTTCTTTTTGCTGAAGAAGACTGGCCCTGAGCTAACATCCATGCCTGCCCATCTTCCTCTATTTTATATGTGGGACGCCTACCACAGCGTGGCTTGACCAGCAGAGCTTCAGTCTGCACCCGGCATCCGAACCAGCAAACCCTGGGCTGCCGAAGCAGAACTTAACTGCTGTGCCACTGGCCCGCTGCCTTTCTTAAAATTGGATTATTTCCTTATTATTGAGTTTTTAGAGTTTTTGAATGTTCTGGATGCAAGTCCTTTATCAGATATGTGATTTACAAACATTTCCTGGGGATTGTCTTTTCATTCTCTTAACAGTCTCATTCGAAGAACAGAAGTTCTTAATTTTTTCTAAGTCCAGTCTATCCTGTTTTTTTCTTTTATGGATCATACTTTTGATGTCATACCTAAGAAATCTTGGGGAGGAGACTGACCCTGCAGGTTCACTTCCCAGGTCCCCATGTCAGCTGACCAGCCAGCAGTACTAGGAGACAGAGGGTGGGAGTAAGAGAGAAGCCAGACTCTTTTCCTGCCTTCTTTGCCTCTGATCAAGTATCTAGCAGTGACTTTGTCTTCAGCTCCTCCTAGGCAGGCCTGACTTGGTTCCAGCTTCCACTCTAGTGCCACCTCTGAACTCTGTTAATATCACCACTTCCCTTTTATGTTCAAGTCCTAGGCATCCTAGTGACTTCCTGCTATTGCTGTCCTTTGGGCTGCCTCACTGTCACTTGTGAAACTAATTCCCTGCCTTAAATTCTCATTGTTTCAGTCTTCCCTAAGCCGTCTTACTCAGATTGTGTTTTTAGGTTAGACCATCACTGACACACCTGAGTAGAAAATTATCCAGAACTGTAAATTGACAAATTATGACACTGTTTATACTTCTTTCCCCAAGACTAATTGTTTTTGGCCTTATGATTTGGAATCAGCATATAAGAGCATTGGCTGAGCCTGGCTCACTCAAATGAAATGTTATGCTTATCCTGATTCTAACACATCTTGACTTGCCAGTGTCTTTCAACCAAGGAAGGCAGAGGTATTGTTTAAAGAAACTATTGATTAACCCTGAAAAGAAGTGTTTAAACAAAAAAAATTTTTTAAGTATTTGTCCAGTAATAATGTCTGTGGATATTACCCCACTAAGGAGACTATGGCTGTAATATCTATTCCTTCCCCAGTGGAGCTGAATACATATGACATGTGGCTTTGATGAGATGGTTAGCTCTGAGGGAGATGAAAATCTTAAGAAATGTTAAAAAGCCACCTCCTGCCAAAAAGTGGGTAGAACCCAAATGTCCATCAACTGATGAATAGGTAAACAAAATGGAATATTATTTGGCGATAAAAAAGGAATGAAGTTGTGATACATGCTACAACATGGATGAACCTGGAAAACCTTATGCTGTGTGAAAGAAGTCGATCACAAAAGATCATGTATTGTATGATTCAATTTATATGAAATGTCTAAAATAGGCAAATCTATCAGAAAGTAGATTAGTGGTTGCCTAAGGCTGGCATGGGGGAATAGGTGAATTGGGTATGATGATTAAAGGGTGTGGGGTTGCATTTTGGTGTGATGACAATGTTTTAAAACATTGTAGTGATGACTACACAACTCAGAATATACTAAAAACCATCAAATTTTACACTTTAAATGGGTGAATTACATGTCATGCGAATTATATCTCAATAAAGCTGTTTTTAAAAAGTCACCTCCTCCCGGAAGTCTTCCCTATTCTCTGTCTCCCCTCAATTTCTCCCTCCCCCAAATTCCTTCAATCCTGCTTTTATCAGTCCTGGCATTTATGGGAAGCATTGTGGGGAGGGATTTCCAGTTATTAATTGCTGTGTAAGAAACCACTTTCAAAGTTTAGTGGCATAAGACAACAACAATCTTTCTTTCTCTCTCATAAATCTACAGTCTGAGCATGGCTCAGCAAGGAAGCCTCATTTCTACTCCATAGTGTCAGCAAGGGTCACTCAGCATTTAGACGGATCCCTGTCCAAAATGCCTCATTCACACTGCCGAGAAGTTGGTGCTGGCTGTTGGCTGGGAGCTCACTTGGTGCTGGGAGTAGGCGACTCTCCATTTTCTTCAGCCCCCTCACAGGATAAAGGCTGAGTGCTAAAGTCTTATTTCTGAGAGAGAGCCAAGAGAAAGCTGTAGTGCCTTTTAATAACACAGCTTTGGAAGGTGCATAAGGTCATTTCCACTGTCAAGGAGGCCCCAAAGGCCCACCCGGTTTCCAGGAGAGTAGACACACTTCATTTCTTGATGAGGGCATAGCAAGGTTCTGGAACAACTAGACGACTGGGAATATTGTTTCAGCTATCTTTGGAAAATACAACTTGCCACAGGTGTACTTGTCTGGTGTACCACTTAGAATATATTCACTTGCAAACGACTGAGACAGAAACATCTCAATGGTGGCTTAAATCACCATGGCTTTTGTCATTTATTAAGAAGAAGTCCAGAAGTGACCAGTTCTAGACTTGATTCAGTGGCTCAACCATGTCAATTTCATATTTCTCCTCCCGTCCTACTCAGCCTGGTGGCTCTTCATACTTGTGCTTATTGCCTGACGGTTGCAAAATGGCTACCACACCTTCAGCTATCATGTCCTTAACTCAATACGGTCCAAAGCAGAAAGAGCAAAAAAGGCTATTTCCAAGTCCTATACCTCTTTCTTATGAGGGGAGAAAACCTTTCCCACAAGTACCCAGCAGACATTATCTTATCTCATTGGCCAGATCAGGGTCACATGTTCACCCCTTGGCCAATCACTGGCAAAAGAGAATGAGATTATTGGGATTGCTTTAGAGAAATCCTGATTCATTTCCCGGGCCAGGAGAATCTCGGGCAAAATTTCGACCTCTGGAAGCAAAGATACAGGCTGTTAAATAGGTAACCAGCAGGGTGTGCACCTCATCTGGCTTCCCCATCACATAAGAGTTCATTCTTTCCTCTTGTGTGGGGCTTGTGCTGGGCTGAGGGGATTCAGATGGAGCAGCCACCCAACCTTCAGAAAGTTTACATTCTGATTGGGTTAAGAGTTTACACAAATCATTACAACTAAATTCCTGAGGGCAGAGACCAGGTCTTTGTCAACAAACCCTTAGATGTGCACCTTGGGTGCCAGATCCTATTAGGTCTTGGGGAGACAAAGATAAAGAAGACCTACTTCCTGCCTTTAAAGACCTCACAGTCTTTGAGAAAACTGTACACTGACAACTAGAGTGATACGCGCCAAATAAGGGATGAACCCCTGGGAGCGATAGGAGCAGAATGACATGGTGGAGGAGTGGAAGAGGAGTCAGGAAAAGCTTTCAGAGGAGATGATGTTTGAATTGATTATAGGTTGAGGTACCATTAGGCAAGAGACAAAGTGTTTGGAAAAGAATTCCAGGAGGAGGGGCGAGCATATGCAAATATCAGGAGGCGAGAGAAACAGCATAATACGGGCAGGTAGCAACAAGCAGTTAAAAAAAAAAAAGGAGTATTAAGTGGGACAGAGCGAAGTCAGATGGGGCTGAAGATAAGCTGAAGTTTCCGTCCGCGAAAGATCATCAGTCTATCAGTGCGTTCATTTATTACATCAGTATCTCCAGAGCACTAGGTGCCAGTTAGTGTCCAGCCTCAGTGCCTTCGCACTTGCTATCCGTCTGTCTGGAACAGCAATCCCTAAATCTTCTCAGGTCTCTGCTCAATATCAGTCCCTGAGAGACGCCTCCCCGATCTTCCTTATGGTAAACAGTCCCCACGTGGTCACTTCCTACTGCGTTACAGTTTTGTTTTCCTTACAGCACTCATGACACTATGAGATTATCGTCTTCATTTGTTCATGAGTTAACTAGCTGTCAGGCCCCACGAGAACGTAAGCTCCACGCGAGCAGTGACTGGCCTCTTTCCGTTTCATCCACAGCGGTCCAGCACCCAAAGGCACCCAGCGAGGCTGCAGGACCGACCCTTCCGCGCTTCGGGAACGTAAGTTCCCAACTGAGCACGCGCGCAGGGGCCGGGCTCTACGGGCCTCGGGTTCGCGCAGGCTCCGCCCCCCGCTCCGCCCCGCCCCCTCCGGGCCAGGTTAGGGGTCAGACCCGGCAACCTGCAGCCGGTGCTTCTGGCAGGACGCTGCTCCCCACGAGGGACAGAGGCGTCCCAGTTTGCCGGCCGGCCCCGGGATGGCCCCCAAACTCTCGGACTCGGTGGAGGGGCTCCGCGCCGCCGGCAACCAGAGCTTCCGCAACGGCCAGTTCGCCGAGGCCGCCGCGCTCTACAGCCGCGCGCTGCGGGCGCTGCAGGCGCAAGGTACGGCCCTGGCCCCGTCTCCCCCCGGCCCCGCTCCTGGTCCCCACCCCGGCTGCCCAGACCTCGCCCGCTCCTGCCTCCCGGGGCCTCCTAGCCCCGGCCCACTGGCCCCCGGGCCCTCCCTCGCCCATCCTGCCCCGGCCCCGCTTTGGCATCCTACTAGAAACTTCCTTGGCCCTTTCTTTCCGTCTTTAAAAGAAATTGTAACATGGTTTTCTTTCTTTCTTTTTTCACTTCATGTCATATCAGAAACGTATTTCCATATTAATAGATGCTTTATAACTTTTTTTTGGTATAACTTTTTTATTGGTGGTAAAAAACACAACATTGACTTTACCGTCTCAACTATTTTTAGGTGTAGAGTTAAGTGTATTCACTTGTGCTACAGTGCGATCTCTAGAACTTTATCATCTTGCAGCACTGAAACTCTACACTCACTAAACCCTAACATCCCCCCCACACACACGTTGGTTTCCACCTTTCTACTTTCTGTGTCGATGCTTTTGACTACAGTCTGCCATCGGTATCCGCGGGTTCGGCGTCGCTGGATTCAACCCAACTCGGAGTCAGTCAACCTCAAATGGAAAGGCCTACGATGGTTGCATCTATACTGGAGACGTACAGACTTTTTTTCTTGTCGTTATTCCCTAAGCAATACAGTGTAACAACTATTTACATAGCATTTACATTTGTTTGGTATTATAAGTAATCTAGAGATGATGTAGAGCATACGGCGGAATGCGCAGTGGGTTATATGTAAATGCTATGCCGTTTTATGTAAGAGACTTGAGCATCTGTGGATTTTGGTATCCACAAAAGTCCTGGAACCCATAACACCCAGATACTGAGGGACAGCTGTGCGTTACATACTTCAAATGAGTGAAAAGATACAGTATTTGCCTTCTGTGAGTGGCTTATTTTGCTTAGCATAATGTCCCGGAGGACATTAGAATCCATGTTGTAGCATGTGACAGGATTTCCTTTTCTGAGGTGGCGTAATAGTCTATTGTAAGGATATACTGCATTTTCTTTATCCATTCATCTGTTGACAGATGTTTGGATTGCTTCCAACTCCTGGCTATTGTGAATAAGCCTGTGATGAACATGGGTGTGCCAATATCTCCAGGATCCTGCTTGTTTTTGGAAATATACCCAGAATGGGATTACTGGATCAGATAGTAATACTGTTTTTAACTTTCCATACTGTCTTCCATAACGGCTGCACCATTTTACATTCCCACCAACAGTGAACAATGTGTCCAACTTCTCAGCATCCTCACCAACACTTGTTATTTTCTGTTCTTTTATGGTGGCCATCCCGACACCTGTGAGCTGCCTGCTTTTTAGCTGTCCTGGTGGCCCCCATCCTGAGTTATTCAGGCTTCATTCTGATCCCTGAGGATATAATTCAACCCTCCTTCTCAACCATTCAATCTTCAGTTAATATTTGTTGAGCGCCTATATGCACTGAGTATATAACAAGACAGAGAAGGTCCTTTTTCTCAAGGATTGTACATTCTTGTTCTTTGTTGGGGGTGGGGCGTGGATCTTAAGCTAGTAGATCAGTAAACAAGTCTGATAGCGATTAGGGTTGTGAAGAAGACAGATTTGGTGATGTGACAGAGTTGACTGGGGAGCTCCTTTAGAGTGGGATGTCAAGAACAACTTTGAAGAAGTGACATTTGAGGTGATGTCTGAATGATGAGAAGAAGCCAAGGGCGCAAAGTTTTGGGTGCTGAGCCTTCCAGGTGGCGGAAACTGTAGTTACAAAGGCCCCCAGCAGAAGAAGCATGGTGTGTTCTAGGAGCCAAGGCATCGTGAGCCAGGGAGAAGTAAGCCTCGAGGCCAGTCAGATGGCAGAACCTTACCGTATGGGCGTTTCACAGAGGAGGCTGTGGGAAGGCGTGTGGATTGTATTCCCTGATGGGAAGCTGCTCGAGAGTTTTAAACAGAGGAGTGGCGTATTCTTGTCAGTTCTCCCAGCCTCTAGCTGCTTTCAACCAGCCACCACCCTCTACCTGAAACCTCTCCTCCGGAGGGTCTTACCCAGCAGCCCGCATTGGCCCCCTTTTCTGTAGTTCCTGTTTCCCTTTGCCTGCCTTCGCTTTCTCAGCTAGCATTTGGCAAGTGCTTTACTGTGTGCTAGACATTATTATCCAATTTCATCTTCATACTAACCTATGGATAAGACACTTAGAGATGAGGAGTCCAGAAGAGTTAAATTGCCTACCCTGGGGTGACACAAGGAAGACACGTCAGAGGCAGGATTTGAATATGGGCCTGTCTGATTCCCACAGCCAAGTTTTTAATCATTTTGCTAGACTTCTCCCCAGATCTTCTCTAAATTCCAGTCTTTTTTGTTTGACTGTTTGCAGTTGCAAGCCACTCTTTTGCCCCCATCTGTTTTGCTAGAACACTCCCCTTTAGGTTCATCTCCTCGTCTCAGCCCCATTTGATGAAGTTGCTGAGGAGTCTTGATATTTTTGCCTTTTTCTTTCCTCCTACCCCAGCTGGCCTGGACAAGCTTGTGCGTTTGTGTGGATTTATTCTGGGTCCCTGGAAGAGCTAGCCTGGTGTCTAGGTTTAGTGGGGGACCAGTTTGGTTCTGATCCTGCTACTGATTTTCTGGGTAGTTTATGAGCAAGTCCCTTGATTTCTCCGATCAGTTTTCGTGATCTTGCAAGGAGAGCAGGGAGCAGCCTGACACGGTGAACCCTGCCCGCGCGTCTGTGAAGTGATATCTTCGTGTGATAGGTGAGCCCCTGCCATCAGAGGGATTAGGTGACTTGATCCCAGGCTGCACTGTAGGTTCTGATGCCCTTTCCACCACACCAGGGCTGTTTCTGGGCAACCGTGCTCTGGGGACTTGAGATAGATTACAAGTTTTGAGTACTTGTGCTTGGTCCTTAAGGGCAGGGGTGTATCTTACTTATCTCTGTATTTTGCTGTCTCACTCAGGGCCTGGCAAAGTAAGAAAAAAAGGTCATTATTTTCTTATGCTTGTTATTGTTGGTATTGAATGAAAGATATCATGCATCAGTATGGTAATATGATACTAAGTGAAAAAAGGCAAGTTGCAGAAGGAGAGGCAATATGATACCACATTAAAGCTTATCCTTTAAAGGAAAAGCTTTAAAGGATATAAAACGATATATTATCTTGTATGAATCCATATAAAATAAATGTAGACAAAGTGCATGAGAATGTTACATACCAGCTTCAGGATTGTGCTGACTTCGAGGGTTTGTGGAGGGAGCCAAGGGAGAAGGTTGGGGAGGGGTGGAGCTTTAGCCATATCAAAAATAGAAAAGGGTGAAAATAAATAGAATGAATGCCAAGTCTAGTGATGGATTCCGAGTATCTTTTATTCTCTTTTCTATGCGTTTCAAAATTTTCAGAAGAGAGCTTGTTTTCCATTCTTTTGTGTGTGTGTGAGGAAGATTGGCCCTGAGCTATCATCTGTGCCAATCTTCCTCTCTTTTATGTGGGATGCCGCCACAGCGTGGCTTGATGAATGGTGCTAGGTCCGCGCCTTGGATCTGAACCTCCAGATCCCAGGCCACCAAAGTGGAGCACATGAACTTAACCACTATGCCACAGGGTGGCCCTTGTTTTCCATTCTTTTAGAAATTCATTTGGAATTCTATTCCTAGGAATAGAATTACTGGATAAATACTTATTAGTTTCCAGTTGTTCGTTTATTTGTTTTAATTATGGCCCATCTAGTAGGTATGAAGTGGTTGAAAAATTATTTTTAAAAATGAAAATCACCGTGGCCACAATAAAGGTCTTGAGCTTCTGAGATTCCTGAGGGTAAGGACTTCGTTTAGGGAAATGTCTGATAATTCTCCTCCCCACTGGGTAGCTTGAGTCCTTCCCCTGATTAAGTTCTCCCCAGTCCTGTGAGACCCAGAAGACCAGGCAGAATTAGTCTTTTATGTCCCCACAACACTTGTTCAGGCCACTTATCATGTTGTTCTTTCTCCTTTTTAAAATTTGGTTTGCATGCTTTTTGTAATAAAATTAACACACACACCCAAGTGGTTACAGCATAGAATTCTTTGCTACAGAAGCCATCTATTTCATGTTATCTTTTGCCTGGTACCAAGTTCAGTGCTGGACTGAGTGAATGAGAAGACGCTTAGTTCCCTGTGACTGGCAGGAAGCTCGGTGTTCTCGCTCCCATGTAAGAGTGACAGACTTGCCAGCCCATTGGACCAACAAGCCTGATCAGGTTACAGTCACCTCTGTTTCCTTTTACCAAAGCCCAGAGAGCTCAGGGTGTGAAATGCACCCCGTGTCCCCAGGCATCTGTTTCCCAATCTGTTAATCTAGTGCTTTCTGCTTCCACCTGGGCAGCTTCTTCGAACCCTGAAGAAGAAAGCGTTCTCTACTCCAACCGAGCAGCGTGCCACTTGAAGGATGGAAACTGCACAGACTGCATCAAAGACTGCACTTCGTAAGTGGTCCGGGGGAACTCGGGGTACCTGATGGTCTTGGAAGAGGAGGCTGGGTTTTTCTGGCCTATTTCTTCTTTGGTCTGATCCCACCAGTTACATCTGTGACACATTGGGAGGTGTAGCTAAGTATCACCAGGTCACTGACAATAGGAGGCTCTGCTTGGTCCTTGTGGCCCCTGACTTGTATCTTTGGAGTCTTGGCTGTGCTGCTGAAAAAAGAGTAGGGTGGGCACTTAGGGGCAGGCCTAAGTCTGTGTGAGATTTGGGACCTGGGGATGAGGTTGAGTTGCAGACTAGTGACTGGCTTGCCCAGGTTTTTTTCTAAGGTGGATGTGTGTGTGAGAGAGAGGAAGGGAGGGAGGGAAAGAAAGAGGGGTAGAGGTTAGTAGATAGCCTTGAAGGAAGCAAGGAGAAAGGAGAAAATGGTATCTATCAATGAGCAGGTAGGGAGGACATTAAACAGTTTTTCATACTCAGTTCTTCTTCGACCCAGTCTGATTGCCTTCTTTCATCATCACTAAACTAGCACTCATGCCTCACCGTGTTCTCGTATCCTGGGACAGTGCCTTAGATTCATGCCCTGGTGATAGCTGGCAGAGGAGCAGAGGTGAGCGTGCTCACGGAGCCTGTGCTAAGTTGACTCGTACCAGGCACTGTGCTAGGTTTCCTTCTTGGAGTGCCTGTGACCACTCTGGGGGGTAAGTTTACCGTCCTTCCCAGGCTGGAACTGGGTTGTGGAGGATTGAGGTGTAAAGTGATTTGCCTGGGGTCACATGGTTAGTGGCAGAAGTGGGATTCAGACACCACTCCATCTGACCCCAAAGCCTGTTTGTTATTCCCACCAGGCCACAACTCTGTAGAATTACATAGAAGCATGAAAGCTACAGGCACTTGTTCTTGATTTGGGACATTGCAACTATGAAAACTGATGCATATGCACACAGATTTCACAGCATTAGTCATTCTCTGCCCTCTTTCTCTTCTCCACTTCAGTGTAAGTTGAAAAGTCCCTCTTCTGTGGTTTGACATTTTTAGCAGTATCTCTCCGCCAGAACTGACCTCCTATATATTGAATGCTGCTGATGACCCTGCTGGGAAGCGCTGCAGGGGTAGCCCTGGTGGCTCAGCCACCAAATGACATTTCTGCCTCCTGCTGTAGAGCACTGGACTTGGTTCCCTTTGTTGTGAAGCCCCTGCTGCGGCGGGCATCGGCCTACGAGGCTCTGGAGAAGTACCCCCTGGCCTATGTCGACTACATGACTGTGCTGCAGATTGATGGCAGTGTGACAGCGGCCTTGGAAGGCATCAACAGGTGAGCCCAGTCACTGTGGACGTCTCTCGGGAACTCCCTGTCCTCCTTAATTGGCTTGTGACTCTTGCTGTGGCCGTCCTCTCGCAGGGGATCCCTCTAGGCTAGGCTTACAAACTCCTAATGAGCATGTGGGGACGTGTGGAAGGAGAATCTGCTGTTGTATTTAGCAGGTGTTTAAGGCATCAGCATTACTGAGGTTTGGGGTTTTTTGAGCCTAGATGCTCAAATTCATTCCCACAGTAATAATTTATTGAGCTACGTTTAAGGTATTACGCAAGGGTCACTGGGGAATACCAAAAAAAAAAAAGAGAGATACAGACCCCACTGACTTCAGAGAGCTGACTAGAGCGGGGGAAGTAAGACACAAGCACAAGCAGCTGTGACATGAGGCTGTAGCGACATTATTTGTGGATATGCTTCAGTATGTTGTACTGCGACCCCTTCACAAGGCCCCTCAGATGAAATTTCTTTCTGATCTTCTGAGCAGTTGTTTGTTTTTATCTCATGGGTGGCCTCATTTTGTAACCGATCACGTTTCCCCTCTTTGCATGGTCTGCCAGAAAGCCAGACACCACACTAATAGCAAACCCTTAACAGGAGTTGATGGTATATATTTAGTGCATCATTTCTGGCTTGACTTGTTTTCTCTCAGCCTCCTTTTAGTTTCTATCATTCAACAAAATCTGCCACTTATGTGCCAGACTTTGCACTAGGGCCTGGGCTGATGACTGAGTCATACCTCTTCCTGCCCTCACAGAAGCATGGTCTCCATGGTCTCATGGAGAACACCCGACAGTAAAAGGCAAGCACACTACGATGTGATGAGTGCCGTGGTAGGAGGCAGCACAGGGGGCTGTAGGGGCAGAAAGGAGGCACCCAACCAGCTGGCGGGAGGCCAGAGAGGGCTTAACAGAGGAGGTGAGACAGAGAGATGAGTAGAGATCTGGGACTGGGAGCCAGCAAGGAGAAGGGGCAGTGTGTGTGAGGGGTGAGCAAGTGTGACGTATCAGGGGAATGGTGAGAAGTCCGTTTCACATGGTGCTGCAGGCGAGGAGCTCAGCTCAGGATGGGTGGTGACGCCCGGTCACACAGGGCCTGGCGTTCGGGGGCTTACACTTGATCCGAGCACAGTGATGCATTGTGAAAGGGTCTTTAGCAGGGAGCAGCCTGAGCAGATTTGAGAGAAAAGCTCACGGGCTGTCAGGTTGAAGGGTGACATGAAGGAGAACAGACTAGGAAGGGGGCGTGCAGTAATACAGAAGACAAGGTGGAGATAGTGGTCAGAGACTAGTGGAACCAATTCGGGACATTTAGGTAGTATTTCAACAAGCTTTGGTGATTGGGGGGTCATGAGAAGGGGAGACTAGAAGAGACATCAGTGGTTGACACGTTGAGTTGGAGGTGACCGTGGGAGATGAGACTAGAGATGTAAGGAAGGCACTTGGGTATGGAGCAAAGGAGAAAAACCCAGGCCAGACATGCAGATTTGACAGTTATCAGCATAGAGGTGGATTGAGGTTGTGGGAGAAAACAAGACCACCCCAGCAAGTGTGTAGGGGAGGAGGATGGCACTTTGAGAAATTCCAGCGTTTGAGGGCCTTACAGAAGAGCAGCAGCTGGAGTGGTGGGAGGAAACTCGGAGCACTTAGTGTAATGAGGGAAGGAGTGTTTCCAGAAGGATGAAGACGTCATTCATGTCAGCTGTTCCAATGCGCTTGCGTAGACCAAGGGTTTAGGAATGAAGTCACCGGTGATTGTCATGGAAGCAGTTCAGTGGAGTGAGAAGCCAGATGGCAGTGGGTTCAAGGAGTCTGGCTGTGAAGAGGCAGAGGAGTGTAGCTGTGGTGGCAAAGGGGGGTCCAGGAGGGTTTTATTAAGTGAGGAAAGCGTTAAATGCTGATAGTTGGGGTCAGTATAGAAAAAGGTGACGATATAGGAGGCGGAGATGCTGGCTGAGTGTGGTCCCTGGGAGAGCTAGGCAGACATGGGATCCAGAGCTTAGGTGGCGGAATTGGCCTTGTGTTGTGACAGGGAAACAGGAAGGGTTGGGTGCCCATGCAGGTAGGTTTGTATTTGGGGTACGAGGAAGTCTGGCCTGGAAAAGGAGGAGGGTTAGGGAACAGGGTTGAGGAGGGTAGGAGGTTTGAAATAGCTGGGCTGGTCCGAAAACCAGCTCTGGGGGCTTAGTCAGACCATGAATTTGTAGTGATATCAGTCTGTGTGGTTTTCATTCTAGTCGCATCAGCGCATGGTTGTAGGAGCAGAAAAAGTGTGCAGTTGGCTGTATTCACTCATTCGACACTTACTTCCCAGCCCTCGTGGGTGCCAAGTGGTGTAGTAGGTGGGAGAGACCAGTTAACAAAACGGACACGGTCACTGAGGGGCATTGTAAGCAAGTGAGCTGGGCCTAGAAGCTGGGAGTGGGGAATGGGAAGGAAGAGATTGTTCTGGGTGGAGGAGAAAGCACGTGCAAAGGCTGGACCATCAGGATCAAGAGGGAATGTGGCACACGACAAAAATGGAGAGGGGGGAGGGGACCAGAGCTCAGGCCCTGGTAGCCAAGGGAAATGGGAACCACTGAAGGAGTTTAAAAAATTTGAGAATGACATAGATTTTCATTTTTTAAAAATCTCTGAGCATTATTCAAATGTCAGGTGCTTGCATGGCCTTGTAATAGCTTAAGAAAATATAAAACACGTGATTCTTTCTTGGGGCGTGTGTGGTCCTTTGGGGCTACAGTTTAGGTACACTTAACAAGGAACAGATCACCACTCTCAAGTTAACATAGTGTGACCAAGCAAGGGCCAGGGAGGGAGTGTCATGGTGGCCGCTCCGAGAAGACGTTTATGGGGGCAGGCTCCTCTTCCTTTCCTGCTGCATGTCAGAAAGATAGAAAGGATGGTTGAGAGCAGGGGAAGAGGATAACTCTGGCTCTCATACAGCTCCTTTGGGTTTATGAGAGGACGAGCATGTTCTTGACCCTGCTGGAAACCTCCGTGTGATCCTGCCTTCCTTTCCAGGATGACCAGAGCTCTCAGGGACTCACTGGGGCCCGAGTGGCGCCTGAAGGTGCCCTCTGTCCCTTTGGTGCCTGTTTCGGCTCAGAAGAGGTGGGATTATATGCCTTCAGAAAACCACAAAGAGACAGCTAAAATCAAATCCAGAGAAACCACAACTGCAAAGAACAGAGGTAAGCTGTGACTTCCTGCCCAGAGAGTCGCAGGCTCCCTGTAGCCACTTTCTTTAGCGTAAGCCTGTAAAAATTGGCCTCGTGTCAGCTGAGTTATAAAAATCTTTTAAACAAAGTAAAAAACAAAGCAAAAAAGTCTTAGCCTCTTAGAGACTGATTCCTTACCTCTACAAAAAGGGCGCTGAGAAAACCTACCTACCCACAGCTGTAAGGATTAAGTGATAGGAGGCATGGTGAGCTCCCAGCCTGGCACACAGGTATATGTTGCTAGTTCCCTTCTCTTTCCTCTGACAGCATTTGGGGTGTAACATTTAGGGCGTTTTTGGTTGCAAGAACAGGAAATTCAATGTGGTAAAAATAATGAAGAGAATTTATTAGCTCATATAACTGAAAAGGTCAGAGTTCAGGTTCAGGCAAGGTTTGCTCCAGCAGCTCACTACATTATCAGACTCTGGCTTCATTTCTCTGTAATGGAGTGCTCTCTTTCAGCTCTCTTCTCTGGTGTGTGTCAGCTTTATCTTCTGGCAGTCTTCACTCCCAGGAGTAAGACAGCTATAGCAGTTCCTGACCTCACATCCACATACCGTGCCCCTGACCCAGAGGAAGGGAAAAAGCTTTTTTCTCTGATAGCTCCCTAGGAAAGAGAGGGTTTCTTCCCCCCAAATCCCTAGCTCACATATTTTCTCGATTTATTCTGGCCTCTTTGGTCACACGCCATTCCCTGAACTAGCCACTGTGACCAGTTGCCAAGATTCTGTGATTAGCTCAGCCCTAAGCCCTCTGCCCCACCTCCACAGCTAGAGGGTGATGCCTCCCCAGGAACACACGCACTGTGTGCGTCCCTGGAGGAGGATGAATGGAGGAGGGAGGTCACAGCCAGGCAGCCCCAAACAGGAGACTGTCCACCTCAACTGTGTGAAACCAAGAGGCCATTCTTCAGGCAGGGGCTCACTCGGAGCTCTTACGGTGCTCCAGGGGCATTGTCCCAGCCCAGCAAGCTGGGTATATGGCGGATAGGAAGTACAGAGGGGTCAGGGCTAGAGCCTTGCTGTGGGGGTTAGAGGAGGGCAGGAGTTACTCCCTGTCCTGGGAGGAAACCTTCTAGCCAGGGGTAGCATTCACTCTGGAGTGTGGGAGCCTGGTAAGTGTACCCCGCTCTGCTGGAATGAAAACGTGGGTGCTGATGAACTAGACGGCTTCCATGCACCTACCATGTATTTCATTCCTTCAGCGCCGCTGAGCCATACGTGTTCCAGGCTCTGTCCTAATCACTGTGACACAGGATGGGCATTCTTGGCCCTTGGGAAGCTCTCGGTCTAAGGAGAGACTGAGATGCACACACAGAGCATTTTGAAACACAAGAGCAAGAAGGAGTGTTTGAGAGTCCTTAGTGCTTGGGGAGTTCAAATAGGACCTGATGTAAGTGTGCGTGGGGAAGCCGGGGAAAGGCTCCTGGAGGAGGTGGCAGTGGAGGTGACAGGTTGAGGTGGACTGCACCTTGAAGGGTGAGTCTTCAGGTGGGAAGGGAATTCTGCCAGACGGTGGAGAGGGTCAGAGGAGGAAGTCCATGGGTGCTGGTGGTGAAGAGCAGGAGTAAGCGTGGCTGCAGCCTGTGGTGTGTTGCAGAGGCAAGATGAAACTGAAGATGTGTGTGCATGGCAGCCTGCTGGCTCTGCTTCTTGAGAAACTCATGCACATGAGCACAAGGAGACGTGTACGAGAATGTTCATAGCAGAGTGTTTGTAATAGCAAAACGCAACACTGGAAATAACCCAGATCTCCATACATAGGAGAGTGGATAAACCAGTTGTACTTAGCAGTGAGAATGAATGAACTAGAACCACAGGCACATGCACCAAGACAGATGCATCTCAGGAATGTAATTGTGAGGGGAAACAAGAAAACCCAACTCATAGAAGGACACCTAGGATCATTTATTCCTTTCTGTGAAGTTCACAAAGTAAACGCATGGTTTATAGAAACTATCACGTATAGTTAAACAACCAAAAACGGGGGAAGGAAGCACAGAATTGGGGATTATGGTTCCCTCCAGGGTGGACTGCTCTGGGGAGGGGCCCACAGGGCTTAAAGGTCTCAGTAAATTCTCTGTTTCTTAAGGTGAGGGATGAGTTCAAGGGCGTTAGAATAAAACTAACACCCTTTTATTCCCAAAACCTTACCCTTGTCATGAATATTCAGTATTTTATAGGTTTTTCTTTTAAATTAACAAAGCAGGTGATATGGGAGCTGGGGCTGGAATGGTTCATTAGGGCCATGCAGTGAAAAGCCTGAAGCCGGGCTGAGCAGCGTGCACTTCCCCTTGTTCTCTCTCCTTGAAGGCTGGGGCCGAGCTGTGGGTGTAAGCTGAGGGAGGCTCAGCCCAGAAGAGAGATGAGGAAGAGCAGACTCGTTTGCCCTTTTCTGAAAGCCTGGGAGCTACACCCTTTCTTTACCAGACTTTTGTTTGAATACTTAATCTGGGCCGGCCCGGTGGCACAGCGGTTAAGTTCGCACGTTCTGCTTCTCTGAGGCCCAGGGTTTGCCAGTTCGGATCCTGGGTGCAGACATGGCACCGCTTGGCACCCCATGCTGTGGTAGGCGTCCCGCATATAAAGTGGAGGAAGATGGGCACGGATGTTAGCTCAGGGCCAGTCTTCCTCAGCAAAAAGAGGAGGATTGGCAGTAGTTAGCTCAGGGCTAATCTTCCTCAAAAAAAAAAAAAACTTATTCTACTGCTTTGAGTTTATAGGGTGTTCTGCACTTTGTCGGGTATTCTCAGATTTCATCCTGACAATAGCCGCGTGTGGCATAGGTGGTACCCCCATTGTACTGGTAAGGAAGTTGAGGTCCAAGGGTTAGGTAGGTCACACAAGATTCCAGCTGCTAAGTGGCAGTGTCAAGGCAGGAAGCGGGTTGCTTTCTATCTTGTATATGTTATATGTGCACATGTAAGCATGTTTCTATCAGGAGCCCCCAATCTCTTCCGAATGGAAAACTTTGAATTTCCCAGAAGCCGTTCATGAGCGGAACCACTCATCATGGCGGGCGCTTCACAGCAGTGCGGGGCATCTCTGGGAAGAGGGTTGAGACGGCATAGAAGAGATGACGCCAAAGAGATCTTGTTGATCTCGTTTGGGCACCTGCTCCATGGTTTTTTCCTCTTCTGAATTTGTATCTAGTGCCTTCTGCTGGGGATGTGGAGAGAGCCAGAGTTCTGAAGGAAGAAGGCAATGAGCTTGTAAAGAAGGGAAACCATAAGAAAGCTATTGAGAAGTACAGTGAAAGCCTCTCGTTTAGTAACCTGGAATCTGCCACGTACAGCAACAGGTACCTCCGCTCAGCTGCTGGCCTGGGGGATTTCAGGACGGCGGACATTATGCCGCACGCTTCTCTTGGCCTGTGGTGGGCCCTTCATCCCAAGCAACTGGTCAGAATGTCACAGCTTAAAACATGCATTCATGCTACCTCACGCTGTGAGGCGTGTGTTGCCAGTGTCACCTGCTCTCTTAAAGGGGTAGAAACTGAGGGATGCCAGAGGGGAGCGTAGGCTTTGTCAGCCCCCTCCCTGGAATTTTCATTAACCACCCAGATTAGCTTATGATGTCAGTAAAAGCAGTGTGCTGCTAGGCAGACACAACCTCCACACGAGTCTCACAGCCTCTCCGCCTTCCCCTGCTCTCCCCCCACGGCCTCTCCAAGACCCTCTAGTTAGAAATTTGGGCACTGAGAGCACTAGGGCAGAACCCAGGGTGTAGGGTGACTGTTGCCTGGCATGGGAGCAACAGGAGAGGGTCCAGTCTAGCCTGAGGGGTTCGACTTGTGGGGCTGTAGAGGGTCTGTGCCCACGAGCTGCTGTCAGTGGGCAGTGATTCTGCTGACAGCGAGCCTGGGGGTGAGGCTCCTTGTCCCCTTGTTGTGTAGGAGTCACTGCTCTGTAACAGCGCTTGAAGGTGTTGGTGAGAGATGGTCTTCTCGTTTTTAAGTCGAGAAAACCGAGGCTCAGAGCAGTAAGGGCTTTGCCTCAGCTCACCAGCCAGTGAATGGTGGACGCACAATTGGAACCCTGCTCCAATGAGATCTTTCTGTTAAGTTTTACTGTCAGAAGCTTGAAACACTCAGCAAGGGACCATATCCAATCCAGACATATCTTAGGAAACATTTATTATAAATCTGTTTCTCCTTCCCTACCAACACACACACATTGCTCTTTAGTTTAGAAATCTTAGTTCTATTATGGGCTCACTTCCTTATCCAAAACTCTTGGGATAAAATGTGATTCAGATTTTAGTAAGGTAATATACTGAGTCACGTCACACTCCCGCAGGGGCTGGGGCAGCATTTCTGCAGTGAAACATCAGGTGACGCCATGTTCACGTGGGGTGGTACCAAGGAAGACTAAGGAGCCTCACGTCAGCTCAGGGCAGGTTTTGCTGCCAAATGAGTTGAAGAGAACTTTGAAAGTTTGGAATTTTGGACCTGTGGTTTTACCGGCTGATTGGACCAGGGGTGCCTCAGTCTACCAGGATGACTTGGAAGAAAGGGCTGCAGCCATTTGTCCCGTGTTTGTGCAGCAGTGTCTTCTAACTCCTCTGTCTCGGGCTCTCTGGCCTTGCTCACCTTATGCTGCTGGAGACCTCTATTAACCCATTTTCCTGGGTTACCACATTTGGGACAATGTTCTGTTCAAATACTGTTTTTCATGCAAATGTGTCTGTGCCGCACTGTTTCAATTACTGCTGCTTTGTAATATCTTGTAGGGCTGGTCTTTTCCTCTTTCTTAATCAGGGCATCCCTGCCTATTTTCCCAGGTTTGTTCTTCTAGCTAAACCTTAGGATCATTTTGACAAATTCCAAAAAAGTATCTTGTTGGGCTTTTGGTTGTGGTTACATTGAATTTATAAATTTAACTTAGAGAACTGCTAACTTGATACAAAACTGAATTTTCCTTCCATTGTGGCTGAAATGATAGCACATCCTGGACGCCGTTTTCATGCTCCACCTCGTGCAGAAGTATCAGTATGGATCAGTGCATCATCTTAGTTCAGCTCTCTCTGTGTCTTGCGTGGCTGATATCCACTCAGGTACCTGGCACCTGCAACTGCCCAGGCCCTGAAGGACTCCAGAAGCGTCTCATTAGTACTCACAGCAATTCCTCAGGCTAGGTGATGGTCCCACTTTACCTATGAGAACACAGTTCGTAAAGATGAATTAATGAGCACCAACTTAAACAGCTAATACGTGGTAGAGCTGGGATGTAAGCCAGGTCCTTGTGGCTACAAAGCTTGGGTTCCTTTTCACTCACTCATGTTATCTCCCAGACTCCTTTGTAGTGAAAACCCTTCTGACTGGCTACACAATCATTCTGTTTACCAAAAGCCAACGGTGTTTATTTTATGGGCCAAAATTGTACATTTTTAACATCTTAATCTTTAGAAGTCACATGTAGTCATTTTGAAGTCACCATACAGTACATGATGCTTATACTATGGTCGCTCTACTTCCCAGAAACTTGGCTAATTCTTTAAATTGCCAGAGCCAACGGGAGAAAACTTTAGTTTCCTTAGAATTCTTCCGTGTTCAAAGTTTAAATCAAGGACTGCTATTGTAAACCCTAGTGGCTTACAAACAGCCATTTTATTTTGCTCAGGATTTGTGAGCCAGGAATTCGGGGAGGGCAGTTCTGACCTGGGGTCATTCAGGGTCAACAAGATGGTAGCCGGGGCTGGAGACAGCTAAAGGCTTCTTCTGCATGTCTGGCAGCAGGGCTGGGGTGGCTCAGATGGCTAAGGGATGGAGCTGCTGCAGCAGGCTGGCACCTTTTCTCTCTCTCGGCAGCCTTCCTACAGCATGGTGGCCTCAGGGTAGTTGGCTTCTCACATGGCAGCTCAAGGTTCTAAGAGCAATTGTTCCAGAGACCATGGCAGAATCTACAAGGCGTCTGCGACCTAGCCTTGGAATTCGCATCCCGTCCCTTCCTCTGTACTCTGTTGGTCAGAGCAGGCACAGAGCTTGCCTAAGTTCCAGGGGAGAGAACTTGGGACCCTTCAGTGGGAAGAGTGCCAAAGAATTTGTTCCTGCCCTTAAATAAAAGGGGAAGCTTTTTCTAATTTCTGAATTCCATGCAATCTCAATGAAAATACTAGAATTTTTTTCTTTTTATTTCATGATAATGATTCCAAAGTTTGTCAGGAAGAAATGAGAATAACAGCATAAGAGAATTTAGTGTATGATAAAGTGAGGGGAAAAGAGGGATTCTCCAATGAATGGTGTTGGGTTGGCCGGATAAGAATTAAGCAAACCTGCACCCCTACCTCACTCCTTTTTTAACATAAATTCTGAGGGGATCACAGTTTCAAATGTAAAAAGTGAAACCATTACGTTCTTGGAGAAAATGTGGAAAATGTGGGAAGGTACTCATATGGGGCAGAGGGAGGACCCACAGAGGTCATTAAAGGAAAAATTGGATAAATTTGATTTCACAAGATTAAAAGGCCTTATGTAAGGATATTCGGCTTTACCCATATTTAAAGCAGCTACATTAAAACAGTGAAACACTGTTTTCTTCCATATTGGCAGAAGTTAAAGCTTGAGACCAAGGTTGGCACAGTTGCAGGAAAATAGGCTCTTTCAATAGCTGTTCTCAAGAGTGTGGCTTTTTGGAGAGCATTTTTGGCAAGAACAATAAAAATGTAAAACGCACCTATCTTTGGACCCAGCAGTCCCTCCTAATAGGCATCTAAGAGTTATGCACAAAGATATTCATGGCAGCATCATTTATTTACAAGCTGGAAACAGTGAAAAATAGCTACCGATAGGCAATCAATAAAATAAATATGGTACATCCAGCTAAGTGAATGCTCTGCACCCAGTGAAACAGTGAGGTGGGATGGATGGACCACCTAACGAGCTCCAAGGAGTCTGTTTTGTTTTTAGTTACCATCTTTGGAGAAAAGGACTAGAGTGAGGAAGATACACGCACACGCTTTTCCCCATAGATGTAGGATGTTTTATTGTATGGGTCTACATGACTGTTTTTCCAACCCTTTATTATGAAAATTTTCAAAATATAAGTTGAAAGAATTGTACATTGAATACCCGTATACCTATTATCTAAATTCATACTTAACATTTTGTTATATTTGCCTTATCACTATTTAGCCATCTATCAATCCATCTTTTATTTTCGAGGCATTTCAGAGCAAGCTGCAGATATCTTTACATCTTACCCCTAACATGTCAGGTGCATATCATTAGCGTCTAATATTCTTATGTTTGTTTTTTCTTAAGGTAGATAATTTTCTAATCTGTCAGGCGGAACGTTTCAGGAAGCCTTTATTTTGCTTCAGAGTACGGGATGGGAGAGGGAAGTAGACAGAATGATAGAACTAAACGAGGTCAGGACCTGGAGTCATTCGAACCCAGGTTGCATCCCAGGTCTGCCCCTCAGCAGTGGTGGTACCTTGGGCAAGTGCCTTCACCCCTCTGAGCCCGTGTTTTTCACCTGTAAAAAGGGGCTGGGGCTGTTGGGGGGATTGAAGATATAAAGTAACCAGCACAGAGGAAGTGATCCGCCACCGGAGAGCACTGCCAGACCAGCCCCTGGCTTGCGGGTGGCCCGAGAAGTGACTGAAACCTCCGAAATGGTCTCTCCCCATCAGAGCGCTCTGCTATTTGGTCCTGAAGCAGTACAAGGAGGCAGTGAAGGATTGCACAGAAGCCCTCAGGCTGAACGCGAAGAACGTGAAGGCGTTTTACAGACGGGCTCAAGCCCACAAGGCCCTCAAGGTAAAAAGATCCTGAGCAAAAGGCACCGGGTGGGGCACAGCCGTGTGTGCCTGTGGGGGCGCTTCCAGAGCACAGCCCGGCCGAGGCCCCTTCCGCCGCGTCTCTTCTCATCCCGGGGCTCCATGGAGCTCAGGGCAGGCCTACGGGCTGCGCTTGAAAACCCTCTGCCATCTCACAGCTGTCCCCACCCCCACAATGTCGCCTCAATCGGGCACCGTCCCACACCCTTCTCTCTCCCATTAGGACTATAAATCCA
Organism: Equus asinus; assembly: GCF_041296235.1. Classification (NCBI taxonomy): domain Eukaryota; kingdom Metazoa; phylum Chordata; class Mammalia; order Perissodactyla; family Equidae; genus Equus; species Equus asinus. The sequence goes on along the minus strand of NC_091804.1, from coordinate 35,246,557 downwards.
GCCTTGCAGACATCAGCAGCCTCCTGCAGATTGAGCCCAAGAACGGCCCTGCACAGAAGTTGCGGCAGGAAATTAATCAGAACTTAAACTAAAAACCCAAAAGGAAGCAGGAGACCTCTGCCTGACCTCCTCCCCCTGGGAGCCAGCATGCTCCAGAGTGAGCTCTGAAGCACCCTCCTCTGCCCCTCAGAGAGATGAGGCCTCCCGACGCTTAAGAGGCTTTGCTTGTTCAAATTAAGCTGAGTTTGTCAAAAAACCGGACACTGTTTTGCTGGAAAGGTCCCTGCTAGAGCTGAAGCCCCATTCCCCATTCTCCCAGCGTCGGACAGCTGGCAGATCACACAGGTCCTCATCAGCAAAGCCCTCGGCTCTGTCCCTGCCCCACGCATGCTCAGACCACGTGCCGCCCTTGTCTTTCCCCAGACCTGCCTCACTGTGCTTCATCTGAGCAAACTGAGCTGGGGGGGAGAAACTAGAAAACCCTGGCCCACCTACCCCCGAAGCAGCCTGTTGAGCTGGTTCTCCAGGGCTGCTGCCTCCTGCGTGGAGCTGCCTAAGTTGTTTCAAGAGCCCGGAGGTGTGGCTGCTCCTCCTGAAGGTGGGACAGCGAGGAGAGCCTTCTTGAAGGCAGTGTCCTTCCCGTCTGGGCAGGGACTTGCCTTGCAGCCCCCTCCAGGTTTCTTGGTTGTTTGTAACAAAGTTAATTTGAATGGAAGGGACTCCAATTTTGTTGAACTGCGTGTTTAAGCTATTGCATTAAACGTCTTCTACATAAATGTCTGCTGTACTTTCATTTATGCTTTTTCAGCTTTGTGCTTGGAACTGTGCAATAATAAAAGCTCCTGCTTACTGAGCATTCATCCATTCATTGAACCAATTTCATGAAATGTCTGCATGGGCCGGGCTCTGTGTGTAGTGCTGGGGAGACAGTGAATAAACAGCCACAGTCCTGCTCTCAGAGGGCTAACAGTCTGTGGACAGCAGGCAGGCAGTCAGATAACCCCCAGGGACAAGTGCAGAATGCAGCCGGCTTCAGTGTTTTAAAGGAGTTGTCACATTCTGCTTTCCCTCCCTAACCAGGGAGATCTGACCCTGTGGAGGGAAAGGGGTCCCTGAGGAAGTAAGCGTGAGTTGAGTGCTCACGTGGGGGTAGCTGGGGAAGAGGGAAAAGAATCCAGCAGACAGAACAGGGTTTGGAAAGACCCGCCTTGGGAGGCGAGCGTGAGCACGGGACCAGACAGTACCGCTCCAGTTCACAAAACGTGTGGATGAGGCTGGAGGGAACTTGCCAGAACTAACGGCTGCCTCCCCTTCCAGGGCTGTGTCCTGGCCTAATTATCTTTCCCTTGATGAAGCAGAAGTTGGACAACTCCATAAACGGGGCAGACAGAGGGTTCCCGTTGTCCCTTCACTCCCCGTCAAGTACAGTGCTGAGCAGCATTCAGCTGTTAGCACGCTGCTTCCGATCTCTCTGAGGGACAAGCGATCACAGACCTCCGAGCTGAAGTGGATTTAGAGTCCAGAGACAGACTCGACGGTGAGGCCAGAGGACCGCTTCAGAGCAGGGGGCTGTGCCCCTCCCACTGCCGCCTCTGAAGCAGGCTTGATTCCTGCCTGATTTGAGGCAGGTTTAGTGGTGACATCCAGCCACAACCAACTGACTTTCTCTTCTAGGCCTGCGAGGCAAGTATCTTGTACTAATGAAAACACAGAAGGTGAGACCAGCATAACCTGAAGAGGCTTTTCCTTTCTGTAGGGGAAGGAAATCCTGAGCTGGGAAGGTATCCTAAAGCATTTCTACCAGGGCTCTTTAACTATGTTACACAACCCCTCACTCAGCCGGCCCAGAGCCCAGAAGCAGTTGCTGCTTCCGGGGTGTCTACCTGCCCTACGGTGCTCAAGTCGGCATCAAGATGTAGGCACCAGGAGCTTTAGTTTGTTTTCTCCTTGCTGTGTGATGACAGCCATTTTGTCATCCACTGCACTGTTGGTGGGTGGTCGCGCTCCTTTGGGGCCGTTGCAGACAGTCTTGCTCAGTCCCTGGAGCTCTGTTCCGGTGCACCCACGCTCTGTACTTCAGCGTGCATTTGGGTTTCTGTTCCTTAGAGCCAATCCCAGCTCAGTCAAGTCTATCCTTCATTTGGCCCCACCTCCCTCAGACGCAAGAAGGCCTCCGGGGAGACAAGCCAGAGTTTGCAGCACTTTTAATGCACAACGCAAAAGGTAATAGGCTGGCTGGGTGACCAGCCTTCATTCCACATACAGAGCTCAAGGACAGATACAACCCAACTGGGAAATAAGTTATGGCTCACAGAGCCTTAGAGCCAAGAGCAGGACCACTATTCTCTTGTCAGCCAAGGGCGTGAGGACTCCATTTTCTGGGGATGAAAGGGCAAAAATAAACACCGAGTCTTCGACTAAGAACACAGACTAGGCCAAGCCAGGCCATGCCCTAGGAAAGCCCAACCTATCATGAGTGAGGCCAGGCGGGGCAACTGGCAAGAGGACGCCTCCTTCACTTTGCACGACAGTCAACACTCTTTCCGATCACCGTCTGTCCTCTCCTTTGGTCCTCACAGCCTCCCCCAACTCCTTGGTACCTCAGAGAAAGCCAGTGACACACCACGGTTCTTGGGGAACTTGTGAAAGCCAGTCCCTGCCCAGTTCTTTACAGCTTCTCCTGGGCTCAGCTGCTGCTGTCACCATTCCTCCCACCCCCCACCCACCTGGTTTCAGTGCACATTCACTTTTGTCTGCTCCATGGCCTGGTGTGCCTGCAACACTGCCAAAGCCTCTTCTACCTGCGGGACATGAGTGGGAGGGGCTTAGTGCAGCTGCCTCACCGGGTCCCTGGAGAGCCGCGACCTGCCCTGCCTCAGCGTGCTAGATACAAGGACTCCACTGCCTCCAGAGCATTCCCGGGGAGCCCTCATCTGACTCCCACTTGCACACTCGCATGAGAGAAACCCAGGGTCACCTGGGTACATCAAGACAGATGTACACTGCTGGACAGCTGGGCAAGTCTTAGCCCCTATACTGAGTCAGAACACAGCTCCTTGTACCAAAACCTTGCCTACAGAGCTGCAGAGAATCTGTGGAGGGGCTGAAGTAGCAAGCCCTTAATTAAGGCCTCCCACTCCACCATTCGGCAGGTACTAGCTGGTTTTAGCAAGATAAACTTCATCTGTCCAAGCAGCAGCCAACCAGCTCATGATGAGACGCCTTTGTCCTTAGCTCTCCTCCTGCCCTCTCAGGGCTCCTCCCACCCAGGCTCCACCAACCTTGGCATTGAGGGACTCTGGCGACTCCAGCATGAGCAGCAGCTCCGAGTTGTCGATCTCTAGCAGCATGCCCGTGATCTTACCAGCCAGCTGGGTGTGGACTTCGTAGATAAGGGGGTAGAGACGCTCACCTGTATGGAACAGCCTCTGATGGCTTCTGCTCACACCTGGCTGACCGCCCAGCATACCAGGCACCGTCTTGTGGAATGGAGCAGTGAGCCATCTGCGGTGTCCCAGAACTGCTCCTTCCAGGCTCTGTTACCTCTTTCCCAGCCATAAAGTGGGCACAGCAAACCCCACCTTGGAGGCTAGTTTGCAGAATCAAATTTGATACTATAGTGAAGTAATCTGCACAGGATCTGACACAAAGTTGGTTGCTGTTCATTTTTCAAGAAACGGTTCCAGGTATACACACTGAAATTCTAGACAGGTTATGACAGTGCTGAGTTTTGACTTTTCTAAGGGGTGGCGAGCCACACACACGAGATAAATTTACCTTCCACCATAGGTACTTCTAGCGACAAGGCCTAGTGTCGGTGGTCAGCCCATCTCAGCACTGTGTGGAGAGTCTAGCCAGGATGGGGTGCTGGGGTGCCTTACGTGGGCGTGGGCAAGGTTTTCCCATAAGGAAAGTAAAGATGTTTAAAGGGAACCGCTAATAGAGCCTTCTACCTCCTTTATGCCCATTTAGGATTTTTCTTTGAGGGGGGGGTAGTAAAGTGGCAAAACTCCAGGTGAGCTGAGGAAACAGCGGGATGTTGGCAATGGGGGCCTTCAGAGAAGGGTCTGGAGATCTTGGTGGCCACGAAGAAAAGAACCTGCCAACTAGTAGCAAGCTGGTTCATTCATTTGACAGTTGGTGGCATCCTTTGGCAGGGCCTGTCACAGACATTGGGGATGGAGATGAATTGCACAGGGAATTCAGGGTCCAGCGGGGAACGACATTTATCCACCCAGTGCACACTTACTTCCCACCCCCCTACAAGAGACCCTGGGAGACCGATGAGACGTGGTGACAGCTTCTTCCTACTCAGGAGAGCGTGAGGAGCCTCAACACCCACCTTACAGGCCATTTCCCAGCACAAACCTCACTCCTCCTTCTGGCCCCTGATCTCCCCACATCTAGGGTCTCTCGCAGCCCACGTCAAAGCGATGGAACAGCAGAGCTGGAAGAAACCTCAGGCTCCTCCGGTCTTAAAACTTAAGAGAACAGGGGCCTAGAGAGTAAAGGTGACTAGGGCAACGTCACCCAGCAGGTTGGTCAGCAGCAAAGGTGGACCTTGTCCTCATGTCTGTCTAGCCTCCACTCAGGGTGTTCCCCACCAGGCTAGTCAGCTCTCAACCCGCCTCTTCCTACTCCAAGTAGGGGAACCAGTCACTCACCAATCATCTGCTTTTGCTGGTGCAGTGGTGCAGCGGCCAGCATGGACGCGGTCAGGGGCTCCGGTCCCAGGATACGCACAGCAGGCTCCTGGACCTGCACATGGGTGCCGGAGACACATCCCTTACCCACCACAGACAGGCAGGGCCTCGAAACACTTAACCCTGTGGGGTGAGCACAGGCCTCCAGGAAGACTCTGGAAGACGGGAGCAGGGGGCAAGGTACAGGGTGGGACAGAGTTCCCATCAAGGGCACGGTGGCCTGGACGACAAAGTTACACTGTAATGGGTGTTTTCTGTGATGCCAGGAACCTGTAAAGGTCCCCGATGCTTGTGGTCAAACGAAAGCCACACATTACCTATCACCTTGTGCCAAATAAAGCACTTTTTATCAAGCAGCTTTACGGGCACATCCCCAGCATACTTCTGACCCTTTCACATCTCGGCAGCTTTAGAAGCTTTTTGCTGTTTAAAGGCTACTCTTAGTTTATTTTGCGTGAAATAGTTTGAAGTATTTAGACACTGCAATTCTAGACAGCATATGATAATGCTGAGTTTGAAACTTTCGGTGGGGCAAGGAGATCAATACACAGCCTTTTAATTTAATGACAGTAGATATTCTCAGTTCTGTTTTGCAGATTAATCACGTACTTGCTGCTGAACACATCAATACTGAGGAAATCCAAATTAATTTTGGTAATAACCCTGGCAAAGCAAATCGTGATTAATAAACAAGATGTGATCCTGGCTCCTTTCCCCTTCTGTTAGTAAGGGTGCTCTCTTCTTGATTGTACACGTTAATAAATGAACTTTACCAACCAAGAAAAGAAAGAAAGTCAAGGCCCAGAGAGGGCCACCCCCTTAGCCAAGGTTCTGAGCCAGCCCCCCAGAGCCTGGAGGAAGAGGGCAGCTGGGCCAGCCTTACCTCATGCGTGTTGGGCGTTGCCAAGAAATATCTGTGTGTCGGGAGAGACCTGCCTGGTGTCGAGCATCCTGCCCCACCAGGTCCTGGGGTCTGGGTACCAATGTTGGCTGTAAGAAATAAGCAGGGACATCACGGCCCGGTAGCAACCAAAAGCCATAAAGCATAAATACGAGCGTTCACATAGAGAATCCCCAGCACTGAGTATGGGGCCAGCACACAAATGTGCAAACATCTGCTGAAGGAAGGACCAGCTGTGCTTGGCTTACAGCCCAAACATGTGCCCTGGTTCACAGCTGCCACAGAACTGACTCTGGTTCAGATCTGGTGCTAAGCCCTTGCATGTGTGATCTCATTCACCCTCACAACAAAATAGGGGTACTATTTTCATTGGTACTTTAAAGATGAGGCCATCAGATACAGTAGTTAGCAAGGCCACACAGTTCCTGGGGGACTCTGGAGCTGACACTACTATGCTACATGGCCTCCAGAGTCGCCCTGCTCTCCAAGAGGGAGAGGTCCCCCTGGAGGCCGCTTCTGACTCCCCCCTAGTGCCAACCCAGTGCCAAGCCCCCGCCCCACCCTCCTTGCACGCCCATTCCTCCTGACCCTGCCCACACTCACCCACTCTCTGGGTGTGGGGCACCAGGTATGGCACCTGGGTAGAGGCCTGCCTGACACTGCTGACCTGGGCCAGGGGACGCCGAGACATGGCTGGTGGCCGGACCATGGAGGCAGCTGGAGGGTAGGCAGCTTAAGGTGCAAGAACATGGAGAGAGAAAGGTTGGCGGGGTTGAGAGGATAGGCAGAGTGCACACTGTGCCCTGAAGATTCCAGGGGGAGGAGAGAACGGGAAGAGGAGCTGGAACAGTCACAGCAGGAGGAGGAGTGAGTTTACCTAGTCAGGCAGACCCAGAACTCCAGGGAAGGGGGTGTGGAAAGCCGCAATTACAATGCCAGCTCGTGTCTACCCAGAGCCCCGAGACGCACAGGCATCGTGATCACACCCCTTAGACAGTTTCAGGTCAGGGTGAACTTCACTCTTAGAGAAAGGCCATTCATTGACAATACAGCCAAAAGAGTTGCATTCGCAGCTTTGAGAGCATTTTCAGTCACATATCAGTCAAGCCCGGAGCTAAATGAAGAGAACGGCCACGCTGTGAGCCTTTGTCGGGCTCAGCACTGTGCCTGGTGCTATCCCACATCTCATTCAGGCCCACCTTCAAAAGAGGAAACTGAGACTCAGAGAGGTGAGGTTGCCCACCCAAATTAACACCCTGGGAAGTGGCAGAGCCAGGTTGACCCCAAAGCCCATGCTCTTAACTATGATGTTACACACTGCCCCATGGGGCCCAAACCCCTGGGCCAGGCTGAGGGTGGAAGGGGCTGGGCCACTCACACGAGGGTCTAGGTGGCTGGGCCATCCACCTGGGGGCAGGCTGCCTGGATGGGCTTGAGCCATAGTGCTCAGCCTGGGCTGGAGGCTGCATGGGATAAGACAACCCAGAGTGTGGGATCGCAGCAGGGGAGCTGAGAAACCCCCAGGAACTGCGCTGTCCCCCCGACAGGACTGGTTAGTAAAGATCCACAAAGCTGAAGCTTCCTGCTTCCCATCTCAGGATGTCCATTAACCCTGAGCCTTCCAGGGCAAGATCTCAGGTTCATCCTCGCCCTTTATTATCAGAGCCACTAGCCTAATGATCTGGATAAAATGGTGACACATCCTCCTCTAACTCTGGCCAGCTTAAGCTACTGCTAAAAGGAGTGGGAATGTTCCCATCCCAGAAGGCTTTAATAGCTGATATCTGTCTACTTCCTCTAGGTCACACGAGCTCCTTTCCCAAACCATGCTCCTCAGAACATTAACATCCAGGAGAGATGTCAGCAGACATCCCACCAAAAATGACCATCTACGTCAGGGAAATGCTGCGGGCTCTCTGCTGGTTCTGGAAAGTCATAACATGTCCTGGCATATTAGGGTAGAATGACATATATAAGAAGTCTAGGCTTCTTTTGTTTAATGCATTATTTCCCAAACATATTTGGCCATAGAGACTCTTCTTCAGCAGAATGCTCAGGAATCTGTCTCCGACTGGGGAGTGTTGTTCCACTCCCTTTTACCCATGGGGTTGGAACGGCCTGCCCAGTCTGCCTGGGAGGCTCTCCCTTCCTGCTCTACCTGGCTGCAGGGAAAGCGTGTGGCTGGGCATGCGGGCCAGTCATCACATCACCTGCGCCACGGCGGGCAGGAAGTAGCTGGTGGGCTGCTGGAAGGAGCCCAAGAAGGGGCCGCCCAGGGCCCGCATGGTGGAGAGGCGCTGCATGTACTGGTTGGTAAGGATGGCCTTCCGCTCCTCTTTGCGCTGGGCCAGCGCCACGTACAGTGGCTTGGTGCCGATGATGCGCCCGTTCATCTCTGTCACAGCCTTCGTCGCCTCTTCTGGAGAGGAAAAACACACAAAGCCAAACCCCTTGCTGTGGCCACCCTCTGTCATCACCTAAAAGCAAGACAAGACAAGATCTGCTGGGGGCGGGGAAGGAAGACTCCTGGGGCCTGCTCCCCACCTCCCCCAGGGTCCAGCCCGGCACTGAGCAGGCCCAGGAGAAACAGCGATCAAGGGTGTCCCATCACCCCCATATTTACTGAGGGCCACCGCATGCCAGACACTGGATATGCCTCCTCACGTACAGCCACCTGATCAGGGAGGCTCTGTGACTCCCACTTCAAAGGCAACAAAAGTGAGGCTCAAAAGTGACTTATCCGAGACCCATCCACCTGCTGAGTGAGGGCTGCTCATTGTTTAACAGACCAGGCCCCAGAGTCCGTGAGAGCAGCTACATTTCAGAATATATTTTTCTGTCTAAACTCTGAAAAGAGTTTCCTAAGCTGTGATGGAAAGCTGGCTCCAATTGTTACTGTATCTCCTTCATCAGAGGGGCCATAATGAAGATGGCAGTTAGGACTGGTTAAAATTTAAGGTCAGGCCTGGTTCTACAGCCGGGGCCACAATCTTAAACATTTCAGTTGAGGTCACTATGATGACAACAATGTGCATTTCGGCCACTCCTTGGGTGTTATTCCTTGGGTAGAGTATGAAAAAATTTGAATTTATATTTTTGGTGCTTTATTCTGTTAATTTTCTTTTCAATAGAAATAAAAGTCCTTATTACCATAGGAAAAAAAAAAAGTGACTTGTCCAGGGTCACCCAGCTAGTGGGTCATACATCAGCCAGGACTTGAACCCAGTGCACCTTTCTGGTAAACCTCCATTGCCTCTGTAAGTCACTGAGCCAAGCTCTTCAGGAGCCTGGGGAAGAGGTTCTTAGCCTTTTTATTCAAAGAACCTTTCTATTTTGGAATAACTTTAGGTTTATAGAAAAGTTGCAAAATTAGTATGGAGTTGCTATGTATCTTTCACCAGCTTGCCCCAATGTTAACATGGTACATTTGTCAAAACTACGATATTAACATTGAGACAATACTGTTATTATCTACAGTATTAGCCACAATGCTATTAACTGAACTGCAGGTTGCACTTGGATTTCACTAGTTTCTCTAACATTTTTCTATTCCAGGATCCAATCCACATTGCATTTACGGTTCTTAATCTTTTTTAGGGTAAAGACACTGGCCTGGCTCACACGCTCCATGGGACTTGAGCTGAGAGAATTTTTAAGCCCGCTCTGTGAGAGCCCTCTCTGTGAGAGCCCATGCTGTGCATCAGGGATCGTCCACATGCACTCTGCCGCCCGTTCGTACAGGGCCTTACCCTGCAGGTTTGCACACGCCCTCAGGGAGGTCAAGGGATAGAATTCAAGGGGCCCGGGAATTTGATGGGGAAAAAAAATGACATCTTTATTTTCACACTACCATTTCCTTCTATTTTGAATGGAGGCAACAAAATTATCATAGTACTACTAGCCATGCTTAGGGCTTTGTCAGGAAGAGAAAGCAAGAATTTTCATATCACATTAATTACTGCTGATCTCAAAATATCATTTATGCTAACTGCTCCTTCACAAGATCTTATAGTTTGATGCATTCATGAAGAAGCATATACTGCTGTCACCTTAGTATTTTGATAATTATATTTCAGTACAACTGTTCTTTGTAACCCCATGAATTTTCTTTTATGCATTTAAACAAGCTCAGAAGGAAGGGTCCATAAGCTTCATCAGACAGCCAAATTTTCTCAGTGCAAAAATATTTGTCTTAAGGTAACAAGAACTTCTATTAGGCAGTAAAAAAAAAAAAAAAAAAAAAAAGGATTGAGGGGCCAGCTCAGTGGCATAGTGGTTAAGTTCACAAGCTTCACTTTGGCGGCCTGGGCTTCACAGATTTGGTTCCCAGGCATGGACCTACACACCACTCATCAAGCCATGCTGTGGCGGCATCCCACATACAAAATAGAGGAAGATCGGCATAGATGTTAGCTCAGCAACGATCTCCTCAAGCAAAAAGAGGAGCACTGGCAATGGATGTTAGCTCGGGGCCAATCTTCTCACCAAAAAAATAAAATAAAATTAGTACAACACTTATGCAGAGTTTACTATGAACTTGACAGTGTTGTAAGCAACTTTATATACATTAACTCATTTAATTTTCACATTTACTATATTTTAGCTAAAATAGAAAATATGTTAAATTATATAATATATACTTATATAACAACCCCATTTATAACCTGTTTGGTCAATTAACAAAATACTGTGCCTCAACTCTAAGCAATCCAGATTTTTACAGTTTCCTTCATCAAGGGGTCCTCACAGAGGTTAGTGAATCTCTTGAAATTACATGTAATGTGTGAGAGTCATCAGAAGAGTCATTATTTCACTCCTTATTGTGGGCAGGTGCTCCACATGCGGGCTCTTTAGCTCCCAGGACATCTCCAGAGGTAGGTACTGTTGCTCCCATTTTACAGATGGGCAAACAGTGTCTAAAAGGCAAAGTCACTTCCTTCAGGTTCCAAGCTAGTTAATGGTAGCACTGGGCTTTAGACTTAGTTCTGATTAACTTTAAAATCTCAGCTTTCAACCACAATACCGCACCAAGTATGCATTTGCCAGGAAAGAGGGCCATGGCTTTTTAGGATCTTTAATCAAATTTACCGATGCTTAATTTACATGTCCCACAGTTTTCTGTCACATTTTTTCCAAAAGGTCCTTAATTCAAAAACTGTTAGAACCTCTTCCCCAAAGACCAGGCTCCCTGGAGGACATTGAAAATTGGATTCAACAGGCAAAGCACTTCCAGACCACTTCCTGAGAACCCAGCCATCACCTCACGGGGGCAGGTCCCCAGCCCCATCGCCTGCACCGATTTCTTTGGAAAGTTCCTCATTCCCACCTGCAGCGCCCTACCTCCTCACACCCAACTCAAATGCTGCTGCCACTGCCACTTCTTACAGGAAGCCCTCCTTCTAGTTGCACAGCTAACCAAAGCTCCGCCTCCAATACTTACCCCCAACACACGCACCTTACAATCTATTTTAGTGATGTGTCTAACTTCCCCACTAGACTATAAGCTACTCAGAGGCAACGACCACGTCTGATTTGTCCCTGTGTGCGTCCCACAGGGCCTGGTAAAACAGCAGGTGCTTAAGGATGGCATGAATGAACACTGGGTTATCATAAAATCATCTGGAGCTTTTGAAAATAAAATGCCCGGGCCTTACTCTCAGAGCTACAATTTGTCCAACTCAGCTGTCTGTATTACGAGCTCCCAGGGGATTTTAATAAGCCAGGGTTGAGGACCATCCAAAGCAATACCAACACCCTCAGCTTATAGATGAGACTCAAGACAGCTGCTCAAGGTCACAGAGCTACTGAGTAGAACAGCCAATCGTCACACCTCAGGTGCTAAGAAGGCTGGGCACACAGTGGGTGCTCAGTAAATGGGGAAGAATCAAGCAAGAATGATGCATCCCGACCCTCTCACTTTCCAGTTGGGGAAACTGAGGCCCAGAAGGGATTATGTCACCAGCCAAGGTCAGACAACAAAAGTCAATGGAAATTCTGAGACATGAATTTCTGGAATCTGGCATACAGTAGGCACTCAATAAATGCTTGTTGAATGAACCAAGGTTACAGTGAACCCCAATAAGGCCAGTTGTGTGACTGGGACTGTATTTCTAACCTCTTCCCATCCACCCAGACAAGGCTGCAGATGGACAAGCTCCAATGGGGTCAGACACAGCCCCCAAACTCCAAAAGGAGTCATCACCAGCTCCGTGGAAGCCATGGTGGGGGAAGGGCGGGGTGTGCAGGGACTGAGAGGATGGAGGGAAAGGCTGTCTACCCGCTGCAGGCGCCCCCAGCCCTCACCTTGGCACTGGTAATCACTCCGTAAGGAGAGAACTCTTTCCTGAGTTTCTCATCATCGATGGAGTCATCCAGGTTCTTCACATACAAGTTCACGCCCTGGAAGGAAAGGACACTGGAGATGTGCCCCTTCCCTTCCAGGCCCACACAGCTTGGGGGGTAGGGGACCGTCCCCTGGAAGCTGCAGCACCCCCGCAATCCTTAAAGCCAAGTTCTCAGAAGTGGCGATTGCAAGAGGAAGGAGTCCCATTCAGGGCCCTCCACACACAGATGCTGTCCCACAGAAGACCTGCCACCCGGAAGCCTGACCCTCACCTGGCAGCGGTTCAGCCGGTCCTGCTTCGTGTGCTCAAACCTGCGCTTCAGCTCATTCTGCCGCTCCCCCCGCTTCTGGGCCCGGCCCACGTAGAGCAGCCGCCCACTCACCTGCATCCCGTTCATGTCCATCACAGCCTGTGCAGAGGGAGGCAGCCGGAGTACCTGGTAAGCACCGCATGAGGCCCTGGCCTCCAGTCCCATCTTTTGGGCCTAGAGGAGGCCACTTGCCAGCCAGGCTGGCCATGTTAGCTGAGAATAATTAGTACCAGGATAAAGGCCATTTAAAGTGAATCCACTTTTAAAAAACACAAGACAAAATTTCAGAGTAAACTGTAGACTAAAAAAATTTGATTCGGGCTCTACTTTAAAAAGTGAAATTGAGGGCCGGCCCCCTAGCAGAGCAGTTAAGTTCACCTGCTCCGCTTGGGCAGCCTAGGGTTTCCCCGGTTCGGATCCTGGGCGTGGACATGGCACCGCTCATCAAATCATGCTGAGGCAGCATCTCACATGCGACAACTAGAAGGACCACAACTACAATTTACAACTATGTACTGGGGGACTTCGGGGAGAAGAAGAAGAAAAAGAAAGTGAAATTGAAATGTGCCAGGTTTTCCATATTTAACATTTAGGTTCCCACTGTAACTATACACTGAGTATCTGAACAAAGCAACAAGCATAATTCTTTCAAGATGGCCTGACAGCAGAATCAACATTTTTCACTTCATGTTGGATTTCACAGCACAAAGAAGCCTTTTTGCTAAGTATGAGGGCTTTAGTTTTTTTAGAGACATTTGTCTTAACCCTTTGATGTTTCTTTTCTTCAATTAAGCGGCCTAAGCTTGCCAGATCCTAAATTGTCAGTGGCTTTGACTGTATGAAATCCCATATCTTCTGCAAGATGTGCAACCTTTCTCTGCCATCCATTTATACCGAACTTAACGTGCATCGACTTATTTGCAAAAATCAGCAAAAGGCAGACCATGTGTGTACTGACTCAGTGGGTCAGATTAGACACTGGTGTTAGGTGGGGAGAAATGTTTGAAAGGGAACTTTTTAAGTAGTCAGTTCATTAGTAAATATTTTCACATAATGAAGACTTTTGCGTCCCTATCCAAATATGCAAATGTATGCAAATGTATGTAAATATACCCTGGGGACCCAGAAACTGCCTGTTGTACATCAGTCTGAAAGGTCATTACTGCAGTCTCTAAGACCCTGGAGTCTAGGGACCCCTGCAGTGTCACCCATCTACTCTACTTCAGCTTGTCATTTTACAGTTGGGGAAACCAAAGCCTAGAGAGAGGGCAGGCCTTGTCCAAGGACACACAAGAGGTTACCTTTCAAAGGAGCTGTTTACTTAAGAACTAAACTTTAGAGTCAGAAGGAGCTGGTCCTAATCCCAGGGATCTCTCTCACTAGCTATAGCCTTGTGGAACCTGAGGATAACAACAGAGCCCACACTGGTGGGAGCAGAGATGAGAACGTATGGAAAACCCGTAGCGTGGTGCCTGGCTCAGTGAGAAGTGGCTGCTATCAAGATGGCACCAGGATCCAGGTCTCCAGCCAGAATCCACCACGGGCTGAGATCTTCCACATCCGGTGATCTTAATGAGGCAGCAGCCATGGAAAGAACTTTATGGTGCAAGGCCAAAGATGACACTATTACAGCTTTGTCACTAACTGTGTGACCTTGTACCATTCACTTGTCCAGCAAGTATGTATCTGGTACCTACTGACAGGTATGACACTAGCCTAAAGAGCAGGAGAAGGGAAGTGTTCTGAGAAAACAGCATTTGCGAAGGCCTAGAAGCAAGAAATAACATGGCACTTCCCTCCCGGGCCTCAATCCCACCATCAGTGCAAGAAGAGGGTAGTGGCTGTCTCAAAGGCCCTTCTACCTCCCGTGTGCAGGAATCTATGAAAAGAAGCCAGCCTCAGGGTTTGAAAGAAACCAAAGGCAGCTGACGCCTTCTGCCTCCACCACAGGCAGGAAGGGCTCTGGCTCATGTGAGCCCAGGCTGGGAAGGGACTTTCTTTTCCTCCATGGGCAGCTGGAGCCCCCTGCTCCTGAACTCCCTTCTTCCTAGCCCTGGCTCAGCACCTCCTCCATGAAACAGGGCCATCAGGGGCTCCTACCTTCTGGGCTTCCTCATGCTTCTCAAAGTTGACAAAGCCAAAGCCCCGGGAGTGGCCGCTGTCATCCCTCATCACCTTCACACTCAGCATCTTCCCTGGGAAGGGCCGACCCGGCTCAAAGGGGAGTTTGGGAAGCCCCAAGAGGTCCCCCTCCCTTCCCACAAGTCCTTGGGAAGCCCAGGAGGGCCCCTCCTCCCAGCCCGACCTGGAAGTAGAAGAGAAAGTGATCCCCTCCGCCCTTGGGGAACATGCCCACCAAACTGGGAGAACAGATCCTGCAGGCCCCGCTCGTCCACGTCCCCCGGGAGGTTCTTCACATAGATGTTGGTGAACGCCGTGGCCCGGGCCCCCAGCTCCGCCTCTCGCTCCCGTCGGGATTTGAAGTGGCCAACGAAGCTGTGGACACACCGACAGGGTAGGCAGCTGCCAGTCACTAGCCACCCCCATCTCAACCCCGGCCCACCCAGGAACCCTGGGCCACTGGGCTCAGGTGCCGCCCACCTCCAGGCCTCTGTATCGGTCATCAGGACACTGGACAGGGCAATACAGTCATGCACCGCATAACGACGTTTCAGTCAACGACAGACCACATATACAACATGGTCGCATAAGATCAGTACCGCATAGCCTGGGTGTGTAGTAGGCTATACCATCCAGGTTTGTGTAAGTGCACCCTATGTTGTTCCCACACCAAGAAAATCTCAAAACAACGCATTTCTCAGAACGTAGCCCTGTTGTTAGGCAACGCGGGACGGTTCTCCTTAGATGGAATTCGCCTAAGGGCTGACCACCTCCAACAACCAGGATTCTACATTCCAGCATAAGGTGAACAAGACTTCATTCTTGTGGCAAATTCACAGGGAACTCCTACCATACACCAGGCAGCAGAGTGCACAGGAGATAAGAGCATGAACTTGGGAGTCACACAGACAAGGGCTTGACTCCTTGCTCTGCAGTTGCCTAGCTGTGTGACCCTGGGCAAGTTACTTAACCTCTCTGAGCCTCCATCTTCATTTCTGTAAAACTGAAGATTAAACTCACATCACGGGCATTTGCTTATTCAGTTAACATGTACTGGGGCCACTCGGGAAGCCGTGGTGAGAGAACGAGACATGGTCCATGCCGGTGCTGCTATGGAGGGAGGGACTGAAATTATTTAAATACAATATTAATTAAAAAAATTGTAATTTCAAAGTACATGTAAACACATCTAGGAAAGCATCCTAGATTAAGGGGGAAAAAAGAAGCAAGCCTAAGAAAATTGGTGGTATCTAGAGCGCACTTCGCACAAACAGGTTGTAGCTGGCACTAAAAAATGGAAGGAAACTGAGTGGCGAAGGTAAAACATAAGCAAATTGTCGCTCACAAACATGACATCCTCCTGAGAATCAGGACAAGCCTGCCAAGGTTCAGTCTCGTTGACAGGAGCCGCCCCAGGAAACCCTGGACAAAAGGATCCTGAGGGCCTCTCCCGGCTCAGAGCATCTGACGCTCCCCAGTGCTGAGCCCGGGGCTGGGCCAGCAGATGGGCAGACTCAGAACCGGGGGAGGGGAGCTGCCAGGGCGCCCTCTCCCGAGCGTCTGCATCTCAATTGTCCCATCTGTGAAGTGGGGACGATGCCAAACTTAAACGCACGAAGATGGCAGGCGAGGCATATGGCTACTTCCCTTCCTATCCCAAACTCCCGTGAAACAACACAAAAGGCTTAAGAAAAAAATTCACAGCCATGCTGAGAAGGCTGGAAAACAGACGACCCCGCTGAGTCCACTGAGGATCTGACGTTAGCTGCAGCTGCTAGAACGTCAACGTCATCACGTCACTGACGACGCAGAACCCCCTCTAACGCGTAGCAGCAGCCCCATTTTGACCTGAATAAAGGGAGCCCCGGTGAGATCGAGCGACTCGTCCAGGGTCACACCAGCAGGAGGAATGCCGGCTGCTGCCCAGGGCCTGGGGCGCACTAGATGGTGGGGGGTAGCATCAGGCCCCCGTTGCTGGCGTCACGATCTGTCCCCCAGCGTCGGCCCCAGCCCACGTCCCACACTCACACTTTGCGGTCATTCAGCAGCATCCCGTTCATGGTGCTGATGGCCTGCTGCGCAGCCTCATGGGTCTCAAAATGGACAAAGCCAAAGCCTCGGGAGCCGTGATCGTCACACACCACCTGGGCCACAGGGAAGAAGGACAGGGAGAGCACCCGACTGGAGGGTCACGCAGAAAGGATGGGAGAGATGCCGACTGACGTCTGAGTGCCTGCTCTCAGATATTATCACAGATGTTATACCCATCACAGATATTATTATCTGTGAAGTATCCTATGTCACACAACAGTCCCATTTTCGAGATGGGAAAGTAAGGCTCAGAGAGGTCAATCTACTGCCTTAGAATCACACAGTAAGGAAGGATAAAGTCCCCAAATTGAACACAGCTCTCATTTATACCGTAGACCAGCTTTTAACTATCTTCCTAAAGTGATGGGCACAAGGATTAGATTCACACCCCCATTCCTGAGTCCTTTTTTCTAACAGGAATTAGAAACAACCTGAGTATCCATCAAGAGGAGACTGGTCGAGCAAGTTACAGTGCATTCACACTAGGCTACTGCTTGTGCACAGCTGAAAAGGACACGGTAGATTACACAGCTGACAGGGAGTTATCTGTAAGGCATAGTTAAGCGAAAAAAATCAAGTCCAGTTGGGTTCAAGTGGGCATCTAGACAGGGAAAACTTTACACAGACACACAAAACCGTTAATAACAATTCTTTCTGGGGACTTGGGTTGAAAGGGACAGAACCTTCTTTGTCACTTTATTCGTCTCCACATGGTTTAAACTTTACCAATTCATGTATTCTTTCAACAACAAATTCATTTCAATTTTTTAAAAGACCCACAGGGGCCGGCCCGGTGGCGCAGCGGTTAAGTTCGCACGTTCTGCTTCGGGTGCCTGGGGTTCACCAGTTCAGATCCCACGTGCGGACATGGCACCGGTTGGCAAGCCATGCTGTGGTAGGCGTCCCACATAGAAAGTAGAGGAAGATGGGCACGGATGTTAGCTCAGGGCCAATCTTCCTCAAAAAGAAAAAAGACCCACAAACATCCTACCCCCACTCTGTAAGCCTCCAGATTCAAGTTAGGAGGACAGAGCTTGAGAACAGGAAAGATCTTCAGGCCACGTAGCTCCCATCCCTCTGGCTGAACTTGTACTAAGAGCACTGAGGCCCATTCCAAGCTGTCCACAGCTCCACCCATCCCCGCAGCCACCGCCCCAGCTCAGCAGCATTCTCTGCTTGGATGACCACCCCAGCCTCCCAACCCAGCTTCCAGGCTGAGCACTAGGATGCTTTTCCTAAAATGTAATTGTGACCACGAGCCTTTGTGACAAACCTCCAGGAGCTCCTCCTACCCACAGAACTCTATCAGCTGGGCACTGAGGCTCTCCACTCGGCCCTGCACAAGTCCTGCTTCCAAATCCACACACCCCTCTACCTCTCCAGCCCCAAGTAGGGTCCCTTCCACTTTCAACTCAAGCCCCAGCTCTTCCATTCAGATTTCATCACATTGGCGGGGCCCCCACTCTGGGCCAAGCATGGCTAAGGGCATCACACACTTATCTTGTTATATTTGCTATTGGAACCCTTCCAGGCAATTCTTAACCTGAGTCTCAGCTGCCTGATTGGGGAAAATGGGAATAAATGACTTGTCCAAGGTCAGCCAGCCAGCAGAGGTAACTTTTTGGTTATTGCCATTTACTTACTTATTACCACTTAGATGCTTAACAGGGTGCCAGGTACCCTTTCAAGGGCTATACACGTTGTAAAGATCACCTGAGTTAATATACATTCACAATGACCCTGTGCGGTAGGTTCTACCACTGTCCCCTTTTAGAGGAAAGTGAAGCACAGAGAAGTTAACTGGCCCAAGGTCACACTGCCAGGAAGTGGAAGAGGCAGGACCGGAACCCAGGGCGTTTGCCCTGACCGATGGCATCACGCAGCCTCTCTGCTCAGTGGCTTGGCTGGGCTTCGCGCTCCGGTGGCCTGACTCCAGGTCTAGCGCTCTTCCCTCCGTGCTACAGAAAACTTTCTTAGCAGCCACGTGGCCCTCTCTTTCCTGGGCCTTTCCCTCAGAGCCCACTTCTGGCTAGTCCTAAAAGTCTCACCATCTCCAAGTAGCCTGAGAGCTCTGCGGGGAGGGACCACATCGAACACCTTATGTCTAACCGGGCTCACGACAGGGCCTCATGAGATTGCCTGAGCCACACAGGGCTTTCTGTCCAACCCTCAGCGGCCCAGAGGAAGCCTCGAGGCCCGGATAATGGGACGAGACACTCTTCCCTGTTAAGTTAGCTTCAACTAGGCTGATAGACTCATTGGTCCAAATCCTGGCTCGGGCACTTACCTCCTACCCCCACGTAACAACACACAACCACAGACAAGTGACGCCTGCTCTGAGCCTCTCTGCCCTCAAATGTAACTCAGGGATCCTCCTGTTTACATCTTAAGGGGCTGTTTAGGAAATTCAGTG
This sequence comes from Equus asinus, assembly GCF_041296235.1. Classification (NCBI taxonomy): domain Eukaryota; kingdom Metazoa; phylum Chordata; class Mammalia; order Perissodactyla; family Equidae; genus Equus; species Equus asinus. The sequence continues at coordinate 35,227,674 of NC_091804.1, read as the reverse complement.
GGGTCATTTATGCAGAAAGCCCGGCGCATAGAAAGTACGTGATAAACATGCTGTTATTATTATAAGAACTCACCACACAGGTCAGACTTTCTCTCTTAGATCCTCAAAGACAGGAAACAGCCCGTGCTGTTTCTCTATCATGGTGAGCCCTTACCAGCTACCGTACCACCTTGAGTATGTCTGCTCCGCTCCGCTGAGAATTTAAGGGCTGTGCCTGGCACACAGTAGGACTCAAGGAAGAGTTCTAACACTGAGGCCGCCATCACTCCCCCAACCCTCCCCAGAAGGGTAGTCAGCAGGGTAACTGACCGCTGTCTTCATAAAATCTTGGGGCAAAACATTCAGGTTTAAGCCCTCTGTCAGGACTGACTGACCTGCTTTCTGACTTCTCATCCTCAAGATCCTCATCTATGAGGTCAGAGAAATGACCAGAGCCCTTCTCCAATGATAATACAGCCATACGCTCAACAAATATTTATTGAGCACCTACTGTGTGTCACATCTCATTCTAGGTACTGGGATGCAATGGGGAATAAGAACAAGGTCTCTTATGGCACTTACATTCTATTATAAGAGAAATCTTCAAAACAAAGGATGGCCACGATGGCCTGAATTAACGGCCTTCCTGGGTCCACGTCCTTTCTCCTACAATTTCTACTGTCTTCTCACTCCGAGTCTGGGCTGGTCTTGTGCGACTTGCTTTGGCCAACAGAATGCACTGGAAGTGATGGTGTGCCAGTTCTGAGCTTAGATGTCAGGAGGCCTGGTGAGCTTTCACTCTGTCTCCTGGGACCCTGCCATTGCCATGAGAATAGCCTGGGCTAGCTGCTGGAGGATGAAAGACCACGGGGAGGAAAGCCAAGCTCTTCCAGCTGAAAGCCATCTCTCCCCTAGACGGAGAGCCTTCCAGCTCTCAGTGGGCATATGAAGGTGGCCAGCCAAGACCAGAACTGCCCAGCCGATCTCAGCCCAAATGGCCAACTGCACAACTATGAGCTAAATAAATGGTGGTTGTTGATAGCTCCTAAGTTTTAGGGTGGTTACACAGCAAGAGCTGACTGATAGACCCATGACCTCTGATCGTTCTATGACAATAAAAATGAAACAATAACTACCATTCAAGTGCTTGCTGAACCTGGAGATTTACAGAAAACAGCTTGTGAACCATCAAGTGAGGTATTGCTTGGCATCCATCTACCACACAGGTATTCGACACAGAACCCCCAGCCCCTGCCAAGAGGCACACCCACCTTGCAGGAGAGGATGTTCCCAAAGGTGGAGAAGGTGTCATATAAGGCCTTGTTGTCGATGGAGTCCTCCAAGTTCTTGATGAAGACGTTGCCCACACCCGACTTGCGAAGTCCTGGGTCTCGCTGGGACCACATGATGCGGATGGGCTGGCCTTTGATCACCTCAAAGTTCATTGTGTCCAGTGCCCGCTCCGCTGGACAGGAGGAGGAGGAGGGAAAGGAGCAAGCTATGAGGATTTTCTTTTCAGGAGGGATAAGCAGAAAGAACTAACATGTACGGCGCTCCTCCTGCCTCCCAGTTAGGGTCTCATTCAACGCCTCACCACAGCCACAGAAGGATGGATTCCTCTCCCCATTTCACAGAAGGGAAAACTGAGGCTCAGAAAGGCGCAAGATCAGTGGCAGAGCCAGGCCTACGGTGGTCTCTAAAGCACACTGTGCAAACAAATATGTGAAGGAGGATCCGCGTGACAAGCGGCAGCAGCAGTTTGAGGAAACTGAAGCTGAAAGGCGCTGAGCCAGAGCTGAGGTTTGGGGGAAGCTAACATCACCTCTCTGAGCCTGTTTCTTCACCTGTAGAGTGGAGATGGTAAAGTATTACCCACCTTTCCACATCTAACAAGGGGAGATAATACCATCCGCCTCCAGGCTGTCAGACGGGATGGAAATTAAGTAAGGTATGCAAGCTGCCTTATACTTTGTGCCTGGCACAAAATAGGTGTCTGGTAAATGATGGTGTGTCTGAAGACGGCAAGCCTATGTCTGTCCCCCTCCCCGGTCATATGCTGTTCCCTGCTTCAGGGCCTCCTCTAGTTTCAGAGGCATGGAAGGGAACCGTGGAGAACTCAGTGGGGCAAGCTTCAGGAAGTCTGGGTTTTCCATCTAGTCCTGCCATAAACACCCAGGGGCAAAATTCTTCTCTTTTCTGGAGCTCAGGTTCCCCATCTCTGAAGTCTGGCAAAAAGGTGAGGTCGTGCAGGGCTTGGAGGAAGACGAAGAGGCAGTGGGCAGCTAAAGCAAAGGGGAAGGCTCCCTGGAAGGCAGCTCAGCCACCTGCGGGGAAACAGGCAGAACCACCCCAGCAAACCCCCGGCTCAGGGACCCTCCCCATCCACCTGCAAGACCCAGAGCAAGGGCACCTCTTTTGAACTTGGCTGGGGCAGGGCTTTGGGTTAAATTTGTCAAGTCTTACACCTGAACATCACAGTTACTGTTATTTTTCTTAGGTTACCACTTATTGGGTGCTTACAGTGTACCAGATGATTCTGGAGATACTTCCCACAGTTCTCCACTCCTTCCACGCTATTGGGGAGTAAGCCTTAGCCCCATTTTACAGACCAAGAGCCGCCAAGTGTGAAATCTTGCTCAAGCTCATACCCTAGTGGCAGAGCTCCAGCAAACCACGGTGCCCTTAATCTTTATCCTCTCCACTCTGAACAGAAGTGCAGACACACCCTCCTGGCAAGCTGTAACCAATACGATCATCTCTGAGGAATCAGTTTTAGAGCCTGGCCTGCAGGAGGCTTTTTAGGGCTCCCCAGAGGGAAGCGCCTGATGCAGACCTCAGGTCTCGCGCCAGGAAAGGAGGAAGCTCAAGGCCAAGCTCTCCTGGCTTGCCCACTCATCACCTGTGTCCCCTCTGGCATCTTCCTCACCGGTGCTTTGAATTTCTCATCTTCCCAACCACTCTCTAAGGCAGGTACGGTCCTCATCTTTCAGACAGGCAACTGAAGCTCAGAATGGTTCAGTAATCTGCTCAAAGTCACACAGCTGCCGGTTTGCTAATCCCAGGTCTGCCTGACCCCAAAGCCCTTGGCTGTTTTCACTCAGCCTTATTAACACTCTCCTCTGTAAAACGGAGCAGCAGTGAAACACAGTAGGAGCACACTAATTGCTAGTTCCTTTCTAGGGGCTTCTCAGGGGCAGGACCCCTTCCAACGCCCTGTATCTCTGGGCCTCAGTTTCCCTGGCTGCAAAATGGAAGATGCAGGAGCAGCTAGGGATGAAAGCGTGGGTGGCCGAGATGCCGGCCGTCCCTCCCTCCCCGGGGACTCACCGTCGGCCGGCTGCTGGAAGTTGATATAGGCGTAACCCAGCGAGCGGCGGGTGGCCACGTCGCGGCACACGCGGATGGACAGGATGGGGCCGGCGGGCGAGAACTTCTCGTAGAGCATGGCCTCGGTCACGTCGGGGTGCAGGTCGCCCACGTAGAGCGAGGCGAGCGGGTAGCCCGCGCCGCTGGCGTTCATGATGCTGGGGCCGCGGGGAAACCAGGCGCCGGTCCGCGCGCGGCCCCGCGCTCGGCGCCCGCCTGCGCTCGCCCTCCCTGGCGGCCCCCTCCCTTTACCGCCCCCGCCGCCCCGCGCGCCAATCGCGGGCGCGCATGGGCCCGCCCCGGGTCTCCGCCCTTCCCCGAGCCCCACCTGGGACCCCTCAGCCTTCTAGAAGCCTCAGGTGGGGGGCATGTCGGACCCTGCCTGGGGAGGCGCGGAGAGCCCTCACCTGGCCTCGGGTGGGCGGCGGAGCTGAGCGCTCTCCGACAGTTCAGAGGGCGGGGCCTGGGACGGCAGAGCTGGGTTCTCATCCCGGCTATGTCATCGCCTTTCTGGGCCCAATTCCCTTCTCAGTAAAACCGGGACGACGCCCTCTTCGCAAGGATTAAAGGAGCGGTGCGTCCTGTGCGTGCTTCACAGACAGACGGGAGGGCTCCGAGCCTGACACCCAGTCTCAAAGCTTGTGCACCTTGCCTCCTGAAAGGAGTCTTTTTCTCATTAAGACAGCCCGGTCCCACCCTTCTGGAACCAGCTTTGTGACCTGGGACTGAAGGCTCCACGTGTGAGTCTGAGACCACTAAGGACTTCTCTGACCCTAGCTCTTATACTGCCAGACCTTTCCGTGGGATATTCCCCGCCCACCTCTTTCTCCTGACTAAGCCATTCTACCAGGAAGGTTCACCAAGTCACTCCATGGGAACAGCAGGGACCTAACAGGAGAACAAGGCCATGACGGTGCCCCAGGCTGAGCGCAAGACCCTTCTGTCAATTGAATTCGCAGCCTCAATCTGTGGTGTGGCGCCATTCTTGAGAAATTCCCATTCACTGTGGACCAGTGCTCCACCACCTGGCCTCCCACAGGGCCTCTCCTGGTCTCCCTGCTGCCACAAAGCAGGGAGATTCCCGCTGACCTTTGGTTGGGTGTGACTCGACCGCTCCAACAGCTCCGGAACCGCGGGCAGGAACTAATCTGGCTGTCCACCCTCACAGCAGCAAGAAAGCACCACCCAAGTCTAACCTTGAGCTAAAACACTCCCCTCTCCTGATTTTCTCCCTCCTGTGGCAGTGTGGACATCTTTAGACAGGGGCAAATCCCACGAGGAAGTGCGGTGCTCCAGGCAGGCACCATAAACAGTGTCAGGACAGACGGCAGAGGCCGGCAGGCCCTCGAAGACCACCAGGCCTTATGCAGCCATCTCTCACTGGCTTGGTGACATCTCAGGCTTAAAGAGGGGGTAGGGGGTCTTTGAGTGGGAAGCAAAGTAACTGGCCTTACCAAATATGAGAAGCCACAAAAGAGGACCTAACACCTGGATGCCTTGTGCTGGAAGGTGGAGAGGCTGTTAATGTAATTTCTTCCCCTTTGCAACACCCTGACTTCTGGTTCTAAAGGAGGAAGTAAGAACTGTTGCCTACTTTTAAGAGTAGAGCCAAAAATAACTGTGATCAGAATAGTTAGCTAGTTCTGGTAACGAGAGAGATGGCGCCACACATCAATTCACAGGCAACTAACTGATAAAATTTTTTATTTCACTTTTGAATTTTTACACTTTTCCTGATTATTCCATGTAAGGTGGAACCTAGAACTGTTTAAAAGACATACACAAATCTAGTACATCAATAACTGGGGATTTTTCTTTTTTGCTATACTATTTTCACAACCACGGGTGTGCTTGCTAGGCAATATAACCATCACAGAAGCTAACGTGAGGCAGAATACTGGTAAGGAGAAATGAAGCAAGAGAGAGCTACCAGATATACACACAGGCTCGTTCCACAGTCACTACTGCATTTTCAAGCGCCAAATATTAACTGCACGTTTTTGTTCAGCTAGAAAGGAGAGAGGGATTTTTTTTGTTTTTTTCTCTTTTTTTGGTTTGTTTTAAATCAGTGCATGAATGTTTCTTTTCTCATTTCAGCAGATGGACAAACAGATGGACACTAGAGCTACGTGGAATGTTAAAGGGAGGGGGGGTACTGTGAGACTGGTAGGCCTGGCGATTCCTGACTCTCCCATTGCAGTGCTCACGCACCTTCCCTGCGTTACAGTCTTGTTTAAACATGGCTGCAAACTTGGCTGGATGAGGACACTTGGGAGATCGGGCGACAGGTACTAACAAGCATTGTCGGGGCTGGCTGCGATACAGGGAGAAGTCATGGATATTTAAAAACACGTTTTTGATCCAGATCTTGGTATGACCGAAGAGCAACAACTGTGCTGAGAACGGGAGGAAGACCGAGCTGTGGTGCTGGAAGCTCTACTCGACTCTGGGAAGTGAGGCTGCTCACCACAGTGCTCTCCAAGTTCCTCACCCCCCAGGCCCCCTATCCCTGCCCATATCGGATTAAACAGTGAACGAAAGACAAATAAAGACAGCATTCAAGAAGAAAAATGCAAGGAAGGAGGAGGACAGAAATTTAAACAGGGAAGAGAAAACCAAAGTCAACAGTCAAAAAGGACAGTGGGAAAGGTTTAGATTTCAAAATTTAAAAGCCCCGAGCTAAGAAGAACCCAAAGACTGAGCACTCCTCAAGTGAAAGGCAATCTCTGTGGAACATTATTGTTAAAGGTATTATCCAGGACAGTAAGGCCATTCCTAAGATACGTGGCTTTTTTTCTTCTTTAGCTCGTGGGACAAGGAAAACAGATGCCACTACTGAAGCACAAGCTGCAAATCATTAACATATTGCTGTAGGAGAGGGGCTTTAGTCACGTGTGTTGGATGAGCACTGGACCTTTTCATGGTGTCATAACCCAGTTATCCGCCACAAAGAATTTCAATTTCAGGCTTCGAGTTTCCTCAGAGGAAGACACTGTGGACATGTGCGACCAGGGACTTTTGAGTGGTAACAACCCCAACTGGTCAAGGGTCTATAAGCCGTGAACAACAGGCAGAATTACCGTGATTTACCATGAAACTCGAATGCCAAATGACAGCTGTCTCACTGCAAGTCCCAGCGTCACAATATAATCTCTATAACTTTCTGTACAACTTTACAATGGAACTGTATTTCAGTGACTATTGTGATATCAGATTAAACTTCCAAAAAGTTATACATAATTCAGGTCTATTTTTTCTACCAGTAAGAGTTCTGCTAAGTTACAAAACCCCATAATCACAGTGTTCAGTTTAAAAAAAATTAAACACACATAATCCTGTCAATGTTAATCAAAATCAAAACTTCAGAATGCCGTGGCATTTATGTGACCAATCTGAGTTTTAGATACAAATACCAGCTGTTTATCCCATGGACCATTTTTGCTAGGCTGAGGCTGTGAAAAATCGAAAGTCGATGTACGATTCTTTTTTTTTTTTTTTTTATCGCACAAAGGGATATATGTGGAGGGTACAGAGTGACACTGAACAGATCACGAAGCACGAAAGATATTAGTTCTCTCCTTCCCCAGCATCTCCTTCATCTCCCTGGTTTTCCGACGTCCACAGCTGTAAGAGAGAAACAGAGCTCCAATCACAGCAGGGCTGGTGAAACTGACTCAGGGAGGGGGCCCAGGTGCTATCATCTTCTCTCACTCGACTGTGAGAATTCTTCCTGTATTACTGCAGACAGTGACGACTGCAAAGGTCAAAACCTCAGCAGTCGTTTTAACCAATATAACAATTTAAAAATTTAGCTGTACTTACAGAGTACACAAGTGCCCTCGAGTCTTGGGCAACAGTGAATTATTAAGTAGGTGACCAGTGAACAGGACTACAAACCCTCCTCCATAAGCAGTCACTGAAACCCGCCGTACTTACAGTGAGATTGTCCCTAAGCAACTGCATGATCAGGGTGCTGTCTTTGTAAGACTCTTCATTCAGTGTATCCAATTCAGCAATCGCTTCATCGAATGCCTAAAACAAAGAGCCTTTAGCCAAGAAGTCACAGATTCTTTGCAGATAGCCCAATTTTTTTTTCTGCTAACAAGTGAATATCATTTCTCTTCCTGTACAGTACTTTGGGGAATCTAGGCTATTATTACATTGTTGTTTCAGCAAACATATAGTAGTGACCCTTCATCTGCAGTTTCACTCTCTGAGGTTTCAGTTACCCACAGTCAACTAGGGTCCAAAAATATTAAATGGAAAATTCCAGAAACAAACATTTCATTAAGTTTTAAATTGTGCGCCATTCTGCATAGCATGATATAATCCCATGCCATCCCACCCGGGACATGAATCATCCCTTTGTCTAGCAGATCCCACATCGTATATGCTCCCTGCCTGTTAGTCACTTAGAAACCGTCTCAGTTATCACATCAACTGTCTCGGTATCACAGTGCTCGTGTTCAAGTAATGCTTATTTTACTTAATAATGGCCCCAAAACACAAGAGCAGTGATGCCGGAAATTTGCATATGCCAAAGAGAAGCTGTAAAGTGCTTCCTTTAAGCGAAAAGGTGGAAAGTTCTTAACTTAATAAGGAAACTAAAAAAAAATTCGTATGCTGAGGTTGCTAAGATCTATGGTTAACTCTTATTACAGTATATTGTTATAACTTCTATTATCAGTTATTGTTGTTAATCTCTTACTGTGCCTAATTTATAAATTAAACTATCATAGATATGTACGTATAAGAAAAAACATAGTATCTATAAGGTTTGGTACTCTCTGTGGTTTCAGGCATCCACTGGGGGTCTTGGAACGTATCCCCCAAGGATTAGGGGGGGGACCACTGCAATGCACGTTTATAAAGCATCAATCAACAGTAACAAATTCCTAGACAAGAACTTCACTGAACCTAGCAAGTCACAGGCATTACTGTGAACCCAGCACAATCATTCTAGGCCAACTCACACAATTTTTTAATTACCAAAGACATTTCTAGTAATCTTTCTTTTTTTAAACTAAAACTCAAAAGGTCTGCATAAAAGGGATAAAGGGAGAAGAGAAATTCACACCACTAAATCTGATTCAATTATGTGATGGAACTTTGAAAATTCATTTCACACACTTTTTCCAAATTAAAAAAATTTTAAATGACAGTGTGCAAGTTGAAGACTACGGAAATATGTAGAAAAGGCAACTGTGTTACCAAAAGAAGACAGGCAGTAACTGAGTACACAAATAAAACACGGGCTGATTTCTTTTATTATAGCCACAACCTCAGATCCTGGTACAACGATGACGATTTATAACAGAGGCCCACAGCCCACAGCTTGACAAGAAACAAAAAACTACCTTCACTCTGAATTTTCTACAACCACCCCCCAAAAACAGCAGTCAACAAAAACAAAACAAAAACCAGCAGGAGGTGTTAGAAGAAATAAAAAAGTAATAGGTCTGTATTTATTTCATAAAAGATATACTCCTACCCCAGAAAATCTTCAAAAAAATCCAAGACAATGAGTTATGCTCAGGTTAAAAAAAAAAGGGGGGGGGATTATTATAAAGAACAAGAACTGTTTTACTCTGATCAGAAAACCAGAAAGGCCTTTCTCACCGTTTTCGCCAGGCTGCAAGCCTTTTCAGGAGAGTTTAGAATCTCATAGTAAAAGACCGAGAAATTGAGTGCCAGGCCGAGTCGAATCGGGTGTGTGGGCTGCATTTCTTTCTTACTAATTTCAAACGCTTCCTGGTAAGCCTGCTGGGAGTTCGACACAGTGGCTATAAAAAAGATAAAAAATATTAAAGGTTGGGTTCTTTCATAGGTTGCATCATACGCTGGATCTACCACCAAATTATTTTATCAAACTGGGCTGGAACAAATGACCTATCAAATGAAGGGTTAGTGTCTCCACCATTTGATTAACAATCAATGTTTATTCTAAGCCAAGTACTGTATTAAATACTCTCAGGGAAAACAAAGACAATTATGACAAAGTCTACTAAAGCAGTTAAGAAATACCCTTTAAGAAGCTAGAAGTGGAAAACAATATGTTCTAATGGAAAGATCATGGACTTTAGAGTCAACACACCCACATGTGAATTCCCAACTCTTATTCATTAGGTGTGTGGCCTGGAGTGAGTGAAAACCTCCGTGAGCCTTGGTTTCCTGATCAGAAAAATGGGCATACTCCCACCTAAACTCAGAGGGTTGTAGGAGGGATAAATGAAGAGTCTAAAATACTTGGCACATAGTAAGCACTTAGTAAAGCACAGCTATAATTATCACCCTCACAATAACACAGGAATGTGATAAAACAAATGCATCACTATTTACTATGGTGGTTTCCGGCTATCAAACATTTTAAAGGTTCACCTCTAAAAAGAGAGGTACCAAATAGTCCTCAACATAAAGATCCCTTTACATAGACTACCACATGAGACTTATAAGGCCCTCCATATTTGCCCCTTAGGTACATTTCAATGTGTCACCCCCACAACCTTGTTTATCACAGACCAACACACTGCTGCAGTCCTTCACATTCTGAGTACTGTGATGTTGACATCTATGGTGAACAAAGCAAAAACTCTTAAAATTATTATGAAGGAAGGCTGGGTACACTACTGGGCAAATTTCTTTAAAGAAAAAAAAAAGTTACTTACTTTGTTTATTGTCTCCAGATGCCACCTCAGAAAGATATCTAAAGTAATCTCCTTTCATTTTCAAGTAGAACACCTTACTTTCTGGTTGTGTAGCATTGGGAATAAGATATTTGTCCAACAGCTCCTAAAAAATTATTCACACTCTGTTAAGAATCTGGAAATATTAAATATTTAGTTAAACTATGTTTGAGATTCAAGATATACACTAGCACTTCTAAATAATTTTTTTGAAGACTTAAAAAAACATTTTTCATCCAAAGCTTTTAAATGTTTTTTTAGCCCAGGTCCTAACAGCAGATGTCTGTATTCCTCTGTTAAAATAACAATCACTTTGACCATCCATAAGGGGTTGATTAAAATATAGTTATACAATAAAATGCTACGTAGGCCTTAAAAATGACGATGCAGAACTACACTGACAACTCGGAAAGGTTCTCAAAAGAAGGCTGGGTGGAAAAAAAAAGCAGATTATAAATACCACATGAATCCTACTTTAATGTTGAAATATCTATGTGTACACCCACACAAATATGTAAGGGAAAAGTCTGGAAGGATATTTATCAATATGTTGATAATGGTTCTCTGGGTGATAGGATTACAAGTCATTTTTACTTTCTTATTTATATTCTTCCGCCTTGTCCCTTTTTTTTTTTAAAACAATGAACTTATATTACTTCTGTAATTAGAGAAAAAAAAATCTTTCCATTTGGGGAGGAAAAAGGTGATAATAGAGCAAAACTGCCAACAACTAGGCTTAGAGTCAATCAGACCTGGGTGGAAATCCCTCCTCTGCCTCTTACTATCTGTGTGACCCTGGACAGATGACCTCATCACCCTGGGCCTCGGGTTCCTCAGCTAACAATGGGGAAGTTAACAGCCATCTCCTGGGGTAATTATGAGGATAAGTGAGCTACTGTACATAAAGCGCTTAACACGTTGCCTGGCACGCAGTAAGCACTCAAAAAGTAGCTAATACTATTATTAACAATAAATTCCTTTAAACATTTATGCTTACAACAAAAGCAGTTCTGAAGGAGTCCAAGCTTCGTATACAGAGCAATATTTTCGAAGAGTTGTTTTAGAATGTGGCATCCTGAAAAACTGGTTAAGAGGCAGTAAGTACCACGCTTCTCTTCACATTCTTTCAGATGCTCTTAAAAGCTGGTCTACATTTTCAGGAATTATGGAACTTTCTTGCCCTTGGGATGCATGCCATACTTCATCTGAATACCAGATGTACCTAACATTCAGGAATTAGTGCATCATTAACAAACCCCCAAATTACCAACAGGCAACAAATTTAGCCATGACACTCTTACACCATCAATCTAACAAAAAGAGCAGCTCAATGCAAACGCTTAGCTATGAGGGGATTTAATCAACCCAAGTGAGCAGAGGCAAGGGGCAGGAGTCATTTTAATGTTCTTTGCAGACAGACAGCGTGTAATTCCTCATGGATTAGGCATGAGGAGTACTGCCTGACGGCTGACAAGCTTTGTACTGGTTTTCAAAAGAAAGGTGTCATGGGCAGTAATTCGGAGAGGCAGCCAGCAGGGGAGGAAGCAGATCCCCAAGTGTGAATTCCTTTTCCCTTCAAAGCAGCCCTCACCGTTCATTTTTACCTGATTTCACCTGGAAGAAAAAGAAAGTTCCCAGTGGGCTCAGGATGTGAGGGAAAGACAATATGATCATGATTGCTCTAGGATACGCACCCCTCCCATCCAACCTCAGGCCGTGGCCGGAGCGCAGGCAGTTAGGAATCCATCATCCAGCTACGGCTTATGGAAACACAGGGGAGGAGGCTCCCATGCCACCTTGGACTGGGCTTTGGACTGCAGGCCCCAAGTGACCGCCGCAGCTAACTTTCAGACTAAAACAGAACTGTACACTGTGCAGGCCCTAACTGGGGGAGGCTGAAAGGCAGCCCGGCTTTTTGCTCCTGTCTCCCTAATGGAGATGACATCATCACTCAGCATAATACACAGAACAGCCTCCCTGTGGCTGCATCTACCTAAAATCCTGCCTATCTGGCCTCAATTTCTAAAGAAAAGGAGGAATGTTGACTAAATGTTCCCGTTTTTCACAGGTCTTTTTGAAGAGAGAGGAAAATACCCCATAAGTGATGAGCAACCTCTGATCAAGTAAGAGGTGAGAAAAATCACACCATATGCTTAAAAATTAGTTGCAAATGGTTTGCAGCTTTCCACTATATTCAGACACTTTTCTCTCATAAGCTGTTTGAGAGTTTGCATCTGTACATTAAATTAATACTACTGAGAAATCATTGTCTAAAACAGAAAGCCTGGCCTCTTACCAGAACATCATTGCAGATATCCTGCAGTTCCGCCTCTATCTTCTCGCGGTACTCCCTGCCCATCTGCTGCTTCTTCTCGTTCCTCTCCGTTTTCTGTTCGATGCTGGAGATGACACGCCAGGAAGAACGGCGGGCACCCACCACATTCTTGTAGGCCACGGAGAGCAGATTTCTCTCTTCGTTGGAGAGCTCGTGCCCCTGTTCCGTGACTGCCTTCATGGCAGCAGCCATGTCATCATAGCGCTCGGCCTGCTCGGCGAGTTTGGCTTTCTGTACCAGCTCACTTTTATCCATGGTCATTCCCTAGAACAAGAGCAGGAGAAAAAGAAAAAGAAAGCAAATGTCAGGCTTCAGGCCCAGGAAATGCAGGTGTGAATCTTCTTCCAAGCCATTGGGAAAGAAACAGACCTCAATGTGAAACATCTACTTTCAAATGCCCTCAACAATACTGACCTCGAGCTCCTATAGGGTTAGGTGCTTTGCTAAGGTCTTTTCATTATTTTGGTCAATTAATTTTCCAAACAGTTCTACAGGGTAGATAGATTCACAACAATCCCCCCCCACTACGTTTTTTTTGGGAGGAAGATTAGCCCTGAGCTAACATCTGCCGCCAATCCTCTTCTTTTTGCTGAGGAAGATTGGCCCTGAGCTAACATCTGTGTCCATCTTTCTTTACTTTATATGTGGTCCGCCTGCCACAGCATGGTTTGATAAGCGGAGCATGGGTCTGTGCCTGGGATGTGAACTGGCAAACCCCGGGCCACCGAAGCGGAGCGTGAGAACTCAACTCAACTGCTACACCACCTGGCTGACCCTGCTTCCCCTTTTTTGAGGTGAAGATATGGAGGTTCAGAGAAGGCAAGTGATGTACCCAGGGCAACACTGCTAGAAGATGGGGAGAGCAAGAACTCAAACTCAAGTCCCTCTGTCTCTAGAGCTTCTGTTTTCTTCCACTTTCCTAATCTGCCCCCTCAACACAGACAGACTGCTTAGCAACTATTTCTTTAGGAGCTTATGCTAAATATATGTCCTTTACTTGTTTCAAGAATTATCTGGTTTTGACCAAATGTTTTTTTCCCATAGCATAGCGAAAAACACCTTAAGCGTGATAATTGCTTCAATCAATCTTAAAGCAAAAGATATGACTTTAAATGTTGTATTTGGCAGTGCCCATCAAGCAGGAGGTACCTAAAAAATGGGAGCCATTTTTCTCCTATCTTTTGCAATTTGCTAACTTTGTTACAAGGACACACTGTAGACAGAGCACAAACGAAGGGGAGGCAGATGTGGCTCTCTCTAGCACCAGCTCTGCTACTTAGAAGTGGTATGACCTTGGTCATATTGCTTAACCTCTAAGAGCATCCGTTTCCTTACTGGAGAAAAGAACACTATAACTCTCCATGGGGCCGCTGTGAGGAACAAAGGACTCAATCTATGTGAAGGCGCTTTGAAAAGTTTAGTACAGACAAAAGTCAGGCACTAATTGCGTACATGGTAAAAGCTGCCGAGATATAAGCATATTCAACAAGATGCACAGCAACAGAATTTCAAACCATAATGGAGTTCATGTGAAAGTTTTTCTGAAGTAGACAAAAATCTTAGTGACTTCAGTTTATCACTTTATCAAACCCTTTATACACCGATTAATGAACAGAATACCTCTAAATTATTCACCTCACTTTACTCAATTCCCTACTACGATAATCATCACTTATAGAAAGTGCAGTAATTTTTGGATAACATGTAGCTAAAAAATTATTAACCGATAAGAGTTAGTTTTATGTGCTGTTAGCTTAAATTTCAATATATCCATCTGTGCCACAGTGTACAACCTCACTAATATCTTAAGGCATAAAAAGATAATAGTACTTTAGACAGTAGTAGGAATATCAGTATTTTTAAAACAAATTTTTTCATTACTATATAATGGTATCACAATTTTAGACTCTGAAAATGATTAATCATCTTAAAAGAGCAAAGGAGGTATAACCCCTACTCACAAAATGGTTTTACCTCAAAAGTCATTTTTGTATTTTCAAGGGAGAAATTCTACAGACAGGGCCCTATCACATAAAAATGTTTTATTAAATGGAGCACAATGATAAGCCACACCCCAAATCTAGACAATTCAGAAAAGAGCTGGTTCTCTAGCGCGGAACTACCATTTTTCTTCCTACTGAATACTATCTGAATCATATTCAAAGCTATGTCCTATATAAGGCTCGCTAATTCTAAGCTTACACTCGTGAAACAAGTCTCACCTTGGTCTGTCTGACATCTTCACCCACATCACTAGGATGAGACCATAAGAGAGATGATAATCCTCATGCAATATTCCATTTGCTCTTCTACATTTCCCAGCAAACCCCTTCTCTTAGGAGGAGACACATGGTTAGTTCTTGAAACTGAAAAGCCTATGTGTGGTTCACCAGGCTCCCTTCTCCTACAGCAACCACCTAGAAAGCCATGTGTTCTACATGGTGCTGCCACAAAACAGCAGGGTTTCTGTAGCCTGAGTCCCAGAGCGACTGTGTACTGCAGAGAATCCTACAGATCTGCATTGGACACGTGATGCGAAAAATACACTAACTTTTGTCGGGTTAAGCCACTGACATGTTGGGACTGTTCGTTACCACAACAGAACCCAGCCTACTCTAAGACAAGTACATCAAAAATACACTACTCATCATCTTAAAATTACATGCTCTCGTAGTATATCTAACTTTCTTGACCATAAACTCTTTCAGATCAGGACACAATCTCCATCATTAAGTAACTCGACTTCATTGTTCCTAAAAGTGAGAAGCAGAGAAAAGCCAAGTTTCAATGAAGACACAAATTTTCCAGTCTGCAGACTAATTCAAAGCTGGCAGTCAGTTAGTGGCCCACTTCAAAGTTCATAAAACAGCACCTGTTCAAGTCTACTTAGGAAAGATTCCAATTAATAAAGGACTGGCCAAAAGCCAATTCAGAGCTAAGCCATCTCACGCAGTATTGTAAGTAATAGAGAAACACAAAGGCTCAGCACGGCTAAAGGATGCCATGAAACTCTGTGGCCCTACTAGACTCCTCAATTACGCCCCCCACCCCCACTTCTTCTCCCCTTTCCAAACATTAAAAGTTACATCATACCTCTCCGAAGAATCCTGACTACTCCTTGGGACCTCCCAAATGGACACACCCTATTTCTCAAAATAAAATGTGGCCTTTCTGGTTTGGGTCCAACTATTTCAAGCTTCTTTGAGATCACCGCAGGAGCTCCTGGAGACTGAGAACTATCGTGATGTGGTAAGACTGAATGCATGCCTTAAAACATGCATCCATCTGTTTAAAAAATTTTAATTACACACACAGAAACAACTTACAACAAACAAAATCCATGGCCGAATGTCCTGATGCCTACTGCTTATGTAACTTCTGACTTATATAACACGGATTTTGAAGCAGTGAGACCAATTTCAACAGGAAGTGGGTTACACAACACCCAGCAGTTTGGAAGAAGGCAGCAGACAAGGGAGAAATGAAATTGTGCCTATTTCTACTTCTAGACTAAACCTCCATCCATAGCCTCTCCCCAGTCCCACTGCTGTCAGTCTCTCATTGTCTTTAGCCCCCTTCATGTCTTTGCTACCAGACCCATTCTCAAAACTCTAATCAAGTCACTTCCTGCTCAAAATTCTATGAAGTTCCCTACTACCAAGAGTAGAGTCAGATTTCCTCCTGTGTCAGGGAAGGCCTTCCAACCTATCTTTCCAGACTTTTCCCAATGCATGCCTTCCACGCGGTATGCGCTTCTGCCAAAACAGCCTTAAATACAAAGTGTGCTTTTCTGGCTCCCTGTCTGTGCTCACCAAGCCACTCCCTCTGCCTGCAATGTCAATGTCCTTTCCCAGCTACCTGCATACAGAATTCTTCAGAGCACAACTCAGATGCCATCCCCCCATGAAGCCTCTGTTAAGTTGCTAAGCCTGAGCTGTCTAATGTGAAAGCCACTAGCAGCATGTAGAAATCGTAATATTTTGGATATAAGGAGTTAAATTTTTTAAATTACTAAAATTAACTTCACTTTTTTTTTCTAATTCTTAAATGTAGCTACAGAAAATTTTAAATTACATGTGGATCACATTCTATTGCTATTGGACAGCACTGCTCTAAGCTGAAAATATTCTCACAAGCATTTCATCTATACCTCTCAATTTCTAATCACATTTCTTCAGTGCTAAAATTCTTGGACATAACCCTTAAGTCCCTGACTACACCAATACTACTTTAGGGCATGTCCCCCAGCACCCTGCACACCACTGATATGAACAAACATCTGCTGAACAAACAGACCCCCAAACCAAAGAACAATAAGACTGCGAATTTGCTAGAGTTCTCTCTTCTCAAATAATTCAAAGCACCTATTCTTCACAAGCACATTAAATCCTCATTACATCTGGACCTCGTTCCTTTTCCTTCTGCACCCTACTTCAGAACTACTCTCAATCATGCCTTCTCCTTTCCTAACTTTCAATGACTCTCTTTTGGCTACTCCATCAAATCTAAACTCTACCATGCTTTCAAAGTTCTTCATAATTTGGCTCCTCCATACCTGTAAGGCTTTCTCATCCACTATTCTCCAACAAGTATCCTTCTCCCAGACGGGACATCACCGAATACCCTATAAATGCCTTGGTCAAACATGCCTGAAATTGCTTCTGTAATTCCCATCATCTAGAATGCTCTATTTATGCCCCACCTATGCAAACTCTATCCATCCATCTAGAGCTAGAAAGCCTTCCCTGTTGAGCCCAGCCCCCACTGATCGACCCTGCCTACGAACCCAAATACACTTGGAGCCTATTACACAACACAGGGCTTCTCTACGCCTATGTTCTATATGTTCTGTACCATTTACTGTACCATTTCAGTACTGTACCATTTACAAAGTTTCACCCATGTACATCCTCACAGGAAAGCTTCACATTTGCTTCTCATTTAATGCCTAAAACTGCCAGGCACAAAACTAATACTCAAACAGAGGTGCTGTGAAGATGAGGGGCAGGGAATTAAAGAACAGGAAATGTGGAAATCTTTCTTTAAAAATACGTAGTGCAAAACAATTTGAAGTACTATTATTTCTCTCACAATCCCTACACATCACTGTTTTAGCCCACAAAATGTGAGCTTGGATTTTTTTAATATACAACCCGTGAGAAGGAAAAGAAGTCTAGATTAATCTTGTCCAGGAAGCGAATATGTTATAATGTCAACACTCCTAGATAAGACTCCACCCTCAAGGTTCTCAAAATGGACACACACATAAATATTCATTAGTTTCTAACTGAATTTTCTAGAGATGCCAAGTAGTGATGGTTTATAATCAGGACCTACTTTTCTTCTGAGATTTTGAACCAAGGTCCTACCAAGAAAAACATCAGTAAGAGAGACTTTATTTACCTCCTAAAAAGCCTTAAAAGACTGCCGTCTCATCACCAGGCCTAGCATTAACAGCACAGAGTCAAGATACCAGAGCAGACAAGTTTATCAGAGGCCTCAAGAGGTCTAACCCTGCAGTGGGCAAAGAGATTCCCTTGTGCTGGGCACAGCTCAGGAAGACACCAACAGACTTCAGAACAGTTCTCAGGCACAGCCACATGATGACGATGGCTCTGGATCTGTTCTTAGTCACTAGATGCAGCAAGTCAGAGGACTGCATTTACTGATTAAATCAGCAACTGCTTAGTGAAAAAATGGAAACAATCCAGACATACAACAGGGGAGTGGTTAAAAAGAGAGACAGACAGTACAAAATTGCATGGCCATCAAAAGAAGGGATTTAATGTCACAGATTTGTTAAAGAAATAATGGGGGACGGAGGAAAAGATGCACAACAGTATTTCATTTTTGTAAAATATCCGTCAAAGAATATTATGAAGAATAATTCTAAAGGTGTCCATAAAACAACAGGGTTTCCTTCAAATAAATGAAACCCTAAATCAGACAGTAAATGCTCAAACAAGAGTATCTATGAACCAGCCCAGCCCCTCTACCACAATTCTTTGCCTAAGAGGTATTTTTTCCAGCCAGGGCAGAATACTGAGAGGTCACTTCCCAGTGGCAGAAGCAGACATCCAAGGATAAAAAGGAAAAAATAAAAATAAAAACAAATATCCATTGCTAATCCACAGTTTTTTTTAAAAAAGCATTGCAAAGGAAGAGTTGAAAATGACAGCTGTAGCCTTCTGAAGTATTAACTTTCAGCTATGTTTTGATTTCAAGGAAAAGAACATGCTCAATTCTAAAATACTGAACTTTTGAGTTTAATAATTTGTTAGAAATTTAAAACATGATAACTCCATTATCACGTACCCAGATGAGTGAAGCTCTAATATGAAACATGCATGAGTGGGATCTGTTCTTAGGAAAGCCCTACATACAACAAATCTGGGCTGCTAAAGAGAAATTAGGTGATTCTTAAAACAACCTCTCTGACTCTCAGTTTCCTCAAATGTTAAAAGGAGACCTTAACAGCTATGAAATAAGTTGATGTAAATAAAATGCCTAGATTGACAGTGCTGATCAGAGTAAAGCCTCAATAGGCAAATATTCTTACTCTTAAACCACTGCACAAAAACATAATGTATATAATCCAATGTGTGCTGCATAACTGCAAATGAAAAAACTACCAGTCTTTCCAAGAACTCTTGATTATTCACTGAGGGGAGTTCAAAAGAAATACAAGTAGAATAGTGTGATGCTCCCCTCAGAGAGCTTACACTCCCATGGCTAGAGCATGAGAAGACAGCACATATTTAAAGGTTACAAAGCTTCCTTGGAGAAGCAACCAGCTAGAATCAGAGGGAACAGGTTTAAAGAGGCTGGGTCCTGACTGGATTTACGGGTTGGTGGGGTTCTGCATAGGAAAGAAAAAGGGAACTCCAGGTAGGGACTGGAAACATGGATGGATGACTGAAGTGCATGTGTGTTTTTCTAGATGAAACAGATTTCAAAGGCCAAGGGAGATAAAGAAATGAGAACAGTTATCAACCTGGAATGAGGAAACTAACAGGAGCATCTTAAAAATCAAGGCTCAAAAGTTTCCATGGGGTAAGGAATTGACAGTAAATTCTGAATAGCATTTAGAAAGGTACCATTCCAGATGGAGCAGCTGCAGCACCATGAAGTCAAAGTTCCAGTTCTAGAGTCACTCTGCCAAAGGAAAAACAGATGCCAAGCTCCTGCAGAAGAGACTGAGAAAGTCTGTTAGTCCAGGTGGTTAGTGGGCGTCACCCAGAAAAAGTTAAGTACTCCTGGCTCTTAAAGAAAACTACTCACTGAAAAACACCCACTCCAGAAATGTCTGTGCACCATTCTACACACAAAATTCAGAGGCCGGTAATAAATTTAACTCCATTCAAACACTTGCAGGCTCTTTGTTCGAAAATGAAACACAGCCTGTCTGAAATACAAAGTCATTAGCAGTTATGTGCAGAGATCATGGAACTGTGGGGGAAACTGCACTTCTATTCCAAAATTCCTTCCCTCTTCCCTATCAGTTGTTGAATATCATTGCTAATTATGTCCTGTTAGCCAAAATTAAACCTAAAACAATGGAGGTGTCAAGTGATACGCCCAAGGTCACACAATGTGCATCAACAGAAGATATGACAATAAATCGATCTCTTGGCTTTAAGTGATCAATCCAAAAAGACAACATGCTAATTCTCATCCATAAAGACAGCCCAACTGGTCGATCTTGTGAATAGGGTTCAAAGGCTTTCGGCCCACCAACATAATGGAAGTGACCCAGTCCAATTCACCAGTACCACACACCAACTCCACAGGTTACCTGACCTCTGAGAGTCTGTTTGCTCTGAGGGTCTGTTTTCTCATGCATAAAATAGACAAATCTACTTAGGAGGGTTCTTGAAAGGAGTAATTAATTCATGATGCAAAACATTTAGCAGTCTCTGCACACTGTAAGCACTCAAACGGCAGCCACAGTATATTCCACACAAAAGTCTAACAAAAAGGGCCAGCCCTGATAGTCTAGTGGTTAAGGTTTGGCACTCACACCACTTCAGTGGCCTGGGTTCAGCTCCCGGGTGCAGAACCACACCTCTCCTCTGTCAGGTGACACACTGTGGCAGCAGCTCACACAGAAGAACTAAAGGACTTACAACTAGGATCTACAACCGTGTACTGGGGGGCTTTGGGGGGAAAAAGGAAGACAGGCAACAGATGTCAGCTCAGGGCGAATCCTTCCCTACAAAAAAAACAAAAACAAAGAAAGATACATCCTAAGATGATACTTTAAAAAAGTCTAATAAACAAATGGTCAGCAGTGAAGGGACACTTACTACACACCTCATTTCTTTTAAACCCAGGCGGCTCTGTTTAAAGACTTTTTTAAAAAGGCACATGTTAACTTAATATGCCTATCTCTAAGATAGCACTCACCACAGTTCACTGAAAATGTCTTTTCTGGCTCCCACACTGAACTGAGCTTCAGGTAGGAACCCAGATTTGTATCTTTGGGCACCCAACGTGTAGCACAACACCTGCCACACTGAATAGCAAACTGATCAATTGATGCACTTTTAAAGGAAGTGAACAAGGCTGCTTTCCCTATGTGGACAGACGTAAGCAGACTACATCTAACCTATAAAATAGACAATATTTACACTCTGCCATAGACTACTTTTTGAAAAGAGCCATCTCAGCTCATCAGGACACAAAGTTACACGTTTTGACTAATGTTTCTCAGCTACTAATTGTTATATTTATAGATTGAAACTGAGCTTCAACGAGCCCTTAGAATACTTTTCATCCATCTCCTCTATTCAAAAGTCCAATCAGTTAGCTATACAAAAAGCTATACCTGCTAATTGGTTTAGTAAATAAGAGCAACCAAAAAATCCATCAATTATGGTCTGCCTAAATGTGCAAAGCACTTAGGGGTTTATAACTACTCATTTAATCCTCAGAATCCTATGAGGTAGGTGTCATTGTCCCCTTTCACAGATGCCAAGAGTAACTTGCCAAAGGTCACAGCTGCGTCTAGTACATGCTCCTTCCTCTGTACAGCACTATCTCCTAAAGATCAATTATGATCCTCAATGCTTACTCAAGGAAAAGCTGGAATAGACAATTTTTCAAAGAACCATACAAAGTCATTACAGTGAGGTTTGAGAATTGGCCTTAATTTATCTAGCTTTAAAAATCAAAATCAAATTAAGCAGTTAAAAACAGCATATGCCAAAAGCTCACCAGACTGTCAAACAAGCTTTACGGAAAGGTTTGCAGGCACACGGTACCAATGGCCAGGGCTCACACCTACTTTATTGTTGCCTCCAATCTCCGTCCTGGTCAAGGCCATTCAGAAATAACTTTCATTGTTGGGTTTCATAGGGAAAACAATGAAATCAACTAACCAATACAGGAAAAAACTTACATAACAGAGGTTTGGCCAGATTTAAAGAAGTCATCTCACTAACCTACGGCTTGCTGGGAATGACTTGTTCTCGACGCCACCAATCAATTGCATCTCATTTTAAGTATTAGAAACATGTAACTGTGCCTATAGCAGAAGATCTTTTAGCAGAGAAAGCAGTAAGACAACCGGCTTTTAGCATACACATCACAAAATGGGAAGTACTTTAGTCTATTTTTTGCTCCCTTAGAAAAATTCCCTCCAAATCCAGCTCTGACTGTTAGTTTCTCCACCATGACGTGTAGGTCACTACTAGGATCATATTCGTGTAGAGACCAAGATGGTTCTAAAGGTTAACAGTTGCCATTATACAACTAATTTCTTGCCCCTTAGCTACAGTGAACTGCCACCTCCCCCTAGAAAAACGTATGAATGCAGGAACTTAAAGTTCTTTCCAAGTAAATTTTAGTTCATTCTCTAAAGGTACCCTCATTTAAAGGAAAATTGCTTAGTTTGATGGTACTGAAAGAGCATGGAGCATAAGAGGACGTTATAATTTAGAATTTTCTCTCTACTTACGTAGATATATTCTCTCATCTCCTCCTCCCCAACAAAATATGGAAAATTTAAAAATCTACAGAAAAAACAGTTTCGTAATAATTAATGATAGCAGTCTTGACCAAATTCTATTAGATGAAGAATTTAGAATTGGATAAATCAGTGTGCCACAAAGTAACTGATGAACCTTCTCCCTAGTATGAAGAAAATACTAGAAAATCTGGGTTCTTCACAAGCTTGCTTCCTGACGTGAACCAGCAGTATCATCCCTAAAGGCCAGAATGAATATATTCCCCTCCATAAATGTCACTATATCCATTTTCAAAAATAGCTAAAATTCCTGTTCAAATACATTTACTAAGATACATGCAAAGAAAAATGACGGACTAAATGCGCTCACAAGAAAGACAGCCTTGTATTGTTCCACCAGGAGTAGAAATCATTAGCGCCAGACTGCCTAGGTCGGATTCCTGGCTCTAGCACTTATCTTGTGCCGTGTGAGTGTGTGAGTGTGTGTGAGTGTGTGTGTGTGCGTGTGTGTGTGTGTATGCCCCTAGGATAATCAGTTAACTTCTCTGTGCCTCAGTTTCCTCATCTGTAAAACAGGGCTAACAGCACTTACCTAGCATTGGTTTTCATGCAGCTTTAGTTAATATGTGTAAAGTGCTGAGAACAAAGCTTAGCACATAACAGGCAATGTAAGTGGGAGCTATTATTATTATAGACTAATTGTTTGATGCTACCTCATCAGTTGGTGAACAAACCACAAATGAATGGACTTTCTCTGTGTCTATGCTACAGAGCATATATGCATGTCTAACCCATATATGTGCACATTCATGAATATGATCAAATAACATGTATTACACGCCTACTATATCCCAGATTTTAATTTTAATTATTGAGTTTGTCCCAATAACACATCAAAGACTATTACCATTTGCATTCTACAGATGAGAAATTGTACTCAGAAAGACTGGAGATGATACACACAAAATAAAATTCTATCATAGGGGGCTGGCCCCATGGCCGAGTAGTTAAGTTCACGTGCTCCGCTTCGGCAGCCCAGGGTTTCGCAGGTTCGGATCATAGGCGTGGACATGGCACGGCTCATTAGGCCATGCTGAGGCAGCGTCCCACATGCCACAACTAGAAGGACCCACAACTAAAATATACAACTATGTACTGGGGGAATTTGGAGAGAAAAAGCAGAAAAAAAAAAACAAGATTGGCAACGGTTGTTAGATCAGGTGCCAATCTTCAAAAAAAAAATTATAATATTATTTTTTGAAAGCAACATGTATACAAAGTAGGGTTGGGTCTCATCAAAATGCAACTAGAGAACAAAAGAAAGCCATTAATAGTGAACTCTGTGATCAAAAAACAAAACCAAAAGCTTAAATTTAACAACTGACAGTTTGTAAAAAGGCCTCATGACAATTGTGGAGAGAGAAACCCAGAACCAGAGATTAAGCAGCACGCTGAAGACCACACAGCTAGAAAATGCTGCAGGTAAGACCTGAATCAAATTTATCTGACTCCAGGCCCAGTGCTCTTTCTGCTTCTATATCCACAGCCAAAAGGGCAAAATGCACTTTTTGCAGTGGCCCAAATCTCTGGAGACTCTGCCTCAGGAACTAGCATCATGGGAATTTGCTCAGCCCGGTTTTATGGAGGCTGCCTCCCTGATCCATAGAGCTCCAATTCTAAAATGGCTTCAACGTAACACAAGCACTGCATGATGGGAAACGCACAGAAGATTATAGGGTAGGAGCCATACTCCAGAGGCTGACAGTCCATAAATATGTGCTACTGATGAATGAGGATATCCAATCTGAAAACCAGGTGAGTGATCCAGGCCAAATCACCTCACTTCTCACAAAGACTTCATCTGTGAGATGGGTGAATGGTTCCTCATCTCATAGACAGGAGAGGCTACGAAAATAATTCAGCAGTTGCTACTGGATTACTAGCCTTCCATTTTGAAAACCGCAGTAAAATTCTAACTTGGGTCCAATAAAATTGACAGTTTTACCCTCAACATCCTGTGTGATGTTAAAGACACAGATCCAAGAAAAATGAGGGCTCAGATAACTAAGATACAGTTCTAAATACAAAATGGGGTGCACTGGAAGCAGTCAAGAAGAAAATCACTAAGAACTAACTAATATCTATACATATCAATTTCTAACTGGAAAATGCAAAAAGCTGAGTAGCCACGTGTCCAGTGCTATAAATTGCATATGTGTGTGGTTTCATGTGAACAAATGAGATGGAGTGAGAAATGCAGACAATTTTCATATTCTTTTAAGTGCTTCATCTTTCTGTTTTGGCTCCTGCGGCCGCCTGATTTTATACGTTCATAACATCATCTTGCCAAATTCCATCTCCCACACAGGGCAAGTAAAATCAGAGCCTGATGCTATCTAGCCTTAGCAAAGAGAAAAGCAGTGAAGTCAAGGACAAGAGACGTGCATTTTTACAAAAGGCTGGCAAACTATCTTATCAATACTGCCGCCTTTGAAAATCCCATTACATGCCAGTTCTCCATTTGCAAAAGACAAAGATGTACTCATCTTCTGAAGAAAAGGGGCCCAGATCACTCCCACCCCCTTCCCCATCACCAGGGAGGCCACTAGGCAAATTTCAGTTCTAAAAATGTACTAACACACTGTATGGGGGAATTTGGGGCGAGAACACAAAAGACTCTGGCTCTCAATGACGGTAAATACCGTGGGAAAATACTCCGATTCTCAGCCTCTGACATTTTTTTCCTGGGGATCCGGCCTGACTCAGTAATCGGTTCCAAGAAATCCATTAGCTTGATTCAAACCTCAACCTGTGCTTCTCAGGGGATCTCGGGTCCTGCCAGGCTCCAAAACCAGCGAACGATGATGAAATGGCTTTACTGCAAAGTGGGAAGGGGTTCTCCCAAGGTTAAACCCCTTAGCCATCTCCCGGGGGTCAAGCAGGGGCCCTGGGGCTCGAGAACTCGCCCGCATTCGGTTAAATTTCAATTTCTGGAAACCGGAAAGGCAGGAGCACGGGTCACAGGGCTGAAAAGGTGGGCTCTCGCCGCCCGAGGCGCAGGGAGGGGTCGCGCGGGGATCGAAGCTGGGTCGTGAGGGAGCGGCGGGGGCCCGCGGCCCGATGTCCCTTCCGGCCCAGAGAGGAGCCGCCGGCACCCGCCCGCCGGGCAGACGCAGGCGGCGAGGGCGGCCCGGGCCTCTCTGAGAGCGAAGGGCCCGGCCCCGGAAACAGGGAGGGGCCGCGGCGAGGCCGGGCCCGCCACAGGCGGCGGCGCGGGGCGGAGGAGGCCGCGAGCCCCTATCCAGGGGCCCACCCGCGGGGTCGCATTCGCCGCCGCCGCGGCCCGGGGGAGCTTGGGGCTGGGGCCCCAGGGGGCCCCGGGAGGCCCCCGCGCCGCACTCACCGTGGGAGGACTGCAAGGGGCGAAGACCTGGCGAGAGGAGCTCCGAGGGCGGTGACCGCTTCCTTCCCAGGCCCACTCCTCAGGCGGCGGCGGCGGCTACAGGGGCGGCGGCAGCAGCAGCTCCCGCGGCTCCGGAATCGGCGGCGGCGGTGGCGGCAGCTCCACTTCCGCTCCGGTCGCTACTTCCGCTCCGGCCCGAGCCCCGCCCCGCCCCTGCGCCGCCTCCTCATTGGGCGAGCGGAGCACGGGGTTGCCCCGGCTGCCCGAGAGGGGCGCTGGCCGAGGGAGGAGGAAGCAGAGCGGGGAGCCGAGCTGCGGCGCGCGGGGGAGGGTGGGGGTCCTGGCTAGGAGGGGGAGCGGGGAGGGAGCGGGGAGGGAGCGGGGAGGGGGCGGGCGAGGGGGACGGAAGTGGGGGCGGGGAGCGGAAGGAGGAGGTGGGCGGTGAGGGGGCGGAGCTGGGGGTGTCGAGAA
This sequence comes from Equus asinus, assembly GCF_041296235.1. NCBI lineage: Eukaryota > Metazoa > Chordata > Mammalia > Perissodactyla > Equidae > Equus > Equus asinus. Next base: position 35,201,470 of record NC_091804.1, on the reverse strand, counting down.
ATGGAGTGTGTGGGAACGAAGAGGACCGGGCGAGGTTTGGGGTTGGGCGGGCCTGAGGCTCGGGTGATGCCCGCTCTCGGAACTCGCCAGGGCCAGGCCTGGAGACTCCGAGGTCATCGGTTCCCACCCCATCCAGAGAGCAGTCGTCATGGGGGTCGGCGGTTGAGGTCTGTCCCCTGATGCTGAGTGCTACGGGAATAGTGGACCCGCGGAAGCACCGAAATTGTTCATCCCTGAATTTTCGCTTAGTCCTCCCTTCAGTCCTTCCTCCTTTTGTGGATTGAAAAGGCCACGTGAAGTGCCGGAATCGAACCTGCGCAGGTCTTTCACAAAGCCTGTATCTAGGATCTCTTCATGGAGATCCCCCCTTCCCAGGGCTCTTAGAGGGAGCTTCAGAGAAGGAAACCCTCCACGGCCCCACCACCGTGACTGCTCTCGCCATGATCGGCGTTCACCTCCTCCCCAGGCCGCTGACTCTTAAACCCGGTTCTGCAAAATGCCTCTCACCTCCACTCCTTTCCTTTCATTCATTCTTTCTACAAATATTTACTGAGTAGGCTTTATGCTTAGTGCTGGAGACACAGCAAGTGCGAGACAGACGGGCTCTGCTGTCTTGGAGTTTACAGTCTGGTAGGAGAACAAAGTAAGTAGGCCTTTGTCATCTCTCCTTTACCCTTAGCTTAATGATGGACTTGTAACTCATCACCCTATTCTCGCCCTGCCCCCATCAACTGCCAAAGTGATCTTTTAAAAATGCCATTCTAATAGTGTCCCTTTCTTGCTTAAATCCTTTGGTGACCTAGAAGACAATTGGTCAGCTCCTTGAGTGTGACAATCAAGGTTTTGCAAAAGCTGCCCTTACCCTTCACCTTTCTTTGCTATTTCTCCTCTGTCATAAAACCCCAGTGCAATTGGATGATTCCTTATCCTCCCAATGTGCCTGCTCCAGTATTTCTAAACTGTTTGTGTTAGTTGCCAACATTTTTTAAAGTCTGAGAGATTTCTGTCTGAACAGAAATCTGCGTCTCTGCCTTGTCTGGCAGCACTGTGTCCACACTTCTGTGTGGCAGTGATTGGCTGAAGCCAAGGAGTGGCTGCCCACTCTAGATCAGGCATCAGCTTTTCAAAGTGCCAGGGTCCCGCCTGACCTGAGTTTGCTTTCCTCATTTATGTCATCTGTCATATGGGCATTTGTGCCAGTGACCCCCGTACTACAACACCTTTAACATGAGCAAGATTGAAAGGGAGTGTTGTGTAATATAAACAATATAGATTTGACATCGTCACTACAGGATTTGAACCCTGGAAAAGTTTCCCAGTGCGGAAGCTTTCCCACGGGGATCCATCTTTGGCAAACCAAAGGTCACTAATCCAGGGACTGCTCAGGTTGAAATGAGCCTTAATGTGGTATGGCTGTGCCTTATGCCCCCATCTGGAACATAGCCTGGTGGGTCAGAGTGCTCATGGTAATTACACCATAAATGACCTCATCAGTGCATTGAGAGATCAGACGTGCCCATTGCCAGGCGTCCCTGGGTGCCTGCTAATGGATTAGCTGCTTTCACCATCTCTGCATTCTAGTCCAGGGGTTGGCAAACCACTGCTATTAACTGACAGAGATACAAAGAGATATTAAAATACAATGTGGCAGCCACAAGAATATGTATGCCCAGGGTATTGTGGGAGCCTGGGAGAAGGGCACCTAACCCGTCTTGGGAGTGTGGTGAGAGAACAGGAAAACCTTTCTGAAAGAGGTGATACTTAGTCTTAGATTCCGTAATGAATCTTTTTTTTAATTAATAGACTTTATTTTTTAGAGCAGTTTTAGATTTACAAAAATATTAACCAGATATTGCAGAGAGTTCTCATATACCCAATCTCTCCCCACCCACAGTTTCACTATTAACATCTTACATTAGTGTAGTACGTGAGTTAGAATTGATGAACCAATATTGATACACTATTAAGTAAAGTCCATCATTGACATTAGGATTCATTCTTTTTGTTGCACAGTTCTATGGATTTTGACAAATGCATAATATCAGATATCTACCATTACAGTATCATACAGAACAATTTCACTGTCCTGAAACCCCTGTGCATCAGCTAGTCAGCTCTCACCCCCTCCCCTCACCCCAACCCTTGGCAATCACTTCTCTTTTACACTCCCTTTAGTTTTGTCATTTCTGGATGTCGTATAGTTGGAATGATAGAGTCTGAAGCCTTTACTGACTGGATTCTTTCACTAAGCAATATGATTTAAGGTTCTTCCATGTCTTTTTATGGCTTGATAGCTCATTTCTTTTTATCACTGAATAATATTCCATTGTATGGCTGTACCACGGTTTGTCCATTTACCTCCTGTTATGGATTGACTCGTGTCCTCCAAAAAGATCTACTGAAGTCCTAACCCCTGGTGCCTGTGGGTGTGACCTTATTTGGAAAAGAGTCTTTGCAGATGTAATCAAGTTAAGATGAGGTTGTTAGAGTGGCCTGAGTCCAATATGACTGGTGTCCTTAAAAAAGAGGAAAAGGGGTTGGCCCAGTGGTGCAGCGGTTAAGTGCGCACCTTCCACTTCTCAGTGGCCCGGGGTTCTCCGGTTCAGATCCCGGGTGCGGACATGGCACCGCTTGGCATGCTGTGCTGTGGTAGGCGTCCCACATATAAAGTAAAGGAAGATGGGCACAGATGTTAGCTCAGGGCCAGTCTTCCTCAGCAAAAAGAGGAAGAGTGGCAGTAGTTAGCTCAGGGCTAATCTTCCTCAAAAAAAAAAAAAGAGGAAAAGCCAGGTGGAGACACACAGGGGCAAGGCCGTGTGATGACAGGCAGGGATTGGAGTGAGGCAGCTACAAGCCAAGGAGTGCCAGGGATCCATAACCACCACTGGAAACTAGGAAGAGGCAAGAAGGAGTTCTAGCCAGAGTCTCAGAGGGAGCACAGCCCTGCTGACACCTTGATTTCAGACTTCTTGACTCCAGAACCGGGAGAGTATGGTTGGTTGTGTGAAGCCGGCCAGTTGTGGTACTTTGTTGCAGCAGCCACAGGAAACTGATAGACCTACTGAGGAACATCTCGATTCCGCTTTTGACAATTGTGAGCAAAGCTGTATAAACACCTGTGTGCAGGTTTTTGTGTGGACGTAAGTTTTCAGCTCTTTTGGGTAAATACCTGGGAGCATGATTGCTGGATTGTATGTTAAGACTGTATTTAGTTTCGTAAGAAATTGCCAAATCGTCTTCCAAAGTGGCTGTGCGATTTTGCGTTTCCACCAGCAAAGAAAGAGAGTTCCTGGTGCTCCATATTCACACCAGCGTTTGGTATTGGCAGGTTTGGTTTTTATTTTGCATTGTTTTTGATTTCAGCCATTCTTACACAGATGTGTAGTGTAAGAACCTGGTTTTCTCTCCAAAAGTTTCTTTTTTGTTCCTCATATTTTGAAATTTCATGATTAATGACGTTGAGACGCCCAGTGGGTTTCCTTTATCCTCTTCCTTCTTTCCTTCCTTCCTTTCCACCCTCCCTGTCACCCTCCATCCTTCCTTCCTTGCTTTTCTTTCTTTTCTTCCTCCCTCTCTCCTTTCTTCCTCTCTTTCTTTCACCTTTTATTATGACAATTTTCAAACAAACACAAAAGTAGAGAGAATAGTGCAGTAAACTCCACGCACCCATCACCAAGCTTTATTTTACTATTGTATCTACCCCTCACTCTTTTTTTTTTAGCAGCACTATTTTATAGCAAATCCCAGACATTCTATCATTGTATTCGTGAGTACCTTAGTATGTAGCTTTAACAGTAAGAACTTAAAAAAAATAATAACATAACTGCAATTCCATGATCACAGTTAAGGAAATGAGGAATAATTCCTTACTAGCTTACAATACACAGCCCAAGTTTGATTTTCTCTAATTGTCTCAAAAATGACTTTTCACACAGGTTTATTTGAATCAGGATCCAAGCAAGGTCTACACATTGCATTTAGTTGCTAAGTCTCTTTTAACCTGTAACAGTTATTCCTTCTCTTTTTTTATATAAATTATAAATTTATATATAGGTAAATTATCCTATAGAGTTTCTCTCGGTCTGAATTTGGCTGTTTGCATCGTTGTGGTGTTTTTAAAGTGTGACACCATCCCTTGAATGTCCTGTAAACTGGTAGTTAGATCTAGAGCCTTGATTAGATTTCAGTTCAACTTTTGGCGAGAATATTGTATAGGTGGCATTGTGTATTTCCTATTGCATCATATCAGGATGTATAACTGATACTAGCTACTTTCTGGGGAGGAGACATGGCATTTGGTGTTCACAGGGGGCTTTCGTTTTTATCTTTAATATTTCAGTTTTCTTATAATGAATATATATTCATGCATCACTGTGTAATACAAATACATGATTTCAAATGAATACAGCAGGGACAATATCTAATTGTTCCTCACTGATCTCTTTCAATCTGAAAACCCATTTCTTTCAGTTCTGGGATATTTTTGTGAATTATTTCTTTGAAGATTTCTTCCTCTGTCTCCCTATTTTCTTTATCTTCACTTTCTAAACTACAATTATTCAGATATTTCAGCTCCTGGAATGATTTTCTAATTTTATTCTTTTCTCTCTCTCTCTCTCTCTTATTTTTCATCTGTTTGTATTTGAGTCTACTTTCTGAATATTACTTTCCAACCTATTTTTAGTCAGAGTTCTGTACAGGAGACAGAAGCAGAAACCACTCGAGGAATTTTAAGCAGAAAGGGATTTAACACAGGGTGTTAGGTGCTTGCAAACTCATTGGAAGAGCTGGAGTTGCCGAAGGTGGGGGGACTTTTGTTTCAAAGTCACCATGACTGTGTTTGAGAGGTAAGGGTTGCTGCTGCTGCCGGTGTAACTTCTTGACACACGTGCAGCTGGGGACTGGGCACTGGGTCCGGGAGTCTGGCCGCTGACACTTGGCTCAGAAGTAAAGTTCAAAGACAAGAGGACTGTTTGGCTTGAATAGGAAGTGGAAATTGTGGGTAGTCTATGACATGTCAATCTGCATGAAGTCTTTGATATCCATCCAACCAACTCTAGCTTTTCGTTTTAGTGGAACAAGGGCTGAAATCTTGACTCAGAGATCTACAGGTGGAATCAGAAACAGAGCTCCCACAGCTCTCACTAACTTTGCCGGACGAGAGTAGACTGTGTCAAGGAGCTTGGAATTCTCCGAACTCACTGAATTCAATTTTGGTCGCATAATCACCTTTGCTCTCATGTAAATGAGGGTACTGGAAAGGTGGGCATCACTAATGTAGAAAGAAAAGAAGAGGGATTATGAATCTGTATTTCAATTTCATGACAGCTGAACCAGAAATAAGTTTCCCAGTCTGTCTAGGCTTTGCAGATTTCTACCTGCAGAGAAAGTGGCAAGGCACTGTCACGCTTCAGCACTTCCTCTAGCCTTGGAAAGTTCACACTGCTGTCCGCCCCCAGTCTCCTTCTTCAGAGTGCCAGCTGGGCAAAAAGACCCATTAATTTATTGGGTGTTTGTGTGTGTATTTTAAGAATGATATTTTTTAGCATTTAATTTTCAGTAGGAAAACACCTGCTGTATTCATTTGAAATCATGTATTTTTATTACATGGTGATGCACGAATATATATTCATTATGAGAAAACTGAAATATTAAAGATAAAAACTAAAGCCCCCTGTGAACACCAAATGCCATGTCTCCTCCACAGAAAGTAGCTAAGTATCGTTATGCAGCAACCTGTGTGAGTCATGGTTGGTTAGGTTATGCTGCAGTAACAAACATCCTCAAAATCTCAGTGCCTTCCAACAGCGAAGGTTTAATTCTCGATCCTTACAGGTTTGTCATGGGTTGGCTTCAGCTCTATCTAAGGACACAGGTTGAAGAAGCAACTGGGATATTCTAATCTCATGGCAGAGGGAAAAGAAAGAATGGTGGGACCTCTTAAAGCTTCTGCTTGGAAGTCACTTTCATGCACATTTCCTTGGCAGATGCAAATCATATGGCCAAGCCTGATTTCAGTGGGGTGGGGATGTATAATCCTTTCATAGGAAGGGGCAGTGAAAAATTTCCCAAAGATTTAGAGAGTACATAAAATGATAGATACAGGTATCATTTTATATAATTTATTGTGGTACTGAACTTTACTTTCTTCATGCAAAAATATGCCTTAGAAGGGGCCAGCCCCCTGGCCTAATGGTTAAGTTCGGCACACTCTGCTTCAGTGGCCAGGGTTCAGTTCCTGAATGCAGACCTACACTGCTCTTCTGCAGCCATGTTGTGGTGGCGACCAACATACAAAACAGAGAAAGCTTGGCACAGATGTTAGCTCAGGGCGAATCTTCCTCAGCAAAGAGGAGGGTTGGCAACAGATGTTAACTCAGGAGGAATCTTCCCCAGCAAAAAAAAAAAAGCCTTAGAAACCTTTCTGTGTTATGTAAATAGGTCCATCTCCTTTTTAAAACAGATGCATAGTATACCATAATATGGATGTACTATAGTTTATTTAGCTATTTCCCTATTTGAAGACATTTAAATTGTTTCGTTTGCAGCAAATATCCTTGTACTTACACCTTGTGCAGATGTGCAAGTGTTTCTCTGGGGTGGGTAGAGAGAAGTGGGATCACTGATGAGCAGCTCTCCCAAGGAACTGTGCCAATTTTCTTTCTGTATCTGAATATGGCACACTCATTAGGAGAATTTCAAAGAGAGTTTAAGAAAAGGACTGTTTACAAAGAATACTGCGGTACCCAGGGCTGGTAACAGTGGGGCTATCACTACCCATGGGCCTAAAGGAGCAAGGGGAGAGAGCAGTCAGTAGAGCCCGGAGGAGGTGAGTCACGTGGAAAGCGATGGGTGAAACCAGCCCAACAGGGCCCCATAGGAGGGAGCCGAGGGAATAAACACCTCAAATCGCTCTTTTCCCTCTAGTCTTCTGCTGGAATGACCTCAACCAGATGACAAAGGGAGTCTTTTTTTTTTTTTTAAAGATTGGCATCTCAGCTAACAACTGTTGCCAATCTTTTTTTTTTTTTTCTTCTGCTTTATCTCCCCAAACTCCCCCGTACATAGTTGTATATCTTAGTTGTAGGTCCTTCTAGTTGTGGTATGTGGGATGCCGCCTCAACGTGACCTGAGGAGCAGTGCCATGTCCCAGCCCAGGATCCGAACCCTGGGCCGCCGCAGCAGAGCGTGCGAACTTAACCACTCGGCCACAGGGCTGGCCCCAGAGGGAGTCTTTTGATGCGATCATGCAGGCCGGCCTCCTGGGACACAGAAGAGGTAGAGAGAATAGAGAGCCAATCCAGAGGAACAAATAGAAGATACCCACTCCCCTCTCCTACCTACAGTACAGGAAATAACATAGTTGTTTGCCAATATCATAAGTGAAAAACGGTACTTAAAAGTGCATTTTTAATTTGCATTGCCCTCATTGTTAGTGAGGTCTTCTGCTGATAATGCAGAGACATAGATTGTCTCCTTCCCTGGGCTTCGTGGTGGGAAGATGTAAAGCCAGATACTGCTTCAGCCATTGTGTAATCATATTGGGGGCCAGTGGAGAAGACAAGCCAAGAAATGGATCTGGTGGTAGCTTTTGAGTCCTGGATCAAGCCTTACCTGAGGCTGCTCATGACTGCTCAGTTACATGGGCCAATGAATTCTCTTTTGCTTCAGACAGTTTTGTTGTTGGTGTGTGTTTGTGTATGTTGGTCACTCATAACTGAAAGACCTCCAACTGATCTGGGATTTGAACCACATTCTGTATATTGTACCCTGCTTCATATATGTTTTGCATGTGTAAATTTGGGCTGAATGAGACCTTAAATATTATTCTATTCCAACTCTTTCATTTTTATTTATATATTCAAAAATTTAAACATACAAAAACACAAGAGAGTAATGTTACAAATCTCTTGTCATTTTTGCTTCTAATTTGTTTAAATAGTAAAGAAATAAGATGTGGCAAATAAAGTTGAAATCACTTTTATATCCTTCCCCAGTTCATTCCCCCAGGGGAACCACTATGAATTGGTTTTATATCTTATATATATTTTCCTACCATATTTTAATATTTTTACCACGTATGTATATGTCCATGAACAATATATAGAATTGCTTTGTGGGTTTAGATTTTTTCATATGCATGCCATCTTGTTGTATATACCACAGTGTACTTTGCTTTTATCACTCAGCATTAGGTTCCCAAGACCTAAACATGCTCATCCTCACAGATATGGTTCATTTTCATTGTTGTGATAGCACTGCATTGCCTGAATAGAGCACGATGCACGTATCTGATTTATTTCTATAATGCACATTGAGACTATACATTGTTTCCTCAACACTGCAAAGAACATCCTGGAGCATCTCGTTGGACACACTAGCAAGAGTGTCTCTAGGGTAAATATTTAGAAGTTGAGCTCCTGGATCACAAGACATGCACATTTTTCAGCTTCACCACAAATGGTTAATTTACATTGGTTGTGCCAAGTTACATCCCCACCAGCAATGTATGAAAATTCCTGTGTCCTCCATATCCACGTCAACACCTGGAATTATTAGGCTTTTTGATTTGCCAATCTGATTGGTGTGAAGTTGTATCTGCTTGTTTTAATTTGCATTTCTCTTATTACTAATGAAGGCAAGCATCTTTTCCTATGTTTATTGATGATTCTGCTTCCTCTTCCAATCCCCTCATTTTACCCATGAGGGAGATATGGCGAAGGTCACACAATTCATCAGCAAAAGTCCTGGGTCCAGAACTTGGGTCTTCTAACTCCAGTCCAGTCTTTTTTCCAGCACACTGAACCACTTCCAAACATAAATTTTTAGAGTGTTATTGTTTCTACTAACAGTAACAGCATAAGAAAGATCTCTTTCCTTCTAATTAATTGTAGGGACTATGAATTGTCAGTAGTTGGATGCTGTAACAGTTAGGGTTAGGTTTGTCTGTGAATAACAGGGATTCCAAATATCAGTAACTTTAACAAGTTGGAAGTTGTTTTATTTCCCCTCTCCTGTAAAAGTTGGAGATAGGAAATTTGGGGTCGAGTTGGTGGTTTCTCCCGTGAAGTCTTCTGGGACTTAGGCTCCTTTAGTTTTGCTCCTTCATTCTCCATAGCTGCTATTTTCAAGATCACCTCATGGTCCAAAATGGCTGCTCCAACTCTTGCCATTACATCTGCATCCAAGCCAAAAGGAAGAAGGAAGAGACTGGGGGAAGAAGGTGAAGGTAGTGGGTACAAGGCAGCTGTCTCTTAATGAAGGTTCCAGAATCTGCTATATGATTATCTGATTCACATCCTATTGGACAGAACTCAGTTACATGCCATACTTTGCTATAAAGGAGGTTGGGAAGATTAGCATTTATATGGAGGACCATGTGCCTAGGCACAAGGGAGATGACCTCTAGATACTATTCAAAGTTCAAGAATTGGACAGACATTTTTGTCTGTCAGGTGAGTTCGTCCTGCTTTCTAGGAGAAGTGTCCCTGTCCTCTGACCTTCATGACCCTTGGCTCTTCCCTTGGGGAAACTCTTCCTTATCTAGTATCCTCATGGCCATATTTAATAGACATTAGTGTTGTATTTTGAGACCACACAGATTTTATAGCCCTGTTTCCCAGTGGTTTTGGGACCTTGGAGTTTCTTGTTGCTCTAGAAGAAAAGGAGACATTTATTAGGGGCCTTTTAGTGGTCTCTGCCACAGATGCGGAGAAAAATGCCTGGCCCAGTTTTTTCCATGTTTAAACACAGGAGTCACATCCTATATGGAGATTAAGGTCTAAAGACAGTTCCTAAGGAAAAACCATAATCGGTAGAAATTATGCGTGACACATCCACGTGGATTATCCTCTACAACTTTGTAAATGTGTGTCAGTCAGCTCTTGCTGCATAACCAGCCACCCCAAAACTCGGTGGTATAAAACAACAATCATTTATTGTCACATATGTTTCTGTAGGTGGGCTGATCTAGGCTGGGCCCAGAGGGGCTTGGCTGGTCTTGGCTCCAAGCTGCAGGCTGCGTCAAGGTCTGCAGTATGTATCTCTCCTCTTCCTTAGGGCACGGCACGTTCTCTGGGATGGCAGAAGCACAAAAGGGCAAGGTCAGCAGCACAGGCACATTTCAAGCCTCTACTTGTGTCACAGCTACTAACGCCCCATTGGGCAAAGCAAGTTGCATGGACAAGCCTAATGGCAGTGGATGGGGAAGTATATACGACTCTCCACCAGGCTACAGAAGTCACGTGACCAAGCCCGACATCCCCCAACATCAAAAATTCACTGGTCCTGGGGCTGGCTCTCTGGCTGAGTGGTTAAGTTCGCGAGCTCTGCTGCGGCGGCCCAGGGTTCGGATCCTGGGCGCGGACAGGGCACCGCTCGTCAGGCCACGTTGAGGCGGCGTCCCACATCCCACAACTAGAAGGACTGGCAACTAAGATATACAACTATGTACAGTGGGGGTTTGGGGAGATAAAGCAGAAAAAAAAAAGAAGATTGGCAACAGTCGTTAGCCCAGGTGCCAATCCTTAAAAAAAAAAAAAAGAGGAAGATTGGCAACAGTTGTTAGCCCAGGTGCCAATCTTTAAAAAAAAAAAATTCACCGATCCTATGAAGTGGCATAGAGGAGGGAGTGAAATGTTCTTTAAACAATTTCATTTACCACAAAGTGAGTTTTCTAATCAGTTGCTCTAATGCATTAGTCAATTGGTGGCCCTCAGTTCTTCCATTTTTTGTTCAAGGATGTCAAGGAATCCATCACCAACCACTTGCCCAACTAGATGAACGTTGCATTTTACTCCTTTGAAAATGGTTTGGAACCCATCATATAATCTCTATACTATTTCTGTGTGAATGAGTCGGGATACACTGGTTACTGCAGCTGGGTGGCAGGCAGGGCCTGGGTCACAGGTTCCCTGGGTGGATGGTGGGCAGAACCACGTTCACTCTTTAAACCCCCACTCCCACTACCCATGACCCTGACGTGTCTACCTACCAGCTGTTCCCTTATTTGAGCTGGAGTGCAGGTGGGATAGGTGCACGGGCTCTGTAGTGGATACTGTGGCATGCCGCCCTGACCCCTACTCCAGGACTCAGGCACTTATTCTCCCAGTTGCTGGAAGCGTTGGCTGCCGACAGCTCTCAGCTGTCCTCTGGGGGCCTCCCCCTGGCTGAAGAGCGCAACCTAGCCCATGTTCTGCATCCAATGACTGGGTGAAGAGGGAGTCCCAAGGTCCAGCCTTCTTGCGACCGCAGCTCCATACTTCCCTCTTGCATGAGCCGAGGCCTCTGTTGAGGTGGCATTGCAGTCTGACTTATTCCTTCCACCCGTGATCCTGGGAGCGCTCTGCATGAAATTCCTGCCTGCACATCTCCATGTTGGAGCCTGATTCCCGGGGAACCCAACCCGCAACAGACTCTGAAGTCAGACAGAACTGAGTTTGAGTCTTATCCCAAATACCCACTAGCCACGCAGCCTTAGACATTATAAATCTGCTGTAAGCCTCTATCAACCTCGAATTTGTAATCTCTAAAGATGCAATAATAATAGTATCTACCTCTTCTAGTTACAATGAGGATGAAGAGAAATAATGCATGTAAAACGCTTAGCACGGTATCTGGCACATGTTAGATTTTGCTGAAATGTATTCTCTATTTTCCTTCAGCTCCTTGCCAGCATTTCCAGAAGCTGGTGTCCTCATGTCCGGTGAAAACAGAAATGGACCTGTTGTAGTAACTTATTTCCAGCAGATGGCGCCAGTGGATAAGGCTGCAGACCTGTCCAGTTATGATTTTTCGCTGTTCACAGATTACACATCAGTTTCACATGCATTATCTTATTTGATTCTCCATCAACCATTTATCAGGTGCTGACTGCTCTTTCATTTATTCTTTCCTCCCTTCCTCAACAAATGCTTGGTGAGCATCTACTCCAGCTGAAGAGCAGCTTTAACTCCTTTCTGAAACATGATGGTGACCAAGAAACAAAAAAGAGAAAATAAATAGAATTCCAAGCCTTTGATGGAAAGCTGGGTTTTGAGATGAAAAGACCAGTTTTAGCCACTGGTCTAGGGTTGGTGCCAACTCATGCGCCTGCAGGAGGCTGCCTTAGCACAGCTGAAGGAGCTTGCTTTGACTGAAACTGAGTCTGGAAGGAGATGATGCCTCTGCGGAAACAGCTGAGATGCTTCCCCAGAGACCACCCGCAGTCCTTCCCAAGGGCTATTGATCTGAGGGCAGAGCAACTGGTCCCTGGACTGGTTAAAATTGCCGAGTAGGAGAACGAAGAAAAAAATCCATAAAGGAAGTGTTGGAGGGCCCGGATTCAGGGGCTCCAGCAGAAGAGACTTTGCAGGTCCTTCAGCTTCGCAGACAGGCCAGCAGGCATTTCTCGAGGCCAGGGCCTGGCTGAGGTCCATTTCTATGGTGGGGGCAGAGGGTGCCCACCCCAACCTTCTCATACCCACTCCAGAACTGTGGGAGGATGAGCTTACCTGAAGCTCACCTGTGCAGTGCAATTGTGGGGGTGCCAAGAAGAGCTCCCTCCATGGGTGAAATCCCTCTCTCTCAACAATCAATCTCTGGTGGCTAAAATGCCACCATTAGTAACGCATTGTCCTTTAAAATGCATATTGCGGGAGTTAAGAGCAGATTTCTATATAGGTAGGGGTATGTCTGTGTGTGTGTGGCTATGGCTATACTGACTTGGAGAAAAGTATGCAAATATACTCATCAGTCGATAATGTGGGTTATCTTGAGTCAGAAGGTATGGGGTAAGTTAGAGAGATTAACGGAAGTTGGGAAAAGAGAAGGAAAGGAGTAGGGGAAAAAATCACCTTAAAAAGGGGTGTACATGATTGAAAGAATGTTTATTATTATTATTATTTTACATCACAACCAGTAGGACTTTATTCCAGGAATGCAAAGTTGGTTTAACATTAGAAAATGAGTTCATATAATTTTCCACTGTGACAGATTAAGAAGAAATTTCATGCAATTATCCTAATAGAAACAAAGAAAGCATTTGATAATATTCAACACAAGTTTGTGATTGGAGAAAAACTTGAAGAAGTTAGGAATAGACGGAATTCTCTAATTTCACTGGAGGGGTTTGAATAAGATTGGAATTATCTGTGCCTTGAATGTTTGGTGACACCCCTGTGAAACTGTCAGGGCTTAGTAGTATTTGTGTTGGTAGATTTTTAACTACTGACTCATTTGCCACCATGATTATAGGATTATCCCTGTTCTTTGTTTTCTCTTTAGTTTTAGTAAATTTTTTCTGGAAAAATTTAGAAAATTAGGAATAGAAGGGAACTTTCTTTTTTCTTTTTTTTTTTCCGAGGAAGATTAGCCCTGAGCTAACTACTGCCAGTCCTCCTCTTTTTGCTGAGGAAGACAGGCCCTGAGCTAACATCCATGCCCATCTTCCTCTACTTTATACATGGGATGCCTACCAAAGCATGGCATGCCAAGTGGTGCCATGTCCGCACCCGCACCCGGGATCTGAACCGGCGAACTCCGGGCTGCCGAGAAGCGGAACGAGTGCACTTAACCGCTGCGCCACCAGGCTGGCCCCGAAGGGAACTTTCTTAATGTGATAAAGATTTTCTACAAAGAATATATAACAGCCATCATATTTTAATGGAAATATTGGAAGCATTTCCATTGAGATCAACAAAGAAAGATTCCTGATATGTTCACTTCTATTTATCATTGTATTTGAGATTCTAGCCAGTGCAAAAATAAAAGATTTGAAAGGAAGAAATTGGCAAACATGGTTATATATGAGGAGCAAAACAAAAAAAAATCTACAAATAAACTATTAGAGTTAAAAGCAAATTTAGCAATGCCATAATATGCAAAGTCAGTATCCAAAAATCAATTGCATTTTATTTACCATAAAAAAGTTTTGTTTAACAGCAACAGCAACAAAAAAGCACCATTTATTTGGTATCACAAAGCCCAAATATCTAGGAATAAATCTGAAGAAACATGTGCAGGACTTGGAAATTTAAAAACTTAGGACATCAGTGGGAGCAATGAAAGAAGATCCAAATAGATATCACATGTTCCTTGGGCAGAATACTTAATATTCTAAAGATGTCAATTCTCCTCAAATTGCTCTATAGATCCAGTGAAGTCTTTTTGTTTTTTGAAAGGATAAGAAGTATTTATTATTTGTTTTGATTTTTATAACAGGTAACTTCTGGCCCGTGCGTGTAAAGACACATGTGAAAGATGCCCACTAAAACGTTAACGGTAGTCGTCATAGAGAGATGAGATTTCAAGGGATGTTTACATTCTTCCTTATAACTTTATGTACTTAAATTTCTTTATAGAGAGCATTTAAATCAGGAAGGTGGGTAAAAACAAAATTTAGAATACTATTGCAAGCCATATGGGAAAGGCAATGACAAAGGCTGAGCCATTAGCATCACCGCCCTCCCTAACCAGAGTAATCGAGCACATGTCCGTAACTCAATACGGACCAATGAGAGTCAGGTCCAAGACCTCCCGGAACTCTTGGGAGAGGGAATGTCTTTTTTTCTGCTAGGGTTCTGAGCTGGTGGGAATGTAAGCCTGGAGTTGCTGGTGGCCATCTCTCCTCCAGGAGGGGAGAGTCTGACAAAACTGGAGTCAACACACAGGAGAGAAGAGTTGAGAGAAAAAGGTGGAGATCATCAACCCCATGGTATCACTTAAGGCCCTGGATCCAACTGTACCTGAAGCTGAAGGATACTTCTAGAAACGACATAGCATACTGGTTAAAAGTGTAAACTCTTGGGGGAGACAGCTTGGCTCCAATCTGGGCTTTGCCACTGCAATAGGTAAACAACAGGAGATAATTGACTGAGTTGGGCAGTAAGGGAATTTGCTGGAAACATCTGGCGTAGATCATAGACCACAGAGCGGGCTGAGGAACCAAGCTCAGAAGTTGAGCAGCCAGGAATGGCGGTCACCTTGACACAGCAGAGTTAGCCTGGGGAGGACACTGCTGACCCTCCGGCTCTGGACACCGGTGCTGCCCCAAACCACACTGCCTTGTTGTCATAGGAACTCAATCTTACTGCTCCCACCACACCTACCAGAGAACATTCTGCACGTTAGTTCATGAATCAAAGTCCACAGCAGACATATCTGACTGGCAGAGCTTCTACCACATGCTCATGTCCTAGATGCAAAAGAGGCTGGGAAGCCAGCATCTGGCATGTTCTGCCTCCTCTGTGGGAATTGAACTCCGGTTCCAAGGAGCCTAGTAAAGTAGGCAATTCCCTTAAACACAGAATGGGGTTTTTCTGGGAAGGAAAAAAGAATGACTTTGTAGCTGGATGACTGTAGTAAAATTGTTGAAATCTCTGTACCCAGGTTTCCCCATCTGTGAAATGGAAATAATGTTAGTACCTTTCTCAAAGTGTTGTTTAGAAGATTAAAGGAATTAAGACATATAAAATTCTTAGAACTGTGTTGGCCACATCATGGTTTAATGAATGCTAGATCTGATTTCTCAGTTACAGGAACCTTTTGGTTTAAGTCATTTTGAGTGTTGGATGTTTTGGTTTTTTTCTACTTGTAACTGACAGTCCCGACTAATGACACCTCACAGGGCTGTTGTAAAGCTTGAATGAGGAAATGTATGCAAAGTTCCTGGAACATGGGAATCTCTCGATAAATGATAAGTACTTATTACTGACGACAATACCACCACTACCAATGAAAGGTTCTTTGTGGTCTTCTCTTATGCTGTTGCTAAGAGCAGGTCTTATAAGAGATACCTGAATGGCAGTCTGGAGAGAGGTTTTGATTATTTGGGGGTCGCAAGAGGATCCAGGACTCCAAAGATAAAGAGAATGCCAACTCAGGGAAATGGACACACAGATGAACTCAGTAAATATTTGTTGAATAGATGACTACAGGGGTGAAAGGATTTAGAAAGAGGTTCTCTTCTAACAGCAGGAGTTACATTCATAATTCCAACAAGTGTTTGTGGTGGACCGACTCTCAGCCAGACACTGTGCTTGCTGTTGGAGCCACAGAGATGAGCAGATCATCGCTTGTTTTCAAGGAGCTCCCAGCCCAGTGCGAGGGTGCGAAGCCCAGGGACCTACAGGGTCTAGTCTGACGATGTAAATGAGGGAAGTGGGCCAGGTGCGAGGAAGGAACATGGGTAAAAGAAATATTTTACTTTCTTCTTTAATCCACTGCAATAAAAAATAATATTGCAAGAGTTGTGACAAATGGATCTGATATGAGGCCTTAATGCCAATACAATAGGGTGTGGTGGAGACTGAAGAAATGAAGAAACCAGGCTCTATCCAAAGGGGACCGCTGCCACAAGGGTGGAGAAGTGCACCCATGAATGCTGGATTTCTCATTTGTCAAGAGAAGCCAGAAATCTGGGTTTTTATATGAAATCTCTTGATTTTTAATTTTTGGCCATGAATGCAAAAAATTTAAAAAACACTATGTGGACCCAAACAATGCAGGCCAAATAAAGCATGACTCTTTCTGAATGCCAGATCTGAGCCTGAGGGTCCTGAGTATGATTTCCAGGCCAGTGAGAGAGATAGATGGGCAAGTGGGCAGTTTTGACACAACTTGATAAGTGCCAAGTGTAATGGATGCACAGTAGAGCTGTGGGGGAGGGGGGTCTTTGGGGAAGAGATGACACCTGATCTGAGTCCTAGAGGAGGACAGCAGGCCAAGACACAGGGTCAGGTGGTCCAGTCAGAGGGAACGGTACAGGGAGTTCAGTGGTCAGGAACCTACAGGGAGGCAGGGGGAGAGGCTGGGGAGGTGGGCAGGGCCAGATGGAGAGTGGCCTTGACCACATCATCTGTCTATTCAACGATTTCTTAGTTTTCCCTCATCATAACTCTGCTGGTTTTGATAGAAAACCAAAGGTCGTTTCTGTGCCCAGAAAACAACCATTTCCTGCGATAAAAATTGACAATACCCCTCTTTCTCCTTTCCCTGCTCTGGCTCACCCTCATCGTGTCTCGCTCTCCTCCCTAGAGTATTAAAGAAAATAAATACTTTTGACCTTTGTCAGAACACCTTGGACTTGCCAGCACAAAAAGAAACAATTTGTGCAGGAGGAAATATTTTAATTCCTCCCAAATGGCTCTCTTTTCTCTATGTCCAGAGCCAAATGCAGTTATGATTCGGAGACTGCGGGGGTGGCCAGCAGAGTCCAGGGCTGGAAGTCAGGAGCCCGTCCTAGTCCTGATCCTGTGGACTGACCCCTCGTGTCGCTGTGGATAAGACCAGGTCACACGTGCCCAACTTCAGCATAACAGGTAGGTTGGATCGTCTCCCAGAACCTTCTCCATCAGGAATCAGGGCCCAGTTCTCTTGTACACAGAGCCGATCTGGACCTGACATCAGTGATGGTATAGCTCATCTAACCAGCACATGCTATATGCCAGGCACCATGCCAAGCTCTCGCCATACATGATTTCCTTTTGTTGTTGTTGTTAATCTTTTTTTTTTAAATTGAGATAACATTGGTTTATAATATCATACAGATTTTGGGTGTACATCACTATATTTTGATTTCTGTGTAGACTACATCGTATTCACCACTCAAAGATTACAATCCATCACCACATATGTGTACCCAGTCCCCCCTTTCGCCCTCCCCCCTCTCCACTTCCCCTCTGGTAACCACCAATCCGATCTCTGTCTCAATGTGATTGTTTGTCATTGTTTTTATCGTCTACTTATGAGTGAGATCATGCAGTATTTGACTTATTTCGCTTAGCATAATACCCTCAAGGTCCATCCACGTTGTCATAAATGGCAAGATTTCATCTTTTTTATGGCTGAGTAGTAGTCCATTGTATATATATACCACATCTTCTTTATCCACTCCTCCCTTCATGGGCACTTAGGTTGTTTCCAAGTCTTGGCTATTGTGAATAATGCTGCAATGAACATAGGGGTGCATATATCTTTATGAATTCGTGTTTTCATGTTCTTTGGATAAATACCCAGCAGTGGAATAGCTGGGTCATATGGTAGTTCTCTTCTTAATTTTTTGAGGAATCTCCATTACTGTTTTCCATAGTGGCTACACCAGTTTGCAGTCCCACCAGCAGTGTTTGAGAATTCCCTGTTCTTTATATCCTCTCCAATATTTATTTCTTGTCTTGTTAATTATAGCCATTCTGATGGGTATAATGTGATATCTCATTGTAGTTTTGATTTGCGTTTCCCTAATAATTAATAATGTTGAACATCTTTTCATGTGCCTGTTGCCCATCTGCATATCTTCTTTGGAAAAATGTCTGTTCAGATCTTTTGCCCTTTTTTTTTATTATTAATGTTATGATAGATTACAACCTTGTGAGATTTCAGTTGTACATTTTTGTTAGTCATGTTGTGGGTACATCTCTTCCCCCTTTGTGCCCTCCCCCCATCCCCCCTTTTCCCTGGTAACCACCGATCAGATCTCCTTCTCAATATGTTAACTTCCACCTATGAGTAGAGTCATAGAGAGTTTGTTTTTCTCTGACTGGCTTATTTCGCTTAACATAATACCCTCGAGGTCCATCCACGTTGCTGCGAATGGGCCAATTTTGTCTTTTTTTATCGCTGAGTAGTATTCCATTGTGTATATATACCATATCTTCTTTATCTAATCATCAGTTTCTGGGCATGTAGGTTGGTTCCAAGTCTTGGCTATTGTAAATAATGCTGCGATGAACATAGGGGTGCAAGGGACTCTTGGGATTTCTGATTTCAGGTTCTTAGGATAAATACCCAGTAATGGGATGGCTGGGTCATAGGGTATTTCTATTTTTAACTTTTTGAGAAATCTCCATACTGTTTTCCATAGTGGCTGTACCAGTTTGCATTCCCACCAACAGTGTATGAGGGTTCCTTTTTCTCCACAACCTCTCCAACATTTGTCGCTCTTTGTTTTGGATGTTTTTGCCAATCTAACGGGTGTAAGGTGATATCTTAGTGTAGTTTTGATTTGCATTTCCCTGATGATTAGCGATGATGAACATCTTTTCATGTGTCTATTGGCCATATTTATATCTTCTTTTGAGAAATGTCTGTTCATGTCCTCTGCCCATTTTTTGATCGGGTTGTTTGTTTTTTTGTTGTTAAGCCGTGTGAGTTCTTCGTATATTATGGAGATTAACCCTTTGTCGGATAAGTGGCTTGTAAATATTTTTTCCCAATTAGTGAGCTGTTTTTTTGTTTCAATCCTGTTTTCCCTTGCCTTGAAGAAGCTCTTTAGTCTGATGAAGTCCCATTTGTTTATTCTTTCTATTGTTTCCCTCAACTGAGGAGTTATAGTGTCCGAAAAGATTCTTTCGACACTGATGTCAAAGAGTGTACTGCCTATATTCTCTTCTGGAAGACTTATTGTTTCTGGCCTAATCTTTAGGTCTTTGATCCATTTTGAGTTTATTTTGGTGTGTGGTGAAAAAGAATGGTCAATTTTCAATCTTTTGCATGTGGCTGTCCAGTTTTCCCAGCACCATTTGTTGAAGAGACTTTCTTTTCTCCATTGTAGGCCCTCTGCTCCTTTGTCGAAGATTAGCTGTCCGTAGATGTGTGGTTTTATCTCTGGGCTTTCAATTCTGTTCCATTGATCTGTGGACCTGTTTTTGTACCAGTACCATTGCTGTTTTGATCACTGTAGCTTTGTAGTATGTTTTGAAATCGGGGATTGTGATTCTGCCGGCTTTGTTTTTCTTGCTCTGGATTGCTTTAGCAATTCACGGTCTTTTGCTGCCCCATATGAATTTTAGGATTCTTTGTTCAATTTCTGTGAAGAATATTCTTGGGATTCTGATTGGGATAGCATTGAATCTGTAGATTGCTTTGGGTAGTATGGACATTTTAACTATGTTTATTCTTCCAATCCATGTGCATGGAATGTCTTTCCATCTCTTTATGTTGTCATCAATTTCTTTCAAGAAAGTCTTGTAGTTTTCATTGTAAAGATCCTTCACTTCCTTGGTTAATTTTATCCCAAGGTATTTTATTCTTTTCGTTGCGATTGTGAATGGGATTGAGTTCTTGAGTTCTTTTTCTGTTAGTTCATTGTTAGTGTATAGAAATGCTACTGATTTATGTATGTTGATTTTATACCCTGCTACTTTGCTGTAGTTGTTGATTATTTCTAATAGTTTTTCTATGGATTCTTTGGGGTTTTCTATATATAAGATCATGTCGTCTGCAAACAGCGAGAGTTTTACTTCTTCATTACCTATTTGGATTCCTTTTATTTCTTTTTCCTGCCGAATTGCTCTGGCCAACACCTCCAGTACTATGTTGAATAGGAGTGGTGAAAGTGGGCACCCTTGTCTTGTTCCTGTCCTCAGAGGGATGGCTTTCAGTTTTTGTCCATTGAGTATGATGTTGGCTGTGGGTCTGTCATATATGACCTTTATTATGTTGAGGTACTTTCCTTCTATACCCATTTTATTGAGGGCTTTTTTTTATCATAAATGGGTGTTGGATCTTGTTGAAAGCTTTCTCTGCATCTATTGAGATGATCATGTGGTTTTTGTTTTTCATTTTGTTGATGTAGTGTATCACGTTGATTGACTTGTGGATGTTGAACCATCCCTGTGTCCCTGGTATAAATCCCACTTGATCATGGCGTATAATCTTTTTGATGTATTGCTGTATTCGGTTTGCCAGAATTTTGTCGAGGATTTTTGCAGTGATGTCGGCCTGTAGTTCTCCTTCTTTGTGTTGTCCTTGTCAGGTTTGGGGATCAGAGTGATGTTGGATTCATAGAATGTGTTAGGGAGTACTCCATCTTCCTCAATTTTCTGGAATAGTTTGAGAAGAATAGGTATTAAGTCTTCTTTGAATGTTTGGTAGAATTCTCCAGAGAAGCCGTCTGGTCCTGGACTCTTATTTTGGGGGAGGTTTTGATTACTGTTTCTATTTCCTTACTTGTGATTGGCCTATTCAGATTCTCCATTTCTTCCTGATTCAGTATGGGGAGATTGTAGGAGTCTAGGAAGTTGTCCATTTCTTCCAGGTTGTTCAATTTGTTGGCATATAGTTTTTCATAGTATTCTCTTATGATCCCTTGTATTTCTTTGGTATCTGTTGTGATTTCTCCTCTCTCATTCCTAATTTTATTTATTTGAGATTTCTCTCTTCTTTTCTTGGTGAGTCTGGCTAAAGGTTTGTCGATTTTGTTAATTTATTCGAAGAACCAACTCTTTGTTTCCTTGATCCTTTCCATTGTCTTTTTTGTTTCAATGTCATTTATTTCTGCTCTTATTTTTATTATTTCCCTCCTTCTACTGACTCTGGGCTTTGTTTGTTCTTTTTTTTCTAGTTCTGTTAGGTGTCGTTTGAGGTTGCTTATGTGAGCTTTTTCTTGTTTAGTGAGGTGAGCCTGTATTGCGATGAATTTCCCTCTTAGGACTGCTTTTGCTGCATCCCAAATGATTTGGTATGTCGTGTTCTCATTTTCATTTGTCTCCAGATAATATTTGATTTCTTCTTTAATTTCTTCAATAATCCATTGTTTGTTCAGAAGCGCATTGTTTAGTCTCCACATTTTTGCACCTTTCTCTGCTTTTTTCTTGTAGTTGATTTCTAGTTTTATAGCATTACGATCAGAAAAGATGCTTGATATTATTTCAACTCTCTTGTACTTATTGATGTTTGCTTTGTTTCCCAAAATATGGTCGATCCTTGAGAATGTTCCATGTGCACTTGAGAAGAATGTGTAACCTGCTGTTTTTGGATGAAGTGTTCTATATATATCTATTAAGTCCGTCTGGTCTAATTTTTCATTTAATTCTATAATTTCCTTGTTGATTTTCTGTCTGGATGTTCTGTCCATTGGTGTTAATGGTGTGTTGAGGTCCCCTACTATTATTGTATTGTTGTTGATGTCTTCTTTTAGTTCTGTTAAGAGTTGCTTTACAAATTTTGGTGCTCCTGTGTTGAGTGCGTATATATTTGTAAGTGTTATGTCTTCTTGGTGGAGAGTCCCTTTTATCATTATGTATTGTCCCTCTTTGTCTTTCTTTATCTGTTTTGCTTTGAAGTCTACCTTGTCTGATAGTAGTATAGCAACACCTGCTTTCTTTTGTTCATTATTAGCTTGGAGTATTATTCTCCATCCCTTCACTCTGAGTCTGTGTTTGTCTTTGGGGCTGAGGTGTGTTTCCTGGAGGCAGCATATTGTTGGGTCTTGTTCTTTGATCCATCCTGCCACTCTGTGTCTTTTGATTGGGGAGTTCAATCCATTTACATTTATAGTGATTATTGAGATGTGGGGGCCTACCATTACCATTTTATGTCTTGTTTTCCGGTTTTCTTCAGTTTCCTTTGTTTCTCGTCCCATGGTTTAATCTGTTCTGATGAAGAGCTGCTACTCTCTGTTGTTGTCCTTCTACTTATCTCCTCTGCTCTTGGTTTTGTAGCCCCTTTCCTTTTTCTGATTTTTCAGGAATGAGGGTTTTCCTGAGGATTTCCTGAAGAGGAGGTTTTGTGGCAATAAACTCCCTTAATTTTTGTTTATCTGGGAAAGTTTTTATTTCTCCATCGTATCTGAAGGATATTTTCGCTGGGTAGAGAATTCTCGGCTGTAGGTTTTTGTCCTTCAGATTTTTGAATATATCATTCCACTCTCTTCTAGCCTGTAAAGTTTCTGCTGAGAAATCTGCTGATAGCCTGATGGGGGTTCCTTTGTAGGTTAGTTTCTTTTGCCTGGCTGTCCTCAGCATTTTCTCCTTGTCGTTGACTTTTGCTAGCTTCACTACTATATGCCGTGGGGTTGGTCTTCTTGCATTGATAAAGTTTGGAGATCTATTGGCTTCTGTCACCTGAAGATCCATCTCTCTCACCAGATTTGGGAAGTTCTCAGCCATTATTTCTTTGAATAGGCTTTCTGCCCCTTTCTCCTTCTCTTCTCCCTCTGGTATACCTATAATCCTTACGTTGCATCTCCTAATTGTGTCTGATAATTCTCGGAGAGTTTCTTCATTTCTTTTTAGTCTTACTTCTCTCTCCTCCTCTGCCTGCAGCATTTCTATATTCCCATCTTGCAAATTGCTAATTCTTTCCTCCATATTATCGGCCCTACTGTTCAGTGCATCTAGATTTTTCTTAATCTCCTCTATTGTGTTCTTCATTTCCAGTATTTCTGTTTGGTTCTTCTTTATCGTATCAAACTCTTTTGTGACATAGCTCCTGAACTCGTTGAGTTGTCTATCTGAATTCTCTCTTAACTCATTGAGTATTTTAATGATGGCTGTTTTGAAGTCATCATCATTTAGGTTATATATTTCATTTTCTTTGGGATTGTTGTCTGTGTATTTGTTGTTTTCTTTCTGTTCTGGAGATTTAATGTATTTTTTCATATTGTTTGATGTTGTAGATTTGTGCCTCTGCATAGAGATAGAGATTAGTTGCTCCTTCCACTTGTTTCTGCTGGTGTGGTGGGGGAGCAGCTGTTTATACTGCACCAACCAGGAACCCTATCTGCAGTTGCTAACTGGGCCTGGGCCCCTCCTCATAGTCACAGTGGTCCTTTGGATTCCCTCTTCTGCTGTGGGGGCTGTCACAGGGGGGATTCAGGCTGCTGGTGCCTACCGTTGCAGCCCACATAGACGTGCTCCCTCCTTGGGGTCTGCAATGGTGTTATGGGCTTTTCCAGCGGCCAGGGGTAGGATCACTTATATTTGCCGCTCCGTCACTGTCGGCACCCACAAAATCTCACTTGTCCACTATGGGTCACAGCAGAGCTATTGGCATCTTCTACAGTCTGTGGTTAGCTCACCTAGCTATGCTACTTTTGTCCCGGGGTCTTCCAGCCTTGTGGCTGCCGGATGGGTGCTCTCTATTAGTGCTGTGCAGAGGCTTTCACTGAGGCTGCTGTGAGCCTGTAGGGTTTCCCCTAGGCTACGGAGCCAGGTCGCTGGAACTCCACCCAGCCCCAGTCCTGTTCCCCGGGAACTCGGGGAGCCCTTTGCCCTGACTGGGGGATAGCCGGAGATCCTGATTTCAGTGGTAGCTGGTCAGCTGCTGCCCTGCCTGATATTCTCCTCTCCGGGACCCTCCCGGTGTTGTGGATGCTGGGCGTGGCCCCTCCACTAATGGCAGACAGAGAGTTTTGTCTGCTGCCCAGGCGGAACTCTGGAGCTTCCCCCCCGGGCCATGGAGCCGGCTTCTGGAGCTCCACCCAGCCCCAGTCCTCTCCCAGATCTCCGGCAATCCCTTGCCCCACCGGGCGGGCAACGGCAGCTGGGGGTCGCCTCACCCTCTGGGATTCTCTCCAGGACTTTCCCGGAGTTGTGAATGCTGGGCGTAGCCCCTCCGCTAATGGCAGACAGAGAGTTTTGTCTGCTGCCCGGGCGGAACTCTGGAGCTTCCCCTCCAGGGCGCAGAGCCGGCCTCTGGACTTCACCCACCCCCAGTCCTCTCTGAGATCTCTGGCAATCCCTTGCCCGGCCGTGCAGGCAGTGGCAGCCAGGGGACCGCCATGCCCTCTGTGATTCTCTCTGGGACCCTCCGGGCGCCGTGGACACCAGGCGGGATCTCCCCACCAATGGCGGGGCGAGACTCTCCCCGCAGGCTCAAGTGTGTAACTCTAGAGTTTCCCTCTGCTTTTAGGAGTAATTGCGGGGGGTTTAGGTAGGGTTCTGGTCACCTGTTTCCACCATCACTCCTCTGGTGTGTGCTCGCTCCTGCCCTAGGTGTGTGTTGATCTTCTGGGGGCATCCGTTGGAAGAAAGCAGCTTGCAGGTACTAGGCTGTTCGGTCGGGGTCGGAGAGTTTTCACCTATCTCCACCTCCTCCCAGGGGGAAGTCCATCTGCCTTCCGATGTATAGTCGCGTGGGTCTCTCAGACATCCTGAGATGCTATCTGGATATCCTTTGTTAAGCGATGAGTGTCCAAATAATTGTAGACTCGAAGGGGGAGAGACAAAGAGGACTACTCACAGTGCCATCTTGGATCTTCTCCTCTCTTTTGCCCATTTTTTAATTGGGTTGTTGGTTTTTGTTGTTGTTGGGATGTATGACTTCTTTATATATTTTGGATATTAACCCCTTATCAGATATATGGTTTGCAAATATCTTCTCCCAATTGTTAGGTTGCCTTTTTGTTTCGTTGATGGTTTCCTTTGCTGTGCAGAAGATTTTTAGTTTGATGTAGTCCCATTTATTTATTTTTTCTGTTGTTTCCCTTGCCTGCTCAGACATGGTATTTGAAAATGTGCCATGAGACTGTCGAAGAGTGTACTGGCTATGTTTTCTTCTAGAAGTTTTATGGTTTCAGGTCTTACATTCAAGTCTTTAATCCATTTTGAGTTAATTTTTGTGTATAGTGTAAGATAGTGGTCTACTTTCATTCTTTTGCATCTGCCTGTCCAGTTTTGCCAACACCATTTATTGAAGAGACTTTCCTTTATCCATTGTATGTTCTTGGCTCCCTGGTTGAAAATTAGCTGTCCATAGACATGTGGGTTTACTTCTGGACTCTTGATTCTGTTCCATTGATCTGTGTGTCTGTTTTTGTGCCAGTACCATGCTGTTTTGATTACTATAGCTTTGTAGTATATTTAGAAATCAGGGAGTGTGATACCTCCAGCTTTGTTCTTTTTTCTCAGTATTCCTTTGGCTATTCAGGGTTTTTTGTTGTTCCATATATATTTTAGGATTCTTCATTGTATTTCTGTGAAAAATGTCATTGGAACTTTGATAGGGATTGCACTGACTCTGTAGATTGCTTTAGGAAGTACAGACATTTTAACTATGTTAATTCTTCCAATCCAAGAGCACAGAATATCTTTCCATTTCTTTGTGTCTTCAATTTCTTTTAACAATATTTTGTAGTTTTCAATGTACAGATCTTTCACCTCTTTGGTTAAATTTATTTCTAGATATTTCATTCTTTGTGTTGTGCTTGTAAATGGGATTGTATTCTTAATTTCTCTTTCTGCTACTTCATTGTTAGTGTACAGAAACACAACTGATTTTTGTATGTTGATTTTGTATCCTGCAACTTTACTGTACTCATTTATTATTTCTAAAAGTTTTTTGGTGGATTTTTCTGTATATAAAATCATGTCATCTGCAAATAGTGACAGTTTCACTTCTTACTTTCCATTTGGATCCCTTTTATTTCTTTTTCTTGCCTGATTGCTCTGGCTAGGACTTCTAATACTATGTTAAATAAGAGCGGTGAAAGTGGGCATACTTGTCTGGTTCCTGTTCTTAGAGGGATAACTTTCAGTTTTTCTCCATTGAGTATGATATAAGCTGTGAGTTTGTCATATGTGTTCTTTATTATATTGAGATATTTTCCTTCTATATCCATTTTATTCAGAGTTTTTATCATAAATGCATGCTGTGTCTTGTCAAATGCTTTCTCTATATCTATTGAGATGATCATACTCTTTTTATGATTTTATTCTTTATTTTTTTAATTCATCACATTATCACATTGACTGATTTGTGGATTTGAACCATCCTTGCATCCCTGAAATAAATCTACTTGATCATGGTGTGTGATCTTTTTAATGTATTGTTGTATTCGATTTGCTAGTATTTTGGTGAGGATTTTTGCATCCATGTTCATCAGTGATATTGGCCTGTAATTTTCTTTTTTTGTGTTTTCCTTGTCTGGTTTTGGTATCAGGGTAATGTTGGCTTCATAGAATAAGTTAAGAAGCTTCCCCTCCTCTTCAGTTTTTTGCAATAGTTTGAGAAGAATAGGTATTAAGTGTTCTTTGAATGTTTGGTAGAATTCACCAGGGAAGCTGTCTGGTCCTGGACTTTTATTTTTTGGAGGTTTTTGATTATCGTTTTCATCTCCTTACTGTTGATTGGCCTATTCAAATTCTCCGTTTCTTCTTGATTCAGTTTTGGAAGGTTGTACGAGTCTGAGAATTTACCCATTTCTTCTAGATATCCAGTTTGTTGGCATATAGCTTTTTGTAGTATTCCCTTACAATATTTTGTGTTTCTGAGGTGTCCATTATAATTTCTCCTCTTTCATTTCTGATTTTATTCATTTGAGCCTTCTCTCTTTTTTTCTTGGTGAGTCTAGCCAAAGGTTTGTCAATTTTGTTTATCTTCTCAAAGAACAAGCTCTTAGTTTCATTGATTTTTTTTCTATTTTTTTTGGTCCCTATTTCATTTATTTCTGCTCTGATTTTTATTATTTCCTTCCTTCTACTGATTTGGGGCTTCCTTTGTTCTTTTTTTTTTTTTTCCAGTTCCTTTAGATGCACTGTTAGATTGTTTATTTGAGATTTTTCTTGTTTGTTGAGGTAGCCTGTATTGCTATAAACTTCCCACTTAGAATCGCTTCAGCCGTATCTCATAAATTTTGGCATGTCGTATTTTCATTCGTCTCCAAGTAGTTTGTGATTTCTCCTTTGATTTTTTCATTGACCACATCGTTGTTCGGTAGCATTTAGTTTAATCTCCACATATTTGTGGCTTTTCCAATTTTCTTCCTGTAGTTGATTTCTAGTTTCATACTGTTGTTGTCAGAAAAGATGATTGGCATTATTTTAATCTTCTTAAATTTATTGAGACTTGTTTTGTGCCCTAATGTATGATCTATCCTGGAGAATGTTCCATGTGCATTTGAAAAGAAGGTGTATTCTGTGGTTTTTGGATGGAATGTTCTGTATACATCTACTAAGTCCCTCTGGTCTAATGTGTCATATAAGGCCAATGTTTCCCTATTGATCTTCTGTTTGGATGATCTATCCATTGGTGTAAGTGGAGTGCTAAAGTCTCCTACTATTATTGTGTTACTGTCTATTTCTCCTTTTATGTCAATTAATAATTGCTTTATATATTTAGGTGCTCCTATGTTGGGTGCATAGATATTTACAGGTGTTATATCCTCTTGTTGGATCGTTCCCTTTATCAGTATGTAGTGCCTTTCTTTGTCTCTTGTTACAGTTTTTTTAAAGTCTGTTTTTTCTGATATAACTATTGCTACCCCAGCTTTCTTTTCATTGCTATTTGCATTCACCATTCATGATTTCACATAATCCCCACAAATGTCTCACCCTACTTTATTGAAAAGGAAGCTGAAGTCCAGGGAAGTTAAGTGATGGGAACTTGCCAAATGTGGTGAAGCTTGTATATCTGTCCTCAAAGACTAAGTGATTTGAAACAAAATATAGTTCATTCCAATGGTCACTTCTATGTGTCAATTTGACTGGGCTAAGGGATGCCCAGATAGCTGGTAAAACATTATTTCTGGATGTGTCTGTGAGGATGTCTCTAGAAGAGATTAGCATTTGAATAAGTAGACTGAGTAAAGAAGATTCCTCTCACCAATGTGGGTGGGCATTGTCCAATCCACTGAGGGCTTGAATAGAGTAAAAAGGCAGAGGAAGGGCAAATTTTCTCTGTCTGAGCAGGGAAGTCCATCTTCTCCTGCCCTTGGACTTTGGCAGTCCTTGTTCTCAGGTCTTTAGACTCAGACCAGGACTTACACCAGTGGTTCCCCTGGTTCTCAGGCCTTCAGACTGGAACTGAATTACACCACTAGCTTTCCTGGGTCTCCAGTTTACAGACAAAGAAATGTCTGTATGTGAGCCAATTGCTATACTAAATCTCACACACATGCATGTGCTCTCTGTCTCTGTCT
Organism: Equus asinus; assembly: GCF_041296235.1. Lineage (NCBI taxonomy): Eukaryota > Metazoa > Chordata > Mammalia > Perissodactyla > Equidae > Equus > Equus asinus. The sequence continues at coordinate 35,172,855 of NC_091804.1, read as the reverse complement.
CTGTCTCTTGACACACACGCACATATGTGTATATATACATAGATATCTATCTCTATACACATATATCTCCTATTGGTTCTATTTCTCTGAAGAGCCCTAATACATTCATATACACAATAACATATTAAACAGCACAGGAAAGTCTACCACGAAAAGCAAACTCTTGTCCCCATTTCCCAACTCCTTGAGTCAACCTCTTTTAATCATTTTGATTTTCTGGTGATTATCTCCATAAATGTAAACAATAGCTAGACCGTATTTATTGTCTGTAAAGTTTACTTATACTTCCTGCTTTCTCCATCTCCAACAATTTGATATTTATATACTTATTTGTAGCTCTCCTTTCTCCTCATGAATTCAATAAACATAACCTATATTTTCTTCTTTCATCATCTGGACAATATCTTTTGACCCCCCACTTTCTAAAATGAAGGTATGAGCAATATTTCTCTTTTCTCAATCTTTCCTTCCTCCTTCTATTTTCCACTCTTTGTCAGCCTCATTTTATTTTTAAATTGTCACTTTGTTTAATGCAGTAGAGACTTCAAAAGCTCCCCTCTATCCAGTTCTCCCTCCTTTTGGACACAGAGGATTATGTTCCCCCACTCACTGTAGTTGCATATAATAACCATGTGACTAATTCTGGCCAATGGATCGTGGGAGGAAGTGACCTTTGTTATTTCTGGGCTGGACTGGCGTGAGCTCCTCCTCCCATGTGCAGACACACATATTCTCTGCCTGCTGTCATGCCTGGCAACATTCCATACGGAAGAGCCTCTGTCAGCCCAGGTCCCAGGAGAACAGAGTCCCCACCCCACTCCCATCAATATACAGTTTACATGTGGTATGAGGGAGACATAAATCTTTGTCGTCCTAAGCCTCTGACAGTTTGGGGATTATTTGTTATTGCAGCATAACCAAGCATGTCCTCACTGATGCGGTTAACATTATATCCTGTCCTGCAACTACAACCAAGACTTCAATGCTTTGCCCATACTTTAAACAGACAGATTACAAAAAAGACAAACTTTCTCTGTCCTGGCAAGTCTAAAAATGTCTTTATTGGCCTTCACACTAGATTATGTTTGGGTGTAATTAGAATTCTAAGTTAAAAACCTTTTTCAGAACTTTCAAAATACTGCACTATTGGCATTGGGCTTTTGACTTCTGATGAGAAATCTAATACTTGTCTCAGTTGTTTTCCTTCATAGATGAATATTTTTTAAATCCACGGGAAACTTTTAGAATCTTTAAAATGTATTGTGTCTGACAGAGTCTCTTAACTTTTTTCTTGTATTCTCTCTCTCTTTGTCTTTTCCATCTCTGTCTTTTTGTTTTGTGTTTGGAGGACTTCTTTCAACTTTAACTTTCAGCCATATATTAAAGTTTTCATTTTAGTAATAATATATATTTGAGAAATTTTAATACATATTTATGTAAGTATAAAAAACAGAAAAAGGCATGAATCACAAGTGTACAATGGATGAATTATCACAAAGTGAACACACCCAGGTAACATCATTGTCAAGAAATAGATTATTATCAACAAGTAATCGGCCTCTTGTGCTGTCTCCTAACCACTACCCATCCCTTCTCCCCAAAGATTATCCTTTCTTCTGTTCTAACAATGTCAATTAGTTCCCCCTGTTTTTGAAACTTTATAAAATGGAATCATACAGCAAGTCATTTATCCTCTTGAGGCCCCAATTTCCTCAGCTGTAAATTGGGAGTGAAAATATAACTGAAAGAACATGGTATATTACAGGTGCTGAGGGCATGTGTGTTAAATCTGTATATCTCACTTTACCTTAAATCAGTTTCACCTATTTTTCTTACCTCTGGTGGACTCATGGCATAAAAAAAGGCAATATAATCGATTAACCAGAGAACCTACAGTCACTGGATCTGATGTGGGGCAGACTGGGAGGTGGAAAGCCACTAAGTAGGAGAGGAACATTTTCTTCAGATACTGTATTTCACAATGAATGAGAATTCCTGTTGTTCCACATCCTCACCAGCATTTGATGATTGTCAGTGTTTCAGAGTTTGACCATTCTAATAGTTGTGTGGTGGTATCTCATTGCACTTAATTTGCATTTCCCTGATGATGTATGATGTGGAATATATTTTCGTATGCTTATTTGCCATCTATATATCATCTTTGGTGAGGTGTCTGTTAAGATCTTTAACTCTTAATCAGATTTTTGTTTTCTTATTGTTGAGTTTTGAGAGTTCTTTGTATATTTTGGATAACAGTCCTTTATCAGATGTATCTTTTGCAAATATTTTCTCCCAGTCTGTAGCTTGTCTTCTCATTCTCCTCACATTGTCTTTTACAGAGCAGAAGTTTTTAATTTTAATGAAGTCCAGCTTATCAATTCTTTCTTTCATGGATCGTGCCTTTGGTATTGTATCTAAAAAGTCATCACCATACCCAAGGTTTTCTCCTGTTATCTTCTAGGAGTTTGGGGTATGTATAGTTTTAACGTAACCTCTGGCTTTTGCCCCATCCAACTGGTTTCCAACAGGGCCCTTGGCATATTGTCCTCCTGCATTCATGGCAATGTTAACATTCTATAACCTTCTCTTCCTTATCTTGCTGAGAAGGCAATTTCAGCCCAGCATTTAAAGTCTCCAGGTACTTATGTCCTCCAGATTACTCCCTCTCTCTTTACAAGCTTCTTATCAAATTCAATTGAGACTTACACTCTGTAACCAAGATTTATTTGACTCTACACAGGCTTAGGAGCTGATGTCTTCTCTAAGAGGTGGAATGGCATTTAGCAAGCTCACAGGACTGATGGGGGAAATCGGAATGTCAATGTATTCACTGATAACAAGAAATATAATTGTTAAGCAGACTGGAATATTCTCATCAGCATGACCAGCACATTCTTTCCCGAAGGCAGATCTAAGTGAAAAGACAAATTATACAAAGAAGGTGGCTTGGTGAGTGTTTGATCATTCAGCGCTATTGACTAAGAGCCTGTGACGTGTCAAACATTGTGCTGGACACTCAGCAGAGAACAGTGAATAAGAGAGAAGGGGCTCTGTGCTTACAGATCCTAAGGTGCAGGGAGAAGACAGACCCTGAAGCAGTAATGAGACTTCCAGGTAAAAAAGACTGCACGCCTCAGACTCTTCTTCCCCTCTGAACCCATGAAAATAAGAGTACAGGGATTTTTTTTTTTAAAGGCAACGAACTAAGAGCGAGGTCAACAAACTTAGGTCCATGGGCCAAATCTTGCTTCTGCCTGTTTATATACAGCCTGTAAACTAAGTATAGTTTTACACTCGCAAATGGTTGGGAAAAAAATCAAAAGAAGAATAATATCTTATGTCACATAAAATGATATGAAATTCAGATTTCAGTGTACATAAATCAAGTCTTGTTGGAATGCAGCTATGTGTTCCAATGTGTTCTATGTGTTGTCTATGGCTGCCTTCATGCTACAATGACACGGTTGAATAGATGCGAGGGAGACCGTATGGCATGCAAAGCCAAAAATGTTTACTATCTGGCCCTTCACAGAAAAAGTTTGCCAAAAATCCTGTTCTAGAGCAGCACCGTTTAATGGAACTTTCTGCAATGGCAGAAATGTCATGCGCTGTTCAACACAGTAGCCGGCAAGTAGCTCCATGCGGCTATTGAGCACTTAATATATGGCTAGTGTGACTAAGGATCTGGAAGTTTATTTTATTTTATTGTCATTAATTTAAATGGAAATAGTTGCATGTGGCAGAGGCTACTGTATTAGAGGGCACAACTGTAGGGTATAGCAGGAGGGTATCTGGACTGGGAAACACCACCCATGGTGGAAGATGGGGCATCATCCTGGAAGCAGAGGGATTAAGTGCAAGTCTGCATATAGAAGATTGAGATGCCTTGCCCAGCCTGCCCCTCTCAGGCTTTTTTTCCAACCTAGATCCCCCAATGCTGGCAGGGAAGATTATACTCTCCTCAAAAGAGGGTAGAAGATCCTTCTCTGGAGAATTTGACCAGCTCAGGAGAAAAGCCCTAAAGATACTCACACTGGGGGCTCCCTAATGGATAGACATACGAGAGCTCATAGTCAATGAGGCTTCCTCACATATACACAGTTTCCAGTAAACTGTAGTCTAAGTCCCATCCTTCAATATGAGCGGACAGCCAAGGATCATTATACACTTGAGGAAAGATGCAAATGGGAAAGAGACCAAACAGATAAATAGACAAGCGAAGATCTATGGAAACACATATTTTATTAAATTTCGAGGTCCGTGAAGTTGGATGAGAAAAATGGTCTTTATTTTCATGAAGTTCAACTCAAATTCAGCATTTCCTTCGCTTATGAACACAGGCAACAAAACCAAGTAGGATTAACAGTTCCTATGACTTCATCACCAATAGAAACAGATATTTTCCTATCACAACGCTATTCCTGAAGTTATCTCAAAATATCATTTATGCTCATCACGACTTTGAAACTACGGTGTTATTAGACATACTGCTAAATCTCCTAATATAGAAGCACATATGTTACTATATGACAGATTTGTTTTTTAAATATTTTGACAACTGCATTTCGATATAAATGATTTCCTTTGTAATCCTATTTATGGAAGTTTATTCATTTAAAAATATTATGCTGAGAAGAGGCCCATAGGCTTCACCAGATTGCAGAGGGGTCCATGGCCCAAGAAGGGTTAAGAAGCCCTGTACTGATGTTTTCTTTAGAGCTACGTGTGGGTGGGGAATGGAAATAATAACCATCAAACACTGTGTTCCAGATTTTAAACCTCATAATTCTAGAGTAGGTATTATTATTTTGATAGCTTTCATTAGTACTTTGAAATGGCCATTTTGTCATTTCAATAGGATATTTGGAGGGAGGAGAGATGAATTGATGTGTTCAATCAGCCCTCTTGACCCAAAAGTTCAGCTTTCTTTTGTGAAAATAGTACATGCACATCATAAACAAGTTAGAGAAGTACACAGAGGACAGCAAAAATCACCTCCAATCCCACTACCTGATTGGTGACTATCATTCTAGACAATACTATATGTATATATACATAAATATACGTATACACACGCACAAACTTATATGAAGAGAAATATATGTAATAAAGATATACACCTAATTTTTAACAAAAACAGGATCAAACCACACATTTATCATTATTATTTTATTTCTTATTCTTTTACTAAATAATACATTGTGTTTGTCTTTCATAGCAATAATAAGAATTGAGGCAGGAAATTATTTTCACCATACGAATAAAGAAACTGAGACTTGAATAATTAAAGCCTTGTCCACAATCACTCATGATAAGAGAGGAAGAACTCTCTTGGTTATTCGAGAACTACTTGCTCTCCAAGGACCTTCTGTCTGTGAGGGGCACATCCTGGAGTTCAGCTGGACTGAGAAGCCTTCATCCTCTCAGCTATGTTTCCTGAAAGCTTGTAACCGTATATAACTGGAAATCTTAGCGATTTATGGGGATTCCAGTTCCAATGCTGATGACCAATATGCCAAATCCTAACTGAGATCTACTCAATTGAACTGTCACACCCTGGAGCAGGAATCTGGCCTCTCCTAGGCTCCTTTCTTTGTTTCCATTCTGATTCCTTTGTGAAGGAAATGGCAGCAAGAAGCCAGTTCCTCTCATTGACCCCAAAGGCAGCCACTCACCACTAGGTGTCTCCACGGGCACCATGTGCTGCAGTGGGCGGATGGAGAGCCCTTCACACACAGGTTGACTTCTTCATCCTGTCTGGCTGCCAGGAACTGGAGGAAAATGAGCAAAGGTGGACTTCCTAGGTCACTCCCAGGGTTTATTTAACCTATGGGCTCCCAAAGCTCGGATCAGCTACATCAGGATCACCTGAGGAGCTTCTCAAAAGCAGTGATGCCAAGGTTTCGCTCCCCGAGTGGTGGATGTCAACCTTGGCTGCACGTTAGAATCAGCAGGGAAGCTTGTTTAAAAAAATGGCAGAGTAGATGTGTTATGGAGTGAATGTTTACGTCCTCCCAAAACTCACGTGTTACCTTACCCCCATCCATGCAACGGTATTAGGAGGTGGGGCCTTTGGGAGGTAATTAGGATTAGACGACATCGTGAGGGTGGAGCCCTCATGAACGGGCTTAGTGCCCTTATAAGAGTCACAAGAAAGTGTGCTTCCTCTTTCTGCTCTCTGCCACGTGAGGATACAATGAGAAGTTGGCGGTCTGCAATCTGGAAGAGGGCTTGCACCAGAACCTGACCATGCTGGCACCCTGATCTTAAACTTTCCAGCCTCTAGAACTGTGAGAAATAAATTTCCGTTGTTTATAAGTCACTTAGTCCATGGCGTTTCTGTGGTAGCAGCCTGAACTCTGCTACAACAAGGTGCTCCAAGCTCCTCCATAGAAACATTGAAAAGACAAGCAGAACCTGTCAGAACCAATTTTGTCAGAACTCTGGAAAACCATCTAGGTTTACAGCACTCAAGTGAATGCTGAATCAAGAAAAAAGCAACTTAAATGTGGCTGTGTGCAAGCAGGAAGTGCAGTCTAAGGCAGAGCTGTAAAGAGCTGGATTAAGTGTTGAAGGAGCGCCCAGCACAGAGCCGGTGTGCAAATACTGGGAGGTGTATTTTTTTATGTTTGTTTGTTTTATTTTTGGTTCCTGATGTTCAAGGAAATCTCTGTCAAACCACTAGCTGAACATGAACTAAAGGAACAGAGACTTCATATGACGAGGAATACCGTCTTTGTAAAATAGTTTGGAAAATCGCTAAACAAATGGATGACTGCAGCCTTCAATAATCAAGTTCAGCAAATGCTGGGGAAGGAGAGAATCTCATTTCCAGTTGCCTCATTATAATGTTCACGTGTCCAATCCTCAGGAAAAAAATCACGAGGTGTACAAAGAAACAGGAAAGTATGGTCCAGTCAAAGAAACAAAATAAATTGACAGAAACTATTCCCGAGGAAGCCCTAACATTGGACTTGCTAGCCAAAGGCTTTCAATCAAGTGTCTTAAATATGCTCAAAGAACCAAAGGAAATCATGGGCAAAGAGCGAAAACAGAAAAACAATATATGAACAAAATGAGAATATCAACATCCTATCAAGAGATAGTCTATCAAAAGAGATAGAAATGATAAAAAAGGAACTAAGTAGAAATTCTGGAGCTGAAAAGTATAATAACTGAAATGAAAAATCTGATGCCCAGGCCTCACTCTGGTCTAATTACATGGAAATTCCCAGGGCTGGGGCTCCACCATCAGTAGTTTCCAAAGCCGTCAAGGTTGAGAACCACTGTCCCAGGGAGTCTGTTTCAGGAGGTCCAGGGCTGTGAATCTCAACTGTGCAGGCACATTCGCATCACCTGAAGAGTTTTAAAAAAAATACTGATGTCTAGATTCTTTGCCAGATTGGTGAGAATCTCTTAGGGGAGGCACTGGGTATTGGCATTTTGAACAAGCTTCCCTGACAGTTCTGATGACCAGTCAAGTATAGAAACCAGGGGGAATCCCACATTATCCAACCGTCATATCTGCGAAAGCCCATAGTAAACTAAAGTATCATCAAGAGCCCCAATATCTAAAACATGTTAATAACAGTTGTTTATTCTAAAATCCATTGTTGAGGCCATTGAGATTGGAATCATTCATTCATGCATGCATTCATTTATATTAATAAAAATATTTATTGAGGGCTCTGCTACATGCCAGGCCCTGGGAATACAGCAGTGCACAGACACAGCCCCTGCTCTCACAAAGCTTTCATTCTAGCACAGAAGCCATAAATAAACACAAGATTATTTAAGTATGCCAAGCAATAAGAAAATTAAAGTGAGACAAAAAGATAGAGGAGGACGAGAGCTGCAGTTTTGAATAGAGTGCTCAGGGTGTCCCTGACTAGCTGACATTTGAGAAGCGGCCTGAACGAAATGAGGGAGTGAGCGGGGTGCTGGTGGCTATCTGAGGAAGAGCTGTCGGTTGAACAAAAACATTTGAAATCTTGGCTTGAGGATGACAGTCACATCCTCACATTGGCCAGTTTCTTTCTTCTGTTTTGGGTGCCTCTCTCAGCTGAGTCCCATTAACCTGGCTCCTCTACTCCCACTAGCTGTGTGAATTTTGGGCAAACCACATCATCCGTAAGAGTCGTAATATCTTCATCTGTAAAATGCACATAGTAAGCATAATAAGACCTTCCTGCCTGTAGGGTTGCTGAGAAGGGAAAACAAAATAGGGAAGCGTAGTGCGATGGTTAACAGCATGGGTGCTGGAGGCAGACAGCCTGCTTCAGAATCTGGTGCTGCCATTTTCTAGCCGTAGAAACTTGGGCAAATTGCTTAACCTCTCTGAGCCCTTGGCTTGTGTGGCCGGCACAATAATGGCTCCCCCAAAATTTCTATGTCCTAATCCTGAACCTGTGAGTATGCTGGATTCCATGGCAAGAGGGAATAAGGTTGCTAAACAGCTGACTTTAAGATAGAGGGAGTAGCCTGTGTTTTTCAGGTGAGCCCAATATCATCATAAGGGCCCTTAAAAGTGCAAGAGGGACTGAGAAGAGGAGATGCAGAGGGATGTGCCAACCAAGAATGGTCAGAGTGATATGGTGTGATAAGGACTTGACTCATTTTCCTGGCTTTGTATATGAAGGAGGCCACAAGCCAAGGAATGCAGGTGGTCCCTAGAAACTGGAAAAGTCAAGGAAATGGATTTTCCCCTAGACCACCAGAAAGGAATGGGGCCCTGTGGACACCTTGATTTTAGCTCAATGAGGCCTGTGTAGGACTTCTCACCTCCAGAACTGTAAGACAACAAATTTCTATTGTTTAGGCCTCTAAGTTGGTGGTAATTTGTTACAGCAGTAATAAGAAACTAATACAGCTTGTCATCTGAAAAGGGACAAAATAATAGTATCTACCACATAGGTTTGTAGGGAGAGTTATATGCATTCACAGCGGTGCCAGGTACATGATAAGTTTTGGGGGTATATAGAATAATGGCCCGCAAAAAATGCCCACATTCTAATCTCCAGAACCATGAATGTTACCTTTCTTGGCAAAAGGGACTTTGCAGACATCTAAAAGCTAAAAGTTAAGGATCTTGAGATGGGAAGAATAGCCGGGATGGTCCGGGTGGGCTCAATATGATCACAGGTCCCATAAGTGAAAAAGGGAGGCATGAGAGTTAAAATCTGGAAGGGAGCTGTGACGATGAAAGCAGAGGTCAGAGAGAGAGATCTGGAGATGCTACACTGCTGGCTTTGAAGATGGAGGAAGGGGCCATGAGCCAAGGAATGTGGGCAGCCTCTAGAAGCTGGAAAGACAAGGAAACGATTCTCCCCTGGAGCCTCCAAAAGGAGCAGAGCCCTCTGACACCTTGATTTTAGGACTTCTGACCTTCAGGACTGTCAGAGAAGACATTTGTCTTGTTTCAAGACACTGCATTTGCGTTAATGTGTTACAGCAGCGATAGGAAACTAACACAGAGCTCGATACAGGTTAGCTCTTGCCATTAGGTCTGGCCTTCAGCATTATGTCAGACACATGTTAATATGCTCGATAAACACCAATCACGATAATAGTAAAGACTAGAATTCCCCAGAAGGGCACGCTAGGATGACTCTACCTTTCTGCTTGACTTTTGGCATTCTAAGCGTCTGAAAGCACTTTGTTCACAGTTAAAAAAAAAAAATTCTGAGCCAGCTACTTTGTTACACTATTTAGGCCTAATTTCACACTTTGGTGAAAGTTAACAATTTTCTAACAGGGAGAGGCAGTGGTGAAATGGAACACACCCCAGGGTGGAAGTCAGAAAGGCCGGGTCCTGGTCCCGGCTCTGCCTCTATCTGGCTGTGCGACTTAGGTTATCCTGCTTCCCCTCTTTGGGCTTCATTTTCACATTTAGAAAACAAAGGAATTAAACCAATAATAACTCCCATTATTGGATACCTACGAGGTACAATTTATGCATAAAGTCTCGTTTGAGCTGCACAGAAACTGTGCAAAGTATCATACCCATTTTATAGTTGAGAAAATCGGGAAGCCCAGAGAGGTTAAGTGACTTTCCCAGGGTCACAGAGTCGGTATTTGGCAGAGCTGGGGTTTAAACCCAGGGCTGTTTGACTCCTTTTTGACAAGCCCTTCCACATTTCACATGTTTCGGAAGTCAATGCCATCTTTAAAGGATGTATTTACATTGCTCTTGGTTTTCTCTGTAGGTCATAGTGAGGGTGATGGAGGGGCTGTGAACAGCCCTAAGACCATTCCCTGGGCCTCTCTAACTTTCCACATTAGGGCTCTAGAAATTGGTGCATCTCTTGTGTTTCTGAGAACCTCGACTTGGCCCCTCAGAGGCTTCTCTCACGATGATCCCTTCCCTTTCTCACCTTCCGCGACAGACAGACGCTACTAATTGCTTAACCAATGTCTGTTCTTTCCTTCTTACTCAGAATCCCAATTTCATTTGGATAAAAATGTGCCCGGTTAAAAATGCCTCCCCACGGTCGCTTACAGCTGGAGGTGGTCCCCTGACCCAGTTCTGACCAATGAGAGTAAGTAGAAATTTGGATGGGGCTTCCGGGGAATCTGTTGTCTTCCTCATACAAAGGGGTGGGGAACTCAGCCGGCACATGCCTTTTCCTCTTTGCCTTTGCTTTCATTTCTGCCTGGAAGGTAGGCGAGAGTTCTGGAAGTGGAACAGCTATTTTGTGACTATGAGGATGAGTGCCACCTGCTAAGGGTAGCAGAGCAGGAAGATAGACGGAGCTTCGATTCTTTATGATTTCTCCGTAATTTCAGTTCTCTGTACCAGCCTGGACTGCCTACTTTTAGATTTCTTGTTATGTAAAAAAAGTAATAAAGCTTTATTTGGTCGGAATTTTGTTATGTGCAACTCAATGCAATCCTGTGTTCTCTAAGAACAGTCTCTTCCCTGCCCTGTCGCCCTAACGTGTGGCCTTGATAAGCACCTGTGGTGACCCAAAAATAAACCTGGAGGAAGAGGGATTGGCCGTGGCCATGATTCTGAACTTGCTGAGCCATCATCTGTTCTGTCCATGCTCTGAAGAGGAGAACGATTAATTACACTCTGCTCGGGCAGCCAGAGCACGGAGGCTGTGTCTGTGTGCTCTCAGGGATGCTCAAATATAGCTCAGGCTCCTCCACTGCATTGGCTGAGTGCGCAGCACCCGCATGTCAGCCAGCCCCAGTGAAGAGTGGGGACGCTTCTCCTGGGAGGTTAGGGTCTGAAGAAGGGGCTAGAAAGCGGGCACGCTGGCAAGACCTGGCTCAAGGAAACCCGAACTCTTTCCCTCCTGCCTCCTGCAAGGCGAGTGTTACACCTTCACTCAGCAGATGACAAAACTTGCTTGAGGTCCAAACTGGGACTCAGAGGGTGAAATGACCATGTGTCGGCCCAGTTATTTGGTTACATGCAACAGAAGTGCACTTTGTTTCACCGGAGAAAAAATAATTTGGGGGAAGAGTGTGAGATGACTCACCGGATTGCAGGCAAGGCTGAAAAACCAACGAGGGACAAAGGGAAGCGTAGTTCCAGGAGGTCTGGGGAGCAGGAACAGGGATCGGGACGACACAGCTTGGGTCAGGAGCCCACTGCGCAGTTAAAGGAGGGCGGGATCCCTTGACGGACAGTCTTTCTAGATAGTACTGGGAAGAGCGGTTTTCCTGAAGCAACCCAAGGGTTTGAGAACTAGAAGAATGACAAGAGGATGTTGAGTGATAAAAATAAAAAAATATCCACTGTGGGGGGTATAGAATCGGTCAAGGGCATGAGTTTGGGGAGCTGGCTGATCTTAGTTAAAATCTTAGCTCTGCCTTTTACTATTGGGCAAGTCAAATAATCTCTTTAAGCCTAAGTTTCCCCATCTGTGCATGACAAAGATGAGACATGTTTAAACCCACTAGAATATAAGCTCTTGAGGACAGGGATTTTTGTCTTTTCCTCCGACTGTCACATCCCCAGCACCCAGACTAGTGCGTGGCTTATAGTTGGTGCTCAATACATGTGTATTGAATGAATGAATGAACTTTACATTGGTCCCAGAATACCTCTTAAGTAGAGAGCTATTTTGTTGAAACTATGATATGATAGGTGACGGGAGTGGAAAGTGAGTGGCCCCCCACCCCCACCCCACACCTCACTGCCTCACTCTGGAAGGGAGAAGGAGAAAGATGGGGGAATCTAGGCAGACGCTGAGATAGATAAAAAGATACACACTCTGTAGACTCTTTCCCTGACACACTCCCCACCAGCACACTGACCTGCTTACTCACATCACAGTCACTCTGCCCTCATCCCCACCAGCGAGGCTCTTTAGCTGAAAATGACAATCCCACGTTGAGTGCAAGATGGATCCATTCCAGCAATCTCCAGGACTTCCTGCCATAATGTTGGCGTGTTAAACTCCACTCACAGGGTTGACGGGGGAGAAGTCTGAAGTCACCGAGCCCCTACGTTTCACAGGGAACAATGACGTATAGAGGCAAATAGGATAAATTACAGCCCTGGGGTACATGTTCATTGTTTAAAAAAAATACACACGGCAGGACTTCGCTGGTGAAATGAATGTATTTCAACTCTCAATCATGTTTTCATCCACCTGTCTTAACAAGATGAAATTCTAAGTTGTTTCGTTCCCCAGGGCCTTTGTAGAAATACAAAGCATAAAAGAAAGAGACAAGCCTTGAGGAAATAGGGATTTGGGTGTCCTTGGTCCCTCCAACAACCAGCACCTGTGCCATACATCATCACCCTCAGAAGCACCGCGATCACCATGCCCCCAGTTACCACTGCCACCACAGTTTACCACTGTTGCACCATCATTACCACCATCACCACCATGCCACCAATTACCATCAACACCACCACCACCACCCCAGCCAGGACCAATGTTGCCAGCAGCAGCAGCAGCACCACTACCACCACCTTTAGCACTTCTAGCATCTCCATCTCCATCATCTTCACCATAAAGTTATCATCAGCACTGTTTCCGCTACATAGTAAATGATACTGGGGCCTCACCCAGATGTGCTTTACCAGGCTGCTACAGTCATCCCTCAGCTGCTGTGAGAGTTGGTTACTCACAAGTCACAGCTGCCCCCTTCTCCTGAGAAGTCTCCTCGATCAATGGAACTTCCTTTCCAGGATGTGCCTGGGAAGTTACATCCCTGAAGGCAGCCTGCATCCAATGACTGACTGATCGGGATAGATAAAGCCCCCAGGCCCTTGCCTCATGCTGGGACAACTCTGTCAGAGTGTTCATGCTCCGGAACTCTGTGTGGGAGCAGGCTGAGGCTCGACTTCAGCTGACCCTACCCTTTTGGCCTAGCTTTCTCCCCTGTCCTACTCTGCTCCCTTCATCCCCTAACGAGTTTCACGTGAGAAGTCCCTTGATAAATCACTCCTACAAGAATCCCATTTCAGACTTGGCTTCATGAGAATCCAATCTCAGATGCACTACATCCCTTTAATTACTGCTCCAGCAGACGTTTTTGGAACGCCTTTCTTGCCCATATCCCCTTCTTGGAGACATTTTACCTGCACAGGCAGTGGTGAGCTGGAGGAACTGGCCAGCTCCAGCTCATGGGGGCCAATTGCACACATTCTTCCCAACTCTGCATTCAGTCACATCACGTTGATAGCTTGCAATCAGCCATGGTGGGAGGATTTACACCATGAGAATTGGCAAAAACATTTTTTATTGTTTGTTTGTTTTGGAGTGCTGATTGTTAAATATTTACTGGTACACCACTGGGCACAGCTGGCCATACAATTCCAAACATTTGATGGAATTCTAACACTAAGTTATAACTTAAGGGGCTAAGAACGACCCCTATCCCTGGAAGAGTTATCCACAGGCTACCAGCAGCATGTGAATTATGTGGCCTGGTGAGAAAAAAATGGCTTAGGCCAGCGGATAGCTCACAGAATTGGGAAATCAATAAAGTATGGTTAGTTGGCAAGGAGAACTGAATAATGATAATAAATCATAGCTACCACTTGTTGAGTGCTAAGCTAAATTTGTGTTGTACTAAGCATTTATGTTGCATGCATTATCTTGTGTAAGTCTTATAATCCCCCTTGCAGGAATGTTATCACCCCATTTAACAGACTGAACAAGCTCAAGGGGGTAAAGGCCTTGCCCAAAGCCACATAGCTTGTTGGTGGAGCAACTGCAATTTGACCCCCAGTCGTTCTGGCTGCAGAACCTGTGCTCATAACCACTCATGAAGCAGATCTGGGCCCTAGACAGGCAAAAACCATAGGCACGTGATGTTATAAGGGTGTAGAAGCTAGAGTTAGGTAGAATGTGCTCATCAGGATACTTTGGTTTCGAGTTGTAGAAACTAAACTTGAACTAGCTTCAATAAAAAGAGTTCTTCATTGGCTCAAATCCATTCTTAGGAGGGGCAAGACTGGGGCTGGCCTTAGGGCTGACTGGAAGAAGAGTCTGGAATTCAAAACCAAGCAGTTCTCTCTCTCTCTCTCTTTCCTTTCTGTCCCTTTTCCTGTCCCCTCTCTCCATGTCTTTCTTTGTTTCTCTGCATCCTGTCGGGAGGCGTTGGGGTAAGGCTGTCCCAGCTACCACGAGCCCTCAGCTCCATCTGATTGCAGAGGGTGGTCGTCCAAGGTGTCCAGAGGGTCGTGGGAGCCTGCACCCAGATTCATGCCAGGTGACGCTCTGATCCATGAGGAGACAGAGAGATTGTGAAGAGTACTAAAAATCTTACAGATAGGGGATAGTCGCCAAAGCACCTTATCTTCCTCTGATTGGGATTCCTGTACTCACCCACAGTTCTTCCCGGGCAGCATGGGGTGTGAGGTCAAAGAGACGTAGTGTAGGCTTGGTGTCACAGAGATCTGGATTCTAACAGTGGCTCTCCTGTGCCTACCCAGCACATCGCCTGAGAGGTATTTGATGGTTAACTGGCCGTGTGGCTTTGGGCAAGTCACTTCAATGCTCTGAGTCTCAACTTCCCCATCTATAAAATGGAGATGATCATCATACTTAGCTCACAGAGTCATGAAGATTAAATGAATGAGGCAAAGCACTGGAACATAGGTGGCGCTTAGTCACTGTGAGTTTCCATACCCACTCGCTTTTCCAGCAGAATCAGCTCTCCTCTGTTATGCCATTTCTAACTAGGCTGGTGGAGTGGCCTCCATTCTTACCCTGGGCTGTAGGCTAAAGGGAAATATATGATACTAAAAATATCTGGATGAGCCCCTAATTCTTTGCTCTGCCAGCAGTTACATAAATCCCAAAGTCATCTCTATCTTTCCCTGCCACCCTGGCTAGCCTCCAGACCAATGAAACATTGATGGTGTAGCTATACTTAACTTTTCTTCCCTCTTCCAGCCAAGTCTTGGACATCAGTTCTCTCTAATAAAAAATTTAACCCTCACATTTACGGAGTTCTTCAGTTTATGAAGCACTTTCCGCTTCACTGTTTTCAAATACTCATTATAGGAATTAGAGCAATATGGAAAAGCACGAAGAAGAGAGTAAAAAAGTCAAGTGATCAAGCTCAATATCACCAGTGATAAGTCATGTTGACGTCATGTGCCCCTGATATGACGTGATGAGAAGAGACATCACTTTTGTGGTCTTCTTCCCCCAAAACTATAGCCTCAGTCTAAACTTGAGAAAACATCAGACAAGCCAAAATTGAGGATATTCTACAAAATATCTGACCACTACTTTTTGAAAGTGTCAAGGCGGGGAAAGCCAAGGAAAGACCAAGAAATTGTCATAGGCCAGAGGAGACCAAGGAGACATGGCCTCTAAATGAAACATGGTACCTTGGTTTGGAAACTGGAACAGAAATAAGACACCCATGGAAAAACTGGAAAATCTAGGGGCCAGCCCGGTGGCACAGCGGTTAAGTTCACCCGCTTTGCTTTGGCAGCCCGGGGTTCTCCAGTTCGGATCCTGGGCATGGACATACTCACCAATTATCAAGCCATGCTGTGGCAGGCATCCCACATATAAAATAGAGGAAGGTGGGCATAGATCTTAGCTCAGGGCCTATCTTCCTCAGCCAAAAAGAGGAGGATTGAAAGTGGATGTTAGTTCAGGGCTAATCTTCCTCAAAGAAAAAGAAAAATTGGAGTATCTGAATGAAGTCCATAGTAGAGTTAAAGTATCATACTTTAACATGTCATATTTCTTGGTGTTCTTGGTGAAATCTGAACTGGTGAACCCAAGGCCGCTGAAGCAGAATGTGTGAACTTAACCACTGCGCCACCAGGCTGGCCCCCCAAATTTCTTAACTTTGATAAATGTACCCTGCTTGTGTAAGATGTAAACACTAGAGGAAGTTCGGTGGAGGGTAAATGGGATAGCACTTTCTGTTCTATCTTTGCAACTCTTCTGTAAATCTACAATCATTTCAAAATTAAAAGTTTAAAAACGAAAGCAAGCAGAAAAGCCTGACATTCACCTAATTCAAATGAAATGAACAGTGCACATATACAGATAATCAGGAACAATTTTATAAAAATGTTTTATATTATCACATTCTTCTTAAATTTTGAAAGATATTTCATTTATTTTACTTGGATTTAACAGAATTTTTTAAATGAAAGTAAAGATGAAAGAATTTCTCAACTTTAGTTAACTATTTTTCCACCCAAAGAGATATTAGCCCCTCAAAGATCCCTCTGGAAAACATCAAGAGGTTGCAGCCATCATTGTTTTTAACCATCTAATTCAATTTTAGATGGTGATTACCTCCAATGAAACTCCCCCAAAGAAATTGGCACTGTTACAATTTTTCCCAGCTCTCCTCCCCAAACTTCCTGTTTTGTATTAGTTACGTTATTATTTTTACACTGGTGGGTGAATCAGTTAAAGATTGGTTTTAGTGATGACTTACAGAAAACCTAAACAGATAGTAGTTTAGATAAAGAAATAGTGAAGCATTAGGCACCTAGTGTCACTGCTTCAAGGATGTCAGGACTGGGTTCTCTGCAGTGCCCCTGGGGTTTTCCTCATGATTGCAAAACAGCTGTTGTAGCTCCAGCCATTATGTTCTTGTTTCACACAGAAAGAAGGAGAAAATGACTCTATCAAGAAAGGAAAGCTTTTCACAAGTTCCTAGTCTATATCTCATTGGCTGTAACTGTGTTATATGGCACCCCTAGCTGCAACAGAGGCTAGGAAATGTGGAATTATTTTACTAGGCGCATTTGATGGCCCCAATGAAACTGGTATTTCTTAGTAAGGAAGAACTGCTGATTCTCAGTTATTTTTTCCTGTTTTATGTTTAAGCATATTGTAATATTTGCAGGTAATCTTATATACCAGAGCTTCTTTATACCTAAATTCTTTATTTTGATCCACCTCTTGGCTGGCAGAATTTCATTGTTGGGGCGAAGCCAGGCCAGGATTCCAGGAAGCACTCACAGAAACCTGTGGTGCACCTCCTTAATTTCTCCCCTGCCCTGGAGTCAGATTCTAGTGGAAAGAAAGAGTCAAGGTGGCCCAAACCCTTATCCAAGAAGGCGCTGTCCCTTTAAAAGAGAGAGGAGGCACGGATGGCTCACTGTCTCCAGAAAAGGCTTCTGATTGACAGCTAAGTGCTCCCTGGAAGCCTGATGTCATTGCCACTGAGCAACAGGCATCTGACCACTGGCAGCAGAACAGTGAGTTGTTGCTGCGACTGGGGTGACCCTGTGCGGCACCCACCCAGCAGGATGTTCGAGTCAGAGGAATTTGTCTGAGGGGCATTGCTCCTGGTCCATCCCGGGCACCTCAGGGGCTACTCAGCTTTCCCACCAAACAGGACTGGCTCCTCTCCTCCATTCTCTCCATCCTTGGAACCGTGGCATCCCACTGCCTCAGGGGGGCACTCAGGACTGGAGACCCTTCAACAGCTCTCTCCATCCCGAGTTCCAGGTCTGACTACAACAAGTTCTCACGTGCATATTCTCCTCCCCTGCCCTCCTCTAATAATGAACTTGGTGTTATTTTTTTCTAATTATAAAGATAATACAGGCCTATTGTAAAAGAAGGCAGAAAAGAAAATACTGAATAGTATAAAGAATAAAATGAAAATTATACCTAGCAACAACCACTGCTACATTTTTCTACTCTTTTTTTTCAGGACTTTTTCTATGCATTTATGAATTTTTCTTTTTTAGTGATATATCACTTATGTAAACTTATAAAAAGCACACAGATTTTAACTATACGACTGGATTAATTTTTATATATGAATATACCTACGTGACTACAACCCACATCAAGATCTAGAACGTTTCCAGCACCCAGCAGACTTCCCAACTGATGAGCCCCTCACCAAATATTGATCACCGTGGACTACTCTTTCCTATTTTTGAACTTCATAAAAATGGCACATATGCATTTGTAAAATTAAGATGGAACGTTAACTGTTTGACATCATGTTTTTTTCCAATTAATATATCATGAATATTTCCCCATGTCATTATTCTTTCACAAGTTATTATTAATGGCTTTATATTTTATCATATAACTCTACAAGATTTATTTCATTATACCTCAGTTTTTTGCACATTTAAGATATTTCTGAACTTTTGCTATTTTAAACAGCACTACGTGGAGCATCATTTTTACACACAGTTTCCTGGAGGGTAGTATAGCGAGGTGGTTCAGAGCGTGGGTCTTGGAGTTAAAGAGATCAAGGTTTGAGCCCCAGCCTGTCACTTCCCAGTTGCTTGAACTTTTGCAATTTCCAACACCTCTTGGAGCCTCAGTTTCCTCACCTGAAAATGGACACGATCATACTTATCATATGTTGCAGTCAGGGCTGAATGAGTTGAGTGTAAAGTGCTTAGCATGTTTCCTGGCATAGAGTGAACACCCAGAAAATGTTAAGTTGCTATTATTCATCTTTGTGTTCACTTCTAATTATTTCCTTAGGAAAAATTCCTAGAAGTAGAACTGCTGGATCAAAAAGAGTGCTTGTCTTCAGGGTTTTTAATGCAGTCTGCCAAATTGCCCTCCAGATAAGCTGTGCCAATTCACAGAGCTACCAGCTGTGCGTGAGGGTGCCCTTGCACCACTCTCTCTCTCAACGATGAGTATCATTATTAAAAAAGTGAGAGAGAGAGAGAGAAAAAAAAAGAAAGAATCAGATTCAGGTGGAAAAAAGAAACCTTGCAAATTAGATAGGGGGAAAAATCCCTTATCGTTTTGCTTTCTAGAGAGGTTGACTGTTTCTTTTTTTCTATCAGCCATTTGTTTTTCTTCATTTGGAATTTGCCTGGCCAGGTCTTTTGCCATTTTTTCTGTTGGGATGTGTGCTGGTGTTTCAATAACTGGACCACTACCCAATTCCAGGAGTCCTGTTCTATCCGGCATGGGCTGCAGTTCCGATAAGAGGGTCCCTGTTCCCAAGTTCCCACCTTGGTGGTCTACCTGATTTCCTGGTTCCTCTGGGTGTGGGCTTCTGCTTCATTCTTGCCAGGACCCCTTGCTCTCTGACTATCCCTTTTCCCCACACCTTGCCAGCCTGAGATGTGTAGGTGCCCAGAGCAACTAATAATTCAATGTCTCTTTTTCCCCTTAAATACATGTTTGTTCAATATTTGTTTAGAAGAGAGGCTGGGTGATGCATGAAGGAAGAGCTGAGAAGGAAGACTCCTTGTGGCAACAGGCAATTCCGCTCTGGCCCCAAACTTGCATAAGAGGCTTAATGAAACTAGAGCTCCAAAGTTCAGCAGACCTGTCTTCCTTAGAAGGCAGGTTAACAGTCTGAATCTTCCCCTCTCCCCCAACACCCCAAGCAGTTTTTCAAAGTATCACCTTTAAACAGGTATAACATCCTTGAGAGGAATCAAGGCCAGTATAATTCTCTCCATCTCATTTCATCTCCAAAGCCATTTTAGAGCCCCACGGACGCTTAGCACCTTGGGTAGATTGGCACTCTTGGCAGCTGCCCACCTGTTTATTACTTTACTGGTTCTGCCTAGTCCTTGTAGGAGCCTGGGTTTCTGAGATCTTTGGGGTCATCCCTTACCAAAGAGATGATCCAGGAGGCAGGGTCATGAAGGGAAGAGTATAGAAAATCTGGCCGTCCTGATAGAAGACACTATTCCCATCTATTAAATTGGAGAATATTTTTTTAAGAAAAGAAAAAGAGAAGGAAAGTAAATAATTATCTATAAATTAACTTAACCAAGCATGCCAGAGAAAATCTACTAAAGAAGATTTTTGTCTCCTGGATAAATGGAGAAATATACTATGTTAGAATTGGATAAACCAATACTAAAATTTGCATGGAAGAAAAAATTTCCACAAGTAGCTAAGACAAGGAGTCTCAAAAATGAAAGCAAAGGTGGGAATCTCACTCTGCCAGATTTTAAGGCATATTATAAAGTCTAATTTTTCCAAATGTGCTATTAATGCAAGAACTATAGACCAATGGAACAGAAGAGAAGAACCCGGAAACACACCCATGTATATGGATATTTGGTGTAGGGTAGAGGTGGCAACGTAAGTCAGTGGGGAAGGATGGATTATTTTCCTGGTTTGGGGGGAAATGGCTCCACGGTATGGAAAAAAATAAAATTACATCCTATTTCACACCATATTAAAAAAACCTCAGAGGGTTTAAGAAGCTACAAAAGAATTGAAAGGCAAATCTTTATAATATTGAGTTAGGGAAGCATTTCTTAAATAAGATATGAAAAGTCCAAACCATAAAGAAAACGAATGATGGATTTCTGTTTAATAAATAACGTCACAGACAAATTTCAGGAATGATTAACAGATTGGGAAAAGGTATCTGCAGCATATTTGCAACAACAATCAATAAAAGGTTAAAATCTGAATTATATAAGAAATTCAGTGGTAAATTAGCAAGGAAAAATCTGACAACCCAATAGAAAAACAGGCGAAGTCACTGTCTGAGGAGTTCAAGTAGTGAATAAGCATGTGAAGAGAAACTCAACTTAATAGTAACCATAGACAGAAAAATGAAAACAATAATGACATATTGCTTTATATTCATCAAATTGGAAAAAAAAAGGATACTATCAAGCGCTGGCTAGGATGTAGGGAAATGAGAACCTCATGCCTTGTAAATTAGTGTAGCCATTCAGAAGAGTAATTTCAAATTATTTGGTGACACTGAATATATTTTAATCCATTATTTTTCAAATTGTGGGTCATGACTCATTAATAGGTTACAAAATCAATTTAGTAAGGTGTGATCGACATTAAAAAAGAAAGTTGAATTAAATAGAATAAAACACATCACAATACTTTTCTTATAAGAAGGGTATATTTCACGAAACTTGTCGTACTTGAGTGCATGGAGGGGGCCTTACCAGATTATGATGTAAAATGTATTCTTATCATGGGTCACAGTCAAAAGAGTTTGAAAGACACTGCTGACCCCACCACCAAGCAATCACACTTCTGCATGGAAACTCTAGCCCAGATAAAGAGAGACATATGAAGATATTCATCACAGCATTGTTTATAATAGCAAATTGATGGCAACCCATTATAGCAGTCTGAAAATAAATTTTAAAAATGAAGACAGGGGCCAGCCCCGTGGCTGAGTGGTTAAGTTTGCGCGCTCTGCTTCAGCGGCCCAGAGCTTCGCCGGTTCAGATCCTGGGCTCAGACGTGGCACGACTCATCAGGCCACACTGAGGCGGCATCCCACATGCCACAACTAGAAGGACCCACAACTAAAATATACAACTATGTACTGGGGGGATTTGGGGAGAAAAAGCAGAAAGAAAAAAAAATGAAGACAAAAATTAAACAGTAGTTAAAACGAATAAATTAGAGTTACATAAATTAGCACAGATCGCAAAACAGTATTGATTGAACAAAAAGGGGCAATAGAATAAAATATGCTATAGCACAATAGCATTTACATGAGATTTTAAAAATGCCCTCTCAAGGCAATATTACATATTATTTGTGGATACACATATATGTAAATAGATGTTTCGAGGGTGGATTGTCTACATTTATACATTGTCTAAATTGACACATCAAAGTGGGTGTCTGGCGGTGGTGGGGAGTGGGAGCTGTGAAATTGTGGGCTTATGATGGCAAACAACAAAAAGTCACAAAGAGAATAGCTGGTTTTCGAGAATGGGGAATAACATTGTATGCTCCTGGAGAGTGCAGAGCGGCCTAACATTGTTAGGCGAGATTTGTCCGGACTTATTAAAACATGCTTCCTTGGGACCCAGCAGCTCCACTTTCGGTGAAGTCTCATGGATGTGTTAGCAATTTAACTGCAAGAGTATTTTTTAAAACCTTAACACGAGAGCAAAAAACGGTATTTAATTAGTTAAATAATATGGAATGTTATTCAGTAATTTAGAAGAGTGACATGGAGGTATATTTATTGCTGTGGGAAAATGTTTATGATAGAAAGCTAAGTGGAAAAAAATGAAACACAAGCATGAAACTACTTACAGTACGAGACCATTTAAAATGCGCTTATGTGATATATAGTCTAAGGAAAAAAGGAAGAAAACACATCAGGTTTAAAGTGGCTATCTTTAGGTAACGTGATTAAGATGACTTTCAATTTTTCCTTTGTGCTTATTTTTTTCTTAACATTTCTAAAATGTGCAAAAATTATTTTTGTAATAAAATTAATTTATTTTGATTTGAAAATTCAGCAGGTTATCCAGATGCTTTGTCAAATGGAAGGAACTAGGCTGAGAAGAGAGAACTAGGCATGAAACTATCAGGATGGGACACTAGGAGAGGGACAAGGGCAGAAGCAGGGAGAGTGAGAAGAAAGATCTAGAACACAGAGGGCCTTGAAGTGGTGATTTATAGGGACTCTGCAGTTTGGGGGCTTGGCCAGAAGGGAGTGGTTGAAGGTGCTGAGTCTTGTCCCTGACCCCAGCCCTCCCTCCTGCAGACAGCTTGCCAGTTTTCAGACGCCTGGTGGCCTGGACTCCAACATCTCCAGACCTTGATTTCCCATCACTCTCCTGTTTGTCAGCCTGGGAGTAGGGATTCCCCAAGTATGGATACTGAGCCCTGTCCACCAAGTGGGACCTCAGCTACTGTCAGCCTCAGCTGGGTGCAGCCAGAATGAGATAGGGCAGGATTCCTTGAAGGTCAGATGTAACAGCCTCAAGTCTAAAGGGTACATAAGGGAGCCATCCAAATGGTCAGGACCTGGAGAAGCACTGGGACAGAAAGAATGTCTTAGTGTCAAATTATCACAAACAATTGCTTAAAAATGCACACCATACATTGATTATCTCACACTTTCCATAGGTCAGGAGTCTAGGCATGGCTAAGCTGGGTCTTCTGCTTCAAGGTCTCTCACAAGGCTGCAGTCAAGGTGTGGCCAGGGCTGGGGTCTCATCTGAAGGCTTGACAGGGGAAGAACCTGTGTCTGAGCTCACATGGTCATTGGCAACATTCAGTCCCTCTGGACTTTTGGACTGAGGGTCTTAGTCCTAGCTGGCTGTTGGCAAGAAGTTGCGCTTGGGCATCCCCAATATGACCACTTGCTTCATCAATCATACAAGCTGAGAAGGCAAGAGAGTATGTCAGCAAGGTGGAAGTCACCATCTTATGTAATCTAATCATGGGAGTGACATCCCATCATATTTTACTGGTTGGAAGCAAATCACAGGTCAAGCTCACACTCAAGGGGACCCACACTCAACAGTATTCATGCCCTTGTGTGTGGGCACTGATCCAGGAGGCAAGAATCATCTTAGAGTCAGCCCCCAAAAAAGGGCAACCTAGAGAAAGACAAGCTGAAGCGAGATGGTCTGAGACTCAAGGGCAGGATGGGGACCCCTGGTGGTAGGATGACCAACCATCCTGGTTTGCTCTAACTATCCCAGCTACAGCACTGAAAGTACTTCCTGGGAAAACCCTCTGTCTTTGGGAAGCCAGAACCGTTGGTGACCCTTCCTAGTGGAACACAAGATGGTTTTAGATAGTATCACACTAAATAGCATCACAGAGAAAGTCTCCATTGGGGGCTACTGTGTCTCATCGCTTCTCTAAGACTGTCAATCAGCCTTTAATCAATGAGATTCCGACTTCAGACTCAAGCCTTCTGCAGCCCACAGTATCTCTCTAGAATTTAATAGAGTTTCAGTTTTGTCCTATTTATTTCTTTGGTTCCCTTTCATTTATGGCAAATGATACTGGTTCTTCATTTACAGCAGTGATACAAAATTTTTATCTCAAATAAATGTATCTAAACAAAAAGTAAGTCAATTTAAGGAATAGTAACAAAGTAATAATACTCGTGGCCTGTGAATATTGTACAAATCAAGAAGGCCTATGGCATGTCCCTACTCTCCTCCGGATTACCTCTCTGAGATCGTGTCTCACCACCTTCCCCTTCATTCATCCTCACCAGCCACACTGGCCTCCTTTCCGTTTTCCCAACAGTCCAGGAACGCTCCCATCTCAGGGCTTTTTCACTTGCTGTTCCCTCTTCCTGTGGCACTCTTTCTCCAGTTATCTGCTCGAGTCACCTTTCAGGTCTTTCCCCAAATGTCATCTCCTCATGATGCCTTCCCTGGCCATGCTGCATAACATTACAAACCCCTCTCCAGACACTCCCAGTTCTCCTCTGACTTATATACTCTTTTTCAACAGCACTTACTGCCATCTGACCACTAGAGTTTTTACTTATTTCTCTTTATTGTCTGTTTCTCCCATTAGAATATCAGCTTCATGAGGACAGAAGTTCTTGCCTGTTTGAGCATTGTTTTCTGTCCTCCTTAGGATCTAGAACAGTGCCCGGCTTAAACAAGGTGCTCAGTAAAGATTTACTATCTAAGGGCTCTGTGATGTGTGAGAGTCAGCCTGGTTGGGAGGTACAGGCTGGGGAGACGGCCGCCATGACCTTACTTCTCCCCTGGATGTTTCTCCCATGGTCCGGGGCCTGCACCCACATTCCTCTCTCCTGTCTGCCCCTTTCTTCCCTGAATCAGAATAAAAGACACTTGCCATTAAAATCTACCTTTACAGGTGGCTTGGAGAAGCTCTGGCGGAGTCTGGGGTTACTTGGTTTCAAGAAACAAAACAAGGACGGGGTTTTATTGAAGGGATGCAGCGGGGTGTCAAAGAGTCATTGGCGGGAAATATACGCAGGTGAGTATATCCATTGGGATGCTTTTGGTGACAAAGAACAAAAACAAAAATCCCAAAGCAAAATGTATTAAACAACACGAAATATATACGCTGAGAATTACACTAAGCCACTAAGTAGGGCAGCTCCAAGGTTGGTTAATTCGGTGGTTCAATGACATCATTAAGGATCTGGGTTCTTTGTTTTACCTGCTTTGCCATCCGGTGTTTCAGCTTTGTCCTAATTTAGCTTTCCTCCTGGTTGCAATGAGTGTACGTCCAGCAGTGGAAAAGGTAATGTTCCTATGTGTCTATTTTTCAAGAGTGAGGGAACATTTCCAAGCGGCTGCTTGCCTCTCTCCCCCAAATTTCGCTCACGTCGCATAGAAGAACAGCTATGTTGTGGAGGGTGAATTACCCAAATCAAAACAGAGGAAGGGACAGGACGATGGGCAGGCGACCCACCATGTGTGTTTCGGATGACCTCATGAAGACGTGGAACTGGAAACTGAAATGTCAGGCACCACGGCTGCCTCCTCCCTATTTCCACAGCTCTGTTTTCTCTGCTCATCTCCACAGAGTTCTTTTTCACTCCCCTGCTTCTCTGGGCAGTCTGGCTTTCTTCACCCGACATCGCCCATGGCCCAGACAAGGTTCCTTTAGCTCCAACTTAATTTCTTCTCCCAGTTCAAGGACTAGCACCTAGTAGTGAATGTATTAGCCAGGGCAGGCTAATTGCCAAAACAAACAAGTCTGAAATCTCGGTGACTTCAGACAGTAGAATTTTATTTCTTGCTTACATCACAGTCCAGTTTGGATGAGTGTGTGTGTGTATGGGTGTGTGTGTGTGTGTGCATGCTCTGCTCCATGTTGTCATTCAGTCACCCAGTCAACTTCTATTTTGTTGGCTCCATCCTTCTCTAAGTTTGGGAGCCCTCTCCATTCAGGTGGGATGTGGGAAAGCTCCAGGGTTTTTTTTTTTTTTAAAGATTTTATTTTTTCCTTTTTCTCCCCAAAGCCCCCCGGTACATAGTTGTGTATTCTTCGTTGTGGGTTCTTCTAGTTGTGGCATGTGGGACGCTGCCTCAGCGTGGTCTGATGAGCAGTGCCATGTCCGCGCCCAGGATTCGAACCAACGAAACACTGGGCCGCCTGCAGCGGAGCGCGCGAACTTAACCACTCGGCCACGGGGCCAGCCCCAAAGCTCCAGGGTTTTATGGACAGACTTGGAGGTGTCATGTATCACTTCCTTCTACATTCCATTTTTCAGATCCCAGTCACTTGGGTCCCTTCAAATTACAAGGGAGGCTGGGAAGTCCAGTCTAGCAGCTCCTATAAGAAAAAGTTATAGAAATATTAGGGACCCTAAGAACTCTGAGAAGACTCCACCTCAATTAGTTACTCTGTTTTATAAAGATGGTAACTAAAGCCAAGAAAGGAAAGAGGAGTAGTCTTGGGGAGCTCAGGGTCTGGGGGATGAGACCTTTTAAATTCTGCCCTGAAATCTTATACACTGGTGGAGGATCCATTTCAGAAAGGCAACTTTAGTAAGTGTCAATGTGTAATATGCACATACCCTTTGATTTTACTTTGCTACTTCTAGAAATAAATTCTAAGGAGTTAATAGACCAACTGTGCAATGAGTACATACGTGGATGTTCTTGACAGAGTTGTTTATTATGTTCTAAATTCGGTACAGCCTGTCATCAACAAAGTAATGATAAAATTAAAGGGACATAGAGACATCCCCATGATGGACCACCATGCATATTTATTGATACTAAAATATGTCCATATAATCATGAATAATTTATAAAAGGTGTCAAAACCTGATCTTGTTTGTTTAAAAGTGAAGGAACGTTTCTGCATGATAAGAGATCTGGAAAGAAGTTCATCAAAATGTTAGTCATATAAGTCCATAAACACACCATATAGTCCCTGGATTGACAACAAAAGGAGCCACAATGGGGAAAGATTTGCCTTTTCAATAAATGGTATTAGATCAATTGGATATTTATGTGGAAAAAAAGAAACCTCTTTATCTTGCATCATACATTAAAATAATTTAAGATGCATCATGGATGTAAACATGAAAACTAAAACCTACAAAGAGATACCACCACACATCCACCAGAATAATTAAAATGTAAAAAGACTAACAACACAAAGTTGGTAAGGATATGGAGCAACTAGAACTCTCATATATTGCTGATGAGAGTGTAAATTGATATAACGACTTTGGAAACTGTTTAGAAGTACCCATTAAAGGTAAACATACAATTATTCAGTAATTTTGACTTGTAGGTTAATATCCAAGAGAGAGGAGCGCATGTATTATTCACCAAAAAAAGGTATAAAAATGTTCATAGTAGTAATAGTAGGTCATAGTTATATAGTAGTTCATTTATAATAGTCATAAACCGGAAACAACCCAAATATCCGTCAAATAGTAGAAGAGATGAATAAATTGTGGTCTTTTCATGTAATGGGATACTATACAGCCATAAAAGAGAATGATTTAGAATTATGTGCTACAATATGGATGAATCTCACACACTTCATGATGAGAAAAAGAAATTAGAAAGAAAATTAAATAATACATGATTCCATTAACATAAATGTCAAGGACACGGTAAATGTGTTGTAACCAGAGGAAGAAGGAACACTTTCCGACTCATGCTGTGAAGCCCATATTACTCTGATCCCAAGTAAATGGACTTTCATGCCTGCTATGCCTCACATACTTATTTCATGAGTAATGATTGCTACAATTATGAAGTGAAATCGTGGATGGGAAAGCAGTTTGGAAACTGCCCATTTTGTAAAGATGGGGAAACTGAGGCCCGAAGGGACATGAATGCCATGGTTACAGAGGGGCACATGGCACAGCAAGGAGAGAGAGCCCACTCTCTTGGTACCAGGTTGGCATGGGTATGTGGGGGTGGCGATAGAGAGAGGTGGAGGAATATCCCGCTGCTTCTCAGTGGGGACAATTGCATATGCAGATGAGACCAGGGCCTACCCATATAGCATAATTTATCTGACACCAAAAGTTTTCTTTATGCACGCCTTCCCTGAATCTTAAGGGCTTGTCACAGTATCTCGAGGGAAGAGATCACTCTTGGAAAATACATTGCAAATGAAGCCCAGATGAATTCCAAGAAGCCGCTGACCAAAAATCCTTTATGCCCACCAGCCTTTCCTGACCATCTCGGATGCTCAGTCTTTGTTAATTAATCATAATACGCTCGGGTGTTGGACAGGGGCCACACGTCAACCCATGTGTGATTTCATATGCATTCAGCAGGAAGTGTTAGGTTTTATGCTGACTGATCCCTGCCTGCAGCAGGAGAGCTGTTGAGTGTAGAGTGGGAGGCAGGATGGGAAAGATCCGTAACTGGGGCTACTTCTGAGGGGAACAGGTCTAAGTGAGGCTCTGGAGGGTGAAGAAGAAGCCGGAGGAGGAGGAGGAAGAAGAAGGAGGAGGAGGAGGAGGAGGAGGAGGAGGGGGAGGACAATTGGTGATTGCTCGTGTTGTTTGAACTAGTACTATGTGGCAACCACCCTATGAGGTGTATTATTATTCTCCTTGTTTTACAAACGAGCAAACAAAACCTCAGAGAGGTGAAGCGGCTTGCCCAAGGTTACACAGCTTGTGACTTCTGGAAGGTAGTTAATTTCAGAGCTTAGTTTCGAACCCGTGACTATCCAACCCAAGGGAGTCAGTCCCAGAGGTGGAAGAAGCATTCAAACCAAATTAGACTGAGTAAGATGTCAGAGCTGGGAGGACCTTTAGTGATCATCCCATCCCACCCCCCTTTTTACAGATGGGGAAGTTGAGGCCCAGAGGGAGAGAATGGCTTCTCCAGGGTCACACCACAAACTTGTGGCAGAGCAAATCCTAATCCTGCTCTAGGCTTCTAGAGCTTAGTTCTCTCCTTCCTTGGGTCTAGGTGCCAACAAAGGACAGGTCCAGACATTAGGTTGCCTGGTGGGGGGAGGGGTGCAGTAGAAAAGAGTTAGGGTCCTGGAAAGAAGAGCCCACCATCCATACCCAGCCAGGGCCTCCCTCAGCTCAGGAGAGGAGGCGAGGGCCTGGGAAACAGCAGGTGGTTAATTTGGGCACCCTAGCCTACTTCCCCTCTCCCGGGAGACTGCGCGTGGAAGCAGCCTCCAGCCCTGAGGGTGGTCCCACGGGGGTCTGCTCATCCTGCTTTCAATCTGTCACCAACTGGTTATGATTCTGAACCTAAACCACGTTGCTGGAGTCACAGATAACAGGAAGTTAGTGTGTCACCCTGGTCCAAGTAACACATTTAGATTTTAGTGATTTGCTAAACATTGATGGTGAGCCTTTTCAGGTGAGAAATGTACTTAAATTATTTTATTCAAAATAGTACATGATCATGGTAAAAAAAAAATTTCACATCATAGAGAAGGGCATAAAGCAAGAGACAGTGACTCCCTCCTGAAAGTTTTCTGTCTTACTTCCCAGAGGAAATCGACATTAATAGCTTTCCAGATACCACTCCTGAAATTTGTACGTCTGTTCAAAGATATATACTTAAGTATGTATATGTAATTGGACACAGATGGAATCATACTGTAGATACTGCTCAGACTTTGCTTTTTCATTTAATTATATATCTAGGATTTCAGTGCATATGAATCTACTTTGTTTTCTTTTTAATGACTGTAGAATTCTTCTGTATGGATGTACCATAGTTTATTTGATGGGCATTTTGCTTGTTTTCAGTCTCTTGTTATTATAACTATGCTGCAACAAAAATCTCTTGTATATATTAGATATGTGCATATGTACAAGTCTATCTATAGACAAACTTGTAGAAATGGAATTTCTGAGTTAAATGGTGAATTGCTAAGTTAAGTGGTTTGTGGATTTAAATATTTTGATAGATACTAACAAAGTAATCTCCAAAGAGTTTCTATCAATTATTATATACTTCCACCAACAATGTTTAACTGTATCTATTTCCTGGCTCCCTCTCCCATACAGTTTATTGTCAAGCAATTTCTTCTTGGTTGACTGACGGGTGGAAAATAATGGCTCATTTTTGTTTCAATTGACATTCCCTTAAGTGAGAGATGCTGAGATCTTTGCCATTTATATGTCATTTTTATTTCTTTTTCTGTAGACTGTCTGTTTATATCCTCTCTATATTTCCTATTGGAGTGATGGCCTTTTATATTGTTTTGTAAAAGCTCTTTATATATTAAGGAAATGCATCTTTTTTAGCCTTTAAAAAACTTACTATAGTTTTATAATATTTTACTATCTGATAGGGCTTATTATCTCTCATTATTCTTCCCTACTTTTCCCAACTCTGCATTTTCTTGACAATTTTTACATGTTTATTTTTCCTTATGAACTGTAAAATTGGCTTGTCTAGTTCCAAAGGTTCTTTTCCAATTTTCCTCATTATTTCTAAAACTCTTTTTACATGCATTATCCCATTTAGCCTTGATGTCACTGAATGAGGTCTGTGAGCTTACTTTCCAAATAAGAAACTGAGACCCAAATAGGATGTGGTTTGGCATTGCCTAAGGTCATACAGGAGGTTCCTATGGCCAGAATCTGCCTTTACCTCTCAAAGCCCCTGCCTCTTCCTCCTCCTCCATCTCCTCCTCTTCCTCTGTTTTTATTTTTGTGTGTGTGTGTGTGTGTGTGTGCGCATGGTGTGTGTGTGTGCATGGTGTGTATGTGCGTTGGTTGAGGATGACCCAAGAAGAGGGGCAGCTTTTGATGCAGGGGCTGCAACAGGTAAAGCCTTGCTTCTGGGAAACCCAAACCAGGTCTTCCATAAAGGCTGACTTCATTCCCTCTGTCTTCCTGTCTCCAAGTCTCCCTCCTTCTCTCTTGTTTCCGCCTCTGCTCTTTCATTCTTTGTCCCTTTGTCTCCGTCTTGCTGTGTACCTGTCTCTTTTTCTACTCTTTGTCTCCTTCCTTCTCTCTCTCTCTGGTCCAAAGTGATGGTTTATCAGGCAGAAATCACACCCCCTCCCAGCTCTTTTTTCCCCTTTCTTCTGTTTTTTTAACCATAGGCCCCTCACCACATAGTAAGTGAAGGTGCTCTTCATAGAGAAGTGAAGCAGGTGTGTTCCTGCCCCCTTTGCTTCCCGTCCCCCCACATGCTTGCTCCCTGCTATGAGAGCACATTAGGTGCTTTCCCAGAGGGACAACAGTGACTGGAAATGGTAGGAAGGAGGCAGCAGGAGATGGTGGACTGGACCCTGCAGTGGCAATGTGTCCTGGCTTTGTTCCAGCTCTGCATGACCCTCCAGACGACCCAGCAGAGGCCCTGAGATGCTGTTCTGAGGCTTTGGGGTGTCCCCTGGCCTGCTACATAACTGTGCACAGCTCTCTGCACTTTCTAAAGTTCAGGTGCATTTAGAATCTCCATAAGGGAGGTGGGGCAAGGGGGTTCTACCCATTCTGTGAGTGCTTAGAAGACACAGGCTTTATTCAAGATCACACAAGAACGTGGTGGCAGAGACATTTAATGGTCTCTGCTATAGGTAGGACCTCACCAGCTGCTAGCTCAGGGGAGGACTTTAGTAAAGTGCTGATGAGAATTTGCTGAAATATACCAGCTACCACAGTGATGATAATAGTTAATATAGTAAGCACTTACTGTGTACTATGCAATGTGCTAAGTGTTTCATATGCAATATCTCACTTAATCCTGCCCCCCGCCCCCAACAGTCCCAGCCCTATCAGGTAGATATCTCAATCATCGCCATTCTACAAATGAGAACTCTGAGACACAGAGAAATTCAGTAATTTGCATGAGAGAGATAAAAACATAGCTAGTAGATGTCAGTGCAATTAAGAGGAATAGCTGGGTGGATGGATAGAAGAATAAATTAATGGTTAGGTAGTTGGTTAGAGGACTTCGAGTTAATAAAAGATCTTAATATCTCACTCCCCGTCTGCTCAGTCATGTATTAGCCACTTGAAGGCAAAGATTAATCTAAGAAAATATAAGAGTCTCCTCTCAGGTCACCAGTCTCCATGAACAGGTTCACACGCTGAAGCATTCACGCACAACTAAGGATAAATTCACAGCAACCGGGACGCAGAGAGACAGACACACACATGGACAAGAATAGAAATCTTGCATTGAAACACAAATATAACCAACACAACCCAGTTACAAACTTACACACAAGCAGACACTGATACACTCAGAGGTAAGGCAGACACAGAGAAGGACACGTTATCAATAGAAGACACCGACCAGCACATACTCAAGCAGATGCAGACCCACAAAGATGGGGACACATGGGTCATGCGCACAGAGAATGGATGAATGTTCTCTTCTGTCTCTGTCTCTGTCTTTGTGTCTCTCACACACGCATACACACATCAGTACGTACAAGGACCAGGGTATATGTTGCATTTAAAGCCAGACTGGACTCACTTAACACAAGGAAGGACACCTTGCAAGGACATGCTTAGAGACAAAGTCATTCACGGACAAGGACACAGACATGCTGAAATGCCCATCTATTTAGAGACATACATACATAAACAGAGATGTTTTACAGACAGACACACACAGACACACAAACACACACACACCCCTACCCCAGCAGGTGGAACACAGACAGGATCAGCCTCTCTGACACAGCGGCAAACAGGGCCTTGCGAGGTTTAGCTACCTTCCAGCCACCTCTCACCTTCTCTAGAAAGGCACTCAGCTGAGTCTTGCTAAATATGCAAAATTTAGGGGCCACTTGCCTCGGCGCTTTGTCTTAGAGGAGAGATGCTGAAGAGGAGGGGTTCCGTCCACGTGCTTCGTCTTCTCTTGGTGCTCCAGTGCTCGGCAATGCCTCTGTCCCTCCTTTCCCTTCCCAATCCTCACCTGTGCATCCTGTCTCTTAACCGTGCTCAGGTTATCTCTGAAACCTTCTCAGGCTCAGCCCTTCCTACCCACTCCTCACCCTCGGGGCCCCTGCCACCTCCCACCCAAGTCCCCGACCACAGCCTTCCCTCTGGCCTCGGGACCCAAGGTCCCCCCATCTCCTCCACCTCATCTTTCCACTGGAGCATTCTTTCTCAGCTTCCTCTGCCTTTCCCATTTTAAAAACAGTCAGTGCGGTTTGGGTCCAAATCAGGACTTATCTGAAGAGAACGGGAAGCCAACCCTCTGAATTCACTCCAATCCATTCCTCCCAGAGCAGCCCCAGGGATTATTTTAAAATGCAAATGTGAGGGCAGTGAGTCTTTCATTTACTGATGTATCCTCAGGGCCAAGAAAGTCTAGGCACAGAGTAGGTGCCATTTTCAGGTTAAATGTCACCTCTCCCGGGGAGCCTTCCTAGATCCCCTCAGGCTGGGTTAGATCCCCCACACACACTTGCACTATAAGTATATAGAGATATATACATCTTTTATGACACTTCACCATTGTAATTAAAATTATTATAATGAAACTATGATACAATGATATAATTGAATAATTATTGGCATAATTATTTAATGTTGCCAGACTATAAACTCCGTGAAGTCAGGGACTAGATCTGTTTTATTCATCCCTGTGTCCTTAGAGCCGGATACAGTGACAGACAGGCGCAAGGTGGACGCTCGGAACTTACTCAATGAATGTATCTAATAAGCAGCTACTCGACGCCAGGCACTACACATACATCTAATCTTTGCAAAGTGAGTGTTAATTAAACTCGTTTTTTGATGAGAACCCTGAGGGGACCTGCCCAAGGTCACACAGCTAAGATAAGGACAAGGCAGGCGGTACTTCAACTCCAGTCCACTGAGCCGGCTAGCCCTTGGCATCTTCCATCTCCAAACTGAGAAGTTTGGCTCTGATTTCCTATCCTTTCTGGACTCCCCACTCCCCCCATCCATGTCTCAAGCATCCGTCTACCATCAAACTTGACCTTAGAACACATTATTCATAGTCAGGTGCAAGCAGCAGACAACTTAGATTTTCATGGGGAAATTGGATATGTACAAGGGATCAAAGGCTTAAGCTTACAGGCCCAAACCCTACTGGTGGAATTTTAGGCATGAGCTAACCAAGAAAGGAGAGATCACACCAGGAGGCCACTACCTTTATTCTTGGCCAGAGGCCGGATCCTCTTTCCTCCACTGCCTTCCCTCCTCGACACTGTCAGCGTCATCTGCATTAATCCTCCGGGGTCCTCCTGTCACTTTTGCCAGGTGAGCAGGCAACCTGGAGTACAGTAGGAAGTGCACTGGCCCATGGCAGGAGGCTTCTATCCTGGCAACAGCTCTAGCCCCAATGTGCCTTGCAGCTTTGGGCAGTCCCTTGTGCTTTCTGGGCCTCAGTTTCCCTCTCTCCCAGTTGCAGGAGTTGGATGATCTTTCAGACTCCTTCCAGCTCTGGATGTCTGCCTCTGACAGACGGGGTCATCTCGCCCTGAGTAGTAGGAGCTCACACTCGCAGAGCGCTCCCTATGCTTGGGCTCTCTTCTAAGAACTCCACGTTTATTACTCACTCGATGATGACACACACAGTGTGAAGTATGGGCCCCATTTTACAATTGAAGAAACTGAGGCCCAGGAGAAGTTAATTCACTTGCTCAAGGTCACTATTCTATTGTGGCATAAAATATCATCCCCAAACCTAGTGCTGGCAAGCAATAACCATTTATTCTGTGGATCAGGAGTTTGGAAAGGGCTCCACTGAGCAGATCTTGCTTGCAGTCTCTCACGCCATTGTCATCAGACATTGGCTGGACCTGCATCAAAGTTGGACAACCAAGATGGCTCACTCACATGCCTAGTAGTTGATGCTGGCTGTCGGCTGGGAGCTCAGCTAGGCCTACTGTGGCCTCTCCAGCATGGCTGACTCAGGGTAGCCAGGCTTCTTACAGAGACCTGTGAGAGTGAGCCACAAAGCTCTCTGGTGGGACAAGTGTTTCAGGCAGAGGGAACAGCAAGTTCAGAATGGTGGGTCTGGAGCCAAGTGAGCCAGGGGTGTGGGAAGAGGTAAGGTAGAGAGATGGCAGAGCCAAAGGAGTTAGGATCTTGTAGGACGGACTTCAACCCCGAGTGAGATGAGAGCCATAGGAGGGTTGGGGCAGAAGAGTGGCAGCCTGTGACTTCAGTTTTCACAGGACCCCTCCGGCTGCTGGGTGCAGACAAGCTGTAGGGGCCAAGGGCAGAAGCACGAAGACCAGAGAGGTGGCTGCTTCAAGACTCCTCGTGAGAGACGCTGGGAGCTTGGCTCAGGGTGGTAACAGTGGGAGTGGGGAAAAGTGGTCAGATTCTTGATACATTTTGGGTGTAGAATTGATAGGAATTGCTGATGGATTGGATGTGGTATGTGAGAGAGAGGAGTCAAAGACAACTCCAAGATTTATGACCTGAACAACAGGAAAAAATGGAGCTGCCAATTACCTAGATGGGGACAATTGGGGGGATGACTCTTAGTCAGCACACCAGGCTGCTTCCGAGGTCTAGGTCTGGTTCCTGGGAAGGGCAGAGGGATCAGGAGCACCCACCTGTGCCAGGCAGCATGCTAGGTGTTTTACATATTATGGTGGGCAGAATTGTAAGAATAACCCCAAAGATCCTCACCCTGGGGTAATCCCCTAGTTTGAGTGAGGGTGAATATGATGAGATACCATTACTGTGACGGTCACATTATATGACAAAGAGAGATTATCCAGGTGGACTTAGTCTAATCACACAAGCCCTTTAAGAGCAGAGAGTTTTCTGAGGCCAGTAAGCAGAAAGGAAGTTTGAGAGATGCAAAAGAATGAGAAGTGTTTGACACCCCCATGCTGACCTTGAAGACGGAGGAGGCCAGGAGCAAAAACCAGAGAGCTGCTTCTAGGAGCTCAGAGCAACGTCCAGCCAATGGCCAGTAAGGAAACGGGGGCCTCAGTCCTACAGCCACAAGGAAACCGAATACTGCCTACAACTGAATGAGCTTGGAAGCGGATTCGTCTCCAGAGCTGCCAGATAAGAGCCCTGTCTAGCCAATTTCTTGTGAGGCCCTAAGCAGAGAACCCAGTGGAGCCTGCTCAGACTTCTGACTTTTGACAGAATTGCAAACTAAAGAATGGGTGTTGTTTTTAAGACTCTGAGTTTGTTACGCAGCAATAGAAAACTAATACACATGTTATCTTACTCCTCACAACCATCCAAAATGGAGGGTTCCCATCCCCATGGTACAGAGGAGGAGACAGGTAGGTGAAGTAAAGGGTTTTGTCCTAGGCCACGCAGAGGAACAGTGCCACAGCTGGGATTGACTTTTGCCGTCTGCACAGGCTGCTTCATAAAGAGGGTGTGCAAGCAACTGGGAGAGGTTAGACATCTGGGGCCCAACTGGATGGGGACCTCGGGCCCTGGGTCAAGGTGAGAGAATGGGGTGCAAGTTTCTGATTGTGTTCATCCTGGGGCCTCTGAGTGTCTGAGGCTGGGTGTGTGGGTCCCTGGGGGTATATATGTGGGAGTATCTGTGCGGGAGTGTGTGAGCCTGGCGGAGTGTGTCTCAGACTCCGTGTGTCTGAGGGTTTCTGAGCATCAGAACGTATCCATCACTGGGAGTGACTGTGTCTGTGTGGCTAGGTCTCCGTGTGAGCATGTCTGAGCGGCTCTCTTTAGGGTCTGTGTCCGAGGGTGACTGGGTGTGAGTTTGACGGTGTTTGTCAGAGTCTTTCCATGCGTGTCTCAGAGTGAGCGAGCCTGTGGTTGAATCTCCCCGGGTGTGTAGGAGTGTGAGGGTGTCTGTGGTGTACCTTGCACAGCGAATGCATTCATGTGGGTGCCTGTTTGAGCGCCTCTGTGGGTTCACGGGCGAATCGGAGGGTCTCTGTGCGGAAGGCTGAGCGCAGAGGGGCGTGTGCCGGTCGCTCTGTGTTCCTTCCCAGCGTGTCTGAACCCCGGGCGAGGCCTGTCTCCATCGGTGGCTGGACGCGTACATCCGGGGCGAGTCTCAGGGCTGAGTGTGGGGGTTGGGGCAGAGTCGGGGGCAGGGCCACGGGCCACGGGGCCACAGCCTGCCGCTCCTCCCGGGCGCGCCCACCTGCGGGCTGGGGGCGGCGGCAAGGGCCCCGGCCCGCGCCCTCCCGGTTCTCGCGGCCCGGCGCGGCGCCCCCTCCCCCGGCGGTGCCGATTGGCTGCAGCGGAGGCTCCGAGCCCGCCCCGCGCGGCCGGCGGGGGGCGCCGCGGGCCAGAGCGCGCTGCGCCGCCGCCACCGCCACCGCCACCGCCACCGCCGCCGGGAGCACAGCGCGCCCCGGGCTCCGCGCGCCGCCCGCCGTCGCCCGCCGCCCGCTCGCCGGCCAGCCCCGCCGCGGATCCCCGGCCTGGCCCCGGGCCGCCGCCACCACGCCGCGCGCCGTACTCCGCGTGAAGAATGGGGCGGCCAAGCTGCCCAAGCCGCCCGCCGCGGCCGCCGCGGCCGAGGCTCCCGGCGCCGGCGCCGGCATGGAGCGCTCGCAGAGCCGCCTCAGCCTGTCCGCCTCCTTCGAGGCGCTGGCCATCTACTTCCCGTGCATGAACTCCTTCGACGACGAGGACGCGGGTGAGCGCGGCCCGCCCCCGGCCCCTGGGGGTGTCCCGGGAGCCCGATCCGGAGGCCCCCTCTCCGACCCGTGCGCCCTTAGAGGTGGCCACTCTCTCCTCCCCACCCCCAGCCCCTCTCGGGGATGCGCCCCCCCCCCCCAGAGTCTCCTTCGCCACCCACGGGGCCCCAGGGTCTCTAGGATGTGGTGTCTTTTAGCCTCCCACCGCCCCCAGGGACCCCTAGATTATCTGCATTCACCCCTTTTCCGCAGGTGGGCCCTTTGGGTCGCCTGCACCCAGCTCTCCCTATTCACCTACGCCTACTGGATGCCCCTGGATCCGACCTGCCACCCTCCCCGAGCCTCCTGTATGTGCCCACTCGCCAACCCCCGGGACTTTGGCTGCCTCACCCCTGGGGCTCCAACGCGCCCCCCACCTCCCCCCCCACCCCCCCACCCCCCGCCATTGAAGCTGGCGCGCAGACCTTACTTCTCCATCTTTGTCTTGGCTGCATCCAGAGGCTCCCTGCCCAAGACCCCCGCCTTGCGCCCAAGGCTTTGGGCGCCCCCATTTGTCTCTCCTCTCCTTCCTCCAGAGGCGGGGGCTCCGAACTGCTGGTTCTTTTCGGACTGGGGCGGACCGCGGGGGGACTGGCCAAGTGAGGGCCTTTCCTTCCGGCTCGTCCCGAGGGCGGCGTAGGGCGGCGCCAACTCTGTACCTGCGCGCCCTCAGGAGTGTGCCCCTGCTTCTCCTGCTCTCGTCCCTGGAGTAGCCCTTCCGGGTGGGCTGAACCCGGCCACCATCCAGCGGCCCTAATCTCAGGCTCCCAGGCCTGCGCTCAACCTCAGCCAGAGCCCGAGGGGCGGGGAAATGTAGGGGAACCTGCTCCTTGGGCCTTGGGACCAGGCAGGGGAAGCAGGAGGGCTCCGGTTCTGCTTCTGTGGTAAGGAAGCGAATCCACCAACAGGTGGGGTAGCTAGAGGGTTTGGGGGAGAGTTCCCCAAAGAGTGCCAGATTGGGACTGAGAATCAGGTCCAGTCTTGCTTCTCCACTTGTTAGCTATGACCTTGGGCAAGTCATGCCACCCCTAGCCGCCAGATCCTCATCTGCAAAATGGGATGACAGTATCTCAGACACAAGGGTGGAGTTAAAAGTGTTTTGTAAGCTGAAAATCTGAGAGTACTTGAATTCAACGTGGGGTCCAAAGGGAGAAGAATGTATGTGATGGGGTGGAGTAAAAGGGTTTCATGGACACTTTTGAGAACTTAGTGAAGATATGGACTCTCTCTCTCAAAAAATACACATATACGCCATCTGTAGAATTTTGTCCACAGTTTTAGGGGATTCATGGGCCCTGCTTAAGACTCCCTGCCTGCAGGGACCCTTCTCTGGTCACCCAGTTATCTGATAAGCCATGGGATGGAGCAGTGGGTGACTCCACGTCTTCCTGTTGGAGCAGGAGGCAGGTGGGGAAAAGTGGAGAAGATTCTCCAGAAGAATTTGTTGGCTAAGTGAATGAATGGGGGTGTTTGAGGCACAACCCAGACAGCCTTGTCCTGCTGTTGACCTGGAGATGGGGGTGGGGTCAAGGTGGCTACTGCAGAGCCATTTTATAAAATCGCCATTTTACAGAAGAAATAACTGAGGCTCAGAGGCTTAACTTCCCCCTTGATGTAGCTGAGGGAGGTTGTATTATTATTTGGACAAGACAAGGTGAGGAGGAATGGGGTGGGGGAGCCTCTAACGCAGTGGCCTCCCCTGGATCAAAATCAGAGAGAGGAAATCAGACTAGCTGGGGGCTGGGGGAAGGAGCCCCACCAGCACAGGTGAGCTGGCTCCCCCCCCTCCCCCCCCCCCCCCCAGTGGTCCCGGACTTTCCTGCAGTTCAGCAGGTCACTTGGCTCTCAAGAGTCAGGCTGGGCAGGGACATGGGACCGTAGAGCATGAGTGGTGGGGACAGTTAGGTTCTTCTCCAAAGTCATGCTCCATGTCATGGGTCAGATGCCTTGTTTCCTATTGCTGGTTGTAGGTGACTTGCTCTGGTTTCACTTAAGTCAGAATAGATAACTTCATGGAATATTAGAGATTTTTTAAAGGTTCACCTGATGTTTTTCCCAGCGGGTTTCTTTAAATTCTTAAGTTTTTCACTTGCAAGAGACCTAGCAATCATCTTGTCCAAACCCTTTTGGTCCCTAAATGGATGGGTGTGTATGTGTTTGTATGAATGTATATATGTGTATGTGAGTCTGAAGCCCTGGGGCGTGTGTGTGTGTGTGTGTGTGTGTGTGTGTGTGTGTATAACCCAAGGTCACCCAGTGAGGCAGGCACAGAGCCGAGACTAAAATCAGGTTTCCGGTTCTCTTTCCAGTAAAGCACCAGCCCTCTCTCTGAAAGAGAATTTTTTAAAAAGCCCAATCTCACTGTGTAGAAAATGGTTCCCAGGTGAGGAGGCCCCAGGGAGCAGCTGACAGCCAAGAGTTTGGTTTGGGCATCTCGTGCTCACTGTCTGCTTGGCTTTAGGGACGCTTCGAGTTTGGGAGGGGGAGGGAGAAAGTCAAGTTCATTTCCGGAAGACTAATGAGTGGTGAAAATCGGAATTCGGGGACGTTGTCTTGTTTGCTTAATTTCTCTTGTTCTTCTCAAAGTCATTAATTGTCTCCTAAAAAAAAGGCCTTTTAGATTTATTCTTTCAGAACAGCACCGTGCTGAACTAATTTCTAAAAGCAGTTTGAATAATCTCTGAGATACTGGACAGAGACTGCTTTGGTAGGAGGGCTCTCGGCACTGGCTTCGTGCCCCCCCTCCTCTTCCCGACTCCCTCCCCTTGCCCGTTTAACGCCGCCTAACTGTCCCTGATGGCTCAGAAGTGTGTCCCTGAGGGTCCTCTGTCTTCTCCAGGTGCCTCTCCTTCGTTGCTGCTTCTGACTCCTGTCGAATGCATCTTTTCATCAACCAGATCGAGCCAGAGCCATTTTCAGGGCCTACGTGCCTCCTTCAGCTGGTTTCCTGAGAAACTGGGCGAGGAGACTGTTTCATTAGCCTTAAGCGGGCCAGAGCACTTGCCTGCCTGGGCCTGAGACCCTTGGGTGTTTTGTGGCCAAAGGAAGCTGCACCTTCCTCCTGCTCCTTTCTAGCCACCCTGGGGCTCAGGATGCTGCTCATTGCGGATTCCTAGAATTCCTTTCGAGGAGCATCATCCCTCCTGCACTCTGAACTTGTTTCTTGGGCTGCTTTTGCTCCTTTTCACAGAGGTGCTGGGGCTTTAGAGAGGGATGCACTTGGGGGCATATTTGTGTCTGCGTCTTCATCGCTCAGCCTTGCTGGCGCTGGGTTTGTCATTGGAGAATGGTGGAGTGGGGAGGAGTTAGACAGGTGACCTCGGCTTTCTCATCTCATGCTCAGTCTCTTGCTATGGACTGCATACGGTTAACAACTTAAAAATGATTACCTTTTCTAGGCACTCTCCTAGGCACTTTGAATATATTATTTTAATTCTTTCCTCATAGCAACCCTATAAAATTAGCGTTTAACATCCCCATTTTCAGATGAGAAAACTGAGGCCCAGAGAGAGTATTTATTCAAGGTCAATCAGCCAGGAAGTGAGGGACTTAGGATTTGAACTTGAACAATCTGACTCAAGCATCTGTGCTTTTGGTTATTATGCTGTTTGTGCTATGCAAAGGGCTTAGGACAGTACCTGGTACCAGGTGGGCTCTCAATACTGGTTAGCTGTTATCTATCTATCCTATTACCAAGTAAGACTTATTTCTGAGCATGTCTGTAAAAAAGAACCTGTGGGTTTGGGGAGGGGGAAAGCCTGATTCTCAAAATGTAGCTTTTAAAATTTTTACAAGCTAATTTTATTGCATTGTTATAGTCATTAAGGCAGAGTTGGGCCCTCCTTCTTGGAAGTGGTTTAAAGATGGGGATTTGGGGGACTTGCTTGTGGAACAAGAGGATGTGGAGTCGTCCAGCTCCCTGTTTCCCTGTTCTTCCTTAATAGTTAATTTTCATCACATCTACAGTCTTAGCCCTGCCAGTGTGCCTCTGGGAAGCAGGGGTGTCTCCAGTTTCCAGCAAATACCAAAGGGGGTTGTTACATCAGGGTCTGGAATTGAGGATGGTGTCCCTGAGTCTGACCAAGTGGTTTTAGTGTCCAGTTCTCCCTCCGCCCGGGAGAAGGGCGGAGAAGCTAGAGCAGCCAGCTCCGCTTTGCCCATAGGATGCTTCGATCCAGCGCAGGCAGGAAGTTACCATGGCAACACCGGCCAGCTACCAGTCCCTCTCCTAGTGGTTTGGGCCACATCATGGGCTGGAAAGCCCTTCATCGCACTGCCCGTCTTCCACTCAGGCCAAATCTGGTGGGTGGGGTGGCATGATGGATGGGTCCCACAAACTAGTACCAGAGCCCACTCCCCTTGTTTTTGGACAGAAGGGAAAAGGAAGGAGTTGCCTGAGTTACTTTTAGGTGGAGATATCCATACCCTGCCAGACAGATCCTGGCAGGGGGAATCGGAGCCCCAATCTCCACTCCCACCCCAGGAGCCTGGAATGACCGAACCAGAATTCTCTCCCCCCGGCCCCAGTTTACTCTATTTGGCAGAATTTTCTTTCCCAGACCAAGTGCTAACTTTTGTCCTTGAAATTTGACCTGAGCTTTTTCTGGGAAACAATATGTCCTGCTGTGCCACCCCTTCTCCCTGGGATGGTGGGAACAGAGTACTTCAGGGGAGCTGGGTTGGGTGGATAAGGAGGAATGGTGAGGGAGAGGCCTTAAAATATCCTTCAGGATCAGAGCCCCTTGAGGGTGTGAGGTTGAGGTTTGGAAGCCTCCATTCCCACACTCATCTCTAGGGCATGCCACTTCCTGTCGCCCCTCCTGTCCGCTACCCCAGTTCACCACCAACTGCTGTAATATCCTTCGTGTGTTGGGAGTTGAGCAGAACTCTTCCAGATTTGGATAGCTGAGGCACAGTAGAGAATTGAACCAGTTATTCCCACAATTCAGGTTGTGTGTGTGGGGGGGGGTGGGGGGGGTGGTGTGAGAGTGTGGACCCCTACTGCTTTCTCTTAATCAACTTATCCTGAAAGAAGTATCTTAGGAAAATCGGGTGCGTGGGGCTTCACCCCTTCCCCCATCACACAGATCACTGGCCTACAGATCTGCTGTGATGCTGCTGGAGCTCTTTCCTTAAATTCCCTCTCCCTCAGGCGCCGCCTCTTCCCCGTCCCCAGGCTGCTAGACTCTCTCGGCTCTGGCTCCGGCTTCCTTGGCATTTGCAGCTGCCAGAGGCCCACCTGGCTCTGTTTGGTGGGAAGAGGGCAGCAGGGGTCCATCCACTTGTCTCCCTTTGAGGATGATGCTCAGCCTCCCTCCCACCCATCTCTGTCCCAGAGGCAGAGCCAGTTGTCCCTGCAGGCTGAGCGCTGTGGCAGAGGTGTGGAGGAGAGCCTCGCGTCAGCTGACCTCGCTTGTCTCAGGGCCTTTCTTTTACTTTGCCTCCGTAAGGCATTATGGCCTTAACAACCATTGCTTCAGCATTTCTTTTAAGAATTCTTGGAAAGGTGCCAATTTTGGAGAATGTGCTCAAAAGGGTACACACATCCCCCCCACTGTAATCTGTGCCCCACCCCCTTCCAGGGCTGCGCGTCAATCCTGCTGTCGTACTGTCAGAGTTCCAGTTCCCACCCCCACCCCCAGTCACCTGGAATGACCGCCCTGGAATTCTCTCCCTCTCTCACCCAGTTTACTCCATGGGGGCTTGGATTTGACTCCACTTTGGCTCTGGGGCCTCAGGCAAGTCTTTTATCCCTCCCAGGCCTCAGTTTTCTCATCTGGAAAAAAGGGTTAATTATCCTTGTGTGAGCATCTCTCAGGGCTGTAAAAGTAAAATGGTTGGAAGGCTTGCTCGGCTGTGCTCGGTGCTTGTTATGATCTCACCGAATCCTGTAGCAACCAGAAGGGTAGCTACTGTTGCAGATGTACCCATTTTGCAGATGAGGAAAAGCCAGGCAGCTTGGAGTAGTTTAATGACTTTCTTGGATTGCACGGTGGTGATTTAAACCCAAGTGTGTTTGACTCCAGAGGCCACCCTCTGCTTCTTGGCAGGAAATGAGATTCCAAGTGGGAAAGGGCTGTGTAAGCCCTGGGGTCTGTGCGTGTGCTATCGAAACAGCAAGTGACAAAGGCCAGGGTTTGGGGTCCTGTTCAGCTTCAGGTGCACCCCTCCAAGGTCCACCATCCTGCTACAGTCCGACCCGGCCTGCTGGGGTGGCTTCCTAGCCATCTCTTCTTGGCTGATCCCCATCACGGGGCTGCCTGGCCTCCTTGAAGAATCCGTTTGTCTGCCCTGGCCCTGGGGGCCGAGCCATCACCTGCCTCTCCAGACCGATGTAGGCCAATGCTGGATTATATTTAACGCTGTGCTATTTCCACTTGACAGCTCCAGAGCACCATCCCCCCTCCTCTTTTCTCCTTCCTCCCCCCTCCCCTTCTGATTCACTCGGAAACTGACGAGGCTGATGTCAGCGCCTTGCCTTATTCTTAGCCCCCGTAATTGTAACTGCATTTAGCAGTGCGCACTTCATTAACAGTTTCTGCGAAGGGGGAGTGAGATGACTGTGTGGCTGGGCAGGGACACGGGTGGGGGCGGGGAGGGGGCAGCTACTGCAGGGACCCTGGCCAGCTGCCTCTTCTGGATGGACCAACTGGGCAGATTCCAGGCCTGGCTTTCCAAGACCCTGCAGTCTTGGAGGGACCCTTGGAAAGCATCTAGTCCATTTCCCTCATTAGGCAAGGAGGGAAACTGAGGCTCAGAGAGGCAGAGTGGCTTGCCAAGGTCACATGTTAAGGATCTAGGGCTCTGGCCTCTGAGTCTAGGTTTTCTTCTTTGGTATTTCTTCATTCAACTAATATTTAAGTAGCTGTTCAGTGCCAAATAGCATTCTAGGTTCTGGGGACATATTGGGGAACAAGGCTGACATGGTTTCTGCTTTCATGGAGTTATGTTCTGGGGTAGGGGAGACAGACAGTAAACAG
This sequence comes from Equus asinus, assembly GCF_041296235.1. Taxonomy (NCBI): domain Eukaryota; kingdom Metazoa; phylum Chordata; class Mammalia; order Perissodactyla; family Equidae; genus Equus; species Equus asinus. The sequence goes on along the minus strand of NC_091804.1, from coordinate 35,128,214 downwards.
GTAAGCCATTAAAACATAAATAATTTCTGGTTGTGTTAAGTAGAATGAAAATAAAACAGGTTGATGGGATAGGAGATAACATTAAGTAAGATAGTCAGGGAAGGCTCACTGAGAAGGTGACATACAAGTTGAGGCCTAAATGACAAAGAGCCAGCAATGGGAATATAAAGTAGTAGAGTGATCCAGGCAGAGGGAATGGCTGGTGCAAAGGCCCTGAGGTCAGTGTGAGTATGGGTGTTTAGAGAACAGAAAGCTGACCAATGTGGTTAGAAAGAGTGAGTGAGGGGAGATGAGGTCACAGAAGTAAGCTGGGGGTAGATCACTCAGTCTTGTAGACAATGATAAGGAGTATCAGGTGGGGAAACTGAAGTCCAGAGTGGGACGAGGAAAGGCCCCCAGCTGGGTAAAGTCAGAGAGAGGCCAAGAACTCATGCCTCCCTGATCCATCGTTTTTGTTCCTTAGACACAGATGACGGTGCCTTTAAATGCATTGCATGGCTTCCTTTCACATTTTAGCTGGAAGGTGCTGTGGAGTCCCGGCGGGGCTCCTTCTGCCCACCCTGCCTGCCCTGCCCACTCCTCGAATCTCGCCTGACCCAGCTGTATAGCCTCCTGGGCTGACTTAGTTATGAAAGACCCTGGGCACCTTCTGAGCCGGGACAGAAAGCACATGGCTTTGGAATCCAACAGACCTGAATTTTCATCCTGCCTCTGCCACTGCTAAATTGTGTAACCTTGGGCAAGTGGCTTCAACCCTCTGGGGCTCCATCTCCTTGTCTGTAAAATGGAGACGTCATAATAGTAAGTCCTTCACAGGGTTATCACGAGGAATAAATGGCATAATACACAGAACGCACCTAGCCCAGAGCTGGTATGTGGACTCAAGGGCCCTCAGTTATGAGGACTGATGAGGTTGCGTGTTTGATGCTGGCTCCTAATAGATGCTCAGTTAGGGGAGCTCCTGCAGTTGTCATAGTTGTTACTGTCGGTTTGAGTGGGTCAGAATCAGTGAAGGGGTTTGCTAAAACACAGATGGCGGGGCCCCACTCAGAGTTTGTCATCCAGTCGGAGTGGGACCCGAAAATCTCATTTCGAACTAGTTCCCAGGTGATGCGGATACTGATGCTGCTGGTCCAGGGACCCTACCTTGAGAACCGTTGCATTAGAGGAAAAGCTGGAGAGAAAGGAAGTGTTCTTCTCAGCTTGGGATGTCTCCTGACTGCCTGTGTCGTCGATGCTGGGACCTCGCACCAAATTCGGTACCCGGGTGTAGTCTTCAGGCACTCCTGTTCCCATGACATCATCTCAGGTCCAGCAGGCCCCCACTGCTGCCCTGCCTCACACCAGGTTTAATTTGTAGGACCTCGTAAATCCTTTTGGAAGTCATCTGTATGAATGATAAATGAGTCGACATGAATAACACATTAGGCCATAATATCCTTTTGTGGGACACCGCATTCAGACAGCTCTGGGGATCCTGAGGGGTTCAGATCTAGCACCTTTTGCCAGAGGGAACAGGATGTGGTCCCTTTCCTGCACTGGGGGAAGGCAGGGCTATGTGTTAAAACCAGGAGGTTTATTTCTGGGAAATGCTACCAAGGGAATTTCCTGAGCCAGTTTATCTAGATGTTTCTAAGAAAGGGGTCGCTGGTAATTTTCTAGGGAAGGTTGACATTTAGCTCGGGTTGGAGGCGGGGGGAGAAACCTTATGATGTGATAAGATTCCCATCCAGTCCCAAAAGACTCAGTCTAAAGACAAAGGCCTTTACAAGTAGTTTCCAGGTGGCACTTGTCCTGAGCTGAGGGGAAATACTCTCCGAGAGGAGTTGCTCGAGGTAGCAAGAGAGCAGGGACTTTGTAGACCCCCAAACCTGGGTTTGAGTCTCTGCCCTGTACTAGCTGTGTCTTTCAACTATGCCTTGTGGGCCTCAGCTTCATCCTTTGCAAAATGGAGTGAATAACTCCTACCTTGTGAGAATTCGAGATAATGTGTATACTGCACATAGGAGACATCCAGGAAATGGAAGCAGCTGCCTCTCCTGCTATCGTAGCCTTCCTGGGTGCAGGAACGGCAGGGTGGTGGGAGTGCACTGCCTGTGGTTGAGACTGCTGGCTCCGGTCTGGAGAGCTGGTGTTTACTGTGTGCCCAGCGGGGTCCGAAAGGCTGCCGTGGGGGTGAGGAAAAGAGGGCTCCTTTCGGCTGCTGCATCTCAGCCTCTCCTCCAGCCACTTCCCTTTGTCTTTTGGGCCTCAGAATCTCCATCTGCAGAGTGATGGTTTAGATACAGCCAGAGGCTCTGAGAAAACAGAGGGCACTTGTCCAGGGCCCCATCTCCTGTGGACTCCTCCATGACACGGCTGTAGCCCCTCTATGGTCATTTTCATCCCCAGAGTTTCCCCTTCTGCCAGAGTGTCTCTCTGGTGGATCCTTGGCTGATTGGGCATTGAATACTTTTTAAAAGAATAAGTATTATTTGGATTAGGTAAATATGCAGATGGCACAACATTTTAAAAGGACAAAAAATAATCAGTGAAAAGTGTCCGGGGCACCTCTGTCCTGTGACACCCCTGTCCCCTCCTTTGGACAAACACTGTTTCCAGCTCTCGAGACCCATTATGCTGTTGTTACTGACATGTTACATGGTAAAAAAGCCAAACAGAGCAGAGGCCACCTAAGGAAACGTCAGTCTCCCTCCCACCGCACCTGCCCAGTCCCGGTCCTCAGACCACCATGATGGGTTTTTAGGCTACCAGGTTTTTGTTTATTTTCCAGTTATCAAACTCTTATTAAGCACTTATGGTGGTGCCCAGCCCTGTGCAGGCGCTGCAAGGGTTCGAGAGTAGTTAAATTATACTGGGCAGTACAGCGTGGTGGTGGTTACGATACAAACTCCTCAGCCAGATGGCCTGAGTTTGAATCCTGGCTTTGCTACTTATTGGCTGTGTGACCTTGAGCAAGCTATTTAACTTCTCTGAGCCTCAGTTACCTCGACTGTAAAATGGGCTAATAATAGCCCCTCCCTGCTTTGAAGGTATCAGGAGGATTAAATGAGTAAATATTTGTAAAATGCTTTGTAGGGGGCCTGCACACTTACAGTAAAAGTGTGTCAAGAGTGTTAGCTATTACTATGTCAGAGCCTGTAGGCCGGATGTCTCTTGGAGGTCATCTACTCATCTTCAGTTGAGGCCCAGAGAGGGATCACGTGGTTTGCTCAAAGTCTCACAGCAGGTCTGTGGCAAAGCTAGGAATAGAACTGATGTTTCTGGACTCCCAGCCGGGGCCTTGTCCTCTCCCCTCAGGTGCCTCAAGGGGCCACCCTGGACCCTCTTGACACCAGAGGCTTCAAGTCCGCATCGGGCTTCCAGCACTCAGTGTCCCTGGAAATGCCTCCTGGAGTCGGCCTGGGAGTGGGTGGGAGGATGTGTCACTAATTGGGGCCTGTAATGGAAATTAATTAGTTCCTCAGCAAATGTCTTAAGAAACATCTTGCATCTGCCTGGGCCCAACACCAAGACTGGCCAGGTGCCTCTGGGGCCCACCCAGGCCCAGGCCAGCCCGCCCCCGAGCCATCTGGCTCCAGGAAGCTGCCACTTCTGCCCAGCTTCTGTTGGTTGTGCTGAGTCCCAGGCCAGGGACCCCTACGCTGGGAAGGTTGACCCTGATGGGAATCAGGTGGGTCCCACTCGCAAGGGAGAAATGAACCTGTCTGGTGTTCTTAGACTCCTCCCAGCAGGCTTCAAATTGAGAAGAGTACAGAAGATGGAGAACTCTTCCCTCCCATCCCCACGGTCTTAGCCCGAGACGTGGCTTCTTGTGCAGGCCATAGGCTGTGCGGGTGCCCTCAGGTGAGACCTGTGAGAGGGGGAGAGGGAGGCAGGATGGCCGGGAGAAGCAGCTAGAGATGGGCACTCGGCCGCAGGCTAGCCTCCGCCTGATTCACGGGGCGCTCTGGAGAGCGGATGGCATTGCAGAGTGGACTGGCCTTCTGTACTCCTGAGTCACTCAGTCCTTGACTGTGGGCGGTCCCCCAGGTTGGGGGGGCATTATTTTTGGGGCAAGGCAGCTCCCATCAGCTCAGGGCAGTTCTCCAAAGAAGGGGCGGCTGTGAGCCGGTACCCACAGATACTCACAGCAGCTATGGGACGGGTGTCCCGCTGGGTGAAGGGGATCTGGCTGAGCTGGGTCCACCCACCTGCTCTCTGGGAACTTATGGTGACAGAGTGGGGAGAACAGGTGAGGCCAGCTCTGTGCTGAGCAGTATCCACCCCTTATTTCCGGTCACCCTCTCCGCAGTCCCACAAGGTCTGCATGATCATCACATTAGGCAGGCTGCAAGAATCAAGTATCTTCACAACTAGAAGGACCCACAACTAAAAATATACAACTATGTACCAGGGGGCTTTGGGGAGAGAAAGGAAAAATAAAATCTTTAAAAAAAAAAGAATCAAGTATCTGGATGGACTCTTGACTTGGCCAAGGTCACATGGCGGTGTGGGTAGGACAGTGCCTCACACCCAGCCCGCCTCCAATGCCTAATGGTCTTTCCAACATTCTGCACTGCATGAATATATATGTACATTTCAGGCTTCCCGGTGGGCTTCTTTCCAAGCATCTCTTTGAAGGGTGTCCATCTTGATTTTCTCCTTTGCACCTTGCAAACATAAAGCCCTTTGGGTGTCGTGGAACATTTTTGCCTATTTGATCTCACCTGATCCTCATAGAAAATTGGCCCTGTTTCCAGAGAGGTGGGTGGGGACCCCGACAAGCTGCTTGAGATGGGAGGTTAGCTGATTTCCCACGGAATGAGTCCTGGATTTGTCCTAAGAAAACGTGGACTTGAGACCCCATTTCTGCCAGTTTGCCAGCCGAGTGACCCTGGGCAGGTCATTCTCCTCTCTGAGCCTTGCTTTCCGCTTTGGGTGAACAAGTCCATCGCTGTAAGCTGCGGGTGAGCTGGCAGGTGTTCTGATACTGTGTGTGGCAAGGACTTGGCAAGGCTTTGGTTGGGGTGGGAGAGGGGACTCCAAAACCAGAGCTGACCTTTGCGATGTGCGTGCAGAGAACAGTCTCAAATTAGGGCCCATCTGCAAAATGGGCACAGTGACACTTGCCCTACTGTCCTCGTTTGGGTTCCCCCAGAAGCGGGCCCTGAAACGAAGATTTGAGTACAAGTATTAGGTTGAATCACATGATTGTTCTAGGAGTCAAAGCAGTCAAATTGCACGTGGTTCAGGTGGCTCATGAAGGTGATCGGTGAAACTCTAGGAGGGGAGTGGGAAAGTGAGGCAGGGAGCGAAGCCGGGAAGCAGTGCATGATCAGGCCAGTTACCCCAGACGGAGGGCAGCCGCGCTGATCTTGCTGGGGGCTTCTGGGAGACTGTAGAACGGGACTCGGGAAACTTTGTAAAGGGCCAGACAGTGGATATTTTAGTCTTCGCGGGCCATACGGTCTCTGTCACAACTGCTCGATTACACAGTTGGAGCGTGAAAGCAGCCACAGACAATATGTAAATGATGGGTGAGACTGTGTTCTAATAAAACTTTATTTACAAAAATAGACAGCGAGCTGGGTTTAGCTCACCGCCATAGTTTGCAGAGCCCTGGAGTAGAAAATGCGCCTCTGTTATCCCCCCCGAGGAGTGAGGGATCTGGGGTGTTTATACACCCACTCCCATCATTCATTGGTTCAGGGACATAGGGGTGGAGCCAGGGGGTTGTTTGTTGCGGTCATTTCCAGCCTGCCACAAGCGGGAGCCCTTGGCAGAGAAATACAGGTGCTGGCAACAGGAGGGCGGGCCAGCGGTCCCTGCAGTGGTAAAGATGAGAGGTGTGGGCAGTGGACCGACAGCATCGCTCATGCCAGCTCAGGGGCATGGCTGTATCTGGAGAGTGTAATGGAGAGAAAGTGGCAGGATGAACAGGCAAACAAATTTTGGGTAGGGCCAGGTTATTTAACATCATATTTCCAGGCTTTCCAGCCATTTGCTACTTCCAGGCAAAAATTGGCTCCTTCATTCTCGGCAGCCTTGTTCATGTTTTCTACCTCTGTCCCTCTGCTTCAGCAATTCCCTCGTCTGGGATGCCCTCCCCCTCCCCCTTCAGGGCTCCACTGCCGCCTCCTCCAGGAAACCTGCCTCTCTTCTCTCAGGTAGAGTTGATCATTGCTGCTGGGCGTCCACGTGGTGCTTTGCTCTTCTCTCTCTCCAGCACTTGCACAGTCTGGCTTCTGTCACTTTTCCACTTGCCACGTCGGGAGTCCCTCCAGGCCAGGGACTCTGTGATTTCCATCTGCATCCCACCCAGGGGGCACTGATTTGGGAGAAGTGGAGCTGAATCGCAAACCTCTCCCGCTCTCCCATTCTCCCTCCCGCTCCATTTCTCCGTCTCTTCTCCAGTACTTGCTGATGGCCAGGCCCTGTTCTGGGTGCTGGTGATCCAAGACGAGGCCAGTCTTTGCCCTCATGGAGTTTACAGTCTGGGGTAGGGGGTGGCTAGACATTGAAGAAGCCGAAGGAACAATAATCATTTGGTCATGACTGTGACGAGGGTCTTACAGACGAGTGCAGGGTGCCGGGAAAGGCTGTAGCTGGGAGGACTGACCTGCAGGGGCAGATGTGGGACGGGGCGGGAGAGGCAGCAGCCAAGCTGAGACCTAAGGGGTGAGTGGAGTGGAGTTGGCCAAGTGAAGGCAGGGGAGGGGGGCGAGGGGAGCGAGGATGCCCTGATGCTGAGAGCTTGGACGTGGGAGTCACTTACGGGAGTGGGGGCTCAAATCCTGGACTCTATTAGTCTGTGGCTGTCTCCCCCTTCCCGCCTCTCTCTCTGTCTTTCTCACACACACATACACACGGTTGGAAATATTAACCATAATTGCTTCTGCGTGGCAGAATTATGGGTAGGTTTTGCTTTCTAGTTGGTGCTGTTTTTGTGCTTTCCAAATTTTCTACAGTGGACGTGGCATAGCAAAACTTGAGGGCTTCGGGGTCTGGAGACCACACTCCCACTATTTGTGTGACCGTAACCACTCAGTGCTTCTATTTCTCTCTCTATAAAATGGGGGCAATGACGATTAACGCATGGTGCCATCACGTTCTGATGCTTCACCTCCCTTAACTCAATCGAGCCTCGTAGCTGTTCCATAAGGTAGGTACTATCACTGTCCCTGTTTTATAGGTGAGGAAACAGGTAAAGAGAGGTTAAGTATCTTGCCCAAGATCACACAGCTAGTAACGGTCAGCAGCAGGATTCAAACCCAGCTGTCCGACACCAGAGTCTGAACTTAACCACTCAGCTATACTGCCTGCCTTACAGGGTAAGGATGAGAATTAATGAGAGGACATCTGTCAAGCCCTTAGCACAGTGGCTGGTACACAGGGCTTTATAAATTTTAGCTCTTGTTATTATTAGCAGCCGTGCAAAGGCCCTGTGGTGAGAAAGGGACACATGTTTTGAAAGCCCAAGGAAAGGAGCATGTGGTTGGTGAAGTAGCAGGACTAGATCATACTAGATCTTTAAAGCCAAGACTCTTGGGCCTCAGCTTAAGGACGGTTGAGACCCTGTTGCGCTTTTAGCAGGGAAGTGACAGACTCACATTTGGGGTTAGCAAAGACCTCTCTGGCTGTAGGCAGGAAGAATGGAGCCAGGAGGCCCAGGGATGGCTCCCTTTGGCTATAGCAACTCTCTCCAATTGGGTCAGACCAGTCCAGCATTGACTCCTCAGACAGACTGTGGGGGGGTAATCTGCTGTCTGGGCTGGCTGCGTGGGCCAGAGCACAAGACGTGGAAAAGTCAGGAGTGTGTCACCAGGCTGGTCTGGTGATGCTGGGAGGCTGGGGAGTGCCAGTTTGAAGGCAGGAACAAATTACTCTCCTGGAGACGAGGCCGGGCCAATTCCTGCCGTGTTACATTATTAAATTTGTAATCTTCATTCTAATACTTTCCAGCAGTGAATAAGAACCAAATTTAAAATGCTGGCTTTACATTTCTGGAATGAAGCTCTTTGTCAAGAACTCTTGAAACCCATAATTTCTCTCCAGAGGTGAATGTCTACATCTTAAAAAAAAAAAAAAAATTAAAATTAAAAAATAAAGGAACACCACCCTTTAGTTAAATGTTGGGTTTGCAGGGTTGTCTGTGCGTGACCCCACCCCCTAAATCTGGGCAGGCCTTGCTGGGGAAGAAAGGTGAGAGAAGCGTTATGCTCACCTCACCCACAGGGGGTTGGCAAATCTCTTGATTTGTGGAGGGGTTTGGTAAAAATTGGGCCACGATCCCCTAAAAGAGCCAACCCATGTGAGGCTCGTGTGGGTTTTCTCGTGACCTGTGTTTGGCGGGTGGTAGGCCTGGCTGCTGGTGGAACCATGGGCTCCGTTGTTACTGCCTTTAGGCGGGAAGACGAGCCCTGATCTGGGCTGCTCTTCAGTCCTCCTCACGGGGTCAGGAATCTGGGGTGAAGGTGATATGCCCACCTGAGCCCCTCTTTTCTGGCCATGTCCCAGGTCTGTGGACACTGGAACTCCCAGTCCCAAGGGCTCTGAGTCAGCCTCTGGGGTCTGTCCAGACCCCTACCTTGGTCCATCCTCCTGAGAGCGGGCTCTGTCCATTACTGGTATACTGGTAGGTGGCCCCAAAGTGGCAGTCTGTAGAGGTGAGAACAGAACTCAGATGTGCAGAGTGGGCCTCTCATTACTTGTTGGGAGGGGGGGTGACGAAGGGAAGGGGCAGGCTGGGGGCCAGCTCCCTCCTCGCTCCACATTCAGCCATGGAACTCTGAGGATTCTAAATTGGAAGCTGTCCTGGCCTTCAAGGTCATTATGAAGGCGTATTTGTCAGAGAGGAAGGACAGGACATATTTTATTTAATAGCCTGATTTATAACTTTTAAATATTTAGAGTGAGTCTGAGGACCTCCATTGTGCTCTTGCCCTGGGCCCTGCAATATTAGGAGGGGCCTTTACGTCATCCTTTGAATTGAAAGAGCAGCCCAGGGATGGCCCTTCCCCTCACGGTCCCGTGTCCTGGGCCTGGCACAGACACAGAGCTTGCCTGGCACCTGTGTGCAAACTAGAGGAAAGTACTTCTCGCCCCACCCCCACCCTGGGGGACTGAGTTAAAAGTGGTACCTCCTGTAGGAAGGTGGACGAGCAAGAGGCTCCCCCTTCTCGAGTGCTGGCGGCATGTATGGCCTGGCCAGTGAAAATGGGCTATATATTTCAGCCCTCTGAACACCCTCAGTTGGGTACCTTTGTGCAGGTAGTTCACAGGGCCCCATGGACCTGAACCAGAGAGGAGCCATAGGCGAGACTGGAAGGGAAAGTGCTGACACCCTGGGATCCTGAGATAATCATTAAGTCATTCTACATTTCTCATAATCATCCTCATCATGATAGCTCATGTTGATTTTGTGTTTCATACATGCCAGGTACTCTGAGCATCTATACCTAGATTATCCTATTGAAACATCAGAATATGAGGGGAGTATAGTTGTCATACCCATTGTACAGATGAGGAAACTGAGGCTCAGAGAGGCTAGGCTCGTCTTGCCCAGGGTCATTCAATAGTGAGGTCAAATGCAGGCCTGCCTGTCACTTGAGTCTGACCACTGCTCTGCACTGCCCATTATCATTTTTAAAAGCATTCTTTATGCAGTCACCATATTTACTGATCCCTGCTCCAGTGTGCTGGGTACTGAAGGTATGGTGCTGGATAGCACGGGGCCTCCCTCAGCCGAGGAGGAAAGACAAACAGAGCAGATAACTGGGTGACCCACTGAGCAGGGGTGCCGAGGACAGCACTGAAGGGTGAGAAGCTGTTTACCAGGCTGGACGGGTGAAGGTGCTCCAGGCCACCGGGGGTCCTGTGTGGTCAGGGAGGAGCTTCCTGCGGTTTCCTTATGCCTCCTGGGGACAAGGTAGTTGCATTAGGGAATGGGACCGGGAGGAAGTGGGGACAGGATGGAGGTGGGTGGGCTGGGGAAGGCCCTCGTGCCACGCCCAGGACCTGGCCCTTCTTGGAGACCAGAGCTGTGTCATCATCGGCAAGCCCCTTGGGTTCCTGCTGAAAGGGGTGGGCCTTACTCTCCACCCCGACCCCACCATCCTTGTCAACGTCAGAAAAGCAGGATTGAGAGGGGAAGGGAGGGTCATTCGGTGCATTTGCCACCCGGTTGGTTGTGGAACTCAGGCCTCTGAGCCCTCCAGGCTGTGGTCCAGTCCCTTCACAGGGCTCCTTCTGCGTGGGAGTGGGAGAGTCACCGTTTAAAACAACGCTGTGCTTTCATAAGTTACGAACACTTGCGCAGTTATCGGAGCTGGCCTTTCCCAAGCACATAGCGTGTTCCGGACGCCGTGCTGAGGCTTCATGTGTGTCAGCTCGTACCGTCCTCAGCCAACCTCCAGGCAAGGTCCTGTCGCTATTCCCATTTTACAGTCGAGAAAATTAAGGGACTCCGCCAAGGTCACACACCAGCAAATGGCAGAGCTGGTTGCCTTGAGTCTAACATCCTCAGTCTATGCCAGGTGTAGCCATGGTAAAAATTTTGAGAAAAATGCAAAGAAAGCACACAAAAAGAAAGTAAAAACGACTCCAGTTCTATAATCCCGAAGTAGAATGTTTAACTGCTGGGTCTTTTTCTCTCCAGTTTGTGTGTGTGTGTGTGTGTGTGTGTGCACATGGGCATATACATGTGCAAGAATGTGTGTTTAAACCAAGACAGGGTCATGCTGTAAGACTGTTCCGTAAACTGAGGCCACTATTTAAAAATCACCTTAAAAGGACCTTCACAGGCTGGGCTCCACAGGGACACTCTGGTTTCTAGGATCAGGTCTAGAGCTGCGTGTGATTCGTCTCTGGACCGCAGACTTGCCGAGGCAGGCCCAGGGACGGCGCAAGGCAGCTCACTCCAATAGCCACAGTTCATTTCGTCCCTCCTTTCTGCTCCTGTTCTTGTAAAAATAAATAAATATATAAATAAATTTAAAACTGACAGACCTACCCAGGATTTTATTCTGTGCCTGGCCCTGCATTTAAATGCAAGAAGCAGAAGGCTTGTGAGCTATAAATAGCCCAGGCCGCTTCTGAACAGTGGCAGGGAGAATTTGTAGGTTCTGCTTCCTCCCAACCTGGTGACCTGGATTACTTCCTTCCTGCAGCGGTTGCTTTCCTCGCTGCCTCCCCGGCCCATCCTTCCCGGAGCAGAGCAAGTCCCTCTGTGCAGACGTTTAGTGAGGACCTGCACTGGGCCAGGCCCTGGGTGCTGGGCACATGGCCTTGAGTGAGCCGCCAGCCCCAGCACAGCCCTGGAGGCAGGGCGGGTAGCCGTAGACACAGAAGTTCACCAATGAAGATCTGGTCATTGTAGAGACCCAAAGAGTGGTCCCTAGTTCTGGGAGTCAGGAAAGCTTCCTGGAGGAGGGGATGCTGAAGCTGAGAAAGGGAAGGAGGAGACAGGGACCCGAGGAGGAGGTGGCCTGGGAGGAGTCTGTGGGGCCATGAGTGTAATCCTTGGTGCAGAGCAAGGTTTCGTTGTTATTAATCCATCGCATGCTTCTTTTTTTTTTTTCTGCTTTATCTCCCCAAACCCCCACTGTACACAGTTGTATATATTAGTTGCAGGTCCTTCTAGTTGTGGGATGTGGGACGCCGCCTCAACGTGGCCTGATGAGCAGTGCCATGTCCGTGCCCAGGATCTGAACCCTGGGCCGCTGCAGTGGAGCACGCGAACTTAACCCCTCGGCCACGGAGCCGGCCCGATCGCATGCTTCTTGAGGGCATGTCCTGGGTTCCTTTAGTGGCTCCCACGCCTTCTAGAATCCAATGATCTTGAGTAAGGCGGGTGCTTGGCATTTCACTAGTCCAGTGATTCTCAGCCTGCTTCGCGCATGCTTTTCCGTCTGGAACCAGGATCCTGAGCTCCAACCCAGATGACTCAATTAAAAATCTCAGATGGGGCCTGGAGGTCTCTTTCTTCCCAGGCTCTCCGGGTGATTCTGATGTTTGATTGCATCTGGGGTTCCCGGGGCTGATCCAGTCTCCCATCTGGGGACCAGGCCTTGGTCCCCAGTCTAGTCTCCCTTAGATGACAGGGAAGGGAGCTCACATGCCCTCCGGGTGGTCCCTTCCATTGACACACAGCTCGGCTGCAGAAAGGCCTTCTTCCCTTGTGCCCAGAGTCACCTTCACTGTCAATCGTAACACGGTGATGATAGCGAAAATGAAATCATTACAGTCCTTTGTTGTCTACAAAGTACTTATTTGAGAGGCTAAAGCTACATGGATTTTAAATTCAGACAGATCTGCATTTAACCCTCCCCGGCTTTTTTGTCCTAACCTATTGGCTGTGTCCTTAAACAAATGACTTAACCTCTGTGTCTCAGTGTCCTCATGTCTTAATAATAGTGGTGTTTACCCCTCAATAATAATGGAGAAGGGTTGAGTAGTGTGCGTGATACAGGCTCAGTACAGCAGTAAGTCGCACACTCTATACTACCTTATTACTATCAGTATTATTACTGCTACAGTACATAAAATATTTACAAGATAAATTTAACATTGAGGAGGTTTTTACTGAGAGCTTGATGTATGCCCAGCCCTGCTGTGGGTGATGAGATCTGTCGTGGAAACGTTCTCAGTAAGCGGCAGTCGTCATTATCAGTATTGTTAGTTCTATTTGAGCCCTGCAAGGTTTCTGGAGCGGGTAGTACCGTCGCCCTCCTTTTACTGATAGGAAGAGGAAGCTCCGAGGGTTAGGGGTTTCTGAAGCCCACACAGCCAGTAAGAGATGGCAAGGGAATTTAATCTGGCTTCCTCCTAATGCTCTTCTTTTCTCCCACCTTCGGTAGGCTTTTGCAACAGTCTATATGTGAAGGAAGGAACGGGGGGAGGGAGAGACCATTATGCACAGAGTTAAGGGGCTCCCCCAGTCTTAGCCCCCGTGGTTTCCTCCACATCAGGCAGTTTACAGACAGCGGTGTGGTCCTTTCTTCTCTCCCTCCACAATATTCCACCAGAGAAATCCAGTTGTGATGCCTTTGAGCATCTCACGGGTGTAAAGGAGTCCTCGGGGAGCATCGTGTGGCCCTGCTGCTCAGCCAGCTCTCGGGGACAGCTTTGCAGCCTGAGTGTGGTCTGGCTCTTCCGATCTGCTGTGGCTGTGGGTGCAGCTGACACTTTGTCTACTGTCCGCAGCCCCTGCCCCACCTTGAGTCACTGCCCAGTGCCCACAGCGTGGCTTCCCTGAGTCCAGGCCTCACCGGATTTGTGGGGTCCAAGGCTCACCCTGGCTGGCTGCAGAATGCCGCCTTGCTCTCGGCCTCCTTTCTGTCCTAGAAAACTGAGCAGTTTTGGCCACTGAGTTCTCTCTCCCTGGATGAAGGCCCTGTCCCTGGTAGAGAGACCACAGACATCAGTAAGGAAGTGAGGAATGTTGTAGCTAGAAGAGGGTCCCTGTAATCAGACATACAGGCTGGTTTGTGGCTGGCCAGGTGAGTCCCAAGCCAGTGGCTCTCGTGTCTTTTATCCTGTACGAGATGTCGGGTTCCCTCTTACAAGCCTTTCTGAGCTTGCTCTCTCTTATACAGCTTCAGCTGCCCTACTCCTGTCTCCGCTTCCATCCACTTCCTTGATTGGGCAAATTTAATTCCTAGTAGCCTCTGAGAGTAGAAAAATCCCAGCTCGAGAGTCAGGAGACCAAGCTGTAGCCCTGTGCTGCCCAACAGAACTTTCTGTGATGAAATAGTCTTTATCTGCACTGTCCAAACAGTAGGCTCCAGCCACAGGTGGCTATTCAGCATTTTGTGCTTAGTGCAACCGAGAACCAAATTCTTAATTTTTAAACATTTTAGTTAATTTAAGTGGTCACATATGGCTAGTGGCTACTGTCTTGAGCAACACAGGTTTGGACCCAGCTGTAAGTGTGCTGAGCTGTGCGACCTTGAGCAAGTTTCTTGCCCTCGCTGGGAAGATGAGGGGTGCACTTAAAGAATTCAGAAGGAGGCAGTCTGGAATAGAGACTGAGGTCTGGGGTCAGCTAGATCTGGAGTAGATTCCAGCTTTGCCAAGTACCAGCTGTGTGAACTCGAGCAAATCACTTAACCTCTCTGTGCTTCAGTTGGCTCATTTGTAAATGAGGACATTTATAATATATAATTATATATTATATATTATAATATATACATAATAACAATTACATCACAGGGTTAAAATAAGGTTTAAATGAGATACAATGAATCTACAAAGGCCTCCCTCCCAGGAGGCGCTTGACAAATTGTAGAAGTGGTTTCAGCTGATCTGAGAGGACTCCATGTTGTCCTCCTCCCTCTTTGGCCAACTCAGACAATTCTTGCTTTTGCTACAAATGTTTATAAAGTACTTACTTTCGGGACCAGAGGTCATCCCCTTGAACCACTTGAAATTATGTGTAAGTTTGTCATTGTGCATCTGTATTATTTTTCTGGAGAAAAAGAGAATTTTTTTATGGAGATAAACAGCAGATTTTCAAAGGAGTCCAAAAGTTTAAGGAACTCTGGGAGGGAAAGAAACTGGTACTCATGGTGTGTGAGCAACAGGGCTGGGATGGTCAGGAAGACAGCGGACTGTGGCCCGAGACTGCCAGCGTTCCTGTCCCAGACCTGCCCCCTCCAAGCTGCAGAAACCTTCAGCTTCCTCGTCTGTGAAATGGGGATGACATGGGACCTATTTCATAGGCTGTTGTGGGGAGTAAGTGAATGAACCCCTGTTCACTGTGTAACATGGCACCTGGCAGGCGGTCAGTGCCCAGTGAATGCTAGCGGCTTGTATCGTCATCATTGTCATCATTGTCCTCAACATCACCGTTGTTTCCATCCACTGTATGCCAGGCTCGATGCAAGGTGCATCTCTCTCCCAAACTCTGTCCTTCCTCACCTGCCGCGTGATCTCAGGCTTCAGTCATACCGCTTCCACTTGCTCATTCTGCTCCAGCCACCCTGCCCTCCTTGTTCGTCGGACACACCAGACGTGAGTCCTCCTCAGGGCCTGGATGTTTGTGTTCTCTGTGCTGGGAGCACTTCCCCCCAGGTATCCACTCGGCTCATTCCTTTGCCTCCTTCGGGTCTTTAACCACGTGTCGTGGTGAGGCCTCCCCAACCTCTGTTTAGAACTGGAACACCCATCCTCCTCCGCTCAGCACCTCTGACACCCTCTGTCTTCCCCTGTTGGTCTGGTTTAATGTTTGCTGCCTCTCCTAGGCTGGAGCTTCAGGAGGGCAGTGTGTGGCCCTCATTTTGTTCTCTGCTGCAGCTCCAGTGCCTAGAACAGCACTTGACATAGAGAAGGTGCTCAAAAACGTGCTTGGTGAGCAAGTGAAGAGTGAAGAAATGAATGCATGGCTCTCATTTAGTCTGAGAGAGGCTTCTGTAGGGTCCTCAGCCTCCAGATTCTCCTGTGGAATATTCTCAGTCAACAGATATGCCCTGACCCCTGCCCGGTTAGGTCTTAGGTTCTAGGGACAAAAAGTTGAAGAGCAACATCACGGCTCTTGAGGACTCACAGGCGGGGGGTGACCACCGTGCAGTTCTCTTCCAGCACCTAGTGCGCTTGTAACTACCCAACTGCCCTGCCGTCCTGTGTGCTGT
Source organism: Equus asinus (assembly GCF_041296235.1). Classification (NCBI taxonomy): domain Eukaryota; kingdom Metazoa; phylum Chordata; class Mammalia; order Perissodactyla; family Equidae; genus Equus; species Equus asinus. Next base: position 35,112,603 of record NC_091804.1, on the reverse strand, counting down.
CTGTCTTCCGCCCTGGACTGGAAGGGCTCGGTGGACAAGGACCCCATCCCTCTTGCTCAGTGCTGTTCCTCAGCCCTAGTATAAGTCCTGGCACAGGTATGTGGAATGGACGCGAGAATGAACAGATACAGGGTGTAGTGGGGTAGGGCCTGGCAGGGGGTCTGTGATTGTGCCGAGGAAGGGAAGAGCTGTGGAGGAATCCACATGGGAGGTGAGGACCCTTCTCCCGTCCCTCGGCAACTTGCCTTGACCCTCGCTTGGCCAACGATGGAGTGACTCAGGAACGATGGGAGGGTGGTGGCTTCCCCTCCCTCAGGAGGCTTGGGTGGCCTGCCGCAGCCCTCCTGTATTTCAGCTTCTGCCTGAGCCTCTGTCCTTGGAGTTAAAAATAGCCAAGGATGGGAGCGCAAGGACGTGCTGTCCTTCTCTGCCAGGGAGCAGGGATTCTGCTTCCTCGTCTCAAAGGGGGCTGCGGGGCGGCGGGTTTGAGAAGCCAGCAGCTTAAAGAATTATCCCTTCCTGCCCCCTTGAGGACAAGCACAGACTTCTCTTTCCTCGGTCTGGGATGACTCCACATGAGCTATGGAAGGTCACAGCTGGACGAGCTCTCCAGAGGGGGCTGGATACCTGGCAGGAAGCCCCTTGCCCTCCAGGCCTGGGACCCTGGCAGACATCACCCATCAATTAAGGCCCCCCTTTCCATGTCAGGCATCACCGATCAATCACAGCACCCTTTTCTCCCAAGTCCAGACATAGTCTAAGAATTCTTAACATGGAGTATTTTAGGCAACAGCTACCAGAGTTGGCAAAAGAGAGAAAACCTATTTATCACCGTAATCTAGCCCAGTTCCTTCATGGTGGGGAAACTGAAGCTCAGAGAGGGGCAGAAACTTGTCTGATGTCACACAGGAAGTCCATAGTGGAGCTAGGAGCAGGCCCAGGAGTCCTAACTCTGCTGGAGCTTTTTTCCCTCTGTGCTCTACTGCATCCTATTCCATGAGAAGTAAGGTTTGTTTGTCCAAAAGAAAGGTTTTTAATGCATGGACTGCAAGACTCAAAATTTTATGCAACATTGTGTGTATGTGCTGACAGGTACTTTTCTAAGGAAAGAGAGAATCAGCTTCTCAAGAGGATCCTTGCTTAACCAGGAAAGGTGAAGAAATCAGAAAAGAGGGGGAGTGGAATGGGCTAAAGTCTTGCTGCTCGAAGTGTGGGCCATAGACCAGGAGCATCAGCCTCACCTAGGAGTTGTCAGAGACACAGACTCTCGGGCCCCACGGGGACCTACTGCATCAGAATCCGCATTTTAACAAGAACCCTGGGTAACTCATCTCCACGTTAAAGTTTGAGAAGCACAGGGCTGGAATTTGGAAGCACAGCCTTTGGTTTCCTGAACGTGTGTTGAGTACCTGCTGAGTGCCAGGCCCCTTTGCAAGTTACAAGACAGCTATAGCCATGGTCCCCGCCCTCATGTGAGGGAGTGGGAAGAAACTGAGGTTCCTTAGGCAAGAGGGGGCCCAGCTGCTCTGCAACTCTGCTAAGGCCCAATCAAAAGCGGTATTTGTTTAAATTTTTGAAGATAAACTGTAGGACTTCTATCCAAGGAGTATGAGACCCCAGCATGCATTAAGCAGAGGTGTGGGGAGGTTCTTGCCTGGAAAGCCTTAGTGGGCACCAGGTTAGTTGCCCTCCTACAGAGTGATGTGCAAAGGGACTGTGAGTTTTAAGCAGTCATGGGATTTGGATGAGCTGAGCGGGAGCAACAGAGGGTGTGCTGCTTGAGGCCAGCTTTACTAGCAGCCCCTGGTGCTGAGAACAGCTAGGCTAAGGTGGCTTTGCTCTGGTGAGTGCTGGTGCCCAGTGGTTCCAGCTGGTTCCAACTCATCTCAGCTGATCCTGGCTAGTTCTTCTGGGTCTGATAGCCTCTGAAGGAAGCTGATCCTATGTAGACTGAGGAGGTGGTAGTGGGGAGTCTGGGGCACAGAAAGAAGACTTGCCCTGGTGGGCCTGGGAGTAAGGAGTTCCACCCCTGTCCTCCTTGTAACCACTGCATGTTTCCGTCCATGTGCCTTTGTGGGGATTCAAGCGCACGTGTGCTTTGAAGATCGCATGCCTGGGGTCCAAACTGCACAGCCCAGGCCTCATCTGGCCTTTGCAGCAGGCTTCACAAGCTTCCCTCTTGCTCAGCTGGAGCCCTCTGCTGCCCCCGGCAGAGGCCAGTGTTGACCTGAAGAAGCCTTACCCACCCCCACACTACTGGCTCCTTGACCCACTGGGGGTCAGTGTAGAATAGGGGTTAATAGCAAGGGCTGGGAAATGATACACACACACACACACACACACACAGCTTTATTGAGATGATTCCCGTTCTGTGCAATTCACTTATTTAGTACAATTCAGTAGGTGTTAGCATATTCACCGAATTATGCAGTCATCATCACAATCAGTTATAGGATATTTTGTCACCCCCAAAAGAAACCTGTACCCATTTGTACTCACTCTCCAGTCCCCCCTCACCTCAGGCCCTGGCAACCACTAGTCTGCTTCCTATCACTATGGATTTGCCTATTCAGGACATTTCATATAACCAATCATAGAATACGTGGTGTTTTGTGACTGGCTTCATTCATTTTGCGTATTTTCAGAGGTCATCTGTGTTATAGCATTTATCAGTGGTTCATTCCTTTTTATGGCCGATATTCCAATATATGGAGATACTACACTTTGTTTATCTTGTAATCGGTTGATGGACATTTGGGTTGTTTCCACTTTTCAACTATTATGATAATGCTACTGGGAACATTGTGTTCAATTCTTGGAGTGGACAGGATAGATTCATTTTGCCTTCTGCCTCTCCACCAGTCATTTGCTGTGGGGCCCTGAGCAAACTGCTTCAGCTCTCAGAGCCTCAGTTTTCTGAGAGTTGCTGGAGATTGGGGACACTGCTGTCTATCTCAGAGTGTTGTTGAGAAGAGCAGCTATCATTTATGGAGTGCCTTTGTCTTACTGTGGCAGTCACTGTACATATGCCGCATCACTGCATTCAGCCCCACAAGGGGCACAGGAGCGTTTATCTCAATGAATGTGCTGTGATGGGCTGACACGCTGCCTTGTTATAGCAGATCATTTGGTAGCTTGATGAGTTCTCTTGCCAGTGTGTGTGCAGAGGTAGAGAGCTCCCCCACTCCCCACACCTTTGGCCTTTTCACATTATTAGGGGGTGTATTTCTTGTCTTTATTTTTCTTTTGTATATTTAAAACATTTTTCAAATATGCGTAGAAGAAAGTGCAGTGACTAGAAGAGCTAGCTTGTGGTTCCATCATTCCTATTTCCCCTCCGCCATGAGAATGGTATGTCCCAGGTAGGGCTGGCTCCTTCATCCTGGATTCCAGAAGAATTCATGGGGCAGAGCCACATCTAACTCACAAGCAATGTTTAATATGAGCAAGAACTAAACCATGGTTCTGTAAGCCACTGGAATTTGGGGGTCACTTGTTACTGCAGCATAACCTAGTAAGAGCTGACTAATACATTTAGTCCTTACAACGTGAGGTGGGGTCTATTATCATTTCTATTTTGTGAGGGAACTGAGGCTCAGAGAGGTTCAGTAACTTTCTTTATTTACTCAGAAAGTGGCAGAGGGACGCTTCAAGTCCCAAAGCCAGTCATTCTGGCTCCAGAGCCTGTGCTCTTAAGAAGACGGAAGTATGTGGGTTGTGTTTGGTGAACGATGAGTAATCCCGTGTGGATGGAACACCTGGTATGTGCATGACGTCAGACTTGTAGTATAGGTTTGGGGCAGATCCTGGAAGCCCTGAAGGCTGTGTGGATTGTGAAGCTTCCTAGTGCCAGATGGACCCACAGACTCTACCTTTGGCCCACAACCCAACTTCTTCCAAAGCTTAGTCAGCTTGCCCCCAGTGCTGAGGGAATGGCTTCCCGAGGAAAGGCAGCCACTTGAGACTGTAAATTGTCTTCCTTCCAATGATTGCTGGGATGTAAGTCTTCCCATTCTGGCTGAAGTAGAGTAAATGACTTTCCCAACCATCCCTGCTATGTATAGGACCTCCCCTCGCCCAAACGTATTTACTTTGCTTTCAGAACTCTTTGTCCTCAGTTTACATTTTGGTTCCACATTTTACCTTCTCCCTATGTGTTTTCCACTTGTCAGTATAACTTCTGCTGTAAACTCTCAGAAGGTAGCACTTGCATCTACAATAAAATCTTACGATTTTATTTGCAATTGTGTACCATCCAGCATTGAAATAATCTTACTTACAGTCCAGACCCTGCCTCTATTTCCAGTGTTGTATTAATTACTCTTCTCCTCAGTTCCCATAGTACTCCATGTATATCTCTGCCCTTGAACCATACTGTTATAACCTTGTGTTATAATTGCCCCTGTACTCGTCTGTCTCCCAGTAGACTGGGAGTTTCAGCAAGGTCTGGGTTTAATTCATCTGTGTTATGCATCTCCCACAAGGGCCCTGGCACTGAATAGGCTCTTAGTAAGAGTTTGTTGAATGAGTGATAATTACTTATCTATGTGATCTCCCCTCCCCCACCACTAACTATAAGCTCCTTAAGGACAAGGACTGTGTCTTTTTAGAATCCCCAGGGCCAAGAAAAACCTGCATAGGAAATGAGCTCAGTAAGAGTATATTTCATTGGATAAGTGAGAATACGTTTCATTCCAGGGGCAGAACACTTTAGAGTTACAGAGCACATTCATATCCATTACCCATTTGATCTTCTCCAACCTTCACTCTCCTGTCTAGTGTTCTCAAATCCTTATCCCGTGCCCTTTGCCTCCCTTGCTCCCACCCATTTCATCTCTGTGTCTTCATGATCTCTCCCTCTTCCCACTTCAAATCCTCTTGCAAATAGGTCTGAGGAATTCACATACGCCCCAGTGTGAAGGAGCCTAAAGGGTAAATTACACTCTGGTCTACACTGAGCCAGGATCATGCTCCCAGCTAACAGCTTTGCCAAGTTGGCCAGGTTCATTAACCTCTCTGAGTCAGCTTTCTCTCCTGCAAATGGAGACAATGTTTACCTTCAATAGTAGTTGTGAGCATTAAATGAAGTAATGTTGAGCACCTGTCATAGGCTCTGGGCGCTCAGTAAGTGGGAGTTCCTGTCTTTCTGTGGAAGGATGGAATCTGAGACATCAGCAAGCCTGTGGGAAGGGATTGTTTAAAAACAAACATAGGATTGGTTTGCCTTGTTCTGAGGTCTCCCCTCGCTGTGGGCTGCCACCTCCGCCCCAGGCGAGCCCAGGCCTCAGCGCCTGGTCAGCACCACGGACAGCTTCCCGTGCGTCTGGCTGTTTGGCTACTGTACTTAGCAGCATCTCCGAAGCCTTCAACTGCACGTCACTATTTTATGTACTACCAAGAGATATAAAACGTGACAGAATTTAACTCTGACATGCCATTGGTTGTCATTCGTATCTTAATTTCAGAGATGTTGAAAAATATTTGTCTTAGAATCCGTGAAATAATGACAGTTTATGAGAGATAGTATCAGTGAGCCATTAACCACTGACCCTTGAAGAGGTTAATCATAATGGCCAGCATTCATTGAATGCCTACTGTGTTCCAGGTCTTTTTCACTCCTTCCTCTCCTGTCCTGGATGCTGTCTGCCATCTATGCATTCACTTAACAAATATTACATTTGGGGAATATAAATGTGAACCAGATAGACAGTAATCATGTTTCCCCACCATCCTTCTTCCCAAAATAGTCCAGTGCTGAGCCTCATTTCTTCAGAACATTGCTTCTTGCTGAAGGATAATCTAATGTGGTAACCTCTGCAGTCCACATCATGCTTAACCCATTTAAAAGATATTTCAACTGCACTTCCTGTGACCCAGCAATTTCACTCCCAGGTATGTGCTCAGGAAAAATGTGCACAAATGGCCAGCAAAAGGCGCATACAAGACTGTCTTTGGCATATCTATTTTGTAGTATTCCTAAATTGGAAACTACCCAAATGCTCATCAACAATGGAAAGGATGAAAATAATTTTGATATATTTACACAGTGTAATACAATAAAGCCGTGAGAATGAATGAACTGCAATGAAACAATCAACGTAGATGAAACTCACAAGCAACGTTGAGTGAAAGAAGCCAGACACGGAATAAGATATGCTAGATGATTCTATGCGTATAAAATTACAAAACAGGCAAAACCAATCTGTGCTGTTAGAAGTTAGGATAATGCCACTCGTGAAGGCGGAGTAATTGCTGCTCATGAGGGGCTTCTGGGGACATTGGTAACGTTCTGTTTCTTGATCTGAGTGCTGGTTCTATAGATGACTGCACTTCATAATATTCATCAAGCTATATACTTAAAATTGTACACTATATAATTGTATACTGTTCTGTATGTATATTATACTTCAACAAATAGTTGTTTTTAAAAGCACTTTTCTCTCGAAGAAAAGAGAATGCTGAAAATTTCATATGCAGGATGATGGGTAAGACATTTAGGGGTAGCTGATCACATGAGATATTTGGAATTACCTGAATTATTCAGTGTGAATGGAATATAGAGCATATTAGGGAAAAGGGGAAGAAACGAGGCTGGAAATGTAGATTGGGACCAGATCAGAAAGGCAGTGGTGTTGAGGCTTTGGGGATTTATTCTGTAAGCAATGGGGTGCTGTTGAAGATTCTTAATCAAAGAGGTGACATATTCAGGATTGAGTTTTAGAAAGCTCTTGCGGGCCACGGAGTAGAGAACTGAAAGGAGAGGATGCTTTGGTGCTGGGGACACCAGGTAAAGGAGAGGTTGACCACCTGACCAAGCATTCAAGGCACCTGAGATCTTCAGGCGCCAGCTAGACTTACCAAACCAGAATCCCCAGGAGAGGAACCCGGGGAATCTGTGTTTTAACTAAGTTCCCAACGTATTCCAAGCTGTCTGACTGGCACTGGCCTCCGAGCAGGTGTTTGGCAGCCTCTGAGTTAGTTGACTCTTGCAGAATTGGCAAGAGAAGGTGAGGGTGTGAGCCACGTCCGTGATCCTGGTGATGCAGAGCAGGCCTGAATTTGAGTTCCCAAAAGGAGGCATGGAGACACATTCTACTTAATGAGTTTACAAACATATGTCACTTACTACATAGCACTTACTATCTGCCCGGCCCTGTTCTAAGAACTTTTTTTTTTTTTTACAAATATTAACTCGTTTAATCTTCATAAATCACTGTGAGGTACATCTATTAATTTTTCCACTTTTTTGAAGAGGGGGAAACCGAGACACAGAGTTTAAGTAACTCACCCAAGATCACGCTACTAATAAGTGACCAGGGCCAGCTTTACAACACAGGCTATCAGGCTCCATTTTCCATGCTTTTAACCCCTAGGTTGTGCTCCTCCTGAAGATGCTCCAGAAATATTGGTGAATGGCTGTTCACTGTGAAGAGGAGCTGAGAGGGTGGCAGTTAGGAAACCTGACGTTTAATACCAATATGGTCATTGACTCGTGCCCCTCTCTAGACTTCAGATGCCTCTCTACACAAGGAAGGCATTGGTCAGGATGACCCCTAAGTTCCTCCAAATGGGATCTTCTCTGGTTTTAAAGGAAGGCAGATTTTGACAGCTCTAGAGAGAAGAGGGAGAAGGTAAAGACCCCTCACATCAGGGATTGTGCTTCCTTGGCCTGTCCTGAGACACAGCCAGAGGCAACATCAGGGCTATGGAGGCCTGAGTGCCTCAATGTCAGCTCAGTTGTTGATTTTCAGATGAGTCTTAAGACCTGGGCAAGGGAGGCATGTGAGGCTGAAGTCACTGGGAATAGCTTGTCCATGGAGAGGAAGAAGAGACAGCAGTCTCCAGGTATTTATTCCAGAGGGACATGAAGGGCAGTGGCTATAGGACAGAGAAGCAGTGAGCCCCAGGGACCATGGGACTTCTCTCATCTTAGTTTAAAATGACCCCATGACCCAGAGCTCTTGTGTCTGGGGGCCTTCACAGGCTGTGACATGGACCTGGAGTGGGCCACTCTCAGAGATGACATTACTCTCTGGTCAGTGACATGGTTAGGGATTTTAGAGCCTGGGGACCTGGAGCAAGTCACATAACCTCTCTCAGCATTGGGTTCCTCATCTGGAAAACAAAGCTGTAAAGACGCACTTCAATAAAATGTCAAAGTGGAGAATAGATATGTTCCCTTCTTCCTCTCCCTCCCACCCCCACATTCCTGGGGTCTCTAGTGGTTAAGAGTATAGGATCTGTTTTCACAAAGACCCACGTTTAAAACCCAGCTCTGTCTTGTCTGGTGTAAACGTGGGCAAATTTCTGAACTGCTCTGAGCCTGGTTCCTTTTGTTGAATTGGATAATAATACTTGACTCTCAGAGTTATGGTTAAATTATATATATATATATATATGTAAAATAGTTGCTTGTTCAGGGTAAGTGCTAAAAATAATGGTATCTACTCTAATAATTTATCGTTATCATCACTTTATCATCCTATTCCTTACGAACACTTTTTGGGAGAAATTACATTAAACACATTCGTATTCAGGTATAAACAATTGAGTGAGATTTACTTGTTTTCTTTACTGGAAAATTTGCATTTTTCTTGGGGACACATCCTAAAAGTAAAGCCAATTCAGTCGAACACACTGTTAGTGGGATGGGTAATGGTGAGTGCTGTCCTAGGTGCTGAAGGGAAGTAAACGCAGAACGAGCTTCCACTGTAGACACTGACGTCAGCTAGGTTGACTGAAGACTGTATTTCGAGGTGTAGTGGAATAGATACCCCAATAGACGTGAAGATGAAGTGCCCCTGGGACTCGAGGAGTCTGATCAGGGAAGTCTTTGTGGAAGAGACAGTATTTGAATTCTGTGGTAGAGCTTAGTAAGTTTAGTTTAGCGCTTCATTAAAAACATGGTGATTGGAGTCATGAAGACCTGGGTTTGAGTTCCAGCTGTGCCATTAGTAGCTGTGTGTATCCTTGAAGTTACTTAACCTTCTTATTTGTCATTTCCTTCCCCTGTAAAATAGAGTAGTAGCTATCTCACAGTTTATTGTGAGAATTAAGTGAGATGATACCTATGTAAAACACTTGGCATAGTGTCTGGCACAGTGATAATAATAATAATATTAATAATAGTCATCTTTATTGAGTGCCTACTGTATGCCGCCACCCACCTAGGAATCCTGGAGATTAAATGTTATTATATTATGACATTATTTTATTCTTAGATTTAGTTATCACAACAGCCTGAAGAGTTTGGCAAGTGCCTGATAAATTATAGATGTTATTTAAAGCTTAACTCTGGAGGGTGGTTAGAATTTTGATAGGCAAGGTGAGGAAGGGAGGAAAGTAAAGGAGAGAAAACCAGGATGCAGAAGTAATTAAGGATGTACATAGAGCAATGAGGTGCCCACTGGGCTGGGGTATAGAGAATGTGGGGGAGACCAGGAGCAGATGGGGTGGGAATCAGATAATGGTCTTGAATGCCTGAGTGCGAAGGTTGAACCTAATTTGGCAGGCAATGGGGAACCATTCTAAGGTTTTAAATAGAAATCATGGCATGATTGAAGCTGTGGTTTATTTATAGATTTATATTTTACCTTCATTTACATTATAGAATTAATACATTTAACTATAAAAAATTCAAAAGACATGGAAGCATACAAAAGAGAAGTAAAATCTTCCCGATGTGCTGGTTGGAGTGTAAATTGCACAACTACTTTGGAAAGTCATTTGATGGCAGTGTTGGCTAAAGCTGAGAAAATACCTGCCCTGTGACCCAGCAATTCCACGCCTACATTTATTTCCAAGAGACATGGGTACAAATGTTCACCAAAGGCCATGCACTAAAGTAATCCTAGCAACATATTCCTGATAGCCCCAAAATGGAAAAAAATCAAATTATTCCGTCACAATTGTACTGAATAAGTACATTGTGGTATATTCATACAGTGGAATACTATTTAGTGGTGATAGTGAGCAGTCTACCACTGCACACAATAATATGGATGGATCTTATACTATCAGCATATTATGGAGAAGAAGCCAGGCCAAAAAAAAATGGCCATACTCTGTTTATAAAATTTAAAAACAGGCAAAACTAATATCTGGTGTTAGAGATCAGAATAATGGCTACCCTTGTGGAGTCGGTTAGAGACTGGAGGGCTGGGCACAAGTGGACTTTGAGGACCCTAGTAATGCTGTGTTTCTACATCTGGGTGCTGATTACACGGATGGATTTACTTTGTGAAAATTCGTCAAGCTATCCACTTGAGGTTTATACACTTTCTCTCTACTTAGATTTAAAAGCTACAAAAAATAATCTTTCACGTACTTCCTCTAACAGTCTTTCTCCCTTAGTTATTCTGCATTAACAGTTTAGTTCATATCCTCCCAGGTTTTTCTGTGCCTATGCATAAATATAAAGATAAAGCTATATAAAAACTATCTATAGCTTCATAGAAATGGCATTATGTTTTACATATGTCCTGCAACATGTTTTTTTAACTTAACAGTATGTTGAGGCAATCTTTCCATGTCACTGTATCTGTAGGTCTAGATAATTCTTTTTTTTTCTTTTTTTTTCTAACATCTGTTGCCAATCTTCCTCTTTTTGCTTGAGGAAGATTGTTGCTGACCTAACATCTGTGCCAATCTTCCTCTACTTTATGTGGGATGCTGCCACAGCATGGCTTGGCGAGCGGTGCTAGGTCCGCACCCAGGATCCAAACCTGCGAACCCCAGGCCACCAAAGCAGAGCATGTGAACTTAACCACTGCGCCACCGGGCCGGGCCCTAGATAATTCTTTTGAACAGTTACAAGGTATTTTGTTGTGGGAATGTGTCATTATTAAGCCAGTCCCCTGTTGATAGACAGTCAAGTCCAGCATTTCGTTGCTGTGAACATACTGTGGGGAACCTCTTCATGCACATCTTTGTGTACTTTTGTGACTATTTGTGTAGAATGAGTTAGTAGGAGTGGAATAGCTGGATCTGAAGTGGTAATTTAGGATAGTTAATCTGTTAATAGCTTGTTGGGTGAGTGGGTTGGAAGCCGGGAGACCGGTTAGGAGGCTGTTAAAATAGTTGAGACTTTTTAGAGGTAATTAGGGTGGTTGACTGTGAAAATGGACAAAAAGGGAGAGATATAAGAGATATTAAGGACAAGGACTATGAGACCTGGAATCTGATGAGAGAGGGGGAAAAAGTCAGAGAGGTCCTTGGGGGCTTCTGAGTCTGGGTGGCTGAGAAGATTGGAAGCATAAATCAGAACGAGTTGATTGGCAGAAGTGGGGCCAGGGATGGGTTTAGTTTTGGCCAGCTTGCATCCAAGGAGGCTGCTCATGCTCCAGGTGGTGATGTCCAAAATGCAGTTGGAAGTATTGCCCTGGACAGAGTTCAGGGCCACAGATCGGGATCGAAGATTCATTTGCTTTCAGTGGTCCAGAGGTAGTGGGAGGGGAATGAAATCTACAGGGGGGAGAACCTAGAGAGAGAGAGCGAGCTTGAGGACTGAATGGGGGGAGCCTAACATGTAGGGATGGGGCAGTGGTCAGACTGATGGGAGGAGATCCACTCGGCTCACTATCGAGGAAGTCCAAGAAGGAGGAATCTGAAGTGACTGTCGTTCAAAGGATGAAGTAGTCAGTAGCCTATGTTAGTCCCCACCCCCCCACTGGCCCCCTAGTGGGTGCTATCGTTATGTCTTGTGCTTGTTCCGCAGAGCAATTAACACACTTGTGATTAATCAGTGTGGTCATCTGTTTAATGTCCACCTCCTGCTCTGAACCGTGAGCTCCGTGGGGTCAGGGACCACACGCCTCTTGCTCTCTCTTCTATCCCCAGCATCAGGCCTGGTGTTTGGCACACAGTGGTGTTGGTACCCCAGGTTGTTACTGGCTCCTGGCAGGACTCCAGCTGTCCACACACCCTCTCCCCACTGCCCCCCTCAACACACATACTCCTCACAAGTTGGGAGAGGAGGGACCTAGAACCCTGCAGGAGAAAATTCAAGCTGTGCAGATTGAGTTTCGGGTGCAGTGAGTGTGAGCGGGTAGCCAACAATAGGTCATCCAAACTCCATTTATTTGTACATCACAGGCCAGCCTCAAGGGCAGTCTCACAAGTGGTACCCAAAGTTTACAGGACTCAAACTCCAAGCATGTCCAGTGGAGCACTTGGACAGCCGTGGATGATGCGTTTGCTTCCCTTAGCCATCCCTTTGGGAGGCTGGCCCTACTCCATGCCTGCAGTCGTTATGCAGCAGCTCTTCTTACCACATTTCTTGGAGGGAATGGTGTTGCCATCGTGATGGGTGACTGTGCTTGTGTGTGAGCGAATGGAGGAATGTCTCTCTGTGCCTGTGGCTATGTTTCTGAGTGAGCATGTGGTATGTGTCTCCAGATCTTTCTCTGTGTCTCTGGAACCAAGCTGTGCAAAGAGTTTTGAACTTTGACTTCCTTAGGGTGCCATCTAGGCCAGGTGTCATAGGTCAGGTTTCCCCAAAAAGGACCCTGAGATGAGATTCCTGTGCAGGTGATGTATGAAAGAGAAGCCCCCCCCCCCCCCCAGGAGACCGGTGACACAGGAAGCAAGCAGGGACATGCTGTCAGGCAGGTCTCATGGACGGCGGTTCAGCCCCTCCCATAGGGCTTCTGGGGAGCCCGGGTTCTGCCTCAGAGTTCTGACCTGAGAGTTCACTCTCCTGTTCCATTTAGGCTTAGACTAAGGGGGCCAGGGTCATAAATTCCCAGGCACTTCTGCCTCTGCCTATGTGGGGGCAAAGTGGGCTCGGTAGCTCAAAGGAAGACCTAAAGACACCAAGAGAAATGTTGGCAGGTAGTCACTTTCAGAAGCCAGTGTGGAGGGGCCTCACAAAAGTGGGAAGGAGGGAAATGAATGGGGATGTGGGTGGAGCATCACCCTTGTCCACTCCGTGCATCAGGCCAGGGTCTATTTCTGGGCCCCTATGGACCAGAAGCAGGGGCTGAAATTCCTCCCTGTCTCCCATCCGTGTGTTTTATCAGTGGAGACCAGCACTCAGAAGTGTGTCTAACATCTTCACGAGGGCTCCCCACTGAACAAGAAGGCACTCAATCAATGTTTGTTGAGTGAATGGAAGCACCGTGCTTCAGGAGTTGGGGACTGAGATGAGGCCCTTGTACGTGGTCATAGGCAGTCACTGGAAACTGGTTTGGTTAGCCGTGTGAACGGAATGGTGGGGTGGAAGGCACACTTCAAGAGAGGAGACTGCATGCTGGTGACCTGAAGGCCAGAGGCTGCTCTTTGAAGGAGTTTGTTAGTCGAAGAGGGTGGTGAGCAGGCTTGAGGAGGAGTGGAAAGAGCCAGCAGACAACAGGAGGTAGATTCAAGGCCCAGAAAGGACACATGGAGGGAGGAGGTCCCAGCGAGGGTGGGAAGAGGTAGGATGGAGAGAACAGATGGTGGGTCAACCTTGGCCAGGAGAAGGATCACCCCTTCCTCTCTGAGGAGAGGAAAGTTGAGAGGCAGGTTTAAAGGTCTGAGGATGGTGGAATTTGGAAATGAGAAACAGCGTGTCACAGAGACATATCTTTTCAGCCAGTGGGAGAGAAAGGTCATCTGTTGGGATGGATGGGGTTCCGGAATGGGGAGTAGCAGAGCACTGGGACAGTCACTTTGAGGACTGTGACTGAGTCGGCAAGAATGACAAGACGAAGGGTTGGATGGCTGAGGTCAGATGGTAGACCTTGTCAATGCGGTTGGGTACAGCTGTGATCCCCAGACTGGGGACTCTTGAGGTAGAGAGGGTGGCATGTTGGGGAACATGCAAGACAGTTGGTGTGGGCTGATTTGGGGTGCATTGGGAGGTCTTTCTCTGCGGTGGCTGTGGCTGCTTTTGTTTAGCACCTACTGTGTGCCAGGCTGTGGTAAATGTTCTCTCGTTTAGCCCACTCAACAGCGAGTGCTACCCGGCCTGCCCGAGTCTCAGCTAGTGGGGCAGGGCTGTTCTGAGGCCCAAGTCGTAGGATACTGCATGTGAAATGCTCCGGGGCTGCAGAATGCCACACAGACGTGAAGCACACCTCTCCACACCTCCTCCTCAGCCCCCGTGGAGACTGAGCTGTTTGTCATGCTTTTTGGTCCTCCCTTTTCCAGGAGAAATGTGTCAGACCCTGGTGGGTGGAGACGAGCCAGTGTGGGGCTCCAGAACAGGGCTCACGGGGAGGTAAAAAGCCCAGGCAGGTATCTGCAGCCTGCCTGCGTGGTGCCAGGTCATGGGTCCGTATCCCCAGTTGAGGGGGGTGTTTGTCCCTGGATGGGTGACTGTGCTTGTGTGTGAGCGAATGGAGGAACGTCTCTCTGTGCCTGTGGCTGTGTTTCTGAGTGAGCATGTGGTATGTGTCTCTGGATCTTTCTCTGTGTCTCTGGATCTGCTGTACACAGAGAAACATAGAAATGGTTAGGAGGGGCAGTTGCTGATACAAATTAGGGAAAGAACAAATGATGAATGAAGGGAATCACAGACCCAGGGACACACATGTCCCCCCACGTGTTCAGAAACACCCAGGGTGGCGCACACACAGAAATGTACAGTGTCAGTTTCTCTCTGTGCTTTCTTGAGTGGGTTGGCATATACTTCTTACAGAGGTGTGTGTGGGTGTCTGGCACACCCACAGATACATATACCCATTTAACCTCAGAAACACAGAATGATAGGTATTTGGAGACCCATGGAAACACAAATATCGATCCTCAGACGTACATTAACACACTCTGTGTCTTTGCACGTAGATTCCTCTGTGTGTGTGTGTTACTGTGTGTTTTTCTGAGTGTGTGGGCATCTGAGTGTCTGAATAACACAGATACGTGTGGGAGAGAAACTTGTGGGTACACACTGAGAAACACACACGGAGCATCTGTATCTCTGCGTGTGTGTGTGTGTGTCTTAAAGTCAGGGAATTGTTGAGCCAGGAGGAGGCCTGTCTCCTGGCATGCAGACCCAGCTCCCCCTTGCCGAGCAGGGTTATGGTGGTGCTGCTTTCTCCTGGTAGGTCACTCAGCAAGCACCGAGGAAGCCCCAGAGGTGTACCAGCTCATCTCAGACTTTGTGGGGACGTGGGGAAGATCCCAGTAAAGATCTACCCCCTCCCCTAGCAAACCCACAGTCCCTACAGGGTGGTGGGAGGTGGAACGCTTACCTTGATCACCAGGCTGTGGAGTAGGGAGTAAAAAGACCCTCCTGGGGTCACATCCTGGCTCTGCCACCACTTGGCTGTATGGGCATGGATGAGTCACTTAACCTCTGTGCCTTGTGTCCTCGGTGCTAAGGCAGGATGAGCAGGCACATCCCCCTCCTGGGCGGTTGGGGATTAGGACCGCTCTCAGGCAGACACTCGCTCATCAGCTGTTATTAATGGAGCACCTGCAGTGGCTGAACACCGCCTTGGTCCTGGGGCTTCAACAGTCAACAAGACAAGTTCCGTGTCCTCACGGAGTTCACCCTCTATGTGGAGGAAGCTAGTCAGTAAACCAACAGTGTACAACATCAGGGGTGGTGAGTGTTAGGAAGAAAGCCAAGCAGGGTGATAGGGCAGAGAGGGGCAGGGGGCAAGAGGGGCCGGAGAGTGCAAGGAGGGTCTCGGATAAGATGACATTTGATCGAGGTGGACGGGAAGGAGTGAGCTACTAGCAGGAGAGAGGATGTTCAAGGGGAGGGACTAGCAAGGACAGAGGGCCATTGTCCTCATAATAAGCCTGTCATTCTCCCTTTTACAGTTGAAGAAATGGAGGCACAGAGAGGCTGAGTAATTTGCCCAAAATCTCACAGCCAGTGAGAAAGAGATCCAGAATTTAAACCTGGGCAGTCTGGATTCTGAGCTAATGATCTAAATCTGTGGTCCTCCGTCAGGGGTGATTTTTGCCCCCCAGGGGATATTTGGCTATGTCTGGAGACATTTTTGATTACCACGACAACTGGAGGGTGCTGCTATGGCATCTAGTAGGTCGAGGCCAGGGATACTGTTAGACCTACAATGCGTAGGGCACCCCTGACAACAATATCCTGGACAAACTGCCAGTTGTGCTGAGGTGGAGAAACCCTGGTCTAAATCCATGCAAAGCCCTTGACAGAGTATGACACGTGGTAGGGGCTCCACGAATAGTAGCTGGAGAGGAGGAGGAGAAGGGACTTGGAGAAGGTTGCAGGGGAGAAGTGAGTTCAAGGGAGAGAAAAAGAACATGGCAGTGAATCCGTCAGTCAACAGGACTCGTGATACTGCTTGTTGGGTGGGTGTGAAGGGCAGGGCTGCCCCAGGGAGGGCACGTGCAGGTGAGGCTGGTGCCAGGAGGAGGTTGATGGACGAGGGGTGGGGGCCAACGGTGGGCAGCCACCAGCCACTGCAACACTAACCAGACGGCTTGCCTCTCTGTCCCCTCCCACCCCATGTCTCTCTCCCCATCTCTCTTGGCCTCTCTGCCCAGAAGGGGACAGCCGGAGGCTGAAGGGGGCCATCCAGAGGAGCACGGAGACGGGCCTGGCGGTGGAGATGCCCAGCCGGACGCTGCGCCAGGCCAGCCACGAGTCCATCGAGGACAGCATGAACAGCTACGGCTCGGAGGGCAAGTGAGTCTGGGGCCCGGTCCTGCCCACCAGCCCTCTTCACTCTCACAGTCTCTGGTGTGGGCAGGAGGCACTGAGCACTGCCCTCCCGGGGCTCTGGGGCAGCCTCAGGCTGGTAGGGGCATTGACTCAGCACTCCTGGGTCGTCCCCATCTTCAGAAGGGGGTGATGAAGAAAGGAAGCTCCGAGGGAGAGCGAGTAGAGCACAGACTGTGGTGCCCGACTGCTAGATTTGAATCCTGGCTCCCTCACCACTGGCTGTGTGATCCTGGGCAAGTCATCTCTCTGTGCCTCAGTTTCCTCATCTGTAAAATGGGGATAATAGTACCAACCTCCCAGGGGTGTTATGAGGATTAAATGGGTTGATATTCATAAAGAGCACAGGACAGAGGTTGGCAGCTAAGGGCCCGGGATCAGTGTCCGTCAATATAGAAGGGGGTCGAGAGGACCTTTATTTTGGTCACTATTCTCTCTTCTTTACTTTTTTAGTTTCTTAAATCCCAACTGGTTTTTAAAAATATATACTGCTGATTGATAAGGAATTTCACATACATCAAGTCATAACACACTGGTCTGACTGGCTCCTCGCCAGTGTGTCTCGCCTCTGGCCGTGCATCAGAGCCACTGGGAGCTCATTACAAACGCAGATCGTAGGGCTCCGAGTCCAAGCTGCTGAATCAGCGTTTCTGGGAGGGGCGTCCAGCAGCTCCACTTTTGAAAAGCTCTCTGGGAGAAAGAAGACCAGTCCAGATGGGGGGTTCTCACCTTTGGAGCAATTTTGCACCCCTTTGAGAATTTTGGGAAAGCTTTGGGCCTGCTGTGTCAGGGCCAGCCCCTGACAAATACATGCATGGGCACCCTAAAATACACACACTCATTCTCACATGCACAATCACACAAACACACTCTTCTCATAATGGTAGGGTGTTCCCAGATTTCCCTAAAACCCATCCATGGATCGCTGGCAAAGAAGCTTTGATCCAAAGCATCTTCCTTATTGTGCAGATGACCAGGGCACTCAGAGAGGTTGAAGAGTTGCCCTGGATCACACAGCATGTTAACAGTTCGGGAATCCAGGAGTCCTGACTCTCAGCTGGGGCTTGTTCCATGGGACCACATGGCTTCATTGTCTGAGATAGCCTCAGCCAGAGAGAGATGGGGTATCAGGATCCTTGTCGAGCACGTGAGGAGATAGGCTTGGAAAAGTTAGATGCCGTGCCGTCCAGTACAGTAGACTCTAGACACATGTGGCTATTTAAATGTAAATTAATTAAAATTAAATTAAATATTCTGTTCCTCTGTGGCACTAGCCATATTTCAAGTGCTCAGTAGCAACACATGTCCCTTGGCAACCCAGATCGGACAGTGCAGAAGTGGAACTTTTCCATCATTGCAGAAAGTTCCATTGGACAGGGCAGATACCCGGCCAAGCCACTGAGGGCCAGGGCTGGGGCTCAGCCGCCAGCTTCTCCTCCCCTCCCACTTCTGGCTGCTTTGTGGCTGGGGGCTTCTGTTGGCTGAAAGCCTTCACACCCCCAGCCCCTCCAAAACTGGGCCTCTCCGGCCTCTCTGAATGGCCTTGCCTTGGCAGATGCTGCTGCTCCACCCACCTCCTAGGGAGAATTTCCGGAGGGCGAAAAGAGGAGGAGGACAGGCGGAAGGGAGAGGAGGAGGAGGAGGAGGAGGAAGGGAACAAGTTTTTCTTCAACCTGAGAAACTTGGCAAGGCAGCAAACCTTAGAGGAAGATATGCCAGGCATCTGGGTGGCAGTGGGTCCCTGCTGAGTTTCAGGAGGTCAGGAGGTTTGAGTCCTAGTCCTGACTCTGCCACTGATCCCCTGGGTGGCCTTGGGCAAGTCCCTTGGCCTCTTCAGCTTCAAGAGGCTGGTAAACATCTCGCCTGTTGGCCTCATGGGAAGGTCAGAGGACCAGGTCACAGAGAGGGCACCGTGGTGCCATGAGCAGCAGCAGGCTCCTGTCCTGTCTTAAAGAAGAGCAGGTGAAGGCTCAGGGGGGCCACATGGCTTGTCTGAGGGGAGCAGCATAGGAGAGTGTTGTGACAGGGAATGAGATTATGCCTGCACATGACAGGTGCTTGGACGGCGGCTCCTGTCATCATCTGCTGTAATGTGCTTTAAGGGACCAGAGCGTCTGATTCCATTACAGAGAGGCTCCAAGCCAGAGCTTTGGAGTCAGACAATCCTGGTTTGTGCCTTGTTTCTGCTTCTTAGTAGCTGTGTGACTTTGGGCAAGTTACTTTACCTCTCTGAGCCCAGTTTCTTCCTCTATAGAAAGGGGACAGTAATAATACAGACTACTAATAGAGTCATTGTGAGGATTATAGGAGTTAATATATGCAAAAGCACTTAGAACGGTGACTGGCATATAGCATGCATTATTATTATTAGTTGTGACTACTGTCGTTTGTTGATTCAGCCACTGTTTGTTGGGTAGTTTGCATCTTATGGGCAGTCGCATCCTGATGGATACAGGGAGCCACCATGTATGCAATCATGTCTATAAAGTGCATAGCACAGAGCAAGCATGGGATCAGTGTGGGCTGTGATGATTATGATTATAAAAAGGTTTGGGGTGGGTGTCTTGGGTCCAACTGAGGAAGTATTAGGTGGGTTGGAGGCTGCTGTGTCCAGCAGAGGGGAGGGTCTTGGTGGAGCCCAGCCCGCTGCTACCACTCCACCCAGCACCTGGGCGAGGAAGGGATGTAGAAAGGACAGGTGGGGACATTGAGCTGTGATCAGGCTTCTTGTTCTGGAGGTATTTTGGGCACTGGTGGGACCCAGATGCCAGGCTCTGAAACAGGAGGGGGTGTGACCGTCCTCCCCCTGGGCTCCTGCCAGCCCAGCTGAGGCTCACAGGGAGCCAGCCCCCGCGAGCCTGCAGCCCCTGGCGCTGCTGGGTCTGCCTGAGCACTGGAGCTCCGGCATGTGTGTTCCTGCAAGCGGGCACAGGGGTTTTCCTTTCAGCAACTGTGATCGAGCACCTGCAGTGTGCCAGACACTGGGCTGAGCCCTCAGAGACCCTGTCTTCCTCTGACCTGGCAGTTAGGTGAGAGCTGCAAAGGACAGGCATAGAGAACTTTGGAAATGCTGCACCCTAACCAGGTCTCGGGGCTGGGGAAGGCCCTATGGGGTGGGCTGTTCTGTCAGTGGAGATCCTTGGGCTCCAGATTACACAATACTGCCTAACAACCACCTCAGCGCTCGCTGTTCAAAGTGTGGTCCACGGTCCAGCAGCATCGGCATCCCTGGGAGGCTTGTTAGAAATGCAGCATCTCAGACCAACCCCCCACCCCCCAGACCCACTTAATCAGAGTCTGCATTTTAACAAGATGCCCCAGTGGTTCGTGTGCACGTTAGGGTTGAGAAGCCCTGACTTAACGGTGATAACGTTCCAGAGGCAACAGTCACAGAGCACTAGCCGCGTGCAGGCCCTGTGCTGAGGGCTTTTACGTGTATCGACTCATTTAGTTCTCGTGACAACCTGATGACACCGGCACTGTTAATGTCCCCATTCTACAGATGAGGAAACGGAAGCCAAGAGAGGTGAATTAACTTACCCAAGGTCACAAAGCCAGTAAGTGGCTTCAGGTGCCCGGATTCAAATCCAGGCATTTGGAGTCTGCCCTTCACCGTTACACTCGACTCCTGCCCTCATCTAATGGCTGCGTCTGTCAAGATTTCTGGAGACGGACGCTTCCAGGATGGTTTGGTGGCTGGATGATACTATGAAAGACTCGAATCCCTCCGTCTTTTACCTCCTCAGGCCTCAGCATGTTGGACCAATTGTGGTTTATCCCCGGAGCTGGGGAAGGGCTTTCTTTCGCCGGGGCCCTTTCTGCCTGATTGAAAGTTGGGGTTCTACATGCAAAGGATGGAAAGGGACAACTGTGGGTTGGCAGGCCCATCTCCCCCAGAGAGCAGGGATTCCAGCCCCCTGAGAAAGGACCACAAGAACAGCTCCTCTCCGGACCTCCCTGCATGCTGAGATTCTCCCTGTGGCCTTCTGCTTCGTCTGGGTTCCCCAGAGCCAGGCCCGAGATGCGATTTGAGTGCAAGCAGTTCACTTTGGGAGGTGATTCCCAAAAAACGGGACAGAGGCGCACATGAGAGAAACGGGGTGGGGAGGCCTCCAATGCCGCGTGCTTTAAGAAGCCAGCCGCCACTGTGGGCAGCCAGAGCCTAATCCTCAGGGGCCTCTGGGAGCCAGTGTGGAACATGCGCCTGCATCGTCACCCAGGAGGTGAGGGAGCTGAAGTCCTTATACTCCGACTCTCATCAGTTACTGGTTGATGCTGCTCCCGATTAACTCTCCTGCCCTTCCTGTGGCACTGTGGGCCCCGGGCCCAGAGAGATGTGGGCAAAGGAACACAGGTACTGGCAGTTAGACGTCAGGGAGCACTGACGTGGGGAGGGTCGGGATGTGGGGGTGGGGGCAGCAGAGCCTGCTACCTGGGAGAGGGCACAGCTCCACCATCTCCCGGCCGCCCAAACCAGAAACCCAGGGTTCTTCTCAACGGCTCCCCATACTCCACATCTAATCCATGACTAAGTTCTACCATTTCACCCTTAGTTGTCTGACTCCATCCATTGCTCTCCATCCCCGCCCCCGGGTGAGGCCACTCATCACTCTTGCCTGGATGCCTGCGAGTCTCTTTTTTGGTCTAAACTCCATAGTCTGTCACTCCGCACTTATTTCCTCTGACTTCTCCCAGCCTCTCTCAGTCCCCAGCCATGTGGCCCCCGCTCCACCACCCTGAACCTCTTACACTCCCCTCCGTCTCCCCTCCAGGTCTTTGCATATGTTGCTCCGTCCACCTGGCACTGCCTCTCCTACCCTACGCCCTCTCCACTCTCTGACTCATTCCTCCTCCAGGTCTCAGCTAAGAACCAGCACGTAAGCTTTATGTCATGTGCCAACTCCATTTAATTGATAGTGGCTGCCTGGAGTGCTGTGTTGAGAAGGATTCTGGAGCCCAGTCCAGGCTTGGCAGGAGTATTGAGGTTGATTAGCAATGTCTGCTGTGGGCATGGACGGGAGAAGTGGAACGGTGTGGTCTACCTTTCCTCTGACTGTAACAGCAGCTTCCACAGCCCGTTCTTCCCCCACCGCAGCACCCATCACTCTGTCCTAATTGTCACGTGTGTGTCTGTCTGTCCCACTGGACACTGAGTTCGATGCCTGCCCGGCACAGGGCCTGGCCCACGGGTGATACTCTGCAAATTTTGATGAATAATGGGCAGGCGCTATGAACGAAAGCATGCACATGTTCCCCCTCCTTCCCGCCCCTCCCCAGGCTCCTTCATCACACAGAATCTGGGGCCCCAGCATCCTCTCTGTAAACCTTCAGCTCTCAAAGCCGGCTCCCAGCACCCCTCCTGCTCCTTCCCTCCGCCCCTCGTTGTCCTGATGTGTCTGGGTCATGGGCATTCAGCTCCCTGAGTGTCTGGGTCACTGTGCCCACAGCCCTGGAAGGCAGAGTGTGAGCCGATGGCAGGGACGCGCCCGGGCTCAGGGTCTCGTTCCTGCTAAGGCTGTTTCCCTATTCAGCAAAGGCCCAGGAAGCCGGGCAGAATCCCCTCTCTCCCCCACCCCTGCTATTAGCAGAGCCATCGTGCCAGAAGGACAAACCAGGACGGATGTAGCCGTGGGCTGGAGAAGGAAATTTGTTTGGTTTTGTTTTATAAGCATTAGTGTTTGTTGAGCATTTGACTCTGCCAGATTCTAAGAAGTTTATCTCATTTTATACTTACAACAGCTCCGAGGGTTATCCGATCGCCATTTATTCCTCCTTCAGCAAAAAGGAAACCCAGGCTCCAAGAGCTGAAGGATGTCTTTACAATCAGTGAGCGGTGGAGCCAGGATTCCAATCCAGGCCTGCCTCACCCCAAAACGTGGACTGCACTCCCTGTGCTCAGCTATGGGCAAGGCTAAGGTCCCCTCAGGGGCCTTAGACACAGCACAGCAGAGTGGTTAAGAAATGAGCTCGGGAACCAGACTCCTAGGTCTCAAGTCCCGGCTCTGCCGCTTACTAACAGCGTGATCTTGGTTGGATTATTTAACATTTCTGTATCTTAGTTTCCCCTTCTGTAAAGTGGGTATTATATCTTAAGTACCTAGCTTTTATTGATAACCTAGTACTATTAGTGCTTGACTCATGGCAAAGTTTTGATAAATAAAAATAAATCCCTAGCTTCATGGCCATGAACCACACTCTCAGGGCGGGGGCAGGGGCGCTGGGGGGCGGAGCTGGAAATGTCTTGAATGCTTGAGAAGCTGGGGCCAGGATTGTGTGATGCCACATATCCTGGCATACAGTCAATTCCGCTACAATGCTTGTTTCGAAAACATAGATTTGTTCCAACACGATTAAAGTATCAGGGAATAACTTGAGCATAACACGGATTTCACCTTTGCTCAGGTGTGATTTCATCCACGAGACACACTAGTGAAGGCAGAAAATTGCACCCACATAGGAATACACAAGACACCCACACCTCGGACCTCTACCTGCTCCGTCAGCCTGTGCGTGTTCTGAGCCACACCCATGCACCCCTGGCGTTCGAACTTCCCCTCCCGTTTCTGAAAGCCTCCTTCACCCCTTTGCAGGATTTGCAGTAGAGTTAAGGCTGCAGGCCTTCTGACACCCACTTCCACAAGCAAGCTCAGGCCATCTTCAAGGTAAAGCGCCGTATTGACTGTCATATTTCTGCATTTCCTAACCAGTTAACATGTCTACGACGGCGCTACCATTTTTATCATGTCCCTGTCTTTCCCTTTGTTTTTGATGTGACACTGACATAGCTGAGCACAGGGATGTGCAGTCCACGTTTTGGGGTGAGGCAGGCCTGGATTGGAGTCCTGGCTTCACCGCTCACTGATTGTAAAGACATCCTTCAGCTCTTGGAGCCTGGGTTTCCTTTTTGCTGAAGGAGGAATAAATAGGGGGTGTTGCGCCCCTAACTCTGTTTTCCCCATCAGCTCTGTGATGTTTATGGCAGGATTTTGTGCTTCCCGGTAATTTTTAGAAATGTCTGTTTCACGTTACAGCAGAATGGAGTGTATTATGGGCTCAGCAAGTCTGTGGGAAGCTTGATGGACAGGTGGACATGTGGGGACAGGTGGTGACTGGATGAACAGACTGCGCATAAACTACCCAAACCTTTCAGAACCACATCACCCATAATCACCGTGAGGGCTGTGCAGCCTTTTAATCTCTGATGCGACTGAGGCAGGTGATCCATCTGGAAAAGAGGAGAATCAAACCCCCAAATAACCCAATTACTTCTTAAAGCATCCAGAGCACAGAAAATCCAGCCAAGCCGAGCTCAAAGGTTAATAATAAAAGACAAATGGGTTTCAGCTCCACAAACAGAACTAACAGGATTTGAAATGCAGGAAATCTCATTTCACCATTAACACAAAAGAAAAGGCCAGTGGCACACGGGTGGTAATCCTGTTTCCGGCTTCTGCCTCCACCCACATGGCATGTGTCCTGGGAGGACCCAGCTGCTGCAGCCCCCCCAGCACCACCTCCAGATGCCCTGGGCTTGGTCTCAGGCATCCAGATGCTGCACTGCCAGCAGGTCTGGAATCAGAAATGCCACGAAGGGGCCCCAGCTGTCTGGGCAGGCCGGGCAGCAGGGACCTGCAAGCCCTGGTGCGCTTTATTCCTCCAGCAGATGCTGTGTTCTAGGCCCTGGGCTAAGCACCTTGCCTGCATTATCTCACTGACTCTCCCCAACAGCTTAGCAAGGCGATCACGACGTATTCCCATTTTATGCATGAGGAAACGACAGCCCAGAGAGGTTACAAAATTTAGCCCAGGTTGCACAGCACCGGAATCCAAGGTCTGTATTATGCCAAAGTCCCACCTTAACCACTATATTTTCCCTTCACCAGCTGAAGGGTTTGGCAGTGAACAATTATTGAGTTCCTACTGCATACAAGGTATGGTCTAGGTGGTAGGAGGTATGTGGCACTTAATAATTCAGCAAGCTTTTTCCTCTCCCTTTGTGAATGGATGCTATGAACAGAGATGTTCAAAACAGTTAAGACTGGAACAGCACAGGCCCCCACCAATGAAATGGCTGCACACTGTCCATGAGGGAGGGGTGGTCTCATTTGCAGATAAGAAGATTCAAGTGCAGAGACACCAGCAGCCTGCCAGAGGTCACACAGCAAGCAGTTGACTAGCGAGGAGTAGAACCAGCTCTGACTTTGTATCCCCTGCCTTTCGTCCTGCTCCAGAGAAGACCCCAAGGTGGAGTGGAGTCTCTGATGCAGTCGGTCCTCTGGCCAGCAGGGACCTGCCACCACTTTATTCTCCCTTCCTGCAGCCCCAAAGAGGATGTGATAACCCGTTCAGGGTTTCTGGGGCGTCTGCCTGGTTCCTTGGCAGCCGGCGAGGCACCCTGGGATGGGAAATCAGGCAGCCGCCCAGATATTATAGACAATTACTGCTAATTACCAGACTGCCAGTTCCCCATTGTCTGCTCGCAATCCCACCAGGAACTGAGGAGCAGACAATGATGTTGGAGGAAACTTTCAATTTCAGGCTGCAGAAGGCCCCGCTGCCTGGGAGGCTGGGCCCCTTCAGTGACTTGAACCCAAGAGGCACTGCTATTTCTGGGGCTTTCGGAGCCCAGACCCTCCTTGTAAAATGGAGCCTGGACCCCCGGAGACGTCCAGGAGGGCGGGGTGGAATAGCGACAGGGGCTTGGAGGAAAGGCCATGTCACCAGCCATGAGAGAGTCTAATGAACAGTTTGGTGCTGTTCGTTAAGAGTCTTTGGGTTTGCAAGAATAATGGGTACACATTTCCATCCCCAGATATTTAAGTTGTTTTTCCCTTTCTCTAAGCACTTTCTCTGTGACACTGTTGCATAATTGTTGAGATAATAGATTCAGAAGCCCGACTGTGTGGATTCAAATACTACTCTGCCTCTGCCTTGATTTGGCCCTCTCTCACATGCAGAGGGCCATATGCTCCTCCCTGGGGCGTGGAGGGACACACAGAGCCGCAGAGACTCGCAGATTCACTTGACAAGACACCAGGCAGCCATTTCTGCAAGGCATCGAGCCCTTGTCTCAGCTCCCCGCAATAAGAAGGATGAGCATGAGTCCCCTCTGCTTCCAGATTCCCCAAACCTACCTGAGTTTCCTGTCATCCCCGGCGCCGCCAGCCCAAGGACCCAGACCTTCCTTGAGGATGCTCCAGCATCCCAGCTCTCTTCCCTCCCCGCCTGACTCCCTCTGCCCTCCACGCTGGGGATTGTTCGTTCGTTTGGGGCAGGGCAGCCTGGTTTTGTCCCTATCCTTCTAAGTCCATTTCTTGTTAGGTGTGAAACTCAAAAGCCAAGAATCTGCTGTCTTGTTCTCTGCATCCTCCTCGGTCCTCCCTGCTCTGAGGCTGTGGACGTAGAGCACCCTGGCTACTGCCTGAACAGGGCACGGGGCGGCTGGGGGTAGTAGGAAATCATGAAAATGAAAAAGCACTGAGGCCAAAATGTCAAATTACTATCCCGCCATTGACTCTGCTGATAACTTAAGTCAAAACAGACTTTATTGCAACGATGCTGCGGTGTCTCACGTGGTTGAGGGAAGAGCTGAGCAGCCAGGACTGGGTAGTCGTTTTGGGCTGTTGGTGAGGGCAGACCATTCCCATGGCTCAGTTCTCATGACTGTTGGTCTCTGGGATTCTCTTTTTTATTTCCCAGAGAGTGTTTGCCTGAGCTCGGGTCAGGGGTCGACCCCTGGACCCACCAGCTCCAGCCAGGGGACAGGCTCACTGTCTTTGTTATAGTAAAGCCAGTTGCTGTAAGCAGACTTTTTAATCAATGACTTAATAAAAACGTTTATTTCTTGCTCATGCAAACTTCAGTGCAGAGGTTTCTGGCTATTGGGCCCAGGTTCCTTTCCTCTTGTGGCGTCACCATCCTTGGGGCCCTAAGACCCTCTGCTGAACGCTCTGATGTGGGAAGAGAGAAGTCGCATGTGGGAGGTGTTTTTGTTTTTGTTTTTTTAATCATGGTAAAATACATACAACATGAAGTTTACCATTGTAACCATTTTTAAGTGTATGGTTCAGTGAATGGCATTAAGAACATTCACATTGTTATGCTGCCATCACCACCATCCATCTCCAGAACTCTTTTCATCTTGTTAAAGTGAAACTCTGTACTCGTCAAATAATAACTTTCCATTCTCCCCTCCCCCAGCCCCTGGCAACCACCGTTCTGCTTTCTGTCTCTATGACTTTGACTCCACTGGGTACCTCATGTAAGTGGAATCGTGTAGTATTTGTCCTTTCGTGACTGGCTTATTTCACTTAGAATAACATCTTCAAGGTTCATCCATGTTGTAACATGTGTCCAAACTTCTTTCCTTGTTAAAGCTGAATAACAGCCCATGTGTGTACATACCACACTTGGCTTATCCATCCATCCAGTGACAGGCACTTGGATTGCTTCCACCTTTTGGCTATTGCAAATAATGCTTCTATGAACATGGGTGTACAAGTATCTCTTAGAAACACTGCTTTCAGTTTTGAGGCGGGGTATATACCCAGAAGTGGAATTGCTGGATCATATGGCAGTTCTATTTTTAATTTTTTGAGGAACTGCCACACTGTTTTACATAGTGGCTGCACCATTTGACATTCAACAGTGCACAAGGATTCCAATTTCTCCACGTCTTTGCCAACGGTTGTTATTTCATTTTTTAAATTTTGTGTTCTTTTTGATGGTAGCTGTTTTCGTGGGTGTGGGATGGCCTGTGGGAGGTTTTCATAGGACAGGCCTGGAAATGGCCCACATCACGTTAGTTCACGTCCATAGGCCACTCTCAGTTACGAGGCTTGGAGGTGGACTGAGCTGTGTACCCAGGAGGAAGAGGTGAACATGTGGCCTTAACCACACACAGAAACACACACCAGGTGGGCTTCCGGGAGCCCACCCCGTGTATCGAGACTAGTCCTGGACAAGGCGAGGTTACTATGTGGCTTTCCCTCCTGAAGCTCAGCATCCTTGCATGGCAACTGGATGAAATCATGCCTGCTTCAGTAGAGCCAATCCAGGGGTCACACCACAATGTCCGGTCCTTGAGGACAGGGCCTTGTATTGTTCACTGCTGTAGCCCCAGAGCCTGGACAGGCGCTGGCACAGAGCAGGCCCTTGGTACTGAGGTGTGCACCCCGAGGCAGGGGGGTCTAGGACTGGTTGTGCCCTGTTATGTTATTCTTAGTTGTTTCTGTAGGAGCAACAGGTTCGCCCAGCAAAATAGCAAGGTGTTTGTGCACAGGGTCTTCTCTTGTCCCTTCCCTCAGCTTGCTTAGAATTTCTTGCATAAATAAAGGTGCAAAAGGCTATCGGGTGACTTGAATCGGGAGGGAGCCTGGTAGAGCAGCAAGCGCTGCCATCACAGAGACCGTCACAGAGACCTCGGGCAGGTGTCTGTCTCACTGGGCCTCAGTCTTCTAATCTGTGAAATAGGGAGGGCTAGATTAGAGAACATCCTCCTGGAACTTGACTGAGCAAGTGGGTAAATCCTGTTCCCGTTGTGAGGTTTTGTGAATTAATTAGGCGTAATAGTCAGAAAGCTTTGGTTCACGCCCCCAGGAAGACTTCTAGACTGAGGAGCTGGAGGCAGGAAGAGAGGACCGTGACAGCGTTGGTGTCTCTGAAGAACTTGGGAAAAGGGAAAATAGCAGAGTGGTTCGGAAGCAGCATGGGTGCCCGTGTGGGGCGGAACCAGAAACCCCTCCGCCCTTGGAAGTGCCTCCTGGGGTGGGGTGGTGGCTCTCAGGGCATGGAACAAAGCGTGTAGTGCCCTCGAGGCCCGAAGCAGTTCCTCCTCCTGCTCAAAGACCTCCCTGGCTACTGCTGGGACACCTGTGAGAGCTGCTCTTGGAACAGCCCAGGTGGAAAGTGGCCTGGGATTTGGCGTTACAACGATTGTGTTCTAGTACTGACTGCCCTGTGAGCTCTGTGGCCTTAGGCCGGGTTGAACCTGGGCCTCCTTGTTTAAATAGTAGTGAGAAAGGTGAAAATCACCTTCCTGTGCTTGTGGCGAGGGTCAGATGAGAAAATGGGTTGTGGGTGCTTTGCTCCTAAAAATGATAGGGGTACGTCAGGCACGGTACATATTGCCTCATCTCATTTAATATGAACAGCAGACCTAGGAGATGGAACATTGTTATTCCCATTTCAGAGATGGGGAAGAAAAGACTAAAACTGGTTTAAGCAAAATAATTATTGTTGTTGTTGACTTATGTAACCAAAAAAAATAGATGAAGCACTTGCTTCGGGTAGAGCTTGATCCAGGTGCTCACACAGGCCCACCAGTTTGCTGGCTCCATTCATGGACTCCAGATGGTAGTAGGATAGCTGCCAGAAGCTCAGTCTTGTGTCTCGACTTCACATCTGGTAGGAAGAGAGCTTCTCACTCCCCACCATTCAAACAGTGCTTCCTGGCCAGATTCCTGTGGGCTGATTTGGGCCACATGCCCATCTCTGAGCCAATCACTGGCCAGGGGGAAGCTAATGCCCTGATTGGCCAGGCTGAGCTCACACCAGCCTCTGGAGCCAGGTCTGTTCCACTCCAGCAGAAATCAATGCTTGGGGAGGGGGCTCCCCAAAGGAGATTTCAGATCTTGTTCCCAAAGGAAGGGGAAGTAAAGATTGGGCCACCCAGCAGCAGCAACAAATGCATACCTCCAAGGCTGAGCCACGGGTCCTGTGCATCTCAAACTATCAGGTGCAAACGAGTCTTCTGAGGCTTGTGTTAAAAGGCAGACTCTGATTCAGCATCTAGCGGGCAGAGTGGGGCTCAATTCTGTTTGTAAGTAGCTCCCGGGTGATACTGCTGGTCTCTGGACCACATTTTGAGGATCGTGACACCAAACCCTAGGAGCCAGGCACAGACAGGCATCATCTCCCTTGATTCTTACAACCACCCCAAGAGGCAGGCATCACCATACCCATTTCACGGAGGTGAAACCTGAGGCTCGGCAAGGAGAGGTAGGAGAATGGTATAGGACACAAAGCTAAGCCCTAGAATTTAGGAGTCCTAGCTGAGACTTTAGGGCCATGAGGATAGAAGATGGAGAGACAGGACACCAGTCTGCCTGAGGCTGGGTGACGGATGTGGACAGAAATCACATGGAATGAGGGACGGTCCAGAGCTGACCGCCTGTCATCAGCATCCTCGGTCGGCCCCCCAGGAATGTTTGTTTTCGTATTCTCTCTTCTTCCTGCAGCCTTAACTATGGGGGTGTTTGCCTGGCGTCGGATGCCCAGTTCAGTGACTTCCTGGGCAGCATGGGGCCAGCACAGTTTGTGGGCCGCCAGACCCTGGCCACCACGCCGATGGGTGAGTGCCCCAAGACCTGTTCCAAATCGGGGAGGGGCTCCCACCAGACGCCCTGCATCTCTCCCTCCTTCCGCTCTGCCTTGGCTCCATCTGCTGAGCAGCCAGCCTGGAGTCTAGTCGCACCTGCCAGCCCTCAGAGGCGCCCAGGCACTTGGAGTGGGAGCTGGTTCTGGTCTTGTTTTGGGCTGGGAGCAGGGGAGGGGATTTCATCCCTAAGCAGAGGGGAGGAACTGAGCCCTTGAGTGAGCTCCTAAGCCTCTTCCCACTCTCGTCTCCTGGGTCCTCTTGCAGGGGACGTGGAGATTGGCTTGCAGGAACGGAATGGTCAGCTCGAAGTGGACATCATCCAGGCTCGGGGACTGACAGCCAAGCCAGGCTCCAAGACACTGCCAGGTGTGGGTCTGCCCTCCCCTCTGCAAGGCAGGGGTGGAGGTGGGAAGGATATCCTGAGGGGTGTCTGGGTCTAGAAGAGAGCAAATTGGGCCCAACTGTGGGGGACCCCTCTGTCCCAACTCTAGTGACTCACATGGAACTGATGATTCAGGGTTTGTTCTGGCAACCCAGTTGAGATTGTAGTTGACCTTGTCAGCCTCCCTGACTAGACTGAGCTCCTGGAGGGCAGGGGCCCTCTTTCCTATTTATACCCCAGTGCCTGGTAGGGTGCATGGCACACAGTGGGTGCTGCATAAACATTTGTTGAGTGACTAGGTCAGCGATGGATGTATAAGCCAGGGGAGGGGTGGGTGAGGCAGGGACCAAAAGAAAAAACAGGTCAGTGGAGAGTGAGCAAAGGAAGGGGGAGGCAGGAAGGACCACCCGCGGGGGTTGAGTAGGCCCCACTCAAGCCTGGCTGCACCCTACCACCCCACCCAACACCCTACTCGCCCCTGTTACCTCTTCCCCAGACCCCATGGAGGCCCTCCCATCCCCAGCAGTGGGTGGGCAGCCTCCCTCTGCTGCACCCTTTGTGCACCATTTGAAGCCCAGACTAGAACTCACTCCGCTGGCCTCTGCCCCCAGCGGCCTACATCAAGGCCTACCTGCTAGAGAACGGCGTATGCATTGCCAAGAAGAAGACCAAAGTCGCCCGTAAGTCGCTGGACCCGCTGTATAACCAGGTGCTGCTGTTTCCCGAGAGTCCCCAGGGCAAAGTCCTGCAGGTGAGGGGCGTGGGGTGTGTGTGCAAGACCAGAGGGAGAGGGAGGCGCCCCTGGGGAGGCCTCACCTGGACGACATGGAGCACTGTGGTTGATCTGAGCTCCACAACTGGCTGTGCGACCTTGAACCAGTTCCTTTCTGAGCCTCAGCTTCTTCATCTGTGAAATGGGGACGCTCGTGGTACCTCCTAAGATCATTACTGCGGCATTGAATCATGCGCTTTGTGCAAGACAAGTATTTGCAGGGTGGGTCTGTGGTAAGTGCTCTGCAAATGGCCGCCAGCACTATCATGACCATGACCATCACCATCATCATCAATGACAAGGCCAGGGGCTTGGCCTGGAGCCCAGTGATCATAGACGGGGAGCCTGTGGAGGATCCAGAGAGGCATTTGGCTCTCTGGTCATTAGGAGGATCCTACTGGTCACTCAGATCTGAACTAGAGACAGCTGTCCATCGTGGGTTTAGGCAGGCCCCAGGTCGAATGCCTGCAGGAGCCATAGGCCTGCTCCCTCTGGCTTGTACCTCAGTTTCTCACTCTTCACCTGGGCAGGCAGAGCAAACGTGGGCAGGGCCAAGGTGTTAGAATTTGCCAAGTCAGTGGGACTTTTGCTAACCTGAGGGGCCAAGGTCCCGCTTAGAGCAGAGTTTTCAACTTGTGGGTTGAGACCCATCAGTGAGTTGTGAAATCAGTTTAGCAGGTCTCAACAAGTATTTCTTTTTTAATGGAATAGGAAATAGGAAAGAAATACAAATAGGAAAGAAAACATCACTCTCCATAAGGGAAGTCTCATTTGGTGAGGTGCTCGCTTCTGTTGTGAATTCCTTGTGTGCACTGGCAGGTGATGTGGGTCTCTCACTTGCTGGATATCCCTGTCAAGAAAGTTTGGAAAAGCCCTTCTCACCTAGAGCATTCATATACAATTTAAAACAACCAGGAGACCATCTGGGGGCCACATCTGGCCACTGGATGAAGGTTTGTGTGTTCTGGCCTGACCATCTTTGGAGAAGCTCTGGGGCACATCCCTGTCTGCTATGCAGAGGGAGTGGGGAAACAGAAATCTGACCTGGGGTGCTTGCTGCTGAGGCTCTGATGTCAGAGCAGGACGACCCACCACGGGCGAGCTCCGGAATGCCAGTTGGGTCAGTTTGCGGGGCTGCCATTGCAAAGTGCTGGAGACTAGATGGCCTGCACAGAAATTTACTTCTCGCAGCTCTGGGAGCTGGAGGTCCAGGGTGAAGGTGTCGAGGGTTGGTTTCTTCTGAGGCTCCTCTCCTTGGCTCGCAGATGGCCACCTTCTCGCTGTGTCCTCACATGATCTTTGTTCTGTGCATGTGCATTTCCAGTGTCTCGCTGTGTGTCCTAATTTCTTCTTCTTATAAGACCTCCAGTCGTATTGGATTCAGGGCCCACCCTAATGGCCTCATTTTAACTTAATCACCTCTTTAAAGGCTGTTTCTCCCAATATAGTCACATTTTAAGGTACCGAGGGTTAGGGCTTCAACGTGAATTTGGGGGGACACAGTTCATCCCATAACACCAGTGAAAATGAACCCATCCATGAACAGAAGTGGGCTTCTAATCAGCTGAATAAGGAGCACTGACGACTTATTAGTTGAGCAACCTCGGGCACATGATGTAACCTATCTGGGCCTCAGTTTAAACAGCTGTGAAATGGGCTCATTTTTGTAGGGTTATTGGGAAGCTGGAATCTAAGGGTGGTCTGCTGTTAGAACAGTTCCTGGACAGTTGTTTTCACATTACCTGCTATGCTTGAGGAACAGTTTACAGCTTACAGTGAGCTCTTACATCCATCATCTCCTCTGGTCCTCGCCTGGCAGGGAAGCTGAGTGGGGATAATTCCATTTACAAACAAGAACTCTGAGACTCCCTGAGTCTTAAATGCCTTGCCCCACACCACACAGCTAGGACTGACATTTCAACCCACATGTGTCTGACTCCAAAGGCTGCAGGTTAAGCCCCCAGGCTCTCCTGAATGACTGAGCCAGCCCACCTTCATCCAGGGGGACGGAATTAGAAGCTGAAGTACAGAAGAGCAAATGAGGGTCCTGCAGCCACAGAGACCACCCAGCTGCCCGCTCCAAGAAAGGGTGTTGACCAAGACCTGGGGAAGGCACCGCAGAAAAGGGTCTGCTGGGGAAAGGAAGGAAGCCAGCATGCACATGGTCCCAGCCACTTTTTAAGACTTTGTTTCACTTGGGGCGCTTCTGAGGATCTGGAAACAGAGGGTCCATAAGGGAAGCAGGCAGGTGACTCATGACGGCAGGTCAGCCCTCAAGGCTTGGGCTCAAAGATGGAGGGTGGAACCTAGAGGGCAAGGCTGCAGGCAGGAACCAGCCATCCAGGCCAGCAATAATGGTGGCACTGGAGCCAGAAAATATGGTCAGACTTGAGCAGTTTTAAAGAGGAGAATCCACAGTCTCAGAGGTGAATTGGGTGTGGGGGTGGCCCAGGTTCTGGTTCTGGGCCTATGAGTGGCACTGGCAGGATTTGAACCCCTGTGTCTCTTGCCTGCAGGTGATCGTGTGGGGCAACTACGGGCGGATGGAGCGGAAGCAGTTCATGGGCGTGGCCCGCGTGCTGCTGGAGGAGCTGGACTTGACCACCCTGGCCGTGGGCTGGTACAAGCTCTTCCCCACCTCCTCCATGGTGGACCCAGCCACAGGCCCCCTGCTCCGGCAGCCATCCCAGTTGTCCCTGGAGAGCACCGTGGGGCCCTGTGGCGAGCGATCTTAGTGCCGGGGATGGGGAGGGGCTCCCCAAGATGGCCTGAGACCGCCAAGCCCCGACCTGGGACCCCAGGCCCAGGGGCACGTTGAACAGAGGAGGCCGGGGTTTTCCCTCGCAGCAGGGAAGCAGAATGGGGAGACCTGCCCCCAGGGCCCCCCCTCACCCCTTCTTTGCCTCCTACCCCCCGAGACCTTCCCTCTCCCGAAGGGATTGGCTGCACTTTGACTTGGCCGGCTCTTGACCTGGTGGATGTGGCTGCAATCTGGAGAAAGGAAAGATGGAGGTGGCAGAGCACACCATTCTCCTGCCCCAGACACTGTCCGACCGCTCCCCCCTTTTGCCTCCTGGGAAGCTCGCTGCCCGGAGCCAAGTCCAGAACCCAGCGGCCATCTCCATGGTGCCAATTACCAGCAAGTGTCTTTCCTGCGGCACCGGGTTCAGGCAGCTACTCCTGCCCCAAAGCTGATGGGGCAGCTTTGCAAGGATCCGGAGCCAGCTCCGGGGGGGCCCAGAGCCCCCCACTTGAGAGGAGCTCAGGCCTCCCTCGCCTGCCCGTGGAAGGAGCTTTGCCGCAGCCTGTCCAAGTCCATCTGTCCGTCCCCTCCTGCCTGCCCCTCTTCCGGTAGCTCTAGGAATTGGGGTCCAGCAGGGACCAAAGGAAAGAGGTGGTGCCCGGGGCCTGGCACAGATCCCCAGGGTGCCTTCTCATGGGATTGCAACAAGCTACTTTGGAAACTGTTGGTGGACTGGAAAGGACTCTGTCGTCTGTGTTTTTGTGGAGAAGCTGCAGGACCCTGATTTTCCAGAACCCTGAGCCCAGAGAGCCCACCATCTCTGCATTTTGGGGATGCTGGAGTGGAGAGGGAGTCTAAGGAAAGCTGGGCTGGGACTGGAGGTGCCAAGGCGAGGGTTCCAAATAGGAGAATCTCTCCTTGCTGGATGAGGTCAAAGTTTATCTTGCCCACCCCTCTGCTTCCAGGCTAGGGGTCTCGGGAGGCAACACAGCTCCCCTATTTTAGTCTTTTTAAACCAACCATCCTGTACTAAGGGCAGAACCCACTGCCCCGGCCTCAGTTATCTTGGCTCAAGGAGAGAAAGAGTAAAGAGGTATGAGTGTAAGAATCAGAGATTCCTTCTCAAGCAGGCCTGGGTAGCTGCCTGCCCAGCCCAGCCCTCCCCGGGGCCAACAGAAGCCCTTTTGCATGCTGGGGAGGACGCAGGCTGGCCCCTCTTTGTAGAAGCACATTTCTGCCACCTCCCCGGAGGCACCCAGCAGCCCACCACCCCTCATTACCCAGTCCCTGCTGTGTAGGGTGTAGTCCAGGTTAGCTGGGTAGTTAGTGCTCCAAGCCCTGGGGCCCATTCTTAGCTAGCACATAGTCCTTAGAGAGCCCCAGTACGGGTGGAGAGGAGACGCAAGTGCGTGCCAGGTGTCTCCTCGCTGACCTGGGCCTGAGCCTGGTTCATAGGAGGCCGGCCCCTCCTCCTCATCCCCCCTACCCCGTAGGGTTGTAGCTGGAGCTGCCCATTATACTCAGATGTTCTGATTTATTATCTTTGGTACTGATTTAATTTATGAAGCACTCCTGAGGGTTGTGGGCCTTGGCGGAGGGGGCCTGGGCTCCATTAGAGGGGGTTGTTTTCCCATGAGGATGCCCGGCTGTGTTCGGTCCCACCTTGTCCCTGGTCTCACTCTAGGCTATTGACCAGGCCATTCGTTCCAGCTGAAATTCCTCCCCTCCCCTCCGCCTGTTTAAGCCCTGGGTATCCTTTAAAGCTCTGGATGAGTTATTTCACCTCCACGGAGCTTCTCACACTGCACTGGGCAGGGGAGATGGCGATGCCCCTTTATCCTGGAGGTCTTCAGGGCTTCCTGGGATTGTGGTGGGTGGGATCCTAAGGCTGAGGGCAGGAGGGAGCAGGGTTCTGGACGGACTCACACCTGAAGCCCAGAATCAGCCCCTCCCTGTTTGTCTTTTTAACCAGTGTGATTTCTCTGCTGTTCGTTTATTACTCGCCATTTAGAATATTTTGAGCCAGGAGAGCGCCTTCTCTCTCCTGCCATCACTGCTCCGGATGTTCAAGGTTAGCTTTTCAGAGGACGCGGAGCATGGCTGTCCCAACCAGAGGGAGAGGGGTGGGGCCCCCCAGCCTGAGCCTGCCCTCTGGTGTCTGCACAGCCTTTATAGAGAGAGAGAGCGCTCCAAAGCAATAACATCATCCTGGGGGTGGTCACCCCCCACGACTTTCTTGTTTGTTCTGTGAAATCTCCGCTCACCTCCTGGAGGGGTGGGGTGGGGGCTGGAGCCCTGTTTCTTCGTATCATCATTGTGAGCACGTGCTCCTCCCCTCCAAGGGGCTCTGGCCATGTGGTGTGGACCCACCAGCTGTCCTCACCAAGGGATGGGGTTTCCAGGAGGGGGTGACTATTATCAGCTTTGGGGAACCTTCAAGCCCCACTGCCATCTGATCCTTTGCCAGCTCAAACTCCACCCTCTGGAGAGGAGCAGAGAGGTGGAGTAGGGGAGGGGTGGGGGGCCGGGTCTCTAGGGGACAATTCTTTTTTCAGGCTCTGGGCCAAAGGTCACGTGCAGGGGTCCTGAGGGAGGGAATCCTCGCCACTTTCCTTCTCCAGAATCTGCTTTTCATACAAAAGGGAAAGGGGCTTTGGGACCATTAGTGAAGTCATTTCCATTTTACAGACAGAAGACCAAGGCCCAGTGTGGGGAAGAGCCGCCTCTGGGGTCACCTGTGAGTTCAGTGGCACCCCCAGCCTGGGCCGCCTCCTCCCACCTGAGGCTGAGCTGGAGCCAGGGCAGGACGAGGTGGGGACACCATTTCCCATGACGCTTCCTCCTCCCTTGTCTCCATGGAGCTTCCCAGTGGCCTTGGAAGGATGGGCAGGGCGAATTGTAGCCCTTCCGAGTGGTGAACAAACTGAGGCCCAGAAACAGGAAGTGACTTGCCCAAGACCCCTCAACAAGTGAGTGATGGGGACAGAACCAGGGGCGCCATTGTGCTTCCCTCCTTCACGGGACAGGAGGCCATTGCTCCGGGCATGTCTGCCATGATAAGTATTTGTGGCCTTTAAGCCTTGGGCCACCCAGCCCTGCCTGGTTCCATCTCAGCGGGCCAGTGACTTTTCTGGGCCTGGGTTTGGGGGAGAAGGTTGCCATAGAGAATAAGCTCTCCTGGGGGTCTGGCCAGCTGACTGAGCGTGCACAGGATTTGGTCCAGGCCTTGTTGTTTGGGTGGGGGCTCCCACCAAGGGGCCATAACCTGTCCAGGACCTACTTGAGGGAGGCAGGACCCCCGTTCCTGCCCATGGCTGTGTGGGAGTGAGGCGGCTGTGGGACACCTCATCTTAAGGAAATCCTCACAACCTTCAGATTAATAATACCTGAGCTTCCCGTAGTGCTTTGCAAACTTTTTTGTTTTCAAAGTGCTTTTACCTCTGGTACACCCTCACAAAGCTCCTGGGGCAGTAAGAGGGGGGCCCATGTTATCAGCCCCATTTTAAAGAGCCCTGTTGGGGGGAGGGGGAGGCACCTGTTAAGGTTTCACTGTGAGTTAGTGGCTGAGCCCGGACTGGAACCCAGTTCTCCAACAGCTCAGAGCTCACTCTTCTCCACGAGGAGGGGAAGCAGGCAGTTTGGGGTGGTTATGCAAGCTGATTGGCCATCCAGCTCCTTAAACCAGGAGCTCCTGGGCGCATTTCAGTGTTCAGAAGCAGCTCTGAGCCCCACTCCCTTTGGAGCACAGCTGTTGCGTCCAGCAAGGCCACCTGCATTTATTTATTGAGCAGCAGCGCTGTGCCGAGCCCAGGGGACCAAGCGCTCCCTGTTCCCCTGTAATGACTCCTGTGGCCCTCTGGGAGGGCCCCATGTCTGTATAGTGGCACCTCAGAGTGGACGGAAAGCTTTCATGTCCATGAGCTCATCTGACTCACAGACCCCATGGGGAGGCTGACTGCCCATTTTACTCATAGCTTCTGTGAGGCAAAGTGGAGACTTGAACCCGGGGCCTCAGGCATCACGCCTGGAGCCCTTTCACTCTACCACTGCCTCCTCAGGGGGTGGCCGGAAGGCAGGACCCCGGGCCCTCAGGCTGGGGCCTCCCTCCCTCCACCCACCTTTCCCTCATTCCCTCTCTGGGAGCAGGAGCCACTCGGGCCTTTGGGGAGGGAGGGTTTCCAGGGCCCCTGGGTTGGAGTGGGTCACGTTGCATTGTGTTCATGACCATGTAGCTCATGTTGAAAATTAAAGTTTTTGGCTTTTCTAACCTGGCTTGCTCTGCTTTGTCTTGAGACGTCTCTATCTGGGAAGCTAAGGGCAGTTGGTGTTTTGAGGAGCTGAGTGCTATGGGGTGCCAGTATGCCCCACCGTGGGCTTTGTTAATGCCCTCCTATGGGGCAGGGGCCTGTCCCAGGAACCATTCCAGAGGTGCACAGGAGGGAACAGAATTCTGAGTGAACCCAGTCATTTTACAGATGTGGAAACTGAGGCCCAGGTAGGGGATGAGATTCCCCAAGGTCATATTGTGGGTGATTGGCAGGCCCCAGATCACACAGCTCCCAGAAGATAGCTTGTCCCACAGGATTTGAGTGCATCTAGGTGGCCCCAGTGACATGGTGGGTGTCAGCAAGGCCCCCCTCATGCTGAAGGGGGGCTGGCCAAGGACAAAGAGCCTCAGCTTAGGGGGACAAGGGAGGGTGTACTTCATTTACACACAGGCCAGTTCCTCTCTACACACTGAGCAAAGAACGAGCCACCATTTAACAGTGCAGAGATGTGCCCACTCGTCTACACTGGACGGGAGACGTTTTCCTTCAGTCCATCTGATCCCTGTGCTGCACATAGTGTGAACAGCTGGCCTCACCGGTGGGATTCCCGTGTTGAAAGTCGTCCACATCCCCTACAACCGGGAAAGCCGGCGTCTTCGCACAACAGAGGAACAGCCACCTGTTTGTGCTCCGGAGGGCCAGCTAGCGACAGGGGCCTGTGGAGGCCTCTCTCAGGTGACTGATGGGGCCACGCCTTCCTCAAACAATGTGGGCTACAAGGGACTTGCACCTACAGGGCGATTTTAGAGTAGCGTTGTGCTTCTGATGCAAGGTTAATATGTTTTTGGAGAGGAGGGAGGGGCTCGCCACAGAAGGAAATGAGAAACTGCTCGTGGCAGAAGACGGCCTGAGGCCACGGCCCCTCACCCCTCCCCAAGCTCTGCGGAGGGTGCACTGATAGGTGAACCCGGACCCTCCAAGTCCGGGACCCACCCCCGGCGGGGGAGGGCTGTCAGATGGACTTCCGCCGGGCCAGAGGCCCGCCTGCCCTGCCGCCGCCCACAGCCCTCGGGCTCGCGGGGGGCGAGAAGCCCAGATTGTCGCGGGCCCACACCTCCAGCTGGTGGACGCGGTGGGAGACGGAGGCGGGGCCCCCGGGGCGGGCGGGGCGGCGGGCCGGGCAGCGGCCGCGGCTCTCGGGCGCCCCCAGGCGGAGCGGGCCGGCGTGGCGGGCAGCGCGCTCGAGCGCGCCGGTGCTGGCGGCGAGGAAGCGCAGGACCACAAGGTTGAGGAAGGCGCCGATGACCGTGAGCCCCAAGAGGATGTAGAGGAAGCTGAAAGCCACGTAGGGCGGCTTCCTCTGCAGCGCCTCGTCCCTTTGCAGCGCCACGAAGTCGCCAAAACCGATGGTGGTGAGGGTGATGAAGCAGTAGTAGTAGGCGTGGAAGAAGGTCCAGCCCTCGAAGTGCGCGAAGGCGGCGGCCCCGAGGGCCAGGGTGGCCGCACACACCAGCAGCCCGGCCACCACCATGTTCTCGGTGGACACGCGCGGCCGCCGCAGGCCCAGGCAGCGCTTGGCCGCCAGCAGGAGGCGCCGCACCAGCGCGTTCAGCCGCTCGCCCAGGCTCTGGAAGGTGACCAGCGTCAGGGGGATGCCCAGGAGCGCATAGAACATGCAGAAGACCTTGCCTGAGTCCGTGCCTGGCGCGGCATGGCCGTACCCTGGGGGGAGAGCGGAGGGGAGGGGAGGGTCGGTGAGTGCCCAGCTCCATCTAACAACGCTCTTGCCTTCCTGCAGGGTCTCTCTTCCCATCCCCAAAGCCAGCAGAGCATCTCGAAATGCTGGTTCTAACTAGGTCATTCCCCGGCTTTAAAACCTTTCATGGTTATCCATAATCACCCCAGATAGTAAGCAACCCAAATGTCCCTCAGCTGGGGAAGGAAAAAGCACCTGCGGTACATCCATACAATGGCATTCTTTTCAACAACAGAGAGGAATGAACTACTGTTACCTGCGGCGCAAACGATGGCTCTCACATGTATTGCACTGAGTGAAAGACGCCAAGGTCAAAAGGCTACGTACTGCATGGTTCCATTTAAATGACATTCTGGCAAAACTATGGGGACAGAGAACAGATCTGTGGTTGCCAGTCATTGAGGCTGGAGGAGGGGTTAACCACAAAGGGGCATGACAGAATTTTCCAGAGTGATGGAAATATTCTGTGTCTTGATCCCGGCTGCAGTTACTCGACAGATCATTTGTTAAAACTCACAGAAGTGTACCCTGGAAAACAGTGAATGTTACTGTATGTGAATTGTGCTTTGATGAAAAAAAAAAAGAGCAAAATCTTCTGTGGTTCCCCAGGACCCACAGCGTAAAGTTCCAGTTCTGACCTGGTGTCGGAGCTCCTTCATGATCTGAGTCCTCTTCAGCCTCCCCTCATGCTGTTTCCCCGGCCAGCATGTCCCCCATCTTCATGCCCTTTCTCACGGTCTTTCCTTCCCTGGTTTGGCCGATTCCCCTGCCCCAGGCCACATCTCTGTCCCCAGATCCTGCTCCACGCCAGCCCTCACTAAACACCTCTTCAGTCTGGTGTAGTGACTCTTCACTGGGTGCCCCCAACTGTTGGAGGGGACCTCAACATGAGGGGCTTCCTTGATCCTGGAACACCGAGCCATCGCCTTGGCATGACAGGGTATGTGTCTTCCAAGAGAGCTTCCACGGTGTTCTCAAAGGGGCCCGTAACCCAGGAAAACTCAGGTGGACCTTCCCCAACAGAATATTCCTGGCAAATTGGCCCCATCTGCCAAATGTAAAAGACACAAACCCTTTGGCCTGTGCGGGTCTGCAGGCAGGAAGTTAGTCCTCCAAAACACAGACATGTACACAGTGATGTGTGCACACGGGTCCTCACCGAAGCACTGTTGCTCACAGTGAAAAGCAGAAACAACCAAAGTGTCCATCGTTAGGGGCCTGGTTGAATAATAAATCACAGTGCCATCCAAACGATGGAATACTGCACAGCAGGGACTCCAACCAGGGGTGATTCTGTCCCTGAGGGGACATTTGGCAATGTCTGGAGACATTTTTGGTTGTCACAACTGGGAGGTAATGGTTGTGTGCTACTGGCATCTAGTGGGTAGAGGCCAGGGATGCTGCCAAACATTCTGCGATGCCCAGGACAACCCCACGACAAAGAATTATCCAGTCCAAAATGTCAACAGTGCCAAAGTTGAGAAGAGCTGCTATACTGCCATGAAAAAGATGACAGAATTCTTTAGCGACTGACATAAAAACATCGCCAAAATATATTAAGTTAAAAAAGCAAGTGTGTATAACATGATGCCTATAAAAATGTGTGTGTGCGTTTTAAAGGAATGCACAGGCAGAGAACACATCTGGAAGGATACACAAGACACTGGTAACTATTTGATGCAGGAACAGGGCCCTGTGGGTTGAGGGTCAGGGCAAGAGAAAGACTTCCTTTTCATTCCATACCCTTTTGTACCATGTGATGTGTGTACTGTGTGCATCTATAACTGATCCAAGATGTCAACACAATATATGTCTTTAAAGACCTATGGCTCCACTTCCCCATTTCTATTGCGGTACCATCTGTTATTTGGGGGCGGGGGGACCTCTGTCCACCACTAGCCTGTGAGATCCTTGAGGCCAGAGACCATGCCAGTCGCTCTCTGTGCCCCTAATCACCCATGCCCTGCACACAGCCTGACACAGGCTAAGGGCTCAATGAAAGTTCAATAATCAATAATAATAACAATCAAACCAAATTCAAGGGGTGCTGAGTGTAAGACAGAGGAGCCTCGTGAGGAATAAGCGGCGAGGCGGTGCTGTTTCCAGCTGTCTGGGGCTATGTCGGTTTGGGCAGAGAGGGATGAATAATGGTAATAACTAAACGTGCTGGATACTCTACATGGATTATCTTATTTAACCCTCCCAATGACTGTAGGAGATATCATTATCCCCATTTTAGATAAGGAAACTAGGCTAGAGGGAGGAAGCTGCCCAGAGCTATTACCCACTATCCTCCGTTGCCTCTCAGTGCCTCTCTGCCGTCCATGCCCAGCTCAGGCTGCTGGATTCTGGCACCTGGCTGGCTGCAAGGCTGGCTGATGCAGCCCGGACCACACAGCAAGGGCTGGCGCCCCCAGGTGGCCAGAAAAGGCAAAACTGCTGTTTCAACTCTGTCCCTTTTCCCAGGCTGCCAGTGCTTGTCAGTGGGGAACAACCAGGAGAGGAGGGCACCCCAGCCGGGAGGCCTCCGAATAAAGTCAGGGAGGACAGAAGAGGTGGATGGGGTCCCACACCACTGGGGGCGGAGACAGGGAAGGTCTTAGGTTGAGCCCAGATGAGGAAGCAGGGGTGCCATACTGACGGGGGGTGGGGGCAAAGGGCTGAATGGGAGCTGGGCCTACAGCTGGCAAAGAATGAATTGTTGTTATTACTAATGAATAGCGCCTATTTAGCCTCAGGCACTGTGCCAAGCATTTTACATGCTTGACCTCATTTAAAGCTGGCAACTACCCAGTGGTTGGAACAAGTGCATTTTGCAGTTGAGGACACCAGGGCTCAGAGAGGTGCAATCAATTGCGGGAGAAGGCAGGGGCAACAGAGGTGAGAACTCTGTTCTCTGAATGTAATTGCCCAACTCAGGCTTCTAACCCACAGCTCACACTCACTTGCAAGAGCATCACGAGAAACTTTCTCCAAGGTACGGGCTTCAGGGTGCTGGTCCAAGCCCAAAGGGGTGCCTGGACATCCACCGCGGGGCCCGGGGAGTGACTGGCACCCAGCGTGGAGCCCCACAGAGCCCGCTGCTTTCCTTTCCTGCTTCCCTAGGCTTAGGCTCAGCAGGTACCAGCCAGACGGTAGCCATGGCAACGGCTGGCAGTCCAGATGCCGAGAAACTGCGCTGGATCCCTGAGGGTGAGGTCCAAAGCTTGTGGTAATCAGTCATTCCTTCAACAAATATTTATTGAGCGTCAACTATGCGCTAGGGACTGGCCTTACTGCAGTGACTAAGACAGACTACGTCCCTGGTCTCATAGAGTAACAATAAACAAAATAACAATTATTATAATACAAAAATTAATCTTTTTTAGTGCTTTCTATGTGTCAGTGCCTATGCTAAAACTTTCTGCATATATTATCTCCTCGATAATAATCATCCCACCAGAACCCTGAGATAGGGCCTTTTAGCACCTCTATTTTACAGCGGGGAAAACTGAGGCTCAGAGAGGTTAAGCAACTTGTCCGAGGTCACACAGCTAGGGTGATGCAGCCAGGCAATGAAGCAACTCCAGCAACTTGGGCTTCTGGCCCCACCTCGTCTGTCTCCCAGACCCTGGGACGTTTTCTGGGCATTCCTGCGTGCCGGCCTCTTGGCCACCTTGACCTCCTGACTCCTCCCAGCCCTGCCTGCGTGGAGCAACAACCCCATTCAGCAGGGGGGGCCAGTGAGGCTCGGTGAGCTGAAATGACTCGTTCGAAGTCACCCAGCTGGGCAGGGGCAGAGGGGGATTCAACCCACCGCCCGGCTTGGAGCGAGCGCCGAGGGGGGGCACCGGGGCCGCTCACCGATGGTGGTGATGACGGTGATGGCGAAGTAGAAGGAGCCGGCGAACTTCCACCGGCGCCCAGCGCGGTGCGGCTCGGCCTGCAGCGCCAGGCGCTCCAGCTCGTGGTCGTCCTCGGCCGAGAAGCCGTACTTGCGCCGCAGCTCGCCGCGCTTCCGGGCCAGCAGCCGCTGCCGGCCGCTCTCCGCCTCGGACTCGAGCGCGTCGAAGACGGCGGCGCCCACCAGCAGGTAGGACAGGATGCACAGCACGAGCGCCGCCGCGCGCACGCTCGGCTCCCGCATGGCGGCGCCCAGCCCGGCCCTGGCCCCGACCCTGGCCCGGACCCCAGCTGGTCCCCGACGGCCGCCCGCCCCACCCCCTGCCCCTCCAGCGCCCCCGCCCCGCCCCTCCAGTGCCCCCGCCCCGCCTCCTGCCCCTCCAGCGCCCGCGCCCCGCCCCTCCAGTGCCCCCGCCCCGCCTGCTGCCCCTCCAGCGCCCGCGCCCTGTCCCCCATCCTTCGCCCGCGCCCCACGCGGCGGCGGCACACAGGGTCTGGGCCTTGGCGGGGGGCCGGGGAGGAGGGCCGAGAGGGCTCCTCCAGCTGCCCCTTCCCTGCCCCTCCCACACATCTGCCTTTGTTTACCCGCCGGCACCCCGGGGCTACTGTGTCTGCATACAGTGACGGCTGGGGCACAGCACCCAAAGCCCAGGTCTGCAGAAGTCCTGTCTCCACCCCTGTCTCGTCCTGTGACCTTGGACAAGTCATTCATTCTTTCATTGGGTCAGTCAGTCAGTCAACAAATATTTATCAAGCAACTACCGGTGCAAACAAGATTCCTGCGGTAAACAGAGCTGATATCCTAGAAAGGAGAGTTGGCTAAAAAACAAACAAAAACGTGGTTTAAGACAAGTGTGAGAAAGAAGGAGAACAGTTTCTGGGGGCAGGTGGGTACCACCAGCTAAGGTGCTGGGAGAAGGCCTGTCTGGGGAGGGGAGCAGCCAGACAGCAAGGGCAAGTCCTTTAAGCAGAGAAGCTGGTGTGGTTGGAGCCAAGAGAATTGGGGCACTGGGGGCGGTGTGGAGGGGGCAGCAGAAGGAAGACAGAGAGGCGACTTCACACAGAGTCTTACTGGCCCTTATTTGGGTT
The DNA here is from genome assembly GCF_041296235.1 of Equus asinus. Classification (NCBI taxonomy): domain Eukaryota; kingdom Metazoa; phylum Chordata; class Mammalia; order Perissodactyla; family Equidae; genus Equus; species Equus asinus. The sequence goes on along the minus strand of NC_091804.1, from coordinate 35,067,703 downwards.
TATTCTTCAGTACAATTGGAAAGGCTGTAAACAGGAAAACGAATGCCCATGATCTGAATGACTTTTTGAAAAAGAGCATTCTGGCTGTTGTCTTGTGGGAAAGGGATGGGGGCTAAGAGTGGAGTCCAGCTGGGAGACTTGTAGTCCAAACGCCTCTGAGGGTGGCCTGGGCTAGGGGCACAGCTCTGGAGGTGGAGAGAAGTGGACGGACCTGGGCTATGTCAGGCCAGTGGAGCTGGGCACACAGCTAGCCACTATTCCCAGCCTCCTGTGCAGATAGGAGTGTCCGTGTGACTGAGCTGTAGCCACTGGAATGAAGGCAGAAGTAACATGAGCCACTACCAGGCCTGGCCCATAAAACTCCCCCACATGCTGTGCTCCATCTCCCTTCCCGCAGCTGCAGGCTGAGTGTGGAGACCTGAAGTCCTTAGAGGAGAGCAGAGCCACAGAGTGAAAGGAGCTGGGTGCCTGACAGACACATTGTGAGGCTGTCCCCCAACCAGGGACTCCTCTTTTGAACTTCTGTTGCGTTAAGCCCCTGAGATATGGGGTCAATCTCTTACCACAGCCCCCCGATGCATGGAGCAACACGACTTCCTGATGTGCTGGATGTGGACGGCAAACGGGAGGGCTCAAGGATGACCCGTGGGTCATTGGCCTGAACAGCTGGGTGCTTGAGGAGCCTTCCATTGACCTCACTCCCCGAGGAATCCACTCCTGCCTCCCAGCACCAAGGAGACACTCCTTTCAGAGTCCTGGGTGGACCTTCGTGGAGATTCTGGGCAGAGCCCTGGCAGCCTCTCTCGCAGCTCTCCGGAGCATCTGCCTTCCCACAGCTCCGCTGCAGCCTTGGCTTGCATCGCCTGTCCCCCCAGCACTGCTCCAGCCTCTCTCTCCGCAGCCCGTGTGCATTTTTTGCTCCAGCCACGCTAACCTGGCAGCTCCTTGCACAAACTCTTGCTCTACTTGAAACAGTCCTTTCCCCATCCCACTCAACAGCCAGCATTTATTGAAGGCCTGCCAGGGGCCAGACACAGCCAAAGCACTTTACAAGTATTAACGCATTTGATCATCACAGTCTCCTGATGCCGTGGGTGCGGCTGGCTGACGCCCTCTCAGGTCTTCAGCTCTCAGCTTGGCTGGACTTCTCTCCTGACTCCTCCTCAGGAGCCCCTCCTCTGTGCTCCCAGAGGCCTCTGGCCCCTGCCATCTTGCCGTCCTCTCCTTGCACTGTCATTCTTGCATTCTACATCTGTGTCCCCCTGAAAGGATCCTATCTTGGTCACCTCTCTGTCCCCAGCCCATGGATCTGGCACAGAGCACACAGCCAGTGACTGTTTGAGGACAAATGAGCAGCCACAGCATGTAGAAGAGCCTGGACTCTGCACCCCAAGTGGGTTCATATCCCCCTTCTCTTGCTTACCAGCTGTGTGAACTTGTCATGCCTCAGTTTCCACACCAGTAAAATGGGGTTAGAAAAGTTCCTATACAAGGCGCTGTGGTCAGCAGAATAATGGCGCCCCAAACATGCCCACGTCCTGTCCCTGGGACCTGTAAATATGTTGGGTTACATAGCAAAGGGGGATTCAGGCTGCTAATCAGCTCACCTTGAGATGGGAGATCCTCCTGGGTTATCTGGGTGGGCCAATGTAATCACAAGGTCCTTATAATCGAGAGAGGGAGGCACAAGAGGGAGAACCAGCGAGATGCAAGACGAGAAGCACCCGGCCCGATGGTGCTGGCTGTGAAGATGGAAGAGGGGCCACAAGCCAAGGAGGGCAGGCGATTTCTAGTGTCTGGAAAAGGCGAGGAAACACATTCCTCCCTAGAGCCTAGAGAAAGGCACGTGGTCCTGCCAACACCTCGATTTTAGCCAGTGCCACCTGTGTAGACCTCCATCCTACAGAACCGGAAGATAATCCATTTGTGTTGTTTCAGTTGCTCGATTTGTGATCATTTGTCGCAGCAGCAACAGGGAACTGCCACAGTACCACTGCAGTGCTGGGTGTGTACTGCATAGTGGTGGTGCGGATTCCATGAGCCAGTAGATGGGAAGCGCCGAGAGCAGAGCCCGGCCTGAGGACTTGTGTCGACCTGTTAGCCACTCTTGCAGATATGGCAAGTGAGCGAACACCCGGGCCGTAGAGACATTACACCCAGCGTGTGCCCTGACTCAGTTCTCAGGCAGAATCGGGGCCCAGTGCCAGGGAGAGGGGGCCTTGGGTTCCTGTTCCCTGAGAAGCCGGACTGCAGCTCAGTGGCCCAGGAACAGGGTGCTGGCACTGCTGCCAGCCTTATTTTTAGCAATGGCATCAGCAAGGTCAATTTTCTGATTCCTGCCCAGACTTCAGAGGAGCAGAAACCTGGCCTACGGTCTCAGAGTGGGGGCAGGAGGGGGGGGGCACCAAGGACCTACAACCCGAGAAGGGCCTGAGAAGGGCTTGTTGGGACTGTGGGGTGAAGGAGGCTTGTTTTCAGGGGAAGGCTGGGGCCCGTTCCCGGGACGGTTAATGAGTCCTGGTCGTGAACACAGCTGGAGTCAATGAGGCCTGGGTTCCAGTTCCAGCTCCTCCACTTTCTCGTTGCGTGTCTGAGGATAGAACACTTCTACTTCTCTGCGCCTTGCTTTTCCCATCTGAGAAGTGGGGGTAATAGTAATGCCCACCTCATAGGACCATGTCGAGGGTTATAATGGATATTGTGAGTCACTATCCAGGTTCCCAGTAGCAGGTAAATACTTTTCCTCCCTTTTTATGACTGACTATCTGCCTGCAGATGTCAAGAATTCTTTTTCCAGAAGCATGGCAAAGCTCAAACTGCTGGGCACCTGTCCGTGCCAGGCACATTCACAGATGGTACTGATGGAGCCCTCACTTCCCAGTGCGGGAAGCTCAGGCACGAAGGAGAATGGCTTTGCTTGCTAAGTCCTCACAGCCAGGAAGTGGCTGAACCCAGACTTGAACTCAGGACTGTCTGGCCCCCGAGGTCACGATCCTTCCAGTTCACAGGCTGCTTTGTCAGGCAAGATGCTGCTGGCTTTACCACCCTCCTATCTCCTCTCTGGACCTTACTTTCCTAATCTCTAAGATGGGGCTGAGGAGCCCTGGCTGGCTGTCTGCCCCCACCATTGTGAGGACCCTGTGACACGCAGCTGAGAGGTGCTTTGTCAAATTTGTCCACTGGGGGTGGGTATTATTGGGGCCACGCGGGAGCTGTATCGCCCCGCCGGGCAGGTGACTGCCCTGTGCTTGGCATTTTCGGTTCAGTGGCTCTATTTTAAGCCAGAGGAGGTTAGAGTCTGTGTATGTGTGTTTCTCAGCTTGGAAAACCATCAGCTGAGCAGTCACCAAAAACAGCAACACCCCCAGGCATCCCCCGCCCTCTGCCTCCTCCCCTTCTTCCTCCTCTGGGAACCTGAGGGGACCTAGTGATTGCCCTCTGTCCCTTCATGCCAGAGTCCCGCCTGTGGCCCCTCAGCGAGGCCTCAGATCTTCTTCTTCCGGAGTCTAAGTTTGCTGGCTCTGAGGGTGATGGGAAAGGTAATCCCAGTCCCCACTGGGCCCTGGGCACCTCGCAGCGCACTTCCCCTCCCTTGTGAGTCTAGACCCTTCTGAAACCTCTGTCAGCCTGGCAGGCTTTGCCAGTCCCAAGTCGGGGAGAGGAAAGTGAAGCTCAGAGAGAGAGCCTGTCATCTAAGGCACACTCTGTAGGGCAGTGGTTATGAAAGAGCATGAGTTTCTGAGTGAGCCCGACCTCGCTTCCTCGCTTCCATCGTGGGTAAGCAGCTTCACCTTTCTGAGCCTCAGTTTCCTCATCTGTGATGTGGGGGTACAAATATCTGCCTCATGGTGTTCCTGTGAGGGTGGACTGAAAGTGGGAAGGAGCACTCAGCACAGAGTAGGAGCTCGGCACACGTTAGCACCCCGTCCACCCCATTAATTTCTTCTTTTCTTTTTCCACACGGCTGATTCCCCAGGCCTACTGGGATCTTAAAGGATTGATTTTTATAGTTAAAATATAGCCTCAGTAATTTTCCAGAAGGCCAGAGGCCCTGGGTGTTTTCCCTGATAAGATCTGACTCTTGACTCTCGCCTAAAAGAATGGATTATTTTGACCTCAGCGGACGATAGGTGTCAGCTCCTTCAGGATGGCAGCTGTGGCCTTTCTGCAGCCTGAGCATCATTTAGGGATCTGGGTTGCAAGAGATTAAAAACTGCCTCTTGGGGGCCAGTCCCGTGGCGTAACAGTTAAGTTTGGTGTGCTCTGCTTTGGCAGCCTGGGTTCATGGGTTCGGATCCCAGGCACAGACCTACATTCCTTATCACCCATGTCATGGCAGTGACCCACGTACAAAATAGAGGAACATTGGTACAAATGTTAGCTCAGGGTGAATCTTCCTCAGCAAAAACAATAAAAGAAAAAGAAAGAAAGAAAAGAAAAAATAAAAGCTGCCTCTTGCTAGTTTAAAGAATGTTATAGGTAGGAATTTTGGGTCTTCCAGAATCTTCCAGGCACTGAAAGAAAAACCATATAGTTTGGGGGACCCAGAGGAATCCTATCACCAGAGAAACAACATAGTCACTCCCAGTGTCAGGGGCTCCATTGTTCCCAGGCTGATGAGGACATTATTTGGGGGACAAATGACAGCTATCTGAGCACGACCCCGTCTCTGACTGTTGGGACCCTCCAGGGCTGCTCAGAGGATTCCTAATCACAGGCTGTGGCCATTTAATTGGAGCCACTAGGAGTTGGTTCTTCAGCATCCTAAGGATGGATGTGCTTGGGTTCATGGAGATGTTAAAGCCTTTATCTAGTTAATAATTTTAAAATGTAAGTGATCGGACTATGGGGGTTTATTAAACTATTCTCTCTACTTTCATGTACGATTGAGAATTTTCACAATAACGTGTTTTTTAAAAGAGACCTCTCCCCTTCTTCATCCCACCCCCGTTTTTTTCCTGCTGCTCCTTTGGTCCGAGGGGGAGGCTGCTCTGAGGGTTAGAGTGAGTTAGAGTGACATTTGCTATGATCCAAGCACGGAGCAAGGCGCTTGGCAGGGATCACGTCATGTTGCCCTCACAACACCAGGCACTCCGAATGCCACCTTACAGACGAGGAAGCCAGGGCTCAAAGGGGGGCCGTGATTTGCTTGAAGTCACACTCTCAAGGAAATGGGGAGCCGTCCTGTCCTGCTGCCAAGCTCTGGCTCCTACAGGCATCACTCCCTGCCCTGAGGAGCTTAGCAGAGCTCCCACAAGATGGTGGCTGCTGCCACAGGGCAACAAGAGCTCAGCGGTTGCTGACGGAGGCCTGCCCCTCCTCCCCCTGCCAACGCCCACCTCTCTGGTTCCCCCGTCAACATAACGGATTGGAATCAAGAGATGTCTTAATCAAAGGGGCAGGGCTTGCGTTTCAGAGCACATTAATACCAAACCTCTTAATCTCAGGTTCGTGTGCCTGGTGCACAGTCAGCTAATCAGTGAGACATCAAAAGGTGGTTGGTGATGAAGAAAGGTTTATTCGAATTGGCCAAAACAGGAAGGCAAGAAGCCAGGAGGATAGGTTCTCTCGAATCCACAAGAAAGTAGGGGTTTGGGGGCTGGCCCAGTAGTGTAGCGGTTAAGTTCGTGCACTCTGCTTCTGCAGCCCAGGGTTCACCAGTTCAGGTCCTGGGCATGGACCTAGCACCACTCATCAAGCCACACTGTGGCAGGTGTCCCATATATAAAATAGAGGAAGATGAGCACAGATGTCAGCTCAGGGCCAATCTTCCTCAGCAAAAAAGAGGAGGATTGGCGGCAGATGTTAGCTCAGAGCCAAGCTTCCTCAAAATAATTTTTTTAAAAAAATAAGAAGGCAGGGGTTTTTATAGAGCTAAGTGGCTTGGGAGAAGGAGTTTAGGAGAAACAGAGGGAAAATCCGTGTTTCTTTCACTCCAGATAAGCCCTTGAGCAGCCAGACTTCTGAGCATCAATGGCAGCTGGGGGCTGGTTATCTGGTGGTCGTAACTTTCTTGAAGGCATTCTTTTTCTTCTGCAAAATAAGCTCATAAATCTTTGTGACCCTCGTGTCACCCCTCAGGTTAAACAAGAAAACAGCAAATTAACAAGATTAATTTCTCTTCATCTGTGTCTGTGTTGGGAACAAGTTCTAAGGGTAATCATGTTTTTTGTTTTTTTTAAAGATTGGCACCTGGGCTAACAACTGTTGCCAATCTTTCTTTTTTTTTTTTTTCTGCTTTTATCTCCCCAAACCCCCCCGTACATAGTTGTATATCTTAGTTGCAGGTCCTTCTAGTTGTGGGATGTGGGACACCGCCTCAACGTGGCCTGACGAGTGGTGCCATGTCTGCGCCCAGGATCCGAACCCTGGGCCGCCGCAGCAGAGCACGGGAACCTAACCACTCGGCCACAGAGCCGGCCTCGGTAATCATGTTCTTATTGAATATTTACAATAACCCTGAGGTAACCAGCTTCAACATCATTGGCTGGAAAGGGTCAACACAAAGAAATAAAAGAGCCTGAGACATGAAGAAAGGCGTGTCGTAAAGTTAGTGCAGCACAGAGCTGTGCTGTCCCATATGGTAGCCGCTAGCCATATGTGGCCATTTATATTTAAATTAATTAAAATTAAATTAAATTTAAAAACTGGGTTCTTCAGTTGCACTAGACACGTTTCAAGTGCTTATTAGCCACGTGTGCCAGTGTCTCCTCCATTGGACAGAGCCGATGGAGAATATCTCCATCATTACACGTTGGTTTGGACATCCCTGGCATAGAAAGGAAGAGCACAGACTTTGCAAACACACTGACTGGTTTGGGATCTTGGCTCCACCCCTTACCTGCTGTTATTCTGGGCCTCAGTTTATTCACCTATAAAATCAGGGTAATAATCCCATAGAAGCCCATGGATCCAGCTCAGTTAGGACCAGTGGTTAGCCAGTTAAAGAAGCAGGGAATTATTTTATGTGACATACATCTTGAACATTTGCCAATCTATTCTTTGAGTGTGGTACTGTTAATTGGCTTTTTACAGTGTCCTCTTTACATAAACTACACCCACAGTCTGCCTTCTGAGTTCCCATTTTGGTTTATTTCAAGTGGAGCAAGGATCTGAAATCACTTGTGAAGCAACTTGAGGGCAGAATCCCCCTAGATTCTCATGGTAATTTTCCCCCAGATCTTTTGCACACCTATTTTGACAGTATTTTTTTAGCAACTCATCTTTATTGAGTTCTTCACTGAGTTTTCATGAAAACAAATCTCTGCCTTTTTGCACTCATATTTCATCAGCTTATGGAATATCTGATTAAATTACATCATCACAATTACAGGTGCAGCTGGCACAAACTCATCTGGGGACAAACCCAACAGATTCCTGGCAGATGTGCCGTTTGTCTTCATCAGCTCGGGCTGCTACAACAGAATACCATAGATGGGGTGGCTTCAACAACAAACATTTGCTTCTTGCCGTTCTGGAGGCTGGAAGTCTGAGATCGGGGTGCCAGGTGGTCAGGTGCCTGGTGCAAGCGCTCTTCCTGGTTTGCAGACAGCCGTCCTCCCCAGGCGTCCCCACACGGCGGAGAGCAGAGAGAGGAGGCAAGCCCTCTCGTGTCTCTTCCTGTAGCGGCACTAATCCCATTTATGAGGGCTCCATCCTCATGACCTAGTTACCTCCCCAGAGCCCCACCCCCCAATACCATCACATTGGGGGTTAGGATTTCAACATATGAATTTTGGGGAGACACAAACTTTCGGTCCATAAGACGCATTCTGTGGAAGAGAGCCAAAGGGAGCAAGGGCACCCAAGAGTGGCCTGCTAGCTGCGAGCATTCGGGATGTGTGGGGCAGGGGTGTTGTATTTAGACAGAACAGAGAGCACTGGTTAGCCTGGTGAGCTGATTAAACAGACACTGGTAAAGGGAGCATCTTTGTTGCACCATCTCTCACAAAGACTGTAGGGTAGAGTTGTCTCTGGAAGACACTTGCCCTGCCAGAGACTACATTTCCCAGGCTCCTTTGCTTCCTGGTATGACCATGTGACTAGTTCCCACCAATAGAATGGGAGTGGGCATGGTCGCTTTCAGGTGGAGGCTTTAGGAGACAGGTGCGCTCTTCCATCCCTGTCTGCAATGTAGGTGCAGGAGGCCCCGAGGCCCAGGAGGATGGTGGAGCTGTAACACGTAGGTCGCCTGGCTCACCAAGTGAAGCAATACCACCCTCCAACAGGATCACCTGCCTTGGAATATTATGTGAGTGAGAAATAAATTTCTATTGTGTTAAGCCACTTTGGGGTTTGCTTGTCAAAGCAGTTACCATTACCCTAACTAATCAACTTACCTTACAGGGCTGTTGTGAGGATTAAATTAGATGTAAATTATATTTTCAAGGATGTACATTTTGTCCTAATTTCATCAGCCCCCCAATAGACTATGGGTTTGGGGGGCACAAAACAGACAGCACATTGGAGGAACAAAAGGAAGATCTGAGAAGAGCAGCTTCAACTGCCCCCAGCACCGCCTCCATGCAACACCAGCCTTGTTGCACCTGCAGATGAGCTAAGAAGGTAGCACCCCCCTGTTAAATTTCACATAACTGAAAAGTGTAGGGATGTCTAACTTCAGGCATGGTTGTATCCAGTAGCTCAAGCCCTGTTGCCTGGCATCTGTTTCTCTTAATTTCTTGGCTCTGTGTGACTTCATTTTTCAGTTAGGTTCTCTTTTCATGGTGGCAAAGACAGCCTTTAGCAATTTAAGGCTTACCCTCTAATAGTTTGGCCACTTGAGTCAAAAGATGGTACTGCTTCCCCACTTATTCCAGAACAGTCTTGAGGGTGATGCTCACTGGCGTGAATAGAATCACTGGATCACCCCTAAACCAATCACTGTAACTCTAATTGACCAGACCGGGTCACATGTTAGCCTCCGGATCTGAGGTGTTTTCATCAGCCTCATTTGAACCATATGGACTTAGGTCGAAGGTCTCCCAAGGGAAAATTGGGGGGGCTGTCCCCACAAGAAAATGGAAGATATGCTGGGAAGGCAAAACCAACAGATATCCCCTATGACAATGGTGGGGACAGTACTGGATGCTATGGGAGCAGAAGGAGGGGTCACCTAATTCAGCCTAGAGGTTGGAGAATGCAAGGCAGGAGAGAGCATGCCAGGCACAGGGAACAGCACATGCAAGGACCCAGTGAGCAAGAGACCATAGCACATGTGGGAAACTTCATGTAGAAGGCAGGTGGAATGGAAGGGATTACACTGAGATGGCAAAACCAGTTAGAAAGCTGACTGATGAGAGACTGGGGTAACTTGGAATAGAGTTGGTGGGAAATTGTTTGCAAAAATTGCTGCAATTATTTATCTCCCTATATCCATGCCCCAAAGTCAAGTCTGTTTCTCTACTCCTTGAATCTGGGCACGGCTTCTGATTTTCTTGGGCCAATTCCAAGCCAAGGCCTCAAGAGTCCTTGCAGACTCCCTTCTCTCCTGGAAGTCAGCCCAGCCCCTGGGTGAACAAACTGCTGCCATTCTGCGGGATGATAAGAGACACATGACACAGATCTGAGCCACCCCACCCGAGGCTCTGTGATGTGAGACCCCAGCCGAGGGAGGCAAAGATGCTACATGGCCTGTAGCTGACTGCAGATGATGACGCAGCCCAGCTGAGTTCAGAAGGACTGCCCAGCTGGGCCCATACCAAATAGCCAACTTCAGCACGTGGGCTAAATAAATGGTCATTTTAATCCACTAAGTGTTGGGGAGGTTTGTTTGCCATATAGCAATAAAGAATTGGTATAGAGGACATTTACAGGAATGAAGTGTGTAGGTTTGGAGGGAGGCAAGATTCAAGAGCTTGTCAAGGAAAAATGACCGGATTTTGATGCCTGTCCATTCCACAAATATTTATTGAGTATCTATTCTGTGTCAGGCAGTATGCTGGAATCTAGTGATGCAGTTGTGAACAGGACAGATACAGCCCTTCTTCACGTAGAATTCAGTTTTTAGCAGGTTGAGTTTGAGACGCTAGTGGACAATGAGGTGGAGCTGTCCAGCAGGAGGTCTGCTGATTTCCTATCCATTTTTTTCTCTGTTGTCTCCTCCCTTGTCATCACTCCTACGTCCATCTTTCTGTTCCTCGTCATGTATCCTTAAGTAAGCCTGCTTTCTCTCTTGGGTCTCACTTTGCTCGTGTATAATTGTAGCAGGGGTGGGATGAGAAGCTCCACAAGTTTCTTCTGCTTCTGTGAAGGTAGGAAGTGACTTCATTGTGTGGCCCCAGTCTAGGACTGTCTGCACCTTGTCCTGCAGACTCAAATGGTAGAGGCTGGGTCCATACTGATGACTGGTAAACACATGCCCAGCTACCTGTGCCTATCAACTTGGGGCAGCAGGATGGCAGACCAGGCAGGGGTCTGGGACCCTCTCAGAAGTGGTTAGCAGCCACAGGGCCACCGGTCAACTGAGGCCAGGTGTGATTTATGGTGTAGTGAATCAGGGCTTTTAAGCCTGGAAAGATGATGGCATAAGGTCCCCAAGTTACCATGACAACCCAGACCTAGAAGCAGAAATAGGTAGAGCCGGCAGGGATGGGTGTCATCTTCAATCAGAGATGGACGCTGTAGTGAAGTCAAGGTTGTCTCTCCAAAATTCGTTTCACCCTTCCACCTTGCCTAGCAGTCCTGGGTTTGGGTGAGATTGGCCACACCCCCAGCTCCAGGGCTGGGACTGACTGGTCCTAGTGATTGTCTTCCAAGGTAGTCCTGCCCCCAGGGGCATTTGTAAATGAGCGGGGGCAAGTCTGTGTCCCAGAGACTAGAAGGTGCTATTAGCATTTAGTTGGGGGTGGGAAGGCTAAGGAGGGTAATGTCCTGAGATGTACAGGATAATTCGGCGCAACAAAGAATTGACCCACCCAAATGCCAATCACACTGGCGCGGAGAAACACTTCTGAATCAGAGCACCCTCACCTCACTGGTCCCAGTGATTGGGTCAGGAAAGCCAGACCTCAACCAATCAGCACCTGTCAAACTGCTGGCCCCAGGGGATGGTTTAAGCAAGAGGCTTAGGACCTGTGCTAGGAATTTGGAAATATTTTTTATCCCCTTTCTTTTGGATGTTATGATATGAAGCTATGGGGCCAGAGTGATTGTAGCCACTTTGCACCACACAGAAGCCAGCCTGAGATTGTTGCTGACAATAGAGGAGGGGAAAATTGAAAGAATTATAGAGAAACAAGCCTTGATCAAACCACACCTGAAGTCTATCCTATTACTGGACTTCATTAGTAAGCTGAGCCAATTCCTCCCTTATTGTTGGAGCTAGTTTGAGTTGGGTTTCCTGTTCCTGCTATGAAGCAGCCTATTGAATTCAGAAACTGGGGTCTAGAAGAGTGTGGAGCTTGGCCAAGACCACGTGGGCCTGTGGTGGAACCATGCGGTATGCTCCAGGGGCTGGGGAAGGCTTGAGTCTGGTCCAGAATGATAGAGGCCTTTGTTGGGCTGAGTCTTTGCTGTCTTCCTGGTCTTCCAAAGGCCAGAGTCCATATTCCCCTTAGTGATATGGCTGCTATCTAGCCTAGGATGGGGAAATAAAAAAATCCCTGGGCTGGGAGGCAGGAGGCCTGGGTTCTCACGTAGGCTCTGTCCCTGGCTGGCTAACTGGTCATAGGAACAGCACTATCCTCTCTGGGCCCAGTGTGGCCCGCCTATAAATGGGAGAGGGTCAGGCAAGAGAAACACCCACTAAGTGCTTTGCTGAGGGCTTATTAACCTCAGAAAAAAGAGACCCAGAGCTGCTGTGAGTTCCCTTCCCTCCAGGGGCTCTGGAGCCTGCCCCCTCCTCTCCTCTCCCCACCGCCAAGCTGGGTCCCCAAGACTCTGAGTCATACACCTCAAGGTAGAGCTTGAGCCACACGTGCACCCCGCCTCCTGGTTAGCATCCCCCTTACCTCCGTGGTATGAGAGTACACCTAGAGCCAGGAAAAGAGCACAGGGGCAGCCATGAGGGCATGGGTGCCTGGGCTGTCCCCAGACTCTATTTCAGAGCTGGGCCTGGTGTTCAAGGCACTCAGGGGAGTAGCTGAAATAATAATGGTAATAATGTTAATATTTGATAGTATTGTAGCAGACTGGGAGTTTTCTCCACTCCCCAGCCCCTTCCTGGGGCTTGGTGCATATCTCCTTCTAGAGTCCTGGCCGATACCGAGCTAGGATGAAAAACTAGGGATTTGGGTAAAGCAGGAAAAAAGAGACAGACTCAGTTAGCATCTAGACTTATTGAAGTTACCTATGAATCTATGTGAATCAGGACTCTTGGTTGCAAGTGACAGAAACCCAACTACATTAGTTAGGGTAAAAAGTTAAGCTGCTGTAACAAAAATGCCACGCAGTGCAGGGACCTAAAGAATAAAAAAGTTTGCTTTTTCTGGGTGTGAGGCCCAGCAATCTGTGTTTTAACAAGCCTTCCAAGTGATTCTGAGAGTTCAGGAAACACTGCCCAAGGGTGCTGTTCCCACCTGCACTGTTGAAGCTGGGTCACCAAGGGCTGTGGCCAATAGAAGGGGACAGAGCTCACGAAGGAGGCACACTGACTTTTAAGGCTTAAGTCAAGAAGTGGCATACATCACTCCCATTCCTATTTTATCGGTAAGACTTAGTCATATGGCCCCACCTAACCGCAAGGGAGGCTGGGAAATGTAGTCCAGTCATGTGCTCAGATTGAAAGGAAATAATCTGAGTCGGAGAGGGAGGCAGTGGAAACTGCTGTGAGCTCAGCATCCAGGTTACTGGGTGAGGGTAAAATTTGGAATTGTTTGTTTCAACCAGAGCACCAGGACTATATACTGCATGGCAAAATTCCTACACCAGAGTGAGAAGGCTCAAAGAAGATGGTTTATCCATATTGTCGTCTGACACAGATATTTAAAAAATATGTATTATGAAATATTTAAGACATTGTGGTAGACTGCTAAAAGTTTGTGACAGCACATAAAATGTTGGTAGACTACATTTCCCAGCCTTCCTTGCAATTTGATGTGACCATGTGACCAAATTCTAACCAATAAGATGAGAGCAGAAGTTATTTGTGCCATTTCCTGGCTCAGGCTTTCCAGGGGGTGGCTGAGCCTCCCATCTGAGCTGTTCATGCCATACTGGATACAGATGATTAGGGGTGGGGGTAGAGCCCTAAGGTCGAAGGAGCCTGAGTCCCTGAAATATTTCTCAGCAACTGAAAAATAGACTGTGCTTTAGCTAGTAAGCAGTGGTGTACCAAAGGGGAGGGGTGGGTGGTGAGACTGATCTGCCCCCAGTGCAGGTGATGAGGGGTGCATTGTCTGTAAAGACTTTTAAAACAATAGTAAAACTGGCTAAATTGGATCTGCTTTTTATGATCACCATATGCCTGCAATTGTAGACATTGTCGGTGTTAAAATATTCCTTCCCACCAGGGAGACGGCTCCCACCAGCAACCCCGACCCTCCGATATGCCGGTGGATTTGGGGCCTATTTACTATTGGAACCCGGTTTACCCCAGCTAATCAAGACATACATAAGGGTATAAATAGCGATAGGATGAGCACCCATATGTACATCACAATGATTAGGGAAAGAAAAATTACAAATAGAACATGAAATTTTAAAATCAGATTTCTTTTGGAGATCAAATTCAGATACCTGAGAAATCTCACTGAGTTGGTGAAAGGACCCCGAGGGGACCTCGCATTCCGCAGGGGCCGTGTTGGAACCCTGGACTGACCTTCTGGAGTAAGCGCTAAGGCAATGTGGAGGCCACTAGCTTCCCAAAACTTGGGCTTTAATGGGAGTGAGAGTGGGGCCCAGGGTATGAATCAAGAGAGAGAGGGAAGGGAACGGGACGTGAACGGGATTTCTCAGAGACCAAGGGAGGCAGGAGGGTCATCGGGACATGGAGCTCCAGCCCTTGAGGTGAGAAGGGGCGTGAAAGTCAAAGTCAGCCTCCTGTGCTTGGCTGCCTGCTGCCTTGAGGCCCAGGGAGAAGCTCCTGAAGGAGTCTGGTTAAGTGCTGCACATCCCACAGAGAGTGGATGTGGAGACCTAGCCCAGCCGTGAGATTCAAAACAGTTTTATGAAAGCCACTGATGAGGGGCCAGGGGCAGCGAATGGGCCACAGATAAGAACCAGACCAGTGTGCTGGGGCCACTTACAACTAGGCTTATTGGCCAACCTCGAGGTGCCCCAGAGGCCTAGGCTTCTGCCCTTGGGTTCTCCCTGATGCTGTGATTAATCACAGTGGAAGAGGAAAAAGATGAGTTCTTGACAATCACCTAAGCCGAGACTCTGTTGCTGAGAAGGCTCCTCAGACCCTAGACCCCATTTCAGCAATGGAGAGCAGATGGACTCTGATGGCACATGTAACATGGCAGCTTTACCTTTCTCAGGCACCCCCCAGTGAGGCTGCTGGAGTTGCCCCTTGAAGAGGGCACCCCACCTCCTGTTACTGGAGTAGCCGGGATGGGCTTAGGCTGGCAGGCTGCATCCTTTGCAGCATTAGAATTAAGGACAAGCATGTGTGTATATTGATGGAAATGATCCGGAAGAGAGGGAGAAATGGAAGATCTGGGAGGATGAAAGGGGAATGGCAGGAGTGCAGCACCTGAGCAGGTGAGAGGGGATGGGAGCCTGGGCGCAAGGGGAGGGTTGGCCCCTGTAGAAATGGAAACTGTGACTAATGAGGAATAATCAGGGGTCATGCAGGTAAAGCCATGGAGAAATAGTGTCCCAGGCAGAGGGCACAGCCTGGGGAAAAGCCTGGGCCGGAGTGAGGAGCCCAAGCCAGCCAATGTGGCTGGAGCACAGAAGGGGCTGGAAAAAACAGCAGGGCTGGTGAGTCATGGAAGGAGTCTGGACCCAACCCAGAGGGCCACTCTGAGCCCTGGAGGGGTTTAAGCAGAGTGACATAACCATAATTTGCTCGAGAAAGATCCTCCTGCTTGCACAGTATGGCCGATGGCAGGAGGGACTGGACTGTGAGCAGAGGGACCAGGGAGTCATCCAAGGGACAGATGGAGGTGTCCTGGCTCAGGGCCCAGCAGAAGCCCTTCGAGGCATCTGTTCAAATAATATTTTAAGAAGAGAAAGCTGCTGCATCCGGCATAAATAGGGAAGAGTTCCAGGCTTAGCTCTAACCCTGCCTCACCCTGAGGCTTTGGGCAAGGCCCTCCCCTCCCCTGAGACTCAGTTTCTCCATCTGCAGACCCGGAAGAGGCGGCTGGGCCCCGGTCTCCAGGCCTCCTCCGGCTGGTGGCCTCTCTGTGGTTCATGCACAGAATTGCCACAGGGAGGCAGCAGCACACCACGTGTTCTCATGCACTTGTTTGAAGCCTTACACAGATTTTAATGAAGCGAAGGGCTCATTAAAATACACATTTCTGGGCGCCCCTCTTAGGGTTTCTGTGAGTCTAGGATGAGGCACAAGATTTGCAATTGTAACCAGTTCCCAAGTGATGCTGACACTTCTGGTCCAGGGACCCCACTTTGAGAACTACTGAGGCTGAGGATGGGGAGGTAGGGGGCCACCTCTGACCGACGCAGACATGGCTGCTGGGAAATCACTGTGAACTGGGTGGCCACTCCCATTTGTCATCGACATATTTACTTTTCTAAGCCCCGTTAGATCCCTTTTTAAAAAGCAAGATGTATTATTTCACTCCTTCAATAACGACCGACCGAGCCAGGTTCTGTCCTGGACACTGTTCCAGGTCCTGGAAACCCATCGGTGAGCAAAGCAGATAAGTGCAGTCCCAGCACTGTGGAGTCCAGCAACATAATAATGAGTGTTTAAGTAAGTTATGCAGGGTGTTAAAAGGTGACGTGCTCCGTGCATTGGAGTTTGGAAGAAGGAGGGCAGCCAGGGCAGGTTCTCAGTGAAATGGTGACTTGTGAGTCAAACTTGAGAGAGATCAAGGGGATTAGCCATATGGTTCTGGGGGAAGATGATGTTAGGCAGAGGGAATAGTCTGTGCAAATGTCCTGAGGTGAAAGCCTGTCTGGCTGTTGGAGGAACAGCAAGGAGGCCAGTGAGGTCAGAGCAGTGTGAATAAGAGGGAGCAAAACTGAAGGTGAGGCCAGAGAGGTGACTGGGGGGCCTTGTAGGTTGTGCAAAGGCCTTTAGCTTTTCTCAGAGTGGAAAGGACTGGCGTGATCTGGGTTGGTTTTAACAGGCTCCCTGTGGCCCATACTATAAAGAGGAAGGGTGGAGGCTGGGAGAGCAGGAGGAGACTATTGCAGGTGTCCAGGCAGAGATGATGGTGGCCCCAGCCCAGGGGAGCAGTGGAGATGGAGAGGGGTGGTAAGAGGTCATCCACACCGACACACACACGTGCTCATTCACACTCATTTGCTTTTTCCATAAGTAAATCGGCCTGGTCACTGCGATTATCTACTCCCCATCCTGGCTCTGCTGTTTTCTAGAGTGATCTCAGGCAGGGGCCTTAACTTCTTTGTGCCTCAGTTTCCTTTGCTGTAAAACGTGGACATTGGCGGTACTCAACACCAAGGGTTGTTAAGAGTATTATGTGATTTAAATACAAGTTTTAGCATCATCTTGACTTGACCTCTTAGTGCTGCTCACGGCTGCTCAGGAGTAAGGTCACGACCCTGCAGCCAGCCTGGCCCAGAGTCCAGCACCCCAACCCTGGGGCAACTCATTAATCACTCCAGTCTCAGTTTACCCATCTCTAAAAGGGGAGTGTCAGTAACACTTTCCTTTAGGGATGTCCCAGGGGTGGCTCCTGGCAGAGAGGGCCCCACATGCGGGAACCCTTCAAGGCAGGTAGGTTGTCAGCATCCTCGTTCTCACGGTGCCTCCAGATATTATCAGAATTTTTCCTGGCAGTGTGTCCAGAGTCGACCCTGCAGAGCCAGATCCACCAAAACTCTTGGCCTGTGAGAGACCTTCAACCCAGTCTTGAGAGTCAGATAAACTTGGTGTGGCCTAAAATCCCACCCCAGCTGCAGACCAGCTTCTGGACAGATCACCTTTCTGAGCTATTTCCTCCTCTGTGAACTAGAGTTGGTTATATTTTGTGAAGATTAAGGCACAGATGCTGCCTGTGGTTCTCACACCGGGGTTCCTCGAGGAAGTGGGACCTGACGAGGGGCTGGAGGCACCGTTCTGAGGTGGGGGTCATTTACGACAGTGAGCTGGACTCGCCCTTGCTCTCAGGCCCTCCCTGCCCTGCCTCGTACCTCAGGGCACTACATTCCCAGGCTCCGCTCCCTCGCCTCCCACCTTCCCAGCAGGTTTGACCAGTGGGAGGCCCTCCTGGAGATGGGGGGGTAGGAGAGAGCAGAAGCCGGGGTCTGCCTCCCTGTCTCCATCGGCTTTTTGTTAGGCCTTCAAGGCTGCTTCTCCGTGGTGGCTTCCGCCCCCAGGGGACCGCCCTGCTGCCATTCCACCTTCTGCCTTCTGGTCCCAGCTTCTGGGCCCTGTCCCCTCTCTGCCCCTCCACCCCGAGGGCTGGTATTGAGCGAAAGAAGCTGTTCACTAAAGAGTGTGCCTGCACACCTGCCAGGCGATTCTGTTTACGTGACATTCAAGAACAGGCGACACTCCTCTGTGACAGAAATCAGAGCAGCAGCTGCCATGGGGGCTGGAGGGGATGACTGGGAAGGGGCTGGAGGGGACTTTCTGAGATGGAAATGTTTTATACCTGGATTGAGGCCTTGATTACACAGGGGTGTACATTTGTAAAGACCCGTTCCACCATACCCTCAAGACCTGTGCGTTTAACTGTGTGGACATCAGATGTCAATAAAACTAGTTAAGAAGAGGAAATCCCCGACCACATTCTGGAAGTGTTTCCTGATTTCCTGGTTGGATCCTGATGAAAGCACGGGTTTTATTTTTCAACAAACACAGGCAGACCGCAGAGGAGGATATACAATGTACATAGTGGGATTAATCTTTTCAACAATAAAACACAAGACTTCAAACAATTTCACATGTGGCTTGGTTTATTTCCGGCCATGTTCCCCAGCCCTGGGGAGGTATCCTGCATTGTCCCCTGCCTTTCTCTAGTCAAAAATGCTGCGAAGCGCTGGCCTGTATACGGCGTCCAGCTCTGCGCCTGGTACATGGCGCGAGCTCCAGAAAGGTTAATTCTTACGACCGCGAGTTGGGTTTAATGCATCACGTTAAAGGCCTTTCTCTGACTTTCTTCAAGACGGTGTGATTTCACCTTGTGATTTTTGCAAAGGCTTCAGCCCCTAAATTCTGCCCAGGACGGGGAGGGCTTTCTCAGACAGCACAAGCCTGACACAGAAGTTCATGCATAGACACGTGTTCAGGGACGTTTGTATGTCACCCCGGGAAAGGAAGCAGGAGAGTGAGAATATCTGTGCCCCTTTTCATCATACCCCCAGAAAACAGGCAGTCCAGCCCAGCACCTGCTCAGCTTAATGACTAAGGGAGACATGGCTGCCCCATCGCCTGGAAAGCTAGCCTGTGCGCGTGGTTGACAAAGGCTGTGCATAGGCTGAGAATGGACCAGAAGATACTAGAAACCCGGCCAGCCTCCCAGGCTGTGAGTTAGAGGAAGGGGGACCCGGGCACACATCCCCGCTGTGGCTCAGGGTCCAGACGGACCAGGCGGCGTGTGAAGCTTCTCCAGGGCCCGACAGTGCACCCACGCTGGATGGTTGCCTGTAGCCAAGTTGCCTGCTGGGAAGGCCGGGCACCGAGGCTTGGTTCTCAGCCCAGCTCTAAAAGGTGCTGTTCCATGGGCTGCGGCCCCTGGGGGGTGGGCAGGGCCCAGGCAGGCACAGGCGACGCTGGGTCTCCAATCGGCAGAAGGGGTTCTGGTTGGACACCCGGGTGGTTATGCCCAGCCCACAGGTGGTGGAGCAGGGGCCCCAGGCTGTGCTCCATTCTGGGCAGGGGACGCCAGGGGATGAGGGAGCAACAAAGCCAGAAAACTGGGGTCCTGGGGGGAAGAAAGAGGGGTCAGCATTGCAAGGTCAGGGTTTAACAGCCAAACCAACCCATTGGCTTGCGGTGCAATCTTGGTCGTGTTGCTTAACCTCTCTGGACCTCAGTTTCTTCCTATGTAAATTTCCTAATAGTTGATTATGGGGATTGAATAAAATAGTGGAGGTGGAGTGCTGAACACAGTGCCTGATACTTGTAAGGACTCCGTAAATATTGGTTATTAGGCAATTTTGATGGTGCTGACCATGACGGCCCCCCAGAACACAGTGACTTTCTCGTTGCTGTATCCTCCCTGACTCCTGTGATAAACAGCATCTTACGGGAAGGTAGTTGGGACCTGTGCCTGTGGGGGTGCTGGGACCTGGCGGCAAGGATGCTGGTGGCCCCAAGGCCGCGCCTGGAACAAGAGGGTGGGTCCCCACGATCAGGCTTTTCCTCCTCCTCGAGTCCTGCTCTGCGCTGTTAATATTTTGTCCTTCCTTCTGGCCCTTAATAACCAGTGGTTTTCAGCTGGGGGAAGTTTTGCCCCTGGAGGACATTTGGCAACATCTGGAGATGCTTTTTGTGGTCCCCACTGAGGGTGGGGCTACAGAATCCAGCAGAGATGCTGCTAAACATCCTACGGTGCATAGGGTAGCCCCCTGCAAGGAATCACCCGGCCCACACGTCACTGGTGCCGAGGCTGAGAAACCCTGTGTCTGTATGCACGCGTGTGCCGTATGTATGATGTCTGTGTGTACATATGGCTGTAGACACACACACGTAACGGAGATCAAATTGCACATGTGGTGCCTTTTTTATACCTAAAGTGAACTCATTGGCCCTCTCCTGTGTATTTAATCAGATGTATCACGTTCCATCGTAGAGATAAGAGCTACCATCAGTGGAACATGTGCGCTAGGCCCCATTACAACTGCTTTCCTCGTATTTACTCATCCCGTCCTCACGACAATTCTATAAGGTGGCTGCTCTTATTCTCATTTTACAGTTGGAAGAACTGAGACACAGAGAAGTGAAGCAACTTTCTCAGAGTCACACAGCTAGGAAGCACTGGAACTTAGAACCCGGGCAGACTCCATGCTCAGCCCACCACGCTCTACCGCCCCTCGTGCAGCGCTGTTGTCTGTGGACCCAATGCACTCTTTTTGGTTGCTTTTTTAAAAATCACATTCATGTAATAATAATAATTTAAAAAACCCAGTGACATCACAACAAAATCTCTAAAACTGAAGAGTTTATAGCAGGAGGCAGGGTCTTTCCTCCCCCTCTGACCGCCCCTAGGCCCACGTCCTCCAGCTTTGCCAGTTCAGTGTGAGTTCCTCTTTTAATAAGCCCAATATTATGCTATTATATAACTTTTAAACTATATTATGTAAATACATTGTTAACATGTAGGGATACATTATAAATGTAACTAGCGTATGCGTTATAACTACACCTCTGCTATCAAATTCGAGAATGGGTTCCAGTGTCCCAACCCACCTCTCCCTGCATGCTGCCACCAATTTTCCTGTTTAATAACTTATGATTTAAAATGATCTACTTGCCCCGCTGCTTCTTGCTTGTGGGTTTTAAAGGGGTCTTGTGACTCCGCCCCTCGCTGTCTCCGCCGCCCCTCCCGGCTTCTTCTGTCGGGAAACCGTCCCTGTGACCCCGGGCTCCTGCCCCTGGGCGGCCACCCCCGGCCACCCCTCCAGGTCCCCGCCCGCCGGCCGCGCGCGCTCACCTTGGGCCGGGAGGGGCTGCACCCCCGGCCCCGCTCCCTGGTCGCACACCCACTCGGGGCAGCAGCGGCCCGGGACATCCACCCTCCTGGGGCGGGGGCAGTCCCGGCTGGGCAGCCGGACGTCCTCGGGGCACAGCGGCACGCAGGTGAAGCCGCCGTCCTCGCAGCGGCAGCGCAGCCGGCAGTGGGGCTGGAAGGTCTCGCCGTCCCGGTACACGCGGCCGTTCACCTCGCAGCGCCCGTCATCCTCTCCCCCTGCGGGGCAGAAAGCGGGCCCGTCGGTGACCCCGGCTGCGCCGACCACCCCACCGCACGGCCCTCTCTGCAGGGCTGGCCCAGATCCCGCTGGCAGCAGCGGCCTCGCAGCGTCGGAGCGCAGCCGAGGGGCTCGGCCCGATTCTGCAGCCCCCGCACCCCCCGGGCCTGCCTGGCACCTGCGGGGAGACGCGCGGCGCCCTGCGTCCCCGCACAGCGTCTGCGGGCAGACTGTCCTGGTCGGAGCCCCGGCTCCGTCCTTTATTAGCTATGGGCCTCGGCAGGTGTTATCACTTCTTCTTGCCTCAGTTTCTTCATCTGCAAAATGGGTTATAAGGGTGCTTATTTCACAGGATTGTGGTATAGACTAAATGAAATGATGTGTGTAACGAATCCAACATGAAAGAAACCTTCAACACACCCTAGCTGCTCTGTGGTTATGATCAGTATAATTACCACATATTCATAATATGGGACTATCATATACACACAGATTTCGTGCCACAGACTTTCATGGTCCACCTGCTGTGTTGTAGTCATCACCTTCAGGTCAGGGCTTAACTTGCTCGCTGTGTGACTTTGGGTAAGTTACCTAACTTCTCTGAGTCGCCTTAACAATAGCAGCGATGAGAACAACAATCTGTACCTTCAGTTACGTGAGAGAATATGTACAGAGCATCTAGCATGGTGCTAAGCTTAGAGTAGGTGCTCAAGAAACCCTCTGAATGAAGCCCTCAGGAGGTGGGCATTCTTACCACTTCCTCCACCGGACACGTCCTCCCTGAGGGCTGGGGCGGACAGGGTTCACCCTGGCCTCCCCCCGCCCCACCAGCTCGGAGCATGGGTGGGACACACAGGCCCTCAGAAAACGCGCTTTGAATGACTGCCTGGCATCAGGCTCCGTGCAGAAGAGACCCTGATAAAATACTTCCGACTCCTTATAACTCCAGAGACACATATCACGCCCCTCCTGTGTGACAGCCGCTGTGCTCCTAGCCAGGACTAAGACACGGTCCTGCCTGGAGGGATGCAAGGGCCAATGGGGGGGTGGGGGGTGGGGGACAGATGTGAAAGTCCCCACCTCTGAGACGGAGTGAAGAGCCCTGGAGGGGTGCATGCAGGCTGCTCTGCCAGTACAGAGGAAGGAGCAACCCGGAGGGCCTCCTGGAGGTGGGCATGGCAGTCCAGCTGGGGCTGAGGGACTCAGTGGCAAGCAGGCTTTCCCAGGTCTTCTGAGAAAACCTCATAAAGGCTCATATACACCCAGGAATTTTAGAACCATACAGACTTGGCTTCAAAGCCCAGTTCCCTGCTGCTAGCTGTGGGACCTGGGGCAAGTTACTTCACCTCTCTGAGCCCTGGTACCCTGCTCACAGGGCCGTTGGAGGAGTACTTGAGCTGGTGCACTTAAAGCATTTTGCCCCAAACCTGGAACATAGCAGACGCTCTGCTCCGTAAACGGGAGAGGGTGATGCTTATTCCTGTGGAGAGGACAGGACCAGCGTTGGCTCCCTCCCCATGTTCCTTCCAGGCCACAGCCCTTTGGTTCCAAAGCCCTGACTTTTTGGACCCTGTGGCTGCTGGTTTCTTAGGAACCACGGGGGCAGCCTCAGCTTAATCCAGGCCCCTGGCCTGGCCGAGCCCAGGTCTCCGGGCCTGACTCCTGGGGCCGCAGCCCTGGGGCCTCCTGGTCGCTGGGATGACCTGGTAAACAGAGGGATTGTTTAGGAAAGTCAGCTGGAGGGGCCATAATTTTAGCAAGGTTTCCTGGTGCCTCTCCTGCATCCTCCAGCTCAGGGCCGGGTCGGGTGGGCCTGGGGGTAATGACTCCTGGGCAGCCACTCCCCACCCCAGGGTCTGTGGCACCTGTGTGCATCGTCCCAAGCACCACAAGGCACCTGCAGACTTACTCGCTCTCGGATTCCCTCCCCACACCCATACACACACAGCTGCCAAAACTCTGCTTCTCCCCCAGGCACTCTCCCATGCCCCCTTGTCCAGAAACCTCCCCCAAAGAACTTCAGAGCACAGTCTCGTCATCTGGTCATTTCTGTGTCCCCCTTTCCCTCTGAGAGTCCCTTGCAGGAGAAGGGACAACAGATTTTTTTTTTTTTTTTACCTTCAACTACTTGCACACTGTGTGACCTCAGGCAGGTGATTTAACCTCTCTGAGCCCCAGTTCCCTCATCTGCAAAATAGGGATAGTAATAAGACTGCCTTATCTCAGGGATAAAATGAAATCATGTCTGTTAAGGGCTTGCTCACAGTACATGCTCAGTAAATGGGGCCTGTTCCTGCTGGCCTCACCAGCACTATTGTTATTATTCATTCATTCAACAACGATTTATTGAGTGCCTACTATGTGCCAGGCACTGTTCCAGGCACTTCCAATACAGCAAAGACTGAAACAGGCAAAAATCCTACCCTCACTGGAGCTTTCACTCTAGAGGAAATAAACACAATAAACGAGCAGAGTTTATGATGTCAGATGGTGATTAGTGCTAGAAAAATAAAGGAGGGCGGGGTTAAGGAGTGTGGGGGTGAGCAACCTGTAAATATGGTGATCAGAGGAGGCCTCCCGAGAGGTGATATTTGAGGACAGCTGTGAAGGAGGTGAAGGAACTTGCCACAGAGATATGGGGGGGGGGGGTGAGAACACCAATAGCAGGAACAGCCAGTGCAAAGGCCCTGAGGTAGGAGCATGCCTAGGGTGTTTAAGGAATAGCAAGGAGGACAGTGTGGCCAGAGCAGAGAACAGGAGGGAGAGAGACAGTTAGATGAGGTCAGAGAGAAAACAGGAGCAGGATTCTTGGGGCCCTGTAGGCACTGAGAGGACTGTGGCTTTTACTCTGAGGGGATGGGAAGCTGTTGGAGGTGTTTAGGCAGAGGAAGGACATGATCTGACTTACTTATTAAAGAGGCCCTAAGCTGCTGTGTTGAGAATAGACTGGGGACAAGGACGGAAGCAGGGGGCAGTGAGGGGGCTCCTGCAAATGCAGACACGTGGTGATGGGGCTCAGACCAGGATGGCAGCAGCAGACGGACTGAGAAGCGTTGGATTCTGAAAACATTGTGGAGAATTTGCTGGTGGGCAGCATATGGGAGGTGAAAAAAAGGGGGATGTCAAGAATGACTTCATGGGGGCCGGCCCTGCGGCCGAGTGATTAAGTTCGCACACTCTGCTTCAGTGGCCTGGGGTTCACCAGTTTGGATCCTGGGCGCGGACCTACACACCACTCATCAGGCCATGCTGAGGCGGCATCCCGCAAAGAATTAGAAGGACCCACAACCAGGATGTACAACTATGCACTGGGGCTTTAGGGGGAGAAAAAAAAAGAGGAGGATTGGCAACAGATGTTAGCTCAGGGCCAATCTTCCTAAAAAACAATAACAAGTTGGTAATATTTATAAAAAAAAAAATAAAAGAATGACTCCTAGGTTTTGAACCTGAACCATGGGAAGGATGCAGACGCCCTCGACTGAGTGGGGAAGCTGCAGGTTCGGGGTGCAGGACATCAGGCGCTCACGCTGGACGCGCACCAGCTTGAGTGGCCCTCGAGTGTCCAAGGAGTATGTGAGAAGAGGTTTTGGGGCAGCATGTTCCCTCCGGAGCCAAGACCCAGACCCGGCCCCCGTGAGGGCTTAGCTGGCTCTGGCCCCACTGTGGGTTCACCAGCTCCCAGCCTCCAACTTCCGTCCAAATATTAAACGTTCAGGAGCACCCACCATGCTGCCTGACCAGGGCTGAGAGTCACGGGAAGGAGCAGGGGTCAAATAAATCCTTGGCCTCCAGGTGTGTGAAGTAGGAATCAAGATGAGATAAG
The DNA here is from genome assembly GCF_041296235.1 of Equus asinus. NCBI lineage: Eukaryota > Metazoa > Chordata > Mammalia > Perissodactyla > Equidae > Equus > Equus asinus. Next base: position 35,042,928 of record NC_091804.1, on the reverse strand, counting down.
AAAGTCCCCTTAGTGAAGTACCAGCTGCTCATATGAACCACAATGACAATACCAGCTGCTCATATGAACCACATGCTGAGTGTCAAGCAGTCAAACCATGGAAAGGAAGATTGTGGGGCCAGTTCCCCGAGTTCAAATCTCAGCTCTGCCACTTATGAGCTGTGTGATTTTAGGTACATTGCTTAACCTCTCTGTGGTTCACATTTGTGAAACCCTTAGTGGCTGGCACAACATGGGCAGTGCTATGCAAGTGTTCAATAGAGACACTGCCGAGTGCCCTACAAGTGTCGTGCTAGTCTAAACAACAGCCTTGTGAGCTGTGTTATTTATCTCATTTTTTTCTTTAGATTAATTTTTATTAGGAATCATCTATGAGTTTATATAACAGTTACATCCCTTTCTCCGTAGTATACTCTGATGATTAAATAAAGCATTTAACAAGGACTTACTCCCGATGATGTTCTGTCTGTAAGCTTTCTCATTTTTCTTGTTAAAAAGGTTTTCCCTATAGATGGACTCATTGTCGGTGAGTCGAGGGCCTCTCTCTCTCTCGTTCCTGTTTTATGAAAGTGTGACATGCACATGGAGGAAAGAGGTGAGTCGCTCTACAAGGCTTGTTATGAAGAGGAGGGGGGGGAGGAAGGGAACAGTCTCACCTCTTTCCATTTCTCTAAAGCAGTGGTTCTCAACTGAGGATGATTCTGTTCCCCCGAGGACATCTGACGTCTGCAGACAGACTGTCACACTTGGGGGTGGAGGCCGGGGATCTGCTGGATGTCCTGTCACGCGCAGGACAACCCCCCACAACAAAGAATCATCTGGCCGCAAATGTCCCCAGAGCGAAGCTGAGCACCCCTGCTCCAAGCACCGGGGGCGCCAGGGTCGGAGGAGAGGCGGGAGGCGCAACACGCTCAAGGCCACCAGGAAACAGCAAACTCCGATTCAGACTGTGGTCCAAGGGCTCCCAGCCCAGGAGGCAGACTGACCGGGATGTTGCCTTAGAGCCTGTTTGCCCAGGTCACAAGCTGTGTGACATGAAGTGGGTCGGTTAAGACTGCTGAGCCTCGGTCTCCTCATCTGTGAAATGGGTTTGACGGTACTCACCTCACTGGCTTATTGTGAGGATTATGTGACTGTCATGGGAAGGGCTTAGCACAGCACCTGACATGGACTACGCCCTAAATAAGGGGTTGCACTTTTATTTTCCAAAAAGCATGGGGGGGGGGGTCCTGAGAAGGGATGATGACTCCTGGTTTGAAGAATCTGGGAGGGCTGCTTAGAGGAGGAGGTATTCGCACTTGGCTTTGAAGGTTGGCTGTGATTTGGAGAAGTAGGCGTGGGGGAGGCTGTCCAGGTGGTAGGCTGGCTCCGAGCAAAGACAAGAGGGGGGAAGTAGGGTTTGGGCCTAGGGTGGTTTGCCAGGTGTGACTGGACTGGATGGTATGGATGTGTATCAGAAGCAGCAGTGAAAGGAGGACCCCATGGCCTTGACAGCACCCCCCCAGACACACCCTCCATTAGTCCCGCAAACCTGCTTACAGAGGCACACGGCGCCCCGGCCACCAGGCACGGGCTGGCAGACCAGGCCCTGGCTGGAGTCACAGACGTGGCGATGGTCACAGGGCTCCCCCAGCCGCCGGGCACACACCTGGCAGCAATTGCAGCCGTCCAGCACCAGGGGCACCCCCAGCGGGCACCGGGGTGGTGGCCAGGGACAGGCGCACGGTGTCGGGCACAGCTGGGCACACACCTGCAGAGAGAGACCTCACTCAGCCTCGGTCTTTCAAGCTGGGCAAGGAGACCCTCACCACTGGCTACCTCTCTGCCAGGCAGTGTGCAGTCCGCACCTTGGCCCCAGAGTCACATAGACCTGGCCTTGAACGCTGCCGGGCCCATGGCACTCCCTAAGAGGCAGCAGGGCATTGTGATCACAAGCAAGGACTCTGGACTAGAGCTCCAGTCCTAACTCTGTCCCTTAGTAGCTGAGTGACCTTGGACAAGTTACTTAAGCTCTCTGAGCTTCAGTTTCCTCATCTGTAAAGAGGGGGTAATGGCAGTATCTAAGTCAGACGGTGGTTTGAGGAGCAAGTGAAACAATGCTTGTTGAACCCTTAGCAGGTGGCCTAGCCTGCAGTAGATGCTCCGTGCGTTTAGGACAATGATCATCATTGTGAGTCACAATGAAGGCTTAGCCCTGCCCTCCAGCAGCTTCCAGAAAGGCAAAGCGACAAGATGAGGGATGAAAACAACAGGGCCCGAGACATTTCCAGCAGGTAGACTGTGGATATTTATCTTGAGGGCTGAAGAAATCAAACAGTATCATGGATGTTTTGATCTTTGGAACAATCCAGAATGTGTTTCTGGATGAGCATCAGATCAGCCAGGAAACTTGCTAAAATCCTGACCCCCAGGCCTCCTCCAGGACTTACCAAATCGGGACTTCCAGGGGTGGGCCTGGGGTCTGTAACCGGCTGTCTGGGGGCTTCTGATGCACAGTGAGGTTTCCAGCACCTCTGCTCCAGTCTGACTACACCCCACCCCCCGCCCCCCGCTGCCACGTATAGATGGAAAACTGAGCTCCAGAGACAGGAAGGGGCTTGCCAAAAGTTACAGCCCCTGCTGCAAGCTGGAAGCCTGCCTCCCCATTGAGGACCCAGGGACCCGGGGTGGCGGGAGACTTTTCCCATAATGAGGAAAAGCCTGAGCCAGGTACCCGCCCCCCGGGGCACCGCCCCTCCCCACTCAGGACAGAGAAATAACCAAACCAGAAACTGGATGCCATGGGCTCCCCACACATCCATTTGAAGGTGGGGACCAAGAGGCAGGGATCATTCAAGATGTGCCCAGTGGCCCCATCCGTGGGGGACCAATCTTTAGTAGGGTCTCTGGAGGACTGGAGGGTTTTATCTGGAGGATGGGAGACTTGCAGTTCAGGAAGATGAAATTGATAACCTCATGTCTCCTGAGTGGCCCAAAGCAGGCAATGACCCCTTTGCCCTAGTCCCCACCTGTCCCACCCCTAGGAAACCCCAGTCCTGCAAACCAGCCTTCAGTGGCCTGCAGCTCCCACCCCGGCCACCGGGGGCCACCCCAAACTGGCCGACCAGCCTCTGGCGGGGGTGCACAGGAGCGTTCCCAGGCTCCCATCTGAGACCCCACTGGGTAACAGAGGCGAGGGTGCCCCTGTGGGCATGGAGCCCGTGAGGGAGCCGGTTCCCGTCTCTGCAGGAATTTCAAGCGGGAGACACGGAAGTGGTTCTAGAGAAGACGGCCCAGCCTCGCCCCTAAAGTGTGGTCTGGGACACAGTATTAGCATCAGCATCAGCATCAGCATCACCTGGAAGCTTGTTAGAAATGCGGCATCGAGGGCCCTTCTTTATGAATCCACATCTGCATTTTAATAAAACCAGAGGCGATTCACACGGAGCTGATCTGAGAAGCAATCGGCCGGACTTTTGGGTTCCCTTCCAAACTGGGGGTTCAGCTCGCTCGGTTAGGGGAAGTGGGGGACTCGGGCCAGAACTGGCTCTCGGGTCCGGTCCCTCCCACCTGAAACCTGGGGAGCCGGGGATAGGCTTTCTGCTTTGCACCTGGGCTCCCACTTTGGGCTCTCTCCAGCGGGCAAGCTTGGCAGGGCCGGATCTGCAGGTCCTGAAGCCCAGGAGAGGCTAATACAGATGCTTATGGCGGACATTTACACCAGCATGCCGTGTGCTGAGTGCTTTACCGTGTTGTCAAACTTAACCCTGCCCTGGGAGGTACCGTCGTTATGTCCATTTTAAAGATGAGGAAACAGAAGCCCAAAGCAATATAGTGACAACACCAGTAAGAGGTAGAGTCAGGATCAGGATCCAGGTTCATGTGGATCCACTGCCGAGGCTCTTAATTGCCATGCCCATCTCTTGTCCTCTGGGGCTCTGATGCCACTCTAGGCTCTGCCTCAATTTATCCATTTGTTCAGGAGGGACAATGACAAATCAAGAAGGGTGTTTCACCATCTCCACACCCTCCCCAACCACCCCACCCTTCTGTTCAAGTTGCCCCATCATACTTGGTTTCCCCAGACCCTTACTGTGGTCACCAGGGGGCAGGGCTGTGTGGTAAGAGCCCTGGATGTGGAATCTTCTGGGCCAGAGTTGAAATCCAGGTTCTACTACTGACTTGCAGTGTGACTTTGGACACTTCACTGAGGTGCCCCGTGGGGAGGGAGCTGTTCCCTCCCCAGTAAAATGGGGCGGAGACCACCTATCCTGGAGTCATGACAGGGATTAAATGAGGTCACGGCCAGCTCTCAGTCAATGTGACTTTGCTTGTTTCCAGGTCCCTGCCACCTGACTCCATCCACAGCCCTGAGCCCGGGAGCTCATGGCCTGCCTGGAGGCCTCGGAATTCCCTCTGAGGATTGCTGTGGACTTCCAGGTTCATGACAACTACATCCCTGTGCTCTGCACAGGGTGCTGCCCACTCCCTGGGAGCCGGGAAGATGGAGGGGTGAGGACAGTGAGTCCAGGACGGCTTCATTTTGGTCTCATTTAATCCTGGGCCCAGAATGCTAAGTCCTCTGCTCCAGCTCCCCAAGACACCCACCCTGGCCTTGTGTCCTGCCCGTCCCCTTTGGGAGGACAAACAGTGGCAGTGGGATGCCAGCAGGGTCCTCAACCTTCCCTCAGTCACTCGTTGGGACCCAGGAGAGAGAAGCCCCTGCCCGCCCTCCTCAAAGGAGCGTGAAAACACCTTGAGATCATGGCTCGTGAGGGGCTGATCCCTGTGGCACCAGGAACTCAGCATTTGCACACACAAAGGGCTCAGCATCTGTGGCTTTGGTCCAGGTTGGGGGTGGAGAGGCATAGACTGAAGTCCCCCCATACACACACCCAGGCCCATCCTGGGCCCCACCTCCTCTATTACTCTGATGTCTTTTTGCTGTGTGGCTTTGGGCAAGTTGCTTACCCCTCTGAGCCTTGCTTGACTGAAGACAGGGGATAATAATTCCTTATGGGTTTGTTGGGCATGTTGGCAAGGTAGGCATTCCACAGCCCTTTGAAAAATGTCCCATGAGAGAAGGTCATTATTCCGTGAGGGTGTCTCCCTGTTCCCCTCCATCCAGGCTAGCAGGTCACTTACTGGCTGAGGGTCCAACAGCATTAATGCCCTGGCAACATGGACTTTCCCATCAGTTAGACACCAGCATCCATTCAAATCTTGGCTCATAGTCAGGCAAAGCAGGTCGTGCCTTGAGTCTCCCCGTTCACAACGAGGATGCCCACTTCTGCTTTGCAGAGGGGCTGTGGGGATGGGTAATTATCATAAAAGTCCTCTTTTGAACATTTGCCAAGTTCCAGGTCCTGTGCTAAGCACTATAAGACGAATTGTCACAAATGATCTTCACAAAGGCCCCATGAACAGTATGCCCATTCAACAGAGGAAACAGCCGAGGCTCAGAGAGAAGGGACTTGCATGGGGTCACACAGCAGAGCTGGCCAGAGGCAGCTGTCTGGGTACCAGGGAGGGAAGCTGGGCTGTGCCCCATATGGGGGGCCTGAAAGTATTTTTCCAGGGGGCCCTTGGCAGTGACTTCACTCCTCCCCCACCACACCAAGGAAGTCAGCAGTATGGCTCAGGGCCCAGAGCCCCCTTACCTTTGAGAAGAGGCAGAGAAGGGAGAAGGCCAGCAGGTGGGTCTGTAGTGTGCCTCTCATGTCACTGTTTCCCCCACGGAGCCAGCTTTGAGCCTGGGAGGCAGGACTTGTAAGTCTTTATGTTCCGGCAGCTGTGAGGTCACTCCCAGGCAAAAATACACACACACACACACGCACACGCATGCATGCACGCACGCACGCTGTCCTTTCCTCACTTCTCTTCCCATCCTCATGCTCCCACTGATGAGCCCATTTACCTGAAGGTGAGACCGTGGAGGCCACCAAGGGGGTGCCTGCCAGTGTGTGTGCGTGTGTGTGAGTGTGTGTGTGTGTGCCTGAAAGCCAGAGCCAGTGCCGTGCCAAGAGCCTGTGACAGGCTGGCAGGGGCCTCTCTCACTCCTCCCAGACCAAGAGGGCCTTACGGAGCCCCTGCTGCAGCCCTGCCCCAGCCCCCTGCCCGACCCCAGGAGGGCTGGGACCCAGGAAGTGCTCAGCAGACACCCCCTTAGCAGAGCTGACCCAAGTCGTCCTGAGCCCCGTGGCCTGGACTCTGGGCAGCTTCAGCCGGCCTGCGGTTTCTGGCAGGAAGACTGGCAGCCACCCAGAGGTGGGTGTGACCCAGAGCAAAACATCCCTGGGCGGCCTGTTTGCTTTTGGCAACAAGGGGCCTCCCCGCGGCCTGCTCCCCGGGCTCTGGAAGGTGGGCCACGGGGGATGAGCCTGTACGGGCTAGACCTATTGTGTGCCAGCACTTGCTGAGCACTGCTAGACGATCTGTGTGAACCAAATCCATTTCGTTCAATTCAGCCAACCCAGTGCCCCTCTGCAGGGGCTGGAGACACAGCATCGACCTTGGGATAAAACCCAGAGGGAGACATGACAGTGGGAAAACAGGTGGAATTCCTGGGCATACCAAGGAGGGGTCCTCGTTCAGACTAGAGGCTGACGGACAGCTTTCTGAAGGAGCTGCCTTTACAGGGAGCCGAGGAAAGAGGTGGTTAGAGAGGGCAGAATGTTCCAGGCAGAGGGAGCAGCACGTACAAATGCCTAGAGGTGGGAGAGAGCATGATAGCATTGCCTATTCCGGGGGCTGAAGGTGCCTGGTGTGACTGGAGCTGACTGGGAGGTGGGGAGTGGTGTTGAACATGGGAGAGTAAGACACACAAATTCACCCCACCAGCATTTGGGGGCATCTACAATGTTGCAGCCACTGGGGGGTGGGGGGTGTAAGGACATGGGCTTTGACCGTAGAATTTGGCAAAGATATTAATGGAGGTGGCATCGAAGGGTGGCTGGGGAAGGCTTTGGCCCCCATAATTTCCACTAGTACCCCAAGGGATGGAGCTGGACAGTAGAAGTTTCCAGAATGGGTAGGTGGTGAGAAAGAAGAGTGACTTGATATCGGGGTGATAAGGAAGGACTTTCCAGCAGGGACAAGTTTCTGTCGCTCCCCTCCTGGTTTCAGTCCCAAGGGAAGGAGTTGATGGAGATGGAGGTTGGAGATGAAAATGAGGGATTTGATCATTTGTGGCTGGAGGAAGTGGGCAGGGTGGCAGTGGGGCTGTCCACAGACGCGGAGGGAGGGAGACGCAGTGCTGTTTATCTGGAAACGCTTGTGTTTTGGTCCGAGGCATGCCTAGGGTATTTTGTACCCAGAGTGGCTCATTTTTGAACACCCCCCTCCTTCGTATAACAAAATTGTCTTCAGTAATAATGAGATGAGACAAATCTAGTTTGCGTATGAACTAAAGTTTGCACTTACCGAACAAAAACATTTTCCTTCGCCGTTTACACGGTTTCGCTGTTTTACGTTTTAAACACAAACCAGAATTCCAGGCCATCACGTAGAATGACAGAACTGAAACACCTGCATCTTCGTCTTCACCCTCCCCCGACATTCATTGTTTCTTTCAATCTACCACTGAGATGCAGAAATACTTGACACCACGAGTCTGGAGACGAGAATTGCACTTGAAGCAAATGCGGAAGATTCCAGACTGCTAGGAACTCACTCTTGCGATGAACGTGTGTTCCTGCGACCACGTGCGCTGGGGGCGACTTATTCCTAGAAAGTCTCCAAATTAACTTCCGTGTAGAAGACGTTTATTAAAGGATAAGAAACTAAAACGTGCTGCTTTGAAGCTTACATCTATTTTATTAAAATTCAACAGCTATTGCAACAATTGTTTCGAACTTAGACCAATAAAAGACATTTTCGGGACAGAGTATTTTATGACTGACGTTGTTTAGATTTGCCAGGGCGTGGTGATGACAAAAAGTGGAATTCTTTTCTCAGCAATTTTATTTCATTTTTAAATTCTCTATGGGCAATGCGCCCCTTTTATTGTCTGTACCCAGGCAAGACCACTCCCGTGTCCTGTCCTTGTTAGGACCACTGGTTTTAATAACAATGAAAATGATTGTCTATTGAGCACGCAGAGGAAGCCAGGCCTGTGCTAAGGACTTTTTATAAAAAGTAGTGTTGCTCGTTCCAATATCATTTCTCCTCTCCTCACAGTCCATACCTCAATAAGAAGGGTGATGTTCAGAGAAGTTAAGTAACTTGCCTCAGGTCACACAGCTAGAAAACAGAGCCAGGTTTCCAGCACAGGTCCATATGATTCCAAAACCTATATTGTGGTTTTGTTGCTATTTATTTTGCTTCTGCTTATAGAGCTTTCTGCGGCATATATCTTTTTAATTGAAGCATCATATGTATACAGAGCAGAGCTTAAGGTGAGCTAAAATTAAGTGTACTTCTCGACAACTCTTCACATGTACACACCCGTGTAACCACCACCAGATCAGGATACATCTCCGGAAGTTTCCTCATGCCCCTTCCTAGACTGTACCCTCTGTCCCCCAGGTACTCGCTATTCTGACCTCTGTCTCCATTGGTCAGGTTTTCCTGGGAGCAATGGTTTTGAAGCACTTCTTTCTCGGAGGCAGGAAGGAAGACAGGAGCGAATACGAGGTGCGAGGAGGAGTTGGAGAGAGAAACAATGATCGCAGCCAACTCAGTGACAGAGGAGGGGACCCTCTGCTGACAGTGAGGAGTGGGGCGGGCTGTGCCTCCGAGGGCAGTGCGGAGTGAGGAAGGCCCGGGCCAGGGCTGCCCAGGGAGGCGACAGGAGATGAGTGGGAGAGTTGCCACCTGCCTGGAGGGGCCCCTCTGAGTCAGAGCATGGATTTTTGCTTGGAACGTGTTCTTTCTTTAATAACAGGGGATGGGAGAGCGCGGACAGCGGGAGGCCCTGGGCCCGGCTGGCTCAGGAAGCTTGCGGGCTGGCACTGAGGTGACGATGATGAAAATGTGAAGGATGAAACTTCCACAAACAGTTCAAAGTGTTGAAAGACTGGCAGGAGCTGCCGCTTTGCTGGCTGGTCATGCGTGGTTCAAGCCCCTAAGTTGCCAAGTTTGGCGCTGGAGGGGATGTGACAGTCCCGGGAACTGTGAATCTTTTGGCTGCTGCTGTGGCCCCACAAATAAGACCCCAGAACGAGCACAGCTGCCCTTTGCTTTGCTGGAAGGAAACACAGGCTCGTAAGTCAAAAGGGCCCAGCTTCGAATCCTGCCTCCCCCACCTACTTACAGCGCTGGGAGTGGGGTCCGTAAGAGGCGCACCTCGGGAGCAAGTTCAGGGAGCTCTCCCCCTCAGGTGCCGATCTTGCACTTGCACGACTGGAGAGCGAGTGCCTCCTAAGAGGGAGGCGCCTAGGGCACAAAATGAGTACCTGGTGGGAACTCAATAACATTGGTGGACCGACTAAATGACAATTCCCTCTCCCAAGGTGTTAATTGGGGGTAATTAGGCTGAGGTCACAAATAAACCCCCAAATCTCCGTGGCTTAACCCAACGCAGGTTTCTTTCGGCTTGCGAACAGTCTGATGAAGTCAGGCAGTCTGCATGGAGCTGCCCCCTCTGCTCTTGTCCACTCACATCTGTGCCCCGAGGCATGGGCATCGTCCAGCTGCTTGTTTGTAATGACGACTCCCAGGCCCCACCCTAGAATCAGAATCTGCATTTTAATAAGACCCCAGGTGATTTGTGCGCACATGACAATTGGTGAATCACCGGTCTAGACCAGTGGTCTCCAAGGTCACCTTGGAGAAGACTCGGGGAGAAGGCACATTGGCCCTTGGCTGCCTCAGACCAGCAGTGACACTCATCACTTCCCCTCATATTCTATTGGCCAGAACTGGTCACATGGCCCCACTTAACTGCAGGGGAGGCTGGGAAATGCGATCTTTCTGTGCACCCACGAAGCGGAGCCAGAGTGAGAGACATATGACTCATTCTTTGCCGCACGTATCTTGGGATCTGGGACGTACACTTTTGTTTCTCTGGCCCTAAGTTTCTCCATCTTTTTTTCCTTTTTGAGATGGACTACATGTCCTTTCAGACCTGGGCCAGGCCTAACATTTTAGGAGCTAGGAAATGCATCTGCATAGTGAAACTCACGAAACACAGCTAGATCAGGGCACAGCAGACGGAAGCCGTGGACAAACACCTGCAGTTGAAGGATGAAGCCGGTTCCAGCCGTTCACACTTTGTCAGTTCGTTCCGTGCATTCCTCCTTCGCGTTCACTGCACATCGATCCAGTGCCAAGCCCCATGGGAGAGGCTGGAGAGGGGAGGTGAATAAGATGCCCGGTGCTGGGGTGATTGCCGCTGTTGCATTAGGTAGTAGAGACAGACAACCCCAAAACAGAGCCTGACCCAAGCCGGGCTGGGAGCGAGCAGGGTCAGTGCTCCTGTGGCTGGACATACCAGAGTAAGAGGGACACCTGTACCGTGGGAAAATCCAGAATCAGTCAGATGAAAATCCCAACTCTGCCACTTACTGGTTTCGTGGCTGTGTGTAAATTCCCTTACCTCTCTGGGGCCCAGTTTCCTCTTTTGGAAATTGGGATCTGTGGCAGAGCCTGATGGATGCCCATTCCAATATCCTTTCTCTCCTCCTTCGTCTATAACAGAACCCTGATTTTATTTGGGGTAACAATGCACTCGGCTTTACAGCGAGGCATGGCCACGTGACAAGGTTCCAGCGACGAGACAGAAGCAGAAGTGTTGTGTGCAAATTCTGGGAAGATTTCTTAAAAGGAAAGGGTTCCCGTTTGTCCTACCACCACCACTCCTCGTTTCCTCATGCTTCCAGTCAGTAATCCCACATGATGGTGAAGCTTGACGGCCTTCTTGGACCATGAGGGTACCCTGCGGATGGACCTCATGTGCAGAGGAGGGAAGAGCAGAAATAAAGAAGGAACCTGGATTCCTGATGACACCCAGAGCCTCCATATGCACCCTGGACTTCACTTATGGACTTCATTCACATGATTAAAAAAATAGCATACATATATTATATATATTATAATAATATAAGAATATGCACGTAATATTATAATATGTATTATTCTCTCTATATATAATATATATGTGTGTATACCCTTTGTTTAAGCCACTACTATTTTGAGTTTTTCTGGCTGGCTGTTGCTGGTGTAAAACTGTTACTGATTTTTGTGGTTGATCGTGTATCTGAACTCTTGTTTCTTCTAATACTTTGTCACCTTATTTGCTTTTCAGGCTAGATGATCACACAAATCTACAAACAAGACAGTTTCACCTCTTCCCTTCCAATCTTTGCTCATCCTCTTCTCCCTCCTGATAGCTGTCGCCTGGCTCTCTGGAACTACATATCAAGCAATAGCAGTGATATTGGGCGTTCTTGGCTTGTTCCTGATCCTGATGTGCATATAAATTTTCTCCACGAGGAATAATATTTTCGGGAAGTTTTCAATATTAAAAGCTCTACTAAATTAAGAAACTTATGTTTCTCGTTTGCTAAGCATTTTTTTTTTTCATCATAAATACCTAGGGATCTTATCCAAAGCTTTTTCTGAATCAATTGATATCATCATTGGATTTTTTTCCTTTGAGCTAATAATGCAGTGAATTACACTAGTGGATTTCCTGGCGTTGATGCGTCTCTGGGATAAACCCTTTCTGATGGTGAGGTATTAGCATTATGTGAACACACTGCCTAATTCAGTCCACTGATATTTTATTTAGCATTTTTCCATCCTGTATTCATAAATGAAATGGGCTTATAATTTTCTTTTATTGTATTGTCTTATCTGTTTTTTTCTACCAAGATGACACTTGTCTCATAAAATAAGGTAGATTGGCTTTTTTTGGTGGAGGGAAATACTTGTATAGATAGGCATGAATTGTTTCTTAAAAATTCAGCAGAACGCATCCATCAGAAAGTCTGGGTCTGATCTGGGCAAGTGGGAGGGCCTTGGCTACCATTTCAGTTTCTGTTATATTGATCGAACCATTTAAATTCCTGACTTCTTCTTGGACCAATCTTTTGGCATTTTATAACTTTCTGGAAATGTATCCATTTTCCCCCAAGCTTTCAAATTCATAAGCATGTAACTTCGCAATTGTTTTTAAATTACTTTTAATCGCGAAGTCAATGTTATTCTCCCTTCTGACTCTGTATTTTACTTTACTTATTTGCATCCCATCTCTTTGTCATGATCAATCTTATCAGGAGTCTGTCTCGTATTTCATCCAAGAAGCAGCTTTTGGTTCTGTCGTTCTTCCATATTCTTCTTTTGGTCCTTAGTTCATTGATTTCTTCCCAGAAGGCTTTTTGTTTTGCACAGCTGAATCTTATTTTGGCACTTAAATACTGAGTTGTTCTGCATCTTCAGGGAGGTCATGTCCATCAGGAAGATCCACAGAAAGGGCCCAGCCAGTGGCCACGGCTTGCCCAGGTCTGAGCTCCTGCCCCGAACGCAAGGCTCCATCTCGTCGAGACGGGCTGCCTCCGCACTGTCCCTGACTATGGCCCTGTTGGGAGGGGCTGATGGAGAACGCTGCCTCCTGCCTGCTCAACTGGCCTGCAGATATTCAGCCCCGAGGCCCCCCTCTGGCATCTTCTTGCCACACGTTCCCCAGTCTGGGCAGGAAGTCGGAGGTCTGTTCCTGGCCCTGAGATCTCAGGTGCCACGACGAGCTACCCCTCCCACCCCAAGGACAGCCGTGGGGCTTGACCAGTTTAACACTTGGCCTCAGTCTGAGCTGGCAAGGTTCTGCGTGCAGGGACCAACATGGTGCCCACAAGGGAGGCTGGAATGCGGAGCTCTCAGCACATGCATGTGACTGCCTCTGCACATACCAGTGTGAGCTGGGGGTTTCTGGTAATGACGTGGTCCTCATTTGCTGAGTGAGAGAGTTGGCATGGGGGCTGTGCCAAGGGTGCAGCTGGTGAGGCATAGATAAGCCTGCTGGGGAGCTACAGGAGGTCACGATGGAACATGGAAAGGGCTTCAGAAATTGGGATGAAGGTTTATTTACAGACTTAGTATGCTGGGGAAAAGGCGCTGAACCTGGCACAGGTTAGGTGCTGGATACATATCTGTTACATGAATGAATGAATGAATGAATTGGGAGACCCAAGCCCTAATCCCAGCTCTATTGCTGTACATTTTTGGTCAAGTTCCTTGGCGTTGCTCGGCCTCAGTTTCCTCATCTGTAAAATGGGAGAGGGATGAACTCCATATTTTCTAGGGCCTCTTGGCTCTAGGAACCTATGTTTCTATGCCCAGAAGCACTTCTGGAGTGGCAGCTCTGACCTGGAAAGAAGCACGGAGGGAGGGCCCTCAGGAATGCAGAGTTCTAGAATGTCAGAGGCAAAGGCAGTTCCTATAGACTCTCTGATGTCTGATTAATTTCCAGAGCTCAGGAGACCCCACTGAGTTGGAACCAGTTGGTCAGGAGGGACCAAGCACCAGGGCAGAGGTGCCTTTGCTCTTGGCCAGACATCCCTTGGAGGAGGCAGATAACAAGTTAGGTAACTCCCTCCCCATCGAAGAGCCCCTCCATCAGTCAGGATATCTAGTCTCCAGGGACTCACCTCTCACTGTCAAGTCCCTACAGGTGCCATTATCTGACTAATCTATCCACCCATTTGTCCATCAACCCATCTGTCCATCAATTCGTCCATCTGTTTGTCCATTCATCCATTCATCTATTGATCCACCTATCCATCCATCTGTCCATCCATACATCCATCCATCTGTACATCCATACATCCATGTGTTCATTCAACAAACACTGAATGTAGTGGGCCATGCCCTACCATTAAATAAAGAATAAAAAATAAGGTCTCTGCCCACAGTGAGCTCACAGACTAAAGAGAAAGAGAGAGACAAGCAAAGAGATGATTCTAGCACAGTAAGTGGGGAGTACCAGGTACTGAAGGTGATGAGAGAAGAGGACCCAACCCAGTCTGGGAGGTGGGAGAGGTGGCTTTGGAAGTCTTACTGGAGGAGGTAACATCTGAGCTGAGTCTTGAAGCAAGCATAGGAGTTGTCCAGGTGAAAGACAATTAAAAGAGAGGGACAGAGAGAGCCAAGGCCTGAAGACAGCATGGGAGCAGGAGCTGTCTGGGGAGCTGGGAGTAGCTGAGTCTGGGTGAAGCCTGGACAGCCAGGCAGCAGGTGGGCTGAGATGAAGCTGGAGAGGCCTGCCCTGCGTTCATTAGAGGACACGTGTGGCTGGGGGTGAGAATGGGGACTGAGGCCTTGGGACATCCAGGGACTATCTGGAGACATAGGGAAGCTCTGGGTCAGGCATCAGAATGCCCATTCATTCCTCCTCTCTACCCCTGAGTGACCTTAGGCAAGTCACCTCACCTCTCTGGGCCTCTGTTCCCCTGCTGTGACATGACGGGGTTGCCCCTTGTGGCCTCTTGGGACCCTTCCAGCTCTGAGGAAGCCCCTGAGTCCCGTGTGGTCAGCAAAACCAATGCCCATGTGAACATCTGGCCCGGCCTGAGGAGGCAGTTAATTGTTCCCAGTCCCTGTGTGTTTTGGACGGGGGAGGACATTGGTTAGGGGGACCCTGGTTAGGGGCCGCCCATGTGGGGCTCCCGGTCATGGGATGGCAGGAAGTGTGGAGAAGGGACTGAGTCACCAGCCAGTCATCAGCTCAGCCTCGGGGTCCCCAGATGGGGGGCGGGGAGCCCCATCCCCTACTCCTCACTGCCCCAGAGCCCCCTTCTTGGGACAGCAGACCCTTCTTGAGAACGAAATCCCATAGGAAACTCTAATATTTAAAACAGGCCCAAGGAAAAGTGTTTGGGATGAAGCAGAGGGTGGGGCTCTGGGCCCTCTCCCACCCCAAGGTGGCCCCCGAGGCCGTCCAGAGGAGCCCCTCGGAGTCCAGGAGTCCAAACGCTCTCAGCCCTCAGGAGGACACATTGAGACCCCGAGGCGGAAGGAACTGACCCGGGGTCACACAGCGCATTGACTGGCCCCTCTCCTCTCCCAGGCTCTGGCACTGCCCTTCTCTGTCCCTAGGGGTGGAGGATAAAGGATGGAGCACAGAGCAGGCGCTTCCTCCATCTTCCCTGTCTCTCTGCGGGGCCTCCTGCCCCTGGAGGAAGCTTCGTGTCCAGCGCCAGCTCCCCTCAGCTCAAACCCGTCACAGGTTCACAGTGGACACGGGGACAGGGGACCGTGCCTGCTCCAGGCAAGACCTCAGCGGGTTCCGCCTCCATCCTGTGCCTGGGTCTCCCCAGCTCTACAGCAGGAAGGCTGGGGGGACACTAGCAACAACTACATTTGTGGAGGGCTTCCCACGTGCCATGCGTGTGCTTAATCCCCTCAGCAACCCTCGAGGGGACGCATCATTATCCTCATTTCACAGAGGGGGACGTTGAGGCAGCAAGAAATTAAACAGCTTGCCCAAGGTCCCATAACCAGTAGAAGGCAGAGCTGGGATTTGAACCCTGGCAGCTGGCCCCCAAGCCCCTGCTCTTCCCACTGTGCCATATTGCCTCTAGAAAGAGCCTGGAAGCACCTTCCAGCTCCTATTATCTGGGATTCACAGAGTAAGATAGAAGGGATTCAGAGAGAAGGGAGAGAGACTCATCACATCCTGGCTCTGTCACTGGCTGTGTGACCTTGGGCGAGTCACTTCACCTCTCTTGGCCTCAGTTTCCAATCAGGGTTGCTGTGAGAACTAAAGGACTGGGGCAGTGTTGCCTTCAGGAAATGGACACTCATCATGATTAATATTCCTTCAGTCTCTACACCACAGCCCCTTGCAGTCCCTTTGGGTGGGGAGGAGGCGATGGCTTTCCCTTCCATCTCCAAGCTGTCTGGCTCTGTCTCCAGGAGAAGTTGCTTCCCTAACCCCACAACCCCTCAGAGAGGACCGACAGGGTCAGTTCCAGCCACACCCTTCTTCGGGGCTCAGAGCCCAAGACCTGCCCCGTTAGAGACCAGCTCACCCTCAGACTCCCGGGCAGGCATATGGGCTGCCCAGGCTGCAGCAAGGGGCATCCAGACCAGCTTCCAGTAGCCCAGGTCAGGGCACAGTGGAACAGGGAGGCCCCAGTATCCCATCCCAACAGCCCCACAGCCCCAGAGAAAACACTCCATTACTGGAAGCCCAGCCAGGCAGAGGGAGTGGAGATGACCTTGTCAGAGGAAACCGCACAGGGTCAGCCAAACCTCAGTCCTCAAGGCTAGCGGCCCATGGGCTGACCACGCGGGGCTGGCTTGCCGGGATGTTTACAGAAACGCTGGCCCTGGGGCCGGCCCAGCAGCTGGACTGGGAGCCCCTGAGGCACCCCCCCAGTCCTCGAAGTGCCAGCTTGGCAGGGGACATCAAAGGCTGCAGCCCAGGCCTTGTTTTCCTCCTTGGCCCACTGGGGAGTGGAAAGCCAAGGGGCGCAGGAGACAGGCAAGGTCCTCAGGCCAGCCCTGGGCCTCTTGTTCCAGCTGCCTGAGCTGGGCCAGGAGACCAGGGCCTTTCCAGCCACCCCTGGACAGCGGCATGAAATCGAGAGAAGCACGTATGTAGCATGTGGACTCAGAGCCAGGCTGCCTCAAATCTCGGCTGTGCCCTTCACTGGCTATAGAACTCTGGATGGTTTGCTGACCTTTTCTGTGCCTCAGTTTCCCCATCTGTAAAATGGGGGTGATGATAATAGTACAGACTTCACAGGGATGTTGATGTAATTAAATAATGTCCCATTTGTAAAGTGCTTAGATCAGTCGCTGTCGCATGCTGGGCGTCATAAGTGTTTGTTATGGAAATCTTTTCTATTTAAATATTGGTGAGCATCCAGGCCGTGATTGAGGAGCTGAGGTTATGGAGATAAATCAGATTTAGATCCTGCCCCAGGGAGCTTCAAAGTCAAAGTGAGCGATGGGGTTTTCGGGTTAGGGGCGTTGGGGTGGTACCTAATATAGACATTGTGGAACGGCAGCTGATTGGTGAACATCCTTCTCTCCGGCCTCTATGTCGGTGACAGCAGGGGCTGCCGAGTCCATTCACTGCTCCGTACCGGCACCCAGCACAGAGACGGGCACCCAGTTGGTTTAAACTTGGCTGTGGAATGAGTGGACGGAGCCCCAGTGCTTTCTGAGCCCTGACCGAGTTGCTGGCCCTGAGCTCAGAGCGTCATGTGTGTGGCCTCCTTCCATCCCTCAGCGCCCGACGGAGTAGGTCATGTCATTCTTTCTGCATTCAGAGAGGCAAACTGAGGCTCAGAGAGGCCAGCCCAACGGCCCACAGCTGGCAAGTGGCAGAGCGGAGCTGAACCCGTGTCTAAGTTCAGAGCCTGCATTTTTAACTGCTCAGCTACCTACTGTCTTTCCGAAATGCCAGTGTGGTATAAGGATGCACAGCAACCCTCAGGAGTTCAGAGTTGCGCTCAGCCCAGCCTGAGAAGATCCAGAAGCATCTCGGGGGAGGGGGGACCTTCTAGCCGAGGGCCCTGCCTGTGGAAAGGGAAAGAGGCGGGGCCGGCCCTCTGCACTAGGCTCTGCAACTCAAACTGTTTGTGGAACAGCAAAGACTGTGGTGTGCAGGGCTGAGGTGTGTGAATGGTGGGAGCCACAGACGGCAAGGCTGAGGACGTCTGCAAACAGCCTTGAATGCCAGGAAGAGGTTCAGACTATCCTGTGGGGTAGGAACCCCTGGGCAGTCCTGAGCAGAGCCTGCATGTGGCCAGATGTATGACCACTCTGGTGACCAGGATGGAAGATGAATTACAAAAGGAGGGAGGAGGCAGGGCAAAAACTAATTTGTACAAGGGACAAACTTGGCATCATTACTGGCTGTCTCCCCCAGATCAAAGATTACCTGCCCCGTGTTCGGCTTCATCCAAAGCAGTTTGCACATGCCTTGGGGGTGCAGGGCCCGGGCACGGGGCAGCCAGGCTCAGATCCCGGGAGCCCAGAAACATGCCTTCCTCCCCACCCCGGCCCCAGCCCCGACCCCTGCAATGACCCCCTTCTGGGTTAACCCCATGTTGGCCACAGTGGCTGCCAGTGGTGGGAGGAGCCACAGAAGGTAGCAGTGACTGGGGTCAAGTGTCCAAAGGCCTCAGCAGCCAAGCCTTCACCCCCAGCCCACCTGGGATCAGACAAATGGGAGTTCAGATCTTGGGCCTAGCGTATTCTTGGGCTGTGACCCTGGCCAGGTGCCTCGAGGTCTCCATCATTCACAACACAGAGACAAGAATAAATGTGAAGGCTGGTGCGAGGACTGATGCAGATCTTGAACATGAAACAAGTAGCACAGCGCTGGGGCAGAGGGAACGCTCCATAGATAGGCGCTCAACATCATTACTATCGCAGCCCAAAGGCAGAAGAGACAGGTTGAGGCTGGGAAATGGGCCCAGACTGCTCCCGAAAAGTGGTTAATATGAATAATAGTAACCATAACAGCATTTCCCAAAGAGCGAGCATAGGAGTGTGCTAGCACTATACTAACGTGCTTTGCTCAACATTTCTCATTTCCTCCCCACAACAATCTGGGAGGCAAGGCCGGGACTGGGGTGCAGCAGCCAGGTGATCTGGGTGCGTGACTTAAGGAGGCACTCATCCTCGGGCTCCTGCAGGGTCGGCACCTGACAGCCCGCGCCTCCTTAAAAGCTGTGCCCTGGACACCGGGCTGGACTCAGCCTAGTCCACATCTGCTGTGAGACCAGGGTAATAACTATGCCCATTTGATAGACGCGAAAACCGAGGCTCCACCA
The DNA here is from genome assembly GCF_041296235.1 of Equus asinus. Taxonomy (NCBI): domain Eukaryota; kingdom Metazoa; phylum Chordata; class Mammalia; order Perissodactyla; family Equidae; genus Equus; species Equus asinus. The sequence goes on along the minus strand of NC_091804.1, from coordinate 35,024,221 downwards.
GGTCAGGCATCCATCCAGTGTCACACAGAGAGGAAGGAAGAGGCAGACTCCAGGTTTCTTTGATTTTGAAGCTTGGAGCTCCCAGCCTGGGGATGGAAGGTCCCGTCCGCCTCCCCAGAAGGCCCAGCAACTGAGAGAGCTGCCTGGAACCATCCTCCTCTGGTCGGCCCTGGGTGGCTGGGAGAGCTGGCCTGCAGGGCGGAGGCCTGGAGATTCCTCTCCACATTCCTGGGGTTAAGTTTGGGGACCCAGACTCCCGGCATCAGCCATCACGTTCCTCAGAAGGAATCTCTACTCATAACAAATCCCAAAGGTCACTGGTCTGGGAAGGAGCCTTCTGTCTCCACCCCAGGGTGGGAAAGACGGCCCCAGCCTTTATGGAGACCACCTGGATACCCGGATGGGGATGCCTGCGCTGGCCAGCCTGTGAAACTCTCTTCCTCCTCTGGCTCTCCTCTGTGGATGGTGTCTGGATGAGACAGATGGACAGAGGGGATGAACACGCCAGTTGAAGGAGCCCCTGGAGAGCTCTAGTGCAATCAATGTGTGGCTTCTGCTTGAGCTCAAATTCCCCTTTCACCACCTCCTAGCTGTGTGGCCTTGGGCAAGTTACTTTACCTCTCTGTGCCTCAGTTTCCTCTTCTGTGAAACAAGGATAATAATGATACCTACTGCATTGGGTTGCCATGAGGATTCAATGAGATCCATTCATTGAACAGCTAATTATTGAAGGTCTGCCAACATCCGGGCAGTGAGGAGCACAGCAATGAGGGAAGGAGATGAAGCTCTCTACCTGCAAGTTTGCAAGGAGGAAATATCACGATGAATATTGTTCACTTTAGAAAATGCTGGCACCAAAAAATGAAGCAAATATAGTAAAACGTAACAGTTGTTAAATCTAGGGTGTTGGGCAAATGGCAAATGGGGTTCGTTATGTGTTTTCTATGCTTTTCTGTATGTTTGGAATTTTTTATAAATAAGGGGAAAGAAAAAGAGAGAATGAGAGAAAGGAAAAGAAAGGAAGGAAGGGAGGAGGGAAGGGAGAAATCTCTGCCCTTTTGAAACTTAGAACCAAGTAGGAGAAATAGGCCATAAACAAATCAGTAAAACATCAAGTGTATCAGCTGGTGCTCGGCTCTTTGGAGAAAAGCACAGAGGGCTCCAGGATGCCCGGGGAGCGGGGAGTTCCACTGTAACCTGAGTGGTCAGTGAAGGCCTCCCAGGAGGTGACATTTGAAAGCAGAGCTCGGTTCTCCTGGCTTCCACGCCTGGGTGCTCTCAGGGTCAACATACAACCTCTACCCAATGACGGAGCCATTGGAAAAGCCCAGAATCCCAGACTCTCAGGAGTGTGGAATCTTAGAATTGTATGCAACAGGTATAAATCTCTGTTTAAAATTCAGATGGGCAAGATATCTATTTTGAACTCATTTTGACTACAACACCCTGCTTCATCTGTGAGCAGAAAATTAATCTTGATCCATTTGGTTTCTTCCCCCCATCCCATCATACACACACACACATACACACACACACACACACACTCTCTCTCTCTTTCTCTGTGGTTGTGTCTAAGTGTGAGGTTGTCTCAGGCCCCCTTGGCTTACACATAGCACATGAACGTTTCATCTCTTGAGCCCTTCCCCACTCTCTACTTTTGGATTCTTCAAAGCTCTCTGGGGTCAGGCTGACCCATAAAATTCAGAATATGTTCGCTCATAGCTTTCTCCCTGGCTCTCTGCCCAGCCTTCTTCTTTGGGAGGAAGGAGAGACGGCAAGGGAGAGATGTGCGTCAGTCAGGGTCAGCTGGGTTATGGTGCGGTAACAACCACCCCCGGTCTTGTTTCTCAGCACTCAGGTCAGCTGCAGCCCCGCTCCGCATCTCCGTCACCCCAGGATCCAGGCTGATGGAGCAGCCTCCACCGCGACTGTTGTGTAGCAGAGGCACAGAGAAAGCATGAATCGTGCCCTTCTCTGATTCATGGGGTATTTACTGTCCCCAAGTCCCATCAGGAACCATCTTTTTTTGGAAGCAGGAGGGCTTTCGAAACCTAAGAACTTGTTCTCTGCTTTTACTGAAACATCCCTTCCCTGAGTCAGTAGATGCTCCACAGTCCTCCTGCCTGAATAGGGAACAGAAAACTCAAAGGCTGGGAAATGCTCGCCACCCCAGATTCCTAGATTCTGAGGATCACGCAACCTTGGGTTGGAATGCAATCTGAGAAAACAGGATCTGGGACTCTTACAATCACAGATTTTCAAAATGGGAAGATTTTTTAATCTAGTATCCCTTTCCATGCAGGAGTCGCCTCTCTAGCCTTCTTCACAGGTGGCCGCCAGCCTTTGCTTGTACCCTCCCAGGGCCAGGGAGCTCATCATCTGACAAGGCAGCCCACTCCATTACGGATCAGCTCAAATTGTCCAAAAGTTCTGCTTCATGGAGTGAGCCAAACTTTCTCTCTCTCAGGAGCTTCCACTCCACGTCCCAGTTATTTTCCTGGGAGAGCAAGGCTGCGGCCGTCACCAGGACGACCTTGGAGACAGGCTGAACTGGCACCAGCTCTTGGGAATGACTCAGGAAACCCTGAACGTCCGCAATAGTCTGTGGATCCCCGTTAGGGAGGCTTATAAATAGTGGAAAGAATAGGGTCTTGGATTCAGGCCTAGGTTCAGATGCTGACGTCTTGACCCTGCCTGTAGGCAAGTCTCATCACCTCTCTGAGCCATGGTTTTCCCATCTGTCCAACAGGAATAACACCACCACCTCCTGTGCAGGGCTGCTGTGCAAACCCTACAGGCTAATGCATGCATCTAAACACCTGACACAACGCCGGGCACAGAGCTGGTGCTCAGCTAGACCTGAGTTCAAATCCGGGCTCTGTCTCCCATTATTTGTATGCCCTCGGACTTCGCTTCCTTGAATGTCAGATTTCCCATCTTTCAGGTGGGGTTAATATTACTCACACCTCACAGGGTCTGGTCAGGATTATTTAAGCTCATATTGACTGATAGTGTGCTAAGCTCTTTACCTGAATTGGACATTTAATCCTCCACCTACGAGGCAGAATATTTATACGCACCCCAATGTTAGTAATGGAGAAACGGTGGTACAGAGAGGTTGAGTGGCTTGCCCGAGGTCATGGAGATGGTCAGGTGATGGAGACAGGATTTGAATCCAGGCACTTCACTCCCACATGGACACTATGTATGTCCAGGGCCTGGCACATAGTAGGTGTTTATTTTGTGTTTGAATTGCTGCACTTCCCCTCCTTCGCCCCCCCAAATAAGCACAGCAGCCAGAGTAGGCTTGCCTCTTAGCTGCATTCGGCATTCACTCCTAAGTGTCAGTCAGTTAGGAGGTTTTAGGCTGCAAGTAACAGAATACCCCAATATTCCTGACTTCAACAATAAGGACCTTTGTGGTCAAGAAATCTGGAGGTTGGGTTGTTACAAAATCAGTTCATTCAGAGACTCAGTGATGCCATCAGGGACCCATTTTGCAGCTCTAGCATCCTCAGTGTGTTGGCTTTAGCCCTTGGGCTTGGCCCCTCCTGGTCTCAACGTGGCTGCCAAAGTTTCAAATGCCACATCCTCACACAACCACTTAAAGGGGAAGTATAGGGGACCTTCTCCCCACATAGCTTCTTATCACTGAGGCAAGCTCTTCTCAGAACCCCCAGCAGACTTGGTGTCTTCTTGACCGGAACTGGATCACATTCTTGTAGATGTCAGCTAGTGCTCACCAATCGCCATCTTATTTCTGGGTACACAGCTAGACTACATTTCCCAGCCTCCTTTGCAGTTAAATGTGGCCATGTGACTGAGTTCTGGCCAATGGGATGTAAGCAAAAATAATTGCACCATTTTCAGTTCTGGCCTATAAAAATCTCCTACTTACAGTTTTTGCTCTCCTTCTCCACCTGCCTGCTGAAGGGAGAGGACTCTGAGGACGAGGAAAGCAGAGTCACATGGCAGGAAGAGTCTCAGTCCCCAAATGGCTACACAGAGCCAAGCCCTGCTGCCAAGACTTCCTGTGCTGTGATGTGAGAAGGAGCCACACATTTGTGGTGTAAAGCCACTGAAATCTTGGAGCTATTTGTTATAGCAGCTCGCATGACTTAATCCAGCCAGTACACACACCCATCCCTAAAGACCAGCCAAGGAAAGAGGCTTCTTCTTGAGCACATTGACCACCCTACACCAGAACAAAAACAGGCTCTGGCGAGAAGGATGAGGGCAGGAAGGGGAGTGAGCCATGGGTTCCAGACTTGAGCTGGAGCTAAGGCCACCGGAGGATGGGGCTCAGGGAGACACTGCCTTCCTTGCGTGCTGGTGCTAAGAGGGAGGGGAAGGCTTCTGTAGACAGACAAAGTGGTCTGTTCAGATCTGCTGTCAGTGGGGTCACCAGCAGCTCAGGGCCCCCCAGGGCCTCTGCTGGCTCAGTCCTCTGGACCACACCACATGTAGCATCCTGTGGATGGCAGAGAATCGGGTGAATGTTGAATCATAACATATGGTGGCTCCACTTGGGGAATTTGGGGTTCTTAAAACCGTGTGTTTGGGGACTCTCCGCACAGGGAATCTCAGGAGCCCGGGGCCCTGGGGCCTGGGGGGCTGTGCAGGGCTTGTTCAGGCTGCTTCTCCCTCCTGTCCTCCGGGAGAGGTATTTGCAGGGTCGATAAGAGGCCAGACCTTAGCATCTCAATTCCACAGCTCCTAGCCCTGTCACCTGGACAAGCATTCTCGTCTGTAAAATGGGTGAGGAAAATTGATTCCTGCCACGTGGGTGAAGATGAAATGAAATAATCAATATAAAGTGTTAAGCAGAAGATCTCAAGCCCACTTAGTGCTCCTTAAGTGCTGGCTGCCATCACTGTCGTGGCGGGCAGGGGTCCACATTTCGATTCTGTCCCCACCCCATCCCCATCCTGCATCTCCAAGCTCGGGTTTGGCAGGGGCCAGGACACGCCTGGAAGAGCTTTCTGTTCCCCAGAGCAGACACACCAGACAGAAGCCAGTCCTGGCAGAGTGGGTCCTAGCCCTGCCTCCTCCTCTGGCCAGCGTGCCACCCACTGGACCAGGGGCACAGTCAGCTGCCCTGTCTCTGCCTCCCCGAGTTGTAACAGAGCTCAGCTGAAGCAGGGGCTCACTGTACTTCAGTAGACAGATTCCGCAGGCACCCAGCCCTGGCATCGAATCCCAGCTGTCGCCTCCTCTCATTTTGTGACCTTGAAAATGCCACCGAACTAACTTTAAAACACCAAAATAACACCGAACTTTTGGGGCTTTCAAACAGGAAACACTTGTTCCTACTCACAGGAGGGTGAAATGTGACCGGGCATGTGAAGTGCTCAGCTTGAAGCCTGGGCCTTAGGAAGGGCTCAATTAATAGTGGTAATTATTATTATCACTAGTAGTCTTAATATTAATCAAGATTTTGGAAAGTATAGAAAGAGCTGTAAGTTGAAAGGTTCTCAGGTCAGCCTCCATGAGATACTAAAGAGGAAATTTCCACCCTCACCTTGAGGCCGTTTGGGTCCCCCCATTCCCCCTGCCCCCAAATTGCCCTTCCAGAGATTAGATGGATACCCTCTTTTTAGCATTAAAACAATGTGGGAGGCTGTGTGATGCAGGGCTGAGAGTCTGGAGTTTTGAGTTCTAGTCCAGCTTCCACTGCTCTCTGGCTGTGTGACCCTAGGCAAGTGCATTGCCCTTTCTGAGCCTCCTTAACAATCATGTGAGGCAATGGGACTGCAGTCTCTACCCTAAGGACCCACATGCCTACAACATTCCCCGGCTCCTTCCTCACCATAGCCAGTGGCCAAGGAGAGAGGGTGTGGCTCCCTCACTGGTTCAGGGTCGGGGTCATTGCTCTCTGTGGAATCTGGTTTCTGCTGCCCAGAACCGCCTCTCCTGATGCCTGGAATTCCACCATTAGTGACTCATGCCTTTGGGAAATCGTTGCCCTCACCCCACTGAGTAATAGCAACAACAATCCCTCGTGGCTTTTCTCTGCCGAGAGCGTTCGTGCTCTGGGTCTCACTGGGTCTCAGCAGCTGCTGCGAAGCCAGCAGTGAAGTGAGGGTGGTAAGGATCAGACACAGAGAGCGGTGTGCCCAAAGCTGCACAGCCAGCTAGTAGGCGAGTCTGGAGTCCTGGTTCCTGGCTTCTTGGTCAGTGCCTTTTCCCCCAACACCTTGTACACAAGTGCGGCCCGCCCTTGATATTTGCACATGCATGTTCACAGTAGCGCTGTTCACAACAGCCAAAAGGGGGAAGCAACCCAAGTGTCCACCGAGAGATGAAAGGACAAGCCAAATGTGGTGGATACAGGCAGTGGAATAGTACTCAGCCTTGAAAAGGAAGGGAATTCTGACATGTGCTACAGCATAGATAAACCTTGAGGACGTTATGCTGAGTGAGATAAGCCAGACACAAAAAGACAAACACTGTATGATTCCACTTACCTGAGGTACCCAGAGTGGTCAAATTCATGGACAGAAAATAGAAGTCTGGCTGCCAGGAGCCTGGGGAAGGAGGGCGGGGGAGTTAGCGTTTAATGGGTACAGAGTTTCAATTTTGCAAGATGAAAAGAGTTCTGGGGTTGGATGGTGGTGACCGCAGCACAACAAGGTGAATGTGCTTAAAAATATTAAGGTGGCAAATTTTATGTTACATGTACTTTGTCAAAATTTTAAAAACTTTTGAAAAATGCTGGTCCTAAGAGGAATATGTAAGTCCTAACATTTTTAGGGACATGCAACTTAGTCGACTATGATTTGTATCAGTCAGGATAGGCTAGGTCATGCTGCTGTAACAAACAATCCTGAAATCTGATGCCTACATCAAGCACTTAACCGCTGCACCATACTGCCTCTCACGCTAAACCCTGTCCCCCTGGACATTCTTCCTTGCTGTCCTAAACCTCTCCCTGCTCTGCCTGCACCCCAGGCCCAGACTAAGACAATAGTATCAGTCAGACTCACCCTTGGCTGGCTGTGTGGCCATGGATAAGCCACTTAACCTCTCTGAGCCTCAGTTTACTCATCTGGGAAATGGGGACAATAACAGAATGTACCCTAAGGGGAGAATTCAAGGAGCATGAGAAGCTTTTGGCGTGGCCCAGGGCACGCCGCCAGGCTGTGGGTATATTTAAGCCTCCTGTGAAGTTTGGCACCCAGGGAGGAATGGGGTTGGCTTTTGTCCCCTGCCAGCCAGGCTCTGAGCTTGAACAATCCCGGGAGAAAGACTTTCTTCCAGCCAGCCTGTGTCAGGGCTGGGGAAAGGATGGGAAGGGAGCCAGAGGCTACAGAGACGGTCGTCTCGCGCTTGGAATACTTTTCTCCTCAATAATCTGTTTTCAATCTCTCCTTCTTTTTTCTTTCCCTTTTCAAACCCAAGGAACAAGCATGTAAGCGTGCGTCAGCTCCCAGCCCAGCCGATGTCTCACCCGTGGGGAATTTCTGCTTTAAATAGGAGAGTCAGCACCCTGCAATAGACCACGTGTGTTCCCACCTGCACACCTTGGCGTGTGCTGTCTGCCTTCCTGCCGTGGCAGGCCCTACCACCTACACCTATCTCGATTCTGCTTGTCACCTGTCGAGTCTCGGCCACAGAGCCCTCTCCTGTGGCAGCCCCTCTGACCTCTGTCCCTCCCCTTTGCACAGCCCCTCCGGTCTCCCCAGGTCTGGGCCCATGTCTTGAATTCTTGTCTCCTCTAGTGATCGAACACCTCTGAGGGCAGAGACAGTGTCACCCACTTCTTTAACAAGTCTGAGGCTTTCGTGAATCAAAGACTGTTTTCATCACCACCATGTCAGTGGGAGGAGATGATTACTATTATACTCCCATTTTACAGATGAGAAAGTGGAGGTCCTGGGCAGAAGTGACGGTCACACAGCTGGGGAATCAGGACCTCCATCCCCGAGGTCCTTGCTCTCACTAGCCAACCTGCTGGGCTGAGCGCACAGTAGGTGTGAGCCTGAGTGTGCACAGCAGGGGTGCAGCTGCGGGTGGCAGAGACTGGCTGGCACTTCTCTGAATCCGTCTCCTCTTCTTCCTGGACACGCAGCCAGTCTGCATTTCCTAGCCTCCCTTGCAAGGGAAGCGAGGCCTTTTTGGCAGACTGATGATAAAGGCGGGCCCAGTTCTCCACCCCTCGCTGTTTCACGCCCCTTTGCAATGTGACTTTGCCCCAGCTCCCCAAGCAAGAGGTGGATTCTACTTCCCTCCAACAGGGGTTGGCCCTGGGACTCTCTTTGGTCAATAGAATGCGGCAGAAGGGACCTTGTGCCAGTTCTGAGCCCAGCCTCAAGAAGCCTGCAGCGTCTCTGTCTCTATCTCTGTCTCTGTCTCTCTGGCTCTCTCTCTCTGCTTCCTCTGCCACAAGACAAGCCCAGGCCAGTCCCCTGGAGAATGGGAGAGCCCATGGAGTGGAGCCATGTTGTCTCGGCCAACTCTTAGATAACAGACAGCTCTACTGTCACCCTAAGTCACAGATGTGGTCTCCACGCAAATTTGAAATGTCCAGTCAAGATACTCGTGGGAACTCTTAACTTGATTTGGGCTTAGACCCTCTGCCCTCTCTTCTTCCCTGCAGTGGGGAAGGCAGGAGGCGCTGTGGGGGCTTCTTCTCCAGCTCTCCTCCCCTCCCACAGTTGGGGACAAGGGGGCTGGGAGGAAACGGTGCGGGGAGAGGAAGGGTCTTACTGAGCTGTGGGCATCCTGCCTGGCTTCCGGCTCTCTAGCCAGCAGACATGTCAAGCTGCCCCTTTCTGTCATGGGACACTGCTGTGGGCTCATATAGGTGGTCATCTCTGCAGGGTCCCTCCCACCCTTGACCTTGATGGATGCACCTCTCCTCCTGGGGGCCCCAGTGACTCCTCGCTCAGCCCTAGAAATCCAGCATTCGACTCTGGTTCTTGCCTCTCCAGGAGGCCCTATGGGACAATACCCAAGATGACCCCCTGCCACCCCCCTGTCACACACACACACACACACATCTGATCCAGAAGCCCTCCCAGGCCCTCTGGCCTGACATATGGAAGTGCCACCTCCAGTCAGCTGTCTCAGGCGGGAGTCCCTGAGGCCGGAGCTGCGGCCCTCGCCAACCCCCTCCTTCCTCTGCCCTTTGGGATGAAGACTAGGGGGACGGGTCCTTGCCCACCGCCTTTGTAAATCCTCCGTAGGTGGTGACCTGGCCTGGAATGTCACTTCTTTCCTCTCTCTGTGTTCTGTGTAACATTTTGATGTATTTTAACAAATGGAAACATCCCTCATACACTGTTCTCCTCTTGGTTTTTATTACTCATTATGTCTTGAATATTCTTTCTCAACTTTCCTTATAGGCATCTCACTTTTAAAAGATTTTTAATTTCAGTAAAATACGAATAACATCAAATTTACCATTTTTAAGTGCGCAGTTCCGTGGTTTGAAGTACATTCATGTCGCTGTGCCGCCAGCACCACCATCCGTCTCCAGAATGCTTTTCCTTTGCCCAAACTGAACGTCGGCACCCATCTAACAAGAATTCCCCATGCACCCTCCTCCCCGGCCCCGGGCAACACCCTTCTGCCTCTGTCTCCGTGAATTTGCCTGCTCTGGGGACCTGGTACGAGCAGAATCCCGCAGTGTTGGTCCTTTTGTGACTTGCTTATTTCACTTAGCATAATGTCCTCAAAGTCTATCCAGGTTGTAACATGCGTCAGAATTTCCTTCCTTTTTAGGGCTAGATAACATTCCATTATTATACAAACGTTTCGTTGATCATTTCCTCTGTTGATGGACGCTTGAGCTGCTTCCACCTTTTGGCTACTGTGAATAACGCTGCTGTGAACATGGGTGGACAAATATCTGTTCAAGATCCTGCTTTCAAGTCTTTGGGTCGTATGCCCAGAAGCAGAAGTGCTGAATAATACGGTAGCCCTAGCTTTCAGTTTTTGAGGAACTGTCATTCTGTTTTCCATAGCGGTTGCACCGCTTCATAATCCCATCAACAGCGGAGGATGGTTCCGGTTTCTCCCCATCCTCATCAGCACTTTTTACTCTAGTTTTTTGGATAGCAGCCATCCTGATGGGTGTGAGGTGGTGTGTTTCCAATTTTTTGCTGTGATGAAAACTGCAGTGGATAACCTTGTACACACTTCACACACATGAAAATGTACTTATAGTTTAATTAATTAAGTGGACTCGCTGGATCAAAGGGTATCTGCATTTGAGGAGAACTTTTTCTGGTAGCCCAATGTTTATACAAAACTGAGCACAAATCCTGAGTGTTTAGTGTGATGAAGTTTCACGACGTGGGCACACTCCTGAAGACAGTGCCAGATCCATAGAACGTTGTCGGTCCTCAGAAGGCCCCTGCTGGCCCCCAGAGAGAGCCATCATCCTGACTTCTAGCATCACAGCTTAGCTGTGCCCCTTTTGAACTTAGTGTAAGTGGAATTGACGTGGGCTCGGTGAGCCGAGGAGTCGAAAGAAAGATTTCTTGGACTCTCAAGATCTGGTGCTAGTGCTCCTTTATTCAGAGAATATCTTGGGGACAGGACCCATGGGCAGGGAAGGGCTGCAACGTGTTGAGGGTTACGGCTAAATTTATAAGGCATGGGTGCATGACTTATTTTTACTAGACAAAGGAAAGATGATGTAAAAAGTCCTTAAAATGGCATCAGTGCAGGTGGGTCTGGTTATTGTGTGGTCATACAACTTTAGATATGAATCGAGTCATATAGATCAGCATGTAGGCCAGGACGCCTTGGGCTTCTCTCTGGGGCAACCTTGATCCCCATCAGAATTGCACCATGGGTGCTGTTTTGAATGTGGCTTCTTCTGCTCCACACTACGTGGGGGCTTCCTCCACTCTGCTGCGTGTAACTGTTCATCATTCTCACTGAAGGGCTCCCTGGAATGGACCACAGTCTGTTTATCGTTCTACCGTTGATGGGCATTTGTGTAGTTCCCAGTTTCAGATATATTTCAAATAGTGCTGCTGTGGAACTTACTAGCACAGTGCTGTCCAAAGAAATATACTATAACATATACAAAGGACTTGAAAGCAGGACTCGAACAGATATTTCATACAAATGTTCACAGCAGCATTATTCACAGCAAGCCAAAAGGTGGAAGCAACCCAAGCGTCCATCAACTGACGAGTGGATAAACAAAACGTGGTCTACATACATATATATATCCACACACAAACACAGACACACAATGGAATATCTTTCAACCCTCACAAGAAATGAAATTCTGACACACGCTACAACATGGATGAAAATTGAGGACAGCATGCTAAATGAAACAAGCCAGAGACAAAAGGACAAATACTGTATGATTCACTTATATGAGGTACCCAGAGCAGTCAGATTCACAGAAACAGAAAGTAGAATGGTGTTTCCTGGGGCCTGGGAGAAGGAGGGAGCAGAGAGTCACTGTCTAATGGTGCAGAGTTTCTGTTTGGGATGACGAGAAAGTTCTGGAGATGGATTGTGGTGATGGTTGCACCGCAGCGTGAATGTACTTAATGCCACTGAGCTGTACAGTTAAAAAAAATGGTTAAAATGGGGCTGGTCAGTGGCTGCTGTATTGGACAGTGCCAATACACGCCTTTCATTAGCGCATGCTGTGTTTCTGTTAGAGGCACGTGCATTTTAATTTTGACAGATATTACCAGATTGCCTTCCATGGGTGTTAAACCAAGTTTTAATCCCGCTAGCCATGTGTGAGTGTGTTTCTCCACACCCTCATCTGGATGACCACTGCAAGGGAGGAAGACATTTCCTCTACCCACTGGGTCCTTCTGGCTGGGCTACGAATTAGATTGACACGAGACAGAATAGCAAGAGAAAATCAAACAAAGCTTTATAACACATGTACATGGGAGAGACCCAGGAAAAGGGAGTAACTCACCAAAATGGTGGAAGCTGCTCCCTGAAATACCATCTTCAGCTAAAGACAGCGGAGGGTGTTGGGGGTAGTGGTTTGGGGCTTCAAAGGGGAGGAAGGCATCTCACACGGAGATGGAAAAGAAAATGTTTGGTAGAAAAGAACGGGCTTAGCAAGGACCCTCTGCAGTCTCCCGGCTGCCCAGAGTCATCTACAGTGATGGCCTTTCCCGGGGACCAGGCTTTATCTTAAATTTCTTTTAGGCAGTTAGGGGGAAGGTCAGAGTTTCTTTCAGTCTTTTCTTCTTAAAAATAATCAAGGCAAAGAGATGCATTTTAGGGTGGCCAGTTCTGATCCCCCACACTGCCGATATGACAGATAAAAAGTGCCTGCTCGCTGTGGATTTCACACAGTTTTCTCTTGTTAAGAGTGAAACTAGGCATCTTTTTACATGTTAAAAGCCATTGCAGTTCCTTTTCTGTGAGCCATGGGCTCACCTCATTTGAGGGCTGTGTTTCAGATTCCTTGACATACCTCTCCATGCTCCCCAGGCTCCTCCAGAACCCGGGACTCAGTGGGCGCTCAAGGCCGGACCGTTCAGCATTGTGCAGTAACGGGGCGCAGGGCTGCTCTCAGCTGGGAGAATTCTGGCAGCTGGAGTTCCAGGGATCAGGGCTTATCTCTGGGGCAATAGCACCCTCTGCAGGCAAAGCTGAGTTTCTCCGGTCAGCCTGGACCAGGAAAGAAGGCCAGGCAGCTGGCGACCAAGGGGGCTGCCTCTGGAGTCTGGGTTTGATCTCACTTCTGCCATTTACTGCTGGGTGACCTGGGGTAAGCAACTTCACCCCTCTGGGCTCTCCACCTCCTCATCTGTAAAATGGGAATAATAACCATTCTTCTGGGGCTGGCCTGGTGGCACAGTGGTTAAGTGCGCGTGTTCCACTTCTTGGCAGCCCAGGGTTCATAGGTTCGGATCCCAGGTGCAGACATGGCACCGCTTGGCAAAAGCCATGCTGTGGTAGGCGTCCCACATATAAAGTAGAGGAAGATGGGCACAGATGTTAGCTCAGGACCAGTCTTCCTCAGCAAAAAGAGGAGAATTGGCAGTAGTTAGCTCAGGGCTAATCTTCCTCAAAAAAAAAAAAACAACATTCTTCTAACTCACAAGGTTGCTGGAGGAACAGGCAGGTGCCGGAACATGACAGTGCCTAACAGAGGGTGTAGCACAAAATAAGTGCTAAATAAATGTTAGCTGGGGTTCTTTTGTCTTTCCTTTCTTTTCTTTTTTTTTTTTGGTGGCTGGAATTCTTGCCATTCACAAAGACCTAGGGAAGAGAGAAAGGATGGCCTGAGCCTAGCAAAGGAGGCAGCTGGCACCGCTGGATGTTCACGGGTGCAGCGCTGCCAAGCCAGCTTCGAGACCTCAGTTTCCTCTTCTGCGAATGGCCACCTCGCTTCACAGCAAGGGGCTGGGACGTGCTGCCCTGCCTGGGACCCTCGTGGCCGTGTGACCCCCGCCTATCCTGGGCAGGCTCCAGCCCTTCCCCCACCTTGGGCTGGGCGCACAGGCTGTTGAGCAAATCCAGGCTTAACACCGTGGAGGTATTTGGACTCTCCTGGCCTGGACTCCCCCTCTCGGGGACTGCAGACACCCTGGCAAGGGCCTTCCGGAGACATTTCTCCCTGAGGAGCACCCCAATGGAGGGTGCCCCTGTGATCGCCTCACCTGAGCACCAGCTCTTCGGCGAAGCTGGGTTAGGGCAGTTTTATCTGGTCTGGGCCGCCCCCACCATCCACACCATAGGATCCTGTCCTCTTATCTGACGTTCAACTCTGCCTCAAATCTTTCCTCTGCTCTCAAACCTCCCATGGCTCCCTACTGCCTGCCAAATAAGTTCAGATTCCTCGGCCTGGCATTCAAGGCCACCCATGGCCTAAGTTCAGTCTGTCTCTGCAGGGCACCCCTAGACTTGCATGAGAACTACATACTAAAATCCTCCCCTTCCTTCACAGTTTCCTTTTTTTTTTTTTTTTTGGTGAGGAAGATGGGCCCTGAGCTAACGTCTGTTGCCAATCTTCCTCTTTTTTTTCTTCCCCAAATCCTCAGTACATAGTTGTATATCCTAGTTGTAAGTCCTTCTAGATCTTCCATGTGGGATGCCACCAGAGCATGGCTTGACAAGTGGTGCTAGGTTCACGCCCAGGATCCAAACCAGCGAACCCTGGGCTGCTGAAATGGAGCGTGTGAACTGAACCACTACACCACCAGGCTGGCCCCTTCCCCTTCCTTCAAAATTGAACTAAAGCCCACTTCATTCATTCATGCCTCTATCATCCATCCATTTATTTAACACAATTTATTAAACATTATTTATTTATTAATAGGTATTTATCACCTCCTATGTGAAGACATTATTCTAGGCACTGGAGCAGAAAGAGACAAGGATCTTAACCAATTGCAAAGTCTTAGTTTTGCAAATTTTTAAAAAACATATGGCCATGTGAATGCATCGTAGGGCCCTCCCAAAGGTCTTGGAGGGGACATGCAGGTGAGGCGTCCCGAGGCGTCATGAGCCTCGGGGTAAATCCACCTTGTGTCCAACCACATGAGCTTGTCTCCTGGTGCAGGAAGCTCTCCTTGACGATGCTGCCTTCCTCCTCTGAGCTCCAAGGGCTTGACTCCCGGCTCTGCCACCGACCAGCTATGTGTCCTTGAAAAGTCATTTTCCCGAGTCTCAGATTATTTATATCAAGTGGTGATGATGACTCCTACTTTGCAGGAGTTATTTCAGGACTTCTATTAGATTCGGTGTAAAAGCACCTGCACGTGGTAAGTATTCCCTGCCTGGCAACCCTCATTAGCAGCAGGAGCAGCTGACTTCAAGGCTGGCTCCCAGCTCCCGAGGGATCCGGAGGTTTGCTCTCTTTGCCCACTAGAGGGCACCAGAATTCACCAACGACGACCAGCACTCTGGACCGACTAAGCAGCCCTCCCAAGCTCCCAAGGGGACAAGAGAGAGGGGCTTCCGCACTCCAAAGAGACCCCCAAGGCCAGCCAAGAGCCCAAAGGTTTCCTGTGTTCCTACGTCCGGCTACCAGTGGTGGGGGCGGGCTGCACTGGCCCACAAGGGCTCCCCAAACCCTGAGCTCCAGGGGATGGAGCAGCAGCCAGGTCATCCTGCCAGAGCCCCACTGTCCATCCCTCGCTGCAGCCCACCCCACCCCCCAGCGCAGGACAGAGTGGGCAAAAGAGCCCTGGCTTCCAGAGCCGGCTCTTCACAGTTCTGTCCGTGCGACCTTGGGCAAGTGATTTGCCCTCTCTGAGCCTGTTTCCTTTCCTATAAAATGGAAATGTTACTGGTCCCAAAGAAGCGAAAAGCCTCAGGGTGCAGAGGGAGGGCCGTGACTGCTTGTGTCGCTCTCCATCAAGTAAATGTGCTGCAGGGGGACGAGCTGTCTCCTGCTGGTCACACATGTCATCTGTCCATCAACTCCAATGTTTTATTGAGCACCTTACCATGAGCCAAGCCCTGTCCCAGCTTATGCAACCTGCAGAAATGAAGCTAGTAGTTTTGTTCGGGGTGGTGGGATTCTGGGTAACAGGTTTCCCTCGCTCAGCCCCCATCGATTCTCCAAACTCTCTATATGTGGGTGCATCGCCTTTACCATGGTGAAAGAGAGGAAGCACGACTGGGCACCTCCCATGTACCAGATGTTGCCCCCTCATCCTCCCTCTGACTCTATAGGCTCCATGCAGGTGGGGACCGTCTGGCTTGCTCACCGCTGTATTCTCTGTGTCTAGCACTGTGCCTGGCACGTAGTAGGTCCTCAAGAGATATGTGTTTAATGATCAAGAATGATTTGTGCAAAGTTTACAAATGAGGAATTGAGGTACAGAGAGGTTGTGTGACTCCTCCAAGGTTACCCAGCTAGTGGGATACAAGGCCAGAATCCTGAGGGAGTTCTTTCTGCTCAGTGTCTGTCCCTCCTCCCCATATGCCTACACCCCCTTTACCCAAAACAGCTTAGTGTACAAATATGTGCAGTCATGCGTCACTTAACGACAGGGGTGTGTTCTGAGAAACGAGTCATTAGTCGATTTCGTTGTTGTGTGAACACCACGGAGTGCACTTACACAAACCTAGATGGTAGCACCTCCTACACACCTGGGCTGTATGGGACCATCGCCCGATATGCGGTCCATCGTTGATAGAAATGTCATTATGCAGTGTGTGACTGTACTTATTTAGTACTTGTTAAGCAGTGATCCTAAGAGGCAGGTGTTAGAATTTTCCCCATTTTCCAGACCACTTGGGAACCCTGGAGGCCTGGATCGTGGCTTCTTTTGCGAGCCCCGGAAGCCCCTGGCACAAGCTGGGGCACAGTTCAGGCCATCCAGCTGGCAGTTTGTCCAGCAGACGAGGCCCCTTAGTTGCTGTCGCTCTGTCTGGAAGTCAGTGGGTGGCCCTGGGTTTCTAGTGCAAGATCATCTCTGCCCTTTGAGCCTAGAGCCACCCGCCCATGCCCCACCTCATCCTGTGCACACCTGCCAGCAGTGGACAGCACTTTGAGGATACGGGGAGGGGGCCGCTTTGTCTGCACCGCTTTCCCCACTCTTAGACAGACATGTGTCCAAAAGCACACGGCCTGTCTGCACGTGGGTATATACAGATGCACGCGAGCCCACACGGACTCACGTGTCCCCATGCACATACCTGCGGGTACGAACCGTCCTGTACGTGAGCACACATGTGGGTCTGTGTGTGCTATGTGCGCTCCCGTGTGTGTCTGAGAGTGCAGATGTGGACCTGAGTGTGAACACCAGCTTGTGTGCAGCTCTGCACACGTGTGAGTAATGTGAAAAGACAGACACCGAAGCGGAAGGGTGTCTCCTTGCCCAACCTCAGTTTCCTCATCTGTAAAATGGGGACAGTAATGGTACCTCACAGGTGGGGCAGCCCCAGACACACAGTAAGTGCCATAATATTAGCTATTATTATTATTATTAACCTTCCGAGGGTTGTGTGGAGATTCCATGAAATAACAGCTTTCAGGATCTGGCTCAAGAAAGGTCTCTCCCATCATCCTTAGATCAATCATTTTTCCTTCTTTCTCTCGGTTTTATCACTGCAGAGACAATATAACAGTAGTCGAGAGAGTTTGGAAAATAGAGGTGGGGAAGAGTGGGGCATCTCACCCAGAACCCACCACCTCCACCACTAGTGGTATTTTCATTGTTGCTCTTCTTTTCCAGACTTTGTCCATAAGTAAGCTAGCTCGGGACTTGCCACGTAGTGCATTGGTCAATATACATTTGGGTGAAATAACATATCTTTTTCGGCTGTCATGACTAAACTGAGTATTTTTTTTTCCTGCTTTTGTTCACTTATCATGGGCATTTTCCACATGACAACCAGTCTTTATAATTATTAGAGATAACAGAAGAAAATTAGAAACTTACCAATGCCCCCAAACTGGGAACTAGTTAATTCATTTATGGAAAAGTCACTTTAAGAAATGTTGTGAGTCAATAAGGGACATCTTTTTCCGTATAGATTCTTTTCTTTCTTTGGGACAAGTTAGTGTTTCCATATTGGGAATGGGGTGTCCCAGGATTTATCTGTCCCTGGACATGAAGTCGATTCCATGAAAAAGATGGAGACACTAGCCATCAAGGAAATACACATCAAGACATCAATCAAGCAATGAGACACGTCTACACACCCACTAGGATGGTTACAATCAAAAAGACAAGAACAAGGGTTGGAGGATGTGGAGAAATGAGAACACTTATACATTGCTGGTGGGAATGTAAAATGGTGCAGCTGCTTTAGAAAACATTTTGACAATTCCTCAAAAGATTAAAAATAGAGGGGCAAGCCCAGTGGCACAGTGGTTAAGTTTGCACGTTGAGCTTCAGCGGCCTGGGGTTCACCAGTTTGGATCCCGGGTGCGGACATGGCACCACTTGTCAAGCCATGCTGTGGCAGACGTCCCACAAGCAAAGTAGAGGAAGATGGGCATGGATGTTGGCTAAGGGCCAGTCTTCCTCAGCGAAAAAGAGGAGGATTGGCAGCAGATGTTACATCAGGGCTAATCTTCCTCAAAAGAAAAAAAAAGATTCAAAATAGAGTCACCACATGATCCAGCAATTCCACTCCTAGGTATATACACAAGAGAAATGAAAACATATCCACACACAAATGTTCACAGCTGCATTATTCATAAAAGCCGAAAGGTGGAAAGAACCCAGATGTCCATCAACTGAAGAACAGATATATTTAATGTGGTACATCCCTACAATGGAATATTATCTGGCAACATAAAGGAATGAAGGACTGACACATGCTACAACATGGACAGACCTTGAAAACATTGTGCTAAGTGAAACAAGCCAGTCACAAAAGATTTTGTATGATTTCCATTTTGTATGATTTCATTTATATGTAATGTCCAGAATAGGCGATCCATAGAGACAGAAAGAAAATTGGTGGTTGCCCAGGGCTGGGAGGGGAGGGGCATGAGCAGGGCGTGGGGGAGTGGCTGGGGAATGACTACTAATGGGTGCACGGTTTCTTTTGGGGAATGAAGAGAAAATTCCAAAACTGATTGTGATAAATATAGTAAAAACTAGTGAACTGTATATTTTAAATGGGTAAATTGTATGGTATGTGAATTTTATCTCAATAAAGCTGTCATAATAATGATTTTTTTTAAGAAATATGGAGACCCAGGATGACAATGAAAAGACATCCCATGAGGAGCATGGACTATGGGCCAAGTACTTGTTAATCTCATTTCACTTGCACAATAACCCTGTTAGATTATTTTCCCCATGGTACAGATGAGGACACTGAGATTCAGAGAGTTTGAGTAAGTGGCCCGAGGTCACTCAGCTCTTTAGTGGTAGAGCTGTGCTTTGAACCAATGCTCATTTTGAAGGTCCACGCTCAATTTGAAGCACTTTTGCTGGAGTTCAGGTTCAAGATGGTGGTGCAGGAGGATCCTGAACTCACCTCCTCCCACAGTCGCACCGAATCTACAGCTGCATACGGAACAACTAGCTGAACGTCTTGTACACATCAGATGAATAGAAAAAACCCACATCAAAGCCAGTAGGAGAGGCTGAGACCATCGCGCCATAAACCCCACCCTTGGCACCGTGACCCACAGTCGGGAGGGAACTCAAAACCCTGAGCTTCTCCCTGAGGATCAAAGGTTTGAAGCCCCCATCTGGCACCCCAGCTTTTAAAACCTGCGCCTGAAATACTTTTGTTACCTCCCTGGAGGGGGCCAGGAGCTGGTGCACCAGGTCGGCTGGACAGACAAACACACAGCCGACAGGCCGTGTGGGGCCCCAGATCTGAGCTGCTCCCTGCCCCTTATCTCACCTGGGCAGCCCGGGCTCCTGGTCAGGGCTCTTTATCGCTCCCTCAGGCCTTCCCCCCGCATCTCCCTGTTTAGGGCCCCTTTAATGGACACCCAGCAAAGGGCTCCCAAAAGGCCCCGGTGTTACTGGCTCTTAATGCCAGCCCTGATATCGCTTCCCCTACAGTGAACCCAGCATGTATGGGGTTAAAACTAAAAGCACACGTTCCCACTTCCCTGGGTCTTTAGCTACACTCTTATGTGAATGTTTGTTTCTTTAGCCTCTGACTCCCTGAGCTTTACAACCAAGTGGGAGTTAGAAACCCTCAAAGCCCAGCTGGCCTGGCAATGGGCTCGCATTAAACTTTCAGCTAGTCCCGTGTCCTTGAACTCCGCCACAGGGAAACCGAGGTCCAGAGAATATCAGAAAGCTGACGCTCCCCAGGCCCAGCTCCTCCACTTCCTGGCGCCAGAGTCCACCACGGAGCCTGGAGCCGACAGCCAAGGAGGAAATGCCTTCTCTCCGCCTCCCCACATTCCTCGAAAACCTTTAAAACCCTTCACCCATTTCTTGACGGGCAGCGAGCAGTTCTTGAGGCACCAGCTTTGCTCCCTCTGCCTGGCAAAGTAAAGTTGTCTTTCCTTTTCACTCAAGACTCTGTTCTTGCTATTTGGATTGGCATTCGGTTCAGAGACTGAACTTTCGGTGACACCGGGACTGGTGTGGCAAACGTCCGACTCAGGCCCCTCCCAGGCAGTGCTCAAGCTTGTCCACCGGGCAGCCCCCCAGACTTCCCGTCTTTAGCAGACAGAGATAATCATACATGTGGCAAAGATGTTGGGATACAGATGTTCATCACAGCACTGTTGAGAATAGGGAAAAACCAGAAAGAACCTAAATGCCCAACACCTGGGGACTGGTTACTATGCAACAGAAGGTCCAGTGGAAAGACGTGATGCAGCCCTCAGAGCTGCTACAGCAGAAGCGTGCTTACCGGCACAGGAAAGGTTCACAATACATCAAGTGAGAGAAGCAGACCCCTGCTGGCCACCCCAACCCTCTGCCACCACCCAGGCCAGCCCCCACTTGCATCCCACCCTCTGGCCACATTCAACTTCTTATGGTCCCCAAATGCCCCAGGCTTTCTCTCTTCTCAGGGTTTGTATTTGCTGCTCCTGGCAGGCCACTCCTGTCCCCTCCCTTGTAATTCTCTTTCACACCAGCTCTGCTTCCGCCTTCAGGTCTCTTCCTCTGGGAAGTGCTCTTGGGCTCTGGGGCTGGGGCAAGGCCCCTCCCTTGTGCTCTTGCAGCCCCAGTGGGTCCCCGATCATGGCATGGGTCACACTGTGACAGCAGAAGATAAGGAGAGTCATGTCTTACTATTTTCTTCTCAGTGTCTGGTCTCGGAGTAGGCACCTTCCAGTGACTTCCTCTGCCACTGGAACGAAAGGTCTGCAAGGTCTTACGTGATCTGGTGACGCCTGCTTCTCCAGCTCATGCCCTGTGGTTCTCACTCCCTCTGCTCCCTGACCTATACGGTCTCCAACACGCCGCCGAATGCACTCCTGCCTCAGGCCTGTTGCATTCGCTGTTTCCTTGCCTGGAAGGAATGACCGAATGACCAAGACCTAACCCTTCACCTCAAGTTGCTTATAGTCCAGTGGGGGAGCCAGACACATAAACAGGCCCTCCTCGGGCCTGATCTCCTCGCCTATAAAACGGAGGTGGTCATCTGCCCAGCCTCTCTCTCTTTCTCTCTCTCTCTCTCTCTCTTTCTCTCTCTCGCCTCCCCGCCCCTCCCTTGCAGGCTATTAGGAGGGTTTCCTGAGGCCCAGTGTGGAGCATGTTTATTGAACCGCACAGGGCAGAGCAAGTGTGAATGGATGTCATTATAACAGGGCTGAGAGCTGGGGGCCCAGCTTCTGATGGATCAGGAGGGGTAGGGGCTGGGAGGAGGGAACACAAAGGCAGGCTGTTTCCCACTTTGCCCCACGCTGCACCTGGCTAGGGTCCACAGACCCTGCTCTGAGATCTTTGCCACCAGGTGCAGCCCGGCCTGGAGCAGGGACCAGCTGAGGCTGGCCGGGCCCTCTATGGGGTCAGGTAATGATTGCCGATCTGCCTTCCTGAGCCAGGAGGGCCTGCAGCAGGCTGCAGGCTACACCAGCCCCAGCGCCTGTCCCATCGTGAGTGTCTCTGCCGCCCATTGGACTCCTCTCCTCCCAGGAGGAGCTCCAGGGAGCCATAGGATGCCAGAGGCCCCTCAGAATCGGTTCTCAGGTGCTCCCCTCTGCCCTTTTGGCCCATTCCTGGCCCCCTAGTGCTCAAGGGAGCGGAGTGTGTATCCTTCACCTAGCCTCATCTACTGCCCTCCAGAATCCTTCTATTCTTGTTCCCCCAGCGGGAAAGACATTCCTGGCCTTTCCATTTGTCCAGCAGGGAGTTTGCAGTGACCTAAAGCAGTATGTGACATTGTTAAGACTGTAATGAGTAGGGTTCCTTGTTCCCACTTGATCTGTGAGGAAGCAGAAGCTTTGAAAGATTGTGGCCACATGGATTCAGGGAGAAAAGAAGCTGAAAAACTCATCCGACACCTAAGATGTGATGGGCACTTTCCAGTGAGGATCTCATTTGATCCTCACTGCAGTCCTCTGAGGTAGGGACAGCTGTCTTCATTTAGCAGATAAGGAAACTGAGGCTGAGGGAGGTGAGTGCATGGCCCAGGGTGTCCACATAGCTAAACAGTGTGGGGTTGGGGCTCAAAGTCAAGTGTGGCCAACTGCTAAGGCTGGTGCCCTTCATCACGGTGATTCCCGCCTCTGGTTGCCATTCAGCTGCACGGCAGTGCTAACGTGAGGAAGGCTATTAGCTCTGTTTCTCAAGGAAGAAAACTGAGGATAAGAGCGATTAAGAGACCGGTCAATTCCGCGTTGGCAAGACATGGAGTTCTGACTATTTATAAAAGCTCAGGATTAGAAGGAATGATAGAGGCTCTGAAGGTCCTCGTACCTAGCCCTCTCATCTTACAGATGAGAAAGCAGAGATCTGGAGAAGGAAAGGGACTGACCAACATCATATGGTTGCAAAGTCATACTCAGGCTCTTTCTCCTCATCTGGAGTAGCTCGATTTCCTTGGCAGGGTCAGCAGCTCAGCTTCACCACCACCACCTTCCTTCAATCCAAGGTCAGTCCCTCGGCCCTGTGTGACCATCTCACCATCCCACATGTATCATAGTGGACCGATTTATTGATGACATCATGCTCATAGGAATTGACGATCAGGAAATATTAGGCATCTTAGGTGCCTCACTAAGACACACGCAGGCTAGATATGGGGAGACAAGACCCTTGTATCAGCCAGGTTTCTCCAGAGAAACAGGACCAATGGCAGACATACATACACACACATACGCACACATATGTGTGTATATATCTATATGTGTGTATGTACATGGGGTGGAGGGGAGAAGGAGAAGAAAGAGATTGATTTTAAGGTTTGGCTCACACAATTGTGGGAGGTGGCAGGTCCACCCACAGTCCACAGGACAGGTCAGCAGACTAGAAACTCAGGATGTCTATGTTGCCGTCTTGAAGCAGAGTTAATCTCATATACACGGACCGGAATCCCCTACTTCCAGCTATTGAATGCAGTGATTAAAATCATGAGCTCTAAAGTCAGGGAGTCCGATTACACCACCCGTGTGCTATGTAACCCAGGCAGGTTATTTAATCTCTTTAAACCTTGGTTTCCTCGTATGTAAAATAGGCTTCGTAATTGTTCCTGTTTCCTACGATTGCCATACAGGTCAAGCATAAACAGCACCCAGCACGGAGCCTAGTATACAGTAATCACTCAGTGTGTGTTAGCTATTATCATCACCATCATCATCATCACCATCATCATCATCATCATCATCATCATCGTCATCATCATATGTACGGGTGGGTGAGACATCTTTGAGATGATGGGTGAGGAAGACTTTGGAAGTCAAGTCATAAGAGGAATCTCGGAAGGAGGCCAGGTTATTCTGGGCAAGGACAGAACTTGAGCACTGCTCTCAAATCCACAGAGCTATAATGAGACGGGAAGACGCAGCCAATTATTTCCAAGACCCCTAGAGAAGATCAGGACCCCAGGGGAACCACAGACAGTTAGTGGTCAGCTTGACAGAGGAATTTCCCAAACCACAGTTTTGACCTATGATAGTGTAGGATTTGGAAGACAGAGCAAGCTCCCCCCTGAGGAGGTATGCAAAGCCAAGGCTCAGTGGGCAGCTATCAGGGAGAGGGTTCCCGCACTGGTGGGAGGTTGAGGAAATGCTTTATGAGGTCCTTTCTTTTGCTTTGGTCTCTCTGGATAAGGGTCCCAAGATTCCCTCCCCTGTTTGGCCACACAGCCAGTGCGAGGTCAAGTCAGGATTATGGGCAATACCCTCCCCTCCTCCTCTGCCTGTCCTCTCTGTGCTTCTGGTCCTCGAATACGGCCAAGCTCTCACCCACTACCACTGGGCCTTTGCACATGCCGTATCCTCTCCATAGAGGTGCATCCAGCTTTTGGGGGCCTGAAACGTAAAAGCTGGGAGGTCTTCTTTAAGAAAAAAGAATACAAAATCAGATAAGACTGTGAATATTTAGAATAAGACACAAAACCACAATAAACTTTTGAAAGCTGATAAACACTATACCATGTCCAGAAAAATGACATAATATTTACATTTACCACCTGATACACCTCTATAATACTTTTATTTCTACACTTTGGTTGTGTATTTTAGGATAGTCTCTTCATGTGACATTGATTCTATAATGTCATTTTCTTCAGAGAGAATAAGAAGATAATTTAATCTTTTCTCTAGCACAGTGGACCAGAGGTTTTTTTTTTATTGTTGATAGTTTAGAAAAGTTTCTTTCAACTTCACAACTCATTATTGGTAGTGTCATAAGATTTTAGGATTCTGGTCAAATTTAGAAACACCTCTATCAACTTTCTTTCATATAGGAGCTGTAAGATTTCAGGACTTTTCACGTCTCCTTAATCACTCATCTTAAAAATTCTTCAAGAGGCCGGCCCAGTGGTGCAGTGGTTAAGTTTGAAAGTTCTGCTTCAGCAGCCCGAGGTTTGTCGGTTTGGATCCCAGCTGCGGACCCGCACACTGCTTGGCAAGCCATGCTGTGGCAGGCGTCCCACACATAAAGTAGAGGATGATGGGCACGGATATTAGCTCAGAGCCAGTCTTCTTCAGCAAAAAGAGGAGGATTGGCATCAGTTAGCTCAGGGCTAATCTTCCTCAAAAAAAAAAAAATTCTTCAAATTGCTGCCACCTATTAATCAGTTTATGTTAATGTCCTCTTTGCAACGACGTATTTCGAGTTTTGTTATTTTCATCGATGGCAGTATTCCATGACAACGTCCTCCTAGCTAGATCCCCCAAAATGTCCCAGTCACCCCAGCGATATCTGAAGTGAGAGGAAGTGTGACGGAAGGGGAAGTCACAAAGGAAAGAGGCAGCATTCTTAATCAATTGCTGGGAAAATAGCTTACTATGGCAAACTCTCCAACAGCATGCAATGCTGAGTGTGCATCTCAAGGGCCCCTCCCAGGTCAGGGGAGCCTGGCCAATGACGCGCTCCATAACTTAAGCTTCTGGAGCTCCACGGTGAGCCAGGTAAATCTGCTTCTGCCTCTCCCCGGAATGACAACCCTGCCCCACCCACCCTCCCATGAATGTGGTTCACAGCTCCCCATTTTGTCTACCTCCCTGCAGATGTCGCTTCTTCCAGGAAGCCTCCAGAATCGGTTAGCTGCCCATGATGCTGGAGGCCACGTCTGTCTGTCCAGCTCAACTTGTACCCTCAGTACACTTTGAGCAGTGCCTGGTACAGAGTAGAATTGTAGGCTCAGAAGGCTGAAGCCACCTGCCAAGGTCACCCAGACAGTAATCGCCAGGGCTGGGAATCAACCTGGAAGGGAGGCAGGAAGAAAGGAGGGAAGGAAGAATGGGAGGCAAGGAGGGAGGGACAAGGCGGGGGAGGGAGGGAGGGAGGAATGCCAGACAGGATGCGAGCCTCAGATAGAGAAATTCGTTTCTCGCCAGACCCCTCCTTCAGAGCCCTAAGCTGGCCTGCTTCCCTCTCTCCGCCCTGGACGCCTGGCCAGGAAGCCCTGGAGGAGATCTTCTGAGCCTGAGTAGGAATCTCCGTCCCAGGCACGGCGGTGAGGCATAGGAACGAGTGTGGACCTGTGTTTGAATCTCCAGGCCACTCTGGCAGCCACGTAGCTTTGGGCGAGCTGGCGTCACGTCTCTGCTCCTCGATGTCTTCATCTCTCACGTGGCTGCTCCACGGGGTTGGAGCACCGCAGACAGTGCTGGATCAGAGGAAGCCTCTGGCCCTCAAATCAGCGTCAAGCGGCAGCACTATCTTTGTGAACTGGGGCCTAAGCAGAAGCCCTTTCTTCCTCTCTATAGTCTGAGCCTGTCTCTACCCCCCACCCCGACCCCCACCTCAGTCATCCGGGGTGCCCCCCAGGCTTCCGCTGATGCTTCTTTGTTGATGTCAACCAAGAGGACGGACGTGTTATGGTAAAGTAACTGTGGAGTGAGCATGCATTCCTCCCTCCCGCCTCTTGCTTTGAGGGATGAAGGGCACACTTCCATCACGGCCGGTGAGGACCAGCCTCACACTCACTGAGGTCAGAATGCAGCTGCCCCCAGACTGTGAGTTCCCCTCAGCGGGCCAGACCGTTCTCAGCATGCGTCGCCAGCATCAGCGTGGCCCAGGGTTACACTCAGGAAATGTGGATGGGAATTAAAGGAGATGTTGAGACACTGCCTGTCCCAAAGCAATCACCTCAGGTCCACCACTGTGGCCACTGGGGAAAAGGAGCTGTGCACCTGCTGGGTGCCAGGCACGGTGCTCAGCATTCCCGCACGCTGCTCTGGTTTCCCAGCAGCCCATCATCCTCGCTTCTCAGAGGTGGAGACCCAGGCTGAGCCAGGACGAGCCACTTGCCTGGGCCACCCACACGCTGACTGTAAAGCTTGGAGGGGGCGTGCAGCCAGGGCTCCTGACGGTCCACTGCTCTTCCCACTAGTCCTTACACCCAGAATTTCCCCCTTAGGAAGTCATTCTTTCAGTTAGGGAATTCTCCCCTCTTAAAATGTAACACTATGGCAAATAACTCTAAAACTTAGTTTCAAAAACTGAACACTCTTTTCTACCCAGGGGTAAAAACAGCTGTGAGCTCTTCAAGAGAAGCAATGGATTTTTGTTCTTCTTATGTCCTCGCTGCCTGTCACAGGGCCTGGCATGGAGTAGGATTTCAATAGATGTTTCTTGAATGACTATGTGAATGACTATGTCACCTGGCCAATCATCGTCCCTGTAGAATCATGGCTCATTTGGACAGGAAGAGACCTCTAACCCAGAGGTCACACACAGACTGATAGCATGTGGACGGTATGGCTCACAAGCACGTTTTGTTTAATCCACACAATGTCTTTTTAAAATTTGAATTATTTGCCAATATTTAAAAATTAGAAGGTTTCACATAAAATCCACATTCCCAGCTTGTGGCAGAGTCTGGCTAGCTTTCCCCAAACCCATATCCTTTTCCTCCCGGTACATAGCCTCACTTGCAGTTGGGTGGGACCACGTGACCACATTCTAACCAGTGGAGTGTAGGCAGAAGTAATACGCACCACTTCCTGCCTGGTCCCTCAAACCTCCCTCCCATCCTCCTCGCTCTCTTCCCTGACTGCTGGCCAGAAGCAGAAGATCCAGGCGAGGACTCCTAGGCCCTAGGAGACGGCAGAGCCGCAAGACCAAAGGAGTGGGGCCCCTCCATGCCATGCAGAGGCTCCTGCGGGGCCACACTGGACTGTGGTGGGATCAGGAAATAATCCTTTACTGTATTAAGGCCCTGAGCTTTGGGTTTGTTTGTTATAGCAGCCTCTCCTGCCAATACAGCTTCTCTGGAAAAATCAGAAATCTGGCAACACTTTTCCACGTGGCGATGGAAGTTTGTAACTGCCGCCCCCTTCAGCCCGGCTGGCATTTTCTAGTTCCCCCGATCCCTGAACTTAATCTCCCTGGCTCCTAGAGTTATTTGATTTTGCAGCTCCTGATCAAATTCAATCTCTTCCTCAAAGATATGGGGAAATTGAGGCACAGAGAGGACAGGGGACCAGCCCAAGGTCACAGTGTGTTGGGGGCAGAGCTGGAACTTGGACTGGAGTCTCCTGACTCCTCCCCAGGGTTCCTTCTTGGGATCTTTCTTTCCTGTGAGCAGAGAGGAGATTGGATTACGGGGTGAGGATCACACCAGCCCTGACAGTGGTTCCCCCACATGGAACCCAGCATATGTGGGGCTCAAACCAAAGTGCTCATCCCCTTTCCCGCTTACTCCCTGACTTCCTGGCACCAGAACCCACCATCCCCGCCACAGAGGCCGACAACCAAGGACAGCCGCCTGGATTTCATTATCATCTCCTCCTCCTCCCTGTAAGAAGCCTCCCAAAGCCAGATGCAGGCTGGTGGGGAGGCTCCGACCAGCCAGGCCACAGGCTCCCCTCCACTCCCACACTCCCCTCCACCCCTGCCCCCACCCCCACACAAGCAGACACATTCCTTGCAACCTTTGAACCCCCTGGCTTCTCATCTTTCCAGGAGATGAGACGAATTTGAGGGCTCACTCTCATCTCCTGGCTGGCATCACCCGAAATCGAAACCCTTTCCTGGCCATAGCCTAGCGTTCCAGTTGTTATTCGACCCCTTTTGTGTGGCAGGTAAAGAACCAACGTTTGTAGCCCGTAACAATCAAAAGAGGGAGATGTTCAAAGTCTAGGGCCCTTTTGAGGTGGTGGGGTCAAGAGGGGAAGGGGACACCCAGATGGCGGAGGGGATGAAAAGAGGAGGGGGAAGCCATGGCTTCTGGGTGATTCTACAGTTTGCATAAGGCTTGGAAATGCCTGACAGGCAAAATAAGGTTCCCTCCCCAAGGGGGTAGAGCCACGCGTCTGGTGTGGAAGCCCGACCCCAATCCTCCCCTTCTCTCTCGGTTTGGGGAAAGGCCCATGTCCTTGATGGCTGAAGCTCCACTGACAAGAAGCAGGAGTCCATTTTCCCTCCCAGACAATTGAATCCTGAAAGAAATGAACTTGCAAGATAATCCCATGTTGAGGTGGCTGCGACAGGAATGTCCCTGTCCGGAGGGCTGGGAGGAGCCCTGTGAGGCCAGTGAGGGGTTCCAGGTGACCCTCTCCCCATGGCTATGCTGGGGCCTTCTCCTTCCCCTCTCGTAGTGCTGTAACTCCCCAATACCTTGAGTACCTGTCAGCCATGCTTCGCCTGGAGTGCTCAGAGAAAACGCACCCCAACTGAGGACACTTCTAGATTCCCCTCCGACGCTTTTCTGTAGATGCCGCCGTGGAGATGTTTGTAGACACCCAGGAGCTGCTGAGAGGCTCCTCTTGGGCTCCACTATCTCGTCTGCCCAGACCAGACCACTGCCTGGAACCATGGCGGCTTTGCCAGAAACGCAGCTTCTTGGTCATTTCTCCACTGCGTACGTCCCCTCTCCCATTGGGAGCCAGCTGGCTCCCCCAGCTCAGACTGGGAAAGGCTCCTGGAGACTTGAGTTTGCCATCACCCCCACCCCCACCACCACCTGCCAACTACCAACTACCGCCACCCCACCCCCACCCCCACCCACCACCCACCAACTACCACCACCACTATCACCACCATCACCACCACCACCCCACCACCCACCACCCACCATCAACAACGACCACCACCACCACCGCCACTACCATCAGCATATTGGAAGGAACAGAGAGAAATCACTAAATTGAGGGCCTGGGTAGAGAAAGAAGAAAAGAGTGTCGCCTCAGCCTTCACAAAGCTATTGGTACACAGAGGCCCTGCTAAGAAACTCCTTGAACCCACAGGGGCCATGGGCACAAAAGTTCTGAGTTGTCCTCAAGAAGAGAGTCCACGGTGGTTACACCAGATGTCCTCAGACAATAATGACAGCAAATCTTACACAGGCCTACATGCCTCACTTATGCCCCTGAGAACCGAAAAGTTCTGAACAAAATACTTTACGTTTAGCACCAAAACTCATTTGGTGGCAAAAACCTAAATTGAACAGATATATGAATATTCATACATTATTCTCTGCAGAAATATTAATGTGTTTAATTATGGGATGCTAACCCCGACCCCACTGGTATGTTATATAACATATGGCATGTGCTTTTTTATTTTAAAGATCGGCACCTGAGCTAACATCTGTTGCCAATCTTTTTTTTCCTCTCTCCCCAAAGCCCCCCACTACATAGTTGTATAATTTTAGTTGTGGGTCCTTCTAGTCGTGGCATGTGGGACGCCGTTCTGGCGTGGCCTGATGAGCGGTTCCATGACCGCGCCCGGGATTCGAACCGGCAAAAGCCTGGGTCGCTGAGGGGGCTGGCCCCGTGGCCGAGTGGTTAAGTTCGCGCGCTCCGCTGCAGGCGGCTAGTGTTTTGTTGGTTCGAATCCTGGGCGCGGACATGGCACTGCTCATCAAACCACGCTGAGGCAGCATCCCACATGCCACAACTAGAAGGATCCACAACTAAAATATACAACTATGTACCGGGGGGCTTTGGGGAAAAAAAGGAAAAAATAAAATCTTTAAAAAAAAAATAAAAGCCTGGGTCGCTGAAGCGGAGCATGCGAACTTAACCACTCAGCCATGGGGCTGGCCCTGGTATGTGCTTTGTAAAACCCAAAAACGCCCCAAATCCCAAAGCTCATGAGGGCCCTGAGACATCAGGTTTTAGATAAGGGACCTGTGTGTGTTCCAAGTGTTCCACATCTATTAACTCACTTAATCCTTGCAACAACCCTATGGGGTAGAACTTGTTCTTATGATTCCCATTTTATAGAAACTGAGGCAGAGAGAGGTGAAGTGACTTACTTCACAGCCAGCAAGTGTTGGAGCTGGGGTTTGGACGCAGGCATCCTGGTCTCTCTGAACCCCTCCATCACCTGCCTTGCTAGGCAAGGTGGGGTGGGGCGGGGTGGGGCAGGTGGGGTGGTAAACAGCAGGGAATAACTATTCGAAGCTGCATGTGCAATAAGTACCTGCCACGGAGGGTGTACGAGGAGCGAACTGCTGTTACAGGTGTTCTCACAGGGGGACCAACCATCCCGGTTTCCCCAGAACTGTCTTGGTTTTAGCACTGAAAGTCCTGCATCCCAGGAAACTCCTCAGTCCCACCAAACCAGGATGCTGCTCCCCCTAGTTCTTGGGGATCATGTGCCTCTTATGAGCATCATGAGGGGGATTCTAGGGTCTCAAGATGTCTGTTGTTCATACAACATGGCTTCTCAACCCAAACCAGGATCTCCTGCAGGCACTTAACCAAGACACGGGGAGGAAACCTGGAGGAAGTGCAGGTTGTGTCAGAGTCACCAAGAGCCAGTGTGTCTGTGTCCAACCCGACACCTTCCTCAGGGGTTTGCAAGGACAAGTGCGACTCCATCCAGCTTTTCTCTTGAGCATTGACTTTGGACGCCGTTGTAAACACAGTGGGAGTATGCCTTTGGGCGTCGATTTGCTCTGAGATTCCAATTTAGAAATGACTGGCTGTCATCCCCAGCTTTGAATTTTAACTCATTAAAGCCCACACCTAACTTCTCAGTAATGAGTCACACCAAGGACTCATAGCCACCTGCCACAGGCCTGCCCAGTCCCGTCTGGGTGCAGAGAAGAGGGAGGCAGGACCCCTGGGGCTGTGGAGGTGGGAGAGAAACAGGCCTGTGCTCAGAGAGGGAGAAAGAGGGCCCCATGCGCTGCGAGTCCCGGGGCCTGTGGGGCTGAGTGAGGGAGGAGGAGGCGGGATGTGAATGCTGTACCATCCTCCTGATGGCTGAGGGCTCCCCCCCATCAAGAATGCAGGCTGGAGGCTGCCAGTTCAACACGGCAGCCTGAATACATTTATTTACCTCCACTGTTCTCTGAAATGCCAATAAGATGACATAAAGGCAATGTGAAAAAAAGCACACCTATTCACTGGGAGAAAGAGACCACGTGAGCAGATAACAGCAGATAAGAGGAGTTGACTGAATTCTGGAAGCTGGGAAGCAGATGGTGAGTGGGAACTGACTTAAGAAACCCGAGAAGCTGAAAGCTTACTGTTCATGGGGAGCCATCAGGACTCAAGGCAATTTATAGATCCTCAGAAAGCCTCAGGACTGGAGGGACCAGGACTCTCCAAAGACCAAGGTGCAGAGCAGAACTAAAACAGAAGGGCTGGCTGGTTACCCGTCTGGGGGACAACTGGGTTTCTAGTCTCCTACTCCAGCTGGCACAGGCAGGACATGACCCCTCCCAGCCACAGCAGGAGGCTCCCATGCGGGAGAGACGGGAAGAAGATAATCTGAGATGGTGTTCACACAGGGCGCAGCACCGGGCCTGGGACGCAGCAGGTCCTTGGTAAGTTGCTGTTTCCATTCTTATGTTCAGCTGGCATCTTTCTGTCTTGTCCTCCTCTTTTCGTCTCTTGGTCAGACAGAGGCTCAAAGACACATGAGGCAGGAGAGGTGAAGTGGACGGCAGAGTCCGGCTGCCTGGTAACACCTATCCACACACACTCCCCACTCACCAGGCTCTTTTATGTGGCAGAAATGGCCAGTTGCCTTCCAGGATCCATTATCGTCCTCTTCTTTAGTAACAGGACCTCCCCTTTTAACTAGCTACCTTGCCTCCCAGCTACAAGCCATTTCCCAGTCTCTTTTGTCATTACACGTGGCCATGTGACTATATAAGTGGAAACATTATGAGGAAATCAGGAAGTATCTTTAAAAGAAGAAGGCTCTTCTTCCATGCTGCTCATTGAAACAGTGATGTGATGGCCAATGCTCCAGCAGCCAGCCTGGACAATGAGGATAAGGGTCACATGCCGGAGATGACAGAGCAGAGAGATGGAAGAAGCCATCTTCAAAGAGTTGCCATGCCAGCCCTGCATTGCCCACCTTTGGACTTCTTTTACATGACAGAGAAATCAACTTTTTTCTTGTTTTTGGCCACTGTTATTTTATGGTTTTCTGTTGTATGCAGCTGATCCTAATGCTGTCTGATAAATTCAAGTTGTGTACAACCCCTCACTTTTCCTCTTTCTATTTGGAGATACTAGAAGATCAGAATCTGCAGAGACCTTAGCTATTATGGAGTCCACAGGGCTGGGGCAAAATCTGGCCCACAGATGTTGTCTTTAGCTCATACCAAGTTTTAAAAATTCAAACATGTTTTAAACATTAAAATTGAGGTTTCTGGCTGTTCTTGAGTAATTGGAGGATCTGACAACACTGGATTCATGCTTCAGGATGGCAGCATTCAAATAGGGCATCTGCTCCCCTACTTCACCGTCTCTGAGCTAGGTATGTATATACAGGTTATCCTATGATCTAGGTATATAAATGGGGTATCCTATGAGCTAGGTATATATATGGGTTATTCCAGGAGCTGGATATGGATGTGTATTATCCTGTGAGCTTGCTCTCATGGTTATCCGCACTCAGCAGGTGAGGAAGTCAAGGCTCAGAGAGGACTTGCCCAACGTCACGGAACTTGGATGGAGCGCAAACTCCAGACTCTCTGCATCCCGTGCTTGCTCTGTCAGCATTTGAGTTTGCAACTGTTGACTTCCCAATCCCTTGCTTGAAGTTTCACAGAGGAAGTCAGTAGAGCCAAGGAGGAAGAAATACTTCATGACCCTTGTCATACTGTATCAAGTTGACGGCCGGGCTCTGTCCGACCTAACCCGCTTTCTCCTGGAGACCGACAGAAGTCAAGAGCACAGGCTCCGAGGTCTAGCATAGTCACACCCAAATCTAGTTTCACCTCTCACCAGTGATCACTTGGAGCCTTGGTTTCCTCACTAGCAAATGAGATTAATCACAGTACCCAGCTCACAGGGCCACTGGGAGGACTAGATGACATCACACACGTGAATCCCTTCTCATGGTGATCAGCACATAATTGGTGCTCAATAAATGATAGCCTTTATTGTGACACATATTTTGTATAAGTGTGTGGGGTGAGGAGGGATTAATTTGCTTTGTGGTCAAATCCTTTCCCTGAGACATCCACTCGCCCTCCCTCAGCCCAAGGCAGCCTGAGCCTGCACAGCGCTGTACACAAGGTCGTGCTCAGGTGAGGGCTTCCCATATATCTCAGGAGCTCGAGAACAACGACCTGAATTGCCCACTTACATTTCATCATTCCACCAACACGTAAGAAGCTCCTCCTCTCCACCAGGCCCTGGGCCAGGACTGGAGATCCAGGAGCAGTGGAACCTGTCCTGCCTTTGAAGACCATCCAGTTGGCCGGTAAAATTAGACAACGCCACGTGACTCTCCGATATAGGGAAGATGATGACAAGTATTGTGGGAAGGGGAGCAAAAGGGCTTCCTCGAGTGAGATGCACTCCTGCTCCAGCAGAAACTGCCAGAAGCTCACCCACATCCCTACTCTCCCCTCCTTCCCCGGCAGCTGCTGGACTACATTTCCCAGTCTCCTCCGTGATTCAGTGGGCCATACGACCCGGCTGTGCCGTGACTGAGAGTGGGCTCAAGGGGCCTTCTGAGCCTGGGCCCTTGAACCCCAAACACTCCTTAACCCTCTCTTCCCCCTCTGAATGGCGGAATAAAGATGAACTCCAGGGTGACCTTGAGACCCACACGTTATAGATTCAGCCTGAGTCCCAGAAAGAATAGAGAGTTGCCATCCACCCAGAATTGTTACAGAAGCAAGAACTCTATTTCTAGCTTATTTGCCAGGTATTTGTAACATTCTATGTGTTACAGTAGCTAAGGTTACCCCAGCTAATGCATCTACCTTGAAAGCCTGATTTTTTTTCATTATGTAACCTTTCCCCTTCACAACTTTAACAATTACATTTATGCTGTTGTCCTAAGTTATCAATGTTATTGTCACAACCTAATTCTTTGTTTAACTGGAGATAATCCCTCCGACCAGTATTCTTTCAGATTGGGATATTCTTATTCATGAGTTCTCTGTTTTCATTTATTTCTCGTTGTTGGCCGGAATTAGATCTTGAGCTAGATTTTTCAGGAATGATGAGAGTTAGAACTCCTGCATGTTTGAGAATGTAGCTCTCTTGTCTTCACACACGAACGACGTGCTGTGTGGATAATGAATTTGGGGGAGGGTATCTCTCTCCATCCCTCCTCCAACTCTGTCGACATTGACTCACTGTGTATTGATGCGGAGAAGTTCAAGACCAGCCTGGATCACCCAGGGTCCTGGCAGGAACCGGGTGACCCCCTCAAATTGAGTGAGTTTAATAAAGGAATTATTTACATTCTGTTATTAGATGAATAAGGAATGAGGATCTGATGCATAAAAAGGTGACTATAGTTGATAACACTGTTGTACAACTGAAATATGCTAAGAAAGTAGAACTTAAATGTTCTCACCAAAAAAAAACCAGAGGTAAATATGTGACATGATGGGTGTGTTAATTAACTCAATGGGAGGAATCCTTTCACGATGAATATGTATATCAAATCATCACATTGTACATTTTAAATATCCTACAATTTTGTCAGTGATACCTCAATAGGGCTGAAAAATAAAAAACAAAGCATTATTTACAAAGGTGTGGGCAGGTGTAGCTGTCAGTGCCCCACCCACGTGCCTGCAGCATCACCTCTATGCAACAGCTGCTTACTGCTAATTCCTGCGTCAGTCTCTTGAGCTGTTTCTGCCGCAGGGGTTTGCCAGCCAGGGGAGCAAGCTTAGCAGTGGGTTGAGCACAGGAAGTTAACATCCCGGAAGCAGCCCTCAATGTCAGAGGGCAGGGGGTGGATAAACCCCCTCAGCGTCCTCACTCCTCAATTGGGTTAACTCTGAGACAGATGCTACATCACCTCCCAGAGTCCCCCTGAGGGACTGAGCTCCAGGTGTCTGTCTGGCCACCCACTCATAGCGGCTTCTCTCACTTCCTGTCCTACTTCCGCATTCCCCTTCCGGTGTTTCCTGGGATCTCTCCCCACAAAAACTACTTGCACTCAAATCTTGATCTCAGGCTCTGCTGCTGGGGGAACTCTAACTCAGAGCAGGGTTTAGGGAAAGGGCAGTGCAGTGGCCCGAGGCTAGTAACAAAAGGAATCATTGCCTTTCAAGAAAGGGGTAGGAGGGAAGAGTATGGTAAGGAGAGGACCTGCCAGGAGCTGTTGCCTTGGTAGAGAGGCCCTGTTGACCCAGTAATTGTGCAAGAAGAAGAGAGGGAATAAACTTCCTAACTTCTCCATCCTCCCACTTTCTGATCTCCTGCTGGTGCCCTCTATCTGCCAAACCCAACCAGAAGCCAGAGGGCAACAGAGCCCATTGGCGTTTCCACCGTGGTCAGGCTGCTTGACACAGAGCAGCGTGGAAGAGGGTAGAGAGTGCATCTGGTGAGGCAACTAGGAGATCTGCAGCACACGGCCTGATCATTTTCCTTTGGGTTTGACCTGCTTGGAAAGCACAAGTCCAGGAACAGGGAAGAGGCTTTTCCAGTGTCAGGATGGAGCAAACTAAGGTGCAGAGACTGGAGGGGTTGGGGTGGGGATGAGCTAGCATCCCTGTTATTTGCTGCTGCATAACAATCCACCCCGAGACTTAGTGGCTTCAAATAACAACCATTGTCTTTTCTGTCACAATTTTGTAGGTCAAGATTCGGGCTGGGCTCACCTAGGTAATTCTTCTGTTCCTCACGGCATGACTGAAGTCACGTATTCAGCAGGCAGCTGTTCTGGTCTGGAGGGTTCACTAACATGCTTGGTTTCCTGGTAGGGATGGCAGACAGGCTGCACTGAGCTGGACTGTCGACTAGAGTGACTGCGTGGATTCTCCAGGGTGACGGCCTCCAGGTAGTCGGACTTTCCACATAGCGACTCAGGGTTTCTGGAGAGAATGTTCAAGAGGCCTCGATGGAAGCTGCAAGGCTTCTTATGACCTAGGCTCCAAGTCCAGGAATATAATTTCCACTACATTCCATCAATCAGATAAGTCATTCAGTCCAGCCCAGGTACAAAAGGAGGAACATTAAACTCCATCTCACAATGGGAGAAATAGCAAAGAACTTGTGTCACCTTTAATCAACCAGCAAGTCATCCAGGTTGACTTGCCTTTGAGGAACGTGCTGGGAATCGGTGGGACTGATGTTGGAGAGGGACTTGAATGTCACGACAGGGGCTGAGGAGATAGTAACAAGGTGGGGAGTGAAGGTTCTGGAGTCAGATTCAAATTGGAATCCCAGCTCTGCCACTTACAACACATGCACCAAGCAGGCTGTTCCTTTCTCTGAGCCTCAGTGTTCTCATCTGTAAAACGAGGAGCTCAGTTCCTATTTCACAGCATTGCTGTAAAGAGTAAATGGGATGGTGCTTATAAAGTGCTTCTCAGAGTACCTGGCTCTGAGTATGTCTCAATAAATGGAGCCGTTATTATTCATCCTGAGTAACATGGAGAGCCAGGCAAGGGTCTTACAAAAAAACCCTTTGAAGAATCATTTTTGACCCACTCTCTCCCCCACTCCCACTACAACCCAACCCAAGTCCAGCTGATTTCACCTCTTAAATGTAGCCTGAATCCAGTGTTCCCCGTCTCCCCCACCGTCACCAGCATCTCCACCTGGACCACTGGGTTGCCTCCTTCCTGCTTCATCTGGCCCCTCTGTCAGGCCTTCCCCTCACAGCAGCGAGCCCAGGCTTAACCTGCAACGTGCACACAAGCCACCTGGGGTGCTTGGTAAAATACAGATTCCAGTTCAGTAGGTCTATGGTGGGGTCTGAGAGTCTGCGGGTCTAGCGGGCTCCCAGATGATCTCAATGCTGATGATTCCTGGACCACACTTCGAGTAGCTGGAGAGTATTTTTCCAAATAAAAGTTTGACTCTATCATGCCTCTCTTTTCTCTTTATTTATGGACTTGTTAATTTCTTTATAATATAATGAAATGAAATAAAACCACCATCCCATCCAAGTACTGGAAGAGGATCAACAACCCGAGTGCACCTGTGTGTGCCTCCTCCCCCACTCCATTCCCCTGAGATAACCATTCTTCTCAAACTGGTGTTTAACTTTCCCTTGCTTTAAATTTTTCTACTGATGTATGTGTCTAAACATGCATATTTTTGATTTTGCTTTTATTATACATTCTCAAAGTTGCGTGATAATCTATAGTTTCCTGTGACTTATTTTTTCACCCAACATTTTTTTCTGAGCCAGATCTGCGTCGTTGTCTACAGCTGAAGTTCAGTCAATTTCGCTGCTGTGTAATAGTCCATGGTGTGAAATGCCCACTCGCCTGTGGATCGGCATTTGGGGTGTCTCCATTGTTTTTGTTAACAAAAACAGCATTGCGTGAACATTCTCCAAGATGCTCTCTGGCTGCAGGGGCTCAGGTTTCTCGAGGGTAAATGCCTAGGAGGGGATTTGCTGTGCCCCCGTCCCCTGCTTGCATTCCCCATCTCCTGGGGTCTCACATAGGATGGCCTCTCCACCCGGGCTGCCCTCTTCCACTCCACCCCCACCCGCCCCAACCCCCTTCGCCGGGAAACTCCTTCAAGTCCTCAGAGAAGCCTTCCCCCGATCTGCAGGCCCCGGCTGGTCCCCATTAAAGCTCCCTAATTACACATTTGTGTTGTGTGATTAGGTGTGGAGCGTGTGACTCGCCCAGTAGAGTGCAAGCCCCACGAGGTTTGTGATGCGCGCAGGTTCCCAGCGCGGGCCTGGCACGCAGCAGGCGCGGGGGCAGCAGCGTGAGCGGGCTTCAGGGGCCAGGCCGGAGGCAGGGCCCGGCCGGACGGCTGCAGCCTGAGCTCACAGGTGGCTGCAAGTCCGCGTCCCGGGCCGGGGTTTTCGGGCTGACCACGGCCCGGAGAGAACTTGGGTTTGTCCCGGGTGCTGGGCGGGAATTGCAGGAAAGCGCAGCTGGGCACGGCGGGGCGGGGGCTTCGGGAGGGGCGGGCCCGGGGCGGGCCCGGGGGCGGGGCCGGGCCCGGTTAAGAGGAGCGTGGCGGGCCGCCCGGGAAGCGTTCCGGCCACCCACCGTGCAGGGACCTTCGGCCTCCGGCGGAGAGCGCAGCGCCGCCGCGCACACCTGGCACCATGACCCCGACGCCGGCTTTCGACAAGCCCAAAGTGAGCGGGGGCGGGGCCTCGGGGTCCGGGGGTCTGCTTCCTTGTCTGGCTGGCGGGCCCAGGGGTGAAGTGGGCCCCTGCAGGCGCTTCCTTCCGTTAGTTCAGGCCCTTGCCCGCCTCCAGGCTGTCGAACGAGAGCCAACGAGGCAGGGAGGGTCCTGAATCCGGGGCGCCCCTAGCTGGCCTCCGAGTTCTGCTTCTGCCCCTGACTTAGACCATGTGGGTTTCAGTTTCACTAGATAGATCTCTCAAATGGGCTTCCAGCCCTGCCCTGAGCAGCTGTGTGAGCCTAGGCATGGGGCTTGACTTCTCTGAACCGCACCTGTAAAATGGGGCCCAGTGTCCACACCTCTAGGCACTTAGTGTTGTAGACAAGGCATCCTGAGCGCTCAGTGAACAGTAACAGGTTTAGACTCCAACACTGTGATTGCTTCATAAGCGGGGAAGAGCCCACACTGTTGGATGTGCCCAAGAATCATGAGCCATGCCGGGGAGGGGAGGGTGGGGAGCAGGGCCCCCTCTCTCCACGCTAGGGGCAGAGGGGCTGGGTGGGCCCTGGGCCCTGGTAGAGTTCACTTGGGGCTAAGCCACAGCTGCTGGCTCTGGGGGATAACTTCCTGTCCCTCCTCCCACCAGCTGTGGTGCCTTGGGAATGGTGCAGTCAGGGAGGGTCCGGGCCCACTTGGCGAGCTTGGGAGCACTGGGATTCAGCCCAGGGAGGGGGGGGACCCAGGAATCCACCCAGCAGAGTGAATCAGCTAGTGGGGTTTGAGACAGCTGGGGGGCTTGGGAAGGAGTGAGCTTCAGTCGGCCTCAGCTTCCCTCTCCGAGAGACAGATGTGAGGGATGATGATGGCTACTACAAAGTGTTGGTGACAAGCCTGTGTGTGAGTTGGAGGGGAAGAGAGGGGACGCTCTGTGGAGTAAGCCCTGGCCCCCACTGCTGATGCCCCCACCACAGGGCAGATGTTCAGCTACTCCCTGCCAGATGTTTCAAGTGTGAGGGCAGCACTCCTGCCCCGACCTCATGCCTCCTCCACACCCCGTCTGGATGCCCCGTGCCCGGACATTAGTGCCTCTTCGCTTTGAAGGCTTTTTTTTTTTTTTTAATGCTTTTGAATTCTCTCTGCCTTTGGGCTGGGGAAGCATCTTACCCTGATATGAATCCTAAGACAGCAGACAAAGCCCCTTGATTGGGAATGAAATGGGAGTTATGAAGGTAAAAAGCAACACTTCTGTAGAACTTGCTGTATACGCCAATTTGATCCTTGCAACACGTTTATAATAGCCCCACGAGGGAGGGACTATTATCCCCATTTTTTTGGCTTCACCCAATCTTCTCCTCTGACTCAAGGTGGCAGATGCTTCTGCTCTCTGGGCCTCAGCTCCCACCCCTGGGAAATGAGCCCCACCTGCTTGTGGGAGGGTCTGGAAGTTATGGTTGATGCTTGCCAGGATACCCGCTGTGCACGTGAGGTGTGATAACTTTTATATTATCATGAGGCAGGAACGTGCCTGAGCTGGTAGGGGAAGCCAGCAGGAGCATGAATCTCGGAGCCCCTGTAACCAGAGCCAGCTCCTTGCCCTCCCGTGGGTGGAGCAGATAATAATGAGGATATTAGTATTGATAGCTGGGGCTTACCGAGTTATTGCTCTGTGCCAGGCACCATTCTGAACACGTTACCTGCATTAATTCACTTGATCCTAGCAGTGACTCTGCAAGGTAACTGATGTCATCTCATTTTATAGATGAAGAAACAGAGGCACAGAGAGGTTAACTAGACCCAAGATCACAGCTAGGAAGTGGCCCAGCTGAGCCCAGGGAGGCTGGCTTCAGAAATGCCGTGCCCCTAACCAGCTTCCCTGAACTGCCTCTGCAGAAGCCTTTGGGGCCGTGGAGATGCCAGAGCCCCAGGTGCAGGCCTCTGGGACAGGAGCCTCTGCTGGGCTCTCTGGCTTCTCATACTGACCACCAGGTGAGGCCCAGGACCTGGCCAGCTTTAAGAAGGCAGAGCGGGGCCGTGCTTTCCGGACCTTATGTGTACTCAAATCACCTGACTTCTGTTACTGTTCACACTGTGAGTCAGGAGGTCTGGGTGGGGCCTAAGATGCTGCACTTCTAACAAGCTCCCAGAGGATGCTGATGCTGCTGGTTCATGGACCACGCTTGGAGTAGCAAGCCCCTAGGCAGCTGCCTACCTGGTTTGATTGTGTCATTCCATCAAATGCTTCCTGAGCACCTGTTGGGCCTTGGAGGAAGCACAAAGAGGGACAGAGGGATGGCCCTTATCAGCGTGTTTCCACAGGAGGGAAGGCTGGAAAACTCCGCAGGCATCAGGAGTTCTTTGTCACGGAGGGCAGTGCTTGTCGCGTGTCTGTTATTGTAACAGTACTAACAGTGGCTGTCATCTGAGTGTTTGTGGGTACCAGGCACCTTCCGTGACTTATCTCACGGATTCCTCTGGACAGCTCAACAAGGCAGATGTCTTCATCTCATCTACAGATGAGGGAACTGAGCTGGAGAAGCGAAGTGACCTGCCCAAGGCTGCTCAAAAGCTGAGAGCCTCGAAGCTGTGGACTGGCGAGTGAGCTGGCTCGGGTCAGAACCGCAGGGTCTCAAAACTGCCCCTTCCTGATGCAGAGGCGAGTGGGAGCTAAGTCCCAGTGTACTTGCTTCTTTCTCATGTTTGAATGTTTGCTCCGAATCAGGTGCTGTTCTGATTGCTTTGCATATATTAACTCCCTCACTGCTCACAACCGTCCTCTGAAGTGGGTCCTATCATCTTCATTTACATATGAAGAAACTGAGGCTCAGAGAGGGGAAGGAACTTGCCAGTCACACAGCCGGAAAGCAGCAGAGCTTGCAGAGCTTGATGTGAACCCAGATCTCCCTAAAACTCAAGTCGAAGCTGTTAACTTTGCTGATTTGCCACTGCGCTTTGGGGTGGGTGTGGGGGCAGGAGTTAGAATCAGGGTGGCCTTGGGCTTCAGATGGACTGAGACTGGATCCCTTCCTGGCTCTTAGCAGCTGAGAGCTCAGGTGGACAATTCCCTGAACCCCAGCTCCCTTCTCTGTGAAATAGGCTGATAAAACCAAGGTCCTGGGGTCCCGGGGGAATCGATGTGCTGACTGGCTGGCAAGCAGCAGGCCCTCAGGTGTGTACATTCCCTCCCCCGGGCTGCAGTGGGTGATGGAAGTGGGGTGTCTGTGGTCATACAGTGAGGCGGGGGGGCCAGCCAGCCTCCTGATTCCACATCCGGCCTCAGGGTGGGCTTGGCTCGGGCAGGAAGGGGCCCTGTGAGCTGGGAGAAACTTGTCCACTTGCCCAGTTGTCCTAGGGGGTGCCCCTGGGGCAGGGGAGGGTAGGCCCGGGGCCTGGCTTTGGGAAGGAGTGAAGTTTGAGTCTGTACCGACCCAAGTGTTGGGCAGGTTCACCCGCATCCCCTAGGGCTCTGAGGCCCCAGAGCAGCAGGATGGAGAAAGAAAGAACCTCTGGTGTCCTTGTGACCACGGAAGGAGAACAGCAAGGAACTGAAACTAGTTGGGGCCAGGCTGACTGGGCCCACTTTTCAGCTG
Source organism: Equus asinus (assembly GCF_041296235.1). NCBI lineage: Eukaryota > Metazoa > Chordata > Mammalia > Perissodactyla > Equidae > Equus > Equus asinus. The sequence goes on along the minus strand of NC_091804.1, from coordinate 34,982,191 downwards.
GGGGGCGCTTGAGTGAGTTACTTAACTGCTCTGTGCCTCAATTTCCCGGCTGTAAAATGGGAATCATACTCGTATTCACCCCACGTAAAACACCAAGTGCAGGCCTGGCCGGGGGCAGGGGGCCCGCCAATGCTAGCTGCCATCCATCAACATCCTCCACCTGTTTACTCATCAGTCTGCTTAGATTTGAGCAGCACTGACTCAGCACTGATGTGCAGGAGGAAGGGAGTGTATCGCGTGCGATTGTGGCCTCTGGCTTTAGGGTCAAACAGCTTACTGACCGGGCTCTAGGGCAAGTTCCTTCATCTCTCCGAGCCTCAGTCTTCTATAAAATGGATAACTGTGCTGAGTTCCTAGGCTGTTGCCACGCAGGATGTCCCCCTTGGTGAAGACTCACCTTGCCTTCCTGAAACCTCTGGGGAAGCTCACAGCAGCGGCAGCTGAGAGCTCAGTCAGGCCCTGAGTCAGCAGGAGGCCCCAAGGGACTGCGGGCCCCTTCAGCTCTGCACCTCGGAGCTACAGGAGCCCCGGTGGCTGACCACAGAGGACTTCCTGGAGGAGGTGTGGCTGAAACAATTTGTCAGCCCTGGGGCTGCTCTGTCTTCTGACCTCGCCCCAAAAGTCTGCAGCGAGGCCACAGGGGCATGAGAGCACTGCCCAGCTCATTGCCAAGAGCAGGGCGGAGAAGGGGAGGGGACATCTGCCTGAAAGTGGGCCCCCATGGCTCATCCAGGTTCTGAGTGCGGTGCCCAGGTTATGGGGGCTGGTCAAGAAACCCTGGCTACTCTGCCTTGACCAGGTTCTCTGCGAGGCCCGAGGGGGTAGGTCAGCCCCTTCCTCAGAGCAGGGAGAGGACGCAGCACTGCTGACGGCTAACAGGGAGAGGAGGAAACCAACACTTGGTCATTCAACACCTACTGAGCACTTTTGCTGTGCCAGGCACTGTCCTAGGTGCTTGCCGTCTGCCCAGGTGCGCCACACACCGCTGAGCTCGTTGTACTGAGCACCTACCGTGTCTGGCGCCACTGTGCCTCCCTGTCACCCTTGTCTCCCTCTGCACCGCCGCCTCAGCTCTCTGCCTTCTGCTCTGGCTTCCCTCCAACCCATTCTCCACACAGCAGCCAGAAAAAGCTTTTAAAAGGTGACTCCCCATTTTAAAACTCTAGTGGATTCCTTAAGTGTGACCCGTGAGATCTCCCTGACTTTCTCTCTGGCCTCATCTCTCGCCACCAACCTCATTCTCTGCGCTCGAGCCGTTTCCCTCACAGCTCCCTGATCCAGACACTTAGCACGTGCAGCTCCCTCTGCCTGGAACCATTCTCTCTCCCTCCTTCCTTCTCCCTGACACTAACTCTTCCTCTATTTGTCTCCTTCTCAAAGTGATCTTTTCTGGACACACTTTCTAAATCGCCCCCCTTCTGTGGATGTTTTCTTTTTCTCATGACACTTGGTGCATTTTCCCAGCATGATCTATAACTATGAGTTCAGAGAGGTGTGTTTGCTTGTTGTCGGCGGGATAGGCTGCGGTGCGCTGCGGTAGCCAACATTCCCAGATCCGCAGGGCCTCAAACAGCTGAGGTAGGCGTCGTTTCCTCACACCGTGTGCCCATCACAGGCCTTCAGTGGGGTTTCTCTTCCTCAGTCATTCGGGGACCCAGTCAGATGGGTGACACCATCCTGAACATTGCCAGTCGCTGTGCCAGAGTGGAGAGAGGGCTCTGGGGAGTCTGGCATTGGCATCTAAATGCTTTGGCCAGGAGGAGCCATGGAGGCCCACCGAGTTGCAGGGGGCAGGGCAGGGCAGCAGAGACAACCGCCCCGATTCATTGCCTGACTTTCCTACTCCGAGGCTCTGCCGCCAGGCTTGATTTTCACCTTCTGACTTCTCCTGGCTGCTCAGTGACGTCACGCAGCTCTTCACCCAGCTTCCGTCTTCCCCATCGACGTTTAAACGTGCTCAAGTCATTCCCACCTTGAGACACAGCTCTCTTGACCCACACCCACCTCCAGCCCCATCCCAGGTTCCTTCTCCGCGTTCAGGGGTGAAATTCTTGAAAGAGTGGTCTGAACTGGCTCCGTTTTCTTACCCTGCTCCAGTGTGGGTTCTGTCCCCTCCGGCCTCTGGAATGATTCTAGGGCAGTGGTTCTCAACTTGGCCCCCTGTTTTTATTTTTAAAGTGGATTATTTAAAAAACAAATGGGCTGGCTGGTGGCGCAGCAGTTAAGTGCGCACGTTCCACTTCGGCGGCCCAGGGTTCACCAGTTTGGATCCCGTGTGCAGACATGGCTCCGCTTGGCAAGCCATGCTGTGGTAGGCGTCCCACGTATAAAGTAGAGGAAGATGGGCATGGATGTTAGCTCAGGGCCAGTCTTCCTCAGCAAAAAGAGGAGAATTGGCAGCAGATGTTAGCTCAAGGCTAATCTTCCTCAAAAAAAACCCCAAAAAACAAACACCACAAAAAAACATGTCCCCAGGCCCACCTCCAAGGATTGTGATTTAATTGATCTGGGGTGAACCCAAGCATGGGTAACTTTGTGAAGCTTCCCCAGGCCTCCTGATGGGCCTCTGGGTGGAGAACTCCTCCCGGGGTCCCCGTGCCCAGCGGCCTTAGCCCCAGGGACGTTTCTGCTCTCCTCCTCCTCCACCCCTGGCAGGAACCAACGGTATTTGTTTCCTGTAGCTGCTGTAACAAATGACCACACCCTGAGCAGCTTAAAACAACAAACTTATTTTCTGTCGGTTCTGAAGGCTCAAGTCCACGGTTCTGGGGGAGAATCGACTCGGTGCCACTTCCAGCTTCTCGGGACTCTGGGCGTTCCTTGGCAGCATCGCTCCAGTCTGCCTCCTGTCCCGTTGCTGCTTCCTCTTGTGTGTGTGGGTTTCAAACAGCCTGCCCTCCTCATAAGGAGGCAGGAGATTGCATGCAGGGCCCACCCAGCTAATCCGGATAAACTCTTCTCGAGATTCTTAATCACGTCTTTTGCCTCCTAAGGTAATTCAGGTTCTGGGGATTGGGACATAGACGTCTTTGGGGGGCTACCATTCAGCCTACACCTCGCGGGGGGCCACTCCTCCTTGAAACCTGGTGGCCCCTTGCCTTCTGCGCGCCACACGCTCCAGTTTCCTTCCCGCCTCTCTGGCAACTCTTCCCAGGGCTCCCTCTCCTCTGTAAGGCCATGGGGTGCTGGCGCTCGTCAAGGCTTTGTCCCAGGCCCTTTCCTCGACATGCCCTCCTGGGTGAGCTCACTCGAGACCACAGCCTCGGTCATCCATGTTCTTGCTACATCTCCAGCCTCAGTCTCCCTGAGAGCTCCAAACCCTCATGTCCATTGGCTCCCTCCCTTTCCGTTTGGAGGTCTCACAGGCATCCCTGTGTAACTGCTCGTGCCTCTCCCTGCACCCCACCCCTCCTGATGCCCTTTGCACTGGGTCTTCTTCCCGAGTTCTCTGACTCAGCGTGGGAATCACTGTCCACTCGGGTCCAGCCTGAAGCTTCATCCTAGACGCTCCTGTCCACCTGCTTTTCCACATCCGCCTCGCCACCCTGGTCCGAGGCACTGTCACCTCTCCTAAACTTGCCCGCAGGAGCCTCTCTGGTCTCACTGCGAGTCGTCCTCTTCAGCTTCACACCTCGTCGTGGCTTCTCTGCATGCTCAGGAGAAAACCCACCTGCTCCTCGAGGCCCACACGGCCCTCCCTTCTCTGAACCCGTGCTTCAGTTCCTCACACGCACGTCCTCTCCCACCACACGACCTTTGCACACGCTGCTCCCTCTGCCTGGGATGTCCTTCCTGCCTCCGCCTCACCTCTGCCCGCTTGGCCCCTCTCCATCCTTCCGATCTCAGCTCGAGCTCTGCTTTCTCGGGAAGCCACTGTTGGCCCGCTGGCTGGGTCAGTCCTTTTGTTTGTTACCTCTCTCAGGACCGTGTGTGCACATCCTGAGGGATTGTCTTGGCTCGTGATTGTACATTTATCAATGTGACACTTCATGTCTCCCTTTCTGGACTGTAGGCGTCACAGGAGGGGGACTGTGTCCCTTTGTCTTACCTCTGCATTCCTACCGCCAGCAGGGCCGCGACAGTTTGGTGAATGAAGGATTCTGAGTTGAGGCTTTAGTATTTACTACACGTCAAGCACTGGTCTAAGCACACTACAGTCACGTGCCACATAACGTTCCTGGCAATGATGGACCACGTAGGTGATGGCGGTGCCGTAAGGTCGGGACCATGGAGCCTGGGTGTGTAGTAGGCTCCGCCATCTAGGTTGGTGTAAGTGCACTCTGTGATGTTTGCACAGTGATGAAATGGCCTAATGACGCAGTTCTCAGAATGTGGCCCTGCCGACACCTTGATCTTGGACTTCCAGCCTCCAGAACTGTGAGAAAATGGTTCTGGTTTAAGTCACCTGATGTGTGGTATTTTGTTTCGGCAGCTACAGGAAACGAATACGGTCGGTTTCTGCCAGAGGTGGAGGGTAGGAGAGCAGAAACATGTCCCTGGGGCTAAGGCCACAGGATGCTGGGACCCCTGGGGCAGGGGTTCGCAACCCAGCTACCCATTAGGAGCCTCCGGGAAGCTCTGGAAAGTTATCCACGCTGGGCCCACCCCAGGTCAATTAAATCATAATCCTTGGAGGTGGGCCCGGGCCCAGGTTCCTTGTTTTGCTTTGTTTTAAATTATCTGCTGCTTTAAAATACATGTGTGCATGCGTAGCACACACACACACACGCATCCATGCACGCACAACACATGGAGCCAAGGTTGAGAAGGCTGCCCTAAAGGAACCATTGAGAGGCCAAGGGGGCAGGACCTATAGCGGAGCAGGGTAAGGAATAAGTGGAGGTAAGGAAACGGAGAAAGTTCATTCTTTCAAGAATTTTACGCCTGAAGGGGGAGAAAGGGCCTAGGATGGGGCTGGAGGTGGAGGCGGAGGTGGGTCAAGAGAATTGTGTGTTTTTAAGGTGGGAATGACTTGGCATCGTTAAGCGATGCGTGACTGTGCGTTAACACAGTTAAGCCTCAAGGAGCCGTAGGAGGAAAGCATGTTGTCCTCCCCATTGGACAGATGAGGACGCCGGAGCACTGCAAGTGAAGTAACTGTCCCCAGGGGTGAGTGGAGGAGTCAGATTCCAGCTCTAACCACAATGCTTCCCTGCCTCTCTGGCTGAATCCAACCCACGGCCATGTGAAGGTTAAGGATACGAAAATGGAGGTTCAGAGAGGTGAGGTCACCTCTTCAAGGTCACACAGCTGGTCGGCAGTTCCCTGGACTGGAAGCTTCTGTGCTCCCAATGCTGAGCATTTTTTGAGAACCCAGTAAACATTTGGCTGGGTGGGCCTTGAACTCATTTTGTCAGGGAATCCATAACTAACTTGACTCCGAGTCTGGGAGTCTGGGTAGCGTGCTGCTCTGTCCTTTGCTGGCTGGATGACTTCCAGAGAGATCTGATTACTCAGATGTCCTGCTGATAGGAGGGCTGGGTGGCTCTGTTCCTGCCGTGTCCCTGGCCCCAGGCCGGGTTTCCTCTGCAGGAGGCAGCTCTGTAGGTGCTCCCGGGATGCCCTTGGGCCAACAGCTCCCTGACCACTCCCTACCTCCCCAGCCAGGGCAGCCACTTTCTTGTCCAAGTCCCCAAGTTCCAGAGAAGGCACCACCCTGGGGGAGATGTCAATTGAGAGTTTTCTGGATCTCTCTCCCCCTGGCGGGGGAGCATTTCCTCCGTGACCTGGAACGGGCGGATGGCAGAGTCGCTTTCCCATTGTCTCCTAGTGTCGGCTGTGCTTCTCTTAACAGCTCACGGAAAACAACGGGCTGTTTCCTGTGGGCCACGCGTGTCCACTACACTGTTTTTTTAAAGCCGTGCAGTTGTTCTTGGACAGGGAGGTGGTCTTTCCTGCTGCTTTTCAGTTGAGGAAATAGGTTCAGAGAGATAAGCGTGTTATCTAGGATCACACAGCAGGAGAAGGGGCAGAGCTGGGAGCCCAAGCCTGACGGGATTGTCTCCACAGTCCTTGTGCTTACACTCTTGGTTTTGTGTGCGGGGTGGTGCCCGTGGGGCTGAGCACGTGGGAGGTGATCGCTAAGTTGGCCACAGATTGATGCCGTTTCTAGAGCACTGGAGAGGTCTTGTGTGGCCTGGTACTGATTCCTGGTAAGCTATGCTTAAGTAACACCTGCTTTTGAAAATGGAGCCTGATTTTTGAATTGCATTGTGTTATTCACTAGTCCAAGAAGTCAGGTCAACCCTTTTTGTTCAAGTTGGATTTTGTTGAGTGAGTTGGGTGAGAGCAGCATCGGCCTGTGTGGTGGCTGGGGGCTCTGTAGTTCCTACGGGACCATGGCTGGCCTCATGTTTAAGACCACCAGCTTCAGAAATGGGCTGGGGTTAGAATTCCCATCTGCCACTTAGCAGCTGTGGTGGAGAGCAAAGGCACTGGGTTGGGTTTCTGCTTCCATCACTTGCTTGCTGTGTGGCCTTGGACAAGTTAGTTAACCTCTCTGAACCTCACTGTTCTCAGCTAGGAAAGATAGAGATTACAGTTAAATCCACCCTACGGACAAGGATCACATGAGATGGTGTGTGTAAGGAGTCTGGTGGTGTATGTGAAGCGTCCTGTAAGTGGTGACCAGTGGTTATCATGGTTTGTACTAACACGAACCCTCTCACGGGTCCTTCAGGCCTTCACGGAGGTGTGTGTTCTCATCTGTCTCTTCCCTCTGCCCCTGCAGGTGGAACTGCATGTCCACCTGGATGGAGCCATCAGGCCCGAGACCATCTTATACTATGGCAGGTGAGTCCGTGGATGAGAGGCCTTCCTCCCCAGGATTTGGGCGGGGTCCACAGTTGGACGAAGAAGCCTCTGGAGAATTCCAGGGTCGGTGCTCCTTCCTGTATCCCTGTGGGATCAAGCCAGCCCCCAGCCAGAAGAGGGGGTGTGTGGGGACACGGGGACCTCAGCCCTGAGCTGGAGACCCACAGCCCAATTCTTCTGCCTTCTGTGCCTTGGACTCTTGTCCTCTAGCTGCCAGGTGAGCCAGGAGGAGCTTGCCTCACCTTGCACACCTGCGCACACGTACACACACGTGGAGGCAGTTCCCAGAGCCGAAGTGGTCACTGTTTTTTGACTTGGTCAAGAGCTCGTGGCAGGTGACACCCCCACACAAGATTCTGGTACACATTTGCTGAACATCTCCCAGTGCTGGGCCGGGCCCTCTCCTTGAGTCAGCGATTTAATCCCTCCCCACCTGGAGGAGGCAGGTGTTGCTGTCTCCATCTCCCTGAGGAGAGAGCAGGCTCAGAAGTGAAGGCAGTTGCCCAAGGCCACATGACAAGGAAATAGGATGGTCAGTGACCCCGCATGGTCTGACCCCGAAGCTCTTCCTGCACCATCATGGTGGTAACCTACTGGGAGGCGTAGAGAGCCGGCTCCCCTCTCTGGGCCCAAACCCCTCATCTTCCAAATGAGAAGGCACCTCCTGCCTCAGCTCTCGTGGATGCTGCTGGGCCCAAGGGTCCCCAGGGCCCCCCAGTAAGGGAGATCCACCCCTCCCTCCCCCACCTCAAGGGCTCATCATGGCCCCTCTCTTAGGTCCAGCACTTAAGAACAGGGACTTTGGGGGCCAGTGGATCTGGATTCAAATCTGGACACATTGTTTCCTCGCTGTGGCCTTGGCCTCGGTAGTTTGAGGATTAGAATAGGGCCTTCCTCCAGAGCTGACCTGGGAGATGGGGCCCCTCCTCCACTCCACCCCGCCTCTCCCTCAGCAGACGGTGTCCTTCCTGTATTTACCCAACGTTCATTTTGTTTGGAGCTGGGAGGGCTCCACCTCTCCCTCATTGCCTTGAGCAGCTCAGCTCTGGACCCAGATTTGGACGCTCTGCTCCCTAAGCCAGAATCCCCTCGGTGAGCCTCAGAAGGGAATTGGGAAATCCTGGGAATTTGCCCCCAATTCCTGGGAGCATCTCTTCCAAGCCCCTGAGAGAGTACTGGCGAGAACACTTGTCTCCATCTCATCGTACTTCCACTGACCTTTTTCTGCCCTAGGAAGCAACAATTGATTTAACTTCCGTTTAACTATATAAGAATATTAGCATTTACTGCATGCCAAGCATCGCTTTAAGCGCTGTACCTGGGTTAACATAACTGAGTCCTCACGACAGCTTGTGAGGTAGGTCTGTAATTCTCCCCATTTTATGGATGAGAAACTGAGTCCTGATAGGTGAGGCTACTTGTCCAGTAAGCACAGGTGTGACCCTGAGTCCATGCCTGGACCCTTACCCTGCCAGCTGGAGGTAAGGTGAAGTCATGTAGGAAAAATGCTTACCCAGGGCTGAGCGTGCTAAGTGATCCATCAGTGTCTCTTGACCATGATAGCATTAACTACAACATATGGCTCTGGCTAAATGGGGTGAAGCCATTGGTTTCCCTCTGCCTGTCCTTTGCACATGTCAAGCCACTGACCTTTGCTGCAGGCCCCTAATGAGGCCATTAGGGCAGGTCGCTAGCCACCAAGATGAGATCTAATTGCTGTGCTCATTAGGGGGTCATAGGGCACTCATTAGTGGAGCAAGAGGCCAGAATGTCTGGGGTGGGGTGGAGGGAAGAGGGCAAGGAGACGCCAGCCTGGGCGGCTGGTTGGATTTCCCCTATTCCATGTCGCCTCGGTGTCCGGGGAGCAGTCTAGGCCCTGGAGGAGGGGGTGGCCACCAGCTGGAGTTTGATCTCGAGGTCAGCAGGAGGGGGACCTGGGAGTTGGCCAGACTCAGATATGGACACCCATAAACACGCTGGAGGACGCCGGGTGGGGCCAGGGCTGGGAGGGAAGGTGGGGCATCTGGCCTCTGAGCCCTCTGCCTCCGGGCCAAATCAGTGGCCCTTTTTCTGCCTCAGTTGACTGTTCTCACTTGTTTCTTCTTCCTTCAGCTCTGCGATTCCATCCTCCCCGGGGCCTTCTTCCTCCTCTTTCTCAAGCTCCTTCACGCCCTGTCGGCTGTTTCTCCAAAGCACATTCTGAATCTGGTCACTCGCTCCTCTCTGTCACCACCCTGGCCTGAGTCCCCAGCATCCCTCATCTGAGCTATTCCAGTGGCCTCTTGACTGGTCTCCAGGTGTCCGCTCTGGCCTTCTCCATCTGCGATCCCTATACTACTGTAGTCAGAACAATGGTCTTAAAACACAGTCTGATCAGCTCACACCTCTGTTCAAAACCCACCCACACTCCCATCTTGCTCAGGGTCAAAGCCAAAGTCTGCACGTGGCCCCTAAGTCCTACAAAGCCCTCATTAACTCTCTGACCTCTTTTACTACTCTTTGCTTAGCCACACCGGGTGTTTCTCAAACATGCTAGACCTAGTAAACAGAGAGATTGGGTAACTTTCCGAAGGTCACACAGCCTTTATAGCAGAGCTGGGATTCAAACCCAGGCCGTTTGGCTTCAGAGTCAGCTATCTTTCCCAGGACACATAAGTAGCCTCATCTGTTTCTCTCTCCACCCTCCAAAAGAAATCCTTTTCCTGAGAGGATCTGGCGGTCCACAGAGGGGAGAGCTCTTGCCCATGGTGATATGGCACCCACAGGAGGGAGATGGACTTTGAACTCCAAAACCTGAGCTCGTCCTGCTCACTGGGCTCCTTGTAGGAGCATCGCCCACTGTGATGTTATGCTACCGGAACAACTTACCTGCCAAGGCGGGCAAAGGGCTGGACAGCGCCCCAGGGCGTGGCTGTGCTGACTGGGAGAGAGGGCACCCTCTAAGAACTGAGCTTGGCCCCAGGAGGAGCCCCGGCTGCTGTGAGTGGCTGTGGTGGCAGCAGGACCCAGGGCCCTAGAACAACAACTTCCTGCCTCAACTTTGGGCCCCAGGCAGGAGCGTTCTGGCTTAGTCTGAGCAGCTTCTGGAGGCCAAGGCCTGTGTCACACTGCACGGAGAGTCTGTGCTGTTTGTCCCCTAGTGGGACCACTGTGGGAGCTCTCCATCTTCTGCTCTGGTTTCCCTCTGACCTGACCCTCACATGGCAGCCAGAAGGAGCTCGTAAATTTTTTCATGCTGCTCCCCTGAGCAAAATCCTTGAGTGGCTTCCTGGTGCTTTCAGGATAAAGTCCCCACTCCTGTGAAGCCCGCCCTCTGGTCCTTGACCCGTCATCCACCGCTGACCCCGCCTGCCCTCCCATTCCCTCACTGAGTCTGTGGAGCCCTTGGCCTAGGCTCTTCCCCTTCCTGGAACCCTCTTCCTGCTCCCTCCTTCTCTCTTCCCCTCTCTAGCTCTCCTGCTTAAATGTTACCTCCCCAGGCCACTCTGGGGGGGGTGGGAGGGGGGTGAAAAGAGCTTTCTTGGTGGCTGTTGAGAGAGGTTGGGAGAAATATTTAGAAAGTAAAATAGGATTTGGGGACCGGCTGTTGGTGGGCAAGGGAGCCAGAGTGTGGGGGAGGCCCCATCTCTGGTCTGGGCAGCTACGTGGACGGAGGAGCTGTATTTGGAAGTGTGGAGCCTGGGAGGGGGAGGGAGGTGGCTCATGTGCCCTGCCTTTCAGAGGTGGTCAGACACACGGGTCTGTCTGAGTCACTGCCATCCATCCAGCGCCCAGCACATCATAGGCCCTCAGACGGTGGTGTGTAGAGGGAGAGAATTGGAAAGTGGGGACCTGTGGATCCTCAGTTGAAATCCATGACAGGAGATGACATCTGGGCAGGAAGAGAAAGAGTCTGGAAGACAATGGTCAGAGGAAGAGCGCCACCAGGAGCAAAGGGGTCATGGGAACTGGAAGAAGACCATCGGGCGAATCACGCACAATGGGCCCAGGGCAGATGTGGCCGCCATGGTTGGCAGTGTGGCAGCCAGAGACTCAGTGTCGCCTCCTCTGCCTTCCACCCACTGGCTCCCAGAAAGATATTCAAACTGTGGTATTGAACAACTGGCGCACGCTCTGCAGAGGCCATGGTTCCTGGGGACGGCCTCGTGAGGGCAACTCTGGGGCAGGGTGGCCAGCTGTGGGCACTGAGCATCTGACCTCTGGGTGCCAGAACGGTACCAGAGCCGCCATCTCCCCCATGGTGTCTCCCGGGGACGGGGGGCCAGAGAGGGACCACAGCGGGCGGACTGGTAGGCACCAGGGTGACCCCTTGGTGGTATCTGCTGAGCACCTGTAGGGCCTAGAGCCACCAGAGGGGAAGGGGCTTTAGGGGCTCAGGGAACAGGTATTCATGCAGGGAAACATCCTAGCACTTTAATAAGGGAGCTATCCAAGGACCTGAACACTATTTGGTCACACTTCCATTTCTTTGGCGATTTCCTCCCTTCTGTCTTCTCATCTTCTGGATAACATGATGCTTGAACCTCCTGACTTAATCCTCTAACTTTCTTAACCGTCTGCTCCTATTTTTTATCTTCTAGTCTTTTCTACTTGCTAGAGGATCTTCTCGCCTTTGTTTTCCATTCCTTTTATTATATCCTGACAGTTGCTGTCATATTCTTTTAAATTTCCAAGAGTTCTTTCTTAGCCTCTGAATGCCCCTTTTGAAAAAGGGGTAGTGGTGTTTTAAGGATGTGCGTCTTCTCGTCCTCTTGAGGGTGTTTTAGGGTCTTCTCTTCTCTCATCGTTTGTTCCCTCAGAGTCCCTTTCATTGCCTTTTGTCCCTCATGGTAGAAGCACTTGTTCTGTGTCAGGTGTTCTTTGCCTGTCCCTTTATCTTAAAAGTGGGGAAACTGAGGCCCAGGGTGACCCGTGAGTCAGGGTGGAGCGTGCAGAAGCAGGAGCCAGCCCCGCCTCGCACCTGCTGCCTTAGCTCGGGTAGGCAGAGAGCTGATGGCGGGAAGGGGCTCTGGGCCAGAGGGCCGTTCTGGGAAAGTCCTTCCTGTGTGATGGCCGCAGTCCAGCCGCAGGCGGGAGGCTGTGGGCAGGGAGGGGAGAGAGCTCTGAGGTGACGGCCAGCTCACCCGGCCCTCTCCTGGCACGCTGGGCCAGGCAAGGCTCTGTGATGTGCCGGCCAGATGGAGGGCGGAGAAGGGAGGTCTGGCCCCTGCCCCTGCCCCCCCCCGGGCATGACATGTTGCAGATATTGCCCCTGATAACCCCTGACCTGGCAGAGGACCAGCGGCTCTCCCCCTACCTGGGGCTGAGGAGGAAGTCATGCACTTATCCTGGCACATTCCCCGTCCCCAGGTGTGTGTGTGTGTGTGTGTGTGTCTGTGTGTGTGTCTGTGTGTGTGTTCATGCGCACAAATGGATTTAACCCCTGTGTGACCCCTTGAGATTTGCTGGCTGGTCATGGTCTTGGGGACGGGAAGCACTGGAAGGATTCTGGTCCTGGTTCTGTACGCCCTGGGTCTCGGTTTTCCTATCTGCCCACTGGGAGGGGTTGGGTGAAGAGCTCCTGGTGTCCTGCCTTGTCTTCCGAGGAGGCTGGGCTCTGGGTCTGTCTGGTCCTGCCCGGGGCAGCCCACCACCCACATTGTCTGATCCCCAGGAAGAGGGGGATCCCCCTCCCAGCTGACACAGCAGAGGGGCTGAAGAACGCCATCGGCATGGATGAGCCGCTCAGCCTCCCAGGCTTCCTGGCCAAGTTCGACAGCTACATGCCAGCCATTGCGTGAGTCACCCCCTCTCCCCCCACCCCAGGGCAGCGTTGACCCCTGTGCCCGTGGGAGGCTGCCAGCCCCGGCCTGCACTTCAGCCTGTGGGAGGAGAGGGCTCTGACACCCCAGCTCTGCTTCTCACCATCGTGTGTATTTGTGTAAATCTCTCCATGCCTTTGGGCCTTGGTTTTCCCTTCTGGAAAGTGGGTGTGATGGACTGAGATTCTGTCAACTTCTACAGAGAAGTGACAGAACGTGGGCTGAGAACACAGATCCTAGGATCAGACTCTTCTGTGAAATACCTGTGATGACGGGCACATTTTCCCTCTCTGGGCTTCAGTTCCCTCACCTCGACAATGGGCTGATTGGGACAATGGGTGATCCTACTTACCTCTGAGGCCTGGGAAGAGGACACTGCCCTCAGCAAGCCCCTCTTACTGTGAAGACGATGGCTCGCTTTATTGACAGCCTGGCGCTAGTTCTCTCCTGTTACCTCTTAGTCCTTCTTCTTTTTTTTTTTTTTTTTTTGAGGAAGATTAGCCCTGAGCTAACTACTGCCAATCCTCTTCTTCTTGCTGAGGAAGACTGGCCCTGAGCTAACATCCGTGCCCATCTTCCTCTACTTTATATGTGGGACGCCTGCCACAGCATGGCTTGCCAAGTGGTGCCATGTCCACTCCTGGGATCCAAACCAGCAAACCCCGGGCCGCCGAAGCGGAAGGTGCGCACTTAACCACTGTGCCACCGGGCCGGCCCCAGTCCTATTTTTTAATCGCAGAATATCTTACATATGGAAGAATGTAATATGTATAGAGCTCACGGAATTATACTTCTGGTAGTTGTCAAAAGGCTTGCCAAGTGGACACACTGCTCGTTTGCAGAGGAGGAAACCAAGGTTCAAGGAAGTGAAGGAGCTTGCCCGAGACCACAAAGCTGGCAAGGGGTGAAGCCCAGATTCTTGCCCCAGTGCCACCTCACCCTTCCTGGCACGAGGCAGAGTTTCCCAAGGCAGGCAATCATCGGGCGTTGGCAGTCAGTGCTGCAGGAGCTCAGGAGGGGGAAGAGGCTAAGGGGCTGGGACCAGTCAGGGAAGGCTGCCTGGAGGTGGAAATGTGGACTGGGCCTTGTGGGGAGAGGGTGTGATACGGTCCAGAGGGCTTAGGCCTGAGGAAGGGTTTGGAGGACCAGTGGAGAAGATGGAGGCCGTTGGCTAGATAAGTGGCAGGACAGGTATGGCGAGTCCTGGGGAAGGACGATTGTGTGCCAAGGCTGCTGGCTTCTTGCTAGCAGGAATCTTTGGGGCACAGTGTGGAAGGCACCAACTGCCCCATCCTTGCCCCTGGTAAGGAGACACTAGCACGTGCGAGTGTCTCCCTGCTGCCTCTCCCCCAGCACCCCTACCAGAGCGTACGTACAGGTGGATCCTGTACAGGCCGAGGTGCCTCTCCCACACCACCCGCAAGGCTGCTCCTGTTTCTCTGGCCACAAGATGGAAGAGGCCTAGCTCCCTGAAGGCCCAAGCTGGCCAGGCTGTTAGACGTTGTCATCTTCAGAGCTGCCTGGCCTTCAGGCCACGGCCTCTGATGTTCTGACCTCCCTGTCTGCTTGCCACCATCCGCGGGTGTCAGATGAGAGCCCTCATCTCCTGCCACTCACCCCTTTGCTTGCCCCTCTCCAGTCATATCAGCCTCCTGTGACATCTCGGACACCAAGTGCACCCCGGACCTCGGGTCCTCTGCACTTGCTGTTCCCTCTGCCTGGAATGCTGATCCGGTAGATGCCCCACGGCTCGCTTCCTCACCTCCTTCACATCTCTGCTCAAATGCCTTCCCTGGCTGTACTACTGGAAATGGCAGTGCCTTCCCAGCCGCTGTGCTGCCCCCCCTCCCCTGCTGTATTTGTGTCTATAGAAATTCGCACCATCTGCCCTGCTGTCTGTTTTGTATTTTACTTGTTTACTTGCTTGTCTCTCTTGCTAGACTGTGGGCTCCTTGTCACCTTGTTTGCTGTGTCATCTGTTCCTAGGACAGCTGTGGGGGAGGTCGGGCCACCAGATGTCTGGGAAGGAAGAGGAGCGCCAGCTCCCCTGCAGCGGCGCTGAGACCCGGGTCCAGGCCCCGACCCCGCCCTCAGGGCTTTCCTTGCAGGAGAGGCCGGAGCTCCTCAACTGCATCAGCAGCGGCACCCTGGCTTCCAAGGACGCTCCTCCTGGGAGGCCAGTTCCCCAGCGCAGGGCTCCCGGGGCGCTTGCACACCCTCCCTCACACACTCTGCGTCCTAGTAACCTAATTCCACTCTCCTCTTCACGGTGGAAACTTCCAGCTAGGCACGGCCCACTGTCATTTGATCAAGACTCACAGTAGCCCTTGCAGGTTAACTTGCACCTGGCTTCTGGAGCCAACACGCAGAAATAGTGACTAAAATACTTTGAGCACTTGTCTGCTCTGCTCCAAGCACTGGCCTGAGTGAGTTTTATGAGTTTTAATTCATTTGTCCTCACAATAACCCTTTGATGTAGGGGTCAGAGAGGGTGACTAACAGACCAGGAGTCACACAGCAGATAAACATGGGAACCAGGATTCAGGTCTGAGTCCCAGGTGTCTTCCATCTCAGAGTTTCATTGTCCATCTGTGTCTTTTTCTCTCTCTCTTTTTTTCAGTCTCATTGGGGTATAATTGACAAATAGGAACCATATATATTTAAAGTGTACAACTTGATGATTTGGTAGAGATACAAACTGTGAAATGATCACAGTCAGGCTAGCTGACATCTGTCACCTCACATGGTTACCTTTGTGTGAGTGTGTGTGTGCTGAGAGCACTGCAGATCTGTCCTCTCAGCAAATTCAAGTAGGCAATACAGTATTGTTAGCCAGAGTCATCATGCTGTGCATCAGATCGCCAGAACTTACTCATCTTGTGTAACTGAAAGTTTGTACCCTTTGACCAACCTTTCCCCACAGGCCCTGGTGGCCACTATCCTACTTTCTGCTTTGACGAGTTTGACTATTTGAGATTTCATATATAAGTGAAATCACGCAGTGTTTGTCTTTCTATGTCTGGCTTATTTCACTTAGCATAATGTCCTCCATCTGTCCATG
The DNA here is from genome assembly GCF_041296235.1 of Equus asinus. Taxonomy (NCBI): domain Eukaryota; kingdom Metazoa; phylum Chordata; class Mammalia; order Perissodactyla; family Equidae; genus Equus; species Equus asinus. The sequence goes on along the minus strand of NC_091804.1, from coordinate 34,966,516 downwards.
TTGTTGCAAATGGCAGGATTTTCTTCTTTAAGGCCAAGTAATATTCCTGTGTGTCTGCATATCACATTTGCTTTTTCCCTTCATTTGTCAACAGATGCTTAAGGGGTTTCCATGTCTTGGCTGTTGTGAATAATACTGCAGTGAACATGGGGGTGCAGATAACTCTTCAAGATCCTGATTTCATTTCCTTTGGGTATTTACCCAGGAGTGGGACTGCTAGATTGTATGGTAGTTCTATTTTTAATTTTTTGAGGAACCGCCATACTGTTTTACATAGTGGCTGCACCAATTTACATTCCTACCAACAGTGCCCAAGGATCGCCTTTTCTCCACATTCCCACCCACACTTGCCGTCTCCTGTCTTTTTGATAATAGCCATTCTAACAGGTGTGAGGGGATGTTGTGGTTTGATTTGCATCCCCTGATCATTCATGATGTGGAAACCATCTCATATTGCTGGTGGTGTCTGGGTCTTGTCTTTTACGAAATGTCTATTCTCAGGTCCTTTCCCCATTTCTCAATTGGGTTATTTGGGGTTTTTTGCCATTGAGATATATGAGTTCCTTATATATTTTGGATACTAACCCCTTATCTGATAGATGGTTGGCAAATATTTTCCCCTAAAGGTTGCCTTTTCACTCTTGATGGGTTTCTTTGCTGGACAGAAGCTTTTTAGTTTGGTGCAATCCCACTTGTCTGTTTTTGTTTTTGTTGCCTCGGTGTGTCCTCCTCTTTTCTCTTCCCTGCCAGCCTACATCCATCACTCAACAAATATTTGAGTGGCCACCATGTCCTAGGTTCTGTTCTCAGCTCAGGGGTCATAACCATGACGAGACAGATGGCAGGGGGATCCTTGCCTCATGGAGGCCAGGGGAAATGGAAAACCGGCCAGTAAAGCAACCCATGTGCTCTGTAATGTCAGTGGTGATGAGGGCCACAGGAAAAACTAAAGCTCGGGAAGAGGGGGAGAGTGATGGAGGGGCCATTTTAAGCTAAGGTGGTCCAGGAAGGCCTCTCTGAGGAGGTGAGGCTAGAGCTGACATCTAAGTGAGGGAGGCAAGGAGGACAGGATGATCTGGGGGAAGAGCATGTAGGCGGGGGTAGCTGCAAACACAGAGGCCTGGACGTGGGGACACGCCTGACTGTTCTTGGACAGAAAGAAGGCTCTGGTGGCCTCATGGAGTGAGTGAGACGGAAGGTGCGGGGCAGGGTGGCAGGCCCAGATTACGCAGGGCTGTGCACTGGGCCATGGGTTTGGAATTGTACTCTCCGTGGTAGGGAGCCATTAGGGTTCGGAGTGGAGGAGCGGTATGCTTACATGTCAGAGGTTGCTCTGGCTGCTGTGTGGAGAGCAGAGTCAGAGGCCATCTTGGAGATGGGGAGGCCAGTTAGGAGGTGGTTAGGACCAGGGTGGAAGGGTGAGAATTGGCACGTAGTTTGGAAGTAGACCTGGCAGGACTTGCTGTGCTTCTAGGATCTTCTCCAGAGGCCGCCCAGAGCTTGGGGCTGGGGGATGAGCGATTAGGGGCCAGAAGTGGGTTTGATCTGCCAAAGGTTGGGACAGCCTTGTGGCTCCTCCTGCTCCCAAGGGACTTGGGGAAGGTTGTCCCCAATCGCTCTCTTCTCTTCCCAGGGGTTCCCGGGAGGCTATCAAAAGGATTGCCTATGAGTTTGTCGAGATGAAGGCCAAGGAGGGCGTGGTCTATGTGGAGGTGCGCTACAGTCCACACCTGCTGGCCAACTCTAAAGTGGAGCCGATCCCCTGGAACCAGGCCGAGTGAGTGACCGCCTGGACGGGTGGTGCCGAGGCTGTGGCCGGGTGGTCCAACCTGAGACCTGAGGGACGGACAGTCAGGAGGCCTGACCCAAGCGAGACTTTGCTTTTGCCCCCGATCTGGTCCATGTCCTCAGAAAGATGGGCTGAACTCTGTCGTGAGAGATGTAGTTCCCATCCCTCCCCTGGGCTTCTGGTTTACCTTGGGCGAGAGCATTTGGCTGTCTTGCCACCCCTAGTTCTGGACTCAGGCCTGCAGTCTAGAATATTAACCTGCCTATCCAGTGACTTGCAGGGGTCCTGCTGTGACCTGTAGCTGAAGTGAGTCTGGTCCATTCCTGCCCCCTGCCTGGACCCCAGGGATCTCTAACTGCTATCACCCAACCACCCTGTCCCCCTTCTAGCCATGACACTCACACACGTGGACAAGTGAGAATCAGACCAGGCCCCAGCTTAGCGGTGCTCTCCATCTGGGGGGACGGCTGGGTCTGACCCCCCAACCCCACCCCAACACACACACTGGGACATCCACTGTGGGTCTGGAAGTGCCCAGGCAGTTCCGAGGAAGCTGGAAGGGGGTGTGCTGGGGCTTGGGGCCATCTCCCTCCCTCTTTCCTCAGAGGTAGTAAGTTAGAAGGGGAGGGGGCTTCTCCTGGAAGACTCCTCCTCCTCCTCCCCTTTCCATCCCTTCCCCCACCCCTTCTTCCTCCTCCCCCGACCCCCAGGAAAATAAGCCACAAATAACATTCTTGCTCAGGTAACAAACAATTCTGGGTGGATGGCAACTCTCCATTCCTTCTGGGGCTCGGGCTGAATCTATAATGTGTGGGTCTCAAGGTCACCGTGGAGTTCATCTCTATCCCAGCCATTCAGAGGGGGGAGGGAGGGTTAAGGAGTGTTTGGGGTTTCCAGGGGCCAAGCTCAGAAGGGGTACACATCCCTTGAGTCCACACTCAGTCACCGCACAGCTGGGTCATGTGGCCACACTGAATTGGGGAGGAGACGGGGAAATGTAGTCCAGCTGGGGAAGGAGGAGAGTGTGGGGATGTGAGTGAGCAGGCAGGCTCTGCTCGAGTGAGAGTGCCTCTCCCTCGAAAAGCCCTTGTGCTCCCCTTCCCACAAGACATCATCTTCCATGCATCGGAGGGTCACGTGACCTTGTCTAATGTTACCAGCCCTCCCCTCCTCCCCCTCCTCCCATCCTCTGTTCCCGTCCTGGGGCTGTCCTTTACACCTTTCTTTGTCTCAGGCCCATCCCTACTCTTCTCCCCACAGAGGGGATGTCACCCCAGACGAGGTGGTGGCCCTAGTGAGCCAGGGCCTGCAGGAGGGAGAGCGAGACTTTGGGGTGAAGGTGCGCTCCATCCTGTGCTGCATGCGCCACCAGCCCAGTGAGTATGACCTTGGCCCTGCCCTGGGCTGCCCATCTGACAACGGCCCCAACCTCCTGGCCTGGCACCGGGGCTGAACCTGGTCTCCCCATGCCCCTGCCACCCCAGGGTATCCCTGGAGCCCATCCGCAGGCCTTGGGGCTTCCTGAGGCCATCACAGCCCTCCTGGGCAGGCTCGGAACTTCCTGGCAACAGAGACTTCTCCCCAGGGAGACTGGGCCTGACAGCCACGTGACCTGAAGGAGGCTGCCAACCAAAGGAGCCCGAACAGTAGGCAAAAATCTAAGCCCACGGTCCTCCCTTGAGACCCTGTGGGCCAGGCCTTATCCTAGGTCTGATCTCCGGGATTTCTGAGGGGTCTCCCTTGTGACAGACACTGATCAAACCTCCAGGGCTTGAGCTTCCAAGGTGCAGAGCCTTACTGTGTGACCTTGGGCAAGTCACAGCACCTCTCTGGACCTCAGATACACATTGTCACAGGAGGTGGCTGTACTTACCTCATTCTCCGCCCTGAGGAATAGTGAGAACCAAGGGGTGAATGCCCCCTCTGGGGCCGACTTGCACGGGGCGACTTGCATGTATCTTCTCAATCTTGGCAGCAGCCTGTGAGGTGGGACCACCATTGTTTATCCCCAGTTGACAGATGACGAAACTGAGGCAGAGAGAGGTGAAGGCTCTTGTTCCTCAATCAGGAAGGCAGAACACCCAGATGTGAACCCAGGGCCATCTGGTTCCAAAGCCTGTGACTGCTCATTCTTTTTAAACACTTCATGAAAACTTTATTGGTTAAGGGTCCATAGTACATTAGCAGTATGTTTAGCAATAGCAGTTTAAGTTAGGTTTGAGATTCAAATGTTAAAGTGCGCAGGCCTCCACCTCCCCATCTGCCAGGTGGGGGTGAGCCCACCTTGAGGGCTGTTGGAAATCAAGTGCAAGAACACCCATGTGTCATTTACTGAGCCCACGCCCTGTCCTCGGTGCTGTTCACCCTGGCGTCGGCAGAGCCTTGCCGGGACCCTGTGCAGTAGCTGGAGGTGTGCCCTGAGAGGGGGCAAAAGGAAGCGCTGGGTGGAGCGGTTTGCTGAAGGCCACGTGGTTAGACCACAGCAGTCAGGATGTGAAGACACCGGGCCTTCTGTCGTGAGCTGGCCTCGGGGGGTGGGTAGGGGTGAGTGGGTGGGCCAGCTAGCAGGAGGGCTGGAGGGTCCTCTCTCCTTGGTGCTGCCAACAGAGGCCCAGCAGGCATCTCTCCGACAGACTGGTCCTCCGAGGTGGTGGAGCTGTGTAAGAAGTACCAGCAGCAGACTGTGGTAGCCGTGGACCTGGCTGGAGATGAGACCATCGAAGGAAGCAGCCTCTTCCCGGGACATGTGAAAGCCTATGAGGCAGGTCTCGGGGAAGGAGCGGGAGGAGAGGCTGGCACTGGGTGAGCGGTGGGAGCAGCTTGTCTCCAGCCACAGGAGGGAGAAATCACACACCCTGGGGTGTGTGAGACCTTCTGGGCTCCTCAGTGTGTCTTAGTTGCGTCTGGGAGCTCTAGAAATTGGGAATTTGGTATCAAGACCCCACTTGGTATTGGGAGTCCTGTGTTTGAGCCATTTCTGCCTATGATTTGCTGTGTGACCTCGGACAAGATGGTATCTTCTCTGGGTCTCTGTTTCGTCTGCTGGGATGACTGAGTTGGAGCAGATGTCTCAGAGCCTCCTGATGCCCTTCCCGTGGAAGGGGGGCAGCGTGGGGCTCAGAGTGGGGGCTCTGGAGTCTCACTGCCCAGGTCAAGCCTGGCTCCCCACGTCCTAGCTGTTTGACCTTGGTCATGTTACTTAATGTTCCTGAGTCTCAGTTTCCCCCACTGTAAGGTAGGGATTATAATAGCTATGAATATTAGATAATGTATACAAACCATTTCGTATAGTGCCTGACATGTATCTGTCTAATAAATGATAGCTACCATTTAAATAACGATAAAAAAGACCAGCCTTCCCTATCTTGCAGCAGGCCAGCCTGACTGTGGCCATGGTGCCAGCCTGCCCAAACTCCACACCCAAAGTGTCGTGAAGGCAGGCCCTGCGGGGGCCGTCCCCCGGGGCTGCCTGTGACCTGGCTCTTGCCCTTTCAGGAAGCTGTCAAGAGTGGCATCCACCGCACAGTCCACGCCGGGGAGGCGGGCTCAGCGGAGGTGGTGAGAGAGGTAAGGAGGCCGGGCTGGCTGTGGGGTGCTCCTCCCTGCTTCCTCCCCGCCCCATACTGGGCTCCACTCTGCTTCTCTGCAGGCTGTGGATATACTCAAGACGGAGAGGGTGGGGCATGGCTATGAAGTTGTGGAGGACGAGGCCCTTTATGACAAGCTGCGCCAGGAAAACATGCACTTTGAGGTGAGGGGGCCAGGGAGTGGGAGCTGAGAGAGGTGGAAAGCCAGGAGAGGGTCCCAGGAGCCAAAGAAGTGGGGCAAGCGATGGCGGGAGTGGGTGGTGGGCATTAAAGCAGCAAGGTGGTGGAGGCTGACCAGGACTGACGAGGTCGTGGGATTCAGCAGCAACGAGGCCAGGGTGACCATGGCAAGAACGGTGACGGAGTAGGTGGCTCCAGCCCCAGGGCATGGGGGGAGGGGAGGTCAGCATGGCCTGGGGGTGTCTGTGCCAGTCACACACCTGCTCTTCCAGGTCTGCCCCTGGTCCAGCTACCTCACAGGCGCCTGGAAGCCGGGCATGGAGCACGTGGTGGTTCGGTGAGGCCTGGTTCCCTGGGGCCCATTCAGTTTTGTACTAGGAAAGCCAAGGGTGGGAAGGAAACGCAGAGGCTAGGACTCTGGATATGAAATCTCTACGAATCTTCGGGAACAGGCAGGGTTAATGTGACCAAGGCCCCCCAGCTAATAGATAGCACAGCTGGGGCCCTATAGCTCATTCAGCGATAGCAGAATGCCCTGCCACCCCAAGGGAGACTTCCACACTCTAGATTCTGCCTCCTCGGCATCAGGAAGATGAGTGCCTCCTGCTCGCATGGTCTCTGCTCCCGGGACCTCTGGGCATTCCCCCGAGCACCATCTTGAAGCTTTCCCCCAGAGGGTCTGTCCCACCCTGCCCTGTGCCCACCCTGCAGTCTGTCTAGGGGGTCTTGGCCCTTCTTCAGGCTGTCCTATGACTGAGCCCTGGCAGTGGCATCAGGCCTCAAGAGGGCAAAGCAGCCTTTCCTTGACATAGGATAAGGACAGCAAGAACTTGGGATGACCATGGTCAGGCCAGCACTGGTCTGTCTGCCAAGCTTCTAAGAAGGGAAGGAGCGTGGGCTCTGATGTTCTGATCACAAGGAGTCCTAAGGCCTGCTCTAGGAACGTGGAGTGTGCGGTACCTCTGGGATGTCCAAGTGGAGGTTCTTAGAGGCACAAGGGTATACAGCCTATGGGCTGGAGAAAGATTCAAGAGTCTTCTACACAGATATGGTGGTTAAAGGAAAAGGGATGGCCTCAGGAGACAGAACAAGAGGGCCTAGGATAGAACCCAGCAGGACTGTGACACTTAAGGGATAGGCGGAAGAGACAGGTAGGGGAAAGGCAAGTGTGATGTCCAAGAAATGGACGGAAAGGGTTCCAAGAACATTCACCAGTGTAAAATTTTGCTCCATGAGTCAAGTAAGAGCTAGGAAAGGTGCACTGGATTTAACGAGACGGTAGTTGGGGATCGTGCCGAGAAGAGTTTCCATGGCGTGTCTCAAGAGCCAGGTCCCAGGGGGATTGATGATGACTGGGGTAGGTGCGCATGACTCCCGGAGTGTTGGCTGTGAAGGGGATGGCTAGCTGGAGGAGGGTGTTGCTTTTGTGGCCTCCTCAAGCCCCCATTCCACCTCGCTCCTCATCCGCCTTTGCCTGGCTCGGGCCTGGCTGGATGGGTTTCAGTCTCGAGTTGCTAGTTATGTCACAGGCCTTGGGCAAGTCACTCAAGTTCTCTGGATTTGTTTCTTGCTCTGTACAAGGAGATCTTCCAGGTGTATCTAAGGATGCCGCCGAGGCTCAAAGGAGGGTGGAGTCAGTGTGCGGCGACTGCAGACAGAACAGTAAAGGGGAGCTCTTCTCCCTCTCCCTGCATCCAGGTTCAAAAATGACCAGGCTAACTACTCGCTCAACACAGATGACCCGCTCATCTTCAAGTCCACCCTGGAGACTGATTACCAGATGACCAAACAGGACATGGGCTTTACCGAAGAGGAGTTCAAGAGACTGGTGAGTGGGTGCAAGCCCGGTCAGCCTCGACTCTGGGTCCTGGGAGTGGGAGGCCTCAAGGCCTGTCCAGGGCCTGGGACCTCTGGAGATGAGGAGTGAGTTTGCCTCAACAGGCCAAGCCACATCTAGGGTTAGACACCTTCCACGGAAGACAATATTTGGCTGATGAGAAGTGTGCTCTGTCACTTGGTGCCATGTGACCTTGGACAAGTCCTTCTCCCTCTGAGCTTAACTGCCCATATTTCATGAAGAGGATGGCCTGTCACTAGCCTGCCAGCGGCTCCCTTCCGTACTCTCTGGTTCCATGTTGTCTCCTGTGCTGGCCCTTCCAGAATATCAATGCAGCAAAGTCCTGTTTCCTCCCAGAAGATGAGAAGGGGGAGCTTCTTGAGCTGCTCTATAAAGCCTATGGGATGCTATCTTCAGCCTCTGCAGGTATGTTCTGTCTGAGCTTCAGGGCCATTGACTTGCCCTGGATCCAGCCTGGCTTTGTGGGACTTCTAGCAAGATGCCTTCCCTTCCTCTCTTGGGCAGCACCAAGGATGTGTGATGACTTCCTGGTTACAGGGCCCTGGCAGGTGACAACTTCTCATGAGATGGCTTATTTTCTGTATAATGCTGTCTTGAGGCGGCTGGTCTAAAAGAAGAGACTTTCTAAAGCCCAGTCCAAAAGGTCTTGGCAACCCTGGGGCATCTTCATGGCTGCCCAAAGCCAAGGTCCTGTCTCTGTTCCGCTCCTTCTTCCCTGTGTGTCCTTGGCAAGGCATTCCCTGGCTCTAAGCCTCAGTCTCCTCATCTATAGAAGGGGATTCCTCTCTGGCTCTGACGTTCTGTGACTTTTTTTACATCCTGGGTGCTACGAGTTGCCTAATCTGCTTCTTTGACCTGGCAAGCAGGGCAGCATCGGTGAAGACATCACGGCCGCCTCTCTGAGCCCTCACCCTGTGGATGGAGTCTTCACAACTCTGCGGTCAAGCAACACTCCTTCCTTTACCCCTTCCAGGAACACTATGATTTGCAGTCTCAGCTACTGACGTTCTTGAAGCTTGTGTGCCTGTCTCTCTCCACATGCACAGCTCAGCATGGCCACACTCTCTGATTATGTGCCCAGCTCAGGGGCAGGGCCTAGGTGAATCTGAAACCCTCCTCCTGTGGTGACTCATGCTGAAAATCTGGTGCTCAATAAAGAAGTCAATGGCTGGTGTTGTGTAGCACATGGTGTGAGGTGCTGTGGTCCTGGGTGAAGGGAGACTGGAGGGGACCTCAGGGACTCCTAGACCTAGGCAGCCCCCCCAACGGCAGGGCCCTGAGAGCCCCGTTGGGGCTGTGACTGGCTTCCACTACTGGGGGCTCAGAGGGGCCTCCAGCCCCCGCTCCCTCCAGAAGAAGTAAGGCTTCTCTTGAAGAGTTTTCTGTGGCATAAGTGCTCCCTGAACTCTCAGCCCCTCCTACTCTGGGTTTTAAGGGGAAAACCTTTCTTTTGGGTTCCTGAAGCTGTGGACTGGGGTGAGGCGGGGGTGTTGGAAGATTCATCAGACACTGGGCCAAGGAGTGGTGCCAACCTCTGTGGAACTTCATTCCATGGATGCCTGGGGCAGCTAATTGTGGACCTAGGGAAAACAGGGCCCAGCCCCTGCTTTTGTTGTTTAAAGGAGAAATAATCTTAAACCAGTCACACAAATCATCAGCATTTATTTTCTGGGTCCTAGGTGTCACTTATCTTGGTAGAAAGGGCAAAGGGTTGATGATAGTTTTGAGCACAAAATCCCTTCCCTAAAAATGGGTCTGAGAAGCTCCATGAGGGAACCTCAGAGCTGCATAGATGATCAAAGAGTTTAGCTTACCATGGCTTCCAAAAAAAGGTCAATTGTCAGCTCCCTCCCTCTGCTGAAAAAAGGTTTAAAGTTATTAAAAAGTTTAAAAGTGTTTTTTAAAAAAGGGATAAGAAGGTCTTGACCCAGAAGGTTAGGGCTGGAGAAGAGAGGGCAGAGCTGGGATGTGGTCCCTGCCCAGGCCGCCCGGGAGAGGAGCGTTCCTGGATGGGCTGTTCACTCAGGTGGGCAGGGCCCAGCCCCCGAGTCTCCATGCCCGCTGAATAAATAACACCCTGTGGTCAGTGTCTTGAAAGTGTATCAGGCCATGGTGAGGAGATGGTGGGAGCATGGACCCTGTGGGTGCGAGCGGAAGGCCTTGCCAGGGTAGGGGCCACGGTGGTCCCTGGAAGTGCCTTTCAGTCTGGCCTGGCTTGCCTGGGACACGGGCTCAGAGAAGAGGCTGCCGGGCCAGTGCCAGGGCTCCCCATTCACAGCAGGTCTCTCTTCCAGCCTCCTCGGGCAAGGTCAGACTCAAGACGAAGTGGTCCCATCACTGCTCACAGGCTGGTTGCTAGCTTCCTTGTCTGGGGTGCCCGCTTCTGCCTGTCCTTCTGGAGAGGGAGAAAAAGGAGCATGTACACAAACATAAAGCATAGGAGGAGGTCTGGAAGGGCCAGCCAAAGTGGTTAATAGTGGATAAGCCTGGGGAGCTGGATTGGGGGGTGGTAGCCACAGGGCACCTTAGTCTGGTCTATAACATTTTAATTTTTACAAAGAATATGCATGCAGTATTACTCGTATGATTAAAGTCAATTAAAGGCCAAGATGGATGCTGAAAGCATCAGATGAAGGGCTGTTGAGGGTCAGGGTACTTGTGCAGGCTCTCCAGAGAGGAAAACGTGAAGTCCCAGCAGGTACCAGGTGCTCGGCGAAAGGGAGTTCTTATAAAACAGAAAAGCGCCTGGAACTAGACCAGCTCAGGAGAGTCCCAGGGTGCAGGCTGGGGCTGGGAGGGAGCCCATGGCTGTTTCATTGTGCGGCGGCCTGGCCTGACCAGCCACACCTCCCTAGATTCCTTCTGCCTTTGCATCCTTAGGCTAAGCCGTTCAGATGACAAAGAAACACCACCTTGCACTGACCTCCATGCCTTGCACACAGCAGCCTGGAGGCGTGACCAGGGTCAGAACACAAAACGGAAAAAACCGAGCCTCACAGAGGTGACCTGATTTGCCCGAGATCAAGTGGTGGAGGGAGCCAGTGTCCCTCCCACTAAATGTAACTTCTGTTGAGCATGCAGCACTCCCAGCGCTGATGAGGCCTCATCATCCACAGGGCCTCACCTGGCCCTCGCGGCAGGCCTGAGCAGTGAGGGTCAGCGGAGTGAGGGATGCAGGCCGAATGCAGATGCCCACCCCAGGCTACCTCCTTTCCTAGGGTGGTGCTTGTAGCAAAGGCTCAGTCCCAGAGGGTCCTTCTGGCCCTCCAAAAGCCTGACAAACCAGACTGCACTTCAGGCACATTTCCCAGCTTCTGATGCTCCGGCCCTGACCAGCAGGAACATTCTCGCTAGATTTCTCAGTAACCTCTGCTCTGCCATTTCCTTGCTGTGGGACCTCAGGCAAGCGTTTAATCTTTCTGAGCCTCTGCTTCCTGATCCATAAAGGGAGGATGGTGACACTTCCGCCCATATGTGGTCATCTGGCACGTGGGAATAGCTCAGCCAGGGAAATTGCTTCCTCTGTGTCAGTCCTCCCTCTCCTAGCCTGGAGAGAAGGTCCTCAAGTACTTTCCTCTCCAACTAGCACCCTTGGGATGCCCCTGGAGTCAGCTTCCAAGCTTGATTCGAGAAGCTTTCGTGGTCACACACTCTCCCAGGCAGTGCACTCATATTTCTTCACGCCTTGCCTATTGTTTACCTCTATTAGGCAAGGGAAGGAAACATTTGTGCTCCCCATGTAAGGAACTCTCAAAGAAGACAAAGTTTTGCCCGTGACATGCTTGGGGAGTGTTAATAACCAGGACCAGGCCACAGACCTGGAGGCTGGGAGGCCAGGCCTTCAGGACAGCCTAAGGCCGCGGCTCCCCTTCCCTTGCCCTGGCCACGCACGGGTCTCCCGAGACCTTTCAGCAAACAGGGCCTCTGGGGCCCCATCCCGGGCCCATACTCCCACGCCCTTGGGGCGTCTGCGGGCCTGAGCGTGCCACGCGCCTGCCTGTGGAAGCTGCTCACTGCAGGGCCTGCTGGGAGGCTCCTTGGCCTGCCATCCACCAGGAGTGCTTCACCTCCCCGCAGCGAGTGCTGCTCCTTCCTCAGGGGCCCCTTTTAAAGGTCAGTCACCCTGGCAGGCAAATGTCATGCACCCAGAGGACCCAGATACCTCAGGGATTTCGAACTGGACAGGGGAAAAGGGGATTAGGGGTACATGGGTGGTGTCCCAGGGCTGGGGGGTGCAGACAGAGAGGCCCTGAGGCCAGCCCCCGGCAGCATGCCCAGGTGGCGGCTGGGCACGCTGGTCCTTTAGTTATTCACTGAACAGCCACTGACCAGGCACCTCTATCACGTGCCAAACGCCACCAGGCACTAAGGGCACAAGACACATCCCCTCAGGAGAAGCTCACAGCCTAGAGGAAGGGCATTGTGTTAAGTGGGATTACGGAGGCGGCCGGGAGAAGAGGCACCTCCCTGAGCCTGAGAAGGGGGACGCGGTCAGGCAAGGCCTCTCAGCAGGCGTTCTGTGTCTCCAAGAATGACGACAAGTGAGCCCGGCACGGGGAGGGCAGGAAGAGCTGAACAGAGGGAGCAGTGTGTTATGACCCATCGGGGACTGTCTAGAAATAAAAGTACTTTACTCTGGCTGGATCAGAGGCACTAGGGGAGAGAAGTGAGAGGGGAAGTGAGCAGGGTGAGACCCCGTGGAGGCTCATGTGCCTGGGTGAGGAGCTTTGGGGCCACATAATAAGGGAAGGCTGACAGACCACTCGAGCAGGGAAGGTATGGGGGTGGGGTTCCTTGGGAAGAGTGTCAGGGGCAGCCACCTTCTTGTTCTAACTATGTTATGCTGGGTGACCCTGGCAAGCCACCGAACTTCTCTGGGAGTGTTTGTCCATCTATAACAGAGGGTTGGGGCCATACCCCCACCAAATCTTCTCTGTTCTGTACTCACAGGTCATTTCTGGCCAGCAAGGGCCAAGGGCTCTGGACTGGGGGGGCTACACAGGGAAAAACAGGGTTGTAGCCCTCTTAAGGACAGCCTCAGTGGTGCTGTGAGACAGGGAGGAGAGGGCCCTAGCCAGTGCAGGGGGACCAGGGCAGGCTCCCAAAGGAAGGTCCCAGGGCTGACCAGTGGCTTGAGCTGAGCGGACTTCACTGGGAGCACAGAGGGAGGAGAGGAGGGCTGTCCCAGGCAACACGTGAGGTGGCAGACGCTACTTCCTCCATTCATTCATTCATTCAGCCAGTGCTTTCCAAGCACCTGCTATGTGCCAGCAGAACAGAAGGCCCCTGTTCTCCGGGAGCTCGTATTTAACCACATGAGACCCTGTCAGAGAGTGATGAGGGTCATGTGATTGGGGAGGGATGGGTTAGCCATCAGGGAAGGCCCCTCTGAGCACCTGCAGGAGCTCCGGCCTGAGGGTGAGGAGGCAGCAGCCACAGGGCTGGGTGGGGAGTGATCCAGCAGAGGAAACAAATGAAACAGAGCAACGGCGGGTGTGGCTGGAGGGCAGAAGGTGAGGGGATAGTGGCATCGGTGAGATCCCAGAGGCAGGCAGGCAAGGCCTGGTCACTTGGCAGGGCAATGTGACAAGTTTGGCTTCACTCTGCGTGTGATTGGGGATTTTTTGGGCAGAAGCAGGATGGGATCAGACAGTTTAAACGAGTCCCGCTAGCTGTTGTGTAGAGCAAGATGGGAGGGGTGGGAGTGATGCAGGGGGGCCAGGGAAGAGGCTGCTGCAGTCGGCCAGGATGGGCTAGCAGTGGCCTGAGCCAGGAGTTGGCTGTGGGGATGCAGAGAAGTGGAGGGGCCTGGGAGGGACCCTGGAGGAAAACTGACAGGACTTGTGGATGGATGGGGTGAGTGGGAGGGGAAGAACCCAGGATGCCCAGCCAGAGTCCTCCTGCCAGGGCCCTTCAGCCGAGAGACTGGCTGGACTCTCTGCCGCTGCCCGTGGGACCAGGGCCTGATTCAATGCTGTCTCTTCTCTGAGTGAGCGGGCAGTCTAGGAGCCCAGCAGAGGGTTTCTGATATGCAGGAGTGCTGAAGACGCGTGGGTTCTGACCTGCCCCCTCGAGTGCCAGCTCGCCCATGTCTCCAGCCAGCTTCCTCACGCTCACAGCCTCAGAGTCTCCCTGGATGTCAGGGACCGCGTTCCGACGGCCTGTCCGGTCACAGGAGATGAAGTCCGAGTAGGAGGACTCGACCTCCATCATGCCTGTTGCATCGCTCTTCAGGCCTGTGGGGCAGGGGCAGGAGGGCAGAGGTGAGTCCAGAGGCATTCTGCAGAGAAGACTCAGCTCTGCTCCCAGCACTGATGTCTTTTGACCAAATGACAGTTATTGCCTTGATCACTGAAGACGAAACAGCACAGAAAAGTACAAAGAACAAAAGGAGTCACCCGTAATTTCACACCTGGGAAACCACCATCAACATTTTACAGAACATCTTTTGCCTTTTCTTGAAGTAAAGTTATCGATAAATATCTACACACTTAGCAATACCATGTGCCAGGCACTGGCTTAAGTGCCACAAATGCAGCAAAGAACAAATGAGCTGTGGTCCCTGCCACGGCTTATAGTCTATTGGGGGCTAATCCGAATACCTAATACCTAAGTAATGATCACGGGGCCCAGGGCCTCCAGGGAGAAGGCAGGGTGCGGAGTGACTACCCAAGCCTGACCAAGTCACGTTTTAGCTGAGATCCAAGGAGGACTAGGCATTAACTGCACAAAGAGAGGAAGAACATTTCAGAGAGGAGAACAGCATGTGTGAAGGCTCTGAGGAGGGAAGGGCTTGGTGGGACAGAAGGACTGAAAAAGGGGTGTAGTGGGAGAGAGGCAGTGACACTGAGGATGCTGCTGGGCTGGGCAGGGGCCAGATCCCATCTGTAACTTGGTCCTGAGGGGGCTAGGGCAGGTCACGAAGGATCAGATCTGCATTTTCAAAGATGACTCTGACATCTGGGTCAAGCAGGGCCCAGAAGGGGGCAAGTCAGGGAGCTCCTGTAGTAATTCATGTGCCAGAAGATGGTGTGTGGAGGACGGGGGTGGTGGTGGTGGGTGGACAGATTCTAGATGTAATCTGGAGGACAAATGAACAGGACTTGGTATTCGATGCAAAAGTGACCTTTCTGACGTGAATACGTAGGTGGACAGAAGTGCGCTTTGTAAGATGAGGAGTAACAGAGGAGGAATATTTTGGGGAGTGACGGTGGGGCGAAGATTAAGAGTTCTGTCTCACACGTTAACTCTGAGGTGCCCGTGAGCCATCCCGGGGAGGTAGAGTAGGCCACGGAGGTGGGGGCGGGAGCTCAGCCGAGAGATGGCATGCGAAGGAAAGACAGTAAATTAGGAGTTATCGCTACAGGGATGGCGGTTAACAGCCCTGGTGGTTGACAGCACAGTTGAGAGAGCAAAGAGAACCTTACATATAGAAAGGCAAGCTATATACATTTAAAAAATTATTCTGGGATCACACCACACATTGTATTTTATAGCCTGCTCTCTGAAACACTCTCGAACATGTTATTAAAGTTCCCTGCACATGACTTTTGTATACGTATACTGGCATGTACCATGATTTACATGATCAGTCCCCTAGAAATGAACATGGAGGTACTTTCCAATTTTCCCCCATTACAGGAGCACTGGGTCTTTATGTAAATCTTTGTGCCTATCTCTAGTTACTCCCTTGGAACATATTCCTAGGGGTAGAACTGCTGGGCTAAACGGAAGGGTGAAATAATTTTTAAGACATCTTTTGACACTTTTCCAAGTCGCCTTCCAGAATGGCACGGTGGTATTTATAATGACAAAAAATTGAGGGGGAAAACCTTATAAACCTAGTACTGTTCCTCTTTATATTCCTACCAGCAGCACACGAGACTGTGCATGCATCTGCACGCTTGCCAACAACAGGCATTGCTACAAAAAAGGCTAACCTGCCAGGGGACACTAGAATGTCTCATTGAGCACCGACGACCTTCTGAAGGCAATCAAATCACAGCCACTGCACGGACTCTGGCAACTTGGCAGACCCTGGGTTAGGAAGTGGAAGGGGGGTCTAAGCCCCTGACCGCCCATAGGTGTTCACAGTCCTCCTAACTGGTGTGGGCCCAGCAAACCCCAGTTCTAGACACACTGAGGCAAATGCCAACGCTCTCTACTATGCTGTGAGGATATTTACTGCGCGTAGTCAGTAACAGCAAGCTGTAGGGAGCCACCCACATGTCCCTCAGGAGACTGGGCATTACATGAATTATAAAGTATTCATAAAGAAATGTGCTAGACGGACCTGTACTGACATAGCAAAATGTAGGTTGCAAAACAACACCTAAAATAAAACCCAATTTCTTTGGGGAAAGATGGCAGATACAAGAAAAAATCTTGTCAAGGTTCTTTGTGATTAAGGGGAACTTACTTCACTTTCTAAGACTACCTTTTTGTAAGACTTGAAGTTTTTATAAGCCCCAGTTGTCACGTAGTGCTTTCAGGAAGTAAGTGACATTGGCAGGAAGGGCTGGAAAGTGCTCAGGGTGGGGCTCAGACAGTAAGGGGGGGGGAGTTTGTGCATAAGGAGGGGCTGGCCAGGATAGAGGGCTGGGCCCACACCTCCCCACAACGCCTAGCTCTGAAAAGACACCTAAAGAATAATTTAGGGGCACTCAACAATCAGAGGAGACAGGGTGGTGTCCTGTAGCAGAAAGAGAAAAGAATGAGAGACGTGACCTTGTGTTTTGAACCTGGCTCTGCCACCGGACCGTGAGCAAGACTACCCCTCTCTGAGAGGGCCTCCAAAAGTCCCCCACCCTGTAAAATAAAGACAGGGCCAGAATTCCGTCTAGGGCAATCCCCCCACGCTTCAGCAGAGGGCGCGCCCAGCCTATTCTCTCCCGGCTGCCCTGAGAGAAAGAAGTTGCCCTAGATGTGCTTTGGCTCCTCCTCAGTAAAAAGCGGCATTCCCAGGAGTTCCAGAGGTGGTTCCTTCTGCCGGTCACAGAAGTTTCACTCCCGCAATCTCCCTCTGAGGAGACCGCTCCAAGCTTCAGAACAGGGGAATGGCCTATTGCAATAACCACACAGAATAAAAATTATGACGACAACTCTAACAATAACAGCAAAGGGGACATTTACCAAGTGCTTACCTGTTTTCTGTATCTCATTTACTTAATTGCCAAAACAGCCCTCTGAGGTCAGTGAGGTGAGTTCATAACTGTGACTCAGAAAGGTCTCAAGCAGCCCCATCTGGCTCCTCGGCCCAGGGTCATCCTCTCTGTTACACCTGCCACTGCTGAGGGAAGGAACAGGCCTGGGCAGGCCACACCACCTCCCTGAGCCTGTCTCCTTAGCTCTTTTCTTCCAATGAGAATGCTGGCTCCATGAGATGAGGGATCTGTGAGTGGACTCTCACCACACCATACACAGGCCTTGTCCTGGCAGCTGAGCCTACAGGCTCTGGCCTTGTTGAATTAAATTTGAATCTATCCATCTGTCTATCTTCCTCCCTCTCTCCCTATCTGTGGGGATGATAAAAGCACGTCTTCCTTCTCAGGACTGTTGAGACAGGCCTCCGTATACTGTCGACTGCCCTGCTGATGCTCCTGTCTGGTGGCTCTAGGATGTGACACCATGGGATGGAATTACAGGCTCCACCTTAAAAGGCCAGCTTCCTGCTGGAACAGACACCCTAGGGCTTCAGCTCCCGCCTTTGCCTGTCTGACCTCACAAGCTGCCCAGTGCAGGAAGCTGACCCTACCGGCTTGGGGAGGGCAGTGTGCCAAGCTCAAAGCCCAATCCTGGAAATCACCAACCGAGCCAACGTGCTCTGGCTGCCCCATCTCCATCCCCTGAGGGAATAGCGATTCCAAAGAGTCTAGGGTTTGTGTCTGGGAAGCGCTCTGACCCACAGTGCAAGCACAAAATTTCACTTTTCTTCAACATTTGCATCCTTTCTTCACTCTCTGCTCTTTAAAGTCAACAGCAAAGCGGGACAAGAAAGCAAGAATCCTCAGAGTTGGAAACTGTCAGCAAATGTCGTTCTCAGACTCGGTTAATGAGGGTGTAACCCGCCAGGATCTCTCTGGGGAGTGACTTGACAAGATGCACCAAAAACCTCAACTTTTTCATATCTTTGAGCCACTAACTCAGCTTATAATAATTTATTCTAAAACAATAATCCAAGTTGTGCACGAAGATAAATGTACAAGGATGTTCATCACAGTATTACTTATAATAGTTAAAAACTAAAGACACAAAAATGAGCTCCTAAACGGACAACAGAGAAATATATACATATTTAACTAATTTATATTCAAATGAAATATCATTCAGGAATTAAAATGTTTGTGAATATTTTTTAAAGACATGGGAAAATGTTCACGAATATTCTTTTTTTTTTTTCTGGGGATTAGGATGCGGCTATCTTTTTGTGTGTGTGTGTGAAGAGGACTGGCCCTGAGCTAACATCCATGCCAACCTTCCTCTACTTTGTGTGTGGGATGCCGCCACAGCATGGCTTGATGAGCGGTATGTAAGTCCACGCCCAGAATCCGAACCTGTGAACCCCGGTCTGTTGAAGCAGAGCATGGGAACTTAACCACTACACCACCAGGCCGGCCCCCGAAAATTATTTCATTTTTGAATATGTGGTATAAAACTCAAAAGGTACAGAAGGAAAAAGAGTAAGCTTGGTGGCCTCTTTCTCACAGATCCCCTCCCCTGCCCAAAGCAGGGACTGTCTTGTGTCCTTCCAGGGATAGTTGATGCTACACAGTTATGCGTCGCTTAATGACAGCGATAACTCTGAGAAATGCATCATCAGGCAATTTGTCACCATCCAAATATCACAGTCGTTATGCAGCACATGACTATACATATTCCCTCCCTCCCTTTCCTTTTTCTTTTATTTAAAACAAAGAGTTGTTTTCCATCTTGCTTTTTTCATTTAAAAATACATCCAGAGGGGGCCGGTCCAGTGGCGCAGCAGTTAAGGGTGCAGGTTCTGCTTCGGTGGCCTGGGGTTCGCCGGTTTGGATCCCAGGTGTGGACATGGCACCGCTTGGCAAGCCATGCTGTGGGAGGCGTCCCACATATAAAGTAGAGGAAGATGGGCATGGATGTTAGCTCAGGGCCAGTCTTCCTCAGCAAAAAGAGGAGGATTGGCAGCAGATGTTAGCTCAGGGCTAATCTTCCTCAAAAAAATAAATAAATAAAAATACATCCTGGAAACAATTCCAGATTACCCTGAGGCCACTGCTGCACTGATTCTATCAAAACACTAGAAAGAAACTCAAAGTCTTTAAAGAACTGAATCTTTAAAAAGAACAATTTATTGGCTGCTGCACAGACTCTGTTGTCTCACTATTGTAAACTGATTTAATTATCTCCCTCTTGATGGGCTTCGGGGTTGCTTCACATAAGCAGAAGTGCTGCATTAAAGGATCTGTGAATTTTTTTTCTGTACTAGATATTGCCAAATTTTCCTCCACAGAGGTTATTTAATTCCCATTAGGTATATATGAGGAGTACTTTGTTTCACTACCTTCTCATCAACATTTTTCCCCAATCTGAAAGGTGACAACAGTATCTGATTGTTGGTACCGCTCCTGCAAGTGAAGCTGACCATCTTTCCATGTATATTTCCTTTTCTATGCACTGTTTGTTCAAATCCATTTGCCCATTTCTATTGGATTGTAGCTCTTTTTCTTATTGATTTGTAAGAGGCTTTATATACCAAGGAAATTAGTCTTTTGCCTTAAGAAGTTACAAGTATTTTTTACTTGTTACTTGTTCTTTGACTTTATTTCTGGCATTTCTCCCCAGGCACACATTTTTTATATTCCTGTAGTCAAATTGATCCATATTTTATTTTATGGTTTCTGTGTTCTGGATCATACTTAGAAACGTCTTCCCTACTCTGAGATTAGTAAAGAATTCTCTCTTGTTTATTTCTTGTACTTTTACGGCCTTACTTTTCACATTTTAATCTTTGATCAATCTGGAATTTATTTGCTATAAAGTATGAGTTAGAGATCCACCTTAATTTATTTTTTCCACTTAACTCAAAACCATTTGTAGAATAATCACACTGAAAGGGATCCCAGAGCTCATCTAGACAAGCCTCTCATAACAGCTGGGGAAGCTGAGGTTCAGAAAATGAAGTGACTTGCGCAAAGTTCTTGAATTCAGGGGTCCTACCTCCTGGTCTAGAGCTCCTTCTCCCACACCATGCTGCCCTCTCAGGAGTCCGCAGGGACAGGACAAATCTCTAAGGGGCGTGCGTGGTGTGGGAGAAGGCATGCAGCACGGGCCTCCAGCCCAGTGTCTGTTTACTGGTGTGGAGATCCTGGACAACTCCCTTCACCTCTCTGCACTCAGTTTCCTCCTCGGCAATGTGGGGATAACAGCCACAACCTGCGGCTCAGGGGGCTGTTGTGAGATTCAGTGAGACGACATGCGTGGAGTCTCACAAGGTACATGGAACATAAGAGGCATGCAACTAATAAATCATGAGTATGCTCCGTTTTTGTTGGGTGACTTACCAGTAAAACTGTCCTTTTGACATTTTCATTAAACTCCTTTGTTTTTACTCTATGTTTAATGGTGCTTAGAAGGCCCAAACTTATACTTCCTTCTTTACTGCTTTACAGGGCTGAGTGGAATATAAGTTCCACAAAAACGGCTGCCCTGGCTGCCACATGCAGTGGGTGTGCAGCTCTATCTACATCATATCAGTGGCCAAAGGTCTAGCTCAATCAGACCCCTGATGAGTCCCTTTCTCCCAGCTTCCTTTCCCCTCATCTGAATAATGAAGGTTGAAATACGATCTGAGTCTCCTCCAGTCCTGACATTGCATTCATTCATTGTTTAGTGAGGACCTTCCGTACACTGGCACCGTGCCAGTATGGGGTATACATTGGAGACTAAAAGACATTTACAATTTGATAAGAGAAAAAGGCATCGAACAGTAAATGAATCTAGCATCACCGACTGTGATAAGGGCTATGGAAGAATAGAGTTTTCTGTATGTGAATAGTTCAGTTAAAGGTTGCATGGTTGGGAAAGGCCTCCTTGAGGAGGTGACCGTGGGCTGGGTCAACAGCCAATCTGGGTCTAGAGAGATGCAGCAGTAGCTCCTGTCTCAGCCCGAGCCCTCTGGGGCGCTGAAGAGTAAAGATGCTCTTTCACTCCTCACCCTCAGGTCTTAGTGCCTTCCTGGGGTCTGAACGCTTATGAGGCATTGGACCCTGAACGTCCTGGATGGAAGGGAGGAGCCCCTGTACTCAGCTTCCCAGACCCTGGTGCCCGGGCTCAGAGGCTGCGGTTCCCGCAGGTGCTTGCTCTGGGCACTGTCAGGCTTCCCCACAGGAAGCCACCTTCTCCCTTGGTCTTTAATTCTCCCCTAGTTTTGAAAACTGAAGAGGCCCCAGGCTCTGCCAAGAGCTACACGGTCTGTTCCAAGTCTGCAGCTATTAGTCCTCATTGCTCAGGCAGATTCCATTACTGCTCCAAACTGTTTTCCAAATATACCAGAAAGGTCATTTCCTGTTTTCTTTTTTTTTTTTTAATTAAATATTTGCAGAGACCATACAAAAAGAAAGCAGACCATTTCACAGAGGACACAGAGCACAGAGTGGGATTTGGTCCCATGGGAGAGGCCTCCTGGGGATGGGGGAAATGCTCTCTAAGGCCTCTCTGAGGGATGAAAGGGCTGTGGACACCTGATGGAAATACCAGGGCCTAGTGAGCTGGCATTCCCCAAATTCAAAGGGAAGCAGCTCTTCTCTGTGATGGGCAGCCAAAACCAGAGAGGCACGGAGGCCGGCAGGAAACTCAGGGCCCCAGACTGAGTACATTCCAAGAACCTGGGAAAGGGCAGGGCGGCTGGTCTAGCCATGTGCAGCCTGCTGGGGACCAGCACCAAGCTCTATCTAGTGCCCTAGGGGCACACCCAGAGCCGAGTCACCAGAGAGGCGCCCGCCTCCTGCCAGAGCGGTGCCTGATGCCCTTCAGAGAACGGCCCCGAGAAAGGCCTCACTTGGAGGCAGTCAGGCAGGGCCTTGGCCTTGGCAGCCAAAGGGCCAGAGGGCCAGAGCCACAAAGCCCCGAGTATAGGAGTGGAGACCAACTTTGGGGGCCACTCAGGGAGGAAGAAAGGGCAGGGTGCTGGAGTCAAGCAAGGTCCTCAGTGACTTCTGGGTGGCTGGCCCTTCTTCTCACATCACTCTCCTCCAGGGGCCTCCAAACACCACACCCTCTGGGCCTCCCTCCAACCTCTCGGGGCCACTTCTCAACCCTCCTCCACAGAGGCGCCTCCTCCCTTAGGGACCTTGGTGTTAGAGGGCCCCCAGGACCAGGACCAGGCCTGGGTCCTCTTCTCTCTATTTGCTCCCTGGGAGTTCTTACCCTTTCCCTTAATAGTATATGTTGGGGTCAGCCCGGGGGTGCAGCGGTTAAGTGCGCATGTTCCGCTTCGGCAGCCCGGGGTTCGCCGGTTCGGATCCCGGGTGCGGACACTGCACCGCTTGGCGAGCCATGCTGTGGCAGGCGTCCCACATATAAAGTAGAGGAAGATGGGCATGGATGTTGGGTCAGGGCCAGTCTTCCTCAGCAAAAAGAGGAGGACTGGCAGCAGATGTTAGCTCAGGGCTAACCTTCCTCAAAGGAAAAAAGAATAGTATATGTTGATGATTCCCAAAGAGCCCCAGGCCTCTTCTAGACTTGCCAGTCTAACTGCCTACTTAACTCCCTTGGGCATCTCACCAGCATTTCAAACTTCACATGTCAAGTCATAAGCCTACCCCCTCCTGCCTTCCCGAGCTCAGCAAAGGCACCATCTGTCTCAACTGCTTGAGCTGGAAACCTGGAGCCATCCTGGATTCCTCCTCCTTTTTCACCACTCATGACTGTACTCATGTACAATCTGTCAACAGGTCCTGTCATTTCTACTTGCAAAACAGAGCCTGAATCTTCCCATCTCTCCCGTCCAGATGCACCACGTGGTCTCCATCATCTCTCATCTGCACCCCTGGTGCAGCCTCTTCACTGCATCCCTGCTTCCACCTTGCCCTCAGCCCAAGGTCTATTTTCTGCACAAGCTGCCAGGGTGATGTTCACAAATCAGGCATTGGGTCATGTGACTCCCCTGCTTCACTCAACCTTTGATGCTTTTCTATTCCACAGCTGGCAAAATCCAAACTCTCTGCACCAGCCCCCAAAGGCCTGCATTGATCTGGCCCTGCCTTCCTCTGCGTCCTTTTGTCTCATTTCTACTCTCTTTTGGTCCATTGTGTTCTTTAATTCCCCAAACCAGCTAAGTTCTTCCTGACCTCAGGGCCTTCACAAGACTGTTCCCTCTGTCTAGAACATTCTCTGTCACTCTGCTCTTTATAGAGCCTCATAAGTGGATTCCTGGCCCTGTGTTTTCAAATTTTCCTGCTTTAGGACGCTGACACAGGGGCCCTGTGGGGCAGGAAACCCCTGAGTCCCTCTGTCCACCACTACTGCATGTTGGGAAGGCCTGGCAGAGCCACCTGGAGTCTTGCATGGTGCAGTGGACACAGCAGGGCCTTTGGGGTCACTCAGCTTCTGCCCCTACAGCTTGGCAACTCACCTGACCACAGATTACTCTCCTGTAAAATGTGGGTCTAACAACTGCCTCGAAAGGTAGTGTGGGGAATAATGAGAGCCAGCTTTTATGGAGTCCTTACCGCATGCCAGCCTGTGCTAAGCCTCTTACAGGCATTATCTCATTTAATTTTACAGCAGGTCTATGAAGTAGAAAGCATTATTATTCCCGTTCTATAGAAAAAGAAACTGTGGTGCTGAGAGGTTAAGTGGCTTGCCCAAGGTCACGTACCCACCAGGTGAAGGGCGGGGCTGAGCCTGTACTGTTAGGCTGGAAAGCACGGAAATGAATAACATCACGCCTGGCACGTAGTAAGGGTTTTCTCCCCTTTTTCTCCTCTATCCCCAAGCTCAAAGTAAGGCATTTCTGAAGAAAGGGCAAGAAAGCAATGAAGTCTCAAGAAAACATTCTATGATGCTGCGAAAACATATAGGCACATGTATCTTACCCGTGCCTAAACAAAACTCTATTTAGAATTTTCAGCTGGATGTAAAAATATTCAGAACGTTTCCAGTGACATCGGGTTGATTCTCTGAATTCTGCCCCCAAATTCTATTTTTTGTTATCTAACTTCACAGAAACAGTAAAAATAATTATTTTTGGGTACAAATTTTAAAACTCTCACCCTCTCAGCAGCAGTATCTCACCCAGTGGCAGGGCACTGTCGGTACTTCGTGCAGGCCTGGGGCTGGGCACGGGGCCGTGATCCCGACTCTTCAATCCACGTGTGTGCTTCTGTGGAGGTCTTTGGAAAGAACCAGAACTATCCAGCTTGATTACTACTTGGGGACCAGGCATGCTGGGTCTCCCCAGGCCTCCTGCTGTTTACACATTATCTGAACCTGGTGAGGACGCAGCAAGGTTCCCAGAGACTGGCAGTCCCTGTCACACTGTGGAGGGCGGGCAGGAAGGGAAAGTGAGATCACTTCCAAGCAGGCCGGCCAAAGGTCCAGGGGCTGGACTGAGCTCCAGCTCTGCCGATGCCAGGCTGGGCGCCTCTGGGCAAGTTCTTCCCCCGCAAACCTCGGGGATCTCAAGTGTGGAATGAAGGGGTAAATTGTGCATCTCTGTGGTGGTTCTGAACTACGCCTGCAAATTCTTTGGCAGTCCTCCTATCAAGAAGTGGAATCTAATTTGCATACTCTAGAATGTGCTGGCCTTAGTGACTTGCTTCTAACCAGGAGAATGCACCAGAAGTGATGCTGTGTGACTTCCAAAGATGAGGTTAGAAAAGGTGACATGTCTTTCACCTGGTTCTCTCTTGGGACACTTGTCTTGGAACTTTGAGCTGCATGAAGGAAATCTGAGGCTGCCATGCTGCGAGGTAGCTCCAGCCCCATGAAGTGACCACATGGAGAGCCCCGAGACAGCACAGAGAGAGAGGCAGCTGGCAATCCCCAGCTGCGCTGGCCCAGAGCTACTCAGGCACCAGCCACTATCTAACTGCAACTGCAGGAGAGACCCAAGCCAGAACCGTCCAGCCAAGCTGTTCCAAAATTCCTGCCCACAGAAACCAGGAAAGACAACAAATTGCTGTTGTTTTAAACCACTAAGTACTGGGGGTGATGTGCTGCACAGTAACGGGTAACCAGTGAGCTCTACAGTTACCTCCAGCCCTGGAGAACCTCTCCAGTTCCTCTAGAATTCTGTAAAAAGCAAGCCAAAAATCCACTGTGGAGGATGAAAAGAAGCAAGGTATCATCTTTAAAATATTAATTCATTCATTCACTCACTCATCCAAAGACATTTTAGCGATCACTCCATGTGTACCAGGCTTGGGACTAGACGCCATGGATATGAAACCAGTAAGACACCACTGTGCCCCTGAGGGAAGTTCATGGTCTAGTTAGGGAGACTGACTCATAAACCATAATTCTCAGCCAGTGCTGGTGGTGGGACACATCAGAATTAGCAGAATCACGGGGCGACAGTTTCAAACTACACCCCTCGCCTTCCTCAGGGATTCTAATAACGCCAGCTGGGGAGATGCGGGTGTGCTTTCCAGCTGATGGTCACTGCCCTCGTCAGCCTCCGTCACCAACGGGAGCCTGGCAGAGCCCGCACGCGCGGTGAGAGAGAAAACAACTTAGGGACCACTTCTGAATATAAATCTTTAAAATAAGAATCTTTAAAAAGCTTGGTAGTTGAGAGCATGTGTATACGGCAGAGTGGGGCGCAGGGGCCAGCCACTGACACACAGTCACTAATTTTAAGGAAGTTACTCCCTCCTCTCCTTTATCTTTATAGTTATCGCCCACCGGGCACTGGGGACTCAGCAAAGAACAAAGACTCTGCTCCCATGAAGCTCACGTTCTAGTGGAGCAACTCACACTAACAAATAAACAGAGAATCAGGTGGCAAAGCGCTATGGGGATAGGAAGTGAGAGGGGAGTGCGGTTTTCTAGAGTGGACAAGGAGCCTCCGTGATAGAGGTGACACGGTACAGAGACCTGAGGGAAGGAGGCAGGCAAGTACGTGGGGAAAGTGTGCCAGGCAGAGGAAACAGCATGCAGGAGGCAGGCCTGCCTGGCGTCCAGAAAGATTCTAAGGAGGCCACTGGGCTGCGGGGCAGTGAGCTGGGGAGAGAGAAGAGTGAATGAGGCCGGGACCTTCCAGGGTGTTGGAAGACAAGGCTGACTCTGAACTCTGCTCTGATTTCGATTTTACCCTTTCACTGGCATTTCTAACTGGATGCTTTAATGCTTTCCTTGCGTGCCGGTTTTCAGAGTCTTCTCCCGAGTGTGGGGTGAGTGAAGCCTCGGGGGCAGCGAGGGCATCTCTTCACACGTCACTCACAGGCACAGACACCAGATGCCCAAAGGCACTGCCAACAGGGCTCGCGGCCCTCCTGTCTTAAGCTGAAGGAGAAACAAAGCTGTCTTCCATTCTTCCTGCCCGAGATAGAAGTAGAGTTCAGAATCCACAAACGCAACACAGGGAAAGACCAATTTATCAACAGCCTCCCTGGAAACCTGCAAGAGCGACATGTTTGCAGGCCAGGGACCACCCTACCTGAGCAGAGAGTGTAGATTCACCTGTGCCTTTGGCCCATATTAACAGTTTGCACAAGATTCCCAGACCACTTCCACCCCTGGCCTCCAGGCACTGAGGCTTCATGGGGCGGCCAGCCCTCAGCCTAAGTGTTCTGTGTGATTCCTAGTGGCCCAGGACAGAGATTCCTCAGCCTGCGCATCCTCTTCCCTGAGCCAGCAGAAAACACAAGAGCTCCCTGATCTGCCACAATGCAGCTGCTGATACAGGTTCAATGTTTGGCTTCTCAACTGGTTCCAAAAGGACAGGTACCCTGACTTTCTTGTTTGTCACTGTATCCCCAGCATCCAGCACAGCTCCTGACACATGGAAGATGCTCAATGAATATATTGCTATGAATGAATTAATGAACAAACAAAATAAGAATTTAAGAACATCAACACTCTCAAACCAGTGATTAAAATAACCAGCTAAGCCCTGGCTCCTGACCAAATAAACAACAATGGTAATAATAAAATAAAACAGCTACCGTTTACGAGGTACATATACTATGTATCACACATGGAAACAAATGCTTTCCATATGTCTCTCATCTATGCTGCACAGTAGCCCTGTGCAATTAGATGCCCTTTACACAGAGCCAGGACCTACCGGAGCCTGCATTCACACCCAGGCCTGGCTGCCTCCTAGGCCCAAGGCCCCAAAGGCAGCGCCTCTTTGGCTCAGGGAAGCAGAGGATGTGGGAGCCCTAGGAAAAGGTGAGCGGAAAGGGGCTGAGGTGGCAGGAGGGGACTGACTGGAAGAAGAAAGGGAGGTTGTCCTTTGTCTCCTCCTCGTCATCTGACCTGCTAGAGTTCTGCTCTAGCACTCAGATACAGACTATCCCTTCATTCCTTCAGGCATTCATTCAACATTTACTAAGTACGTACTCTTTCCAGAAATGGTACTGAAGGTATTTTGAGAGGCACTGCATTATTTCACCCTCACAACAGAGAGCCCATGGCTCAGAGAAGAGCATGGGTCCTCCAACCAGTCAGGAGCTGAATCAGGACTTGAATCTGTGTTTCTTCATCCTGATTCAGTGTGCATTCTTTAGGACAGTACGTTCTGGTGATGGCTTTGTCTTGAGGGGGATGATGCTGCGCCTGTCTCCTCCCTATCAGAGAATTGTTCTGTTACCAAACCCCCTGCCCCTGTGGCTTCTTTCAGCACAAGTGACTAACTCCATCTGGTCAAATAAGGCCAGGCACTGTAACGATGGGGACAAGACACTTTCAGAGTGATTTACTGAGCACCTACCACAGCACGTGCTGCATACATAGGCCTCCTAAACGTTTTCTAAAACAACGAATGAATGGGGTCAGCCCAGTGGTGTAGTGGTTAAGTTCGTGTGCTCCGCTTCAGCAGCCCAGGTTTGTGGATCCCGAGCGTGGACCTATGCACTGCTTATCAAGCCATGCTGTGGTGGCGTTCCACATACAAAATAGAGGAATATTGGCACGGATGTTAGCTCAACGGCAATCTTCCTCAAGCAAAAAACAAAGATTGGCCATATAGATGTTAGCTCAGGGCCAATCTTCCCTACCAAAAAAAAAAAAGTAGAAGAAAAGAAAGAAAGAAAAGGCGAAAAAGAATGAATGAATGAATCAGGAGAGATACACAGTGGATCTGCTAACATGAAATGTTCGAGACAACATGCAGTTGTAAGTTCTCCAGTGCCGGACAGGATCCCATGCTGCTGTCTCTTAAATTTCCAAGAGTGACAGGCAGCTACATGAGTGCCCTTCATATCAACAACCACAGTAGGGCAGAGAGAGAAACCAAGCCAGGGATTCAGATGACAGAAGAAAGATCCTGTGTTGAACTAGTCCTGGTTCTGACACCAGTGGAGAAACACAGCCCCGTGAAACCATCATCATTTTACAGTCACTTGCTGAGAAGAGCCTATTTGACAGGCGATGCTGACAAGTGGAAATTACTCACAAAAAAACTTGTCTTTTGCCTATGTCAACCCCAAATTCAGGAATATCAAAGACATGCTCGTAGCTTCTTAGCTAATAAAGCCATTTATAAAATACATTAGAGCCAAATTTCATTTGCCTAATTATTCCCCAGGGAATGACTCACTCCAGATCACTAAGATTCCCACACTGTTACTCTTTTAACATCAAAACCTTATCTGGAGACAGAAGGCAGATCAGTGGTTGCCTAGGACTCGGGAGGGCTGGGGGCTTGGGTGGGTGATGAGTAAAGGGTGTGGGGTTTCTTTCTGGTGTAATGAAAATGTTCTAAAATTGACTATGGTGACAGATGCACAACTCTGTGAATAGACCAAAGGCCATTAAGTTGTACACTTTAAATGGGAGAATTGCATGGTAGGTGAATTATATCCCAATAAAGCTGTTAAAAAAAAAAAACCCTTATCTGAATTATAATGGATAGAAATTCTTCTCACGTATTGCACTAATGGATTAATGCACTGTCCACTAACTTTTTCTTAATAATTTAAGATGACTGCCGTGAGCAGTTTTTCGGGTCTGCTATAACACAGCAATGTTCTCTGTATTACA
Organism: Equus asinus; assembly: GCF_041296235.1. Taxonomy (NCBI): domain Eukaryota; kingdom Metazoa; phylum Chordata; class Mammalia; order Perissodactyla; family Equidae; genus Equus; species Equus asinus. The sequence continues at coordinate 34,937,916 of NC_091804.1, read as the reverse complement.
ATATACAGGGCAGTTTTTCGGGTCTGCTATAACACAGCAATGTTCTCTGTATTACAATATACAGAGCAGTTTTTCGGGTCTGCTATAACACAGCAATGTTCTCTGTATTACAATATACAGGGCAGTTTTTCGGGTCTGCTATAACACAGCAATGTTCTCTGTATTACAATATACAGGGCAGTTTTTCGGGTCTACTATAACACAGCAATGTTCTCTGTATTACAATATACAGGGCAGTTTTTCGGGTCTGCTATAACACAGCAATGTTCTCTGTATTACAATATACAGGGCAGTTTTTCGGGTCTGCTATAACACAGCAATGTTCTCTGTATTACAGTATACAGGGCAGTTTTTCGGGTCTGCTATAACACAGCAATGTTCTCTGTATTACAGTATACAGGGCAGTTTTTCGGGTCTGCTATAACACAGCAATGTTCTCTGTATTACAGTATACAGGGCAGTTTTTCGGGTCTGCTATAACACAGCAATGTTCTCTGTATTACAGTATACAGGGCAGTTTTTCGGGTCTGCTATAACACAGCAATGTTCTCTGTATTACAATATACAGGGCAGTTTTTCGGGTCTGCTATAACACAGCAATGTTCTCTGTATTACAGTATACAGGGCAGTTTTTCGGGTCTGCTATAACACAGCAATGTTCTCTGTATTACAGTATACAGGGCAGTTTTTCGGGTCTGCTATAACACAGCAATGTTCTCTGTATTACAATATACAGGGCAGTTTTTCGGGTCTGCTATAACACAGCAATGTTCTCTGTATTACAATATACAGGGCAGTTTTTCGGGTCTACTATAACACAGCAATGTTCTCTGTATTACAATATACAGGGCAGTTTTTCGGGTCTGCTATAACACAGCAATGTTCTCTGTATTACAATATACAGGGCAGTTTTTCGGGTCTGCTATAACACAGCAATGTTCTCTGTATTACAATATACAGGGCAGTTTTTCGGGTCTGCTATAACACAGCAATGTTCTCTGTATTACAGTATACAGGGCAGTTTTTCGGGTCTGCTATAGCACAGCAATGTTCTCTGTATTACAGTATACAGGGCAGTTTTTCGGGTCTGCTATAACACAGCAATGTTCTCTGTATTACAATATACAGGGCAGTTTTTCGGGTCTGCTATAACACAGCAATGTTCTCTGTATTACAATATACAGGGCAGTTTTTCGGGTCTGCTATAACACAGCAATGTTCTCTGTATTACAATATACAGGGCAGTTTTTCGGGTCTGCTATAACACAGCAATGTTCTCTGTATTACAGTATACAGGGCAGTTTGCCGTACACTAAATAGTCCCATATTTTTTCTGCTTGCTTTACTTTTTTCTAAAAATGCCCTTTACTTTCATCATAAAGCTTCATGGTTAAGCTCATGTGCTTAGGTCATGTGTCACTTACTGACTTATTGGCTATGTGATCTCTGATGAGTTACTAGATCTCTCTATGCCTCAGTTTCTCCATAGGTAAAATAAGAATACCAACCTCAGTGGAGGGTTGTGAGGATGAAAGAAGATAACATATATAAAATATTTAATGCTGTTCTTGGCAATGGTACACCAGATTGAATTTTAGCCACCACCACTATTCTCACTGTTGTCAGCGTAGCTGCCTGGAGCAGCCTTTCTGAGCTAGGGATTCAGGAACCCGAAAACTCGCATAGTGTGTTCAGTATACCTGGCGCGTTCAGTGAGATGCAACAGGGGCTGGGGTGCAATTTCATGATTTGACTTTGGGACATCCCATGGGATGGCTCCAAGGTTCAGTGATATCAGGTAATTTGTCCTAGTTCACCCCTAAACTTTCCATAAACTTTTCTAGAAAAACCTAGAGGTTTCTTGGATGACGTATCCCAAGATCCTGGCATCTGGGAGGCTGGTGCCCAAGGAGACACAGTGGCCCACAACACTTTAGGCTCTCTCTAGACCATTAGTTTTTAAAATTCAGAGGTTACAGACACATTTGTGAATCTGAGGAAAGCCACGGACACTTTGCCCAGAAAAGTATATATACACACACATACAAAACTGTACCCATGATTACAGGGGAATCTTGAATTCCAGAAGCCAACTATAAACCCCTAGTTAAAAACCCCTGCTCTAGACTTCATACAACCCCAGCATCCTCAAGGTTCGGTGGCTCTGGGCCCCAGGGCTCTCACAGCAGCCGGAACAGGAGGCCCTCTAGAGGCTTGCCCTCCTAACTGGCCTTGGTCAGATAAACAGTCCTGGGAGCGGACTGCTGCATCCTAGTCCCTGCAAACATCTGCATCCAGGGGATTCCCAGGGGGCACTGAGTCAGAACAGGATGCAAGCCTGGTGGCTTGGGAAGCTAGGGTAGGGCAAGGCCCAGAAGCCTTGCTGATAAGATAAGCAGCTGGGGAGTTCCAATGCCAGGGCAGCTGCCCGCCAGGCAATACTCTCACTCTGCCAACAGCGAACAGGAATCTTAGGAGAGGTGTTAGAGGCAGGCTAGGCTAGAGGGAATTCAAAGGAGCTCAAAATCCCCCAAATTCCTGGGACTGCTAGGTCTTGGACAGAGAAATAAAGGCTGGAGATTCTGCCCTAACTACAAGGAGACAGAGCTGAAAGGGGGTAGGCGGGTTGGGGGCAGGGGAGGTGGGTGAATCACGGATCAGAGACTTAAAAATTAACTTATGCCAGAAACATTTAGATACCACAAAAATATGAACACTGATCCAAAGGGGCCGTACTTCCAGGCAGGCCACTCATGTTCTATGAACTGCAACTTTCTTCCAACTGGAAGGGACCCTCACAAACCCTCCTCATCAGACCACTGGGCTGTGCTTATTTCTTCTTCTTCTTCTTCTTTTTTCTTTTTTCTTTTTTTTCGCTGAGGAAGATTGGCCCTGAGCTAACATCTGTTGCCAATCTTCCTCTATTTTATATGTGGGACGCCACCACAGCATGGCTTGATGAGTGGTGTGTAGGTCTGCACCCAGGATCTGAACCTGCAAACCCCAGGCCACCAAAGGGGAGCACACAAACTTAACCACTATGCCACCAGGCCAGCCCCTGTGCTTGTATCTTTGGGCTGAGTTTTGCTTGCTTTTGCTCCTCTATCACAGTATTAAAATTCCCATAATGTACCCTAGTCTTTATGAAAATAGCATTACAACAAACAAATGGTGGACAGGAAAGTTGGCATCATGCCCAAATTTGCTACTAACGCCTATGTATGATTCCTTCTGCTTCAGAAGATGGTTGCAGAAACCCATTCTCTTGTAAGCCACCAGACGTAAACTGTCTTTCTGACGCTGTAAAGAAAGCGTCTGTGAAATTGCAGCATGACGTTGCACACCTTCTGAACAGGGCCATCCTGCCTGTGCTTCGCGAGGCAGGGACCTATTCCTATTAGAACCTATTTCTTTTCCTTCTTGAAACAAACGTATTTGCACAAACACTTGCGGTGCTATGACAGAGTGGTATGAACAATGCAACTACCCACCTGGTTTAGTTTCTTTTTCCTGCTCGCATCTCTTCAGATTTTCCACTGTTGACTAATCAGTGTGGAAATTCTAAGGAACCAGAAGAAAAACAAAAGTTAGAGGCAGACATACTCTAGCATTGTAAACTGAAACAATATTTTGGGACAAGTTAACAATATCTCCTAAGATTTTAAAGGGCACATCCTCTGGGTGAGTCAAATACCTAGGATTTATACTATAGATATGTTCAGAGAAGTAAAAGGATGCTCAGTAAAACATATTGTGTAATAGCAAAAAAAGAGGAAACAACTTAAATGTCTGTTAAGAGGAAAAGAATTTAACTATGGTGTATCAATACAATGAGAAACTATACAGCCACTATAAAGAATGAGGGAGATTTTGTCGTACTGACATGGAAAAATGGACATGCTTTGTTCTTTAAAAATAGTGTAAAATTGCATACATTATCATTTTTACTAAAAAATACGGACATGATTGTTTATGCTTAGAAAAAAAGTACGGCATTTGTGTACAGACACATTTTTTTGTTTCCACATAGAAAAAGGCAGGAACAGTGGCTCTCTCTGGGACTCAGCAACTGAGGGAAAAGGAGTGAAAAATTTTCACTTTTTACATTAACTATTTGTGTTTTGGTTGAAAACTTTTAAGGAGGCAGACATAACTTTCATAATCATTAAACACACTGTCTATCTAAAATTCTAAAATATCAAGAGTAAGGGCAAAAGATATTTTCAGACAAAGACTGAGCAAGGTCATCATTCCCAGACTTCAAGAACATTCTCCAACAGAAAGGAAACTGAACACAGAAAATAAGTGAAATTTTTAGGATAAACAGTGGGCAAAGAAATTAGTAAGTATATTGGTAAATTTAATGAAGTACTGATTTAGCGAAACAAAGCTAAATGGGGAAATAAAAACAATTTTGACAATATTATATATTTGATAATAACAACACTGAAAACGGAAGAGACCAGAGTTAAAACTTTCTAAGGTCTTTGATTATTCACTTATATAGAAATATTATTTCACTTTAGAATATGTCCATGATGCATATTAAAATTTTAAAGGTAAAAACAACAAAATATAGAAATAGAATGCGTAAGTCCCACACTAGTTAGCATGCTCCTAGGTAGAAAAGCCTAATTGTCTAAAAATGCCAATCCTTCCCAAATTCCTACATAATTTCAATAAGAATACCAATAGTTTTTTTGGAGGGGGGAAATAGATAAAATTACTTTAAAGTTCATATGCAATAATAAATATCCAAAAAAATTAGCCAAGAAATAGTAAAGAAAGCTATAAAAAATGAATACCTAGGGGATTTGTCTTATGAGATAATAAAAATTTATTATAAACACATTATAAGTAAAAGATACGGTATTAACATAAAAATAGACAAATAGGCCTATGGATGAGAATGGCAAGTTCAGAAATTGATACAATAAAGGAACTTATTTATGACAAAGATGAGATTTCAATGTATAATAGAAAAGACGGCTTTTCTTTCTTACTATTATAAACATAAATTTCAAAGGGATTTAAGGTTCAGGATGAAATTAATTAAAAGCACAGGAGTATGAGAAGAACATTTAGGAAAATATTTATATAACTTTGAGGTGGGGAAATTATTCTTAACAAGAGAAATACAGACACTACGAAGAGAAAAATAGAAAAAAATCTAATGAATAACAGATGAGGAGAAATATTTGCAACAGATATGGAATCCTTAATATATAAAAATATATTGAGTTTGGCCCTGTGGCCGAGTGGTTACGTTTGCGCGCTCCGCTTTGGTGGCCCAGGGTTTTGCCGGTTCGGATCCTGGGCGTGGACATGGCACCGCTCATCAGGCTATGTTGAGGCAGCATCCCACATGCCACAACTAGAAGGACCTGCAACTAAAATATGTAACTATGTACTGGGGGTATTTGGGGGAGAAAAAGCAGGACAAAAAAGATTGGCAACAGTTGTTAGCGTGGGTGCCAATCTTAAAAAAAAAAAAAAAAATATATATATATATATATATATATAAAGAGCCCCTATAACTTGTTGAGAAAAAGACAAAAAATTCATAAGAAAAATGGGTGAAAGAAATTCACAGAAAAGGAAAATGGAAAGTCCAATGAACATGAAACAATGTTCAATTTCACTAGAGGTAAAGAATATACAAAGTAAGCAACTATGAGATACCATTTCCTCCCATCAGCTTGGTCACAAAATAAAAGAACAGAGATAGATGGAGGCACAGATAGAGGGAGAGATGGAGGGTGGGAAGGAAGAAGGGAAAGAATATCTAATATTGGTAAAGATTTAGGGAAATGGAAGTACTCATACTGCTGGGGAGAATGTAAATTACTAGAACTTTTTGTAAAGTAGGATGGTATTATCTATTAAAATGTCATATACATACACCTTTTGACCCAGCAATACTATTTTGAAAAATGTAACCTATAAAAATAAAAGCACCAGTAAAGAAGGATATGCATATAAAGTTATTTAATACAACAAGATTTGTAGTGGAAAAAAATAGGTAACAACTTGAGTGTCTGTCAAAGGAGAAATGGTTGAATACATTGTGGTACCTCTAGATCCACAGCCCTGAAGCTATTTAAAAGAGTGAACTGGATTCACACCTACCCATGATGTATTATCTAGTGGGAAAAATAAATTGAAAAATAATTGACAAAGTATGATCCCACTTCTGACAAAACAAATAACCACATACATACACAAATCCTATATCCATTTAAACAGAAGCTTGGAGAAAGGTATGGAAGGATATACATCAAACTGATTACGGTGGTTATCTCAGAAGGATCGAAATGGGGAGTAGGGGGAGGGGAGAGATTATAACTTTTTCTTTATACATCTTCAAATTGTTTAATTAGTTACAAGGAGCACATGTATTACTTTAGGGAAAATTAATGAAGAAAATAAAAACAATAACAAAGAAATAAGCATATGAAAGCGCAGAAAGAACTATGTTACACACTACCGACTTATTTTTACATGGGCTAGTTAACTGCACTTATTGTCACCTGGTTTTTTGGTCAAAATAGAACAGATCCTCCAATCTATCATTTTAGTAACTGGAAGACGAATTTTTTTAAAAAAAAAGCTTCATAGAGGGAAAAAAGTGCACTTTATTTCCTAAGTATTTATGCCTTTTATTTAAAAAGGGGGGAAAAATCTTACTTTAAAAAAAAAGAGAATTTCCCCCTTTAAAATCCAAAAGAAAGCCCAACGCTTTGGCTTGAAACTGCCCTGTTGAGGTGGTGTGTGGGCTGGTTCTGCGCTGTTGACTGTTTTCCACGGCTTAGTGCCCTTGACTGCCTTCCTCCCCCAAACCTAATTAAATACACTCCTGGGAGCGCACCAGCTGCTGGGGACCAGAGCCCTGCAAACCACGGAGCTCTGCTCACAAAGCTCTCTTGGTCTCCAAGCAAATGCTCTGGCTTCTCTATCAAATGGGTCCTGCAATCTAGAGAAGTGAAATGGACTGTTTTGCAAACCATTCTGATGGAAGGAGAAAGGAGAGGAAATGGTTTATCCCAGTGGACGAAATAAAGGAGAAAAGAAGAGGAAGGGCATTCCCGACGAGCTCTTGAAGGAGAGCCACCTATGCTGAACATGCCATTTCAGAGTTACCTGTAAGGGGCACTCTGCCTTTCCCCGGTGGAACGCTTTGCTTTTAACTTTTGTTGTCTTATTTCATTGATGATAAATATTTCATTGAAATAATAACGATACCTCACATTACAGCACGTCGTATTTTACAAAGCACTGTAAGATATCTTACTTGATCTTCACAATGACCCTGGGATCAGATCAGTATCAGTCCCATTTACAGATGAAAATGCGGCCCAGAGGAATTAAGGATCTTTTTAGGTCACACAGCAGCTTGGTAACAGAGCTGCAACACAGTCAGGCCTCCAAACCCCAAATCCCGTAGGGAGCTCAGATTTGAAATCAGACAGAAAGAGAAACCACAGGCAAGTCAAGGAATAAAAACAGGCTCTTGGGAGTAACAGACTCTTCCTGCCCCTTACGAGAAAATTATAGACTAGGAGAAACATTCTATGCCACCTCAGACAGAAACTGTCCTCGTATACTGGAACACAGCTGAATAAGGGCAGGAAATCCCCTTTAAAGACATCCCACGTCTGCCCAGCCACAACCTTCAATGCCGCTAGACCTCTAAGGCCCTGGGGGACAGAGGACCTCTTTCTTCTCTGTGCCCTCAGGGCCCAGCCCTGGGTCTGGCACAGACTAGAAACCACTAAGTTTCTACCTCCATTACAGTTTCAAATCCATCTACATCTTTCAACTCCACCTCACCCTCCAGTCCTCCCCAGCATCAGTCATCTCCCCCTAACTACTGCGACTGCCTCCTCATTCTGCTCCACTCTTGCCTCCAGATCCATTCTCCACACAGCAGGCACAGCCTACATCCCCAGGCCCCTGCCTAATTCTCCCAACCTTAACCTGCACTCATTTCCCTCGTCCTTACCCCTCTATGCTTTAGCCACGCTGGCCTCCTTTCAGGTTCTCCAACGTTCCACATGCTTTCCTGCCTTGGGCCCTTTCACATGTGTCCCTCTCTCTACCTGGATTCTTCCTTCCCAATCCACAGCACCACTCCGCCCCCGCTCCTGCCTTAGCTCTTAGCATAACTGACTCCTCAAGTCAGTCTAAACAGCACCTCTTCAAGTAAGCCTGCCCTGACCACAACCTCCTCCTCGTCCATCACTCCCCATTTATTTCATAACCCTCCTTTTTGTCCTCGTAACACTGTCCACCTATCAACTTGCCCAGTGCCTGGCAGATATTAGCTGCTCACTAAATATTGGCTGACTTCATGAAAAATTTATTGATGTGGATTGAAGGCTCGGCTCAAATGCTACTGTCCTCCACTTTCTCAGGCTTTCCACAGCATGTCCCTCTCTTGGGGCACAGAATCATGAGTTAAGAGTTACCTGAGTCTTTTTTCTTATCAGATTATGAGCTACTTATAAGTCGTATTTACCTTTGTGTCCCCCCATAGCACCTCGCATAATGCCTAACATATGAAAGGTTCTTTACCAGTAGATGAATTCATGCATCCACACAAGAAAGTACAAATGGCTGCAGCGCTATTCAACGACAGATAATGGTTTCTCCTCCCCAAGGGACTGCAGCCCAGAAAAGGAGTACCTTTGAAATTTGCAAACAAACAGAGACTCTGCCCAGGAAGAAATTAAAATTAGAGCTAAACTTGAAATGCAATGGCAGTGTGTGGGTGAGGGGATGGCGGACAAGCATGTACTGCTAATGAGAGCTCTCACAGGCAAAAACCTTCTGGTGCCAAACTGGAAATGTGTATCAGAGATCTATAAAAAGTCATGCCCTCTGACCTAGCCACGCCTTTTTAAAAACTCAGAGCAGTGAAATCACTTGGTGATGACTTTAAGTGTTTTTCTGTACTGTCTAGTTTTCCTTCCATGAAGATCCTTTAATTTGTAGTCAGAAAAAAAAACACACGCACAATAAATGTTGTTAAGAACAAACCAAGAGAAAATCCAGTGGTGATTTTAGACAACAAAATCGCCCATCCCTGTTTCCTTACTACACCTGGGACTGCAGAGTCAGGGTTCGCTAAGGTGGGGCCACTGCATTTCATGAAGAGTTCCTTGCTTCTGTCTGAAGCCATGGGGCATAGGAAGGTACCAGCCGTGAAAGCTTCGGCAGGGGGCAGCCCTCACTTCTCCCTAATACAAATGCTGGTAAAGCTCTGAGAGTCAGGAAACGGAGGGAGGTGTGGAGGTGATCAGCCAGCTCCAGAGCAGGTCCTCCACCCACTGGACACTGATCCACTGTAAGGATTCATTCACCTGCCTGTCTTCCCTGGTGCACTGAGAACTCCGCAAGACCAGAGGCTGTCTCATCAGTCTGCTCCTCTAGCCTCGTGCTTAGTACTCGTTGGCCCTCAGTACAGTTTACTGAATGTTAGAGACCACACCTATAAAGCACTAAACATAATGACTGACTCAGGTCCCTGCGACATAATAAGAATGCATTAGCTAACAAATACTTCATTTCTTTAGTGCCCTGAAGGTCCATTATTCAATTTGGAAAAGCCAAGCCGAAGACCAGTAATTTCTTGGAAGATTAGAGACTTCTGTGAAATAAAATCAGGAAATGCTGGCTTCTTCCAGTAAGAGTGGACACATTTTCACCTGCAATTTGGAATCACTTAGCATCACGCAGCTGACTGAAACTTCTAAAGAAACCACTCTTTGAAGGAGCACTACTCAAAGTTTTCACAAGGCATTTCTGAAAGATTTCCAGGAGGTAGTGAGCTCAGCCTTGGGTCATGATTAATGACTTGTTTCCAAGAACTTTAGATTTTCCACATCTGTCTCCACTTAGGATCACTTCTGGCCCCTCGTGAAAACACTCAGCAGAGTTAATTGGGCGAGCTCAGCTCCTTGTCACACTCAGAAAGTAACACCTGCCACCAGCTTCTTCCTTAAGTGGCTGGGCCAGGGTCCTCTGTCCCAGGAGAATAGCACTCACTTCTGCTTTCGGCCTCAGTGCCTGACTGGGTGACAGGAAACAGCACTGACACTTGGTTCAAAGAGCCAGCAGGGCAGCTCCAGGGCCCATCACAGGGGGTTTCAACATTGATGAGTTGAGATGACTCCAGCTTCCTCATACGAACCCCATCCTATGACTGAGGGAGCAGGTGCCTGTGTACACTGGCCAACATTTTCTTTCTGGAAACCATCAAGTGGCTAACCCTGAGCATGTATTTTTGTGCCAACTAAAGAGTGTTATGAGCTCTACCCTATTTCATCCTCGTGGTACCCCTGTGAGGAAGGTATAATTGTGACCCCCACTTTACAGAAGACAACCAGCTTCTCTGAGAGGAGGTCATCCATCCAGGAAGTCTGAGCTAAGAGGTGGTGAGAGCAGAGCTCTTGTCTCCTACATTCCCCACTTCTCATTGAACTCTAGACAGTCTAAAGTGACAGAGACTGTCGACACCAACCAGCCCAGGGGTCACAAATGCAAATACCCAGAGGGTCAAAGGGGCAGGCAGGAGACTAAAGAGTGCAACAGACTGGGTAAGTGAATGGTGCAGAAGGTAACTGGAGGACACACCTGCCTAAAGGCATTCAAATTAAACAGAAATAAAATCCAAAAGCAGGTACCCTTCCTTCCTTCCAGAATATCACCTCCTCACCACCACCTTAGGAAGAGGAATGACTTTTCTAATTAGCCAAAGTCTCAAGATCCTGGAGGACTGGGGTGAGGCAGAGGTGAGACCCGGGCCTTCCACTGCCCATGACCACGGGTGGTTTCATGGCAGCAATGGTCCACCTCCAAAAGGCTGAGTTGCTGGGGAAGACCATAGCTCTCAGATATGCCAAGGGGGCTTTGAGAATCCTCCTGTTAACTAATCTTAATTCAAACAAATAGTTTTTAAATACTGCATCCTCCTGAGGGTTAGGGTCTCTGATAGCCTTTAAGATAAAATCCCTTAAATTGCCAAGACCTGGAACTTTGGAACTCAAAATCCAAGGTTTGACAACTTCTTTTGCTTTTCTCTGTATTCCGGTTCTGGCCATCCTTTCCCTGCAGCAGCGGAGGCCAAGTCTCAGTGAAGGAAGGTGGAGGGGGGGCAAGTAGAGATTTTCCCTCTCTTTTGCCAAGGTAGGAACCAGGATGGTGGGCTTTAAGTTAAAACCGAGTATGATGTGTCTCCTCTGTCCCTAGGGGCCAGGCTTTCTACCAGGTAATGGGGTGACAGCGACAGACGAGACAGACTCACAAGAGAGGGTGCACACGGTCTTGCAGAGACACGGTGAACTAAAGTTAGGCCAGTAATCACGGAAGCACAGCTCAGATAAATACGAGGAAGGCACTGAGGATAATACGGGAAGATAGAGTGGAGATGCCCCCGGTCAGTGGAGTTAGGGAATGATACTGACCACCTCGGTATGTAAAAGACTGAGCATAACGTGGGGCCTGGCCCTTACAAGGTGCTGAATACTGTTACTTCTTTTTCTCCTCCCTCCCTGTTGTGTGCACACATGCACACACACATCACACTGAGACCTTCTCCTTCTGCAGAGACCCAAAACCGGACAAAGCTATAAAAAACTCAGAAGTAACTTAATATTGCCTGTTTTACGTGGAAGGGGTTCAGAACAGGCCTCCCAAGATGTGCCACTTCGGCATGTGGAATATTTCGAGCTAAAGGCAGCTGAGACCCTATGGGCTCAAGAGAACCTCCTGCCTCTCCCTTAAAGAACTGAAATTGGAGCCTTGCCCATAATAAGAGTTATCTCCAGAAATAACTTTTTATGACCTATCTGTACGGCAGGGCCAACTTCTAATTACTGAACATCTGCTCTGCTTATCGTCCTGTGAATTCCCCTCCTCCCCTCTGAAGCCTCAGGCCCCATCCCATTCCTTAGTTCATATATACGTCCTCTACCTTTCTGTCTCTGAGTCTCTCATGTATGTGGGGTTCCTGTATGTACACAATTAAATTTGATTTTCTCCTATTAATCTGTCTCATGTCAATTTAATTCTTAGAACAGCCAGAAGACCCTAGAAAGGAAGAGGAAAATTTTTCCTCCTCCACAACGTCCTCTTTTAAGTGTCTTAAAGGTACCAGTTTTTAGCCACTACAGGATACTGAAAATCAACAGCACTTTGCTCCTCAAGCCCTGAGGGTTCTCCTCAAAGGGGCCAGAGATATGGATGGTTCAAACTTTCAAGATGAATTTGGAAATATAGCGATCATCTAGTTTCACCCCCTCATCTAGGTACAAAAAGGAAACTGAGGCCCAGAGAGTGTGAAACCATTGCTCAGTTCACATAGTATCCTTTGGTAGCCCTTCTATTATATGGTGGCTCTTTGTTTTTTAAAGCTGGAGTCTTTCCCCTTTAACTAGGAGTTTTCAACTATTTTTACCTGCTAGCAGGGGAGGTGGGTCACACACAGCAGCTAGAAGCCATTTACCTCAAGCCACGTGAGAACACCCACCCAGTACCAGTTCGACATCCTGAAAACAGACCCCAACAAATAAAATGCGCGAGGGCCTACATGTTCTGTTTATTCTCTAGGCATAAACAGCAAATTTTAAAAAGAAAGTAATAAAAACATCACAAAGCCAAAGTTAAAGATTTCCAACACTTCTTTCCATCTTGGAATTCTCCATGCAGGTACTGCAGTACTGGGGTATATGTGATTAACTTCAGGAAATCTAATCATATGTGTATCTTAAATTTTTTTTTTCTGAGGAAGATTAGCCCTGAGCTAACATCCACCACCAATCCTCCTCTTTCTGCTGAGGAAGATCGGCCCTGAGCTAACATCTGTGCCGATCTTCCTCTATGTTATATGTGGGTCGCCTGCCACAGCATGGCTTGATGAGTGGTGTGTAGGTTCGTGCTGGGGACCGAACTGGTGAAGCCCAGGCCGCGAAAGCGGAGTGCGCAAATTTAACTGCTACGCCGCCGGGCTGGCCCCTGTATCATAAATTTAAAATATCAATTTTATATTTATGAGGGGAAGATTAGAGGGAATTTTCACGTTCAGAGACATTTCTCTCTAGAATATTCAAAATTTTTTCTACCATCTTTGTAAACAGAAGAAAAATAAAGGTTTACAAACACCAATTTCTAAGGGAGTATTTATTTCTTCATCTATATTTGGGGCAAGGAGCTGCTTTTAAAGCTCTAGATAATCTGTCAGAGTTCTCCGGGTAAAAAAGGAAAAATGCATTTGACCGGAGCCCATCTGTGAGACTTGAGGCTCAGTCTCCAGCCCTAGGCAGTTTCAGACAAAGTCATAATTTCCAGAACAATAATATATCATAATATAAAAATAGACACTTTGTGACCAGCAAACTGGAAAGCAAGCTCTCCAGAGAGCTCTGCCTCCGAGCTCTGCTTCTCCCTGGGGGTGGGGACCAGCAGAGGAGAATAAAGTTCTACTTACAAGAGCAAAGTTTCTTCAAAGTCCAGTGGTCCTCAGTCAGAAGTGAAGGCAGAATTCAAGAAACCTCCCTTTTGAGGGTAAGCAAGATTAGCAGAGCAGGCCGGTGGGGACAGGCAGGATTCTCTCTCACCCTTTATCTCTCCCGCTCCCTCCCTCCTTGTCTGCTAAATGAAATGCACTTCGAGGTTTTAGTGGGTGTTTCCCACGTCTCGGGCCAAGTCAGTCCCCATTTGTTGTAACCCAATGCTCAGCCTGATGATGTCAACCACTCAGCTCCCTTGCTCAGTTTCCACCTCTCCGTCCACAGGAGAGATCCATTTCCTTTGCACAATGAGCCAAGGGGGCTGTAACTGCATCCCAGGCCGTCACATTTGCCTAACATCCTTCCTTCAATTTTTAACAGGCAGCCTTAGTGACAAAAGGCTTCCTATCCACTCACTGGGCTCCCGACGTAAATCCCTTTGCCTTAGTCATGCTGACTGTAGGCTATCTAGTTTGCTTTGCTGAGTTTTAATTCATTTCTTTGGTGTATAACATAGTAGTTAGGGTGGAGATCTGCACCCTCACCCAACCCCACCACGCCCCACCCCCATCTCTTTCTTCCTGCCCAATTTTCTGAGTGAATTTCTCCATAAAGTTTCCTAGGTGCATGCTGAGCACAGTGCATGAGTCTGCCCTCCACTTACGGGAGATGACACACCCCCGTGCAAAAGGCTGGGAAAGAGCACTGGTCTGCCGCCTGGGGAAGTGGGTTCCGGTCTTGTTCACACTCCTAACTGAATGAATGGCCTTAAGCAGGCCACCTCTCTCTCTGGACCTCAGTTTCCCCATCAATAAAGTGATGGCTCGGCGTCTCCACTTCTGAAATCCAGTGACTGAGAAACTTACCAACAAATGCAACATAAGGAATTTTACTAAAAGTTGGCTAACTATATGCTTGAGGGAGGAAAGACCCTGAAGGTGTCAGAGGCCGCTGCTCAAGATGCCAGGCTCAGCCTAGCTCCTTCAACACCCTTTATGGTGGAGCTGAACTGTTTCTCTGGGTGAAAACCCCAAAGAATTCACTGAACCAGTCTGGGGGACATGAAAAGAGGCAGCGTATACTGCTAGAAAAGATAAAGCAGCAAGAGAATTTAACTGTCCTTAGGGACTAACATGGAACAGCAGTGGTTACAAGAGATAATAACTACAGTCGTGCGTTGCTTAACGACAGGGATACATTCTGAGAAATGCGCCGTTAGCCGATTTTGTCGCTGTGTGAACATGAAAGAGAGCAAGCACTTACACAAACCTAGATGGTACAGCGTGCTACACGCCTAGGCTCTATGGTAAGAATCTTAAGGGACCACTGTCATATATGTGGTCCATCATTGATTGAAACGTCCTTTGCAGCACGCATGACTGTAATCTCTTGCCATTTGTAGAGTACTTGATGGCAAAGCCATGAAACATCTCTGCTTTTGTGTACAGTGGATAGCAATGTGACATGCAGCGTGATCATGAGCATCAGTTTGAAAGCCAGAGATGTGGATCTGAGTCCTGTGTGACTTAACTTCTCTGAACTTTTTTTTAAACTATAAAATGAAATACTAGGGCCTCCATTTTAGGACTGTGATAATTAAATAACACATCTAAGGGAATTGAAAGTATTTGGCCCATAGTAAGTGTTGATAGATGGTAGTTCTCACTGTTGTATATAATCTCCTTTGATTCTCATTTTAGGCGAATTACGTACCCAGGGGTTGCATTATTAATCGCCTTTTCCAGGATGGGAAAATGAAACAGAGAAGTTAAGTGACATGCCCAAGGTCACACAGTTCAAGATTAAAGGGCTAGATTTGGAAACTGAGTCTTTTAACTCCTATTTAGCCCAGCACACATGTCAATGCTGCTGCCAAAATACTGTGTGGCCTGAGGCAAGCCTGGGCTTCGATCGCCCCTCCCCCAAAGAGGCAGCTCTGATTTGTCTTAAAACTACTTAGATGGGAAGCTGGGACTAGAACTCTATTAGGGCTGGGGCTGGAGCTCTATTAGGGCAGAAAAAGTTATTTATAGGTGGGGGTAGGGCTGGGGCAGTTTGTGACCTAACAAGAATTTTAATTAGTTCTCAGAGAACTGTGATGCTAATCAGGAAAGACCCAAGCAAACCGGCTATATATTAGGAGGGATTTCGCCAATCTGAAGACTTTCCTACAAATTGGTGTGGGACTGTAATGGAATCAAAAGAACACCAGCCTAGCAACCCATGGAGACGAGGTTCACAGCCTGGAGAGACCTGGGTCTCCTTCCTGTCCCTAGACTTGGGCAGGTTAACATCTTTGCGCCTTGCTTTCCCAAAGTAAAATGGGAATAATCACATTTACCCTACAGGGTTCTCGTGTGCATTAAGTGCCTGGCACATACAGTAAGTTCAAAAATACATGTAAAAATAAGCTGGAAGATTCTAAAGTAAAGACATCATTTTCTAATTCTGACTCAGTGTCACCATCCTCTGCCCTAAGGATGACATGACAATGAATGAATAAGTTCAAGAATGCCGAGAAGCCAGAAGAAGGGCCTGGTATTTCTCTACAATGTCAGGATGAATGAGGGACAAAAGGTGACTGAGAGCTATCAGGCATGCTCTCACCTGGAGCTGGAGCCATCATTTGGCTACACCTTTATTCCAGAAGCCCAAGTGGGTGTCAGGAAATGAAGCTGGGCTCCTGACAGCTCGGTTTACTGACATCACCCTCAGTGCTCTGAATCATGTTTTGTTACTTGAATAAATAGTAAGGAGCCCATTCATAAACACAAGGATGGTTTTCTTCAACAACACGTATTTTGTAACACTTGCCATGCAGCTTGAATAACTGTACATCTGTGACAGGACCCATGAACAGAACCGTGACAACACCAGCATACTCATTTTGTCTCCTGACAATGGTAGCTGCACTTTGTGGACTGGGGCCCTGCTCTGTGCTGAGCACTCTGTAAACATACTTCAGGCTTTCTTTACAACGATCAGGAGCAGGAGGGGTTATTAACATTCTCATCTTTCGGTCATGGAAGCGGACGTATGCAGAACCTGCCCACAGGTCCCTGGAGTAAGTGACAGGGCCAGTGCTCTGAGCCAGGGCTATCCGGGTCAGGCCTGTGTCGCCCAGTCCCGTCCTCCACTGCCTTTTAAAGGGTTTTCCTGAAATTTGACAGTTCTTCCCAGACAGCAGTATCAGCTCCACTGGAGGAGAAGGGAAACTGGCTGCTTCAGGGCGCAGAGCTGGTCTGAGGGGCTCAGACAGCCCCTCTGCCACAAAGCTGCCCTAATTCCCACCGGCTCATTGCTCATCTCCAGTCTGGAAGGGGTGTCTCCTGAATTTCCTTAGTGCTTTATCTGTTTCTCTCTTTAGAAATTTATCCTTTTCTCCTTTGAGGCATATTTATTTCTGGGCTGATCTTATTCTGCTGCTAGAATTTGAGCTTCTTAAGGAAAAGATGTGTCTAATTTACAAGCATTTTGTGCATGAGACACTTATTAAAATAAGGAAATCTATAAATAACGTAAACTTTTATTGCATGTTTACCATACGCCAGATAATATTCTAACTGCTTTATACAAATTACCTCATTTCATCCCCACAAGGAACCATATGAGGTAGGTATATTATCATTTCCACTTGACACATGAGGAAATTCGAGACCCAAGTCAACTGGGTAACTTGGTCACCTAGTAGCTGACAGCTATCTGTTGAAAGGAGTGGATGAATGAATAAACTCTGGCCACCACCGCCCACCTTCCAGGCCAAACAGCTGCTACGAAGCGTCATGAGCTTTCCACCCTATCAAAGGTGGGCTCCAGTTGTCATGCCTTTTCAAACTCACTTACCCACCGTGCCACACAGCTAGAAGGTCCCCAGATTTTCTAGACACGATTAATTGAGAAGCATATTGACTGAGACAAAAATAAAAGGTTTTTTCTTTCCAATTATAATCATAATTGCTTATTGTAAAAAACAGGAAAATACAGAAGAGCAGGAAAAAAGGGAGGAAAGCCATCCATCACCCTACCACCCAGAAATAAGCAGTTCGCCTTGCGGGGTGTGGACCCAAAAAGAACCACACCAACACTCAAAGCAAGGTTTTGAAATCAGACGCTTAAGTCATTTTTGGGGGGGAGGAAATAACCCCACAAAAGGTGACAAAGAAAAGTCTGATATTGGTTTTTGGTTTGGGAGTACACCTGGCTGCTTTTAACAGGGTGTGACGTCCTGAGGCTCCATTCCTGGCCCCCTCGGACAGCGGCTGATGTGACTGACAGAGATCCGGCAGGAGAAGAGGGGCCTGATCACAGTGAGTATCCATCCAGAAAATGGGTGAGTGGATGTGCAGGATACCACACTGCCCCTTCCTGCTTTTTGTGGCCTTCTTGAGACCTGCTCCCCACCAGCTGGAGAGAAGCTTCAGATTGGGGCAGTTATGGGAGAGATGGAGCTCCACGCGAGTCAATTTTAAACAATCTTAGATTGGTTGGTTTTTACAGCTGAAAAGAGCATGTGGTCTCCTCATTTTTGAGGTGAGGCATGCCAGGCCCAGAGAAGGCAAGGGATTCCCTGACACTGCACAGCCTGGGTGCTCTAACAGTAGGAAGACCTCCTACTGGTTCCAGGCTCTCCCTTGCCACTGCAGTCTGAAACACAATCTGAGTGGCCCTTCCTTTTTGTCTTGGTTAACTCCTGGTCAGCTATCTGATCTCAGACTGAATGTCACGAAGGCCTTCCCTCTGAGCCAAGCTAGCTCCCCCTGCTGTCTGAGTCCCATGACACCCTCTTCCTCCTCTTAGAGCCCTTAACACACGTTACTGTAAATACACATTACATGTGTTTCCCTGCCAGACTGTAAGCTCCATGAGGTCAACATGTCTCCCTTGTTCACTGGTATAGAGTAGGAAACTCAGTAAGTATTTTCTAAACACACACACACACACCCTCCTTGGGTAATTCGGTCTGGGGTAAAGTGTGTTTAAAAAAAGCATCATGTCTTCTAAACTACAAACCAGGCTTTCCCTCTTGGGGGTAGGATCATTAGAGAACAAGAGATTTCATTTCAAATAATTTCTAAAAGAGAGAGAAAGTTCATAGAAGAATGATGACAGACAGAAGCTGAAGTCCAGAGCACAGGGACAAGAAAGCAGCAGGGGGAACGGTAGACAAACTGCCGTATGGAAGCCCAGGGAGGCTCTGGGCTTGGAGATGGCAGGTATGAAGAGGACTAAGGAAGAAGGCTGAAAATCAGGGGATGCACGGAAGGTCTGTGTGAGTCAGCTCCCCGCCCACCCCTGCAGCACACAGAGGGTCAGCAAGCTCTGCAGAACCCCAGGCAAAGACAGGAGAGCTCCTGAAAGAAATGGAAAGATCGGCCTGGGATGATCCAGGGCATCTAGTGAGAGACCAGGCAGCCCTCTTCTGACTTTTGAAGGGCCCTCAGTTGAACTCCTGCTCAGGTGGCCTAAAGCAAACTGCACCCTTCATCGTGGTACGGAGAGCTTCCAGCAGCTTCCCAGGCAGGGGCAGGGCCTATGGGGCAAACAGACAACCAATTCCAGAGGAAACCAAGGCCTATCGCCTAAAAGAAGTCTTTCATTATTCATTACGAATGGCAAAAAAAAAAGCATCAGAGGGCATCTGAGGAAAACCAACAGCATGACAAAGACTAAAATCAAGAGAAAATTGACCCTATAACGGAAAAGCAGCTTTGAAAAAAATTCTTATGTCTTCAGAGAGATTCTGAAGATACCGTGCCCATAAAACATAAAGTAAACTGACAAAACTGGGCTCTTAGAAATTAACAATATGAATACTGAAATTAATGATTCAGTAGAATGACTGGAAAGTAAGAAAAGGAAATCTTTCAAAATATAGGGAAAAAATACTCACAGGATAAAAAACGATCTTGATATAGAACAACAATCCAGGAAGTCCAATGTCAGACTAAACAGGAATTCCTGAAAAAGAATAGAAAGAAAAAAAAGTACAATAGGAAATTATCTAAGAAATAATGAGGAAAATTTCCCAGAGCTGAAGGAAAACCGCATCTTCAAACTGAAAAGTTTAAAAAGTGCTGAGAAGAGATGAAAAGAGAGTCCCCTAAACTTTCAGAGTTCAAAAGGAAAAATCCCACAAGGTCCTAGAGAGACAAACAGGCTGTTTCAAAAGAAAAGACTAAGACTGGTGTCAGACTTCTCAGCAGCAACACTGGGGGCCTGCAGACAACGGAGCAATGCTTTCGAAGGGAAACATTCTAAAGTAAAATGACTTGGAGCCTAGATTTTATACTCAGCTAGGCAATAAAGACATTTTCAGACATACAAGGACTTAGAACAATTTATCTCTCACGCACTGTTTTCTCAGTAAATTCCTGAAGAATACCTTACCTAAACGAGGGTTTAAACTCAGAAGTAGGATTTGAAAAACAGATCTAGGAAGAGAGGTGAAAGGAACACTAAGGATGATGAGGAAGGTTCCCTGGGACCTCGACTGACCCGCAGGCCTAGAGAATGCCGGTCTGACTAGAGCAGGAGGGTGGAAGGCTCCAGGAAAACAGAACGGACGGGCTCCTTAGTGGGTTTGCGGAAAACCGTATGGAAAGTCTACGGGAAAGTGTGGAAAGACTTACCAATAAGGAACAAGGAACACTAGCATATTAAAGAAGAAATTATTAAGTCCGGGAAAGACAGTCACACAGAAAGGAAAAATAATCAGAACGTTAGTGGCTCAGCAGTAGACAATATTTACAATGCCATAACACTGTAAAACACTAAATGCTGACCTAACCAAAAACTGTGATATGGGGAGAAAAGGAGCAGTGTTGGGTGGGGCTGTGGTGTTTCTAAAACAGCAAAAGCCTCATGTACCACCCCAGGAGGTCAATAGGTCACACCAAAAAGTGATGAATAATCAAAGAGCAGTATGGTAGTGTCTGGTCTTTGTTTGGATCTGATTTGAACAAAAAAATACTTGAGTTAATTGGACACCTTTGCTAATAATAAGGAATTATTAATTATTCTATGTGTGATAATGGTAGTGAAGTTATATATATATATAAAAGGAGTCCTTATTCTCTTAGAGATACATGCTAAAGTAGTTACTGATGAAATGATATAATGTCTAGAATTTACTCCAAAAGTATCTAGTAGCAGGAGGAAAATGGCTGCAGGCACAGACGACACAAGATTGGTCATGATTCTTGAAGGAGGGTAATGGGTGGTACACGAGGATTCATTATACTCTTCTCTTTAGTTTTGCATATGTTTGAAATTTTCCACAATACAAAAACTTTTAAAGAGAGAGATTGCTGTATAAGCATATTATTTAAGATATACGGAGAAAAGTACTGGAACGAACAGCTAACAGGATCCAAAGCATATGCTCTCGGGAGCAGGACAGGCGGGAAGGGAAAAGGGGTGGGGGCAGGGGAGAGCTGTTTTTTAGCATAAGTTTTTAATGATATTTGACTTTAAAAATAACAAAGCAAAACTATCTGCACACGCCATTTTAACAAAAACAAAATTAATTTTAAAAAAGAAACGGAGGGAACATTATTTAGAGAAAAGGAGGTAACCACCTAAAGAGCTAAAAACAGAAAAATTACATGGCTGCCCCAGGGTGAGGGGGTGAGTAGGAGACTGATGCCTTTCTGGATTTGAAGACGTTTTGAATGATGTTCACGTATTACTTTTATTTTAAAAATGCTTTCTATGATTATCAGTTCTTGCCATCAGCTTTGTGCAGGACCTTTTGCTAATCTTGACACCTACAAATGGAATGTTTCTCCAGGTGAAGAATCCTAACCCTCCAGAGTATCTTCATGTTAAATGTAGTAATAACTACTACTGCCATTCTTGCCTGCCATTCATCAGTGCTTTATGGTTGTTATTTCTAATCTCCTGCAAGGCAGCTTTTGCTGTTCCCATTTTACAGATGAAAACATGGAGGCAGAGAGACGTGAGCCATTTGCTTGAGGTCAGAGAGGAAGGCCAGGCTTGCGAGACTCTCTCCACTACCCTACCTCTCCCACAGTCCTCTAGTTTGGTATAGTCCAGAAAGGACTTTTATATAATTTCCTCATCAACTCCATGAAACAGGAGAGACAAGATTATCGTTACTTGACAGATAAAGAAACTAAAGCTAAGAAAAGTTAGGCAACTTGCCCAAGAATCCAGGTTTCCTGATCCTTAATCCAGTACTTTCAATCATTCCTTATCATCTGTCCCCTCACAAACAAAATGTCGAGTTATTCACGACCTCCTCACGGGCATTCGCCATAAGAGTCACTGGAAATGAATGCAGCTGAAGCAGGAATTTTAAAAACAGAGACTTATTTTTGCCAAAGGAAATATAGTAATAAACCGTGGAACGTCCTCAGTTGCTCTAATGCCAGCATTTGCTTGCGTCCTCAAAGGGGCTCTTGAAATGTCAGCAGCCTGCCGCCTGGCATACCGCACATCAGCGGCTGGCACAGGCAGCTTGCAGCAGTTCTGACAACCGGTGCCGGCTCCAAAAGAAAGGAATGAGCCATGCATGCTTCTGCCCTAAAAAGAGAATGTCTGTGTCTCCTAACATCTACTTTAGTCGATGGCCATGTGGCTCCAGGGCTGTTACAGTTGCCAGGAATCCTAGATCAGTGCTACTCTGGAGCAGATAAGAGTCTGTAAAGCTGAACAACAGGCTGGGTAGGATGGGAGCCAAAAGTGGGGAACTGAAAGGCCTGAATATCTGCTCCCCGGTCACCTCAAGCCCTGGGTAGCTGACGGCTCTGCCTGGAAGAGAAGCAGCCAAGAGTTGGGCACAAGTGCCATGAGCACGGTGTGAAATGTTGCTTCCTGGGCTGTTCTGGCATCTGAACAATGGCAAAGCAGCAGCTAGAGGGAAGAAGCTGTTTACTTGAGTTCAAACTATTTATAGCACCAGCAATCTGCACATATTTGGATAACCAATCTCTGGGCTTCAAGTGAGCGTGCTTTGCTCCTGGACAATTTCACCCAACACGTTCCCTCCCTACACCACCCCCAGGCCCCCTTGCTAACACATGTTGCCCTCAGGATGTTTAATTTAAGTTGCTGAGTTTAAAAAGATTATAAAAATAAATCACATTTTTAATCCATTTGTCTAGGAGTTTAAACTACATAGTATCATTTCCTGTAAGGCTCGAATCAGAGATTAAATTCTAATACATGTGTATTCTATAAAAAATACAACTGAAATAAAAACAGCATCTGAATGAGGTCTATAACTTAACATGTACTAGATTGTTGTAATGATGCTGAACTCCACTCAAGACCTACAAAGAGAATGTTTCTTATGACAGAGTTTATGTAGGATGATAGAAGCCTTTACGGAACAGATCCACAAACAATATGTCATCATATACACGTTCCAAACAAACAAAAGAGGTCTTATTCCCACTGGTTCTGGGGCAGAGGCAGCTGTCGTGTCCGGTGCTCAGCAATGCCCTCTCCTCCCTGCCGCCAACTGCACGCCATAGAGGAGAGGGGTTTGACGGTAGCAAAAAGATGTGCAGAGCCTTCCGCACAGTTTTAACTCACAGAAGGTATTACACTCTTGCCAAAAAATTCGTTCAGAAAAACCAGCCTACCTCTAAAAGCTGCCTTGTTTTTATAGCAAAAGCCATGCTGATCAGCCACCTCCCCTAAGCCAAGCATTGCCTAACTTGAAAGGGGAAAAGTGGTTGTTAATCAACATGTATATTGGCTAAAATGTTGGCTTTCAGTCCTATCACACAATGCAGGCAGGAAATGGCAGAGAGAAAAAGGGCAGCAGGTGAGAAGAAAGGCTTACCTTGTACCAGGTGATGCTGCACAATTAATTTAGGGAGAGGAAACAAGGGATTCCTCAAAGCGACTAACTTGTTTTCTTATCTTTTCCCTTTGCTAATGAAGCTCATTAGAATACAAACCAAGGTCTCTAAGATAATTTCGATAACCCTACTTTTTAAAATTAGGAGAAAAGTGCTGGTGAGGGTGAAGGAAAGCAACATGTCTATACAGAGACGGAATGAAAACTATTTTGGAAATTGCTGCAGGTCAATTTGTCAATACTACATTGACCAAAACTTTCAATGCATGTAATCTTTGATCCCACGATTCTACTTCTAAGAATTTAAAGAATATCCTCATCATTCAGACCTTGGCTAAAATGTCACCTCTTGAGAAGACTTCCCCAACCCACCCACCTTAAGAGAACCACCATCTATCACATCACTTTAACTGTCTGCACAGCGCTGCTATTCCTCTTGTTCATTAATTTGTTTACTGCCTGCCTTTCACAGCTGCTTCCCCCTTCCCACACTGAAACGTCAGCTTTATGAGAGCAGGGACCAGGGCTAACACACCGTCCTTCCTTTGAGTTGGATACTAGCTAGGGACGTTACACGCATCCTCACAACCATATGAGGTTGCTATTATCATCCCATTTTACACATGAGCAAACTGAGGCACAGTTTAAGACTAGTGAGCGGCCAGCAAGTGGCAGTGGGAATGTGAACACTAGAGACAACAAAGCCCATGCTCTTAACTACTTCTCTCAAAAAGAACCAGAAGTTTCAATGTGCACAGGTTTTGACCAGGAAATTCTGGTTTTGGAAATTTATCACATGGAGATAATCGGACAAGAATATATAGTCAGATACATCGTTATTGCAGATTGCTTACGGTAGTAAACTGGAAATATGTTTAGGCGAGCCAGCCGTCAGCTGTAAGCCTCAAGTTTACTTTTTGGTAAACTTTTTGGCCCCCATCTCAGAGACTCTGAGGATTTAATGAGACAATGCACAGAACCTGGCTCGTAGTCAGTGTGTTGCTGTTGTTGCTATATGCATTTAAATCTGTAGGCTACACAATATCCCGAATGGTTAACAGAGGCTATTTCTGGGCAGCGGGATTATCGGGGGGGTTTCATTAACTAAATTGTGTACTTCCATGTTCTAATTTTTATAAGATGCACATTAATGTTATACTCATCAAAAATAAACATATTACTATTTTTTAAAAAAAGGATAATGAAAATAAAACTGGAGGAACTTAGAGGAGAAACCTCAGTTTATGGGACACCGAAGAAAACCAGTTCAGTTGATCTCAAAATAAAAATGTTCCTCCTCTTTTGTTCTATGTAAGAAGAACTTCAATGTGCTTATAGGTCCAACCCCATTGCAAGGGCCCACATTCACAGTGAAATGAAGGAGATTTTTAATAAGACTATAGACCTACAGAATTTATTAAGACGGCTTCATGAAATTTGAGAAGACGCTGAAACATATACACAAGGGGCCGGTCTGGTGGTGCAGTGGTTAAGTGTGCACACTCACCTTTGGCAGCCCAGGGTCTGTGGGTTTGGATGCTGGGCATGGACCTGCACATTGCTCATTAAGCCATGCTGTGGCGGCATCCCACAAATAAATAGAGGAAGACTGGCACAGATGTTAGCTTAGGGCCAATCTTCCTGACCAAACAAACAAACAAGACACATATATACAAAAAGAAAAAATATTCTTTATGATCACAACTGCATTCCGAAGAGAAAGGCTCCTATCAAATAAAAGGTTGCTGATCACCTTTTTGGGTTCAGCCATGCAAAAAACAACAGAAATAAAAGCTGAAGCTTGCTATGTAGCTCTGCAAAGAAAGAAAGAAGAACCGGATTTCCAGGGGAAATCTGTGAGGAATGAAAAAAGGAGAGGGGCAAAGAGCCAGGAAGATGGATTTTCTGCTATGTGACCCCTTTCTGTGACTTCCAAATCATCAGCAAGTTAAAAATAACACTCAGAAATGCTCTCTGGGAGTGTATTCTTTGTTCTTGATGGAAATCAAGGAAAGGACTGAGTTTCAGTTCTCAGCTGACAGGCTGACAAACAGAGAAAGAGGACGCAGAGATGACTAGGGGAACATAAGCCACAACTTCACCCCCACGGAGTCTACAGAATCTTGGGGAAACTGTGGACTTCCACAGGACATGAAACAGGGGTCAAGCTGATCTGATCTAGATCTTAAAGTGCTAACTATCTGGGTTACATATAGTTTATCAAGTGGGACCAAGGAACAAAGTGGTATGTGTGTGTGCAAAAGTAAGCTGACAAGACTACTTCGCACCACTGAAAAGTTTTTCACAATCTGTGCCATGATTCCTACTCGTTTTAGGTCACATATTCCTTTGAGAATGTGACGAAAGCTAAGATCTTGCTCTTCAGAAAATGGATATCTTCAAATGAATGTAATTCCAAGGGGGCTATGGAACCCCTGAAGGTCATCTCTGGGTCCATTTCAGGTCCACAGACCAAGTTCCAGAACTCTCGCTCTAGGGAAACTGCAACAGTGATGATGGACACTGCCGACATTCACTCATTTATAAACATTTGTTGGACCACACTGGATTCTGAAGGGATAAAGATAAATGCAGTGTGATCCCTGTATTCACAGTTACAGTCAACTGACAGAAGGAAATAACAAAACAGCCCACCACACTAGCATGAGATAAGTCAGACTAGACATTTCAGGCTAACCTCACCCCTTGACTTCCTTTTTGGCTCCAGGACTCGCTAAGCACAAATGAAACACCACGTGGAAACGACTGACATGAATACTGAGCAGAAGCAGAGGAAAGTACCAAGGGCCAGGATGCTGGTGCCATTTTAAATAGCCAGCCTGCTTCTCTGTGGACTTTTGATTTTGTTGCGCGTCTGCATAAAAATACCTCAAAACAAAACAAAAAGACACCAAACCTACAGTTCTTTTCTCTAATAAGCAGGAACCATGGATTTTCTTTTTAAATGACACTTTAAGAAAAAGGAATTAACAAACTGAAAAACTGTTCTGAAAAACTCATCTACGTAAGAGAAGCCTGCAGTCTACACCGCTTGTTTGCACCGTTAGATCAGCAAATATTTATGAGCTCTGAAATAATAACGACGTCTCAGACTTGCCTCGCACGGGGGACTCTCACATAGATGGTCTCCTTTCTTCTGCAACACATATCTTGCTGTAAGTGCTCATGTCCCCATTTAATAGAAACAGAAATGGAGGCAAAAAGGGGAAAGTGACTCGCCTAGAGTCACTTATAGCTTGTAAGTTCTGCAGCCAAAATCAGAATACAGACTGACCTAGCTTTTCCTAAGCTTGCAGGGAAACACGACAGTAATGACAGAAACAGGAAGGTCATGGAAGGTGGGGGCAGGGATAGAGAGTGGTGGGAATACGTTCATGCAGCACTGCCAACACAGGGGCGTTGAAATCAGATGGACTTGAGGAAAAATCCTGGCTCCATCCTCCACTTACTAGCTGTGTGACCTCAGGCAAATCACTTAACTTCTCTGAATTCTGGTATCTCATTTGTAAAGTGAAGAAAATAACAGTGTCTATCTCATTTGAATGTAGGAAGGTGGAGGGAAGAAGAGGAGGCAGTGTGAGGCAGAGGGGTGCTAATTCCTTCATCTTTCACAAAGGGGAGCCAAGAGATAAAAAGTGAGGACATTACGACTGCCACTTCAGCCAGTATGATGGACTAAATATCCGGAAACCTTCTTCCCAAAACACCTCAAGCGATGGGCACCATCACCCTAGCAAACACAAGTGCGTGCCTGAGCTTCAACAAGCAAGCATGGGAAATCTTCTGAGGCCAAAGAAGCAGCACAAATCCGGTGAGATAAGAAGCACCCGAGCCTTTAACGACATCTGCAAGTCTAATCATACACGGCTACTTATCAACGTTAACTGTCTCAAAAGACTAACGAAGAAAAAATATGTGTGTGTGTGTATATATCTTATTTAGAATTTTGGAGGTAATCACCACAATTAACTAAAAACCATTAAAGTAAAAAACAAGTGGCTTTCAGGAGAAAGACTGAGTAAGTGGGAGGGAGATATTTTTACTTTTTTCTTTATATCTTTCTGTTCTATCTGGATGTTTATTTTTGTGTACATGTATTACTTTTATAGTTTTTGTTAAATTGGCAAGGAAAGAAGGTTGGTGGAACTCTGCCATCAACCATAATAAACAGTAATGGAATGGATAACATAAATATAAATTTCAGAAGGAAAAAAAATCAGTCTTACGATGGCTAGAATAAGTACTCTGGTTTAAATGTGCCTTATCAAAGATTTCTTTTTAATGATGATACCTAGTGTCATGGAGATATGGGCAAATGTAGGTGAGAATGGAAAATGGTACAACATCCTAAAAGGCAATTTAACAACACATACTGAAATCCTTAAAAATCTACATGCACGGAGGATATATGGGAATCCCTGTACTTTCTGCTCAATTTTGCTTGAACCTAAAACTGGCCTAAAAAATAAAGTTACTAATTAAAAAAAAAGTGTGCATGCCCTTTGACCCAGTCATTTCACTTCCAAAAATTTATCCTAGAGAAACACTTATGGATGTGTGCAAAGACTTGACTCAAGGTTGTTCACTTCAGCACTGCTTAGAATAGTGAAAAACTGAAAACAATCCTAAAAGTCCACAATTAGGGAGTGGCTAACGAAACTTCAGTACATCTAGAGAATGGAATATTATACAGTCATAATAAGTGATGCCATAGAAGAACAGTGAATGACATAAAAAAAATAGGCTCCTTTTAATGTTAAGCTTCTATAGTAGGGACTCTTGATGCTTGTAAAAGGGAAAATAGTATTTACGTAAAAAATGGATGAAACTATTAGCCAGTAACAACACAGGTGATTTTTATTTTCTTCTTTTAGTTTATTAGTATTTTAAATTTTTTCTGCAAAGCATTATTTGTGTAATAAAAATATAGTTTTAATTCTATAAAAAGAAATATAAAAAGTTATTTTTATGTTGCTTTAGACAATATATACCAAGTGCTACAAATATGTACATACTCTGACTTACAAGTATGAGAGACATTTATAGCAGTTATAACAGGGGAAAAATGGAAACAATCAAAATATCAAACACATGTGGCCACCATAAATGGTGGAGAGACACATGAGCCACACTCTGCCAGCCGAGCACAGTCTCCAGGGCCCTGCTCCTGCCCTCTACTCCCCTGGCCTGGTCCAGAAGGTGTTTTGCCAGCCTGTGCCTGGCACAGGAGGAGGCACTGAGGCCATTCTGACACGTGGAAGATGCACAAGAACACAAGCCCGAAGAAGATCTATATGAGGAGCAGGGAGAGAAGCCCTTGAAACGGCACCTGAAAGCAGGAGGAAATGAAATCTCCAAGTTCCGTTCAGGCACTGCAGCCAGGATTCAGGCCACCTGATGACAGGAACGATCATGACAAGCATAAGCACACAGAAAGGAAAAAGAGAAAGAGGGGGAAAGGTAGGCCCCTTGGGGAAAAAGAAGGAAAATAAAATAAGAGAAGAAAAAGGAGGATTTTTAGAAAAGCAAGATGGAAATGACAGAGCATGAGGCAGGATCCTGTAAGACGGAAATGCCTTGAACAGCCTTGGAGCTCCTTAGCCAGAGCCCTCCTTCAAAAGCTTTGATGAGACAATCACAGAGAAAGGACCTCGGAGCTTTCTTTGCATTTCCCATGACTGCTCCTGGCAGCTCAATGACGACTATACATCCAGTGGATTTTAGTATAATGAAAGATTAGATCAAGAACAAGGCTATCAGTCCACAGAAGGTAATTTCAAACTAATGTGCATCAATGCCATGGTTTATAACAAACAGAGACTATTTATTAAAGAGCAGCAAAGTCTCAGATGAAAATTCTTCACCAGGAAAAAATTCCAGGCCTGAAGCAGAGCAGTCTACAAAACAGAGCAGACTTGCAAAAGATAAAAGAGATCCTCTCCTCCCCCTCAGGAAGGGCAAATGCTGTTGGCCAGAGATAAGAAGACTCTGAAGATACTTATGTGGAAGTTTCTAAAAGTCTCAGTAAGGAAAACAAAATGAAAGACGATACACTCGAAGATAAATTTAAACAACAAATTAGAAAGAGCACAAAAGCAGACCAGCTGCTTCTGTTAGAGGAACTGGAGGAAGCTGACTACAAAGCTCCTTAATAGTCAGCGTGAATCTGAAAGAAGAAAATCAGATGGAACAATAACACTGGGACTTCTCCATCCCTCCATCAGAGGATCCCATGATAGGAGAACCAAGGCTACTGCCTTCTAAAATGGGAGATAAAACCAGAAGACTTCAGCGTGGACTGAATATATTACATGGGTTCAAGGAAGAGAAGAACAAACTTATACCTGAATCACCATCCCTACAATTCTTACGCACTCAACTACTAACTCAGGTTCACGTGCCTGATGCGCAGTAAGCCAAGCACTGGACATGGTGCTTGGAGAGGAAGAAAGTTTTATTTGAACTGGCCAAAAAGAGAAGGTGAGAAAGCAGGAGGATAGGTTCTCTCAAATTCGCCTTCACAAGAGAAGAAAGCAGGGGGTTTTATAGAGCTAAGGGGCTTGGCAGGAGGAGTTTCAGAGAAACAAAGGGGTAATCTGTGTTTCTTTCACCCCAGATAACCCCTGGGCAATCTGACTTCTGGGTGTCAACAGCAGCAGGAGGCTGGTTATCCGGCGGTTGTAACCTCCTTGAAGGCATTCTTTTTCTTCTGCAACAGAAGCTAATAATCCTTGTGACCCTTGAGTCACCCCTCAGGCTACCCAAGAAAACAGCAAATTGACAAGATTAACTTCTTTTCATCTATGGCTGTGCTGGGAACAAGGCCGAAAGGCAATCATGTTCTTATTAAATATTTACACAAACTCTCAGGTACCTGGTTTCAACTCCATATTTGCAAATATCAGCGAGGATGATTCTGATTTAATTGACTTAACTTACATGAAAGACTGATCTTCCAAGTACTCTTCAGCATCCATTAATTTCTAGCCATCGCCCAAGATTATCCATATCTTATGGTAGAGAGTTTACTGGACTTCTAACAACTGAATCTTCTATGAGCTGGACACACCATCATCTGAAGATGAGGACTAGAAATGACACTTAACAGAGCAAAAGGCAAAAAAATAAAATTAATTAACTACAGAAACAGAGCCGATAGCCTCTTGGGACTCCTGCAGTCAAGACAGGCTCACAGCACTCAATGCACAAATAAATGCTGGCACTCCAGTTGAGGTTTTTAACTGAAGGGGCTGGACTGTTCCAAAGAAACCTTCGTGAAGACATCATATTACTCAGGGAGCTGCAAGCGGCCAAATGAATGTCTGAGCACTGACTCCCTGTCCCAGTCTCTTAGGAACCTCTTATGCAGACAGTATCTCCTTGAACAAGTAACTGATCATCTTACTGAACTAGCACAGCAAGTAACTCGATCATCTTACTGAACTAGCACAGCAAGTAACTCGTGTTGCAACTCCTCAACTCTGCCGCTGTCATGCAAAAGCAGCCAGAGACAATGTGTAAACAAATAAACATGGCTGTATCACAATAAAACTTTATATACAAAAACAAGTGGCAGGCCATATTTGGCCTGTAGGATATAGTTTGCAGATCCCTGTGTTAGAGGATGGGATGCTGGTAGTCAATGACATGCAGTGTTGAAAGAGTTTTTAAAATAATCACCTATGGTTATCTGAAGCAAAGTCCACATTGAAGGCAAAGCTATTTCAAACTCAGTGGTTGCTACTATAGAGTCCATGAGGGGTGTGAGGACTACAAAGATCACGAAATGGGCCAACTGCATTTAAGAGCACTGGAGACCTTAAAGAAAATTATAAGCTCATATTATAGGGCTGTCTTGGGGCACAGTTTCTGACGTCGAATGTCTAATGCCATTTGTGCTGAAGAAGTGAGTAAAGGCAGCAGTGGAGTTTTCTCCAAAACAATCCCCCTTAGTGTAATTGGGCATTTCTCATGGAAACATTGTCCCTGATTGCTTTGTTTCCATCTGTGTAACATTCAAGCCCAGATCTATCGACTTCCTGGGGACTCTGTACCTTTCTGCTTAAATCAGCTAGAGCAGATTTTAAAATGCTTCCTTTTTGGGGGGTGGGAGGGGAGATTAGCCCTGAGCTAACATCTCCTCTTTTTGCTGAGGAAGACTGGCCCTAAGCTAACATCCGTGCCCATCTTCTTCTACTCTATATGTGGGACACCTGCCACAGTATGGCTTGCCAAGTGGCGCCATCTCCACACCTGGGATCCGAACCAGCGAACCCCTGGCCGCCAAAGCAGAACATGCGAACTTAACCGCTGTGCCACCAGGCCGGCCCCCTGGCTAGAGTAGATTTTGTTTCTTGCTACTAAGAATGTTGACTCTTATAGTACCCAGCACAGTACATTATGATTACTTCTTATATTTGTCTCCCTTGGTAAACAGTGAATGTATTTTATTCAACTCTGTAGCCCCAGCACTTACCACAATGCCTTGCAAAACAGAAGACACTTAATAAATGAGTATAGATGAATAGACACATCAGAAAAAACTCACAAACACATGAAAACTATTGCTTTAGTTAGAATGGTGAGATGAGTAATTTTTTTTGTTTTTGTGAGGAAGATTAGCCCTGAGCTAACTGCTGCCAATCCTCCTCTTTTTGCTGTGGAAGACTGGCCCTGAGCTAACATCCATGCCCATCTTCCTCTACTTTATATTTGGGACGCCTACCACGGCATGGCTTTTGCCAAGCGGCGCCATGTCCGCATCCGGGATCCGAACCGGCGAACCCCGGGCCACTGAAGCAGAATGTGAGAATTTGACCGCTGCGCCACCCGGCCGGCTTGAGATGAGTAATTTTTAAATGATGTTGTAATGTACTTCCTTACGTGCCCAGGTCAAAGTTAGTACCATTCATCCAAGACCAACTAGCACAGTAGTATTCACATCAGGGACCACAAGTCCTAATGAAGAAAAATGATTGCTAATTCTCTTTATTTCCAGTGACAAGTTTGAACTGAGTTACAAAGGTTTGACAGGTTTGTACATTTATGTCTGGAACAATGACCAGAACATGAAATCGTGATCAGGAAAGTGTGTTTTCTACAAGAGATTTTCACATACTGAGGTACATGGGTATCTATTTGGGTTCAAAACGGACTCGAACTAAAAAGCCTGACTTTGGCCTATCAAACACTGTACACCTGCTTTAATGACTCACGAAGGCTCTCTCTTAAGATAAGAACGCATCCTTCCTCTCCTAACCCGTATTAGTAAAGCCTATATTCGTCCCTTTTCCAACATCAAGGTCATGTTGACCTGCAAATCTGCAACTGAATGCCTCTTTAAAACTTTGATGAATATGTGTCCTGGGTGTGTTTAACGTACGCTCTTTGTTCTAAAGATATAAGACTGTACTGAAAATCATACTTATCCAGAACGCTTTCTTCCTTTCTGGAAAAGGCCTTCCTGGGTTACACTCCTCAGTGTGGCTCAAGTAAAACCTCTCTCTCATCTACAGAATGGTTATTGGTTATCTTGTATTGACAGCTCACAAGTCTTATAAAGTAATAAATGAACGGAGAGTTACAAAAAGTTAAAGAAAGATCACTGGATTAAGATAGACTTGGCATCAGGCAAACAAAATCAAAAAGGATCGTGCTCTGAAACTGATGATCGTAAAAATAATGGCTAAAATTCACTACAACTCATGCTATATCACAATTTAGAGAAAGCTTACAAATGAAACAAAGCTGTGTCCTTTCATGACATCAGAAAACAGTCACTTTAAAATGGAACAAAAATGAGATCAAAATTGTAACACGTCATGCGGCCTATGGTACTGCAGTAATAGAAAGTTTTGGGAAATGAAAAGAAATATTGAAAAAGGACTCATTTTAAAACTATTTTCCAGGGCCCGCCCAGTGGCGCAGTGGTTAAGTGTGCACGTTTCACTTCTTGGCGGCCCGGGGTTCGCTGGTCAGGATCCCAGGCGCGGACATGGCACCACTTGGCAAAAGCCATGTTGTGGTAGGCGTCCCACATATAAAGTGGAGGAAGATGGGCACGGATGTTAGCTCAGGGCCAGTCTTCCTCAGCCAAAAAGAGGAATATTGGCGGCAGATGTTAGCTCAGGGCTAATCTTCCTCAAAAAAAAATAAATGAATAAATAAAAAGGAAAAAAAAAAACTATTTTCCCCACCTTGTGTGGGGAAGAGGAAGCTCTGTCTTCGGATGCTCATTCCAATTCTTTTGAGTGAAAGGAATTCCATACCCTAAAAGATGGTCAAGACTCTTTACCAGATCCCCTTTCCCCCACAGTCAAAATCACTCTCTCCACCTGCCTGAGAAAGGTGAGGTTAATAAGGAGAGTCTTATACCTCACATTAAAAAGGGTTCCTGATGGATCTACAGATTTAAATGCAAAGATATTGAACCATATAAGTAATAGAAAAATACACAGTACATTTTATAGCCTCATAATGGGGAAGGTCTTTCCAAGTATGATATAAAACCCAGAAGTTATTAAAGAAAATATTGATAAATTTGACCATGTATAAATAAAAATACTCTGCATGGCAAAAATCATGATCAGCAAAGTAAAAATCAAGTGTCAAACTGGAAAAAATTAGATTTCATATCATGAATGGCCTATTTCCTTAACCTATAAAGACCTTCGAGAAATTGATAAGACAAAGGCCAACAATGCAAGAGGAAAATAAGCTAAGAATGTGAACAGGGAATTTACAGAAAGGGAAATACATACAGCTCTGAATACATGAAAAGTACTCAACCTTAGTCAATATTCTCTTTTCATCTAGAGGCATACCTCGTTTCATTGCGAGTCACTTTATTGCACTTTGCAGATACCACTTCAACATAATAAAGGCCATCTATGACAAGCCCACAGCTAACATCACACTGAAGAGTGAAAACCTGAAAGCTTTTCCTCTAAGATCAGGAACAAGACAAGAGTACCCGACTCCTGCTACTTGTATTCAACATAGTACTGGAAATTCCAGCGACAGCAATTAGATAAGAAAAAGAAATGAAAGATATCCAAATTGGAAAGGAAGAAGTAAAACTGTCTGTCTGCAAATAACATGATTTTATACATAGAAAACCCTAAAGACTCCACCAAAAAATTCAGAACTAATAAACAAATTAAGGCGGTAGGATGCAAAAATCAGTTGCATTTTTATATATTAACAACAAACTATCTGAAAGGGAAATTAAGAAAATAACTCTACTTACAATTATGTCAAAAAAAATAACATATTTAAGAATAAATTTAACTAAGGAGGTGTAAGACCTCTACACTGAAAACTCTAAGAAACTGATGAAAGAAATTGAGGAAGACACAAATCAATGGAAAGATATTCCATGTTCATGATTAGAAGAATTAATATTATTAAAATGTCCATACTACCCAAGCGATCTACAAATTCAATACAATCTCTATAAAAATTCCATTGGCATTTTTCACAGAAATACAAAAAGCAATCCTAAAATCTGTATGAACCCATAAAAGACCACAAATAGCCAAAATAATCTTGAGAAAGAAGAACAAAGCTGGAAGCATCACACTTCCTGATTTCACACTATAGTACAAAGCTACAGTAATCAAAATAGTATGGTACTTGCATAAAAAAACAGACACATGCACCTCTATGTTCATTACAGCATTATTCACAACAGCCGAGATATAGAAACAACCTAAATGTCTTTCAGTGAATGAATGGATAAAGAATATCCAATGGAACAGAATAGACAGCCCAGATATAAACTCAAACATATATGGTTAACTAATCTTTGATAAGGCACCAAGAACATCTGATGGGGAAAGGATAGTATTTTCAATAAACAGTGTTGGGAAAACTGGATATCCATGTGCAAAATAATGAAGCTAGATCCCTATCTTATATCACCCACAAAAGTTAACTCAAAATGGATTAAAGACTTAAATGTAAGACCTAAAACTGTAAAACTCCTAAGAGAAAACAGAAAAAGCTCCTTGACATTGGTTTTGGCAATGATTTTTTGGATACAACACCAAAAGCAAAAGTAAACAAGTGAAACTACATCAAACTAAAAAGCTTCTGCGTAACAAAGGAAACCATCGACCGAATGAAAAGGCAACCTATCAAATAGGAGAAAATATTTACAAACCATACATCTGATAAGGGGCTGATATCCGTCTAAAACATATAAGGAACTTACATAACCCAAGAGCAAAATACCCAAACAATTCAATTTAAAAATGGGCAATGGAGGGGCTGGCCTGGTGGCATAGTGGTTGAGTTTGGCACACACTGCTTCAGCAGCCCAGGTTCACGGGTTTGGATCCCAGGCGCAGACCTACACCACTCATCAAGCCATGTTGTGGTGGCGACCCACATACAAGATAGAGGGAGATGGGCACAAATGTTAGCTCAGGGCCACTCTTAAGCAAAAAGAGGAAGATTGGCAACAGACGTTAGCTCAGAGCCAATCTTCCTCACCAAAAATTAAAAAAAAAAAATGGGCAATTGAGCTGAATAGACATTTTTCTAGAGAAATACAAATGGCCAACAGGTACATGAAAAGGAGCTCAACATCACTGATCATCAGGAAAATGCATACCAAAACCACACTGAGGTATCACCTCACAGGTATTAGAATAGCTTTTATCAAAAAGATAACAGATAACACGTGTTGCTGAGGATATGGAAAAAAGAGGAACACTTGTGCACTGCTGGTGGGAATGTAAATTGGTACAATCACTATGAATAATAGTATAGAGCTTCCTTGAAAAAATCAAAAACAGAACTACCATATGATCTAACAACCCCACTTCTGGATAGAGTCACGTGCCTCAATGATGGACCACATGTACAACGGTCATCTCATAAGATGAGCACCACACAGCCTAGGTGTATAGGAGGCTACACCATCTAGGTTTGTGTAAGTAAATTTTATGATGTTTGCACAATGAAAAACATCACCTAATGACACACTTCGCAGAATGTATCCCTGTCATTAAGCGACGCACAACCATGTATATCCAAAGGAAAAGAAATCAGTATCTCAAAGAGATATCTGCACCTCCATGTTCATTACAGCATTATTCACAACAGCCGAGATATAGAAACAACCTAAATGTCTGTCAGTGAATGAATGGATAAAGAATATCTGATAAATATATATACACATAAATACACACACACACACACACACACACACACCAATGGAATATTATTTGGCCAAGAAAAAGAAGTAAATCCTGCCATTTGAAACAACATGGAATAACCTAGAGGACATTATGCTAAGTGAAATTAGCCAGACACAAAAAGATAAATACTCTATGATCTCACTTACATGTGGAATTAAAAAGAAATTTGAACTCAGAGAAATAGAGTAGAATGGTGATTATGAAACTGGGTTACCGTAGATATTCAAGAACATGATTGCCTTTTGACCTTGTTCCCAACAGACATAGAGGAATCTTGTCAATTTGCTCTTTTCTTGTTTAACTTGAGGGGTGACTCACGGGTCTCTGAGGACTTGTGAGCTTGTTTTGTAGAAGAAAGAGAATGCCTTTGAGGAGGTTGGGGTCACCAGCCAGCCAGGCCCCAGCTGCTGTGGAAGCCCAGGAATCAGACTGCCCAGGGGCTTATTGGGAGTGACCTCTTTGCTTCTGCGAAGCTCCTCCTGTCAAGCCCCTCAGCTCTATAAAACCCCTTGCTTTCTGCTCTTGTTAAGGTGGATCTGAGCAAACCCAAGCTCCCATCTTCTTATTTTGGCCAATTCAAATAAATCTTTCTCCATCTCCAAGCACCAATGTCTCAGTGTTTACCTTACTGTGCATCAGGGCACAGGAACTTGAGATTAAGAGGTTCAGTCTGAGTTACCAGGGGCTTGGGAGTAGAGGAGATGCTGGTCAAAGGGTACAAGCCTTCAGTTAGAATATGATTAAGCTCTAGAGATCTAACATACAGCATGGTGACTGTAGTTCATAATACCATGTGTGTACTTGAAATTTGCTAAGAGTAAACCTTAAGCATTCTTAGAACACACACACACAAAGCTAACTATTTGAGGTGATGGATGTGTTAATTAAGCAGATTGTGGCAATTATTTCATAAAGTCTATGTATATCAAATCATCACATTGTACACTTGGAATATATAGAATTTTAATTGTCAATTCTAAATAAAGCAGTTACAAGGCAGAAAAAAATTCAAAATTAAAAAAAGCTTTTAAACATATAAGACAATAAACAAAATAATCTACACACACACACACACAAAATAGGTGGGCATACTAAAATGAAAGAAATATTTCCAGAGTTTGAGCAGGATTCTTTTCAGATGAAATCCTCAAGTATTACTAAAGAACCATGGGCGAACTTAAACTATGTGGGCCTAAACTACTCTGTAATTTACCCCAAACCAACAGGATGGTATCTCTGCATTTAGACAGAGAAAGATACAAGACAGTTTGGACTCCAAATATAAGATTATTTAGATTAAGGCCAATGTGTACAAAAATATTTATAAACTTATATAAAACCTATTGAGCTTAGAGGCTCTGGAGAAACAAACAAAAAATCTAACGAGAAACAAACTTCCTGTAAAGGAATTTCAGAATGTTGTGGCAGTAAACTATTTTTAAGCACTATTTCTTACAGTTTTTTAAAAGGTAAAAAGGGAAGTAGAGAACAGACCTGGATATCTCAATACTTTTGTATGTTTGCATGTTTATAATAGAAACAAAAACTCTTCCCAATTAGAAACACTGAGGATAATTCTATCCATAATATCTTTCCTTTCTTCCTTTAAGAATAACAACACCAGCGGCCAGCCCGGTGGCGCAGTGGTTAAGTGCGCACGTTCTGCTTCGGCGGCCTGGGGTTCGTCGGTTCGGATCCCGGGTGCGGACATGGCACTGCTTGCCAAGCCATGCTGTGGCAGGCATCCCACATATCAAGTAGAGGAAGATGGGCACGGAGGTTAGCTCAGGGCCAGTCTTCCTCAGCAAAAAGAGGAGGATGGGCAGCAGTTAGCTCAGGGCTAATCTTCCTCAAAAAAAAAAAAAAGAATAACAACAACAACAATAATAGTAGCACAGAAAGACACTAAATAAGTTCTGGCACCACGTCAAAAACCCAGATATTAAATTGTCAGAACACTTAAATGAGATAAGCTTCAGTAAATCCCTAAAACCCAAAACCGTAACAATATTTTTAATGCCTTGCTCAGAAGAGGAAAATGTCACATGTAGTGTGGGTAACAAAAATAAATCAGTGAGGTGATCATTTCCCTGTGTTTCGTCAATGAAGTCAGGTGAAACACTGCCTCCGGAGCCTGGCATGCTTTCGGGAGGCTTTCTTCAGAATGCAGGCGGCCTGGGAGTCTTTCCAGGAAGACCTGGAAAAACCGCAGTCTTCTGTGCTCTGTGTAGACTCTTCGGTCCCTACAGAGTACTTAGGGGTTTGTCCTCTGCTAAAAATATCTCAGGAAACCAAGATCTTGGTCCATGCCCAAGCTAGGTTCTCCTGCCCACCTGCGAACAACCATCCATTCCAGTCCTGTCCTACTGGTGCCCCTCCCATCCAAGGGGGTTCTCAGCTACAATTAGCATCCAGTCTGGGCCCTGCTCAAAACCCATCCCTCCGGCTGCTCTCAGTTTCAAGCTAAAAGTCCTTACTCATAATGAGGTGTTGGTTACATCGGTATATGTACTTGTCATGAGCAGTTCATCGTGTGTGAAATTTATCTCAGTTAAAAAAAAAATTTTCAATTAATAAACTGATCCACAATGCTCCGAATGATCTGGCCCTGCCAGCTTCTCCAAATGTATCTTGTGCCAAATATCCCCCTCACTCGACTGTCCTTCGGTCACACTGGAACTTAGTTCCTCTCCAAGCAAGCTCTTTCCCACCTCTAGGCTGTCACACATGCGGCTCTTTCTGCCTGGAATCTCTTCAGCCATCCCTGCCCCACCCTATCCTCTTTCTTCCAGTTAACTCCTACTCATCCGGCCAGTCTCTGCTTGGGTGCCTTTTCCTCCAAGAAGCCTTCCTTCCTCCCTTCATCCTCATGCAGAAGCGTGTGCTCACACCTGTGGCCCAAGGCACTTCTCCACTCCCTCAGCATCGTCTGCTTCCACCACCACAGCACTTATTACAAACACGCGTTGGATTATACGGTGCATGACAACAGGCACCGTTATCTTTACGATTCACTGTTGTAGCCCTAGCACCAGGCACAGCACAGATGATCAGTAAATATGCATTTAATGAATGTCAAAGGAAGGCATAAGGATGTCAGTCACTCTGACCCATAGCCTGCCTTCCGCATTTTGCTGACTCTAATGTGCTGCCTTAATTCTGTATCTGTCATCTCGAATCCAACAGAGCTCTAGCTCTAATTCTGCTCAGGTTTCTTATCTTAGAAAAAGGAATTTTCTAGGTGCAACAGAATTTAAGTTAAAGTGACAACATGCGTTTAGTGGATTAACTGTACATTTTGGGCACTTGTCTAATCTCTCAGCCAAAAGAACTGGTATGTCTAGACAGTTTTATGTGAGATGTTTGGCTATATGGCACTGGTCATTCTGGCCACTCCAGGGCAGCACAGAATTTAGCCTTTCCTAAGACAGAATCAATGACGTAACACCTTCAAGCTTTCGGCTTTGGAAAGTAGATATAAAGAAAAGTAACTCGACTGAATTCCTTAAAAATCTCTCCTTTGCACGGTTGTTATGAGGGATGGGAAGGAAAGTGAGGATGAGTCAGTGTGAGTCAGTGTTAAGAAAAAATCTCTGCTTCTGGTAAACAGTTTGCTCTTTTACAGACAAGATTAGGATTAGCCGACTCCCACTGCTAAAAATACACAAATAACAGGTGGTATACATTATATAAGTAGTTCCAAACAGAGATTCAGATAATTGATTCCAAAAAGGAAACGGTTAAGCCAGACCCTCCCCAGGGCTTGTTTTTTGTGGAGAAGCCCCAGACTAAGTAAGCATCTCCTTTAAGACAATTAAGATCCTAAATACTCCTACTGCTCGCTCAAGTGACTTAAAGGAATGACTGAGCTTTCCCAACAATAACTACCATGGAATGGGCACCTACTGTGTGCTAATAAGTGTGCCTGGCACTTCATATAATTCACCTTTAAACTTACAACAATCCTGTAAGATGGGTATTATTATCAACATTTTATACATTAAAAACCTGGTGCTCACAGAGATTAAGTGATTTACGCAAGGGTGCACAGTGGCAGCACCATAACATGAACTCAGATCTGACTTGGAAGTGCTTGTTGCCTGTATCCCAAACTCAATTCAGAAATACCTACAAATCACCACATGCAAGGCAATGTACCCGGTATCACAGGGGATATAAGGGAATAAAGGGCCACTCTAATTCTTAAGAAAGCAAAATGAGGGCTGGCCCAGTGCCATAGTGGTTAAGTTCACACACTCCGCTTCGGCGGCCTGGGGTTTGCAGGTTCAGATCCCAGGCTCGGACCTACACACTGCTCAACAAGCCATGCTATGGGCGGTGTCCCACATGAAAAATAGAATAAGACTGGCACAGACTTTAGCTCAGAGACAATGTTCCTCAAGCAAAAAGAGGAAGAATGGCAACTGATGTTAGCTCAGGGCCAATGTTCCTCAGCAAAAGAAAGAAAGAAAACAAAGTGAGAAGAAAATGGAGCTATCTAGGAAAGATTCATCTCTATTTCCAGAATCTTGAAAAAGGCCTGCCGCGTAGGGACTGTCTGGGAAATTATTACTGAAATATATGTGGAAGATAAGGTAAGCACACAATCAAACGTAACATAAGGCAGTCTGTGGTTAGTGTGTCATGAGAACATGCTGTGGGGATTAAGATTACATCTTGCCGCAGGGCTCGAGGAAGATAGGGCTGGAGGAAGATCCTCGAACAACAGGGCATTTGAGATAAGCTTGACAAACGGACTCTGACAGGCAACAGTGAGAAGTAAGGAGACTGGTGGAGTACAGGGGGCAACAGAGTTGGGATAAACCCTTACGAATCTCCAGCAAAACAGGGAGAAAATAAGGCTGGAAAAGCAAATTGTGTGGGCCGTGGGTCTGCTTCAAGTCTCTTTATATAGAAAAGCACCAGAATCACAAATATTTCTGAGTTGATTCAGATCAATACATGAGCAGACACACTTAACGGTTAAATAAATCAAGAACTGACCATCAGCCTTTCTTGGACAAAGGGGTGATGGTGGTGGTAGTGGGGGTGTAACTGAATAAGTGAATGCATGTATATAAATCTAGAACATACATGATTATATGACAAAAGGAACATTACAGATAAGTTCCACCACTTTCATTACCTCAACACTAAATCACTGTAGTATGGGTTCTGTGAGCGTACACTTTCTTTTAATTTAACCTACAGCTCCTTTATTAGGGGTCTAGTTAGGTCAATGACTCTCAACAGGCACAGTCGATAAGACGGCTTTCTGGAAATGGGGGAGGATAGGAGGGCATTTTGGGTTGTCACAATATTTGATTGCCCCCTCGCTCAAATGGGTACTCAGTAGTTTGGGACCAGCATGTTAAACGTCCAGCAAATTGTGAGGTCTTATAGAAACAAAAATTGCCCTTACTCTGCCTGACTTTCAAATACCAAAATATTTGTGTAAGTGGAAATCTGTTTATAATTATCAGAGCCTAGAACTTAACTCCTTTGTACATGTAACGAAGTACTTCTGCATGGTTTCTTTCTTTGTTTTTGAGGAAGATTAGCCCTGAGCTAACATCTGCTGCCAATCCTCCTCTTTTCGCTGAGGAAGACTGGCCCTGAGCTAACCTCTGTGCCCATCTTCCTCTACTTTATATGTGGGACGCCTACTACAGCATGGCTTGCCAAGTGGTGCCACGTCCGAACCCAGGATCCGAACTGCTGAACCCCGGGCCGCCGAAGCAGAACAAGCACACTTTACGACTGCGCCACTGGGCCAGCTCGTGCACACTTTTAAAGGCAATGTATTTTCCAAGAATGCATGGAAAAGGAAAGATGTAAATACCATGGAAAAGGAAGATGATGCTCTGTTTTGTATTTAGGAGTGAATCAGAACGTCTGTAACACACTTTCAAATAGTTCGGTGAAAAACTGAGACACACACATATACAGATAAAACACATGCAGCAAAATGTTAACACTGCTGGAGCTAGGTATTTGGTACAAACACTCACTGTACTCTTTTATTTTTTTCTAAATGTTTGAAATTTTTCGTAATAAAAGCTGGGGGAAAACTCCATCTGGCCCTCATTAAGTGAGAGGTTATAATAGAGGCTAAGAGCACCAACTCTAGAGCTCTGTGACTATAAGCAGTTTACTTTCCCTCCCTGTGCCTCAGTTTCCCCATCTGTATGTAACATGAGGATAATAACAGCATCTACCTCATAGAGCCGTTACAAAGATTAAATATGCTAACAAATGGAAGCTGCTTAGAACAGAGCCTGGCGCAGAGTAGGCCCTACTGCAGTCATAGCTATTATCATCAGATCTCAGCAAACGGCCGCCCACCCAAGCACCTGCCCATCTCGCCAACCTCAGAGCCTTGAACAAGCAGAAAGGTTGGAAATTCTTGACCAAGAGTCGTTTTTTCACTATTTCCTTTCAACCAGATCCTTTCCCTCAGCTCCCCTTCTTGAATCTGCTCAGCCAGATAGATCCTACTTAGCCTCTGACTCTCTGGTGCATTTTTTTCTCAGACATCTCCCGACCTTATTCTCTCCCCATCCCACCTGAACACCTTCCTCCCTCCTACTTCTTACTCATCCTTCAGGACTCAGGCCCAGCACCAGCTCCTTCGTGAGCCTTCCCAGGCTCAGCCATCACTTGGCTGTCCTCCTTTGCAGTCGTCCCAGACACTTAGCATAAGACTGCCTCGAAGTGTCAATTACCTTTCAATTTGCATCTGTCTCTCTAAACAGACTTTGAAACTCCTTGAGAACAAGGGCTATACCCTTCTTTGCTATAAATTTTCTTAGGCTTCTCACAGCCCCTCACAGAGGAGGCATGATGAAATCTTTCTTTGATCTAGGTGGTTGCATTTGCTCTCTGAAGAACTTGCCCTTGTTTTCAATGCTGCCTCAGATAAAAACTTGCTCCAAAG
Organism: Equus asinus; assembly: GCF_041296235.1. NCBI lineage: Eukaryota > Metazoa > Chordata > Mammalia > Perissodactyla > Equidae > Equus > Equus asinus. The sequence continues at coordinate 34,894,416 of NC_091804.1, read as the reverse complement.
GCTTTGCCCCAAACAGAACACTTCACTTGACAATATCTTTCATGCTAATATAAAGTCAAAGGTGGTCCCAAAGAGTTCCAAGCTGCATGTGCTATGTTCAGAAGCCAGGGCACACTGAAGTACTGATCTGGGTGTCACCTGGTGCTTCCTCCTGAATATACCCAAAGCCCAGTCCCAGCTGCATCTTCCTTTCTCTCCCAGCAAACCCATCACTCTGCCTGAATTCCCTGTGGGGAGGACCAACGTGATGAATGGATGATACTCTGAAGGTGACAGGACAGACTCCTTTTCCTGAAGTGGTCTCTAAGAAAAATCTCTACACATAGGAGGAAAGCAAGGGAAAGGGAAGCATCATTCCAGACTGAGACTTTGGTTCCGGCACCAGAGCAGAATTCCAGTGAGCTACGCTGGACCATGCTGTTGATAGAGTTCCCTTGCTTAGAACCTTCCAACACCTCCCACAGTACTCAGAATGAGAACCAAACTCCTCGTCACAGTCTACAAAGCCTGGGATGAGCCAGGCCCTTTCTCTAGCCTAACACTGTACCACTCTCTCTCTCATTGCCTATCCTCCAGCATCATGGTCCTAGCTGTTCTCTAAAGAGGACAAACTCAACTCTACCTCAGGGCGTTTGTGCCTGCGGCTTCCAGTGGTGGTTCTACCACTTACCGGCTGTGTGACCACGAAAAGTTACTCAATCTCTTTGAAATTCAGTTTCCTTATCCATAAAGTTCTATCACTCAGGAAATATTTATCACGTGCTTATTACAGGCATGCCCTGTTCTAGGCACCGGAGATAAAGCAATGACAAGAATAGACAAGGTTCCCACTCTCTTTAGCTCGCCTTCTACCAGACAAAAGGCAACTAAACAAACAAATAAATAAATAATTTCATACAGTAGCAAATTCTATGAAGAAAATTAAACAGAGTAATGGGACAGATAAATGAAAGTGGGGAGAGCAGGCTACATTACAGTGGTCAGGGAAGGCAGCCTTGAGGAGGTGACATTTGAGCTGAGATCTATTGTTTAGGAAAACTGGGTAAAGGATACATGCGATTTCACAAATGCATATGAATCTACAATTACCCCAAAAAGTTAAAAAAAAAATCACACTGGCTACTATGTGGAGATTTATATACATACATACATACATAATATGTACACACACACAAAATCTTTTTTTTTCTTTTTTTTTTGGAAGATTAGCCCTGAGCTAACATCTGCCGCCAATCCTCTTTTTGCTGAGGAAGACTGGCCCTGAGAGCTAACATCCATGCCCATCTTCCTCTACTTTATATGTGGGACGCCTGCCACAGCGTGGCTTGACAAGCGGTGCCATGTCAGCACCCGGGATCCAAATTGGTGAACCCTGGGCCACCAAAGCAGAACGTGCGAACTTAACCCACTGTGCCACCGGGCCAGCCCCCATAATATCTTTTTTTAACTTTAATAATGTTTTATTTAACCCAGTATTTCCAAAACATTATCCTTTCAACATGCAATCAATATAAAAATTATTAATGACATACTCTTTATCTCTGTCCTAAGTCTCTGAAATCCTCTGGGTACAACACATCTCAGTTCAGACTAGCCCCATTTCAGGCGCTCAACAGCCACCTGCGGCTAATGGCTACCACAGTGAACAGTACAACCAGAGTTCCACCAAAGGCCTTTGATTGTGGGCATTTAACTTTGACCCTCATTTCTCTCTGTACTCACTCTCTTTCGTTTCCCCCCCAGTTTTATTGAGATATCGTCAACATATCACATTGTATTAGCTTTAGGTGTACAACCATAAATCTTGCAGTGAGACAAGAAGGGAACGAGGGAGACCGTGAGGAGTCTGCTGCTGTCTGACGGCTCACCCGTCGCAGCAGCGCGCAGGGTGTGTTTTTGCCACTGTGGCAACATAACCAAACGGACTGGGTATGGACCAAAGAGCCAGCGAAACCAAGGAAGGTTTTTTAGTTCAAGCAATTAGGTATTTACCTAAATCATATCTACCTAACAGTGCTTCCGTGAGAATTAAATGAACTCATACGCGTAAAATGCCCAACACAATGCTAAGCACACAGGAAATGCTCAATGTGTGTTGAAATGAAAAAAACAAAAATTGATCCTCAAGTTCCAGCACGTAAAAAGCTAAGGTACACCTCCACTGGATAAAATCCCCCAGTTCTTTCAGAAGCCAAAACTGTTCCAAACTTCATTTGTCAATGATTAACAAGGAAGACCCAGGAGTACATTTAGTCTCCTTTCTAACTTCCTTTTCACTCAAAGACACGTAAACGTGTGTCACTGAGAAGGGTTCCACAATTAAAAAATTCTAAGTTTTTCCTGTCAACTCTCTCAATTTAGAAGTTTAGATTTACATTAAATCTAAATTAGAAGCAGCCTATCTGCTAACACAACATACATGACTCGATGACTACCAGAAAAGATCTGCGCTGGACTCTTCGGAAAGAAGTATCAACAAAAATATACTGGAAATCCAGAGAAAAAGAGTCAAGAAAAGAGACTGTGTAATAAAACATTTAAATAGAACAGTCTATGGGAAATAAAGCTAAGAGTTCATGCATCATTGCAGCCAAGAGTGACATCAGGATATTGCTCTTTTTGAGATAAAACTGCATTTTGTATTTATTGGTTTTTGTTATTTGAGGGTATAGAATGGGGGTTTAGTTTGTTTGAATGAAGAAGTTTATAAAAGTACAAGATGCTATAAATCACAAATGGTAAGAAGGCCAAATTTTTACCAGCTAAAACAACAAAAATCCAACTTTTAAAGAGTCAAACCTAATGGCAAGTGGCAGTTCGAAAAGAGAAAATTTTCCTGAGAATTTAAGTTTGGGGCACTGACTTTGCGCCCTGGATTTCTATAGCTCTCATACCCGACAGCTGATTGTCCTGTCCAAACAAACTGCAGAAATAATTACAACCACCAGGGAGAGTCCATTTCTCTTCCCACAGTATCCACTGGTCCTTATCACAGACAGATACGTGTTTGTGTGGTTTGGATGAATGTTCTGCATAATTAGAATTCTTTGTAGTACCGAGCAGAAAGCAAAGTCTTTAAAACTTGTCATTTAAAAGAAAAGAAAACTGATTTTTTTTTAGAGGAATTCTGGCTTTGGGAAAGCTATTTTTAACTAGGAGTTGAGCACAGTGTTACAAGAAAAATATAGACAAATGAAGATACTGTTTATATTTCAAAGATGGTGAAACAGATTCTGCTACAAAATTTTTCCAATACTAATCTCCAGGAAATGCTTCCTTAGGAAAACTATTTTTATCCCTTTATCAACTTGGTGGATAAGCGTTTCATTTCCAGTACATATATGGACAAACTATATAAAGCAAAATTGTTTTCATGCTCTAGAAACAAACATTTTACAAATGGAAACGAAGTTTATTGTACTATAATGTTTATCTGCTAGGCTGACGAATGCCCTGGGGCCACTGATATCATGAAGTCTTAGAACAAGAGTCCATACAAGGAACAGGCTTGATTCCCAAGAAACTCCAGAAGCACGTCCTCCAGACCAGACGCCACACTGGAAAACCGTGATTAACGTTAACTAATCCAGACACATGTACATGTACTATCTTACTGCCTTATGTGGTATATAAGATGCTATATCACCCCCATTTTTCAGATAAAGAAATTGCAGCTCAGAAAGGTTGATGTCCAAGGTCACCAAGTTAGTAAGCGCCATGGCCACCAAACTTAGCTCTCTCCAGCTATGCAGTAGTGACAGTAATGCAGCGGCACTGGCAGGATTTAATTTGCATTCACCACGTGCTGGACACTGTTCTTTGTTCATATATTCTGAATAGTGTTCATATGTCAACTCCTGCAACCCTCACAACAACCTTATGAGGGAGGCAGGCAGGTTTGTTTCTGAGCCACCAGCCTCCTCTTTCTCCATCTTGCCCACCATATATGCAGTGCTTCTTTCCCCACAAAATCAAAATGGGCATCCCAAAGTCCTCACGTTCTCTCTACCAAAATCAAAACTGGCTCTAACGTGTTGATAATTATGGGCCAGCCCCAGTGGCCTAGGTGTTAAGTTCGGTATGCTCCACTTCAGCAACCCAGGGTGGGTTCCCAGGTGTGGACCTACACCACACATCTGTCAGTGGCCATGTTGATGCAGCAGCTCACATACAAAAAGAGGTAGACTACGGTAACAGATGTTAACTCAGGGTAAATCTTCCCCAGCAAAAAAAAAAAGAAAGAAAGAAAAAGAAAAACCCAACAGGACTTGATGGTTGCAATTTGTTAGGTTTGTTCAAAAAAATAATAATAATAAAATAAAATGTTGCTAAGTGTTGAAGCTGGATGACGGGTAATGAAAGTTTCTTTATACTATTCTCTCTACCTTTATGTTTGAAAATTACCTTATAAACACCAGTTTTTGTTCTAACGTGGAATATGACCTATTGAAGAGGCTAGAAGACTAGCCTCCACTAACAATGAATTCAAAGGAAGTGTTATGGAAGATGGCTATATAATAAGGAAGAAAGTGACACATTGATTCATTCATTCATTCCATGAAAATAAATTGAGCACCCATTACGTCAGGATATGTAAAGGTCCAATGAAGGACTCCAGTGCTCAAAAAGCTAAGAATTTAATAGCAGATACAAAACGAATGCAAAAACAATTACAGAGGAGGACTATTTATAAGAAATGCTATAAAAAGAAAAGTTCAAACAAAGTGTTACGTGAGAAAGAAGTCACATCAGGACAATCCATTACACTGAACTTTCTGGGACAGCCCAACCTTTTTGGTGTATTAAACACTAAACATTATCTAAAATCAGCAAGTGGCCCACAAGAAGAAATGGAGCTAAATGCAAAAGCAAAATTAGGGCTGGAATGTCCACACGTCCTCTTTTATGGAATTACAACAATGGTTTCCAGACTGAAATTCAGGCCTCTCAGAGAAGAGGAGCAGAATTCCTCTGAAGTCGGATCAAAACATACTGATTGGAAAAGATTTAGCTGTAAAGAAGCTCACCCAAGCACCATTTATAACACTGAAAACTGAGAAACAATGTAAATGTCCAACAATAGGGTTTGGTTGCCGGTAGCCGTGGCTACATCATTTGATGGGCTGTTTGACAGGGTCCAGCCGATTAACGCCGAGGGGTGCAGCGTCGCCCCTTGGTGAAGAACAACCGGCCAGCCCCTCACATAGTTCTGAAACCTGTGCTGCTTCTAATTGCCCTTCATTCCTTTTCCTTTCTTAACCTCCAGTTTTCACTCCTTTGGATGGCTGCTTGGGAGGCACTACCTCCCGGGAAAATTAGATATAGTAAGAGAATATGAGCACCTGCAGGTAACTTTCAAGATATTTTTCAGTTAATTAATGGAGGGGCACACAGTCCCCTTTGAGACAAGCAGAAAGGAATCCTGCCCAGATAAGATGTTGAATTAGGTTTATGGCCTCCATCTGGTTAATGCTTTCCTCTTCCTCCAGTTCTTTGTCTAAATATATATATGCATTGTCCTTCTAAGTTTGCTGGTTAATTGGATGATCAAGAAGTATCTATATATTATTCTTGACCTTCTGCTTTCTGTTAAAATGTTACAGAGGTTTTCTCCTAAAAGCAATAAATAATAAATAATTGATGAGTAGAAGGGCCGAGGGGTGCAGGGATGCCCCTCGGTGAAGAATGGCCGGCCGACACCCCTGATATTTTCTGAATTACATGCGTGCTTTCTATCAAGGTTATGTCTATACTTATTTGTGTTTTTCATTCTTGAAGATATATAGTTTAGCTTAGCTTTTCAGCCCTTTACTTTACTAACAAAATGATACTTTCTCTGGCAGTGTGCTTAAGGGACTGTTAGCTCTACAATCTAAAAGACAAAGGAATGCTTTCACCCAGTAAAGGGCGCGAAAATGTAAAGATGTTTAACTGCCCGCTGAGAATGCAGATAGCCCTGGGGATAAGATACCCTGGAGTCGCCTTTTTTTCCCATTAACCATCTACACTAATGGCGTAAATGATTGAGGGAGGCAGGGATGGCTCCACCAGAATGTAACCAGACGGACTGCTGTCCTGTCCGGAGGCCTGGACCTTCTCTCTTTGATTTAACTTTACCATGAATTACAACAGGTGTCTAGGTACCTATCTCTTTAAGCTTAGAGACAACAAACACTAGTTAATTGCGGAGAAGACTACCATTAACCTTATGCTCTATAGAATAGAATGCTAATAAATATTCTTGTGCTCGTTTTTTACTTCCTTATCTCCCTGAGAATATTTGTAGAACTATTTCTGTACTAATCCTAAAAAATATATAAACGACACTTGTGCACAGTAAAGTTGGACTTGCTAACACCAACCCAAGTCTCACGTCCTCTTTATTTTCCCCTCATTGCGCTGACGCCGCCCATCCCTCAGGAACCTGGACTCAGCTGGGGCGGGACTCCGGCATTTGGTGACATTTTTCATCTCAACTGATGCACAGTAATGCATACATAACAATCTAAAAAAGAAATAAAATAGAAGTTCTCTTCCTGACAGGATTTGGACTAATAATGGCAGAATTCATTAAAAAAAAAAAACAAACAGGGAGGAATCATTACAAAATGTACATTCACTTGCCAAATACTTGATAAAAGACCAAGGCTTTTTCTTTGAGAATAAATTCTGGCAATTAAAGTTCCTGCATGAACCACACCCATGATGCATGTCTATGAGTTCCAGTTTTTACCAGAAAGACACTTGCGAAGTAGTCTGAAGGCAAAATCCTACATTTTGATGAATTTTTTTCCCTCAATCTTTTCAGAGGTCTCTTCTGCCTCTAATTTGACAATAACTTTCTTTTAGTCATTTATCTTTATCAGGTGTTTCAAACACATTCAACTTATATTTTTTTTAACTGAGGTAACATCGGTTTATAACACTGTATAAATTTCAGGTGTATGTCATTATATTTCGATTTCTGTGTAGACATCCAACTAATTTTTCACAAAGACAGTGTCTGTTTTTCCTTTTTGTCCTCATATTTCATTATTTAACAAAACATCTAGTTATTGTGTAATTATAATAATAAAACTGGCATAAACAGGCTTGGGAACAAGCCCAGCTGACTCTTGTTGATCATTATCATCATGGCAAATACAATGTGTTTAATATGCGCCAGGCACTGTTCTAAGCACTCTACATCGATTTATAGTCCTTTAATCCTCACAGTCTAGGTACCACTGTGACTATCACTTTACAAATAAGGAAACTGAGGAACAGCGAAGTTAAGTAACTTGCCTGAGGTCACACAACTAGTAAATGGCAGAGTGAGAATTCTAACGCAGGCAGTCTGGTTCCAAGTCGGTGACTTTAATCACTATAAAACCAGACGGAAGAGAGCTGCAGTGTGCAGGCGCTCTAGAGCAGTGCTGTCCAACAGAAGTTTCTGCAGCAGTGGAAATGTTTTCTATCTGGGCTGTCCCATACAGTAATCACTAGTCACATTTGGCTATCGAGATTGAGAAACTGAATTTTAATTTAATTTTAATTAACTAAAATTTAAACAGCCACATGTGGTTAGTAGCTATTGCCTTGGACAGCACAGTAGAGAGCTGTCTACTAGCCGAGAACATTCAGAAGGCCATGGGAGTTAAACACTAACTTTTATAGTGAAAATGGAGAGATCTGTTAATCTAGCATCTGTTACGTGAGATTGGTTAAGAAGCTTCTATATGTTAACTGACATGAAAAGATACTCATGATGTGGTTAAACGGAAAATATCAATTATAAGACATTACATAAAGTACGATCTCATTATTTGATTCAAAAATTATGAATAGAAAGATAGTAAACATATACAAAATTGTGGTTTCCTCCAAATGGAGGGTACAGTGGCTGCCTTCTCTGGTGGCCACTTTCCCTTTCTCCCACCGCAACAGAATCCCTCTACTGTTGGGAACGGTGATGTGTCCAGCTAAGAAACGACATTCACCAGCCTTCCTCACGGACAAGAACGGACAATGAGAAGTAAACTGAACGTGTTGGTTGAGACTTCCAGTAATTTGAAGGGTGTCCTTCGCCCTCCCTTTCGTACTTCTTCCTGCCTCAAGGAAAGACTGTTCATCTAGAGAGCTAGAAGCCCACCTGTGACCACGAGGTGACCATGAGAGTGCCAGCCATGGTGAAGCAGAGAGAGAGAAAGATCTAGACTGCATGATGGCACTGTGGAACTGCCATGCCAGCAACACACTGCCTACTTTGGATTTAATGTTTTTTGAAAGAAAAATAACTTGTCTTATTCAAAGCACTGTTACCAGCAGCCAACACAATTCCGAGCCAACCAATGTACTCAGTGTCCATTTCTCCTGCTCACAGAAAAAGCTCCTTCCTCACAGAAACACAATTCTGTTCCTGATTGGCATAAAGATAATCTCATCCCCCCTGTAAACGCATGCAGTGAAGTGTTCAAGAACCAGGCCCAAGCCAATAAGCATGGCATTGCCCTGGTGACAGGAATTCGTTCAGGAATGAGCACATGACCCAATTCAGGCCAACGAGATTCTAGGATTCGTATTCGGGGGCTTCTGAGAAAAATTCTCACTCTTAGGAGAACAGAGGAGGAGAGAATCTTTCTACTCCTTTGGTGAGTGCCATACATGGATCTGGGGCCCAGAACTGCTACATCTGTTTTGCTGCTGGCCTGAGGATGAAGCCAACACACTGGGGAGGGCACAACCAAGAGAATCTTAGGGAAAGAAGACTGAGGCAGTGGACTAAGTTAATCTTGAAGTCTTTCCTACCTCTGGGACAAGTATAAGTTATACGAGCCAAAACATATCCACACTATAGTGATGTCATCTTACAGGCAATGGAATGGGTGCTAAGAGTTATTCAAACACTGTGAGGAAGGTGAGTAAGTCAGGTCTTCCCAGTGGGCATGCAAAGTTGGGCACTGGGTCTTCCAAACACTTCTGTGCCTTTTCCATGCCTCCTTTCCACAAGGTCTGATAAAGCTATTACAGGGGCTAAATTCGGCATGTCCTGCTTGGGCAATCTGGGTTCACGGGTTCGGATCCTGGGCATGGACCTACACCACTTATCAAGCCGTGGCGGCACAGATATTAGCTCAGGGCCACTCTTCCTCAAGCAAAAAAAAAGTTATTATATACTATGTGCCCAAATATTGAGTTATTTTAGAAGAGCTTTCATACACGCTTTTGCAAAAAAAGGTTACTGAATGAGTGTATATGTTTCAAAGGCTTCAAAATGATCACAACAGTTAACACTGATCTGTCAAGTGTACTGACTACTTTCCAGGCCCTGTGTTGAGCCCTCTCTCTCATGCAATCCTCACAAGAGACAAGGAACTCTCCTCACAGCCACTTTACAAGTGAAGAAACACCAAAGCTTAGAAAGGTTAAGTAACTTGTGCATGAAAGTAGAAAGTGCCTGGGCCAAGATCTGAACTCATGTCCAGAGGATTCCAGCACCTCCTAACCATGACTTTGTTCTATGTGCACTATTTTAACAACATTTTGGTCAATGATGGACTGCATATATGATGGTGGTCCCATAAGATCAGTACCATGTAGCCTAGGTGTGTAGTAAGCTATACCATCTAGGTTTAAGTACACTCTATTATGTTTGCACGACAGAATCAGCTAACAAGACATTTCTCAGAACATATTCCCATCCTTAAGTGACACGACTGTATTTCAAAATATTCTGACTGTATTTCAAAATATTCTTTTTTTTTTTTTAAGGATTGGCACCTGGGCTAACAATTGTTGCCAATCCTTTTTTTTTCTTTTTTCTGCTTTATCTCCCCAAACCCCCCCTGTACACAGCTGTACATCTTAGTTGCCAGTCCTTCTAGTTGTGGGATGTGGGACACCACCTCAACGTGGCCTGACGAGCAGTGCCATGTCCGCGCCCAGGATCTGAACCCTGGGCCACCACAGTGGAGCGCGCGAACTTAACCACTAGGCCACGGAGCTGGCCCCTCAAAATATTCTTGACTCTCTAAGTACACTATACTCATCAGACCACTAGTCCCAATTTTTTGGTTTGGAAAATATGGTCACCACATTTACTATGTTCCACATATAACATGCAGAGATCAAGAACCACTGACCGTTAGACTTATGCACACAAGAAAGCAATATAAGTACGTATGTTTAACTGATGCTGAAAATTAGGATTAGACCACCAACTTTTCTAAGTTTCCTTTTGGTGGTAAGTAGAAGCACACAGTAGGTAGGCTTGTGGAATTGGGAATGGAAGGAAAGAAGATAACACATTTATTAAGCCCCTTCTAGTGGCAAGTTCTATAATGGTTAACTCTCAAAAGACTTCATGAGGCATTTCACAGATAAGGGGACCAAGACTAAAAGACCTTGCCAAGGTAACCCTGATCTGCCTGAAACCCAAGTTCTTGTTCTTCCCACTATACAACTCTGCATTCCGATGAGTTCTAGTATCTTCCAAATATTGGCTAAAAAGAGAACAATGACTCTGAGGCCATAGGAAAACTATGCCATTTTATTAGCCTGCATGGAAATACCACTTTAATTTTCAGTTACTTTCAATCATGGTGCCTTCGGCTTTAATAAATTATCCATAAAAAATAACAAATTGAAAATAATGCCTCAGGTTTTAACTTAAAAACCACAAGGTAACAGGTATTATGTTTCAGATAAACTAATTTGGAATAATATATATAGCACTGATTTTCTTAGGTAGTAAAATACAATCAGTAAGCAGTAGAATGCTAAGCTTTGGTACAAATATTCAAACAAAAACACAGTCTAGTCTTAAAAGTACACTGGCCACAAAGTCTCATTTATAAAAAAAAATCACCCAAATCTACCTCACGTACAACTAAATGGTATCATATTAAAATATTTACGAAAACTTAGAAGTCCTATTTTTAAATGACATATGTATATGATACTGTCATTCTTTAGGCAGCTGAGATCCCCAAATAGAGAATATTATAGCATAGAATTAAGAAGGCTTTATTATTAGTTTGTTAAAAATAAAATTAAATTTAAAACAAAAAAAGGTTTATATGAAAAACATTCTGCAGTTTCTTTGTTCAAGAGGTATCGATCATCTGCCTATGTATCACCCCCAAATCCTCCCATGCTCAGAGCCACCCAGACTAAGTGCTAAGCTCTTTCTAATTCCTTGGAGCTATCAGTTGTCTCAAAGCAAAGGAGACTGCTAATCACCTTTTCAATAAGGAGGGCGTGTCACCAGTCCATACAGAAACAAAGGCAGCAGCTGAAAAATGAAACTGAGCAGGGCATGAGGTAGGAGCAGGCTTAACTACTCAACAAGGGAAAACATATTTCAGAAATAATAATAGCAGCTAATATTTACTGCATGGTTCTTCCAGGCAGGCACTGTGTTAAATGCTTTAACTACTTATTCAATCCTTACAACTCCATGCAGTACGTACTATTATTAAGCTTAACAGCACACGTTTGCTCAGAATATTTCCAGGATATGGTAAAGCCTTGAAATTTGGCTCCCCCACTTACTGGCTGATTCTGAGCAACTTACACTCTCTGAACCCCAGTTTTAAAATGTTAACTGTACACTGTAGTCCAACATCTGCATTTCCTAGTCCCTCATCTCTAGTGTCCAACTGCTTATGTCCTAAGCCAATCCTGAAAAGGGCAGGAACAATATTAGGGCGGCCTTTGTCACCATCGTGTGCACAGGAGGTCTGGGTGCCCCCGCCCCACTCCCACATCCGGAAGCCAGCCAAAGGGCTGAGTCAGTTTCTCTAACAGCCCAATCCTGACTTCTTTCCCGTTCCCAACCACCTAATACTGATGAGGCTCCAGCATGCCTTTTAATGATGCCAGAGCTGGTTGGAAGCATATTTACTACCTCAAGGGTAACAGAGAACCAAAAACATCAGTATGCGTGAAAACCCCTGGAGAGTTCACATTTCTTCACGTATTCAATTCAACTTGAATACTAGAGGATTAGGTCATCAGCGATAATGTAATTCTGGTTAACTGGCAGTCACCCAAAAAGTCTTTAAAGGAATTCTAAAAGGGATCGATAGACTGTACTATTTTATAAGTAGTAGATTTGAACATAATTGAATCCTTGGCTAAAGAACTTGCTATATTTCAGGGTGGTCATCTGAACACTGGAACAATATGGTTTTTGAACATGACTCCAATAAGAAATACATTTTATATCATGGCTCAGATAGACATACATAAAAAGAGCTGAAACACAAGTTTTACAAAACAAAGCTTATTCTTACTATACGATACACGCTCTGGGGTTTTTCTGTTCTTCCTATCCTGTTTTTTCACTTAAAAAACATGCTGGAACCTCTCCCTCAAATAATTCCTCAATCTACTAATACGTAACAACCTACAGTTAGAAAAACACTGCTATAGGCAGCCCTTCCACTGTGTGGTTTGGCCAATGCATAAGAACAACCCAGGAAAGCAATGTTGTGAGCAATGAGTGTTGGACAGAGCATACAGCTTCTGTCTTCTTTTCTTTTTTTTAATATATTAAGCTGAGCTATTAATTGAGGGATTTTTCTCCACCTACCAGAGGAGACAGTACACGACAGTGTGCAAAGGCTTCCTTTAACTGAGACAGTGGGATTTCACAGAGCACATGACTTGGCATCAGAAAACCTGGATTCATTTTGCAACTCCTAATGAAATAACAGATCTAGGAAATGATCATTAATAGCTGCTAAAACCATTCTGTGAAAGACTAATGAGAAACTTACAACGGATGGATCATGCAAACAATACCTAAACCCAATGGTCAATTTTAATATCACACAGAGAGAGAACTAGACTTTTCTGCCTGCTGATGTAATACACAACACCACCTATTAAGTATAATGGCCAAAAAAAATAAAGGGAATAGAGGAACACATTAAAGGGATGCAATCAGCCAAATCCAGAATGTGAGAAGTTGTACAGGACAAAAAACTTGATTTTTTCAACAAATAAAAGGAGGAAAAAAAAAGAGAAATTGACACAGATTAAGGGATGGTCAATCAGATGTAATAAGTGGACCTTATTTGGATCCCAGTTCAAACAAACTAATGGAAAAAAACATTTATGAGATAGTTGAACAAAGTGAATACTAAGTGGATATCAGGTAATATTTAGGAATTACAACTGTTCATTTTCTTAGGTGTGATAATGGTATTGTGATTATAGAGAAAAAAGAGTAAAAAAGTCCCTATCGCCTAGGTATGCATATAGAAGTATTTATGGGGCTGGCGCCGCGGCCCAGTGATTAAGTTTGCACACTCCGCTTTGGCGGCCCAGGATTTTGCTGGTTCGGATCCTGGGCATGGACACGGCACTGCTCGTCAGGCCACACTGAGGTGGCGTCCCACATGCCACAAATAGAAGGACTCACAACTAAAAATATGCAACTATGTACTGGGGGGATTTGGGGAAAAAAAGGAGGAAAAAAAACGAAGATTGGCAACAGTTGTTAGCTCAGGTGCCAATCTCTTAAAAAAAAAAGTAGTATTTATGAATGAAATGATATGATGTCTGGGATTTGCTTTAAAATAATCCAAAGTGAGGAAAGAGTGGGGGAGTATACTGAAATAAAATGGGCCACGTGTTGTTAACTGTTGAAACTGGGGTATGGGAATAAGGTATTTATTCTACTATCCTTTGTACTTTTGTATATTTTCAAAACTTTCCATAAGAAGAAGATATAATATAAAAAGAAAATAAGGAATCCTGGATTAAAACTCCAGGGTGTATTAGATGTCGGAGATGGGAGGTGTGCGGAATCCTCTGATTTCAATTTTCTCATCTGAAAACGGGAATGGGCTGAAGCTATTCCGACTCGTAAGAATTTCTGTTTTGTAGTAACTCCTCAATATGACACTGTTTTCTTCATAATGGCCTTTCTCTCCCAAAAGGACAGTGTCAAAGATATTTGCAATAAATTGAAGTTCTCTAACTGGAGTTGTTTATATTTCTTGTTTACTTTCCCAATTAGTCATATTTCCCCTACTAAAGGTAAAGGTAAAAAGTAAATTTACAGTAGACTGTATTGTTGAGATAAAACCCAACACAATTAACAATCAACGTAATCTAAATAGGACTCTGTTTAAAATATCCAGGTGCTTCTAGAAGAATAGATAGGTATCTTTCAGCACTAATGCTTCATCTCAAATAAAAGGAAATTAACAGAGGTTCAACTCTTAAGTAACACAAAGGGAAACTTGGCACTATCTGGCTTCAGCTTGCAGAATGAGTGAAGGGAGCCAGAGTGATCTTTCTATAACACAAATCTGATTAAGTCATTTCCCTTCCATCAAAGGCTTCCCTCTGCTTTCAGGAAAAAGTCCAAACTCCTGAACAAAGGCTCAGGGGCTCTCCAGCCTTATTTCCACCTTCCTTCCCTAGTCTAAGCCCTCCAAGATGAGGCCCCTTCACACCATAGGCAGGGAAGTCTTCGTCTTCCACTTGTCTCTCCCTTACCTCTTAGTTGTCAAGTCCTGTCAATTCTCCTGAAATGTCTCTCAAATCTGCCCTCTCCATTCCATTCCTGCTGCCACTACCCTAGATCAGACTTTTTTTACCTTTACTCCCTCATCTCCCAAAACAGAATATATACCTTTATTTCTTTTTCTGATTATGAAAGCAATTGATGCTCATAGAAAAAGAAAAGTAAAGCAATAAGGAAAGGAATAAACGTCTCCCCACGATCTCATGACGCAGACATAAAGAATTTATCTTTCTACTACACTCATGTTCATGGCAGCATTATTCACAATAGCCAAAGTGGGGAAGCAACTCAAAGGTTCATCTACGGAATGGATAAACAAAATGTGTTTATACACGTAAAGTACCTAGAAAGTGTATGGAATATTATTCAGCCTTAAAAAGGAAAGAAATTCTGACACATGCTACAACATAGATAAACCTTAAGGACATTAAGCTAAGTGAAATAAGCCGATCACAAAAAGACAAACATTGTATGATTCCACTTACATGAACTATTCAGAGTAGTCAAATTCACAGAAACAGAAAGTAGAATGGCAGTTGCCAGGGGCTAGAGGGAGGGGGAAAAGGGGAGTTGTTGTTTAATGGGTATAAAGTTTCAGTTTTGCAAGATGAAAAAATTCTGGAGGTTGATTGCACAACAATGTGAATATCCATCCTTAACACTACCAAACTGTACACTTAAAAATGGCTACAATGGGGGCTGGCCCAGTGGCCGAGTGGTTAAGCTCGCGCGCTCCGCACTCCGCTGCAGACAGCCCAGTGTTTCGTTGGTTCGAATCCTGGGCGCGGACATGGCACTGCTCATCAAACCATGCTGAGGCAGCGTCCCACATGCCACAACTAGAAGGATCCACAATGAAGAATATACAACTATGTACTGGGGGGCTTTGGGGAGAAAAAGGAAAAAAATAAAATCTTTTAAAAAAAATGGTTACGATGATAAATTTTATGTCATAGGTATTTTACCATAATTAAAAATAAAAAAAATTTTAAAGAATTAATCTTTCTAGACATTTTTCCTATAAATACATATGTATATACTTAAAAAAACAAATATAGGAACATACTGTACTATAATCTGCTTTTCACACCTAACATATGATGTAAACATCTTTCATCTTTCTCATATATATATATATAGCTCCCACCTCATTCTTTTAATGGCTGATAGCACCCATCATATGACTGCACCATAATTTAAGTTTTCAGTTTTTCAATATTATAAAAACATCATAGTCAACATCTTCACATATTTTCCCATGATATCTTATGATAAACATTGCTTTTTCCACATGCTCCTTTTCTAGTATGGAGTACCCTGATTTTCCCAAGGGAAAAATACCTCCTCTTCACCCAAACACCCATTCTGCCCCCTACCACCCCTACTCCAGTCAACTCTTATTTTATCTGGCTAGCCTGGGCACATTTATTTTAAAGTTTACTCCTGGGTATTTATTTTTCATGTTGCTATTGTCATTAACTACATTTTCTGACTATTACCGCTGACATAAAGCTAGTGCTTTTTGTCTATCTTGTAGCTGCTTGTTCACTTAACCTTATTATATCTAATTATTTTTAATTCAATTCTCTCGAATCTTCTCAGCAGATAATCAGATCATAGGTAGACAATCATATCATCTAGGTAGTGAGTAAGAATAAAAGCTCTGGGCTCAGGCAGACCTGGATTCAAATCCTGTATGACGGTGGTAAGCATTTTACCTCAATTTCCTCATCCATAAGCTGGAAATTATAACAGAGGCGATCTCTCAGGGTAGTTGTAAAGACCACATTATTAACTGAGACTAGCACATGAAACGTGCTGAACACAATATTAGTTCAATAAATGTCTGCTATCTGATGATATTGAAAATATAACTTTCTGTCCACACTTACACCTTGCATTTCTTTTTTCTTGTTGCATGACACTGATGCACTCCTTTTTGGCATTGACCTTACTTCCCACTTCTCCAAAAAAGTAGAAGCCTTCAGATTCCTTTTAAAGGACCTGTGCTGTGGATCTTACCACTCTCAGCTTCTCAGGAAAGTTGTGCCACTGATTTCCCCCTCATCTCCTGTATTTTCTCAGCCTCTCTCTCACTACTGGCTCTTTGCCATCAGCATTTAAATCTGCTCACATCTCTCTCATGCTTAAAAAGATTTCACCTTATTCCCCAATCGTTCTCCAGCCTTCTCTCTCTCCCTTCACAGCCAAACTTCTTTGAGCTGCCTACACTTTGTCTTTACTTTCTCACATCCCACTCTCTCCTCATCCCACTGATACATTATATTGAACCTTTGGAAGCTGCCGATATAGATTCCGCCTCCACCATTTCACCAAATCTGCTCAATTAGGTCCCCAGTGACCTCTATATTTATTTATCCAAAGGGCACATTTTAATATTTAACTTATTTTACTCGAAATCTCAGCAGCATCCAGCAAAGCTGACCTCTTCCTTGGGCTTTCATTACTGCACTCTCCTAATTTTCCTCCTACTTCTCTGGCCATTTCTTCTCGGTGTAGTCTAAGCGAATGGTTGTTCCAAGAGTGTGCCACACAGTGGCCCTGAATGATCCGGGCCTTTTTTTATCTCTCTGAATGGAACTCTTTCAATATTGATTAAGTTCCAGTTGTAACTGGACTGCTTTCGTCTCCATGAATGTACCTTTGAACGTGTCTGGAACACACGCCATGAGGGCAGGAACCTGATTCCTTACTACCTACACAGTGCCTGGCACACAGCAGAGGCTCAATAAATATTTTTTGAATCACCATAAATGAATGGCTGCAATGTGGAAAACAGATTGAAGGAGTGATGAGACCAAGAGAGCACCAAAAAACCCTGATCTTTCTGAAACCATACCTCTGGTCAACACACACTCACTGCCTGTTTAAAATCCTCTGATGGCTCCCACTGCCCCCAAGATAAAGTCCGAACTCCTCAAAACTCACTAGGAGATACAGGAAAGTGTTTCAGAAGGGGCACCAGCTTATCTCTCAAACACATCTAGCCAGACCACTTCCACTTCTCAGAATGTGTCTCCAGCCAGCCTATGAAATCCTTGCAGATGCCCAAGGAGCCTGCACTCTTTCCCCGGGGCTTTGCACGTGCCTGCTCTCTGCCTAGAACACTGTGCACTTCACCAGCCTCATCTTCTGGCCATTACAAAGGCAGGCTTCACGTCTCATTTTGGAAGTCATCTTCTTTTAGAATCTCTTCGACCATCCTCCCCCACTTCGTCTCCAGAAATCTGGGTTAACTGCCTTATTGGTGCATTCACAGTCTCCTGTATGTCCAAAATCATAGCTCGAATCATAATGAATTCCTATTTACGCCGTAAAACTATGGAGTTCCCTGAGGACAAGACGTCTCATTCAGTTTTTTACCCCTGGCGACCAGCCCAGGCCCTGGCACACAATAGATGCTCAGTAATGGACCTCCTTGTAGTAGTAGGAATAACAAAAGCTCTCAAGTATTGACGACTTACCTGCAAGGGCACTGAACATAAATTTACTTTGTAATA
This sequence comes from Equus asinus, assembly GCF_041296235.1. Classification (NCBI taxonomy): domain Eukaryota; kingdom Metazoa; phylum Chordata; class Mammalia; order Perissodactyla; family Equidae; genus Equus; species Equus asinus. The sequence continues at coordinate 34,876,374 of NC_091804.1, read as the reverse complement.
ACCTTGTAAGACACGTGCTATCATCTCCATTTTGCAGATGGGAAAACTAATGCACAAAGAAGTCAATTCTCTCTGGCCCCCGAAGAGTCACACAGACATACATTTTCTGCAGTTTTGAGTTATTCCCCGATCCCCAAATAAGAAGGGCTTTTTTTTTTTTTTTTTAAGAAACTTTCGGATCAGGACAACGGCCCCCAAATAAAATCAACAGCCGACAGCTCACTCCAAGCCAGTGCCGAGCGGGGTTAAAGGGCACGAGGGGGCGCCGCCCGGGCGCGGCGGAGGGGGTTAAAGGTCCGACCCAAGCCTCCTTCGCGGGGGTCCCCCGCTGCCCAGCCCCTCGCCCGCTGCGACGAGTCGACGCCGGTACCCGCACGGCTGGGCCGCGACTGCCCGCTCGGCCCCTGCTCACCTGCCGTCCCGCCGCCTCGCCGAGCCGGGCCACCGGCCCGCAGCGCCTCCCCCGGGCTGCGAGGCGCTGGCAGCGCGCAGCGGAGCCCGTTGCCTTGGCGACCGGAGCTGCGGCGCTCCCGCGGCTCGCGCTACGGCGGCTCGGAAGGGACTGGAGGGTTCGCGTGCCCTTCGGCAGCCCCCGAGCGAGAGGAGGAGGGAAAGAGGGTGGGAGTCGGGGTCCTGAGCAATAAGGGACCCGGGTGGGGTTTAGCAGCCTGGAACTTAGTCCCTGGGGAGGGGAGAAGGAAGAGAATGCTAGGGGTGAGGGGGCCAGGAAGGCCGGGGGTGGGGTGGGGGGAGGACTTGTGCCACGGACGCTGCCTGTGCCTCACTTTACCCCTCTGTAACCTGACATGGGACCGTCGGGGAGAGGATGCGGCGTAGGCAGAAGCATGCTAGACTGGGATTATTTAAAGACGAGAAAACTGATGTGGGAGGGGTGGCAGATGCCCCACTCATTAATCTCTGAAGGGGTGGGGTGGCAAAGAATGAATAAACTTGTTTCTTTGGGCTCAAGGTGAGAATTAATCACCAGATTTCATTTCACTCTGGGAAATAATTTATTTTAACTTGTGACGAGCAATTATACTTCTTGGAACAATCCTTCAGATATACTGGAACATGAGCACAAGGGATATTGATTGCTCCGTTGTTTGTAGAAGCGAAGCGTTGAGACCAGTCTAAATGTCCATCAGTAGGGGATTGAGTAAATAAATTATGGTACATCCATAAAATGGATCACTATAATAATAAGAGGGACCCAGGTAGATACAGATGTAGATACAGTTTAGTACAGACCTCTCTTCAAGCTACGCATACAGCAATAGTCACCTAACTAGTCCTGTCTTTGCTCCAACCCTACCCCAATGCTGTCCCAGTCTATTCTCCACCCAGCAGCCAAAATGATGCTGTTAAAATGTAAGCATGATCATGTCCTTCCCCTGCTCAAAACCTCTCACTGTGCTGAATAAAGTGTAGAGTTACCAAGGCTGCCCACAATCCTCTAAGAGAACTTCCCCTGGGTACCATCCAACCTCATCTCTCACCATTTTCCCTCTTGTCTATGCTCCAGCCACCCTGGCCTTCTGGGTTTTAAGTTAAGCATGTGTCTGTTGCAGGGCCTTTCCTCTTGCTGTTCCATGTTGGGACCACTCTTCCTCCAGATATCCCCATGGATAGGAAGGAACCTCCTTCCTATCTCTGCTCAAATGTCAGGTCTTCAAAAAGACCACCTACCCTGACTCCTCTAAAATACCAGACCCCACCAACTCTGTATTCTCCTCTCCTGGCTTTTTTCTTCACAGTTCTTCTCAGTGTCTGACATATTATATATTAGTTTGTTTATTGCTCATCTCTTTTCATTACAGCATAAACTCTTAAGGGCAGGCATTTTCTTTTGTTCCCTGCTGTTTTCTCATCACCGGGAACAGTGTCTGGCACATAGTAAAAGCTTGATAAATATTTATTGAATGAATGAATAAGTTAAGTGAAAAAAGCAATGTGCAACACCATGTGGTTGGAATGCAACCACGTGTAAAAAGGGAGTGACAGATAATACATATAATGCTGGCATGTGCATATATGAACTCTGGAAAGCAATTTGGGAGATGGCGGGGGGTAGGGGAGATAATACATTTTCCTCATATGTTCTTTTATGCAGTATTTTTTAAAGCCAAGTACATGCATCATCTTTTCAGACGATATATAGGAGTGTAGGGGATCAGAATTTGCCACCCTAAAATATGCCACTTTGGCATAAGGATTATTTTGAGCTGAAAGCATTTGAGAAGTAGTCATAGAGAAGCTCTCTGCCTTCCCCCTATACATTTCCCTTTGTGAAGGTGTCCCCTCCTCCTCTGTACCAGGAAGGGCAGAAGTTGATCACAGGGAACAATTCTAGACTTTTATCAGTGAAAGGAATCATCATAACAAACCTTACTAAAACAATCCTTAACTTCAGTTAGTTTCTCCCATATATTTACCTTCTCACAGTCTGCCACCCCTAAAAGCCTAAACCCCTTTCCATTGTCTTACCACTCCTCTACAAATTTAAAATTTGTCGTCCTTTGTGCAATGGTTTAAAAGCCTAGCTGGTGTAGGGGAGGAAGGCAATTCCTCTCCCCTCTAGGTCCTTCTGGCTGGTCTAAGAATTTAACTGACATGAGACAGAATAATAGGAGAAAAACAAAGCTTTATAACACGCGTACTTGGGAGAAACCCAGGAAAACAGAGTAACTCTCCAGAATGGCCAAAGCTACCACCCTAAATAACATTTTCAGCTAAAGACTAAGGAAGATGTTGGGGGTAGTGGTTTGGGACTTCAAAGGAGAGGAAGGCAATTCACATGGAGATGGAAAAGCAAATGTTTGATAGACAGAACTTTGATAAGAATGAGTTTAGCAAGGACCCTCGCAGTCTACCGATACCCAGAGTTATCTCTGGTGATGGCCTGTCCTGGGCACAGGCATTCTATCTTAAATTCTTTTAGGCAGCCACAGGGAAGGTCAAAGTTTCTTTCAGAGTCTCTTGTCCTTAAAAATAATCAATCCAAAGAGACATATTTGGGTGGCCAATTCTGATCCCTCACACTGGCCTAGTCACTGAACCTAAGAGGAGAGAGGAAAATTGTTCCTCCAATACTGGGGCGGGGAACAACCTAGTTTTGACAATTGAAACGTAAATATGGGAGGGCTGTTTTGGGTCGCAGTGAGCTTCGCCCACCTCCCCAGAAAAGATGTTGCTGAAGGGTTCTTGCATGAGGTAGTAAATTGGAGTGGATGATCTCACAGATCTGCTCTCCCCCACATTTGCCACCTAGACAAGGCACACTTCATCACTTAAGGTCAGAAACAGTGAAAGATGGGCAGGATCCCACATTTGGGAGGACTAATGGTTGCAGGTCAGAAAATGAAAAGCTCTTCAGCTGCTAGCTAGACCCAAAGTCCCTCACTGAACATAAAGAGCACTTCCAGAATATAAACACATAGGAGACAAGGCCATTCTGTAGTTGGAACAAGGCAGAGACAAGGCCACTCCAGAACCACAAGATGACCCAACATCCTCCTCTAACACGAGTTTTCCAGTGACAGCTCTGGCCCTGCTTTAACCCTCGTACCTCCAGGATAAAAATGATTTAAGATACCTAATCACTGAATTGCCCCTGCTTCTTGACTGTGTCCGAGTCAAAACTGTTCCCCACCTCCTTAAACCCTCCGAAGAGGTACTCAGCACAAACCGGAAGTCTAAAATAAGCTCTACCCAATTTCCTTCACTAAGATACCTCATGACGTCTCTGGTGTGCGTTCTCCCTTGCTGAACAAGCTAAATAAATCTAACTCTTTTTGACTGCAGGTGTGTATCTGGTGGAATATGGTCACGGGCTTTATCATCTTAGCTTTCTTTCACCCAGTCCAGCAATGCCCAGACAGGAAGAAGCAACGATTGTACTGGCTACCTGGAAGATTCAGTGATCCTGAAGCAGCCTGACTTGGGCAGGTATTTTGAGGAAGCAGGGTGCAGAAGGGCTGAGGTCGTCTTGGGACCTAGGTCAGGCCACCCCAAAATATCCCACGATAGCATACTGATTATTTTGAATTGAAGTTCCTTGAAAAGCGAAAAGGGCATGCTGACCCTCCTGTCGCTGTTCCCCTGAGAGCAGGAAATAAATCTCCCCTGTGAAAAGGTGCTCTCCCTGCATCCTTATCCCCAGAGCTGGGGATTTGCCGAGAAGCCTGTGTCGACAAACCCTGCTAATTGACCACCTCGAGCTGAAACTCTGCTTAAATTCCTAATTACCTATCCCAAACCTAGTTTCTTTGTCCTGTCAATTCTTCACAAATTTACTGTTTCTTTGTGTAAAAGATATATATACTGCCTGCTTTGTTCACTCTCCAAGCATCATTTCCTTATGACCTCCAATACATATGTATTAAACTGGGTTTTTCTCCTGTTAATCTGATCTTGTGTCAGTTTTACTATTAGTCCAGCCGTAAGGATACAAGGAGGGAAGAAAGGGGATTTTCCCGCCCCGACAGTAGGAATTAGGAAAGTTTGGTAGTTCTTCTCACTCTGCCATCAACCCTTTTTGTGGCTTTGGGCAAACTATTACACTTTGAGCCTTTTTCCATTTCTCTAAAAGAAGCGATCAGAATATATTTCTAAGGCTTCTTCCAGCCTAAATATTCTAGGATTCCAAACTCCACAGGTTCTTATATTCCCAGGTGAATGTTCCCCTACACTAGTCATTTGTATAACATTGTCATCATTGTTGCCATACCTGCGTACCACCTGTGCTGTTATGTAAGTCAGTCATTTTTTTCTTTAAATGGACTCTGAATTTTTACTTAAATTTACATCACTGCTTAAATGGAAAACCAGCATTGCTTGGTAGAAATAGAATTTCTGCAAACACCCTCTCCCAACCAAAACACTGTTATTTAACTGTAGTTGTGGCTATTTTTGGAGAGATCTGGAAAAGGAAGCCTTCACTCTGTTAAAAAGGGAGATAAGCAAATGTTAGAAGAATGTTCAATGCGTACTAGTCTCAAACAAACTTCCTCTTTGGTTTGAAACAGCCCTTTCTCACTCTGCCTTTCCTTGGTACCTAATGTCGTGTTCACGCACCCTGAGATCTTTCCTTTATGCCAAATGGTACATATATCCCACATGTTAGGTGATGAATAAATGAAAAGCAATACATTACATTGGAGGTGTGAGGAAGCCGTTTGGTTCAAAACTAATTGGGCCCAACCTTGTTTTTCCAGAAAGGCCTGACGTGGCTTGTTGAGCACGCATTGTACATCTGCTTTAAACACTCGCAACCTCCCAAAGCCCAGGAGGACGCCCTTGGAGATGGGGATGTTGCCCTCCTGCCATATCAGCATTTCTTTATAGATAAGCATTTCTTCCCAGAAACTAAGGATTAACTACTGACCTACTGTGCTCATCCCGTGACCACTCGCCCGCTGAGCCAGCAAAGCATCTGGGGGCCCTAGTCAGAGGGATACTCCTGTCACATGTGACGTCTCTTCCTCCTAAGACGGCGCACTGCCACTCCCTACACCCCGCCTCTTCCCGGTGCTTCCTTCCCTGGCCAAGGTCACTTCGGGGCTCTAGTCCTCAACACTGGCTCGTGTAATAAACTCACCCCGACTTCGATTTATAGATTCATTATGGATCACTTGCATCAACATGGGAAACAATGCCCATCTTTTCCTGATTAACTTGGACTCATCCTTCAGTTCTCAGATTAAATATAAATTCCTCAGAAAAGCCTTCCAGGACTAACCCCGAGGAGGTTGCTGTCCCTTACATAGTAGGCATGAAATTAACTTCTTGTCAAAAGAATGTTCCCTCAGACTCCTTTTCAGGGTACTCAGCACCGTACGTCGTGATGCATTTCTGTTCAGCGTCAGCCTCTGCTTAACTAGCCCATCAATTCTGGTGCACGTCCGTACCACATCTTGACACATAATGGGCTCCCAGGGAATACAAACGCGGTGAAGGAATAAAGCTTTCACAGGATCCGCAGCCCCGGGCCGGTTACCCCGCCTCCCCATCAGCCCCGGGCCCACTCAGCCCCGCCTTCTCCTCAGCCCTCGGCCAGTTTAGCCCCGCCTTTTCCTCAGCCCCGGGTAGGTTTAGTCTCGCCTCCCTCCTCGGCCCCGGGGCCGCTTAGCTCCGCCCCTCCCCTCGGCCCCGGGTCCATTTAGCTCCGCCTCCCTCCTCAGCCCCGGCCGGTTTAGCCCCGCCTCGCCCTCAGCCCCAGGCCGGTTTAGTCTCGCCTCCCTTCTCGGCCCCGGGTCCGTTTAGCCACGCCTCTCCCCTCAGCCCCGGGCCCGTTTAGCCCCGCCTCCCCCTCTCAGACCCGGGCGGTTAGCCGCGCCTTCTCCCTCAGTCCCCGGCCGGTTAGCCCCTCCTCCTCCCCAGCGCAGTGCTGATTTAGCTCCGCCTCTCCCCTCAGCCCCGGGCCCGTTTAGTTCCGCCTCCCCTCTCAGCCCGGGACTAGTTTAGCTCCGCCTTCCCCTTCTACCAATGACGGCTGCCCTCTCGGTAGCGGCCGAGGGCGTGGGCGGGGCCACGCAATGACGCACGCCGCGCGTTTCCGGCCTGAGAAACCGTGGCGTTTCTGAGGAGACGCCTCAGCTGGCACATACCACCGCGCTAGAAACCTGGTGACCGGCCGCTTCCATCGTCGGCGTCACCATGGGGGCTGCGCTGGGCGTCTTCTCCCTCGCCAGCTGGGTGAGTTCGGGGTCCGGTGCCTCGGTCGGACCTGTGGTTTGCGGGAGGGCGATAGGGAGCCGCAAGCCCAGACCCGATCGGCCTCGGCTCCAGAGGCCCGGGGTGGGGTAGACTGCCCCTGGGCTGCAGAGGGTGTCCGGCGGCCCAGGCCGAAATCTGCGCTGCCCCCTGCGGGACCGGGCGGCTCGCCTTCCGGGTTTGTTGAGAAACGCAGGAGGCCAGCCGCCATTGTTTACAATTTCCATTGCCCCGCCCCCGCCGGCCCACTGGCCTGTGGGCTCCTCCGGAGCTGGCGGAGGACGAGGAATGGGCTCCCGGGGTCGGGGCTCTCTGGTTCGTTTCGAAGCACCTTCGTAAGGTGGCCTCATTTAACTTTGGGTGGCTCGAATGATATTTTTATTCCATAGCACGGGATTTGCCAAAGCTCCAGAGTACGTGGCGGAGCTGGGATTTTCGCCGAGGCCTGTCTGCGGTTCTGGTGCAGGGGAAAGAAGGCCTTGTGGGTTGCTATTGCGAGTTGGAAGCCGTGGCCTGAACATTTGGACCTTGTACAAGTCACTTATCTCTGGCTTCCCGTGAGAGAAGGGCAGTCACCCCAGTATTCCTCGCCTCGATAGCTGTCGTGAGGATAAAGTGAATAAATGGGTTGAATCACTTTGTAGGTTGTAAACGCCGTGTTGTAAAAAGGCAATTTTAGGATCTAGGGAAGAGAATACGCTGAGTTCCCTCATACTCGTTCCAGAGAGCATGATTCCTTGAAATCTTTTTCTTGTTTCCGAATTCCCCAACTGACTTAGTTGACCAAGGACTCAGTCTCAGCCCATTCCGCTACCATTTCTTAGGGACAGAATGTACTTTTCGTCCTTTCAGGTTGTTGATCCTAAACCAAGAGGGCGTTTGGTCATTTCTTGGTTCTTGAGAACAGTGGCTTTCTAGTGTTTTGGACCTTGACCCAAAGTAAGAAATACATTTATATAGTTGATTTAATACACCCAAGTTTTATGAGATAATTTTTACCTTTACTATCTGCTGTACAATTTTCTATCATATTAAAAAAAAAATCCTGGTCAGTTGATTTTTGCCATCCACGAGTGGGTCAAACTCACTATTTACAAAATAGATTTAGAAAAAATGTAGTTATAGTCATTAATGAAGGAGTGAATTTGTAATTTGAAACAAAGATGTCTTTCCTTTCCTAATGACCGGAAACACCTTTTGGCTTTGAGGTAAAGCTAAGATTTGAATGGAAGCCATCAAAGCATTTCTACCTATAAATCGCTTTTCTAGTTTATTAATCTCTTTTGTTCAACAGAAACTGCACGGAGTTCGGTGTAGCAGAGAAGGAAATGAGTTGAGGGGAAGAATAATAGGAAATGAAGTCAGGAAGGTAGCAGGGAGCCAAATCACGTAGATAACGCGTTGTATGGTCTTGTACTTTGGCTTTTATTCTTAAGTGATGTGGGGATCGGTTACAGAAAAGAGGAGTCATGTGATCGGACTTGTGTTTTCACAAGATTGCTGTGTGGAGGATAGATGGTAGAAAAGAAAGAGTGAAGCAGTGAAGGGGAGGAAAAACTCCCCCCCCCCCCCCCCCCCGTGGGGTTAGTGGTTGGGGGCCTGCGAATTAAACTGACAAAAAGACAGATTAGCAAGAGAAAAAAAGAGTTTGTGTACTGAGCAACACACATACACACAGGAGTGGTTAGTGATGAATAACTCAGATGGGTGGTTAGGATATAGGGCTTGTTATATACCTAACCTAATAGGGGAAAAGGAGAGGGGGAAAAGGGCTTCTATGGGAAGAACAAATAGGTTTCTTTAGGAAAGACAAATGGGTTTTTAGGAGAAGAATAGGAGATAAGAAAGCTTGTGGTAATATTTGTTTATGTAGGTGCAGAGGTCTTTTTGTCTTCTTCATGGCCATAAAACTCTCCTGGAGAGAGAATTTATAGCAGCCTCATATCCCAAAAGTTGCTGCTTTTAGTCGCATGAGGAAAGCTCCGAGAAGACTTTTTTTCTGCATCTGTTGACTCTCAAATGTCTTCATCTTAAAATACTTTTTATACTAATTCTGGGTTCTGAATGGGTTGCTCCAGCAGTGAGACAGGAGCTATTGCGTTTAATCCAGGTGAGAGTGATAGTAGTGGCTTGGACCAACAGGATAGCTAAGGATGCTCTGAAAGTCGTCAGATTCTGGACATATTTTGAGAGTAGAGCTGATGGTACTGACAGCTTTGATGAGGGTTTTGGAAGAGAGAAGGCATCAAGGATGACTACAAAGTTTTTGCCCTGAGCAAGAGGAAGAATAGAGTTGTCATTACTAAGAAAGGGAAGTGACATAACATGTAGTAAGACACATTTGTTTCAAAGATCAAGTACCTACTGTGTGAAGGTGGAAGAGATAGAACACTGGGTGGCCCCCCTCAAGATATTTACATTCTCATGACAGTTATAAACAAGTAAGTAGATGTGTTAGTTTGCTAGGGCTGGATAACAAAATACCACAAACTGAGTGGCTTAAACAATGGAAATTTGTTTCACAGTTCTGGAGGCCAGAAGTCCTAGATTAAGGTGTCAGCAGGGTTGGTTCCTTTGGAGGGGGGTGCGGGAGCACCATCCCATGCCTCTTCCCCAGCTCCTGGTGGTTTGCTAGCAGTCTTTGGTGTTCCTTGTTGTAAACCTCTGCCTTCATCTTCACACAGTCTTCTCCCTGTGTGGCATGTCTCTGTCCACATTTCTCCTTTTCATGACACCTGTTGTATTGGATTAGGTGCCCACTGTTCACCAGTATAGCATCATTTTAACTAATTAAATCTTCAATGACCGTATTTCCAAATAAGGTCACATTGTGAGATATGGGGGTTAGGATTTCAACGTATGAATTTTAGGGGTGACACAATTCAACTCATAGCAAACAGTAGGCAATTATGAGATTATTTAGTTGGATAGAAGAAAAAATAGCTTAAGGGAGTCAAAAGTGTGAGTGCAGACAAAATAAACCCGAAGCAATTAGTGTCATTGTTTGGGCGATAAAACATCTGTATTTCTGTCTTTGGCCAGATACAGACTTTTGTTATGGTCTTTTGGCCCAGGTTGTAGTTAAGAATTGGAGACAGAGGCTGGGTGGTCAATATCCCATGGCAGTTGCAATTACAGATACTAATGGCTGTCTTGATGCACCAGGCCCCTGCTATGCGAGGCATTCTTCTAGGTGCTGTATATTCCTGACAGTATCTCATTCTTCACGCAGTAACTCTTTTTGGGTAGGTGGTATTATGCTCATTTTTACAGATGAGAAATCTGTGCTTTTAAGTAGCAGCTTGCTCCAGATCGCCCAAAACCGTGGTAAAGTCTACACAAGGTACCATCTATAAAAAGTAAAGATTATTACCATACTATAAAACCAGAATTCCCCATTGTTTACATCTGCTGCTTCTGCTGATAATTCTAAATTAGCCTGTCCGTGTAACGTGACATGAACTGCCTGTCAAAGCAGTTCAGGTGGTTTCCTAATCAAGCATATATAAGAATGACTCAGGTTATATCCTCTCTCATCTGGAAGGTTCATTGGGAGATTGTAGCTGAGCAAAGATCCAAGTTACTCTTTTTTTAAAAAATTGAGGTGAAGTCACATAACTTCACCATTTTAAAGTGTATAATTCAGTGGCATTTAGTACAGTCACAGTGTTGTGCTGTCATCATACCTATCTAGTTCTAGAATATTTTCATCACCGCAAAGGGAAACCAGACACCCGTTTAAACACTTACTCCCCACTTCTCTCCCTCCAACCTCTGGAAACCACTAATCCGCTTTCTGTCTCTGGATTTACCTATCCTGGGTATTTCACATAAATGCAGTCATACGATATGTGACCTTTAGTGTCTGGCTTCGTTGACTTAGCATGATGTTTTCAGAGTCCACCTGTGTTGTACCATGTACTAGTACTTCATTTTTATGGCTGAATAATATTTCATTATGTGGATATGCTACATTTAACTTATCTATTCATCAATTGATAAACATTTGAGTTGTTTCTGCCTTTTGGCAATTGTAAATAGTGGTGCTTTGAACATTCATGTACACGCTTTTGTTTGAATCCTGTTTCCGTTCTTTTGAGTGTATATTTAGGAGTGGAATTGCTGGGTCATATGGTAATTCTCTGTTGAACTTTTTGAGGAGTCTCCAGGTTACTCTTGAATGGAGCTAAATGGCTCTTGCTATTGTTATTTATGAGGGTTTCCATGTAATGTTGCTTTATGCTGTAATATCAGATTTGGTAGCTAGGATTCTCAATAAACAGCAAGTGGAGTTAGGTTTGTATTTTCCTCAATGTTAAGATATATTATTTTAACATAAAATATGTTCTCTAGGAATATAACTAAATTTATTGGGCTCGTATTTTAGGCACTGTGTTGAGTGCTCATTTAATACAGCAGTGTCCGAGGGAGGAGGATTCTGTTCTGAGTCTATTTTACAGACGGAGAAATTGGCTTAGATTATGTAACTTGCTGAGGTAAAGTGGCAGGAATAATATTGACTCCAGAGTCCATGCTTTTAGCCACCTCCTCCCGGCCATAGTGCTCTCAGTTAAGACTGTTAAAGCCTGGTTTGCCTCATCTTCTGTTCTGCGACATCCATGTCTTAAAGGAGTCCACTGAAGGAGGTCTCACATGCCCCTGGTGTGCTTATTACAGGTTCCGTGCCTTTGCAGTGGTGCCTCTTGTTTGCTGTGTAGTTGCTGTCCCAACAGTAAGAATTCCACTGTGACTCGCCTCATCTACGCTTTCATTCTCCTCCTGGGCACTGTTGTCTCCTGTATCATGCTGTCGGGCGGGATGGAAAGTCAGCTGAAGAAGGTAAGTAGAAGTAACACTACCTTTAATGTACTGGCTATTTTTATTATTTTTGTATTTTGCAAAATCTTAGTTGTAATGAATATTCTTAACTTCTTCACTGTTAAGAAAATCAACTTCATTGTAGTTGTTGGGTTTTTAAATTACTTTTGGGTATAGTCAAGATGCAGAATATGAAGATATTAGTTCTTTTCCAGAAGTAAAGGTAGTTAGAATGAATATCTTCAGCTCTAGTCTAACTGAGAGAAAACAGATGTTAAAAGAATGGCCCTAAAACCTTTTCTTTCCCTATTTGTTTAAGATTTAAAACATTTAAAGTAGACTAGCCCTTCACCTTTGGAAGGAGTGTACTATAGCATGAAAATTCATGGGAAAATGGGAAATAACGTCATCAGCAGAGAAGAGCAAAGAAGAAAGCGCTTCACTTTTATTTTCAAAATGCAAGTTGTTTATCCTTATTGGTGGCAAGATTATGAGTGAATTGGAAGGCAAAGAGAAAAATCCCACAGGACAGTCTTGTAGTTGTTGAAGTAGTCAATTTTATAAATCCAGACTTTCCTGTGGGGGATAGAATCTCTGTTTAAATGTGGCTATTCCCATAGCATTGAAATTGTTTTTCTAGATTCCTGGATTCTGTGAAGGGGGATTTAAAATCAAGGTGGCTGATATAATGGCAGATAAAGATTGTGATGTGCTGGTCGGTTATAAAGCTGTGTATCGGATCAACTTTGCCTTGGCCGTCTTTTTCTTTGTCTTCTTTCTGCTCATGTTAAAAGTGAAAACAAGTAAAGATCCCAGAGCAGCAGTACACAATGGGTATGTAAGATTTATTTATTAACTTACTATATTATGGTGTGATCTTCCCCTTCAGCAGTTCATGCTGCCGTGCTGATGGAAGCAGTAGAGTATGTCAATCAGTGGCGCAGGTGTATTTCTGACCTTTTATACATATGAAGTTGTTTCAGTGTCATTTTCACTTGGAGTCCTGTAGCGTGGAGGATGTGGCGGAGAGGAGGGCGGTCTTGTCTTTTGTTTTTTTTTTAATACCTTTGCTTTAAGTTCCTAGATTTCTATTGAACACCTGTGAAACAGTTCAAGCACTGTGCTGGGCACTATACACACATACATTTTTTTTTTCTTTTTATTGTTAAAAGATAATCATATGCTTGATATATTTAAACAGTATACAGCAATATTCACAGTGAATATATTTGGGCCACTGATTTACATATTCTATTGCATCCCTTTCTTGACCCCCTTTTACATATATTTCTAATTCTCATTTGAAGACCTAAGGGAGTTTTGTAAACTTTATATGTATTATATTCCCCTTTTTACAGATGTAGTAACTGAATTTCAGAGAGGCTAAATAAATTGCCTGAGATCTCTCAGCCAGTGAGACTTGGAGCTAAGATTGAAACTCATATTTGTCCAGCTCCAGAGCCTGATTCTTTCCACTCTGCCATGTAAGGCAGTCTTTACAGATCATGGACTGAAAGCTAGGTTTGGTCCTGGCTTTGCCAGTGATGAACTGTGTGATTGTGGGCAAGGCACTTAAGTCCTGTGTTGTAAAAGAAGGATTAGGTGATACCGTTCCCCAGATCTAATAGTTAATTGTTCTGTATTTAGCTAACATTGTTAGTTTAGAACTCTCCAGAATTCTAGAAAAACTCCTATTTTTAAGTGCTAAAAGTAGGGAAACTCTGAAATTATTTGTTTCTCTTTTACTATGAATGTGAATGATTTGTTCTCTGTGCTAATATTTGTCTTTAAATTGTGTGAAATATTGAGTGAAGTAGCCTCATGTCAAATAAGGAAATAAGCCCAGACAATTAGATTGGAAATGCTACTAAGGCTTTATTTTTGCATTTCAGAAATTCATTTTTCTCAGTGTAAGGACAAAAATGAGCAGTTCGTAAATGCACTTTTATATTTTAATAGGTTTTGGTTCTTCAAAATTGCAGCCATTGTCGGTATCATGGTTGGATCTTTCTATATCCCTGGGGGCCATTTCACCACAGGTATGGCTCACTCTTAAGGGGGTTCAGTATAATATATACAGACTCTGTGGAAGGTTGAGTTAAAGCTACATTTTTGTTACTGATTTTGCAAAACTGGCAATTAAATGAGGTGGTGCCCAATTATATGATTGGGTATTAATATTAAGACATTAATTGATTGATTAAAGCCAGGAGGCATTCAGCCCACTTCTCAGCTGGTCTGGAACCATATGTTAATTGTTTGCCAGTATTTTCATAGTTTACCTTCTCACTTGGCAATACTGCGTTAATTGGAGAGCTTGTCAACATAAGGACTTGTTCCACTGTCACTATCTTAACTTGCTTCCTTAACATGGCATCAAATGACATCTGTGAGTTTCCATTGTGATTTTTTTCCCCCTGTAAAGTAAAGGAAAAGGCTTTGTAGTACCATTTGGAATGTCAAATCCTAGGCTTGCATTGGCACCATTTAGAACAAGTTTTAAAAGGTCTGAAAACCAACAGAACACTTCTCAGAGAAAGCCTTTGAGTTTGGAGTTGGAATAATCTTGCTGTCCTCCTGGAGATAGAATATGTCTTTACCACCTCTTTCTTACTTGAATGGAAATCTTTTTAGAATGTTGGACAGTAACATTCTGAAATGTTACTCCTATGGTAAATATAACTTTGTTCTTTTGGTTTGTAGCCTGGTTTGCTATTGGCATGGGAGGGGCCTTCTTCTTTATCCTCATCCAGCTCGTGCTGTTGGTAGACTTTGCTCACTCTTGGAATGAATCATGGGTAAATCGAATGGAAGAAGGAAACCCAAGGTTCTGGTATGCTGGTAAGTACCTAAACACACCTGTGAGAGCCATACTACGTTATGCTACGTTAAACAGGGAATGCAATAAAAATCTCCATTTATTTAAATATATAAACGCCCAGTGTAGAGTTGACCTTTTAAAAACTACAGTTTCCCAGTTGAGTCAGTTCTGAGTTATATACATTTTAGTAGGAGGGAATAGAGTAGCACAGGTAATATAAATCATTGGATTCTCCCAATTCATTTATTTTGAGATTTGTAATGTAACTACTTGTGTTTAGATAGGGAAAAGCTGTTGTATTTAGTGACGTAGTCCTGGTTTTGATTACCTTGTTTCCGTGGACAGGCGCCTCAGATGGGTTCTACATATGGAACATCTGCCCACATCCCTCAGGCAGATGGGGGTGAACGGTCCACTGCTTTGTTCAGAGTCTTACCCCACCCCTTGTAAAAGCTCTCTGGTAGAAAAAGGGCACTTGAAATTTCTAGGTTGGGAATAGGATTTATAGCCTCTAATAATGGGGAGGGACTTTAGAACCCTCTATTTATTAGACATAGCCATAACTCATTTTAAAAATAATAGTTGTTGAGATTTCTTGCCCCTCCTCCCCATAAAAGTAATAGATGCTCTGTTTCAAGAACTTAAAAAACCAGAAATCACAAAAGGAAACAAATTCCCCCATAATCCAGCTCTCCAGTAGTTATTACTTACTGTTAACATATTAGTCTGCACTCTTCCAGTCTTTTTTTCTATATGAACATATGTGTTTTCGATGTATAGAAGAAAAAGTCATTGAAAAATGTGTGTAATATATTTGTTTTATTTTTTAAATGTATAATACATTCAAATAGTTTATAGTTTGGCTTTTTTTGAACTTAGAAATAGCTTGTGAATATGTTTGGCTGCAGTACAGCAATAAATACCTAATAATATATCTTTGAGCCCATTACTGATTATTTCATTTGAATCAATTCCCAGAAGTAGAAGAGTCAAAGGGTATGGGTATTTTAAATGCTTTTTGTACATATTATCAAATTGTTCAGTTTTCTTTTCATCTTATTTATTTATTTAGCTTGCTTCTTTTTAAATTATCTTAAAAAAATGAAAAATAATACTATGTTCACCATAAATACAAATGATAGAACTTTATAAAGAATAAAACATGCAAATCTCTACCCATCTGCAACCCACTTTCCTCTCCAGCTATAACCACTGTTACCGGATCTTTATGTATTTATGCACATATACATGGTTTTGTATCTAAATATAAATAGGTTCATACTTGTATTGTTCCTTGACTTTTTCTTTTCACTTATTATACAATTAATATCCTTCCATACCAGTGAATATGGGTATGTCTTAGTCATTTAACAATTGCATGGTATTTCATTCTCTACAATTCTGTGGTGTTCCCTGGCTTGGTATACCATACTTTATTTAACCATTGCCCTATTGTTAGTCACTTAAATTGTTTGTAATTATTTCAGCAAAAGATTTAAAAAATTGTCTTTATCATTTATCATTATGGGTTGGGAATCCTGCAACTTGTCCTTTACTTCTTTCTGACTAATAAAATTTTATTTTACTTTTTACCTATTTACTTCTGTTTCCTATAGTTCACTCTCAAAGAATTTAATAATGAGTGAATTGCAGATTGGCCATTCTTTGGAGTAGCAAAAGTAGAGAAATCTTGTGTATGCAGATGGGAAAGCAAAAAGAATTGTGCTAGTAACTTAATGTTTAATTTTAAATATGCAAAATCCATGGAGATTGAGATAAGTAGAACCTAGTTTGCTCAAATAAGCCTGTGCTTTGAATTAAACACGAGTTAATTGAGCTCAACATGCTACAATTGGTCTGAGTATACTACATGCTCTGTTTCATGTTTTCTGCTTTTCAGAGGTACGTAGCTAGTTGTTGATTATCCATGTGAATAGAAAGGAACATTACTTTAAATATTTGAAAATAGCAAATGAGCCACTTTCCCACAATGATGTGGTCTCATTGTATTTGATAGGAAATGGGTTTTTGTAGCTAGCTGCTGCAGAGGAAAAACTGCCATAAAAAGATGTCTGTATATTCTGTTTTCCACCATCACCATCCCTGGCATTTAGCTTGCTGTGAATTGGGTTATTTTGAGGGCCCAGGCATCTTCTAAGTTCCTAAGAAAAGCTTATAATGCACATTATTTATCATGTGGTTACTGTTTACTGTAGGTGGAATGATCATATGTATGGTTTTCCAACCCGTGCAATCAAGTTAGGTAATCCAGGAAGTGAATTCAGTTGCACGGTGGATTTTGGAACTTCACATTGAGTCAGCTCGAACACAGTCTGAAGTTCAACCTTGGGGCTTCTATAATTTTGCTGTAAATTATTGACCATCATAAAAGTGAAATAATGCCTCTTTATTTTTATATGGGGTAGAATAAAATTGTTCTTCATTATACAGGTTTGTTACAATTGTGGGCATTCATATCGGTTTCCTTTTTTCCAGCTTTACTGTCCCTCACAAGCTGCTTCTATATCTTGTCAATCGTCTTTGTCGGGCTGCTCTACACCTACTACACCAGACCAGATGGCTGCACAGAAAACAAGTTCTTCATCAGTATTAATCTGATCCTTTGTGTTGTGGTTTCTATTATATCAATCCATCCAAAGGTTCAGGTATGGTTGTTTTCTGCTTCTTCCTCCTGTGAAAGATTTTTCTTTAATGTTGAGCTTAAAACCTAGGTAACCTTTCATATAAATTTATGTCTAAGTTTATCTACTTAAACATTTTGCCATATTATGAAAAATCTTCATAATTATAACTTAGTAACTATAAAATGTGCCAGTGAATGCCTGTATCATAATTAAGTAAATTTCCCTATCAAAAAAAACCCTAGGTCACTTGAGAATTTATAGTTCTTATAAAATTGTTTATATCGTGAGCATGATTCTTATGAGTCATTAGTCAAGATATTTTAGGGGAATTAAACTATAAAAAATAATCGATTTTCATTTTTAAAAACAAAACTCATGCTCTTGAGTTTCATTGTTTAAATACCGTACTTTTAAAAATTCATGGGGTTTTAGACATGAAATATGAAAAGAACATCTAGACATCGTCTCTCCTTTTAAAAGTAAGAAAACTGAAGTTCCAGAGAGACAACGGGTCACATCGTAGTGGCAGAGCTGAGCTTAGACTCCACTACACCAAGGGACTAGTAAGTAAAGTCTTTGTGTGATACACAGGAATTTCCAGGATTAGGAAATGCCTTGAGAACCAGTAGTACATGCTTCTTCTTTCTTACTTCTTTTGCAAGCTAACTCAAACTGAAAGTTACTTGTCATCTTTCATCTGTCAAGCAGAATCAGAAAGTTCTCAGTTAATGACAATTCAGTGGGCTCCAGGGAAGTACACTGGGTTTTAGAAAGTCAGCCCTTGCAATTCCTGTGGTGTTGTTTTCCTTTTGATCCCATAGGAACACCAGCCTCGTTCTGGCCTCCTGCAGTCTTCCATCATCACCCTCTACACCATGTACCTCACGTGGTCAGCCATGTCCAATGAACCTGGTAAGGGAACGTTGACAGCACATTCATTTGATGAAAAGAAAGTAGGAAATTACTCCTTGGAAGGGTGCAAAAACTAGAGCTAGAACAAATGTCATACAAGCGAACAAACAAAAAACTTCACTTAAATGTACAGTGTTCGCTGTATGTCTGTAGATATTTACCTTTCAAGTTTTATTCATAACTATTCATAGACAACCTGAAGGACCACAATCCTTTCAATAGTCTAGTCTAGGCTTTTTTTTCCCCTGGACTAAGTCAAAAGGAGTTAAGAGCTGGACAAGGCTATATTGTTTTGGCCCTTTGTAGAATTGCGTTAATTCAATTTTACTTTCATGTTACAGCCTCTAGAAGAAACAGCTGTAGGAAATGTCTTTTTGTAGTTATTATAGGGTTGTTTCTCTATAGGGTATTCTGTGGACTCCTTTTAAAGGAAAATAATTATCGCAGACCCTCAATGATGATTCAACTTATTTTTATTGTATTCTTATGTAACTAAAAACAAAACTAGGAATAAATTTCTCATGCTTAGCCTTTGTACAACTGTAGAACCAAAATGACTTGCCACTTAAACTTCAAAACCAATAAAATCAAGATTGGCATTTATGAGATTTGACAAATACTTTGTTGTTGTTGTTTTTCTTTTTTTCTAAAACTAAGTCACTGGTTGCAACACAAATATGTTACTAACTGCGAGATTTCAGGTTCTTTTAAGTATAGCATTCCCATGGTTTACATCATAACTGAATGAAGTGTAAGCACACCCCTAAAATCCTTTCTTGGAATAAGATGAGTTATAACTAAGGATAATAAAAGTTTCCCATTTTCAGATCGTTCCTGCAACCCTACCCTGTGGAGCATTATTACACACATGACTGCGCCAACCTTGGCTCCTGGAAATTCAACTGCTCCAGTCCCTACCTCTACTCCGCCATCAAAGAGTGGGCATTTTCTGGATACAGATAATTTTATTGGGCTGATAGTCTTTGTTCTCTGCCTTTTGTATTCTAGGTAAGTTAAAAAGTGCCTAGGACAAGATTCTCAGGAAGGTTAATAATAAAGTGAAGAAGCTGTTTTGCTTTCAAAAAGCAGTGTGAGGAGTAAAAAAAGCAATTTAACTCTCTTTATTGAAAGTCCTTGACTTGCCTCAGTTACCCAGATATGTACATTTCTTAAAGTTCAGGTAACTCCTCTCATCAAATAATTCCTCCAAACATTACAAAGAGATACTTTCTCCTCTGTATAGGAGGATAATGCCCTCACCTGACCCCAGATTAGCTAGAATAGTGGCTCTGAAAATTGATTGGCTTATTTTTTTTAATCCTTATTTCCTGTCATTGTAAGTGATATTTAAACAACTACAGAATTATATACCTCTCATGTTAAAAGTTTCCAGTTAATCCAAGACCCCAGCTTGTACTCATCCTCCCACCCATTTTTATTGATACTTACTTTTTAATAGCATGCATTGCTTTAATAATTTAAAAATATGAAATAATAAAAA
Source organism: Equus asinus (assembly GCF_041296235.1). Taxonomy (NCBI): domain Eukaryota; kingdom Metazoa; phylum Chordata; class Mammalia; order Perissodactyla; family Equidae; genus Equus; species Equus asinus. The sequence continues at coordinate 34,856,963 of NC_091804.1, read as the reverse complement.
TAGGCAAGTATGTATTTATATAAACTAATAACATAAGTGACAAAAGTATGAAGTAGGAAATGAAAGTATCCTCCCTCCAGATTTACCTCTTGCATGGTTAACGTTTTGGTATGTATGATTTCAAGCTTTTTTCCTTTGCTTGTACTTATTCTCTGTTGATCTATCTGTATCTGTATAGATAGATATAATTTTGTATATTATACATGATTTTATATATAGTTACATAATTTTACTTATATCACTTGATATATAATTTTAAAAAATAAATTAGGAACATGCTATATAAATACACATACTATTCTAAAATAGGAATTTGTTGTTATAATTTGGACAACTTTCCACAACATTATATATAGACTTACTGGGTTTTTTTTTGATTGACATAGGGGTTGGCAAACTACAGCCTTTGGGCTTGCTGCCTATTTTTGTTCTAATAAAGTTTTATTAGAACACAGCTATGCTCATTCATTTTCATACTGTCTATGACTGTTTTTGTTTGTTTTGCTTTTGCCCTAATTTTTTTTCTTTTTTAAGATATAATTCATCTCCCATAAAATTCACTCTTTTAAAGTGTACAATTGAGTAGTGTTTTAGTATATTTGCATGGTTGTGCAACTCTTACCACAATCAATTTTAGAACATTTCATTTACCCACAAAGAAACTTCATATTCATTAGCAGTCATTTCCCATTCTCCCTCCCTCCAGCCCCTTGGCAGACACTAATCTCCTCTGTTTCTGTAGATTTATTTATTTGAATGTTTCATATACATGGAATCATACTATACGTGGTCTTTTGTGACTGGCTTCTTTCACTTAGCATAATGTTTACAAGGTTCATCCATGTTGTAGCATCTATCAGTACTTCATTCCTTTCTATTGTTGGAAATAACGTTCCATTGTGTGAATATTACCACGTTTTGTTTATCCATTCATCAGTTGATGCACAGTTGGGTTGTTTCCACTGTGGGGCTATTGTGAATAATGCTGCTATGGATATTTTTGTACAAGTTTTCTGTGTGGATGTACATTTTCACTTTTCTTGGATATATACCTAGGAAAAGAATTGCTGGATTATATGGTACCTGTATGTTTACCTTTTTGAGGAACTGCCAAAGTGTTTTCCAAAGTGGCTACATCATGTTAAAATCTCACCAGCAGTGCATGAGGGTTCCAGTTTCACCACATCCTAATTATTACATTGTAATAATTGTAGTAGCCATTCTAGAGGATGTGAAGTGTTATTTCATTGTGATTTTGGTTTGCATTTCCCTAATGACAGTGATGTTGAGCATTTTTTCATGTGCTTATTGGCCATTTGTATATCTTCCTTGAAGAAATGTCTGTTTAAATCTTTTGCCTAATTTTATATTGGGTTATTTGTCTTTTTATTATTTTTGAATATGGTTTGAGGTAAGGAATCCAACTTCATTCTGTTTTATGTGGATATACAGTTGTCCCACCACCATTTGTTGAAAAGACCTCTTTCTCCATTGAATTGTCCCGGCATCCTCGTCAAAAATCAATTGACCGTGAATGTGATGGTTTATTTCTGGACTCGTAATTCTATTTCATTGACCTGTATGCTGTCCTTATGCCAGTACCACACTGTTTTGATTACCGTAGCTTTGTAGTAAGTTTTAAAATTGGCAAGTGTAGATCACCCCAGTTTGTTCTTTTTCAAGATTGTTTTAGCTATTCTGAGTCCCTTGCATTTCCATGTAAATTTAGGTTCAGCTTGTCAATTTCTACAAAAAAAGTAATTGGGGTGTTGATAGGAATTGCATTGAATCTGTACAACCTCGTGGAGAATCTTCCCATCTCCACACTGTTGAAGGGTCCAGTCCGTGAACGGGGGCTGTCTCATTTGGCTCTTCTTTGATTTCTTTCAGTGCTTTACAGTTATTAGTGTACAAGTCTCAACTTCTTTTGTTAAATTTCTTTCTAAGTATGTTATTCTTTCTGATGGTATTGTAAACGAGATTGTTTTCTTAATTTAACTTTTCGGTTCATTGCTAGTATATAGAAATAGAATCGATTTTTGTATATTGATCTTGTATCCTGCAAGCTCATTTATTGATTCTGATAGAGTGTGTGTGTATTTCTTAAGATTTTCTATATACAAGGTCAAGTCATCTACAAGTAGAGGTCATTTTACTTCTTTTCCAATCTGGATTTTTTTTGTTGTCTAATTGCTCTGGCTTGAACCTCCAGTGCAGTGTTGAATAGAAATTGTGAGAGTGGAATACTTATCTTGTTCCTGATCTTAGGGGGAAATCTTTTAGTATTTCACTGTTAAGTATGGTGTTAGCTCTGGGTTTTTCATAGCTGCCTTTTATCAGTTTGAGGAAGTTCTCCTCTATTCCTAGTTTGAGTGTTATCATAAAAAGGTATTAGATTTTGTCAAAAACGCTTTTTGTCTGTCAAGATGATCATGTGGTTTTTGTCCTTTGTATGTACTTTTTTATTCAGTCATTTAACAGACTTTTAGTGAGCATCTGCCATGTGCTAGAAATGCATAGATGATTAAGGTGATTGTTGCTGTTGAGTTCCTCAAATAGCGAGAAAGACAGGAGTGGTAAGTGCTATGGCAGAGGGAGGCATAAGGAGCTGTGGAAATTTAAGCCGGCCTAGTGATGGGGTGATGTCAGGGAAGGCTTTCTAGATGACATGGCACGTAGTCAGACAATTGAAGAGTGAGTAAGTTAGCTGGGAGAAGGCTGATGGGTGGTGCATTCCAAACATAGAAGAGGCACTTGTGACGTCATGGAAGCAGACACTGAGAGCATAGTGTGTTTTGGGAAACTCTAAAGTAGTTAAAGCACCAAGTAGTAACTGAGGAGAGTACTATTTGTCTTGTGATACCAGGCAGCAGTTCAGAACTTTAAGCAGCGTCTTTCAGAAGGCCTTCAGTCCCTAAAGTAGGAGCAGTTCAGAAATAACCTTCATGTATATAGCCAATGGCAGCAATTCATCCTCATGGTCCCTTTCTGATTTGTCTTCTTTGGGATCACTTTCTAGCATCCGCAATTCTAACAATAGCCAAGTAAGTAAGCTAACCCTGTCAGGAAGTGACAGTGTGATCCTCGGTGATGCGACCACCAATGGTGCCGGTGATGAAGAAGACGGGCAGCCTCGGCGGGTTGTGGACAACGAGAAAGAGGGAGTGCAGTACAGTTACTCCTTCTTCCACTTCATGCTCTGCTTGGCTTCCTTGTACATCATGATGACCCTGACCAGCTGGTACAGGTAGGAGGCACAGACAACACTGATGGAAGGCCGCTTAGCCCCCTTGGGCTGTAAAATCTCCATCCTGTGTCTTGACCTCAGAATCCCCTTTTCTTACCCATATAGTGAAGTTGCTGACTCTTTTCTGAAATATTTTTGACTTTTTCTCCTCTTGGATTTAAAATCTAGTTGGAATTCTTGCAATGCAAATCATGGGAAGCTATTTCAGACTTGAGTTACTTGAGAGAAAAAACCATGACATAAAGTAATCTCACCCGTCTTTGTTCACAAATTTTTGTCTGGTCTAGAGATGGCTATATGAAGTATTCTGATCAAAGTAAGGATGTGATAAGGAAGGCAAATTTCAGGGAGGCTGCTTCAATCTAGACTTTCACCAGTATCTAGAATAGCCAGATGTTCCTGAAGAACTTTGCCCAAGGAATAGAGTAGACAGGGTTCTTCATGCTGGCAAGACGATAAAAGCCATTTGAGAGGCAGAGTCCTCTGCTCATAAAAACTAAAAAGAGCAGTTTCCTCAGGTCCCTTCTAGAACCTTACTACAGAGTAGTGTCAGCCAAGTTTCACTGGGGAATTTCTTGGCTTTGGCTAGGGAGCTGCTAGATGCTGGTATCAGGCTCCTTTATCTGACTCTCCTGTTTTCTTAGCCCTGATGCCAAGTTCCAGAGCATGACCAGCAAGTGGCCAGCTGTGTGGGTCAAGATCAGCTCCAGCTGGGTCTGTCTCCTCCTTTACGTCTGGACTCTTGTGGCTCCACTTGTCCTCACCAATCGAGACTTCAGCTAAACCTCTGAGTGCCAAGGACACCACTGAAATCCATAAAGGTCTCCTTTGCTCCAAGTCCATATCCCTTTTGCTTCAACTAAAATATTAAGTGAATGCTTTGCAAATTTTACTGTATTTGGATTTATAGCAGAGGGCAAGATTGAATAATGCGTAATGCAGGATCTGAACTTTTCAGTTATATATATATATTATGTTTATTTGTAAGGATATAGCACAAGGAAATGTTTTTGCATTTTAAAGTGAACTGCAGCTGTGCTGTGAAGAGAGTTCTTTATTAAGACCTGTAGGTTCCTAAACTCTGATTTAAAATGTAAGGTAGAAAGATGTTGGATATTTGAGGCAATTGTTAATATATTTCTATTGCAGTGTCCTTAAAAAAGCAAAAATAATAATAATGATGATGCATTTCTATGACAGTTTTCCTCTGTGAAAGTCTTATTTGTGTGATACAAGCACTATTGAGTCCTTAACCTCTTACGAGGTGTGGCCTCACAGTCCGTGGGGGAAGGAGTATGTGTGCGAGTTTCCCCAGAAGAGAGGTTGCTGATACAGCTGCTGCTTCTACATCTTGCGTTTTTTCATTTACTTTTTTTACAGTACAGCATTGATGCTGCTTAATTCAAGTCTGTGGCTTTGCCGAAAATGTTAATTTCCATAAATGCTTTGTAGGTTTGGTTAAAAAGAAGATACATTGGGAAAACAGTGCACCTTTAGTCTATGTCATTATCTTGTTATGAGTATGTAAAAGTAAAATGCATGTGAATTTATTATATTTGCACTATAAAGGTATTTGATTAAAATAGAAAGACTTAAGCTTTCAAGGCCCTTTCTTTAACAGCTTTTATGAGTTAGCACCCATTCTGTATTTTTTGGACTTACATGGGCAGTGAGGTTTATCAAGCATCTAGCAGAATGCGCCTGTTCCTTCTAAAACTTAAGGTCTGACTGGTGAGAAAAGTCTTGAAAGCATTCACATATTGTACTCAGTATCTTCTCTGGATAAGACACTTGGGTAGATGAGACACAAGGCAGGCACTGTCAGGAAACTTCTTGACAAGAGGTAGCACGCAGGGAGGTAGACTAGGTCAGTTTATTCTTTCAACAAAGATTTCCTGAGTGTCTGTTCTGTACCAGCCCCCGTGAAGTTCTGGGACACAACTTTAAACATGACAGGCACTGGCTCTGCCATGTTGGACTTAAGGAGGGTGAAAATGAGCTGACAGATGGTACGGTTGGTATAATTTGCGCTATGATGTAGGAATTGCAGAGAACTCCAAGGAGAGTTGCCTGGGGGTGGGGAAGGGGGTGTCTTGGTAGGCTTCCTGGGAAAAGTGAAATGTTAGGAGTTAGCTAAGAGAGAAATGGGGAAGTGGGATGGTACTGCTGAAGGGTAGACAAAACTGTAAATTAAAGGCAGGGAGCTTACAAAAATAACTTGTTCAGTAAAGCTGGAATGGGGAAAAGTGGGCAGGGACTAGGTTATGAAGGGCTTTGTGAACCACACTAAAGGATTTGGACCTTATGTTAAGGGCAGCAGGGAACATATTTAGTGACATGAACAAATAGTATCTTTAGTCACTGTGGTTGATATATAGAGAATGGATTTAGAGAGATGAGACCGGGGCAGTCCATATAAGATTTGAAACAAAGAAGTGAAAGAGAGGATGGGGGAAAATTGACAGCTGAGAGGTACTTGGTAATTCAAATTGGCAATTGTTTAGTTATGGGGGAGAGAGAGATTCCTGAGTGAGGCTGGTTTAATCACCTGGGAGGATGGTGGTTCCATCTATTAGGTGAGAGAAAGAGGAACACTTTGTGTTAGAAGAAGGATGGAAATGGTCCCTTAAGAAAGTTAAAGTGTCATTTTCTATCAGCCAACCTGGTCAGCTAATATTTATTGAGTACATACTATATATACTTTATGTCCTTGGGTAAATGATTACCTCTCTGAGCCTCAGTGTTTTCTTCGTTTCAACAAAAGATAGTACCTCATACATAAGATTGTTTAGAGAGTTAAGTTACTTTGCAAAGTGCTTTTAGCCCATTTTAAGCATTCTGGTTGTAGCTGCTAATCTCAGTATGAGCTAAAATGAGAGTAGACAGTATTCCAAAGTCAGAGATGTTCAGCCACAATCTGATGGAGGCTAGATTTGAAGTGTTCTTACAGAATTTAACAGATGGAACATAGAGGCGACAAGCTCAGCTTAGGCAGAGGTGGAGGGTAGGGAAGCAGGGCTTGATATGAATTGTTGGAACCACCATCTTTTAAACCAGCGGTTTATGTCAGGGTACAGAGATAAAGTTGCAAGGGATTTGGGGGGCTGATAGGGGCGATTTAGCCCTTTCCTTTGCCAGAGTAAACACTGCATTTTCCTTAATAGTGGGGCCAGCCAGATTAAGACCTTTAAAGGTTCTGCATTTCAAAAACATTACAATGCGCCATCCCCAATCTTATGTAATTCTAAATAAAAGCAATACTAAACTGTAAAATAAGTGTAACAAAGTCCAATAAAGTTTTTATTTTTTCTCATGATAACTTTGATATTAGTTTGAAATCGTTTCTGTTCTTTAAAAGTTAGGGGGCAGTGTTCCTGCTGTGCTTTCTTGCACCCTAAGAATAAGTTAAGTTGGCCTGTTGCTGGAAGATTTAAGTGAATTATACACAGGAGTGCTGAATGACACACACGCATAAATAATGTCAGCATTTTGAGTAAGCCCAGGATTGTACTTGAAAGCAGGGCAGTGTTCTGAATCATCAGACCTCATGGTGCTGTCTCATTCCAGATGAGTCATCTGGTGTTTCGTCACCAGGAGCAGGCTTCTCTTTCCCCCAGGATTGCACGTGGAGAGCCCTGGCTTTGAGGTCAGCAGTATGCTCTAGGAATCCATCAAAGGCAACAGCAGTGGCCACCACTTTTACTTAGTTACAGCTGGGAGAAAGCTTGGTGGCCCATGCTGGGTGTTTACTTTCTAGCTTGGTCTTCCAAGGTACTTAGTTGGTTGGGAAGTAAAACTTTCTCTTGACATTCAAATAATACTGCCAGAGAATAGGACCTGGTTATTGGCACTTTAGATGTTCTGGACCAAACCAGAACTCAGGCCAGGACAGCTTTTTTGTCCATTACAAGTCCTTGCTTAATTGTATTTTCTTTTTATACATTCAAGCTAAAGTGAGTATTCAGTTACATGAGTCATGCATTTGATCTCTGCAGATAGGTGGCACATACCAGGCTTATGCTTATGACTGGGAGCTGCTGTTCATCTCCTTACTCCTTTTGTAATGGTCCATCCATCCTGTTACCTAGGAGCCTAAATCAGGCAGCCCACTCAGTGGTGTCCTAATTACTGCTGGGTGACTCAAGCCAGACGATGCTCAGATCCCCAGGTGAAGACTTAGCTATCACAGAAATAGCTACATGTCCCAGTGAACAGACCTTGTCTACACCCCTGTAAGGTAGTGATTATTCGCCCCCTTTTACGGGTCAAACTCAGGTTTGGAGAAAGTGACTTGCCCACAGTTACTCAGTAAGAGGTGAAGCAGAGAAACAAACCCAGGGCTTAACAGTTCTTTTTTCAATTAGACCCCATCGTCTCGGCACTTAAGGATACAGGAGACAATATAAACTAGAAACTGCTTGGAGCCAAGTAGGGGAGTCAGCTGGCTTTCTAAACCACTTATCACTAACGGAAAGAGTTAGGAACTCCCTGAAGACAGTAACTAGTATCTTACCAGGTCACTGTATCCCTAATGGCTGCTACCTTATCAGGTAAGAGGGTGAGCATTTGGTTGAAAATTTTTTTCTTCAGAAGGGATTTTGTTACTAAAGGAATTTATTACTCACTAGCTCTAAATGCAGTAACATGAAACATTTGCTGCCACTGTTTATAGGCCTGCCAAACCAGTACTATGTGAGCAGTGGGCATTGGAGAAAACTAAGAGGTATTTTGGAAAAGAAACCAGAAAGTGCTGACTCATAACCTGGAAAATAATTCCCATGGCATATAAAGCGCCTCAGTTGATCCTCATAACACCTCTACGGTAGAAAGGATTGGAGCTATCAGCTCTATCTTTCCAAATGTGAGAAACAGACCGAGCCTGAGTTCCACAGCCTCCTCAGGGAGAGTCTGACCTGAAGAGCTGGTATGTTGCAAATGTAAGTACTTACCTGTTGCATCATCAAAAGCCAGCAGTAAGTGTGGACATCCTACATGAGAGTATTTCTTCAACTGACCCATTGCCACACACCAGACCCACCATGGGGACCCAGCTTTTGTCTCCTCTGGGGCAGAGTACATGCTCCTCTGTAGAAAGGAACAGGGCGAGTAGAGAAAAAGCTAAGCGTGCCTGGGAGCAGAGTTGATCAAGCCACACCCTAGTAACCCCTCAGGGAGTCTGGGTTGACTTCCATGTAGTTCTTGAAAAATGTTCCATTACAAACTTGGGTTCAGATTCAGAGGTTAAGAACCTCTACTTTATATTTTCTGAGAAGCTAGAAAACAAGCCAATTTTTAGACTGACGCTGTCTCACTCTATAAAAAATTCCTCCCTTCTTTCCCTCTATGCTCTGTCTATGGGCTAATAGCAATAAGAGCACAGCCTCGCTCCAACCATCAGGAGGAAATCGTGGGCTCCAGTCAGACTGCCTGGCTTTGAATCCCAGCTCTACTACTTGAAGCTGTGTGTCATTGGGCAAGCTGCTTAACTTTTCTCTGCCTCACTTTCCCCACAAGGGCAATACCACTACTTCTTTAAGTGTGCTTGCAGATTAAATGAGATTGTGTATGTGAAGCACTTAATCAACGCCCGGCTCACATGAGCACTCAGAAACTGTTAGGTCCAGGAAGGACATGTATATCATCTCTACCACCCTGTGCATCTGGCGCCGTTCTTCTTTCTCCACCCTGGTGTCTTCTCATTGCACGTGATCTTCAGAGGCAGCCAGCCCACCATCTGCAGAATGCACTGTGCTGCCCCAGTGCCCCTCCCTGGAGGGCTCACCTGGAGGGAGGCACTGCCCAGGCCATCCGACCTGGAATGATAAGACCTCAAACTCATTGTCACAGAAGAACTCCACACACTCAACCTTACAGGGATTTTTATTGTTTAAGACTCAGTCATGCATACTAAAATTACATGTTTTCACCACTTTGACTTAGAAAATGCACTAGAAAAATAAACTTTTGGTCGAAACAAACACTGAAGTAGATGAATCACCATCACGTGTCCCTATAGTCAAAGCCAAACTGAATTTCAGTTTGAAGCGAGGAATGTGACCAGTGGCTGAAATGGTACCCCAAAGTCTGGACAGAAGATTAGCCCACCTCCCACCCTATCAGAGTGGTGGCAGAGGCTCGTGGCCCCAGAGAGGTTCCAAGTATTTCACCTGTAACAGGTCCCCACTGATAGGCCAAGAGACGGAGGCATATCCACAAGATTCCTCCGGGGCAGCTGTGCCCGGCTAAACTTGCCACCCAGCGGGATGAAAGGAAGAGCAGCAAGCTGGCAAACAGTAAATTCGTCACTGGCTTCTCATCCACAGATCCACTGGGTCTTCCCATGGAGTAAGTTCTGTGGGGGAATATTTGACTCTGATGCCTGTTACTGGCATTTCAAGCAAACCATTTCTGAGTCAGGAGAGCAGAAAGGAATTCACTTTAGATTTACAAAATTAACAGATCCCAAAACTGAGAGGCATTACCAGAGCTCACATCTTTCCTAAACTGTCAATATGTTTCTGTTTGGTACCTCCACACCTCTCATGCCACGGGACAGCCACACCTGTACCATTAGCTCTCATTTCACTTCCTAAGTGAAAGTTTCAAAGGAAAACCTTAAAAGCTGAAAACTTCAAAATGAGGTATTATTCTAATGCCACAACAGTACAACAGCTTTTGCCTAACCAAATGAAAAAGTAATCCCATGACTGATCTGAGAATCAAATGGGATTTCAAGAAACTGCCCATCTAGGATAATTCTGAAAGGCACACTCTCTCAGGAATTCAGGGAAATGCCTGATTGCCCTAACTCTTTCTGGCAAAACTGGAGTATCTTGTGAGCTGAAGTTTTTGTAAACCTCTAAGGACAGGTGGCTCCTCGTGAAAGCAGGATGGAGTATGAGGGAGCTAAAGCCACCTTCGCCAAGGGCAAAGAAGGAGCTCAAGACCGGAAGCCAGGGTTGCACTTCTGACTGTTTCTGTAGATTTCTTGCAGCCTTTCCCTGGGAAAGTAGAACAGGATTCCAGGAAGAGGCACAATTTTCTAGAATTCTATGTAGGAGAAGAGGAGGAAGAAAACCTCCATATTACCTAAGCTTACGGATTCATTTGGAAGCTTTAGGTGTTAATTCATTCAGACCTAAATTTCCTAAATAATAACCCAGGGGCCGGCCCTGTGGCCGAGCGGTTAAGTTCGCGTGCTCCACTTCAGCGGCCCAGGGTTTCAGCGGTTTAGATCCAGGGCGTGGACATGGCACCGCTCATCAGGCCATGCTGAGGCGGTGTCCCGCATAGCACAACCAGAGGGACCTACAACTAGAATATACAACTATGTACTGGGGGGCTTTGGGGAGAAGAAGAAGAAGGAAAAAAAAAAGATTGGCAACAGATGTTAGCTCAGGTGCCAAGATTTAAAAAAAAAAAACTCAGGGGGAGGGGGGACTTTAAGAGATGTGGGACAGTGTCCCTGTGGCAGTGAAGCCAATTGATGCCAGGAACAGAGGGTTCAGAGCTCAGCGTTTAGGTCCTCTTTATCATATGACGACTCAAGGGTGTTCAGTGCCTCATCCAAGGCCACACAGCAAGGTAAAGCTGGAACTCAGGTCTCCTAATTTACTATTCCCTTCGCTTCCCTACACGATACTAGCCTGACTTTAGGGAAAAGTTAAATTTGAGGTGTTTGTGAAATGGGCCAGAGCTTTTCTCTGCAGGAAAACAGTCCCAGTTCTGATGTTCACTGGTCTGCTCTGTCAGTGTGCCCGCTACTGAGGACCGCTCACTGTGCTCCCTTGGCCACCCCCTGCCCAGCTGGGGCAACTTTATACAGTCGCCTGGTGCAGCCACGCAGAGACTTGCCTTGATTCTCACCCAGGGGAGGTCCTGCTTTCACAGCTTGGTTCAAACTTCCTAGGGTCCAAACTATTTGATCTCTCTTTGGAGTCAAAACAAAGCACAGCAGCTCTGGGAGGCAGACAAACCTTGGCTCTGGATCCTTTCAGAAGCTGAATGAAACGGCTGCTTGGTCCAACTGGAAAGGCCTGAGCAACATCCTTCCTGGTCTTTGAGATATTTCTCTGAGCTTCGCCATCTCTATGTTGTCCATAGACAAAGGCAATTGGCCAGGAATGCAATGCAGAATTTAAACCTTGGAAACTTGGTGGGGCTGAGTGATTTATTTGTTTAGCCTTTTTTTGATTTTTAATCTTTCTTTCCTCTTTGGAACCCAAGAAAGCCTCTAACCAGTTCTCCCATGTAGGCAGTTGGGTTCTGAACTCTCTACTTTAGCCATTCTGCTTAGATCTGTTCAGCAATGCTGGTCATACTGTCATTGTCAGATGAAACTAGAGGCAGCCAGGGGTATGCTGTGCGTTTTGGCACTTCCAGTTCAGCCAGGTTCCTAGAGGATCCAGGGTTAGCATCTCTGGTGAAAAGGGCTTTCCTCAGAATTGGCACTAATGAGGTAAGTATCTCCCACCACCAGCTTCTCCAAATATTTTAAAAAGTGCTATAAAGATGAACAGCTTATTAACAACAGGCTGGCCCTTGAATTTCAGAGCACAGTTCTCTTCCTAACTGAGCTGTCCACCTTGCCTGGTGGTCGACAAGTGCACGGAGAAGGTATATACACAACACAGTACTTGTCACTTTTTAACACCATAATTTGCATGGAATGAATATGAGAGGCAATAGGTCAAGCCACCAGATGAACCACCTAATTTGATGCTTGGGCTAAGGCTAAATTCTCAATAGGAAGGGTCTAAAGTGCTGAAATGCAGAACTAACATTCAGTCTGGACAGACTAGTTTGTTCACCCACACAGAGAGAAAAACTCAGGTGGGTTTCGGAGGGCAGGGGCTCCAGAAGTGACTCAGCAATAACCTGCCCTTGCCTTCATTTCCAGAGACCAAAATTTAAGAATCCCAAGTACTTTGACCATTCCCCATTGCCAGGGTTACAAAATACTGCCAGAGTCTCAGGGATGGAAGGAATTCATACAAGATCCTGGTCATCTCACCTGCCCTCACAAAAGCCATCCTTTTCAAATTTAACCCTCACTATGAAAAGGAAGTTGGTATCGCTGGGTCCCAAGAATATGCATACTGGTTTCTTTAAAGGCAGGGCCAAATGGAGACACATCCCTCTTGGAAAGGCCCACAAAAAACAGGATGCAACCACTTGCATCTAGAGAGTCATCTTGCAGAAAACCGACGTCTAACATTCAATAACTAAACCAAATCTCAGAACCTCAGCAGCCAGAAGGGCCCTGGGCATCATTTCATCCAGCCTCTTTTTACAGATGAGAAAGCTGAGGCCTGCAGAAGCCCATGCCTTGGCCACAGTCATGTATCTGAGGCTGGAGCCCAGCTCTCTTAATTCTTAAGCCAGAATTCTTTTAGCAACATAGGCTTGGCTTCTAGTATTTTAGGACGAGTAAAATCACATACTTCTAGGGCCCCGTATGATTCTATTGAGAACCAAGGCTAAGGCTTATGGGTTTGGGAAAACTTGTTTCTATTGCAAGATTCAACCAATGAATCCCAGAGGTGCTTGAAGTCTCTGGTTCCCGAATTGGATCTAGAAGTGCTGCTTATGTCTTGATGCTTGTATGATTCAGTTAAGGTGCTTTTCAAACCCAGTGATGGCAACTGGGACCCGTACCTCCAACTTGAAGTTTCCGGATGAGCAACAGGGGTCTGTAGTTAGGGTTCATGTGAAAGACGCCAGACTCCCCGAGTCTCACGTGTGGCCACCTTGCAGGCTTGGCCAAACTGTTTCAGGGGAGTGTGCCGCCTGGCCAATCAGGTGGTTTTCTCCTGGGACATAGGATCAAAGTGACTTTAGTCCTGATTCTTCTGGCTTTGAGATGTGTAAGAACAAGATACAGCTTCCAGATTAATGGTTGTAAACTGGGATTCCAAATGTTTGGGAATCACGGGGGGACATTTTCCATGTCTTACACAGAGTAATTCAAGTAACCAAGGGCTTACCCCACGGCTCACCCTCAGAGCTCTCCAGGCTTTTCCTCCATGCTGCAGTTTAATTACAGGGAGCAGGATCGAATCCATGGCACCTCAGATTCTCCTTGTGCCCCTCCAGGGAAAAAAGGAAAGGATCTAAAGATGGTGAGACCCACAGGGACCTGGCTAATAGCAGGAGTACAGCTGTGATTTCACAGCCCTCATGGAGTCATCACACTGCGCATCTGAGGTCACCCCCTCGGGCAGCAGGGCCTGGCCCAGGATGTTGTCGCAGGTGGGGTCAGGTGGGCAGAACTCTCTCACAAAGTCCTCCTCAGAGGCCAGCAGCACCGCGTTCCAGGCAGTGATGTCCAGCTCTCCGGCCGTGCCCCCGTACTCTTTGGGGAGAATGCTTCTTGGAAGGTTTGTGTGGAGAGAATTCAGGTCAGACCCATGGAGGAAAAACTAAAGGGGAATGAGATGAAAACACACATGTCCTTAGGTTAATCAGTAATTCGTAACCTCCTTTGTGCTAGGTGCTCAAATAACTATGTGTTGAATGAATAAAGGAACAGTTGATGGCAACTTGGCCCTTCTAGTTCCTCAAAAAGCTTAGGGATCCTTGATTCTCTTCTTATACCCTGTGGCCCGTTGGCTGGTCCTTCCAAATATATCCAGAATCCAACCACTGCGCTGCCCCCTAATGGTACCATGCCACCCTCACATCTCACCTAGATTCCCACACTGGCCTCCTACCTGGTGTCCCTGCTCACACCCTTGTCCCACCACAATCTAAGCTCTTTTCATGTCAGTCAGGTCACATCACTCCTCTATGTGCAACCTTCCGGTGCTCCTAGCTCACACAGACTAAGAGCCGAAGTCCATACAGTGGCCCACAGAGCCTGTCACAGTCTGCCCCTGTTCCTTCTCTGCCTCCCCCTCCTCCCACTTCACCCTGCTGCTCCTCCAGCATGCCGGGCATGCTCCCACCTCAGGGTTGTGCTGTTGCTGGTCCCCCAGAGATCTGTCAGGCTCACTACTCCGCTCTTTCAAGTCTTTGCTCCAATGCCGACTTGTCAGTGATGCCACCTCTAACCACCCTACTGAATATGGCAAGCTTTCCCCTCTCTGCACTCACCATCCGCTTTCTCTGCTTTCTTTCTCTCCATAGCACTTAGCACACTCTAATACCAGAAAACATACATAATCCATTGTCTGTGCCTCTCTCTAGAATGTCAGCTTCTGGGGCAGAGACTTTGGTCTATTTTGTTCATCTACAACATAGGTGCACATAGTATAAATATTTTTAAATGAATGAACGAACGTAGGAAGGACCAAATGAACAAGATTATGCGCCACAAATAAGGTCATTCCACAGATATAAAGGACCTGGTCCAAAGGCTGCTTTGATGAAAGCAGGCTCCTAACAGGATCTCCAGGAACCAACATGGGTTCAAACCCAGGCAGGGAGGCCACTAAATTAGTGATTCTCAAACCTAACTGTGCATCAGGATCACTTAAGGAGATTTTAAAAGCACAGATTCCTCGGCTCTACTCCTGAACTGCTGAGCTAAAATCTCCAGGCAAAGGGTCTGGGAATCTGGATCTGGATTTTAAGTTCCCTCCCTTGCAACCTTGAGATTCTCTGTTTCCTCTCTGAAAGAGAGCACAAAATTCAAGACTGTGTCTTGAGTCATCGAATGACCACAATGTTCCTAGGGCCAGGAAAGCAGGAGAAAAATACCACCCACCCCATTTCATTTTGGTACTGGGAAAGGTTAAAAGAGAACTGGCTCTTCTGGGTCAGAAAGGAAGACTATCTTTTAAAGTGTCATCTATCCTTTCTTAAATACAAGTTAAGCTAAAAACTCACATATTTCATAAACCTTGAATTATTTCACAAACTTTATACAGAGAGACAAGAAATTATGTAAGTGCAAAGGCTTAAATAGCATTTTTAAATCCCAGGGAGCTGTGGTAAGAAATCGCCAGAACTCTTTTGAACTACCTGCCCAATGACTACCCTCCTCCACGTCCTCTTGAACATAAAATGCAGTGTTGGCTCCCAATGCCCAGGCCAGGATACGAAAAAGTCTAAATGATGACAGAGCAAGGGAGCTCTTATGATAACAATCCTGCCTCTGCTCTCTCTACTGTCAGATATTATATTCTTATTAATTTATTCTTCCTCTCACAGAAAGGATTGTTCATTTATTTTTTCTGTAACCCCGTTCTTTCCAAATTAGTAGTGCCAGGGCAAAAATAATAAACTAAGATTAGTTTACTGATGTCACAATAAATTTATAGATACTTGTCACGAATAAAGAAGCAAAAAAAAGTATCTTAAGTCAATAGGATCATCACTTACTCTGTTTGCAATTTTCTCCTTCAGAAATGGTTTGATGATGGCAAAAATGCCTTTAAATATTCGAGGTTCATTCACTACATGGACTGCTTTTATCCGAATGGGGAAACCATCCTGTGGGGAAAGGGAAGGGAACGTTAGAAGATGTGCAGTATCTGCAAACTGTGTTTCCACAGCCTGCCTCCCCACTTAAATCTTCTTCATTTTAGGCCCCAACATCAGTCTGGTCTGATTCTCACGGCCTCCTCAATGACAGCCCACTTCGGGGCGAAACAGGAAGACAGGCCTCAGGGGAAGAGCCTCTTGGGACCCAGAGCTGAGTTAGAACAGAGTTAGGCAAACAAATGGAGAGCTGCTCTTCTTGTAGCAAAAACGGTCTGAGTCTGTATGGATGGATCGAGCAAATAGGAGACCTTCTGGATCAGCGTTGCCAGAAGTGTATTTCCCTGGGTATTACTAGGTGTGATGCAAAAAAGGGTTCTATGGTAGATAACTAAGTTTGAGAAAGAGGAGACCAACATAGTCAAACAGGTTTCCTTAACTGCAGGACTGTTCAGAGCTTTCAATATGCAAATGTTTATTGCGAAATTCACAAGAAAGACTTCTTATCCCACACTGCCCAAACTTATTTAACCTTAGAACTTTTTTTTGTCCCCCAGGTCATCTTACAGGACTAGAAAAACGCTGATCCAAACTTATTATCCTGACACTTGAATCTGCACAGTATTTAGCAGGGGCACCAAAAGAAGAGTGGAAGCTGAGGAAAGCCAGAGTATTGGCTCAAAGCCAGAATTCAAATTTCCAATAATGACCTAATGTGACATTGATGTTTAAATAATCAGTCTGTGCACAGTAGGGGCCCAAACACACTGTGGAATTCAATGAGGAGAACTGTTGTTATCTCTGGTGCCCCACACGTGACAAGAGACAGCACCCCTGTGGGTGGGTCAGAATGAATGAGGAGTCAACCTGTATGAGCTGTGAGCTTGGGCCGGGCTACATCCTCTGGGCCTCAGCTTCCCCACCTATCAAAAAGGAAAAATAATTCTTGCCTTGTCTGTCTCAGAGGATTCCTTGAAGGACCAAATGGGTTACAATGACTGTAAAAGAGCTCTGCAAACCGTTAAATACTGTGAAGGTAGGTAAGGAACTTTACGGCTAAAGCATAGGACGTGAGGTATGAAAGCATCTGGCCAACAGTGCTCCACGCTGCCAGGTCCCACAAAGGGCAGGAGGCTCCATCGCCTCGGGCAGCAGCACAATTGCTCAGTGTCATCTGTTAGGAGAGTTTCTCCTCTGTGTCCTGGACACACACACAAAAATGCAGAAAGCATTTCTCTGGTGTTTGGACTCCCGCCCTAAAGCTGGTCTTGTCCAGACTGAAGGCACCTCAAAAACTACTGGACCCTGATGAGAATGAGGGGTAAAGAGGACTTTTACCTTTCTCCCCATGACGCTTCTGTACTCTTCTGATTGTAGCAGTGGGAAGTGGGGTTTGTGTATCATGCAGAATCTGAAGCAAAAGGACAGGGCCCCAGGGAAAGCCAAAACAAGCACAGAACAGGCGTGTGACAAATACGGGCCATACCTGAAGGATGCCAATCACCTTTTTGGCTATAAAAGGGCCAAAATGAGATGCTTTTGATAAGCTCACTCCTTTGTAGTCTGCAAGAATTACAATTCCATTCACCTGGGTTTCTTCAGACTGAATGAGTTTTTCTAAGGTCAAGTATATGGCTCGGATGTTTTCCGTAATTGGATAGTTGCTCGGTATCCATCTGTCTAAGGTCATAAGAAATGAACAGTATATTACAGAAATGAATACAAACAAGTAATCAGACAGGCTAAGATTTATCTCTTTGTTAAAACTGTTGTTTAAAAATGGAAGAGAAAGATATTCTACTAGCATGACTCTACTTAGGTTAGTAAAGGGGCCCCTTTAAGCAGCAGCTAATGTTTCTTAACTCCAAACAGAGCATCACATTCTGAAATGGAAATGCAACCGAGTGTTGAGGTTAAAAGTATGTGCTATGAAGTCAGACATACCTGGGGTTTGAATGGTAACAGCTGTGTGACCTTAGGCAAGTTACTTCCTCACTCTGAGCCTACATCTCCTCATAAGTAGAATGGCATAATAATACTTCCCTTAATGGACATCTGTGCCTCTGCCATCAGATATGCCCCTTTATTTCATAACACCACCCTGATTTTCCCTAGGGAACCACCTCTTCCCACGCTAGCCATGTAGTTTGGGTAAAATTGACTTAGCTCCTGGCTCCAGAGGTGGGCTTGGCCAATCTGGGTATTACATCCTCCTGGGCACACTGTGTGATCCAAGCCAGGTCAAGCAGAGCCAAGGGGACTCAATCCTGGGACCCTAGCCCTTTGAAAGGAGAAGATCTCTTCCCTCTTGTAGTGGTGAGGCTGGGAGCCTGAGACTCAGGGGCGCCATGAGGCAGGAGTTGGCCTGAGAAAAGCCATGCTGAGGACAGCAGAGATGGAGACGGCTTCCCAATGCTGTAGGCTGAGCAAACTCCCCTTTCCAGGCTGGATGCTCCTTTAATACTCCCCATATATTTAAGGAGTCTTCCCTCTCTTTGGGAAAAACATGAAAATGACCACTTTTGACCATTAACCACTATTCTCAAGAAAATCCCACCAAGATCTGTCTGTTCCTTTCTTAGAAAGATAAAACTCCACATAATTTCCACCAATGGGATATGTAATGTGCAAAATTACTATGAAAAAAATCCTTGTCCAAAAATTGTGCCAGCTTGCTGTCTAATCTTGCTGCCAATTAAACCTGCTTCTACATAACTAGATGTCATCCTTTTCAATCACATATGTCTCAAAAGCACTTAGAAGAAGGCAAAGCCCACACCCAGTGGAAACAAAACCTTCTGTGTATGCCCCCTTCTAAAAGGTTGAGACGCTGGGGAGGGGTCTAGATCTGCTCCAGACACAAGGGGAAAAAATTCATCTCACAAGCAAAGGGTTGAAACCAGCGTGGTAATATCTGTTTTGTAATAGTCTTATGTGTTGAGTGCAGAGGAGCAGCAGAAACACTCGTCGAATGGTTTCTAGGTCTCCTGGTGCCCTGAAATCTCCACGGCATTGCTGATTTTAAAATAAACACCTCTAATATTGGAAAGTGCCCAAAACAGCAGGTAATGCAGTTAACACTGTGCCTGGTACACAGTAAAGGATCAAGAGCACGGTTTAGGCCCCAGAGAGGGTTTGGTAAGTGACTAAAGGCAAGGGCGATGTGGGGCTCAAAGGCAGAGGAAGGTGCACGCCGTCCTCCCTGCCCCGTCAGGCTTCCCTCCAGGAGGAGTCTGTACGCACGCGCGAAGGAGGGCTATCGGCACGTTCTCATTTTCCTGGCTTGGCTGGGAAGAACACTGAAATCTTACTTTCAAATTTTGTCTCAGCTCTGTCTGATGGACAACACTGAGGCCAGGGGTGGAGTGGAGAAGCGTCCTGAGATTATAATGCATCTAGTGTCACGGAAGAGAAGAGGAAGAAGAATCAGAAAGCTTGAGTTCTAGCATCCCCTAGTCATTGTGTCAACCAAGAAATGTCCCTACACATTTCCAAATACTTTTTGTGGGTGGGGAGCTGTCCCCAATTGAAAACTACTGTGTCAAAGAAACATAAGGTGTCCTGATTACCCTCATGAAGTGCTCAGATCAAAAGGTGAATCTGTGAGTCCTTTCAATGGCTTAACAAAGTAGAAGAAAGGAGAGAAAAGTTGGAGGAGGCACATGGTACACAGACATCTTTCCAGGCGTCTGCCCAGCCCACACCATTTCACTGATGTCTGTACCTGACCTACTCACAAAGGAGGGAAGTCGTGGAGGGCAGGGGTCCTGGCAGCCCCACCTGTATCCTATGACCAGGGCAGCTTTCTCAGCCTGCCAGATTCTCAACCCTAGAAATCTGGAATTTGCATTGAAGGAACTTAGTTGGGTGGCCAGGTAAACCTAGGAGTTGAGGGGTGCCAGAGCTAGCCATGTGCATAGAGGCAGCAAAAGCCAGTCTATAGAGAGAAGTGTGAAGGAGATATGCAAAGGGCAGCAGAAACGTGTGGCCCAGAGAGATGCACAGACTGAGACACAGAGGCAGAGACAGAGAGAAAGGCTGTCTCAGTTCCTGATGGGGGAATGAACCAGATTCTGGTTCTCGGTTCCAGGGCCTATGAGAGCTCTCTGGTTCTGTGAGATGCTCCTGTCTCCTTAGACTATATCCTGTCTGTTTTCTTGCCAGGTTGAGCAGGTTTTTGTCATCTGCCATCAAAAGAGCCTTGAGTAGGACAGAGAGGGGACAAAAGGGAATAGGAAAGGGAGAGAGGACACTGGACAGACATGTCCCAAACTGTACACACACCCCCTGGAACAGCCTAGTGCAATACCTGGGCGGATGCAGAGGATATGGCAGCCCCGGGGGTCGGTGTGGGGCAGCACGGTGAGGAATCCAGAAGCAAGGACATCTTTTAAGGCCGACGGCTTCAGGTTATTGAAGACTTCGGGCCAGCTTCTCCTGCAGCTGTGGTAGTTAATGAGGAGCTGCAGGGCCCGGTCATAATCAAATTTGCGGGCTCGGAGGAAGCGCAGTAGGAAGGCATCGTCGAGAGAGGTGCTCAGGTTCGGGTACTCCTTCCGCACCATGTCACGGAGGGCCTGGACATCTCGAAGTCTCCATTCCGGCTTCTCCTGCAGCTCTTCCCTGGCTTTGGTGACCAGTTCTTCTGACAGAGTGCACACATAGCCAGGAGGCTCGGGCGGTGCCGGCAGCTCATTTTCGGAAAGAGAGGCCGCAGAAGGGCTGGTTCTCAGAGAGTCACTTTCTTCTGACATTAGCTACCAGGATTCCTGCCAAAACAGAATGCTCATTTCAAACCCCAGGACATCATGATGTAGGCAGACGAATGTTTTTGTCAAGCCAAGTAACCTCAGAGCAGTGGTTCTCAAGCAGGAGAATGAACTGGAGCTGAACCAGGCACCCAGGTGCAACCCCAGGCCGAATGAAGTTAGAATCTCCATGGAGGCACCCAGGCAGCTAGGGCAGGAGAGACACACTCCTCAGCAGACACCACGGCCTTGCTTACAGATGTATGAACAAGTGCTCAACTTCACTCATAATTAAAGAAATGTGAATTAAAACAACTTCGAAATTCAGATTGCCAAAAATACAAAACAATTACTCTGATATGCTTGCTGCGGGTGGGAGAATAAATTGGCACAGCCTCTTTAGAAGGCAGCTTGTCAGTATCTACCAAATTTAAAACCACATACCCTTTGGCTCAGCATTCCACTTCTAGGACATATACCTGTAAGTGTACGCAAAACGCATACACAAAGATGATGATTACAAATATTGATTATAATGGCAAAAGACTGGAAACACTTTAATTGTATACCAGTTGAAGACTGGTTATATAGTATTACCATATGAATGGGATACCATTCAGTTATGAAAAGGAATTTAGGCAGATCTTTATGAATTGACATATTAAGGAAAAAGTAAACTGCAGAACAGTGTGCATAAAATAATCACATTTATGTTTTTTAAATATATACACATATACACTTATGAATGCACCTAAAATTTCTGGAAGGAGATAAAAAGAAACTGTTACCAGTGTTCCCAGGGAAGTGAACTGGGCAATTGGACATTTAAGGTGGGAGAGAGACTTTTCACTGCTGTTTTAATTTTTTACCATGCACATGTGACTTATCATGGCCACGAAACTGAGCTGATCAGATCTTCTGTTGGGGTGGAGCATAACTGGCGGATGGCCTCAGCTGCTGTCCCTCTGGATCCATCATCCAGTGGATGCTATATTTTCCAGACTGCCCCCAGCCAGTGACTGAGGGAGACCCACGCTTCCTCTAACAGGCAACTTCGCCTAGAGGATGCCCTACCAGCCTGGCCTGGCTGAACCTTTCATGGAAATGCACTCCAGTCTGAGACTTCCTGCCCAAACCTCCTTCACAGGGGCCAGACTCACACGGCTGCCTGAAGATTCTCCCCGACTTCTCCAGCTCCCCTTCCTTTTATGCTTCACAGGCATTGCCTCCAATAAATGTCTTGCACAGCTAATCGCATCCTAATGTCTGCTTCTTAGAAGAAGTGAACCAACACACTTACTGAAGGAAAAACAAAAACAAAGCAATTGCCTTAGATATCCCAGGAATAAGGTAGCAGCAGGGCAGACCAGTTCCAAAGCCCAAGCTCCCGTCCATGGGCTGTCGATGATCCCCCACTCTGAGCTCAGCCAGGAAGGCGGGGACCATCTTGGGGTCTTTGCACATAGCCAGTCTCCCCCCAGCCAGAGAGACCAGGTCATTGCCTCTAAATCTTAGGTCTGCCCACTTCATTCCTTGCATTCTAACCTCCAGCCCCACCCAGCTTCTTTCACTTCCCCCCAAAGATGTGTTTTCTTGTCTTGTGCACATCCTGTTTCCTCCCACTAGCATGCTCTTCCTCCGGTTCTTCATCTGACTGATTCACCCTCAAGTCCAATTAGATGCTACTTCATCCACTCAACAAATATTGAGCACTTAGTACAGACCAAGCTCTCTTCCAGGCACTGGGGATAGAGCAGTGAACAAATGAAAAATCTTGCCTTTATTGAGCTTAGATTCTAGTGGAGGAGACTATAAGCAAAATAAACTAAATAGTCTACTAGAAGATGGTAAGTGCCAGGGAGAGAAACAGAGCAGGGAAGGGGGCTGGATGTATCTGGGGATGGGAGGTGCAATTTTAAGTAGGGTGGGCAGGGAAGGCCTCACTTGAGTGACATTTGAGCAAAGATGAAGATGAGGCAGCATGTCATGCAGATATCTGGGAGAAGAGCAAGTGCAAAGCCTCAAGCAGGAACATTCCTGGCTTTTTCAAGGAACAGCAAAGAGGTGAGTGTGGCTAGAGGCAAATGCGCAAGGCAGAGAGTATGAGCAGATGAATTTAGAGAGGTGCTGGGGCCGCACTGGTACAGGGCTTGGCAGGCCAGTAAGAACTTTGACTTTTACTGAGGTTGGTGGGAGCTATGGAGTGTTTACAGTGACACAATCTGATTTGTATCTTAAAAGGATCACTCAGTTGTCTTGTGAGTGGACTGTAGGAGGATAAGGACAGAAGTGACAAGACCATTTAGAGACTCTTGCAAGTAATCTAAGCAAGAGATGATGGTGCTTGAAGCAGGAAGCCTCCTCTGAGTCCAGGCCAGGTTAGGAGCCTCCCCAACAGAAGGTCTTCAGCACAGCCCCTCCTACTCTTGTAACTGTCGGTAGGTAATTTGTGGACCACATCTGCCTTGTTCATCACCTTAAATTCAGCACCTAACAGGGTGTCAGACACATAGTCTGCACTCCATAAATATTTGTTGAATGAGTTTAATTTGCTTGGTAGAGGTATCCTGAGTGAGGAATGGAACAACAATCATGGCTCATGGGACCCACCCTAGGGTGTTTCCATGAGAGTCACCAACACATGCCTCTAATCCCAATCCAGTGCTTATCTGAAAGACAGACTGTAGTGTCCATGGGCTACAGGCCTAGCCTCTCTCCCACCTTCCATCTCAATGCACATTAAATGCCAGCCAAAACAAATGAATGACCCACCTCTCTTGAAACACCTTGTGCATTTCTGACACTTCTGCCTGGAATTTCCTCTCTTTGTTTATTCCCAACCAGACAACTCATCACCTTCCAGGCCTAGCTTCAATGTCACCTCCTCTGTGAAGCCTTCTCTGACTCCCTCAGGGTGATTCCTTCCAGTTTTCCACAGCACTGGGTTCCTATTTTTCTCTCAGAAATTGCCATCCAGTGTCATGAAACTCCTTAAAGGCAGTTTCACCACCCATTCGTTTATCAAATTACTGATCACCTACCATACATGTCAGGCACTGTGCTCACAAGCGCCAAGAAAACAACAGTGAACAATATAATTCTTTGCCTTACGAAGTTTAACTCACAGTGGAAAGATGAAAAGAGATATGTGCTCCAGCATTTTACCAAGCATCAAGCACCGTGATAAGCACTTTATACCTGTCCTTTAACCTTCACAATTTTTGGTGAGAGCACCATTACTGTACTTATTTTACAAAGGAGGAAACTGCCCACTAGAATGTAAATCCCACGAGGACAGACAACTCGCCTGCCACCTTCACTGCTATCCCCAGTGCCTGCCACGTGATGTGCTCAGTAAATCTTAGCGGATGATACGAGGTTAAGCGATGTGCCCAAAGGTACACACCTGGTGAGGCCGAGCAGGGATGCGTCTAGCCCCAGAGTGGGCTCTACACCCCACCTGGAGCTTCCTGTTTAATCTCTAGGGCCTCGGCAGTGTCAAGCACAGAGCAGGACTCAGTGACAGTCTGGTGAACGAACTGCGGCGGTAGAGGGATGGGTGCAAACACCATTTGTTAGGGAGAAGCCAGGCATCTTCCTCACCTGGAACCCATCAGTTGGAGAGCATCACCTTCTTCCCCACCCCACCCCAACAAGGAGAGGTCAGGAAGCCACGGCTCCTGGAGCCCCAGAGACCCCACGTCCCGTCGACAGCCTTCCGAGGCCCCTCATTTCCGGTTGTCACCCCTTCCTCAGGTGTCCCCATTTCCTGGGGTCTCTCTTTCTCCTCGGGTCTCCCACTTCCGGTTATCCCTCCCTCTTAGGGGCCCCTCTCCCCGGCCCCCGAGGCACACGGAGGGGATCGCGGGCACTCACCGGCCCGGCTAGGGGGCGGAGCGCGGGTCAATGGGCGGCGGGAGCCTCGTCCGGCAGCGCGCGCAGAAGCTACCCGCACTCCCTGCCCGGCCGGCCCGGCCCCTCGCGCCGGAAGTGACGTGCGCAGGGCGTGGGAAGGTGGGGCGCCGCCCGTGAGTGCGCATGTGCGACGTCTCGCCGCAGTGCCAGCCCTCTGTCCCCCCCTGGCGGCCGGGCCTCTGCGCTCTGGGATCTGAGCCTGGGAGGGGCGGGGTGGAACAGGGGGAGCGAGCAGGTTTAGATAGTATGGAAGGGGAAACTGAGGCCCAGAGAAGGAAAGAAGAAGCTGCCGCTTTCCGAGAACATACTGCCATGTACCTGGTGTTTTTTATCCGTTATTTCATTAAATCCTTGTATTTATGGAATTCTCCTATTTCATGAAAGGGAAACTGTCAATGGATAAAGTAAAGGGTTTCAGACCTAGACCTCGGGATTAGCATTCCAGGATTCTTCCCGCCATAGCTGCCGTCAGGACTGGCTGCTCCAAAGGGGGAGATTCCGCTCCCGGGCACATCTGTGTCTGTCGTTAGCTGAGTGGCCTTGGGCAAGTCCCCATTTCACCCTTGGGCTTCAGTTTCCTAATCTGTAACGATTCTTGCCCTAAAATCCTGATTCAATAATTGTTTCCTGCTTTGGGGTTCTTGAAGTCCCCTTCAGAAAGTGGTACCTTGAAAAAGGCTTTACTAGCCCCCACCCCTAGTCTATTAAAACCCCCAACTCCCCCCCCCCACACACACACACATTTTGTGCAATTACAACTTTGAGACAAATCCCCTAGGTCCCTTTTTCTGGCAAAATTAAGAAGCTAAACCATTTCTAGAGAGAAATTCTGTAGTCCAGGAGGACTCAGAGCCCAAAGGAATATCCAAGAGATGACCTTAAACAATCTCTTCCTTTCCTTACCCCAGTGACAAGAGGGAGATGGGGACTGACCCAGGAAGGCCATGGGAACATGGCAGTTTGTGCCAGATGCTAGATTGTGCAGGGGGAGTGGAGGAGGGGAGGGGGGTGCCAGGGAGTCATGAGTTTTGGCTTCTGCTCTCAGCTCTACCATTTCTAGAGCTGCCAGATAAAATACAGAACACTCAATTACATTTGAATTTCAGATAAACAACAATTTGTTTTTAAGTATGTCTCATGCAACGTTTGAGAAATACTTATACTAAAAAAATTGTCTATCAGAAATTCAAGTTTAACTGGGCATCCTGTTTTTTTATTTTTATTTTTGCTAAATCTGTGTATTAGTTTCCTGTGGCTGTTATAACAAATTACTACAAACCTAGTGGCTTGAAAAAACACACATTTATCCTCTTACAATTCTGCAGGTCAGAATTCTAAAATCAGGGTGTTGGCAGGGATGAATTCTCTCTGGGACTTAGGGGAAAATCCATCTCTTTGCCTTTTCAGCTTCTGGAGGCCACCTGACTTCCATGATTCGTGGCCCCTTCCTCAAATCATTTCAACCTCTTCTGTTGTCACATCTACCACTAACTCTGATCCTCCTGACTCCCTTTTCAGAAAACCTTTTTATTTTCTTGTGCTAAGAACACTTAACATGAGCTCTACTCTCTTCACAATTTTTTTTTTTAATTTTTTTAAAAGATTTTATTTTTTCCTTTTTCTTCCCAAAGACCCCTGGTACATAGCTGTATATTCTTAGTTGTGGGTCCTTCTAGTTGTGGCATGTGGGATGCTGCCTCAGCATGGCCTGATGAGCGGTGCCATGTCCATGCCCAGTATCCGAACCTGTGAAACCCCGGGCCACTGAAGCGGAGCATGCGAACTCAACCACTTGGCCACAGGGCCAGCCCCTCTTCACAAACTTTTAAGTGTACAATACATTAGTGTTGACTAGAGATACAGTGTGTCCTGCCTCCCTCCTACAAGGACTCTCGTCATTACATTAGACCCACTCAGACAATCTAGGATAGTCTCCTATCTCAAGATCCTTAATTAATTAATTAATTTATTTTTTAAAGATTTTATTTTTTCCTTTTCTCCCCAAAGCCCCCCGGTACATAGTTGTATATTCTTCGTTGTGAGTCCTTCTAGTTGTGGCATGTGGGACGCTGCCTCAGCGTGGTTTGATGAGCGGTGCCATGTCCGCACCCAGGATTCGAACCAACAAAACACTGGGCTGCCTGCAGCGGAGTGCGTGAACTTAACCACTCAGCCACGGGGCCAACCACCTCAAGATCCTTAATTTAATCACACCTGCAAAGTTCCTTTCACTATACAAGGTAAGGAGGCCGGCCCTGTGGCCGAGTGGTTAAGTTCATGCTCTCTGCTTTGGCAGCCCAGGGTTTCACTGGTTCGGATCCTGGGCATGGACATGGCACCGCTCATCAGGCCATGCTGAGGTGGCGTCCCACATGCTACAACTAGAAGGACCCACAACTAAAAATATACAACTATGTACTGGGAGGGTTGGGGAGAAAAAGGAAAAATAAAATCTTAAAAAAAAAAAATACAAGGTAAGATATTCGCAGGTTCCAGAGATGAGGACGAGGATGTCTTTGGGGTGCTGTTATTCAGCCTACCGCAGTCTGGCAACACTAATTCCAGCTATGTGACCTTGGCCAGGTCACTCAAACTTCCAAAAGCCTCTAGTTCCTCACGGACAAAAAGCTGATTAAATGAGCTCATAAGACGAAACACCTTGCCCCATGCCAGGCAAATGGTAAGTGTTTTAGAAATGGTAGCTCTTGTGGCAAAGGGTGAGGGATGACTGTGTCCAAACCATGCTGTCCTAGGCGTTGGAATAAACCCCTCAGCCCAGACCCAGGATCCACTGGTGGTACCTAGAGTCCGGGTTGCAATCCCACATTCTGCCAGCAGGAGGAGAGGAGCATAGGTCCAGAGCCTGGTCTAAGGGCAGGGAAGGGCTGGGAGGAGATTCAGAGATGCCCCAGAAGTCCCTGTTCCATCCCTCAATTGAGGGCCATTATTTTTGGTTCCTCCTGGTGTTATCTAGAACCAAGTTAGCTCAGGATTGGAAGAGTCTCAGATAAACAACAATGACAACAAAAAGAGGTCCAATTACTTGAGGAATTATATATGCCAGGCACTGTGCTAAACAGTTCGCTTGTATGATTTCAGTTATGACTTACTAAAATGCTGTGAACAGCAAGCTAGGATTGTCTCCTCTGCAGATGAGGAAACTGAACCCAGAGAGGAAAAGTCACTTGCCTGGGGGCTCAAGATAGTCAGTGAAAGGGTGGGATTTGAACCCAAGTCTGTATGACACCACAGCTCCAAATTTTGCTTTGCCTTAGAGGTCATGTGATCCTGCCCTTTTGTTCTTCCAGGTTGGGAAACAGGCTCAGAGAAGGAGAAGAACTTGCCTGCGGTCACTTGATGGCTCTGTGGTTGAGCTGGGATTTGAGTTTCTATCTTCTACATCCCTGCCTTGCACACTCGGAAGTAACAGACTCTGAACTACCCCTTGAAAGACCCATTTCTTCATGTGTAAAATGGGGGATGGTGCCTCCTGTTTAGGGGGTCCTTAGGAAGATACAGTGGGATGGCATGCACAGAGTTCTGGTACGTTGTATCATGAGATGTCTGTTGATTGGTTATGACTACCCCACTTGGGGGCAGAAAGATCACCAGAGGAAGGGTAGCTTGCCCCATGTCTTGGTCGGAGGGATACAAATATCTTGCCTTCCTAGCTTCATCTCGTCTCTGAAAAAAGAAATCTGGGCATTGGGTATATGTGGAGGAGGCCGGAAATGCCTGAGCTATCTCTGTTTTCAAGGCGTGTGATTCTGAGTTAGACAATCTCCTGGAGCAGCCTTAGTGAGATTTCTAAGGTAAGGCTTGTTTAGGATTGCACCGTGGTGGAGGGCGGAGTCTCTCAACCTCGGCACTATAGACATTTGGGGCTAGGCAGGTTTTTGTTGGGGGGGGGGGGGGATTAGGCTGTCCTGTACATTGTAGGGTGTTTAATGGCATCCCTGGCTTCTACCCACTGGATGACAGTAGCACCCTACACTCACAGTGGTGAAAACCAAAAATGTCTCCAGACATTGCCAAATAACCCCCGCAGGACAAAATTGCCCCCAGTTGAGAACCATTGGTATAGGAGAAAGAAAGTCGGCATCTGGTCAGACAGACCTGAGGCCAAGTCCTCTCTGTGTCACTAACCAGAGTGTTAACTTGGAGCAATTGCTTACATCTGTAACCCTTGGTTTCTTCAGCCATAAATTCTATATGCACAGCTACCTTTTATTGAATGCTTTTCGTTGGGAGTGTGATGAGCTCTTTGCCTGGATAATCTCATTTAATTGTCAGTAACAGAATCCTGAAGAGACACTGACAGGTGGAAGCAGAGAGGAAGATGGAGAGGAGACAGGGAGGGAGTGGTGTACATTAGGCATCTTCTCTGTGCCAGGCAGGACAGCAGGTGCTCTCACAGACATTTATCCTCTGTCACTAGCTGTGTGATCTTAGGCAAATCACCTCCCTGGGGCTCAGTTTCCTCGTTTATAAAAATGATAGCCCTTGGGGAATTCTGGTAAGATGAAGGCGGTGACACCCTGCAGAGGTATGATTCCTCCCACAACCCCACATAAAAACAGAAACAAAATTCCAGAAAGACATTTACAACAAAACTAGGTGATAGGTATCTTCACAAATTAAAAAAAAAGCAAGTGGGTGAGGACAAATCAGCAATAGCTACAAGGCCTGTGTGCCACTGGGGCCTCTGCGTAGGAGAAATAAAAGGGAAGTAACAGGTGTCTGGGAAACCACACAACTGGAGAATCCCAAAATTGCAACCTGTATTCGTGGGAAACTGTGGCGGGGCCATCTGAGAACTGCAGCTGAAACTGGGGAGGGTTTTGTTAATGCCAGTAGCGGGTGAGCGCAAGGGGTCTGCCATAGGGTCCATGGGCTAACGGAGTTCAACCCCTGTGAATTCTTGACCACCAAGTCTTCTTTCCAGGACAAGCCTCGTAATGAGGAGAAATTACTGAGAAAGGAATCAAAATTGGGCAGGATAGGGAAAGCAGAAATAAAGGAAAGAGAAGGGCAGGATAAAAGTAGGGGCGGGGAACAGAGCCAGAAATCCTCAGAAAGCAAGCCACATATATATATTTTTAACAATATGCAGAAACAACAGAAGGGAGAGCTCTGTGAAGATAAAAAAAACTATCTTAAGTGAGCTTCCTTCTAAATGTTCAGAAAAAATTAATCTCACATAAAAATGAGCAATGGAAAAGTATCAAAGTTAAATCCTGGGAAAATAAAATGACTATGACAGAGGGAGGGAGATCGAGAGAGAGAATAAGGAGCAGAATAATATCCCTACAGACAGTGAAAGCATTCCAGGAAGACTTTTTTTTTAAAAAAAGATGAGAACAAGTTAAAAGACGTCAACAAGATTATATAAGACAAAAAAGAACATAAATTAGAATTATAAAAATTCAGAAATGAGGTGTCAGAACTCTTGATAGAACTAGAGATATAAGAAAAAAATTTTTAATGAAAAGTAAACTAAATGGAATATAAGAGCAAATGAAAAAATAAAATCAACAAATAGTGTTTTGAGATAAATAGAAAGTGAAAAGGGGGCAATTTTTAAAAATGAAAATTAAACAAAGACGTAAAAGAATTTCAGAGAAATTGATCAATAAGAAGATGGGCAATGAAAATCCAACACGTCAATAATAGGAGTCACTGAAGGAAAAAAAATAAAACAAAGCACAGGAATACATCATTGACCCAGAATAACCAATATCAAGACATCATTTGGTAAAATTACTGGTTTATAAAGAGAAAGAAAAAAAATCTTTAGGCATCTTGGGTATCCAGGCAAAAAGAAAGAAAATGAGGTTGTCATCAGACTCTTCAACAGCAATGCTTTATGCGAGTGCCAGAAGAAAATGGCATCCTTTAAGATGCTCGAAGAAAGAAAGGACGAGCCAAGGATTTTATCTTCAGCAAAACTGACCTTCTCTAAAGAACTATTGTCAACTTGTGAGCACTTGGGGAGTATTTTTTTCCGTAAGTTCCTCCTGAGGAGTCTACTGGAGAATGAGAATCAGACCAACAACATGACTAGAGAGATGCTGACATAAGAACTGGTGGGAAGCATTCAATATATGTTTACTTGTAGAACTA
The DNA here is from genome assembly GCF_041296235.1 of Equus asinus. Classification (NCBI taxonomy): domain Eukaryota; kingdom Metazoa; phylum Chordata; class Mammalia; order Perissodactyla; family Equidae; genus Equus; species Equus asinus. The sequence continues at coordinate 34,826,507 of NC_091804.1, read as the reverse complement.
AGACTAAGTGATGGTTAAAAGGTAATAAAATTCATCTATGTTCTAACACTGTAGCTATAGTGCAGCCCCCATCCTGGTGGAGAACGGACACAGTGTATGCAAAAATTTTTGTATCCATTTTCAGTCTTCTAATTGGTTGTGGTAGCTTTCCTGTTGTTATTCTGAGACTGTTGTCTGTGTAAAGTGGGCTAAAGGAAATCACTAATTGTAGAATCTTTCAATTTTATCATCTCCTGTGTCCTTGAAAACAAAAATATCTAATATATATTATTTATATATATATATGATAAAATCTCTATCTATATATAAAATTCCTACTTCTATTTACTAAAAAGGCCTAGAAACAATGACCAATATAGTACCAGTGAGTTTACCTAGCACTCAGATTGTAGTCCTGAAACGCCATTTTCTGTTCAAAAAAATAAAGGGACCTCTTGGAGAAATTGCTATTTCCAGATTTGTAGCAGGAAGTATACAAGATGAGCCTGTAACATCTTGTCATACCAGATAAGTAGAAAGCTATCAAAGGGAGTTGGAAACCAACCTGAAGGTGATACAATTTCAGCTGCCACAAAGATAGTAATTGCAATTGATTGAAACTCATCAAATATGTTTTAATCCCTGAATTCATCATCGAAAACACTAATTGATCACCTTCTAAAGATGGCATGGAAACAAATTATGTTCTTGAAAACTAGGTAAATAAAAGGAAAGAATCCAGTATTTAGCTCACCTTTCCTATATGAATTGTACCACTTGGTAACCAAATAACAGATTAAGAAAAAATCTTCGGGGCCAGCCCCGTGGCCAAGTGGTTAAATTTGCTCTCTCCACTTCAGCGGCCCAGGGTTCGAATCCTGGACATGGCACCGCTCATCAGGCCACGCTGAGACGGCATCCCACGTGCCACAACTAGAAGGACCCACGACTAAAAATACACAACTATTATGTATCGGGGGACTTTGGAAGAAAAAGGAAAAATAGTCTTTAAAAAAAAAAAGAGAAAATCTTCGTATAAAATTATTACAACTAATACATGAAAACAAGATGGGAAAACTGGAACTCAGAGAGGTAAGGGAACTTGCCCAAAGTAAAAGGCAGTGTCAGGAGTTTGAATTGTGCATGGGGAGGGTTCATAGTCTTTGGCCCTTGGGATTCTAAAGGACAAAATGTTCCATACTCTTAAACAGATGCTCACCTGATGGATCTGACCCAGTCTGAGGTCATGGGTTGCCCAACCAGCCGTCCAGAGCCTGACTTGGCTTGAGAAGCGTCCAGACTAGGGCTGGGAGAAGTCAGCAGCTTGGCAAGCGCCGGACAAACCTGACCACTACCCGGGGGTCGTGTGAAGCTTGTGACCCATGAGCCTGGTGTGCTTCAAGGAGCCAGAACCTTCTGTCACCGTGTGTGCCAGCCTTTTGCTCACAAGCCTCGGAATCAGGACTCAGAAGAGAGCTGGCTACCTCTCTAAGCGGGAGATAAAGACATGCGCGGGGCTGGCTGTGCGGATTTCCCAGAAGAGGTGAGAGCCCAGCTGTGTTTTCTGGTCACACATTGATTTTCTAACCTGATTCAGCACGGCTGCTTGGAGGTACAGAGCGTCCTCTCCGTTCCCTAGATCCCAGTCTGGCTGGAGCATTTCCAGAACAAGGCCTAGAATGGTAGGGGACAAGGAGGGGTAGAGACTCCATACCCCCTACCCCACCACTACCAGCCTAAGAGCCCTCTCAGCCTACCCTCCACTGTATTATTAACACCCAGCAGGACCAAGTTCTTACCAAACGCCAGCACTTCATATGTATTCACCTGACCAGCCTGTTGGAGATGTTATCAGGCAGGGGCTCTCATGAGTACCATTTGACAGGTGAGAACGCTGAGGCCCAGAGAGGAAACTCACTGGGAAACAGTCACATGAAGATGGAGCTGCAGGTCCAGGATCCTGGAATCCCGGAGAGGCAGATCCGGCAACAGTCTGTAGATTCATCGTGTCACTCAGCCCTCCCAACAACCCCGTTGGGTTGTGTCCCCTCCATGAAGATGTGAGAAAACTGAGCCTCAGAGGGTGGACGTGACTTGTACAATGTTACTCGAAAGCTCTGCTGTGACAGCCAGCAATCATTTTTCAAGAGCACAGTCCCAAAGCCCACAGCTGGTAAAATTTGTCCACGACCACTCAGAACCCCCTATGGATTATTCTCCCCACATTCACCCACAGTGCTCCTATGAGGGAAGAGGGGGCAAGGAATCTTTTGGTGGCCATCTTCTTAGAAGGGTGGAATGAAGTACGGAGGGCTTCTCTGGGGGGACTAATTGGAGAGCTTAACATGTGACCCCTATATGGGGGTCCAATGGTCTGATGTGGGCAGGGACATCTAGAAACTGGGAGAGCTGGGCTGCCCCACTACACTAGTGAGGGAGCCAGAGAGAGGGTGTGCTGAGGTCAGCCCATACTCCCCGGTGCCTCAGGACAAAGGCTGCTTGAGTGTTTCCCAGGGACCAGCCTGGGCAGAAAACACCTACAAGGGCTCAGCTTGGGCCCTGTCCCACAAAGCCTAATGGAGGGGCAGAGCTGGATGGCGGCAGCGAGAAGCTAGAGTTGGATGTCAGATTCCTAAGGACTGAGGAAGGAGTTACTAGGGCCCTCTAGTTGAAGATGCTGTGTCCTGGGGTAAGTCTCCAGATCACGGGATGGCTGGGGTTCAATCGTAATAAAAGAGCCACCTTTTATGAAACACCTACTATGTGCTAGTCTCTATACTATATGTTGCCTATGCGCTGGTTCACCATGTCTTCACTACCTTTCAGAGTTGGTATGACTATCTCCACTTTACACATGAGGAAACTGAGGCTCAGAAAGGCTAAGGAACCATCAGTGGGGTCCACAGGTTAAAAACAGTGGTTCATCTAGAATGGCTAAAATTAAAAGGACTCTCCCTAGCGACTGCTGGTGGGAATGCAAGGTGGTACAACTACTTTGGAAAATAGTTTGCAGCAGTTTCTTAAAAAGTTAAACATATACTTATATGACCTGGCAATCACACTGCTGGGTATTTACCCAAGAGTGATGAAAGCATTTGTCCATTCAAAGACAGTACGTGAATGTTCTTAGCAGTTTTATTTATAATAGCCAAAAACTGGCGGGAAACTGTCCATGCATAGGGGAATGGGGGAAACTGTATATACCTACACACACACACGTGTACACGATTTAGCAATAAAAAGGAACAAACTATTGATGTATGCAACAACATGGATGAATCTCAAAATAATTATGCTCAATGAAATGTCAGACAAGAGTACAAATTGTATGATTCTATTTCTATAAATTCCAGAAAGTTGAAAGTACTCTATGGTGAAAGAAAGTAATCTACAGTGACCATGGTTGCCTGGGAGTAGGGGGTGCGATAAGATGGCTTATAAAGGGGCACGAGGAAACCTGGGGTGATGGAAACGTGCATCATCACGATTGTGGTGACGGGTTCCTGGGGTATGTACATATGGCAAAACTCATCAAATTACGCAGTTTAAATAGGTGTCGTTTATTGTACATTAATTATACCTCAATCATGCTGTTTTTAAAAAAGAAACTAGAGAGTGGCACGATTAGGATTTGGACCCACCTGTGCCTGATGTGAAACCCTTCAGGAGATGGTAAGTTATTCAAAGCTCCCCTTTCTTTGGCTGGAGACACAGTCAGTCCAAATGGTGCCACCTCCCGGAAGCCTTCTTGTCCCCTCTGTGGCAGACTGTGGCTTTTCAGAAATTGCCTCCCCCGTGGCCTTGGCCCACACCACCCTTCTGCCTGCCTTTAGGATTTGTCAGTGACTCCTTTCTCTACTTGGGGACCTTCCCTCCCCATATTGTCCTTCAGATATGCTGACTGAGAGCCCAGTGTCAGAATCAGACCAACCTGAGTTTGAATCTCAGCTCTGCCATTTACACCAGCTGCCTGACCTTGGAATCATCTGAATAATAGTAGAAGCTACTTGGAGATTGCCTCAAGGATCAAATAAGAGATAGTTCATATTAAACAATTAGTGTAGGGCCTGGTGTGTAATAAACATTCAATAAATGTTAACTATTACTGATCTTCACCTGGCAGTGGCTGCTGACTGTTTAAGTTTCTCAGCCTTTGAATCAAGTACTTACCGCCACGGCTATATTTATTGACATGGAAAGATGCCCAAAGCGTACTTATGAGGGGAAAAAAGCGGGCTCAGAATGCCTCACAGGTCATTTTAAGGATTAAAGGAAAAAACAGACATCCATCTCTTAGCACAGTGCCGGCACACAGCAAGCGCTCACTGAAAGCTGGTGTGGTTGTTCTTAATGTGAAAGCATTTGTAGCCCATCGAGTACTACTTTCAAATATATCGTGTGAGTTCCTGCGAAACGAGATAATGTTTGCAATTGCGCTTCGACAGTGAAACAGAGAGAGGCAGACCTGGGCATTCCCTCTGCCTTCCTTCTGACGCAGCTCAGGGGGCTGTCACGGGCAGGGCTGGAGTTGGACTTGGGACCCATTAGTCTAATGTGGATTCTGGTACTTTCTTATGCGGTCTTGGAGCAAAAGCAAAGGCTTGCCCTTTGGAATGGAGACTCCAGGCCTGGATAAACAATATTCTTTGCAGTAACTGAAGTGCTGTGACAAAATGTAGGCACTTGAGGGCGCTCCAATCAGCCTGCAGTAGAGAGCGTCTCAGAAGGCAGTGATGATAACGATGATGACATGAATGCTGCTGTTACATTTAACAATGGCTTCCATTTATTGAGTTTTTACTTGTTTGCTGTTTGTGCCGTTGAGTCCGACTGCTAGCGACCCTGTGGCCAGCAGAGCGGAGCCCTGCCCGGTCTTTTTGCGCCATCCTCTCACCTTCTGGCACTACATCAGCTAATGCTCTGCTTCTATTCATAGGGTCTTTTTTTTTTAAAGATTTTATTTTTCCTTTTTCTCCCCAAGGCCCCCTGGTAACTAGTTGTATATTTTAGTTGTGGGTCCTTCTAGTTGTGGCATGTGGGACACTGCCTCAGCATGGCCTCATGAGTGGTGCCATGTCCGCGCCCAGGATCCGAACTGGTGAAACCCCGGGCCGCCAAAGCGGAGCGTGTGAATTTAACCATTCGACCACGGGCCGGCCCTCTCATAGGGTTTTTACTATAAGTAAAACGATGGGTTCTTACTATGAGCTCCTAAAATGTGCTAAGAGAGTCACAAACTTTATTTTAGATACTATTACTAAAGATTTTATAGACAGTGTGTATTGCTCTTTAGAATTTTAAAACATTTTTTATAATGGAGTCACAATTCACAAATCTTGTAAAATGTACCAATAATAAGTGTGCAGCTTGGTGAGTTGTTACAAGCATACACACACTGGTAACCCCCACCTGGAGCAGGATATATAACTTTTTAACACCCTTTCCACTCACCCCCCCCCCCGCCCAAGACAACCACTATCCTGACTTCTATTATTTATTTGTTTTGCTTGTTTTTGAACTTCATATGAATGGAATCATACATACATAATATTTAGGGTTGTCAGGTTTAGCACATAAAAATCCAGGATGCCAGTTAAATTTGAATTTCCCAGGGGACATATTTGCACTAAAAAAATTTCATTGTTTATCTGAAGTTCAGATTTACCTGGGCATCCTATATTTTCTCTGGCTACTCTAGTAATCTTTTGTGCCTGGCTCCCCTATGTTGTTGTGGCTATGAGTAACTTACTCTTTTTCATTGCTGTGTAGTATTCCACCCCACGAATGTACCTCAAAATATTTACTCCATCTACTGTTGATGGAGAAGGGTGGGTTACTCTTAGGTAGGCACTAAAGACTAATGTTAAGCGGTGCACCCTGGAGTCAGAGGCCTGAGGGTTTGAATCCTGGCTCCACCTCTTAATACTTGTGAAGGCTTAGCCAGGTGAATTAATTTTCCTGTGCCTCAGCTAGTTTAACTTTAATATGGGCTAATAATAGTACCTCAGAGGGTGTTGTAAAGTTTAAAGGGGATATCACACATAAAACACTTAGCACAGGGCCCCAGCACAGAGTTAGCACTCAGTAAATGTTGCCAGTATCACTGTACCCATTAGACCTAGGAGAAAATTAAAATTCAGAGGAGTGAAAAAACTAGCTCAAAGTCACATACCTAGTAAGTAACAGAGCGCTTCTGTCATTCATATTGGCTAAATTAGAGTCATTCATTCATTCAACAAATTTTTTTGAGCATCTCCTCTGTGCCAGGCACTGTTTAGGTCTTGAAGTCACACGATGCGCAAAGGCCCTGCCTTCGTGAAATATAAAGTCTAGGCAGCGAACACCACTGTTGGTCTGCCAGGCTCTTTATGTGCTTCTCATTAACTAAAAGAGATGTTGGAGATGTTGTCAAAAGAGCTCTCAGCGTGGAGCCGCACAGGCATTCCTGCTCCAGAAACAACAGCCGTCAGCCAGAAAGCAGCCGTCTCTGCAGCAAGGTGGTGTGATGGGTATCAGCGGCTCCATTTTACAGATGAGAAAACTGATGCTCAGGAAGGTTAAGGAATCGGCCCACGCTGACACGGCTAGTACTGGGGGAACAGGAATGCACGGTCAGGTGCACTTGACACCAAAACCCCCTTGGATGTCTCAGTGCTGTTTTTCAGTCCTGATGGCAGGGTGGCTACAGCTTGAGGGTGAAGCTCTGGAGTCCAGATTTTGAAGTTCAAGTCCTGTCTTTGTGACCTTGGGCAAGATATTCGCAGTCTGTGAGCCCTAGTTTCTACCCCTGTGGGATGGATGGAGGCTCACAGGATTGCCTTGGGGATCTGTGGAAAGCTCTGGGTGCAGAGCCAGGAGAAAATAAAGAGCCTCCAAAGCGGCACTAGTGTGGATCCAGAGTGGGGAGGGGCCTCCTGAATATGCTCAGCCTTTAAATCAAAACCTTACTGAAACAAGCTTATAGCCATGGAAAGATGCCTGGAATATCTTGCTGAGTTTATTTAAAAATCAGGTTCTAAACCACAAGCAGGAGTGCACGTATGTACAAAGCATGTCTGAGAAAGACACACTGAATGATCATAGTCCTAAGTGTCTGTAAATAGTAACTCATTGACGCTCCTAATAGCCCTGTGTGGCAGGTGCCGCCAGTAGACAATTTTGCAAGTGGAGAAACTGAGGCAGAGGAGCGTTAACACTCTCAATGTCGCACAGCTAGCTTGCGAGCTGTCACGTGGACATGGGCACTTTGGCCTCAAAGGCTGTGCTCTTGACCTCTTAGTTCAGCTCCTCTGTGAAGGGTGGTTTTTCTCTGGGTGGTAAAATTCCGATGTTTGGAACTTTCTTCTTTGTACTTCTCTGCATTATTTGAGCTTTTGTGATACGTAGGTTTTGTTTTGTAAAAACAACAATACACTAGGGTTCTAAGGTGGGATTTTGATGCCTTTAAGAATTGGCTGTGAACACTCATAGGGACAAGCCACTCCCAGTCTCTTTTGTGGTGGTGAGACCATGGTCCGTGGAGTTGGGGACCCAGGGTCCTGCCCTGTCATCCCCCCACCCCAGGGCGCTCTGTGACTCTGGGTGAGTCACAGTGTCCAGGCACCACCTTTCTCCCAGCAAGGCCCCTGGCACAGAATAGGCCCTCAGTAAATGTCCACCGGCTAGAGGAGGAATGAATCACTGTGCCCTCTGGGTCTTGCCCCACCTCAGCCACCAAAATACGATCCTTGCCTTCCCCTGGGGCCCCGAGAATTAATGAATGAACTAAGTCACTGTAAAGTGCTAATAGTTTCAGGTTATTAGAAAGCTAAGTGGCAAGAGACACAAGACCCTACCAGATGGATGATTAGTGGTGCCCGTGGGCTGTGAGTTGGGGGTGGGTATGGCCATCGGAGAGTCCCGGAAATCAGTGCCCGGGCTGGTAGGAGAAGGGTTCAGGCCTCACCCCAGGAATGGGGCTGCTGGGAGTTTTCTGCCCGTGACCCCACTCGTGACTCCTGCTCCTATCACCCAGCCTCGAAAAGGCTGGGCCCGCAGGGCCATAAATTCCTGCTATCATCAGACAGCATCTCTACAGCTCAGGCTGTTTGCCAGGAGCCCTACAATTATTTTTATCACTTACCAGTCCTGTAATTATTTTTTATCACTTTTTTCTCACAGCAGCCTTGCAAGCAGGGCTAGTTTTGCTCTCTTTCGGTTTGGAGTTGGGGGAACCCAGCCCATGGAGGGTTTCGGAGAATTTCCTGGCTTTGCCCAAAGCTCCAGAGAGCCTCCGGGTTTGAACGCACAGCCCCTTGGGGGGTCCATGCTGGTGCTCCATGTGAGGCCAGAGGCTTTGGGAGAATTGGGAGTGGAAATTGGGAATCATCAGGAGTGTTAGGCTCGGCTACTTTGGAGCTGGGTGACCTAGGGCAAGTCACTCGGCCTCTCTGTGCCTCAGTTTCTTCATCAGTCAAATGAGGAAGTAATACTAGGACCCACCTCCTAAGTTAGTACCCACAGGTGCTCAGTAACTGAGAGGTTCTATTTAACTTTGAGTTAGAACCTGGATCCCCAACTCATACCTGGGCCTGCTAGATGACTTGGGCAAGTCTCTTGCCCTCTCTGAGCCTCAGATTCCTTATCTGTGAAATGGACATTGTCTTGCCTGCCCCACACTCTGGCTCGCTCATCTCCAGTCCCATCAGCTTGGCCTTCTTCAGGTCCTCAAATCACCGTCTGTTCCCTCTACTTGGAACCAAGGGCAACCTTTCGCCTCCGGCTTTGCCTGGTTAATCTCCATAATCATCCCAGAAGGCCTTCGTTCCCTCCCTCCCTTCTTTTCTTCACTTGTTCAACAAATGTTTATTGAGCCCCTACTATGTGCCAGGACTGTGCTAGGTGGTGGATGAGACCAGCCAAGTCCCTGTGCTCACGAAGGGGAGATAGACAATGAACCAAAAAGACGTGAAAAGCAAAGCAAAAAACCCCAAGGCAATTACAGACTGTGTTAAGCCCTTCATAGGGGAAAACTGTAGCCCCGGAAGAGGAAGCAAATGGGGAAGGCTGCTTTCTAGAAAGGCCTCTCCGAGGAGACGCTTCCGTTTGAATTAATCATTTATTTGAATATGCACGTGGTGCAAAATTCGAGCAATGTCGCCCAGTTGAAAGTGCTTCTCCCTGCCATGCCCCCTACCCCGGTCACCAGCTTTGTATTCTCCTTCCAAAGAGGCCGCTGTTTGTCAGTTTCTTGTGGATGAGTGACAGTTCTAGTCAATCTGAACCACAAGCAGCAGCAGCGGTTTAAAGGTGTGGGAGAAGAGGAGTCCAGGCAGAGGGAACAGCCAGAGCAAAGGCCCCGAGGCCCGAGCCCGAGAGAACCAGGACGGCAGAGGCGATCAGAGCCTCTGATATGGGGCCTGTGGGCCGTGGGAAGGAGTTTGGATGTTACTCTCTGTGGCTTGGGTACCGCTTTCGAGTTGGGCGTGGGGTAGAGATGAGCGTATTCTGATCTGTGTTTTATATAAACACTGTGGAGAATGGATTTAGGGGTCCAGGTGGGACAGGGAGACCAGCGAGACGGCACCTGTTGCGTTTGGGATGGTGAAAACCAGGGCCAGAATGCGGGAGTGAGGGGCCGGGGGAAGCGGTCAATGTGGGTTGTGTGGGAGGCGGGTGGAGACCAGCGCGGGTCCACACGCTCTCATGACATCTTCCCGCTGTTAGTTCCGTCTTGGTGGTTATTGGATTCACCTTGCGCCCTTGTAACCTGGCGCGGAGTGGGCACTTGGGACGTGTTTGCTGAAGAGGTGACTAAAAGATGAAAAGGCCCTTTGTAAGTGGAGACACGCCCCTTGAGAAATGGCCCAGCAGCCTCCTCCGTGCTCCCGCCTCCCCCGGCTTGGGCGCTCCCCTCCACCATCCGCGCCTGCGAATCACGCCCAAATCATCCCGCCATGCGGAGCCTGCTTCTGATCGGCAGCATGTTAGAACCTCAGCCCGAAGGTTCTCGTATTTTCTCAGCTCAGAAACCCTTTTCCCATGAAAGCCTGATATAAAAAATATATAGAAAGTTATTTTATAACTTCAAATACCTAAGAACTTGGGTAAAAGGTGAGCAATACAGATGCAATTCTCAACATAGATAATATTGTACAAAGCTCATGGAGAAGAGCAGGCTGCTTTGTTAAACCCCACAGTGTCGCCCTGGGGCACACCTGACAATCGCATTCTTTTCATTTATCCAAGAAAGAACCATCGGCGGCTTCCTGCAGGGAAGCCAGGCTCCACGTCCAACGACAGCCTCTAGTTTCATTTGCATCCAAATGCAATCCTCCTTCAACCAGAGAAATATTTCCAAATGAGAACCATCTGTGTGTATGTTTCAATAGGTTTATATAATTTAGAATAACATAAATTTTCAAGATGCACAAAGCCTAAGTGGACAGCTCAGGAATCATCACAAAAACAACACCACTGTGTCACTGTCATCCAGATGAAGAGAGAGAACCCGCCAGCCCCCCACAGCCCTCCCTGTGCCTTCTCCTAGTCACTCACTACCTACCCCTCCCAAGAGTAACCACAATCCTGCCTCCTAACATCCTAGACTAGTCTTGTCTATTGTTGAAATTTATAGAAATGGAACGCACAGGGTGTATTCATTTGTGAGAGTCATTCATATTTGTAATAGCTTGAGTGCATTCATTCTCATTGCTGCAGTGTTCCACTGCGTGAATATATCACAATTTCAGATACTGATGGCTTTTTTTTTAACATCTCGCTGGTGGGGGTGGGTGGATGGGGGCAGGAACTGGGTTTGGATTACAGATAAGTTTTATTTTATGCACCTGGTGTTTTGTTTTGTTTTCACTGAATTAGTTGCTGTTAAAGATGGATGTCTGGCTTCTCTTAGAGGATCTGTCATGGCAGGGCCCCCAATCCCAAGTGCCTGGAGATGAGTCCTGGCTGCCCCTCCTCAGTACATATATTCCATTCCCTTTTTGCCACAGTCTCCACCACCCCCTGTTGTACTACAACTAGGCCACCTCACTCACTAATATTGCCCACCTGGCCCTGTAAATACGTGAGTCTTCCACTCCAGCTTTAATTCATCAGAAGTGGCCCCAAATATTTTATTCTGAGGTCTACACAACAATGGATAGATCTGGCAGACCAAGATAGAATATAAGTTGTCTCTACTGGGTTAAACTTTGGAATTCATGTTTGAGTGCTCAAAAAATTTATCATTATTACTATTTCAAAAAATGTCTTAAAATGTATTTTCACTATTATTATTACTGTTACCACTTCAAAAGATGTTTTAAAATCTATTCAAATGTGTAGTAGAGGGCATGGTTAAATGTGGGTGCTTTGGACCCAGATGGCCTGGAGTCAAATTCTGCCTCTGACACTCAGGAACTGTGTGACCTCAGGTAATTATGGAAACTCTCTGTGCCACTGTACAAGGGGGAGGCTAATATTATTTACCTTACTGGATTCTTATGAAGATTAAATGAGCTAATACTCATAAAGTCGTTAGAAAAGCTTCTGGCACAATATTCAACGTATGTTAGCTATTTATGATTTTTAAAATTATTGTGGGCAGGCTGACCATCTGACCTGCTGGGGTGACCAACCATCCCAGTTTGCCCAAGACTGAAGGAGTTTTCAGGATACAGGACTTTCACTGCTAAAACTAGAAAAATCCTGGGCAAAATAGGATGAATTGGGCACCCTCGGCCTGCCTGACAGTTATTTCTCACCGTAACTTGACGCACTGGCCTTTCACTTTGATTAAATTTTATTAAAAATAATATTTGAGTCCCATGTTGTGGAATCCCTAGAATATCCCCTATGATATAGTTTCTGCAAAGCACCAATCTTGCCTACATCTTACCCATTTTACAGATTGGGCAACTGAGGCCCAGGAGTGCAAAGCAGCCCCCTGTTGGCAGCAGAGTTCTTCCCCGGCCCCCGCCTTGATGCTTCTCCCCCATCACTCCCTCCGGATAGCTGATGGATACTGCTCCTTTGGTGCTAACCAGGTCCTAGGTAGCACACTAAATGCTTTCCGTTAATGATTCTCACAATCATCTTAGGCGGTGGCTCTACTGTGATACCCGTTTGAGAGACGACACCTCCTTCTTGCCTTCCATCCTACCCATATCCCCGTATTCATTCATTCTATATATATTTGCCCGACTGTGGTTTCCTTCGAACTCCTGTTCCAGGGAACATCCCCCAGGCTCCCTGGGTCTTATTTCGCCGCTGAGTCTAGTCCCTTGTCTTCCGCAGTCTGTCTTAAGACATTGTCGAAGGACTTTTTTTGGCTCAATCAGCAAATATCTGCTGAGCTCCTACTGCTGGGGCTATGTGGTGAATGACACACAGATCCTGCCTTCAAGGACTCAACTCTGGTGGGGGCCCCAGTTCATCAGGGTCTCTCCCCCATTGCACGGTGGGTGGCCATCATCAAGACCCAAATGAAAGACTGGGTCTTTTCCTCTCTGTGCCATTAAGAAGAGGCCAACAGCAGGCGTGTAAATGAGAGGATCACATCACAGTGCAGGGAGGGCAGCAGGCTTTCAGAGCTGTCAGCCGTGAACTGTCAGGGTGCAGGCAGGGAGCAGCTGGCATCTCAAAGGGTTAAGCCAGGGTTTCTCATCTCAGCACCATCGACATTTGGGGCCGAATTACTCTCTGTGGTGGGGCTGTCCTGTGCATTCTAGGATGTTTAGTGGCATCCCTGGCCTCCACCTGCTAGATGCCAGTAGCACCCCCACACCAGTCATGACAACCAAAAATGTCTCCAGACATTGCCAAATGTCCCCGGAGGGGAAACTCATCCCAGGGTGAGAACCACTGGCTTAACTGAAGCAAATTTAATGCAGGGAGTGTCTACAGAGGCGTGAGCAGGCCACGGGAAACGTCAAGGAAGAGTGAGGCACCAGGGACAAGGCACAGCGGGGAGCTGTTATCACCCCAAGGCCTGAGGGGGCAAGAGGGACAGCAGCGTTCCTGCTCCTGGAGCCAGCTGGAGCTGTGGAAGTGAGGCCAGGACAGGAGGTGAGGCCATGCAAAAACACGGCCCTGCCAACATTAAGGCAAAACAGGGACGGGGCGGGTGGCATAAACACCCCACTTATCCCTCATCCTGCCTTTTAATCTCCCGCTGACTCCTCCCTTTGATGGAATCCAATGGAAGTCAGGAGGCATGGGTGCGTAGAGCAGGGTATGCGAGGGCGTGTGGAGGTGGTGCACAAGCGGGGAATAACCATCACAGGGAGGCAGCAACGGAACCCGGACCCTGGACATTTGAGGTCAGTCTTGTAACTTGCGTGGGAGTTTTCCAAGTGGAGAAAAGGGGAAAGGGTATTTCAGCTAGAGAGAACAGCACGTACAGAGGCATGGAGTTACAAAAGAGCCTGGATCGCCTAATTGTTTATTTCATTATGATTGTTTGTTTGATTGATTGACTCTGGTCCATGTCCACTTGGTGAAAATAAAACATTCAAAAGGTACAAAAGGGCATAATGAAAAGAAGCTCTTCCTCCCACCGCTGACCCCAGCTGCCCAGGTCACCTCGTCAGAGGCCACTTTTCTCTCCTGTCTCTTATCACCTTCTAGAAAGAGTCAATGCAAGTGCTAGCTGGTAAATGTATGTGATGTGTGTCACTCAAACTCCTAATCTGACTTAATTTCACTGATGTTTGTGGAACCCCTACTTGCGCAAAGAAATGGACTGAGAGCTCTGGCCTTGGCCTCTAAGCCCGGCCCTTCCCTAAACATGGTGTAGTTGTAGGCACGCCGCTCTCACCTCCTCATTTCCTCCTCCAAGCAAGGAGTGAATCTTCAAGGGTCCTTCCAGCTCTGTGGAGCTTGCCCACAGCTGCGTTGTTCAACTGACGTTTTGGGGATTAAACTGAATTAAAGCTGAACCACTGGCAAGAAAGAAATTGCAACACGGGAGCACACATAAGCCTTGGGTGTGGTTCTGGAGACCGCATGTTGCCGTTTTGGGGAGACGAGTGAGGTTTCTGTCTCCAAAAACCTGCTCTTGTCTGAGCCCACAGAACAGTTGCCTAGGAAGGAGTGCTATAGTATGGCCTCGAGGGTGGGCTGGATTGGGAGCAGGTTGGGTCCTACTAACTGGGTGGCACTTGGCCCAGGGGAGACCAGATCTGCCTGGCTACCCACAGCTGGCGTCCGCAGCATTTGAGGAGTTTAAGAGCAGAAGGAGGAGCTGCGAAGGCCAGCAGGCCACAGATGTAAGGAGCCCCACAGCCAACTGGTAAACCTGACGGTGCCTAGGAGCAAACAATCAAATCTGGGCACCAGATGCCCAGCCGGAAGCCCAGAAGCCGGAGTAACCCAGGTCGCCAGGAGCAGACGAAAGCAAGGCTCTTCCATCCTGATCTCTCTTGTTCTCTCAAGAGCCAGTTCTTTCCTGACAATGCCCGTGTGTCGAGCACTTAGGGGAAACGCGCTCACCACCCATGGGCAACCCGCTGTGTGCAGTGCTGACCATGCACCAGCTCTCACCCCTCCGGCGGCTTGGCGGGAAAGGAGTTGGTGATTCCCACTTTGCAAACAAGGAAAACTGAGGCTCGGGAAGGAGCGGTGCAAGGCAGCATGAGATCGGGGATTATAAACATACACCGACAACCACGGGCGTTCGTATCAAAGAATTATGGCGTGTTAAGCAGAGAATCAGAGAATCTCAGAATCACAAAGCCCAGAAGTTGCAGACCCACAGGTGACCAGTATAATCCACACCCCTGTCTGTTCACCAGGCCGTGGCTGAAACCTCTCTCTTGGGCCCGTCTCCCATCCATTCAGGCCTCTTCTCTCACCTGGGGTCTGGTTTCAGCCTCCTCTCTGATCTCTCCTCCTTCCAAACCTGCATGCAGCAGCCAGAGGCGTCTTTCCAAACTCTAAGCACACTGTGTTACTCTTCCCCTAAAAACCCTCCACGGGCTCCCCTTTGCCCTTAGGATAAAGTTCAAACTCCTTGACACGGTTTACTAGGTCCTCTGTCACTAGCCAGTCTCTTGCCATTCTGATTCTCTCCAGCACCCCCTCCCCAACTCTACACCAACTCATACGGACCTCTTTTTAGTTCATCAGATATGCCATGCACTCTCTCTCCCTCTCTCTAACCCCTGGACCTTTGCACTTGCTGTTCTCTCCACTTGGAACATGGTGTACACCAGCACCCCTTTTTCTGGTTCGGATATTCTCTCTCTCTTCCTGTCTCCTCTGGGAAGCCATTTCTGCTCACAGAAGGACTTGGTGAAACAGAAGCCTAAAATCTCAGAATCATAGAATTATAGATTTACAGAGTATTAGAAACAGAAACTGAGACTCCCAGAAGCTTGGGATCTCAAGGTTGGAAGAATTCTTGTACAGACATCTTGTCCAAGGACCATTAGTAGATTAGGAAAAGTCTCAATTGTGCCCTTTCTCTTACTTAATTTCTGGTTTTGCATGTATTTATATAATATTACATTAGTGTCTCTTAAATATTTATTTTTATCATGTGTCCTTCTATAATATTTATTGAGCATCTAACTTATTTATTAACCAATGTTTGTTGAGCGCATACTATGTACCAGACACTGTGCTGGACAACCGTATTTTATCTATGGCTGCATAACAAATGATCTCGATTGAAAACAGCAAATGTTTATTATCTCATGGTTTTTGTGTGGTAGGACTTAAGGAATGGCTTGGCTGGATGGTCGGCTTAGGGTCTCTCATGAGGTTGTAGTCACAGCGTCAGCCAAGGCCATGATCACCTGAAGGCTTGACTGGGGCTGGAAGATGCACTTCACAGATGGCTCGTTCACATGGCCGGCAGTTGACAGGAGACCTCAGCGCCTCTGCATGTGGACCTCACCCCCCAAGGCTGCTTGAGCATCCTTACAACATGGCTGCTGGCTTCCTCAGAGCAAGCGATCCAAGATGGCAAGATGGAAGCCACAATGCCTTTTACGACTTAGCCTTGAAAGTCACACTTCTTCATTTCCACAGCATTCTAGTGATTATACAGGACAGCCCTATTCAGTTGGGAGAGGGCTACATAATGATGCGAATACCAGGAAGTGGGGCTCGTTGGGGGCCCTCTGGGAAGGTGGCTACTGCAGAAGCATTGAACAAGACTGACAAGGTCCCGGCTCTTAGAGTGAACAGCCTGAGGGCTAGAGGAAGACAGTTCATTGATATACAAATAAATAGATAATTTCAGATAGTGGTAAGTGCAATGAAGACAAGCAAACAAGACAATAAATTAGAGCAGCGGTCAGCAAACTATGGTCATTGGCCAAATCTGGCCTGCTGCCTGCTTTTGTAAATAAAGTTTTATTGGAACTCAGCAATGCCCATTCACTCACATATTGTTTGCGGCTGCTTTCACGCTATAACAGCAGATTTAAATGGTTGCAACAGAGACCATAGAGCCTGCAAAGCATCCTATACTTAGCTAAGTTGGTTAGGGAAGGCCTCTCTGAGAGGCAACATTTTGGCAGAGACCTGAATGGTTAGACGGAAGCAGCCACCAAAAGAGTTGGGGAAAGAATGTTCCAGAAAAAGGGACCATAAGGGTAAAATTTGAGAAATGAGAACAGCATTGGTGTGTTGAGGAACAGGGAGGAGGCCAAGGGGGCTGGGATGGAGTGACCAAAGGGGCAGAATGGTAGGAGATGACCTCGGAGAAGTGATCAGGGTCACCTTGGGGCCCTGGTGATGGGTTTGAGTTTGTTCTAGGGTGATGGGAAGCCACTGGAGTGTTTTAAGAGGGAGAGGTAGGATCTGATGGGGATGGGAGACATGCTGGTGTGGTCTGGTCCTGTCCTCTGAGCAGGACAGTGCCTCAGCTGTCCCTCTAAGCACAGCTGTCCCAGAACTTGTTGGTCTTGAGAAGACCCAGGCAAGACCTTCAGCATCATCTCTCGACTACGTGTTCAGGACTCGGCGATCCCTCTTGCCAGAAAGCCCTTTCGTTTGACCCATTTTGAGTCCCTTGCTCTCCCTTCCTCTAGGCAAGAAGCTTCCCTCTTCTAGATCTAGGGAATCTGTGAAGTTGGGGAGAGCACTGGATTTGGAGCCCTGGATTCCAAACTCTTCCCTGACACCGACTCATCTGTGACCTTGAGAGAGTCAGGCAACCTCTCTGGGCCACAGTTTCCTCATCTGTAAAGGGAGGTGAGAGTCCAGTCTGCTTGGTCCAAGGCAAGATGATTAAAGGTGGGGTTGTGCTGGGCACATATACCCCGGTCCTAGGGAGAGATCGAAGGACATGTGACAGCCCAGCTTGGTGTAGCTTGGCCAGGCTGGGGTTGCTGACTTGGGTGACGGGAAATAGGGGTGATTGGTCCATTGGGCAGAAGGTGTCCTGCCAACCCTCTCCTGCTTGAATTTCGAACAACAGGGCAGCTTGCTGCCTCCCGGAACTCCTTGGGATGGCAGACTAGAGTTGTTTGGCTCGGGGCTAGACCTTTGAGGTAGACGGGAAGGTCAGCGACCATGTCCAAGTCAGCCTTGGGTATTAGAAAGAGCATAAGATCTTTGTCAGAGAGAAGCCCGACTCTGCCACTTACTTGCCCCATGTCCTCTGTGTCCTTGGTTTTCTCATCTATGAATTGGGTAGAATCTAACTAAGAGGCTTCAGTTGTAAGAGGCACTAGCATTTTGTGTACCACTAAGAGAGAGAACACATTGATAATTCAATCATGACATAATGCTTTCTTAGCACTTTGAGTTTTTATTTTACAGCTATTAAAGAGCTCTGACACTTTTTAAAATCATACACCACTCTTGTGCATAAGTATAAAGGAAAATATAGATGAAATAAACTAGTTAAGGAACTCCTAAAACTTCTCCACGGTCAGCACCCAGCTCACTTAGACCACTGTCCCACTCAGAACCTTCCTTGTCCATGTTTGTTCACACACTGTTGTCCTCCATACCGTCAAACGCTTTGATCACACAGCATTTCCTGGGAGAACGCTCCACTACGGTCTCTGGGATTTTCCTCCCACCGCTTCCTCCTCTTCTGCAGGTCTGACTCTGGCGCCTTCTTGCTTTTATCAGGAGGTGTCAACAGAGGGTTTTTGGGAAACAACCAGGATCCATGTCCCTCCTTCAAATGATCCTTAAGCCGTTTGTGATGAAATAGACAGGGGTGCAGCTGTCCAGTCAGGCCACGGAAATGATGGTGAGAACCAACCAGGTCATGACCGACACCTGATCTGACCAGCAGCGCCGTAGGATGTTGTTGATTTAAAGACACATCCTAAATTCAGACATACCACAGTGTGGAAAAAGGTACATCACTGAATTTTTAAAATGTCACAATAACTGCTGTCTCCTGCGGTTTACGCGAAGATGGAATGATATAAATCTGTGACCTGGGGCCCTGACTAGAGGCCCCAAAGTGCCCAACTCAGCAGGGGCCACCCCTTGGCATTGCTCACCTGTCCCCTGACTCTCCTGGCCTGGGACATCGCCCTCGCAGGCCCCGCTCGGGTTTATGGCAACAATCGCTGCCCCTGCCAGACATGATCTCAAAGCTATAAAGGCTTTTACAGTTTCTCTCTCCCCCGAGATAAGCCTGGGGAGCCCTTCCCAAGGCCGGGGAGCAATTTCAGAGCCACAGGGGGAGGGGCTGGGCGTTGCACAAGTCGGAAAATAGAACAAGTTTTATGGCCCCAACTTCTCTAAAATACCACGTTCTCATATCCTCGGCTCGAATATGCTGGTGCAACCTCAGCACCTGGAGCACAGGGAAATTCATTTGTTCATTCATTCATTCGACAAACAGGGACTAGGGGGCAGGGCACACCAGTACGGATCTTCTCAGTTTGCCGCTATCATGGTCCGTGTGGACCCAGGACAACTCACTTCTTCTCATCTGTAAAACAAGGACAGTTCACTTGACCTGCTTCACAGCTTCACTGAGTGGCTACGCAAGACAACGAGTGTGCCAGCGCACTTAGCCCACTGTAGGACTGCAACCCACGTTGCTCGAATCCCTCTCCCTCACGTCGACGTCCGTCTTACCTGTTCTTAGCTCCTCTTTCTCTTTCCGGCCTGGATGGTGGAGAGGTCTGCCGTGAAGTCCTCACCAGCATCTTTCTGCTGGCCACCCTCCCTCTTTCAATGAGCTCGTGCAACTACTTGGTTTTTTTTTTTTTTTCTTTCATATTTTTTTATTAAGGTATAATTTCCATCCAGTAAAACTCACCCTAGTAAGTGTATAGTTCTGCAAGTTTTGGCAAATGTATACAGCCAGGTAGCCACACCGCAGTCAAGACACACAACATTTCCACACCCCCCGAGCCCCTTCCCCTCTGCCCCTTTGTGTTCAAACCCCCTTCCCAGCCCCAGCCTCCGGCAGCCACAGTTTCTGCCCCTAGAGTTTTGCCTTTTCCAGGATATCATATAGATGGAATCACATCGTATGTGGCCTTTGGGGTCTGACCTCCTGCCCTCAGAATGGTGCATTCGAGACCCAGGTGGCTTGTACCAGTAGTTCGCTCCTTTTTCTTGTTGAGCAGTGTTCCCATTTGGCTTTTAACTCACATCTATGCTATGACTTGGACTTTTTCTCTCCAGCCCAACTTTTCCCTGAGCTCTAGGCTTGTATATCCAATGAGTCCTTGGATGTTTAATTGGCATCTCTAACAAACCTTTCCCAAGGAAACTCTGCTTTCTAACCCGAATCTACAGCTCCTCCAGGCTTCCACATGTCAATAATCAGCACCTCCAGCCCCACGGTTGCTTCTCTTCTTTCCTTCCCATATTCAATCCGTTAGCAAGTTCTTGGTGGTACGACATCCAAAACATGCCAATCTGACCGCCTCTCCCCGCCCCAACCTGTCTTCGTTTCCAGGGCTGCATAACAAATTGCCCCAAACATAGTGGTTTAAAACAACACCCAATTGTTATCGCAGTTTCTGGTGGAAGTCCAGGCATGGTGTGATGGGGTTCTCTGCCTGGAGTCTTAGAACTGAAATCAAGGTGTCGGCCAGGCTGTGTTCCTACCTGAAGGGTCTGAGGAAGGATCCACTTCCAAGCTTGTTCACATTGTTGCCTGAATTCAGTTCCTTTTGATTGTAGGACTGAGGTCACAGTTTCCTAGCTGGCTGTCAGCTGGGGGTTGCCCTCAGCTTCTAGAGACCACCTGCATTCCTTGCCATGTGACCCCCTCCATCTTCAAAGCCAGCCACGGAGAATCTCCCTCACACTGAATCCCTCTCATCCTTCGAATTTCATTTGCCAAAGAGCCCAGCCCCCTTTCAGGGCTCACTGATTATGTCAGGCCCACCACGACACTCTCCCCATCACAAAGTCAGCTGGTTTGGGGCCTTCATTACATCTGCAAAATCCCTTCCCAGCAGCACCAGCAGATAGTGTGTGAATAATTGGGAGAAGGTGTGTATAGACCAGAGGGCAGGAGTCTTGGGGCCACCTGAGAATTCTGCCCACTACCCAACTCTAGTCCAAGCTGCCATTATCCCTCCCCTGGGGACTGCACAGACTGCCTCTGGGCTTCTCGGCTTCCACTCTTCTTCCATGTCATCTGGTCTCTATGCAGCAGAGAGTGACCTTTTAGGGACGTGAGTCAGATCGCATCACCTCCCTGTTCAGAAACTTCTAAGAGCTTTCCACTGCACCTAAAATAAAATGCAAGACCTTTCTCACGGCCTAGAGGGCCCCATCTGGTCCTGCCCCTGCCCACCTCTCAGAGGTCATCTCCATCCACTCTGCTCCAGCCACACTGACCTTTTTGCTCGTCCTCCCTTATGCTCAGCTTGTCCCCGCTCTGGGCTTTTACACTCGCCGGTCCCTCCACCTGGGTGCTTCCCCCAGAGCTCAGTGTGGCTGGCCTCCCTCATCCTCCAGATCTCAGCCTAAATCCACATCCTCAGGGAGGCCCTCCTTGACCCCCCAATCTGATGTTATCCCATCCCCAGTCCTCTCAAATTACCCCCTTTTCTTATTTTTATTTCACTCACACTTTCACGGTAACTTGTATTATTTGTAAAACACTTGACTGTTTGACAGCTTGACAGCACTTGACTATTTGAAATTACCTTTACTTCTTTACTCAAACATTGTCCGCCTGCTCTCTCCAGAAGATAAACTTCCTGAAGTCAGGGACTTTGTTTTGCTCACGTGTCCCCCCACGCCTTGAAAGGTGCACAGCACACGGTGGGCACCCTCCTAGTAGTTGCTGAGCGAGTGAACGAATGCATGTAAGTCTTTCGGATTGGTTCCCTCCGCTACACCTTTGCTGCCACCATCTCAGTATAGAGCTCACCACCTCTCACCTGGTCCAGCACTTGAGCATCTTCACGGGTCTCCCTACTTAAAGTCACACCCCTTTCAATCTGTCCTCCACGAAGCTACCAGAATGAGCCTTTAAACATACAGATCCGGCCATAGCCTTCCCCCGATCTCAAATCTCCTGTTGGTTCCTGTTTCCCCAGAAGAAATTCCAGTGGCTCAGTGTTTTGAGGCCCCCACCACTTGGCCCCAACCAACCACCATACTGTGCTTCCAGATGTGGGATAAGGACCTTCAGTGGCTGGCTGAATGATTTTAGAGATATAAAAGGATGGCATTAAGTGACACTACCCCTAAAGTCTGTCTCTTTACAGGTCTTACTTACTTCTGAAAACTCGAAGGAGAAAATCTCCACTACATAGCAGATGCCTTTAACATCTCTCTAAACACTTGTCAATACCCCATTTCAAAAAGACAGAGCAGAGTTTTTCCTGGACAATCCTATCCAGCTCCACCTTAAGAACATTGCTTTCTTTTCACTTTAATTTTGCAATTGCCTCATATTTACAGCAAATGGTACTGGTTTCTCATTTATGTCAGTGGTCCATGTAAAGAGAATGATTACAAATTGATTTAAAGAAAAATATTCAGTAAGGGAAGATACAGTGGTCCTCGGGTATGGAGAGGATCAAGGTGGCGTGTGCATGACTGCAGGCTGGGAAACTGGTGTCCGTCCTCCCTCCCATCCACGGGCTGTGCCTCCTGCTGCCTGCCAACTTGTGCTCCTTCTCTCTCCTCAGCCTCGAATGCACTTCTGTCTCTTCTTTGCTGTTCTCTGCATCCTTCTGAGGTGAGTGCACACCACTGCCTTTCCCAGACCGAAGGCTCTCTTCCTCCCTCACTCTACCATCTCACCAGCTGTCACTCTCATTCCTTTGGCTCTTAATGTTCAACTGCTTGTTATTTTTCCCTCTACAATTAAAAATTATAAGCTCCAAGAGGGAGGCACTGTGGGACTGGGTCTTTACCACCCCCGGGATGCTTGGCTCAGGGCTTTGCCCATGGACATTTGTCAAACGAGTAACTTTCCATGGCTCACACTACTTCTGTGCCCACCACGCAGTGGCTGAGTCCTCAGTGTCCTCCTCAATTCCACCATGGTGGCCCCTGGAGTCAGACATAGGCGTTTGAATCTTGGCTGTCACACCAGCTATGGATCTTTGGCAAGTCCCTTCCTCATTTGTAAAACAGAACAACAAGAATACGTGATTCAGGGGGTTGTTGTGGGGATTAAATTAGGTCCAGCCATGTTTGGTAAAGAGGAAGAGGTCCATAAATGTTGTCTTTGGCAACAGGATTTGGGTTTTAGCTCCACCATCATCAAACAGCTGCCTGGGATCCTCTGATTCAGGTCTCTTAGATCACGTCTTAGAATTTACAAATGACGCATCAATTGGAGAAATGTAGATCAAAGGCGATCTGGATCCTACAAAAGAGGAAGTAGGGCAATCCCACCAATTTGGGATGACAGGTCCTTCACACTGATGGAACTTCCTTTGGATCCTCAAGCAGCCTGTCACCCAGAGTCCCTTCCAGTTCTCATTCCCGTTCTTTGAGCAATGGGGCTCCATTTGGGATAATGCGGTAAGAAGCTTCCAGTATCACTGCTGGGGAAGCAACCTTTGTAGGGGGACTGAACTCCCAACGCTCAATGAGGCCACATGGGTTGGTAGAAGAAGTGTGGGTTCAAGTCCTGGTTCAACTGCTCATGAACTGTGTGCCTTGGACAAGTTCCTTCACCTCTCTGAACCTCGGTTTCATCACCTCTAAAATGGGGATAATGGGATTTGCTGTTTGTCACCCAAACTGATGTTGTTTTGCAACTGAAATGGAAATCAAACTTGAAGCTCTGGCCGCCCACGCTGAGATTTGAGATTAACTGGAGCAAAGGGCTGATGAGGTGGAGGAGCCAAGGGCAGAGGAATTTATGGCAGCCCAGGGTTTATGGTTTTGATATGGATTTATTAAGCACACTCTAGGACTGCAATAGCCTGCTCTGGCCCCCGCCCGCCATGTCCGTGCTGCCAGCGGCATGGACAGGCTTCTGTTGCAACGTTATGGAAACATTTCCTGGTGCTTGTGAGTGGAGGAAAGGGACAGGGGAAGGTGGGAGTGGCCTCAGGGACCAGGCAGGCAGCTAATGGGTGCTCTTAGGCTGGAGAACTTAATGGTTTCCTCTCCCTAGAAAGGGCCTGGCTGAAGAGTTCATACTCCAAGCCCCCAGAGGTGGGCACTGGGGATACCTTGTATACACAGCAGCTCTTACAGTTACTATTAGCTCATTCAGTTGAATCCTGACAAAGCCCCTGGAGGGAGGTATCATTCCCGTTTTACAGATGGTGCTCAGAGCGATGGAGTGATCTGACCAAGGTTACATTGATCACCAAGATCTGTGACTCCCAGACCAGAACTGTTGTCTCTTCCCTTTGGGAAGCTGAAGAGGTCACCCTGCTCCACCCCCATCCTTGACTGTCACCACACCTAGGCATCCCACAGTCCAGCCGTCAGTCTGCCCCGAACCACCCATTGCTGAATGCTGTGGTGTGCTGGTGAATGCTTAACAACTGGCTCTCCAGGGAAAAAGCCTTGATTTGCAGCGTTTGCCAGTTCTTGTGGTGTAAATACTCCCGCTGCCACTATCAATGTGACACTGTCCAACAGAGAGTTGGGAAAGGAGGGCAACAATCGGCTCTCACAGACCAGCTCCAGCACACCCCTGAGTGAACGTGAGGCTGTGGTCTGTGGCAGCCAAGGCACGAGGCCACCCACCTAGTTTATCAGGGGAAAGGACCAAGGTGGCTGCAGACCAGGCTGGAAATTCCCAAATGCATCCCTTGCTTTTATTCTTTCTTTAAACAACACTTGCTTTTATGAAATTTCCCTATGCCTACTTATCCCCCCTTGCTGGCAGGTTGACCCAGGTCCCTGGAAAGGACCTAGAACAGGGCTCTTGGACCCTGATGGTAGATGACAGACCTTTAGACCCTCTTACCAGTCTTCCAGATCTTCCCATCACCGCCTCTTATCCTCCTGCCTTCAAGAGGGAGGATTGACTTTCACTCTCACTACGTACTGAGTATTTATTTATTTTATTTTTTTGAGGAAGATTAGCTCTGAGCTAACATCTGCCACAAATCCTCCTCTTTTTGCTGAGGAAGACTGGCCTTGAGCTAACATCCATGCCCATCTTCCTCTACTTTATATGTGGGACGCCTGACACAGCATGGCCTGACAAGCGGTGCAGAGGTCCACACCCGGGATCTGGACTGGCGAACCCCAGGCCGCGGAAGCAGAACGTGCGAACTTAACTGATTTGCCACTGGGCTGGCCCCATACTGAGTATTTAGAATCAGGAGATCACAGTTAGATTCTCACCTCAGCCTCTCAAGGAAAAACCACCTCCTCTGAGCCTCAGTTTCATCTAGAAAGTGTGTGGGGGGGGGAATAATAATGTCTAAGCTGCTTACCTCTTGATGTGAAGACTAACACACAATAACGGATACGAAAGCATTTTGCACACTGTAAAGGCCCATCTGACTATTCTCATTCTTATTTCTATTACTCGAAAGGAAGAAAAGACACTCATCCAAGGACTTAGAAAACATAGGCGCCATTTATTTCGCTTTATAAACTTTTGTTAAAACACATAAGAGTAAGAAATGTTTTTTGCTTCTTTGCCCCATTAGGCAGCAGTGACGGGAGCTCAGGGGTCAGCAGAGGACCTAATGACATTCACACCTACAGGTAGAGGCTGACGGGATGCAGACCACTTCCAGAATTGCTTGACGTGAATTTCACAATTCATCCCAATCAGGGCAAATCACAGAGCAATTTGGCAGAAGTAATTGGGTTGGTCATCACAAGAAATCTAGGAGCATCCATTTCCAACCCTCCTTCTCCTCCGTCCACTCCCAGAAAAGCCACGTAGATTCTGGAAGCTTCTGAGAGCCGCCTAGAGAGGGGGTTGTCTCAGTGGAGGAATTTTAGGGCTTGTGCTTTTCAAGTCCATCAGATTTTATGTTTTAGGATCTCAACTCAGGTAGCAAAACAAAACAAAAAAAGATTTTCCAATGTGGTGTTCTCAGTTTAGAATCAGAAAAGTCAACTTCTCTTCATTTTGTTTCCTGCATTGCAACAAAATGATTAAAGTGGAATGGATGTCCTCCATGAAGGGTTGATTTGGGCAGAGGACTGACCCCCTGACCCAGAAGATTGCTATTGTTAAAGACACTGTTACCCTACTCCACCCCATGGGAAATTCTTATCTCAACACTGCTCCCATGACAGAGGCCTGAACGACACTGGGGCACGGAGTAGCAAAGATTGGGAAGGACCATGAGGACCAATTCCAGCTTGCCTACCTTGCTCCAGACCAGTTTGAGGCCCCTGGCTGGGATTTCTGGGGAACTGGAATGAGGTGTGGCTGAGGAAGGCTTGAGAGCTCTGAACAGGGGACAGTCTCTCCTGGGACTGGACTTGGCTTGGTGCGGTGGGAAGGCCCATCCTGACAGCACTGGAGATTTAGAGATTTCTCTTAGTCATACTGCCCAAATACCCTTCATGCCTCTTTGGTGAAAAAGAACACTCACCAATGATGGAATTTGGGGGCACTGGGGTGCTGCCCCCATCCACTCAGCAGGGTCAGCCCTGCATAGGAGGGGTAACCGGTCTAACTGTTCACCCTCCTATGTAGCACAGCTCTAGTCTCAGGACACATCCCTTTAATTCACACTGGCAAGTGGCATTTTCCAGAATTTCCCCAAAGCCACCAAGATTCTGCTTGGATGAGATGCTGGCTGTTCCATCCTGGGGTTTAATGGTTCCAGAATGTACTTTGAGTGTTCTCCCCAGAGCAGGTCTCAAACTTAGGCCTTCTTACCTCTCTCCTGCCCTCCCCCCCAAACTGTCCCACCCCAGAATGCCAGGCCACACTGGTGTGTCTCCCATGAACCAGACCCCTGATGCCCCTTCCCACAGACTTGGGGAGTAAAGAGAGAAAGGGGGTCCAAGGACTAGGAATTCTCCTTGTTTATCAGCACACAGGATTCTGGACCCTAACTGGACTTCAGCGCATCCTCAGGCCAATCTTTGTCCTAGGTGTGGGCAGGGCTCCTGAGAAGAATGAGGCTTTGGCTTCTGAGGTTGGTGAAGGGGGCGAGAAGTCCCTCAGCTTGATCACAGTGAGGACAGAGGGGTCCTTTCAGAGAAGATGTTCAGCCACCATGGTTAAGAGCTCTTGTTCTGATCCAGACAGACCTGGGATCAAGTCCTGACTTGGTCACTTACTACCTGTGTGACCTCCAGAAAAATCACTTAACCTCTTAGGTCTCAATTTCATCTTCTGTAACAAGCTTGGGGTAATAGGGAGGATGAAAGGAGATGACGCATGTCAAGTGCCTTAAGATAGTGCCGGGAATAAGGAAGAGCTTGAGACAGGCCCCGGGGGATAATTCTTCCTTGATGTCACTCCGACCTGAGGATTCTTCCACCCATCTTCTCCATGTCTAAGCCTCATCACTCTCACCTGGATTGCATCACTGGCCCCCATCTGATCTCCCTGCTCTCCCCCAACCTTCCAACCTCTGTCGCAATGCTGGCTTCAGCTTCTGAGGCTCGGCTCACTGCAAATCCCTCCTCTGCTTCTCACAGCCTTGGAGCCCAAATCTCAATGCCTCAGCTTGGCATTCAAGGCTCCCATGCTGCCCAGCGTGCCCACTCTGCTCCAGAAAACCCTGTCTTTCATCACCTCGCTCCTACACCCTTATTCTGACCTCTACACCTTGCCCAGGCTGTTTGCCCTCCTTGGCATGTCCTGTCTCACCTGCTCCACCAGTTGGAATCCAACCCATCCCTAAAGGCCTGGCGCATAGTCTGCCCCTTTCTGGATGCTTTCTCTGACCATGGCAGCTCCCTCCAAGCCCCTGCTGTCCACCTTGGATTGTTCTTGCATTGTTGAAGCCCTGCAGCTGCGTGAACTCCAACCTAAGGTCCCACCAAGGGTCCCTGAAGGGTTCCACCCCAGTCCCCAAAGAAGGGAAGAGCTGTGTGTCTTCCTTCTCAACAGTCAGTGCTTCAAAAATGTCCCTGGGATGACTGGGGGAATCGTTTCCAAGTCTTCCTCAGCCTCTGGGAGGCGGCTGTGGAGAAACTAGGACGGCTGAGCAAGGTGACAGGGGTGGGAGGAGAGGAGCACTGGAGGTCGGGGCAGCAGAACAGGGAGGGGTGAGGTGCCAAGATCTGACCCAGCCTTAAAGGGCTCTGCGTCTGGACACTGTGACAGCACTAGGAGAGAAGAAGTACTGGTCTGAGGGGAAGGGAGCTATGTTTAAGCAAGGTCCCACGTCGTCTCCAGGCAGCTGTCCTTTGGGGGTGAAGAAGTTGGGGGTAGATATGGAGGAAGGGGAAGGCAGTGGCTTCGGCAAGAGAAAGGTTGTCCAAGGCAGCAGAGGATTTTCCACCGGGGGTCTCTCCAAGTCAAAGCCCCGTCATCCAGAGCAGGGGATGCAGGGCGGCAATGGGATGCGACCCGCAGCCCAAGTTCTTGGGTTCTTTGCTATTTCCGTTCCTGCTCTGGGACTGCCCTGTTGTCACAGCTTCCTTCATTGGGACAAGTGACCACTGGGGCTCTCTGAGGGGGCTGGGGGCCCAGCAGAATCCCCGACCCCCAGCAGCTTGCTAGATGACTTCCTGCTTGGTGATGGTCGGCTGGGGAATGGCGGAGGGGGGCTTCACAATTGTGGTGATGGCTCCTGGCAAGAGCTTGTAGGGCTCAGACCCTGAGCCACCTGGCGGTGAGGGCTGTGGAGTCTCAGGGGTGGCTGGAGGGACAGAGAGACACACAGGAGTTGCTCAGAATTCCAGCCCCTTGGGGAGTAAACAAAGAGCCCTGGGGAAGCTCTTCCCCCTCTCTGAGACTTAGTTTCCTCTTCTATAAAATGAGAGCATTAAACTAGATGATGTCTAAGGTCTCTTACAGCTCAAACCTTCTGAGTCCTCAATCCTAAAGTCTAAGTTCCATGAGGTCTGGAAGGCTGCGGCTGGGCCAGGTTCTGTGGTTAGAGCCTTGTGCTCAGGTCCTATCAACTACCCCTCCTCCACTATTTGACGTGGAGATTGGGCGGCTTCTCCCAAACCAGAGTCCAAGTCTGACTCTCCCCAGTGATAACGGGACATGTGTCAGGAATACCCTTTCTTGGAGAGAAAGAGCAGCAGTTGATGAGACCCAAGAGTCTAGCTAACTGGCTCAAAAAATACCATTTCTTCCATATTTAAGAAGACAAGTAATGGAAACTCATCGGTCCCATTTCCACCACAGGTTTGGAAGGTAATTTTGACTATGACCCACTTAGCCAACTTTATTCAATGGCCACCTTTCCCAAAGAATAATCTGAATGAAATGCAATCTTATTTCGGTGGACCATCTCATCCCAATCATAATCTTACCCTTTGAAGAACTTTGCCCAATGACAAACATTCTTGTGAGATTTCACCTCAGAGGACAGTCTAGCCCATGCACATCCCCACCCAACGAATAGTCTCACCCAATCGTCTAATGGATAGTCTTACCCAGTGGGCAGCTTACTGCAACGACCAATTTTACCCAATGGACAACATCACCTAATGGAATTCTCACCCCAATGGACATCTTCACCCAGTGGGCGACCTCTTCCAGAGGACTGCCTCATCCCAAGGACAGCCTCATTCAGAGGAGGCTGTCAATCACCTCATTGAATAAACAGCCTTAACAAATGGACAGTCTCACCCCTCATTCCCTACCCTGGAGCACAGAGAACTGTGGTATCCCAGTTCCCATCTTCCAGACCCAACCTTCTCTTCACTCCCCTCTTAGGCCCCAACCTCACCCCTTCCTCCGTAGAGCCCACGTTGCCCACCTGCCTGCCCCCTAGGTCGGGGCCACTCACACATCTGTCCATTGCTGAGGTGAGAGGGCATTGTGTTGGCAACAATGACATTGGTGCCCATGTGTTCCTGCATCAGGTGAGGGTGCAGGGGGTGATGGGCATGAGGTGCATCACTGGAGGACCCTGCAGGTAGAGAGGGGACTCAGTCAGGATGGAGAGTTTGGAATAAGGACCATGGGGTCTTAGGGGACCATCTTCCTCAGGTGTGCCCAATCAAACTGCCCACGCAATATTGACAGTACCCATTGGGTACCTATTCCTAGGTTAGTAAACTGGGCTTACCATTCCTATCCATAGGCTTCATGAGGGTATTGAGAGGACCCAACAAACTAAGAGAACAAAAGTGATTTGAAAGAAACAAGGTACATATAAGGAAGCTCTGAGATCATTTAAATATTATAATGAGTAGTATATTGAGTGCATGTTAATATAATGGATTTAACCAATGGCTCTCAAAGCTCCTTGGCACACAAATCCTTCAACCATTTGGATGCAACTCACCTTTCAGTCTCGTCCCCGACATGGCAGCTTCAGCCAAATAGACCTACTTATATCATCTACTTTTCCTGTACTTCCCTCTCTCTATACTTCTGCTCGTGTGTTGCTTCCACTGGAGATGGCTTCTCTACCCTTCCCAGGTCCACAAGTCCAAATTCTGGCTCAGCTATTTCCTCCATCGGGAAGCCTCTCCTGATTCTCCCCACTCCAGTAAGAAGTAAACTTCTCCTTCCTGGTAATTGCCGTCGTAATTTATCTGTACCCCATCTTTTGGGAATAACCACTTGTGTCTGTGAGCATCACACTTACAGGCATATTTTTCTTCTCTTTTTGAGGGGCTAGCAATGTGTCTGGAGCACAGTCACTGCTTCAAAAAATGTGTCAGAGAGTGATAGTACCATATAGGATGTGGTTTCATAATAGGCCATGGTCACTAATATGAAGATGATGGAATCTTAGGGCTTGCCAGAAGCCTCTAAAGTACACCTGTTTCCATAATAGCTATCAATTATTGAGTACCTATTGTGTGTCAGATACTGTTTTATAGCACTTTTCATGTTTGACATGATTTAACCTTCACAACACTTCTATAGGGTGGGTACCATTATTATCCCAGTCTACAGATGAGATTACAGGGCCCAGAGAGACTAATTATTTTACCCAAGTTTACCTGCTAACAGAGCACAAGCTCCTTCCTGGTCCTGACCTCAATGACACCGGATTCATAATAACTCCATATTCATAGGGTCGAAGTGAGAATGAAATGAGTTACCATGTGACAGTGGTTCTCAACTGGGGATGATTTGGGCCCTTCTGGGGGACATTCGACAACATCTGAAGACACTTTTGGTTGTCACCACTGAAGAAGTGCTACTGGCATCCCGTGGTTAGAGGCCAGGGATATGGGTAAAGAACGCACACAAAAGCCCCCACAACAAAGAATTATCCAGTCCTAACTATCAAGTGCTGAGATGGAGAAACCTTGCCCTTGGCCATGACATCACCAGGAACTGCATCACCTCCAAAATCTCGAGTCCAAGCTTCCTCACTTAGATCCTCTCTCCTATTTTTCCAGCTCACTTCATCTAGTACCTTCCCTGCAAAACTTCTTCAACCCTCTCGAGGCTTCCAATTCACTGGCCCCCACCCCATATTTATTTCTCTTTTAGTCCAGCCAAGATTCCATCGCCCATCATTATAATCACGCCCTTGCAATCATCCTTCACTCCCTCATAGCTCCCCTTTGTAGTAAAACATTTTCAAAGGGTGGTCTACTCTCCCCACCTCTGCTTCTTCACTTTCCCACTCACTCAATATGTAACACCCCCCCCCCCCAAATCTGGTTTCTTTTCCCATGGCCTCTGACACTGGTCTCAACACAGTCACCAAGCGCCTCCATGTTGCCAAGCCGATGGACGCCTCCCTCATTGTCCTTTAGAATTTAATACCACTAAACGCTGTCCTTAAAACACACCCTTCTCTTGAATTTTGGCATTTCTCCGGCTTTTCTCCTTTTTCCCTGGCTAGTCTTTCTCCATCTCCTTCCGTGGTACCTAATCACTAGAGGACCATGGAGCTCCATTTCATCCTGAGCTTTGCGCTTGTGTTTCAGCAACAGACTCAAACATGCAACTGTCTCATTAATAACTCAACTTGGATATCTGACAGTCATCTCAACTTCATTGAGATCTCGTGGTTCATCCCTCACTACCATCGCCACACCCAGCCTCCAACTGTTTTTTCTCAGTCTTTCCCATCTCAGTAAATTACAGTCATGTGTCGTTTAATGACAGGGATACGTTCTGAGAAATGTGACGTTAGGTGATTTTGTCATTTGTGAACATCATAGAGTGTATTTACACAAACCTAGGTGGTATAGCCTACCACACACCTAGGCTACATGGTACCAGTCCTATGGGACCACATCGTATATGTGGTCCGTCGTTGACCAAAATGTTCTGTGTCACGTCACTATACTTCACCATCACTCTCGTTACTTAAAGCAAAAATTTCATCTTTGACTCAGCCCCTCCCTCTCACTCCCCACATATGATCAATCGGCAAATCCTGTGGGTTCCTCCTTCAAATAGAGGATCAAGTTTTTCTCTGCTGCTAAATTTCCAGTCATGCCCTGGTCCATGCTTCTATCATCCTCCCCCTAATTGGAGACAACAACATTCTCAGGGGTCTCCCGCCTCCACTTTGCTTGCCTGAAATTCACTTTCTACCCAACAATCAGAGTAGTTTGTTTAAAACATTAGTTTGATTTTCACTCTTCTCACAATAGTTGAAATGAGAATAAAATCCAAATTTCTGACCATGGCCTCCAAGACCAAATACTTACGATTTGGTTTCTGCCCAAAATGGTCTCTCCATCTTCATCTCATACAATGACCCCCATGTCACAACCTTATCCTTCTTTCTCAAACACACAAACCTCTCCTGTCTCAGGGCTTTTGCATTAGTTACTTCTGCCTAGAGTGTTTTTCTCTTGGCTTTTAAATGTTCTATTTCCTTTCATCCATCAGGTCTTAGCACAAAAGTCACCACTGCAGAGAGGTTTCCCTTGGCCAACCAATACACTCTATCTATTACCTGGTAATTTCAAAATCTGTAGTAACTCTCTTTATTTTCTACTTGATTACTGTCTGATCCCATGAGCCTTAATACACACACGCATGTACACACATGCACACACACTCACAGACAACCTCCAGGAGGGCAGAGAT
Source organism: Equus asinus (assembly GCF_041296235.1). NCBI lineage: Eukaryota > Metazoa > Chordata > Mammalia > Perissodactyla > Equidae > Equus > Equus asinus. The sequence goes on along the minus strand of NC_091804.1, from coordinate 34,794,052 downwards.
CTTGTTCTCTGCTGAATCTCCAGCACTTTTGATAGTGACTGGCACATGCTATGCTCTTGAATCAATGGACCATTGTCGCCATTTTCCTGATGAGGAAACTGAGGCTTGGCTAGATTAAGGGATTTGCCCAAAGCCATAGAGTGAGGAAGTGATGGAGCTGAGAGGTGAGCCTAGGTCTGTGTGAGGCTTGCCTCTTGAAGAGGCCCCCCCCCCAGCCCCCGCCCACCTCTCAGTCCCTCCTGGACCCGGCACGGACCTCCCAGCAGCATCTCCTGCAGCAGGTTGTCGATCTTGGCCATGCCGAAGAGCTTGATGAACTGGATCTGCTCAATCATCTGCCAGGTGATGCTCTGCAGGGTGGGCAGCAGCAGCAGGAGCTCGCCGAAGCGGCCGCGCGAGTCGTACTGGCGGTCGTTGATGTAGTCCTCCAGGCTCACCTGCACCTGGGAACGCAGCCGCTTGATCTTGCCCGGGTCGCTCAGCCCCTTGGCATCTGCAACAGGAAGGGGCGGCCAAGGGAGGGCAGCGGGGCCCAGCTGGAGCATCTGGGGAGTCAGGACCCAGATATCCCCTGACTCATGGGGCCCTGATAGGGGGCCTAGTGGTTCAAGGTCACACAAGGCATCCTCAGCAGTGTCGGGACAAGGATTCAGGGTCCTCAAGAACCAGAGTACACTAACGCAAATTGTAGCTTCCTGGTCTCAGGAAGAAAAGTGTTTCTGTCACATTTCCTACAATGCGGAACTGGGAGCGGGGAGTAGGGTACGGAAGGCAGGACTTTAGGAACATACCCCAGAGGGCACCTAGTAACCTCCTCAATACACATGGGGAAACTGAGGCACAGGGTAGGGAAAGGAGTTGGCCCAGGTCACACATCCAGTCGTTAGCAGATCCATGATGTGGACTTGGGGCTCCTGACTCATGGTTGAGGTCCCACTCTGCAGGCCTCGGCACATGCTGCTTCTGCTGCCCTAGAATAGCGTCTCCCCGCTTGCCTGCTCCCTTGCCTGTGTCATCTTGGGGTCTCAGCTTAGGCTTCACCTCTTCCAGGAAGCCTTCTCCATTCCGCCCTCCCAAGTCTGTATTATGAGTGTCCATCATGTCCCCAAATTTCTGTGGCTCTTTCATCACTACTGATCCCACAGGAGGTAAATGTCTCTTCCACTAGACTGTGAGCCGTGTGCGGGCAGGCGTATGTCTCTCTTGGTGTTTTAAATCCACCAGCTAGCACCACGCCTAATTAATATTTGTTGAATAGGTAACTAGATGAAGGGGTGGGTAGATGGATGGAAGGATGAATGAATGAAAAAAAAATCAATGGATAAATTCTAGATCCTTAACCTAGAAGGGGACGTAAGCGGTCACCCTGCACTTAATCTCAGCCTTTACGGAGGTTATGCATTAACTTCCTCTTTTATGGATAAAGTAAGTGGCAGAAAGAGAATTTCACCCACACTTCCATTCCAGGGTTCTCTCTACTGAGCCACATTTGTGCATTTTTTTATTCAGTCAACAAACATTTACTGAGCACCACTGACATGACAGGTGCTGTACTAGGTCACCCGCCCTCCAGGCCAGGTTGCTGACCTTGCCTCAGCATCACTAGTCCCGCCCATTTTACCTAGCAGCTACTATCTGTGCAGCCCTGTGCGGAGGACCACAGGGGATACGGGCCGGGCCAGGCTCTTGTGGAAACCAGAACTGCAAGTCTTAGCCTTCAGGAAATGAGAAATAGTGTGCGGTAGGTAAGAAGTGGGCTTGAGAGCTGGATTGCCTGAAGTTCAAACCCAAGCTCTGCCATTTCCTGGTTGTGTGACCTTGGCCCAGTTAATCAATATCCCTATGCCTCAGTTTTCTTATCTGCAACATGGGGATGATAACAATTCCTGTCTCACAGGTACCACGTTGCAAATAATAAGTGAGATAATCCCCATAAAATGTTCAGAATGGTGCCTTAGTGGAGCGCTCAGCTCCATAAATGGCGGTCATCTCCCTCTTCATTACTATTATTACTACAGGTGGTCTCCATGCAGGTGGGGCCTGGCACTAAGGACACTGCCTGGCACACAGTAGGTCCTCGCTAACATGTAAGGCGGGGAAGGAAGCAAGCAAGCCTTTAGAACCCAGGCATCTTGATATGGTGAAATGCAATCAGCTTTGCACAAAGACGTTGTGTAACATGCAGGTAGAGTCAGTAGATGGAAAGGAGAGAGGAGAGTTGAGAGCCGAAGGGAAAGATGGGGATGCAGTGTCTTCATCCTGCTAACGAAGGGTTAGGAGATACTGTCTACAGTGGATAGGACAAGAAATAAAGGCACAAGCGCATAACTCAGCGTTATAAAGGCAGTCCATAGAGACACCAAAGCAGCAATAAAAATATATGAAGAGGATGGGGGAGAAAAGATGGGATGGTGATAGAGAAGAGTGAAATCCTCAACTAGCAAAGGAGGGGAAATATGATCCAGGATGGATCAATCAAGAAAGAGAAGGCTTAGCATTTTATTTAGAGCTGTAGAGGTAACTGCCAGAAGAAACAGGTAAAGGAACCAGGAATGGTTCCCCTGGGGATGAGGTCTTAGCAGGAGCCTTGGGGTGGGGAGGACTGTCTGCATTTTAAGTAAGGGCAGGTATTATTTTGATAACATAAGGAAAAAAAGAAAAGATGAAAGGAAAGAAAAGAAGGAAGCTAGGAGGGAAGGAGAGGGAAGGAAGGAGGGAGGAAGGGAAAGAAGAAAAAGGAAGGGAAGAAAAAGGCCAAGCCTCCGGAGTCAGTGTGTCCTGTCCAGTCACATCAACCCTTTGAGCCTTGATTTTCCTTATCTGTTAAAGGGAGCTAATAAAAATGACCTCTCCAGGTTGTTGTCCTAAAGAGATGAGGTTGTGAACTCAGGGGACGTAACGCAGTAGGAGACATGTGACACAGGGTCTGGAGTCGTGGGGTGGGTGGGAGGTGTGGACTGTACCTGGGTCAAAGAAGATGATGGCTTTGAGGCAGGCGTACTCATTGTCATCGATCTGCAGCTCCTGGAAGGGTAGCACCAGCTCGTCGAGGATGCGCATGGACACCCGGCTCATCTCTGCCAGCTCCGGGCAGTGTCGAGGGACGATGTAGTCATTTCCTGCGTGGGTTGGGAAGGAGAGGGGATGGGGGAGCCACCTTGGGTGTACCCTCTCCCCTAGCTTTGGACAGACCCTGCCCTTTGCAGTTGCAGTGCAGCTGGTGCCCATGGGAGGAGGGCCCCACGGAGATTGTCATGCCCATTTTACAGACAAGGAAACTGAGGGCCAGATTAGAGGAATGAGTTGTTGAGAGTCATTGGACCGGGCCTGGAGCCTGGCTTTCTAGGACCCTTTCGCATCACCCAATCTCCATTCTCCAGCACGACCCACAAGAATGATGACACTCAAGGGCCATGGGGGAGGCACCGAAGCATCAAGGTGAAGGGCCAAGAGTCTGAAACTAGAAGGACCATGTTGAATTCCGGTTTTACCACTAACTAGCCAGATATATTTGGATAAGTTACTTTCTGTGCCTCAGTTATTTTGCCTGTAAAATGGAGATAATAGCGCTTACCTCAGGGTTGTTGCGTTAAAGGAGCTCATGTTTGCAAAGTACTCAGACTAACATCTGGCCCATAGAGTGATCTATATAAGTATTTACACAAATATTTAAATAAAATTAAAAAAATAAATTAATAAGATAAATAAATATTTAAATAAAAGTGCGTGAGGGCACGGGTGACGCAGGCTGGGGAGGCGCGCCATTCCTGGCTGCCTCTTGCTCCTACTACAGAAAGCACGGACTACACGGGCAATCCCGGGCATAACCCTGAATGTACTCTCACTTTCATGCTGGGAGCTTTAATCCCTTGTATCCATATTTCCTTGCACCTGAGTGGAAACTCCAAGGACAATGCCATTGTTCATCCGTCTCCCCCGCCCCTGCCTGCCACCATGGGAAGCCCCTGTGCCTGGGTGCGTTCCGCACTGTGCATGTTCTCCACAGAGCCCTGGCTGGGCAGGTGGCCTCCTCACCTAGAAGGAGAACATCCTTGAACACCATGGATCGCTTGGTGGCTCCGAGCAGCAGGTGCTCGCCGGCGTGGGCTCTGAGCAGGGCCACCTGAAAGAGAAGGGATGGTGTCTGGAGTCTGCACCCCTGGGAAGGCATCTGCACCCCAGAAAGGCTGCTCCCAGCCAACCCATGGACCCAGGCAAGGCAGCTTCATGCTTCCCTTGCCTTTACCTGCCCGGACTACAAAATGGGCACCAGAAAACTGCTGCCTCCCTCCCGTACGGATAAAACCAGGGACCTGGTAAAGATTCGGTAGGAACCTGGAAGGGGGGAAACACATGCTCAGAGCCAGGAAACCAAAGGCTGACTCTGTGCTTGAACTGCTGTGTCCTTGGGCAAGTTGTCGCTCCCCTCTGGACCTCGTTTGTGTGCCTGGAGAAACTAACAACATTCTGGCTGTGTTTTTTTCAGCAAAGGCTCAAAGGCTCTCATCAGACTATCAAGAGGATCTATGACCCAAAAAGTTCTGAAACTGTGGGCCCTGAATTCCTACCCATGGAACAGCTATAGAAGATTAGGAAGGGCATTTTATAAAAATGCAGATTCTTAGGCCCTATGACAAGAGATTCTGACTCTGTATGTATGGGGTGGGCCAAGGATCCGTATTTAACAAGCTCCCAAGTTGATTCTGATGTGCGGTTGTGTTTGCAAAATCACTGCTCCGGAAGATCCCCAGGGCATCTGCCCACCTAACATTGCAAGATTCTAGGATTCTGAGAGTGAGCGACAAGAATTTGGACTTGGATGTTGGTTCCCAAGGCAAAGGTATGAGCACTGGTTCTTGGCAGGGATGAGCTTGACAGACCCCTTCCCTCCAGAGAGGACAAAGCAGCCTTTGAAGACTGAAGCCCGAGGCAGGGACCCAGGCAGCTCACAGGAGGACATCACCTGCCCTTTCAGAACCGTCTGCTTTAGTGCTTGCATGAGGACCAAAGGACGGGCCAGTAAAAACAGCAGCAGGCTGGTGGCCTCAAGGATCTTATCTGCAAGGTCAGGTTAGGGAGTTTGGAGAGTTTTTAGCAGGCTAAACTAGGAAGTAAAATGCTTTTGTTCATTAATTCATTTGATTGTTCATTCTTTCAGCCATCAAATGTTAAGTGCCTACTAAGTGACAGATATTTTTTTAGACAGTGGGGACACAACAGTGAAAGAAAAGGAAAGAAGGGAGGGAGGAAGGGAAAGAAAGAGAGAGAGTGAGAGAGAAAGAGGCAAGGGGAGTGAGGGAGAGAGGGAGGAAGGAAGGAGGGAAGGGAGGGAGGGAGGGAGAGAGGAAGAAAGGAAGGTGAGGGTTATGTGACAAAGAGCGATGGGGCCAGAGCGACTGTATTAGATGGGAGGTCAGAGGAGGCCTCTCCAAGGAAGCGAACTTGTTCTAAGGCATGGAAGACACCTGGTACATAGTAAGCCCTCAATAAATATTCGTCTATTCCCCCGTGGTTAAACTTTGTGAGGACGACCAGGAAAGAGCAGAGATGGCCAACAGCCTTGGAAGTAAGGGTCGACTTTGCACGACCAGGACAGGAGAGGCCCAAGGATGCCTGTCACTGAGCACTTCCTGTACGCCAGGCACTGTGCAGGGCTTTCGTCACTTACCCCAGTGGCTCTCAAACCGAGAGGCAGAAGACCCGGAATCAAATCCCAACTCTGTGGCTGCCTTGCCCTGTGACCTTGGACAAATGGCTTTCCCTCTCTAGGTCTCAGTCCCCTTAGCCAATGCTACCCAGCCTTCCAGGTTTCACTGGATTGATGTCCAAAACAAATCAAGAAGCAAACAATCTTGGAGGGTGGTTGCTTGGGCAATGTCGGCAGATTTGGGGGTCCTCTGGAGGACCACGCTCCCACTTCTCCCAGGTGTGCCCCATGTGTCTCAGGCAAGAGGGGCTCCTTCTACACCATGAATGGGGAGCTGGCAACCCTCCTGGCCCCAGGTCCAGCCCCTTGACATGGTGGCTGTTCTGGGGGTGGGCAGGTGGGGGGTGTTAATGATTGTCCCGTGTTATTGGCCACCCATCACTGCTCTCTGAGAATGCTCTGAGCCCCAGCCAGGGAGGTTCAGGTGGGAAATCGAGGTTAACAATTGCTCAGCTTGGGGGTGTCTTGCTGCCCTGCTGAGCCCCTGAGAAGGAACAGAAGAGATTAAACATTAATGCAGACTCTCCAGGAGAGGGGACCAGGGCCAGAACATGAGGGGCAGGGGAGAAAGCGGGTGCAGCTCAGCCAAGGTCCCTGCCCCGTCATCCCTCCCAAAGTGGGGAGGCAGCCATGTGAGAGGGCGTCCCATCCAGTCCCGGGTGTGAGGGTGAGGACCAGCCGATCCAGTGGCTTCACAGCGTGTCCCACTGTGGCATACTGATTGGTATGGCTCCCAGAGAGTCTAGGCATCAGAGGAGTCTGAGGAGCCTGGGGTCCACAGAGTTCGAAGCTGCCTTGCCTGCGGGACTTCTCAGAAATTTTAACACGCTGACGTGCATTACCAGTCTTCTGCGCAAATGTGCAAAGCAGAGAAGCAAACGCACCAGGAGCTGATGTCAGGGGCATTGTCCGTTGGTGGCCCCGAGGCTCCCTCAGAGCTGAGAAGGTGGCCAGTCCAGCTCTCCTTTCCCAGACAGCAAAAATACCCGTGCCCTGGGCAGGAGCTGCCATTTGCAGTATGTAGACACTTGCCTGTCATCAGACCCCTCCGCCCAGCCCCTTTTCTCCCCTGGGACAATTTGGGTACTCCAAAGAAGGTACTTTAGGGAAAAAAAAATGCTAGGTTAAACCATCTTGCAGGGACACAAGGAAGAAACTGACATTCAGGGAGGCAGCAGTGGCCTGGCTCTGTGGAGCCACTCCATGACTCGATTTATGCTTTTCAAATGGTAATGTCCTCGGTTCTCCCAACAACTTCCTGAGGCTGATATTATAATTCCCACATTACAAATGAGAAAACTGAGGCTCAGCGAGAGGAAGGAATTTGTCCAAGATCACACAGAGAACCAGTCTTAGAGCCAGGGCTCAAGCCCAGAGCTCCTGATCCCTGGCCCTGGGCCCCTGTCAACATCCCCCCGGGAGAGCCGTCTGGTGCCGTGGTACAGAGGCCAGGAGCCTGGACTTTGGAGCATGCCTGCCTGGTTCTAATCCCAGTTGTTCTGGATACTAGCTGTGTGACCTTGAGCAAGTTACTTAACCTCTCTGTGCCCCAGTTTCCTCGCCTATAAGATGGGAATAATAATATATCTACCTGATAGGGTTGTTGGAGGGATTAAAGGAGTTAATACTTGTACAGTGATTTAAACAGCTGCAGGCACACATGAGCAGTATGTGTGTTTTGTTAAATAAAATCAAACCAGTCCAAGGCTATACCCCAGGTGGGCCAGCGGGACCCACCTGCCCAGGGCCCGCACTGCCCACAGCCCAGGTCCGCCCTCACCTGGTCGTCCAGGGGGAGCTCACAGAAAGCCGGGATGTACTTGGCCCACTCGACGAGCACCAGCAGCTGCTCCTTCATGGACTCGCACACGTCTGCGATGCTGGCGATCTTCTTGGCCCGAATGTCTCCGTTGATCCCTGAGACCGGGGAGGTGATCTGGGGGAGAGGAAGGAAAATGCTGGGGATGGCTGGGCCCTGCCTACACTCTCTGTCTCCTGCACAGAGCCCCCTCCCCAGAGAGCTTCCCTGTCTGGAGAAGGGGGGATGGGCTGTGAGTCCCTTCTCAGCTCTGGAGGAAGCTCAGCGGAAACAGACAGAAGGGAGGATGCTGAAGAAGGCAGATGTGAGGGAAGAGGGCTCATTTCCTCTGGGCCTTCACCTGCTCCCCACCTCCTCCTCCATCAATGCCTTAGAACCCCAAGGAACTCCTTGGCCCTCGAGGAGAAGCAGGGCAAAAATCATCATCCTCATCTGACAGGTGAAGAAAGCACAGCCCAGAGAGGTGTTGTGACTTGCCCAGGGTCACAAAGCAAGGGGTTGGCTGAGGCCCGTTTGCTACTCTGTCCACTACGCTGTTTCCTTGGGGCTAAGCTGATCTCAGGCCCTCGGTGAGAGCCAAGACTCTGCTTGGCCTGCAGAATGCAGGCAGCGGGATAAACTAGAAAGTGCCCCAGAGTGCCAGACCTGGATTCAAGTTCTGTCTTTGCTACTAAACTGGTTGCATGACACTGGACTCAGTTTCCCTTCTGTGATAGAGAAGGGTCCGTCTAGCTGCTGCTCCAAGGCCTGGCTGGGGAGGACAGGGGTGGAGGTGAGACTCCTCTTCGGCGTGAGGGTCCTCTTGCCCCAGGTGGGTGGGGTCACCCTGGTACCTGCTGGGACAGGACCTCGGCCTGTAGGAGCGCATTGATGGAGGGCAGGCTGCTGTCCTCATAGCTCGACCTGCGAGTGCTGATCCGGTCCCGCTCATTTTGGACGGCTGTGAGGAGGCAGAGAGAGGTGAGGAGAGAGGGCAGGGATGACGCGGGGGGAGGGCTGTCCTACAATGATGAGGAGTGGGTAAGGGGCCAGGGGAGAGCGTTCAACCCAGAAAGAGAGACGGCAGGCCTGTCCTGGAGCAAAAAACGCACTTGGAGGTGGGAGTAGGAGGGGGGTGGCCGGGGGCAGAGCCCAGATCAGCATGTGGGAATGAGGAAAGACGGATTCTAACCCAGCTTGTGGAACAACTTTCCAAGCAACAGAACTGCCCCCAACACAATGGGGTGGCTGCAGGAGTGGTCCACCTGTCACTGGAGGCATGCAAAGTGGTGATGACTTGGCAGAGGGCTTAGGGTGGGTCAATACTCATACCGAAGAGGGGATCTGTCCAGATGACAGATTTTCAAGCTCTGTTTTAGAAAAGGGTCCCTTTTCTTCCAGAAGAAAGTGTGTAAAGTAAGTAAAATGCATTGCTCTGGGTGACGTGGAGATGGCCCAGGGCTTCCCGCACTCTGAAGAAGAGGCCTGGACAAGGAGATCTGAAGGCCCCCACCCGCCCTGGTGGTCTCGTCCATCAGCAGGAGCTGCATGTTCCAGACTAACCTTCTCAGGACAGCAAGGGAAAGCTCTGTCTCCCTCTTGCCCCACTGCCGGGCTCTGTCCCAGGAACTCAGAGACCCGGGGCCTCTGTCCACCAGGGCCCCACACCCCGCTGTGTGTCGCCATCTGGGTGAGTCCTAGCCTAAGATGTGAGACGGACCTTCTGCTGCCCCAGCCTCGTCCCTTAAAATCCAAGAGGCCTCACTGTGGAATGAGGCTTTGCTGACGCTGGAAGGAGGGAGGACGAGGTGGCAGGAGAGCTGGGCTCCTCTCCGGAACTTGCTGCTCCCTGTCGGTGGTTGCTGGTAGGAATCACATCCTCTCTCTGGGCCTCAGTTTCCCCATCTCTAAGCTTTTCCCTCCCAAACCTGCTCCTTGGGAGCCTCTTGCATCTCAGGGACAGGAATCTGCTATCCTTCCCTTTCTCGCACCCCAAATGGTCAGGAATCCTTACAAAGTCGATCCATGGCTCCCACTCTGGTCTGGGCCCTGCTGTCTCTCCCCTGGAGTGGTCCGGGCCCTCCTCACTGGTCTCTGTCCTTCTGGCCTTGTCCGTACAGTTTGTGCGCCTCTCAGAGGACAAAGGGATTGGCTGAAACTGACCTCAGGTCAGACCCCTCCAGTGTCCCAAACCAGCGTTCCGTGGACGCACCCGGCCGCTCTCCCTCAGGGGCTTGGCCGCCACTGCTCCACTGCCTGGAATTGTCTCTCTCAAACGGCTTAGCTTCTCCTCCACCTCACTCCCATCTCCACCTTCTCAGAGACTCCCTCTCTGACCACCCTATCTGGTGTGGCATTTCCTCCCTAAGCTCTGCCTTTTATCCTGCTTTATTTTTCTTCTTGGCACTTACTGTAGAATTCTTTGTTCCTTCCTTAACTCTCTGTCTCTCTAGGAGAAGGAAAGATCCAGAGCCAGAACTTTGTTCCTCTGGTAGAACAGAGCCCAGCACACAGTCGGTGCTCAATAAATCCTTATCGAGTGAATGAAAGAAGGTGCTGGACGAGACGAGCACCGCTTCTTAGGAGGCGGAAGCTCTATGTCTCCATGGGACATTGACATCCCAGCCGTTCAACTTTCTCTTGATTTCACGCATTGTTGAAATCAGAGAATGAAAGTCAAATGATTGAAACAGAGCCCCGGAGTTGGTGGCATATAAAGAAGTCCCAGGCAAGCTGTCTCCTCTCCTGAGTCCCACCCCCTTGGACGGGCCAGCTCCCAGCCTCGCCCGCGGGCCCGCACCCTCCCCGCACCCTGCCGGCGCCGGCGGAGGCGGGCCGAATGAAAGGGCTGCTGTCAGCAGCTGCGGATTGGGCTCCTCAAGGTTAGGACGGCCTTATCAGCGCAGGGCGAGCTCAGTCACGGAATGATGTTTTCCAAATGTTTGCTCAGTATTAGCAGGGTCGGGGACCTAATGTAACTTCTATTGAACATTAACCGACCCGGGCAGAGGCGGAGAGGAGGATGAGCCTGTCTTCCCAGAGAACCCAGGATGGGGGCCTGCAGGGGGCTGGGCCAGATTCTGAGGAAGGGCCCATCAGGTGGGCGGCCCCTGGCCCCCCACCACCCCACACCTCCTGCACCCCGGCCCTGCTTCCTGGGCTGGGTTTCTGATGGCAGGAGCCGGACATTGGTCCTGGGTCTGGCTCTCTTCCTGGTCTCCTGTTATAGGAAGGAATTTGCGACCTACTTTTGGGCCGCTGACCCCCAGCTTTCTCTCCAGAGTCTTTGTCCCTTCAGGGAACCCACTTGTGGACACTATAGAGTATCCTGCGGCCAAGACTTAGAGGGCTGTGAGATCTGGAGCCCTTGCCTGTGGTCAAGAGGAAGTTTCAGGAATCTAGACCAGAGAGGATGCCTCCTAAGCTTATCAGTCCCGGGTTCAATCCAGGGAGCCTGGGGTCTGCTCAGCTCTGGGGAGTCTGAGTCTAGTCCTGATTCCACCCCTGACCCAATCGTGTTCCCTCTCTGGCTTCAATTTCCCCATCTGTAAAGTAGGGAGGGGTGGATTTGATGACCTCGTATACACCCGGCTGGTCTGCAAAGCCTACATTTGTAGCCCATGACTTCCTGTCCTCAGGGGCAACTTTTGGGTTTCAATTCTCAAATCCTCCTAAGGCCATTGAGGACGAGAAATGAAAAATTCCTTCCAACTCTCCTGATCACCGAAGCTTCCATGAGCATCTCTCTTGGCTTTGGGAACTTCCCGCCAGGCTGAGGAGGGTGCTGGGACTGCAAGACTCAGGGAGAACTAGCCAGACCCTTGCTTCCCAAGCCTTGACCACAGTGGCAATTGCTCCCCTGGCCTACCCTCAAAGCAACCAGGTGACTGCACGTGTCACGAACTTCCGGTTAACCCAGGCATGGAAATAAGCACCAACATTTACCAGCCCACACTCGCCCGCCCTCAGCCAGATCTCCTATCCTCCTGGCATAATGCCACCTTCCCCGAGCCAAGAAGCAATGGCTATTTTCAAAGCTGAGCTGAGGCAGAAGGGCCTGGGACTCTCTCTCCCCTCCCAGGAGCCGGGGTACGGGCCTGCTGCCTCCTTGGCAGCTCAGGAGAAGGACCAGGGGACAAACACACGTGTCCTGCTGGGCAGCGTGTACTCGTGAAGGGAGACCAGAGAGTACATAGCTAGACTCGCAGCGCTGGAAGGGCTCATTATCAACCCCCTCATTTTATGGATGGGAAAACTGGAGTCCAGAAGTGGCAGAAACTTCCCTGAAGTGACACACGTGAAAATGACTCTCGGTGTTTAACGAGAAACATTACAAAGACTGACCAGGTGCAGGATCAGGCCGCATACAGCCCCAGAAGGCAGCCAACTGCTCAGGGGGGTGCTGCCAACCCTTCTCCCACCCGCCTGTCACAAGGCCTGAGAGATTCATTGTCTCGAACCTAAAGTCACAGGCTGTTGGGGTAACAGAGTGACTGACTATTAGAACCATCGACTGTCAGGGCCTCGGACCGCAGGTCTCAATCTTTGTCTTGCCTCCCGTGTTCATGCAAATGTCACACTGCCATTCCTAACATTTCTCCCAACTTGGAGGTGAGAAGGGGTAAGAGAGGCCCCAGCCCACTGAAAACTGGGTCGGGGAGAGGTGGGGACACTTGCCCTTTGAGAAAGCCCCTCCCCACTTTGAGAACCACTGAGGTCTGGATGCTGGAATTGTGCCGAGAGCAGGAGAGGGCCTTGCAGAGCACTCCCTGCTTCATCCAGATCAGCGGGCCCAGGTCTCCCATCAGGCCTCATGAGCTCAAACCCAGGCCCCATAGGGACCAGACACAGAAGACATTCCCTAGGGAGGGGGCAGAGAAAATGGGGGCTCAGAGGCAGAGACAGGGGAGCAGAGGCTGCCCAAGGCGAGTTCCTCCTCCGGCGGCTAGGGGGCTGGGTCCCAGGTTCCTGCTGTGGGGTGGAGTAGGGAGTGTGTGTGTGTGTTTGTACAGTAGCAGACCAAGGGTTTGGCTGGTGTGCCACAGCTGCGGGCGAGAAGTGAAGGTCTGGGGGCGAGACCTGCCCAGAGCTGGGCAGGCTGTGTTTAGGGGAGAGGGAGATGAAGAGATCTGAGAATGAAATCAAGTTACTCGAGTAGCAGTTGAAGGATTTTTGCTTCCTGAGCTTGGACTGGGAAAACTTTAAGTGTTCCTCAGGTTTGCAGGGTGTAACGTAGGCAGCGTTGAGGTATCATCTACACAGCACTGAACTCAAGTGCACAGCTCTGGGTTCAAACCTCAGATCTTGCGTTGACCAGCTGTGCGGCCTTAGGCAAGTTGCTGAACCATTCTGGGCCTCAGTTCTCCCATCCATGAAAAGAGGAATAATACCGTACTGCCAGCCACATAGGGTTGTCATGGGGATGAAAGGAGCTATCAGTGGTGGAAAAGCCCAGCCCAATGACTGTTATCTGCTGGCAGCAGGAGGCCGCGCCAGACCTCAGTGTGTGCTGTGCTCCAGTCTTCCCCTTGTGCTCCCCTCAGGATGAGGCTGATGCCTTGTTCCCATTCCCTAGGACATGAACACTTTGGATCACCTCATACTGGAGAATAAAGACTGAGGAAGTGGGCACTTGCCCCAGGACAGGAAGCTCAGGAATAGGACTGCCCCCCTCCAACCACGTTTGCTGAGCCTTGGGGGGCGGGTACATGGACATTTGTAATGTCATTTTCCACACTCTTTCTAAGGTTTGAAATATATGCTAAGAAAAAAAACCCCGCCTTGGCTGCCTCGTAGTGGCGAAGGCAGGCGGGGGTGGTGGTTGCTGGGAACCCGAGTAGCTGAGAGTGGGAGCTTATCTCTTTGAATCTTTCTCAAGACCAAGCCCAGCCCCTCCCTATGGTCAGATTTCCAGGCCCTCCCTCCTCTCAGCCATTAGCCAGTCACCAAGTCATAAAGTCGTGGCCACAGTTGTAAATGACTGCCTGTCGGGGAGCCGTGGGTGCAGGTGGGGCCACGGGGCGGTGGGGGTGGGGGCGGAGGCTCACCTTCCTTCTTCATGCCAGCCCGGAAGCACTTCTTGAGCCTGCAGTAGCGGCACTGGTTCCTTTTGTCTTTGTCCACCACGCACTGCCGACTAAATCTGGGGAGGGCTTGGGATGGTTAGATGGAGAAGGGACAGCCCTCCCCGTCCCAGGACCGGACTAGAACCCCTGCCATCTGGCTGGTCACCAGCTTCCTTGCTCTAATGCTTCATCCCAGGAGTTTTCATGCTAACCATGAGAAAGGCGCCACGGACTCTCCAAGAGTCCAACTCAGTCCTGATAAACAGGCTCGGAGAGGCGACATGCAGCCCCAGATCACTCAGCCTGGTGGGAGAGCTGAATTGGGAATCCTTGCCCCTTGAGTCCCAGGGCCCTGCTGTTTCCACCAGGTCCTATAAAAGCTCAGAGCCCACAGTGGGCATTGGGTTATGGCCTGGAGTCAGTACTTGGTCCACATAAGCCACTCTCTAGAGGTGGATATAAGTAGAGGTAGTGCTCCTTAGTGGTTATGGGTGGAGCCCTGAGTGTCAGCTTGGGCTCTGCCATTGATTCAAGCTGCGTGACCTTGGGCAAATTCCTAGCCCTCTCCAAGCCACAGCTTCCTCATCTATAAAACAGGAATAATAGTAACCACCTCAAGGGGGGTTGACAGGTGAAAACGAGCTGACACACGATGGGGCTGGGCACAGTGTCTGCGCACAGCAAGTCCTCATAACTGACAACTGCTGCTTTTTTATTATTGTTGTTACTCAGAAAGGGAGATGCTCTCGAAGGAGGGATCCCAAGGCCGCGGGAAGCTCTTAGAATAGGTGAAGGGCCTGGAGCCAATCTTCTATTTGCCCCAGAAAAAGCACCAGGTTGGGGTGTGGGCCCCATCCTCTGAGGCTTCAGAGGAGGTTTGGTCCTATGCCTCATGGATCCTCATTTGCTTAATGGGAAGAATAATGATGGGCTTGTAGGAACAGTGAAATATACGTGAAGACTTCGTATGGTGCCTGGCATATAGTAAGTGCTCAATAAAGAGCAGCCAATAGTTTTATGATCAGTCAATGAGGTTCCTAGAATAACTGCTCCCATCTGAATCCACATGGCCCAAGAAACCAGAGGAGGCTTGAAGGCCTTGAAGGGCAGATGCCTCTGGGACCCAGTCAGGGAGAAGACAGATCCTGGGGAACATTAGCTTAAGCGGACCCATTTCCCAGCTGGAGAAATCAAGGCCCCCAGCAGGGGCTCCTCACCTGCAGGAGTACATGTGGTTCTTTCTCACGCTCCTCCGGAAGAAACCCTTGCAGCCATCACAGCTCGAGGCGCCATAGTGTTTGCCTGTGGCCCGGTCCCCACAGATGGCACACAGGGCGCTGACACCCAGGCTGTTGGGTGCATTGAGGTTGGTACCTTCTGATGGTGATGTGTCTGCACCAGAAGGAAAAAGAGTGAGGACTCGGGAGGGGTGGGAAGTCACCTCCCAGAAGCCCCCCTCTCCTGGTGGTTTAGATTCAGGAACCAATATGAGTGTTTTGGGGATCTCCCCAGGGCTTCAGCCTCAGCCAGACCTGGGTGCCATTCCCACTCCCTCAGTGACCTTGGGCAGGTCCCTTGGCATGTTGGAACCTCCATTCTGCATCTATATCTTAGGGATGGTTGTGATACTGACTTCACAGAGTCACTGGTGAAGGTCTGCTTCTCCCTGTGGTGGAGACTGCTAGCCCCAGCTTTCTCTGGGAAGTGATGAAAACCTGATCACCTCCTAGAATTCATCCAACCCTTATAGACCCTGATTGAGTGGGCAGAGGGGGCATGGAAGGGAGGAATACTCTCCCAGTGTCTGCCCAGAACCAGGTCCCGTCTCCCATTTCTCACGGAGTGACCAGGGCTAAATGGGTCTCAGCTTGGTACCCAGGGGTTCTGCAAACTCTCCCAGGGAATGCGAAGACTGCACCAAGGACAGTGGCCATTTGCCCTCCTAGGAGGGTCATGGTAAGGGCACTTCTCAAACACTTCCTGTACCAGAGGCAAAAGCTACCGCATGTATATATACCTGAGGAGGGAGACAAGAGGCAGGTGGCAAAGATCTGGAACCGGGAGCTGGGGGTCCTGGGTGCTATTCACTCGCCTGTGACTTTGGGCAAGTTCCTTTTCCTACTTCAATTTTCCCTGGGCCTCGGTTTCTCTAACTATGAAACTGGGGAGTTCAACTGGTCGGGTTCTTTTTAATTTTTTTGTTTTTAATCTCAGCAGCTGAACCCATTCTTGGATGCAAATCTTGCACGACCTCATGGAGAAGATGATAACCACTTTGGACCATCTCCCCAGAAAAATGCATGCCTATGCACACTGCACAAAGTCATCCACACACACGTTTTTTCACGGACACCCTGAATCTGACCTTGAATTCTTAGGGAACATCCAGCTAAGAACTGGAGAGGGGCTAGCGCTGTACTTAAGAGCACACGCTCTGTAGCCTTTCTGTCAGGGTTAAAGCCCGGCTTGTCCACTTCTTCGCCACGTGACACTGGCTGGGTTAGTTTACTTCGCCACTCCTTCATTCCCTCACTTGTCAAACGGGGAGCATAATGATTCCCTAGGACTGTTATGAGGATTCAGTGAGTCAATATGTGTGAGGTGCCTGGCACAGAATAAGCACTATATCAGCGTTTGTGAAATAAAAACTTTTCTGCAGAAGAAAGCTCTTGGAGCAGGTGACTTCCAGCCTCCACGCACACGTGGACACCTCCACATCTCATTTCTGCCATCACCTGGCTGAACATCTCCTAGACTCCCCAGGGCGCGCAGGAGCATGGCCCCCTCCACTTGGTGAATTATTCCTGGAGACGAGGATAATTGTTAAGCTGCATTGGTGCCCTTTCTCCCTCAGCCTCGCCTCCCTCGACCCCTGGGGAGAGCTGACCCCACAACTCCGGGCCATTCAAGTGGAGGTGGGGGGAAGGGGCTCCCTGGGCAGCATGGGCTGGGTGCTGCCAAGTGTATCATCTCACTCCTGGTGTCAGCTGATTGGCCCCACTCTCCGGGTGAGAACACCGAGGCTCAGAGAGGACAAGGGACTTGCCTAGGATCATCACACTGCTGTTAGGTAGAGGAGCTAGCTTTACCGCCCAGGTGTGCTGGATGACTCTGGCCAGTGCTGCCCTTGTTGGGGTGTCTGCTGGGGCCTCTGATAAACAAGGACACTGCTGCTGCTTCTGAATTGGGGACAGAGGATGGGTGGGGAGCTCTCCTTGGGGGCCTTCAAGCCACCAGCCCAGGATGTACGCAAAACATAACCCCAACTCTCAGACCACTTCAAACTCCAGCGGGGATGCAGACCTTTCTCACAGATGCTCGGAGTTCTTGAGATGACCCACGGAGGGCCAGGACCAGGTACCAGTGCTGAGCACTCAGGCACTGTTACCTTAATCCTCTGGTCGGCCCCGGGAGGCAGGTGCTATTATTTATGCCCATTTTACAGAGGAGGAAGCAGAAGCTCAGAGAGGAAAATGGCTTGCCGAGTTCCCACGGGTAGGAAGCATCTAAGCCAGAATTTGAGCCCAGATCTTTCTGGCTCCAGAGCTGGAGGCTGTCCTGTCTTTGGGACACCTAGTCGTGGCCTCTGCCTTGGTGCATGTGATTCCTCGAAGCTGGAGGTGCGCGCTCCGAAGTGGTGATGGAGCAGTCTGGGGCTGGGCGGTGGCCAGAAATGTGACAGCACACAGTGTCCCTGTGGGGTCACACGACACTCCGCCTAGGGCAGCAGCTCCTTGTTTACCATTTCCTGTGTGTTTTCTCCTTCGTTCTCTCACGTGACCCCCCAGACACTCCTAAAAGCCGGCTGGCCAGCAGGCCTTGGGTGAGTAAGCCCATTTTGTAGAAGACACAGAGGCCAGGAAAGGGGAGGTGATGTGCCCAAAGTTACCCAGTGAGTGGACGGCAGCGGCAGGTGGGCAGCTGGTGAGACTGCCCACGAGCAGCGCCCACTGACCACGGGCAGGGCACTCACCTCTTTCTGGCTGAGCCCAACTGAACACAAGCTTCGCAGCCCTCGATTGATGCTGCAGGGCCATGGAAGGAAGGCAGGTGGCAGGCTGACCTCGGCCAGCTGCCACCCACCTCTCCTCTGAGGCTGGCCTGCGACCAGTTAGGGCCCTTCCTCTCTAGAAGCTTCCTGGCTTCCAGGTCTCCTCCCTCCCCCACCTCCCTGTAGAGGAGACACCCCCCTCAGAGGTGCTCTGGGTGATGTGGGAGCAGATGTATAAACCTGCGGGAGATACACACAGGTGACAAATCTGCTCAGAGACAGCAGACGTTCCGCTGACGGGAATCTCATTCAGCGAATGGCATCGTCAAAGAACCTGCACATTGTGTCTGCAGAATCATGCACCCCAGAGAGCCCTGACCCCCAGCGCAGGGTCGTGCACACGGGTACAAACAGGGCACGAGAGAGAATGCCCAGGGCGCACCGACAAATCCGCATCCACAGGCACACACACTCCCTGCTGCTTACATGCACGAGCAAGACAAACACACGCACCCCAGAGACACCAGCAAACACACACCCACTCAGTGAACAAATGCAAACGGAAGCAGACACAGAACAGGCACACACAAATGAACACAAACATGCAAATAGTCCCAGGGGGCCCTTGTTTGCAACACAGCGCACCACCCATCTGCACGCTTACACGGAAACTCACGCACGCACTCCAGGTCGCCATCACACACCGACACACACACACAACACACACGCTGCTGATTGGCGTCCCATTTAGCAAAACTTCCCTGAGAGCTCCACTTTCTCCAAGTGGGGCGTTCATCCCAGAAGAGTCCCAAAGACACCTTGAAACACAGCTGCCCCTCCACCCACCGTCTCCAGGGACAGAACACACATTTCCATCTCTCTGGACCCAGGCCCAAGGGGTTCAAGAAGGGGCCCCATTGGCCATGTGGGGCCCAGTTACTGGAGCTGGATGCCAAGAGGGAGCTCACCATCATGTTCCCGCTCCCAGTGACACGCTGAGCAGGAACAGCTTTGAGGGACCGCAAGGACCTGGCAGGAATACCTGGGACCTACTTTTGCTGCAGATGTGCCCTTGCAGGCCTCCCCTCCCCCAGAATGCCTCTGGGCGCTGTACCTGGGCACATCTGCTTCACCTGGCGACACTGTGCTCACCTATAGGCCCAACCTGCCATTTTCTATCATTCTACTCCCAACCCAAAATTGAGTGCCAAAGTCCCACTCCTAGACCCTGGGCATACCTGTCCCCAACTGGCACACCTGCCCCCACCTACCATTGCCCATCGTCAACACCTGCACATTCTCAAACTCCAGAGTGGTGTAGGCTGGGTCCAGCGCAGCACTGTAGTCAGCCATGTCCATGTCGACGAGGGTTTTGGAGAGGCGCATCCTCCCCCTCCACACCTCAGCCACTTGCCCTGCCCAGGATGCCCACCTCAAAGGCTCTGGGCCGAGCCCCGGCCCCCGCCCTCTGCCCTCCCACTGCCTCCTCCCAGGTGCCCTCTCTGCCTTCCTGCGTTTCAAACCGTCCTCTGGGAGGATGTGCCGGGAGTCTTGGCCTAGCCTCTGCGAAGGGGTGGAGGCTCTGCCGGGGAGGGGTGGGGGTTAATGGTTAATCGGCTCCCCCACTGCAGGATAGGCTGGGCGGGGCCACCGGGATTTGGCTGTTTGTTGGTTTCTGGCGGACACCCGGGGTGCTATTACAACTGTTGGGGCCCTGACTCCCCTATGTTTGGTATGGATTCTGTAAGGCAGGCACGCCAACTCGCCAGCGCTCATTGGACCCCTGACTCAGCCACCCTCCAAGTCATGGCCACCCCAAGTCAGGCATTCTAACTGGGACATGCAGACGCTGATGGCCCACCTCCAAGATGCCCTGATTCAGTAACTTCCCAAATCATTGACTTCTAGCCTCAATGCTCTTGCAGAGATAAAGCTGCCTCATGGCTCCTGAACTAAAAGCCTGAATCCCAGGCCCCAGACAGCAATCTTCTGCATCCTCGTTCTGCGAGTTCCCTTCCAGTTTCCCACCTCCCCTGGGAGGGCCAGACTCACCTCCACTTCCCCTCCCCTCCTCCCCAAGGCCCCATCATGGCCCCCACCGGCCCCTACAGTGCCCAGCTGCTCAGGCCCAGACAGACTCCATCTCCCATTTCCCATCACATCAGCCTGCTTCCCTCCCTCCCTCATAGGATGGGCGGAGACAAGGCTGCAGCCCTACAGACGTGGATTTATGTCCAGGCGCCTACCACCTACTAATCGTGACTTTGGGTAAATGATTCTCCTCTCTGAGCCTCAGTTTCCTCCTCTGTAGAATGCACAATCAACCTCAAAGGGCAGCTTGAGTATTAAAAGGGATGGCACGAGTAAAACATCAAGCAGGGCCTGGCAGTGCCACCCTTCTCCTCCCTGAGCCCCCTTGGGTCCCTTTCTGAGTCCCTGTTTCTCTCTACCCACCTGCTCGCTTCAGAGGGTTCCATGGGTGTGCCCCCTGAGCAGGCGCACAGAGCCCCACACGCAGGGCCCCTTGCTTGGTTTAAGGCTTTGCACTTGCATAAATTCGTAATGATTTCTGCACAACAGGCCCTGCATTTTCATTTTGGACTGGGCCCTGAAAATTATGCCGCCGGTCCTGCCTGCCTTCAGCTCACGGCTCACCCTTTTCTTCTCGCACCCTGCAGCCCTCAGTGTCCTCTAGGCAGACAATTTTAAGAGCCCCCAGTCTAGCTGGGGAGCTAAGGTCGCAATGTAGAAGGTAGAAATTGAAGGCAGAGGCAGAGGACCCGAGGCCTGGGAGGCCTGGTAGCCTGTGCTCCTCTGCCGCTGGAAGGGCTAGATGGAAGGATTTGCTAAGACCGGGGAGCATGAGTGGGAGAATCAGTGAGATACTGAGTCGTGAGCGGGTGAATTAGTGAAACAGGGAATTAATGAGTGAGTGAGTAAGTGGGTGGGTGAATTAATGAGTGGGCAGTCAGCGGGAGAGGAGATGTGTTTGAAGGGTGTGTAGTGTCCGCTTCCTCATATTCTTCCAGTTATTCGAAGCCCTTTCTCTGCCTGCATAGCTCTGTTCTGCCCGCTCCATCTTCCTCCCGGAGCTCAGATAACTGGGGCCGGGGTAGGGGGAGAGATTGTTCTGGAGGAGAAGAGGGGCCGGATTTGGCGCCAGGAGACCTGGGTATAGAAGCCAGCTCTGTCACGACCTGGATACTGTTTAAATCGCAGCTCCCTCAGGGCCTCACTGTCCCCATCTGTCAAATGGGGGGAAGATCCTGGCCCAGCTGTTCGTTGGTCACGACAACACCCCAAGGGAGGGAGGAAGGGAGAGCCCCCCCCACAGCCCACACCCTAGGATTTGCTAAGGACCTGAAGGAGCAGACTCCAACGACTGGCGGGTTCCTCCTGTGGCCCACCCCGGGGACGTGTGATGCAGCTCCAGGGGCCTTGGGGGCTGTGCAGAGCCGGGCAGAGGCCCGACTAAGGGAGAAACGCAGAGGAGAAGGCAGGGCAGCTCTGCCAAGGGCCTCGAAGGGCTGACTCCAGGTCCTGCCACCTGCCTGGCATCTGTGACAGGCCACGCACAGCTACTCCTCTCATGGTCCAGCAACAGCCTGGCCTACACACATGGGGTCTCATGGATTCTCAGAGGCACACTTCCCCATTTCCAAAAGTGGAGGGTGATCTTTGGCATATCAAGATTTCATGAGTAATGAAAATGACAATTTTTCAACCTCTGTAGAGGATGTCTTAGATAGAATCAAATAAGGTCTGTGATCAACTGTGGTCAGCCATGCCGTGCCACATACATGACCCGTTACATACAAGAGCTACCAGGTGGACAGTCTGCACACAATGAGCTACTAAATACCCCAACCATGACATACATGCTTTGCCAAAGACACAACATGCATGACCCACCGCCTATGAGGCACGTTCCAGAAGCCCATACCCCATCCGTGTCCCACCCATCACAACCTACCCCATAAGTAAATCTATCCCCCATGAATTATAACTTGCATAACCTGTTACATACACCATCTATTATCCCCCTATAGCCGACCCCAGACAGTATGTTCTAGATACACGCCCTCCTATAAATGACCCATCACTTGTAAGGTCTACCGGCCCTGTGGTCTCAAGCAAGGTATTATTTCAGAGCCTTGCTTTCTCCTTCTGCAAAACGGGTCTAACCTGTACTTTGTTGTGAAGATTAAATGAGATAATACTGTAAGGTTCTCAGTATCCCCCTCCCTCCCCGAGACAATAAACCACAGACCTTGAGATCAGAAAGACCTGTGTCAAACTCCAGGCACTCTCAACTTCCCAGACTCTGTGACCTCAGGTTTCAACCTCTCTCAGCCTCAGTTTTGGCATCAGATAAATGGGTTGATACCTTCCTGACAGGGACAGTGAGGGCATTAAATGACAGAATGTAGCCATACCATGCAACAGCAATGATTATTGTCATTGGTGGTTGACTCCTTGACCCACTGGCCACATTGTCCATTGGAATCAGGGCCTGCGCACAGGAGAGCTCCTAGGGACGGCCTGCCCAGCCATGAACAAACCCTGGCCTCCGTGCCATCAACTCAGCGGCCTTTCTCTCTCTTTTCCCCACCCCCTTGGGCTGTCAGACCCCAGCTTAACATGTGACAGCTCCCAGGGGATGACAGACAACCTCACCTAGAGGTCTGGCTCCTCCGTGTTGTAGATGGAGGCGGCCTTGAGAAGGGAAGAGGAGCGTGTCTTGACAGCACTGTCCTGGGCAGCCAGGGGTTGGGGAGGGGCTGCCAAGGATCCAGCTGTGGGCAGGGCACTCAAGCCTCTGGTGTGGATAGTGGCGAAGGGAGCTGCCCCCTGGACCACATCGTTTTTCTTTTAAACTAGAATAATGGCTAATGTTTCTCGAGAGAGTCTGTGTGAGGCCCAGTGCTAAGAACCTTCCACTCTTCTCAGTTCATCTGCCCCACTTTTCAGATGACAAAACTGAGGCTCAGAGAGGTGAAGCGACTTGCCTAAGGCAGTACAGATCCTAAAGTAGGGGCTGTAACCTAACCCGAGTCTGACTTCCGAGCTTGAGGCCTTCACCCCCTAGACGCTGCCTCCCTTCCAGAATCCCAGACAAAACCTCAGAATTCTGGAGCACCGGGCTGGCAGTTCACCAGCACGTTCCTGCCGGAGATCTCAGGGCTCTGAGACGCACCAGAGCCTGGCCCTGGCCACATGCAAGTTCAGAGGCATCCTCCAGACACCGGCTCCCCTGGCCACCCGGCCTCTCCACTTCCCTGGGTGCTCAGCAGCCGGTATCTCTCCCCCCACCCCCCACCGGGGAGCGGTGCAGGAACCTGGGACTTATCAAGACAAAGAACAAAAGTCGTGGGGGAAAGAAGCCAAGAGCCATCTCCACTCTGGGGTAGGGCCCTTCAGTTTCGCCCCTTTGAAATTTCAAATTCCAGTTTGTGGACAAAGTCCTAACTTTCCCACAATATAGGTCCCCAACCACTGACCAAACTCCAGTCCAGACAGCCAGCAGGCCTGGGGCTGGCGGGGTCGGCTGCTTCCCTTGGCAGCTTTCGAGTTCCATGGGGAAGGGTCCTGGGCCAAGTGGGGTCTGCCAGGCCATCGCTGCAGCCCCATCCCACCCCACAGGGCCCCCTGCCTCCTGAGAGGGCAGCCCTCCTCCTGGAGGTGGGATCTGACGCTTGCTGGTACCGACAGAAGACACCAGGTAGGCCTCCTCTGTGTCCTGGGCATCTTTTCTCCCCCTTGAACTCCTAAAACGCTGCTCATACCACCCTCCTTACCCTGGGCACTGGCCATGTTGGCTTAATTCAATCACGACCTCGCAGAACTTCAAGACTGGAAAGGGTGTCTCAGCCAACCCAGCCATTTGGTGGATGCAGACACTGCAGGCCCCAGGGGAGTGGCAGCTGGCCGCGGGTTGAACCTGCGGCATAGACCCGGGGCCCCTCACTGAGCCCCAGAGGGTGGAAGGGACATGCTGAAGGCCATGCAGCAGTAGCTAGGGAAGCTTTCTTTGAACAATAAGACCGCAGCTCTGTGAGGACCCCTCTGCTCCAACGCAGCCCTCGAGGGTGCTGGCAGTGCCTTCTACAGACCCCGGATGGTGCAGTGTTTGTTTCAATGACTGACGGCCCCTGGTTGCCACGGAAGCACTTCCGAGAGGAAGATGAGGGAGCTCGGGGCTGAAGGCCAGTGGGTTTGGAAGGAAAGAACATTCATGTGGTTAACTGATAACTGAGCCTCATCCTTGGGCTCCCAGAAACCTCCTTCCTCTCTCTCCTCGGCATGATTAAGACGAACTTACCTGCCTGCTAATCATTGCTGAGCCTGTTGATTTTGCCTTAAAAAATTAACCGGGCATGAGTTTGCGGTTTGCCTCACCCCTAACCCCGAAAAGGCCCGGGTGCGCAGGAGGCCGCCGGGTTATGCAAGAGGCCGCTGGCCTCCCCACGCACGTCCAGGCCTCCTCCTCTGCTCTCCAAAGCGCGCAGGTTTTGCTCAAGAGTCAACAGTCGGCTTGTTCCCCTGCTCCGGGTCCTGAGCAAATTTGCTCTGTGACCAAAGAGAGATAAAGGCAGCTGGGGGCAGAGCTCTCCAAACAGGGATGCGAAGCGGCAGCTTTGAGTTTGGGATTCTAGAATCCTGCAGTGTCAGAGCCGGGAGGGCCTCTCAAACCGGGTCCTGAGGATTCCAGGAGCCAAGTGAGCGCACACCCGGACCCTGTCACCCCGTGTCTGCCTCTCAGATGTGCTCTTCTTCAATGTTTCCTTTGAAAGGAGGGGCCAGCAGCTGATGAGGCGAACTGGTCCAGCTTCCTCCCCTCACTCACTGTACAGACGGGGAGATTGGGGGGTGGGGTGTGACTCCTCCAGGGACAGGAGGTCATCAAGGTGTCCTGGGTCTCCAGGGAGGCTGGGGAGGACAGGGGCTCTCTCTGGGACTCCGCGACGTGTTCGGGACATTAGTGAACAGGACGGCACCAGAACGCCCTCCTCTACCGTCCCAGGGCTGCTGG
This sequence comes from Equus asinus, assembly GCF_041296235.1. Taxonomy (NCBI): domain Eukaryota; kingdom Metazoa; phylum Chordata; class Mammalia; order Perissodactyla; family Equidae; genus Equus; species Equus asinus. The sequence goes on along the minus strand of NC_091804.1, from coordinate 34,769,458 downwards.
GGGCAGAGAGGTGCCTGAGAGCCACTGGAAGGCCCAAGTCATAGGAATTCACCTGGCCTGTGTCCTGTGGGCCCTCTGAGGAGCAGCCACGAGCTGCAAACCAGAGGCTCCCGTTGTAACCCGTGTCAGCTGCATCCTCTCTCTGGAGGCATCAGGCCGTAGAGGAAGATGCAGTGCCCTACCCTGACTCTCTCGCCTCTTGGAGCCTCAGTTTCCTCACCTGTAAATTGGGAATAACAATACCTAACTCAGAGGGTTGTCATGAGGATGAAATGGAGTGAGGGACATGGCAGGATGACCATGACCAATGTTTATAAGGCAGTTTTGGGGCCTTACGTGTGTCAACTCATTGATCCTCACAGCCACTCTGTGAGGCAGGCAATGTTGTCATCACCATTTTATAGACCCGAGGCACACAGAGGTTGAGTCATATGCCCAAGCTCACACAGCCTACAAGAAACAAGAGCTGGGATTCAAACCTGAGCAGCTTGGCTCCAGAGCCTGTACTCTAACCCTGAGGCTTCCCTGCCCTTCCAGGGCCGAGACACAGTCAGTGCTCGATTCAAGCTGGCCAGTCTGCTGACAAAATATGCTCCATCCCAAGGCACATGTGGGCTTTGTGTGTGGTCTGTGAGGGCTGGAGAAGGCTCAAGAAGGAAGACATGCCTCTGAGCCAGAGTGACCAGGGATGGACTCCTGGAGGAGGTGGCAGGTGTCATCCTGGACAGAGGGAACGTCCAGAAGTGGAGAACACAGTGGGTGATGGAGGAAGGGCATGGAAGCCTCTCTGGCTGGAGAGCAGAGCATTGTGGGAGATGCTGACCACAAGGCTCAAGAGGTAGGGTAGAGAGGATGGTCTGGAGAATGAGCAGGAAGGAAGCCAGGAGGACTTGGGCCCGTGTGGGCGGGGCCTCCCTGCGCACTGCCTCCTGTCAGCTGGCTTGTGACTTCTGGGCTGAGGCTGTTGTCCTCCTGTTTATGTTCCCCCCTCCCGGTTATGTTCCCGACCTTATCTGCAGAAGTGACCTTGGGAGATAGATGGAGCCTGCTCAGCCCCTGTGGGGCCTGAGGGAGGATGGAGAGTCTCTGCCTGGCCCAGACCCTGGTCTTGGGGTGAGGGGTGAACCCACATCCCGGGAACCACCCTTGTTCTGAAGGGCCCCAGGGACTTGCCTGGACATCACTGAGGTGAAGTGTCTGGGAGTCATGAGACTCAGGCCAGGGTCACTGCATACAGTTGTACAGGTGGCTCACTGCACAAAGGTTCTCTGGCCAAGAGGGCAGGTGGAGGCGGAAATCCATCTCTGTTCCACTTACCCAGCCAAGCGCCTATGGAGATTTGCCTTCCCAGAGCGGGGCGCTTTTTACTCATTTTCACAAAAGCTCCAGGTGAGACCTGCCCTAGCTCTGCTTCCAGCCACTGTGTGACCTTGGGCAAGGTCATTCCCCACGCCTCCCCCAGCCTTGGTTTCCCATCTAAAAAGTTGTCTAGGCTGAAGCAGAGGTCCAACCCAGACAGTGAATTACAATCACCTGGGACCTTTAAAAAATACAGGTGCCCAGGCCCTATCACAGACCAATGACTAAATCTGGGCAGAGGGCTGGGCGGGTGCTGGCTGGGCATCCGTATTTTTCAAAGTTCCCAGGTGACCCTGATGTGCAGCTAAGACTGAGACCCACTGGAGGAGGGCTTGAAATGCGGAGCGGGAAAGGCCTAGATGTGCACCCAAGTTCAACAACTTCCTAGTCACAACTTGAGCAAGGCTCAGTTTCCCCATCTGTAGAGTGGGAACAGTGCTGGCTTCTGCGTGAGGTCAGAATGCCGATTCAAGGAGACGGTATTCTGAAAGTGCTCGGCACTGTGGCCAGCATGCTGGCAGCCCCCGGTTCTTGGTACCCATGACTATTCTTTTGCTATTGGCAAAATGAGCTTGGCCTAAAATAAAGGGCGTTTCCGGGTCAAGGATTCAGTCGCAGAGCCAGGGTTTCTCTGTTCCTGAGTCAAGTTCTAGTACGTGGCTCTCAATCTTGGCTATATACCTGTCGTATTATAGAGGTATGTGCAATGATTATTATTATTAGATTTTTTTATCTAATTTGCTAAAAATTTTAAATTTATTTTTGGATTGGTACTGCATTCCCATGGTTCAAAAATCAAAACTATAGAAAAGGCACACTGTCAGCAGGCTTGTGCCACCCGGTCTCCTCCACCACAGGGAAGCACTTCTCTGACTTTCTCTTAGGCTTGCCAAGGTTTCTCTCCGTGCCCAGCAGCACAGAGGATGCTGTCTGACCAGCCCCTCCCCGCCCACTGCTGCATGCCTTGCTCTGTTCATTGAATAGCATGGCCTGCAGATTATTACACTGAGTTGAGAGCTTCGAGGAAGGAGGGGATGTGGCCCCTTCAAAGGCGAGGAAACTGAGGCTCCGAGTGCTGAGTCAATGACGTTTGAACTCTCTCGACCTGGCTCCACAGCCCGTGTTTGTCCCCTGCCCCAGGGTGGCCTTCCAGGAAGCCTGGCCCAGTGAGCTTTGGAGCCCGGCCTAATGCTCTGCAGGGCAGGCCTGGCAGGAGTGGGGTGGAGGGGTTGTCAGGGTGCCCACTGTGTCCAGGCCCCGAAGTCACAGAGGGGCTGAAGCGTGGAATAAAAACTGTCCAAAGTCATCCAGATAGTGACCCAGTAAGAGGACGTCCCTTGGATGGAACAGTTAGGGCCTGGTGGCCATGCCCTCCAGCAGAGTGGAGCCTGCCAGGAACTCTCTGCCAGCCTCAGGCTGTGCGGGCGGCAGGGGAGGGCGGGGCGGTGGGGGGGTGGGGAGCAGGGGAAGCAGGGTGGGTAGGACAGGCCCAGGAGGGAAGATGGAGGGGACCTCACTCCTGGAGGTCAGGGAGGAGGATGTGGAATTCAAGGCCAACGTGGCAATGACAGTTTAACCAAATGTGTCCTGCTCAGGCCACCTCAGGCTTCCCTCTGGACTCTCAACCTGCTTCAGTTCACTGACTCACTGACTTTGGGCAAGTCACTTTCCCTCTCTGTGCCTCAGTTTCCCCAACTGTAAAATGAAGGAGATTAGGTAGCGGATCTTTAGGTTTACTCGGAGCACCCCTGAAAGACTCTGTGGGCTCCCCTGACCTTGTTGAGGTCTGGATCCTGCCTTGGTCAGAATGGCATCTGCCAGCCAGGGCCTTGGGCCTTCCTGGGTCGGGGGCTGGGGGGACAAAGTCTCTACACTGCTCCAAAATCTGGACTCCTCCCCTTGGTCCTGTGTCTCTCTTCCACCACCCCGTCCTCCTCTCGTGGTAGATGCGGAGTCAGGACCATACCTGGGGGGTCCTGGGGGAAGCCCTGGCCCCAGTCTGACATCCTCCTCCTGGTGCTACGGGGTCCCGCACAGTGGGCAAGCTCTTCATCCTTGAGGGAGCTCCTGCTGCCACACTGGCACCCAAGACCCGGCAAGGGCTGCCGGCAGAGTTAATCTCTTAATACTGGTCACAATGAGATTTCAGGGATGGGGGGAGGCGGTCTCCATGGAAACAGCGAACCCGAGCAGGACCCATGCAAAGAATTAGCCACAGGGCTCAGCAAGGGGGTCCTAGAGCCCCAACCCAAACAGAAATGGGGGACACAGTAGCCTGGACTCCTGGGTCCTGCTCTGGCCTCCCGTTGTCTCCCCTGAGGGCTTGTGACAAACCATACCCTTGCACTGCCTCAGTGTTCTGTTAAACTGGACGGAGCCACATCCACAGGGAGAGCCGCCCCCTTTCTGAGCCTCGGTTTCTTCATCCTCCCACTGGGGTGATAACCCTTAACCAGGAGCTCTCCTAGGAGCGTGCAGGCATCAGAGTCTGCCAGAACTGAGTGTGAAGCTCAGCTTTTCCCACTCAGACTATAAACCCGGGCCCGAGGTTTCACTTCTCTGAGCCTCCGTTTCCTGATCTCTACAACGGGCATGATAACACCACCCTGGCGTCACTGCTGTCTGACTGGGGGTGCTGGTGCTCAGTGCATGTGAGTCTCCTTCTCGCCTCTTTCTGACAGCCCAGCCACACGGTCCCCCAGCCACCGCAGTTTTCAGAGGCCCACAGCCTCTCCCTTGTCTCTCGCCTTGCACAGGCTTCTGCCCAGAACAGCCGTCCCACCTCCCCCTCCGCCTCCTCATCCTTCAAGTCCCATCTTTGTCATCTTCCGCCAGGTGGCCCTGGGGCTCAGGCAGGGTCGGGGCTCCCCCACCTCACAGCACTTTACATCATCACAGTTTAGTCCAATGGTGGTGACCGGTTATCGGGCTGCCTCCTCCACTGGACTATGCCCTGTTGACCCTTCTATTCCCAGGACCTGACTGGCACGGAATGAACTCACCCAACCCATCATTCAACATTTATTCACACCTTCCACATGCACGGTTGTGGGTGCTGGAGATGGAGGAAGGAAGACAATAGGCAAGATCTTCCCTCTACAGAGTTGCAGTTTTAGCAAATCAAAATACAGGATGTCCAATTACATTTCAATTTTAGATAAACGATGAATTTTTTTTTTTTTTTTTAGTATATGTACCAAATAACTCATGGGACACAATTATACTTAAAAAAAAAAAAACACTTGTTATCTCAAATTCATATGTAACTGGGCGCTCTGTATTGGATCTGGCCACCTATTCCCTTCCTCAGAGCTTATATTTTGGTGGGGAGGCACAGTGGAGACAGACAGTCATGAATAAAAAAGAAGCAAATTTCAAATAGTGGTTAAGTGCAGTGAAGACAGTGAAACAGCACGATGTGGTAGCGCCTGGGGATGGTAGGGGGCGTCCTTGGATAGGGTGAACTCCGAGCTGGTAACCTTTACCTGCATGGGACAGTTCTAAGCTCCAGTGAGATGTGAATTTGTAAAAGTCCTTTGAGGATCTTAAAGGGCGCGGTGGAGGCTGTAAAACTGGAGAGAAGGGCTCCAAGGCGGGCAGAGGGCGCCGCTGGGGGAGGGGGCTGCTGAGTCTCGCTTGAGAGATTCCACAATTTTGCAATTTGGATCTGGGCCGTCACAAACCTTCGCGAACCCGCAGCCCCACCCCTCGGTCAGCCAATGTTTTCCGCGGGGCTGGGAGCCAGAGGAAGGGGCCAAAGGGGCTGTGCAGAGAAGCGTGGCCACCAGGGCCGGAGCTGGGAGCCCTGACACCGTCCCTCTCTCACCCCAACCCCCGTCCTCGCGGCTGCCCTAGGGCGCAGCGCACAACCAGCGCCGCACAGAGTCCGAGGGCGTCCTGGAGGAGACGGTCCAGACGCCCCAGAGCGCCTCGCTTTGCGCGTCCCGGGCTCCTCCTAGTGGCCAAGGCGGGAACTGGCGCTCGGAAACTTCTAAATAGCCGTACGGGCTCCACCAATCACGGCGGAGGTCGTATTACGATCTCACCAATCACAGGCCCGGACGGACCACGCCTCTCCAGGCCCGCGAGGACCGCCCCGCGCCGTCACCAGCCGCAACTCGCTGGGCTGAGTTACCGGCGGGCTCACTTCCCTCCAATCACATGCCAGTACGTGGCCGCTGCACCAATCAGAACGCAGGATTTTCAAACAGGTTCCCAGAGGCGGGTACCTCGCTCCCATTCCACCGTCTAAGAAATGTATATTCCGACGCCCGAGCCCAGCGTGCAGGTCCCTCTGAAGAGGGTCCCAGGTTTTGTGCTGGCTCCATGTGGAGGCCCACGTTTGCGTTCAGGGCCATTTATGTTATCTTAATGTTTAATGAGAGTAATATCATTAAATATCCTCCCCTCATTATAAAAGTTAATGTGTGGGGAAGTATGACCTTTGGAGTTAGACACACCTGAATTACAGTCCACTTACTAGCCTTGTGAAGTAGGACCATTCGCTTCCCATCCCTCAGTCTTTAAAAGAGAGTGATAATAACACCGATAATACCTATGTCGTCATATTCCATCACCCCACTCCCGTCTCAGTTATTCTCGCCCAAATCCTGGGAGTCACTATCTTTGTGTCCTTCCTCCCATCGCTCCCAACTCATCAGAAAGTCCAGTTCTCGCCACCTCCAACAGCATCTCAAATTTTCATCATCTTTTCATCTCCCCCACAGCCAACCTTGTCTGCACCACCATCACCTCTCGAAGTCTGTGGAAGTCTTTTCACTTCTCTTCTGCTGCACTGGCTCCCCGACCACCCACTCTTCACCCAGGGCCAGAGAGAATCTTGCACAAACAGATTGGGTCAAGTCCCTCCCTTACTTAAACCTTTACAGCTTTCTATGCATTTATAATAAAACTCAAAATTCAAAACTCCCATGGACCGTGAGGCCTGCGTGACCTCGTTTCTGTATCCCTACATCTCCAACCTCATTTCATTTCATTCACCCCCGCCCCAGGGGCTGCAGCCACTCTGGACTTTTTCTTAGTTTTTCTTTCCTGTCTCAGGGCCTTTGCACATTCTTTTATCTTTGCCTGGAAAGCAGTTCCTTGCATCTTGGTATGGCTGGCAAAAAAAGATCTTTCAGATCTCAGCTTGATTGTCCCCTTGTCTGGGAGGACTCTTCTACCATATATATATATATATATATATATATACTTTTTTTTTTAAAGATGGGCACGTGAGCTAACAACTGTTGCCAATCTTCTTTTTCTCCCCCAATCCCCCCAGTACATAGTTGTATAATTTTAGTTGTGGGTCCTTCTAGTTGTGGCATGTGGGATGCTACCTCAACATGGCCTAATTAGTGGTGCCAACTCCTTGCCCAGGATCCGAACCGGCGAAACCCTAGGCCACAGAAGCGGAATGTGCAAACTTAACCACTTGGCCATGGGGCCGGCCCCTCTCCTACCAAATTTATACAGGTTTTCCCCATCCCTCACTCCTTTATTCTCTGTCCCTGTACCTGTTTTTTCTTCTTACTGCTGATCACAACTTGAAATTACAGATATGTTGAATTACTTGTATATTATCTATCTCCTCCACCCCCATTAAGGAGATGATCTTTATCTGTTGTATTCCCCAGGGTACACCTGACATCTTGACCAGTTTAAAATTAAACTCATAATAGGTGCTTAAAAGATATTTGTTGGATGAATGACTGAAATTTTTTTTTTTCCTGAGGAGGATTCATCCTAGGCTAATATCCATGCCTGTCTTCCTCCGTTTTTCAGTATATGGGCTGCCAGCACAGCACGGCTGCTAACAGAGCTGTATAGGTCCACACCTGGGAACTGAACCCAGGCCGCCAAAGTGGAGTACGCTGAACTTAACCACTAGGCCACTGGGGCCGGCCCTGAAAAGATTTTTGAGGAGAAACTGATATAATGGACATGAAGTGCTTGGTACATACTATGCTTTCGATGAAAATGATTTTATGCTTATAGTAGAAAATTTGGAAAATAAAATAAAAAGAGCAGATTAAAAATCATACATGCTGCTACATTTGGCAGGCTTCAGACTCTCATTGTTAACAAGGGTTTCTCGACTCGGCACTGTGGACATTTTGGGCTGGGTAGTTCTCTGTTCTGGGGCATCCTGTGCATTGCAGGACGTTTAGCAGCATCTCTGGCCTCCACCCACTAGATGCCAGTAGCACCCGCCTCTCCCCGCAAGGTATGACAACCAAGATCATCTCCAGACATTGCCAAGTGTCCCTTGGGGTTCAAATCAACCCACTGAGAACCACTGTGTTAGGCCTTTAGACTCATCGGAAATTTTCTCCCTATAATTCAGTGTTTCTCGATTTTCAGTGTCCATAGTAAGCATCTGCGGCCATTATTAAAAATTCAGATGCCTCAGCTCCCACCTCCAGGCTCCAGGGTCAACAGTAGGCCCTGATGTCACGTGTGTAATGAGCTTCCAGGCGCTCCTGATGCACGGAGCCCTCAACCCCGCTTTGAAAACTCCTCCAGGAAGCCTCCCTGATAACCAGACCTGCTGGGACCCTCTCCTCGAATTCTTCTCCTTTTCAAGTACCCCTCCCCGGACAGCTTTTCAAAGCAGTGACAGAAGCAACTCCCAGCTCAGCCAAAGGCCAAATGGCTGCCTCTCCCTTCAGGGAGTAAACCAGAGCTGACTGCAGAGTTCAGCTGAAGCCACTCATGAAATAACAGCACCCCTCCCCCCCCCCCCCACACACACAAACACACACCAACACACACCTCAACCACTGGAACCCCGAGGTGCTGCCTGGGAAACACAGCGGCTTAACAGGATGGTGATGTCAGACTGTCTTCTCCTCCAGAGACCAGAGTCCCTTCTCTGGTCATACTGGTCAAAGACGGTCAGACGAATCCAATGAGTCTTGACTCCGTCTACTTTTCCAGACCCATCTTCAGGCCCCTTTGCTCCTGGTCCAGCTGTGGGCCGTTCTGCTATCCCACTTCACTCCTTTCAGGCACGTGGCCGGATCCCACTTTCTTGCCTCCTTTGAAGTTAGATGTGACCATGTGACTTGTCTTGGCCAATGAAATGTGAGCAGAAACCTTCTGCGTCACAGCTGGGCGGAAGCTTCACCACCCGGCGCTGGGGCTGTTGCGGAAGCAAGTGTAGCTGTGGGGTCACCTGGATGAGGCGAGCACCCTGCCGCCCCACGACGGACTCATTCTGTAAGTGAGCGATCAACGTCGCTGTGTTAGGTGCTGGGACTTGGGGCTTGCTTTGCCGTCGCAGCATAGCGTCACCTCACTTGACTGAATGTGGTCTTTCCAAGGCTTCCCTGATGTCCCTGTGACCATTATTTTTGCCATATCTTTTTTACTTTTTTGAGGAAGATTAGCCCTGAGCTAACATCTGCCACCAATCCTCCTCTTTTTGCTGAGGAAGACTGGCCCTGAGCTAACCTCTGTGCCCATCTTCCTCTACTTTATATGTGGGACGCCTACTACAGCATGCCTTGACAAGTGGTGCCATGTCTGTACCCAGGATCTGAACTGGAGAACCCCAGGCCGCCGAAGCGGAACATGCACACTTAACCGCTGTGCCACCGGGCTGGCCCCTATTTTTGTCATATCTGAAAAACATCTATGCTAGTCTTTTTTCTTACATCAATTCACTTATTTTTACTTAAATTTGTTTTAGAAGGAAATGTTATTCCTACCAAATGAAACATCAGTATCACAAGTAGAAAACAATGGGAAAATAAACAGAACGAAATAAACCGTTATTTTATATCCCAACTTAATAGTGCTGCCTTTCAAAGGCTCTTGGCCCTTGGTCTCCTCGCTCTTTGTTAAAAAAGGAGATCCCTAAGTGTGTGTCAACCTTTTGGACCCCAAAAAGCTGGCTGAGATTGTCAGATGTTTGAAGGCGGCACAGAATAGAGGCTAAGAGCACAAATTCTGGAGCCTGACTTTCTGGGGTTGAATTCTGGTTCTGCTATGGACTAGCTGTGTGACCTTGGGTGGGTTACTTAACTGCTCTGTGACCGTTTTCTCATTGGCAAGATAGGAATGGTAATGATGTGTATGTCATTGGGATGTTGTGGCGATTATTTGTGTTAATATATATAAAGGGCTTAGAACTGACAGGTGGGGTCAGCCCAGTGGTGTAGTGGTTAAGTTTGCACACTCCGCTTCGGTGGCCTGGAGTTCACAGGTTCGGATCCTGGGCACAGACCTAGCACCACTCGTCAAGCCTTGCTGTGGCAGGCGTCCCACATGAAATAGAGAAAGATTGGCACAGATGTTAGCTCAGCAACAATCTTCCTCAAGCAAAAAGAGGAAATCCGGCAGCAGATGTTAGTTCCGGGCCAATCTTCCTCACAAAAAGAAAAGAGAAGAAAAAAAAGAACTGACACGTGTTAGCTATAAAATTATAGCAGGATCAAGATCCAAGTGGATTTGCAGAAATGTTAAAAATAAGTCACCTGGACAGTGCGGACGGGGAGAGCTGCCTTAGCAGCAGGACACATGACCAAATTCTAGAAGTTTTACTTGGTGGCAGCTGCCAAACCTCTAACCCAGTCTCCTGAGCCATAGCGAGGACGTAGTGCTCAGGTCGAAGGAGCTAAGGAGTCCTCTGTATTCCAGCCTTAAAGGACCATTCATGGACATTTGTGTTTGATTTCAATTTTAATAGGAACACTTAAAATCTTCCTAGGATGGGACAGGATGAGAACACCATGCCCTTTGGAGAATAATTGAAGATCTGAAAGAGTGCTGGGCGGGCAGCTGGGGAAGAGAGAAAGAGTAGCAGAGCAGAGCAGTCAAGACCACTGCCTTTGAAATATCAAAGGTGTCATTTACATAACTGTTTGACTATGTGAAAATTATAAGTTCTTCAAGCCTTCTTTGTTTTATCTGCAAAATAAGAATCAATCGTAGGACCTCTTCATAGATTGCTTTGTGGGGTAAATGTGATAAACCTTATAAATGAGGCACGCAGTTTTGTTACTTACTGAATTCAAAGTACTTTCCTTTGGAAAAGAGCGGTCACTCATTCTTATAGCCCCGGAGGACACACCAGGACCAACAGATGGATGCCACACGGAGGAAGGTTTGTGCTCAAAATGAGGACGATTTTTCTGTCGGATGCAGTGGTTCTACCAGGAAAAAAGCTTCTTTAAGTAGTGAGCATCCTGTCACTGGAAGCATCAGGCTCAAGCTAAGAGTCGGGGAGGATGGCGAGAGGATTCCAGCAGTGGATCAGAGGCTGAATCAAAGTAGCATCTCCCAGGTGCAAAAGTCTTAAGTAAAATATGATCAGAAACAAACTCAAGTTGGGAAAATGGGATATCCACATGCGAAAGAAAGAAGTGGGACAGAGTTTACTCCATATACAAAAATTAGCACAAAATGGACTGAAGACCTAAACAGAAGAGCTAAAGCTATAAAACTCTTAGAAGAAAACAAAGAGGAAAATATTCATGACTTGGACTTTGTGATGATTTCTTGCATATGACACCAGAAGCACAGGCAACAAAAGAAGAAAAAAGATAAACTGGACTATGTTGAAATTAAAAACTTTTGTGTGCCAAAGCACACTGTCAACAGAGTGAAAAAGGCACCCACGGAATGGGAGGAAATATTTGCAAATCGTCTATCTGGTAAGGGGTTAATATCTGGAATATAAAAGGAACTCCTACAACTCAACAACAACAAAAATAAGCAACCTGATTTTAAAATGGACTTTAAATAGAGATTTCTCCAAAGAAAATATACAAATGACCAAGAAGGGCATGAAAAGATGCTCGACATCACTAATCATTAGGGAAACGCCAATCAAAACCACAGTGAGATACCACTTCACACCCATTAGGATGGATATTATTTTAAAAAAACAAACAAACAGATAATAACAAGTGTTGGGGAGGATATGGAGAAATCAGAACCCCTTTGCACTGTGGTGGGCCGTAAAATAATGCAGCCACTATGGAAAACAGCATGGCAGTTCCTTAAAAAATTAAAACTGGAATTACCATATGAGGGGCTTGTGGCCGAGGGGTTAAGTTCACGGGCTCCTCTTCAGCGGTCCAGGGTTTCACTGGTTCGGATCCTGGGCGCGGACATGGCACCGCTCCTCAGGCCATGCTGAGGCGGGGTCCCACATAGCACAGCCAGAGGCACTCACAACTAGAATATACAGCTATGTACTGGGGGGCTTTGGGGAGAAGAAGAAGAAGAAAAAAAAGAAGATTGGCAACAGATGCTAGCTCAGGTGCCAATCTTAAAAAAAAAAAGAGAATTACCATATGACCCAGCAATCCTACTTTGGGGTATAGACCTAAAAGAACTCAAAGCGGGATCTGGAAGAGAGATTTTTACATCCTTTTCATAGCAACATTATTCTCGATAGCCAAAAGGAAGAGGCAACCCAAGTGTCAACTGACAGATGAACAGAAAAACAAAATGTGGTCTGTACACACAATGGAATATCATTCAGCCTTAAAAAAGAAGGGAATTCAGATACATGCTACTACATGGGTGAACCTTGAGGACGTTATGCTAAGTGAAGTAGGCCAGTCACAAAAGGACAAATATTGTATGATTCCACTTATATGAGGTAGCTAGAGCACTCAAATTCACAGAGACAGGGGCTGGCCTGGTGGCGCAGCAGTTAAGTGTGCACCTGCTGCTTCGGCGGCCCGGGGTTCACCGGTTCGGATCCCGGGTGCGGACCCCGGGTGCGGACATGGCACTGCTTGGCAAAAGCCATGCTGTGATAGGTGTCCCACATATAAAGTAGAGGAGGATGGGCATGGATGTGAACTCAGGGCCAGTCTTCCTCAGCAAAAAGAGGAGGATTGGCAGCAGATGTTAGCTCAGGGCTAATCTTCCTCAAAAAAACAAAAATTCACAGAGACAGAAAGTCAAATGGTGGTGGCCAGGGGCTGGGGGAGGGGGAGTGGAGAGTTATATTCTAATGGGTACAGAGATTCAGTATGGGGAGATGAAAAAATGCAAGAGACGGATGGTGGTGATGGTTATATAACAATGAATGTACTTAATGCCTCTGAACTGTACCCTTAAAAGTGGCTAAAATGGTAAATTTTATGTTATGTATATCGTACTACAATTTAAAAAATTTTCAGGAATGTATGAAATAAATATGCGGCATCATGATCAAGTTGTGTTTATTCCAGGAATGCAAGAATGATTTAACATTAGAAAATCAAAGACTAAAGGAGAAAAAAATGTAATTATCTCAGTAGATGTTCAAAAAGCAATTAGGACAATTCAACATTAATTGTGATTTAAAAATAAACAAAAATTCTAGCTTACTTAGAAGAAACTTTTTAAAACTTAATAATATTACCTACCAAAACCCTACAGCAGATGTTATGCTTGAAAAGGTCAAAGTGTTCCTTTAAAGTTAATAAAACAATGTTGCCCAAAGTGGCAGAGGCTGAGAGTTCTCACATGTCCTCTAGCCTTCCTGTCTTCCTCTGTAATAGAAGCTCCAGTTTTCATTTGGGCACATGGATGTCCCCCGAAAAGACTTATCTCAAGCCTTCCTTGAAGCTAGGTGAGACCATATGAATATGTTTTGGCCAATGAAATGTACTCAGAAATGTAGTTGTGGCAACTTCTAGGAACTTTTCTTAAAAGATAGCTGGAACACGACTTTTATTCCCTTTTCTTCTTTGTCCCTTGCTCCATCCTTCTGCCTGTAATAGGGATGTATGGCTAGAGCTCTGGCAGCCGTCTTGTGCCATGAGGATGAAGCCACCATGAGAATGGAAGAGTAGTGGCTTGGAGGAGCCTGGGTCCTCAGGACTGCTAAGGAGAAGAGCTGGCCATACTACTCTTAGATTGCCTGCCTCTGGATTTTTATATAACTGAGGAATAATCTTCTACCTCATTTTAGCTATTGCTATTTGGTGTCTCAGTTCCTCATAGACAATCTAAACCCTATCTGATATACCCATTATTACTGCTTCTCTTTGATATTTTACTGGAGGCCCCAGCAATGCAATAAGACAAGAAATTAAAAACAAATCTAATAAGAGAATTTAGCAAGGTTGGTGGTTAAATTTTCAAGATATGGAAAACATTTGTTTTGTATACACTAACATCAACAAATGAGAAGATTCAATTGAAAAATAGGGTAGCAATAAAAATAATAACCTATCAAGAAATTAATCTAACAAAAGACTTTTATGTATTAAAATTACTAAACTTTATTGAAAAACATAAAAGCAGAACTATATAAAAGAAAGACCTATATAAATGTATCGTGTTCATGACTGAAAGATTCATTAGGTAGAGAGGTCAGTTCTTCCCAAGATAATCAATAAATTCAATGAAATTTCAATTAAGAGTTCAACAAGACAAAACCACTTAGCACAATACTTGCAAATTTCGAGCACTCAAAATATGGTAGGCGTCTGTATTGAATTCCAGTGGAGGAGACAGATATGCCTTTGGTCTCCAACCTCTGTTCTGTCCTGTCTGACCTCATCCTAAAATTTAGATGAGTGAGCAAAGAGAATAGACAAGATGATTCTAAAGAACAACTGTCAGGAAGACGTGATCTATAGTGTGTAAAGCTATAGCTGCACTGTCCAATATGGTGGCCACTAGCCACATGAGGCCATTGAGCATTTGAAATGCGGCTAATTCAAACTGAGGTGCTGTAAGCATAAAATGCGCATCAAATTTTGAAAACCTAATACAAAAAAAGAGAAAACTATCTTATGAATTATTTTTATTCATTAGATGTTGAAATGATAATATTTTAGATGTATTGGGTTAAATAATATATATTATTAAATAATTTTAACTGTTTCTTTTTTGGACTTTTTTCTTTTTGGGGGGGAAGATTAGCCCTGAGCTAACATCTGCTGCCAATCCTCCTCTTTTTTGCTGAGGAAGACTGGCCCTGAGCTCACATCCGTGCCCATCTTCCTCTACTTTATATGTGGGATGCCCGCCACAGCATGGTGTGCCAAGCGGTGCGTAGGTTCGCACCCGGGATCCAAACTGGCAGACTCCAGGCTGCCAAAGTAGAATGTGCAAACTTAACTGCTGCGCACTGGGCCAGCCCTTGGACTTTTTTAAAATTAAGTTTTTTATTTGGGTATAATTGTAGATTCATGCACCTGTTTTAGTTTTTTTTTTTTAATTTTTTAAATGTGACTACTAGAGAGAGATAAGTGGAATCGTATAGACAGCCTAGAAACAGGTCTACTTATATTTGAAAATGGGAGGCAAAAGTGATGGCCTTGCATATCAGTCAAGAAAGGATGCCCTATTCAAGAAATGGTGCTGGGCCAACCTGTTATCCATATGAAGAAAAGTACAAAGGCATCTCTGTTTCACGCCACACACACAAATCAATTCTTATGGAATAAAGACCTAAAGATGAAAAATAAAACTTTAAAACTTATAGAAAATATTTAGTGTAATATCTTTATGATCAGGGCACTGAAAGATTTTATAGCCAAGATACGAAAAGCACAAGCCATAAAAGAAAAGATCATTAAATTTAATGACCTTATTTATCATTTAACCGAAATTTAACTGTATCACACTTGTAAACTTCTCTACAACAAAGAACACTCCAAAGAGAGTGAAAAGAGAAACTACAGGCTGATCAAAGATATTTTCCACTAATATAACTGAAAAAAGGATTTGTATCAAGAATAAATAACTCTGTATCAAATAACTGATTAAAAAATGTAAACAGTGCAGTAGAAAAATGGGCAAAGGATATGAACAAACCCAATAGGAGAGGAAATGCGAATTCTCACTTGACATTCACCATATTTCCTTTTTTTTTTTTTTTTTGAGGAAGATTAGCCCTGAGCTAACTGCTGCCAATCCTCCTCTTTTTGCTGAGGAAGACTGGCCCTGAGCTAACATCTACACCGATCTTCCTCTACTTTATAAGTGGGATGCCTACCACACAGCATGGTGTGCCAAGCGGTGCCATGTCCGCACTCAGGATCCGAACCGGCGAACCCTGGGCCACCGAGAAGTGGAACGTGCTCACTTAAGTGCTGTGCCACCGGGCCGGCCCCTCACCATATTTCTGAATCCAGCACTGGTGAAGCTGTGGAGCACCCAGAACTAGACACCACCGATGGAAGTGGCGGCTGGTGGGCAGGAGTGAGCCACTTACCGG
Organism: Equus asinus; assembly: GCF_041296235.1. Lineage (NCBI taxonomy): Eukaryota > Metazoa > Chordata > Mammalia > Perissodactyla > Equidae > Equus > Equus asinus. The sequence goes on along the minus strand of NC_091804.1, from coordinate 34,753,917 downwards.
GATGTCATCCAAGTGAGGACACCCATTGCCCGAGACTCCAGAAATTCCACGTCTATGTGCCATCCCAGAGAAACCCTCATCCACGGGGGTAAGAATGTTCTTTGTAGCATTGTTTAAAATAGTGAAAATCTGGCAACAACTCCGTTGTCAAAAACCAGAATAAATGTACTTGAGATATTCCGACACAGCATTTTCAATGACTCAGCTGGTGCTGCGGCAACCAGCCTGGGAAGATGCCACAAGCTGTTACAGGAGCGAATAAAAGGAAGGTGCTGAAGGATACGGACGACATACCATTTGAATAAATTTTCCAGATATGCAAAATAATATTATATATTGTTTACCTAGCCACATATAGTAAAAGTATCAAAACATGTCTGGTGACGATAAACAGCAAATGTTGACAGTAGTCACCTCCCAGAAGGGTGGCAGGGCGGTGGGATCAGGGAAGGGTCCAGAGGGGCTTCAACTCTAAGCGTAATGTTTCGTTTCCCATTAAAACAACGAGTGAACCCGATGAAAATAGGGTCACGTGGTAGGATTTGGCAAATCCGTGCAGTGGGTACATCAATGTTCACAGTATTATTCTCTGTACTTTTCTGCACGTTTGTAGTATTTCCTACTTTTATTTTTATTTTTTTTCTGTTTTACCTCCCCAAATCCCCCGGTACATAGTTGTATATCTTAGTTGCAGGTCCTTCTAGTTGTGGCACATGGGATGCTGCCTCAACGTGGCCCAATGAGCAGTGCTGTGTCTGCGCCCAGAATCCGAACCGTGAAACCCTGGGCCACCGCAGCAGAACGTGCCAACTTAACCACTCAGCCACGGGGACGGCCCCTTTCCTACTTTTAAAAAAAAGGAGAGGCGCTGGCCCAAGGTTCACAGGTTTGGATCCCGCAACGCTCATGAAGCCATGCTGTGGTAGCATCCCACATAAAATAGAGGAAAACTGGCACAGATGTTAGCCCAGCGACAATCTTCCTCAAGCAAAAAGAGGAAGATTGGCAACAGATGTTATCTCAAGGCCAATCTTCCTCACAGAAAAAAAAAAAGGAGAAAGATTATGAAAAAAATTTACTGTGTTTCTATATTCCAGCAACTGACAATTCAGTAATGTAATTTTAAAATATCTATAAAACTTTTTTTTTCTTTAACTCTAGGACTGTATCTAAGCTGTAGCATTTCTTTGAGGACAGGGAGACATTTAATCCATGCTAATGTTTTCATTCTGTGACGAGCTGATGTGGGCTGAGGGCAGCCTCTCTCGGAGTGCCCAAGGCACTGTCATGTGTTAGGGGCTCTGAGAAGTTCTCTGATAACGGAATTTGCAGAGCTTTCTTTAATCCAGCATTTTTCATACATCTAACAATAGAATCATGTCCCGAGTGGCCTTGCCTTGGGAGAGGCTGACCGAAGGACCCCCAAGGTGCCTTCCGATTCTCAAGGTCACCTTTCTAGTTCTGGCTCTGATGGCCAAATCATCATTCCTCTGGGGTCCTTGGCTTATTAAGATATTAAATGGGTGTGTGAAGGTGAGACTCTAAGATCTCTTACCTTTTTCCAGCTCTAAAACCCCATGTTGGAGCCCAGCGTAAGGATGACATTTCCACTTCATTTTTTATCTCCTCTCTCAATTAACTTTTTATTATTTGACTAAAGCAGGTTCATGGTAGAAGAATTAGCAAAATGCACAGAAGCAACATAAAAAAGAATTAAATTTACTCCACATGCCGCTGTGGGCCCTTTTCCCACAGGTATGGTGATAGCTAGCATTTATGGAGCACTTATGTGCAAAGCACTGTGCTAGTATAGTTCTAGTCTTATCTTTGTTTTACAGATGAAGAGACTGAGGGTCAGAGAGGTAAAGTCATGTCCGACAACACAGAGCTTGCGTGGCTCTAACCCACATCTTCCTGGCTCTGCGAAACAAGTTCTCAGCCACTGCCATAAAGGCCCCACCATGTGAACCGGGTCTCCATCACTGTCAAGATTCCTTTTCCTCCTGGCTCCCTAAGTCCTTCAGTATTCTCTCATCTCCCCAGAGAAGCTGTAGCCGTTATCTCTTCTGAAAACAAAGTGAGCCCCTTCACCATACAAGGACCCGTGTCCCTCCTTGAGAGTCAGTCTACGTTATCTCTAGAAAAACCATGACTTGCCTGGAGAAAGGAGAAAAAATAAGCCTCTCTCCACCTCAACTCCACCCCCCAAATCACCAGATTTGGGGTCAATTCTGAGGGGCTGGAGACAGAAGAATGGCTGTGTAATAAAGTTTCAACTTGACTATTGTTTTATGTGACTATCTGATAAAGAAAACACAATGGCTGCCAGATGGGGGCTGGGAGGTGAGATTTCCCAAGTGGAAAGTTCCAGAAGACAGGCCTGGAGCTCTGGAGCCTGGGTCCTCCCGACAGACACACAGGCAGCAAGGGTGGGGACACCAGAGATAATAGTGGGGTCGTGCAAAGACCCAGCGAGGGACATAAGCCGGAGAATGGGAAAGGGAGGCAGGAGTTTGCCTACGAAGCCGTGAGCTTGGTCACTGCTGTCGAAACCAAGGGGCTACAGCAGCACTGCCCAACAGAAGTATAACGTCAGCCACACAGGTGATTTTAGCTGTTCTGATAGTCCCATTAAACAATAGTAAATCTATGAATGAGGAGATTGCTCTCACAAATAATGAGCTTCCCCTTGGTCTTAGCCATCAGGGGTCCCAAACTCAAGGGCCCACAATACCAAGATAAGTATATGGAGCAAATTTCACACTTTCCTGTAAGAAAGACAAAGCAGCAAACATAATGGTTTATGTTCATTAGTATAACTTCAGTGTAGGACATTAAGGAATGGTGGGGACTGTGGCAAATTAGAGAAAGCACATACAGTCTAAATTAGCTCCAGTGGAGTTTTTGCCTCACGGGTATAGAGAATCAGTGTTGCTACAGCTTCCCATTTTTTTGAAAGGAAGCTGGAAATCTGGATATTTAAAAGTTAGTAATTAATTCCAATTTTATTAAAAAACAAAATTGAGTGGTCTGGATTGCAAACTGTGATCTCCTTTAAACCCTTGACCATGTTTTACAGAGGAGGAAACTGAGGTTCAGAGTGGTTAAATATTTTCTCAACTCACAGCAAAGACAACTGGATCTTCAGGTCATTTCTGCTACTTCTGCTAATAACCATTTGTTTTTTCACTATTCTTATTGAGAATTTACTAGGTTCCAGGTTCTGTGCTGAACATATGGCACCAAGAAGGAAGTACTATTTATGATGCCGGTTTTGGAGAGGGAAACCAGGGCTCAGAGAGGTGGAGTAAATTGCCTAAGATCCCACCGTGGGGCTTGAACCTGGGTCTGTGTTTGATTATAAGACTCTAGATGCTCCCTCTGGCTACCCCCTCCCTGAAGAACCTCAGAGACCAAGGAAGCTGGTTGTGTTCGCCCGGGGCCTACTCCAAAGGGCGGGGCCTGGGTGGGCAGCGTCCCTCACCTCCATGCTTGCTTTCCGCGGAGCGCTTCCATTGTATCGTTCCTGTGAACTGGCTTCCAGGCAAGATTTTGTTTGAAGAAAGAACGCCGCTCCTGTTGTTGTTTTTTTTTTTAATTTGAAAACCACTGATCTGCTTATGGCCCCTCAGGAGAGGAAACTGAGGCCCAGACCAGAGGCGGCAAGTGCCTGAGTTCCCTCTACAAGTCAGGACCAGAACTGGGACCAGAAGCAGGTCCTGGAGGCCCGGGCCTGCCTGGGAAGCGGCCCGCTGGGTGTGCCAGGGCCCCTCCGGCTCCTCTGGGCTCTCTCTGCGTCTCTCCACCTGCTCCGCCCTTCCTCACGCCTGTTTGGATAACTTTTTGACCTGTTCCTTCCCAAGCTCCCCCTGAGGTGTGGCTGCCTCTGCCGCTTGTCCCAGAGGATCCTGGGCCTCGGCAGTGTGGCGGCCCAGGCTTGGCCGGTCCCACGGCAGACAGTTGTCAAACAGCGGCCGTCTGGGCAGGGGGAGGGCTGTTTACCCAGGGCAGGGCCCAAGCAGAGGCTGCAGCTTCCTCCCCAACCAGCGGCCCATCCAGCTGCTCAGCGTACTGACTCAGCCGTCCCCCTCTGTATTTGCTCATTCCACAAATATTTATGGAGCGCCTACTGTGTGCCAAGCGCCGTCCTACATGCTGAGGCTCTAGCAGGCAACACCGTGGCCAGGTTCCCTGCTCTAATGGAGCTTACATTGGCGTGGAGGAGACGGATGATAAACAGATCAAGGCAGGCACAATTCCAGGGCTGCAGAGGATCACAGGACCCATAATGATGGGTGGAGGCAGAGAAGTCTTAGATTTGGGTGGTCAAGGAAGGCTGCTCCGAGTGGGGAACATTCGAGTTAAGACCCCAACTATGAGAAGAAATCAGTTATAGGAAGAGCTAGGAAAACGAGGTTCCTGGCAGAGGGAACAGCAAGTACAAAGGCCCTGAGGTAGGACTGTGCTTGGCCTGATTGAAAAATAGTAAAAAGGCCAGTGTGGCCGAAGTGGAGCAAGCAAAAGGGAGAAAGACAGGAGACCCAACAGAGGGGCAGACAGGAGTCGGATCCCGTGGGGCCTTTTAGGGAAAAGAGCTGGGGTTTTCTTTTCTGTATGACACACAGTGGTCAGAAGATGTCCAGCACAGATTTTAAACGTGATTGCATCCTGAACTTCTCCTGTAACTTTAACTCTGCTTTTTCCCTCTCTGGCTTTCTGTCCCAGGAATTTGTTCTTAAGTACATTTGAGGGTGTTTGAAATAGTGTTTAATTATTCCCTTTTCCATTTTAATTTAAAATTCTTTCAAAAGTTTTGTCAAAGCTGTATGGATATGCAATAGCAAAAATCAAATACTTTTACGAAGCTGATGATAAATAGCAGTAGTCGCCTGCCCACGCTTTTCTGAACCTGATTCCCACCAATGAGAGGCAACTACTTACAACTGTTTTAGTTGGGTTGTTCCCCCCCCTGGGGTTTTCCTCTGGATTTCTAAATATCATGGTTATACTGCTACTTCTTGATTTCTCCGTTTTAGATGGAATGTGTTAACTTGCTAATAGGAACGATCCTGTATAACTATTTCCCAATTCGGAGATAACTCAATACTTGTTGTTTCCATTTGCCTAAGCACATTACTGTTATTACTATTATTCACAGCTGACACGGGCTGTATAGGAACCAAGGCCTTTCCGTGCGTTATTTCAGTTACTCTTCACAATCACGCTGTACGGTAAGTGTTGGTCAACATAACAATCACACTAACACTTTGCATCCAGTGTAACCGTTGGCAGTTTGCGGAAGACCCTTGCACCCACCCCCTTGATCTGCAGAGAGATCCTGAGAGGCAAGCAGAACTGGCATTATTAACCCCATTTTCGGAGGAGGACGTGGAGCCCAGTATGACAAAGAAAATTCTACCTCTCACAGCGGGGTGCAGTGGTTAAAAAAAACCCATCTTCCAGCCAAGGTGGAAGGAGCTGGGGTCCCTGTGTGAGGGAGATTAACTCTCCTATCTTACATTTTGGGTTAGTTTGTTGCATCAGCTGGTGTTGCCCTTACTAACATAATGCTTGGGTTCGAATCCTAGCTCTGCCTCTCCTAGGCTGTGTGGTTTGGGGTAAGTTATTTAACCTCTCTGGGCCTTTGTTACCTCTTCTGAGAAGTGAGTATGATGACAGCACCTACTGCAATGGGCAATGGTGAGGATTAAAAGAAGTAATCTTTATAAAGTGCCGAGAACAGCATCTAGCCCGTGGTAAGTCCTATGTAAGTGATCGAATAAACCAGAGCTAGGAAATGAATGAGCCAGGACCCTGATCCGGGCCTTCTGATGCCAATGTCAGCATCTGGCCCAAAGCGCCGGACATTTGCATTCCTCTTTACAATTTTTCCTGTATCTGCCTATTACCCGTACCTTTATTTTCTGTTGTTATTTACTTGATATTTTTCTTTCCTATTAAAGGATATTTTATATTACTGCTTTAATATGCTAGTTATAAATTTTTCTAACACGCAGTAAAATGAATTCAATAAGATTTAAAAGTGTTTGTCCATGTACTACCTACAATCAGCTCCTCTACGCTGTGGGTACACCTGAGGAAAAGTATGCTATTTTTAAGTCTATAAAGAACCTTTGGTGGAGCCGGCCCCGTGGCCGAGTGGTTAAGTTCGTGCGCTCCACTTTGACGGCCCAGGGTTTCGCCGGTTCGAATCTTGGGCGCGGACATGGCACTGCTCATTAGGCCACGCTGAGGTGGCGTCCCACACAGCACAACCAGAGGCGCTCACAGCTAGAATACATAACTATGTACCGGGGGGCTTTGGGAAGAAGAAGAAGAAGAGGAAAGGACCTTTGGGAACATTCTACCCAGTGGCTTTTAAACCCTTTTGAGCACGACCCTCAGTAAGGAAAACATTTTATGTCACATACTTTATATACAGCGGCAATAAAGGGTGGCAGTCAAAACAAAGACTCGGGAGCCCAGGTGCCTGGGCTGGAAACTCAGCGTCCCCTCTGAGTGCCCATGTCACTTTCGCCGAGTGCCTCATCCTCTCTGTGCCTCCGTTTCCTCATCTGTACAATGGGAATGACAATAACAGCACCTCCGAGAAGGGTCACTGTGAAGAGAAGGCGTTAATATGTGCAAAGCCCTGGAAAGTGCTCTATAAATTTTTGCTATGATCACAACCCGCCCCCCCCCCCCGACATCCATAAACATAGAAATGAAACGAAAATTTCACACACACATTTACTCTTACTCCATGAGACACACTAGGGTGTTTTCTGTTCTATTTCACTTCATTAAAAAAAAATGATCATCTGTGAAATTTCACTAATTGTGATTTGTAATTCATGTTCTTTTCTATATGAACACTAGATTCAACAAAAATATTTTAGAAAATAGAACACGTTTATTCAAAGAAAAGGCAAGAAATGAAAATGAAGGAAACCAGTTGATTATGTGAACAGCAAATGTGCTGCTTGGCCAGCATCGTGAGGCTGTGGGATGCGGTACATTAACAAATTTGGGGTCCCAACAGCTTGGACGCTGCCAATCCATAATTTCTAATGATGACTATTGAATTGTACTCTAGAAATAATATATCTGCTTAAAACCAAAATTATGTGCTTCAAAGGCTTTTAAAAAATAACATGCAATATATTAAAGCAGAAAACTACAACTCTGGGCCGAATCTGGCCCACTGCCTATTTTTGTAAATAAAGTTTTATCGAAACACAGCCACACTCCTTCATGTATTCATTGTCTGTGGCTGCTTTTGTGCTGCAAGAGCAGAGCTGAGCGGTTGCCACAGATCGCATCTGGCCTGCAAAGCCTAAAATATTTACTATCTGGCTTTTCACAGGAAAAGCTTGCTAACCCCTATATGAAAGTTACAATTCAAAACCCTTAAGCTTAAATTAAATTTTATTCTATTTATATCTTATTTTATTCTATTCATAAGTCTAGCAAATTTTAAGAATTGCATTTTGCTTTGAAAAATTTCAAACTTACTAAAGTTGAACGAACAGTACCGTGAGCAGCGACACACCTTTCATCGAGATTCACCAGTTGGTAACTTTCTGTCACGTTCGCTTTGTTGCTATCTGTGTATCTATCTGTGCACTTTTTATTGAAATATTTGATGTAAAAAATCGTGTATTCATATTTGCTATACGTATTTGACTCTGTGTGTGTGTGTGAGTACATGACCCATGGCAGAGGTGGTCAACTGTGTAGCAACAAATTCATGCTCTGCCTTCCATAGTTTAGAATTATTCCTGGAAAATAGCTGCTTCACTAGGGACCGCATATCCCAGACTCCTTTGCTTTTGGCCAGGGCCATATGACTAGTTCTCACCAATGGAATATGAGTGGAAATGATAAATGTCGCCCTGGGCCAGGGCCACTTCTGGGGCCCCTGGATGACTATGTGACAGAGGTAAAGAAACTTCTAAGCTACAGTTTGGGCTCGTTTGTTGCATCAGCCAGCATTGCCCTGACTTATACAACCCAATAAATTGTGTGACCCATCAATGGGTTAAGATTGAAGTTTGAAACATGCTGGTCTGGTCCTCTGGTTCTCCAGACATTTTTTGAACAGTAGAGTCCTTTCATTAAATGTTTCATTTAAAAGTCAAAATGGAGGGGCCAGCCCGGTGGCCGAGTGGTTAAGTTCACATGCTTCGCTTCAGTGGCCCAGGGTTTCACCGGTTTGGATCCTGGGCGTGGACATGGCACCGCTCATCAAGCCATGCTGAGGCGGCGTCCCACATAGCAGACCCAAAAGGACTGACAACTAGAATATACAACTATGTACTGGGGGGCTTTGGGGAGAAGAAGAAAAAATAATAATAAAAATAAAATAAAAAGTCAAAATGCAGCTTCTCCGGTTGAACCAGAAGTTGTGGGGTGGGGGAGGCTAAGAGCCCGGTCTACCCGAACTCCCCCCATTGGCCTCAAAGTGAACCCCGGGCCTCTTTCCTGACTCCTAGGGCGCCAGTGAATATCGTGTGATGACTGCTGAGCCAGGGTCATGCCTCCGTTTCTCAGAAGAGGAGGCGGAGAGCCAGCTGGAGAAGCACTTGAATGAGTCACAACGGCCACCCAGGGCCAGAGCCATTTTCCAGGTCTGTGGCCAGGGCAGGTCTGTTCCTTCCAGTTCCATGGCTCCCATTTGCTCCACGCAGGCCCAGACTCTCGAACCAGGTCCCAGAGAACAGACCCCAGGGGTCAGAGGGCGTCTGAAGGCTTGGGACTAAGCTTTGTCCTGACTCTCCAGCCAGACAGTTGCATCCTGGAACAACCGGTTACCTATCCCTCGTTCATTTCTGTTTGTTCCACAACAGCTAAAACATGCCTAGCCCTTAGTAAGCATGCAGTCCCTTTCACATAGTAGGCGCACACTCTACAGGCACGATCATAACGACAACAGCTGAAATTTAGATATACTAGAATAGCAATAGTTACAACTTACATAGCACTTTCTATGTGCCAGATAGGTAGCACTTTACAGATACTGACCTCACTTAATTCTCACAACCCTACGAGGTAGACGCTATTATTATCACCCTATTTGGCAGATAAAGAAACTGAGGCACAGAAAATTAAATAATTTACACAGCTAGTAGGTAGCAATTTGAGCCCAGGCAGTCTGACTCCAGAGTCTAATCTGCTAACCACAAAATTATACAGCCCCTCAGATGCAGTAATAAGGGATAACAAGTGTAGCTAAAAAAAGTGAAGATTGGTCAGACAGACTAAATTTTCATCATTCATTTGCTGTGTGATGCAGGGAAACTTACTCAACAACTCTGAATCTCAATTTCCCCGTTTATAAACTGGTGATAGTACTTCCCAGCTTGATGGGTTGTCGTAAGGGTTAAAAGGGAGAAAACATAAAGTAGCCAGCATCCTACCCATTACACAGAAGCAGCTTATATGGAAACAAATTTCGTTCCTCTTCCCAGGCCCACCCTTGTGCTAGAGGCGTGTGAGTCAGGAAATATGGAAGGCACACTTCTTCCACTTCAGCACCGCATAATCTTTTTAGGAACAAAATAAATCATTCATGCAACAATGAGAAAAGTCCCAAGATAACTTTCAATAAAGGATGGAGTTAACTGCAATCGAACGTTAAGTAAAATCAGTGCAGTTTATGGCTAGGCTCTGGGCCTTTGCATATGCTGTTTCCCCTCCCTCACCTCTCCCGGCTGACTCCTGCTAAACTCTCAGGTTTCAGCTTGGATATCAGTCCACTCCTCCAGGGTCAAGAGGTCCCTGACCCCCTTCCCTCCTCCCAAGTCCTTTGTGTTCCCATAGTGCCCTATCTGCTCATATTGTGGCTCTCTGTCTTTGATTATTGCTGGTTTGTCCATCTTCCCCAGCAGATCGGGCGCTCTCCAAGATCTGAAGCCAAGTTTTATTCTCCCACATTCCCCCAGTGCCTAGTAGAATGCCTTGTGTACCATAAGCCCCCTGTAGTCGTTTGTTGAAGTAATGAACAAGCCAACAAGGAATTAATGAATGCAGGAGACTTCCAGGTGGAGGCAGGATGCATGCCGGGTATCCGTATCCTCCCTCTATAAAATGGGACAAGATAAGGCAATGGTTCTGTGCTTCAGCTGACGTGGATCCCCAAAATCACATAAGGAACTTAACGAAAAATTGAAGCTTCTTGGAACACAGCTCAGGAGATTCTGATTCACCTGGTCTGGGGTGGGGCCCCAAAATATGTCAATTTAAGAAAGTTTCCCATATGCAGCCAGGTTTGTGAACCATTGAACCATAGGCGCTGAAATAGAATTGAGGTGGGATGGGAAGATGATGTGGATGGAGGAGAAAGGGGAAAAGGGTGGGGGAGACTATGTTTTGGGAATGAAGGGTAGGAACAGTCATGCCTGATATCCGACATAGTCCCATAGCTGGCCAGCATCTGGGCTCCGATGCAACTTTAGGCCCATCAACCCTTCAGGGAGACAAAGCACTTTATGATACCTTTTCTCCTTCATTAGCTCATGGAATCCTCACATCAGCCAAGGTTTATTTGATACATGAAGAAATTGAGGATTAGAAAGCTGAAGCCAAGTGCCCACCATCGCACAGCTTTAAGTGGGAGAGCCACTTAACCAAACTGCTTCTGCCAACAGCCTCTGCTCTGGCCTGAGGCTGATGCCACTGGTCGAAGGAACTAGGCCTATGTACCCAGAGAAAATTAGGCTCATCTGGCACTTAGCAACAGATAACTGCTCTGATGGAGGGTTGTTGACCAGTGACCAATCATTCCTTGCCTCCTTACTTGTCCTGAGCACCTGCAGGTACTGCTATCCTAGCCCAGCCCAACCCGTCTCATCCATCCATCCATCCATCCATCCATCCATCCATCCATCCATCCATCCATCTTTTCATCTACCCACCCACTCATCACCTCATTCATCCATCCATCCATCCATCCACTCATCTATCCAGTTACTTATTCATCCACTTATGACATCCATCCACATGTCTCTCTATCCATTCCATACATCTACTTATCCATCCACCCACCATACCCACCCATCCACCCATCACATCTATTCATTAATCCATCCACCCATCCACTCACCTACCCATCTTCTCAGTTACTCCTTCATCCATTTGTCCCATCAATCCATCTCTCTTTCCATTGATTCCATTCCATTCCTATCCATTCATCCATCTACCCACAAACCCATCACATCCATTCATCAAACTATCTACCTATCCACCCACCGAGATATCCATTCATTCATTCATCCATCCATCTTCCCATTTACTCATTCATTAAATAAACTTCCATCAAAGTCTACATGGGGCCAGGTCCTGTGGTAGCCTGGAGTATAACAAGAAGAGTCAGACAAATACAGACCTGGCCCTCAAAGAGATTTGTGATGCTTATAAAAATAACAAACTCCCAAAGAACCAAAATAAATAATCCAGAGAAGCTTGTTGAAAGGAAAACAAGGGTAAGAAAATAAAGCCAGGAGTCAGGTTAGCACATGGACATGCACACCATAGCATCTTATCCTCACAGTTGCTAAGGGCAGCCCCAAATTTGGTGCTGAGCTAGATCCCCGCACCCAAAGCAAATACTACAACACAAGAGTCACAGTATATTCAATTGTAGCAGACGTTATCCAGCAGCTGTTCCTGCTTCTTTAAAAAACAGTAGTGCTCAGGGCACATTTGGAAAAATCTGGAGACATTCTTGGTTGGCACAACTGATGGAGAGTTGTGCACCTAGTCAGTCAAAGCCAGGAAAGCTGCTAAACATCCTACAATGCACAGGACAGGCCCCCTACAACAAAGAATTATCCAAGCCGATATATCATTAGTGCCGAAGTTGAGAAACTCATAAGAGAACCCCAATTTTGTTTGGAGCAGCGTTGTGCCAGACCCAGGAAAAGAACCTGGTTGGTCTAGGCTGGCTTTTCCATTTCTTTCCTCTAGCTACTTGACTTCCCAGCTTTCCTTGAACTGAGGAAGACTGCTAGGAGGTTTCCAGGAAAATTTTGCTTTTCGATAAAAGAAACAAGTGCTTTGAGGAAAACCGCTTCCAGCTTCAGACACTTACATGCAGACATGATGCCTTCTGCTGTCTGTAATGGGGCATATCAAAAACCAAAAGCCAACCCAATGAGCATGGCAGAGAGGAAGGGAAGAGCATGGATCTGGAGGACATTGTTGACCATTGTCATATGGCTGTTTCTTTCTTTTTTTGTTTTTTTTTTTTTTGAGGAAGATTAGCCCTGAGCTAACTACTGCCAGTCCTCTTCTTTTTGCCGAGGAAGCCTGTCCCTGAGCTAACATCGTGCCCATCTTCCTCTACTTTATACGTGGGACGCCTACCACAGCATGGCATGCCAAGCGGTGCCATGTCTGCACCCGGGATCCGAACCGGCGAACCTGGGCCGCTGAGAAGTGGAACGTGCAAACTTAACCGCTGCGCCACTGGGCCGGCCCCTGGCTGTTTCTTAAAACCTCCCTCAAACCACTCATCCAACAAATGCTTACTGAGCATTTATTCTGTGCCAGTCCCTGGGTGAGGCACGCCGGGCTGAACAAACCCTTGAAATCCCTGGCCTCACGGAGTTTATAGTCTAGTGGGGGAGACAGACACCACGATGCACATCAACTATTTGATCAGAGTAATGATGAAAACTACAAAGCAGAATCCAGGCTGCCAGGAATGCGTTGCAAGTCCAGGGATGGGTGAGTTCACCCAGTATCACCCCACCAAGATCAGCTCATAAAGACTGTCCCACTAAGGCTCAGAAACGTGAGACAGCAGCTGGGATGTATTTCGTGTTTCCTCTGTGTCAGGCACTGTTCTAAGCACTTGTGTATTAATTCGTGTGATCCCAACCACAACCTTGCCCTCCATCGCCTCTCCTGAGTCTCGCTAGGTACGATGTTCCTTACCCAGCAACTTGCCTCTGTGATTGCAACCTTAGGAGGCTCGTTATCCCTGTTAGAGAACTCCAGGAGAAGGGGATTTCCTCGAAGCCCTTGTTACTTTGATCAGAAAGTGCATCTTTCCCAGAGCCTCCCAGCAGACTCCCCTAGTTCATTTTACGGATAAAACATCTGAGGCTCAGAGACGGTGGGCCACACAGCCAAAAAGAAAAAGGGAAGATCCAGGATGCTAACCTAGATCTATTTTATTTAAAAGGCAGGGTCTGGGGCTAGCCCGGTGGCGCAGTGGTTAAATTTGCACGTTCTGCTTCGGCTGCCCGGGGTTCACCAGTTCGGATGCCGCGTGCAGACAGGCACTGCTTGGCAAGCCATGCTGTGGTAGGCGTCCCACATATAAAGTAGAGGAAGATGGGCATAGATGTTAGCTCAGGGCCAGTCTTCCTCAGCAAAAAGAGGAGGATTGGCGGCAGATGTTAGCTCAGGGTAAATCTTCCTCCAAAAAAAAAAAAAAAGGCAGGGTCTTTTAGCCACTCTCTCACTCTCTCTCTCAATCTCTCTCTCTCTCTCTCACACACACACACAACAAAGGCCCCACTCTCCGAGGATAAGAGTGTGCTATTTTGTTAACACGTTCTCCAAATCTGGCCATGGGAGCTCTTCTTTCTCCGCCCAGCCATAACCATAGCTCCATAGCTTAGCCAAGAGAGTCAGCACAGATGGACTGTGTCGGGTCTGGAGTCGGATGATTTTTTTTTTTTTAAATCCTGGACTTTAGTTTTCTCTTCCAGCTGTGGAGATAAAAACGTTCTTTATCTGAGACTACTATTGTGACAATTAAATGAAGTAATAGGCATGGAATATCCATTCGTCCAATCATCCATCGATCTATCCATCCATCCATCCATCCATCCATCCATCCATCCATTTAACCATTCATCCATCCACTATCCATGCATCCTTCCATCATCTATCCATCCAACCATTCAACAAATGTTTGTTGAATACTTGCTATATGATGAGTACTGCACAGAGGCTGGGATGAAGGAGCGTGAGAGGACATCCTACAAAGTGGACAGACCTAGGATACCGTGAAAGGCTGTCCGCTTATATTATTACTATATTATCCCTTGGGAGGAGCTCTACGGGGCCTTCTGTTCACCCCAGCCTATGCTTGTCGCCTAGGGCTTTCCTTTCCCAGAAGCTGACTGTCTGACGCCTTTGGGAAACAATGAGTCTTTCTCTGGCCACAGGGTTAACCAAGTCTTACAATTGTGTTTTAACCTTGGAAGAAGCACCTAAGGCAGGCCCAGCCCTTTAGCAATGCTATCTTGTCTGATAATCACACCACCCTCTGTGAGATAGGTCCTGTTGTTCTATTTACAGATGAGGAAATAGATTGAGAGGGGAAGTGACTTGCCCAAGGTCACACAGCTCAGTGAGGGATGGGTTCCCACACTGTCTTTGGTTCTTCAGCCTCTGCTGTTCCCACTGCATCACATACTCCTGCCTGATGGTTGGTCAAAGAAAGATCTCCTGGACCAGTCAGGAGAGCAGTCCCTGATTCCTCGAGCCATCCGTCCTCAGCTGATGATGACATTAAGTAATATTTGAGTCCTTACAATCTGCGTGGTGCAAGGGCTCGGCCCCTTGCTTTCCCTTAGTCCTCCAAGAAGACCCTAAGACACTCCACCTCCGCTTCAGAGAGAACGCAACCGAGACACAGAAATGTTGAGTAATTTGTCTAAAATCACAGAACTAGAACCGAGATCTGCTGGATTCCAGAGGGAAGCTCTGCGCACATGTGTGATTTGTCAGTCCATAAAGTACACCTAATCTTTAAAAACCCAAAAGGTGCAAAAAAGGTAAAATAAACATTCTCTTGAACCTCTCTTCTCAGAAACAAAACTCTGATAGCAGTTTCTTTGTGGCCTTCCACTTATGTTCTATGCAAACACAAGCGTGGGTACATGCACATGCATATATCCGTTTTGTTATCAGAATGTAAGATGCTGCACACCGTTCTTCTGCTTCCTTTTCTCACTTGATGTAACTTAGAAGTCTTTATCTGCGCACAGATCTGCATTTTCTTCCTTCATCAGCAGGATAGCATTCCATCCTAAAGATTCATCGTGCTTTGTTTACCCATCCTCTACTATGGGACATTTGGGTTCCTTCCCGTTTTGGAGTCCCCCGAGCGGCAGAGCCGGAGCCCTTCGCCGTCAGTGACACCCTCTTCTCTAGCTTTGCATCTAAGTTTCACACTTCTAGCACAAGAGCGTTCTCATTTTCCAGCGCCCCACACGGTGCGCTGCTTTACATGGCTTCCCCCTGCTGCATTATCCGAGCTAACGGCCCTCAACAGAGGGGCCGGCCAGCTCTGCCCCTGAGTCCCATCGCACATAGACCATGAGCCATTTCAAATACCTAGGCCCAGCAAGGCTCTCTGTGGGCTTCAGTTCGACCCCCGCCCCCCGAGGCAAAGTGGGGATGATGCTTCCAGCTCCACCTTTGGTGGAATTTTGAAAAGACCCCTGGGATGCATTTCCAGGAAAGTGGGCTCTGCAGGCAGGCAAAATAAGCCCAGCCCCTACCCTGGGACTGCCACAGCCCCTCCCAGCACTTTCCATACCAAATCCGCCAGGCCTCCATTTGGGAGCTTAATGAAGCAAATCCCATGCCTTGCCTGGGCTTCCTGCCCTTCTAGAGGAGCCCTTAGAGGGTCTTTGGTCCCCTTGGATCACATGCGAGGGTGTCCAAGGGTCTCCCAAACTTTTGTGCTCCCACCCTGTCAGTCCTCCCCCAGCCTTGACGGCTAGCCTCACTCACCATAAGGACTCTCTACTGGAGCGCTGAGGGGTGCATTCATACTGACCATGGCTGAGCCCACCCAGCCGGAGACCCGGGGGCATGGAGGAGCCGGGGCCCCACACACAGTGGCAGTGGGAGCCAGTCCACCAGGAAGGCAGTGAGTGCAGCCAGCTGCCACCGCCCGGTTATCTTATTGATTCTTCTAATCACCTAAGGTGGGTGGATATGTTAAAGAGTAACCAGTCACTTAGGGAACCTGCGGCTGGGGACTGTCACTGTTGCCATGGCAATGGCGACCTGGCCAGACCCGAGGTCCACTTGGGCCCCAGTCCTGCATTCTGGGGTTGGGGGCACCTGGAGCCAGATGTCGGGGACACCAGCCCCCCTCTCCGCTTGAGGGAGGGGACTGGCCAGGAGGGGATGAGAAGGTGAGAGTCCAATCGGGGTTGGGTTTTATGGCTCCAAAGAATGGGTGTGGCATGAGGCAGCAGGGAGTGGTAGAGGAGAAAAGGAGGAGGGTGGAGGACTGTATTTATTTAGTGCCTACTGGATGCTGGAAGTTGCATACAGGCATTGTCATGCTTAAATTCAATCTTGAGGTGAGGAAACTGACGCACAGGGGGAGGTTGCTTCTATGGAGAGTCACAGCTGGTACACAGAGGAGTTGGAATTACCAACCACAATCTCCCCTTCATCTAACATATATTTATTGAGTGCCTACTGTATACCATGCCCTGTGCTAGACTCCAGTGATATAGAAATGAGCAAAGTAGACATCATCCCTGCACCCACGGAACTTGTGGACTAATGGAGGAGATGGAATTAATCAGATAATCATTCGAAGATATGATTACAAACTGGTGAGTGCTGTGACGGATGGAGAAACACCAGTTCTGAGTCCAGGCGAATGGGCCCAAGGCACTCTGCCTGCTCCCTCCACTGGCCCATTGGTCCTCGTCTCCATTCAGAATGCAAGCTACTGCTGAAATCTGCATCCTGGTCTCTGAATGCAGAGCCCTCCTGAGTTTTAAGCGTCTTGCATACTAGACGCCCACCACCTGGCTTTTTGGGGAGCAGTCCCACTTCTTTTGTCCCAGTGTTGGCTCTCATGGCCTGATTTGGGATTCTGAGATCAAGGTCTCCATCATATTAGAGAGAGCTCAAATGAGAAGCAGGAAAACGTGAGACTCAGAAGAATCAGAAAACCCGAGCTCCACCATTTTCTTGCTGTATGGTTTTTGGTAAATTATTTCATTTCCCTATAGTAGCACCTACCTCACAGTTTGCTCCACTTCTAAAATAGCTAATTGGTACATTCCTCTCTGTCCATAGTCCCCTTGTCCCATTGTGCTTGCTCAGCCACCTCAAGGGGACCTCCTGTCCCCTTGATGGACAATGGGGTTGTTTCCAGTCCTCTCTTCCCTCTATTTTCTCCCTACCTGTTGAAGCTTCCTGTCTTCCTTTTCCTTCTGCCCAGTTTAAAGCCCACAGTCGATTATCTTAGTTTCTCTCTTGCTTCTCTCTCAGTTCCTTTCATTCTAACCGCCTGACAAAAACCCAAGCCTGGATGAACCTGAGTATCTTGCTTTCTCCCCGCCCACATGCCAGCAG
Organism: Equus asinus; assembly: GCF_041296235.1. Classification (NCBI taxonomy): domain Eukaryota; kingdom Metazoa; phylum Chordata; class Mammalia; order Perissodactyla; family Equidae; genus Equus; species Equus asinus. Next base: position 34,736,565 of record NC_091804.1, on the reverse strand, counting down.
CCAATCACTGCTGGAAAATAAGTAACTTAGTGGGAGAGACGGGGGCCACCGTGGATCCCCCATCACCAGCTTTGAAGGATCCCTCCACACTGCCCAGAACTTCGACCCTGCTTCTCTTTGCTTTGGTATTCCATACATCCATTTCAAATCTTTTCTCCCCTCAAAGCTTTTCCATTCTCATCCTCAGCAGGATGAGACTTTAACTTCTTCACAGAGAAAACAGAAGCCTGAAACCTGAACCTGCTTCAACTCCCCACACAAATTCACCCGCATTTGCACTTCGCTGCCCTCCTTTCGTCCGGATCCACCTGGGTCTGCGTTCTACTTCTTCCCACGGCTCAGGAGCCCCACGTGACCATGCGTGATTTCTCCTGTATATTCAACCTCTCCCTCTTTAGACTTTTAAAATCAACTTTATTGAGGTATAATTTACATATAATAAAATGGACCCTTTTAAAGTGTACAGTTTTATGAGTTTTGACAAATGTGTACGCCCATGTAACTATAACTCTAATCAAGATACTGAACATTTCCATTACCCCCAAAATTCCCCTTGTTCCTCTGCAGTCACTCCTCCCAGCACCTCCCACTCCAGGCCACTCCTGGTCTGCTTTCTGTCACTCTAGATTAGATTTGTCTTTTCTAGAATGTCAAATAAACAGAATCAGACAGCATTTACTCTTCTGTGCCTGGTTCCTTTTGCTCAGGATGTTTGTGACATTCATCCATGTTCATGTCCTTTTTTCTTGCTGAGTAGTATTCCACTGAATGGATATACTGCCATGTGCTCCCCTGCTCACCGAGTGATGGACATTTGGGTTGTCTCTAGTTTGGACTATTATGAATTAAGTAGTTATGTATATTCACGGATTAAGTCCTCGTGTAGACATATGTTTTCATCTCTCTTGGTTAAATTTCTAGGAAAGGAATTGCTGGTTGATATGGTACATATATGTTTAATTCATAAGAATCTCCCACACTGTTGTCCAACGTGGTCACGCCATTTTGCATTCCTGCCAGCAGGGTAAGAAAGCTCCTATTTCCCCCACATCCTCATTACTACTTGTTGTCAGTCTTTTTTAACTTTGTGTGATGTGATCTTTCCTTTTGCTTTAGTTTGTTTTAAACTACTTTTTTTTCCCCTGCATTTTCTCCGCTAATCCCTCCAGTACATAGTTGCATATATTTTAGTTGTGGGTTCTTCTAGTTGTGTCACAAACTACTTTTGTAAACAAAGATGTAATGCATTCCATGTGTTAAAAATGACAATTGTACAAACAGTATATAATGAAATATAAGCCTTCCTTCTACTTTAGTTTCCATATCTCACTCTATTGAACTTTTAAACAAATTCTTACATATATTTCCAGAAATTATACACATACACACATACTCACTGTTACGAAGTGAATTGTATCCCCCCAAAATTCATATGTTGAAGGCTGAACATTCTTATCTTCAACTCCCTATGGGGGAGTTGAATTGCACTCCCCGATGTGATTATATTTGAAGATAGGGCCTTTGAGGTTAAATGAGGTCATAATGGTGGGCTCCTGATCTGATAGAATTAGTGTCCTTATAAGAAGAGACATGAGAAAGCTCACACACACTCTTCGCCGTATGAGGACGTGGTGAGAAGGCAGCGTCTGCAAGCCAGGATGAGAGCCCTCACCAGAGTCTGACTATGCTGGCACCCTGATCTCAGACTTCCAGCCTCCAGAACTGTGAAAAAATAATTTTCCTCTGTTTAAGCTACCCAATTGACAGCATTTTATTATGGCAGTCCAAGCTGACTAATACATACACACAAATGTAAATGCGTATAAATACATGGAAACATTTATGTGTATTTTTCGGGAACATATTAAACATGCTCTTCTGCCCTTGCTCTTTTCCCCTTAGTGTCTAAGGGCAGCTCCACGCCAGAATCCCTACCTCATTCTCTGGAGTCGCTACACCATAGCCGTTGTGTGAATATCCCGTAAGTGATTTTACTAGTGTCCTATTGCCGGACAGTTGGGTGGTTTCCAGGCTTTGCCACCACAGTGAATGTCTTTGTACACGTCTTGATCCCCATGTGGGGAGCATATCTATCTATAGGACCAATCTCTAGAAGCAAAATCTTATCAATATTTAGGTACACTATATCTCTTTTGCTAAAAAGAAAAAAACTCCCTCAATAGCATCCCTCCCCATCTCAGCTACTACGTTACCTCCTTCCTCTCTTGCTGCTGAACTTTTAAAGCTGCTGTCTACACTAGCTGCCTCTATTTCTCCCATCTCGTACCTATCACACTACCTCCTTCTGTCTGCCTTCTGTCCCCCATGCCCACACACCACTGAGTCTTCACTGGCGAGTTAGAATGACTCCATGCCTAAACGCCCAATGGACATTTTACTAGATCCCCAGCAGCATTTGACAGTTGTCCCCTCTTCCTTTAAATGACCTCTTCCCTTAGCATCCATATTATTAGTCTTCCAGTTTTCTTCCTTTTTAATTGTTCTTTTCTTTTCTGTCTCTTGGCATTACATGCTTCTTTACCTGTCCTTAAATACCAGAGTTACTTGGGGCTTAGTTCTAGACTTATGTCTTTTTTTTTTCACTCTATTATCTCTCGTCCCATAATCTCATTCATTACCACTGTTTCAATGGCCATCCACATACCCATGATTCCCAATTGTGTATCTCCAACCTAGATTTCTCCTCTGGAGTCCGGATTCATGTATCCAACTGCCTCCCAGAGACCTCCACTTATGTGTTTCACAGACATCTCAAACATAATATGCCCCTAATTGCAGTCCTGTTCTTGGTTTCCATCCACACCCCTTCCCCCGTCCCCCCATCTTGATAAATTTCACCCTCATCTACTCCATTTCCTTCACACCCACACCCAGCCATTACAAAGTCCCGTTGAAGTCTGCATCCTAAACATCTCAAAAGTGTATCTGCTCCTCTCTGTTTCCAGTGCCACCATCTTAGTTCAAGCCATCTTCATTTCTCACCTGGATTACTGAAACAGCCTTTTTCTCAGATCTCAGCGTCTGCTCTGGCCCTGTCAAAGCTATTCCCCTTGAATGCAGGCAGAACTATCTTTTCAGATGCAAAGCTGACATGTCACTCCACTGTCAGATGCTTGCTGTGCCTCCCCATTGGCCTGGAGCTAAGCTCCAAGAGTGGTTGGCCCCTGCCTTCCTTCCCAGGGTCAGCTCACTCGCTTCTCCCCACACCCAGCACGTCTTCTCTTAGTCCCTGATAGTGCCATGTGCTCTCTCCCCCAGCTTTCCACCCACATTGTCACCACTGCCTCAGAGCCTGCCCAGCTTCTCTTCATCGAAAAACATCCCTCTGCAGGAAGACCCAGGTGACTACCCACTCTAGTTTAGATTGTGCTCTTGTAACTCCCCATTCTTCTCCAGGTGGCGCTTACTTCCATTATAACAAAGTATTTGTATTCATCTTCTGTTTAATGCCTGACTGTCCTACTAGAATTATAAGCTCCAGGAATACAGAAACACTATAGATCTCAGGGGTTAGCAAACTGTTTCTGTGAAAGGCCAGATAGTAAATATTTTAGGGTTTGTGAGACATATAGTCTTTTGCAACTACTCATGTCTGCTGTGGAAGCATGAAAGCAGCTGGGGACAATACGTGAACAAATGAGTGTCGCTGTGTTCCAATAAAACTTTATTTATAAAAACAGGTGGTGGGCCAGATTTGGCTTGTGGGCAATAGTTTGTCCACCCTGATCTGTGTATTAATGGCAGTGCTCAGAGCTGGCAGTTTTGTAGCACCTGATCTAAGTGCTTTCCACGTATTCATTCATTTAACGTTTTGAACGACCTCCTGAAGCAGATCCTGTCAGTGTCCTCCTTCGCAGATGAGACTGAGAGGGCTCAGTAACTTACCCAAGCACACCCAGCCACTGAGTCAAATTCTTCGTACCCGGGCAGTCTGGCTCCAGAGTGTGTGCTCTTCACCTTCTTGGTTGTCGAATGTATGAGCAAATGAGTGACCAAACAGGATCGGAGTCTGAATATCTTGAAAAAGTGTAAAACACTACAGACGTTTAAAAGCTGTTGCAGATTTCTTGAGGCCAAAGATGCCCTTCAGTTGGAACAGCAGCCAGGACACTGCATGCACCCCCCTCCACCTGACCCCTCAGGCCCAGGTCTCAGTGTCCAGGCAGGGCCAGCGGGAGCCTGTCTGCCTGGCTCATTTCTCCTTCGGCCTGAGCTCTTCTCAGAGGCAGTTTCAGAAGCGCGGAGCCGGGAGGTCATCTGGAATTCCCACCCTACACCGGCACCTTTTGCTTAATTCTCTCCACCTTTGTCTAGTCCCTGAGTTTCTCCCTTATTAGCTGAGAGGCAGGAGAGTGAAAGGGTTAAGACCTCAGGCTTTTGAGTCATATAGAGCAGATTCAAACTGAGCTTCTTTAGTCTCAGTTTTTACGTCTGTAAAATAGGGATACGAACAGTTACCTAACACTTAAGACAGCTGTGATAATTCACTGAGATCAAGTGTGTGCTCAGCAGTTCATCAATGCCCCTGGTTGTTGTTCTCACCATCCTCGTACTTGGACACAGCAGGGCAGTGTGGGGCATCAAAATAACACAGGCTTTAGGGTCGGATGAAGCTGAATTCCAATCCCGTGTCTGCTCCTCACTAGCTATGAGACCTTATGCATGTCATTTAATCCAGGGGTCATGTGCCACTTAAATTTCCAGAACATTTTGGGGAATTGACATAGGGTTGGCAAGCCCTTTTTTTCCCCAATACAAGAACATGGATAGTTCTTTAAAAATCTAATATTTCTTGTCAACATTATTTTATAAATGAAAGGACATTTTAATTCCTCCCTCTCCCCTAAAAAAGTAGGAAGGATATAATCTGAGAACAAAGAACTCACAACAGTGTCCTTGTTTCTCTTATTTCACTCATTTCCAGCCCATTTGGAAAGGGGAACTCACCCTAAGCCTCATTTTTCTCATCTGTAAAATGGAGTAATAATACACCCACATGCACATGTGCCGGTGGGCCCGGCACGAAGTAGGGGCTGAGGGGCTGGTAGCCGCTACCCTGGTCGTCCCCTGGAGCTGGCTTTCCCCTCACTCAATCTTCCCCTCCTCAATTCCCTTCTCTCCTCTTTTGATCCTCCTAGAGCTGAGAGAGGAAGGGGCCAGAAAGAGCCACTACGTCAGATCTCAAAGGACTTTATTGGAGGTGGAGAGGGGAGCGTTGACACGCACAGGTCATGCCTAGGCGGGAACGACCAAGAGGGAAGAAAACTCACTCTGTCCGGGACAACAGAGACACCCTGGAGAAAGGAGCCTGTTTTCCATCTGGGTCTCTGAATGGAGCTCTCTCCAGCCAGGGAGGGAGGGGGCCCCAGCTGGAGGGCAAGGTCTGAGGGAGAGATTTTACTATCTCCGGAGACAAAAGGACTTTTGTGTGTTATGGTATCTGGGTGGGGTGGGGTGGGGTGGGGAGAGGGGAAATGGCTTATGGGAATGAGAAAGATTCTACTGGAGAAAGAGAAAGAGAGGCAGCGAGAAAGAGAGAGTAGACAAGTAGATGAAAGAGAGAGACCAGGCAGAGAAACAGAGTGAAAGAAAGAGAAACAGGTCCAGAAAGACAGAATTCCTTCAGGCCAACTTTGGTTTTCCACTCTCGGTCCTGAGCGCTCAGGGAGGTGCTCAACAGCCTGGGGGGGATGTCAGAGCCTGAGCTCAAACCGAGATGCCGTGGCAGGTAAGCTGTGCAGCTCTCAGTAAGTCATACCCCTTCACTGAGCCTCAGTGTACCTATCTGTAAAAGGGGACCTGGACCCTGTGGTGGCTCTAGTACCATGCAAATTGGAGGGGGTGTCCAGAAGCTAATTTCAATTACTTTTTAAAAGTTTTGACGTGAAATGTTCTCAACTCAGGGAGGGAACTCAGGTCCTCAAAGGCGGCCCAGAAGCTGGCTGGCTCTTACTGAATGAATGAAGGGAGGTTTCAGGCCAAAAGACTGTTTAATAAATCCTTTTCATGGGATGGACAAAGACTTGTGGGCATTAGACCTGGGAGTCACAAAACTGCCGCAGCCACCGCTCCGTCCAGCCCTGGCTCTCTGAGAACTGAGTAAAGATGCAGGCTCTTCCCCAGAGGCCAGAGAAAAGAAAGATGTAACCGAGGAAAGAAGGAGGCAAGAGGTCGTTTTCCTCTGGCACATGCTGGACATTTAGGAACTGGAATCAGGACGGGGGAAAATCCAGATTGGAGGAGTGAGCCAAATTATTCCTTGACCCAGTCTCTGGGGAGGGACCTTTTGGAGGGTGAGACCCAGCCCGAGGCCCGCCGAGCCCAGGGAACATTCAGAACCACTGGAGCCTGTTGGATTTGAGCCCAGAGAAGCACATGTTGCTGTTGCAGCTGCCTTGGTAATTGGGGGGACACGCAGAACACGGGCTCCCCATCTTGTACGGCGCCTCGCCAATCCAGTTGCCCCTGGAAGAGAAAAGGGCCCAGGGAGACAGGGTCGGGGGACAGAGGAGAGACACGTGAGCAACCAAATCTCAGCACCACCATCGACTGGCTGTGTGACCTTGGGCGTCACGTCAGGAAGATCCGAGTTCCGATCCTGGATTCTGCCACCTGCCAGCTGGTGACGGAATAAGCCATTTTATTTCTGAGGCTTGATTTTATCCTCTGAGTAAAATAAATAAAAATGGTGTCTGTAAAAAAATACGTGAAATGGTCTGTGAGCAAACACTGTGACTTTTAAGAGTGCTGTGCAAAACAGAGCTAGACGTGAGGGGATGTGCCCACGAAGCGATATCGTGGCCGCTGCAGTACGTTTACTCCTTCAGTGGCCTTATCCCAGATCCATCCTGTCTGCTCTTGAGTTAATCCTCTCAACGGACCAAGGCCGTTTGTGGGGATGGGGGACAGGGAACGCTGCTGAATGGTTACAGAGGTTGTGTTGTGGAGATGAAAAAGTTTTGGAAATAGATGGTGATGATGTTTGCACAACACTGTGAATGTAATTAGTGCCATTGAGTTGTACACTTAAAAATGGTTAAAATGGCAAATCTTATGTTACATACATTTTACCGCAATCCTTAAAAATTAATACTGTAATACACTAAAACCCACTGAATTGTACACTTCAAATGGGTGAATGGTATGGTGTGTGAATTCTATCTCAATAAAGCCGTTTTAAAAAAAAGAAAACCTTCATCACATTCTGCTCAAGAATTTTTAGTGGCTTCCCATTGCCTACGCAGAGATTGGTAAATTTTTTATGTAAAGGGCCAGATAATAAATATTTTGGGCTTTGAGGGCCAAATGTCTCTACTGCACGAAAGCAGCCATAGGTAATATGCAAACAAATCACATGGCCGTATTTCAATAAAACTTTATTTATAAAAATAGGCAGCAGGCCAGATTTTGGCTGCGGGCCGTAGTTCGCCAACCCCTGGCGTATAGAATCACATCTGCGTGTTTTCGGTTAGGCATTCCAGACTGCCCTAGCAGCACGTGGATCCAACTTACACACATCTTCCCACAGCTTTCTTCTCCATCCCAGCCCACAGATTTCTCTTTGTCTCTCTTTCTCTTCTCAAGGGCTAAAATGACTCCTCCAGCTGTTTCTTGCTCATGGCTGCCTAATAATCTCATGATTGGCCTGTAGCAGTAGTTATCTTTGCAAGTCCCAGAAGCTTATTTTCTCACACTTCAAATGAACACTCTCTGTGGGCAGAAATGGAATATTTTTTCTCCAGAAATGGTTGTTGAATGAATGTGAGTGAAGTCAGCCAAAGGGCTTAGAAAAGTACATAGTTCCGGTTTCATATGGGACTCATTCATTCATTAACACTTCCAGAGCATCTGTGGGACATCAGGATTTGTGCCAGACGCTGTGAGTCCACAACTTTCAAAAGGTGGAAATTTGGGAGCAGGGAGAGTGGGTGGTGGAGATACCCGGGGTGATGGAATCAAACTGGTTCTTTTACTATTTATTTAACCACTTGGAAAAAAATTCTACTGCCTGAAAAAATAAAGCCTTGAAATTACTGTAGTAGAAGGATAAGAAATGAATAAGGTCTATTTCCTACCTTCAAAAAGTTTATAACCAAGTTATAATCACGGCCATCACTCACTTAGCATGTACTATGGGCATCTATGTCTCATGATCCTCCGTGAGCCAGGTAGTGTTCGCCTTATTTTAGAAGAGGAGACTGAGGCCCATAGAGGTAAAATGACTTATGCACAGTCCTCAGTGTGCGCATGGTAGGGCTGGGAATCAAACCCAGGTCTGGTAACAATAAGAACCAATACGTGTCCTGAAATTGCTACGAGCCTGGGGGCATTACCTGGCTCAGCTCACTTAGTTCTGTCAACAACTCCATGAGTAGGTACTATTTTATTCCCATTTTCTAGATGAAGAAACAGGCATGGAAAACTTAAGTTAAATCTCAAATTCAACCCCTGACAGTCTTGACGCTAGAGCCTAAAAATCTTAACTATACTGTTAATACTCAATGCTGCAGAAATTTGATATATCAGCAAACAAATTGGAACAGCCCTTTACGTTGCTTGTAATGGAATTTGGTTTGTTGTATTTTTCCGTGCCTGATAAAGTTGGGCTGCAACACGACATTTTGTTAATAGAGGTCAAGATCTAATAAATACATGTCTTAGCTTGAGGTTTTGTGTTCCGTCTTCCAATGACTTCCAGAACATCAGGACGGTGTGGGAGACAGAACAGGAGACTTGGCAACAAAAGACGTGTTTCAAACAGCTCTGCTACTTGTTGACTTTGCGACTTTTAGTAAATCGCTTAGCGTCTCTGATCCTCAATTTCTTAATCTGTAAAAAGGGGAAATAACTTTCCCAGTGGCCCTCCCTTTTGCCTTCCTTCTCTCTCTCTCTTTCGTCTCTTCAATGAGGTAATGAGGTGAAAGCATTTTGTAAATGGTCAAGGGCTACTGGAGAGTAAAAGGTGGTTATCATTATGTAAATTTGACTTTCTAAATGTCATGTTTACTTAGAATTCGTTCTTGTTTTTGCATAAGAATCTGTAGTATCTGCAAGTTTGTATACTGTGCGATGGTTGGGAACTGTCACTCCCCTTTCTCCGTGTTTCCAAGAGACTCTGAATGCAGACCTCGGGACCTCTCTTCCCGCAGCTGATTGGAGAGGCTGGGAGAAGGAGCTGAGCGGGCTCACTCCATCCTTCCTGCCTTTCCTGCCTTTCCTGTGCGGTCTGCCTGCCCGAGGGGAGCATGTGCTCTTGGCTGCTGTGTGTTTTGCGCTTAGAGAGGCTGGCACTGCACCTGCAGGAAGAGGCCTGTTGTCGTCCAGTGCTGCCTGTCAATGGCTGTGCAGGTCTGATTCAACAGTGGGATATTTGCAAGCCCGGCTGGCTGGCAGATCTAAGCTGCATTTTGTACTATTGACTTCATCAGGGAGGCTGCCTATCCTCCTGCCTCGGTCCTCTGTCTATCTCCTAATCAATTCTGAAACATCAGAAACTTCAGAAAAAGGATTATTAACCAACTCTCTAAAACTACCAAATTGTATGGTATTGAGGTTACTTAGAATGGAGGAAAGTAGGGTGTCATGTGTGTCCTCCTTTTCTTTGAATTCTGCCCACTCCACCTCAGGATCCACCCTCCTGCCCCGGCGCCCCCTCTGTCTCGGCCCCGCACTTACTTAATGACGTAGTTGCAGACCAGGTACACCGCGTGGCGCCAAGTGCGGCCCCAGACCTTGATGCTGCCGCACGTGTGGAGGGCACAGCCCAGCCGATTGGAGGAGGCCCACACCATCTGAGAAAGGACCGACAGGGGAGGCTGTGAGAAGAACTCAGTGGGGCCCAGGTTCCTCGGGGCTGGGAGGCTCCTGGGCTTGGTTCAGGGTGGATGCATTAGCTGAGGTCTTCCTGGAGGAAGCAGTCTATATTGCTAACTAATATTTCATCTTATCATGAGTGATATATGCTAATATTTTCTATACCATCCTATCAGATTTCTTTCTCTTTTTTTCCTTAGTGATCAGCATTTGAAAATCATTGTGTTGGAAGTGAAAACACAAACTTTGGAGTTAAACAGCCTAGGATCAGAGTCTCAATGTCACTGGCTGTGTGACTTTGACCAAGTCACTTAACCACTCTGTGCCTTAGTTTCTTCTTTGGTAAAATGGAGGTAATAATATCTCATGGATGTCAGGAAGGACATTTGGTTTAGGTCTCACATTTCCTGGAGGGTCTCAACTTTAGATTTTGACATTACCTCCAAATGAGTCACAGAGATACCGACAGGACTGAAAGAAGACATCTGTCATACAATTGGAAGTTTCTGCCTATTTCTTGCAACATTATATTGCATGGTGTTTTTACATATGTTAGCATATTCAATATTAGCACTCAAAATATACTACACTTTTTATAACCTCATTTTGGCATTTATTTTTTTAAGATAGTAGGAACCTTAGAAAACAGAAAATACTAGAAAACGTTTGGACCTATTGGATTCGAAAGCACTCTTGAACTTGTCAGACCGCACATCTTCATTTTGGGGTCAGACAATCTGGTCAGCCCACCTGCGACACTCAAAACAAGACCCAGTTCAGCTCCATTCAACAGACACACGACCTTCCGGGAACATACTTATTACGTAAAGGGAAGTCCACAGGAGCCTCTTGTTTTCTTTCTTTCTTTCTTTCTTTTTTTGAGGAAGATTAGCCCTGAGCTAACATCTGCCAATCCTCCTCTTTTTGCTGAGGAAGACTGGCCCTGAGCTAACATCCATGCCCATCTTCCTCCACCTTATATGTGGGACGCCTACCAAAGCATGGCGTGCCAAGCGGTGCCATGTCTGCACCCAGGATCTGAACCTGCGAACCCCAGGCCGCCAAAGCGGAATGTGTGAACTTAACCGCTGTGCCACCGGCCGGCCCCTCTTGTTTTATTTCTAATTAGTCTTCCACCACATTCTTTTTATTCTAAGGTACCAGGCTTTGTTCTCCCATCGGTCCATAGTCCCAACAAAGGGGTACCTGGGTGTAGTGGGAGCAGACGGGCCCACTGCAGCGCCAGGGGCAGCGCGGGGTACAGTCTTTCGGGGCCGGAAACAAGTAATGGCGCTTCTCTGCAGACCAAGACTTCACGAGGTCCACCACCGAGCGGTACCTGGGGAGGCAGAGGAGACAGAAGATGCCGGGCGGGAGAAGGGAAAGCCACTCTGCTGCCAACTTGCTCAGTGACCTCGTTGAATGACTGAATGATGGAGTGAAGGGAGGACGGAGGGTCACTCACCGGCCAGAATGGATGGAGAGGTTCTGGCCCACGTATCTCATCAGCTGTGAGGGCCCGTGGGCCCAGATGCACTGGGTGGCCCAGGCCTCGGCAGACCTGGCCAGGCGTTCATCCCAGACCTGGGGAAAGAAAGGTCGTGAAATTCCCCAGGGAACAACCACCACCGTCTCAACAGTGTAGAGACGCACATACACATGGCGCCATTGCTCCCCCATCTCCTTGGAGCCCTGCCACAGATCTCTTCTACAAATTAAAAGACCGAGGCTCAGAGAGGCCAAGGTCAACAGCAAGTCCACACCAGAGCCGAGATCGGCACCCAGCTCGTTGACTCCTAGTCCGGTGCTCTTTCCCCCTCACTGGACTTCAAGCCTGGGGCTCTCTGCTCTGAGTGGAGTCCCAGGGTATTTGTCCAGGCGTTCTCAGCAGTCTCTAGAAATGACTGAGTCCTGGGGAGATGGGAAGATGACTGACGTCTTATTTTATTTGTTGTATTTTTTAAGTGTGTTTATTTTAACATTAAAAATTTTAATTCAAAATGGTTTTTTTGAATAGTGAAACATGCACAAATTTAATACATAAGCTGTTCAAAAGAGGAAAAGTGGAAAGCCTCTCATTTCTGTCCTCTATTGTCCTTCCAGCCACCCTGCCCCCAGAGGCAGCCATCACTGAGCTTCCTGTGTCCTCTTCCAGAAATACTCTATACTTGGACAAGCATATATATATAGTTTGTACAAGTATATATATGTAGTTTTATATATAATTATATATGATGTATAGAAATACAAATATCAAATAATTGTACGTAAGATACATAATTTCTTTTGACAAGTGGCAGCATGCCAGACATTCCATTCTGTACCTCCGCTCTTTTCACTTACAAGACAGGTTATCTTAGTGATTATTCCACATCAGTACACAGAGAATACCCTCCCCATCCTTCTTACTGGCTTCATAATTTTCCAATATATGAATGCCCCAAGTTTTATAACCTGAAAATCATCACTTAAAAAATACTAGTTCCCTTCCCCTCTGACTTCCTGGGACCCTCTGAGATACTATTTGCTCATTCATTTCATTTGTTTATTCAGCAAATGCTGAACAACATTTCTAGGCACCGAGGACTCACGGTCTAACAGGGAAATGAGACCTTAAACAATCATTACAATCCTAGCGGGTGTGAGAATGTGAAACAGGGAACCAGAGCTTTCTTGGGGATATGAGAGAGAAAGGGCTTCTTGAGCAAGGCGTGTTTGCTCAGATTCCTGCCCCAAGGGCAGAAGCCAGCTAGTGAAGAAGAAACGGGGGTCCCAAAGAGAGGTCAGAACACCTCCCCAGGGTCGTCTGACTCACACTCTTTTAGGGAGTCCAAGGAATGTTTCCTTCATGCTCCAGAGGGCAAAACTGAGGGAAGGGCCATGCTAACATGAGACCCACACTCACTGACCCTCCCTGGGGTCCCTGGTGAGACATCTAGCTCTCTCTGTTCCATACTACATGCAATAATTAAACACCTGTTGGGATGAGCGCCTTGCACACACAACTGGTGCTTAATAAATGTGTCATTGTTTGAGAAATACAGGGCCTTCCCTGTGCAAGGTGCTGTGTTAAAAAATGAATGAGTCAGTCAGTGGACGAATAAAGGCCCTCCCCACGTCCACTGCCTCCATTCCGGTTCCTCCCCCCCGCGCCCCTCCCCCACAACACCTTATCACTACCTGACGCTATTCTCTATATTTTGTTGTTGATGTTTGTTTTCTGTCATCCCCACTGAAACATAAGCTCCATGAGGGAGGAGAGCTCGGCCCTCCTGTCCTCAGCTGTGTCCATGAGGCTTAGCATGGCGCCTGGCTCTGAGCAGGAGCTAGTCCATAAGCAAATGGACCTGTTGCAAGAGGATTTTCAGACTGTTGAGTAGCACACGTTTGTCTGGAGGGGGCGGACCGGCAATCTCTTTTCCTAAAGGGATCTGTGGGTGGGCTGGGAGCCTATCTCTCCAGGCTGGTTTGGGACAATAGTCCGAGGGAGGAGCTGTGATGAAGAGAAAGTTTCCCTCCTCCACTCTGGCAGTCTGGCTTCTGGGGGGCTGGGGTGAGAGCCCCCGGCCTGTTTCTTTGATGGAAGACATCCCAGCTTCCTCCGCTAGGCAGCTGCCTGTTTTCCTCTGCCTGAGACCCCCAGGTACAGTCCCCACCGCTCCAAACGCTACCTCCACAGGCTTGCTGAGGACTGTCCATCCCGATGTGTCCATCAAACCCCCGGGGCAAAGAGACAATGGCACGGAAAGCTCCAGCCACCCATCCCCTGCAGGTCCCCAGTGGGGAGCCAGAACTACTGGGCAGCATATTGTGTTGGTTAGGACCACAGCCTTTAGCCGCAGGCAGAGCTGGGCTGGAATCTCAACGGGGTGACCTTGGGCAAATTCATTGTCTGCATCTCAGTTTCTTTATTTGGAAAGTGGAGATGACGATTCCTACCTTGAAGGAAAGAGGAGACCTGCCTAGATGCTCCATAAATAGCAGTCCTCTGCCCCTGCCTCCCAGGAGGACCTACGCAACCACCTTCATTTCCTCATCTGTAAAATGGGCAGACAAATTCCTGCCCTTTCCACAGGGCCCAGACAGACACCCAGATACTGGCTGGTGGGGCCAGGCTGGCGGTGGTCCAGCCCTTCCAGGTCACACTGAGTTGACTGGCATATGCCGGAAGAGGCACCAGGCACTCACCATATACTCCATGTTGGCAGCAGGTGGGTGCACGCTGGCCCGGAGGTGGTTGTGATAATCCAGTAAGGCACTCATGTCCCGGGCAGAGATGTGGCGCTTCCGCCGGTAGCGGGGCACCCCCAGCCCGCTCACGGGCCACACAGCTGTGCCCTTGGTCCGGGCCAGTGCCAGGGTAGCATCGGGCACCAAGGTATTCACTGTCTGGCCCACCCAGAAGAGCAGGCCTGCCAGGCCCACGGTGCCGGGCAGCAGGGACATAGCTGGCTGGAGAGGTCACGTGTCTACCTCGTGCAGTCAGAGCCGGCTGCCTGGAGGGGGCGGGCATGTGGGCACCAAACCCTGAGTGTTTTCCAGCATTGCCGCCCCAGGGGATGCTAACCCTGGGAACTTGGCACAGACCTCCTGACTCAGCTCTGGTCCAGGTGCCCAACACCCCATCCTCCCCACCGCAGTGGACTGAGTGGATTGGGCAGCCCAGACAGTGGCTAAGCCGGACCAGACCCTGGAGTGAGACGGTGCTATTGGGTCAAAGCCAGGACTCCATCCCACCAGCCCCGGAGACAGACACCACGCCTCTCCCGCCTGGACACCCTCTTCACCGATCCTGCTCCAAGTGGGCTCCGTCCACCCTCTCAGCGGGGCAGGGCCGACCTTCCCCAAGGCATCGTGCGGGGGAAAGAACCAGATGGCAGAGAGTGAAAGATTCAGAGAAAAAGAGGCAGAGAGAGAGAGAAAAATGAGAAACTGAGAAAAAGAAAATGAGAGAGACTAAAAAACTGACTGAAAAAAAGAGATACAGAGAGAAGGAATGAAAGACATAGACAGTAGGAAGCTGTAAGAGAGACTGAGAGACAATGATGGGGGAAAAAAGAGGAAGCACATGGAAGAGACAGAAATAGCGGTAGAGAGAGAAAGACAAAGAAAAAAAAAGAACAGAGAAGACGGAGAGAGAAACAGAGCTGAAGAGAAGAGGCAGAGAGAGGCTTGCGGGGGACCAGGCAGCAGGCTCCCGGGGGGCGCATACCCAGGACGGGCAGCCCAGACGGGTGGCAGGAGGTGGCTGAGGAGGCAGGGACCTCTGCAGACACCCCAGCCTGCCTGGCAGTGCGGTGATTTTAACGGTCCCCTGGGAGCTGATGGCATCTGACGTCCCGGCCCCACAGCCCCCTCCCCTTCCAGCCAGGCCCAGCTTGGACCGGAGGCTCCGCCTGCCTGTCTGTGGGCTCGCCTCTCCCCCCTCTCACCACGCCTCTGCTGTTCCTGCGTCCACCTGGAGTGTGCAGGGTTGGGCTGGGCTGCTGGTCAGGGTAGGGATGCGGCAATGGCAGGCACTCCAGGATGAAACACCACCCCCTTGTCAGGAGACCCCAGATCCAGAGGCCTCTCTCTGCCTTCCAGACCCCAACGTATTAAGGCCACCTTTCATCTGAAGATTATTTTCTGACTGTTTTCTCTACAAAGCTCTCCAGCCTCAGAGTAGGCAGTTAATATGGCCCCATTTAATGAGACCTACTCCGTGCCAGGCCCAGGCTGAGTGCTTTACACACACACAAGCTCAGCCAACCCTCAGAATCAGATGTGATAGGTCCCCATTTTATAGGTGAAGAGACCGAGCCCCAAAGAGGTGCAGGAATAAGCCCAAAGTCAGCCAGCCTGTCTGCAATAGAGCCAGGATCCGCACCCAGGTCTGAGCCCAGGGCCCTGTGAGTACGTAAAAAGGATGCCATTTTTGTAACCAAACCAATCTAGATGCACAGGAAAAAAGCCCGGGAGGATATCCACAATCAACACCGTGTAGCCTAATTAGTAATTAAACCTGTGAATCTGGGCTCAAATCCCCATTATTTCACTCACTGAGTGCCCTTGAGCAAGTCACCCAATCATTTCGTGCCTCACCTATAAAATGGGAGTAATAATGGCACCCACCTTACAGCATTGTTTTAAGGATTAGATGAACTCACATCTGTGGACCGCTCAGAACAGTGTATGCTTTGTGTGTGTGTGTGTGCTTGTTTGTATACATGTACTTGAGCGAGTATGTGTGTGTTTATATGTATTGTGTGTGTAAGCAGATGGGTTCATGCATGTGCATATGAGGGTTCGTGTGTCAATCCTCACACAATCCTCATAGATGCATGCATGAACACGCAGATGTCTGTGTGTGTGTGTGTGCTGTCAAAGCCCAGTTGGTCTCTGAGTTGCTGAACTTCTGGGTTAAGAAAGAGTTTAATTTCCTCCTCTCTGATTACTTGTATTCTCCGCAAACAACAAGCAATACTTTTCTGATGGGAGGAGGCAGACTTACAAGAAAGGTGTTACAAAAAAAAACCAAAGTTGAAGCGTTTGCAACCCTCCAGCCTCCTCTTCCAGCGACCTCCAAGCATCCCCAGGCAGAAGCCAGTCTCAGGGCGCCAAGCTGAGCCCTGGCCCAAGTGGCAATGCAGGGCTGGGGGCTGGAACTGGGCTACCGGAGCGGGGTCCTCCCCAGACACATGGAATTCCCGCCCCAGGCGGCCGCCCTGCCTCAGCCTCCGCGGCCCAGACAGTGCTGCTGCCAAAGCACACACCTTCCCGCTGGAGCGGCTTTCCCCAGCCCAGGCGGCTGACCGCGGGATGCTGGGGCTGGGGGCGGGGGGGGGGGGTGGGGGTGGGCAGCAAGGGATGGAGGTTGGCGTCCCCAACCTCTACAGGGCTTTCCCATTACACCAGAGGGACAATAGGGAGGGGCTCCAATCTAGCCGCATCTCTGCCTCCAGTATGCTGGGTGTCCTGGGGCAAGTCCCTATCCTTCTCTGGGCCTCGGACGCCCCATTAGAGAAACTGGACTAAGGACTCTTCTGCCTACGGCTGGGCTGGGATCCATGACACACCTGGGGGAACTCTGCAGCCCAGGGGAGGCAGACACAAACAACCGTGGCACTTAGGAACCCAGGAGTGTCAACAATTATTCCCTGCTCTCTCAGATGCTTGACGCGAGCTTCTCCCATGTAACCGGCACTGGCGTGGTTCAGAGCATCGCACCCATGACTCACTGGTCCTCACAGCCGCCTTTGAGGGAGTAACCCCAGCCACTGCACAGACGGGGACCTGGAGGTACAAGGAGCCTCAGTGACTTGTCCTATGACATGGAGCTTGTTTGTGTGGTACCTGGGGTTCTGGCAGTGGACATCCTCGCACATATACAGAATGCACACGCATCCTGGGTGCACACACCACACTTATATTCACACAAGCATTTCTTCCTCCCACAAATCACAGAGACAGCTCGTTCCCCCAGCCCCTCAGATCCTTCCTACTTACACCCTCTGGTGCCCTTACCTGAATATCCAGAAACCCACTCTTCACACGTCTAACCATATTAACACGTATAAACGTAAGTATCTGTTCTCAGCACAGCACTGCTCGAAGCACTTTACACGGATGAGCCCATTAATCTTCAAAACAACCCTATTATTATCATCATATCCATTTTTGTATATATGAGGAAACTGAGGCACAGAGAGGTAAGTCATTTGCCTAGGGTCACACAGCCAGTGGGTGGCAGAGGTGGGATGGGCACCCGGGCAGGCTCGTTATGCTGCCTCTCCACAGAGACAAAGAGATAGACACAGAGAAAGGCACAGTCCCCAAGTCCAGCCGCGCAGACAAAATCACCCCCTCCTACCCCACACGTTCACACATCCACAGAAACCCAGATATTGCACTGGTGACAAGCACACAGCGATGCCCCTGGCCAACCCCCGAGTGGGAGTTTCTCTGCTGTCCTCCGTGACTAGCCCTGTTCCCAGTTCCCTTTGGCAGGTTCCTCAGTGGATAAAAATGTTGGGAGGACAGGAAATAATCCCGGGTAGCCCAGATTAGTGCCCGAGGCTGGGGTCTCACTTTAGGGTAGGGACACTTTCTCATCTCCGAATTTCATCCCTCTGGATTCAGCTGTCGCTCTATTCTCATCCCTACCAGAATTCTCTCTGGACTTGGGCGAGCGAAAGGGAAATTATTCTGGAGAGTAGAAATATTCAAGTCAGTGTAGCTCAGTGGCTATAGCTCTGGATCCAGACAGCCTAGGTTCGGGGCCACCTCCATGGCTTACTAGCTGTGTGACAGTGGGCAAGTTAATTAACCTTTCTGTGCCTCAGCTTCCTCATCTATAAACTGGGGCTACCTCACGGCATTGTTGTGAGGACTAAATGAGTTAGTACATGTTAGACACTTACAATGTCTGGCACAGGGCAAGCAGTCAATAATGTTAGCTGTAATAATCGCTCACAAGAATAATAATAACAGGCAACATTTCTTTAGCATATCCACTTAGTGCCAGACACCAAATGCTTTATGGACAAGATCTCATTTAAGCCTTGCTCCAGTTCCAGGGGTCAGGTATCAGGATCCCCATTCTACAGACGAGGAAGTAGAAACTCAGAGAGGTTAAGCAACTTGCCCAAGTTCACAGAGCTAGTCCCGGTGCAAATTGGATTCCAACAGGTCTCTCTGATTCTCATCCCAGTGTTCTTTTCGCCCAGTAAAGTTGCTTTTAAGAGGAGACTGTGAAACAGGAGCCTGGTGCTTGAGAGATGAGACGGAGAAAGCTGGAAGGCCCTTAGAGATCTTTTAGGTCACCCTTTCATTTGCCAGTTGAGGAAACAGGTTCAGAGAGGTTAAGGGACTTGTCCAAGGTCACACAGCAACTGGAAAACCAGTCCTATGTCACTATGCGACCCAATCTATGTCACTCCAAATCCAAGCACAAAGAGGGAAGGAGCTGGAAGGAGGGAGCTGGAGGGAAGGGAGCACATATGAAAAATAACAGCGGTGATACAGACTCTTGAAAACTCTTCCCGTCAAATGCTCCAGGTTCTTCCAAAAGACAAACTGTAAGAAAATGAAAGGGATGGAGGGAGAATCAACAGACTTAGAAGATTTTTTCTACGGACGAGACTAAACTCTGCTGTTTAAGGATGTGCACTTGGGCGATAAAACTATAAAGAAACATCCAGAAACACTTCAAAGTCAGGCTGTAATTGGGGTGGGACATTTGAGGGGCTGCTATTTTTTAATCTGACCGGTGGTTACAAGGGGTTCACCTCATTGGGTTCCACATTTATTTTATGTGACTTTCTGTATTTGTGCTTTATTTTATAATAAAAAGGATTAAAAAAATAACAGTGGTAGTGATTTATACAGTGACACCTTCCATCTGTTACCGCCTTAACCACACATGAGGATCTTCATCTTCTTTGAACAGTTGAGGACACGAAGGTTCAAACAGGAAGCCAGCGTGCCCACAGTCACACAGCAAATAAGTCTGGGAGCCAGGCCTCGCCCCCTGTGGCTTGGTATGTCTCCACAGCACAGCGGTGGCTGGGCTGTCTGAGCTGCCGGTGGTAGTTCCTGACCCAGCAAGGGGAGATTCAGGACAGATTCAGAGAAACCAGCTCCTCCAAAAACAAAGCCCACTCAGACGCACCTGTGGGCTCCCCAGTCTGACCCCCGCTCTCTCGGGCCCCAGAGAGCAGCGTCCACTCTCTGGCAGATCATCCAGGGGGAGGCAGGATGGTCCAACAGCAGGCAAGGACCAGAGCCGTGGAGTCAGACAGCTCGGGAGGACCCGATGCAGGTCACAAGTCTTCTCTGAGCCTCACTTCCCTCATCTGTAAAACGGGAACGATGTCCATAGGTGCTACCTTATCTGGCTACTACGAGACATTCAGTGAGATATGGAAAGTGTTAGCCCGCAAAGCAAGGTTTATTCAGCGTCAGCTATTAACCCCCCCAAACAGAAACACTGTGTGATTCCACTGACAAGATGCTCAAGAACAGGCAAAACTAACGAGGGTGGTGCAAGCCAGAACCAGGGCTCCTTTGGGGGTACCGACTGAGAAGGCACCAG
Organism: Equus asinus; assembly: GCF_041296235.1. Lineage (NCBI taxonomy): Eukaryota > Metazoa > Chordata > Mammalia > Perissodactyla > Equidae > Equus > Equus asinus. The sequence continues at coordinate 34,716,656 of NC_091804.1, read as the reverse complement.
GGAGCTCCTACTGAGGGTGCGCATCTGCCTTATATGTTGATCTGGGTGGTGATTACATGGGGGTACACGTGAAAATTCATCTAGTTGTACACTTAAGACTTCAGCATTTAACACTGTTAAACCTTAATAAAAAATTTAGACTAATATAGGGTTTAAAAAAAATCTTTGCTTGAGTTCTGTCAACAAGTACAGAATTAAAATCCTACATAAGAAAAAACACACACACCAACAGAAATACTCCCTTCTTATCTCCCCAAGACATATTTCCTACCCAGTACACATAAGTACTCTCCCCAGTACACCCACTAAAACCCCCAACCCTGCACACACAGCCAAAGGGCCCGACAGCAGCACAAAGAGAAGCCTCTGTCCAACAGAGCAGGCACATCGCCACCCCTCAACCCCACAGCACATCCGTCTTCAGTATAGATGCTTTTCCACTCCGGGTGCCTGGAAACACACCCTACATGCAAACACACAAGCAGACACACACAGACCAAACCCACAGACCAAACTGATTCAACGGGCAGATTTGTGAGTCAGATGCGGGTGAGGGTCTTGGCCCCATCACTTCCTCACTATAAGACCTGGGGCAAGTCAGGTGTTTCTTTGAGCCTCTGTAAAATGGGCCCAATAAGATCTTCTCTCACGAAAGGAAACAAAATATAAAGGAAGACCGAGCGCAAATAAGCTCTTTGAGAGACAGAGCCGTGTGACTCGCCTCGGCATCCTCAGGGACTCACGTCATGGCGTTGTTGGTTAAACTTGCACATGTCGTAAAGGAAACTTGTGTGTGTTGTCAGTTGTCACCAGATTAATCTATAGATTCAACGTGATCCCAGTAAAAATTCCAGCAAGCTTTCTGGAGGAAGTTGGCAAGTTGAGTCTAAACGTCGTGGAGAAGAGCCAGGGCCCGAGAACTTTCGAGACACTCCATTAGTCAGAATGTTCATAATATGTGATGATTAAGCAGCAAACAGAAAAAGGAGTGGAGGGTGAAGCTGGGACATAGGGGTGAGGGGGCGGGGGAGGTACAGCAGGACAAGGAGAGGGAACAGCATGGGAGACAGCTCTGAGGCTGGAGGGAATTTGGTTCACCTGAAGAACTGAAAAAAGGCAGGCTGGGGAAGAGGCAGAGGGTGCAGAGAGGGTAAGAGGCAGGATGAGAGATGGGGTCAGAGGTGAGCAGAAGCCATTTTTGCAGGCTGGAGGCCCTGAACGTCACCCAGCCACAGGGCTGGAGAGGACCCAGATTCTCCTGCTTTGCCCAGTGCCCCATCCTGGCACCCTATGGGAGCATGGTGCTGGGGGCTGGGAGCGAGGTGGGGAGAGCAGATGGGTCTTAGCCCTCCAGGGAGAGGGGGCACATCATCGCAGTCCCACCTCCTAGGGGCTGAATTTCCACGGACCCCCAGAACTCTGAAACCAAGGAGTTGCCCCTGAGGGGTCTCTCCCTGTCTTCCTCTGCCCACGAAGGATTCTGAGCAGGGTGTTCGCACGGCTGAGCCAGGGAACCCCTCCCCTTCCTGGGTGTCCGAGAGGACCAGCCCCCTCCCAAAACAAGGAGGGGTAACTAAAGGGTGGGGCTGGCCAGCGCGCAGACCCCCGAGGGGCGCGCTGGGGTCAAGGCGGTGCCCTCAGGGGCCGGGGCCGGAGGACTGGGGAATCCGCGACCCGGTCCAGCTCGGACAGCTGCACGGCCAGGTGTGGCCGGGGAATCTGCTGTGTCGCCGGCCCGCGCAGCCCGAGCGGAAAAGGCCCGGCGTCAGCGCCCCCGCATTCCTGCGCTGGGTGGGAGTCGGCCCGCAGCCGTCACCCGGCGGGGACCGGGGCCCACTGGGCTCCCTGGGCGGAGTGAGAACTGAGCCAGACTCCCTATCTGGTCCATGGGGACGGTGACCCTTTGCCCTGCCTAGCTCTCAAGCTACGATGAGCAGCCAAAGATGAGCATCTTTATCTTAGAGATGACCACTTATTGTGCACCCACTGCATGCCTGACATCCAGCAAAATCAGGTTTCACTTGCTTATCCCGGCACACTGTTCTTCTTTCTCAGGTGAGGAAATGAGGGAGATAAGTGACTTGCCCTGGGTGACACGGATCATAAATCCTGAGTCTAGGCTTGAACCCATGTCTGTCTCTGTTCTGAACCAAAATGCTCATGGCCCTAAACCCTGTCCACCGTGGCTTGGTGAACTCTGCAGAGCGTTGTGACCATGTGAGTGTTACCGGTGGCAGGCAGGTGAGGTCAGAGTGGCCCTCACTAGACCCCAGAGTCAGTGTGGGCTCCTGGGTAAGCGCTTTGCCCCATGGGGCATACCAAGCCTGGTTTGAATCCCAGCTCTGCTGGATGTTGGCTGAGTTTCTTGGCCTCTGTGTGCCTCAGTGATTCCATTTGTAGAATGGAGTAGTAACAGTACCTACCTGTGGGGTTGTGAGAATGAGAGTCACGCACAGTAACGCACCTTGCACAGTGCCTGGCACTTAGCTAAGGCCCAAGGAAACAGCGGTTTTCTTAGAACCAGGCATTTTGTTCCCAGTTTGGTGTTCCATACATGTACATAAATACATATAGCATTTCATAAATTGTGAAATATAACAAATGTGCAAGATTTGTAAAATATAGAAATATAGTTTAATGAATTTGTTTGTTTGTTTGTTTTGGGTTTTTTGAGGAAGTTTAGCCCTGAGCTAACATCTGCTACCAATCCTCCTCTTTTTGCTGAGGAAGACTGGCTCTGAGCTAACATCCACGCCTATCTTCTTCTACTTTATATGTGGGATGCCTGCCACAGCATGGCTTGTCAAGCGGTCTGCACCCAGGATCTGAACCAGCGAACCCCGGGCCGCCAAAGCGAAAGTGTGAACTTAACTGCTGCGCCACTGGGCTGGCCCCTAGTTTAATGAATATTTTTAAGCAAACATCTGTGTGGCTACCCCTGGTACATTGCCTACACCACCAACACCCTGTGACCCCAGTGCCCTCCTCCATCCTGCAGGGAACTGCTGTCCTGACTCTGATGCTGGGAAACTCAGTTCCTTGCTTTTCCTTCTTCCTTCCAATTTTCCCAACACTCTTTCAGGCAACAAGAGCCCCCTCCTCCCAGGCCTCAGCCCTGTGACTGCCTGAGACAGGAGGGTCTGGGGTCTGCAGGAGACAGCCGCCAGAGGAGGGAGTAGGAGTGTCCTCCAGCTGCTAGGGGCAGTTTAGGGTCCCGAGCGGCCCCTCCTGCCGCTCGCCCTGTGGCCTGCAGAGGAGCAAAGCTGCATTCCTGCCCTGCTGCGCCAGCCCTTCAGACCCTGTCCCCAAACGCACCCAGATGATGGGCAGCCTGGGGTTGTGTGTGTCGGGGGGGGCACCGCCAGTGGATACAACCCCCTCCCAGTTAGGCAGTCAGGCAGCCTGGCCTCGGGTAGACACCGGCTTTGCTCAGCTGCTCACCCCAGGGAGTGGCTAGCCATCCCCTCCGGCCAGAGAGAGAGGTGGCTGGAGGTTAAGAGTGGGGGAGGCATGGCAGAGGAGAACTCTGAAGGAACGCCTTGGTGCTGGGGATGAATACTGCTCTCTGGCCAGGAGCTGTGGACGAAGAGGGCTGCCCCCCAGGAGAATTACTGGGCTGCACACCCGCCCCCCAACCCAGAGTGAATTATTTCACTCACACCAGCCAACAAAAGGGCACCTGCTGGTTGCTTCTCCTGGAATGACCGATTCCCACTGTTGCTCTGGACAACCCCAGGCCCATCCTTCAGACATCGGCTTAGACAGAAGTCGCCTCTTCCAAGAACTCTTTCCTGGCCCTGTGGGGTCCTCTCCTCATGGCTCCAAGCGTCCTCTACTTAACCCATTAACATTCCGCCCCTCCATCGTTCAGACTTTAGGGGCCGGAAAATCTCTTTCACAGCGATTTATAAGCTCGGGAACCTCTTAACGTTTGAAAAATGAATAATTTCATCATTATTATTTTCTGTTGTTTCTCTTCTATTTATAAAGAAGTAATTTAAATTTAAAAATAATCTCCTTTACATTAGCATATTAATAACAATCCTTTAACTTATTTAACAACAACAAAATTTTTTTTGAGTGTTTCGTAGGTGCCAGACACGGTTCTAGACACTTAGGAGGCATTAGTGAGCAAAACAGGCCCCATTCCCTACCTTCTGGGGCTGACATCCAAGAAGGGGAGACAGAAAATAAACAAATGAATAAACAAATTACAAAGTACATTTAAAAAGGAATCTTTGATGATTCTCCTAATCCATTAAGACCTCCTACCCACTTTTTGCCATTTAATCAAGTGATTCTGAAGGCCAATTTACTTTAAAACAGACCAAGATCATTATCAAAATAAAGATCTCTTTTCCAATGGAAATAGTCACATTTGTTCTGGATTCTACCCCAGCAGAATTGAATCTCCTTATGAATCAGTGGCATTAGAATGTAATGTGGTTATAAAGAAGAGAAATTCTTTATGAGAAGGCAGCATCAACTTACGTTTCCTTTTCTTTAATCTTTAGTTGACATAGATTCACGTCCAACCCAGGCAAAGCACAATATTAACCTCAGATGATTTCTGTGCAACCATTCCACGAATTTAGTGATTTCCACATTTTCCAAAAAACTCAAACTTACTTGTCCAAGAGAGTCTCAGACCAAGATAAATTCTATAATTTCCAAACTGTTGCAACAAAAGTCACATATATATGGGGTCTGCTTATGAAAATGCATTTAGCATTCAATAAGGAATTGTTACTTTTTTGTAGCAGACATATTTTTGGTTACAGTTTTCCATTTCTGTAGTTAACATGAAGCCATGTGCTTCTGTAAAATCTGACTCTAAGAAACCTAAAATATAAAATTCTGAGCAAAGGTCAAAATTGTGATAACCTGATTTTAAAATTTTAAACCTTATCAGATGGATTTTTGGAGATTTAATTAGAAATCCTGCTGAATATTTACTTTACTTATTTATTTATTTATTTATTTATTTTTTAGGAAGATTAGCCCTGAGCTAACTGCTGCCAATCCTCCTCTTTTTGCTGAGGAAGACTGGCCCTGAGCTAACATCCGTGCCCATTTTCCTCTACTTTATCCGTGGGACGCCTACCACAGCATGGCGTGCCATGTCCGCACCCGGGATCTGAACCAGTGAACCCCAGGCCGCCAGAAGCAAAACGTGCACACTTAGCCGCTGCGCCATCGGGCCAGCCCTTTACGTTATTAAATTTTCTTTTTATGAATATCTGCAAAGTAAGTCTTTTCTTTAATGAACGTGACTCACCAATATTTCAAACCAACATTTTTACTTCCACATTACTTATGATATTTTAACTCTGTCCTCCCTTCTTCATTTATTAGTTGAGATTTTTCTTTAACAAGAAACTCATCTACTCTTTGGTTATTGGTGGTTCAGTTCATATAAGAGAGGCAGGAAGAATGCTTGATTCTTTCCCTTTGTTTATAATGAGTTGATTCCTCCAATGGTGCCCATTACCTTTTTTTTTTGGTAAAGATTTTATTTTCTTTTCCGTTTTCTCCCCAAAGCTCCCCAGTACATGGTTGTATATTCTTCGTTGTGGGTCCTTCTAGTTGTGGCATGTGGGACGCTGCCTCAGCGTGGTTTGATGAGCGGTGCCATGTCTGCGCCCAGGATTTGAACCAACGAAACACTGGGCCGCCTGCAGCGGAGCGCGCGAACTTAACCACTCGGCCACAGGGCCAGCCCCTGCCCATCACTTTTTAAAGTACCGTTATGAACCTATATCCATCCATTGCAATTATTATTCTTATTTATGCTCAAACTGTCCCATCTCGGCCTGTGGGAGACTTTGTTTTTTATTTATTTATTTATTTTTAAACTTGGCACCTGAGCTAACAGCTGTTACCAATCTTCTTCTTCTGTTTTTCTTCTTCTTCTTCTCCCCAAAGCCCCAGTACATAATTGTATATTTTAGCTGTAGGTCCTCTGGTTGTGGAATGTGGGATGCAGCCTCAGAGTGGTCTGATGAGCGGTGCCATGTCCGCGCCCAGGATCCGAACCAGCGAAACCCTGGGCCGCCAAAGTGGAGTGCACGAATTTAACCACTTGGCCAGGGGGCCGGCCCCTGTGGGAGACTTTCAGTTGGCTCCTGTGTCCTCCTGAAATGACCTTAGCAGTCTTTGATAGCTTTTAGCTTCCTTGCTTTCTGGTTTGACAAGCTGGTCCGGCCTCATCTTGAACATTCTGCCTCAAACCTGGAAATTGTGTTTTTCAAGGGTGATAAATCTGTAGTTCTTAAGAAAACTCACCTATCCAAAACACTGGCGGGCCTAGCATCCGGCCCCATGCTTGGTGCATAGTAAAGAGTTAATGCATATCAGCTGGCTGAGTAAACCAATGATTATCACCTTCGCTGGATTTTAAGTTCCCTGAAGCCAGAGATCATATACTTCTGACAGGTATTTGTTGAACAGGTAAATGAAGGCATGAAAATCAACAAGGAGGTGGTAGCGTTGAAATCTCAAGAGGGCAGAGCCCTGACACTTGTGGTCCTCTGTCACCCTCTGGTGGGGAGGCAGGGCCTCGTCCTCCAGGGCCATAAATCGTCAAACTACAGACCCCCCCACCACGTTAATTAGCTATACAGTTAACCAGTGGGCTGTGCCCAGCCTTTTTAGCTGAATTTATAATTGAAGAGAATTATCAGAGTGCCTCACACACACTAGAGGCAAATTCTGTCATGAATTGTCATAAAGCTATATTTATAGCTATATCTATGTCTCTATTGGCATTATACACACACAGACACACACATATATATGTTCATTTAGCCCTTGTGGTCTAGCGGTCAAGATTTTGTGCTCTCACCACCACAGCCTGGGTTCGCATCCTGATCAGGGAACAACACTGCCCATCTGTTGGTTGTCATACTGTGGCGGCTGTGTGTGGCTGTGATGCTGAAAGCTGTGCCACCAGTATTTGGGATACCAGCAGGGGCACCCACGGTGGACAGGTCTCAGCAGAGCTTCCAGAGTAGGACAGACCAGGAAGAAGGACCTGGCCACCACTTTGGAAAAATATGGCCATGAAAACCCTATGAAGAGCAGCAGAGCACTGTGTGATACAGAGCCAGAGGGTGAGAGGATGGCGCAAAAAGTCTGGGCAGGGTTCTGCTCTGCTGTGCAGAGGGTTGCTAGGAGTCAGAATCAACTCTGCAGCACTGACAATAAATCCACTCGCATGCTACAGATATATTTTTATGTGTCTACTCTATCGCAACCAGTGATTTGTTGATAAATGTTTAACAACTAGCTCTCTATGGGAAAATGTACAAGTATATACGTACATAAGTTTGTTGCAAATGTTTCTTAATGTGAAAAATGTGTAGCACATAATTTATAAATTACATAAAATATATGATACTCTTTATTGTAAATTCTGTATGGTGAAATGATTCTCACAAATGCTTTCATTGATTTTTGCTGGACTCTTCTATCCATAGCCAACCTATAGTTTGAGTTCAACCATGTTTTGACAAACGAAGTTGCATCCCAATCTAGATCATCAACAAACCAAATAAAGCCCTGATTTGTAGCAGTTGCCAATTTCCTGAGTGGAAATACTGTCACCATGGCTGACTTCAAGCTACCAATGTGACATCACTGAACACGGTTTGGGAAGAGTCACACAGTAGCATACTTTACAGATGCAATGGATGTAAGTAACCCCGAGAGCATAGATAATAATAAAATATAATAATTAGGAAATGATGATTTGGGGGTAATTATTTTGAGTTTGTTAGTTTATATAGTATAATTTTTTTTCCGCTTTATTTCCCAAATCCCCCCCGGTACATAGTTGTATATCTTAGTTGCAGGTCCTTCTAGTTGTGGGATGTGGGATGCCGCCTCAACGTGGCCTGACAAGTGGTGCCATGTCCGCGCCCAGAATCCGAACCCTGGGCCGCCGCAGCGGAGCGTGCAAACTTAACCATTCGGCCACGGAGCCAGCCCCTATAGCATAATTTTTAATAATGGCTGTGTTTGAGGATCAGTTTGCAAAAGTCTGGAAATCTAACAGTCTGCTCTCACAGGCCTGTATGACCTGGCTCCAGCACACCATTGGACTCACAACATAAATATGCATTTCCTAAAACGGGTTGAAATTAAAAAAAAAAAAAGATGAAAACTTCTCTAGAGACTTCACTTTTTCAGGCCTGGGTTTAACCCCGTCTTTGAAAATCTCCAGGGATGAAGCTGAAGCATCTCAAATGGAACAACCCCATTTCCTTCCTACGGAAATAGAAATCTGCAGCTTTCAGGAGGTACATTTCTGATAGTTCCTCTGGGTGATGTCTAGAGCTCCTGTCACCCAGCACCCTTTCCACTCTTCCTGAGGTGGGGGATCAGCATCTGGATTTTGATCGGGGGAAACTCTTAGCTAATAATGTCCATGCACCTCCCTGTTCTTAACATGATGCAGCTACGGAAGTAATAACTGAGCACCTGACAATCTTCAGGAGATAAAGATGGTTTCAGATACTATTTACAAGCTGCCTTCACAAATAACATCTTTCTGGCTATGGAGTTTCTATTCCCAATTAGGAAAAGCCAAATTGGTATAATCACCACTGTATTTTGTTTTTTAAACCTAGCTTTTTGAAGGCCTTGCTACAAAAGACCTCTAATTGGATCAACACAGTTTATGGATATGAAGATCATCTTGAGATGGTTTTAAGGAATTAATACTTTTATTCTCGCTAGTTTATTGACTCTCTACATAAGAGATTTTAAACATTAGTCTATTACAGGCATAAATCAGGCCAGTGGTTCCCAAAGTGTGTTAGCTACCCTTGGTTTAGGGATGTGAGGAAGCTGGAGATGATGAATATTTCAATAGACACGTTTTATTTGTAACAGAAGAAACATAACCGGCATGCAGAATCCATGATTCCATGGATGCTTTTGCTTGCCAGGCTATTCAGTAGGTGTCTAAGTTCTAAACGTGTATCGTTTAAAGAAAAATGTTAAGTAAATAATAGTGCTGGTGGTATATGGACATAGCAAAAGCAGTTAAGGTGGTTGTAACGGGTTGAATGGCATCCCCCCAAAAGACACATCAAAGTCTTAACCTTTGGTACCTGGGAATGTGACACTATTTGAAAATAGGGTCTTTGTAAATATAATAAAGGGTGTCAAGATGAGATTATTCTGGATTTAGAGTGGACCCTAAATCCAATGACTACTGTCTTGTAAGAGACAGAAGGAGAGAAGACACGCAGAGATACAGAGGGGAGAAGCCACGTGAAAACAGAGACAGAGACCGGAGTGATGCAGCCACAAGCCAAGGAATGCCAGGATGGCCGTCAGTCACCAGACGCCAGGAGAGACCCATGGCTGGGCTTCTCCCTCGGAGCCTCCAGAAGGAACCAATCCTATCGCCAGCTTAATTTCAGACTTCTGGCCTCCAGAGCTGTCAGAGAATAAATTTCTGTTAAGCCACCGAGTTTATGGTCATTTGTTATGGCAGCCCGAGGAAAGGAACACAGTGGTGAAAAAATGACTCAAGGCCGGGAAACACTGAATTAGACACTCAGCCCTGACAGGGGATGAGAGCGCTTGACTCTGTGATGAACTGAGTGACTCAACACCCTCATCTGATCTCATTAACCCCCAGCGTCCAGCATTTTCACTCAATACAGTTGTTTTTAAAGTGAAAATAAATCTTATAATTTTGCAATAATTATTTTATGTATTTATTGTCTCATGTCCCTATACCTGGACCACCGTAATGAACCTCAAGTTCCTAAACTAATTCTTGGGGGAGGCTGATCTCCTCTTGTCTCCCCATTTTACAGATGAGAAACTAAGGCTCAGCTGGAGGAGGTGTCTCCAGGAGAGACTAAAAGATGCTGTACCACGGCTCCTGTTCCTACGGTGTGACATTTATTCTTCCCCATCTCAAGCAAACACTCCCGCAGGCGCTTTTTCCCCCGGATCAGAGGAAGACACAGTGGCTGAGACACGAAGCTGCTGCGTCGCCCAGCGGCCGGAGGCGAGAATTGAGAGACAGGGGCGCTGCAGAGGCCGCGAGCGGCCAGGAGGGGGAGCACGCGGGCTCCGGGGCGCGCGCGCGCGCTCTTCAGGGGTGGGGCCCGCGGGCGGTGCGCATGCGCCCGAGAGGAGGTGCCGGCGCCGGCCGGGCGAAGGGCCAGACGGTGTCCGAGAGGGCCCGGGAAGGCGGACGGTGGCCGACGAGGTCCGCGAGGACGGCATGGAGCATCTGGAGCGCTGCGCGTGGTTGCTCCGGGGGGCGCTGGTGCGGGCGGCCGTGCGGCGCTACCTGCCCTGGGCGCTGGCGGCCTCCATGCTGGCGGGCTCCGTCCTCAAGGAGTTGTCCCCGCTGCCCGAGAGCTACCTCAGCAACAAGCGCAACGTCCTCAACGTGTGAGTGCGCCCCGCTCCTCTCCCGTCCCCGCCGCGGCCGGCCCGCTGTCGCCTGGCTGCCCCGAGGGGCGAGTGGTTGGAAGGGGAGGTCCTCCCAGTCGTGACATCAGCATCTGCACGAGTGTCGCGACTCAGGGACCCCGGGATGGCTGGTGTCGCTCGCAGTTCGTGTTTGCACACCCAAACCAGACAGCCTGAGCTCGCCTGGGCAGGGTGTGAGGAGCAGGGTTGTGTGTGCGTGTGGGGGGGGTGTGGGTGGTAAGGGGGAATGACCCAGCCTGTGTCGCTGCTCCCCACCTCCCCTTGGAGTTAGGAGTTGGCCCCTGCCCCGAGGGAGATGCCACCTCCCTCCTGCCTGCCTGTGTCATACCCCGCGCCTCCACCCTAAGCCCGATCCCCCCAGCTTGTGACAGAATCCCATCTCCACCTGTGAAAGACCTGCCTTCTGACCCCCACCTCCCTTGAGAGCCTTGTCCCTACCTGTGACATCACCCCCGCTGCAAGATAGTCCCGGAGGAGTGGAACCCTCCAGTCCGTGACCTTTCCCCTGCATCTCCGTGGACCTTCGCAGTCCCTCAGAGGCATGGCAGTGGCCCAGGAAAGCAATGCCAGCTGGGTTCTTTGAGACATCTCCTTAACTCCGCCCACCCACTCCTTTTTTTTTTTTTTAACTCCTGAATTTTTAAGTTTATTGCATAAAAACACTGTTGCAATAGTAAAGGGAAGCTCTGAAAGATAAAACTTCTGCCTTGGTGTGAGCCTAGATTCTTCTGCCAAATTATGGTGTCAGCGGTGTCTCCCCAAAGTCAGCCCAATTTTGGTTATCTTCTTAAAACCATGGCTTCTCTCCTAGGCAGCTTCGCCAGATGCCTGACAGGTCCTGGCTCTGGCCAGTCCTTTGCATAAGTGGTCCCAGGGAAGATATCAGTGACAGGCCCTTGAGTGGGGTCTGGGAATGCTTTGGAACCCAGGAAAGAATCCCTCTGTCCTTGGCCCACCTTCGTTTCTTAGCCTGCGCTAAGAATAGATTATGAGTGGTAGTAGCCCCGAGTCTGTTGCATGTGTGTTCACGGCAGGTCCCCGGCTCAGCCACCTTTGGTGAGCACAGGGAGGCAGAAAAGGCAGCTGCTGCTTTATCTGGCCTGGGTGAGTGAGAGCCAGGCAGCCTGGCAGACAAGTCCCTGCTGTTTGTGGGTAGCCGTGGATTCTGGCATTTTGTTCCAAGCCTCTGTGGTAATTATTGGAAGGGAACTAGTGAATCGCTGGCTCTGGAAGGGATTTTAAAAGTCATTTGGTCCCCTCAGCTCTATGTAACAGCGGAGGAAGCTGAGGCCTAGAGAAGGGTGGTAGCACATCAGAGTGAGGATTTGAGCCTGGGTCTCTGAGCTTGAAGTCAGGCTCCGTTCCAAGATCATTTCTGCCGTGGAGGAAAGAGCCGTGGTGTAGGAAAAGCGTGGGCTTTGGGGCTGGCCAAGCCCTGGTTTCATCTGTGCTTGTGGTTGTGTAAGTGCGACCCGGGGCAAGTTATTGAACTGTTCTGAGCCTCAGGTTCTTTATCCATTAAATGGGGCAAATGATACCTTCCTCCCAGGGTAGCTGTGAGTGTTCTGTAGGAAGGTGAAGGTGAGTGAAGGCTCCTGGCATTTGGTAGATGCTCGGGTATCATTACTTTCCTGAACAGATAGCATAGTGCTTAAGATCACAGACCCTGGATTTGAATCCCAGCTCCGCCACTTACGTCCTCCACTTTGGGCACGATACCTCTCTGTGCCTCAGTTTTCTTCTCTGTAAAATGGGGATAATAACAGTACCTACCTCATAGAGTTGTTTAAGGATTAAATAGTTGATACGTTTAAAGTACTTAGTAAGTGAAGTTGCTTTCTGGAGCTTTTATCCGCTTTTCTCATTTTCCCTCCCTTGCGAGTCTAGACCTGAGCCGTGACATTGTTTCCTATCCGCCATGTCTCCTGTCTTCACTTCCGCTTTCCTCCTCTGCCAGGTATTTTGTCAAAGTGGCCTGGGCCTGGACCTTCTGCCTCCTCCTGCCTTTCATTGCCCTCACCAACTACCACCTGACGGGCAAGGCTGGCCTGGTGCTGCGGCGGCTGAGCACCCTGCTGGTGGGCACGGCCATCTGGTATGTGTGCACAACCCTCTTCTCCAACATTGAACACTACACGGGCAGCTGCTTCCAGTCGCCGGCCCTGGAGGGCGTCAGAAACGAGCACCAGAGTAAGCAGCAGTGCCACGGCGAGGGGGGCTTTTGGGATGGCTTCGACATCTCAGGCCACTCCTTCCTGCTGACCTTCTGTGCCCTCATGATTGTGGAGGAGATGGCGGTGCTGCACGAAGTGAAGACGGACCGAAGCCACTGCCTCCACGCCGCCATCACCGCCCTGGTGGTCGCCCTGGGCTTCCTGACTCTCATTTGGGTGTGGATGTTTCTGTGCACGGCCGTTTATTTCCACAACTTGTCCCAGAAAGTGTTTGGCACCCTGTTTGGTTTGCTGGGCTGGTACGGGACATACGGGTTTTGGTATCTGAAATCCTTTTCCCCAGGACTGCCTCCCCAGAGCTGTAGTTTGAATTTGAAGCGAGACAGTTACAAGGAATAAAAGAGAAACAAAAGGGGTGATAGCAGGTCAGTGACTAATCTATTCTCATTTATTTTTCTTAGTTATTTGACTAAATTATTGGTCCTACTTCAGAGAGGAAGCTCGTCAGGCAGTTTTAGGGGGTGACGGTGGAGTCCGAGGAGGGAGTTCAGTCTCCAGACTTCTTGGCGACGTGACCCTGTGTCACAAGCACCACCATTTCCAAGCAGGCACTTTGCATCCCTGGCAAGACTTGACCTTAATCTAGACCGTCCCTTTTGTCCCTGGAGGGCAGAGCTGAAGCTCGGCGAGAGGACAGAGTCAGGAAGGCCTCTGTTGTGTGGCCGGAGGGGAGGCCAGGGCCTTAGGACTCCTCTGCTGCCATCATTCTCCCTGACTCCTAGATGTCTTCTGTTTAACGGCTGTTTATGCTGTTATTTACCAGTATTTCTCTCTGGTCAATTTTGCATAAGCATTTATTTCCAGCAGGGTTCTCTATAAAACAGCCAGCCACCTGAAAGACACTCTCTGGTTGTAGTGTTTGTTTCATCCGTGGAATGTTAAATCTTCCAGCTGGCTCGTGATTAGCTCCCAAAACTGTTAACCTGGAGTGTCTCTGCCTCTCAGTACTGGATGATTTTTATCTAAGGAACATTGATAATTTTCTATCCGTGTTGTCTATTCTATGTTGACTTTTGGAGCAATAATGTTACCTTTTTTCTTAGTGAATGCTTTATGGTTTTTAATAACAACTATGGCATTTGTTCTTTGTCAACAAAACTGAAAATAACTCCCAACTCCAGGGCTGCACTTTGGTACGTGTATAGAGTGCTTTGAGTTTTTTTTAGAACACTAATTTACTTTTTATAAACCAATGTCTTGGCTTATAGTATTCAATTCCACCTCATGGGGCTGTTTCTCTGTTAAGAGTAAAGCTGGAAAGCGGACATTTTAATAATAACTTGATGAATCTTAAGCTGAGTCAGAGTAATTTTGCAAAATGTCTGTTTGCACTGAAACTTTCCTGACCACACATTGGTGGCATAGACTCAACAGTGCCTCAGAGTCATACGACAAGGACACTGATCAGTCTGCCGTGGCCCAAGGCATTGTTACCTTTTGCACAAGATTGTGGTTAAGTCAGAAGTGAAGGAAAATATCTTCCATTGCCTCTGATGGCAAGAAGCCAAGCTGTTTGCAAAAATGTCCTTATTAAATGGTGGCATGACTTTGGCTTCACTCTCTACCACCAAGAAAACCAAACCAGACCTGGGCCTCTTCAACTGACCTTGAAATCGACCTTTTGTTTCTCTTGCAGCTCCTCTCAGTTTCCATCCTTGTCCTTCTGTGGCCTTCACTGTGAGTGTGCTGGGAAGGGTTAGAAATCCTGTCACCTCCCACCACAAAGGCGTGGTTACATGCTCCCTGTTAAGATACCCCTCCCCTCTCCCAGCTGTCTCAGTAAGCCTTTCAAACCAAGCCCCTTGCATTTTGGATAATCATCCTGGAAACTTCTTTGATGTCCCTCCCCCCAGTCAAGCCTGATAATAGCATTAGCTGATAAGCACTACACTTGACTGGCTTAACTCAAGCTTAGGCTGTTAGGAGCTTGGGGTCGGAAAATCTTCAGGGTAAATTGTATTTCATGTAAAGATGTATTTAAAATATGTAGTTCGTATCCTGTCAGGCTGTGGGTTGACTTGTATTGATCAAAACGTGAGATGTGATATGTGGTACCCAAAGTGCAGAAACACCTGCGGTGAGAGTGCAGAGGTGTCGCCATGGTGCTTTGGGAGCACTGGCAAGATGGGACAGGCCCCATGGGGACTTTTGTCCCCTCTGGAGTTTACATCCCTAAACTGGGGGTGGCAGTGGGGCTGGGGTAGGTGGTGGGGCTTGTTGAAGGGATTGACATCTCTCTTAAGCTTCAGGTTCAGCACCAAAAGGCAACAGGCACAGGGTGGCTTCAGAAGTTCATTCGTCACACTTAAGTCTCCAGACGTCTCTCTCCTGCAGGTCTGAATCAGGCTCAGCGGTGAAGGAACTCTGTGGAGTGTCGGGTAGCAAGCCTTGCGTGTTGACTGTCTTCCACCATTGCCGGTTCCGTCCTGGCCCCCTTGCCTCTTTCTTGGGAGCGTGCACTCTCTCCCTGCGTGGGACAGCATGGCGCAGCTCAAAGAGTTTGGGCTTAGGCTCTCGTGAGATGTGGGCTCAAGTCATGGCCTCACGACTGAGAGCTGTCTGACCCTGGGCAAGCTTCATTTTCCCCCTCTGTAAAACGGAGGTGATCCTGTTAGGATTGAGGGAAACTATGCATGTGAAGTGCCCAGCACATGTGCTTAGCAGGCCATAATCCTCCGCCTGTTTTTCTCGACTAAGCCTTTAGAAATTTTTGACTCCTCTGGAGAAGGCAGGGAAACTAACACCTTCTTTTGAGTGCCGTTTGGGGTCTGGGTCTCCCGTTGAAACAGGCTTGTTTTGTGTTTTGAAGAGTGTCTGTTGTCCCAGGTGCTGAACAAGAGGCTTTTGAGGGCTTCTGTGACCACAGAATACTGCCGTGCTTGTTTCCCTCTCCACGTTGAGAGGTTTATTCACTGACGCCTCGTTTTCCACGTGCATCTGTCATCGTCTGAATACCAGATTGTGTTTAGAGAATGGCTCTTGCCACTGTTATGTGCACACAGATTGTATGTAAACAAGCAAATTAAGTAAACTGGAGATAATGAAATCCCACATTCCGGCATTTCGTGTGTTCCTTTCTAAAACCCTTAAGAAAGTCCGGAACCAGTAAAGCTCAGCCCACTTTATGAAAGTAGGGTAATTCTGTCTTGAGCTACTCGTTATATAGAGGCTGTTCCATAGCTGTAGTTACTCTGATTTTTTCTCCTAAATCCTGTAAACTAAACGTGTTCAGTCATACATTTCTTAGCTTGCTT
This sequence comes from Equus asinus, assembly GCF_041296235.1. Classification (NCBI taxonomy): domain Eukaryota; kingdom Metazoa; phylum Chordata; class Mammalia; order Perissodactyla; family Equidae; genus Equus; species Equus asinus. Next base: position 34,700,704 of record NC_091804.1, on the reverse strand, counting down.
TACTCTTCCCTCCATACCCGCGTCTTAGAGTCCTGAGGTCTGGATCAGCCAGATTCGGGAGCAGTTTTCTTGGCAGAAGGAGAAGGGGTAAGCCCACGGAAATAACGCTGAAGAGCGCTTACAGAGTTCACTCCGGCAAGGTCGTCTTTGAAAGTGCCGTGTAGCCCCGGAGGCCTGTACACACATGAGGCTCTTTTGTGCTGTTAATGCCCACTCATTTGTCAGCCTGACCTGCTTGGCACCTCCAGGGAGTGTGTGTCGAAAGCTCCATGGCCCAGGATTAGGATCTCCTCATTCTGCAAGGCTTCCCTGTACAGATTCCTCCAGCAGCAACAAGCCCTTCTGGAGTTCATGCTGTGAGCCAGCAGCCGGGCTAGGCTGGTAAACTCCCTCCCTCGTGGAGTTTATGGTCCAGAGTCCATCCCTTCAGGGTTTAAGGTGTGTGCTGGGGTTGCAGAGGTGAATTTGATGCATCTATGTGTTCAAGGAATTTTCAGTCTTGTGGAGAAGACCCATAGGACCAGTGTCACTGTAAAGTGTTCTGAGCGCCCAGGGCAAGGTGAGGGCCTGAGAACAGGGAGGAGGCAAGCACCAGCTGCCCTGGGGTGTTGGGGAGTGTTTTTACTGAACAAAGCAATTCTTTTGGGTTTTGAAGGATGAGGAGGAGTTCAAACAGGTAGGCAGAGAAGGGAATCCAAGGAAGCGAGAACAGCATGCGCAAAGGCACATAGATATGTTCCCATGATTTTTGTTCAGATATCCCTTCTTAAGAAACCTAACTTTCCCATCGTTTTCAAGAGCAACGGAGATTGAAGAAAGGCAGACTTAGAGGGACTGTCGATGGAGATCATGGGCGCACCCTGCTGTAATATAAAGAGCACTCAGCTAGAGGTTGGCATACCGTTCTGCCACTGCTTTTCCTGCTTTTCTGTGTGACCTTGAATTAGTCACTCAACATCTCTGGGTCTCCATTTCCTTATCTGATAAATGGTGGGAGTGGACTGGATAATTTCACCAAATCGTCTAGCCTATTCTGTTTCTCTGTTCTGCTTGATGAAAAGTTCCTCCCAAGCTGGTTGTCATTTTTATTTTAGGAAACAACCCGGAAAGAAGCTCATACTTGGAGCTGAGGTGGCAGCTGGTTTCCCAGTGAGTGATGGAGAAACTGACCTTGGGGTGCACTTTACCACCCCTCCCCGTTTTCTCTGCATTGACAGCCTGGTGTAGTTCAGACCTGACTGCCTGGGTTCCTGTGGACTCGCTGGACACGGGGAGCTGAACCTTGCTCCCAGAGGCATGGACTGCAGAAGCCTTTAAAAAGTCGCCAAAATCAAAACTTCTTTTCCTCCCCAAAGCCCCAGTATACGGCTGTATATCCTAGATGTGGGTCCTTCTGCTTCTGTGTGAGCCGCAGCCACAGCAGGGCTACTGACAGACGGGTGGTGTGGCTCCACGACTGGGAAGTGAACCTGGGCTGCTGAAGTGGTGAGCCCTGAACTATAACCACTAGGCCATCGGGGCTGGCTCTCAAAACGTTTTCGGTAGCCATTGAGGAGAAGGTAGGTTCTGTCACAAGAAACCCTGTGCGGTTACAAGAAACCTTCAGATATTGTTCCAGAAACCCCTAACACAGTCTCTGGCGAGTTTTAAAGTTGAACACAGTGCAGAAAACGGGTCCTCTCGTACCTTGGGAGGAGGGGCCGGTAAATTGGTGCTCCCTGTTTAGATGAAAATGTGGTAGTAGCCAAACTTAAACTGTGTGGACCCCACAGTCTCAGTCTGGGGACCTGGGTTATGGAAATGCTTGTAGAAGTGGGCAGAGTGTACGAAGATGTCATTGCAGCTCTCTGCAGTAGTGAAAAATTGCCAAGAACTCAAATGCCAGTCAGATAGATTATGGTAACTCTATATTAGAAATAAAATGCAGTCGCTACAAAGAATAAATGATGTTCTATTTAGCAGCAATCTGGAGACAGAAAGACGTGGGTTTGTGCTGTGACTGACGGTGTGGCCTCGATCCGGTCGGTCTCCCTGAGTCTCTGCTTCTGGTGTGAGATGGCGACGATGGGCCTCACCTGCTTCAGTGTTTGCTGCCCCGGTAGTTGAGGGCACCGGCGACCAGGCACAGTGCAGGGCAGTGTTAATTTGGAGAGACACGGTCCTGCCCTCAGCCGTTTACAGTCTAGCTGGGCACAGACAATGAAATGAGCAACCCCACACTGCGCTGGGCGGCAAGAGCAGAGTGTCCCCCAGCCTAGCCTGCCACTGTCACAGCTCGGGCAGAGATGAGTAGAAAAGCAAAGTGGGGAGGTTAACATGGACTCAGTCAGATGGCCCGGTTCTAGTTCTGGCTCTGCTGTACTCGCTGGTGTGTGACCTTGAACAAGTTCCATAGCCTCTCGGCTCAGTTTCCTCATCGGTAAAATGGGGATAATATAAATACCTTCCTCCTAGACTTGTTATGAGGATTAAATGAATTGATCCTTGTGAAGTGCTTGGAACAGGACCTCGGATATGTGAGGTGCTATATAAATGTCTTTCAAGTACACGGTAAGTCCCTAACGTGCCATCTTTACCATAACTTATTTTATTTATTTTTTATTTATTTTTTTTGAGGAAGATTAGCCCTGAGCTAACATCTACTGCCAATCCTCCTCTTTTTGCTGAGGAAGACTGGCTCTGAGACAACATCTGTGCCCATCTTCCTCTACTTTATATGTGGGACACCTACTACAGCATGGCGTGACAAGCGGTCCATGTCCGCACCTGGGATCCGAACCGGCAAACCCTGGGCCGCCGAGAAGTGGAATGTGCGAACTTAACCATTGCGCCACCAGGCCGGCCCCCATAACTTACTTTAAAATCAGGAAAAAGAACCCCCATACGTGTTGGTGTTTCGATTTGATCGACTCAGAGGTGGTTAAAATGCGCAGTCAGTGGATGTGGAAGGCCGCGGCCGTGTGCAGTGACCTAGTGTGGGAGTGGAGTCTGGGACCGCAGTCTGGGCTCAGGGTGAACCAGGGGATGAGCAAGCGCGAGGGAGGCGTTTTCCAGGAGAGCTGAGAGGAAAGGACATCCGTGTGTCTGTGGGGTCCTTTGGGCCAAGGTTAAGTAGATCCTGCTGCTTGAGACGCTGTCCGCTGACAGGCGAGCTCAGGGCTGCTGACCTGGTTTCCAGGCTGCTTGTGTTTGGGGACTGGTCTGGGAGCCCTCTCGCAGAGCCCTGCCGCTTCCCCTGTCTTCTCTGCCAGGGTGTGGCTGTTGGAGGTGGCTGGAGGTGACTGAGTCCTGGGAGGTGAGTGGGCGGAGGAGCCTGGGAGCCACCCCTAATCAGCCTCTGAATCTCTGGAGCAAAGTTATTAGGGTCCTGTCCAGACAAGCTGTTGTCACCCATGTCCCAACTCCACTCCTTTCATCCCTTCTTGCCTTCTATTTGTATTTCCCGTGCAGGTTGCCTCTGCTGGATACCCACGCCCTCATGTGCTGCTGGGGAGTGATGCAGGGGTGAGTGGGTGGGGGCATAAACTGACTCTCATCTGGAGTTATTAGCAGCTTTGAACTAGAGCAAGCAGACTATTCAAATCCTGCCTATCAACTCCTCAGCTGTGTGATCTTAGGCAAGTCACTTTGCCTCTCTGGGCTTGTTACTCATCGATGAAATGGGGATAATTCTTTCTACCTCACTGATTTGACTGGCTTAATGAAGTCATGGATGGGAATATAATTTATAAGCTTTATAATGTTGGGCACCTATGAAGGCAGCTTGTTATTGAAGAGATTGATTTTGCCTGATGAATGTTTCTCTCAGAGGCCTGGGCACTGTAACTCCTACATGTCCCCAATAACCCTGGAATGACTTGGTGTCATCAATATAATAAAAAAGTGCAACACAATAAAATTGATACCAGCCAGCATTTGTTCTGAATTTTTAAATCTGGTGCTTGCCATTTTTACCAAGTCTTCTCACCTGTGGTCCCCAGCAACCTAGGCTTGGAGAAAACAGGAGGGGCTTTGGCTTCTAACGCATTTGGCTTCCTATCCCAGCTCTGCCACTGTGTTAGGCAGCTATTGCTGTAATAGTGCTTTGTAACAACCACCCTTAAACTTGATGGCTTACGACAACAAATGCTCACAGGTCAACGGCACCTCTGGTGATACGGTGAGCTCTGCTCCAGGCAGTGGGTCAGCTGGGCTTGGCTCCGGCTGACAAGCTGGGTTCAGGGCTGTTCCACTTTCAGTCTAGGGTTCAGACTAAATGGGCGGCAGTTCCCTGGGGTGTGCTCTTCTTATGATGATCACGGGCACCCAAGCCTCAGCCAAACCACACAGCACATTTAAAGCCTGTACACGCATCACATCCTTCCACCAGCATTCCACCTGCCGGAGCAGGTCACGTGGATAAGCCGCACTGATGGGGCAGGAATAAACTCCACCCCAGTGGGAGGTGCTACCAAACTGCATGGCAAGGGCTGTGACGTATGATCCTAGTAGGGAATCCAGTGATGCTTGTACTTTGTCTACTTAACTCTCTGAGCCTCTGTTTCCTCATCAGTGAAACAGAAATCTCTGCTTTGCAGAGTTAGACCTAATTTATGTAAATTTCCTACTGCATAGTTAGTACTCAATGGATGGGAGCTATTATCAGCTCCATTTTAGAGATGAGAACACCGGGGCCTTTAGGTGGTGTGGGCCCAGGTTGCTAGAGAAGGACCACACAGGTCTTTGGAGATATGTTGGAGTGACGTGGGCGATCGATTCTGTGACTTTGGCGGTGAGGAGCCGATGAGCTGAAGAAGGTGAGGACAGCCCTTACCGTCCTCCCCGACAGGGACCTTTCTGTGAGTGGTCAAGGGACCCTTCTTAACAGTGTAAACTTGGGGGTGCCCGTTACCACAGTCCTGGTGGTGGCGGTGTCCGTCTTCCTCACTGGACTGAACTCTGATGCCCCACGTCCTCTTCATCCCTGGCTCCCTGGAAGGCACCTCGTAGAAGGCTCGGCAACTGAAGGACTCTGAGTAAGTGTTTGCACACTGACTCTTCCTGTCCTCCACGCTCTTCTCTCCACGACATTCCGAGAGACAGAATGGGACCAGCGAAAGGACTTTTGGCTCACCCACAGTGGGATCCTGACCAAACCAGACACCAGCCCATGCAGGGCCTCAGTTTCCCCATGTGTGGAACAGGCAGGTAGGGCTTCATGCTGTCCTGCAACCTGGACTTTCTGAGTCATTCTCATTCACAGTTACTCCTTATGACAAAGGCTGCTGGCTGGCCACCACGATGTGTTCTCTTCTTCCTCAGCAACGGGCTGCCCAAGCACAGACCACCTTTCCAGCCTCCTGTGCAGCTGGGGGAGGCCCTGTGATTAAATTCTTACCCCGGGAAGTGAGAAGAAGTGACGTGACTCTCTTCCAAGGCTAGGCCTTGAAAGGTTGGACTTGTGCTCTTCTGTCCTACCTTTCTTTCCTATCAGATAAAACCTGGGTGTCGCATGACCATGCAGGTGGAGACAACGCCCTGGAGGAAGGTGGAGCGACAGCGTGGAGGGAACCTGGGGCCCCGAATGAAGGCAGGGAGCAGACTCCGGGCCACTCCACCACTCACCCAGTGATGGGAGAAAGCTGAGCTTTTACTCTCTTAAGTCCCTGATGTCTTTTCCTTCTTGTTAAACAGCTCCGCGCTCACCCGAAGGATTCCGCACTCCCCACCCCCGGTACTCCATCTCCTGTATTCCCATTTCTCCGGGCCTGACTTCCTTGCTCTCTCCGTGCAGATGCCCTTGGAAAAGCTGCAGTGTGTTAGGCACTTGGCAGAGACACAGCTCACTTGGGCAACAGTCTTTCTGCAGGTTCTAAGGAGAGTTACCAGCTCTTCTAACAACCAAAGACCCTCCCTGTCTCCAAGCCGAGGTGGGGCTTCTCTGTCTTTGCTCTGGGTGCTCGTCGCTGAGTCTTGGCAGGACCAAGAGACCTCCCCTCTTCCTGCTGGTCAGTCGGCCCCACCCCCACCCCCAATAACCCAGGTCAAGCCTTCGCTTATCACTCCAGCCAAGGTTGCTTCCCATCCTGCTCCCTGAGGTCCCCTTATCTTCAAGCAACATTGCTCATTTCTACAGCCCCCAAGGCTGGAGGCTCCCTGGGGGCGGGGACTGAGTCCTATTTAATGATTCTGGCCCATGGTAGGTGTTTCAGGAGCATCTCGTTCGTTCCGGCTGCTGTAACAAAAAATACCAGAGATTGGGTGGCTTCCACAGCAAACATTTCTCTCTCACCGTCTGGAGGCTGGGAAGTCCAAGATCAGGGCGCTGGCAGATTGGGTGTCTGGTGAGAGCCCGCTTCCTAGTTCATAGACGGCCGTCTTCTCACTGTATTCCCACGTGGTGGAAGGGGGTCGGGAGCTCTTTTATAAAGGCATGAATCCCATTCATGAGGGCTTCACCCTCATGACCCTTGGGAGTTAGGATTTCAACATATGGGGGAACATGGTGGACACGAACCTTCAGCTCTAGCGTCGACGCATTTGTGAACACATCCTCCTCCTTCCAGTCCTCCCGCTAGGGATCCAGAGCTCCTTCCCCAGCAGATAGAAGAGGTCGATGTGGCATCCTCCCAGCTCAGAGCCTTGGGTCCCCCAAACAGCCATCAGTCATCTCTCCCTTCTCTCCAGGGGTGAAATGGTCAAAACTGCCCTGACTTCATGTGCAACCTTGGGCAAGTTACTTAGCCTCTCTGAGCCTCAATTTCTTCCTCCGAACCAGGAGTATGTTACACTGGCTGCCCCTTCTACATCTTAGGGTAGCCTCAAGAGTCGAGTGGACGTGAGGGTGCTCCAAGTGCTACAGTCATTGCCTTGGGTTGGCTTCCTCAGAAGCAGACTCTGAGATGCGACTTGCACGCAGGAGGCTGACGGGGGCATGCTCTTGGGAACCGCCCCTGTAAGGGAGTGAGAGAAGCAGGACGGGCAGGGGCATCCTGAACTGTGGTGCAGCTGCTACGGAACCTCAGCTGATCCTGTGGGGAGCTCTGGATCTGGGATGCCCCTTCAGAGATGTCCGAAAATGAGGCCGGGGGCAGACCTTTCTTTCCCCATATCTACCAGTCGTGGATGCAAGCTGCCCTCGGGGAGGTGGAATAACCTTGAGTGCAGCAGCTCCCTTCTTGAGGCAGTGCCCTGAGAGGGACTCAGCTGTGAGCCGTCAACCGCCAATTCCCAGCAGCTGGGGGAACACCAGTGCCTCGGCCCTGGAAGGGGACATATAGGTGGCACACCACAGGATCCACTACAAGAATGAAATTAATGACCCATGCATCTGTATCAATAACCATAACAGTAATAATCTATCATAAATGTACAGCAATTAACAGTTTACAAGGTAATTCACAACCATCATGTTAGTTCCTCAGAGCAGTCTTTGAGGTAAGGAGGGTGTGAATTTTTAACCCTGTATTTGAGGTGAGGGACCTGACGTTCAGGTTAGTGTACTAGGCAATGTCTCTAGCTCCACCCTTACCCTTCCACGTGCACCTCTGTATCGCAGGGATGGGAAGCCTGCAACGTACATTTCTCATCCTGCTTCCCTTTGGGTTCTGCTGTGGTGGAGGTTAAAGTAGGTGAGAATGGGCAGAGCATACATCATTGAGTCCATCCCAACATTCTTATCTCCCTATTTGGGGAGAAGGGCTCTTCTGTAGGTCACAGAAAGCTTCCGGGACTTCCCCCCCAACACAATAGTTACCATACTGTATGGATGGGTCTGGGAGAAGGATTAGGTTCTGTTGTGAGCTCCATCAGGTGGTGACTCAAACTGCAGTTTTATCCGATGTGGTTTCTTCATTCAAGCAAATCAACCCAGTTTCTGGCACTTTGTATTCAGCTCTTGGTCTGGAAAATGTTATTCTCTGTATCAGTTGGTAAGGACCACCAAAAGCCGTTTGCCTTTACTTGGCAGGGCAGCTGGGCATCTTTGCTTTCTTACTGTGGGGCTGTGTCAGCTTTTCTGTTCTCTGTCATAACCTAGTCTGTAGAGACCTTGATTATCCTGATGTCCCCATAACAAGACACTGATCCACTACATTGATGCATCCTGCTGTACCCGGGGAGCAGGAAGTAGCAAGCACACCGGATGCTTTCATAAGACCCAGGCATGCCAGAGGGTGGTATATAAACCCCATGAACATTCAGAGGCCTGGCACCTTGGGGAAGTTTCTGGAGTCCCAGGGGTTAGGAGATGTCAGGCTATCCCCTCCAGGTCAAAGACAAGTTGCTGTACCCACCACAAGAAAACAGCACGACAAGTGGTGGCGCTCTTTGGATTTGTGAGGCAACATTACGCCCATTTGTGTGCTGCTCCAAACCGTTTACTGAGTAGCCCAGAAGAATGCCGGTTTTGAATGGGTCCCAAAGCAGATTCGGGCTGCAGTGCAACATACTCTGCCGGTTGATCCTTATGGCCCAGCAAATCCAAAGGTGTTCAAGTTGTCTGTGAGATAAGTGTGCTGGTGTGGAGCCTCCAGGAAGCCTCCGGAAAATCTCAGTGCCCACCCCCAGGATTTGGAACAAAGTCATGTCCTCTTCTGTAAATAACAATTGTCCCATTGAGCAATGGTGTCCGGCTTGCTGCTGGGCCCTGGTAGAGACAGTACATCTGACCACGAGACACCACGTGACTGTGCAACCTGAGCCGCCCAGCATGAGTGGGGTGTCATTCTGATCCATCAAGCCATAAAGCTAGGCATGCACGACACCATTCTATCATCAGGTGAAAGCGAAACAGCTCAGACTGTGTCACCTATTCCTGCCACATTGTCACGCCACCTCTCCCTCAATTAACACCTAAGGCCTCGTGGCAAGTTCCCTATGATCAATTGGTAGAAGAAAAAACTCAGGCCTGGTGCTAACTGGAAATGGAGGGTTGCAGCACTGCAGGAATGCCTGAAAGACGCTGGAGAAGGGGAATCCTTTCAGCGGCCAGGACTTCAAGCAGTACATGTGTTTGTCCACTTTATCTAGGTGGAGATGGAAGTCCAGAAATGTGGATGGTCACATATTCATGGGATGGATAGTGGCTGGCTGATCAGGAACATGGAAAGAACAAGACTGGAAGGCTGGTAACAAGGAGGTTGTGGGAGAAAGCATGTGGATTGACCTCTAACAAAGGGCACAGAAGGAGAGGATATTTGTGTTCCATGCGGATATTCCTCCAAAAAGTACTCGCTACAGAGGAGACAACAAATGGATGGACAAGATGACCGGTTCTGTGGATGTAGGTCATTTCCTTTCTATAGCCACTCTAGTATGTTTTTAATAGGCTCACATACAAAATGGCCCTGGTAATCGAGCTAGAAGTTATAAGTGAACACAACAACATGGACTGCAAGACTGATTTAGCTAATACTACCAACTTGCACAGAATTCCTGATATGGCACCATTCCCCGTAGGACTACCCACCTAGTGGCAGGCTGATTACATTGACCTCGTCCATCATGGAAGGAGCAGCACTGTGTGTATTCTGTATATGGATTTGCCTCCTTTGACCACTACATCCGTGAATACCTTGGTTCCAGTATTGGTATTCCATACAACATTGCTTCTGACCGACGAATTGATATTAGAGCAAAAAAAAGACAGCAATGTGATTATACCTATGGAATTTTCTGGTTTTACTATGTACTCTATTATCTAGAAGCAGCTGGACTTAAGGAACATTGAAATGGCCTATTGAAGACTCTATTATAGCAGCAGCTGGGAGACACTGCCATGTCGGGGCGCTGTCCTACAGGATACAGTATATACTTTGTACCAACCACACACAGTGCTGTTTCTCCCACACCCAGAAAACGTGGATCTAGCAACGCTGAGGTAGAAATGGAAGTGACTTCTCTCACTATTGCACAAAATAACCCATTCACAAAAATGTTGCTTTCCATCCCTGGAAGTTTGGAATTTGATGGCTTAGAGCTTATAGTTCCCAGGGGAGGAATGCTTCTACTGAGGAATACGTCAATTGACTTAGAGGCTGAGATTGCCGCTCAGCCATTCTGAGCTCCTCATAACATTGAAACTACGGGCACAGAAGTAGGTTATTCTGCTGGCTGGGGTCATTGGTCCTGATCACCAAGGGCAAATTGAGTTGCTGCTACAGTGATGGCATGGAAGTATGGGAGCTCTGGGTGCCCCATAGTGCGTCCATGTCCAACAGTAAAGGATTAATGGAAGACGACAGCAACCCAGGGACCACCAAAGTCTGAGTCATTGCAACAGGTAAAATATCCCAACCGTGGGGTCCTGGCTGAAGGCAAAGAGAACACAGAATAGCTAGTGGAAAAGAGAGAAATTATCAACATTGACAGTGGCCTTGGGCTCAGTTGCAGCAACGAGGACTGCAGCAGCCAGGAGTATTTTCCTCCTTGCGTATTTTGTGTGTGCACATCGTATGTAAGGAATGCTGGTGATGGTTAAATTTACATTTTAATCTGTGTTTACAGTATATTTGGGTATACCTGTGATCTCTAGAACTAGGAGAGGCATGAGAAGACAACCCAGCATCATCTGGAGTGATGTTGCTGACTGACGGGGCTCTGTGAGCCTCATTTTTGGAGAGAAGGTGAGCATGCCCTCGTTTCAGGAGAGCAGCTGGTCCTGTGAGGATTAAGCATGATGTTATTGTTCTCGAGTGGAGCTGAATTATGAGTGGCAGGGTCTGTGTGGATGTTTGAGCAGCCAAAGGAGTGGACAGTGCCAGGGTGTCTCTCGTCTCCGAGTTCCACGCTTGCCCTGTCTTGTCCCTGGCTACTTTCCCTTTCATCTTGATGAAAAAATGGGCAAAATTATTTTTGCAAAATAAATAGAACTATGCCTAAGGTTCCACAAATTATACTCCTGGTTTAATGTTCTTTGGGCATTTTAACATGTTTTTTCCTCTGGGAAATTGTGGCGGCATGTGCCCGGGGTACCCCCTGAACGTCCATGTACAGGTTGACATGAGCAAATGGTTGTGGACATGCTCTGTAAACTGGGAAGCCCTGTGTCCAAGCGAGGTGGGCTTACGTCAAGGTCAGAACTTCGCAAAGTCTGTCCAGAAGCCATCCCCACACCCAACAACTTGAGACCTGAACTCAACTCTGGCTTGCTCTTGCAGGGCACTGAGTCTGAACCTCAGGTCTCCACCCCAATGCCCCCAACTCTGGCAATGAGAGCTGGATGGACAACGTAAGTTTACAAATGAAAAGCAACTGCTCCTCCTGGATGCTTTATTGGGGGCTCTCCGTGGTTTCTAAGCATGAGTGGCAGTGACACCTGGACCCTCTCCCAACATGCAAAAGGCACAGAAAAGTGAGACACAACCAGGGTGGGCAGTGTGGATGCCGAGGCCCCCCTGTGTGGTTTGGTGGGGCACAGGGGGACCCCCCACGAGTGATGGGAAGGTGGGAATTAACAGAGATGGCTTGGGCAGAGGTTGGGAGAGGGACTGAGGCCCATCCACCCCCAGACACACCCCTGCACTCGGGCCGGGGCAGACCTGAGAAAAGGTCAACATGACTTTTACTGAAAGTCTGCCTCACGTGGTGGGAAAACTCAGCTCCAGGTGGGAAGAGGATGATGGATGCTGCCCTCAGGGATTACTGGTAAAAGTGCCAAACCAAACACACTGGCCAGATGAGGAGGAGCAGGAGAGGGTGTGCTCAGGGTGTGGGTCCCAGACACGGCCTGGTGGTTGGGTGCCACTGCCTTGGCTCGAGCCAGGGCTGTCTCAGTCCAAGTCCAGGAGAAGAATGAAGCCCCTTTTGGTCTTCAGGGGTCTCCCGTGGGGTCTCCGGGTCTCCAGCCCCACCCGGAGGTACCACTTAGAAGAGTCGAGTCTTGATGTTGGCTTTGTCCTGCGGAAGAGTTCCCTGGGCAAGAGGGAAGGGGAGGCGAGGGGTCAGGCCCTCCGAGCCCCCAGCACCTCCCAGAACCTGGGCCCTGGTGGATGAAACGGCCCGGGACTCACCTCAGATCCTAACCAGTCCCCACAGTTCCAGCTTGAGACCTCGAGTCGAAAGAAAAGGCATTCGTGTTTTGTTTCTGTTCTCTCTCACACACTTACTCTCTCTCTCCTTTAGTAGGAGCCGTGGCCTTGACTCACGGCATTGACGACGTCTACTTCTAAACTATGGAATGTTTTCACATTGACGATAGAATTACTCCGAACAGGGGGCGGGGATGGGCTGTCCAGTGTTCGTGAGACAGTGCGTTACTGAGAGCTCGTCAGGAATCACACGGCACAGACAGCGACCGTCGGACTCCGAGCCCGGGCCTGGCTCTAGATGTATTTTTTCTTGAGGTACCAATAGGCAAAGTAGCCCATCCCGCCCAGGGAGCCCATGAGGAAGGACGCCCCAAAGAAAGATGGGGGTTTCCGCTTGACCAGCCGGAACGCATTGGGGATGACGGCCGACAGCAGGGTGGTGTGGATGTCACCGAGAACTTTCCGGAAGGCAAAGCGCTTCTGGACCCTCTCAAAGAAGGACTGCAGGTTGGGCCGGCTGCCGTCTTCCCAGTATTTCTTGGACAGTCCCAGGAACTTGAGGCGGTGCAGGGTGGCCCCCAGGAGGACGTCAGCGAGGGTGAAGGCGCAGCCACAAAGCCACAGCTCACATTTCTGCCCTAGAGTGGAAGGGGCGGGGCGAGAGGGGTCAGCTCATCTCCCCCATACACTCACTCCTCCCTAGCCAACTCCTCTGGCTTTTGTCCGCCTGCCACAGGGTTTCCCCAAGGACATTCACTCCTGATTCTTGCCATATGCTTATACTACCTCTATTATTATTATTTGTCTTTAAATCAACTGACATATTAAGTGCAAATATGTGTATTTAAGCCCTAGACTCATATATCTGACTGCCCATTTTACGGCCTCACTTGGGTGTCCACCATGCATTTCAAACTCGACACGTCCCAAACTGCACTCCTGATCATCACACTCATCCCGTGTCAGTAACAGCTCCTCCATCCTTCCAGCCGCTCAGGCCAAAGCCTCGTGCCACGTCGAATTCTTCTCCATCTTTTATACCCCACATACAATTTGTCAGCAAGTCCCAGAAGCTTTATCTTCAAAATATATCCACGGTTTGATGTTACCTCCACTGTTACCATCCTGGTCCCAACAACCATTATCTCCTACCTGAATTATCACAACGTCCCCTTAAATGTGTCCCTGCTTCTGCCCTTGACTCCCTAGAGTCCATTCTCAGCACGGCAGCCAGAAGGATCTGACTTAAGTCGGATCATGTCACTTGTCTCTGCTCAAAGCCCTCCAATGGCTCCCTGTCACATCAGAGTAAAAGCTGAAGCCCTTCCAGTGGCCTAGAGGCTCTATGTGATCTGGCCCCAGGTGCCTTTCAGACCTTGGATTCTACTTCTCCCTCCTTAGCTCACTCTCCTTCAGCCACACTGGCCTCCTTGCAGTTCTTCATCCCAGGCACGTTCCCACCTCAGGGCCTTTGCACTTACTGTTTGCTCTACCTGGAACAATCTTCCCCCACATAACCACGGGGCATACTCCTCCACCAGCTTCAGGTCTTTCTTAAATGCCATCTTCTAGGGGGCTTCAGTGACCAACCAATTAAAGTTGAAACCCCAATCCCAGCCGTTGCTATCCTCCTCCCCTGCTTGGTTTCCCTCCATACGACTTACGCCCATGATTAGATCATATATTGTGCATTGTGCCCATTATGTTTATTGTCTGTCACCCTCTACCAGAATGGAAGCCCCATGAGGGCAGGAATTTTGGTCTGTCTTGTTTGCTGCTGTATCCCCTGCAGCTAGAACAGTGGCTGGCTCACTACCTCCTTACTGAACGATGAAAGAAAAAAGAAACTGTATCATTAACAGTATCATTTGCCACAAACTATATGCAATGATAAAAGTATACCAAAAACAAAACAAATGCTATTAAACGCCAGCTGGATGCTACCGCCCATCAAAAATCTCCGAGCCCAAGACTTGTTTCGTTTATTTATTTGTCTGTTTGAAGAAAGGGGCAGATATTAACATGTAACCCCTTTCTAGGGGTTGACTGCTAGCATCATGCTCATACTCTTTCTTTAATCGAAAGAATTGAAAAGAGAATAATTCTCACTACTTGGTTTTATGTTATTTATGGCCATTGTCATGTGCCATCTAAAATTAGCCTGCGTATTTAGGAAACACTTGTTTGTGCAACATATTTCTCCTAGTGGTTTATTTAGACTTGAAATTCTGGAGCTCCTTTGCTCTCCTGCATCACCTCAACTCTCCCCACTGACTACACGTCAACACCCAAATTTCTCTGCCTGGCTTTTAAGCACTTTCAATAGTTTAGCTCCCAGATACTTCTCTAATCTTGACTTCTCATGAACTGCCCACTTGCCCACACTTCCCCCCTGCAAGCAAGCCTGCCCATTTCAGCCTCTGAGCCTTTGCCCCTGCTGAACCCCATGCCTGGAATGCCCCACACACACTGCCTGTGAGGGCTACTTTCCTGGGAAGCTTGCTTCTGTGCCTTTGAAGAGGTGTCCCTTTCAGTTCAGAAATTCCATGAATTGAATGCCCTCCACCATCAAAGCCTGAGCACCCCCCCTTCACTGTGTGTCCTCTCGTTCATTCGTTTACTCATTCATCCAACAGATGTCTGTCTAGTAGTATGTGCCGGGCATGAAGACATGATAAGATGCAATGTCTTTCCTCAAGAGGCTCGTGGCTTCATGGGAGGAGGTAAAGTGTAATGAAGGTCCTAATCAGAGGTTTGTTCTTGAATATGCAACCTTCAGGATGCCCATCAGACATCCAAGGGGAGAGGATGAGTTGGCAATTAGAGTACAAACACCTAGTTCAGGGGTGTGTCATCCACACGGAGGTGGGAAGACACCACTGAGGGCATGAGTGTAGACAGATCTGAGCGTAGGACCAAGGGCTGAGCTTTGGGGCTTCAAGATTTAGACAGTGGGCAACAAGGAGAAACCAGCGAAGGCGCATGAGAAGGAGCAGCCTGTGAGGTGGGAGATGACCTGGGAGAGTGTGGTGTCCCGGAAGCCAAGATAAGACAGTGTTCCAAGAAGAGAGCGCTCCGCTGTGTTCAAATGCCACACAGAGGTCAAATAAGAGGAGACCTGAGAACTGGTGATTGCGTTTGGCCGCTGGGGACCTCGCCAAGAGCAGCTGGAGTGGATGCTGACAGTGAAAGCCCGGTGAAAGGGAGATCAAGAGACAAAGAGCGGAGAGGAATTGGAGACGCTGAGCAAAGATCACGCTTTCAAGGAGTTTTGCTGTAATGGGAAGGATACGCCAGTAGCGAGAGGCAGGTCAAGAGTGTTTTTGTTAAGTTGGGAGGAAAAAACCCAGCATGTTGATGGGAATTATCTGGTGAAAGAGGGGAAAGGATTCTACAGGAGAGTGGGGAGAAATACCGAGAGTGGACGAGCGCGGATGGCATCTAGCACACGAGGGAAGCGGCTGGTCCTGGCTAGTTCAAGGACAGTTCACCCTTGATAAGAACAGGGAGAGCTGGGTACCGTATTTCATCAGATGTAAGTTCCCGTCAAATGTAGGACATCCATTCCAGGGAGAAGAAGTGATGCCACTTAAACTATTGATTGTGAGAAACATTCCCATTTCAGAGATGCTAAGATGTGATGTAACAAAGAGGCGTCTCAGAATTGATAAGATACGGTGTATGTATGAACACTAATGCTGGTGGGTGGGTAGCTGTGGGGTCAGCTGTGAAGATCTCCTCCTAATGCTTTGATTTTCTCAGTGATGTAAAAAGAAAGTGTCAGTTCAGAGTGAGGATGTGGGGGAAGCGGCTGGAGGGTTGAGGAGAAAGGAGAAGGTATTAAGTAGTCATCCGGAGAGGGGACAGTGGGCGGCCTGGGGCGGCAGGAAGGCCGTCTAAGGCTGGTGATCATGAATGCAGAACAAGACCAGCCAGCACCCTGGTGTGTTTCTCCAGCCACCTTTAGGTTCACAGGTGCAGGCGCTGAGCAGGTGGAGAGTTGGGTTTAACCAGGTTTGAGGTTTTGCAAAGTACAATGAAGCAAGAGGAGGGCAAGGGAGTGGAAGGCGCAGGCAAGGCAGTGCCCACAGGGACGGGTCAGGGGATTACCGCTAGGTACTAGGTCCAGAGAGAGGTGAGATCACGATGGGGGTGAGGAACAGTGAACGGAGGCAGGATCAAGGATGGAAGTCCCAGGTCAGACTGGGTGAGTGTAGACAGCTTTGAGAACAGGACCAAGGACTGAGCATGGGGCACACCAAGGTTTAGACATTGGGCAACAAGGAGAAACCAGCGAAGGTACATGAGAAGGAGCAGCCTGTGAGGTGGCAGACGAACCAGGAGAGTGTGGTGTAGTTTCCTTAACCCTCACAACAACCCTATCAAGTAGGTGCTATTATTATAGATGAGGAAACTGAGGCACAGAGAGGTTAAGTAACTTGGTCAAAACCACACAGCTAGTAAGTGGCAGAGCAGAGTCTGGATTTGAACCCAAGCCATCTGGTTCCAGAGTCTGTGCTTGTTTACATTAAGCTGCTTCTTTCCACGTGCAAATGAACACAGGCAAATTCACGCCTCTCCACAGACACCCAAGCCCCTTTGGATAGGCGCATTCTTTACTTGGGTCTGTGTGCAGATCTGTCTATGTCTGCATCATGCATGGTGTGTATGTTTACCCATGTATGTGCCTGCTCGAAACCACGCAGCTGACCGTGCACCTGCACGTGGACATGCGCCCATGTGGGCATCTGGGTCGATGGGGTGTGGGGATTCCAGCATGTATAAGTGGAGTGTATGCCCACATCCATTTGGCTGTTTGCCTGCAGACAGATGTTCACAGCATGAATGCGAGAGTCACTATTCAAGAATGTCCATGCCTGCGTTTGTATGTACGTGGACACGTGTTGCTATCTGGCTGGCATGTCGCCGGAGGGCCTAACCCCTTCGGTTTCTCCTCTCCTCCAGCTGTGCGTTCTCTTCCCAATCTGCAGCCCTGGACGAACCCCGTCTTGAGCCCTCTCTGAGTCTGCCAGCTGAGTCTGCTGCAGACGATTACACGGACCACTTATGCTTTAAATGCATGACCACAAAGCCCCAGAGGGCACTCGGCACGGCCTGGGTCCTGTAACAGCTCGTGGGTCAGCTCACTTCCCTGCTCCCTGCAGAGAGAGTCACACATCTTTCATCTTCCCTCCTCATACCTCAGCTGATGATGTCACCTCATGCTTCATTCAGAAAACAGGAGCCTTCAGACGGGAAAGCCCTCACTCCCACTGTGAAACCCACAAACCAGGCACGTGCATCTGCGTTCTTCCACCCCACAGGCACAATGGAGGGTGTGACCTGCTTGCTCTCAAGGGCAGTTCCCCGCGTCCGTCTGAGGCTGTGCATCTTTCCTTCGCCTTCTAGATCTACTCTCCTCCTCCTCCACGCTGCTCTGTACCCAAGCAGGCCGGCTTGATGGATACGCCAAAGGGCTCCATGCCGTCTGGCTCCAGTGGGGTTGGTGACTGGGGAGCAGAGGCAGGAGACAGGGGGGCGGGTGAGAGTGAGGTCAGAGTCTGTTTCCTCTCTGTGGGTTGCCATGGGCTGGCGGTGTCCCTGACTGAAAGTCACAGCTCCTGTCAGGTGGCCCTCTCCACACGCCTTTCTGTCCAGGTTCCTAAAACTGCTCCCACCCTCACCACCCCAGGCCCGGGGGACCGTGCTTTTCCTGTCATCCCCCTGCATCCTGCCCACGTATTTGTAAACGGTCCCTTTACCAAGCCCTCTTCAACTTACCCAATTTGAGGGTGCCCTCTGTTTCCTGTGGGCACTCTGCCTGAACCACGCCCCTCCTGTCCTCTCACGGACTTTGCACCATCGGTCCTGCATCACGATATCTCCTGTCCACTGGGCCTTTTCCACCAGCCTGAAAACACACTCTTGTTTCTCCTGTCTCAAAATCCATTCCTCCCTTCACCCCACATCCTTCTTCAGCCGTCACCCCATTTCTCTGTTCGCTTCTACAGCTCAGTTTCTCAAAAGGCCTGTCTACACCTGCTGTCCTCACTCCTCACCTCCCATTCACTCGGCAGCCTTCTGCCCCCAGGTCTCAACGGAACTGCTCTTGGCAAGATCACCACCAACAGCCAAGGGACAAAATCCAGGGGACATTTTCCTGTCCTTGGTTTACTCAGCCTCCCAGCAGCACTTGACACTGTCCTCGCTCCTTAGAACACAATCCTTTCTGGGTTCCTCTGGCACAAGGGTCCTCACACCTCACTGGCCACTCCATTGGTTGGCTTTGCCAGCTCCTCTGCCTCTACCCCCCCCTCAATGTGGGGGACCTCAGGGCAGGCGTGGCAGTTTTAAGATACGCCCACAAAGTACTTGATACTTCTCTCCTTGGTGGAGCCCAATTTCCCTCTGTGACACTGTCATGCCTCCCAGCCCCGGGCTCTGCCCCACAAGGGGAGGAGTGGAGGGTGTTAGCATTCCCCCCAGACAGGTTTGGGGCTCCTGGTGGGTGAATGAGGTACAGAGACCACGTGAGTCCAGCCAGTCAGAGCTTTAAAACCCACAGCCACCTCCGGGCCTCTGCTGCCTCCACCAGCCCTGGAGGGACACAGGACTGCCCACATCTCTCCATCGTGAACACCCCCAGTCATCTTGCCATGGGGCAGTGCAATGCTGCCTCCTCTTGGAAGACCTCAGGACCAAAACAGAGTGAGGTCAGGAGGCTCCCAGTCTCAGGATCATGAGGAGTGTGTGTCCACAGCTATTTTCCAGGACCACCAACTCTGGCCTCCATCCAGGTTAGACCCTGTGTCTCCCTTGATTGTAGCAGCAGCTAATATTCCAGAATCTTCCATTCCATGTGCCAGGAATGTGCTGAGCCCTACATACATTTTCTCATTGTTCCCCACAACAGCCTTGTGAGGCAGGCCTGCCTTCTGTCACCTTTCACAGAACAGAAGAAGCACCAGAGCTAGTGCTTAAGAACTCAGACTCCAGGAGCCAGGGTTTGAATCCAGCCTCTACCACTTGTATCTGTGTGACCTTGGGAAGGGTACTGAACCTCTCTGTGCCTTAGTTTCCTCATCTGTTAAGTGGAGGTACTCATATTACCCATCTCCTAGAGTTGTTATGGGGATTAAATGAGTTGAAATATGTGAAACACTTAGAACAGTGCCTGGCACACAGTAAGTGTTGTTGAATATATAAATTGTTATGCATTGAATTGTGTTCCTCCAAAATTCGTACGTGGAAGCCCTGACCCCCAGTATCTCAGAAGGTGACTGTGTTTGGAGAGAGGGCCTTTAGAGAGGTGAGTTGAAGTGAGGCTGTTCTGGCGGGCCCTAATCCAGTAGAGCTCGTCTCCTTACAAGAGGAGGAAATGTTGCCGCACAGACACCGGGGCGCGCACACAGAGGACGGACCCTGGGAAGACACAGCAGGAAGTGGGCCATCTGTAAGTCAAAGAGAGAGACTCCAGGAGAAACCAACCCTGCCCACACCTTGATCTCAGACTTCTAGCCTCCAGAACCGCGAGAAAATCCAGCTCTGCTGTTTAAGCCACCCACTCTGCAGCATTCTGTTACGGCAGCCCCAGCAAATTCACACACGAACATGTAAGACATGCCTGAGAATTAAGGTCACCCTGTGAGGGAATGGCAGAGCTGGGACTCTGCCTGACCCCAAAGGCCAGTCACAGAACCCTCAAGCCTTTTGGCCCCTGGGCACTCTTCTGTGATGGCTCCCCTCAAGCAGCCTCTCCGACAGAAATGAGAAAGTTCCTCCTTGAGATATGTGTTATTTGTACTCACTTAGCCATACCATGCTTTTCTCCAGAAAAGATCGAAGGCAGCTGGCTTCGGTACACATGACAACGTCCCTGTTCAGGACTTTAGGCATCTGTGCTTGCCTTGTGCTTGAGGCCTCAGCTGTGAGATCCTGGAAGGACACTGGACCCATCCAGAGGGAACTCGTTCTTGCCTTAACTATGCCCTTTATGAGCTGTGTGACCTTGAGCAAGTCACTTCATCTCTCTGAGCCTCT
Source organism: Equus asinus (assembly GCF_041296235.1). Lineage (NCBI taxonomy): Eukaryota > Metazoa > Chordata > Mammalia > Perissodactyla > Equidae > Equus > Equus asinus. The sequence goes on along the minus strand of NC_091804.1, from coordinate 34,680,656 downwards.
GTTTTCTCATCTGGAGAACGTGTGTGCCTTTAGCTGTCAGATGTATTAAACTAGTATATTCCAGGCAATGTGCTGAGTGCCTTTAATTTTTACAAGAGCCCAACAAGATGGGGTTAAGGCTTTAAGTTGTATTATTATCCTCCCATTTTACAGATGAAGAAACTGAGGCTTCAGTAGGGAAAGCAACTTGTCAAGTCACATGTACAAGCAAGAAAGCTGGAACTCCAACTCACATCTGTCTGACTCCAACCCATCTTTTAGAGCACCATGCTCCCACCTTCCCATATACAGAGAAGTGGGTGTGTGTGTGTGAAGCTGTAAGTGGAGCAGTGCCTGTTGCGAAGGCCCCACACATTTGCACTGTTGAAGAGACAAGACTAACAGGCCACCCAAAACAGAGCAAGATGGGAAGGTCCAGAGTGAAATCTGAAGAAAGGCAGTGGCAAAGATGGTGAGTAAAAAGAAAAAGGAGCAGAGTGGCGTGGAGAGGGTGCTCCAGGCTGGAAGAGCTGCAGGAGCGAAGGTGGGAATGAAGCTGGCATGCCCAGGGTCCAGAGAAGAGAGCTGCTTGAGAACAGGAAGAGTCAGGGTCAGAGAGTCTGGGTGAGCTTGGATGTCTGACTGCAGCATGAAGGAGCCATAACACAGCCTTGAGCAGGAGAAAGGTGAGATGGTGTGGTGGGCAGGGGTTACAACCACCACCACCACCACCAGCACCACCAGCTTCACCAACCTTTATTAAACACCTACTATGTGCTCAAAGCTGATCTAAACACACTACGGTGTTATTTCATGGAATGTCTCAACATTTCTCTGAGGTAGGTCTTCCTACTATCCCCACTTTATAGATGGGAACCTGAGGTCCAGGGAGGTGAAGTACTTGACCATGGTCACTCAACCAGTAAGTGGCCAAGCTAGGCCTGACTCCATAGCCCATGATCCTAACCACCTGGGAGGTCCTCTTAGATCTTTGGGGAGAAAAGAGGCTGGGACGGGCAGGGGCAGGGTGGGCTGAGTGGGCTCCAGCACCCACCTACCCCAGGGCTGGCACCCACCCTGGTTCTCGAGCTTCCTCTTCTCCAGCTCCGCCTCGATCTGGTCCAGCACCATGGCCAGCTCCCCGAGGATCTTCTTCAGGTAGCTCACGTCGTCGTGCTCCAGGATCTTGGCCTGGGGGCAGGACAGGCAGGAGCCAGAGGAGCTGAGTTGCCCTCAGGAGAGCTGGGATCATCAGGGATGGAAGGATCTTGGCCCAAACCCCCTTCTTCAAGCCCAGCCTCCAAATATCCCCTCAAGTATAAAGGTTGCCGCACTGTTAAAAAGCACCTCCGTCTGGCGCTCACCATCCTGTGAGCTTGGCTGTCCTGGCAGGATCCCTCACATCAGGCTGATGTACTCATACACCAGCTGCCGTGAGAGTTGGCTGAAAGGGGCTCATAACTGCTCCTTCTCCAGAGCATTGCTCTTGGCCAATGAGGAGCTGCCCGGAAATACTTGCAAGGTTATCCCCACCCCTCAGCCACCTGCCAGGCAATCTGTAGGCGATGACCAACTGATATAGGGGTATAAAACGCTGGCCCCTTGCCTCAAGGTGGATCACCTTTGTGGTACCACTTATGCTCCAGAGCTTCCTGTGGGACTAGGTGAACTTGGCCCCCTCCTCTTTCCTATCCTTCCCATCCTTACTGGGTTCTCCTCAGAGCGCTCCCTCAGTACCACACTCACCCAAGAACCTCTGTCCAGTGCTTTGCTTTTAGGGACACGACCTCAGACAGGAAGGAACTGAGGCTCCAGGAGGACAGTGGCCTCCCTGAGGTCAAACAGCCAGTAAATGACAGAGGAGACAGGATTGGAAAAGCAAGCCGGAAGTGTTTCAATTTCATGTCATCAGCTGATCCTCTACTTAGAACCCGCCTCTCCCAGTTGTTCTCGTCCATGGAAAAGACGGTGGGCAAGAGGGAGGGGAGGCCCGGTGGCACTCACCATGAGCTTCTTCTGTTTGGAAAGGTAGGGCTCAGAGAGCTGGGGCTCCTCTTCATGGTCTAATTTCATGAGGTCTGTGGTGGCGTTGGCTAAATGTCCTGGGGAGAGAACAGGAAAGGTCCCATTCTTCTGATCCCAGTGCCACCCCCAAGTCTTCCCCCCCAAACCTGGAGTAGGTCCCATCCAAACATTGGGAAGTTACAATATTGACAGCGAACACTTAGTAGGCACAACAGGCCACATCACAGGGATGGGTGAGATGCCATCCTGCCCTCGGCTCAGGCTAGTGGGACAGACAGACACACAAAGACATCTCCATGACACAGCAGATCCATCCGTAATGAGGAGTGAAGAGAACGCTGTGGGACCCAGAGGGCCCCTGCCTGGGGCACAGGCGTCAAGAAGCCTCACTGAGGAGGACACTCCACTCTTGGGGCTGAGTAGGAGTTTGGCAGAAATGGATACGAGTCTCAACTTGGTTAAACTCATACATCAGTGAGTGTCTCCATCAGCCCCTCTCTCGAGCGAGGAAACAGGTTCAGAGGCCACGTAACGTTCCACGCTCGTAAATGACAAGCAGGCTGTGAACCTGGACCTCTCTGATTCTCGGTCTAGCGCTCCTTCACTGTACCCAGCAAGGAAAGGCTTGTTTAACGCAAGAAAACCTGTAAGAGACATTCTGTGTCTTGAAACTTCCACTTCTGTGAGGCAACTTCCCTGAAGATTTAGGGACTCGATGACCCGTCTTTCCTGGGAAAACAGGCCTTGATGCCAAAAAGGCAAGGGTGACAGGGGTGGGTCAATGGTGGCACTCAAGGCAGCACCTTGAGAACTATTCTTAATGGGAGAAGGGAAGGGGCCTATAATCTAACTTGGAAAATCTCTGACTTTGAAAGTCAAACTGTGGGTTTTACAAAAGGAGGTGGAAATATTAATTGGGATAAGATACCGGGGACTTTTCCCTCACTGGGGCAGGGTTTCTCTGGAATTCTTGGCCGGTATGTGGGACATGGCGGGTCAAGTGTGTGGCGGTGCCCCAATCTTGCCTGCCGCTCCCCTCGGCCTCAACTCCACTGGGTCATCCCTTAGGCTCCTCGAACACATCCTGGCCTGACCGACCTCATCATCTTCCCCGCTCCATCTGCTCCTCCCCTGCGTTCTCCCCACACTGTGGCACCCCTCCCCAACGCCCGGCCAAGTCCGAGGCCTGGGGCTGTCCTCAACTTCTCCTTCTCCCTCCTCCCCAGACCAGATAGTCCCAGGTCCTGTTGACCCTTCCTCCTTCCTCCTTCTCATCTTTTTTTTTTTTTAAGATTTTTTTTTTTTTTTTACTTTTTTCTCCCCAGAGCCCCCCAGTACATAGTTGTATATTCTTCGCTGTGGGTCCTTCTAGTTGTGGCATGTGGGACATTGCCTCAGCGTGGCTTGATGTGCAGCCCCATGTCCGTGCCCAGGACTTGAACCAACAAAACACTGGGCCGCCTGCAGCGGAGCGTGCCAACTTAACCACTCGGCCACGGCGCCAGCCCCCTCCTTCTCATCTTTGACGTCTCCCTTTCACCCCTCCGACTGCCCCTGTTAATATCTTGCCTGGATGATTTTGACTCACCCTGTCGCCTGCACTGACTCCCCTCCGAGCCCTTCTCTCTACTTCTGCCAGAGATCCTCCTCAGATGCACACTGGACCATGCCACCCCTGCTTAACCCCCCCCCCCCGGGTCCTCACTGTCCTCAGATGCCCAGCAGGATCCATGTCCTCTCCCTTCACTGGCTCCACCTTTCACTGGGTCCCCCCAACTGTCCCCGTGCCCAGATGGTAACATTTCAGCCACTCCAAATGCTTGACATTCTCTGAATGCGCCAGACCACCCCAGACCTCTAGGCCTTTGCTCACATTCCTTCTTCCTCCTGGAAGAGCCTTCTCCTGTATTCCTAAAAGTCCCCTCCAGATCCAGCTCAAGATTGTCTCCTCCACCAAGCCCTTCCTGATCCTCTAGGAGGTCTGACCACTCAGTGCCTTTGTCCTCCAGTGTCCATTGTACAGATTTCTGCCAGGGAATGTAAACACACTAATCAGAGCTGCCACTGCACAGCTCCATTCACAGTGCAGTCTATGTGAATAGCGCCCCAGTGGACTTGTGCAGTGCACAATCTGTACTGATGTACATGAAGATTTTGATACTAATGTACTTATCTCTGGATGTATATGTCTTCCATTAGAATTTGAGCTTCTAGAGAACAGTGGCTATGTCAGATTCATCTCTGTTCCCTTAAAACCCAGTACAGCCACATGTTCCTTAATGACGGGGATACATTCTGAGAAATGCATCATTAGCCAATTTCATCACTGTGCGGACATCATAGAGTGTACTTATACAAATCTAGATGGTATAGCCTACTACACACCTAGGCTGTATGGTCCTAATCTTATGGGACCACCGTCGTATATGTGGTGCATCATTGATCGAAATGTCGTTATGTGGTGCATGACTACACAGGCCTGGTAAAGACAGGAGCTCAGGGAGTGCTGGATGAATGAATGAATGAATGTAACGAGTGAGTGAGTGACTGCAGTTGTTCAGCTTCTGCCCTCTGGGTTCTCACCCCTCACCGCCCCATCTCCTGGCCTGATACAAACCCGGTGAACACACTCCAGACCTTGCAGCGTCAGGGCGATATTAAGTCTCATTGATGTTTTATGACTGTGAAGGTCACACCTCTCTTGCCAGTCACTGGGGCTGCTCACATGGCTCTGTTTAGACTCCGGGAGGGCAGACTAGGCCAAGGAAAGACTTTGGACTGGTTGGGAGGCCACCGCAGGATGATTTCTGCATCCTGTGTGGTCCCTATCCCCCACCCCCAGCTGGACTGGGGTCCTGAGACCCTCTCTCCTCAGAGGGGAGAGCAGGCTGGGCCCGCTCTGGAGCCCCGACTGCCTTCTCTGCGCCTTCAAATGGCTCAGGACAGGATGGGGGAGCACCTCCGGCCCCCAGAAGCACTTAGGGGCTGCCTCCACCTGGTCCAGGCCACCATCACTGCTCACCTAGATGACAGCCAGGACGTCCTGACTGCTCACCCACTGTCCTCTGGTTGAGGGATCTTTGTGAGACGCAGGTCTGATCATGTCACTTCCCATCACCGTTTGTCTCTGCTCTCTGGAGGCAATTCCAGTTCTGCCAGACCCACTCTCCAGACTCCCCCACCCCTCGGGCTACACGTCAGCCACACTGAACTTCCTTCGGTTCCCAGAACACACCACGACCTCTCCTACCCGCGAACCTGGAAGGACTCCCTCTCCTTCCCCCTCTAATTCCTGGTCATCCTTGGATGTTGCTGCATTTCAGAAGCCTTCAATGACCCCAGGGCCTTGGATGGGCATCCCCTGTGGTCCCCTTATCATAACACTGGTCCTAGGTCAAACATTTTTGTATATAAATATCAAGTCATTATGTTGTACACCTGAAACTAACATAATGTTATATGTCTGTTATATCTAAGTAAAAAAGTTTCAATCAATCTTGTTTTGAACGGGTTATACATACGCATACCTTTTTAAAAATTCAAGCAATATTAAAGACTGTAGAGTGAAAAGGCCACCTCTCTCCTCTTAGTCTGCAGCCCCTTACTTCTGCTCCCCCACAGCAGCCACTACTGGCAGCTTCCCACGCATCCTTCCAGAAACACTGTGTTTGCAGGCACCTGTGTATCCATTTAACCCCCTTTTAAATATATTAATGATAGCACACTAAGTGTATTGTTTTGCCCTTTACTTTATTCCTAGTAACTAACATATCTTAGAGAGCATTCCATATGCTTATTACTTTTTTGTGTATGAGGAAGATTGGCCCTGAGCTGACATCTGTGCCAATCTTTCTCCACTTGTATGTGGGATGCTGCCACAGCATGGCTGATGAGTGGAGTAGGTCCAATCCAGGATCCGAACCCATGAACCCGGGCCACCGAAGTGGAGCACACAGAACTTTAACCACTTGGCCATGGGCCTGGCCCCCATATGCCTATTTTTTTTTAAAGAGATGCACAGCATTCCACTGTATGGAAATACGAGAATTTATTTATCCACTTCCCAACTCAGGGACAGCTGGCTTGTCTCCAGCTTCTTGCTATTCCCACCTACACTGCAATGAATGTCCTTGTACACACTTCTAGGCACCCACGTCCCGTGTAACTGCAGGGTGATCTCCATGTGTGGGCCTTCTCCTGTTTGACACAGAGTGCCAGACTGCCCTGCTGAGAGGTGGCTCACTTCGACTCGGTCCCAAACTGCCATTACCTGGTCACTTGACTTTCTGCCTCCACAGAACTGTGACCCTGTGATGGTAGAAGCTGTGACTGTCCCCAGCCCACTGCCCAGGGTCCGGGTCGTAGGCGACCTCATAAATGCTGTCGACTGAATGGGGACAGGACAACATAGACAAATCCTGAGTCTTGTTCAAGTGCGCTCTAAAGGGGCAAGATGGAATTCCACGGGCTGCCCCTGCCTGCCTTTGAACCTCAGCCTCACTCCTTTGAGAGGCAGGAAGCGACCATTTTCTGAGCACCTATTATCTACTTAGAGTCGTCACGCCTCGTCTGTCTCTCGGCCCCCATGGCGTCTGCACAGAGCCTGGAGCAAAGTCTGTAAACTGTCGTTGATGGATAATCTGATTTAATTCAACCCCCGTTTACTGGGTGCTGGAGACAAAAGGATGAACTAGGCTGGGGGCGCGTCCAGGCTGGCAGTTAGGACAGTGCACGAGCGACACTTGAATCAGAAATCAGAGACCCCACGGGGGGGCCTCACCATCTCTTGGTGGCCTTCCTTGGTGACGCAAACCCTGATGTCACTCAGTGCCCTGGACTGCCAACCACCGCCCTGACCGCCCTGGGCCCCCACCCCAGGTGTCTGGGGCTTGGACTCCTGTGTGGAGGTGCCCAGCTCCCCACAGACAAGACAAGCCTCTGCACGGGCTGTCAGGACAAGAATAGGGTCAGGAGAGGGACTGAGACACAAGCTGCCGGAGGGAGAGAGACATAGTTCGAGACGGGGTGAACGAGATGGAGGGCCAGAGAGAGAGGTGGAGAGAAAGCAAGCCGGAGGCAGAGAGAGAAAGAGAGAGATGCACAAAGGTAGGAAGAGAGAGCCGGAGGCACCCAGATGGGGAGAGAGGGACAGAAAGGGATAGAGAGAGGCAGAGACAGGAAGAGGGAGAGAAGGACTAACAGGAAGAGGGAGAGTTAGCGAGCCGGAGCGGGAGGAAGGAGAGGAGGGAGGACTCCTCTTGAAAGGGAGGAGGTGGACAATGAAGGGAGTTCGTGAGCGGGCTGCCGCCACGCGGGACTCACTGCGGATCTCGGCCGTGGCGTACTTGGGGATCATGGAGTCGGTGGTGAGCTCCGGGTGCAGGATGCAGCCGTGCGTGTAGGCGTCCATGGGCAGCGCGTCCAGCAGCTCGCGGTACTGCAGCACCCGCGCGTGCAGCGGGCTGCCCGCCTCGGGCATCAGGGCCACCACGTGCTCTGCGGGGCACGGCCGGGCGGGGCTGGGCGGGGGCTTGCCTCGGCTCCGCCCCCCTGACTCAGAGGCCAGCCTCTGGCACCCCATCTCCCGACCCCAACGTCCTGGAACCCCAAAATGTCGCGGCCCAGAGGTCTCGACCCCTCACCCCAACCTGGACTCTTGAGATAAAGTCCCCACCTGGCTGGCTGACACAGGATCCCATGGTCCTGGCTGCCCACCTCTCCTCACTGGACCCCTGCCAAGCTGTCCCTTGAGGGGACAGCTGGGGGTCTGGGCCCAGAGTTGCCAGACTTCAAGAGAAGCTGGAAACCTGGATATTTGAAACTAAACTCTTTGGGCTTTAAATGTTGGTAACTAATTCATGTTCTTGTGACACAGCACATGTCTGGACTCTGGTCCCCTCGCGGCGCTGTTGGCAGCCTCTGCCGTGGGCAGGAGCAAGGCTGCAGGGATGGAGGAAGGGGACACAGGGGTCTGGGGAGTTCTGGGGTGTCTGGGCCCTGTGCATGTCTGCAATGGTCTAGGGTATCTGGGCTCACGTCTGTGGGGTTCCCGGGGAGTCTGTGGCCCTGACTATGCTTACAGGGTTTCGGGGGGCTGGGCCCTCCAGGTGCCTGCCATCCCTGGAAACCTGGGCCCTGTCTGTGGGGACTTAGAGGGGGTCTGGGTCTCTCTCATGCGTGAGGGGCTCGAAAGGGTCTGTGGTCCTGCCTGTGACTCCAGAGCTTCTGGGGAGAGGCTGGACCCACAGTGCTCCTAGGGGGTGGCTGGCCCATGCTCTTTCCCTGGAGTACTGGGGGGAAGGTCCGTGGGGTCCCTGGGGATCTGTGGCCATGCTGGTGGCTCTGTGGTTCCTGGGGGCATCTGAGCCTCCCCGTGGCTCCTTCTGGGGGACCCTAGGCCCTGCCCATGCCCCAGTGGGTCTCCCCAGGTTTCCCGAGGTCCCGGGACCTGTGTGAGCCCGTGGGCCATTGGCGGGGGCGGCCATACCTCCCGTGAAGGTGCGCTCCACGTAGTCGATGATCTGGTCGTAGTCGCTGATGATGTTGTCGCGGTGGATGATGACGGGCACCTCCTCGCCCAGGTTGAGCCGCATGAACCACGGCTCCTTGTGCTCGCTCTGCGGCAGGCTCACGTCCCGCTCCTCACACGCCAGCCCCTTCTCCGCGATCACCAGCCGCACCTGCAGGCGCCAGGGTCAGAGCGGGGAAGGCGGGCGGACACACGGGGGACACTCTGCCCAGGCGGGGTGGGGCGTGCGGGGAGGGAGGTCAGAGGTCACACACAGGAGGGGACACTGTTGCTTCCAGCCCACTCTTGGGCCCCTGGGAGGGGGCGGATATCTCCCAGGGGCCTGGGGCCTGGTGGCAGGAGGAACACAGCCCTGCTCTGGGGACAAGGGGCAGTGCTGCCTGCTGGTCACGGGCTGGGTTTCACAGCTGGAAATACCTGGGGTAGGATTCCTGGCTCTGCTCTGTGAGTTTGGGCAGATTCCTTAAACTTTCTGAGCTTCAGTTTCCCGATTTGCAAAATGGAAGTATTGGTAGTACCAACCCAGTGCCTGCCGTCCAGACGTGGCACTCAATTCGAGATTGTCATGACCACGACTGAACTCGCGGCCTGGCCTCCAGGGTGCATCTGGCCGGGAAATTTGCAGAAATTCTTATTATCATCATGATCAATAGCTAAATTTCTCGAAGTACTTGAGAAACAAAGTGAGGTGAAAAATAATTTGCCAACATCGCTCGAGCCCTTTATTGTCCCCAATCACCTTCCTGTCCTGGAGTACTTCATGCTGCACCCTCACAGCTAACAGGAACACCCTCTCTGTTCCGTGGACTGTCAAGGTGAGGGGGGAGGTGATTAACCCCGGAACCCCCAACTCTCGTTCTCAGATTCATTTGCTCCATTAGCCAAAAGCTAAGGGGACTGTCCTGCAGGCGGGATTCCGGTCCTGGCCCTGGCTCTGCCACAGCAGTGCTGTGTGACCTTAGAGCTATCACTGCCCCTTCCTGAGCCTCCTTTTTCTCATTCATAAAACGACGGGCTGGACCCCGTGTTCATGGAGTGCCTGGCAGCCCTGTGTGAGCTGATGCCACATTCACATGTGCAGGGGACAGGCCTGGCTCAGGGCTGTGGGAAGGACCTGCTGGCTCTGTGTGACAGAGGGGGAGGGGCTGTGGCAGAGAGCACACCAGGGATGGCGCCTGTTGGGTCTGGGCGTGTGAGTGTGCGAGTGTGAGTACATGAGTGTGAGTGGCAACTACGCGAGTAAGCAAATGTCTGTGTGTGCATATGTGTGCCGGAGTGTGGGTGTGTATGGAGGAGTGTACAATTGCGTGTGAATATTCAAGCAGCGTGTGAGCGCATGTGCATTAGTGGGGGTGTGAGCGTGTGCCTGTGTGTGTTGGTGTGAGCGGGCATGAGCGAGGCCGTGTGTGTACACGTGTATCTGAGCATCCTCGCGGGTGTGCCTGTCCCTGGAGGAGCCCAGAGCAGCCGAGGCTGGAGTGAGGCTGGAGTGGGCCATCGTCTCCCCGCCTGTCCCACATGTCTGGCCTTGGGGACAGGGCACCCCTGCCGCCCCGCCTCTGCCGAGTGGGGCCCTCTGAGGGGATGGAAACAGGGCCCAACCAGCCCTCGGCTCTGGCAGGCCACCTGCCCCCAGAGACCACCCCGGGCCCTGCCCTGAGGCTCCAGTGAGGGTGCCAGCGGGGCTGCTGCCACAGAGGGGGCGTCTTCAGAGGCAGAACAGCCCTTTGGAGGCACCTCGGGGTCACGCCTGCTGGCGGCCAAGGAGACTTTCTCCTTTAGCGGAGCCGCAGGCCAGAGCCATGAGCTCTCCTGTGAGGGAGGGGGTGCGGGAGGAAGCCGGGCCCAGGGGAAGGGCACGCCTCCACCCAGGCCATCTGCCACCTCTGCCTCCTGGAGCTGGGCCAGACTTAGGAGTCACCACTCTGCGTAACAGACATCATCTCTGGGCAAACGCTCTTTCCTGCAGGTGCCTGGAATGTGCCCACTGGTGCTTCATCCTCACTGTTAAGCACGGTCCCTCCTCACCCGGCCTGTGTTATGAGGCAGCTGTGCTGGGCTTGGTTGGCATCTCTGTCCAGCCACTTAGTTGCTGTGTGACTTTGTAAAAGACACGTAGAGTCTCTGAGCCTCAGTTTATTTATCTCAAATACCTTATTTTTTAATTAACAAACTTTATATCTTAGAGCAGTTTCAGATTTACAGAATCAAACACCATTTTTATGTAACACCTCCTGGCTTACAAATTCGTCACTTTTCAACACTTATTTATCAAGTATCTACTCTGTGCCAGGCCTTGTTCTAAGTGCGGGAGACTCAGCAGTGAGTGAAACAATGTCCCCAGGGAACTGACATTCTAGTGGGTGCAGACAGATGATCAGTGGAAATGATATGGTATGTCCAAAGATGGTGAGTTCATCAGAAAAAAAAAAAAAACAGAGCAGAGTAAGGGGATCTGGGGATGCTGGAGGATCAGGTGACAATTCTAAATAGGGCGGGCCATCAAGGCATACCTCTCTGAGAAGGTGACATTTGGGCAAAGGCTTGAATGAAGTGAGACAGTGGTCCACACACGGATCTAAAGAAGAGAGTTCCCGGCAGAGGGGACAGCCAGTGCAAATGCCCTGGGGCAGAAGCATGTCTGACATGTTTGAAAAGGTCACGTGTGAGGAGGCCAGCATGGCTGGAGCAGGGTGGACAGAGGAGATGAGAGGGGAGGCGGTCAGAGGGGTTAATGCCCAGGGGCTTTTTAACTCCAAGCCCCAGGGGTCCATGAATAAACTCAGGGAGTCCTTGAAGTAGGATGGGAAAATTGCATGTTTATGTTCAGGCATCTCACACCGACATTTAGCATTTTCTTCAATTATGCGTGTAGGCGACAAAGCATGGTCGTGTTAGCAGTGCCTGTGATGCTGTCACCACTAGAGATCTGATACTGTCATCACTTCACAGTTGTGGTAGCTACATGCAGCACAACTTCAACATCACCACGGCTGTCAGCCCTGCCCCTGGATCGCTTATATAAGGGGTTAATACAAAAACATACATTATTATGCAACGAGTTTGTTTAAAAATATGTCAATAGCTGTCCTTCAGGGTGACTCGTTTCTCTTCTAATCTAAGAATCCTAGGTGTTTCATTTTATTCAGTTAAAAGCACTATTCTGAGAAAGGTCCAGAGGCTTCCCCTAATTGATGAGGGGTCCATGACCCCAGCAGGGTTAGGGTCCCGCGGCAGGGCCGGGCGCCACGATGAGGACCCTGGCTTTTCCCTGGAGGGACCTGGGAAGCCGGGGCAGGCTTCTCAGCAGAGGAACAGTGAGCTCTGCAGCTCCCGCCTGTGGGCCTCCTGGAGGTGGTGGGGGGCCGGGGGCAGCACGGACAGGGCTGGGAAGCCACTGCTCAAGAGCTTGTAAGGCCAGGGTGGGAGGTACTGGAATCACACTTATTTTACAAAAGAGGAAACAGGCACAGAGACAGTAACTTGCCAAAGTCACACAGCTAGTAAGTAGCAATCTTTTTAAAAAACTGGCTGGTGTGAGGACAGAAAGATGCTCAAAGGGCTGGGGGCCCACAGAGGTAGGGAACTTCTTTCTGCCTGAGGAGGGAGGGAGCCAGGACTAGAAAGATCTAGTTCATTTTCCTGTTGAGGAAACTGAGGACCAGAGAGGGTCAGGATTTACCCGAGGTCACACAGCCAGTACTGGTCACACAGCCAGTACTGGGAGTGCCAGCACTAGAATGCTGGTGTCTTGACTCCCTGCACTTTTTGTCCCTCCCAACCTCATCCCCTTGAAGAAGGAGGCTGGGGCCAGGAACAGCCTCAGATGCACACTAACACCTACGCCGGGCACTTAGAGCCTCCTCTGACCCCCACGGCCCCAAACATCCCCTGTGATGGTGCCTGAAATTTGCTCAGCATCCAGGTTTTTCAGGGCTTGTGTGAAGTGTGTGGCTGGGCATGACGTCATTCAGCCTTCACAGCTGCCCAGGTAGGTACCGCGCTGGCTCCCAGACAGACGAGGGAGCTGCGACTTGGAGAGGGGAAGACACTGGCGCGAGCCACAGAGCTGGGGAGTGGCAGAGCTGGGTTTGACCTCGTGTCTGTGCGTGTCAGGGCACTAACTGGCACTTGCCATGTGCCGGGTGCAGCTCCAGGTGGTTTATATGACACAACTGCTGAATCTGCACAACGCCCCTCTCCGGGAGCTGCTGATTATTCCCAGCCTACAGACGTGATAACTGAGGCACGGAGGCGAAGCATGCTGCCCAGGATTACCCAGCTGCTCAGTGGTGGGGCTGACATTGAGCCCCCGGCACTCCGGCCCCAGAGTCTGGGCTCTGGCTCCCTCTCCATCCTGCTGCCCTTTGGCTCTGCAATGGTCCTCAGAGGCCCCATGGAGCCACCACCTGGTGGGCTGTGCTCCTTTCTGCTATTAATAGTTCGTGTGCCATTAAGGACAGGCTTCTCAGATGCTCTGCAGAGGGGAACTGATCCCCGCGGGCCGGCAAGGCCCTTCAGGACTGAAGGGAAGGAAGGAAACTTGCCTGCTAAGCTCCTACTACGTGCCAGACACTTAACATATGTCCATGTCCTCTCAATCCCCCAGGAAGTCTGCAGGGTGGGATGCAAAAGTCCTTTTTTCCAGATGAGGATATGAAGGCACAGAGAGGTAAAGTGACTTGTCCAAGGTCACACAGCCAGTCAGCACTCAAGATGAGACTGGAACCCAGGACCATCTGACTGCAAAGCCCATGCCCTTTCCACCAGGCTACACTGCCTCTAGAACTCACCCTGGGCCCCTGGGCAGGGGGAAGGCCCCGGCAGGGAGGCAGGAGGATGCTCAGGCTAGCTTGGTCAGAGGCTTGGTCACATGGGTTCCTGGTGGGCAGTCCAATCCCTGACTAGGGGGCCACCTTAGGCTTGAGCACAGGCTGAATGGGCAATATTCCAGGAGGCCCCCTCGGGGGACGGAGGTGGGAGGTGCCATTCTCCTGCCCCCTGGCCAGTCCCAGCCCCTGGGTCCTGACTCCTGAGGTCCTGAGTGGGAGGAGATTCTGGAATCTGGAGGTCAGTCTGATTCATCTCCAAACCCCCAGCAACTTGCATTGAGCCTGGCACGCAGTAGGCGCTCAGCATGCACGTGTAGAAGTCATGGGTGAGTCCTAGCGTGACCTTGGTTAACCTGACCCCTTCTTTCCTAGCCCTTTAGTGACATCATAACACCTATTATTATCAGAGCCTTGACCTCGTGCCAGGCACTGCCATCAGCACTTTTTGTGCATCTCATTTCACCCTCACAATGGCCCTCCGAGGAAGGTACTTCCACCAGCTCCATTTTACAGGTGGTAACACTGAGGCTTTGGAGGGGCAAAGTGACTTGCTCAAAGCTCCACAGTGAGTTATTGGGGAAGATGGCCCTCCCACGGGGGACCGCCTGGCCTCAGAGTCTGTACTCTAAACTGGGGCTGCTCAAAGAGGGGCCAGCTTCATCAGCATCACCTGGGAGCTTGTCGGAAAGGCACATCTATGCTCCGCTCCAGACCTGCTGAGGCGGAAGAGCCGGGCAGGGCCCGTCAGTCTGTGTTTAACCAGGATCATGCAGCGGTGCTAACGTAGGCTGAAGTTTGAGTACTGCCAGTCTAGAACACTAAGTTATACCGCCTCTTCAGCAACCCTCTCAGCAACCCTGAGAAGGGGTTGGAAGTAGAAAAAGTAGCTGTTGTTATTATTCCATTTTCCAGAAGATGAAACTGAGCCTGGATCAAAACCCAAACCCAAGTCTTTTTGCTCCAAGGCCCTTTCTCTTTAAGGGATCTGTTTCTCCATCTGGAAAATGAGTGAATGGAACAAAAGGATCTTCCAGGGAGGAAGGGTCCGGGGGTCAGGAGGTGGGCGCCGCTTAGGCCATAGCAGGACCGGTCGCTGGGCCCTGGCCATGGTGCTGAATCCGTACCCCACAGGCAGGACAGCCACCCAGGGTGGGAGATGCGCCCCTAGAGCCGGCCGTCTTACAGGCGCAGAGCCTGGCCCTCACCCCGAGGAAGCGGGAACCCCGATAACTCAGCACCAGGCTGGATCTTCAACTGCCCTCCAGCTCCTCTGGGTCTGAAAAGGGGCCGAGGGGCCCCCTGTGCCTTTAAGAGCAAAACACAGCTCCTACAGGGCCGAGCCAGCTGGTCTGAGGAGATGGGTTAACTCCTTCCTTCTCAGTGAAGATGAGGGGAGATGGGAGGAGGGCTTTGAAGAGACCCTCCAAGCCCCAGCCAGAGGAAGGCCCCCCTGCCGGGCAGAGGGGCAGAGAAGGTGTAACCTGGAGCACCTGTCTATCAGGATGGCTGCGCTGAGGGAGGGCCTGGGACGGGACCAGCGGGGCTGGAGGCTGGACCCCGGGAAGCGCTCCTCCTCCCTCCCCACGGCAGCCGCCCCCTCCAGCAGGCCGCCTTCCCAGCAGTTCCCATTCCCTTCCCCTTGCCTTTGTCTCTCTTCTCAGCCCTCCAACAGAGCGGGTCTTTCTGGGAGGGAAAGAGGCAGAATGGATGGTCCTAGAATTGGGGACGACGCTCCAGTGGCCCAAGACAGGGCCAGTCACCTCCTGGGAGACAGCCTAGCATCCCCTGTCCTCCTGGCCCCAGAAACCCCAGATTCTACCCTCCAGTCTTCACCAGGTCTCAGACCCCCTAAGCTCTCCTCCATCCCCTCCCCCAAACCTCCCAAGCACCAGGCGCCTCCGGGTCCCCTGCTCCCTCCGGGCTCTACCTTCTGCGAGCTGAAGGACTGGGTCCAATGGTACAGAACCAGGCTCTCCTTGGGCCAATGGGCGGGGCTGGCCGCCTCGGGCGCGGCAGGGGCCTCCACCGGCCTGGCCGCATCGCTCTCCAGCGCCGAGATGGGCCACCAGCTGCAGTTGGTGGGGGTCAGGTTGTTGGGGGTCGCCATGACAGCCCGGAATCAGAGGCAGGAGAGAAGGAGGCTCCGGCGGCGGCGGCTCTCTCGCCGAGCATCACATGGCCTCGCCGAGCCTGCCCCTCTCCCTCGCTCCCGCCCTCCCCTCTCCGTGAATGTCATTACTCACTGGGCGAGTGGGGGAGGGGCGAGGGGATCCCGGGAGCTCCTTCCGTCCTCTTCCCCTTGGCCCGCCCCTGGCCAGTCCCAGAAAAGACACCAGTCCTCCCTGGCAGGCTCCGTGGAGGGCTGCAAGGAGCCATGGGCAAGTGGGCCATGCGCCCCAAATAGCTCATATCTGGCCGGTCACCTGCCGAAGATTCCATCATTATAAATTCATTTTGCCTCTCAATCTTCTAAGAAGCAAATACTTAGGACAACTGGTGTTTTAGAGATGTTAGTTTTATAAATTAGTGTCTGGAAATAGCTTGTCTCTCTTTGAAGCTATTTCCTAACTTTTCTCCTGAAGGACCTCTAAGGGCAGAAGGGAACAAACTACAGTTTGTTGAACAAACACTTACATAGCACCTACTGTGTGCCAGGCGCCATCCTAAGGCTTTATAACTATCAGCTCATTTAGCCCTTACAATAATCCTGTTAGCCTCATTTTACAGAGGAGGAAACTGAGGCACAGAGAGGCTAAGAGACCTTGCCCAAGGTCACCTAGCTAGTAAGTGGTGGAGCTGAGATTCAAACCCAGGCTGTCTTGCTCCAGAGTCTATGCTCTTAGCCATAAGGTTATGATAGTATGGTAATAATACAAACAGCACCATAAACATTTATCAACCCAAGTATTTTACATGCATCATCACATTTCATCTGCACAGTAATCATTTTTATCAGATGAGGAAGGTGAAGCTCAGAGATGTCAAGTCATTGGTCCAAGGTCACATCTTCAGCCCAGGAGACTGAGGCATAACTAGAGGAGCCCAGGGAAAGCCTGTAAGGCCTTTGCTGTCACATAGTCTATCCTAAACATTCACAGGAACCTTACACAAAGTTCCTTAATATACTCTTGCTTCCTTACTATAAATATTGTGTTTTAATTTACTTACCATTGAGCAAATCAATGCACCAGGAAAATAAGCACTCAGTTTACCCCCTCTCCCAATGTCATGCTACCAAGGACTCCTGGGCATGTCACCCTCCCAGAATGATAAGCATGGCTCTTTAAGGAATTAGTATCCTTCCTTTACTACATGACAAAAGTTCTGTGGCCCACGGGTTTCCCTTTTTGCTTTGGTAGCCAGGAAGCTTGGAGGTACATTTTTCTTTTAAGTCCCAGTTGCCACATTAGCCTCCTGGGTTCAGCAAATTCTCCTTTTATGAAATCTTTATTTCTTCTTTCTCCTCAGAGTGGCTTGTTGTTCAGTTTGATTTTGCAAAGAAGGATTTGGTGTGTCTTGAGGGAAAATTCAAATGTCTGCGAATTCGGGAAAGCGAGACCTTAGAAATTTGATCAAGGTAGAAAATCTGGCCCCTTCTGTGTCTTTGACCTGAATGCATTGAGGGAGACAGACTCACAGGAGTCACGCTCCAACAGGAATTCTTTCTCTCAGCACTTATTATTCATGCACTCACTATGTGCAAGCCGCTTTGTTAGGCACCAAGATATGGTGATAAATAAGACAGACGCTGGCCTGTTATTTGCATTTTTCACTTAGCAATACATCTTGGAAAGAGTTTTCTGTTAGGCACACATCTAACCCGTACTTTATAACAGTCTGCACTTTCTGGATACATCATAATAAACTTATTTAGCAACCCCGATTGATGGACATATAAGCTGTTTCCCGTCTTTTGTTCTAACAACAATGCCGTAGTGCATCTCCTTATATTTGTGGACATGTTTGGGTGTGGTCTATATGATAAATTCCTACAAGTGGAATTGCCAGATCAAAGAATACGTCTTTGCCAAAGTTCCCTCTGAAGAGACTAACAATCTACGAAAGTGTCCATTTCTCTACACCCTTGCCAACACAGCATATTTTTTAATATTTTTTTTCTTTTTGAATCTATGGGTGAAAAACGATGTCTTGTAGTTTTCATTTGCTTTTCTTTTTTGACTTTTTATTATAAAAAAATTTCAAATATAGGAAACAGCAAAGAAAATAGTTCAATGAACACCCATATATCCATCACCTAGACATAATCATTGTTAAAAACTCGCCATATGTATTTGTTTAATTTGGGGGGAGAGTTTGAAGTATTTTGAAATAAATTATAGGCATCATGATATTTCACCCACTAAGTACTTTAGTATTAGATACTTTATAACTAATGTACATTTTTTTATATAAACAACACAATTTTCACATTTAAAAAATCGAGAATAAGGCTTTAATATCTAGTTCATATTCAAATTTCTCCTGTCGTACCAGATATAACTTTATGGCTGGTTTTGACCAGGATCTAATCAAGGACCATGTGATGAATTCTGTTGTGACATCTCAGGTCTCCTTCAGTCTAGAATGGTCCCCACTCGTTTTCCCCTTTATCCCATGACATTCACTCATGAAGAGACTGGGCTGGTTGTCTTGCACAGTGTGCTACTGTGGGATGCGTCTGATTCATCCCTGTGGTGTCCTTCAACTTGTGCCACTCTCTCCTGTCCTTCCTAAACACTAGTCCTTAGATCTAAAGGACAGATTAGATTCAGGTCCAACATTAATACTTCATGGGTGGTGCCGTGTGCTTCATTTGCCTCATGTCAGGAGGTCCCTAGGTCTTGTTGTCTTGCTATCAATGATGCCAAGCTTGATTACTGAATTAAGGTGATAACCACGTCTCTGCATGATAAATGTCCATTTTTCCTCTTCCCACCAGAACCTTGTGGGTAACCTGTTCCTCATCCATTGATGGCCCTTGACTGAATCAATTATCGGAGGTTGTAAAATGATTTTCTACTTTTGTCCTTTCATCTGTATTTAACGGCTGGCATTCCTTATTTGAATTTCATTAATTATGAGTGAAGTCGACCATCCTTTCAAATGTTTGAAAGCCATTTTAATTTCTTTCCCAGAAAATTGTCTGTGTTTCCATGGGGACCTGGGCAATTACAGTGCAGCACGATAACTGCTGTGACTGGGGAAGGACAGGGGCTATGGTCGAGCTGAGAAGGGACATCGGGGTTGCCCTGCTAGATGCTGAACATGCTGTGGAAGGCTCTCAGGACATGGTGGCTCTCTGGCTGGGTTCCTCCAAAGCAGACCCTGAGACAAGAATTCAAGGACAGGCAGTTAAGTTGGGAGACGAAGGAAATCCTGGGAAATGAGACAGGAAAGGCAGCCAAGGAAGGTGTGTTGTCAAGTAACTTAGCACTGCGGGCCACTGGAGCTCAATCCCACAGGGACATCCCGAGGCTGGTGGAAAATACCTCGGCATTAGCCCACCTGAGGAGGAAGAGAGCCGGGGTGTTTATACATCAAGTCCTGTCAGTCATGGCTTGAGGGTTGCTGCTTGGGGACAGTGTTAATTCTCGAGCACTTCAGACCTGCCCTGCAGTTGGTGGAGTGGGTTCCAGTGACAACAAAAAGCCCTCAGGCAATAAATGTGGTGCTGCCAGCTGGGGGTCAGCCAGTGTGCACTGAAATGGTAGGTTGGGGACACAGGTGGGGCACCTCCAGCATTGCTCAGCTGCCTCAAGCAGAGGCTTTAAGGATGAAGAGAAGATGGGGAAAGGGATGCATGGTCCAGGCAGAGAAAGGGGCATGTGCAAAGGCCCGGAGGTGAGAGTGAGGGGGTGTGTTTGAAGGGCTGATGGCCGTTCATCCAGCTGGAGGCAGAGGTGAGAGATGAGGCTGAGTGGTGGTGCCAAGCCTGTTAAGCCCCCTTTAAGAGTTCTCACATCGTGCTGAGGGCACTGGGAAGTCACTGGAGAGTTTTAGGTGGGGAAATAACATCCAGTTTGGGTGCCAGAAACCTGAAAAAGTCTAAAGTACATATATGGACATTCCAACGTATTAATTCACGCTGGGGGCTAGCTGGTCCTTTCCAACGTATTAATTCACGCTGGGGGCTAGCTGGTCCTCGCCACTGATGGGGTTACTCTTTCCCTTCTTCCATGAGTCTGGGGATGGACTCAGCCACCAAGAGGCTGCCCTTGAGTGTGAACTCAGGGGACAGTGAGATGGGCAGCCTCCGGGAAACATTTCACCTGGGCCCACTACCGGTCGACTATAAAAGATGTGTTGTTATCACGACAGCTATGAGGTTCCCCACGTGCCACCTACTGTGCTGAGAAGTTTACAGCATTATCTCAGTTGAGGTGATATCGTTCTTATTCTGGTAACAAATGAGGAAACTGATGCTCAGGTGGATGAAGCTGTTCTTAGCCCAAAGCCAGGAGCTAACAAACACCTACGTCCATAGAAAACGGCATTCTAAGTGTCCAGACAATAGGGGATTAGATAAATAAATTAGAGTAAATCCATACCGTGGAACAAGTGATACCCACCAAATGAGGAAAGTTAGCAAAAAACAGGTTACAATTATTTAAGTTACTCTAGAAATCCTATCTAGCTTAGGTTACTATAATCTTCCAAATGTAAAAAGAAAAAAAAAAAAGCAGGTTACCAGAAAAGTATGTACAATTCACTTTTTAAAACAGATAAATTATAGAAGGATAGTCAGTAAAAGAAGTTATCTGGTTAGATTGGGGTCAGTGGAGACAGGGGCTAGAGGAGATCATGAGTGATTTTTTTTTTTCCTTGATTGGATTTTCTAGTTTTCCTGCTGTTATGGAATTGTACCCTCACAAAATCCACATGTTGAAGTCCTCACCCTCAATGTGACTGTGTTTGGAGATAGGGCCATGAAGAAGGTAATTAAGGTTAAATGAGGTCACAAGGTGGGGCCCTCATCCAATAGGATGGTGTCTTTATGAGAGGAAGAGACACCAGAGATCTCTCTCTCCTCGAGCAAGCACCAGGCAGAGGCCATGAGGACACAATGAGAAGGCACTGTCTGCAAGCCACAAGAGAGGTCTCGCCAGCCTGGAACAATCACTCAGGAGGTCTTGCTCCCAAGTTCTGGGCAGGATGGATGGTTCTCCTGGGAGTTAGAAGTTGCCTGAAGGAATTTGCTGTGAAAAATCCTAACAGCTAATGCATCTAACTTCGAGATCTATTACATCGGGGCCCGCTGATTCAGGAAGCTAGAGTCCAGAGAGATGCCCTAAATGTGAGGCCGACCACCTCTGAACCCACAGGGTGAGCGGAGACTGTGGTGAGTAGGAGAACACATGTCCCACCCTCTGGGGACAGCTGTCCCTGGCTCCAGCCCATTACTGCCCTGCTGGAACGCAACCCAGTTGCCAGCTATTCTGGGTTTTCAAGAACCTGGGAATACAGATGTTTGTTGTAAAATCACTCATTTTAAGATTTGTTGACAAAAGAAAAGAAACACAACACTGGTGCAGGTGTAACAATACATATTTGTGGGTGGGATCTAAGCCCTCACATTGTCCGTTTGTAGCCTCTGCATTAGAAAATTTAATTTTTGCCACAATCCTGGAGGCAGTATGTTAATGTAGTATTAACTACTATAACAGATAAACTGCCAAATCACAGTGGCTTTACACAGTAGAAGTTTATTTTTCATTCACATTAAGTCCAATTAGCAGCACATGAGGGGAGGAGGGAGTTATGTTAATCTTCCCATGTGGTTTCCAAGACAGCCCAGGCAGTGATATCCAACGGGCGCTGATATCCAATGGGCATGGATATCCAACAGGCACTGATATCCAACGAGCACGCATATCGAGTGAGCACGGATACCCAGTGGGCACTGATATCCAGTGAGCACGGATATCCAATGGGCACTGATATCCCACAAGCATGGATATCCAATGGGCACTGATATCCAGCAAGCACAGATATCCAACGGGCACTGATATCCAACGAGCATAGATATCCAATGGGCACTGATATCCAGTGAGCACGGATACCCAGTGGGCACTGATATCCAGTGAGCACGGTTATCCACTGGGCACTGATATCCAGAGAGCATGGATACCCAACAGGCACTCATATCCAGCGAGCAAGGATATCCAATGGACACTGATATCCAACGAGCATGGATATCCACTGGGCACTGACATCCAGTGAGCACGGATATCCAACGGGCACTGATATCCAGCGAGCATGGATATCCAATGGGCACTGATATCCAACGAGCACCGATATCCAGCAAGCACAGATATCCAACGGGCACTGATATCCAGTGAACATCGATATCCAGTGGGCACTGATATCCACTGAGCATGGATATCCAATAGGCACTGATATCCAATGGGCATTGACATCCGATGGGCACTGATATCCAATGAGCATTGATGTCCAATGTGCACTGATATCCAGTAAGCATGGATATCCAATGGGCACTGATAGCCAGTGAGCATGTATATCCAACGGGCACTGATATCCAGTGATCATGGATATCCAATGGGCACTGATATCCACTGAGCATGGATATACAAGGGGCATGGATATTCAATGGACATTGACATCCAATGGGCAGGCAGTGAAGAGAGTGAGTCCAGGACCAGGTGAGCACTTGTCACTTTGCCCACATGCCACTGGCCGGAACTCAGTCGTATCACTCCCTCCACCCCACCTAAATGCACAGCAGAGCTGGGAAATGCAGCCCCTGGCCTGCGGCAGGCACTTTCCAACAACTCTGTCCTATGGACGAGTATGCAGATCTCTGAGGGACAGTGGCCCACCTCTGCCTCATGTAATTATTATCATCTCCATTTTACAGATGAAAAAACGAATCTCAGAGATGCTAAGTGACCTGTTGGAAGTGACACAGCCGGGAGCACTGTCCTCTGACTCCAATCCAGGGATCTTTCTCTACCTCAGTGTTTCCCAATCTTGCCATCTCACAGGAATCACCTACAGCACTTGTTAAACATTCAGGTTCCTGGACCTCACCCCAGACGCTGGATCTCAATGTTCAGGGCAGAGTGCGGTAACCTGTGTTTCCATTAAGAATCTCAGATGATTCCTGCATCAGGCTCCACACCAGGGGCTGCCCCTTAGAATCGTCTAGGGAGCCTTGTGAAATGCTAATCTCTTGGTGCTAACTCCTAGGAATTCTGATTCAAGTGGTTTTCAGGGAGGGCCCCTGACAGTGACATTTTATAAAGCTCCCAGGTGACTTTGATGTGCAGCCAGGACTCAGAACCACTGCCTCTGCTCCCACACCAAACTGGACTGGTCATGAGTCACCTGGGGGAGCTTTCAAATTAAAGCATTGAGAGAGACTGGAGGCGGGGGTGGGGGGAATCAAAGAGTGACTCTCTACCCTGGGAATCAACATTTTTAAAACTCCTTCAAGTGATTCTAGTATGCAGTCTGGGTAGAGACCTATGAATAAATGGACCAGAAGATTCTGAATCTGTAGGTTTGGGGTAAGCCAAGCTTTCTGTATTTTTAAATCATGCCCAGGGGATTTCGATGCCACTGCCCTAGGGCTTTTCTACTCGAAGCGTGGTCTGAAGTATCAGCACATCCCTGGGAGCTTGTAAGAAACGCAGAATCTCAGGCCCTACCCTAGACCTGCTGAATCAAAATCCCCAGGAGATGAGCACACACGTTAGTGTCAGAGGCACTGCTCTAAGGCACATGGGCTCTTTTGGGGAAGACAGCAGACTATGTCCTCAGATCAGGGCTGGCTCATCTCTCCCATCCCTATCCACCCTCTTGAAGGTGCAGAACCTTTTCTAGTGTCACCAGCATAGTCTGTCCTCAAAGGTCTGTGCCTGGCTGCCCCATGCTGTGGCCATCTGTTCAGGGAAACTTTGTTGGAAGGTCTGGGCATGCGCACGGTTTGATGACTCAACAAGGGGCTTGCAGGCCCTTCCTGCAGGGAAGGACATCACAGATGCTGAGTATTGACTTGAGGTCCAGACCATGGGATTGGAGGCTTCACCCGGAGACCTAAAGCTCTTTAGATCTGCAGGTTGGAGAAGAAGACAGACTTGTTTTCTGAGGCTCTGGGACCCATCAGAGGAAGTTGTAGGGAGGGAGGATGCAGGAAAAGTTTCAGACAAGCAAGACGGGGCAGAGTTGAGGGCAGTGTTTCCTATTCCTTGAAGAGAACAAGCAGAAGTTGAATGGCCTTCACATTTAGGGGCAATCTGGAGGCAATCTCTGGATTAGATGTAAACTGGAAGGAGGCCTCTACTCAAGGTTAAAACATACAGGCCCCTCAAAGGCTGGGGGGCTGGGTCAAGAAGTGAGGAGGGCAGAGGAAGCAAGATAACTCAGGATCCTACTGTGCCAACTACTGTTTGTGTATGAAATAATTTCCGTGTTGGCCTCCACTAGTCTCAAAGCTCAGCCAGGTCAGTGGCTGGGCCCCCTGTTGACCCCACAGCATGTGGCACAGGGTCTGATATACTACTGTATCTGCCCAATAAATATTTGTTGACTTAAATTGGCTGAAAATGAGTATCAATGCCTTATTTCTCTCTCACTGATCATGTCTGTGCACTGGAGGATAATTTGTCATCCTTTCGTGCCCTTTAAAACATTTTTGTCAGGTGTTCAAATTTTCTGTGTTTTTCTTCTTGTTTTCTCATTAAGTTCTAATTCTTTTTCATCCAGTTTATATCTGCACTGCATTTTTTATAGCAGCAAAATAACTAAACTATCCTAAATGGCCCACAAAAGGGGGTTTAATCATGCTTAGCTAAACAATGAAAGAGAAGTTGCCAAAGAGTATTAAGAAACAAGTTCACTATATCAGTAAGTGAAAAGAGGCTGCAGAAGAGCCTGTATGTTAAGATCTCATTAAAAAATATTTTAATGAGCCAGTCCAGTGGTGTAATTCACATGCTCTGCTTTGGTGGCCTGGGGTTCGTGGGTTCAGATCCCAGGTGTGGTCCTACACACCACTCATCAAGCCTTGCTGTGGCGGTGTCCCATGTACAAAATAGAGGAAGAATGGCAACAGATGTTAGCTCAGGGCCAGTCTTCCTCACCAAAAAAAATATATATATATAAATATATATATAAATATATATAAAAAATATATATATTTTAAATATATGCCTAGAAAATATCTAAAACAGTGGTTCTTGTTTTGGACCATGGAGAGTCAGGAAGCTCTCTGAGAATTTAATGGGAGACAGAAATCCAAACCCACAGACAATTTTAGTGGTTTAGGGGCGCTATCCCCCAAAGCCCACCCACCAACCCAAGTTAGGAACACCTTATCTGGAAGGATCCCAACAAGACACCCACAGCTTGGTCTCTGAGTAGATGGAATTACAGGTGCTCTCTATGAACTACTTTTTGCTTGGCTGTATCTTCTGTGTTTTTTTTTTTTTCTGTTCTGAGCATCTATTTCTTTTAAGTAAGAAAATTGTTTCTAAACTCTATTTCAAATCTCTAATTCATTTTAGCCAGCTTTATCTAATTGGCAATGTTTTTACTTGAGAAAATTGCAAATTGCAAAATGAAGTGAATCCTTCCAATAACCAGTTAGCGAGGAAGCTGAGGCCCCAAGAAGGACAGTGATTAACCTGTCTCTGCGCACACAGCAGGGCAGGAGCAGAACGCAGTCGGTGACCTGCAGACGGGTGTTCCTCCCCTTGCATCACTCCCTTCCCCTCCCCCTGTGCGCCTCACTCCTTTCTCTCCCTCCACGTCAGCAGTGCAGGGTTGTCACAGTCATCCACGGCCTCAGCGGCTGGACACTCTATTCCCGGGACACGGTTTGTGTTGGTTCCAGAGAGTGGAGAGACCAGGGCGCCTCCGCATATGCCTCCGCTTCCTGGAAGACCACAGCGAGCTGCACATCAAATGCACAAATGCTGCAGGAGTCCTGTCCCAGGCACCAGGGCCGGCACCGTCGACCCACTTTGAAAGTCTGCTATTGAGCAATTCTACCATGCCATCTGCAAAGGCTGTAGGCAAGTCGATAGCCTTTCTGCCATGTGGGACATTTTCCCGGGAGTATCCAGGTAAAACTGACAAGTCCTCCACGGACACTTTCTCCAGGCTGGCTCTGACTTGCTGGAGCCAAGTGAAAGGAGGACACTTCTCCAGCAGTCCTTGCCGTGCTGGGCAGGGCTCAGGCCCGGGCTCCACTCCTTTTTCATCAACAGGATGCACTGGAGGGACTGTGAATGTGTTTATGCGGCGCCAGAGCCTATGCCAGCAGCTCCAGCCTCCGCGGAAGCCCCGGGGCTTGGCTCAGCTGTGCCGGCCTGGGAAATTCACGGGGTGAATGGATCTCAGGTTTCACAGCTGAAAAATGAGCATGAGGATTTTCTCTTCTGGCATCTGGGCAGAGGAGTCCATGGCAGGTGTTCCAGGTGCCCTAAGGTCAGCTACAGAAAACATGCTGTTTTGGGGCCCTGCTCTGTGGTGAGGAGTATCCTGGGCTAAGAGGACTCTCAGGGGGTTCCTGGGTCTGGTGTCCACTGGGGAAGGAGCTTTGCAAGGGCAACAGAGAAATTCTGAAGGCCAGACGACGGAGACTTGAACCTGAAGCGCTGACGGCTTGTCAAGGCCCACTTAAGGACTTTCTTTCTACACCTTATCAGGGAAAAACAGGCGGCCACTTACATGATTAACTCTTAAGAACAGACTGCAGAGTAATAATCAAAGAGGTGCTGATTTGAAAAAAGATCTCTAGTGGCTTTTCAAGAAAATTACATAAATAACACATTCATCATAACAAATGCAAATAATATATAAAATAGGAAGTAAATATAACTCCATCCTCCTGAAGTGGTACAAAATGAAATAAGGTATCATTTTTCAAACTACCAGATTGGCAAGATAAAAAAGAACGGCAATATCCAGCGCCGGCAGGAGTGTGGGCCAGGGTTCCTCGACTGCGGCACTACTGACACAATTCTCTGTTGTGGGGTTGTGCTGTTCACTGTGGGGTGCTCAGCAGCACCCCTGGCCTCTATCCACTAGATACCAGTAGCATCTCCAGCACTACCCTCCAGGCTGTGACAACCAAGCACGTCTCCAAGTACTGTCAAATGTCCTGCGGGGAGGGGGCGCAAAATGACCCCCCAGCTGAGACTCACTGGTGGCAAATTCTGGTGGGAGTGGAATCTGGCAGTCTGACTTGTCAAATATTAAAATTTGTGTCATCAGCAATTCCACTTCAGAATACATTTACAGAGTACAAACTTGTCTGACAAGAATTTTAATGCAGCACTATTGGTAATATTTTAAAAATGTGTAATGTTCCAGAGGACATTGGTAGAAAATTGGTTAAGCAGATACATACCTGCAAAATGCCCAGACACAGAAAATAATGAGGCAGCTGTGATGTAGAGAGGTCTTCAAGATAAAATTGTTAAGGGGAAAAAGCAAGGTGCAGAACAGTGTGGAGAACATTTTTGTAAAAGTTAAAGAACAAAATTGTATGAGCAAGTGCATGAGTGTAAATATAGTCAAAAAATATATACACAGAAATAGGTATATATATATATATATACACGTGTGTGTGTGTGTGTGTAAAGCCTGGAAGGAGGGGTACTAAACAAACAGTGCTTCTCTCTCTGCACAGCAGGATGGAGGGTCGGGGGGAGCACGCGGAATTTTCCACATCTACTTTAAATATTTCAGCATCACTTGCATAATTTCACAATAAGGACATCATAAAATAATAAAGATAAAAATAAGAAGAAAAGGAAAGGAACCCTCCCTGGAGCACCCCCCCCCCCCCCCCCCGCCGTCCTCCCCTGGAGGAAGTAAATCCGGCTTAAGGGGTTCCTTGTGCCCCACCCTGTCAAGTTCCCAAGGCAGCACCACATGCCCTGCCTCCCTGGATCCTCAGAGCAGTTCTTCTAAGATGGCAGAGAGGGGTGGTTATTTCCGTCTTGCAAATGGGGAACCTGAGACTCAGACTGCAGTGACTTGCCCAAGAGCCCACCGCCAGAAAGACGGAGCCCAGGTCTCTGGAGTCCCAGGCTGCTGCACCCCTGCCCTACAAAGTAACCGGAGCAGGTCCAGCCACAGGCTCTTACACCCACAGGCCAAACGTGCTTGCCTGGTTCAAGGGCTCCTACTTGCGGCTTCTACTCCTTCCACTCCTCTTCAGCTTTTATCCCATCAACCAAGGCTGGTATTCATCTCCCCAAAGGAACTTTCATCGTTCTGCCCCCACTTTGCTGAAGGCATCATGCTTTAGGAAGCGTGGGGATCTGAGATCCAACCCTGTCACTCACCGGCTCAATGAGTGGCTTTACCTCTGGGGGCCTCATCGTAAGACGGAGACAAACACACCTGACTCCCAGAATTGTTTTGAGGTTCAAAGCAATCACGAGTGTGAATGCATTTTGGAAAATATAAACCACTTAAAAATATTAGTTGATTTTATTTTAGCAAAATCAAACTCTAATTCTCCACAGAAAGCCAGGGCAGCTGCAAGTGAGCACACTGAACGGAAGTGTGACTTTGAAATGTGGCATGAAGACTGGCAATATGAGTTCAGAGGGCCACACAGAGAGTTCAGATAATGGGTCAGCCCATCTAAGCTTGTACTTCACCTGAGCCAGGTTCCCAAAGAACCTGTTACTGGGCTTTGCGACCTGAGCTGTCCCCAGGGAGAGATGCCATAACGCTAAACATCTTAGGGCAGGGGGACAGGGAAACAAGAAAACCGAAGGTATGACCAGCACCACAGATTATACTTCCACCTACAGGAAAACGGACCGGGCAGGAAGCAAGTGACCGCATTCATCCAGGGCTTACGGGTCCGCTCAGTTAATTCATTAGCATCATCAGAAGTAACGGACGCACAAGCATGTCGGGCATGGGACCATCTCCTACCATCCTGGAGCAATGTGGTAAAAGGGACTTCGTAAAGGAAAGGCAGCACAGCACGCAGACTTAAGCGAGCTCGGCTCACTCACCCTCACTGGAGGGCTGGAGAGGGGGACCCGTGTGTACGAATGGCCGATAACCTTTCTTTTATGCAATTTACTGGAGCGTTAGCAGAGCCTTTCAACAGTTCATACCTTCTCACCCAGGAGTCCCAGGTGTACACTTCTACTCTAAGAAAACAATCAGACCCATGGTCAGATGTAGATACAGAGCCCCACATACACACTTTTATATGTGTACATATAGTTCACACAAACAAGAGTCTTCAGCTTAGAGTTCTTTATTATAGCAGACACACATACACAACTGTTCAAACACAGAAGAATGGTTAACTATAGAAGAAATCATGAATATATTTAAATGGTGGACTATGACACAGTCACTAAAATCCTATTTTTGAGGAATATTTTGTGACATGGAAAATGCTTACAATAGTTGAGAAAAAGTAGAACATAAAATTGTATACAGAGTTTATCAGCAATTAAAACATATACATTGACAATAATAATAGTAAGAGCAGCTAACATTTCTCAGACGCTCACTATGAGCCGGGCCGTGTCCTATCACATTACTCGTCAATTCTCTCCAAGCTCGGAGGTGGGTACTATCGTCACACCCATTTTTCAGAGGAGTAAATGGAGGCAGAGGGGCTCAGGCAGCATGTGCAGGGCCTCAGAGAGGGGTGGGTGTGGTTAAGCAGGACTTCTCAGAGAGCCAGTCTGGCCCTCAGGCGCCCTGCAACACCACACAAAATGCTAACAGTGGCCATCCCCGAGCGCTGGGGTTGAGCGACATGCAATTTTCTTCTTCTCATTTTCCTACAGAGGTATATATATCTACTTTTTTTCACAGAGGTAAATTTTCTACAGAGGTATATTTTTCTTTTGTTAAAATTAGTTTTCATTATAAAAATAACACATTAACACATTAAAAATACTTCCAAAGTACAGGGAGGTCTTATGTAACCTGGGAGCCAGACAGATGGGAGGTGGTGAATGAAATTCAATTAAATGGAAAGGGACTCGAGAAGTTGGAAGACCAGCCTCAGAGGGGAAGATGACCCATTCAATTCTGAACACACGGTGTTTCACCAGGCGTTTGAGGGACATCCTCACAAAGCCAATCAGTAGGATACAGGACACAGAGCCGTGCTGAGGAGACCCAGATGTGTCATCAGCAAGCAGCCTGCCCTTCCCTTCCCCTCTACCCTTTTCTTTGGGTAATAGCAACCCAATGTTCCCCTTGGAGAAGTACCCCTCCCACTCTCTGTGGTCTTGTGCCCTGCCATCCAAGAGGTGGGCACATCTGTCAAGCTAAAGGAGAACATTTCTTGAGGTCAAAACCAGCGTACTTTTGTGGCTGACAATTCCTGATTCCTAGGAAGCCTGCAGCTCCCAGCCATTTAATGAATGGCCTTGGCTGCTCAGGGAGTCTTGCACAGCTCTGAGTCTGAAATTTGGTTTTCTTGAGTCCACAGTGAGATAACAAGAGTCTTAAAATCTGGCTTTGTTGAGAGAGAAAAATGTTTCCGATTTTTCAAACTCTTCTCTTTGCAGATCAAGAACACAACTTGGGGGTGAGAGGTAGAGATTTTCTGTAAGCCACAGTGTGGAGATGACACACTGTAAGATTAAAGAGAAGTTCCCAGACAGCAGGAAGAGACAGGCCTGGCGGCCTGCCCAGGAGAAAACACAAGACAGGAGTTCAGACACAAGGCTTCCGGTCCACCCTCCTTCAAGGTCAGATCCCCTGCGTGGGGCTCAGGAGCAACTAGACAGGCTTGGAGGACATTCGCGCTCCCTTCCCCGAGCAAAGCCAAGGGAGAGCGCTGGCCTCTCAAAGGAGCCCCACACCAGCTGTGCCGCAGCACCAAGTTGGCAACTATACCATAAAAGCAGCCTCAGGAGATGACAACAGTGACTCCCCCGTCCCCTGACCTGTGTGCCATTTAAGCGATCTGGAAGTGTACACATGCCCCCGTGAGGGGTCTTGGGGATGTGTTAAGTGGGCTGATGGATGAGGAACGGCCAGGAATGAGGGCTGGGGCACATGAGGACCCCAAGACTAGAAACACTGGAAATTTCTTTTTTTTTGAGGAAGATTAGCCCTGAGCTAACATCTGCTGCCAATCCTCCTCTTTTTGCTGAGGAAGACCGGCCCTGAGCTAACATCCGTGCCCATCTTCTCTACTTTATATGTGGGATGCCTACCACAGCATGGCTTGCCAAGCCGTGCCATGTCCACACTCAGGATCCAAATTGGTGAACTCCGGGCTGCCGAAGCGGAACATGCAAACTTAACCACTACGCCACGGGGCCGGCCCCAACATTGGCAATTTTCATGATTCTGCTCAGGAACTGAAGCAGGTCAGCCCCTTCTTGGTGGGTTCCACCAGAATCCATGATGCCTAGGGACAAGTCTAGAACAGCCACGTGGCAGCGAAGATCAGCAAAGGGTAGAGAACAGCCTCAGACCCACAACGCTCGTCCTCTGTCCCTCCTACTAGACGCCACTCAGGGAGAAAGGAGGGAGAGGGGCAATGGAGAAAACCCTGAAATACTGAATATTTATGCAAAACAGAGTGCTGTAAACCAGGAGAGACTGAAATATCCTCTAAAATCGGGAGAACGGGAGCTTGACAGCAAGATGAGATCAGCTGGAACAGAAAAGTTGCAGTTTTTACCTGTGAGCAGCAGTGGGTAAAATCTGACCGAGCCCCAGGGACAACCAGAGCGTCTCTCCTGGGGACTTTTGTACAGGGGGACACGGAAGGATGGGAAATGTGCAGAACTGCATCTCTCTGATGGCAATGCCCAGACAGGCTGCCTGTGCATTCCCAGCACCTGGGAAAGGCTCTGGTCCCCAGCTGGATAAGGTCTGGTTGTTTAGCATTCCCTTTTGTTGAGTGAGCTTTCTGATACCCTTCCAGTAAATTCCTTTTCCACTCAAGCAATCAGAGTGGATTTCTCTGTTCTCTGACACAGGATCATCCAGGAAGTGAATGTGAGATGAGAAGAGTAGGGAGGCGAGGCCCCTGAGGACCAGCAAATGGGCAGAAGAGGAGCCTGAAAAGAAGAGGCCGAGAGGGTGTCCCTGTGTGCAGGGGCCACAGAAGCAGGAAGGATGGTGAGTTAAGGATGAGGCCAAGGCCAGTGTCAGACAGCACTTGGGACTCAAGCAACATAAGAACCGAGAAACAGGCCACCGGATTCAGCAACGAGGAAGTCACTCACGACCTTGGCAAGAAGCGTTGCAGTGGGGGTGGAAGTCTGGTTGTGGTAGACTGAAGAATGAGAATTGAAGTAGAGAAACTGACTCTGGTTCTAAAGGGGAGAAAAGGACAGGAGCTTGGGGGAATCTGGGTAGAAGGGGGCCACGTGGGTTTGGGTTTTGTGGTTCGTTTGTCTTTTAAAAGATGAGAGAAAACATGATGTGTGTTTGCATATATGGAAAAAACAATGTGAGTTTCCTGAGAAGGTGGGAGAGATAGGAACGAAAGTGATGTGAGAGCAAGGCTTGGTCTTAGAGGGAAGACCCTCCAAGGAAGAGAGAGGGTGCCTGGTTGCAGAGATGGGCAAAGATGAAAGGACGCAGAGCAAGATCTCCTATCGCCTGGCTTCTGAGGATACAGGCCCACCTTTCTGGTGAAACCTTTTCTTTTTCCCTCTGGCAGAATTAGATGCTCATGAATTATAGGTAAATGTCAACCTGAGCACAGGCTGAGAGGGCACGTTGGTGTCGAGCACATGCTGGGCAAGGGAACAGTTCCTGGGGGTTAGGCTGAGCCAGGAAACCGAGACACAACAGCTCAGATGTAGGACCTAAGTTGAAGATGCCTATCAAGACACAGCTTAATTCACACTTAGAAAACCAAACCCAGCCCTTGTGGAACGGGCAGATATAACATCCTGCCTGCCTAAAGCCTCAGGGCAACAGCTTTAGAGCAGGGGCTCCTTCCATTTTTGGCTGCTGTGGTTTTGCACAGGTAATATATGGTCAGGATTCAAAAATCAGGACATAAGGTCCACGTTACAAAGTCTGGCTGCCCCGGCCCTGCCCCCACCATTCTCTGAAACACTTCTCTTAGTGTTCTGTTTAGCTTTTCAGTGTTTCTTTATGCAGATACAAGCAATACAAATATACACTCTTAGCCTGCATCTTGCTCTTTTCACTTACTGTATCTTAGAGATCTTTCCTCAGTCCACAGAGAGTGTCCTCTTTTCCCAGCTGCAGTCTTTCAGTGTGTGGCTGCACCTCAGTGCATGTGCCCAGTCCGCCACCAACAGACACCTGGGTCGTTTCAAATCTTTTGCTATTACAATCAATGTGGCAATGGATAACCTTTTATATAAGTTATTACATGTCTGTAAGAATGTCATCTGCAGGGCGGATTCCTGGACTTGTCATTTTGACATTTCACAGTCCCACCAGCAATGTCTGAAAGTGCCTGTTGCCTCTTGCCCCGCCCCCACCTCAACCCCATCCAACGGCTGTCACACGTTGGGACTGCTGCCAACCAGAGAGATTAAAATTGCTATCTCTGCTCTTTTAATAAGCATTTATCTATTAAAGACTAAGATTGAGCATCTTTTCAAACATTTAAAGGCCACTTGCATTTCTGTTTCTGTGAACCACGTGCTCACGTCCTTTGCTCATTTTCTCCACTCTCCTGCTGCAAAAATTCTTAACCTGGGGTCTTTCTCCCAGCGTCTCGTGATTCAGATAAGGTTAAGAATTACAGGGAAAGAAGAACAGCTCATCTTAATCTGATACATATCTTGTGGCATTCAGACAGAGATTTGTCTGTTTTCTTAAGTTTTTAAGATGTTTTATTGAAGTTTAATACATATACAGAAAAACGTACCTTACTGCATGTCATAGCTTGATGAATTTTCACAAACTGAACACACTCCTATAACCAACACCAGATCAAGAAACAGAATATTACCAGCACCCAGAAGCTCCGCTCAACGCTCGCCTCCAGTCCTCAACTCTGACAGACTCTTCTCTCCTGTAGCTTTACTGCTTGATTCTGGTTTTTGGCCTTAACACCTTCCTGATGTCATCATCCAGTTCAAATTGCAAAGCCGAATGAACTCTGAGATAGAAGGCAGGGGATTCACTAAGCCTGGGTCTTCATCAGTTTCCAAACCCCTCTCTGTAAAGAGCTTTTCTACAATTATTAAAGGAAGAGAATTGGCGGTCCCAGGGCTCCCCCTGCTGGCGATTGGTAGCCACCAGGAAAAGCCCCCCCTTTCCTTAGAGCTCTGAGGCTTGAGTGCCAGGACTGACTGATCCAGCGCAGAGGGATATGGCCAGGCCCCTTACCAAGGCTTCCCACAGTCCTCATCCACTCCCCACTCTGTTACCCAACATTTCAGGAGAGCAACTATCCAATAACAGACCATAACAGCTTTGGGGCTAAAAAGAGAATGATGGGCAAGAGCAGTTAATCTCCACTTCCCAACTCCTGCCTATTTCCCCCCAAACAAATGACTGCTGTGAAAGGCCCTGCTGCTACAGTCAACTGTCAAAGGAGTCAACAGCCCCAGTATGGTTCTAAAAAGCCAGTGGGCAACTGTAATTATTCGCCGAGTGAGAGGATCAATTGACTGACTGACGGACTCACTGACACACTCGCTCATTCAATACATTCGGCAGCAGACGCTGCGCTAGGTACCAGGGACACGAGATGCGGCCCTGCTAGGACGGAGGAAGTGTGAAGTGCTGTGGGAGCACAGAGTGCAGGGGCATTTAACCTACAGAAGGGGAAAGGGACTGAGGGGAAGAGGCGGGGAAAGTTGGCGGAAAAACGTAACAGATGATTCTTGCCCTCCAGTAGCTTAGAATCAGCAGGAGACACGAATGTGTATGGGTAAAAGGCTCAAAATAACTTAAGGACGCACCTGAAGAAGTTCCAAGCGACGTGTTTCTGGAGCTCTGGAGATGGGGAGGGGCCCTGGGCTGACAAGGCTGGCAGGTGGCAGACAGGAGCTAGAAGCTCTTCAGCTGTGGTGAGGGGCAAAAATCAGATGTCCAGGGAGGCCAGGGGGCCACCAAGCAGAATCTCACGGCAGGAGAGAGTGGGAAGTGTTACCACCACCCAGGGCTGCGGTCCAAAAACTCGACCCTGTCAGGGTACCCAGAGCTGATCAAACTCGGGGGGGGCGGATCCATAAATGCTGACTGATGATGCATAAACCAGATGCCAATTTATTAACTGCAGAAGGGAAGATGTTCCCCACAACTGGAATGCCTGTGCCTGCCTTCCAGGCTTCCCCGTCTCTTCCCTCCCATTGTTTCCCACCCTCTCCTTGGGGGCCCTGGCCCCCTCCAGTGGCTTCGATGGCCATCTGCATGTTGAGTGCACAATTTATTTCCAGTCTGAGTCTCTCAGCTTCAGACCCATGTATCTTCCTGCCCCCTGGACACCTCCACGCAAGAGGCATCTCATCAGAGGTAGGCAGTGGGACCACAGACTCTAGCTAGACTGCCTTGGTTCAAATTCCAGCTCCACTCCTTCCTAGGGGTATGACCTCAGGCAAGTTACTTTACTTCTCTTCATTTCCGTTTCCTCATCTGGAAAATGAAGATGATAACGGTCATCTCATAGGACTGTTATGAGGACTGTTGAATGAGTTTTCTGACACATACTAAGAGCTTTAAAAGTACTAGCTTTTATTATTATCTTTCGTTCAAATGTTGTTCCTCATCAGTTCCCTGCCAACGGGATTCAACAGTTATATTGGAAATAGGCAACAATAGTCATTCAGTTGGTCAAACCAGAAAGCAAATTGTCACTGTCTACTTTCTCTCACTGCCCCTCCTGTTCTCTCACCAAAGCCTGATCTGCACCACTTCCAAGCTGTTAACTTGCTCTCCGTTCCTATGGCCACCTGCTCTTCAGACCCCTGCCATCTCAGGCCTGGATCACTGTGCCCTCTAGGCTGGAACCAGAGCAATCTTTCTAAAATGGTCATTTCTCTTTTCTTCCATAGCCCCCATGGTTCTCAGAATAACCCCCCTCACATGACCTGTAAGACCGGTCATGACCTGACTCCTGCTTTCACCTGCACTTCAAACTCCTTATGTCCCAAACTAAACTCTGTCCCCAGTCCCCACAGCTGCTGGCTTTCTGGATTTCCCTCCTTAGTGAATGGTGCCACCTACAGGCCACTCATTCGCTGGGGAGGACATGTCTGACCAGCATGCCCCTCAAGTCCCGCCAACCTCTTCAGACTCCACAGCCTCCTCACCACCCTTCAGCCGCTGTTCTGCTTCTGGCCTTCATTTAGATTACTTTCAATGTCTTCTAACTGGCCTCTCTTACACTCCTCTCCCGCCCCATCTACTTTCTAAGAGGCTGCCAGAGTGATATGAACTGCCCACTGGCACATCACTATTTTGCTTAAGGACACAATCCAAGCTCCTTAACACGACTCTCTCCTTGACTTGGCTTGGCCCTCTCTGCAGCCTCATCCCACCCCTGCCCACTGCCCAGGGTAATGCCTGACTTTCGAACCCCAGTTTAGCCAGAACCTACTCCAGGAAGCCTTCTCGGAGACACCCCCTGCACCTCCAGACTGGGCTAGGCAACCCTTCTGGGTGTCCACATGGTGTCCTGTGCCTCTGCTTACACAAAACACCGGGCAACTGGCAGATACTTGCTAAGGTCTGTAGAAAGAACGAGCGGGAACTGAGGACAGGAAAGGCACCCTGACACACCGAGGTCCCAAGAGAGCAGCCTGGGATGCAGCTCTCTCTGCTCCCGTCTTCTGCAATGATCAACACACGTTTCAGTCCCGCTACCACACTGCTTTGGGAACAGAAAGTTTCTCCTAACAGGATAACTGTGGGGATTAAGCATACGTAAACGTTTCTAGCACACAGTGAACATTCAATGCTTTCATTTGACAAGTAATTACTGAGCGCCAACTCTGTGCCAGACGAGAGTTTAGGCCCTAAGGATATACTGTATTTTCTTCAACTCTTAGATGCCATCATTTTAAAGATTCACCATTAATTGTAGGTACAATTAAGAAACAAACAAATGCTAGCAATTAAACTAGGACACACTTTTGATTCCAAGACGCATCGAGATTTTCAGAGCACTAAATTGTGGGAAAAGTGCATCTCAGACTGAATGAGAAAAGGAGCGATAAACAAAAGACACAAAGTCTCTGTCCTCAGGTAGCTTCTAGTCTAGGGAATATCCACTGTCAGGTAGTGATAACAAAAAATAAAGCCGGGCAAAGGGATACAGAGGGAAGGCCCCTCTGGGGAACTGATATGAGCAGAGACTTGAAGGAAGAGATGAGTTCTGGGTAAACAAGGTTCCAAGCAGAGGAAATATCAAACACAAAAGACCGGAGAGGGAAACATGCCTGATGAGTTCAAGGACAGGCAAGGCAAGCGTAGCTGGAGCACAGTCCCAGACCCTGGGCAGCCAATCTCCTCAAGCACAGTGGTATTTCCCAGGTGGAAGCAGGCACCTCTGATCTAGTTAGGGTGTGTGAGGGGTAGTGGAGTTGAGGCTAAGAAAAGCAGTGTAACTCACTGATCAGGGAGGCGGGTGTAAAGTCAGACGGCCTCGATCTGAATCCCAGTTCTGCCACTTACAAGCTCTGTAACCTTGGACAAGTTATCTAACTGTGCTGAGCCTTAGTTTTTGCAGCTGTAAAATGGACATAACAAAATTACAAGTGGGTTATGAAAATTAAATGAGACAATCCTCGTAAATCAAGACACAAATGGTCATTATAATCACCATCTTCTACTCCAAAGTCATTCTTAAAATTATATCAAGGCAAGGAATAAGTTAACTTAAAATATAAGACTACTCTTCCAGATTACCAACTGGTAGGATGGTAGCCATACTGTTGGTAAAATAAATCGGGTTTTTTTGTGAGGAAGATTCGCCCTGAGCTAACATCTGTGCCAATCTTCCTCCTCTTTGTACGTGGGATGCCTCCACAGCACGGCTGATGAGCGGAGTAGGTCCACACCCAGATCTGAACCCACAAACCCCTGGGTACCGAAGCAGAGTGCATGGAACTTTAACCACTCAGCCATGGGGCCGGCCCCAAAATAAATCTTTTTAAGGCTTTGAACTTGCCTTCTCCGAAGTTATTTTTTAAAATCAGAAGTTATCTTCCTATATCAATTGGATGTTTCTGCAGTATAATTTGGTGGACTTAAGTGTCCCCTACTCAATCGCTTATAAGGTACATGTAACAAGAAGGACGTGCTGTTTTAAAGAATTTTACAGCTACCATAGCTTTCTGATTAAATGCCATTACTACGTGCATTAAACTAACACCAAGTCAATTTCATGAATGTAAAATAAGTTCAGGGATTTTTTCTGTGACTGGAGAGATCCTATGTTGCTGGTGCAGCAGGCAGGTCTGGCTTCTTGTTCTCGCAGATCATGAGTTTTGTAGCTTCTCTATCTCATCTTAAGTCATAAGACAGCACAGAGTAAGCCAGGCCTATATATAACAACTTGAGAGTTCAGGCCATATCAAGGGCTGAATTAGCTTTCAGTGCTCCCAAGAGGTCTCGCCTTCTGGGTACGCCCTGAGTAATGAGCCACATTCTCAGAAAGCATCTAACTTTATGACGGAACTATGCCTACATAAAATGAAGCACTTTAAAACTTTTTAGTTTTTAGTACTTAATGCCATAATGGGTGGAAATAAGGTAAACTGTAAAATCCACCACAATTGCATGTAGCACCCACTAACCTTCAGGAACCATTAGGCTTTGCGAATTTATTACTGATCTGTCTGGATACAGTCCTTGCCCTCAAGGATGTGTGAATTCTATCTGAAGCTGTATTGTCAAATGACAGCTTAAAACCACATATTTAGGCTGGATGCAATCCACTTGGCAACTTCTGAGGAAAAAAACGCATCACATTTCCCTCTTTCTTATCGTTTTCTAAGAGATGTTGAGAGCTGGGCAGCAGTGGACAGACAGGCTTTTGAGACTGACTCAGTCACTTACCAGCACTGTGTGACAGAGGCCAAGGAGAGCTAGGACAAGTTTCTAACACCTTTGAGTCCCAGTCATCTTCATCTTTAAAACGTGTAAAATCACAGGGTGTCAAAGGAACGAACGTGCACACAGCTGCTGCACGGCAGAAGGGAGCCATTTTATTAGCATCATTAGGTTTTATGTTGGAACTTTAACAGTGTTTTTTCATCCCATCAGTTGCTCAGCCTCTGGTATGAACAAGGAGAATTTAAATGTTTTACCCAGGGCCCACTTCATCTTTATGTTTCACAACCTTACGCAATGACCTGTAAGATTCCATTCCCGGACACGGGTCCAGCATTCCAAGGGCTGGCTGTAGTTAAGTTGGATATGCTAAACTACTTTCAGCAGCCTATCTAGGTAGGCGACTATACCTAAGGTGTTGCGGAGTGTGGGTGGAAGGGTCCAGTTTGGGTTCAGGTAACAACCCTCACTCCAGGGTTGGGCCAGAACAAATTAGAGCCAATTCTATTGAAGAAAGCCATCTTTGCTAAAAAAAACTCTAAGCACACCGACGTGGGGCTGGGGCGTGGTGAGTGAGGAGAGGCACAGAAGATCTGAAGCACTCCTGGTGACAGAGGGGGTAGCAGCTGGTGCACAGCTCACCCCTTCTCTGCCTGCCGTCTGAGCAGCCATCAGAGTCAAACAAATGGAAGAGCCCTAAAGATCACCTACTTAGGTGACCTACCTAAAGCTTTTTGCAAAATTTAGCGCGTCTGTGCATTTCTCTGTCGAATGGTCTATAGATTTCATCAGATTCTCAAAGGAGTCCATGCTGGGAAAAAAACGAGATTCGATGATACAGTCCAACGTCCTCACTTCACAGATGGAGAAACTGAGGCCCGGAGAGGGAAAACCAGTTGCCGCAAGTCAAACGACAGGGGCAGTAAAGAGAAGGCATTTCAATTCCAGTTCTGGCCTGACTTTCACGGCCCTGGCCGGGTCCGATCTCTCCTCGCTTCTCAGCAGGCCCTGAAGGATTCCCCGGGTCCGAGCCCCGAGGCTGTCGCAGGCGGTCCAGATTCTAGCATGAAGGAGACTCGGGCCAAGCGCTCAGACGGGGGTCCGTGGCCGCGAAAATTCCCCCACCCTGGCCTCACCCTGCGGAATTCCGTCGGCTGGGTGACTCCACGTAGAGTACCCAGCCCAGGGAGACCCCGGGAAGCAGACGCGGCTCGCCGGGCGACTGCGAAGAACACCGCCTACTCACTCACCTGACTGAGAGGAGGAAGCAGGCACGCCCCAAAAGAGTCGGTCCAGCGCGAACCCAAAGGGGACAGAGGAGGGAACGAAGAGAATAACAGGAAATGACGTAAGGCGCACGTGCTTCCGAGAGGGGCGGGTGCGGGGCGTTTAAGAGGCGCGTCCACAGCTCTGCGCCTGCGCAGCCACCGCCTGCCGCGCAGCCAAGTCATTGGAGTGGGAGGAGCATGAGCAGGGGGCGGGGCACGCGCCCGAGTGACGCAGGCGCAGTGCGCCTCCGGAGGCGCGGGCCGCCCCCTCCGCGGGTTTGGATCCGGGTCAGTCAGGCGCCGCGATCGGGGACCGACGATCTGAACTGACGGTACTGGATCGCCGGAGCGCCCCAGCTGCGAGGAGGTGGGTGCCCTAACGTGACGGCGAGGGGCCGCGGCGCCGCGTCTCGGCTTCTGGGCCCGGCCTGGCCGCCGGCGGCTTCCTCGGGGCCTGCCTGCCTCTCGTCGCCTCGTCCCCCGGCGCTGGCTGCCTGGGCCGGGCCGGGCCTGCGCCTCTCGGCGCCCCCTCGGCCGCTGCGGCCTGGCCCTGCCCGAGCCCCGCGCTCTCGCCCCTTCCCGCCTTCCTCTCCGCTCGCGGCCCCCGCGCCGCGTCTCCGCCCTCTCCTGCCCCGCCGTCGCTTCCCCTTTTCTCCCTCCTCGGCCGCACTTTGCCCCTTCCCGCCCTTTCCCGCTCGTTTCTGAGCCCCAGTCTCGTGGTACCCCTTCGGCTCCGCTCCCGCCTCCTCCTGCATCCTTGGTGCCAACTCAGGCCTCTCGTTCTGCCCCCGGGGAGTATCCAGAAGGGGCAGTTTTCCAGCTGGAGACCCCCGGCAGGCAGAGCACCCCCTCTCCGAGCCCTTCCAGGTTCTGACTTTTCCCCCGATCTTGTTTAAGCGCTGCCGATCCAGATTCTGGGTGAAAAGGATTAACTTCGTGCTCCGGCTCTAGCACCGAGAGCGTAGGGGTTGAATAGGGGGTGTGTAGAGAGAGGTGTGACCGTGTTTTGTCCCGGGGGCCGATTGTTTCGATCCAGTCTTGTTTGTGTCTTCGGGAGTTGCTGGACAGGGTTTTCTTTCCCGGGCTCCACACTTCCTGGTGGGCTGGGAAAGTTTCTAAATCTTTAACATTGTGATGACACGCGTACGCGCGGATCCTTTAGTGATCGTTCGCAGGTCTTGTCCAGGTGCTGGAAATTTGGCCCTAGGCTTGGGGTTCAAAGAGGTCTTGGTTAAAACTGCAAGATATAAATAAGATTGTGACACATGCTATTCGTTGAAAGTCAGAGAACCAGGAATTTGCCCTTTTGATGGAGGAACTTAGAAGAAATTTACGTGACGTTTTTGAAAGGTTGGGGAAAAGCCGAAGCAAAGTTAAATTGCTCGGCGTGATTTTGACTTAAAACAATACAAAATAACTTTTAATAAGCCTTTAAAAGTTTGATCTTTTGGAGGATTGTTCAACTTGAAGAAGTCAGGGCAGTGAAAATGGGAAGAATGTCTTCCAGAAATTTAATGAGGAAGAGCAAACCCAGTTTCCCAGGGTTACTAGTACAGCTCCTGATTTGAGTGAATCGGAAGCTGTGAACACAGAGAAACATAGCCTTTTGTAATTACAGGCATGCTCTGATTTTGCTCTTAAGGTCCTGCCTAGCACTCACCTTTGCTCTGGGTTAATATAACTAAGGGAAAGGATGAGTGGTCAAAATGCTGGAAGTCTGAAAATAGATGGAACTTCATTCCTAAAGTTTTAGTCGTTAGCCAGTTTTTATTTTGGTCTGTTTTGGTTTTTAAATGATAGATTGAAATTTTAGCGTGTCAACAAGAATGTTAACTAAGTTTGTATTAACAGCTAGAGATCACCAGCGGTGCTATCAAGTTAGCACTATGTAATTAAAAGTTAAGTGGGTGCAAAGCTTCTTAGCACAGTGTTAGGGCAGGAATGAGGTTCTAGTCCTTACAGGAATGGGGTTCACAGTCCTGGTATGTGTCAGGTTCACCCCTAGATCCCCAGCTTCCAGTGTAGTGTTACAGCATGTGGTAATATTTGGAGAAGGAATGAATTTCTGTCTATAGAACTCAGCAGTGTACATTTAGATGTGATGTGTACTCATTTCCATAGAGGCCCACAGAGGATTTATGTGGGGTCTGCAGAGTTGGGGAGACTGGCTCAGATGATTTCACTCTAAAGGCCAATAGTCTGAGCGTTTGACTGGTCATAGGTAATTGAGGAAAACTATAAGTCAAACTTTGATTTAGTTCTGCCAACAGGAAGAATTGGTTTATAACTATGACAGCACCCCTTTAGATGCTGTGAAGCTTCAGAAATATTTGAATATGTGATGACTGCTCACCCCCTCCCCAGATGTATAGGACGTTACTGTGTAGCTGGGGCAGGATCCTCCTCTAAATCCAGAAGAATTAGAGACCATAGAAGTGTGGAATTAATAATGTTTCCTCAGATTCTGTTCTGGTGAAATAAACCAGCACAATATATGTGGGGGGTGTGTTTAAATTTTTTTTCTTAGGAGGTTGAGGCGAAAGCTAGCTAAATTCTTTTGAGACTATTTTCAGTGTTCCCCGGAGAGATCTGCCTAAAATCCCTTCTTCTACACAAAATAAATAAATGAGATGAATAGTCTTGATTCCTTGCTGCTTTTTTCTGCCTCTGGTACCACAGCGTTACATTATATCAAACATATTATGACAGCTTGACCTTTGGAATTTTAGAGGCCTCACAATAACCTCAAACCCACCCCTGAGGAGGGAGCAGATGCGGAATCAGAGGATTCAAGGGTCCACAGAGAGGCACTGCTCCCTCGGGGAGTGGCCAAAGGGGGTGGGAGTATGGGGGCGGGGGGTATGGGGGCGGGTGTAGCAGGTTAGAAATAAAGAAGAGGTGAGGGGAATTTTTGCTTCAGAAATTCTCCATCTTCTATTTTTTGTCTAACTCTTG
This sequence comes from Equus asinus, assembly GCF_041296235.1. Classification (NCBI taxonomy): domain Eukaryota; kingdom Metazoa; phylum Chordata; class Mammalia; order Perissodactyla; family Equidae; genus Equus; species Equus asinus. Next base: position 34,638,093 of record NC_091804.1, on the reverse strand, counting down.
TCTTTCTGATTCCTTGTGATATGTTCATAGATACTGATTTGTTAATTTTTTGTTCAGGATTTAGTATTAACTAATTTTTTACCCTGAGTGAAAAAATAATTGGGAAACTAGATTCAAAAAATTTACTAACAGACTTCTCTCTTGTGTCTCTTGTTGCTTTGGTTGGTCCCCTTTCCCCTTTTCTTTGTTTAAATATAAAAATCAGGGTGGAAGAAAGGGAGAACTTGAGTTAATCAAACTAGTTGATTAAGCAGAGAGCTTTTAAAGTCGCATTTACAGAACAATACTTTCTATTTTTTTCTTACCTCCTACATCTTTGACTGAGTTTGTTCTGTTTATCTTTTTGAGTTGAAAGTAAGTTCATGTATTTTCTGTCTTTCTTGTTTAATAATTAAAGTATTCAAAGCTATTAAAAAAATAGACAAAAGTATCAACCTTATAAAGTGTAGAATAATCAGTAATCATTGAAACGTTTGTAATCCTCCTTTAACAATGGGAACATCTTGATAGCTGAGTATGAATATGAATATGAAATTGATATCTGGGTCAGGATTGCTCTAGAGAAATGCTATCATGTGTCTGGAAGTTAACTGGAATTTTGGGGGTTTGACTAGACAAATAGTCAGTAGCATTTTAAAGAGTCAGAGTCCTATAGGTTGAGCTTTTCCCTTTTATTTCTGGTGCAAATGTCATTTTGTCTGTAGGTTTCTAGACCTCTACAAATGGAGAGATTTTTCCCCTTGTTAAAAAGTGTACTTAAACACACACTTCTGGTGATCTTGTTTGTAAAACTGTGTAATAGGATATTGGCATCAAGGATTTGGACAGTTGAAATTCTATCATAATAAATAGACAGTTTCTATATCATTTCATTCATCTCCTCTTAAGAAATAAAACTTGCGGTTTCCTAATCATCTACACTGAACTTCCTTTTAGAAATAGAGTTGTGTTTGTCCCTCAACAAGCAGTAATAGTGTCAGGAATAATGATTTTAATAAGAGGTATACTTTTGAACCCACTTGTTTTCACTTTGCTCATTTTATTTTTATTTTCTTTTTAGTATTAACGGGAACATCCATAGTAGTGTAAAACCTTTCACAATGAAATCGGAAGCCAAGGATGGAGAGGAGGAGAGTCTACAGACTGCTTTCAAGAAATTAAGAGTGGATGCATCAGGGTAATTAAATATGTAATATACTATTTGGGAATTGGTTACTAGATTTAAATACCCTTTTCCTCTGAAGAGCTCTTTCTCTTCTAAAATTCCTCATTATTGGTAGAAGATATAAATGTCAATAGTGTGACGTTCTACCAAATTTTGCACAGTGTTGTTTTACTTATAAAAGAAACTCATCTGTTAAATTTTGGAAAGTAGCACCTTATTTGTACTCCAAGATTGTGTGTTTTGGTTTTCCTTAACTCCGAGAAGGCTTCCCCCACTCTCTTTTTAATCAAACATTATTAAGCAGTGTCGTATTGGAGATTTCCTTACACATCTCTAGGGAATCACAGTATTTTTCACTAAAAGTGAATTGGCTCAGTAGAAGTCTGTGCAGACATTGTCAATTTCATGGGCTTTGATTGCTGAGCCTATCACTATGGAAACCTCTATTCATTAGGGTTCTGTCACAGAGATCAATAATCTTGGACCCTTTGGCCAAACTAATTAGAGCACCTGCAGACCAGCTGCTGTCTGAATGTTAATATTTCACCCTTTGCACAATGTTTTGTGCAAGACTCCTCTCATCCCCATTCTTTGCGCCAGGCCAGAAGAAACCTCCCATTTTTAATGGATGTAAAAAGATTTATTTTCATAAATGGAAACCAAACACTGGAAGCTCAGAGTAGGACACTCCACAACAAGTAATAATAATAATGACTAAAATATGTTACTCACTCACTATTTCCTAGACACTGGCTTAAAAACTCCGTACATATTTAATCCTCACCACCAACTTAGTAGATACTAGTGTTACTCCGGTTTACAGATGAGCCACAGATGAATTAAGTTACTTGCTAAAGGTCACGTTGGTAAGAAGTGGTGGAGCCAGGATGTGAGTGCAATTTGTCTCCAGAACCTGTACTCTTAACTATCTCCCTATATGGTACCTTGAGGACAACGTGAAGAAATGCATGCAGTACCTGGCACATGGTAAAAATAAAATAGATGTTGGTAGTTGTTCCAGCTATCTGATTATTACTGATACTGTTTTGACATGCCGAATGAGAAGGTTTGTACTAATAGACTGATTTATACTAACTGTAGAGTAGCTGTTACAGGTGCTCACATTTACGTCTATCATACTTCAAATAAGTATGTTTCTCCTCCAGTGGTTTTTCCAATATCGTGGTCATCTTGCCATTAAAATTGATCAGTATTTTATGAGCCATTTTGGGAAATGGAAACACAGCAGAGAAACACTTCCAGATTGTGGTTATGGTGTATTCCTTTGTGATTTCTGGTGTGGAAATAATTTTTTTTTAAAATCAGGAAAATGCTAGGAATGTATATACACACGTGAATCCCTTAGTATATAAATTCATATAAGTAACTTAATACACAGACGCCTTTCCTGGTGTTTTAAGAAGTTGGAACATAAAAGTAAGTTATTTTGGTGCCCCTAAAAATTACTTAGAACATTAAAAAACCTCTCAAAATATCTGTACAATACATGGTCGCATAATATATATTTGTAGCATGTGATGTGCTTTGAGTAAAATTATAGAAGGAGAAGGAACAGTGGAAAACATTTGAGAAAACCAAATACATAAGGGTAGCAGGGGTGAGTCATTACCATGACTAAGCAGAGTGAGACTTGTATAGCGTAGCATACATTTCTAGTCGTTTCATATTGTCGCTGATTTGCGAAAGGGACATCTGAGGTACTGACTCATAAACTAACCAAGCCTTGCCAGGAATTTAGCATGATCCTGTTCAACAGGTTTTGATTGCTATCAACAGGTTTTGATCCTTATCAGGACAAATCTCTTTACGTTTATTATAAAACAGTATAATCCTTTTTATCTGAATATAAAATAATATATGCTTATTATTGAAAAATTCACAAAAACAAAAAAGCATAAAAAAAAGTAAACATCACAATGTACTGTAACCACTGTTAACATCTAGACCATCTGTATATAATGCCGTATACTTGTTTACATAGTTGAGATCATAATGTAGGTAGAGGTGTTTATTCATGCTGTTTCCCCTTAATATTATAAACATTCTCTCATGTCATTAAAAGTTCTTTGTACACTTAATTTTTAATAACTTCCTAATATTCCATTGTATAGATATGCCATAATTTATATGATAACAGTATTTTCTATTATTGGACATTTAGGTTATTTCCAGTTACTTTTTATTTTAAATTATATTTCAGTGAATGTCTTTTTACTTTAGCAGATTGTCTCTAAAGGAGTTTTATCAATATCACAGCATGTATGGTAGGAGCCCAGTGTGTGTGTATTGAAAAGGTCTGAAAGGATTTCTACCAAAATGTTAATGTTGATAATTTCTGAGTTGTGAGATTATAGGTGATCTTTTTTTCTCTTTAAAATTTTTCATCTTCTTTACGCCATAGGAACCCATATTACTTGTGTAATTGTAAACTGCAAAGATTTAACTCTGAGTAATATTTCAAGTTTATTGGTTGTAAAAATTAGAATATTTTTCTAAAAGTTGTATAATTTTTGAAAATGTATTCATTTTCAAGTTAGATCGAGTGTCCTAAAGCTTGCTCCTAACTTAGTTTCCACAGCTCTGATTTGCCCACATAAAATAAGTGGTCAGTGTTATTAGCATTCTGCCTGGACGTAAGGCCTGATCTGCCCCAGATAAACAGCCTAAAAGTCTATTTATATCCTGCTGCTGATTACACTTAAGAATCATTCTTTGGCTTATGATTTTGCAACTGTGGGCTTTTCGGGATCCTCTAAATTTGGTTTCAGAGGAAAGTTTGCATAAAAACTGAGCAACTTTTGAGAAACTCAAACTAGAAAGAAAATAAAGGTATTAATACGAGTTGTATTTGGGTTGGCAAGAGCAGTGAATTCTGCTGCACAGTTTTCTGTAGCAGTAAACTTTGTTCTTGTCTCCAGGTCCATAGCATCTCTGTCTGTTGGAGAAGGTGCAGGTGTCAGAGCATCAGTCAGAGCAGCAGCAGATGAAACCAAACCTAAAACCACATGTGCGTCTAAGGACAGTTGGCATGGGTAAGAGCTGCTTAATGCAGATGATTTTTATCTCAGTACCTTAAAATGTTCTTGGGTTTTCTTTCCTGAGTATCCAGAAAAGAGTATGTTATGATATGGAACCCAAGACCCAACAACTAGACAAGACCCATTCTTCTTAATTGTGAATTTGCTGAGACTGGCTGCATGGTCTGGTTCATAGTCAATTTTTGTAAATGTTCTGTGTGTGTTTGAGAAGAATGGGTCTTCTCTAATCATTCTTGGGTTCTATATAGGTCCACTAAACTAAGCTTTTAAATGTGTTATTTGAATCTTTTTTCAAATAATTTTTTTGTCAGTTTGACCTTTTAATAATTGAGAGAGGTATGTTGAAATCTCCCATGTGGGAGTGCGTTCTTTTGTTTTCCCCTTCAGTTCTATATTTTAGCTTTGTGTATTTTGAAGCTATTTTGTTAGGGTCATGCTGCCAAGGTTCATCCCAGGTTAGAATGTTCTCTTCCTGGAGAATTGAGATTTTTATTGTATAGTGATATTCTTAATCCCTCATAATGGCTTTTGTTAAAGTCTATTTTGTCTGGAAATAATATAGCTAATCCAGTCGTCTTTTAGTTAGTATTTGCCTAGTGTATTTTTTTCTATTCTTTTATTTTGAACCATTCTGTGTTTTAAAATGTTAGGTGTGTCTCATAAATACTTATGGCTTATTTTGTTTTGTTTTATTCAATCTGAGCCTCTTTTTTTTTTTTAAAGACTGTCACCTGAGCTAACAGCTGTTGCCAATCTTCTTTTTTTTCTTCTTCTCCCCAAAGCCCCCCAGTACATAGTTGTATATTCTAGTTGTGAGTGTCTCTGGTTGTGTTATGTGGGACACCACCTCAGCATGGCCTGATGAGCGGTGCCATGTCCACGTCCAGGGTCCAAACCAGTGAAACCTGGGGCTGTCAAAGTGCACATCTTTAACCACTTGGCCGTGGGGCCGGCCCCTGATCATCATTTTTTTTGCTGGGAAGGATTTGCCCTGAGCTAACATCTGTTGCCAATCTTCCTCCTTTTTTTTCCTCCCCAAAGCCCCAGTACGTAGTTGTGTGTTTTAGTCATAAGTCCTTCTAGTTCTTCTTGGCGAGCTGCCCCCGCTGCATGGCTGCTGACAGATGAGTGGTGTGGGTCTGTGACTGGGAGCTGAACCCGGGCCGCCGAAGCAGGACACGCCGAACTTTAACCACTAAGCCATCAGACTGGCTTCTGATCATCTTTTTTGAACTGCTGGGTTTAATTCATGTATTTTATTGTGATTATTGATATATTTGGACTTGTTTCTGCTATTTTATTTTATGCTATTTTCCTGGGGTTTTTCTTTTTTTCTCTTTTCTTCCCACCCTTCCTTTCCTCCCCACCTTTTACAGAATTTTTTGAAATGAGTTGGTTTTTTTTTCCTCTTACCATCTTTCCTTCTACTGGCTTGGAAATTGTATACTTTGTTTCTGTTCTTTTAGTGGTTGGCCTTGAAATTTTACTATGTATGCTACCAAGACAAAAGTTAATATTTTAACCCTCCCCCTTAGAACCTTTTTACTCTGACCTCCTGACTTCCAGCGTGTAGTTGCCAGATACTTTAGTTCTGTCGCTTCTTTAATCTCACAAAATAGGTTTTATTCAGCCTACTTTATCGTTGTTTAAATAGACCATGTTTGTTTAGATTTATCTCATTTAAAGTTTCTTTGCTCTCACCATTCTTGTATCTCAGACCTTCCATATAGTGTCACTTTCTTCCTTCCTAAAGTACTTCTTTCAGAAGTTCCTTTAGTAAAGGTCTCTTATTAGTAAACGGGGCGTCTGTGTTATAGAACTCCACATAGAATAAATTTGAATGATGCTCCCTGGAGTTGTATAACATGTTCTATTGGTAAATGTACTTTGCTTTGATTTATCTGAAAATGTCTTTATTTCGTCTTTGTTCTTGAAAGCTATACCTGATTTGATATACTTGAAATTAAGGTTCTAGGTTGACAGTTATTTTCTCTTAGCGCTTGAAGGGATTATTCATGTCTCTGGCCTCATTGTTGGTGTTGAAAAGCCTCCGTTCAGTCTAATTGTTGTTCTTTTGGAAGCAGTCCATCAAGTCTCTGGCTGCTTTTAAGTTGCCCTGTTGTTTTTGGTCTTCTGCAGTTCTGCTACAGTGTGTCTAGATGTGGATTTCTTTTATTTATCCTCCATCAGTGTGCTTCCTGTATCTGTGGATTCTCTTCTTTCGTCAATTCAGAAAATTTCTCAGCCATTATCTTTTTAAAAGTCACTTGTTCTCCATTGTCTGTATTCTTTCTTTCAGAGACTTGAGACTTCCTATTCTGTTTAACATATCTCTTAGCTTTTATATTTTTCCAAGTCTCCAAGTCTCTGTGCTGCATTCTAGGTCAGGGGTTAGCATACTTTTTTGGTGAATTTCCAGATAGTTTATATTTTAGACTTTGGAAGCCAAGAGGTAAGACCTGAGGATATTATGTAGGTCCTTACATAAGCAAGAACACTCCTGCCCTGCCCCGTTTGCATGATGTGCACCATCCTGGCTGGTGGACACACTTTGTGTTCAGTTGCTGAGACAGTCTCAGGATGAAATGGCTAGTCTGGAGGGATGGGTAGGTAGGGGCAGTGCTGGGCTCAGTTTTACTCTCTACCCCAGTGGCACCCAGGTTCCAGCATGCCCTTCTCTCCTGCAGAGCGCCCAGTACAGGCCAGACTCTCAATTGAGATACTAACTGTCAGTGCCCAGTGAATGCTGAGAGCAGAGCCCCAACATGTAGATGGTAGCCAGCGGGGGCCCCAGCAGTGGTGTGACGCGTCTGCTGGCCAGGAAGGCAAGTGCAGGGAGTGGAGGGGAGAATGAGGGTGAAGGAAGACAGCCCAGCCTGGTTTCCATGGCTCCCAGTGCTAGCCCACAGGAGCAGCATCCATGGGCTGTACAAAGACAGGTGGGGGGCCATATTTGACCCACAGACTGCAATTTGCTGACCCCTCTTATAAATAATTTAGATTTATCTTCCAGTTCAGTTTTTCTTTTCCTTAGCTGTATGTATTCTGCTGTTTAGACCATTTAGTTTAATTGCAGATAGAAAGTTTTTTATTTCTTAAAGATCTATTTGGTTCGGTTTTTAAATTTGCTTGGCAGTTTTGAGTCTCGTTCTTTGCTCAGTTCTTTTATTTACTTAAATATTTTATAAAAAATTATATAGTGTGTCTGATAATTCCCAATGTCTGAAATCTCTTTGTCAGCTGTGCCAGTGATAGAAGTGAATCCTGAGTCTGCTGCTCTGTTTAGTAGTCATGACAGAGTGGCCGTTTGTAGTATTAGCCTCACAGTGGCACGAAGCTGCTGTCTTCAGGGCGTAGCACAACCTTTAGGTTTTACAGCATCATTTAAGCTGTCTAGGCTGCTTCCCTAGACCCACTGGTCACAGGTGCCCAAGCCAAGGGTTGGGATACGGCAGGTGTTCTGCACCAGATGTTTGGTCCAAGACATGCAATTAAAAACTGCCCTTTACCTCTCTTGTTTCTACAGCTTGCTAATAAGGAGGTGTTGAAGTTTTGGAGACACAGAAACTTAGGCAGCTTGAAAATGGAGGCAGGCACATCTTTTGGGGGAAACTTATGACCTTAGACCCGTAAACCTGAGAGGAGGCAAATTTCCAGCTATCATAGAGAATCTGTTTAGGAGCGCTCTGTGTCCCAACATCTTTGTGTGCATTTTTTTTCCTCTTAGGTCTACGAGGAAGTCTTCACGAGGAGCAGTGAGAACCCAGCGTCGTCGGCGTTCCAAGTCTCCTGTCCTTCATCCTCCAAAGTTTATACATTGCAGTACAATAGCTGCTGCTCCCAGCAGCCAGCTCAAGCACAAGAGCCAGACTGACTCCCCTGATGGCAGCAGTGGGCTGGGGATTTCAACCCCTAAAGAGTTCACTGCAGGAGAGTGCTCTGCTTCCCTCGATACTAACCACACAGGGGCAGTTGTTGAGCCTTTGAGAACCTCGGTTCCAAGGCTCCCGTCAGAGAATAAGGAAGAAGATTCCTCTGTTGCTACCCAAGTCTCCCAAGCAAGTCTCCAGGCCAATGATCTCTCTGACTTTCAGTCTGTGTCCAAGCTAAACCAGGGCAAGCCATGTTCATGCCTAGGCAAGGAGTGCCAGTGTAAGAGGTGGCATGAGATGGAAGTCTATTCCTTTTCAGGCCTGCAGAATGTGCCTCCCTTGGCCCCAGAACGAAGATCCACGCTTGAGGACTACTCTCAGTCGCTTCACACCAGAACTCTGTCTGGCTCCCCCCGCTCCTGCTCTGAGCAGGCTCGAGTCTATGTGGATGATGTCACCATCGAGGACCTGTCGGGCTACATGGAATATTACTTGTATATTCCAAAGAAAATGTCCCACATGGCAGAAATGATGTACACCTGATAGCAAGAAGCTAATTAACATGCTTTAAACCAATGAAGGGTTGTCAGAGAGATTGAGTTAATGGCAGACCTTGTGGCCACTTTGTGTGCGAAGACATCTCCTTCTGCTCACTGTGCTTGCAATAAAAACTTTTCTTGGCATCTCAGTTAATCTTCCTTCTTTAAACTTATTCTCTGAGTTCTTACATACCCACCAAGGCAAGCAGATCAAAGAAGTATTCCTCTCTTTTAGAAATGTCCTTGGGGGATGAAGAAACCCTGATTGCTTGACTGGCAGCAGTGGATACATGGTAAAGGCCTTTGTGAAACAGTGCGTTTTTAAGATCTGTTTAAGATTTGGTGGCCAAGGAAAGTGAAACGTGGTTTTGTAACTGGACTGAACATTTGTCATGCTGTAGTTGCCAGCCCAGAATATTAGAAGTTATATGACTGATTTAAACCATCTCTCATCTAACGCAAGATTTATTGTGTCTTTAAAGGTTTCTGATGTGATTGTTAAGCCAGAGATCTAAGGTCTAGATTCAATATGAATAAACTAGCTGGCCTGCTTGTTGTTTGAGAGAATCATTAAGCATCACTAAATAAACCCCTGCTGGTGCTCTTCGCCCTGAGGCGTGGCGCATGAGGTCTCTCCTGTAAGAGCAGCTTGCAGGGGGCTGCTTCAGGTGGAGGGAGGGGCTGTCACAGTTGACACTAGTGTGCGTCTTCTCCACCTCTGGCATTTTAATATATCTGGCATGTTTCAGTCAGTTGTATGTGGATCTCATACCTCAGTTTCAAATGTTCTGCATGGATCTCTTTGTCCTGCCCTCCTACCCCAGCAACCCCAAAAGAATTTTTTACATGCCATGTCCTGCATTTCTGGTCAACCATCCCAAAATTCTCTTCAAAGTTTGGTAAAAAATTCTATCCTCAGTTTTAGCTGCAGGATGAATCCTTATCTTTTTCTAGTGGCTCCAAAGTGAATTTTACGTATGCCACATAACTTTTATTTTAATTGAGACCATCCTAAGCATACCTATCAAATTTAGTGAAAATTTGTCCAGCCATTTTAACATGTTAACAGAAAGTCTGTTTTACTTTTATTTAGATTACAAAAGTTTTACTCTTTTTTTTGGTGAGAAAGATTGGCCCTGAGAGAACCTCTGTTGCCTGTCTTCCTTTTTTTCCTCCCCAAAGCCCCCCAGTACATAGTTGTATATCCTAGTTGTAGTTCTAGTCCTTCTACGTGGGACGCCACCTCAGCATGGCTTCATGAGCAGTGCTAGGTCCGCACCCAGGACCCAAACCTGCGAACCCCAGGCCGCCAAAGTGGAGCACGCAAACGTAACCACTCGGCCACAGGGCCAGCCCCAAAAGTTGTACTCTTTATTAAAACATCCCGTTGACTATGGGGTTGACTTGTGACAGTGGGGTCTGGGCTTCACAAATAGGTGATTTGTACTTGGGAGAGGTGGGAAGGGTATTTAGCAGAAAAGTCCCCAGCTGAATAATGAGGGACCCTTCCTAGTTACTAGGTTAATATGGATTTAGTAACTTTTGGAGGCTCTGGTTTGAGAAAGGGAGCAAAATGCCATGCCATCACAGCACTAGAAACTGAGGATTTCTTTCTTTTTTTTTTGAGGAAGATTAGCCCTGAGCTAACTACTGCCAATCCTCCTCTTTTTGCTGAGGAAGACTGGCCGTGTGCTAACATCCATGCCCATCTTCCTCTACTTTATATGTGGGACGCCTACCATGGCATGGTGTGCCAAGCAGTGCCTAGGTCCACACTGGGGATCCGAACCGGTAAACCCCAGGCTGCTGAAGCGGAACATGCGAACCTAATAGCTGTGCCACCGGGCTGGCCCCTGAGGATTTCCTAATGCTTAGAGAGGGTGCACTGAAACTTCCTGTTCTCAAGACTCTTACACTTAGAAATTGAGGATCCCAAAGAGCTTTTGTTTATGTGGATTATATTTATCGATATTTACCATATTAGAAATTAAAACTAAGAAATTTTAAAAATATGTATTACTTCATTTAAAGATAATGAAGCCATAAATCCATTTAGGTTAGTATAAATAACATTTTTAACTGGAAAATAACTTCCAAAACAAAAAACATTTAGAAAAATGTCATTGTACATTTTTGCAAATGTCTAATGTTTGGCTTAATAGAAGACAGCTCGATTCTCCTACCTGCTACTTTCAGTCTCTTGTGACATCACATGTCACGTGACCACTGGAAAACCACACTCATGAGAGAATGAGCACGAGAAAGGCAAATCGTACATTAATATCATGAAACTAGTTTTGACCACGCAGATCCCCTGAAAGAGTGGATTCCCAGGCCGCACTTTGAGAACCGCTAACCTAGGCCATGAGAGCTGGTTTAGGTCCCTACCACCCCACCCTCACCCCCACAACTAGTGTTTTGCTTCACCTTTTTTACCAGAGAGTAGTGGAGCAAACCGGCCTTAGCATGTTGCGTGAATTAAGCTGGTTCCTAAGTCTCTAAGTCCTTTTTAGTTCACTTTTCAACCCAGTGGTCTGGTTATTTACTTAATTCTGTGTATTAACAGAACAGTCAGCAGAAAGTAAAGGCTGATGCACGTTCCTTTCATACAAAGTTGTTAGGGCGAGGGGTGTCAGGATTGAAAAGGACCAAGTTCCAGTGGCTGAGTAACCTACTGAAGAAATCCAAACGTGGATGAGAGCTCAGGCATTCCACATCCGCGGGAGTAAGTTGTGAGTATTTACATCTCAGAATCTTCCTCAAAAGATGAATCTTGAAGCTAAAAACTACTTGGCTCAGGCCCAGTTGGACCAGCTTTAACACGTGTCCCTCCTCGGAACAGCTGGCCTTTTGTGAGCGACTCACGGAACCAATCTTTCTCTGACGCATCCTGGAAAACGGATTTAGATTGTGGATTGAGCAATTCTTACTCTGATGTTTTGAAAAGTAGTATCCTGACGTGCCCTTATTTAATAACTATCCATTGAATATTCATTCATTTATTCAACAAATACTTATTGAGTGCTTACAACACCAGGCACGCTATGCTGGGTGCTGGGCATAGAACAGTAGGAGAGCAACATCCTTGTCCTCAGCAGAGAAATGCTATGGAGAGAGAAGGATTAGGAACTAATGAGGACTGGGGCAGGGGGAGGGGTTGCTATTTTATTCCGGGCGGTCAGAGAAGCTTCTGTGACAAGGTGACATTTGAGCAGAGACCTGAAGAAAGGGAGGGAGTGAGCCATGTGGCTATTTGGGGGAAGAGCATTCCTGGCAGAAGGAACAGCAAGGACATCTGTAGCTCGAGGCAGGCAAGGTCACAGAAGCATGGGGCACAGGGGCAGACCATGGAGGGCCTTATGGCCACTTGAAAGGCTTTGACTCCAGAGACGATAGGGAGCCACTTGGAAGGCCTGGAGGGGAGGGTGTGGTATCAGACTTGCCCTTACCCAGAGCGCTAGCTCCACTTATGGACCATGAGGGGGGCAGTTAGGAGCTATTGCAGTAAGTCAGGCACGGGTTTTAGTGGCTTGGACACTTGGCAGTAGAGAAGGTGTATTCCAGAATTATTTTGAAGGTAGAACTGAAGAGATTTGCTGCTGGATACAGGGTGTGAGAGGAAGACTGGAATTAAGGAGGATTCCAAAGCTTTTAATAAACTAGGAGTTGGCTGCAGGAGCAGATCTGGGAGGAGAAATTGGGAATTTGGTTTTGATCTTGTTAAGTCTAAGATGCTTATGAGATACCATGTAGAGATGTTGAGTTGGTGGTTGCATACATGACTGAAGATCGGGAGAGAGGTACAGGCTGGAGATCCAAATTTAGGGGCCATCAGTATATGCTTGTTTTTTAAAGCTATGAGACCGAAGGGGATTGCTTAGCAAGTGAATGTGGATAAAGCATTGGTTAGAGGACCAAGCTCTGGGATATTCCCAAGGTATTAGAGGTCAGGGGAATGAGGAGGAACCAGCAAAAGACTAAATAGGAACAGCCAGGAGCAGATCCAAGCAAGGAGTCCTAGAAACCAAGTGAAAAAGCATTTCAAGACGGGACATGTCAGCTGCCAAATACCGTGGAGAACGAAAGATGAGGAGCACCCACTATGTGCAAGCCCTGGGCCTACAAAGATGAGCCAGAGTACCAGGCACTTAGTAGGTGTTCATGCATTTTTTTGGAATGAAGCTAATCCTTGCTTGAAACACTTCATAGTTTGGAGGAGGAGCCAGCATGTGGGAAGGCTCCTGACCCAGCCAGGAAACTTGTCTGGGGAGATGAAGCTGCTTCAGCTGAGCCTTCAATGGCTGAGAAGAACTCAAGTGGGTTTCTGTGCTCAGGCCTCTCTGTTCTGGATTTTCAGTTCCCTCCCCTCGGCGCTCCCTAGGAAGCAGCCACGCCTGAGAAGTTGAGAAGGAAAGAGAGGCAGCAAGTGACCGCCCCTTCTGACCACAGAACAGAACCACAGAGCAAGGAAAGACCCGGAAGAGAGAGAGAGTGCGATAGCTAGTTTAAAAACAGTGTCAACTTCTTTCCCAGTTTAGTCAATTCCATCCAGTCTGAAGAACCTGGTTTTCTCAAGGAAAATCCATTGTCATACACATATGGCCACAAGGGGTCTCCCTTTCCCCGACCCGAACCTCTTTAAAGGGCGGGGCGCAAAAATGAAGGCTGGTCACAAAGCTCACTGGTCAGGTAAGGCAGGACCAAATTTGGCAAAGAGTTTACTTAAACTTCAGAAATTAAAGTGTCCCTTTACCAATAAGAGTTTATCAGTTAAAAAAAATGAAAAACCACGAGGTAATGTTGAGTAAACACGGATTGCAGAGTAAGGAGAGCTTCGCTATCAAGGAACTTAAGAGGGGTGAGTCTCTCTTCCCTTTTTGGTGACTATTTTTATTAAGCATGTTAGTTTGAAAAGCAACTTGTTATGTGAGAAGAATATTAATAATAGCTAACGTTTATTCGGTGTCTGGTGTGTTCTAAGCCTTTCACACTGTTAATTTACGTAATCCTTACTCAGCCGTGTAAGGTAGATAGTTACCCCAAGTCGTAATAATCCTTTGAGATAGGTACTTTCAGAGATGAAGAGTTTATGGTTTAGAGAAATTAATGATTGGGCCAACGTCACACAGCTTGTGAAGGACAGAATTGGGAGTTGAACACACATCTAACTCCACAACTATCTACCCTACACAGCCGATGGTAAATAAGTGGATTCATGAATTTGTAAGTATTATTAAGAAACAGTTTCTTAATTTGAAAGCATGCAGTGGTTCTTAACCAGGAGTGAAAGGCAGGTTCGTCTGAGGAGCTTTTAAGAAAATGCAAGGGTCCAAGGCTTCTCCCAGGACCATCTAATTCAGTAGGTTGGGGGTGGGGAGCGGGGTCTGGAATCTGTTGATTTTTAAGTTCTCCAGGTGATTCCTGTGTGTACCCACCGGTGGTGGGAACCCCACAGGGAGCTGCACTGATGAACAGTGGCTGGATTTCCATAGGTGGAACCGCTCACTAGGACAGAGCAGCCACTCAGCCTCAGCACAGGATTACGGGCATTCGCCTGGTCTTTAGCTACACAGGGTTTTGAACTCGGGCAACTCAAACTCCTCTAGCTTCCAGTGTGAGATGCTCTTTCCTCTCCCCTTGAGAGCAGAGCTGGAAAGAAACGTGTGATTCTCCAAAGGCCTCGGTGAGAAGCGGCAAAAGCAGAACTCTCCGGGGGCAACAGTGCAGAGTTCTTAGAAGGGAATCGTGTGAGCAGGCTGTTGGCCAGCCTGGCCCGTGGTGAGTCAGAACCCAGAGGATACAGTCTTTACCCACTGCCATTTGCTGCCTGTCAGCTTGGCACACAAGCAGGGATAGTGAGCTCAGAGGCTGGTGTCTCCACCTGGGATGAAAGGTGGACACGGAAGGGGCTCTCCAAGGCAGGGGGCTGTGAACCACAGAGGAACCGTGTCGTGAGGACTGGGAACCAGCTGGGATGAAGGGAGAGAACATTCCTCTCCATTCCTGAAAGAACAAATCTGCAGAGTCTTAAGTCGCCATGGGATTTGGAGTATGTCAGATAATAGTCTGATGTTCTCAAGTGCCTTTTTCTAGTGCTTTCTCTCCTCCCCCTCTCCCATCTCTCTCTCACACACACCCGGCTTCCTGTTCTCAGCGGCCCCTACCTTTCCCAGAACTGCCCTGTGCTCCTGTTAACCCTGGGCTCAGCTGGGATTTCCAGTCATTAGCCTTGGCCACAGCTTCATGTCATAGAGATTTACTCGTCCCTTTCTCTGGAGTCTGTGGGAACCCGAGTGCTGAGCATCTGTCCAGGCCCTTCGCTCCTGCCCTGCCCCAAGAGCTCCCTGAAGTCTGGCCTCACAGCCTCTTAGGACACCAGAGCGAAAGGGAGCTTGGCAAGGGAATATTTTCAAAATATCACAATCCTTGAGTATTTCTGAGACGACCTCATTCCAACACAACGGGCAACCCTGAGTCTCAGAGGCAGAGAGAGGAGGGCGGGCTCCTCGCTCTTCAGAGGAGACAGACAGGGAACCGTGGCTGCCTTTTGCACTGGGCTCCTCCCAGGGTTTTCCCAGGGTTGGGGTGGTGGGAGGGAATTTGGGGTTGTGCGTGAGTGCTGGACTCAGATCTGCTCTATCTTCCAGACTCTGTTTCCAGAGCCTCACCTCTCTTTCCGAGTTCCCTCCTCTGCTTTCAAAAGCCTGCGTGAAACCATGCCCCGTTCCTTTCTCCTTAGGTCACCAGATTCCTTTGCGGGGTTGGCAGCGTGCGATACCCCAGGTCCTGTTAGGGCATGTGAGTAGTGCTGGGGCTGTGACTTGCCAACCTCTGTGCTCTGGGGGATTTTAAGTGTCCAGGACTGGCTGTTCCGCTAGTCTTCCTTTCCCCTCCCTTCCCTGACTCCTCTGCCCCTTCCCTCCCCGCAGACTCCCGGGACCATGAAGGTGGAAGGGAGCTCTTACCCAGTGGGAGAAAAGCCACCAAATTGCCCCAGCTGCTGATACTTAGTTCTCAGCGTCCCTTCCTCATCCCGCCAGCCACTCCCTGGGTCCGAAGCACTAGCCCAATTTTAAACACCCCTCCCGCTTTGAAGGAGGCTGGGCTGGCCAGGGGGTTATTTTGGGAGCAGCTTCTGAGATCCAATGGCCTTGTTAGGGCAACACTGACCTTTCCATCCCAGGAGGAGGGCAGGATTGGAGAGGGGGCGGGGCGGCGGCCCGGAGATCGACAGCCCCGCACACCCACTGGGGTGGAGGAGAAGGGGGCCAGCGGCTACAGGAATTCAGCCTCGGGCTGGGGCTGTCACCGAGGGGAATTTCCCCTCTTTGAACCGGACTGGGGACCCTCCCACCCCACCCCTTTCACTGTGCCTTCTTAAAGGGATCACACTGTTTTCCTCTGACTCCATGGAATCCAGACTTGGGACGCTCTGTGCAGACTTTGAATCTTTCCCTCCTGCTTCCTTCCCAGCTGGCAGCCTTCCTCTGGCTGATTGAGTGGGGGCCTCCCAGGCATGGCACTGACCAGCCGACCCAGTGCTGACTTGGCTCCTGGGCTGCTTCAGCCTCTGCTGGCATCTCGCGTGCCCCCTCCTGGGGCTCTGTGGCAGTGGTGAGTGGGGGGCCCAGCCCTGCGCCCTGAGTGTGCTTGGAGCGTGTCGCTGGCACCCCTTCGCCCTCTCCCCCAAGCTGGAGGACGGCGAGGTCGTCAGGAGCTATGATGAGATGAGCGGGGGCCGCTTTGACTTTGATGATGGCGGGGCGTACTGTGGGGGCTGGGAGGGGGGAAAGGCCCACGGACATGGACTGTGCACTGGCCCCAAGGGCCAGGGCGAATACTCGGGTTCCTGGAACTTTGGCTTTGAAGTGGCGGGCGTCTACACCTGGCCCAGCGGAAACACCTTCGAGGGATACTGGAGCCATGGCAAACGGCACGGGCTGGGCATAGAGACCAAGGGACGCTGGCTCTACAAGGGCGAGTGGACCCATGGCTTCAAGGGGCGGTACGGAACCCGGCAGAGCAGCAGCAGCGGTGCCAAGTATGAGGGCACTTGGAACAATGGTCTGCAGGACGGCTACGGCACCGAGACCTATGCGGATGGAGGTGAGCCCAGCCTGGGTCCCGCAGAGCTGGGGCAGGAGCCAGATGGGGTGAGGAACACTGGTGGAGGATGGGAAGAGCAAGGGGCAGTGTGGCACAGAATCAGAGGGGCCAGGATATTATTTGCTGTGTGGCATTGGGCAAGCTGCTCTACCTCTCTCAGCATCCATTTCCTTGTTAGTAAAGGCAGTGCCAATAACCAGGGCTATTGAGAAGACTGGCAGGAGTGCTTAGTAGAAGCCCTGCCGTAGAGATACACGCTCAACACACATTCAATAAGATGTAACTGCTACTGTTTGCATGCTGGGTATACCAACTGCTGGGGAATATACTCTCGCTTGTGCTCTACAAGAGTTTGCTAAGCTCAACTTTGCCATGAAAATTATTTTCAAACAATAGATCATGAAGTGTCCATTCATTCATCCATCCACCCACCCACTCCTCCGTCCATCCATCCATCCACTCACCCACTTATCCATCCATTGACCATCCATCCACCCACCCACCCACTGACTCATCAACCCACCCATCCCTCCATCCCTCCATCCATCCATCCATCTACCCACCCACTCATCCCTCCATCCAAGCATCCATCCATGTGTCCTTTTGTTCAGTGTGTATTTCTATAGCACTTCCTATTTGCCAGGCATTGTAAAAGGGTTGGATATAAAGGTGAATAAGACACAGCCCGTGGCTTCAAAGATAGGCATTTGGACAAACAACTGCACACTTGTATGTACAGAGTGCCGTGGCAGAAAAGGGCAGTTAGATGTGAGGAGATCATGGAATGCTTTAGGACAGGTGACATCTGAGCTGGATCTCGATGGGAACATCTCCTTTGTGGGGGTGGGAGTGGGACAGAGAGGAAGGAGTGAAAAGCTCAGAAGCATGAGTGCTCAGAGGGTTAAGGACATGGAGAGGAATTTCCTGCGGCAAAAGAGCCCTGGGAAGGGGCAGAGCAGACAGCAGCACCTCCTCCACTGGGTGTAACTTTGGACATATCACTTCTCTGGGCCTCAGTTTCCTCATCCATAAATGGGGTGTTTTAGAATATCAGGACTGCTCAAAATGTGGTCAGTGGACAGGCAGCATCAGCATCATCTGTCCGCCAGTTAGAAAAGCAAATCTAGGGGTCCCACTCAGGCCTTCAGAAGCATTCTGACTCTGTCTGAGGGCGGGCCAAGGCATCTATTTGAACAAGCCCATGTGGCAATCTTTATACACATTAAAGGTGAAGCAGTATTGCTTTAAATCAGGTTCTTGCAAACTACAGATAGTGGGCCAGCCTGGCCTGCTGCCTGTTTTCGTACAGCCTGTGAACTGAGAATGGTTTCACATTTTGAAATGTTTGAAAAAAACCCAAAAGAAGAACACTATCTTGTGACAAGTTAAAATTCTATGAAAGTCCCTATGTAACAGCCTCAAATTTGCCTCTTGGCCCACAAAGCCTAAAATATTTATTATTCGACTCTTTACAGGAAGCGTTTGCCAGGTCCTACTTCAAATGTTCATTCAGGTTCCTTCCAGCTCAGGATCATTCTGTGAAATCTCCCTCCCGTGCTCCATTGGGAAGAGGAGCTGACGCAGATAACTCGAAACTATGGCTAATTACAAAAACATATTTGGTATCATAAGGCATTGTGGTATATTATATTTGTCACGAGTCTCCCTTCCTTATGGTGAGGGCAGGAGGTGGGCAGTCTGGGAGGGCACTGGGGGTGGGGCAGGAAAGAGCATAGCCAGCCCAGGGTGGAAGGTTTGCTCACACTGAGGCCTTTGGGCGTACAGAGAGCAGCCTCAGGTGCAGGATGGGCTCCTGACCGGGCTGCCAATTGGTGAGTGTCTGGCGAGGACCCTTCCTTGAATGTGTCTGGATGTTAACAGGGTTGTCCCTGGAATTTCTGTGGGCACAATGGCGGCTGCACAGCATGGGCTGGAATTGGACAGAGGTGAAGACAACTTCTGGCTCCCCACTTCCTAATTCGGTGACCTCGAGCTGTTTGCTGAACCTCTGCAATTCAGTGCAGTTCAACTCAGGAGATGTGTATGCCCCACACTGCGCCAAGCCCTGGGGACAAGCAGAGAGCAAGCCTCAGTCTCTCTGGCTATAGAGTGGAGATAATCCTTGAAGGCCCGGCAGGCGTCAGTTCCCTAAGCAAAGTGGTGCACAGTCTGCACGTGCCGACAATTCCCTCCTTTCCCTCTTCCCCCTCTCCAAACCAGGGTGTGTGTGAGGGCCTGGATGTGAGTCACAGGGACACACATTTCTGGGAAACTCTGCACTGATCTCCCACTATGTCGGAAAGAGGAGAAACCCATTCATTCATTCATGCACCAACATTATGGAGCAAGAACTGTGTCAGGCACCATGCCGCAGCAAGGTCCAGGGGCCAGGGCAGGGAGCAAGCAAAGTCCTCAGGGAGCTCCCTGTCTAGTGAAGAAGACAGAAATAAACTGGAAAACAAATATACATGTAATTTCCAGAAGTTACTGATATGATGGTAAAAATAGCAGAGAAGGAAGAGGGTGATATTTTTGAATAGGGTGGTCTGAGAAGCAGGATGGGGAAGACTAGGGAGGCAGTAAAGACTTCCAGGCAGAAGGAATGGCAATTGCAAAGACCCTGAGGCAGGACTGGGCTTGGCATGTTTGAGGAACAGCAAGCATGCCAGAGGGGTGGGCATAGAGTGAATGAAAGGAACAGGCAGGAGCTGACGGTGGAGTTGTGGGCCGGGTCACTTGGGCTTTGCAGGACCCTGGGTTTTATCCTAGGTGTGTCCAGGGGCTCCTCAGGCCAGGAAACTGGAAGACCTGCTCCTCTGGTTTGTCAGAGGCCCAGATTCTTCTGCTGAACGAGACGGCCCCACATCCAGGGGCCAGGAAAGCTCACAGATCCTCTCTCCAAAGCCACACACGAGGTGCAGCACTCCAAAATTAGATGTGGCCACTGCTTCGGAAAATCTCGTTAATCAACCTGTCATCAGTACCCTGAGGGTTTGTTAAGGACCTGCCCTTTGCCCCATCCTGTGTAGTGCTGAGGGGAATGTGGACAAATGAGATCCTGAGATTAGGAGCAGTTGCGAGTCGGCAGCCCTGGGTTATCGCTCTGGCCTTACCATATTACTTAATCTCTTGGAGCCTTAGTTTCCTCGTCAATAAAATGGACTTGTACTAATCTCTCATAAGATTTCTCGTGGGATAAAGGAGTACTCAATAAATGGTAGTTGCTATTATTACTATTAACTATCATCAATTCATTCAATAACTGTTGAGTGAGTATTATGAAGCCAGCACTATACTACACTGGGGGCAGAGGGGTGTAGAAATGAACAGAATGGGGAAGGCCCCTGCCTGCCAGAGAATCTAACAAGAAATTGTACTACAGCATGTTGGATGCTAGGCAGGGGCATACCGGGGATGAAGGGAGCAAGAGGCGGGCACCTAACCAGACTTAGGCGTAAAGGGAGGCTTCCTGGAGTAAGAGGCAAGCCGGGCTCTGAAGTCTGGAGTGAGCCAGGTAACAAGGGTGGAGGACGGATGCTCCAGGTGGAGAGAACAGAGCGTACAAAAACCAGGACGTCCACACTCTGCAGTGCAGCTGGGAGAGCAAGCTGAAACTGGCATCTTATCTCCAGTTTTGAGAAGTATTGATCAAAGGGACAATATGTCCCATTTCCTCCACTCCCCACGTTACCTCGCAGTCAAATGTTGCCGGTGACCGTCTTCTCTAAACCAAAGTTTTCCAAACTGGAGGTGTCGCCCATTAATAAGTGGTGAAAACAATTTAGTGAGTCATGACCTGCATTTTTTTAAGATGAAAAAATAGAAGAGAACAGATTAGAACAGAACAGAACAGAACAGAATAGAAAACATCAGAGTGTTTCACAGAAAATAAGGTAAGGCACTGTATCCTGAAACATTTGTTCAGTTGGAGATATATGTAGATATTGTGTGTGTGTGTGTGTGTACAAGTGTCTGTGTTTATGTATGTGTTACGACGTCAAATGTATTTCCTACTGCAGGTCATGCTCAAAAAGTTTGAAAAGCACTGTTGTAAAGTGACTTCAGCTGGCATCTTCATCGAAGCCCCTGCCATTCCTACCTCCACAGCCCCTCCCTCTCCTCCGCGCTCACTTTGGCTGGAGGTTAAGCTCTCCACTTCTCTGGCAGGAAGGGGAAGGTGGCGAAGGCAAAGGAGCTCCGGCTTCCCAGCTCTGCTGTGAGCCTCCTGGGCCCCCTCCCCCACCTATAGTGCTTATTCCTCCCCTGGCCATATATAGCAAAGCTAAAAATAGCCACTGACTTAAAGTGCCAAAGCAAGCATACACCAGACCCTTAAGTAGTAACCTGTAATGTGTTGCGTGGCTGCCTGGCTGTTCCCACCCCAGAGACCAACAGACCCCGGGACTAGAAGGGCCATTAGTGATCTTTGCTTTCCGCAGTTCTTCATCTGGGACCTGTGCCTTGGCCTCAGAGGCCCATGAACGCACTGAAATTGCAGGCAAGATGTGCGCGTGCAGGCAAGATGTGGGCGTGTGCGCATGGACAGCCTGTGGTTTTCTTAGGGGCATTTCCTCGGAGAGCCATCAGATTCTCAAAGTAACCTGGTGCTCAAATAAGTTCCAGAACCACTGATCTGGTTCAGTAATGCCCCCCAAGATGTGCAGTGGGAAAACCAGGCCCAAGGTTGACTTTTTTTCATAAAGCTAATAATAATAATGGCCAACATTTTTGGAGTGCTTACCATGAGCCATGTGCTGTCCTTGGCATCTGACATACGCTGTGTTATTTAAACCTTGACAACAACTTTATGGGGAGGTACTGTTATTATCCCTATTTTATAGACAAGGAAACTGAGACACAGATCATTTAAGTATTCTCACTCATGGTCCTCTGGCCAGTAAGAGGCAGAGATAGAATTTGATAATAAGAAATGGTTATTAAATATTTCACGTTATAAATATTTTCATAAGTGATAAACAACTATACAAATAGTCAGCACTGGCTATGTCATTTGTAAGACCCAGCGCAAAATGAAAATGCAGGGTTCCATCTTCAAAATCATTAAGGAATTCAAGATGGCGACAGAACATTAAACCAAGTGCACTTCCTTCTGAGAGCAGAGCCCTGTGTGACAGCACGGAGTGAATGCCCACGAAGCTGACCCTGACAACAGTGATGACTGTATCTGCCACTTATCGAGTCTTTACTATGTACCAGGCTCTGTGCTAAGACTCTTACATGCATCCCATTATTTAGACTGAACAACTCTCTCATCTACTACACTCATGGCTTTCACATTTTTATGATGACAACCCTGTAAGATACGTATTTCACATTGTAATTCTATGCATACGCGCACACAAATGTAAAACTGAAACAAATCATTACAAAACAATATTTCCCTTCCTATTGTGGGACTTGCTATTTTCTCTTTTATTTGATCTTGTTGATAGAATTATTATTCTATCTTCTGGAGAGAATTAAATGATGCCTTGATATATGTCAAGCACTTGGAACAGATTTTGGCGTGTGGTTAGTGCTTTTATTATGATTACATGCTGAAAAGATGATATTTTTATGTTTAACTATGATAAATGGATCAAAAACCCAAGGTTTTGGGCTCTGGATACAGTTTTCTTTCTCCTGCCCAAAGCTGATGACTGAAGCTCATTTTAGCCCCACTGCCTGAACATGGGAGCTGAACGAATTTGCCAGGATCGGGGCCTGCGCAGTACCTGCTGTCACATTATCTGGGTCTGTGATGTGTGTTTCTTGAAGCAACTTAACCTCCATATTTATTTATTTATCTGCTCCCCGAAGAAGTGTCTTTTCTATTGATCTGTTTGTCTATCTTTGTGCCAATGCCACACTGCTTTGGTTACTGGAGTTTATATTAAGTTTTTAAATCAGAGTAAATCTGCCAACTTTGTTCTTCTTGTTCAAGACTGTTTGGGTTAGTCTAGGTCATTTCCGTTTCTATTGACGTTATAAAGTCAGCTTGTTGACTTCTACAAAAAAGCCTGGCTGGGAATTTGATTAAAAATGTATTAGATCTATACATCAACTTGGAGAGCATGGACATCTTACCAGCAGGGAGCCGTCCAATCCATAGATAAGGGAAATATCCCTATTTATTTACGTCTTCTTTAGTTTTCATTCAGCAATGTTTTGGAGTTTTCAGTGTCTTACAAATCTTTTGTTGAGTAAAATTAAGTATTTTTTATGACATTGTAAATTACATTTTAAATTTCATTTTTCCAATTTTTCATCGTGAGGCAGTAGAAATACAGTTATTTTTACATATTGACTCTGAAGCCTTTCACCTTGCTAAATTAATTTTTTAGTTCTAGTGTGATTTTTTTGTTTTTGTTTTTTAGATTTAAAAAGAATGTCTTTCAACTTAAAACTTCTTGATTGCTATTAAACGTCAAGTGTAGACGTCCTAAGAGAGTCTGGTGATACCGAAGGAGGCACGTGGTACTTAAGCACCCGGGGCTTCCAGGAGCCAGATCTGGGTTCAGATCCCAGCTGTGCCACTTCTCAGTTCTATGAACATGGGCACATCATGTAACCTCTCTCAGCTTCCATTTCCTTCTTTCCATTAGGGATGTCAGAATCTCCCTCAAAATATGATTGAAAAATGAAGTGAACTGATACAGAAGAAGCACTTAAATAATGCCTGGCACATGGAAAATGCTGAAACAGATCTTTTCTTTTCTGTGTTTCCTTCACACTCCAAAGAGTGAACTGATTCAGGATGGCCTGAACCTCAGCTGTCCCTATTTTGGAGAGAATATTTCAGCACAAAAACTGGATTTTGACTCTGGAGCAGTTAATCAGCCCGGCCCTCGTTCTGCCTTGAGTCTTGCCAATGTAGATGGAACCCATGCCAGGCACGGTTCCATTTCGAATGTAGAATCAGCATAATTTAACCTCATCTTGAAAATCTCATCCCAGATCACAGCCAGGGGTCAGTACAACAGCCAGCTGAGTTGCTGTCGTGGCAGCTTTTGGCATTCTCTGGGACCCTGGGGAGCAGAGTGGACCCTCAGCAAGACAGGGAAGTGGACATAATTAGCCTTTCCTCTCTATAGCCTTCCTTTCTGTAATGCGTGAGTCCAGCTGGCCAAGTGTCTGCAGACGTGCCCCTGTCCAAGGCCAGGCCCTCGGGATTCATTGAGCTTGCTTGTTTCCAGGGTCTGCTAATTCCATGTCCCCAGCAGCTGTTCCCTGGACCAGCCCTTGCGGCCACACCCTTGTGAGGAATGTCCAGTCTGATCTTCTGAGGGCCCTGGTTGAGGGTGCCGTGTGTGGTAAGGGGACAGGGTTGCTGACTGCCAAGGACCGGGGGCTGTCCTTGTTCTCTCCTATCCCTTTCCAAGCTAGAGCTACAGAGAAGGTGGGCAGTTGGGTCCGGTAACGAGCGAAACATCCAGGACCCCAACTGGCTCCCACATAACTGCTTTGAGTGGCCAAGACCCGCCTGGCAAAATCCATAGAGCCATCCAGGGGCAGTGGGAACTCCTGAACCCCTTCCCCTCATGCAAGGTAGTACCTTGTGCCCAGAGGTGTTCAAGCTCTGGACACCATCGCTAAGGACAGTGTAGAATGGGGACCACACGCCAAGGCCTGAGGGCTACACACAGCTGTGCCGGGAATGCTGTATGGCATGCACAATGTTTTTATTACTTTTATTTTCAATGAAGTTTGAATCCCTTAACAAAGTCATCCAATTCCTTATCATTGATGGCAGGACAACCTGACAGTATGTGCCCATGATGGGACGTACAGAAGACAGTATGTGCCAGGAACGTGTAGAGCAGGGGGAGTTCATGCAGAGGCTTGCAGGCCATTGTAAGAATTTGACTTCTACTTGGAGAAAAACGGGGACCATCAAAGTGACATGATCTGACTTCATTTAAAGGGATTCCTTTGGCTACTGTGTTGAGAGACAGGGGGACAGGAGGTGACACAGAAAAGGGTAGAAGCAGAGAGACCACTTAGTGAGTTTATGGCAATAAAACAGGTGAGAAACAGTGATGGCCTGGACCACCATCTTGTCACCAGGAGTGGAGACAAGTGGTTGAACTCCGGATCCATTTTGAAGGTGGAGCTGATAGATTTTGCTGATAGATTGGATGGGGGAGCATGAGAAAGAGGAATCCAGGATGGTTCCAAGGCTTCAGCCTGAGCCATGGAAGGATGGCGTTGCCCTGAACTGAGACTGGATGAGGGGTGCGGGGGAAGGTCTGGAGCTTGGTGTTGGACATCGTGGGTGACAGAGGCCTGTTAGATGTGCCACGTGGGCATGAGGGTTGTGGGCAGCCCTGTACGCAAACAGAGGGGCCTCCTTCTGAACCGAGACCCTCTCCCCTTGATCCCTTTTGCCTCCCCAACAGCCAGTTATTTCTGGTTTCCAAGGCCCTCAGGGTTGCTGAGCTGACCCGGGGCCTGGCGAAGGGGCTTTGACTCGGGCCCCTGGGCTGTCAGCACCAGGCAGCGTCACCTGGTTAATCCCTGGCTTCTTGTTGGAGCTGTGGGGCGTCATCCGGGGCAGCAGCCTCGGGACGTGGGGGTGGTGGAACCCTGCAGGCTGCAGGGACTTGTCCTACACCTGCTGCAACCCGACCCTGCTCTCAGGAGCTGGTCGCAAATGCCACCGGCTTCTCTGCTTTGGGGCGCTGATGGGGGATCCTGGGAAACCGGAGACAGCGGCGCTCTGACAGGCGGCAGCATTTGGAGCCATGGGAAGAGACTTTGGTGCCACCCTGCAGTGGGGACAGAGCAAGGCCTTGGGATTGTTACAGGAAAAACAGAGTGCAGTCTAAATGCCCACCCAAAGGGACTGTTACACGAGCTCCTGAGACCACGCCATAAAGTATTGAAGCCCTTAGACAAAGGCAGACCCACTCTACTCACACGGAAAGGAATGGAAGACATTTTAACTGAAAAAGAGCCACTAGACAGATACTTATTGAGAGCCTACTGCCTGCTACGCAGTGTTCTGAGTGATGGGGATAGTGGTAGGGCGGGGAACAGCTGACCTTTTAGTCTATTTGTTATTTGTTTCATTCATAGGCTTGTAAATGAATGGAAAAGGCCTGGAAGGACCTAAATTGTTAACAGCAATTACCCCTGGGGAGACAGTACAGGGTTTTCTTATTTTAAATACTCCTTTCTTTTTGAATTTTATGCAATGAGCATGTGACTTTTGTAATTTTTTAAAAAGTGCCCTCTGTCCCAACACATAAATAACATTTATATACAGACATGGTAAGAAGTCTTAGGGTACAAAAAAGCATTTGGGGGCTCTCAGCAGAATTCTCTAGAATCTAGGCTCAGATCCCAAATGATCTCCCTTTGTTCCTCCGCACTCTGGGGTATTCAGCTCTTCAAGGCAAGGCAGAATTGAAAGGCAAGCAAGGCCGCAGATCTGTTCTTTAGTCCCAGCTGAGTTACTGAGCTACCAGGCGGCTGTGTGGCCTTGGGCAGGTCCCTCTACCTCTCTGTGCCTGAGCTTCCTCCTTTGTATAATGAAATGACTGAACTGTACTTACTCCTAATAGTAAGCTGATTTTCTTTCACAAGCAACACCAGCTCATTGACTATGGCTGCCTGGAGTTGTGATGAGGGGAGACTGCTTGGCCACATGAGTATTCAGCATCAGGATGGATTAGCAACGTCTGTTGTGGTCACAGGATGGGGAAGAGACGGTTCATGTGACAGATTACTTGTTGCCTTGGGCTAGATGGTCTCCAAGGTCCACTCCACTGTCACCTTCTGAGGATTGAAATATTCTCACCTACCCGAGTTGAGGTTGTCTATGACCACGGTGACCATTTGCAGATACCAGGCACGTGACAGTCTGTATGAAGTATGGGGTGCTGGCACCAGCTCCTACCGGCTCATGAGAGCCCACTGTTAAATTTTTAGAGACTTTGCAAGTAGGCTGTTCCACTGTTGGTAGCTTGACTGGCAATGGTGCGAATAATTCTATGATGGAAATTGGCCAACACTATGAATCAGGGTTGATTGTTTTTCCAACGAGCTGTTTACCAGTGTACCAGTGAACAGTGTGTGAATACGAACAGCCCTTCTTCCCTTCTCACCCACGCTTAGGGCGACCAACCATCCCCGTGTGCCTGGGAACCATCCTGGTATTAGTACTGAAAGTCCCGCATCTCGGGACGCCCCTCAGTCTCAGGCAAACGGAGACGACTGGTCCCTGCGGTGACTTCACTTCCCTGAGTGAAGGGACCCAGCATCAGTCGAGAGTCTAAGGTCTCTGCTAGACGACCCACGTAATACTCACAGCAACCTGGCAAAATACGCTTGCCGTGCTTACTTTACTGAGCCGACAGAGACTCACAGAGAACTCGTCCAAGGCCTTGTACTCCTTCACCTGACAGTGTTGCTGAATGCCTCCTATGTGCCAGGCATCGCACCGAGCGCTGGAGATGCTGTGGTGAGCAAGGCAGCCTCAGTCCCTGCCCTCAGGACACGCATTCTAACAGCAGAGACCAGCACCGAACAGCTGGCTATTTACAACAGGGGATAAGTAATTGGAAGGGCAAGTAGAAGAGTTTATGAGCTGATAAGGGGGAACCTAGCCTGGTGGGGTAATCAGAGAAGGCCTCCTTGAGGAAGTGATGTTGAGGCTGAGATCTGAGGGATGAAGAAAGGTTATCTAGGTGACAGGGGAGCCACACTGTGCCAGGCAAAAGGAACATCAAATGCAAAGGCTTGGAGGTGGGAATGGAGCATGTTATGTTCCAGAAAAGGCTGGAGCACAGAGATTGAGAGAGTGGGGTAGATGAGGATGGAGGGATGGCTGGGACCGGACCATGAGGGCCTCGTGGGTCACAGTGAGGAGTTCTGACTTTATCCTTATGGTAGATTCTGCTGGACACCCTCAGACACCCCTCAGGACCAGGGTCCTCATTCCTCCAGCTGCCGGGAGTGTTGGCTGCTGATGGCCCCTAACTGGGCATTGGTGTCTGTCAAAGGGAGATGCCTTACTCTGGGGGCAACCCACAGCTGATGACTGGCTGATACAGGAGCACACAGACCTGGCCGCCTTGCTTTGATTTGGGACAACTCCAAAGGGCCATCCCAGCTCCAGAGATCCCGTGGGGTCAGCTGAGGCTCAGCTGCAACTGTTCAACTTCTTCCACCGTTGAAGCCTGCTCCCTTCCTTACAGGTGCCCATCCTGAGAGCACTCCCCACAAAATCACCCACATGCAATCTCAGTCGCAGACGACATTTCCTAGGGACCCAAGACAGTCCCCCTTCCAGGCACTGGGAAGCCATTGCAGGGTTTTAGGTGAGGCACCCTGAGCAGATCTGCATCTTATAAAGGAGACGACTCTGGCAGCAGCGAAGAGTAGATTGAAGCAGATGTCAGTGGAGGTGGGAGAGCGGGGAAGATGCTGTGTGGTGAGCCTCGGAGAACTGCCGCGGCCTGGACCAGATGGATGGGTGCAGATAAAGAGGAGTGGGGGATTAAAGAGATATTCCAAATCAGGTCTATCTGTGTCCAAAGCCCAAGCAATTTCCACTATTCTTTACCGCCCCTAAAGATGTCTCAGGCTTGACTTGCTTGCTCTGGGACACTGGGTCCATGGTCTTTATCAAGATGGGTTAGAGCCAAGCTGGGATGGTCCCGTATACCCAGGGGCATCTATATGGGTGTCTGTGGCACGGGCATGAATGTTCGCCACCATGTGCGTTCCTGGTTTACCTGCTCCGGTTTTGGTATGCCTGGATGAAAGCCACTGACCCCCGGACTCTCTGGTGCTCACTCTCCTACCTGCCAGGCTCCATCTTAAATCCAGTCTGAAATCTGTTGATGACACTTCCATGGTCCTGCCCAAAGTTCTTGTGCTAACATCTGAGACTATGTGAGAATATTTGGAGAAGGATCGGGGACAGCTGTTAGACAAAACAGACAAGATCTAGGCAAGATAGCTGCCATCAGAGAGAAGAAGAGACAGACGTCTCCAGCAATGAGAGTTTGGAGGGAGGAAGGAGTCCTGGGGAGGTTTCCTGAAGGAGGTGGCTTTGAAGCTGGGCTTTGGAGGGTTTGGGAAGACAAGGCTGGGAAGGGGAGTTGGGACCAGGTCATGAAGACACTGGACTGTCAGGTGAGGACTTCCATAGGCAGTGGGGACCCTGGAGTCGAGCTGGGCCTGATTCCTCGTCTCTCCATCTCTGTTCAGTCCTCCAGGGACACTGACGTCCGGAGGCTGATAGGAGGTCGGTGGACACGTCTTACAGCTCTTACCCAGGTTGCATATTACAGTCTCCTGAGGTCCTCTAAACAGTCCAGTATCCATGCCAATCAAGTCATAATCTCTGGCCAGAGGGCGGGTCTTGCACTATAGACGTGGCTTCCAGAAACTGCTCTGTTGTGTGTGTTCAGGGGGTGTGCAGGCAGGTCTCACTGATGAACAGACCCCCAAATCTTCTTCCTCCCAAGGACGCAGGCTCTAAGGCCTCCTGAGTCAGGGGTGGGCATTCCGGGCACATGCCTGCTCCCTCACAAGCCACCAGGCAGAGGCAGAAAATCGGGGCTGGTCTCATTCCCTCCATCTGAGTTCTCTCTGTCCTCTCTGGCTCCTTTGCATGTTTCCAGTTAATCCTTTCTGGGCCAGCTTTTCTGAGCAAAGACTCTGACCTGCCAAAAAGCTAGCCTTTACTGAGCACCGACTATATGCTGCTTGCCTCATATATAGTTCACTTAATCTTTGGTCAACCAACCCTCCCCACTCCCCTGTCACCCAGGACCTGGACCACCATTACTCTGGACCATGGCTGGGGCTGCCTAATGTTTATTTTTGTGATGGTTGATTAAATCTAGACTGTTCCTGGCACTAGACTCCAAGCCCCTTGAGGGCAGGGATCTGTCTACTTGTTCACTGCTGCGTCCCCCACACCCAGCACCAAGAAGGCAGGGTCCACAGCAAACACTTGTTGAATTCAAAGGAACGAATGACCATAGGAAATAGGTATCGTTACCTCCATTTTACAGAAAGACAAACTGAGGCTCAGCAGGCTTGAATACTTCATGCATGTTTTAGAACTACTCGGTGTCAAGGTTAAGGTTAAAACCCAGGTTATTTGATCCAAAGCAGAAGGGCGACTGCAGAGAGAAAGCGATATGCAGGTTTTATTAAATTCAAGAGCCTCCTCCGAGGGACAGAATGGTAGCTACCATGGGTGCAGCCCTCACCAGCCTGTGACACGTACCCCATAATTCCCCGGGTTCGAGCTGGCTGCTGAATCTAGACTTGAACACTCTGGCCGCCGCTGCCCATCACCATGGAGCAGTGACCACGGGCTGAGTCCTGCCCCTGGAAGAACGGAAGCGTGTCATCCAGGAGAAGACACTCGGAGTTATCAGATGCTTACTGTGGGCTTCCTTGGGCCTGGGAACTGTGCTAGGTTCTGGGATCATAGTGGGAAGCAGCTGGACATGGCTCCCTCCCTCTTGGAAGCTAAAGTCTGGTAGGAAAGGCTTACGGTGTACAAATGATCTTAATAATTATTTAACTGCAATTGGGAAAAGTGCCAAGAAGTACAGGGTAACATGACGTCATGTGGCAGTACTCAGGGTGTAGGGTTCAAGAAATCTTCCTGGATGCAGGCACATTTAAGCTGAAGTTTGAAAGATTGGTAGAAGTTGGCCAGGGGAAGAGGGAGAAGAGCATGCCAAGAAGAGGAAAGGAAGCAGGTACAAAGGCCCTGAGGTGGGAAGGCGAGTGTGACTGGAGAGCTGTGCAAGACGAGTCAGGAGAGGTGGGCAGGGGCAGCCCACGCCAGGCCGAGTAGGCTGCTGAGGGTCTTGCTCCTCACCCTGAAGGCAGTGGGAAGCCCTGCAGGGTTTAAAAGGCCAAGTGAGGGGGACAGCCAAAAGGGTATCAGAAGGCATGTCCTTCCACAGGGGCCCTTCTTAGCCAGACAGCTGTGGGCAGGGTCCTCCTTCTCTCCCTCTTTGGATGCGTTCTTCCTGTCCCCAGGGAGAACTGTGCTCTCTTAGAGACAGTCAGGCTGGGGACGGCCCCAGCACTTGGCTTTTCCCCTTCCCAGGGCCCCGCCATTCCCAGCCTCCCCTGGGTGTCTGTGCCTCTTGCCACTTGCTCGTAAGTTTCCTAATATAGACTGGCCGTTTCCTCCCAACTGGTGGCCAAGAGCCGCTCTCCTGTTGCAATCTCAGTTTTTCTTGGGCTTAAAGGGACCGTGTCAGCCCATTCACACCAAATTTAAGCTGAAGGTGGATTGATTGACTTAATTTCCCAACCCAGAGATGTCTTCTCTCTTCCCCCCACTTACTATCTTCTCTGCCATCTTCTCTTCTTGTTCGCTTTCCCCTTTCATACTTTTTCTTTTTTCTGAGACGAGTGGAAAGAGCACAGCCAGCCATGGATGTAAGTTTCGGCTCTGGCATATTAACTAGTTGTGTCATCTTGGGTGACTCTGACAGGATACCTTTCTGGTCATGTTCACAGAGCTGTTTTCAGATGGAGAGAGCAGAAAGGAGAGAATCAACAGCTATAGAATACACACTGTTCATTCATTCATGCATGCATTCATGCAACAAACATATACTGAGGACCTCTTTGGTGCTGTCCTAGGCACTGAGGATACAGCAGCGAACGAAAGAGAATGGAATCCCTGCCCCTACGGAACTGACGTTCCAGGGAGGAGACGGTCGATAAACAAGAGAAAAAGCAAACTACGTTATATTAGATGTGCTATGAGGAAAAAGAAAGCAAAGAAGGGAGCTATAAGATCTTAGGT
Source organism: Equus asinus (assembly GCF_041296235.1). Taxonomy (NCBI): domain Eukaryota; kingdom Metazoa; phylum Chordata; class Mammalia; order Perissodactyla; family Equidae; genus Equus; species Equus asinus. Next base: position 34,606,552 of record NC_091804.1, on the reverse strand, counting down.
GGAGGTTATCATTTTAAAGACAGTGGTCAGGGAGCCTTCAGGGAGATGGCATTTGAATAAAGGCTTGAAGATGGTGAGGGAGTGAGCCATGCAGAAAGCTGGAGGAAGCGCATTCCAAACAGAGGGAACAGCAAATGCAAAGGCTCTGAGGCAGGACCATGGCTATTGTGCGGGAGGAACAGCAAGGAGACCATTGTGGCTAGAGTGCAGTGGGAGAAAGGGGAGAACGGAAGGAGGTGAGGACAGAGGAGTGATGGAGATGAAGTCAGGTAGGGCCTTGTGGGCCACTAAGGACTTCAACTTTTCCTCTGAGTGAGAAGGGGCAGAGCAGTGCTGTGATCTGACTTACTACGTTTGAACAGACTCCCTCTGATTGCTGTGTTAGGAATAGATGGAAGAGGGAAAGGCGGAAGCAGGAGCCCAGTGTGGCAGCCGTTATGAAAATCCAGGTGAGTGATAATGGGGGCTCCGGTAGCCATCCGGTAGCAGTGGGGGTGGTGAGAAGTGGCCGGATTCTAGACTCCCTTGGAAAGGAGAGCTGCCAGGATCTCCTGATGGATATGTGCAGGACACTGTGCTGGGTGGTTTTTTTTTTCTTAAAAGTTTATTTACAAATTATTTATTTATTAAATCCACTTTGTCGAGGTATAGTTCCCATGCAATACAATGCATTTTAAGCGCACCATCTTGACAAATGTACACCTGTGTTACCACCAGCACAACCAAGACACAGAACATCTCCATCAACTCAGAAAGTTCCCTCGTGCCCGTTCACCCTGATCCCTCCACTCCAGCCTGATAACCAGAGATCTGCTTCCTGTCACTACAGATTAGCTTTTTCTAGACTCTCACGTAATTGGAATCATCCGGTTTGTACTCTTTGGCCTCTGGCTTCATTCACTGGCACGTTTCTGAGATCCTCCCATGCTGTACGTATCAGCAGTCCATCCACGTTGTGGGTGTCAGAGTCTGCTACTTTTTATTGCTGACTCGTATTCTGTTGTGTGGTTGTTGACCACAGTTTATCCACTTGCTAGTTGATGGACATCTGAATTGTTTCCATTTTTTGTTGTCTCCTTTTTAATCTTTCCCAAAACCCTGGAAAGTGGGTATTATTTTTCCATTTTCCAGATAAACAAATCGAGAATCAGAACAAGTAGCTTGTCCAAGGTTCCCCGGCTTCGATGCTATTTGAAGCCAGTTTGTGTCTGACTCCACGTCTCTTTCTGTCCCCCCGCCTCCCATACAATGTGACCACATGTGCATGAGCTGGGAAACTGGAACATACTAGTTTTCCATCTATCCATCTCCCCATTTTTTCATCCTTTGCACCACACTCTCATTTCTCTGTGTTCTGCACTGCCACGCAGTCCCATTTCCCACTTTCTCAGCTTGAGTCAGACCTCAATCTACATATCAATTCTGCTCCTTCCTCACTGTGTGACTTTGGACAAGACACATAAGCTCTCTGAACATCAGTCCAAACTGGGGAAATGGAGGTCATATTTGCGTCTTCCTCTATGAGATCATTCCCAGAGATCTCCGCTCTCTCTGTCTCTCCCCATTTCTCTCGGGCCCTTTCATAGCTGATATTCTGTGATCATTGGTTTTTCATGGCTGGTCATGGAAGGGAGGAGAGACCTGACATCCCTCTTACTCGCGGTGGCTCCGCCTGCTGTACGCCTCCCTGGGAGCACCAGGGGCCTCCTCAACAAATTAAACCAGAATTCCTGGCGGTGAGGCCCAGGGATCAGTATTTTTTTAAAGCTTCCCTGGTGCTTCTGAGGTGCCGCCAGGATTGAGAATGAGGGGCTCAGAGCATGAGCTTGGGCATGGGAGAGACCTGGGTTTGGATCCTGCTTCCTTGGTCAAGCCGCTTAACCTCTCAAACCACCGACTTCCTCTCCTGCAAATGAGCATCATCATGGGACCCGCCTCACAGGGCTGCCAAGAGGTGTAAGTGAGCCCTCTGCACAGTACCCGAGCCTCACGGGGCTCTGCATGCAGAAAGGGCTGGGCAGGCGAGGAGTGGGAGCCTGGGCTGGAGCAGCCAGTGCTGGGGGGGACCAGGCAGTGTGGACGTGTGCTCCTTCGCCTCCAGAGTCACAGTGCCCCAGTTCTTAGAAACCCAGCGTCCCAAAGTTAGACGAAACCTTAGAGAGCTTCATATCCAACCTGTCACTGACCGATGTAATCGAGGCCGGAAGAAAAGAGAGCTGCCCAAGGTCACACAACAAGATGGAGTTTCTGGACAGGTTCAGCCAATCAATTAGCAAATCTTCATGAAGCACCTGTATGTGCCGGGCACTGTTCCAGGTGAGGGGGATACATGAGAGGACAAAACAGGAAAGATCCCTGCCCTCGTGGGGCTTCCACTCCAGATGGGGGAGAAAAACAGTAAGACTTGAAGGATATCTGGAGAAAAGAGTTCCAGGCAGAGGGACCAGCCAGGGCAAAGGCCCAAAGGGAAGCGTGTCTGTTGGGCTGAGCTTAGGAGTCCCTTACCTGGCTGACGGATGCAGGTACCCAGCCACCCCGGGTCAGAGGACTTGTTGAGAAGGCCATTGGGTTTTTGTGGTTAACCAGGGGAAAGTCTCCGCTTGTGTTTATGACAAAGGCTCTGAATCTCCCCTCTCCATTCAGTGAACGTTATGTGTCCGGCCCTGTTCTCTATGCGGGAGCTGCAAAGATGAAGCCAGGCCTGGCTTTCCAGGGAGCTGCAGTGGGAAAGAAAGATCAAGAAGGGAGCACAAGGGTGTGTGGGGTGGGGGATGATGAGCTGGAGGTGACTGTGTAACTTCGAGGGGGCTTCCACCTCCAGGCTGACGTTGACGTCTGGAGCTGCAGAATGGAAGGGAAGGGGCTGGGATGTATGCGGGGGAGTCAGCAGGACACAGACAGCAGTTATAAAAACACGAGGTGACGCGATCACCCAGGAGGATGGGGAGGAGGTTTTGGGTGGAGCCCTGGGGAGCACAGCAGGGTGGGATGGGGGTGGAGTAGGAAGATATCTTGTCAGCTTTGTATCAGCTTGTTCCTACAACTCAGGTGACCTCACACACTAGCACAACTCTGCAGAATCACAGTATCACACACATAGCTTTCCTTCCAGAGTTTTTCAGAGATAGTAACTCATTTAAACCTCAAACAACTCTACAAGGTAAGAAGCAATTATTATCTCTGTTTGACAGATGAGGAAGCTGAGGCACAGAGAGGTTAAGTGACTTGCCCAAGGTTACACAGCTAGTAAGGGCAGGGGGGAGATCTGGACCCAGCAGCTTGGCTCTGGGGTCTATGCTCCTAACCACTACCCTGTGCTGCCTCTTATTCACACCGTGGCACACTTACAGAGTCTTGTTCCCAGGAGGTCACATGTTCACACTCATGGACCGCGAGGTCTTCATTGCTGACATCTCCTTGTACACACCACAGTCCTGCATACACATGGTCTTACCTGGTCTGCTTCACTAATGCCCACAAGCTCGCACACTCATTTAGCCTCAAGTGCCTCCTACTACTTTGTGCTTTAACACTCAGATGGCCTTGCACACTCAGAACCTCTCACACAACCATAATGTCACCTCCACAGGACCTTGGGCACTCACCCGACTGTGTTCACACTGCATTGCACACTCATGATCTCATATTGTCAAAAGACACTGACATGCACACCCATAAAAGTCCTCTATACACTCGGCCTTGCACAAATACACACTCTCCCATGCTTTCCAACCCAGTTCCATGCTCTCCAACATTCACACTACCGTGCAAACTCACTGTCTGATCCATTCATGAGCCTCCACATTTGCATCACCTTGCACACTAGGATAACCATGCACACGTTTAACCTCACAGTGCCTGGCCTGCTCACATACCTTTGCACCCTTTGACCCTCAAGGTCTTGTACCCTCACTCAACCTGGCCTTTCCTTGCACACTGAAGACCGCGAATGCTCTCATAACCTTATGTTAAGGTCCCATTATGTTACGCTTGCGTGATCTCAGTCACCCTCTGTGCATGCACTGCCTTGCACACTCATGACTTTGGGCCTCCACTACCTTGCACACTCCCACAATGCAAATATCCAGGTTACTACACAGACTCACTGTCTTAGGCACTCATGCTCTTGCACACTCATTCTCTCTTGTGTGGTTCAAAACCTGTGCACACTCATTTAAGTTCACTCTCACAGAGCCTCACCTGCTCATATAACTTCACGCTTTAAAACTGACTCACTTAACCTCGCCCTGTTTTGCACACTAGAGATCTTGGTGTGTTCCCACCAACAGACATGCATCCATCATGCAAACTCCTCTGGTTTGTCCACTCGTGTCCTTGAACACTCGTTTAACCTCGTGCACTCCCAGGGCCTCACCTGCTCACACAACTTCATACACTGATGCTCTGCCTTGCACAACCTCACTCTATTTTGCGCACTTGTGACCTTGCCATGTTCCCACCAACAGAAATATTCACATCACTGCGCAAACGCCTATCTTGCACACTCGGGTAACCTCACACACTCAGAGCCTCCCCCACTTTCCTAATTTCAAACTCCTCGCCCCTCGGACGGCCTGGCCCCCTCCTGCCGGCACCCCCCCCCCACCCCGGTCGCCGCCCACAGGCGGGGGCCCCGTCGTGCTGCCCCACTGACGCGCCCTCTCCTCGCCCGCAGGGACTTACCAAGGCCAGTTCACCAACGGCATGCGCCACGGCTACGGCGTGCGCCAGAGCGTGCCCTACGGGATGGCCGTGGTGGTGCGCTCGCCGCTGCGCACGTCGCTCTCGTCCCTGCGCAGCGAGCACAGCAACGGCACGGTGGGCCCGGACTCGCCCACGTCGCCCGCCTCGGACGGCCCGCCGCTGCCGTCGCCCGCCATCCCTCGCGGCGGCTTCGCGCTCAGCCTGCTGGCCAACGCCGACGCGGCCCCGCGCGCCCGGCCCGGCGGCCTGTTCCCGCGCGGCGCGCTGCTCGGCCGGCTGCGGCGCACCGAGTCGCGCACGTCCGTGGGCAGCCAGCGCAGCCGCGTGAGCTTCCTCAAGAGCGACCTCAGCTCGGGCAGCGACGCCGCCTCCACCGGCAGCCTGGGCGAGGGCGCCGAGGGCGCCGACGACGCCGCGCCCTTCGAGGCCGACATCGACGCCACCACCACCGAGACCTACATGGGCGAGTGGAAGAACGACAAGCGCTCAGGCTTCGGCGTGAGCGAGCGCTCCAGCGGCCTGCGCTACGAGGGCGAGTGGCTGGACAACCTGCGCCACGGCTACGGCTGCACCACGCTGCCCGACGGCCGCCGCGAGGAGGGCAAGTACCGCCACAACGTGCTGGTCAAGGGCACCAAGCGCCGCGTGCTGCCGCTCAAGAGCAGCAAGGTCCGCCAGAAGGTGGAGCACGGCGTGGAGGGTGCCCAGCGCGCCGCCGCCATCGCGCGCCAGAAGGCCGAGATCGCCCTCTCAAGGTAGGAGCCCGGGGTGGGGCAGAGGGGAGGGCCGCTCCGAAGGGGTCCCGGGGCAGGGCGACCCAGGAGGTCATGTCTCCAAGGTCAGGTGTTCCCCCCATGACCTTTGGAGGGTTGGTTAGTTGGAGGCGCTTCAGGATATGGTGGTGTGTTTATCACCTGTGGTAGGTCGCGGGCGCCCAACCTGTTCACCCATCCATCCTCCATTTGCTTAACCCGTCCATTCACCCAACCTCTCTAATAGCCACCCGAACAACCATCTCTCCACCCAGCTTTCCAACCACCCACCTACCCACTCAACCACTTTCTGTTTACCCATCAACCATCCAGGCATCCATCCATCCGCTCAACTCCTTCATTCACTTAACTTCTTGACTACCCACCTGAACAACCCGTCCATTCACCCAACAGCCTCCAGTCACTCAACCTCTCTAACATCCACCTGAACAACCATCCATCCACCCATCCATCCTCTCGTTGACCAACCACCTGCATTCACTCAACTGCTCCCATCCCCCCAGCCGCCCATCCTAACATCCAACCATGCATCCGTGCCCCTAGCCACCTCCATTTATCCAACCACCCTGTCTTCCAACCTTGTTTCCATCCACTGAAGCAACATCTGCTCCCACCCACCTGCCCAGTCATCCAACCACATATCCCTCTAACCACCGCCATCACCCAACACTTCCATCCAACAACCATCTGCACTGCCCATTCACTCACCCCTCCCACCTGCCCATCCGCCAGCTCTGCATCCATTCAGCACCCGCCCTTTCATCCATATTCAAACCCCTCTGTGTCTTCTCATTGTGCTTCAGAAAAGTTCTAATGTTGTCTTCAAACATTTATAGCACCTACTGTGTGCATGGCACTATTTTAAGTGTTTAACAAATATGGACTCATTCAATCTCCTTAATGACCTTATAAGATTCAGTCCTGTTTTTATTTCCATTTTACAGATGGGCTAAATGAGGCTCAGAGAAATAAAGTGACTTGTCCCAAATCACCCAGGTAGTGAGTGGCCCTTCGTAATCTGGTTCCTACCCCCCTCTCCAGCTTCATTTTCCACAGCTCTTGCCCTGGACCTGGATTTTTTTCTCTGTGCTAGTCACGCTGGGCTTTGAGCATCCGTCTGTAGCTCCTCCTGCCAGACGGCTTTAGCTCCTGCTCGTTCCTCGGCCTGGACTGCTTTTCCTTCCTGTTGCTGCCCACTTAATTCCGACTGCTCCTTTGGACTCAAGTCAGACCTGACTCCCTTAGAGAGCTGATGAGGCCCAGGCCCCGTCACAAGCTGCCTCTCACTCAGCTGCGTGGCCGTCTTCTTAGGATGTCTCACTGTTGCAGCTCTATGTTGCTTATGTGGCCTGTTTTCAACCTACTGCTTATGAAGGGCCCCGTATGTGCCAGTCGCTGTTCTGAGGTCTTATGTTAACTCGTTGAAGCCTTACAAGATGTTGATGAAGTAGGTGCTGTTATTATGCTCTTTTGGCCAATGTGGAGTGAGCTGCAGGGCCAACAGCAGGTGTGGTAGGACGGCGGTGAAAGGCACACACCTGTCCCGGTGCCCATAGCAGTCCTGCAGGTGGCTCTGATGGCCTGGGCTGGAGGCTGTGACATTGCAGTCTTCAAAGTTAAGCAGACTCAGGGCCGGATCTGCCGTCTTTGAGCTCAGAGACCTGGGCCGATCTGTTTATCCGTCTGTTCTTTAGTTTCCCCCTCTGTGGCACAACCACATGTATGTTCTTGGCTAAATCAACCTCAGTTGTCTCATCTGTAAAAATAGGGTTGGCCTGAGAGTTAAGAAAGACGGGGCAGGTCCAGCGCTTCACGGTCGTGTCACGGGGCCAGCTCCCTGGGAATCCGGCTCTGAGATGGAGATTAGCGTGCGGGGAGGTTGTGAGGATGCTGTCAGGATCTACGCTTGTGGGGAAGGGAAGGGAGCAGGTCTGGGCAGAGGGAGACCATCCCCAGGGCAGCCTCCGCAAAGGCCTCAGCCCACCTCAGGGGCTCTGCGGTGCAGACGCCCTTCAGAGTTGTCCCAGGTTGAGGTGAGGGATCTGGGTCTTTCCACCCTCTGCGCTGGGTGCCGGCTACCCTCCAGAAAGGACCATGTCCTGGGGCTGGACAGTCCTCCTCAGCCAGGGGCAATCGCTGGACAGGGCTGACAGCCGGGAGCACGCAGCAGCTGGGGGAGCAGGGAGAAATAAGGCCTCCATCCTGAAACTGGGTGGCACGTCCCAGTGTCCACTCCAGTGCTGGACACCTAGCAAGGGCTCTGTGAATATCACTAGTCACTGTCGTCATTCAGTGAGTTCATTTTACAGATGTGGAAACTGAGGCCCAGAGAAGAGTGTAATATGCCCGAGGCCACCTGGCAAGCAAGTGGGAGAACCAGGGCTGTGGCCCCCGGCTTTCTGGCCCCAAAGCTTTGACCAGCGCATCTTGCTGTCTCTAAACTCTGTAAACTATAAATTGCCACGGATGTGCGAGCGGGTAGTATCCTTAAGGCAGAAAGAAGGTAGAGGTGAATTTTTTAAGATTTCTTGGTTAGGGGCAGAGCCAGGCTTATAAACAGGTCACTTCTGAGTCTTCTCTGGCCTGTGACCGTTTCTCAGTCTTTCCTTGTTTTTCGTGCCCTTGACAGTGTTGAGGAGTACTGGTCAGCTATTTTGTAGAACGTCCCTCAATTTGGGTTTGTCTGATGTTTATCTCATAATTAGACTGAGGTTATAGGTTTTGGGGAAGAAGACCACAGAGGTAAAGTGCCCCTCCACCACATCGTATCAGGGCCATGAACTTGACGTGACTTATCACAGATGACGTTGACCTTGATCACGTGGTTAAGGTGGTGTCTGCCAGGTTTCTCTGCTGCAAAGTTGCCATGTTCCCCTTTCCATACTCTGTTCTTTGGAATCCAGACATTAAGTTCAGCCCATACTTGAGAGGGAGAAGGGTCTGGAATTAAGCTCCAGAGGGAGGGGTGTCAACATATATTGTGTGGAATTCTCCTGTAAGGACGATTTATCCCTTCTTCCAAAGGGCACCTTTTAAATTATTATGCTCAGTGTCTAAAGTTATTGGAGGCACAAGCCAGGACTGTCCTGGGCAGCCCGGGACATGGCACAGTTTAGAGTAGGTAGAGGTTAGGCTCTTGATTCAGAAGACTATGAGTTGGAATTCTGTCTCTTCTACTCAGGAGCTGTAGGACCTAGCCCAAGTTGCTTCACCACTCTGAACCCTGGATCCTCTTTCCTCCTAGGGTTGTTTTGAGGAGTAGGTGAGCGAATGCCTGTAAGTGCCTGGCACAGAGCAGCCAGCAGTGACAGCACTCACTGTCATCACCTGATGTGTTCGATTTTAAAGGCGAGACTGTGCAAGCTTGGGGAGAAGGAGGGATTTTCCCAAGCTCTTGCCTCTTGGGGACACAATCTTGCCCCTGCCTGCCCCCTTGCCTTCCCTTCTCTTCTTGTGCTTCCTGTAACGCCTAAGCCCTTGAATGTGAAGGTGTTGAGCTCCCTGCTAGAAGTCTGCCAGGCCCAAGCCGGGAACTGAGTCTCCGGAGCGAGAGGGTGGTGTCCAGCTTCCTCCACGTGGTGCTGCTCCGGGGGAGCACTGGGGAGACCTGGAGTCCTCGTGTGTCTGAGGAATGCGTTCCCTAGGCCCGCAGGGCTGGTGCCATTGGCGGGAGGGGGCGGCTGCCTGGCTCGGTTTTAAGCTTAGACTGAATTTCCAATTAAGGGAAACTTTGCGTTAGGAGGAAAAGCGGAGTTGTCTCCCTCCCAAGGGCTTTGCTGAGTAATGGGGAGCAGAGGGGCAGGAAGCATTCGCAGCAGCCACCAGCCTCCTGGGCCCAGGCAGGTTTGGGTTTCTCTCCACTGCGGCCTTGGGCTCCTTGCCCTGGGCTTACAGGGAACTTGTCACTCCGTGTCTAGGATCAGGACAGCTTTCCCGGGGGAAGGAAAGTTTCATCCCCCTAAGGTGAGCTATGGATTGAAAAAGATTCTAGCCCTGTGCTGTCCAATATGGTAGCTAGTAGCCACATGTGGCTACTGAGCTTTGAAGTGTGGCTGCTCTGAACGGAGATGCGCTGTAAATGTGAAACACACTCTGGATTTCAAAGACTTAGTAAGGAAAGAACATAAAATAACGGGTTAATTTTTTTCATATTGATTACATGTTGAAATGATTATATTTTAGATATATTGGGTTAGATAAAATATATTGTAATTAATTTCACTGTTTTTTTCTCTTTGTTTTTGGTGAGGAAGATTGGCCTTGATCCAACATTTGTGCCAATCTTCCTTTATTTTGTGTGTGGGATGCTGCCACAGCATGGCTTGATGAGCAGTGCATGGGTCTGCGCCCAGGATCCAAACCCATGAAGCCTGAGCTGCTGAAGCGGAGTGCGTGAACTTAACCACTGTGCCACTGGGCCAGCCCCCTTACTTGTTTCTTTTTCCTTTTTTCAATAATTTTGAATACTAGAAAATTTAAAAATTACATATGTGACTCACATTATATATATATATATATTTTTTTTTTTTTGAGGAAGATTGGCCCTGAGTTAACATCTGTGCCCATCTTCCTCTGTTTTTTTTTTTTTTTTTTAAGATTTTTAAAATTTTTTCCTTTTTCTCCCCAAAGCCCCCCCGCGTACATAGTTGTGTATTCTTTGTTGTTCTTCGTTGTGGGTTCTTCTAGTTGTGGCATGTGGGACGCTGCCTCAGCGTGGTCTGATGAGCAGTGCCATGTCTGCGCCCAGGATTGGAACCAATGAAACACTGGGCCGCCTGCAGCGGAGCGCGCGAACTTAACCACTCGGCCACGGGGCCAGCCCCTATCTTCTTCTGTTTTATATGTGGGACGCCTGCCACAGCATGGCTTGAAAAATGGTGCTAGATCTGCACCCGGGATCCAAACTGACAAACCCTGGGCTGCCAAAGCAGAGCACACGAACTTAACTGCTACGCTACCGGGCCAGACAGTGTTGCCCTAGACCCATTCAGCCCTAGGAGATAGTCCAGCTCCCTCACTGACCAGATGGGGACACCGAGGTGCAGAAAGGGACAAAGAGACCCCCATAGCTGCTAAGTGGTCGATGGGGAGCTGGCCTCGTGTCTTTGGATTTTGTGGATAAGAACTCTTTCTGTAACGCCTTTTAAGGTCATGGATCCTGAGCTGTGGAGGCAAGCTGGGATGTTTGGGGAGGTGTCTAAACTTCTCTGGTTGTCATGCCAACACCCTGATAAATGGCTCCCTTCTGGAAGGAGCACAGTGAGCGGTTAAGAGTGGGACTTTGGCTTTGCTGCTTGCTTGCCATATCTCGTCTTCTCTCCAGATGGCAGTTCTCTCATCTCTGAAAGGACAATAACGTTTTCACGAGGGTCAAATCAGAGACTGGATATGAAGCACTCAGCACAGGGCTGGGAGGACGAAGTGCTTGATCCGTGTTGGCTGCTCTTTTCGCTGTCTCGTGTTCTCCTTGTTTTTGTTGTTGTGTCTGCGCCTGCGGGAGTTCTCAGCTGCCCAGGGGCATGAGGTTCGAGACATCTCAGGTTTTGTACCAGGTGGCATCAGTGTGGCCCTGAAGACAGGGCCCCTGAAATGGTTTGTCTTCTGCTCCTCCACCCCCATCTCTCCCCAGACTGGCCTGGAAATTCCCAAGTTGAGTGCAGGGTTAGAGTCGGCTTTGTGAGTTGCTGGGAGGTGAATTTCTCAGGTGAGCAGGAGCCCACGTGGCATGGTAGCTAAGAGCTTGGGCTGTGTCGTTGGAAAGATGTAGGTTTGAATCTGGGTTCAGCTTCTTATAAGCTGTGTGACCTTAGGCAAATTACCTCACCTCTCTGGGCCTCACATTCTTCTTGAGTCAAGTGGGAGTGTGTTAATTCCTCCTTCAAAGTACTGTTGCAGAGAGTCAAAGAAATAGCCCAGGTGAAGGGCCTGTGCCTTGAAGGTGTGCGAGTTGGTGTAGGCTGTCGTTCTGAGTCGTATCTTCTTCTGGGCTGATCTGAGAGTCTCCCTGGGAATGAGGTCACCCTGTCCTCTTGTGGTCCCTACAGCCGGGTTTCCCAGACGTGCATCTTCTGCGTGCCGCAGTCCCATGTTTGCTGCATCCCTGTAACACTTCTACTTACCGTTTTAATCTCAATCTTTAAATCCACTTACTCGAAAATACTTATGTACATTTATCGAAAAGGAAGACTGTTGTGTCCCTGTTACAAAAGGGGGACCAATATCTTGGGAAGTTCTGATCACAGAGCAGTGTTATTCACGTCTGAGGCCAAACCACTGATGCCAGGGGCGCGGGGCCTGGAGTCTGCACGCTTTTTGCTTAAAGGAGACATTGGCGAGACCGACCGACGTGAACGATCTGTCAGCACCTGACCCTGCCTTTGACTCACAAGAGTAATGGATCTGGTGCTGTTTCAGGCTGCGACTTTGTATGGCCCACACTCATTTCCAGCACCACCAGGGTATACAGCCCACCCCGGAGGAAAGGGCCTGGCTCTGGACTAGGTCTCAGGGAAGGTCTTCGTATTGCCCGGGTTTGAGCCTGTTTATTTAATAAGCATCTATGTGGTCCTCATCTCTGGGAGCCAGGCAGCATTCTAAGTACCTTACATCTATTAACTTAGTTAAAGCAACCCTCAAAAGAACCCTATGAGGAAGGTATTATTCTTCCCATTTTACAGATGAGGAAATTGGGGGCACAGACGGGTTAAGTATCTCAGACAAGGTTGCTCATTCAGCTGAGTGATGGAAGAGCTGGGAGACCTGGTTCTAGATACTCTTAACCATGATCTGACCTTTGGCTGGTTTTCTTTCACAAACTTTGCTCAGCACTTGCTGGGGCCGGGGCACTGGGCACCCGATGGAGCATGGTCAGCATCCTCCGGGGACTCACAGCTTAGTGGCGAAGATAGACTGGGATTGGACACGGTCACTGGGGGTTAGAGGGAGCAAAGAGTGCCTGACTGTCCCGGGTGGTCTGGGACGGCCCCCTGCAGGTGGTGGGCGCCTCTGGTTGGGAGTTTGCCGGATGGAGGAGAGGGAGGGAAAGGTCGTTCCAGGTAGAGGCGTGGAGGCAGGGACGTGTGTGGTGTATTTTGGGAGTGATGAGTCATTGGGATGCTGGAGTGGATGGGGAAGAGATTAGGGATGAGGCTGGAAGGCAGCCTGGGGCCAGCTTGGGGCGGGCTTTGCATGCCAGGTTAAGGAGTCTCAAACTTACTCTGTGGTGGGCACTATTCTAAGTGCTTGGCAGAATTCACTCATTGCATTCTAAGTGCGGCACAGAGAGGTTTTTTAACGTGTCCCAAGGCACACAGCCAGAAGTGATGGAGCTGAGATTCTGACCTAGAGTTTCTATCCTTGGCCACCATGCTCTTCTGCCACTTCACGTACAGTAAGCTTCTCTCTTTATCTTTTTTCATTTTTTTACGTTGTTTGAAACAACGTACTTTTAAAATCTAAGGAAGCTAAGAATAATAAAAAGTAAGAAGCAACAAAATCCCTCTCGTCCTTCCATGTCAGTTGCACGTCAGAAATAACCATTATTAACAGTTCACTCACGGCATTCCTCCATTTACCTATTCCAGTTTTGTTTTTTGTTTTTTTTTCACACCTGGGACTGCCTATCTAATATATATAATGAACCTGTGTGATCTTCTTCAGCTTGCTTTTTTGACTTGTGTTTTGAGATTTTTTCATCTTGTGCACATAGTCTGCCTTATTCTTTTTAATAGCTGCGTAATAGTCCATGCATCCATTGGATATACTGTGATTTCTTTAACTGATCTCTCTTGATGGAGATTGAAACATTTCATGTTTTCATGATTACAAATGAGGTTGCAACGAACATGCTTGAGCAAGAACACATACATATTCTTGCTCACAGAGCTGGTTAAAGGGATGGCCCAGTCTGGCACCTTATTCTTCTGGGGACATTTGAGCATCATTGGTATGCATTAGAAATGTAACACCAATTAACCCGGGTCTTTGCAAGGGACTGACTCCTGACATTCACTGTCAAAATGTGATTCTGATGGTCGCTCTCCTGACAAGGTCGGCAGTACCCTTAAGTAGACTAGCCCAAACAAGCAGAACTCCACGCCACTTCTGTCTAATGCCCCTACCTCACATATGTTCAATAGATATGTAAAAATAATTGGTGCAAGAGGTACCAAATTATTAGCTTGCTGGAGTGCTCCCATGTCTCTGCCTATCCTTGCTTGCACAGATCTGCATTTATGGGTTAAATTCCTAGAAGGGGAATTGCTGTGTCAAAAAGAGTGTGCATTTTAATTATTATCAGAACCCCAATTAACCTTCAAAAGGGTTGCACCAAATTTATAAGCCCCCCACCGTCAGTAGTGTACAAGAGGGCCATTTTCCTCACACCCTCGCCAATACCATGCACTACCAGTCTTTTGCATTTTTGCCAAATTATTTGGGACGATCAGGTGTTCTATGAACCCAGGGACCACCATCAACTGCGCACACTCAGATGGGCAAAGTTTGCCCCTGTTCTGTTTCTGGCTCACCTCCTGAGATTCCTCCTGGACATAGGGGTCCGTGGAGGGGGATTAAGCTCTCCGAGGATGGCCTTGAAAGGTTAGAAAGACCCTGGACCCTCGGCTCCTGCCCTCCATCACATCCCTCCTTGCAGAATTGCCAGATGGACACAATCCCTTTGCTCCCGGAGCCTGAAGACTCGGGTGAATGGAATTTCCTGAGTTGTCAGAGCTGGATTCTCGTGACATACACGAGGCAGCTGTGACTCCACGGCTGGCCTCTGGGCTGAGTGGTCTGGCGAGAGAGAGGAGAGCTTGCCTGGGTCCCTGGCAGCAGGGAGATGTTCAAATGCGGGGGCAATGCTTTTGGGGGAGCCAGGCCTTCCAAACCAGGAGAGTAGAGAGCCAGAGAGAAGACTCCACATGCTCCCCTCAGTCCTCAGAAACAGCCGATCAGAGCTGGAGGACACCTTGGAGCGAAGGCTGCCCAATGTGCTTATTTCACAGATGGAGAAACTGAGGCCTCGAAAGGGACTGTGACTCAGGGTCAGAGCAGAGAGAGGAGAGTGGCCAGAGGGCGGAGCAGGGGAGGCTCCTGGGTCGCATTGAATAAATCAGCTGGGCAGAGGCCAGGGCTGTGGGAGGTGGGAAGAAAGGTTTCTGTCTCCCCCTCCCTCAGCCCTGTAAAGTGTGCTTACAGTCCGGCTCCAGAACCTTGCCAGCTTGATTTTTCAGCATAAATAGCAAAATCAGAGAAGAGACAGGCTAACAGCCTGCACCTTCGGAGAAAAATGCCCCTTTGCCCAAAAGAAAGGGTTTCCCTACATGCCAGTGAAAGGTCTGATCAAGTGAGGCCATGTGTGGCCCTGTCCCCGGCACCTGAGCTGAGCCCCAGCAGTGCCAGGGGCTCAGGGGTCAGCCCTGGCAGGGCCGGACACAGGGTGCTGGAGTAACAGTGACGAGCATGAGAGTGGCTGACGTCGGGGAAGTGCTGGAGTGTCAGGCTGCCTGGGGTCTAGGCCTGGACACTTGCTGGCTGCGTGGGCGAGTGACCTGCCCCTAAACCTCCATCTCTTCATCTCTGAGACGGGGATCATGAGAGAACCCGCCTCGTGGGTATATGCAAGGATTGAGTGCTTAAGACAGTGCCTGGCAAAGATCAGTGCCCCTTTCTCAGTGCCAGGTGCCAGACTCTGTGCTAATTCCATTTATATGCATCTTCTCATTTAATCCTCATGAGGGAGGTGCTATTTATTATATTAACCCATTTCACAGATGACAAAACTTACCCAAAGTCCCAAAATAACTGACACAAGCAGACTTGCAATTCTCGGATCCAGACTCTGCCCCCCTTACCGCTGTTGGAAGGGACGGCCTTTCAGCTCTAACATTTCAGGTTCCCAGCCTGCCAGCCTGATGGTCCGTGCCTGGACCGTGGGGCCTGTCTGTGCTTTTGAATGGCAGAGCAGCCGAGAGCATAGGCTGGGGAGATGGAGAAATTGAGGTTCAAATCCTGTTTGTTCCTTGGCCATGTGTCCTTGGTCCTTTCTGAGCCTCACTTTCCTCGTCTGCAGAATGGGGACAGTAACAGCCGCGCCTCTAGGTTGTGGTGAGATGATGTGTGTGGAGGGCTCTGCGTGGTCCTGGCGCTTGGCAGGTGCTGGGTAAGTAGAGGCTGTGGGCAGTTTTAAGTCTTTCTTCTTACCCAGAGACGCGGGCGAGCGGAACATGGAGAGGCCAACAGGCTCCTCCTCCGAGCTTCCTCCTCCCCCAGGTGCAGGCCGCTTGGCTCCCCCGGGTCTCCAAAGCCCGGGCCGGCTTCCACTTGACTTCCTAAGTCCACACCAGTGAGGCCCTGCCCCGGGAGAGGAGTTAAAAATAAAGCCCAGCCTTCAAATCCTTCAAGTAAACACCCAGCTCTCTAAAAATAGCACCTTTGCAACAGGTCTCCGGAGCCAGGCCGGGCTTAAGCGATGGCGCTTGGTCAGGCTGGTTGTCGCAGCCAGGCGGGTCCGGGCCAAGCCTCCACGTCACCCTACCTTGCCACCGAGCCTCTGGTCCTGAGGGGGGACCAAGTGCCCATTATTCGTCTCTACCCCTTTCTCTCTGTCTCCACTACCGCTGGCACCTCTCACCGCACCACTGTGAGGGCCCCTCATCAGCACTTCACTCCCCTTCCTGCCCTCTGCTCTTCTCTGCACCATAGCTGGAGTGAGCTTCTAAAAATGTAAGCCTGACCATGCCACTCTGGCAAACAAAACTTTCACGGGGTCTTTAGTTTGGATTCCCCTGAAAACACAGCCTGAGAGGAGGATCTGGGTGCAGGAAGTTCATGTGGGAGGTGACGCCAGGACGGAGGAAGTGAGTGGGGAGTGTGAGATGGGGAAGAAGGAAAAGCCAATATGAGTGTGTGTTATCCAGTCATCATTGCAGGCCACGGGGACTGGATTGGGCAGGGACCTTGGTCCAGAATGCCACCCTGATTGTGCACATGGAGGGTTAGGGAGGTGTGGGCAAAACTCTCTCCTCTGGCTCCAGTCCCCCATTCAGTGAAGATTTCCCCAGGGAGCATAAATCCCCTGTACTTCTGGGCGTGCTTGCACTTGAGGTGGGGGTGAGGAGCCTCCTGCAGCAGCTGAGCAGACTCTGGGCAGAAGGCGGAGAGCTGTGCTTGCGTGGGATGCTCGCTGGTGGTGCTGGGGGAATCTTACCATATGTGGAACTGCCCTCCACAGCTATGGATGAAACTGGAAGATTGAGGAGCTGCAATATGGGCATCAGTGGCATCTGCCTGTAGGAGGAATTTCAGATTCCTTCATCCCGCAAGATCCCTCCTCTCTGGCTCCAGCTTGCCCCCCAGCCCCATCTCACACCCCTCTCCCCATCGCTCACCTTCAGCCACAGTTCCTCCAAAAGGCCATTCTCTTTCCTGCCCACAGCCCTTTGCACATACTGTTCCATTTGCCTGAAATGCTTTTCCCTTACTCTTTACCTTGCTAACACTTTCTTGTTCATCAGGCCTCCTGCAACTCAAATGTTTCTTCCTCAAGGAAGGCAGCTCTGAGCTCCCTTCTCATCTGGGTTCCCTGTTTTATTGTTCCTGGTACCCTATGTGCCCTGCCTCAACTGTACCGACCCCCTCATTGTCCTACTCGTCTGTCTTCCCTGCTTGGTTCTACACTCCTGGAGGACAGGGACCCTGTGTGCCGTGTGGGCGTGTGCTTGGAGTGCTCTAGCATGGCTGACGTGGCGTGAGAGGGGAGGACGACAGAGGCCAGGGAGAGTGCGGGGTGGGGCAGGGACAGGGCGCTAGCCAATGTGGGAGACCCTAGCCACATGTGAAAATTTCAATGTAAATTAATTGAAATTAAATAAATTAAAAGTTCTGTCCTACGGTCGCTGTAGCCACGTGTCAAGTGCCCAGTGGCTACCGTATCGGAGAGCACGGACGTAGACTAGATCCCTCATTGCTGAAGTCCCGTTGGGCAGGCCGCGGTAGGGCCTTGCAGGTCACTGCAGGGCGACAGCCTTGCCCCCACATAACTGGGCACACTTCCTGGGGTCCTTTCCTCACCTCTCAAAGTGGGTATGATTAAAGCATGCAAGGCCATTTGGTCCAGCCCCAGCCAACGTCGGAATGCCTTTCCCGTCATCCTTGCCAAGCTGTCCTTCAGTGGCTGCTTCTGTGTCTCCAGGCATGGGAGACTCACCACCTCTCAGATGGTCCAGGCCAACTTTGGACAGCTTTGACTTTTGGATTTGCTAAAACCAGAAGAATGTTCTGCCTTTCCATACCTTCTACACGTTGGTCCCAGTTCTGCCCTCGGGGACAGTATCAGTTAGAACTGTGTTCAGCTGCAGGTAACGGAACCTGTCCATTGTGTCCTAACCACTGGGCTCACCGTCTCACGTGAGAAGATCAGAGAGGCAGTGCAGGGCTGTTGTGGCTGCCCCCTGCTGCCCTCAGGGACCCACCTCCATCTGCCTTTCCCTCCTACTCTCTTTGGAGTGAGACTTCTGTCCTCGTCCTCAGAGATGGCCACTGCACTCCTGGCTTCACCTCTGCGTTCCAGGGCAGAGGTAAAAAAAATGCAACAGCCTTTCTTCACGGGGAAGTGAAGCCGAAGCAGGGATTTACATCTCCTCCCGAATGGGTCACATGGCTTCCCCTACGTGCAAGGAACCCGGGAAGGTGAATATTTCTGTCGGGCACATTGCTTCCCTAAATGACATTAGGCTTCCATCAGCAGGGAAGAAGGAGAGAGTGGAAGTTTGGGGAGCAGCTAGTAATGTCTGTCCCTGAGATTTAAAGATTAAAGATTGTGATCCTAGCAACCCCAAGAGTCTGCTCCATCTCAGCCTCTCCAGGCCCTTCCCTCGGCCTCTGCTCTCAAGTCTCCTCACTTTCTCCATTTTCTGCGGGAGAAACAGAGGCACTGCATCATTTAGCGACCAAGAGCTCAGGTTTGGGGGTCGGATAACGCTGGTTCCTTGGGCACGTCACTTCCCCTAGCCTCACTTTCCCCAACTGTGGAACGTGGTGTAAATTGGTATAGTGCTGACTGCTGAGGGCCTTGTGAGGGCAAAATGAGATAACCCACGTGTGCCTGGCACGTAGTAATCACTCAGTAGTGGCCGTTGTCATTTTTATTATTATAACTAATATTGCTCTTACGTCAGTGATTCCTTCTGGTGCTGGTGAATGGACAACCAGAGAGCGCAGACCGGGTGAGCTCTGCCGGGGTCGCCTAGGTGTCACCATAATCCCAGCACTCACCCCAGGGAGAGCCTCTCCTTATGTCTTGGGGAGGGGTGTGGAGTGGGACCGCAGATGGGAGGGAGGGGCTGCAGTGTGGACCATCCCTAAAGCCACTTTTGGCTGAGCCGCATCCCTCGTGGGGCTGTCACATCACTGCTGAAGCTCTGATCCATCAGCCCAGCTCCTGCAAGCCTATCTGGGAAGCCCGCTGCCAGACCGTAACCCCATGGGACTTGGTATGGTCCTGCCGGAAGCCTGGCCAAGGGTGGGGGGGTGCCCAGGAGCTCTGACCCACCAGGTAGAGGGTCAGAAATGCCACAGAGCAGGTCATCTAGAAGGGGGCTTGTCAGAGGCTAACCTGGGGCAGCCTCCCGGGCCCCAGGGCTGCACAGCTCTTCCCTGACCACCCCAGCCGGGGTGATAGAGAGACACGCATCCTGCGGCAGAAAAGCCGCCTGGAGCCCGGATTATTTTTTCCTGTATTTTTTTAATAGGTTACCATTCATATGGTTCAAAACCCCACAGTTATAAATATGTAAAGTCTGTCTCCTCTGCCCGTTCCCCTCTTGTCAACACCTCCGCTCCTGAGAGGCAACTATTGTTTGTTGTTTCTTTCCTTTCCTTCCAGAGTTACTTTACACATATATTAAGGGGGAACTTATGAAATTGCTAATATTTGACCATTTTGACAAAATGGTGGTTTCATACAGTTCCACGTAACCTCAGCAAAGGCATATCTGGATTCCTACTTTTCTCTTTCTTACACAAAAGGTAGCAGATTATATGTACTCTTCTGAACTTTGCATTTTTCTCTTTGCTCTGTATATATCAGAGATCTTTTCATAGCTTTCCACATAAAGAACTTTGTCAGTTTTTTTACACCCACGTAGTGTTCCATTATATAGCTGCATCATAATTTATTTAATCAGGCCCCCGTTGCTGAACAGGATTGTCTGGGTAGTTTCCAGAATTTTGCTGTGTTAGATAAAGTTGTACACACCTCATTTCACCCATGGATCCGTAGATCTCAAGCATTGATTCCCAGAAGGACAATTACTGGATCAAAGGCTGTCAGGGGTGGTTGTCCCATTCTGTCTTCCCATCCACATCATGTGAGGGGGAGAAGGCGTCTGCCACTCACGTGATGAATGACCTTGGGCCAGTCCCTGCCCCCTGCGGGTCTCTGTTTCCTGGGGCACTGAGCTGTCTTTGCCTTGTCCTTGGAAAAACAGCCGTCCCAGACCCGCCTCCTTGCTTGGCCTTTCCCATGCCCCAGCCACGTGCAGCTATTGTAGCCGTGGTTTCTTTGGGAGATGACTTCAGCCCCGACTGAGGCCAAGGCAGCCCAGTGAGGTCAGCATGGAAGAGCAGCCAGAGGGACCAGCATGGGCAAAGGCACAGTGGTGTGACGGCATGGGGTAAGGCAGGATTTCCCAAATGCCAGTCACTGAGGTACCTTCCTGAGCCATGTACCGCATACCACCTGGGTAGTTGTTTCCTTACTGTTTAAAAAACATTTTAATTTTCTTAGACTTAAATTTATCTTTATAAAGGAACTTTACATTATTACCATAAATAGAAATCCAGTTAGATAAAGAGAAGTTAGCCAAATACACACACACAGACACAGAAAAAGAGAAAAATACACTGAAACAAAACATCATTAAACCATCCCTCAGTACTGCTGCCTCCTGAAAGCTCGGATCAAGGCTGCTTGCTGCTCTGCTCTCTCTCTATTAAAAACGGAAATACAATCACGAGCCGCACAGCAACATTGTGATCAATGACGGCCCGGATATACGACGGTGGTCCCATAAGATTAGCACCATGGAGCCTAGGTGTGTAGTAGGCTCGACCATCTAGGTTTGTGTAAGTGCACTCTATGATGTTCTCACAACGACGAAATCGCCTGACAACGAAGTTCTCAGAATGTGTCCCTGTGTTAAGTGATGTATGGCTGTGTAAGACACGTGTTAAAGACATATAAGCGCCAAATGAGAGTTTCTCACTGATGAAATCAGGGTGGCTGAAGTCATATTTTAAAGGAACAATGTTACCTAGTGAGTGTCCAGTACCTGTCATTTTTGGTCCTACCAGTAGTAGGCACCCTGTTCTGTAGAGACACTGGCCTGAAGGGCAGGTTTCTCTGCTCCCTCCTCACAGAGCCTCAGAGAGAGAGAAGTCAGTCTTTGGAAGGGCCCATGCTCCAGGAACCAGAGTTCGAGCTGAGAGGAGCCCAAGCTTAGACAGCCCTTGCACACAGTGGGCACTCACTAAATGCTCATCAGTGACTGACCATCAGTGAGCCTGAGGGGCTCTTATGAAAGAAAGTCAGGCATTCACACTAACAGGTGCCTTCCTGAATCTTTGCCAAAGAGACCGTCCTCCTCTCCTGTCCTCTTGTGACAAACAGTTTCCCTCACGGCTGATGCTTGCTGGGGGAGCGCTGGAATCGGAGACGCCCAGAGTGGATAGGAGCCCAGAACCTCTCTTGCCGCTTTTCCCTCACCTTCTTCCATCCTTCATTTGTTCGTGGGAAACAAACACACAGATGTAGCGCAGATCAAGCACAGGTTTATTTCTCACTCATGTAAAGTGCAAAGTGGGGTGCCCTCATCAGTGGGCAGCTCTCCTCCAAGCCACGATTCAGGGGCCCGGCCTCCCTCTGTCTTGTGGCTCTGCCGTCGTCATGCTCTTGTGCATCAAGCTGGTGAAAAGGGAAAACATATAGAAGGATGCAAGTGGGAGGTTTTTATGGGCCAGGCCGGAAGTAGGGCACATCCCTCCCTCTCACATTCCATTGGCCAGAATCCAGTCACATGGCCATGTGTTCCTGCAAGGGAGGCTGGGAAATGGTCTAGGCGTGTGCCCAGGAAGAAGCGGAAACTGCTACCTAGTCCCAGCCATGCTTAGTGAGCATGCATTCAAGGCCCTTTATCATCTGCCTCCATCCTATCTCTTCATTCACTCACATCATTGTAGGCTGAACTTTTCTCAGTTTCTTAAACACCCAGTACATAAGTGTGTGTGTGCACGTGTGTGTGCGTTTGTTTTCACACCCTTTTGTGCCTTGGCTCCTGCAGTTCCCTCTATTTAGAACACCTTTTCATCACTTCTTTCTTTTCTTCTCTAACCAGCTCACACAGCTGTGGAAATAAGACCACAGCCTCAGAATTTAAAATAAAACTTTATCGTTTTCTAAGACTACATGCACGGAGAAGGGAGGACGTGTGTCCGCAGCATGGAGGGGTCCTCGTCAGCTCCCCCAGTCCTTCACAGAGCAGATTGCAGGTTTTCCTTTCTATGCAGATGACTGCTGAGACCTGCTCAGCTAAGTAGGGGAGGGGAGACTTGGAGTCACAGACGGCAAACCTCAGGAGCTTTTTGTCAAGAGAGCGAGTAGCTGGTTTTCCAAAGGGCGGGGCCGGGGGGCGGGTTGCAGAAATTGCCCAGGGAGGAGGTAAAACATAAGGGTCTGAATCTGCTGAGACAGTTAACTTTTTTCTAATTATTGTCTATTCTGAGATGTACGTGCTGATTAAATAGCTGTGGGGTGCGGGGCCGGGGGAGGACGCGAACCCTGCTTCCCTGGGTTTGCCGATTTCCACGGTGTAAATACAGCCCTATGCTCGATTTCAGGCTGCCACTGTGCAGTCACTGAACGCAGAGCCGGGAAGATGTGTGAATAATGGGCTCTCGGGAGCAGCCGAGAGCTTGTGTGAGTGGCTCCGGCACGCTCTCAGCCCAGGCCTTGGTTTCCCCGTCTCTGCTCTGCTTCAGGCTGTAGCTCAGAGGTCCTATCTGTAGGGAAGCTAACCATGTTCCTTTTCCTTATGGGCTTCCTATTTTAGAAGCCTGAACATTCCAGATTGGGTTGTTCTTCTGCAGATCTTCTCTACTCGTCTGTAAGTTCCTTACGGCCAGAATTCTGGTTTTAAATTTCTTTATGTGCCTGTTCCATTGTCGGATGCCCACCCTTAGTCGGCACCCAGGAAATGCTTAGAGAAGGCAGGCAGGAAGGAGGACAGAGGGAGGTGGGGGTGAAGAGCCTGGCGGGGAGTCAGTTCCTGCTCTGTGACTTGTTGGCCGTGTGACCTCAGGCAAATCCCTTCACCTGTCTAGGCTTGTTTCCTCATCTGTGAAACAGGCTCCTGTATTTTCCTCTGCTCCAGCTAGACCAGGCCTATCACTGCGTGATAATTCTGACAATAATAATAGTCATGGCTACTGTTTACTCATTCAACACATTTTTATGAAGCGTCTACTGTGGCCCAGACGCTGCTCTAGGTGCTGGGGATTCATCCATGAACAAAACCATCAAAAATGCCTTCCACGTGGAGCTTACATTCTGCATTTGCAGTGAACTACAAACTGACCGAATTCCACAGGCGGCACCTCGTTTGGTCCCTGGGTAACCCCGGAGGGTGGAGGCATCGCTGGCCGCATTGTGCGCTGCAGGAAGTGAGGAGAAGCGGATGCAGGGAATGCAGAGGTCAGCCAGTGCATAAAGGGTAGAGACGGCCGGTCCCAGGACCTGGTTCTTAGCCATGATGACATGCCCTCTCCTACCCACATGCCCCCTTCCTGCCCACCTCGCTGCCTTCGCTGGGGCCGTCCCCGCCCTTCCCCCAGTGCCCTCTCTGCATCCCATCTGTTCCCAAGAACACATCCGTCAGCCCCACCGGCCGCCTGACTCCTCCCTGGTGCTGTCTTTCTCCACCTCGGGCCTTGTCTCCGGATCCTTCCTCCTTATCCCACCAGCCATGGTTGGTCACCAGGGATGGAATCTTTCTTTAGTTTGCTCCCTTGAGACACTTCTTTTCCTCCCCCTCCCCCTGCCACCCCAGGGCCCAGGCATGGACCCACAGGAAGAGCTCAATAAATACCTCTTAATGCAATGAAATCTTAGTTTTTCTCTGGCCTCTAGGGCAAGTCTTGGTTTTAAATGTCTTCATCGTAAGGGCTATTTATTCTTCCTGGGAAATGTGAAGGTCAGATCCTTTAAAACAAACAAAACTTCAGCAGCCCTTGTGTGCACCTGCTGTGTGCTGGGTATGGCGTTCGGTGCTGCAGGGCTTACAAAGATGACAGACTGAGGGACTGGCCCCGTGGCCGAGTGGTTAAGTTCGCGTGCTCCGCTGCAGGCGGCCCACTGTTTCGTTGGTTCGAATCCTGGGCGCGGACATGGCACTGCTCATCAAACCACGCTGAGGCAGCATCCCACATGCCACAACTAGAAGAACCCACAACGAAGAATATACAACTATGTACTGGGGGGCTTTGGGGAGAAAAAGGAAAAAAATAAAATCTTTAAAAAAAAGATGACAGACTGAGTCACTGATCTTCAGCCTCAGTTGGCATCTTAGTGTGGTCAAGGCTGAGATGACCACATGGTTGTGTGTGCCTGCGACAGCACTGGTTCCTGCTAGGTTCCAGCCTCCCTCTCGGCCCCAGCTGCCCTGGTTTGAGTGATAAGCTCTCTGGTCAGGCCAGACAAGACCTGAGGACAGGACCCCTCTTACTGCTCTAAGCGCTTTGTGAATACCAGTGCATTGAGTCCTCCCAACTCTGTGAGGTTGGTACTGTTATTCTCCCATTTCACAGATGGGGAAACAGAGGTGCAGACAGGTTAAGTAGCTTATTCAAGGTCACACAGCTAGGAAGAAGCAGGGCTAGGATTTGAATGCAGGTAGGCTGGTGCCAGAGTTCTCCCCCTTAACCACTACCCCAGTGAGACCTTCCCTAAGAGGTCCTCCCTGATCCCATGCTCAGGGCTAGACATCTCTCCCCCTCGCCCACCCCACCAGGAGCTGTGGGCTTATCCCCGCCCTGACCACTGGGACATGGTTTGGTGACAAGAAGACAGTCGCGGGCTCGGAATCTCCTCTGGAGCCCTCATGTCTGGCGCTGCGCCCGGGGCCAAGTCAAGTCTCTGGCTTTTTGAAACAAGGGGTGCGATTTTCCAGGGCTGGGGCTGGGTTTGGCCCTCCCTGTGGCTTCTTCCTCCCTGTGTGGCAGCAGGGGTGCCAGCCCCCAGGAGCAGATGTAGCTGCCTGGAATTCCTTCCCAAGGCTCCTTATCAGTTTTCAGAGCAGCCTGGGGTGGAGCGAGGGGGGTGTCAGGGCCACTGGGGGCTGCTCTGGGAAAAGCTGGAGTGCCAGAGCAGAGCTGCACCTGGGGAGGGGCCGGAGGCGGGGGAGGGTGCTGGGCGGGGCGGGCTCAGCTGTCACATTCCTCGGCTCACAGAAAGCTCTCCTGGGCGCCTTGTCCTTATTTAGGCAGGAGATGCCTGCTGACTCTGGCCGTGTGCGATGCCATTGTGGGGTGAGCTCACTGGCCGGAGTGAGCTGAGGTGGGGGGCAGAGCACGCCTGGAGCCAAGTCAGCGGGCTCTGGGGCAGGCGATCCCTGCAGACCCAGACTCGCTGGGGTGGGAAGTCCAACCCTTGGGAAGAAAAATCACTCTCTAAGTAATAATAACACAAATAGCAGGTCCCATTCATGGGGTCCCTACTACACACAGGGCACCAGCTAGGCTAGTCGGTAAGCGCCGGGAGGTGGGTTTCTTCTGTTCATAGTTGTACACCCAGATCTAGTCCGGGACGTGGCACACAGTAGGTGCTTAGAAAATACTTGTCAAGATGGAATGGATATACACTTCACATGCCACAGTCCACTTGATCCTGACGATAAGCCTAGTGGTAGCTCAGTGCTACTACTAACCCATTTTATAGATGGCGAATCTGAGACTTGGAGAGGTTCCATGAGTTGGCAAAGGCCCCTCAACTTGAAAGTAGAGGAGCTGGGGGTTGAAACCAGGTCGTCTGACTCCAGCATGTCAACGCAAGTAATCCATAATCAATCTACAAATCAAAATTGGGGTGAGTTTATTATGAGCCAGGTCTGAGGACTGTAGCCCGGGGCCTTCCCTCCCTAAGGAAGGAAGGGCACCAAAGAAGTGGGGTGTACAGAGTGGTTATACACCATCTTGGAACAAAGAGCATCCATCACATATGACAGGAATGTCTCTGTTACTACTGTCAGGAGATGCTTCTCTGGCACAGCAGGTCGGTGGTCACAAGGTGAGCACAGCAGGTCAGTAATTAATCCTTAGTTTCCAGAAAGAGATGCTTATCCTTCACGAAATGCCGATATCGGGGGGAAGCTACATCCCTATCTTTAAGGGCATCACTCTTGTCTTTGGGGCATAGTAAATGTTTAAAGCAGATGTACAACACATGCTCGACAGGCCACGCCAGGCCCTTTTGAAAAAATAGAGTCAGACCGAATTAGCTTTAAACCAGATGGCTTCCTCAGATACTCCAGTATGTCCCATTGCTGTTCATTTATTTACCAAACACTAACTGATACTTCCATCTTTTTTTTTTTTTTAAAGATTGGCGCCTGAGCTAACGTCTGTTGCCAATCTTCTTTTTCCTTCTTCTTCTTCCCAAAGGCCCCCCAGCACATAGTTGTCTATTCTAGTTGTGAGTGCCTCTGGTTGTGCCATGTGGGATGCCACCTCAGCATGGCCTGATGAGCGGTGCCATGTCCAGGCCCAGGATCCGAACCAGCGAAACCCTGGGCTGCCGAAGTGGAGTGCGCGTACCTCACCCCTCAGCCACGGGGCCGGCCCCCCGTCTTCTTCCTTTGGTGTAGCCACTCTGGATTTCCTGGCTTTCTCCCTTTGCTGGCTCGCGAGTTGGGTTATATATACCTTCTTATGCTTAGTTTCCCACCTGTAAAATGGGAACTGATAGTGCACTCTACCTTAGAGAATGTGGTGGGGATTAAGTGAGATGACACATGCAAATGCCGTAGCAGAGTGCTGGGCACACAGTAGGTACTCCCCAAGTATCGCCTGTTAGTAATGGTGATGGTGATGATGACGTGCCCCAGGGGATTCAGCATCCTCCTGGCGGGGTGGGACCCAAGCAACAGAGTGGGCAAAAGGTGAGGCCATTCGCCAGCAGGCTCCACCCCCTCCTGGAGCATTGTGACAATCGTGGCCTTCTGCAGAGGGCCACTCCCAGGCTGTCTGAAGCCTCCCCGGTTCCCAGAGCAAGAGGCTGGAAGGGATCTGGGGTCCTACCCTCGGTTCATACCTGGTAGGCAATCACACTCTTGTGTCACTTGATTGCTCAAGGCTTCCACGAGCACCGGCCATGTGCCCAGGCCTGGGCCAGCTCCCTAGAGGAGGCAGAAGCAGGGCCAGCTGGCCTCCCTCGGGGTGCCCGTGGCCACACTGTGGAGTGGCGGCAGAGCATGGTGTTGGAGAAACAGGGACTCTGGGGCCAGGCTGCCTGGGTTCCCCTCCTTGCTGGCTGTGTGCCGTTGGGCAGGTTGTTGAAGTGCCCAGCACCCCAGTTCCCCCTCTGTCACTGAGGATTTAGTACTGGTATTTCTCTTACCAGTGTTGTCCGGGTGAGTGATATAGCGTGTGTAAGCAGGAGACCAGGGCCTGTCGCGTGGTAAGTGACCCTTCCAACATGTCTGTAACAGAGGAACAATCACAATGATTTATTTTCAATTATTGAAAACGATCACACAGGCTTCTCTGGGCCTCGGGTCCTCCTCCTTGTTACCGTCTTGTTCTTAAATGAGGGGAGATGGTTTCTAAGGGTCCTTCCAGCTCTGTGAGTCTCACAGTCAGATAAATGTGATCCGCACAGCACAACATTTACCTAACAGATGCCCATGAGCTCCTGCTGTGTGCCAGCCTCTGTTCTGGTGGCAGGCGCACAGCAATGAGGCTTCTGCCCCTTGTGGGGCCCACAGACTAGTTGCAGGAAGATGAAGTAGTCTGGCAATTAAGTGCAGGGGATTGCAAGAGCAGAGAGCCGGCAGTCAGGGTAAGCTTTCTTGAGGAAGGGTCCTGAAGGATGAATAGGAGTTTGCCAGATGAAGACGTAAAGGATAAGACTGGGGAGAAGAGTTCCCAGGAAAGGGAACAGCCTGTGTAAAAGCCCCAGAAATGGAAACAATAGGGCACGTGTGAAGAACTGGAAGTTTCTGGCTGTCTGGAGGGCTGGTTTGGATTAAGACCAGAGAGACTGGCAGGAGCTAGGTCATGAAGTGGTATACGTGTAACATCGTAACACATTTCCACTTTATCCTCCAAGCTCTGGGAACAGCACTGAGCGGTCTTAAGGAGAGGGTCAAGATCATATTTGTTGGGGATGGCCTGTGGCGAAGGCTTCCTGGACCAGATGGGGCATAAGAAGGAAAACTTACGTGCAGGGTTAGTGTCTGGCCGGACACTCTTGTAACATCGTGCCAGTTGTTAAAGTTCTGAAAGATTCCAGTTTGTACCAGTTTGTGACCAGCAGCTGCCCTGAGACCCCTAAGTGCTCCCCACCCCGTGTTACTGTCCTGTACTCGTGGCCTCTTGCCCAGAACCTTGTCTTCCCCAGGACCCAGAAACTAAATGTTTAACCACCTGGCACAACAGGAGGGCCTCCACACCATTCTCATTGGTTGGCGCCCCTATGCGGTTACTGGATATTTTTAATGTCACCCCGCTGCCTCCATCTCAGTCAAGCCTTCCAGCTCCAAGAAAGCATTAGAGAACACAGCACAGAGCAGGACCAGTCCAGGAGACCTGGGTGTTAACCCAGTCCTTGCCTTCTTCCTGTGGGGTACACAAGGCTTAGACTGGAATGTCCCCTGGGGCCCACCCTGCACTGGATGACACAGGCTCAGCATCAGGCCACCAGGGGCTCAGCCCCAGCCTTGCACTTCCCAGCTGTGTGGCTGCCCTGGGTCACACTGCCTCTTGGAGCCTATTTCCCTGCCTATTTAGTGGCCATAACAATACTACGCCTTAGAGTTGTTGTAAGGAATACATTAAACCATAGCTCTAAAAGTCCTCCCACTGATAGGTGCTAGGTTTCTAAAATATATTTACTTATTTTGGAATAGGCATCCTATATGCACATGCAAAAGATCTGAAGAGGTCGTATCAGTCAGAGTCCTGGCAGGAAGGGGTGTATTCAAAAGATTCAGTTGAAGAGAGTTTAATGAAGCTACTGTTTTGTTTTCCAACTTTATTGAGATACAATTGACATATAACAATGTGTGAGTTTCAGGTGCACAATGTGTTGATCTGATACAGTTATATATTGCAAAATGATCACCACTTTAGCATTATCTAATACCGCTGTCATGTCACATAATTACCATTTCTCTTTTCTGGTGGTAATATTTAAGACCTTCTTTCTTTCTCTCTCTCTTTCTCTCTCTCTCTCTCTTTCTTTCTTTCTCTCTCTCTCTCTTTCTCTCTCTCTCTTTCTCTCTCTTTCTCTCTCTCTCTTTCTCTCTCTCTTTCTCTCTCTCTCTCTTTCGTTCTTTCTCTCTCTCTTTCTCTCTCTCTCTTTCTTTCCTTCAAGATTGGCCCTGAGCTAACATCTGTTACCAATCTTCCTCTTTTTGCTTGAGGAAGAATGTCACTGAGCTAAGGTCTGTGCCAGTCTTCCTCTATTTTGTATGTGGGACGCTGCCACAGCGTGGCTTGATGAGTGGTGTGTAGGTCCGCACCTGGGGTCCAGACCCACAAACCCTGGGCTACCAAAGGAGAGCGTGTGAACTCAACCACGACGCCATCAGGCCGGCCCCAGGACCTACTTTCTTAGCAAACTGTGCTTCCACTGATTGCTGAAGTGCAGCCAGACCTCAGTCATACGTAGTCAGCCAGGCAATTCCCAGGCCCCGATGGACTAGCCTTTCTTTGGGGATGTAGGGGACATTACTGCTAGTAACCACTAGCCCTGGGCCCTCTCAGACAGGCAGGGTGAATGCTGGGGATAAAATTCAGGGCCTCACAACGCCCCTGGGGGAAGAAGCTGGGTTGTGTCTGGGCCCTTCTGGAAAGGGCTTGACCTGCGGCAGCATGCAGATGTGTGGGTCAGCGCAGGCTGCGGCCCCACACGGGCCTGGATTCAGGTGCCTGCAGCTCTGGCACTTACTAGCTATGAGCCTTGGGCAGGTAATTTTCTGAGCCTCCATTTCCTCTCCTGTAAAGTAGGTTGTCTTGAGGTTGACGTGCAATCACACAGGTTGTTCTAGCTTCTTGTTGCTACTGTAACAAATTCCCACAACCTGGGGGCTTAAAACAACACAAATTTCTTCTCTTACAGTCCTGGAGGTCGAAAGTCTGAAATTAGTCTCACTGGTCTAAAGTCAGGCTGTTGGCATGGCTGGTCCTTCTGGAAGCTCTGATGGGAGGAGCCGGTTCCTTGACTTTTTAGCTTCTTCGTGGCTGCCCGTTCCCTGGCTTGTGGCCCCTTCCTCCATCTTCAAAGAGTGTCGCTCCAGGCTCTGCTTTTGTCTTCCCGTCCTTTGCCTTCTCCTCTTCTGTCATCACATCTCCCTCCACTTCCCTCTTTTAAGGACACTTGTGATTACACTTAAGGCCTGTGGCGTAATCCAGGAGAATCTCCCCATCTCAGGATCCTTAATTTGATGGTATCTGCAAAGCCTCTTTGCCATATAAGGTAACATTCACGGGTCCCAGGGATCCACACTCGGATATCTTTGGGGCCATTATTCAGCTGACCACATAGGTCAAGTGTCTGGCACATAGTTAGCACTCATTAAACAGCACCTCTTATTACCTTGACCCCCCCCCCCCCCCCCCCCCCCCGGCTGGGGCTCATGCACTCACTCACACATGGAGGACACTTCCCAGCAGGGCTGGCGGCTCCTCCTTAAGAAGGGGAGAAGGGTCACCATAAAACAAGATCTGGAAAAGGTTGCCTCCGAGCCCTGGGGATTTCAGGCTGGGATTTCAGGGTGAGGAGGTTCTGCGTAGGGCCTCTGGGTGGCACAGACCCCCAGACTCAGAACCCATGCCCCCCACTTTGACTTGAACAAATCCTCTTTCTGAATTTTCCAAACACTTGCATAGAGCTTGCTGTCAGCCAGGCTCTGTTCTAAATGCTTTATGTACACAAATTCGCTCTATAATCCACACAACCCTGTGAGGTAGGGGCTGTTCACATCCTCATTTTACAGATGGAAGAGTCAAAGCACAGAGAATTTACACGAATCACCCACAGTCACGCAGCTGTGCTCCTGACCACCTCACAATAGCCAAATGTTAACGGCAATTTTTTCTTAAAAAAAAAAATCTATTTTCCAAAATTTTCAACAAAAAGCCATAATATTTTTTTAAATTTTTTAAAAAATATTTTATTTATTTATTTTTCTTTTTTTTTTAAAGGTTGGCACCTGAGCTAAAAACTGTTGCCAATCTTTTTTTTTTTTCTTCTTCTTCTCCCCAAAGCCCCCCAGTACATAGTTGTATATTCTAGTTGTGAGTGCCTCTGGTTGTGGCATGTGGGACGCCGCCTCAGCATGGCTTGATGAGTGGTGCTAGGTCCACGCCCAGGATCTGAACTGGCAAAACCCTGGGCCACCAAAGTAGAGCCCGTGAACTTAACCACTTGGCCACAGGGCTGGCCCCAGCAGCCATATTATTTTATACTATATATTTTATACGTTTATATTTATAATATATAGCATAAAAATAACAAAACACGAATTATGAGCTTGTAACCCACCAGATCGGCTTGCTCCTCTAGCCTTCTATTTGTTCTGCTCTCAAGACTTTTTCACCTTGTCTTATCTGTCCTACCAGACTCTATATCCTTCCAGAGTGGGAGCCGTGTCTGGCTCAATGGTCATTCTGATGATAACGGGCAAGTGACTTAAGCTGTCGGTGTCTCAGTTTCCTCATCTGTAACATGGTTGTGCTGCCCACCTCATAGGCTGGTATGAACCCTTAGGTTATTTCTCATTTTTTCTTATTGGAAGCAGTGCTCATAGACCTATATGTAAAAGCTAAAACTATAAAACTCTTAGAAGAAAATATAGGAGTAAATCATTGTCTTAGATGGGACACCAGAAACATAGGCAACAAAAGAAAAATAGATAAATTGGACTTCATTAAATTTAAAAACTGCTATGTTTCAAAGGACATCATCAAGAAAGTGAAAAGACAATCCACAGAATGGGAAAAATATTTGCGAATTATATATCTGATAAGGGACTTGTATCTAGTATATAAAAGAACTTTTACAACTCATAATATAAAGACCAAAAAAAAAAAAACAGTTAAAAATAGGCAGAGGATCTGAATAGACATTTCTCCTAAGAAGATACATAAATGGCCATTAAGCACATAAAAACATACTCAACGTCATTAGGCATCAGGGAAATGCAAATCAAAACTACCATGAGATGGCACCTCTCAAACCACTAGTGTGACTGAAATAAAAAGGATGGATGATAACAAATGTTAGCAATGATGTGGAGAAATTGGAAGCCTCATACGTTACTGATAGAATGTGAAATGGTGCAGCCACTTCAGAACCAGCCTGGCCGTTCCTCAGAAGGTAAACATGGAGTTACCATATGATCCAGCAATTCCGCTCCTTGGTGTCTACCCAAGAGGAGTGAAAACACACATCCACACAAAAACTTGTACACAAATGTCCATAGCAGCATTATTCATAGGAACCAAAAGGTGGAAACAACTCAAATGTTCATCAACTGATGACCAGATAAACTAGGGTTCATCCGCCCAGTGGACCGTTATTTGGCGAGAGGAAGGAATGAAGTGCTGATACGTGCTATAGCGTGGGTGAACCTTAAACAATGTTTGGACGACCTATCCTTCTACAAGAATGCATATTTACATCCCAATTTGTAGGCAGTCCATAGAGTTTTGAAAGGGAATTGCTGGGAGTATTGTTATAATAATAACAAAAACCACGATAATGATGATAGCTAGTTTTTGTTAAGTGCTTGGTTTATTATGCTAAGCACTTTTGTATTATCTCATTTCGGACTCTTAGTAATTTTATGAGGTAAGTATTATTATCTCCATTTCACAGTTGAGGAAACTGAGGCCGGAGAGCGAAGGTCAGATACCCACAATGTGATGGTCTGCAATTTGGGCTTGAGCTTGGGCCCTTAACCCTCTATGTGAGGGGCTTCCCAGCAGGGGCTTAGCACTCGTTTGCCGAGTGAATGGAGTCCTGAGGGTGGGGTGGGGAGGACTGCCCCTGTCAGTCAGGGCCCCCTAACTGGGCCCTTGCCTGCATCCTTGGCCGGGGCAGGGGGTCTTTCTCCAGGGAGCCCTCTGGGCGGGTGGCCAGCTGTGGCTCCTCCTCATGGTTCCTCTGACCATGATTATTCTGGGGGCAAGGGCCATGGCCGTCCAGAGCCGGGGCGAGGGGCCATTTTGGGAGAGGGCAGGCCAGTGGCATGGGAAGCAGCCCCCCAGGAAGACCCTTGGCAGCACTGTCCCTGTCAGCCACCTCAGCAGCCTCCAGAGAGGCTGAGCTGGGGACTTGGATTATCTGCCTCTGTCCTGCAAACCTGCCGTGGGCTCCTTGTTCTGAACAATTGTATTTTTTCATTTTCATTTAACAAATTAGTGACATTTAGTACATTCAGGATTTTTTTCCTCCAAAAAACTGTGCTTGTTATTTAATTTATTTCCCAAGCCCCTCTTGGCACTTCGTCTGTCCTGGCCTCTGTTCTCAGTCCCTGCACTGTTTCTCCGAGGCTGGTGCTGGTGTTATCCCCATGTTACAGATGAGGAGACTGGGGCTCCGGGGGCTCAGCCTTGCCCAAGGGTCTAAGGAGCAGAGCCAGGACTTGCACCGAGGCAGCCTGGCCAGCCTGGCCCCCTCAGCTGCTCCACCATGAGGCGTATGGGCTTTGCTCTGCACCCCTGTTCATCCGTTGATTTTCAGAGATGTTGCATGATTGTCTTGGCAGACCTGCATTAGGCTGCGAGCTCCCCAGGTGGCTGCTGGTCCTATTCCTCTCCATCCGTGGTCCCCGCATGTGGAGGACCTGGCCCAGAGTCAGTGCCAGCAGGGCAGCAGCTTGGTGTGATGGGGAAGAGCTTGGGCAGATTCACTTTCTAGCTGTGTGACCTTGAGAAGGTGACTCCCCCTCTCTGAGATCGTATGTGTAAAGCCATAGCACAGAGCTGGGCACAAAGTGCTCGACAAATAACAGATTAATATTATTAATAAGAGTAGTAGAAGAGACAGTTGTTGAGTGAGTGCATTAGAAAGGGGTCGGCAGACTTTTCCTATAAAGGACAGGAACGTCAATATTTTTGGCCTTGCAGGTCATACAGTCTCTGTGGCAACTACTTAACTCCTGACCATATGTAAACAAGTGGGCGTGGCTGTGTTCCAATAAAACTTTATTTATATGGCCACTGACATTTGAATTTCATGTAATTTTCACATGTCAGAAAATATTACTCCTTTGGTTTTTTTTAACCATTTAAGTATATAAAAACCATTATTACTTCACAGGTGGTACAAAAACAGGCAGCAGGCCGGATTTGGTGTCCCACCGTAATTTGCCCACCCCTACAATAGAATGTGGCTCTACAGGGGATTTTCTGATGCTTGGTTTCCTCTTGTAGCCACAGTGCCCAGAACACAGTAGGCACTCTGTCGAGTTGCGTTAAATACACAGAAGCGGGTCTGGAGCTGGCCTTTAAGGCTGGGAGGGTGGACGGAGGGCCAAGAGCCTTCCAGATGGGAGAACAGCCGGAGCAAAGGCATGGAGTCAGGGGCCAGGCCAGCGAGGGTCCCTCTCTGGCCCAATGAAGCCATCAGTGCCTAGTGGAGGTTCTAACTGGGCGTTGAGGGCCGGGGCGGGGCGGGAGCTCTCAGACGTGCTTCAGTTAGGGTTAGCCCCCTCCCTCTGTCCCTCAACCACCAGCCTTATTTTTAACCCTGCTGACGAAAGATAATCCGAATGAAATCAAGAAGAGTGACTGATCCCTGCCCCTCCCCCTGCCCCAGTTACTGCTCCTTGCCTTCCCCCCAGCAGGGTCAGAGCCCTCCTAGGAGACCCTCCCCCAGAGGCACCAGGCCAGACCCCAGGACCGGTGGTGGGAGAAGAAATGGTTCTTGCATTTCCCTTCCAGGAGCCAAACTCGGGGAGGGTCCTGGTGCTTAAAGAGAACTGCTCCAGGCTCTGGGGGGTTGAGCAGGCTGGGAACTGCCGAAAATAGAGCTGGATTTTCTCTCTGTCTGTCTAGCACATGCTTCTCAAACTTCAGAGAGCAGTGGAAGCATCTTGAGAGCTTATAAACATGGATTCCTGGCTTCTCCCCCAGAAATTCTGCTTCACTAGATCTGGGGTGGAGCCCGAAAATCTACGTTTCTAGCAAGCTCCCAGGTGATGAGGGGGCTGGGAGGGCATGGACCACACTGCGAGTGGCACTGGACTGGAAGCCGTGGCCTCTGGGCAACAGCAATTTGGCCGGCCCTTCACCCTCTGAGCTGCCAGATAGACCCCATCAGGACTGCCTCGGGCCGAGGGTCTGCAGAGCTTTGAAGGCTGTGCTAAGTAGTTGGGACTTTATTTTGAGCACGGTAGGTAGCCTTGCAAAGATCTTGAGCAAGAGGTGAGGCTATTGGATGTATGGGGTAAGCCAGCTCATGGTGGCGCTGCGTGCAGGATCCATTGTAGGGAGCGAGCCTGGAGGCAAGGAGGTGGCAGATGGGGGTGGGGGCTTTGCAGGAGGAGTGAAGAAGGATGGAGAGGTGGGCACATTCTAGAGCTTAGAGGGAGTAGAAGGGACAGTAGGTGACTGGTGGCTGTGGATGTGGACGGGGATGAGGAGGGAGCGTGTGGGAGAGCACTGGGATTCTGGCTGGAAGGCTGGGGAGCCGGGGAGCCATTCCTGAAATCAGAGCCACTGGTGAGGGGAGGGCTGATAAGGGATTCGATCGGTCAGCCAGGCTGATGGACGCGGGCAGGAGTGAGCTTCCTTCCAGCACAGCAGCCCTCACTGCCTTGGGCTGTGTGGCCTCCCCCCTCTCAGCCCTGTTCTGGCTGCCCTGAAGAGTTCACAGTTGATCCCCGAGAATCTTCCAGGGCTTTGGGTGAAGGCTGCCGTTCCGGCCTGCGGAGTCCTGCAACACTGCTTCCCGGGCACTGGGAAACAAGCCTCATCCAGCTTGCGTTACCAAAAAAGGACATTTTCTCAGTTTGAAGGTTTGCCCAGCCCCTTCCCTCCTCCCCCCACCTGGGGTTTCAGGTTTCCAGGGAAGTGTTTCTGGAAAGTTCAGGACTTTGAATCACACATACCCATGTACAGGCATATATGAGCCTGGGGATATGCATGTACGACTCGCAGTTTTGATGTCATAAATGGCATCTTCCTCCTTCTCCTCCTCCTCCCTCACCACCACCACCATTATCACCGCCATCACCACCACCACCACCACCACCACCGCCACCACCACCACTCAGCCCCATGATGGGCTAAACACTGTCATATGCTGCCTCTCTTTAGTTTTCACAGCAACTCCCTGAGGGGAGAAGTATTGTCTTCGGGGTACTGATTAAGAAACTGAGGCACAGAGAGGCACAGCTACTCACCAAGGTCCTAGAGCCCCAGTGGGATCAGGACTAGGCTGAGGCAAGGGAGGCGAGTCACACAAATGCAGGGTCTGATCCAGTCTTTATTCACGTTTTGTTCATAGCTTGTTCATCAGGGATTGTTTTTGCACTAATTTTGACTTTTAAAAATAATGCGATAGAATAGTATTTATCTTGATTACTGAGTTTTTTGGTATCGCCCTAAGTTTTGAGCCCAGGTGAATGCCTCACTTGCCTCACCCTGGCCGCGGCCTCGGCAGAGCCACAGTTGGAATCCAGGGCTGCTGACGCCAAAGCCGTGCTTGTAGCTATTGCCGATGCTGCGCCCTGGTCCGTACACGTACGCGTGTGCGCTCACTTACGCATTCTTTCATTCAGCAAAATATTCTTCCCTCCAGTAAACGTTGTGGCAGTGTGGCAGAGTGGAGAGGGCGGGGGCTTGGGAATCAGACTGTTCTGGGTTGGAACTGCACTCCTCGTTGCTGAGTGGAAGTGTTGCCCGTCGTTAAGGGCACAGACTCCAGATCCCAGAAAGCCTTGGTTTGAAAGCTCACTCTGTCGCATGCCAGCCGTATAAGTTTGGGTGAGTTCCTTCGAGCCTTCTGTGGCCTGGATTTCTCCTCTATAAAGAGGGATGATAGTAATAACATCTGCCACGTAGAGTTATTGTGGGAATTAAAGGAGGATTTCCGTAAAGCCCTTGGCATGTGGTAAATGCTTTGTAAGCAAAGCATCATTTTGTGTTATTAAGCATCATTTTGCATCCTGGACCAAGATACCTGTCTGAGACTCAATTTCCCCACCTGTGAAGTACGGACAGTGAAAACTACTTCCCAGGCAGTTGTGAGGATTGGAAGGGATAACATAGGTAAAGGGCCTGGGACGGGGCAGGAGCTTAATAAAATTTATCTCCCCGATCAGGGGCTCAATTCTGTGCTGGAGACTGAGATACAGACACACACACACAGACACACGCACAACTCTCCCAGTAGTTAACTCGTCTGCATGTGTGGGCACTGATTTGACCTTTGAGTTTCCCAAAGGCACAAGCTCTTACTCCCCCCAGGGCCTTTGCACATGCTCTTCTCTCTACCTGGCTTGCTGTCCCCTCCTCACCTCTATGGGCCTACTTTATGTGTTTCTCCGTCTTAGCCTGAATGTCACATCCTCACGGGAGTCCTCCTGACTGCCCCCTCCACTGCCGAGCTGCATCAGGTCGCCCTGTTCTGCATGCTCAGTGCATTCTGTACTCTT
Organism: Equus asinus; assembly: GCF_041296235.1. Lineage (NCBI taxonomy): Eukaryota > Metazoa > Chordata > Mammalia > Perissodactyla > Equidae > Equus > Equus asinus. Next base: position 34,569,138 of record NC_091804.1, on the reverse strand, counting down.
CCTTCATGACACGTCTCACAACTGCAGTGAAGAATTTTTTATTTAATTACATTTCATTAAATAACTTTGTTGTTTATTTACTCCCCATCCCCCCTCACTGGACAGTGAGACAGGCACCAGGCTTGTCTCGTCCACAGGAATCTCTGTCCTCAGCTCCTGGCCACGTGAGTGGCACATGCTCCAGAGTGCGCTCAAGCACACAGGCCCTGGAGTCATCTGGCCTGGGTTCAGAATCCCAGATCTTGCACTTAATGACTCTGAGAGCTTGGGCAAGTTATTGAAGCTGTCTGTGCCTCAGTTTCCTGTTCTGTAAAATAGGGAAAATAGTAAGAGCACTGGCTTCCTAAGGCATCACGAGATTACGTGAGCTCATCCCTGCAACTCCTTTAGAGCGGTGCCTGGCCCATCAGTCAGGGGCTGTGACTACTTAGTAGTTACTAATAGTTATTAGTATTAGTGTTATTAGTCAGGCTAGACTAACAGCTGAAACAAACATGCCCCAAATCTCAGGTGCTTAACGGAATAAACGTTGAAGACTTGTTTAAATGTTCCACATTTAGTGTTTAAATTTAATGCTTAAATGTCCCACATTCCAGTGGGTCTGTGGGCCCGGGACTTTGCTCCATGCAGTAATCACTTATGGATCCAGGTTCCTTCCACTGTGTTTCTTAACCTGGGTCCGCAGGGGATTCTCTGGGTATAATTCAGGGAGTCCATGAACTTGGATGCTGTCATAGATTAGATTCCCTAGAAGCTGGATCGAAGATGGGGATTCTGTGCAGGTGTTTATTGAGGGACCACTCTCAGGAGAGAGGGGGGTGAGAGAGGTGGGATGAGATCGGGAAGTAGCCAAGCCAGGGTGTGGTCTTACGTGGAGTCTTGCTTCAGCCTGATCCCACAGGAACTCTGGACCCAGGATAAGACCACAGAGTTGCTTCCTCCTGGGACAGGAGGGGGCTGGGCAGTGTCATTAGTCATTGGTTGGGCTTTCTGGGTTGGGGGAGCTAGGGGGTTTTGACCTCTGGAATAAGATGGCTTCTTGATTGCAATTCTCTGGGACAGCAATGAGCCATTAGCAATCGGCTGAGCAGCTGGGGGTGGGTGCATTTGCCCAGTGAAGGGATCTGGGCAGGGTACCAGCGGTCTACATCAGATGGGAAAACTACATCTTTATTTTTCTTAACCTCTAACTGAAATTTAGCATTTTCTTTAATTATGGAAGCAGGCAATAAACCACAGTAGTATTAGAAGTATCTGTGACTTTGTCACCAATAGAAATCACAGATATTTTCATGTCACGTTACTATTGTTGCAGTATCCTTGAAATATCCTTTATGCTAATGTATACTTTAAAACTGTGGTAGTTAATAGACCTGCTAGTATTTTGTTTAATGTATTAATAAAGAAGGACATATATTATTATATTACAAATTTGTTCCTTTAGATATTTTGGTAACAGTGTGTCAGTATAATTGCATCCCTTTGTAATCCTATGTAATTTATGCATTTCAAAACATTATTCTGAGAAGGGGTCCATTAGGCATCACCAGATGCCAGAGGGGTCTGTGACACAAAAGAAGTTAAATGCCTTGTTTAGGGACGTTGGACTCCTCTGCATTTTATCAGCAGTGGGGGAAAAGAGAGGACATAGAGGATTACAGGGGAGATTTTTATGGACCAGGCCTGGAAATGGCCTACAAAATGTCTTCCCACAATGCATTGGCCAGGACTCAGTCACCTGACCACATCTAACTGCAAGGGAGGCTGGGAAATGTAGTCTATCTGTGTACCCAGAAAGAAAAGGAAATGGTCTGGGGGATGCACAGCAGTCTGGGCCACAGGGCTCAATAAATACTCATTGACAGCCTGAGTGAATGGATGGTCTGTCCAAGGTATCTCTTTGTAGGTTGGGGAGGAGGAGCAGAGGGCTGGTTCTCTGGAGGGATCCTGAATCTCCACCATGTTGTCTCCTTAGGACAAGCCACGCCAAGGCCAAAGCAGAGGCAGCGGAACAGGCTGCCGTGGCTGCCAACCAAGAGTCCAACATTGCCCGCACTTTGGCCAGGGAGCTGGCTCCAGACTTCTACCAGCCAGGTAGGGCCAGCCAAGAAGAGGGTGGGCCGGACAGGGTGGGGAAGGTCCCGGGGAGTGGACACTTTTTTTTCCTTTGCTTGCTGGAAAGCTGAGATGCCTAATAGATTCATGAATGCCTGTGAGTTCTAGAAACTGTGGGGCCTGGTGCGAACATGGGATGGGATGACACAAAGGGACTCATGCTGAGACTGCGGAGTGGGTATGGAGGCCCCCAGCAGACTAGCCTCACCCCAGGCTCTTTGCTCTGGGAAATGAGGCTGCAGAGTAAGGAGTACCTGCGGCACTCATGCAGACTTTGCACTTGGGTTGAGTGGTGGGAGCTCTCTGGGTGGGAGACAGGTGTTCTCTGCATTGAGAATTTTAAGGTGAGTGGATGATTAGATTTGTATTTTCTAAGCCTTATTCTGGCTGCAGCAAAGAGATCAAAGGGAGACTAGATGGAAGGCCTTGGAGCACAAATCCCGGAGGTTAAGTCGCTTCTGGTCACAGCGCCCCCCTGCTGGTCCCAGGAAGAGTGACACTGGCGGCTACCTCTGTCTTGGGTGGTTGTACCAGCAGCTGTCACTATGTGCCAGGCCCTGAGCTCGGCATTTTACATGCATTTTTTCCCACTCAATTAATCCTTCTATTTGCATTTATGAACTAAGTATGATTAGGCCCATTTTTCAGATAAGGGAATGGAAAGAGATCAGTGTCACCGTTAAGAGCATAAACTGGGTGCTGGTCCTGGCTCTGCCCTTTGTCAGCTGGGTGATTTGGACAAGTGATTTCACCTCTCTGAGCTCCCTTTCTTCGTGTGTAAAATGGAAGTTAAGTAATAGCGTCAGCCTCGTAGGGTTATTAAAATGATTGAATGAGTTCCTATCTGGACATTGCTTAGACCAGCGCCGGGCACACGGGAGACGGTAGGTGAGAGCTGGCTGAGTGAATACACGAGGCTCAGCGAGTTAAGTGGCTTGCCCGGGATCCCCCGTGGCGGCCCGGGGGTTCAGACCCGGCTCCTCCGTGTTGTCCCTGGCAGGTCCGGAATATCAGAAGCGCCGGCTGCTCCAGGAGATCCTGGAGAACTCGGAGAGCCTGCTGGAGCCCCCCGACCGGAGCCCGGGCGCCGCGGGCCTCCCGGAGCGGCCCCGCGAGAGCCCGCAGCTGCATGAGCGCGAGACCCCTCGGCCGGAGGGAGGGCCCCCGTCGCCGGCCGGGACGCCCCCGCAGCCCAAGCGACCCCGGCCCGGAGCATCGTCCAAGGACGGCCTGCTGAGCCCGGGCGCCTGGAACGGCGAGTCCGGCCCCGAGGGCAGCCGGCCCGCCACGCCGTCCGAGGGCGCTGGCCGCCGCAGCCCTGCGCGCCCCGCCGCCGAGCACATGGCCATCGAGGCGCTGCAGGCGCCGCCCGCGCCGTCGCGGGAGCCCGAGGTGGCGCTGTACCGCGGCTACCACAGCTACGCCGTGCGCACCGCGCCGCCCGCGCCGCCGCCCTTCGACGACGAGCCCGAGCCCGACGCCGCCGGGTCCGACTCGGCCCCGGCGTCCCCGGCCAGCGCCCCCGCGTCCCCGGCCAGCGCCGCCGCGCCCGACTCCCCCGCCAAGCTGGAGCCCAAACCCATCGTCCCCAAAGCCGAGCCCAGGGCCAAGGCCCGCAAGACTGAGGCCCGGGGGCTGACCAAGGGCGGGGCCAAGAAGAAGGCTCGGAAGGAGGCGGCGGCCGCGGCGGAGGCCGAGGTGGAGATAGAGGAGGTGAGGCCGGTTCCCTCGACGGGTCGAGCTTGAGGCAGGATTCCGTGCAGAGGACTAGGGAGAGGGTGATGGCACAGGATAGAGCCGGGGGCAACCCCCAGCAGGGATGTGGGCTCAGTCAAGTGTAGTCTGATCCCGGAGAACCTGGGAGCATCAATTACCCCGCAGCGCCGCCTCTTCCGGGCAGGGGCAGGCCTTTGTACCTGCTGTCTAGTCAGCAGGGGGCAGTTCTTTGGAGAATGGGGCGCTAGGGGCCCTAGGCAGCTGGGGGTGGGTGCATCTGCCGGGTCAGAGAGATCTTGGCTGGGCACCAGCAGCATCTGCTTCCCGGTGTAGCAGGGAGGCCTTCCTGGGGGTGGAGGAAGGGCCCAAGGGGGCTTGGGTCCTTGTCCTCCCGGCTTTTTATGGGAGGCTGGGAGCTGGGAACTGAAGCGACAGAGAGGGAAGTTAGGCTCTGAGGGACTGTCGAATGCGGCTCCAGAGGAATTAGCAGTGGGGAAGGCCGAGCTCCTGGGTTCCAGGCGCAGCCCAGCCCAATGTGTACTTTGGGGCACGCTCCTGCTCCTCTCTGGGCCTCGAGCCATTTGGTAAATTATTTCTCAGAATCCTCTGGCTCTGATGGTCTGCTGTCCTCTGCTGGACACAGCAGTGAGCAAAACGGGGTGGGGGGGGTACTCTCAGGAGGAGCCTTCTGTAAGTTACTGCTGCTGTGTCCAGCCTTGCTGTGACTTGTGGGGGGCATGTTTCAGAGGCTGGGGGACTCAGGCGGCCCCTCTGCGCTATTCCCAGGTCCCCAACACCGTCCTCATCTGCATGGTGATCCTGCTCAACATCGGCCTGGCCATCCTCTTCGTTCACCTCCTGACCTGACCCTCGGCTACCAGGTGCGGCCGGGAGGAGGCGTTGGGAGCACACAGAGCTCTGGGCGGCAGGGTGATGGGACGGGCCTGCTGCCTCCTGGGCGTCTGTCCTGCGGTTAGTTGAGACCCACCCCCCAGCAGAGGCAGGGGCCTAGAGTGTGAGCTTGATAGATTGTGCCCTCCACACACGCACACACATGCGCATGCACACACACACCCCACATTAGCTCACATCTGCAGAGCACCTGTCCTCTGTCAAGTGAGCAGTGGGGCTTCACCCACTCATTCGCTCACTCGTTCATTCATTTGACCAACATTTACTGAGCAGCCACTCTGCTGAGACCTAGGGGTGCAGCAGCCACTCCGTCCTGCCCTAGGAAATGGAGCGCATGACAGGAGTAAACCCTTCACCTCCGGCTTACTTGGTAAAGCCTTGCAGGTCAGACATCAAGCAAAGCAGTTCTTGACTCCCTCCCCCCGGCCCTCCAGGTCCAGACGGAGTCCACTTGGGACGGCCAATCCTCTTCTCTCTGCCCTCCTCTCTTCCGGTAACCCTGCTGTCAGTCAGTTGGTTCCATCACTTGGTTTTCTCCCATGATGGAGCTGGGGGGAGGGGTGCTAGGTAAGGCCCCATGACAAGAAGGTGAGGTGGGCTGGGCTGAAGGAAAGTGGCCCCCACTGACCTCAGGGTGAAGTGTCTACAGGACGGAGTCCTTCTCCTGCCCGGCCCAGCCTTTACACTGTCAGTCCCTTGCTTCATGATGCCAGTGGAGTTTCTGCCTCTTGCCCCGCCCCCCACGAAGGCCCCCTTCATGGATCCTAGCTTAGTGTAGGCTGGAGGGTCCTCCTCAGTCCCAGAGAAGGAGAAGAGCTCCCTGTCTTGTCACCGTCTAAATAGCCAATGACAATATTAGCCTGGTCGGTGCCGACCTGGGGGTGAATGCTGAGCCCCGAGGGGTCCCTGGTTCATAGGGGATCTGGGAACGATGGCTGCAGGGACTGAGGATGGAGTGACCTGAAGGATGGGAAGAGTGAACCAGATGGCAGTGGGGGAGGAGGAAGGGAGGGAAGAGGGAACCAGGCAAAGGAGACGGCACTGCAGACAAGCAGAGGCAGCATCCCCAGCAGAATGAAGCCGGCCTGAGGGCCCAGGGAGGCCTCAGGGACTGTCTCTGAACCCTGAGTCACAGCCAAGGGGCAAGGCTGCCCTGGGGGCCTAGGAGGTGGGATCTTACCCCAGGGAAGATCAAGCCTGAGGCTTGAACTCTGCCTTGAACCTGGCTCAGCTCTCCCTCCCTCCCTTGCTCCCTCGCCTGACACTCTTGCTGTCTCTTTGCAGAGCCAGGAATTCCTGCTGAGGACGCAAAGACCCCTCTTTTTGTGGTGCCACGCAGGGTGGCCAAGGAGGACTGGAACCCCTGGGTCCAGCTCACTTCCACACCGCAGGCGTTCAAGGAGGCCTCCCGTGGCGCCCGCACTGGGTGGCGGAGGCACCCAGAGGACTCGAATGCACAGGGAGGCCCCCAGGGAAGAGCCCTGGTCTCTGGAGCTCCCTGACCTGCTCCCGTCCCTCCCTCTCCCATGCTCCCTCACCCCACCCGTAGGTCCCCTCCACCCCAGGCTTTTGTGTGTTTTGGGGGAAGTCCCCAAATCAGGATGTTAATAATAAATCCCAGCCCCCTTCTTCCGCCCTTCCCTTGCTTTATTTTAGCCTCTGGCTGCAGGGCCGGGGCCCCCAAGCAAGCAGGGGGAGTGATAGGACTCCTGTGGTGGGCCAGCAAGGGATGCACTCTCAGCACAGGGGCCCTTCCTTCGCAGGCTTGACCCAGCACACACCTGTCCCTTGATTACAGATGTTCTGGATGACAATAGAGGAAATGGACATGCTCAGTTTCAATATCCCAGGAGACAGTGCTCCCATCTCCTCCCACCGGTCCAGTTAGCTTCCCTTCTGGACCAATAGAAGAGGGGGAGATGTAAGGAATTGGAACCTTTAGCTGGGAAGCCACTGACCAGGTGGTGGGGGGTGGGAGTGGGAAGACGGGCTAAGGGGCCATTAGGATGGCCCCTGTTTTTGAGTGTGCCTGAGCCCAAGGTTGGCGTTGCATTTAGGGCTCCCAGTGTGCTCAGAGTGCTCAGGGTCACCCTGGGGGAGCCCCGGGGCTGACAAGGTAGAGCTCCTGTGAGGCCCTGTGAACTGGTTTGTCCACACCCCAGCTCAGGGGAGCAGGAGTGGAAGCCCTCGGAAGCCCAGGCAGACCTCCCTGGGGCAGACTAGCAGGCAGGTGCTAAACAGGCTCCTTGTCAACAGCCTTTCCCGGGGAGGGAGGAGGAAGTCTGGGCTCCCACTGGGTGCAGTCTGTGCAATAATTAGCCCTTTGGCTTGTTTGGCAGAAGAGAGTGTTTGCATGTAGCCCATTACAGATGTTTGGTACCACACTGGGTCACTGGGCCCTTGTGCTTGCTGGGGGTGGCTGGAGGCTGAGGGATTATGGTACCCTGCCCCCGGGAGGACAGAAGGAGCAGCCCCTCTCAGTTGGGGGAAGGATGTGGTGACAGCATCCAAGCAGAGGTATGGAGAACTGTGGCCCTTCTGCCTTGGTTTCTCTGGACCTGGGGCCTTTGGCGTGGTGACCTGGCCTCTGGGGGCAGCTCTACGACCTGCGGTTTGCTTCTGATGGGGTCAGCTCTCCCTTTCCCCCCAGTTCTTGGCAGCCTTCCTCCAGCTTCACACTTGCTGTTTCAAGCACTGCTGGGGACTCGGGGCGTGGCTGGAATCTTGGACTGCGTTTCTCGGATTCTCCCATCCCCACCAGGGCCCGTGGCTCTGCATCTGTGTTTGGGCTTTTCTGGCCTCCTAGGGAATGTGGGGGGATGGCCGGGGGCACTGCTCAGGCTGACAGGCTCCAGGTTTTCGGCCTGGCCCAGTGCTAAGGATTAAGCCTCCTGCTGCCAGAGCTCCCAGGCCTAGTTTTGGGGCTGGTGTTTGGGGCGAGGGTTCAGGATGCTGCAGTCTGTGCAATAATAAACGTGCATCTGCTCACGGGCTCTGGCTGGGCTGTGGTGTCTGCTTGTGGGCCCAGGATGAGGGACTGGCTGAGGGAGGGCGACAGTGGCTGGGGGCCTCTGGGTCATGCTGGTCCAGGCCCCCTCCCCTCTCTCTTATAATTCCCATAATACCTTGTGAGGAGCAGCTGAAGGGCGTCGGTCCTGGAGGGGTGGCTCAAAGGCCGCAGACCTCCTAGGGCAGACCCTGAGTTTCTAAAGCAGACTTCCAGAAGCTTCCCTGAGCAGCATATGATAGAAGAAAGAGCCTACCCTTTGAGGTTGGGTCTCCTTGGGCTCCAGTCCTCCTCAGCCACTTACTTCACTTCTCTGACCCTCAGTTTCCTCATTTGTGAAATGTGGAAAATAACAGTACCTACTTCCTGGGGTCATGGTGAGGATTACATTGACTACTGAAGCAATGTGTGTAAAGCCGAGCCATGGAAAGCAGTTGAGAAATGGAAACTGTATCATTATTGCTGTTAGACTGCATTACTGTCAGTAGCCCTCTCACATTTTGATGGAGGACCCCGGAAGCCCGCAAGGGATTGAGATGATTCAGGCCCAGTCAGATAGTCTGGAATGTCTCAGTCAGAACCGGACCCGGAGACCATCTTTGTACTTTACAGAGGCTCAGAGAGAAGAAAAGACTTGCCTAAGGTCACACTACACGTCAGTGGCGGGAAAGCAGTTGTCTTGACTTGGTTCACCAAGGTTCTCAAAGCTGGCAGCCCCCAAGACGGTTGGCGGGGAGGGTCCCTCGCCCATCGACAGGCTTGAGTTCAGGCAGGTCCCGGAGGGGCTTGGTGAGCAGGAGTCTGCTGCCACTGACTTGCTGTGTGTCAGTCACCTGTGCCTCAGTTTCCTCTTCTGCCAAAAGACCATAATCCCTGCTCCGTTGCCTTCGTCACAGTAGTGCAGATGTGAGAATCAAATGGGGTGGATTATGGGCAGTAAAGAGTTTTCAAAACCTTAGAATGGTCCAGGGATCCCCAGGAAGAAGGGTGGGTTTGGTGGGACCTCGGAAGTGATGAGAGTGGGAATGAGGAGGGAGTCATTTTCATCTGCACATGTTTTGATAAAACCCACAGGGGAAGGGAGAGGCAGGGAGCCCAGTCAGCTGGTCTGTAGACAGGCTCTGTGTGTGCGTGTGCGTGTGCAAGTGTGTGCAGAAAGTGGGAGTGAGGGGTGGGGTCAGCGGGATGGCTACATTAGAACCATCTTGGATGGCTTGAAAAGAAGGCTCGTTGCTGGAGCCCCCCATTGGAACCTCCACGTCCTGGAAGGTTGGTTGGAGTCGGGCGTCCCCTGGTGGCTCAGGCACAGCACACAGCCTGGCTGGTGCCCCTTCCAGTCTCCACTGGCCCCTCTAGGAAGTTTGTCCTCGTCCTCTGCCACGTCCAGGATCCACGTAAGGTGTCTTGTGCCCTGGGGGAACTTGAAACCACCCTGTGGGCATTGCCGGGGCCTGTGAACACTGACCGCTGCCTTGGGGTCTCGTCAGGGCTCTTCCAGGGCAGAGAAAGGGAGAGGGCCCAGCAGCTGTGGGATTCAGATGTGGGATTGGTGGTAAGAAGGGAATTTTTGTAATCTCTGATGGACCCACAGAGGATTGGGCTGTGCTGGGAGAGACGCTCGAGATGCTTTTGGCTGCACGTAACAGAAAACCAGCCAGATGGTCGGAAGCCTTTGGGGGCCTCAAGCCTGAAAGAGTTATATGGAGCAGCCTTAATATGTAACTCAAAATAAAAACAATACCTAAACCGTAAAACAGAAAACTTGCATGTATGCTGAAATTAAAACAGCTCAATTTTTTTCCTTTGTGCAAAATTCTGACTGTGCCTACGGAGGCTGGACTTCTCCCTCCCTCCCCCTTGCTCCGCCCCTGTCTTGCTGGTCCACCAAGAGGAGGGAAACCCTACGCTCAGTGGAGTCAGGCGGCGCTGGGCAGGCACCATGCTGAGCCCTCCACTTCCTCTGGGTGGTGGCAGAGCAGCAGTGTGGTTCGGTGCAGGAGCTCTGAGGTCGGGTCACTGGTTGGAATCCTGGGTCTGTCCTGTGACATTCCAAACCTTGCTATTTCCTTTTCCAGGATGATGATTACCATGCTACCTGCCTCTTAACATTAAAAACATGAATAAAGCACTTAGAACAAGGCCCAGCGTGGAGTGAGCACATGATAAATAAGCTCTCATTATTCAATCTTCACAACAATTCCGACATAGATCTATCACCCCATTTTACAGATGGGGAAATTGAGGCCTGGAGAGATGGAGTGATTTGTTCAAAGTATCAGAGCGAGGGGAGGGCAGAGCTGCAATGGAAACCCGGAGCCTGTGCTCTTTCCGCAGAACCACACTGCCTCCCACAGCGCAGGAGTGAGCTCCCCGTCACTGAAGATGAGCCAGCTGAGGGCAGGTGGCTACTGACCCGGCAGGGCATGGTTGGGGGGAGGGGCTTGCTGGGAACTGGGCAGCTGGAGGAGGGAGGAGGGGTGCTTGCTGTCCAGAAGGGGGCAGGAGCTCCATGCCCAGATGAACCTTTTGGGCCAGTAGATCAATGAGATGAGCAGTAGCTGTCAGAGCTGGAAGGAGGCTCAGAGACTATCTAATCCAGCCCCTCCTCAGGTGGGGAGACGGGCCCAGAGAAGTGAACGGAGTGTCTCAAAATCACACAGTGATTCTGTCAGAATGAGGACTAAAAAGTGCTACCATCCAGGGCCAGCTAGCTTCATGGTCCTCACACTTAGTTTAATGCTCTGCTGTCACCATCTTGAAGTTCTCAATAATTTTTGAACAAGGGGCCCCACATTCTCATTTTACACTGGGTCCATACATCACGTAGCTCCTCCTGCACCATCTACTGGGAGTGGGCTCGAGTGTGCCAGACACGTATCTGTCATGTACCTACTGTTATTGTGCCCATTTTACAGATGCAGAAACTGACGGTCAAAGATGTTGAGTACATTAACCAGGGCCAGGATTTAAACCTGCGCAGTCTGACTTCGGAAATGTCCTCATAAGGGTGACACCATGTTACCCCCTGGGGAAAGGCCCTGGGCTCTGGGCCACCTGGTGGCTGGTGCTGAGACCCACTCAGGCTCGTGTTTCCAAAGTGGCTCCAGTGGGAAAAGGGGATGAGAGAGGAAGAGGATCACAAGGGGCAGCGTCCCCCAAGAATGAGATATCAGTGGGCGGAAGGGGGACGACCAGCCTCCTTCTTTTCCTGGACGGCCAGCTTCTGAGAATTCACCCACCGACCAGGGCACCCTCCGAGTGGATTACGCAAAACCATGTTCTAAGCACACAATGTCAGGATGCTTTAGGCTGCGTGTAACAGAAAACCAAAGTCATGAAAAGCTTTAAGGACACGATTTTAGAAAATCATATCTAATATGAGGTTTGGAGGTGGGCTGCATGGTCCACAGTGACTTTCATCAAGGACCCAGTTTCCTTCCATCTTTTTCTTCTGCCCGGCTCACAGCAGGTACACTTGAGAAAACTTTCTTCGTAGTCACAGAATGGCTGCTGCTGTTCCAGGTGTCTGGGCTCCCTATACCCAAGTTCAGAGGCGGAAGAGAACAAGTTCTTCCTATTTAATTTTTAGCTGCCAAGAAACTTTCCCTAAGAGCCCAAACTCGCCCTGGGAGAGTTCTCCCCTCATCTCATTGGCCCGTTCCTAAGCCAATCACTGGTAAGTGGACTGATTCTGACCAATTAGGATTCACCTGAGTCACACGGGGGTGGGGTGGGTCCTGGATTAAACCCCTGCACAGGCAGCGTGGAGGAAGGAAAAGGACTGTTTGCTTTTTGGTGTAGATTTGCTTCTGGCCCATAAGGGTAAGGGGGGGTGGCTGTGTGCTGGTGATGCCTTGGGCAGTGAGAGGACAAGGCAGTGTTGATGGAGTGTGCACAGTGTCCTAGGAGACTGACATAAATTGGATCGTTTAATATGGGCCACACAGTAACCCTGTGAGGTTGGTATTTATTATTCTCATTTTACAGATGAAGAAATGGAGGCTCAGAGAGGGGAAGTGACTTGCATGTGGACACACAGTATGGGCCAAAGCTGGGCCTGGGCCTGGAGCAGACTGGCTCCAAACCTGCTCTCAGCCACCGGACCCTAAATGTCCTCTCCGTGATTCTGACTGTAACAAGGAGAGGAGACAGAACAACAGGGACCAGACAGCAGAGGGTGGGCGAAGGGGTGACTTGGAAGCAGGTGATCGGAACTGAGAAGAACTGGTCCAGGAGAACGGACGGGGGTCTAGGAGCTGGTCCAGGAGAACGGACGGGGGTCTAGGAGCTGGTCCAGGAGAACGGACGGGGGTCTAGGAGCTGGTCCAGGAGAACGGATGGGGGTCTAGGAGCTGGTCCAGGAGAACGGATGGGGGTCTAGGAGCTGGTCCAGGAGAACGGATGGGGGTCTAGGAGCTGGAGCTGAAAGTGGTGACTTGAGAGGACGGACGAGTTCAGTGAGGCACTTAAGACAGTCGGAGACCTGCCAGGACTGGAGAGAGCAAGGAGTTTACAGGGGGCCCCCTGCATGTGGGGACCAAGCACACAGGCCAGTCAGCGGGGCCTTGTGGTCAGAGGTCAGCTCTGGCAGTAATGGCGGGCTTGGCCCATAGCCCTCTTGGAGCTCCTGGCATTTCATTGGAATTAATTGCTAAAATGTTTGAAAGCAAGTTACTTGGGAATAGGCATTGGTTTCTTGACTCATGGAGGAGGGCTTTATGAGGCCTCGCTTTTGTGTGTGTGTAAGGGTTTTGCGCCCAGATGTAATGGTACTTGAAGAGTCCTCGTCAGACGGCGCAGTGTGGAACCTCTGGCAAGTCCAGCAGGAGAATCACAGTGCAGACCCCTGAGTTCCGGGGCAAAGACATGCCCTCTTCTCCAGAGAAAGACATCAGGACTTGCTGTTGGGTCCTGGTAGAGACTAAAAGCCTGGCCATCAGGCCCCCGAGGCAGACATTCGGGAGTGGACAACAGCAGCCCATCATCAGGAGGAAATGGCGCGTTCCGGGTCGGGCTCGCTCTGGTCCTCAAGGTACAGGCAAGTTTTGCGTGAGCAGGGAGGGCAGGCCCCCAGGGCTGTTGCTTCGGATGCTTTGCTGCCGGTCCGTCACTGCGCAGGTCTGGTCCCAGGGAAGTTCCCGCTGGTGGGAGAAGAAAAAACTCGAACCTGTGTGCTTCGAGGGTTAATTCCAGGAGGCCTGGAATTAGCCTGTTTGGCTGAAGAAAGAGAGGCACCTGCACAGAGCTGAGCCCGGATCAAGGCATGAAATGCGCTGATCAATTGTGCTTCTTTGTAGGAACAGGTCCAAGGCCAGTGTGGGGGCAGTTTAATGACAGCTTGTCGGCATTGGTTGTTGGTAACAGTGAGACTGATGATTGGCACCTGGTCTTGGTGGGGACCCCAAAAGGCTCTGCTGTTGGGGCTGGTTACGTAGCAAGAATGTGCCAACGTGCCCAGCAGGGCACAAGCTCCGTCTTAGGCTCCATGGTTGGGAGGTCTGTGTTGCTGGTCTCTGATCCGAGAGAGAAAGCACACAGTGCAGGCTGCAGAGCGAGGACAGTGGAGCTCACACTCAGCCCTCAGACCCAGCTGTGAGGTGGCCTTCAGCTGTGATGTTTATCCTTGCTTCAAGCTGTTGCTCCATTGAATTCTTTTCTTAATAAACCTTAGATTGGAGGCAGTGTCATGTGGGGTCCTGCGAGTCGTCTTTAGCAATTGAACCCTGTCTAACTGCCACCATTAGCACAACCTGGTTTTCAGATTGTATTAATTTTCTATTGCTGTGTAACAGATTACCGCAGACACAGAGGCTTAAAACAGCACCGATTTATCATCTCACAGCTTCTGTGGCTCAGGAGCCCTGCACATTTTCACTGGGTCCTCTGCTCAAGGCTCTCAAGGCTGAAATCAGGGTGTCGGCTAGCTGCGTCCCCGTCTCGGGGCTCATCTGCTTTGAGCTCCCCTGGGTTATTGGCAGAGTTCATTTCCTGTGGTTGTAGGACTGACGTCCCTGTTTTCTGGCTCGCTGATGGCCAGTGACTGCTCTCAGCTCCTAGAGACCATCTTAGCAGTTCTTGGTCGTGTGGCTTCTCTGACAACAGGGCAGCTTGCCTCCTTCAAGGCCAGCCTCGTCAACGTGAGCTGTTACTCCTGCTCTTATTTCTCGCCTGGCAGCAGGAAAGGATGCAGGGAGCAAGTGGAGGCCTCTCTTCGTGGGTTGCCAGATAGAAGGGGCTTTGGTTTGCTGGAAAAAGACCCCAGGATCTTGTAAGGAGACGTGAGCAGGGTGTGGGAGGAGGGGCATGGCTGACATGGGGGCAACTGCTCCAGAGAGAAATAGGGGCGGGAGGCCCTGCAGCGTGAGCTCAGGACTGGCCTCCAGTCCCCCGTCTCCTGGGGGTGGCCCCACCAGCCAGAGGGCAGGCTCTCCCACCCCAAACAGGCCTTCCTCAGGGGGCTCCTCATTCCCTCCTGGCCTCTGAGAAGGAAGGAAGTCACCTCTCCAGGCAGAAACAGCAAGTGGGGCAGAGGAGTGTGGGTGGAGTGGGGGGTCCCGCTGGAGATAATGACAATGCAAAGTGTCACACCCCAGTGTGCCCTTGCTGTATGGGAGGAAAGCAGCTCCTAAACTCATCTCCCATGGGTATTTGACACTAGTGGTCATCCTTCCATGGGGAGTCTTCACCTTAAAAGAGAAATCTGGGTGGAGCAATGCATAATCCAAAGGAATATTTTGTTCTAGTAAAATTTCAGATATCCGCAGGGGATCTGTGTTTTCGGTCAGGGGCTCCAAGCCCCAGTAACCCTCCCTTACCCCCATGCAATAAAAGAAAAAATAAATAACAACTGGGTGCCTACCCGTTTCACCTTCTTGCAAGAGGCAAGGATGTTGGCAACATGAGGCCGGCGGTGTTCTGAGAATTAGGATCATGTAGCATCACAGCCAGCACTTATTAAGGGCCTACTGCATGCCTCGTGATGTTATCTTGTCTCATTAAATTGTCAGAGCCGCTCCCTGGGGTCGTGACTGTTGAGGGAGGTGGAGGGTAAGAGTGGAAGTGAATGACCTAAGTTACCTGCTTGGATACGGCAGAACTGGAGTCAAAGCCATTGTCTGTCTAGACCCTCAGCCCAACTTGGCGCCTAACCATTCTACCAGGACAGCTATACTGCCCTGCAGTTCCTGATTACGACCACCAGGAGGCGCCACCACTCCACCTATGAGTGCACTCATGCACTTGCTGGAAAAGACTTTTTTTTTTTTTTTTAAATCGTCACCATCACTATTTTCTGATTTACCACAATAATAACAGCTACTATAAATTAAGCACTTACTATGTGCCAGGCCCTGGACTAAACACTTTACTATTAGTGATGACAAACATCATTTCTTCACTGAGAAGAAAGAACAACAAAAAAAGCCCAATTCTTGCCTCTATGTTAAAAAGTACGGTGCACGAGTAAGACAGAAGAAGCTGGAGGGGGGATGCCGTCTAGCATTCTTCAGATGGGAAGGGTCTACCGAGGGCCAGCCTAATGAAAAAAGACCCCCCTAAATGGACATCCCGGCACGATTTCAAGACACAGCAAAGAGGGAATCTGAAAGCTACCGGAGAAGGGGCACAATGCAAGCGCCAGACAAACAAATGGGAAGCGGCGTATCGTCACTCTTCAAGAGCAATGTGGATCCTAGAAGGCAACGAAGTGATGCCTTTGGAGTTCACAGAGAAAGTTACTTTCAACCTGGCTGTCTTTCCCCAGTCCAACCATCAATCGAGTGTGCAGAAAGAATACGATGTCTGCAGAACTGCAGGTTTCCTTCCCATCTACCTTTCTTAGAAAGCTACTGGCGGATGTGCACCACCACCACAAAGGCGCAAAGCAAGAAAGAGGAATAGAGGGATCCAGAAAAGAGAGGACCCTTCCGCAGAGAAAGTGAAGGGATTTGCTCAGTAACAATAAAAGGAAGCTCCAGATGACAGCTGGGAGGCTACCTGGAGAAGGGAGAGCAAATGGGCCCACGGGTGTCCAACCATGTGCAGAGGGAGCTCCCACCCTGTGAGATTTGGGGAAGAATGAGTGGTAGGGGGAAATTCAGCACATGAAGAACAAAAAACAACAACAAAATGATTCCAGCCAAAAACGTAATGAAAGTCCACATCTTGGCCCATCAGTGAACACTAGTTTATGTAACAATAATGTAAACACGGAAATTGATTTAACCACAATTATTATGGAGCTTCACTGGGAGGAGAGGGGAAGGGGAAGCAGAGGCAGAGGCGTAGAAGCCCTGAATCCTCTTTTTTCCACAAACAGAAGTAAATAAATTCTTCAAACTGGTGTGTCAAAGCTGTGTGACCTACACTCATGTTCCCACCAGGTACACAGGCAGCGGGGGCTCGGGCAGGCTGGCCCTGAGGTTGGCAGGCCGAGTCAAGACACAGATGGAGGGCCCCGTCCATAGCCCCCCCATGTGTTTCTTCCCACCGCTGACCACCATCCTGCAGCCCAGCATGCACATTTGTGTCCAGACCACCTAGTTCACGTGTCCAGCTGTGTCTACCTCCCTCCCCTCCGGGTGACACCCTTGGCCACCTCTCAGGGGCAGGAGCGCCCCGCTCCAGCAGCTCTGAGAGCTGGCCACAAGCCCACCGAGGTTCCAGACCATGGAATGTGGTTCAGAAAGGTGGAGTGCTCTGGGTGGGCACATCTCCTCGGTTCCACAGTCCCCTCATCCCTCAGGGAGGGCAGCAGCCAGAGCAGGACCCTGGGAGGTCTACGCTGGGCAGAGCCCTGTCTCCCGCCTGGGGCAGCACTGGTCTGCAGCAACCAGAAGCCCAGCCAACGCTTCTGAGGCCGCAGTGGCTCTCACCTGGGGGTGGTTTTACCTTCCGGGGGTCATTTGGCAAAGTCTGGGGACTTTGGGTTGTCACGCCTGGGGGAGGGGTGCCACTGGCATCTGGTGGGTAGAGGCCAGCGATGCTGCTAAACATCCGGCAGTGCCCAGGATGGCACCTCCCCTGTCCCTTACCAACAAAGAATTGTCCAGCCCCAATATCCCTGGTGCCAAGATTGAGAAACCCAGTGATACACGTGTGTGTGGAGGTCAACAGACTAGGGCTTCAGACCTTGACTCTGCCACTGACTTGTTCTGGGATCAGTTGTTTCATCTCTCTGTGCCTCAGTTTTCTCATCTGTAAAATGGGCTTAATGACAACTATGACACAGGCTTATGTGAGAAATAAAATGGGCCTGATATGGAACATGCCTGGCACACAGTAGGTCCTCAATTAGTATTATAAGTGTTCCTTAGATGTGAAAAAGACATGCATAAATAATATTTTCAATGTACAAGTGAAGAAATAGCAGTAAATGCATATTTATTTATTTGTTAAACAGAGCAAATAGCTGAGAGTTGAGAGTGTCACCCCAGAGGTGGGAGTCGGGGGCTGGAGGTGTGGAAAGCGGAGGGCAGCCTGTGTGGGTACAGACTGCATAGCAAGTACATGTGTTGCTGAGGTTTAGAGTTGAAATCAAAGGCCTGAGCACTGACATTCTTCCTCCCGGGACAGATGCTAATTGCCGTCACACAGCAGCACGAATGCCAGCTGGGTGTCCCAGAAGTGTGGTGCATCCTCTGAGCCCGCCCCCCTCCCCCCACCGCCGCCCAGTCCTGCATGCTCCCAGCGCTGCGGGAGCTTTCCTTGCCCCTCCAGAGCTCTTCCTAATTCTGAGGGTCCAGCAGTCAGCCCGAGCTGCCACCGTACCACAGACTGGGCGGCCGGAACAGGGACATTTATTTCCTCACAGCTCTGGCGGCTGGATGTCCAAGACGGAGGGGCCTCCAGTCTCCGGCGAGAGCGCTTTCCTTCACAGGCAGAGGGAGGAGGCCAGCTGTCTGCTGGCTCTCTTCTTACAAGAGCACTGACCCATCCTGGAGTACCACCCTCCTGACCTCATCCAAACCTCGTCACCCCCAAAGGCCCCATTTCCAGATCCCCTCACACGGCGGTTAGCGATGCAGTTCAGTCCACAGCCGAGGGCGACAGAGAGTCCCCTGGCCTCCGTGCCAGCCCAGCCCCGCCCCCAGAACTTCTTCAAGTGTTTTCTTTCACTGCTTCGCAGCTGCGGCGGCTTAGAATGGCCTTTCCTGGCCAGCACTCTCCCTGACTCTCTCCCCGCCCCTCTAGTCTCACGGTCCCTGCGACACTAGGCGAGTGTGCTGGGGCAGGGACTGGGGCCAAGGTCCCTGAGGCCAGGACTATGGGCACTTCACCCAGTGCTGCATCTCTCTACCAGCAGCTGTCCTGCCCCGCTGCCCCGCGAGGCCCTGTCCAGTCTCCCATGGCACAGGCCATCCAAGCCGCCCGAATCCCTCTCCTCCACTGTCACCAGCCCGCCAGCTCCTCCACCCCCTTCTCTCCCCCAGGACTGCTCAGCCCCCTGAGGAGCCCCCGACTTCCACTCCCCTCCCAACAGCTGGGGGGTTTGCGGAAAATGCAATTGGGATCCTGGCTCTCCTTCGCTTGCTTGCCTTCTCGTTGCCCTTAGAACAAAGTCCAAGCTCCTTATGTGGCCCGGATGTGCCCCTGCCAGCTTCCTCACACCCCTCTCGAGCCTCCTTCCCCAGCCACACTGGTTTCCTTGCTGAGCCAGCCTCTTCCTGCCCCAGGGCCTTGCTGTGTGCCGTTGGAACTCTGTTCTCTGATGTTGTCATTGCTTGTTCCTTTACTTCCTTCAGGCTCTGCTTTGCCGCCTCCATCCCCTCTTTGAAGTGGCCACGAGCTCCCTGCACTCTTCACTGTCATGTCACCCTATCATGCAGTATTCTGAGCATTTGTCACCATTTCAAACTATCCTGCTTGTTCGTTTGTCTGAAAATGTTGACTGGCACCTTTCCGGTCGCCTAGTGCAGGTGACCAGGGCTCACCCTGAGGGTCTGAGTGTTGAAGAAACTGATTCTTAGTTGGGGCCAAACATCACCACCCCCAACACACACATACCCAGAGCTCCCGAAGAAGTGGATGAACCAGCGCCTCCTCCAGGGCAGCCCCTGGCTCCATCCACACCCCCTCCCACAGAAGGGGACGGCTGGAGCAGGCAGAGGGCCACCAGGTCACCTCCTCAAAGTCCCTTCCTTCACCACCTTCCACTGATCTAACCAGGCCCACCTACTATTCTTGCCCAGGGCCGCTCTGAGAAGACCGGGCCCTCTGAGCGTTATGACGGTTCCAAGCCTTAGACGTCTTGGCGGGTGTCCTTGTTTCAGGCTTGTTTCTCCAAGAGGGTGGGCCTGGCCTGTGCTCTTCATCACTTTGTTGCAGCACAAAGCACAGAACCGGGCACTTAATAGGAGTTTATTAAACATTTGTTGAAGGAATGCCTATTAGCCTGTTTTGTATTTTCCAGGCACCTCTGGAGGTCAGCCTTTGGCTGTCACAGTGGAGGGGCAGCGCAGGCCTGGCCAGATGGGCAGAGTGGGCCAGTGGCTGGGGGTGGGGCTGCGGTGCCTCCGGGGGCAGGAGCAAGCCTGGAGGGGAGGGAGGAGAGAGCCCCAGGCAACCTGCGCATAAAGTAAACTGAGGCAGAGAGATGGAGGGCCAGCTGGTCTCTAGGCTCTCACGCCCACATTCTTAAAGTAACCATGTAATGATAATAAATGCGAACGTGAGTTGTGTTTTTAGGAGGCAGACACTTCCTCACACACGATCCCTTGTGATCCTAACAACCGTTTAGTGGGATGCATAACAGTCTTCCGATTCTTCAGATGAGGAAAGCAAGGCTTAGAGAAAGGCAGGTGCAAAACATTTATTAAATCGTCCCAGCAATTCGCACGCATTTCCTCATTTAATCATCAGGCTGAGCCGGAGCTGTTACTGTCATCGTTCTTCACACGAGGAGACCACATCTCCAGGTGGAAAGTCTCCCAGGTGTCAGAGCCAGCGAGGGTCGGGCTGGTCCTAGAACCCAAAGCTGTTGCCACCAGTCTCTGCTTCTTCCCAGATGCTGTGCAACCTCCCTTGTGCCTGAAGCCTCTCTGGTCCTGGCCTGCTGGGATTCACAGTCTAAGCCAGGGCGTCTCTCCAGCCCCGACTCCAATGTCGTCTTCTTTTTCCTCTATTCCAAGGGCAGTGACAGCTCACCTGGTCCCCTTTACCAAGACAGAAACCATTTTGCAGAAATAAATATGTCCAATAATTCACCTATGTCATTTATAAATGTCGAAACAAGAAAAATTGTAAGCAGGCTGGGTGAAATTCTTTCCCCAAAGCTGCGTACTGAGTTCAGTACACGTGTACTGAACCCAGGGGTTGTGCTGCTGCCTGCGGGGCGGCTGGCGTGTGTGGGGCGGTCTGACCTGGACCCGCTGTCCCCAGAATGCTCGAGTCCTGGCATCTGCTCTCCTGGTCTCCCGCCTCCTCACCCCGCCCAGCGTCGCTTCTCAGTGTTGGTGTGCTGGCCCCCAGAGCGGTTTTCTGACCTTCCCAGCATGCTGAGGGCCGGAAAGTAAAGTGTGCGGGGATTGCGTGTAAAGCGAGGGTCTGGGGGACTTCGTGAGAAGCCCCGGAGCTTTCGTGCCTGAGCTCTCAGCCTCCCGGGATCTTCCCACGTGCGAGTGTGAGAAACCCGGAGGGAGGCTAGATTCGGGGTCTGACAGACGTCACCTTAACTCTCAGCTCCCCACAAATTATGTGACCTCCAGCAAGTAACTTGACCTCTCTGGGCAACACATTCCTCATCTGAAAATCTGTTATAATATATGGTAACAGCCTCGTTAGGAGCTCACAGACTGTTGCAGCCCCCTCCCTGCCCGGGGCACAGCGCGACAGCGCCTCTCCAGCCTGCTGACCATGAGCATGGAAGCCGCGATGCGGGCCACCTCCAGGCCTTGGCTCCCAGGTGTCCCCTGAGACCCCCTCTCACTCATCCCTGGCGGCTGCAGAGCATCCAGGAGAGGAGGCCTGGCTCCCCGCGGCTTGAAGGCTTGGAGGAGGAGCCCCCGAGAGGGAGCCAGAAGCTTCTGTTGAGTGACACTGCTGAGATGTCCGGAGTCGTCCCTGCAGCCGAGCCTGGCCCAGCCTGACTGGTGCAGAATGCACGAAACCTGCCTTCTGGGGTGGAGATTAAACAACAGCAACAACAATAATAATAATTACTGTTCTAAGAAGTTTCCGTGTATTAACTCTGTTACTCACAACAACGCTTTGCAGAGGAGCCTATTATTATCCCCAAGTTACATCTGAGGAAATGCAGAAGGGGAGAAACTTGCCCAAGGCCGTCCCACCTGGAGGCAGCAGAGTGACGCTCTCAGGCAGGCTGTGCCCTCGGCGCCCGCTCCTCACCACCGCGCCGGCCGGCCTCTTTCTGCACGACAGCCCTCCAGCCTCTCGTTGGTTTGAGGTTACTGGTTTGGGCAATTTGGGGAGCAGAGCTGAGTAATATCTGATGGGTTGGGCAATTTTTTTAAAACCCCTGAGTCTGTAATAGCTTGTCAGATTTTTTTGCATGTGAGTGCTTTCAAACTTTCAAGAACACGTTATTCCCACACTAACTGAGGCGTGTCCATGCATGTGCTGCGCACGGGTATGCACAGTTGGGTGGTTTGTGTGTGTGCACGTGCATGTGATGGGCATGTGTGTGCAACATGCACTCGTGTGTCTAGTGGGTGGGTGTATGGGGGATGTTTGTGTGCCTGTGGTAGCTGCGTGTGGAAGGCTTGTGTGTGTGAAAGGTATGTATGCATGTTTTTACATGTGTGGTGTGTCATTGCATGACATGCACACATGGCATATATGTGTGCACAGGCATTGTGTGCATGTGGTGTGTGATGTGTATGGTGGGCATGCCGATGTGCTATGCATGTGTGTGATGTGAATGTGTATGTTTTGTGTGGTGTGGGGGTACGAAACGTGCCCACGTGTGGATTTGATGTGTGTGGTGTGTGTGGTGCGTGTATGCATGCATCTGTACGTGTTTTGGGTGCACTGCACAAGTGTATGCTCGCTCACATGCACACCAGCTACACATATGCACACCACATATGTGTCCACATGTCTCTTGCTTTCACCAAGTACCCCATGCACAGATATGCACACCACAGAAAAAGGGATGCACACCACCACACACAAATACACAGCCCAAGTATGCATGCATAAACACTACACACAGACACACACACCACACATGCACACCTCATCCACCCCACACGCGAAACACACAGGCACATGACTCACTCCCCCCCCACTCTCCACCACCCCACCACACCGGGAGTCAGGGCTGGCCGGACCCCAGGAGGTGGATGCCGAGGTCAAGGGCTCAGGAATAAGCACCGTGCCTGAGGTTCGCCTTCAACCTGACGGTGGCCGCCCCCGTTCCTGACTCAGAGATCCTCACGCAGCTATGTGGATGCAGCCTCAGCTTTTCTTCTGGAGAGAATTCTCGAGACTACCAGCACAGAGCCACAGCCTCTGGGGGTCTGGGATCAGGAAAGCACAGCCCTCTAGAAGCCCATCAGTCCTTGGGCTCAGTCCTGGTCACTGTGCAGGGCACAGCCCTGATGTCACCTCACCCAGGAGGCCTCCACGGACCCCGGCTGGAGTGGGGGCCCCTCTTCTGCATTCTCCTGCCTCCCTCTTTTAGCACTGGTCACGTAGTATTTTTTATATTTTTATGATTTATAATATAAAGTACAACTTTATAATTTTAAATATTATTATTTTCCTTCTCTGCCTCCCCAACGAGACCTGAAGCTCCTGGAGGACGGAATCTGCGTCTGATTCCACTTGGCATCCCCAGTGCCCAGCCGAGGGCCTGGCAGAGGTTGACTGCTCACTCGTGCGTGTTCTTGCTTAGTCAGCAAATTGAATTTTAGCATCATGGACTCTGAGGATTAAGTGGAAGGCCCCTCCGCGCCATGATGCCCGCATTCCAGTCTAATGTGGAAATTCATACGGTGCCCTCTGGGGATGGATTACCGCTGGGCAACCTTAGGACCTGCCATACCTCCCTCCTGGGCCTGGGGCTGGCCTCTGTCCAGGCTGTGCCTCCTGCGAGGATTCCACTGTGTTTGTCGGGGGAGGTGTGAGATGGAGGAATCTGAAGGAGGCACTTGGCACTCGGACGGACAAGGGGCTTTGGTCCCTGGGCGAGCTCCACGGACAGTGGGCCAGGCTGTAGGCAGGAGCTGAGGGTCCTCACAATGTCAGGGGCACTGCTCTAGGGTCCAGGGGCTAACAGGTGCGCGAGGTGTGGTGGGTCCAGACCACAGACTGGCCTTGGCAGGTTGAGGGTGCCACGGCCACAGCAGTACCCGGTCCATTCTGAGGCTGTGCAACCAGGGTGGCTGCTCTGGGAGCATGGGGGTGGGACCTGTGGCAGAGGCCTTGGCGCTTTTACCATGGTTGTGGCCTTGGGCTCTCGGTGGCTCCATGGGTTGTGGCTGTCACCACCACAGGATGGAATACAAAGAATGCAGCAGACACTACTTCCAAGGAGGGAGAACCTTTCTGCAAACACGTGGGAACCTCAGTCCCCCTTGGGCGAGGTTTGGGTGGGTTTCAGGGGCTGACAGTCTTGCACCTGCAGGTAGGGCCAGAGCCAGTGACAGAATACGAAACTTTACTGATGAGGCCCCACTGTGCTCAGTGAGTACCACAGGTCTATTTCTCTAGAAATAGACAGAGCCCGAGATGGGAACTCTGGTTCGAGTGATTTATTGAGGGGGCATGCTGGGAAAGGGAGGGAAGCGATCAGGGCAGGGTCGGGAAGAAGCTAAGCAAGGATGCTGTTGTGGCTGGAGAGCTGCTGCAGCCTGATCCTGAGGAAGCTCTGGAGCGTGAACGGTACCACAGAGCTGGCTGCTCCATTAGCGGAGGGCAGCTCTGGGGAGATGAGGCATCACGTCCTGGCCAGGGCAATGACTGGGACAAAGGGGGCAGCTTTGTGAGCGGCCAACACTCAGGAGCTGGGGGATGGGCACTGGCCGATAAAGGGATCTGGTTGGGGTGCTAACAGCACCCACTATAGTTGGCGTCCACTCCATGGCCCTGAAATCAGCCTTCTTGTACCTTCCATCGACCACTGGCTCTGTCCCACTGTCTGGGGCCACAGGACACACCCACTTGACAATCCCTGATATCCGTAGGCAGGGTATTTAGACTGCTTGGGCATCTGAGCATCCTTTGCAGCTGAGAGGCCAGCCTCGGCATGCAGGCACTTCCAAAGGACTCCTGAGCTCTTGGCACAGCAACGAGATGCAGGTGGATGTGTCTGCCTTGGAAGCAAGAACCCAATGGCCTTGCACTCTTGTTATTTCAGGCTGTCTGCACGGATTCCAATAATGCTGTTTTCTCAAATGTAGAAGCAAGAGTCGAATATTAAACTAAGTCATCACCGT
The DNA here is from genome assembly GCF_041296235.1 of Equus asinus. Classification (NCBI taxonomy): domain Eukaryota; kingdom Metazoa; phylum Chordata; class Mammalia; order Perissodactyla; family Equidae; genus Equus; species Equus asinus. The sequence goes on along the minus strand of NC_091804.1, from coordinate 34,544,991 downwards.
GTTACTGACCAGCTCCCCACAGGAGAGGACATTGTAGCCACATGAAATACTGATGCTTTGTGTTGCAAGGATGCTGCTGACATGGCAGTGGGTTGCTTGTGTTTGTTGGTTGGGTTTTCTTGTTTCTTTTTCCAAAGTGGATTACAAAATGCCCTCCAGTGAGGAAACTGCTCACAGAGAAATGGTGCCCCTCCCCACCCCCGGGCTGTTATCTGGGAGAAGGCGGGGTTCGATGAAGGAGCGGCCCTGAGGGCTGCCGTCCATGGGGGGCTCCCGTCAGGATCACAGGACTGGCTCAGAGGGCCGGTGGATGTGTCCATGTTGAAATAGTAGTGTCATGGGGCCCAACAGCTGGAGCCTCCCAAAAGCTCCCCCACACCAGGCAATTGTTATTTTTCCAGATACAGTTAAAATAGTCACATAATTACTATTATTTTTTTGAAGTATCACCACCTAACATTTGTCGGGAAACCTGGTTTAGAGTCCCCTGTCTGGGATGCTTGCTGTGCTCAGGTTTGGAGAAGTACCCCCCCACCCCAACCCCTGGGCTCCCACCACCCTGAACCCACCCTCACCTCCAACAGACTGGAAGCTTCCAGAAGACAGAGGCCCCGTCGGCGGGGGTGGTGGGAGGGTGCACTGCGGTCACCTGCTGATGAGTGCTCCCTGCCCGGCCAGCACTCTATGCCCAGAAGCCCCTTCAACCATCACAAGAACCCTGCGTGTTCAACCCGTTACTATGCCACTTCTACAGACGGCAAGATGGAGGCCAGCGAGGCTCCGTCACCCACAGCCACCTCAGGGGCAGGTAGACGGCAGGGACGACCTCTACCTCAATCTGACTGACGCCAGGGGCTCCGTCCTGGCAAAGCCACCAGCGAATGGCACTTCGGAAGGCCTGGCCCCGGCTGAGCCAGTACAAGAGGAAACAGACTTGTTTTCAGCTTTTCAGACGTTTTATTACAAAGGAGTCTGAGAGAAGCACTGGGCACCGAGACACACGTTCGCCAGGGCCAAGAAACAGCGGCAAACAACACCAAGAACCAAACCCAAACCAAAGCCCAAACCACACACGCTTTAGGGCACACTGCATTTCTGTTCTTGAGTCTTCTTCTTAAATAGACAAAAGTCATTGTTGGCAATTTTAAATAGATGGTTTAAAAAAAAACACACACACAATGCCTCCGAGTGTGGCTATAAATTGTCCGGTTCTTGCCATACAGACGATGAAACGGGTTGGCAGCCGCTCTGTGCACCTCTCCCTGAAGATAAAACTTAAAAACATGTGCTAAGGGTCATATAAAATGCTTTTTACCTTAAAGGAAACTACTTTTCTCCCCCCACAAAATAATCTTACAGATGTCTTCAGCACAGTTCTAAAACACTTAGTCAACTACTTACACGGAGCCAACAGTTCATAGGGTCATAATCTTTTGTTCACACTGTAAAACCGCATTTGCACGTCCGTGGCTGGGCTGGCCCCGGCCCCAGGCATCTCGGGGTGGGTCTCTGTCGGTAAGCGACCCCTCCAGGGGCAGCCCACAGGCGCGTGGGCTGGGGCCAGACGTCCAGACATGGGGTACGGTGTGCAGGGCGAGGAGCGGGGGCCACAGTAACCCTGGAGCAAGCAGGTCAGGGGGCGGAAGGTTCCTGCAGGTTCTCTGGGCTGGCGGCGGGCGGCGGGCTGCCTCTGCGGTCTGGTGGGAGGTCGAGGGAGAGTCTCAGCCCTGGGGCATTGGCATGTCACTGCTCTCTCTTCTCTGTCACCCTGCTTCTGCCCAGGCCTTTTCTCTGCTGTTGGCCCTTCCGGCTCTGAGCAGTGCCCTTCCAGCAAGCCTCAGGGAGGAGGGGGAGGCGGGATTAGGTGAGGTAGAGCGATTTATCCCTGGGGAGCAGGCTGTGGGAGAGAGGAGGGGCTGTCAGAGCCAAGGCCGCAGGACACCCGCTCACTAGCCCTTCACCCTACCCTGGACTCCGCTGCCCCCCTGAGGATGAGTGAGGGGCAGGTGCTGGTCCCTCCTTGACTGTGCACTGGGGAGAACCTAACACCCCTCCCGGGACCCTGGGGGGAAGGTGGCAGCAGTGTGTCTGTCCTTCATGGAAGCCAGTTCCAACACGGCCAGGGCTCTCAGCTCAGTTTTTGGTCACAGTGTTTCACGTATAAATTTCAAACAGAATTAAAGACGGGCAGGTGCTTTTTATGTTTTGCAATAGGGCGCTCATTTGTGATAACATGGATGGACCTCGAGGGCATTACGCTGAGTGAAATAAGTCAGACAGAGAAAGACAAATACCCTATGTTCCCACTTATGTGGAGAATAAAAAAACCCAACAAGCTCATAGACGGAGAGAAGAGATTGACGGTTGTCAGAGGTGGGGTGGGGGTTGAGTGAAACAGGAAAAGAGGGTCAAAAGGTACAAACTTCCAGTTATAAAATAACTAAGTCCTGGGGGTGTCATGGGCAGCAAGGGGACTGCAGTAACAATACTGTATTGCTATTTGAAACTCGCCAGGAGAGTAGATCTTAAAATTTCTCATCACAAGAAAACAAAGTTATTAACTATGTGTGCTGATGGATGATATCTAGGCTTACTGTGGTGATCATTCCACAACGTGCACAAACTGCAAATCATTCTGCTGTACCTCTGAAACGAACATAACGCTATACGTCGATTATATGTCAATTAAAATAAATGAATGAAATAGGGCACTGCTGTCGTCGCCCCTCCATGTTGGGGAAGCTCTGACATTCTGGGCTGTCCACGAAGGAGCCCCCCGACCTCCACACTCTGACCCTCGGGAGGGAAACTGCGGTGAGGGGGAGGGGGGGGATGGGAGTTCCTGCTGAGCTCAGGCCGCCTGCCGGTAGACTCTCCTGCCGGGCACAGAAGTTGGGGCCCGTGCCAGGTGTGCTGGCTCGCTGGCAGGCTTGGCAGGGGAGGAGCCAGAAGGCCGAGAGCTAGGGTTGGGGCAGCTGGCCTGCGGCAGAGATGGCCACCTGTCCACCAAACGTTAGTGTCCCACCTCCCAAGGGGTGGAGCTGTTGCAGGGGCAGCAGCCTGGCACCACAGTTCCCAGGCACAGCCGCAGGATTAGTTCCTGCCAGGGGAATGGGAGTGGGGGTTGGTGGGGTTAGGGAGCAAGCCTGGTCTCTCAGTTCTGTGTTGCTGTTCTGCTGGCCAAAATGAGGTCACTCTGGGAGGAGGTGTCGCATGGATCCAGGAAGACTTTCTAGAGGAGGGGCAATTAGCGTGGGTTTGAAAGGCTAAGAGGGCTGAAGGGGAGAGGATGTCCTGAGGATGAGGACCAGGGAGAAGCCAAGTGGCGCTGGAGTCTGCGTGTCAAGGCGATGCTGGGCTGCAGGGCTGGTGTGGGTACCACTAAAGTCGGCGATCCCTTGAGTTCAGTAGTCGGCCTCTCCTCCCAGGCTGCGGTCAACACTGCCTGGTGGCTCACCTCGATCCCTTCCTGCCCTCGCAGCTGCCCTCTACCCTTGGCTGGATGGGACCTGCCTTACCTGGGGGGCTACACTCTCTGGGGCAGCCCACAGCCAATGGCTGACTGACACAGGGTACAGAAGCTCTGGGCTCCTGATGGGATGGCGTCTCCGGTGGATGCCTGCCCAGAGCTCCCAGCTGGATGGGGCTGACCGAGTCTCCAGCTGAGGCCACACCCTCGCTCAGCTCCTTCCCCTGCCCAGTTCTGCTTCCCTCTCTCCCTTCCTCCTGCCAGCTCTCCCTCAACATGTCATCATCATCATCGAGGGCACCCAAACCCCTGCAGCCTCAGGCTCTGCTCCTAGGGAACCTGACCGAAGACAGAAAACATTCTGTAGATGTCACACGGAACCCCTCAGGAAAAAACCAGGATGGCAGGAGAAAAAGCAAGATGGAAGACGGGCCTCAGTTTCCCAAGCGGGCCTTGCACAGACCAGCTGAGTCCGCCTGGGGCCTGGCTTCACTCTCGTCCTCTCCTAAAGCACACACGAGGCTCTCCTGCGGGGCTGACAGTGACCTGGCCCTTCCCATCCCTTGGCATGTCCCTTCCCATCCCATGTCCCCCTCTCTGGCACCAGCAGGACCAGGGCCGCACAGTGGTGGGGCTGGGGCGAGGACCGACCTGCAGGTGCTGATGCCACACTCCCCGCTGGGGTAGCTGCTGTCCCAGTCTCCGCTGCTTGTGGGGTTGGACGGGCCAGGGGAGCGGGAGCCGGAGCCGCCGGGGAACTCGGAGATGTGAGGGAAGTCCTGCCAGGGAAAGGAGGCCGGTGAGCCAAGGAGAGAGCGCAGGAGGTGCATGCGCCTGAGGGGTTCGCAGGGACACTTCCTCCCTTGCACAAAATCTCCACTCTGCCTCTCCACCGGGAGGCGTCTTCCTTTTCCCACTAGAGCACCTTTTGAAAAGTTCAGCCCTTAGCTGCAGGAGTGGGTGAAGGACTTTGCTTTCAGGGCCTTTCCTAGTCCGGGCCTCAGTTTCCCAATCGGTAAAATGGAGTTATTGGGCTGAATGACCTCCCAGGGCCATGCAAGTCTTGTAACAGTGTCTGTGGATGGCTCAGACAGGGGCTGGGGCTGATCTGGCAGAAGCCACAGTGGCCCCAGCCCCTCGGGCCAGAGAGCGGAAGTGGATGAGGATGAGAGAAGGCAGGCCTGGGACACCCTAAGAGTGTCAAGAGTCTGTCTGGCAACTCGTCAACTGTTCACTGCAGCCAGTCCATCTTGGGTGAGATGTACTAGACCCATTTCACAGATGTGGTAATTGAGGCTCAGAGAGGTAAGGCGCCTTGGCCAAGGTTACCCAGGTGGTGAGTGGCAGGCCCAGTATGTGAAATCCCAAGCTGCCTCCCCTCTCCACAGGGGGTCCCAGAAGGGCAGTTCCTACTGCGCCCTGCTTACCTGTGGCCCTGGAGGTGAGGGGCTCATAGCCAGCTGCACCTGGAGTGCCATGGGAGTGGGCAGGACAGGGGGTTGGGGGGCTGGGGACATGCTAACAGGGGGACTGAGCAGGGCGCCCTGGGCGTGGGGGGGCAGAGGCAGCTGCTGGTGCAGCGGGGGACTGAGCGGGAAGGAGGGTGGCGGAGGCGGGGATGCGCTGAGGCCTGGCAGCAGCGACTTGGAGCCCAGAGTCCGGGCGAGGCTGGCGGGAGAGGCCCCGCTGCGGAAGGCCTGCAGGTCCGATGGAGTCAGGAAGGAGGCCAGGCCTGGCATGGCATACATGGGCTGCTTGGGTGGGAGCATCTTGGCCGGAGGGCTCGCTTGCGTGCTCTTGGTCTCCCCCGGGTCCGGGGAGCTCTGAAGGGAGACAGACACCAGTCACTCCAGAGCAGGTGGATGAGCCAGAATGTGGGCCGTGAGGCCAGCTGGCTTTGCAAGCCACTGACATGGCCCCTGGCTGGCTCTCTGGCCCCTTGGGGGAGAGCTGTGGACTAACCAGAGATCATGCAGGGTCCTCAGGACGCTTGGCTCTGACCATCCAACCACCCCTTCTTTAAACCCCAGGGGCCCCCCTGCCTGCGGGGGAGCCCACGCTCCTCAGCCTGGCCAGTGAGGCAGAATGATTCCACTGGGCCACCCTCTATTGATGCTCCTCTCCAGCCTCTATGCCTTTGCAAGAGCTGTTCCCTCGACATGGAACACTCTTTGCTTGGCCCTTTATGGCCTAGCCCAGAAGCCATGTCCTCTGTAACAGCTTCCAGACAACACCCCTGCCCTGCTTGGGCCACACATCCACCATCGCACTGAGCCTCCTGTGGCGCTGGTGCTGACTGAGGAGGCAGATGGTGTGGTCAGGAGTGAAGGCCAGATTTGAAAACTGACAAAACTGGGTTTGAATCCCAGGACAGGCGCCTAACAGGCTGGAGAATTTCAGGCAAGTTGCTTAACCCCTCTGAGTATTGGGTTCTTGTTGGAAAAATTAAATGAAATGACATGCATGTCAAGTACCCCACATGAGCCTGGCACACAGTAGGCACACTGAGAAGTGACCACGTTGGTCTTACCCATCCTTTCCAAGACCTATGGTGTTGACCTCAGTGGGCCTCAGTTCTTGCTCCATCCCTGCAGGGGGCCCCCTCTTACCAGCACCGTGTCCAGGAACCCCAGGTGTTACCTTGGAGACAAGGCTGGCCCTGTAGGCGGCCAGAGCCTTCAGATATTCCTTCTTTGCCGCCTCGGTCTTCCTCTTGTAGGCCTGAAAGATGCAAGACAGGGCAACACCGGGGAGAGGCTGGGTGACGAGCCTGAGGTCACACAGCTGGCACCCAGCATTTGCCTACGAGCTGGTTCTGCTCCCTCTTCCCCCCAGAGGCCCTTCAGAGGGGGCCAGAGGCATATGGGCAGGGGGACAGGAAGGCTCCGGCCTGGACCTCAGATTGTCAGAGTTGGAGGGACAAGATAGATAGAGATGCTTGTTCTCAATTGACAGATGAGGAAGCAGAGGTCCAGGATGGTTAGGTCACTACTGAACGCAGCTGGAAAAAGCAGAATTGGAAGGGACCTAACTTCCCAGCTTACAGACGGGGAAACTGAGCCCAGTAAAGACCTCTGCAAGAGGCTAGTTCCAGAGGCCAGGTCTTGTTTCAGACATTCCTGTCTGTCTTTGGTGCCAGGGCCTCAAAGCCTCAGGGGATGGCTCAGAAAAGGACGGAGACTCACCTGTTTCTGCTCCTCTCCCAAGCTGTCCCACATGGAGGCCACGATTTTGGACACATCCCCGAAGGTGGCGCTGGGGTTCTGTCCCTTAATGGCAGCCTGGGTGTCTCTGAAGAAGAGCGCGTAGGCTGACACGGGCTTCTGGGGCTCGTTGGGGTCTTTCTTCTTCTTCTTCTTTGGGTTCTTGGCCTTTTTTCCTGGGTCAGCCGAGGGTCTCTTCTCTCCTGACATCTGCCAGGGTGAGAGGAGTCAGAAAACCAGAGAGGCCCAGGGCCTCCTGCCAGTGGGACCCACCGAATCTCAGGCAGAGCTGGACTTTTCTCAGCGGGCCCACCACAGGCTTGTCCAGCCCACTGCACGGGCAATGACGGGGGGCTGGCTGGCCACCACCCCGGGCTTGAACACAGGCAGCTTGGGCCACAGTGTAGGGCTAACCACCCGCTCGGTGGGGGCGGAAATGGACACACACACACAAACACACACACACACACGTCCTGGGTAGGAGTCCTGGGTTTTTTATTTAACTCATTGAGAATCAGCATGATGGTAAAGTTGATCCAAAGAAACATAAGAGAAAGAGAAACTGGTTAATATCTTTTAGGAATTTTTAATCTTTTCTACTGGAGAGAAGTCATTTGCATCTCTACAGGGGAAAATTAATTTGCCTTGTAATCAGACAAAAATCCTTTACCTCTCTGTCACTTTTTCCCCAAGTGAACGTCTGTCTTCATAGAGTGTGAAACCCCCTAATCAATAACGAACAACGAATCAAAACACAGGTACCTTCTCCGCGGGAATCAGAGAAGTCTTGAGTGAGCCTGCTAGACAATGCTGTGGGACACCATCGAAATAATGTGCAGTCACTGTTTTTTGACCTATTTCCAAGTTTTGGATAGATACCTTTTCTTAACAGTTGACCCCTCTTATGATCAAAAATAACCCCCAGATATTATGCTCGATTACAAAGGCTCAGTCTCCTCCACCGCATTTTAGCTGTGCAACTTGGGGCAGGGGGCTTAGCCCGCTGCGGCCCCTGTGAAGTGGTTGGATGGCAGTGAGGTTAGTGTGACTGTCATTGGTGTGGCCTCACCCTGGACACCTGGCTTCTGGAGCAGTCCAGCTCCAGACCACAACTGTGCAAGCACCTGACTTGGGGCTTCCAGGGTGGGGAGGGGATGGAAACGCTCACTACAGACCTCGGGGGCTCACTGACAGGACCCTCAGGCCACACAGGGATCAGGGGCTTTGGTCAAAGGTCCTGCATGCTGCAGAGAAGACTGGCTCTATGCACCAAGAAGATGAAGGTGACCCCAAGGAAACCGTGGCCAGCAGACAGACTCGGCCTCCATGTCTGAGGGAGAGTGAAGGGCAGTCTGTAGCAAGGGCGGTTCTGTTCGTGAGCCTTCCTCCGCAGCCAGCACCTCTCCAAGCCTCGGTGCTGTCAGCACCGTGGGGAGGCCCTAACGCAGGATAAGGGACACAATGCACCTGTAAGTGACGTAGAGCTGAGCAGACGCAGCATTGCAGGTGGTTAAGAGCACCTATGCTGGGGCCAGACTGCAACCACCTCGGTTTGAATCCTAGTTCTGTGACACTGGATAAGTTACTTAACCTCTCTGTGCCTCAGTTTCCCCATCTGCCAATCAGCGATACTAATGACACCTACCACATGGGGTTGCAATGAGGATTACACGGACTCCTACTTGTTGTGCGCTTAGAACAGTGTCTGGCCCGTGGGAAATGTTTTAGAAATTTTTGTAAAATAAAAACCACCCCTGCGTGGCCTACGTAGAGACCAACTTATCCTGGGGATGAAGCTGGACCAGGACCCAGAGGTGCCCACCCCAGCTCACGAGGTTAGGGCCTCTGGTAGATGGTGCGGGTGCCATGGTTACTGCCCAGGCCTCTGCAAGGCCACGGAAAAGGGTGAGAAGCCCTTATGAAGAAGGAAGGGCACCATACTGAGGGCAGCAGGACGTTGAGGGATCAAGTCTTGATTCTGCCACTAGCCCCGTGGGAGACCCCCAGCAATCACTTCCATCCTTGGCCTTCCTGGGCCCCTGTTTTCTGCCCCAGTAAAGCAAGATGCTCTCCAACAGAGAGGCAGATTTGGGGTCAGTGCAAAGAAAGGACCAGAGCCTGGACGGTGATGAGCTCTCATGCCTGACGTGTGCTTGAAGAGGCAGGATGATCCCGGCTTCAGGGCTGCTGGGGGGGGGGGGGGCATGTCCTCAATGAGGGTTTTTTTTTTTAGTGCTCTGTCATGTGGTCAGTGCTGCCCAGAGGTGCCCTCTGCTGGATTGCCCATTTTTGTCAGAGTATTTTTGCTTAAAAGGCCAAAGTGGCCATAGGACGTGACCCTGAGGATCTTTCCCATGCCATCTATGCCACTGAAATGACCCACTGGCCATTCAGGAAAAAGACGTCATGTTTTCACAGAATTTTCTCACCCATCCTCTTGACATCTGTTGGTGTTGTCTCTGCTTTACACTCAGGCCCTGGGAGCACAGAGGGGCAAAGCTCGTCAAGGATGCTCCGCAAATTTAGCAGCTGAAGCCAGGTTTTCCAAACCCCAATAGGTGCCGTTCCCGCTGACCAGGGGTTCCACTAGCTGTCCCCATTCTACGTCTGCTTCCTCTACTCTTCTAGAGGCCCAGCCCCCTGCTGACAGGAGAGCTCAGTCTTAAGGCTTTGCATTTCCACCGCTACAGTACCTTGAAATGTGCTTCCGACTCCTCCTCCTGAGTTGAACTGGAGGGAGAGGGGGTCGCTGACTTGCTCCCTGGAGGTGATGGGGAGCTGTGGGCAATGCCGCTCCGGAGGCCCATCTGAGAAATGAGCTGGGACTGGCTGAGGGCGCTCATGTGGCTGGCCAGCATCGCCGGGCGGCTCAGCAGGGGCCCTGGTCGGCTCGAGTCGTAGGCAGCAACCTCCGAGTGGACCATCTCCTGGATCTAAGAGAGGAAGACAGGGCATTTTGTGTTAGAAAGGACCCGCCCTGCCACCCCATCACATCTGCACATCACGCCCAGAGGAGGGGCATGTGGATGAGAAGTGGTGGGTGGCTGGCTCCACTCTGAGCTGTGGTTTCCCCATGGATCCCCGAGGGGCGAGCCCCCATTCTATTTTGCACGATTCAGTGCACGTACGGGGGGCCTACGGCTCCTTGACGGTTTACCATCCTATTGACATTCACCCCGCACAGGTGGTCAGCATTCCGGCCTTTGCCAGAGAGCTCAGTCCAGCTGTGAATGGATCATTTTATGATATTGAGTCTTCCTTCCTGGAACCCAGTGTGTCTCTGAATTTATTCACTATGCAGCATGAGAGCAAAGAGCACAGATGCTGGAAGCCGACTGTGTTTGACAGCTTGGTGACTTTGGCCAAGTTACTTAACCTCTCTGTGCCTCAGTTTCTTCATCTGAAAAGTGCAGATAATAATTAAATCTACCTTCTAGTGTTGTTAAGGATTAAATGCACCTGGCACAGAGTAAGTCCTATATCGTATAAAGGTTTGTTAAATACATAACATAAAAAAATTCCTTAATAAAATTTTGCACTTTTCTTCCTATAGGTCAGCAATTTTCTTATTAAAATTATTCCCTATGATATTTTCTAATTGGCTATTTTTTACACACAGGCATTTTTCACACTAAACACATATTTAGAATAGTGTGTACTTTTCACCTAAACACTATAAACACGCACACACACTGTTCAGTGAGGCATACCAATTTGAATGCTCATAATTATTTTTATTTCCTCTGCATCTGTGGCTATTTTCCCCTTCTAATTTCTCATGTCGAGTATCTGTGTTTTCCTCTCAGTTTTTCTTCATTAGGCAAGCACATGGGTTTTCCACTTTATTATGTGGGATTTTTTTTTTCTCCTCAAAAGAATCAAATCTCAAATTTATCACTTCTTCTTCTCCTACACATTTTCCTCTGAGTGTGATTGAACATTTCTCAGAGACTTTACCATGTAAGGTTTTCATTATTGTTTTTTATGTATTTATTTAATTTATTTAATTCTCTCTTTTATCCAACAGTCATTTCAGAAGTTTTGAAATTTCTAAGAGGTTAATTTTTGTTTGTTTCTCTTCCTTTTGCTACTAATTTCTAGTAATAAAAGTGATCAAAGAATATGGTTTGTACTATTTGCACCTTTGAGAATTTATTAAGGTTTCCCTAAGGACCCCAAAATGTCCAAATTTTGTATCTATGCCACAGTTCCGGGAAGCAAAGGGTAAGCTGTGTCGGCAGATTAATATAACAGTATCGTGTTTATCTATTCGATCAGTGGGGATGGTAGTATTTCGATTCCTGTCTTACTTTTTGGCTTATCTAAGTTGCCTACAACTTTTCTGCTTCCATTAAAATCTCCCTTAATGTTTGAAGTTTTTGTTTTAGGAATTTGATCTTGGTTTTTATCACAAAAAGAAAACTGGCAATTATATCTTCATTATGGGATGAACTTTAATATTACTATAAAATGTCTCATTTTTGCCTTGAATTCAGTGGCATTTGATATTAACATTCTCTCTTTGCCTGTATATGTATTTGTTTGAATTTGTCTGGCGTGTCTTCATTTCTCAGGAACTTTCTTTTTTACGTTTCTCTGAATTTTCATTTTTTTAGGGTTATTTTTGTCAAATGTGGGCATTTGTGTTACAGTCAGCTTTAGAAAAAGAACTGAGATGTTTTCCTTTTTCTTTATGTCCTGGAACAGCAAAAATAACCTAAAAATTCGATTTTTCTTAAAGAAATAAAAGAGTTTATCCATAAAACCATCTGAGGTCCAGTGCTTCTTGAAAGATTGATTTTCACAATATTTTCCATGGTTAATAGGTCTATTTTAGTTTCCATATTCTCATGATTTAGTTTTGGTAAATTATATATATATTTTCAGAAAATTGTCTACTTCATCCAGATTTTAACACTAACAGCACACCACCGGGATAATGTTATCATACATATTTCTAACCTCTCTATGGCATCTGTAGTTAAATCCCCACTTACAATTATAGTATTGTGAATGTATACTGCTTTTTAAATGTTTCCTTCTGAAAAGTTTATATATTTTTAACTGTCTATCCAAAGAACCAGTTCTTATATTTTTAAAAAAACCAATTTAACAACTTTTCTGATGATTAATTAAATTTTTCCTTCCTCTCTATTAATGTTGACTTCAGGTATCAAATATTGCTTTTTATCTAGCTTTTCAAATTAAACAATTTACTTATTTCCACTTTTTCTTTTTTAATAACAGAAGTATCTGGGGCAGAGTTCTTTGGTGTGTAGGAGGCACGTGGCAATGCCTGGAGACATTGGTTTCACAAGTGCCTGGTGTGTGTACGGGGGTGCTACTGGCATCTAGTGTGGAGGCCAAGGATGCCGCTAAACATCCTACAATGCACAGGACACCCCCCCCCCAATAAAGAATTATGTATCCCAAATGTCAGTGGTGCTGAGGATGAGAAGCCCTGCTCTGTAACTATGAGTTTTTTTTCCCCTGAGAAGGATTTTAGATGCGTCATATAAATATTTTAAAAATATTCTACAACTGAAGATTTGATTTTCCTTTTTATCCTAAAGTTATTTGGAAAAGAGTCTTTATGGGTGTATCCTTTTGTTATTGGGGTCAGAGAACATGACTCCTAGAATTTTATCTGTTTGGTATTGAGGGTTTCATTATGCCTTAGGATATGATCAATTTTTGTAAAATTTTCATGGACATCTGAAAGAATGTTTACTCTGTAATGTACACATTTCTCTCTGCGTCTATTCAATACACTGTTTTGACTGCTTTAGCTGAGAAATCTCGAGAAAGATGAGTCAAAGCTTCCCACTACCATGGTGCTCCCATCAGTTTCACTATAGAATTTAAACAGGTTTTCTTCATATACATTGACGTGAAGCTACTCATTCCCATTAACGTCTCAGAAGGCTATATTTTCATTACGGCTTCCCCTCGTTAATAAAAAAAGTATCTTTGCCTCAATCAATGCTTCTATTTTAAATCTTGCTTTATCTGGGATCACTGTCCCTCTCTTTACTTTTCCACTGTTTATTTTTGTCCTGCATCCTTTTAAGTGTGCATCTTGTAAACAGCATTTAGGTAGATTTGGGTTCTGAGTTCTTAATATAATATATCGTGAAATATATATTTTATTATTATATTGTTCATAAAGAAACCTGAGAAACAGGCTTAAAGTGAACTGTTTTAAAGAGTAGAAGGTTTTACAAACAATCTTATGAAAAAATGGGCAAAGGACTTGATTAGATATTTTGAAGACATACAAATGGCCAACAGGTACGTGAAAAGGAGCTCAACATCAGTAGTCATCAGGGAAATGCAAATCAGAACCACAATGAGATCTCACCTGACACCTGTTAGAAGGGCTATTATCAAAAAGACAAGAGACAAGTGTTGGTGAGGATGCGGAGCAAAGGGAACCCTTGGGAACTGTTGGTGGGAACGTAAATTGGTGCAGTCACTATGGAAAAATAGGATGGAGGTTCTTCAACTTAAAAATAGCACTGCCATATGACCCAGCAATTCCACTTCTGGATATACAACCAAGAGAAATAAAATCACTGCCTTGAAGAGCTCTCTGCACCCTCATGTTCATTGCAGCATTATTTACCATAGCCAGGACTTGGAGACAACCTAAGTGTCCCTGAACAGATGAATGCACACAGAAAATGTGGTGTGTATATACAATGTCATTCAGCCATAAAAAAGAAGGAAATCCTGCCTTTCCCGACAACACGGATGGACCTTGAGGGCATCGTGCTAAGTGAAATAAGTCTGACAGAGAAAGACAAATACTGTATGTTCTCACCCATAAGTGGGATCCAAAATAGCCAAACTCGAAGTAATAGAGAGTAGACTGGTGGTGGCCAGGCCAGCGGGGTGGGGGAAATGGGTGAAGGTGGTCAAAGAGAACACACTTCCGGCCATACGACGAATAAGTTCTGGGGATCTAACGTACAGCATGGTGACTATAATTAACAATACTGTACTGTATCCTTGAAAGGGAAGAGAGTAGATCTTAAAAGTTATCACCAGGGGCTGGCCCAGTGGCACAGTGGTTAAGTTCGCAAGTTCCGCTTCGGTGGCCCGGGCTTTGCCGGTTCTGATCCCAGGTGCAGACGTGGCACCGCTTATGAAGCCATGCTGTGGCAGGCGTCCCACATATAAAGTAGAGGAAGATGGGAACGGATGTTAGCTCAGGGCCAGTCTTCCTCAAACAAACAAACAAGTTATCACCACACACAGGAAGGCAATTATGTGAGGGGTTGGAGGTACTAACAAACCTTATTGTGGTAATCATTTCACAACACATCCACGCATCAGATCATCATACGGTATACCTTAAGCCCACGTATGTTAAATGTTAGTAATATCTCAATAAAGCTGGAAAAAAGTTTTAAAAACTCTCAAAAACCAAACGAGTAGGTTTTAAATCTATTCTCTAAACATCCTCCTTTCCACTCCAAAATGTACACAGTCTTCCTTCCATGAGTCTTAAAAGTAAGAATCTGACATTATTTCCTCAAGGGCAAATGGGCCTTGGGGCTCCGCGGTTAGGGCTTGTTTTTCATTTCACTTTTTTTCTTCCCAGCTGCCTGCTCTAGATTTCTTCAACCAGATATTCCTGACTCGGTAATTTAATATATTGTCGACACTTGATAATGGCAGACTTGAATTTTTGCAGATCTGCTAAGTGTGAAATGCTCTCCGAACTGTTGTAATTTGCCCCGCCCTGATTACCAGAGAGGCTGGCCACCTCTTCATAAGTTTGCCGGCTATTTGGGTTTCTGTTTACCCCGCTGTTGGGAGTGTAAACTAGTAAGATAAACACTTTAGGAAATAATCTGACAACAGCCAGGATGTTGAAGATGCACATATCCTATAACCTAGTAATTCTACTCCAAGATATTCTATACTATAAAGAACTTCCCCACACAAGAAGATTATATATATATATATATGTATGTATATACTGATGGAAAATTTTTAAAGACTTTGAAATGGGCAAATGAATATCCTTTCAGTGGAATGCTGGGCATTGGCTAGAGCACCTGTGGGGTTATCTGTTTCTATAGGAATCTGTGCCTTTGACTTTTTTTTTTTTTAAAGATTGGCACCTGAGCTAACATCTGTTGCCAATCTTTTTTTTTCTTCTTCTTCTTCCTCTTCCTTTCCCCAAAGCCCCCCCCCAGTACGTAGTTGTATATTCTGGTTGCAGGTCCTTCTGGTTGCGGCATGTGGGACGCCGCCTCAGCATGGCCTGATAAGTGGTGCCATGTCCACACCCAGGATCTGAACCAGTGAAACCCTGGGCCACCACAGCGGAGCACGAACTTAACCCCTCAGCCCTGGGGCCGGCCCCGTGTGCCTTTCTCTTTGTCTGGACTATTTTACAACTTTGTAAGCTGTAGAAAAATGATATTAGTGAAACATTTTTTATCATTAAAATTTTTTTTACAATTGTGGTAAAATACATATAACACAAAATTTACCATTTTAACCATTTTTAAGTGTACAGTTCAGTGGCAGTAAGTGCATTCACATTGCTGTGTTATCATAAACACCATCCATCTCCAGAGCTCTTTTTATCTTGCAAAACTGAAACTTTGTACCTACTAAACAAAAACTTCCTATTCCTCCCTCCATGACGCCCCTGGCAACCACCTTTTACTACTATGAAATCTGACCACTATTCTGTGACTCTGACTACTCTAGGTACCTCCTGTAAGTGGAATCAGACAGTGTTTGTTCTTTCGTGATTGGCTTATTCCACTTAGCATAATGTCCTCAATGTTCATTCATGCTGTAGCATATGTCAGAATGTCTTTTTAAAGGCTAAATAAAATTCCAACGTATGTGTATACCACATTTTGTTTATCCATTCCTCTGTTGATGGACCCTTGGGTTGCTTCCACATTTTGGCTACTGTGAATAATGCTGCTATAAACATGAGTGTACAAATATCTCTTCAAGATCCCACTTTCAGTTCTTTGGGGTATATACTCAGAAATAGAGTTGCTGGATCATATGGTAATTCTATTTGCAATTTTTGAGGAACTGCCACACTGTTTTCCATAGTGGCTGCAACATTTTACATTGCCACCAGCAGTGCACAAGGGCTCCAATTTCTCTCCATCCTTGTGAACACTTGTTTTCTCTCTCTTTTTTTTTTTTTTTTTTGATTGTAGCCATCCTAACGGGCTGAGGCGGAATGCAACTGATTCTTGTCCATGAAAATGCAAATAAACGTGGTCTGGTAGAGGTACAATTGATACCACCCTGTAGAAAAGAACATTCTATGAGTTGTTACAAAATTATACTCTCTTGCTCTATAGATATCAACCAGTTTTGCATTTAATAGAAAATTTATTTTAGCATTCTTGGTTGCCTATCCATGTGCCTATTGATCAGATTCTCCTTTTAGCTGACTGTAATATCTTATGGGTGTCCTCATTAACTGAGTTAAATAAATTGACACATTTCACTTTACATTTGTATGAATCATGGCATTACCTTTCAAAAATTATACATTACAAAAAAGATGATCACTACAGCATTTTTTTGATTCCAGAAAAACTGGAGATAATCTAAATGTTCACCACTTGGGAAATGGTGAAAATCTGTGATATTTTCACATGATGGGATTCTGGACAGAGTTAAGGTAAATGGCCTGGAGCTACATCTACCCATGTGGATGAACTCACAAACAATAATGAGCGGAAAGAGTTTCGTAAGGATACACACAATACCTTTATGTACATGTTAAAAACATAAAACATTACTATAAAGTATTTAAGGACACATAAAATATAGTAAAGGCATAAAAACACCTACTACAGAATAGTGGTTATTTCCTTCCGGGAAAAGAGATGGATACAAAGGGTGCTTAACTTATATCTGTTATATTTTATTTCTTCAAAAACAGATCTGAAGCAGAAAAATAATAAAAGTAACATGGGCTCTTCAAAGTATAGTGCTGAACTCAAATGAGATGAGTCCTGGGAAGTCTGAGATGAGGGGAGATGGCTGGCATTGCATCACTGGCTATGTAATGCACCCTGAAACAAGGTGTGACTGGCCCTGTCATCTCTAACCGGGCTCCAAACTCTTACGTTCCATTGCCTAACTGACATCTTCACTTGGATGCCCCACAAGCACATCAAACTTAACAAGTTGAAAATGGAATTCTTAATTCTCCTTGAATTTGTTTTACCAAAACACTAAATGGCATCACCCAAGCAATTGTCCAAGTCACAAACCTGGGCATCAACCTCGATTTCTCCCTGTTCCTTGCACACCCCCTCCCCTGCAGACACACCTCTGTTGGCTCTGCCTCTGCCATGAATCCCAAATCTTACACACTTCTCCCTCCCAAACCACTGTCATCTCGCTTCTTATTTTTCTTATTTTATTGCCCTGCTCCCCATCCCCACTACCCATCTATTTCCCAACCAATCACCAGAGGGATCCCTAAAATATGTAAATCAGACCATGCTACTCCCCTCCTTAAAATTCTTCATCGGCTTCCTGATCTCCTTAGAACAAAGTCCAATCCACTCACCACAGTTTTCAAGGCTGCGCCTTCTTGGACCCCAGGCTAATGCTGCAGCTCTGCTTGCGCACTGCCCCCTTCACTTACCGGGCTCTAGCTCAACTTAACTTCCTTCCTTCAGCCCCTCAGCTGATACAGGAAGGCTCTCCCTGCCTCAGGCTCCTGTGCCTGCAGCTCCCTTAGCTGGGAGCATTCTTCCCCTGGGCCTCTGCACCCGGCTCCTCATCCTTAAGTTCTTGAATGTCACCTCCTCAGAGAAGCCTTCCCTGACACTTTGTTGAAAATACCTAACCCACTACTATTATTCTCCACCATCATACTGTTGCCTTCATAATGGGTATTTCAAGCTATAATTATCTTGTTCATTTATTTGTTTATTGTCTCTCTTCCCCTCTGGAAGCTCTGTGAGTGGAGGACTATCTTGCTGGCCATTGCATTCCTAGTGACTTAAAGTGCCCGGAACATAGCAGGTTGGTACTTAATAAATATTCGTTGAAGGATGGAAAAAGGAAGGCAGGGGAGGATGGTACTCCTGGCAGTACCATCTTACCTCTTTTCTTGGGAATGTGATGGAATGCAAGTTGTTTATGGTAATAGAACGGGGCAGAATTGGTAGAGGATTGGAGGAGATGTACCATTGGTTGGGTATTTCCTTCTTTGAATCAGACTTAGGTTAGGACATAGTCATTCCCTGTAGGATCGACAATCTCCTAAGATTTTTATGAGCCAGATAAGACTCGATCTTCTCTACATCTTTTTTTTGGAGTTTCCTTCACCCTCCTGGCATAGAAAGCACAAATAATATAAATAATCAAAACAAACAAAAAACAGCACAGAATAAAATGATAGAATAAGTAAGAATAAGTAAGTAAAATAGTTATCCAATTATGTATATAAAGAATCTTATTTAAAAATCAGGAAAATTAATCCATTCGTATTTATTGTGAAGACAGAATTATTTGTTCATAGTTATCTCAGCTTATTTTTTTGCTTCCTTGATTTTTCCCCCATCTTTCTTTTGTTGATCAATTTTATCTAGTGATTGTCATGCCACTGTATCATTTTTCTGCCTCCTCATGTAAGAAGAAAAATTAAACTTTTAATTTTTCCCTCCATCAGTGGTTTGTGTTACAGGTTGCTATTATTAATTTATATTTCTTCATTAAATCATCTATTTCAATCGTTATTTTTACAGTTGCAGTAAGTTTCATAACCATGATGACAATAGTACTTAGACATTGACTCCAGGTTTTGCTGTTTTCATTGCTCACACCACTGTTTCTTATACCATATGTTTCCCATACTTAATCTATTTTCATTCATTTTTTTTAATCAAATGTGCTGCTTAAGTAATTTTTTTATCCCAAAGTTTCTTTGAAATAAGAAAAATATGTATGATGCTATTTTTGTATGCAGGCAGTATTTATTTAATTTTGCCCAAGACTTGGTCGGCTCTTTTGAGCTGAACACTTTCCACTTTCTTCAGAGAAGTGATATTTTATACTACTATTTCTTTCATTATTTCCTCTTTTCCATTGGCCTTTGGTCAGAATTTCCTATCAAACACATATTGAATCATCCAGATCTTTTATCTTTTCAGTCATAATTTTGAGCTCTTTAACTTCTTCCTTGGAGTTTTGGGAGAAAATCTTGAGCTGATCTTTTTTGCTTATTTAATTATGTGCAGTGTTGTTCACTACTTTCACTGCATTTTTAAATCCAATAATCACATATTTCATCCAAAAGCAATCTTTCCTGATGTCAATTTTTTCTCATCATATAGATACACTATATAATTGAAGTTTGTCAGTTTTTCCCCATTTCTTGGTGTAGGATCTTCAGAATAGACCTTCTTTAGATAGACAGTTTTTGTACATTTGTCCAGTGATTTTTCTTTATAGTCCTAATATCTAGATTAGCATGTTGCACACAGCAAGAGCACATGCTTGTTCGACCTACTGAATAAAATTAAAGATAGAACAGCAGGATTGGGTGTGATCTGGGAATGATGTCAAATTGGGCTCCGCTGTGTCCAGGGTGCCCATGGAGGGTGGGTAGGGAGCTGAGCCACTTCACTCCTGCTATAGTTACAAATATATTCTCAGTAAACAATTGTCAGACCTTTCATGACGTCTGCTTTGTGATGGACATAAGCAGACAAGAGAGCTGTGGAAACGAGAGAGCCGCCCCAAGTGCCCTTCAGGGTCCCACAGTTCATTAGAGAGACAGACCCCTATGTAACGATAACATATGACTGGTTATTGGCAGACACAATCCAACAAGATGTGGGAACAGCCACATACCAGATTTTCTAGGGCATTAAAAAAATTTTGTCCTAATTTCCCCAAAGTGAAAGATATGCCCCCAATTTGAGGCCTGCTACTCGAGGATGCCACTGATGTAGACACCATAGGCGCCTAACCCAGATCCCTCTTACCAGGCGGCTGCACCCATCCCCAGTGTTCTGGGAGGGTCAGCACCTGTCCCCTTCTCCAGAGAAGTGCCTTTGGCCAAACGGGAGCTGCCTCCCTCAAGAGGCTGTGACACCCCACAGCCCTGACGCCCAGGCCTGCAGCAGACCCCAACACTGCGTGACTGACACAGGGGTACAAAAGGCCAGCCCCTCTCCTCTGCGGTGCAGGTGTGCTCCAGACCTCCCTGCGGGATCAGGCTGAAGCGAGTCTTGGCTGAGGCCATATCCTTGCTTGGCTCCTTCCTCTTTGGACCCTGAATCCTGCAGCCCTCTTCTCCTGAGAGCACACCCTCAATAAACAACGTTCACAAGAATCCTTGTCTCAAGCTCTGCTTCTAGGGGTGTCGTCTAAGTCATCCTCCATCATGTCAACTGGCCTCCCCTCTCTGTGGGCTGCATCCCAACAGCATCAAATCATGCCAACTTCTCTCCTGTTTTTAAATGAAAATCTCCCTTGCTTCCAGGTCTCCTAAAAACTTGTTCCAACTTTCTTTCCTGCATGGCTAAGCTTCTTCAGAGAACTGTCCATCCTTACTGTCACTAGACCCCGCCTCCCGTCAGCACTCATCCGGCATGTGTCCTCATTACTATCTATACCACCATAATCATTTTCATTGTCCTCACCACCATCCTTGTCAGGAGGAGGAGGAGAAATTGGTCTCATTGGTTTATAACACTGAGTAATTTTCAGCTGTACATCATTATATTTCAGCTTCTCTCCAGACAGCATCGTGTTCACCACCAAAAGTCTAGTTTCCATCCATCACTGCACATATGTGTCCCTTTACCCCTCTTGCCCTCCCCTCACCCCCTTCCCCTCTGGTAACCATCAATCTGTTCTCTGTATCTATGTGTTTGTTTGTTTATCCTCCACATATGAGTGAAATCATACGGTATTTGTCTTTCTCTGTCTGGCTTATTTTGCTTAGGATAATACCCTCCAGGTCCATCCATGTTGCCCCAAATAGCACAATTTTGTCTTTTTTATGGCTGAGTAGTATTCCACTATGTGTATATACCACATCTTCTTTATCCATTTATCCATTGATGGGCAGTTGGGTTGCTTCCACGTCTTGGCTATCGCAAATAATGCTGTGATCAACACAGGGGTGCATATATCTTTTCAAATTAGCATTTTCATGTTCTTTGGATAAATACCCCGAGGTGGAATAGCTGGATCACATGGTATTTCTATTTTTAATTTTTTGAGAAATCAAGGAGGATACATTTGTATTAAGCACTTACTATGTGCCAGAAGCAGTGCTAAGCTTTCCCATATATGACTCCTCTAATCACCATAGCCACTGTAGAAGGTGAGTGACATAGTCATCCCCAACTGAGGAAGTCAAGGCTCAGAGAGGTTCAGAGATTTCCCACGCTCACACAGCTGCTAAAGGTGGAGCTGGGTTTCTCCAGACTGTGACACCTTCTCCCTGAGCTACGATGCCTTCCACAAGACCCTCCCCAGTCACCGAGTCCTGGGACGGCTGCCTCCCCACCGGCCCTCTTCCCTCTGTCCGGCGCCTGGCTCTTGGCTGTCCAGCTCTCTCTCTAGCCGGTCCTTCTTGGTGTTCTTCAGCCCACTCCTTAAACACTAGACCTCCTCAGCTTCTATGCAACCTTCCCTCCTTTCTCACACTCCCCCTGGGTGAGTCTGCGACTGCCACATGGATGCCTATAAATAGGGGTTGCCACCCTGGTGATGATTCTAAATTCATAAGTCCCACCTAAGAAAGAGTTTCATTTAAAGCCAATTTCAGGCTGTACAAAAAGGGGAGCTCACAGCAGAGGTAGACAGAAGTGGTTAGACAATGTCCATCCTTCCACGCATTCTAGAACACTCTATCGGTTCACAGGACCCCTTCCCCAATCAGAATCCAGCCCCCTCTGCCCAACACGTTCAGCAGCCGTCGCCTCATCCTAATGGCTACAGCAGATGCTGTGAGGGGCTTCCCGTCCGCCCCTGCCCTACCTTGGAGGTCCCCCCAGAGGGTCAATGCACCTGCTGACGGCTTCTTGCATTGCTCTGCCAGAAGGCGTTCTCTGCCCAAGGTGGCCTGGAATTGCTGAGGAACCGAGGCCCCAGGAGTGACCCTCAACCACTGAGGGGCAGGAGTTTGTGGACAAAACCTCGGCTTCCTCTCCCCTCAATGGGACAATTCTGAGTGGCATTCCCGATGCCTCTCAGAGGGTCCACGGCAGGACGGTGTTCCAGTTGCCACAGTGGTCACGGCTCACCGACCTGCCCTTTCCTGGCTTTCTTCCCTCCCAGTCTCGCTTCCCCTCTTCCTGCACAGGGTGTCCTGGGATCACCCCCCCAACAAAGTCCTTGCACCCAACCTTCTGTGTCAGCGTCTGTTTGTAGGGGTCCCAAATTAGGACACCAGCCCTCCTTTAGCCCCCAGCATGGCTTCCTTGAGTCCAGGCCACGGGGGCCCTGAGGGACCCTTCTGGAATATAAAACTCCCTGCTCACAACCTTTCAGGAGCTCCCCTGTGGTCTGCTGCCTTGTCCCCGCCTTGTAAAATGCCCCAGGGAGACCTGCACCATCTCTCCTGCAGACCTCTCCAGCCCCTTCCCACAGCTCCCCACGGGCAAGGTGGCCTTCTCTCTAGAATGGAGACTTTTTCCCCTGTGGGCTCTGTGTCATTGTCCTTCGAGCTTTACCTAAAACGTCACCTCCTCAGAGAAGCCTTCCCCAATCTCACTCTTCTCCTCCCTCCTCTGGCCACACCCTCTTCCCCAGCCTCTCCGAGGGCTCACCAGGGTGGATCAAGTATCTGCTTACATGCAGAGACACAGCACGCCTCCCCGGCCCTACAGGTGGCCCAGCACACAGCTGGCACTTACAAGCTGTCTGGTAACGAAATGAACCAAGCCCGCCGCTTCCCTCCTGGAAACATAGGGACACGTCCAGGAGCCACAGCTGCAGCCTCTCCAGGAAGGATGGAGCGCAGCAAACGGTAAGGAGGCGCCGAGGGGGATATAACGAGGTTCACCTGGCGTAACAGATCCTCGGGGAGGCAGGCACGCAGAGGGGTTCTTCTCAGATGCCCCAGCTGCCGTCTCCACAGAGAGTAGCCCCAGGGGCCGGGGGCACCGCGCACACACACGGCGGGGCGAGGATAAGACATCGCACCTCTCGCCTTCCCGCCTCCTGCGGGTTCACAGAGCCAACACCCCGACCGCCGCGTCTGAGGCCGGGACGGGAGTCACAAAAACAGCCTCACACTCTGCCCGCGGCACTGGGACGCTCCTCCTGTAGGCGAGTGCGGCTCTACTCAACCGCGTGCTCTCACGGAAGCCCGGGCCGCAGTTGCAGGGGGTCCAGAAACTTCTCCTTAATTTCTGAGCACAATCAGACCCCAAAGGAAAATTCACAAGCTACTGACCAGCATTTTACAACCCCTTCCACAGTCTCAGAGCAGCCTTTTCTAACAGATGCCAATATCTCTGTTTCACAAAGGATGGAACAACAGTCATAAGGATAATAATACCTCCTATTATACTTAGTGAGTACTCACTGTGTGCCAGGCACGGTGCCAGGAGCTTCATGAGCAAACCTTTGACATACATGCTCTCATCACTCCCATTTTACAAAAAGGCACTAAAACTCAGAGAGGTTAAGTGACTTTCCCCAGGTCACACAGCTGGAGTGGGAAAGTCAGAATTCTGGCTGACTCTTCACTGCACCCGCACAGATCTTAATGGCTCTGTCACAGGTGGAGGGTGATAATGAACCTGCTCACATGGGGCAGCTGTGAGGATCCAGTGAGAAGGCTCTTTGTCCAGAGCCTGGCACATAGTAGGTGTTCAAACCAAGTTTTCCTTTCCTTCATCCCCTCATGAACTTGCTCAAGATGTGAGCTTGAACTGGATTCCACATGGGCTAAGAGGTCAGAAACAATGGAAGTTTCTGGATATGAGAGAAATGAGAGAGAAGCCAGAAAGGAGGCACCAATGAGAATAAAAATAGTAGCACAAGGCCGGCATGGGGGTGGTGCTCACAAACATTTGCTCCATTTATTAGGTCAGGAGTTGGCAAACTTCTGTAAAGGGCCAGATATTAAATATTTTAGGCTTTGTGGGCCAGATGGTCTCTGTCGTACCTACTCAACTCCGCTGTGTAGCACAAAAGCAGCCATAGACAGTACATAAATGAACGATGTGGCCGTGTTCCAATAAAACTTTATTTACAAAAACAAGCAGAGGGCCAGATTTGGCCTGTGGTCATAGATTGCCAACCACTGTGTTAGCTGAATATTAAGTAAACAGAAAGAATGGTGGAAGCACTACTTTTTATTTGGCAGTTACCGTCTGCCAGGCGCTGACGTGGCAACATTTAATTCTCACCCAGTCGTGGGAGGAAGGTATGTTTATCATCAGCATTTCACAGATGAGGAAGCTGAAGCTCAGAAAGGGAAGCAATGTGCCCAAGGTCATTTAGTTGTAAGCGGGAGAGCTGGGATTCGAGTCACAGGCTGTCTGGTTCCCATGCCTGTGTCCTCAGGCCCAACACCATCAGCCCACCCTCCCGTCCAGCCCCAGCCTAGGAAATACCAGCTCAGCTCAGTGAGCTGTTCCTCGGCTAAACCCTGCGCTGGCACTAACTGGGCTCTTGCTCTGACTCGCATCGCAGCCTCTCTCTAAAACCCGTGCAGCCACCCAGTAACCACTTCAGGGTCGCAACGCTGCAAGTGTTGGCTGCTGACAGCTCACAGCTGCAGCCCTCTCCAGGAACTGACTTCGGCTGATGGAGCTGCCTCCCCCAGTTACAACCTCTTCCAAGGAGCGGCCTGCATTCAATGATGCGGGGGTTCAAAGGCCCAGCCCCCTTGACTCAATTGAGGACATCTCCAAATGGGCCTCCTGGTTCCAGGGCTCCCGAGGGGCCTGGCTGAGGCCTCTGGGGCAAGGCATTTTGGTGCTTGTTCTTTCTCTGCCAATCCTGCTTCCTTTACCCCTTGCAGCTGATGTTCCCAAGAGTGCTCCCGGAAACTTCCTGCCCACAGTCTCCACCTCAGAGCATGTTTCCAGGGATCCTGGCTGACGACAGCCCCTTGTTGGCCCTGCCAACTCCTCACCCAGCACGGTCCAGCTCTCTGTGCCCCCCATGCGTTGGGCAAGGTCCTGCTGAAAGGGGCAAGGACCAGCCTCTCCCTGAGGCACCAGCCCTTCAGCCAACCCAGCTGATCAGGAGCAGAGGCCAAGCCCAGATGCTGGGTTCAGAGAATGCAGGGGTGACTGAAACACAGGCCTTCCCTTCAAGAGGCCTGCATGGGGGCAGGCAGCGGTGCAACAGCCATGTAGACACTTCCCCAACCACTTGGGAGAAGAAGAGGGCTACCGAGAGGGAGCAGAGTCTCACCTGAGTCTTGCAGCTGATCAGGGGTAGCTGGTGAAGAGGGGAGAGGATGTCCAAGCAGAGGGAGCAGCCTGCGCAAAGCCCTGGAGGTGACATGGACCTGGTAGCACCCAGCATGGCTTTGTGAGACTTTGGAGGTCAGCAGAGGTTGACGGTGATGAGCCCGGAGAGCTAGGATCGGACGCTTCTCCCAGGCTAATGGGGAGCCATCAAAGGGTTTGAAGCAGGGGAGAGACGTATTCAGGAGGCCCCTTTGGAAAGACCATTCTGGCTGCCTGTGAATGATGGAGTTGGGATAGGAGGCCACAGCAGCTGTCCAGGAGAGGGGATCGTGAGATAGTCGATAGCGGAATGTGGTCCCAGGGCAGGGAGAGACTGGGTGGGTCTGAGAGGCCCTGAGGAAGACTTTTGGGTGATTGAGTGGGATGTGGAAGATGAGTAGTGACCAGGAGTTGAACGAGACTCTTGGGACAAAGTGGTGATGAGGGGTGGGTATTGCAGTTCTCTGAGGTGGAGACATAGCAAGAGAGGCAATAATGTGAGAAGTCAATGCCAGGGCTCCCAATGCCAGTCCAGGGGGGAGAAGAAGAGGTCATAGGTCTGGGGTGCGGCCTAGAAGTCTAGAGCCCAGAGAAAGGCCTGGACTGGTGACAGAGACCTGGAAGTGGGCCACTGTCCTCCAACGCTGAGCTTCCATCGCTGTCTTGAGCCTCTTTCTCATGTTCTCGACCGGGCCTCTGACCTGAGCTGCCCTCTTCAGAACTGCCTCTGTGGTCATTTTGCTTCTCTAGTCCTCCCGGGTCCCCAAGCCTGCTCCTGTTACTAATTCAGTCAACAAACATTCCCTGAGGGCTGCTTTGTCTAAGACCCTGAGCTGGATGCAGGAGACAAAGAACAGACTAAAAACACCCATCCAGAGAGCACAGTCTGATGAGAGAGGCAGAGATGTACTCATACAGTTTTAACCTGTGCAGCAGCACAGGGGCACAGAGGGCCCTGGGGGCTCAGCGGAGAAGGGGCACCTCCAACGCCTGGAGAGCCAGAAAGCCTTTCCACAGGAGAACATCCTGAGCTGACTCTGAAGGGGAAGCTTGCAGAAGATGAGGAGGGTGTGGAGGGCATGTTCAGGAGCAGGAACAGCATAGGCAAGGGCACAGAGGCATGGAGCAGTGTGATGGTTAATTTTATGTGGGCCCCAGGGTGCCCAGACATTTGGTCAAACATTACTCTGGATGCGTCAGTGAGGATGTTTCTGGATGAGATTAACCTTGGAATCTGTGGTCTGATTAAAGCAGACTGCCCTCCCCAGTGTGGGTGGGCCTCATCCAATCAGTTGAAGACTGGAAAGGAACAAAAAGGCTGAACAAGAGAGAACTTCACCTGCTTGACTGCTTGAACTGAGACATTGGCTTTCTTCTGCCCTCAGACTGGAACTACACGACAGCTCTCCTGGGTCTCCAGCTTGCTGACTGCAGATCTTGGGACTTCTCAGCCTCCATAATCATATAAGCCAATTCCTCATAATTATCTGTCTGTCTGTCTGTCTATCTATCTATCTATCCATCCATCCACGCACCCACCCATCCATCCACCTATCCACCCATCCATCCATCCACGCACCCACCCATCCATCCACGCACCCACCCATCCATCCACCCACCTATCCACCCACCCATCCATCCACCTATCCACCCATCCATCCATCCACGCACCCACCCATCCATCCACGCACCCACCCATCCATCCACCCACCTATCCACCCACCCATCCATCCACCTATCCACCCATCCATCCATCCACGCACCCACCCATCCATCCATGCACCCACCCATCCATCCACCTATCCATCCATCCATCCATCCACGCACCCACCCATCCATCCACGCACCCACCCATCCATCCACCTATCCATCCACGCACCCACCCATCCATCCACCTATCCATCCATCCATCCATCCACGCACCCACCCATCCATCCACCTATCCACCCATCCATCCATCCACGCACCCACCCATCCATCCACCTATCCATCCATCCATCCATCCACGCACCCACCCATCCATCCACCTATCCATCCATCCATCCATCCATGCACCCACCCACCCATCCATCCATCCACCCACCCTATTGGTTCTCCTTCTCTGGAGAACTCTGACTAATACAAGTGGCACGATGAGATGATGAGCTTTGCAAGCTACCCCTAGCCTGGCTTGGCTGGAGTGTCGGAAGAGTGGAAGATGAGAATCAAGGGGCATCCAGAGGCTAGGACTCGGAGGGCCAGTGTGTTGGGCAGAGGTGGAGGGACCATGCCTGCAGGCGCTAAGTTGATGGCCACAGGCTTTAAGCAGAGGAGGAGGGCGAGAACCCAGGTCTGTGTGCCGACCACTGTCATGGAGTCCTGTGATGCACAGCAGAACCCCCTCCCCAGGGAAAGCTGTCTTAGGTCTCTCTGAGGAGCAGCAGAGACCCTGGGGAGTAGCTTCCCATCACCGCTGTACCAAATGACCACACACTTTGTTGCCTAAAAGAACCAAACGTATTGCCCCACAGCTCTGGAGGCCAGAAGTGCACTGAGTCTCACGGGCTAAAGGCAAGGTGTGGGCAGGGTGGCTCCCTCCAGAGGCTCCAGGGGAGGCCCTGTCTCTTTGTTATTTTTTTAGGACGGATGCTGTCCTTATTCCTTGGCTCCTGGTCCCACATCACATGTTCTGTTCTCTCTCTGCTTCCATCGTCACATCAGCGATTCTGTCTTAGACCCTCCCGCCCCCTCTTGTAAGGAATAATACAGAATAATCTCCCCATCTCAAGATTTTTGAGTTAATCACAGCTGCAAAATACCTTTTGCTACAGAAGGTAACATACTCACAGGCTCAGGGCATTAGGGCAAGGCCATCTTGGGGGTGTGTGGCATCATTCAGTCTAAGGCACCCCAGAATCAAGCATGTGAGAAGTCACAAGGAAAGCTCCCCATGCCAGCCTTCCTTGGGGCACACTGCTCTCTGAGGCGTCCTCAGGCTTTCGGAGTCAACTATTTGAAAATTATTTCCTTTTAGGAAAAAAATTCCAGCACCGAAGAGAAGAAAAGAGAGCCAATGGGAAGCCTTCCCCAGTGCCTGCCCCTCGCCCCGAAGCCCTGTCAGTGAGTATTTCTAATAAACTTTCACGCTTGGCGGGAGATCCTTCGCACGCTGACAAATTCCTCCCGAAATTTGAGATGTCTTGTTCAGAGTAATAGCTGTGGTGCCCAGGTGCCCAGCTGCTATTGTAAAATCAGTAAGCATTTAATTGAAACAAACGACTATAATAATAGTACATTATCCCTGCAGGCCGAGCGCCATCACAGTTTTAATTATTGAGTTAAGAGTCAGACTAATTTATCCTTTAAAGCAGCAGCCTGGTTCCTGGTTAGACTGATCATCCTGTTATGAATATGAAGACACCAGCAGGGAAGGATGTAAATGGAAGGCAATTTGTCCCCCTCCGGGGCGGATGTTGTGTTTGAAGAAAGGTTTGCAAACACTTCGGTCTTCGGTGGCTGAGTCACTGGGTCTGGGTCTGCGACTGCCCTGCTGGGGGTGTGAGATTTCTGCTCAGGTTGGGACGGGGGCTGTGGTCCTCAGGTTTCCCATCTCTGGGAGGCAGGCCTGACTCCCCTGCTCAGAGCCTGCACTAGCGCCCACTCCGTGTAAAAGCCTAAGTCCTTACTAAGCCACAAGCCCCTGGAACAAGCCCCACCACCTGGTACTCTGGCCTTCTCCCCTTGCTGCTCTTCCCACCATTCACTGCACTCCAGCACACTCACCTCCTTGCGACCCCTTGAACACCCAAGCATGCTCCCACCACACCTCAGGGCCCTTCGATAGCTCCACCATGTGATTTGACCCCCTAGGGGACATCTGGCAATATCTGGAGATATTTTGGGTTGTTACAACTGGGAGATGCTACTGGTATCTCATGGGTAGTAGGTCAGGGATGCTACTAAACATCCTACTATGCACAGGGCAGGCCCCACAACAGCTCAAAATAGTGCCAAGTGTGGGGAACCCTGTGAGTCAGCTGTTGCCCCTGAATGGAATGTTCTGCCCCCACCTGGGGGGACACCTACCCCACTTACTGTCTCACCTCCTGCAAGTCTGTGTTCACATCTCCCCTTTCCTCTGAAGCCTTCCCTGACCCTCCCACTAACACTGCAGCCTGCGCCCTGCCCCCACCACGCCCCCCTTCCCAGTGCTCTTCACGCTGCCACCCCTTTCCTTCCTTCCAAAGCTCTGATCCCCTGTGCACACACTACAGGATTTATTTATTAGTTTGTTGGTACTTATCTTGCTGTCCCTGCCAGGATGTAAGATCCACATGGACAAAGATCTTTGTTTGGTTCACCGATTATTGCCAGCACCCAGAACAGTGTCTGGCACAGAGCAGGAGTTCAACAAATGTTTGTTGAGTGAATTATCTGCCTGGACCCCTCCCTCCTTCACCTCTCATGTCCACTCAGCCTCCAGGTTGGGGACATGCCACCTCCTCATGACACCCCAAATCCACCCCTTCTTGCCCAGCTTTATAGCCTGGGAGGGTTAATTTTAGGTGCCAACTTGACTTGGCTAAGGGATGCACAGAGAGCTGGTAAAACATTATTTTTGGGTGTGTCTGTGAGGGTGTTTCCAAAGAAATCAGTAGACTGAGTAAAGAAAATGTCATCACCAACGTGGGCGGGCATCAGCCAACCCCTTGAGGGCCCTAACAAAACCAAGTGGTGGAGGAAGGGCAAATTCTCTATTCTTGAACTCGGACGTCCATCTTCTCCTGCCCTCGGACACTGAAGTTCCCACTTCTCAGACCTTCGGACTTGGGCTGAATTACCCCACCGGCTCTCCTGAGTCTCCAGCTTGCAGATGGCAGATCGTGGGACTTCTCAGCTTCCATAACCACGGGAGCCAATTCCTATGACAAATCTCCTCTTATATGTCTCTCTCTCTATCCTCTTGGTTCTGTTTCTCTGGAGAGCCCTGACTAATACAGAGCCCATTTCTTTTTCCCAAACAACGAAAAGTCTCCTAATGGACAGCTGAGACATCTCTCCAGCAAGCGTTTTTGGGAAACTCCCACATGCCACCTGGTACATCCTCGGTTCCTTGAAGGCAGAAACAAGGCCTGTGATCTGTCACAGCCCCAGGCCCTACACGATGACTGCCCATGAGCCACAGGCCCTGGGACACACAGAAGGCAGGCACAGGCACTGCCACTGGTCTTGGTGGCCCTTCTTGGTGGCCTCCAGAGAGATAAGTGAGCCAACCATATCAGTACAGCACAACACATACTTTTTTTTTTTTTTGAGGAAGATTAGCCTTGAGCTAACTGCTACCAATCCTCCTCTTTTTGCTGAGGAAGACTGGCCCTGAGCTAACATCCCTGCCCATCTTCCTATACTTTATATGTGGGACGCCTACCACAGCATGGTGTGCCAAGCAGTGCCATGTCTCCACCCGGGATCCGAACCAGCGAACCCCGGGCCACCAAAGCAGAACGTGCGCACTTAACTGCCGCACCACCGGGCCGACCCCAACACATACTATTAATGCACCATTAATTCACTCATTTGACAAATGCAGTGTATTCCACTGTGGCCTGTGTTCCTGGGACAAAAACTAGCCCATCCCTGTGAGCCGCGGAAGGCTGCACCACATGGACGTCCCCATCAGCCACATGTGATTCTTCCAGCACCTTAAGAGTTTGTGCCAAGGAACAGCCGCTGGACACAGAGGACGCTAATCCAGCTGAACTCAGCAAGCGGTGGAAGAATCTGTGCTATTCCCCGAGCCCATTCGCCCCACTTCTTCCTCTCGTCCTGTCTGGCCACATGTTCTGGCGTGAAGGCACACCACATGCGTCTCCCCAATCTTTGTGCTTTTTGTCCTTGTCTCCATAACCAAGCAATGGCAAGGTGTCCTTACACCCCTTCCATCAAGCTATCTTCCTACTTCCTACTGAGAGTTTATTTTGTATGAATTTACACATATTTTTAAACTGTGCAGGACATGCATTAGGACTGTTACGATTTTCTGTTAGTGCTCTGTTTTCGAAGTTGTGTAGACCTTGAGAGATTTGCCCCAGCTCCATTTTTCTTGGAAGCTCTGTTACTTTTAGGATTTTGCAGGTTTTTCAGGACTGCATCTGTCGCAATGTAGAGAAACATCTGCATTTATTAAGCATCTGCTATGTGCCAGGCACTGCGTGGAGCATCAAGGATTCCCAGTAAAGAATGCAGGCATGGTCTCTGCCCCATGGAGCTGACAGTGTCGTGGGGGAGACAGACACTGATCAACTCCACACCCAAATCAAAATGCAGTCACAGTGGTGATGAGCGCTGAAAGGACAGCCACAGGCCACGCTGAGGTTGTTAGATGCAGACTGGGGGTCTGGAAAGGCCTCAGTCTGGCTGGAGTGAAGGATAGTGGGGAGGGGTGAGGAAGGCGGAGAAGGATAAGCTTAGAGAACCAGGCAGGGGCCAGGCCGGGGAGGACCTTGCATGCCAGGGGAAGACGTTTGGACTTTATCCTGAGGGTCATTGGGAACTCAGAAAGGTTTTAGGCAGAGCAGTGACTTGAATTTTAGAAAGACCAGGTTGGCTGCAAAGTGGCAGGTGGCAGCTTCCAGGTGAGAAGCGATGTACCCACCATTGAAGATCTGGATGGATGGCAAGTAAGAGATGGGTACGAGAGATGCCATAGGAGAGAGCAGGATTTGGGACTGGTCATGGCAGGTGGTTAAGGATGACACCAGATCACTGATGATATTCACAGGCTAGTCACATGGGAGAAGAGACACGTCCAGCCAGGTGGGGAGAGGTGGTCAGCTCTGAACAGGCTGAGCTTGGGCACATCATCCATGTGGGGTCTCCAGCGGGGGGAAAGGTTGATTACATGGTCTGGTGCTTACAGGAAGGGACTGAGCAGTGGAACCTGGCCTGGGGTCCCCAGTGGCACCTGGACACAATGGTGGAGAATCAGGCAGAGAGAGACAGAAGCAGGAGGGGTCTGCAAGGGGGACAAGAAGGGGTGGTCTGAGCAGTGGAGGACGCCAGGATTATCCCATCGAGGGAGCAGAGGAGAGAGGAGATTCAGGAAGAAGGGGGTGGCCAGCTGGTCTAACACAGCCAAATGTCAAGTATGACAGAGACAGCACATGCCCAGTGGATTTGGCAATGTGGAACATACCAGGGCCCCTAAGTGGAGCAGTTTCACAGTCAGGGGGAGGCAGAAGCCAGAGTGAATGGGAGGGGAGAAAATGCAGACAACCAGGGTCGATGACCCCTCCCTGGAAGCTCCGCCGCGACCGTGAGGGGAGAGATGGGACAGCAGGCAGGTGCCGAAGGATGACTTTCTATTTAGATGCTAAGGGGAAAGTACAATTGTGGCAGGTGGGTGTTCCTGTCACCGTTATGCCCCCATGGGGACTTTAACTGCAAAATCAATGGGCCGCAACACGGCCACGTTCTCATCTTCAGTCTCGGGTGGTCCTTGTAAAAGAGCCCTGTGAGGTACATGCTGCTCTTCCCCCTTTACAGGTGAGCATACAGAGTCTCCGAGAGGTGAAGTCAAGTGCTCCCTGTCCACAGCTCGCACAGAGCAGGGCCAGGATCCCAGCCCAGGCCTGCCTGACCCCACAGCCTGAGATCTTTTCACTATTGAGGCAGAGAGCCACCGCGTGGGCTGGGCTGGCCTCGCCACCCTCCCGCCTGCAGTTACAGAGTGCCCATATCACCGCACGGCGGCGTCAGCACAGCTCCTCCACCTTGTCTCTGCGACCGCTGATCTCTTCCATATCTTTGTGAGGAACTGAGAGGACAAAACCGCTGGACAAAAGCAATAATGAACCACAGGAAACTGCCGGGATTAAATCAGAACCGGAGGCGAGGCTTGGGGTCCAGAGTCAGCACGAGGTCACCCTCGAGTATCAGGGGCTGCTGAGACTTGGGGCGCACTGAGGCCAAGGCAAGGACAAAGCTGGGGGAGTCCCGAGGGTCAGATCACAGCAGAGGAGGGCTTGGTCCTCAGGCACTGGGGAGCCAGAGTGGCTGAGAGAGGAGGATGGCCCAGCAGGTTTCCAGCTCAAGGTAAGAGGCCAGAGGGGGGTCAGGAGGCACATGGGGCAGACTTGATGGATAGGAGAGAGCTGAGAAGACAGAGACAGCACCCTTGGAGGCCGATAAGCAAAATGACCTGTCCGACCTGTGACTCCTCCTTCTTCCTGAATTTGATCTTCAGTTCCTATTCCAAAGGGAGCCCGATGCCTGCAGCACTGGGGCTGAGCCACATTCTGGCAGGATGTGTCCACTTATCCGGCAACGAGCCTTTGCCTCCCTATCCGAGTGGTGGGTAGGGTGTACTTTATTTCTGTATCTCATCTGCCTGTCTATTCGCTGGAATGTAAGGTCCATGGAGCAGGGCTTGGGAGAGTGCCTGGTACATAGTAGGGACTCAATAAAACTCTATAGAATGAATGAATACGTGCATGAGTGAGTCCCGATGAAGAGAAGCTGAGAAACTCCACATCTTGCTCAAGGTCTTGCAGCTTTAAGACCAGACTTGGGACCAGAAAAGGGGGTTATTTCCCCTTCCAACAATGAGCCGCCCAAACATAGACACCTCTTTCCCATTACCAGCCCAGCCCCCCAGGCCACTGCCAAAGACTCTGCTAGACCCCTGTCCTCACACCTCCTTCTGGGGACGGGGCAGCTCTGACACCCTGCTGGCCCAGCTCCCTCTGCCTGGAACCCAGTTTGCCTCCCTCACCAATACTTACTTTCCAGGACTCAGCTCAAATGTCACCACCTCCAGGAAGCCCCCACTGGCTCTCTCACCTAAACCAGGGCCCCCCAGTGATTGCCTCTCACGGCACCTTGTTATTTTTTTCATCGGCCTCATCACGGTTGTAATTACACATTTCCCTGCGTGTGTTCATGATTCTGTGTGCGCTCCATCTGTGAAGATGGGAACCATAGCTGCTTTGCTCGGGGCCGCTTCCCCGGTGTCCGGCCCCAGGCCTGGCACCCCGTGGGCACTCAGTAAATGTGGAAGGAATGAAGCAGGTAGGCTGGGGAGCTCTGGGCCCCAGAGTGGCAGCCTCCTCAAGCTCCAGGTCAGCCCCGTGGATACTGACCCCCTAAGTGGGACCTGCTCTCCAGGCATTTGAGGCACCCTATGGCTGGGCCCCTGCTTCCTTCAAGCCTCTGCTCATCCTGCTCCCTGCTGGCAGTCCACACACTGCATATTCCTGCCTCTCTGCCTTTGCTTATGCTGTTCCTTCTGCCACGATGCCTCTCCCATCCCCACACATCTGGAGACTGGCTGAAGTCAGATGGTCCTGGTGTGTCCCTAGGGACCTGAATGACCTTGATTACCTACTTCATCTCTCTGGGCTTCCTCAAAGTAGGGCCTCTAAAAGGGGCAGAAGTGGAATCAGAGTTGCATTTCAGAAAGCTACGCTGGCTGCCCCAGTGGGAATGTACCAGCTCACGGCTGAACCCGAGGGGAAGAGACAGAAGCAGGAGACCAGTTCGGAGGCTTCTGAGGCAGCCCAGGCCACGACAGGGATGTCTGAGCTGGGATTGGGCAGTGAGCTGGGAGCAGGGCAGTGGCGGGGGGAGAGACTCTGGATGGAGGCTCTGCAGAGCCTGGTGGCGGGCTGGCGGGCTCTCAGGGTGGGCTCAGAGATTCCTAGCAGGTGGTGGGACCCCACATGAGACAGAAATGTGAGGAAGAGGAAGGGTTACTCACCCCCTCCCCCTTAACGCTTAATATCCTATGCTCTGAATTAGTACATGTGCTAATTAAAATTACCTTTCCAAGGAATTTATTATAGGACATTCCTAGCTAATTATAAATTCTCTGTTGCTGGTCCTGAGCAGTTTGCTAATGCAGTGTTGAAATCTCTTTGGCCACTCTCGTTTAAATTATTCATTAGGCCCTGCAACAGTTGTGAACTGTAATTTAAACAGTCAGCTCATGAATATTCAATCAACACAACAAACACTGGCGTGTTTTACTGCCTTCCCGCTCAATATTTTGTATCCCCACCCGTGTTTACATGTTTTTATGAACTCTCGAGAAACGCGTTGCCTGTTGAAGTCCCTGGTTAAGCTGAGATTGAAATGCCCCAGAGGCGGCTGGGGGCAGCAGGCAAAGCTTCCAAAATCCTTTCTCAGGAGAGCTGCGGGTGGTCAGGCTGGAAGCGTGCAGGGATGGGAGGCCCAGAGAGGGCAAGGATTGGCCCTGAAGTCACATGGTGGATCCAAGGCACACCCAGGACTTGGAGTTCTAGTGTGGTTCCTGCTGCCTAATCTGCCACAAATTAATTGGCAAAGGGGGTCTGTCTGGGGACATCTGGCACTGAGACAGTGTTAGGAACATCGAGCCCCTGCTGCCTAGCCTCCTAAGGGCAATGGACAAATGCTGCCAAAGCAGGTACAGCTGTTCAGGGCAACGGGCTGTTTTAGAATCCAGGCTGGCGCCACCTTTAACCATCAGAGTTCCCACCCCTCCATGGCCAGGTCATGTCGCCAGGAACGTGTTCCCTCCCCTTGCCGTGGCTTTAGGGACCCCCCAACCTGTAAATAGTTCTGAAGCCTCCACACAGGGCTCCTTGTTAATTCTCACATCCATCCTACGAGGCCAGCCACGATGACGATTCCCATTCTCACAGACGAGCAGACTGAGGCTTAGAGGACTACGAAGCTCACCCGGGCAGAGCTCCGCTCTCCGCCCTCTCCTGAGACAACGCCCTCAAGAACTCATGCTCCCACCTCCTGAGGAACCCGTCCCAAGAGAGCTTCACGATAAAGTGAGAAATAGCCTGTCTGTCTGTCCATAGAACACTGTGTACGTTCACGATGAAACATCCATACGATGGAATGCTATGCAGCCACCACAAATAAGGGCATGACCTATAATTATGGACATGGAAATACATCCATTAACACAGTTGCAGAAAATCATCAGGTCACAGAACAGTTCCAACAGAACAGATGAAAAAGTACAGGAAAAGGCACCAGATTATGGTCCCATTTATGTAAATTTTATGTGTATAATGCACAAAGATACCACTGGAAAGATACCTAGCACACAGTTAGGTTAATAATGGTTAGCTGTGGATGCAGCAACTTTAACGATGTTTTATTTCTTCTTCGTATTCGCTGGTGTTTAACATCTCTTACAATGAACACGTGCCATTTTTATAAAGATTAATAAAGCCATGTTTTTGGAAGAAAGAAGTAAAAGATGTAAAAACACTCCATTTCAAAATTTGTGGGATGCAGCCAAAGCCATGCTCAGAAAAAATGTACAGCCATAAACTTTTTATTATTAAACAATAAACAATAAAAGTAAATGAACTAAAGAATCTAAAATGAAAAATTTAAACGTCTACAGAAAGAAAGAGGAAGGGCTTAATAAACATAAAAGAGGAAATGAATAAATTAAGGAAAAAGAAAAGTAACAGAATTGAAACATAACTCTGATGGTTAGTTCTCCGAATAAAATGAATACAACAAAGTAGACAAACCAATAACACGGATAAACCTCTCATGGAACATGAAGAAGGAGAGAAACCACAATATACAACTTTAGGAATATGAACAGGGTCTAATTATAGGTACAAAGACTATAAAATTATAAGATAATACTAAATACAATTCAGTGGTAATGACTGTACAGATCTCAGCGTAATGAACTATTCATTTTATAAAGACGGTATAACCTGTACAATGGTTCTATAGATGATAGTATAATTTATATTTTGATACAGAAATATGAGAAAGCGATCTTATGAAAAGAAAACTACAGAGCCATTTCACTATAAAAAATGTAAAAGAAAAATCTTAAGTAGTACCTTAAATCCAGCCTCATACTTAAAAATTCACATGTGTATGTATGTATGTTTAACTATGTGCACATACACGCATCCCATAACCAAGCAGAATATATTAATGCTGAGGAATCTACTAATAAAGTTCATCACCTCAATATACCATGGGAGAGAAACTATATGATGACCTCAATAATACTCAATAGGCACTCGATAAACGGGAAAGGTCTTGTTCAACCAGTGAAACAAGAAGAAAAGGCCAAGTATAATTTACAGATAGGTCAGTCCCCTACGTGGGCACAAGCCAAAAGTGGGCAGTGACTTCATTACAGCAATATTCCCGGGGGGCTTTGAAAGGGAAGAGAGTGGAAGGATATTCCCCGTGGGTGGAGCTGTGAGCCCTGCCCACCATCATTCATTTGTGTGGAAGGAGAAGCGGCCTGAGGGGAGCCTACACAGTCCATTCTCATCATTCACGGTACTTATGTTCCAAAAAGTTGCCTTGAACACTGAACTAGCGAATACTGAGCCATTTCTCCTAGGGGAAACACAGGGTGAGGTTCCTGTGAGCCTCTGGTCACAACATTTTCATCAACCGATCAATACATAACCTTGTTTTATGTGTGTTTCTGTTTAAAAACAGGCTGTTTGGTATATATTGTTGACGCGTCAACACTGAATTGAAGGCACTATAATTCATGCCGAGGCACAGCACAGCTCTCTTGCTTAGAAGCACTAGCCAGCACTTCGGCACTATACTTGGGGACCATTTCAGACAGTGAAATCAGCCAGAAAAAGCACAAAAATGCAAAAAACGTGGCACTAAATAGACCACGGAAAGGATACTTGCTTATGGATGAGAGCCAAAACGCGAAGGCGGAGTGTCGCCTCATTCGACCTCAGCTGGGAAGGTACTCATTGGGTGACTGGAATGTTTTGCTGCTCTGCACATGTCCGCAGATGACCATGAGCATTGATTTTGGGGTTATAAATAAGTTGTAGCTAGTAGACGCACTGGCAAACACAGAAATCCACCGATGAGGAGGATGGACTGCATGTAGATTCACAGCAGTGGCCAAGGGCCTGGCTGTCTGGTCAGGGGCCTGGGAGGAAAAGGACTGTGAGCTTGGAGGCAAGCTGGGCCTGGGGTAGAGGTCCGGGGTATGGACGGAGATATGGGAGTGGACACAAGGTGTGATTTTTGAATCACAGTTTGCCAATCAGAGGCATTCACCACGGAAGAAGCCCTGAACTACCACGTGGACAGGAATGGCTCGGCCCATTGCCGTTAGCCAGCCTTCATCACCAGCCACCCCACAACCGGCACTGGGCATGTGAATGGAGTAGCCAAGGTGGCAAAGACGGAGGCTACATATGGGCCCAACGACATGAACTCTCACTTCCCAAGGCAATTTAGTAACCACTGCCTCTGAATGCCCACCCTGTCAGCAGCAGATGCCAATGCTGAGCCCCCCATGGCGCTGTTCCTTGAGGAGACCAACCAGCCCCTGGATGGGCAGCTGACTACACTGGGCCCCTTCCATCGTGGAAGGGCCAGCAGGTCATCCTCTCAAGGACAGATATTCTGGGCATGGTCTGCCTCTCCCATCAGCAGAGCCTCAGCCAGCACCACTCCCTGGGGGCTGACAGAAAGGCTGGTCCACAGGTATGGAATCCCACAGGGCAGAGTATGCAACCAGAGGCTCTGCTTCACAGGGACCGAAGTGTGGGAATGGGCCCCTATCCCCATGGAATCTATTGGTCATGTCACATATCACACCCGACAGAAGCCACCAGCCGCACAGAATGCAGGGACGGCCTTCTAAGGTGCAGATGAAGTGCTAGCTGGGAGACAACACTCTGGAAGGATGGGCTGCTGTCCTTCAGGATGTGGTGCCTGCACTAAGTCAGAGACCTCCACATGGTTCTGTGAAGAATACCTGTGTACAGGAACCAAGAGGCGGAAGCAGGAGTGGCCCCACTGAGCATCACTCCCAATGGTCCCCCGGGGGATCTTGTGCTCCCTGACCCTGCAATTCTGGGCTCTGTTGGGTTGGAGGACCTGGTCCTCAAAAGGGCTGTGTTCTTGCCAGAGGACACAATAGGTATGGCTGCTGCCAGGGGCCTTGGACTTCTTATGTCTGGGAACCAGCAGGAGAGAGGAGGACTCCCCGTCAGGGTAGGAGGAACTGATGCCGATGAGCAGGAGGAGGGAGGGCTGCTGTGACTCAGTGGGGGCAGAGTGTAATACACATGTAAGCCAGGTGCCCCTCTTGGGGGCTTCCTGCCACCTTCCCCACTGCAACTGTAAATGGACAGGTGCAGAAACTCTGACCTGAGACAAGTATGAGTGCCAAGGACTCAGACCTGCCAGGAGCAAGGAAGACACATAAGCCACCACATCTGCCTTGCTGATAGCCAAGGGAGAGGGGAATTTAACAAGGAAAGCAGGAAAGGATGAGTACGAGTTATAGCCCCAAGATCAAAGGCAGCAATGGGGGCTGTAATTTGTTCCACTAAGTCTCCTTCAGGAAGAGGGGCCCAGGGAACCATGGAGATGGTGCTCCCTCACCTGCATGGAGAAGCAGATCTGTGTGATGGCCATGGAAATGCACTGCTCAGCTCTCCCGCTTTGCGAGCACCAGTGCTGAGAGCCCAGCTGCTGCTCTTCTGGCCCCAAGAATGCGCTCTCACTGAGGCCACCCTTCCCACAGGACACCCTCAGCCAGTGACTGAGCATACCAAGGCTACTGAGGCAGGGCCACCTGGTGAGACATGCGGCTCCTCCAAGGGGTGACGTTGGTTTGAAGACTCCCTATTGGACCGGCCAAACCTTTCTCGGAACTGTGCTGCAGTCCAAGATTCTTCCCTCCCAATCCTCCTGCCTTCCTTTCCTCCTCCCACAGGTGTCAGACCTGCACCATGGTCTGAAATTCCCCCCACCTCCCACCTTCTCTTTCTCCCTCCTCAACGAATCTCTTACATGTCTAATTCTGTCTAGTGCCGCTTCTTGGTGGACTCCAGCTAATGCAACCAGATCTCTCTTCAGGTTGTATTGAGAAATACACCGATGCCCTAGTCAGGGTGGAGGGTGGACTCCAAAGATGCTGAGTCCAAGCCAAGGGGGCCCTAAACCAACCTCTAAGGACGCTGGGTCCTTTTAATAAAGGAGCCTGTGTTCTCTTGAGCTCAGAGGTACATCCGGCTCTGCACGTCTCAGAGGAGATGCTGAGGCTGAGGGAATCACACTGTGAGACAGGACCCAGAGGAGCCGGACACCGACCATGCCATGGGGGCAGGGATAAGTGTGAGGTCACTACGCTGTCCATGTGACCAAAAGGGGACTTGGGAGCAGCATAGACATGTGTAAACTGTCTGTGGTGAGACCCCCATGAGACCCCAGGGACCCGACTTTGTCCACCAATACTTGGGCAGGTAGATTTCTTGGGAGACTAGAAAGGACGCAGAGTTCTCCACGTGGGTTGGCAGGGAAGAAAAACAGAGGCAGCTCACACACAAAGTCCTTAGAGACAAATAATAGACTGTTATGGCTACCATGCTGAGCATTTTATAAGCTTTACAGCATTTAATTTTCCAAACCACCCCGTAAGGTAAGAATTATTAACATATCCATTTTACACATAAAACTAAAGTTCAGAGCGGGTGGGGGTAACTTGCTCAACACGGCAAGCAGCTGGAGGAACTCAGATTTAAACCCAGTCTCTTGAAGTCCGAGGACAGTGATATTAATTCTGGCAAAGGACTGATCCCCTCTCAGTAGGCCATGGGCACTGGGCCCAGAGACGCAGTGTGAGCATCCAGGTTGAGGGGCCGCAGTGGAGGCCAGGCCCCTATTCCTAGAGGACACTTTTGTCTCTAGTGTCATTGGCTGGCCACTAGTCACTCACACTCTGGACACCTGCGTGGGTGGCAGGCCACGTGCTGGGGAACTAGAGCTTGGTCCCTACCATGTTTGGGAATCATTTTGCAGAGGGTTATGGGAAAATATAGTTCTCATTTACTACGACCAAGGTCACAATGGTGGGGATGTGCAGAGAAGAGGCACCCAATTTTCTGGCTGCAGTTTATCTGCTTCTTCTGGCAGGGACACAGCAGTAAGAATACATCAAGTTCACAAGGAGATGAAAGCGAGAGGGGAGGATGGGTCTTATGTGCAAAGGCATAGGGGCCTGAGGTCTGGGGTTCTCCAGGGAGGAGAGGAGTGCTGTGGAATGGGGGAGTGACCACCTCAGGCTGACTCTTTGGGCCCAGGATCTCAGGCGGGGACCCCACTCTTTGCTGTCACCCTGTGCCCTTGACCAAGGCCCGGTTCTTCTGGTCCAGCTGTTGCCAGTGCTGCAGACGTCCAGTCTGAGTCTTGCCCAGCTGCTCACACTCTGCCCTCTCCTGCTCTCGGAGAGTGGGCTTCAGTCTCGCCCTTCCCTGGCACACAGGCACGCTCCCCCCAGGCAGTAGGCAGAACCCCGTGACCTCCCCTGCCCGGGGTTTCCTTTCTTTTCCTGATTGCATTTTGTTTCCAATTCTGCATAGGCCCTTCGTGCACAATTACCAGGAGGCCTCACAAGGATGAGACCTTCTACAGTCTGAGGACATGTGGCCTGGAGTCCCTCTCATCACAGGCTGGGGACAGTCCTCTTGCCAGGGCGTCTGCTTCAAGGCCTGAGCCAACAGGAGGCAAGTCAGAACCACAGGCAGAGGTGTGGGTCCACTGGTTTCTCTGGGGAAAAGGTTTGCAACTGTCACTGGTGTGATGAAACACTCAAGGCAAACAGAAACACAAGTGACAGTTCCACGTGTCCTGAAACCACTGGAGAACTGGGGATGCAGCTGCGGGTGATGGCCACCCCCATTCTGAGCAGGAGCACAGTCCCCTGCAGTGCTGGTTAAACGCAGGCTGAGGGGCTCAGGTGGGGCCTGAGGAGTGCCACTCTAACAAGCCCCGGGTGCCATGACCCAGCCG
This sequence comes from Equus asinus, assembly GCF_041296235.1. NCBI lineage: Eukaryota > Metazoa > Chordata > Mammalia > Perissodactyla > Equidae > Equus > Equus asinus. The sequence continues at coordinate 34,503,070 of NC_091804.1, read as the reverse complement.
GCCGGAGGACCTCACCTTAGATGCAGATGCTGCTGGAGCCCCGCTTGGATCAGCTCCTGGAGAGCTGGCTGCCAAGGGCTCACAGCTGCCCATGTTCCAAGAACTGCCCTTGGCCAGCAGGAGCCCCACCCCCACCCCAGCCTGTGACCATGATTGACTCACACCTCACATAGGGGTACTAACACCAGCAACTCTGTGGTCTCATTCAGGCTTGAAGGCTCCCTGTGGGACCAGGTGGAATGCCTTCTAACACAGATCTGCGTACCATCTGTGATTTCTCATCTACTCCTCACAGCAACCCCACAACAGAGGAAACTGTGGCACAGAGAGGTTAAGTGGCTTGGCTGAGGTCACACAGCTGGTTATACATGCAGCTGTCTGACCCCAGAGCACACCTTCCCAACCCGCTGGGCTCTCCTGATCTGCAATCCTACTGACAACAACCCTTTGCGGGGCCCATTCACGACATGAATGCTTTAGCGACGCTCTCTCCCCGATCCTCTCCACGACTCCTGCGGTCGTGTGGGATTTGTCCATTCAACACAGGAGGCAAGTGAGGCTGGGAGGAAAGTGACTTGCCTCTCACAATCCATTAGTGGTGAAAGGGACAGGACACGAAACCGGGTTTCCTGACTCCACATCTCTTGATCAGTTTCTGGGGTGACAGGAAAGACTAGCATGAGCCCCACCCCTAGTTCACAGGCCTGAGGTCAGGGGCTGGAGCGAGGGATGCTTCTGTACCATGTTGAGGGCACAAGACACTTGGGCTCAAGGGATCGAGGCTCCCGTCCTGCCTCCACCACTTCCTGGTTGTGTGTCTCTGGACATGCCACTTGCCCTCTGAGTCTCAGGTATACACCGATAAAATGAGGACTCCATCACCCTCCAGAGTCAACAGGAGGCTTAGATGAGATAAGATGGACTGCCCCATAAGACAGAGAGGCTACAGGGTCCCCACCGGATTATTCACCTGCAGTGATGCAGGCAGCACTCTACAGTTTATGTAGTATCCACACAGTTTTCACTCATTCATCCAGTCAGTCAGCCAGTCATTCAACAAACCCCATTAGACATCGGCTACATCCCACGCACAAAGCTAAGCACCAGGAGTATTTTATTAGCACATGTGACTCTCACAACTACCCGTGGGGTAAACAGCATCAGCTCTATCTTACCTGAGGCTCAGAGAGGGAGAGCAAACCCCCACATCACGCACTAGGGTAGAACAGGGACCCCACGAGCCCAGATGCCATGTTAAGAGCTATCACGTGGACACCAGGCTGCCACCATCACAGCCGGGGCCACAGCCCAACCCAGCTGGTGTGCTGAAACCTCCAAGAGGATGCTCTTCTCCTCGAAACGCTCCTGGCTCCTCGGCCTCAACGTGCATCGACGCTCTCTTCTGGAGCCTTACTATTTAGATGAGTTTTATTTGTCTTGCTGCTTTTTATAAAGACCCTGAGTTCTAAATGGACAAAGCTGTAAGATGAGGGAGAGAACGCATGAGGCTGACTTTTTATTATCCAGCCAGAGCAGGGGGAAAATGACTCCAATAGATCTCAAGTTTTATGTGCTCCAGACACTCTGCGGAGCCAGAGATGGCTTCTCAGCAATGCCGACGGTACATTAAAAGCTCATTTTCCCAAACATGGTACTGAATATGCACTCGGAGGAAAGAGCCATTATCCCGGGTAATATGGAAGCTGCGGCTGACGAATGCTGCTGTGACTTTCCCTGAATTCTCCCTTATGACTCAGAGTGTGTCTCAGAGGAGAGGTTCTCTGCTGAACCTGGCATCTTGCCCGGGCTGGAAGTTAAATGCCTGGCCCTTGCAACTTCGTGGCCAGAGGGTCACGGCTCCAATTAGGAGCCTGGCAGGGGATGAAGAGGACAGGTACCAGAGGGCGCCTCAGCAATCATAAAACATCACCAACTGTTCTGTTTCAGAATCTCAGCAGAAGGGCTGGCGATTGGGTCTGAACAAGGAAGTCCAGGCAGGTGTGACATTTCCTCCTCTCAGGCTTCTGCTGCTGTTCTCTGGCTCCTAAGGCTCAGCCCCAAAGCCACTGCCTCCAGGAAGCCTTCCCTGCTACTCCTCTCCTCTGAGCTCCTCAGTATTTATCTGTTTCTCGTTCCAAGCTCCAAGCTAGCACCTCACACTTCATACTGTGGTTACTTATGAACAAGTAAGGCTTGACTCAGAATCAAATCGATAAAGTGGGTCTCGATCCTGGCTCTCTCCCTCCCTCACTCATTCATTTATTCATTCCTTCATTCCTTTGCAGGCTGTACAGGTTAGATACTGACCACACAGGCTGGGGAGTCAGCCTGCCTGGGTTCAAATCTTGACAGTTTCATAGTTGTGTGGCCAAAGGATTTACTTCTCTGTGCCTCTGTTTTCTCACCTGTGAAATGGCAACAATAATAGTACCTCCTTCTCAGGGTAAAAGATGCAATGAGATAACCAATATAAAGGGCTTACATGGGTGCCAAGCCCATAGTAAGTGCTAAATAAATGTGAGCAGATTACAGTTACAGATAATTCATCCACTCATTTAGAAAAAGTTCACCTGGAGGATATGGGGCCGGACAAGGTGTGGTCCTTGCTCTCCAAAGGCCAAGATGAGGAATCTCTGGCCACAGGGAACAGGAGCAGCGCTCCGAGGCACTGGCCATCACCACTCTGTTGGTGGGGATGCTCTGCATCAGCGAGCTGCCAGCTCCTGCCTGGCACGGGGGTTGTGAGGCTGCAACGAGACAGCCACAGGGAGAGCCAAAAGGATACCCAGCTGAAGTCATGGCTGCTGTTACCTGTCCCTCTGCCCCAGGCTGTGAGCGCCCCAGGGAATCTTTGATCCTCCATGGTGCGGGTACCACCCTGTAGGCAACCCCCATTCACCCACACAGCCTCAAGGGTGCAGAGAGCACTGGGCTGGGAGTCAGAGGCCCAGGGTCAAGTTCCCACTCTACCCTTTTTCTCGCTATGTGACCTTGGACTCTCTCTTCTCCTATTCATTCAGTCAAGAAACAGACATTGAGGGTTATCTGCTCGCCAGGCCCCCTGCCAGATGCTGGCGACCGAGAAAGGCTTAAAGCGCAGACCTGCCTTCAGGCTGTCCCTGGCTGGTAGTGCAGATGGGCATCTGAATGGACAACCATGTATTTCCATGAATTCAGACGGATCTCACCTTTATTTAAATTTTTGATTTACTGTTCATCATGGTTTATTGATTTTTAACTTTGATAAAAATTTTGACTTTTAAAAATACAACATGAAAATATTATTTATCTTGATTACCGAGTGTTTTGGCACTCCCTTATTTTTGTGATTGGGGTGAGTGCCTCATTGCCTCACCCTATTCCCAGGCCAGAGGATCCAGGGAGCCTCAGAGAGAAGAGCACTTCTGAACTGGGTCCTGACACAGGAATAGGAGTTCACTGGCTTGACAAGGGGGAAGAGCCTTCCTAGAAGAAGGAACAGAACGCTGGGTTCTCAAGCAGGGGCGATTCTGTCCCCCAGAGGACATGTGGCAATGACTGGAGACATTTTTTATTTTGATTTTGACTGAGGAGTGCTACTGGAAGCCAGAACTAGTGAGCAGAGGCCAGGAATGCTGCTAGACATCCTACAATGCACAGGACAGTCCCCCACAACTGAGAATTACCCTCTCCAAAATGTCAGTAGTGCAAAGCTGAGAAACCCAATTCTAATAAAGCACAAAGCTGTGAAACACCGTGGCATCAGGCTCCCTATTCCTTGGCCTCTCTAAGCCTCAGTTTCTGCATTTGAAAAATGGGGATAACAATGGTCCCCACTTCAGAGGGTTGTTGGGAGGAGGGAATGGCTCCAAGTCTGTACACCGGAGGTGCTCAATCAGTGTCCATGCTCCCTCCTTTCCTGCTTTGAAAACGCCTCAAACTTCACAGCAAACAGGTCTCAAAAGAGACAGCATCCCGTGTTCCAAAGAAAACTGGGACACGGAAAAGAATACACTTTGTTCTTTTCCGACCTTTCTCTTAGTGAAAACCAGGAGCCGTATCTCTCAACAAACATGAGCCTGTTCGCGTTGAACCAGCCTGCGCGCTGGCTTATCACCGGCCTGAGTTTTAACAGGGAGTGAATTTTTACGACCGAGTTATAAACCTTTGCAAAAACCATTTTTAAACTAAAAAACGCTGACAGGTTCTTAACTACTATAGCTACTAAATTAAGCATGAGGGATGGGGTGGGGGAAAGAAAACAAAAGTGCCCTAAAAAGAGTTGGTGGAGGTAAAATAATGTTCATTAAAAATAGAAAAACAAACACACAAAAAAAATCTTTTGTGTTCAACTTCACACTCGTACATCATAATGTTCCAGTAAAAGGCCATTTCCCCCTGAGATAATAAAAGAATTGAATTTTTCCTTATCGGTCATCTATTTTTCTAGCTGAAGCTATTACTCCCGCTCTGGGGTTGCTAGGCAACAAGAAATATTAATAGCAGCTTTTATTAGCTTAGCTTTTGCAGCCGAGTACCAGAATGAGAAAATGGGAAACATAAATGTGTTACATAAATCTTTCAACCTTTCAGAGCTGGTGTTAGTCTCTGTTTTCATAATGATTTATTGAAGTGATGGTTCATTTATGAGAAAAAGGAGTGCAGGATAAGAAAACGGAGCAGTCCCCTGCAGGAGTGTTTGAAAATAAATAATTATAGCAGGGGAGCAAAAGCTGTTTAAAGCCATTTTTCTGAGTTTTATAAAATGTAAAAAGACATATTTCTTTCGCTTACTGCCTCTGCAAAACAAGGGGAGGGAGCTTCATCTGGACTCTGCTGAATACGAGGGACCTCTGGGCCTCCGGTCACCCCCACTTAGGATCCTCAGAAGCCTGTTTGGGAGATCAGCGCCCCCATTCCCACCCCCAGAGGGAAATTAGACAAAAACATGGCACCCAGGAAAAGCCCAAGTTGGAGGTACGTACCCCTGCGAACCCCTGGTTTTATGTAGATGGATCCTGCCCCTGGTCATGCAGCCAAGAAAGTTGGGTTTGGGGCCCTTGCTTTCTTGGCAAGCCATGGAACTGTCACCCTGCTGTTGTTCTCAAGCTCTGAGCTCTGACTGAGGTTCTGGTGTAATTAATATGCCCTCTCCCCGCCCACCCCCAAGATGGGGCCCTCTACCTACCCCCAGTGACATCACCTCAGCCTCTGCCTGCCTTTCCCAACCTCTACCTTTTGGATGAGTCCCACGGGTAAGCCAGCCTGACCACTGCCCCAGCAGAGCTGATCCCTAGCAGGTCAGGCTGGACAAATGTAGATTCAAGGCTGAAGCGACCCAAACCCCATCAGCAAAATGAATAGATTAATAAATAGAGTAGTTTACATTTATTAAATGCCTACTGCATGCCGGGTACTGGGCTGAGTACTTTACTACACTGCTCATTGAATCTTCATAAGTTCCTATGAGCCAAGTAACATAACCTCCGTTTTACAGATGAAAAAACTGAGGCTCAGGGGCAATTAATTCCTTGCTCTGGGTCATAGGGTGGAGGTTAACAAATGGCAGAGCTGGGTTTTGAACTTAGGTTGGCCTAACCCAGAGCCCGTGCTCCTAACTACTGGCTGATGCTCTACGTCAAGAAAACACACACACACACAAAAGCCTTATCACAATACATTACCAAAAGGGCCACAAATTCGTGCCCCCCTGCATCCACACCACTTCTGCAACATGGCTCTGCCACTTCTCCCTTCAAGAGGTGGGGTCTCTTTCTGGGCTTGGCCATGTGACCTGCTCTGGCCAATGGGACATTAGCAAATGTGAGGCAGGCAGAGGTCTTTTCAGCGGTTGCACACTGGGTCTACCCTTTCTTGATGCTCTTGGGAACCCTGTGACCATCCCCATGTAAACAAGCCCAGGCCACCATGTGATGAGAGACCTGTGGCCAAGCGATCCCCACTGACCCCAGCTGACATCGGGCCAGCTGCTGAGCTGCGAACAAGGCCGTTCTAGACCATGCAGCCCCAGCCAAGCTGTAAGCTGACCCCAGAAATCCAGCCAAGCCAGTCCACATCAAAAGAACTCACCCAAAGAATCATGATAAATAGTTAAAGTTCCATTTTTGCTTTAAGTCACTAAGTGTTGGGATGGTTTGTTACACAGTAAAAACTAACTGATACAATCATAAAAACAAAAACAAAACAAAAATTATGCATTAAGATCAATAAAATGAATAGGTTGGACTGAGGGGTCTCTACTGCGTCCTGTGGCTCCTAAGTCCAGAGGACCAAGGGTTGGGGGTCTTTGGTTCCTTTTGCTCAGACTCGGGAGGGGATCCCCTGCATCCCCACTTGTGAGACTCAAATAGAGGTGCACCAAGTCTTCCGGGCGGAGGAGTGATAAGTCAGGGAAGGGAGAAGGGGAGAGAGAGGAGATTGGAGGGGAAGAGGAGAGAAGAGGAAGAGAAGGGGGTAGGTGTTAGGGGGGATATTAAGGACCTTCCAGAGTCAATACACAGGCCCTGCCCCTAAGCTCTGAGCCCTGCCCCCAGGCTCTAGGCCCTAACCCAGGGCTGTGGCTCTCTCATGGGACCATCTCTAAAGCAAGGGGGCGAGGTGGTAACTAATGTACTGCCCAGCCCTCTCCCCAATAGCCTGCCCCAGAACACTAGCCCGGAAAGACCCTTCACTTGGCATGGGGGTCCCTGGACCACAGCCCCTTGCCCTGTCCTTGTGGGGAGAAGGACCAGTCCTGGCCAGGTGCTTTGGGACAAAGACCTAGAGCATCTAGACTAAGTGCTACCAGTGAGCACTCAGGATTCTGATCCAAGCTGATAAGATTTGAGCCCACCAGGCCGGTGGCATGTTGTGGTGGTGGCAGTGGAGGGTCTATCCAAATTCAAACCCACATACTTGTCCAGTGTGTCACAGCTGATAAAGCAATCATTCCTATTTGTGAGTTCACCAGAGCTGGAATCCCAGTCGCCATCCCATAGACAGGAAAACGGAAGCTGGGAGGCAAGTGACTTGTCCAAGGTCCCGGAGAAAGCAAGCAAAGAGTTGATGCTGGAGGAGCAGGCTTGAACGACAGCTGTGTACCATCCCTGCGCTAACGGAGGCCGAGGCTGGACCACACAGCTCCAGGGACCCACAGGGCTCGGCTTTGGGAAACCTCATATTTCCCGAATCACCAGAGCCCATGGCTGGTGCAGGGAGAGCTTCGCCAGAACTCATCTTCCATCGGGCCCCGTGTCCACCTGCGCCAGGCTCTCCCAGCAGTTTGTCTGGTCTCATAGGAGGTGCAGGTTCACTGAGAACTTCTCTGGGAGCATCACGCTGTCTCCCTTCCCAGGATACTTCCTCTCCAGGGTAAGCCAGGACCATAAGCTCGAACATTTCCCAAGGACGACTCCAAAATAAATTATTTCAGACTTAACAGAGGCTGCTTAATACATTCCACTCTTCTAGTTTCTTTGGATATTTTAGAAACTGATTTATACATACAATATCTCTCTCAAAATGAGACAATCAACACAGGATAAAATTATTGAGTTATGAAAATAGGGGTCAGATGGAGGTGCAGTGCTTTAAATTAGACCAGCAAAATATATCTTTCATACTAAATTGACTCTTTTTGTCTTGGAAATGAATGTTTAATCAGTTAAGACGATGAAGTCGAGGGAGAAGCCTTAAGCATATTTAATTTTGTGAAAGGACCCTATTCCAATACCGCACATGATTCCTGCCAGCAGCCATACCCTTAAAGCAGAAGGGCCAACTCCCACGCATGTCAGGAGGTGGCATGGGGCAGGGCAGGGGACCAGAAGGAATCAGTGGCCTCTGAGATGAGAGCCAAGGGGGCTTGGCATTAATGAGATGGCTGCTAAATGCCTTGGCCTCACCCACCTCTCCAGGGATGACATCCTTTTCTCATCTCAGCCTATGCAAACAGCATCTGTGGCATCCTGGCCATCAGAGCATCCTCTGTGCCACTTGTCGCCCTGCAGCCCAGCTGCTCTGTCCCTTGTGCACCTGCTAAAACTGAGAGGTCCTGGCTTATCCTGGAGAGGAAGTATCCTTGGAAGGGAGACAGTGTGATGCTCCCAGAGAAGTTCTCAGTGAACCTGCACCTCCTGTGAGACCAGAGAAACTGCTGGGAGAGCCTGGGGCAGGTGGTAGAGGATTGGATTGGGGACAAAACTGGACTTGAATTCTGGTTTTGCTGCTTAATAGCTGTGTGACATTCATTCATTCATTCCTGAAGTACTTATAGAACCTACTATGTATCAGGTCATCACTTCCTTTAGGAAGCGATCACGCCATAGCTGAGCCAGGTGCATCCTCTAGGCACACACAGCACTACACACTGATCCTATCAGAGCATTTACTACATTTTCAGAAATGGGCTCTTCACCTGTCTCTCCACCTGCACCAGGAGTTTCTCAAGGGCATCTCACAGATCCAGAGCTCAGAACGATGCCTGGTACCTAGCAGGCTCTCAACAAAGGATGCTGTACAGCTGATCACCGAGGTTGGTTGAAAAATGGCCCCTTAAAGATCTCAGGTCCGAAGCCCTGGAACCTGAAAATGTTACTGTATTGGAGGAAAAAGTGTCTTTGCAGGTGTGATTAAGGCTTTGAGATGGGGAGATGATCCTGGATTATCCCTAACAGCCACCACGAGCATCCTTATAAGAAAAGCAGAGGGGCAGAAGGCAATGTGAAGACAGGCAGAGACTGGAGTGATGCGGCCACAAGCCAAGGACGGCTGGCAACCACAAGAAGCTAGAAGCAAGAAGCCAGAAACAGATTCTTCCCCAAGCTTCTGGAGGAAGCTCGCTCCTCCTGACACTCCTGACACTTGATCTCAGCCCAGTGATACTGATTTCAACTTCTGGCCTCCAGAGCTGTGACAGAATCAATGTCTGGGTGTTTTAAGCCACCAAGTTTGTGGCAATTTCATAGATCAGCCACAGGAAACTATACCATCACCTACCTGGCCTGCGCCTCCATTTCCTCATGACGGTAACACCTGCCTTGCGCGGTTCTCGGGAGCATTACAAGAGAAAGCGTTTGTAAGGCCCTCTGCATGATGCTGGACACCTCGCAGGTGCTGACACAATTCCAGCATCAGCCACAGAGCGCGCACGTCCACACGCAGACACACCCCTGCATCCTGCAGCTCAAATTTAAAACGTTTTGTCTTTATGGGCACCTTGTCTGTCTTCGCCAGATAGTCCTACTAGATGGACATGCACTTACCCAGTTTCCAAGTTGGTCTAGCAGCCCTCCCCTGGGTCAAATGGTTTGGCTTATCCTTCATTACATAACATGGGAATATAAAATGCAGCGAACCTTTGAAAACTCTGACTAATGGAAGAAGGAAAGCTACCTGAATTTGTGAAGCATCTTTAACATGAGCTAGCCTTAAAGAAATCTGGAAAATGGCTGCAAAGTGCCTATTTGGACTGAGCCCAACAAAAGCACTTCCTAGAAGGAGCGATCAGGGGGTCGTCGCCGATAAACAGATAACGTCCTTTGTAACTATCAGAGCTACTGTAACCAGCTGCCCTACGAAGGTACCTGAGAGAGGGGGTATCTGTAGTCTGTTCCTTTAGGTAAACGAGACTTATAGGAAAACACTGCCATTTGGTTACAGTGGGAATTCATTTCTATTGCTAATAATAATAATAGCAAATATTCCCTGATTGTTTATTATCTGCCAGACATTTGCTAAGGCTTTAGATACAGTATCTCAGATACACTTTACTGCAGTCTGGAGGTGGGTACTATTATGACTGCAAGACAAGGGAACTGAAGCTCGAGAGGTGGAGCCAGGATCTAAGGCAGGTCCCTGGGACCCCAGAGCCACGCACAAACCACTACCCCACACTGTCTCCATTAACCGCCAGCACGGCAGGCCAGTGACGCTGTGGCCCAGAACTGCACCATATGCACCCTGCACTCACGACCCTCCCCAGAGGCATCAGCGGGGCCCTGCCCTTGCTTGTGGTACCATAAACCCCGAACCGGGACAGTCTGGAGCAGTGAAGTTTTTGTTAGGAAATCAGCCAGGAAAGCAGATAAGGTATGAGCATGCTAACGAAGTGGAATTAAAACCACATGGCTGTGAAATCTTTCAGGTCTCTCAGAGCAGAGGAAGCTGAGGATCTGCATTATTGATGGGCCCAAAAGGAATGTATTCCTCGAGAAACGCAACATCAATTTCCACCGAGCACTTTAGTCAGACCCCGAACATTATAAAACGTGGAGCTTGAATTGCCTTCCTTCCTCCTCCCTCCCTTCTCTCCTTTTACTTCTCACTTAGCTTCAAATAACAAAAAATGTGATGTGGCTTACAAAGAACACATAGAGTATGCCAGCTTCTTTTAAGCAAGGAAATTTGGTGGTAATGAGAGTAAACAATAAACAAGTGAAATACAGTCAAGATTGTTAGGATATAAACTGTATGCCCAAGGTCCCAGGCATCTGCTAGAATTGGGCCACCAATTTGGCTGTGGCCTCTGAGCAGCCTCTGCAGAGGTAAATATGATCCACCCAACCCCATGCGATTCTGAGAGGAAATCAATTAAGCAGCCGCTCCTTCCCTGCCACAGGTGTGTGTATTTGTGACCCAAACTGACAAAATCAAGGAGTGCTTCCTCCTGGACACAGGGGTTGGTCCAGCTATGCTCCATCACGGTCCTCCCTGGAAGATCCAAACTGCCACCCGTGAGAGATGCCAGGGAAGATGTTGGCTGCCAGTAGCCATGATGCCTGCTATGTGTAAATGGGGATGGGATGCGGCCCTAATAACACTCCTGGACTTCCTGGATCTAACCATGCCTGAAACCCTTTGTCCATCCTTGGATATTTCAGTCTTTTTTGCTTAAGCTAGTTTTAGTTTGGTTCCTGACACTTAGGAATGAATGTAAGAGTTGTGATTAGTATATAATACTAACTATCAATGAAATAGCAAGAATAAACACAAGTCATAGTCATTCAGGAGAAGTACTAGAATTCCCTTAAGGAGATTTTCTTATTATACAAAAAATCTCTACTGACTTTCTACAGGTCTTGATTGTTCAATCAGCCATTCATGCTAGAAAACCATACATTTCCTTAGCATGGGATTCAGGACCCTTACGATCCAGGCCCTGCTAGCTCTTTTATCTCCCCTCTCCCTCCTTGGCTTCAGGTCCTTTCTCTCCAGCCCAATAAAAGGAATGAACCACATGCTGCTCCCAAACACAACATGAGCCCTCTTGCCTCCTGTTTTTGTACATGCTGTTTTAAGATACAATATTTTAAAAATAACATGATTCCATTTATATGAAAGATCCAGAATAGGCAAATATATAGAGGCAGAAAGTAGATTAGTGGTTGCCTAGGGCAGGGGGTTGTGCAGGGCACTGGGAATGATGGCGAAAGGGTGCAGGGTTTCTTTTGGGGTAACGAAAATGTTCTAAAATAGATTGTGTTGATGGTCACACAACTCTGTGAATATATTAAAAACCACTGAGTTGTACATTTTCAATGAGTGAACTGTATGGTATGTGAAGTATATCTCAAAGCCAGTAAACTTTTTTTAAAAGACGAGATTACACTATTAAAAAAATAATAAAACAAATAATACCAAGATATTATAAACAGAGCTCCAGAAGTAAGTCGTGTGAAGACATAAATTTCCCTCCGCGCCTACCCCCCATATTCTGCAGACCCCCATGGAAGCCACTGACTGAGCCTGGACTCTGCACAGAAGCAGAGGGTCCTCATCAAGGCACTGGCATCCTGAGCCCCCTCAGCCCCCCCCCCCATCACCAGTGGGAACCGTGGTGGGGGACAGGGACTCACCGTGGGCAGCTGGCCTGACAGCAGGTGGCTGTCCTGGGCCAGCATGTTCGATACCATGATGGCGGGGAGGTCCATGGCCTGGTAGGAGTAGGCAGGGAGCAGTCCGTTGGGCGCGAGGCCGTGGCACAGCGAGTGGTAGCCGGCTTCGTGGTCCCCCAGGTGCAGGAGGGATGGCTCGGGGAGGTTGGGAGGTGTTATCGGGGGGATCTCATAGTCTTCGTTGCTCTCGTTCTGGCTGTTGTAGGTCTAAAACATCAAAAGGGCAGGTTGTCGGGGGTCAGTGTCTTACAACTGCAGAAGATACGAGACCAATAGTATGAACAACCACGATAACAAGCCCCTCGGCAAAGGAGAGAAGAGATGATCGTCTGCAAAGCAGACAGTCCAGATGACCTGACTCCTGTCCCACCCCCAATACAGGGGGGTCTCTCCCACTACAGGGTCTGGATGCAAAACCCTGCCCTCCTGCAGAGTAGGGACAGCTCCTGTTCACCTGTTCTCTGTTTTCCCAACAGATCTGGCCACTGCAGCCCACCATGAATCCATCTTTCCACACCCACTCATTTTACAGATGGGAGAACTCAGGTCCAAGAGACAAGCCGCCCAGGCAAGGTCAGGAGAAGAGCTGGGAGTGGAGATGAAGAGTCCCAACTCGCTGCCTGGTGGTTTTCCAGGGCAGCTGGACAACTTTCTCTCGTCAGTTCCCAACACCCGGCCAAGCGGGTCCTCTCTTGGTCTTTCTTGTCTTGGTAAATAGTACAAACATTTCCCCAGGAGCACAAGCTAGGAGCCATACTGGACACCTGCCTTTCCAATCCTTATTTGTTCATTTTCCCCACCTCACTGCACCGGCCGGGAAGCTCCAGGACAATGTTGCATAGAAATGGTGAGCGTGGGCACCCTTGCTTTTTTCCTTATCTTAAATACCCCAATATTTTACCACTAAGCAAGACATCTGCCATAGGTTCTTACAAGCATTTAATAGCAGGTGGAGGGCATTCCTAGTTTGTCAAAAAGGTGTTTATTTTTTTTTAATTATGCATGGATTTTTAATTTTATTGAACTCTTTTCCCCAGCATCTACTGAAAGGCTCAAATGACTTCAATTCAGTTAATATGGTAAATTACTTCACTTGGTTTTTCTAATGTTAAAATAATTTTGCATTTCTGGAATAAACCCAACTTGGTCATGATGTATTATTCTCCTTATGCACTGGTGGATTTTCTTTGCTGATATTTTGTTTAGGATTTTTGCACCTAGTTCATGAGCAGGATTGGGCTACGATTTTCCCTTCTCACACTGCCCTTGTGAGGCTTTGGCATCAAGGTTATGTGAACCTGGGGAATCATTCTTTACCTTCTACACTCTGCAAGAGATTAGACCCAGAAGAAAAGAGGTGTGTGGACTGGAAGAGTTAGAAAGAGGTCTCCCTCCCCCACAATTTACACCATCTCCAAAGAAAGGCAACATTTTCACGTCTGTGACACGGATCCTTGGAATCTGGGTCCTTATATCCTTAGAGGCAGCACCAAGTCTTGGCCAAGGTGAGAACCTGGGCACCAAGAAATAGGTTTGGTCCGACCTTGTTACTGATGAGTTTGAGAAAGTAACCCCTCGCTCTATATTGTGAGGATCAAAAGCACATTTTCTTACACAGGACACTGATCCAACGTTTACTGTTACCTTGAATAATAATCCTCATGACTAGTTACGGGCCACCCACTTCATGCTGGGTGTTTCATATGTGCATGACACCTAACTCATTTTTTTTCTCCACGATTTCCTAGGTGTATAACATAGAACTGGTAAGTGTCCCTAATACCCCAGGTGTGTCTATAGTCGTGACCTCCTATGTCCCTCTAATTACAAATGTGTGTCTAATATGTTCTGGGATGTCTCCCTAACTCCCCACATATGTCTACACTGACCCGGGATGTCTCTTAAGTCCCCAGCTGTGTCTACCCTGTTGTGGGTTGTCTCCCTAATTCCCTAGATAAGTCTACGTTGACATACATGTCTCCCTAATTCCCCAGGTAGGTCTACCCTGAACTATTTCTTCCCGGGTTTATTAAGATATAACTGACTTATAACTCATCTCTAATTCTTAAAAGAATCCTGTATTCATCCCCATTTGACAGATCAGAAAGTCAAGGTCTGGAGGCTCCGCCCAGGTTACAACACTAGGAGGTAACCGGGTCTGATCCACATCTTCTCCTGCTGCTGTGACAGCAGCAACTTCTTCAAGGAGCCTCTGTCCACTCTGCTCCCAGCGCCCTTCCACAAATAAATACATTCCGAACACTCCTGCTTAAAAATTAGTACCTGTCTACGAAAAAAAAAAAAACAGAGAGAGAAAGAAAACCTTCCAAACATCTTAACATGGCACCTAAGGGTGATGGAAATGCTTTTCAGATTGTATTTTAATGCATTTTGGTGCACATATGTGGGTGTTAATGTAATTTCACCCTTAAGTGCATCTCTTTCAAGACAACACACCCATGTGTCAAATGATAAAACTGTAGTTACCGATATGAATGGTGCACGATTTGGTGAAGGGAGACTGCTGTAGGGGAGCACAGAGAGGGGAAATGGGAGGAGTACCCCCAAGTAATCAGAAATGAGTAGAGGAGAGAAAGCGCTCTGTGCCCCTCTATGCCTGGAACCTGGCCAGTAAAACCCCCACCCTGATGTGAACCCAACCATCCGCCCCCTCTGCACCTGACCAAGAGAGCTGAGCATGGCTCTGGCCAAATGCCACCAGAAATCACGCTCATCAGCTCTGTGGGGTCTTCCATGCCCCTGGAAACCACTCCCTCCCAGCTCGTTAGTTTCCATGATGACTCTCTCCAGCCCCATCTTCTCTCCTCAGTCCTTTAGCTCCCTCTCTGCTCCTTCACCCTTTGCAGATGACCAGTTGCCTACTTCACAAGGAAAACAGAAAAATAGCTCCAACCACGTCCTGAAACCAGGACCACAAACCTGCCCAATCAGCACTAACTTGCTTCCTGTTTTGGGGCCAGAAGAGCCATCCCTCCTTCTTCCTAAGGCCACTTTCCCTGCCTGCGTATGGAATGGTCTTATCCCCCCTTCCCTTCTTCTCCTGTCCCAAGGACCTCAGCCAACTCGCTAACCATTCTGATGCCTGGCTCCTCGGCCTCCCCCCTCTGCTGGACGATTCCCAAGAGCACAGAAACATGCTCAACTCTCTCGAGTCTTACACGCTTCCCCCATCCCTCTCCAGCTACCGCTATCTCTTCTTCTTCAGGTCACACTCATGTTCCTGAAAAGGCTGTCCTCACCCAGTGGCCCTCCTTCTCATCTCCCATTCTTACTCCACAGGCCACTGCAAGCTGCCTCCTCCGTATGCAATGGGCCCTCACCAACCAGTGGCCTCCATGGCACCACATCCAATCAGCTTCTTTTAAATCGCATCCCACTTGTCCCCTCAGCGATGTTAGCCCAGTTGATCTCTTTCCTTCATCTTGAAAACACCCCTCCTTTAGCATCCAGGACGGCATGCTGTCCTCATGTTCTGCCCACCTTCTCACTTCTGCTTCTCCCTTCCAATGCCACCTCCTCCTCCTCTCCCCAACCTTTCGTGTTGGAGTTTCTCGGACTCAGTCCTGAGCTCTCCTCTCTTCCTGCCCTACACTCTCTCCCCAGGGGGAGCTGACCCAGTGTCAGTTTCAGCTCCCATCTAGATGCCACATTTCCCCCTCCAATCTTGGTCACTCACTGGAGCTCCAGATCTGAGCATCTAAACATCCCTCAATATTCCCACTTGATGTCTCACGAGCATCTCAAAGTCAACACGCGCAAAGGTGCTATCACGTCGCCCCTTCCCCCACCTGGCACCTGCGTCTCCCTCACTGGGTCCTCCACACAGTTAATAAAGCCACAAACTTAGGGCTCACCCTTGGTCACCCCTCAAACCCAATGAAACTCTTCTCAATATGTTTTAAACCTGTCCATTTCTCTCCATTCCCGCTGCCACTGTCCTGGAGCAGGCCACTACCACTTCTCACCAGGACAACGGCAACAGCCTCCTTACTGGTCTCCCACAGCCCACTCCTGCCCCCGCGCAATCCATTTCCCTCCTGGAGCCAGTGGGGTCTCCAGAAAGGGGATCATCTCATCACATCACTCCCATGCTGATGATGCTTTGACGGCTCCCCATGGTCCTTAGGATAAAGTCTACAGTCCCAAACTGGACTGCGGCCCTTAAGTCCTTGCAGGGCCTGGCCCGCACCACCCCTCTGGCCACCGTTATCCTTCCTGCCTCCAGACCTCACATACATGTGCCCTCTGCTAGAAAGCTTTGCCCACCACACGCTGTCCCCTCATCTGGCTCATTCTCACTCATCCCTCAGCAATAGGTTTTGTTTAAATGACTTCCCTGAGACCCTCTAGACTAGGCCCGGGTGCCCTACGGTTCTTAGAAGCACTCATCAAACTTGCAGCTAACTAACTTCTTGTGTTATTATTTGTTTAATGCTTAATGTGCATTCTGCCAGGACAGCCCTTGTAGGTTCTGTGTTCCAGAACCTGGCATAAACTAAGAGCTCAAAATAATTAGTTGAATGGATGAATGAGCCAGGTCCTAGAGTAGATGCCACAACCACACATCTCACTCAACCTTGGTGACCACCCTGGAGGCAGGTGTTACTGTCCCTATTGTATAGGAGGCAGCACGATGTTGTGGTTAAGAGCCAGAGGGCCTGGGTTTGCATCCTGGCTCTGCCATGTACTAGCTGTGTGACTCTGGGCATATTACTTAACCTCTCTGTGCCGCAGTTTCTTCATCTGGGCAAAGAGGGTAATAACATACTACAAGGTTGCTGTAAAGAGTAAATGAATCAACATGTGCAAACTGCTCAGGACGCTGCCTGGCACACAGCCATCCCTCTCAGTGTCTGTCGTTACTGCTGTCATCGTTGTCCCTGCCTGGAGTTTCAGAGACATTAAGGGACTTCCCCGAGGACAAAGAGCAAGTATACGGCAGCTCACGAGCTCAGCATCCTTACTCGTTTTTCCCACTGTGAATGTTCCGAACTCCCCACACCGCAGGTCTGCTGTGATGTCTGTCTTCAGCCTGACCACCGAGACGGGCTGGGGGCTGATGGCCTTTGGGTGGGACTCAGCCACAGGCACCATATCATCCCAGAAAGCAGAGTCCCAGGGAGCCTTCCCCGGTCCCCTACCCATCCTACAGCAAGACTCCCGCCCCTCACTCCCCCTCCACAGCCCCTCGTATGTGCTCCCCACAGTATCACTACCACCTGCAATTATTTTTGACTCTTTGCTGACCTTTTGCTTGTGTCTCCTCCCCAGACCACAGGCCCCATGAGGGCAGGGTTAAGGCTGTCTTCTCACCAGTGCCTGGCACACAGTGGGTGCTCAGTTAGAATGGGATGAATGAGCACATGAGATGGGGAAGGTGCCAGGCTCTAAGTTTAGACTTCGCCTAGGTGTTTCCACGTCTGTCCCTCCCGACAGACTGTAAGTCCCTCAGTCACCTATTGTTCACGTCTCTTCACCGCCATCTTGCTGTCCATTGCCCAGCACTCAGAACTGGGGGTGCTGACACATAGCATGTGAGCATGTGCCCAATGAATGCTAAATGATACACAAGTCCATTTCCCTCCTTTAAAAACCAAAGCTCAACACACTGGAACCAGCCCAATCGACCAGAAGCCTTTTGCAAAAATAAGCATATGCTGTATCAAAATATTGCAATAACACGATTATGACAATTTATTTAAAGAGGCAATTAGCACACTTCAAAGTAACTAAACATGCAAACGTGTAAGTACCTCCTCCAAAGGCAATCAAACCCTAAACGCACAACACCTCAATACCAACCCATCCTGCTACTGATGCATGCAGTGAGCACCGACTGTATGCCAGCCGCTGGACCCAGCTCGTCCACACATGTTCTCCATTTAATCTGTTCTTCAAAGAACAGATTCTTCAAAGAACAGTTCTGCAAAGAAGTGACTATTCTCTCCATTTTGCAGATGAAAACAAGGCTTAAGTAAGCATTAGTAAGTCTTGGTTGGGATTGAAACCCAGCACTCTGAATCCAGCATTTTCCCACACTGAGTCAGAGGCCTCTTCAAGATTCCTATTTCTCACTTCTCCTAACTCAGAAAAGGGCCACTCATGGTGCCTAATTTGCTCTATACCACCAGCATCCTCATAAGAACTTAGAAAGAGATGCCAAAGTGTAAGAGCTCTAGAAGCTAAAAATAGTAGCAAAAGCTTACGGGCAAACTTCTGGAAAGAGCTGTCTTTTCCTTTCCACCCATTCTTTCTCAAACCCACTCCAATTATATTTTCATCCCACCATCCACCAAAACTGCTTGGGAAGGTCACCAATAACCTCTGTTTACTAAAGCCAATGGTCAGATCTCAGTCTTCCCCTGACCACCTTGACCATCTCGGCAGCATCTGACACAACTGGTCACCCCCTCCTCCTGGGAGTAAATTTCTTCACCTGCTTCTGGGACATCATAGATGTTGATCTTCCTGCATCACAGGCAGTTTCATCTCCATGTCCTTTGCTGGTTCCCATTCTTTTCCCCAACCTATGAACAATGACATGTCACCAAGCTCAGATTCTAGACTTCAAATATACTCACTCCCCTCACTCACCACTTTGGTGATCTCATCCGGACTCGTGGCTTTACAAACCATCTCTATGCTGCTAACTCCCCAGCTCATACCTCCAGCCCGAACCTCTCCCCTGACCTGCAGACTCATACAGCCCACCATTATTTGACACCCTTGTTTGGACTGTAACAGACATCTCAAACTTAAAACGTCCAAAGAGAATCCGTCCATCCGTGGTCTTCCCCATCTCAGTTAAAGAAGTCCGTCCTTCCAGTTACTCAGGCCAAAAACTCTTGGTACTATGTTTGACTCGTCTCATTCTCTCACATCCTACACCAAATCTGTCAGGAAATCCTATTGGCTCCACCCTCAGAATAGGTATAAGATGTGCCCACACCCAGCATCCTCTCTATCCTGGATGACTGTGCCAGTCTCCCACCTGGCTTCCTTGCCTTCACCCTTGCTGTGATCTGTTCTCACTCAGGGGCCACAATTATCCTGTTAAAATGTAAGATCATGTCACTCCTCTGCTCACCTCCCTCCAGTGGTCCCCTTCTCACTCAGAGTAGGAACAGGGTCCTCACAATGACTACATGGTCTAGCTCCTGCACTTCCACCTCCATCCCTTTTACCTCCCTGACATCACCTCCTACTCTTCTCCTTGTTCGTGCCACTCTGGCCATACTGGGCATGCTTCTGCCTCAGAGCCTTTGCACTGGCTGTTCCCTCTCTCTAGAGCACACTTCTCTCCAGTATTCACACAGCTCATTCCTTCGCCCCTCAGGTCTTTACTCCAACATCCCCTTCTCCATAACGTCTACCCTGACTGCTCAATTTAAAACTGCAAACCATCAACCACGTTCGTTTGTTTGTTTTTATCACTTAGCACCTTCTAACATCTCACATATTTTATCAATTTATTACTTATTAATTTATTTATGACATAATAAAATGTCAGCCCCATAAGGGAGGAGATTTTCATCTGTTTTGTTTATTGCTCTCTCTCCAGTTTCTTCAACAACACCTGGCATGTAATGACTGCTCAAAAAGTGCTGAATGAATCAATGAACAAACCACTCATCAATGCCAGTAGAAACAGTGGTAAGAAAATGGATGGCAGCCCATGAAGACCCCCCTTCAGGAGAGGGCTTGCTTGCCCTTGGCTCTGACCCAAGGGTAGGACACAGGTTGTCTCAATGAGTCCCGCATTCCTCCCTTCCCAGAACCAGGGCATGAAAATCATAACTGACTGTCCTTTGCGGGGAGGGAGGTGCGGGGAGGGAAGGGCACTGAGGCAAACGGCAGGGCTAGGAGGTGAGGGTTTACCAACACGCGAGCAGGGAGAGTCCCCCCACCATAGAGAGCTGTTCTCAGGCTGCTGGAGTCCCCCGTCCCTCAATCCCTCCATTTGTGCTTCTCTTTCCAAATCAGCTCAGGAATGGGAACTGAGAGCACAGCACGGCCGGGGTAGAAGGGGCATCCGGAAGGAGGCTGTCAGGTTCTTCACGCACTGGTTCCAGGAAGGGAAGAATGTTGGGCGGATTCAAGCAACCTGCGGCTTGCCCTTGGATCAGAGAATGGTAAGCCTCTTCCTGGAATTCCTAGGAGGAAGGGTCTTCATAAAACAGTGAAGGCAGCAGCTCCTTGAGGCAGGGGACTGAACAGGCAAAGGGGTGGCCTCTGGGCCTCGAGGAGGAGGTGGAGAGGAAGCAGTCTAAGAACAGCCAACGGACCAGAAGCCCGTTGTGGTGATAAGCTGATGATCTACCAAAGTATCCGAATAAACTCATTCACTTACAGCAAGAAAATAAAATGACAGACGAATCTGAAAATTCACCCATAGGAAGGAAAAATGTATACTGTATTCTTTTAAATAATACCTTCTGAAACAAAGACTCAAAGCTAGAACCTAGAGAATGAAAAGTGAACCCAAGAAAGGGATTCTAGAAAGAGTGATGAGCAGGAAAACTACTACATTTATATTAATTCAGAATAGTGACTGGGGAGGGGCTGCTGGATTTAATGTGTCTTATAAGGATTCCTAAAGTAGAAGGGGATAGGACTATAAAATTAAGAATGATCACAAACTAAAAATCTAGAGGATTTCAACTAAAAGCTGTGTCTCCCTTAAATTACAGATACCGATTAGTTATTTATATTGTAAGGAAAATATGTTTAAATATATTTGTTATAACTTCTTAACATTTGTTGAGGTAAAATTTACATGACAAAATTAACCATTTTAAAATGAACAATTCAGTGGCATTTAGTACTTTCACAATGTTTTACAATCACTATAACTAATTCCAAAACATATTCATCATCCCAAAAGGAAACCCCATACCCATTAAGCAGTTTCTCCCTATCCCACTGGCCTCCCCATCCCTGGTACCCACCAAGCTGCATCCTGTCTCTATGGATTTACCTGTTCTGGATATTCGAATATAAATGGAACAGTATAGTATATGACCTTTTGTGTCTGCCTTCTTTCACTTAGCGTAATGTGTTTGAGGTTCAGCCACGTTGTAGCATGTATCAGTAGTTAACTTCTTTTCATGGCTAAATAGTATTCCATTGTACATACATACATGACTTGTTTATCCATTCATCCATTGATGGACATCTCGGTTGTTTCTGTCTTTTTGCTATTGTGAATAGTACTGCCATGAACATTCATGTACATATATTTGAGTTCCTGTTTTCACTTCTTTCGGATACATATCTAGGAGTGGGAATTGCTGGGTCATATGGTAATTCTTTAACTTTTTGAGGAGCTACCAAACTGTCTTCCACGGTGCCTCCACATTTTACATGCCCACCAGCAATGTATGGGGGTTCCAATTTCTCCACATCCTTGCCGCCAACACTTATGTTTCACTGTTTTTACTACAGCCATCCTAGTGGGTGTGAAGTGGTATCCTATTGTAGTTTTGATTTGCATTTCCCTAATGACTAATGTTGTTGAGCATCTTTTCATGTGCTTCTTGTCCATTTGTTTATCGTCTTTGGAGAACTGTCTATTCAAGTTGTTTGCCCATTTTTTAATTGGGTTGTTCATGTTTTTGTTGTTGTGTTGTAAGAGTTTTTTATATATTCTAGGGGCTGGCCCCATGGCCGAGTGGTTAAGTTCACGTGCTCTGCTTTGGCAGCCCAGGGTTTTGCGGGTTCAGATCCTGGACACGGACATGGCACTGCTCATTAGGCCAGGTTGAGGCTGCGTCCCACATGCCAGAACTAGAAGGATCATAACTAAAATATACAACTATGTACTTGGGGGATTTGGGGGGAAAAAAAGAAGATTGGCAACAGTTGTTAGCTCAGGTGCCAATTTTTTTTAAAAAAACAGTTTTTTATACATTCTAGATACTAGACCCTTATCAGATATATGGTTTGCAAGTATTTTTTTCCCATTTGTAGGCTGTCTTTTCACTCTCTTGATAATGTCCTTTGATATACAAAAGTTTTTAATTTTGATGATGTCCAATCCATTTATTTTTTTCTTTTGTTGCTCATACTTTTGATGTCATATGTAAGAATCCACAGCCAAAGCCAAGGTCATGAAGAGTCACCCCTATGTTTTCTTCCAAGAATCTTATGGTTTTAGCCCTGACACTTAGGTCATGGATGCATTTTGAATTAACTTTTGTATATGGCATGAGGTCGACTCCAACTTCATATTTTGCAAGTGGCTATCAAGTTGTCCCAGCACTATTTGGGAAACAGACTGTTTCTTCCCCATTGCATTATCTTGGCACTCCTGCTGAAAATCAATTGGCCATAGGTGTAGGGGCTCATTTTGGACTCTTAATTCTGTTTCATTGGTCTATATGTCTATCCTTATACCAGTACAACACAGTTTTGACTACTGTAGCTTTGTAGAAATTGGGAAGTGTGAGTTATCCAACTTTGCTCTTCTTTTTTCAAGATTGTTGTCGCTATTCAGAGGCCCTTGCAATTATATATGAATTTGAAGATCAGCTGTTCCATTTCTGCCCAAAAAGGCCGGGAGGAATTTAATAGGGATTGCACTGAATCCGTAGCTCACTTGGGCAGTACTGCCATCTTGCCAATAATAAGTCTTCCAGTCTATAAACACAAGATGTCTTTCCATTTATTTAGGTGTCCTTTAATTTCTTTCTGCAACGTTTGATAGTTTTCAGTGTTCAAGTCTTTCACACCCTTGGTTAAATTTATTCCTACATATTTTATTCTTTTGGATGCTATTACATACAGAATTGTTTTCCTTGTTTGTTTTTGGGATTGTTCATCGCTGGTGTATAGAAACACAATTGACTTCTGTGTATTGATCTTACACCCTGAAACTTTGCTGAATTCATTTATTAGCTATTTATTATAATTCTAAGGGAAAGTAGAAATTCTACACCATTGGAGGAACAAAAGAAAAAGGGAAAAGAAAATAGAATCTGATCAATCTAACGGAAAGCTGAAAAGAAAAAAAATAGGAACGAACTATGAAACACGATAATAAAGAATCTTCACAAACTGACAGCATTAAGAATAAATATTAGTAATCACAATATATACGAATGATTTCAATTCTTTTATTAAATGATAAAAAATTAATATTTTGATTAAAATAAATGAATCTAAGATATGACATTTATAATAGGCATGCCTAAAATAAAATGACATGGAAGGTTAAAAATAAACAGATATATCAGGCAAATAAAAAGCAGAAGTGGCAAAATTAATAACAAATTAAGTACAATTCATGGCAAAAAGCATTAAAGAGAGCATGAGGAATACTTAAGTTGATAAATGATACAATGCACTAAGAAGAAATGACAGACATAAACTTTTATGTAGACTGATAAACCACAGGAACATAAAAAGAAACCGTTAGAAATACAAAGAAGATTTAACAAAACCATAAACATAATGAGACACTATCACATCTCCGCAAAAATTGACAAATCAATCAGATAGAAATGAGTAAGGATAGAAGATCTGAATAACACCATTTACCCTCTTGATTTGTCCCAATATTTAAAGAATACACATTCTTTTCAAATGTCCATGGAACAGTGAAAAAACATGACCATGAACTAAATACTCCCATACAGCCATGCGTTGCTTAACGATGGGGATATGTTCTAAGAAATGTGCTGTTAGGTGATTTCGTCATTGTGCGAACATCGTAGAGTACACTTACGCAAACCTAGATTGTAGAGCCCACTACACACCCAGGCTACATGGTACTGATCTTATGAGACCACCGTCGTATATGCAGTCCATCATTGACCAAAATGTCGTTATGTGGCACGTGCCTGTAATCTCACATTTTTCAAAAGGTAGAAATGATATAGACCACATTCTAGGATCCAAATGTACCAAGCTAATTATTAAACAAAGAAAGAGGCAGCAGAAAAAAATGGAGGGAGGCAGACACTCCTAAATATATGGACACTTTAAGAGCAATTTTCTAAATAACTTTTGGGTTAAAGAGGAAATCACAACTAAAATTACGAGAACACTGCCTGACAAGACCTGTGAGAGGTGGACAATGGAAGATTTATAACTTTTTGCCTAAACACATTTATTAGAAGACAGAATAAATGAACTCAGCACTCAACTGAAGAAGCCAGAAATAGAAACAATATGAACAAAAAGTCAGTAGAAGAAAGAGTAATAAAATAGAAAACAAATTTTAGATAGATACAAGAAAGAGCTGATTTTTTGAAAAGGCTAACAAAATAGTCAACCACTGACAAGAAAAAAAAAGAGGATACCCAAAAAGGAATGAAAAATATATTGATTCTTTGAAAGTCATTGAGAATTCCTTTGTTAACACAGTATAAGGCTAATTTTCATAAATTTTTATTATTTCCGGCTTAATTCTGTTGTTTAAACCTTCTAAAAAACTATTATTTCTCTTTTTCTGCTTAATCCATTGGTTTCTAAGACAGATATGTTAAAAATTTCCACCATGATTGTGATTTTATTAATTTCTTCTTGTCTTTCTGTCCAGTTTTTACTTCAGATATTTCAGAGCTATGTTGTCAAGTATTTACAAATTAATGGTTATCCTATCTTCTTGAGGAAGTGTACCTTTCATTATTCGATGGTTTTTCTACTTTTTCCAGCTAATGCTTACCAGAAAATTCTGAGACTGGCATTTGGACTGTCCATTCCCATTGCCCACCCCAACGCTGTAGAAGAGAAAGGCAGAAGGTTCACTAAGGGGGAGTCTCTAGGAGTAGGGGGCGATGTGACTTTTCTCCCATCCTGGCCCCCCCCCTTCAGGCCAAGTGAGACAGCCCCCGGCAGCACAGCTTGTCGGGACTAGGGGTGCAGCACAAAAGGGAAGTGGCGCCTCACTCCTTCGTGAAGCCTGATGAGAAAGTTCTCGGGAGCACCCAACTTGTGTCTCCAGAGTTACGAGCCTTAGGAGGTCACTGTCACTGGAAGGTTTTGGCAGATAGGACGATAGCTGGAGCTGCCTGAAATGGCAGGGCCAGGAGAGACGGAGAGAATGAGAGAGAGAAACAGAAAGCAGTTGGCATGTACTTGGTTTGGCAAGGCAGGGATGTGTGAATTGCTGGGAGGCAAGTGAAAGCTAAGGAAGGCAGCTGCTGACGGCGTGGAAAGGGGTTCCACCCAAGACGGTAGCCTGATGGGGCAGGGGGACCTGAGAAGCAGGAGGTATGTCATCAGGTATACGACTACCTGCAGAGCAGGCCACGAGAGGCGAGCCACAGAGTGAATCCCCAGTTCCCTGTGCCTCATGGAAAAGAGCCAGCATGTGAGAGCCTGCTGTAAGAGCAGGCACGGCCAGTGGAAGATCAACACAACTAGTCAGCAAGATGTTGACTCTACTCCTTTAACTCCACCTCACCCTGTCCTCATCCTAGAGTCTCCAGCAGCAGCAGAGGAAACGGGAGTGCAGGGAGAGGCAACAGAACCCCCATCCCCACCACAGTTTTCCGAGCCCATGAACCAGGGAGGAAAGAGCACGGGATGGACCATGCTGTCTTGTACCCTGCGGAGTCCAGCCTACTCAATAACCCAGGATGACAGCAACAACACCTTATGTTGATACAGGACTCTCGGGTTCCAAATGCTTTCACGTATTTCAAATACTTTTCCCATAAAAGCTTGAAGATTCTTGGAATACATAATCAGCGAGTACTATTTTTTGATCTGCAGAAAGAATGCTGGCTTTGGCGTTAGACTGACCTGGGGGAATTCCAGTCCTGCCACTTACTTGCTGAGGGACCTTTGGCAATTTATCCAGCTGCCTACTCCTGAGTGTCCTTATCTACAAAACCCCACCTAACAGCTGAGGGAATTATACAAGGAAACAGATGTGAAAACACACGAACAGCAAGTCAACACAACCCCCTCTCCCATATCCAAGGAGGGAAAAAAAAAAAGACCTCAGGGGTAAACAGAGCAAGTGTTAAACATCTTTCCCATTTTACAGATGACGAAACTGAGGCTCAAAAAGGAAAAACGGCTTAACCAAAGTCACGTGGGTGGCATTTACGGAAACAAGAACGAGAAGCCCTGACTATCTGGAGCCAACACGTGCTCTCCCACTGTTCATGCCGCTCTCCATACACGCACATTAATCCTGACTAGCCCAGGACAGTCCTGGTTTATGCCTCTTGTCCCGGGGTAATTTTTAATAGTGCTCTCTTTCACTCTAAAATCATCCTGGTTTGGACAATTATATGGCCACCCCACCATCCCACCATTTTGACAAGTAAAACCCACACTGTACAAGAACATCTCAGCTAAAGGACTGTCATTCAATTCAGTGTTTCCTGACTCTCAAAACAAGAAAAATGGCATCTTATCCAAACCTGAAACCCCATCAACTGGAGCAGGGCACCCAGCACTATAACTTCTTATTATGTGTACAGTGGTTTTATGAATTCAGTGGGGAATGAAATGCAATTTTGTCAGGCTTGTCTGTGTCCATAATGACCCAGTCAAACTAATCATCTTGGCTAATACCCCTGTGTCACCCATCCCAGAGATGTTTAATAGAATCTTTCTGATTCATGTCTCGCAGCACATCAGATCTGGAGTATTGCCACACTTCTGAAAATCAGCACAATTATGCCTTCTTGTTGGGCTATCATTTTCCTGGCCTGAAAATGCTTCTTAAAAATAAATAAATAAATAAAAACCCATACCGTCTATAAATGAAATGGGAGTGAAAAAGCCATACTGTTAAAATTGAATGTGGATTCTGGAGGAGGAGGGGGGAGATGTAATATCTTTTGAAGCCTTTATTTCTAGGCAGAACCTCCAAGCCATGGTAACAGGGGTGGAGGAGGACGCATGACACCCTCCCGCTGGTGGTCCTGACCCTGAAATGCTTGGATCTGAGGAGACAGAGGGAGGTATCGTAATGTGACGATGACAGCCAGTCATATTAGACATGAGTTTTGTTTACTAAAACTATATCTGGGCACAAACATGATAATCCCCTTGTGTTTTCGCTCAGGAAGTTATCTGAGTCACTCTAAGGTTCAAGCCATTTTCTGGACTGATACAGCTAGGGGGGTTG
Organism: Equus asinus; assembly: GCF_041296235.1. Lineage (NCBI taxonomy): Eukaryota > Metazoa > Chordata > Mammalia > Perissodactyla > Equidae > Equus > Equus asinus. The sequence goes on along the minus strand of NC_091804.1, from coordinate 34,476,085 downwards.
TTTCTGGAAAAATGAGTGATTAGTGGTGGGGCTTCCTTCCTCTTTAGGAGGAAGCAATCCAAGCAGAACTTAAGTAAAAAGGCTGGGGATAACCTGGGACAGCGTTTAAGGGAGAGGGGGCGGCCTGAGCACCAGGCATTACCCCATTTTGCAGATAAAGAAACTCACTTTTCCAATAAGTGGCAGAAGTTTGTATATTTTAATAACATACTTTTTACAACCACGTATCCAACTGCCTTTTTGACACTTTCCCTTGGATCTCCTAGAGGAGAGGTCAGCAACTTCTTCTGCAAAGGTCCAGATGATAAATCTTTTTGGCTTTGTGAGTCAATCAGTCTTTGTCACAACTATTCGACTCTGCTCCTGTAGCACGGAAGTAACCACAAACAGCATTTACACTAATGAGGGTAGCTGTGTTCCAATAAAGCTTTATTAACAAACAACAAGTGGAGGGCCAGACTTGGCCCATGGGCCATGGTTTGCTGACCCCTGTCCTAGAGATGTTTTTTTTCCCCATAGACACTTTTACCATCTAACACACAATGTTCTTGACTTTTAAAACATACTTATTGCCTGTTCTCTTCACTGGAATGTAAATTCTGCTGTTTGGTCACTGATTATTCCAAGGACCAAGGAAAGTACCTTGCACATAGTAGGCCCTCAATAAACATTTGCTGAATGAAATAATACATGAATGAATGAGAATAGGGGTTTTGGACTGCTGTGTTCACAGTTGCATCTCCAGCACCTGGAACGTTGCCTGGCACACAGTAGGTACTCAGTAAATACTTTTTTGAATGAATCCATTTTCTGATGGCCTGCTGTGGTATAGGGCCGGGCTCTGCACCCTGTAAGCTCTAAGAAGTCAGCCAAGGTCTGAAGTGGTCTTCCCCTTAGAGATGCTGCTCAGTGCAAAATTCTAACTTGACCTATAAGAGTCTTCTGGTTCCCTGTCCTCTTCTTGGAAATCATCTTCCCATGAAGGTGTTTGAGCCGCAGCTCTGCCTCTGACAGGCTGTGTGACCTTGGGAAAGTCACTGCCCCTTTCTGGGCCTCAGTAACACCACCTGTGAAAAGAGGGAGTCGGACCAAGAGATTTTTTTTTAAAGCTGTTATTGGTTTTTTTTAAAGATTGGCACCTGACTAACATCTGTTGCCAATCTTCTTTTTTTTTTTTTTCTTTTCTTCTTCTCCCCAAAGCCCCCCAGTACATAGTTGTGTATTCTAGTTGTAGGTCCTTCTGGTTGTGCTGGGCCAAGAGATTTTTAAACCCAAATTTAATTCCCGTATGTGCCACCAGTTTGCAGGTACACAGGAAGACATCAAGCAGTGCTGATTTTAAAAGCATTTTAAAATGATGAGTAGGCTCTCCAGTTGTTTCCGTGTTAAAATAGCTTCTTGAAAAAAATTATGTCTATTTGAAGCTTTTTTCTTTTCCATTTCTACCTTTTGAAAACTACAGAAGTACCATTGTCTAAAAATGTGCCAAGCCAGCTGCCTGGGGATGAAGGCACCAAAGTTCTGAGAGACTGGCCTTTGCGAGTGTTCTGAAGTCCTGTGACACAGGGCTAAGGAGGGAAGTCCCCCAGTCCATGCTGCTCCAGGGACACCGACCTGCTCAGACCCTTCCCAGGCCTGCCGCCCTCACAGCAGGGTCCCATATCTGTTTGGCATCCGAGGCCTCCTGGACCAGATCCTGCAACATCACCTGACACCAGGCACGGTGAGCCCACTGCAGCCCCCAAATACTGCATGCTCTGGTATCAGCAAGCCCGGGGTGTGCTGGACCCTCTCCTCCGGCCATTGTACCTCATCCCAGTGACATTCCAGGACCACCACAACACCATTCTGCCTTCCCAGGTGCTGGCACCAAAGACTAGGCCCAGCACTGTAAGCCTGCTCTGAGCAGAATGGAGCAAGGCCTCCTCCTACAGCCTGGACCCCATGTTCCTGTTAATATGCCCCAGAAGTCCCATCAGGAGACTGCAACCCACAGCTCATCCACTCCCCTAAGGTTTATTGAGGCCCCTCTGTGAGCCAAGCTTGTGCTGTCCTGCTTCTCTGCAGCTTTGTTCAAAATAATAATAATAGCAGCAAGAATTTAAATGCTTCTTACCATGTGCTAAGTGCATCCCTGTTGTATGCACTTTTCATACGTGAATTTATTAGTCTTAATAGCTCTATGAGGCAGGTGTTATTATATCCATTTCACAGAGGATGAAAGCACTGAGATGTAAAACCTGCTAAAAGTCACACAGCTAGGAAGGGATGGGGCCAGGTCTCCAACTCAAAAGTCTAGCTCAGGGGATCTGAATCCTGCCAACAACCACCAATGAGCTTGGACACAAATCCTCCTTCAGTCAAGCCTTTGGATGAGACGGCAGCCCTCAACAACACACTGACTGCAGCCTCGTGAGAGAGCTTGAGCAGAGGCACCCAGCTAAGCCACACCTGGATTTCTGACCCACAAGAACTACGAGACAATTAATGCATGCTGTTTTTAAACTGAAAAGCTTAGCTCATGACTTGGTACTTTTAAGGACTGTATTATTCTTTATAAATAGAAGGGACTGGGCTCCCTCATGTGCGATGCTGAGCTTCCATGTGGATTCTGTCTCCATAGGCAGCTCCCAGCTGCCTCTTCTCCCATTCTCTGATGGCCTCTCTCTGGTGGTCCTCAGGGAGGGCATGTGCCTGTGTCCTTCCCAGTTTATGAACCCCCTGAGCACGGACCCTAATTCCTCTTAGTGCTTAGGGGACACAGTACACTTTAGGCCACACTTCTCAATCTGTAGTGCGTACACAGATCACCCGGACCTTGTTAAAATGTAGGTTCTGATTTAGGAGGTCAGGGTAGGACCCGAGATGCTCCAGGTGATGCTGCTGGTCCATGGATCACAGTGTGGATCACAAGGCATTAAAAGCATAGACTGACCCAGACAGACCATGGTTCAAATTCCAGTTCTGTCACATCCCAGCTAGGAGTCCTTGACCTCTGAGAGGTAGAAAGACTTACCCAAGGTCACATAAGAAACGAGAGTTACCTGAGCCACACACAGAACCCTGTGTTCTGACATCCAGTCCAGAGGCTCAAAACTGCAGCAAAACCCACACTCCTGAGCTCCGGACTTGTCTACGTGTGTATCCCTGCATGTCTACACACACGAACGACGCGTCTGCACGTGCACAAACACGTAGGTGAAAGTGGCTAAATGGCAGCACGTGTGCCAGTGGATTTGCGAGAGCTGTTCATTCATTCACTCCCTCTTTCACTCGCAGGATATTAACACAGCTCCTACTATGTGCCAGATCCTGCTCCCATGAAGCCAACAGTCTAGGAGGAGGCAGCCATTAAACAAATAAACACACAATAAAAATCTCATTCGTGTGTGAGTGTGAGTGTGAGTATTGCTCACAACAGTCCGAAGAGCTAGTTGCTATTATTATCTCCATTTCACTGAGGAAATTGAGGCACAGAGAGATTAAGTAACTTGCCCAGAGACACAGAGCGATGCTTAAGGAGTGAAAAGATGTCTATCAGCAAGCACGCCTGGGTGAGCACAACATGCACCTGTGATTGTATTTGTGCGTGAATGTCTGTGTACAAGCATGTCCGTGTCTGTGCCTGAACCTGGAGGCACTTTTCCACAGACATCTTCAAATAGTCCATAAATAACATTTTCTGGCATCACAACATAGCATCACAAAAACACACACAGGCACGCACATGTACAAACATTTTTTTTTGAGATGTTCATATTTTCAAACATTTCTTAAAACTCTGTCCACAGAGAAACAGGAGTGAAGGTTGGGGCCCGCAGAGCTGAGCAGATGCAGAGAAGCCCACACCACCTGTTTCCCTGGGGTGAGCCATGGCTCGGGCAATTTCACAGCTCATCATCCATTATGAGGCTAAAATAATTCTTCCCCACCCAGGAAGTTAAATAAATCGCTCAGGCTGTAAAGGGCTAGTCCATCCAGATCCCCAGTGGGAACACATTACTTAGTGAGCTGATAGACACAAGATACAAATGACCAAATCTGGATAGTTCCTTTCCCCATCTCGCCAGCTTTCTAAAAAGGGAGACATCTGTACAAATACCTTGATAATTCTCTTACTCTTTATTGTAGCATAGGGTACCAACAGAAGGCGCACAGTCACAATGTACAGCTCAATGATGACTCTTCACAAAGTCCACAGACTTGCATCAACAGCACCCAAATGAAGAGAGAAAACCTTACCAGCCCCTCAAGGCCCCTCACTGCCCACCCCCTCAGCAGGGTAACCACAATTCAGATTTCTATCATCATAGATTAGTTTTGCTGTGCATGTGCCTTATGTGAATGGAATCATACAGGATGTTCTATTTTGGTGTCTGGCGTCTTTCACTCAACCTGGTGTTTGAGAGATTCATCCATACTATTGCACGTGGTTATAAATGGCTCATTCTCGCTGCTGCACAGGATTCCACTGTGCGAGAATATACTGCAATCACTTATCCAGTCTACTGTTGATGGGCATTTGGATTGTTTCCAGTTTTGTGCTTTTATGGAAAGTGCTGCTGTGAATATTCTTATCCGTGTCTTTTGGTGAACAGATGAATGCATTTCTGTTGAGTGAACACCTAGGAGCTGAATTACTGGCTCACAGAGCTTTAGAGACTGAGAAACGGTTTTCCAAAGTGGTTGTACCAATTTACACAGCAATGTATGAGGGCACCCGTTCCTCCACATCCTTGCCAACTTGGTATTTCTGTCTTTTCCATTTCCTACATTTTAGGAAGAGTATTTCACAAATTTCAAAATGCTTCCTCACCCTTCTCCTGCTGTCCTTCTCCCATTGCCATCTCTGGCAATCGTTTATGAAGGCCAGCAACAAGAATAAAGCTACAACTGCTCCATGTTTAGACAGCACACAGATACAGCCTCCAGCCACAACCCACCTACCCTCAAGGGCCATCCCAGCACAGTGAACAGCCCAAAGTGGCACAGAGCAGCTCCAAGGGCCTGGAGCTGTTACAGAGAATCTTATTTAAGGTTTTCTTGAGGGGACTTTGAAGAGGATGATCCCATTTCCCAGGCAAAGCAAGACTTCCACAAGGCCCTCCTTCCCCATCCCCCTCTCTTAAGCCAACAGTGGTTCACCGGTCCCTCTGCCCGTCCTTCCCAGCCTGGTACACGCTCCTCTCAAGGCCATGCAGCCCCGCTCCCCCAGGCTCCTGTGAGTCACCAACACCCCACCTCCCCAGCTCGGTGTCCCTGGGTGGTTGTTCAGACTCTGTCACCAGGCAAACAGGCGCATCTCCAAGGCCCGCAGCACTGGCCTGACTTGAGGGAGTCTGGGCTGGATTTCCATTGACCTGAAACCTCACCTTATTCATTCCACCCCAGTCCTATGTAAAAAGTGTGCACAGAAAACTGGAGCTACCAAACTTTCCCCTCATTTCTTCACTATTTGGCTTCTCTTCTCTAAATTGTAAATTCCAACAACAATAAAAACTTTATCAAGCTCCTATCATAAGCAGCACTGGCCGAGCCAGTTTCCTTATACCTACTTAACTAGTCCTCTTAACTAACCTACATCCACTTTAACTAGTCTAACTAAACTAAACTACTTAACTAAACTGAACCCACTTCTGATTTTCTTAACCTACAGTAGGTAATAAGATCCCCATTTTACGGAAGTAGAAAGCAAGGCCAAGAGAGGTTACGTAATTTGGTCACAGTCACACAATGAGAACAAGGCAGAGACCTGGAGCACAGACCTGCAACTCACTCTCACTCAAGTCCCTTGTGCTCCACACTCTCCCAGGAGCTGGCAGGATGAAGGATGACAGGCCTGGCAGGGGCAACCACCACAGGCCTGGACCTTTGCTCCCCATCAGAGCCACAGGCTTTCAGTGTATATGAGAGACAGAGAAATTGGCTGTCTGGACCACATGAAGGCCTCTTAACGTTAATGAGACGTGAACCAAGGAGGCTTGGCAAGCCCAGCTGTTCCCTGGGGCACTGGGCTGGAGGGCCATCAAATGGAGAGAGGTGGGGAGGGGTCGTGCATCTTCAGAGGGTTGGCGATTATCAGGAGGCATCTTCTACTACTTTTATTTTGCAAGAGTATTTATTGGCACATTTTAAAAGCAAGATAGTTCCAATATCATCTTCTCAATTTCAACCCTCAATGTAATTTGATTTGCATTAGATATAATAGCTGACTGGCCTCCCCTTTCCTGATATTTCTGATGCTGCATTTGACTCCTCTGCTCACCACGATCCGGGTGGATGACCTTGGGCAAGTTGTTTTACTTTCCTGAAAATCAGTTTTTTCATCTGTAATGGATATCTTAATAGCACCTCATGCTAACTACCATTTGCCATGTATCAAGCACTAGAGTAAGAACTTTGGGTATAAATGCATCTATTTTCCCCACATCACTTTGAGGAACTCCTAAAGACAAAATTGAGGTTTGAAAAAGTTGGTGGACTTGTCCAAGGTCACCCAGCCATGAAATGTCAAGACCAGAATTTGAGCCCTGGTCTGTCTGTCTTCTCGTGTCATTACCCTTATAACCCATCTGACCAACAGCATCTTTTTACTGTCGCTACTGGTGGGCTAAAACCTTGCTCAGAGCCACTGACCTCCATCTCGGAGGCCCCCTCAGCACTGGGGAGACTCAGCCAGGTGGGAGAGGTCAGTCTCTGGCCTGTTGGACAGACCACCGTCCCTCCTAGGGACTCAGGCAGGGGGTGGAGGAGGCCAATCCCTTGGCCATAGACATAACTAGAAGGTCTCTCATAGATACCCATTCAGCCTCCATTCACGGATGCAAAAACCAGAGCTCCAAGAGGCAAATGACCCACCCAAGGGCACACACTGAGAGGGGCTGAAGAGAGCCAGTCCCAGGCTCCTGACCCTCCAAAAGCCACAGACCCAGCACCATTCTGGAAAGGCCCCACATCTGGCCTCATTTCTACTTCTTGAGCGCAGGGTGAGCTCATGCGTATGTAGCAATGACCAAACGTGTTACGTCAGTAGCTCTCCCACCAGCAAAGACCCTACAGAAAGCCCTACAGAAGATGCTGAGTTCAAAGTGGCTGGCGTGGGAGAGGGAGAGGGGTGCTGTTTTAAAGAAAATCCTTGAAATTACATTTCCAACCCATGACTGTTCCCTCCCCCAACCCATAAACTTCCTGCACCATCCTCATTGTTTCCATCCCATTTAGAGAGAGTGAACGTTTCCAGGGATTCAATTTCTCTCATAATAGTTGGAAGGAAACAAAACTATACGCTGTAAACATTCACTGCATTGTATGAAAAATATCTTTATTACGGAGAGGGTGCAATAAAATGCATACCAAGTTCCCTCTACCCCAAAAACATTCCCTAATGCTTCCATGCCTGCGCCCTCAAATATTTGAACATCTCACGGCCAGGCCTCGAGAACTTTAAAATAAACATGCTTTTAGCCATTGGAATGCAGCATTAAGATTGGTGAGGTGTGAGCACCAAGTCCTTCCAGGCAGTCTTCTCCCAATGAAAACAAGAGAGGCTCGTCCGTTTTTCCGAGCACGTGCAGGGGACGGATGGGGGGCGGCTCATTAGTTCAGTCTGACATATACTCAACTCCCTCCATAGACATCGGATGGGGTTTTTTCCCTCCTTGCATTTTATTCTCCAGCTGCGAAATGATATTAAATTTCATCAGATTTGAACAAAATCTATGGTCTCGAAACAGTTTCCTTTAAGGCCCCTCATATTTATTCAGAATTCATGAATCATGTTCCGATAACACAACCATAATTATTTTTAAAGTGTGATGTTTGTGGCTTTAATAGGAAATGCTTGCAAAAGGCCTTTTCTCTTTGATTGTTTGTAATCTTAGCAGTAATCGCTGCTGTTCCCTTCTCTGCACCACAGCAGGCGAAACACAATTTCATTTTAATATGAATCGTGAGCTCTTCACCCAGGTTTTAATTAAAGCAATAAAAGCCATGTCGTTTTTGCCCTTTACGAGGTACACAGATTCAGAGGCCAGAGTTACTACTCCTAGAATCTTAGATTTCAACGATGGCAGGGGGGCCTCCTGCCCCTCAGTGCATTTACTGGGAAGCATTTTTGTTTGTTTGCTGGTTTCAAAGACTCAACTCCCTCTCTATCTGTCTGCACTGCAGTTTCCTCGCCTGTAAAATGGGACGGCAACAGGACCTGCCTGATAGAGTTAATGTGAGGATGAAATGAGACCAGCCATGGGAAACATGCAGCCCCAGTGCCTGAGCCCAAGGAAGCCCACAGTAAATGTTTGTTATCATCAGCATCATCAGTACTTACGGCTGAAAAAAGCCAACAGACCATTCACCCTCGTTATTCCCATGAGGAAACTGAGGCTCAGCGAGATACCAACACAGGTGAAAAGAATGGAGCAGAGCAGAACCTGGAACTTAGAGCTCCTGGCTCTCTCCCCATTGCAAGCCTCCTACACAGGCCCCCTGCTGGAAGGAGGCTGTGCCTTCAAGGCCACAGGACAGTACCCGGGGACTGCAGGTCTGAGCCCGGGCCCTGACCGGCTCCTGGTCTTCTGGCCTCCTGGTTATACCATCGACCCATTCTAGGCCTACACTTGATCCAAGGGAAAAGAAAACAGACCAGGCATCCCTGGCTATCTATGAAGGACGGCTGCTGCACAAACACAGTGGTGTTCAGAACCAAGAGCAAGAATCCACTTCAATCAAAGTCCTTGTGTGCCTGTTGTGTGCCAGTGACGTGAGAGGTGCTAGGAGGCCCGTTTTGTAGTATGGGAATCTTGGCCTTTATGACACAATAACTCCACTCCAGCCCACGTTCTACTGGTCCACCTGGAAGGGATGCTGAAGGAGCAGTGGGTAGGCAGGGCCTACTGGGTGCTGGGTGCTGCTCACACCTGGCAGTGCTCCTAATTGGTGGTATTCCCCATGCTCCACAGGCCCTAGGGCTCCCCAAGGAGCACCTCAAGTGGAAGCCCCCTGAACCTTCATGCCATACTCCCCCCGCCAAATAGCCCCTGGGCCCACTGGGACTCCCACTCTAAGAACAACAAAGTTCCTCGTTCCCCAGCCGCATCTTAGAACATGCCTTCCACTCCCCTCCTGCCTCACCAGGAACCTGTCTCCCGCACACGTTCTGCGGGTGAGCTGCCCGTTCCCCCACTGCCCATGTATCTCAGGTTGGAAGGTAGGACTGAGATCCTCCTCTCTCTCCACTGCCCCATCCAGACCACCATCCACCTTCCCTACAAATCCCTCCCCCGCCCCATGCAGCTCCATCAGCATCCAGCCGCTCATGCTGCCCACCCACCTCCTGCCTGGCCTCCCCTGTCATGCTCCCAGCCTTCGGCTCTGGGCTCTGGCTTCCCTCTATCCCACCCCAGCATCATCCTGGGTCCCTTCAGCTCAGCCACCATGCTGATCCTGGGCTCTTGGCTCCTCAGCTCCAGGAGCTTCTGCTCCACTCTGTGAGAGATTCCCACTCCCCAGATGTACCCAGGACCCCGTCAATGCCCACGGCTGCTCACCTTCCAATCACCACCCTACTCCCCACTCTGTGACTAAGGCATCCCCATTAGCTCCTCCCTTGGGGACTCTCTGGACCCAGGGCCCTCCTCTCTTCTCTCCTTGCTCAGCTTGGTTGCTCTGGTCCTTTACTTCAGTATCTCTTTGGGGCAAAAAGGCTTAAGTGTCTTTCTGGTACACCTGCCTGACTAATCTTTGCCCTGGATTCACACAACTGTCTGGCCCCCACAGCACCTGCACCAGGAGCTCAGTCTCCCAAGCATCACAATATCGCAGACCTTCTCCACCTCCTCAGGCCTCCAGTGCCCTGACTGTCAGCAGGTGACTTGCCCAACAGCCTCCCCGAGAAGACAGATGCTTCCAGGTGCAGACACCCTCTGCTCCCAGCCAACACATCCACAAAACCACACTCCTCTCCTCCTCCATCTGCCTCCTGGCTAAGGCCAGAGCTTCCACTGTGGGCAGGACCCACCCCCTCCTGCCTTCTCCCAAACTTAAACCATCAGTTAACCCTTCCCTCTCCTGAACCCTGAACTTCACCCTCTCTCCTGGATGCCTTCCATCAACCATTAAACATTCTAAAGATTCTCTCATCTTTTAAAAAAATCCCTTCTGCGGAATCCTCATCTCATTGAATGACAGCCCTCACCCTTGGCCTCCACAGCAGATTCTCACGCAGGTGGTCTGTGCTCACTGCTTGCATCCTCACTCACACCGGCTCCTCCATCTACCCTGGGACCTGCACGACACCCCTACACATCAAAGCTGCTTTTTCTGAGATCCAGACTTCCTTCTTCCTAAAACTATTGGATGGATTTCAACTCTCATCCCAACCAACCCCTCAGGAGCATCCGACCCCTCCTTCTTGTTTAAATTTTATTCAACTTCTTGAAATTACAACAAATCCCCATGTTAAAACCCCGACATATAAAAAGGTACACAGAAAAGTCTCTTTTCTACCCCTGTCCACCTGCCTAGTTTCTATAACACACACACAACATGTACACATGCACCAACACAAACACACATATGCAGGTACACACACGTATACACAGACACAATGTACACAGCCCGTGGTAAGCTTCCATATATCCTTCCAGAGTTTCTTTGATCAAATCGAAGCACAGAGAAACATACATTCTTACTATCTTTTTTGCAAAAATGGTAACATGCTGTATCTACTGTTCTCTACCTTGCTTTTTTCAGTAAATAATGTATCTAAAGAACTCCTACGTCACTTCAGCTTCCTCATTCCTTCTTTACCACCCCAAGTATTGCCTTGGACAGATGTACATAATTTATTTAACCAGTCCCATCTGGTGGCACATCTGGGTTGTTTCCAATCTCTGGTCATTATAAACAATACCAAAATGAATAATCCTGAATATGTAATTTCTCATGTGGGCAAATATATCTGTAGGACGTATTTCCAAAAGGAGAATTTCTGGGTTGAAGGTTAATGCATTTGTAATTTTGACAGACATTGCCAATTTGCCCTCCATAGGGGTTACACCAATTTACTCTCCCTTCCATGATGTATAAAAGTGCCTGTTCTCCCACACGGGCTCTGACAGCGTGTGCTGTCAAACTTTTAGATTTTTCCCAATCTAATAAATGAAAATGGTAGTTTTAATTTATTTCTCTTATGAACTATTTTTAGCATCTTTCCATATACTTAGGATCCATTTGTATTTTCTTTTATGTAAGCCATCCCCTGCCAATTTTCCTGCCAGGGTTGTGAATTGATTTCTAGGAACTCTTTATATATTAGGGAAATTAGTCTTTGATTATGTTGTGAGTTGAAAATATTCTTGTCCAATTTTTCATTTTTGTCTTTTGACTTGACTTATGCTGTTTTGGCCATACAAAAGGTGTTTTTCATTTTAATTTATGGTCAAAATTTTAAATCATTTCTTCTGAGACTTTGAGTCATAGAAACACCTTTCTCACTCCAAAGTTGTAAAGTATACCTTAAAGGCTTTTTTCAGGTGTCTTTATGGCTTCCTTGAGCACATTTCAATCTCTGATTTATTTACAATTTATCCTTTGATAGGGAAGGAGCTGTTGATCCAACATTATTTTTCCCAGATTCCTTGCTCCTTCTTGAAACAATCTGCCCTTGGCTTCTAAGATGCCATGTTCTCCCCCTACTTCTCTAGCCACTGCTTCTCAACCTATTTCACAGTCTTCTTCTCATCCTCTACTTTGCTTTCAAATGTTGGAGTTCAACATTTAAGAGTCATTGGTCCTCTGTTCCTCTTACTCTTCTCTCCCTCCATAAATTTCATCCTTTCAAGGTTTTAATGCCACAGGCTGAGAACTTCAAAGTTCACTTTCCCCATGAGCCCTAGACATATACAACCATCTACCTACTTGGACATCTCCACTTGGACGAACATCTCCAATGTAACAAGTCCAAGTCTGACTTCATCAAACTTGGACCTCCCCAGGCCTTCCCCAACTAAGAAAATGGTACCTCCATGCTGGAAAATGAACTCATGCTAGAAGCCTAGGAGTCATCCTCTACTCCTCCATTTCTTTCTCCCTCTATATCCACCATCATCAAGACACCAACTTTATTTCTAAAACATATCTCACATCCATCCACTTCTTCCCATCTCCTCTGCCTCTACCACAATCTAGGACATCATTCTTCATTTGGCCTATTACCATACTCTCCCATGTGATCTCCCCATATCCACTCTTGCCTTTGAGCTTTTAAAACAGCAAACTCATTCAATCTCAATCTCTCTATTTCTCATTAACAAAGCCCAGTGACTTGCTTTGACTAACAGAATGTGCTGGAAATGGTCATTCGTGCCAGTTCATTTGTGCGCTCTCTCTCTGTCTCTCTAACACATGCACACGCACACACACACACATACATACACACAAGTTCTTTCAATAATTCTTAGGACAAAGTTGGAAATCTTTAGAAGAAGTGGTACTTAGAGTTGTGACAGTGGAAAACTCTACTGACAGCCAGGAAGGCTGTACTGAGGAGGTGACATTTGCAGTGCCCCTGAAAGAACAAATAGGCATTTGTTGGGTGAAAATGGCCACAGGATTCCTCTCAGAGGAAACAGTGCATACAAAGGCGCTGAGTTGTAAATGAGCACAAGAGGTGACCAGATTCATCTAGTGTAACCAAAACATTATTTATGGTAATAAAAATAAGTCATAGCTAGTTTCATCAAACACTGGTACTTTAAATACTATCTTGGGTTAGATTCCCTTGAAGTAGGGCCTGAGATGGGATTCTTATGAGAGTGACCTACTGAGGAGTGACTCAGGAGAGAGGAAGGGAGGGAAGCAGGACAGGGCAGAGGGGGCTGAGCAAGGATGTAGTCTCTGCTGGAGTCAGCTGGGGCTCTGTGGGGAGTTGCAGAGCTGCTCCCCACTTGAGACAAGGCACCTGGCCTTCTAGACCATCCCCCACAGCCCCTCCAAGTTCACTGCTCCCATTTGGCAAAGACCAATTCTCCAGAGAAGGGGCAGCTATGAATAATCAGCAGCCAACATTCACAACAGCTGGATGCTGGGTACCCTGGCCTGGTGAAGGGAATCTGGGGGAGGCACCAACAGAATCTACAACACACACCTCACATACTTCTCATAATACCCCAGGAGGCAGGCGTTACTCTGCCCATTTGACCATGCATAAGGGGTCTGGCTGGGATGTGGAAGAGCTGGAATTTGCATCCAGGTCTGCTGAGACTCCAGCCCAGTTCCTTTCCTCATCCCAGGAAGAAGGAGCCTCTTCCCAGACGACATCACCAGGAAGTACCCATCCCTGTAACTCCTGGACAGGGTCTCCTCTCAAAAGGAGGAAGAGCTGATCTCCACCAGGCCTCCCACCCACAGAAGTTGCTGAAGGGCTGGAAGCCACACTTGAGAACAGCATCCCAGTCTCAGCCCACCCAGGTAAGTCGGGTACGAAAGAAACACAAGGCCCAGGGAAGGGGAAAAAGTGATAATTTGTGAAAGCTAAGGCAGCTATGCAGGAATTTTGTGGAGACTTACATAAAGCAAACAATGCAGCGCGCATGTGCAAAAGAAACTTCAAGCCCCTAAGAGCTGGCTGGAACGTTTTTACAAGAGACACAGTTGGCTGATACATATCCCATAGAGACCTCTGTCTCAGCTGCAGTTTCTAAACAAAGAAGCTGGTGTTTCAGGAGGTGGTTACATTAAAGAGCAGGTTTTTAACATGAGGAAACTGGATATTCTGAAAGCAAACGTCTTTCAGAAACGGCTTCCCACTATATCCAGAGCTTTGCACATATTAGGTGCCCAATAAACGTTTGCTGAATGGGTGAATCTAATATTTAACTGTATTTATAAAATACAGTTTATGCCAGTTAGAGTGTTTATCCTCAGAATCCTCTATTGGCCATGAGAACTTCAGTTTGCCCACATGTTTATGTCAATCCTGCAGTAACTGGGACAATATAATTTCTGCAGCTGATGAGGCCACACCCCGTGACAGGTTGTTCCTGTGCATATGTGCGTGTGTGTGGGTTCCAGCAAGCACTCCAGGGGAAAGATTAGAAGGAAACATACAGAACTTTTGCCATGAAGAACCAGGGGCCAGTGGAGGCCCACCAAGCCACAGGGAGCTGCAGGTCCCAGAGGAGTCGAAGCGATTCCTCAGCAAAATCACGAACTACATCCCATGTGTTTCCCATACATGGCAGTTTGTTAACAGATCGCAAAACAATGCAGCTCCTCCCATAAACTGATGGAGCCATTTCTCCATTCCTTGAATCTAGACTGGCCTTTGACTTGCTTTGACCAACAGAATGTGCTGGAAGTACTCATGTACCGGGTCTAAGCCTCGACCTCAAGAGTTCTTGCAGCCTCTGCTCTTGCTGCTCTGGGAACCCTCTCCCACCACATGAACGATCTCAGGCTGCCTGCTGGAGGGCTGGGGACCATCTGGAGTAGAAGTGAGTCCATCACACCAATCAGCCCATGGCCAACTTGGCAACTTCCTGCTGCCACTTAAATCATCCTGGCCATGACCAGAAGAGCCACCCAGCTGAACCCAACCAAACTGCCCACCCATGGAATCAGGAACTGGATAAATATTGGTTGTTTTAAGATACTAAGTTCTGGGGTGCTTGCTATGCAGCAAAAGCTAACTGATACACTATAAGAAGTCTAGATTATAATTGCTAAACCTGTTTACATCAAGGTTGGCTCAGGCCACCAGGTGGACTTAGTCAATCTCAGGGAATCCCGCTGTCTTCCTTATTAAGTTCTAAGTTAGGGAGACTCTCTTAGTGACAGCCAAGAGACCTGGAGGGATCCTTGAGGAGTCCAACCACCTCATTCTACTGTTAGCGATACTGAAGTCCAGCGAAGAGGAGCCACACTCACTCACCACACAAATATTTCCTGAGCGCCTTCTATGCACAGGCTTTGTGTCACACTGGGGGACACAACATGAAGAAGATAGACCAGAGCCTGCCCTCATGGAGGTTACAGTCCAGGATGGAAATCAGATGTTAACCAAGTCATCACACAGATAAACAGACAACCACAAATAGGGACGAACACCCTGAATTAAAGGACATGGTGCCATGAGAGAGAATCACGGGGAGGGGACCTAATTTGCATTTGGGGGTCACCAAGAGCTCTCTGAGGAAATGATATTTGGGCTGGAGCGAGGCGGTGGCAGCCTTGAGGTGGGAACAGAGCTCTCCACAAACAGCAAGGTAACAGGTAGAGCCCTGAGTCCCAGCTGTGCAGGTTCAAATCCCAGCTGTACTCCTTCCTGGCTGCCAATCAACCACCTTGAGCTTCAGTTGCCTCATCTACAAAATGGGGTTAGCAATAATGTCTACTACTTCTCCAGACTGTTGTGAAGATCAGCCGAAATAATCACTGAGAAAAGGGCTTTGCAAACTGTAGAGTATAGGGTGAACAGTTGAGGTTGTTGTTAACAACTTGGGGGGGACATTTATTTGCCCTGCACCTCCTCTCCAAAGGACTGTGCACCCCTCTGCCCAAGCCCTAGAGCAGACCTGGAGTGCCACTGAGCCCCCCTTTCCTTTCTTGGCGGAAACGCAGAGCCAACACTCTCCATCAGGGTTTGAACCAGCACCTACTCCACTACAGTATGGTTGTGAGAGCCCAAGCTCAGAATGTTAACAAAATGCAACTTAAACATCACTAAAGGGCTCAGAGGAGATGTTCAGGGGTAAGCTCTGGTCTTTTTAGACAACCACATTTCCAAGAAAATTATGGAAAATTAAATAACTTTAGTGGACTCTTCCAAAATGAGCATTTCCAAGACCTGGAGTCTTGCCCACCAGCTTCTTGCAGGTTGGCACTTCTGGATGCACTATAAAGGCAGCTTTGCAGCAGCAGCACGTTGCTCACAAGGCCATACGCCAGAGAAGGCGCCTGCCGTGGCAGCCCCAGCACGAGCACCCCCGCAGAGGCAGGGGAGGGGATGTAGCGTCTGCAGTGGGGCTGCCACACTGCAGTGGGACCACAGTATCTCCCCTCACTGGTGGTGCTCCCTAAGGGCCACAGGCCCAGGTCCTATTCACCATGTCCCCCACAAGACCTGTCACATAGTAGGACACATAAAATGTTTGTGAATTAACAGGCCTCTGTTTCACCAGCTGGAAAATGTGGGCCCAGTCGCCCAACTTGGACTGCCACAACCATCACGACTGCATAGACAGAGGTGTCCCTGGAGCTGACCTCCAGCTCCCCAAGTTTCTCAGTAGCTATGAAACTCCTTGGTTCTCCATCCAGCACCCTGGGCTTCTGCCACCCTGCAGGCACCACTGCCTAGGGAACCATCCTCCAGGATGCCACAGTCTGTAGTGAGGACCCTCTCTAGTATTACAGTCTATAGTGGGGATGCTCCCAGCTGAGACAAACCTTCATTTTCAGAGACCAGGCTCTCAGTGGGAAATCAGATTCCAGCTGGCATCTGGGGCTCCCAGAGGGCTGGGCTGGGGCTGGGGCCAGCCTTACTCAGGGATGACTTAGGCTCGTTTGCCCCCAGGGAGGACCGCACAGGAAGCCTCTGCTCTCCCCTCTTCGTGCCATGTCCACATCCCTCCCCAGTGGCATCAGACAACTCCAGGTGGGCGGGAGAACCCTGCACACCTTTGCGTGGATGTGCTCACCTCCACACCAATGTATGTCCCATGGGTGCTGTGTAACAGCAAGAGGCAGTCAGCACCAGGGAGCACGTGACATTTCTGCTCAATGCTGCTGAAAGTTTCCCCTCTGTGCATGGGGAATGTGGGCAACACATTTTGAGGTTTATCAAGTTGTCAATGATGTCCATTTGAAGCCAACAGCCAGGTACATAATTTACAGAAAACACTGTAGTCCCAGTTTGATTGTCCCTTTTAAGGGGACTCCACTGACATTCTTGATCATTCTGAGCGAGGACAGTGGTAGGCTGTGCCCCCGACTCTGCACCCCTCCCACCCCCACCCCTAAGCAGCTCAGCTCCAGCCGGCCCAAGGCAAGACCCTACTCAGGGAGGATGGGGCACCCACCTGACTGGTTGATAGGAGCTCCGGGTTTCCGTCACTCATCCCCACGTAGGCACTGTCACCATCAAACTGGAATAGAGAGAGACAAGAGGCTCTGAGTAAAACATTCTCAAGAAGGCCCCAGGAGAAGATGCCAGAGGAGGTCAGGGGACTGAATGCTCTGAAGGAAAAGGACTTTGGGGCCTGGAGAAGCAAAGATGGGAGCCCAGGGTGCCTAAGTCCCCATTTCAGCAGGGCTCCCTCTAGGGCGGGAGGAGGAGCCCTGTTCTGTGGTCCCGAGGGCTCAGGTTAGCACCATCAATCACAGTTAGGATGCCCTTTATACCTCATCCATAGATGTGGCAGGCTGCCTTGTCAGATACTGAGCTCCCCACCCATGGAAGTACCCAAATATCTCTCTTGGCCAAAATGCCAACAGGCTATCAGCTAGAGCCAGAATTCCACATGATAGAGGGAGGCAAGATCGGCAGTCTTAGAGTCCTGACAGCCTGCCCCAGACATGCCCTCCAGGTCTTACCATCCTAAGAAGCTTTGCCCCTTCACATCTGCCCCTTAGGCCCCCCTTGGCCACAGGCAGTGAGGACAGTGGTAGAACCATGTATAGGAACTACAATCCTGTTTCTGAGAAGCTGCCCAGTCTGGATTCAGGGAGATTTCCCTGCAACAGGGAGCAGCTGTAGTGGGAGAAGTAGGCTCAAGGACCACCAGCTCCCCATTTCCATGACATGTCATGAGCTGGTGTCTGAACTTCTGAGGTTCCTCATCTGTTGAATGGGGATAATGATAGTAGTCCCCTCTCCACGGGATGTTGCACTGACACCTGTACAGCACTTAGCTCAACTCCAGTTAGTTCCCTTCCCTTGAGACAGGTGTCTCGGACAGGGCTCCCCGGAAGCAGAGCCTGAGACAAGGATTCAGACGCATGTGAGCTTTGAGAAGCGCACTTTAGGAATAACCTGTAAGGGAGGGAGGAAAGCAGGACAGGGCAGCGGAAGGAGCTAAGCAAGGATGTGGTCTCAGCTGGAGACTTGCTGCAGCCTGATCCCACGGGGAGTCTGGGGCACGAAATGCACCACAGTTAGTCCCAGCACGAAGCAAGGGGCCGGCCTTTTGTAGCCCACGTGAGTCAGTCACTGGCTCTGGGCTGCCCCTGGGGGACAGGAAGAGGCATAACCCTCTGAGCAGAGTGGCCCCCACTTGGCCAAGGACAGTTCTCCAGAGAACTATGCCAGTTGGGAGCCATCTACAGCCAGCGCTCCAAGCAGACGGGAGACGGCTGTGCAGGCTAGTAAAGGGATCCAGGTGGGGCACCAACGGCCATGGCCCATTTTATTTTAATTGAAAATTTTTATTTCTTTATTAGATTATATTCACATGGTTCAAAATTCCCAAAGGATAAAAAGAAACAGAGTAAAAAGTCTCTTTCCCATCCACCTCCCAGCCATCCATTGCCCCTCTCCAGAGACAACCACCACGTCCACCAGTTTCCTTGATATCCTTTCAGAGATGGTCTATATATATACATTTTAGAGTCACTTCTTTCACACAAACGACAGCATACTATACACATTGTTTTGCCCCTTATTTTTTTCCTGGCAACACATCTTGGAAAGTGTTTTATATCAGAACATAATTCTGTCTTCTGGTACCTAGGATTCCACGGCATGGACATAACATATATATTTAACAGGATGGGCACATGGGCAATTGAGTTGTTTTCCTGTCTTTTGCCATTCCAGCATTGCTTCCACGAACATTTTTGTGCATCCATCATCTCACATGGATGTGAGTTTATCTCCAGGATTAGTTTGTCTCATCGCTGGGACCAACTGTGTGTGCATTTGTAACTTTGACGGACATCGCCAAGTGGCCCTGGTGGAGGTTATAAAAATCTACACTCCCACAATCACGCACACATGACATCAGCTCATCCAGACCCTCTGCGCTCAGAGATGCTTTCCTCAACAACCACTCAGATGCCAGCCCCCCATCTCCGTGGGCTGAGGGCCCACATTGCCACCATTCCTGAGTCCCTTGCTCCACGCTACCTTGTTCTCTGCTCCATACATCCTTTCACCTTCTAGCATTCAACATAATTTACTTACTTGCCATGTTCTTTGCTTATAGTTGGATTCCCCCACTAACATGGAGGCTCTCTATACACTGATGCCTCCCAAGCACCTAGGAGAAATGCTTGCTGAATGAATGAATGAAGCAGCCACTACACCATTCACATTGTCTGTTACCAGGCCAGTCTCTCCATGGAGGCAGGGGGATTGGTGGTTACACCCAAGTGCCTTCCCAGCCCAGGGATGACAGTCCTTTGGTGACCGCTGGATGAGCAAAAGAAAAGGCCAGGCCATGCCTGGAGTCTGGGCACTGACCCCAAATGCAGGGCTCCATCCACCACCCTGCACCTAGAGCTAAAGCTTCAAGACCCTGCTCAGAAAGCACCTCCTCCAGGAGGCCTGCCATTCTCTTGCCTCCTCTGGCTGTCCCTCTTACAACAGAGATTGTCTCCACATCTGCCTTCTACCCCAGAGTGGGACAACATGGAGGCTGGATCTGTGACCTGGTCATCTCCAAATCCCCCAGCCCCTGGCATAAGCTGGCATCAGGACGGGACTATGCATTGGGTAAGATGGGGCGCTTTCAACAAAAGCTCCTGGGTACTATTTGACGTGTCACCATGGCCATCTATTACTTTGATAAAAGCAAAACTTCTTTAAAAACTACACACAACTTAGAAGTATGCTCTAAAAGAAAAAATGACTGGAAACGGAGGGGGACAAAGTTTAACCATGTATTTAAAACATTTTATTAAGCAATAGTAATCCAACAGCATGGCATAAGTTAAAAATATAGGAATATGTATCAAAGGAGCAGAGGGAAGGATGTCCCCCCAGACCCTGTGTCACAGCCCATTTATCAAACGCTGGCTAGAAGGGAGCCGACGCATGAGGAGGGGCCCGGGTCTGCTCTCTCCCCCGACGCTGTGAATGAATGAACACACCTGGCCTGAGCAGAACGCTTTCCACAGAAGTTCTCATTTAATCCTCACAACAACCCACTGAGCAGGTTTATCTTCCCTGTTTAAAGCCGAGGACGCAGGCTGAGAGGATGAGCAGCTGCCAAGACGGTGCAGTGAGGGAGAGGCTGGACTTCAGAGGGGCTGTTGCTTCTTCTGCTTGGTCTCCCACTGGGCTGGAAGCTCCTCAACAGCGGGGATCAAGGCTCTGCTGCACCCCCTGATATAAACAAGGACTAGTTCGGTCTGGCGCATGACAGTGTTGATGAGGACGTGCTGGTGGTTCAGGGAGGGAGGGGTTATCCACAGCGAGCTGTGGGGGATGGCATTGGAGACATGAGGAAAAGGGACCTGGATTTTGATGTGGGTACGCTGGGGGTAGGGAGGGGGTCGGGCAGTGGGGCCCCTGAGGTCACCAGAGCCTCACTCAAGTGGGCTTATTCATTCACTCGTTTATTCAACCAAGAAAGAGCTGCCGCACACGGAGTAAAGCCTGCCTCTCACTTTCAAGGAGGACCTGAGAAATTGGCGGCGGTCCACAAGGCAGGGCCTGGGTCAGCCTCCGTTAGGTCATCCCTGGGTGCGTGGCACGGTACCCTGGAAGCACACTGGGCTCAGGACCGTCTTACTGAACAGCTGAGAACAGAGGCCCCGAGGTGGTGGTGGCGGGGGTCTTCTCTGTCCACCTCTCCCCAGGATTCCACCATGTCAGAGCCCTTGGAGAGGGACGGCATGATAGAGAGAGACCCTGAGGGCTCCCAGGCTTCCCCTGGCTTGTCCTCCAGGGCACCAAGGCCTGGGCCTTCCCCTCTCAGCCCTCCTCTTGGGGAAGCTTTTCTGGAGGAAAAAAACTGTAAGCCAAGGAGAGAGGTCACAAAGCCAGCCTCTGTGCTCAGGCACTACAAGGCCACATCCTCCTCCATGTGCACAGACAAGACAGAAAACACCCACATCTATACCCACCCCACAGCGAATCTGAGTGTGTAAGTTAACAAGATCAATGACATATGCAATGTGCCCAAGCATGGGGACAGCTCATGCCCCACAAACCAGTGGGGGCCCATGCCACACAAAACACAGCGTCCAAGACAGCACAGGTCACACATGTACCACACCCATGGGTGACACAAACCAACCCAAAGGTGTTCACAGCACAAACATGAGTGTGCACACATCACAGACCCTTTACATGCCTGGATACACAGCACCCACAGCACGCACCCACAGGAAGGAGGGGATGCCCGATGTGTACCGTGCATCTGCAACTGTGTAAATATAATTCACACAAACGCACGCGCAAACATATATGGCGTGAGCATGTACAGACATACAAAGCAAAGACACACAAGAACTTAAATTCTACGCATACTTCACACTTTATCAGTCCCTCAGCCAAACATCTTTTTTCACACCACATAACCTTCTGTATGCTTTAAAATGTGGGGAAAAAAATGTAGGGGGAAATATCGGCCTAAGAATTTCCATGAAATGCCAGGAGAACATCCTCTTACCACTGACTGGAATAGATTAATTTTCCCCATTTCATATTCTAATTATAATTCCTTTTCCCATCGCCATCTTCAGTCCTCATTACAGCTGGAAGATTGTTCTGCAAAAGCCAGGCCTTCATCTTCTCTTCCCAAGAGTTTTGTCATGGAAATGAGTTTTGGAATCTGAAAGAACCCACATTTTTGCAAATATCGGATGCGTGGGGATAACCCTTTCATGACGGCCACAGGGACTCCGTTCACAGAGGCTTTGAAAGGGGCTGTCTCTCCCCATGCTGTGTGGTCCCCTTGGCAGGAGGGGTCCTGGGTCCCTAATTCCAACAGCCCCCACACACACACCTAGATCCATTTTTTATCTTTAAGGAAACTTAGCAAATAGGCAGCTAAGGTGAAAGCTGAGGAGCCCTGATCTTAGACAGTCAGATGTGCGAGCTCCATCTATGCCACCTTGGGCAAGCTCATTAATTGCTTGAAGCCTCAGTTTCCTCATTCTTATGAGCCACACAGTCACTGATTCACAATAGGTGTAAATTAAATATCTGTGGGGCAGACAAATATGGTAAGTGGGTGGATGAATGGATGGAAGGAAGGGAGAGAGTGAAGGATGGAACGGATGCACGGATGGTACAAATCAGCAGTGTCCACCAGAAATATAATGCAAGCCACAAATGCAAGCTCCATGTGTAATTTTAAATTTTCTAGTAGCTACAGTTAAAAAAGTAAACATAAACAGGTGAAATTAATTTTAATGATATTTTATTTAACCCAACATATTCACAATATTATGGTTTCAACACATAATCAATAGAAAATCATGCATGAGATAGTTTACATTCTTTTTGGGGGGGAGGCACTGTCTTTGAAATCTGGCATGTATTTTACCTTACAGCACATCTCAATTTAGACTAGCCACATTTCAAAAGTCACATGTGGCTGGTGACTGCCATAGTGAATAGAGCAGTAAATACCTGGAATGAGTGAAATGAATGAATGGATGGTTGGTCAGGTGTATGGGTGGGATGGAGGAATGGATGGATGGATAGATGGATGGATGGATAAATGGGCAGATGGGCAGGAGCAGAAGATCAGTGGTTTGGGGAATGAATGGGATAGATGGGCCAGTAGGTCGATAAACAGATGACACCATAGTTGGATAAATGGAATCAGAAGGTGAGATGGGTGGGTGGGTGAGTGGATGAATGGGCAGATAGGTGGTTGGAATGTGTGGACTGAATGTTTGGGATGAGAGGGATGAGTGGATGGATGGATGAGATGGGATGGCTGGGTGAGTATGAAGAGACAGCTGTGTGGAAAGATGATTGGGATGGTGGGTGAGACAAACAAACAGATGGTCGGGATGGTTATGCAGGATTCACAGATAGACGCCTGAATGAGTAGGATGCCTGGCTGGACAGAATGGGTTGAATGGGTGGGTGGGATGGATAGGTGGTGGATAAGTGTGTCTGGTATTGCCTGTTCACTCTATTTATACTTTCCATGGACGATGTCCTGGTTTCTCAGTGTTGCAACATGCACCATCTCTCAAATGTTCATCTTCAGCCAAGATTCCAATATACAGTTTTCCCTGGACATCTCTCCCATTGGTCCATGACCACCTCAAATTCAACACATCCAACACTGAACTCATGACACATGTATGGACCTGCTCTTTCTCAAGTGCTCCACCATCATGGGAGAAGGTGCCACCTTCCCTGCAATCCCACGGTCAGTACCCCGTGGCTCTGGACCCCTTCGCTCCTACATCCTCCTGATCCAGTCACCTGCAGAAACTTTCTGCTCAGTTTCCCCCACCAATTCATCTTCTACCCTGCCTATCACTAGTGATCTTTTGGCAATCATGTAACTGCTCAGGTCAAAACCCTGCAGTGACTCCACATCACTAACCCTGGCATCCAGGACCCTCCAGGATAAGTGGGCCTGAGCCTCGTCTCCACAGCATCCCTCAATGTTGCAGGGACCTCCAGGGCCCTTGCCTTTGCACACACTGTCATATCATCAGCCTGGAGCGGCCTCCTCTTCCTTTTCTCTACCTACTGAAATCCAGCTCTCCCGAGGTCTTTTTTTCTGGCTACGCACTCCAACTTAACAGTCTTGCTTGCTTCTATAAACTCGCGCTCTTGGGCCTAAGCTTAAGGCTGCCACCCCAGGTTGCCTTTGGACTCAATTCAACTTCTGTGTGTAGTGTGATATACTGGGCAGCACACTGATTCCTGAATTGGAGTACTGGCCGCACCAGTTACTTGGGACCTTGGATTTAACATCTCTTTGCCTTAGTTTCCTCACTTGTAAAATGGTAATGATGGCAGTTATTAATTATTCCGACCCCATAAGGTTTTGGATTTCTGTTATCAGATATCAGATTTGGGTTAACGTCGCAACATTGTGCTTAACAATGGTAAAGATTTTTAACAGGTGCTGAATAAATATCTATTATTGTTATTATATGCTAAACTTTTATCCCCTCATCAGCCACAATCCCCCCCAGTCCAGCAGAGGACCACGTCTACTATGTCACTAAGGCCATCAAATATCCCCCCCAACTCTTTCCCCTTCCTGATATTATTTATATCACACCCATCCTGAACTCCTTTCCTTTGGTCTGAAAAGGTAAAGTGACTCCTTCTTATTCAAGGTCAGCCCTTTCACCTTGACCCCATCCCTCCCGTGTTGTCCCCTCATTCATTCCCACTGCCTCAGTCCTGGGTCTAAGATCTAATTTAAACGTGCTGAAGCAAAATGAAATCAGTCAATGCCCTGGTTGTATCACAGACCAAGCACCCACAATGTACTGAGTGACACGCTCCCAGATGGACTCCCATGGGGACTTACCATGAATAAAGTGTGTCACGAGGCAGAGAAGAGGTAAAAGCAAAGGGATTTGCAGGTTATAGAGGGGGCAACAGTCCTCGTTCATTGACTGGTACCTGGTGAGTGCTTTCTATGTGCCGACATTCTCCTGACCCCAGTCACAGCATAATGATTATGACACAGCCCCTGCCCTCAAGGAGTGCCCAGTCCTTGGGAGAAGTTTGGGCGAATCAAACATCCCTCTTCTCCAAATCTGAGAAAGGAAGACAGGCTGGTCTCTGGCCATAGTCCCAGGATGGGAACAAGTAACCACAAAACCTGTATGAAGCCCATCCCAATTGGTCAGTGACAGCTTTCCCATCACTCAGTCTCTGAAAGTCAAGTGATCAATTACAGTCTCACTCCAATAGCCACATGTCCACAGCTGGAGGTCAGCCAGTCCGGAACCTCCTGCTTCTGAAAGCCCGCTATCCCAGGACCCCATGATTCCCAAACCCTGCGAAGCCCAGCTCTTGCTTGCTTTGGATAGATTAGCTTTGCAAAGTACAGCAATGAATTCAGCATCTTGTTTCAGACATCGAATGATGGCCTCATCCTTGACAAATGTGACAGTGGCAGGATAAGGTTATCACAGGGGAGTGGAAGCAGGGTGAAGGGCCTTTCCAGAGAGGCATCTTCAAAAGTAACTTGGAAGCTCCATGATAGAGGACACACAGGAGCTGGCCAGGCAAAGAGCAGGGAAATGACATTCAAGGCTGCTGGGAGCACCTACTGTATACCAGAACTCATCCCAGAGCTGCACTTGGTTGTCGCATTAGAAGCCCCCTGGAAATTCCAAGGGTGCATGACCTGCCCTACTATAGAGATGAGCAAGCCAAGGCTCAGGGTGCTTGGGGAGCTTGCCTAAAGCACCCAGTCAGCTCTGAACCTGGCCTTGACCCCAGGCACCAAAGCAACAGTTGTTCTGTGGAAGCTGCTGCCCCTCCCCTCTGCACAGAGACACAGATCAAAGACCAAGGATGCACAGCCCTCAGCCCAGCCAGTTGCAGACACGGAGAGACACGCCTCAAGGAGATCTAAAGAGGAAACAATCAAAGCAGCATACACTGCTCCCGCCCACCCCTACAGGGCCGTGAGAACACTCATTCTGCACAGATAAAACGCGGCTCAGAAGATACAGGCCGTGAATGCGGCAGCTGCACCCTGGGCCCTGCCGAGAGTGCGGTTTCATGTGGAAGTCTCACAGAGAGATGCATATCAGGACCAGGGAGATGCTGGGGGAGGGGGCAGAGCATGCTGTGTGCTCAACTCCGGGCCCATCAGCACCGAGGCAAGGAAGAGAGCACAGCAGGAACACACACGGGCTGAGGCCAGGCTGCCCGGGCTCAAATCTCGGGCCTGCTTTCCAAGCTGTGTGACTTTTTAACTAAGTTACTATTTCTCAGTTTCCTTATCTGGAAAACGGGTATGCCTACCATTCGGATTAAATAATGAATACACAGAAAGCGCTTCTAACATTGCCTGGTACAGAGAAAGCACTCAATAATTGTTAGCTGTTACACTCATTCTTATTTAATCCTCAAAACAACCCTGTGAGGTTGCTGTAACTGCCCCTCTTCTGTAGATGAAGAAACTGAGTGGGGCTTCAGACCAGCCTTTGAGGTCCTAAGAGTGGGAAAGACCCCTGAGGCCTCTGCCCACCATATGTAGTCTGAAATAAAATTTGTAAATTAAAATCTTCATAAGAGTCCAACTGAGGGCTGATTTTTCCCATAAGGATGACTTTCATGCTTTGTTCCTAAATTTCAAATATCAACGTCTCTCCAAAAAAAGTTTTGCTCCTTATTGATGCTCCTGCTTTGCTGGGCATAATGCACATTCTTATTCTGCCCAAAGAGAAATCCAGTGCTATGACTGAGGCCCAGAGAGCTTAGGGGATCTGCCCAAGGCCACACAGCCAGGATATACCCAAGCTGATTCTTCAGTCCAGGTTGCTGGCTCCCCAAAGTCCACACTGGCTTCCCACCCCCACTGTTTCCAACCTGTGTGAACCAGAGCAGTGACCTCTGGGCTGGGGGCCTTATCAACCAGTAAGGGGAGACAATGCTTTGGGCAGGGCCTGCCAGAGGGGCTGGAAGCGTGTCTCATGAGCAGGACCCACCTCCCTACTGCTGACCAGAGTTGGCTTGGATGGTGCCACCTGTTTTGGTCAACAGAAAACATTAGGAGGTGGTGTAAAATGACAGTGGTCACTACAGCTCTGGGATGGAGTGCCACCAGGCACCTGGCTCTCTTGGGAGGTGGGAATCACTGCCCTCCTTTTACACATGAGGAAACAGAGCCCTCACACCTGGCTCTGACCATGCTCCTGCTAGACCTGTCTGTCCAGTGTGGTGGCCACCAGTCACACTCGGCTACTGAGCACTTGGAACCTGGCTAGTCCAAATTGAGATGCGTTTAACTGTAAAATACACACCAGTTCTCAAAGACTTAGAACAACAACAAAAGAATGTAAAATGCCTCATCAATATATTTACATCGATTACATGCTGAAATAATAGTATTTTGGATATATGGGGTGAACTAAAACATATTATTAAAATTAATGTCACCTGTTCCTTTTTACATTTTTGATGGGGCTACTAGAGAATTTAAAATGACGTATGTGGTCTGCATTCTGTTTCCACTGGACAGCACTGGTCGAGATGCTGTCTCACCCTCTGCGCCAGACTCAGAACCTTGGAGAGAGAAGAGTCCACAACAGCAACAGCTGATCCAATTCTCTGTAATAGCTATGGGGAAACTGAGGCCCATAGAGGGAGAGTGACTTGTTTAAGGAAAGAGGCTGCTACAGAGGCATTCACTCATTCAAGAAATGTCAACTGAGTTCTAGGTGCTGAGATCCAGCACAGAAGAAAATATGGAGCCACATCCTAGCCCAGGCATGACATGGTGATGATGCAGAACTCCTTGCCTAGCCAAGAGCCCTGGGGACCAGGGCAGCTGGACTTGGCACTAACCCCTCATCTCCCCACAGTCAGCCAATCACAGAGCTCAGAAACTGCAGATGGAAACCGACGGGAGCTCCCTCTCCAACCCAGAGCAGATCCAGCTCAAAGAACACTGGTCAGTCCCACCACAGGGCATTAGCCAGCTGCAGCTGCCAAGTGGGCCCAACAAGCAGGGTAGCTCAGTGGGCATAGCACGGCTGCCTGGCAGGCCTGTGTATCTACCACTGGTGGTAGCTTACATATCGTCCACATTACCGCAGATTTATGGCAAAAATTATCCTCTCTCAGCTCCATTTAAAGCCATTTGGAGCTCGCTCCCATCCCCGATTATAAATCTAATTGCACATTCCAAACAGACAAGCGCTCATTAAGCTTTAATTATGCACATGTTGTTTTCAACAAACATTTTCATTTGGCCGCTGTGAGGGGGAATGGTTCCAAGGGGGCTGCAGACGCTGCCTGTGGGTGGAGGGAGCTGGGGCCTGGGAAGTGGGTCAGGGTGTGGTCAGATGAGACCGTCCAAGGGCAAGGCCAGGACCCCACCAACTCTGGCTCATGACTTTAATGCCCTTCCACCAGGCTTCTGCTACAGGAGACGCCAATGCGTGTGTTCTCAGCTGGTCCCAGCTGCACCCCCAGTGTGCCCAGAGTCTCATCTAAAGCTGGCGCCAAAGGCCCTCTCTGGGGTGGGGCCAGGGAGCATAGGGACCCACACTCCCAGCTCTGAACAGTAAACCGCCCCCTGCAGGAGCTGGTTTCTTCAAAGCCTCTGGGCTTGTCTCTGCTCCCACCCACCCCCTACACCCACCACAGCTGGAGCTATCTTTCTCCAGCACCATCTCCCATTCCTTCATTCGTTCACTCATTTACTCCACAATTCTTTACTGAGTGTAGACTTGCTCAGGCACTTGGGGGCCAGTGGGGATCAGGAAGCTAATGCCCCTATCTGGTCTGCCCAAGTCACCCTCCTTCAAGCCCCATCTTCCCCACTGGGGAAAAGTCCAAATTCTTCACAATACCATTGAAAGCCCTTGAGAACCTGCCCATTGCCAACCTAACCATCCACCTGGGCTCCCAGCCCTCACTCACACGCCTCCCCTGTTCTGCCTTTCCAAGATGCCTCGAGCTCCCTGCCAGGACCCCGTTCTCCCACATGTCTAGCCTCTGCAGCTCTGCACTCTCCACCTGAACCTCCCTTCTCTTCCCTTTCTTTATGGCTAACTCCCCTTCACTCCCACGCCGTACCCCTCCAGGAAGCCACTGCTGATGCCCACTCCCACACCAGACTGGCTGCCCCTCTGCCTGGGGGCATCTACCAAAGCATTTATTGGACCACAACGCCGTAACCGACTGCCACACGTCTGACTCCTAAGGCTAGGCTGTTCCACTATTTCCCCAAAGCACCATCTCCTCCAGGGGCTGAGAGGAGAGATGTCTGCTCGCTGTGTGGCCTTGAGCCAGCCTTCTCTCTCTGGGTTCAGGTGTCCTTATTTGTATGTGGAGGGGTTGACAGAGAGAGGCTCTCTGGCCCTGTGGCAGTTCAGTCAGTTCTAAGTTTTGTGGTTTGTCCAGGAGCTAGACCTTTCTCCTCCCACCTGAAGAGGGTCCTGAAGCCACCGACCTGCCTTCAAACATTCAGCCGGGACCCTCCGGGGCAGAGGGAGCCCGCCAAGCCATGTCCGTCATGTGTAAATGGCGCACACCCAGAGATGGGGGACAGGGACGGTGCAGAACCCCCAAGGCCACTCCTCACAGAGCTCCTGGAAGCACAAGCAAGTGACATAAGCGTGATTTTTAAATGGACGTCAAGATCCATTCAGCACTGACAGCTACCTGCTGTTTTAGGGCGGGGTGGGGGGGGGTCCCCGGAAGCAGACCCTGAGAGCAAAGGCAGGCAGTCTACCGGGGAGCGCTATAGAAGCAGGGCTGAGCAGACGGACAAGGTGAACTGTGATGCAGTCACATCAGAGGCTGAGCCTATCCCTAGGAGAGCTCTGGAGCTGGCGTGGCTCTGCAGAAATGTCCCAAATTGAGGCAGGGAGCCACTGCATTCCCAAGTGGGCCAGCCATTGGATCCAGGCTTCCCCGGGGGAGGGGGACAACCCCAGGCAAGGCCTCCTCCTTCCACCAAAGGCAACACCCAGAGAGACTCAGCTGGGAGGCAGTGGCAGCCAACACTCTCAACAGCGGGGAGAGCGAGAGTCTCAATGGAGGAGGGATCTGGATGACTCACAATAGCATCCACTATGGTCATTTCTTCATTTTAGCTAATCTGGGTAACATTCACAGAGTGCTTGCTGTCAGCCACATTCTCCTTTAATTGATTTATGAATTTTACTCATGTAATTCTCACAACAACCCCATGAGGTAAGTGGCCAGTACTAAGGCTCCCATCTTACAGATGAGAAAACCGAGGTCAAGGAGCTTGCCCAAGCCCACCCAGCTAAGAAGCGGTGGAGTCAGGATTCACACACAGGGAGTCCAATTCCAGAGCCCAGGCTGTCACTACCAGGCCGTGCTCCTCCTATGGTCCTGGCCTCCACCCGCCAAAGGCACAGAGCTGTCCACTCCTGGCTCCTCCCCAGAGGCTGGGCTGCGGTCAGCGGTCTGGAGCCTCAGGTCGCCCAGCACTGCCAGCATTTGCGCTTGACAATTATCTATCATCCAAGCGGTTGGGAACAAGGCCTAAAACGGATCCTTGCCAAAGACAATTAACTAGAAGCCACATGAGCGCTGGCCGGCCGGGACTGTGGCTGGGGGGAGCGAGTGTGACTGAGACAATGAGCAGCAGATGATTTGGGAGATATTTTCTCCCAGCGCTGCAAACAAGCCCTCAATCACGCCACGAAGGGCTGGTGTTGTTGGAAGGGAAATATGTCAACGACAGCGTTCAATCATGGGGCGGTTAAAAAAAAAAAAGAAGAGAAGAAAAAAATCTTTTGAAATTGTAATCTGACCTAGAAAGGCTTTCTAGGTCACCTGAACTTGGCACTTGCGCACCTAACCCCAAAGCTGAACACAGACGGAGTACCAAGTTCACTTCCTTCTGTCAGGACCAGATCCCACAGGAAGTGATATTTGTAAACCCTGCTGCTATGTTTCCAAGGGCTGTATTAAAGTCAGCCCTTGGACTTGGGAGCTGAGAGAACCCCGGGGCAGCACAGTTTGGGAAGCCCGCAGACCTGGGTTCACGTCTGGCTCAGCACTCAGGTGCGGTGTGGCAGGGACCACACCTCTCTGATTCTCAGACTCCTCTGAAAACTGGAACTGGAACCGGCAGGGTTGTGCATGCCGCAGTGTGCAGTGTGCAGACACGCCAAGGTGCCCTGGTAAGGCCAGCTCCCTCCTTTCACCCAGCTGCCTTCTGTTCTTGACTACGGAACCCTTATGCCCCTATGGGCTCTCCCTGGGGACCCTGCAGCACAGGGGCCAGGAGGGTAGTGGGGGGATTTCTGTCCTAACCAGCCTTTTCTCCCCAGAAAACAGAGTAAACCGCGCTCCAAGACATAGCACATGCCAATGAGTTCTTCTAACTCATCTCCACTATTGAATCACCCAGTTCAAGACAAATCACAGGGCCTCAGGGCTGATAGGCCTCACAGACCTTCTCATTATCCCACTTGGGAAACCGAGGCCAGGGCTGGTAGATGGATCACAGTTATTGGCAACAGCATCCCACGGGTTATGACTACCCCATTACCAGGTCCCCTGAGCTAGACCTCCAGAAGAAGCCAGAGTTACTGGTTAACATCAAAGCCCATGCACATGGGGAACGTCTCCACTTCCCCAAGCCCTGGCCTGAGCACCTATGATGTACCCAGCCATGTGCCAGGCTCTGAAAGGACTGGGGACACAGAGCTGATCTCCACAGAAGCCTGGGGTCCAGGCGGAGTACAGGCACTGGCACCGAAGACACCCAGGGGCGACAAGGCAACAGGTGGAGATAGACCACCCATCAGGTCGAGGGAGCAGAGTGAGCAAAGGCTAGGCAGCTGGGAGGATGAGAAGACTAGGGTGTGGAGGGGTATCTACAAGTCACGGGGGTGGGCTATACTGCAGAGTGGGCGAGAGGAATCAACAGCCACTGGAAAAACAGGTGAGAGTTCGAAGCAATAGTCCTAAAAGAAGAGCCATGGAGGGCTGCCCAGGTTGGCCAGAGAAAAAACATTCTGCGAAGCGACAGTTAAGGCAGTGTGGTAGTGACGTCAAAGGAGAACTTTAAATCAATGAAACAGAGGCGAAAGTGCAGAATTAGACCCAACTATGTATGGAAACACAGTATGGTTAAGGAGGGCACTAATTATATGCCAGGTCCTGTGGGACATGCTTTCCACAGAATATTCCACCCAATCTTTGCAATAAGCCTCTGGGGGAGATATTATGATCCCATTTTACAGAAGAGAAAAGCTCAGTTTAAGCAACCTTTCAAGGGTCACATGGCCACAATGGGCAAAACTGAAATCTTAACTCCGCAAGCTCACTTTGATAACAACTACTCTATTTTGTCTCTCCTTTTGGAAACAAAGAGACAAAGACCAATTATTTAATAAACAGGATGGGGAGAACAGGGTTATCCTGTTCCCATTCAGGAACACTGAAGTAGATAGCCACTGCACCCACGAAAATGTACTCTAAACAGATTAAAGAGTTAAGTATAAAAAGTCATGTTATCCGAAAATATCAGAAAACAGAACAGAATGTTTATCGGATCCATGGAAGCAGGATAACTTGCTCAGCCCTTGAAGCAATCACGGAGGAAGGGAGATTGACAGATTCAAATATATACGCATTAATATCTTCTGTAGAAGGAAGCATAATAAAACCAAAATGAAAAGGACATCAGACTAAGAAAATATCAGCACCAACTATGAGACAGTTAATATATACGATGTAGAAAAGACTCAGTCAAATTAGAGAGAGCAAGACGCCAACAGACAAAAAGACACGAGACACAACAGGAAAGTCACAGAAGAGGTGATCTACCACAAAACAAACACATAGGAAAAATGTATACTTGATTCGATGACAAGGGGAGAAATGTGCATGAGACATACCTACCATAATGAAACCGGGATATTCCATGCCACCGCTGACATGGAAAAGAGTTCCAGCCTACTGGAAAGCAATATGGCGGCCACCCCTGGGCAGATAGCCAGTC
Organism: Equus asinus; assembly: GCF_041296235.1. NCBI lineage: Eukaryota > Metazoa > Chordata > Mammalia > Perissodactyla > Equidae > Equus > Equus asinus. The sequence continues at coordinate 34,443,479 of NC_091804.1, read as the reverse complement.
AGAAAGAGGGGAGACAAGGACCCAAGACCTCTGCCTGCTGCCTCAGGAGTCACCCCTTACCACACTGCCCATCTGTTTCAAGTCCATCCATCCAGTCTTGCTCAAAACAGCCTCCTGTTCTGAGCACTGGGGATGGTGCCAGTGATGGATGGGACACAGTCTTTGTCCTCCTGGGCTTACGGTGTAGTGAGGGGGACAGGACCAGGAATTATAATATGGGTGGTAAGTGTCCTGGGAGCCAGAGGATATGGGAGCCTAGCTACTTCTCTGAGGAGGTGGCTTCCAAGCAGACCTACCTGCAGGCTGAGCAGAATGAGCCAGATGAGGGGAGAAGGCACCAGATGGAAGGGAGAAGGCAGGGGAAACAGCATTTGCTGAGGCTGGGAACTGGAGAAGGGGCCATTCACTGAGCAAGGAGGCAGGGAGAGCTGAGATGCTAAGGCAGACAGAACCTTATCATGACGAGGCTTCAGGGCTACACTGGGGGGCTGAGACTGAAGCCCGGATGGTGAGCTGCATTCTAGAAACTGGCCTCTGGCTTCAGGTGGAGAACGGATTGGGGAAGGTGAGACTGGAGCCTATCTAGGAAGCCAAGCAGAAGCTGCTGTGATGATCCAGGGGTGGGACCAGGAGGCAGGACTGTGAGCAGAGCCTGGACAGGGAAGAAACATTTGATGAGACAATAACAAGTAAAAGAGAGTGGCAGTGATTCAAAAATAGACATTTCTATTGATGGCTAGAAAGGGAAGCAGGACTGGAGCCAGCATAAAACCACGACAGTGCCCGGTATGTTTTCCACCATATGGAACTGAGTCTCTCGGAGATGAATGGAAACTGCCAAGAGCAAGGGGTCACCCAGGAGCAGAAAGGGGTGACACACCGCTCACAAACCCTCATTTCCTCTCCTTGGTCACACACTTTCTTCTGATTTCTTTTTCTGATGATTCATAAGAAAAAAATTTCCCCTTTTCATTTCAAACCAGAAATGCTTGTGCACCTGGGCTCACCCTGCCCAAGGCCTAACCTCTGCCCCTGAGCCAACAAAACCCAGCTTAACCCCAGGTGACTGAAAAGACTCTGGCTGCCGAGAAACTGAGAGGAAACAAGAGGGTTTTGGCTCTGCGACGGCTGTCAGAGGCCCCCATGGACCCTCCTGTGCTCCAGGAGGGTCTTCAGTGGCAGCCCCACACGCAGGTCCATAGCCCCTCTGCCAGAACCCATAGGGTTTCAGGATTCAGAATTTGTTTGGATTTCAGAAACGTAAGGAAGCAAAGATTCTACAATTATGTTGGAACTACAGTGTGGTCTGAGGCAACACCTGCAGTCAATGCATTCATATTTCTGCAGCAAATCCTATGAATATTCAGGCAAGTGGGTTACGCAAAAAGTATAAAGAGACTCATGTCAGCACAGGTCAGGTTTGCAGGCCAGATGAGTTTGCAGCATCTTTACAAAACAACTTTTGGTTGTGGAGCTTTCTGGATTTCAGATAAGGGAGTTTAGAGCTGAACCAAGCACTGGGCACACATGTACTCGGCCCTCATCGGAAGACCATCCCTCTGTATGCCCATTTTACAAATGAGGAAACTGAGGCTCAGAAGGATGAAGGAAGCTGCCCAAGGTCTCACAGCTATTAGGTGGCTGAGCTGGGATTTGAACCCAGATCTGACATCTTTCCACATGCACCATGGATCCTCCAGACTACTGAAATGCCAGGCAGAGTGGTTAGGATTCCAGGGAATGTGGGCCCCACACTGGGAGGGGTCAAAACCATGTGCAACAGGAGTCGGGCTGCTCCGCAGGACTCAGAGTCCACCGAGGGAGGCAGACGACAAACAAGTGAACACACAAAATTGGCTACAGTTGTGACAAATGCTGTGACACAAAGAGAGTGCAGAGACAGAAGAGGGAGAGAAACATATTTAAAAATGTCTCTCTCTAGAGGTGACAGTTAAATGGGGGGAGCCCTGAAGAAGGAGAGGGGGCCAGCCACACAGGAAGAAGGGAGGGCACTGCTGGCAGAGGGAACAGCGAGTGCAGTCGCTGGGGTCAGCAAGCAGAAAGCTCACTACAGGGGACGGACCACGGCTGGAGCACAGTGAGCAGAGGGTGGGACCAGGATGAGGTCAGAGCGCTCAGCGGAAGCCAGGGCATGTGGGGTCCCGAGGCCATGACAGGGACTTGGATGTTACCCCAAATGGGAAGCCCTTGGAGAGTTTTTGCAGAGGAGTAATATGCTCTGATTTATATTTTAAAGACAACTCAGGCTGCCATATGGAGGATGGATTCTGTGAGACTCCGTTCCTTGAGTCTCCATTTTCTCATCTATGTAATGGGTTCGTGAGAAATCTTGTGAAAAGCACAGCCAAGGATGTCTGGCACACAGCTGACTCTTAGAAGGTGGAAGAAGAAAGACTGGATTTTCCCATCTAATCAAGCCAGGAGAACCCAGTCCTAAATCATCCAAAGTCACTGCCCCGCTCAGAATCCTTCACAGGCTCCCCACTGAGCCCAGGATGAAGACCGACCTCTTTCCCTTGGTCCCCAGGTCCTCCTTGATCTGGTTGCTGTTGATTTCTCCAGCCCCACCCCCTCACCATCTCCCACTGGACCTCTGCTCTCCTGCCCGGTGAACCGCCCCTGACACGCGGCGGGCCCTCTGTCTGGAGCACAGGGTCTCCCAGACGCTGGCTTGGCGTCGGTCTCCCTTCCCACAAACACTGAGGAGCACCGACCCTGGGCCAGCCCTGTCCCGAACACTGAGAGGCTCAAAAAGTGGCTGAGGGCATGTGCATGTGCGTGCATGTGTACGTATGTGGGCATTCAGGCGTGTGAGCGTGCACACAAAACCAGAATGCAAACAAACCCAGCCTGACCCTCTTCTGATTGCGGGGCTGGTTCTTCACCTTCACCTACGCGTCCATTTCCTAAAAGAACGTTTACTGAGGACCTACTTGGTGCCATGCACTATTCCAGGGCCCCAGGATACAGAAGTGACCAAAGATCCCTGGAGACTGCCTCTCACATCGGAGACAGAAAGCAAAGACCAAACATAGGAAAGAAGTCCCTTACACAGCACGTTAAGAGGTTGTAAGAACTACGGAAAGAAGACAAAGGCGAGCAGGTGAGATGAATCAGGAGTGCAGGGATGGAGGGTCTGCAAGTTTACATAGGATGGTCAAGGCGGGCCTCACTGGGAAAGGGACAGTGGAGCAAGACTGGAAGGAGGGGAGGGAGTGAGCCAGGCAGGTGGGGAAGAAACGGCACGTGCAAAGGCCCTAAGGTGGGAGTGTGCGGGGGGGGGGCGGAGACCAGTAAGGTGGGCAGAACAAGCAAGGGGGGAGGGGAGGAGAAAGCAGAGAGGCAGCAGGGGATGGAGTGTACCCCACAGATGGCAGAGATTACCCCTCCCCATAGAGAGGGAGGCAGCACTTTTTCCACTGCCTTATCTGATGCTGTGGTCGACGAGCCGGCGAGGGCAGGCGTGAGGGCTGCAGAGCCCCGCACGTTGGAGGAACCTCAGCGGGGCCTCAGAGCAGCTGACATCCGCTCGGCCTGCGGCTCCTTCCTGTGGCTTCCACATCGCAGGTTGCCCCCGGGGTTGCTATTTTTGCTCCTGTTTGGGGTTCTATGCAGGGCTCCTCTGTGCAGGTACTGGGGGCCGCTGGGCCTGGCCCCTCTTGGGGTTTGCTTCACTCAGAGCAAAGGAGAGGAGACACTTAAATATTCCAGGTGTCTTTGGGGACATTTACTGTCCAGCAAATGAAAATGAAGAGGAAACCTGTTAGAGGAGTCGTTTTGTCAATCTCATGACCTCCCAAGCTCAGAGAGGTTAGATGGCTTGTCTGAGGTCACACAGACAAATCAAACCACAGTCAGAGGATTCTAACCTAGTCTGTCTAGTCTGAAGGCCTTTAATTTGCAGGGAGTTCTCTGCACTTACTGCCTAATTAATGTGTCCCAAGCGGACACTCTGTGCCGTCTGGCCTTCCAGCGGGCATGAGGATAAAGGTGATTCACACGCGGATGGCTCCAGTCACCCCAGAGCACCACAGCCCTGACAGGGAGGACTACAACGGGGTGGACACAGGGAAGGGGTGGCCGGCCCAGACTGCTGGGGTGGGACAAGTGGGCAATCAGAGGCGGCTCTGGGAAGCAGTGATGCCGTGACTCTGTCTGCAAGGATCAGCAGGAGTGTGAGGGGTAGAGGAACGTTCTGGACAAAACGCAGGTCCGTATATACAACACCAAGAAGCCTGATAGCTTGGGGGGTGGAGGAGGGGCTCTAAGGAGCAGCAGGGAGGAGGAGGCAGAAGCTTGCTGACTGCAAAACAGGCGCTCTGACAGGGTCCCAGCCCTGCAAGTGGGCATATTGAAAGCATCAGAACTGATTCAGCGGGCTACCAGCGACCATCCAGCCTATAGCGTTCACAGGGGAGTGGTCACAGAAATCCACTGGCTGCTTTGAGGCGAGCAGACGCTAAGGGGGAAGGTGGAGGCAGGGAGGCCAGGGCGGAGGCCCCCGGATCGCCCAGGAGACAGGTGATCGTGAGGCAGGGAAACGTGGTTGGACCCTGAGGGTGCCGCCAGTGGGGGTGAGCAGCGATCTGTGGGAAGTGAGGAAGAGAGGTCAATGATGACTTAAGCCAAGGGGTCGACACATGGTGTTAACCACGATGGGTGCGATGGGGGAGGGCATGTCTGGGGGTGGGGTCGTGTGAATGAAGACAAGGACCATTCAGAGCCACTGTCTCCTCTGGATGAACCTTTGGAGATGAGGACGTGCAATCAAAGCTGCCTTGCTACGTGATCCCCCACTCTTAAGGGGCTGCTGTTGCCATGGCCTCAATTGTTCTGCACAGCAAGAAAGACCCGGAGAAGCTCAGTAGCTTGCCTCGAGTCTCATAGCCAGAAATCAAGAGAGCGAAGCCTGCACACGCAGGCCCACCTGGCTCCTATTCCAATGCCCATCTCGACAGACACCCCACAGCGGAGGCCCCACACCCTCCCTGGAAAATGGCCCCCCAGGGTCTGGGAGAAGCTGGAGAACCCACTCCCCATCTATGATGAGCTTCATTTGTGATTGTTCACACTTGTGCACACTTGCCAGGCCCCCTGGCTGGACAGAGATGGCGACTCCTGGGTGGCCCCCAGGCCCCCCGAGGCGATCACCGTGCGTGCCACCGAGGCTGCCTGCTCAGGAGCCCCGAATCCCTGCCTCTGCTCCTGATTTCATTAATTACTGGTTTGTGAATGCACGAGGCAGCAGGGGAGAGAGTCGTCATGGGTGCCACTGACTGCGGAAAGGAAATTAACTTCCAACGTGAAGCTCGTCCCCCTCTGGACGTTCCGCACACAGCCCTGATTTCCAACACGGAGAACAGGAGTGGGTGGGACCAGCCTGAATTATTTTTCTGAAGGAATCAGAGACCAAAAGAAGGTGAAGAACTTGCCCAAGATCGCAAAGCAATTACATAGCAGGATACATACATATAACTCATTTCCCGCTCCCTGGGCACTTTTGTTTTTTCCGTAAATATTCAGTGGGTGCCTGCTGTGTGCCAGACCCTGTATGCCAGCAGACATCCCGGGCCCCAGTCAAAGCTCCCCCAGAGGGGAGGGTATTTTATTTACTGAGCACCAACAAAGTGCTTTATATATCTTGTCCCGTTTAATCCTCCTAACAATCTGCCATTTTGTAGGTGCGGAAATACTGGCTCAGGGAGGTAAGGAGACCCACCTGAGATCACACAGCGGGCATGGAGCAGAGACAGGGGCTCAAAGCCCAGTCTTAAACCTGGGTACAGCCTCTGTTCTCCAAGCTCAGGAGGTGTGTCGGGGCAGCAATACTCCAGACACACCTTCTGTTCCAGGACCACTCCCTCCTCCCTTCCACACCCTTCCTCCCAGATCCATGGCTACTGTCCTGAGACCCCACCAATACCACACTGGTGACCAGCATCCAGTTAGCTCTTCAGGAAATGTTAAAAATAAAGAGTCAGATTTGTTCCAAGACAGCCAGTAAGTCCCTGTAATTAACTCCCCTCCCAGTCAAGAGCCCACGGATATGGCCAGAGACAGAAATCCATACCAGCCAGGGCCAGGAGGCAGACTGGGGCCCTGCATTCAGGCTCCCGAAGAAGAGAAGCAGATCACAGAGCCTCTGGCCATACACAAAGAGGGGAGCGCCCAGGTTATACACACACATGCATGCACACACACACACACACACACACAGTGGGAACCATGAAATCCTCCTCCTGAGCAGAGCTGCATATTCTGGGTCATTTGCTCATTCATTCACTCAACATTTGTGGAGGTCCTACCACATGCTAGGCTAAGTGTTAGACAGAGTGTGTGTGTGTGTGTGTGTGTGTACATACATACACACACACAATCATCAAACCCGGGGACAGCTATCAGCGTCCCCATTTCACAGGTGAGGAGACTGAGACGGGCAAGGCTCAAGAAGCGTGCCTTACATCACAGACTGTACCTGTGGCAGAGCTGAGATTTGAAACCAGGACCTAACCCAGACCCCAGTACACAGTAGGCACTCAATAGCGATTTCTTCAATGGCTGGCTGGCTCCAAAGCCTTCCCCTGCAGACCGGGCACCTGTGGCCTCTTGCTTTCAGACCCAGTGTGCTGAAAGCGGGGCACAGAAGCTCCTGTTTCTTGGTCTCTCTCCGTCCACCTGGATATTCCAAGGGAGGGAAGGCAGGTCTGAGAGGGCGGCTTCCACTCCTGGGACACACGTGCACAAAGCCAGATTTTCAAGGACTGTGATAAATCAGGGCACCAGAAGAGGTCGGGCCTCCTGCTCGGCTGGTGCAGCCCTGGCAACAGCAACAAGCCCCGCCCCCAACTCAGCCAACTCCCAGGACGAAGCCACTCTCCCCAGGGACCATGCCATTAAAGCTGGAAAATGCCATTAGAGTCAGGTTTCTGCATTCACAATCTCCGTCACCTATTATGCGTGTATGTGGTTGCCCTCAAATCTGGGACGACGTCCTTCCTCATTTTTGCTGTCCTTTCTTCTACGAAAGTATGGCGACTGAAGATCCCAACTGGTTACTTTTCAGTATCCTTAACGGACAAAAGGAAAATGGGGCACTCACCAAATTTTGGGAGGAATTTTTATTGATTCCACAAACTCCAAAATCCAATGGAGGAGGCAACACAAACTTTACTCCTGATGACGCCCGCAGCCGCTCCTCACCCAGGCCTCTCCCGGCTCCTCCACGCCATGGGCTATCTCCATCATGGCTTCTGGTCTGAGTCGGTCAGACACCCCCCACACCCACACCTGGCCAGGCCCACTGCAGGGTGTGCTGGATGGATGGATGGATGGATGGATGAATGAATGAAAGAACAAATGCTTCCTGAGCACCCTGGGTGCCTAAGATGCTCTGGGCACCAAGACCTGCTCTCTGGGGGCCAATCTCAGCCACTTACAGAATTCCTTTTCAAGAAGGGGCTGTCACCTGCGGGCCTCCTGGACCTTGCACAGCATCTTCATTCTACAATGTGACAGGCAGGAGTCCAGGTCCCTGCCTGCCCCTACCCCGGCCTCGTCTGTCTTCACCCCGCAGCGACGGTCTGACCACCTCCACCCCGGGAGGTGGCGGGTGCCCGCTGCTTACCTTCTGCCGAAACACACCTGCAATGCACCAACGCCTTGTAAGTAGAAGGAGCCCGAGCCTCATTCCACAGAAGCCCAGGCAGCGAGAGAACGCGCCCGCGACAGCCTCTGTGCGATTCTGCTGCATAATCAGCAGAGAAAGAGAAAAAATGCCAGAAATAGCAAGCTTTATAAGCCCTCCTGACAACTCTTGGTCCTCTATTGGCTGGAGGCCCGGCACCCCCGCCCCCCATCCCATTCCTATAAGGTGAAATGGAAAAACCTGTTATTTAACCTCTTTTATCAAAATCCATCTTCTGTCCCAATTTGGGCCTGTGTGTTTGGAGCTCCTGGAGGCGGTCTCCACGCCAGGTCTCGGGGAACGGAAGGGGAGGGAGCTCAGCTCTGCATCATTTGTGGCTTAAGGGCCATCCCCCCTCAGGCACCCCACCCTGGGAGCAGGTATCAAGCTGGCAGGGCTTTTGGGAGGCAATTTGGCAGCACCTGTCAACGTGTGAAACTTGCACGCCACTTCATTTGGCAATTAGACTTCTGAACATCCGTCCTGCAGAAACACCCGTATTCGTGTGCACAGTGCATGTCCATGGATGTTGCTTGTTACAGAGAAGAATTAGGGGCAAGCTAAATGCGTAAAACTGGGGTCAGGTTGAACAGACTGAAATACATCCACTTCATGGAATATGATGGAATGAGGAAGGTCCATAGGTGCTGACTTGGAATCGGGTGGGAGGAAAAGTCAAGAACGTGATTCCATTATTATACAAACAGTAACTGTGTGTGTGTGGATGTGCACAGTAAAAGACGCCAAACTGTTAATGGTGGTTACCCTGGGGAGCAGGAGAAGGAGGTATTTTCAGTTGCTGCTTTTTTCTTTCTTGTCTTCTTTTTTTTTTTTCTTTTCCACAAGCATGTATTACATTTATAATTTAAAACAAAAATGTAAGTGCCTCCCTGGTTCCTTCCCACTCCTCTGAAGCCAGCAGGCCAAAGGCCAAGGTCACCCTCCACAAGGCGGCATCAGGCTTGGGACAGGGCTGGCCCGAGGCCCTGTGGATCCCCCAGCATGAGCTTTCACACAAGTGCAGTTAAATTAGGGCTCCGTGAAGAGTGCGGACTTTGGAACAAGACAGAACTGGGTTCAAATCCTGGCTCTGCCTGTTGGAGCAGTTAACTTCCCTGAGACTCAATTTCTTCAACTGTAAAATGGGGATGACAGGACCTATAAAGTGCCATGTACTGTGCTGGGCACTACTGAACCAATTTTAACCCTTTTGGACATTTCAGAAACACCAGAGGTCCCAGAGGAAGCCTCTCAGAGCTGAGGGTCCCCAGGACTGAGAGTTCAGGGGAATCATCTCATTAGTGAACACTTACAACAATAATAAACTAAGTGGCAGAGACAAGGGCCTGGGGCCAATGCCACGTGACGAGGGGGGCCAACGCCCAGAGCGCCGTCGAGGCACACTCCTCCAGCCAATGGTTTCTGGTTGGTTGTTTTGATGTTTTTCATTTCTGTTTATTGTTCGCCTTCCTCACTAGGCTGTGATCTCCTCGATGGCCGGGACCATCTGTCTGTTCATCTCTGGGTCCCAGCTCCTAGCACAGGGTCTGACACACAGTAGGTGCTCAATAAATAGAAAGTACGCACAGTATCTAGATCCAAGGCCATGAACAAGCACACGGAGTTTGTCTGAAGGAAAAGGAGATGCGGATTTTGCACCGTGATAGAAAGATGGATGGAAATTTCAGACATACTGAAGATTTGGAAACACATGCACAAAGCTGGAAGGGTGCTAGAAGAAACCATCCATGAATATTTATATAAGCCTAAGATGGGAAAGGACTTTCTAAGCCAAATTCATATGGACAAGGACATCTATTTCTTCACTGCGACATTATTTATAAGAAAATGGAAATGTCAATAAAATCCATTGATAGAGGATTAATTAAATAAATCACAGCTCACAGCTGTCTGTACCATGGAGTACTATGCAGCCAGGAAAAACATTCGGCATTTACTGACATGGAAAGAAGCCCTTATTGCTTGTTGAATGTTACACTTGCTAATTGGAAACCAGAGACTCTGATAAGCAAAAGGTATAACTGATTGTCACAGGGAAGTGTGAAGGTAAAAATCCTTCAAATATCATTTATTCATTCATTCCCTCAACAAGCATTTTCTGTTCCCTCTGCCTACTTCCTGCTCCCTGCAGGGCACAGTTCCAGACGCCAGGGCAAAGTTTGAACAGGACACTCTCCTTGCCCTCAAAGATATGCCAGCTCGTGCACAGAGGTGAGAAATTACGTATCAAGAGAGACAGTGCTCACAGCTAAGGGTCCAAGGGTTTCATGGAAAAGGGTCTGTGTTGTTTGAAGTGGGATTTGAAGGAGGGGCAGAGTTGAAGTAAACAGAGAAGAAGAAAGTAGGCTAAGAGGGAGAGGTGGGACAATCCAGGGCAAGTGCAGGAAGCCCCTGCATTCTCCATCCAACACTTACGGAACTCCACCATGTGCGGGCAAGGGAGTCTGTGGGAGCTGAGCTGGGAACAGAAGATTCTGGACTTGACTTGGCCACATGTGCTGGAAGGAGCAATTCTGGGGTTGTGCTCACGCTGTCAACAGGTGTGCAGTGACAGAGCAGATTCCCGACCACGACTCACTCAGCCCGAGAGTGCCAGCCCCACGGGCAGCCAGGGCTGGGGCAGGTATGCCCACCTGGCAGGTGGGGTAACTGCGGCTCAGCAAGGCGAACCCCTGCATGTGGGATTCCAAAAGAAGTGTTCTTCGCTTTGCACTCAACATCTGGGCCAAGGAGCCCAGTACGGGGTGGAGGGAGCCACAGCTCCATGGACCCTCTGCTCAGTTCCTTCTGGGGTGGGGCCAGGGTGGGGCCACTGCATCTAGACAAAACTCAGCATTTTTTATTTTCATTTTTCGGATTTTGAGGCATCTCGATGGTGATGGTTCAAAACAAAGAGAGATGACTCAGCTTCCTGTGGAGGAGCTGCAGCCTTTTGGAAAAGATTCTTCCGTTTTAACGCTTCTCCCTTCTCGGCCACTGAGGCAGTCATCCAGGGCAGCCTGTCGTCTCGATGTTCAAGTGTTCCCAGAGTGAGGGGCAGGGAGAAGGGACAGGCCCTGGGGCCAGATGGCCTGAGTCTGAATCCTGGCCCTACCCCTTACTCACTGAGAGGACCTGGACAAACTTATACCCTCTCTGAGCCTGCATTTACTTATCTTAAGACTTCCCTGTGGGTCTTTGTGGAAGCAGCCATCATCTATGGGAAAGGTCTGGTCCTGTGTCTGGCACAAAGTAGGGGGACAATAAATACCACTGTTAATAACAACAGCCGCCTGCGCTGAGGGTCTGCTGTGCCTACATTATCTCTTTTCATCCTCACACCTGCCCAGCACAAGTTCCCATTTTACAGATGAGGAAACTGAGGCTCAAAGCCATGAGTTGACCCGAGCTTCCATCTTCCCATTTGTGAAGGTCCGTGTTACACACCCCTGGCCAACTTAGAATTGAATGTGTACAAGCTTTTTCTTTCTATCTGACTCTCTCTGCACCAGCAGCCAAATGCACACTGGCCCCTCACTGCCTTTATCTGCAAAATGGGGACAACATTCTGAGGCTGTTGAAATATTCTAGTCAAGGATTAATAAAAATTATTCTGTGAAGGGCTCAGGACCTTCAATAATATCACACCTTTCCTTCCTCTGGGACAAGGAGTCAACGAAAAGCTGAGCTCTTCACGCACAACATCCCAAGGAGAGGCACGAAGCTGTTGGGAAAACCGCCTCACAAATCTAGAGAAAACCCAAAAGCTTAGAAAGAGGTGTGAGCTCACACAGATGAAAAGAAAAGGACTTTAAAACAACCCATCATTCAAATGGCCACCCTGTGCCATGACATTAACACAGGGTCTCACAAACCTCTGTCCTGGAACCAACGTAAAAAGAAAATCTGTTGCAGGTGAACCCAAGATAACCCAGGACGGTCAAAACCCAAGTTTCCCCCACCCCTCGCATCACCCTGAAACACATGCTGACAGAGCAGCCTTAATAGTAACTGACTAATTTTAAACCCTGTGATTACCAGGGTTGATTTCCATGGAACCTTCCCTTCACAGCTCCGAGAACCTCTCGCGAGCGGTAATTGCCAAGTGCAATTTTAGCTCTGTCACATCCAGCCATCGGTGCTAACTAAGGCGGCAGAGCCTCGCCAGGTAAGCTGCTAATGAAGCCGGCTCTGCTGCTTAACTTCACAATATTGTGATGCCCCCGTCAGCACCTGTAAATGCTGAGAAGCTACAAGCTTCTCTTAAACAAATCTCGCCGGAGGGAAGTGCCTGCAGCCGCTTTGCGCCTCTCGGGCGCCCTGTCTGGATCCTCACGCCCACTGGGACATCATGGATGCTTAGTCCCACGTGCCTCCTCGAGGAAAACGCTGACCACCACAGGGCCACGCTGCGCACGGGAGCGGGCACCGAGCCCAGCCTCTCTTCCTCCTCTGCAGTCGCCTCCATTTCCCCTCTCCATCTCCACAGCCCTCCCAGAATTTGAACTCACGTCTGATGGCACAGGTGGTCACCAAATGGGCCCTCACTAGTCCTCCGACCCCACTGCATGTACTCGTTCGTGGGGCGTATGCACACGCCATGTTCCAGCCTCATTTTGTCAAAGTGCCCCATTGGCCTTGGCATCTGTCCTATGATTAAACAGCTTCCACCCACCACACACACAACCCTCCTCCTGACTGGGTCCTGACCCAGACGGTACTCTGGCACAGCTGGATTTGTTTGGGCTGACTTTGTGCTGACTTCAGCTTCCACCCAGAAATTGACAGGAGCTAGCTATGATGGGCAGAGGGATGAGAACTATGTCCTCAGGCGCCCACTATACCCAGGCAGGCACCAGGTTCTTGACACCCACATAATCCCCACAATCAGCCAGAGAGGCAACGGAGCAGGGATTCATCCCCCCTTTTTACAATTGGGGAAACTGAGGTCTGAGAACTTCCATGAGGCTGGTAAGAGGAATTTCTTTTAGCTCCAAATGTCGGTTAAGTCTATACTTCCCATGAGGAGCTGCCAAGCCTCTTCCCATGAACAAAGAAATCATGCAATCTATTTCCCTTTTTGCTTGTCTGCCAGGAAGCCCAGAGCCAGATTTGCAAGACAATTTCAAAGACTATAATAGAGTCCAGGGCCAACATATCTGTTTTTGTTTTCCACTTAGAATTTGTTCTACTTTATATTTTCCTTGGCTCTAATTTTGCAATGTTTTATATATACTTTTATATCGTTATGTGTTCTTGTGAATGAATGGCCAAAAATAAATAAAGAATCACCAAAAGCAAGACACGGAGAGGTTAGGTAGATGACCCAGGGTCCCACAGCCAGCCCAGTGGTTTGTCTACCCCAGTGCCCTCCACACTGACCCCATCTCCTTCGTCCCCTCCTCAACCACAAAAGCAGTTTCTGAGCATCTGCCAAGCACAACGCATGACAGGTCCTGCCACATCCATGTTAACTTCCCAACGACTCCAGGAGGTAACACTAACAGTAGGACATACGCTGTCCCAGGGATGTTTACAAATTTTGGTCCTCATGACAACCCTATTAGGTAGGAACAATTATTATGCCCATTTTACAGAGGTGGAAACTGAGGCACAGAGAGGTTAAGTAACTTACTAGATGTGCACAGCTAGTAAGTATCACAGAAAGGATTGGAACCAAGGTTCTGGGTCCTACCGTCCATGCTCACTACAAGACTGTCAAGAGAATCATCAAGGCCCTCATTTTACAGATAAGAATCCAAGACTCCAAGAGACAAGGGGTTCACCCAAGCTTGGATTTTGTCCAGTCTGGATGGCTGCAGATGCAGAGCGAGAAGGCAGGGGCTCCAGGGAGCCCCACTCCCAACTTCCAAGGCAAGGCCGTGCTTCTAGAAGCACAGGCACGAGGGCACTCCTGCCAGAGGTGCACAAGGAGGCTGCCAGGCAGAAACGCAAGGACTGGAAAACCTTCCCGGTCTCCGAGGCCACCTCAGCTCCCCTCCCCACCACCCTGGACCCCCCTGCGCTGGGGTCAGGCATCATAAGTCAGCTGCCCCCACACAGGAAACAGACAAATATGCTTTTTCCCACTGCACCGGCAGCTGAGCCCCAGTTCAGCCAAAGGCAGTGTGGAAACGAGCTCTGAAGCCTGAAGACCCAGCTTCGAATCCCAGCTCTGCCACTTCCCAGTGGTGAACCCCGGGTGAGGGTGGCCTCTCCATAGTGGGGTATCAACACCACCACTCGCTGGATGTCTGCAGAGACTGGCAGAGCCTGCTGGCCCCATGCCCTCCACCCAGAGTAGATTTGCCACCGTTTCAGTGCCCGCCTCCAGCAGCGTCCTGGCATCTCCTGCCAGGGCGTCAATCAGGAGATGATAGAGGGAGGGGGACAGAGGGAGGTTCGCTCGAATTTATCTCACTCAAGACAAGCTTTCTGGGACAAGACGGAAGAATAAAATCAAATAATAAAATGTGAGGTTGAATAGAAACCCAGAGTCAGGACTGATTTTTCTAGAACTTCTCAGTCCGATCTCAGGCAGGGAGGGAGGGCTAAAGGGGGTCTCCATGGGTCACCCCACTGCTGGTGGCATCTGTGACAGGCCCTTCTCGTGGTCATGGCGGCGGGATGGGCCGTCGGCCATGTGATGCATGCTGGTTGCCATGGTTTCTGTTTATTCTGGGGAAGACAGCTTCCCTGACATCCAGGGCTGCTGCAGGGGATGGTGTGCTGCTCTGTACAGTAAGGGAGGTCCCCGCACCGGCCGCAGCCGCCACAGGCAAGAGCCCGCCTGCAGATGCAAAGGCCCTAACGCTGACTCAGCCCACGGGGGACGGGACAGGCCCCATTTTCAGATGAGGAAACCGAGGCTCAGGGCTGGGCGGTGACTTGCCCAGAGTTTCACGGCGACATCAGTGAGGAGCAGGGATTCAAACTCAGATTTGTCTAACCTGTCCCATTTTTCCATCTCTGTGCTGGCTCACTGATGGTCATTATTCTGGTTCCCTGGGACTCTGTGCCTTTTCCAAAACCGCGCCCCCTTGACTGAAGCTGTTGAAGATGCTATGGAACATCAAAGGCAGCTCCTGGGAGCAAGCAGGCCAACCCCAGAGGGACTCAACACTCAGATCCCCCCTCAGGACACCCATCCAGGCCTGACATGTGGACACAAGGCTGGCTTGGGGATAGGGGCTTGGGGTTCCGCTGGTCAGGAGAGTTCCCCAAGCGTTCCTACTGTGCACCCTCCCCACAGGTCTCCCCACCCAGATCTATCCCATTGCCCTCAGTTCACGGATCAAAGATCACAGCCAACAGAACTAAATCCAAAACTCTTACTTAACCCAGCACCCCAGCCCTGCTTATCACTCACACCACACCCCCCTCCAATCCTGCACATCTGACCCCTCCCTCACCACCTCCCTGCCCTTTCCAATTCCCAAATCCCTCCTCGCCTGCAAAGGTTTCTCTGGGGCCCACACGAGCATCGAATCTCTCCCTCCTCCCAAAGGACACCAAGCCCCACTGCCCTGTGAGCGAGCTGCCCGTGGAAAGGTCTATTCCCACTCCCCCCTGAGACTGCGTACACAGGGGATGCTCAGAGGATAGCCACAAACCCAAAGTTCCTTTCTCAGCTGAAGCTTGCTGACCCTTCAAGGGAACTGGCACTTCACTGGGTGCTCAAACGTGCCAGGTCCCTCCTTCCACAGGGCCTTTGCACACACTGTTCTCCCTGTCTAGAATGCCTCCCCTGTCCCAGCAGCTCCTAGTCTTCCTACAGGTCTCAGCTTAAGGGTCAGGGAGCTCCCGCCTGCGTTTGCACAGCTCTCCCAGTCACACCTGTTACACTCACATTGTGTGCTGAATTAGGTGGCTATTTATTAGCTAGACTAGAGGTCACAGAAGCACAACACTGGGTCTGCCTTGTGCACTCCGGAGTCCCTGCCACAGAGCTTGGTGCGCAGCAGGGGTCCATAAATGTCTGTCTGAAGGAGCGAGGGCAGCTGTCGTAGATTACCAAGATGACCATGGGTCCTCCCGTTTCTGCACCATGCTCTCTGCCCAGTGATGTTCCTGCTCCTCTCACCAAGAGCTGAGTCTGTGTCATCATGCCTGGAAGGCGGGCTTAGCCAGGCTACTTTATTTGGCCAATGAGACAGCAGCAAATGTGCCACAAGCAAAGCTTTGACCCGCACTTGTGCACTGGAGCTCGTGCGGTGCTGGGAACCCCACAGCGCCAGGAACGAGCCCGCGCTGGCCTGCGGGAGGACGAGAGGCCACGGGGAGAGCTGAGCCAGCCCCTGGCCAGCAGCCTGCCAACTGCTGGACTGTGAGCAAGGCCATCCTAGATCACCCAGCTGCCAGGTGACCAACTAACTGACCGCAGATGCAGAAGAGAGCCCCGCAGAGGCCAGCCAGCCCGGCCCAGCAAGCCCCCCAGCCAACCCACAGATTGTGTGCTAAATAAAATAGTAGTTTTAAACCACTAATTTGGGGTGGCTTGTTAGGCAGCAATAGATAACTGATCCAGGAGCTCACAGCCAAAGAACACGTGTCCGGTCTGTACAACAATAAGTTGAGAACAAAGCCTCCTGGGAGGTGGAAAGCAACTGGGGCGTGAGGGTCAGGCCTCGGGGTTTGAGCCCTGCTGGCCTATGACTTTGAATTGAGCCTGGACATGGTGGGCACTCACCCTGTGCCCAGGTCTGCCCATCCCTGCAGTGGGAATAACACACCCTACGCCAAGTCTTCTCAGTGGGGATGGTTTGAGTCAAAACAGGGAACACACGGGAAAGGACCTCCCAGAGGAAGCTGAAGACCCTCTGCATATGGGACATGCGCTGCAGAATAAAGCTCAATACTTCAGAGCTAGAGAGATTCCGGTTCATGATCCACTCTGCCACCTACAGGCTGTGTGACCAAACACAAGTTTCTCAACCTCTCTGAGCTTCAGGTGTCTGTGACATGGTAACAATAATACGTAATTTGCAGGGCTATTGTGAGGGTTATATGAGACAGTATACGTAAGACACCTAGCTCAGTGCCTGGCGCATAGTAGGTATTCAATAAATAGTAGCTCCTCCTCCATCCCCACCCCCACTTCACTGGTACTTCTCACACTATCATCTTAGCCCCAGCGCTCCGCTTGGCAGTAAGAGTTTCTGTGTTGGACATCAGCATCTCGTGCCAGGTGCCAAGTTGTGACTGTAGCTTATGTAACATCCTGAGAGAGAGAGAGAGAGAGAGAGAGGTTTACTTGAGGATGAGAAAGAGCCGGGTGTTGCCAGCTTTGACTGGGGGAGAAAACTCAGGCCACGGGGAACAGAGTGAAGAAGACCGAAGATGAGTCCTCACCACAAAGCCTTGACACAGCCGAAGCCCACACCTGCCTGCAGCTGGGGCAGTGATCTGTAGTCCTTCCTCCACTCGCCCCAAGGCCCCGACGCACAGCATGGGGCTGGCGGCCACGGAGGAGCGAGGCAGGAAGGTGGGCTCCTCTCAGTGGCAAGGCGACCAGCTCTCACCCACACTGAGATCCCTGGAGGGCAGTATGACTCCAGGACCTCAGTCCCACAAGCAGCTACAACAAAAGTGGGAGCCCCTCTGCCCGAAGGACCCCACATGCCAAGAAAGTGGTCTACAGGGAGGGTCCAGGACGGACTCCCCCCAGCCCCCAGCACACACATACACTGATGAAGAAGTTGAATCCAGGGGGCCTGACATGTGGGAAGATGGCCCCAGCGTGGGGGCGGGAAGGGCCCCAGAGGAGAGGGGCACAACACTGGATTCCGCCCACATCACGCCTGCCCCAGAGCCCTCCGTGGCTCCCCACTACAGGACTCCAACTCCAGGGTCTGGCACTCAAGGTTCTTCTAAGCTCCCGGGGGCCTCCTCTTCCACACCAGCCTGGACCCATCCAGCCAGGTCTGCAGTGGTTCCCAAAGCCTGATGTTCCCTCTGCCTTTACCACGCCCCCTCCCTACACGCTGTGGTCCTGGAGGAGGAGAATGGGGATTCTGGCAAACAGGTTTGGGTTCCAATCCCAGTGTGACCACAGCCCGGTCACCTCCCCTTTGGAGCCTCAGCGCATCTCCACAGCAGGGACGGCTTCTGTTTCAAGGGTTGTTGTGAAGGTTAAATAAATAGCATAAATGAAATACCCATCCTGTGATGGATACTAAATAAATGCCTGTTCTGTTCTCCCCTCCTCCACATGTCCCCATCCTACCCTTCTTGGAGGTCCTGCCGAAATGCCTCCCTCCACCAGGAAGCCCTCCCGGAACACTGCCGGTCTAAGGGCTTCTCTCTCTCTCTCCTCCTTTCTCTCTCCTCCCTCTCCCTTGGGCTCTGAAGTAAGAGCTGCCTCATTCTGCGCAGACCCCGACCCATCCACTCATCCCTACCCCCAGGCTCCATCACAACCTAAGGACAAGGACCAAGGACCAAACACAACCAAAACCTCATGAGGCTGGGGCACAAACAGGGCCCAGAGAGCAGAAGGAGCTTACCCAAGGTCACACAGCAGAGTGGAAACAAGAGCCAAGAGTCCTGTCTCCCAGTCCACACTCCTCAAGGCCATTCTCAGGCCAGGGTACAGTATGTGGACGCTGATGGGCTCCCACTCAGATCCGTCTCTTCAGGCAGTGTGCTCATCCCCCAGTGGCCGTGAGTGCTGATGCCCACAGCTGCCCCTTCTCTGCAGAGCTGCCCCTGGCTGATGGGGGAAAAGCAGAGGAAGCATGACACCTCTCCCTCACCCCTCCCTGAGGAAGCCCACGGCCAATGACCAGCTGACATGGGGTGTACCAAAGGCCACCCCCACTCCGGCCTCCATATGGGACCAGCTCTGTAGTATCACTCATGCTCAGGGCTCACCGTGGGATCGGGCTTAAGCAGGTGCCCAGCTGAGACCATCTCCTTGCTCACCTTCTCCCCTGGCCCTGTCCTGCTGCCCCCACTCCCCTTCTCATAAGAGCACTCCCTACTCAATCTCCTTCCCCAGAATCTGCTTCTATGGAGCTCAGCCTGACACAAAGGCCTTCGTTTTTAACCTGTGGTCCACTGACCCACAGCTCAGCATCACCTGGACCTTGTTAGAAATGTAAAGTCTCTGGCCCCACACTCCAGATCTACTGACTCAGAATCTGCATTTTAACAAGACCCTACGTGATTCACATGCATGTCAAAGTTTGAGAAGTGCTGGCTTAAGGTAGGTAGTTCCGAGCCCACCGTGGGGATCATCTAACTAACACGGTATTAACCAAAACCGCCCATCTGTTGTGGCGATCATATACCTAGCATGGGCGCTAGCCAACCTGACCATGGACTGTGAGGTGAGCCAGCTGGTATGGACACAACCAGCCCCACCACCAGCTGTGTGATCTTCACGGTCTCTGCTCCGGGTGACTGTATGTTCCATCATCACCCAGGTAGAAGTTCCGTGTCCTGGTTTGAGCTCCAACCCCAAGCACCTTACTCAGTCACCAGAATTCTGTTTCTCTTTGACACCATAGGAACTGGTCCCAGTGTTTGCATTAGTCAATTAAAGCCTTTGCTTCTACTTCCTCCTTGAAGGGACCCCACCCCCAACACCACAGTCTAGGAAAGGCTCCCTCAGGGCACCCCTGGGGAAGATGCTGGAAAGAGGGGCCAATGGGATTGACTCTCCAAGACCCTGGAGGAGGGAGGGAGGGGGAGCAAGGCCACTGATGTCTCTGCTCTGGAGGAAGCAGCTGCTAGCTTTCCCTGAGTCAGAAGCCCCTCTTCAGAGGCCCCACTCCAGCCCACCCAGGGTGTGAGCCCCTCAGAGCCCCTCTGAGGGGATGTCCGTGACCTTTGCAAAACTAAATGCAATAACCAAGTCCTCCGAGCCGAGCGGACCCCAGGGCCAGCCCCGGAGGCTGCAATAATCCCGACGTGTGTTTGGACAGGAGGCACCCTGCAAAGCTCGGTCAACTCTGTGTGTCGCCTGAGGAGGGAAGCGGTTCACCTTTCGCTAATCGCCCTAATTCATTTTTTATTACTAACTTTCCTGTTTTCTATTTGCCGTCTGATTGAAGATATTACCAAAGGCATTTAAACAGCGTCAGACGGCACCACAATGGCAAACATAACTCTTTTTATTGAAATCTGCATTAATATACATATAATTCCCTGATCACAAAGACCTCATGGTCCACATGTTAGACCCTAAGTGAAGGCAGATTTCGCAAGAGGGATAGACACAATTGACGGTTTTTCAAAAGATAATAAGCCGTGCCAGGAGGGTGCAATAAAATGGGTGCCGTCCTATGCTGTTGGGGAACATGGATGACTCTTTTGGAAAAATGGCATGACAACCTGAATCAAAACCATAAACATGCTCACTCCTTTTGACCCAGGAGTCCTAGTGTGGCCCCAAGCCACTCTCTCTATCACATCCCACATCCAACCCATCCCCAAATTCGTATATTCTACTTCCTAATATCTGCCGTACCCTCCACTTCTCTCCACGCCCACCCTCCCACTACAGTCCAAGCCAGAGGGGCCCAATGGAACTTTCTGCAATGATGGGAATGTTCCATATCTCCATGGCCCAAGAGGGGCTATCGTAGTGGCTAGAGAGCCCTTGAAATGCGGCTAACGTGACTGAGGAATGAGATTTGATTTGATTTTAAATTTAAAAAGCCATGTGTGGCTAGTGGCTACCATGTGGGATAGGATAGCCCTAAGCCATTATCAATTCTCTCCTTAACCATGGCAGTCACCTCCCAACCGTCCCCCTGCCTCCACTCTTGCCCCCATCCAATATTTTCCCCATAAGACAGCCACAAAGATTCTTCTAAAATGTAACACACCTCAACTCTCACTGCCCTTGAGACAAGCCCAAGCTCCTGGACACAGCCTTCGAGGCCCTGATTCCTCGGGACAGAGAGCATCCCAGCTCTCAGGAAGCCTATGGTGTTCCAGGAACCAGAGAGGCAAGGACAGCGGCACAGAGGACAGCAGTGAAGGCCTCCAGGAGGGGGTGGCACCTGAGCAGAAACTCACAAGACACGTATGTAGGAGTTTGCCAGGGAGGTGGGGCATGCCAAAACCAGACGCACAGCAATCAGAGCGGCTCTGACAGATATATCTCTGAGCCAGCAGCCGAGGGCCCCACCCTTGTGAAGCTGACATCCTAGTGGTGGGGGTGGGACATAAATTATAAACATAATGAATCGGGAAATCATACCTTGTAAAAAGGGGAAAGAGAAAGATGGGGAAGGGATTTCTCAGGGACCAGGCTGGGGTGGAGCCGTCTGCAGCGCTGAATATTAAGAAAGGGAAGCGTCCAAATAAACACTGTTCTGGAGTCTGCATGGGGGACAGGAGGGGGGTTTCCCCCCATTTTCTAAACTCTTTGGAAGGTAACATCATCTTCGTAAATTACAGTTTAACAAAAACAAAGGGGAGATAACATTAGGAGAGAAGGCACCAAAAAGTCCTTGCTCAGCAGAAACGTTCCCACGGACCGGAGAGATTCCGTTATCTCCGAAGGCCAGCCCAACTGTGCCCCAGATACCCCAGCCCAAGCAACCGGGAGCGACGCCTCCCTTCTGAAAATGGCAAGGTCACCACTGCAGGGAGAAGGGAAGTGGACAAAACAGGTGGCTGAGGTCTGCCAGCCCTTGCCCCAGAGAGTCGAGCGTTGATTAAAAACCATGAGGGCGAGGATTTCAAACATCAACCCTCTTGACTCCCATTTCAGCTTTCTTCCTTGGGCTTGGCAGGAAGTGAGGGTGGCATGTTGCTACAACGGGAATTCACATTTATTAACACTGGCAGCCTCAGACGCTGAGTCTGTCACCTTTATGTGTTTAATCCTCCCTGCAACAATGTACAAATAAGACAAGTGAGGCCAAGAGAGGGTGAGTGAATTATTCTTGGAAGCACAGCCCAGGATATGTTATGGTGGCCATCTCTGGAAATATAACTGCCACATTGATTCATTCATTCTCTCAACAACTTTTTACTGAGTACCTGCCACACAGCAGACACCAACCTAAAGCGCTGGAGACTCAGTAGTGAAGAAAATAAACACGACCCCAGTGGTTTGAAAGCGTACCGTCCTGAAGGTAGAAAAGACACTCAAGTAAGCTCACAGATAGCCCACGCAACGGAGAAAGACACACCCTAGAAGCTGTGATAGAGGACAATGGTAACTGCGCAGAGGAGAGCGTCAGAATCTTTGAGAAGGAGAGGATAAAGCTGAAACCTCAAGGGTGAACAGAAGCCAGCCATGTGAAGAAGGAAGGCAGGAACAGTCCAGGCAAAGGGAACAGCTTGGGCAAAGCCGTCAAGCAAAAAAAAGGCACTGGGGGGAGGCGGGGAGTGTCTGGGAAACAGCAGGAAAACCAGGGTGCTAGCATGAGTCGACGAGGGGAGGCCAGCTGTGCTCACCACCATGTTCCCAGCACAAAGCCTGGTGGCTGGGACAGAGCAGCCAGGAGTGACACTGGACAAGCAGGCAGGGGCTAGCTGACACCAGGACTTATAAGCCAAAAAAGGCATTTGATGCCAACTACACCCCAGGGGAAGCCACTGGAAGGTTTTAAGCAGAAGTGTGACAGGTTGGTAAGACTTCACCAAGCTACAACAGGGAGCCATTGAGCAGTTCGGCACAGAGAAACGACAGGATTTGATTTCTGCATCTGAAAGATCTTGATCATGGACAGGATGGCTCCTCGGCTCATCCTGATGTGTGGCTGGTCGTCACTGGTTGGTAAACGTCCCCAAGAGCTAAGCATCCCCAGCTGGCATGTGGGAGGTGGCCACCTTTCAGAAAAGCAAGACACAGCAGTAAATGACAAGATATGTTGACAGGGCATCAGACAGACGCACGGGTGTCAGCAGATGGAAAACTGTCCCAGAGAACGCCTCCAAGGGTCGTGGCTTATTGTTAATGTCGAGCCATTAGGAAAACACAATTATGTGCTTCAGCGATACTGTAAGACATAATCCACGACAGCGTGCAAACATTTAGCGCTCCATCCAAAAGACAGGCGACACGACTCGCAGAAGAGCAGCTGGAGGAAAGGCTGCCGTTGCACAGGTGGGCGGTTGGGCCCTTCAGTATTTTTTTTCTCTTTGTCTCATTTAAAATCAAAGCCTGGCCCTTAGGCATTTGGAAAGGGAATTAAACTGAACTGTCCCAGGTGCTTAAACACACATTATTAGCTCATTTACTTGCATAAACAGGTAAACACTGTTAATCCCATTTTGTAGATGAGGAAACTGAGGCCCGGAGATATTAAGTAGCTTTCCCACTCCAGCCTCATCTCTCAACATTCTCCTCCCCTCCTATATCTTTGCACATGCCGTTCCTTCTACCTGAAATGCTTTTCTCTACCTTCTTCACCTGGCCAATTCACCTGCAAGCACAGGCTAGTTGTCCCCTCCTCTGCCTACCCCCAGCCTGGCCTGGTGGTCTTATACCCATTTGGAATTGTGTATTTTTACCTGTCTCTCTAATAAGATTGTGGCTCCTCAAGGACAAGACCAGGTCTTAATCACCTGTTCATGCCTGGCACCTACCACAAAGCCCTGCACACAGCAGCCAATGGATGTTCTTTGCATGGCTGAACGGATGGATGAATAAATGAATTAACTCTTAATAAGTTGCAAAGCCAGCATTTGATGCCAGGCCAATATGACTCCAGAGTCTGTGAGGGTCTTAGATAGATCAATCAAAAAATGTACACAAGCATGAAATACATTACACAACAGACTGAGGGCTTCAGTCATCCCTCCACAAAGATACCAAAAGGACCACCCCTCGGGAAAACAGGATGATGAATAAGGATAAAGGGTTAACCAAACCCTTTTCCCTTTTGCAAGGGAATTTCACCCTTGTTAATTGTCTCGAATAAGTCTCCTGGAAACCAGATGAAGGGAGGATGTTAACTATGTTACTAGGCAACTCTGCTTATGGTCAAAATGACCCCTGATTCGGAAGTTGCATCTGGACTGCAGGAACTCTCAATAAATTATAAATATCTGATAAAGAAGCCATACTTGGGGTTTTCCTGAGTGCAGTGACTCTCCTAACTGACATGCCCCTTGCAGGGACCCCTGAAGCGAAGACTATGGAATTGTTACAAAAATATAAGTCCTTTGGGGAATGAGGCTTCCAAGCCTGGGTGGCTTCCAAACCCACCCGAGGTGGCTCTCATTCTCCTGCAACTGAACTAAAACCTGGGGAAGGGGGGCGGGCAAAGAGAAGAGCTGCTGGCCACCTCCGCAGACAAGTGCAGACACCGCTGCGAGAACTATCCCCGGGAAGAGGAACAGATCCTGTGCCCCGTTGGCAGCCGGCGGTTCCTGTCCCAACTCCTTCAAGGAGACAGGTGCCAAGTGTCGCCTGTGTGAGTCTTGCGCATCTGCACATTTCACTGAACCTTAAAGAGTCCCTGTGGAAGCTGCAATGAGAAAGAACAGAACTGATACAGGAGCGAAAGGAGACAGTCCCACCCAGAACCACCATCACCCCTGTTCTGAACTGGAAAGCTCCCTAGACTCTATCACTTACAAAAGACAAAAACCTGGGGTGAGCCTGTGCTCTCGGTCCTACAGAGGACCCAGATGACCCAAACAGCACCTGGCAGCAGGAATGAGGAAGGAGATAACTCATTTGATCTCCCAGAGGCCTCATCACAAACCTGAGATGCAAGTGTGATTAGGTGAGGAAACTGAGGCTCAGAGAGGCTAAGTGACAGGTGCAAAGTCACACAGATTGTAAGTGCCAGGATGTGAGCCCAGGCACTTCCATTGAACTCAAAGTCATCACACTTGAATCCACGTCTGGTTTTGCATAAAAATTAGCTTACAGCTCAAGTGGACGCATAGAACAGAGAAAGCTGGGGGGGGAGGGGCCTCTGTAAATAATATAGGTAGCGTCTAATAGGCACTCAGTAAATATGTGCAGAATAAATGAGCAACAAAAGGCCCAGGGTCCATCTTCCACATTATCAAGTTCAGTTCAAGTCAAATCGCAGCACAATGGAACAATAAAATTTATGCATGAAATTGACCCTGGGTTATACTACTGAGTTGGATTCGTTTCCAACAAGTTTCTAAATCATTCCTGCAAATTACGCCCGACTTCGAGATAAGCACGTTTTAATTAGCTGTAATATGTAGGCATTCTATTAGCAAATGATGTTTGAAGCTGAAAACAGAGGCAGGAGGCCCTGCTGGGAATCCCCTAGTCCCCAGAAGAGCTAACACATCAACAGTACACACAAGGGGCAAGCTGACCCACTCTCCCCTCTCTCAGAGGGCAGGAGCTCGCCTGGCAGCGTGGAGGCTGCAGGAGAGAGGAGCAGAGAGGGCACAGGTGAACCCCTGCTCTGCCAACCAGCTCCTCTGCCGCATTTGGTGGCCTGATCTATTCGGATCTTAGTTCTCTCACCTACAAAATGGGGACACACGTGCCTAGCACAGTTCTTATGAAGAATCAATGAGAGGATATGAGTGAATGAGCCTGAGATGTGCTAAGCGCCCAGGGAACAATCTGTGCTTTTTTCTACCCTACTTTTCTCCATAAAATAGCACAAAATTTAAAAATCAGTGAGAGGGGACTTTTTGTTTCAGATGGTAGATACAGCATACACTTTTTACCTCTCCTCTCTTCTAAACCCAGGAAAAAATAAAAATAAAAAGGAGATATGCGCACACACACATATACACATATTCATAACTCAAATATATACATATATATTCATAATTCAGATAGACTGATGAAAACACAATAACTCCATAAGCGCCCATAAGAAAACAAGAAAGGCCTGGGGATGAGAAACATCGAGAGTGTGCTGAAAAGTAGAAAGTCAAAGAGACAGACTGACAATGAAACTGAGCAGCTCTAAGGAGCCAGCACACCAACACAAGAACTCTGCAGAAGCTCTTTTCCTAACGGAACCCCAGAACATCCCAAGAGAGAGGCAGGAGGGTAGAGGAGGTGACTGGACCTCTGTGTTAGCCTATAAGCTGACGGCTGGTCTGGCCTCCAGGCTAAAGCCAGGGAGAAGAATTATTTAATTAAAGTGAGAGAGCTGCCTCAGGATCCCCCAGGGATGGGCACAGGGCAGGAAAACCAAAGTGCAACAGCGCCCACAGGTTCCTGCTGGCCTCCAAGAGGGACAGACGTCCCCAACCTCACGAGAGCTTGTCCTATGCTCTAATAGAAGTCCCCGGCTTCGAGTGTGCACCCACAAATCACACCCAGGGCACCTAAAATTAACATTCACATTGTCTACCCACACCATCGTGGCTTTCACAGGTGTTGAGGAAACTCACAAGTACAAAACAGATTCATAGACTCTGTTTAGAAATAAATGTCAACCAAGAATCACTAGGCATTTGTAGCAAATATCAGCACAAAAGAGAGACCTCAAAGTGAACAGAAGAACTAACCACCAAGAAAACAGAGTTAATACAGGAAACAGAAGATAATTTTTCAAAAATTGAATTATCATCTTCAAAAAGATTCAAGATATTCACATATCCATAAAAAATATAGGCTACTGTGATATAAGGTCAATCAAGAAAGAATATAGAATTCTGTGAAATGAAAACGTGATTACAGAACTAGAAACAATAAACTTATTAGAAGTGTTAAACTGAAGTACGCTTATGACTGGAAGTATGCCCGCCAAACTCCCCTCAGGGGTTAGCCCCAGGGAGAAGAGGGGTGCAGCAGGGAAAGGAAAAGAGAATGAGAGGGACTCCACTTCTTTCCTTCATATTCTAACATATTTCTGTGTATGTTACAAAGAACAAAAACAAAAAGAAAAGAATGGCAGGACTCAAGATAAAAGGGGAAAATGAAAGAGGAGTGAAAGGAATTTGAGAGTGAGTTAATAAGCAGAAGAGTGGCATAAGATGCCATGTTATGGCTACAAGTGACCCACTCACTTCTCTGGGCCTCCTGGGAGCTCAGAGAAGATGAAGAGGATGGTGAAGAAGCAGCCATGGACACTCACCCACATGGAGGCGGGGGCAGGGCACGAGCCTCTTGTTGAAGAACATGACAGGACTTCAGCCCAAAGAGAAAGCCATGGTCCCCTGCCCAGAGGTGACTCCAGCCCAAAGAGAAAGCCATGGTCCCCTGCCCAGAGGTGACTCCAGCACAAAGAGAAAGCCATGGTCCCCCGCCCAGAGGTGACTCCAGTGCAAAGAGAAAGCCATGGTCCCCTGCCCAGAGGTGACTCCAGTGCAAAGAGAAAGCCATGGTCCCCCGCCCAGAGGCTACTCCCTTGGGCCTGGCCCAGGAGCTCCTCAGAAATGAATCTGGAGTCCTTCCCACTGCACAGCAAAATGTGTGACATCTCAGTGCAAGAACACGGGAATCCTACCCTGGAATGTGTAAGAGAAGCTCCTTGGGCCCCAGAACATTCTGTTAATTTTAATTTTTTTTCACCCACTGGACTTAAGAAGTAGCTATCCTGCCGCTGTCACTCACATCATGAGATAAAGAAGAATCTTCAGCCAGTGAATCAAAGTTGCTCAAAATCATCAACATGCCAGCCCTTGATTTTGTGGGAAGCAAACGGTGAGTTTTCTCCCCAAGATACAGCTCCCTGAGATGGATACTGTGGTGCTCCCCTTCTGATGCATTCATCTCCCAACTGCTGGGAATATCTGTGTCTGGGCTCTCGGCTGCACCCCACACCGGGACCTGCTCTCTGCCACAGGGAACTAGCTCACCCAAGGGGACTGCCTGCAGCCAATGACCAAATGAACAAGAATCAAGGGCATGGGCAGCCCCTAGCCTCAGTTTGGAACAACTCTGAAGAGCCAGCAAAGCTCCAGAGCCCGCTGTGGGATGGCTTTCACCAGTAGCCACGTTCCGGGCCAACTTCTCCCTCTACCCCACCATGCCTCCCTCACTCCCTTACAGGTGCGCCTCCTGAGAACTTCCCACAAAAAACCCTTCCACAGGCAACTCTCCACCTCAGAGTCTGTTTTCAGGGAACCCAATGTAAGACTCTCTCCAAGGGGAAGGAGACTCTCTCCACGACCTACGAGGAGGCAGAGGAAGGCAAGAGACTCTGGGACACATGACTGCGTCCCAGCCAAGGCCACACGCCCCAGGCCAGCCATACATCCCTGCTGCCCTTGGCCGAGCGGGGAAATCCTCCCATCTTCTACTCTAGAGCCGTGTTCTCTAAGTGTGCCTCCCAGGCCAGCAGCACCAGAGTCATTGACTTTTTAGCAGTGCACATTGTCAGCCCTTCCCCAGACCTACTGAATCCGAACTTATGGGAGTGGCGCCCAGCAATCTGTGTTTTCATGACTGTCCAGGTGATTCTGTTGCACTAAAGTCTGAGAAGCAGAGCATCCCTGGCTACAGGGGGCGGGAATCAAACACACGTCATGAAACTTGCGCATCAGCAGAAGACCAAGAGAGACAGCCACTGACAACAGTCTGAGCCAGCAACATTACGTATTCCATACTCTGCACCACCCCTCTGGCTCCAAGGCACCTCTCTGCTTAAAACCCACCTGGCTGGGATGAGACACTCTTTCTACCGATCTCCACTGGTGCCCCAGCTCCCCTGCAGGCCGGGTGCCCTACCTTAGGCTGACCATGTCTCCAAACCACCTGCCAACCCACCTTGCGATGGCTGCTCCCTCTGCCTCCAACACTCTCCCACCACTCTACACGCCATGTAGCCCACCTGGTGTTTCTTGTAAGACTCTTGTGTGTGAAACCTTCCCACACTCCTGGCACTGTCCCTTCCCCAGACAATGATATATTTAGTTATGACTCTGAATTTTAAGTCAATATATTACAGAACCACACAGCCTTTCATCTAGTGAAGAAAAGTTTCCCATTGAGTCGCTGAGTCTTCAGGATGGGGCTGAACCCCCTGGCACACAGTAGGCCCTCAATAGAAACCGGCTGGACATCTGAGAAACCCAGCAGTAACCAGGTAATTATATGTCGAAAAACCACAATCCTGTTGCTCATTCTAGTAAGCTCCAGAAATTGCAACTGTACAGTAGCAAGTTTAAGCATCAGGATAACTGATTGAAATTTATTATCCCCCGTTAGATAACATGTTTTCACTAAGACATAAAATTACAATTTACCACGACTCATTAAGTTAATAATTACTTACCATATGTTTTTACTGCTGCTCCCAAACCACACAGAAAAATCACTATGTAGGTTTTTGGTCCGTGTAAACAACATGACTGCCAACCATGTGGATATGGGATTTACCGACAGGGAGACACCGGACTAAAATACTGGGCAGAAAGCACGAGCCCTAAAGCTCTGCCACTCTCATCACCATCATCTCCTAGTTTACCTGCACCGAACTTTCGAGATCAGTGGTTCCCAGACAGGGGCGATTTTGCCCCCCAGGGAATACCCGGCAAAGTTTGGAGACATTTTTGGTTGTCATGCCTAGGGAAGGGGTGCTCCTGGCGTCTAGTTGGTAGAGATGCTACAAGACATCCTATAATGTATGGGACAACTCCACAAAAGGAATCATCCGGTCCCAAATGTCTGTATTGCCGCACTTGGGAAACACTGTTCTGTATTAAAGAGAACTTCCATATCTGTTACTTTAATCTGAGCTTCACAGCAACGATATGAGGAAGGCATTGCTGTCCCCTGGGACAGATGAGAAAACTGAGACCTGGTGCGGTTAAATGATGTGCACAAGGTCCCCCCGCTCGGTCCGTGAACGGTGCAGCTGCGATCTGAACCAGTCTCCTCTGCCCTGTAAGCCCACCTTCCCTCCCACACAGATTCGAGAAGGAAACAGAAGACACAGAGCAAAGGAGCAGCTGCCTGTGGATTCAGAAGCCTGAACATTCCAACAAGCAACCTCTTCAAATGGAGGCGCTGGGAAATCAGATCCAGAGGCCACGGCGTGGAAACGCCCATCTTAGGAAGATTTCCTCTGCAGCTGCTGGGGTGGCCAGGCCTCCAGCAGCCCCTGCTGGAACCAAGTTCCCCTCACATTTTAACTTTCAACTATGCTGCTCTGTGCCAATAGAGATGAAAGCACTTCCTGCTGGGGCCAAGTGCTGTCTATGCAGATCTCCAAACCTCCAGACAGGCACCCCCACGCGGAGGTGGGGAGGTCGGGAGGTGTCGATGTGCCCATTTTGCTGATAAGAAGACTGAAGCCCAGGGAGGGGAAACAACTTGCCTGTGCTGATGATGGTGAAGGCAGTGTTCAAACCCGGGTCTGCCGGGTTCCACTATCTGCGTTGCCTTTATATCCTGAGACCAGCTCCAGGATGTCAGAGAAACCAAACAGATGGCCCTACAGAATCACACAGTGCTGGCTGCCGTGCTGCAGGGGGATGCTTTGGCCAAGGGTGAGACGTGGGGCCTTGTCCTGCGTGCGCAGACTCAGGGCTGCTCTTCCCGGCTTCTTGGCTGCTCTCCGTGCTGGGCTCTGTCCTCTGTGCCTACTCAGGGAGGGCCCTCTGGGAATGCCAAGTCAGCCAAAAGACTCTGGACCCCTGCCCTACCCTGGACTCCAAGTGCTCACCACAGAATCTTCTGATTATATGAGCCAAACAGATGCCAAGTTACTGAAGCCACAGGGGACAACAGGCCAGCCTTGAATTCATTCATTCAGCAAATATCGGTAGAGCACCTATGAGACAGGCCAGCTCTGGGAACACAAAGTAAAGGGAGACACAGTGGTTTCTACCCTCTGAGTCATATGGGGGCCATCTCCCCCAAAATCCTCATCCTCATCCTTGCTGGGTGCACCACTCTCTACAGTGATAAAGGAGAGGCCCAGCCTTTATTTCACTGTATTTCCATACCACAGCTCTCATATTTCACAAGGCTAATGGTCACTGATTTTCTTTCCCTTTGCACAGAGAGGAACAGAGGCCCGGAGAAGATACAGACGTGTGGTCCTAGAGGACCTTCAGGACAGGCTCAGGGAGGGGCACAGAGAACACATTTAGATGGAATGTAAAGAAAGGCTTCCTAACAGAGATGCAGAGATCCCCAGGACCAGCCATCTCAGCTCAGAGCTCACTCAGCCCAGGGCTCCTTCCACAGGACCCGCCCACAGCCACCTGTGTCCCTAGAGAAAGAAGCTGTGAGGACCTCACCCACCAGGGATGCTAAGCAACCCTCACATATCCCAAGTTCGGGTGAGGCAGGAACAGCAACTCCCACTTCATGGATTTTCGTCAAAAGGAGACTCCGGTCATTCATTAACTAAGCTTGTCTAGAGCCGCATCCAGGTACCAGATGCTGTGCCCAGAGCTGTGTGGGTGGAGAGTTGAATCATCACCCACCCGCACATATTTACTGAGCAATTATGGGTCAGGCACTGTGCCAGGTGCTGGGCTTGGTTCCTGCCTGCTGGGAGCCCACAAAAACCTGTATACAAACAAGCAAACCGCTGCTACACAAAGAGTGGTCCAGCAGCAGCATCACCTGGTAGCTCGTTAGAGACGCAAATTCTCAGGGCTCCAACCCAGACAAGTGAGTCAGAATCTCTTGGGATGGAGCCCAGGAATCTGTTTTTAAAATCTTGCCAGATGATTCTTAATGTGTATATCAGTTTGAGAAACATGGTCTAGACCACAAGGCGTTCCCCAACCTCCCTACTTAAAACTGAAAATCAGCTCCTGGCCTTGGCACCCACTAACTCTCTTCCTTGCTTCACTTTTCCCCACAGTTGTATTGCCATCAGTCATAGCACCATGTATTTCACCCATATATTTATGATTTCCCATGTTAACATATAAGATCCAGAGGGCAGCAATTTGACTTACTTTTATTCGCTTTTGTAGCATCAATTGCCTAGCACAGTGCCTAGCACAAAGAGGTGCTCAATAACTGTTTGTTGATTGAATGACGGATGGCAGAACATGCCACATCCCAAGCAGTGCCAGTTCTTGGGGGAGACTAGAGGGAAAGAGAAGGTGGCTGGCCACAGAGCACTGCCTGGGGAAAGTGGTACCAAGGTTGGCCTTGAGGATATTGGGACCAGGGATGAAGGATGCTTGGAACACAGAGATGCTAAGGATCTTACTAGAATAGGGCCTAGGTGGTTGATGCTGTGGATATCTAATTAGCAGCTGGTGTGTGCCAAGAACCGTCTTAGCCTCCTGGACCTCAGAGGCAGGCAGTGTTGTCCTCAGGAGACGAAGAGGCTCAGAGATATTTGAGCCTTTAAATAACCTGCCCTACCCACAAAGAGACTTGTCTGAGAATGTTCACAGCAGCTTTATTTCTAATAGCCCCGACCTGGTAACAAACCCAAATGTCCACCAGCAGGTGAACAGATAAACCAACTGTGCTATATTCAGACAATGCAATATTACTTAGCAACAAAATGGAACAAACTACAGATAGACACGACACTGAGCAAAAGGGAGCCAGACACAAAAATGTATATGCCGCATATGGAGTTCTAGAACTTCAATATAATTAGTCTACTTCAGTTGAACTTAAAGCACTGATAATAGAAATCAGACAAGTAGTCTCCTCCAGAGGTGACGACAGGAGGTGTTCACTGGAAAGCAGGATGAGGGAACTTTCTGGAGAGATGGAAATGCTCTATATCTGGATTGGGAGAGTGGTTAACATCAGAACTCATGGAACTGTACACTTAAAATTTGCATTTTAATGCATGTAAATCATATCTCAGTTAAAAAATGAGCTAAAAATCATTTGCCCTAGGTCACAAAGCCATAGTGGGAGATCTGAACCCAGGTTTGCCCAATTCCAATGGCCAGGGCATACTAGTCTGCCACAGTTGAGCGGGGAGCCCTGGGCAATGCCCCCAGCCTGGTAAGGTGCCTTGCCAAAATCCAAATGAAGGGAATCCGGTTACCCGAGGAAGGATGTCACAGCCCCCTAAACCCCAAACCACAACAGAGACTTGTGAGGAGGCCAAGTAAGTGTCAAGCTGGGATTCAACTTGGATTCAGGCCTCAGCTCTGCTCTTCGCTGGCTTTTAACCTGCGAGTATGCTACTCCATGACTCAGTTTCTCCTTCTGTGAAGCAAGGAAGAAGGAGGGGATCCATGGTTCCCAGGCTTGGGCCACAGATCCTGGGGACCACAGGGCCACAAGCCCCTGTGCTTACCAGGCACTATTATTACATGAAATAAGCAATGTGCCTGCCTTATATCTGGTAAGCTATTTTTCAAATGCATGCTAATAGCATGGTGACTAATAAAAACACATCTATTTCAAAGCAAAAATGAAACCAGTGCAGCTTTTTGTCATTGTGTATTTTCTCAGACAAAAGATACCAAAAGAACAGCCACAGCTCATGACTTTGGTTTAGAGAGGCTGGAATCTCTGTGTAGAGGATTGCTAAGGGGACAGTCACCAAGGGAACGGTAGCCAAGGGCCCTTCCAGGTCAACTGCCCCAAGCTTGTCTGGCATCACTTTGGCAAATGCTTGGCCTCGTGTTTCTCAGACCTGGGTCCCTGTGAGACAAGCCTCTTGTCTGGACTCCAGGGACCAAGGCCCCCATGTGCAGGCTGTGTCCTGGTTCCGCAGCCCAGTCTATAGGGCCCAGTCTGGTCATGGCTACAACCTGGGCCTCAGTTTCCACTCCAGTTCTGATAGTGACCAGCTGTAAGGATTAAGCCTGGGCATTTCTCTCCCTAATCCCTCCCCATCAGCTCCTGGTCACAACACGCCCACCCTGCAACCATAATCACTGAAGACAACTACCCACCTGGGATCTACCAACAGGCCTCCTACCCACCCCCAGCTGAGCCGGGCAACTTCCCCTGCCTCACGCTGCCATGAGCCTGAAGGACTGACAAGCAGGTCTCACATCCAAGTGCAGGGGCAAACGTTTCTTTTACCTACCCTGGTGGCCCACCTGCCACCCTCGTCCACCTGCACACACCCTCAGCTCTGGGGCAGGGGTCCTAGATCACAGACGAAGACCAGAATCAACAGCCTCTCATTCCCTGCGTGGTTCCGTCCCTGCCCAGGTTTGACACTGATTCTTGCTGCTGAGTCAGAGCTTTATAGGGCGTCAGACTAAAGCAGGGGCCTCGTCTGAGCGCCGCCTCCCAAAGGCCCACGGATGGGACGCCCCATTCTGGCGGGGTTTACGGAAACCCCACCCCCAAAAGGAAGACTCCAGGCCAAGGGACACCCACCTTCCCAGACTTCGAGGCACAAATCCCCAATCCCCAACTATGCCCCTAAACCAGAGGCTGGAACCTTGCCAACTTCATATTTTAAAAAATAGCACAGCCAAAGGTAGAAGACAGACCAGCTGCCCCCACACCCAGCCGTCTTCCCCTCCCTGAGACTCCGCGTGCTACTTTTAATCAATTCTCCCTCCATCGGACTGGACGCAGCCCAAGAACCGGCCTTCTCTTAAGGACACCATCCCCCTCCTCGGCTTCTAACTTTGCCGGTCACCGGACAAAAGATAATCGCCCCCACCCTCCGCGAGACCTCGCCTGCCGCCCACTCCCGCCCCCACGCCGCCCCAGGCCCCGGTGGCCCTGGTCCCCACTCCCCCGCCCCGGAAGAACGGCGGAGGGCTTTGCCCCGCGACCCCAGGAGCCTCTCCCCAGGGCCGAGGACGCACTCATTGAGGCCCAGACTGGGAGGTCCCGCGTTCCGCGCGGGGACGGCCCCTTCCCGCAGCAGCCCCACAGCAAAGGGCTCGGCGAAACGCCTGCGGGGTGCAGTTGAGACCCCGGGAGGGCCGCCCCTCCCACCCCCGACGCGCACTCACCACGCAGCGCCGCGGGGCCCGCGCGTCTGCGCCACGGCCGCGGGGAAACCCACGCGCGCCGTTCAATCCGGGCTCCGAGTGACGAAAAGCCGCGCTCGCCTCCCGCCGGGCCCGGACCGATGCGCCGACCCGCGGACGCGCGGACCGTCTGGCTTCCCAACTAAGTTTGAAAGTTCCCTCCCGGGCGGGAGCAGGACGCAGACGGCGCGCTGCACCTAACCCTCCCGCCCGGGCTGGGCGCGGGGCGCGGGGCCGGACGCCCCCTGTCCGGGGATCCAGGCGCTCGCGCTGCCTTCGCGCCCGGCGCGGCGCCGCGGAAACCCGGCGGGGGTGGGGGCGGCGACCTCGGAAACGGCGCGGGTGGCCCTCACGGCAGCCCCAGCCTGGAGGGACGCCCGCTCACCGTTCCCGGGAGGGGACAGGCCCGATTGGCCATTACCAACTCGGGATCCCAGGCCCCGCGGGCAGGGACGGCCAATTGGTAAACGGCCCAATTAGTGCGCGGCGGCGCCGGGAAGTTAAAACCCCGACGCGCGAGTGTAGATGACCGAGGCGGGGACGGCGGTGCGGAGGCGGTGGCTGCCCTGCGTGTGTGACTGTGTGACCGTCAGGGCGATGAGTGTGTCTGAGGCTCACCGTCCATGGGGTGGCTGTGGGCGACAGTGTGCGCCTGTGAGTCACTGCGAGTGCGAGCGTGTGACTGTCGGAACGACTTCTTTGTGTGACTGTCCCTAGTTGTGACTGGGTGTGATAGCGGATGGGGGCATGTAACGGGGTGTGTGGCATCGTGGTGTGTAAATGGGTGACTCGTATGTGGCGGTGTGACAGTACGTGGGCGAGTGCGTGTCATTGTGCATAAATGACTGTCAGGGGGACTTGTGTGGGACGGTCAGACAGTGTAAGCAGGTGCACGGCTGTCTGCGTAGGACGGTCGGTCACTGTGTGTCAGCTTGTGAATGAATGTGCGGCTATCGGGGGACGTGGTGAGTGTGAGTGTCACTGTGCCATCGTGTGAGTGACTGTCGGGTGACTTCTGCCTGGGATCCGAACAACTCAGGGCGAGCGTCACCGCGAGGGTATCGGTGTGAGTGGCATGTGCCCGTCGGCGGGGCTGAGGTGTGCGTGTCCCCGTGCACTGGCACCGCCGGCGTCTCGCCCCGTGTGTCCCCGAGAGTGCCCGCGTCCCGAGCCGCCGGGGGACTCCCGGCCCGCGCTCCAGCTCGGGACGCTCCGGCGCTGGCGCGGGGTCCGAAGGCGCGGGCAGGCCCCGCCCGCCTCGGCCCCCACCCGGCCCCCGCCTACCTTGCCGCAGTGGTAATAGTCCAGGGGCGCCAGGCCGGCCGGCTCGGCCCCGGGCCGCGCGCCCACCGCGGGCGCCGAGGGGTACAGGCGGACGTCCATGGCGGGCGCGGCGGCGGCGGCGGCTCCGCGGGCAGTGCCTGGGCGGGCGGCGGGTGGGAGCGGTGTGCGCGCGGGTGTGCGAGCGCGGGGGGCGGGCCGGGGGCGGTGCCCGGAGGAGCGCCCCGCCCCCGCCCCGCCCGCCCGCCCGCCCGCGCGCTATTGTTCCGGCCGCCGGCGCAGCCGAGGGCCGGGGGCCCGAGCCCCGCAGGGAGGTCCCTCCTCCGGGCCACCGGGTCCCCCGCCTGGCCGTCCGCCGCTGGGGGTCCGGGAGGGTCGCGCGCTTGTCCAGAGGGCCTTTTCACGTCCCTCCCTTCGGCACCAAGGGTGAGGGGAGGGAGAAGCCCCTGCGACGCCCCTCCCCAGAAGTGGGACCCTCCCCACCCTAGATACTTAGGGCGTCGCTGAGCCCCACGCGGCGCGTGGGGGAGGGGGCGGAAGGCAGTGACAGGAACGCTTTTGGAGATGGGTGCTGCCTTCCCCGGGGGCCGCAGCCCAGCGCCTGAGGCTGATCTTAGGATGCCCTCCCTCCTGTCCCACTGGTCTGAGTCACTTCCAGAGGGGCCCTGCGGGACTGCTCCGCTTAAACCCTGACTTTACATATGAGGAAACTGAGGCAGGGACTTGTGGCGTCAGTAAGGGAGCTCCAGGTGAGTGGGCTCCGCTGCCTGGAGAGGATCTAGGACTGAAACCGCCCGGAGAAGGCAGAAGGACCGCGCCTCCCTTTAATGATACCGAGAAGGAGGACCATAAAAATGTCCTAGAAACTGAAGTTCTGAGGTCAAGGCCAGATTTTGCCCCGCCTCACGTTGTCCTGGAGTGAGAGAAGGACCGAAATGGGCTGGCTCCCATGGTGGGGCAGAAAGATGACCGAAACAGGCTCCCTCTCCCACAGAAAAGGCCGCCTACCTTTGCGCGTCACCTACTGGCGGCTGGCCGGTTGCTCCTCCCCTTTTCATCCGTGAATGGTCTACACTGGCAGTCTCTACTCCCTCACGTCCCACTGACCGCCCCCCTCGCCGCTCTCTGGTACCTGGCTCCTACACACCCAGGTGGGAAGGGCCAGAAGGCAGAAGTAGGTCAGAGCGGGATTCCTGGGTAGCAGCAGGACATGGGCTGCTGTTTAGAGAGGAGGGGGTGAGCCTCCTGTCCACTGGGGAGCCAGCTTGGAACTCAGCTCCCAACTTTGACTTGGGCTTTGCCGTTCCTGGCCTAGATCTAGGACCACTCTTCATGACCATAAAGATCCACTAACACAAGACAGGTGTGGGAAACAGGCTTTCGCTAAAGGTTTGGGAACAACAGAGGGAAATTACAGCTCAGAAAGGAAAGCACGTCTAAATACATTTCAGCAGTCATTGTTTCTAGAAATACATTGCCGTATCTCTTCAGAAGGAATTTCCCACCCGCCCCTCTCCTTTTTTTTCCATGTGCACATCCAGCTGATCCAGCACTGTTTATCGAAAAGATCACCTTTCCCTCCACTTCTCTGCAGTGTTAGCTTTGTCATAAATCAAGTACTCCACGTGTGCATGGGACCCTTTCTCAATCCCCTAGTCTATTCCATTAGCCTGTTTTTCTCTCCTTGTGACATTATCGCACTGTCTGGGTTACTGTAGCTTTTTAAGGTCGTAACGTCCCAAAGAAAAGTCTACCCACTTTTTTCTTCAAGACTTCGTTGGCTATTCTTGACCTTTGCCCTTTCATAGAAAATTTTGTCAGTTTGTCTGTTTACACATACACAAGTCCGCTGGGATTTTGATTGCTGTCACATTGAATCTTTAGATCAATTTGAGTAAAACTGACATTTTCAATCTTGTCTTGCTATCCATAAACATGCTATGTCCCTTCATTTATTTAGGGTTTTTTTTTTTTTTTAAGTTCTCTCAGCAATGTTTTATGGTTTTCTATGTAGACATTTTGCACATCTTTCATTAGATTTAGTCCTGGGTGTTTTATTTTTTTGATGCTATTATAAATGGTCTCTTTATATGGTTTTTTATTTTCTGTTTGTTGCCAGTACAATGTGGTGGTTTTAAAACAAGTCAACAAATTCTTTGACACTCCTTCCAAGGGGCTGAGTCTAATAAACTTCCCCTTTAAAAGCTTGTCTTGGGGCCAGCTGGTGGCCTAGTGGTTCAGTTCCTGCGTCAGCTTCAGTGGCCCAAGTTTGATCCCGGGCACAGACTTATACCATGGTCAGCCATGCGGCAGCAGTGACCCACAAAATAGAGGAAGATGGGCACAGATGTTAGCTCAGGGACAATCTTCCTTAAGCAAAAAGAGGAAGATTGGCAACAGATTTTAGCTCAGGGACAATCTTCCTCACCAAAAAAAAAAAGAAGAAGAAGAAGAGGAAGATGACTAGCCAGCCAGTCCCTGGTTGGACCAGCCCCCTTATGTTCCAGTTCCATCCAGATATCGTCTGACTGCAACCACATGAAAAACTCTGAAATATCCAGCTGAGCCCTTCCAGAGTCCAAAATGCATAGATACCATGAGAGGTAATAAGTGATTCTTGTTATTTTAATTGAAGCCATGGCTTTAGTTAAGCCATGAAGTTTTGGGGTGATTTGTTACTCGACAATATAGATCTGGAACATATATAGAAGTAGATTTAATGTCCTAGTATAATGGACATTGTATCCAGCGACATTGCCAAACTCACTTATTATAACAATTTGTAATAATCTGTAACATCTAACAATCTGTAGACTCTTTGGCTTTTTAAAAAATATACCATATTCTATCTCATCTGTAAAAACAAGATTTTTAACTTTTTCTTTTCAGTCCTTATACATTTTATGTCTTTTTGTTGCCTCATTGCACTGGCTAGTATTGCCAGGACAACATTCGAAAGAAGTTATAATAGCAGGCATCCTTGTCTCATTCCTGATCTCAGAAGGAAATCTATCAATATTCCACCTTTAATTGTAGCTTGATGTAGTTTTTAATTTATTTTTTTGTTCAATTTCATTTTGTTTTGTTTTGTTGTAGATATCTCTGTTGTGGGTCAGGGAGGTTAATCTCAGCAATCCTCAGGGGCAGGAAATAAGACCACTGTGGCCGTTTTACAGATGAGAAGAATAAGGCCCAGGGAGGAATGCTCAACATGACAGTGTTAGAAGCAGGACTAATTAGCAGTACCTAAACCTGGAAATCCCATCTGGAGCACTTCCCCCTGCCCACCACAGTCTCGGTCTCACTAACTCTGTCCAGAGCAATAGAACAACATCTACAAGGGCACGGAGGCCCATGGCAATGGGGCAGCTGTAGGCAGCTATTTGGCTTCTCTGGGGTCTGCCAGCAGCAGCAAACACCACCCCTGTCACCTACGTCCACTCCCTTTCCTAAGGAAAGGGTCAGCACCAAGGCAGTCTTTGGGAAGGCCAGCAGGGAAGCCTGGCAGAGAAGCCATGTGGACCCCAAGCTTGGGCTTCCCCTTGCGTGTTGGCAGTTGTTCAGACAGGAAGTGGATGACTGGGTTCCCCCAAAGAAACACCCCAGCCTCATTTGTTGTCCTCAGGATGGGAGTGGGGCTTGAGCCTTCCTCTCTTCCTCTTGACCCCATGTGGCATCTGTGAGAAGACAGTCTCAGGTTTCAGCCAGTGACC
Source organism: Equus asinus (assembly GCF_041296235.1). Lineage (NCBI taxonomy): Eukaryota > Metazoa > Chordata > Mammalia > Perissodactyla > Equidae > Equus > Equus asinus. The sequence continues at coordinate 34,404,026 of NC_091804.1, read as the reverse complement.
AGCTGACTCAGGCCAATTTGATCACACCCTGCCTACAGCAACCCAGTTTGGGGACCCAGGATATCTGTTTGTGCATCTTTCGGTTCTCAGCTTCTGGTATCATAAATAGCTGAGATATCAGAATATAGATGTATCTTACTATGTTTTATCATTATCTAGGTATGGTAAGGCAAACAGATCAGGAGACAATTGCCATTGAAAAGACAGTTTGTCACTCACAGTTTCTAAGGGGAGAGGGCACGCCACACCATGGGGGGGCCACACAGGGAAGCACCAAGGTCACTCAGGAGGCAGAGAGAGAGGGAAGAATTGTGGGCAAGAGCATTCATTGTGGTTTCCGCAGGAAGGAACAGGCAAGGCCCAAACTTAGGATTGGCTAGTTTGAACAATTTCAGCAGGCTCTGGGGACTAGGGACTGTCCCTAGTTTTCTGTTACTGGCCCTGGGTGAGTAGAGTAGATGGTTAGTGGCCTGGAGTGTGAGAATCTGATAAGAGGGCATGTGGGCTCTGGATTGGTTGGTTTATATTTGAAAAGCACATGCACAGGTGGGTTGTTTACTATCTCTAGGAAATGGCTAACCCTAGAAGGGGCAGCCCTTCAGAGTCTGTAAGGCCCCAGACATCACAGCGTCTAATACAGAAAAGACATGGTTAATACAAGATGCGTCCACTTGCCCATGGGATCGCAGAGGGAAATGAGTCCTACTCCAACTATGGCCCCCTTACCTGGGGAAGGTCTCAGCTTTCAATCAAAATGACCAACCCCTAAAAGACAACTGTGGCTGAGGAGTTAAATACCCAACTGTGGGAGTCCTTGGGTCTCATCATGAATATTCCACCTCTTTCTCCTGATGGCATTTAGTAGAATTGTACTTCCCCTCTCACTTGAATTTACGTGTGACCATATGACTTGCTTCAGCCATGGGAACATGAGCCAAAGTGATGTGTGTCATTTCCAGGTGGGAGCTTTAAGAGTGTAGACATATTTCACCCTATTCTTTTTTCCTTCACCCACGAAAACCCTAACAAACTCCAATTCATTCTTTAAGACCCAGTTCAAGTAACACCTCTTTGGTGATGACTTCTCCAAGACTCCAACTCATTGCTCCAATAACCATCTGCACACAGGACCATTAGTGTCGATTTCACCCGAGCGTAGTAACACCTTTGCCCTATGAGTATCTCTAGGACAGAAACTATGGCTCGCTCGTCGTGGTGCCTCCAGTGACTCGCACAAGGGCTGACGTGGCAGGGCTGCTTTATGCCCTCCTCCAGGGGAGGCAGCACTTGCAAGGACCAGCCTGTCTACACCACACCTCCTCAGGAAGAGGTAACCTCTGAATTGTTCAGATTCCAGGGCACAGATGGGCCTCGTTTGCTGGTGAGAGGAATCACAACTCAGAGCATGTAGGTGAGGCCCAGTCAAATCTGTCTCTTCCTTCCCAGCACCCAACGTGCATAAGATCTGACTCAGGTATAGATTTGGTGGGATATGTTAAGCCAGATTAGAGTGTGGAAAATGGAGGTCCCCAGGGAAAAGCTCACCTCTCTTAGATGGGGTCCTCCAAAAGCAGATCCTGAGGCAAGGATCCTACTGCAAGTAGTTGATCGGAAAGTGATCCCAGGACACACAGTGGGGAAATGAGACAAAGAAAGGAAGACAGTCAATAAAGGGCAAATTACCACCGCGGGCACCTGGAGCCTAACTCCACCGAGGAATTCTGGAAAATAATGTGGAACGCTGCCTCAGAGTTATCTCACTTGAGTGGCAAGGAGTTGACATCTTTACCTACCAACTCCTCACAGCCTTGATTGAAGGCTGCTCCCAGAGGCATTAATTCCCAGGCAGTTCAGCCTGGCAGGCAGAGCGGGGCTCTGGCAGCCAGAGAAGCCCATTAGAGAAAGACATGCAGGTACCAGTGGCCAGTAGCCGGGGCTTCGTGTGCTGGAATGGTGCCGTTTGTAGGGATGTGGACGGAGAGCTGGCAGTGTCTGCGACAGTGCTCAGGTCCATCTAATAACAGAGCAGAACGCAACTTTCCTTAGACACTCTTGCTTCGTGTGTGTGTGTGTGTGCACATGTGCTCCATCTGTGTGTGTGCATGCGCACATATGCGCATCTCCTTTGGGAACTTGGTTGAGGTGGGAGGCTATTGTCTGAGGAAGCAGCTGGGCATTCCTGGGGTCCTGGCCATTGTACCCCCCCACCAACAGCCTTCCAGCCTGTCCATGATTTCTGACAACTGGCTGAGGGCTGAGTCAGCCCACAACTTTCACTCAAAATGTCTGCTGAACAAAGATCAAATGGACCAATGCATGTGTGGCAGAAACGTTGGCACAAGATGATTTGCTCAAGCCCTGGCACACAAAAGAGCACGAGACCTCAAAGGCTCTGAGTTCAAGTCTTGACCTCTGCTCAACTCCTTGTTTAACCTTAGCCAAGTCACCGCACCTCTTTGAGCCTCAGTTTCCACTTCTGCAAAATGGGGTGGTAATGCCTACTCCACTGGTCTGTGAGAAGCAATGAAGAAATAGATAATAGAGCACTTCTAAAACCCTGAAGCACTATTAAATTGTGACTCGTTGTTATAAAAAGATGTTTTCTCATCAACAGTTCTAAAGAAGGGGACTTCTCCCTCATGTCCCACCCTTGAATCCCTCTCCAGCTTTCCAGAGGGGCAGTGCCAAGGTCCATCTGGGAGACTTCACACCCTTTGGAGTTTCATGGGGAGAACAAGTCGGGGTGGGAAGGAATGGGGGAGGGTGGAGAGTCCTTGGGAGAGGACTGAAGTTCATGGAGAACCTGCACCTTATTTTGGGACCCTCTCACCAGCCTTCAAGGTGGGTGTTATTATCAAAGTACCTTTTACAAGTGAAGAAACTGAGGCTTAGCAAAAACTCCCTGAACCTCAGCCACATAGTCAGGACGTCGTGGAGCTGGGATTCATACTTGAAATCCATGTTCCTTCTACAACGACGCACTACACTTGAGTTTAAATTACATCGTGCAAATTGTCTTACAATACAAAGAGCTTGTCATGGGTGAGCTATCTGGAACATATTCCCGGAGAACTCTCAAAGTCTCCTTGCCTTTGTCTGCCATGTGCACACCTGCATATTAGCGTGTGCTGGATTATAAGGAGAGAAATCAGAAAAATTAAATGCAAATGAACCCCACTCCAAAAAGAAATAAGAAAAGAAATCATGATTTACAGCCACCTAGGGGAAATAAAAAAGATGCTCTAACAGCTGGAATTACTGAGTGATTGATGTGTGCCAGGCACTGTGGTGGTACATCTATTATTTCTACTAATTTTGACAACAACCCCATGAGGTAGCTATTACTCTTATCTCTATTTTACAAATGAGGAAACTGAAGCACAGAGAGGCCAAGTAACTTATCTGCATTAGTACATTGTGTAGCCAGGATTTTCAACTAGCCAGTTTGGCTCCAGAGCCCACACTTATAACCACTAGACCTCACTGCATCTCTCTGACCTTACATTTAAATTTCAACTTAAGCAAAAAAGAAAACCCTGCTAATGTTTTGAGAAGAATTACATTTAATTATTAAGTTAACTTGGGGAGAATTTAATTTCTTTGATAAAAAGTCTTTCAGTCATTGAGATTTGATATATATGTCGATGTCCAGGAATAATATTAAAGTTTAGAATATTTCTGTAATATCTGGGAAGCTTACTAAACTCTCTTGTTTGTTCTAACAGTTTTTCTGTAGATTCTCTTGGATTTTCCTGCTTAGATGATCAAGTTATCAGGAGAGAAAGATTGATTCTGCTCTTCCTTTCAATCATCTTACTACTTCTTTCTTTATCTTTTTCTTATTGCATTGTCCAGGACCTCTAGAATCAATGTTCAATAGAAGTGTTGATATCAGGCATTCTTGTCTTCTTCCTGGTCTCAATAAACACGCTGGTTACATTTCACCATTAATCTGTTGAGTAAGATACTTACTGTAAACTTTTGGTAATACTCTCTATCAATTAATAAAGTTTCTTTTTATTCCTAGTCTGTTAAGAGATTATTTTTGGGGGGCATGAGTTAGTTATAGTTTACAATTTTTTTTAGCATATAGTGAAATAATCATCTGGATTTTATCTCTAACTATTAATATGGTATATTATATCAATAGATATTTTTCATGTTGAACCATCCTTGAATTCCTGGGATAACTGTTGGAACTTCTATTTGGTCATAATTTATTTTTTAATACACTGCTAAATTCCATTTACATTACTTCATTTAGAATTTTTTGCATCTACGTTAATAATTGAAATTGGTCTTAAACTTTTTTGTACCATTGTTGCCAAGCTTTGTGTGTCAAGGTTATACTGAACTGATTTTGCCTAATGAGTTGAAGAAGAAGAATTTCGATTACTGATTCCACTTCTTAATTAAAATTGGATCATGATGTCCTATATTTTTCTTCAGCAAGTTTTGGTAAATTATACTTTTCTAGAAAGTTGTTCATTTCCTCTAACTTTTCAAATGTATTGGTATAAAGGTGTTTTTGTATTATCTTATGGTTTTAACAACTCTACTGTAATATTATCTATGCCTTTACTCTTTTTTCTTAATCAATCATACTCAAGGTTTGTCTATGTCATCAGACTATATTTTTTCTATAATCTGTATTTTCTATATTCTCCTCTAATCTCCAAATTTTCTACAGTAACTGGGTAAAAAAATTAACATTTTTAAAAACAAAGATAATATCTGTAAAGTACCTGGCACTTAGAAAGTGTTTGGCAAATACTAGTTAAATTAGTACATGAAAAATACTTTTGGTCACATGCCAGAGACTCGAGACTCAACAATGATCGAGACATGATTTGTGCTTTCAAGGAGCTCACAGTTGAACTTGGGAGACAGGCAAATGAATAATCGAGTACAGTGTGATAAACGTATAGAGGTTAGTGCAAAGTGGAATGGGAACACAAAGGAGGGCTTCCTGAAGGAGGTGGTGCTGAGCTGGGCAGTGTAGGATGAGTAGGAGTTAGGCAGGTGAAGAAGATAGGTGTCTCTTGGCCCTACCCTTGGGCCCTTCTTCAGTTGACACAGCTCTGAGCAGGAGTGGACTGCCTGGACTCAGGAATTGGTGATCTTAAGCTTCCTTCATTTCTCTAAGAAAATGTCTGCTAATGTTTCCTCCTTCTAAGGATAAGGATATTCCAGTATATCCAGAGAGGACCTAGTCACCTCTCTGTCCCATATTCTCCATCACCTCTAGTAGCCTCAGTGATGTACAGGCTTGGGATAAGGAGAATAAAGATATAGTTGGTTTTACTTCTCACCTTGAAGAAGACATTTGACAAAGTCCCTTATAGAGACATTCTCTCCCCAACTGCTGGTGGCTTTGTAAACAGGCCCAGCCTTAGAGGGAACATCAGAACAAGTCCATTACTATAAAAGATGTTCAACTTTCTGATCACTCCCCTCCAAATCTCTTCCCTGGGGTCTCAGGAGATCTATTTAGCAGAAGTCTAAATTTCCTGGTCCAAAGACGTTCAGAGAAGTGGGGCTTATAATGGCTAAAACTGGACAGAGGGAGTAGTTTGATTAATGGCCATGAGAAAGAAGAAGGGTGTCACAGTCCTGGAATGCTGACAGCAGCCACTCAGCTGTGGACTCTCTCAAGAAAACTATTTACTGAGCATAGATAAATTAGGTGAGAATTCACCTAATTCTCCCAGCTACCTGTGAGGTTGTTGCTGTCACCATTGCCAGCTTACAGATCAGGAAAGTGATGCTCAGAGAGGTTAGGTAACTTGCCCTAGAAAACTCCGGATCTGAGATTCAATGCCAGACCGCACGGCCCCAGAGACCTTACCTACTGTCTCATATGGGGTCACATCCCCAGTGCTTGGGACAGTGAGGCCCTGGGTGACGAAAGGATGGAATGAGTGAAAAGGAGAATGAATTAACATAAAGACTAAGAAGCAACGTGGGGAAATTATTGAACTATAATGGTAAGTGAAAAACAAATGACAAAATGGTGTGTGAGATGTGTGTGTGTGTATGTGTGGAATTAACTGGGAAGGAGCATGAGGGAACTATCGGGAATGATCCTAATGTTGTATATCTTGATAAAGGTTGGGGTTACACAGGTGGATGCAGTTGCCAAAACTCAGAGAAGGTGCATTTAAAATTTGTACATTTCGTTGCATGTAAATTTCAAATCAAAAGAAAAAATGTAAACAAATATTGGACTCTAATTAATGATATACATGCTGATGTATTTTAGGGGGAGTTAAAGAATGTCTGCATTTGAAATGTGTCAAAAGAAATAAGATGGATTGATCGGTGGATTGAGAAAGCTAGATGGATAGGTGATAAAGCCAGGACAGTACAATGATAAGGGCCGAATCCGAGTGTTGGATATATAGGTGTTTGCTATAATATTCTTTCAACATTGTTTATTAAACTGTCATAATAAATTGTTGAAGGAAAATGTCGTGTATGTTGTGCTGGCAATTGTGTAAAGACATTTGTGTCTGACACGTTTGCCGGCATCCTGCCATTGACGATGCTTTCCCCTTTAAAAGAATGCAGAGAGAGCCCTTCCTCCCCCTTCCTTCCTTCCCTCCCTTCCTCCCTCATTTCATCCAGCAAATCGAAACAAAGTGCCAACACTCGGTTGGCAGCAAATCCCTTCTCAGTTCCCTATCTCTCCCAAGGCCTGCTCACCGCCTTCCCCACGCAGCAACAGTTACTCCCTCCCGATGGGTGTCTGCATAGACCTCGACTGAACGCAGAGTTGGATGGAGATCACACACACCCACGGGAACCCCACTATGCCATCAGCCTCGGAGAGCAAGAACCTGGTTTATCTTCGCATCCTCCACCCCAGCTCTTGGCCTGGCATGCGGTGGATCGTCCAAGATCGATTAGGGAATGCGGAGACAGAAACACGGGGAAAAAAAGTGTCCTGTGTCGAGCAGGTGGAATTCCAGATGATTTTTTTCAAACTTTCTTTAATGGTGTCTGATTGCCTTTTGGATTAGAAGAACCCACAGCTCACCCAGGGGCCCCAACGATGCCCTCAACGAGGCTTTTCATCCCAGTTTTTCCAGAGAGGAGGACCGCGCATGCTGACTTGCAATGCTGCTTGTTTGCTCGGCTCTCTGTTTATTGTTGGCTTATTTATTTTTTTTCTTTCGTTGGCCATATTGTTCCTTTAAAATATTCTGAGAAGGAAACCACTGTACATAAAGAAATTTGAATTTTTGAATGCCCGCTTCCCATCTGAAATGTCACTTGCACGTTAAGTCTGTGTCCCTGAGTTGCTGTGGCAACCTCGGCAGCACTCTTTGCCCGGGGTGACAAAGGGGCCCTTTGTTAGCCGGGAGGCCAGGTCTGGGTGCAGGGACATCCTATTCAGCCCATCGTAACAAAGGAGCACACGTCCCCCTCTCTGAGCAGGGCAGCCGCCGGCCCGATTATGCCTGCACTGTTGACAACCTTCCATGGGGAGACCGGGAAAAGAAATCCCCTATTATTGGCATCTTTGAGCCAAAGTTGTTTTTTCTTTTTTTCTCTCTCTGTGCTGCTTTCCGTACAAAAACCCCTGCAAAGGGCCCCACTCATGCTCTTGCAAAGAAAAGCACTGACTGTGAGGCCCCCCTGGAAGAGGGACGCGGCCCCCAATCTTAATTGAATCTCCTAAACTTGGTTATTAAAATGGCAACTCCAGCAGCAGTGAGTGAGCAGACAGGTTCTTCAACTTTTACCAAGCAGCCTGGCCCTGGTCCCAAAAAGGGTCCTGGCTGCCCTGGCTCTGGAGTGGCCTCTGTATCCAAGAGCAAGGGGCTCGCACTAATGGCAGTCCCCCCAGGTACTCAGATCGGATCTGGAGCTCAGGTTTCATTCAGCCTTGGACTCTCCTCTGTCTCAAACTTCCAGTCCAGTTGGGGAGTCAGTGTCTTGCCCAAGTTGGCTGAGCTGGTCACCTGAGAGCAAGGCCAGGACCCCAGCGCCCCAACTTCTAGGCCTAGGCTCTTTAAGATCACAGGTGAGTGGAGAACAGCTCCAGGCCCAGGCTGCAGCCCATGGCCCTCTTTCTGCTCCCAGAGCCCTGGGGCTCCACCCCCACCACCTGCAGTCCTTTCCTCTATCACTGCTGCCACCAGAATCATCTTCACATTTCTCTTTCGATGTATGTGGTGGCGAAGACCGGGAGCTCCGGCACAGCCAGAAATAGTGTCTGTCTTACTCACTGTGCACCACACCAGCACAGTGCTTGGCACATGGTATGTACTCAGAGACTCTTGTTGAGCCAGTGCATTATGAGTAAATGAATCTGTCCGTATAGACTCATTTCATCCTATCAGCCACTCTCTGAGGTTGAAGCCGTTTTCTCATTTCCTGCTGTCTTCTGTTGCCAGGTCCAGGGTTGGGGCAGGCTACCAAGAGGGCAGATGTCGTCTCTTCCCGAGAGGAGCTGCATTCAGACAGACCCGTGTGCAGACACAGCAGTGGAGGGCAGTGAGCGCCCGATGGAGGTCATCCAGGGGCTGCAGGAGCTGAGGGTGGAGGCTGCAGGAGGCAAGAAGACAGGACGGGAGGAGTACAGGTGGGCTTCCAGAATGAGGACACTCCCAAACGAAGTCTCAGGAATGCCCAGGAGCTGGCTGAGCAAAGAAAAATGTTTCAGTCAGAAGAAACAGCAAAAGCAAAGGCAGAGTGGTGTGAAGTAGCCTGTTATGTGCAGGGCATCCCATGAAGCTGGCTATTGGTAGAGAATACAGAGCATGGCAGAGAGGGCCTGGGTACAGCTGGAGAGGCAGAGCCAGAGGGAGGACCCCGTGAGCCAGGCTTAGGAGCTCAAAGCCAAAGTGACCATGTGCAGCTGTATAGGTTGTGTCCTGTGTAAAGTGGGTGAGTAGAGTTGAAATCCAGCCTGCATTCTGCTGGCCAATCCCTGTGGCCATGGCTGAATCCCTCCACTTAAAGAGGCAGTGAGGTCACTTGTCTATTCCCAGGGATGGGCAACAGTGTCTTCAGGCCAAACTTCAGGCAGCGTGTGTTGGGGGAGGGGTGCCAAGTCCAGAAGCAGGCCAGGCCAGAATCAGAATAAACGAGCAGACCCTGGAGAATCGCTAGGGGCTACTTGGGCTGCCAGGGATGTCTGAACCTGCACCCTCCAGTCCACCCAAATTCTCCAGCCTCCTGCGCCAAGAGGCGAAGGCATTTGCGAAGGAGCCGTGGACACTCTCAGCCTTCGAGCTGATTCTAGATTAAGAGAGAAGGGAAGTCAGGAGGGCGCAGATTATGAGACAGGGAAGAGATTCTGGCTTTGGAGGTCTCCATGGGATGGGACTGGAGGGACCATGAGAAGGCTGAAGATGTACAGGAGGCCTGCAAGTTGGACATTTCAATTTACGATGAGGGAGCAGAAGTACTAAGGGGCAGACTGTCTCTGGGGTGCATCCTCAGCAGTGAGGATGGGATGGTCTTTGGAGAAGGGGAAGTCCAAGACCAGAAGACTGGGCAATGGGCTGGATCTCGAGGGGGGAGAATGAGGCCTCAGGCCCACAGCTGGGCTTGGGGGTGAAGCAGTAACCAGACCTCCTCAAGGAAGGGTAGCGATGGAATGTGCATTGTGTCCCAGGTGCCCAGCCTTGCTCCTTGCACATGGTAGATGAGCTATAAATATTTGTTCGATCAATGACTGAATTGATGACATCAGTGACTCGGCTATCCTGAATGTCATCTATGAATGCCTGAGAGGTTTGGAAGGGAAGGAAACAGAGGAGGGGGTGCCAGGGGAAGTGGGTACATGGAGAGTGTGCATCTTTTAGGGTAACATTAGCTGCTGTAACAAATAAACCCCAAATTTATTGGGTTAACCTCAAAATAGATGTCTGTTTCCTGCTCACTGCAGAGTCCAACCTGGTTGTTCCTCCTTGGCTGAGAGCTTTCCTCCACGTGGTGACTCAGGGGCCCAGGCTTCCTCTATCTTGGGCTCCACCATCCCCCAGGGCCCTGGAGTCCTTTGCATCCAGCTGGCAAATAAAGGCCAGGAGAGTGCAGAAGCCCCAACCAGGAAGTGACACATCACTTCTGCTCACCTTCCCTTGAGGAAAACTAGTCCATGGCTCACCCTAGCTGCAAGGCCGGCTGGGAAGTGTAGTCCCACACTGGAAAGATGCCTCCTGAAAACAATGTTACACCATGGAAGGGCAACCCAGATTTTTGGTTCGCTGACATAGAAGGTAACGGGAGTGTGAAGAAGGTGGGGTACAGATCTGTGGTAGTGGCCAAGGACACAAGAAGCCACCAGGTGAGCCTTGAATCCAGCTCTTGGCCTTGCTGGAGGTTCTAACTGGAACATGGAGAGGAGTCGTGTGTGCGGGGAGTGCCTCTCCCACCCTGATTGCGACATTTGATCCTCACTGAGTCCTGGAAAATGGAGCTCTTCAGCTCATTGCGCATTTTTACATGTGAGGAAACAGGTTCTCAGAGAGCCTTGAGCAGTCACCCGGGGTGAAGCCAGAACTAGAACCCAGGGCTGTGTTGGCCCATCTAGTCCACTGTATCAAAACTGATTCTCCGGAACACCACCCAGATGTTTGTGTTATTCCAGAAAAACAGCGTACCACAGGGCACATCTCAATCTTGTCCCCAAGCACAAAGAGAGCAGCCTGTGGCCATCAGGGTTGTGCGTTTTCTTTCACTGACAGCTGGAGGAGGGGCCTCGATTCCCAGCCCCCAGAGGCGGGGCTTGGTCAGGCTCACCCTGCTGTGTCGGGAATTCTTCCATTATTGCTCAGCAACTGGGTTACAAAGTATAAATCTTTGAACATGTTTTTAAACACTATCAACTCTGCTCTGTGTTTGCTCCTCTCCCTCCGTCCTGAAGCTGGACCCAGACAAAAACCTCTTTTCCATCAAAAATTCAACAGGACCCTTACAAAGTGACAGTGGATTAAATAGCAGCATTTATGATAAGATTTCCTCCCCGACCCTCATGGCTTCTTTTTTTTTTTTTTTAGCCCAGCACCAAATATCAAATGCTAAACACTGATCTCAGCTGCTTTGAGACAGGCTGTGTCATTCCACAGGTGATTTCACTTTGGACACTGTGAGCCTGTGTTAGGGCCTCATATTAGGTTAATACACACAGAAGGATCATCAGCACTGTACTGCCAGCGCCCCGCCCAGTGCCTGGCACACAGCAGGTTCTGTATACTTGAGATGGAAACTCACACCTGGGGTTTCTCTGACCCCCCTGAAAGACAGCGAATTAGAGTTGGCCAAGAAACCCCTTTCTGTGGCTTTCCATTTTAAATCCAAGTGTTCTCACGTTGCCTTAAAATTTATAAACGCACAAGCATGGAGAGTATTCCCCGTGCCTAGCATGGTGTGGCTCAGAGTAAATAACCAACATATCATTTGTTGAATGAATGAACCAGTTAGGTAATTAATGTCTCAAGATGGGCTTTCACACATCACATTATTTCCTGAAAACAGGACATGTTTTTAACTTCCCTGTAGCCAAGGGAACTCATTGCAAATTGGAGGATTGGCAGATGCAGAATGATAGCTCTGGGGCCCGTGACGCCCGCCTCTGCCACCCGCCTCTGCTCTGACCTCCAATCCTACCTGTCTGAGGCTCTCACCCTCCATTCCTCCCCTCCAGGACTCCTCTCCCAGCTCCTGCTCATGACCTGCACATCTCCTCCCCACCCTACCCTCGGACTCCACGCCCCAGCTCCCCTCCAAACCACCAGTCCTAGCCCCTCACCCTCCAGCTCAGATGCCCCCCTCACTACCCTTGGTAGGGGAGGGAGCAGGAGGGCTCAGGGTGGGCCATCTAGCTAGGAGTGGTGGAGGCCAGGGGTCTCTAGCTCCTGGCACTTAGGAACCTCCCCATGGCCCAGCCTGCACACCTGGAAGCTCCCCTGCCTAGTGGGCATTCAGGGCCGTGAACACCTGCATGAAGGAGGAGCTGGACAGTCTAAGGCTCTTCCTCCTAAGTATGTATTTAACTCCTGATTTTACTCCTACCCCAAAATTAAAATTAATGTTATTAACCCTTTCTTTCATATGTATTTTTTTCGTCCACGTTGGTGTTTATCTTTTAACTTTATATCTTCTTTTGCTCTATAGAAATCTATCTTCATGCAATTAAATCTGTCAATCTCATCCTTTAGTTTTTCTAAAGATCACTAAAACATTCTCTTGGGTTTTTTTATATTGTATGATTTACAGATTTTTTTTCTCTTTTCATCTTTGATCTATCTCTGAAGTTTATTTGGGAATAAAACCCGAGGATAGTTACTAGCTTAACTTTTTATCCAAATGGCCAGCTGATTTAGATACAATCTAATGAATAATTCATCATTTCCTTCCTGAATGTGAAACATCAACTTTGTTGTATGTGCCGAACAGCCACGGGTCCCCGAGTCTATGTCTACTCTCTGGCCCCTTCCATTCCCTCCGCTCAGTTTTCATTACTCTGCTTTACAACATGTTTTAGTAAAAGGACTAGGCAAGTCCCACTCGTTATGCTTCCTTTTCAGGAAATGCCATTCTATTCTCTCATACCCATTGTTCTACATTCATAATAATCTTGTTAAATGCCCATTAATTTGAGAGGATGTGTTTTTATTGAGATTACATTGAATTAAAGACTAATCTGAAAAGAATGGACATCCTTACTATACTAAATCTTCCAATCTGGGACAGGAAGTCCTATTACTTATTTGTTAGTATATTTATTAAAGTTGTATTTGATATCTGTCAGTGGTGATTCATTATTTTCTCCGTATAAGACCATTTCCTGATCATGTTTCTAGGAATCCTCCTTCACGCACTTGTTTACTTGACTTCCAGGAGACAAGGCTTTCCTGCTTTTCTCCAACTCCCAGGTGGCTCCTTCCTCATATCTTTTGCTGGTTCCTTCTCGTCTCCCAGATCTCTTGACATTGGGCCCCAGAGCTCAGGCTTATAACCTTAAAGGATTCTACTGAATAAGTAAGCAATTCAGGGACAAATATCTTTGTGCAAATGGGTCTTCCCATGGTTTGAGTATTTTTCTCCTTATGATTCCTCACCAGTGGGAACATGGAGCAAAAAAGCCACGGAGGGTACAATTCCTTATCATGTCAGTACCAACAATGGTTGCCTGGATTTCTGGAGGGTTAGCTTGGCCCAGCACAGAGAGCTCTGGGAGACTGGGCTAAGAAAGCTCGCTTGTTTTAAAGTTAAGCTTCTATGTTGACCCAAGAGTCTAGCAATCTTGATTTGAAATGCAAATGTAGAAGCTACATTTAAGAGGAATTGTGGTAGACTGCAAAAACGGCCCCTCCTCCACAGGTAGAAGCATGATCTCTGGAATAGCCAGTCCTGGGTTCAAAACTCAGCTTTTCTCTCCACTCACGGTGGGGCCTTGGGGAGAAAAACTTAACATTTTCTGAGCTTCTATTTCCTGGTCAGTAAAAGGAAGACAATAATACCTAGATGTTGTGGGCATTCATTTATTCATTCAACAAATACATATTGAGTGCCTGTCATATGCATGGCACTGTTTTAAACACTGGGGACCCGGCACTGATAAAACAGACAAAGATCCATGCCTTTATGGAACTCATATTCCAGGAGAAACAGACAATAAGAAAATAAACAAAATTATCAGAGCTAGTAGTAACTGCTAAGAAGAAAAATAAAACAGGAAGATGGAATGGAGGCAAGGGGTTTCATTTAAAGTGGAGTATTCAGGGAACGACTCTTGTCAAGGTGACATTTGACTAGAGCAGGTCATGGGTGAGAACAGGGAGATCATTTAGATGCAATGACAAATATTCAGCAGAGAGATGATGGTGCCTTAGGACCCAGGGGGAACCGTGAGTATGGCAAGGATATCTTCAAACTGTTCAGCCTGAGAAATTATAAGAACTGAGTTGCTGTTAAGTAAGCTGCCGTTAAGATTGAGGGTGGAGGAGGTTTGGGGAAGATCAGGAATTCAGTTGGGAAAAATTCCACTGGAGATGTCTGTTCACTTCCAAGACGAGAGAGCAGGCAGGTGGCTGGATATATGGGTCAGAAGCTCCGGAGTGGCCCAGATAAGCAACACAAATTCAGGATTAAATAAGAGAATCAAGTAAAGTGTTCAGAGCACTGTGAAGCTTAGAAAAGAGACAGACAGCTCTGAGCTGGGCACTATGCTTGCTGCCTGCTAACTTGCTCCAGCATATCAGTGTGCACAACTTACATGGATGCCTCTGCAAAATCACGCATAGTTTACATGTCAAAGTCCTTCCAGGCCTCTCATAGGGGGTGTGAACAAACAGTATCCATCAGGGCGACCTGCAGAACTTTCTCCAAATACCCATTCCTGAGTTAGTCATGCCCCTGTGGATTCCAACTCAATGGATCTTGGTCTTTATTTTGTAAAAGCCCCCCAGATGGTTTTCATGGACACCCCAAATCTCATCCATTGGTCAGGACCTTGAATGTTAAACTCATAATCCCAAGAATACTGTAAAAGAAGAGCAAAATTGGAAATAATCTGAATATCCAAATAATAAAGATGAGTCTTATCCTCATTTTATAGATGAGCAATATGCAGCTCAGAGATGAAACAACTTTCCTAAAGTCACATAGATGGTGACTGGCAGCCAGGATTTGACATCGGTTTTAAAGCCAAATGCATGTTCTTGTCACCACATCATTCTGCTGCTCTGTCACTCATAATCCCGCTGAGAAGGGAGAAGGCCATTCTGACGGTAGGAATGACACACATGCATGAGGAGTAAGTCCCCTTGCCCTCTTAGCCAACTCTTCAGCCTGCAAGAGGTAAGGATTTAATCAATGCGCCTCAAATCCTGGTACAATCGGAATCCCCGGGAGGATTCCCGTGTCTTAGTCCCAAAAACTCTGCTTCGTTAGATCCGAGTGAGAAACACAGCCTTAGGTGCAAAGTGCTAGCTGGCCCCAAACACTCGATCATTTTACAAAATCTGTCTTCCACTTCCCCCTGGACGCCCAGCACCAGATCACGAACCCCTCCCACTTCAGTGCTGGTCCTTGGGGTCCCGGCAGGAGAGGGTTAACGTCCTGAGAACTCTGGGCTCTTCTCTCATGAGAATGGAATGTGGACGGGAGTGAGCTGAGCGGGATGGGCTGTCCAGTGCTGAGCATGGCCATTGTTGCAGAACAATTGACCCCCAGGAACAGAACAGCAGACGCTAATTATGGGACACTTGTGTTGTCGTGTAATTATGAAGCGTCTGTGACCATTAGCATAAAAAACTAAGCTCTCTGCCTTGTTTTGGTCCCTAAACTGCCCTGCTCAGGAGTCCAATGAAGTAAAACTATTAACTTAGGGCATCCTAAAAGACTCAGCCCAGAGATTCTCTAGTCACATTAAAATCTCCCAGATGCTTAACAAACGCGCCCCACTTCCAGAAACTTGGGTTTGGTGGGTCTGAGTGGAAAAGAAGGTGGTTTGGCCATTGCGTTCATAGAAGTCCAAATTCAGCCCTCATTGGGAGCTGGCAGAAGTTCTGGCAACCATACTGGAGCTTTCTAAGTAGCTTCGCTCCCTTAGCAAGGATTCTGATGCTCTGCTGATGTTGCCTTAGCCTGTGAGTAAATAAACACATCCTCAAACATTGATTGAACCCTAAGCCAGCTCTCCAGGAAGACCAGACAGATGATTATTTCTCTGCACACTCACAGACTTGGATCTGGTGGAAAGACAAGAATCAGAGGATGATAATACAAAATTGGAAGGATGAAGGCTCTGAGGAAGGGAACAATGGAGGGGGAAAATGACCTCATGTGAGGGTCACCCAATCCCTGACCCCTGAGTTAGTCAGGTGACTTCATGCAAGAGTCAGAAATCTATTGTAATCCAGCTTGGCCGAAAAGGATAACTGACGGACGATTTTGCTTAATATGCAAAGAGGTGCAGCTGGCTCAGAAATAACCAGAACCCAAAGTTAAACACCTCCAGAGCTCTTGCTAGGCTTCATTGTTACACACTGGCTTTCGGGGCCACCTGGACACCACCAACTCCCATCTCACATCTTCCAAGCTCTCCCAGCTGAAAGATGCTACTTCTCTTCCGTTAACTCCAATTTGAAAACTCCCAGGAAGGAGTCTGATTGGCCCAATGGGATCCATGTCCCCAGCTCTGGTCCAGGGAGGTAAGCTGCAATGATTGACAGCCCACAGAACTAAAGGGTGGAAGTAGGATGGGAAGCCTCTCCCCCAGGGAGAGGAATGCGGGACTAAGCAAAATTTGTTCTCTACAGCTCTTCACATGCCCCATTTTAAACCTCACAACCACTGAGTGAGACAGGTAGACTTATTCTCCATTTTGACCAATGAAAAAACTATGCATTGGGAAGTCAAAGTGACTTTCTCAAGGTCACACAGCTAGTCAGTGGCAGAGCTGGTCTTCCTGACCAGGTCTCCCTGTATCCCAAGTCCATCCTCTCTGCTGTAATGTGCTGAATGACACGTTAGATGCATGAAGGAGAAGTCCGGGTTCACTGGATTGTTTGGCCAGATGTACCAAAGAAGGATGGGCGACGCTGGGGGAAAATTGCACAGGAGACCGGACAGGTAAATTGGGATTATATTCTAGAGAGATGTGAATGTTGGACTAAAGCTTAGGCTCTTTATTTAGAATGCAATGGGAGACAATGAAGTCCTTTGTGCAAGGGTGTAGTATCGGATTTTGGGTACTAATCCAGTTCTCTAACAGAGCTGGGCATGTGCTAGTCAGTGCAGAGAGAGGTTAGGTGCTTGGGGACCACACACTCTTCACAGAACCATAGACTCTCAGCTTCTCCATCTCAGCAGGTGTTCGCCAGTCACCCTCACCTGGACATCCTCAGTCCCTGGGCTGGCCAGGGTCTGAACTCGATATCCTTATACATATTTCCTCACCAAGAGGGGCTCAAGGTGATGGCAGGAAGGCAACTTATACATGCCCAGGTGAGAGATGCAGGGTATGGGAGGAAGTCTCTTAGACTTTAGAGTTCTTCTAGTCATGCCTTCATCCTGTCTTTTAAAATTGAGATGTAATTCACATACCATAATATTCACCCTTTTAAATTGTGCAATTCAGTGGCTTTTACTGTATCCACAGAGTGGTGCAATCATCATCTCTATTAAATTCCAGAACATTTTCATCACTGTGGGACGAAATCCTCTAAGTATTAGCAATCACTCCTCATTTTCCCCTTCTTCCAGCCTCTGACAACCACTAATCTGCTTTCTTTTTTTTTTTTAAAGATTTTATTTTTTCCTTTTTTTACCCAAAGCCCCCCGGTACATAGTTGTGTATTCTTCGTTGTGGGTTCTTCCAGTTGTGGCATGTGGGACGCTGCCTCAGCGTGGTCTGATGAGCAGTGCCATGTCCGCGCCCAGGATTCGAACCAACGAAACACTGGGCTGCCTGCAGCGGAGCGCGCGAACTTAACCACTCGGCCACGGGGCCAGCCCCTAATCTGCTTTCTATCTCTACAGATGTGCTTATTCTGGACACCTCATAGAAATGGAATCATACAGTATGCAGTCTTTTGTGGCTGACTTCTTTCATTTGGCATAATGTTTTGAAGGTTCATCCATGTTGAAACATACATCAGTTCTTCATTCCTTTTTTTTGACTGAATAATATTCCATTGTGTGGGTATATGTCATTTTGTTTATCCATTCATCAGCTGATGAACATTTGGGTTACTTCTATGTTTTGGCTATGAATTAAGCTAACTGTGAACATTACTGTACAAATTTTTGTGCAGACTTAAGTTTCAATCCTTTTGGATATATTCCTAGGAGTGGAATTGTTGGGTCATATGGTAACTCTATGTTTAACCTTCTCAGGAACTGCCAGACTGTTTTTCAAAGCAGCTGTACCATTTTACATTCCCACCAGCAATGTACGAGGGCTCAAATTCCTCCATATTCTCACCAACACTTATTATTCTCCATCTTTTTTGTTATAGCAATCTTAGTGGGTGTGAAGTGCTATCTCATTGTGGTTTTGATTTGCATTTCCCTGGTGGCCAATGACATTGAGCATCTTTTTATGTGCTTATTATTATTTGTGTATCGTCTTTGGAGAAATGACTGTTCAGAGCTTTGCCTAATTTTTAACTGGGTTATCTTTTTATTGCTGTGCTGTAGGAGTTCTTTGTATATTCGGATGTAAGTCTTTTATCAGATATATAAAAAGATTTGAAAACTTTTCTCCAATTCTGTGAGTGGTCTTTCACTTTCTTGATGGTGTCCATTGAAACATAAAATTTCTTAGTTTTGATTGTATAAAGTAATTTCAGTGTAATTACTGATAGGGTAGGATTTAATGTAATTACTGATAAGGTAGGATTTATGTATGCTATTTCACTTTTGTTTTTTGCATATGTTATATCATTTTTTGGTTCTTTTCCAAAAAAAATGATATTCCTCCATTATTGTCTTCTTTTGTGATGGATATTTTCTAGCATTCCCTTGTCATTTCTTTTATTATGTACATATTTATTTTCTTGGTAGTTGCCCTGGGGATTACAATTAACATATTAATTTATAGCAATCTAATTTGGATTAATATTAACAATTTCAATTGTATATGAAACTTTCTCCTACATAGCTCCATTCCTTCCTCAACTTCTGTGCTATTTTTGTCATACAAATTACATCTTGATACATTATAGGCACATCAACATAGATTTATAATTTTTGCTTTTCCCACTTCTTTTAAAACAAATAGGAGAAAAAAGAGTTACAAATAGAAAAACAACTTTATATTGCCTTTTATATTTACTATTAGTTGCCTTTACTGGCGCTCTTTATTTCTGGCTTTGAGTTACTGTCTAGTATCCTTTCGTTTCAGCCTGAAGGACTACATGTCCATTAGTATTTCTTGGAGAGCAGGTCTGCTAGTGACAAATTACCTAATTTTGTTTTTCTGGGAATATCTTAATTTCTCCTTCATTTTTAAAGGATAATTTTGCTGGGTATAGAATTCTTGGTTGGCAATCTTTGTCTTTCTGCACTTTGACTATGCCAACACATTACCTTCTGGTTTCCATGGTTTCTGATGAGAAATCAGCTGTCAATCTTATTAAGGCTCCATTATATATAAAGTCACTTCTCACTGTTTTCAAGATTCTCTCTTTGTCTCTGCCTCTCACCAGTGTGATTATGATGTGTCTAGGTGTGGATCTTTTTCAGTATACCCTACTTGGAGTTGGTGAGCTTCTTGGATGTATAGATGTGTAGATGATTTTTTTAAATCAAATTTGGGAAGTTTTGGCCATTGTTTCTTCAAATATCCTTTCTGCCTCTTTCTCTTCTCCTAGGATGCCTAGTATGCATATGTTAATACACTTATGCATATCATGTCCCAAAGGTCTCTGAGGCTCTGTTCATGTTTTTCATTCTTTTTTCCTTTCCGTTTCTCAGACAGATAATCTCATTTGATCTGTCATCCAGTTTGCTGACTCCTTCTTCTGCTTGTCCAAATCTTCTATTGAAATGTACTTTTCAACTCCAGAGTTTCTTTTGGCTATTTTTTTATAATTTCTATCTCTTTATTGAAATTCTGTATTTGTTAAGACATCATTCTCATACTTTTCTTTAGTTCCTTAGTCATGATTCCTTAGTTATTTGAACATATTTGAAATAGTTGTCTATTGTCTAGTAAGTCCAACCTCTGGGCTTCCTTGGGGGTAGTTTCTATTAACTACTTTTTTTCCTTCTGCATAAGCTATACTTTCTGATTTCTTTGCATGTCATAATTTTTTTGTTGAAAAAGTGAATCTTTTTTAAATAATATAATGTGGTGACTCTGGAAATCAGATTCTACCCCTTTCCAGAGATTTTTGTTACTGTTTGCTTTTGTTGCTGGTGTTTGCTTGTATAATGTCTTCTCTGAACCATTAAAATCTGTGTTCATTGCCCTGAAGTCTCTGCTTGGTTATAGTGCAGCGGCCAGCTAATAATTAAACAGAGATTTCCGTAAATGCCTTGAACCAGTAAATCTCCCATTCTTTGCCTTGGGGCTTGTACCTGTTGGAGCACACCTTCAACACTCTGCCAGGAGGCAAAGAAAGATCTTCTGAGAAAAATCATTTGCTAAAAAAAAGTTTAAGCCACCAATAAAATTCAAGAAAATGTGGATCTGTGAAGTGTAAGATGAGAGAACAGTGATAATATAGTAGAATGAGATGAACAGAAACCTGGTTGAGATTGTTTTTATTGCAAGAAAATGATAATATAAGAAATGAACAATGCTATAGCAAAATTTTTAAAACTGTACTAGATATAATAAAGTACTGGAGGAAAATGAGAAAACATCAAACTATCAACGTTGAGAAGATGTCAGGAATGCAGTAGTAAAATAATAATGAAAAATATGTGAGAGAGGAGGCAGAGAATAGAGCACCAAATCTGTGATCCACCATATGGAAAAGTGCTGTTTCCAAAGAAACAAGAACAAACGCATCAGAAGAAATCAACAAAGATATAACAGAAGAAGATCTGAAATTACAGTTAAACAAAGCTTTCAATGTACCTTTATGTTGCTCTTGTAGATGATAAAGTTTAACAACCTATACTAGTCAACATACCTATTTATTTATTTATTCATTCCTTCATGCAACAAATATTTATTGAGGACAGGCTTGGTGCCAGGCACTAAGAATAAAGCATGAAGGAAACAAAGTTTCTGCCTAATGAAGCCTAAATTCTAGTGGGAATACAGTCAATAAACCAGTAAGTATAATGTAAAGAATATTTACATTATAGTAAATATACTGTCAGAGAGTGATATGTGCTGTGAAGAAAACGGACACAGGATGAGGGGTTACAGAGTGACTGGGGGTGGGAGTAGGGAGCGTAGTTGGGAAGATGACATCTAAGCAGAGACCTGAATGACACGAGAGAGCGAGTCTTGTGGATCTCTGAAGGGAGAGTGTTTCAGAAGGAGGGAATAACACATGACAGGCTTCCAGAAGGGAATGAACTTGGCATTTTCAGGGAGAGAGGGAGAATGTCAGAACGGCTGGTATGAATTGAGGAAGAGGGAGAGTGGTAGGAACAAAATCAGAGAGGCAGGGGCGAGATTATGAATGGTTTAAAGGTCACCGTTATTCTAAGCGCCATCTGTGGGCAGCAGCACTGGCATTGCCTGGAAGGTCAATGCAAATTCTCAGACTTATGGAATCGGAATTTGCATTTTAACAAGTTTGTTGTATATGTGAAGAGAATCCACAGGAGAGATTTGGGTAGAGGATTTACGTTTTTAGAAGGATCCCTCTGGCTGTTGTGGGAAGAGTAGGCTGTAGGGGTTGAGGGTGAAAGCACGGAGACCAGTTTTGATGCTTTTATAATAGTCCAAGAGAGAAAGAAAGCGATCAGTAGCTGGGACCAGGGTGAGGGTGGTGGAGGAGGTGAGAAGTGATCAGATCAGTGGTAAATTTTGAAAAAAGAGTTACTAAAACTTGGGGATGAGTTGGGTGCTGGAGTTGGTGAGGCAAAGAGAAGAATCAAGAATGACTCTTAGGTGTCTGAACCTGAGCAATAAAATGGATGATGGAGTTGTTAACTGACCTAGGGAAGACTGAAGGAGAAACAGGGTGGTGGGGTGTGTGTGTGTGTGTGTGTGTGTGTGTGTGTGTGTGTCTGTGTGTCTGTGTGTCTGTGTGTGTGTCTGTGAGGAGATTAATCAATACTTCTGTACTGTATATTTTAATTTGTGATGCCTATTAGACAGCCATTGGAGGTGCTGAGTTGCCAGATGAATATGTAAGCTGAAGATCAAGGGCTACACCGGGACTGGAGATATAAAACTGAGATCAGTGTGCAGATGATATTTAAAACCACTGCACTTCAAGCTCACTGATCGTTGGCTCAAAGTGTAGGACCAGAAATGAGAAGATCAAGATGAAAGAGGACACACAGTAAGCGATAAAACCAACTGAGCACGGAATTTACTCCGAATATCATATATTTCTAAAAATTGACTCTCAGAAAAGAATTGCCCTAAATTTGAGTCCTTACAAAATGTCTCCTATGATGGGAACACATTCTCAATGTCTTTATTTTGACACAAAGTCCAGTTTAGGGAAGAAACGTTAACCTGAAATGACCTCAATCAATGCTGGTTCAGGATGATTAGAGATGGCACCTGACAGAATTGGTAAACAAGGAAGGCAAAGAAATTTGACACAGATTTAGTAATTATTGCTGGAGGTCTCACCTCACAATTGCAAGTGTCAGATGTCTTCGTAAACAAGCCTTTTAAAGCTCACTTTAAAATCAATACAGGAAAGTGTTGTCTGTGGAGATCATGCACATACACCACGGGGACAAATTAAACAACCAAAAACCTGTCCTGACTTAATGGGCTGCTGTGGCTTGGGATAAAAATTTCTGTGATGGCAAAAATATAGATTCAAACATTAATGTATCTCAAATGCTTCAGATGGAAATAAAGACAATGTGCTGTGGAAAATTGTGTTGAATGATTCAGAAAATGACTCTATTGATGACGAAGATACAGATGTCCAAGATGCTAGTGAAGAGTTGGAACAAAATTGTTTCTTAAAATATGAATGGAAAAAAGCAGTAAATTAAACTATTTTTATAATATATAATTTAAAATGTATATATGTAATGAAGTTATTCCAACCAAATCTATAAGTAAATATTTATTTCAATTATGCCCTAATGGCTTTTAATATTTAAGTTGGCCAAAGTTTTGGAGGATATTCTATATTGGAAAATGGATGGAGGTGCTTTATATTCTGGGTTGCCCTGTATTTAAGTATATATGGTATTGAAAATTCCTATGGCTATAAAACTAAATGCAAAGTTATGGCACTATCTCTGATTCAGAGGCACAAGGAAAAAGACATAGCTGGACCATGAGAAAACCCAAGACCCACTTCCCTATGTAGCATTCTGAGGCTGTGGCAAGGGCCTGAGTGAGAAGACCAAAGCCCCTCCATATCACATCTCTCTGACTCAGAGTCTAATACTGCTGAGGAAACACTCCAAACAAGGAGGAGAGTGTGCAGGTGTGCACACTCGCAGATGTTACCAAGGCAAAGGCAGAATGAGGGAGGGTGGGCACAATCGTCTTGGAGCTATTTTCACAACTATAACCAACACCATCAACAAATACCTGTTGGGGTGGGAATACTAGTGGCTTCCAACACAGAAAGCCTATGTTTATGAGCTGGAGATCTTTCCAATCTGGTTGATCCACACTCAAAAAGGGAAAAAAAATCTGAGTCAGAAGGAGCACCCGCAGTGGGACAGGACACTTCTCCAGCTCCACGTTGCCCTGAGGGTTCAACAAATACAGACGAACGTACCAACTTCCAGTTAAAGATGATGAATCGAACCCAAGCCTTGAGCAGGGCTCCCTTTAGGAATGCCATTAAAGCAACAGTAAAGGCAGTTAGCAACAACAAATAAGGTGTATATCAACAAGGACAAATAGGAGCAAAAGCAACAACAAAATTTTGGAAGCTGGAAAGCACATAGACAAGTGAAATGTATTTAGCCAAGAACTAAGATGGCTGAGTTCTAAGCCAGCAGAGGGTAAATCCAAGAATCAACTCAACTAACACTAAAAACACACACACACAACAAAACAATCAGCAACTGTTATCAGGTATCTCTGGAAGTAGTGATGAGCATTTGACCAAAAGTTGGAGGAGTGGTTGAAAGTCAGTTTAAGAGACAGTTGAACAACCCCACCCCAGTCCCTGCCAGACTCTTCACACCCAGCCTGAAGACTGAACATCTCGTCTGCACAGCAAGCATAGTTGAAGGAAACAAAAGAGTTAAGTAAATATATGCATCCCGGATCTTGAAATCCCCAAGGCTCTCAAGCAGGGGACTGTAAAAGTCTTTTCTGGGGAATCTGATCAGCACAACAGGAAACACCCTAAGATTGGGGCTGCCCGAGGAAATGGCCAGTCAAATTACCCACAGCGAAACTCGCAGCCCACAAGCACCACTCATATTTTCAGAGCTTCCAATAAATTTCTTAGTCTCTTATTCTTAAATATGATCTCATAACAAAGAACTACCAGACATCTGAGGGCAACCTCTAACGTGAAAATCAGAGAACAAAACAAGAAAAAGAGGGGGACATGATAGGCAAGACAATGGCCCTCTAAATTGTCCACATCCTCACCCCTGGAACCTGTGTGTATGTTACGTTACATGGCACTTTTGCAGGTTGAAGCCCGCAAATGCAATTGAGGTTGCTAATCAACTGACTTTGAGATGAAGAGATTGTCCTGGACTATCTGGATGAACCCAATCTAATCGCATGTGTCCTTAAAAGCCAAGAACATTTCCTGGCCATGGTCAGAGAGAGATGTGACCACTAGAAAAGAGTCAGAGAGATGTGATGTTACTGGCTTTGAGGATGAGGAAGGTGGCTATGAGACAAGAGATGGGGATGGCTTCGAAAACCTGGAAAAGGCAAGAAAACGGATTCCCCCTAGGGAACTCCAGAAAGAAACGGTCCTGCTGACACCGTGATTTCAGCCCAGGGAATCCCTATTGAACATCTACCCCACAGAACGGTAGAACAACACATTTGTGTTGCGTTGCTTTGTTACAACAGAAATAAAACCAATACAGGAGGATTTTTAAAAAAGAGATGTGATTCAGGAAGAAGGAAATCTCTTTTTAAAAAGTATTAATTTCCTCAAAGGAGTGAAGTATTGCAAGCACAAAATAGGCCCAGGATTCTATTTTAAGTAAAGCAACATCTGAGAGCAACAAAGTGCTCTTAAAGTTAAAAATGTGATAGAAAAATCTTAAAAGTTAACAGATACGGATAAGAAAACTTCCCAGAAAGTAGATCAAGAAGACAAAGATATAGAAAATAGTCAAGAAAAAAAACTCTCTAGGAGATGCCATATCCAAATAAGAGGAGTTCCAGAGACACATAAGGGAGCATGTCAGCAACAAAACAATAATAGCAACTTTGCCCAAAGAGAAGGACGTCAATTGCCAGATTGGAAAGGCCCGTTAGTACCAGGAAGAGAGACAAAAATGGACCCCTGCTAAAGTATATCATCATGAAATTTCAAAACACTGAGAGCAAAGAGATTTTTAAAAATATTTCTGATTATTTTTAGACCACCTAATCTGTCCTTTTCTGAGAAGAATATGATAAAAATGTCCAATGATAAATAATGAATCATCGACCTCTCCCTGAGGTTCTGTCAATTGTCACTCAGTATGTTTTAGTATATAGTTTTAAGTGCATATATTTTGTTAGTCATATTTTCTTGTTATATTAATCCTTTTACTATAAAACCTCTTGCTTTGTTCATTATATTTTTACATTAAATGTTATTTTGTCATGCATTGAAACTGCTACCCAAGATCTCTTGATATTTGCCTGGAATCCAGTCTTTGTCCAATCTTCTTTGCCTTTTTGTATTGTGTATTTCTTATTTTAAAAGACCATAATATTGGCTCTTTCTTTAAAAAATCTAATCTTAGGTGTCTGTCTTTTAATTAGTGATTTTAATTCATTTCCATTTATTGCAATTATTGTCTTATTAGAACATATCTCACAATTTACACTTGTAAGAATTTCTTTTTTTTTTTTTCCTTCCCCACTTTCCATTGGATAGGGGAGAATTTCCTTTTGCTGGTTCAAAAGTTATATATTTTGCTTTTGACCTTGTAGTGGTTGCCCATAATTAAGACCCATACTCAAGTTTGTTTTTCCCTATTTATTTCTTGAACTTAACAATACTTATATCTACTCTTCCTTATTTTCCATATTCTTCTAACATCCTCTTGATGTCTGTCTGATTCTTGTTTGTTGGCAATCTGCTTCATCTCCAAAAACACTTTGGATTTGTTTTTGATGTTCTTATGTGTTACTCTAATGCAGATGCAGGTTTTTCTTTATCTTTTTTGTTTGATGTTCTACAAGCCGTTTCCAACCATGGCCTCTCATTTTCAATTTTAGAAAGATGAATCTTCACTGTTTCTTCATATATTTCACCTTCTCTATTTTTTCTCTTCTCCTAGAGTCCTTACATTCTGAATATTGGCAGTTCTACTTCTAGCCTCCATATTTCAAAGCAATTTTTAAATATTTATTTTCTCCATCTTTACCATTTCCTGCCGCCTCTTGGAAGAGTTCCTCAACCTGATCTTCCATTTCATTAATTTGTTCTTCAGCTGTTTCCATCTTGCTGTCAATGTCATCTCTTGTATTCTTTACTTAAATTATTACATTTTTCATGTTTAATATTTCCCACTTGGTTCTTTTAACCCATTTCTTACTTTTTCTTCATACTCTTAACATCTTCTCTTATTTCCTCAATTATTTTTATATTTTATTAAATTCTGGATCCCTCTGTCTCAATAATTCCACTTCAGATGCGATGCATTCAGTCTCTTGTCCTTCTTTCATAAGAGATGCACATCTCAGGTGTCTAGTTATTTTGACCTGTGTGTTCATGATGGTATCACCTACTTTGCATGTAGGTGTAATGTCACAGGCCGGGCTCTCATCTGTGTTCCTTCAGATGATTGCAAGTTAAGTAGAGTGACGAGCCTCTGAGTTGAGAACCTCAAGCACCACAGAGTAACAGCTGGTCACTTCCCTCGGCTGCCACTGTACCTGACGACTCCCCTGGCAGGATTTCATTTTGCATTAGTCCCTCGCTCAACAGAGCACCCAGCTGTCCTGTGTTCACTCCACTGACAGTGGAGGTCTGGGCTGTTGCTTCCAATTTCTATGGTGAAATGGCAGTCAAAGGTGGTATTGGCATTTCAGAAGGAGTGGCAGGAGCAGAGCTTTGAAAAAGTTTTCCCGGGCCTGCCCGGTGGCATAGAGGTTAAGTTCATGCACTCTGCTTCAGTGGCCCAGGGTTCATGGGTTTGGATCCTGGGCACAGACCTATGTACGTCTCACTTAGCCATACTGTGGCAGCATGCCACATATGAAATAGAAGAAGATTGGCACAGATGTTAGCTCAGCAACAATCTTCCTCAAGCAAAAACACAGAGATTGGCAACAGATGTTAGCTC
This sequence comes from Equus asinus, assembly GCF_041296235.1. Classification (NCBI taxonomy): domain Eukaryota; kingdom Metazoa; phylum Chordata; class Mammalia; order Perissodactyla; family Equidae; genus Equus; species Equus asinus. The sequence goes on along the minus strand of NC_091804.1, from coordinate 34,376,963 downwards.
AGGGCCAATCTTCCTCAGCAAAAAAATAAAATAAAAAATATAAAGCTTTTCTCTATCCAGTAGGTTTTAATCCTGGTTCTGCATTAGAGTCAGATGTGAAGCTTTTTAAAAATGCCACCTCACCAGAGACTAATAAAATCAGAATACCTAGGATGAGACCTGGAGGTGAGTATTGATTTTCTCATCCTTGTATCCTGGGGAAAAAAATTTGAACCTACAAAACAGTTGAATAAAATAGTATAATGAACATCAGTGTGGTCTTCACCTGGATTCACCAAATGTTGCTTTCTCTCTCTCTCTCTCTCTCTCTCTCTGTGAGGTGGGGGTAGGAGTTGGGGGTGTTTTCTTTTGTTTTGCTAAGCCATTTGGAAGCAAGTTGCAGACATCACAACTTTTCATTCCTAATACTTCAACATGAACCTCCTAAGAACAATGACATGCTCCTACACATCACTGTTTTCTGGTATGAATATTTTTAAAAGCTTCCTCAGATGATATTTAATATGCAGCCAGGACTGAGAATCGCTGCTCTAACCTATCTGCCCACCATTCCTTTGCTTGCCCGGTTCCCACCCCTCTGCACGCATCAGTGCACACACCCCTACACAGATCACACACACACCACACACTGCACCACACATATACACACCACACACACGCACACCACACAAACACCACACACCATACTGCATGTATATACACCACACACACAAGCACGCTCCAGCCGCGGCCTTCAGACTCTCCAGGAATTTCCAGCAATTCTCTGTCAATTCCTCAAATCCACATTTCCTCCCATTTCTATAGTTTCTCCAGGGTAAAGATTGAGGGCGAGAGCCATCAACCTGGGCTACAAGGTCACCTTGACAGGAACTCGAAGCCCTTGGGCTCCGTGTGTATCTATTTTACAATGTTGATGTATTTGGTCAAATCCAGCTCTTGATAAAGCCCTGGAGAAATCAGCATTTTAGGCAAAACATAATAGTCCGGAAAAACTGAAGGCAATCCGAATGCAAAATAAAGTCTAATCTTAAATTTGTTCATAGTGTTCCTAAAAGTATATGAAACATTTCTTTCCTGAAAACAAAATACACAAAGACTAAATTAACCCATTTTGTCCATAGCCCCATTTCAGGCTGGGTTTCAAATGCCTGAAATAGTGTTTTAAGTAACATGACACAGTCTTCAAGTTCCCTTTAAAAAAAAAAATTTCTTGAAATAGGGCATCTTTACCAACATCTTTACCACATTAGATATTACAAAATTTTAATGGTTTTTCCAATTTAATGTATAAGAGATGATGTTTCAGTGTTATTTTAATTTGCATTTCATTGGACGTGGGCAAAATCAAGTATCTTTTTACATGGTAATTTAGTCACATAAATTTTATCTGATATTCATGTTAGCCCATTTCTTAAAAAGAGATTTTTAAAGGAAAAGTTAATAGTCTCTCCCTCTCTCCAATCCTACCTCAGAGTAACCAATATTTTCTGTTGGTTTTGTATCCTTCTAAATCTTTCTCTAAATGCATCCAAATATGGACACTTAAATGGTGTTAGTACGATGGTTCCAAAGCTACTCAGACACACAGAGGGGAGTGTGAGGCATGAGGAATCACCAACGACAGTCTCTTCCTGCTGGTCTGAGGCAAATGAAAACCCTAAATAGAATCCTAATCAAAGACGACAAAAGGAGACATAAGCAAGAACTTTACAACAAAAGACAAGGAAACAAACTCAGCAGCATAGGGATATGAAGAATATATTTCTGAAAATCGAACCCATAAGACAGATGACAATTTTGGGTAAATCTACTATTTTCCACTCTCTACGGAATGGGAAAAAAAAAGGTCAAGGACTCCAAAGAAAAAAGAATAAAAAATGAGATCCTATTAATAACAGATCAGGTCAACAAAAGAAAGGGCAATGTGAAGAAAAAACATTAAGGAAATAAACAACGCTATTGAAACATTTTTAAAATGGTGTAAGAAGCAATGAAGAGTAGATTCACCATTGAAGCAACCCAAATCAGCGAGGTGGAGGGTAGACATGAGAAAAATAATGCAGAATAGAGAGGCAGAGGACAAAAGAATGAGAAACCCATATGGGAAAGGCAACAGAGATTCGACATAGGATGGCTCGTATTCCTAAAGGGGAGACCAGAACTAGACAGAAACAACATTTGAAACATAAAAGGAGAAATCTTTCTTGATATAAAAGAGGACATCAAACTGAAGCCTGGAGCAGCCCACCAAAAAGAGGAAAGAATAAAAGACAATACCAAGGCAATTATTTCATTTTATGGATAAATAAAAATGTATTTAAATATCCACGCAGAAGAAGCAGGACCCTGACTCTGCCATACAGGTTGCTGCCTGAAGACAAAACAAGGTTGCAAAGAACAAAAAGAACATGATCCCAGAATTCCAAGCCCAGCCAAGGTGCCAGTCACCTGTTAAGGAAACAGGCAAGATGTTATTAAACATTGCAGAATGTGAGGAGGCGATCACCTCTACACTCTTTCTCCAGAACAAGTTGAATAAATAAATATTTTAAACATGGAAGCCGTATCACAGAAGAACTGCAGAGCACCAAATCCATCCAAGTTCTAAAGGTGGAATTAAGACTTGATAACTGTGAGAAACATAGTTATAAAATAGAATGAAAGCATTGAATTCCTCAACAGAGAAAGGAGCATAATACAAATAGTAACAATAATTTCTTTAGAACGCACTGGGACGAAAATTCAGGACACACAAATCTGACACAGTAGATTTGGAGCTGAGATTGACAGAGAAGAGAATAAAAAGAAGTAAAAATGTGCAATTTTCCTCCTCTTTAATAGAGCGAAACAAAGGACAAGGTCTTGCTTCTGAAATTGATGAATTGAAGAATCTAGGATTAATCAGTATTCAATTATGAATAGATCTAAAACACAGAAGCCATATAGTCACTACATCACTTTAACAACTATAAACAATACAGCCAAAGATACAAAGCAAATAATACTGTAAAGATCACAACGGTGAAAAACAAAATAGCTTAACAACATTTTTAAACAACAGAAATTATTATGACAATAAATAAAAATGGGACAAATCCATATTTTTTTAAAACTTACTTGAATTAAAACACAAAATACAGCTCCAGAATGCCTACAAAACACTTAAGTAAAACAAAATGATTCAGAAAGATTACGAGTAAGAAGAAAAGCAAAGATGTTCCAGGGAATGCAAACAAGAAGAAAGTAATGTTAACATCAGACAAAGCAGAATTCTCTCGAACATTCAAATATCAGGGAAGTCTGTTGCCATTTAAATAGTTCTAACCCATAATGAAAGAAATTTTTCCATTATTTTTACAAATTATGCAGGGCTCAATATAAAAAAGGATACAAAGCATGCACTGGAACTCTACAAACCCAATTATGAATGCATCTGCAAAATACTAAATAAAATATTAGCAAATAAACTAAATACTGTGTTAAAAGAAGAAACGCAAGGTTAAGCATGATTGTTGAAAATTCGATAGATGGTTAATATAAAAAGAAAATGAATAATCTCCATAAATGCCTAAAAACTGATTTTATAAAATGACCTCTATCTCTGAGAGCAATGTTTCATAAAATAATAGAAGGATATTTCTGTAGCACGACCAAAGAAAAGTTACACACCACATCAGATGACCACTGGCATCATGTTGGATGAGAAGACCTATGGAGGCATTCCTGTTAAATCATGAGGACAGACAAAGGAGACTGCTATTATCACCATTTTCCCCTCTCTTCTGAAGTCCTACCAAAGTCACCAGGGAAGAGAAGGAAATAAGAGGTCTATATATTAGGGGAAAAAGCAAAGTGATTAATCACCACACATTGTATAATTTTCTACCTAGAAAAAAAACCCAAGAAAATCAATTAAAAACCTGTTAGAAATAACAGTAGTTTTCAGTAAAGCAGATGGCTTAAAAATAAATATACTAAAATCAATAGTTTTCTTAGATTTCCAGCAATGACCAATTAGAAAATATAGCGGATGAAAAAATTGCATCCATGCCAACGATAAAAAGCAAATCGCCTAAAAATAAACTTCTAAAAATATGCATGATCTATATGTAAAAGGAACAACTGCTTAACTCTACCACAGCAGTTAATAGCAGTAAAAAAAAAAAAAAGAGTTTTTGAAGATAATTTGGCAGTGTTCATCAAAATGGCAAATGAGCATACCCTTTCATTCAGCAAACCCGTTTCCAAGTACCCCACGGAAATCCTACACAAAGTACAAAATTACTATATTCAGAATGACTCAAGCATTTTGACCTGAGTAAGCGGATGGACAGTCGTGCAGTTTCCAAAGTTAGCAAAGGTTATCAATTTGGCAATAACAGTAACGGCCTCAGACAGTGCTTACCCTCTGAGCTGGCGATGCCATTCCTAGGAATTTATTCTTAGCAAATAAGCGTGGCCATGCTCAGAGTTAGTTTATTGGAAATTTATTGCAATGGTGCTCATAATAGTGAAAAAATGCAAGCAAATTAAATGCTTAACAATGGAATATTGTGGAGCACGTAACATTTATGTAGAAGAATATTCAATGATATGGAAAGGCATGCACGATACACTGTAACATGAAAACTCGTGCTAAGGGACAGCATGTTCTGCACGTATAATGTGATTGAAATTTTGTTGAAGACAAACTCTATGGATGTGCATATGCCTGGAAAAAAACTAGAAAGATACCAACTGAGTTGTTGACGATAGTTGTCTCTGGGTTATAGGTGAGATTTTTAATTTTCTTTCTGTCTATACAGTCATGCACCAAATAATATTTTGGCCAACGATAGACCGCATATACGACGATAGTCCCGTAAGATCAGTGCCACGTAGCCGAGGTGTGTGGTAGGCTGTGCCATCTAGCTTTGTGTACATACACTCTACGATGTTCTCACAACAACAAAATCGCCTAAGGACACGTTTCTCAGAATGTATCCCTGTCATTAAGTGACACTCGACTGTATTCTCTGAATTTTCTCCAGTAATTGTGTTTTACTTTTGTAAAATAAAAAATGTTTTAAAGTGATTTTTTTCTTCGGTGCAAGGTCCCAAAAGCATGCAACCTGCCATCTTGACCGTGCTGAGCTCTTTGTGCTTTGGGGAAAGTTTCTTTTCCTCTGGGGGCCTTCAGCTCCTCATCTGTAAGCCAGAGGGCTGCTGATGGCTGAGGTCCTTTGAGCACTTGTCAGGCTCTCTGGTTCCCTTTAAACTATCACCGTTAGCCCGGAGGGGCCTTTTATGGCACTGCTCAGCAGGCCTGATACTTGTTGCTGGTTAATTCACTCTCCCATGACAGCAGACGCTGGCAGGTCCCACCCATGACCCCTGGGCCCTGATCATTTCAGTGCTGACCCAACTTCTAATTGTCATCATCTGCATGTCTTTGCCTGAGGGCTTTCTCAGGTGGCTAGAGATCTCTACCACCCCAGGACTCAACCCCCTGTAGCCCTTCTAAGGGCTGAGGACCTAAGGAATCTCCAACCAGGAACCACCTTCCAGCAAAACCCACCCAAGCTGGTGTATAGATACCCCAGCTCCCTCTCCTCACGGCTGGTTCCCAGAATTCCCCCGTGGGATTGACCTTCAGTTGCCCATCACAGTAATGGGCTTGACCATGCACCCCTTACTGGCTTCCTTCCCTTCCCTGCTTAGCTCCCCACCCCCAGAACCCCTGCCATGCATCCTGGGATCACCTTCCAAATAAACTACCCACTCTGGGATCCTTGTCTTGGGGTCTGCTTCTGAGCAACCCAAAGTAAGATAACCCACACTCTCCATCTCCCCTCCCCGCAAATCTCTAACCCCCACCGCCTCGCCTCCCACTCTCAGCTGTTGACCTTTCTCTTTATTTTGTGGAAGAAGTAGAAGCAATCAGAAGACAAAAATATCAACGGGCATTCACAGAAAAATCTCTACAAGCCAATAAATACGAGAAAAATGCTCAGTTTCACTGGTGATCAGGGAAATACAAATTCAAACAACTGACAGACCATTTCATAAATACCAGATTGGGGGTGGGGAGACCTAACAACATGAAAAGTTGCAGAGGAGGGAAAAACAGGAACTCGCCTACATTCTGAGGGCTGGGGAGAGCTGTTGGCACCCTCACCTTGGAGAGCAATTTGACAACATCTAGTAAGGCTGGAGATGGTCACGCCCTATGACCCAACGATTCCACTTTCAGGGAAATACCCTAGAGCAACTATTATACGTGAGCTCAAGGGCATTCACGGCAGCACTGTTATTATTAGGAAGAAAAAAAGGAAACGACCTAACTGCCTGTCCATGGGGGACTGAATAAGGAAATTTTAAACCATTTTACACTACAACACTATACTAAGGCAAATGAACTACACCTACTTGTCAAAAGGTGAATAGATCTTAAAGCACATGTTAAGGAAAAATAAGTTGCAAGAGGACACACACACTATGCCACTATTTCATGTAAATATCAGAAGCCTCCCTAACAATGCTGTACCTTGTCTGTGATGATAGACAAAGCAATAGGAGTTTGGAAACATGGGTAGGACATGTTACTTTAAAACGTGAGTAATGACAGTGGTTACCTTTGGGGATTGGGATCAGGTAGGCTCCAGGTGTATCTATAATGTTTCTTTCTTCAAAATAATTTGATTCCTTTTCTTTAAAAGGGAAGGTAGATGAAGGGAGGGGAAGAGAGAGAGTGAGAAATGAGAACTGACCAAAGCAAGAATAGCAAAAGAGTAACAACATTTGCTAGATCTCAGTGGCAAGTTTGTAAATTTTGCTTTGTAATAATCTCTTGTTCTTTTCTGGATGGTTGTAACACTTCTGAATTAAAAAAATTTATTGGGGCGATGGAAATGTTCTATGTCTTGAATGTGGTGGTAGTTACACGAATGTGGGCTTCAGTCAAAGCTCCTGAAGCTGGACACCTAGAATGGGTGCATTTTCTCACATGTAAATTATACCTCAACAAATTTGATTTTCAAAACAGAGAACAATTAAATGAGATGTTGACTGGTGGGTGCTCAGCCTCTCCTATGGGACCTGGTTCCACATGGAAGCCGAGGGAGGGGAAGAGATGCCACAGAGCCTGGGTCCGCTGTGAGGGCCTGTCCCCCACACTTTAGGACCTCAGGGCAAATGGGACATGCATTGCTTTGGGGGCAAGAGTGGGCTGAGCCCCCCTCACATGGTTTGCTGAGTCCAGTTTCAGAGCTTTGGGGGCTGGGGGAAGAACTGACTCTGCTTCTCTGGTGAGTTCATCATGTTCCCTGGCACCTCAATGTTCTCTCCATTTAATTTTTCAGAAGCAGCAACAAATCAGAAAAGAAGTATGCCTTGAAATAGCTATTTGGATGAACGTGACATTTGTAGGCCAGCGATAGAAACTGGAAGAGCTGATGTGTTTGCAACTCAGAGCCTCATCTCACGGCCCACACTCCCAAATGAGGTAGGGGAGAGCGTTTGCCTGGATGGAAAAATGCAGCTCTCTTGACAGACTCTTGATGAGGCAAGGAGGGGAGGGCAGGCAGGCTGGCTAAAATACATTAAACACTCACCCTGTGCCAGGTCCACTGTGTCGTTTCATCCCCAAAACACATATTATCACCTCCCTTTTAGAGATGAGGAAACAAGCCTAGAAAGGGGATGTGTTATTTTGACAAAGAAACAAAGTTAGGAAGCATCAAAGTTGGATTTGACCCAGTCTGGCTGATGCCAAATTTCTTACGTTATGCCTACAGCGAAGAGAAGGAGCTCAGCAATTATTTCCTTCCTTTTGTCTTTCCTGGGCTCCTCTTTCTTCCTTCCGGAGGTAAGTGAGGTCCAGAGAGATGGGAGGATATGTGAAAGGTTGTGGAGCCATTTTAGGGGCAGAACCAGGACAGGGTAACTAACTGGGTGATGAAACTGAGGATGATGGAAGGAGGCAGGATGAGTTGCAGACTTCTGTCTTGGAGTCAGGCACAGAGATGAGGGGCCTCCGCAGGAAAAGGAGCTGTTGGTGGGAAGCGGACGGAGGATGTTGGATTTGAAGCATCGCTCAAACGACTAATGAAGAGGCCTGAGACAGCGGGCCATCTGGTTCTAGACTCACAGAGAGGGAGGTACGCTAGGAAGATGAGGATCCTTCCAAAAATGAGCCTTGTTGTGGTTAGACTTTCTTCTCAGAGTCTAGGATGACCCCTCAGTGTTAGGAATGGATAGACAGTCCGATGGCCTTGGAGGAGAGAGGAAATCATAGAGAACAGATATACAAACTAAAGAGGCACGTGCATGTGGGGACAGTCAGTGAAGGGGCAACGGCCATTCCCACCTAACCATGTCCTCAAGGCATCACTGGGTCACTATGGTGATAGTCATAATGATGATCCTTAACACCAAGAAAATATTAATGAATGTTCAGTCCCTTATGTTAAATAAGGCGAGACGTTTAAATTCACTTGATATTGATTTCCATTCAATATCAAGGCAAAATGATGCTTAAAAGAGTAAGTTTTAGTTTCTAAGAATGTTCACCTGGGGGAAACTCCTTCAGGGAAGAGGTTGTACTGGAAGGAATAGCTTGGGTCAGTTTTTTTGTTTGTAAACAATAGAATACTTGCTACCTTACCTAGAGGTCCATCCTATAAAGCACTAGCTTGGTCTTTCTCGTCCCCCTTTCATAATTCCTAGGGGTCCTTGGAACAGTTTGAAAAACACTGGGCTTATCTAATAAGGTTATTTTACAAACGGGTAAACTGAGGCACAAAGAAAGGAAGGAACTTGACCAGGGCCACCCAGAAATATAGCAAAGCTCAGGCTAAAGCTATGGTCTGGAGCCAATTTCCTGGTTTAGAGTTTATGAAATCTGAAAACATAAAAGCAGAAACAGCATAGGATTCTAAGCTTTCTATTCCCACCAGAGGGGTGAAGCCCAGAAATGTTACATAACTTGATCTTGGTCACACAGCCAAGACAAGGATCACAGTGTTCTTTCCTCTGTGTAAACCATATGAAGTGGTCAGTCCCACAGTGGAATGGAAAAGGGGTTCAGGTGGAAAATTCCAACCCACGGAGAGCCAATACTTTTGTGAGATTTCCTCCATTTCCAATAGGCAGAGGAGAAACCCATATTCACATATAATTGCACTTATAACACTTGCTTTTAATGATGGCGAATTTTTGCAGTTGCTTATCAATGAGATAGAAAAAGTAATAATAAAAATTTTAAAACCCTGGGTAGTTGTTCCAATTAAGTTCAATTAAATATAGCCTTAGGTAGAGTAGATATGGTGAGCAATGTCTTGTCAGAATCCAATTTGCCTGACAAACATACTCGCCAGCAGACAAGAAGGTTATTATTTCATTTGTTGAAAAGGAGTGCAGTGTAGTGGAAAAGAGACAAAATTTGGAGTCAAACAAATCTAATCCACATCAACTCACTAGCCACAGATGAATGAAAGCCGCTATAAAATGAGTATCACAATATCTACTTCAACAGGCTACTAGAGGATTAAATGAGACAATAGACAGGAAAGAATGATTTAAAAATGCACCCCAAATAGTAATTACAGTCACTTCTAAAATATGAAATCAAATGACTGAATTATTTCATGAGGTTTTCTTTAAAATTATCTGAAACATTCAAGGAAAGATGGTACATAAATCCAGGCTTACTAAATATCCCTCTCTGCAAATTGAATACAACAAACAAAAACAAATTTAAAATAACCAAGAATAAGCCAGCAGTTCTGAAGCTAAGGAGGGAGCCCAACCACCTGGATTGACTTTTGAAAAATATCTTCCCCTGAAAAAGAATTGGAAGGAAGCCCTGAGAATTGATATGTTGACCCTCTCTGCAATGGCGAAAATGTTGCATGAATGAAATTCCGAAGAACCACGTGGCATCACCTTGTTTGGTGGGTGGGGACAGGGAGAACGCACCGTCCCAGAGTGGGTACGACGGAAGGTTGGTCTAGAACAGGGTTTTCAACCTCACACAATTAACACTTCGGACTGTGGAATTCTTTGTGGTGGAGGCCATCCTATACAGTGTGGGAGGTTTAATAGCATCCGTGACCTCTACCCAATAGACGCTAGAAGCACCCCTCCCAAACTGCGCCAACCAGAAGTGTCTCTAGACTTTTCCAAATGTCCGGGGGCGGGGAGCAATATCGCCCCTGGAAGAGAACCACTGGTCTAGAAGCCCTCCCTTACTCCAGAAAATAGCAGGTTGGCCAAACACAGACAAACCTACCCTACTTGCTTCTAGCTGAGAGGGAAGCAGAACTCCGTCAAGAGATAAACACCAGCACAAAACACTCTGACAGCAAACAAAGGCTTTATAGAATGGACAGGAAACATCTCCTGTGGGCGAGGTAGCCCAGGGAGAGATGTGGAATGTAAAGAATGACCCGCTTGGCCTCTCTGCCTCCGTGTGGAGACGCAGAGGAGCTGGAATCCCCAAAACTCATCTCACAAGAAGGCAGAAGAGCATGGCTGCAGCGATGGCCTGAAACTGACTGCTCTTCTAGCAAAGATGTGGCCTCACAGGTGAGCTCTGAAGACGTGGTTTCTGAAGCTGGGGACCATCCGAAACTGAGAGCGTCCCTCCTTCCCAACACCCCCGCCGGATGTGCTCCCAGCCAGGCAGAGGGGCTCCCCGGCAGGGCTTTAACCACGTGCTGTATGGAGAAAGCCATGAAAGGTTCACTGATAACCATTGCCCAGGGCCCCACTCCCTCCTCTCCCACCTTCCAGGCAACAGAAGAGCAGCCTTTAAGTTCAAGATACGAGGAGCAGAGAGAAGGCTCAGGTGAACCGGGAAGGACTCCAGCTGTTCTAAATTTTGGCAAATAATAGACCTGATAAAACTACTCTGGTTCAAAGATAAATAAGCTGAAATAACAACAGCAACAACAAAATCACATCAAAACTATGGAGATTTTCAAAAAAACAACAGTAAAGGAAGAAACAGACCATGCTAGAAACAGATAAAGCTCCATTTTGGAAAAAGACAGGAAAGAGGAAAAAAAAATCAGACCACAAATGCATCATAGTCTCAAAGAAATTAAAGATAAGATGATAACTCAAGAGAATAAGATCAGAAGGGCTGCAGAACCAAGGGAAGAAATTACGAACCAGAGTAATACCACACGCTACTAGTAAACAGATAAGAAACAGCAAGGGCAGAAGTAACACAGCAGAGAAATAAGTTGAGAGTATTAAAGATAATCTATCGAAAAATCACACAAAATGCAAAGGAAAAGGTCCAAGAGTTAGCGACAATTTAGAGAAGATGATTGTTGTGGATGACAGACAATAGAGGTAAACACACAGAGCAGGAGTCTTAAAGAGAACAGAGCAAATACATCATAAAAATAGTCCATCATATAATAAAGGAAAAAACTGACTGCAAAGATTGCAAGTGTCTACGGCATTGCAAAAACACTATTAGGGAAAGATGAAAATTTACATATATTCTGATCAAGGTGTTCAACTTAAAGAATTTAAGAAGGACATACAGAAGCAAGCAGCCAGGAGTACCAAGTTTCCCACTAGAGGAAGAAAATCGGGTGGCCCTCAATTTCCCCTCGTTAACGTTTGATGTCAGAAGACCGAAGTAACATCTGAAAGTTTTGAGGGAACGAAAGCATGACTTAAGAATCTTATACACAACAAATATTTCCTTCATATTTATTCAGGGACTATAGGGTACATCAATATTTCCTTTAAAAAATGTTTTGATGGGGGCTGGCCCCGTGGCTGAGTGGTTAAGTTCGCGAGCTCCGCTGCAGGCGGCCCAGTGTTTTGTTGGTTCGAATCCTGGGCACGGACATGGCACTGCTCATCAAACCACGCTGAGGCAGCGTCCCGCATGCCAGGACTAGAAGGACCCACAACGAAGAAGATACAACTATGTACCGGGGGGCTTTGGGGAGAAAAAGGAAAAAATAAAATCTTAAAAAATATATATATATATTAAAAAATGTTTTGATGATAAAACCCAGGCAACCAAAAGATAACTCAAAATAAGAAGTTAGGAATAAGGAAGCTATTGAAAGAAAAGACAAGAACTGAGTCTTGGATCTTTTTGAAGGTAAAAGTAAGCCTGAGTAATTGTGAAAATTAATATTGTCAAAATGAAAAGTATATAATTCCTAAAAGAAAATCTGTATTATGTAAAAATAAACATCTATAATGAACGATGATAAAAATCTCAGATCACAACAAAATTGAGATGGAGAGGAAATATGAATTCTTAGATTTGTGATCTTTCATAGCAAAGAGTCAATCCATACTGTTATACACGGTTTTGTTTCCTGAGCAATCAAGGAAAAGGTTTGAGTGTATTACTTTTTAAAAAAGCAAAAACATATGATAAACTGTATCAGTAACTGTGAGTTGAGTTGAGGGCAGAGAAAGTAGGGGGCAAGGAGAAGGACTGGGCAGGAGTTGAAAGCAAAGGGATTTTTTTTTTAAGATTGGCACCTGAGCTAACAAATGTTGCCAATCTTCTTTTTTTTTTTTTTTCTGCTTTTTCTCCCCAAATCCCCCCAGTACATAGTTGTATTTTTTAGTTGTGGGTCCTTCTAGCTGTGGCATGTGGGACGCTGCCTCAGCATGGCCTAATGAGCCGTGCCATGTCCACGCCCAGGATACGAACCCACAAAACCCTGGGCCACCGAAGCAGAGTGTGCGAACTTAACCACTCGGCCATGGGGCTGGCCCTGGGATTTTCAAGGATGTGCCAGGCAAATACAAACTATGAGAAACCAGGATGCATCATATGAATGTCAGAAAAGGTTGAATTGAAACCAAAAATTACTGACTGAGAAAAAGCATCAGCCATAATGATAGAGAATGTAAGACACAATGAGAATAATTGTCGTGAGCCTTTATGTTTCAGGTAATGTATCATCAAAATACATGAAGCAGGGCCAGCCCTGTGGCCTCATGGTTAATTTGGGCATGCTCCACTTCAGAGGCCCAGGTTCAGATCCTGGGCATGGACCTACATTGTTCCTTAAGCCATGCTGTGGTGGCAACTCACATACAAAATAGAGGAAGATCAGCACAGATGTTAGCTCAGGGCTAATCTTCCTCAACCAAAAAAGAAAAAGGAAGATTGGCAACTCAGAGTGAATCTTCCTCAGCAAAAAGAAAAGAAAAGAAAAGAAAAAAATATATATATGAAGCAAAAACTATAGATAAATACAGAGTGAAATCAATAAAAATACAAGGGTAGGAAATTTTAACTCTATTCTCTTGGTTTTTGACAGTTAAGTTAAATAATTAAGAATATATATAAATAACCTAAATGCTATAATTAATAAAATTGGTCAAATATGAGTGTGTGTGATAGATTAAACTCTGCACAGACAGGGAACAGAGAATATTCTTTTTCTTCAAATGCCAATGTGATATTTGCAAAAATTTGCCATGTGCTAGGCCACAAAGGAAAATTCTAAAAGTAGATATATTACAGTTCACATACTCTGATCTTGATGCAATAAAAGTGTAAATTAATAGTAAAGTCTAAAGAAAAATAGACATTGAGACATCTCCTACCCTCAACAACTCTTGGCTCAAAGAAGAAATCAACTTAAACAGCTAAAGCTATATTCAGAAGAAAATTCATAGGCTCACACAGTTACATTCGAGACAAATGTCAACTGATATGTCCTCAGACTTCAACAGTCTGTGGCCACAAAAGTAATTTTAAGATCTAAATTACTATGACTGTCAGCCTCCCATCTCGCCAATCATAGTCCATCATTCCACCGGGTGCCCCTGGAGAGCATTTCTGGGGACTCTCTTCCTTCTATGTTCCACAGGTTCCTCCTGATCATCACTCTCTCTCTCTCCCTCTTTCCCTCCCTCTTCTTTTTTCTTTGGTTAACAACCGCAAGAAAGCTGTATGCAGTGATGGAACAATGGTGCCCCCTGATTATGGCGGTGATTCCACAGATCTACATATATGCTTAAAATTTACAGAACTGCCCATCCCCCTGAACAAGTCACTTTTACTGTCTGGTAATTTTTTAAATACAATTAAGGGAAAAAGGTAGTGATCCAAAGCATTTGGAAAGAAGGCACGTTCTGAACTTTTTAAGAAAGCAGGCATATAAATGACACTAAAAGCTGAAAACAAGAAAAAAAAACTGATCTCAAAACATTAAATAAAAATTTTAAAAATCAATTACAGCAGTATATTGACTAACTACCATAATATATCCAAGCAGGAGTTTGCTCCAACACTACAAGGATGGTGCAGCATGAGGAAATCTATAAATATGATTCATCACATTAATAGGTCAAAATAGAAAAATGACAAGATCATTCCTTAGATATGCGATAAAATGAAATCTCCATTTCCAATGAAAAAGAATTTTAAAAATAGTTTTATAACATTATCAAATATACACGTTTAGCTATCTACAGATATCTTTTGGATGAAGATATACATATGTCTCCAATAACCAACATCTTACTCAAAAGTCCAGCAATAGGAGCATTTCTGATAAATCAGAAGTAAGATCTGGGGCTGGCCCAGTGGTATAGCGGTTAAGTTTACATGCTCTGCTTCAGCAGCCTGGGGGTCACAGGTTCAGATCCTGGGCATGGACCTACACACTGTTCCCCAAGCCATGCTGGGGCAGCATCCTGCATGCAAACTAGAGGAAGATTGGCACAGGTGTTAGCTCAGCAACAATCTTCCTCACCAAAAAAGAGAAAGAAAGACAGGAGATCTGGACATCCACAAGTAAATAAGAAAATAAAATAAGGCATAGTTTTTGGAAAGGATGCAGCAAAATATTTGTGTATTATATAATTGTCTTCCTAGAAAACCTAAGAGAATCATTGATCAAACTATTAGAGATAATATAATAGTGCAATACAATAATAAAAGAATAATAATATAATAATTCAGAATAATATATGCATTATAATAGCTCAGGAAAACAGCTCATTACAAAAACTTTAAATAATAAAGATAGCTAATATTTGTTAGTAACCTACTATACACCAGGGACATTGCCATCAAATAGGCATTATTTTTATCCTTCTGGTAAAGAGGAGGAAATTGAAGCTCAGAGAGGTGAAGTCACCCGCCCACAGTCACACAGCTTGTGAATGACAGAGCCAGGATGGAAACTCAGGTAGTCTCATTCCAAAGCCCATACCTTTAACCAGCAGGGACTACTTCCTCCCAGTGTATTTTCACAAGTAACAGCTAGTCAGAAAATACGATGGAACAAAATACTCATTTCCCAGTAGCAATGAAAACAAGCAAATACTTAGGAATGAACATAACAGGAAATGTGCAGAATCTCTAATGCAGAGAAATATAAAGCACTATGTCGGGACATAAAATCTAAGAAAAGGCTTGCATGAATAGTGGTAGATACCTTCTTCTAAGTAGAATCTAACATCAAAAAATACAAATTCCTTGCAAAATAATATGAAATTTAATGTGGTCCAAATTAAAACCTCAAAAACATTTTGGGGGATCTTAATAATTCTAAACTTTGCCAAGAAAAACAAATATACAGCAGAGAGCTGTGAAAATTCTTTTATAAGAACAATGAAGGGGGATTTTCCTTGCCAGCTATCAAACACATTATAAAACTATAGTAATCAATGTAGTAGTCCCCCCACAACCAAGAGGATATGTTCCAAGACCCCTGAAACTGTGGATAGTACCAAACCCTGTACATCCCAGGTCTTGTCCTGTACATTCATATCTATGAAAAAGTTTAAATTATTAATTAAAGTAAGAGATTAGCAATAGTAATAAAATAGAACAATTATTAACAATATACTGTCATAAAAGTTATTGTAGATCTTAGCAACCCCACCATATGATTTTTTTCCCTCGCCTTATTAAGTGGAGAACTCTCACTTTTTAACTGAAAGGAAGCATTTAATGGCTTCTGTTTGGTGAACCCAAATTGCCAGCATCACTGCTCTTGTGCTTTGGGGCCATTATTAAGTAAAACAAGGGTTACTTGAACACAAGCACTGTGATACCAAGACGGTTGATCTGATCACAGAGACGGCTACTAAGTGACTGGCGGGCGGCAGGTAGTGTGTACAATGGGGATCCGCTGGACAACGGAGGATTCACGTCCTGGGTGGGATGGAGTAGGACGGCGTGAGACTTCATCACGCGACGCAGAATGGCACGCAATTTAAAACTTATGAATTGTTTATTTCTGGAATTTTCCCTTTAATATTTTCGGACCGTGATTGACGGAGGGTAACTGAGAGCTCGGAAAGTGAAACTGGATATGGAGGCACTACCGTCACGTGGTGTGATGCCTAAAGAGAGAGAGAAACCAGGGAACCAGAGTGGAGAATCCAAAGTAGACCCAAATATCTACCGAAGTTTAATTATAACAACGGCAACATTTCAAGTTAGTCAGAGGATTATGGATTACACAACAAAAGACATTGGGATAACTGGCTAGCCCTTTGAAAAAAACAAACAAGCACACCTAGCCTTCCTCCTAATACCAAAATACATTCCAGAGATCGATGGTTTACCTATTTCTTACATTATTAAAATGCTAGGAAAATGTATTTACATAAAAATTGAGGAATAGGAAACCCTGAAAAAAGAAAGTTAATTTGATCTTGTGAAATTTTTAAATGGTAATGAACAGCATGAACAAAACCAAAAGACAAACTGTAGCATATGACCAAGAGCCAAGGTCCCTACCGTACAAAGAGCTCTTTCATATTATTAAAAAAATAGCTGAACTTAGTAGAAAAATGGGCAGAATAAATGAATAAGCCATTCAAATAAAAAAGAACATGAAAAGATACTCTAGCTCACTAATGATAAAGAATTCGAATGACAACCTTGACATTTCTTTTAAACCATCAAGCTGGCCAAATTCAGTAAACGAAAATACTGAGAAGGACGGGAGCGTGGAGGAGCTGGTCAGGGACCAAGCAGGCGGGGCTGGATGGGCGGAGGGAGGATCACGCAAAGTCAGGGGACTGCGAGCCTGATGGCTGAGGCAGCTGAGTGGTGAGGGAGGCGTGGGCTGACAGAGCAGCCAAAAATGCAGGGTGGCGAGAGGGATGCTGAGCCGGTGGGCAGAGAAGACAGAAGGCAAGGTTGGGAGACGAGTTACATCAAGTAAATAAGGAAATCAATTGGACAAATAAGTGGAAATATTGAAGATAACGAGAGCCAAGATTTTCACTGCCTAAGAAGATATTTACAAACGTAAAAGAGGAAGACCAGAAAAAACCCTGAGGCGTTGGATTGAAATTCGAGGTGTCAATATGAACTCATGGTTCTATAATATATATACAAATAGATATGGAAATAATTTACAGATGAGTAAATGACTATATGTGTGTATACATACACACAGATAGATAGACAATAGATTACAGAGATGCACAGATAGATACAAACACATGTACACAGACAGATACATAGGTAGATAAAAGCAATGACAGCCCAGTAGCAATGAGCATACTGAGAGCCCAAGTCTTGATTTTAAATATCATCCTCCGCTGAAATGAACCAGGGCTAATCAAAGAAATGACTGATTCCAAGTCTGAGGCAGGGAAAATGGAAAATGAGAAGATGAGCCTAGAAATTGTTCATAAATTGTGCCAGAAAGTAAGGAAATGATCAGTGAATGATGGAGTCATGTCACAAGGGTACAGTGTCCTTGAAGGGGCTCCCACTGGCCAAACCTGGGACAATTTGAGCATCAAAATAAAGGATGATAGAAATGGATTCTAAAATAAGAATCCATGAGCTCCAGCTGATACATATAAATAGGAGAAAGAGAAAATTTTTTGCTTACAATAGAAGGCCAGTTGATAAGTGCAGAAGGAACGATAGGAATAGAAAAATCCCCATTTGGCGACTGTCACAGAGGTAGTTGATCCGGCAGAAGTCATCTAAGGAGGAGGTTTGATAAATAATAGAATATTGACATAATCTCAGAAAGCCTCCCCACAATATACTGATCAATTAAGAAAGGGAAATGGTGAGTTTAAGGTTGAGAAATCTGGCAGGCACCAACATGGCTGGGAGAGCAACATTAACCTCTCCAGGGTGGGATGGGTCCCTGTCCTGTGCCTCCTGACACGGTGCGCTGAGAGAGCACAGCATCATTTCTATGGTCTTCCTGCCCAAGAAGCAGGGCCAGAGTCTGGAAGTGAGCAAACATCAGGCAAATCTGGGTTGACGGTCATCCTAGAGAACTAAGGCCCACACGCTTTAGAACTGCTGAGGACTCAAGAGACGAGGGAAAACGGAGGAACTGTTCCAGATGGGAAGAAACAGAAGGCACAGAAGAACTAAGTGTAATTCACATTCTTGGAGAAGATCTTGGACCAGAAGGGAAAAGGCACATTGTCAGGACGGTTGAATTGAATGGGGTCTGTGGATTGGATGGTGGTCTTGGTACCGAAGTTGGTCTCTCGATTTGGAAGGTTGCGTGGGGATCCTGTAGCGCAGTGAATGTGGTCTGGGGAAAGACACTGCGGTGCTCAGAGAGGATGGGGTGTTATGTCTGCAGCTTGCCCTCCAAAGATTCGGAGGAAGAGTAGTGGAGAGAGAGCGAGCATAAACGTGACAAAATGTCAACGATTTGAGAATCTGGGTGAGGGGTAAATCGGGGTGCTAGGGACTTTTTTGTACTGTTTTAGCAACTTTTCCAAAAGCTTGAAATTTCAAAATACATTATTTTTTAAAAATACTTAATGTTAGTGAGGGAATAGAAAAACAGACTCTGGTGATAGGATTGTAATTTGGTACAACTTGTAGAAAAGGCAATTTGGCAATATCCATCAAAATAAGCTTTTCCCTGAGCTAAAAAAAAACATAAAGGAGTATGCAAAGATATGTATGTTATAAGAATATTCAGTGCAGAACAGATATAAGCTTGAGAAATCGGAAACAACCCAAGTCCTGGTACCCATTAGTGGTTATCGAAAAAGTTAATCGCGTCTACACAACGTAATTCTCAGCTGCGCTGAAATACTAAAGTATTGCTCAATGGACAAACCCAGAAGGGTGTTTATGACACAGTTTTGAAAAAAATTCACTTATTAATTTGGTTATTAGTTCAGCAAATATTTATTGAATCCTATTATGTACAAGTTATCTGGCAAGGTATTAGATTTACAAAGATGAATAAAGTACAGTATTTCCCCCTCCAAACCTTAAATTCTAGCTGAGATTCTGTTATTATTTGTCTATAGACAAAGAACATTTGGGATATCTTAGACGAAAAGTGCAAGGTGTAGAACAATTTTCATGGGATGCTATTTGGAAAAAAAGAATTATGCAAATGGTAATGTAAGTACACGCACGGTGACAAAAAGCCTGTGGGATGTATTCTGCTCCGTTATCAGTGGCTCTCTCTGGGGAAGGAGTTAAAATGGGGGAAATTTCCCTTTCGGCAGTGTTTTGAAATTTTTACAATGAGCAAGTATTGCTTGTATAATCTGTAGGGGGGGAAGCAATAAAAATACCTATGACTAAGAAGAAATAAACAACATAATGTCACCTGAGCACAAAGCAGGGAGAAGATGGGTCTTCGTCTCTAAAATCGAGATGCAGCTTCGCCCCAGGAGAGATCGACCCAAATTATTATTAATTGCAGTTGTAGGCCCGAGCGCTTTGCCATGTCTGCAATTTCAAAAAGTAAACAAACATCTTGTTCTCAGGATAATCCTGAAATGTTTATATTTGGTTTTCCTGAGAGTGGATGTTCTGTGACTCACCAGGGCTGGAGGGAGGAGAGGGCGGGCTCTGTGCGTTCCTCAGGTTTGCCTCCCGCCCCTGTGGCCCTTCATTTCAGCCTTGGAGGTACATTCATCAGGAGCCCCTGTTTAGGCTGAAAAATCCTGGGGCCCAGGCCCCTCCCTGCTCCCCTCTAACTCCATCAACGACGGGGAATCTTCACGGAGGGGTGGGTAAACTCAGAGACGAAAAAAAAGTTACATCTTTCTCTTCACTCGCCTCTAACTGAAATTTAGCATTTCCTTCCCTTGTGAATGCCGACGACAAACCACAGCATTTGCAGCGCCCGTGACTTTGTCACCACGAGAAATCACCTATGTTTTCATGTCACGTTACTGTCCCTGCTGCTCTCTTGAAAGATCGTTTATACTTATCATCATTTCAGAAGCATGATACTAATTAGACCTGTCCCTACTTCTTGTTACTTATGCGTTAATAAAGAGGCACATTTATTACTCTCTCAAAAATATGTTTTTTTAAATATTTTGATAACTGTATTTCAGTATAATTGGAATCTTTTGTAATCGAATGTATTTTATTTTATGCATTTGAAAGAGTTGCTCAGAGAGGGGGTCCACGGCTCAGAAAGGTCAGGAGCCTTCCTCTGCCTCTCTCCTATAAGGACAGCTACGATTATACTTAGGGCCCACCCCAATAGTCCAGGATAATCCTCCCATCTCAAAACCCTTAACCTAATCACAGCTGCAAAGACCATTTTTCCACCCTAAGCAACGTTAACAGGTCCCAGGGCTTAGGACCTGACATCTGTTATTCAGTCTACTATGGGCAGTAAAGGTGGACAGCCCAGACCTGGAGACTCAAGCAGCCAGGCTCCTCCCCCACGGCCGCTGGCGACCTCGGTGTTGCTGAACCCGGCGGCTGACGCTCCGTCTGCCTCTTACTTGTCCCATAGCAGCCTGGTTCTCCTCCTGCCCCCCTGCCCACTCCTTCGCAGTCTGCTCTGCTGACCCTCCGCTTCCCCCCAGGTCCCGACATTCAGCCCTTGGCCACCATCCGGGCCGTGGCTTTATGTCCCTATATGCCAGTGACTTCAGCCCGGACTTGACTCCGCACTCAAACTCCATAAATGCGGCTCGCTCTCAGCATCTCCACTCTGATGTGAAGGAGGCCTTTCAACCCCCAGGTGTCCAAAACTGGGTTCCTGGTCTCCCCCTCACCCAGTCCACCTGCAGCCTTGCTCATCTCAGTTGTCGGCAGCTCCAAACGTCAGCTGCTCAGGCCAAAAACCTGGGTGTCCCCCTGGACTCCTCTTTTCCTCTCACACCCCACAGCCAACCCATCAGCCTGCCTTGTCGGCTCAACCTTCCAAACACAGCCCAGGGTGAACCGTTCCTCGCGCCTCTGCTCCCCCCACGGCAGCCCCAGCGGCCATCTTCTCTCACCTGGATTTGGCGGCCGCCTCCTCACTGGTCTCACTGCCCACCTTGAGTGAGCTTTTCAGAAGGTGAATCAGAGCAGGTCCCTCCTCCGTCCATTTCACTCGGAGTAAAAGTCGGGTCTTGCAATGTCCCATGAGGCTCTGCATGTTCTCCCCCTCCCTGTTTCCTCTCTGAACTCGTCTACTGACTTCTCTCTCCTCTGCTCACTCCTCTCCACTCACACTCTTTACTATTCCATGAATATGTAAGGCCCGTCTCTTCCTCAGGGACTTTGCACTGGCTGTTCCCCTTCCTGAAATACTTTTCCCTCCAATATTCCCATGATTAATTCTCTTGATCCTTTAAAGTCCTTGCTCAAGGTTCTTAAAAAGGCCAACTCTGACCACCCTATGAAAAATTCCAACCCACCCCCCACTCCCAAGATTCCCAATTCCTCTTCCCCAGCTCTGGTTTTTTCCAGAGTATTTACAACCCCCTAACACATACCATTGACTTATTTCTTATGTCTACTGCTTAGTCTGCCTCCCTGAGACGGAATGTAGAAATTGTTGTCTCTCTTGTTTACTGGCTTCTCCTTTGAGCCTAGAACAGTGCCTGGTATATAGTAGGTGCTCAATAAATGTTCGACTGGATGCAAGAGTGAATCACTGAGGGAGGGGCTGAGGGAGGGGTGGGAGTTCAGGCTCTGAGAGCCCTCTGTCTCCAGGACAGGGCAGGGCAGGGCAGGGCGGGGCTCAGGTTTGGGCGTGCTGTGTTTGAGGTGACCCGGGCTCCCAGGGGAGAGCTCCGGGCATCAGCTCTCCAGGACAGGAACGTGGAGAGAGCTCTAGCTGAGCAGGGAGCCTGGCCTGAATGACAAACCACAGCACCCCCACCCCAGGGTCAGGCAAATCCCAGCTCCTCCCACTACTCACCATGAGATTGTGGGTGGGTCCTCTCATCTCGCTGAGCCTCAGTTTCCCCATCTATAAAATGGGGATGGTCACTGTACAGCCTCCCACGGGGTCATTGAGAGGATTAGAGATGATGCTCAGAGCACCGAGCGTGTGAGGGATGCTCCTGTCTCCTTTCCAAGGGCCAGGGGGCAGGGCTGGCAGCAGGGTCCCAGGAATCCCGTTCATCTCCCAGCCCTGAACCCCTCATGCTCTGCGCGGTGCAGCCCTCCAACCCCTCTCTCAAAGGGCCAGCACTCCTGCTGTGCCTCGTCCTGGAGCCCATGTGACAGTTAAAGCAGACACTGGCTTTCTGCAGGAGTTGAGCTAATGGCCTCTGACCCACATAGTGGAGTTGTTTCTGCCTATTGAGCCTCGAAGACATGGAGGCTGGTTGGCAGAGACACCGTCACGGGTGGGAGGGGCTGGGATCTGGGTCAGCTGCCCCCTGCCAGTGATCTGGTCTCAGTGGCTAAAGGCAGAACCCGGACAGACAGAATCAGCGTATGACCCCAGGACCGTGTCCACCAGGAGACAGAGTCTCCACATTATAGCTCCTTGTCTCAACCTTGCTCGCCCTCCGCATGGTCCCGTTGCAGCCACCCAAGGAAGGGCAGACCCCAGCATTTGTCCCCTGTCTGTGAACCTGATGCTTCCAGCTGACGCTCCTGCGGAGGATGATCACTGGCCAGCAGGTTAACTCAGAGGCTGCTCTGGGCAGCTGCTCTCCTGAGAGGCCAGGCATGGGAGCCGGGCTGGGGCCACTTTGCAGGCGGTAAGGGACCTTGGACACCTTCCCCGGCAGGGTGACGCAGGATAAAGCCTGCATTCCCTGGAGCCCCTCACGGCCCCTCTGGGCCTCAGTTTCCCCATCTGTTGAATGAGGACTCTGGGCAGATAATCCAGAGATGTGCTGTGCAATATGGTAACCACTAGCCACATGTGTCTTGAAAGTGTAAAATACACTCCAGGTTTCTAAGACTGAGTCCAAAAAAACAACAAAAACATAAAATATCTCATCAATAAATTCTTATTTTGATTCCCTGTTGAGATGATAATATTTTGGATATATTGGGTTAAATAAAATACAGTATTAAAATTAACTTTGCCAGTTTCTTTGTACTTTTTAATGTGGCTACAAGAAAATTTTAAATTATATATGTGGTTTGCATTATGTTTCCATTGGATGGCACTGCTCTGGAGACCTCAGTTTAAATCTTTTGAGGGGTGTGTGGACATGGGTGCTACAAGTGTGTGCACGATGTGTGCGTGTGTGTGCTGTGTTGAGGTATGAAGTCAGAGGAATGTGTGAGCACAAACGTGTACGCATAGACGTGTGTACATCCATGGGTACGTGAGAGCACGCTACAGAGTGAGGATGTGGGACCCAGGCTTGCCTTCCCCAACCACGATCCACGTGAGTGTGGCCCTCCTCGAGCAGAAGGCTCCTTCACTTCCGCCACCCTTCAGGGACTCATAGAAACCTGCGGGTTAAGGGTCTGGTCCCCTTTTTATAGGTGAGGAAAATGAGACCCAGACACTTAAGCGTGGTCGATAGATACCTTCCATTCCACCCACACCCACGAAAGCAAAGAGGCAGGACCCCAGCCATGAGTCTAGAGGAAGAAGACACTCTTGGGGGCTGTGTTGACTGCTCTGTCATGTGTTCTCTCACTTAAAAATCTTCACAACAGGCTGGGGGGTACAAATGAGGGGACTGAGGCTCAGAGAGGTGACGTAATCTCACCCTCACGCCCATTGTACTAAGACACCGTGGTCCACCCAATGGCACACAAACTAAAGAGTGGAGGGGTCGTCCTTGCCTCCATCCTCTCCTGCGCCCTCACACCTACCCCGTCATCACCAGCTCCTGTGGGGTCCACTTCTCAGATTCCTCTCCACTATCATCTCTCCATCCCTATCAACCCCACCCCACACAGCGCTCGTCAGCTCTTCCCATTCATTCTCCCCAAAGCCACTAGAGGGAGCTTCTCAAACCACAAATTAGGTTCAACGCTCCTCTGTTTAAAACCCTTTGTTGGTGCTCAGTGCTCTCAGGATAAAGACCAAAACCCCTAGTAAAGGCTCCCGGGCTCTCCCAGCTCTGCTCCAGCCCATCTCTCCATCCTCATCTCTCACCATGCTCCGTCTTGATCACTCTGCTCCAGCCCTCCTCGCTTTGTTCAGCTCCCCAAATGCAGTACCATGCTTCCTACCACAGGGCTTTTGTACATGCTGTTCCTTCAGCCTGGGATGCTTGTTGCTCCCATTGTTGCCTAGCTGCCACTGACTCATCCTTCACATCAGCTCAAAGTCATTTCCTCTGCAAAGGCTCCCTTGACTAATATAACAATATGATGATGATGAAATGATTTTTAAAAAGTGACAGTTTTAACTTTTACCATGTACTCAGAACATTCTAAGCATTTTGCATGAGTTAATTCACTTAAATTTCACAAGAAACCTATGAGGCAGGCACCTTAATCGTCTCCATGTTACAGATGAAGAAACTGAAGCACAGAAAGGTTCATCAATTTGCTTGTGGTCACACAGAAGCTTAGCTCCAGAGCCCTCACTCTCTGGACCAAATCCTATATTATACACACTCAGCACCATGGTCCTCTCCTCCACAGCATTCATCACATCATCGCCATAGCCAACCTTTACTGGGCAATTGGCACGTTCCAGGCACTGTTATAAGCGTCTCAGGAGCATTCTAACTGTTGTAATTTTACATTCGTTTGCAGGATTTTGGCTATATGACAGTTCAAACTGTTCACATTCTTAGTCATACTCTGTTTCACTCGTATCCACAACAGAATATGGGTTAAGGACAGGAAGCCTGAGGACAGCAAATTTGAAATACAAGTTAATGAGCATCACCGATATGATGATGGCTCATTGTGTGAGCCTCGTGGTAACATTCGTCGGTGCCATCTGATCACGGTCCTTACAAAGCACATCCATATGCTTCCAGCACCTCCCAAACCAATTATAAAGAGGGGAGGTTCAGGGATGGGGACAACCAATTTGACTTTTCATTTATTGGAGGGAAAAAAGGAACCCACAATGCGTTCCTTGCCTAGGTCTTGCCAACACCAACCTGAACCTTCTCTCTTATTTAGTCAATTTGAAACGAAACCTCAAAATTAACTAATAAGCCAATGGCTTTTCTTTTAGCCACAAAATGCAAAAATCTCTAACATCAGGCCATGAAAGAAGTTTTTCTCTGTTTCAATGATGAACACATGATTAAATGTCAATCTACATTTTAATATGCATTTGTTCCCCACATCAAACATGATATGTCATTTAAAGAATTATTTGTCAGCAAACTGTGCAGTGTGTTACATAATTAATTCAGAATAAATTAATTGTGTGTATCTCTTTTTAAAGGAGCAAGATAAATGTCTCTTTCTATATAAGAATTGTATTAAACATGAACTTTGTAATACAATCTCTAATAGTATGATGATCTAAGTAATTAACCACTTAACATATACCATATGAAAGAAATGAGATCTATGACAAATCTTCTAAGAGGGTTGGAGAGATTATTTTTACTATGAATGAGGAATTATTGTTACCATTGGTGGGCACTCCCTCTAGGCTCGGTTGGGGGGAGGACTGTACAGAGAGGATGTGACTGGCCGCTTCATGGAGCTGGTCACTCAGGGCAGAACGGAGGCCATAGGCCAGGTCTTCTCCTTTCCAGCCTGGATGGGGTTCAATCCTCAATCCTAAAACAGACCCCCCAAAACGTCTGTGGGTCTCTCCCAGCCGCTAACTGCCTATCACCACCCTCTACTCTCATTGGCATCTCTCACATCTCTGCTGGCCACGCCTTTGGTCCTATGGTTCCCTCACCTCCTCTGGGAAGGCCTCCTGCTGCCCACCGTCAGATCTGGTCCTCATCCTCAGCTCCTACTGAGTGTAGTTATTTAACTGTGTCATGCCTGCGCCTCTCGTCTCCCTCCCCCGCTGGACTGTGGCCTCCTCTGGAGGCCGGCGGGACCTCACACATCTCTGAGCCCTCTTTGTCTGGCCCAGTGGAAGGGCTCACTGTAAACAGAGGCTGAGTCAGCCCTCAACTCCTGCAGGACTGGGATCTCTTCTAAGCCAGACTCACTCACTTCCTGAGGGACAAGGTCGCTGGGTCCAGCTGGGCCACAAGGGTAGACAGAGGCCTTATTTAGAGCTGTACATTCTGGAAAGAACTCGGGCCAATCCCTTCCCCCTTGGGGGCCGCAGTGTTCTCACCTATCAAATGGGAGAGAAGTCCCCACCCAGGCCCAGAGGGGCCTCAAATAGTCAGCTTCGGCAGGTGTCTTTTCCTCCACCAAACAGATCTGGGCCTGACCTTGGCTCACACCGTCATCACTCCGTCTGCAGACCAAGCCGCCAGCACGTCTCACCTGGGCTTCCTGCAGCCGCCCTGCCCCCACCTTCAGTCCACCCTGGAACCAGTGGGATCTTGTACAGCCTGAGCCAGCTGGCATCCCTCTTCTGCTCCGACCCCTCCAACGCTCCCCCGCATGCCCCTACTCAGGGCTAAAACACCCTCATGCTCTGATTCTGCTGACCTGGCCAAGATCAAACTGCCCCTCCCTCTCTGTGCCCTCCCTCTCCCCACCCGGGGCAAGAACACACATGGTGAATCTCCTCCTAGTTCCACAAACGCGTCAAGCTTTGTCTCCATGTGCCTGGAGCACTTCCTCCCCGTCTTCAAGCAGTCGGCTCCTCCTTATCCTTCCGCTCTCGGCCTAAAATCTCCATCCCTCAGAGAGGCCTTCCCTGACCATCCTATCTGGAGCAGCCAGCCCCCCCATGCTTTCAACCACAGCAACATCTGTCACCTTCAATGCACAGGTCACGTGAGTAATTAATTAATTTGCGTGCTGTTTTATTGTCTGTCACCCACAAGCTTTGCCTACTCGCTGCTGTTTCCCCAGCATCTGAAACAGAGCCCGGCACATAGTAAGCACTCAATAAATATTTGTTGAATGAATGAGTGAACGAATGGCTGAGGGTGATTACGCGTGGCCCGAAGACCTTGAGGGATGTGAGGGCAGGTTATTCATAAATAACACAAAACAGACTTACAAATAACTCTTCACCTTGAAGAAGTTTCTTTGCAGCTTGACCTCTGGCCAACCCCAGACCCTGCAGACGCGGCCTCATCTCCCCCAGGGTTCATCCCAGGAGGAGCACGCTCCACTCCGCTCAGCCAAGCCGGCCAGGACTGGTCAAACCATGAGCAAAGTGTATTTTAAAAACAGCATAGGACAAACCGCCCCCCGACCACAACCGGTGGGAATGTGATTAGTTCTGTGACACAGAATTACTGCCCCCTCTGCCACTGTGCTGGAGAGAACGCCCTACGGTCTGAGCCTCTGTGGCCTCAACTTTTAAAATGGAGAGAATTCCACCCCCCCACACACAAGGTTGTGAGGCTAAGATGCCAGAATTCGTGAAACAAACCCTGCATGGTGCCTGGAGTGTGGCCGCTCTGGGGACCCATGGTAGTGTCTCTCCAGTGCCACCTCCTCCTCATTCCCTTGGCAGTCTTTGAACTGGGGAAATTCTGGAATGCAGACGGTGTCTCTCGGTATTCGGAACCAATTACCAGGTTTCTGTGGGTGTCTGGCTACCTCTTGGGGCCATCAAGAGTCTTAATTAATTATGATCTGAAAGGGTTTGATGTTCCAGGAATAAAAAGGCATGAGGGAGCCAAGACTATTTTAAGGAACATTAATTATTTAATGGACATTATTCGTAGAAAATTGGGACTAACTGTTAAATATAAATTTAAGGTTGGGAGCACTATGATTATTTTAACCCTAAATCCCATTTTCTCTCACCCATTATCAAGAAGAGGCTGTAGGTCTAGCTCAAGAAAGAGAACGTGCTAGTCTGAGCTCTGCCACGGACTTGCTGTGTGACCTCGGGTAGGTCACTGCCCCCTCTGGGCTCAGTTTCATCATCTGTTAGGATCTGTACTAGATGGTCTCCCAGGTGCCTAAGTGCTGACACTCTCTGGAATACGAGATGAGTGCCGCTGGAGCTGGGCTCATCTCAGGGTACTTCAGAAATTCCCCATCCTGGGCCTCACCTCCAAGGTTCTCATTCAGTGGGTCTAGGGCAGGCCCCAGAATCTACGTTTCAACAAAGCTCAGAGTGAACCTGTCCCAGAAGTTTTTGGGCCAATCTCCAAAGAGAGCCGGCTGTGACTCTGGGATATCCAGAAAGGACCCGTCAGAGGAGATTTGGACATGAATGACAGCCATTTTTTCAGCTGCCTGCAGCTCAAAGGGCATGTTAAACTATAGGCAAACGAATTTGCCCAGTCCTTGATTGTCCTCTTTATCAAAGTTTCTGTGGTTAGTTCTGGGGTCAAAAACATCAAGATTTTCTCTGTAATTAGCTCCTAATCAGTTCACTACAGTGACTCTCCGAGGAGAAGTCATAATTCTTGTCCACAGGAACTGAAGATGAGACACACACACAGCTAAGCTCTCTGCAAGAATTTACATAAACGGCTGTCCTGAACACACAGAGAAGCTCGAATCTGAAACCGTGGGGAGTAATCCACCCATCCATGCATCTGTTCATCTATCCACCCCACCATCCATCTATCCATCCATCCAGTCATCTGCCCACCCATCCAACTCACCCACCCATCCATCCGTCTATCCACCCCCACCATCCATCCATCCAGTCATCCGCCTACCCGTCCAACCCCCACCAATCCATCCATCTATCCACCCCCACCATCCATCCATCCATCCAGTCATCCGCCCACCCGTCCAACTCACCCACCTATCCATCCATCTATTCATCTATTCATCCACCTAACAATCCATCCATCTATTCATCCATCCACTCATCCACTCATCCATCCATCTATTCATCCATCCACTCATCCACTCATCCATCCATCTATTCATCCATCCACTCATCCACTCATCCATCCATCTATTCATCCATCCACTCATCCACTCATCCATCCATCTATTCATCCATCCACTCATCCACTCATCCATCCATCTATTCATCCATCCACTCATCCACTCATCCATCCATCTATTCATCCATCCACTCATCCACTCATCCATCCATCTATTCATCCATCCACTCATCCACCCATCTGTTCATCTATCCACCCCCACCATCCATACATCCATCCAGTCATCCATCCACCCGTCCAACCCACCCACCCATACATCCATCTATTCATCTACCTAACCATCCATCCATCTGTTCATCCATCCACCCCCTCCCTCATCCATCCATCCCTCTAGTCATGCATCCACTCATCCACTCATCCACTCATCTGTTCATCTATCCACCCCCCTACCCATCCATCCATCCATCCAGTCATCTGCCCACCCATCTATTCACATCCATCCGTCTGTTCATCTATGCATCCCTCCAAGAAATGCTTATTGAGGACCTACTACGTGCCAGGCACTGGGGATATGGATGGTATACAAGAAAACTTGATCTGTACTAGGCATACAGACATCAAACAAGTAAACAAACTAAATAACTACAACTTGTGAAAAATGCTATGCAAGGATCAAATAAGTCTCTGAAGTAGAGAATGGCAAGGTAGGAGAGGAAGAAACCTACCTTGAGTGAGTAATCAAAGGAGACTTCCCTGAGAAGGTGACATTAAAGCTGAGATCTGAAGGCTAAGAAAGCACGTATGACAAGTCTTTCAGACAGAAAGACCAGCAAATGCATGAACTTCTTGGGAACTGAAACCCTCGCTAGTCCAACTACCCTCCCAAGTGGTCAAACAATGTTCGAGCTTCTGCTCACATACTTTGGGTGATGGGGAACTCACTGCCTCTAGGAACTGCCCACTCTGTTGTTGAGGACTTTGGTGGTCGAATTTCTTTCTCATCTGAACCCTGTAATGTCCACTAACTGGTCCATGATCTCAAGGCCACCCAAGTTACTGCAAGCTGGTCCACAAGACAACTCTGGCAATGATGCCCCAGGTAAGCCCCCCTTAGCCTGATGCAGCATCCTATCTCCTTCAGCCGTGCTCCATCAGCATCCTAACTGCTTCCCACTGCCCCTGTTCCATGAGCCATGTTTGCCTCATCTTACGAGCATAGAACTGATGAGGTCTGACCAGGATTGCAACAAGCAGGGCTCTCACCTCCTTTATTCTGGGTGCTATACCTCTATTAATGCAGCTCAGGGCATCCAAGACTTTTCTTCCTCCTTCACACTGATGAGGCAGTGATCATTACCCAGAGGAATATCTGGCTCTCGTTTCCTTTGAACCCTCAGGCTCCAGTTACCCTTGTCCACGCACCCCTCAGCTGACTGTGTGACGAGTGTGCTTGGCCAGAACCCTTTAGGCTTGACTGCTCCCTCACTGCCGAAGCAGCATGCTCCCATAAACACCCAAGGATGGCAGAAGTCGTGTCTATATTCCTCTGCACCGCATCCCTGGTGCCTGGACGGTGTCTGCAACATAGTAGGTCCTTAATAAGCCCCAGTGAATGGCTGACAGATGAGCGAAGGAATAACCAGCCAACCGGGGCTCTGCTCCTGGCTGCCTCTTCCCAACTGGGGCAGTTTCTCAGCCCCTCAGAGCCTCAGTTTCTTCATCTACAAATGAGTCTCCTAGTGCTCTTCATAAGTAACAATGTGTCCACAGAACCTGAGACAAAGCCTGGTGCACAGAGCGCTCTGGAGAGAGACCGTCTCCTGGTCCTGGGCCTGGCCCTCTGGGAGCCACTGACAGCCAGGTGTTAAGGTGCCTCGTTGGTGCTGAGCACGGATCTCTGGGTCCGGGGCTCAGTGGGTTTGGGGTCAAGGAGAACGATCATTAACATTTATCGAGCACTCACCATGCACCAGGCACGTGGAGTTACTCATCGCGTCCTCACGACAGCTCAATGAGACGGACCCAGCTTACATCCCCATTTTACAGGTGATGACACCGAGGCACAAGGAGCATAAGTTTAATGGCCAGTAAGGGGCAGAGCTGGGTTTCAACTCGAGAGGGCTTCAGTTTCCAAGTGCTATTCAACCTCTCGATTACTGTGCCCTGGGGCCTGACGGCAGTCTCCCTCCCTGGGAGCCGAGTAAGGGAGCAGGGGCTAAAGGCCCCCAGCCCTCAGGGCTTGCTGCAGCTGACTGTGCCAGCATCCCCACCAGCCTTGAGCACAGATGGAACTGAAATGGCCCTGTGGAGGGATCTGGAAAGGTGTTTTTCAGGATCTGATGGTATCTTGTGCTTGACTATTTTTGTGCATTTGTCAAATGCTTACTGTGCACCTGAGTCTGTTAGATGATATCACAAGTGTTATCTCGCCCATCCCCATACCAGGCACACGAGGGAAGCATCTCTTGCCCCCATTTTACAGATGAGAAAGCTGAGGCTCCAAGAGCCAGAGGTTTCCATGCTTGCTGCCTTTCTACCCCCTGCACCTAGAACATGCAGCCTCGGTTTTGCCTAGGGCCCCAGGCTCCGTCAGAGGCCTGGAGGGGAGGGTTGGTGGGGAGGGGTGAAGGTCAACGTGGGGAAGAGGAATACCGGGCAGCCGGGCAGGTAGGGCGTTAGACAGGCGTGGACTCCTCGGCCCTTGGCCATGTGAGACCCCAGGCAGGTTCGGTGGCCTTCCTGAGCCTCAAGATCTTCGTGTGCAAAGCAGAGAAAACACAGTTTATTACCGAACAGATTATGAGAGAAAATGCAACAGAGCTCCAGGCAGATGATTGGAGCTCAGCAATTTTAGGGAGATAACGGCAGGTGAAGGACAGGTACTGGGTGGACAAGGACAACACGGAGGAGCAGCCACCACTGTAGAAGGGACAACAAGGGTGTAGGGGAAACCCGGGCCTACCCTGTTACCTCTTCTCAGCGCACCTCCCCACGCCTTCCTCATGTCTCCCTGCACCTCATCCAGGCCACACTGTGAGAAACACCCAAGCACACTCTCTGTGCCAGGATCCTCACTCCTACAGCAGTAGCCAATTACTCCTGGTCAGCAGCCCCAGTGGACTGGACTCCCCTATTTTAGGAACATGCACCTCGCCCAGGTGCTCAAGGAATGCACAGAGTGGGTAAACTTCAAAATGAAGCTTATCCTCCAAAAATGAAGCATAGAATTACCAACGGATCCAGCCGTCTCGCTTCTGGCTATATACTCAAAAGAATTGAAAGCAGGGTCTCAGAGAGGTGCCAAGCTCACAGCAGCATTATTCACAGTGGCCAAACGGTGGAAGCAACTGGAGTGTCCATCGCTGGATGAACGGATAAGTAAAACGTGGTCTACGTATATTGCAATGGAATATCACTCAGCCTTGGAAAGGAAGGGAATTCTGACACATGCCACAGCGTGGGTGAACCTTGAGGACATTATACTAAGCAATAAGCTCATCATGAAAAGACAAATGCAGTATGACTTCACCTATATGACGTATCAAGAGCAGTGAAATTCATAGAGACAGAAAGTAGAAGGGCGGCTGCCAGGGGCTGGGGGACGGGAGATGGGAAGTTGCTGTTTAATGGGTATAGACTTTCAGTTTTGCAAGACGAAGAGTTCTGGAGATGGAGGTGGTGATGGTTGCACAACAATGTGAATGTACTTAACACTACTGAGCTGTACACTTAAAAATGGTTAAGATGCTAAATTTTATGCCGTGTATATTTTATCACAATTTTTAAAAACTGAAGCGTGACTCTCCCTAGAGGCAGGCTGTGGACTGTTTGACCCGAAGTTTCCACAATCGTGTGAAAACACAATAGACCACAGGCCCCGAACCAGACGTGCCTTTCATTCACGATCAGCGATGAGAACAGGGTTCATTAGATATCTAATGATTGATTTTATTGAAAGGCCTGCTATGTATATTCAGAATCAGCTTGCCCTGCAATTAGCTAAAAGCCACTTATGACAGGAATTCATACATAATCGCTAACAGTGGAGTCAACTTGTAAGAATATTCCGCGCATTTAATTGACTTTTAAAAGAATAGCGACGGCGAGCTAATTAAATATCAAGTTAGGGAATGTGTTAATTGATATTTAATAAGGATGTCAATTGATGTCTAACTAGCCAATATGTCTCTTAGAATACGGTAATTAGATGCCTAAGGATCTTTCTCAAGGGGATTAGGAATTGAAGGCACTGAGGATATAATTGAGTAATTTTTTTAAAAATTACAGATTGCAACTCTTCCTGCCGACTTTGCCTGGATCATAGGACCATTTATGAGCCGCTTGGCCTGGTTTCCAGGCTGTCCTTACGTAGAGATTCACAGAGCCGGAGCAGGCGCCTGTCCAACATCTGTGTAAAAGTGGGGCCCAGGAGGGGGCAGCAAATCCTATCTGAGCCCTCCACCAAGTCAGGGACGGGCTCTGCCTCCAGTCGCCATGGCTGATTTTAGGTAGGCACATGCAAAGGTCCATGTCCAGAGCCTGCGAATGGAGTGTTCCCCCTGCCTCTCCACTCCCACCCCTGCCCTACCCTGAGACTCTCCCCCCACCTGGATGCCACCACAGCTGAAACCACACAGCCCAGGACCTTTCCTCCCTGTCTGTTCCCTGGGGACAGTAAGAAATTTAATCAAGAGAGCCTGGTATAATTTGGGACCAATAACAGAAGTTCTCCTGCCTCCCAAATATGCCCATCAAACAATATCAATGATAATAGTCCCTTTCAATGATGATAGCACCCATTCTTTCACTCGTCCAACGTTCACTGTGTGCCAGTTGTGTGCCAGGCAGTCAGCCATGAGCCAGGGATCCAGGCACGGACTCTGCCCTTACAGGACTCACAGTTCAGTGGGGAAGAATCAAGACAAGTGACTCAAATGTCACTAGGATCAAGTTCATGAGAAGTTTGATATCATAGGAGCCCATGACGGACCTGACCTGGTCTGGGTGGTCAGGAAAGGTGCCCAGAGGAAGCCATGTTGGAGCTGAGATTGAGAGATGAGTCAGTGGTGGCCAGCTGAGGGGATGGGGAGAAGGAGGAAAGATCATTCTAAGCCCTGAGATGAGAGGATGCCGGGAGTGTTGGTTTGAGGTAAAGACCTGCAGGCCTTGAAGGCCATCCATAAGATCTGGACTTTGCTCCACTTATCTCCTGCTGTGTAATAAACCACCTAAGCAATTGCCATTTCATGCCTTCCGTGGGCCAGAAATTCAAACAGGGGACGACACGAATGCCTTGTTTCTGCTCCTCAATGTCTGGAGTGGGGTGGGGGTGGTGACTCAGCGGCTGAAGTGACAGGGATCTAGAATCATCGGAGGCTTCCTCACTTACATATCTGGGTCCTAGGCTGGAATGACTCAAAGGCTGGACTCGGCTGTGGCGGTCACCCAAAACACCAATATGAGGACTGCCCATGGCTTGGGCTTCCTCACAACATGGTGGCCTCATAGTGATCAAAACATCCACATGGTGACCTAGGGTTCCAAGGGCTAATGTTCCACCAACAAGACAGAAGCCACGTGGCCTTCCATGACTTAGCTTCAGAAGTCACACAGCATCATTTCTGCAGTGCTCTATTAGTTGAAGCAGTCACCACCTAGATTCAAGAGACAGAATATAATTTACAGCCATGTTTTAAACCACCACAGATCTTTATTGTGAAAGCAGCAGAAGCCTGTGAAAAGATTTAAGCATAGGAATCATATGATCTCATTTGCGTTTTATGGTCATTCTAACTAGAGTAGAGAGGAGATAGTCAGGGGTAGAATGGAGGCAATAACTGATAAGGAAGTAAGCCATAACAATGGACGGATGAAGGCAGTGGCAGCAGAGATGGAGCAAAGTTGGAAAATTCTAGAGACTTTTTAGAACATGGGATCAACAGGACTTGGTGATGATCAGTTGTGGGGGATGAGGGAGAGGAACGGTCAAGGATGACCTCCCAGCTCCTGCCTTGACTATTGAGGAGACAGTAGCACCATTTCCCGAGATGAGAAACGCTGGATGGGGTGGTGAGGAAAGACAGGTTTAGCAAGGACGAGTCACATTTAGTTTGGGATGAGTTGAGTCTGGGATGCCTTAGGGGCATCCGGGAAGAGCTGCAAAGTCTTCCATGAGAAATGCAGATCGGGAGCTCAGAAGAGATGTATAAGCTGGAGATAGGTGGGAACTGAAGCTGTGTGTGTGGTGAATGATGTCATCTAGGACCAAGCCTTGAACCACTCCAACTGTGGAGGTCAAGGAGAGGAGGAAGGGCAAAGGGAACCATGAAGGAACAGCCAGAGGGCCAAGAGGAAAACCAGGGAGAGGTCGGATTGCAGAATCCAAGGGCAGGGGAATTTTCAAGATGAAGGAAACGATCAGTTCTATCAGAGGCCACCAAGAAATCAAGAAAAGTGAGGGTCCTTCTTAAGAAGGGATGCTAGAATTTGAACATAGATGGCCAGACACCAAACCCTGGGTCCTTTCTCACTTCCAAGTGGCATGACCTTCATGAATTGTGAGCTTTGTACAACTCCACTCAAAATCTCAGCAGGATTAATTCCAAGTCCTGAAAAAATGATTCCAAAGTTCATCCTGGAAAATCAACTAGTGGAAGTAGGTTTGAAGTGCTTTGAAGCAAAAGTACTTAGGGAGGTAGATGATAAAGCAATGCAATGCCCAGAGGTCCTCCCTAAGAGTGGTCTGGCTCTCCCTCCTGTGGGCAGGTCTGCCCCACTGTACATCACCCACCAGAACGGAGAGGGATCATGATGGGGAGAGCAAACAGTTTGAGACGAGGGCCTGGGCAAGGAGTCACTTCACCTCGCCGATCCTCTGCTTCCCTAAGAATTAAAAGGCTATGGCATCTTGAGGTCCCACTGACCCCACTGCAGGACAGCGAAGTGAGATAGCTTCTGGAATAGCCTTCATGGTGGCCCATGAATCCCCATGAGATACTACCTGTCCTCGCAAATAATTAGACTGATGATGTCACAAGGGAGGGCTGATAAAGTTCCCGTGTGATCTCAGAGGAAAAGGACAGAGACACAACAACCATGTGGCCACAAGCATGACTTTAAGAACGGAACAGGTCAGGCTTCAAGTTCTAGATCTTGCTAGCTGAATGGCCCTGAGCTGATTTCTCAGCCTCTCAGAAGAAAGCTGGAAAATATATGTTGTCAGTTTGTCCCACTCTTTAGGCTGCAGAAGTTAGATGGGAAATAGAAGGGTGGCTACAGCTTGCCCCATAGCAATGGAAGACCCCAAAATGGGAGCAAAGAGCCTAGCACTTAGGATCAATAAGCGAAGAGCCTGGCTCCTCTCACTTTCAACCAGAAGGGAAAGCCATCAGCAGCCACTCCAACTGCTGTTGTCAGAGATGCTTATTCTGTTACCAATAACAACGGTTGCCATGGAGACGGGCGGTCCAGCCTGCCAGCCTGGAATGACTCTCAGGCCAGGGTCGGATTAGCCATATCCACACCCTTTCCAACCCAAAGAGGCAGTTGGAGCCCTAGCTCTCCCTCAGTTATCTGGTTGGGGAGCTCTTTCACTTTATTTTTCCCTCTTCTTCCTGCAGAAGGTCCCACTATTTGAAAATCAATTGGGATACACAGCAAAGGCATGGACAGTCTCATGGACTGTGCAGTTCCTAAGTCTTTATAAAGTCAGAGGATGGCTTATGTTGGCATACTTAGGGCAGGGTAGTTGTCAAACAGGTGGATGAAGCAGCTAGGGGTGTTCGGGGCTGCAGCGGGGTCTGTGGCATCCAGGACTGCTTCGGGAATCCCTGGAGGTCTGTGCTGGGGTCAGACTCCATGGGGAGGGCCCGGGGCAGACAGGAGCGTTTCCAGAGGTAGCGGCTGGATGGGCAGCTGAGACCCGGCACCAAGAGAAATGGTGATGCCCACACTTGAAAAGGTCCTCAGCTTCTTCATGTCCTTGAAAGTCACTCCTGGAGCAAAGGAGACCAAATCAGGAAATAAATGAGAAAGTTATAGATAAAAGGAACCAGAGACCAGCAATCTTCACAACAGAAAAATCTAAACCCTCGGAGGGGATGGGGCTTACACACGACCACTGTCGTCTCATACCCAGGAATCTTAATTCACATTCTCGGTTCTTAGCATCACACCATAAATCCAGGTTGTCCATGGAAGGTTATTTATCCATTGTGAGCAGAGCTTTCTAACAATGAGAGTGCCATCGATGGACTGGCTGTCTGCTGAGGTAGGTAGTGAGATCCCTGTCATTGGAGGTGTGCAAGCAGACATCAGGTGGCCTTTGGACAGGGTATTTCAGAAATGATTTCTGCCCTGGGAGGCAGTCAGGACTATACGACCTTGGAGCTCTGTCTTCTCTGTGACTCTATAGTGAGTGGAAGTGTCCCCAGCTCAAACTGGAGCAGAGGATAACAAATCTCACCAGGCTGGGTCCTTCAGCTGCTTCTCCTCCACTCCCATGGCTGGACCTCAGAACAAGGAGTGCCAACGCTCTCCTAGCTCGTGCACAAAGAAATGACCCAGAATTGCTTCACATGGCAGCATGAAACTCAGCTCTCTGTCCAGCAGCCTGTACAAGGCCTGGCCTAGAGGACGCTCAAAGATCTACTAAAAGAGCATCTACAAGCAAGATACAGAGGCAGGGTGACAATCAGTGCCTTCCCCAAAGTCACAACAGAAAAAGCAGCAGCCTGGCGCAGCCCCAGCAGCGCTCAGGATCTGAAGTCCAATCTAGGAGACTGTGTAATGAAGATCTGACCTGGCATCATCCTAAGTGACATCAGCTTCCAGAGGCGTGAACTTGGGAAAATCTCTCAACATCCCTGAGGCCTGGTTCCCTCGAGCGAACAACCAGATACTCATACGTGCTAATAAAGCAGATTTATAATGTGGATTAAGAAGACAATGCAGGGAAGCACGCAACACAATGCTGGGAACAATTGATGGTCACCAATTTGCTGCAAAACGATGAAGAGCGGAGGTGCGGGAGGAAGAAGCGGTGAAACAAGATCGACCCTGAGTTGATCATTAAAGCTGAAGTCTGCAAAGTGAAAACTATTTTTCTAATAATACTAGGCTGTCACGTGCTTTTCTCCCTCTCTTCCTCTCATGAGAGTACCGTGGAGTTTTCCAGAAGCTACATGGCATCATGACAGCACAACAGATTAAATGCAGAAGCAGATCTGAGAATCCAGCTGCCTATGAAGCCAGACATTAAAAAGATTTGCAAAATGCAAAACAATGCCTCTCACTAATCTTTTTTGTTTGTAAAAATATAGTTTATTTTTTATTAAGAAGTTAATTTAACAGCCACCAGGATGGCTATTATAAAAAAAGAAAGAAAACAACCTAGAACAGAAAGCAACAAGTGTCTGCAAGGATGTGGAGAAATTGGAACCCTCGTGCACTGACAGTGGGAACGTAAAATGGTGCAGCCGCTGTGGAAAACAGTATGGTGGTGCCTCAAAAAACTGAACATGGAATTACCATTTGACCCAGCAATTCCACTTCTGGATACACGCACGAAAGAAGTGAAAGCAAGGTCTTGAAGAAGGATTTGTGCAGCCACGTTCATAGCAGCATCATTCACGACAGCCAAACGGTGAAAACAGCCCAAATGTCTGTCAGCAGATGCACAGATAAGCAACATGTGGTCTATACACACAATGGAATATTATTCAGCCTTAAAAAGGAAGGAAATCCTGATACATGCTACAACATGGATGAACCTTAAGGATATCATGCTAAATGAAATAAGCCAGACCAAAAAAGAAAAATACTGTATGATTCCACTCATACAGATTAGCTAGACTGGTCAAATTCATAGAGATAGAAAGTAGAAGCATGGTTCCCAGGAGTTGGGAGAGGGAGAATGGGGAATTGTTGTTTAATGGGTGCAGAGTTTCAGATGGGCTGATGAAAAAGTTCTGGAAATGGATAGTGGTGATGGGTGCCCAACAATGTGAATATACTTAATGCCACCAAACGATATACTTAAAAATGGTTAAAATGGTAAGTTTTATGTTATGTATATTTTGCCACAATCAAAATAAAATAAAATCTTATGGGGGCCGGCTCCATGGCAGAGTGGTTAAGTTCGCACGCTCTGCTGCGGCAGCCCAGGGTTCGGATCCTGGGTGCGGACATGGCACTGCTTGTCAGGCCACGTTGAGGTGGCGTCCCACATCCCACAACTAGAAGGACCTGCAACTAAGATATACAACTATGTACGGGGGGTGGCGGTTTGGGGAGATAAAGCAGAAAAAAAAAAGAAGATTGGCAACAGTTGTTAGCTCAGGTGCTAATCTAAAAAAAATTAAATAAATACATTAATTAATTAATTAATTAAAATATTATGGATCATGTGTAACTGTCATCTAAAAGCTTAGAGTAGAAATAAATTATCAAGGACAAAAGTTGTTTGTGTTGACATGTAATGGGATTATTGTTATTTTTAAATGAGTTAATAAATAATTTTTTTTTTCCTGAGGAAGATTTGCCCTGCTCTAACATCTGCTGCCAATCTTCCTGTTTTTGTATGTGAGCCACCGCCACAGCACGGCCACTGACAGACGAGTGGTGTAGGTCTGCGTCTGGGAACTGAACTCTGGCTGCTGAAGCAGAGCACGCCAAACTTAACCAGGCCACCAGGGCTGGCCCAGTAAATATTTTTAAATGTATGAGTTTTAGTGTCTAATATGGTAAATATTAATAGATGCAACTCATGTAAACAAAAGTTCTTTGAGGTCTTCAAAACATTTTTTAAAAGTGTAAAATGTTCCTGAGACCAAAAAGTTTGAGTGTAGCTACATGACATTATTCTCTCTACTTTGCATATGTTTTAAATTTTCCATATTAAAAAAAAAAACATTTGAAAAATAACAACAATTGACTATTGTCTCTCCTTCTTTGCTGTTTGGGCACATTGCTTAACCTTGGCGGGCCTCAGTATCCTCATCTGTCAAGGGGATAGATAATTCCAAAGCACGATTCTGTGACTCAGATCTGACCCCACACAGCCATGGGGGATGCTGCCCCACCCGGAGCTTCCGCAGAGATCTGAGCCTGCCTGGGTTAAGGAACAGGGAGTGTGCTCTTGTATTAATCAGCTCCCATTAATTTTTCAAAGTAGACAACAGCCCACTTACTCATCACCCAACCAGCTTCATCCATAATTGATCCTGAGCTGCACTTATCCAAATGGATGGAGACGAGGCCCGGGGCACGGGGGGCTCCGGGAGGGTTTTCTGCTGCTAAGCCCGTCCTCCCAATTAATGGCTGTCGTGAGCAGGCACTCACAGCTGTGACATGTTCTAACTGAAGGGGGCTGGCCCCTTTCCTTCGATCAAGAATAACAAGGGAGAGAGAAAAACTACTCCTGGATGCTCTGAAGGATTG
Organism: Equus asinus; assembly: GCF_041296235.1. Classification (NCBI taxonomy): domain Eukaryota; kingdom Metazoa; phylum Chordata; class Mammalia; order Perissodactyla; family Equidae; genus Equus; species Equus asinus. Next base: position 34,336,487 of record NC_091804.1, on the reverse strand, counting down.
TTCTGAGGTTCCCTCCTCAAACCGGCTTGAGGAGGCTGATGGAAGCCAGCCTTGCAGACAACTCTGGTCCATACAGACAGGGCAAGTTGCTGTCCACACAGGATAGGTTCGGCCCTCAAACCGCTTCTCATGTCGCTTCTACCCTCATGGCTTCTTCTTAAGGCCGTACACCTCCGGCCCCATCCCCCTGGATGCCAACTGGATTGAAGATTTAAACGTTTATAAAAAAGAATTTGCTACAACCCTTAAAGACAACAGCAAGTGAACATTTCTCAGAGGAGGAAAGACTTTGAGATAAGAGAGAAGAAAGCAGCCCCCGACATCTGGGAGAGCCGGCCTGGCGCTCACAGCCAGGCCCCCATGTTTCCCACTGAACATAAACAATTTCACAGAACACCGACATCACACGAGACCGTGACTAAGCACGACAAAGGCGAGGCCTCTCTGGAATCCTATCTGAACTGTGTTAGTTTCCTGGGAAGGCCGTAACAAAGCACCACAAACTGAGTGAGTTAGATAACAGAGAGTTTTTGTCTCTCGGTTTCTGAGGCTGGAAGCGTGTGATCAGAGTGTTTGCAGGGCCGTGCTCCCTCCGGAGGTGCAGGGGAAGGATCTGCTCTGGGCCCCTCGCCTCGTTCCTGGTGGTTCCTCAGCTTGTGGCAGCATAGCTCCAGTCCTCGCATGGTGTTCTCCCTGGATGTGCATCTCCATGCCCAAATGTCCCGTTTTTACAAGGACACCGGTTACACTGGGTTAGGGGACCACTCTACTGACCTCATCCTAACATAATTAGTTACATCTGCAAATGTGCCATTTCCAAATACGGCCACATTCTGAGGCACTCAGCCTTAGGACTTTAACATGTGAACTTGGCAGGGAGGGGACACAATTCAACCCATAACCCATGAATTTAGGCAAAAATAAGAACATTGTCCAACCCACAAAAATGACTAAAAACACCCTGCATTGTTTCCTAGGGCCGCTGTAACAAATTACAACAAGTCTGGTAGCTTAAGCGACAGGCATTTGTTCTCCGACAGTTCTGGAGGTCAGAAGTCCGCACTCAGTCACTGGGCTGAAATCAAGGTGTGGACTGCACTGTGCGCCCCCCGGAAGCTCTAGGAAAGAATCCATCCCTTGCCTCTTCTGGCTGCTGGTGACTGTTGGCATTCCTTGGCTTATGGGCACACCCCTCTACTCTTCAATGCCAGCATCTTCAAATCTCTCTCAGCTCTGTCTTCACGCCCCCTTCTCCTGAGAGAGTCAGAAGCAGACAGACAGACAGAAACAGATAGACAAACAGACAAAGAGAAGGTGTGTGTGAACCTATCCCTCTCTCTTGTATGAACAACTGTGACTATATTTAGGGCCCACCTGGATAATCCAGGATAATCTCCCATCTCAAGATCCTTAATTTAACCACATCTGCCAAGACAAGTTTCCCACATAAGGAAACATTCACAGGGACCAGGGATTAGGATCTGATATGTTTGGCAGCTATTATTCAGCCCACTACACCCCCGTCCTAGCTGATGAGGGTGACTACTCCTTCTTTACCAATTATAGCTTTAATCTCTCTTCATCCCTCCCACTTTCTCAATAAGAACTATGAAAATAGCCAGTCACAGACTTGCCTCCAATTCCAAAAAGCATCCAAATCAGAGAGAAGCCATGCCTCCTTGAAACCTTCTCAAAACCACTTGACACAAGTCCTTTGGAACACCTCTTAGGAGGTGCCTCACAGTTTCCCATGATGTACGGTCTCTCTTGTTGCCGTGAGCCAATAAACCCAACTTTGTTCAACTGCAGGTATATCCATGGTGGTATTTAGCTGGAGAAATATTAACAGTGGCATAAATACCATAAGAGACATCACAAAGAAGAAAATACCTGAGTTTGTCGACACAGGAGTGACATCATCAAAAAAGGCAGAGCAAGAATCTCCAAAAACCCTTCCCTCCATGAAAACAACTAGAACACTGGCAAAATCATGAGAATCAAGTACTTCAGAATGCTGGAAATTAACCAAAAGTTTGCCGTAATCTGCGGGGCAGTTTTTCAAGACAAACAATGAATCTTGATCAGAAGAGTGAGCTTTGTGGCATTTTAACATGTCCTACACCCACCCGCTGCTCCCCAGTCCACAATGACCTTGAACGCTAACAGCCCATAATCTCAGGGAAAACCAGCAGCCCAGCAGCCACTGGAGGAGTCAGAACAGGGTTGGAGATTTTCAAAGCTCCATTCTAAAAGAATCATCAGTATTTGATCTGTCTGGCAGACACCTGGAAAACCCCACTCTTAAGGCTCATCTTTACTTGATCTGACTCAGAGCTCACCCAATATGACCAGTCTTCTCCCCCTGCCCCCTACCCCTGGGGGGGCTTTTGTCAAAAACAATAAGCAGCCATTATTTACTATTGTAGCTGCCTGAGGGAGAGAGAACAGTTTGGGCAAACAACAAGTTGCCTAAAAAACTTAAAACGAAAAGCTGGAGAATGAAATTCCATAGAGGGCTTTTTTTTTTTTTTTTCAGGAAGATTTGTCCTGAGCTAACATGGACAGACAATCTTTCTCTTTTTGCTGAGGAAGATTGGCCTTGAGCTAACAGCTGTGCCCATCTTCCTCTACTTTATACATGGGACGCCTGCCACAACATGGCTTGATAAGTGGTGCATATGTCCATGCCTGGGCCACTAAAGCAGACACATGCCCCGAGATGGCATACATGGGCCTGTGCAGGTGGCACATACAATGCCCTGTGGACAGCACACAGATATTGGCAGCCAACTCAACTCTGCAGGATTGAGAAAAAGAGGACAACTTAAACACTTCAGGGCACTTCCCTGGGGAAAATAAGTGGAAGGCTCTTAGCACCCATTCTCACTTTGCAGGATTGAGTGAAGGCAAAAAGTCCTAAGACAAAAAGTTGGAGGGAACAAAAGGAGTAGGGCAGGTGCATCCATAGAAAAAGCCCAAGAGGGGCCAGCCTGGCGGTGCAACGGTTAAGTGTGCATGTTCCGCTTCTCGGTGGCCCAGGGTTTGCCGGTTCGGATCCCAGGTGCGGACATGGCACTGCTTGGCAAGCCATGCTGTGGCAGGTGTCCCACATATAAAGTAGAGGAAAATGGGCATGGATGTTAGCTCAGGGCCAGTCTTCCTCAGCAAAAAGATTGGCAGTAGTTAGCTCAGGGCTAATCTTCCTCAAATAAAATAAAATAAATATATAAAAAAAAGAAAAAGCCCAAAAGACCCCAAAAATTTCTAGCTGGGCTGACAGGTGAAGGTCCTTCTCCCCTGCAGCACACAATAAAAACTGGAGGAGGGTACTGTTTCTTCAAATTGGAAAAGAACAATGCAAGACTTCAAGAAACACGAAGAATCAGGGAAAGAAAACACCACCAGAGAAACAAAATAAAGCTCTAGTGGTAGATTCTAAAAAAAATAGAAATCTATGAAGTGCCTGGCAAAGAATTTAAAATTATCATCTTAGGGAAGCTTTATGAGCTACAAGAGACCACAAATACACAACTAAACAAATCAGGAAAACAATACAGGAACAAAATGAGATGTTCAACAAAAAAATACAAACCATTAAAACAAAACAAATAGAATTCCTAGAATTGAAAAATATAATGACTGAAGTGAAGAATTTGATAGAGAGCTTCAATAACAAACTCAATCAAGCAGAAGAAAGAATCAGTGAACTAGAAGACACATCATTTGAAATTATCCAGTCAGAGGAACAAAAAGAAACAAGAATGAAAAAGAGTAAAGAAACCCTACACGACTCATAGAATACCTGCAAACAAAACAATATGCATATTATAGGAATCCCAGGAGGAGTAGAGAAAGAGAAAGGGGTAGAAAGCTTATTTAAAGAAATAATGACAGAAAACTTCCCAAATCTCTGGAGGGAAATGAACATCCAAATCCACAATGTCCAGAGAACCCTAAATCAGCTGAATATCAAGAGACCTCCAATGAGACATATTATAATCAAATTATCCAAAGTCGAAGCCAGAGAAAATTTTCAAAGCAGTGAGAGAAAAAGTACTTGTCACTTACAGGATAGCCCCTCTGCTCCCATAAGACTATGAGAGGATTTCTCAGCAAATCCATGAAGGTTAGGAGATAATGAAATGTTATATTCACAGTACTGAAAGAAAAAAAACTGTCAACAAAGAATAATTTACCCAACATAACTGTCTTTCAGAAATGAAGGAGAAAAAAAGAAAAGACTTTCCTAGACAAACAAAAGCTGAGGGAGTTCATCACAACTAGAACTGCCTTACAAGAAATGCTACAGGAAGCTCTTTGAGTTGAAATGAAAGGATGCGAAGTAGCAACATGAACACATGTGAAAGTATAAAACTTACTGGTAAAGGTAAGTATATAGGAAAATTCAGAATATTCCAATACTGTAATGATGGCATGTAAATCACTTTTAATGCTCGTATAAAAGTTAAAAGACTAAAGTATTTAAAATAATTATAGTTATAATAATTTTTTAATGGATTATATTATAAAAAGAAGTAAATAATAACAGCTATAACATAAAATGGGGGAAGTAAAAATGTAAAGTTTTTGTATGTGATCAAAATCATTACCAGCTTAGAATAGACTGTCATAACTATAAGACGTTTTATGTAAGCCTCATGGTAATCACAAGGAAAAACCCTGCAGTAGAGACACAAAAGATAAAGAGAAAGGAATCAAAGCAAAACACTCCCAAAAGTCATCAAATCACAAAGGGAGACGAGAGGAAGAAAGCAACAAAGGAAACACGAAACAGTCAGAAAGCAATTTTTTAAGTGGCAATAGTAAGTCCTTACCTACCAATAATTATTTTAAAAGTAAATGGACTAAATTATCTAATCAAAAAACAGATTGGGTGAATGGATAAAGAAACAAGATCCACCTATATGCTGACTACGAGAGACTCACTTTAGCTTTAAGGACACATATAGGCTGAAAGTAAAGGGATAGAAAAAGATATGTCATGCAAATGGTAACTAGAAGAGAGAAGGGGTGGCTATACTTATCTAAGACAAAATAGGCTTCAAGGCAAAAAGTGTCACAAGAGACAAATAAGGTCATTATATAATGATAAAGGGGTCAATTCATCAAGAGGATATAACAATTATAAATACATACGTATGCAACATCAGAGTGCCTAAATATATAAAGCAAGTATTAACAGAACTAAAAGAATAAATAGACAGCAATACAATAATATTGAAGGGGACTTCAATACCCCACTTTCAACATTGATGGATCATTCAGGCAGAATATCAAAGACACAGCAGATTAGAACAACAGTATAGACCAAACGGACCTAACACATTCCATCTAACAGCAGCAGACTACACATTCTTCTCAAGAGCATACAGAACATTATCCAGGATATATCATATGTTAAGACACAAAATGAGTCTTAAAAAATTTAAGATTTAGATCATATCAAGTATCTTTTCCAAGCACAATAGTATGAAACTAGAAATTAATAACAGGAGGAAATAGGAAAATTTGTAAACATGTGGAAGTCAAACCACACACTTCTAAACAACCAATAGGTCAAAGAAGAAATCAAAAGATAAATCAAAGTATATCTTTAAAAAAAACAAAAATAGAAACGCAATATACTAAAACCTATGGGATGCTGCAAAAGCAGTTATAAGAGGGAATTTTAGCAATAAAAATCTACATTAAGAAAAGAGAAATATCTCAAACCACCTTACTTTACACCTCAAGGAACTTGAAAAAGAAGAACAAACTAAGCCTAAAGTTGGCAGAAGGAAGGAAATAGTACAGATTAGAGAAGAAATTAACGAAATAGAGACTAGAAAAACTATAGAAAAGATCAAGAGAACTAAGAGTTGTCTTTTTTAAAAAAGATAAAATTGACAAACCTTAGCTAGACTAAGAAAAAAGAGAGAAGACTCAAATAAATAAAATCAGAAATGAAAGAAGGGACATTACAATTGTTACCACAGAAATATAAAGGATCACAAGAGGCTACCATGAACAAATTATATGCTAACAAATTGGATAACCTAGAAGACATGGATAAATTTGTAGAAACATACGACGTACCAAGACTGAATCATAAAGAAATAGAAAATCTAAACAGACCAATGATGAGTAAGGAGATTGAGTCAATAATTTAAAATCTCCCAACAAAGGAAAGCCCAGGACCAGATGGCTTCACTGGTGAATTCCACTAAACATTTAAGGAAGAATTAACATCAGTCCTTCTCAAACTCTTCTAAACACTGAAGAGGATAGAACACATCGAAACTAATTTTGTGAGGCCAGCATCATCTGGATACCACAGCCAAACAAGGATTCTATATGATAATAAAATTGATGGTCAATATCCCTCATGAACATAGACGAAAGAATCCTCAACAAAACACTAGCAAATCGAATTCAACAGCATGGTCAAAGGGGATTTCTCAATGGGATGCGAGAATGGTTCAACATCTGCAAATCAATAAATGTGATACATCACAATAACAAAATGAAGGATAAAAATCATACGATCATCTTAATAGATGCAGAAAAACCCTTTCACAAAATTCAGCATCATTTCCGGATAAAAACTCTCAACAAATTAGTTATAGAAGGAATGTATCTTAACGTAATATAGGCCCTATGTGACAAAGCCACAGCTAAAATCATAGTCAATGGTCAGAAGCTGAAAGCTTTTTCTCTTAAGACCAGGAACAAGACAAGGATGCTCACTCTCGCCACTTCTATTCAACACAGTACTGGAAGTCTTAGAGTAATTGGGCAAGAAAAAGCAATAAAAGGTACCCAGATTGGAAAGGAAGAAGTTAAATTGTCTCTGTTTGCAAATGACGTGATCATATACATACAAAACCCTAAAGACGCAACCAAAAAAACTGTTAGAACTAATAAACAAATGCAATAAATTTGTAGGATACAAAATCAACGTACAAAAAATGATATTTCTATATACTAACAATGAACTATCTGAAAAGGAAATTAACAAAACAGTCCCATTCACAATAGCAACAAAAGAATAAAATACTTAAGATGAATTTAACAAAGGAGGTGAAAGATCAGTACACTGAAAACTATGAAACATTGATGAAGGAAATTAAAGAAGACCTGAAAATGGAAAGACATCCCATGTTCCTAGACTTGAAGAATTAATATTGTTAAATGGCCATACTACCCAAAGTGATCTATAAGTTCAAAGCAATCCCTATTAAAATTCTAGTGACATTTCCCACAGAAATAGAAAAAAAATCCTAAAATTCATGGAACCACAAAAGACCCCAAAAAGCAGAAGCAGTCTTGAGAAAGAACAAAGCTGGAGGCATCACACTTCCTGATTTCAAATTATATTGCAAAGCTATAGTAATCAAACAATATGGAACCGGCATAAAAACAGACGCATAAACCAATGGAGCAGAATAGAGAGCCCAGAAATAAACCCTCACATACCGTCAACTCATCTTCAACAGGGGAGCCAAGAACACACAATGGGGAAAGGATAGTCTTTTCAATAAAGAGTATTGGGGAAAATGGACAGCCGCATGCAAAAGAATGAAATTGGACCCTTATCTTACACCACACATAAAAATCAACTCAAAATGGATTAAAGACCTAAACATAAGACCTGAAATTGTAAAACTCCTAGAAAAAAACAGGGGAAAAGATCCTTGACACTGGTGTTGGCAACAATTTTTTGGATATGACACTAAACAGCATAAGCAACAAAGGCAAAAATAAACAAGTGAGATTATATCAAACTGAAACACTTCTGCACAGGAAAGGAAACAATCAACAGGGTGAAAAGGCAACCTCCAGAATGGAAATAAAAATATTTTCAAACAGTATATCTGATAAGGGGTTAACATCCTAAATATAGACGGAGCTCATGCAACCCAATAGCAAAAATCACAATTTCAAAAAATGAGCAGAGGACTTGAACAGAGATTTTTCAAAAGAAGACGTAAAAATGGGCAACAGGGGCCAGCCCAGTGGCATAGTGGTTAAGTTCACATGCTCCACTTCGGTGGCCTGAGGTTCCCAGGTTCAGATCCCAGGCGCAGACCTACACGCCTCTCATCCAGCCATGTGTGGCAGTGTCCCAAATACAAATTAGAGGAAGATTGGCACAGATGTTAGCTCAGCGACAATCTTCCTCAAGCAAAAAGAGGAAGATTGACAACAGATGATAGCTCAGGGCCAATCTTCCTCACACACACACACATACACACACACAAAATGGCTAACAGGTATATGGGATGGTGTCAACATCACTAATCAGCAGGGAAATGCAAAACAAAACCAGAATGAGATATTGCCTCACACCTGTTAGGATAGTTATTATCAAAAAGACAAAAGGTAACAAGTGTTGGCGAAAATGTGGTACACTGTTGGAGGGAATGTTAATTGATGCAGCTATTATGGAAGACAGTATGGAGGTACCTCAAAAAAAGAAAAATATGGGGCTGGCCCCGTGGCCGAGTGGTTAAGTTCGCGCGCTCCGCTGCAGGCAGCCCAGTGTTTCGTTGGTTCGAATCCTGGGCACGGACATGGCACTGCTCATCAGACCACGCTGAGGCAGCGTCCCACATGCCACAACTAGAAGAACCCACAACGAAGAATATACAACTATGTACCGGGGGTCTTTGGGGAGAAAAAGGAAATAATAAAATCTTTAAAAAAAAAAAAAAGAAAAATATAACTACCTTGTGATCCAGCAATCCCACTTCTGGATATTTATCCAAAGGAATCGAAATCAGGATCTCGAAGCAATATCTGCTTGTGGCATATACATACAAAGGAATATTATTCAACTTTTAAAAGAAGGAAATCTTGCCATTTGTGACAACATGAATAGATTCCACTAAAATTTTAAAATTTTGTGCTTCAAAGCACACAATCAAGAAAGTGAAAAAGACAAACCACAGAATGGGAGAAAATATTTGCAAATCATATGTCTGATAAAGGACTAGTATTCAGAATATCTCAAACATCCTTACAACAATAAGCATCCTTACTCAACAATGAAAAGACAAATAACCCAATTTAAAAGTGGCCACAGGATTTGAAATAGACATTTCTCCAAAGATATACAAAGGACCTAGAAGCACATGAAAAGATGCTCAGCATCGTTACTTATTATGGAAATGTAAACCAAGATCCCAGTGAGATCCCACTTCACACCCACTAGGATGTCTATAATCAAGAACTGGAACACTCACACGTGGCTGGTGAATGTAAACTCGTGCAGCTGGTTGGAAAGCTGTTTGACAGTTTCTCAAAAGTTAAACAGAGAATTACTATATGACTAAGTCATTCCACTCGTAGGCATATAGCTAAGAGGGTTGAAAACATATGTTGAAGCAAAACATGTCCACAAATATTCATAGCAACACACTCATAATAGTAAAAAAAATGGAAACAAGCCAAACATCTGTCAGTCTATGAATGGATAAAGCATGGTAGGTCCATACAATGGAATATCATTCAGTCATAAAAAGGAATTAAGTACTAATTTCTGCTACATCATGGATGAACCTTGAAAACATTGTGGTAAGTGAAAGAAGCCAGACTAAAAAAAATTATATATTCTATAATTACGTTTATATAAAATGTTCAAAACAGGCACATCTACAGAGACAGAAAGTGGATTCGTGGGGAGGGAGAAGGGGCTGCTATTTCAGACTGGATCGTCCGAAAGGCCTCTCTACAGAGGTGGCACTGAAACAGGTCCTGACTGAAGGGGCAGGATGTGCCAAGCAGATTTCCCTGGGAAGTGCATTCCAGGCAGAGGGAACAGCCAGCGCGCAAAGACTGAGCTGGAAAAAGCGTGTTGGGCAGGGAGATGAGGCAGGGCAGGCGGGCAGAGCTACGTGCTGCAGGGTCTAGAGTGCGGGGGGCGGGGTGGGTGCTGAAGTGTCTCCTAAGATAGAGGGAAGCTTTGGGGGCCTTAACAGTGTATGGGGGGTTGGGAATTGATTGGCGTTTTGAAAAGACCACTCCGGCTGCTGTGTGGAGAATGGGTTGGCGGGTGGGGGTATAGAATGGAGAGACTAGATCAGTGAGGAGGGAAGAGATGGAAGTGGCTTTGTCCCTGCTGGGAGCCGTGAAAACAATGAAGTTAACGCATTTAGGAAATATTTTGGAGCTCGGGCTGATGAGGTCAGCTAACGCCCAGAATGCTCACCTCCTAGCAAGAGTTTTTCCTCTGTTCTGTTCAGAGGCTTTTATTCTTCTCTAATCCACTGGTAGAGAGAGCAAATAGGGTATTTTTAGAAAGTCTTGAAGAGTGAGTGCTGAAGAGATGAGGTTAAATTCCCCCATCCCCACCTGGACTCTCAAAATTGAAGCACGGCCATGTCCACCAAAAGAAGCACACGAGAATGTTCGTGGCAGTTTATTCATAGTAGCCTCAAACTGGAAACAACTCAATGTCCATCAATAGTAGAGTGGATAAATAGATTGTGTGTGTTCCTACAATGAAAAAGCGATCTACTGCTCCCAGCAACAACTTGTGCATGTTAAAAACATTATGTTGGGGGCCGGCCTGGTGGCGCAGAGGTTAAGTGTGCAGGTTCCACTTCAGCGGCCTGGGGTTCGCCGGTTCAGATCCCGGGTGTGGACATGGCACAGTTTGTCAGGCCATGCTGTGGTGGGCGTCCCACATATAAAGTAGAGGAAGATGGGCACGGATGTTAGCTCAGGGCAAGGCTTCCTCAGCGAAAAAAGGAGGATTGGCAACAGATGTTAGCTCAGGGCTAATCTTCCTCCAAAAAAAAAAAAATTAAATTAAACCCATTATGTTGTGCAAAAAAAAAAAAAATGCCAGACAGAATAAAAGAACATATTGGTGATTCCTCTCACCCTTCCTATCCTCCAACACACTCTCTCCCTACTGAAGGCTTCCCCTTCCCCCACTCCTCACTCTTTTTGTGACTAACTTCTACGCACCCTTCAGATCACCCTGAAATGTCACTTCCTCCAGGGAGCCTTCGCTGACTCCCCTGGCCCTGTCCAGGTCTCCCCTACCTTCCCTACCTGCCAGGGACTCCTCTCTTCTGTTTTATTTGCTGCTAAGTCATCTGCAGGACCCAGTTCAACACCTGGCACCTGCAGATGATAGTCAATAATATTGTAGCGCACATTTGAAAGTTGCCGAGAGAGTAAATCTTAAGAGATGTCATCACAAGAAAAAAAATGTGTTACTTTGTATGGTGATGTCTGGTAACTAGACTTATCGTGGTGATCATTTCAGAGTGTATACAAATATTGAATCATTATGTTGTACACCTGAAACGAATATAATATGTCAATTATACCTCAATAAAAAAAAAATTTTAATGAAAGAAAACCTGGCAGGGCCAGCCCTGTTGCCTGTTAAGTTTGGCGTGCTCTGCTTCGGTGGCCCAGGTTCGGTTCCCAGGCATGGACATACACCATTTTTTTTGTTTTTTAAGATTGGCACCTGAGCTAACAACTGTTGTCAGCCTTCTTTCTTCTTCTTCTTCTTCTTCTGCCTTTTCTCCCCAAATCCCCCCAGTGCGTAGTTGCATATTTTAGTTGTGGGTCCTTTTAGTTGTGGCATGTGGGACGCCGCCTCAGCATGGTCTGACAAGTGGTGCCATATTGGCGCCCAGGATCCGAACCAGTGAAACCCTGGGCCGCTGAAGTGCGGCGTGCAGACTTAACCACTCGGCCACAGGGCCGGCACCCCCTACACCACTTTTTGGTGGCCATGCTATGGCAGCGATCCACATACAAAATGGAGAAAGACTGGCACAGATGTTAGCTCAGGGTGAATCTACCTCAGCAAAAAATAAAAATTAAATTAAATTTAAAAAATTAAAAACCTGGCATCTGCAAGCACTCAATGAGTATTTGCTGAATGCATGCATGAATGAATGAATGAATGACCTGGGGGAGTTAGGAAGGGCTTCACAGGAGGAAGTGACATCTCTTGGGTCTTAAAGGATGAGTGGAAGTTAACCAGGGCAAGAGTCGGAGAGGGTGTTGCACTATTGAGGGAAAGTTGAGGGATGTGGCCAAGCCTGACACTTTCTGGGACCCAAAGAAGAGGTGGCATGGAGGCTGAGAATCTAGGGGCTGATTCTCTAAGCCCAGGGCTACCACCCCACAGAGCATCTGAACTGCCTAGGCCCCCGCTTTGTGGACTCTGGTCCAGCCGGTCTGGGTCCCTCAGATTCTAACGACAGCCAGGGTCAGGGGCCCCTGCTGGCGCATCAGGAGGAAAGTCGGAGAGATTTTCAATCAGGGGAGGGCCCTGATCCCGTCTTCAGATCTAACTCTGTTCAGAGAGTGAGGCCAGACAGAAGCAAAGAGTGATCAGGATGGCAGAAAGGGGGAAAAAATCAAGAGGTTCAGTCTCTTATTTAATGTGGGACAGGAGGGTAGCGGTGTTGGGGTTCAGCAACCAGGAAGGTGAGTTGTGGTTACACTGCTTCTGAAGGAGGCAGAAAACCTAAGAGAAGCAGGTGTGTATGACCTGTGTATACTCACCGCACAACTCACCCCTCCCAACATACACACACAGATGCACGCGCACACACTCAGCCTTTCCTCTCTGAAACCAGCTGCCCCTCACAGGGGACCGCGTCCCCACACCTGCACGCTAAGTCTGGCCAAGCGATCTCTCGCCTTATAAAAATTTGCTTGCACACAACACTGGCAAGGTGAGGCCAGCACAACATCATTTCCACTGTATCATTTTCCACGGAAGAAGACCAGCAGTGGCTTCTAGAAGGAACTTCAGGCTCCAACGGTTTTTGCCTTTTCTGAGAAGCAATTGCTGCTTTCACAAACACTGGGCGGGGGCAGGGGGGAGATAGCACAGACGGACAGGCGCTAAGCTATGCTCATTATAGGCAAGGCCTGATACAGAGAGGAGAAAAAAAAATCCAGTTTGTACTATCTTTGAATATCACAGTGTTGTGCCTTACAACAGCATCCACGGCACCTTGTTTCATTACAACTGCCAAAAGGAAAAAAAAAATTGAATTACCATGCTAATGTCTTCTCTTTGGGTGAAATCTGTGATTCAGGTACGTGGATATAAAATACATCATTAGTTGCTTTAAAGCTTGTCTTTAATGATGAAAACACATCGCAGGGCGTGAGGGGAGACATAAGTAAACTCAGTCGGCTGGCAGCCTTGGGAGCCTCTTGTAAACCGTAATGTGACAGAGCAGTTTCTTTTTCCCTCTGAGATGACAGTTAATTCCAGACCAGGAAGGCTGTCAAAAATGCTTAGTTCTGCTCCACTTGAGTTAATTACCGGCCCTGGGGCAGGCTGCCCTCCACTCCTCTGCTAATGGGGCTGGGCTCCAGGTAAAAAATCCATTTGCAAGAATGTTTTCCTTGCTCCAGATCTAATTTATTGAATATCAAATATTTATGCCAATGCAATTAAAGTGACAACATTGCTCTCCTTCCCTCCCGCCCCCCAGTCCTAGGCAAGCCCAGGCTTGCTGACAGAAGGCTTTATCCCGTCAACACAGGGTCAAAGTTTTGCTTGAGCTTCTAAGGCCAGAGCTTAGAAACCTCTTCAACCCACAAAGTCACCTGGGACTCTTTATCTCCTTCTTCCTTGGTAGGCAGCCACGTGGCCGGTTATGAAGCGATGGCAGGGAACTTGGGCAGGAGGTGAAGAAAAGAAGAGAATAGGAGGCCCGACTGTGGGTTCAACCCCACCAACATCCACTGCAGCCCTCTGTGTTCCAGGCACCAGACCAGGCACCGTGGATGAGAGAGATGGAGTAGACTCGGTCCCGACCCTCAGCGATCTCCCGGCCTGACAGTGGGGACAACTGAGGGCATGTGCAGAAGAGGAGCCAGAGAGAGGTCCTTAGAGATCTTGAGTTTGGGGTCTCCAAGGCTTGAAGGGCACCCAAGGCCCCCTCCCACCCAACCGCACTTAACTGCAGAAAGTCTCAAGTCCAGTCAAGCATATTCCATCTTTCCCAAAACCTTGGTCACCCAGCAAGAGGGCCTCAGACTGTCCAGACTCCGAAGCCTTGGGGCATTCCCCATTGGGACAGCACCCAGCACCCATTGTCACCCCCATGAGTCTCCTGCAGCACAAGACAAATGGCTTGACATCTACCCCAAACAGAGGGGTGACTGGTAAAGGTGGGCCAATGACCAGTCTAATGTGTACCCTCCCCCAGTTATGCCCTGAAAATGGGAAAATGAAATGCATTTGGCTAAAAAAGGACTTTTTTTTTTCTTTTCTTCCTTGAAGCCAGGGAGCTCAGCAAAGCCCAGGCCAGCAGGAAATGCAGTGGTCCCCTTTTATCCGAGGGGAGTACATTCCAAGACCCCCAGTGGATGCCTGAAACCTCAGAGAGTACCGAACCCTATATATGCTATATTTTTTCCTATACACTCATACCTATGATAGAGGTTAAATCATCAATTAGACACAGTAAGAGAATAACAACAATAACCAATAATAAAATAGAACAGTTATAGCAATATACTGTAATAAAAATTACTGTAGCTCTTAGCAACCTCAGCATACACCTTTTTTTCTTTCCTCATTAAGTGCAGAACTTCTACCTTTTCACTTAAAGGAAGCACTTTATGGCTTCTCCTTGGCGTCTCTGAATTGCCAGCATCACCACTCTTGTGTTTTGGGTTATTATGAAGTAAAATAAGGTTTGCTTGAACACAAGCCCTGTGATAATAGATCTGATAACCAAGACAGCTACTAAGTGACTAATGGACCCGTAGCATGTACAGCCTGGATCTGCTGGACAAAGGGGTGATTCACATCCGGGGCAGGACGGAGCAAGACGGCGCAAGATGGCGCGAGATTTCATCCCAATACTCAGAACGACGCACAATTTAAAGCTTATGAATTGTTTATTTCTGGACTTTTCCATTTAATATTTTCTGACCGCAGTGGATGGCGGGTAACTGAAACAGCAGAAAAGGAAACTGTGGATGGCGGGGGGCGGGGGGTACTGTAGTGTGTCTGTGGCATGTTTGAGGTTGTGCTGTGCCCTCTGGGTGGGATTCTTTCAGGGCCCTGCTGTCTACACCCATCTCTCCCTTCCTGGAATGAAACAAAGGCCTTTCCTTGGGCCTGAGCTGGGTTTTGAAGGAGAAACAGGCATGCACAAGGTGAACTACAAGGCTTTAGTGCAGGAAACAACAGGACATTGTGTTCAAAGAACTGAAAGCAGATTGATTTTTATTGGAGCCTGAATTGCAAGTGAGTGAGCCCTGGGAATATAACCATCAAATAAGGTAATCTAAGCATGTTAGAAAATGTCAAGTCCTGGATAAATGTGAATTACTCCCCACATCACAGAGGTATGGGGGAACCAAATGATATGTTACATGCACACTTGCACTACATAAACTGTAGTTGTTCTAAGACATTTTGGAAGAAGATGGATTAAGCTTCCACCGTGGAGAGAGATCAGGAAAAAATATATCTGTTAATTTCTTTTGATACTAGCATCTTAGAACTGTTTATAAATTGAGAATTTTGGTAAATTTCCCTTCTGTCCTTTTTTTCAGATCAGCATACTGTATCCAGGTTTAACATTTAGAGTTTAGATAGTCTTGGTTTCCTGTCGATCTGAGCGCTGTGCTTTAGTTTTGAGGCTTTCTCATCATTTTTTATGGCCAGACAATTCTTTGTCTGTGAATGTGGGGGAGAGAGGGTTGGTATTTCTGTCCCTTCCTGTGTCTTCAGTTATCACCCTATTCAAATACATTGCCACATCACATCTGAACTGCTGACATAATTTCTTAGCTGTCTACATTGCCTCTAGCTTCCTTTGTCTTAAAAGCACCTTCTTGGCTACTCTAATATCAATCGCATTTTTACCATTAAAAGTAACTATAAAAGAACCTTTGCTATAGCCACTGTGATAGGATAAGAAAACAAAAGAGGTAACACTGTTGAGAAAGAAGAAGCAAATTTATCATTATTTACACATAGCATAATTATATATCAGGAAAAAATCACAAAAAAAGCTATTCAAACTAATGAGAGAGGTCGGTAAAATGACCTAACACAAAATGTTTGAAACAACAGTTTTCCTATATACTAACAATAGCCAATTAGAAATACAGTCTAAAAATATGGTTTATGATATATATCCAGCTACTTTGCTGACTTCTTCATGAGAATGCATCACAGAAACTTCAGTGCAAAAGTGAATTTGGATCCTCCACTCAAATCTGCTCCTCTTCCAGTGCTCCCTAGCTCAGTGGGCGTTCTTCCATCTACCTAGTTGCACAAGGCAGACCCTAGGATTTATCCTACTCTGTCTCTCCCTCTCTCATACGCCAGCACGTAAAGCTGTCACCAAACTCTGACAATATTACGTTCTACATCCATCTGCTTTTCTCTCCACTCCAACTGCCTCCATCATCTCTCACCTGGGCGACTGTAATAGCACCTCTTTCTTCTCCTCTTTTGGGTTCCTTGCTCTCTCCAAACTGTCTTCACAAAGCACTCATAAAGATCTTTCGAGATTTTTACTAAATCGCACCACTCCTCTGCTGATAGCCCTTCACTAACGTATAGACCCCACAGCCTTACCACGGCCAACATAACTTGGCTGCCATGCTCCTTGCTGACGTTTCTAGCCACTTGCCTCCTCACTCCCTGTGTTCTAGCCCCTCCAGCCTCACTTAGTTCCTCAAATGCCCCGAATCTCTTGCTCACGTCAGAGCCTTCACTCTCTAGTTTCCCTTCTGGGAACAACGATCTCTGATCTTCCTTCAAGAAGGTTGGGCGGGGCCAGGGGACCTTAGTCGCTGTCAGAGATCTCCCTGACTCCCCAGGCCTCAGTTTCCCCATCTACAACATAAGTTGGTTGACCTGGAGGTTCTTTCTGGCATTCTATGAGGGGAAGTTTCAGTAAGAGGGAACATCGGTTGAATTGGTGGAGAAGAATGGGAAATCGGAGAGGGAGAGAGGAAATGATCCCGGGAAGACAGTGCAGAAAGAAATGCTAGAAAACTACAGGGAACCCCTTCCAGGGTGTTTAAAACACTAAATGCTGTCACTTTATTTTTATGAGGAGAACAAGTGAGACTAAATCTTAACAGGACCTGGGACCATCATTATAATCCTGTCATGAGGAGGGCAAGTGGCAGCCAACTTACAGTATTCAAATAGCAAATGCATGCACTAGATTGAAAACTTGATTCCATTCAGTAAAAATAATTCACGTCATCCTAAGGCAAGAAGAAAAAAATCAACTTCATTGATCCATGTAAACAGTTTCTGGGTAGTCAAAGGAAGGGACACATCGGCTGCTTCTGCTCCCCGCTTCCGCAGAGACTCCGATGTCGTCCTCTCTTCCTAGCAGAACTTTGGTTTCATTCAGAGAAGCAAGGCACCCAATTAAAATGCTACATTTCCCAGCTTCCTTTGCCAAGAGAGGTGGGCACATAGCATCATCTGGCAAATGATATGTGAGAAGAAATTGCTGGGTGGACTTCAGAGAAATGTCGTTCAAGGCAGGGCTGACTCAGCTGCCACATACCATTCTTTTGTCTTCTGCTTTTTACGCTTTCCTCTTCTCCCTTCTTCAACCACCTTGTGACCTTGGGGTAACCATAAAGGACAGGTCAAGAGAGTCAGAGACTTCAGTGTAAATCCTAGCTCTGCTACCTGCACACTCCATGCATTTGGACTGTTCACTTAACCTCTCTGAGCCTCACTCGTGTCTACAAAATGGGAGTCATAGTGCCTTCTTGTGATACTGGTAGGATTAGTAGAAATATTTTATCATACACAGGTGACAATGCTTTGTAAATTGTGCAGCTCTAAAAGCAAATGCTAGGTTACCTGTTTATTTGTCTCCTTCCCTTTGTTTTGTAAGTGACAGGTTTTCCTTCCCACCTAAATTTGAGATACTTTAGAAATTAGAATGCTATATTTCTACATGACGTTCTTTCATAACAGGAATATCTATTTTCTTGACATGATACTAATCCTTATGTCATCAGATGCAGCCAGAGGTGATTTTGTGTACAGTCTGGCCACAGGCAAGCCACAAGTTAATTTGCATTCTCCAAATGTAGCATCAATTATCTTCTAAGCAAATCAGAAACTTCAGATACACTATTCTTAAAAAAATTATTTTTCAAAGATATGGGTCTATTTTATTGAGCATTTGAAGGGTCCTATCAAGCTACGATTCCACAACCTTCAATTCTAGCAAATTTTCTTAAATTATTTATTTGATGATGTCTTCCATTTCATTTTCTCCTTCTTGAACTCCTATTATTTGGATGTTGGACCTCTTAGTCTATTTCTCTAATTTTCTTATCTTTTGTTAAGATCTCTTATCTTTCCTACCTGTACATCAGCCAAAGGACCCCAAAGGGACAAGAACATCCTCCGTAGAAGCCAATGGGGAATTAGAAATAATAAATACTTCTTCCCTATCACACAAACCAAAACAGCCAACCACTTAGATTTTGTTTTTCTTTTGTATACTTTTTTTTATTGTGGTCATAATAGTTTATAACATAGTGAGATTTCAGTTGTGCACAATTGTTTGTCATACACCATATAAGTATGTCCCTTTGCACCCTGTGCCCATCCCGTAGGGGGGTGGAGGTTGGGCACCGGGTGTGAAGGGGCATACTTCTACACCCCTGGTAGAGTAGTATACTTCTATACCTCTAGTAGTAATAAATTACTACTAATTTATTCTCTTTGTCCGTAAGTTTGTTTATATTCCACATATAAGTGAAATCATATGGTGTTTGTCTTTCTCTGTCTGGGTTATTTCACTTAACATGATGCCCACAAGTTTCCTCCATGTGGTTGCCAGTGGGACAATTTCATCTTTTTTACGGCTGAGTAGTATTCCACTGTATATAGGTACCACATCTTCTTTATCCATCTGTTGCTGGACACTTAGGTTGCTTCCACGTTTTGGCTATTGTGAATAATGCTGCAATGAACATAGGGGTGCATAAATCTCTTTGAATTGTTGATTTCAAGTTCTTTGGGTAAACACCCAGTAGTGAGATAGCTGGGTCATATGGTACTTCTATTTTTAATTTTTTTGAGAAATCTCCATACTGTTTTCCACAGTGGCTGCACCAGTTTGCATTCCCACCAGCTGTGGATGAGGGCTCCCTTTTCTCCACATCCTCTCCAACAACTGTTGTGTTTTGTCTTGGTGATTACAGCCATTCTAACAGGTGTAAGATGGCATCTAAGAATCACTTTTTAAGTGTTCTCCTAGGTAACACTTGGGCTAAAGAGCAAAAACCAAAACAGCAAACAGGTTATTTGAAAACCATGAAAATGAGGAAATCTTATGGGATGAGGCAAAGCTGATTCAAAGGCAAATTTGTAACCTTAAGTGCCTTTACGGTTAATCAGAAAAACATGAAAAGTAGGTAAAGCAAGCATTCATTTAAATAATTTCGTTTTTATAAAAGATCAAAGTAACTATGGGAAGAAACATGGAAAATATAGTTAAATCAAACCTTAGTGATTAGTTATCTTAATAGTCAGAAAAACAGTAGAACTAGTAGATAAATTTTAGAGTTGGTTCATGAAGTAACCTTGTTTCTACCATTACAAGAAGCACAAATAAATGTTATAAATGCAAAAAGCGAAATTATAGATTTTAAAACTATAAGAGGACTCTATATATAATTACATGCTGATACTTTCGAAACCTTAGTGAAATGGGTTATTTTTTTGGGAAAACAAAACATACCAAAGTTGCCTCAAGAAAAATTAGGCTACCTGAATAGACCAATAACAAAGGAAAAAGCTATAAAGCTAATTGTCAAAGTATTGTCTCCTAAAATGGAGCTTCAGATGGTTTTGTGGGTTCATTACTTCAACATTTCACAGAACAGATAATTTTCATGTAACATAAACCCCTTCAGGGCATGAAAAAAGATGTAAATCTCATCAGTTCATTTTACAAAACTAACACAATTATTGACCATAATGTTTCGGATAAATTTCAAAAACATTACGTTGAATGAAAGAAGCCAGACACAAAGGAATATAAACTATGATCCCATTTATATGAAGTTCAAGGACACACAAAACCAATGTCCAGTGATAAAAATTAGAGAAGCAGTTGCTGGAGGTGGGCATGGAGGACTGCCTGGAAGAAGCCACAGGGAACTTTCTGGGACCGTGAGAATGGTCCATATCTTGATCTGGGTGATGCTACTGGAGTGTGTATATTTGTCAAAATCCATCAAGTCGTACACTTAAGATTTATGCATCTTCATCTTATTGTATATAAATTATAACTCAATCGTGTACTGTTAGGAAAGAGAAAAACTTGTAACCATAACTTAAAAGACAGCCAAGAAAAATAGCAGACTGATCACACTTAATATGTTGCATATGCAAAAATACTAAACGAAATATAGGCAAAGGTAATCTTGCAATAGATTAAAAGAATAATACATCAAAAAGCTTCAAAGTTGTTTCAATATTAGAAGCCTCTTACTATGGTAGTTTAAACAAGAAAAAACATATCATAATAATATTGAAATTGGTCTATAAAATTCATTTATTTGTGATATTAATTCCTAATAACTTCAGATAAAAAAAGATAATACTTCAACATGATGAATAATATCTATCTTTAAACCGAAAGCCCAAATCATCCCTAAGAGTGAAACTCAAGAGGCCACCTCGTTAATGTCAGGAACAAAATGAGGATGGCCACTGTTCCCACTGCTATTTACTATTGTTCTGAAATTTCTAAGAAACGCAAAAGGACCAGAAATAGATATGAATCATAACTACAGGAGAGAAAGAGACAAAAGTATCATTTTTAGTCCATGATAATATTGTCTTTCTAGAGAACTCAAGGGGGCCAACTGAAAAACAATATTCTGACTGGTTACAAAATAAATAGACAGACCCAAGTAGGGATGTTCACTGAAGCATTATCATAAGGAACAATTGGAAACCCCCTGAACGCCCGATAATAGGAGGCTGGATAAACAGAGGTGTACATGCGCAATAGAACACTATATAGCGGTTAAAATGAATTAAGCAGATATAAAATATTAAGTGAAAAAGAAAAGGCAGGATGGGATACACAGTGTGGTACTTTAAATGTAATGTTTAAAAACACACTAAACTATACTGTTTCGAAAAATACAGAAATATGGATGTGAAAGATACCAACTTCAGTCCTCCGGCTCCCTCTGAGCGGCGAGGAAGGAGAATGAGATGGGAGAGGAATACAAAGGGGCTTCGGCTAGGTCATACCTTTATTTCAGGAGCAGAAAGTCCTGCAGAAAACACTCCATCTGACAAGCAGACCCAGCATGCCAGAAATAACCCCCAGAAAATTCCCTCGTGACCCTACCAGTTAATTCTCCAATTCCACCCCAGCAACCACTTCAATGATTTCTGTCCCCAGAGGTGAGTTTTGCCAGTTCTTGAAGCTTACTTAAATAGAATCATGGGTTTCCTTCCAGAATCTCCTGGGTCTCCCTCTGGAAGACCGGCCTCTTTTTAGGACACTGAGTCTCTCGAGCAGACCGGTGGCAGCCTGGGCCACAGCTGAGGACCGCATGCCTCAGTGCTCTTAGCCGCCATGCAAGTCAGGGGTACAGCCTCTCCTGGGAGGCTGCTGGTCTCAGGGCACGGAGCAGACACCCAGAGGGCACCCAGGGCGCCCTCACGGCACTTAGCAGATTCCCCTCTGTTACCGATCAAACTACTGCTTCACCAGTAGGACAACCCCAGAGGGGAAAGTCTCCATTCACAACATAGATAGATCGGGGTTTCTCAACCTCAGCACTGCTGACACTTGGGGCCAGATAATTGTCATGAGGACCGTAGGATGTCTAGCGGCATCGCTGGCCTCTCCCCAGTAGACGCCAGGAGTTGATGACAACTAAAGATATTTCCAGACATTGCCGAATGTCTCCTGAGGAGCAAAATCACTCTTGGTTGAGAACCACGGTGATAGAAGACAGATTAGAGAGGGAGCGTGGGGAGACAGTTTTGGGGTTTTTTACCCAGGAACAAAATCACGAAGATGTCTGCATTAGTGTTTGAAGAAGCGACAAAATTGTATCGAGAACACGGAAGAAGACCTGCAGGGTTAGGGAGCACACCACACCCAAGGGTGGGAAGAGCAATATTACAAACCTGCTGATTCTGCTCAAAGGAATATGTAAGCTTAAAGGAATTGCAATTAAAACTTGGCTGGAAACTTCCTGCAACTTAAAAATGTTAGTCTAAAGTTTGAATAGAAAAAAGAAGACGTTGAATATTCAAAAGTATAAATAAATAATGGATTTTATCTACCAGATATTAAGTGGATTGTCAAATTAGAATAATTAAAACAGTGTAGAAGAACAGACATAGCTCTGAAAATACTAGAAGCCTGGAAACAGGCCCTAGTCCACGCAAGAATTTAGTATCGATCAAAGCGGCATTTAAATTAATGAGAAATGCTGTGGAACGCTCAACGAATAATGTAGGAACAAATCACTAACAACTTGGGGCAGGAAAAAATTCAAGACCTCAAAATAGACATCAAAATAAATTTCATGAATCAGACAGTTATTCTTTTAATTAGGCTATAAAAAAACCAGAGTAAAATATAGATTGATATTTTTCTGATATTAGGAGAATGGCTTTCCGAGAAAAAAGAAAAAGGAAGGACTCAAAAAGGAAAAGACCGATACACCTGGCTGCATTAACACACCAACCTTCTAAGCATCAGGAAACACCACAAACAAAATTAAAATCCAGAAAAACTATTGGTCATATAACAAAGGACATAATATCTAAGATTTCTTCTAAATCAGTACAAAGAGGACAACGTGTCATTCCCATTTTTTAAATAGACAAAAGGATATGACCATGCAATTCACAGGAGATAAAATAGAAATGGCCAGAAAACATTAGGAAGTTAATGTCACTGGAAATCTACATTATGAAAATTCAAATATTGAGCTATCTTTCACCCATTGAACTGGCAGGGATTTTTTAAGGTAACACCCAGTGTTTGGGAATTTCCATATCCTCTAGAGACAGCGTTAATTTATGAACCTTTCTGAAAAGGAATTTGATGATTATTTTCAAAAGCCTTCAAAGGTTTCAAGTACACCTAACAGCTTCATGTTTGAGGCTCCAGCCCAGAACTCGCCCTGAATTCCACAGCTGGAAATCCGACTGCTTCCCACCCAACATATCCACTTGGGTATCCAACCGGGGTGTCACACACGCCGCCCCCAAAACCAAGCTCTGATTCCTACTACCCCTCTGTGCCCCAAAGCTGTTCCTCCTGTTGTCACCTCCATCTCAGGAAGAGGTAACTCTACCCTTCCTATTGCTCAGACCCCAAACCTTGATGTCGTCCCTGACATCATTCTTTTACTCACGTCAAATCCTGGGGATGTTAAGTTTCAAACTAGATTCAGAATCCACCCCCTTGTCACCACCTCCATCAAGATCCTGCCCCAGCCACCATCATTCCTTACCTGGGCCATGGCAATACCTCTTCATTCCACCTGGCCCCACCTTTGCCGTGCTCCAGATTCTCCTCCACATGGCAGCTAGTGGATCCTTTTGTAGCCTGAGTCAAATCAAATCACTCCTCACTCAAAACCCTCCATTGGATCACTTCTCAGAGAAAACAGAGCCATATAAGGGCCTATAAAACCATGATAATTTGGTTTATAATATATATTTGGTCAGTTAGATGATCGAAATATGTTTGTCATATACATTCGGTCTTCCTCAATGGTTCCTGACTCACAGCTCCCAAAACTCTCAGAATTTCCTAAGTGTTGGGAGTGATAGAGGTATCTCTTTTGTTACGTTAATGAGGTGACTTTTAGAAAGCGCCTAAGGATGCAGTTTGGTTCCCAACAGAGCTGATGATGTGATTAGAGGGTTGGACCTTTGAGTCCCACCCCCTGGCCTCTGGGAAGGGGAGAAGGGCTGGAGGCTGAATCAATCGCCAATGGCCAATGATTTAATCAATCGTGAACATGTAATGAACCCTCTATAAAAACCCAAGAGGACAGGTTCAGAGAGCTTCCAGGTGGATCTGGGGAGCGTAGTGAGCCCAGAGAGGGTGTGAAAGCTCCATGCCCTTTCCCCAGACCTTGCCCTGTGCGTCTCTTGCATCTGGCTCTTCCTGAGTTCTATCCTTTTATAACAAACCAGTGATATAGTGAGTAAAATGTTTCTCTGGGTTCTGTGAGCCGCTCTAGCAAATTAATTGAACCCAAGGAGCAGGGCATGGGAACCTCCAATCTATAGCCAATTGCTCAGAAGCACAGGTGACAACCTGGGCTGCAACTGGCATCTGAAGTGGGTGGGTGGGGGCAGTCTTGTAGGACCGGACCCTTAACTTGTGGAATCTGATGCTATCTCTGCAGGGATAGTGTCAGAACTGAGTGGAATTCTTGGACACCCTGCTGGTGTCCAAGAATTGCTTGTTGGAGGTGGGTGTGGGGGTACTCTCACACTCACATGCTGGAATTGGGTCCAGTAACCCAAAAGAAAGCATAGGATCTGGCTATTTTTCTCACTTAAGCCTAAGTCAGTCCACATAATCATAAAACTCAACACTGCATAATACCAGTGCCAGAAGAATTAATTTCTGTGTCAGCAAGTCTATATTGATACATACAAAATGCTTCCCTAATGTCTCTGACAGTTTGGAACCACTGAGATTCTAATCCAACACTTTTTTTCTGCAAAAGAATAAACCAAGACTTAGAAAGTAATTCCTGGAGATGTGTAAACAACGCAGCTCTCTCAGGGTGTCCCCTTGATCCAACCCTTCCTGAATCCCATGTGGCTCTTAGCATCTTAGTGACCTGGTATAAGAGGTTCTCTCTCTCTGACAGCTCTGCCCTAACCAATCAAAACACATATTTAGAATAAATGCTCAGAATAATTTCTGATTGCCTGGCCAACAGAAATTCTTCACTTTGTCATATGAATGGGTAACATTTATACGGCCATTTCTGTTGAGATCTACAGTCTTTCAAGCCCAAGCATCACTCATCATACAAAATAGATCATCAGAATATGAAAACTCCAAGATGGATGGGATGACTGGCCCCCGAGGGGCTCTTGTGCACCTGTGTGGAGCCCACGCAAGCCTCTTTCCAGCTTCTTACTTCCTCCCAGGCCATCTGTGTATCAGCATCCCTCTCATCACTAATCTGTTAATCCAGTTTGCATTATCGGCACCTGCCTGAGCCAGGCCCTGGGCTGGGCACCAGCCAGGCCGGGATCAGAAGCCCTGTGAGCACCAAAATGAGAGCAGGAAAACGAGCCAGCAGGGGGTGGGGATGAGGGCTGGGTGAGCAGCTACTCACCGTGGCCGCAGCACCACCGGCTCCGACAGCCGGTTTCACTGTCCCCAGAGCAGATGGGGAAACCAAGGCACAGGAAGACTGAGAGACTCTCCAGGTGACGCAGTGAGGGGGTGCAGAGTGGGCGGCCAAAGCTGAAAGCAGAACTCACCCCATGGTGCTCCTCACTCTATGATGTTCCTCACCCACCGAGCTCCTCATCATATGGTGCTCCTCACCCCACAGAGCTCCTCACCCCACAGTGCTCCTCACCCCACAGAGCTCTTCCGCCCGCAACTCTCCCGCCTCCTAGAACCCAAGTCAGGGCTGCAGGCCCATCTGGGATGGTGCACCTTTGTTAATTTTTGACTCCCCACCATCCAAACATCTGTCCCTTTGTGTGACCAACCTGTCTGTGTCCTGCCCTGTCTGTCCCCACTGCCCGAGTGGTGCACTGTCTGCTCTCCTCTGTATCCCTAATCCTGTCACACGTCTGCCCACCTGTCAAGGGCTGAGAAAGGGTCACCCAGGCCGTGGGGGTGCCAGGCCTCTGAGCACCGGCGAATCCCAGGGCTGCAGAGGCGGCTGTGAAGACCCAGCCGGAGAGGCCGCCTGCGACGAGGTGCCTGAGTGACAGGCTCCGGGAGCAAGGCTTTAATAACTTCATCCTTCCCTCTCAGCCGCCCCAAATGAGGACGGACTCAGGAGAGAACCAGCCTTGCGAGGGCCTTCTCCTCGTGCCTGAGTCCTCGCTTCAGCAGGAGGCGGAGGCGGCCACCCTGGCACCCACTGTGGGCCCGATTTTCCAGATCGCGAGTAACAGCAAAAGCCACCCTGGGGAGAAACTGGGGCCCCGATCACGCAGACGCTCTGGGCCGCGGGTGCGGTGGTCACCGGCTGCTTCTTTCCCTGCCTCTCTCTGCGCCCGCTCATCCTGCTTCCTCCGGTGTTGCAGCCCGGCAGGCGCTCGGGGGCGTCGGAGGGGTCCCTGGCGGGCATCGGAGGGGCCGCTGGGCACCATCCTCTGAAGCCAAGCGCCTGGGCTCCGCAGGCAGCCCGCCTCCCCTGGGAAACCAGCCCCACCTCTCGGCTTTGTGACCCGGGGAAAGGGGTTTCACGTCTTTGCACCTCGACGTCCTCATCTGAAAGGGGACCGTGACAGCAGAGCCGACCGCATAGGATTCGGCGAGTCGCTGCCTGGGAAGCACCGGGAGGGGGGTGCCTCGTGCGAGGGGGCTCCGGAGAGTCAGCAAGGACCGCTCTCGCCAACGAACACGTGCACGGAGAGGCGACACTGCGAAGCCGTTCCGCACACGCGTCATCTGGACGTCACTCTGGCCGGGTCCCATGCAGAAAGGGAAAAGCTGCGGCGAGGACTGAACGAGGTCATGCGCTTGATGTCCCAGCAGCGGTGGGCATCCAGGAAGTGTCAGTACCTGTTAGCAACCAAAGGCCCGTTTGAACAGACAACAGAGGCTCCGGGAGGTGGTGGGGCCAAAGTCACATGGGTGAACGGTGGAGAGCTGCTTTGACCCACGTCTTCCTGGTTCTACATCTCTTTTCTCTGGACTATGTTTAGCATCCTGGCAAGGTCCTGGGTTCTTCGGAGGCAGATCCAGTTCCCAGTCTTGGAGTGAAGAAGTCAGGGATGTGCCAGTGTTGGATCATGTTTTTTGTTGTTGTTGTTTGTTTGTTTTTGAGGAAGATTAGCTCTAAGCTAACATCTGCTGACAATCCTCCTCTTTTTGCTGAGGAAGACTGGCCCTGAGCTCACATCCACGCCCATCTTCCTCTACTTTATATGTGGGACACCCACCACAGCATGGCCTAACAAGCGGTGCCAAGTCCGCACCCGGGTTCCAAATCAGTGAACCCCGGGCCGCCGAAGTGGAACGTGCGAACCTAACTGCTGCGCCACGGGCCGGCCCCTGGATCATGTTTAAGGGCAAAGTCTGGGGAGTTAGATGACCTGGGTTCCAATCCCAGCTCCACCACTTTTCAGCTGTGTCCTTGGCAAATTACCCAACCTCACTGGGTCTCAGTTTCCTCATCTGTAAAATGGGGATAATAGCATCACCTAACAGGACTGTCATGAGACATAATCTATGTATTAAGCTTAGCCTAATGCTTCAGCACATTAAATAGATGTTATTTTGTTGTCGTTAGGGTCAGCACCTTGATCTCAGCTTGCCATGACCCCCTTCCCTTAAATATGTTGGTACAAGTTCCCTAAGAGTGTGGTCATCTCATACCTAACTGCTCAGGCAAGGGTGCTGCAATGCACGGTTTCAAGGGCATCGTTCACATCTTATGGAATACCACATGAATGGTGCCCTCTGGGCTTGTACAGTACACAGCCTATACTCCTGTATGTAGCAACTCTGTGCTCAGGGCAAACTGTGGGACCACAAAGCATCTGGATGTCAGGTTTCTAGTTGCAGAGCATGAGCACCATGAAGCTAGCAAAATGTCCCGGTTCTGGGGGCCTCCAGTTTAGAGCTAGAATCCAGGCTGATCCTAAAAGTCTGGGGACTACACCTGGTGGCCACAGGGAGAAGGTGATGAAAAATAGTAGATGCCAACCCAAGGCCACAGGTTGGGTGGCTGGACTTCTGGGTAGGGATGGGACTTGGGCAAGCAGTGGTCTCAGCTCCAATTCAGGGTCTCTGAGAAAAAGTAACCCAGAGTCAAGGGGGAGACCCACGTATTCGGCCATGGAAGATAAAACATCAGATCCCGGAGCACAGACTGCTTCCTGCCGAACAGTAGCCCAGCCTCGAAGGAGGCAGACCTGAGTCTTCCACTGGGCCCTTCGCCTCGCCCCAGGCGGCTGCTTCTGCGTCTACATGGTGAAAATAGCAGATCTCACAAGCACCAGCTCATCGCCTCAAGGCTCTCGCTGTGGCCAGAGGGAACATTGTGGCTACGCAGATGTATCTAACAACTTGTGGATGGCGATGCTGCCCGGACCTGATTGACATGGACATCCAGAATAAGAGTCTATTCCGGTAAGAACAAAGGGCTCCCCCTCCATAGCGAATGAGAGAATAACCAGCCCGCCACCAGGTCCCCTCGATGTGCTCTGGCCCCTCATGGAGGGCTTAGAGTGGACGCCTGCTGCTGGGCACTGAGCAGGGGGCAGCCCAGGAAGTCAGGACGTTGGGTGCATGAGGCTGCCGTGGCTGCTTGGCTGTGAGCCCCTTGGGCAGTGGGGCCGCCCGGGAAGGAGGAAGAGCAACAGCACAGGGGCGAGTTATCTTGTCCACTGGTGAGCGGCCTGGAGTAGCTACTCAGTGACTACTTCCTGAAGGAACACAGTAACCTGAGGATTGCCAGGCGCGGGGACCTGGCCAGGACCAGGGAAGGAAGTGATGCGCTCGCCTCGGGCACAAAGTTTAAGGGAGGTGCCCCAAATCTCAAGAATCAAGATAAAAAATATCTTGTTTGAAGTGATTCTTAAAAATCAACGCAAAAAAAATCGATGATGAATAAAATTTCAAAATATTAACTAAAAATAGAATCTGGTAGGGCCGAGATTAGGGTAAGGCGAGCGAGGCCGAATCATGCAAGTACAGGGTCAGCTCCTGTCTTCACTTAAAGTTTTGATATTTTGTTTACAATGGATTTTTTTGTATTAGTTTTTTATTAAAGAAAGATGGCATTAAAATATCATCTATTGGGGGTGGCCTGGTGGCGCAGCAGTTAAGTGTCCACATTCTGCTTCGGCACCCTGGGGTTCACCCGTTCAGATCCCGGGTGCGGACATGGCACTCCTCAGCAAGCCATGCTGTGGTAGGCGTCCCACATATAAAGTGGAGGGAGGTGGGCATGGATTTGAGCTCAGGGCCAGGCTTCCTCAGCAAAAAGAGGAGGATTGGCAGCAGATGTTAGCTCAGGGCTAATCTTCCTCAAAAAAAAAAATCATCTTGATTTTTGAGTTTTCTGGCATCCCCTTCAATTGTGGGCCTGGGGCAAGTGCCTTCTGGCCTCACCCTAGTCCCGTCCCTGCCTGGCTCCATCTGTTGGGAGTCTCAAGGTTTTCCACTGCTGCAAACAGCATCCTGATGTGCCACCAGACCCACCAAGAGGCAGGCTCCCTGGACCAGCCGTGGAAACTCCTCTTGCCCGGCATACCATTCAGAGCTGGTGGCACATTAGATAGCGTGGTCCCCTGTTGACACAGGGCACCCAGATGTGAAGAGCTGCGTCAGGCACTGGCACCTCTGCTTCCCAAGGGAAATTCCACCCCCTCAACCCCAGGAGCCCTGCTAAAGTGACTGGTCATGAGGTTTGTTTGTGAGTTGTTTTTTTAACTAATAGACTTTATTTTATTTATTTATCTATTTTGGGTGAGGAAGATTGGCCCTGAGCTAACATCTATGCCTATCTTCCTCTATTTTGTATGTGGGAGGCCACCACAGCATAGCTTGACAACCCGTGTGTAGGTCTGTGCCTGGGATCAGTAGCCATGAACCCCAGGCCGCTGAAGCAGAGCATGTGAACTTAACCGCTATGCCACTGGGTCGGCCCCTAATAGACTTTATTTTTTAGGGCAGTTTTAGGTTTACAGAAAACTTGGGCACGAAGTACAGAGAGTTTCCATATACTTCCTCACTCCTCCACCCAGTTCCCCTATTATTAACCTCTTGCATTAGGGTAGTACATTTGTTACAGTTGATGAATGAATATTGATACATTGTTAATAACTAAACTCCAGTTTAATTAGGGTTCACTCTTTGTGTTGTAGATTCTATGGGTTTTGCCAAATGCTTGATGCCATTTATCCACCATTACAATATCTTACATAATGGTTTCACTGCCCTAAAAATGCCCCGTCTCATCTCTTCACCTCTCACGCCTCATCCCAAACTGCTGGCAGCCACTGCTCCTTTTCCTGTCTCTGTAGTTTTGCCTTTTCCAGAATGTCGCGGAGTTTGAATCACACAATACGTAGCCTTTCAGACTGGCTTCTTTCACTGAGCAATATGCCTTTAAGGTTTCTCCATTTTTGTTTCCTTTTCGGGGTTTGAACAATTTTTTTAATTACTAAATAATGTTCCATTATTCAGATGTACCACGGATCATTTAACCATTCACCTACTTAAGGGCATCTTGGTTGCTTTCAAGTCTTGGCAATTACGAATAAAGCTGCTCTTAAACATTTGTGTGCCAGTTTTTGTGCGGACGTAATGTTTCAAAACGTTTGGGTAAATATTAAGGAGCACAATTGGCCTATGAGTTTTTGAGGCCCCACAAGACCTCTAGGACATGAGCCCTTTCTTCTCCAGGGTCAACCAGCACGGTCCTGTCAATGCAGTGGACCAGTAGACGCTCTACAGGATGGTGAGGCCAACGGAGTCCCTCGCCATCAGAGGGCTGGCCTATGCCCGGATCAGGAGGACAAGGATGTACCACTGCCAAGTCAGGAGGAGGCAGACAACGTCCAGGGGTCCAGTTTCACAGGAGCAGAAAGATAATCTCCCCACCGCCTGGCCCTGCCCCCACCCTAGAGAGAGCACGCCAGCGAGAACAGAGGGAGAAAAAAATGTGCACTTTCCAATTCAGCACAAACATGTTCTCCCCGGGGGAGCAGGGCCCAGCTCTGCCTTTCTGTTTGTTCTCTCAATTAGGGCGTTTTTGCCTGCAATGATTACCTGCCACAAGGAGATCATAATTAACAGAGAGAACAGACTATATTTCTAGCAATCAGAAACTGTTTTCTAACAACAAGTGAAAATATAGTTAACATTCCACAGCTCTCTCCTCTGTGGAGATTTTTTTCCCCCTCACTCTCTACAAATTCAGAGAAAAAAAGAGATTAAGAGTCTGTTATGGGGTGAATTGTGTCCATCCGAAAAGATATATTGAAGTCCTAACCCCAGGAACGGAGAGTGTGACCTCATTTGGAAACCGGGTCATTGCAGGTGGAATTAGGGAAGATGAGGACGCATTGGAGTGGGGTGGCTGGTGCTTAATCTAATATGACCCGTGTCCTTACAACAGGAGGGGAAGAGACGCAGAAACACATGCAGAGGCGACAGCTGTGTGATGCCGGAGGCAGAGGCTCCTGGAGTGACTCAGAGGAAGACGAGGCACACCGAAGATGTCCGGCTGACCCTGCAAGCTGGGAGAAGGCAGGAGAGACTCCACGCAGAGTCTCAGAGGAGCAGAGCTCTGTCGACGCCTGGGTTCAGACTTCCAGCCTCCAGAACTTGAGCGAATACGTGTGTGCTGTGTGAAGCCCCCAGTCTGGGACACTCTGCTGCAGGGGCCCCGCAAACAAATACGGGGCGAGTCCCCTAACTCCTCACCTTGCAGGCGGACCGCCTGAGGCTCCAGAAGGGGCAGGGGCTCACCTGAGGTCCCAAGCAAGTGGGAGGCGGAGGCGAGACTTGAATCACAGTCCCGCTGTCTCGGAGGCCAGTGCTCACCTCGCACTGTAACTCCTTCCCCGAGTGTGTGGCAGCCTGGGCTGGTGCCGCCGTGCTCCCATCTGGACAGGGACTACATCGGGCTCAACACCTGGGCAGCAGGTACAAGCCAACCCATGGGGGGCTCAGGTGTAGGATGCTCCAGAAACCAAGGTGGGAAAGAGTGCATGTGGTGCGGGAGGAAGGGGAGAGAGACGGAGAAAAGCGATTAACACTGACTGGGCTGAGTGCCGGGTCTTCTGCACATCATCTCATTTACATCCCACAACAACCTTTTGGCATAAGTATCATTATCCTCATTTTTCAGATGGAAAACTGAGTTTCAGAGAAGCTAAGTGACCCTCCCATAAACCGTACAGCTGGAGATTTGAAGCCACGTCTAGGAGACTCCACACGCTTGTGGGTAGTTTCATCTTTTCCTACGGTTTCAATTGCCATCTCTATGTCAGTGGCTCCCGAATGTTTATCTGCAGCCCGCATCTCGTCTCCTTGTTCACCACCTCCATGTTAATGTCTCACGGGCATCTCAGATTCAACGTGTCCAAAATTTAACCCATCAGCTTCCAGTGGAAACCTGGCACTCCCATTCACCAAAATGCGCAAACGCACAAACCAGAAAGCTGGCTGCCATCCCCGCCTCCTCTTCTGCCTCCCACCACCCCTTATCCCACCCACAGCACAGGCATGCTGTCACCAAGTGCTGGTCCTTCATCCTCTTTCCATCTTCACCACTTCCACCCTGGTCTACGCCGCCATCCTCTCACTCCTGGGTAACTGCAACCTTCTAACTGGGCTCTCTGCCCTCACGCTTTCCCTCTGCAGTCTAGCTTCCCTTCGTGCAGAAGCGAGAGTGGTCTCTTGAAGCACACATCTTATCACATTCTGCTCCTGGATTAAAACCCTTTGACAGTGATTGCCACTTCTTATGTGCTATTCACTGGTGTACGCTCTTTACATATAGCGACTCACTTAATTCTAAAAGCCACCCCACAGTATGAAACAGACACGCTGCTGTTCTCCTTTCACAGATGAGAAAACCGGGGTGCTGAAAGGTTAAGTAACTTGCCGAAGGCCTCACAGTCAGCCGGAATTTCAATTCAGGCAGTGTGGCTCCTGAGTTTGTGCCCTTACCAGTTACACTAAATATCCTTTCCAACGTTGCCCTTCTGCTCTTAGGAGAAAGCCCAAAATCCTTCTCCTGGCCTTCAAGGGCCTGCAGGGTCTCACCCTTGCCTCCATCTCTCCATCCCATGCCATCCACGCTCTCTCTTACTTACCCTTCTCAAGTTCAGAACAAGGACTGGGTTGCTTTTTTTCTAATCAGTCAAGATCTCCAAGGTTCTTCCTGCCACAGGGCCTTTGTACATGCTGTTTCTTCTGCCTGAAACACTGCTGTCCCCTTTCTTCACCTGACTGACTTCTCCTCCTTCACGTCTCACTTTAAACACTGCTTTCTCAGGGAAGCTTTCTCTGAGCCCCCAGAGCAGGGCAAGTTTCCTGTTTTATGTTTTCATTGTCACCTGCACTTTTTCTTTGTACCATTTATCACAATTGTCATTATTTGTATAATTTTATGTTTAAAGTCTGTTTTCTCCCTGATAGACAGCAAGCTCCATGAGAGCAGGGACTGGATCTGCCTTGCTTCTCTGGGACATTGCCTGGAACATAGTAGATGTTCCATAAATAGTGATAGATTGAAAACACAAATGAAACGATGAAGAGAAGAATAAATGAACGAACGTGTCGTGCTCTCTTCAGCCGTCCGTCCAGCAAGATGCAAGCTTAACCGGGAAATATAGGCCCAGTCTGGGCAGCCACCTCTTAGCAACAGTTCCACGCTATGGGAGGCAGAGCAGGAATAATTGGCAGGTGGAACGCTAGCTGTCTCCAGCGCAGGGCCTGATCCTAGGGACTCTGTTAGCATTTGCTGAGTCGGTGGTCTATGCTCCATCAGACATCAGGGCTGGTGTCTTCTCTGAATACCTCGATCCCCACCTCAACTCTTGCCAGCGCCACTTCACCCTACGGCCTCCATGCATCTTGGGTGGGAGCCTTGTTCTAGGACCCCCTGACCTCTCTCCACAGCTGCCCTGGTGATGGGCTCTTGTTGAATCCGCAGGCTTGGAGCCTTCCCCCTGTCTGACCTCCCCTCATTGCCCTCCTCACTCTGCGGCCTTCTACACAGCCTCAAGGAGGGCTCAGTGCCCTCCAACCTGTCTCTAGGCCGAGGAGGGCAGGTCTGCACACATGGCACCTCCCTCATTGCTTCTCCTCCCCTGTCTCCCATCTCCCTCCCACAACCCACCAGGGCAGGAAGCAGGACTGTCCCTCCCTTCCTTTTCCTGTCTTGTCGGGGGTCTCCTTGTGGCAGATGCTGTTGGTTCCCAAGCTGTATCCCCTTTGCCAGACTAGCGCCCCCACCCCTGATCCTACGAGTGTTGGCTGCTGCAGGCTAATACCGTTCCCTTCCCTGGAGACGTGCCTTCGGCGGGATCTGCCTCTCCTAGGTTACTCTCCCAACCCAACCGGTGAGATCCGGCGGCCATTGACCTGGGGGTTCAAATGCCAACCCCCTTGTCTCAAGTGGAGACAACTTGGTGATACAATTCACGTCCCAGAGCTCCTCGTGGGATCAGGCTGAAGCCGGTCTCTAGCTTCAGGTCCTTCCTCTGTCTTCCCACGCTTCCCTCACTCCTCTTCTGAGAGCTCTCTGCAGGAAATCATCTCTCAGGAATCCCCAACACAGACTCTGACGCCGGGAAACCCCACTTAGGACAGCCCCTACTTCAGACCCTCCTCCTCTTTCTCCCGGCGGCACTTACTCTCCTCTCTTTCCAGAGCCATCATGGCAGACAGGATACAGGAAAAGAGAAACCAGCTCACAGATAACAGAACGTGCCTTGGGACGTACAATTAAAATATCACGCAAAAGAAACTCTGGGGTCTTGAGCACCGTGCCGTCGACCATAATCCTCACCAGCAACCCTAACGTGGCCCTGGAGCTCTGCCCCTTGGAGGGAGGTCACCCACCAAAGGATTGCAGCCTAGATTCCGTGGACACTGTGGCGATCCTTGTCCCTGAGCCCCATCCAGCCTCACCGTGGCCTTCCCAAGGCAAAGCTCCTCCTTGTTACTTCGTTGGCCACGCCAGGGAATAGAAATGCAATGGGAACACAAGAATCCAGAGAAAGAGGAAGCAGCATCTTCCAAAAGGACCAAGCACTACTTTCTTTGGCTCATCAGGAAATCCCTCTCCCCCGCCAGCCCATCAGCGGCCCACATCCTGGGACCTGCGATCCACGAAAGAAGAGCTTTCGGTGTGTGGTACCCGTGGAGGCGCGTGGTAGAAGGCAGCGGGGGGAGACAGAAGGGCCCACCGGCCCACGGGTGATGGAGCAGAGGGGTGGGCACGGCGAAAGGATAGGGTTAAGAAACCGGCGGTCCACACAAACACCTTCCACACGGCACTCCTTTCAATTTCTTCTCCGTGAATTTAAATGCATTCTGTCACAGTGAGTTATGTCACCCGGAGGAAATGCCCAACTCGGCGACGTTTTTAAAGATTATTTTTTAGATCACCTATCACTATCCATTTGAGGGACGATTGTTCAATCTGAAAAAATAAATTCAAAACTGTCCCCATCTAAGCAAGATGGAAAAATAACTTTCCCTATTCTTTCCTTTTCTTTCTTTTTATTTTTTTTTTAAAGAAGGCTTATTTCTGAAGGACAAGTTTGAAAATCTGTTTTCACCTTGACATTCTGGCTGGATTTGAGCAGCTTGGTGAGCTGAATATCATGCCTGGTCTAACGGGTAAACAAATGAATGTAAGGCCAGCTGTGTGACTTCAGGCAAGTCGCTTAACCTCTCTGAGCCTTAATCCCCTCAATTGTTATGCTGAGATAACAACACTGACCATAATCATCAAAAGAAATGATGCCCAGACGGTCTTTGAATATGAGACAGATGTAAGGTGTCTGTTGCTCTGAACCATCAATTCCTCGAGGGCAGGGAGCGGGCTGTACCCAATTCTGCCCTCCCTGTGGATCTCATCCAGGGCTTGGCCCACAGGAAGTGTTCAATAACTGTTGGATGGGTGGATGGTTCAGTGGCCAATGGTTTGGTGGGTGAATGTCTGGACATAGAAGGAGACGGATGGCGGGATGCAATGGCATCCTGCAAAATAGCAAGAAAAAAATAATTTTAAAAAGCCCTTCCTTGTATTGTCCTCCGGTTTCCATTGTGTACACACGCCCACCATGGCTGACTCCAAGCTACCGATGTGGCAGCGCTGAATGCAGAGCTGGAAAGAGACGTGCAAAATCGTGCTTGGGAGTCTGTAGAAGCCAGCTCTGCACCCACGGGCAGGAGGGAGGGAGGAGGGAGGAGGGAGGGGGAGCTGGAGAGAAATAAGGGAGGGAGGAGGGAAGAAAGAAGGAGGCGGGAAGGAGAACCATGAATAAATGTTTATCATCGAGAAGAAGATAAAGATACTCGGGTACCGGAAAGTGCCAGAAAGAGCAACCCGGGGGAGGCAGGAAGTGGCTCCCCGCCATTCATCGTTGACTAGGACTGAATCTACCCATTTTCTGGAGCAAATTATTTCTTTTTAAGGACGGGGTCGGGGAGTTTACACAGCACAGAACGATGATCCTCAATTATTTTTAAGAATTAGAAACCTTTTTTGTTCAAATGAAATCTTACTCGGAAGGCACAATAATTACTGATGTTTATTAAGCATTTACTATACACCGGGTACAGTTGAAGTACATTGCATGGCATACCCCACGGAACCCTCCCAGTGACCCAGTGAGACCCGGGGTGATGGTCTTACCAGCCCCACTTTACCAGTGGGCCTGAGGCCCTTGCCCAAGCTCACATACTAAGCAGTAGATTCAGGATTTAAACACAAGTTGGTGATGGCAGCCCTAACCACTCAGTTCTCCTGCCCTAATAGATCAAAAGAAAAAGAATGGCTCTAATATGTCAATTACACCTCAATTTAAAAAAATAAATAAATAATTTTTAAAAGAATAATGAAGTGAAAAAAAAGAGGAGGGGGAGAAGGGCTGCCCACTGAACTGCCCCCTGCAGGCCATACGCCCAGCAACTCCAGAGGCCCCACAGGGAGTCAGTCTCGGAAAAGAAGCAGGAGGAACAGCTGCTCAACCTGGTTCTACTCCTGGCTGGCTGTGTGTCCTTGGAAAAGCTTCTTGCCCTCCCTGAGCCTCAGTTTTCTCATTCATAAACAAGGTATCACCCCCTACAACTCTTATAGATTATACATTGGACAATTCCCATAAGGATCAGGAGACCTTCAGAGTAAAATAGCTTGAATAAGTCACCTTACATGCGACTTATTTACTTCTGGGACACCAGGATCTGCTTGATTTAGAATGCATCTGTTTTCGAGCTTGTACGACACTCTTGAAAAAATGATAGTAATCGTTTCTCTAATTCAATTAAGTCTGGTAGGGCTGACTCTATTCTCAAGGATGCCGATTTTTAAACTCACTTTTGTTGGTGCAGAGTAATATTTGGCTCCTAATGCCACTTTCATGTACAATTTTACAAATGTGCATGAAATTAAACCTGTTTTTGTGGGGAAAACAGCAACACAGACAAAAGGTGATCAGCCTATTGAGTGTCACCGTCTTCGGGACTCGTAGCCCTTTGAAAATCTAAAGAGAAATATAGGCTTTCCTCCCCACAGCAATGCAGATGTTCGGCGAACTGTAGCTGTAACTTTGGGATGGGAAGGCTCGGGGACCGTCGGCCCCAGCGGCCAGCAGAAGGAGGACCACAGCAGAGACGAGACCACCTCTGAGGTCCCAGGCAATTCTCAGATCCACGCTCAGCATCCTCGAGCCGCGCAGAAAAATAGCCAGAAGCCACTCAGACACTGCTGAGATTTTCAAATGAAGAATTCTCTTGATAAATAAATCTCTTAATGAAATACAAGCAATTAAGCTAACAGTCCTATCAAATACCACCTGTCACTCAGCAGCCTGACACTTAATTGAATTTCTTTTTCCATCCCCTGGCTCCTTTTCCCCGATAAACAATTTCATTCACTGCAGATCAAGTTTCCCTAACTCAGAAACCAATGATAGTCAATCAACTAATTGACACAACAAAGACTTCTGTTTAAAAAAAAAAAAAAGTTTCCCTAATTAAAGTGGGAATGAAATTTTATAATACTCTGGTGCCTGATATTAATTACTCCGTGGTTAACCCTCTCCCTCTTCCTCAGGGACCTGGTAGTGGCTTGAGGGGAATGAGGGGGCCTCAGATCCAGATACAAGTTCAAGTTCCAGCTTTATCCTGAGTTTGCTGTGTGACCTCGGGAGGTTGCTTTCCCTCTCTGTTTTTCAGCAGCTGCAACATAAGGAGTAGAAGTAGGTGACTTCCAAAGCTGCTTCTACCTCTAACTCTTATATTTTATGATCCAGAGGACAGTCCAATGGCGTAGGCTTCTCTCTGTGGTTGCAGGTTAGCCGGCACAGCTGCCAAGAGCTCTCACACAGCCTCGAACTAAAACTGCAGCCGGGTCTCAGTGGGCTCCCTCAGCCTCCCCCTGGGAAGAGCAGCAGCCCCTGAATGCATGCACCCCGCTCCCCAGGCACACCCCTTACACACATGTTCGTACAACCTCTCCTTGCAGCACACTCCCTCACAAGTTCAGATCACTCTACGTCAAGGCCAGGTGTGCACACACACCCTCACACATGTACGTGAAACACACATGCACACACACGCATGCACATAGTTGAACTCAAGCTCCCTTACACACCAGGCCCCTCAGTCCAGGCCGTGCGAGCACACACACACACATGTGCACACATCCCTTCTCCTGGAACACACGTGCACACGTTTAGGCGCACGCCCCTTTAGAGAGCAGATCCCCTGAAAGCCGTGCGCACGCTCATCTCCTCATCCCGGACACACAGCACGCACGGACGCAGCCCCAGACTCCCTTTCACAGCAAACTCTCTCCAAAGAGGCCATGCACACACGCGTTTGCACACTCCCATGCCACACAAGCTCACACTCGCTGTCCAATGGCAGCTGGGGCTGGATGTGAGCAGGTTTCCTGATCGCAAGGAAGCTTTGGCTGAGGCAGCCCCGAGGATCTCAGAAACCTGACGACTGACCCAACAGGATTTTCCAGAACCTTCTGGGCTCCGAAGTTTCTTTCACTCGACCAGGGGCACTGAGTGCCTCCCCTGGGCCAGGCGCTGCGTGGGGAGGAGAGCGGGGAACGAGCAGACACCATCCCCCAGAAGCAGCTCTGTGCCCAGCAGCCACAGGCCCGGGCCCCGCCAGCGTCACCCCCAGCCTGGACTCGCCAGCAGGCAGTGAGGCCCCGTCCCTGGGCTCTGACACACCCTGGGGTCTAGTTTAGAGGTGGCTCTTCATTAACATCATGGTCAAGGTGGTCTTTGAGCCAGGCCCCAGAGGACACAGGACAGGTGTAGCAGGCAGGGGCAGCGGGGACCAAGACAGGGAGGCTGGGAAGTGGGTACCAAGAGGCAGCGCCACGCAAGGCTGTGGGCAGCCCAGCGCCCCTGCTCACTCTCTTTGGGGCTTGGGTAAGTCACTTAACGTCTCTGAGCCTCAATGTGCTCATCTGTAGAATGGGGACAAGAGCAGCAGCTATGGAGAAGGACCAATAAGTAGAGACTGAGCAGGTGCTCTGGACCAGAACTGTTCTAGGCACTCGAGGTTGTGGTGAAGAACAGAGGAGGTGACGAACGCCAGCTCTTGTGCCACGTCTGCACACACTGGGCGCCAGGTAGGCAGAACGCCCCGGCACTTCAGGGAGTGGAGGGAACAGGAGGCCCTGAATGCTGGTGGGAAGACTGGGCTCTGAAATGGAAGAAAGGGAGGGGTAGAGGCTGAGGCTGGGAGGCCAGCCTGGAGGAGGGGACCATGGAGGAGGATGGGACGGAGCCCCCAGCCTCAGGCTGCATCTCCAGGTGAGAGCCACCTTTTCAACCCCAACCTCCTCTGAGCATCCCCCATTCCTCACAGGGACCCTCTCCCAAGGCAGGGGCCTGGCTTCCTTGTAGGTTTGCAAAACCAGGCTGGGGGGTGGGGGCGCTTCTCCCTCCCCCTCAGACAGAGCGGATGCTCTCGGCATCTGATGCCTTCTGTGGAGCTCATCTCCCCGTCTCTGTTTTCATGTTTTCCTCTCTCACGCTGGCTGTGTGGAGCACATCTCTCAGAAAATACTTGCTTTTGAAAGTTGTTGCCATAACAACCACTTCATTACACGCCAGGCCCAGTATCTCAGAAATGCAGAATCTTTCCTTAAAAGCGTGCACTGCACATCAAAGGGGAATAGGAGCTCATTATTTTTACATTATTTTGCAGGCAAATAGATATTTTCCAATACACATTTCTTTTCTAAGTTGATTTTCTTGTTCAGTGGAAATGCACATTTCTTTCTTAACGCTTTACTGCCTGCAGGGTTCAGGGCCTGGAAACCTCAGTTCCTCAGAGCGGGAGGGAGAAGGCAATTCTTTGCCCGGGTGTGCATCCCTCAGCCCCCAAAGCTGCAGCTCAGGAAGGCTGGTTTGCTCTGATTCACAATTTGTCTGCACCCAGAAATTCTAGAAAAGGCAGAAATTCTCCGTGTAGCCTGCACAAGTCTTCATTGGTCTGACATGGTTCTCGCCAAGATTTCATAACAAGTGAAGCTAATGATTTAAGAAGCCAAATCAAAACCAACCAACCAAACGAAAATCATAACCATTTGGGATGGAGACGTGTTCCAGGATCTTGTTCTCTGAACCAGAGGGCCCTGTTAGAATTTGATAGGTCGCTTTGGGGGAATGCATAGCGTGTCGCTCTCCCCTCACCAGCACAGAAGCCTTGTGGCTTCTGTCTGGCTGGCTCACTGCTCCATCACCAGCACCCAGAACAGTGCCCGGGGCCTGTGGGTGCTCAGCAATTATCTGTCGAATGGACCAATGAATGAATGTGCTGTGAACAGCGCATCTTATGACAATTCTGCAATGAAAGCAATCATCGTCTCCATTATACAGATGAAGAACTCAAGCCCTAGAGAAGTTAATACAATAATACTACTGATAATCGCTGACATTTTTAACTTTTTATTGACGCATAATATGCACACAGAAAACGCACCTGTCTTATGTGGATGGCTCCTGGACTTCTCATGCATTGAACCCCCTGGGTAACCAACCCCCAGATCAAGAAATGAAACATTTGGAGGTAGCGAGGAGACTACGAAGAAGGCTCGCTCCTCAGGTGGCCTTGTGGTAATCCACCAAACGGCTGCACGTTTGTTCCACGTGGATTTCTGTGTCTGTTCCCTTTCACAACAGAAAGAGCCGCCTTGAGTCGCTGGCTCCCATCACTACTGTCCTGACCTCTCATGTTGTACATCAGTTTTGCCCGTCTTTGTGATTTCTGTAAACGGAATCCTACAGAGGGTCCCCATTCGTGCCTGATGCCTTTCCCTCCTCGCGTTTTTGAGGTGCGTCCGCATGCCGCATGCATTTGACCATTGTTCACCTCTCTGCTAACAGTGGCTAATTTTTAATGAGTATTTATTACGCACACGGTGAGCTCATTTAATCCTCCCAATACTCTAAGATAAAGGCATTATTATAAGTGATTTGCCTGGGGCCCCACACACAGCGGGTGGAGAATTGAACCCAGCACCTTATGGACCCCAAACTCCTGCTGTTGTCAGGAACCTCTTTCCCGGATGACTCAAGGTTACTGCCAAGCACAGTCAGTCGCTGGGCTGGGCCAGGGGTGAGTGGAAAGCTTTTTGCTGGAACACTAAATGGCCCCAGGATGCGATGTCTCAGCCTCTTGTAACGGCCTTGCTATTTCTCCAGCTCCTGACCTCACGTCAGGCTCTCCGCTGCCCCCTCCTGCTGGTGTCAGTGTGTCTGCCAACAGCCACGCCAACAGCTCCCCCATTACTTCTAATCCACTATGACCAGGAAGCCGACACAACGAGGGTTGTTAGAATTGTGTGCAAAGCAAGAGAAAGCGGCTATGAGCAAGGGCTTGCCAGTGCCTGAGCTTATAGAGAATATCTGTGACGGCTACACTTCTCTTTGTTTCCTGGGTCCAGACAGGGGAAGTTTCTGGATAAGTCAAGTACCACTCTAGTAAATTTGTTCCCTTTTTGACTGCTTCAATAACAAGTTTTTTGATTTGGGGTCTGAAGGCTTCGTTCTTATAGCATTTCCATAGCTTGTGCTGACGGTCAGCACCTGAAACCCCAACAGACAAAGGAGCCAGGAGAAGCTCCTGGTCCTGAAGCAGAAATGGGTGTTGAAGGGATGTCTGGGAAGGACCCGTTTCTGCCCCCATGGAAGACCTGGTGTCCCATGACCCTGGGCTTTGGTGGGTCTGCTCCAATTCCATTCCTGGGAGGTCCCCTCCCATCCCTTCACACTCCAAGGTTGGTAGTGCGCTTACCTTATTCTGGGTCTGCACTGAGTGCTGGGGACGCTAATACAAGCAGATGGGGACCCACCAGGCTTGTCCCCTGGTGGCCTCCTGCCCTTCTGTGCAGCCCTTCCGGACAGCCCAGGCCTGGCAGCACGGGCCTGCTCCAGCCCTCCATCCCAGTCTGTCCGTCCCTCCATGAGAATACTCGCTCACCTCCAGTGGGCACTTAGCTCCCGGTATCTTTTTTTAATGAAAAACTGAACCATCTCCCCACCCGCCCAACTCCCCCTGAAAGAAGCCACTTTTGCATCTATTAACCAACTCGTTTCCACCTGCCTGATTACCTAAATTCATGTCTGCTCTGTCGATTCTCTTCTGAACCACTTTTTAACACCTTCCTGGTTGCTTCATTAATTAATGGGTTAAAAAAAAGAAGAAGTCTGTCCCTGTGGGGTCTCAGCATGAGAGTGAGCCCTCAGTTTTCCTGGATTTCACGCTCCCCTAAATCCAGGGCCTGATAGCAGAGAGAGCATCTCTCTTCAGGGACAGGGACGGTATTTGCTTATTTTCTGACATTTTTGCAGAAGCCCCGATGGCTGTGGTGCAAAAAGCCACTCCACCCTGGGCCCACAGTTCACATTTGGCAACTGTGTCCCTTTAATGGATGCACACGTGTCTATTGTGAGTACAGACATAATGGTTTCCTTGGAGACATGGTCACAATGACTAATTAGACAAAAGAGAGTGTTTTTCAAAGCCTTGAAAGGCATCGCAGACGTAATAAACGAACATCATCTTATCCGATTGATGTATTCCTTCTCATTTCTCCCTAGAAACATCAATAAATGGCCCTGGTGACTTGACCTCATTATGAAGTTGGACTTTTTAACCACCCAGTCAGAGCCTTTTAGATTTTCAACCACAGGATGCTGATCCTGGCAGGCATTCTGAAAGCAGCCAAGGGGCACTTGTCCACGGCCAGCATTCCCAGACCTGGTCGTCCACTCTGGTCCCTGCTCACTCGCATTACGGCCATCAAGGAGACCAGGGATGCTAGGCTTTGGGGACCTCATCCTATCCCCTTCATCACACCAGCCTGGCTCGGCCATCAGCGGCCCCACAGGCTCCCCTTACCGCTCATTTATTTGTTTCAGAATGTTGCGTGTGACCCTTCCTGCTCCCGCAACCGCAAGTGTAACCCAGCATAAGATACTGGCAAAACCTCCCAAGTGAAGGAGAGAACGACCCCAGGTATTTCTTTCAAAGACTGTACACCGATCTGGATGAGCTTTTCCACTCTCCTGCCCCTAATCCCACCATGACCTCAGGCTAAAGGGAAAATGTTCAGAACACAAAATATCCAAATCTCAGACTACGGATTGGCAAGGAAAACAAACCTGTCTCAGATATACTGAGAGATGAGTCCAAAAGCCCCACCATATAACAGCAAAAAGAACACCTGGATAGAAATGCCTGGCCATAAGGAGGAAACAAACGGCAATTAACCAACACTCCAAGAAAAAAATTACCCAGAGGCAAAGAATCCCGTCTAGAAGAAAACATAACCCCAAAACCAGAAGAAAATTTCACTAAAGTGCTTTCTGTTATAAGACCGCACAATAAGAATATAAATGTATATGTGTGTGTGTGAGGAAGATTGGCCCTCAGCTGACGTGTGTGCTCATCTTCCTCTATTTCATGTGGGACGCCACCACAGCATGGCTTGACAAGCAGTGCTAAGTCTGCACCCGAGATCCAAACCTTGAAACCCCAGGCTGCTGAAGCGGAGCTTGCAAACTTAACCACTACTCCACTGGGCAGCCCCAAGAATATCAATATTTTAAAGGCATAAACTCTCAAGAACAAACATAACAGAAGAGATGACACCAGAGATGTCATCAAAATTTAGAACATAAAAAGTGAATGGACGAGTGGTAATTGACCAAGAAAAAGAGAAAACTGAGACCTACGTGTGCCGGCAGGATGCAGAACTTGCAAAGAGAAAATGGATTCAAGCCACAGAATGCTGCATCAACCAGAGTACCACTGAGGCTGGGGTAAAAGAGATACTGAAACAGAAGTGACCAAGAGTCTGTGTGACGAACATTTATAACTCCAGGCTCCCTTTCCTGACCCTGAAAAGCC
Organism: Equus asinus; assembly: GCF_041296235.1. NCBI lineage: Eukaryota > Metazoa > Chordata > Mammalia > Perissodactyla > Equidae > Equus > Equus asinus. The sequence continues at coordinate 34,292,124 of NC_091804.1, read as the reverse complement.
AGGTGATGGCATCTCTCATCCAGCAGAAGAAGATGGGGAGTTTTTTCCCTGGAAAGGTTGAAGCCAGAGGCTCAAGAATGAACATTGATCACAGCTAATGGTGGGTATCAGGTGCTATGATGAGAACACCAGAATTAAATGCACGTCTGTACATGAAACAGGGAGAGACAGAAGTCGTTTCCCTCCTTAGCCCCCAGAACACTGACAGACAGGCTATCGCCCTGACATAGGGGAGCAAAGGACTCCTTTTGGGGAAAACTAGCCCAAGAGAAAAGACTTAGAGATTCCGACATTTGAGGTTTTCCAATGGCGCATCTTGATCTCTGTCCCTTTACCCCGTGAAGCCCACCAGCCAAGAAGCATCCCCCACACTCACTCAGACCTTCCAAGGAGGCTTTTAGTGCCTCACTCTTAATCACAAGCCAGGGATCACCAGATACTTGGAGGAAACTTGAAATGTGAAAGGTAAAGAACAAAACGAATGGAAAACAGCTTCCCAAAAGCCCAACACAACAGAAGAAGGATGACAGGAGGAAAAGTATGCATGTAGGGATAACTCAACAGAGCATTCCAAAATGGAAAAAAAATTAAAGATATAGCAATGTAAGTAACCCTGTTATTTAGAAATATGGAAGTGAGACTAAAAGTAACAGCTTAAAGAGTTGAAAGAAGGTGGCAAAAATCAAGAAAGGCAGGTAGGAGAGAGTTGATTCCCTTATAAACCTGGGAGTATAATTTGCCTTTATGATCTATGGGCCTTGATACTTCTTTAAAAATAAAAATTGTGTTTTTAGGAAAAGAAAAACAAACCTTGAGTAATAAATACTTAGACAGTCCAGCAGAAAAAGCAAATCATCTACAAATGAAAACAAAGCATCAGGCTAGACTCAGACTTCTACTCAGCCATGGTCAAAGCCAGAAGATCTTGGGAAATGGTGCTTCAGTTTAAAACACACGTAAGCCATGATCATTCTATCCTGAGTGGATGTCGTTCAGGTATGAAGGCAACAGGCAGACATTCGCAAACATCAGCTGACTCAGAGGGCACCTCACCTATGAATCTCTCTTGGAAAAACTACTTGATAATAAAATCCAGCAAATGAAGAGAGAAATAAAAAATAAAAACTCAGGGCTGGAGACACCAGGGCAAGAGGACTGAGCATGAGCAATAAGTCCAGCTAAAATTAGAGTTTACACCGATATTCTGATTGTTATTTCATATAAATACAAATGTTTTAAACCTTAGCAATGTAAAAATAATAGTGGAGAAGAGGAACGAAGTGGGGGGAACGGGGAGAAGGCTAATGTCCCATCCTTTAGAATAGAATAGGGCATCGAAACTGTCTGACATGTAAGCACGTCATTTAAAAACACATGATTCTTGTTGCCATCCTGGAGCAGTGGACAGCGCATTAGTCTCATAGAAACACACGCTTCTTAAGGAAATGCAAGTTAAAACCACAATGAAATGCTACAACACATCCATTAGAATGATTAAATTTTTTTAAACGACAAAGCCAGGTGCTGGGGAGATCACAGCCTCTCACCCATTACTGGTGGGGATGCAAAATGGTACAGCCACTAAAGAAAACAGTTGGGCAGTTTCTTATAAAGTCAAACACTTAACAGACAACCCAACAATCCCACTCCTAGGTATTTACCCAAGACAAATGAAAGTTTATGTCCACAGAAAACCCTGTATGCAATTATTTAGAGCAGCTTTACTCATAATTGCCCCAAACTGGAAACAACCCAAATGTCTTTTAACTGGTGAGCAGATAAACAAACTTGGTCCAACTACGCGATGGACTTAGCCATCAAAAGGAGTGAACTACTGAAACGTACAACATGGTTAATCGCCAATGCATCACGCTAAGGGAAGAAAGCCAAACTTAAAAGGTTATCTTCCATGTGAGTTACGTGATTTTCTGGAAAAGGCCAAACTGTAGGTACAGCAAACCGGTCCGTGGTGGCCAAGGTCCAGGTGTGGAAGGAGGAGTTGACTACAAAGGGGCACAGAGTTTGGGGGGCGATGGAACCATTCCACATCTTGATTGTGGGGTGACTATGTGGCTATGTATTTGTGAAAACTCACAGAACTGACCGTACACCGCTCTGTGAAAAATGGATTAGGGCAGGAATGGAAAAGTTAGTCACAGACTTTTCACAGAATATGCCCGTGTCTTTTGATTTAATGAACAATTTTATGTTGCTCTCTCAAAAATTCCATCTTCGGATTAATTTAAGTATTTTATCTGAGAATACCATTGTCGATTGTGCTTAGAATACACAGATTTTAAAAACCACATGACCCCAACCACACTGTTTTTCCTAACCTCTTGTTAAACATTTTTGGAGGGATCTTTTAGGAAACGATTTCCATTGGTGATGATATAATATTTGTTTGAGGTTCAGAAATTCCTCTGCTTTCACTGCTTTCCTTTTCTTCAGTTAACATCAAGTAAAATAACATTTAATGATTTTACCTTCAAGATACCCCATTTTACAAAAATATTCCCATCTACCTCTCCATCTAGAAACTCCCCATAGAAACATAGTTTGAATGATGGTTTTTTTGGAGGGTGAGGGGGTCTTTTTGTTTTATTTTAGCTATTGTACCTTTCTGTGTTTTTTGCATTTTAATGCATATGCACTATTTTTATGAAAACAGTAAGTCCTTCCTTGACCCCACCCTAGCTACAGCCACAGCGCCCCCTCCTCCCTCTCCCTGTCATGCATGTCACTCTCCTTACTCCACAGGTGTTGCCATGCTTATCCCGCCCTTTTCTGGACTGCATGTCCTTGCAGGGCAGGAGCTGTGTCTTGCTCATCCATGTATTGCATGGAAGGCCATGGTCCACATAACAGGTCCTCCATACATGCAGCTGGAATGAAGGAGACCATGTACCAAGGAGGCCAAGGAGAAATCCTTCATGAATCTGAAAAGTAAAAAGCATCTCAGAGTTTTCTATCCTGACCTCAGCTGAGGGCTTCCCATTGTCTACTTTCCTACAGTGTGAGAGAGAAATCAAAGGAGAGAGGGGACATGGCTAAAAGCTTGGCTCACGAGAGCAGTGGGAGACCAAACCCAGCCATCTCACTGCCTAACATGTAGGGACAACTCTCTCCTCTCAGTGAGAGGCTGAGCCTTCAACAGAAACCCCATGTTTGGGCTTCTAGAACCATGAGTAAACAAAGAGAACTTCAGAACGTGATGGAGCCACAGGCACCTGGAAGACACCACGGTTAAGCAGAGATTGAGTAGATAAACCCAATACACTCCTTGGCATTCATGAAGCCAACGTGAATCATTTGTCAGCCACCCTCAGACACTGTGACAAGAGACCACTTGTTACTTCATTGAGGAATGAATTCAAGTTATGTGCCCTGCAGGGCTGGGTGCAGACCGTATCAAAGGTGGGTCCCCAGCCAGAGAATGAGCCAAGCCCACCACCCAACGCATCTCAGCAGGGGCTGTCATTCTCTCTCGGTCCTTCCATGTCCCCACCTACTCCTGAGAAGTGATGAAACTTTGCTATTTGTGAGAAATGGCCCTGAAAATAAATTCAACTGCTTATGTTGGTAATGGAAGTGAAGAGGAAGTAAAGAAAAAGAGAAAGCATCCAAGAAAGTGAGGACGCAGAGGTATATACTGAAAAGGAATATCAAATTCCAGTGCCGCTCAAATCTACCGTGTGAGTGACTTCAATATATACTCAAGATGGAGTCAGAAAATTCAACTCACAAAACTCTCAGCCAGTGCTTCTGTCATGGGCAGAAATGCTTACCAAACGACAGCTCAGTCCATCCTTTCATTCAATCCTTCATTCGATTCAGCCAATATGACTGATGTCCTCTTATGACCCAGGCACTGGCCTTGACCCTGAGGATGTAACAGTGAGCAGAGCAAAGTCCTTGCTTTCATGGAGCTTCTTGTCTAGCGGAGGAAGACAAGAAATAAATATATCTTATGTTAAAATACGAAGAAAAAGTAGGCAGAGGGATAAAGAGTGAAGGAAGCTGATGTTTTAGAGAGAAGAGTCAAGAAGAGCCTCTCTGAGAAGGTGACAATTCAGCAGAAACCTGAAAGAGGTGAGAGAGAGCCACATGGATATCTGGGGACATGCATGGATATTCCAGGTGGAGAGAACAAGTGCAAAGGCCCTGAGGTGGGAATGTGCTTGGAGAAATAGCAAGGAGGCCAGAGAGGCTGGAACAAGGTGAGCAAAAGGAGGAGCAGCAGGAGATGAGCTCAGAGAGGGAGGAGGGCAGACCTATAAGGCCATGTGGGCCACTGTGAGGACCTTGGGGGTTTTTTGGTTTTTTAAATTGAGGTAACATTGGTTTATAACATCATGTAAATTTCAGGTGTACATCATAATATTTTGATTCCTGTGTAGATTATGTCGTGTTCACCACCCAAAGGATAATTACAATCCATCACCACACACATGTGCCTGGTCACCCCTATGGCCATCCTCCCTCTCCCCTTCCCCTCTGGTGACCACCAGTCCAATTTCTGTGTCTGTGTGTTTGTTTGTTGTCATTTTTATCTTCTGTTTATGAATGAGATCATAAGGTATTTGACCTTCTCCCTCTGACTTATTATTTCTCACTCAGCATAATACCCTCAAGTTCCATCCATCTTGTCACAAATGGCTGGATTGCATCATTTCTTATTGCTGGTAGTATTCCATTGTGTATGTATGCCACATCTTCTTTATCCATCCGTCCCTTGATGGACACCTAGGTTGCTTCCAAGTCTTGGCTATTGTGAATAATGCTGCAATGAACATAGGGGTACACGTATCTTTACAAATTCATGTTTTCATGTTCTTTGGATAAACACCCAGCAGTGAAATAGCTGGATCATATGGTAGTTCCATTCTTAATTTTCTGAGGATACTCCATACTGCTTTCCATAGTGGCTGCACCAGTTTGCACTCCCACCAGCAGTGAACAAGGGTTCCCTTCTCTCCACGTCCTCTCCAATACTTGTTGTTTCCTGTCTTGTTAATTATAACCACTCTGATGGGAGTGAGGTGGTGTCTCATTGTAGTTTTCATTTGCATTTCCCTGACAGCTAATGACATTGAATATCTTTTCATGTCTCTGTTGGCCATCTGTGTATCTTCTTTGGAAAAGTGTTCAGATCTTTCCCCCATTTTTTAATTGAGTTGTTAGTTTTTTTGTTGTTGAGATATATGAGTTCTCTTTATATTTTGGATATTAACCCCTTATCAGATATATGGTTTGGAAATATCTTCTCCTAATTGTTAGGTTATCTTTTCATTTTGTTGATGGTTTCCTTTGCTGTGCAGAAGCATTTTAGTTTGATGTAATCCCATTTGTTTATTTTTTCTGTTGTTTCCCTTGCCTGATCAGAAATGGTATTTGAAAATATGCTGCTAAGACTGGTGTTGAAGAGCGTGCTGCCTATGTTTTCTTCCAGGAGTTTCGTGGGTTCAGGTCTTGCATTCAAGTCTTTAATCCATTTTGAGTTCATTTTTGTGCATGGTATAAGGGAATGGTCTACTTTCATTCATACAGGCATGTGCCTGTCCAGTTTTCCCAACACCATTTATTGGAGAGACTCTCCTTTCTCCATCGTATGTTCTTGGCTCCCTCGTCAAGTATTAGCTGTCCATAAATGTGTGGGTTTATTTTTGGGCTCTCAATTCTGTTCCATTGATCTGTGTGTCTGTTTTTGTGCCAGTGCCATGCTGTTTTGGTTACTATGGCTTTGCGGTATATTTAGAAATCAGGCAGTGTGATACCTCCAGCTTTGTTCTTTTTCCTCAGGATTCCTTTTGCTACCTGGAGTCTTTTGTTGTTCTATATAAATTTTAGAATTCTTTGTTCTATTTCTGTGAAAAATGTTGTTGGAAGTTTGAAAGGGATTGCATTGAATCTGTAGATCACTTTAGGAAGTATGGACATTTTAACTTGGTCAATTATTCCAATCTAAGAGTGTGGAATATCTCTCCATTTCTTTGCGTCTTCTTCAATTTCTTTCAACAACGTTTTATAGTTTTCAGTGTACAGGTCTCTCACCTCTTCAGTTAAATTTATTCCTAGGTATTTTATTCTTTTTGTTGCAATTGTAAATGGGCTTGTATTCTTAATTTCTCTTTCTGTTATTTCGTTGTTTGTGTATTGAACAGCAACTGGGTTTTGTATGTTGATTTTGTATCCTGCAACTTTACCGTATTCATTTATTACTTCTAAAAGTTCTTTGGCGGGTTCCTTAGGGTTTTCTATGTATGAAATCATAGGGCCTTGGCTTTGACTCTGAGTGGAAGGGAAACCATTCCAGGGTTGTGAGCAGAGATCGAGATGCTGTGACACAGGTTTCTGACAGGATCCTTCGGCTGCTGTGCAGAGAATGACCTGCAGGGAGAGCAAGTCCAGAGGCGGGAGACCCTTGAGGAGGCCGCGGCAATGAGCCGAGTCGTTTGCTGGTGGCTTGGACGAAGGTGGTAAAGCGGAAGTTTTGAGAAGTGATTTGGAAGACAGTTCAAAAACTCATATTCACATGCCTGGGGGATCTTCAGGTCCAAGTGGATGTGTTGAGTCCATCCCTAAGGAGTGTCAAGGGTCTACTTGGAGCAAGAAACTTCTACTTGCGTTGAGTAATTTATTTTGATTTAATATTGCTTCAAATTGTGCATTATATTCTTAAGTATTTTGCTGATAATTAACAGTGGCTTGTGTTCAATTTTAGTACCATTCTCATTTTGATAAGAATGACCAGTGAGGGTGCTGTAATCTCTGACATGGATGACTGACCCATGGGCAATCCCATTGTTTAGGGGCGAGGTTCGGGTCCAGACACAACCACCTACTTAGTGGGTGTCAGATACCCAAATGCAGTCAATACACTTGGGACCCCTGGGAAGATACACCTGACCTAGGATGGCTGAGGTCTAATGTCAACATTTAGGGCAAAAGCTGTGTGTTTCCAAAACTACCATTGCAGATGCCTTAGACAACCTATAAGCAGACTGAACAGGGCTACAACCCTATTCAATGGTGCTCTTGCACCATCACATTTGACCACCGGAAGAGGCAAATGGACAATCTCATGTGGCCATATGTGCAATGAGAGCTCTCTGCTTTCAAGTCCCAGGCCAGGAAGTGAAGGATGGGTGGAGAGATCACCAGGCTTCCTGCTTACCTACAAGGCCTCCTCTACTCCATTTCGCTACGAAGACTCTAAAACTTGGTATCTGTTAACAGCTTTGTTTGTTGTGATAAGGATTAAATGAGATGGTGGAGTCAGTCTCCATAATCAAAGAGGGTTGGAATCAAATATACTTGAGGAACTATGCCACCTCTGCCCCGTACTCGCTGTGTGGCCTTGGGAAAACTGCTTAGCCCCTCAGAAGTAGGACTAAGGATACCTCCCTCACATGAGGCATGTGAAAAAGAAATGAGATCACGTATGTCCAAGTGCCTAGCACTGCACTTGGCGCTTAGAGAGCCCCGATCTGTGTTTGGCCCTGATGCTAGCTTCGTGAATGTTCCCTTGCAAGCCCCAGAATTAGGAAGCTATTTCTGAAGGGGTTCATGGGCCTTCAGGGCCCCCTTGGGTCCGTGAGTATTGGACCACCCTGGACTCATGCATCTCCAGATGGGACCCCAGTGGACTTGTGCATCCTCAGACTGAACCCCAGTGGACCCATGCATTCCCAGCCTGGACCACACTGCACTCATGCATCTCCAGATGGGACTGCAGCGGACTCGTGCATCCTCAGATTAAACCACTAACCCACAGGGAAGGAAAGGAGTGCCCTGTTTCAGTGGAGTCTGGAATGAGACTTAGAGTCACTGAACTTCAAAGGTGAGGGGCTGCCAGTGGGGAGGAAAAGTGAATCAACCCTCTTAGGGAACTTTGAAATGATCAAAAGGAAACTGAAGCCCAAAGAGGTGAAGGTGACATCCAGGATCACACCATCAGTAAATGTTACAGAACAACAAAACTGGAAATGTCCTTAAAGATTGTCTGGTCTCGCTCTTTATTTTCCAGATGGGGAAACTAAGGCCCAAAGAAAGGAGGGCGTGAACCAAGGCCTCGTGGTCACTAAGTGTCCGAGCCATGGTTAGGACTCGGGGTCTGGAGCTCCCTCTCCCACATTCACATCCTTTTCAATCTGGCAGAGATGCCCCCCAGCGCTGCCATGAGCTGTTTCAAGACGCTTTATGGAGCTGATACAAAACATTTTGTTTTGTATCATGCCTGTGGTGACAGCTGAGTTAAACTGAATGTTCACAGTCATTACGTTCAGAAACCGCACACGAGTTCCATCTATTGGGGTTTCAGAATGAATCAGGTTTCCAAACTCTCCTCTCTCCATCTAATCGCATGTCTGTATATGGTAACCTTTAGAAAATGAGTCTAATAATTAGTCATCTTGGCCTAGTTAAAGACAACAGCATGTTCTCCAATTTCACTTTGTTTTCAACAAGAGAGGGATGCCAACGGTAATTTTCACCATGGTTAAAATATTCTTCTCTGCCGGTCCCTGCAGTCAACTGAGACAGCTCTGGTCCCCACACCTGCCCAGTGCTTCCCCACGGCCCACTCTTTAACCAGGCTGCACCCCACACCCTGAGGCCCTGCCCCACACTCATTCACATCCATGGACACCAGCTGCGTAGTGGGTACTACAGTACATATTTTGAATTCATCATTACACTTAATCCTCTTTGCAAGACAGGTCTACTGCCCTATTTTGAAGATGAAAAATTGGAGAACCTGAGGGTATTAGCCCCTGACTACTGCCCAAATCCCAGGTCCAGCCACTCTGCCTGCCCTCCAGCCATGCTGCCTTCTTGCAGTTTCTCAAAGGCAATGAGCTTGTTCCCACCTCAAGGCCTTTGCACAAGCAGATTCCTCTGCCTGAAACACTCTTCCCTCTGACTCTTTGCCTCGTTAACTCCTACTCACCCTTCGGATCTCAACTCAAGCATAAGGGAAACCCCTCACACCTACATGTTCCTATAGTTCTTCTCACTCACATACCACTCTATTTTCCTCCTCCTTCAAAGCACCTATTACAGTTTGTAATTTCATATTTATGGAAGTATTTGCTATTATTTAACTCTCCCACAAAAGCATGAACTCCAAGAAGGCAGGGATGATGTCTGTCTTGTCCACCACTGTATCCTCACATCCAGGAAGGATATATAGTAAGACTTTAGTTACTATATATTGAATGGACGGTGGATGGTGGATGAATAGTGGATGAGTGGTAGATGGATGGTGGATGGGTGAATGAATGAATGGATGGATAATGGATGGATGGATGGAGGGATGGATGATTAATTATGGATGAAGGATGATGGATGGATAGATGGATGATGGATGGGTGGATGGATGGATGGATGAAGTATGATGGATGGATGGATGGATCAATGGATGGATGGATAACGAATTATGGATGAAGGATGATGGATGGATCGATGGAGGATGGGTGGGTGGGTGGGTGGATGTCTGGCTGGCTGGATGGATGATGAACGATGTATGATGGATGGATGGATAGATGATGGATGGACGGATGGATGGATGGTTGAGAAATACTAAAAAAAAAAAAAACTTGCCACCCATCCAGGTAAGAGATGGGGCCAAAATACAAGCCCAAGCACTCCAACTGTCACTCCCACTTGTTCTGCTCTATGTGATCATCTTCTGTTCCCCCACCACACACACACACACCACTCCCAAACTCTGACCCTAGGAGGTGGTGCCCACCTCCATAGAGCAGTAGTTCTCAAAACTCCCCAGGCCCTAACCTTTTTGTCCAGTCCCCCACATCCGGCATCCCACACACCTGGAGCTCCAAAGGTGCTGATTTAGTGGGTCCAGAAGGGCCCCCAAAGCTACATTGTTAACAGGCACCCAGGTAACTTCGAAGGGAGTGTGTCCTACACCTCCGTTTGAGGATCTCTAGACTAGGGTGAATTCAGACGAATCTCTGTCTCCAGAGTGAGCCCCCCAGCCCTCCAGCCACACCGGCCGCCCGCTCAAGAAGCTGCGAGGGCGTCAGAAGCTGGAGCCGTGCTGCCCTCTGGTGGTCGTGCTGGTGCTGGGCTTCCCGAAGGACCCTCGCCGCTGGGGCCTCTAGTGACTGGTGATGTCTTGTGACCCATGCCTGCCCCGGGGCGTCGGCACCTGTGTTCTGGTCTCTGACTCTCCAATGGTCTCTCCGGGACTATTTTCTCTCCGTAAATGGAAGATAATCAGTGTTTCCCAAACTTCTTTGGGTAACACCTTCACCATTCTGCCCATCTCACCCTACCTGAATTATTATTTACTTGTTTTTTCTCCAAATGTATTTATCCAAAATAACTCATTTTAAAGGGAAACTTGAACCCCCACAGTAGATGGGGAAAAAACAGTTTCACTAACCATAAATAGGGGGTGGGGAGGAGGATGGGGAGACATGGAGGAGTAAAAAAAGAAAACAGGGATTACCAAAATTTAAAAAAATAAAAAGATTGCCATTTTACAAATAAAAATAAGCAATGGCTTGCCCAGGCAGTGAAACTATAAAGACCAGCAAAGAAATCATTATTATAAAAGACAGGATCAGGGCTCTCTCTGGGGGCAGGCAGAGGCTGTGATTGCGAAGGGATGGTTCCTGGGAACCCAGTTCTCCATCTGGGAAATAGTTACAATCGCGTGTTAACCTGTATGTATGAGCTTTATGCATTTTTCTTTTCTTTTTTTTTAAAGATTGGCACCTGAGCTGACATCTGTTGCCAATCTTTTTTTTATCTTCTTCTTCTTCTCCCCAAAGCCCCCCAGTACATAGTTGTATATTCTAGTTGTAGGTCCTTCTGGTTGTGCTGTGTGGGACACCACCTCAGCATGGCCTGATGAGCGGTGCCGTGTCCCTGCCCAGGATCCAAACCAGCAAAACCCTGGGCCACTGAAGCAGAGCATGCAAACTTAACCACTCAACCATGGGGGTGGCCCCGTATGCATTTTTCCTATATTTTATATCTCACAATAAAAAATGCTGTGGAAATAAAAAATAAACAGTGAAATACAGGTAATTTACAAATGCATGCCTAAAAACAAAGGTGGTGACGCTGAACAGCAGTGGTTAGAATGAGACAGCTGCCCAGCTAGGATGCTAGGAAGGACCCTGGCCCATGATAAGAGAGCTGGGCAGGCTCAGCAGCCCACTTGGATACATGTCCCAGAAACAGGCTGATCAACAAGGGGCCTCCAGGTGGTCCAGCTCCAGGCAGCTGCCACCCCGTGATACCCCGATCCTCCTTCCTTCCAATCCACACTTTCCTGGGTCCCCATGATCAACCCTCAAAGCTTGGAGGGCATCTGTGGGGGCCAGGCCACTGTTGGAGTGTCCTGGGACCAGTGTGGTGAATACAGCATGAACCCACTCTCGGGGGACCATTAGCACCCCAATCACCAGGGGGTGGGGAGAGTCAGGCTGCTCTGGTTCAATTATGGCAGGTGGAGACAGTCACGGGTTATTTACTGCCACCACCCGTTCTGACTGGTTGACTCCTGCGCCATACCAGTTATTCAAATATGTTTATGATCAGCCCTGCTAATATTCACTAAAGCATGTACGTAACTATTAACATAAAAACCACCCATCAAAACACCATCAAACATAACTCACATTCCTCATGTTGGGCATGTACCATTTTAGGACGTGCTAGGCATTGCCTGGCCCCTCCCAGGGCGACTCTAAGGGCCCAAACATCACAGCTGGGCAATCGCCCATGCTGAATCCCATATGAAAGAACACAGTTCACACCAAGAACTCCCTCGCTCAGAACCATGGGAGCAGGAACATTCCCGGTACAGATGAGGATGCTGAGGCCGAGGAGCGGGGAGAAAGTAGTCTTTCTTCCAAGGGACCCTGCTGCTGACTCACTGAGTGCTGGCCCCTCCAAGGGCTCGCAGGCAACTCCCCTTCTCCCGCCTTATTGAGCCCACTCCCATTTTTATTCAGTGCATGTGTCCATGCATAGAGAGGCGATCTGGAGGAATACACGTCAACATGTTATTTTCTCTTTCATACATTTTTGCATTTTCTGATTTCTTTTTATAATAAGGTTTGAAAGTGAGAAAATAGACTCATGTGTTGAGGAAATAAAGCTGCGCAGTTCTGGGCAACGAGCTCTAATGAGGAGGGGAGATCTGGGGTGGCCCCTCACTCTGCCTGCTGAGTGACCTTAGGCAAGTCCTTCCCCTGTCTGTGCCTCAGTTTCCCCATCAGTTCAACCAGAAGGGTGTGCTAGCTTTTCTTTATCCCCAGTTCCACCTCACCCATTTTCCTGCCCTGCTCCGGGCCCTGAAAGGTTGGCCCCATGGACTGCACCACCCAGACACCCTTGCTGGTTGGCTTCTGGGTGCTGGATGCCAGGAGGAGGGAGAGGTGGGGGTATTTATTGCCTGCTGCCTTCCTCCTTTGGGTATCATTTCTGGCAGTAGCTCAGCCCCTCTACAACTACAGCTCCTGTGGGGGGCCCATGCCTCATGCTTCCAGCTCTCATTGGACCCCAGTAGCACAATCCCCTTACCGTGCCCCCAGCTTCCTATGGTTGCTGGTCCCTGGAAGCCTGAACACCTTGGTTGGATCTCTTTGCCCCACCCACGCCTCTGTACTAGTCCCTTCCTTAAATCCAGCTGAGTAGCATTCTGCTCCCTGCTGGAACCTCAAGTCATACAGGCAGTGAGTCCAGGTAGCAAGGATAAATTTCCCAGACTACCTCCTTGGGGATAAGAACCTATGAACTTCACTATTTCTTCATATTTAAACTCATTCTAGCTTTTAAGCTCCCATTTCCACCGAAAGTGGGGAACATAGTTGCAAACATAAAATAGAACAGCCGTTTCACTCTGCTCTTCTTTCTGTCAACGCACATTGTCTTCAGATTGCACACACGCACACACACTCCACCCAGAGGTGATCCAGGCTGGTAGGGGAAAGGGGTCTACATACGACACCCACGACTGGGAGGGCTGTCCAGCTGGGAGTGGTCCTCAGCCCTCCCTGGCTTCCCTGGAGTCTGGTCATCCCGATTCCTGCTGCTGTAGAGATGACTAGAGTTCTGCATGGCCCCCAGTCATTCATTCCTAGGACCCCGAGGCCCACTCAGGATGGCATCCACTCGCAGCCTTGTGCACACACTTGTTGGGGGCTTGAGGACTTAGTCTGCTCCCCTACACTGTGCTGGGGTCCCTGGTCTCACTGATGCTGACTTTAAGCCACTCCACTCCAACACCTCCCTTGGGCACTGCTGCCCCTCCAGTCGGGTGCTGTACTGGGCTTCTTTCTGAGGCCTCTTCTGGGATCCCTACAACATTAACTGGGGTTGCTATGGCCTTGGAGGATGGGGTGCTGGACTCACTCTTGGGAACCCAGTAACTCTAAACCCCAACCATATCCCCTCCATCCGTTCCTTCCACACTCGCTAATTGAACTCATCTCCGTTTGGGCAGGACAGCATTCTTCATCGCCACCCATTCTTCCCCATCCCATGGTTTATGGTGTAAATTGTATGTTCTGGGTCCCTTTGGCTCTGTGCATGATATGCCAAGCCAAGCTTTGAGCACTAAAAAAACAAGCAAACAAAAACATTTTTCTCTCTCCAGCATCTGGCTTTTGCAATCAAAAGCCATAGCTTTCGAGCACTTTGAAACGCAAAACTCTGAAATTTGAGTCTCATCACCCAGCCTTCTCAGAGGTCTTCCCTTCCCTGGGGTCTCAGCCTCAAGGTCCACTGTTAATGACAGTAATGATCTTCAACGTCATTTCTAGCTGCGAAGAGCTCTCGATCATTGACTTACTTATTCAGTTAACAAATCCTTGAGCACCCGCTAGGTTCCCGGTGCTAGGCGGGCCCCTGGGAATACAGCAGGGAATTGACAGGGAATTGAAACAGACATGATCCATGCCTGTGGGGAGCGTGGAGTCTACCAGGGGAGGCAGGGGCTCATCAGAAGATGGACAGAAATGAATGTAAAGTGACAGCTGGCATGTTATGTTATGAAAGAAAGGCACGTGGGCTAAGAGGGCAACAAACAGAGGAATTTAACCAGCAGGGAGTTCAGGGGAGGCTGGGCTCAGAAGGACAAGAAGGAGCTTAACCCTGCAAAGAAAGATGACAGGAGCAAAGCAGGAGATGCCAAGACCCTGGGGTGGCCGAGAGCACAGAGTCCATGAGAGGCCAAGAGTAGCCAGTGCAGCTAGAGTGCAGAGAGGAGTGGAGACATGCACCAGGCTGGGTGTGGGCAGCCTTTGGATGGTGCGGGGCCCCGTGGGCCCCTGAAGGATACTGACTATATCTAAGCAGTGGGAAGCAGAGCAGGACAGTGTATCTGGATTTCTAGACGTTTCCTCTGGGTCTAGTCCAGACAGAGGCTGTTGGGGAGACCAGTTAGGAAACTATTACTGTAGACCAGGCAAAAGACCATGGTCACTAGGATGGATTGGAGTGGTGATGGGATGAAGAAAGTTAGATAGATTCAAAAGTTGTTCCAAAGTTAAGAGTGGCAGGACTTGGTGATAGATGAGACATGGGGGCAGGGAGTGAGAAAAAGGACAGAACCAGGGCTCCTGGTTTGCAGGAGTGAAGGGAAGGGGGCAGGTGGAGGCGCCGTCCACTGAGCCGGGAACTCTGGAGCAGGACCAGTTGGCGCAGGAAGGCGTTTTAGACTGGTTTGGGGCAGGCTAGGCATGAAGAGCCCATGAGATATTCAACGGGAGACACACCCCTTAGCAAGGTACACTCATGAATTCACACTCAGAAGATGGCTTAGATCTTGAGCCAATTATTGGTGAGTTGTTTGCAAGCAGACAGTAAGAGGTAGAAGAGAAAACTGAGCCCAGAAGACTCCAGCTTCAATGGCTTGGTAGCAAACCACAAAACTGAGGAATCCAACAGTGAATTCAAGAGCAGGGAAGAGACAGTACAAAGAAAATAGAAACTAACAACCAGAATGTCAAAACACAGGGCTGACGACAACTAATGAGGCGCGAAACTTACTGCAAATGTCAGAAGTAAATTACAGCTGAAGATACACAGCACGTTCAAATAATTTATTGTGCATAGTCATGATCATAATCATCTGGCTCTGAAAATCCCAAATTATTTCCAGAAAAAATGAGACTTGTGAGAAAAGGAAAAGTATATGATGGATAAATCAAGATTTTTTTATTTAAAATAACCTCTAGTGTAATAAATGCAAGATGTATGATGCCTAAGCTGCCAGAAAAAACTAATTCAAGAAAACACAGCTCATTAAAAACAATTGGGACAAACAAAACAACAGAAGTAAGACCAAATATGAAAGATGTATCAATAGACGTGTGCAGATTAAATTCATCAAAGACTCAAGTTGGATCCAAAACCAAAACCCAAATTGTTAGACTTCAAAGTGAGATTTTCATGATATGTGATGGTAGCTTGCTGGAGGACGCAGGAATACCAAATCTTGCCATGCTAATGGCCCTTCTTCATGAAGTTCCCAAAGGACAGATTCTCCAAAAACAAAAGAAAGTGGAAAATAAGTTTCCACATTATTATGATGAGGCTTGAGCCCTAACCAGAGGCTCCATGGAAACCCAAATCCAGATCTAACAGCCAGCTGTTCTAGGAGACCCCTCGAACAGTCACCTGTATGTGGGTTGCCAGATATAGCCAATAAAAATAGAGGATGTCCTTTTAAATTGGAATTTCAGATAAACACCAAATAATTTTTTAGCGTAATTGTGTCTCGTACAATATAATATCTGAGACATACTTATGCCAAAAAGTTATCACCATTTACCTGAAATTCAAATTTAACTGGGCATCCTGGATTTTGTGTAGCAACCCAGCACCCCATAGCAGAAGAATTAGAAAATGAGAGCTGAGAAAGAGGAAGATGGCACCCACCCAGCCACATGACGGGGGACGTGGAAGAGGAGGTGACCCTTCCTGGTAGAAGTGGACTCATCGATCTGCAATCTGGCCAATGAGGTCAGCAGCTCCTCCTGGGAGAAGTCGGAGTGACGAAAGAGCAGCAGCCTTCCCTTCTCGTCCGTCCTCAAATAAATGCCATTTATGAAAACCCCACAGCCAATGAAATGCCGCATAAAGTTAAGAGCGAAGGGATTCCAGATGACTGATGGTGGTATACATTTAACTGTCTCTTGCCAGAAGCCTGCTAAAACGGTCAAAGGAGAAAAACAGAATGATCTATATTAGCATGTAAACCAGGGAGAACCCAGACCACAGGCTAGCAACCTGGCAGTGAAATTTAATACCAGGAAGGCCCCACTGAGTGAAGGACCGGCTACCGGGTGTGCTGGAGGGAGCTGGCTCCGACCGGCTCCTGAGAGCTGAGTTTGGGGAGCTGATTGTTAAACCAGCTTGAAATTGGCTGTGGTAGGAGTGTCTACACCGTGGAAATTAGCAGATGCTACAAATCAGCGAGTTGTGTTTTTTTGAGAGCTGGTTGTTGAACATTTGTTGGGCTGACTACTACAGATGTCACCAAATAAGAAGAAATAAATCTCTGTAAGTTGAAGGGACCCCATGGCAGAAGAGGTCAGTGCCCCACCCATATCCATGGGACCTTTCAGTGTGTTCTTGCCAACTTCCACCTCCAGTCTCTGCATCTGTCTGGAAGGAATCTTGTTCCCAGAACTGCCCATGCTTAGCAGGTTGGAAGTGCCACGGAACTTACAAACCCCCTGAAATAGGCCTCAAAAAATGAGTCTCTTGGAAGTTGGGGTATACATACCCCAGCTCCATCACAACCGGGGTTGGGTAATTCTGAGTTGTGTGTTTTGTACCATTTCCCGTAGTTTCCCCAAAGTCCTTCGGATGCCCACACAGGCAGCTGGCTGAATCACACACTTTAACCTTGCAAGTCTTTACTAGGTTACATTCATGTTTTTCTAAATAGAAATTTTGCTTGATTTTTCTTATTATGGAAACATTGGTACGTTGAAAGCTTTAGAAAGTATAGAAAATATGCTGTTACAATGTTGACCTCATTGTCTTTCAATGTTTGTATGTGAGTGTATATACAAATGTATCTCACGTCCCCACCCTCCTACAGGCTTACCTGTACTTCCCAAACTACTTGCACCTGAATCCTTGTCTCAGGCTCTGTTTCTGAAAGAACCCAAGTGAAGACAGAGCCACATCCCTGGTAGGACTCTATGAAACCAGCAAGCTCAAAGCAGCAGGGAGCAGGGACACTACGCCCCAGGCAGCTGTAGGGGATCCACACTTGGCGCTGATGTTACCCCTGGGGGGTGCAGGACGGCTGGCTCGTGGTGCTGCAGGCTGTGGCTCTACTTCACATCCCAGGGCTGATGTTGGAATGAAGTGTGGGATATTCCTGTGGCCAGGTACAGAAAGGGGCCCAGCTAACTTCAGGCTGCTCCAACAAACAGAGAAAGCCTGGAGCCCAGCAGTGAGGTCATTGCACGTAGCTTCACACCTTGGTTGGGTCCCTCAGACAACAGAGCCTCCAAGATAACAAAGCAAAAGGATGGCAAATCCCACCGGAGCTGAGAGTGGCACAGTGTCCTGCAGGGACCACACGGCCATTCCCCACGGCAGCTCCTCCTCCTGTAAAAACGAGCAGAGAAGCCTCAGGACTCACGGAGGGGCTCAGAGTTTCAGAGGGAGGGGCCAGACCTGAGGAATGACGACTATGATTCTTCATCAATGGTTGTGCCTCAAAAAAAAAGAAGAGAAAACCTTAAAACAGAGTTTTTCTGAAATACGGTCCTTGGAAAACTAGCTGCTTGAGGCAGGATCAGATGTTAAGGAGAAAAGTCAGCACTCAGGAAATATTGACTGAGCAAAGGGACGAGGGCTGTTCTACCTTGGGACTCCCTGGGTCCGTGCTGGCGGACACACTGGACCCCGGCTGAATCCTCAGGAGAGGGAGGCGTTGTGCCAGCTCCTAGAGTGACGTGTAGGACCCGCATTCCAAGGAAAGTCAGCTCAGAAAGGTAAGCTCCAATCGATAAACACATACAGACAGATAAAACATTTAATTCAAACATCTCTAAGGAAACAACTGAAACGGATGACATTCTAGGCCACAAAGCAAACCTCAGAGGTCCTAATGAGCAATATAGTCTTTCAGGCCACATTATCTGACCACAATCCAATAAAAACAGAAATTGAAAACAAACGGCTAACTAAAAAAAATTTAAATCACTCGGAAATTTATTTCTAAATAATTCAAGTCAAAGAAGGGAATGAAACAGCAATTATAGGCCACGGAGAACATAATGGCAATTGGAATTCCACAGAGCAAAACCCTTGGAATGTAACCACACACGCCCTGTGGCTGTAAGTGTTTTTGTCATTAAACAAGGAAGACCGAAAGTAAACGAGGCATCCAACTCACGAAGCCAGAATACAAGACAGAGACAAACCTAGGGAGAGAAGGAAAAGTAAAGGTAAAAGTTAATGAAATAGAAAACAAAAACCAGAATTGATAAATATAAGACTCGGCTACTTACAAATAGCTGTAAGATATCTAGACTTGTAAGAGTCTGATAAAGGGAGGGACAGCGAGCAAGTGAGGGAGAGAATCCAAAAAAATTAGATAGGTCAGCCCCGTGGCCGAGTGGTTAAGTTCGTGGGCTCTGCTTCGGCGGCCCGGGGTTTCACCGGTTCAGATCCCGGGTGTGGACATGGCACCACTCATCAGGCCACACTGAGGTGGTGTCCCACATGCCGCAATCAGAGGCACTCACAGCTGGAATATACAGCTATGTACTGGGGGGCTTTGGGAAGAAGAAGAAGAAAAAAAAAAAAAAAAGATTGGCAACAGATTTTAGCTCAGGTGCCAATCTTTAAATAAAAAAGAAATTAGAAAAGGAAGGGAAATTTAGCTAAAGATGCAGAGGAGAGTTTTCAAATTAAAGAGAACAGCAAATACAGATGTGTGCTGGTTAGCCTGGAGTGTTCAGTAGAGAATGCATGTATTCTCGTCTGCTCCAGCTGCCGTAACAAGAAATCACGGACTGGCTGGCTTACCCAACAGAAGTCATTTTCTCACAATTCTGGAGACTGTAAGGCCAAGATCAAGGTGCCGGCAGGGTTTCTGGTGAGACTTCTCTTCCTGGTTTGCAGACAGCTGCCTTCTCTCTGTGTCCTCACGTGGCCTGTCCTCTGTACTCCTGGGGAGAGAGATAGATCCCTGGCGTCTTTTCCTCAACTTATAAGGACACCTGTCCATTTGGATGAGGGCCCCACCCTCATGACCTCCTTTAACTTAATTACTTCTTTGAAGGTCCTATCTCCAAATGCAGTCACAGTGGGTTGGAGCTTCAGCATGTGGATTCTAGGGGGGCACAATTCAGTCTGTAACAGCATACTTTTGTAGAAAAATAGGAATTGCCAAGAGAAGCAGAAAACCACAGAACTAACTTGGAAACTGACAGAATGATTTCCCAAACGAATATGAGTCAGAGAGTTCAGCAAACAAGCTCTTTCAAACTTTCAAAGAACGTTTCTAGGCTGTTTAAACTGTCCAGAAAACAGAAAAGGATAGGATGCTTTCCGATTCATTTTACAAGTCCAGCGCAGCCGTGACACATACACCTGACAAAGATAACCCCAGTCTGGCATCTTAACAAGATCCCAGGTGATTTGTGCGCATGTTAGTTTGAGAAGTGATGCACAGCATTACACTGAGGGTTTTCAAAATAAGGCCCTCGAATCGAAAGAACTAGCAGGAGCCCAGATGGCCTGAGACCAGAGCAGCCTTGAACAAGGAACGGCCCAGAAAGGGCAGCATGGAGAAGCCCTGGGCCAGAGCTCAAGGGCTCAGAGGGGCTGGCTGGGCTGTCCACACCAGTCTGCTGGACATGCAGGGACACACAAGGAGCCAGGAATGGAGTGGACACCCCTACTCCAATGCCATGTACACAGGGCGTGAGTTTGACATGCTTGGGATATCCCAGAGGATGTTCCTGGGGCCGAGGTCACCAAGTTAACACTAACTGCCAAAGGCCATGAAGAGGCAGGTCAGCTTAGTTCAGTGGATGAAACCTAACAACGGAACTCTCTGGGGAGGTAGGAGCTCCCCATCACTATATGACCAGAGGAGAGCTGCCTCTGGGAGAGAAGCTGGCCTTGGTGTCATCAGAAGTCTCTCCAAGCTTGAAAGTTTCAGACTCGTAGCAACTCTAATCCTTCCACTGCTCCATACCACCCCATAATGATCATTGCCGACTTGGCTGGCCAGGACATATGATTTTTCATTTTCAGAAAACTTTGTTTCTGCATGCTCTGTGACCTTCTCCTCTCCAAGCTCTCATTACCATCTGTTGGCAGCATCTCTCAAGATGATCAGTGTGGAACAGGAGTGAGCAGAAAGCATATCTGACCTCGCTTGCATTACTGGTCATATACATGCAGACGGGCCTGAGAAGTGCCACCCAGACAGGTGCATCTATATCCGTCTCTTCCCTTGTGTTGCCATGGTGAGCATCCTGTCAGGTCCCAGGCTCAGAGCGGATGCTGAGGGAAGGCTGCAGGCTTGAGGACCATTCAAGACATCCATTAGAAGCATTAACAACCCTGGCCTTCCCTCTCTCCCTAATGGGCTAAATGGTGGCTTGCGGCACTAATGGGTGCTTAGCCACAAAGAAACCTGCAATAGCTAATGCCCTGTCCTTTATGTCGATTTCAATGACAGATGAAGTGCTTTCATTATCATCTCCATTCACAGCCTTACAAATGCCTAAATTACTCGAGCTTGGGCCACTCCTGGTCACACATGCGAAAAAGGCTGTAGGACTGAGAATTTAAAAAGCAAAAGCATTGCCAGTGTTGTCAACAAACACCATGCCAGGCTTTAGGGGTTTGTAAGAGCAGATGCTGAGCCACCTGTTAACTCCCAGTAGGGTCAATGTCATAGTTCCCTCAATACTGGGTTACAGGCTCAGAGAAAATGGACACTGTCACATCAATGATACGGAAGTTACGATTTACCAAGGACACCTTCCTAGTAAAGTATGCCAGGAGATATCTCTGGGGTGCATGGGTCAGGGTACAGTGAGCGTGACTCCGTGGCCCTCTCATTCCTCACAGGGGGCAACTTGGTTGGAGGTACTAGAATTCCCACTAGTCTAGAGAAAGGTCCTGCCAGGACCCAAGAAGCCCCAAATGAGCCCTGACCAAGCTGTTTATCCCCCACTCTGAGCTGGGACTCTGGGTTTTCTCCCTTGGGTAGGAAGGAGTACACTCTGTGCACATGGAGAAAAAGGGAACAAACACTGGTGATAAGAAGGACAGACTGGAGGTGTTCTTAGGACTCTTGACAAAGTTTCCTTTCTCCTCCTTCTGAGCACGTGTACCTCCTTGACTCTTGAAGTTAGGTGTGGCCAAGACACTTGCTTTGGACATTGAAATGTCAGTGGAAGTGACATTTATCATTCCAGTGGACGTGAGAGAATAAGTAGAAGTGATATTTGAAGAGAGAATGGCTGAGCATTTTCCAAAACTAATGAAAGACAATAATCCACAGATTCCAGAGGTCTAACAAATAAATAAAAAGAAACCCACAGGTCAACATCACAATGAAACTATAGAAAAATAAAAGATAAAGAAAAATCATTTAAAACAGACATAGGAAAAGAAATAGATTACCTTCGTAAGAAGTTAGGTAACGATGGAATTCTGAATTCTCAAGCAGGGAGTGGAAGCTGGAAGAAACTGAACTCAGCTTCAGTGTGAAGAAAGAAAATAACACCACTATACTCAGCGAAATATCTTTCAAGAAGGAGGATGAAATAAAGACATTTTCAGACAAACAAAACCAAAAGTGTTTGCCAAGAGGAAATTCTAGAAGATAAACTTCCAGCAGACACAAAGGGATCCCACACGGTGGGTCTGAGGTGCAAAAACAGAGAGGAGTGAACAGGAGGAAGAGTGCACACAAGCTTTGACGATGTAAAAGGACAACAGCAATCCTGTCTTGTCAAGTTTTTAAAAATTAGGATTAAAATACAGGGAACAATAGGGGCTGGCCCCGTGGCCGAGTGGTTAAGTTCGCGCGCTCCGCTGCAGGCGGCCCAGTGTTTTGTTGGTTCAAATCCTGGGCACGGACATGGCACTGCTCTTCAAACCACGCTGAGGCAGCGTCCCACATGCCACAACTAGAAGGACCCACAACGAAGAATATACAACTATGTACCGGGGGGCTTTGGGGAGAAAAAGGAAAAAATAAAATCTTAAAAAAAAAAAAAAATACGGGGAACAATAACGTAATAAGTCAAGGGGGGAGTAAATGAAGAAGTCCATAATATCCAGGAAGGGGGTGAAACTTTTATTAACTTTAAACCTTGGTAAGTTATCTATGAAGGTTTCAATTTGTACAGTAACTACTAAACGATTAGAGAATGTATAACTTACAAAATAGTGGGGAGGTGGAAAGAATTTTTAAAACTGTCTGTTTAAAAGAAGAGAAGAAAGAAGAAACGAATAAACCGAAGAATAAGTCAAGAAGCACATAATAAGATGGCAGATTTAAACCCAAATACATGGGGGATTATATTAAACAGGTGAGTTTAAAGACAGTTAAATGGTCACAGACATGCCACAAACAATTTTGCATGACAGCTGTCCCCAAAGTGCCCCACCCCTATGAAAGTGGTGGACAACAAGTAGCCTCTTCCTGAGGACTCACGCTGCCCATTGTGACCATGACATCACACAGCATAACTTGCAGAGTCACGCAGGGCTGGCACGTACATACCTTCTTCACCTTCCAGGCAGGGCAGTGTGGGGTTTTGGCTCTTGCATCTGCTTTACATAGTTCTTCTGTCTCACGTGCCATTTGATAACTCTGTTCTCTGTGCAGCTGCTCCTGACAGCTCCTTGTCCTTTTTCTAATCCACTACTCGTGGTCCCAGAGAACAGGAAACGTGAGCTGATAAGACCTGTGCGTACAAGGCCAACGCTGGGGCAGAGAAAATCTCCATTCTTCTCACCAAGGGCCTTTTCCAAGAGGGGCATTTTGTTTTGACTCTTGGCAGTGACCATTCTGCTTCAAGAACAATTTCTCATGGAGCCAGAAGCCTTGGAAGTTTGCCCTTACAACCCTCACCACCGAATCCCGCTCAGCAGATTCAGTACCACCTGGCATCATGCAGGAGAAAGAATCCCAAGAAAGCCAAAAAGATGGCCAGCTGCAAATACAATGCCTGCCACGTGGTTCCCATCAAGAAGCTGGAGGAGCACGAGGCTGCCTCTGTCAACAGGAGCACAGCAGAGGAGGACAGCTCGAGCCCTCTCAAAGTTAGCCTTCTGAGTTCAGAGCAGAATGGAAGTGCCCCTCCGGTGTCCCCCTGGCTCCCCAACGCTGAGGTCTGGAATGTCGATGGCCCTAACTGCCACCCCATGTTCATCCTTAAGACTTTTGTTCCCCAAAAGCTTGTTTGTGAGAGCGACGCAAGAGAGTCAGAGAGAGAGGACCATCCCCCATCCCTGACCAGCCCCCAAAAGACCCTCAGACCCGGAGAGTAAACCACAGGCAGCAGAAAGAAGATGTGTGCCTCTTAAACACGTGAAAGGAGACGCAACTCACCAGAATAAAAGGCACGGAACGTGAACTTCACTGGAATGCTTTTTTTTTTCCACCGAAGGAGATTGGTAAAGATCAAAAGGCTTAAGAGATTCTGCTGGCAAAGGTGGGGCCAAACGGGCACTTTCGTAACATTTGTGAGAATATAAGTTGATAAAACTCCATGGAGGGCAATTTGACCATAGCTTTAAAAATGATCAGTGCATTTGCTTCAATGGAACCATTCCACTTCTAGGAATTCATCCTGTAAATACATTCACACATGTGGAAAATGAGGTAAACATAAGGTTATTCACTGCAGCATTATTTGTAGCAGCAAAAGGTCAGAAATGACCTACGTATCCATTAGGAGAGCTTGATTAAATGAAGCACGATGCAGCCATACTAGGAAATAGTATGCTGCCATGAAAAAGAGTAAAGCTCTTTCTGTACTGACAGGGAAAGGCTAAGATGTGTTTTTAACTTAGGGACCAGCAAACTTTTCTCTAAAGGGCCAGAGAAAAAATATTTGAGGTTTTTTTTGTGAGCTGTATAGTCTCTGTCACAACTATTCAGTTCTGCCTTGGTAGAACGGAAGCAGCCACAGACACTGTGTAGACAAATGAACGTTTGTTGTTAGTGCCAATGAGTTGATTCTGACTTGTGGCAACCTTGCGTCCAGCAGAGTGGGACCCTGCCTGGTCTTTTGGTGCCATCCTCCCACCTTCCGGCGCTGTTTCAGACAATGCCCCGCACTATTCGTAGGGTTTTCATGGCCAATTCTTTTGGAAGTGGGTGGCCAGGTCCTTCCTCCTAGTCTGTCTTAGTGTGGAAGCTCCCCTGAAACCTGTCCACCATGGGTGACCCTGCTTGTATCTGAAATCCCGTTGGCAGAGCTTTCAGCTTCACAGCAACACACAGCCGTGACAGTATGACAAATGGCAGATGGGTGCTGTGGTTCCCTGACCAGAACACGAACCCAGACCACGGTGGTGAGAGCGCCAATCTTAACCATTAGACCACAGCTGGCTCAAATGAACATAGGTTCCAATAAAACTACTTACAGAAACCAGTGACGGGCTGAATTTGGCCATAGTTTGCCAACCTCTGGGTTAACAGATAGAAGTCTGGAACACTCTCTATATGATGCCACCATTTTTGTAGAGTTGTGGGAAAGGACGTGTATAGGTCTGTGCTTGTGTTTGCATAAATTTCCTCTCCAAGGTCACTCTAGACAGGGGTCTGTCCACAAAGCCCAAAATATTTACTCTCTAATCGCTACAGAAAAGTCCTGCCGATCTCTTCACCAGAAACTCATGTCAGCTGCCTCCTGGGAAGAGAACAAGGCAACTGCAGGCAGGGATGATAGGCTTTTTTATATGTGAACACACGGGAATGCATTATCTGGTCAAAAATTAAAATACACATTTGTCAGGAAGAAATCTTAACTGTTGTTTTTTTAAGTAATCATAACTTCCTGGCCCCTTCAACTGTTTCTACAAAGTATTAAGGATTTCTTCTCGGAAAAAAAAAGAAGTTCTGGGTGTTGGCCTCAGAAACTCCATGATAAATAAAGTACATGGACTAGAGAATTTCATCCAGGAAGCAGAGGAAATAAGAAATGATGCATAGGGTGCATATCTGTAAACTGCAGGTCAACAGGACCAGGATAAAGAAAAAAGGAATTTGGTTTGGGGTATGAAGGAAACAAATTGGTCATGAGTTAATCATTGTTGAAGCTGAGTGAAGGATAAATTTTACTATTCTCTACTTTCATATAAATTTATCTTACTGTTGTCTCTATTTTTATATAAATTTGAAATCTTCCATAGTAAAAATAGTTTAATATATATGCTAAATGCAATGTGGTACCCTGGATTGGATCCTGGAACAGAAAAAGACGTTAGCGGTGTCGATGCAAATAAGCAATAACCAATCTATAGATAAGAAACATAGAGTGATATTGAGCCAATGCTGAGGACTAGCCTGGAAGTGCTCTCTCCACCAGGGAAGAAAGCACTCTGAGGAAGCATGGGTTACAGCGTGCTTATACACCATTTCAGAACAAAGAACATACATCAAGCATGGCAGGAATACAATTTTTCCCACCAAATCACTTACTGCTAGTAGTGGCAACAGGGGTGGCAGCATTCAGCAAAAAAATATAGAGTGGAGTAAGAGAAACAATGATAAATAAGTAAATGTATAAGATATGTAAACAAATTTAATCAACTGAGAAAATCATCAATTTTGAATTCAAAATGATAAAACTAGATAAAAATAGGCTAGGGGAGGGCATTGTTCAGGGGGATAGAAACATCAAATAACAAAAATGTATATCAAAAATTTTAAATAGCTTCTAAAACAACAGAATTTTTTTTTTGAGGAAGACTAGCCCTGAGCTAACTACTGCCAGTCCTCCTCTTTTCCCTGAGGAAGACTGGCCCTGAGCTAACATCCGTGCCCATCTTCCTCTACTTTATACATGGAACACCTGCCACAGCATGGCATGCCAAGCGGTGCCACGTCTGCACCCGGGATCCGAACTGGCAAACCCCGGGCCACCGAGAAGCAGAACGTGTGAACTTAACCACTGTGCCACCGGCCTGGCCCCCAGAAATATTTTTTAACAAAGAAAAAGAGGAAAAAGGAATAGTAAAGAGAAAACACAATTAAATGATAGAAATCAATCCAAATATATCAATAATCATATAAATGAAAACATTTAACTCACCTATTAAAAAAAATTCCATTTATCTTTCTAAATCAAATGCATGTCCATTCTAATTAATACTAACCAATACCTTTAAGCCAGAGATAGTAAATACGTGAAAGGTGTGCCACCACTACCACCTCCTGTGCATATAGCAGACATAACTAATCAATTATAGTACTTTCAGAATCCTCCTTCACACAAGGCTCCAGGCTGCCATTACATAGAGACAGAGGGCAGCTCTATTTTGACAGAGCCCCCTGTGGGTAGGTTCCCCACTTGGAGCACTCGCAGCCTCCCAGCCTGACTCAAGGTGTTTCAGGAAGCGTAAGGAAATAAAGGGCTTAAGAAAAACTCCTGCCAGGAGATCTTGGGGGTAAGACCAGGCAAGAGAGGAGGAACGTCCATTCTAAGTTCCTGAGCTGGATCTCAGCCGCCTGTTCCCTCTCCTCCTCAGCCCTTGTTCCTTGCCTCTGCGGGACCTGTCCCAGCCACACTCCTACAGGGACCATCATAAGGACACTTGTTAGCGGTGACAGTGACCACAGCAAGTGAATGCTGGACTGGGTGCCATGATTGACTCACAAAGGAAAGCAGACAATGGACCGGGGAAGGGCACCCCCACCGGCACTGGAGAGCGGGCAAGCTTTCCAAGTTCATGGGGAGGATTCCTGGCAAAGGGGGAACCTAGCAGAAAATCCACGACTTAGGGCAGAGAGAGCTGCGGCATGGCCGAGGCAGGAGGAGAGAAAGGGGAGCTACACTGGGCCAGGAGGCTGCCCTGCAGACGTTATTTTATTACGTCCTGGCCGCTGCACTGTGTATTTTTATTTCCAATACACAGATACGAAAAGTGAGTCTCAGAGAAGCTAAATAAATTGCCTCGGTTCACAAAGCTAGCAAGCGGCAAGTGGCCCAGTGAAATGGAGCCCATCCCCGCAATTCCACTCCCAGATATCTATAAACCAGAAGTGTGCACAGGAGTTTGCCAAAAGATGAGGACAAGCTATTCATAACACACTATCCGCTTTTTTGTTGGTGAGGAAGATTGGCCCAGAGCTAACATGTGTTGCCAATCTTCCTCTCTTTGTTTGAGGAAGACTATCGCCAAGCTAATATCTGTGCCAATCTTCCTCCACTCTGTATGTGGGACAGCGCCACAGCATGGCTTGATGAGCGGTTTGTAGGTCCGCATCCGGGATCCAAATCTGTGAACCCCAGGCCACTGAAGTGGAGCACGCAAACCCAACCACACTACCACCAGGCTGGCCCCATAACGCACTATTTGTAATAGCCAATCCAGAAACGCTCCACATGTTCTTCAGGAGAGTAGGTAAATTATGGAAAAGTCAGACAATGGAATACTATACAGTCGTGAGAAGCAGCAAACTAACTACCCAAGTCAACATGGGTAAATCTCACATAATGTGAAATTCAGTTTACACGATGTTTAAAAAAGGCAAAACAAATCTATGGTGTTTGAAGTCAGGGTGGTGTTTACCCTTGGTGGGGGGACGGGGTTTACAGGATGCTCGTCGTCTTGTATTTCTTGATCTGCTTGCTGATTATGTGAGTGTGTTCTTTGTGAAAATTCATCCAGCTGTCCACTTGGGGTTTGTGTGGTTTCCTGTATGTTGAACTCCACGGAAAGTCTTTAAAGACTGACCCTGTACCTAACGCATCTGCTTTATCTACTGCACCACCCCCCTTCCCAGGCTGGTAAGTACGAAACAGACGATTACATGGAACAGGGCAATGCTAAAGTGCCAGCCTTCAAGTCCAAGACTGGGCTCGAGTCCTGACTTGACCACTTTCTAGTAACTTCCGCTCAGAGCAGTCAACTGAAACAAGCACATGAACTTCTCCTTTGCAGGGTTTCTTGTGCGTGAGAAAGGAACGAGAAGGCATTTGGCAATAACATCCTAAGAGCCATATTTTCTGAGCCCCGAGGGGGTGCCAGTGTTCTCTCCAACCCCTTCAGCAACTCTGAAAAGTTCCGGGTTCTCCCACTCTGTAGCCGAGGATGCCAGGGCTCGGAGCAGGAAAGAGTCACAAGCTGTAACAGCCAGGCTGGGATTCACACCCAGGACTGTCTGAGCCCAAGTCAGAGCTTTATCCACGGCTGCAGGGGAGGCACGGAAAGCTTGCCCCGAGTCCCGGAGGACAACCAAGACACGGGCACAGTCACAATGGCTCTGGATCCCCCACTCCTTCATCCCACTCGTTTCTAGCAAAGTTCCAAGTCTTCTAAGTCCCTCCCCTACCCTGCTAAGCCCGGTGCATGGCTCCTTTTCCTCAGGGCTTTTTGGTGGACATGAGTCTACCTTCTGTATCAACTAGTTACTGCCACATCAATGCTGAGTAACAAACCACCCCAACATTCAGTGGCTTAAAAAACATTCTTATCACGTGTCATTTGGGGCTTGGCTAATCTAGGTCCACAAAAAGAAGCAGACAGAAAAACCAGGATGTTGGGTGTTTGGACAAGAGGCTTAGCATGTAACAAAAATGGGACACACTCTTTTCAGATGCACAAGGAACATTTTCAAAATCGATCCTATGCTCGACCGTAAGGCAAGTCTCAACAAATTTCAAAGACGTGAAGCCACACAGGCTATGTTTCCTGACTACAGGAGAATTAAGCTGGAAATCGACAATAAAAAATGACAAAGCCTTCCCCACCCCTCTGGTCCTGGCTGCCCCGGGCTTCTCTCTCAATCACATCGCTTCACGGCAGACACGACGCTTACTGAGCGTCTACTGGGCTCAGGCCTGGGCAGTTCTCTGGACACGGTCCCAGGACTGTCTCAGAGAGAAGACAGACCTCCTCCCAACTGACCTTTCTGGAGGGCATTTGACTCAGGCTCTGCCCCTGCGCTATCAGACTGTCCCATTCATTACGTACTTTAACCTAAATACCTATGGCTCAGCCCTAGTTAATATATAAGTAAAATACCTTCATCCTGACCAGCTGGGACCGCTGGTCTGTATCAGTGAAAAGTTTGGTTCTCAGTTCATATCAAAACTCAGCTTTAATTTCAAACATGTGTGGCCAAGGGCGGAAACATGAAATCCATCTGAGAGAGAGTTAAATCACTATCATCACTAAATCAGAGGCTCGGTGATCTCTGGAAACAGCCGGAACACAGAACTGATTCACGCTCAGGGCAGCCGAGACAGCGGCGAGTTCAGGCAATCAGACGCCCAAGCTAACCCTGGCCTGTCAGCTACCTGTTCTAGGACCCCGATGTCCCCATAAACCAGCTTCCCACTCACCCTGGTCCTTCCTTTGGTGTCAGATATGACAAGGGGAGAATTTTCTCTCTGGGTAAAGAATCTTTTTTTCACAACTGCTGTCCATCCATGGAGCTGGATGCCAAGCAACAGAGTCACCTCTCCCCGTCAGTGGAAGTGTTCGAAGAACGGCCAGACAACGGCATGACGGGACTGCTGAAGAGGGGGCCTGGGAAACAAAAAAAATTTCTAAGGACCTTCCAAGACCTTCAACAAATATAGGCCACTTTCCCCGCTGCTGCAAACACATCAATGGCCACCAGGTGGCGACAGAGTCACACCATCATTGCAAAGGCTTTAATAACCCGGAATAGAGGTTTCTCGAAAATACCAGGAATCTAATAGAAACAAAACGTAAACAACTAAAATTAAAGATAGGATTACCATACGATCCATCAATCCCACTCCTGGGTATGTATCCAAAAGGACTGAAAGCAAGATTGTGAAGATATTTGCACGCCCATGTTCACAGCAGCTCTGTTCACAGCAGATGAGAGGTGGAAGCAACCGTAGTGTCCGTCAACTGATGATGGATGAGTAAAGTGTGGTCTATACAGACAATGGAATAGTATTCAGCCTTAAAAAGGAGGATAGTATGCTAAGTTAAAAAAGCCATTACAAAAAGACAAATACTGTATGATTCCGTTTATATGAGGTTCCTAGAGCAGTCAAATTCACAGAAATAGAAAGTAGTGGTTGCCAAGAACTAGGAGGAGGGGGAAATGGGGAGTTGCTATTTAATGGGTACAGAATTTCAATTTTTCAAGGTGAAAAATGACAGAGATCTGTTGCACGACAATGTGAATATAGTTTATGCTAGTGAACTACACTCAAGAGGTTAAGACGGTAAACTTTATATTACGTGTTTTTACTGCAATTTTTTTAAAAAACCCATAAACAACTGAGTCTGGCATGGAGGAGAGATCTGGGATTATCTGTCATGAGAGAGACTGCGAATCAGACCTTCAGTCACTGTGTCCCCGGGCACCCCAGGACAGGTAAGTGTCTATGGAGAACATGTTCTGGCACAGGGCGTCCTGCATATGGGAGGGGGTGGGGCATGACTCTGGGAAGAGGCCTCCAGGCTCTTGAAGGGGTTGTGTCTGGGTGGCTGGAGTGGAAGAAGTGGGAGATTCCATCTCCTGAGACACATGTACAACTCTCAGACCATGGACAATTTTTGGTCAGGCCCTGTGGCCACATAGCAGAAAGCCAGGTCTCCCCTTGGCCTTGTCAAGAGAGCAACCCCACCTTGAGTGGTCTTGATGAGAATCAAGGCTGCCCCTGCCCTGAGGAGAGAAGTCCAAGGCGTCCTGCCCTACATACCGATCTATATCATCCTCCAGGAAGCATAGGACATCTCGACCTGATCCGATCTGATTCTTATCTAAAGTTATAGGACCACCCGATAACCAGACCCCACATGAACTGATACCATTTTAATGACTTTTTTTTTTAACATAATCTTTCCTTTGTCTTGTAAAGAAATAACTCACATACCTATGCCTTATAAATTTAGCCCTGCCCTCAACCCATTGCAGCTCTTACTGCCCACGGGTCCTGTCCCCATGCTATTCCATGCTATTCTCTGAATAAAAGAGCATGACTGCCAGAACTTGAGAGTCCAAGAAATTTTTCTGTCAACTCCTTGGCTTGCTGAGCCCACATCAGTCTAACATGGAGATTCTTAGCTCAGGAATGCTGAACAATGGCCAGAGGATGGCTGATCAGGGCCGGCCCAGTGGCGCAGCAGTTAAGTTCGCACGTTCTGCTTCGGCAGCCAGGGTTCGCCAGTTCAGATCCCAGGTGCAGACATGGCACTGCTTGGCAAGATGTACTGTGGCGGGCATCCCACATATAATGTGGAGGAAGATGGGCACGGATGTTAGTTCAGGGCCAGTCTTCCTTAGCCAAAAAAGGGGGATGGGCAGCGGCTGTTAGCTCAGGGCTAATCGTCCTCAAAATAAAAAAACAGAAACAGAGGATGGATGATCTTGCTTGGTTTTCACTGTTCATTCAAGAAATATTTGTTGAGCACCCTCTGTGGGCCAGGCACTGATCAGGTGCTGGAGATAAAGCAGAGAACATGATGGTGTTGCCCCAGCTCCCTCAGAGGTTACATGCAAGTGGGGAGGGTCATACAAGCAACCAGTACAACACATGTGTAATTGCAGCTGGGCCTGAGGCTCCTGGGAGGCGGGGGCAGGTGGAGGGGACTATCACCATGGAAACCACATGGCCAAATTGCCCTGAATCTGCCGGGACTGACTTGGAGTGAGTGAGGCTCTAGGAGGTGCCACGGAAACCCAGGAAGAAGAAAAGATAACAACAGCCCTAAAATCTCCAAACTTTGAATTTGATTAATAAAAAATATGGGACCTTATGTTTTTTACCCCAAGCGAATGAACACATCAGTTATCTCCCTGCCACTCAAAGTGCTGTCCCCAACTCAGCATCACCTGGAAACCTGTTAGAGGTGCAGCATCTCAAGCCTCAGCTGAGAACCTCCCGGGTCAGAACCTGCACTTTAGGAGGATCCCTAGTAATCCAGGTGCAGATCAGAGCTGGAGAAGCACTGTGTTAGGATTAGCAGGGCTTCCCCCCGAGGAAAACGGGGTGGACGAGAGGCAACTCCTCCTTTCTGATCTATGCACTTCGACATCATCTGAATTTCGTGTAAGGCTTTTATAAGTTAAAAAAATAGACAAATATCTAATAAAACCATCTTGGAAAACAATTCCCCTTATTAAAAGGGAGATATAAAAATGCAAATAAATGTTTTACTGCATATCTCAAACATTATAAACAAACACCCCGTACCTAAACATATGTGCCCACAGCTTCACTGAACGTCTTCACCTCCCAAACCCTCACCAGGGGGCTGGCCGGCTCCCAATCCCCTACAGCTTCCTCAAAGTGAGAATGCCATTCTCCCATCCACGCAGGGTTCTTCACAACTGGGAGGCGATCTGCTCACGGCCAGGCCGTTCCTCCACCCTGTGTTGGTCCAACCTAGGTTTCAACCAGCGGCTGTGGCCTCCCCCTGCCCCTAGTCCCCGCCCTTTCCTCACGGAGGACCAGGACACCTGACCAATTCATCCTGGACCCCCAAGTACCCACAGTCCCCGTTCCCCATGACAGCATTTCTATCAGTTACAAACCATCCCAAAATGTACTGGCTTAAAACAATACTGATTCATTATTTCTCATGAGTCTGTGGTCAGCTGGGCAGTCCTTCTGGACTGGACTAGATTGGGTGAGGCTGGATGGCTCAGGACAGGGTCTGAAGACTCAGCTGGGAAAATGGGGAACTCTCGTCTCCTCCAGCAGGCTCCCTCACAATGCCTCACGTGGTAATTGTGCAATTCCGTTGGGCAAAGTAAGTCACGGCCATGTGACCTACTCAAGGGTGTGGCTGCAGAGAACAGCGATTCACTGGGGCCATTAAACAAATAATCTCCTGCAGCCTCTATGCCTCCGACCCGCTCACCTTCACCTCCAGCCACCAAAGGCCAAGCCACCATCAGGACCTTGCCAGAACACTCACCCTCTGCCATCCTGACTGAAGCATGCGTTTCCCTCCTACTCTCATCTCCCAGGGGTTCCCAGCCCTCCCTCTCCTGTACTCCCTGAACTCAGAAGCTCGCTGGCTAACTCCCTCTTGCTCTTCACACTGGCCTAGCCAACACCGGGCCCTGGATGAACCCAGATGGCCAAGTTCTCCAGGCCACCCACGGGCTGTGTGCCCCAAAACTTGTGCTCAAGAAACAGTGGGCCCTCGGCACTGACGCAGTGCACCCAGTGCCCCCTTCCCAGGCAGGCTGTCCCTCCTGGTCCCCATGGTGGCCAGGGGCTGTGTCCAACCTTCTCACTCAAACCTCTCTCCTCCTCTTAGCACTCTGCCTGGCCCCCTTGCTTTTATCCCCCTGCTGTATCTTTCTTCAAAGTCCCACGACCTCTGGCACGTTTGCATAGTTTTGTTTATAGTTCGTCTGCCCTCTCTAGAATCTAAGCTCCCTAGGAATAAGGTTGTTTGGGGTTTTTTTTTTACTGTTGTATCCTCAGCATAAGAACCATGCCTGGCGCAGGGGTGAGGAGGGGCGGCTGCCAGAGGAAACCTCCATGTGTTTATTTAATGCAAGAGGCAGAGGACAGCTCCAGTGCAGAGCTCAGAAGTCTGCGGCCACCGCGGCCACCTCCCTTGGCGGACAGGGAAGAGAGGAAGGATGAACCCCGAGAATAGGTGGGCAAGACCACGGGGAGCAGGGGCACGAGGCAAACAGCCTCTGGCGTGTTGTAGGCCAGTTTGTCCAGTGTAGCTACCATCCACCCACCTGTGACTCTCCCACAGGTCATTGTTAAAATCCCCATTTCCAGGTTCCACCCCACGAGCCTCTGATCAGCCCCAGGGTGGGAGACTTGGTGGGCAGGCGGTCCCAAGGCACGCTGCATCCAAGTGTGATCTGGGTGTTCTACAGACTGAGCTGTAGTGGGAACCCCAGGGATGAAGGGACCCCGGGCCCCACTCTCACTGAAGGACAGGGGTTGCCCATTAATGCTGAGAGCCCCGCAGGTCACCAGGGGAAGGAGTTTGGAGTGAGGGGAGTCCAGACCAAAAAATCAGCAAAGGGACAGGAGTGTGAGGCAGGCATGGCCCCTCCACGGAACAGGCTGGAGCATCCGTCTCGGCCACACGGGCTGCAGGAGGCAGTGTCCCATCTCCACTTCAGCTCTCAAGAGCAGGAACCAGGACACGGCCAGGCTCAAACCAGGCACAATGATGTGTGACCGGACAGGGGCCACCTGGGGAGGGTTCTGCATGCTGAGTGACAGGAGCCCATGTGCAAGCTCGGCAAGGCAGGGGTGTGTCTGGGTCAGACTTGAACCCTGGGGTCCTAACTCCCACTCTTTCTCTTTAGAGGATGGGGGCCCACAGGCAAGAGGACCTGCCCCAAGTCTCCTTTGGGAGCCAGAGGCACTGAGCAGGGTCTAGGTATGGTCCTTCCCCAGGTGGGTGCCGCCATGCAGTGAATTGAGACCTCAGCCCCCAGGAATGGCCACACGCCCCATCCCATGAGCCCCACTGCTGAAAACCTCACTCCCACATCTAGACCTTCTCAGACCCGGCGCCTGCCCCCCTTCAATCCCCAATGACTCTTCCCAGCTACCAGCCAAGGACCACGGTGCGCCCACTGGGCCATGACCAGGGACACAGCCCCGGTTGCCACTGCCGCCATGGCCTTGGGGAGTGAGGGCCACTGTGGCAAGGAGGTTCTGCCTAGGTGCTGGTCACTCCTTGTTTACCAGTCTGACCTGGAGGCTTGGCTCATCACAGGCCAGGTCAGCCATCAGTGGCAAAGGCCAAGTTCTGATGCACAACTTCTCTCACCCCCACCCCACAGCCAAGAGTCCTCGGGGTTTTGCAGACGCCCACTGGGTGCAGAGATGAGAAACCGCTCTCAGAACACTGGGCCCTCTAGTGGATAAGGGTTCAGTCCCCAGGCCTGGGCTGTGCAGACAAGGCTGCACTGTGAAGATGAGAGCAAAGGTCCCCACAGCCCTGGGGGCCCCAAGGACAGTTACCAGGGAAGCACGAGCAGGGCCCAGGAGAAGGGTGGATGCCAGAACAGCAGAAAGAGAAAGGTAATTTTATTCTTTCAAGAAGATGCACCAACAGGTTGAGGGGAGGAGCACGCTGGCCACGTCCCCCGTCCTAAGCAGGGGTCTGAGATGGGGCCAGGCCTGCCCAAGGCATGGGAGAAGCTAATGGGGCTGCCTGTGGCACTGGGGAGAGCACTGAGCAGGCCCAGGGTGGGACTTTGTTCTGTTAGCACCAGGAACCGCCCGCAGCCGGACTTGGAGACAGGGCAGGGGTGGCCCTGCTGTCTCCACCTGAGCAGTCTGGGGAGGGGCTGGCGGCAGAAGGCTCGCTGCAGGCGGTCACCTGAGTGTGAGTCGCAAATTCACTGACCCCCTCGGTCCCCCAGCCCCCTGTAAACATGAGAATGGGCTCGTGACCACCAAGCCCCTCAGGACAAGATGAGGGTCCGCGATGTGTGGCTGGGCTTCAAGCGGCCCAGGAGCTGCCGGGCTTTCTCCTGCATGAAGAGCTGGTCCCTGGTCCCCCCGCAGGCCACCGTCTTCCAGGCGCTGGTCATCTGGGAGGAGGTAAGAGGGTTATGTTCCGGGCAAGGACAGCATGCTCCCAGCGAACCCTGGCAAGCCTGGCTGGGGAGGGGTGGGGGACATTTTTACGACCCTCTCTCTCCCCCTCCCTCCCTCTAGAAGCCCCAAGTCTTTTTGTGCTCTCTCCACCTTCCCGGTGGCCCTGGGGAAGTCATTCCCATCTCAGCTGTAAAGCAAGGAGGATGAGCCAGACAACACGGCCACCCTCCATGCTCTCCGTGTGGCACCAGTCTCCACGTGAGGAAAAGCTGCAGCCACGGAGGCTGGTGAGGAGGAGGGGCGAGGAGTTCATACATACAGACGCTGAGATCTGGACAGCCCAGGGCAGCCCCTGCCCTCAAGGACAGACACGTGCTAAGCCACCAAATAGAGACTGTGACCTGATTACAAGTAAGACTGTGTCATAAGTATGGGGGGTGGGGAGGGTGGCTCCCCAGTAGGTGGGTTCCCTGAGGGAGTGGTGTTTGGACTGAGATCTGGAGCAAACAGAGCCACAGAAGAGCATTCAGGCAGAGGCAGCAGCCTGTGCAAAGGCCCTGAGGTGAGAAGAGCAGCAGAGCAAGCCCCCAAGGGTGATGCCACATGTGTGGCTAGCACTCACAGGGGCGGGTGCTGGAAAGTGGCTTCTGGGCTTCAGGGCGGGCACTGGCTTCTCGGGCTTGGCCTGCAGGAAGCCCTGGTTGAGCAGGCTGTTGTCCTCTTTGATGCCTGACAGGATGAGGCTGGAGGAGCTTGATGGGACATTTGTCGGCTGAAATCAAAACCAGGTGAAAGACTCAGGTTTTTGCCACAAGCTCTTAGTGGGAAGGAGAAAACACCTCAGCCACATCCCGGCCCCACCACCTCCTGGCTGTCGAGATCTTGGGTAGAACATTAACTTTGCTAAGCCTCAGCTCCTCTTTCATTTAAAGATTAAGTAAGAAAACTTCTCTAAAGTGCCTGCTTCAAAGCCTGGCACCTAAAATGCCCAGTGATGCTGGTTCCTTTCACATGAAACTGGTTCCTCCCCTGGAGCCCAAGCTACTCTAGTTTCTCCAGGTACCAGCAACATCCATGGGCAGTCAGAGACGCCTGCCCCGACCAGCCAACACGTGGAGCGGCACAACAGCCCTCAGGCCTCCCCAGGCTCCCCGCTCTGCTCGGCCTTCACCCTCTAGTCTGCTGGGCTCAATGCCCTTCTGACAGACAGGAACCTCAGGTTCAGGGGCCTCAGAGAGCCGAGGGAGCAGGTGCTGGTGTCCGCACTCAGCCCAGGCCCACCCTACTCCAAAGCCTGTGCTCTGAACGGCTTGCCGGACCATTTTTTCTTCTTGGTAATTATTTCATGTGCCCGAGGTGGCCCCAGCCCCAAGTCTGGCTAAGTCTTGGCCCGGGGGGATCGCTGGCCAGAGTGAGGCTTCTCTGCATAGACTACGGGTGCAGCAGCCGTACTTGCAAGGCCTAATCAGGCAACTCTCTGTCCTGTGACCCCCACACCACGCCTCTCACGGCCTCCCACTGGGCGCCAGGGCAAGACGGGCTGGCCATCGTCAGCTGCAAGGGATCAACAGCATGGCCTGGTTTCTGGGACCCACGTCCTGGGCAGGCAGCAGCAGCCTTCCTGAGGTTGGCCTGGGCAGCAGACAGCACCCAGCCCAGGGTGACGTGCCTCGAGGCCGTCTCTGGGGTCACCCCCATGAGCAGGACACAAGGGAAGGTGCTGGGGACCGGGATCCAGGGTTTTCAAACATATTCTAGCAATGCAACTCTTGCCAAATAAACCTTCTGTGAAAAACAGGAGCTGGGCTGCCCTGATGGAAGCCGGGGGCTGCCCAGCCCGACCGCCCCCATCAGCCCCCTCCCTGCTGGCCCAGCACCCCGAAGCCGTCTGACAACCACCGGACCACTCCACCTCCAGGGCCCTCTCCACAGCTACAGGGTTCCAGGGGCAGAAGAGCCCTCGGCAGCTCTGGGCGGACTGGCTGAGTGCGCGGCTTCTCCCTCGGACCCCTTACCAAGGACAGAGCCTTGGGCAGTGTGGACATCATCAGCTTCACGTCCTCGTCCACGATGTCAAGGGCCAGAGACTTGCGGACCTTCTTGATGGGGCTCCGCCGCAGCTGAGGGTTGGGGAGGCAGGAGGCGGTTAGGGCAGGTGTTTGGGACTCCCATGGGTCCCTATCAGCACCTTGACGAAGCCAGCCCTAGCTGCCCTGGTCACAGACCGGGCCCCGCTGCCTTCGAGCAAGGCGGGGGGTGGGGGGTGGGTGGGGGACCAGGAGACTCCGGCCGCATGGCAGACCCTGCGCCCAGGGTAGACTGCCCTTCCAGATGCTGTGACTGGAGTGAGAACACAAATGCCAACCTCCACCCAGAGACCCACTCCTCATCCCTGAATGGACCAAGCACAGCCCCCAAGTCTCTACCACCCCCCCAGACAGGCCCAGCAGAGAATCATCCAAGTTACACCTGAAGCACCCACCCATGCGCGAGTAACTCAGAGACACAGAAGCCCACAGGACACAGGCCCATCACAGGTGTGCCTGGCCCACCGATGCGCCTCCTATAAGCAGGTGAGGCGTCAGCCCCAATAGCAGGGAGGGGCTCTGGGTCTAGCACTCAGCCCCTAACCCGGCGGTGTGCCCCAGAAAGTGCTGCCACGTTCCCATCTTCCCACCTCTCTGCAGAGGAGACCATCCAGGAGAAAAGGGGCACACAGACAAAGGGGTCCCCAGAGTCTGTCCTGCTATCAGGAAACAACACACGCAGTGCAGCGGGAGAGAGGCTTCTGGGCTGGCCTGGGGGGGCCCCTGCCTGCTCTCCTAAGCCGACTGTCCCCCACCTGGTTCACGCGGCCCACACACCCAACTGGCTCCATCTGTAGGATTTCCCTCGGAATCCTCTCTTTGTGACCCTTTCTACTCCCTTAATGCCAAGCATATGGAAAGCGACCAGTGTCTGTCTAGTGTCTGTCTCCATCCACTGGACTCGAGGAGGGAACAACCACATCAGGGTCTGAACCACTGCTCTATCCACCCCATCCAGCCCACAGCCCACTTCAGAAGGGTCCAAACACAATGCTTAATAACTAAGGGACCAGTCCAAAAGCAGGGACGGGGATGGGGTGGTCCCAGGCCCCAGGGCCTTACCTTAGTCGGTTTCATCATTAACCACTCAGGGGAGCAAAGGGCATGGGGCCACAGCTCCACTTTCCCCAGCACCTCACTTTCATCAGCTGTCCCTAGACCCACCCCCCGTCCCAGTCTCTCTTCACCCTGCCATGGCTCCACCCTCCCCTGCCCACGGTGCCAAGGCTGGTGGCCAGGTGCTCTCCCACCCGCCCAGCCACTCACCCCAGCCTTCCTCTTCTGCTTCTCCGGCCTCACTTCGTCCTCGACGATGAGCTCAAGGCCGGCCTCGGAGCGTAGCACCTCCTTCAGGTCCTCCTCCAGGTGTGGGGTCTGGGGCTGGGGGCAGGGCGGCCCACGTGAGGCTCCGCACCCAGCTATGGGGCAGGGCCTGCTCGTGGGGAAGTCAGGACAGACCCCACCACGCTTCGGCCGTTCCAGGCAATGCAGGAAGGGGGCCCAGTCCCAGGACACTGGCTTCATACACATCGTTCACGACCATTAATGGTCCCGTCCTGGACAAGTGGACACTGACCTCGACTCACTGTGGGCTGCTGTGGACCAGGAGTGTCCCCACAGCACCCTCACACAAGCGTGCGCAACAGCTGTCAGCTTCCTCAGGGTAGACACGGACGCTCAGAGAGAGCAAGAGCCTGGGCCAAGGTCACACAGCTGTGCAGTTAGGACCTGGACACATTCAACGCACACACTCCTCACCCCTTTGCTCTGCACTAATGGGGACACTTGGTTCCATTTCCCTTTCTCAGGCCTGGGGGCTCCAGGTGACCTTTCTGGCCTCAGGCAGCAGAGACCAGGGGAGGGAGGGAGCTACCAAGCAGCAGCAGGTGTAGGTGCAGGGACACTAAGAAGTCACTCTAAAAGCCCCCACGTGCTTTAACTACAGTTGCCAAGGTCAGCTTTGCCCTCTCACCCCGTCTGGAGAGCCTGCAGGTTTCGGAGCCGAATCTCCGCTAGGAAAGGACAGGGCATGCTAACTAGCGCCTCGCCTGGGCCCATCAACTCAGTCAGCTCTGTCTCAGGACTCGGGAGACCACAGCCCCGCTGGCTCTGGCCTTCACATGAGGACCCCACGCAGAGGGGAGGAGGCGAGGGGAGCACTCCACAGGCTTTGTTCACATGGCGAACGCTCCTCTACGACCTGCCCTTCCCTCACCTTCGACCGGTTTCTAAAGTACCTGCCTGTCTCAGAAAGCCCCGGTGTCACCTCTTCCTTTCTCATTGGGGAAAGCATGACGGTCTCATGGTCTGGGAGGAGGGGGAGCAGGGCGGTCTGCACACCGCTGAGAGGGTGCGTCCTCACCAGCCCGCTCAGCCCACCCATGAGTGGCTTTCCAGTGTTTTGTAAAGAATTGGCAGTTAAGCAAAAGGCTTCAGTTCGAGGAGCCACACGCCACCCCCCAAATTAGCGATGGCACCGGGGAGGTCCTCCTCCATTCCAACACCTGCCCGCCTTCTGCCCAGCACTGACGACGTGCTGAAAGTACTCGCTATGTGTGCATTCATGTGTTTAGTGCCAGTCTCCAGCAGCCCACGCTCAGCTTCACCTGCTGCCACTGTCTCCAGCCCCAGCCAGTGGCTGCCTGGCACACTGTAGGTGCTTGGGGACTGTCTGAGGAGCCAATGAGTGACTCTGCCTCGGTATCCCCATTTACACAATTAGGATGTCCGCAACTTCTCAGGACTGTGAGAAGAATCCAATGCGACCTCAGAGGGAGAGAGCCTGTGAACTATAAACGGCCAGAGGAACCCAGGAGACCCCACTGTGCAGACCCACCTGGCCACCCCACCTACCAGGGGCTTTAGTGGTCCGTACTTCTCCAGGGCATTCTTGAAGGGGGTCGGCGTGTGGGGAGCATTGTCCATGGAGTACTTCTGATCTGGGGTTACAAACCTGCCGGGGCCAGAGGGGGAGGCTTAGTAGCGAGGTGGGGGGCAGACGTCAGCCGCTCAGCTGCAGGCTGCCTGCGGCCCCCACCTCCCCTCCACCTGGACCTCTGGCCTCAGAAGAAGGGAGGAAACCCCGGCAACGCTCTCCTCCCCTCCCGCTCACGCCCCCCCTCCCATCCCCAAGGGGCTTAATCAGGGGAGGGTCTTGGGAGAAGGGCCATCCTCAGAAACAGGAAAGAACAGGACATAGTCTAAGAGGATCCTGGAGACCCAGGCAGGTGAAAGGATGGCTGAGGATGCTGCTCAGTCAATGGTCTGTATTAGGACTTCCCGTAAGACAAGGAAGGCCTGTGGCACACTGCAGGCCCAGAGAGAGGGGGCAGGGCAGGACGGCAGGAAGCCAGGAAGACCTGAAGACCTGGAGGGCACACGGCAGCAGCGTCACTAAGGAAAGGCAGGGCTGCCATCAGGTGCGAGATGGCGAGGCCAGTGCACGTGCTTAACTTACCCTCATCCCAAGTCTCCTCAAAGCGACCAGAGTGGGGAGAGAACTGTGGAGGGAAAGCTTTACCAGAGAGAAACCTGGGAAGGGTCTGGTCCACAAGCAGAAATACTAAGAGCTTCTATCAGATGTGGCCCCACCAACGCGTGATTTCTGCCTGCGATGGAAAAGCCTGCTGGGGAAGGGACACAAGAGGCGCCTCACACCGGAGAGCCAGGGCTGCAGGTACAGGCCGGGCCAGCTGGTGGTGGCAAACTCTGGCTCTGATGGCAGGTGCCAGACCCCACCTGCATGAGGTCAGCGTGGCCTCATCCAGCTAGAGGCACCGCCACAGCGGTTCCCAAAGCCTCAGTGGGGGTTCCTGAGAAACACGCCAGGTGGTCAGGAACTCGGGTGCAGAGGCCAACTCCCAGACACGCGGCCTGGGCCACCCCTCCAGCCACTTCCCTCAGCCTGCCAGACATTCCACAGGCAGATAAAAAGCTAGGACAAGTAAAACCATTCTTTTCTTCCTTCCTCGGGACTGAGAGATTAGACAGGGATCCACAGGGTCTCTTCCCAAATCCTTGCTCTCTCCCACACGGGAGACCCCCTGCAAGGCACGGGGCACAGAGACCCCTCTGTAAGGATGAGAAGCACCGGTCAGATGCAAACACCTTACAGTTGCTCAAGGGGATGAATCTGGGCCTTGGGACCAAACATCTCTATGGGACACGGAGCTTCTGCAACAAACGAGAAAGCTCCAGCACCTCTCTAATTCACGGTGTCAGCAAGAACTGAGAGCAACACGCGTGTTAGAAGACGAAGGGAGCCGACTTGAAAAACGAACACAGAAGTGGGCTTAGAGATGAAAAAAATGTAATTCTGTGAGCCAGAGGACTTGGCAGGTGGGAAAACGCAGAAAACCAAGTTGGTGAATCAGAAGACAATCCCTGACATTCTCGCAGAGTTCAAAGGAAATGGTTTAAGATGATGAACAGGAATAAGAGGAGGAAAAAGAGAGGCGTCTGTGTAGGAAGCAACGTCTAAGGTGGGAGGAAAGGAGCAGACACCAGCGATACAATAATTAAAGAAATAACAGTACATTTTCTCAGCTCAAAGTTTGAGTCTTGAGTTTGAAATGAAAACCGGAGGAAAAAAAGTTAATAAAGACATAGCATACCAACATACAGCCTGGCAAATCTCAGGAATAACTAGTAATAATAATAATAATAAAAAACCTACAAGGATCCAGGGAGAAAAAAAAGATTTGGGACAAAGGAATAAGAGCAGGACAGGTATCAGAATTCTCCATGACATAAACGCCATAAACGAAGCCGAGGCCGTGGTTTGGGCCACAGGCATCCTCCCTCCAGAGTTCCACGTCCAGCCCCTGTGGTTGAACAACAGACGACAGCCCAGACCTCAGGAGGCACAGGCCTCACCCCTCCCCTCCGAAAAGAACTCGAAAAAGCACTCCATCAAACGCAGACAATTCCCAAATTTTAAAACAAGGCAAAGTTTGCTCTCGGGAACCACAAAAGTCTTAGGGGTGTTTGTTACACAGCTCCACCCGGCCCTGTGTCCCCGCTGACCCATGCGGCCCCTGTCCTCTCTCCTACTGTCCTTCCCCACACCCAACTCACTGCAAACTCAGCAGCCTTACTTTTGTTCATTAAACTCAAACAGCACGTTGCTACCTGGTAGCCTTTGCTTTGCGGTTCCCTCTGCCTGGATTCCTTTCCTCAGAACCCTGCACAGCTCTCCCTCTCTGAGGCGCCATCCCAACCTCCTACCTAAGTTAGAAACCCCTCGCCCTTGCTCTGTGCTCCCCAGGCCTGTAGACCATATAATCCCTCTGTGGTGTCCGTTTCCCTCTGAAACACCATCTACGGACCGTTAGGAAGCTGTCCCTTCCAGTCAACCATGACCTCTGCAGGCAAAAATAAAGTGGGGAAGGTGGGATCTAAAATCAGTGGTCAAGGAGACAGAAAAATTCAGAATTAAGTCCAAATACCATTGCCTAGTATGTCTTGTAAATGTCAAAAAGAAATTTTGAAAGGGAAAATAAGAAAACCAAAAAAGCCTTTTGTGGCAATGATCTGGATTTAAAAGATCTGCACTTCTGGTCAAAATCAAACGTCAGGGGCCAGATTCACCCTCCTGCCTGAAACAACGAGGAAACAACACACGACGTGAAACGATGAAAGACACTGGACATGAGGCAAAGATGGAGCGAGCCCTGAGAAGGCAGACGAATGAGGAGAGCAGCTGCACTGAGACTCAAGGAACAGCACAAGGAGGGGCAGAGCCAGAGCCCGGCAGGCCTGGAGCTCAAGAGGCGACGGCAAGCGGGTTCACAAGACACAGTATCACCAGAGACAAGTGAGGTACACACCAGAGATGGCAGAGGGACCTCCTTGAGTGTTAACCAGGGTGCTGATCTGTGCACACACCATATAAGGAGACTACCAGAGACCAGGGAAGAACCATCCAAAAAGCTCATCCAGCAGAGTAGTCAACACCCACCAGGGCTGGAAAAAGCGCTCCTTCCCACCAGCCAGACTGGAAATCCTCATCACTCACAAGCAGTGGGCAGAGACTGGAGGATCCTGAACCAACCGCTGCTCTGGT
Organism: Equus asinus; assembly: GCF_041296235.1. Lineage (NCBI taxonomy): Eukaryota > Metazoa > Chordata > Mammalia > Perissodactyla > Equidae > Equus > Equus asinus. The sequence continues at coordinate 34,248,226 of NC_091804.1, read as the reverse complement.
CCCACCTAATAAATCTTAAAAGCAAGACCCAAAAGGATCAAACTATTTCTCTTTTTTTGGTGTGGAAGATTGGCCCTGACTAGCATCTGTCGCCAATCTTCCTCTTTTTTATTCCTCCCCAAAGCCCCAGCACATAGTTATCCTAGTTGTAGGTCATTCTAGTTCTTCTATGTGGGATGCTGCCACAGCATGGCTTGATGAGCAGTGTGTAGGTCCACACCCAGGATCTGAAGTGGTGACCCCTGGGCTGCCAAAGCGAAATGTGTAAACCTAACCACTCAGCCACAGGGCTGGTCCCAGGATCAAACTATTTCTAAGTAATATAACTGCATCCCAGAACAAAGCTCTAAAAAATTTATAGAAATACAAAAATACATAGTTCACAACAAGGTAAAATTCACAGCGTCTGGCATCCAAAGAGATATTACCAGGCTTACAAAGAAGCAGAAAGAAAAGTCCATCAACTGAAATTGACCCAGAACTGATACACAAGCTAAAACCAGCAGAAAGGAAATAAAAAGTTATCATCGGTGTACTTCATATGCTTAAGAAGTGACGTAGAGACAGGGAGGGAATTTTAAAAGATCTACTTGAACTTCTAAAGATGGAAACTACAACGCCCAAAACCAAAAATGCACTGGAGGGGATTATCGGAAGACTAGACGTGGCAGAGAAAAAGATGAGTACACCTGAAGACACCGCAACAGGAACTATCCAAAATGAAACAGAGAGAGAAAAAAGAACGAGAAAAATAAGCATAACATCAGTAAGCCGTGGGAACCTCAAGGGGCCTAAAATATGTGTAACTGTGGAGTCGCTGAAGAGGGCTGGGGGGTGGAGGGCCCAGAGAATACATTTGAAGAAATAACAGTTGAAATGTTTCCAAATTTGGAGAAAACTATAAACCCACAGATCCAAGAAGCTCAATGAACACCAAGCACAAGAAACATCAAGAAAAACACATTACAACACATCATAACCAAATTGTTCCAAACCGATGATAAAACTGTACAAGCCAGAAGGCAGGAGAGCAACCCCTTTAAAACTGAAAACACCTGTCAACCTAGAATTCCATACTCGGCAAAAAATATCTTCCCCAAATTAAATCAACTTTCCAGCTACACAAAAGCTGAAAGAACTCATCCCCAGCAGGCCCACAGTACCAATAACGTAAAGGACAGCCTTCAGACAGAAGGATCTACCAGACAGAGATACGGATCCACAGCGGGGTGAAGAGGACGGACATGCTTCTTTGTTGGAAGAGAACAGAGAAGCCGGAGCAACAGCAGGTTATGAACACGAAGGAGCAGGGGAAAGAACAATCTGTTCCTTTTGTGGTGCCAGCCTATCTGATCAAGGGCTTACACTCAAGTCCTAGGATTCTGGCTTGAAAGGAGAACCATTTCTCAGGAAACGTACCTATGCTAAACTTTAGGTCGACTGCTGAGACTCATTTCTGACCAAGGGAGACATGAATCCTTTCCGAAATTATGTATCATTACAAGGGTTAAAATCCTGAACTGATTCCTGAATCTCGTAACTTACTCGCGAAATAATAAACAGCGACGCTTCTCCTGCAGCAAATGTCATAAGCAGAAGCACAGTTACACAGCTCTCTCTACCTGGAACTCAGAGTCAGGCTGACAGAAGGAAGTAAACTTGTTGTGAAAGCCCGTCCAACAAAGCAGGTGGGTAAGCAAACTGTAGGGGCTTCAGAAGGTGAAACCCTGTGCACCAGAGACCAGGGGTGGGGCGGGGAGGGGCCGGGGGCACTTTCCTCCTTCACATCAGGCTACTCAAACACAGTGGGTTTGCACTTGAAACTCATAAAAGATGGAGACTAAGTTTTTTGTGACAATCTGGTCTCTCTTCGTTCCTGAGATTAGAAAACCATCCAAGTGAAAAACGAAAATGAGGAAGAACAAAGGTGAGGCACCAGATTATATTGACAAAAAGCAAGAGATGTGGTGGCCAGAAGGAAAACAGTCTCTGCTTTTCCGCAGCGGCCCCTCCCCAGCGATCCTGGGCCCCCAGGCCTCCAGGCCATCCACCGCTGGGGGAGGGGGCAGGCGGGCAGCCGTCGGCACACTCACGCGGCGTGTTTCTGGTGCAGGGGTGTCTTATCCCGGTGCAGGGGCGTGGTGACCACCACCTTCTGGCTGCACACGGGGGTGGATGTCAGCGAGGGGCTCTCCAGCTCCAGTGTGTCCTGTTTGTTCCAGAAGTTCAGAAACTGCCAGGGAAAAAAGAGAAAGGAAATGACAAACTAACAACCTGTGGGGGTGGGAGACACCCTGGAGCCCCTCCCCTGACAAGTGCCCTCCTGACCTGGGAGGACTCCTCCCATCAGAGAATAAAGAGCAAGACAGCTGGACAGGAACCCACCGAGAAGATGCACGTAGACCCCTGGGCTTGTCACTGCCCCCAATCCTTGCTTTTGCCAGGTGGTGGGAGGTCCATCGCCCACCCCTCTTTGCTGCTCAGTGTGCAGTTAGGTCAAAGACAGTTGACTGTGTGAGAGCAGCTCCTTTTCAGAAGAAATAGGAGCAGCTCTTAAGTGACCCGTGCAGGACAGGTGACGATGGCGGTGGTGATGTTAACGTTTAGAGAGTGTCTCCTCTCGCCAGGGCTAAGCACTTCTCACCAAGCGTGTCGTGCACTTTTCACAGTGCCAGGACTCAAACCCAGATCTGAGCCATGCCCAAAGCACCACCTCCCTGGCCTCTCTGCCCTCAAGGCCACCGGCAGCACTCAGGGCCCCTGCCCTAAGCGGGGTCCCTGAAGCAGGGTGGCCACCGTGGCCCGTCATCCTGGGCTGTTGTCCGGGCAGCTCAGGCTCCCCTCTTCTCTAGTCAGCAGCCCTCACTCGGGGCTTGTCACGGACGGAACTGTATCTCCCCCAATTCACATGCTGAACCCTTAACTCCCAGTACCTAAGACTGTGACTGCATTTGGAGACAGGGCCTTTAAAGAGGCTTCAGAAGGCAAAACGAGGTCATGTGGGTAAGGCCTAATCCAATATGGCTGGTGTCCTTGGAAGATTATAAGAGAAAAAGGTAAGAGATGATAAGGGAAAAGAAATTAGGACACAGACACACACAGAGGGAAGACCATGTGAAGACACAGGGAGGAGACAACCATCTACCAGCCAGAGAGAGGCCTCAGAGGAAGCCAATCCTGCCTACACCTCGATTTCAGCCTCCAGAATGGTAAGAAAATCCATTTCTGGGGTATAAGCCCCCAGTCTGCAGTACTCTGTTCCAGCAGCCAGAGCAAACTATCTCGGGGACTCTCTCGGAGACACCAATCACACCCGACACGTGGGCCGGGCCTCGATCCTTCCACAGCAGATGGTGTTGTAACATGTGCCACCTCTGGGCCTTGTTCTCTCCCACATGCTCACAGAAGGGAGCAGACCCAACCAGGCCCAAATCCTCTGCCTCTCCTTCCTGTTTGGGGACATGGAACTCTAGGACCTGTGTCTCGTCCACCCCCGAGTCCATCCTCTCATAGCCCTACCATCCCCATCCCCCTACAGCCCCCAGAGCAGTACATACCCCTCCGTCATACCTAAGGCCCTCTGAGGCCCCTGCCCCCATCTCCCAACCCCCTCCTGCCCCCACCTGTCACCCCTAGCTCTGGACTTTACACCACACACACTGCTCTCCCAACTCTGTGCCTTTGTTTAAGCCGATGGATCGACAAAACCCAGCTCAGACACCACTCTCCAGGAAGCCTCTGAGTGCCTCCCCTGACCTCTAGGAGAGACAGGACCCCTCCCCGGCTCTCCCCTAACACTGTGTATCTTAGAGCCCGGGAAGCAGTTCCCAGAACACAATAAGCTCTCAACGACTTAGTCATCGTTATGACCGTAGCACCTTCCACACCACATTCCGATCAATTCATTACAGCCTGTCCCCAACACTAGCTATCCTCTTCAAGGGCAGGGCTGTCATCTTCACCTTTGCTCCCCAGTGCTGGCAAATCTGGTATGAAATAGGTGCTCGATAAATTGATTCTTTTAACAAATACTGAGTCCCTTCTCTTCTCTGCCTGGTTAGCACCCCAGCACAACCAGTTCCTCCTCCTCATGGAAGCCTTCCTGGATGACACCCACCCCGAGACCAGATGCACTCACAGTACTGTAGCCTCCTTCGTTCCATTTATCATGTTTATTTGGGTCTGTTTTTATCAATTGTCTTCCAACCAGAGTGTAAGCTCTACGAGGGAAGGGCCAGGCCTATTTCTGCTCACCCCCATGTCCCAGCACTTAGCACAGGGACCCTCACAGCAGATTCTCAACACGTCCTGGTTGAATGGTGCGCGCCTGCATGTCAGGCCCTGTACTGGGCACTGGGAATCTGTAAACAGAACCCAGTGAGCAGGTGGGGTCCACACACCTGGGAGGGCGAGAAGGGCAAGGTCTTGACAGGTGTGCTCTTGGGGGTGAGGCTGTTGCAGGAGTCCAGGAAGGACAGGCTGGCGCTGTTCTCCGTGACGGGGGACAGGGCGACACGCCTCTTCTTCTGCCGCTTGAGCACCGAGGGCGGCGTGCCGATGCCCGAGCCCCCCACTTCAGTGCTGGGGGAGATGGGGATCAGCTCGCCCCGGCTGCTCCGGCTCAGGTCCGAGATGGTGTGGCCGTCCAGGCGGTACTCGGTCACACTGGGCCCCGGGGCAGCAGGCTGGCGGGCTGGCGGGGCCTGCTGCTGCTGTGACGGTTGGGGCTGCACTGGACTGGTGGTGAGGCTGCCCTCTGTGGACGACTCCTCGGGGAGGTCAAATTTACTCAGGTCACACCAAGCATCAGGGTCCTGCCCGGAGAGGAGGGTTAGGAATAAGTGCAATTACTCTGCTTCTCTACCAGTTGATGCAACAGGACTCGTTCATTAAAGGGAAATACACGGGTGTCAAGTACAACCCCACAGCCCAGGAGCGAGCCTCATTAACATTTTCCCGCATTTCCTCAAGGATTCTTCTACGTCTGTATATTTGTAAACATAACTGAAGGCATATTGTACATGTAGCTGCTTGCTCTGTTATTTTAAAAAATGTTCTAAGCGATCTATAATATATACAAAAAGCACAAAGAAAAATACAAAGAAAACTCAGATACCCATCAATAAGCTTAAATAAATCACTAAAACCCCGTGTCTGCCTCCTGGCTCACATCCTCTGCCAGGGCAGGCGACCAGTGCCTGAAGTCACTATTTCTCATCCTCATGCATTTCTTTACCACTTACACATGCCCCTAAAATCTAGGATTTTACATGTTTTTAACCTTAGTACAAACTGTTTCTATAGGCTGCTCTTTTCTCCATTTAAAATTATTATTATAATAACAATACTACCTAATTCTATTACCTATGAGTTAAATGTTTACTATTAACATTAGTTGTTATTATGATGAGAAATTTTCAACTTTTATAACATAATTTTTATGACTGCAAAATATTCCCTCACATGAATATATCAGTTACTTAACTATTCATTCCCCTTCTGCTGGACATTTAGGTTTTTCCTCTCATTTTAAAAAATTAACAGTAACATCTTTATGAATATCCTGGATATACATCTTCCCCTGCATTTTTAGTTATTTCCTTAATATAGATTAGTAGCAGTGGAAGTCGTGGCCCCAAGGCTGTGAAGAGGTTTAGGGGTCCTGATTCGAACAGTCACATTCCCGGAGAGAGGATGCAACTTGTGCTCCACGAGCCTGTCAATCACAGGTGCCTCCCTGGCGCTTCACCTGAGTTGTTTCCAATCCCCCAGTGATCCCACCAGGGAAGTATTACTCTTCCCCTTTCACACCAAGAAACCCAGGCCAGAGAGGGCGCAATCTGCCCGAGGTCACTGCGTTTCTAAGAGCCATTCTAAGAGGCATACCCAGGTCTTCCCACCTCTGCCCAGTAAATTACAAGCCAGCTGAAAGCCTTCTGGAGACAGAACCTTCTGCTTTGGTCCTTGGAGGTGATCAGACCCCGACCCTGGTGTGGTCCTCAGGACCTGCAGGAGCCTGGGGCAGCTCATTCCTAGAGTGGAGGCCCGCTCAGGGCAGTGCTGACTCAGGCCCACACTCCCAGCAGCAAACCCCTACCTCGGGGAGGCCCCAGAACTGACAGCGTCTAACAGACCAGAAGCACATCCTACAAGGTCCGCCTGGAGGGCTGCAGGGAGGGACAGGCAGCGGTATTTCCGCAAATGCTGTAACTCCATCAGCCACTGAAGGCCATCATGGAAAGGGCTCAAACTTAGACCCAGACAGCAACGCCTGACTCCTAGCCCTGGTTGTGTGATGTTGGGTAAGTCTCCTAACCTCTCTGAGCTTGGAATTTCCTCATTAGTGATGGGTCTACCACCTACTTCACAGGGCTACTACAGAACTAACAGAGAGTGTGTATGTAGGTAGCAAGTAACGAGCCTGGCACATAGCAGGCGCTAAAGGTTAGATATTATAATTACTAATTAAGCATTGGGCCTGGCAGCCAGTGGGTGCTCAATAGAAGTGAGTTCCCCTCTCCTCTTCTCTGTGCCTAGTGAGTGGAGAAAGATACGGAAGAGTCTGAGGATGAAGGGAGGTAAGGCCGTGAAACGCCAATAGTGCCAGGCGCAAAGTGGGCCCAACTCTCATCTAACACTCCCCTTAAAGCCCAAAGCAGGGACTGCAGCCGGTGGCCTGGGAGACTGATGAACACAGCAGACCTGCTCTCTAGCTACTCTGAAATTCTCTGCAGTGGAGGGGACTCCACAGATGGACCCTGCAGCTGGGTCTAGTCCCAGCCGCTGGGCACAAGAGGTGAGGCCCAGAGTCAGAGGGACTCAGCAGATGGTCCCCTGGAGACTGCACCATCCAATCTTTCATTGGGCAGGACAGTGGGAGCACAGCACAATGGTCAAGGCCACGAAGCTTACTCGCTGTGTGACCTTGGGTACACTACTTGATCTCTCTGATCCTCAGTCTTATCTACAACACAGAGAAAGTATACACCTCACAGGATATTGTGTGGACTGTACATTAAGCTCAGAGCCTAGGATTTAGCAGATGTTCAATAAACAGCATCATTACTCTTAGTAAACAGGGGGAAGCCCAAGTATGCTGGTGAAGGCAGGGCACCTCCCACTGAGCTCCCCTGCCCCTGGTTGCCAGGCCTGCTGCCCATCACCTGCTGAAACGCCCTCCACGCTGCAGGCCTGGCTGACACAGCGGGGAGCCGGGGACGTCACACCAAGAGGTGCTTCCTCCCACCAAGCTTGCTCCCAAGGGGCACAATCCAGCGCGGCCTTGGGGGCTGCTCCCCCTGAGCAATCAGAACCCACCCACCACTCCAGCCCCAGGCCCCTCTCAGGGACACCCAACCATCTCTGGTGCCACAAATCCCACGTTCCCCGTGCTGTGTTATCAATCAGACACCTTCCCCTCGTCATCTCTGAGGAATCAGGGCAGTACCACCTCCTCTGGGGAGCCCTCCCACCCCACCCTGAACTGTACAGAATGAGCCAGGAGCTCCCTTAGGGCAGAGACTGCATGGCAACTATCTCGGTGTCCCCAGGCCTGGCTCCGGGCCGGTACTCAGCATCGGCTCAGTAAACGTGAGCGGGACTGGAAGGAGGCCTGCCCTTGGGAGCACTACACTGGGGGTGTTCCAGGCCCACCCGGAAGTACCATGACCAACATTACCGACTCGATCAAGTCCAGGGCTTCAGAGAGGCTGGCCCCCACGGCAGGGATGAGGAGGTTTGCGGCCTCCACCACCCACTTGTAGGGCAGGCTGATTTCCGACGGGGAGCCCTCCTGGTCGTCACGCTTGGGGGAGTCCTCCAAGGGCTCTGGCGTTCGCACTCCGTCCAGCTCTGCAGGGACAGGGTCCTGCTCCTTGGAAGGGGCGGCTGCCACGGCCTCCTCCTCGCTGCTTTCCTCCTCCTTCATGGCGGGGGGCGCCGGGGGCCAGCCGGCCACGAGACCTCCCTGGTGGACACAAAGGCACACCGCTGGGACTTTCTGTTCTGAGATCTAGACTGTGCAGTATTCCAGCTAAAAACGCACAACCTAAGGAAACTCAGATGAACCCAAATCGAGAGACAGTGTATGAAATAACTGGCCTTACCTTACACTTCTAAAAATATCAATATCACAAAAGAGTAAGAAAGGCTGATGAAGCATTCCAGAGGCAAGAAGTCGAAAGAGATATGACAATGAAATGCAACGTCTAATCCTGGATTGGACTGTGGGCAGGAAAAAAACGGAATATGGACTGTAGATAACAGAAAAGTCTCAAATCGGTGTTAAATTCCTTGGATTGGACATAACTGTACTGTGGTTATGTAAGGTTACGCCCTTCCTCTTAAGAAACACGCAGTGAAGCATTAAGGGATAAAGAGGCACCATGTATGTAACTGACTCTCAAATGGCTCAGATAATGAGTGATACGTGTATATAGAGAGAAAGATAAAGTAAATCTGGCAAACGTTAAAAACTAATGAATCCAGTAAAGGCTATATAGGAGTTCTTTGTTCTATTCTTGCAACTTTTCTGTATGCTTAACATTTCAAAACGCAAATTTGAAAAATGAGCGTTTACTAATTTTGTGAAAGACCAAAAGGAATAGAGGAAAACGGTTCATGGCAATAGCTCTCTTAGCAGAACCTGGGAAACAAGCTTGACACTTTAACCCGACAGACCCCAGCGTGGCCTTGGAGATGGCACATGTGGTTAGCTGGGTCCCGTGTCAATGGGGGCACAATGGAGTCAGGGAGAGGACTTGGGCTCTGGATTCAGATGGAGCTTTGCCACTGACCAGCTGACCTTGGGCAAGCTGTTTGACCGTCTGAGGGTCAATTTCCTTGCCTGTGAAACGAGGACACTAAGGCTTACCATGCAGGGACATTACACAGATCGGCAATGATGTGAAAAGCATCCAATCTAAACAGGGGCTGTTATTGGTATCGTTGTCAAGTGACACGATGGATACGGTTTGTGATAAAGCAAAGGACGAAAAGGACATAAGAAGAACAGATTTGATTAAAACGTGTAACTGCTATAACAGAAGGGTGGGCAAGAATGCCACAAACACTATTTAATAGCTACCAACATGGGAATCCCAGTTTGGAAAACAGCCACTTTGAAAAACAGTTTGGCACTTTCTTATAAAGCTTGGTATACACTTACCATATGACTCAGCAATCCCTCTCCTAGATATTTACCCAAAAGAAAGGAAAACTTACATTCACACAAAAACCAGCACATAGATGTTTACAGCAGCTTCATTTGCAAACACTAGCTGGACACAATGTCCCTCAGCTCGTTAACAGAAACACTGTGGCACATCCATACAGTATCACTCAGCCATAAAAAGGAACAAAGCACCGATACACACAACAACATGGACAAGATGATCAGATACGACAGACTCAAGAATGAGGTAAACATCTGTATACATATAACAACATGGAAAGATCTAATAGAAAAAGAGACGTAAGATGGTGAGATATAACAAAATCCCATTTTAAGCTTATTACCCTCAGTAACAAATGTTGGAAACGATATATTGGTTCTCTGGGGAAGCTGAGATTAGTGAGCTCTGCCCTCTGCACTGTTCAATTCTGTAAAGTTTTCCCTCTTTACAGTGATCATGTGTTACTTTTGAAGCACAGGGAAAAAACTTATAATTGCAAGCACTGACCAGTGAGCGGGGAAAATAGGGGGGGGTCCCAAACACACATTAACAGGCAAACCTTCTCTGGCAGGCAATCTAACAAGATCGATTAAGAGTTTTTCAAGAATTATCTATCCATCTCTAGGAATTTCTCAAGAAATAATTGAGCAAATAAGCTGTGACTGAGCCACAAGGACAATCATTAAAGTTTTGTTTCTAATAACAAAAAATTGGATATGAGCTTAATTAAATAAACAACACAACAGAACCATTAAATTGACGCTGGAGAGGAATGAGTATGGAGGACACAGTAACACGCTGACCTGCTGACCTGACCTCCTGTGTTCAGGGTTGTGATCTGGGGCTCATCCTGGCCCAGCATGGCCAGCACTCCAGACTTGAAAAATCAAGAAAGAGAGGCAGGGACATTCTATATGCTCCAGCTGAGCACTGCAGAACTGGAGCAGTGAACAAGTTGCATCTAGCCAGTAAGAAAGGGGAAGGGGGAGCATTAAAAAAATTGTTAAATGGTTCACAATTACAGAAAATATTGAGAAACGGTTGTGAAAGATGACATGACTGGAGCCATATTAAAACAGAGCCAGAGCAGCCATTTCAGAGGAATTGCTTTGCACAGCTTGTTTTCTTTATCTTCCAAACTAAACCGAACCACCAACATTCCAAGAAGTCAGCAGGGACAAGAATATCCTGTTTGTAAGGACTGACGAAACCGGACTTTGCCGATGACTGAATGGCTAACCAATCAATGAAGTACAAACCCAGCATTCCCTAGTCTAGCACCAACACACTCTTCTTTAATACAACCTTGCTCCTCTCCCTCCCTTTTCCCATAGACACTATTAGCCCCTCTCCTGTACTCAGGACACTACTTTGGGTTTCTACCTGAATCTGTGCTCCCTGAACTGCAATTCTTTGATCCCAAATAAACGCTGTGCCTCTTAAACTGGTTTCTGTTTTGTAGCTGACAGTGTAGAAGTGTGTTACCTACCACATAGCCAGCACTGTCAAATCTTACACTTTGACACGTATGTTTCAAATCTTTATTTTTTTTTTATTTTTATTTTTTTTTTTAAGATTTTATTTTTTTCCTTTTTTTCCCCAACGCCCCCTGGTACATAGTTGTGTATTCTTTGTTGTGGGTTCTTCTAGTTGTGGCATGTGGGACGCTGCCTCAGCGTGGTCTGATGAGCAGTGCCATGTCTGCGCCCAGGATTCGAACCAACGAAACACTGGGCCGCCTGCAGCGTAGCGCGCGAACTTAACCACTCAGCCACGGGGCCAGCCCCCAAATCTTTATTTTTTTAATGAATAAATCATTAGATATAGCTTAAAAATATCAATGAGAAGTTTACTCTGGGGTGTGGGATGGGAGATGTTAACATCTGCACATTTGGTTTCATTTTCACAACTGCAAATGTAACACAGTATGATTTTCTAGCAAATCATATAAGATTATAGACACAGAAAACAGATGAGGGGTAACAGGGGGTAAGGGTGGGAAAAAGGCTGATGAAAAGGGGCACAGGGAACTTAGGGGGTGATGGCAACGTTCTGTATCTTTTTTTTTGTTTTTGTTTTGGAAGACTGGCCCTGAGCTAACATCCATGCCCATCTTCCTCTACTTTATATGTGGGGCACCTACCACAGCATGGCTTGCCAAGTGGTGTCATGTCCGCACCCGGGATCCAAATCGGAGAACCCCGGGCTGCCAAAATGGAACATGCGAACTTAACTGCTGTGCCACCAGGCTGGCCCCTGCTCTGTATTTTGATTGTAATGGTGGTTACATGACAGTGTGTTTTTGTCATATCTTAGGAACTGTACACCAAACACAACGAATTTTCCTATATGTGAACTATACCTCAATAAACCTGATTTGTTTATTGCAAATATGCTTTTAGTATGAAAAGCCTAGAAAGAGCAACAAGTAGGAAGGAGCTTTGACAAGGACAGAAGGAGGCTGAGGACCCCTGCATCTCGTCCTCAGAAGCGTGTGACAAGGACAGGCCCTGGTGAGACACATGGCCCACACGGAGACCCTGTGGCAGGAACTAATGAACAGCTGAGGAAAAGGTGAAATGAGAAGAACAGATGTAAACGAGATGGTGTCGGATAAACATGCGACCCAACAAACCAACCCGGAGCCACGCCCAGTGGCCGAGGCGTCTCGGGCAGCCATCCCACCTGGCCCTCTGCAGGGTGGGCACGCTGACGGCCATCCTTGTCCTCGAGCTCCAGCAGCAAGTACACGGGGGGCTTGCAGTCCTTGGTCTCGCTCAGGAAGCCTCCCGTGTCCACCTTCCTCTTGATGGTGGAGTTCCAGTGATTCTTCACAGCATTGTCTGTCCTGCAGGGGCCAAGAGCGGACCACTGAACCCCAGCCCTGCAGCCTGTGTGCCACTGGACATGCCACTGACCCCCCTGAACTAAGCCCCCACTTCTGTAAATAAGGGTTCAAATCAATGAACTCTAAGGTCTCTTAGCTGTAAGATGAAGCTGCACGTTTCTAGCCCTTAATGATTTACCTCTCACTCACCTCTGTAAAATAAGCAAAGGTTTTATTCAGCTTACGGCAAAAATCATAAAACTGAAATGTTTGTGGAACTCTCATTCCCTCCCCTGCTCACTCTGCATTTGTAGAAACCATGAGCAAACCGCTGGCTGCTGACCCCCATCCTGAGGCTCACGGTGACCTTGAACATAAGCCCCATGCATCTCTGCAGACTGAAAAACCACCACAGAGGGCAGAGCTAGATGACACAGAGGGTCCACGACTGTCCACTCTGAGCCTTGGTTTCTTTATCTGGAGAAGCAGAAGACCGCTTCATACTCCACCACTCACTGAAGATTAGACGAGGAGACATGTGTACTAGTACAAAGCACAGAGCAGCACAATACCACGGAACTGCAGAGCAGTACAGAAGTTCAGGGAAGCACAGGAGGACAGGAGCAGATTGGTACTGCAGTACGGAAGGAGTGGGTAGGAGAGAAGGCCACAGCAGTATGAAGTAGCATTCCAGAGAAGCATAGAAATATATAGTGTGTAGAAGTATAAGATACTAGGGAAGTATAGAGTATTACAGCAGTAGAGTAGGAAGCAGGACATGGCAGTAGAGTGGTACAGAAGTATAGAGAAGTAAGTACTACAGAAACACACAGCAGTAGAGTAGTAAGTAGCATACGCTGGTAGAGGAGTATAGAGGTAGAGAGCAGTACAGTACTACAGAAGCATATAGCAGGGGCCAGCCCGGTGGCACAGCAGTTAAGTTCACACGTTCTGATTCTCGGCGGCCCGGGGTTCATGGGTTCAGATCCCGGGTGCGGACATGCCATGCCGTGGTAGGCGTCCCACATATAAAGTGGAGGAAGATGGGCATGGATGTTAGCTCAGGGCCAGTCTTCCTCAGCAAAAAGAGGATTGGCAGCAGTTAGCTCAGGGCTAATCTTCCTCAAAAAAAAAAAAGCAGCATGTAGCAGCACATGTAGTAGAGCAATATGAAGCAGAGAGCGGTACAGTACTACAGAAGCGTGTAGCAGCACAGGAGGAAGCAGCACGTGACTGTACTTCAGTGTGGTACGTGGTACTACAGTAGTGTACAAGGGCCGACAGGCACTTCCTTCCCTGGGGCTCCACACAGAGTGCCTTTCCCTTGGACTGTGACCAGAGACTACCAGCTTGACCGAGCAGGAGGCTAAGAGGAGGGTGGGTATCTGCGATGGCTCCCACTGCAGCCGTCAGGACGGCGCTGACCAGGCAGGGCTCGGGGCACTATGAGGAGGTTGCGGGGGACCAACTGTGGTCTGAAAGGACAGAGAAACCTTCTCTGAGGAAATCACACCCCACCAAGAACTGCAGGATGAGAACATGTTGGCTACATGATGGGCGTGGGCAGAGGGTATCCCGGGCCGACAGAGGGACACAAGGGCGTGTTTGAGAAGAGCTCAGCACGTGTGAGGCACTGAGAGGAGGGCAGAGCAGCTGAAGTTCAACAGGTGAGCAGGCAGACGGTGAGTCGAGGAAGGCAGGTGGCGTGCGCCAGGCCACGCAGGCCACATGGGGAAAGAGGCCTTTTAACCCAAGTGTTAGAAGTGCCGAAAGGGTAACACATTCAGGTCTGAGTTTTGAAAAGAGACCATTCTAGACTTCAGGGGAAAAACACCCTCGGGCGTTTTATCTCCTCTCCCTCCAAGAACCGCACTGCCATGACAAAGAAAGGATTAAAAATAAAACAGTATAAGAGACAAAGAGAACAGGGTAGAAGACAGCAGCAAATAAGAGATTTTTCTAAGTTTCCACAAGATGGAAAGAAGTTAGGGGAGCTGGAGCCGGCCTCGTGGCCGAGCGGTTAAGTTCGCGTGTTCCACTTCAGCAGCCCAGGGTTTAGCCGGTTCGGATCCTGGGCACAGATGTGACACCATTCATCAGGCTATGCTGAGGCTGCGTCCCACATGCCACAACTAAAAAATATACAACTACATACCAGGGGAATTTGGGGAGAAAAAGCAGAAAAAAAAAAAAAGAAGTTAGGGGAGCAAGAAGCCACTTAGGAGACTAGGAGTCTGGCAAGAATGGAGCCAAGTCTTCCCAAAGCTCCCCACAGAACATCAAGAGGCTCAGGGCTTGGAGGGACCAGGCGCAGCTAGGAGTAGGGTGAAAAGGTCCAGATCCTGGCCCTGACCTTGTAGGCAGGAGGGAAGAGATTTATTTTCTAGAACAAATGACCAGGCAACGCTGGCCACAGCAGCAGAGGGCAGGGATGGTGCACAGAGCTGAAACGGGGACCAGATGAAAACCAGCACTAAATGGGAGGCCCCTTCTCCTGCCCTGCTCCAGAACTCCCCACAGCCAGGTCCAGGCAAGAATCTAAAGGATTCATCATCTCCGGGAAAAGTCAACAACTCTGAGAAATCTGACTCCTGGAGCACCCCCCGCAAGGCCCACAGATGACCCGACCTCCTGGGAACAGGGCCTGCCGGCTCCACCCCAGCCCCAGGAGGCACTCACCGCCCCGGCAGCATCTTGGCGATCTCGGCCCAGCGGTTGCCCAGCACCTTGTGGGCCTCACAGATGATGCGGTCCTCCTCCTCGGTCCAGCAGGACTTCTTCACCTCAGGGTTGAGGTGGTTGTGCCAGCGCTCACGGCACTGCTTCCCCAGCCGGCCCTTCAGGTGCTTGGCGATCAGCGTCCACTGCTTCGTGCCGTACTTCTTCACCAGCTCGATGACCTTGCAGAAAAGCCTCTGTGAAACCAGCGGGATGCGCCCCTCCCTCACCCCCCCACAGCACCATCACTCCGTGGGAGCCTCACCATGGCCCTGAGAAGGGACTGCCCAACCTGCGGGGTGACACACACCCACGCTCAGCTTGGCCCCCCTGCCAACCCCAAGGGCAGCCACACAGTCCCTTGACTTGCTGGGGTGGGTGAAGGCCCACTGTGTGCGAGGCCTTGACCCAGTAGTCACCTTTTGGTCTTCCTCTTTGGTCCATGGCCCCTTGACGAGGTCTGGATTCAAGACCCTCAGCCACCGGTACTGGCACTGCTGGTCAGTGCGGTTCTGGGGGAAGAAGAGGACCGTGACAACTCCTGGGATGGTGGCCTTGGACCCTTGTCGAGTGCTGGGCTCAGGGGACCGTGGCCAGGCTCACCTCAGATGGGCGTCTGTCTTGTTCCCTACACCCACCACTCACTACATGCCCACATGCCAGAACATGTGTGGTCTCCCTTTGCTATAAGAGGGCGTGGATGGAACTGGGCAAACTCAGAACTCTGCCCAGGGAAGCCACTTGCTGCCACCCTAACACAAGGAGCTGCCATCATGAGCCTTTAAACCCCTGTAAAAGCTTGTGAGGGGGCCGGCCCGTGGAGCAGCAGTTAAGTTTGCACGTTCCGTGTTGGTAGCCCAGGGTTTGCAGGTTCAGATCCCAGGTGTGGACCTACATACCACTTGTCAAGCCATGCTGTGGCCAGCACCCACATATACAATAGAGGAAGATGGGCACGGATGTTAGCTCAGGGCCAGTCTTCCTCAGCAATAAGAGGAGGATTGGCAGCAGATGGTAGCTCAGGGCTAATCTTCCTCAAAATAAAAATCCCCCCCAAAAAACCTAAAAAAGCTTGTGGGGTATGTGAGGGATCCTTGCTTGCTTCTGGGAAAATATCATTTCCCTAAAGGTTTCAGATCACGTGAAAGGAGGGGAGAAGAGGATGGGCAGAAGGAGTCTGGGGACTTGGTCACAGAGCTGCCTGAGTGACCCAGGAAATAAGCCAGACAGCAGCTCCTGCGACATTGCCACCTGCCAGACACCTGCAGTCCTGGGAGTGGGGATCTGAGGGGACCCGCACCACAGGAGGCTCCACATGCTGAATGTGGTGACACCAGCTAGCTCTGCGGGGGCCTCACCACAAAGCCTGCCAAGAGCATTGTCTCCCCAGTTCCAGTCTCACTGTTGAGACACTGAGCAGCAATTCGCTCCTGACTTGCAGGAAGACATGCACATGTCACTGATCACACGCTGCAAATGTCAGAGAGGCTGAAGACCACCAGGCATGCCAAGGCTGCTGGGTGGAGATGCTTACGTCAGGGTGCCTCCAATTCCAGTTTGGGAAGAAAGGGCTTAGGGAGGTTGTTTGGTTCTGTTTGGGTGAGCTGGGGGGCTTGGTAAGGAACTCCCTTTTTTTCTCCACGGCAGAAGGTCTGTCCTAGGCACACTGTCTGGTCACCAAGAACACTTGACCCTGGGGAGGGGGCCACAGAGGGGCTGTACTCACAGGAAAGTGGCTGGCCAGGAACTTCCAGTCTTGCTGTCCGAACTGCCTCACCAGAGTCCTCAGCTGCTCATCCTGCCAACACCAGAAAGACAGAGGGCTTGCTCACACATGTGCAGAAAGCAGCTGTTCCGGACAGAGCCTTCCCCAAGAGGAACAGCCTCATTCATCCATTCAGTCATGGAATGAGCAGCTACTACGAGCTGGGCACTACAGACACAGCAGCAGGCAGCCACAGAGCTGCCCCAACCTCAGGGGACTTGTGGTCTAAAGGGAGGCAGATGCTAAGCAAAGGCTCCCACAAACAAAAGTAAAGCCACCCCAGGCCGGGGGTACGGAGAGGTATATAGTGACTGTCTATTCAGGGAGACCAAGGGATGGGCTCAAAGGAAGTTTGAGGTAGCTGAATGCAGGAAGCAAGTGAGAGAGGGATGCAAGGGGCCAGACCACATGCAGGACTGATTCAGGCCTCTGGGTCATGCAAAGCCACTGACGCATTCAAGCAGTGGATGGTCATGGTCTGAATGCTTGTTGTGAAGTTCACTTTGGTAGCTGCAAGAAAACCGGCTTAAGAGGGCAGGATGGACAAAAAGACGCCATTACAGGCACCCAGGCCAGAGAGGCCAGTGACTCAGCAGGGAGATGGAGAGACCTGGGCAGAATAATCAAGAGTAGTTAGAAGGCAAAACACTATCGGTTAAAACATTCTCCTGAAAACGAACTACTGATTCAGGCAAGAACACGAAATCTCAGCATCACCATGATGCACGAAAGGAGTCAGGCAGAAAGGGGTACACACTGCGTGATTCCACACGTATCCAATTCTAGACGATGTTAACTAAGCTACAGGGACAGAAAGGTAGTCAGTGGTTGTCTGAGGTCAGGGGTGGAGAGAGGGAGGGATGGATAGCAAAGGGGAGCAAGGAATGTTTGGGGGGGTGACATTCTATAATGTGAAGGTGCTCATGGTTCAACAGCAAAACATCAGTTGAAACTCATCAAACTGTCCTTTAAATGGTTGTAGTTGATTGTAGGTAAGGTATTCCTCAGTCAAATTGATTTTTTTCACTTAACATATGAAGATAAAGAAAATGTGGCATATCCATACAATGGAATATTATTCAGCCTTAAAACAGGAGGAAATTCTCAGTCTAGGAGGTGACGTCAGCATCACTGCGGAGAGAGCTTTCCCAGTAATCCCTCCCCTCCACCACACAATGAAAAAGACATCCATAGTCCAACAGAGGACATCCAAACACAACACAAAAGACATCCGAGAGACCCACACAGCCATATGACAGGGGGCAGAGAGGCTGGAGCCCCCCTTGGAGGAGGTGGAACGGGGCTAAGAGAAAACTTCATTCCCTCCCCAAAAGACTAGGATCTGGGACCGTGGGAGGCCTCAGAGAGGGAAGGAAGTGGGGAGGGGACATTCATTCGCAGGAACGTCAAAGATCCACGAGGGCCCTTGCAGCCTAGAGGGAACCCCTCTACTGGGGTGAAAGCTACTGTGGGGGTGACCTCATCAAGCCAACCCTGACAGCAGACAGCAAGGGCAGAGCAAGAAAACCCCAAGAGCATGCAGAAGAAAGTGCACCCCCTCCCACCCACCCAACGCCAGCTCCAGTGCCTGGCATCCTGGTGGACCACAGAGGGCTCAGAATATGCAGCTCTTGACCCCCACCCAGTGGCAACAGGCGGTAACTGCAATCAAATAATACCACTATGTGCAAAAACAGAGCCATGCCCTCTAGTAGTATCCAAAATTATATTAAATCTCCAGACCAGAGAGAAAATGACAAGTACACAGAAATCAGTCCTGAGGACACAAAAACACATAATCTAAATGACAGAGAATTAAAAATAGCTGTCAGAAAATTCAACAAGTTAAAAGAGAATGTAGAGAAACAATTCAACAAGTTCAGGAGCTACTTCATAAAAGAAGATTGAAACTATGAAGAAGAATCAATCAGAAATATTAGAGATGAAAGACACAATGGAAGAGATCAAACAAAATATGGATTCCCTGAACACCTGAGCAGACATCATAGAAGAATGAATCAGCATAATTGAGGGTAGACATGTTGAAACACTCCAGATAGAGGAGAGAGAACTAAGGCTAAAAAGAAACGAAGAAAGTCTCCACGAAATATCTGAATCAATTAGGAAATGCAATATAAAAATTATAGTATTCAAGAAGGAGAAGAGAAGGAGAATGGAGCAGAAAGCTTGTTCAAAGAAATAATAGCAGAGAACTTCCCAAATCTAGGGAAGGAGATGGAAATCCACATGGAAGAGGCTAACAGATCTCCTAAATATGTCAATGTAAAAACATCTACTGCAAGGCATATAGTAGTGAAACTGGCAAAAGTAAATGACAAAGAAAAAATACTAAGGGTAGCAAGGCAGAAGAAAATAACATACATCAGGCTTTCAGCAGATTTCTCTGCAGAAACCTTATAGGCTAGGAGAGACTGGAATGACATATTCAAATCTTTGAAGGACAAAAACTTTCAGCCAAGAATATTCTATCCAGCAAAAATATCCTTCAGATATGAGGGAGAAATAAAAGCTTTCCAAGATAAACAAAAGCTAAGGGAGTTCGTAGCCACAAAACCCCACAGTCACACAAGAAATCCTCAGGAAGGCCTTCATACTCAGAAAAAAAAAAGGGGGAGAAAGAGGTTACAAAGCAGAGTAAGGTGATAAATAGGTAGACAAAGTCAGAAAATTGCAGCTATACATCAGAACAGGTTAGTAAATACTCAAACATAGCACTGAAGATAAAGGAAAACACCAAAAACAAAGATAATCTTGTCATTTCAACCACAAACTCACAACATAACATGGAATAAGATGTGACAAGAACAACTTACGAGGGGAGGAGGAAAGGGACTGAATCGGTTTAGACTAAGGAAATAAGAGGGCATCAGAAAATGAACTATCTTGTCTACAAGATTATGAATACAAACCTCATGGTAACCACTAAACAAAAAAGCAGAACAGAGACACAAATAATAAGTAAGGAGAAAACAAACACAACACAACATAAAAAACTACATAACTCAACTGGTAGACCAAAATACACAGGACACTAAACAAAGGAAATGCAGGAGAACCAGAAAACGAGTGATAAAATGGCAGCATTAAGCCTTCATATAGCGATAATCACCCTGAACGTAAACAGATTGAATTCGCCAATAACAAGACACAGAATGTGGAGACGGTATAAAGAACAAGACCCAACAATATGCTGCATCCAGGAAACACATCTCAGCTCCAATGACAAACACAGGCTCAGAGTGAAGGGGAGGAAGACGATACTCCAAGCTAATGGTAAACAAAAGAAAGCAAGGGTTGCAATACTTATATCAGACAAAGTAGATTGCAAGATAAGACAGGTAAAGAGAGACAAAGAGGGGCAGTACATAATGATCAAAGGGACAGTCCACCAAGAAGACAACACTATAAATATCTATGCACCCAACATAGGGGCACCAAAGTACATAAGCAACTATTAACAAACCTAAAAGAAGACATTAATAATAACACAATTAATAGTAGGGTACCTCAACACTCCACTCGCATCAATGGATAGCTCATCCAGACAGAAAATCAACAAGGAAAAAGTGGAATTAAATGAAAAGCTAGATCAGTTGGACTCAATAGACATATATAGATCACTTCATCCAAAAACAGCAGAATACATATTCTTCTCAAGTGCGCACGGAACATTCTCAAGGACAGACCATATGTTGGGAAACAAGGCAAGCCTCAATAAATTTAAGAAGACTGAAATAATAACAAGCATCTTTTCTGATCACAATGCTACAAAGCTAGAAATTAATTATAAGAAAAAGGCTGAGAAAGGGACAAAGTTGTGGAGGCTAACCAATATTGAAAAACCAATGGATCATTGAAAAAATTAAAGGAGAAATCAAAAAATCTCTGGAGACAGATGAAAATGAAAACACACCATACTAACTCACATGGGATGCAGCAAAAGCCGTAGTAAGAGGGAAATTCATTGCAAAACAGGCTAACCTTAACAAACAAGAAAAATCCCAAATAAGCAATCTCAAACTACATCTAACTGAATTAGAAAAAGAAGAACAAACAAAGCCCAAAGTCAGAAGGAAAGAAATAATAAAAATCAGAGCAGAAATGAATGTTATTGAAACAAAAAAGGGCAGCAGAAAGGATCAATGAAACAAAGAGCTGGTTATTTGAGAAGATAAACAAAATTGACAAACCCCCAACCAGACTTACAAAGAAAAAACGAGAGAAAGCTCAGATAAATAAAATTAGAAATGAAAGACGAGAAATAACAACAGATACCACAGAAGTACAAAGGATTATAAGAGAATACTATGAAAAGCTATACGCCAACAAAACGGACAATCTAGAGGAAATGGATAAATTCTTAGACTCTTAACAACCTCCCAAAGCTGAATCAAGAAAAAATAGATAATCTGAATAGACCAATCACAAGTAAAGAGATTGAAACAGTAATCAAAAGCATCCCAAAGAATAATAAAAGCCCAGGACCAGACAGCTTCCCTGGAGAGTTCTACCAAACTTTCTGAGAGGATTTAATACCTATCCTTCTCAAGATATTCCAAAAAACTAAGGAAGATGAAATGCTTCCTAAGACATTCTATGAGGCCAACATCACTCTGATACCAAAGCCTGACAAGGACAACACAATAAAGGAAAACTACAGGCCAATATCACTGATGAACATAGATGCAAAAATCCTCAACAAAATATTGGCAACCTGAATACAGCAATACATCAAAAAGATCAGGGTCGGCCCCGTGGCCGAGTGGTTAAGTTCACACACTCTGCTTCAGCGGCCCAGAATTTCTCTGGTTCGGATCCTGGGCATGGACATGGCACAGCTCATCAAGCCACGCTGAGGTGGCATCCCACATGCCACAAATAGAGGGAGCTACAACTAAAAATATACAACTACGTACCAGGGAGCTTTGGGGAGAAAAAGGAAAAATAAAATAAAATCTTAAAAAAAAAAAAATCATGTCACGATCAAGTAGTATTTATACCAGGGACACAGGGATGGTTCAAAATCCGCAAATTAATCAATGTGATACACATTAACAAAATGAGGAATAAAAACCACATTATCATCTCAATAGATGCAGAGAAAGCATTTGACAAGATCCAACAGCCATTTATGATAAAAACTCTTAAAATGGGGATACAAGGAAATTACTTCAACATAATAAAGGCCATATATGACAAACCTACAGCTAACATCATACTCAATGGGGAAAAACTAAATGCCATCCCTCTGAGAACTGGAACAAGACAAGGATGCCCACTACCACCACTCTTATTCAACATAGTACTAGAGGTTTTGGCCAGAGGAATTAGGCAAGAGAAAGGAATAAAAGGAATCCAAATAGGGAGTGAAGAAGTGAAACTCTCGCTGTTTGGAGACAACATTATCTTATATGTAGAAAACCCTAAAGAATCCATCGGAAAACTTTTAGAAATAATTAACAACTACAGTAAAGTTGCAGGGTACAAAATCAACTTACAAAAATCAGTTGCATTCCTATACTCTAATAACAAACTAACAGAAAGAGAACTCCAGAATACAATTCCATTTACAATCTCAACAAAAAGAATAAAATATCTAGGAATAAATTTAACTAAGGAGGTGAAGGACTTATACAATGAAAACTCTAAGACATTATTGAAAGAAATTGATGATGACATAAAGAGGTGGAAAGAGATTCCATGCACATGGATTAGAAGAATAAACATAGTTAAAATGTCCATACTACCCAAAGCAATCTACAGATTCAATGCAATCCCAATCAGAATCCCAATGACATTCTTCACAGAAATAGAACAAAGAATCCTAAAATTCGTATGGGGCAACCGAAGACCCCAGATTGCTAAAGTAATTCTGAGACAAAAAGAACAAAGCTGGAGGCATCACAATCCTTGACTTCAAAATGTACTACAAAGCCATAGTAATCAAAACAGCATGGTCTGGGGCTGGCCCTGTGGCCGAGTGGTTAAATTCGCATGCTCTGCTTTGGCGGCCCAGGGTTTCGCTGGTTCAAATCCTGGGCGCAGACATGGCACCGCTCATCAAGCCATGGTGAGGTGGCATCCCACAAGACACAACTAGAAGGACCCACAACTAAAAATACACAGCTGTATACTGGGGGAGCTTTGGGAGAAAAAGGAAAAATAAAATCTTAAAAAAAAAAACAAACAGCATGGTACTGGTACAAAAACAGGCGCACAGATCAATGGAACAGAACTGAAAGCCCTGAAATAAAACCACACATCTACACACAGCTAACCTTCAACAAAGGTGCCAAGAACACAGAATGGAGAAAAGATAGTCTCTTCACTAAATGGTGTTAGGGAAACTGGACAGCCACATGCAAAAGAATGAAAGTAGACCGTTATCTCATGCCATACAAAAAAATAAACTCAAAATGGATCAAAGACTTGAAGATAAGACCTGAAACCATATAACTCCTGGAAGATAATATAGGTAGTACACTTTTTGACATCGAACTTAAAAGGACCTTTTCGAATACCATGTCTTCTTAGACAAGGGGAACAAAAGAAAAAACAACAAGTGGGACTTCATCAGACTAAAGAGCTTCTGCAAGGCAAAAGAAACTAGGATCAAAACAAAAAGACAACCCACCCATTGGGAGAAAATATTTGCAAATCATATATCCAACAAGGGGTTAACCTCCATAATATATAAGGACTCATACAATTCAACAACACCAAAAAAAACAGCCCCATCAAAAAATGGGCAGAGGATTTGAACAGACATTTTTCCAGAGAAGATATACAGACGGCCAATAAACACATGAAAAGACGTTCAACATCACAAATCATCAGGGAAATGAAAATCAAAACTATACTAAGATACCACCTTATGCCTGTTAAAATGGCTATAATCACTAAGACTAAAAATAACAAATGCTGGAGAGGGGGTAGAGAGAAGGGAACCCTCATACACTGCTGGTGGGAATGCAAACTGGTGCAGCCACTATTGAAAACAGTATGGAGATTCCTCAAAAAACTAAAAATAGAACTACCACATGACCCAGCTATCTCACTACTGGGTATCTACCCAAACAACTTGAAATCAATAATCCAAAGTAACATATGCTCCCCTATGTTCACCGCAGCACTATTCACAACAGCCAAGACATGTAAGCAATCCAAGATCCCATCCTCTGATGACTGAATAAAGAAGATGTGGTGTATATATACAATGGAATACTACTCAGCCACAAAAAAGGACAAAATCATCCCATTTGGAACAACATGGAAGGACCTGGAGGGAATTATGCTAAGCGAAATAAGCCAGACTGAGAAAGACAAACACCATATGATTTCACTCATATGTGGAACATAAACAAACACATGGACAAAGAAAACAGTTCAGTGGTTACCAGGGGAAGGCAGGCCGCAGGTGGCCACAGGGGGGAGCACTTACGTGGTGACAGACAAATAATACACAACTCAAATTTCACAATGACACAAACTATTATGAACTCAATAAAAAAAAAAAAAGGAAATTCTGTCACATGCTACAACATGGACAAACCACGAGGAATTATGCTAAGTGAAATAAGCCAGTCACTAAAGGACAAATACTGTATGATTCCACTCATATGAAATACTTAAAGTCGTCAAAATCACAGAAACAGAAAGTAGAAAGGTGGTTGCCAAGGGCTAGAAGAGGAGATGAGGAATTGATGTTTAGTGGATATAGAGATTCAGTTTTGCAAGATGAGAAAGTTCTAGAGATCTGTTGCACAACAATGTGAATATACTTAACACAAACTGAACACTTAAAAATGGTTACAATAGTAAATTTAATATTATCTGTTTTTTTTCTTACCACACACACACACACACACCAGCTGGGCAAAGTCCCACAGCCCACACCCACACAGCCAGCCCCGGACACGCTGCCCTCCCCTGGCACTTGACCTGGCCAGGCCACCACCTGCCTTCCTCCCATCTTCCCTATGTCCATCCCGACAAGTGGCACGGCCACTTTGCTGTTTCATCTCCAGCTCCTCCTGAACCCCGTGGGCCTCCTCCACCTGTCAACTCCATCTCGCTCTGCCAGTGTCTCCACAGCCATCTTCCTGCCTGGTATAGCGCCCTCCACTCCCTTGGTACTGATCCCAGGCTGCCCCCCAATCTCTTATCCACCCTACACACAGCAGACTAGCTCCCCTGAAGCCCAGCTATATTCATGTCACTCCTCTGCTTTAAAAACCTTCAATGGCTCCGCCCTGCTAACTAAATACATGCTACACTCCTCAGCCAGACACTCAAGGCCTTCTAGGATGTGCCCCAATTAATCTTTTTGTCCATTTCCCTCCAGCCAAACCAGGCCCCTCTCCTTGCTTTTCCCCACCCATCCCCTATTCTGCCTTGCCCACCATTTTGCACACTTCCCTGACTGCTGAATTTCCAAATCCTGATCCTTGAAACTTTCCCTAATCTCTTCGGACAACAGTAACCTCTCCCTCTAAAGGTATTTCAACTATTACAGCGCCTCCTCCGTGCTAGGAGCCTTAGTGCAAGAGTAGAGATATGATGGTGAGCACACAGAGAGAGACATGAATCCTGCTGGCTAATGCCAGCACATCCACGGGCCTGCATGCGCAGGGGCTTATCTCTCCATCTCAGGTAGAGAGCTGCTCTGGGGTAGGAATCTTGTTTATTCTTCTAAGACCACAAGAGCCCAACATAGTCCCTGATCCACAGTGGGATGAACAGCAAAGGCTTGCTTAGCACTCCGCTGAAGAAACATATTCTACAATTTAAGCGGGTTTCACAACTCACGTAAGTTAAAGGAAAAAAAGACCTAAAACTAAACACATCCAGGAAAATAGAAGCAGAACAAAAAGATAAGGCCAGTAGGAGTCTAAAATGGTACAACCAATTTAGAAAGAGGTCCAGCAGTTTCTATAAAACTAAGCAGACACCTATCCCATGACCATATCTCAGTATCCCCATAGAGAAATGAAAACATAATCCTCAAAAAAGACTTAGGCAAGAATCTTCATAGCCACAATCACCAAAAACTAGAAACAGCCCAAAAGTCCATCAACAAGTGAAACAGACTCTAACACAATACTGTTCAGCAACAAAAAAAGACGAACAAATTACTGAATCATGCAACTTTATGCTGAGCAAAAGAAGGCTGATAGAAGAGTATAGTTGTGTGATTTCATTTATGAGACATTCAAGAACAGGCAAAACAAAACTCAGAGAGACATTAGATCAGCAATTGTCTGGAGCTGGGGAAGATGGACCACAAAGGGGACTTTTTGGGATAGTCAGGGTTGTGCTTACATGAGCATACACATTTGTCAAAACCGCTGGAACTGTTCACTTTGAAAGGTGTATTTGAGTGTATATAAATATTTCCCTAAACTTGATTAAAGAATGAAAAGAAAATCAATTCAGAGCTTGATGTCATGAGAGACAATAAAGTTAATCTTAAAAAATAGTAATAGGGGCCGGCCCCATGGCTGACTGGTTAAGTTTGCGCGCTCTGCTTCGGTGGCCCAGGGTTTTGCTGGTTCAGGTCCCAGGTGCGGACACGGCACCGCTCATCAGGCCATGCTGAGGCAGCGTCCCACATAGCAGAACCAGAAGGACCTACAACTAGAATGTACAACTGTAGGCTGGGAAGGCTTTGGGGAGAAAAAAAGAAGAAGATTGGCAAGAGATGTTAGCTCAGGGCCAATCTTAAAAAAAGGAAAAGAAAATATTAAAAAAAAAAAAACAGTAATAAAGAGGGGGTTGCAGATTTGGCTAAACCTCCTAGCAGTTAAAGGACAAGAGGCACAATTAATGTCCGCAATACAGAACACAACAGCTCCCAGGAGACAACAGCAATTGCTGGCCCTGAGGTTTGAGGGACACACGCCCCAAAAAGACATCAATACTGAAACTCTCCAAGGATGCTCTGAGAAGAGGTATCATCGGGGAGAACCAGAGAACCCATCCACTTCTTTCACCAGCTGCTCCTCTTCCTCCCACATGTCAGGGTATCAGGCAGACACATCCCAGGCTCAGTTTTCAGGCCATCCCACCCCCCTTGAATTGCCCCTCAGTGTCACTTACCTCTTCGTGAGTCCATTTGACCTTACACTTGCTGTCCCTCTGCTCCGGCACGTCTGAATCCGTGTCCTGGTAATGCAGCTCATCCAGCTCCTCACTGCAGGGGGAGCAAGTTAAAGGTCAAGTACATGAGCCTCCACACGTCTTTGCTACATGACAGATGGACAGTGTGGGCAGTGGCCAGTCACCTCTAGGGAAAAGGTAGGGGAGGCAGGCTTTTACTCTTTCTGCTTTTTTTTTTTTTTGAGGAAGTTTAGCCCTGAGCTAACTACTGCCAATCCTCCTCTTTTTGCTGAGGAAGACTGGCCCTGAGCTAACATCCATGCCCATCTTCCTCTACTTTATACGTGGGATGGCTACCACAGCATGGCATTTGCCAAGCGGTGCCATGTCCACACCCATACCCGAACTGGCAAACCCTGGGAGGCCAAGAAGCAGAACGTGCACACTTAACCACTGTGCCACCGGGCCGGCCCCTCTTTCTGCTTTTAAAACCAGAAGTACTTCCACATTTTTTTTTTTTAAAGATTTTATTTTTCCTTTTTTTCCCCAAAGCCCCCCAGGACATAGTTGTGTATTTTTAGTTGTGGGTCCTTCCAGTGTGGCATGTAGGATGCCTGCCTCAGCGTGGCCTGATGAGCAGTGCCATGTCTGTGGCCAGGATTCAAACCCCGAAACCCTGGGCCACCGAAGCAGAGGGCGTGAACCCAACCACTCGGCGATGGGGCCGGCCCCCTCCACATTCTTTTTAATTTTTTTCAATTTAATTTTTTCATTTTATTCTCTTATTTTCAGGAACAACCTAATGATTTCAAAAGCTACAAGAAAAAAAGAGGTTAAGATTTCATCAAGAATGTTATAATATTCAAAACCAGACACCCATTTAATATTTTTAGTAACAAAACTTTTTAAACTTGCATGGATATTTTGAGGATTAAAGCTAATGATTTATGTAATCATCAAGCACCAGGATTTTAAGAAATATTAGTTATTTTAAATACATTATCTCAGTAACTGTGTCCAGTTTTGCACATCCCCTTCTCAATCCTTCCCCACACACAGACATAGTTTATGGAATACAAGCAGGGTAGAAGCAGCTTTGAATTCTGGATGTTTTAAATTATCTAATAGGCAATTTTCCAAGTTGCTCCAAAATCTTCCTATTTACCAGGTTTAATGGTTACAAAAATGGAGATCACACTATCCATCTCCAGGGATGTCAGGGGCTCACACAAGGTTAGTAACCTCCCAACTCCATGTGGTGGGGCCTGCAGCAGGTCACCTGTCAGGTACTCCTAAGGCAGGTATATGTAAGTGGGAAAAGCCCGCACATCTCCAAACAAGCAAGGCCAGCACAGGCCGGGTGCCAAAAGAAGGAAGAGGGCTTCCTTTCGTGTCCACACTTTCCCCTTCCCCAGAACTCAGCATCTTCCCAGAGCCACTCCTACACTCCCAGGACACCTTGGAAATCCTCCTGCCTCAGAATGTGCACCCTTAGGCTGCAAGTGCCTGTCTCCTTGACATCATCAACAGGTCAGCTCCACCTCCACCTCTCCCTGGATTGCGGCGGGGGGGTGTGGGGACCCGCGCACCAAAAGGCCTTAAGAAATGTTTGCTCAGGGAATGACTGGATACACAAATGAATGAATGAACGAATGTGCAAAGCTGCTGCCTATTAGTCAAAAAAATGCTAATTTAAGTAAATTTTTTAGAAGTAGGAAAGGAAGGTATGGCATCTAAACCCAGCAACACATCAGTCACAGAAGGAGCTGGAATTCAGCCTTGTGCTGTCACTCCCGAGCCAATTCAAGGGGTCCTCCACCGCGGTAAAGTAGGAGGCAAGAAATCTACAAGACACTAATTAACAGAATGAAGCTGGTTTTAAAATCAGCTGCCCCAGACTCCTTTCTGACAGAAACCACACTTGGTTCTCCAGCACCCAGCTTCTAATCGAACCTGAGCAAATGTTCCTTCAAGGATGAACAGGTGTCTGTGTGTACACTCTGGTGCTTTTTAATGGGGAAGCAACTCGGACAGCTGGGAGAATTCTGTGAGATAATATACTTCTATCACCAACATGGTGCTGACCATGCACTTCACAGGCACTCCCGTCATCCCCATTTAATGGATGTGGAAACTGAGGCTCACAGGGCTTATGCCACTTGCGAAGTCCGCAGAGCCAGGCTCCAAACCTGCACCTTCAAGTCTTCACCTCGTAATCCCAGCTGAAAAAGCAGAGGCCAAGTCAGTGGTGGCCACCACATGTAGGTCCCACACACCCTTTCTACGCCCTTCAGTGTGCTGGGCTCTGCTCCAGGTGGGGTGAGTCAGAAGCTGAGCGGGAAGTGGGGCACTGATGCCGCGGAGAGTCATAGCAAGTGGCCAAGAATGGAGCTGAGCGATGTGGGGTGCCAGGGTGCAGAACCCACCCCTCACCTGGGAGGGGGTTCCTCCAGTGAGCCCCAGGGGAGAAGTGGCAGAGGACCTGGGGGTTGTCTGGGGCTTTTATCATTTCCTGGAGTGATACTTCCGGAACCAAAAGTCAGGAGAGCGCCTGACAAGTGCCTAACCGGAAAACTCCCGGGAACTGGAGCTGCCCTGGGAAATGGTGACCTGAGGAAGAGAGACCCTGTGCCAGGCACCCTGGCCACTGCGCAGGGCTCAGACGCCTCCTTGCTGAGAGGAGCTCTGGGGAAGGCCTCTCGGGTCTGCACCCGCGGCCTGAGAAGGCAAACACCACTTGCAGAGGGCTGTGGGGCTGTCTGAGTCCAGGGAGGGGTCAGGGCAGGACCCCTTTGTCCTCCCTGACTCCCAAGCTGGCTGAGAAGTCCAGAACTCAGGCCCCAGGAGCGCAGGCGTAAGACTGGGACCTGGAGCCCAGAGAGCCGCGTCGGGGCTCCACTCAGCCACTTATTCTCTGGGGGAGTAAGTAAAATGGAGACCACAGTTCCTGCCTTGGCCCCAGGGGCTGCTGGCACAGAGTGGTCTTGACACACATCAGTTTCTCTTCCCCTCACCTCCGACCCCAGCTGCCCCAAAACTCCTCACGTGGAACAGGAAGACAGGTCTCTGAAACTAAACCGAGCTGGGGCCCGGAAGCCAGGTGGTGGGGGACAAAGTGCCCCCTCCCCCACGGCACACTTCCCAGGCCAAGGGAGAGCGTTTGGGGCCCTCTGGGCTTCCCCAAACGTTGAGAATCGGCAAATCTGAACCCAAATAAGCTTGAACGACAAGTGTCTTCCAGGCTTCGGCCTCCCGCTCACTGTGACTTGGAGAATCATTTTCCCTCTTCAGGGGTCGCCTCCGTCCCCGGTAAAGGCCCTACCAGTTGACACCGCCATCCCACCCCCACCCTGCAATTAGGCGGGAGACAAAATGACATCATGCAGGGCTTGGCCCGGGTCCCAGGAGACCCGCTCGCCCCGGCTCCGAGGCCCAGCAGGCCCGGGGAGCGAAGGGAGGGACCCTCAGGAGCCCCCCGGCTTCGCGCGCGCCCCCTGACTCGGGCGACCCAGGGCGCAGCATTTCCCCCAGAACCCTGGCCCCCGCCCCTTCGGAGGGGCCACGGCTTGAGGGGGGTGGGAGCGGGAATCAGGGTGGAGGGGGATGGGGTCTGCGGAGGGGGAGGGGCCCTCAGCCCCCCGCCACGCTCACCCGCGCGTCCGTCGAGACATCCCCCCGGCCCGGGCCGCGCCGCGCTCGCCCGCCCGCCGGCTGAGCCCGGAGCGGGAGCCGGGCCGGGGTCAGGGCGCTGGCTGTTCCGGCCGCTCCGGGCCCCGGGGCCGCGCTGGGAGGCGTCAGCGTGTCCCCAGGTCCCGCCGCCGCTCGCAGGAACTGCAGCCGCCGCCGGCGCGCACAGAAGCACTTTTCTATCTCCCGCCAAGCGCGTCGGCGCCGCCCGGGCCTGGCGCGCGGGCGGGCGGGCTGTGCGGGGCGGGGCCTGCGGGGAGGGCGGGGCCTGTGAGGAGGGGCGGGGCCTGCGGGCGCGCCGGAGCTGTACCGGCCGAGAGCCCTGCAGGCGGAGGGCAGGGAGCCCAAGAGGTGCGGTGGCGCCTTGCGAGATGCGACTCCGAACGGGCCGCCAGGTGACTGAGGCCTGGTCCAGGCTCAGTGTGGATCCGGGGCGGCGCAGGAGCAGCCCACACAGCAAAGGCTGAGGAAAGGCAGTGAGGTGCAAGGATGGAGAGTCAGGCCGGGGAAACCGACTGTGCAAAACCCCCAGCGCTAGTCCAAGCCGCTCCTCCGTCCCTACAGCCCCCACCCTAAATCGGCCCCTCACCCCTACCATCTCCCTGCTTCCTCTGCAGCCTCGAATTCAATGGCTCCGGCTCCTCAGCTCCACTCGTGGCAACCCGAGTGAGGCTTATATAATGCAAAACTGATCTTGCCTATGCAGTCTTAAAACCGCCCACCTCTCCCTCAGGGTAAAAGACTCCATAATCAGGTTGATACAATCCTGCCCTATCACCACCCTGCCCCTAGCCAAAGGGAACTTGCTAGCCTCCTTGCCTTTGCTGGGCCATTATCTGGGCAGGAACACTTCCCGCCCCTCCCTCCTGACTAACTCCTATTTATCCCTGGGGTCTACTGCCCACAATCTGCTTGTTAACTGTGCGTTTCCTCCTTCGAACTTTGGGCATGCTGAGGTCCAACTGGCCCCTCAATTCACCGCAGTATTCCCAGGGTCCAGAATTCAACTTGAGTTGAATTCCGTTTGCCATGTGCTTAAACAAACTGCAAGAGACTTAGCAAGGATTCTCCATTTTAAGCTCCCATTTACCAAGTACCTCCGCAGTATCATGCCACACAGGGCTCCCAGGGCGGAGTGCTGAGACAAGGTAAATGAACCATGAGACGGGAGCCTGGGGAGACCTGGCAGAACTTCAGCCCCTTACCCTCTGCTTGTGCTTTAGATCCATCTTCCAGAAGCTGCTGGCCACCTGGGACAGTCCAGCCAGCTGTTGCAAACTTCATTTAGCACAGCAGAAGGAATACTGACAAGTGATAGAAGCTTCCCCATCAATCAATTCAAGCCTTCCCCTACCTACTTCCTTCATAAAGGAATTCATGTGGACATTCCCTGTTCATTGCTAGGGTGTAGTATTTAAGAGTGCAGGAGGTTGCCCCGTGGTGGAGTGGTTAGTTTCCGATGGTCTGCTTCAGTGGCCGGGGTTTTGCCAGTTCGGATCCTGGGCGGGGACAGGGCACTGCTCATCAGGCCATGCTGAGGCAGCATCCGACATAGCACAACCAGAAGGACCTACAACTAGAATATACAACTATGTACTAGGGGGGCTTTGGGGAGAAGAAGAAGAAAAAAAAGAGTGCAGCCTCTGTAGCCAGACTTCCTGGAGTCTGAATCCCAGCTCCATCATTTACTAGTTGTGTGATCTTACACAAATTACTCTGTGCCTTAGTTTCCTCATCTGTAAAAATGAGATTCTCAAAAATTTAGTTTTTACTATGTACCAGCCACTGTTCTGTATGCTTTATAAATTTTATTTCATTTAATTCTCATAACAACCCTATGAGGTAATGTTAGTATTATCCTCTTTTGGCAGATGGGGAAACTGAGACACAGGCCTCCCCCAGGTCACATGGCTAGTACTGTAAATGGCAAAGCAGGGATTCAAACCTGGTCTGTCTAGTTCTAGAGTCTATGCTCTTAATCACTGCACTGGTACCTACTTTGTAGAGTGGTTGTAGGATTAAGTAACTTAATCTGTGTCAACCACTGAGAACAATCCCTGGCACATAATAAGTACGATATTACTTTTAGTTATTATTATTATTGTGATTCTTCACCCGCTCTCATGCTTGTCCTTTGAGGTCCAGGAAGCTGCTCTGCACACAGCACACACTCTCACCTGGATTATTAGTCCCATTTCAGGACAGAGACAGGACCTGGGAGCTCCAGCAAGGTATTTGCCCAAGGGAAGAGGGAGCAGCTGGAGAGTCTGCTTGGAATCTGGGACGGGGGCCAGGTGACCAATACGGTGGAGCCTAGGAAGCCTGGAGTGAGTGCTTTGAGTCAGGGAGCAGGGGGTTACCCTGGTGCCAGATGGAATCTTGGAATCTCCACAAGTGTCTTTTCCAGTTATCATCATACCAACAGATGCCCCCTAGGGAGAGGATTCCAAGTGTCCTGGGTGCCGCCACACCTGGGAGTGGTCCCTGGGCCCAGGAGTGATAACATACAGTCTGCACCCTACTGGGTAACTTCCTGGACATGCCCTCCTCAGACAGGAAGGCTCCAGTCATTTGGTCATTCCACAATCTGCCCCTCCCCAGGCTCCAGAGTCAGAGTTTGCCCCTGACTTAGAAAGATGGGATCAAATCTACTTATTAAATGCTCAGGGCCCAACATAAAACAAACACTGATTGATGACAAGTAAATGACAAGTAGACTCACAGGACCCCTTCTGTTTGGCGTCCTCCCCTCTACCTACTGAGCACTTTCCTTATCCTCCTTGTCCTCCTACCATACTTACCCCACCGACAAGTTTATTGCTCTCTAAAGAACAGAGACAGCCCCGCATTCACATTTTTAGCTTCAGATCTTTACCATAATGTTAGGCTCACAGAAGGGGTTTTATACATTTTTTTTTTTTTTTGAGGAAGATCAGCCCTAAGCTAACTACTGCCAATCCTCCTCTTTTTGCTGAGGAAGACTGGCCCTGAGCTAACACCCATGCCCATCTTCCTCTACTTTATACATGGGACACCTACCACAGCATTGGCTTTTTACCAAGCGGTGCCATGTCTGCACCCGGGATCCGAACTGGCGAACCCCGGGCTGCCGAAACGGAACGTGGGCACTTAACTGCTGCGCCACCAGGCCAGCCCCCTTATACATTTTTTAATTGAAGAAATTAAATGTTATAAAGCTAACATTTTGGCTGGAGAGTTAGGAAGGCACAGACCAGAAGTGAAAAGACTTAGAATGCTAGAGTTTGAATTGTGTCTTGTAAGATATGAGACATCGAAAGAGATTTTGAAACAAAGGAATGTTTTTCAGACACTTCTGCCACACCTCCAAGGGCATCACTGTAGAAGACAGAGTCATGGCAGCATGTAACTGGCCACAGGCATGAGAGTTCGAGGACCAGGACTGGAAATAGAACATTTTCTACAACACCTACAATTGCAGGGAAAGCAATTCAATTACCTGTTTCAAGGAATCAGACCTCTACAGAGAAATTTCCCCACCCACTTCTCAGAAGATTGAGATTTTATGAATAACTCTTTGCAAAGCACCTAACTTTGAGTTCTAGAAAAGGATCTGCAAAGCATTCAGATCAAAAAATAATAATAGCTAGCTTTTACTAGGGAAGACACCATGTGCCAGGCACCATACTAAGAGTTTTACATTCATTTTGCATTTAACGCTCATCAGTATGTGAGGCAGGTACCAATAAGATCCTCACTCAAAAGATAAGAAAACTGAGGCACAAAGATGTTATGTTACCATGATCACACAACTAGTGGACTAGTAGCTTGAAGCAAAGCACCTATAATTTGAAATGTAAATTTGGAGAGTACTATTTGTGAAAATATGCTGAAATGATTGAAGCTGGGTTATAGCCTGGGGCTAGTCATAATGAGATGATCCAACCATCCATAATCTCCAGAAGCTCATCAGTTGATACAGGAGACAATGAGTGAACAGAAAATTAGCTCAGCACAGGTGAAGATAAACAGCAGGGGTTGGGTGTGCCCAAGCAACCAACCAACAGGGTCACTGAAGGCTCTTCAGAGCTGGTGATTTAGGACTTTGCAAGGTGGCCAATGTGGGGAACGGTGGTTCAGGCAGAGGGAATAGCCAGTGCATGTCAGGGAGAAGGAATATTAGGAAGTACTCAAGCATTGACCAGAGTTGATGTCATTCTTGACTCTTCTCTCTCATCACTTATCTGATCCTTCTGCAAATTCTATAGGCTCTACTCTCAAACTCTACCTTCAAAATATATTCAGTAGCAAAAGCACATGAAAAGAAGCTCAATATCATCTCATTAAAGAAATGCAAATTAAAACCACGAGATTTACACACCTATTAGTACAGCTAAAATTAAAAAGACTAATCGTATCAAATGCTGGTGAAGATGGGGAGCAATCAGAATTCTCAAATACTCCTGGTGGGAATGTAAAATTGTACAACCACTTTGGGAAACAGTTCAGTAGGTTCTTAAAAATTTAACATATACACCTACCATATGACCCAGCCATTCCAATAAAAATGAATGCATATGTCCATACAGAGATTTTTACATAGCTTTATTTGTAATGGCCCAAACTGGAAACAACCCAAACATCCATCAGCAGGAGACTGGATGAAGAAATTGTAGATATAAAACAAATTTTTCCATACAGTGGAATACTACTCAGCCATAAAAAAGACATTGACACAATACGAATCTCTAAATAATTATGTTGAAAGAAGGCAAAGAGTACATACTGTATAATCCCATTCATACACAAGTCTGGAAATTGCAAACCAATCTATAGCGACAGAACCAATCTAAAGTAACACTGGTTGTGAAAAAGGGATTACAAAGAGACACAAGGAAGTTTTAGGGAGTGATGGTTATGTTCCATTTGTGTGACTTTAGGGATCCCACTTCAATCACTGGGAGAAGTGTGAGGTCACTGATCACAGGACAGGGCAATCAATCTCGCCTGGGCTTCTTGGGGCTCATGTCAGCCCTGGCTGTGCCCTCAATTATGCAGTTGCAAAGGGTGAGAAATTGGTCTCCTGGAAACCATCTAATCCAAATCTCTTGTGTTCCTGATGAGGGAGATGAGGCTCTGAGATGAGTGCCCGGACCCTGGGTTACCATATACATACACCACGTCTAGCCCACACCCCTAAGCTCCACTCTGGGCTTTCTGGGGCACCGGCTTTTGCAAACACTTAGTTCTTCCTCTTGTAACGTGGCCACTTGCAGTTCAGCAATTAAGCAGGGAAGGACTCGCGGGTTAGGGAGTTCGGGCAAAAAGTCACGGAGGGACCGGCCGATAAACGCCAAAACCTCGTCCCTAGGCCAGTGGGAAGCGACTGCACAGGCCAGCCAGGCCCCGCGGCCGCGCTTGACGCAATCATCACCCTCCTCTGTGAAGACGGAGAGAGAAAATCGGTCTTTGGAATCTACCTGGCAGTCTCTCGCTGCCCGCAGTGACCCGAAGCAAGTGACGTGACCTGTTTCGAGGCGCAACCCGTGTAAACCGAGGCCAAGGGCCCCAAGTACTCTGACCGCGAGGCCCGAGCCTGCAGACACACAGCGCCCACTTTGGGGCGCGCGCCCCGGCTCCAGCGCCGCGCGAGGCATGGCGGGAGTCGCGCCGCCCGACGTCACCGGGGGCGCCTGCGCTTGGGGGTCGCTGGGATCTCGGCTGCTGGGTTGTGGTGCCCTGGCAGTCTGGCCCGGCGCTGCTTCCTCGCCGGCCGCTCGGGTCAGCCCCGCGCCCTCGGAGTCATCGCCCCTGGAGGTGTCCCCCGGCGCCTGCTGTTTGGGGTCGTGCGGAGGACGGATGAAAAGAAGGCCCAGGGGATGAGAGGGAGCGGGGCGAGTCCGTCGCCGGCCTCCGACATTAAGGGCCCTGTTGACCCCCCTCTGCCTCCAGCCGTCCTTGACCCGCCGTGCAGGTCAACAGCCCCGGACAAGCTCCTAACACGGCAAGTGTCCTTCATGCTACTTGTCACCGTTTGCGACTCTTGCGAGGCGTTTGCGACTCTTGTGAGGTTAATTCTCTCCGCGATTAGATTGTGAGTGGCAAGAGCGCAGCCCTAGGATGAAACATTAGTAGGCTTCCTGTTAAAACTTGGTATAAGCCAGATTTGTTACTCTTTTTAGAGTATATATTTCTTCCTGCGTCTTGAAGGCAGCGGAAGAAGTTGCTAACGTTGGTTGCAGAAAGGGCAGCTGAATGGCTGAAGAGGGTGAAATTCTTCCTCTTCAGTATTCTTAAGTTCGTGCTCAGGTATTATCTAGTTAAATTTTTAATTAAAACTTTTTTAAAATTAAATTTAATTAAGGCATTTGTGGCGCTCTAGCACCTTTTAGGGAACAGAATTTGAACACCTTTATTTTGTTTTACAAATAAGAAGTAACTTAGCAAAAGCCACAAAGCAGATCTATGAACTAAGATGCCACAAACTTTCCTCCTTGCTCTTGGGGAGAGGACAGACGTTTTCTCGCTGACTGGTATCTCCCTTTTCTAATGTTATCTCCTCTTCATTTGGATACTAAAGGTTCTCCCATCAGAGATGTATTTGAATTCAACAAATAGAATCTCCAAGTTATTTTTATGCTGTTACCTGCTAGGACTGGTACTTTCACTTTTTCTTTTAAGATTTTTTTTTTTCCTTTTTCTCTCCAAAGCCCCCCGGTACATAGTTGTATATTCTTAGTTGTGGCATGTGGGATGCCACCTCAGCATGGCCTGACAAGCGGTGCCATGTCTGCGCCCAGGATCCAAACCAGTGAAACCCTGGGCCGTCGAAGTGGAGCACGCAAACTTCTTAACCACTCGGCCACTGAGGCCAGCCCCCAATTATCAATTTCTATGTGAACAAATCAGATTTTGAGACTGGACATCTTTTCTAAGCCTCAGGGATTTCCAGCTATTTACTGGTTATTTCCACTTGTATGAATGGCCATCATCTCAATTGGATTCTTATGTTCACCCAAAACAGCTCACCCTTCAGAATCCCCACCTTCTAATAGCTCCACCACTGTCCCAGGCAATCAGGCTCAAAATCTTGCCAATCTGACCTTCAACCTCCAGACCAAACCTATTTCAAAATGCCACCTTTCCTATAACAGCACCTTAGTCCACATCCTTGTTACCTCCTCTTGGGTACCACACTCCCTCCCGAAATGGCCTTCCTTCTGCAGTTCCCATCTTTATAGAACCCACCAGCGAAGCTTTTCCGTTGTGCCACATCCCTTACACACTGGCAGTGGCTCTGCAATCTTCTCTCTTTCAGGGTTCCCCAAAGCTGGTACCCAGTGTATTTAGTACACTGCTGTGCATTTCCACATCAGCTGCCCCATTGAAGCAGGGACAGTCTCTCCCGTTGTCCTTGGGACAGATGATCACATTTTGCCCTGCATTATATTAGACTTGAGTGCTTTAGGAGCTCAGAGGAGGGGGACAAAGTGTGACAAAGTAAAGCCTCCAGATGGTTGTGTCCTGTAAGCAGCTGGGAGATGAAGGGGTGAGTAATCTATGTGAGGAAGGTGTGTGTTTAGGATTTTATCTTTTTCATCAGGTACGGTGGGGCAGACAGACTATGTGGGTTGTTTGTTTTGTATCCTTTTGAACTAGTCCAAGAACTGTACAGTATTCACAACAAGCTTGAGAGTTATTTATCTTTGATAAAAGAAATTCCAATCCAGAACAGGAGTCGAAAGAAAAGACTTCAATGAAAGACCATTTCATAAATTATAAAAGTAGATTCAATCAGATTTAATTTTAAAAAATGGAATGTATCTTACATAAAGATCTTGTAAGTTAGAAATGTTGTACCTATCTGGGCACTACAGAAGATGCATAGGCCTTCCAGAGCTCACAGAGGAAAGAGTGTATAGAAAATTTTGATAAGCAGTTGAGGAACAATTAAAAAATAGTGTACAAAGAGAGAATAAGGAGGCAGAAAATGCTTCAAGAGGCATGGTCCTCAGAAATTATTCTGGAATGCCGTTTCACTTGTATCAACATCATGTTCCTGGATGAGGGAATAAGACAGAATTTTAGTATTTCAGTACAAAGCCTGAAATGTGAACTCTTTAGGGTTTTAGACTCTGATTAGAGATTCTGAATTATCACTAATTGGGACACACAGGTAACCTCTGGCAGTAAGGTTGAATCCAGCCCAAGGATCAAGTTTTCACTAGTAGACAGCATGCTTTTGACCACTATGCACCACCCACCATGAGTAGGGAGCAAATGCAGTTGGAGGCACTGATGTGAAGACCATACCAGGCTTCTTACCTTGGCCTTGGGGGCCTGTCCCTCCCTTGCCACCAGGGTAGGTACTGTCGGGAATCTACCTAAGCCCCCAGCCCACATTTCAGTGCTAAGCAGCTATATCAATGCCTCGCCTCTGGGTTCCCTTCATGGCACTTATCTCCGAGCACTGTAATTTCCCATATGCTTCTGTCTCCCCCACTGCATGGAGCTGAGAGAGACAACAAGGACTGCATTTATCTTGTTCACTGCCATAGCCCCGACATCTACACCATGCCTGGCACATATGAGGCATTCAGTATGAGTACCCAGCAGAGCCAGCCCGGTGGCAGTAGACACACCCTAACTGGTCTTTCCACTCAGCATCTAAAATCCTAATTCCATAATATATGAAAAACGGAGGGGGCCGGCCCGGTAGCACAGTGGTTAAGTTCACATGTTCTGCTTATTGGCGGCCTGGGGATCACCGGTTCAGATCCCGGGTGCGGACATGGCACCGTTTGGCAAAAGCCATGCTGTGGTAGGTGTCCCACATATAAAGTAGAGGAAGATGGGCATGGATGTTAGCTCAGGGCCAGTCTGCCTCAGCAAAAAGAGGAAGATTGGCAGTAGTTAGCACAGGGCTAATCTTCCTCAGGAAGAAAAAAAAAAAAAGAATCTCTCTTTATTCTGTTTTATAGGCCTCCCACCCCCATTTACCGTATCATGAATGCCTTCCTGAGGCCTTAAATATTCTTCTAAAACTTTTTTTTCTTTGATGAGGAAGATTAGCCCTGAGCTAACATCTGTGCCAATCTTCCTCTATTTTGTATGTGGGATGCCACCACAGCATGGCTTGATGAGTGGTTGTAGGTCCATGCCTGGGATCTGAACCCATGAACCCCGGGCTACCAAAGTGGAGTGTGCAAACTTAACCACTATGCCACCGGGCTGGCCCCTCTTCTAAAACATCTTTCATCTTATGGATACACCCTAGATATTTAACCAGTTCTCTACTGATGAAGATTTTCCTTCTGTTAAAAACAATGCTGCACTGAGCATCCTGGTTGGTAAATTTACATACATTCAGGATATTATTAAGACAGATTCTGAGGATTAGAATTGCTGGGTCAAAGGTATATACATTTTTAGGGCTTTTGAATAACATTATAAAAAATATCTCCAGAAAAGTGGAACCAATTTATTCTCCCATCAGTAACACATGAATGCCCATTTACCAACAGTGATGGGGCATTTATTTTTAGAAATCCTGTCAAGGAACAGAAAAACTGAAGGCCAGGCAAAATTTTAAAGTTCTTGGTCCTCAGTCCAGAGAAAAATGATTTCTTTTTTCTTTTTTTTTTTTTGAGGAAGATTAACCCAGAGCTAACATCTGCTGCCAATCCTCCTCTTTTTTGGCTGAGGAAGACTGGTCCTGAGCTAACATCCATGCCCATCTTCCTCTACTTTATATGTGGGATGCCTGCCATAGCATGACTTGACAAGCGGTGCATAGGTCCACACCCGGGATCCAAACTGGCAAACCCCAGGTGGCCAAAGCAGAATGTGTGAACTTAACTGCTGCGCCACTGGGCAGGCCCCAGAAAAATGATTGCTAATATATGGTGCTGATCTCATGTCCCACTGCTCTATCCTTTGCTCCGTTCTCTCCAGCCACACTGGCACTCCTGTTCCTCAAACATGCCAGGCAGAGCCCAGCCTCAGGGACTTTGCACAGGCCTTCCCTCTGCCTGGGACACTCGTCCCCCAGCTGTTTACATGGCTAAATCCCTCAGCACCTTCAGGTCTTTGCTCTAATGTCAGCTTTGTAGTGAGGCCTACCCTGACCACCCTGTTTCATGCTGCCACAGTCAGCACACTTGATCCCTCTTACCCTGCTCTACTTGCTTAACATCTTCCGGCAGACTGTGTGATTTACTTATATATTATGTTTACTGTCTGCCTTCTCCAGCTAGAATGTAAGTTCCATAAGTGCAGGGATCTTTGTCTGTTTTGTTCACCTAGCAGATACTTAACAAATTACTTGCAGAATGAATGAATGACATAAAACATGAGAAGTCTGGTTTATGGATGATCCCACCACTTGAAGGGCTCCCGCTTTATTGAGCCTTCTGTGCTCTGTACCTGGTTCAGTTTCTTGAACTCCACCACTTGGAAGAAGATGTGCTCGAGGATATGTTTGGCATCTTGTTGGTCCTTTGGTAGTTTATTGGTTACTCCGAGAATGTCACCACACTTCCTGACGTAGAATTCCAGGTCTTCTTCAGTACCTAAGTACAGTTGGGGCAGTTAGATTAACCCTTGACTTCTGCCCTTCCCCAAGTACAGACTTACTGTGGTTTAGGAATCCCTCCCGTCAGGTTCCTACATCTGTCAAGACCACTCACCTCTTCCTAGGGTAATGTGACCAAAGGACTTAAACAGTGACAAACTGTAGAGATCTCTGATGTGCTGCTTTTATAAATTAGGACAAAAGGGTGACATTCCTAATTAGAATAAAGCTGGACTGGTTCTGGCTTTCCTATTCCCAGATCCAGCATTCCTACAATACAAAGAACAGGAGCATCCAGTAGGAGATCAAATTACCATTCTCTGAATGCAGTGAGGACCACTATAAGAAGGGCATACGGCTATGTTAAATAATATTTATTAGAGCAATATTATAGGACAGGAAATTAAGGAAAAAATCACCCAGGGGCTGGCCCCCTGGCCAAGTGATTAAGTTCGCGCGCTCCGCTGCAGGCGGCCCAGTGTTTTGTCAGTTCAAATCCTGGGCGCGGACATGGCACTGCTCGTCAGACCACGCTGAGGCGGCGTTCCACATGCCACAACTAGAAGGACCCACAACTAAGAATATACAGATATGTACCGGGGGGCTTTGGGGAGAAAAAGGAAAAAATAAAAGCTTTAAAAATATATATATATATATATAAAAGAAAAAAATCACCCATAACTCCACCAACAACATATCCCTGTGAAGCTATCCCCAGCAGCCCTATATCAAGGATGGATAGCCATTACTGCCCGTCTTACACTATACTGTAATTTCTTTTTTTCCTCTGAGTTTTTAAAGTTATGATAGAAATGTAAGTTTTTAATTAAAATATTCAAACGATACAGCTGCAAAAATCTCTCGCCCTAGCTCTATCCCCCGCAATTCTACCTAGAGTAATTACTGCCACATATGCCTACATATTTACATATGTGTAAAAAATGGCATCACACTATAATAGTTCTGTAAGTTGCCTTCATCATTTAATGATATAAAATGGAAATTCCATCTCAAAGCTTATGCTCTGTATCTTTCAACAGATTGATAATATTCCACTTTATTTTATATATTTTTAACCAGTCCCCCTACTGATGGCCCATTAGACTGCTGCCTATTTTTCAAATGCTACAATTAATATCTCTATAGCTGTATCTTTTTTGTTTTGCATTTCTACAAGGATTTCTGTAGGATAAATTGCTAGAAATGGAAATGCTGGGTCAAAGCAACTGATCCTTCACAGGTCTATTATTCCTATAGGACTAATCACTCTGTCCTGCTCATTTTTGATTGCCCAGCACCTACCACAGTGCCTGGTACAGAACAGAGACGCAGTAAAGGTGTTTTACACTGAACTCTTTTTTTTTTTTAAGATTTTATTTTTACTTTTTTCTTCCCCAAAGCCCCCCAGTACATAGTTGTATATTTTTAGTTGTGGGTCCCTCTGGCTGTGTTATGTGGGATGCCACCTCAGCATGGCTTGATGAGCAGTGCCATGTCCCGCCCAGGATCCGAACCAGTGAAACCCTGGGCCACCTAAGCAGAGCATGCGAACTTAACCACTCGGCCACGGGGCTGGCCCCATACACTGAACTCTTTTCATTTTTGCATACTCCTTTCTGGTCTTTGGGCACATACAGATGTTCACATAGTTGGGATCCCACTGTACGTGCAGTTTTATATCTGCTTGCTTCCTTTAGGATTCTCACTTAAATTCTATCAGTGTCACTCCTTGGCCTTTGTTAACCTTTATAATGATACATGTTGTTCCATCAGTTGAATATGGCACAATTTACTACCATTCCCCTGCTAATAAACACTAAGGCTATTCCCAATTGTATTTTATTTTTAAAATAAATAATGTAGTAGTCATCTGTGTACCTTCATTTATCTTCTTAGATTGGATTTCCAGGAGTGGGGTCACTGCCTCTAAAAGAATGGTAATTTTATGCCTCTGAGCACATGTGTACAGGCCCATTTGCTGTGCTGGAGGCAGTGCATGTCAGGAGGAGCACTGGGCCAAGAGCCAGGAGTACCGCTCACCATGCAGCTGTGGCTTGGGGCCTCATTTCCTCATCCACATGTCCTGGGGGGCACACTTGACTCTCACTAGGATCCCTTCCAATTTTGAAGTCTCTATAATTCTTTGGCCCTGACTAAATTTTCTTATTTAACTGCTCCTATGACCAATGATCCAGATTTGCTAAATGGCAGCCAGGATCAGAATTCATCCTGCAGTCACTCAATAGGTCAGAACTAAAGACCTACAGGGATTAAAGCTGAGACCTTGGCTTCTGCTTAGCATCATATTTTAACTCACTAAGCTAACTGGCCTCAAGAGAAACAATGAATATCCTTTATAGGAAATAAACAAGAATTGTAATTTTATACTCCTGTTCATATTTTGTTCTCCCTAAACAAACTCTAAGCTTTCTCTCATGGCAAATCTCAAAAGTTTACAGTTAAATAAAACTCAACAAAAGAAACAAAAATTTGGCAAAACTTACACTTATTGGTAATCTGAGCAAGCCGTGCCTTCTCAGAGGAGAACGTCTCATCTAAGTCAAACAGCTCCAGTGGAGGAGGTGGTAATTCTCTGAAACTAGGAGGGAAAACCTAAAAGGAAATAAGGTCTTTCATGAAAGAGCATATCCAAAGCTGTAACTGACGGTGCTGAGACATAAGGGAAACGGGAGGCCAACTCAGCGCTTCCTTGGAGGAAGCACCCAAACGCCCTAACCCACTAGACCGTATCAGGCACCACGACTAGCCCACTGTAAACCAAGCAGAACCAGCTCTAACTACACTGACCAAGCTGAAATACCAGTGCCCATTAACTCATGCAAGGACACAAAGCTTGGGGCTTATTAGGCTTATTTGTACAACTTGTTTTTCATTTAATCATGAGTTCTTTAGGGACAGAAACTGGGGAAGCAGATGTAGATTAGTGTAGAAAGTGCTGAACTTGGAGCCAGAATTCGCAGGTATGAACCAGTGGTGTGCGGATAAATGTTTAACTGTCAGCTCTCAAAACATAACAAAAAGCTTAATCTGTAGCATTTGTCATTTTCTGTGATGTAAATACTTCCACCATGGCCAATTTGAAGCTACCAAGATGAAGCCAGCTGGCTCCTAACATTCCCTAATGTGGTGGGATAAGACAATTTTGAAGGAAGTTGAGTTAACGCTGGACTGGAATGTTGAAAAATAACCTATACACACATGGCTATCCCCCGGCTGTTAGAACTGTGCTATGCTTCTGAGTGCCTGCTACCTGGAAAGCTGCAGTACAATGCTGTTCCTCCTTTTTAACCAGAATTCTCATATATACACTCCAACCCAACAAGGTGGGAGATGTTTAACAGAAAAGTCACACCCTTGATTTCTCAGTTGAGAACTACACCAAATGGAAGTCCCTATAGAATATTAGTAGATTTGGTCTCTGTGCATGTTTAGAGCCAGAGAAATGTAACTCCATGAGGAGTGCCACCAATGGCATATGGAAGGGTCCAAGTGAGGGGCCCAGCTGGTGAGGGAAGGGCCACAGGGGGCGTTCTGCAGCAGGGACCCTGAAGCACACCTACTCACCGCTGGCTGAAGGGCTGGCAGCGGCGTCTCAAACTGAGGTTGGATAAGCTGGAGAGGTTCATGTTTCACATTTAGCTGTTCATGAG
This sequence comes from Equus asinus, assembly GCF_041296235.1. Classification (NCBI taxonomy): domain Eukaryota; kingdom Metazoa; phylum Chordata; class Mammalia; order Perissodactyla; family Equidae; genus Equus; species Equus asinus. The sequence goes on along the minus strand of NC_091804.1, from coordinate 34,203,714 downwards.
CCCTGTGTTAATAAGACAGAAAAGCAGAGAGCAAGATGAGGCTGCGGCAGAGCACGTCTGACCGCACACACTGCTCTTCTCCATCGAGTCAGGAGGTTCAGCGCTGCTGCAGAAAACACCCAGAACGTGTTGTTACGTGGAATGTAATGATCCTTCCAGGAATCTACCGTATCGTACGGCATGACTATGGAGAACTGAGAGGGAAATTTCTTTCAAGTTTCTAATCAGGCTTCTCCTAAATAGGCTTTTTGTTCTTACCCAATGGACACTGAATCTTGTAACTCACTGTGTTTCCTTATTTGTTTTCACCATCAGAAGACAGGTGTCAAACCTGAAGTCTGCTTCTCCTTCTGGCAACTGTACAGATCTGTATAATATGCACTTCTGAGTGCTCATTCACTCAAAAATTGTTTACTGAAAACTGACTATGTACCAGGCAGGTTTATACACCAGGAGTACAGCAACAATGAAAAAAAAAGACCAAGGCAGGCCTTTGTGGAACTTACATTCCAGTGGAGGAGAGACACACAATAAACAAACCCAAGCTGCCAGGAATTAATAAGCATCACAAAGAAAAGCAAATCAGGAGAGAGGGATAGACAGGGAGCGGGCAGAGAATGCAGCTGGTCAGAGAAGTGGAGGGAGGAGGGGAGGCGGAGTCCCACGCAGAGGCAAGAGCAAGGAGAACAGAGAAAAGAGTGCTAGGCATTTTCACAGAGCAGCAGGCTCCAGTGGAGGGAGAGTGGCCAGAATGAGTTTACAGAGGTAAGTGCTGGTCTTACCCTTGGGTTATTTTTAGATTGTGGCTTCCCCTTTGGCTCCATTCTCTCATTCATTTATTTTATCCTTTTGCATCGTACATAATTTTGTAAGCTGGGTGAACGCCTCTGGGAATGAGGCAGATTAAAATATACTCACCCAATTTAAATCATATACACATTTTGGCCTTTCAAAATTAAGCTAAACAAGCAAATGCCAACAGGTGTGGACAAAGTTCATTCCTGCTTCTATGTATGAGGAGAGGTCTGTGACCGCAGAAAGGTGATTAGCTGAGTTTATTGCTGTCACCTCCTCCACAAGTCCAAGGGGCTTAAGGAGACTCTTCCCTAGGAATGAGCAGAATATCCCCATGGAGGGAAGAGAAATAACTTTCACTGAGCACCTACGGCATGCGACATGTTGTACCTGACCCTGTGCTGGGCACTTAAACTTATTTCATTTAATCCTCAAAACAACTGTGGACAGTGGGAATAATCTCTTAGGGACAAGGAAACAGATGAGAGATGAAGCAGCTTCCCAAGGTCACGTGGTTGAGAAGCGACAAAGGCAAGATCAGAACTCAGACCTGGCCAGTCCCTCCCCTGAGAAGCTCCATGACTCGGTCTATCGAGAAGGCAGAATGTCATTAGGGGCAGTTCTAAGCTCAAGGTCCCACCACCTGCACACTCACACAGAACCCAGCCGCCGAGCCCGGGCCTCGGTCAGCCTAGGCAGGCCTGTTCTGTTCTCTGTCCCCAGAGCTGACTGTGCTCAAGCCTTGTGTTAATAATAAAACAAATTCCACTGTCTTCCCTTTCTCCACTCAGCTCACCACCTGGCCACATCTTGCTCCTACTAGGAGCCAATACGTACTTAATGGGGGTGTGGGATGAGTGGAGAAACTAATCTTAAACCCAAGAAAACCTAATTGAGAAAGCTGTCCTTTACAGGAAAAAGGGAAGAGTAAATGCCAACGCTCAACACAAATCTGTGCAATGGAGCTAAGCTGTGTGTTTCCAGAATACTCTGGCCTGACCTCTGACCCTGCATTTTCATCATCCTGTGTCTCGATCCCCAAACCACCAGACCATGATCTCAGGGCAGGGACCCCACACTGTGTGTCTCTACCTCCCACCCACAGGCATCGATAAATACCAGACAGCAAATGAAGTTACTTCAGAGCAGCACCCTATAGATCACACAAATATTTAAAGACTAACTGAATTTTACTCAAAAAAGAGAACTTGCCTTGAAAAGATGTTACTAGCAAATAAAAATACCCAAGAGCACCTCTAGAAACTGTCAGCCCGTAACTACTGCCCTTTGCTGTGGTACGAGAGACAAATACAATGAAAAGAGCCATCCAAGCCCCCAGAATAGCCACTGAAAACTCTGCTGACTCTAAAATAGCAGACAGTTCCAGTCAGTCCCTGGTCAACACTGCAGAGCCGTCACAGTGGCCTGGTCTAAACCACATCGGGAGAGCAGCAGGCCAAAACGGCAGAAGGTGGCTGGACCTCAGCCGGCTTGGGGAGCAGCCTGATGTATCTTTTGTTACTCTGAGAAAAGCCCTGAACTGCAGAGGAGGAGCCCCGGGGCCCATCTCTGGACCCCCTTGCTTCCGTGTCATTTCCTCCTCCCGTGGCGTCCGGGGACACTGCTGCCCACAGGCCCCATCCTGCCCCTCCAGCTGCTTTTCCCCAGCTTATCACAGGCCCTCTTCTTCTCCTACCTCTCAAGCAGTGGCAGCTGTGTGGTCCTGATGTGAGCTCAATTCCCACTCTACTTCTGTCCCTGGGTGTCCCCCGCCCTTCCCACAGCTTCCCTCACTGCCTTATCTGGACCCCTTCATGTCTACACTGGTTCCACCTACATCTCTTCACAGGGAAACCTCTCAGCCACTTTAGATTGGGAGGGCCGGGAACAGAACTCACTTCTCTCCTCTTCCTGCGTGCTTTGTGCCAGTTAACAGCATCACCAGTTGCTCAGATCCCCAAGGAGAAATCCGTCTCTCAGACATCTCCATCACAGCCTCCCAGGGCCCATGTCTTGTGATTCTTTCTTCCCAAACATCTCTTGAAAGCACACTACTACTCTTCCTAACTCCACCTTTCAACCCTCCTGACCTGCTGCAACCACCTCCTGACTGGCTTTCTTCACTTCTACTTTTTCTTTATTCCAATTAATTGTACAAACTGCTGCAAGAAATTGTTTTGGTTGACTCTGGATTACACAGTCAATCAAGTCCCTCCTCTAGAGGTCTTTACTAGGATCTCATTTTTGAATTAGACCCTTGCCCTGAGCCTCAGGCTGTTGTCTTTTTTTTTAAAGATTTTTTTTTTCCTTTTTCTCCTCAAAGCCCCCCCAGTATATAGCTGTATATTCTTAGTTGTGGGTCCTTCTAGTTGTGGCATGTGAGATGCCGCCTCAGCATGGCTTGATGAGTGGTGCCATGTTCGCGCCCGGGATTCGAACTGATGAAACACTGGGCCGCCGCAGCGGAGCGCGCTAACTTAACCACTTGGCCACAGGGCCAGCCGCAATCAGGCTGTTGTCTTGACTTCTTCCTTCTGTAATGTGCAGGCGTATCTCCTCAAGTGCTGGTGCTGGAGAATGTAGAACAGTATGTTGCAGGTGACTTAGGATCAATTTTTAAACAACCAAGTTGGCATTTTCTTTTTTTGGGGAAGATTAGCCCTGAGCTAACTACTGCCAGTCTTCCTCTTTTTCTGCTGAGAAAGCCTGGCCCTGAGCTAACATCCGTGCCCATCTTCCTCTACTTTATATGTGGGAAGCCTACCACAGGATGGCTTGCCAAGCAGTGCCATGTCTGCACCCAGGATCTGAACTGACGAACCCTGGGCCACCGAGAAGTGGAACGTGCAAACTTAACCCCTGCACCACTGGGCCAGCCCCCAAGTTGGCCTTCTTAGAAGTCAAGGCTAAGTGCAGTGCAAATGGCAATTAGGAATAACCTTCCTTGCCTGGGCACGCCTGCACATGTGAATGTCTAGGGCTTTGCTCACATAAGCTACATCACTGCAGAATGCTCCCTCCCAGCATCCCCGCCTGCCTCCTGAAATCCTCACCCCTTAAAGTGCCACACCCAGCCCAGTGCCAAACATACACAAGGCCCTCAAGAAATGTTGGCTGAAATAGTTAATGCCTGGCTAAGTGGGCCCCTTTTTCATAGAGTCTTACCTGCTCACCTCAGCCAGAATCAAATTCCCTTTCTTCATTGTGCCCATGGCCTCTAGTTCTGTTTTCCATTCAACATTAATATAATAACCTTGCATCACAGCTTTTGTCTGTCCTCTCCATAAAACCATAAACTTCAGGCATAGTGCCTGACACAGAGCTCTGGAAGTCTTCATTGAACTTGAACATAAGTATAGGGCTAGGAAGTTAGACAGTCATCTGTAGCTCCACCCTCAGCCTTTGGTTCATCCAGATGTAGATCCCATGCCAGGCCAAAGATGCTGAGAAATGTTAGTCCCTGTCCGTGACATCAGGGATGGCAAACAACAACAAGAAATGGGCAAGAAAACAGGGAAAAGCCCTGGCTTGAAAGTCATTCAGCCCTGGCTTTAATCCCTGCTCCCACCTTGGGAGAATAGCTTAGCCTCTTTAAACCTCAGTTTCCTCATCTGGAAACAAGGCAGGTAACTCAGGCTGACTGAAAGTATTAAGTGAAGTAACAGCGTGGAGTGCCTACAGGGTGACCAACCACCTCGGTTTACTGAGGGGTTCCTGGGACCTGGGACTCTGCTAAAACCAGGAAAGTCCCGGGCAAGCAGGAGTAAGCTGGTCACCCTGAATGCCTGATACAGAGCCTGGAACACAGCCGGGGCTAATGATGCTGGCATTTTCATCTGCATCAACACCCACCCCACCCCCCCACCCCTACCCCCCCCACCCTGGCAATATCCCAGCTGTCTTTGTCGATCTCTTCATAGATCTGAGAACGTTTTGCAAACCACGTTTGCCATGACTCTACCTCTCGTCCCCAGGCTCATGTTTTCAAACCAAATGCTCAGAACGGAGTGCAGTGCAGCTCAGAGAGCCACAGGTACTGACTTGATGACCTTGGGGAGGGAGGTGGTATCCAGCTGGTAAATGGACAGGTCGAAGAGGGTGGTAAAGTCCCGTGGGTTCTCATCGCCCTCCTGGAGACACACTCGAAGCCGCTCTGACAGGGTGGCTGTGTCGGGCAGCATCATGTAGTCAGAAATCTGAAAGCCACAAGAGGGTTCCTTTCAGCAGACCAGGAGCAAGAATTTAATCTCTCTAGTCTCCAACGTCTCAGGTCTAAATCTGTAATATTTATATTCTCTTGCCAAGAGATTTCACTGTTCATGATCACTGACAACTAAACCTCAAATAAGCCACTTTATGTGGTAAGAGGAACAAAAGTCACTTGGCTAAATTCCAATGCTGGCTAAATGCAACTCTCCAATTACTCACGCCAGGACTCACACAGCTGAACACAGCTGGAGAAACACACAGCCATGCTGACTGGTCCCCTTCTAATTTATGATCACTGATCTGAGTGCTCAGCAATAAACTATTTTACTCTAGTTCATTCACTTTCCCACTCTCCTAGGGAATACTTTCCTTTTGTCACTTCAACCATCCCAAACAATTATCCCTTTCTTAATTTTAGCTGATGACCTTATTTTCTATTTCAGTGAGAAAAGAGAAGCAATCATAAAAGAAAGTCCACAAGCTCCCACTACAACATCTATCCACCCACCAGCATCTGGGCCACGCACTGCTTTCTCTCCTGTTATGTGTACAAAACACCTGTGACCCCAGCACAGACAACCCCTCCACTTGGACACTAGATCGTGGCCCTTCTCACCTAATGAAGGACACACCTCCAGCACTGCTGAGAGCCCGTAATGATGACACGGGCTGTGTGGTATAATAGCAAAAACCCAGGAAAACCTCTATGTCTGCCACTAGGAGACTGGTCGAGTATACTGCAGTACAAACAATGGAAAATACAGTTTTCAAAAAACAAACAAAAGAAAGCTCTTTCTGTATAAATATGGGAAAATCTCCAAGACCTATTGGTAGTTTTAAAAAGTAAGGTGCTGGACAGTGTATATCCAGTGTGTATGTAGTACCACTTGTGTAAAACAAGGGGGAAGGAGAGTACACACACACACATATTTGCTTATATACGTATAAAATATCTCTGCAAGAACATAGAGAAACCGCTAAGACTGTGGTCACTGGGGAGGGGAGCAAAGTGGCTGGGCAAAGACAGAAGGAAGGCATGCTCATTGTGCATGCTTTTGAATTCCAAACTGTGTGAATGTATTACCTATTCAAAAAATAAATTTAAATAAATACAGGCTGGCAACAAGAAATTTATTCCTAATTGCCCTTTGAACTGCATTCAGCCTTGACTTCTAACAAGGCCAACTGGATAATAGTTTAAAAACTGGTCTTCTGAAGTCACCTGCAACATACTGTTCTACATTTTCTAGAGCCAGCGCTTGAAGAGACATGCCCGAGCATTCCAGAAATAAGAAGTCAGGACAAACAGGCTCACTTTTTTTATATCTCAAGGGTCAAAAACTCCCGCAATCCTCAAACTTTTTTTTAACAAGAGACAAGGGAAGAGCATAGACAAACAACTGCCCTTCCGGACAACATTTGGCTGTTTTTGTGGCTTCAACCCTCTAACAGGACAGTGGGCTGAAGGTGACAGCAATAACAAGGGCGCCAACTGCCAGGACACACACTGAGAACACAGCACAGAGATCATTAATGGCCCAGCAATCCAAAGGGCCTGAGGCGGACTCCTCTCCGCACAGAGACCGGCTGGAAAATCCCAGTTCAGAAAGCCATCACGGCCTTAGGTACTCAAATAGAAACATAACAGTGCTCCCAAGACCACTGGTTTTCATGACCCTAGCAGATTTTGAGGTTAAAACTTATGTAAATTCCTTTAGCTCTTTATTGAGCCACCATTTTATTAAATAATCATTTAAAACTGAGCTCATCTGGGTTTGAAACCCACTCGGATATAAAAAGATTTGATCTGAAATCATAGTCAGGAAGTTCGGGCCTTCAGAATTTCTTACTTTGCAATGCTACTGCATCTAGTGTTTCACTTTCCAAAGCCTCACAACACAAAGGACGTATTTCCCCAGGTCGCACCCCTGGAAGATGTACGAGACTGCGCGGTTTTAGAGAATGGCCTTCACAACACTATCTTCCTCTGGTTTTCTACTGATGCTTCCCTTCTGAACAGTCCAGTGTCATGGGTGGTGGGCAGTGAACAAGAGCAGAAGAAAAGGTGCAGGCTCCAGCATCAGCCTGACGTAGGCATTAATAATGGCTTGGCCAGGTATTAATCTAAGTAGGCGCCTTGAAGAATTTACTTACTTCAGTTTGCTCAGCTAGAAAACAGGAAGGACAGAAACTTAGCAGGAGCAAGGTGGCCACACAGAACAGGAGCAGATGCAGCACTGCTTAGTGCTGCTCCCTCGACCCACGACACTCTAACTAGGATTGGCAGCTGCCAAAGACGCCGTCCCCTCAGACTTGGCTCCTGTGAGACGTGAAGAGCGAATTCCTGGCTGTACTCCAAGTCTTTTGTTTTGGGGGCTTACATCACTTTTCAGGAGCAATTTAGGCAAAAGATCCATAAACTTAATGTTTCCATATAAGGGAATATTTTAGACATGTGGCTGTCCTCTTTCCTAACCCAAATCAGCCCCTGGGAGGCCACATCCTCAGCAGAGAGGAAGCGCTCGGTGGACCACCTTTCTGATTGCCTCTGGCCCACCTCCTGCTACCCAATGCCAGGAAATAATTTCCCTGACATTTCAGAGTTTAAGAAACACAGAAGTGGGGCCAGCCCAGTAGCTGAGTTGTTAAAGTTCCATGTGCTCCACTTCAGTGGCCCAGGTGTGCAGGTTTGGATCCCGGGTGCAGACCTACACACCACTCATCAGCCACACCATAGCAGCATCCCACATACAAAGTAGAGGAAGACTGGCACAGATATTAGCTCAGGGCCAAACTTCCTCAAGCAAAAAAAAAAGGAGGATTGGCAACAGATGTCAGCTCAGGGCCAACCTTCCTGAAAAAAGAAAGAAAGAAAGAAACACAGAAGCAATTGCAGAATGAGCAGACTTTGATTCAGGAGACCTGGGTTTGGATCCCGGCTCTGTGCCTGCTTGCTATTTGAGCACACTGCAATCTTACAGAATTTCAGTTTCCTCATCTATAAGATCAGAGGCTGGACCCATGGCCGAGTGGTTAAGTTTGCACTCCGCTTCGGTGGCCCAGGGTTTCGCCTGTTCAGATCCTGGGTGTGGACATGGCACCACTCATTGGGCCATGCTGGGGTAGCATCCCACATGCCACAGGTGGAAGAACCCACAACTCAAAGTATACAACTATGTGCCAGGGGGCTTTGGGGAGAAAGAGGAAAAATAAAATCTTTAAAAAAAAAAAAAAACGATGGGAATAAGACCATCTACCTCACAGGGCTGTTGTAAGGATGAAATAAGATGATTTACATGGAAGTATATGCTATATAGTGCCTGATATATAATAAATACAAAAGTTAAAAAAAGTCTTAAAGAGGGGCTGGCCCCGTGGCCGAGTGGTTAAGTTCGCGCGCTCCTCTGCAGGTGGCCCAGTGTTTCGTTGGTTCGAATCCTGGGCGCAGACATGGCACTGCTCGTCAAACCACGCTGAGGCAGCGTCCCACATGCCACAACTAGAAGGACCCACAACGAAGAATATACAACTATGTACCGGGGGGCTTTGGGGAGAAGAAGGAAAAAAACAAAATCTTTAAAAAAAAAAAAAAGCATCACTTCTTTCTATCTGTCTTATGATAAAGCGAGAGCTAGATATTCCTTTGGAACTGTTCAAGTGGTGCTGAGAAGCTGGACACACTCTTTTTTTTTTTAGATTGGTACCTGCGCTAACCTCTGTTGCCAATCTTTTTTTTTTTTCTTCTTCTTCTCCCCAAAGCCCCCCTAGTACATAGTTGTATATTCTAGTTGTAGGTCCTTCTGGTTGTGCTATGTGGGATGCTGCCTCAGCATGGCCTGATGAGTGGTGCCATGTCCGCGCCCAGGATCCGAACCGGCAAAACCCTGGGCTGCCAAAGCAGAGTGTATGCACCTAACCACTCAGCCACGGGGCCAGTCCCTGGACCCATTCTTTATCTAAAAATGTTTCAGTGATTCCCAGCCTCCTACCTCTGGGTCCTCAGCATCAATCTGGTTTAGGTGGATGTCTCCTGTCGTGAGCCACTGGAAAACAACATCCTGGATTTCAAAAAAATAAACACAGAATTAGACACTTGGTTATTTGAGAAAGCTGAGGGGCAGAACTAGAGAATTAAATCAACCAAGAAAAAACGTAAGGGGAAAAAGATTAAACCAGTGATTTGAAGAAGGGTAGCCACCCATCTCTTGGTGAAATCATATGAAAACTTAAAATCTTTCCTCACCCTAATGCCACTTTTACTATGAGAAATTTGTCATTTATTTTAGAGCACTCTAATCTCTAACCACAAGCCAAAATTTATTAAAACTTGTTCACAGTCCCAAAGCAATCCCTATTTAATGTGCTGATGACAGTCTTAAAAGTGGAATATACCTAGATCCCCAGAGAATGTGTCTAGAGACATTGGAACTTCATGTGGATGCCACAGAAACAAGAGCTGAAGCAATCTCCCAGCACAACAGTTATGAGAAAGCCCAGTGGGGGCTTCTTCCCCGGCAAGTGATTCACCAGATCACACTCGCGTCCAGCTCTGCATGCACGGCCTGGCGTCCCTCACCCGAAAGATTTCCTCTGCACTATTCTTTTTTTTTTTTTTTTTAAAGATTTTCTTTTTCCTTCTTCTTCCCAAAGCCCCCAGGTACATAGTTGTATATATTTTTAGTTGTGGGTCCTTCTAGTTGTGGCATGTGGGACGCCGCCTCAGCGTGGCTTGATGAGCGGTGCTAGGTCCATGCCCAGGATCTGAACCTGCAAAACCCTGGGCTGCTGAAGCAGAGTGCGCAAACTTAACCACTTGGCCAGAGGGCCAGCCCCTCCTCTGCACTATTCTGACAAGCAATTGCAATTCCTTTACCCCATTCTCCACATCAGTCCGTGACCAGTTCTATACATAACCCCTCCTAAAGGCCACCCCTGTGGGCCAGCCCTCCCCTCATCCACACCTCCACTGCCTTCATTCCGTCCTCCTCCCCTCTTGCCTGGCTGACCCTACCAGCCTCCTAACTGGCTCCAGGCTGCCTCTTCCTTTCCACCTCCCATACACCTACAGAGTGTCTTTCTAAAACACAGCTCTGACTGTGTCCAAGGCAGCTGAACACCCTACAAGGGCTAGCCATGGATTTCTGCAGAAACTTCAAGCTCTTGGGCTTTGCTCGGAGGCCCTGGCTGGGCTTGCTCCTCACCACTCCTCCAGCGTCAGCTCCCACCTCAAGCTGGCTTAGAAATGCTCGCCACATCCTTCTAGGTTTACTTCTCTGTCTCTCACTCTCTCTCTCAGTGTAGACATTGCCTGACTCAGCTTTGTACTCTCAGTGCCTGGCATATAACGGGCTCTGAATAGCTGGTTTTAAATGAATAGATGAACTTGGCAATATTTTTTTAAATGACATGAAAATCATGCTTACACATTATACATTAATGCGATAAAAGAGAAACGCTTACCATGATTTTGCTGTTTTCTTCTTTATCCAAATATTGATCACTAAACATGTGGCACGAGCCAAGCACTGCCAGCTTCCCACCTTGGCTCTGTCAATGACAAGGTTCTGATCAGACACTCTGATCCTCAATGCACTGCATGCATCATCCTAGTCTCCAAACACTTATCATTACTCCTGGGAGCAGCTGTCTTCTATTCTAACAAGGGCCAGTTCTCCTCAGGATTTTAATGGTCTAGAAATACCAACTATGATAATAACTACATTCCGACCTGCCCCTCATTTTAGATGTGTATGTATTCTTCTATTTGACTGTCACAAAAAGCACTGTGAACTGGTTCTACAGCATTTTCCCATTATTAATTGTCTTATAAATGAAGATCATAACCTTGAAGGGAAAAAAAGATAAATCCAAAGATAATCTGGAGAGAATTAAAGACATTTATGAGTACCAAAAAACAGTATTTAACTTAAAGATCCAAATGGAAAACTAAGCCATGAGCATGAAAAATTCACAAAAGAGGGGCCGGCCCGGTGGAGCAGCAGTTAAGTTCGCACGTTCTGCTTCGGCGGCCCGGGGTTTGCTGATTCAGATCCCAGGTGTGGACATGGCACCGCTTGGCATGTCATGCTGTGGTAGGCGCCCCACGTATAAAGTAGAGGAAGATGGGCATGGATGTTAGCTCAGGGCCAGTCTTCCTCAGCAAAAAGAGGAGGATTGGCAGCAGTTAGCTCAGGGCTAATTTTCCTCAAAAAAAAAGAAAAAAATTCACAAAAGATACAACTGGTTAATAAGAAAAATTTTCAATATTAATAATTTTAAACTAATCAAAACAAAATATTTTTGCCTATCAGATTAATAAATAGAAAAAATGACTACTAACAGTGTTGGTCAGGTTTCAGTGACATAAGTTCTTTCACATACTGTTGCTGAAACTGTCAACACATGCAACAAAGCTGTCTGAAAGACAGAGAAAAGCTCTATACACAATTTTATAGTCATAATCACAAAAAGCTAGAAGTAAATCCAACTGTTCAACCACAGAAAAATGGTTAAGAATAACGGAACCTCCCCCCGTTGTTAAATCATATATTAGAAAGGGTTTTCAGTAACATGGGAAAATGCTTCTGTCATAACATTAGGCTAATAAAAAAGTACACAATAAACTGCACTTCTATCCTAGTTTAAAGCCTGCGAGGCAAATAAACAAAAATGGGGCACAAGGAAAAGTAGGTGAAATGATCGAAACGCCAGTCTGGGCAGCCTCAGAGCAGTGCAATGGGAGGCATTCTTTCTTCCGCCTTCATCTGTTATTTTTCAATTTTTCTACAACGAGCATGGATTACTTTTGTAGCAAGAAAAACAGTACAATATTAAAAATACAAAATGCAATCAGTTTTCCTATCAACATCACATACAGGGAACAGGCACAGTTATAATGGCACTAGGAAAGAATTACACCAAAGCCAGAGACGTCAACAGACACACACACAATTCCCATAAATAAAACAAAATCTGCAAAGCACACTTTGATTTGTACCATGTTATGCAATTGCTTCATGGGAAAATAATACTATTACCACACCATAACCATTAAAAATAGATCAGTTACTGAGAACACGAAGTGAATTTAGTGGAATTCTACAGGAAGAACGGAGAAGTGACTGAATGGACTGAGTCCCACTTGAATCCACCAATGTGAGTAAATACAGGAGGAGTGAAGGACTTTTCCTTCTCACTACACTCACAGTTAGGCTTATATTTTCTTTTCTTTAATCTTCTTTTCCTTACTTGATTTATTTCAAATAGATTATAGATCTTCCATTAACCTTTCACTCTGTCCTGACAGACATTCTACCATTGTCTTCAGCTCCTTTTTCAGCATTTGTCTATAATTTGTTCCAATTAAACAAGAGTATGTCTACTCAAGGACTGATCTGCTCCTTCGATATTAACGAGTCTATCCTGGTAAACCAAAGACCTGGAAAGCTTCGTGATAACCTCAATGAAGGCAATGGGCCTGCAAGGAGGCAGAATCCCCCAGGGCTAGCCTGGCTCTGATTACAGCTTCCAAGAGGATGGAGAGTGGCCCCCTCTCTGGGATCTCTGGCTCATCTCACAGACTTACGAGTGATAGGCAACAACCTGTCTGAAAGATTATATAAGGCAGGGGTAAAAGCCTGTAAGGTGGAGAAAACAGGCTTTAAATGGCTAGGCAATCGGCAGATGATAATTTCATAAGTTCTAAACAAATCGTCACACTTAGCACAGAATTCTGAACCCAACAGATGCTCCATAAAAACCCAGTGATTAAGCCAGGTAAAATCTCTGTGCACAAATCAAATAATTATAGTTTTCGTATTAAACTACCAGCGGCCCCTAAAAAGAATATCTCATTACTTTTGTGCTATAAACTGACAGTTTATGTAACTAATTATTTCCGCATTCAGAATCATTTAATAAAACTTTACTCCAATTTTAAAGCAGTATTTCCAGCTGTTAGAGAGAGGCTACCTGCCATAATAGCTATAGGAATTTTGTCTAAATATCATCTTTCAAACACAGCACAGACATTTATTTACTTCCTAATAAAATGAAGTCAGAGCTTTTAAATATGGGAGGGAAAGATAAGACCCAGGTCCCACAAAGAAAAATAGAATTGTGAGGAACCGGGGACATCTAGGTCTCTGGAGAAAATCGGCGAGGTCAGCTGGTGAACTCTGTCTCGGTGGTCAGATGAAGGCAACTACAGCAAAACATGAATTAAAAGGCAGAGGAAAAATGGGGTCGTAATGATGAGAGCTGTGTCCTCTGGGACCATCTGTTCCCACATTTGCGGGGTCTCCAGGATGAGAACTGGACAAGCAGTCTTCTGACATGTTTTCCTGGGATAAACTAAAATAACAGCAGTGTGATTCCATGCAGTTGGGTGTGGTTTGTTAACTCGACCTTTCCCTGAATGGACTGACTGAGGGGACAGCCCGCAGTCATAGCCCGGATGAAAAGTTATTTAAGAGTTATAATCCAGGGGCCGGCCTGGTGGCATAGTGGTTAAGTTCACATGCTCCACTTTGGTGGCCTGGGGTTCGTGGGTTTGGATCCTGGGTGTGGACCTACACACTCCTCATCAAGCCATGCTGTGGTGGCATCCCACATACAAAATAGAGGAAGACTGGCACAGATGTTAGCTCAGGGACAATCTTCCTCCCCAAGAAAAAAAAAGCTATAATCCTCATTGCTCACGTAGCCTCATGCTGTAGTGGAAAAGCTTTGGATTTAGAATGAGAAGAGCTAGGTTTAGATCTTGACTCCATCAATTACTGGACAATCCATTGTTTCCTCATAAGTAAAATGTACATAACTGAAATATTACTTTGCAGGACTGTTGTGAAGGCCAATGAGAAAATATATGAAACCCCTCCGAAAACAGTAGTTTTTACTATTTCAATAATAAGAACAACATATCCACCCATATCTAGGAAAGGCTGTACCTTCGAGTGATAGAAGGCCAGAATGGGTCTGTTAAGTGGGAAACAGACAGAGCCTGTGGACAGAATAGCCACTGCTGGTTTCATGACACTCAACGTGGCACCAAAAGGATAGACAAAGGTGAGAGCCCTGTAAGAAATTAAAGAAACATTCAAATTAAAAAAAAATGAATAAAATATTTTTGAACACAATCTCAGTGTTTCTTGAGCAATTCACCATCAAACAAAATTTCCTTAAGCTTTGGTTTCTTAACTCGAAAACTGGTGTAACTCTAGCTATAAGTTTAATAAAGATTTTTAAGAAATATGAATATAAATTAACAGAAAGTGTAAATGATTCTAACTGGAAGAACTAAATTAGCCCCTGTGGGGAGGAGGTGGGAGAGAGGGGGCCTCTCTGAACTGAGCTAGAGCCATATTGAGCCCGCTCCGTATGACAGGTAAACATCTTCCTCCTACTCAGAGGTCTGACGGGTGCCGTCTCTAAGAATCACCGCCCGTCACTGGGAGGGTGTGTTAGCAGCTGAGAGTTTACATGAACAGAGGCGTGTACTCACCCCACACTGGGCTGCCCTGAGCCCCTCCTCCACCCTCCACTGTCCTAAGGAAGACGGAGAGTATCTGTCTGACTTGGGGCACCTGGAAAGGGTGTGGGATGGAGCGGGTCAGGGTGGGGTGCAGATCCTGGGGTGAGGCCAACCCATGCAGGAGGGGTTATGGTTTTACTGAAAGAAAGCTGGAGCTCTGCACAGGTGGTTGTCTGAAGGAAGCGCTCTCAGAATGGAGAGAACCAGGAATCTTAAAACTAGAGCACAAAGTTAGAAACATGGGGTGGGAGGAGGTGGGGGAGGGCCCATAAGGAATCCCCTAAAAAGATTTTAATTTCCCTTTTCCCTTAGACCATGAGAAAATTCTTTTCAGCTTAAGTTTAAAATTATTTCCTTCCCGAATCAGTTTTCCTCATCCCTTCAGTAAAGTTTCATCTACCCCTTTTACAGACCATGTGTGAACGAGTAAGATGAGCTGGGTGAAAAGTTTGGGAATGTGGCTACAGTAGAGAGAGAAGGGAAAAGGGACACAGTAAAACACAAGGCTAAATGAGGCTGTGAGGCTCCAAGAGGACAAAATATTTCAAAGCAAGAGGCAGGATCACTTATCCATGTCTCAGAGCCTACTGAGGAGCCGTGCTGCTTCCGGATGACCCAGGAAACAAATAACCGGCCATTTGCCCTTCGGTACAATTACCGACGAGGTCACGATGCGACAGCAGGTAAGTCACTATGCCTTATACCTTGTAAGGTATAAGCACTGTCACCAGTGTGACTTCACTGGAGTTTCCCAACAACTTTGTAAGACTAACATTGTCCCCATTACACAGAGAAACAGAAGCTAAGAGTTACTCCATCCTGGGTTACCCTGCAAGCAAGACAGGAAATCGGAAACTTCTAACCCCACAGTTCTTTTACCTACATCAACTGGATAAGCTGACACAAAGCTCGAGAATTAGATTGTGATTCTTGAATGTCAAAACTGTTAATTCTATAAGTTGCCACACATTTTTCCCCTTTATGACTTCACCTTGGTTTCATACTAAGAAAGCTCTTCCCTACTCTAAGATTATAAATATTGACCTATGTTTTCTTTCAGTACTTTTATGGTTTCATTTTTTTTTTTCAAAGATTGGCACCTGAGCTAACATCTGTTGCCATCTTTTTTTTTTCCTTCTTCTTCTCCCCAAAGCCCCCCAGTACATAGTTGTATATTCTAGTTGTGAGTGCCTCTGGTTGTGGTATGTGGGATGCTACCTCAACATGGCCCTATGAGCAGTGCTATGTCTGCGCCCAGGATCCGAACCAGCGAAACCCTGGGCCGCCGAAACAGAGTGCACGAACTTAACCACTCAGCCACAGGGCTGGCCCCTATGGTTTCATTTTTAATATTTAAATTTTTAATCCACCTGAAATATATTTTGGGGTATGGTCTGAAAATGGAAATGTTTTTCCAAATAGCCAAAATTATGCCATCTATTTCCCGATAATTTAAAATGTCACTTTTAGGGGCCAAGCTGGTGGCACAGCAGTTAAGTGCGCATGTTCTGCTTCAGCAGCCCAGGGTTCACCGGTTCAGATCCTGGGTGCGGACATGGCACCACTTGGCACACCACGCTGTGGTAGGCGTCCCACATATAAAGTAGAGGAAGATGGGCACGGATGTTAGCTCAGGGCCAGGCTTCCTCAGCAAAAAGAGGAGGATTGGCAGCAGTTAGCTCAGGGCTAATCTTCCTCATAAAAAAAAAGGTCACTTTTATTATAAACTAATAACCCCCACCTTCCACATATATTTTGAGTCTGAGTCTAATTTTTATTTACTTTTTACTATTTCTGCATTAGTACCACATTATTTTAATTATTAGAGCTTTGTCATATGCTTTAACCAAATAAAAATGTTCAACTTCTATGGGGCAAAATACCCCAAAGTACAAAGGTAAACTGGGAAAAATATTTGCAACACATGGAGGTCTATAAATGAATAAGAAAAGACAAACCAGCAACAGAAAAATGGGCACAAAGCTGTGAATAGGAAATTCATGGAAGAAATACAATCAGCCAATAGACTTTAGCGGCCATCCCACTCATCAATAATCAAAGAAATGCAAATTAAAATAAAGAGGCATCATTTTCACTAGAACACTCCATGCTGGCAAGAGAGGAAAAGGGGTGAGTTCACAGGGACTGTAAGTGCTACAAACTGCCCGGAAGGCCACTGGCGATGTACCACATTCGGCAATGCATCAACCCAAGACCTTCGACCCAGAAATCCCAACGTTAACATCTAGCTTACCAAAACATTAGCATAAGCGCACAAAAACTGTACACACAAAGATGTTCACTTTGTGCTTTGTTATTTATAATGACAAATATAAAGTTGTTCACAGTAACAGCATGGGGCGGAAGTTAAGAGTACAGGCCCTGGAGCAGACTGTCCAGATTTGAAACTAAGTTCTGACACTTAGTCAAATGAGCTTGGGTAATTAACCTCCCTGTTATCTTGTCTATCAGCTCACAGGACTGTTGTGAGGATTAAAGGAGGTAATACATGCCTGTCACATAATAAGTGCTCAGTAAACATTAGCTGGTATTATTAAAGCAAAATATTATAAACTACCTAAAGGTTCAATAATAGGAGATTGGTTAGATAAATTCAGAAACATCAAGTTTTGTCTAGTCATTACCTACCTATATATTTATATATGGAAAAAAATCTAGAAATCTAAATATTATATTGTTAAGACTGATTATCTTTGGGAAAGGGGCATGGATTTACAGCAGAGGACTTCTACTTTCTTCCTTTTGAACTGTTCAAATTGGCTTTTTGGTGAGAATTACTTTTGAATCAAAATGAAAACTCTTCATTTTGGAAAAAAAAACTCTTCAAAATGACAAACACATCCTCCTCAGGTGGCCTCGGAAAACACACTCACTGGGCATTGTTTCCACTGCTCTCCTCATCAATGATTCCAGGCACGGCCTTCCCTGCAGCTCGGCTAATTTCCCTTGAAGAAAAGAATTGAAATCTAGTAAATGAGAAAATTTAGGAATTTCAGACTCCATTCATTAACAGTAAGTATGAACCAGATGCAAGGACTCTGCACACTTGTTCAAGATACAATTCTGAAAAATTAAATAAAGGTACACCCACACACCTACTCCTCTTTTGGGAAGCTTGCAAAAGGTAACATGAAAACAGTGACCAGTTCCTCTCTCTCAAGTCCTAAGGGAAGGGTCCATGCACTAGACCCACATTCTAGTCCCGCGTCCTAGACTCTGCATCGTCAGACCCAGCGGAGTGCCAGGCATCTAGCAAGTTCAAGTGTGGAATCAATCATTGTGACTATAGGGAAAAGTTCACAGAGGGCACCTGATGTTGCCCCCTCATGCATTCATTTCCCATTTCCCCAAAGCTCCCAATTATGTTTTAGGATCCAGTGGATCAGAAAAAACTGACCTCATCCCAAGGCTCCAGGGGAGAGAGTATGACCTAGCTATGCCATCAGGGCATTCCATGCCCTCTGCCACAGTGATCGGTTCGGGATGGGCATGTGGCCTAGGCCAGCTCAAACAGGGCAAACCTCAGGACTACTCTTGCTGGGAATGCTGGGACTACAGCATGCTCTCCCACCCAGACGATGTGGCCTGCAGTATGAATCGGGGAACTGTTAAAACTATTCAGCCCATGCACAGAGGTGGGCAGAACGAAGAGAACTGCAAAGAAATGGAACTGGAGCCCTGATGATATCCTGAATCCTTTTGTCAATCTATATCCAAGCCCTGACCTTTTTCTGGGCTTTTCAATCACATGAGTCAAGAAAGTCTCTTGATTGTTTAATCCCATTTGAATAGGGTTTTCTGTTGTTTGCTACTAAATGTATTCTGACTGACAAAAAAGTGAATGTGGAGTAAGATTTCAAAAGATGAGAGGAATATAACTTGATAGATGAGGAGTAATATAATAAAATAAATTATAACGAAATAAAACAAAAAGGTGAGAAAAGAAGAAGGGCCAGGGAAAAGAATGGGTGAGAGGAGACGAGGAAGATTCACGTAGGAAAGATGAATCATTTAAAAAGACATTTCTGCTTTGAACACGCTTACCTGTTCAAGACTCCATTGGAAACTAGAGCTTCTTTAGGATGGAAATACTTATAATATACATTTCTAACCACAGCATCTTTAAGGGAAAAAGAGAGGAAGGTGTATTTTAGATAACAGATATAAGTTTGATATTACAGACACATAAAACTTTGACCCGAACGGAACCCTGGAACTCTGCTCTAATTCCTCTCATTTTATAAGTGGAAGAAGCCTGGGCCCAGAAGGGTCAGACTGCCAGTGAGGCCAGGATGCTGACCACGCACCCTACAGCCCAGGGCTGTTTCCAGTGTACGGTTAGGCCCAGAGAGCTACAATATGAATAGTAAACAGGAAATTACTGCCTCTATTAAAATAGGAAATAATAATAATTACCATTGTTAACCATGATTCCATATTCTTCTAGGAGAAAGTTAATATTGGTGTCAAATCTGGATTCCCCACCCTCTCCGAGCATCACAAGGATATCTCCACCGCCATCAAGGTATTTCTTCAGGACTTCAAACTACACAAAGGACAAAAACAATCTATGAATATACCCAAACGACTTTTGTCCAAAATACTATAAATAAATAAGACCATAAGTAGCTGAAAAATAAACACTTCAAATCTATCAGGCACTTAAATATAAATGTATAGAAGATAACACAAAATCTACTCTCTCTGTAAAATTCCCAAGCATAAAGCTTTAAGCTTAAAGCTCCAAATTACTCTAGCTGAACTGACATTTTCCAAGTTGACTATCTGGACAGCAAACCAAGAGCAGACAACTACTAGCCAAAAGGCTGCTCACAGGTCTCCTCCAATCAGCAGCATCCCTGGTCTTTACCAACTCGATGCGTGTTGTACCTACCCTCTCCTGAAAACCAAAAACCTCCCCAGACATCGCCAAATGTCCCCAGGGGAGGAGGGAGCAAAATCACCCCTGGCTGACAACCGCTGATCGAGACCACACCTCCTCCTCACTGCCAGCCACGGATATCGGGATGAAGGCATTTCCCACCACCCCAGGGAGGAGCTCTGTTCAAGTCACTGACCGATGCAGCCATAGTGAGAAACGCATGCTGTCTGCTTCTCTCTTGGGAAGCTCGCTTCTGCTTTCACACAGCTGGGGCGGGGAGAAAAATCTAGGACTGATCTTGTTGACCCAGCCTGACAAAACCTGGGGAGGGTGGTCTAGACCAAGAGCCTGTCAACTCTGTTTAAACATCCCATCAGAAACAAATTGAACACGCACTCTAATATGCATATACAGTATGTATTTACATAATTATAAAACATACTCCCAAGAGGAAATTTTTTAAGGATAACAAAGATATGAATAATAAACACAATTTCCTTCTGGCGCCCCACTTTGGAAACCACTGGTCCAGCATGGACCAGTGCTGCTACAGCGTGGCCCCTCTTGCTCTTGCACTCCCTGGATTTCCTTCTCTTCTCCACCCCCCTAAATATAAAAAACAGAGTGCAATCATTTACACCATCAAGAGGGCTTGTTCCTGAGTAAGACATAACTTCACAGATCCTGGACTCTGCACAGTGGACTGTCCTGTTCATGGTGATTCTATATAGTTACTTAGCCTTTTTTCAAAATGTTAAATAAAAAAGTGTTCCAGTGTATGTACGTTCAAGCATTAACAAGCTGAAATACACATATTCTTCCAGTGTGTATCTGCTAAACATTTACACTTTGAAGCATATATATTATTTTATAAATCATCTTCCTTTAAGTTCTCTACATTAGTTAGGACATTGACTTTTTTTTTTTAATGGTAGTGGGTTATATTATCTATGCTTTTCAATTCAGGGTAATAAAGGTGGTATTTATAATACAGGTGGACGTTGGTCTGATGGAATTGGAAAGCATGGTCAGGGTCAACAGGAGGTGACTGAATACCACCAAGCAAGTGTGTTGAGCCAATGTCATCAAGGGAAACAGGGCAACACGACAAATTCAGGAGAGTGTCTGGCTGGATTCTAGTGTCTAATATCAGGCATATGATATCTCTTCTGTCACACAAGTTTCTGGAGGACAACATCAAAGAGGGATCATATAGTCCCTGAGGGGTGGGCTGACCCCTTTACTAGTCCTAGGAGGCCAGCAGCAATGACCAGGGAAGCAGTGATCTCTGCCCTGGAGGAAGACCACTGCTCACCAGAGGATCAGCCCAGTAGAAAAAGAAAAATGCAAAGGGATATTGGTTTTTAGAAAGAAGCTAAAAACTTTTCTCCCTTTCCTTCCTACCTCACTCCACCTCTAAAGGGAAGGCTTGGTGCCAGGGACCAGTCTAGTGAGAGGACACTTTATTAGGCTAATTTAGTTCTCTGGAACTAAATCTGCCTCTCAAAGGACTCCCATCTTTTGGAAGTCTCTGCCTTCCATCCCTGAGAGCTTTGAGTAAGGCTTGGCCTGGCACGCATCCCCTCTTGGGAAAAGGCCCAGGCACTGGTCTCTGAGCCTCTCTCTGGACGCTCTTGCCTTCCTGAGGCTGCTTGCTCCTTGACAAAGACCTGGTCACCTCTCTCTTTGCTTCCCTAAGTGGAGAAGGGACATCAGCGGGGAGAAACCATAGTGCTGTGTGAAGCCAAAGCCCAACAAGTAATAAAATATTCCTTTGCAGGCTACATCTCCCTTAGTGTCTCACCCAGTAGGGGTAGCTGGTCACCTCCACATCTTCAATAGTAATTCCTGCTCCTTCTCTCAGTTCACCTCATCAAACGGTTACGTCTATCTGCATGCCCTTCCCAGATGAGGTTGAAAGAAAAAGGACAACAGAAATGCTCCCCTGTGTCCCTCCTCCCTGTGGTCCTCCTCCCTATGGACCTCCTCCTCATGGCCTCACCCAAACTAAGAGCACGACACCTTGGACTGCCTCAGTCTAAGGACCACACTGGTCCCACCCTGCCTTGACCTCCCTACTCCCCACAGTCCTCCCCGAACATCAAGGAACTTCCAAGTTTCTGTGAGAAAGGTTCTTGCTTTATTCTGGGTTTTTTGTTTTTTAATTGTGGTAAAATACACATAACATAAAATTTTCCATTTTAACCTTTTTTCTTTCTGTCTTTTCTTTGGTGAGGAAGATAGTCCCTGAGCTAACCTCTGTGCCAATCTTCCTCTATGTTATATGTGGGTCGCCTGCCACAGCATGGCTGCCAATGAGCGGAATAGGTCTGCACCTGGCAACGGAACCCGGGCTGCCGAAGCAGAGTACGCAGAACTTAACGACTAGGCCACAGGGCCGGCCCCAGATAATTCTATGTTTAATTTTTTGAGGAACTGCCATACCATTTTCCACAGTGGCTGTACCATTTTACATTCCCACCACAGTGCACAAGGGCGCCGATTTCTCTACATCTTTGCCAATGCTTGCTATTTATGTTCTGGGTTTTACGTTTATCACTCTTTGTCTATTTCATGAAATAAAATAAAAATGAGCTTAATTTTAAGTGGCATATTGCTATTTTCAAAGCAAAAATATGGCGAAGAAGTATGGCTCATATTTAAATAGCCTGCACTGTGTCTGGCACTTGACACACAGTATCTCAGTGAATCATCACAACTACTCCATAATGAAGAGAGAGGCGGAGCGGTTACCTTAAGGCCACACAGTAAGTGGTGAAGACGAATTTAAACCCAGCATTTCAGAGTCCATGCTCCTAACTATCTCAAGACATTTCTTCTTTAGGGATATTTCTTACCTCAGCTGCAGTAAACTTTTCCCTTGGCCCGGCTGTAATCCACAGTTTCACCCCAATTAGCTTCTCAGAGGTGATTTCATCTTTTAAGCTAGAAATATGATTTTAAAAGCAAGTGTCAGATCCATAATTGAAACCAATTTGTGAATTACTTTAGCCGCCAGACTGTATGGAAGCAGAGGCTGCACAGGCCCAGCAATGAAGGGATTTAGACATCCTGGTCCAGCCTTTCTCCCAAACTGAGCATCCCTTCTACAGGCCTGCCCCAGAATCATCAGCCTCTGCTCAAGTGCTCCTTACAAGCCAGGCTGTACAAGGTAAACCATGCTGGAGCACAGAGGCCTCCAACCACTAATTCAGTCAGCTCTGCCATTAGCTGGTATGGTTACCCATCTTTACCCCTTAAGAAAAACCACACACACCCACAAAGACAGAGAGATATTCTCATTTTTCCTTTCCCTAAACTGAAGCATTAACCCAAGTTAGAATATGGAGAAAGCTTCTAATCTCTTAAAAAGTTGTGTGTGTATAATCAGAACAACTTTTGATTTGGGATTTGGGGGACAACTTAATAATATGCCAACTGCCACTTTTCAAAAGAGATGTTTTAATAATTTACTTCTGAACGATCTTAAATTGAGCTCCTCCCACCTAAACAATCTATCTCACATAAGAAAACAAAGACTTTTCAGTGTTACCAGTAGGTTATTATTATCACTTAGAAGGGAAAACCATAGACGGTCACCTCTGAATCTTCCAATTACTCCGAAGTCTTTTCTGCATGGATTTATAGCCATTGTTGGTGGTAAACACTTCCTTTTTGTATGCATTGAAAAGAATGGTGCTCCGAGGCTCTTTCTCCATGGTTACCTTACAGAAAGAAGAGGGATCAGAAAAAGGGAAACAATAAACAATACTCCCAAAGAGAGACCCCAAAAGGAATAAATAGTCTACTTCCTTCTAATTTATCAAGAAAGGGTATACAGCTGCAATCTAGCTATGAAATCCCTATAATTCTCAAAGGTTGAGAGTGAAATGAATGATCACAGATGCAGAAACCTAAAGCTGGTAACCCCGGCTCTGGCCTTGTCTCTTGCTCTGGCCATCACCTACCCTTGTGGGAGACCATGTTTCCAACCTGATTCCTTACTGCTAACTACTATTAAGCGTAGGGTATAGTCTTCTAGATTCTTTCTATACATACGTTAACTTATAGTTTTATTTAGGAAATAGGATCTTACCACATGCACTATTCTACAACACATTATTTTCACTTAACCTTGTATCTTTCACATCTTTCCATGTCAGTACATTTGGATCTACCAGATTTTTTTTAAACTCCTGCTCAATATTCCATTTAACGGACATACCATAATTTATTTAACTAGGCATATACTGATTGACATCTGTGTTTTTCCCCAAATTTTTGCTAGGAAAACAGTGCTACAAACACCACCCTTGAACATGTTTTTGTGTACCTGGCATATGTGTAAAATAAATTCCTACCTGTTAAATAACTAAGTAAATTACTTCCAAATTGCCCTCCCAAAAATTGTTACTTCCACTAACACTAATACATTTCTGTTTCTACAAAATCCTATCTATTTCCAATCATTTTCATCTTTGCTAATAAGATAGGCTAAAAACCCCTCTCATTATTGTTTTAACTTGCACTTTGAAATTAGTGGGATGGCCACCTTTCACTGTGTACATTGGCCATTTATATTTCTTCTGATTTTCTTGTTCATATGCTCTAATAATTTTTTTACTGTGTTTAGAATTTTTCTAATTGATCATTAAACAAATACTTCCATAAGTTTGTTTGTCTTTAGATTTAACTTCTGGTGGCTTGTTTGGTTTGGGTGAATTCTGCAGACCATACAAAAATTTTTAAATTTATAGAGTTAAAAGCATTAATCTTTTGCTTTCTGGCTTCTGGATGGCATAACATATTTAGAAGAGTTTTTGCCATGCCAAGATTATAAACATATCCTGCCATGCTTTCTTCCAGTACTTTTGTGATGTTATTTTTTTAACATTTAAAATTTGGTCCATTTGGAATTTATTTTGATGCTCAAAATGAACTTTGTTATTGTTCTTTTTAAATTACTAGAAAGTCGCCTGACACCAATCCATCTTTTCAATGCTAACTGGAAATACCACCTTGACTACATAAAAAATCCCTATAAATTGGATCTTACTCTGAATTCTCTTATATTCTATCTGCCTATAGGTTTCTGTTCAGTTCCATACTATTTTAATTACTATAGCTTTATAATATGTTACAGTATCTGGTGGTGTTGAAGAGCTAATCCCCCTTATTATCATTAATTTTTAGAATTTTCCTGGCTAGTCTCATATATTTATTCCGTCAGTTGAACTTTAAAATCATTGTATCATGTTAAAAAATCACCTATGATCCCACTACAGCTATCTTTTCACGCTCAATTCCATCCATGTGCATGCTTGTTTTCACAATGTGTGCATGCAACATCATATTCTGCTTTCTCCAGTTTTCTGAGAGAAAAGTCTTCTTGATTAGGTTAGTGGTTGCATGATCTATCGCATGGTTATACCATAATGAACAAGACCACTGCCTTCATGGGCATCATTTCAATTTTTTGCCAACATAGATACTACTGAAATTTACACATTTCTGCTTTTGCTATTAATTATTTTTGCCATAAGGCAGATTCCTAACAGCAAGATACCTAGCAAAAGGGGATGAAAGTAAGATGTTATGATTCCTCGTCCAGGACTCTTTCATACTTAGCAGGACGACCAAAAATCTCCCAGCCGGAGGCGACGGAGATTCGAGCCGCGTCCGAGGTCGAGGATCCGGGCCTGCATCTGCGCCGCCGGTTTACTTTACCCCAGCGGACCTCGATTTTCCCTAAGACTGGCCCCGAGGACAGTCCGCCGAGCCCCTTGCCAGCTTCCTGGATGCCTCAACGCCCCGGGTGGCCCTTCAGCGTTGGAGCCCTTCTTACCTGAAGCCCAGCGACCACCATCTTCACCTGACACCGCCCAGCATCCTTGCCAGGTATCCAAGGCCCCTTAGCAACCGTGGAGAGGAAGCGGCGCGCTAGAAAGGCGTGGATCAGGGCGGGGATCCAGCCGACGTGATGACGACAGAACGGAAGTCGCCATTGCGCCTAGAGCGATAGGTGTGGTGGGCGGGGCCAATGCAGGACAGTACCATTAGATTGGCTGGGGGTAGATCCAAACAGAACGTGGGTTACCTTAGGCCAAACATAAACCCATTTCACTTTCTCCTTTAATTTTAGGTATTATTATAGATTGATAAAAATGGTAGGTCCCAAAGGTCCAAACTTGGCTCCACCCCGACTGAGGAGAATAGTGAGGGCTTCCGGCGGGGTAGGGGACGCCCCAGCCTCGATCCCGTGAGCGCAGGCGCAGAGCGCCAGGGCCGGCACGGGGCGGGGCGGGGAGGGGCGGGGCTTCGCCGCTGTGACCCTGGCCCGAGGTCAGACCATCAGGCTTGGGGAGTTGCGGCTTGATGTGCGACGTAGGAGGGTTTCGCCTCCTTGGGTGGCCGAGAAGACTTCCCCGGAGGGTGGGCAGGCTTAGTGGTGAGGATGGCAATAAGAGTTCTCTTTGATTAGCCCCGCATCTCTGAGAGCCACAGCGCCAGGCCCAGGAGATGCCGGTGAACCCGCCCTTTAGGCGTCCCTAGGCAGGCAGTCAGTACCTGGCCAGATCCTACAAAAAAGGTAAAAATATAAACTTTGTGAAGAGAGCTGTGAGGGGCAGGAGCTGGACAGAAAGGCGCCCCAAGGAGCAGAGATGTGAAAGGAGTGGTATTTCACTAAGGCAAAGGCTGGGGAAGGGCGTTCCTGGCAGAAGGAACTGCTTATGCGAAATAGCCATCGACACGTACAGGTTGCCCTGCCATCGCCATGAAAATGGGAAACGAGGCTTCGGTAACTGCAAACAGGCTACCCGTCTCCCAGGGGAGCGCTCCGTGCCTGCCCTGAGAGAGTGCGGACTTGTGTGCAATGCTGCCGCCTCGCTGGCTCAAACCCGGGAGAGCAGAGACTTCTGACAGTCTTGGCTTACGTTTATGTTTATTAGGATCTTCAACATGTATAGTAGTGGGGGTTTTAGGATCTCAAAACACACACACACCTCTTGTTGCCTTATCACAACTACTGTCACTGCAAAGTTAAAAAGTGGGGAAGAGGATAATTGTGGGGAGGCTGTATTTGGGAGCAAAGCTGGATGAATACAGTCTGCGGTTAGGGATAACAATGGCAGTGATGCAGTCCCACTGGAGAGAGTCGGCCGTGCCACCTGAGGGTTGGGACCGGTCTTGGGATCCTTCTGCCTGATGTGCAGTCAGTGTTTGCTAGAAGACCACGAGTACCTGCCCAGAGCACTTCTCCCACTGTTGGAGGTTGTAGAAAGGGCAAGCATTCTCGAATCAGCTGCCACCAAGTTCAATTCCTGGCTGTGCGTTGTACCAGCTGGGTGACCTTGGGCAAGTTGCTTAATACCTCTGAGGGAATGTTACTTATCTGTAAAGTGAGGTTAATAATTTCCAAATGCTGGCTTACTGTGAGCATTGTAGATAATGCATATAAAATTCAGAACGTGCTCAGTAAATAGAGGCATAGCGTGAGCAATTCAATAGCATCATTTTTCTTCATTTTTATTTTCTATCCTGGTAAAAGTTTTGTGGTCTTACAGTCTTAGAACAGATAGAACCCCTTTGCGTTTCGTGATCCGTAGCAGATTGTGTGCTTTCGACAATGCTATCATGTTTCTGACAATTACACTGTCTTGCTTTTTGCTTTGGGAAGTTGGGGGAATTTTTGCCTCTCCCTCATCATGTTCCACGTTTGTCAATTAACAGACACTATTAAGATAGAAATCAAATCAGAGTGTTTCTTGCACAGTTCCCAGCACATGTCAAAGGGTAAGAGTAGCTCTTCCTGACCCAGCTTCGATCTCTAGTAGGTCAGTGTCTGTCATTGGTGTGTTTTCCATGGTCTTCCAGCTTCAGCCCCTATAATTCCTGGGGCAGGGGCTGGGTGAACAAAGATGGAAGGCAAGAGTGGGGCTGAGTTAAGAGGAAAAGGCATTAAAATCACCAGCACATAGTGATGTTAAGAAACATCCCCTCTTGTCCACTAACCAAAAAGCTAATAAGACCACCCTGAAGTAGGTGATGAACCACAGGTTTGTGAAAAAGAAGCCACTTTTCCCTGACATAAGGCAGCATGATCCATCCTACAAGTGTAGGGTGTCCTGAATTCGTGGGATGTTACGTGCTCATGTTCTGTCCAGTCGGAATCACTTTTAGAAATGACTAATTTTGAACACATGGAGCTCCATAGGTGGCCCGAGGGCTCTGGTCACCAAGCCTGCACCAGCCTCCAGCCCTGTCCAAGGCCTGGGCTCCCCATGGCCTCAGACCTGCCAATCACACGGGTGCATGTGAGGTGGAGGACAGCACGAAAATAGCCAGGCTCAGACCATGAGCGTCCAGTTGAATGTCTCCTCTGGAAGACCCCATTTCCCACCACCTAGCTTGTTCCAACCAATTCCTGACTTGGCTCTCATTAGAGATTTTGACAGTCATTCTGCTTGGACCTAATGGCCAGAGTGAGGGGCAGACCACAAAGGTTACACGTGAGAGCTTCTGTGGCTCCAGTTCCCAGCTCTGGCCTTTATTAGCTATGTGACCTTCAGGCAAGAAGCAACTTCTCTGACCCTGTAAAAAGTGGACAGTAATAGTTTCACAGCTGCCACATGAGACAGCACTCCCAGTTCCCCTCTTGACTCAACATCTGGCAAAGCTGCATCCCTGGCCCTAGCTGCAGGGGAGGCTGGGAGAGTCAGGATCTACCTTCAAGCAAGGAACAACTTCTCTGACCCTGTAAAAAGGGGATGTAATAGTTCCCTTGGGGTTGTTTGGCTGAAAATTGATAATAGACTTGAAAGAGTCTGGCACAGAAACTGGATCAGCATAGGCAGGTTTCTGAAGCTGGCTTTGGCCACTTCAGCAAAAAAGGAGTATGTGAAAAGGATCAGAAACTCTCGAAATCATGAGGAAAGCTAGAGAGTGAGGTTCAAGGCTTCCCAGGGATGACAGGAATGACACATGGCACAGATCTGATGAGGAAGCTGCTGCTGCCGCCACTGAATACCAATTGCTGCAATTTGCATAGTCAACACTTCTATACCAGGAGCTCGGTTTTGTGGGTACTGTTACCACAGCTACAACATGAAAGAGAGCTTCCAGTCCCTCCCTTGAGTCAACATCTGGTGCAGGTGTATCCCTAGGCCATATGCCTGGCCCTAGCTGCAGGGGAGGCTGGGAAAGCAGTATCTAGCATTTTCAGCTCCACTCTAAGGGGAGATAGTTATTGCCCCTCATCAAGGCTCATAAAGTAGGAGAGTCCCTGCATATAGGATGGGGTTCAGATGCCAGGCAGACAAACCTAATAACAAAAGTCCAGTACCACCCACAACAAAGAACATAGAAACCATCGACAGAAAAGTAAGAGGATGTTGGGGATACCCTATAGGCTTGTCACATCTCTGTCACTTTACACATGGGGATCAAAATCCAAACACCAAGAGGCCCTCTGGGAAAGAGGTGCTGGTTGTCTACCCCATGTTTTCCCTTTCTCCCTTAGTGTTGGAATCCCTGTGTTATCAGGGGTAGTAATGTGCCCAGCTAATACGACACATCCCAGCCTCCATACAGTAGGATGGGTGGCTAGTGAGATGGAAGGAGAAGTCAAGCCCCCACAAAGGTGGGGCTTCTGGGGGAGCTCTGTAAAGGCGCCCTTTTGCTTTTCCTCCTTTCCTCACTTTTCCTTGCCCAGGACACAGAAGCAATGGCTAGAGCTCTAGTAACCAACTTGAGATAATGTAGCAATCCTACTATTGAAAGCCATTTGCCAAGGATGGCAGAGTAGAAATACACAAAGCCTCTGAGTATCTGATAACCTGTTGTACCAGCCATGGACCACTAACACAGTCTTCTTTTATGTGCTGGTAAAAAATAATCTTATGTAAGCCATTGTTACTTTGAGTCTCTGTTACTAGCGGCTGAAGGTAATTCCTTATGGATACCAGCTGTCTTCACTGGTTTCACAGGTGCTTCTCTTCTAGCAATCCAAGATGGCATCATCCTCTGGTGCATAGGAAAATCCCAGGAATGCGCTTGAGGCCCCAGAGCTACTGGCCATCGTATCGGGAGTGCAGCCGATGGACGTTGACACAGCTTCCTGGGTGAACTCTGGGTCAAAGTGTTTCAAGTCAGCAGGTCCTGCCTGTGAATATAAGCCATCCATGAGAAGGGAACACTGCGGTCCGAGCTGCCGAAGGAACCCACAAGCCCTAAGAGGGATTTTAGGCCTTCGCTCTGAGTGCCTCATGGACACCTTTACTTAACTGTCACTCACCCATGCATTCACATTACTCATTTTATTCTATGAGATCCACTAACCACATCCCAATTCCTCTAACCCCCCTCATACCCTGCCTGTCTGCTGTCAACCCTCAGACAAG
This sequence comes from Equus asinus, assembly GCF_041296235.1. Classification (NCBI taxonomy): domain Eukaryota; kingdom Metazoa; phylum Chordata; class Mammalia; order Perissodactyla; family Equidae; genus Equus; species Equus asinus. Next base: position 34,173,875 of record NC_091804.1, on the reverse strand, counting down.
TCTAGACAACATACACTGACTAACTGCCTACCAGGCACAGTTCATGGCACTAGGAATATAGGAGAAGAAACTAGAGTGGGCCTCTGCTTTCATGGAGCTTATACTATGCAGGGGATAGGAGAATGGATAATAAATGTATACACAAATAGACAATTTTGAGTGTTGATAAGTCTTATGAGGAAGGTAAAATGGGGTAATATGGTACAGAGTGACCAGGCTTGGGGGAAGGCCTGTGTGGGAGACTACAAAAATGGTGACAAATTCTCCATTTCCCATCCAGAGGTGGAGTCTATTTCGCCATCCGTTTAATATGGATTAACCATGGGACTTCCATGGGCCAATGGGATGTTACCAAATGTGATGCAAGCAGAGGCTTGAAAACCACACAGTGGGGGGTGTTCTCTCCTGCTGCACTCGGAACCCTCAGGCCACCGTGTGAACAAGCCCAGGCTAGCCTGCTGGAGTATGAGAGGCCTCGTGAAGGAAACTCCAGTTGCCCCAGCGGCTGGCCACCTGCCAGTCTGTGAGTGAGGCAATTCTAGGTCATCCACTGCCAGCTGACCTGCTAGCTGACCACTGACATCAGAGAGCCCAGCAGAGACCCGCTGGCCTCACCCAAAAAAACCACCCAGCCAGCCCATAGAATTGGAATGAAAAATAGTGTTTTAAGCCACCTAGTTTGGGGGTGGCTTGTTATGCAACAAGAGCTAACTGATACGCCTCTCGCGGAAGCGGCACAGTCTGTGGAGAAGGCTGGGCCACCTGGGTTTTCTGAAGATGAGCAAGTGGAAGGGTCTGAAGATCTGTTCTGATAGGCAAGGCTTAGGCTGTGGCACCAGACCATGGTTTCCAGCTTCTCAAAAAGGTTACAGGGCACAGTGGTCCCAGCCCAGGGCTCAGAGTTCCAAGACCAGAATGTGACTCCCGGTGCTGGCCCTCATTAGCTATGTTTGTTAGACTAGGCAGGTGTTGTCTGTGGGTTGTTTTTTTAAAATAAATGAAGACATTGATGCCACAGAAATTTATTCAAGGCCTCCCAAGTTGTAGGCAACAGACCCAGGAATGCACCCCCAGTAGGTCTCACTCCAAAGGCCCAGCATTGCATTCTATTACCTCCCTGGCTAGTATTTTTTATATCAATCCATCTCCAGGGTGTATGTTCAATATTATCCTCAGGGTCTTTTTTAAATCCCCAGATGAAGAAACTTTTCAGGTGCCCAGACTGAGTGTATCCTATCTGACAAATGTTGTCAAGAGTCTGGTGCTCAAAGACACGTTCATGAACAGGTAATTCACCAGAGGAAAAATGTAAACAGTGAGTTAACATTGGCCGTGTTTAGGGATGTGTGCAGACTACTTGGATGGAGGGGGCTTGACACTTCACAGGTGACCGAGAGAATGTCCCACGCCCACCTCAGATGGGGCTCCTTTCACTCATACTACCACGGCTAATTAACACCAACAAACTAACCTCCTTCACCATAAATCAAAGAAATATAAACTAAAACAATACAAGAGGCCATTTTTTTTTTAAAAGATTGACACTTGGGCTAACATGTGTTGCCGATCTTTTTTTTTTCCTTCTTCTTCTCCCAAAGCCCCCTAGTACATAGTTGTATATTCTAGCTGTAGGTCCTTCTGGTTGTGCTATGTGGGACGCCACCTTAGCATGGCTTGGTGAGCAGTGCCATGTCCAAGACCAGGATCCAAACCAGCGAAAACCTGGGCCGCCAAAGCGGAGCGTGTAAACTTAACCGCTCGGCCACGGGGCTGGCCCCCCATTTTTTTACCTAATGAATTCGCAAAGTAAAAAACAGCAACGACCTCGTATGCTGCAGAGAATAAGATGAGAATTCTCCAGCAGATGCTGCTGGCAGGAAGTGGTCTGTGCTCCCTAACACACAGTGAAGGCAGTCGAATCAAGAACCTAAAAACGTTCACGTTGTTTGACCTGGTAATTCCCCATCTGGAATCCATCTTAAGGAAATAATCAGAACTCTGGGCAAAGATACACACTTAAAGATGTTCATCAGTACATTCTGATAAAGGAAACTTGATAATAACCTAGAGTTCACCATTAGGAACATGGTCGAATAAATTATGTTACCAACATAGGGTTGAAATATTATCCGGCCACTCAAAATGATACTTATAAAGTTTTATATGACTTGGGGAAATAATAACATGGTTTTTAGCTAAAAAAAAAAAAAACAGGAGGAGACAATATCTCTCTATATAAAGTATGACCTGTGTAAAAAACACATAGAAAAAAGACTGGAAGGAAACATGCCAGTGGTGGTCTCTCTTGGATAGTGAGATAATAAGCTTTTTTTCCCTGCTGCTTTAAACTTCTGTTTTGCACACTTTCTACAATGAATACATGTCATTTTTATTATCAGGAAAAAAGCTAAACATAGAAAAAAATAATCTTTACAAGGCTTGGCTCTGGGGGTGCTACATGACACAGAGCACTTTAAAGACTATATTGGGCTCTGCAAGGAGGGTTGTTGGTGCTAAAAATTAAGGAGTGGCAGCTGGGTTCGTCATGCAGCGCTGAACGAGCAGTCGGGACTTCTGGGTTCTAGACCCAGTTCTGCCTCTAACTTACTGTGTGGCCTTGGACAAATCATTGAGCCTCTTGGACCCTCGGTTTCCCCTTCTGTAGATAGAGAGTTGGTCCAGAGACCCTCCAACTCCCACCAGCCCTGGGAATCCAGAATCTAGGATCTGGTGACCTCTTACCACATTTGGGTTGAAGGGTGGAGTCAGCCTCTTGTGGTACAAGTCATCCCAGTTTATGGGGCTGAAGAAAACATGGGTCTTTATCTCCAGCTGCAGGAAGACGGTACTGATCAGAAGTAGCCCTCCCCATAGGCGCTCCCACAAGGCCTGGCGCTCCGACTCTACCGGGAACTGGCTGGCAAGCCCTAAAACCTTTACTAGGAAAGCAACTTGCAGTTCAGCTGATTTCCTGGACAAAGGGGCGTCTGCAGCCAGGCGTCTCCCTTTTGCCATCATCCAGCACCCAAGCCCTTCTCCCCCATGGCATGTGTTTATTCTACATCTATTTACTGAGCACCTGCTCTGTGCCAGCACCATGGTTGGCTTTGGGGGTATGTCAGTGAACCTGCCCCCAGGGGTCCCAGGGCATCTTGGGGTCCTCTCCCCCCTATTCTGCCTCAGTGCATCTTGACTCTTCTAGAATGCAAACCGGAGAAATAGACCAAGTCAACTCACTGAGGAAGGTTTGAGAAATAATACCCCAAGAAAAGCTGCAGGTTCCCGGAGACCCAGAATTTAGGACTCAGCCCTGGGCACGAGTCACCACTTCTTTCCTAATCAAAACCAATATTGGCACCAACTTCCTCCTGTCCCAGCAGGACGCTCCCTCTATCTGTGTTTCTCCAAGAATGATTCTCTGACTCCCTCTCTCAGAAACCCCCTATCAGATCTTGTTAAAAAGCAAGATCCAAAATGTCTTCAGAAGAATACCCAAGAAACTGTTAAGACTGGTTGCCTCTAAACTAAGGAACTGGGTGACTCGTGGGACTTGTTCTGAATGTCCTTTGAATTTTGATCTGTGCGTATGTGTACCTTATTTAAAAAATCATCCATGCTTTTTAAGTTGCAAATTTCCCCTGGGAAGAAGGGGACCAGTCTCCATGAAAGCCCTGTTCTGTCAGCAGGCCAGGCATGGGTAGGCAAATGCCCTAATGTTATTACACTTCACAAGATCTGCAAGTGGCACCAGCATTTAAAAGGCACTCACTATGTGCCAGGCACTGGCCGAAGTGCTTTGCATATGTTAATTCATTCGATCTTCATAAGCTATGAGCTAGATGCTATTATTACAGGTGAGGAAACTGAGAGGTTAAGCAATTTGCCCAAGGTCCTGGGACTAGGAAGTGGAGGAGAAGGGATCCTGAACCAAGGTAATCTGTCTCTACCATCTCTATCATCCATGCATCTCAACCACTATGCTGGAAGAGAAAACAAACTTCCAAGAAGAAAGGTACTGTGCTCTTCTTTTTATAAATCCAAATTATCTTCTGTTGAGTAGAGAATGTAAGATTATTTTTAAAGCTACTTTAATAAAAAACATACCAGGAATTTGTTAAGGGAATGGACTGTGAATTATTTATCTTTATATCCTGCCTGCCCAGCCTGGACACTGGCAAGGAGGAAGTGCTCATATTTGTGAAATCTGTGATATTTGTGAAAAACAAGCCCAGTCCACTCTCTGCACAGAAGCCAGAAGAATTTCTTAAAACTTAGATTGGGTCTTGCTTCTTCCATGCTCAAAATACCCTAAAGCATACCACTCTCCTTCTTGTTCCCACCCCAGGACTTTTGCACCTGCTGTGCCCTGCATCCAGTATGCCTCTGCCAGCTCGCTGCAGTGGCTCTTTCTCATCCTTCAGGGCTCAGCTTAATTGTCACCTTCTCAGAGAGCATCTCCCTGACCAGACCAGTGTGAATTCAACCCCTCCCCTTATTGTCTATCTCAGCTCATTGTTCATTTCTTTCCTGACACTTGTCACACTCTCTAATAATTGTATATATTTGTTTGTTGTCCGCCTTCCCCCAATAAACCTAATAAGGTCAGAGACCCAGTCTATTGATTCCCTAGCTCCTATCTCAATGCCCGGCACATGGCAGGTGCTCAGTCAATACTGCTTGAATAGTAGAACTAGACAGAAGGAAGTTAACTAGCAGCAGCAGCACCTGTGAGTTTCTAAATGAATGAATTTGCAGTGCCTGGTTTTAGAGGAAAGCTGGATGCGTGTCACTGCGCTTCTGAGCTGCCTCTGCAGGAAGCTGAGGGCCCCACGAGGGGCCAGTGCTCCACCGGCAGGTCACCTACAAAGTCTGCTTTGGAGCCCAGCCGCTGCCTCTGGTCCTTGTGGAGAAGAGCTTGCAGGAGGTCGCAGGCGGCCACCGTCCGGCCCCCAGGGATCTGGAGCGGCTGGTGCAGAATGTTCTCATACATCTGGGACACATCTCGGCTGTAGAAGGGCGGCTGGTGAGAGAGGGAGAGAAGCTAGGGGATCATTCATGCTATGGTGGGCACAGGTCTCAGGGAGACTTGGAGCAAAGCTGGGTAGCTGGAAAGATTCAGCCAGACCCGTCTCGTGCAGTGCCTCACGTGGCAGATTGGAGTGAGACAGAGACCTCGGACTTCCAGCACAGTGGAGAGGGCTGCTGGGAAGGCTGGAAGTCTCTCCCCACCAGCGTGAGGCGTGTGGACCTCCCAGGAGCACCCCCAATCCCATCTCTCTTAATCCTGCTTGTGCACCAAAGTTAACACTTTCCCCGTCATCATTTCATCCCAGCCTCACAACCATCCTCTGAGACAGGTTGTAATTTTTCAATGAGAAAACAAGGCTCAGAGAGATTAAGCCACATAGCTAGGAAGAGAGCCAGGCCCCAAACCGTATCCAGAGTCCACTTCTGTCTCCTGATGCTCCCTTCCCGCGTCCTCTGCCAGCTCTTCCTTCTCCTGACTCCACAGAGCCTGTTTCTTCCTATCCACCAAGCGATGTTGGCAAAGCCACCCCGGAGTAAAGCCTGGCCTGTGGCGAGTCCACACTTGCCTCCATCTAAGTGTGGGATTGGGCTGGGGGCTGGTTCAGCAACCTACCAGCACTGTGACCTTTCTGGGCCTCAGTTTCCCTCTAAGTAAAATAACAACTTCCTTTCCTGTAGTGCTGGCCTCCAAAGGCTGTTTTCAGGTACCAAAGGTAAAAACATGTGTTGTAGACAGTAGAGTGCTGGACTAATATTACTGAAAAAATATACATAATCCTTGTATTCACTGTGGCATCATCTCTTTTAGCTTCAAGTGGACAGAGGGCTTGTTCAGTTCCCTGAGCAGAGCCTGAGCAGACCACACAAGGGAGAGATCAGCCCCCATCTCCCCCCAAAGGCACGTGTCCCTTGCAGACAGCTACCCCACTCACCAGGCCGTGCAGCATCTCGTAGAGAACTGCCCCCAAGCACCACCAGTCCACTGCCCGATCGTAAGGCTCTTTACGAAGCACTTCTGGAGCCAAGTACTGTTGAGGGGAAACACACTTATCTGAAAGACCCTCAGCCTCAGTTTCCCTATTTGTAGACAAGGCACTTGGAGGCAAAGATACTCAGGGGTTGATCCTGCTGTGATATTCACTTGGCTATGCATGTGTTCATTCAGCATCCATTCACCAAAGGCCTGCTTTGTGCAGGGCCCCTGGCCAATGTGCGGGGGACATAGATCAGGCAGGATGGCCCTGTATGGTTGTATATATCGTACACCACACAAAAGGCCCAGCCAAATGGGTAAAGGGGGCTGGCTGTGATCCACTCACCAAGCCATTACTCTAGTACAGGGCTATATCTGGCAACTTTATTTGTGTTTAAAGGGATAACTTTTTCTAATTAGCCTGCCCAGCGCGGGTGCCTTTTTCTAATTTGCACAAAAGCATCCAGTCTGTGTCCCGGGCATAGGAAAGCCCTGGGAGTCCTCCCAGTGCAGTGCGGAGACGGTAACAGGTAAAGTGTAAGGAAATGGGGCACATACTGTACTGGAAACCTTAGTAACGGAGGCATGGAGAGGAGTCAGGAGAGAGGAGGCGACACTTGAGTTCCTATTGACACATGAATGCTGCCGTGTGTCTGTGCCTTGCACAGGAGAGGACCCGAGGCAGAGCTGTGCTTTCTGCCAAACCCAAGAGCTTGGTGACCTCTTAGCCTGGTGTCTCTGCCACTGAGGAAAGGGGTCTGAGCAACAGACAAAGCCACTTTGAGAGATTGTGTGGGTCTGGGGAAGGGCGGGGAGTCACACAGACCTGAGCCCTACTTGCTGTGTGGTCGCAGGCAGGTCATTTAACCTCCCAGAACACTGCTTCTTCATGCACAAAATGGGGACGCAGAATCCCTCCCTGGGGGCTGTTTCAAGGATATGTGCTAATATATGTGGAATATCATATATGCGTAGGCCCTTAAACAATGGGAGCAAATGTGCTTACTCTTATTTGTGCTCCCTGGCACCCTGGCAGTGGCTGAGTTATGGAAGAGATGACGTGTTGGGGCCACACGTCTCCCACAGGAGCCAGGGTGCCATATCCCCTGCTGCCCGCCCCTGGCAGTGTCCAAGGAAGGGATGGCTGTGCTGTCAGGCTTTGGGAGGCCAGCTCCGTCCGGCGGACACCCTCCCGTACACAAACACAGGCAATGGCTCCTGCTCTGAGAGGTCATCTGCCCATCGGCTACCTGGAAACTAAACTGAGGAGGCTCAGCTGAGATCTGAGACCCAGATTTCCAGGCATATGGAGAAACACAGAGCAGCTCAGGTCCTGATCCATGCCAGGACAGGAAGAGCTTCTCAGTCCTTCAGCCTCAGCCCCCTGCCTCCACCCACACATCTGTCCAAGCCACTGGAAACCCCTTCGGGTCCAAGGTCCAAGGGTCAACACTGGTGGGAGTCCGAGGAAAGGTTTTAGCCCCAAGGACACTGGGAGGCCTTGGCAGGAGGGACAGACATGTGAATTACTGCTGAGACTCACAAACTTTAACCCTCCAGGTTCCTGGTGGCTGGAAGAGGGCGGTGGAGCAATGTTTTCCACTTGCAAGCCCTGATCATAACTGTCAGGCCAGGCCCTCCTGTTGCACATGGACTTCACCCTGTGGGGCAGCGCTGTAGCCACTAGCCACATGTGGCCACCGAACACTTGAACTGTGGCTGAACTGAGCTGAGATGAACTGTAAGTGTAAAATATACACTGGATTTCAAAGACTTAGTTAGAAAAAAAGAATAAACGATCTCAACAATTTTATAATGATTTCGTGTTGAAATGATAACATTTTGTATATATTGTTTCAATGAAATATATTATTAAAGTAGTTTCACCTGTTTCTTTTTACTTTTAAAACGTGGCTGCTGGAAAATTTTAAAGTGCATGTGTGGTTTGCATTTCTGTTTCTCTACCTATTGGACAGCACGGCTGCAGAGCTTCACCAGCAGCTGGCCGGGTCCCAGCAGCCCCTAGAGCTGGTGCCCCCATTACACAGATGAGAAAACCAAGGCTGAGTGCACAGCCAGCTCAGGGGAAGTGCTAGGTGGAAGGAGTGAGCCCTCTCACGGGTAACCTGTTGGCTCTAAGGAGGAGCTGTGGTATTAACCAGGCATGGCTTGACCTCTCCTAGGAGGCTGAGCTTACCTCGGGGGTGCCACAGAACGTGGATGTGGTCTCCTCGGGCTCTACACCCTCCTTGCAGAGGCCAAAATCCGTCAGCACCACGTGTCCCTGAAGTGGAGGGGGCAGGGGCAGGAGGGTTGTTTATGATAAAGGGACTGCCAGGCTTAACCCCAAAGCCCAGATGCCACACTGCAGGGCAGTGGCTGTGGGGTCTGATGCCCTTGGCACAGGTTAGAGGCCCCACTCAGAGACCCAGGGCTTCTAGACTGAATGCCAGGAGTAGCACAGGGGGCCAGGTGGGGGATGGCATTCCACTGTCTGCTCGCGGCTCATCACTGACCCAGACCCACACCCTACATCAGTGGCAGCTCCAGAATGTCCTTGCTGGAGGGGCCTGGTGGCAGCAGCCCCCTTGACCCAGAAAGCAACCATACCTTGTGGCAGCTGGGCAGGAGGGTGAATGGTAAGGTCGTAGAGTGAGTGGATACTGTTGGGCTCTGCCCAGAGCCCCTCTTTAGGGGCTGTCATGCCCATCCCCCCATGCTGGGGCATTGCCCTCACCCACAGTTATGCCCCCTCAAGGGGCAATCCCCATCTAATGACTGGCCAATGTAGGAGCACAAGCACCCAGCCTCCTTGCCTCAATTTGGAACAGTTCTAAAGAGCCATCCCAGCTCGGGCCCTCTCCACCCATGTGAGGCCAGCCAAGGCCTCACTTGTCACCACAATGCAGGCAATCTTTGCCCTCTGCCCAGTCCTGCCTCCTGATCCCCTTAAAGGTGGATCTCTTGAAAGTGTTCCCCAATAAACCTTCTGCACCCAATGCTCCATCTCAGTGTCTGTTTCCAGGGAACCTGGTCTAAGACTGAGGGACTACAAAACCCGTGAGCCTCCACCTGGCTCCACCCCCGCCCCCCACAGACCTTCTATACACACACACACACATATGTATACATGAATACGTGGTGCATGTATACGCGCTTGTACACACGCATAGGTACACATGCACACACATATTTGAATGCATCACTACCCATATGCACAATCCATGCATGTTGATGCACACACGTGAGTACACAGCATACATGTGCAGCTATGCACGCACACAAACACACACATCCTAACCTGGCAGTCCAAGAGGATGTTCTCTGGTTTCAGGTCCCTGAAGAAAACAAGAGAAAAGAACTCCTTAGGGTCTCAGCCACTTAGTGAGGAGAGTTGGGGACCCGGGCTCCTGGCAGGAGCACTATTCACAGAGGCTCATGGAGATGCAGAGGGAGAGCCCAAGGAGGATGGGCACCTGATCCTAGAAAGGAGGAGGCTCCCATCCCACCCACCCTGTGGGCCCCTCCGCCTCAGATAAAGGACCTGGTTCACCAGGATTTCATTAAGATGTAGGGGTCCACACAACGCCTGGCTGTTGGGGCAGAAGGGCCAGGCCTAGCTCTGTGCCACAGGCAGCCCTCACCTGTAAATGATGTTGAGGGAGTGCAGGTAGCCGATGGCACTGGCCACCTCAGCGGCGTAGAACCGGGCCCGGGGCTCCAGGAACCGGCGCTCCCGCTGCAGGTGGAAGAAGAGCTGGAGGGGCAGGAGGTGGGTGAGAGGGTTTCCTGGGGAACTCCAGCTCCTAGAGTGCGGTGGGGGAGGGGGGAGACAGCTGGCCAAATCACCCCTTCTCTGAGCTGCAATGTACTCAGACAAAAAAGGTCACACTGGGGCCAGCCTGGTGGCGCAGAGGTTAAGTTCTCATGCTCCGCTTTGGTGGCCTGGAGTTCGCCGGTTCAGATCCCGGGTGTGGACTTACACACCGCTCATCAAGCCATGCTGTGGCAGGCATCCCACATATAAAGCAGAGGAAGACGGGCACGGATGCTAGCTCAGGGCCAGTCTTCCTCAGCAAAAGAAGAGGAGGATTGACGGTGGATGTTAGCTCAGGGTTAATCTTCCCCAAAGAAAAAAAAAAGGTCACACTGGCCCCCACCCCATAGAACAGTTGTGGGTGTCCAAAGGGTCCGTGGGAGAGACTAATTAGCATGGACTGAGCACCTACTGAGTTCTGGGCTCCAAGCCAGACCCTTTCACCTCTCTTAGCTTGTTTCATCCTCAAGACTACCTTCAAGGTATCAAATAGAAGCTAGTTTCATGTAAGAGGAAGCTGGGAGGGGTCAGAGCAGTCAGGTGACCTGCCCAAGGTCACGCAGCTCGGAAGTGGCAGAGCTGCCGTTTGAACCTAGGTGGTTCAAAGACGTGTTTTTTCTCCAACTCGGGCAATAAGATCATTATGGCTGTCAAACTGAGCCCAGGTTAAGTCTGCCTATGGGCCAATCGCTTTGGTCTATTTTTCTGGCATGAAAGCCCTTTACCTCCACCAGGGGACTTAGGGATACACGACTAAAACTCCTCTCTTGGCATCAGGTCAAAAGTCATGAGGTCACACAGGTTAAGTCTGGGGCCACTTGCGGGGGGGCCCACCAAATATTTATGATCTTGCCCAGAGAGACAGAGTAAAGTCCAGGAGGGAGCCCAGCATATCCCAGCTGTGCTTCTTGGGCATCAGGTGGCCTCAGTGGGCATCAGGTTTACCACAGTGACCAGTCACCCCCACCCAGCGGCCTATGGTGTGAAATGGGGGGCATTGGAAATCTCAACCGCAGAGCTCCTGTAACATCAGCCTTTCCCAGGTGCACTGAAGTGAGGCTGGGCAGCTTTGCCTGGGGAAGTCAAGAAACGATCAAGGCTAGGCGTCAGACCTGCGTTCAAATCCTGGCTCTGTCAAGTCCAGGCTGGGTGGCCTTGAGCCAGTGAGTACCTCCTGAGCCTCGGTTTCTTCAGCTACAAATGGGTCTGTTGTAAGGATGTGGTGGGATGATTCCAGAACCTGGTGCACAGTGGGCATGTGGGATGGGTAGCTCCCAGCTAAGAGTTGGCCATGGGGAGCCTCCCTGCTGGCCCACTCACCTCTCCCCCGTTGACATAGTCCAGCACAAAGTAGAGCTTCTCAGGCGTCTGGAAGGAGTAGCGCAGGCCCACGAGGAAAGGGTGCCGCACATTCTTCAGAAGCACGCTGCGCTCCGCCATGATGTGGCTCTGCTGCGGAGTCACAGACCGCGGCCCACATCACAGCCCACTGCAGCCCGTTACCCCGGCTCAGCCCACATGGCCTCCCTGGTGGGGGCTGCCCTGCCCAGGACCTTCTCATGCTCCTGTTCAAACACCTACTATGGCTCCTTATTGCCCTCAAAGCCAGGCCCAGGTTCCTTGCCTAGTATTCAGGGCTCTTCATGGTCAGCCTCATCCCTGGCCAGTCCATGTGGGTATAGCTCCAGCCCTGGATCAGAAATCCCTGCCACCACCGCTCCAAGGTGACAGCAAAGCATGCAAACACTGCATAAATGAGTCAAGGAGAATCTCTGAGGAAAGAGGCCGTGCACTGTCCACATTCGTGCCTTTTTCATGCCGCTTCCCCTGCCTCGACCCCTCTTTCAGGCCAAGGAATCCCACCTTCAAGGCCTGCTGCAAGGCTACCTCCTTCGCAAAGACCTCCCCTTCCCACTCCCACGACGTCCCTGTTCACGTTAGCGCCTCATCTGAGTCCTCTGGCTTGGGATTCAGCCCTCACTCAGGGCCCGCTCTACCCTCCTCTTGGGGCTGGTGTTAAAAAGACTCAAGTCAGCTGAAGCATCTAGAACTCCAGGATGGCTCTGGCTCGAAGGGCCTTTGGAGAGTGTACAGTGTGACCCCATATTGCACAGATGGGGGGCTGGCACCTAGACAGGGCAGAGGACTTGTCCACTACGGAGCCCTGAATTTCCCAGGGGAAGCAGAAGGCCGGGACGGGGTCCCCCCGAGGGCTCTGTGGGTGAGCCGGTTGGCCTGCCTTCCTTGAGAAGGGTCAGCATCCTGGGCACCACATGGCTGGCTGCCTGTTGTGACCCCCTCTGCACCCAGCCCCCTCAGAGTCGGGACCCATCTTGGGAAACTACCCTAGGCTGGGGCTAGAGAAGCAGGAGAGGAAATGCCTGTGCCCAAGCTCTGGTACCTCTTTCTTCTTTAAGATGGACTTTTTCTGCAGCACCTTCACTGCGTAGAATGTCCCATCAGACTTGCGCTTGGCCAGGAGGACCTGAGCAGACGCACAAACGCAAGGCCTGCAGGTGACTCCTCGGGGCTTTGGCTTTCTCGACAGCCCCCAGCCCCAGCCCTGTGTCCATGACTCTGCAGGTTGTGAGCTCCCTCTTGAACATGCAAGTGACGGACAAGGGGCGGAGGAGGCCGGAGAAGGGGAGGCCACCCACCCTCATATGTCACTCACCTTCCCATAGTTACCTTTGCCAATGACTTTGAGGAAGTCGAAGTCGGTGGGCCGGGCACTGGGGGAAGAGAGAAGAACATGGGTCAGTATTTGTGAGCCTGGGAACCCTGGTGCCTGAGTTCAAGCCCAGGCTTCTTTTTAACTTTGAAGCTGGGGGCTCCAAGGAGTTCTCTAAGAGCCACGGCGCCTGGCTGCTGAAGAATGCCACGTTCTCTCAGCCAAGAGGGCGCTTGTAAGGCCAGCCCCTGCCCCTGGGGATCTCATGGTTGAGTAAACAACAGGCAAGTTTGGGAGAAAAACAGTCATGACTCACAGAAGGAGAGGGATCTGGGCCCCAACGCCTGACATGGGCCTGAAGGGTGCAGGGAGATGCTAACAACTCAGATTTTGGGGACATTCCAAACACAGGGCTCAGCACCGGAAAAGGCTGGAGAATTAGTGGGCGATAAAGCTTAGGGATGGTCCTGGGCCCAGATGGCAGAGGGTCTTGAAGCTAGACCAGAGAACTTGGATTTTGTTGTCAAGGCAAGGGGAGCCAGGTATGAGGGGAGCCGGGGAGGAAAGCTGCTTGAGAGACAAGAACTCACTTTGGGTTGGCTGAAGGCCCCAGGTTGATGTTCCCATTGGCCCTTGAGGGCTAAAGACATTTACAGAAAGAGTGATTAAGATCCGGTCCCTACTCCTTCATCCCTCCCTTTCTCCTGTCCCAGGCCCTGCTCCCTTCTCCAAGATCTCTACTAGCCTATCTTCCTGCCTGCCTGCCTTCCTTCCTTCTTCCCACCCCTCTACCCAACCACCCACCGATCCACCATCTCACCTGCCTCTCACAATAGACTTGGGAGGCAGCCAGCTCTTGTGCCAATTGTGAGGGTGAGGAAACCGAGGCCCAGAGAGGAGCTGTCCAAGGACCTACAGGCAGCCCCACTGGCTTTAGAATCCAGGGGTTCTCAGGGCCAATCCCATGATTTTTCCACCCCATTTACTTCTTGAGGCCCTTGCCCAAGGCTCTTCTCTATTTACCCTAAAAATGGCCCACCTCTGTGAGCTCACAGTGACCCCGCTGGCCCCCCAGTCCTGGTCTCGGGCTGCCCACCAAGCTGGCCAGTGCTTCCACAGCCTTCCTTAGCCGTGGGAGGAAGTGAGCCCCCTGATGGTGGGTGGGGGAACCAAGACCCACTCACCTGCGGACTGGGGGTCCCCGCCGGGCTAGAGTCCATTCTGTAGCAGTGATCAGGTGGGCTCTGGGGGCACAAGGAGGAGCAGGCATGAAGAGCTGTTGTTGGGGAGTTCGCGTCACTGTCTAGGGCTTCAGGCACCGCTGCCCTCTCCTCCCCTCCCTAACCTCTAACCCGGTGTACCAGCCACAGCCTGAGAGTCTCCTACCTGAGACGAGCAACCCCTGCATGGGACAAGAACTGATATCCCCAGGACCCAGCCCTCTCATCAAACATCTCAGGAGGAAGAGAGGGAGGACAGTCAGAGGTGGCCCCTCCCAGGCTGAGTCATTTTAAGCACTGGGGGCAGCCAGGGCATGATCCTGGAGCCAGGGCAGCTCTGGAAGTCCAGGATGGCCAGGGCTGGAAGGACCCTGCAAAGGATGAAGTCTGAACCCTTTCCCCCTCATTTCATAGGTGGGGAGCCTAACGCCTACAAGGGGACTTACCTAGGTTCACACAGCTTGTGAGGGGCAGGCTGAGCTCCCCAGGCTCCTAGACAGGCATGCTCCAACCCCGAATTCCGGTGGGCAGCCCCAGGCTGGGCTCTGTGCTATTATCTCCCTGCCACAAGGACTTCCACCTAATGCCCCTGGAAGCGCAGATGCTCTGGGGGCCTTGGGTCAGAGCCACGGAGAGACCCAAGACAGGCCAGAGTCTATTTGAGAATAAACAGACCAACTGGTCTATGCGGCCAGGAGCATAGTGTCTTCCCTGCCCCCGCCCTGCAGGGTTGGGGAGGCTGGTGTGTCCAGCCCCAGGCTCAGGGTGCCCAGGGCCCCACAGCCCCACCGCTGCTTGGAAGGTCAAGTCCAAGAGCCAAGACCTCATCTGAGAGCCCAGTTGCTTGTGGGGGCTGCCGGGTACTGTGCATCCCAAGACCACAGCCTTGGCGTTTCATGGGGCCTGGGCTGCAGCCTGGCCTTTTTGGGTAGAGACCACCCATCTTTACCAGGGGGCTCCTGGAAGTACCACCACAGCTGAGAAAGTGACCACAAGCAAAGGGAGGAATCCCCCAGCCCAGCCTGCTCTGAGAGGCCCAGCCCTGTGGAGCCCTGAGGGAGCCAGCTGCAGGACTGCCCCAAGAAGGAGTGCAGCCTGGCCCCAGCCAGTGCCCCGTGGTCTGTGCTCCTGAAGACAGCCCACAAGGCTGCCACTCCTGCTCCTAGGCTGACCCTGAAGGCCCCTCTGCCAGGCCCTGGCATCCCTGGCCCCACATACCTGCCCAGCCTGAGGAGAGGCCACTGACAGAACCAGCAGTTGGAGCCGGAGGACGGCCAGTGGATAAGAGAGCCTCTCTCTGTTCTCCCAACAAGGGCCGAAGTGTCTGTGCCTGGTGCCGGCCTGGCCCCAGCACCCAGCTCAGAGCTCCCGGAGGCAGCAAGGGGGCTGCTGATGTCACGTGGGATCCAGCAGAGCTTAAGAGGGACCAGAGACCTCTGTTCCCTTGGGGACGTCGCCTCCCCCTGGGGGGTGGGTGGAAGGGGCTGGGCAACAGCTGCGGGAGGGCCCTGGATATGCTTGGGGCTTGTTAGAATGTGTGAATGTGCGGGTCAGGCTGTGTGGGTGGTGTGCGTGTGCAGGCGTCTCCTGTATTGGTGTGCTTCAGTGTGTCTGTCTGGTGTCTGGTGTCAATGTGTCCTGTCCATCAAAGTATTTGTGTGAGTGTGTACGTCTGTGTGTAGATGACTGTGCGTGCTCTGCTTCTTGGTGTGCATCCGTGTGGCCGTGTTATGATTTCGTCCATGTGTCTCTGCATCTGTGACCGGGCTCTCACTTTGCGTGTGCACAGATGCGCCCCAGTGAGTCTCTGTAGTGTGTTGACATGTCAGTGTGTATCTTTCCATCTGTTAACGTGTTGTGTGTATGTGTGTGAGTCTGCGTGTGGGTGTCTACATGTGTGTCTGCAGATGAGCATGGTCGTCTGTTAATATGTGTGTAACAGTGTAACCACATGTGTATATAGAGGTCATTGTGTATCTGTGTTCATATTGGCACACATCCGTAAATTTCTGTGTGTGTGTATGTGTAGGGGCCTGTCGGTAAGATGACATGCTCCGCAGGGCATAACCAAGACTAGCGCAGCCCATCTGGGGCTGGAGATGAGGTTCCAGAGACCTCGGCCATGGCAGCTGAGAGCACTTTGTCCCCAAGAGCCTGCAGATGTCTCAGAGCCCTGGTCTGGCTTAGCCCGGCTGGCCACGGTCTTTGACTGCTTGGCCCTGTGAGCCTGTCCCTGCTGGCCCTCCAGGCTCTGGCCTGCTGTCTCCAGGGAAGGCTGGTTGTCCCACAGCTCTCTGGCTGTGTGAGAGACAGGAAAAGGGTCCCAGCTGGCACCCAGGCTCATGAAGACCTTGCTGCCTGGTGCGATAATTAGGCACTCACGGGATCCCTTCCTCTCCCCTGAAGCTCGTGAGGGGGGTTCTGGGGAATGAAGGAGTTGACAGGGCCCCACACAGCCCCTGCCCTTCTGGAACTTACTGTGAGCCTACCATGTGCCACACCCAGACCTCAGCAATTCACCACAGTAGAGGGTCCATGGGGCTGGGGCCGCGGGGGTTGGACAGGGAGGGACCTGAGCCCAGGGGCCTCGGGGTTCTCTGTGGGCTCTCAAGTGCTGGAGACCCAGGGGTGTCGGCCAAGGAAAACCCAAGTGAACAATATCAGATCCTTCCATCTCTCAACAAAATAGATATGTTGAACCAATACACAGATGGGCAGGATGTTGTGTTGACAAAACATATCCAGAACAAGGACGTTTCTTTTCAATCACAGGACCCTGATGGGGCCTTCATTCAGCAGCACTGCTTAAATCAGGAAAATAATAGTGACAATATTAATAATAACCTAATGTCCCACCACAGGGCACTTCAGAATACCCGCTGGCAGTAGCAGCTTTCTCTCTTGACCTTACATTCCTCTCCAGATGTTGTCCCATTGCTCTGTTTCCTGTTTCAGTGAAACTCCTTGAAAGAGTTGTCTGGACTCAGTCTCCACTCCTCCTTTTCTTTCTTGAACCCATTCCAAAGTGGCTTTCATCCCAACGCACCACCAAAACAGTGGCCTTCTGTGTGCCAGAGCCAGTGACGCACGCTTTGTCCTCATCTCACTCAGCTTCTCTGAGGATTTGGCCCCCTTTTCCCACTTGGCTTCAGGAGCTCCTGGCTTTCCTTCTACCACACTGACTGCTCTTTCTCCATCTCTTCTGCTGGATCCCCCTCCTCTTTTCACCCTTAAACACCGGCCTGCCCCAGGGCTCAGCCCGTGGACCTTTATCTAAAGCTTTCCCTGGCTGATCTCAATTTAACAGAGTTAAGTACCAACTATACTCCATGATCCCCAAACTTCATTCTAGTTCTGCTTCTCTCCTGAACTCTGGATTTATATATCTAACTGCTTCCTTAACACTTCACTAGTTAGATGTCTGCAGGCACCTCACTCTTACCGTTTCCAAAACAAACGTGTCGATTCCCCTTCCTTCCACTCTGCCCAGCCTCCTCCTCCCTCAGCCTTCCGTCTCAGCAACGGCACTACCACCTACTCGAAAGTTGAAGCCAGCGACTTGGAATTCATTCTACAAAACTTGCACCATGAACTCCCATTGGACTCTACCTTGACAATATATCCGGAAACCACTGGGGCTTGCCACCACTGCTGCAGCCACGCCGCCTGAGCCTCCACCGTCACCTGAAAGGATTATTGCAGTGGCTTCCCTACTGTCTCTCTATTTCTATCTTTACCCACTACAACCCTTCTCCACCAAAAGCCAGAGTGACTCTTTTAAAATGTGAATCAGATCAGGTGACTTTGTTGCTCAAAAACTCCAGCGGCTTCCCATCAAACTTAGGATCAAAAGTCCAAAGTCTTCACTATGGCCTAGGAGATTCCATACAACCTGGCTCTTATCTCCATCTCCCTCTCACTGCACTCCAGATGCTCTGGCTTTCTCACTCTC
Source organism: Equus asinus (assembly GCF_041296235.1). Lineage (NCBI taxonomy): Eukaryota > Metazoa > Chordata > Mammalia > Perissodactyla > Equidae > Equus > Equus asinus. The sequence continues at coordinate 34,156,214 of NC_091804.1, read as the reverse complement.
CCTCGAACACAAAGAGTGCCCCCTGCCTCCTGCCCTTTGCACTTTCTTTTCCCTCTGCCTAGAATGCTCTTCCCTCAGACATCTGCATGGCTGGCTTCCACTAACATTGCAGAGGTCTCTGCCCAAATGTCACCTCTCAGAGAGGCCTTTTCCGATTACTGGTGACTGATTGTCCTGGTTTGTCAGGGGTTTCCAGGGATGTGGGACTTTCAGTGCTAAAACCAGTGCAGTTCTGGGCAAACCAGGATGGTTGGTCAGTCTACAAAACCAGTCCCGCTCATTCCCTATCCACTTTTTCTACTTTATGTTTTACTTCATAACACAGCACTCCTTGACACCTTATCATGCAACTCTGTTTATTTTCTATCTCAAACAGAACACCAATTCCTTGAGGACAAAGACTTTTCTTGTTCACTGTCGAATGCCCAGCACCTAGAAAAGAGCCTAGGATGCAGTCAGTGCTCACTACCTATTTGACTAATGAATCAAGGAATGAATTGATAAGACAAATTACACACATATAAAATGGAAAATTACCCAACAACAACAAAAAAACTATATACAAACCTATGTAAATCGAAATGGGAACACATATGTGATACAGTGCCAAGCAAAAAAGCAGGTCTCAAAATGGTAGGTGGACCAGGGATACCATCTTTGTAAAGAAAAAAACAATACATGCACGCACATGTACATTTGTGTATAGCCACAAAAAAAGCCTAGAGGGCCATGACCCAAGGCGACAGCGGGTTAGGTTATTTTTCATCCTTGTACCATTGTGTGAAACTTCTCATGGTGTTGCTGTTCACTTAATACTTAGGTACTAAGTCCAGGTGGGAACTTTGACACGCCCTTTGCCCAACATCACCTGCCCCCATCACCTTGACTGTGACCCCCCCCACCAGAGCAGCTCTCTGCTCCTGTCTCCTTTCTCTCCTCCACTACTGTCTTCTGTTTTTCTAGCCAGACACTGGGCATCAATACCTTCCCCTGACTCTTCAGGCCTATGGAGACCCCTTTGAACTCCCTATGGGTGGTCCAAGCCCCTCCATGGGCCCGCAAGCCTGTCCCTCCCCATAACTTGCCCTAGCCTAGACTTGCATCCCTCTGCCCCAACACTACATGGACCTGCTCACATTTCCCTGGACCTGCTGAATCGGGGTTGGGGGGGGAGCGGTCACAGAGTTCCCTCTCCTTGGAACACTCTCCCGACCAGTCTGGTCTGCTTGGCTAACCTTTTCATTTGTCCCCATCTGCCTTCCCTGGAAGCCTTGCCAGACCACCTCCTGATCCCACGACTCTTGCCCCCTTCTGTGCACCTGCTTCTGTTGTTGCACTTGTCTTCAGTCTACTGTCGTCTATTCATTTACACGCCTGCCTGCCAGGACATACCAATGACCTCCCAATGACAGCACACGCCAAGGGCCAGCTTGGTCTTATTTTGTTCCCACAATGCCATGGGTTAGGAACTATCATCATGACTGTTTTAAAGAGGAAGAAACTGAGGCATGGAGAGGTGAAGTGACTTGATCAAGACACACAGCTAGTAAATGACATAACTGGGATTTGAACCCAGGCAGCCTGAGCCAAAGCCCTTGGCCTGGCATTTCGGGAAGAAGTTAGGAATTCAGAAAAGGAAGGGTGGAAATTAGTGGTAAAGAAGTGAGGATATAGATTGGTTATTACGAAGGAAGAAAATTAGGCAGTTGAGAAGGCAAAGAGTTAGTTGAGAGAGAAGGAAGGAAAGGAGGAAGGGAGAGAGGAAGGAAGTTAGGAAGAAAGGAAATTACGAAAGAAGGAAGGGAGGGAGGGAAAGAAGAGTTAGGAAGAAAAAAGGAAGGAAAGGAATCAGGAAGGAGGGTGTTAGGAAGGAAAGGAAGTAAATAGGTAGTGAGGAAGGAAGTTAGCTAGGTAACTAGTTAGTCAACTGGGCAGACCAACAGGACCGCAGGCAGTTGTCCTGCTTGTGGTTGAGCCTCTCACCTGAATACTCTGGGTCCCAGCTCAGGTCCTGGAGAGCAGCCCCGAGCACAGCTCTGCCCTCCTGTTTCTCCGCATGGTCCCTCTGACCTGAAACCCAATCCTGACTTGCTGGAACAACTTTCCCAGTCAGGAGTGACCTGTCACCCACTCGCTGGGGCTCCTGAACCAGCTCAACCTCCCAGCCCTGCCAGCTGGGAGCAGGCTGGGAGCTGGCTGCAGGGCCTTCCGGTTATTAATTAACCGCTGGACCTGAGTCACAATGCTGGCTGCACCCACTGGCTCCTCCACAGACCCTGCCCTGGGGACCCTCTGAACTTTTAAAAGCTACTGCACAACTTAAGTTGTGTGACCTTGGGCAAGTAACTTCAGCTCCCGGAGCCTCGTGTAAATTTGTGATGATGGTGTGCGTCCTATGCCAGCCTCACTGCCTGACACTACTGGCACTCTCTTGATTTGAGCCAAAGCCTGCTGCCCAGAGCTCGCCCGCTCTGGCACTGCCCTTGCGCCATCCTGGGAGGAGAACCACGGCTGAGCTGAGACCCATGCCTCATTCTGCCCTTCAGAGACCTCAGGCTCAGGAACCAGCACTCCACTCTCCCCAGCTCGCATGGAAGGCAGGCTTTCTCCCCGTTGACCTGAAGTTGCCTAGACCGAGGATTCTAACTCAGGGCAGGGGAAGGGCCTGGTCTGCTGGACAGATGAGAAAAGCTCTGCCTAGTGACTGCTCCTCTGTAGGCAACTCAGAGTCCAGCTGCCACGCTGCTTCCTCCATTGCCTCTTCATTAAAATGTCAACTTCCCAGTCACTCCAGTGCTTTAAAAACTGGCTGCTCTACTGGGCTCTGGAGGAGCCCCGCGCGCCCCACTCCCCACCTCCAGCAACCACATCTCAGCATCTGGTCCCCGCCCAAAGAGGGGTGCAGCCAACCCAAGCGCCAGCAAATCAGGGCAGAGCCCCAGATCCCGCACCTTCCCAGGGCTGTAGCTGCTTCTGCTCCGCCCAGCTCCTCCTCCTCTGTACTCTGAAAGCCGGTTTTAAAAAAAACCCACATAATGGTATTGCATGGACTGTACCGAAGAATTCCAACATAGGGAAGAATGTGAAATAAAAAGCGGAAGCTTCTCCTCCAACCCCTCTTCAATCTCATTTCTAGAGGTACCTGCTGTGAACTAAACGGTGGCTTTCCGTCCAGACTTCTGTGTCAGCCCTAACCTATGCATCTGATACACTTTTTCCCCAGAAAAATGGGCCATATTATACATATTGTTCAGCAACTCACTTTTTTTCTCACACTTCTTTCCATGTCAGCATATAGAGAGTCAATGTTTTTTTAAAAAATCTGATTACATTGTAAAATGTGGGATTAATTTCCCTATCCCTGGTCCCTACTCGCTGTCCCTTTGCTGATGGATATTTAGGCTGCTACGTAGTGATTTCACAAAAATCCTAACAAGGCTGTAGGGAGCATCTTTGTGTTAATACCCTGTGGCCTTGTGCTGGTCCTTCTGTCTGATAAACTCCTGCAAGTGGGAGTGCTGGGTTAATTGTAACCTATCCACCAAACTACTGTAAAAAGCTGTACCAACTGACTTGGCTATCAGCAGCGCTTAAACTTGCCCTTTCCCCTCAATGATGTTGCAGAAAATAGCCAAGGCCATTCCCGCCGTGAGCCCCCTGCAGATACATGAGCCTCCTGCACATACGAATCTCTCCCCAATCTTCCTTCCGCTTCCCTCTTCTTTTCCCTTCCACCCTCCCAGTCTCTTCTCTCTCAGTCGGCTGGATTATGTTGTGTGGGCATGAAGGTCAAAGACATGTTCTCAGGGATGACAAAGGGAAACAAGAGACTGAGCCCATCGGAACCCACCACCATGCATATTCCCTCCCCCTTGACATTCCCCTTGCCACTTTTCTGTGCCTGGTCTGGCCACCCTCCCCCAGCACTATCCCCACCTGCATACACCCTCTCATACCTGTCGATTCATCCATAGGTAGAGGGAGTAATGGCCATGAGGTCAGTACAGAAAAACCTGTTACCCACATGGGCTGGGCGCAGAGTTCACACATAGGTCAGAGATGGGCCCCCAGTTTTCTTTTGGAAAAAAAGATTTTTAGAAAGTGATAAATGGACAAAATTTTAAAAATCAAATAGGACGATGAGGTGGATAATGATCAGTTCCTTGTCCTATGCCTCACCTTTTTAAGCTGCTTCCTTTGGTATTTACCTCCATGTGTCTTGATAGCATGATTATACTGCTATTTCTCCATCTTTCAGTTTTAAATACTATCCAGTGGCTTCCTTCCTACTACGGAACATGAATATTTAGATCTTGGCCATCCAAACACACACTTCTGCTTTTCCTAAAGTTAATTCATAATTGCCTCAGTTGATGGCTTGAAATATTGAATGCATGTACACACACGCACATATATAATTCTCTCTTAAACTCTCTGACAGAACTGAAAGTATCCTCGTAATACAATAATACATGTAGGTTTCAGTTTGATTTCTTTGTTTCTTTATTTTTCATAATTCCTGGAAGCCGTTCATCCCTCTGTTCTCACCTGGACAGTTGCTCAGTTGTCAACTTGGCCTTTCCTTTCCCATCACTCTGGAAATTCCCTTTGTCTCCTCATTCAATGTTTTGTTTCCTGGATCCTATGTTTTCCTCTTCTTTAAAAAATTTTTTTAAATTGTGGTTAAATCCACACAACATAAAAGTTGCCATTTTAACCATTTTTAAGTGGACAATTCAGTGGCATTAAGTATACTCACAATGTTATGCAACCATCATCATTATCTATTTCCAAAATTTTTTCATCATCTCAAAGAGAAACTCTATAGCCATTAAGCAATAACTCCTCATTCCCCCTTTACCCCAACCCCTGGTAACCTCTAATCTAGTTTCTGTTTCTATGATTTGCCTACTCTAGATACTTCATATAAGTGGAATCAGACAATATTTGTCCTTTTATGTCAAACAGCCAAACTATTTTCCACAGTGGCCACACCATTTTACATTCCCACCAGCAATTTCTCCACATCCCTGCCAACAATTATTATTTTCCTTTTTTTGTTGTTGCTGATTATGGCCATCTCAGTGGGTATGAAGTGGTATCTCATTGTGGTTGATTTGCATTTCTCTAATGACTAATGATGTTGAACATCGTTTCATGTGTTTTTTTAGCCATTTGTATATCTTCTTTGGAGAAATGTCTCATCAAGTCCTCTGCCCATTTTTTCACTTGGGTTGTCATTTTGTTTTAGGAGTTCTTTATATTTTCTGGATATTAAACCCTCATCAGATACACAATTTGCAAATATTTTCTCCCATTCTGTAGGTTATCTTTTCACTTTCTTGGTAACGTCCTTTGATGCACAAAAGTTTTTCATTTGGATGAAGTTCAACTTACCTATTTTTTCTTTTGTTGCTTGTGCTTTTGATGTCACGCCTATAATCCACTGTCAATTCAAAGGTCATAAAGATTTACTTCTATGTTTTCTTCTAAGAGTTTTATGGTTTTAGCTGTTATATTTAGGTCATCGATCCATTTTGGGTTCATTTTTGTATATGACGTAAGGTAAGCATCCAACTTCGTTTTTTTCACAATCCAACTGTCCCAGCACCGTTTGTTGAAGACACTGTTCTCTTCAGTCAAATGGACTTGACACTGTCATCAAAAATCAACTGGGCATAGACGTATGGATTTACTTCTCTATTCTCAATTCAATTCAATTGGTCTTTATGTCTGTCCTTATGCCAGTATCACACTATTTTCACTACTTTATCTTTGTATTAAGTTTTGAAGTCAGGAAGTCTGAGTCCTCCAACTTTGTTCTTTTTCAACATCGCTTTGGCTTTTGGGGGCCCCTTGCAATTCCATATGAATATGAGAATTAGCTTTTCCATTCCTGCAAAGAAGGCCACTGGAATTTTGATGGCTTTGCACTTAATCTGCAGGTCACTTTGGGTAGTATTGACATCTTAACACTGTTAAGTTTTCCTAGCCATGAACACAGACGTCTTTCCACTTATTTAGGTCTTTAATGCTTTCAGCAATGTTTTGTAGTTCTCAGTATTTGAGGCTTTCATGTCCTTGTTTGAGTCTATTCCTAGGTATTTTCTTCTTTTAGAAGCTATCGTAAATGGGAGTGCTTTCTTTTTGGATTATTTGCTGCAGGTGTATAGAAACACAAGTGATTTTTGTGTGTTGATCTTATATCCTGCAACTTTGTTTAATTTGTTTATTAGTTCTAGCAACTTTCTTGTGGGTTTTTCATAGAGTTGTCCCTTCGTACCTGCCAGGATTTGGCTCCAGGATCCCTGCAGATACCAAAATGAGTGGATGCTCACGTCTCATATAATATGGTGCAGTATTTGCTCATAACCTATGCATATCCTCCCATATATTTTGTCCTCTCTAGATTACTTATGATACTTGAGACAAAGTAAATGCTACATAAGTAGTCGTTATACTGTATTGTTTAGGGACAAACGATAAGAAAAAAAGTCTATATGTGTTCTGTGCAGATGCAACCATTGTAGGCCTTTGATTCACGGTTGGTTCAATCTACAGATGAGGAACTTGTGGATATGGAGGGTCGACTATATACAAGTTCACGACATCTACGAACAGAGAGTTTCACTTCTTTCTGTCCAAGTTGGGTGCCTTTTATTTCTTTTTCTTATCTAACTGTTCTGGCTAGAATTTCCAGTACAATATTGAACAGCAGGGGTGAAAGCGGGCTTCCCTGTCTTGTTCCTTATCTTAGGGAGAAAGCTTTCAGTCTTTTGCCATTGAGTATGATGCTAGGTATTTGTTTTTTTGGGTTTTATTTTTTGTACATGCCCTTTATCATCTTCAGGAAGTTCCCTTCTATTCCAAATTTTCTGTTTTTATTGTGAAAGGGTGTTGGATTTTGTCAAATGCCTTTTCTGCCTCAATTAAGAGGATCGTGTGTTTTTGCCCCCCTCATCCTAGTAAGGTGGTATATTACATAGACTGATTTTCTTATGTTGAACTACCCTTCCGTTCCTGGGATCTTCCTCTTTTTTGACTTACTCTTTCATTTTCTTTTTCTTCCTCTTCTCCGCAAAGGCCCCCAGGACATAGTTGTATATTCTGGTTTTAGGTCCTTCTAGTTCTGCTATGTGGGATGCTGCCTCAGCATGGCCTGATGAGCAGTGCTAGGTCCGTGCCCAGGTTCTGAACCAGTGAAACCCTGGGCTGCTGAAGCAGACCGTGCGAACTTAAGCACTTGGCCACGGGGCCGGCCCTCCTCCCCTTTCATTTTGATGGAGCATGTCCTCTAGTAGCTTCCTGAGGAAAGGTGCACAGGAGGTGGAAGTTGGACCTTGTATGTTTGAAAATGTTCTGCCTTCACATTTGATTGACATCTTGGCTGAGTACAGAATTCTAGGGTGGAAATAAGTTTCCTTTGGACACTGCTCCACTCTCTTGCTTCCAGCATTGCTACTGGGAAGTTCAATGCTATAGTGACTCGTGTTCCTTTGGATGAGAGCTGTTCTCTTCCCTCCGGAAGCTTAGATCTCCTTGATCTCATTAGTCTGACATCTCACAATAATGTAGCTTGGTGTCATTTCTTTTACATTCATTGTCTTGGGCTTTCCATGCGACCTTTCACTTTGGAGACTACTGTCTCTCCTCTCTGTGAAATTTCCTTTTTCAAAAGATTTTATATAGTTTTTTTTTTTTTTTCTGTTCTCTCTTATTGGCATTCCTATTAGGTGAATATTGGACCTCCAGCTAGGCCTCTAATTTTCTTGTTCATTTCTATTTTTCATCTTTGCCTCTTAGATTACTTTCTTGGCAATACCCTCAACTTTATCTTTCAACTCTTGTGTTGAACTATTTTATCTCTGCAATCACATTTTAAATTTCTGAAGCCCTTTCTTGTTTCTCTATCTTTCTTTTTCCTTTATAGCAGCGTAGTGGGTAGAGGATTAGCTTCTGACAAGTGGAAGGATCAACTCTTCCACTGTGATAGGGAGGAAAGAGGAAGGATGGATGGGGGGGGGATAGGAGACTGGCAGATGACATGGCAGGAAGGTGGGGGTATCCCTTCTGACGACTTCCATTTTCTCTGTGACATAGATGGTGAGGACGTCTATTGAGACAACAGGGAAGGCAATGGGGTAGGAGGTTTGTGGAGCATGGTAAGTGAAGTCATAGCGAACCCCCAAAAGACCCAGCCACTTCCTGGAGAGTTTTGAGGGTTCACATTGAAGCCACCAGAGACCATCAGTCAACCACAGCACCAATCTGCTCAATCAGCTAAGTTCCTGGTCAAGATGTGGAGATGATGGGCTCTTGGACAGCTCTGTGGTTGGTTTTCTTCTAGCCAAGTAGTCTGGAAGAGCAGCAGGGCAAAGGAATTAAGGATATTGACATGAAAGGGGCTGATGTGACTGAACATGGCATTTTGGCCACTTTCTCATCTGTTCACACCGTCTCTGGGAACCTTAACAAATTCTAACCATTCAGCTTGACATTTCCCCACCTGAAAGTTTAACGTTATTTTAAAAACTGGAGGCTTTGTTGAATTTTCTGCCTTGACCACTTATAAACTGTCAAGGATCAGGCCCTTTTCACACTGTTCTCTGGGGATTCCCATTGTTTCTGTTTCTCAATGTAGACCAGCATATCGATTTATCTTTATTCACTGTTTCTTATCTTTAAAATAGAATAAAAATCAGGTTATTTAGGACCCCCAACATCAAGAAGAATGCTTTATTCTCTTCAGTACTGGCACCATTTGATATTCCTTTTGTGTTTTCTGGATGTTTTACCTTGAAAATAGAAATGCACTCTGACTGCATATTATTCAGTTGTTCAAGTTTATTTATGTTGTTTCAATACATTGACAAACACACCACATTTTGTTTGTAACATTCTCCTTCAAGAGTCAAGAGTCACTTTATCTTAAACCAGAGAAGTCTCTTAAAGAACATACATGTGTGCACACACAAGCACACACACACACGAGGCAAGTACAAAAACGTTACTCCACCAAAGTGCATGTGAATGAAAGTGCAAACAGGCTTCATTTTCAAACTCTGGGATCATTCTCTCTGCTTCAAAAATTAAACAGAAATGTCCTCATGGCCCTAGGCCAGGGCTGGGCAAGCGCTGGGTGAGGCTGTGGGCCCAGCGTGTGTGGTGCCTGCTGCTGGAGAGCAGGGCAGAGGGCACACGGCACTGGGCATCAGCGCCAACTCCATCCCCTCACTGTGCTCCCAGTCAAGATGCAATGATCCCATTTGGGGACAGGATGAGGGTGAAGGGGCAGTGGGGTAGAGAGAAGGCAGATTTCTTTCTCCTTTTTATGATTTGGTTTCTTTCCAGAGAGTTTGACATTGGCACAGAAAGTGCTGAGGCCTCAAAGTTCGCAGGCCTGGGGGTCCTTTTCTCCAAGACCCTTAGTCCATCCTGCCTTTCCCGTAGGCAAGCACTAGGAGTGCGGTTGGCAGATCCACATGGCGAAGCTGTCCCAGCCCCGCCTCTTAGAAGCGGTGAGGTCCCACAGCACAGCTATGCATACTAGCTGCCTCCTCCTCATACCACAAAGCCCGTGAGCATCTCTCGCCAGTTTCAGAGAGGAGTGGACAAGGCCAAGGAGCTGGTGAGTTTTGCCACCACCCAAGCAACCAAGATAGAGGGGCTCAGACCTGCTCCTCATTACTCTTGGCCAGGGGGGCACCATCGCAACCTCTGTAAACCCAACCCCCAGCCAGAGGCACGGCCCGCTCGGCTTCCTCTCAGGAAGGTTGTGCTCAGAGCTGCTGCTAAGGGTGGAAAGGAAAGAAACATCTGAAGCCCTGTGGGAGTTCAGCTCAGGCAGCCAAACGGCTGCCCTGGCAAAGCTGTCTGCACCCATGTGAGCGAGGGTCTCCAACTGGGCTGGAGCAAGAATCAACAGAGCTTTGGGATTCCCACCTCTACAGGAAAGATAAAGCTTCATATTTAATTATAGCCCTTGACATTTTCCCAATACCAAGTTTCACATCTGCACCCTGTCAAACACTTCTGAGAGTGCCCTACACACACACGCACACACACACATCACATGACCTGGCTCCACACCCTGCAGACCCATCTCAGCACCTGGGGCCACTGGAGCTTGGCAGTTGCTCCTTACCTCCATGTGGGGCCTCTGACTCCACCCCCTCCAGGTTGGGAGGCGGGTGTGGCAGTGGCTCAGTGGAGGCTGGGTGCCCACTTGGACAGAAAGGTCAAAGTCCCAGAGCCCCAGGAGGCTCCCAGCTGGCAGTGCAAGACAGACTGCGAGTGGTGAGAAAAGTTTAAGGGACACAGAGAACTCAAAGATAGGAGAATTCACCTTCCCAACTCTCAACTTCAAGTGGGCTTTGTAAGACTCCTCAAGAGCAAGACATTCAAGGGACAGGTAGAATGTGATGTCATGGCGTGTGTATGCTAGACAGAGTGCTACCTGCCCCCGGCAGGAGGCCTGGCAGGCACGGGGCCCTCACCCCATGGCAGCATCTTGGCTGAGATCCATGGCTGCAGAAAAGGAATCTATGCCCAGCTTTGGGAGCCACCATGCCTGCTGGAGCTGCCGCTCTGGCCAAAGACCCCAGATTGTCTGATGTACCTTTGGGCTGGCCACGGCTACCTAGCTGGCCAGGCTGCTTCTTCCCAACACCTGACACAGGAAGGGTGTATGGGGAACATCTGTGGAACCTTAACCTCTGCCGCAGAGGTAAAACAGGCTCTAAACACCCACTGTGCTGGAAATAGGACTTGGCATGGCACACTAACATGCCACGTGGTCCAGAACCAGGCACGTTTAAGAAGGCATCTCGGCTCAGAATCCCCCAATTCTGGGCAAAAGGGAGAAAGGCAGTCAGAGACTCCCAGTGGATCCTATGAAAACATGTTTCTGAGGCTCACCCATCTAAGGGGGAAGAGCCAGTGGGGTCTGGCTGGGCCATGGCTGGGGACACTGCCCAGGAAACCAGGCAGCAGAATGAGGGCAGCAAAACCAGCAGACAGAAAAGGGAGGAGGTGTTTTTGAGTAAATACTTTTGCAGCAGGGTTACTTCCTGGTAGGAGGAAAGGAGACAAGGAAAGGAAAGCACAGAGAGATGCTGAAGAGAAAAGGGCCTCAGATCAGAGAACTCCCGTTCTACCAGACTGTTCTTAACTGCTAAGAAAAAGACCCAAAGAGTGATAAAACAAGTCAGCTGGAGATGTGGGGCTGCCATAGGCAGGGCCCCTCCAACCTACTCCACCAGTAAAGCTCCTCCAGCCCAGTCACACCCTCACCACTGTGCCTGGTGGTGGATGAGCTCCAGGACCAGGCAGCTAGGACCCCATCTCCCCCAGGGCCCGTCTGCTCCCATGTACCTTGTAGGAAGCAGTCCCGGAAAGAAGGACCACCCCTGGTAAGATAGAGATGGTGGCGGGGTACAGGTGGGATATGAGGAACTCAAGTTGGGAAGGAAGCATCAGCTGCAGACAGAGGCCCACCTGGGCTGGAGGAGGGCCCAGCCCGGAGCCAGTCACTTTAAGGTGTCATCGGCATTTTTGAACATGAGAATGGCGTTATAGATCTTCAAGGCTGGGCCCAGTTTGACGCTCATGATCTTCACAATGTCCGCCTGTGTCAGCAAAAGGAAGGCCTCGCCGTCAATCATCTGAGGGGGTGGGGGAGGGAGGCGGAAAGCGGAGAAAGTGGAGGGTCATGGGAAGGAGTGAAGGATAGGGAGGATGTGCATGGGAGTGGGGAGGGGAGAAAGAAAATTGGCGTGAAGGATACACGGGGAAGGGAAGGAGGAAGGAACAGGAGGAGGAAGGAAAAGGAGAAAGGAGAAGGGTGGGAGAAAGGAAAAAAGGAAGACAGCCATGGGGACAGAGAAGGAAAGAAAGACATCTACTGGCTCCCCCATGTTCACACACGCACACTCTTTGTCTCTTTCTGCTGACTGGTCTGGATTTCAGTGTGTATTTACATAACGTCTTCTGAGTCCTCACTGACAGTGGCTTCAAAAAATCTGCTCTTGCTGTCCCCAAAGGAACCCACCGGTCAATCTTAGCCCTGCCAACAGGAGACAAGTAGACACTGTGGGCATTCTGATGTGGTGCAGTATGAGGTGCACAGTGTTACCTGTGAGCTACTCGTGTGAGAGAGCAAGAGAAAGGGGGTGGGGAAGAAGAGAGGGAGGAAGACAGAGACAGAGAGAGAGAGATTTAATCTGAATCTAACTAAGCCTCTGGATCTAACTTCCAGTTTAGAGGAAATACAGGGGATAGTGGAACAAGTTAAGCAACACCACAAGGAAGCAATGAGATGAATCCAGAAGTGCACATTCTGCAAGAGTTTTTTCAATGTTATGAAAAAAAAAGAGGGGACTATTCTAGAAGAGCTACAATAACCCAAACCAATCATGTGGACCTTGTTTGGATCCTGGGTCAAAAACACCACCTGCAAAGGATATTCTGGGCACAACCAGGGAAACCTGAATACAGCCAGGGTATTAGGTGATATGAAGGCGTCACTGTCAAGTTGTTAGGTGGGATAACAATGGGGTGGTTATGCAGAGAAAGACTTTAGTTTTTAGAGATGCATGCTAAAGTATTCAGCATGAAACACCATGATGTCCATTATTTGCTTAAAATTACTTCATCTAAAAATAGGTGATGCAAACATGGAAACTGTTGATAATTGCTAATTCCAGGGGGTAGGTATCTGGGTATGGACAGGGAGGGAAGCCAGCTGTGGAGGAGGGAATGAGATGAAGAGAGCCAGGGAGGGAGTTGTGTGGGGCTAGGGATGGGGTCGGGGGTTGGGGGGTGGTGAGCAAACAGGGCGTGTTTCTCAGAGGGGTGGGTGCACGGCTGGGCTGGGGTGCGCTTGGGCAGAAGGACCACGTGGACCTGGTCCCACCATTTAGCCTGAAGAGGCTCCTCCTCTGGGTACCGGGACCCCTTTTTTTGAGGCGGCACCATCCTTCCTATGCCCAATCCTTAAGAATCATGGCAAATAAAACACTTCTACGGTGTTTCTTATGTGCCTGGTACTGTTCTCAGAACACTTTTTATATATTAACTCACTTAATCCTCACAACACCCCTTGAAGCAGTACCAGTGTTACCTTCATTTTACAGATGGGGAAACTGAGGCGGAAAGGCTAAGGAATTTGTCCAAGATCCACCTGGCTTTTAAGTGCTGGAGCTGTGATTCCAGAGCGTTTGCTCTTGACCACCGTGAGCGATAGAGAGGGGCTCCCATGCATGTGATTCCTGCCGCTCAGGGGGTGATGCCCCCGAAGCCTGGCCCCGCCTATGAGCCTCCCCACATCCAGCTCCACAGACTGAACTACAGATCCTCCCTGAATCACCGGCTGTTTTCTGCCTTGGACCTCTGTGCCCTGTTTCACCCCTGCTCGGCAGCCCTTCTCTCCGTCGGCCAGCTGAAGCCCAATGCTTCTCCCAACGTTCAGAGCTGCCCACTCCTTCCACTCTGCCTGGAGCAGAGTTCAACAGACTCCACGGAACTGTATGGGTTCGCTCACTTGTCTTCCAGGAGCGCCAGGTGGCCACTCACCTGCTATATGGCAGGTGCTCAGTAAACACTGAAAAGGTGAACAAAGGGGTCTCTGAGGGGTGGCAATGGGCAGGATGCCTCTCAGAGAGGCTGGCAACCTTACAGGTTAAACTGGGTCGGGGCAATGAACCCCACATCTGTCCTTCCAGCAGCTCTGAGAAAACAGCTTCCTGGTCCTTCACTAGTCACTAACCAAAGAAGCTCTGAAAGCTGGCACTTCTGATGGCTAAACACCTTCTAAAAACAAAGAAAGAAAACAAAAGCCTAATAGCTAAAAGTTCCTGATGAGATTATCAGTGTTATGCTTCCGTTCAAATACCCTAAGAAGACCTGTCAAGTGCAAATGGGCCTCCCAGGTCTAGCATCTGGGTTCAGTGAGTAAGTCCACGTCCCCATCCTGTCCATGCAGACGGCACCTCAGACAAGGAGATCAAGGGGGGAGCAGTTCCCACAGAGTCCCGCATTCCACTGTCTCTCCAGTGCCTCCCTGATGGGAAAAGAGCCCCAGATACCAAAAATTGTGTGGGGGACCCATCGGCCATGTGGCCATCCTGGGAGACAGGTCCCTTAGACCTACAGAGCCCTCTTGGCTGAGCTCAGGCAGATGTGTCAGTGCATAAACACCCAATTCCAGACACCCTGGGCCAGTTAGACTCGGAGGTTCCCTCTCAGTGGTTCCACTGAATCACAGACCCTGGTCCAGGAAGAGCTGGAACCAGCAGCCCTAAGTGGCCTTGACATCTTAAAGTTCAGAATATGAAGAAAAGGAACCCCAGACATAGTTAAATATGCAGCATGGATTTTTACAAGAACTCATTTATTATTATTCAGAAAACCCATTGGTGTGGTTCTTGTGCATGACCTGGACATTTCTCACCAGGTAACTGCCAAGGACCAGATTCTAGGTTCTTCGAAGCCAAGACTGGGGTTTGCGGTCTAGCAATTTGGGACTAAGTAAGGAGACAATGAGACTATTTCAGAGCATCAAGATATTGTACATGTGCTGGTGTGTATGGGGAGTTTTGGGCCATAAAATCAGGAAAAAGGTCATGTTCTGACCTTAAAGGTAGAGGAAATCAACAGAAAAATGGATAAGATGAGCCAAATGCAATAACCTACCCTAAGCAATAGCCCACAGTGCTATGGATAGGACCGGGGAATTTCCCAATTGAGGTAACCCGAATAGATCCTTAGAGAGCCACACATGGAATGTTTAACACAGGCTGAGCTAAAACCAAATCAATACTGTCAAAACTTGATTGAGGAGACTTCTACGCTGTCACAACAGAAAGGCACAGTCCACAAGGAACCCAAGAAAAAGGGACATCCAGGGGGCAGGAGGTCGCCAGTGTTTACCCACCTGCACTGTCAGCAGAGCTTGCCAGCCCCTCCCCGTCCTCCCATGATACCTGGCACACACCTCTCTCAGAGCCCTTACCACACTCTACCAGAAGCAGCAATTTACAATTCTGTCTCCCCTACACAGGGAGCCTTGAGAGGAGGAACTTCTGCGTCCTCATTACCTTATGCTGGGCCAGACACACAGTCAACATCAATTAATTATTTGCTGAATAAATTAAAAAATACACAAGAGCTACAATAAAGGTGACTAAGAGAGGACTGGGCAGACTTTCCTTAAGACCATCAGTGCTGACTACCAGACTGAACAGACTACCCGTAAGACCATCTACAAACTTTGCTCTAATTTCTTACTCATGAAGCATCGCTCTAAGGACTGGTCTGTGTCTCGGCTGGAGAGAATCTTGACCCATGTCTCTGACTGCCTGGAATGCATCAGTTCAGCCAGGGAGAGCCCACTCCCTGGAGTATGGTCCTTCCTGGAGAAATTGATGAGGTGGACCAGATCCTGGAGAAAGCGATCCTCAGCCCCTACAAAGGTGCTGCTCGACTCTGAGTCTCTACGGGATGCTGGGGGCCCACCAGCACACCTTCCCCATTTTGGGTGGTTGCTTTTTTCTATCACAGACAATGCTGAACTGAGATACGCAGATGTTCCTGGGAGAGACAGTCCTTCTCCCAACAAGTGGAGAATGCCAGAGACTACAACCCTTGGGTAGGTCTGCAGCTGGCTGAACAACTGCACTCAAACAGCATTGTTTTATGACCTGACGTCACCTAAAGGACGATCCCTAATGGGCGCCACATGGTTCTGCTCCGGCTCATTAAACATGCGTGGTGAGGGGCTGGCCCCGTGGCCGAGTGGTTAAGTTCGCGCGCTCCGCTGCAGGCGGCCCAGTGTTTCGTCGGTTCGAATCCTGGGCGCGGACATGGCACTGCTCATCAAACCACGCTGAGGCAGCGTCCCACATGCCACAACTACAAGGACCCACAACGAAGAATATACAACTGTGTACTGGGGGGCTTTGGGGAGAAAAAATAAAATAAAATCTTAAAAAAAAAAAAAAAAGGCAGAAATTTAAAAAAAAAAAAAACATGCGTGGTGAATACTTGGTTGAGGACACAGAAGGCTTAGTTATCAACTGTACAAGTTGAATGAGGCTGGACAGGCTTATTGGTATCAGAGATGATAGAATCAAGATTTAAAACAATGAGACTATGAAACCAACAAGGTAACATTTAATGGGGAAAAACGCAAAGTTTTTACATTAGGTTAATTTTTTAAAAACCAGTGGTACAAGTAACACACTGGAAAATTTGGTTAGACTATAATGGATAATTGATATAAAAGGCACTTGTGGACTTTCATAAACCCCAAACTGGTGTGATTTGGCTATAATAAAGCAAGTATAAACTGAAGTTTTGCTAACAAAAATATAGGGCTCAAATCTAGGGGAAGAGAAAACCACCCAAACGTCCATTAACAGGAACACTGTGCGATATTCATAAAATGGAGCACTACTCAGCAACAGAAACGAACAAAGTACTGGTGTACACAGTAACACGGATGACCCTCAAAAACGCTGCACTGAGTGGAAGGAGACAGACACAGAAGAGTACGCGCCATATGATTCCATGTACATGAAGTTCAAGGACAGATAAAACTAATCTTTGGTGCTAGAAATCAGAACAGTGGTTGCCTATGAGGGTGAGGACTCATGAAAGGGCCAAGAAAGAACTTTCTGGTATGATGGAGATGTTTGATATCTTCATTGAAGTATCAGGTTCAGAGTGTATACATTTCACAAAACTTGTGGAATTGTATTTTCAAGACATATGCATTTCACCCCATGTAAATTTTATCTTCATTAAAAAATATCTAGGTGTCGGTTCATCAACTGTAACAAATGTACCACTCTGGTGAGTGATGCTGATAAACAGGGAGGCTGTGCACGTGTTGGGGCAGGGGGCTATATGGAAAAATCTTTGTACCTTCCTCTTAGTTTTGCTGTGAATCTAAAACTGCTTTACAAAAAATAGTCTTTTTAAGGGGCTGGCCCCGTGGCCGAGTGGTTAAGTTCGCGCGCTCCGCTGCAGGCGGCCCAGTGTTTCGTTGGTTCGAATCCTGAGCGTGGACATGGCACTGCTCATCAGGCCACGCTGAGGCAGCGTCCCACATACCACAACTAGAAGGACCCACAACGAAGAATATACAACTATGTACCAGGGGGCTTTGGGGAGAAAAAGGAAAAAATAAAATCTTAAAAAATAGTCTTTTTAAAAGCAAAAACTAAAAACATCTAGGGCAGCCACAGCCTAGTGTGTTCTGTGTTGGTCAGAGGGCATCTGAAACATGGGGTAAAGCTCTGAACACACATATTATGGTAATCTTTTACCAACCCAGAAGGCAAGCACGAGAATGGGGAGGAGTTTGGGAGCTCTACCACACAAGGATCCGACGAAGAACCTGGCTGTGTTGGGCCTGGATAAAGAGATTCTTCCAGGGAAAGAGGAGCAAAGTCCTTTCTTATGGGCACCTGACCTGGGCGGGAACAAGACTAGACTTTCCTGGGTGAAGGGAGATGTGTGGACTCTTTGTAAGGAAGACCTAAACAACCTCAAAGATCCCTTCCAGTTTCAAACTCTACAAATTAGGAGGGTCATAACAAAGTTCTTTATTTAAGGACAACTACACAATAGTTGTCCATTGTATTGACTGAGCCCTCATTGTATTAGGCCTTCTGGTATAGTGACATGGTTCATATATTACTCTATAGTATTGCTATATAGTAATATCTATGCTAGTGACATAATTATGCCAGACATTCTGGAACAACGGCCTATTCCTCATTTCTAACACTCACAATGGTCCTGCAAGGTAGCCATCATTATACTCATTTTATCTCCATTTTACAGATAAGAAGATGTAGACTCAGAGAGAGTAAAGAGCTCAAATTGGGCGGAACTAGGATTCAAAACCAAACTGTCTCTAAAGTGAGGGTTCTTTTATCTACAACTCCGGCTTCTTATCTTTGGTAAGCTCTTGGGTCTTGATTTTAAGTGTATGTGAGGATCCTTGCAGTAAATGGCAATATCCATGCCATTCAAAATACGCTTTAAATTTACTGACTGTACTGTTGAAGCTAAGTTTGGAAAACAAAAGTCTGGGCAGAGAGGAGAGGGGTGAATGGAGTCCTGTCTTCACAATGCCTTCTCCTTCTTGAGGATGGTCTGAACGCAGAGGGTTTGCAAACTGGGCCTCGGTCTATACCAGATTTTTCCCAGAGATGTGGGTCACTATGACTACTCTCATCCAGGTGGGACGACAGAGAGCCCTCCCTAGCTGGTGGCAGTGCTGATGACGGCACTGCTTCCTGCCATCTCAGTGACGGTGACCCTTCTGTCCCCACTCTGCACTTGCGCCTTACCTCATCTTTGAAGAGTTGTGCTTGGTCCTCACAACCTGTCAAGGTCTGAACGAAGCTGAAGACCTTGGAAACCAAAAAAGACATGTTGCTAAGGGGACAGGGGCTTGGGAGTGTAGAGGAGAGGTGGGCCCACATGGCCATGGTGGCTTCTAGGCTATGACAGGGTTGCTTTTTCTTATCAGCCCAAGAGGATCCTTCCGTCTCTGTGCTGTTGGGTGTGCAAGGTGAAGTCCCTTGCTCTTGAGGTCCAGGGCTGAAGCCTGTCTCTCCTGCTGGATCTCCAGCTGGACTAGCAGCATGTCTCTCTCCCTATCCACCAGGATGGGCCCATCAGACAGGCTGTTAGTCAGCCCTGCTGGGCAGCTGGGAGGGACCATGGAGCAGAGGGGTGAGCAGGAGGTAGTGTCAGGAGCAGCGCTGGGCTCTGCTTGGGGAGGGCCTTTCCTGAGCCCTCCTGTCAGGGCGTGAAGAGAGGGTAAAGTAGGGGAGGAGGGAGGGGGAGGGGCCCTGCACCTCACCTCATCGATGGTCCACTTGGTGACTGTGGAGGCCGAGATGCCCGCCACTCCTGGCAGGAGCTTGCAGTGCTGCTCCCAGCACACTGAGAGTGAACGGTCAGGGTGGGCCGACAGGGCCGACATGAAGAGGGACTGGTGCATGACATCGGTAGTCAGTGCTAGAAAGCAGAGGCAGAGGCTGGCAGGCCAATGCTGAGCACTAATGTGGTCCCAGAAGCCCGCTCATACCCATACCGCTCGGGAGGACCTTGGCCCCCTGCTGATAGTCTTGCAGAGCCAAGAGGGTGATGTAGGTCTGACTCCTCACCCCGTGCTCACTCCCTCTGGTAAAGCTGGTTCCTCACTTTAAGGACTCTCAGGTCAGCTGTTTGGAATGACCCTACCGCTGTCTCTCTGAGGCTGCATCACCCTGGGCCCTATAAGGATGCTCTCTTGGAGATCCTGCAGCATCCTCGAAAACACCATTCTTTAGATACCTTGCATCAAAATGGCCCCCAACATCCAAGCAAGCTCAGCTCTGACATCAGAAGCCCATTTTGTTTGTTCTCCTTTTCCTACGACCTTTTGGGACCCAAACAACTCTCGCAGAGCCAGGGTGATTCTGATTCTCAAACAGAATCACCCTGCCCCGTCTGAAGCCCACCTCTCTAGCCACTGCCACTGCCTCAAGCTCCATTCCTTTCCCTTGTTCCCCAGCCTGGTCTAGTTCGCTACCTGCATACCGGCCCCCTGCCTACTCTGGTCCCTAGAAAGTGATCCATGACCCACCCGCCAACTCCATATTGCCTGTCACTTTGCTTCCTGATGTGTTCTTGGAATCCCTGGCTCCTGACCTTCAGCCTCAAGGCTGCTGTACGAGCTGAGGAGTGACGCTGCTCTGCTCGCCTCCTCCGTGGCCAGGACTGGCGCTCCCCGACTTGGAGCTCACCTACTTCTGGCGGCTCTGACAAACCTTGCCCCTATCCACCTTGCCAGCCTTGGCTGGCTTTGGGCCACGTGGTCACTGTCCCACGGGTAGTCCAGGAGAGCTGGCTCTTTCCTCTTCACTGGGTGCTAATTCGAGACGTGCGGATGCAGCAGTCCGCTGCCCTCTTCTCACAGGCCCTCCCCTGCTCATCACGGATTGTCCTTCCCTCTCTCCCCTTAGCTTCAGCCTCTCACCCTGACTCCTCGGCACCTCGCCATTGTCCTCAGAGCCTCTCAGATGGCATTCCCAGCCTCACGGACTGTTCTTCTGTGGCTCTGCCTGCCTGCTGCCCTCTCTGCTCATCCTCCCAAACCCGGGCTCCTCTCACACTCCGAAAGCTCCACTTCAGCACCACCAAGGAGCCTGCTACCTCTGCCCAGCGCAGCCAGCTCTCTCAGCATCCATTTGGGTGCATCCAGATCTCCCAAGACAGTCCCCACCACAAGCACTTTACCTATCTGGCCGTGAGTTTGGCCCCCTGTCCTCCCAGGTGCCTCTCTATGACGCTCTGTTTCTGGCTCTATGTACCTGGTGAGGGACTGGGGGACAACGCCAAGTCTGTGGGGAGCCTGCTCCTTATCTTTCTTCCCCGGAACCCAGGACAGGAGCGCCCACAGGCAGTCACAGTGTCTCATCCAACTGCCAATCACTCAGCTGTGGGTCAGAAACAGTTCCTCTTGTTCTTTTTTTTTTTTTTTGGTTTATAAACAACAGAAATTTATTCTCACGGTTCTGGAGGCTGGGAAGTCCGAGATCAAGGCGCCTGCAGATTCTGTGTCTGCTGAAGGTCCACTTCCTGGTTCACAGACGGCCATTTTCTCGCTGTGTCCTCACGCGGCCGAAGGCGTGACGGAGCTCTCAGGAGCCTCTTTTATGAGGGCACGGATCCCATTCATGAGGGCCCCACCCTCATGACATAACCACCTCCCAAAGGCCCCACCTCCAAACACCATCACACTGGGGATTAGGTTTCAACATATGAATGTTTTCTTTGGAGGAAGATTTGCCCTGAGCTAACTGCTGCCAATCCTCCTCTTTTTGCTGAGGAAGACTGGCCCTGAGCTAACATCTGTGCCCATCTTCCTCTACTTTATATGTGGGATGCCTACCACAGCATGGCTTGCTGAGCAGTGCCATGTCCCCATCCGGGATCTGAACCGGTGAACCCCAGGCCGCCAAAGCGGAAGGTGCTCACTTAACCACTGTGCCACCAGGCCAGCCCCCTCAACATACGAATTCTGAGGTGACACAAATATTCAGTCTATAGCACTGCTATTATCGGAAGTTACAAACATTTGCTGGACCAGCACTATGGAAAAGCTGGGAGAGCCAGGGGGAAAAAATGCACAGCACAGTGAAAACATACAGTGGACTCAGAATCTGGAGGTGGGGTCAGTGCCTTACTAATTTGCTCTTTAATCCCAGGCAAGGAACTTAATACGGGTCTCAGTTTCCCCATCTGTAAATGAACTGGTTGGGTATGGAAATCTCTGTGGTTTCCTCTTGTTTTTACAAACACTCATGGGCTGAAGAGCCCCGTGAGCAGGGCAGGCACACTGGAGTCCTGTTGTCTCCAGGCAGCCTTCCCCACAGAGCTGTGTACCAACAAACCCCAGAGCCCATCTGAGGAGGTCTACCCATGGATGTGTGGGGAGTCTCTTCTGGAACAAAATCCAGAGCAACCAGTGTCCCCTCTGTGTGGGAGCCAGCTGGGAGAGCAGGGGAGCCCTGCACAGAGGTCAGAGACCTGGGCTCTGTCTCCTGCTCTGCCCCTGAAGTGACTGGTGGCCTTGGGTGAGCCCTCTCTGGGTCACAGCCTCAGCCTCTGGAAAGACAACTTCCCAGTTCTCAGGGTAATTCTGGAATGAACACAGTAGGCAAGCACCCTCTGGTGGTCAGAACTGTGGCCCTGCAATGGAAGCTGACCAGGTGTACCACGGGTGGACAGAAGTGGCGCCCACTGCATTCCCATCCCCTGAAGTCCTCCCTCTGAGGGCCTGGAGGCTGGCCAAGACCCTCCTCACTCAGGCCTGAGGCTGTGGAACTGCCCTCTGTTTCCACCACAGGGAAGAGTACAGAACAGCAGCAAGAAGGAGTGAGGCAAGAGATCAGGACTAATAACAACTCCCACAGGTTACTGGGCACTTTATATGGACCCCGCCTTTAAGCCTCCCATCCCCGTTTAAGATTGACACTGTTATCATCAGTGTTTTACAGACGAGGAAGCTGAGGCTCAGAGAGGTGGCGTCACCTGTCCAAGGTCTCACAGCCTGTGAAAGGCAGTCTGACTTCAGGACTGTCCTTTTACTCGTGTGGTCTATACTGCCCAGGCTACAGAGGTTGTTCCTGAAGAACTGGACTAGCTTGGGTCCTGCCCAGAAACTGCAATGAACCAGGTGATTTCTCAAGGTCTCTTCTCACCTTAGAATGATGTGCATTCAGCTCACCTGAAGCAAGATTCTCAGCGTCCCTGCTGTGTCTCAGGCCCTGTGCTGATGGCTGAAGACGTAAGATGAACCTGTCACCCAGTGGAGGGCTCAGTCACCTTGTCCCTCCCATTGGAGCACGCTATGGGCTGAACTGTGTCCTTCCAAATTCACAGCACCTCACAAGGTGACTGCGTTACCTTTAAAGGGTGGTTTTAAAGGGGTGGTTAAGGTAAACCGATGCCACCAGGGTGCGCCCTAAGCCAGTCTGACTGACATCTTTATAGGTGGGAATCTGGACACAGAGACACCAGGGGCGCACGCACACAGAGGAAAGACCAGGTGAGGATACGGCGAGAAGATGGCCATCTGCAAGCCAAGGAGGAGGGAGAGACCAAATCTGCTGACACTTTGATTTGGACTTTCAGCCTCCAAAGCGCGAGAAAATAAATTTCTGTTGTTTCAGCCCCTCGATCTGTGGTGCTCTGTCATGGCAGCCGAGCTGACTCACAGGAAGGGGTCGAGAAGTGGACTGACATTGGGCTAGGTGCTTTCTGTCTATTAAACCAGCAGCACGTGGCAGGAGAAGTCAGACCCAAGTTTAAACCCCAGCTCTGCCCTTACAAGGCAAATGACCTTGGGCAAGTGACTTCACTCTCTGAGCCTCCCATTCCCCTTCTCTAGAAGGAGAGCACGGTATCCACATTGCAGGGTGCTTGTGGGAGTCAGCCAGAGTGGATGTGCTTTTCATATACAGTGCTTTGCCCATAGTAGGTACTCAGTAAATGGTAGTAGAAGGCACTATTACTTTACGTAGTTGACACCTGAAAGGCAAGCATTATTCATGTTTTCAAAGGAGGAGACTGAGGCTCAGAGACGTTACGTGAGTTGCTCAAGGTCACACAGCTAGAAAGTGACAGCGATGCCTCCCTCCCAGGAAGCCTAGAATTGAGAATAGCAGAGCCGGGAGCATCATCCTGCCCACGGTAGAAAACCAGAGGCCCAGAGAGGCTCTGTGCCTTTCCCGCAGACTCACAGAAAGGCTGTGGGTGAAATGGGGCTGGAACCTAAGGTCACTCCAGGCTGCATCCCGTGCTCTGCCACTGCTCTATGCTCCCCACGTATCTCAGCCTTCCTTCCAGCTTCTCCCCCTCCAGGCCCTCCGGCGACTCACCCCACCAACAATTACTAAGCACTCATGGTAAACACTTTGTGGAGGGCAGGAGGTGACCTGGGACTCACTCGGGAAATCTTCCTGCGGGATCTTCTGATACTTTGGAGGGCGTCCAATCCTGGAGAGAGAGGGACCAGGTCCGTGGCAGGGACTCAGTGCCTGGCCTGGCCCAGGAGGACACGAGGCCCTGCACCCTTGCCCTCCGCACCGGCCATGATGGCGAGGCTTCTTCCTTAGGGAGAAGCCTGAGAGGTTCCTCTTACGGGCCGAGGCCTCCGAGTCGGACAGCTCCGCCTTCAGCCGGGTCTGGTTCCTCTCGGCCAGTGGGCAGCCCGAGAGGCAATGGTGAGCTGTGAACTTGCCTGTCACGTGGCCAGAGCCGTCACAACCAGGAGTGGGGCACTTCCTGGAGAAGGAGGCGGCTTCAGTTAGGCTAAATCCACTGGTTCCTACTCAGCCCTTCCCAGCCCTAGCTCCACTGGGAGAGCGTCTCGGTGAGCCCTGCTCAGCTGGGCGCACACAGCAGGTGGAAAACAGACCCTCTCTGAACAATGCCCGAGGCCTCTTAGCAGGAGCCCTCCGCTCACCGGTGGTGAAAGCTGTATTTGGAGGTCCTGGCGTGCGGCAGGCGCTGACAGCTGAGAGGAGGACAGTCCCCAGCGGAGGCAGAGCTGGGCTCTCTCGGTCCTGGAGGAGCAGGAGGAAGAGTCAGCATAGGGTCCTGGGGTGGGGAGGGAGGAAGGGAGGGGAGTCTCCCCGGGAAGGTCAGCACTAGGAACTAGTGCCCCTGGTACAGGGCCCTGAGCCAGGCTGACGTCATTGCCTGCTGCTGGCTCTCTGCCCCTCTCTGGGGAATGAGGGCTTGGCTCTCACACACTTCGTTGAGATAGCAGGCCATGCCCTCTGTCTCAGAGAGGAGAACCCTAGGGGAGGAGCTCCACTCAGAGCTGGTGGGGGCACAGCTATACCTTAGAAGCCACATCAGGCAGATTCATGCTATTCTCTCTGTTTCCCTGTGTCCATCCCCAAGATTCTGGTAACTTTTTAGGCTCTGCTCACGCTTGGAGAATAATCGACTGTGAGACAGATGTGGTGGCAGCAGGGAAATAAGGGGGGATCCTGGGGGTGAGAACTAGGGCCGAGCAGTCCAGTGACCTGACCTCTAACCCCTGCCTGCGTAAGGGACAGAGTTTTATTGAAGGGAGCCAGCATCTCCTTAGCAAACCCAATGCCTGCTCTGTGTGGCTCTGCTAGACGCTGAGAGAACTGCCAGGTGTATAACCACCTTCTAAGCACATGCTCCCAGGTGACCTTGCCCCCTCACACCTCAATACCCCAAACCCAACAAGTGGGGAAGCCAGAAGCACTGCCTAGTGTGGCAGAGAGGGAGGATGGGGGTCCCAGAGCTCACTGTGAGCACTGGAGCCTGCAGCATCAGACCTGGGCATGACGGTCAGAGCCCCCAGGGCAACCTATAGGAGGGAAGTTGTCAGAGCTGGGGGGCAGGGTGGGACAGCAGAGGGAAAGGGTCAGAGGGTCCTAGCGGTACACACGGAGAGGAGGCTGCAGGGGATGCCCTGTCTTCGAGCACCAGCCCGCCGGGTGGATGTCTGGGTGGTCAGCGTCAATCCAGAAGTCATAGGCATGACTCCAGCCATCAAAGTGGAGCTAGGAAGAAAAGGTCCGTGGAGGTCAGGCATTCCTCGTGGAAGGGGCCCAGATGAGCCGGGAGGTCCTCCAGGCTCCAGGGGCTCTCCCCATCCCTAGGGCCTGTCAGAAGCAAGATTCTGGATTGGAAGAACCAAGGGGCCAACCCCACGCAATCCATCTTGGCTGCCACATTTTCCAAGGGCTTCACTCATTAAGTTACTGGCTTCTCCCATCAATCTGTGGGTAGGACAAGTCTTATTAGGCCCATTTTACAGATGAGAAGGTTAAAGCTCAGCGAAGGGAAAAGACTTGCCAAGCCTGCAAAGGTAAGTCCCAGATGAGGCTAAAATGAGATCCAAGATCTTCGGCCTCAAGTTTAGAGCTCTCTTCCCCACAACGTGCGGCCTGCCTTATGTCTGGCTCAGGCCATGCCCTTGACCTCTAACCAGTGCACAGAATTCCTGCCCAATTGGCCTGTCCACTCCCCCAGCCTGAGGGTCCTGGAGCTACCTTTATCCTATGGTCCTCCACATCCTCCACGCTGGCCACACGAATCAGAGCTGGGTTCCTGCGGTCCACGGCCTCCAGCTTCATGTTGACCAGGAAACTGTGCGGGGGGCGCTGCAGGGGGACAGCAGCCTTCGGGCCCAGGCCCACCTCAGCAGAGCTGAGGCCCCAAGAAGGGAGCCCTAGTGCTGTGCCTGGGAAATTGTGGTCTGCCAAAGGGGGAGGCCAGGGCCCCATTCTGGCTGGCCAAGGGTTCCATGCCTTACTGAGCTCTGCTCTGGGAGCAGGGAGAGCCGACTCACCACCTTGAAGGCCCAGGTGGGCACGGCAGAGGCCCCAGTTTCTTCCAGATATTTCTCCCAGCAGAAGCTATCAGGGTCTGGGTAGTCTGGAGGAGAGCAGGAGAGCACTGTCTAGGCACCCAGGCACACAGGGGGAGCTCTCTGCTCCCAAGCAGGACCAGGAGCACAGAAGGGAGCGAGGCCCTTGGAGTACCATCTCCCCCCCATCACCACAGCCAGTTCCTTGGAGGGGGCTCCTGAGGCAGGAGGCAGAGGGGTGCTAATCAGAAACAAGCATGTCACCACCTCACATTCACAGGGCTGCCTGGGAACCCTGGTTCCCACCCTCTACTGGGCCCTATTGCTCCAGCTCCAGCCCAGCCACATCTGTACCTCTACTGTCCATAGGCCAGCCTAATGCTCCCTAAGGGAAGGACCCTTCCGTCACTCGGGACCCCTGCTCCCTTGCTGAGGGGTCATCTAACTTTCTTCCCTTGAACCTCAGTGGAGTCAGGGGTTGACAGGCCTCTCCTAAAATCAAAGGGTTCTAAACTCCCGGCAGAGATGAGGCTCCAGGGTACATCTGCCCCCTCATCCTGACCCTAAAGACCCAGCTAATGAGGTCCTGGTAAGGGATCAGGGGAGAGGGATATGGGGCCAGGCCCAGGAAGGGGCGTTTGCTCGGACTGCAGGGTCACCTTGTGGAGGGGTGAGGGGCTTTCCTTGCTTCTGGCACCAGCCCACTGGGTGGATGTAGGGGCTGCTGGGATCACACCTGCAACCCAAGAATACTTCACTGTCCCAGGTGAATCTCTGAGGCCCTGAGCCTGCCGTCCTATGACAGCACGGCTTCAGGGCCCACTCTCATCCTACTTCCTAGTGAGAGCTACACAGAAGGCCGAGGAGAAAGTCAGAAAACTGCAGCATTAACTGAAAACTCTAATACCACCATAACATCTAAGGGAAAATCATGAACACAGGAGTTTGCTCGTCTTAACTTTGGTATTTTCAGATAAAACATTTAACACTGCATTGTGTTTCTTATGATATAGATCAAATCCAGAGGACAATTACACCCTGGAGCAAATCTGAAGTCAGGACTGGGCTGGGGCCATGGTGCCTGAGGTTTGAAAGCACTGGCCCCCCACCCCTCGCCCTGCCTTCTGCCCTCCCCTCACCCCCCAGGCCAAGTCTGGGCCCTCCCACTACCAGTAGTCGTAAGTATCGTCCCAGTTGTCAAAGTGCACCAGGAAGCGGCTGTCCACCACATCGGTCACACTGGCCACACAGACGAGGGATGGGTTCATGCGGTCAACAGCCTCCAGCTTCATGCCCACCTGGAAGCCCAGGGGTGGGGGACTCTGGGGGCAAGAAGAGGGGCTGCCACGGCCAGGCCCAGACCGGCTAGTGCTGGCCCAGAACCCACTGGCAAAGGAAGCAGTCGGTTCCCCAGGAGTCATGCTTGGGGGGATAGACGGGGGGGAGGGCAGAAGAAACAGGCTGGGAAAGAGGGTCCCTCCAGGACAGAATCATAAGCCCCAGGCCACTCAGGAACTCCTGGCCCCCAAGATGCACTCAGAGGAAGCCTCACTGTGGCAGAAGGTGAGCGACTGGCAGGGGGCTACGCATTCACCCAACGAGTGTGCCAGGCTGAGCACAAGCCTCCCCCACCCTGTGAGACAGGGGTCACCATCCACCATCATTTTACGAGTTAAGTAACTTGACCAGGACCACAATGCTAGTCAATGGTGGGGCCAAGGTTTAAACAGTTTGACTTAAAAGTCTGTATTCCCTGTCACCATAGTGGGTAGAACCCCACCAGTCACCTGAGAACCTGTAAGTATGGTCTCAGGGCCTGACTGGGGGTGTGGGGAGTAATGCTCCTTCCCGAACAGCACGGCGGAGCCCCTGGCCCACGGGGGTCCTGGATTTTTGACATGGTGATATTTCTCCTGGGGGTTCCCTACATCCCTCAGACCTTTTGCTTGGGATTAGGAGATACTTTAGCTGCTGGAGAAAGCTGCCAGCTGCCTTGAACAGAGAAAAAGACAACGGGTGAGTTGTTGGGACTCAATGGGAGAGGCTCAATGTTGGGGAGAAGGAAGGAAAAAGCAGCTCGCAGAATAGAAGCTTGGACCTTACACCAAAAACCACCGAGCAGACCAAAGCAAGAAACAAGAGCAGGGACCTCTCCAGGCCCAGGCTGGGATGGAGGGCCGGGGCTCCGAGGGGATGTGCAGAGGGGAGGATTTCTGCAGTAGGCAGGAGGGAGGGAACCGGGGGAGAATCTGTAATCAGCTTCCCCCTCTGGCCCTTGGCCTGCCCAGCGTGCCCCTCCCATTTGGTGTGAGAAACCAGAACAAGACTGAGAGCACCAGTGGATGGCTCTCCTCTGATGAGCAGATACCCTGGGCTGGCTGCAGTGACTCCGTCCTAGGGGGTGGGTGTCCACTCTGGCTCAGGGGCACTCACATGGCTCTGGCTCACAAACAGGTGCTTGGGGGCAGCCTGAGCTCTTGTGCTGCGCAGGTACTGGCTCCAGCTGAACTCCTCCTCCTTGTAACCTAGGCCCCTCGGGGGGGACGAACAGAGCACCGTGCAGACAGAGGCTGGGCCCTGGTGAGGGCACCCCACACTGAAGCAGCAGAGTCAAGCAGGCCTGAGGACCCCACAACCCTCAAGAACCTGCCCAGGGATCCCATGGCACAGCAGGACACAACCTGAGTGGACATTCAAAGGGCACGGGCAAAGCAGAAGCCTTGGGGCCCAGTCACAGCAGGATGCGATGAAGAGAGGCTGGTGTGCAATGGGGAACAGGGTAGGGGGGACCACAGGGAAGAGGAGGAGGGTCTGAGGGCTCCCTGCCTCACCCTGACCAACCCAGCTGGGCCTTACCTTTGGGGGGCTGCAGCTTGTGCCCAGTCTTCTCAAACCAGCCAGCGGGGTGAATGTCAGGGGAGTTGGCATTGATCCAGAAGTCATGGCACTCGGAATACCCATCAAAGTGCAGACGCAGGCGGTAGCCACACACCTGGCCCCGTGAGGGGGAATCACGGGCACTGCAATGCCAGCAGATGCCGCTCCCTTTCCCTCACCTCTCCTGGCCCAGCCTGGGGGGCTCAGGGGCTCTGATGTCACTGACGCTAGCAGGTTCCCCACCCCACCTCTCTGCTCCCAGGTTCCCCGCCATCGTGAAATTTGCCCCACGCTCTCCCATCCTGCGATGAAGACAGTTCATGTACTCACGAGCCCTGAGTTCTGGGTGCAAGACAGGGAGATTCTCTGACACCTCTTGCCCTTTCAAGCCCTGGACAGAACCCGGAGGGCACCTACCAAGGCTCAGGCCTGCTTAGGGCCCCAGTGACCTTTCCTTCTGCCATCTCCTCCCACTGCTCCCACTCGTGCACTCTGCTCTGGCCTCACTGAGCTGACAGCAGCTTCTTGGACATGCAGCCTGGTCCACACCCCATAGCCTCTGCCCACTTTTCTTCTTATGCCTGGAACACCCTACTCATTCCAAACTCATCTCTCAAGACTCAGCAAAGGAGGCCCTTCCTCTACGAGGCCTCTCCTGCCCTGTCGGTGCCCCTCTGCTCACGTCTGTCGCCACCCCTGTGGCATGTCACTGATGTCTTTATCTGGCTGATTCCCACACAACTGTGAGCTCCAAGAGGACAAGGACCTTCCTTGTAGGACTCATGCCAACATCCCTGCCCTTGGGATCTCTCTTCCTCAGGTCCCCTCAGACTGAAGTATACGCCCACTCAATACCATCACCACCCCTCACACTTCATCTGATTTTTGTTCATTTTTTAGCTTTCTATGTGTCCTACCTTAATCCCCTACTAGAATGTGTGCTGAGGGCAGGGCACTGTCTCTCTCATCTGAGTCCAGGCCCTCCGTGTCCCTGGCAGGCCCATCAATCTATCCTGACAGACATCATCAGGACGGTGGTGCAGGCCTCAGCTCACCTCGGCCACGCTGAGGATGAAGTACATGGAGGGGTGTTGAGGGTCGATGCCTTCCAACTTCATGCCCAGTCTGAAGCCATTCTTATTATGGGTGACCGTCTGGTACTGTCAACGCACAGATTGGAGAGGACCCAGCTTCCATCCAGCCTTATCCTTGCCTGGTGGGCTTGGGGTGAAGGAGCTGCCTTTAGGCCCCACCCGCCTGGTACTACCAAGGGGATTATTATTCGGGGGTCTTTAGTGCAGGGATCCAGAAGGGGAGAAACTAGATCTCAAGTCCCTTAAAAGATGTGGGGTGAGTCAGGGCTGGACTTAGGGGCTCTCTCTCACCCAAGCCACAGAAAGATCAGTGTGTAGAATTGAATAGAATTCAAAAGTCTGCAGGCCCAGTGATGGGTGAGCCTGGGTCCCATGTCCCTATTTCTTCCCACCCTGGAAGCCCCTTACGGTGAGCCCTTTTTGACACCAGGCTCCTAAGCTGTCTCTCCCGCTTCCATTCTGCCAGTCCTTTAAGGGACGTTAGACACAGAAAACACCAGAAGCCCTGAGTTTGGTCGTGAGTCCCTCGACTGGGAACACAAGGTTTTCCTAGGTGGACATTGTCCCACTCACGTCCTGGAAGAGGCTGACAGGGGCAGTGATGGCCTTCTGCTCCTCGAGGTAGGACTCCCATGACCAGCCTTCCTTCTTCTCCCCTGATGCTGTGGACAGGAGACAGACGGGCTGACCCCAGGCTGCTGCTGAAGCACCATTTCCTCAGTTTCTCCTGACTCAGCTCTACCCTAACCTTCACAACAAATCTTTGTTTGTGGTCACATGCTGCTCTCTGGTCCCACTCAGCCATGATGGTGCCAGAGGCAGGGGGGCAGACCTCAGGTGAGACCCAGTCTCAGGTGAGGCTATACCAATTCTATCTGTCCCTACCCCACCTCCAGGCGGCTGTCAGCAGAACTCTGGATTATGCAGCAACTAACTGAGGTTACGAAGCGTCAGCCTCAGAGGGACCCTGTTCTCTGGCAGAGCTGAGTGACAAGTCCTGAGCGAGGGGACTTAATCACAGCACCACCTAAGCTCACAGGGAAAGAAGAGGAGAATGAGAAATGAGAGAGAAAACGGGAAAAGAAGCAGAAACAGAGAAGAGAGGACACGTAGAAAGAAGAAATTCTCTTTTTTTGACTCTTCTTCTGAAGACTTACAGGCACACACAGAAACACAAATGCACATTGTGTGTGTGGTGAGCCCACAGAGTAGAGAGTGATTGCACAGCCCTCCCAGACATGCACACGCACACACGGTTGTCAGGGCCTATAGCCCTCAGTTGTCCGGGTCATGGGGAGGGGGCGATGGATTCCCCTGTGGGACCTTCAATTTAGCCTGAGATGGAGTCCTGGCCTCCAGCACAGAGAAGAAACACTCCTTAAAGGCTAGAATAGCTGGTGACATGTAAGGTAGTCCCATAAGGTCAGCCTGAGCTGCCTTCAACCGAAGGCCACAGACAAAGAGGCGACAACTTGGAAAAGTCAATTCATATCCCTTGGGTAACACGTCCAGCTTCTTCTAGGAACTCCTATGTCTCAGTTTTGTTTTCTGTAAAATGCAGGTAACTTCACCTACCACAGAGGGTCATTATGAGGAGTAAGACGCTGTGAGTAACAGATCCTTATGAAATACAAAGCGCTGGACTCGTGTTACTGGTCCTCCCCAGGTCTCCATGAAGTCTGATCTGGATTCTAGCTCTGCCTTGCTCTGGCTCACTTGCCTACTGCCCCCAATATTCGGGTGTGGAGTGATTTGTTACTCAGGAAGAAGCTTTTTTCTTTAGTTGGAACCTAAGTGGCTATAAGCGTCTGTCTAGCAGCTGCCAAAATGCCCCTGTCACTGTACTGAACCTTGAGATCCCAAACGTCTGACCCAGTTGGGTCAAAGTAAGTATTTCCTTCATCAACTGATCAACCAAGCCATCAAACTCTCTGAGACCCATGCCGACACACCGACCTAGAGCACATCTCTTCCTGCTGTCCTTTGTGCTGAGTGAAAACCGGATTGTCCCTTAGAACAAATCACCTACTATGTTCCCTCAAGAAACCCTCAGTTCTTCCACTCAGTCTTCATTCAGACTCACTGAGCAGGGGAAGGGAGAGAGAGAGAGAGTAGGCTTCAGGATGCCAGGGTGAGCATCACCTTGCTGTATCTTGCCACTGGAATTCCACATCATCCTGCATACTGCTGCTTTACTTTTTCCAAATCATCACTACTATTACAAGCCCTTCCCAATACCCATCTCTTTCTGCCTAGATGGCATTCTTCTTTTTGCCTCACTCTTCCCAAACCATAACATAAGCTACTTGTCAGATTTCTCATCTCAGGCACCTCTGCCTCTCCTTGGCTCTTTTTTTTTTTTTTTTTTTTTGAGGAAGACTAGCCCTGAGCTAACTACTGCCAGTCCTCCTCTTTTTTTGCTGAGGAAGCCTGGCCCTGAGCTAACATCCGTTCCCATCTTCCTCTACTCTATACGTGGGATGCATGGCGTGCCAAGCAGTGCCATGTCCGCACCCGGGATCCGAACTGGCAAACCCTGGGCCTCTGAAAAGCGGAACGTGCGCACTTAACCGCTGCACCACCGGGCCGGGCCCCTGCCTCTCCTTGACTCTTAACTCCGAGATCATCTCCCTTTAGCCATACTCCAACATGGCTAAGCTCTAAGACCCCCCATGCCACAGCAGAGCCCGCTGACCTCTTCCTTTGCCATCCCTTACCTTCCCTGCCACTTCCCTCCCTGGGCCTTCATTATCTGGAGTTCTCACTGGTCATACCACATACGAAATATACAGTCTTTACAGTCCACCATCACACACCACTTTCTTTTATCTTAACCATTCCTTTTACCATTAATTGGTACCTCCTGTGTGCCATGGCTAGTACCAGAAACTGGAGGTCAGGGATGTCTTAGAGACTTCACATACATGGTCTCTTTTAATCCTCACAATGTCTTCAGGTGATAGGTAGGGCTCTAGCAATCCTTTTCACAGATAAGAAAAGAGATTAATGTCATCCACTGGAGACAGACCTGACCACTAAACCTTTTAGTAATAACGAGATTCCCTCCCTGACCAAGCCTCCAGCCTCCTTCAGTTTCCCTGCTTTTTCCAGGGTGAACAATGGGCTGAGCCTTTAGGCACATCCCCAACCCCAAGTAAGTCCCAAAGCTCCTGTGGATGGTAGTGCAGTTTGTGCACTGTACACAGATGCCCAGCCAAGAGCATGAATGGGGGCTGAAATCCAGTGTGGGGTCCTTGCAAGGCTGAGTCTACTATGAAGAAAGGTTGCCTTTTTCTAATTGGTCTGCTCAGAAGGGGTACGTTTTCACAATTTGTGCAAAGGCACCACACAGGCTAGCTGTGGCACTGATCCTCTCTTGCCATCCAGAAATGCTCCTTTGCTTATTTCTGCTTCCTTGGGCTACATGCTTCCTTAGCCTAGCACTTACTTCAGCAAGCTCAGCCTGTTGAAAGCTAAATTTTGTAACTTCTCTGCCAAAGTCTGTGCCCCTTTTGGTATTCTCTACCCGAGTCCATGGCACCACCATCCATTCAGCCAGTCACACAAACCAAAAACTCGGAAGGGATCTTTTATGTCTCTCTTTTTACTTCCCAGGATCCTTTAGGCGGAGTCCTGTTTACTCCCTCTCCTGGGTATCTCTTGAATCTGTCTCCACCTCTCCACAGTCACTGTCCTTCTTTCTTTGAGCTGGTCCAAGAGCCACTGAACTGATCTCTCTGCCTCAGATCCAGTCTATTGCCAGAATATCTCTAAAATAAAAACTGGTTTGTTATTTCTTTGCTTTAAGGTCCACAATGGCTTCTGAGTTCTGACCAAAAGACAAAAATCCAGACATCTTTCCACAGCATACACGCCAGCCTCATCACACATCTCCATGCCCTTGTGTGCTTCTCTGCCTTTGCACACGTTGATCCCTCTGCCTCAAAGATCTTACGCTACCCTGTCCCATCCTATCTTTCTTTCATCCTTCAGGGCCCAGCCACAGCTCTGGCACCTAGCATAGGGTTTTATCCAGAACACGTGCTCAACAAATGTTTACTAAATGAATGACTAGAGGGATGGATGGATGCACGGATGGATGGATGGATGGAATGTCACCCCACATATCCCATGAAGTCTTCCTTGACTACATGAGGCAGAGTTTGTTCTGTGACAGTCTTTTGAACCTACAGACCTTAAATTAAATACTTATTACACTATTACATAATAATTACCTGTTTACACCTCTCTCTCTCTGCAATGAGATTATGAGCTCTTTAAGGGCTGGTATTGTGTTTTGCTTACTCTAAACTCTTAGCCCAGTGCCTGGTACACAGTAGACACTTAGTGTTTGGTGAATAAAAGAACAATAATGGAAATACTATACATCAAAAACTGTGGGATGCAGCCAAAGCAGTGTTTAGAGGGAAATGATAGCCTTAAACGAACATATTAGAAAAGAAGGAGGGCGGAAATTAATTAAATCTGAAAATTAAAATTAATCTGTCTCATGAAGTTAGAAAAATAGGAGTAAAGTAAACCCAAAGAAAATCAAAGAAAGGAAATAAAAAAGACAAGACAAATAAAATTAATAAGGCTCCGGCAAGACTGATTAAGAAACAAAAAGAAGGGGTGGGGGAAAAGGGGAGATATTGGTCAAAGAATACAAACTTCCAGTTACAAGAAGAATAAGTGCTGGGGATCTAATGGACAGCATAGTGATTTTAGTCAATAATACTATATTATAAACTTGAAAGTTGCTAACAGAGTAAATCTTAAATGTTCTCACCACAAAAACGAAATGGTAATTATGTGACATAATGCAGGTTATTGTATGGTGTAATCATTTCGCAATATATAAGTACATGAGGGGCCGGCCAGGTGGCACAGTGGTTAAGTTTGCACATTCTGCTTCTCAGCCCAGGGTTTGCGGGTTCGGATCCCAGGTGCGAACATGGCACCACTTGGCAAAAAGCCGTGCTGTGGTAGGTGTCCCACGTATAAAATAGAGGAAGATGGGCATGGATGCTAGCTCAGGGCCAGTCTTCCTCAGCAAAAACAAGAAGAAGATTGGCAGTAGTTAGCTCAGGGCTAATCTTCCTCAAAAAAAAAATATATATAAGTACATCAAATCAACATATTGTACCCCTTAAACTTACACGATGTTATAGGACAATTATATCTCACTAAGGCTGGGGAAAAAAAGAAACAAAGAAAGAAGCCACATGTAATAATAAGAGAAATAAAAAAGGGGGCTATCACTACATATCCTGCAGACTTTAAAAACGTAAGGGGATATTACGAAGAACTTTACATCCTTTTGACGGATTATCTTCTGCATCACCTAGCCTCATGCCTACCTGTATGCACTAGTGAAATTGCTCTCTTGAGTCACCAGGGCCACAATCCAATGACCTTTTCTCATTCCTCAACTCTCTCAATGTCTGTGTGCTCCCAACCACCCATTCCATCTCAGCATTTCCTTCTTGCTTCACTCTCTTAGCTCTATCTTCCTCCTCTTCTATTTCCATCACTGTTTCTTCTTTCCCTGACCCCAACCCTGCTCCTCAATGCTGGATCCCTAGAAATTAATACAGTACTTCCCTCTCATTTTCCCTCTTTCTGCTCACTCTCTCAGGAAGCTTCTTCAGCATGGTTTCAGTCATTTCAGTTGAGACAATTCACAAACTAATGGTTCTAGCCAGGCTAGAGTTCTGGCTACAAAGGTCTACAAAGGACAGACAGAAAATGTACAGAGAAGAATAGAATGCCAAGGTCCAAGAACAACTGATTACAAGCAGTCATCAGGGTGCCACCATGTGCTGGGTCTTTTTGTCTTAAATTTGCTACAGATACATCTCTGTATTTACCTACTTCTTATAGAGCATGGTTAGCCAACTCATAATCAGTTAATTTTAAGACACAGAAAATTTAATCAAGAGCCTGGTACTTGTGTTCAGCATGTGCCTTATAGGGATCTATGCCTGGGAACACCAAACTGAAGAGGCTGGGCTCCATAATGCTATGGTCTATTGTTTACCCAGTGAGAGCTATTAAAGCCATTAAGGTTTCTAAGAAGTATAAATAGACCCTTTTGAAAATCAAATAAAAGTCATGGACCATCTCCCGAGAACAATGAACAATTCACAGAATTTTGCATGTGAATTTAGATTAGGGACCTCAGTTAAGAAGGGACCCTTATAACTGATCAATGTTTTATACTGAATCACACATTCATATTCTCAATTTGTTCCCCAACTCTGTATAGCACTCTTTGTATTTCAATATAAAATGTTTCCTATACCCAATTAGAAAATGGCAAGGATCTGAATAGATGTTTCTCCAAAGAAAATATGCAAATTGCCAATAAGCTCATGAACAGATGCTCAGCATCAGTAGCCATCAGGGAAACACAAATCAAAACCACAATAAAATACCACTTCAGACCCACTGGGGTGGCTATGATAAAAAAGACAGGGGCCAGCCTGGTGGCATAGTGGTTAAGTTTGTGCACTCTGCTTCAGCAGCCCAGAGTTCGCTGGTTCGGATGCTGGGCACAGACATACACACCGCTCATCAAGCCATGCTGTGGTGCATCCCACATTGAAGAACTAGAAGGACTTACAACTAGCATATACAACTATGTACTGGGGCTTTGGGGAGGAAAAAAGAAAAGAGGAAGATTGGCAACGGATGCTATCTCAGGGCCAATCTTTCTCACTTACCCCCCCAAAAAGCATAAAAAAAACACAACAGATAATAACAAGCGTTGGAGGAGGTGGATAAACTGGAACCCTCATACACTGCTGCTGGGAACATAAAATGGTGCAGTCACTTTGGAAAACAATCTAGCAGTTCCTTAAAAGGCTAAACATAGAGTTACCTTATGACCCAGCAATTCCAGTCCTAGGCATATACACAAGAAAGATGAAAACTTCCATCCACACAAAAACGTGTTCACAAATGTTCATATCAGCATCATTCATAGTCCCCAAATGGAAGCAACCCACATATTCATCAACTGATAAAGAAAATGTGATATATCCTCACAATGAAATATTATTCAGCAATAAAAAAGGATGAAGTACTGATGTGTGCTACAACATGGATAAAACCTGAACACACTGTGCTAAGTGAAAGAAGTCAGTCATAAAGGACCATGTATTATATGAGCCCATTTATATGAAATGTCCAAAATAGGCAAATCCATATACATGGAAAGTAGATCGGTGGTTGCCTAGGGCTGGAGGGGAATTGGTAGTTTGGGGAGGTGACAGCTAATGGGCACAGGGTTTCTTTTTGGAGTCATGAAAATGTTCTAAAATTGATTGTGGTGATAGTTATACAACTGCGTGGATAGACTAAAAACCAGTGAGCTGTACACTTCAAATGGGAGAATTGTATGGTACATGAATTATATCTCAATAAAGCTGTTTCAAAACGACACTAACTGTAAAGTTTATAAATTGGACATCAGCAAAATGAAAACTTTCAGCTCCTCAAAAGACATCATTTAGGGAAAAAAAGCAAGCCACAGACTGGGAGAAAATATTTGTAATATATACATCTGACAAAGGACTTGTATCTAAAATATATAAAGAATTAATAAGTAATAATTAAGATAAGTAAGAAGATAACCCAATTAAAAATGGGCAAACATGTATGTCTAAGGTAACTATAAGGAAACAGAACAGGATGCTTGTAGGATTGCTCTGAATCTGAAAAGGCTGTACCATGTTGATCCTGAAGAGTGCCACTGTAGATACTTGATCTGGATGTGGGCAGAATGAGAGATGACATGAGAACATCAGTAACTGTTAAAATTCTCAGAATAGCTATTCATGACTAAACAAATTGAAAGACTTTTGCAATGGTGTGTTAGAAAATGATCTTTCACACAAATAGCTGTTGAAAAGGTGAAGGAGATATATGAGAGAGAAGGCCTGAGTATGTACATGAGTTATGTGGTTCTAACTCTTAAACTACTGGAACACTTCATCAGGACCAGATATATCAGGTGTGTAGAATATGAACCCAATAGCTGGCCATCAAACTGCCAAAGAGTGTAGCTAAAACAGATTCTCCACACACACACAGGACACTCAAGCAACCCTGCCACCCCCATCCCTAACCCCAGACTTTTCTGCCAAAAGACCCAGAAAATGAATGGAAAATTTTTAGCCATAAATGCAAACTCTTGTCTACTGATAGAGTTTCTTCTCTTGAAAAAAGAGAAAAAGGCAGAAGGGGGAAAACATCCAGAAACCAATGCTATACCAATGTTCACAGTTGAGAGGGTGAGTGCTATGAATCAAAAGACAACTTTGTACTGGTCAACAGGACCCAGCCAGAGCATGCTGATTTATGAATCTAAGTAAGACAGAGCAGTTGAGTCAACAGTAGTTAGACACCATTTCCTTCCTCTGCGTAAGTCTTAAGAGGTCATAAGCTATTGAGAGCTAAGCCTTTGTCTTTGAATGTGACAGCTTTGGGTGAGAGTGGAAATCTGGTTTGGCTGTACTGGGCGGAAGGGGGAACAGGCACTATAGGGTTTTGAGCCCTGGACACAGATTGGGCTCCTCTGGCTGGCACTGGATCCATCAAGGCAGAATGATATCCCAAGAACTGGGCTCACCCTCTGGCTCTCTCTAGGACAAGAAAGACAGTGACTCATGCAACTGAGCCATGGTCCAAGAGGAACCACCAACATACAACTCATCCATTCCTCTACTGAACAAACATTTATTGAGAGTTTACTCCACATCAGTCTCCGTGTGTGATAAGACTAAGCACCAGGCATACAATGATTAATAAAACAGATTGTTTTGAGGGAGGTAGACAGACATTAAACAAAGTGCTACACAGTATCTAGGTGATTACAAGGCGTGGTAAAGCTACTTAGCTCCAGTTGACTGTTATCACAGGGGAATGTGGAGATGATAATGAAGAAGACCTGAGGACCAAAGCTGACTATCAATGATCTTTGTCCCATTTTTCTTAGAAAATGGAACAAACCAAAGGGTCAGAATGGCGGCCCAGGGTCAGATTAATGACCAGTAAGAACTTGTTCACACCACCAAAGGGAAGCAATGCCATGTGGTGCTACTAAAGGTTGCTCAAGTCTTGGGATACTGAGCCTGGCAGTGAGGCCTACTCACAACTGGATAATAGAGGATAAACACACACATGCTGTAACCCCCAAGAACACACATACACTAATGCACAGACCAGAAACCTTGTCTCTCTCTCGTCCTCTCATACAAACACACTAACGCACGCTCATCTATATAGGTACAACACACCATCACAACCATAACTCACACTCCCAGCCTCACCCCTCCAAAGGTGTGTACACACATCACAAGAATATATATACCCAGGCCACCATACCAGGCTGGCTGCTGCTCCACTCCTCACTTTCTGGGGTGCTGGCAGTGGGCTGTCCCTCTGGATCTTTTCCTTCTTCTTGCTTCTCCTGTGGAAGGCAAGCCTGATCCCAGCTTCCTGTCCTCGTGGCTTGGGGTGAAGCCCCAGCCCCTATTCCTGGCCCCTGCTTGGCTCTCTGGCCACATGGTGTTCTGCCCCAAGCAGGTGGAATTTCTTCTAGGCCACCAGCAGGAACATAGCCCCAGCAGACAACTCTCTACCACTTGGTCACAGACTCACATGAGCCT
The DNA here is from genome assembly GCF_041296235.1 of Equus asinus. NCBI lineage: Eukaryota > Metazoa > Chordata > Mammalia > Perissodactyla > Equidae > Equus > Equus asinus. The sequence goes on along the minus strand of NC_091804.1, from coordinate 34,116,648 downwards.
ATGCCGCCTAGTTACACAGCTTGACTACAGTTCTCCTCTTTCCCAGGTGGGGAAACTGAGGACACAAATATCTGCTCTGTGCTGATTTTACCTGCTCACTGGAATTTTCATGCTCTGTCTCTTCCAGCTTCTCTGCAACTAGAGGCCTCTGCTCCCTGGCCTCTGGCCTAGTGACTGGGCTCCCATGGTGGAGCTTCCTGTCTGCCTGCACATCTACTCGGGTGTCAGTTCATGTGAATGTGACTTAGCCCTGACACTAGACCGAGATGGGAGCTCCAGAAAAGCAGGAGGGTGATTTATCCATTTTCCTCCAATCAAGTACAGGACCTGACTCTGGATGGGACTCCAAAATATGAGTTATTATGTGTCTTCTCTGGCCCAGCCCCAAGACCTGGATTAATGGAGGAGATAGTGGGAATTGGGGTACAGCCTCCAGCCTCCCCCTTCCCTCCCCCTGCCCTCTTCCTACCATGGCCTCTGGGTCGGACTCCTCCTCTGATGGGCTCTGGTATTCCCTGTGCTTCCTCTTCTTCATGGGTTTGAGGAGCTCAGAAGTGCTGGCACAGGAGGAGTTCTGGCCTGAGGAGTTCTCCACTATGACTGACCTGAGGGAGGGGCAGCCTGAGGAAAGAACACCCGCCCTGCACCCCCCCAGCCCCTGTCCTAAGTCCTGAACAGGAATGGAGCTTTGGGGCCTGAATGCAGAGCAAGTAGGGCTGCCTCCCTCCACCACCCTCCCCTCCTCGCCCCCCGCCCCCTTACCGCTCCTGGTACAGCGGGGGGCAGCCATCACTGGAGGAACCAGCATCTGGACCGGTGCCTGGTTGAGGCCCGCAAGCCTGGCACTGACAGGTGCCATCATCCTCTGGGGGGTCCTGAGGGGGATCTTCTGGAGGGTCCTGGGGGAGGTCCGCTGTGGGGGCCAAAAGGGCCTGAGACCTCCCACCCGATCACAGCCACACCCAGGTTCCGCCCACCCTGGAGCCCACGTCCCCTCAGGCCCGGCCTCACCTTGGTCGCACCTTGTCAGGTCCTTCTCCACCTGAGGACCAACCCCTGGGCGCACCTGCAGAACCCGGGCCACGCCCCCCTACCAAGGCTCCACCGGGAGCTCAGGCCTCGCCCCACCGGCTCAAGGATTCGGCTCGCGGCCTGGGGCTCTTACCAGGCTGGTGGGTGCCCGCATCGCCACCTCCTGCTGGGGCCTCGCTATTTTCGTACTCGGCCACGCCTTCCTGCCGCAGCTCGGGGCTCGGGGGCTGCTCCGCTCCCACCATGTTCAGCGGCGCGTACTCGCTGATCCGGAACTGGAGCGCGGGAGGGTCTGAGGACCGCGACTCCCCTGCCAGCCCTTGAACCACTCCCCGTTGACACTGTTTCCCTCCTGCCGCCTTACTCCAGGCCACGCCCCCCAGCAGCCAGCAAGACCCCGCCCCTGGGTGCCCACCTCAAGCCACGCCCCCAGACTCCCGCGGGCCTGGGCTCCAGGGCGCCTCACTCCAAGCCAAGTCCCTAAAGCCCCATCCCAGGGCGTCCCTCTCCAAGCCACGCCCCCAGGTCCCATTCCCCACAAACCACGCCCCTAGGTCCCCACATGCCCTTGTCCTCAGAGCGCTTCGCTCCAAGCCACGCCCCTAGTTTCTCACTCAAATCCCCACCCGCAGAATCCTCCATCTCGCCAGCTTCCCCCACCTTCCGCCTCAGGCCCCGCCTCCGAGCCCGCAGGCCCCGCCCACAGCTGCGGCTCGCGGGGCCCCGCCAATCCCCACAGACACTGACCCGCAGGCCGCTCCCAGGGGGCGGGGCCGCGGCCTCTGTCCACTCCAGGAGCCGCACTGTGCTGCCGCTGGAGCTGGCCGCCGGGCCGGCGCTTAACTGCGGCAGAACCGTGGCCGTGACAGGTACGCTGCCGGCCACTCGCTCTGGGGCGCCCACATGGATCGGCTCCCGCGGAAAGCAGGACACATCCAGGGCACTGCTGGACAGGCCAAGGGTGGCCGTGCTGGCTGCGAACAGATACACGGACAGACAGGACACAGGTGAGCCCGGTGGCCCTGCCCCGACCCTGCCATGCAGGTGTGGGCAGGTGAAAAGTATCATCTCCTCCCTAGGGTCCACACCTGCTTGGGCAGGTATGGGGGCTGCTCCTCCTCCCAGACCCCTGGCTTGGCCCACCTGGGATGATGAAGGCAGTAGCGGGCAGGTGAGGGCCTGAACCTGGGCTGTCTCTGGCCACCAGGTGCACGCTGACCTCCCCTGAGGAGGGCCCCTTCAGTGTCCTCAGCATCTCCATTTCAGCATGCCCCTCCATCCTGGTAGGCCTACAAGCGGAGCAGAGCCATCAGGGCGATCAGGGAGGGAGGCGGCTTCTTTGAGGAGGAGCTGCCCGTCCTCAGGGAAAACCCTCAGGCCTGAGCAGAGTAGGGTGTCTTAGGAGACCAGCATCAGGTCTGGCCACTAGCTCTAACCAGGTCACGCGGGCCCTGCACCTCCCCAGTTTCCTTAAGATGAGCATGTGTGAGGGTGCTTTGTAAACTGTGACATACAGAACTGACTCTGGGGAATATGTCTCAGGCCAAGTTCTGTCTGGCCAGCTGTCCTCATGACACACCTCAGGCCAAGGCCAAACACCCCTCTTTTTTTCTTTTAAAGCTGAGCACCTGAGCTAACAACTGTTGCCAATCTTTTTTTTTTTTTCCTTCTTCTTCTCCTTAAAGCACCCCAGTACATAGTTGTATATTCTAGTTGTAGGTCCTTCTGGCTCTGGCATGTGGGACACCACCTCAGCATGGCCTGATGAATGGTGCCATGTCCGCACCCAGGATCTGAACTGGCGAAACCCTGGGCCACTGAAGCAGAGCACGCAAACTTAACCACTCGGCCATGGGGCCGGCCCCCCGCTCTTTTTTGACCCCTTCTCCCTCTGGGGATTCAGAGCCCTTGAGTACCAGGTTCTCCTTCACTCATACAGGTTCATCTTCCTGGGAGGTGATCTTTCCTGATCACTACTCCCTCCAACCTCAAGCACAGCAACATCTGTTGAACAACTGCATGCATTTGAAGAGCAAAGAGGGAGTGCCCAGAGAACCCAGGCAGTGCCTGATTTTCCTGTAATAAAGCAAGGGCGGTAAAAGCATTTAATAAAGAGTTGGTTGAACAGGTAAATATATGAAAAAAAAGACCTAGTACCATAACAAATATACTTAATATCTATTATTACTTAACTCCTAAAGTGTGTTGGCCTCTGTCCTAGATGCCTTACCAGCACTGTCCAGTAGAAGTTTCTATGATGACGGAAATGTCCTATACCTACACCAGCCAGCACAGTAGCTGCTAGCCACATGTAGTTCCTGAGCACTAGAAATGTCGCTAGTGTGACTGAGAAACTGAATTTTAAATCTTATTTACTTCAAATTAAATTTAAATAGCCACAGCGGCCATAGTTATTGTACTGCACAGCACAACTTTATATATACTATAATTGGCCTGTCGACTCTACCTCCAAAATACATCTCAAAGTCTGACCACTTCTCTCCATCTCATTGCCACCATGCTAGCCCCAACCACCATCAGTTTTCCCTGGACTTCAGAAATTGCTTTCTAAGCCATCTCAAGATCCTTCTTCTCTTGCTCTCTATAGTCTATTCTCCAGTAAGAGAAAGCATTAAAAATGTAAACCAAATCGCATAATTTCTCTACCTAAAATCCTTCAATGGCTCCCCATTGCCCTTAGAATAAAATCGAAGTGCTTTACCCTATAGAATCTGGCCTAAGTCTTCCTCTCTGACATCATCCCTCACCACTCTTCCCCTTGTTCTCCACCCTCCACAAACTCTGGTTTCCTTCTATTGCTTCACTAAATGTCCCCACCTCAGAGCCTTTGCCATTGCTGTTCCTTCCTCCTGGAATGCTCTTCCCCAAGCTCTCTGCTTGGCTGCCTCCTTCCCATCCTCCAAGCCTCAGCTCAGGGGTCACCTCCTCAGAAGAGGTCTTTCCTGAGCATTCAGTTTAAAGTAGCACACCCCTCACCCCGTCCCACTCCTGCTTATCTCAATACTGTGTTCATTTCCTTCATGTCCTTCATTATAATCAATAATGATCTTCATTTATTTGTGTTTGATCAGTCGTCCCCACATAAATGTAAGTTCCATGAGGGCGCAGCCCTTATCTGTTTTGTACACTGCTCTATCCCCAGCACTTAGAGTGGTGCCTGGCACACAGTAGGTGCTCAGTAAGTATTTGGTTGGATTTCAGTAATTTCAACTTGTTAATAAAAAGCACCGTAAGAGTGTCTCTTTTTGGTAATGACAAACGTGTTTTTTTTTTTTTTTTTAAAAAAAGCTTGGTTTTTCTCAATACACTTTTAAAGGTTTTTAAATTGTTTCATATCTGGTCAAGTTGAGATTTTTAAGAACCTCATTTTTAATTTGTAATAAAAGTTTACAATTTGATTTTTTCAAAAAAGTCAACAAACTGCAAGCACCTGTTAATAAAGGTCTTAAATAATAATAATAAAAAAAAGCACTGTATGAGTGATTGACACTTGGTTGTTTAAGGTGTTAGCAGTACTTGACAGTGGCTTCTGGCATACAGGTTAAGGGAAAGAAGGTGGGCCTAGGCTTAAGACAGAGTTAAGACAGTTTGAATCTCAGCTCCACCACTTAATACCTGTGACTCTGAGTGAGTGGCTTACACTCTCTGAGCCTCAGTTTCTGCATGTGTAAAATGAGCCTGGTAATGGCATCTACCTCATAGGGCTTTGGTGAAGAATAAATCAAAAAATATGTAAAGTCTTGATACCAGCACTTTCAAATATCTACCAATCCACTCCCTTTTAACAGAAATTCCAGGGAGCTTGGTAGCTTCTGGCCAAGAACATGTAAACCGCTTGCTTGCAATGGGTGCTGTCTCTCCCGCCCTCCCTCCTGCTGTTCTTGCGCATTCACTTATTTTCCAGCTTTTCTTCCCTAAAACACAGGGTCCATCCTCTACATTATAGAGTGTATACTCAAGCAGGCAAAGATGAGAAATATAACCTGATTAATTAAGGCAGCATGCAAACCAAGGTTTGTTTTCCCTTTTTTTAAATTATAAAATAGAATTCCCTGCATTTCAATTCCAATTATATTGCTTTGCACAGCTGAAGTACTTGCACCATTTTTAGTTCTTTTAAACAGAGTCAATATTTTTGTTTAAAACCCTGACAGTCATTAAGAGTGAATGTGGGCACTCCTGAAAGAATTCCATTCTGTTTCGAAACCCCTCCCCGGTTTCAGGTCTGTCCAGGAAGAGTGGCTGAGAGGACCGCCCTTCTGTTCCGGTGTGCTGCCCTTTGTTCCGCATACACTGGAGGGCCAACTTGGTGTCAGCACCATTTGTGCTCTGGGAGTACCATCTCAAATAAGACTGAGTGCTCTTATGAAGCTTATGTTCTAGAAATAAGAGATAAGGTTGAGGCTGGAGATACAAATTTGAAAACCATCCTGTAGAGATGGTCTTGAGTATAAAGAAATGGGGGGAGCCTTGGAGCTCACCGAGATTGATAGGTTGGGAAGAGGAAGAAGATCGAACAAAAGAGACTTAGAAGGAGACTGCAATGAGGTGAGAGGGAATCCAGACGAATCTGGGCTTCTGGAGGGCACAGGGGGAAAGTTTGCAGGAAGATGGGACAGCTCAATGGTGTTAAATGCCACTGACACATCCAGTCACATGAGGACTGAGTGTCGACCATTTTAGCAATAAAGAGGTCATCAAAAACCTTGACAAGAGCCATTTCAGAAGAGCTGTGGGCACAAAAACCTACTGGAGTGGGTTCTAGAGAGAAATCATTAATTAGTCCAATATTTATTGAGCACTTACAAGGTGCCAGGCACTGTTCTAGACTATCTGGATTTGTCAGTGAACAACACAGACAAAAACCTCTGCCATGGAGTCTACATTCTGGTGGCGAGACTGACAAGAAGGGTTGGTCCTTGTAGGAGAGAGAATAGGAGAAAGCAGAGTGGAAACAATGGGATGAACAGCTCTTTCCAGGAGCTGTGATGTGAAGGAGAGCATGGAAACGGGGGAGGGTATTTGGAGAGTTGATGTGGTCTCAAGGAAGGGGTTTTTTGGTGTTTTTTTTTTTAAATAGGAGGTGTCACAACATGTTTGTAGCTGATGAAGATGAGCTTACAGAGAGGAAGAAACTGACAGTGCAGGAGAAAAAAAAATAATTGTAGAAGACAAATCCTTGAATGTGTAGGAGGGGAGAGGATCCCGTGCGCCTGTGATGTCGGGACCCATCACGTGTGGTTGTGGGCTCCAGGCTAGCAGCACCTACTCTTTCTGTGTTCTTTCCTGAGGCCGGGAACTGCCTTCTCTGGATTTGAATTCACCCCTCCTCTACCACTACTACCCACCACATTTGTAGCTCACACAGCATTTTCATAAGCATTGTCCCACTAGGTCCACATGGCAGCACGACCAGCCTGAGCCGGGTGCAAGGAACCCATCCACACCTACCCCTGCAGCCTGGTCACACCTTCAGAACGCCAGTTCTGTGGCCTCTACACATTCTGTTCTGTCTGCTTGGTACCTTTCCACATCCCATATATCTGGAAAATTTTTAATCATCCTTCAAGATACAGCTTCAGTGACACCTACTCTATGAAGTCTTCCTAGAATCCACTCTCAAAACAAAGTTAATCACTCCCTCTAGTGTGCTCCACTCCACCACGATCTATGTCTTTCTCCTCCAGGGACCAGAACAAAGCACCTGGCATGCAAGAGCCTGATCCAGATATTGCACTGACAGTCATGGAATGAATGAATCAGCGAGCTGGGAGTAAAGAGTGGTCAATAACATATGGAGAAGAAACAAATGGTACTGAAAGCCATAAATGGCTTACCATTCTTGCCTTAGGCTAGAACACTACTATTTTCTCCTTCTGTGCTGCTCAGAGGCTGGGGGAGGAGGGGATAAAGTGGGAGGTCCCGGCCACTGTGAAGGTTGTCATTGGCAGTCCTCAGCTGTCAGCCTCTCTCCGAATTGCCCTCAGCCAGAGGAGCTGCCTCGCCCAAGTGCCCTCTCCTGGAAGCAGCCATCTGTTGACTAGTCGATACGGGGTATAAAGGCGCCGCCCCCTTGCCTCAATTGGGGATGTCTCTCCTGGGCCATCTCGGTTCCAGAGCTTCCCTGGGGACAGGCTGAGGGCTCCTTTGAGACTACATGAGCAGTTCAACTTCTTCCTCTGCCCAACCACCCTGCGGTCTTCACTCCCCTGCAGGTGATACCCCCAAGGGCACTCCAACCTACACTCACATCTCCCTCTGAGTCTGTTTCCGGGGAACCTGACCTAAAACGATCCTTGGATACTCAGCACGGAGCGCTGTCTGGCACATAGCAGATGCTCAATAAATATTTATTGAATGAATGTGCCCGTGTTTATGATCTCTTGGTCTGTCGGCCAAGGTTCCCCCCAGCCTTTGCCCTTCAAGACCTCGTATACAACAGACGCTCAATAAATGCCCTCGTTCTAGGTGTTGGGGGTGGGGAGCTAGCGTCCCAGACAGACACCCCCGATACTCCCAAAACGCCCGCGGAGCCCCAGAGAGACTGAGCGCCACAAACTTGGGGCCTCGGCGCCGCCCCCCGCCGCAGGTGCCGCGGAAACCCGGGAGGCGGAGAAAGCCAGTTCAAGGGTCGGGACCCGCCGCCCGCCTCCCGAATCCTCCCCGGACTAGTATAGCCGGCGGCGGGCGGGGCGGCCACGGATCCGTCAGCCCCGCAGAACGGTTACTTTTTAAAACGCCAAAATGGCGGAATTCTTTTTATTCTTTCCTTTTACAAAAAACAATAATAATCCAATTTTCCGTTATAAAAATCGGAAATTAATGGTAGAAAAGAGAAAGTTTGCCAAATGACCCATTTCTTAAGAAAACCACCGTCTACACCCTCTTTTCCATTAACGAAAAACTCTTAATTGACTGCATTTTTCTAAAATCAAAGCCTCCTCCCTCCCCACCCTCCCGATCGCGGCCAGCAGCAGCACGGTGGATGCGCCCGCCTCGCCCTGCAGCCCCGCACCCGCCGGGCCCCTCCGCACTCCGCCCAGACCCCTTCCACTCGGCTCTCCCCAACCTCCTCCCCAGCCCGCGCCCCCCGCCGGAGGCGCTCGGAAGGAGCGACGCAGCGGGGCCGCAGACCCGAGGACTCTTCGTGCCGGGCTGGACCCGTTGGGGCGGCGCCCCCGCACCCCGGGGTCCCAGCCCAACAGCCGGCGGGATGCCTACCTGCAAGGCCAGCGCGCGCCCTCCAGGCGCCGAGCTGCGGTCCGAGCCCCGCGCAGCGCGCGCCTGCGCGCACAGGGGGGCGGGCCCGCCTCCCTGCAGGATGCCGGGCGCTGACTGCGCGCCGAGCAGGTTTGGGGGGCGCGGGCCCGTGGGTCCAGAGGCGCCCGCGCCCTCTTGCTTTCCTGCGAGGCCCCGGCCGCGTGGGCCTAATGTCCCCTCCCTCTGGGGTCGGATTGCTGCGCGGGCGAGGCGGCTAGAGATTCTTCCTGCTTACTATCCCCTGCATCACAGCCAGCAGCGCGCAGGGGGGCTGGGGGACCACCAAGCCCAAGTGAGAGCCTGGTGGGCCTCCAAGCTGAGTGGTCAGTGACAAAAGACTCCTGCACGCACCCCGGCCGGGTCGCTGCGCTGTCCAACGGCTTCTCACCGCGCCTGCCCCCCCACTTGGAGAAGAAGAGACAAGGAGAGTCAGAAAACTGCCTCAGGAGGGGTGAAGGGCCTAGCGACCAGAAGAAAGGAGGCCCGCGCGACGTGAGCTCTGATCCTGGCCCTGCCTGGCCTAAAGGGAGACATCAGCCGCGCCTGCGTTTGGATGAGCCCACTGCCATTGACTGATGGTGTAACCTAGGACACATCACTTTATTCTCCTGGTCCTCTCTTTCTCCATTTGTAAAGACTATTACTTCATGGTCTCTGTTTTCAGTAACGGTTCCTGTTGTGGTGTTGCCTTGAGCAAGTCACCGCTTCTCTGTGCTTCCGTTTCCTTGGTTTATCTTACTAGTGACATCTCCCTGTTATTGGTTCTTGTAGCACAAAATACTTCTCTTTCTTACACATACCACATCTGTAACTTCGTGTAGATTTGTATAATTGGACAAGTTGAGACTGCAAGCTCCAAGAGGGAAGGAAACATTCGTTTTTGTATCCCTAGCACCTAGCCCAGAGCTGGACACTGAGTGGGTGCTCAATACATACCTGTTTACTGACTAATGATTTATTGCACGCAGACGAAAACAGGGCAACACTTGGTACAGCCCAGAGACGGGGCCCCTCTCCCACACCAATGATTTAATGTAATCCTTCATTTTACAGAAAAGGACATTGAGGTCCATTTGGCCTAAGGTCATGGCCACAGGTCAGAGCTCCATGCTCCTGACTTCCAGTTCAGATGTGAAAAGGGTCTCTAGTTACGCATAGGCAAATTCCTCAAATTGTTGTGATCATCAGGTTTAAATTTATGCAGACTTTAACTATTCCGGTTACCACGTCAACGCATTACGTTTTCCTTCCTTGCTGCAATGTCAATTTTTAATCACATCTTGTATTATTGGGAATAAGATTGCATCAGTTGAGGATGCTGGTTGCCATAACAATGGAAGTCTCTTTATACACACCAATACACACACAACCATCCGCTCATTTCTTGTCTACCCAGACTGTACTTGTTTTAGACTCCAAAAGATTTTAGGTATTCAGATTAAAAGAAAGTGGTGAAACTACACAAACACCATGGCTTCTCTAACAAATGTATCTTCTAGGTAGTGATTAAGACAGACAAGTGGAATCTGAGCTAGTAGGATGCAGGAAAGAACAACTAACAGCGACTTGAGTTGCTGAGACATTATTTTTCTGCTCATTCACAGTATTTTGGTGGTCTCAATACCTATGGTGGGCTTGCTTGAACACCTTCAGGAATGGAGAGACCCTCCCAAGTTGATGTGATTTGGGGAAGGTTCCGCCTCTTATATAGCTCACAGGAGCAGGTGAACTAGTCGTTCTTCCCTCCAGTGACAGCCTCCTCTTCAACAAGTTAATAGCCTCCGGTGTTTTCCCCAGGTTGACTCCCTACCCAAGAGTGGACCCAAACTTTTGAAATGTTGATGAATAGAAGCACTGAGAAAGCTGTTTGTAAGCAGCCAGAACTTTCTGTTCCTACAGATTTTAATTCAACATTGGAGCAATCCATGTATCTTAGGAAAATCATCAGGACGTACCCTTTATGTAAGTGTAAAAATACTTATGGTTCCAGTGACATGGCAGACTTTGCTAATTGGGAGCCCTTTCTAGCACAAACACGCCAAAACCCTGGATAAAATATTACAAGAACGTGGAAGGAAGCAAGCAAAGGAGGAAGGAAAATAAATTCACGGCTGAACTAGCAAGAAGTGGAAATCAGCAGTATCCAGAAACAGTGAAGCTGAGCAACAAGGGGCTGGGCTGACCTCTCCTGCCCTGCAGGTGGTTATTGGCTATAGACAGGAACCACTTGCTAGTGACTTGGGTTTCATCCCACACATAATGACAGGAGATGGGATCTGGGGTCCATGTGATACTGCAAATTGGAACTGAAACCCCTGGATAAAGACTGGATACTCCCCACCCCCAGACTAAATACTTGTGAGCCCCATGGTGGGAAAGGTAGGGGATGCACAAGTTTCCAAATATGATTAGCTTCAGGTCCTGCTTCTCCCTGGGCATGGGTGTGTGCTATTGAGAACATCAGAGACTCACAAAATTTATATTTGGCTTTGGGAATTTACTGTTGTGAATTTTGTTTGTGAAAAAACGTGTCTGTGACCACTAGGAAAATTTGTCTCAGTGATGGCCAGAGCCTCAGCTATTTCCCTTACTCCACCCTGTGAAATATCTGAACCTTGTTCGCAACATGATAGAATTCATGTCTTATGATGAAGCTGAGGAACCCAATGAAAAAGAATCACTTGATCAAGCTTTATTAGTTTTCTATCAATGCTGAACATGGTACTAGGGAGCTACTGGTTAAAAACCCCCCACAAATTTATTATCTTGCAGTCCTGGAGGTCAGACGTCCAAAGTGGGTCTCCCTGGGTCTCCAAGCGTCAGCAGAGCTGTGTTCTCTTCTGGGAGCTTTAGGGAAACATTCATTTTCTTGTCTTTTTCCAGTTTCTAGAGGCTGCCCACCTTCCGTGGCATGTGGCCCCTTCCTCCATCATCAAAGCCAGCAATGGCCAGTCAAGTTTTTCTCATGTCACACCACTGTGATTCTCTTTTGCCTTCTATTTTCATCTTTTAAGGACCCTTGTGATTACATTGGGCCTGCCCAAATAATCAGGATAATCTCCCTATTTTAAAGTCAGCTGATCAGCAAACTTAATTCCACCTGCAACGGAATTCCCCCTTGCCATATAACATAACATATTCGTAGATTCCAGGAAGTAGGATGTGGACATCTTTTGGGGGAACCATTATTCTTCCCACCATATAAACTAACAATAACATTGGCCAAGTAACTAATCCTCTTATAAAGTGCCCTCATTCACAGTTATCTTCATAGTGTTACTGTGTGCTGAGATATGCTGATGGAAGTGATTCATATATACACATTAAAACTAACTACTCATTTAAAAAAGTTACTACGGAGATCCAAAGAACACGGGACACAAAAAATTAAAACAAGTTCTTTCAGAATAAGCAAAGAGTCTGAGCAGGTATTGGGGAGGTTGGTCTATAACCCCAGGTTCTAGATGGCAACCTGGAGAGAGGTAAATCCATTCAAATGATCCATTTTGGGAAAGTATGCACAGCAATTGCCAAAACAGAAGCAGGCAGTGTTTGGAAAGTATCAGGTCAGGATGTTTCTGAAGCATGTGGTTTAGAAGCTTGTGACAGGAGACAGCCCTGTGGCCAAGTGGTTAAGTTCACGTGCTCTGCTTCTGCAGCCCAGGGTTGACTGCTTCAGATCCTGGGCACGGACCTAAACACTGCTCGTTACGTCATGCTGTGGTGGCATCCCACATAGAACTAGAATGACTTACAACTAGGATACACAACTACATGCTGGGGCTTTGGGGAGGAAAAAACAAAAAGAGAAGAGAATTTTCACAGTACATCTCTAGGGACATAATTTGGGAAAAAGGAGTGAATGATCGGAGAAAAAGGTGGCTGGTGTTTGGGGAGAGGATTCCGGGGAATTCCTCTACTTCAACCAAAAGAGCTCTATTTTATTTATTTATTTTATTTTTTATTGAGTTATTGATAGGTTACAATCTTGTGAAATTTCAGTTGTACATTAATGTTTGTCAGTCATGTTGTAGGTGCACCACTTCCCCCTTTGTGCCCACCCCCCACCCCACATTTCCCCTGGTATCCCCTAAACTGTTCTTAGTCCATAATTTTAAATTCCTCATATGAGTGGAGTCATACACAGATTATCCTTCTCTCGCTGGCTTATTTCACTTAACATAATTCTCTCAAGGTCCGTCCATGTTATTGCAAATGGAATGATTTTGTTGTTTTGCAGCTGAGTAGTATTCCATTGTATATATGTACCACATCTTCTTTATCCATTCGTCTGTTGCTGGACACTTAGGTTGCTTCCATGTCTTGGCTATTGTAAACAATGCTGCAATAAACATTGGGGTGCATAGGACTTTTGGGATTGCTGACTTCAAGCTCTTTGGATAAATACCCAGTAGTGGGATGGCTGGATCGTATGGTAGTTCTATTTTTAATTTTTTGAGGAATCTCCATACTGTTTTCCATAGTGGCTGCAACAGTTTGCATTCCCACCAGCAGTGTATGAGGGTTCCTTTTTCTCCGCAACCTCTCCAACATTTGTTGCTATTAGTTTTAGATATTTTTGTCATTCTAACAGGTGTAAGGTGATATCTTAGCGTAGTTTTGATTTACATTTCCCTGATGATCAGCGATGAGGAGCATCTTTTCATGTGCCTGTTGGCCGTCAGTATATCTTCTTTGGAGAAATGTCTGTTCATGTCTCCAGCCCATTTTTTGATTGGGTTGTTTGATGTTTTGTTGTTGAGTTGTGAGAGTTCTTTATATATTATGGATATTAAGCCTTTGTCAGATATATGACTTGCAAATATTTTTTCCCAGTTAGTGGGTTGTTTTTTTGTTTCAATCCTGTTTTCATTTGCCTTGAAGAAGCTCCAAAAGAGCTCTATTTTAAAAAATCAGTTTCAAGTTTTTAAAGAATTTGAACAGGGAATTCTGCTAAGGATCCTGGAAAAGTCAAACCGTGCCTTGGCATCAGGACCCAGGGACAGAGTCCAGTTCTACAAAGCCATGTGCTTTGCAGTTTTAATCCTCAGCGGCCCTCTGAAAAAGGCAGCTCCATTTGAGGGATGAAAACTGAAGTTCCAAGGTCACCAGCCTCGGTTAAGGCCTCACAAGCTAGTACACAGCCAAGCTAGGACCCGACCCTCTCACCTATCTTTGCCGCTGCCTCTGCTCTACCTGACACACTTCCACCATCTCTGCAGAGACCTTGGGCTTCCAGGAGGCAATGTAGGCAAGTTACTCAGGATTAGAGCATATCCGAGAGGTTCTTGTTGAGGACTTACAGAAACATCGAAATCCTGGGTTAACAGGAGGTAGGATATCCTAGCAAAGTGTATTAGAAATGGCAAATATGGTTTGTTAGGTGATTTTGGAGCACGTTCAAGGAAGTGGCACTTTGTCGTGGGTTGGACAGAGACATTGTGAGTCATACTCACCACTCAATCTCCAGTGCTTAGAACAGTGCCCGGCACAGAGTAGGTGCAGAAAGAATATTTTTACTATTGCTATTGTGCTATGGTACACAAATTAAAAAACTAGATATCTAAGGTTGTATATCCTCTCCCAGAAGTATGACAAAGCGTGTTTTATTTCCCAGTACCAAGGATTTTCTCCCCGAAGAATTACCTTGTCAAGTGGAGACAAACACCACTTAAGGTGACCTCAGAACCTGAAGCCTCTGTACAAGTCTTTATCTTACTTTGCTCTGGCTCTGTCTACTCCAGGCAATCTTCTCCTTCATCAGGTACCTTCATGTCTTAGTGCATCCGAACTGCTCTGAGACAATACCATGGACTGGGTGGCTTATAACAACAGAATTTTTCTCACGGTTCTGGAGGATGGGAAGTCCAAGACCAAGGTGCCAGCAGATACGGTGTCTAGGGACGGCCCGCTTCCTGGCTCAGACGGCCATCTTCTTGCTGTGTCCTCACATGGAGAAAGGGGAACGGGAGCTCTCTGGGTTCTTTTATTAGGACACTAATTCCACTTCTGAGGGTTCCAGCCTCCTGACTTAATCACCTCCCAAAGGACCCACCTCCAAATATCAGCACTTTGGGGATTAGGTTTCAACCTAATTTTGGGGAAACATACGCATTCATTCTACTGCACTTTGTATCCCGTAATCAGTGGTTTGGAATGAGGTTGCTGGAAAGTTACCTTCTACTCTCCCTTTTTCTTCCTCTCAAGGAACATAACTGGCTTTCTGGAACAACCTAGGCATTTGGATGGTGTCAGCCAGATATAGGGATGAGCAATTTAGTGGTATCTCTCTTAGAAAAGCTAATCTACTGGAAGATAACAATAAATTTCTTTGGTGCACTTGTTAATTCAGGAACCTTCTGGCTTTCAGTAGTGAATGGAAAAACAGTGAACTTTCATAACTTTCCTTAATCTACATTAAGTATAATGTTTTATACTCCTTTGAAATATGAAATATATACTTATTGCTTAATTTACTTGCTATCTGTTAGGGTCAGGAAAGGAAACAAATGGCACACTCCAACTGAGTAAATCTGAAGAGAATGAAGGGTCTATTTATAAAGGTGTGGGCTGGGTGTTGGAGCAGACACTATGCCCTTCAGTTGGGAGCCACAGCCAACCTTATCTCTGCAGGAAGGGAAGCTGTGGGAATAAATACTCCTACCTCAATCTCCTCCCTCCCTCCCTTGTCCTACTGCTTTTTCCTAATGGCTGAACCCAATTAGAAACCAGAGGACAAAGGAGTATGTGGATGGAGTCAACAGAGGTTGGCTTCCTGGGGCTCAGAACAGGCAGGGGGAGAGCCAAATGCAAGATAGCTATCGTATTTGTTAAGGGAAAACTGAAGAAACAATTGGTCTTCAGAATACTGTTGTGACCTGACCTTGATGACATAGATTAATCCCACCAAACATGTCATGCCTGCTAAGATTCCACTGGCCAAAACCAAGGGACAACAGTATTCCACTCAGAGGGGGAATGAGAATATATAGGAGGGGAAAAAGACATATATATATATATATAAATAAAATTCCTGATAGTAATTTCATCTACCACACATCTGGTAAGGCCTTTAATAAGTGTTTATTGAATGTGGGCTGGCACCATGGTGACTGAGGGTGTTACACTCTTCAGACTTCCTAAAAAACCTCTGAGCACTAATCATCTTATTACAATCACAGCCACAGCTAACTGGGCTTTAGCTCCTGCTGGGTCCGCAGGGCAATGTCATGTATAGCAAAGTTGGGTGAAAGCTATAATTTAAGATCTTATTTGTTCATTCCAATCAACGATAATGCTATTGTGTACTCTAGAATCACACAAATTCAGACTCTGAATTCCTTTCTTCGACTCCTACTACCCACATCAAAATGACACATTATCTGCTTTAAACCCTCTGAAGGTGCAGAAGAAATTCTGCAGGGTACTGAAGAGAGTTTCCTCATTCCTATACAAGAATTGGTCCAGAAGTCAGCTGAGCATCTATTAGGGCAAGGAGGCCAAAGTTCAAATCACAGTACAGGAAGACAACTGAGAGAGTCAGGGGATTCAGAACTGCTGCAAGCAGGGTTGAGGGGATGTTTAACTTGGAGAGGACCTTCGCAAGAGCAGAAAATAACATGATCTGTATGGCCTGAGAGAGACCAAACTAGCTGCAATGAACAACCCAAGGGCCCAGACTGTGGTTGCTAAATATCATTTCCAAATAAAAATAACTATGGCTTGTTGGGAAAATGGCTGATTCTAGGTCTGGGACTAGAAAGATGAGTCTGGATGTCTCACCATACCAGAAAGCAAGGAAGCTGGTAAGATTATTAGGGTTGTTTGAAAAGAACTCAGGAGGCACTTTGACTCCCAGTGACCAAAGACAGACTAAGGCAATATCAATAAGGAGAACTGCAATAGAATGAAAAAAATGTTTACAATCATGGGTTCATGGTTTAATGGATCTAGGCAAAATCACCAATGGCTGCCAAGATGACCAAAAAAAAAAAAAAAAAAAGAACTGCAATCTGATAGAGCCTCTAGAACAATGGGTCTCAAATTTTAGCATGCGCCAGAATCACCTGGAAGGCTTCTTAAAAGATCTAGGGCTGGGGTTGGCCTGGTGGCATAGTGGTTAAGTTTGAGCACTCAGCTTCAGTGGCCCAGGGTTCACAGGTTTGGATCCTGGGCATGGACCTACACACTACTCATCAAGCCACACTATGGTGGTGTCCCAAATACAAAACAGAAGAAGGCTGGCACAGATGTTAGCTCAGGGCCATTTTCCTCACCAATAAACAAACACACACCTATGGCTGGGCTCCACTTACTGTTTCTGACTCAGTGAGTCTGGGATGGGATTTGAGAAAATGCACTTCTAACAAGGTCCCATGAGATGCTGATGCTATTGGCCCAGGAGCCACACTTTGAGAACCATTGCTCTACATCTATCAATTTACAGGAAATGCAGGGGACAGAACACCACACTAAATGACACCATGAGAATGCAATCAGCAAAATCAAGACTAGGCAACTACTCAACAGTTAACCTCAACAAATACATCACAATGGAAAAAAAAGGAGACTCTATAGATTAAGGACACAACATGTTTTTCAGAGGTATACATTGAAATATCTTGAGCTGAAATGTCTAGAATTTCTTTCATAGTTATCTGGAAAACAAAGTGGATAGGCACATAGACATTGTTAAAGCTGGATGAGTACATGGGTGGTTCACCATACTATTCTCTAGCTAGTGTTTGAAATTTAGCATAATAAAACAGCAATGTATTTAAATAGTACACTCAAGGCTGGTCACGAATGATGAGAAACTAAGAGTAGTAGATATTACTCTAATAGCTGGGCACCATATTCAGCAATTCTGCTTTGCCTTCCTTTTTCTCAGTTGGCCAGAAGAATATTACGGTTTGACTATTCTACTTAGAGAATGTTTTAATAAAGGCAGCTACTATAACAAGTGATGTGCCAAGCGCTTTGTTAATAGCATTTACTCCCCACAACAATATCACAAGGCACTATTTTATAGACGAGGACATAGCTTACTTTCTATTGCATATTCCTCTCATCTACGTAAAAGTTGCTTCTCACTTCCTCTTTAGCCCCGGGGTAGGGGAATCGTCCTACTTTCAGTGGTAATGGTGCACAGTCTGACTGCCATCAAAGCTCTCCCTCAGCAGCTTTCTCAAACTCCAAAATGGCCAGCTCCCTCCCCTCCTAAAAACAAAACCCTTTCTTTTGACCTTACCTTTACAACAGTCTACCCTCCCACAGAAAGCACTTCCTTACAGCAGAATACCACTGAATAGAAGTGAGAAAATCAACAATAAATGTTAATAGTGGGTGATGGTTTGATAAAGAACTGGGTATTTAACAGACTCTAGTTATCCCCCAAATTACTGATTACAAAGGGAAAAAGTGACTTTATTGTGATCCAGATTACTATTACAACGTGCCACTAGAAATGATGCATCGAGGAGAGTCTCATTCTTGTGATATTCCCGCCAAAAATGCCAGCATGAGGAGATATCAAACACAAATTGAGGGAAATCCTATAAAATACCTGTCCTTTGCTATTTGAAAATGACAAGGTCAAGAAAAAGGTTGAGGACCTGCTCCAGATTAAAGATCAAAGAGCAATGACAACAAAATGCAGCAACTGATCCTGGATGAATGGAAAAATAAAGAACATGATAGGACAACTGATGAAATGTAGATTTTTCTTGTTTTAGTTGTAGGTCCTTTCTAGTTGTGGCATGTGGGACGCTGCCCCAACATGGCCTGATGAGCAGTGCCATGTCCGTGGCCAGGATTCGAACCGGTGAAACCCTGGGCTGCCAAGGCAGAGCAAGCAAACTCTAACCACCTTGGCCACGGCACCGGCTGATGAAATGTAAACATGGACTGTGGATCAGACAACAGTACTCTATCAATGCAAATTTCCTGGTTTTGATAATCAGATATTATAGTTATATAAGACCACATCTCTGTTCCTAGGATACACACGTTTTTAGTGATAAAACAGCAAGATGGGGACTGGCCCTGCGGCCGAGTGGTTAAGCTTGCGCTCACTGCTTTGGCAGCTCAGGCTTTCGCAGGTTTGGACTCTGGGCGTGGACATACCACTGCTCATCAGGCCATGTTGAGGTGGTGATCCACATAGCATAACCAGAGGCACTCGCAACTAGAATAGACAACTATGTACTGGGGGGATTTGGGAAGAGGAAAAAAAACCCACAAAACCCCCCCAAAACCAGCAAGATGTCTAACTTACTTTCAAATGTTTTGGGGAAAACACCATTAAAAAAATGAAACAAAATATAATTGGTGAATGGGAAGAGGATAGTTTTTTGTACTACCAAGTTTTCCCTAAGTTTGAAATTTTATCAATTATAAAAAAAAATCTAGTCCTTCTTTTTGAGCCTTCTTTAACCTAACTTCTTGAGTGCTTTTCACTAAGAGAAATCGAGTAGCTGAAACAGGCACTGTGTTTTAATGCTTTAGGGCTGTTAGGAACTGAACCAGGATTTAAAGCCTACCTCTGGTTATAAATCCTCATGTTAATAACGTAATGAATTCCCTAGAAATAATCTCAAAATTGGGTGTTGACATACAGATGTTAACAGTGAATACTATAAATTTAAGTACTAACAAGAGCTTCCTAGTGTAAGCTATAATACTCAATACCACTTTCCTTAGTAAAATTCAAATGAACTATGATGAAACTACCTACAGAAGATTTGTTCTAGATTTGCATCTCCATAAGGATGCATAACTAGTAATCCTGGCTTCCTCAAGGGGTCAAAGGTGGAATTCACTGTATTACCCTTTTTAATCTATCTTCTGGTTTTTGAACTATGATTCCTTTCTATTCAAAGAAATGCAAAAAGTTAGTCACTTTATTAAGTACTATACTGGGGGCCCATCCGTGGGGTTGCTATATGATAGCCAGGCAAATCTAACAAGCTATTTAGGATGTAGAAGACCAATTACTCAACTGCATCCTCATCCTATTAGTGAACGTAAGGATGCATGGCATTAGGGATACAAAACAGGTGTATCCTGTTCAACATGTGGTCACTGCCTCAAAAAGCTCAAAATTTCATGTGTAAACCAATTACTACGTGCTAAACTGTGTAGGACCTCTAACATAGGTACTTTCGTTGTATGATATTTGAATATTGAAAGTAATTTTCATTCACGTTGTTACGTAATAAGCCAAAAGATTACTTAAAAAAAGCTGGTACTGAAAAAAATGTAACTATACACCCTTCAGTAATATAGTAGTCAGCCATTCAAAGTACATCTTTGTATCAGCATATTTTAAGTAGAAACAAGCTGCAGAACACTACTCATGGTACGAACAGCTTACTGAAGGGCACAGGTGTTAAGCCTGGGCAGATGCAGATATGGTTAATAGTGAAACCTCAGTAAGCAGGCTCTAAGAGAGAGAGACTTTATATGATATTCCAATAATATACTACCTTTGTAATAAAAAAGTAAATCAGAACATTCCACTGCCACAGCACTGAAATTGTGTGCAACCACAGAAACCGGATGAAGTCAGAAAACAGTGCCTTCTGAAAGCAAGGTAAATAATAAAAAATGTGATGGTTCCTAGGCCTAAATTGCTCCAAGTCTAAATTAAGGAAATCAAGTTAAGGACTCGGGAAAAGACGATTAAAGCTTCCTAGTTTATCTGAGCATTATCACGGAAAATGTTCAAACCACCACAAGATAAAATCAGGTAAATTTTAAGTGAAAATAAAGCAGCGCAATATAAAAAAGATTTTATATGAAAGTTTACCCTATATTATCATTTCACGAGTGACACTGAAACACAAGGGATAATGATTTGCCCAAGATAAACATCTACTTATGTTGGTCTAAACTCAGGTTTCTGAAGAACCAGAAACAAGACCTTTTTCTCACAGTCAAGTCAGGAATGGATGACCAATGGCAACTCCAATTCAAAAACCCAATTGCCAAATATTTGGCACTAAGTGGGAATACACAATAAATTCAAAACAAGCCTTTCCCTCTGTAAGCACTTTATTGAGGAGATAAAAGCATAAAATAGGTTAACAAAGCGGGAGAAAGAAGATATCAAGATGAAAGGTGGTAACAATGCAGGAGGGGCAGAGCTAAGTCACAGGAGCAGGTAGGACCCAAACTGGCCATAAAGGCACTACGGCACGCCAATAAACACTATCAGCTCAAGGAAAGGGAATCAAGGTATCGCTCACTTCTCCTTTGCTCTCTGTCAGCTTAGTACTCCATCTAGCCACAGACAGACATGTGGCATGCTGTAGAGACTCAGATCCCACTTCTAAGTTAGCAAGGAACGAAACATTTTATTAGTCGATTCTGTTCTCAAATGGGCCAGTGTTATAAAATTTGGCATATCCAGTGACATAGGTCTGCAGGTATGGAATAGGACTAGGTTTTTAGTAAGCTGGTAATTGCTATTCCTAGAAAATTAGGTACAGGCATTTACCTACACAATTACCCACTACCAGGGCTGCTAGCAAGGTAGACAAACCCGCCTTTTACCATGCCATGTAACATTAACACAATAAAGCCCAATTGATGGATGCTGCGTACTTTTAGAAAGCCAAATTCACTGTAATATTGCCCCCTCCTTCCTTTTAAAAGGCTGTGGTTGTAAAAGCTTTTGTTCTTTCCCTGAAAACAAGAGAACTTTGGTCAAAGCCAATTCCCAAACTAACTCTGTCCTTAAATATCAATTTTGAAAAGCAGTGGAGGCTTGCCTCTTCATGGAAGTCATAACTTCTGTTCTAAAATATGCAAAATAATGAACCACAGTTCCAGACACCAGTTTATTCTCTCAAAAGTCTTAAGTTTATATTGGGAAAAAAACCCCACCCATTTCTTAGAAACATTCAAATTAAAAAAAAAAGTATCAAAGTAAATAACATCACGAAAGACACTCCAACCTTTTGGGGCACTATATTTCCAAGATTAGGCTCTAGGAGTTTCTAACAGGAAGCTAAGAAATTTCTTAACGTCTTTCTACTCATTACCAAGGACTCCCAGCTTCTCCTGTGATTTTGACAGCCATATCTTTGACTCAATTTTTCTACACAGCCTCATTTTACTAGAGATGCCTTCTGGATTATTTGAACCTACAAACCAACTCTAGAATATGCTTTCTAGCCACATATGTGGCACAATGAGCAGTGTACCACCATGCCCTAGCACAAACTAGCCCTTGACACCTTACATAGTGACAGCTCAAAGGAAGATGTTAAAGCTGAGCCAAATAACCTACATCTTGATTTCAGAGGTTAATGAGTACTTGTAAATGGAACTACTTTATTTAAAACTATCTGAACAAAGAGAGAGAAGGTAACATTTCTCAAACTGCAATCTCAACTAATTAGGGCTTATGGATGTATGGACTAATTGGCAAATGAGTAACTCCCACAAATCTGAAGTATAATTTGGTTTCCACAGTATTCATTACACTTCATTCATGTTAAAGTACAAAAAGTTTAGGGTTTATCCATTTAAATTTTTTTCAAACCAACCACATACTGTCAGGTTTACAAGGATGACCTAACCAATTATGACATAACCCCATCAACTACAAATGGGATTGACTGTTGGATGGAATTTTACTTTAACTGGCCACTGATTTTACCAAATGAGGTTAAGTGCCTTTATGTTAAATATAATGATATTCTAACAGAAAACATAGTATTTCTCTTCCATTTTGAACAAAAACCCACAAAATTTCTGATCAAAGAAAGGCTACTTCCATTTTTACATAGCAAACATTAAAGACCATGGAACCATACTCTAACAAAACACTAATTACAGCGATCACTTCCAGAAACTGGGATTACCAAGCTAAACTAGATCCCCAGTATTAGGAACTATTTCTTGAAGAATTCAATCAAATTTAAGTTTGAAAAAAGTTTCACTATTTAAAATCTAGCAATTTAGGCAAAATTGTATAACAGATTGACTACAAAATCTTTTATTTTTAACTTAACTTGTTAAAGGAACAGATATAACTTTGGCAAATTTGATGAACAGCACAAAATATTATCCAAACTGAGTAATTTATTGCTGGTCTGAGGCCTGCCTTGTTTTACACATAAGGAGAACTTATACTGCTTCCACAAACAGCAGATTTTCAGTATTTAAAGGAATTTAATAGTGACCTACTCAATAAGGCAATCATCTTGGTAGCAAACTTTTATTGAAATCTTACATAACTCAAGCTTTATAAAAAGCCAACATAATTGAAGATTGAGTTCTCCCTCTAAAGCCTTAAGTATTCAAAGCTTGAAACAGTTAATTTAAAGTAAGCAAACAAATAAACAAATAAACAAAACCCCCGCAGCAGATCCTGCTGAAATACTTAAAAAAAAAAAAAAAATCTAAATGAGCTTAATCTTTACAAAAGTTATTTTAGCTCAAAAGCTATAAAATCAAAGTTATCTTAATTCTACAAAGAAGGGAGAGGGTCTTTGACTTCATGCCACCATTTCTTTAGAACCTCATCTTTTTCATCAAATTTGGCCACAAATCAAATTTCTGTGCGCCCCTGTTTTCAGGAGACTCCTCCTGCAGAAGAGGCCAAGTACAAACGTGGAAGAGTAACTGCCTAAGCAAGTAGGAAAATGTTCTGTAATAGTGTGCAAAGAACTGAGAGTTCTGGGTTAATCTCTGGAACTCGATCTGGACCGTGACCTTGACTTTGAACGAGATCTAGAACGGGATCTTGAAGCTCTTTTTGGTGGAGGGGACACAGAACGAGCCTTTGAGGGTGGAGCAGGTACGGGTGAATTGGAGCGAGACTGGCTCCTTGATCTAGATTTTGACTTTATATCACCTTTTCCATTTTCTTTGGGGGAACGAGATCGAGAACGAGACCTGCTTCGAGACTTCTCATACTCATCCTTAGATCTGCTCCGAGAGCGCGAACGGGAGCCCCCAGACTTGGGCTTAGATTTGCTTTTTGATCTAGATTTCCTGCCTTTTGATCGAGAACGTGATCGACCTTTGCTCCGAGACCTGGATCTGGACAAGAAAAGCCAGATTTTTTTTCAATAGCTTGTCAAAACACACAAGTATTACATAAACAAGTATACTACAGGAAAACATCTAATCTAAGGCACGTCATTTACCGGGAGCGACTTTTTGAGATACTTCGAGATCTACTGCGGCTGCTTCTGCGACTCCTACTTCGTGACCTTCTTCTAGACCGTGACCTACAACAAGAAACACAACAAAATTTTAATCTCAAGGCACTACAACATGAGTATTTGTACAACTTATGAAAAACAATACACAAACCAACAAAAAAGGTAATTGTTCACAAATTAAACCTGCTATCAAAACATCTGGAAAAGAACCCAATGATGCACAACCAAAAAGAAACTAAGACCTGACCTAATTTCAATTAAGCATTAATTGAAACATTTCCATCTGAATTTTTCTTTGCTCTTGGAAGATACTGTTTCCTCTCCTATCCGTATAATTCAACAACTTACCTTGATCTGCTTCCAGAGTAAGATCGCCTATGGCTCGTTCGTGGTTTATCTTCAATGAGCCTAATATTTCTGCCATTTATTTCCGTACCATCCAGTTTATCCAAAGCACGCTTCATGTCAGAGTAGGACCGAAACTCAATTACGCCTTCATTTGTGCGTTCTTTGTGAGCATCCGCATAGGTTACTTCACCTGCCTGTCTCATGAAATCCTAAAAGAGCAACAAGTCTTATCAGACCCAGAAATCTAAAGAAAAAAGATCTACACACTCTACTTGATTCTCAAAAACAAAAAAGCAAAACAAGAGCCTACCTTTTAAGTATCAATCATATCATTTTTATCTTAAATTATTGCACATACCTTTAAATCCTGCCAACTGCAACGACTAGAAAGATTTTCTACAATAAGTCTGAATTCTGTACGAACAGGTGGTCCATATTTGTCTCTGCCAGAGGTTCTCCGACTGCTGTATCCACCTCCACCACCTTTATCACACGAAGAAAATAATTAGATGCTTTGTAATGATAGGAATGCATAACGTTCTTGAAAAGTTAGTACAAACATATCAACTTTTATTTACTGGAGTAGGACTTTGCTATTATATTGCTAAACCTTCGATACAGTTGTGATTTGCCATAAATTAAATTAAAGGCAAGTCAAATAGACTAAATCCAACTAAACTTCTCCTACAATCTGTTAGAAAGTGACTGCTCCTTTATTCAATTTACCTCGCTAAGTTTTATTTTACAGAACATTGTAAAATATAAAACTTAACTGATTACATGCATTTCTACATTTTACAAAAATGTTTACTAGTTACACTAAGTACTTACATCACAGTGTGAGGTTTTTGGTGGTGGTTTGGCCACAAAACACGCAAGGTAACAGTCACCTAGTTCAGATTAACCAGTTTTGTCTAACCCTTGGAATCCTCACCATCACCCTGCGTCTAATGGCAAAAGGCTGCTGTCGTCATGGCTTCCGGTAAGGTCAGCCAAAGGGTCATAGGGCAAGGGTCACACAATGTATGGAAAAGCCAAGGCCAATCAGGAAAGGCAGTCATCTTAGCCTCAGTGGACACAGCCTCAGCCCCATTGGTCACTTTCAAATTGAAACATCAAGGACTTGTTAAAAAGTTTGAATTCAACATGCAACAATTTCAACATCAAACATTTAACATAACCAAAAATCCCCCCACCTCCTCCCAATAACATGCCCCAACTAGTTCAAGTACAGCATAAAGCTTTTACAGATCTACTTTGTGGTGCAAGGCCACAGTAGTTCAAAATAGCATTTCGTTTGGCCCCCGTCAATTTTAATAACTCTAAGACTCTAACTTAAATCTCCTCCCCTTTCCCCGCCCCCACGCCACCCCCACCCCGCCTGCCCCCAAACTACTACGCTAAGACATTCCCAGTTCTAGCTAACGCACTGACAGGTAAGCAAGGGAGATAAACGATACAGTCATCCCTCACTTCCTCCGCGGGCAGGGCCCACGACAGTGCTGACAGGGGCCCAGCGCAGCCACCCCCTCCCAGCTTAGCAAACCCCCCCAACACCCCAACCCTGGCTAGGCAAAACCCACGGCCCGATCCCCGCGCTCCGGCGTCCCGTGGCTACCCGGGCAGGAGTGAAGGCAGCGGAGCCCGGGCGCCCCCGAGTCAAACGACCCCGGCCCCCGCGCCTGCCCGGGCCGGGAGGCCCCACCCCACCCCGCCCCGCCCCGCCCCCCGTGCCTGCGCCCGCCCCGCAGGGTCCCAAGGACGCGGAGCGCGCGGGGGCAGGACTCACTGCGGCTTCCGTAGCTGTAGCCGTCGCGGTCCCGGCGCGGGCCGCGGGCGTGCTCCACGATCACGCGCTCGCCGCAGAGCTCCTTGCCGTTCAGCTCGTAAACGGCGTCGTCGGCGTCGCGGGAGTCCTCGAACTCCACGAAGCCGTACCTGGGGGCGGCGCGACGGCCGGGACAGGCGGTGCGTCGTTAGGCCGGCGGCGCGCACGCACGCGCTCCCGCCGCCCCCCGCGCGCTCCCGCGGCCCCGCGCCGACGCCATCTTGGAGGCCCTGCCACGCGGCGCCGCGGCCTTGGCCGCCTCTTCCCTCCGGTGGGGCTTGCCGCCGCCAGGCCCGGGAAACTGCAGGCCGACGTGGGCGCCCAAGCCCGACTCACCCATTTTTGAGATCTATTTCGAGGAGACGGCCATAGCCACTGAAAAAGCGCTGAATGTCCTTCTCCCGGACGTTGTAGCTAAGGCGTCCTATGTAGACGCGCGGCATGTCCGTGGCGGGCGGGGGGCCCGAGGGCTGGCTGCCGAACGGCTGACCACAGGGCAGGAGCCGCGGTGCGGGTGCGGGGACGGCGAAAGCCGGAACACGCGCCTCACACCGCAGCGGCGGCCGAGTCCAGCCACACAATGGTGCGCGCGCGCCAGGACTACCCTATAAGGGCGGGCGGCCGGGGGCGGGGCCCGACGCGTGACGTCAGCGCGCAGCACGTAGCCTCCCGCGCTGGAGCCCTGGGCTGGAGGGTCGCTTAGCAGGTCCACCGCCCGCCAGGTTTCAGGGAGATGCAGTTTTACTCGCTCCCAGAACTTTGCTCCGCTCATCTTTGTGAATGTCTATACCGTCGTTCCTCCGCGGCCTTGTCGTCTAATTGGTACCTTCTAGAAAACTTCCTCTGCGTGGTCTCAGGGACTGGCGCTTGGGAGGCCGGCTAGGAAAATCCTCGCTTTTCATTGGTTCTCGAGGTTGTCATAATGGATCTGCGTGGTCTCTGATTGGTCTCTTAAGATTAAACTGCGAATTTCCTCCACCAATCGGCTCACACTCTGCCCGCGCCGGGGGCGGAGGGGTAGGGGGCACAGTTGACTAGACCATTTCGCGGAATCCAAGGTTTGCGCTCGGAGGTCCTGGTGACCCGGCTGCCATCGCGCTGCGAGCGCACAGCCCTGCTGGCTTGTGTCCCTCGCGGTCTCACGCCATCATCAACCTTCACCGCCTGCCTGCACGTCCCGCTTTCCCTTCGTGGGTCTTTCTTGGAGCACTGGCAGCTGGAGTCGCCTGTAGACTGGTGTGTGCATGGCAATCCCACGCGCCCTGTCGGTGCTCATAAAGGAAGCATGGCTCAGGCCTCTGGCCCGGGAAGGTTGAGCAAGACCTGGCAGCCCTCCTACAGAGGTGCGCTCTTTTCTCCTCCATGTGGAGAGTCCGTTGACCGAATGCCATCTCTTCCCTCAGTGTTTGGAAAGCACCTTGTCTATGTGGCAGAAATACACATTTTTGACTTTGTCACTAGAGAGCCATTTAAAGCTGGAGAAGTAGATGAAAACCCCAAAGGAGTAAGTTTAAGTGGAGAGCAGAATACCTTGGAGTACCCTGAAACCTAAGTACGGAAAAGGAGACTGGGAAGGAGTGACTAGAGAGGTGGCGAAAAGAGCCTGGTGTCACAGAACCTAAGACAGGGAGGGGTATCACTGAGGTAACACTGGCTGTTGAGATATTTCCGTATACGCCTTCCGGCTCCTCCTGAGCTCTGCAACCTTGATATTCTTCAACTTCTCGTTGAGGGGGGGCGATTTTGCCTCTCAGAGGACATTTGGCAAAGTCTGGAGGCTTGTTGGTTGTCGCGACTGGGAGAGGACGAGTGTTAATACTGGCATCTAGTGGTAGAGGCTATACTGTCTGTGCTTAAAGTTAGATAAATCAAATATATTGGTAGATCTTTTTTTATTTTTATTTTATTATTTTTTGGTAGATCTCTTTTAAAAAATCGTGGAATATAGTGATTAGGGAAAGGAGAATTCAACAGTGTGATAACATTTTTTTTACTCATCAAATTGTCAATATTTAAGAATTTGTTCAAATTCGTTATTGGCAAGAGGTGAACCAAGAAAGGGCACTCATAGGGTGTTGTTGGTGGGACTGAACATTCCTTTTGGGAGGGTAATAGGGTAGTACTTATTAACAGATGCATATAGGGAGTGGCATGTTGCCTCCTCTCTCCTCACAACTCATTTGCCCAAAGAGGAAGATGCAGCTGATATCGTCCTCCGCTTCCTCTCACCTCTGTTTCCCCAGAGCCCAATGGTTACTCTTAGCAGAAAAGCCCAATAGCATCGACTACAGAAGAGTAACCAGTCTCAAATATAATTATTGAAAAGAGTGTTGGGCCATCAGTATTCTGTGGAGTCTTGCTGATGATCTAACTCACCTCTGGTGATGTCTTGGAAGAACAACTCAAAGGAGAAATGATGGGTGTACGGTATGAGAGCGCGTTTCTGTAGACACCTACAATTGTGGCAGAAATTGTGAGTGATCCACTGCTCATTCTAAAATTGTGGAGGTAACTGCAGGAGTCTGTCAGCAAGAAAGGGAGAGTTGCTTCAATCTGATCCAGAGGAGAGTTAATAACTTCGAATTCGTAATTATTCAGATTGTAAAGGACAGTCTAGAGTGCACAGTTGTGGATTTCAATCCAGTGGATATTCTTATATATGTTAGCTGGAAACCAAAAGAATTTCCCAAGCACCATGTGATTCGAAGTGGGTATAAACTGGATTCTGATAGGTTTTGCTGTCTTATGTCTGAAAAATTTAGCATTCCAGAAGCTGTCATCTTGAATGGGTTTTGGAAGAACATGGCGACTCAGGTATGTTTACATGGAGTGTAGTGAATATATCAGGGGTCACTCCAGAAACGGAATTCCAAAATGGAAATTGTCAGTGGCAGAGTTTGAAATGAATGTGAATCTGATGATTGGAAGAGGCTCGCAGGCCATCACACTACAAGTGCATTCCAACTGGGGTATGGGCTTAAATGTGGCCGAGCGAATCCAAACCCTTATTGAAAAACATCTGTACAGGATTCATCTAGACAGCATCTCTCAACCGCAGCATTATTGACCTTTGGGGCCAGATGGTGCTTTGTCGTGGGACCTGTCTTGTGGACTGTAGGGTGTTTCGCGGCATCCCTGGTTGGCATCTACCCACTGGATGCCAGTAGCCATTTCCCTCCCCGCAGTTGTGACAGTCAAAAAGTGTCTTCACAGGTTGACAAATGTCTGCTGAGGCACAGAATTGTCCCCTGATGTATTGCTTTTGACAACGAGGGGATGTATGATGCTGTGAATGGCTTCTCTCGTGTTCTAAGTGTTCAAGGATTAACCAGAGTTTTTAAGCAGAAGTGGAAGGATAACGAGGTTTCACCACTCAAGAAGAGGGAGGGTATACCGAACTATTTAAATATCTGGTATTATCTCAGCAACATGCCGAGGAAATGTAATGATTAGAGTATGATTAGCTGTGAATATGCAATTTTTTTTCTTACTGAGTACATGAATTTGGGCCCACAGGATCCAAGCACATGCCTCCTAAAGTGCTTGGGTTAAGAATTTAGGAACAAATAAAATCTGTTAGTATCAAGTGGAAAAAGTACACAGAGTGGACCAGAGATAGAAATTTGTGAGTTTGTCACAAACTAGATGAAAACTCCAAAAGAGTAAATTTAGATGGAGAGGAGAAGAAAATTCAGAACGGCACTCCGGGGGACTCTATTAATCCCTGTATGTAATTCCTATGGCTGCTGTAACAAATTCTACCGAGTGGCTTAAAGCAGTGCCAATTTATTATTTCATAGTTCTGAAGTCAAGTGGCTCACTGGGTTGAAATCAGTGTCCACATGGCTATGTTCCTTCTGGAGGCTTTAGGGGAGGGTCCATTCCCTTTCATTTTCCAGCTTCTAGAGACTGTCTGCATTCTTTGGCTTGTGGCCCCTTCCTCCATCTTCAAAGCCATTAACTTTGGTTGAGACCTTCTTACATCCAATCACTCTGACCCCTGCTTCTGTCACATCTCCTTTCTCTGATGCTGAGTCTCCTGCCTCCCTCTTATAAGGACCCTTGTGATTACATTGGGCCCACCTGGATAATCCAGAATCATCTCCCCATCTCAAGAGCCTTGACTTAATCACATCTGCAAAGTCCCTTTTGCCATGTAAGGTAACATCTTAGCAGATTCTGAGGATTGGGATGTGGATATCTATGGGAGGAAGTGTTATTCTGCCTGCCCCAGAGACTCTGAAATTTAGCAGGAAAGGAGACTGGGAAGGAGTGGCTAAGGAAGAGGGAAAGAAACTAAGAACGTATGGTGTCAGAGATGCCAAGAGAGGAAAGGGTTTCAAGGAGGCAGTGGTCCGTTGACAAACAAAGTTCACGAGCCTTTGACCCAACCATCTCACTCCTAGAAATCGATTTGACAAACAAGAGGACCAATTTGTAAAACTATAGGCTCCAGGTTGCTGTTCTTGCAATAGAATACTCCACGACTATTAAAAAGAATAAGTTAGATTCATTCATTTAACAGATATTTATTGTGTGCCTACTATGTGCCAGCCGCTGCTCTTGGCATTGGAAATATAACACTGGAGCTGTGTGTCGGAGTCTGCAGGCCCCAGGCCGAATCTGGCCTGTCACCTGTTTTGTAAAGAAAGTTCTATTGGAACATGGCCACGCCCACTCACTTACCTGTTGTCTCCGCAGGACTTAAGCCACATCAGTGGGGTTGAGTAGTTGCAATAGTGACTGCCCAGCCTGCAAAGCCTAAAATGTTTGTTAACTGGCTCTTTGCAGAAAAAGTTTGCCTACCCCTAATCTATGTTATTGACTTGTAAAAATGCCTGTGTTATGGTAAGTGAGAAAGGCCAGTTTTAATATACGCATGATGCCATTTTTGTAAACAGCAAAGCACCCCAAACCTCCAAGCCCCAGTGCTTCATGTGAGTACACGGTATGGTCACGCATCACTTAACAATGGAGATACACTCTGAGACATGCGTTGTTAGGCGGTTTCGATGCTATGTGAACATCGTAGAGTGTACTTATACAAACCTAGATGATATAGCCTACTACACACCTAGGCTATCTAGTACTAATCTTATGGGGCCACCGTCGTATATGTGGTCCATTGCTGACCCAAATGTTGTCACACATCATGTGACTGTATATGTGTGTATTGGGTTGGGTTTGTGGTTGTCTTTGAACATCAGTGGGGGTAGACCCTACACAATTGTGTCCCCACCAACTCTCTCCTTGCATTCCTCACCCCTCCTTCTCCTACCTTCTTATTGTGCTTCAAATGTGCCAAACTCATACCCACCACAGGGTCTTTGCACTGAACAGCTCCCTGTATCTGGAACTCTGTTTTCCTATGGTCTATTCTGTCACTTCTGGTTTCTGCTCAAAGTTACCTTATTACTCCTCTGACCCCTCATTTTATTTTATTTTTCCAAGCTTTATGGAGATATTATGGACATATCACATATGCAAGTTTAAAGTGTACAATGTGATTATCTAGAGATACATGTATATAATGCAAAATGATTACCACAATGAGGGTAGTTACCTCCATCCCATCACATAATAACCCTTTTTTTGGTGTGTGTGGTAGTAACATTTAAGATGTACTCTCTTAACAACTTTCGAGTTGTTAATACAGTATCGTTAATTATGGTCACCATGCTATACGTTAGATCCCCAGAAGATATTCATCTTACAGCTGGGAGTTTGTACCCTTTGACCAATATCTCCCCATTTCCTTGAATCCCTATCCCCTGGCAACCACTATTCTACTCTGTTTCTGTGAGTTCAGCTTTTTAAGATTCTGTATGTAAGTGAGAACATACAGTATTTGTCTTTCTCTGTCTGACTTACTTCACTCGGCGTAATGCCCTCGAGGTCTAGCTGTGTTGTTGCAAAAGGCAAGATTTCCTTCTTTTTTATGGCTGAATAATATATACACACACTGCATTTTCTTTATCCATTTTTCCGTTGATGGCCACATAAGTTATTTCCCTGTCTTGGCTATTGTGAATAAAGCTGCAGTGAACATGGGAGTACAGATACCTCTTTGAGATAGTGCTTGCATTTCCTTTGGATAAATACCTGGAAGTGGGATTGCTGGATCTCATGGTAGGTCTGTTTTTTATTTCTTGAGGAACCTCCACACTGTTTTCCATAGTGGCTGCACCAGTTTGCATTCCTGCCAGCAATGCCCGAGGGTTCCCTTTTCTCCACGTCCTTGCCCACACTTGTCTCTTGTCTTTTTGATAACAGCCATTCTAACAGGTGCGAGCTGAGATCTCGCTGTAACCACCCATTGTACAATAGCCTCGCTCCCTGTGTTCCATATCTCCTTCCCTGTTTCATTTTTCTTTATAGAACTTTCATCACTTGACATACATTTGTATACTGTCTCCCCCACCTGCCTAGAAGACAAACTTCATTAGAGCAGGGATGTTGTCTGACTGTTTTCTGTTATATTCCCAGCACTGAGGAAAGCACCAGGCACACAGTAAGCACTCAGGGAAGGCAGGGTCATCTGGTAATTGTTCAGAGCATGAGAGGTGAGGGTCTCCATTCAGCAGATCTCAGTGTGCTGAAGGGCTCATGAGGATGTGCTGGCAGGATGGAATCCTCCTTCTGGCTCATGCCCACCCATGCGGGCTGCCCAGATACTCAGACCCTCTGAGCGCTCCAAGGGGTGCGGGCATGCTTGCTGCAGATCCCCCCCTTCCTCTGCCAAACCTCATCCAGACAGAGGAGTCTGGTGTGGCTCTGGAGCCACCGGAATTTTCCTCCATTGTCAGTGGGAGTGTAAACTGACACAGTCACTTTGGAAAACTGTGAACCGTGTGGTAGCATCTACTAAAGCTGTCTGCTAGAGATAAAAGCTGCTAGCATCCACCCGATGACCCAGCAATTCCACACCCAACAGAAATGTGTGCAAATGCTCTCCATAAAAATGTGCTGGAAATTCATGGCAGCATTATGTGTAGTAGCCCCCAAACTGGAAACCACTCAGATGCACGTCAGCTGAATGGACACATCGGTTGTGGTTTATTCACACCACACAATGCTGCACAGCAAAGAGCGTGGACTACAATGATACACTTCAAAATCAATGATCTCACAACGATGTAACTATCCAGGCAAGACACAAAGGATCCACACTGTATGATTCCATGGGTGTAAAACCAAAAAACAAGCAAAAATGGCCCATGGTATTAGAAGTCAGGCTTGGGGGCAGAGTGACTGGAAAGGGGTCTTCTGGAGCTCTGGTCATGTTTTGTTTCTTGAGCTGGGCGCTAGCTATGCGAGTGTGCTCTGTTTGTGAGAATTCGTTGAGCTGTACACTTACGACTTGTGCACTTTGCTGTATGTGAGTTGTACTTCAACGGGAAAGTAAAAAGGGTATTAAATCTCTCTTAAAAATATTTTAACTTACTTGACCTGGAGCCCTCCGGGTCGTGCTGGGGACTAAAGCTCCACTGAGGACTTGATTCATAGTCTTTGCCCACGAACGTCGACTTGTCTGAAACAGTTGTTTATGGTTGTTTTGGGGGTGTTTTTTTTTTTTGGTTTTGGTTTCCAATTAGGTTTCCATAGGCTCGGAACCGCTCCGTGGCTGGGAAGATGCGGCTCTGTCGCCACCTGGTGGCTATTAGTGTGATTACAGCGGTAGACAAATGCCACTGGTTGTCTCATCCTTGCTGAACGAAGCTGAGAAATAGAAGGTCTTTGAAGGTCCCTGAATCCAAATCTTCTAACTATCAAGCCCTAATTCACCCAGAGGTTTTCTGGCTGTTACTTGAACACCTCCCCTGATGGAGAGTTCACTATTGAATCAGCCAGCCACATCCATTCTTGGACATCTCTCACTGTGAGTAAATTCTGTATAGAAAGTAAAAAATTGCTGCCTCGAATTGTCTACCCACTGGTCCTGGTTGTGCCCCTGAGGCTGTTCAAATAACCACATCCGTTTCCCACATGTAGGCCTTTCAGATGTTTGGGGGCAGCACACAGACCCTCTGTCCATGTCCTCTCTCTTGGCTAAGTGTCCACAGTCCCCCAGACATCCCTCCTGGGCTCTGCTTTCAAGTGCGTTCATCATCCTGGCTGCTGACCTCTCATCTGTGGCCCTCTTCAGGTGTGGCCCTCTTTGGGTGTGGCCCTCAGAGCTGATCTCGCTCCCTGGACTTCTCTGGACACGCCTGTTGCTTCTGTGGCCCCATTATCCTCCAGGCCAGTTAAGAGCTGTGGCTGCTGTTGGCATAGCTGGTGGTGGCTGCTGTCTAATTTCTCACTCAGCCCTACCTCTTTTGCTGCGTGGAACCAAACTGCGATGGAGAAGCTCCTGGTCTAGCCCACTGTGGCAAACAATGTTTGTCTTGAGAATGGAAGCAAGCTGGGCAGCAGAATGGAAATCCAGTGTTATTGGCAGGTCGGCTCAGGATCATTGCTCCAATTCCTGGGGCAGCTGGGAGACAGAAGTGCTGATGAGGAAAATCTTAGTTGGCCCTGTGTCAGGTGAAGAGCATGAGGCCATGTACAAAATCTGAAGACGATTACTGCAGAACCCCAGCATGCTTCAGGGAGTACTGTGGTCTCCAAGCCTGTCAAAGTCCCTTGAGAGGCAATGCTGGGCCCCTCCCAGACGTCCCCCAAAGCTGGAGCATGTTGGTTTCTGTTCTTCCACCTGGCACTGAGCTGTGGCTCACAGACATTTTACATCATTAGTTCCATATGCTGTTATTTGGACAAATTTAAGCTGAAGCATATTCCTGAACGCCTGTAAGTGCTCATGTTTATCACTACAGCTCTTATTCTGGCAGCAAAAGCTGCGTCAAATGGTGGCCCTCTAATATCACAGGACCGAGAAGCCGAGCAGAATGGCAACATGCCAGGCAGCATCCCGGGGTGTGCCCAGGGTGCAGAACCCACCTCCAGCAGAGTGAGGGAAAGTCTTTTTTTGGTACCTTGCATGGCCCAGGCACTGTGCTAGACTCAGGGGACATAACCAGGGACAAGACAGACCCAGTCAGGCCCTCCAGAGAGCAGCGGTCCTCAGATGTTGGCAAGCACCATTTAAACACGAAGATATGTGGGCCCCATCCCTCAGAGTTGGAGTCACTGGGTGTGGGGCAGCGCCTGGGAATCTGCATGTTCAACATCCTTCTGCGTGACTGTGAAGCAGAGGGTCAGGTGACCGTGGTTTGAGAAGTACTGGCCTGGGGCCTCACTACTCAGAGCGTGGTCTGTGGACCTCTCCTCCCCCCGTCAGCATCCCCTCAGAACTGGTTAGACATGCAGAATTTCAGGCTCCACCCCACCCCTACTGAATCATAATGGGCGTTTTAAGCTGATTCCCAGGAGGATGTGTGTGCAGGTTAAAGTTTGGGAAGCATTGCCAGTGCAAGGTCCAAGGGAGCTTTTTACCCTGCTTCTGTGTTGTTTTGATAAGAGAACGAATATATTCATGTATTACTTGGTAATTAAAAATAAATTAATGAAAAACTTGGCATAAACCAGGAAAATCTTGTACAGGAACGTTCAGAGCAGCTCTCTCCATAATGGCCCCAAACTGGGAACAGCTTAAATGTCCATCGCAGGTGAATGGATAAACAAAAGGCGGCATATTCAAAAAATGGAATACTGCTCAGCAATAAAAAGGAACAACGTGCAACAATATGGATGCCAGTGCATTGTACTAAGTGGAAGGAGCCTGACCCGAAAAGCTACAAGCAAGGTGAGTCCATTCATCTGATGTTCTAGAAGAGGCAGACCTAAGGGAACGGAAAACAGAGTAGTGTTGCAGAGGCTGGTGGTTGGAGGAGAGGACTGACTACAAAGAGGCGGGAAGGAACCTTCCAGAGTGAGGGACACGTTCCATATCGTGATTGTGATGGTATTTACACAAATGTATACATTTACCAAAACTCATTGAACTGCATACTCAAAATGGGTGAATTTTACTGTATGTAAATTATACTAATAAAAAAGATTTAAAAAACCAACAAAACCAAGACCATCAAGAGCTTTGGGCCATCTTTTTTCTTCCCGGAGAGCCTTGGTTAAGCCTCCCCTCCATTGCCCCCATAGCTAAACTTCCTACTCATCTGACCAAAAATGAAACCTGGCCCTCCAGGCACAAAGGAGGTGCTGTGACCCGCAGTGTCTCACTCTCACGGTCCACCAGGAGAACCTCGCTTTCAGCTCCAGGCTGAGTGTGGTAAAGAGGGTGTTAGGTTAATTCAACAAGAAGGTCCTCAGACTGAAGTGGCTCTGATGCTATGGTGGCCTATGTGAGCAAACCAAAACCTAAGCCTGTAAATGCCTCAATGTTAAGAAATCGAAACTGTGGAAATTAATAAAAGAAACCTTAACTAAATTGGAGTCAGGAAGGCCTGAAGGGGCACTCTCATCCCCATCACACGTCATCAATTACACCAAACAGGAAAAGACTAACAGCTTGCATCTTGGACAGGAAGTAAAACTACTTTGCTACTGAAGGAAGATTTCTTTCCCCAGCCAATGAAAAATGCCACAGCCCAGCCAATGAGAGATGCTGCAGCTCAGCCAATGAGAAACACCACAGCTCAGCCAATGAGAGACACTGCAGCTCAGCCAATGAGAAATGCCACAGCTCAGCCAATAAGAGACACTGCAGCTCAGCCAATGAGAGACACTGCAGCTCAGCCAATGAGAAATGCCACAGCTCAGCCAATGAGAGACACTGCAGCTCAGCCAATGAGAAATGCCACAGCTCAGCCAATAAGAGACACTGCAGCTCAGCCAATGAGAGACACTGCAGCTCAGCCAATGAGAAATGCCACAGCCCAGCCAATGAGAGATGCTGCAGCTCAGCCAATGAGAGACACTGCAGCTCAGCCAATGAGAAATGCCACAGCTCAGCCAATGAGAGACACTGCAGCTCAGCCAATGAGAAACGCCACAGCTCAGCCAATGAGAGACACTGCAGCTCAGCCAATGAGAAATGCCACAGCTCAGCCAATGAGAAGCCATTGCTGTGCCTACCCACTCCTGGTGTGTCCCTACCTGATTTGAATCAATTTTTGCTCAAGTAAACTCAAAATTTTAATATGCCTCAGTTTATCTTTTAACAAAGATTAAGAACATATCTCTGGAGCCAGATTGCTTGGATTCTGTTTCCAGCTCTATCATCTGCTACCTGTGTGACCTTGGACAAATTTTGCCTACTCTCTGTGCCTCAGTTTCCTTGTCTGTAAAACAGAAAAAGTGATAGTACCTGTCTGGAAGAGCTGTGTCAGAATTTTTAAAAGTCATATTATTGTAAAGCATTTAGGACAGTGCCTATACATAGTAGGCATTACATAAATATTGGTTATTATTATTTAATAAGTGTGGATTTCATGTACACCATTTTTTACCCTCAATGTAGCCATGAATATCATTTTTATGGACTTGTTACAAGCTAAGAACTCTTAGTTCTCCATTTTTTATGACAGGCTGATACTAGAAGCAGTCTCTGGTCCCATTCCAGCTGTTTCACTGATGGAGGCTTCCCAAGGAATGGCCACTTGGGAGGTGAGAGCTGGAGATGGAGCAGAGCTCCTCCAGTAAGGGTGGGGCTCAGCCTGGGTCTGGGCCAGTTTCACTCTGTGGTCAAGAAGACAGGCTCAAATCCCCTCTCCCCAGGAACCTTTCCTGAGCATGTGGCCCTTGCTGATCCCTGACAGGTTGGGATTCTGGTTGCTTCAACTCTATGAGGTCCTCAGTCTCCACCTCTGAAAAATGGGGATGATCCTGGCTCCCAGGGCTGTGGTGGAGATCAGGTGAGATGGCATGTGGCGCTCTTGGTCTGGTCTTGGTTTGGATTCCTTGGTTTGGAAGCAGGGCCTGAGACGGGATGCAAGTGCAAGTAGTTTATTTGGGAGGTGATCCCAGGGAACATCACTAGGAGAGAGAAGGTATGGGACAGGGAAGGGAAGAAAGCCAGTAAAGGGTATATTATTAGATTGATGACAATGGTGGGCAACTGGAACTTAATTCCTCTGGGGACTCTGGGAGCCAGTGCAGAGCCCACCTCAGATGCAGTGAAAATGGCCGTCTCCCAATGGAGGGGTGAGGAAGCTGGGGCATTTGTACATCAACCGGGGGGCTGTGTTGGTTGAGCGCTGATTCCAGGAGCATTCACTCTCTGGCACTTCCTGCTCCTCTGGGGTGCGGAGTGTCTCCCACAGTCAGAAATCAAGCCCTGGGGCAGAGAGGTGCTGGTGTTCCAGCAAGCTGACTTGGACTGGTGGAGGTGAGTGTTGAGACCACGGGAGCAGCTAAGCATCTGCCACAGGCATGTTGGCTCGTCTCCCCTTGCAATTCTGTTTTCATGGTATCTTCCCTGATCAGAGTGTATGGATGCCTGGCTTCTGGTGAATGGGCCTGGACCACTCCAGCAGGTGCCCCCATCATCTACCCTGCCTTCACCAGCTCCTCCTTGACATGCCAGCCCCTGTGGTTGTCTGTTGCTCCGCCCTTCCCACAAAGGTCCAATAAGAAAGCTAAGAGAAAATAAGGACCCTTCCTCAGATTGCAGATTAGCACAGGAATGCCTGTTTACCATGTGAAAGACCTTTTGATGCCTGCTATAGAAAAACACCCCTAAGGGGTTGGGGACCAGACTGACTTCAGCTCTAAGATCAGCCTGGCAGATGTCTAGTGGCCCCGTGGCCCACTCCTGGCAGGGACTGTGGGCTGTTTCAAGTGTGAATGTCAATGTTTCAAAACTTTGGCCACCAACATTTTGGGTGTGTCTTGGAGCTGTGGAGGGCCATCTCGAAGAGTTATCCAACTTTACACCTTTCCAGCAGGGTGCCAAGTCATCTCACGCCTCTGGGCCTCGTTCCTCAGCTGTAAAATGGACGTAATAATAGGACGATCCCCACAGAGCGGAGCTGAGAAGTAAATGAGATGGTGAGTCTTCAGTGCCTGGCATGGTGTGGACCAGCGGTTGGCAAACTGTTTCTGCAAAGGGCCAGGCAGTCAATACTTTGACTTTGTGGGCTAGATGGTCTCTGTTGCACCTACTCAAATCTGGCCTCGTAATGCTGAAGCCCCTCAGGCTATAGGTAAATGTTATAAAAACAGGTGCTGACCCCTGGGGTAGAGAATTGGCAGGATGGGGAGGATTTTATTTCTCCCTCTTAGAAGGAAGAAATGTTTCTTACCCATCCTTGTGTCCTCCTTTGGGCTCAGCATAGGGCCCGGCATGTAGTAGGTGGTCAGGAAATGTTTACTAAAGGAAGAAAAACAGCATGAGATAGGGAAGAGAATGGCCTTTGGAGTCAAACAGACCTGGGTCCAGATTGACTTATTCTCCACGTAACCTGTGTTAAAGAAAAAATTGTTCGTAACGCTTGTTAAATAATGGTAAGGCAGACTATTCAGGGGACCTATCAAGATACGTACAGGACGACTGCAATGGGGTTTTGCAGGAGGGGAGAAGATTGAGCTCAACTCCACATACAACAAGGAAAAGTGGTAATTTATAGCTAAAGAGCAGCAAGTGGGTGGAAATTGACTAAGGGGAAATATTGGGAGTAAGAGAGAATTCTGCTTAAATCAACCTAACAGGATCCTTGCTCAGTGTAGGTCAGGGTGATCAGATATCACCTGGGGGATGATGGGAACTTGATCAGATATTGAGGATGATCAGATACCAGGGGTGGGGATTCTGGCTAAACCATCTTAGTGGGATTCTTGCTACAATTGTATGTATTAGCAGAGACACACATGGAAGCCCCAAAGTCAGAGCCTGGTTGGCGGAGAGTTCAGAGAAGGCTAAGTACTGTTTGGTCATGGAGAGTCTGTGACCTAAGCTGAGACACTTCCCTCTCTGAGCCTCTTCACCTGTAAAACGGGCATAGTAATAATAATACCTACTGCGTAAGGTTGTGGCAAGTGTTAATGGAGATTGTGGGAAGAAGTGTGGATGCTGAAAAAATATTTTCTAGAAAGCATGAATAAAGGCTCCACCTTCCGTGATTTTTAACCCATGGCCTTCAACCCTTAGTCGCTCTGGACTGAGGACCATTTCTTGTCTCCTCCAGTCCATGCAAACAGCCTCCTCTGGCCCATCTTGGGTACTGAGGGTGGAAGGGGGATGGCACTAGGGGAGAGGGGTGGCTGTCCCTAAGAGAGTGAGGAGAGAGTCCTGCTTCCTGTTCTGAATTCAGGGCCAGGCTGGCAGTAACTGCAGACAATCAGTTTTTGCCCGAAGGGCTCAATGTTGGCTGTAAAGAATTAACGGCCAGGAAAGATGTCTGCCAATTATTTTTCAACTCAAGGTGCACAGATTACAGCAACACAGCTGAGCTTATTTCAGATCCAGGCCTCCCAGAGCTGGCTGACAATTAACCTCTTACTGACTTCCTTCCCAGGAGAGTCCAAGAGTCAGGGGTCTCTCCTTCAAGGGCACGCTCAGACTTCCAACTGTGTGTGGAACATTCCACGTTTCCACAGAGGAGTAAGGGAAGGAGGGACACACATGTATCTTGGTTTAGTTGCTCTAGAAGCATGTGCTGAGAAAAGGATTCGAGTACATGAAGTTTACTTGGGAGGTGATCCTGGGAAATACCAGAAGGAGGGTAAGGAAGGGAGGTGGGGAAGGGACAGAGTTTAGAGGTGTATCATCAAGCCAGTTACTCTGTGGGTGATGGAGCTTAGTCTCACCTGGGGATCTGGGAAGCAGTGTAACACATACATCTGAAATTGCCCCATCCGAGGGTGAGGGAGCTGGGGTATTTATACGCTGACTCCTGTAGATCACTGGTTGAGGGCTGCTGCAGGGGTGTTAATTACCCAGCACTTCCAGCCTGTCTCACTTGGTGGCCAAGATAGTCCTCAGGCAGGAGATGCAGGTGTTGGTAGCTGGCATGCCCTGAAATGGTAAGGCCTGGGGGATTTGAGCAAGGTACCCACTGAGTCCGCTGCAACATGTATTGAAGGCCTACTCTGGTCCAGGCACTTAAAATCTGCGACCTCACTTAACCTCTGCGTATATCCAGAACTGAATCTTAGTTAACCTTCTGTCTCCGGACCTTCTCCCCGGGGACAAGGGTGAGGTGAGTAAAGCCCTTGTGCCTGGTGCAACATTTAAGGGGGCACTAAAAACCACAGCAATCCAACAATATTTTACTGCAATATTTTAAAAAAAGTGAATGCATAAAATTCACGATGAACAAACTATCGGAATTTTAAATCAAGAGAGAATCAGTAACAGTGCCAAGCCAAGCCATATTGAAGCCTGAGGCGAAAGGAAAAATCAGTGACACTGATTATGTTCATCATGGATCTTTTTTTGGCATTCATTCTTCGTTTTAAAAATACTATTGCATTAACACATTATTTATCTTGATTACTGAATTTTTTGGCATGCCCGTGTATTTGGTGCCCGAGGCAAGTACCGCACTAGTCCCACCCTAGTCCTGGCTCTGCTCCTCTC
This sequence comes from Equus asinus, assembly GCF_041296235.1. Classification (NCBI taxonomy): domain Eukaryota; kingdom Metazoa; phylum Chordata; class Mammalia; order Perissodactyla; family Equidae; genus Equus; species Equus asinus. Next base: position 34,075,502 of record NC_091804.1, on the reverse strand, counting down.
TCCCCATCTTCCGCCATCTTGGTAGATTGCACTCAGTCCATCAGCTGCTCAAGCCAGAAGTCTGGGGTCCCCATGGCTCCCCTCCTCTCCCTCCCCAGCTGTGCTGTCACTGATCTTTCGGGCCTACCTCCAAGCATCTCTCAAGTCTGTCCTCTTTTCTCCATCTCATTGCCATGACGCTTCCAAGAGAGAGGTCCCCATTCGTGGTCTTCTTGGCAGACAGGAATACCTTCTTGGATTTCCCTACAAGCTCTGACGTGTCCACTCTCATCAGTGCTTCTAGCACGCACACTACTGGCTGTTTCTCTGGCCTTCATCCTTCCTTCCCTTCCCCAAGTCCTCCCACATCCATGTAAGTTCTCCTTCCACTATGAGATACCTTATTCCCATAGTTCTTACAGAGGCTCTCTTTTTGTGACTAAATCCTAAAAAATACCCCAAGTCTGCTGCCAGTTCTCCACCATCTTGGCTGCTCCAAGTGGGCTTGGGGGGTAACCCGAGGCACAGACTCCTCTTGGAGCCTCAGAGAAGCAAAATCCGCTCTGATCTTTCTTTATCCCCTCACCTACTTGGATTGCTATTTTCTTGCTCTCCCACTTTGTGTCCGAGGCTGAGGGAAGTGGGGGCACTGGGTTCCTGAGACCTGAGAAATGTCTTTCTCTTATTTATAGTCTCTCTGCGTCTCTCTACTTCCTTGGTTCCACCTCCAGGCCTGGAAGAGATGACCTTCTTGTAGTGGGGTGGGCACTTTCCTGACCTCATTTCCTAAACCCCCTCTTACAACTGCTTGTAATAAACTCCAGACTCAAACCTCCAAGCATGGCCCTTGATATGTAAAGGGAAAGTTCTGGAATTAAGAAACTTTCTCTTTTTTCCCCCTCCCAAGGCCAGGTTTTAACTACTGTCTCTAGACAGACTCAAAGTCAAACTATGACCTCTTTATTTCAGGGGGTGTCTGCACTCCTCTTACAGTAATAAATGTCCTTGATTCAAGGGGAGGGTGTGGTGGGGTGAAGGGACACAGAGCATCCTGATTCATAGGGATGCAAAATAGATGGACGCGTCTGATAGTTTCAAAAAATTATCCCCTTTATGTAGTCAAGTGGGTCCCCAGTTCCCAATACCTTTGCTGACCTCCTGGGCATTCACTATTTCTGGAGAGTTCCCGCAAGTTCTCCTGTTTAGCATCACCTCCCACGTCAGGGCCATATTTGTCTTGGGCATACAGATGGCTCCTTTGCTAACTTATTTAAGTTCTGAGTGGATGCAGAATCTCCTTGAATCACTGGTGGTGAAATCCAAACTTTGGGTGGGCATTTCAGTGAAAAAAAGGGAGACCTGGATTCTAATCCCAGACCTGCCTGGGTCTAAAGTCCCTGAGTGGAAAATGGGGACAATAGTGCCCCCTGCATACGTTGTTAGAAGGATTAAACGAGATAGTGGGTGTACAGCGAAGCTTCCCACAGCAGCTGGCACTGACCGAGCGCTCCCCTGGTGTCTGTTTCCTCCCGTCCTTCTCCACTTTTCTGCCTCCTCAACCTCCTGCCATCCCCTGCTCTCTGGGTTGAGCCTCCCTGTTCCAGAATTCTGGGCTTCTGGAAACAGAGCTTAGTCCTGGACTTGTTAACCTGCTCAGCAAGGCTAACCCAGCCCCCAGTACCAGGCCACCCCCCTGCTGTTGAACAGTGCAGTGATTGGGCATGAGCGGGCTGACTCATTGTTAATGCAACTTTCTCAGCAAAGAGCCAGGCGTGTAGGTTCTCCAGTGCTATGATTGACCTTGGAGCTGAAGATTTCCCCGATACCATATGATTATTTGATCATCATCATTATTGTACACATACACACACTCACACAGATTCCTGTGTTTTGAGTCCTGAGTCCTGGCATCTGGGAATCTCGGGTCTGCAGAGGTGTTGGGTTAAGGGAGGTGGGTAGGGGAGCAGGAGAGAGGACAGAAGTCCATCTAGGTACCTACAGTCCCTCCTCCAAACTCCTCCCCGCCAGGTCTATGCACTGTCCAGCCCTCATAGCCCGGGTCTTACTTTGTGTCATACCTATTCTGAGCGTTGTGCACATGAGAGCGGGGGGGACATAGTCCTACAAAGTGCAGTGTGGAATTGCCCCTGTTGATCTCTTGACTCTCAGGTCTTGAATTTTGTCTCCCCTCTGTCCTCTGTGCCCCAGTCACCATGACCTCCTTTTGATGACCGGAACACATCAGCCTCTTTCCTTCCTCAGAGCCCCATCACCTGCCCTTCTAGTCCCTCTGTGTTGGTGCTCCTTCCCACTCTCTTCCCATGGCTGGCTTCTCATCCTTCAGTGCACGAGTCACCTCTTCAGGGAAGTCTTCCCTGACCACTCTATCTAGAGAAAATCCCCCTAAAATTACTTATCACGGTACCTCACTTGCTTCTTTCACAGCAACTATTTTGATTATTTTAACCCCCCCTTTTTTTTAAAAGATTGGCACCTGAGCTAACAACTGTTGTCAATCTTCTTTTTTTTTTGCATATATATTTTTACTTTTTCCTTCTTCTTCTCCCCAAAGTCCCCCAGCACATAGCTGTATATTCTAGTTGTGGGTGCCTCTGGTTGTGCTGTGGGATGCCGCCTCAGCATGGTCTGATGAGTGGTGCCATGTCCGCGCCTAGGATCCGAACTGGCGAAACCCTGGGCTGCCAAAGAACAGTGCGCAAACTTAACCACTCGGCCATGGGGCCAGCCCCTTAAGCCATTTTTAAATATGCTTTTCTGTCCCCTCCACCAGATTGCGAACTCTACGAGGGCAAGAGCCATTTTTGTTTTGTTCCCTGTGCTATCTCCTGCATCTAGGTAGTGCTGGCACACAGTAGGTGCTTAATAAATCTTTGTGGAGGGGTGATCCTCACTTCCCCTTTCCATTTTATTATCTTAAATGAATTTTGCAGGCAGCCTGATGGGCCATCTGGTTGACCCAGCTTGGAATCATTTCTGGGGCCAAGGTTCCCTCTCCCTCTTTAAAGGCAGCAGGGGTTGGACCCTCCAGGGTGTAATGCCTGAAGCTCCTTGAGACATGCATTGCCAAAATGAACCCCAGCTGGCTGCTTTCTTCCTAGTAAGCTCTTCTCCCTACATCTGGTGAGGGGAAGTCAAGGAGTGGGAACTAGTCTTCACTGAGAACTCACCACGTGATAGCTCTGTGAACTTGGGCAGATTAATCTCTATGGGCTGCAGTTTTCCCATTGCTAAAATGGGACTAACAGAAATACAGGATTTCTCAACCTGAGCACTATTGACATTTGGGGCTAGATAGTTCTTTGTTGAGCGGCATGTGTGTCCTGTGCATTGGAGGATGTTTAGCAGCATCTATCCACTAGATGCCAGTAGCAAACCCAGTTATGACAATCAAAGATGTCTCTAGACATTGCCAAATGTCCCCAAGGGGTAAAATCACATGCCTCCCCCCCCCGTTGAGAACCACTCCAAGAATATCTACCTTACAGGATCCTTGGTAGGTTAAATGATGTAGTTCATGTCAAGTGCTTATTATTATGCCCAGCATAGAGTAAAGATTTAATATATATATATATATTTAAAATCTATTATTGTCCTTATTAACATCATTATACCAAAGGCCACGAGGAGTTTCAGGAAAGAGAGGTGCGTATAGGGAGGGAGGCAGGCAGGCCCAGGAAAATCCAATCCTGTGCTGATGGTGAGCGGGAGCCATCTGGTCCCTGCTTCCAAGGACTGACATAAAAGTTTCAGGAAATTTGCAAACCAGTTGTTAAACATAGCCCACCTTGAAACTGGCAACGGTAGGAGTATTTACACCACGGGAATTGGCAGATGCTACACAGCAGAGCTTTATTTTCGGGAACCACCTGGCTACCACATTAAATGGTACCACCTTTATTAACACATTAAATGACAAGATCTTGTGATGGGTGTAATAACTACTGACATTTTCAAAGAACAATGAACATACATGGCATTTTGAGATATCAGCAACAACTGTAATATGATATGAATATATCCGTGATTTCTATTGGTGACAAAGTCACAGGTCCTGGTTTGTTGCCCACATTCAGAACTGAAGGAAACGCTAAACTTCAGTTAGAAGTAGGAGAAAATAAAGATGTATTTTTTTCATCCACAGACCCCCTGAGTTCCATCCATGGACCTCAGTTAAGAACCTCTGCTCTGGTGGACACATTTGGTGGGTGGTAAAGTGTCAGTGAACCTGGGAATCAGTGAACCTAGAATCAGACAGACCTGAACTTGAATCCCCAGCCTGCTGGTTACTCAGCGGGGCGGGTCTTCATTTCCTCAATCTCTAAGTGGGAGTCTGAACCTCATGGGTTGTGGAAATTAAATATAACCATGTAGTTAAAGTGCTTTAAGAGAGGCCTGGCACCCAGTGGGGTGTGTGTGTGTGTGTGTGTGTGTTGGGGGGAGAGGCTTAATAACACGTCTCCCCGTCTCCACGTGTCTGCAGAGATCTCTGAATTAGAGTGGCAGAGATAGTGACAGATCTCACCCCAGATGGCGCTCCTGGTTCATCTTTATTTTTAGTTTCTGTCTGGGTGAAAAATTTGCGACGTGTACACCAAGGCAGAACAAATAGAATTATGACTCACTTTTCACAAATTGTGTAGTGGATTTCACGTAGTTTTCATGCTTGATTTTCCACCATGTTTCAAACTGTTACAAAAATGTTTTTTTTTCCCCCTTTCCTTTGGGACGTTGGGACATGGGTCCCAGTGGGGTGGGGGCATCGTGTTGCCCCCCTCTTCCCTCCTTGCCTTCCCGGTGGCACAGTGAGGGGAGAACCACACTGTCCTCAGCCTGGAAGCTTCATTATTTCTTGGCACAGGACCGTTTTTCCAGCTCATTAGAACCTGGAGCTGAGATAAAAGAGGGCAGAGCCATTAGGTGGCAATTTATATGTAAATGTGGAAGTTACTGAAGAAAGAGAGTCAGCCAGTGTTCTTCAGGAAGCCTTCAAGTTGGGACCCTTCTGGAAAGCGCGCATCAGCCTCCAGAGCCCTGAGTACACACGGTCCTGTACTCCCCACCGCCCTCCACCAGGCTTACGGTGTGTCTCCTTGTCTTCACCCTTGAGGAGACTGAGGCCAAGGTCACACAGTGAGTGACATGCAGGGCCAGCACTTAAAGACACAGGTGGACCCCAAAGGCAGCGCGGCCACTTTATGGGGTACTTCTGAGAGGAGGAGACCCGTCTGACCAGCCTGCAGCCTCACACCCTCGCTTCTCCTCTCTTCAGTTTTTTTCAGCCTATTGAGGCTCGTCTTCTGGCTCGGGAGCTGAGGGGAAAGGTGTACTGTATGCCCCGTTAATGAGACTTAATTAAGCAGTGATTGTGCCCAGGCTGTGCGGTGTATGTGTGGAGGATGGTCACTAGCAAAGGAGCCCTCTGGGCTCGGTCCCGAGCTCCCATACTGAGGTGTCAGGAATTAAAATGGAGGACGTTAAGAAGGCCAGAGCCGAACCTTCTCCCTAAAGCTAAAGAAAAGTGGTTTCTTTTCACTCCAGGCTTTTCTTCCCTGTGGTCAGTAGCCTCTAACCAGCCCAATCTCCAACTTCTTGAGAGTGACAGAGTCAAAGGGACGAGTGAGAGGACAAGCTGTCGGGCTAGGAGAAACAGCCTCCTTCTTCCTATTTCTTCAGCCACCTGGCAAGTAGTTTTCTGAGGAGGGACAGACATCCTCACCTCTGCCAAGTGCTGAGCTCTTCAATCTGTCCCATATACTATCTTACTGCCCGAGGCCTTGAGCTGGCCCACACAGTATTCTCCCTCCTTAGGTATGGGGTGAAGATAGAGGTAAGGGACTGGAGGTGATGTGTGTTGGGGGAGACTGAGCATCTCCTTAAAGCAATATATCCTAAGTAAGAGTTTGTTCTTGGTCTTAAGAGCAATGGGAAACCCTCAAAGAGTTTTAAGCAGAGAATTGATGTGGTCAGATTTGTAGTTTAGAAAGATCTCTCTGGCTTCTATGGGGAGTGAGTGGGAAGCAGTGGATAGAAAGATGAGTTAATGGGCTGATTTAGTCATTTAGAAGAGAAATATGGTGCCCAAACCAAGGTAGTGGTAGTGAAGGGGCAGACAATAGGATGGATTTGGTAGAGACCAGGATACCGAATCAATAGCACTTGGTGATTGATTGGAGGTGAGGGTGAGAGAGAGTAAGGATACCCAAGCTGTGGCTTGGGCACCTGGGTGGGCAGTGATGTCTGCAGTTTCCCGAGACTGGACTTCAGGAGGAGAAGCAGTAGGTTTGGGGGGAAAGATGATGAGGTCAGTTTTGGCCATGCTGAGTCTGATGAACCTGTTGGACATCCAAACAGAGATGTCTGGTCGGAGTTCAAGAAGGATGTTTGGGAGACATTAGCACATAGATGGTAATTAAATTGAGAAAGGGAAAGGTCTGAGGACAAAATCCAGAGGAGGAGGGTGGGAAGGATGGAAAGAGGAAGATGATTTCACAAAGTTGACTGAAAGGTGATGGCCAGAGAGGAAGGAGTGGGGTGTTATGGAAGGTGATGAAAAAGAGTATTTCAAGGAGACAGGATCAACAATGTGAAATGTGGGGAGAGGTCAAATAAAATAAGGACTTGGCAAAAGTAGGGGTTGGAGAGGGTCGAGGAGTAAATGGGAGGTGAGGATATAGAAACTGTGGACAACTCCTTTCCCCCCCCCTCCTTTTCTTCCTTACTTCCTCCTAATAAAAAGAAGGAAATAAGAGTCACCTTGAATGCTACCGTGGGATGACCATTATTAACATTTTGGTGCCCAGCCTTCTATGCATCTTTCCAGGTACCACACATTGCAATGTATAGAAACTTTATCTTGAATGGGATGATATACTTGCTGCTTTTATTTGGATTTGCCCCCCAACACCACATCAGCACTCAATCCCTTGTCTTAGCCCTTCCCCATAAGCTGTGTTAATAACTTAATAGATGTTCTCATATTTTTCTCTTTACATATACAATCCCCTACAGGGTGTGTGTATGTGTGATTGTTTTATAAAAACAGGATCATATTCACACTTGCTCCTCCCCTCAGCAATACCTCAGTGAAATTCCTTTCAACTATCTGGAGGAGCTCTGATTTGTCCCTTTCAATCCACATAATGTGCATGGCTATGCCACGTTTTATTCAGGTGAACTCCCGATGGATATTCACTTTGCTTCCAGTTCTTGGTCACTAGGAACAACACCACAATAACCATTCTCATATATATGTTCTAGCAGACTAGGACTTTTATCTCTATAGGATAGATTTCCAGGAGTGAAATTGCTGGGTTGAAGAGTGTTTTTTTTTGCTGAAATTTTATTATAGAAAATTTCAAATATATAGAAAAATTGAATTATACATCTAACACTGATATACCCATCACCTATATTTACAATGAATCTTTTGCTGTATTTGCCTATCTATCATCTACTCATTCCTCTTTTCATTTATCAATTCCTCTTACCTTTGGCACATTTCAAAGTTGTAGACATCACTCCACTCCACCACTAATCACTTTAGCATGCATAGTATTTACTTTAGTTTAGTATTTGTTTACAGATTTTTTCAGATGTAACTTATATACAGTGAATTGCACAAATCTTGTGTACCTTTCATCAAGTTCTGACGATTACGTACACCTATGTATCCCAAATCCCAATTAACTTACGGAACGCCACCATCAGCCCCAGGAAGTTCTCCTGTGTCCCTCCCGAGTCAATTCAGCTCCACCCCTCAGTAAAAAACACTGTTCTGATTTTTCATACTATATTAGTTTTGCATGTTCTAGAATTTCATGTAAATGAAATTGTACAGTATAAATTTTTTTTTAAGTAAGGCTTCTTTGACTCTGCATAATATTTTTGAGATTTTTTTATATTGTTGTTTGTACTTTTTCATTGCTCAGTAGTATTCAATTTTATGAATATATCCCAGTGTGTTTGTCCATTCTCCCGAGCTGGTTTCAACTTTCGATTATTATGAATAATGCTGCTGTGAACATTCGTGCACAGTTTTTTTGTAATAGATATACGCTTTCCTTTCTCTTGAGTAAACTCCTAGGAGTGAGATTGCTGCTCATAGGTAGTGTGTATTTAGCTTTGTAAGACACTGAGAGATATTTTTCCAAAGTTATTGTACCATCCACACTCCCCTCAACAAGGTGTGAGTTCCAGTTATGCTACATTCTTAATGTCGGTTGACGTCATTAGTCTTTCAATGCAGCCATTTTGGCAAATAGGTCCATGTATCTCCTGTGATTTCCCTTTACTTTCTCCTGATGACGAATGACGTTGAGCACATTTTCATGTGCATGTATTTTCTCTTGTGAAGTGTTTGCTAAAATCTTTCAGTAGGGGCTGGCCCCGTGGCCGAGTGGTTAAGTTCGAGCGCTCTGCTTCAGTGGCTCAGGGTTTCACTGGTTCCGACGCTGGGTGTGGACATGGCACCACTCATCAGGCCCTGCTGCGGCGGCGTCGCACATAGCACAGGCAGAGGCACTCACAGCTAGAATATACAGCTACGTACTGGGGGGCTTTGGGGAGAAGAAGGAGAAGAAGAAGAAGAAAAAAAAGAAAAAGAAGATTGGCAACAGATGTTAGCTTGGGTGCTAATCTTTGGAAAAAAACCTTTCACCATTTTTTAATAGGCATTTAAAAAAATTATTGAGTCATAGGAATTTAAAAATATATATATACTCTGAATACTGGCTATTTGTCACATCTATACATTTTATGCATTTTTTTCCCAGCCTGAGAATTGCATATTCATTTTCTTAAAGGTGTCTTTTGATGAGTAGACATTTTAAATTTTGATAAGTCTAATTTATAATTTTTTTCTTTTATGATTATTGCTTTTATGATTATTCTTTTATGACTTTTTTATGGTTATTGCTTTCTAAGTCCTGCATAAAACACCTGCTGAAGAAGTCTAGTCTCTAATTTGAGAAGAAAGTCACCTACATTTTCTTCTAGAAGTTTTGTAGTTTTAGCTTCAATGCTTAGGTCTGTTGGGGAGGAGGAAATTCCCCCCTTCTACCCTTCTTGTATCTTTGGCTGGACTAATAGTAAAATTGACACAAGACCAGATTAACAGGAGAATACTCAGTTTATTATGTACGTATTGGAGGTCATAGGGAAATGATGCTCAGAGAGTGAACAAAGCAGGCAGTATATGTATCTTTTACACAAAGAAACAAATTTGTGAGGAAAGATAGGACAAAGAAACTTAGGTCTGAGGTATGTAATTAGTGAGGAATTTAGGCAGAGTTTAGGCTTAAGGTAGCAAATGAGCAAGGTTCGTTTATATAGACTTCCCGGCCTGGAACCCCCAGCTCTGGGGATAAGGATGCAAGGGGAGCACCTCTCACATGGGAAACTTATTTCCTGCTTTCAGGGGAACAGAGACAGGAGGGTCAGAAGGCCCTCTTTGCTTCTCAAGTAACTTTCATTCAAAATAATCAATATGCTATTGTGGGGTATTTTGGGATGGCCCGCGCGGGGTCCCAACAGGTCTGTGGTCCATCTTGATTTAAGTTTTGTACATGGTGTGAGGAGGCAAGGGGCAAGGGTCACTTTTTTCCATATTGGCTATCCATAGTTGTCCCAGAAAAATTTATTGAAAACATTTCCTTTCTTCATTGGATTCCTTTGGTATCTTCATCAAAAATCAACTGACCCTGTAAGTGAGGATGTATTTCTGAGCTCCCTATTCTGTTCCATTGATGCATCTGTCTATCCTGATGCTCCAATGCCTTGCTTACCGTAGCTTTGTAGTAAGTCTTAAGTCAGGTTGTGTTAGTCCTCCAAAGTTGTCCTTTTTCAAGATTGCTTTGGATATTTCTAGGTCCTTTGCATTTTTATATACATTTTAGAATCAGTTTGCCAAATTCTACAAAATGGACTGATTGGTTTATGGTTGAGATTGCATTGAGTGTATAGACAACTGACATCTTAAAAACACTGAGTATTCCAATCAATAAGTTTGGTATATTTCTCCATTTATTTAGATCTTTAATTTCTCTCAGTAATGTTTTGTGGTTTTTAATGTAGAAGTTGTTAAAACAGAGGTTTTTAATGCAGAGGTAATGTCTTTTGTTAAATTTTTTTCTTAGTATTTCACGTTTTTTGACAATCCAGTAAATGAAATTGTTTTTTTATTTTCACTGCTAGAATATAAAAACACAATAGATTTTCGTGTATTGTCCTTGTATCTACAAGTTTGCTAATTAGATGTTTTGTAGATTCCTTAAGATTTTCTGTGTAGACAATCATGTCATCTGTGAATAAAGACAGTTCTATATCTTCCTTTTCAATCTGCCTTTTACCTTTTATCTTGCTTTCCTTCACAGGCTAGGACCTCTGGTGCAGTGTTGCATATATTCCCTCAATCTTAGGGGGAACAGTTAACTATCCAATAGTAACTATCAAGTATGATGCCAACTGAGGTTTTTTGAAGATGGCATTAATTAGATTGAAGTTTCCTTTAATTCTGCTTTGCTGAAAGTTTTCTTTTCTTTTTTAATGAATGGCTGTTGATTTATCTTTTCAAATGATTTTCCTGCATCTATTTGAATGAATATTTGATTTTTCTCTTTAGTCTGTTAATACTGTTGATTACGTTGATTGGCTTTGCATAAGTTAAACCGAGCTTGGATTCCCAATTTGGTCATGATGCATTTTACTTTTTGTATGTTTTGGGTTCTATTTGCTAATATTTGTGAAGGATTTTTGTGTCTATGTTCATAAAGGATATTGGTCTGGATTTTTTTGTTTTAATTTCTTTTTCATGTTTTTCATCAGGGATATATTGGTCTCATAAAATGAATTGGGAAGTATTCTTTTCCATTTTCTGATTTTCCTGAGATAGGATTTAATTCCTCCTTAATAAAACTTGCTGGTGAAACCACATGAAGTTTTTTTTTGCGGGCAGGTTTTTTTGTGTGGGTGTGTGGAAAGGTTTTAAATTATGGATTCAATTTTTTATTAGATCTATGATTATTTAGATTTTCTATTTTATTTCCTATCAATTTTAGTAAGTTGTGTTTTTCAAGGAATTTGTCTATTCTGTCTAGATTGTCTAAATAATTTGTAGTGTAAAGTTATTTATAATATTCTTTTATTCTTTCCATATCTGTAGGATTTGTAAGGTTGTCTCCTCTTTCACTTCTGGAGTATTGATAGTTTGTGATCTTTCTATTCTTCTCATGGTCAATCAAGCTAGGGATTTATTAATTTCATTGATCTTTTCAAAGAACTGGCTTTTGGCTTTGTTAATATTCCTCTACTGTTTATTTTCTATTTTGTTTATTTCTGTTCTCTCTCTCTCTCTTTTTTTTTTTTTGCTGAGGAAGATTCGACCTGAGATAAATCTGTGGACAATCTTCCTCTTTTTTCTTTTTTTTTCCTGTGAGCCCCCACCACAGCATGGCTGCTAACAGACAGGTGGTGTAGGTGTGCACCTGGGATCTGAACCTGGGCTGCCAAAGTGGAGCCCTTCAAACTTAACCACTAAGCCGCTGGGGCTGACCCTCCTCTTCCTTTTCTTTTGTACTCTTTCATTGCCAGAATCATTTTTTTTTGGTGAGATTGGCCCTGAGCTAACATCTGTTACCAATCTTCCTCTTTTTTTTTTTTTTTCTCCCCAAAGCCCCAGTGCATAGTTGTATATCCTAGTTGTAGGTCATTCTAGTCCTTCTATGTGGGATGCTGCCACAGCATGGCTTAGTGAGCAGTGTGTAGGTCTGTGCCTGGGATCTGAACTGGTGAGCCCTGGGCCACTGAAGTGTAGCGTGTGAACTTAACCACTTGGCCATGGGGCCGGAATCCTTTCTCTTTTTTAAAATAATTCTCATTTAGGGGCTGGCCCCGTGGCCGAGTGGTTAAGTTCGCGCACTCCGCTGCAGGCGGCCCAGTGTTTCGTTGGTTCAAATCCTGGGCGCGGACGTGGCACTGCTTGTCAAACCACGCTGAGGCGGCGTCCCACATGCCACAACTAGAAGGACCCACAACGAAGAATCTACAACTATGTACCGGGGGGCTTTGGGGAGAAAAAGGAAAAAATAAAATCTTTAAAAAACAAACAACAAACAAACAAACAAAAACATTTAAAAAAAAATTCTCATTTCTACTAATTTTGAGTTTGCTTTGCTCTTCTTTTTCTAACTTCTTAAGGAGGAAACTTAGGTCATTTATCTTACATATATTTCATTTTCTAACATAAATATTTAAATTACAAAGATCCCTCCAAGCACTACTTTAGCTGCATCCTGCAAATTTTGACATATTGTATTTTCATTATTCATATAAAAATGTTTAAAAATTTCCCTTGTGATTGCTTCATTGATCCAACAATTGTTCATAAGTTTGTTGCTTAATATCCACATATTTATTTTTTCTGTATATCTAATTGCTTATGATTTTAAATTTAATTCCATTATGGTCAGAAAATACACTCTATTACTTCAATTTAACTTTATTGAGACTTGTTTTACGGCCCAAGATATGGTTTATATTGGTGAATGGATACCATGAGCATTTGAATAAAATGCATATTCTGCTCCTGTTGGGTATAGTGTTCTATAAATAGAAACTAGATCAAGGTGGTTGATGGCACTGTTCAAGTCTTCTACATTTTTATTGATTTAAAAAACCTAGTTGCTCTATCAATTGCTGAGAGACGAGTGTTAGATTTTATCAATTTCTGTTTCATGCATTTTGAAGCTCTATCATTAGGTGTAATTTTAATTTTTATGTCTTCTTGATGAAAATGGACCATTTTACCATCATGAAATGTCCCTTTTTCTCTCTAATAATACTCTTTGTCTTGAAGTCTCCTTTGTTTGAAATTAACATAGCCCTCCTTCCAGCCTTCTTGTGCACTGAGTGTATGTTGTATGATGTATCTTTTCTCATCCATTTCCCTTCACCTATCTGTATCCTTATATTTAAAGTGTGCCTTGTAGTCAGAATGGGGACTCTTCTTCTTTTTTTAAATCCATTTTGACATTCTCTGCCTTTTAGTTGGAGTGTTTAGCTCATTTACAGATAATGTAATTATGGATATGATTTGATGTAGGTCTATTTATTATTATTTGTCTGTCATATATATATTTTTTGTTTCTCTGTTTTCCCTTTTCTTTCTTCTTTTTTTTAATTTTAATTTTTTATTGCAGTAACATTGGATTTTAACATTATATAATTTTCAGGTGTACATAATAATATATTTCAAATTCTGTGTAGTTTACATCATGTTCACCACCCAAAAACCAATTCTAATGATTCACCACACATGTGAGCCTAATCACCCTTTTGCCCTCCCCCGCCCTTCCCCTATGGTAACCACCATCCAATCTCTGTTGCTAAGTGTTTGTTTGTTGTTGTTTTTATCTTCTACATATGAGTGAGATGATGTGGTATTTGACTTTCTCCCTCTTTTTTTTCCTTTTCTTTCTTTCTTTCTTTTTAATTGCAGTAACATTCAGTTATAACATTATGTAGCTTTCAGATGTACATCATAATATATTTCAAATTCTGTGTAGATTACATCATGTTCACCACCCAAAAACTAATTATAGTCCATCCCCTCACATGTGAGCCTAATCACCCCTTTTGCCCTCTCACCCCCTTCACCTATGGTAACCACCAATCTATTCTTCATTGCTATGTGTTTGTTTGTCATTGTTTTTATCTTCTACTTATGAGTGAGATCGTACGGTATTTGACTTTCTCCTCTGACTTATTTCACTCAGCATAATACCCTCAAGGTCCATCCACGTTGTCACAAATGGCTGGATTTTATCATTTCTTATGGCTGAGTAGTAGTCCATCGTGTATAAATACCACATCTTCTTTATCCATTTGTCCCTTGATGGACACCTAGGTTGCTTCCAAGTCTTGGCTATTGTGAATAATGCTGCAATGAACATAGGGGTGCATGTATCTTTATGCATTTGTGTTTTCATGTTCTTTGGACAAACACCCAGCAGTGGGATAGCTGGATCATATAGTAGATCTATTCTTAATTTTCTGAGGATACTCCATACTGCTTTCCATAGTGGTTGCACCAGTTTGCGCTCCCACCAGCAGTGTATGAGGGTTCCCTTCTCTCCACATCCTCTCTAACACTTGTTGTTTCCTTTTCTGTCTTCTTTTTTTAATTTAATTTAATTTAATTTTATTTATTTTTTTTTTGGAGGAAGATTAGCCCTCAGCTAACTACTGCCAGTCCTCCTCTTTTTGCTGAGGAAGCCTGGCTCTGAGCTAACATCCGTGCCCATCTTCCTCTAGTTTATACGTGGGACGCCTACCACAGCATGGCTGCCAAGCAGTGCCATGTCCACACCCGGGATCCGAACCAGCGAACCCCGGGCCGCCGAGAAGCGGAACGTGCGAACTTAACTGCTGCGCCACCGGGCCGGCCCCCTTTTCTGTCTTCTTTTGGGTTAAATAAATAATTTTTAGAACTCCATTTTAATTTATTAATTGAATTTTTCAGCTATACCTCTTGTTTTTTAAAGTGGTTGCTTAGTGATAACACTATTTGTTCTTAACTTTTCTCACATTCTACTTAGACTTAATATTTTACCATTTCACATAAAATTTAAGAGAATTGCAACCGTATGGGTCCATTTACCCCCTCAACTTTTATGCTATACTTATTGTATATGTTATATCTGCATATGTTATAAACTTTACAATTAATGTTATGGCTTTTACTTTAAATAGTTTGATGCATTCTTCTTAGAAATTAAGAAGATACAATATTTTATATTTACCTACATATTACACATTTCCAGGGATTTTCATTCCTTGTTGGAGATGTGAGTTTCTATCTACGTCATTTTCCTTCACTTGATGAACTTCACTTAGTATTCCTTGTAGTCCGGGTCTATTGGCAATGAATTCTCATAATTCTTATTCATATGAAAATGTTTTTATTTCCCCTTAATTGTAGTGAACAGACTCTGAGGTGATTCCCAATGATCTCCATCTTCTGATATTCTTGCCTTTATATAATCTTTCCCCTTGAGTGTGAGTGGAACCTGTGGCTTGCTTCTAACCAACAGAATATGGCAAAAGTGAGGAAATGGTGCTCCCATGATTATGTTATGTTATAAGAGACTCTGTCTTGCTAGCTGACTCTAGAGTTTCTCTTTTACTTGTTGGTTCTGAAAAAGCAAGCTGCCATGAAGTAGTAGGAGCCCCCAGGGCAAGAAATTGCAGGCAGCATCTAGTTGTTGAGGATGGGCTCAGTCTTACAGACTCAAAGAAGTGAATTCTGCCACCAAGCTGAGTGAGCTTGAAAGAGGATTCCTTGTTGTTAGTTGTGCTTCCAAATGAGAACCGAGCACTAGCCCACACCTTGGTTGTAGCCTGACAGAGGACCCAGGTGAGCCATCCTCTGATTTCTGATCCACTGTGAGATGATAAATGTGTGTTGTTTTAAAGCCACTAAGTTTATAGTAATTTCTTATGCAGCAATAATTCATTTTTGAAGTATATTTTAGTGCATTTAGAATTCTGCACTGACATTTTTTCTTTTATTGCTCTAAAGATGTTAGTCTATTGTCTTTTGCCCTCGGTTATTTCAGACATGAAACCATAAGCTGTGCACATCCTTGTTGCCCAGGATGCAATGTGTACTTTTTCTCTGGTTGCTTTCATGGTGTTTTCTTCGTCCTTACTTTTCAGTTTGCTATAATGTATCTGTAGGTGGTTTTCTTTGTATTTTTTTCCTGCTTGAGGTTTGTTGAGATTCTTGAATCTGTAAATGTATAACTTTCACCAAAATGGGAAAATTTTGGCCATTGTATCTTCAAAAAACTTTTTTTTGTCCATTCTCTCCTTGCCTTCTGGGACTCAACCTTCACGTATGCTAAACCTTTTGATATTGTTCCACAGATCACTGAGGTTTTGTTAAAATTATTTTAGTCTTTTTCTTTCTGTTCTTCAGATTGGATGACTTCTAACTACCTTCAAGTTATTGATTCTGTCACCTTCCATCTCTTGTTAAATCCATCCAGTGAACTTAAAAAAAAATCCCAGATATTGTAATTTTTAGTTCTAGAATGTTCACTTGGTTGTTTTCTCTAGTTTCTGTTCATCTGTTGAAATTTCCTATTTGTTCTTTTATTTGAAGCATATTTTCTTTTAAGTCCTTGAGCATATTTGTAATAGCCGCTTTAAAATTATTTTATGCGGGATAGAACTTCTGAGATGCAGATACTGAGACAGAATTAGCAGTACAAAAGATTTATTGGGAAGTTACACCTGTGAAAGGTAGGGGAGGAAGCATGACTGGGCAAGGGAAACCATCACATCATGGTGTATACTTAATACTGTCTCTACTAGCTTGATGGGGAGCTCTGAAGCAACAATGGCCCATTAAAGGAATCCCCCATTTGCCAGAAATGGCTAAGCCCTTACACCACTGCCTTGCCCAGTCATTGACTGGAAACCTCCCAGAGAAGTTGGGGCTAATTGTATCTGTTCAGTTCTTTTAACATTAGCTGGTTGTGGTGGCTTTGAAATGTGTGAACTTGGCTAGGCTGAAGTACATTCCACAAATTTCCTTACCTACATTCATCTCGTTAGGGTGGGCCACAAAAGAGAGGTTCTTGTGGGAGATTTGAAGGGCAGAAGCGAGGCAGCAGCCATTTTGTAGCTCACACAACTTGTCCTCTATCTGCTGGCTCACTTTTGAGTTCTTGCATATCCTTGAGAGTCTTTCCTCCATCCTATCATGTGAATAATTTCTTAGGCAGGCAGTCCTTTTGTCTCCGTGGACGGAACAGGCTATTCAGATCTTTCCTCAGTTCAGGGAGATTTTCTTCTGATCTGAGTTTGATTATTGCCTCTCTTCCTACTCTTATTTTATCTCCATCTGGAACTTCTATTTTTCGCTTGTTAGGATTCCTCGATCTTTCCTCTAAATCTTTTATCTTTTCCCTCCTGACTTTTATCTCATTGTCTTTCTTCTCTAAACTTTAAGATGTTTCTTACACTTGATCTCCCAGGTTTCTGATTCAGGGCTCAACAATGACATCCTTTCCTTTAATTCATTGACTAGTTTTTTTTTTTTTTTTTTAAGCTCGAAGGTCTTGTTTTTAAGCTTCGCAAGTTCTTTTTGTGATAGGTTTGGCTCTTCTTATAGCCTGCTACCATTTTTAAAATTCAGGTGGTAATTGGGCTCCTCCAGCTGCAATTGTATTTAGTGACCACGTCATCTGGTTGTCCTACTTCATCCTCCTCTGAGGTCCCTCTCTTGGGCTGTTATCTTTTGCTGTCTGCTCCTAGGGGTTTAGATCTGGCTGAGTATCCTTAAAGATGGGCAGAGGGAAAGGGTCTCTGGTCCTGGGACCTGTGGTTCATGTGGTCAGTCCCATGCCAACGCATCCAAAAGAGGCTTCTTTGCTCCCTGTTCTCTTTGAACTCTCCCAGACTTGAGGGTGGGTACCTCAGCCAATGTCAGCAACTTCCTGGTCTTTTAAAGGTCATGAAGGCTCAGCAGTTCATGCAGGGTCTATGGATCCTGACAGCCCAGGTTTTCCCTGGAGTGCCACTTTTGGCTCTAACCTCTGCACCACTCACAAAATGATTGTCTAGGAGAGAGGGATCCCCACAGTCGTGATTTCTTCAGGAACTAGCTCCCGCTGAGAAAAGGCAACAGCCTCAAGTGGGGATGGGAAGAAAAGGAAGTCCATCCAGGCTCCATTGTCTTCAGAATCCCCATGTCAAAGTATAATTTCCAAAATGCTGAAAACTTCACTTTCCCTAAAGTGAGCATGTGTCAGAGATTTAACTAACTCCTTAATGAGGGAACAGCAAGATGGTAAGGAGAGTTCAAAAAAGTATGAGAGGCAGAAATATTTATAGTCACTTAAAAGGAAGAATGTTGGAATAAGATTGCTAAAGTACGTATAAGAGAAATCTGTCAGCTTTGGGTTATAATCTTTTCATTTATCTCTTTACAGAATAAAGTTCATTGGTCACTGTTGGTTTTTCTAGGGTAACAGCTATGCTTTCAGAGTTGTAAAGTAACCTAATCAATAGTAGATGCAGTGTACACCCATGGAGAAATGCTGTGCAACAGAAATAGAACCGTGAGCCCCCAAAGCAAGCCACATATGCAATTACTTGTGTTATTTACTTTAACTCCAGTACTCAAAATAGTATTATTTAAACATGTGTTATGGGTTGAATTGTGTCTCCTGCAAATGATATGTTAAGGTTCTAACCCCTGCTACTCAGTATGTGACCTGTCTTGGAAATAGTTTCCTTGCTGATGGAGTTAGTTAAGATGACATCATACTGAAGTAGTAGTCAATTAATTCCATATGACCGATGTCCTTAGTAGAGCGGAGAACGCCATGTGATGATGGAGACAGAGACTAGAGTGACATAGCTGCAAACCAAGGAATACCAGCGATTGTTGGCCCCCACTATACCCGGAAGAGGCAAGGAATGGTTCTCCCCTGTGGGTTTCAGAGGAGCGTGGGTCTGCCGACACCTTGATTTTGCACTTCTAGTCTCCAAAACTGTGAGACGGTGAATTTCTATTGTTTAAAGCTGCCCAACTGGGGTACTTTGTTATGGCAGCCCTGGGAAACTGATACAACATGTAATATAGAGATGATTAATTAATCTCTGACACTCTTTTTTTCTTACTAAGTCCTTGAGATCCAGTCTGTGTTTTACAGTTATAGTGCATCTTGGTTTGGACGTGCGGCTCACGGCTACCACATCGAACAGCATGGTTCCTAGAGAATCAGATGATGGGGGATGGGACCACTGCTTGGCAACACTCAACCCTGAAGGAACACAGCAATTTCTTTGCCTCATTCCCGAGTGTTGGCCAGTTTTCCTTAACTTTCCTTTCCTTAACTGTCCTCTGCCCCAGACAGCTCTGGACTGATGGTAGAATCTGGTAGAGAAAGAGAGGCTAATAAAGAGGTGGCCAAGGGGCCAGCCCAGGGGCATAATGGTTAAGTTCATGCACTCTACTGTGGCGGCCTGGGGTTGGCCAGTTCAGATCCCGGGCATGGACCTACACACTGCTCATCAAGCCATGCTGTAGCAACTTCCCACATAAAAAATAGAGGAAGATTGGTACAGATGTTAGCTCAGTGACAATCTTCCTCATGACAGAAAAAAGAAGTGACTGAGCAAGAAAGGGCTCTGAGAGAGCAAGGGTGTCTGAAGTTTGAGCTCAGGGGCCAGGGTTTCCACTTTCCTATAAGATACTTTTGTTGAAATTTGAAAAATGAGCCACTGTGGGTGGATGCATTAGAAAAGGCATGTATGTCTGGGCATCTCATGCCAGGGTGTAGGGCTTGCAAAGCAGAAATGGGTTGGATTTCAGTTCCTCCTGGCACCTTGGCTAGGTGCCCTTGTGCAGTGCACAACCTGCACAACTGCACTGGCAGGCCCCACCAGGGATAAGAACCAGCCACAGACGCAAAGTGGTGGAACCTTGTCCAGTCAGGCAGAAAGGAGGCTGAGGGAGTGAAGGCATGTGTCTGGGAGCAGGACAGAGTGAGGAGTATGGAAGGAGGTTGATAGGGTTATGAGATGACATTATTTTCACTCTGAAGAGGGAGAGATGGGCTGAGAGTGAGGGTCAGAGGTTTGGTGGGAGAGGCAGGTCTGAATGTCTCCACAGAGAAGGCAAGAGGACAGCATAGGACCAATCAGAGGGTTGTTGGGCCATGTCAAGGCCTGACAGACTTTTGTCTGGAGTGGAAGGCAGGAGTGACCAGACGTTCGAGACCGAGCAGTGAGCTCACCGGGGAAATCAACCATGCTGAGGTGCAGGTGTGCAGGAGTTTGCTTTCATCAAAAAATGTATGCCTGCCTATTCCAGGTGCTTTAGAAATCTTAAGTCATTTGATTCTCAATTACTTCCCCTTGGCAGATAAGAAATGCAAAACACAGAGAGATTAAGTGACTTGTTCATAGTCACACAGCTACTAAGTGGCAGAGTCAGGATTTGAACCTGGGCCATCTGGCTGTAGCAGCTTTGTGGGAAGGATGCTCTTGGTCCTGACTCCACCTCTCTAACTGGGGGAGGCCTTCCCTTCTGCCAGAGGTGTCTGTGAGGTCCTGGGGTCAGTCTTAAGAATGGGGTAAGGTGATTTTTTAAAAGCCAATAAGATAATCGTTTGTTTTGTTGAGGCTAAACATTCTTAGGTCAGGACGTGTAAGTGCTGTGTGCCCACAGGGAGGATCTGGGGACCGTGGAGAGCTCTGCTTTCTGCCCTAGACTCGGAGACAGACGTGGGTGGCCTGGGGACTAGGGGGTGAGGTCAGGCAGCGACACCCATCTCCTCTCAGTAGCTGGCAGCTGGTGGGCGGGGGGGCTAGACCTCGAATGTGCAGGCAGAGCCCTTCGTCTGAGAGAAACCGTTTTTCCATTTCCATTTTTTTTTAAATTTAGGAAAACGTGTCCAAATCAGTTTTATCACCATCCCGGCGCTTGTTTCATGAAACGCAGCATTTCCATTGAAGCTCCCCGCAGAATCACTTCTGTCAGCCACCAGCCTTGTGAAAGGAGCGAATGCATTTTCTGTGTCCATAATCACCCCTCTGTGGGGATGAAGTCGATTTCAATGACTGTCTAATAAAGGAGTAACTCAGCATGAAAAAAAAAATTTAGAATTCCTGGAAACCCTAGAGGCAAAAGGCAAAAGAAATTGGATCTGATGAAAACCGAGATCTTTTTAAAAGGAAAGATTTATTATTATTTTTCGAAGACAAAACTGTATTTTAAAAACAGTAGGTTGGTTTATCAACAAATCTCTATTTAAGGAATTGAATACGGAACTGATTATACGGCTGGCAAAACCTCACTATTCAGACACGTTCCGAGACCGGTCTGATTTTATGAAAGGGCTGAAGCAGTTTGAAGCTTGTGGTTTTGTAACTCTAACTTGTTAATTACCTTCGTCTCAGACTAAGCGGAGAGACTCATTCTTTCCGATTGTGACCTCGGGAGCTGGGGGGAGCTCCCAGCAACTAGCTGATACAGATGGTTTGTAATTAGTGTATCAACTGGTCAATATTAATCAGCCACTCCTGGGTGTTTGCACTGTTTACGGTACAGGAGGCGCTTTCCCTTCTTTTCCTTTCTGTGGACTGGTCCCTGTTGGTGTTGACACAGCTACCGAAGAGTCTGAACTCCCCCCTCGCAGCTCCGTGGTCCCCACGACACGTCCCACGTCCAGATGTGGCAACTGAGGCTTAGGGAGGGGCGTGCCTTGCTCGAGCTTTCAGAGCTGAACTGTGGCTAGAATGCATCTCCTTGGGACTCCCGGTCCATTGCTCTTTGTGATGTATGTCAAAGCACTCGGCATATGACAGTTATGTTATTAATAAAAGAAGAGATGCTACAAAATGGTTCTCTGCTGTGTTTTTATTTTATTTTATTTTTTTCCTCCCCAAATCCCCAGGATATAGTTGCATATTCTAGTTGTAAGTCCTTCTAGCTCTTCAGTGTGAGCCACCACCACAGTGTGGCTACTGACAGACGGGTGGTGTGGTTCTGCACCTGGGAACCAAACCTGGGCTGCCAAAGCAGAGGGTGCCGAACTGTAACCACTAGGCCATCAGGCCTGGCTCTCTGCTGTGTTTTAGACATTTCCCCTATAATCTTGCCAGGTACAGACTTGGTCTCTCTGTGTAATAATGACAACACGTGACAACAGTTACTATGTCCCAGGCGCTACCCCAGACACTGCGTAAATCTTCATTAATCCTCTCAACAACCTTCTATTAGTCTAATCCCAACATACTTAGGAAAACTGAGGCCCAGGGAGGTGGAGTAAAATGCCTGAAACAGAGATTCCCACAATTTCTCGGTTCCCAGTACCCTTGGTATCTCACTAATTTTTTCAGTGTCCCAAGGCCAAAAGAAACACCTAGAAGCTTTGTTTATTAAATAGTTAGCTCCAAACAACTTATGACTATTTATGTCCTAACAGCTTAGCAGTCATTTGGAAAAATAACTCACATAAATGGAAAGAAAAAATTATTTCATCTTAAATAACCAGAATTACGTAGTCATGGGATGTGTGTGCCTGTTGGGCACTGCCAACTTCTCAAAACTTAGACTCAGATGGCCCACTGCCACCCTCCTTTCTTGTTCTCTACATCGATTTTCACATGGTACTTGTTTTTTATCACTGTAACCCAGCTTTGCACAGAAATGAAGTCAGCAGAAGGAATGTAACACAAATTAACGTTGAACACGAATTAATGTTGAAAATGTGACAACCGTGAGCTGCAGTTTGCGGTGGCCGGTGGATATCACTGTGTTTCTCTTGAACATTCAAGAGAACCCATGGTGCCCCTGTGTGTTTGCTGCAGAGCCCAGGGGCGTCTTGGCACACAGTTTGGGAACTGTGGGCCTAAGGGGAGGGTCTGGTGAAAATAGGGCCTTGAACCCAAGCAGTCTGGCTCCTGAGCCCACACGCTTGGTCCTGGGCTGCCTTGCTCAGTACGTCCCATCCAGTAGGCCTTACTGTGTCAGGAAAGAGGCTGGTTCACCCAGCAGACATTTGATGAGTTACCACTCTATTCCAGACCTTGTGCCGCGCTGGAGTTGGGAAGGGACAAAGGTGAATTTGCTCCAGGACCTGTTTTTCAATAATCCTGTCATGTAGGAAAAGAATTGCAATTAAGCTATAATAGAAGGATGTACAAAACCCCACCTTATCCAGAGAGGGGGTCCTGGAGATGACGTGTGGCGGGACGGATGTAACTGCCGTGGAAGCTTATTGAGGCTCCACTGACAGAAGTTTGATTTTGGGCACGAAGCACATGCTGCCCCTTCCCATTCTGTGTGGGCAAAATACACATCTCCCCTTGGCCCGCTCCTGCTCAGATTCCTCCCATGGCTCCCCACTGATTTCTGGATAAAGTCCAAACTCCCACACTGGGCACTGAGATCCTGTGGCAAGGCCCTTGCCTAACTCGCCAGCCTTGTCCCCCACAGAGGCCCTGTGATCTAGTCGTCTTGGGAGCCTTATAATTCTCCGGAAGCAGAGTTCTCCATGCCCACATGCCTTTGCACATGCTGTTCCCTCTGCCTGGTTTACCTTTCCTCAATTGTCTGCCTGGTAAATCCCATTCATCCTTGTAGGTCTGCCTCAGGCCTCTCCTTCGCTGTGGAGGGCCGAAAACAGTGACCGTCCATTTAACTCACGATTCTGTAGCCTGGCCATCTGGGCTGGGCTCAGCTGGGTGGTTCTGCTGGACTACGCTGGTCTCACTCATGGTGTGCTGGAGGGTTGTCAGCCTCATGTGGGACGTCTGAGATGATGGACAGGGAGCTCTCTGCACAGGGTTCCGTGGTGTCTCATCCTCCAGCAGGCCAGCCCAGATTTCTTCACGTGTGGATTTCAAGAGCTGCAGAAGAGGACAAGCCCCCACCTGAGAGCTTTGCAGACCTTGCTTGCGTCACGTTTGCTATCCACCTATTGGCCAAGACAAGTCACCTGAATGAGCCCAGAGTCAGAATGGGAGGGCATTCAAGGTAACACAGCAAGAGGGTGCAGAAGTGGAATGTAGGGGGATTCGCTGCCATTTTTGCAATCTTCCATAGCTGGACAGCCTTCATGCCGAGAGAGTCTGTTTGAGCTCACCAGGTTGTGAGCTCCCGGAGGCCTTTGTTTGAGATGCCTCAGTTTCCCCAGAGCCTGGCACAGAGCAGGTACACAGTAACTATTCGCTTCTGCTTCAGTACCCATGGGGCCAACTTGGGCCTTTGACGCGAAGGAATGACCAGAGAGCCCAAGAGGAAGGCAGCAGCAGGTCAGGGGAAGGAGGGACAGACAGTCCTTTACAAACTTTTGCTCTGCAGCTCAGGTTGCAATTTGTCCCAGAGAACGATCTGATCAGATTCAGCCACAGTCTGGTCTCCACCTTTAAATGTTGGGAACTGCATAAATCAGCACATTTCCCCCAAAGCAGAGTCTATATACAGCACTGCCAGGCTGCTCGCCATAATTAGGCCTCCAGCAATGATTGCTTTTGCTCCCTGTGTTTTATCACCAGCCTCGCAGGGGAAGGGGAGGGGTGTGATCAGCGGTATGATGTTTGCGTGCAACCTCAATATTTGAGAGGTTGAGGGCAAGTGTACAAATGGGGGCTCTGGCCTGGACCTCATCCTCTTCTCTTCCTGTCCTCAGCTTTGTCCTGCACCACCAAGGGTTTCCCTACGTGCATATGGTTGCTGCACTCTGCATTTCCCATTCCTTCCCACCTCCTTCACCCACCTGCAGATACTCTTCTCTTGGCCCTTTGAGAAGAGGGGAGCACACACTGAGGACAGTTCATCCTTAGAAGGAAGGGCCCAAAGAAGGATGGTGCAGGTCCCGGAAACAGGCTCAGAACCACTTAGGCAGGGATCCTGAGGAGGGCAGCATCTTCTAGGAAGGGGAGGGGCTACGGGTGGGCACATCCTCTTGGACCTTCAGATGGCTCACCCTGTGGGGAGGAGCACTGGCCATCCGGAGGCCAGAGAAGGGCCGTTTACAGTAGGGGCAAAGGCGGGAAGTCCTGGTCGCAGATCTAAGGGTGATTCTCTTCGTGTGGGCGCAAATAGAGAGGCGTGGGGGTCTCGAAATCTGACCCTGTCACACTGCCAGCAGGACTGGGCCTCCCAGAGTTGTAGGAGTCACCTGAGTGGAGCCAGGCCTGTTTGGAGTTCTGGAAACGGCAGCCATCACCCCTCATGCTTGCACAGCCGTCAACTGAGTAGAAGGCTCTCACATCTGCTTCTATTTGACTCTCACCGCAGACCTGTGGGGTCACTAGGAAAGGGAGTCTCACCCGCCATGAGTAGATGAGGGAGCTGAGGCTCAGAGAGGTGATGTGACCTGCCAGAGGTCACACACCTGCAGTGGAGGAAGGCTTGAGCCCCAGTGGTGGACTGCCTGTGCAGGGCTCCTGCTGCCGCATCTATCACTGAAGTTTGGAATAGATCTTGTATGGTATCCATCCATCCGCCGTACCTATAATGGTTGGGACACTCCCTTACTGATGGCAACTTGCATCGTTTCAGTTTTTTGCTGTTGTAAACAATGTGGCAGTGAGCATCCTTGTGCTGGAATGAAGTGCTCCAGGTCTAGGACAGAATCCTCCCGCTGTTGTGGACGATATCACTAAATCTCGCTGAACCTCAATTTCCCATTTTGTATGACAGGGATAATAATACCATCTGCATGAGACGTGGAATAAATGAGTGAATGGCTGCTGCTGCTGATGGTGATGGTGAAGAAGATGGTGATGATGACGACATCTGGTCTACCAGACAATTACGTTCCTTGTTGGGTGCTCTGGTTTATGCACCAGGCTCTGGGAGCTTTGTTGATCTGAGGCAGAATCTCTGCCCCTACATATCCTGGGACCCCCAACAAGATTTGACTAGTTTAGGCTCAGAATTGAGGCTCCGGGGAGCTCCCCGAGGCCCTGTACTCTTCTCTATCTGCACTTGCTCTCTAACTAACTATGGCTTTTAATACCACCAGTATGCTGATGACTCCCACATTTATTTTTCTAGTTATGACCTCTCCACTGAGTTCCAGACTCATCCATCCATCCTACTGATTCAGTCTTCAAAAAAAAAATCCCAAATCTTTCTCCATCTCCCCTACTATAGTTCAAGATGTCATCGTCTCTCTTGCTCTCTTCTAATTTCTTTATTAAACATTTAGCTTGTTAGCATTAAATCTTTCTGGTCATTTAACATAAAGATAAATACTTTTCAAACTATATATTTTCCTCCAGGTATTGCTTTAGCCTACTCTCTCAAATTTTGACATGAAGTACTTAGTTGCTTAGTTCTTATAATTTCTTCATTGGTCCCTAGGTTACTCAGTAGTATATTATTTAGTTTCCAGATATGAGAATTTGTCTTTTTGTTGATTTTGTTGCATATGGCTAGAGAAGAGCCTAACTGATGTTGATCTTTTGAAATTCACCTTGGTGTATTTTAATGGTCAATTTTGATAAATGTTCCTTGCTTGAAAAAAAAGTTGGCTGGTTGTAAGCTTTAGAGTTCTGTGTATGTGTATTAGCTCGCTGATTGAAATATTTGTCTGCTTGATCAGTTTCTAGGAGAGATGAAGTAAATTCTCCAAAGACAATTGTTGACTTGTTTTTCTCCATACAATTGAATGCATTTTGAAGCGATATATTTTTAGTGAAAATACATGCCTAGGAGTGGCTACTTAAAAATCTGTTCTTTCTTATGACACTATTGTTTCATTGGATTATGTTTTCTCAAATACTAGGATGATCACCACAGCTTTCTTTTGGTTCATATTTGTCTGATATATCTTTTTAAAATCCTTTTCTTCAATCTCTCTATGTCCTTTTGCCTTAAGTGTTCGCTTGTAAATAGCACACTACTGTATCTTGTTTTGCTCATCTAATCTTAGATTCTCTATCTTTTGATTAATGACTTCAACCCGTTTATCTTTATTATAAATGCTGTCATATTTGGCCTTCTTTTTTGCTATCTTACTTCCTATTTTCCATTTATTGTACTTTTCTTTTATTTCTCTTTTTCTTCTTTATTGATTTCAATTTTTCTCCTGTCCATCAACTGGTGAATGAATAAACAAACTGTGCCACATTCATACAATGGAACACTACTCAGCAATAAAAAAAGGAACAGATTACTGATAAGTGCAACAATATGGATAACTCTTAAAAGCATTACACTAAATGAAAGAAACCAGACTCAAAAGGCTACATATTATATGTTTCCATTTAGAGGACTTTCCTGAAAAGACAAAATTAGAAGGACAGAAAACAGATAAGTGGTTATTAAGGGCTGGGGTGGGAGGAAGAGGTTGACTAGAAAGTGGCAAGAAATATTTTTGGATGATGGAGATATTCTGTCTTGATTATGGTGGTGGTTTCATGATTGAATACATTTGTCAAAATTCACAGAACTGTGTACTTAAGAAAGGTCAATTTTCCCATATATAAATTGTATCTCACTTAAAAAAAAGAAGGAAGAAATCCCACCAAAGACTTTACATTGGTTTTTCAAGATCTCCCCCCTCCCCGAAGGTCTGTCTGGACTTCTTCCCCCAGATATGCACAGAGATCACTCTTTACCCCCTTGGATTCCTATCAAAGGTCTCCTGATCAGAGGGGTCCTCCTTAACCTCTTCCCCTCCCCAGTGCTTTATCACCACTTGATACACACAAGATCTGCTAACTGTATGTCTCTTCCTTGTAGAACGTAAGCCCCACGAGGGCTGGAGCCTTGTCTATTGTGTGCACAGCCACATTCTCTGATCAGTGCCCGCTACACAGGTAGAGCTCAAGAAGAGCTAATGAATTCATTGAGACAACTTGATCCTAGACCAGTGCTGCCCAACGGAAACAGAACGTGAGTCACAAATGTGAGCTGCGTATTTCATTGAAAATTTTCTAGAAGCCACATTCAAAAACAAAAAAGAAACAGGTAAAATTAATTTTAATAATATATTTCGTTCAACCAAATCTATTCAAAATATTATTTCAACATGCAAATGATATAAACATTATGAATGAGATATTTTACATTACTTTTTTATACCAAGACTTTGAAATTGGAAATGTATTGTATGTGTACATTACATCTCAAATTTGGACGTTAAATCTCAAAGTTTTCGGTGTTCAAGACCACATGTGGGGAGTGGCTACCTTGTTGGACAACCCAGCTCCAGAAAAGGGAGAACACTTGTCCCAGGGTCCAAGAGAGGATTGTCTCCTATGGGGCTGTTTTTGTTGTGGGAGGTGAATTCTGAATCAATAATGAATCTTGGATTTAAAAGTAAACAGCTAACGGTGGAATTAGAATGTCTGCGTTTTGCACTCCCCAATGAAATAACTGAGCTGGGTCACCATCATCCGTTGCTGGCATCACAAGAAGAGAGGCCAGTTGACATCATGTGCCTCTTGATGGGACACACCAGCCCCTCTGAAGCAGACGTGACAAAGGATCAAAACAGAATCTGAATAAACCTCTAGACTCAGCTCCAGCTGACAGAAATTACAACTCAGAAAATCTGAGGAACACCTTAAATGATACCACAGGGGGAAACCAACAAAATCCAGACTGTGGGAAATGTCAAGACAAACGACCAGTTTCTTTCAAGGAACGAATTGCAAGTAAAACAAACAAACAAAAATGAAGGGGCAATCCATAGATTAAAAAAGACTCAAAGGACATTGAACCAGTCACAACATACAGACTTTATTAGGATTCAGATGAGTAAACTGTAGAAAAACATTTAAGAATTCATGAGACAATTGGATATTGGATGATATTAAAGAATTACGCTATTTTTTTGTGAGATAATGGTATTGCGGTTACACGGTAGAAATACTTTAGAGATACGTACGGAAACATCTAGAGGTCTAACGATATGATGCCTGGGGTTTGCTCTGAAATAATTTGGAAGGCGTAAGCAGTGGGGGATAAAGAGGAAGCCATATTAGCCATGAACTAATATCCAGCGAAGGGAGGTGATGGGTATCTGGGAGTTCAGGACTACAGTGCTCGCTACTTTTGTATACGATTGACGTTTTCCATGATAACAGGTAGGAAAAGGAAAAGTAAATAGCTGGTCCGCTCTACCGGGCCCGAGCCCCTCACCCCACGACGACCTGAGGCCCCTGGTTGACGGGGCGTGAGGTGCACTTCCCAAAGACGCCAGGAGGTGGCGCCGCCGCCTCTCTGTCAGCTGCTGCCCCGGGGCTCCGAGCCTCTGGGAAGCCCCCCAGCCTCCCAGAAGCCAGGATTCTGCTTTTGCATACAAGGCGGGGTGCGGGGAGGGAGACCGGGATCAAGCGGGAATTTGCCCTTTCCAGTGCGTGTTCCAGGCAGCTCCTGACCTGCATCCCTCAGGGCTGTAGCCCCCCACCCCGATCCACCTGCCTAGGCTCAGGGCATGGCCCTGTCTTGGCCTTGCGCCCTGTCCTACTGAACCCAGTCTAGGCTCCTGAGCTCCACCCTGGTGTTGGGGACTCTATCCCATCTCTTCTGGCCTCCTCCCACACCTGGAGAACTTGCTCCAGCTCCCACACCCCCACTTCTGCCTGTCCCCCATCTCCTCACCCCAGACTCCCCTCTCAGGGCTGAGCGGATGTCCATTCTGGCTGGGCCTCCAGGTGCAAGGTCCTCATTGGGAGGCAGACCCACATCTCTGGGTGGGCTTGGCTGTGCTATTCAGCTGAGAGCACTGGACCAGGAGTCCAGGAGTCAGTAAACCTGGGTCCCAGACAAGCCTCCTTTGAGTAAGTTGAGCTCCCTCTAAACAATGCAGCAGTTGGAACTGTAGAATAATAGTGTTCTAACTTTTTGAGGAAGAGGCACTCCATTTCCAGAACCCCGATATGTACAATCAACAGGAGTACAGCATCCTGGTTCCGCGTGGGAGAGGCTTAGTGCCCTGGCGCCCAGAGCCACCCCAGGGTGAAAGACGCTGGGCTGTCTGACCTCTGGGTTCCTTGCATCTCTCACTGGTGGTCGTCGGCCCGAGAGTTCCTACAGATTCCTCTGAGGTTCGAGTAAGTCCCAGCGTTCATTTCCTTAATTCATTCATTTAACACTTACCAAGTTTGTACTCTATGCTGAACCGCCAGTGAGACGAGTTGACTAGGATGAGGACTCTGTCCTCTATGGGCCCACAGCCCCATGAGCAGACAGCACAGTCTGTGGTATGCCACACAAGCAGGGGGTCCCAAGTTCAGGGAGCGCAGAGGAGAGGGTGCCTGCCAGCTTGAGACAGCCAGGGAGGGCTTCTCGGTGGAGGTGACATTTGGGTGATCTTGAGGAAAGCCATGTAGAGAATGAATTGGAGGGGGAGAGGAGAGTCTGGAAGACAGTGACAAGCTTTCTTTCTTGATGCAGCCATTTAGAAGGGATGCCCCAAAAAGGACAGGGGAGAGCAGTTACTCTAGACTGCAGTTTGGCTGGCGACGGGTTGCTTCACTGCGGATACCCTGTGTGACGCTTTGCAGGAGCATTTATCCATTGGGCCGCCCACATGAATGAAGCAGCGAGTCCCCACTCCTGAAGTACCACTACGGCGTGTCTGGAAGGGAATCCACCTCCCTCGCCGTGAAATTGCCAATAATTGGCGTTGCTGCGAACGTGGGTAGCTTCCTGGGCCCCAAATGCAAGACTGAATCTCAAGCGTTCCTTCCAAGCGCTGGGGGTGCGTTGGTAAGAAGGTGCCAAGATTCTAAAGCCCCCTTTCTTGGGCAGAATGCCTCTCCATCCACAAATAGGAACTCGCTGAGATTTTAATTAAGAACAGTGTACATAAAACCCACTGTTCTTAAGTAAACAAATATTAAGCAAGATGCTTCGCTTTTGTGTTACGGGCTCTTAAGAAACGGGGAAAAATAAGGATGGCAGGGGTGGGTGGAGGATACTGAGGGGGAAGAGGAAGAAAGACTCAGACGGAGAAGAAAATATGTTCCAGGTTGGGGAGGGAGAGAAGGTGAAACGCAGACGTACACACTTGGAAGTGAAGGAGCTGGAAGGCAGCTGGAAGGGTCTAGCTTCTCCTCTGCCCAGAGCTTCCTTTTGTCTCAGACCCCCACTTTCTTTCTTGGTTTACATTAGGTTCTGACACCTATTAGTTCGTTAGTTGAAGACCAATGTTTTTGTCGCACACTTTTCCCTTGGGCTTTGTAGCAGGCGCTGTCAATGACTCGCTCACACCCACTGGGCGCTCCCAGTCCTGAAAATGCTGAGGGTGTCCCACTACGCACACCAGACACCGGCCACCCTCCACTCGAGGGCCATCTCTCTGCCCTGGGTGCAGGGCAGGCTGGAAATACTGAGGAGCTAGCGCCCCCAGAGCAGACTTGGCAGATGGCAGTTGGAGAATAATTACCTAGCTCCTTTCGCCTTGGGTGGGTCAATTCGGAGGCAAGTCTACACTGTCTGCCAGAGTCCCCAAGAGGATGGAGCTCCAGTTGCCCACAGTGCTAGCTGGACTGATAGCATGTTATCAATTGGCTTCCACCTCTTCCCTGTCTAGCCACCCCCACCCCCACCCTCCAGCGCTCGTGTTTCATGGGGTCATCTCCCAACATCTCCCAAATAAACCACCTGCCCTTGAACCCTTGTCTCAGCGTCTGCTTCCGGGAGAACCCAACTCTAAAAGGCCTTGATATATTAAACATTTGTTTCGAGGATCTCACGAGCCCTCCAGAATTCGGCCAAGGCTGTTTGCAATGTGGAGTGACTGATACCCTTTTATTGTCAAGGTTTTGAATTGAGGGCTTATTTTCTTATTGCATTTTGAAGGTTTGTTGTCTCAGAAGGATGGTTTAAACTTTAAAAAGTTACTTTGAGACTGTTTAGTCAATTCGGGGTGCTATAACAAAGTGCCATAGACTGATTGGCTTCTAAACAACAGAAATTTATTTCCTGCAGTCCTGGAGGCTGGCATCCTGAGATGAGGGCGCCGGCATGGTTGGGTTCTGGCATGGACTCTCTTCTGGCTTGCAGATTGCCATCTTCTTGTATCCTCACGTGGTGGAGGAAGAGCTAGCCAGCAATCTGGCCTCCTCTTATAAGGTCACTAATCCCATTATGGGGGCTCCACTCTCATGACCTAATCACCTCCTAAAAGCCCCACCTCCAAATACCATCACATTGGGATTGGGGTTTCAACATATGAATTTTGGGGAGACACAATCATTCAGTCCATAACAGAGATCTGACAGTTAGTGATCAATTTACCAGAAAGAACCTGATGTTTCCATTTTCAAATCCTAAGATTACATCTAAAACCAAACCTCTAGGTAACCTGGGAAGAGTCAATAAAAGTGTGCACATGTTCAGCTGTGTTCATCATTCATTTATTCTTTCATTCATGAGCAAGTCCATGCTGTGCGCCAGCATCCCTGCTCCATGCACTTGCTGTCTTGGGTAGCTTGAAACTGATTTCTTTTCTTTTTTTAAATACCAACTTCTTTTTTTTTTTAAAGATTGACCCTGAGCTGACATCTGTTGCCAATCTTTTTTTTTTTCTTCTTCTCCTTCTCCTCAAAGCCCCCCAGTACATAGTTGTATATTCTAGTTGTGGGTCCTCCTGGTTGTGCCATGTGGGACGCCGCCAAAGTATGGCCTGATGAGCGGTGCCATGTCCGTGCCCGGGATCTGAACCAGCCACATCCTGGCCGCCGAAGCGGGGCGCACAAAGCACAAACTTAACCCCTTGACCATGGGGCCGGCCCTTGAAATTGATTTCTGATGAGGTTTCAGTTCACTCAGTTCTTCATTCACTGTTTACTCGGAGCTTCCGTGTGCCTAGATCTGTGCTAGATCCTAGGCAAACAGAAATGGATAAGGCACGGACTGTATTTCCCAGAAACCTGGAAGACAGAGGGCTGAGATCACAGAAATAATGGTGGAAATGTTTCCTGTGACAGACGCACCTGCAGAGTCAATGGGGGCATGAAGGAGAGATGGGTTCTTTGCACCTTGGGGGCTTGGAAGGGTCAGAAAGTCTTCACGGAGGAGGGGACCCATGAGCAGAGTCTGGAGCATTTTGGGGGGAGCCAACGGTGTGAGCAGAAGTGTGGCAGCACTGGCCAGATGGGGAACTCCAAATGGTGTAGTGAGGCTGCAGCCACAGGGCAGGCAAGTGTGGGGCTGGTGTGTCCAGGGTGGGAGAGCCTTTGGGTTTAAGATCTGGGCTGTGCTGGGGAGCAGTGCATCCCGGGGGTTAGGGCACAAGCTCTGCTATGGACAGACCAAAATTCCCATCTCAGTGCTGCCACCTGCTCACTATGTGGCCTTGGGCAAGGTAACAGCCTTTCTGAGCCTCAGTTTACTCCTCAGTATTATACTGGGGATAGACTACCTCCTGCACAGAGCTGTCATGAGAATGAAAGGAAAGAAGCCGGGTAGAGCCCCTAGGACATAGTGAGGGCTCAAGGGAAGGAAATTATTTGTTAATGATTTGCTAATAATAATGTTAATGATTTGTTAATAATAATGTTAATGATTTGGTTTAAGAGGAGTTTGGTCTATAGAGTTGAGAGCTCCTCACTGGTGTACATTTGCATCAACCAAGTCTCTGGGGACTGAGGAACATCTTCGTAAAAGAGACTTGACAGTGCCCTGGACAATGAGGAGCAAAAAGTGGAGTAAATTGGGACAAACGGATACCCCTAAAGGTGGCTGGAGGGTTGCATCATTTCCACCACCATCATCATCACCATCATCTCACTGGTTCCAGGAATTTATCTTTTGACACCTGGGCAGGGTAGGGAGGGTGCCTTCTCTGACAGAGTCTCCATCATCTCATGGAAGGACCCAGATCCCCCTGGGTAGTTATCAGTGCTTTGCATTCGGGGGATGGTGCCTGTCTGGGGAGCGTGGGGACAGGCAGGACGGAGTGGCAGCTCTCCAAACTTCTCACTCACCACAAGGCCCACGTCTCACCCTTTTCAGAAGCATCTGCAGAGATGTTCTCAGAGGAGTTGGAGACCTCCCAACTGCCCACCCATCCTGGTGTCGCTCTGTAAACAGGACTGGCAGATGGGCGGTGAGACCCACTCTGCAGAGGGCCTGGAACATGACTCTTTAACAGTTTGAGGGCACCCCAACCCAATGAAGCTTCCTCGGATCTGGGAGATGGAAGGGACCAGAGAGAGGGAGGGCTAGGACAGCCCTAGATTTGTGGGGATGAGGAAACAGGATCAGAGAAGTGAAGGATGTGGCTGAGAGTCACACTGCAGTTCAGTGGGAAGGCAGGATTTTGTCTCCCTGGTCAGTATTCTGTCTACATCCTTCACAGCCCCCTGTCCCACTCACCTAAGAGATCTGCCAGCCAAAGCTGTTGCCAGGATCAACCAAAAGCCCCGGCCACTCACCTCAGCCAGGTGCTCCTAATTCTGCCTCTAGGGAACCACCATGCTCTCATTGAGTGTTTGTCCGTCCATCCATCCATCCATCCATCCGTCCATCCATCCATTCATCCCTCTCTTCCTCCCTCCATCTAGCAAAAAACATAGATGCTGTGTCTGCCCCAGACAATTTTTGTTGTTGGCTATACAAAGGTGAATATCGTGGGAGTAAATACGGGCTCCACATTGAAGCAGGGAGGGTCTGGACTCAGAGCTGTTCCAGTAAATAGTTCTCCTCTGATTTCTCTGTAACTCCTGCATTTCCTCATCTACTGAACCAGCATCCATCCTTTAGTAACCTGCAGTCCCTTTGGCTGCTAATATTCTCCCTTTCTCCTTCCTATGTAAAATTTTGCTATCAATCTGAGGTATTGTTGCTGGTCATGATGGGGAGATCCAAGAAGAACTTTTGAGGCCCTGGGGTCTGGTATGGCTCTGGTTTTTCAGGGAAGATCAGAATGATCTTCATAGGCCACAGGTCATGGAGAAGATGGGAGGGGACTTCCCGGAACGAACCTGTCTGAGTTACAGGTGAGGGTTGCAGTGGGACATTCCCCACTTGTCCCCTGAATGTTATAAACAATGTTGCCCTCACCTCTAGGTTGGTTATGGAGGTGAAAGGGCCTTCCTCTTTCTTATTGAAGTCTTGCTTGTTTGAGTTAGGTCTCTTTGGTTGTGAGTAAAAGAAACTTACATGCTGGTAGGGGTGGCAGAACGACAATGGAGGCCAATAGTTCCAGGATTTGAAATATCACAGTTCCAACCACCAGAGAGCGATGAGTTCAATTCTCACTTTGTCTGAAGTCCAAAATCCCAGGGAAGAGTTCAACTTAGGTCAAGTACCCTCTCCAAGCCAACCAGCTGTGGGCAGGTGAGGAGGTCACAATATATGAAATGGCTGCTTCTGTAGTAACCATGGGGGTGGGGGTGAAGGTTCCCAGAATGCTCACTTGGAAGAGAGTCCGGAGACACCAGGGTTTTTGCTCCCAAGATGCTCAGTTTGACGTTAGTACATCTGGTCAGGTTTAATAAGCCTCTCCAGGCTCGGACACTTCTCTTCATTACCTCAGACCCCAAAGGGCCACAGCAACCCCAAAGGGGTCTGGTGCTGGGGGCCTGGCCTTTGTGGGGCTCATGGTCTGGGAGAGACAGGTTGTGTCCCCATGCAGGCTTCCCTCATCCCTGCTGCCTGTCTGCAAGGAGACACGGTGGAGTAGAAAGAGCTGGTCTCTGGTAGCATCTTGAGTTAGTTTCAAGTCCTAGCACTGCTGTTCCCAAATCAGAACTTGGGCAAGGCGTGTGGCCTCTCTGAGCCTCAGTTTCCCTGTCTCTGAAATAGGGACAAAAGCATTCACCTTGTGAGGGTTAGACACAGTCAACACCACTGGTTCTCAAACTTGAAGGTGCCTCTGAACCACCTGGAAGACTTATTGCTGGGACCCACCCCCAGAATTTCTGATTCAATGGGTCTAGAGTGGGGCCCTCCAAATCTGCATTGTTAACAAGCTCCCAGTGATGCTGACGCTGCTGGTCTGGGGATCAGACTTTGAGAACCACAGGTCTACATGTGCAGGGATTCTCAAACGATGGCGGGTCTGTCCCCCTTCTCTTCCCACCCTCACGTCCACCAGGGCACATTTGCAGTGTCTGGAGATATTTTTGATTGTCATGATTGGGTGGGGGGCTGCTATTAACATCTAATGGGTTGAGGCCAGGGATGCTAAACATCCTACAATGCTCAGGACAGCCCACCGCAACAAAGAATTCTCCAACCCCAAAGGTCAGGGGTGCCGAGGCTGAGAAACCCTGTTCTAAAATGAGGCTGTGGTCCTAGCTCTGCTTCACAGCTGTGCCATCCTGGCAAAGTCACTTCATTTTTCGGAGCCTTACGATCACAAGGAATTAGTTCCTAGAATCTTGTAGCTGTAACGTTCAACAACTTTAGTCAACAAACATTTATTATGCACCAACTACATGCAAAACCTGGTGGCATTTCCATGCAAGGCACTTCTCCTGTAGGAGATCACACGTTTGGCAAACACTTTAAAATGTGGTTGGGTTTTACGTGGTAACGTGTAATGATTGCTTTTACAATTCTGCCTGAATAGTACCATTTCCCTCCCCGTCCTTGGTGGAATTTTGAAAAACGATGCCACAACACCATAGCTTTTAGTCTTTGTTTCTATGTTATAAATGCGTGCACTAATGAGGGCTTTTGGGGCACGAGCTTGCTAATTGGCGATGGTAACTATGGGCATATGTGCAAACCACCATAATCAAATTTTTCACACTTGGTTAATTAAAGGCAACCTTTTGTTTGAAAATTAATAAAATATTTATTGCAATTAGTTCTGGCCTAAATATATGGCTAATTAACAGTAGCTCTCAGTGACTAGCTGATGAGGTAGAAAGTGCAGAGGGACCTGCAGGGGTGGAATAGGCAAGAGCCTTCCTCGGGACAATATTTGGCTGTTGTCCTTGGTTTCTAAGCAGTTGTCGTGGAAAAAATGTCATCCAGCTAGGGTGACCAACTCAGCCCAGGTTGCCTGGAATTTTCCTGGTTTTAAGACTGAAAGTTCCATGTCCCAGAAAACTCCTCATTCATATTCCAACCTGGATGGTTGGTCACCCTAGGGGAGACTGGAGAATTAACTGGAAAATGGGGGTGATGGAGAAGACACATCAGTTAGAGGGAATAGCTTGTGCAAAGGCCCCAAGAGGGTTAAAAAAAATCACGATATATTCAAGGTAGCCCGGTAATGCTTCTGAGGATGGTTGGGAATCCATGGCTTTTCTTGGTTTGCAGCTGCTGTGGTTCAGTCTCTGCCTCTGTCATCACATGTCATTCTTCCCTTTTGTGTCTGTGCCTTTGTGTCCTTTCTCTTTTTATAAGGACACCAGTCATATTGGATTAAGGGCCCACCCTACTGCAGTATGACCTCATCTTAACTAATTATATCTGCAGTGACCCTATTTCCAAATAAAGTCACATTCTGGGGTATTGGGAGTTAAGATTTCAACATATCTTTTCGGGGGACACAATTCAACCTTATAACAGTTGTCTAAAAACATAAGTTCCTTGCTGTGTGGACCTGTTTATAGGGCACCTCTCAACATGGCAACTGGCTTCTCTCAGAGCCAGCAAAGGAGAAAATGAGAGAGAAAGCCAGCAAGCTGGAAGTCTCAGTCTTTTTGTAACCTAATCTCAAGAGTGATATCTCATCACTTTTATTGTGTTAGAATGGGTCAGTAGGTCCAGCCTACCCTCAAGGGGAGGAAATCACACAAGGGCATGAATACCGGGAATTGGGATCATTGGAGGCCATCTTGGAGGCTGCCTGTCACACCCGCCAAGGGGCAAGGTTGTTGGTTTATCCACCAGATCACTTTTCTACTGGTTGAAAACTGCTCCTAGGGGCTTTCCTTGTTTTAGTCCCAAAAGTTCTGTTTCCTGGGAAACCCCTTAGTCCCAGGCAACCCAGGACAGTTGGTCACCCAGGCACCAGGGCACAATTGAATCAAGAAACAATGACATGCTAAAATCTCATGACATGTTATGAGCTTGTATACTGGGTCCAAAATACCAACAGCTGAGATGCAAGATGGAGATACGGCTTAGCATCCCTCGTGGAAAATAAATCAGGGGCTTTAGCTTATGCTGAGCTCAATTGGCGTCAACAGTTTGATTGGCCCTCCAAAAAGCGAATACATCAGAGGCATTAATGAAAGCGTTGTTACAGGAACAAAATTCACAACAGTAGTCAAAAGCTAGGACCATCAGACGATCTGTTGTCAAACTCTGGGAGGACTTCGCACTGATTTGAGAGGATAAAGTGGAATTAGACAAAAATAAGTTCTCAGGATGCCAAAGGCAAAGGCAAAGAGATGGTACTAGTTGTCACAGACAGGTGAAAGGAGAAAGGGCACAGGAGTCTGATTTTACTTATAAATTCCTCAATTTATTAAGAAAAGATCTTCTCATGGTGAATGTCTGAGACCTACCAGTAGCGTCTGTGTTGCTATGGTGATGCAGCTGGTCTACCAGAGGAAGCGGGGCTACTCTCTACAGTTGTCTACTGAAGGGTTTCCTGGGACATAGGGAGACACAGGCCTTTTAGTGTTTTGTTATTTTCTGGTATGACTTTTCCAGAAGTCACGGCTTTGGGAAGTGGATCTCAAATTTGAGTATCAGAATCACCTGGAAGGCTTGTTAAAAAGGAGATGGCCCCATCTCCAGAGTTTCTGATTCCATAGGTCTGGGATGGGACCCAAGAATTTGCATTTCTAACAAGATACCAGGTGATGCTGATGCTGCTGGTTCAGCGACCACTGCCCTAGGGCAATGAGGCCCAAAGCTAACTGACAGCTATATTAAAAGAAATCGAAACATCTTTTCAACTCATGTAATTTTCTCCTAATGCTGTCCTCTACACTGTAAAGCAAACGAATGTGTTTGTGTGGCCCTCTGAGTTTATCTCCACTTCTGACATCTCTTAGTGAAGAGGCTCCCTATTCAAGTCATCTAACTGTCAGACTTCTCCAACCAGCCTGGTCTTCTTGAAGCGGACAATCATGTTAGAAATTTTTGCCTCCTGATGTCTCATCGAAACCTCCTGATGGGAGAAATATGCATTATGAGTCTTTCCTCTGCCTAAACCTCAGCTGTACATTAGAACTCTCTGGGATTTAAATATCCCAATGTTGACCCCAACTCAAAAGAATTAACTCAGGACGGCTGGGGGGGAGGAGGGGCATCACCAGTTTAAAAAAGCTTTCTTAGGTGATTATCGTGATACTAGAAAACCAGCGCTGTGAATGCAAATCTTTTCCTTATTCTCAGAGTAGTACCGGATCCCACAGAGAGAATTCTAGGCCAGTCATCCTCACCTTGGCTACATATTAGAATTATCTTGGGAGCTTTTAAAACTCTCAGGGCTGAGGCAGCACCCCAGATCAAGGGATGGGATCCATGTATCAGTATTTTTTAATATTCCCAGGGTGATTTCAACGTGCAGCCAAGGCTGAGAGTCACTGGCCTAGAAGTAGCTCTGTGTAGGACCTGTCACTGTTGCAGGCCTTGTGTTAAATGCTTGGCTTGGAACATGGGAACCGTAAGGCTTGGTGGCAGCCTCAAGAGGCCCCATCTGTGAGCTCAGAGATGCCTGTCCAGCGGAGTGGTCTGATTTTCAGCTTTGCAGCCCTTCCTCTAAGCTTCTGAGTTTTTTCCCTTAGATTTTCTTTATCGTGTTAAAATACATGTAACATAAAAATTTGCCATCTGGTAATACTGTACTGACTTCTTCATTTTGTTTCTCCGGCCCTCAGGTGGTAGTCGCTGCCTGCAGTTACTACTTCTATAATATCTCAATGTTCTCTTTTTGCCTTTTCAGTACCTAGTTAACACTTTTATACCAATTATTTACATTAAATTGTTTCTATAAAATAACTGTGTTTTTTGTCTCTTGACCAGATCTGACCGATACACTGAGATATGGAGAAGAAGGAAACCTGGAACTGAGGTAGGAATAATTTGTGCTGTTGGACAGTAAGAACTAGAAGAAATGTAACAGAGACAATATGCAAAGAGGAAATAGAAGAAAAGATTTCCAAGGTGAAGGGAGAAAGGTATTTTCAGCTCGAAAAGAGTTACCAAGTAAATTTAATGGGGATAAAAAAACTAATAGTGAGACATATACTCTGATGAAACTATTACATTGCAAGGATAAAGACTCTGATGAAAATTCAGGCAGAAGAAGCAGGTTGTCTTCCAAGAAAATAAAAATCATATGGTCTCAGCTTTTCGATTCTGACATTAGATTCCAGAAGAAAATGAAGTGGCGAAGACAATTGAAGGAAAAAGGACGGCATCCAAAATTTTATGCCTAGAGTGGATATTTACATGTGATTCAAATATGCACTGATTTAGGACCTGTGTAATCCATACATTCTTCCTGAGGGAAGGGAGTGGGAAGGAAATGCCTGAAAATGTGCTTCCGTCAACCAAGAGGAGTCGAAACAGAGAACGCAAGA
The DNA here is from genome assembly GCF_041296235.1 of Equus asinus. Classification (NCBI taxonomy): domain Eukaryota; kingdom Metazoa; phylum Chordata; class Mammalia; order Perissodactyla; family Equidae; genus Equus; species Equus asinus. Next base: position 34,035,518 of record NC_091804.1, on the reverse strand, counting down.
GAAGAGCATCTAGAATTCCTGGAAGGGAAAGTGGTTGTATGGTGTGTGCTTTGTAAAATTAAATAACCATGGAAAAATTATGAAACAGAATGTAGCTATTATCATTCTTAAAACAAAATAACTTCATAATTTTACTGTAAAAGACTGAGACCAAATACCCAGAGCATACCACTGAAAATCAGAAGATGGGATGAGGAGAGTGAGGGATGGATTTTCTTATCTTCCATAGAGGGAGCCAACTGCTACTTTTTAATTTCTGAATTTGACAACTTCAGACATGTAAGTTAAAGCATGTTATTTAAAGATATAAAAATAATCACCAGTGGAACGATCTGTTTACCAAACAGATCTGTTTAGCAGAAGGTAGGAAAAATCAGAAAATAGAATAGAAGCATAAAAACTATAAAACAAGAAAATGGAATTAAGATCAAGATATCTGTTATGAAAGTACATATAGACTCTCATGGGGCCAGCCCCGTGGTGTAGTGGTTAAGTTCACGCACTCTGCTTTGGCAGCCAGGGTTCATGGGTTTGGATCCTGGGCGCAGACCTACACCATTCATCAACTATGCTGTTGCGGTGACCCACATATAAAGTGGAAGAAGATTGGCACAGATGTAAGCTCAGGGCTAATCTTCCTCAGCAAAAAAAAAAAAAAAAAAGGACTCAGTTTGGGTAAATTCAACCCAAACCTAACCATATGGCACTTCAGAGCACACACCTGAAATTGAATAATTAAGGCGGAATAGTCACGGATGCACCAGCCAAATGCATGCAGGGAGAAGGCAGGGGTCATGGTACCACTGTCAGAGGAAGGTGGATTCAGGGTTGACATTATTCAATGAGACTGAGAAAGTCACTTAAATTGATGGAGGGCTTAATCCACAACCAAGATGGAACAGTTTATGAACATAGTGTAGCTTATAAATATAGACAGAAAAAATGTTGGACATGCAGCGAGAAATTGAGAAAAACAATTAATGATGAACTTGAAAGTGTTCTTTTAATTCTTGATAGATCATATTTACAAAAGTATAAATTAGACTATAGAGAGGATTTAAATAACAGAATCACGTGAATGATGAAATGGAAGACCAAAGCCCCACCTCCCTCAGGTTCTGGAAGGCCACTCAGGGGTCTTACTCCCAGGTCCCTAATTGCCCTTTGTAAACTGGATCCTAGTGTGAAGGAGAGCAAATCCGAATATAGTGGGAAAGGCAGGGTTTGGAATCCCTCAGACTTGGACTTGAGGCTCAGCACCATGACTAACTGCTCTGCAACCTTGGGCAAGACACTTCACCTCTCTGAGCCTTAGTCTCTCCAGCATAAAATCTGTAATGTTTCCTCCTCTTGCAGAGTTCTGGTAAAAATTAAATGAGCCCCTCTTGAGGGAAGGGGCAGTGCTTGACCATAGCAGCCAAGCAATACATGTTCTTGCAGGATGACAAACAGCTGGCTTAGTGAGAACTCGAAAATGCAATTGTCACAGAGTTGAACATCCATATGTGTACAGCTGAGTTTCTCAGCCTGGCACTGCTGACATTTAGGCTGGATGATTCTGTGTGTGGGGCTGCCCCGTGCACTGTAGGAGGTTTAGCAGCATCCCTGGCCTCTACCCACTAGATGCCAGTAGCACCCCCTCCCAGTTGTGACAATCAAATATGTCTCCAGACATTGCCACGTGTCTCCTGGGGGATAAAATTGCCCTGAGTTGAGAAACACTGGAATAGGGAGAGATGAGGAAGAAGGCTCTCCAACAGTGGCTGATTTTTGTCTCTGAGTGGTGAGATTTGGGGGAACTTTTTTTCCCATTAGTCTGTTTTGCATTTTTTTTTTGGTGAGGAAGATTGGTCCTGAGCTAACATCTGTGGCCAATCTACCTCTTTTTGCTTGAGGAAGATTGTTGCTGAGCTAACATCTGTGCCAGTCTTCCTCTGTTTTGTGTGGGACGCCGCCACAGCATGGCTTGATGAGCGGTGCTAGGTCTGCGCCTGGGATCCAAACCTGCGATCCAAAGCAGAGCCTGTGTACTGAACCACTACGCCACCGGGCCAGCCCCCCGTTTTGCAGTTTTGCATGCAAAATCTACAAAGTGCATGTGTTAAGGTGCTCAATATAACACAATTGTTCAGTGTTTTATTTTATTATTATTTTTTTTGTGAAGCCAAAGGCCATGCAGTGCCCTCTCTGTTCTCTACTCTGGCTCCTGGTCCACGAGGAGCTATTCAAACCTCTTACGTGTGTGACTGGTTGGCACGCTGTAGGAGTGCAACCCATGTGGGTTTTCGGTCCCTCCCTCAGCTCTTTACTTGAGGGGAGAATGGGGTGATTAGCACAAAGTCTTCTTCCCCCGGGTAAACAGAATGGAGCGGTCTTTGTGCAAAGACCGTCAACAGCTTCATGATTTTATTTCAGACAAGCAGACATGCAATTTGTTGACGAAAATCTACCAAAGAAGCTTGCATTAGGCAGTAATCCACCTGAGCTGCTGGGCGTGTGGCAAAAATCTCCAGGACCCCAGAAGCGCCACATCATCATGTTTATATTACAGCTCTGAAACGAACGTGAAATGTGCTATTGAGGCTGATTTCTCCATTATCCTGTTGCGTGCTGATTTTTAAAAGAGATCAAAATTCCATTTTTCCCGAAGAAAGGCAGCACAGATTCACAGATTTCATTACCGACTTAAAACGAATTGAGCAAAAAATTAGGGAGAATGTTTTTCATACGCAGCGAGGCCCCTTTGAAAACCAGCAAATATCTGTGCACTTTCTGTTAAGGTCTGGGGAAGTCAGTTTCTGGAATATGTGTGAGTTCATTGACTCTGCCTCACTTTCAAAAACTGAAGAAGGGAAGAAATCATCCTTTCGTTTTTTAAAAAGTGTCACAAATAGTCCATCTGCCAGGAAAGTCGGGGTGGGGCATTCAGGTTTTATAACAAACAGCTGCCGAACGCAGCGTGGGGCTGGAGCAGGGCCAGACGTAGGGGGCAGCTTTTGCATTTTCTGTTGTGAGTTTTTATTTATTAATTTAAAAATCACCTCTAGTGCTCTTTTTCTAAGTATAAAAATACTGGCTCATGCTAAAGCTCTGCTCTAAAATCTAGTAGCCACGAGGCATGGGAGGCTGTTTAAATTTACATTTCAATTAATAAATTCAAATAAAAAATGCAAGTCCTCAGTCATATCACACATGACACATTTCAAGTGTCAGTGGCTACTTGCTACCATATTCGGCAGCACTGCTGTTGAGAATTTGGACAATACAGACATGTGTAAAGGAGAAATGATAAAGGGATTTTCTCTCTGCCACCCCACCCCTCAGAGTCACTATTAGATTTCCTCCTCATCTTTTTTTTAAGTACTTTCTATATTAAATTTAAAAGTTGTTTTAATTGGGCTATATCTTGTGTATAGTAAGCATCTTCTCTGTATAACATTTTATCCTAAGGCTTTTCTCATCTTAATATACAGTCTTTGAAAACAGGATTTATAAAATTTTCTGCTTGGAAGGATAGTACATTTGTACTGTAAGAAAGTGAAATAAATGAGAGGAAAACTCCCCCTGAAATCTCACCACTCAGTGCTCACTTTTGGTGAGCACTCTTTCAGATATTTCTTTGGGCATATAATTAGCTTTTTTGGGATATTTCCATGTCAGTGAAGATCAAGATGCGTTATCCCTTGTATTAGGTACAGATTCTTTCAAGGCACAGCTGTTATGTTTGGCTCCTTGTTTCATCTGATCAATATCTCACTCCTCTGCAGATGTGTCCTCTTTCCTCTTAAAAAATTTTTCCTTCCTTTCTTCCTCCCCACGGTCCTTCCATAAATGTTTTCTGTGTCAGGCACTCTGCTAGTGCAAGGGACAGAACAGTGAAGAAACAGTTAAGTTCCTGCTCTCAAGGAGTTTGTATCCCACTGGAAGAGGCAGAGAAGACAATGGGCAAAGGGAAGCAATAGCAACTGTGGTGGCTTGGAATTGTCCACCCCAAGATATGTCTCTTTGGCATGAGGATTGTTTGGGGCTGGTTACTTTTAATAAAAGCAACTCTGAGGAGCGGAGTTTGCTTGCCCTTTGTTGGGAAACATTTACATTGTAAAGGAAATCTCCATCGGTAAAGTTGTCTCCCTCTCTGTACCAGGTAGAAGGGGGATGACTTTATCTCTAGAAACTCTTAATCAATGCCAAAGGCAAGGACTTAAATCTGCGTTTGTTTACTGTACTTGTGTGGTAATCTCCTATGATCGACTCCCCCCCACTCCCAACATCCTCCTTTGTCGTTAGCTGAAGATGATATTTAAGGTGGGGACTTCAGCCATTTTGGCGAGTTGCTCAGCTTGCCTGAGCCTCTCCCATGTATACATGTTAGAAAGCTCTGTTTAATTTTCTCCTGCTATTCTGTCTCATGTGAATTTAAGTTGTTCTCCGGCCAGAAGAACCCACAGTGAGTAGAGGAAATGTCTTTCTCCCCTACACAACAAATGACAGTTCAATTACAGGTCGGGGGAGGCATCCTGAAGCTTGGCCCCTGGAGCTGGTCCAGATGGATTCAGTCCTCAGGCTTCCACCTTCTTCCTGGGGGGCCCTGGGCAGTGGGGAAGGCAGGTGGCTGTTCTGGGAGAGAGATGAAGCAGAGAGAAGTGAATGTCGCTGGAACTGGAGCAGTCAAGGGCACTGGACCTGGGGTCCAAATGCTAATGTTGCTCTAGACCAGTGATTCTCACTTGGGGATGATTTTGTCCTCCTGGAGGACATTGGACAACGTCTGGAGACATTCTTGGTTGTTACAGCTGGGGGTACGTGCTACAGGTGTCTAGTGGGTGGAGGCCACATCCTACGATGCACAGCGTGGCCCCCACAATAAAAAATTGTCCAGCTCAAATGTCAGTAGTGCTGAGGTTGAGGAACCCTGCCCTAGAAATGCCGGACTTGGGGTGGAGGGGGGACTGAGTCTGAAGTAGGAGGAGGGTCTTCAGGAAGAAGAATGGCGATGAGGAGGGGGGAAGAGAGCTCCAAGAGACAGCTTTACCTGGGGTGAGAAAGCTGTGGCCTGGAGCGACAGCCAGGAGCAGATTTGGACTTTCAGGTGTGTGTGTCAGGGGAGGGGGAGCTGGAGAGGCTGCAGGGAAAATGGGGTTCTGGGGGCCAGAGAACTTCAGCTGAGACAGATTGTGCGCTTACTGAGCATTTGGTGAGGTGGTTAAGCTTGGGGTGAGTTTGTTTACTTGAAAGAGGGATTTCTGAAGGCACTGGAGAAGATCTGGCAGGGAGGGAGTGACGGAAGGTGGGTCAGGCTAGAGCAAGCCAGGAGCAGCGTGGGGGAGACCATGGATGCAGGGACAGGTGTGGTCAGCTAAATTCTTGGCCCCTTAGCAGTTTCCTTTATGCTGGAGGTTGGACTAGGATATAAATCCAGGCCTGTGTATTAATTAATCCTGAGGCTGAGCCTGGTGGGATGAAGGTGTCAGAGGTGGCAGTGACCAGAGGGGCCATACCAGTGGTGCCCCTGGTTCTGATGTCAGGCTCTGTTGAGTACTTGTCCAGAGGATTTCCAGCTGCCTTGCCCCAGGAGGGGGATCTGGGTGGGGTGTTCTGGGCTCCCAGCCCCACCAGCTGGACTGCACGTCTGTGGGCAGGTGAGCGGGTGCTGGAGAGTTCCAGGCCCTTGTCCACTGTCTGGCCCAGCTCTTTTCCGGTGCTGAGGACAGGTCAGAAGGGCGAGGGGAACAATGGCCTTATCTTGTCCCTGTTTGCATCATGAATGAGTTTGTATAAAAATCGAGGCTTGTGAGCCAGGTGGTCCTGGGTTCAAATCCAGACTCTGCTGCATACATGCTGGGTAATCTTGGGCAGTTGATCTGGCCTTTTTGAGCATTAGTTTCCTCCTTGGCAGGGTTGCTGGGAGGATTAAAAAAGATTAGGCATGTGACAGTGCTCTATAAGCCGTAAAGTGCTGTCCCCATGTGAAGTACGGTAAACAAGGACTCTTGAAAAGGAGACAGAAAGGCCCCATGAAGTTTCTGAGCAGTGGATGCTGACCAGCCACAGCCTGGGAGGGGAAGGGGAAGAAGCTCCGGATTTGAAATGTCACCAGAACAGGCTCTGCCTGTGATATTTCACAGCTTCCTGCCCGAGGCTGAGTCACAAGAGAACAGCCGAGAGGATTTGGGTCTTCACACTTCTACTTGCCGCAGAAGGGCAGCGAAAGTGCAGAGATGGAAGCCGAAGGAGAGGCCTGCTGAGCTGATGCTATTGCTCACAGACGGTTCCCTCTGCCCCCGCATCCTGCGGGATGAGGGCTCCAGGGGCAGGGACCATGGGCTTGTCCCTCTGGAAGCCCAACTCTTTCTCATATGATCTCCTTTAGTCTTCACCACACTCTTGAGGGTGGGGATTTTTACCCTAATTCACAGATGAGGAAGCTGAGACCCACTGGGTGAATTAACTGGCCTCTGGTCACGTGGCCTACCCTATTCCAGGAAAGATTCTCCTTCCCTCACATCTTCCCGCTTCCTTCTGGAGCTGGGTGCTGGAGGAGGGTTCAGGAGTTTTTTTAGGTAGGAATAACATAAGAGCTGTCTGGGACCCAGACGTCAAGGAGCCAATGACTGTGGCCTAAAGGCCTGGGGTGACCTGAGTGGGAGCAGAGAGTAGCTGGATGGTGGCTGAGCTGGAGGCAAAACGTTGACATGAATGAGGGAGCCTTTGTCCCTTTGATTCTGTTTTAACTGGAGAATTCACCCTTTGCACTTAGGAAATGATTGCCTATCAGTTTGTTTAACATCAGTTTCATCAGAGCAGGGGGTCTATTGAATGGTTTCTTTTGGTTTCTCAGGCCACGTCAGACAAGCATTGTTCCCTGGAGGCATTGCAGGGGCCCTGCCTCTGAAGCCAATGATGGCTCGTTGCTGAGTCTCTGTTCTGACACGGATGTGTGCTCTGAGAGTCAGGGCGAGTCCCTGGGCTGAACCGCTTATGGGCCACTCAAGGAAGAGGGAGATGGGCAGACTCCTGCTCATCCTTCAGTCCTTGGCTCACGCATCACTCCAAGAGGAAGCCTTCTGCACTCTTCTCCAGCAGAGTTGGTGACCCGGCACTGCGTCATTTTGCCAGGCCTTGTCCTGTGCTCTGTCCCTGCCCTGGCCACGTGTGGGTCAAATGCATCATTCCGTATCTGTCTCCCCACCAGCCTCGGAACAACTGTCTCCCCCATCTCTGCAGCCCTAGAAAGCTGCACAAAGTCTGAATACAGAAATGTCTGGAAGAAATGCGTATACCCTCCCACGTAGGGCAGTTTGCTGTAAATCTCCCTTGAGTGGTTATGGCTCAAGGAGTCCAGAGAAAACTAAATCCTCATGGACTTAGGGGGTCAAGGAGGGCGTCCAGGCAGAGGTAGGTCACAACAGGGTTCTCAGGAACACGTCATCTCATTGGATCCACAGTGTAATCCTATGAGGTCAGTATTATTAGCCTTATTTTACAAGTGGGTAAGTGGAGTATTAGAAAGGAAGAAAGTTTTGCCTAAAAAGTGTCTCCTGCTGAGAGAGCTGCAGAACCATGACGGGAGCCCCAGCCTGACTCTCCTTCTACTGCTGATTATTTATCCAGTTAGCAAATATTTGTTGAAAGTCTGACGCGATGGTTCCCAAAGTGCAGACCCTGGACCAGCAGCATCAACGTCACCTGGGAACTTGTTAGAAATGCAGATTCTGGGCCTCCTTACACCTACAGAATCAGAAACTCAGGGGGAGGGGCCTAGCCGTCTTGCTTTAACAAGTTCTCCAGGTCATTGTATTGTGCGCTAGGGCTTGAAAGCCGCTGGTCTACCGTTTGCAGAAGGCTGGGGCCGGGGGTGCAGAGGAAGCAGAGCTGGGGAGAGACAGTTAACTTGGACTTGAGCTGGATGATGCCCAGAGGGGAGAGAGGCTGGGGCAAAGCTTGGGCAGGGGCACTGGAAAGACAGGAAGGAGACAGTAACAAGGAAGGACTTTGGTGACACTTCCCTTGGGAACACAACCTCTTGGTGGCTACACTGAAATTTTAAGGTGACCTCTGTGGGAGGAGAAGAAAAACTTCACCTGTCGTCCACATCTCTGCCCTCCTCGTTTCTAGGTGCTTCCTCCAAAGAAGGAAATGGGGCAAATTCAGGGTCCCAGGGAGGGGGCATGGTCATTAGTGGGGGAGCCTCTGTGTGTGGAAGGGGTGTGCACCCAGGAGCTGCTGCTCATGCTCTTCCTCCTCACAGTTGGGTGGGTTCCTGGGGGCTGCCTCTTCTGGGCCAGCAAATGGCAGGCAAGATGCCAAGGCTTTAGGGAGAGTTGGTGGACCATGCCACTTTTGTTTCTTTTAGATCTTTTTACTGAGGTATAACTTACATACGATAAAATGCACAAATCTTAAGTTCAATGAGTTTTTGACAATTTTGCACACCTCTCTGACCAAGATATAAAACGTTTCTATCAATCCAGAAAGTTCCCCCGCTTTGCTTTCTAGTCAATTTCCCACCTTCTCCCCTTCCTGGAGAAAACCACTTTCTCATTTCTATCACCACGAATTGGTCTTCCAAGCTGGGTTCTGTTAGGGTGACCAACACGTTCTCGTTTGCCTGGGACTTTTCTGGTTTTAGCACCGAAAATCCTGTGTCCTTGGAAGCCCCTCTGTCCCAGCCCAGGCAAACTAGGACAGTTGGCTACCCAGCCAAGCTTTGTGCTGCAACCTAGGTCCCTTCCTCTGCTTCACAGAACCCATGGCGTGTAACCAGGTCCCCCAGACACCGTCTCTCTTCAGCCCGACAGGCAGGATTAGGTGTTCCTGGTTCTCTTGACCCCAAAACTCTCACATACCATTAATGCTCGTGCTCTTATTTGTACGTAGGATGACGAAGCAGAAGGGGCAAGTGGCCATTGACAGCGGGAACTGTAGAGACCTACTGCTCACAGTGTGGTCCGTGGAACAGCCCCACCAACAACGCCTGGGATCTTGATAGAAACGCAACATTCCAGTGCTCCCCTCACCCCTGTCTTCCCTCCCCAGAGACCCACTGGATCAGGATCTACATTTTAACAAGATCCCCATGCGATTTGTGTGCACATTAGCGTTTCATCCCTCTCGTCCATGGGGATCATGTCCCCCTTACTATCCTGGAGCTGGGATGAGCCCCTCACCTCAAACCAACCCAAGAGTGGTCATGGGGAGTTGTTGCTGGCCTCACAGCCCAGGCCTGTGGAGGGTTCTTCATCCCGTCATAGGTTGATAAAGGTTGATAGGCTTGGGTTCTGATAAATTATTGAGCCAGGTGAGTTCCCTTCCATCTCTCTGAAGTAGATTAGGAGAAGCGTCCAGTGCATTAAACCCTTTCTCTTTTCCTTCAAACCCAAGGTCATCTCTAGTCAGGATGCAGGGAGGGAGGGTTTAGCCTGGACCGGAGGTGTTCCTCTGTACTCCCTTAAGGATGGAGCCGCTCCCGCACTCACGCCCGTGTTCGGGTGATGAATTATTGAAATCTGAGAAACGCGCATTTGGTCAGTCACGTAGGCTCCGGGGGCCCCAGAGAGCACACCTCAGAACAGCCGATTTATTTTCCTTTGAGAAGTTAGAACACAAGCAAAATACGAAAGTAGTGAATCGGCATGCGCACTGCTGAGACGATAACCGTGAAGATCTTGTATTTACTTCGTGTATTTTTAATAAAAGAGGTAAAACATTACAGAGTTCAAGTACTCTTCGATCAACACCCTCAAATTTGAAAGTTCATCTCTTTCCCAGAAGCACCCAGAATCACCCACTATCGTGACTCTCATGAAGAGCTGTGTTTCCTTCTGGGCAAGTCTGTTTAAATAAATTGCGTTGAGATTTTTGTATTTTCGTGTACACATATAATGTATTATAAATAATAGGTACATGGTATTGTTTTGTGGGAGTGCATTTCAATATTTACATAAATTTGCTCTGGGTCTCTTTATACCTTGCTTTTTCACATAAGACCACTTTTGACCTCTATTCTTATTGATAAATTCAGTTCTAATCCATTCATTCTGATGATGCGAGGTATCTGTCATGTGGGTAGGCCGTCGTTTGTTTCTCGTTTCCATCTTGTCGCATAATTAGATTGTTTCCAATTTTTCACTGTAACAAACAGTGCTGTAATAAGCATCCCAGCCCTGGATCTCACTGGGCGTGTGTGGGAGAGCTTCTTTGGGGGCATGTTGTGAGGAGTGGAGTCATTATGTCGCACAGTGCGTGCACTTTCAATTTTACTAGGTATTGCCAATTGCTCTCCAAAGTCTGTAACGATTTACTTTCCCACTGGCAGCACAGGAGAATACAATTTTCTTCCCATCCTCTCCAACGCTTGATATAGTCAGAATTTTTTACTGTTGCTGGTTCCATGGCAGAAAAATGGTATACCTCTGCCATTTTAATTTACCAGTAGCTCCTTTTGGTTGGAAGAGGCCGTGGTAAGGTGGGATGAGGTCTGAGGTGAGGTCAGCTGACTTAGATTCTTATCCAGCTCTGCTGTCCACTTGAATTTGAGCTTGGTCAAGTCCCTTCTCCTCTCTGGTCTTCTTTGAGATGGTTGGGCCGATGGTCTCTAAAGGGGACATCACAGCGTGGGTAGGACTCTTCTGATCCATGGTATTTGGAATCTTGAAATGACAAGACTTGCACAGGACGGTTCCTCCACCACTCAGCACCTGTTGGATCCTGGGGTCACCTCCTAGTAAATGATGCTCGAATTAGTAAAAAGTCTGCAGCATGGGAATCAGCAGAAGCAGATTGTAGTCTAGGTGCTAACACTTACTTACAGTGCAGTTGTGGATGGATGTCAGGGGTTGACATCTGGTAAGGCTCTGTCATAAAGGTCTACCTGCTTTGAGGGCAAGGAGGCCCACACCCAGGGAGCCAAGGTGGAAGGTCATCTCCTGACAGCAGCCAAGCCCTGGACCAGCTGTACAACCCGGGCTCCAGGTGCAGCTTTGGCCAAGTGTATTTCCTGAGGCTGACCCTGTCTGTTCTTGGCTTTGACTTAAACGGTTTCTGTGAAATAGAGGAAGTATTCACCTGGATTGAGCTCACCTGGCTGCTTCAGGAATTTGGCTCACACACCTGGAGACTTGATGGTTGGCGTGCAGGGTTGCTAGATTTAGCAAATAAAGATAACTGTATTTGTATGAGACAGTTATACTGAAAAATTACCCACTGTTTATCTGAGATTCAAATTTAACTAGGCATCCTATATGTTACTTGGCAACCTTAGGTAGGAGGTGACAAGTCACTCAACATAAGAAATAACTGAAGTAGTTATTTGACAAGTAGTGAGCATCTTGTTGCTGGAGGTATACAAACAGAGGTTAGATAAAGCATGAGTGGAGATGCTGTGTGTGTGATATAGCTCGTAGCCTCTGCTTGCATGCCTCCAAGGTGCTCACTGCTGCTTGAAACAGCTTGTGGACAACTTGGATGGTGAGAAAAGGCAGGAAATTTCCCAAGCCCTCAATGCCTCTACTGCCCCCAAATGCAAGGCATTTCTGTAGCTGGGAGTGTCCTTCAGGGATGGTGCTCAGTGAAGCACTGTGCTAGCATGGTTTTCCAAGTGTGATCCCTGGACCAGCAGCGTCAGCATCGCCTGGGAACTTGTTAGAAGTGCAAACTCTTGAGTCCCACCCCAGATCCACTGAATGAGAAACTCTGAGGTTGGGATCCAGTCATCTGTGCCTTAACAAGCCTTCCAGAGGATTCTGATGCATGATCAAGTTTGAGAACCAGGCACGGAGGATTGGATTAGAATGCTGGCCTGAGAGCCCAGAGCCGTTGCTTTGAGCTCCCTTCTCTAGGGGTGGAGTAAAGCTGGGAATTGCATTTGGGGTGAGAGTGTGGGAGGGGAGAGGTGACTGATGCCCTGTGGGATGTGTCTAGCACAGAAGTGAGGGCCCTGGTTTCTGCATGTGGCCGAGAGAGTGAGAGAGAGAGAGAGAGAGAGAGAGAGAGATAGAGGATGAGAGAGAGAGGGAGGGAGGGCGAGCCTAGAGAGCTTGGTGGATGTTGAAAAGAATTGCATTTTAACAAAAAGACTTTTAAGTATCTGTTTGGGTCAGGAATCAAGGAGAAAACTCAATTTATGCCTTCAAAGAGCTCACAGTCAGATGGGGGAGACCGGTAAGCTATAAAGTAGGCTGAAACACAGACAGAAGGCTGTGCATGCTGTAAACAAGGGCTGGGCAACATGGAAGAGGGGGATTAATTTGACTGGGGAGGATGGCCTGTGGTGGGTGGCATGGTGCTTCACTGAGGACAGTCTGTGAAAGACCTTCCCAGCCACAGGTGTGGCTTGCACATGGAGACAGGGCGGGATGGAGTGCTCAGGCAATAGTCTGCCTTTTCTCACCATCTGAGATGCCTCCACAAGCTGTTTCAAGCAGCAATGAGTGCCCTATCCTTGGAGGCATGCGGGAAGCAGATGCTCCGAAAGCATCCTAGTCCTGTATGGAAGAGTGGCCTGCGTGACCTTCCAGGATGAATCTCTTCTAGGATTGTCAAGATGCTCTGGGGGTCAGCTGTAGGTAGCCTGGGGCCTCTAGCTCTGGTCCCCTTTGTGATAGCCTCTCTGTGCACCCCATTCCAGCTAAGTGACTGTGTGACTACACATTACTCATTAGTGGGTAGAAAAGAGTGGGTTTAGGGTCCATGTATTAAATAAATCAAAGACAACAAGGGAAAAGATGGAAGTATCCAGCCCAAACCCCATGTGTTCCCTAAATGTGCTTTTGTAAAGAGCAGCTTTATTCTTTTTGTCTGCCTCTATGGAGGGGTTCATGGGTTTTCCAGATCACCCCATATTTAGCCGATGGGTCGCGGTGGGCATCTCTGTGTGGGCAGCTGTGTGGTCGCTTGCCTCTCACAGGTCTCTCCTCTGAATATGCTACAGAGCCAGCACTCCTTGTGTAACTTGGCTCTGGGGTAGGGCTGGGGGCTGCTGGTTTCCAGGGGCCTGGGGAGCACCGAGGCCATTTCTCTGCAGCCACATGGTTGCTGCAACTGTGAGCTGAATCGCTGCTCTGGCAGCTGGCTGCCCGGCACTGGGAAACTTGGTCACACCATTTGGCTGTCTCCACAGGCTCCATTCTGGTAACAGAATGTTGGCGCTGTTGAATTTGGCTGCGGTGTTTTGTCCAAGTTGTTAACAGCCTCATAAACATCTACCCTCCTTTTGCTTCCTGATATTTCTGGTCCACTGTCGTGACCAAATACATGAAATCTTTGCTATTATGACTGCCAACTCTGGTAATAATTGTATCGCACCTTCAGGGTATAAAGTACCCCACCTGCATGTCAGCCTCCAGGTGCATCAGCATCCTCATCTGTAATGGGAGTGATGACGGTAACTGCCAGTGTGGACTTGTCCTGAGAATTAAATGAGTTAATACCTATGAAGCTCTTCGAACAATGGCAGACCCTCAATAAATGTGAACTATTGTCACTTTTTGAAGTAGGAATGATTTTCCCCCAAAGAATGGAAGGGGTTCCAAGTCACTAGCAGCCTATGAGGATGGGGCCCTGCCCTGGTTGCAGCCAGTAATAGGGAGCATTATCTGTAGAGAATTTAAAAACAATGACAAAACCAATGGAGCCAGTCTGTTTTTTTATTATCAGGATACACAGGCAGTTCTAAACCACAGCAATGATAAAACTCTCCTTCACCCCGAAATATTCAGTTGATCTACGATCTAAATTACTGTGGTTACTGTCGAGTTTTAATATACATGTAAGCTTCAAATTAGCATATTTCAATCATTTATGCTTTAATAAATATTGTATTTTACATGGACGTTAATTCAAAGAATTCCCTGTTATACAGTCATTCCTCTACATACATGGGCTCAGCTACACATGTTCGTTTTGGAGGTAAGTTCCTAATGATTTAGAATCACTCAAGCTCACTTTTGGCACAGTTCACGTCTCCCATGCCTGCGGTATGCATATTCCTGCATTTAAACGGCTTGTGGAAGATCAGCAATGATAGCCCAGTAATTAAATGATGAAGAACTCTAATGTGAGCGGCTTCAATTCTGTCATTCTCTATGACCACTTGGAGTTTTTATTTGTGCTTACAATTTAGAATGGTGAAATGGGGCGTGTACGAGGAGCTGGAACATTTTTGTTTGGTAAATGCAAATTTCAGTTCCTACAGTAAATATTTTATTGAATCTGAGTAATATATGTAACCCTGAAATTACTCCTTTATAATTGATAATTGTTAGTGGTTTTAAAACTAAAGAATGAATCAGGAAAGTAAAGATTATTACTGATCATTCCATGATTATTACTGGAAATAATTTTGCCATCGAGTGGGGGCAGGTGTTAAAAAATGGTCCTCTCTTATGCAGTTATACTGACCGTATAACTGGCTCTGATGGGTCCTTTCTACACAATATCTCATTTAATGCGCAGGTTGAGCTGGAGAGAGAAGGCTTAAAATTCCTGTTTATGTTTTTAATTGATCTAATTCTGCTAATGATACAAGGCTCTAAAACATGGCTTATTCTTACATTCAAATTTACCCCCATTTTGTTTCTTCTCCATAAAGTGTTTTATTACAAATGTAACCTGGCAGCCTCTCTCCAGTGCTGCAAAATGAGATCACCCACCCTGCCCACAATTCAACTGTTTCGGGATTAGCCCTTTCTGGGCCTCCCGCTGGTAATAAAGCCCCTCTAAAGTGTTCCCCTCAGCTGTTTCAGGGGGCTTCTCTGCTGCCATCTTGTGTGTGTGGGAGGGGTATGGCAGGACCCTCTTGCTGTGGCTGCACGGCTGCTAGGGACCCTCAGGAGAAGCCTGCTCTGGGGGTAGGGATGTCTTTGTCATGATGACCACTAGTCCCCCTTGTTGGCTCCCTGGGGCCCACTCCCCCTTGCTTCCTGGATGGGGCAGAGGGGCTGAGGTTACCATGAGAAGCCGTCCTCCTCACAGACCCAATGCCACCTCGGAGATCCCAAGGAGCTTCTGCCTGGCCCCACAGGGCAGGGTCAGGTCAGCCCCCAGCAGATGGCACCTGCAGGCATCCATGTGGCTTGTAATCTCAGCCTTGGCCTTAGAGGGAGAGAAGGCTGTTGGTGGCCCAGTCTAAGACCCCTTTATTTCCTGCCCTGGGATGGTGGCGGAGACCTATGCCCTTCAGGGGGAAATCCTTCTTACACTCACATGGGTTTGATCTGGCCCCCAGCTCTGACAACAGTCACAAGGACACCTGGCATCTGCCCTAAAGTCTGGCAACTTGTATCTTAAATACCACATCACACATGCGGTGCCCGGCAGTGCCGGTTCTGGGCGCCCCCTGCCTGGCCTCACCCAGCCTTCCCTTTCCAGGCCACTGCTGCCTCTCTGTGGGGCAGGACCCTTTTCCCATTGGATGTCTTCAGTTCTCCTTCTTCTTAGTTGCGGGGGAAGATTATCATGGGCGGTGAGGTGGAGAAGGACACTTGGCTGGGCTCCTCTCAAACATCTTGTTTATGTCCCCAAGGGCCCAGGCCTGTGGAGACCCAAACCAGGCAGTGTCTCTGTTTCTGCTTCCCCCCAGGCCGTGAGCTGCCCTGTCTCAGGCAATGAGCTCAGAGGCTTGGTGGCCTGAATTGGGGTGGGAGAAAGAAGTGGAGAAAGCAAAAGAGTGAACCACGAGGAGTGAAAATAAAACATCCGTTAATATCTCAGAAATGCCATCCTGTGGAATCCAGAGAAGCTTCTGATAAGAGCTTCCCTTCCATTCCTCACAGCCCATGAGCTACTCTCCATTTTCTTTTCAAGTCCATAAATGTATTATTGTACTAGGCTGCTGTAACGAATGATCACAACTCAGTGACTCATAACAGTGCACATTTATTCTCTTCCAGTTCTGCAGGTCAGGAGTCTGAGATGGGTCTCACTGGGCTAAAATCGAGGTGTCAGCCAGGCTGTATTCCTTCCGGAGGCTCCAGGGGAGAATCTCTTCTCTTGCCTTTTCCTGTTTCTAGAGGCTGCCTGTGTTCTTTGGCTCGTGGCCCCTTCCTCTATCTTCAACGCCAGCAGGATAGCATCCTCATCTCTCTGATTCTGACTCCCTCACCCGCCTGCCTCCCTCTTTCATTTATAAGGACCCTTGTGAGTACACTGGGCTCACCTGGACAATCCAGGATAATCTTATTGCACAATCCTCAACTTAGTCACATCTGCAAAGTCCCTCTTGCCGTGTAAGGTCACATATTCGAAGGTTCTGGAGATTAGAACATGGACGTCTTTGCGGGGCCATTATTTTGCTCACCACATCCTGCATATCTCACAGGGACATTGAAAGGATGTGTGTGAAGGGATGTGCATGTGGGCCCACAGCTGGTACATCCTTGTGAGTTTCTCTTCCTACCTGAAGATCTGATTCTAAGGGGGAGCCTGCTCCCTGATTGGGGTCCCCTTGGAAAACACAGGTGGAGCAGAAGGTGGCCCTGATCTAATTCCAGCCATCCTGTAGCAGGTGCTGTTCGTGTCTTCCCCCTCCTCCCCAGCCCTCTCTCTCTCAGAGGTCACCTGCAGTTTCACTGGGCAGATCCTGTGCACAATGATGCCTTCCTACCAAAGCACAGGTGTCTCTCTGCCTGAGCTATTTCTCTGGCTGCAGGAGTAGTGGCTCAGCCCCTAGCAGCCCAGACTGGGAAGGTTGGGAGGTTGACCCCAGGAGTAACTCTTAACCCAGAAAGGATGGGAGTCGGTGGATGTATCGGTGTCTTGTGGCTGCTGTAAAAAATTACCACAAACTGGGTGGCTTCAAACAACAGAAATTTCTTCTCTCAAAGTTCTTGAGGCCAGAAGTCTGAAGTCAAGGTGTCGGCAGCGCCGTGATCCCAATGGAGGCCCCAGGGGAGAATCCTTCCTGATGAAGAGGAAGCAGCTTCTCATGGCTCCTGGTGCTCCTTGGCCTGTGGCTGCGTTACTCCAATCTCTGCCTCTGACTTCACATGCCTTTTCCTTTTCTCTCTTTGTGTCTCTTGATAATGACAAGGACACTTGACATTGGATTTAGGTCCCACCTGGGTAATCTAGGATGATCTCATCTCAAGATCCTTAATTATATTGACAATGACCTCTTTTCCAATTAAGGTGACATTCAGAGGTTCCAGGGCTTAGGACATGGACGTATCGTTTTGAGGGCTACCCTTCATCCACTCCAGTGAATGAACACCTGGCTTCCTCATCATTGGGGGACACTTCTCAGGTGTCTCTACATAGCCTCCTGGAGAGTTCCAAGGGCGATTGAGCCTGGCCCACCCATGACAGACCTGCTCAGTAATGCAGCCTTTCCTGCCTGCCCTGGCTCCCTCGTACTCCCCCACTCCTTCCCTGTGCTTCATCGGATCACCTCCCAAATAGACTCCTGCACCCAACCCTTGTCTCCAGATCTGCTTTTGGGGGAATCCAAATTAAGACATGCCCCTCCCTTCTGAGGCCCTAGCAAGCAGCTGGAAGTCACATCTCAGCTGGTTCCCAGCTGTGGTTTGCCCTGGGCCACCTCGTGCTGCTGCATTCCTGGCTGATCTTTCTCTCAGTGCTTGCTGGTCAGTCCTCCTGTCTCCCTGGCCTGCCCCTTCCCCCATCGCATTGCCCTTGTGATTCCACAACCTGGAGACCCCTGGCTGACGTGCAGCCTCAGCAGAGGGGAAGTAATTGCAAAGGCACCTGCTGCCTTAGATAGTGGAGAAAGGATCAGAGTCAGCATGTGCCTTAATTGAATTAAAGAAAAAAAGTCCTGCCCCTATCTCCACGGTAACTCATTGCCCTTGACAGGATGCAGATAGAGCTCATCACAGAAGCAAGAGTCAAGGCCAAGAGAGTTTCTGGGCTGCAGGCCTTGCTTTAGGGAGCTCCTGACCCAGACAAGGAAGTTGCTGAGTGTGTGGGTCCCTGCCCAGAGCTCAGAGGCATAAGCAGGTGCCAGGACTAGTAGTGAAGAAATGAGGGTGTTTCGGGGATGAAGAGAGAAAGGCCTTGGCCCTGGATAGAGAGCATGACCCAGGAAGAAGGTCAGACTGAGACAGTCCTGTGCTCAGGGCCAGAAAGCTGGAAAAGACTGGTCAGAGGTGATGGAGAGGTGCTTTCCCAGGGAGGAGGAGGGGGTGACCATCTGATAGTCACAGTCCAAGAGGGTGATTGAAGCGTGGGGAGCTGTGGGCAAGTCTGCAGTGGGCTGTGCGTGTAAATCACTGCTTCCTTCCTGAGGAGAGCTCTCAGGCCGGCGTGCCCTCCCTGCCAGCCTATTGTCACTGGAGCTTCAAGGGAGGCAGAAGCTCCACTGGTCCTGCTCCAGCCTCGGGTCCTTGGAGTTCTGTGCTGTGTGGACTGGGTGTGGGCCCAGCTCATCACAGCAGAACGTGGCGTTCCCTGTTTGGTGACTCTTCTCTGAGGAGGGCTCCCCAAAGAATCCTGCAGGGAGGCAGAGTTAGGCATTCTTGGGTGTCCAAATGTAGTAGCATCAAGATTCCACTTCTATCCCGACATAAGAGTGACCTTGACACTCCTTGCCCATGAGGAGAGCGAGAGGAGCTGCGGGAGCTGTCGGGATGTGTCTGTTGGGGACAGAGAGGGCTCCAGGGCTAGTGCGGTCCCAGGGACAGCCGTGCGCCAGGCACATCTTTCACCTGGGAAATAAACTCGCCGAAGACTGATCTTGTGTTTCCTGATTGCTTAAGGTCCTTGTGTCACAGAATAGGGCAAAATAACCGGATTTTTGTTCCACTGGGAAAGAATAGTTTTTCTCCTATTAGTACTTTGACAGTATGAATTGACTCTCAATTATGTGAGCGCTTGCATTCATGCTTCCTAGGTTGGCTTCTGGTTCCCTCTGCAAGCGGCTCCCTCCCCTGTCACACTCCACATGACTTGTGTTTCACGGAGACACTTTCTCTCCATGTGGTTGGAGAGGTCAAAGGAGGCAGATGAAACACAGTCTTGACCTGAGGCTGAGGAGGTCAAGAGCTATGGGCTTCAGTCAGGGGCATAGGGGTTCATGGGAGGTTATTGAGCTGAGGGAGCACACAGTCACAGCTGTGCTTTGGTAAGTGAAAGAGGAGACACGTGTGCAAATATAACAGAAGTTGATGTGGGGACAGGGGCTTAATGTATATCCAAAGCCAAACACTTGGTCTAAAGGCCTTTATGTGTACTTGTCCCCCTGCCTAGAACATTTGTCCCAGCTTAAGTATCGCTTCTCAGGGAGCTCTTCTTTGATGCCCTTCTCATCTAAATTTGTTTCCCTTGTTACATCCTCCCATAGCTTCCTCTGCTTTTCTTTCATAGCAATCACTGGAGTTTTGAAAGTTTTAATTTGTCTTCCTAATCAGATCTTAAATCCTCTGGGGGCAGGATCCATGTTTTATTCATTTCTCTATGATGCTGAGAAAAAATTGCACTGGACCGAGTGAAACAGGTGGGGAAGACTTTGTTTAAGACTATGGCAACAGGGGAGAGAGATTTAACTCAACTCCACTGAAACAAAAGGCAGGCGGGTTTTTAAGCTCTGGGGTAAGCTAACGGAAAAATCTTGGAGGACGTCAGTCTACGCGGTTAGGCCATCCGTGTTTGCTGTTGGTGCTTCTCAAAATTAGGCTCATACCTTCCCGCAGAGCCTGCGAGACAGGGCACTATCTTTACCGATGATTATATCATTAAAGGGATGGCTCCCAGGTCTTTGAGAAAGACATTTCTGGGTTGTAAAACTGGCAAGAAGCTGGGAGAAGATTTAAGTCTCAAAGAGGCAGAGAAATAATTTATAATTACAGTCATGCATCTCTTAATGGCAGGATACGTTCTGAGAAATGCATTGTTAGATGATTTTATTGCTGTGCAAACATCATAGAGCACACTTACACTAACCTAGATGGTATAGCCTACTACACACCTGGGCTATATGGTACTAATCTTATGGGACCACTGACATATATGCGACCCATTGTTGACCGAAACGTCATTATGTGGTGCATGAATGTACATATTTTCTAAAGTAAATGCTCTTAGAAAAGGGAGTTCAGGGGCCTATAGTCAGGAAGAAACTGTCTAAAGTTTAGTTAAGCTGAGAGGAATGTTAAAGCTGTCTTGGTCAGTGACCTCCCACCTATGGTACATTCCTCCCCTACAGGGCCTGGCAAAGAACCCAGCAGATAATAGGTGTTTTCACTGTAAAATGAACATTTGTATGTCCATTTGGTTAGTCTCCATTCCCCTGTTATTAGACTGTCAGCTCCATGAGGGCAGGGATCATGTCTGTCTTGTTTATTAGTATCAACGCAGCGCCACTTGCTTCTAATTGGTGCTCAATAAGTGCTCGTGGAAAGAATGAATGAATGGACGCATGGATGAAGACATGGAAGCATCAAGGATGACTTCCTTTTTCAGTGTGGGAGAAAGAACGTAGTGGCGCCAGTAGTGGCTGATGTGTGGAAGTGACAGTGATGGGCTGAGGGCAGAGGGAACAGTCGTTTGACCGGGCTGTCCTCCTGACTTCCCAGGGGGTTGGGGGCTCACAGTGTTTAGTGTCTGAGATGGAGATGATCAAGGGAACGCTGCTGGAGCCTGGGGAGGTGCTTACACATGCAGATCACACCTCTTACATGCTCTCTGTTTGATTTCTAACACGCGACGATCCTGGGGGAAACGACAAGTATGCTCTTTTGAGTTTATTTAGAAGACAAAGCTGCATCGAGGTGAGGACCCCCTTCCAGGCCACCCCATAGGCAGATGGATGCTGGCGCATGTAATTACTTTCAGGGTCAAAGCAGCGCAATCAGCTCCTTTGTCAGCGGCGTTCATTGAATAGTTTTATTGAGCACCTGAGGGTGATTTGTTCCAGCGCTGAAGTAATTGTCCAATCAACCGCAGGTCCTAGGGGAAGGCGGTTTGAAGGAAGCATCCCAAACATTTGTGATTAAGACTGGATGGCTTCATTAATTAACTCAGCAAACATTTATTGAGCACCTACTGTGTGTTGGGTCCTGCGCCAGGCCCTGTAGGAGGTGGGGGTAAGTTCTTGCTCTATAGAACCTACGGAGGATTAAAGCGGATAAACAGAACCATCCTTAATCTCATACTCACCCCAGGTGTCCCAGTGAGAGCCCGGAGGAGGCTTCCTTCTGTTGGAGATGGCTTGGCTTTCCAGTAGGGCTTGGGAAGATGATGGGGGAGTTGGGGTGGGGATGGAGAGTTTGGGTGAGGAGGGAGAGTTGGGGTGGGGATGAGGAGTTGGGGTGGGCATGGGGAGTTGGGGTGAGGATGGGGAGTTGGGGTAAGGATGGGGAGTTGGGGTGGGGATGGGGAGTTGGGGTGAGGATGGGGAGTTGGGGTGGGGATGGAGAGTTTGGGTGAGGAGGGAGAGTTGGGGTGGGGATGAGGAGTTGGGGTGGGCATGGGGAGTTGGGGTGAGGATGAGGAGTTGGGGTGAGGATGGGGAGTTGGGGTGAGGATGAGGAGTTGGGGTGAGGATGGGGATTTGGGGTGGGGATGGGGAGTTGGGGTGAGGATGAGGAGTTGGGGTGAGGATGGGGAGTTGGGGTGAGGATGGGGAGTTGGGGTGGGGATGGGGAGTTGGGGTGAGGATGAGGAGTTGACACTAATGCACATTCTAAGTCAGTGACAGCGATTCTCTCCTTCACCAAACTCTAGCCTGGCTCTTCTCAGCCCTTTCTCGACTACGCCTCAACCTCAGCCTGTAAAGATTGGAACAAACGCTAACATGGTTTATAACAGCTCAGGGCCACATCCGGAGGATGATCCCAGCCCTCCTTAAAGTGTCTGCCTGAGAAAGCTCAAGGCTGCCAAAAGAATTCACTGTTTGTTCCAGCCAATGCCTGAAGATAGGGCCCCTGTCTCCCAGGCTCTGTGGGAGGGTAGGAGCCTAACTTCAAAAGGCTCCAGTCAGCAAACCCAGATGAGTTTCAGATGGACTAATCCCTCTTCCCACTTTTTGTAATTTTTGCCTTCTCTGGCTCTGCTCAAACTCTGGCCATTCCTCCCACCCCTCCCTCATCCTCCCTTTAAAATGTCCGGTCTCCTCTGCACAAATCAGAATAGAGCTCAGTGCTCCCCTACTGTCAGCAGTCACTGAACAAAACCTGTTTTCATTGCTTTAACTAGTGTCTGGCTGTGTTTATCTTTGACATCTGTTCTCCACAGAAAAATAAAAGCAGAAAACTGTCCCATACAATTGTTCAAATAGAGGCCTTTTGGGATTCAGTCCAGCAGGGAAAATAGCTAGAGAAGGAGCTGGAAGAAATGGAAGAATTTAAGCTGGGGAGTCGTGGGTTCAGAGCAGTGCCTTGCACAAAATAAGCATTTGCAAAGTATTAATTGTTGCTATTATTATTTGCAGTTTAAAAGAACAATTATTCTGGTTGTTCTATAGAGAGAGGATTGTGGGCAGCCAAGGTGGATATGGGACAACAGCTGGGACGCTACTGTGATGGCCCGGGCCAGAGATGATGGCTGTCTTGCTTGGATCAAAGGTTATCGGGATGGAGAGAAGTGATTGATTCCAGGAGAGATTTAGGAAATCAAATGAGTAGATGAGAATGAGTAGATGATGAAGCGGTTCCCAGGTGCAGGAGGAACATGTGTGTGGGGGGCAGATGGGGAGATAACTTTTCCAGATTGAATTAAAGAGCAAGTGTGGCTGTCCACTGCACTCTTGGGTGAATGGGGTTGGAGCTCTGAAGGGCCAGCCTTCGTGGAATGGGAGCTATTTTCATTCTCACATCACACTTGGTTTGATCCTGAGCTTCAGGCACCGCACTGAGAACCTGGCACATATGTGACTTAGTTTAGGTTGTAGGGGAGGAGAAATTCTGCTCTATCCACGTAGGGACTCAGGCTGGGCCTAAGAATGAAACCTACATGAGACAGAATAACAGGAGAAAAGCATATACATTTTATCACATTTTTACATGTACATGGGGGCCTTCACAAGGGAATGAAGACCTGAAGAAGTGACCAGAGCAGAAAGCTTTTATACCTTTCAGACAAAGAAATGATAAATTCATGAAGAAATGACAAGAAAGGGGATTTGGGTTAGGGGCAGTAAATTGTGGCAAAATGACTAGGAGATGTATTGGAGGAGGAACTAGCAGAAGATAAGAGTTATTTTAGTAAGTTTGTCTGTACAGACCCATTTCAGCATCACTCCAAAATTTCTGGTGATAAGGATATTTTCTTCCAGGTACAGGGAGGGCATCTTTCTGATGGGAAATTTTATGGCCTGTTTTTAGGTGAATATGGGAGGTCAGTGAGCCCTCCCTGTGTCTGTAGTTTCTCAAGTGCCTCCAGCACAAAAGAATCAATTTACCAAAGTGGCATATTTTGGGGTGGATGTCCTGAGCTCCTTCAGAGCCCTCCCAGACTCTGAAACAAGATTCAAGTGAAGGAACTTCCTTGGGAGGTGGAGATCACACAAGTGGGCAAATGGGAGAAGGAAGGACAGGAGTCAATGAAGAGTGTTACTGAGCCAGCAACTGTGATGGTGGCCTGGAGTTTAGTCCTGTGGGGAAATACATGCCTCAGAACAACCTTATGCAAGAGGTGAGGGAGCTGGGGTATTTATATACCAACTGCCCTACTCCTTGGGTGTGGGCATCGAGGGCAGCTCCTGGGAGTGTGCATTCCCTGGCACATCTGGTCTGCCACCTGCTGGCAGGGCAGCTTTCCACAGTTCCTGGAAGAGCCTCAGGCACAGAGATACAGAAACTGACAGACAGAAGTTGCTGGGGCACAATGAAACATCCAAGGAGTATGAATAGGACGTGGACAGCATCGTCTACAAAGCCTAATAATGCAATTTGTATAACATCTAGATATTAATCCCAAGCTATCTAGAAATTTTCTTCTATTTAGTTGTGTGTCACATTGAAGCATTAACTGCAACCTTCAAATAAAACTGAACTGAGTGTGGAGGAAATTATGTTCATGGTACAGGGCGTAGGATACAAATGTAACCAATCTATAAGCTAGTGATTCCAAATCTCACCCACTTAGGGTTCATTAGTTTGCTAAAAATGATCATTTATTGAACATCTATGTGCCAGGCCTCGTGCTGGGTACTTTGCACATATTATCTCATGTAATCTCTGAAATAATACCCTATGAGGCCGGCCTGGTGGTGTAGTGATTAAGTTTGCACGTTTTCGGATCCCAGGCGCGGATCTATACACTGCTTATCAAGCCATGCCATGGCAGGCATCCCACATATAAAACAGAGAAAGATGGGCACAGATGTTAGCTCAAGGCCAATCTTCCTCAGCAAAAAGAGGAGGATGGGCAGCGGATGTTAGCTCAGGGCTAATCTTCCTACCCTATGAGATGGGTATAGTTAGACCCATTTTGTACATGATGAAGGACTCAGTGGTTTGTTCTTGTTGATATAGTTTGCAACGGGTAGAGCCAAGTTTAAACCCGTTTTCTTTCCTCAACCATTTGCTGCCTCCTGGCAGGTAGGAATTACAGGAGTAATCTTAGCTCATGCTTTTGGCTTACATTTGCATTCAATATTTATTGAAGTTCCCCGGTCCATCCAGTACTTACTGTCGGGCCTTAATAAGTTCTAAATAATAATGATTTTCCCCTGGATGAGGATAGATGCTCTGTCAGCTGAGGCTGATTTCCACCTAATTTGCAGGGAATTTGTGCTGCACAATGATGAGCTAAATATTTATGCAGGGAGGATGTATGTACAAATCACATTTCCATAAGAAACACAAGGCAAATGAGAGTTTCCCACAAAAAAAGTTTATTGATGGGAAAGGATGCTTTAGAGAGTCAAACATTAGCCGGGATTAACCAGCATTATCCAAGAGTTAGCCATGTTTAGGCAATTTTAGCATTTATGCCACAGAAATGTCTTTATTAAGAGTTATCAAGGATTACTGGAGGAGAAATTCTTTTTGCTCTTCAGTGTTCAGGGGAAAAGCTTGGGAATATGGAATAACTTTCTCTGAATGACCATGCTGTCTTGCTGGATGATCGTGGGCAAGTTGCTGCCTCTCTCTGAGCCTCAGTGTCTCAAGCTGTCATCTATTGGACAGGATTGGATGCTCCCCAAGGCCCTGCCCACTCCATCTTGTAATGCTGTGCACTACAACTGTGCCTCTCTGTCCTTTTATCTGCACTGAGGAGCACGCTGTTGACCTCGGACCACCAGCCTTCCTACTGAGAGAAAGGAGTCAACATTTAGACTACCTACTGTGTGCCAGGCAACCCCTAGGTGTTTTATGTCAATCAACTCATTACTCCTCACAGCAGCACAATGGCATAGATTTTACTTCCATTTTATAGCTAAAAACAAGTAAGTTGCAAGTTAAGGAGTAAGTACTACTTTTGGGGCCATGCTCCAGTCCTTCCCACCCACATCTAAGTTCAACAAAAAGATATTTAAGGGTAACTTTCTATTTTGAGTTGTCAACCAATGGGTCCCAAGGGGTAAAGAGCATAGGACTTGGAGTCGTTTAGGCCTGGGTTCGAATTCCGCCTCCCCCGTGTACTAGCTGTGTGCTTGGGAGAGTCAATCACCTCTTCTAGTCTTGTTTCCTCATCTGCACACACTTACCTTGTGATCTCCACGGAACAGGGCTATTGTGTAGATTCTACAAGAAAGCACCCAGCTCTTTGGTCCCAATCTAAATAGTTGGTCATTCTAGGCTTCCCTGTAAGGGTCATCTCAGATGGTCATGCTCATTGCCTCCCTGGAATAGGAAGCTGCTCTGGATGGGGCCCTTGCTCTCTCCCCATCATTGCTCCCTTGAATTCTCTAGCCTGATCCCACCCAACCCCTGGCCCTGCCTGACTTCTGCCTATATACATGGCATATGGCTGGAGACGTGAGTCCAAGCCCCAGCAACAATGAGTTCTCCTTGTGTGACCTGGAGTCACTCATTTGATTTCTATGATACTCTATTTCTCTTCTGTAAAATGGGCGTGACTTTACAGACTTTGTTCAGGACCTTTGTAGTTGGTTAAACACCATGATGCTGAAATTAATTGCAGGCTGAACTGTGTTCGGCCCTCACCCCAGGGAATGACCTCAGTCCTTTTGAATAAATTCTTTTGTGACCTTAAGAGTTCCTGGGTTAAAGAGTCCCTCTGGCTTGTTACAGAGGGACATCTGAACCAGCTGGTCCATTGCTGTCAAGAATCAGGTGCCTTGTGAGCAAACCTCCCTCAAATGTTGCTTGAAGAAGACTTATTTCTGCCTGGCTGAGACAGATTTTCATACAGATGTATCTCATTTAGTGTTTTTAAGACCTTGTACCCAGACACAGCCTGCTGAGGTCACCGAACTGTCAGGTGGCTGCACTGGGATCCGGAGCCAGATCTGCTCACATCCTTTCTGCCATGCCCGCTGATGCTCAAAGCCCAGCCTCTGCTCAGAATTCAGCTTTACCATCGCCAAGACCCACAGCCAGACTTTCAGTTTCACTTTCTTCTGAGGTCGTAACATGGCTTTAAGAAGATATTTCAGTTTTTCGATATTTGAAATACAAAAGAAAAGAAGACCCATGGACTCCCCCCCGCCCCCTCAAAAAAAGCTATTTCAGGAAAATTAAAAAGTTGTGTAACACTTAGAGGTATGGGTTCACAGGGGACTTCAGAAACACAAACACACACACACATTCACACACTGTTTCCCTTAAAGAACAGCTTTGTTGAGATATAATTCACATACAACAAAATTCCCCGGGTAAAAGAATACAATCCAACGGTTTTCAGTGTGTTCACAGACTTGCTCTGCAACCATCACCACCATCTGATTTTAGAACATTTTCATCACCTCCCAAAGAAACCCCATACCTGTTAGCAGTCACTCCTCATACATCCCTGGCAACCACTAATTTACTTTCTGTCTTTGTGACTCTGCCTTTTCTGGATCCTCCATAAAAATGGAATCATACAATATGTGGCTTTTTGTAACTGGCTTCTTTCACTTAGCATAACGTTTTCAAGGTTCATCCATGTTGTAGCATGCATAAATATTTCATTCCTTTTATGAATGAATGATATTCCGTTGTTTGGACATACCACGTGTTGTTTATCCATTTATCAGTTGAGTCGGTGGATGTTGGAGTTGTTTCCATCTTTTGTCTGTTCTGAATGCCGCTGCTGTGCACATTCATGTACAAATTTTTGTGCGGATGTATGTTTTCAGTTCTCCCGGGTATGGAACTGCTGTCATGTGGTAACTCTATGTTTAACATTTGGAGGAACTGCCAGACTATTTTGCAAAGTGGCTGCACCATTTTACAATCCTACATCCAGAAACTCTTTTGCTTTTGGTTGGTTGAAACAGGTTTGCAGATGCTGACAATTTATTAGAGCTTCAAGCCCAATTTGGTCTAAAGTTGGTGGAACACTCAGATTGAATTACAGGATTGGATTTAGCATGGCCAGAAAAGACCATCTATAGTCTATGATGTTGCACCTTAAATATCCTGTAATAAAATTCAAAATATGGTAAAGTGCTGGATTTGAGTACTTGAGTAAGAGCTGTGATCTAACACAAGAAGAACAGTCTAGAATAGTGCCTCTCTTGCTTTGAGTTCCCTTTGATGAGATGCTGAGACAAGGATCTGAGTTCAAGTCCCAAGGATCCCAGGAAACACCTGTTAAGGAATGGAGGAAGTGAGACAAGGAAGGGAAGGAAGCCAGTAAGTGGTGTGTCATCAAGCAGGTTAGCCCTGTGGGCAGCCAGAGCTCTGTTCAGCTGAGGAACTCTGGGACCCACCGTAAAACATACCTTGGAGTTATCCCAATTGAGAAACAAAGAAGCTGGGGCATTTATCCACCAATTCCTGGTCTGTCAATTGGTTGAGGGCTCCTTCTGGGGGCATGAACTCCTTGGGACTTTCAGTTTGCCCTGCACACTGGCCCCGCCTGCACCCACAGACCAAGGGGTGAGTTACAAGTTTTGCCCTAGGCAGCCTTCCATCTGTGGAAGGTCCATGGGCAGAGAACCAGCAGCATCGAGAGAACCAAGGGGCCAATGAAATTGGTACTTGAGTAACTCGTCAGTGGCCATCTCCACCTACACTAAAAAGATTGGATCAAGATGTCATATAGGGCTGTCGCTGATGACTTAAAGGAATCAAAAGAAGGAAAAATAAAATCTTTTCTGAAACCCCTCCCTGAGCTAGGATGTACAAAGCTTCCAGAACATGGCAAAAAGCTGATACATATATTTTTAAAAATTGATGTTAGAGACATTTCTTTAAGAAAAGAATGGGGCAATTGAAAAGCACTTGCTGAAGTAATCAGAACTGAGAGGCAGGAATAGAAATGGAAATCAGAATCGCCTTGAGACAATTTAGTGGGATAATCAAAGGCTAGGAATTGTGCCAGTTCCCCCCAGATCAAAACCGTGGGGCTCCGCAGAGCCCTGAGCAAGTGTTTGTCACTAAGCCCAGTGGAAGAAAAGGCCTGTGGAGCAGCAGCTTCCAAATGCCACTGGAGACCAGAGCCACCTGGGGCATGTGGTAAAAATACGATTCTGGGGTCTTGCCCCAGAATCTTCAAGGCCGGGGCCTCGGAATCTGTATTTTAACAGGAACCCCAAGAGATCGTGAGTCAGATTTGGGGACCTCTGAGAGGAGACAGTAATGTTGTAGGTAAAGTTCCAGATGCTTTTGGAGAGGGGCAGGAAAATGGACAACCCACTGTGCTTCTTCTCAGACTTCCCCACGGCCCTCCTTGGATTTCGCTGGCCCTGTGCTTTGTAGCTAGCCCCGGCCTTCTGTTCATCCTCTGGCTCAAGTATCCAGCAGGAATGTCTGTTGGAGTTGGATTTTCATCACTGAAAATTGGGAATCTCGTGTGGTCCTCTCTGTAAGGCGCCGCCTCAAATGAGTAAACCATCAGACAGAGGCTAGTCAGTTGAAAGGGATGTAAGAGGAGTTGCTTTAACTGGAGTCTCTCTAAAAACGGAAAAGTCCATTAAATCTTCTGCTGACTCCCCAGCGAACTTTTCTTAGAAAGTGGTGTGGGCTGAATTGTGTTCTCCTAAAATTCAAGTTGAAGTCCTAAGCCCAGTACCTCAGAATGTGGCCTTATTTGGGATAGGGTCTTGACAGAGGTGATTCAGTTAAAATGAGGTCCTTAGGGTGGGCCCTAACCCAGTATGACTGGTGTCCTTATAAAGAAGGGGACATTTGGAGACAGACAGACAGGCACGCAGGGAGAAAGTCACGTGAACATAAGACAGCCATCACAATCCAAGGCAAGCTGAGAGGCCTGGAACAGATCCTTTCCTCACAGTCTCAGAAGCAACCAACCCTGCCACCATCTTGATTTTGGACTTCCAGCCTCCAGAACTGTGAGATGATGGATTTCAGTTGTTTGAACCACCCAGTCCATGGTACTTTGTTATGGCAGACCTAGCAAACTCATACAGTCAGTCTCCTCTCCAATGGAGCCTACCCCCCAAATTTCTCTCAGTCCATCTTTTCTCTCCATCTTCACAGCCTTCATTGTAACCGAAACCTTTATCATCTCCCTGGACTCCTGCTGTAGCTCCTAATTTGCCTTTCTGCTTTCGCTCTGACCCCCTGTCTTTTTTTTTCTCCCTGGCCGCCAGTGTCATGTTTTATAAACACATATCTGATGGTGTCTCTCCCCTGCTCTAAACTCTTCTATGGCTCCCTGTGACTTTTGGGATAAAGACTCAGATACTTGATCACAAGGCCCTCCATAGTCGACTGTCCCTCAGCTTTATGGCCTGATGCTTCTCTTCCTATGTTCCCTCACAGTGGTCTTATTTCTGTTCTGAATTAGCCTCTCTTCTGTATCAGCAATCTCTGCCAGGAATGCTTCTCCTTACCCCCGCCCTTCTCCTAGCTGATTCCTTTTCTTCGATGCGGGCTCAGTTAGTGCAGTTCTAGGGGGTGACCAGGTAAGATTTTTTTTCTGGTGTAAGCTTTCTTAACATCTGCAACTCTTCTGTTGCTGCAGCTACACATTTGTAGTTAATAATCTGTGTAATGTTTTATTTAGTGTCTACTTAGAATGTAAGCTCCATGGAGGCAAGGATTCTTGTTCTGTTTGTTCCCTTCTGCCTCCCCAACACCTGGAACAGTGCCTGGCACACAGCAGGTGCTCGATCAGTATTTGTCGTGTGAACAAAGGAATGGAATGGACTGTCCAGAAGGGCGTGGACCAGGACCGTCTTATTCATTCCTGTTTCTCCAGCATCCAGAGCAGGACCTGGCATAGGATGAACTCTCTGTGAGTGTTGGGAAGGGTGAAGGGTGAAGAGGAAGGTGGGGGGGGCGTCACTGGTGAGACGGGACTGACTCTCATCAGACAGAGCTTCCCTGGGTTGGGCTCCCCCTTAGGGAGCTCTCGGTTCCATGGGGACAGCCTCCTGCCACCAGGCCTCTGTGATGTAGTCTGGCATAACTGATGGGGACACAGCCAGAGGGCTACTTGAGAGAGTCAAAGGGGGGTCCTGGGTGGAATGGACGAGAGGGGATGCAATGGATGAGAGGGGATGGTTGAAACGGATGGTGGGGAGAGGTTAGAGGCAATTAGGGAGCTGAAGAGAGGGCTTGGGGGTGGTCCAGGAGTGGGAAGGATGGCATTTTTTTCCCAGGCTATTCTTAGGTCCTACCGGCTTGGGGATGATGTGAGGATTTAGTGGGGAGGCACAGAAAGCTCATGGAAGCTCACTCCCACATGTGAGCTCTCAAACAGTAGAACCCTTTGCTTGTTGGGCTCCTTCCCAGTGTTCACCTCGGCTTACGTTGTGTGGGGGTCCCCCAGCTTCCCCAAACTGTGGGCTTTTCTCACCAGCTAAAACGTCGTATGTCTGTGTGAGGCTTCCACTTCAGAAAAGGTCTACTCTCCCAAAGAGTTCAGCTCTTCTAATTTCTGGAAAGCTAGAATTTATTCCAGAGGGTCTCCAGCAGGCAGGCCCTGTTATTCAGAGACCCCCGGCGGCTTCTTCCCAGTGGCTGGCCGGGTTACAGCCATCTTTCCGCTGAATCTCTCCGTGTCTCAGCTCCCTGCATTTCAGGGCACCTCAGCACATTGTCAAGCTGTTTGGCTTTGGATCGCAGAGCAGTCAAATATGTTTTCAAGGGAGAAAGGGGAAAAGGATCCCCCCCGCCCCAGCAGAGACTTCTTGGGATACAGCCACAGGCATGGCTGGGTCTCCAGATTGGAGCTGGAGCTGAGAAACAGTCTGGATGACAGGCTGGTGAGAGACCACCGGTTCTCAGGGCCCTGCCTGGTGTGGTTCCTCCAGCAAAGGTTCCTTTGGCATCACGGAATATCCGCTTGCTTCTGGGAATGTCTTCAGCATCTCCTCTCTCCCTCTGCCCCAGCGACACGGCTGGATTCAGGTATCTTTGATTGGATTAGTAGCTCCTCAAGCACAACATAAATAAGATAAAATCAGAGAGAAAGTGTGAATGAGAAGATGGAAAGATTTACTGTATTAAAATGTTCACTGTGACATCATGACATGTGATGAGATGATTTATTGAGATTACTTTGTGCTTTGTTGACGCTGCTACGGTAGAACCAGAAAGACTGAGCACAATCTGTTGGGCTTTCTGTGTGTTTCTTCCGGTCCACCCTCTTTCTGAGGAGGTGTCTTCTTGCCTTGAGTGGCGTGAACAGGGCTCTGTGGCTCAGGGAAGCCTGCAAGGAAGGAACAAACGTCTTCCTCGCCTTTGCTCCTAGGCCCCATTGGCAAATTGCTACAGGCTCACAGCGATCCGAACCTCTCTGTGCCTCAGTTTCCTCATCTGTAGAAGGGGAGCAAAAACAGTATCTACCCTCATGGGGCTGTTGTGAGGATTAAGTGAGTTAACATAGGTAAAGCACACAAAACAGTGCCCGGGACAGAGTAAGTACTCCATAAACATTAGAGGTTATTGTGAATTATTATCAGCACAGATGTGTAGAGTCGGGGGGCGGGTAGAAATATTAAGCATGTGTATCAGTCAGGGTTCTCCAGAGAAACAGAACTGCAGGATCTCTATCTATAATCTATGTCTCTGTATCTGTATTTTTACGTATACCTCTCTGTCTCTATATCTAAAGTTATCTGACTTTATCTATATATTTATACACACAAGTTTATTTCAGGGAACTGGCTCGTGTGCCTGTGGGGCTGGCAAGTCTGAGATCTGCAGGGCAGGCTGAAGCTGTCAAGCAGGAGCTGATGCTGCTGTCTTGAGGCAGAGTTTCTTTTTGCTGAGGGAAACCTCCGTTTTGCTCTTAAGGCCCTTCGACTGATTGGATGAGACCCACCCACATCCTGGAGAACAAGCTCCTTTACTTAAAGTCAACTGAGTGCAGATGTTAACCACATCTGCAAGAGACCTCCGCTGCAACACCCAGACCAGTGTTGGACTGAACAAACTGGGTCCTACAGCCGGGCCAAGCTGGCAAATAAAGCTGGGCATCAGAGCATGACATCCCTCATCTAGCTAACTTGTCCCCATACGTGCGGGCTGCACTGGCTGGCTGGCTCTGACCTCCAGGGAGCTTCCTTCCTCCTCTCACACCTCTGCCTCTCCTCTTAGGTCGTCCCCTCTCCTCCATCCCTGACCTCTGAAATGGCTATCTCTTTCTTATTTCTCCCGTGGGCAGGGGAATTGGGAGGTTGTCTTTTGGGCTCTTGGGGTGGCAGAGCAGGGAAAGACCAAAGAGGGGATCTGCATACATGAGGGTAGCTTGCTTCTCCTTTTTTCCCACTGACCCTGGCTATTAAAGAGAAAGAAAAACCAGACAGACATCACCCACTGCCGGGGTGAATCTTATGCCACTACTCACACAGGTTTTGGAAACTCATTAAGGTGAAAGTGTGTCTGTATCCTTCCCAGTCTTAAATTACAGTAACCAGCGCCCTTTCCTTGTTTCTTGTTCTGTCTAACTTCTTTTCCTTGATCACATTAAATGGAGGAGAGAGGGGCTTCCCTATGGCGATGGCTGGTGACCGTCACCCAGCCAAGTGTTCCATGCAGATGGAAGATGAGGTAGTGACATGCGTTTCTCAATCAGCTATAACATGTGTCTCCCCCCACCCTACAGGCTTGTGACTGTTTAGCAGCAAACTCCTTATTACACACAGCTTGTCATCAGTCTCCCCTGGTTGTAAAATTTTATTTTAAAACAGTGTATGCTAAAAAATATTTACAGATGAAATTGTGTGCTGTTTAGGATTTGCTTCCAAATAATGCAGCAGAGGGAAGGGGTGGGCATGGTTGAAACCAGATTGGCCGTAAATTGATAGTTGAAGCTGGTGGCGGGTACATGGGGCTTTTTATACAGTTCTGTGTACTGTTGAATATGTTTATAATTTCCCATAACGAAAAATTTAAAGAGAAAACGAGAAAAAAACCCACACTTGCCAATTCCTTAAGTACATTTTCAGATAGTGATCCTTGAGAATATACTCAAGCTTCCACAGATGTTTGATTAAGATGTCAGTTTTTAATATATTCTTAACGTTTTAAGACTCAAGACAACAGGCTGTGCTAGTGCAAAGTTGGGATTGACAGACTCTGCGAAGGGCCGTGTAGTAAACAGTTTTGGCTTTGCGGGCCATACAGTGCAAAAGCAGCCATTGGCAATATGTAAATGGGTGAGCATGGCTGTGTTGCAATAAAACTTTATTTATGAACGCTGAAATTTGAATTTCATATAATTTTCACATGTCACTAGTCTTCTTCTTTTGGTTAAAAGAAATCACTTTAAAATCTGAAAAGTGTTCTAAGCTTGCGGGCCTTACAAAATCAGACGGCAGGCTGGGTTTGGCTTGTGTGTCGAAGTTTGCAGACCATGTGATAGACGACGGTTTAAGACGCTGGAGGTGACCAACAGGGTAATTCGGCCTTTCAGAGTTGATTTGTCTCCCTGAGCAACCTGGGGAGCAAAAATTCTCCTATCATCCCTGTGCACGTTAAAAAGACAAAACCCCCAAGCCAACTACAGGGTGTGTTGACTGGCGAAGAATCAAATAATTAAGATGTGACAAAAGTATAGAAGTGAAAGTCCCTTTCCTCATTGCCCACCCTGCTAGCCCACTACCCAGAGGTGCCACGTGGGGTCCCAGTCCTTAGGGATCTCAAGACACACTTCTCCATCCCTCTTCCTCTTCCCTACAAGGCCAGACATAAATCAGTGCTGCTTTGAGGACCAAAGAAGAGAAAAAGACAAGCTGACCACTTCCCCACATATGAAGAATCATACACTTTACATTTTGGGGATGAGCCTGCCCATTGGCAGATGAACTCTGCCTCCTAACTGATAACCAAGTGAGAAAGGAATGGTTATATGTCTAAACTGACATGTGTCAGTGTTGCCTAAAAAATATGTGGTTCATGACACCCATGAACAGCATCCCAATAGGGAACCTTGGGCAAATCTTTCTTTCTGCCTCGACTTACCCTGTCTCTCTGGCTCCATCTGGATCCCCAGCCACGGGGAGCTAAGTTCTCCGGTGGATCTGTGGGTCTGACGTCTCTCATGTTTTGTTTTGTTTTTTCTCTTCTCTTTATTTTTCCTTTTGATTTTCTGAGAGCAGACACTAATTTGACTCTCAGCTTCCTTTCTATTTCTTCCTTAGGGAATCAAACCAGGCTATTTTAGTTTGTGAGATGGTGAAATACATTGAAAGTAGCGAGAGAAAAAAAAGTGTGAGCGAGAACATGCCCGCTGCTTCCGCTGGGATCCTTGCTGGCTGTTCCTGAGTTTTCCATGGAAAGCACTTAGATGCTCAGAACAAAAGCTAAGTGGTGTGTGTGCTGCATTTTTCTTTTAGAACCAGGAGGGAGGAACCTTAGGGATTAGCTGGTCCAAACCCATCCTTTTGTAGATGGGGAAGCCAAGGCTCATGGACGTGGAAAGAAGGAAATAGAGGAGAGGGTCATGAATGAGAGAGGGATATATTTGGGGGCAAGTGACAGGCCTGGGGCCAGGGATAGATGGAAGGAGGTGCAGGGTGTGTGGTAGATGAGTGATGAGGGGGAGGGGGCCAGGCCAAGACCGTCCTTGCATGCCCAGCTTGAGTCTTGGCCTCCCTTTGGGGGGTTAAAAGGCTGTTAGAAGGTTTAGGCAGGGGGTGTTGGGCTCCATTATGCTCCAGAAAGATGTTTCTGTGGAGGATGTATGATATGAGGCTGGAGGCTAGGAGATGGCGGTGGGGAGGTGAGGAAGGTTGGACAGCAGACATGGACGTTTGGTGGTAAGTGGGAGGAGTGAGAGGAGATAGTGTCTTGGGAGAGAGGGAGAGCCAAGGCAGGGGGCTTTTGTCCAGATGGGGAGATGAGCACATTTGAAGGGTGGCACGAAGGACTCTGTGGAGGGGGAGAGATTGAGATAGGAGAGGGTCGCCCCAGCGGAGCAAGACCTTGGAGGTGGTGACCCAGGGCCGGATGAGGGAGAAGGGGAGGACCGAGGGGGCAGGTGTTGGCTTTGACAGCTGGGGACCCAGTCTACAGTGCGAGCCCAGCCACAAATGCTGACCTGTAACTCCCCTGTTCACAGTTGAGGTTCTGATGTCAGAGGCCCTTGACCATAGAGGCATTGGCCACTCAGAGGACAAGCCAGATAGGTGAGCTCTGGACTCCAGGGTTTCCAGTGTCCCTCCACCAACTCACCCTTCTTACTCTTGGGAGGAAGTAGAATCAAGGTGATGCTGGCTACTGTTTAGTGATGGTCGATATGAGAAAGTGGAAAACGTAATGACTAAAATGAAAAAGTGCCCACTGGATGTCTGGAAGCATCCTTTCGGCATCCCTGCGTTTATTCCAACTCCTTTGGCCAGGTTCCTTATGTGATAGCAAGTGCCACTCCAGCCATATTTATTTCAGACTCTCTCCAATTTCTGACAATTAGTTTCTTGGCCATTAAGCTGGACTGTAGCAGGAATACGTTAATGTGCTTATTTATATCTCATTGGTTACATAAGTTCCCTCGTAAGTAAGTTCTATGGTCCCCAAAAGTGTCAGCGTGAAAGCTTAAATGGACTCATCAATTTCTCAGCCCGTCTTCCTGGAAGGTCAGCCTTGAAGCAAATTGCATCTTTGTCACCACCAGTCACAAAGCCCTGCCACCGCTTTCCCCTCCTTTTTGAGCAGGAGGACCTTAGGATCTCAGAGTTACAGTATTCAAATCAGTTTGAGAGAGGAGGTGGGGGCAGTGGAGGGAGGGGCTTCCTGGCTGAGAGCGAGCCTGGATGAATGCATGGAGGGTCACCAGAGCCTGGCTCCTTCAGAGAGCTGAAGCCTGTGGCCAAGCGGCTGAGACACGGAGGGAGTGAGGGTGGATCTGTGCTAGTCACGGGCCCATGTTAAGCAGGGAGATGGCATCATCAGGCTTCACTGGAGGGAGGTCATTTTGGCTGCATAGTGGAGGGTGCATGCAGAGAGCAGAGGCAGGGAATGGTCCCACTGAGTGTGACCAACTCCCACACCCCATGCATGCCAGTAAGACCAGCTTCATGATTGCACAGCCTAGGGCAAAGTGACAACAAGCATCTCATTAGAAATTTAAGTACAATGGAATATTATTCAGCCCTATAAAGGAATGAAGTACTGACCCATGCTACAACACAGATGAACTTCAAAGACGTTATGCTAAGCAAAAGAAGCCCGACGCAAAAGGTCACCTATCATGTGATTCCATTTATGTGAAATATCCAGAACAGGTAAATCCATAGAGACAGAAAGAAAGTAGATTAGTGGTTGCCAGGGGCTGGGGACAGGGAAGAAGGGGGAACGACTGCTTAACGGGTATGGGGCTTCCTTTTGGGATGACAGCAGTTCTGGAACTAGATGGAGGAGGCGGTAACGCAAAATGGAGAATGCACGAAATGCCACCAAATGGCACACTTTAAAATGGTGAATTTTATGTGATGTGAATTTCACCTCAATAAAAAAACCATATTCACAGGTGCTGGGGTTCAGGATGTGGACATCATTTGGGAGCGGGGAGAACATTATTCTGCCTACCACACCCTTCTAGAATGTTGAATTCCTGACCCAATAGATGCAGAGCCAAATCCTTCCAAAAAGCTTAGTTTCTCGCCAGGGTGTAGAATTTCCTTTACACTTTTTAGATAAACTATCCTTCTGCTATTGTGTGTGTGTGTGTTTATGAAGATCCATTGATTTATAGTAGCAGCTGCTGTAAATATAAAACAGCTTGGACGGTCTGGATGGACGTCTTGAATTCCATGCCAGAATTATGCGTCATTAGCAGCTCTCCTTACAACTCATCTAGTCTGGAAAGAGAGACACTGGTAAGTGTTATAGAGACTAAAGGACCACGAGGGCAGGCTTTGAGCTAAATTATTTAGTCCACCGCTCTTCTTTGATACATCACAGAATTTGAGAATTGCAGGAAAGCTTCACCCTGATGATCTTCCAGCTTTGAAATACTTTGAGTGAAGGGAGCTCACTACCTGTCACAGCAGATTAACCCAAGGTTGAATATTTCAATGCCTAGAATGTTTTTATTTTCCTACGGTTAAAACAAGCCTTTCTTTGGTTTATACTCACAGGTCCTGGCTCTGTCCTCTGGGGCACACTGATTACCCTTCTGCAGGGAGCTAAAGTCAGAGATCCTGTTCCTTCTTTTTTTTTTTTTGAGGAAGATTAGCTAACATCCACCACCAATCCTCATCCTCATTTTTTTTGCTGAGGAAGATTGGCCCTGAGCTAACATCTGTGCCTATCTTCCTCTATTGTATATGTGAGACGTCTGCCACAGCATGGCTTGATAAACTGTGTGTAGGTCCACGCCCGGGATCTGAACCAGTGAACCACAGGCCACTGATGCGGAGCACGAGAACTTAACTGCTATGCCACTAGGTCAGCCCTTGTTCCTTCTTCTTAAAGCTGAATGTCCTCTATTATCTTGTAAGCTGCTTTACGGCAGGTCCATCCTCCCTAGGCATGATGAACGTATTCACTTCCCTGTTAGAACCTGGTGAGCAGATCTCCTTCCTCCATCCCAATGCCCCTCCTCTTCCTCTCTACCCAGTCCCTTTCTCAGAGCGCTGCCCCATCCTCCGTTAGGCCATCTCACACGGAAGCCCTTCTTCTGATTCTCTACTCTTATGGTGAGGCTTGTCGATCTCCTAGAAAGCAAAGCTCCGCCCTAGAGACCCACGGAGCTTGCTGACCCTCTCTGAAATGGAAGAGGTCACTGTGAGCTGACTTGTGTCACCCCCAAAATTTATGTGTTGAAGTCCTAACCCCCAGTACCTCAGAATGTGACTGTATTTGGAGACAGGGCCTTTAAAAAGGAAACTGAGATAAAATGAGGTCATATGGGGGGTGCTAACCCCATATGACTGGTGTCATTACAAGAAGAGATGGGGACACAGAGATGCACACACGTGGAGGGAAGGCCCTGTGATTGCACAGGAGAAGACGGCCATCTACAAGCCAAGGAGAGAGGCCTCAGAAGAAACGAACCCTTCCCACACCTTGACCTTGGACTTCTAGCCTCCAGAACTGTGAGAAAATAAATTTCTGCTGTTGAAGGCCCTCAGTCTGTGGCGGCCCCAGAGAACTAGTGTAGGGTCTTAGTCATCAGAACCTCCCCACTGGCCTGTCTTCCTTCTCTCCTTTCCAGAGGAGTCACTCCCTACACGATCCCCACCGCCCACTGGGCAAAGATACAGAAGGTGACTTCTGGCAGAAGCAGAAAGAAACAAAAACCAAAAACATGACTTAAGTTCCCAGCAGGCTGCCCACGGGGTAACTCACGGCAGAGCTTTCGAAGCATCCCTTGCTTCTCCAGGACACTGAATCCTGATTTTAATGGCTTGTTAGTGGATTCTCTTGACCTGTCCCGGACTGTGGGGTTATTGTCCCTGGGTGCCCGAAGTGGCCGCTCTGACTCATCTTCTCATTTCTAACGGAAAGTGGATTTAAAGGCTACCGGCAGGGACATTCTGGTAAACAACCTGGATTTGGCCGTGCACTAAGGATGCTTCCAGATGTTTGGGGTCCAGTAGATGAGGTGATGCTTCCCACACATCACTGCTCATTGCACTGGACAGTGGCTTGAGGGTCTGGATGGAGCCTGATCTCCAGAATGGAGCTGGAAGGATGGAGCCAAAGTGGGTTGTCAAGCCTTGGCAGCTTGAAGTTCCCACCCTGGCAGAGTAGCCACGTAGGGTCTCACGTGCCTTCATGGGGATCACTTCTGCAGGATGCAGGGTCCTCTGGATGCCCCAGCTACCTTAAAAGCAGAGTGAAGCTCATCTCTTTCTGTGGGTTCAGCCTGGATGGCATCTCAAGCCAGGAGTTGATTATAGAAGCTGAGAAAGGTCAGTGCAGAGAGCAAACACAGCCCTCTGGCTGAGCTAGGGCCCCAGGAGCAAACGAGACAGAAGGATGGGAGGCAGGGGTCTAGAAGGGAGGGTCCCAGCATGGACCCTTACCACCGACAGCCAGCTGCCTTCTGTGTTCAGTACTATAGGTCAACACTAGTTGTCTTGGTTACAGAGCCTGTTTTCTTACAGGAACAAAGGGCAGATGTATTAATGTCAGTGTCAAATGTGGGAGCTAGGAAGGGAAGTGAGGGATTCAAACAGCTGGGCCTGGGGATTTTTGACCTAGCTGAGGCAGGGTGATTTACAAGGGGGGAGGGTCAGGAATGTGCAAGTATCGGAATGTCTCTGCCACTTGCCCCTCTCAGGCTGAAGCTCAGCTCGGAGCCTACCCTGGGCAGCATCGAGCGTTAATGAGCTGGGTTCTGAGATTCTGGAACCTCTGAGCTGAGATCCTGTGCCTGTTGGGGCTGCCTGAGCTGGTGTTGCTGACCAGATGAATTCTATGGCTGCTGATGGTGTGATCCCTGGGCAGCGT
This sequence comes from Equus asinus, assembly GCF_041296235.1. Taxonomy (NCBI): domain Eukaryota; kingdom Metazoa; phylum Chordata; class Mammalia; order Perissodactyla; family Equidae; genus Equus; species Equus asinus. The sequence continues at coordinate 33,995,640 of NC_091804.1, read as the reverse complement.
TCTGTGGTGTAAGGCCTCAAACTAAGACGCAGTTCGATGGGCTGCCTTGATATCTGGGGAAGCTGAGGCCTGGAATGGCCTAACTGCAAGGCCCTGTCCCCGCTTGGCTCCCACAGCTGAGGCCCCTTGTCAGACAACCCTCCTCCTCAAGGGGACTGGGTGTAGTTCTTGCTTATCCCTGAGGAGCAGGTTTCAGTTCCCCGCCAGATCCGGGAATTGTTCGAACAATCCTCTCACAGGAACGAGGGGTCACCCCGCCCTCTTGATACGACAAGGCCTGCCTCCCATAGCCCCTGGTTGTTCCCTCTGTTCTGGAGTGGTGTCCCTGTGGCCTTGTGTGACGTGCAACGTCCTCCTCACCCGGGCTCTGAGTGTATGCGATCAACAAACTGCTGTCGATCGTATCCATCCAGGGTTGGGTGTTGTGCATTAGGCCATCCCCATAACCCTAGGGCAGGAATCCTTTCCTTACCAATGAGGCAAACAGGAGGTGGTTAAAACAGACTCTCCCCAGCTGTGCCTGACAGCTGTCACGTTAGGCTGGCTCTCTGGAGAGTGGAACTGATGCCTCCGTTTAATTCAATTAGACCTTTGAGTTGCTCAGACCAAATTCCCCTGGGTAGGAGGGCACCATTCAGGGTCAAGCCTGGGTACCTTCATGCTCTCCTCTCTGAGGTCGTTCTCTGCTCCTTCCTTTGATCTAGGGTACCAGGCTCAGCACCTTGAGAGCTCTGCCAGCAATCCACAAGTCCTCCTCCTCTTCTCTCCTTGAAGGCGCTTCGTGTGCCCAGCATTCCCCTAGTTCAGATGCTTCCTTTCTAGGCGAATAAATGACTTAATGAGCAAGAGGGAGAACTGACTCTGTGCAATAAGGGACTTTGGCTTGATGTTGCCTAGGGGTGTGTATTAGTTAACATAAAAGGCACAGCTGCTATAAAAAAAAAAGATGCCAAGGGCCAGCCCCATGGCTGAGTGGTTAAGTTCACGCGCTCTGCTTTGGTGGTCCAGGGTTTTGCCAGTTCGGATCCCAGGCAGGGACCTACATACCACTCATCAAGCCGTGCTGAGGCGGCATCCCATATGCTACAACTAGAAGGACCCACAACTAAATAAATATACAACTATGTACTGGGGGGCTTTGGGGAGAAGGGAAAATAAAATCTTTAAAAAAAAAGAAAAGACCCCAAATAACATGGTTTAAAGAACAAAGAAGTTGTTTGTGTCCCATGCAATAGTCAGAGGTGACATTCTAGGTCAGCAGGTAGCTCTGCTCCACGCAGTTATTCAGGAACCCAGGCTGATGATGCCTCTGCCATCTTCATGTGGCTTCCAAGGTCACTTTGGTTATCTCCACCCAGCCAGTAGGAGGGGAAAAAGTATGCAAATCCAGGGATGTCAGGGCCATAAATTCTTTGTAAACAAGTGAGACAGAAATGGCACATGTCACATTCACTCATATTCCATCACTGGAATGGGCACATAGCCATCCCTTGCCTCCAGGGAAGCTGGGAAATGCAGTCCCTAGCCAGATGGCCATGTTGGAATCACAACAACTGTGGAACAAAGGGAGAATGGACTTGGGTGGACAGCTAGTGGTCTCCTCACAAGGAGCAACTTGACGGAGATGAAGGGACACGGGACTGGGAGCCAGAAGATATGGGTTCAAGACCTGGCTTCCCCCTTTACACTCGTGGACAAACACTTTTCACCTCTGAGCTTCACCTTCTCCATCTGCAGAATCAAGAGCACAGCTTGTTTACTTCACTGAGTTGTCCCGAGGATCAAAATGAGGTGATGTGTAAGCTCTAAACTGCTGGTTTAGATATACTGATGGCCTTGGCGTCTTCCGGCTTTAATATTCTGTGCCCCGAGGCCCTTGCTGGGTTGCCTGCAATGCTCATCTTCACAAAACTCACTGTTTACCAGGAACCAGAGAATCACTGGGGATAGAGTGGCGGTGGGGTAAGGGTGGTGGGCCTCAAGCGCCCAGGTGTCTGCAGATCCCTCTGGGAGTGCCTGCCTCCACCTACAGCTGTAGGAATTCCTGTCCTCTTCTGGTGAGAAAATTGAAAGGACTCAGGAAGGGAGTTTTGAATACATGTAGCGGAGGAAAAGAGGAGTCGGGCAGGCGAGCATCACATCTGGGGTTTTCATCCCCGGGCCCATGGACCTTTGGAGGGCTCAATGTCTGGACACTGGGTTGTGAACTCCTTGGAAGTGCAATGCAAAATTTTGTGAGTATGGTGACCATGCCTTTTTTTTTTCTCCAGAGGAAGAATTCCATAAAGTTACCAAAATCTCAAAGGGGTCCTCAGTGCAGGAAGGCTAAGAGGCTTGTGAATGATAGAAAATCTCAATCCACATCCTCTGAAAAGGACAAGGGCCAACTGGCATATGTTTAGAGAAGGCAACTCAGAAGCTGAGGGGACAGGGAGCAGGTTTTATGAGGACATATGAGATATATGAGAGAAACTGGGCTGTTTGGTTTGGAGGTGAGAGGTTGGGCCATAAGGGTAGGGCCCAAATGTGGTCATCAGATTTCCGGGCAGAGCAGGAGATGCTATTGGTGGTCTGCCACATTCCCAACACTTGTCACTCTTGAGCACACTGATGGCTTCCTATGGCAAGTTCCCGAAGCTCGGCCTAAAGGTTTTCTCTGGCTGCGGAAGCTATCAGGTACATGTGGCAGGTTGCAATGCTGGGGAATTTACACCCCTGGGAGCAAGACTCAACCAATGCTGCCTGGAAATTGGTGGGCAGAGCCCCAGCTTCCTCGCCCCTTGGGTGGGATAACTCGCAGGTCTGTTCTACCAGCATTGAACAACAGAAGTACAATGTTAGCCATAGAGGTGAGCCAGATATATACTTTCAAATTAAGGCAAAAAGAAACAGGTGAAATAAATTATAATACTATATTTTAACCCAATATATCAAAAATATTGTCATTTCAATATGTAATCAATATAACAATCATTAGTGAGATATTTTACTTTTTTTTTTATACGAAGTCTTCAAAATCTGGTGTGTATGTTATACTTAATCTACATCTCAATGTGGACTAAGCATCATTCAAGCCCTCAATGGCTCCTTGAGGCTGGTGGCTGTTATATGGGCCAGCACAGTTCTATACCATCTCCCCGAGGTTCCCCAGAGGGATTAGGCTGCAACGCCCACAGTAGTACCACACTCATTAATGCTCCCAAATTGGCTTCCTTCCTTCCCCTGACTGAGTTCCTCACTTCCCAGCTGGGGGTTCCTAAAAGAACCTCCAAAATCAGATCTGCTTTTGGGGATCCCTTCCTAAGACAGGCAGTCATAAGACCAAGGGTGCTCCAGAGAGTATCACTAGGACCCAGGGGTAAATGTATCAGGAGAATTCTTGAAGCAGCACCAGAGCTATTCATTCATTCACTCATTCATTCGTTCATTGAAAAATATGTGTTGAGCTCTTGCTGTGTACTACGCACTGCTGGCCATTGTCCGAAAGAGGAATGGGTATGAAGCTCCCCATCACAAGAGGGGTCCAGGAAGACGCAGGCTGACTTCTTGGTGGGGCAGCTCCCCAGGGCTTCATGGATCAGACTGGGATTTTGATCACATGCTCCTGGCATCCTTTCCAGCCCGCAGACGCCGCCTTCCATGATTCATCTGTGTTTCCGTGAAGCTTCTCACGTTGTTAATTGCCTATCTCCCATGGCACGTCGCTCCCTAAAGCTGCAAATCAAGGTTTTTGTGACATTTCTTCTCCGGCAGTGACTTGTGATTAGGTTGTTGTTCCTAAAAAAGGTCCATCCCTCATCATCTTTGCAATTTCCCTTTGATTTTCTTGTTTGGCAAATTGCGGTTCTCCAGATAAAGACTGGTTTGGAGTCTACTCACTTCCCCCTTCATTACTCAGCCAGAAAACACACCTCAGACTCCTGTTGCCAGAAAGGACTTTAGAGACCATCTGGTTCATTTCAGACATGGGGAAACTGAGGGCTGGAAAGGGGAAATCACTATCCCAAAGATACATGGTAAAACAATGGCTCAGCTGAGATGGAAAGGAAGTGCCTGGGGTCTCTGTAAACTCCTTTCCCAGCTCTTGGCCTCAATTTGTCTTACCTCCAACCCATGAGGCTGGCCTAACCCAGGCAAAAACTATAGTCTGTGCATGTCACTGGCTGGGAGGCGGAACATGCCACAGGAAAGAAATGGTTTTCTCATGATGGGGGAGAATGTTTCTAGTCTTGAATTGCTCTGAGGCTTTTGAGCATGGTCACACAGTGGTTAGGGCTTGAAACAAGATTCTGCCTCCTCCTGTGATGGCTGTGGAGCTCTAAATGGGTCTCCTGGCCTCTCTGAGCATCAAGTTCTACTTCTGCAAAGTGAGAATGATGACCATGATAACTGTTACAACAGTTTTCTCTGGTGATAAAGGACAATTAAATCATCATCTCAGCCTTCAAGCTTTGGCCCCCACTGAACTCAAAGATGCTCTCATGCTAGGCTGCCGTTTGGTCTCAGTACTTGAGCCTCTTGGACTTTTTCTCAGTCCCTCAAACATGCTGGGATCTTCCTGCCACAGGGTCTTTGTCCATACTGTTTCCTTTGCCATCAATGCTTTTTGTTTCACCTTCTCTTTAACTTCTCATCTACTTAATACCTGCTCATCCTTCAGATCTTAAGAATGAGCTCCTTAGAGAAGTCCTCTTGGGCCCCCCGATGAGTCCAGGCTCCCTATTATGTCACCATGCATCTCTCTTTCAGTGCGTCTGTCTCAGTGTTTCATTACACTCTCGTTGTCTGATTTTTGTCTGCCTCATGTACTAGACTATGAACTCCATGAGGATAGGTTCACCATGGTATTCTCGGCCCTAAGCACAGGGCCTGGCAGATAGAAGCTGCACAATCAACATTTTACTGAGGTTTGAATGTTGAAATATAATTGTCCATCTAATCCTTATAGTAAGGGAGGTATTCTTATTATAGCTTGTGGCAGAGACAATGGTACTCACCAAGTATTCCATTTGTTCTCTTGCCTCCCTTGGAGTTAGGCAGGGCCAGCTGATTGCTTCTGGCCAATAAAATGTAGGTGGGAGTCCTGTGTGTCACTTCTGAGATAGTTAAAAGTCCATTCTAATTAGTTCTTCCCTTGCCGTGTGAATATGGAGTCCTATGTTCTAGACAGAGTAGCTCTAAGATGGCGGTGTCTGTGTAGAGCAGAGCCCCACACAGGCTCACTTTCGATATTTATTATGAGCAAGAAATACATTTTTATATGGTAAAGGCATCCATTTTAAGCTTGTTTGTTATGTAGCTTAGTTTATCCTAACACATTCCTATTTTGCAGGTAAGGAAACTGAGCCCCAGGGAGGGGACGTGACATGCACAAAGTCCCATGGAGCTACTGTCAGAGCGGGGATTCTGCTCCTGTTGGTCTCATGAGGTTGTGAGGACATAGGTAAAAGTCCGTTGAACACTGTAAAGTGCTGTGTACAAGGTGAGATTCCTAAGGTGTTTTCTCAAAGGTCTGGTCTAGGGGTTCCGAGCCCTACATTAGTGGGTGGAAGAAGGATGCAGAGATGCCGCCATGGACCTACTGGTCTGGAGGACTTTGTACTACCTTCCAAATCTGAAGTTTTAACCTTGTAGAGACCAGGGGTTGGCATTTGGTGGCTATGGCTATTTAGGTTGAACATTGACCTGTATTTTCATCCCTCATTGAGTTCCTTTGTCCTAATTGCCACAGAATCTGAGTTTTTTTGGTCAGTTAGTCCAACTCTTTGCTGGCCATTGTGTCCTCTAGACCACAAGCTAGGCCAGTGGCCACCCAGTCTACGTGGGAACACACTCAGCATTTCCCAACCACATCGGAGGTGAGTCAGACTGCCTAAGCTAGATCTCACATTTCCAGCCCTCTGTCTCCCTTTCTCCATCCCAGCCTCACTCCCAGTTCTCAGATCAGAGATGCCAGTCCAACCAAAAGAAGTGAGGTGCATTGCAGGCAGAGGAAATAGCTTTAGCAAAGGCGTGGAGATATCAGAGACCTTGGTGTAGCAGGGACAACAATTATAAATGAGTATTTTTAGCATTCTCCCTGATTCTACAGGGAAGAATTCTGGCTTATTTGGTCAGCTCCTGAGCTCATCTTCATTGTACAGAATGCAGTTAAAATATGAAATGGAGACAAAGTGCTAAAATCACCAGAAGGTTAAGCTGGTCTACCCAGTGAAGAACTACGGTGGGAACGGGGCGCAGACGAGAAATAGAAAAGCTGCGTGGTCTGGAGGTTGAGAGCGAGTGAAGGAGAGAGAGAGTTTAAGGCAAATGCTATGCATAGGATATTGAAAGCAGCAGCAAGAGGGGAAGTTTTTAAGATGTTTGTTGTATATCAAGAAGGTGCTTCTCTCTTTGAGAGGTTGAGTAAATATTTGAAGTACTTTAAATTAATTTTTGGTTGCTGGACTGTTTATTTCAATATAACACTGTGTTGAGACTGGACCACCTGGTCCGCATCCATACTTGGGTTACATGATGTTTGGGATTAGACGCGTGAGCCATCAGTGTCAGGATCATTGGGAGAAATCAGGGTAGAGAATATCAATACGTGAGGCTATACAGGACAGTCAGAGTCTTCAGAGGAGTGCTAGAGCTGTCCACGTTGCCTAGGCCATCCAGGTCCTGCTGCTGTCTTCTTCACCTAGTGAGTGTTTGTGGGAGTAATAGTAATAATATTTGCTCACATTTACCATGCACTTACCATGTGCCTGTAAGATTTCTAAGAGCTTTACCTATATTTACAGCTACCCAATGAAGTAGGTATTATTTTCATCATCCTCATTTTATAGATGAAGGAATTGAGGCATGGCGAGGGTAAGTGATTTTCCTGAGGTTACTCCCCTTGGAATTGGTGGAGCCTGTATTTGATTTCAGGTGGTCTGGCTCTTTCTTAATAACCATCATAAGGATCAAAGCAATTATTTTTAAAGGGAGAAATGGCTTTGGAAATCTCTGCAAGATGTTTCTTATCCCTTTTCCTCTTTCTTCCTTTCCCCTCCCCTCTCTCTTCTGTGAGGGACTTACCATAGCATTATGTGAATTTATTGGATTTATAAGATGGTTTACAGAGGCAACAGTTTTAGTTAAAGAAAATTGGTTTCCTTTTCAAAATGTCATGTTTCTCATTTTCTCTCAGCATCTCGGGCTTTTTTCAAACTCCCCTCAGCTCCTAAGTCATTCAGAAGCATGCTTCACAATTAGAATGCTAGAAACCCTCAACCAGCCAATTTGAGTTTTGTGATTTGTTCAAAAGGACACTTAAAATAAACCCAGGGGTTTATTGTGTAGGAGAAGCATGAGTTGGATCTAGGGGGGAGAGGAAAAGAAGCAAGTGTGAGGCACTTGATACCCCAGAGATGAGGGGCTCCATTCTTCCATCCATAAATGATCCATCCATCTGTTTATATACCCTTCCAAAGGTACAGACATCCTCATTCATCCCACTATCCATCCATACAATTATCCAAGCAAATCCTTGTACATCCTTCATCCATCCATCCATCCACCCATCCATCTTAGCTTTTGGTTCATTCTCTAGCACCTTAATGGAGTGATGCCTATACTATTTCTCAGGAATCAGTCTGGAATGACTGATTTATTCTCATTTATTGAACATCTTCTGTATGCCTAGAATAGTTCTAGAGAGTTTATAAACAGGTGGATGTGTTTGTGTTCCCAACATTCCCAACAGTCCTAAAGAAGTGAGGCTCAGAGAAGTTAAATAGTTTTTTCAAAGATCACATAGCTAATAAAAAGTGAAACAGGAGCAGAGAAAGTGGGGGGGACGGTTGGGAACTGGCAAAAGGTTTGCTTCTGACATGGGCTAGATTCTGGGGGAACTGACCAAGTGAAGATGGGGACACAGGAAGTTCATGCAAGTGAGGTAGGCACTAGTGTCCATAGGTATATCAGTCAGCTATTGCTGCATAACAAACTGCCCCAAACTTTCACTCCTATCACTCAAGAAATTTCAAAGCTTTAGAGGTTACTTCCAGGAGCTGGAAACAAAGGCCAGCACTCTCTTTGGCAAGGCCAAATGCTCTACTACATGAAATTCAAGTTTGAGAAGTGTTGTTTTGGGAAGAGGGGTGGAAGAAAGGTGGAGTCTTGTTGCTTTCATCCTCTGACGCCTTTTCCCCTGGGTAAGCTCAGAACAGAATGGTACATATACAGGCTCTCCATTCATGCTTGATGAATTTCTTCTCTCTTGATGCTTTTCCTCCCCCTTCAAAGCAGAGTTCCTAGACTTTTTCTTCTGAATGGATCCCCTTCCACCCCAATCAGTCTGATGAGGCCTGTGGACCTCTGCTCAGTATAAAGTTTTTAAATGCATAGCAATTACATAGGACTCCAAAGGAAACCACTTATATTGAAACATAGTTATCCAAATGTTAAGAAGACAATTTTGTGATATTGTAATAAACTTACTTCTTTATTAACACTTTAACTATCAACCTAGTGGAGGGATTAAAGTAGTGTGGAATGTAAATATTTCAAAATATCTGAAATATGTAGGAACTGTTAAGTGATATGAAAATATCCATGAGTTTTATTGGTACAATCCCAGATCCCACTAATACTACTGAAGGTTGTTGCCTATGTTCATAATGGAAGAAAATGCCAAATTTCAGTCAGAGGTTAGTGATAAAAAGACGTAATGTTTTTCCTGCCCAAGTTCATAGATTGCTGAATTCTATCTGTAGACCTGTAGAACTCAAGAAGCCTTGCTTCAAAGTCTTGCATGATATGTACTTATTTTTAATTGGATACCGAAGGAAAATTTGATTTGTTTTGAGAACTTTTTGAGAAGTTTGAAAGAGTCATTGAGATAATTGGAGGCACCCTGGAGTTGCACAGAACCTGAAGCGGGACTTGGTGCGCTGGTGTCTGATGGATTTATGGACAAACGTGAACGGGGCCGTTGAGGGCCTATAATCCCCCCAGTCTGAAAAGTTACCTTGTGTCACAGGGCTCACAGGTGGGCTTGGCTGTCCCCATTATTAGTAAAGACATTTAAATTTATTCAACCCAAAAGCACTGGCCCAATGCCAGGGCGAGGGTGGAAGAAAAATAAATGGAAATTAAGACAAGCCGGAAAAAACCCAACTGTGCACAGCCTTTGGGAAATCCATTTACAGCCACCCAGAGTCAGCGAGTCCATCTGGATAAAGCCAAAATTTTCACACTCTTCAAGACCGAAAAAAATGAACGAGACCCAAGAGCAAGACTAATGTTTTTAAAAAAGGCGTTTCCAGCATGACCCACCAAGATTTTAATTATGTTCATCATTTGGGGCATAATTTTCACTGGCACTCTCAAAATTTCCACTCACAGAAGGGTTTTCCTCTCTGTTCCCTTTTAAGGGATATGAAGGCAGACGTTGACTGTTGGACACATGCCAATGCTGTCAGAGCAGAGCGTTTCCCCAGGAACTTGGGGACCAGGAACCTTTTCATATTTCTATGTAACTGGCAGCAGCCCCTGATTCCTGGGTGACAGACAGGCTCTAGGCACGGATCCCCTTTGGGATGCGGTTGGGATGAAAGCCTAGTGATAGGGGTTGGGGAACACTCTTATCCGGATCCTTTCAGTTGTCAGAAGTTTGACAACACAAAGGTGAGAGTGAGAGGCCTGGCTCGCTGGGCTTAGGCCAACCTACTGCTTCAAAGCCCACGTGGCAGTCACTGGAAAACCCAGGGAACGGAAGCTGAGAGCCCTCTGGGGCGCACTGCCCTCATGTAGGGCTGAGCCCACCACACAGAGCCCCAGGAGGAAATGTTATTGACTTTGGGGAAAGAACTGAAAGGTGCTTGTACCTTTGAAGGTTGGGTTTCTCCTTAAATGTCTTGTGTCCAAGACGGAACCCCCAAGGAGTAGGGAGGCCAAATCTCGGATGTGATCTTCCTCCCCAATTCCCGTATCTATTCCATCAGCACATCCTACCAATTTCATCTCCTAATGATCTTTGAAATCTGTCCACTTCTCTCCATTTCCACTACCATCACCCTAGTCCCAGCCACCATCATTCTTGTCCAAGAGTCTTGACAACTGCAACGGGCTCTCCATTGATCTCTGTGTCTCACTCTGCCCCATTTTATTGATTTTTCTGTGAACCTTTATAAGCAAAGGAGAGAAAATGCATTTGTTGAGTATCCACTATATTTTAATTCTTTAATTCATCAATTCATTTAAGTTTATTGAGTACTTACCAACGTTCTACAAGTTCTGTTTTAGGCCTGGCAAACTGGGACGTGTGGTCCCCCTATGTCTGGTGGCACTAAGTGTTCACCTGGAACCATCTCAAGGTTAAGTGTCTCTGTTCTTAGCAAATGTTGATTATTAAAACTTAACCATTTCACTTTTTGGTTGTAATGATGAAATATTTGAAACAGAAGAAGGAATTTGGAAGGTAAGAAAGCCAAGTACCTACCACCCAAAACTAACACACGGGAACATGTAGTCATATTTAAGTATTTCTTTAAAAAGATAAGTGCCATGCTACACTTATCTCTGTAAGTGCCCCTGTGTGCCCCCCCGATGCTCTTCTCCATTCCTCTAGGTGCCCACTGTCCTCAGTTGATATGTTCTTCCTGCTCATATTTTAATACGTAAATTACATATGGATGTATTTATAATCTCTCTTTGCCTTCATGAATTTTAAAAAATTAATGTGATATTGTGCTGTAAATATTCTGCAACTTGCTTTGTAATATTCAAACGTTATGTTTTATTACTTTATCCGTGCTGATAACACAGCTCAAGTGCGTTCATTTTAACTGCTGTGTAGTATTCCAGCCTCTGAATACATCACAATTTGCCTCTGTGTTTCTCAATTGAGAGATGTTCAGGTTGTTGATACTTTTTTTTCTGATGACAAATGATTCATCTTTATACTTTTCTCCTTGGGCACATATAGGGGACATTTGTATATCTTCAGTCTTTACCAGATACTGACAAATGGCTTTCTAAAGAGGCTATCTTGTGACGTGGCAGGAAACTTCTAGAGTTGGGAGTCAGGTGACCCAGGTCTGGTCTAACTCTGGCACTGATTCACAACGTAAACTTAGGCTCCCCTTCCTTGGACTCAGTTTCTCCATCTTTAGGATGAAGGCCAGGACTAGCAGATGCCCACAGTTCCTTCCTCCTGAGCTGGTTAAAACAATGTTTTGCAGAAAGATCTTCTCTTCTAGAAATAAAAGAAATCTCCGGAGGCAGGCTTGCTGTAAGCTCCAGAGGAGCGTTAATGTGGAAGGCAACTGACACTTTTTGAGCTCCTACCAAGGGTTGGGCACTTTCGTTTCTCATTTACCTCACACAGGAGATTAAACAGCTTGCCCGAGATCACAGAGCGAGGAAGTGTCAGAACCGGGCCTCCAATCCAGGACTGAGGGATTCCAGAGCCTGACTCCTGTCTACCGTACAAGCTGCTCTTGCTTTGTCACAAGGCAAGTTCTTACTTGACACCCCCATCTGGGCTGTTGAAATGGCATTCTCCTTGGGAGTCTCCATGCGCAGGCCATTGATGCCAAGTGCCCCTGCCCCAGGCAGAGACTGCAGCCCAGGCCCTGCCCCAGGAGTGCAGTGTGAGGAGGGGCTGAGAAAGAGCCCTTCTTTGGAAGGAAGATAAGGAACAAGTGGGACTGAGTCAGGGACTGGGGCTATCCCAAAAGCATGCACTCTAAAGGCATTTATCCTCTGACCACAGCTAATGAACCAGTGAGGAATCAGCATCAATAAGAAGCAAATTAAACACCAGCTCCAGCTAATTAGTAAGCACAGCTGCCTGCTTTCCTGCATTCAATTTCAGACTCACATTTTGAATTGCCTCCCTGGAGAAACCGACCCCCTCCTCCCCAAAAAAGGCCTTGATTCAATAAACCAACTTTTAATGGAGCAGCATCTTTCAATCGAAGGACGGCAACTTATCTCTGGGTCCTCGCTCTGCGGTGACACCAATTCTCCAAGCTGCCCAATCTCACTCAAGGTTAGTAATTAAGGCATAATTGAAATGAAATTAATTGCCATAAATGTGTAATTAGCACAGCCATTGATTAAGGGCATTTGAAACGTGGTCCGTGCACGAGACATTGATTGCCATGCTGTTTTTGATAAATGTAATTGCAATGATATCTTTTGTTGCTCCAGAAGGTCTTTTTTGTGTAATGAATTTCCACAGGAAGGACTGGCCTTGAAGCCGTATGACTTCCTGAAATTCAGAGATATAAAGCGAATATTCCAGGCCCCAGGGGTGTTGGATATGAGCTCTTTGGCCCAGATTTCCTGTAGAATTTGTTTCAGAGTGGCTCCCTAGCCCATATGGCATCTTTGTTCAAATTAGAAAAATACACTCCTTCCTTTGGGCACATCCAGCTCGTGTCAGGTGCACAGCTTGGCCAGTGGAGCATGGGCTAGATTTCAACCCTTACTCTTCCATCTAGCTGGGCACCTTTGTGCAGTGAACAACTTTTACATCCGTACACAGCAGACTTGGTATCTCTCTCTAGGTAGAGGGAAGTGACAGGAAGGCAGAGCTTGAACCTTGTCTTAATGAGCAAAGCCTACAGATTGTGGATGCCCTCCTCGCCCCAGCCACCTTGACTGGTGGGATGTTATGCAGAAATTGCCATTTGGAATGCTGGGACTTTAGCAGTAGTACGAGGGACTATGGTGGGACTGGGCTAGGTGTGGCCTGGTGGGGTGGGTTATAATATGGCTGCAGGGCTGAGTGGTAGGCAGGCGGTAGCAGTTGGTGGCAGTCTGTGGTCCTACCACACTATATAGGAGGCATGGTAACCTCAGGACAACTAGGCACGTGTTCCTATGCAGGGGTCAGATGTGGTGGGATGGGCAGAACCTGCCAGAGGAGTTGGTGGGCCGTAGGGCTGGGGTTCCCCGGGTCCCACACTGAGTCTGGGGCAGTGGAGTCCAGCTCTGAGTCAATGGGGGGGGGGATATAGTATGTCAGGGCAGCAAAATATATCCTCCTCACTGACTCCAAGCCCTGCCCCTGGACAGGGCTGAGCCTCAGGCTGGTTGACAAGGGAGTGAAGGTCATGTCTCATGCCCAGTGATGACCATTCCTCAGCTTTCTGGGTCTGAAGAGGATGGCTGGTCCTGACGGATGGCGAGGGCTTCCTCTGTGAGTGTCTGTTCCTCATACCGAGGAGTTTGCTCATTCATCCAACTGTTTAATTTTTCATTCCTTCACTCAGTAAATATTTAGGGCGTGCCTTCTATGCGCAGATGCTCTGCTAGCTGCTAGGAATAAAGTGGTGATCCAGTCCCTGCCCTCATGGAGTTCAAGGTCGAACGGGAGTCACACAGACTTAGGTGTTCCCTTAGTTACAAGGCGGAACCAGTGCTCGGCAGGTGTGCTGGATGCCTTCTGTTTGCCTCTCCAGACCCGCGTCCCACCTTCCTCCACCCTTCTCTGCGCCCTGGGGGCTGGTCGCTGCCGACTGCGCATCAGCAGCTCTTCTGCCCTCTGCCTTCAGGTTCCATTGGGTCAATGGGGGGCCAGGTGGGAGACCAGAGGGAGGGAGGAAAATGCAGCCAGGGTATTTATTCCCCCAGATCACTGGTTGTTGGACCACAGCTCTCCACCCAGCCCTCAGGTTCTGTTATAGCTCCCCATCCCACCCCCACCAAGGCTGAGGCATGTTAATGGTCCCTCGCCCTTTCTAGCTCTGGAGCGCTGCACCAGCCTTTGGAGTTCTCTTCACCCTGCTCATCTTTGTAAATGGTCCCTCTTTTAAACTTCCCTCGGTTACCCAGCCTGGCCGTGACATGCGTTTCCTCTGGGGGACCAATTGGGTTGGTAAGAGAAGTACAAGGAACTTCTCAGCAGTTAGAGCTGAGATCTGAACGATGAGTAAGGAGTAAGCAGGTGTGGGAAAGTGGGAGCAAAGAGGAATTCACCTGCAGAGGAAAAGCCAGTGCAAAGGCCCTGTGGTAGGAAGGGAGAGTGAAATGTCCTTGGGGCCTGGTAGAAGGCTGAGTTCCTCCTGGCATTTGCTGCCTCCTCTGGCCGAGAGCAGGGGCAGCTCTGGTCCCCGAAGCTAGCAACAGCCAGAGGCCTTTTGGGAACAGGCATCTTTGGCTTTCAGGGTGGCACTCCCTGTCTGGGGCCTGGCCCAAGCCCCCATGGTGTGGCTTGGAGGCCATTCAGCCATTTCCTCTGGCAGAGAGTCTCCCTTTCCTGAAGTCAATAAGCATCCTCGTGCTTCTTGGACACGAGATGAGCTTCCTGCCTTCTTAAGGGGCAGTGAGCTGTGGGTGGTGGGCTCCCGGGAACCAGACTTACCTGGGTGTGAATACCACCTACTCTGGACCCGCTGCAAGGTGGGCATTTCCTCCCTTGTGAAATGGGGCTAGTGAAACCTGATTAAATGCGGCTCTCTCAGCTTCCCCTCCCGACTCCCAATTCAGTTCCTCCGGGCTGACTGCTGCGACAGTCTGCCAACTGCTCACTTCATCTCCCACCTTCAATTTTGATCCTTCATGATACCTTCCTCCATTTTTCAGCTGGGTTGCTTTTCCCAAAATGTAAATTTGATCTTATAACGTCCCTAATGGTAATCCATCAGTGCCTCCCCAGGGCTCCCACCTTTGGGACATCAGATACACCTGGAAAGCTTTTTTTTTTAACTTGTGGTAAAAACACACAGCATAAAATTTACCATCTTAACATTTTTTTCCTTTTTTTTTTGTGATGAAGATTGGCCCTGAGATAATGTCTGTTGCGAATCTTCCTCTACTTTGTATATGGGAGGCTGCCACAGCATGGCTTGATGAGTGGTGTGTAGGTCCATGACTGGGATCCGAACCCATGAACCCTGGGCCACTGAAGCAGAGCATGCAAACTTAACTACTATGCCACTGGGCTGGCCCCCCATCTGAACCATTTTTAAGAGTATAGTTTAGTAATGTGGGTTATATTTACCTTGTTATGCAATGGATCTCCAGAACTTTTTCACTGTGTAAAACTGAATCTATGCCCGTTAAACAGCTCCCCATTCCCCCTCCCCAGCCCCTGGCGACCAGCCTTCTGCTTTCTGTCTCTATGAATTTGACTGTTGTACTTTCCACAATTCATAAAAATGGAATTATACAATATTTGTCTTTTTGCAACTGGCTTATTTCACTTAGCATAACGTCCTCAAGCTCATCCAAGTTGTAGCGTGTGTCAGAATTTCTTTCCTTTTTAAGACTGAATAATATTCCATTGTATGTATATACCTGGTGGTATTGTGATTAAGATTTGGCGTTCTCATGGTCGTGGCCTAGGTTCATTTCCCCTGTCAGGAAACCACGCCACCCATCTGTCTGTTGTCATACTGTAGCAGGATCACTCATGAGGGACAGGTTTCAGTGGAGCTTCCACACTAAGATAGACCAGGAAGAACGACCTGGCCGCCCACTTTGGAAAAAATTGGCCGTGGAAACCCTATGAATAGCAGTGGAGCATTGTCTAATACAGCACCGGAAGGTGAGAGGATGGTGCGAAAAGACCAGGCAGGGCTCCAGTCTGCTGTACACAGGGTCTCTGGGAGTCAGAATCCACTCCACGGCACCAATAAAAAATGTATGTACCACATTTTCTTTATCCATCCATCCACCGATGGACATTTGGGCTGCTTCCATCTCTTGGCTATTGTGAATAATGCTGCTATGAACATGGGTGTGCAAATATCAGTTTGAGACCCAGCTTTCAATCGTTTTGGATGTATACCCAGAAGTGGATGGCTAGATCATACAGTAGTCTACGTTTAATTTTTCGAGGGGCTGCCATACTGTTGGAAAGGTTTTTAAAAATACAAACGCCTGGGTCCCGTACTGGGAGATGCTGACTCAGTAGTCTGGAGGCGAGGGGGAGCGGCTAAGCATCTGCCTGTCGCAAGCCTCCCCAGCAAGCCCCTCCCACTCTCCTGCCTACTCCGCAAAATCAGGTCTAAGTTCCTGAGGTCGGCATGCAGGTTCCTTGATATACTTTCAATCTACCTTCCCAGCCTCCTTGTCTACCATGGCTCCATGCCACGCTCATGCCTGAGAGAAACCCATCTGCTTGTTTCCTGGACACTCAAGGTTTCACTCCTTCAGGCCTTTGCACATGCTCAGTCTCCCACCCAGAGTCCCATCTCTGGCCTCTGCACTTGGAGAACCTCAGTTAATTTGTCAAAATTCAGCTCAGATATTGGTCACCTCCATCAGGAAAGCCCTTCCCTTCTCAGTCTTGGCTCCTCACGGCCAGTCGCCAAGCTGAGCCCCACAGAAGAGGGAGCAGACACAGCCAGGTTCTCTAAGGTCCGTACAAGGAGCCATTTCTTTATCCTCATCAGCAGATTTAGAACAAAGTTTGAACCACACACAGGCCATGGTTGCCATGGTTACTGTAAAGGCATTCTAAATGTAGATGATTATATAATCAGCTGGAATGACTCTTTTGGGAAAAAATTTTGACCCTCCTCTTGCAATGAACTACACAGTGACCCAAGGACTGTGGGTGGTGACTCTGCATGGGGTCACTGTGGAATAATGCACGTGGGCTGCAGGCAGCAGTGAGACTTGCCTTCAGAGTGAGCTGTGCCACCACCCAGGACAAAGCTCTCATTCTGCAGATGAGAAAACTGAGGCCTAGAAAGAGGAATTGAGTGGCCCTGAGAGTTAGAGCTTGAGCCAGGTCTCCAGGGGCAGGGTGCCACAGGAAAGGAGCCCTGAACTTGACATGAAATGACTTGAACGTGAACTTTGGCTCTTGGACCCACAGTTTTTTTTTTTTAATTTATTTTTTAAGATTTTATTTTTCCTTTTTCTCCCCAAAGCCCCCCGGTACATAGTTGTATATTTTAGTTGTGGATCCTTCCACTTGTGGCATGTGGGATGCCGCCTCAGCATGGCCTGATGAGCAGTGCCATGTCTGCACCCAGGATTCGAACTGGTGAAACCCTGGGCCACTGAAGCAGAGCGCACAAACTTAACCACTTGGCCACAGGACCGGCCCCGGACCCTCAGTTTTTTAACTTGAGATATTACTTGTATTAGTCAGTATAATTAATGCTGTTTGCTGTAACTAACAACTCCAAAATCTGCATGGCTTTTCAACCATGGGAGTTTTCTTTTTCGCCTATGACACCGGGCAGTTGGGCATTTGATGGATGACCTTCCATGTGGTGACTCGGGAACGCAGGCTCCTTTTATCTCTTGGCTCTGCCATCGCGAAGGATCGTGAAGAGCAGATGATGAAGGGCCTGCTTTTGCTGGGTGGACACATACGATGACAAGGATGGTGGCTCCAGAGGAGGGAATATAAAAACAGCTGTCCTCCAGCCAGGAACCTCTGCTTGGATTGCTCTATTTTGGCATCTATTTATTACTTCCACCAAACTGAGCCTACTCTAGTATAAAGGCTGAAGGTCCCTGGAGCAGAACAAGGAGGTGCTCCCCATCTTGGGGACCTGTTACAGCCTTCCACTTCCTTGTGGCTCTGTCCTCAGCTGCCATGTTGGAACTCACCTTTCAGAGAGGCTACACGATATAGGGAAACGTCAGAAACTTCGAAATCATGCTGACCTGAGTCTTATCTTTGTCCCCACATCTTATTAGCCATGGGATTTTAGGCAAGTCATTTACCTTCTCGGAGTTTCTTTATCAAAAAAGGGGTAATTAATTAAGCTGCGAAGATCAAATGGGCTATATAGAAACAGCATTTGCACAGAGTAGGTGCTCAATAAATATGCTGTTTATTACCTCTCTGGTTCTAAAATGTTTTTAGAACCTGGAACCTACTGGCCCCTCAAAACTGTGACCACTTATTCTTCTGTACTGTGTTCTCACCTCCTGCATCTTCACCTCTTTTTATCCTTGTCCTGATAGCTGTGCTTGGGGCATGTTTCATAAGAGACGCTCCGCTTTCTTAGCATATGCCTCCAATCTCCATCCTAGAATTCTGCCAGCCCCAACGGGCCAGACTGGGGTAGCTGGTGGACATCTCTTAGGACCCACGCGGCCAAACCATGCAGTGTTTTGGAAGCGTGAGGTGATTAGATTTTATTCTAAGTGCAACCAGAAACCACCGAAGGATGTTACAACTTGAGAGAAGAATGACTTAATTTACATTTTAAACGAGGTGCCTTTTTTTTCCTGCCTGGTGGAGAAAGAATTGTAAAGGTGAGGACTGGAAGCAAGAAGACCTGTTAGCATGAGAGTAGTTGGGATGGAGAGAGGTAGACAGCTTTAAGAAGTATTTAGGAGAGGGAATCAGTGAGACTCGATGGCTGGGAAACCTCCCAGATCACAAGGAGCTGAAAGCGAGCAGAGGGAGGATGAAGAATATGGAGGGTATGCAAGGGAGACTCGAAACGTGGAACATTGTTCTTCTTCAATAAGAGACAGCAATAGCAGCAGGACCGGTTGTAGAAGCAGCAGTGTCTGAGGGCCCAGTTATAGAAAGCTCCACTGAGCTAAAGAAAGACTCGAATCTACAGATGGAACGTCTTGCTATATAAATAAGAAAAAGAAACCATCCCATAGTCACTGCCAAGGGAGATTTGAAATTTCAAGGATAGAGAAACAATCCTACAAGTACTCTTGAAGGTAAACATCTTAAAAAGAAACAAAGGGAGAAAAATCAGACTGACTTGACAGCAAATTTCTCTACAACCTTAAATACAGAAGAAGAAAATGAATCAGAATGAATCAAAGCTTTGAAGGGAAAGTTACCGAAAAATTCTGTGTTCAGGCAAGAGGTCATTCATGTTGGACAATTTAAAAGCATTCTCAGGTGTGCAGAGACAGTGACTACGCGACTTGTGTATTTTTTTCTGAAAAAAAAAAAAGACTGGAAAATGCATTTCAACATATCAAGGTATGAAGCAAACAATTTAAGAATGGAAAATTCAGGATATTAATGGCAGGAAGTAAGTATAGAAAGACTTTAAACCCATCAGAAGTCTAAACATATTTTTGAATGGAAAGCAAATGTTATAAACAGTTCTAGAAAGAATAAAAATAATAATAGCTAATGGTTAGTAAGCACTTCCTATATGGCAGACATGAAATGCTTTCCCCGTATTATCTCATTTAATTCTCTTGTCATCCTGAGGCAGGCACTTTTAGAACCCCTATTTTAAAAATGAGGAAGCCAAATACAGATTAAAAAATTTTCCCAAGGTCGCACACACTTGAACCCAGGAAATCTGACTCCAGAGCTTGTCTGACTAATTACACTTTCTATACGTATGAGAGGGAGCAGGTAATAAAAATAAGAATAAATGCGGGCATATCATGCAAATCTATGCAAATAAAAATTTGTATAGGAAGAAGTTCGGGTGGAATTTCAAGCAAGATACCGTCCTACAACAAACGCACAATAATCTTGAAAGAAAAAAATATTTTTAAAGTTTGTATTAGTTGAGCCAGGAGTTCTGCTTCTATAAATGTGTTCTAAGAAATAATCAATAACCCATCAGTAACATAAACCCGAAGGTCTAGCTACAAGGGTATTTATTGCAGTGGTATTTAAAATGAAGAAAAGTTTGAAAGGAACACAAATGGCCAACAAGTTAGAATTAGGTCAATTCAATAACTTTTTTTTTAATTCAATAAATTTTGATGTTGAACATTCACATGATAGAAAAACATGCAGTCATTCAAACTATATTGTTGAGGAAGACCTAGAGATACGTACTAAGATGTCGAATCAGGTTCAAGCTGACAATGATTTAAATAATATGCAAGTTTCTTTCTCCCTCATGCAGCAGTGTGGAGATGGTGAGTCCAGGACTTGCAGTGGCTCTGCTCCATGAGGTCACTAAGGACCCAGCCTCCTTCTATCTTGTTGCTCTGCCATCTGTAGAGCATGATCCAAGTCACTTTGCCCTTCATCCTCACTCCCTGTGGAGTAGCTGAAAGTAAGAAAAGAGGAAAGCATGTCTCTTTCTTTCAGTGCAACATCTGAAAACAGTACGTGCTTCACTTCCACTGGCCAGAACTTGGTCACTTGGTCACATGGTCACATGCCTGCATCTGTCTGCAAGGGAGTCTGGGAAGCATAGTTTTGAAAAAATTATGGACCACCACAAAAAAATTTGATAGATTCTGTTAGTAAAAGGAGAATGGGAGAGTGGATATTGGAGAATAAGTAGCACTCTGTGACTCGGCACAGAAACATTTTTATAATGTATTATGTGGAAAAAAGCAGGAAACCAAACAGGATCAATTTTATGCGTCTACATGTACCCCTAAACACAATTTTTTTTTTTTATACACAGTGGTTATCTTTGAGAGCTAGGATTGTGGATGATTTAAATTTTCTTCTTTGTGCCTTTATTGTGTTTTTCCAATATTCTACAAATTAATCCCACCCCCCAACCCGATCAGAAAAACTCACCATATATACGTTAAAGGAAGTAATTTAGGAGAGAAAGCCGTGTGTGTTGTGTGTCTGCAGCCACGTCTCCTTTCTTCTCCGACTTCCCTTTGCTGGACTCCTTTTGTTGGTGGATCTCTCATTTCTGCAAAAAGATGGTATTGTCAATTCTGTGTCTCAGATGTGAAAGCCCAGAGGCGGTTGTCACTGAGTTTATTTTAGCGTGATGCAGGCAGTTTTCTACCAGAAATACAAGCCAGCCTCAAACATGGTCTTCTCCTTCGGGGGGATATTTAAGAGCAGTTCTCTGGTTCTCTCAGGAAGCAGGGGCTCTTGCCCTGAGAGCGGGGAAAGTGGGGGTCTGTTCGACAAAGAATGGCCCTGGAGGATGGGGCCGAAACCAGGAAAGAGGATGTGCTTAAAGAGGCTGCCATTCCTGCTCCTTGTGCTTCTTGGAGCCTGAGACAGGGAGGGGTTTCCACAAGACCTGCTTCTCCCTGGGGTCTGGCTTCTCATCTGATCCTCCCCGGAGCGGGGCCAGTTCTGACTCCTCAAAGCTTTGTTGGATTGCTTATCAGCTTGGCCTTTGGTGTAACGACGGTGTCTCAAGACTCTGCCCAAACCAGGTGAGTGCCTCCTGTGTACCAGGCATTGCTCAGGCTGACAGACGGGTTCAAGGGGGTTCAAGGTCCAGCTCGGCCGTTTACTAGCTGCGTGACTACACACAGAGTACTTCCGTCTCTGGGCTTCAGCTTCCTCATCTGTAAAGTGGGACAGCACAACCTCTCCCTTACAGAGGCATAGGAGGATTAATTGAGCTAAGGCCTGTGAAGTACTTAGCACAGAGTCTGGGGCAGACTAACACCCTGGCTTAGTTTCTAGGGCTGCCATAACAAAGTACCACAAACTGAGCGGCTTAAACCACAGAAATATATTGTCTCACAGTTCTGGAGGCTGGAAGTCCGAGATCAAGGTGTCCGTAGGCTTGGTTCCTTCTGAGGGTCGTGAGGGGAGAATCTGTTCCAGGCTTCTCTCCTTGGCTTGCAGATGGCCATCTTCTTCCTGTGTCTTTTCACCTCATCTACCCTCTATGCACGTCTGGGTCCAGATTTCCCCTTCTTATAGGGACACCAGTTATAGAGGGTTAGGACCCTCCTTCCCCCAAAGACCTCATTTTAACTGGCTTACCTCTGTAAAGATCCGATCTCCAAATAAGGCCACATTCTGAGGTAGTAGTGGTTAAGACATAAGAATTTGGGGAGGGGAGGGGACACAATTCAAACCATAACAAGCACCCACATTATGAACAGCAGAACCCTAGAAAGATTGGTCATTATCATCACCAGGATCCTCGTGAGCTTTGACATGTCATGCTGCCCCAGGCATCTTGGGTTGCCATGGCACTGATTTCCTGGAAAGGGGACAGCAAAGTCTTTCTTGTCTGAGCCATGATGGTGACATTCCTGGCTATCTCCCAGGGCTCCATCCCAGACAACTCAACGTGCCAACAGTCGCTGGAGTGCTGGCCAGCTTGTACCCTGCGGGGCCACGCCTGTTCAGTGCCTTCTCTTTTCTGCTGAGAATTTGAAAAATCCACTTATTATATTCATTTATTTAGCAACCACTTCTGTTATGCTTACTTTGTGCTAGGCATTATTCTAAGCACCTTACAAATATTAACTCTTTTAATCCTCCTAACAATCCCATGAGGCAGGTGCTATTATTACCTCCTAGATGAGGAAACTGAGGCACAGAGAAGGTAAGTAACTTGTCTGAGATTTCATAACCAGCAAGTGATAGAGCTGTGTTTTTTTTTTTTTTTAAAGATTGGCACCTGAGCTAACATTTGTTGCCAATCTTCTTTTTTTTCTTCTTCTTCTTCCCCTCAAAGTCCCTAGTACATAGTTGTATATTGTAGTTGTAGGGCCTTCTAGTTGTAGCATGTGGGATGCTGCCTCAGCATGGCTTGATGAGCGGTGCCATGTCCGCGCCCAGGATCTGAACTGGCGAACTCCTGGGCGGCCAAAGCGGAGTGCACGAACTTAACCGCTCAGCCACGGGGCCGACCCCAGAGCTGGGATTTTAACCCAGGCAGAGTTTTGTTTTAAACAACTACACTGTGAAGGGGAAGTAACACAGGAGGAACACAAACACCGGAGTCAGAGAAACGTGAGTTTGAATTCCAGCTAATGAGAAGAACTAGAAATTTCAATCACCACCTGCCACACCTATAACTTTTCTAAGAACAGGCCCATCCCCCAGTTCTCTTTGTCACGCTCAGTTATGTCATTCCAGGCCTCAGCGTATTGGACCGGGGTGGACACATGACTTAAGGTGCCCCATCTGTTGGCCGGGACCCATGACTTGGATGGCCAATCAGATCTCTCTCAGGCATTTGGCTAAGAGTCTTGAACAGTGAGGATGGGCACTGAAACCCTTTGGTCATGAAACACTGTTGGGCTAGATGGCCACTTTGGGTCATGTGCAAGCCAGAGTTAGAAGGCAGTAGAGGACAAACGTGGACAAGTGGAGGATGGCCCTCAGAGATGGGGAGAACGGAGCAGGGCACAGGGAAATACAGAGATGCTTTGTGCTAGAGTGGAGGTTGTCCCTGAGAGAGGGAAAGCACACACACACACACACACACACACACACACACACACTTTTGGTGCCCCGCCCCTTCATTGGGCAGGTGCCTCTACCCTTCAAGCTTCCGTGAGTGTTGGCTGCTAATGCCTTATAGTTGTTTCTTCTCCAGAGAAACCCTTGACCTAATGGCTTCCTGGCCAGGTTGATTAATTCCCCAATCCCCAGCCACCAGCTGCCAGTGACTGACTCACATGGGGTACAAGAGGCCAGCCTTCTTGACTCAAGAGGGGACCAACCTTGTGGTGCCACTCATACTCTTGAGCTCCCTATGGGATCAGGCTAAAGCTGGTTTCTACCTGAGATGACATTTCTTGCTTAGTTTTATTCTTCCTTCTTCCTTGTCCTGCTTGCCCCCTCCCTTTCTCCTGAGAGCCTCCCTCAGTAAGTCCCTTGCACAAGCATCCCCATCTCAAGGGCATTCCCTTGATGGATGGATTCCCAAGAAACAAAGGCAGACACCTTGACTCTCAACTGCCATCCACTTTCAGGCTCCATGGAATTTGGTTTTGTTGTATTTCCTGTCCTAGGATTCTGGGTAATCTATTTTCTTTACAATAACCCCTCATTGCTTGGATTAGCATGAGGTCTCTGTTTCTTTCAGCTAAACAAGTCCAAATTGTGTGAACTTGGTCAAGTTACTCAACCACTCTCAATCTCACCCCATCTGAAAAATGGTACCCATCACTCTTCTGACCTCAGCGCTGGCTTTGGTGACTTAATAAGAGAATGCAGGTGATGGCTGCCAGCGTTGTGATTGGCTTAGAGTAGTCACTCTATTAATGAGCTCTAGTTTCTTTCCAAATATTCTCTTCCTCCCTTGTTCAAGTCATTTCAGGCTAGGGAAGCATAAAGAGAAAATATATCAGAGCACTGTCTGACTTTCAAAGCACCATGGAAATGTGGGAGTTCAAAGAGGTATGAGTTTAGAGTCCCGAAGATCCAACTTCAACTCTCTACCCATTGCTTCTCAAATTATAATGAACATCTGAGTCACCCGGGGATCTTGTTAACATGCAGACTCTGATTCAGGACGTCTGGGTGGAGCTGAGATGCTGCCTTTGTAACAGAGCTCCAGGCAGTGCTCATGCTGCTGGTCCTTGGAAGAGCAAAACTTTGAGTAGCAAAACTCTAGTCTGTCTTTTGGTTCCAGGGTGATTTTTTTCCTCTCCGAACAGTGAACCTGAATGGCAGACTCTTCCCTTTCCATTCCATTTCGCACATCCCACGAGATGTGGCTCCTGCCAATAAGGAGATCTCAGTGGTTGAGGCAGCTGGGAAAGCTGTCAGTTGTAAAGTGTGGTGTGTCCAAGGTAGAGCTGACTGTAAGGGACGTGGGAGGCTGGTGAGGGGCATTTGCTCCTGGAGAAGACATCAGGGAAGTCTCCATGGAGGAGATGAGCTGTCGGCCCATCACTATGTGTGGGTATGTTCTGATTCCTACTCCCCGCTCCTTTTTAAGCCAGGACCATGTGCTAGAACCCCAGGGCTGCTGTGATACCTTACCTGCTGTGGCCTGGACTCTGGTCTGGGTGCACTGCCTCCTGGACGAGGCTATCCACACCCGAGGCCACCATGTCCCTTTGGCCACGGCCTTGGGCCTCCCAGCTCCGTATGTATTAGAGGTCCTAGCCTGTCTCTCTCTGATCCAGGGCCTGTTTTGACTCCATCACTATAGCGAGAAGTTGAAGCAGTTCCAGACGTGAGAAAAAAGTTTGTGTTATTTCCACAATATTTAATGCATCTCCTCCTTTCATTATAATCCTGGCCAAGGCCATCGAGGTGTTCTCCTTTCCAAACTGAGACTGGTTTTCCTTGTTCGTGGCTGCCAGCAGCTGGGATAGGTTTCCTCCATCTGCTCATTTTCTCCTTCATCATTCTCTTCTCTTTGCTCTTCTTTTCTCTCGGGGTTCACAGAGTGGTGGCATTGTCTCTGAAAGGCCACTGTCAGCCTGAGTAGCCACAGGGAGGTCTCCTGCTCATTGCTAAGCCATCTTCTGTTGGCATATCTGGGAGTTTTCACGTACAGCCCAGAAGTAACTGGACAGAGAGCAGACCCTTGATGGGTTAACCTTGTCTTTAACACATGCTGAGAATCCAGATGTGCCAGACACTGCTCCATCGGTACAGCAGTAAACAAAGATGGTTCCTGCCCTGACAGTCCAGTTGGGTGTATTGTACTTTCCTTATCAGTGATGCACCTAACATACACACACATACGTGTGCACACACACACATTCTGGTCTTCAACCTCCTGAACAATCCAATCTCACTGCCTTCAGGGGAATGGCCTCTGTCCTGGGCCCAAGCAAAACAAAAGGAATTCCTAGAAACATACTTCACACCTGCCAGAATGGCTATTATCAAAAAGACAAGAAATGACAAGTGTTGGAGGGGATGTGGAGAGAAGGGAACCCTGTGCACTGTTGGTGGGAACGTGAACTGGTGTAGCCACTATGGAAAAGAGTATGGTGGTTCCTCAAAAAATTAAAAAAAAATTAAAAATAGAGCTATCACATGATCCAGCAATCCCACTTCTTTGTATATATCCAAAGGCACTGAAATCAGGATCCCAAAGAGATATCAGCACTCCCAGGTTCATTGCATTATTATTTAAAATAGCCAAGATATGGAAACAACCTAAATGTCTGCTGAAGGATGAATGGGTAAAGCAATTATGGTGTATGTATATACACACACACAATGGAATATTGTTCAGCCTTAAAAAGAAGGAAATCCTGCCATTACAACTGCATGGATGAACCTGGAGGACAGTATGCTAAGTGAAATAAGCCAGACAGAGACAAATACTATATGATCTCACCTATATGAGGAATCTAAAATAGTCAAAGTCATAGAAGTGGAGAGTAGAATGGTGGTTGCCAGAGGCTTGAGGGTAAAGGAAATGGGGAGATGTTGGTCAAAGGGTACAAAATTTCAGTTATGCAAGACGAATATATCCTAGAGATCGAATGTAAAACAATATGACTCTAGTTAACAATCTGCATTGTATACTTGAAATTTGTTAAGAGGGTAGATCTTGTATTCTCTCTCACACACACACACACACACACACACACGAAGAAGAAAACGGTAACTATGTGAGGTGGGACATGTCAATTAGCTTGATTGTGGTGATCATTTCACAATGAATACATTTGTCAAGACATCAAGTTGTACACCTTAAATATATACAATTTTAATTAGTCAATTACACCTCAATAAAGCTTTTTTTTTTTTTTAAAAGTTCACGTACTTTAGTAATTTTTTATGTGGGTGACACTTTGAGGGTAAACTGAAGGGGAGCCACAGGAAGACTTTAGTACTATTGGTCAAAGAAGAAAAACACTGGGGATTTGTTTAATGCGGAAGAGGGGACAAGCATCCTCTGAGGGTCTGCCCCTCGGTGGATGAGGGGTGCTCTTGATGGATGCCAAGGCGTCATATCTGGGCACTGCATGCTTCTGTACAGCAAGAAGGGACTCTTGCCTGAAAACTGATGGTGAATACAGACAATGCCCCAATCCCCGTGGAAAATGACTGCACTCAGCTCCCTAAATTCTGTGTTTCTCCATATTTATATATGCTGCTACCCAGTGAATACCTGATTAAGGAATGCAGCTGCCAAATGAATACATTTGTTGCTCATCAAATGGCACCATAAAGCCAGCGATGATGGGGCTTATTAAAAACCTTCTTTCACTCAGTGAAAAATCCCCCACATGTCCCAGCCGGTCTCAATATCGCAGCTAATGAAATGGGTAACCAATACACAAAGAGATGTATTCAAGAGCAAATTAACTGCCTCAGGAATATGCATCATAAAGATTGCAGCCTGGAAAATAAATAGACAGTGTATTGGGCAAATTGGCCTCGTGTTTAAGTGTTGATGGGTTGGAAATATTGGTTTAGCTTCTTGATAGAAGCAGGCAGCATGGGATCCTGGGAGGCAGACATTAGCAAGGAAAAATCAAGCCAGGGACCCTCTAATTTGCTAGAACTGGGGAATGGGTGAGAAGGAGCGAGCGAACATTTATTGAGCCATTCCCAAGTGCTGGCCCTTTATGTATGTTGCTACTTTGTCCTTACGTGATCCAAGAAGGCGGGATACCTGCATTTCTGGCCTCACCTGCCTGTGACCACATAATGAGATTACACAGAGAAATTTTGTTTTCTCTGTCTGTCCAAACTATCAGTTCACGAGCCTCTATGAGATTCTTTAATAAGAATTAACCACTCTTAAATCAGCCCCCAGACATTTCTGGGCTCTCTTGAGCCCTTGCTCATGATCTCGGAAAAAATAGAAAAAAGATTTCCCTTTGTTTTTTCTGCTCCAAATTCTCATCCTGTTATCCCGCTGCCTGTTCTGCCTTTATTCCTCTCTGAGCACCTCCCAGACCAGAGGGGAGCAGCAGCCTGCAGGCTGAGTGGCCATTCCTACTGTGGCTCCTTTTGTGAGACCCAGGGTTAGGTCTTAATGCTCTTCTCCTCTTTCCTTATCCCAGTCTACAGACACACACACGGCCTGAGGAATGTGTGTTTTGAGTCACATGGATTTTGGCCACGTAATCTAGGACAGGTCACCTGACACTCCTGAGTCCCTGTTGCCTCCCAGGAGAGTAAGGTGATATTGTCCCTCTCAAAGGGTGGTCAGGAGGAATTGATGAAATAACATGCACAAAGTTCCTGGATCGAAGATTCCCAAACACCAGGCTCTCCTGGGTCCTGATCTACTCCTTGATTTTCACAGGCCTTCCTTCATCCAGAAGGAACCAGCGAAGGGTTAACTGAAAGGGCCCACTGCAGCTGTGGGCCGGCCTCTCTACAGAAGGACTGGAATGAGCTGGTTTAACGTGCAGAGACCACAAAGAGACAAAAATCAGCTGCCCCGCGTCCTGAAACATGTACCCCTGCCCTTGATCAGGCAGCATTTTCATTATGATGTTTGCTATTTTATCAGTTTGTCTATTTCATATTAATACATTAAATATAATACTATTGTTATATTTCATTATTTTTAGCCTCATTATTATAACGATTAATTTTAAAGGGAAACTAGTGGACTGTTTGGGCTTATCTCCCGGCCCATTCCAGGCTAAGTGACCGTAAATTTCCATTCGAGGTAAATGGACTCTGAAGGGCTGCAAGGGCTGCGCACCCCATTTATTTGTTGGTCTCAGATTGGGCTTCCCCCGAAGCAGACAGGGTGTGAATGCAAGTGGCTTCCCTGGGTGCTGCTCTGAGGAAGCAACTGCAGGGGTGTGAGGAAGCCGGACTGGGAAGGCAGGGTACAGGTGCCTTATTGAGTAGGTTACTGTTATTGGCCACTGGGGAACTTCTATAGGCAGCATAGAACACACATGGGGTTATCCGTCTGAAGGGGAAAGGAGCTGGTGTGTTTCTCTACCAACTCTGGTCAGCTGTTGGTTGAAGGCTGTTCCTGGGGACATTTACTCTTCAGTATTTCCCACCTGCAGTGCGGGGGACACTAAAGGGAGAGTCGTGGATGCTTGAGTAGGAAGCCATCACCTTGCATGGGAATGGTGGGTGCCAAGGGGATGTGGGTCAGGCAGCGATGGTATCTGCACAAACTTAAAAATCCGGGATCCACAGAACATCCCTCATTTGCAATGATGTGTTTCTGTATTTGTCTTTCCCTCCAGACTAGGAGCTCTGTGAGGGCAGAGCCATGTCTTGTTTTTATCCCTACTGTCCAGCACAAACCTCTTGGTTCTCGCCCAGAATAACCCCTCAGCCAGCACTGCTGACTGACTGACTGAATGATGGAGGGAATCAGTGATTGAAGACTTGAAAATGCACAGGACAGAGACTGCAAACTCCAATGCTTACAAGAGCCAGGGGGATGGTTAAATGAGTAGCATGGTCCAGAAAGCAGAAAAACAGGAAGATGAGGGTTGTGGGGACCTGGAAGACACGTGTTTTGTCTATGGGGATGCTGCTATTCAGCTCTGAGTGACTGTCGTCCTGTGGGGATTGGACCTACAGTGGCTGAACCTCGTAGCTTTTTGAAAAAGAGAAGCCATGACTCTAGATTTTTATGTGAAATTTCTTGATTTTTAAATATGGCCAATGACATAAAATATTTTGAAAACAAGAGACAGACCCCTCAAACACATCTGGGTGATGTAACTCATTCTCAGGCACACGTGGTCACCTAGTTAGGAGACACCTAGTTAGGAGACAGTTAGGAGGCAGAGCACTTCCAGAGAGAAGTAGGGGCTTCCCAGGCTCCCAAAGGTCCCCACAGGGATGTGCCCTTGGGTGTTCAAGGATTAATAACATAAAGAATAATCTGGTAGTTTCATGTATTTCCTTAATCAGAACGAAACTTGGGTTCTCGTGCTGACTGACTAAGGGGAAAATCCTTCTATTCCCCTATCTGTAAAGTACATACCTTGAGGCCTGATCTCTTTTGTGGCAAGGTTTCATATGTTGATGAATGGGACAGTCCTTTCTAAACTCTACATACAAGCTGGATTGATGCCTTTCCCAGAACTCTCCCTGCTCCCATGGAGTCTATTTCCTTGGCTTAGGATTGTTCTAGGCTCTCTTCCCATCCCTGTCCTAAGCCTTCTGGGTCTGCTGTGGTTGTCAGGCTCCTATCTGGTGGCCTTTGTCGTGATCTGCCTGTTTTGGCCAGATGCCTGGCAGCTCCGTGGGTGGTGTGCTCAGATGTGACTTCCACCTGGGGGATGCCACCTTCTGGACCACTCAGCCTGGGTTTGCAGCCTGGAGTTCAGGAGGCAGAGAGGCAAGTAGGAAATCAGTTCCTGCTTTTGAGGAGCTCACAGCCCAGGGGAGGCAGACCCTACTCCATGATAATACAAAGGCTAAGGGTCAGTGGCATTCCTTTGTTTATCAAATTCATTCCTTTTCCTCCTGGGCATGCAGCTAGACTACATTTCCCAGACTTCCTTGCAGTTAGATGAGGTCATGTGACTAAGTTCTGACCAATGGAATGTGGGCAGAAGTCATGTAGACCAATTCCCAGCCTGGCCCATAAAATTCTCCTGTTCAGTTCTCACCACACTCTCTTTTTCACCACGTACTGGATAAATGAAGAGAACTCCAAGCACTGAGAGAAGGGTGGAGCCACAAGATGGAAACATCTTGGGTCCCTGAATAACTGTACAGAGTAAGAATTTCCACATCTCCAAATGCCCTGTGTTGTACTGTCATGTGAGAAACAACAATTATTGTGCCACTGAAATTTTGGGTTGTTTCTTGACACTAGTTAGCCTGCTCTGACTGATGCAGTGCCCTAAGGGGAAGTGTCATGCAGAATGCCTCGGGAATCCTTGGGCTTCCCTAGAGGAGGGCTCTCTGCTGGGGGAAGGGCTGGACTCTGACTCAGAGCCCATTAAGAAAGCTGAAGGCTCTCTACCAGCGCAAGGGAAGGGTGGAGCTGGGGAATTGGGCAGATCTGCTTCCATATATATTAAATTAAATGCAGTTAAAGGGATTTTGTGATGCCCCTCAAGGTGGATAGAAAGAACCTCAGGCAAGAATAATCATCCCAAGTTGTAGATGAGAGTTGCATTTTTCATCCTCTAGGCATTCCTAGTGTGATACATCTCAGTGGTGTAGGGTTGACTCTGCTCCTTCAGGGATAGCTGAAGACCGTGAGCTGCTCATGGCAAATAGTTCTACTTCTCAGAGTCCCTTTTCTTGCTTACCATGTGAACAGTTGACAGTAGGACTGAACTGCGCAAGGCAAGTCAAGATCTCTGAGCTTGAAAGTCCACCAGAAATTTCTGTCCTGCCCCTGAGGATCTGGCACGAGTGTGTGTTCTAGAGAGCATGTATTCTCTACTCAGTGCATATCTGCTGCAGAAGGAAAAGGGACATATTTCAGTCTCACATCACTTGGGGCAAATGTGTTCAGGGAGTCAGCCTCTTTGCTGGATGTTTATACCATCTATATGTTCCCCAAGGATTGGATTACAAGGCTGAGAAACCAACTCTGGCTAACTCACAAAATGGAGGCTGTTGGAGCCCTCCAGTTGGATGGGAGCTGGAGAACAAGGTGTAAGAATCAAGGCAGCTCCTGAGGGTAGGAAGCAGGAACGGTGTGGGATGGGATGGACCCCCATATTTTTTCAACTTCTTTGTCCCTCTGTTCAAGATTTAAATTTCAGGGAGGGAAGCCAGTCATACAAAGTGTGAGACTTCACAGGGTGTTCCCAAAAAGATATACGGGCCTCTAGGACCCCCAAAGTCTCCCGTGGGCATGTCCAGTTTTTGTTGATGCCTCTGCTGGACCAGAGGAGGTAGCCTTTGCCATTCTCATGAGGGTTGTCATACTCTCCAGATGTGCCCTCCTCTGTGACTGTTCTGGACACTCCAGCAACAAACCGGTAACATACAGCTGCAGTACTCTCCTGAGCAATGCCTGTGAGCCTGGGAGGCTCAGAGGTGAATTTTTTAGACATAGCATCCCTCAGCAGCTCCAAGCCTCAGAGTTGCCTGAGGTCTATTCCTGGGTGGGGATTGGCTTATCCTATTTGCTTCTTCCTTCCCCCAAAAAGGCAAACAGCCCATCCTTTAGGACGTTTTTCTTACCAATTGTGACAGGTCCTTGGCCAGGTGCCTTAGTGTCTCTTAAAATTAGCAAGTAACCCCAAGGCAATGTTTGGGCCTGGATGTGTGAGAGCGGTCTGGGCACTGATTGCTCCCGCTCATTTCACGCTGGGAAAAGGACGCATTTGTGGGCACACGAGTGACCAGATGGCTCTGAGAGGAAGTACCATTCTTCTGAGAATTTCAAGTAATTAAGGACAATAATCTCAGCAGAGCAGCATGAACCAAACTCTGAACAAAGATGCACCTGCTCAGCCTGTTGAATGCATCCGAAACAAACCCTCAGGATCTTGCTGTCTCACCAGGGCCTTCTAATGCTTCTCTGTGTGGTCACTCGGACTGTGGCATCAGGAGGCAGGCACCTCTCTGTAAACAGACTGACTCCCACATATGGGTCAGAGTGGATTTTTCAGAACAAAGTCAAATCAGAGCAAAGACCACTATGGGAGAAGAGAAGATTTTAAAAGGGCCGTCTGGTAATGTTTTACTCTCTCTTTAAACGTTCATGAATGGGATGTCCAACGGCTTATTTCTCTCCTAAGGCATTTATAGAGTATTTTCAATGTGTGAGACATTGGCGGGAAGGATAAAAACACGAATAAGGAATGAGCCCTACTCTCAGAGGAGTTATAAACTAGGGATAATGATAGTAGGTACTATTTATAGGGTTCTCTACAGTCTAAAGGCACTTTCTGTGAATGTTGTAACACTATTGATCACGGGGATTATTCATTCAGTATTTTTTGTTGAGTGTCCTGAGTGCTTCAGAAAATTGAAGCTCAGAGAGGTTAAGTCACTTTCCAAGTTCACGGAGCTTGTGAGTGAAGAGACTAAACTTGAAGTTGGATCCTCTGTCTAAACTTCTTGCCTGTCTAGCCGAGGAGACAGGTATGTATGCAAGTATACGAGGACTGTATGCATATTAGAGAAGGGGAAGGAGGAGGGTGCTAATTGTGAACGAGCCGTAGAACAACGAGAATAGCACGTGGTGTTGGGGAGAACGTGTCCTCCTTTGTCTCCCTACCTCCTTCCTCTAACCCTTTCTCCACACTGCTGCAGAAATGACCTTGCTACAGTATAAAGCTGATTGAGTCAATTCCAAGCTTAAAACCCTCCGCTGGCTTCTCATTGCCTCCATGGTAAAGTTGGTGTTGGACATTGAAGATTTACATGTTACTATTGCGTGGTCTTGTCCAGCAGTGTTTTTCCAGTGAGGGCATGGAGGAGAAAGACGGTTGATTCACCCAGGATTGGGCTATTGCCAATCGATGTGGCAGAGAGATGGAGGGACGAAGCAATATAGTGATGACAGATCGTAGGATCCAAGTGACAAAGGGAGGAAAGGGAATGCAGGAGGGGCTTGTGGAGGGGAGGAAGACTAGAGGTTGATGGATGGGAGGTCCTGAAGAGGTTAGAGAATGGTTGCCATGGGATCCCTGGACTACCAGCTGGGTGGAGAGGAGGTTTCAGGGCAATGAAGTGCATGAACTAGTGACTTTGGAGGAAGCAACCTCAGGTGATGATAAAGTTCAGGGAGCAACCCTCCCAATGGGAGACTGGTGGAATAATGCCTCCTCCCAAAGATATCCATGTCTTAACCCAAAGGAGCTGTGCACCAAAGAATGCAGGTGGCTTCCAGAAGCTGGAAAAGGCAAGACAACAGATTCTCCCCCAGAGAATCTGGAAGGGATAAAGCCTTGCTGACTCATTTTGGACTTCTGAAACCCAAGAGCTATAAGAATACATTTGTGTTGTTTTAGATCACTAAATCTGTAATTTGTTACAGCAGCAATTTGGAAACTAACAAAGTGACTAAGAGAATAAAGAAGAAAGCATTTGGATGACTCTTCACATCTTGGATTCTCTATTCCTTGACCTATCCATCATCAACTCCAATTGGAGTTTCCAGAGCTGGACTTGTGTTTCTCTAGGCAGCTCATTCCTCCACCATTCACAGCATTTATTGAATTTTAAAGCTTTCCTCACTCTCATCACTCTTCTTACCTCCTCCTCCTACCTGGCTATCAGCAGTTGACCCGCCTCCTGAAGTCACTCAGGATGAAGTCAGTGAGCTGGGACTGAAGATTGCATTGAATGAGGGAGCATTTTCAGGAGATTACAGCAAAGACGGAGAGAGGAAGGAACTTGTCTGAGTCTCAAAGGTGCAGGAATTTTTAAAGACAGAGGAGGTGTGCTGGTCTTGGCATCCTCAAGCAATGAAAAAATCATAGTTAATTTGCTCTATATGGGAAATGAGAAAGAGTATTTTTTAGATCTTTGAGAAGGAGGAAAAAAGCAAGCAGGAGGAGGAGGAGGAGGAGGAGGAGAAGGTATACGAGAGAGGACCTTCAAGATAGCAGAAGACTGGGGACCATTTGGGGTGATGGCGTAGCTGAAATGGCCTATGAGAGCAGCTGCGCCTGCGTGCAGTTTTAAGTCATTTGCCATTTTTTAATATGTCTCCTGGCCACGGCCTTCCAACATCTTTGGAAAAATGTTCTACATTCTTGCTTTTATCAGTGGGATTTTGGAAATTGAAGATGGGATTGGATTTTACCTGTGGGTTGGCTTGGTGTAGAAAAAAGACATGTACGAGGCAGGAATCCAGAGGCTGAGGTGAGCATCCATCCGTCCATCACATATGTATCCATCACTTGCCTATCATCCGTCCATCCATCTATCATCCATCCATCCATCCATTCTTCCATCCATCCTCCCATTCAAAAATTCAGTTATTCATCAAATACTCACTGAGAATCTATCACGTACTTGGCTCTGTTCTGGGTCCTGGGGGTACTGCAATGACCAAGACAGACAGGTATCCTGCTCTCAGAAGCTTCCAATCAGTATGAAAGGCAGATCTTACCCACGTAACAGAATAGATTATCAAGATTACTTCAGACTGATAAACACTATGAGGTCAGTAAAACAGGGTGGTATTATAGAGCTGTGGCTCCCGAAGTGTTGTTCCTGGACTGTTGACATTAGCACAACCTTGGAATTTATGAGAAATATAAATTCTTAGGATCCACCCCAGGCCTATTGAATTAGACACTCTGGGATTAGCCTCAGTAATCTGTGGATGTGGTGAATCAGTAATCAGGTGAATCTGATGCATGCTCATGTTTGAGATACACTGTTATGGGGAGTGACAGGGTGGTTACTTGAGTAGGGTAGTCAGGGAAGGCTTCTCAGAGGAGGTGACATTTGAGTTGCAATCTCAGCAACAAGAGAAATCTTGCCATGCAAGCCTAGAGATGTGTTCTGGGCAGAGGGAATAGTGAGTGAAAGGGCCTGAGATGGAAACAAGGTTGCGGATTTCAAGAGCCAGTGTGGCTGGAGTGTAGTGTACAATCGTGCAGATTAACTATGAAAGACAGTGCTGGGAACATTCTGGTTGCTCATTGGATATTCATTCTCTTTGTGTAGAGATAAATATATAGACATCTCTCTTCATATCAAGATATGGTTTTTGCACATTTGCATTGGAAGATATATGTTGGAATTATTTTTTAAGGTAAAAAAATTCGTTTAAATCATACAAGTAATACATATATAAATTTTCTTCATAAATGGATTTCTTGGCCTCTCATGAAGCTGCATGTTGTCTTGGGAAGGTCACTGTGGGTGAGGAGGCAAAGGCCTTGGGATCTCATCCTGTCACATTCTGGTCCCTGCACCTCTCTGGGCCCCATTTCTCCTTCTGTAAGGCCAGAAGGGGGAGAGCGTGGCAAGAACCTGCTGATCTGTGTCCTGAGTCAGAAGACCGCTGACACCTCCTTGAGGGGCATCCAGTTCCTCCTCAGCCTCCCTCAACTCTTTCCCCTCTTCTGGCTTCCACCTAGGACAGACCTGCCTGGGGCAGGGCACAGGGAAAGAGGCAAATGGGTTCCCCTGGAATTACTGTCCAGATCAAATGGTGCTTTGGAAATCTGCTTTGAATATATAGTAATGCTGGGAGCTGAAGTCCGTGCTCTTAATGGCAGTTTTCTTTATAGTTATTGCCCTGCTGCCGAGCCCAACAGTTTTATTTCTTACAACAGACGTCTTATGAAGAGAACAGTGAACAGAGCTGCAAAATCATGAGCACGGCATTTGGACTTGACTTTGCAGGACTGGGGAAGGGGCAGGGGGACCGAACACGGACCCTCTCCAGGGAGGCGGTGAAGTCCAATGGGAAGACCCTGGTGTGAATCCTTTAACTTGAGTGCATTGTCAGGCCTCTCCCAGCCCCTGTTTCCTCATCTGCCAAATGGGGATGATGCCCCTTACACTGAGTTAAATAAGATGACATGTGCCAAGCGTCTGCACACAGTAGGAGCTCAATAAATGTCAGCGATTTTCTTCCATCCCTCCCATGGAAGTGGGGAAATGGCGCTCCTCCCACGGCAGCCAGCAAGCTCCTCTTTGCCTCCAACTCCCTGGGTTTGTTTTGCTTGTGTAGTAATTAGGCACCAGCAGTTGAGAGAATCCAAACCCGCGGCATTATCTTTTTCCCAAGCTGTTTCGGTTGATAGAGGGTTGGGTGATAGATGACAGTGTGTTTATCCAGGGAAGCTGTAAAATACTCTGTCTCGTGAACACACAGAAAAGCTCATTTGTCTTGTCTTTTGTCTCCACAACCATGTAGTTCAGAAGGGACGCTCTCCTCCTGTCTCACTGGCTGCTTGCTCCTCTGAGCATGCTCTCAGATCCTCTCTGCCCACCCTTGGGGATGCTGGGGCTGCCTGGCCTCTCCCTCTTACCACGTTGTCTTCAGCAAGAGCATCCACCACGAGGGCTGTGTTGACCACTCCCACCTTGGCCTGCTCCCCTGAGCTTTACGCTGGACACCACCACCTGGATGCCCATAGGCTCTGCCCACTCAGCGTGTCTGAGATGGAAAGCACCTCCCTTCCCACACTCACTCCTTCTCTGGGTCTCAGCCCTTGGCAGCACTGGCCACCCACTGCCCAAGCCTGAAACCTGGGAGGCCATCCCGGTCGTCTCTCTCTTTCTCACCTCCACATCCCAACACCCTTCAGGTCCTGTCCATGTTCTCTCTCAAATCTCTGTCCCCACTGTCCTCAACTCAGCCCCAGCCACCACCAGCCTGGGGAAGGCTCCACCTCCTTCCACAGGGCCACAGCCAGGGGGATGGTTCTGGAACACACCCAGGCCTGCAGTCCTGAGAAAAGGGGAGGAGAGGAATCTGTGATCATCCTCAGAGGCCACGGGGGGCAGGAAGTAAACCCAGGTTTTTGAGAAAAACAAACGAATAAACAAAACCAAGCCAAAACAAACATGCTGGCCTTCAATTCTGGTGCCACTACATATTAGCTGTGTGATTTCTGACAGTATTTAACATCTCTTTGGAGTCCAATTTCTTCATTTCTGAAAAGGAGTCAATACTTCCTACCTCAAAAAGTCTCCAGGGGCCCACCTGGTGGTGTAGTGATTAAGTTCATGTGCTCCACTTTCGAGGCCTGGGGTTCGTGGGTTCGGATCCAGGGCGCGGACCTACACACCACTCGTCAAGCCGTGCTGTGGTGGTGCCCCACATACAAAATAGAGGAAGATTGGCACAGATGTTAGCTCAGGGCCAATCCTCCTCACACACACACACACACACACACACACACAAAGTTGCCATGAAGTTTAGATGAAAACTATTACCCTGTGGTAGACAGTACAAGTTTGGTAAATGTTAGGCCCTTCTCTCTGTCTTTCACTTTGAATGGTACTTTGCAGTTCTCAGAACCCTTTCTTAGATCATTTCCATTCATTCATTCCACACATATTTATTTTGTACCTACTATGAGCTGGGGTATAATGCTAGGTGCTGGGGTGTAGTGGAGACAAAACAAGTCAGACTTAGTCCCATCTCCCCTGGGGTTTATGTTTTTGGTGGGGGGAGATAGAGGAAAAGCAGATAAGAAGCAAATAATATAATATCAGGTAGTGCGAAGTGCCATGATGAAAAATCAGGTGAGATATGATAGAAGTAATGGGGACCGAAGTCCCTGTAGCTTACAGATCAGTGGGAAAGAGGGTCAATAAACAAGGCAAAGCATAATTAAAATAGTTTACTGGCTGTGGTAAGTGCTGTGAGGGAAGTAAGCTTGGTTCTGTGAAACCACAGGCAGGTTGAGAGAATTAAATATTTAAAATGTATGGGGAGCACCTTGTGTGATGGTAAATGACAGACACTCAATGACCCATTCTTTCCCTCAATAGCTCTCCACCCTGTATTTTTAATTTCTTCCTCGGGGGAATCCTACCCACCAGCATTTACACGTGTCCAAGTCTCTTTCTGCTTAGAACACACCTCTCTGCCCCAAACCCCAGGCCATCCTCCGTCTATGATCGTACCTTAGCCCCCTCAGAGAAAACTGTTCTAAAGAGTGGCTCCATTTCCTGTCTCCACTTCTACTTCCTCAATTCATTCTTCCACTCATTTCAGCTTGGCTTCTGCCCCTAGAAGTGTCTCAGAAACTGCTTTCTCTGAAGTCACCAGTGACCTCCATGGTCACGGAATCCTTTGAGTTCTCATCCTGTCTCTTGGCCACGTTCAATATCATTCTCTCTCCAATTCCCATACATACACCACCTCTCCATGTTTGTTTTTTCCCCCACCCCTCTGCTTACTCCTTCTCAGATTCCCTTGCTGACTTCTTTTCCTCTGTTGGCTCCTTAAAGGTTGAGGTGTCCCAAGACTTCATCCTGGGTCCCCTTCTCTTCTCTTCTTATACATTACTCTTGGCTCGTCTCTCTAATTTATATCCTCAGGCCAGTTTGCTCACCTGAACTCCTGGCCCAGGTTCTCAGTTCGTTCTTGGGTAACTTTGGCTGGGAAGTGCCTCAGGCATCATAAACTCAACAGGTCCAGGTTGGAATTCACCAGCATCTCCCCTACCAACCCTGCTCTTTCAATCTTCCCGTCCTGGTGAGTTTCACTACCGTCCACCTGTGGTACATGCCAGAACCCTGAAAGTCACCAGTTGCCTTGAGTCCTCCTTCACCCTGACATCTGCTGGTCATCAAGTCCTATAGATTCTACCCAATAAATCACTCTCAGATTTGTCTCTCTCTTACCACTTCCTCTGCCCCCCTTTCTAGTCCAGGCCGCCAGCCTCTCTTGACTGGACAACTGCGTAGTCTCCTCCCTGTGTCCATCTTTGTCTCCCATGATCCACTCTGAGTGCAGCAAGCAGACAGATCATCCTAAAATGGAAACTCAGTATTGTTCACTCTCCTGTTTAAAACCTTCAAGGCTCTTTATTGCCTGCAGGATAAAAACCAGACTTCTTTCCATTGCACCCACGCCCTATGGGCTTAGTTATGACCTATGTCTCTTCTCTCACCTGTCGTCTATTTTCTCTCACTCTGTGTCCAGTCACACTCAGCTTAGTCCAGGTCCTTGGACCTGCCAAGCTCTCTCTCTTGCCTAGAACGTTTTCAGCACCCTTCCTTCTGACTGGTGCTCTCTTCTCCTCCTCTTTCCAGTCTGCTGAACTGAGGAGGCATGGAAGACAAGCTGCTCCAACCCCTCCTTTTGTAGATGAGGACTCTGAAGTCCAGAGAGGAAGAGTGACCTGCTAAAGGTCACCCAGCAAGTCCAGTGTGCTTCATACTAAGCAGAAAACCTGCGCTTCTCTCCCTTTCTCAGCCATGATGAGAAGGACTCTTGGTATCATCTTGGATCCCTCCCCAAAGATTCTGGCTCTTTTTGCTGCTGAAATCAGAAAGATGAACAATGGTGAGTTTTGCCTGGAAATGGTTGGAAATAAAGCAGGGTCCCTTTGTCTTTGGCTTGCATTTCTGAGGCCGAGGCCCTGGTGACACCCTGGCTTCTCCTACCACTATTCCAGGCCCCTCATAATTCTCCTTTGACCTTTCCCCATGTCACTTCTAACACAGGCTTTCACCTGCAGACTCTCCTGTTCACTTCCTCTCACCTGGAATAGCTTGAGTTTTTCAGTGGCTGTTGGCCCAGCCTGGCTGGGAATAGATCTGGCTCATCTTTGAGACCAGGGGTACTCAGACGAGGTGTCAAATCCTGGCACCTTGAACTGAAGTGGGGTTGATGCCAGGCCAGGGTTAGTCAGTGAACCCTTGGCCACAGACTGGGCTGTTAACCAGGACGTGGACTCAGCCCTGACCCTGGCCACAGACTGAGCCCTGATCCTGGCTATAGACTCAGTCCTGACCCTAGACCCAGACACAGCTCTGACCTTGTTTCCAGACTTAGTCTTGATTCTGGTAATAGACTGGGCACTGTTCTTCATCCCAGACTGGGCCCTCACCCTGGTCATAGACTGAGCCCTGACCCTGGTCCCAGACTGATCCTTGGCCCTATTTCCAGACTGAGCACTGATCCTGGCCCCAGGCTGAGCTCTGACCATGGACTAAACCCTGCCCAGCTCACAGACTAGACCTGCAGCTGTAG
This sequence comes from Equus asinus, assembly GCF_041296235.1. Classification (NCBI taxonomy): domain Eukaryota; kingdom Metazoa; phylum Chordata; class Mammalia; order Perissodactyla; family Equidae; genus Equus; species Equus asinus. Next base: position 33,955,558 of record NC_091804.1, on the reverse strand, counting down.
ACTCATGGTGAGAGCATAGCTGACTGAGGGCAAAACTATCCCCTTAGGGGAGGAGCTGGGAATGTCTTTTCTTGGGAAAAACAGAACAGGATCAGCCTCGGGTGTTGTTATGCTTGTAGATTTTGGGGGTCACAAGCTGAAAAGGGCCAGGCTCAAAGGACTACCGCAAAGTCATACCTGGCAGAGCTTCCCAGCCAGTGTAGCTCCCAAGTGATGGAGAGATTATTCCTGGTGATATCCATCAAGCTGAGACTGAGAGCATTTCAGTGAGGAGGTGCTTTAATGACTCTTCAAGGATTTGGGGCCTAATGAAGCATACGTCAGAGGACGATTTCATCTTTCCTCATAAAACCCTCACAACAAGGAGATCAACTTCAGAATCTAAATTCATCCTGACATAAAAATGTGAGTTCAAGACAGTCCTGGATCACTGATAATTGTCTGGGGCTAATTATTGTGGCCTCAGGGGTGTTTAGGAGAAGCCAAGAGAGGGTGGGTGTGGCAGAGGGCATCCAGGGACATGCTCGGCTGTCCACTGCGAGGCTCCTGAAGGAGCTGACAATAACATTGGAGGATAAGATAAAATACGGTAAGTGTGGAGCAGAAGAAGTTCTTGCTTCTTGTGATGGGCCCATCCCCGCAAGGCGGACCTTTCTTGCCAAATCCCTCTCCAAGTGGACTAGTGGTCAGCAGATATGCCACAGCCACTTGCCTAAGAGTGAGCCCTAAAGGTGCCAGGAAACTCCTGCTTCCAAGCCACAAATGTAACAATTAGAGCTGATGAGAGCTGCTATGGAGAAAACCAAGAGGAGGCTGCAATAGAGATGATCCAGGCATGTGTGGGGGGTGGGTCACCATTCTTAGAACTGGCTCTCCAGCTCGCTAGGGGTGGAAGCAGGTGCTCCAGTCAAGGGCTCCTCTTCCTCCCTTCCACACCTTGCTGCCAGCTGGCTCAGCCACCACAGAAGCAACATCATATTCTTCTCTCAGATGCTGAATCTTGCCCATGACTTCTGTTGCAAAGATTTTCTTTCTGATGCACGAAGTCATTAATGATATTGTGGGAGAAATCATGGGCTTTGACTCGAACAAATAGAGCCCAGCCACTGATTTCAAAAGGAAACACGTTTTGTAATAATTAGATGGCAAAAAACTGGAAATGATGAGAAGCAAACTGAATGAAGCCCTGGTTGGTGCGTAATGTAATCTTTTATAGTAAATTCATGTCCATAATGTACCGCACAGTCAGCGAAGGTAAGAGATAAAGGAACGGGGCTCTCCCCCCATTTTTTCTTTCTATTAAAAGAAGACATTCTTAAGTAAGACACAGAAGCCTTAAAGGAAGAAATTAACAGATTCTACTATAGAGAATTTTTAAAAACTTAAAAACTTTTATATAGTGAAACAGAGACAAAGTTAAAACAAAGCCAAAACTGGGAGAAAATACTTGCAGCACATACAATAAAGAGCTACTGTACCAAATATATGAAGAGTTTCTGTAGATCCATAATAAAAAGACAAAGATGCAATAGAAAAGTAAGCAAAATGTGTGACCCAGTAAACTTCTAGAAGAGGAAACACTGGACTACAGTGGTGCCCATGGAGAGGCGTTGCTTAGATCTCCCTGCAAGAGAGCCTTCTATGGGGGGAAGAGCCGACTGACAGCCTGAAGCTAGAGCATCTTTGGATCCACCAGGCAGTCATGCCAGTCCATGCTTCCCCTAGGCTGTTCCCAGACAATGACCAAGCACAGTGGGGCCCTTGAACCAGGCTGTCTTAGAAACTCTGGCCTGGTTTTATTGAGGCTTTCCCAGAACTGTGCTGGGGGTCTGAGGCTCTTCCTACCCAGTGCTTCCTTCCCCCTCTCCTGTCACAAGTGTCAGACCTGCATCTTGGTCTGAAGGCTCTCGTACCTCCTCCTGCTCCCCACCCTTTGTCTTCCAGAGGCATTTCCCCCTGGAAGGCTCTTGCTTGTCTAATCCCATGTTAGCATCTGCTTTTCAGAGGACCTGAACTAACACAACTACAGACCCACATAAAAAACTATTCAGCCTTGCTCACATTAAGGAAGTGCAAATTTAAGTGTGATACTATTTTCCACAATCAAATTGATGAAGATTTTAAAAGGTTATTAATATTTTGTTTAGTAGGGGTACAAAATGAATCTCTCTCCCATATTGTGCTGAGGCCAAGGTATAAAATACACATATACTCTGAATCAGCATTTCACTTCCAGGAATCTATTCTATAGAATATTTGCATATATGTACAAAAATATATGTGTTCATTGTGGCATTACAGATCTTCCTCAGCTTATGATGGGGTTAAATCCCAATAAACCCACCAGAAGTTGACAATGTTTTAAGTCAAAAATGGATTTAATACACCTAGCCTGTGGAACATCCTAGCTTAGCTGAGCCTCCCTTAAGCGTGCTCAGAAGAGTTACATTAGCTTACAGTTGGGTAAAATCATCTAATCCAAAACCTATTTTATAATAAAGTGTTGAATATCTCGTGTAGTTTATTGAATGCTGTACTGAAAGGGAAGAACAGAATGGTTGTCTGGGTACAGTGTGGGTATAAGTGTATCGGTTGTTCACTCGCGATCGCAGGCCTGACTGGGAGCTGTGCTTGCTGCCACTGCCCAGCACCATGAGAGCATCGTACCACATATCACTAGCTCAGGAAAAGATCAAAATTCAAAATCTGAAATACTGTTTCTACTGAATGTGTATCACTTTTGTACCATCATAAAGTCAAAAAATTGTAAGTCAAACCATTGTAAGTCAGGGACTGTATTTATATTAGTAAGAAACTTGAAAATAACCAAATGTACGTTAATAAGGAACATTTACACCAATTATGGAGTGCTCACACAATATAATTTGCAGCTGTATGACATGAAAAGATGTTTGTGATGCCAAGCTCAGTGAGAAGAACAAGGAAAACTGAAGAATATATTGTATAGTGCCTTGGGGTAGGAAAACCCTTCATTAAATGCATTTATATGCATAGAAATTGGCAAATAAGCGCAAACATCTGGAAAGGTGGACTCTGAATTGCTAAGATTACTTGTCTTCGGGGAGGAGAGTGAGATTGGAGACAGCCATTGAAGGGGGTCCCTCGCTTTTTGCTCTGTTTCCTTCTTTATTGTTTAGATGTTTCACGGTGAGTGTGGATTATTATTTGTAATTAAAATGAGCAATACATAAGAAGAAAGAAAAGACCCCAGAGTGTAACTACCAAAATGAGTAGTGATCCCTTCGGGAGACCGTGTCCACATTCCAGTCTGTCTGTTCCCAGTGTTTGGACTCTCCCGGGAACAGCCTTCAGTGGCAGTTAACAGCGTAAGAAATTTTTCTCTTTCTTGTCTTTATCCTTTAAAATTACTTTTACAAAAACATTACCAGGAAGTGGGATTGCCCACCTTGGTCCTTCCCTGACTCTGAATGTCTTTTTACTATTTTCAAAAATCCACCCCCCGGTGCCAACCCCTGACTTGAAGGCCAAACACGTTGTCCCTGAAGATATTGTGGGGACACACAATAGGCTCTCTGGATTCAGTGTCCCTATCTGTGTTGGAGGAGGTTGGATGAAATGGCCTCAGTGTCTGGCTAGTGTTTTAGGATTCCGAGGCTGCTGGCACCGAGTTCCAATTCTTGGCACACTCTGGACAGCTGAAGGATCAGAGAAACCCGTCCACGGTCCTCAGCCTGGTCTTCAACAGCTCTTCCAACCTCCCCTCGCATCCCCCATACTCCAGGGTGAGCCGCCCAGCTGGGTGAACGTGCCCCTCTGTCTATGCCACCCCTCTCCATGTGCTTAAACTGCCCAAGCTTTAAGGTTCTACACTGATTCTTTTATGATCTTCTCTGATCAACTAGTTTGGATTCTCGTTGCATTTTCTCTATAGATCGTATGGTGTATAGAAGCCAAAACAGCCAGCTTTGCTCTGCTTCCAGTATGATCAAGTACTTCACATCCCACATCAGCTGGACAAAAGACACTGAACCGACACAGCGACAGACTCATAAACCCTGAAAGAAACCCAAAATATCAGGGTCCCCCATATAATAAATCCTTGAATACTTCCCTTAAACCGGGACTCTCAACAAAGACGATTTTATCCTTGATTCTTGCTGTGACGATCTCTGAAGGTACCTTTGTGCATATGACGAGAAAGTTGCTGTTTTCACGCCATGAGCAGACTAAGGTAAAGCTGGTGAGCTCGGTGACTTTACAATTGTCTTCCTTTAAGTAATTGCCGTGCTTTGGATTTGATGAGCCAGTCCTTCTGAAGCCTGACTCCCTTGCACTCTTTGCAAGTAAAATTTTCTTTCCTAGATACTTCTGTTTCTGAGTCTTCCTTTGACAGATGGGATAGCTTAATACATTAACTTGTGCTGTGTTCTCGCATTCCCTCTTCTAAGGTGGAGGGGCCTTTGTCTTCCCTGCTAAGGGAGGCTTGTGTTGGAGGATGAAAAGGAGAAGTTGCCTGGAGAGGGGTCTCTTTTCTGGTTTTCTTTTCTTGAAAACTGTGGCTCAAGGGATGTGGGGGGTAGTACAAAGTGGGGAGGGAGAGAGGCCTTCGGTGGGGCTAAAGTAGAACCAGGTGAACAGAATTGGGGATAGAGGGGCCGGCCCTGTGGGGTAGTGGTTAAGTTTGCGTGCACTGCTTTAGTGGCCCAGGGTTCACCGGCCGGGATCCTGGGTGGGGACTTACACACTGCTCGTCAAGCCATGCTGTGGTGGCATCCCACATAGAAGAGCTAGAATGACCTACAAGTAGGATATACAACTATGTACTGGGGCTTTGGGGATTAGAAAAAAAAAAGAGAAAGGTTGGCAACAGATGTTAGCTCAGGATCAATCTTCCTCACACACTCACAAAAAAAGCTATAATGTTCCTAAAAAAAAAAGCAGCAAAAGAATTGAGGGTGGGTGAGAGAGAGAGAGAGATGGAGACAAACAGCCAGACAGACACAGAGAGAGAATTCCCAAAGACCAGGATGGACTTGGTTTGGGGTTCTGTAAGGAGAAGAGAATTCCTGGGTCCAGATGGGATGGCTATGAGGGGGTTCTAAGGAGGTTGGGTGCCCAGCATTGGGAGTCTCAGTCTGGATAGAGTTTCCTGAGCTTAACTTGGCATGGAGGCAGCATTACCATCTGCCAACAAGGAGCCCCGAGGGCCTGGACAACAACCTTAACAAAGGCAACCAATGTGGACCTATGACCACTGGACATCCCCAAAGTTGGCTCTCTGTAAGACCCTTGGGATCCTCACAGGATCCTGGGGGACAAAAGGGGAATACCAAGTAGGAATTTCCTGCCAGCTCAGTAAGCTGAGACCTGGGATAAATTTGGAGAAGATAAAATTATTGTGACATTTCTTGCCTTTCTGAGCTTAACATCAGTCTCATTTCTTTCAGGATTTAGCCCCATCTATCCTGTATTGTCCCCCTGCCTGTGCGCTACCCTCCCCACAACCTCCTTCCCTCCTCATACCCTGCCACCCCAAAGGTCACCCTTTTGTTTGTCTGTCTATCCCCCTCCTGACAGTAGGACCCACCTTCATGTTCTAATTGTCTATCATGGGGCCTTGTATCCAGTAAGTGCTCAAAAAATGTTAGTTGAAATGAACTAAGCTGTGCTAAATTGTAATTCACCCGTAGTCCCAGGCCTACCACCACAATTTGAGTCTGGTTGGTATTCAACACATGTTTGCAGAATGGAGGAAGGTGAATGGGGTATTCCAAGGTGACCACTTTGGAGGACACAAGAAGAACTCAAGGTGTAAGTTCGTGTGTGTTTGTTCAAAAGCTCGTTAGTGACCTGGTTTAATCACAGGAGACTGGCGAGCAAGGGACCCGTGCATCTGTGAAACAAGCCATTTCATGCCAACCCTCGCATGGAAGCTGGTGCTGCTGGATCAATTAACCCCACGCCCTTGTCTTCCATCTGTGCTTGGATCAAGATGCGCCGCTCTGCTGTGAGCGCAAAAGGTAATATCCATCCTTCGAATGGGCTGCATGTGTGTGGGTAATTGATGGGTTCCCAGGATCCAGGGAGAGAGAGAGAGGTCCGAAATCAATTGCTCACTGTCTGCATGCAGTGGCCAACCCTTCTCGTGGCATGGGAAGAGAAGGGGTGTCAGCTGCGGCCTCTCACTAGGGACAGCAGCCGTCCAGACGGTTTGGGCCTGCCAAGTGCTGTTGAGAGAGCTTGTCCGCTGTCCTCACCCATGGCTCTTCCTCCTGGCAAAGAAACGAGTCCCGATTTGTGCCTGGGGCCACCCAGACACCTGTCGACTGGTAAAAACAAGCTGTTTTAAAAGATGACGTCAGTATGAGTATGCTAACCTCCATCTGAATTATTTTTTTTAAACTTGCTTCCAAAGTAAATGAGGCTATGGGTGACCTGAGTCTGTCATACTAGGGCACAGGATTGGGTAGCCTTAAGGGCAGCTTCTGGAATCACATTGCCTAGGTTCAAACCCTGGCTCTTCCACTTGTCAACTGGGAGCTCTTGGGCTTACTTAGCCTCTCTGGGACTCAGTTTCTCCATCTGTAAACTGGGAATAATATTAATGCTTAACTCAGACCCTTGTGGAGGGTTAGTTGAGATCATCCATGGGACAATGTTCAGCTTGGTGCTGTTACAGTTCCAGTGGGAACACTGATGCGTTGAATGGATGATTTTGAAGATGTATGATCTCTGAGAGTTTAGTGTCTGTCTCCTTTGCTAGACTAACAGTTCCATGAGGGCTGTGCCTATGGCTGTCTCGTTTACAGCTGGACCCTCAGAACTTGGCATTAAGTCTGGTTCAGAGAAGGCATTCAAAAAATATCTGTTTCAGGGAGGAGAGAAGAAAGGTGATGTGGGCATGAGCCAGGGATGCAGAGAGGGCCAGGGCAGCCCTAGGGTTTGGGGTGGTAGGAATTAGCTCAAGGTATCCAGCCACAGCTACACTGTCAGTCCCAGCAGGGAACTGGAGCGAAACCCTGAGACAGGGTTCAAGGCGCCAGTCATAGACGCTGTGTGGACGGGTGATCTTGGGCAGCTTTCTCCCCTGGCACACTGAGTTGGGTGTGTGGGCAACAGACCCAGGCTAGCGCAGCATGAGCGTCTGTTTGGCTGGGTCCCAGCGTCCACATGGCTGGACATCAGTGTGGGCATCTGGGCAGGTCTGCAGCAGGCAGAGAACAGTGTCAGCCACGGGATGCACCAGCTCCCAAGATGGTTAGCGAGGGCTTCTGGAAACTCACACCAGCTTTGGAGTCAAACACATACGGGTACAGATCCCATTCTCGCCTTTGTGACCTAGGCAAATCAACTCCTAAAGCTTAGTCTCCTCATCTGTAAAAGGGGAACTGTGATGCCAGCCTCACAAGACGTGCCGTTGACACGAAGAAATGTGTGTAAACTTCCCAGTGCAGTGTAGAGCAGATGCTTCACGAGCACTACTTTTCTACCTTCTCCCTTTTGGGGATCATTGAAAAGGCAATAACTCATTTTTTGGTTCCACTGGAAGGAAACAAAGCACTTTGCAGACGTCTTGATTTGGGAGCAATGAGTGATCGACCCACCAATTCACTGTGGGAATTCAGTGATTATTTTTGAATATGTGGAGTTTTTAGGTTCCCGCGGCTTCCTTGACTGGAAAGCAAAGCCGGCACCAGCTTCTGACAGTTCCTGTAATTACCTTTCAGTGAATCAAACTGAGGTTTGTCTTTGTGCCCGTGACTGGCGTGGGCTTTGCTGCCCCTCACCCTCCACACCCACATTTGAAGGTAGCAGCTAATTATGATTTATGGCGCTGTCTGGTTGAAGCTGGCTTGCTTGCTCCGAGTAGGGCGGTACAGGTCGCCCTTTTCTCTGTCAGACGGCAGTAAGGAGATTCAAAGATGGCATGGCCCCCCATGATCGAAGGGACCAGCAACTTTATTATTAAAAATAAATAACATCTAGGGATATGCACTAATGCTGAGTTGCTGACAACCTATAATTCTCCTGGCAGTGGCAAGGTGTATTTTTCTTTTAGAGTTTTGTTACGAAGTGATTTTCAAGGGGGCGCTGTGTACACTGAAGCTGTGAATTGAGGCTATCTTTTCTATTCTATGGGGGCAGAGGAGGGAGCCTGGGGGCTTCTATCACTAATGGGGCTGTGTATGTGTACGGAGGTTGTTAACCCTTCCAAGACCAACAGGGTATTCTAAATACCAACTCCCTGACCTCCAAGAGTCTATACTTCCATCCATCTATTGAACCATTAATCCATCCATCCACTGATGCATCCCTGCATCCATCCATTCGTCCATCATTTATCCAACTCTTTATCCAATTCATCCATCCATGGTTCCAACCAGTATTTATCAAACACCTTTCTCGAGATTCTGGAGATGATGATGATAATAATAATGATAAAAACATCAGCTCCTAAGCATTATCCAGAGGGGGAGAATCTGGTACATTAACTGCAGGGCCAGGCTCTGGGCTAAGCACGTTGCGTGCCTCGTTTGATCTTCACCACAACTCTTTGACTTAGGGACTGTTATTATCACCCTCATCTTACAGCAAGTAGAGGAAATAGTGGCTGACGAAGGTTAAATGGAGTCACTAACATTCAGTCTAACACATGCCGACCCGGGAACTGAATTCAGTCAAGTTGATTCCAGAGCCCACGCTCTTGCCCACTGCCTCCCAGCATCTCCCTTTGGTTGACCCACATCTCACGAGCCAGCATCTGCAGTGTGGGTTCAGGGATGTCGCCTAGGTTTGTCACTAGAGGCTCTGTCTCTACTTTGGGCTCCTTTTGGTCAATTTGATGGGATTCAGAGAGTCGAGTTTTGTGAACATGCTGTCATTCTGCAGTAATAACATTAGTCATAGTAATAATAATAGTAACAATCATAACAACTAACATGTGTAAGTCACATACATAAGTAACATGTTCTTATCTGTAAGCTCTGGTCTAAGTGGTTTAAAAGTAGTAGCTACTTTACTCCTCACATCAACCCTGTGATCTTTCTTCATCAAATCGCTATGATTACTCTTATTTTATACAAGAGGAAACTGCGGTACTGGGAGGTTAAGCAATTTGCCAGCTTTCTAGAAGTCTTCTTGTAACATTTGGGGATGCATTTGGCTGCAAATAACAGAAAAATCTGTTGTATGTTTTTTTAGTAGCTTCATAAGATTGTGCAACCATCACCACTATCTAATTCTAGAACATTTTTTATCACCCCCCCAATGAAACCCTGTACCTGTTAGCAGTCACTCCCCATCCCTCCCTCCCTCTACCCCATGGAAAGACACAAAAGGCCACCTATTGTATGATTCTATGCTATGAAATGTGCAGAATAGGCAAATCTTAGAATCTATTTTTAAAGAAGATAGCCATGAGGATATTCATGTTTATGTTTCTTCTTGGTGAGGAAGATGGAGATATTTGCATTCTTTCTTCTAATCCCTATTAAAATCAACAGTATTTGCCTGGGGAAGCCATGTTGTTTGAGGCTTGGTAGAAACAGAGGAGAAGGTCAAGTGTGGGAATCAAACCAACAGTAGGACCCATGGTGAACTTCGTCGCTGTCTTCAAGATGATGGTGCGTCATGACTCTGCGACATATCAGGAATGGCTAAAAGAACTGAGACTGCTGAGCCAGATGGAAAGAAGACTCAGGGGAGATATTCAAAGGGCTGTCATGGAAGGGAAATATAGTATCATGAACATAGTGGGAATTTTGGAGGCTCACAGATGTGGATTTAAATTCTGGCTCTGCCACTTACTAGCTACTGCATCTTAAGTGTATTTCTCTCTCTTAGTGTCAATTTCCTCTTTGGTAAAATGGAGATAACTACAGAATGGTAAGATTACTGAAAGAATTAAATAACTTGTAAAATAGATTTTATTCATCTCTTCTATGTGTCTGCTGAGGGCAAAGCTGTTAACTGTTCATTTACAAGGTATTTGTTAAATCCTTGTTGAAAGAAAGGCCTCGGTTAGACAGGGGACAATCATGTGGAAGAAGACAAAGAAAGAGCCATCTATTTGTTGAGTGACTATGACACAAGGTGAGATATGTTGCTTCATTGGATGCCTTAAGAGGGACTAGGAGGCTACTGAGAAAGCTGTGGAAGACCCTGGAAGTCTCAGGAACATTCTCACTCAGTGGTTCCTCCAAGCCAAGTCCTTAAGTGTGAATAGAGTTCTCCCAAGAAGAAAGGAAGCACAAGCATTGTAGGTGAGAGGACAACATAGGTAAAGGCAAAGAGGCACGAAAACACCGTGCTTCTAGGGAATGATGAGAGGTTTGGAGGGGCTGGCTGCGGAAAACTGGGGGCAGTAGCGGTGGGAACGGGAGTTGAGAGGTGAGTCAGAGAAGATATGAAAGATACTCAAGTATTAGGCCTTGGAGGGTGGCTTTTCTCTCTCTCGAAAGTCTTGTAAGACTTTAAGGGAATGATATGTGGTGGAACTCTGGAGCTGATAATGAAGGCAGAGGCCCCAGAGGCAGCGAGACCAACTAGGAGGCCACTTCTCAGTTTAGGGGAAGAGAATGAGCTTGGGTTAGTAGTGGAAATACTTAGGAAACCAGCAAAGGTAACTTGGAGAAGGCTCAGGGTAGGTTTGTGGGACAAGAACATATCCAGGATGGATTTTCCAAGAATCCACAGGGTGATAGTGACAGAGGTGGGACCGGAACTCAGAAGCCCTGCTTTCCTGAATGGTGTCGTGTGGTCAGAGAGACATGAATCTAAATTGCAGCACTGGCACTGGCTATGTGACTTTGGGCAAGCCTCTTCTCCTCTCTGAGCTCAATTTCCTCATCTCTAAAGCATGAATGATAATATCCACTCCATTGTATGAAGATTAAACAAGATTCTTTGATGCAGAATCTACAAATTGGAGGTCTGCTTGACTGTCGGCATCCATGCAACATTTAACTTTCAAGAATATTTTTGAGCACTGTTCTAGGTGTTATGGATAAATCAGAGATCGAAACAGATAAAAGGAAAAAACTTGAGTGCTTACAAATTAAATTAATTGCTGACTTTTAAAAACCAGGAGCTTTCACCAAAAAAGTCTGAATTTTAGATTTTTCTTAAAAAACTAGAAGATATGGCCTCTCTGAGTCAATGTTTCCATGGGAAACAATGGTCTGGAGGTGAGTAGTGACCATTCCCTTTAGTCAGAGCACTTACTCTGCAGTTTCCCACAGTCCTCACTATTCCCTATTGTTATCCCCGCTTGCTTCACACATTGGTATCACCTGCGGGCATCTGAGTTTATGACACCTGGTTTGGTCCAAGTATTGGTTCATAGTAGACTGTTGCGTTTCAGAGGCTGGAAGCATGAAGACCATGTGGGATGTTGTTAAATAGTCCAAGGGCTTGCACTTGTTTAGAGGCTATGGGGATGGGGAGGACAGGATAGGTATGAGGGAGATACCAATCGTAAAAAGTCATCACCTGGAAACCAAAGAGACCTGAGAGAGAGCGGGATGAGTCCAAAGTCATCTCAGCTTTCCAGCCCCGGTAGGAGAGTGATTGGAGGGGGCGGGCACTGGAAGGTGAGAAATTGGAAGGATGTGAGAAAACATGACCCTGGGCCCTAATCCTAACCCCCCATCCTCCCCCCTAAGAAAACCCCCTCCCTGGAGGCTGCCTTAGCTTTGTTCATTTCCCCAGAGCTGTGCAGACACGCTCAGCAGGATTTGTTTATGTTCTCTTCAGATGTCCTGGACCCATGCAAATGCTCAGGTCACCAGGAGCGATGCCAAGAATCTTGACTTCTCCATAGCTTTGATTGTTGTGTTGTAACTGCAGACAGGCCAGTGCCTTTTGCATTTCTTGTCTGCCACGCCCACCTGAGCAGATGCCAAGGGGCTCAGGCCTGGGCTGGGGGCTGAGCTTTGGCGCCTGTCCATGGCACCACTCACTGCAGGTTTTCTGGCCAGCACTTACTCCCCATCTTTGGGAGCTGGTCCATTGCTTACAGCGGAGGGAATTTTCCTTCTGTTATTTCCTTCATGATTGCTTCTCCTCCATCTGTCCTGTTCACTCCTTCTAGAATTCCAAATGAGAGCTTCCTGAGCCTCCAGGATTCATTCTCCATTGCTACTCTCTTATCTCATCATACTCATCTTTCCATCCCTTTCCTCTGAATTTGGGGAATTCACTCACACTGATTTTCCAAAAGACCAATTCGGCTTTTGACTGTACCCAATCCATTGTTTGGCCTTCACTACATTTAGATACTTTGATGATCATATTTCCTTTTCCTACTGAAAGTATTTTCTGATTTCATAGCTTTTTGTTCATAGATGCAATGTTTATTTTGTTTTGCTCAGTCTTGTCTCGTTTTTATGTTTTGTCTTGGAACAATTTTAGATTTACAATAAAGATGCAAAGACATGACAGAGAGTTCTCATGTACCCTTCACCCAGACTCCCCCAGTGTTAACACCTGGCAGTGAGGTTTCGGATCATATTGCATGTATTTAGGAGAGATTTCCTAAAGGTTTCTCAAATGGAGATGCAGGAAAACATTTGCAGAATTGAGCTGTTGTTTTCACCACTAAATCTTTTCTTACGGTAGGTGATTTTTCTTTATTTTCTTATTCTTAGGAAGATCTATGTTTGCCCAAGACTGAGATGGGTTCTATCAGATATTGTAAGGGTCTCTGCTCAAATAGTTCCCAAAGAAATAGAAGTAGAGTGCGCGAGCGAGTGTGTGTGTGGTAGGGTGGAGGCATTTAAAGCGGTTTCCCCTCCTGGGTGGATCCTTTCCTATTTTCAGATTAGTTTGACAGTAGCTGAGACAACAGTATCGTCCCTGATGGGCTCCACTGCCCGCTCTAGGACCCACTGTGGCAATGGCGCTGCTTTATTTGACACACCACCCGCAGCTTCAGAAGGATTGGGGTTAACTCCCTGCTTAGTTTGGGTTTCTCCAGATCCTGAGTAAAAATTTAAGTGCAGGTAGTTTATTTGAGAGGTGATTTCAGCAGACACCAGCTACAGGGAGTGAGGAAGTGAGACAGGGAGGGAAAGGCAGCCAGTACAAGGTGCCTAATGAAGCAGGTTACCACCAGGGAACTCTGGGGACCGGCAGAGAGCATGTGCCTCTGAGTTCTCCTGCCTGAGAGGTGAAGGAGCTGAAGTATTTATACACCCTGCTTCCAGGGGCTTGACACTTTCAGTTTATGTCACACAGACGGCTCTGGCTCTGGGGGTCCGAGAGAGTCCTCAGGCAAAACGTTGCAAGTGGTGGTGGCTGGAAGTCGGGTGGGCATGCAGGGAGGGAAGGAAGTGCCCAGAGGACAGGGGCAGGGCCCTGACAGCACCTGTGCTCTGTGCTTCATCTACGCTTGGCGCTGTCCCCACACCTCTTGGGGGGGAAGATGTGTCCCTTACCAAATGTCTCATGTCTCAACTTTTTCTCCAGCCCCTTACACTCTGGGCTTTTCTTGTTTGGGTGGGGGGAGAAAGCAGGGACTCCAGTTCTGCCAGAGATCTACCCTGCCTGCTTTCTGGATGGGCTTTTTCCTTGGCTTATTTTGAATTGGGAGTGGGCCAGTGTTCTCCTCAATCTGGTGTCACTTACACTGCGTCCCGTAGACATTCCATGATGATTCTGGCTTGTTGAGAGCACCCATCCAGGTTTTCTAACATGGAGAGAGCTTCTTCCCTTTTATCACATTTGTAGATTTCTTTGTTCATTTCTATTGGTAGACTGGACGAAACGGATTTAAACACATAGGCTCAAACTAGCATCTCAAATCCAAGTATGACTTCTTCCCGAAAGGTATTCTCAACGCATTATCTTGGGGGCATCTGAACTTATGCGTGTTTAATTTAATAACAGTTATAAAAAAAGTAGTAAGAAGAAGTAGCTGAATTATTCACTTGGTTCAAAGACCATTTGTGTTTCCCCAACATTAACTTCCTGTACTTAAACTGACAAACCCTAGACAAATGCAATAATTTCTTCACATTTCACCGTGATCAGCTCTTTACTTCTAACAGCAACAATTGTGTTTCTCATTAACTTGTCCACTGCTGATCCTTGGAGTGTTTGAGTCTTAAAAAAAATTGTAAGAAACTGTCAGAGCTCCTGGAAGAGACTGAAGAAGTAAAGAAATAGCTGTTGTGGTTTTCTCCTGGAGAAAAGGATGCTGTTAAGGTCTTGAGCTAAAATTTCACCAAGTCTTCCTCCTCTGCTGTTGCTGCTAAATCTCATCTATGCTATTTGCAGTTGGTGCTGCTTTGGCATGCAATGGTAATGGGTGGAGAGGACAGCCTTTAGTGGGAAGCTTAAGAGAAGACGGGGGCTCTAGCAGGTCCGGAGTACAAAGAGGGAAGTTGGGATTTAAAACCAAGAGTTTTGGGATGACTTCCTGTGACGTCACATGAACCTAGCATCATTGGCTGAGTTGATGTCAGAGTGAGATCCCCAATGTTACTCCAGTTCATACCAGAGTGGAAAGTTGCAGCTTCTTGAATGTTACAGACAGTGGCCAAGCCCATTTCCTCTTCTTTCTGGACACATAGATAGACTGCATTTTTCAAGCTCTCTTGCAGCTGTATGTGGCCACATAGCTGATGGAGTGTGAATGGAGTGATGGGCGCTGCTTCCAGGTCAGGTCCATAAAAGCCCCCCATCCGTGTCCTCGCTACATTGATGCCCTACAGGGGAACATGGAGATCTTGGAAGCTATGTGATGAAGACGGCTTCTATCCACAAGAGAAAAGGAGCCTGGGTCCCTGAATCACCACTTGGAGGAGAGGCATCTGCTGATCCAAAGACCTCTTTTATCTTTACGTGAAGGGAAATAAATTTATATTGAGTTTGAGCTACTATATATATTTTACAGTAGCTAATGTTGTCTTGACTAATATACTCAGGGTCTGGAGGCAGACCAGAGAGCGCTAGAATTAGAGTCTGTGCTCTAATCTCTGTCTGAGGCCACTTCTTGAGGCACCGGAACTGGGACAGCAGAAATGAGGAGTGGTCGAGAAAGCAGGTGCAGAGATGGGATTTTGGAGCAGGATCACCAGTGCCTGCTGGCAACAAGGACTGCATCCCTGGTGATGGGTGAAGCACAGAGAGCTCCTGACATAAGGGAGCAGTGCAAGTGCGAACATGCTCACCATTGGTGAGCTGGGATGGTATTCCTGGAAGAGAAAGCACTAGGTGGCGCAGGGTATCAGGAATTTGAGAAATGGGGGCAAATGGTGTCTGTTAACTCAGGGGAATTGGACGGCTGTTGCTAAGCTCGGTTGACACATTGGAAAAAGATAAGGAAAGACTTCGAGTGATTAATGGGCAATTAAAAGCGAAGTGTGAAAGTCAGAGGCCCTTCTGGGTAACAAGGAAAGGAACTCTCCTGAAAACTGAGGGCAGAGAAAGCTGAGGCCTGGGCCCAGGACTTCGTCATGAGAGCAGCAGAAGATAGATTTCCAGCGCAGCCTCATCTGCTGTGCCACAGTGAGGGCCCTGACTGGGAAAGAATAGGATCGTGACACGTGTGAGTTGATGTACCCCCAGATCTTGAATTCCCAGATTCCCCCAAACTGTCTGAGTCTGTAGAAATCTCAACATGACCCAGCAGGTTTCTGCTGTGCCTGGTAAGGGAGGAAACAGAATGTGCCCCACAGGCGCTGCAGGACCTGGTAAGCGTGTGCCCCAGGAACCCGGCGAGTGCGTGTGGGACCGAGTTCTGAGAGTGCGGGGTCACGGGGAGGAAAGCAGTGCTGGATAACAGAGTTTACTGCGTTGGGAGCCCTCTCCTGGGAACAGCATTTAACACTGTGGTGAGGACCCTGAGAAATGTGCAAGCATGCTATTAACAGGGCTTCTAGAAGCATGACAAAAGCCATGTGGACTGTGGTGGGGGGGGGGGAGAGTGGGGGCTCTGACGTGCCGCCTGGATCCCCACTCAGGAGGGATGGACTTATTCCTCTGGCCGTCGGGGGTGCTGCTGGCTGTCAGCCCTGAGCTCTTTGTCCTCTGCAGAACTATGTTGGCTGAAAAGCATCACCTTTCTCTCTAAGTCAGGTCCCCTGCCCAGGGCAGCCTGTACTGGCATATGTATATGGAAACCTGTCCCTCTTCCTTGACTCGGGACAGCCCTTAAGGGTCACCTTCAGAGCACCCTGTGGAGCTCGCCAGTCCAGCTCCTCTCCCTGCTCAGTCCTGCTGCCTTCCCCAGGGAGTGATCCCAGGAGCGTTTGTTACTCTCTGTCTCAGAGGTTGCTTCCTGGGGAACCCGACCCTCTACAACCGCTCAGGAAGGGTGCTCAGGACAGACTGACATCATGCCTCTGGGTGAGTCCAACGTAGCTGCTCTTCCTGCAGCACTGGAACAGGCCACTGGTTCAAGGGCCTCATGTGAAGAAACGTGTATCCTCAAGCCCTGGAGTCCTCATCAATGCAGAGAGATGCCCACACCTTGAAAGGCTCAAGGGGATAGAGACCAACCAAGGGGATGGCAGATTCACACCCCCAACTTATGCCCGTTTTGGAGCCTGTGCTCAATGAGCGAAAGGTTGACAGTGGTGGTCTGAAGTCATGCTAAAGCTGATCACAGACAGTAGTTATCTATCCACGTGTCCATGCACCCACCCATGCATCCATCCATGCATTCACCATGCATCCGTCTATGTGTCTCTTCATTCTAAGCACATATACTGATAAGTACTGTGCTCAAGGCTCAGCGCTGGGCACAGGGGCTTATGAGACGAACAGACTCAGGGCCTATCCTCAAGGGTCTCACAGTCTAGGGGAGGAGAAAGATGCATTCCCAGGTCCAGGGCAGTGTGATAAGAGTAACTCAGGGAGCTCCATGAGCCTGGAAGACAAAGGGACCATGCTGCCTGTGTCTTCCCAGGGGAAGGCGTGGCTGAGCCTGGCCTGGAAGGGCGAGTAGGAGTTTCACAGGTGGGAAATGGGAGGTCAGTGGTGCTTCTGTGAAAGGAAATGGCACCTTCAAAGCCAAGCTTCCCTGGCGCAAGATCAAGACACAGTGAGGCAGAGAGGGAGAGACAAGAGGCTGGGCTGGCGGGCAGGAGAGTGTCACATTGGGCTGTTTGGACTTTATCCTGTGCATGGTTGGGGCTGGAGGCAACCTTTGGGGGGATGGAATAAGGGAGTTAAACACAATGTGAAGAATGGGCAATGAGAAGTTGAGGACATGCTGGGCGACCACTGGTAGGTCGCCCTACCGAGGATCCACTTTAACGTCACGTCTCATCCATTTGACACGTGAACAGTTTCGAACTGAGTGTGGGATTCGTGTTTTTCTTTTCTGAATTCCATTGTTAGGTAGGAGGCCACTGGACACAATGGAAGTAAAATGTAGATGGGCCGGAAAGAGAGGGAGGGCGCTGGAGGTGCTCAGGAGGCAGAACCGACAGAACCTGGTTATACCAGCTGTAGAAGGGGGAGGGAAAGTCAAGCCCAGGGTCCTTTTGGTGTTTCTCTCTTATGAGGCTGAGGACACAATGATGCCAGAAATTGAGAAGGAGATCACGGGACATCCAGGTTCATTTGAGGGAGAAAGTAAGGGGCTAACCCTGTCTCTGGGAAGATTCCAGCTGGCTCCTCTTAGAGGGGAGTACAGAACTCTGCACACAGCACCTCAGCATGCTCCAAATAATATGCAGGCCCTCTCACCTCTCTTGTCCTAGCGCCATCCTTGTGTTTATGTGGCCTGACCTAAAATTAGACACTTTGGGTGTTCAAGTTGCACCGAGGATCCTCTTTAATGTCACATTTCATCCATTTGACATGTGAATAGTTTTTGAACTGAGTGTGGGATCCGTGTTTTCCTTTTCTGAATTCCATTGTTCGGTTTGGCCCACCACCCCAACCTGGCAAGACTTTCCTGAAACCTGATTCTGTCATTCAACGCGTGTGGGAGAAAATTCATCCTAACAGTTTAAGGCTGAATCCCAGGATTTTGAGCAGCTCCTCAGGCCCTTTTAGAGCCGTTTGATTGCTCGAGGTTAGGGTGGGTGGGGAGCAGTTAGGGGACCATTGAGGTAAATGTCTTGTTCTGTAACGATTTTGTGAAAAGCTGAGATTGGATTTATGTGTGTGTGAGATACAGAACCAAAACCTAAAAAAAAAAAAAAAAGAAAAAAAGAGAGAGAAAGATGAAGCAGGTAAGATGCCCAACCCTCAGTCAGTTTTAACTCATTGTGTATCTCAAGTTCTGAGCAAAGATTCAAGTCAACTGTCATTTTCCAGGCTGGTTCCATCATCTCGGCTTCACTGGGGCCTGTGCCCAGTTGATCTGGGCCAACACTCCCTGCTGTTTCCACCTTAGGGACTCTGTGCTTGGCCTGGGGCACCAAGAATGAGTCTGCCCACCGCCTGCCCCCTCGGAGTTCGTGGGCTGTAGGAGAGGTACTTGATGACTCTCGGGGGTCTCCTTGACTTCCATCCCGGCCGTGTCGTGGAACTCAGCCCTAGAGGCAGCCGGGGTCCAGAGACAAGCTGGACAGACCAGGTCACTGACTTGCGGTATGGCTCTTGTTCTTTGAGCCTCAAATTTCACCAGCAATGAAATGGAAATAATCTGTGTGTCACAGATGCATGAGGATTAAATGATATATTTGAGCTAAATGAGTGAGCACCTGGGATTTGATGTGTCCAGAGGATGGAGGTAAAGGTGGAAGGATAGGCATGCCAGGGTCCTATCCATACACGGGTTCTAGGAGCCTCTTGGGAGATGCCTTCCAGATTCACAAGTCTGGATTGGAGATGATGGACCAAACCAGAGAGGAGCTTCTGAGCCCAACATGGTGTCTGTCACCAAGCAGGTCCCCAGCTCAACTTAAAGGCCATTTGTAAGGTTTTTGGAAAGGTAGCTAGACTAAGACTGCCAGGAAATTCTACAGGCCAGGATGCCAGGAGTCTGCAGCTTTCATGCCAACAGCTCCTACAAGAAGCGGAGCTGATGCTCCCTGTGCAGATGCCAGCCCCTTCCCATAGGAGATGCCCCACAGAGCCAGGTGGAGCCCTGGACGCTAGTGGCAGGTGCAGATGGGATGACTGCAGCCAGCCTGGCTCCAGAAGAGGGGATTGGCAGCCGTGGCAGAGTAGCAAGGAACACCCTCTGGGGATGCTCAGAAATGTTTACGAGAACTTCCAGGTGGGCAGGGCTCCTGAAGAGCATGGGCAGGAAGTCAGGGCAAGATAGGAGACGTGAAGTTCTTTTTGTGATTTTTGTTTTTTATTGTGGTGAGTGATAAACGAGAAATTTTAACCATTTTAAAGTGTACAATTCAGTGGCATTATGTAATTCACAAGGTTGTATGACCATCATCATTCTCTAGTTCCGAAACATTTTCATCATCCCCATTAGTAGTCACTCCCCACTCTCCCCACCCCGCCCAGCCGCTGTCAACCACTCATCTGCTCTCTGTCTCTAGGCATTTGTCCATCCTGGACATTTCACATAACTGGAACAGTACATATATGGCTTTTTGTGCCTGGCATCTTTCACTCGGCATAATGTTTCTGAGGTTCATCCATGTTGTAGCACGGATCAGTACTTCATTCTTTTTTAATCTCATGCTGCACAGAGTCTGCTACACCAGACACACAGATAAAACCCATCCCTCCTCCTTCCCCCTTTTGCAAATGTACTTCCACCCGTTGTCACACCAGGGTCCTCTCGGACGGAAGGGAGGTGCGCCGGGGCTGAGCTTGCGCATAATAGGGGTGCAGGCGCTGGGATGTTCCTTTCTCTCGGAGGGCGTGTGGAATCCGGCTCCGGGCCGGCGCTAACCCGGTGCGCTGCCAGGGGGCAGCACGTTCCCGCGGAGCCTGCGCGGTCTCGGACGCGCCGATGTTTACGAGCTGTTTGCCTCCGAGCGCGTTCCCCGCCTTTCCATCCTGCGTGTTTCGTATGTTCTGCTGTAGCCAAACAAATCGTCCGGGCTTAATTTCTGAGAAATCATTGTCAAGAATTGCTGAACCAGTTTAATTCTAAAGCACATATTTATACGGGGCTTCAAAACTCACATCTCTGCCCGCCATTGCAAATGGAAGGGAGAAAAAGTCTCATCAGGAATGAGATTAGGTCTGAGCAGGGGAGGGCAGCGGGAAGACGTGCATTTGGTGAAACCCACTCCGGAAGCGCAGCGCTGATGGAAAAGGGGTCGAGGGTCGCAACCAACCTTGGGCTCAGATTCGTGGACAAGCTGGTTTGCAAAAATGATGTGTGAGAGGCGCTGGGGGCTGTGTGTCTCTTGGGACATCCGGGGCTTCAGGTGAAGCGGCCTGTTTAGTTACTGTTGACTGGTCCTGCCACTGGGAGATGCCAGCCTGCCACCCTCTCCCCTTGCCACCCAGTGGGAGTCACCGTGTTCCTGTCTCCCTGCCCTGTGCAGGTGCCTGCCCTCAGCTCAGGTTGAAGTGGGCAGGTAAGGTTGGTCACGTGGCAGGAGGCGGTTGGAGCCCCTACCCCAGAAGAAAGAAGGCAGGGAGATTCTTGCTAAAGGAGGTCCCCTGCCCCACTGTGCTAGCTCGTCTTCCTCAGGTGCAGGTCGGGTGCAGGCACCAGCTTCCCAGGGCGGTGTTGACAAGCTGTTAGTGTGGCCCAGTGAAGGCAGAGCCACTCTGCCCTGGATTCAGGATGGAGGGTGAAAGAGGAAGGGAAGGAAGGCTTGGGCTTAAAGACAGCAGAGCTTCTAGTCTAGACTTGCTGTGTGATCTTGGCAAGTCCCTGCCCCTCTCTGGGCCTCAGTGTCCTCATCTGTAAAATGATTGCATTGGACCCATTCAGATTCAGAAACAAACATGACTGAGCAGCTTTTATATACCAGACCCTGTGCTAGCTCACACTTTCAAAATGTTGTTTAACTCTCAAATCAGACCCCCAGGGAATCATATGATTCCCATTTTACAGATGTGGAAGTGGGGGCTTAGAGAGGGATGTCACAGTGATGGCAGGAACTGTGGGCCCTGCATCTCCTTCTGAGGTCATGAGGCAGCTTGGCACTGACCCCTGTGTCTCCAAGCATGTACCGTGCTGGGGACCTCGAGCATGCCTCCTGCCTGGAAGCCATAGAATGAAGCAGGTTTGGGCCCTGGAGACTCGTGGCCGCCATGACTTCACAAGGTTTATCTTAGAAATCTTTACTGCAAAAGTCAGCCTCATTCACAGTGTCCCATACAAAGTTATCAAACCTTCAAAGAAAAGAAAGGATAAATCTACATGACATTCTTTGACACATGAGGCAGTATAGCTCCGTGAACGTAAGCTTTTGGACTCAGAGAGGCCTCTGTTCAAATCTCAGCTCTGCCACTTACCGGCAGTGTGGCCTTGGGCAAGTTGTCCAACCTCTCTGTGCCTGAGATTTCTCCTTTATAAAATGGGGATGATAATAATGATGGAACTACCTTATGGGAATTTGGTGGGATAATCTCAGTAAACTGTACCTTATTTAATGTACATACAGGGTTGAATGAGAAATCTGAGGTTTATACCTCATGTCAACTGAAATCCACAACACACATGAAACGTTGTAACACCTGTAACAGCCCACCCTGAAGAGACAAGGAGTGAAAGGGCTGGGGATGGGTAGGTCTGGAGTCTGGGGTGTGTGTAATTCACTCTAGACTTTTCAAGGCATTGACCATAGGAATGAAGAGTGGGCTCCCTCGTTCGGCTCAGCAACCTTCGACTTTATTTATTAAGCCCTGCTTTGTGTTTAATCTTTCTTTTTGTGGCGACACAGCAAAACACCATAATTTTCTAATACTATATAGTGCCAACATCTTGGAGGATTTCAGGACAGATCCTAAGAGCCAGCAATCTCTGCATTATAACAGTCAGATGCAAGAATCTTTGAAAGGCATGCAACTCTCTGAAGCCGAGCGCTGGAACTGTTTTCCTCTAAACATTTATTACAAATACAAGCATTATTTGTATTCAGCACAGACAGAAGAGTGACTAAGCAGTTGGTCCTTTTTATTGCAGTTGAAATCTGGCCCGATCTGGCAACCCTTTTTAGAATCACACACTGAATAAAGTTCCCAAGATGTGTGGGGAGGTGTGACAGTTTCTGTTTGTAGCATGGAGGTGTTGGGTGTGGGGGTGTCTGCCTGCATCGGCTGGGCACATGGGTCTCCAGGGAGCCAGCAGGCTGCATGCAGGCTTACTTTGCTCTGGGTTGATGATAAAGGTGAGATTGATACTAAGGAATGCTGCATGAATGTTTATTTTTCACTAAATTAAGAGGTCTCCAAGGTCAAGTGCAACTGTCAGAAACTCAATTCTAATCGGCTTAAATAAAAAAGTGTAGTTGTGGGCTCTTGCTGGCTTCAGGCATGGCTTGATCTAGGAGTGTCTTACATTGGATTCCCTAAAAGCAGAGCTTGCAATGGGGATTCTTGAGTGAGTGATTTATTGAAGGAGCACTCTCAGGGCGAGCTCCAAAGGAGTAAATCTGTAAGCAAGATAGAGCTAGAGAAGGTGCCAATGAAGAATGCAGTTTCAGCTGGACTTTAGCTTCAGCCTGATCCCACAGGGAATTCCAAAGAGTGAATAACATTGCAGAACTATTCCACTATAAGGCAAGAGGCCTGGCCTTTTGTGCTTCCATATTAGTCAGGCATTGACTATGGGCTACCTCTGGAACGAGGGGCATAACCTCCTGGGGTTATTATTTCTGGGCAAAGTGGCTCTCTTTGGCTGAGGGCAATTCTCTAAAGAAGAGTTCAACTGTGAGCTATTAGCGATTCTAGTCGACACTTACAAATGGGTGCATTGGTCTGGTAGAGGGGACCTGGGCCACCAGGGGCACCTACACTGTCTACATCAAAGGGCTCGAGCAATGAATCAGGGGTTCATCTCTCACCCCGTTTCTGAGGTCTGCTTCTTGGCTCCGTTCTCAAATTAGTGGGGACAAGAGGACCACCGGAGCCCTAAGCTGATGTCTTCTAGGCTGCTTATGAAAGAAAAGTGTCCTGACCTTTCCTGGTGTCCAAAAATGAAGTGTCCTGGAGGAGCCCCCAGTTTCATGCTCACCCTTCTGGCGGGGAAGATTATGGGGTCCACTCTCATTAAACCTCATGGATAAATTTCCCCACAGGGAGTTTACATTCCTAGAAGAGTGAGGGATGCTTAGTGGGCAAAAAAGAGCAGTAATCCCCTGCTGGGCTCTGAACTCCTGTTTGACATCAGAAGGGCATTTTAGATGGAGGGAACAGCGCGTGCCTGGCCGTAGGGCACTAGGTAGTGCCATACATTTAGGGGAGCAGAAGTGGGCTAGGTTGATGGAGGGAGGTTGGGAGGGAGCAGTGGGGAGGAGGGAGAGATAAGCAAGTACAGCTCATGGAGGGCCTCCTGGAATAACAAAGGGGTACAAACGTCATCCTGAAATTTACGGGTTTGGTTTGAGGTTCTTCCGAGTCTATGCCGCACTCTTCCTCTTACAACATTCTTCCCCCGAGGGTCTGGGATCAAGCCACCAGGAAGGCTACAGACCGCGGGCTCAAACCAGCCAGTGCCAATAGCAAAGGGACCCATTCCAGGGGAAGAACTCAGTCTCAGAGTTGCAGGGCAGTGGTCACAAGAACTGGGGGGCAGATGGGCATCACCTATGACATTCGAGGTCATAGTCCCTTTTGAACAGTTCTCACTCCAGAGCTGGAGTGGAGGAAGTTGACCAAGTCTGAGCAGCTAGTCCCAAAAGGACTGGGATCAGGGTCAGCCTGGTCTTGAGGGGAATCCATGGTTCTATCAGGGAAATTGAGGCCAGAACCCAGCTGTGAGGGTCAGGCCAGCACACAACAGGGGGCAATTGGAGATTACAGGTCTTCTCAGAGAGCCAGTGAGAGTCCTACCCTCCATGGGGAGCCGAAGGTGTCAGGGGTCAGAAAGGGGGATATGTTAGGTCAGGTTATTCTTGCTGCTATAATGAGTAACCCCCATCATTTTAGAAACTGAATACAAGTCTTTTCTCCTTATGGATTCCCAGGTTCCTTCCATCTTGTGGCTCCACCATTCCCCAGGGTCTGTATCCAGGCAGAAGAAGAGAGGGAATGTGGAGAAAACCCATCTGCTTCTTTACCCCCTTGTCTAGGAGAGAGACAAATCACTTCTGCTCATACTCATTTGGTAAGAACTGGTCACATGACTTCACTCAGCTGCAAGGGTAGCTGGGAAATGTAGTTCCTGCTGGATGTGTTCTTTAGAGAGAACTTTATCCCACAGAAAGGGAGCATGCATTTTGATGAGCAGCAGGCCATCCCTGCCAGAGGGGCCAGGCAGATACTCCATCAGAGAGAGGCCTCTGTGAGCGCAGCTGGGGAGTGGGATCATGTCTTTGCTTTGCCCACAAACTTATCCCTGATACAACTCATCCCCTGAAATAGTCTGAATGGATTTGAACTGTTTCCAACCCAACAGTCTGTGGAATTGGACCAAGGAGATAAGGACTCAGTGAAACACGGAGGCTTGCAAAATACACAGGAAAAATAAACTAATGCATGAAATGATAATTTCCTGACAGTGGGACCTGGGTTCCAGGAAAAGCTTCTGAGTACACAGGGGCTGAGATAAATCTGGTTCCACTCCCACAGCCTCTGTTTGTGCTCGGGCTGTGTTTGATCAGCTCGATTTCCGTTTGGAATCAAGGACCTTGTTTCCCTGCCCTATTCCTGGCCTTCTCCTGGATCCACATGGAAGGCGTGTGTCAGGCTGAATTCACAGCCTGAGGACATTCTCTCAGCAGCTCCTTGTAATGATCTAAATATAGACGCCTCACCTCTGGTGCAGAGCAAGGAGAGGCTGCTTTGCAGACTCCTTGCTGCAGCATCCTTGCTCGAGGACCGGAGGACCGCGTTCGAGTCTCGGCCTCTCTCCTTACTCTTTGACGCGTCACAAGACCTTTAGCACTGTTTCTTCATCTGTAAAATGGAAACAGCTGCTGTTGCCATGACGAAAACAGATAAGGAGTCCAAAAGAGTGTTGTAAACTGTCAAGTGATGTGGCAGCATTAGGGATCATGGACAGTGTCCGTGGGCAGTTTAAAGCACAGGCTCTGGAGCCAGTCTGTCTGAATTTGCATCCTGACTCTGCCACTTTCTAACTAAGTGACTTGGGCAAGTTACTGTTTGGTAAATTGTAAAGGGCTGTGCCAACATTAGTGATCGTGGGCAAGGTCCGGGGGGTCTAAAGCACAGACTCTGCATCCAGGCTCTCTGAATTCACATCCTGGCTTTGCTACTTTCTAGCTCTGTGACTTGGGCAAGTTAGCGCACATCTCTGTGCCTCAGTTCCTCATGTGCAAAAGGAGAAAGTAGTACTACCTCATGAGGGTGTTGTGGGATCAAGCGAGCTGCTGTATGGAGAGATCTTAGCACAACGTTTGCCTAGAGTTCCTGCTCAGTAGACACTGGTGGCTGTCACTACTCCACACGTGCCTCTGATTTTCCACCCACTGCATCTTCGTTCCTTTTGTTTCCTCCGGCTGCAATGCCCTTTCCCAATCTCCATGGGTGTGGTTCCTACTCACCCTTTTGAGGCTCGGCAACCATGCCCACTCCTCTGGGAATCCCGCCCTGATACCAGAGTGACAGATCGCACAAATCCAGGGAGCACTGGTGCCTCCTGCAGTCGTGCAACATGGCGGAACTGCCTGGTATCCCCGTGAGGAATTGTCCTCCAGTGTCTGAAATTCCTGTAAATCATCCCTCTGCTAGGATGCTTGGGTATATGTCTCCTCTCTCTTAATAGACGGGGACCTCTTCAAGGGCAGGAAAGGTTAGTTTGGGTTATGCTTGCTGCTATAACAAAGTCCCAATATTTTAGTAATTTAACACATTACAGGTTTGTGATCCCGGAGGAGCGCTGGGCATCTGGTAGGAGTAGCACAATATGTTTTGAATGAATAAAAAAATGCACAAATGAATGGTCAAAGATCTCCCTAGGAGAGAAAACCTTTTTGGAACCTTTAACACCTGAGGGAGAAATATTTACTGATCAGCTCCCATGAGCTGAGAGTCCGGGGAGGGTGGGAGTGAGGGCAGAGGACAGGGGAGTCCAGGCTCCCAGGCTAGCAGGGAGAGAGGCAGAAGGATGGGAGCAAGAGTTTGTCGTGGGCCTCCTATGGGTCAGCTGTCTTCCGTGCCTTAGTTTATGTCATTCTATTCACTCCTGCGATTGTTAATGCTGCAGCAGACACTTGGGTGTCCTGTGCCACATCCCCTTGACTCACCTCGGATTTCAACCAGAGGCAGGGACAGTTCCACGTGCACTGACAGCTCCCTCCCCGCCCAGTGGTCCCTACTCATCCCCCTGCTCTCCCGCCTCAGCACAGAGTTGTTCTGAGTGTGGGGGAGTCACACCCCTGGGCGCCTCTCAGCTGGTGAGGACTGGACACTGGTGGATAAATGCCCCGACATTCTTCCTGTGGAGGGACAATTGTGGAAGGCGTCCTGCACGCTTCTAAGAGTCCCTCACAGAGCTGAGCCCTGTGATCTCCAGTGCCGACCCAGAAACACACTTTATTGGCTTCCCCTCCTCCGTGACTTGCTTTCCTGCTCCCTGGGACCGCTTCTCCAGTGACCACTTGCACCCAAGCCTTTGTCTCAGGCCCCGCTTTCAGGGGACCTCAACATGTCACCTGTATTCTCCAGACCAGGAGATCAAGGCTCTGAGAGGATATTTACCCAGGGCGACACTGCTGGTGAGATCCTGAGCCAGGATCCAAACCCAGGCATGTCCAATCCAAATCTGGGCTCCTCCGCCACCCGACAAGACCAGCCACAGAGAAAGCAAGCCTGCGTGAAAACGCGGGGTGCAATGTGCGGATGTGAGAGGTAAAAACTGGAATAGCAGCTCTGAAAATGCATTTACTTCCTTCCAGAGGCAAACAGACACATGTGTACTCAAACATGGGGGAGACAGGGGAGAGCAGGTGACATGGAGAGGAAGACGGAGGGAGAGGGAGAGAGGGATGGAGGGAGAGCGAGAGGGGGGGAGGGAGTGGGGGTGGAGGGAGAAGAAGAAGGAGGAAGAAAAGAAAAGGAGGGAGTGAGGGAGAGAAGAGTCGCAGAGACCATGAGAGAGGCAGCAACAGGCATTGAAAGGGCTCGTGAATTTACAACCCTGTCCTCACCTCTCCTACTTTTTTTTTCTTTTTTGGTGAGGAAGATTAGCCCTGAGCTAACATCTGTGCCAATCTTCCTCTATTTTATGTGTCATGCCGCCACAGTGTGGCTTGATGAGCAGTGCTAGGTCCACGCCCAGGATCCGAACCCATGAACCCCAGGCCCCTGAAGCGGAGCGTGTGAACTTAACAACTATGCCACCGGGCCAGCCCCTCCCCTCTCCTACTTTTTCTTTTTTGAAGCAAATAAAATTAAATGCAAGTAAAACAAGCAGTCACTTCAGTGGGTCTGTTATACTGGTCTGTGCCTGCTTCTCAAACATACATTTGTTTCTAGAGATGCTGTTTCCACACTTCTTTTTTGGGATGTGCCAGGGCGGGGATACAAAGAATAGAATGGAGTATTCTCTGAGCTGTATCATCTCTGCCTTTTTAAAAAACTTTTTATTATGGAAAATTTTTTATAGAACATGCAAACAATAGTACAACAAACGCCCCTCAACCTGTCACTCAGCTTCACAATTACTGAGCAGAGGAAACACTGCCTATAATAATTGGCACAACAACCTCATCCTGTGGGTACCATTATCCTCCCCACTTTGCAGATGAGGAAACTGAGGCCCGGGGAGGTTAATTAACTTTCCTAGAGTTATCCAGGCAGCTGAACTCTAGAGTCCATGCTCTTAACTCCCACGCTGCCTGAGGCTGGCTCTCTAGACCTGGCATATTGGGCCATTTCCATTCCTGGGAGGTCTGCTTATTATTCCAGGGTGCTGGGTGATCTATGACATATTTGTGCCTTTGCTCAAAATATAATCTAGACACTGATACTCAAAGTAGGATCCACAGACTGGCAGTTTCAGCCTCGCTTGGGACAAATACAGAATCCCAGGCCCAGCCCAGACCTCCTGATCCGAATTCTTGGGGGGAGTCCAGCAGGCTGTTTCCACAAGCCCCCCATGCGATCCTGCTGTGAAGCGCGGGTCTCCAAGGCTTTGTTTCCTTCCAGAGTGTTCTGTGGATGCCTGCTCTGCCCGCCAGCCTGGGAATGGCTTCTCTCTCTCCCTCTTCCCTCTCTCGGCGGCAGGCTCCATGTTTATTCAGACACTCCACGCCTGGTGTCCTGCGGACAACACTAATCCTCTGAAACACCATCTTTATGACCACACATTAGCTGCCCTGCGTCCAGTCAATTGTGTGCACCCCAGCGCTCCTGGTAGCTTCTGTCCACGTGGACTGCAGGCTTCTCGAGGCTGTAAGTACTGTTAGCCTTGTAAGCCAGGCTGCCAGCTCCTCCAGGCTGCCATCTCACACCACCGTGATTCCCATATGCAGGTGTAAGGGACAGCACCTGTTAGAAATATACAGCGGGCAGGATTTACTTTTGCACCATAAAAATGGTGAAATCTGCCACCCACAAAGGCTTATTTATTGCTAAAAGTTCATTATATATGCATGAAAAACCAACTAATTTAACTCCTGGGCAGCAGCTTCCTGCCTGAGGCTGGATTCACGATCGGAATTCGGGTTTAGGTGGGGGCAGCTAAAGTGAGCTTGAGGGGCTCGACCTGCAGCCGGGTGCTAAGGGTCTGGAGGTACAAGGCTGGGTCTCAATCCGGGCCTGGCATGGCTCGTGGGGTGATTCTGGGCCAGTCTTGCCTCTCTCAGCCTCAGTGTCTCACCCGTATGATGGGATCATCACACCTGTTGCCTAAAATTATTGTGGCAATAAAAATAATACTGTATTTCATCAAACCGAAGCCACTGACCACTAACTGTAAGATGCGCTTCTATTGTATACGTAGGAAAGCCACTAAACTAGATTCCATGCTTTTTAATCATGCTTCTTGGAAGACCACTTTAGGCATAAATTCTATCATCTATCATCCATTTGCATACATTAGAAGGAAAATATATGCAAAATAAGTTGGTGAAGGTATTCCTGAAACTTTTCCACATTCAAAGTTCAATTTCTGGGACCTGCCCCGTGGCTGAGGGGTTGGGTTCACACGCTCTGCTTTGGCGGCCCAGGGTTTCACCGGTTTGGATCCTGGGCGCGGACCTGGCACTGTTCATCGGGCCATGCTGAGCTGGCGTCCCACACAGCAGAACTAGAAGGACCTACAACTAGAATATGCTACTATGTACTGGGGCTCTTTGGGGAGAAGAAGGAAAAAAAAAAGAGGAAGATTGGCAACAGATGTTAGCTCAGAGCGACTCTTTCCCAGCAAAGTTCAGTTTCTCTGAATCACTTTTTGACTCAGTCTTCGATGTCTGTATTTTTCCACGTCATCTTGTCCTTTGTGCTCCCGGGGAGGTTCCTGATGCAGTGATTCGTGGGAGAGTGCTCTCAACTCTGCCCCTAGGATTTTTCTTTTTCCCCAAGCTGCCCATCCTACAAACTTTGATGCTGGAATTTTGAGAATTTATCAGGAGGTGTTGAGGGAAGTTCTGCAGACAACAACCAGGACTCATGTTCCTTCCTCAGGCGGCCGTGTATTAGTCAGGGTTCTCCAGGGAAACAGAAGCAGCAGGACTGATTGATTGATTGATTGAGTGATTATAGGAACTGGTTTCACCATTTGGTTCTGGAGACTGAGAAGTCCCACTGTCTGCCATTTACAAGCTAGAGAACCAGGAATTCAGTCTGGCTCCAAAAGCTTGAGATTTGCGGGGCTGGGGTCCAAGTCCCCGTCTGACTCCAAAGGCCCGAGAACCAGAAGCACCCATGTCCAAGGGCCAGAGAAGATGGATGTCTCAGAGAGAGCAGAGAGGGCAAATTCATCCTTCTTCCACCTTTTCCTTCTGTTCGCGCCCTCAGCCGATTGGATGACGCCCACCGCATCGGTGAGGGTGATCCTCTCTGCTCAGTCCCCTGATTCAAATGCTAATCTCTTCCAGAGACATCCTCAGAGGCACACCCAGAAATCATGTTTTACTTGCTATCTGGGCATCTCTTAGCTCAGGCAAGCTCACACATAAAATTAACCAGTGAGTCGTTTGTGGACTGAAATGTGGGGCTTTCCCCTGTGTGCCAGGAATCCACAGCAGGCTTGAGCCTGTGGGCCTGGCTGATAGATGCTGCCAAACGCATCCCCATTTCAGAGGTGTTAAAATGGCGCCTTTAGAATTAATCAAATGTTATGGATGGAAAATGCTTGTCAGTGAGCCTGGCACAGAAGAATGGGGAGGAACTTGACATTTGCTGTGTGCCCTCTGTGTACCAGGCTGTCTTAGTCAACTCAAGCCACGATAACAAAATACCACAGACTGGGTGGTTTAAACAACAGAAACTTACTTTCTCACAGTTCTGGAGACTAGAAGTCTGAGGTCAAGGTACCAGCAGGGTTAGTTTCTTCTGAGGCTCTCTTCTTGACTTGTACACGGCCATATCTTCTCCCTGTGTCTTCACATGGTCTTCCCCCTATGTGTGTCCTAATTTCCTCTTCCCATAAGGGCACTGTCATATTGGATTAGGTCCTACCTTCAGGACATTTTTTTTTTTTTTGGCTGAGGAAGATTCGCTCTGAGCTAACATCCATGCTAATCTTCCTCTATTTTTGAGTACGTGGGCTGCCAGCACAGCATGGCCACTAACAGAGTGGTGTTAGATCCGAAGCTAGGAACCAAACCTGGGCTGCTGAAGTGGAGCGTGCCCAACTTAGCCACTAGGCTACTGGGGCTGGCCCCTCAGGACCTCATTTTAACGTAATTACCTCTTTAAAGACCTTACCTCCAAATACAGTCACATTCTGAAGTTCAGGGGCTTAAGGCTTCAACATAGGAATTTGGGGGATGCAATTCAGCCCCTAACGTAGGTCCAGTGTGGGTGCTTTGCAAACAGGATCTCTTTCAGCTGTGCAGTGATCAAGTTGGGTTTTATCTGCATTTACTGATTAAGAAACTGAGGCTCCGAGAGGTTATCTGTCAGAGATGGCACAGCTCGTAGCGGGAAGAGCTGCCTTTCAAAACCAGGAGAGGCCTGGGCCGTTCCTTTCCTGTGATTTCTCGTGTCAGGCTGTGCTTCTGGAGGCTGAGGGGATGTCAGGTGTGCCTCTCCATCCTGGCGCCCCATGCTGCAGGGGAGTGGGGGTGGGAGACAGAACCCTGATCGCCTGCACGCCCCTCCCTCTCCCACATTAATCAGAGTTCTTCCAACATCTTATCGAGATCCCTTGTAAATTTTTATTTGAAGCAAGCGTGGCTGAACAGAGAAATGTGAACACGCCCGTGTTACACAGTGTGTTGCTTTCCCAGGGCTGCCGCACAAATGACCACGACCGGGTGGCTTAAAACAGAATTTTTAAGCAAATTTATTTGCTCACAGTCCTGGAGGCTAGAAGTCTGCAATCAAGGCCCTGTCAGCAGGGCCACCCTCCCTCTGAAGGCACTGGGGGAGGAGCTGCCTTGCCTTTTCCAAGCTTCTGGTGTTGTCAGCATTCCTTGGCTTGTAATGCGTCGCTTCAGTCTGTCTCCATCACCACACAGTATTCTTCCTCCACGTGTGTGTGTCTATGTCCTCTCTCCTTCTTTTTTTTTTTTTTGAGGAAGATTAGCCCTGAGCTAACTGCTGCCAATCCTCCTCTTTTTACTGAGGAAGACTGGCCCTGAGGTAACATCCATGCCCATCTTCCTCTACTTTATATGTGGGACGCCTACCACAGCATGGCTTGAGAAGCAGTGCCATGTCCGCACCCGGGATCCGAACCAGCGAACCCCGGCCGAAGCGGAGCGTGTGCACTTAACCCCTGCGCCACCGGGCCAGCCCCCTCTCCCCTTCTTATAAGAGCATCAGTCAAATAGTATTTAGGGCCCCCTTATCCAATATGACCTTATCTTAACTAATTATGTCTGCAAAGACCCTATTTCCAAATAAGGTCACATTCACAGGGACCTGGGCTTAGTACTTTGCATATCTTTTTAGGGGACACAACTCAAAAGCGATGCATGGCGTTGTTAAGCGAGACTGTGTATTACGGTGGAGGCTGATATGCACAGATGGGGGCCTTCAGGCAGAGCCCGAGGATGATGGAGGGAAGCCAAGAGTGATTACAGGAGTCAGAGACGATGGAGGAGGGTCCAAGGGTTAAAATGGACGGACGTTAGTTTTTTGGGGAACATGTAAATCTGCCGCTTGATGAGACAGTTTGCTCTGAGCTCTCTTCTCTCTGCCGGTGGTCATTCCTCTGTACCATTCACCGGCTCCCAACCCCACAAACCCAACCTTCGACAGGGAGAAGGCAGGGTGGATGACAGTTGGAAAACTCCGGGCTCACCCTCTCCCTTTCCTCCTTACTGAGGAGACAGAGTCTTTGAAGACAGCAGGGGGGCTCTGCTTTGAATCTGAGACATCACAGAGTTTAATTCTTTTATAACCCTTGGTGGGGGGCTTCCAAAAATATCTTATCCTTAAGCAGTCTTCATTATGGATGTTAGTTGCTCAAACCTTGACTAATTCAGGTGAACTTACATCCCAAAGGAGTTTTTCTTTTCTGCTCCTGGCATCCTCTGATGTCAGGCCAAACTAAAATTCAAAGAGAGGATGTAAGTCCCACATTTCTCCCAGCATTGTATCAGAACAGCCCTGGGAGTGTATTAATAGCCTGGAGTCATGGTACAAATGGTTATTTATATGTGTAGGTGATGGCTAAAGTACACCCTCCAGTAATTATTCACAATTAACAAGCACTTCAGTAAATGAACAAAATCTGTTCTTAATCCATTGAGGCAGCAATTCTTTATCCGGAACTCATGTACCCGAAACTTCTGGTTAACCAGCCCTCCCACACAGCTCCAGAACAAAGCTAATTAGAGATTATAATCATGACCTTCAGGCTCCTTCCAGAGCCTGAAGGGTACTTGAGTCATCAATAAAATATAATGTGTTCAGTAGAGTTTCAGTTGACAAGCATAATAGAGTTGAAAATCGGTGCTCTGTGTGTACCTGTTAACTCTCCGTTGACTAGAAGAGTGACGGAAGCTCTCATGCAGGGAACTCTTACGTGTGCCAGGGGTGGTGCTGAGAACTTTATAGGTTTTATCTCATTCAGTCCTCCCCACCAACTCCTCTACGTGCTGGAGTTTCCGGCTTTGAGGAATTCCAGTGCGTCCTTGGGCAACAGTAGGAACCAGGCTCCTCTCTCCTGTTTGTCCTAGAATGGACAAGTCTTGTCCTTGGCTCAAGTCCTGTGATAACGCCGTTTATGGAGAGTCAGGAAGAAACCTCCAAGAGGATCCTATTAAATTCCTACATTTTACATGACGTGCTCAACTTCGCCCAGAGCCCCTGTATCCTAGACCTGTGTTCTGTCTATTACATCAGAGTATATTGAACATAGTTCAGTGGCTGAATTGATCATTTCTGGGAGTGTGTGGAATTGTTTTTATGGCTGAAGACAAGATCCAGAAGACAGATCTTGGCCTTTTTTATGACGAAGAAAATTAACTAAAACCTTATGTGTTGACCATACAAGTGTTATAAAGTGTTGGCTGAGTCTGGATCCCTGAGGATAGAGGTGAGATGCACGAAATTCATGCCCACCTGTGTAATCTGGTTCATTTCCATTTCTCTTGCCTTCCCTCTGTCCCCACATTCACTCTGTTAGCAGTCCTGCGAGCACTATTTTTAAAAAGTATCCCCATTCTGACTGCTTCTACCATGGCGTGGCTCCTGCTCTGGTCCCAGCCGCCGTCTTCTGTCACCTGGATGATTCCACAGCCTCCTCACTAGAATCCCTGCTCCTGGGCTTCTCATCACATGTAGAACACAGGACATACTCCTTTCCAGGCCTGTAAGACCTGGCGAGACTTGACCTCTGCCCAGCTCGGCGACCTCCTACTCTACCACTCTACACTCCCTCACTCTGTTCCCATCACCCTGGCCTTGCTCTGCCTCCATCTGCCAAACTCATCCTTGCCACACACAGGACCTTAGCACAGGCTATTTCTCCATCTCAAATGCTCTCTGCTCAGATTCTTTCTTGGCTCCCTCTTCCATTTTATTCAGATCTGTGCTCAAATATCACCCTTTCAGAGAGACATTCCCAACCACCACATCTAAAATAATGCCCCACCCTTTCATCGTCTATTCCTTACACTGCTCTTGTGTTGTACAGAGCACATGACACTGCCTTGTTATAAATAGCAGTGCTATTTGTAAATATTTATTTGTTTCCCTGTTATTTGTCCACCTGACCTGCTAGAATTTAAGCTCCGTGAGGGCCAGAATTAAGTTAACTCTCCATTTTTTACAACAGTGCCTGGCGTGTGGTGGGTGCTCAGTAAATAATTGTTGAAAAAATAAATAAACTAAAAATTCAGAAACAATGAGCTAGTTCAGTAAGGCGTCTGGTTAAAGAAAATCCTGGAAAATAAAAGCCCTAGGGATTTCCATAACCGGAAGGTGAAGTACCTACATGAAGTAAATGGAAAAACTTCACGGAGGCGTATGAGAGCCAACTTAAACAAACAGGGAGATATATCATGTTTTTCGATGCGAAGACTTAAGATTATAAGGAAAACGATCATTCCCAAATTAGTTCATAAATTGAATGCAATTTAATGGAAAGCCCTCAGGAATGTGTTGTGTCACTTGACAAAATTATTCAAAAACTCATCTGGAAGGATAAATAAGGGAAAACAGTCAAGGAATTTAAAAAAAATAATAAAAATGAGACTTCAACTCGACGTCTAGATTCTAGTATGTATTATAAAGCTCTAATGAGTAAGGCAGTGAATACTGGAGCGGGAATATAGAAAAATATCAATGACATGGAATAGTCAGTCCAGAAAGAGAAAAAATGGTGTGTTAGAATTTACTGTAAGAACTGGATTATAACCCATGGAATAAAATAAATATTCACGAATCCTTTTGTATCTTTTCAGATACAAATAATTTATTTATTGGGGGAGAAGGGACAGCCTTTCCATGCGGCGGAATTTCAATTAATAAATGTGGAAGGAATGATGGAAATAGAAAATCACCATTAGGCAAACACCACAGTAATAATTGTTGCAGGCAAGTACCATCAATTGATGCTAAAATTACTGGGCAAAAGTATGATGAGAAACAGGATATTTGCATTATCCTGAAGTATTTCCCCACAAAATGCCTATTATTAAGAGAAAAATAGTAGCGTTACGGTGAAGAAAGCTGGCAGACAACACCTTAACCAAGTGATCAGGTAATGTCACATGTAATGAGACACATTGCATCATGTACCACCTGATATCATGGACTGAGAAGGGCACAACATCACTTTTATGATATTCTTGCAAAAAATGCATCACCTCAATCTAACCATGAGAAAACACCAAGCAAACCCAAATTGAGCCACGCTCTACAAAATAGCTAGTCAGTAGCCTTCAAAAATATCAAGGTCTTGAAAGATAAGGAAAGACTGAGAAACTGTCAGATTGAAGGAAATTGAGAAAATATGACAACTAAATGCAATGTAGGATCCTGGACCAGAAAAAGGACATTAATGGGAAAACTGGCGAAAATCAAATAAGGTCTGCATTGTATTTAGTAGTGTCATATCAATGTTAATTTTCTGGTTTCAATAATTACGTTATGGTTACATAAGTTCTTAACATTAGGGGAATCTGGGTGAAGGGTATATGGAAACTCTCAATTCTATTTTTGCAAATATTCTGAAAGTCTAAGACTATTTCAAATTAAAAGTTAAGATATAGTTTAAGATTAAGGTGGGGGAAATAATAGATTATTCAGTCAATAATGGTGGGACAATTAGCTAACCATTTGGACAAATATATACTATTTATTATATATGTTATACATGTTTTATTTATAAGAACACAATTCACACCATATACCAAAATAAATTCCATGTGGATTAAATATCCCTAAGAAACAAAGACAGAAGTTTACATATTCTCTTTAAAGCAAAATAGAAATTAAGGTTAGATAAAGCAATGTTTGAAAATGAATATCTCATTTAAACTCAATAATTAGAAATCTGTTAATATCTATACTCATATTTTAATTAATATTTATATTTATAATTTATTTGTTATTTATGTTAACATTTATATTTTTATAAAAAATAAGCTTGTCCATACCCTTTTAATTATCCTATTAGGGATATCCTGGTTAGGGTTTTTTTTGTTTGTTTTTTGTGGGTTTTTTTGTGAGGAAAATTGGCCCTGAGCTAACATCTGTGCCAATCTTCCTCTACTTTATGTGGGATGCCGCCACAGCATGTGGCTTGATGAGTGGTGCTAGGTCCGCGCTGGAGATCCGAACCTGCAAACCCCAGGCCGCTGAAGGGGAGCGGGTGAACTTAACCACTACACCACCAGGCTGGCTCCCCTGGTCAGTTTTTAGGCAAAAGTCAGAGGGACCTGGCTTCAAATTTAGGTTCCATTGCAAACTACCTGTGACTGAGCCTATGTTTAGGCATTAATTAGTGAATTAGATTAATATTTTTTGAGGGACCACCATGTCCTAGGATTCTTATTCTGTCTTACGCTTTCAGTCTCAGTTAAGCCATTGTAAACTAGAGGTTACAGCGTCTGCCTCCTAAGACTGTTGAGAGGTAACAAGATGGAATGTTATCTTAGCTCTGGAACAAAGCCTGGTACATTGCGGGTGCTCATTCAAAGCTGGTGCTTCCTGCATCGACAGATTAGACACTACTTCACTTGTAAGTGACTACACACGATCACCTGAATTATAAAAACATCATATTTAAGAATATAATGTAGTGGTTAAGAAATCACAGATGCTGGAATCAGGCTAGGATGGAATTCTACCTCTTCCACATGCTGGCTGTGTGATCTTGAGCCAATGACTCAGTTCCTCAGTTCCCATCCGCAAATTGGGGATAATATTGGGATCGAGCTCCTAAGGGTGTTATGAGGATTAAATGAGTTAAGATTTGAAATGCATTTGGAATAATACCTGCCACATAATAAGTGCCATATAGAGGTTTGCTAGATAGAATACGAATGATACCTGGCCTTTCAAAATAGATCATGAGAGGAAAAGTCACTTTACTCTTTGCATTGAGATTGGAAAAAGGTGCTATCATTCGTAGCTCTGTTATGGCCTGACCTGCTCCTGGGATCAGCCTATGCCTTTTGCCCTGGGCCTAGTGATCTGAAGCCTCATTCACAAGGACATTTTCCAGGCAAAGCAATGGGCTGGTGGGGATAAAGAGAGAGGAGGGTCCCTAATCACATTAGAATTGTAGCAAATACAAGGATAGTGATTTCAGACAGATTTGCTAATGAATTATTAACCTTAACACTTGTGACACGTATCTGCAGAGTCAATCAGGTTGGGCTAAATAACCCAAATTTACTTATAACTAAGAAGGAAACAAGAGACTATTCTTCAGTTGGAGAAAAACAATTCCCCATAGATCATGAAGTGTTTCACAAAGATGCTAACAGATTGCTTTCCCGTGGAGAAGAGAGATTGCCCAGCAGCAAGAAAGTTCCTGGGGAGCTCCGGGGGGACTGTAGGACGCACGTGATCCAGATCCAAGGTTGATATTCAGCTGGTTTCCCTGTACAGAAAACCTCCTGGGGTCTGTTCTGATTGCTCCTGCCTAGGCTGTATTTGCTACTTAATATTTTTACTATCCCTTCTGTTTAGGACCATGGTTACTTGATTATAAGGCTGTTTCCAAGCACGGATAGATAATTAGTTGAAATCCAAGGGACACTAAAAGCAAAATTCGTTTTCTTTGTCAGGTTCCCTTCCCAGAGCATTGGTTGCCAAGTGACCACTTGGCTTCTGAACTTTGACCCAAGTTGGTGGTCAGACCTTAACTTTCTCTTTCTTCTTTGCACAGTCCATTCAGACACGAATGCGTGGTTAGCTTCATTCTGTAAGAAATTAGGATCAATCAGCGCCCAGCCAGTTCCTTAAGCAAAAAGACATTATGGTGCCCCTGCCTTTCCAAAAAATTATAAATGAAAAAATACTAAACCACATACATAAAAAAATGGGATCATCAAGATTCAGAATCTGGGGAGTGTAGAGAAGGCAGTGTGAAAAATAGAGTTGCTCTCGTTGTGATTGTAAAAGGAGAGTGAAGGATGAGCCAAGAGGACCAGATCTTAAGAGTCTGAGAGTTTGAGGTGAAGAGAAAGGGCAGAAATAGCAAAGAAATATAAACCTTTGAAGAATCTTTGCTTTATGAACAGAGAGTGACTCTGAGAGTCGTGTTAGAGATCTAAGGAGTTGTCATCTTCTCAATCTTCCATGAGACATGCTTAACTAAAGAGAATTTAATAAAGGGATTGTTTACAAGGAGGGGGCAGAGTTTAGGAAACCAACAAGAGAGCCTACAGCGCCTGTGGGCTAACAACTGTGGGGAGCTCTGTCCACCCCAGGCCAGAAGGAGCAGGGGAGGAAGTGATTATTGGAACTTGGAGAGGGGGTCCAGATGATTTAGGGGGGCTTCAGTTGGGCTCGGCTAACAACTCCATGGCCAGAATCAATGACTGATGGTAATTGGTGTATAAATACCCCAGCTCCTTCTCCCCTCACAAGAGATGTTCTATATGGGTTCCCAGGCGAGCTGAAATCCACATGGCAGGTGGTGTGATAACGAGCCCTTTATTGGTTGTCTACCACAAAAAGGGAAAGCAAAGCTTAAGTCTCTGGAGAAAGGAACACTGTGGGGTGGGCTGCCAGACAGGGGTTGTGGCCCTTAGCAGAGAGATGCAGCCAATTTGCAGCACCCTGGGAGGTGGGGAGCTGGGGGAATAACGAGAACAATACTTCTATCACACGCTCTAGTATTTGCATCTCTTTTCCCGAGAGCTTTCTCTGAAGCTGAGAAGGCTCTGCTCACAAGGTAGGACAAAGCACTGGGGCGTTAACCTTACTCACTGACTGGGGTGCTCCTGATGATCTCCACCTCCTGGTATTCACACCCTTGTGTAATCCCCTCCTTAAGTGAGACTGGACTGATTGACTCACTTCTAATGAATAGAATACGCTAGAAGTAATGGACATCACTTCTGAGACTAGGCGATAAAAAGGCTGTGTGGTTTCCAGCTTGGGAATATTCATTCTTGCTTTCTCACTCACTCATTCTGAGGGAAGCCAGCTGTCATGTTGGGAGCTGCCCAGTGGAGGGGCCCACATGGCAAGGAACTGAGGGAAGCCTCTGGCCAAGAGCCAAGGAGGAACTGAATCCTGCCAACAACCCCATGAGTGAGCTTGGAAGCAGATCCTTCGCCACTCGAGTCTTTCAATAAGACTGCAGCCCTGGCTGACAGTGACAGCAACCTCATGGACACCTTAAGGCAGACACACTCAGCTACACTGTGCCTGGATTTCTGATCCCCAGAAACTGTAAGATAATAAATGTTTGTCATTTTTAGGCTGCTAAGTTTGGGGGCAATTTGTCATACCAAAATAGATAACTAATATACTATTTCTCTTCCTTACTTTCCTATTGGCATTTTCTTCACTTCCCAAATGAATGACTTGTACTCAAATCCTTGACTCAAACTCTGCTTCTGGGGGCAGCCCAAACTAAGAAAACGCACAAAGAAATGGAGGCCCAGAGAGAGGAAGGAACTTTCTGGAAGTCTGCTCTGGGCTGGTAGCACTTGATTCTGAGTCTGGTGCGCGCAGCCGCTCTTCCCACTGGGGCAGTCACCGATCAGGGAGCAGATGAGTGCTGGGCCTGAGGTCCGAGAACCGGCTTCAAGCTTCTTCTCTGCCAGTTCTTTGGGCGGTGGTTAAGGTATTTAATATTTCAGGGACTAAGCTTTCCCAGCTGAAGAATGCTACCAACTGACTCAAGTGTGTTGGGATTAAACGAGCTTAAATCCAGTGACCAGAACTTTGGAAAAATGTGACTTCCTGCAAAGGCGAGTCATTATTATGGACGAAGCGGCCATGGGTCCCCAAATTGCTAATCATAGGACTGGCCATGTGACCCATGAGTGGCAAGCAACTTTGAAGCTGCCAGGCCAAATGGGCTTCTGAACAAGTTCTTTTCTCTGCCTGGAATGACGGCTGAGTGCTCTTGGAAATGGGGTGAGCAAGCAGCAGCCCAGCGCACGCTAGCATGAGCGAGCCTTAGCCGCTCTCTCAAACAGAAGTATTGTGTCCCAAGGTCCTTTTAAAATAATCCTATTTTGAGATGTTTATATACAAACTGGGGAAAGAATGGGGGTATTATGCCTGTAATGGAAAGTGCTCATAAATAAAAAGGCGCCATTTATTGTCCATTTCCAAGGCTGTTCCGCAGGCTCCTGCAATCGCAGCTAGGCCTGGGCACAGCTGACTCATTGGATGGGTTTTCTTGAGGTTTTGTTGAGCCTTGTCAATCAGGCTTGGTGGGGGCGTGGGGGGAAGGAGTACGCTTTGTGCTGAAGAGTTTGCAGAGTTCCAGGAGTTTCTCTGCAGCACTGCTTATCTCCCTTGTTAATGGGGCCTGGCTATTTCCGGTAGATGGAAGATCCACTTTAGGAAAATCACTTTTTCTTTGTAATCAAGGCTTGTAACATGTTTCAATGAATTCTTCAGAATCCCTTGTAATCACTGTGAGAGCCCATGGGGGTGGGGGCGGGGTGGATTCGAGAGCAGCATATGACACACACATACCACAGGTTACCCTCCAGTATTGCCTTGTTGGATCTGCACACAAGCATATCATCTCCAGGCACACCTGTCTGGTTCTTTCCCGTCATTGTAGTGAGTGTGTAAGCATGTACGAGGCAGGGCAGCTAGAGAGGGGTGCAGGGTGAATACGTTTCTGAGTGCTGACTATATGCCAGGCACCGTGCTAAGAACTCCATCTCCATCATCTCATTTTGTCCCCACAACAGTCCTGAGAGACAAGTACCATTATCATTTCCATCTTACAGATGAGAAAACTGACTCTCAGGAGATGAAGCTAGTTGACCAAGGTCACAGAGCTCATAAGTGCTGGAAAAGGGATTCAAACCATTGTTGTTTCATGCTATACTTTGCCTCTCAAATGATTCAATAGTTATGGCAAATATTACTGGAGAAACACATTTATTGCTACTATTACTCTCTTTGCTCCTTGCCAAACGTACCAACTATGCATGTAAAATATACTTCAGAAGTGTGACTGTTGTTCAACCAGTATTCTCTTCCTACATGCCTCCCCGGAGGCGTGCAGCTCTCTGCCCTGGGGATGCTGGGCCTGGCCGTGTAGTTTGCTTTGGCCAATGGGATATCACCGGATGTGACAGAAGCTGAGGCTTGAGCTGTGCCGCAGTTGGCCTGCGCTCTTCCGCTCCAACCTTTCGCCATGAAAAGAATATGCTTCAGGCAGCTGCTGGCCCAAGCAGGACGGGGGGACATAAAAAGTGGATCAGGACTCAACTCAAGCTTGCCGCCAAGCCCAGCAAAATCCAGCCAAATCAGCTGGCCCCAGCTGACACTGGAAACCAATGGACAAGAAAATAATGCTCATTGCAGTTTGCCCCATATTTGTAGTTGTTCATTACGTGGCAAAAGCTGACTAATACAAGAAGGACAGGGACAGCATGGCTCAGCTGGGTTCTCCGCTTGGAGTTTCACAAGGCTGAGATCAAGGTGTGACAGGGCTGTGATTCTTTCTGGAGGTTCTGGGGATGGATCCAAGTCCAAGTTCCTTCAGGTTGTTGCTGAATTCAGTTCCTTGCGGGAGTAGGACTGAGATCCCTGCTTCCTGGCTGGCTGTCAGCTGAGGCTCTGTCTTGGTTCTTAGAGGCTGCATGCATTCCTTCTCACGCTGTCCCTGTGGACCCCTCCAGCAATGAGGGAGCAAGTCCCCTGCGTGCTTTGAAT
The DNA here is from genome assembly GCF_041296235.1 of Equus asinus. Taxonomy (NCBI): domain Eukaryota; kingdom Metazoa; phylum Chordata; class Mammalia; order Perissodactyla; family Equidae; genus Equus; species Equus asinus. Next base: position 33,913,630 of record NC_091804.1, on the reverse strand, counting down.
CTCTCCAACTTCCCCTTCTGCTGCATCTCTGTAGGTGTAGGGCTTAACAAGATTGACATGCACTCTGCCCTCAGGGAGCTTACATTCGAGAAGAAGAGACAGACAATTAATAAAGATGCCAATTAAGAGGGTAAATACATATTGTGATGAGTGCTGAGAAGGAAATAATTAGAGAGATGTGATCGAATGGAGGAGGGAGTTCCTGTAGGTAGGGGCACTAACCCTGCTGGTCATTTCTAAGACTCTATGAAGCGTGAAGGACAGGCTTGATTAGTTTATGAGTGCCACTAACAGATGAAGAAACAGAGGTTCCAATCTGGTCTTAGGGCTCCTAATGCCATGCTTGGCTGTGTGTGGCTGCCATTGACTGCCAGCCCCAATCCAGGCATGGGCAGTGGGAGCCATGGAAATGGCATTGGTTTGAGAACCAGAAGTATGCTCAAGTATACTTCTCAAGTATGCTCAAGTCAGTCTTCTTTGCTCACTGGCTTTGTGATCTTGAGAAAGGCAAGAAACCTAGCTGAGCCTCAGTTTCCTTACTTGAATAATGGGGATATGATCCCTCCCCTGCCTACCTCCTAAGGCTCCCTGTGATGCTGCAAATATGAGGTAAGAAAAATGAAGGAAGTGTCTATGTCTTGTAACTGCTACTTCCTAAAGCAAGGTGACATCAGGAGAATGCGTGGCTGGATGTGTCCAGGAGACTGCTGGATTTAGAATGACTATGCTTTCCTGGGAGGGCTGGTTTCCCCTACTCCCAGGAGGGAAACGGGAGTAACCCCTCCCCACGGTCTGATATATGAGACGGAGGTTATCGTGTGACCCGGAGGAGGTCTTCCCTCCTCTGACAACTTCAGGAGCCCTTTGACAGAGAGGCCACACTCCCCAACTCTGCTGTCTTTCCACTCCAGGGAGACTAAAGGCCAAGCCCCATTTCTCACTCCAAATTGTTGGCCAGTGGGCTGAGTGGTAGATGGAAAATATGCAGGACTTGGAGCTAAAGAAGGCTGGAAGGCCATGGATTCAAAGATGGCTGCTTCCTGCTAGGTAGGGTCAAAAGAGCACTGTCTGGGGAGTCCACAGGCAAGGAGGCAGTGTCGCATCCTGCCCTAGACCACGGGCTCTGGAACTGGCTGCCTGGATTCAGTCCTAGCTTATCAGCTCTGTGACTTGAGTAAATTCTTTAATTTTGCTGAGTCTCAACTATAAAAAATGGGCACAATAATGGTACCAACCTCATTAGGCTGGTGAGGCAGTCCATGGGAGGTGCTGTAGCAGATGTGCTGGGGCCCTCCTGCTAGTCTCTTGGCCCTCTTGTCACCTGTAGGTTTGCCAGGTGGTGCCTGTAAATGCTCATGGCCTCCTGTCTCAGGCACCTGCAAGTCTTTCTGCCCAAGGAATTTGCTGGCCACATGGGGGTGCTCAGCTCCCATGTGGGCCATTTAGAAATGCCAGGGAGTTAATGTCTCAGGAGTGACTCTCAACCAGTGAGGAACGGGAGTCAGCAGATAAAACTCACATTTGGTGGAACAATCCTCAAGTGTATAACATAGAGTTGCCTGAAGTGTCCCCACTGGGAACTGAGTCTGAGCTGCCTTCAGAGGTGACCTACTCATTATTGCATGTTTTATTGGCTTTCCTCCCTTCCATGTCTCTTTTCCTCACTCTCTAACGGTGCTTCCTGGAGTCATCCCCCAAAGAAATTACCTGTATGCAAATCCTTGTCTCAGGCTCTGCTTTGGGGGAACCCAACCAAGACAGAGGCTTAGCACCAAGCCTGGCATTTAGTAAGTCTCAGCCAACAGTATTTCCTATTGGACTATTTTTACTCCTACTCCCACCCTGGCTCTGCAGCAGCCCTGTGACTCCCAGGGGATGTCTTGTCCCCTCTTTTGGTCTGGGCCCAGCTTTGGAGAGCATGAACTCTGGCTGTGAACCAGAGGGTGGCTGGCCAAGAGCATCACCTCTTCCCGAGTTTGGCTTCAGCACCTGCCCACCAAGTCTTAGGGAGCTCAACCAGCAGTCGCAAGTGTGTGTCTTTCCTGTTGGACACGGCTCAGGCCTGGGAGTAAGAGAATCTGCTAGCTGCTTAGGTGGCTAAGCCTGGGTTTCCTTCTCTGTACAATGTGGGTAATTAAGAGCCTAGGGTCTTAGTCCATTCGGGCTGTTATAACAAAATATCACAGACCGGGTGGCTTAGGAGCAACAGACATTTATTTCTCACGGTTCTGGAGGCTGGAAGTCCACGATCACATGGTGCCCGCATGGTCAGGTTCTGGTAAGGACCCTCTTCCGACTTCAGACTGCTGACTTCTCACTGTGTCCTCACACGGTGGAAAGGGCAAGGGACTTCTGTGGGTCTTTTATACGAGCACAGGTCCCATGCATGAGGGCTCCACTCTCACGACCTCTTAGGTCCTCTCAAGGGCTCCACCTTCTAATCCTGTCACATTGGGGATGAGGATCTCCACACATGAATTTTGGGGGGACACAAACTTTCAGACCATGGCAGCTGCTGAGGCGACTCAAGGAGGAGACGCCTATGAAATGTTTAGTACATTGCCTGGCAGAGGGAAGACCCAAAAATGGTGCCCCGGGATTTTCTCCAGACCAACCTCCCACTGCACGCCAGGAAAACAGAGCCTCAGAGAGTGATCTGTGGGAGTCAAACACACAATCTCACTTGCCATGGCTGTAGGGATGGGTGGTGTGGAGGGTCTGAGTTGGGCCCAAAGGACAGCAAGCCTCCTTGTGAAATTTCTGGTAGTAGCAGCATCCACTGATCAAATATTTATCAGACCCATCAAGGTGCCCACAGCACTGTGCAAAGATGAAAACGACACACATCTGGCCCCCAGGAAGTGCACAGCCAAGCATCGGGCAGATAACCAAATGATGATGCACACAGAACATGTGCCCTATGAAGGATGTTTTTAGAACCGGGAGAAGCTGATTTGGAAAGCTTCAGGTTAAGAGCCCCTGCCCTCTTTTCTTTGATAGCTAAATAATCATATTAATTATTAACATTTTTTTTTGAGGAAGATTAGCCCTGAACTAACATCTGCTGCCAATCCTCCTCTTTTTGCTGAGGAAGACTGGCCCTGAGCTCACATCCGTGCCCATCTTCCTCTACTTTCTATGTGGGACGCCTACCACAGCATGGCTTGCCAAGCGGTGCCATGTCCGCACTCGGGATCTGAACCGGCAAACCCTAGGCTGCGGAAGTGGATGCGCCACTAGGCTGGCCCTAATCATTAACATTTATTGATGCTTACGCTGAGGCAGGCAAAGTTTAAGGAATTTACATGCTTGAACTCGGTCAGTCCTATACTGTATGGACCCTGTAAGTCTGGGCTATTATTATCATTCCCATTTCACAGATAAGAAACTGAGTCCCAGAGAGTCATGGAGCTTCTCCAGAGTCACACCGTTGGTAAGTGGGGGTATTGGGGTTTGAACTCAGACAGTCTGGATCCAGAGTCCTTGCTTTTAAACACCACTGTATGCCTCACCCCACACTCACAGTAGCACAGGGGACCTGGTCATCTGCCCTTCCAGGGGTCCCTCTGGGAAATTTTCGTGCAACTTTAGTTAATGACGTTTTGGTTAATTTTGGCCTGTGGCCCCTTCCTGTGCTCTGATAAGTTGCAAGTTCTGGGTGTGTGTGGGATTTGCTGGGAAACTTGAGTCGATTGGATGTGCAAGCACAGCTGGACGGCAGCTCTGTCTTAGTTTCCCAGGGCCCCCATCCTAGCTTCTAAGCACGAGGAATTTACCACGGTTTCCCAGGACGTCGCGGACCACCCAGCCATTTCCTTTGTACAGATGGAGGGTTTTGAATCTTTGCAGGGTCACAGATTGTGGGAGACACTGCTTTGGCGCCCTGCCAAATCCCTTTACTCACCCTCCTCCCAGCTGCTGTGAGTGTTGGCTGCTAACAGCTCACAGCTGCCTCCTTCTGAGGGTTGCCATATTTAGCAAATAAAAATTTTTATTTGATCTGGTAACTCCACCTCTTCTCCAGAGAACTGTCCTTGATTGATGGGAGCCACCTACAGCCAATGTCTGACTGATATGGGGGTCCAAAAGGCTTGCCCCTTGCCTCAGGATGGGGATAACTCTGTGGTAGAGCGTATGCTCCAGAGTCCCCCCACGGATCAGACCAGGGCCACACACGACCTGTCACACCCTTGCTGGGCTCTCTTCCCTTCCCTCTCCTTACAGGAGTCCCTGAGAGCCCTTGCTCACTAACTCACATGATCCTGAATCCTTCTTTCAAGCTCTCTTCCGGGGAACCCAGATCCCCTTGAGAACATGATAGAAACTCTAGACTTTCTTCCTGAAAAAAGCAAAGAAGTGTCTACTCACTAACACTGGCACATGATTCTTGGGACTGACCTTGAAGGGAGACCCTCACTTCATCCTGTGCTTCTCAGACCTTGTTCAGCTCACCCTCTCAGAGCTGACTTCAGGGACTGGCAGCCACTGGGATGGGATGAGGCTTAGCATGAAGACAGCACTGCAAGTTATGAGCAGGTTGTTTTAGCCCGTGTAATTTCCATTATTGGCAGCAAGTCTATGTGGAAATCAAAACATGCCCAGGGAGAGGAAGTTGTCAGCTGAATGTCACGATAAGAAACAATAGATGAAAGGACATGAAAGGAACACAATTTTAATCAAGTCATCTCTCTCTTTAAAATCATTCAAAGGCTTCCCACTGCTCTCTTGCTAAAGACAAAGGTCCTTGACAATATCTCAAGGCTTTCCTTGGATGAGTTCCCCCCATAATGCCAGCTTCATTAGAAAGCACTCTCCCATTTGATCTCCATGCTGCAGCCACACTGGTCACTTCCAGTCTTTCCAACTTACTATCTTCCTTCCTGTCTCAGGGCCTTTGCACATGTCACTTCCTTTCCTTGAGTTCCTCTTCCCAGCCTTCTTGCTCCTCTATTACTCAATCACTTCCTTAGAGAAGCTCTTCCTGACTCCCCAGACTGGATTCATGTACTCTACTTCACATTATATAGTATTTTGTATTTCTCCTTCATGTTAGCTATCTATGGCTTTGTAATAAACGACCCCGAATTTAGCAGCTTACAACAATAAACACTATGTCATAGTTTCTATGGGTCAGGCCTATGGGAGTGGCTTAGCTGGGTGGTTTGGGTTCAGGGGTCTCCCAAGAGGTTGTAGGCAGGCTGTTGGCCAGGGCTGCAGACATCTGCAGGCCCAACTGGGGGCGGAGACTCTGCTTCCAAAGTCACTTACACAGATGCTGGAAGGCTTCAGTTTCTCACCAAATGGTCCTCCCTCCATCAGCTGCCTGAGCATCCTCACAGCAGGGCAACCGGCTTCCCCCAGAGCAAGTGATTCAAGAAAGAGAGAGAGAAATGGAGTGGGGGGGGGGGGAGAGATAAGCGGGGGAGGGAGAGCAGAGAAGAAGAGAGGACACACCTAAGACAGAGGCCTCAGTCGTCTCATAACTTAATCCTGGAAATGACATCCCACCATGCCCATTTCTCAGAAGTGAGTCACTGAGTCCAGTCTACACCAAAGGAAGGGGAATGAAGCTCCACCTCTCTAGAGGAGGAACATCACAGGATTTGGGGCCCTATCTTTAACACCACCCCCATCACTTATCACAGTTGCACTGTTACCTTTTTTTTTTTTCTTTTCCTGGAAAAGATTTGCCCTGAGCTAACATCTGTTGCCAATCTTCCTCTCTCTCTTTTTTCCCTCCCCACAGCCCCAGTACATAGTTTTATATTCTAGTTGTGAGTCTGAGGACTTGTAAGTCCTTCTTCTATGTGAGCTGCCGCCACAGCATGGCTACTGACAGATGAGTGGTGTGGGTGCATTTGGGAACACAACCCAGCTGCCAAAGCGGAGTGCATCGAATTTTAACCACTAGGCCATCAGTGCTGGCTCGTGCTGTTGTCTTTAGTTTATGTGATTACTTGATTAATATCTGTCTGGGCTACACTATTCAAAAAGACAGAAAGAGTCTTTCTTTAATTTTTTCTCCTTTTTCTCACCATTGTATCCCAGTACTTAACACACAGTCAGCACTGAATAAATATTTATTTAATAAATGAATGACCTTATTGATTACTTTTGTTTCTGTCAGTACAGTTCAAAAGAAATCTTTGGCAAAGAAGTCATGGTCAATGTTTAGTAGAACTTTACTGAAACTCAGCGTACACATGAAAATTCTCATAGCTGGCCTTTCAATTTCGGTTTGAAGGTGAGGCACAGAACACAGAGCCCATGATTTTTACTCTTCGTTCATTTTGTAAACCTTTACTGAGCACTTACTATGTGCTAGAAAGGGTTCCAGATACTGAGGATGCAGAGATCAACAGGACACACTATGGTTTTATGAATTAAGACATCCAGATGTTAATGTAAAAAGCCACCCAAAGGCTTTTGAATAATCTTCGAGCATGAGAGCCAACGGGAACCTGGATCTGAAACAGACCCCTGGATAGTGAGTTTGCAGAAGCAGTTTCATCAGCCCAGCATGTCACCCCAGTGAAGTGGAGTATTTACATTTAATTCCAAAGTGGTGGCGCCGGCATCAGTCCTCTGGTTTTCATACTTTTGGTCACTGTTTGCAAATGTATGAAAGGTTTTGTTAAAGCAACCGGATAAAGATGGAAAGAGAATGGACTCCTATATGACTTGTGGAGATCTCGGAGTGGTTGATGCTGAGAAAGTCAGCTGAGGGCACGGGGGCAGGCACGGAGAGTGAGGATAACGTGAAGAAATGGAATTGGAAAAAAGGAAATACAAGCAAAAATGGGCTTTAGCAGAAAGAGTGCAGTGTGGCAAGAGGGCTGGTCTGCAGCCCAGGAGACCTCCATTCTGGTCCCCGCCCTGCTGCAGAGGGCTGCCCGCTCCCTTTCCTGGGCCTCTGTGTCCTGCTTGCAAAACATGTGTGTTGGATCTGAAGAGAGGTTTTAAAACGTTCTTTTTGGTTAGCATATCTCTATTCTAGCACTTTAACTCAACACCCAGACATGGAGAACAGGTAAGATGCAAGCCTCTCTTCTTAGAGGAGTGAGAGGAGGGGGCCGTAACCTATGCTACCGGGGCCTCCTCCATGTTCCTTTGCTCTTAAAATTTCAGCTCATTCCACTGAATTCCAACTGCCAGCACATCCTGGTTTTTTTTTGCCCAAAGGCTTTCTCTGGCTGCCAGAGTCCATTTTGCCACCTACTTGGCAGGCTGGAAGTTCTGGGGAATTAACAACCCCCACAAGCAGCCCTCAACCAATGACCGGTATTTATACCCCAGCCCAGCCTCTTCTGGGCTTTCCCCAGCTTGTCATCTGACTGACTCTGAGTTCCCCAGGAGGCACAAGCCCCAGGTGCCCACACTGGTAACTGCATTGCTGACACACCCTCCATGCGCTGCCTTCCCTCTCCTTTCTCACTTCCTCACTCTCCTACTGGGATCGCCTCCTACATGTGTGACTTGCACATAAATCCTTGTTTCAGGGTCAGTGCCTGGGAGGGACCCAAACTAAGATGGGGGCTCAGAGCAGAAAAAATCCTCCTTCCCCTCTTGCCTACCACCTGAGACATCCCTGCAGAGCTCCCAGGTCCCAGAGTTGTCTGCAAAGCACTGGACTTACAAAAAAAGCCTGTTTCCTTATGGCTGTGGCATTCGAACATGTGCACACAGCCCTGCTTTAGCAGAATGGGGTGTATGAAAAGCAACGTCACACTAGCGTTTTCAGGTGAAAAGAACCAGGAGATTCTTTATAAACCCAAAGTCAAATTACGCTTCAGCTTTGTAGAAGGTGATTATGAGCCATCTTTCTCTTTTGCTCACTTGCTTTACGGAGTGAGGAAATGAGTCTGCGCCAATTGGCAGATACACTGGCCCCAAATAGGTTAGGGACAATGAAGCTTGAATGCTTTCTGATTGATACAGACTCCCCTCCTTTTGACTGTTGATCCCCTTTCTGACTCTTCTTCCAACCTTCAAGTGGAGGAGAAAGGAAGAAAATCAGAGCCTTAGAGGTGTTTCTCCTTCACAGCTAGGGAGAGAGAAGAAGCGCGAAGTGCAGCGCTCACTGTGGGCGCCCTGCTCAGATTCCCTTGTCCTTCAGGGCACAGTCGCCTGACTTCCAACTGTCTGCACCTGCCGTTTTATCGCCTGCTGGCACTTTGCTGCCTTCCAGGGAATTCACACTCCCCCTGAGCAGCCCTCAACACATGACTGAAGGGAGCTGGGGTACAAATACCTCAGCTACAGGTAGGAAAACTCAGGGGTGTGTGCTCCCCCACTCCCCAGAGCTCCCCTGGATCAGGCTCCAGTTGCCCCCAGTGGTGACATGCCTGAAAAGACGCCCTGTATTGGCTGCCTTCCCTTTCCTGCCTCACTTCCTCATCCCCGACTGGTATTTTCTTGCACCTCCCAAATAAATTCCAGCTGCTCAAATCCTCGTCTCAGAGTCTGCTTCTGGGAGAACCCAGACTAAAAGTTCCCCAGACAACTGTTGAGTAATTTCTGCTTAGCCCTTATCTGTCCCCGGGAGCCTATTTCATTGGTCACGGCATCAATTGATGAGAGGAAGGTCATGGGTGCTGTTGAGGGCCTCTGGGACGGGCACCCAGGCTTGGTGAGCGTCGCCCCTGGGAGACCACTGTGGGCTGGGAGTACAGCTCAAAGGCCATGCGTCCTTCCTCCCTGACCACTTCCTCATGGGCCAGACCTGTGCCCCCTGCTGAAATCCTACCCCTTAGGGGGCTCCCATGCCCCCAGGTCATCTGTGGTCTTTGCCCACCACTGTCTCTTCACCCTTCATGCCCTAGCAGTATAAGACTACTTAGGGCTTCCCTGTACCCCATTTCCCCATCCCTCCGTGCCTGCTGACTTTGGATTATGCTCCCTCTGCCTCTATTGCTCTTCCATACCTTACCCTTAACAAAATCCTGTTCATCCTTTAAGACCCAGTCCAAGAGTCACCTCCTCTATGAAGCCTTCCCTGCCTCCCTTAGATGGAAGAGCCCTTGACTTTGTTGTCATGCCTTCCCCAACCCCCCAGCATCTCTGTCATCACACCTTCACACACTGTACTGAAATTGTCAATGCACCTGACGGTGAGCTCCTTGAAAACCCAGGCTGTGTCTTATTCAAAGGGCCAGCACGCTGCAGGTCCTGGATGTAGGCTGGGTTCCCCAGAAGCAGACCCTGCGATGGGGATGTGTTTGTGAGTGATTTATTAAGGAACTGCTCCCAGGAGAAACCAGTGAGGGGGCAGGGGAAGAGGGCCAGGGACGGGGAAGGAAGGGCCAAACAAAGATGTGATTACAGGCAAAATCCACGGACGAGAACTTTCCACCTGATCCTCTAGGGACCACTGGAACAGAAGTCATGCCTCAGCAGCTGTCCTGAAAGCTGGGATGTTCTCCTGTACCAGACAGGCATTGAGGGCCGCTCCAGGGAGACACTGACACCTGGGTACGTCCATGTCTCTGTGTGTGTGTGTGAGTGTGTGTGTGTGGGCAAAGTGTCTCCAGGAGCCTGAAGCCAGTCTTCTTGAGAGTCACAGATATGGGCTGTCAGAGGCAAAGGTCAGGAGAGGATCCCACACAGACGCCAGGACAGAGTTCCACAGACCTGGTAACAGGGCTAGGAGAGGATCAGGCCGGCCACCAAGAGCGTCTGCGAGAGGGCTCCCCACATGCCGATGACTGCACGGAAACGGGGCTTGGTGGGCATGCCCCTCACACGGCTCCTTGGCACCTCACACCCAGCTCATCTCGCAGCCCATAAGCCACCTTCTCCCCACTCCCATCCTCCCTGAGCTCTCGGGGTGCTTGGCTCCAACATGTTCTCTACCTCCAGGGCCACCTTTGGCCTCAGCTCCCACTCTTATAAGTTCACCCTTCATAAATTCACCCAATTCTTTTAATTCTCCTTTCAAAATCTTTCCCAAAGTCATTTCCTTTCTTCCATTCTCATTACCTTGCTACGGCCTCAGAGCCTAGTATGGTACTTGCACATATTTACTGAATGAATGAATGAATGAATGAATGAGTGATGGCCCAATCTGCTGAAAGAAGTCCAACCTCCCTAGGCTGGCACGTAATTTTTCCAGGAGCTGAGCCTACTCCCTTTCTTAGATCTTACAAATTCCTAAATACACATTCTACTTGTGGCAAAGCAAGCCGCTCATTCTTCCACAACATAACCCGCGCGTTCCGGCCCCCTCTGCACTTCTTCCCACCTAGAAAGCCCAGTGTCTCATCTCGACCTCTAAAAATCCTGAAAATCTTCTCAGGCCCAGTTCCCTGGCCTTCCCGAACTTGTGACATTTAGTTTGTTCCTCTCCTAGGAACCGCTAACAAATCTTTTTGGCATCGCCATCCTTAAAAGACAATGAGCTCCTCCACCTCAAGAGTTATATGTGTGGTTGGCATTAGCTGTTCACCAAATATTTCGGTTGCCCTCCTCTTGTGGGCACATAGTAGGACTGAGTTTTCCTACCCACCCTTGAACTAAGTCATGACTGTGTGACTTGCTTTGGCCAATGAAATATGAGCAGAGTGATGTGTGTCACTTCCAGGTGGGACCTTTAAAGCTAAGGGGGATTCTCCAGATGCCTTCTCCTATTTTAGCAATCACTAAAGGACAGAGATGGAGCCCCCTCAGCCGGGGTCCCTGAGTGAGGACAATGTGGAACACAGGTCTGGGTAGTTCCACAACAGAAAAGGAACATAAGCAAGAAATAAACTTTTGTTGTTTCAAGTCTCTGAGATTTAGGGGTTGTTGTCACACAGCATAAAGTAGCTCATCAGAGTCTAGCAGGTGTCTTCATGTCAAAGAGCCTCAGGGATACGTTTTGAATGAAGTACATGAAGAAACTCTATGTCTTGATTGAAGTCACTGCCATTGTGTTGCTGAGACAATGGAAAGGCTAGCATGCGCATGCTCTGGAGCTAATGCATTAAAATACTGAATTGACACAGACAGAGTTAAGTGAGGCATTGAATAACTGTCCAGTGCATTTCCATTATAGATGGCCAACGAGGTAGTTACAGTTGGGAGTCAAAAGAATGTCGTCCTTGGGGCTGGCCTGGTGGTGTTGTAGTTAAGTTCGTGCACTCTGCTTCAGTGGCCCAGGGTTTGCAGGTTCTGATCCTGGGCGCAGACCTAGCACCGCTCATCAAGCCATGCTGTGGCAGCATCCCACATGAAATAGAGGAAGATGGGCATGGATGTTAGCTCAGCAACAATCTTCCTCACACACACACACAAAGAGTGTCCTCCACATAGTATTTTTCTGTCCTCTCTCCCTCCCTCTCTCTATCTCTTCCATTTCACTCCCTTCCTCCTTCCCTCCTCCCTTTCTTTCTTTTAAATTTAGTTCTATCTGTTGGGTGAACAAGAAAAGCTTGTATGAGAAGCAGGAAGAAACTAGCCACATGATTTTTAATTTCTTTAGGTTATGAATAAAGAACAGAAAACCTTGCCATAAGAAAAATAAGTTTGTACTTTGAAAACATTAATCTTGAGGTCAGCAGAGGCAGTTTTGATCAGATCTTCCATTCCTCAGTTTCTCATCTTCCATGGCTCAAATTTCACCCCAAAAGCCAAAGGGATGAGCTTTTCTAATGACAAAACAAATCTAATATTAAATTTTTTGCATCCTGCTTGTCTCACTTTCTGGGGTTATTTCCTACCATCATGTCCCAGGATCTTTGAAATATCTTTAAGAAAAAAATGTTTTCATCAGTGCCTGCAAGAAATGAATCCCAGAGACAATTTTTTACAGTGGGCTTTGCTTTTTGGGTGAAGGCAAGAAATCCTGCGTGAGGAATCTCAGACTCCACCAACCTTCTGGGTCTGAAATTACTCATCCAGACACGAAACAAAATTGAAAAATCAGAGAGATCTAGTTTGAAAGAAAAAGAATGGTTGGGGCCTGGGAACCAAGTAAGTACTCTTTTTGCTTTTGTGCTATTGGATGAAGATACCTGCATCAAAAGAGGACTTGGAGACATCAAGGAATTGACAGGCAGGGCTAAAGACGCAGGCAAAGTGTTTATCATACAAAAAAGAAAAAGGCTTACATGTGGAGTGTCAGCAGCAACACTCAGCCCAGAGAGCCTCGCATCTCCCCTCTTGCCATAACAAACTCATTGACAAGAACTGTCACTGACTCCGCTTTATCCTCCGTGTGTTACTAAGAGGGCGCATTCCAAGTGCATCCTACGTAAATGGAGGTTTGCTTCCTGACCTGGGAGATCAAGTTTCTGTCAAAGAGAGCTGGCTGATGGATCACCGCATGGTTGCCACTGCATTGAAAATCACATCAAATACCTTCTCAAACACACTGATGAAATACACGCCGGATCTCCGAAGAGGAGATTATAGATGAATCTGTGTAGCTCACCAACCTGCATGTCTCCCAAAGCCAATTAAACGAGGTGTGTGTTCAGTGATTTGGGTTGTTCTCCCAGCCAGAGGCAGCAGAGTATCTGGGTTACTAGTATGGGATTGTGGAGCCCAGTAGTGGCTGGGTTTGAGCAGCGTCGGCCACTTACCAGCTTTGTGACCTTGGGCAAGTTACCCAACCTCTCTGTTTTCAGTTTTCTCAGCTACAAAATAAGGATGATGATATGGTGCCTCCCTCCTTCCCAGGGCGGGCTGTATCTTAATCTGGGTCCCTCAGGAGCCGACCCTGAGACATGGATTTAAGAGCAAGCAGTTAACGGGTTGGGGGGGGGGAGGTGAAGAGAGATGAGGGGTAAAGGGAGACAGGAAAGAGAATGGCCAATAAATGGCGAGCTCCTGAGCCAGCCATCATCATGGATGACTGAACCTAACCCCACTAGGGAGCTCTACAGACTGAAACATGACCCTGGGGGTGAAGGAACTGGGGTATTCGTCCAGGAGCTCCCATCCCTCCTTCGTTGAAGGATGCTCTTGCATGTGAGTGCATGCGCATGTGTGGGTGTGCATGTGTAGGGAGGAGGTGTTGATTCCCTGGCACATCTGGCTTGCCGTGTTGGCTGTAAAGTGGATTCCATCAGGCAGAGGAAGTCCTTGGGCAAAGACGCTGGCAGCTGGAAGTCAGGCAGTGTGCACTGAAGAAGGATGGGTGAAGGGGTCCCGCAGGGTGACGACAGACTGTCCTGAAGATTAAAGGAGTTCATTATTGTGGAACACTTAGCAAAGTCCCTGGCACAGAGTAAGCACTCCTCCAAGAGTCTGATTAATACTGAGTCTAGATCGCTGCTCTTTGGGATGGCTTATTATCTTAGGATGGAGTTTATCTTTGTTTTTCATGGGGACAATGAACCATTATTAGGAGCTTGGCACTCTAACAGGGGCTCAAGGCAGTATAGATTTTCTTGAAGATGACTGTGTGAATGTAAGTGGGTTTACTGATGGAGCTGTCTCAATCAGAGGGAATGTCATCACAGCATGGCTTGTGTGACAAATCCCTGCCTCTCTCTTAGAGGGGCCCCACATGGTGAGCACCTCATTCAATACTGGAGGTCATAACCCAGCTGTGCTTATGCTGCAGTAACAAGTAAGCCTGGAATTTTAGTGGCTTAATGGGAATTAACACCAGTCTAATCTCGTCCTTCCACCCGGCCTGCACTGTGAACTCACTGAAGACAGGTACTGGGCTGGATTTTAGTCACCACCGTATCCTTAGCACCTAGAAAGGATGCAGCACAAAGAGGCGGCAATGAGAAGTGACTGAACGAACAAATCAACAAATGGATAAGCATCAAGTCTGTAGATTTCCCTGCCCTTGAAATATTGGCTTCCTCCCATTTCACATCTACACGGCTCCTTGAAGCTTTTCTTGCTCTCCCAAGTCTGAAATAGACTTGCTTGCTCCCCTCTCCTTCAACTTCTTGAACACTTTGTGTCTCCACAGTGCATCACATTCTGCCGTGCAGTATGCTAATTTGTGTACACGTCAGACCTTGTCACCCATCCCGCAAATCCCTCTGCTGGCTTCCAAGCACATTTAGGATACTTTCCTTGTCCTGACCTGGCCTGTGAGACTGTGTGTGCTCCAGTCCCTCAGTCTTTCCCTGGGGATCCCACCTACCACTTTCTCTTCTCCTGCTCCTCTCCAGCCACGGGGGTCTCATAGCTGTTCCTTGCATGTGTCATGCGTGGTCCTGCCTCGGGCCCTTTGCACCTGCTATTCCCTTTGACTTCAATGCACTTTCTGCCTTCGGATCACTTGTTCCATTGACTCAGATTGCTGTTCAAATACCATCACCTTGTAAAGGCCTCCCCTGACCACTGTATCTTAAAAAGCATGCACACTACCATATTAATCTGCTTTATATTTTTTCCACAACACACATTTATTTGGTTGTCCTGCCTGCCCCTTCCACCCATAAGAATGCAAACTCCATGAGGACGAGGACCTTGTTTTATTTAGTGTGGTATCTTCAGCTCTCACAATAGTGTCTGGCACTTAATAGGACCTCAGTAAATATTTGTTGAACAAATGTGTAAGGATTATTGTCCTATTTTAGACATGGGGTAACTCAGTCCTATAGAATTGAAGACAGCTGTATGAAGTAACATAAATGCTTATTTATCTATCATTACATCACATCTACTATGTGCACACACTTCGCTTTAATCCTTACAGTAATTTTTTTTACATATAGGGAAACTGAGGCACAGAGCGGTTATATGACCTGTCCAAGGTCCTGGAGCCAGGAGGCAGCAGAGCAAGGATTCAAATAGCTAATCTAGCTCCAGGGGTCACGCTCTTAGCCACTGTGTTATGCTCCAGGAGGCAGTCACCAAGAAACACACTGTGGGTTGCTAGAGGAGCTCCCAAGAGAACAAATTGAAAGCTCTTAGTCCACTGTCCCAACGTTGATTGAAAATTTCTCATCTGGGACATATTATGGGATCTCCAACACTTAAACCTGGACGAAAGCTAGGGGTGAGTGTTGAGAGCTTTGCTGAAGCGAGGCAATTGCCCCATGAGGAAAGCCATCAAGTCCACCCAGGGAACACACTGGAGATGGTCTCATCACTGGGTCTGCAGACAGGGCTCATACAGAGGCTTGAGGCATGACTGCTATGTCAATAAAAGTGGACCATTCTCCTTCCAGAATATTCTGACATCATCACGCAAATAGACCCATCAGTGGGCTACCATCCTAGCAGGCATCCTTGCCCCAGCCAACTCCTTGAAGGCAGAGCCTGCCTGTGTCTCTATAGCACCTCACGTGGGGCCAAAGGTATATGTAAGGTGCTCAGTAAATGCTCAATGAATGGGTGACATTTTTCCATCCACACATTTGTTTAGGAACACACCCGTCTACCTGACATGTCTCAGGTAGCCCCACTACTAGCCTCTCCCCATACTAATCTACCCGACACGGGTAGGTGACTGTATTCCCAACCCCAAATCTGATCAAAGCCCTTCCCTGCTCATGAACATGCCCTGGGTTTTCATTGTCCCAGAAACAATTCCAACGGTGTCTATACTTGAAAAATAAAAAGTCCCCTATTGCTAGAGTGTCAGCACAGTCTTGACAAGAGGCCAAGAGACCATCCATTGTATCCCCTGCATCTTTCTCCCCACTAATTGCACAGAGTTCTGATAAGGGAAAGGAGTTCACCAAGGAAGCAGTGGGTGAGGGGTGCAGCCAGGCCTGGAACCCAGGTCTCCTAATGCCCCGTCCAGGAGTCCATCCATTGTGACCACCGCAGGGCACAAAATGTAATTACAAAGTCACAGGGAGCAGCTTTCTGTTTGAAGGTAGCTGAATTCTCCCTTCGTCCTGGCACAGTAAGCATTTCCATACAGTTTTAACCCTCTTTGGCCTGTGATCCATGGGCTAGATAATTAATCAGGCTTTTGAATAATTAAAATTCTTAAAAAATGCCTTCGTATCTGCTAAAACTGCTCCTCTAATTACTGCCTTATCAAGAGAGTGATTCTGCAGACTGGAATACTTTCCCAACAGATAGGAAGCATTTTCACTCGAGGCTTCGGGATTCAGAAGTTGAGGAAGGAGTGTTTGTTGTTAGCTGGTCCCTTTGAAGATGAATAGCACCAACTTTTGACTCCAAAACCTCCACAGAACCTCGTCTTGTTCTTAGATTCAGATTTCCTAACAAATTACAGCATATCGGATTCTTTGCTTTCAGAGTCTGCTGTGAAATATGATCATTAATTAAAATATTGGAGTGACTTATTTAAACCAAATTCTGCACTTGAGCCATTCTGAGCCTGGTTTCCAAATTCAACCTCCACTTTTCAATAAGTAAACTCTTGTGGGAGTGAAGTGAATGGCAGTGCTTGCTTTTCTCCAGTTACTACTTGTCCTTCTTGACCCAGCCAACCCCTGGTGCTGAGTTCTAAGACATAACATTCTGTCTCCGGGCCCCCATCACTTCTTTGTCATACTTCCCAATGGGTTTTTTGAAACCCGGATTGAGGATGCCCAAGGCTGACAACTTCATGCTGGACTCAGGGTGTGTTAGAAGTCTGGTGGACATTCCCAGAGGTACAATGCAAGAGAAGGACCAAGGTCCCAACCAGGGCCCCTTAAAGCCCTCATGACCAAGGACAGGGCTGGTCATAGCATCCGGGGAGGGAATGATAACGCAGATAATCAAGTGGGGGCAGATTGTTTCAGTTGGAGGTGATGCTCATGGGTTTGCATAATGGAGACACTATTTTATAGCAGTTAAGAACACACGCTCTGGACTCAATCATCTCAAGGTGGTGTTTTCCCAACTCCTGTTTCTGCTGGTTTCCAGCTGGGTTTGGCCAATGGGAGGCACTGACAGGATGCCGAAGGGCAGAGGAAAGAGAGACAAAAGGGAATTTCTTCTTCTCTCTGTTTGCTTTGGGTGATTTTTCCAGCAGCAAAGAATTATCCTCCTCGGCTTCAGCTTCCCCTGACACACCCGTCATGGTTCCGACTTCCAGCATTACCACACCCTGGGCTTCCAGTACCTTTGTTCCTCCATCTCAGGGCTGGGCGTCCTTCTTGCTCTTGTGTATTTCTGAGTTACCTTCCTATCTGTTTTTCGGCTCCCAGCTCCCTCATCACTGTATAGCCAATTTCCTGAATTAAATTCCTCTGCTGTGAATACTTTAAGCAGTTTCTATTTAGTTTTTTTTTAGGTTAGACCTTGACTGATGAAGCACTGTTTGATTAGGTAAGCCAATACGTGTCTTCTTTCACTTAAATGAGTTTGACATGCGTCTCTGTCACTCAAAGCTAGAGAGTCTGGACTCATGCAGGAGTCAACAGGAAAAAAAGTAGCTACCAGCTCCTATGCGCTTACTATATATATGCCAGGCACTGTGCTCAGCACTTTGTTTTCATTAAAAAATCCACGATCTCCATTTATAGATGAGGAAGTGGAGACACAAACAGGTTAAGGAATTTTATTCTGATCTGGTTTATATTCCTTAAATGGAAATGCACTCAAAACAGCTGCTCCTTTAAATAAGGAAGGGATCCTTACAGATAAGTTGAGGCTCAGGGGTGGCAGGACAAGAAATGAGGTGAGGAATGACAAGAGGCAGGTCTCTGTGCAGTTTTGTGACATGGCCTAGAAGCTCAACACGCTTCTTCTCCCAGTCTGGAGCGTAATGAGTAAAGAGAGCTCCATGTCAATGAGCCATGAGCATCCTGAGTAACCGCCATTCAAGGCGAGTTCTTGCTGCTAATTGCACACACGTTTTGCTAAAGGTAGTAAGTAGGACTCATTCACGTGTCCTCGGAGACCGCGGCGCCATTCAGTATTCACGGCAAATATATCACTGAACTTCAGAAGAGAATCATTTTAAAACAAAGCTTGGTCAGCTGTTTAATAATTTACTGATAGTGACAGCAGGGAGAATATCTAATAACCAGCGAGATTGGCTTTCAAATAGAAAATAAATTCATGTTAGAAGAGTCACAGGAGGAGAAAGAGGGGAAAGAGAGGAAGCACGATTAGCGGGTAAGGAAACATTTAACATTCGTCAATTCCTGACTTCTTTTTGAATCCTATCAGAGTGCGGAAACCTGATTATGCGAGGTTGCAAAATTCCATGCATTTGTATTTTGAAACATTCATGGGCCCTTGATGTTCTTCTCGCAGGAAGCAAGAATTACCCAGAGGGCCAGTCTCTCAAAGCAGATGCTCTGACCCCAACTGAGCCCTGGGGAGCACCCGCCTGTGTTAATCCAGGGACTTTTTTGGGCTATGTGGTCCTTGTTATCATATCTCAGTTCTTCCTGGAGTAGGTGAGGCCTGAGAAATTCAGAAAGCAAAGCCTCAAAGAAGCAAAATCAACCCAAACTATATGGCACATTCTTCTGCTCTGGGGAGAACCCAGCGCATAACTTATTACAGGAGATCTAGCTTCTGGGTAAACTGAACTTATTTATTTCTGCTTGCCAGCAAAGTTCTATTGAAATGTCTGTAAAATGAAAAAAGGTTTGAGATGGTTGGGCTTGGAGTGCCCTGCTAATTCCAACATTCTTGGTCCACGATTGGGAGACACAATTACAGCGATCTTAAAAGGTCCAAGAGATGTTGAGAGGAAAGCAAAACCTAAAACCAGTATCCATCCTGAATCATCAAATCTCCTCATGCCTCGGCTTCCTCACCTGTAAATGGGGAATAATAAGAGAACTGTAACGTGGACCATGCATGTAAGGCTTTTAGCTGCGGGCCTGGCTCACAGTAAATGCAAGTTCAAACATTTCAGAACGGCAGAAGGAAAACAAAGTGAAAAATCCCCAAGATTATCAATCTTTAGGCTCCAGTGGCAGACAGTGATGAACGGTGTTTTTCGGTAGAGGAACACCCCGGTCCCCCGGCCCTTCAGCCCCCACCCCAGAGCACAGGGCACACTCTGTCCTCCAACCAGCCCCTAAATTTGCCACTCTGGAGACAGGCTCCCAGATAAGACAGATGATTTCTGTGTTCCCAGATGGTACTTTCTATGGTTTTACATTCCAAGAGCGTACCCTCCATTCTTCACGTTCATTTCAACAAACTCACTCTCATTCTGCCTTGAGTTATTAGCATTTATTTAGCTTGTAGAAATAATGATTTATCAACGTTTTGTTTGACGTGAGAATGGCTTGAATAAACGTGTGCCGTCTGGCCTGTCGCGCCAACGAGCAATCTCGGTGTGCTCGGGAGTCCTCTGCCACCATCCCGCTCAGTTCCAGCAGGGGTGAAAGGATTCTGGGGGCTCAGTTCCAGCAGGGGTGAAGGGATTCTGGGGGCTCAGTTCCAGCAGGGGTGAAGGGATTCTGGGGGTTGTCATTTGCGGTGAAATATCTTTCTGTGTAGAAGAGTAAAATATTTCTTTCTTGCACAGATGCAGTTTTCTGAAACTGGAGGAACTGGTATTTACTCCATTGGATTGACTGTGGAGTGGCTGGCTGATGGAACACCTTTTGAGGATAACACTCACGCTTTGGTACAGAGGAAGGGGAGGTTATGTAGAAATCACAGGGTCTATGTGGGGATGGGGCATTGACTGGGGTGTTGGGTGGAGAGGAGGAATAGATATGCAGAGGGCAGACCCTGGGTGAGGGGTTAGGTCTGTAGACTACTTATGAAAAGGGTTTAGGAACATTTTGATTCATAAGAGAGGTGCCAAGATCCTCTGGAAGACACTCCTCCCCACTTCATTTGGTCTTTATGGGGCTATCAGTTACGGTGACCATCCCCAATATGGAGGGGTGGACAAATGACCAAGGCTGGCCAGTTACAGTACTGCCTTCCCCACCACTCCCCTGGCCAAATGGATTGTTTCAGGAAATGGAATGTGACCCAAATCAGCTGATCAGTGTCTTCACTAGAGTTTGGCAGGGGTCTTGCAGAAGGTCTTATTTTTTCCCGACGGTGCTATGCTGTGAGAACTATATATGGAGCTTTCATTGTCCAGTTACTCACAGAGAGAAGCACAACTGCACTATGGAGAGAGAAAAATGGCAATTGAGTACCTGGATCCAGCTTTGCCTGAAGGCGCTCATAAACTGCTCAGCTAAATAAGCCACTGGATTCCTCTTTTCACATAAGCTTATTTGAGCTGCACATAACAAAAAGAGTCTTGCCTAAAATACCATATGTATGTATGTGTTCCAGGCTCAGTATTCATCCTCTAAGTGCTTACAGGTGTCAGAGACACAACAATGGGCAAGATGCAGACATGGCCTCAGTAGGCTCAGAGTTGCCCCTGGAGGCTTTCAGCTTTCCTTGTTCCTGACACCGCATCAGCCATTCACAAACTTACACGTGCTTGAGAATCACGTGGTGTGCAAGTCAAAAAAATCAAACTCTGGAGTCTCAACCTTAGGGATTCTGAATTGGTTCCATGCCAAACTAATCAATATCCCGAGTGGTTCTGGAGCAGGTGTGTCCCATGGACGCATGTTGAGAAATGTGCCACCTGCCCCTGACACCCTCTTCAGAAGCATCTCTCCGTATGTGCAGGGATTCCCTGAGATGCGAAAGGGGGCGGGGCATCTTTAGGAAACTGTATCAGATTATAAGAGGGCAGAACTCTGTGTAGCCCCACTCAAACCCCACCTCCCACAAATTGCTTAGATGATTCACATCTCACCCACCCATGGGTGGGAAGACTCTGAGTGAGGAGTCCTTGTAGTGGTTCTTAGTGGAAATACCAGGGAGATTTAGAAAATACTGTTGCATGGGTCCTACCCAAATACCTCCACGGCTAAGGTGGGCCCCAGGTGATGCTAATATGCCACAGGATTGAGAACCATTGAAGCAGAAACCCAGGCCTGGCTGCCTGGTGGGAGCCCAGCCCAAATGGGCTCTGGGATCTCTTCCCCGGAAGGCCTTCTTTCCAGCCTGCATTTGAGTTGTGCAGCCTTCAAGGGTTGGACTGCAGTGGGCAGAATTCTGTTACTGTCAAGGGTGTGGTTTTTATGGTGGGTGGAAGGCACTTCAAAAATACAATAATAAAATAACACATCAATGAAAATAAAATACCAAATCTATACAATCATAAAAAGTCATAAACATAAGTAAATAACATTAATAAGGGAGGGCTATGCAGGGAAATATCATGAAAGTATATTAAGAATCATCAAGGATTCTGCTGAAGCCGAATCTGTAAAGCTGAGGTCAGTAGGAAGTTTTAACAATTTCTTTATAAAATGAGGCATTCTTTCTGTATCATTTCTCTTTCAAACCTCGTGGTGCCATTTTTTTCTCAGAGGTTCAGCCTCTCTCGTTCCTGGGGCTCGGGCCCCACCTGGAGGAGGCTTGGCTCGGGCAGACAGGCCGCTAAAGCCTGCAGGCCTTTTCTCCTGGTTCCTGTCTGCCAGGGACAGGCCTGACCGCACTGAGCCTGGGCCAGGTGCTTCCAGCAACGTGACCACAGTACAGCCCCTGCTGCTCCCTGTTGACCTGGACAGGGTTACCCCATTATGGCCTTCCAAGACACTCCTCCATGCACAGTCTGATAAAAAGGGAAGATTTCCAGGCTCTTCCTGAAGTTTTGGGCTCATCACTTCCAGGGTGAGTGAGGATTCTGAGTTCTTAACAAGAGGTCTTGGTGGTTCCTGGAATCAGGGACAGTTGGAAAATGTTAACCTGACACATCTCGCCCTAAGAACCTGTGAGCCTTGCTCTGGCTCCTTTCTGATGCATTGACTCTCCCATGAAGCTTGACCAATGGGGCACTGAAATTCGTCATCCTGAACTCTTATTTGGCCCTGGCAGGCAAATTTGGGCCTGGGCTTCACCAACATTTATTGAGTGCTTGCTGTGTGCATCCTCGGGCTTGGCTTTGAGGGTATGAGGGTGTGTGAGACACAGTCCTGAAACCCTCAGATGCTGCCACCCTTGCGGAGAAGGCAGCTCTGCCAATGGTATTATGGAAATGGAACTGACGAATTCTTCATCCCGCCTACTATGATCCAGCCATTGGATCCTGCCCAAAGCTGAGCGCTGAGGATTTGGACACTGAGATAAGGATAAGGATTTTAAGAGAGGCATTCCAGAGAGAGGAAACTATCAGGCAGAGGGCCAAGGGAGGTGATGGAGTATCATCCAGTGTGGCTTGGAGTAAAGAGTGTGTGTAAATGGGGTCAGAGGACAGAGAGAGCCACTGCATCTAAGTTCTCAGGCTTTCTGGCTCATCCTAACCTATTGGAACGATTTCACATCTTTGAGCATTTTCGTAGCTGTTCTGGCCATTGGGAACGCCATTCTTTCCTTCTCTCCCTGGTGAGGACTCCCTGTTGGGAGAGTCTAAGGTGAATCAGGGAGAGGGCGGGCTTAGAAAGGCAGGCTGGGCCCAGCCAGTGGATGGTCTTGTCGGCCATGTTAAGGATTTTGGACTTTATTCTGAGGGCAATGGGGCCTTTGTGAAGGGTTTCAAGCTGGCGAGTGACAAGGCTGTCGGGTGGCTGTCTTCTTGAATAATTGCTCTGGCTGCCGTGTATGGGGCGGGGTTGGGAGGAATGAGACTGGAAGCAGCAAGGGACTGAAGTTTGAGCTGAGCTTACTGCAGGGGGCTGCAGAGAAGCCAGAGGCTCCCCCCACCTCAGACTGGAGAGTCCATCCCTCCCCGAGTCCCTCCTGTTTCCAAGTCTGGAGTCAGGGACAAGGAGCGGGGCTGAGTCCTACAGGAAACTCAGTGCTCTGGAAAGGCCTGTCCAACTCTGGGGCACCTGGCTGCCACAGAAGCAGTGGTTTTTCTCCTGCTTCATCAGAGAAGCACTTTGCTGGAAGCAAGAAGTAAAGCCCGGGCCATATCTCAATCTCGTTGGACGCCCATTATTCAAACCCTGACATGAACACCACCCTGTCCCCTGTGTGCCGGTGTGGCCTCTCAGCGTGGGCTGACTGTGGACAGGGTTACTTTATCCTGGCATCCCCACTGGGTAGCACAAGACAGGGCTAGAGACGCAAATATGCATGGTAGGTGCTTGGCACATGTTACTTAGTTTAGTTGTGTGTGAGTGAGTGAGTGTGTGTTTAAGCGAAAAGAAACAGCTGTTTGGCAGATCCCATTTAGGCAAAGTGAGATGCGGTCCCAGCATTCCATTCAGGGCATCCCAGGCTCTGAGGTCTACTTGCCAACAGTCTGGACCATGTGCTGGTGATTTGGCCTAAGGAGCTGGCTCTCCACACTGTGTTGTGGTCCAGGTGTCTATGATAGTTGGCCTGGAGTCAAGGCTGGGGTGGAATGTGAACCTAAAACTTGGAAGTAGGAGAGAGAGGAGAGGAAAGGATCTCTTGAGCCGGTCAGGCCCGGTTCTAGGTATTTTCACATCCATTAACTCACTTAATTCTCACTCAGCTCAGGGAGTGGGGAAGAATCACCCCAATTTCACAGAGGGGAGAACAGATCTGCAGAGGGAGGGTGACTAGTTCGTGGTCACCTGGGTGGGAAATGGAGGTGTGGGGAGTGTGGGCAGGTGCAAGACTTCACCTGGAAGTGGGGTGTTGCCCAAAGGGAGCGTGTTCTAGAAGAGGAACCAGATGTTGGGGGTCTGAAAATCACATAAGAAGAGGACCAAGAAGGAAATGAGGGCAACGAGTTGAGAAGGCTTACCTAGGGCACACCAACATCCAGATGAAAGTCACCTGGAGGTGTGTCCAGGCTCTTTCTGTGGGTCCCCAGAAAGAGGAGCCAGCTTCGAAGGGAGGAAATAACAGAGTGGCAGTTTTGGTTCAGTGTAAGGGAAATCTTTCTAACCACAAGGGCCTCAAACTGAAAATGATTCCTTTGGAAAGTCCTGCTTTCGGTCACAGCAATATTACTGGATAATGCATGTTTTTACAGAACCAAATGGTCAGATCGTGAGGTTACACTCGACAAATACTTAAAGTGTCTAAGTTGCATTTGAGTTATTTATATTTGCGTGTCTTGACAGACAGCATTAATGCATATTAATGTTCCTGCCACAAAAACATTATTCAAGCCAGGACTACTGGCTCTGAAAGAGTCCGTGGTATGTGCAGAGCCACTCTGCTAATAGAAAGGTTAACTTGTATTTTTGAATTATTGATGGTTGCTTGTTACTAATTTTTTTTTCCCTCGGAAAGGAGGAAATTATTAATGAAGAGATCATTGCCAATGTGTCTGACATCTATTAATGGTTTCATCTTGCAACCAGATTAAAAGAGACAGCTGGTCCATGAATTTATGCGTGGAGACAGCTCCAAATGTGCTGACAACTCTGTGGGAGGGAGGGGCAGTCCGGCGGTGGGGCCCGGGCATTGGCACAGGCGCTGGTGAGAGGGCCCCTCCTCGAAGGGCTGTCAAAGGCTCCGCTGCAGAGGGGCCAGACAGCGGATGGGCCATCACTCTCCTGACATCTTTCCAAACTCTTCTATTCCCACTCGAGCCCATTAGCACCCTTCCTGTGTCACTCACTCACTGGCATTTCCTTCGTGGGTGTTTTAGATCAGAGATTTTCAACTTTAGCAGGCATCAGAATCACCTGGGAGGCTGGCTAAAACACAGATTCCTGGGCCCCACCTCCAGCATTTCTGACTCAGTAGGTCTAGGGAAGGGCCTGAGAATTCACATTTCTAACATGTTCCCAGGTGATGCTGATGATGCTGGTCCAAGGAACACACTTTGAGAACCAGTTTTAGACCAATGATCGTCAGATTGCACGTGAGACTGATTCTAGAGAAGAAGCCAGCAAACTTTCTCTGTAAAGGGCAAGGACGGTAAATATCTTCAGTGATGTGGGCCGGATGATCTCTGTCACTATGACTCAACTGTGCTTGTGTAGTGCAGAGAGCAGCCATACGCAATATGTAAACAAATATGCAGGATTGTGTTCCGATAAAACTTTATTTATAAAAAACAGGAGGTGGGCCAGGTTTGGCCCACTGGCAGTAATTTGCTGACTCCTGCTCTATAGCAGCACTGTCTGATAGAACTTTCTGCAAAAAACAGCCATAGGCAGCATGCAAATGAATAAGCATGGCTGTGCCCCAATAAAGTTTTATTTATAAAACCAGGCAGGGGGCCAGATTTGGCCCATGGGCTGTAGTTTGAGCAGCGCTGTCTAATAGAGTTTTCTGTGAAGACAGACATGTTCTGTATCTGCACTGTCCAGTACAGCAGCTACTGGCCACATGTGGCTACTGAGCACTTGAAATGCAGTTGGTGGGACTAAAGACTGAATTTCTTAATTTTAAATTTAAATGGCTAGTGGTGCCCTGTGCCAAAGGAAGAAGATAAAAGGCCCCAGTGGAGCAGCCACTTATTGGCCGCCTCCTTACACAGGGTCTTTGCTTTCTTTGGAGGGCTGACCATCGCTGGTGGGCAGGGAAGTGGCAGGGGAGATGGAGGCCATCTCTGCATCTCTAGCTCCTTCACCGCCCTTTGTCTGGTCTTTCCCACCGTAAGCTCCTTGAGGCAAGGACCACATCTGTTGTTCAAGCTGCAGATGCACAGACCCATCCCTCCCTGGCATGTGGCAGGCCAACAGCTCACTTGCTGCAAGAATGTCTCAGGATTCAGGCTTCCCCTAAAACTATGCTTGGATTAAGAGATCTGAAGCTAAAATGTCTGAACGCTCCCATCTTGGTCCCTGTCTGAGCTGAAAGGGAAGCCACTGTGCAGATAGGGAAAGTGAGGCCCAGAGAGGTCTTGCCAAAAGTCCAACAGGGTTAAGGGCAGAGTCACTCCAAGGACAAGAGCGGAATTGAAAGGAGCTGCAGGGCAGAATGCCACTCCACCCTTTCCAGCCACCACAAAGCTCACCCCAGGCCCCAGCCTCCTCGCCTCAGCACTGACCCCGAGCCCAGCCTTGAGCCAGGGGGGGCCATGTGGTCGAGCTCTCCTAGCTCCCCAGGCTGATAGGGGGCAGATACAAAAGCAGGTCCTTTCCAAGAATCCCCTCCCCTGAGAAGCTAGTTCAGAGGGGGCCTGGCTTGAGGCATCTGTGGCCCTGAGCCATTCCCTCGTTCCCCCTCAGCCTCCCACCACCCAGCAGCCATGTGTTAAGCGCCCTGGCACCTTTGAGAATTCAGGCTTGCAGCAGAGACCAAGGAGACAAACCACATCCCCACAGCGTGCAAAGCATCGCCTCAGCGGCCAGCCCAGGGGCCCTTGGCAACAGGCTTTGGGCAGGAAGTACCTCTCGGCCAAAGTTTCACAGAGAAGCCTTAAGGACCAGTGTGAGTTTACCCGGGAGATGATGCCAGGAAGGGCCTTCCAGGCAGAGGGAACGGTAGGTGCAAAAGCACAGTGATGAGACTGAATGCCAGAGTCCTACTGGGCAGCAGGTGAAGGCATGTGCTCCCGAAGGACTAGAGGGGGAAGCATCCAGGGGTGAAGGGTTGGGGAAGCACAGAGGGCCGCGGCGCACCCCGGGCGGGTCCAGCCTGGTGCCGAGCTCGGGCACTGGTCCTGCCCCACCAACTCAGCTTTGGAATGGAGCTTTCTCTCGGGGTCGCATGAACCCCACTCAGACCAGGGAGCTCTGTGGGCAGCGGTGAGGCATCTCTAGAGCGTGGGTGCAGGAGGGTGTGTGCTCCGAGGGCACCAGGAGAACTGCTATTTTATACTTCTCCAGAAAGCTTGAGAGAGGGAGTGAATAGGAGCCAAGGGAGCCGGGGCAAGTTAGATGAATGACACCAAGCTTCTGAGTGGCAGGAGAACTCCTGTTCCCCTGGGTCAGGCCCTGGGATCAGCCATGTCCAGGGTCACAGGTCATGGGCCTGGTTCCGGCCTCTCCTCCGGGGCTCCCTAACGACTCATCTGCCCAAGACAAGCCTTGGGTGAGGGCATGATGGAGGAAACAGCCAGCAGCCTAGCTCTGAGCAGAAGGGATCTTCCCATTCCAATTGTCCTAAGGGCCATTCATCTCTGAGTCCCCAGAGACCAGTATAGAGTAGGGCACATGGTTAAGCACTCTGTAAGTATCTGCAGAATTACTAAGAAGCTCTGAGGCAGCTTATCATAGGCCTCCCTCCTAGACCTGTGGATCCCCACTCTCCCTAGGCAGGGGTCTGGGAAGCAGGACTCAGAGAAACCTCCCTGGCAGTCCTTTGTGGGGGACACACTGGCGAGGAACAGGCTAGTCCAAGCCCTTCACCTTTCCACGGTGGTGGTGGGTGGTGGTGGTGGGGAGCCAGAGACGGGTGGAGAATTCACCTGGGATTACAAGCACAGGGTGCCAGAGTTGATGGGTCTTTATTCAACGGAGCTGTTCCCTTCCACCTAGTGGGATCTGGGGTGTGGGGGAGTGAGGCCTTGTGTTCTCTGCCATAGCACTCAATCCAGAGCCTGAGGCTCCCCACTTTTGGAAACCCTAGCCGGGCCTGACTTTCACATTTCTCCCCCATAGTCAGTCCAGTCCAACCCCTGGAGTCCCACCCGGAGACAGGGTGCTGTCCTGAAACAGAGGAAGGAACGCTTTGGCCAGGTTCACAGCGTGAGTCCCTCGAGCATTGCCCAGGTGTCCCTGTGCCCGCTTTTACAGCCCAGGCCGCCAGCCGGGATCCAGGTGGCACTGGATCTCCTCCTTGAGATCCGGGCTCCCAGGAGGGCAGAGTCCCAGCCGCAGGCTGCAGGGGCAGCTCCGACTCTGATCTGTGGTTTTAGGCTTCCAGCCCCAACCAGGTCTTTGTTCAGACCGGGGAGAAAAAGGAAAAAGCTACACGGTTCTGTCTCCCGAGAAAGGGAAGAGGGGAAGGCGGCGCGAGAGAGGGGGATGCCTCAGGCCCAGTCTGCTCCTCTTCTGCGTGGGGGTGGGGACAACGAAGAGATGTGGGTGGATAAGAGGGGTGCCTGGGCGGCTGAGAAGGTGGGGGGCGATTGCGGCGCGGTCAGCGATGCCCCCAGAAGAGAGAGGGAAGGTGTGTGTGTGGTGGGGGTGAGGGTGTCGACTGTTAGATGAAATTCTCGTCTCAGGGCGTGCCCAAGACCCTGGCCAGCAGACGCCTGCCCCAGCTTAGGGCAGATGCCCCTCCCTCACCCCCCTACCCCCACCTGACCCCCCCATCCCAAGTTGAGACGGCTGCTCCTCCCTCCCTCCTCTCTCACCCACCCCTACCCCATATTCACCTGTTCTCCCACTCCGAGTTCAAATGGCTGCTCCCTCTCTCTCTCCTCCCCCCACCGCCCCCGGTACCTGCGCCCCAGCCGGGCAGACGATGCTTGGCTGCTTGGCGCGGCGCGGGGCGAAGAGGCGAGGACCCTGCCCGGCATGCGGGTGCGGGGGTGATGTGTGTAGGCGCGTGACAGTGCGAGCGGCCCCGAGCCGGCCAGCCCCGGTGAGGGTGCGCGGGGGAGCCCGCGTGTGCCAGCCGCGGGCGTGTGCCGGGCGCGGGCGTGCGCGCGAGGGTGTGTGCGCGGCCGAGGCGGAGCGCCCGGGCGGGCGGCGGCGGCGGCGACGGCGGCGTTAGGACTCGGGGGACACCGCCCCCCGCCCCCCGCGTCCCGCCCCCGCCCAGCCTCCCGCCTCAGTTCGCGCCGCGCCTCGGCTTCGAGCGCAGCGGCGCCGGCTCCGGGAGCCCAGCGGAGCCAGCCGGGCGCCCAGCGGCGCGCACAGCCTGCGGCCGCGCGGGCGATGCGGGGCCGCCCCGCGCCCGCCCCAGTCCCGGCCCCGGCCCCCGCGGGAAGGGGCTGAGCCGCCCGCCGCCGCCCGGATGGCGAGCCTCGCCGCGCTCGCCCTCAGCCTGCTCCTCCGGCTGCAGCTGCCGCCGCTGCCCGGCGCCGGGGCACAGAGCGCCGCAGGTGAGTGCGCCCGCCGGGCTCCCCGCTCCCTCCCCGGGGCGCCCGGGCACCCGCCGCGGGGCGCCAGGAGGAGGAAGTTGTGCGGGCTCGCGGGGGCGCGGGGCCCGGGGCCGGAGCCCAGGTCCCTGCCTCCAGACGCCGGCAGCCGAGTCCAGGCGCGCCCGGGCCACCGCGCCCGGTCCCGGCGTCCCTCGGCAGCCCGCGTGTGGCGAACTTCGCCGCTGTACTTTCCCGCCCGGCCCCCGGGCTGGAGTAACTTTGCGCGGTTGTTGCGAATATTTCCACTTGCTGCCTCCCACTTGTCGGAATCTGTCGCTTGAGTGTTTGGGGCGGCGAGTCGGGAAGCGGCATCGACGCCCGCGGGGTGGGGAGCGCTCCCTCCCCAGCAGCTTTTTGGGCAGCGCGCGCTTTTCGCGGGGAGGACTGGTCGCCAACCGGCCGAGGCTGCCAGGGCGGTGGCTTTTCTTTTCTCCCGGGGGACACAGGAAGCTCCAGACTTGCCCTCAACACGCTGCGTCCCTAAGCTTGCCGTTAAGGAGGCCGCTTGTCCTTAAGAAGGCACCCGTGGGGGTGTTTGCGTTAACGACCGAGACAGCAGTACCTCCACCCTACCCCATGCTTTTCATCCGGAGTAAGTGGGCGCCCCTGTGAAGGCCCCACAAGCGGAGCGGCTTTGACCTGTGAGCGTGTCTGCCCCTGAAAAGTTTGGGGAGTCATATTTAGGTTTGACGATGGGAAGGAGGTGAGCAGAGGTAGTTCCCAGGGTGGGGCTTTGCCCTGGGTGCGCCTAATGGGAAGCTGGCGTGCACAGGAGACCACCACGACCCGGGGTCTTACACGTCACCAAACCCCAGCGCAGGCGGCTCCAGCCCTGCGCGCCCACAGAGGAGGCGGTGGGGGGAAGGAGAGAAGGGAGGAGGTGGTGCAGGTGTACAGCCAAGTTCAAAATCACCTGGAAGTTTCTTAGCACCAAGTGGCTTTGGGGTGACCACCCCGAGCGGAGGTTGCTGGCATCACAGGGGCAGGCTGAGGGAAGCGAGTGGGACTTGGGAAAAGACTCATTTTGGATTGCTGAGTAACAGCGGGGCCCATATATTATCCTGGAGAAAGAAAGGAAGAAGCCGCGGGCGAGTGTAACCTCTTTAAGCGGGGCTGCTTCTGAGGTTGAGAACCGCCGGAGTGACATTCCATTGGAAGTGCAGCGGCGTCTTCCTTGCTCCATACCGAAATGGGAACTGAATGTGGGACTTCCGCGAAGGGACACCCTGTTTCCGTGGCTGGGAAGTTAGGTGACTACGACACTTCTTTTTGAGGTGTGTGAAGCTGAAAGGTTGGATTACCAAGTGAGAGAAGAGAAAAGACCACAACATCATTCTAAAGATGGTGCATGATTCTTGTTTTCCTCGTTTTGGGTCTATATTAGGTGTGCTGGGGAGGGGGAGGGCAGGAGGATGCCTGGGGCAGTCCTGGGGACCCGGGCATGATTGGTAACTCAGATTTTACTTTCCTCCAAGGCCTGGCCAGCCTGCCACACGTTAATAGTACTCAAGTTCCCGCAGCAAAAACAATATCAAAAATATTCCACCACGGATCTCAAACCGTTCTTTGGTAACGTGCGGTAAAACCATACAGGCTTGGGAAGCTGTCCAAGGCTGAAAGCACGCCGCTTCCGGATGCTCCCGCCAGGTGGCGCTCGCCCACAACTGTTAAAATGCAAATCTAGTTGCTTTCATCTCAGGAATAGAACTTCTTTTCAATTTTTAAAATGAGTAATGTGTTTATTCAGCAGCCTTTTGTTAAAACATTTAGAGAAGTGTGAGGAGCAAGCACCTTTTCTTTGCTTGCTCTTCGGAACACGCGAGAAAGAAAAGCAATCCTGGAGTACAGTTTGGGAAGAAATCTGCTGTTCAGGCGCCGTCTGTTTCTTTTTGGTTCTACCTGAGCCGACTGGCTTCGGCGAATTTATAGCATCTACTTAGCAAGTGGCTGCGTTTGTTGCAGGGGCTCCTTATACGAGTAGGATTCGGTTGTGTTGGAGATTTGGTGCATTCTAAACCTCACTCATTCGTAAAAATGGGGATTTTGTGTATCTATCTACCCTCTCCTTTCTGTTTAATGGTAACGAGACTATTTAAATTAGATTATTTTTTTCCAGATTTCCTTGTGAACATCTGCATTTGTGGATGCAGGAATGCTGCAAATGTCAACTTTTACAAACGGATCTATCTTCTTAGTTTATTTCTAAATGCAGAAATTGTGGGAACCCAAATAGAATATAAACAGGGCAGTAGCTTGATTTCCTTTAAAGAATCTCATTTAAAACTTTTGGCAAGTTTGGGTGAACAATACATTTGAAAACTCAGTAATGTGTTCCCCATATTCTTTTAATTTGAAAATTCCCAGTCTTGAAAGCAATTTCAATTTGTAAACTTACATCCAGAACACAGTTGGGGTATATGTTTTGCTGTAACATGTTGGTCACGGTGTCCAGAAGTCAGTGGTGAAAGCTTGTCATCAAAAAGCAATTTCTTTCTTCTTTACTTTAAGATGGGTTTCATGAGCCAGGACGATTTTTGTAAGGAATCATGGTAAACAAGCATTTAAAATCTGCCTGTTAAGAGTGTGGCAAAACATGATTTGGGATGGGGGAAGAGGGAAACGGTTAAACAAATGGATAAGGGGATAGTTAGTCCATTTACTAGTGAGTTTCAGCTTCCATATATTGAGAGCAAAAACGGATCTTAGAGGGGACTGACTCGAGATTGCAGTTGTTAGTGACGTAGTCATTTAACTCGATAATCATTGCCAGATACCTCTGGGGAACTGTTAACAGTACAGTCGAATTTTACTTTCTGTCCTGTATTGCTTGATTTGTTTCCTAATAAAAGAACAATTAATGTGCAAACCTGGCTTGGATTCTGTTTCAGCAAAGATCGCAAACACATTCATAGTGAAAGCAGCCCATCCTCTGGGGTTACAACCCACTACCTTTCTCCTCCACTTAATTTCTTCTTGCTTATCCCCAGCACAACTCCTGCAGGCTCCAGGCTGCCAGCTGAGAAGGCATCCGCTGTAGTAGTGTAACTGTCACCTTTCAGAGCTATGATCACAGGACATTACGGCATCTTTCTTTTGAGCATGGGATACTCCCATGACTCTCTGACAGCGTGTTGCTGTGGAAACAAGAGCAATGCCATGTAGGCGGTGGGTCCTTGATAAATATTTATTGGTGATGATGAAGAGATGGCAGATTCTTGTGGCAACTGTGATGGGGGACGAGGGAGTTTAACTCAGGAAGCAGCCTGGTTTAGAGAAAAGAGTATGAGCTTTGGAGTCTGAAGTCCTCAGTTTAAATCCTGCCTCTGCCTCTTTCTAGCTCTGCCAGTGTGGGCAAGTCATTTAACTTCTCGAATCCCCAGCTTCTCATCTGTGAAGTGAGGATAATTATAGCTGCCTCACTGGATTTTGTGGAGACTAACTAAGATGATGTATGCAGAGTGAGTAGTAGACTGCTTTATCCTAATGGGGAGCCTGGTCTCTTATTTGCCTTGGCATTGGTGTATGTACACAGGCTAAGAGGGCATTGATGTTAAGCTTAGCTATGAATTGAAAATTAGATGGCTGGATTTTGGTGATGAGTTTTAGTTTTTCTCCTCTTCTTTTTTAAGTTAGTTTTTCTCCTGTTGTTTTTTCCTCCTTTTCTTTTTCTGCTGTTCTTTTTCTTTCCTGTTCTTTTTTTCTCCTGTTCTTTTGGGTCCTGCAACGACTTTTAGAGAGACATTTAGAATGAAACAGGTGACACTAATACATTTGGCCATTCAGGAGTGTAGATAGGGAATGTTTCGTTTTAAACATGTTTTGCCTTCAAAATGAGAACTAATAAAAACCAAATGGTTGCGCGTTGTAACAGGAAAGTATCTGGGTAAATCTGGTCTTCCTTCCTCCCACCCTCCCTTGTATAATCTTCCTTGCCTCAGGGCTCAGTCTCGGGCTGCATTTCCATCTCTCACCTAACCTAGAAATCCAGTGCATGGCACTCTGGGGCAGAGGGAGAAAAGATGCTTTGTGCACTTGATAAACAAGCAAAGAATAAGTAAACATATAGAGGGCTGTGGCATTCCAATAAATAAAAAGGCTATGAGATTATTGAAAACAAACCATGTCCAACAAGTGTAATAGCATTTGCAAGCACATTACAGAATTGGGGCTAGGAGGCAACACCATGTAGCTGTTAGAAGGCGGTTACAGTGTCTCATGAAGTCTTACAAAATGGATTCAAGTTGGTTTGGAGATGAAGAAAGCCATGGGTTTTCTATGGATTAATAATAATCTGATGCAGCCAAAGGGATAGCGGGGACCACTAGTGTTGTGTCCTGGTGACCAGTTGGGGTCATGGGATTCAGCATTTGATGTGGTCTTGCCAGACACTCTTATTTGCCTGGAAGAGGGAGCAATGAACCTGGTGAGGTCATTTATTTATCATCTTTTGGTAAGAGTTGCAGGTTGTAAAGAAGATACAGAGGGACCCAGTGAGGATTCTAGGCACAGATCCCAAGGGACCTACTGGAAGTCAACCGTGAAAAATGGGAATTAATGTGTCATAAGGGCAGAGTGGGGAAAGGATGTGGAGCCATTGAGAAATGGTGATCATTTAGCTGTTCTGAGCTGAAATGTCAGCATTATTTCACCTGGCCCATCCTAAGTATTTACACAGGCAAAGGCTGCTCAGAAGCCCCACCAGATCTGCTAGCAGACCGGTACAGAAGTAGTAAATTGAAGGGACTCCACACTGTTACAGACTTCACTTTTTTCGCACTGGAGTCAAGCTGCTGAAGTCTATCTGACACACACACATGATATAAAGTCCTTCCTATTTCTCGAATATTCGGCTTACGGTTTTTATTTGATGCTGGAGGGAATGAAAAATGGTGATGCTACTTTGGTGAGCAGTTGGGCAGTTTCTTTAAAAAGTTAAACATACATGTGCCACAGGATCCAGCAATTCCACTTCTAGGAATGTACCCAACAGAAATGAAAACATATGTCCACACAAAGACACATACGTGAATGTCCATAGTAGCATTGTTTGTAATAAGCAAAAACTGGAAACAATCCGAATGTCCATCAACTGGCGAATCCTTCCGGGGGAACACCACTAGCTGCAAAAAGGAGCGAACTATTGGTAGATGCTACAATGTGGATGAGCCTCAAAAACATTATGCTAAGCCAAAGAAGCCAGATGCAAAAGACCACATATTATATGAAATATTCACAAAAGGCAAATCTATGGAGACAGAAAGCAGACCAATGATTGCCTAGGGCTGGGCAGGGGAGCAGAGATTTACAGCACGGGGGTACAAGAGAACATTTTGGGGTGACGGTAAGGTTTGAAAACTGGAAGGTAGTGATGGTTGTGTAACTCTATAAATCCCAGCTCCTGTCTTGTGATATGACCTTGATAAATTACTTCACTCTTGTGAGCCTTTATGTCTGCATCTGTAGAATGGGCACACCAATGCCTCCATGCTGCAAGAGCCGGAGATAACGCCTGTAAATTGTCAAGCTCGGTTCCTGGCACAAAACAGGCAGCCAGTAAATGGCCTTACTCTTACTTACTCCTTGCCCATCTCCAAAACAGTCTGCTGCATTAGTTATTTGCAGGACATTGTTTTTGATTGTTTTCTCCCTCTCTTTTAGGCTCTTATCACTGTGAATTAAATCAACGAGCTAATGCTTCTTTCCCCTCATCAGTTTGGCAAAAATTAAAAAGTTTAAGACTATCAGGTTTTGACAAGGATCTGAGCAATCAGGTAGCTTTGTTCATTGTGGAGTAGTGAATATTGAAACAGCTTTTTTGAGTGCTAATTTGGCAGTGTCTGTTAAAATCAAAGACGTGAGCACCTTGTGCCTGGAGTGTCTTGGTGGGGTATGGATTGGCTGGGGGAGAGAAGAGACCATTCATTCACTTTCTTTCTCATTAAGCTGAGGATGTAGAAATTTTACAGAAGAGGAGATGCTCCTTGGCTCACGGACAGATGCAACATGTTTGTGGCCCCTCAGTCTCCTAACACGATGAACAGTTGCTGGGAGTTGGGGGTGAGGAAACAGCTCCATACCTGTGTTTTTTCTGCCTGCGTAGGGGGTCTCCCATCAACACGCCAGGAGGCCTTCAAGCTGGCTTCCAGATGCTGCTCTTAAAAAGAGGTTTCCGAACCTCAAACTTTCTCAGCATCATGAGGCTTGTCACCCGCATTCCCAGCTCTAGCTTCCCGGGACCCTGGAAGGCCTGTTTCCTCTCAGCTCGCCCCAACTTTGCTTGACTCCCCTTTTCCGCAGTGGTTCCGAAACCAACCCTGAGATGGCAAACCCATTTCCCTTGGTCCCCCTGTGACTCATGGTGGGTGGTTATATATTCATCCTGTAAGGGGCCTGCGTTTGTCTCTTTGGAACGGAGCAGGCGTTAATCGATTCACATCAACAAGCTCTTTTTAAAGAGTGCTTGATGTTTGATCATCAGAAAGAGTGGTCTTGGATGGTCTGGACTTGCTCTAATTGACTATACTTATGACTTTTTTTTGCTGCTAAATAATTACAAGTTGGTCAATAGGAGCCCCTTCAAACCAGATCTTTTTTCACGGCTTCCAGACATCTTTGAAAGCGTCCTTATTTTCCTGTGATAACAAGGATCTTCAGGCTCACCTCTAGGTTTGCTGTCCCAAGCATGCAGTCAGTTATTTTTTAAAGAGCCCCAGTCCCTTTCTCTGGAGACCGAATTGGAGATGCACATTGTAGTGTTTTAATTGAAAGCTGGAGGAGAACAGAATAAAATAGGGACTGTTGGTAATACTGGGAATAGAAAAAAAGATACTTTAAACAGCATGTATTTATGACCATTTATCTCTTTGTTTAAAGTTGATTTGAGCCTGAGAAGTTATTAATCCAGTTATAATAATTTTGTTACAATGTCACATTATGGGCTTAAATTAGGTTTGCCTAGGAGTTGATGTCACCATTTCTTTTTTTCTTAAGCATCTTGGCGTTGGCCCCTAAGTGCATGGTTCCAGGTGATTCTCACCTGTCAGTGTTTCTTGGGCACTAGTTTTCTGAAAAGAAAACCAAAACAAAACAAAACAAATCTCAGTCTCATTCTCAGGGAACTGTGTTAGTTGTCTATTGCTGTATAACAAGTATTCCCCCCAAACTTAGTGGCTTTATTTTCTCACCATTTGTTTGGGTCAGGAATCTGGGTGTGGCATAGCTGAGTTCTCTGGATCTGGCTCTCTCACAGGCTCTCTCTCACAGGCTGCAGTCACAGTGTTGGCCGGGGCTGTGATCCATTCAGCCCAAATGTGGAAGGATCTGCTTCCAAGCTCACCCACATGGTTGTTGGGAAGATTTAGTTGTTTCCGGGCTGTTGGCTGGAGGGCCTTGGTTCTTCATGAGCTGTTGGCTAGAGGCCGCCCTGGGTTCCTTGCCACGTGGGCCCCTTCATTACAACATTGTAGCCGGCTTCATCAGAGTGAGCAGTTGAGAGGGTAGGAGAGAATGTGAACAAGATGGAAGTCAGTCTTTTGTAACCTAATTTTGGAAGTGACATCCCATCACTTTTGCCCTATACTGTTTATCAGAAGTAAGTCACTGGGTCCAGCCCACACTCAAGAGGAGGGAATCATACAAAGGCTTAAATCCCTGGGAGCTATTTCATGCGCTGCCTACGGCAGGAACCTCAAGAAATAGACAAGTAGAGGAAACCTTGTATCTTGGAGAAGAATACAAATATAACCTTTGAAGTGTGTTCTGATCTTTTCATTATTTAAATTATTTTGGGCACCAGTGTCAGTTCAGTGTCAAACTTTCACTCTTTAAAGGTCTTTGAATAGAGAAAGTTTTTTTCCTCAGAATCGACTTAGTCCAAATCTTAAAGAAGTTAATTAGGAGTATCAGGAAGTGTCAGAAAGTAAAAATAAATTAATATGAAGACCCACCAGAAAACTTTTCAAATTTTACCCTAAAAGTTGAAGTGCTGTAATGTTTTGATAAGACCGTGAAACTCTCACGTTAGTATCTAGATTCCACAAGAGCCAATTTACAAAAAACACCAGTAGATTATGGCTGTAATGTAATTTAGCTGAATTTTCATATTTTTATTACATTTATATATCCCAGTTTTAAAAATTAGTACTTATTTTAGACCTTTTTGACCCATTTCCAGAGGAGTTTTTTTATTGTCACATAAAACTAACGTAGAGAATTTAATAAGTTACAGCGATTGAAGGTTTAATGGGAATATATGATTTATTATGTGGATCAGACCGTGTCCTGCCTGTACTCTTAGTTTCAGTTCTTGTGGCAGTAGTACAGTCGTTACAGAAGAAATTCAGTCACTGTATTTTTTCGGGGTAACTGTGGTTGGGACCCATGAGATCTTCCAGTGAAAGATGGTTTTGTTAAAATCCCAGTGGGCTGACCAGACACTGGACTTCCTGTTGGGAACCTGCTCCAGGCGTTTACAGGTTAACTCTTTGCTTGGGGAGCAGTGAGGGGTGGTCCCAAATATCCCCATTGTCCTTGTCTAGGCAGTTCTGTATTTAGGCAGGAGGGTCCCCAATTTGTGATGGTCCCAACACCAGGCCCTTTTGGACTCATTTCCACAAGGTGGCCCTGGAGAAGGAGGAAGCCGAGACACCTTGAGCTGGACCTTCCTCTGCCTTAGGGAAGTGTCTGGCCTTTGCCTTCAGGGCTTTGCATTTCGGAGCAGTTTCTCATTTATTAACTGTCACCTTCCGTCTTGCTGAGTCAGGCTGTGCAAGGTTGGGTGCCAGGCATCCCTCCTGGTGTGAGGGAGGTGGGGTCATCATTTGCCTAGTGGCCAGATCAGGGCTGCATGTGGTTATGGAGAACCTGCACACTGTACATACAGGACTGGGTCAAGGACCTCATTCCATTCTACGGGACCAGCTTTGAGTTCAAAGCCATTTCCGTGTCCACTCCCTCTCCAGTTTCCAGATCCAGAGCTCCTGGTGGTTTAACTGTTAATTTTTCTTTTGTTTTGTTCAGTGAATCTTTCCTCTGCCGAATATTGTCTGTTTACCATCTCTTCACCTTTTGCATTGTTATAGGAAATGTGTGTATTGGGGTTGGGAGAGTAGTTTTTGGCTCAGAAAATTCAGAAACCAAGACTTTAAGCCAGGAGTCTAACCTGTCTCAAACCAGGGGTGGGATGGGATAGGATGAGGTGCTGTGGGGTAGGATGGGTGGGGGTGGGGTGGGATGGGGTCAGGTGGGAGGGGTGATTAGTACTATTCAGAAGCCAGGAGCGTTGCTGGCCTCTTCCCTGTATCTCAGCTGACTCCAATTCAGGATGGTTATCGTCCTCTAAATAAAACTGTCTGGAACAAAGCAGAGGCCAGCTCTCTAACAGTTGGGTTGCATTGTCTTGAGGCCATTTAAATTAGGTTTACCGAGGAACTATGGAACCTCCTGGAAAAGAGGAAACTTGTACTTTTCAACTATTGAGCTGCTCAGCTCAAATATGCAAACACCTTAACTCAACCGAAGTACCATACCACTCTTGCTTCAAACAGAAGTTTAAAAGACTTTTTTTGGTATAGTTCT
Organism: Equus asinus; assembly: GCF_041296235.1. Lineage (NCBI taxonomy): Eukaryota > Metazoa > Chordata > Mammalia > Perissodactyla > Equidae > Equus > Equus asinus. Next base: position 33,875,295 of record NC_091804.1, on the reverse strand, counting down.
CAATGAAAAATTTTCATCTCTATTAAATCTTTTAAATTCTCTGCACAGAGGATGTGTGCTCCGAGTAGAGCATTATTTCTGAGGCCTGACCCTCGGAACACCATTTTTGGTGGAGAAGTGCAATTAACCTGAACAAATCCCAGAGTTCCAAGGTCACCATTATCTGTAAAAGATGTACACATATTTTAAAACAGAATTGATTAGTTTAACTTGGGACTGCTCTCCTTATTGGTCACTTTTTTAGTGAAAGTTGGTGAAGTCAGAGCTTTCTTACCTTTTTTATCTTTGCCTCTTCCCACATATAAAACATCTAGCATACATTGAAATTCGCTTGTGTGCAAAAGCATAGTGTTAGTGCTTTTACTGAGAATTGGCTTAGCAAGTGCTGAAGCATCTCTCAGGTCCATCCTCATTTCCTGTCACCTCCAAAACCTCAGCAGCTATCATTTGTCCCTGGAAAGTTGCTGACCACCTGTTCTACTTGGAGCTCTACAGGTCCTTGGTACCTCCCCCATCCCGGTTACCTTTTCTGATATCAAATTTGGGGGTCTCCCTTTGTGATCCCTAGATTTAGGCTCAAACCTCAGACATTTCCTTCTTTTCGGGTTTCACCTCCCCTTGGAGATTCTTCATTCTAGCCGCTGTTTTTTGGCTCATATAGAAGATTCCAGGAATTATGCCTTGGGCTTATTGCCCTTGGCTCAGCTGTCTATTATTTTATGCCAGGTCCAAATGGTTGGAGGGAGAGGAACCGTGGATGAATTCCACTTCAATTAGTTCCTTCCACAAAAATTGTCATGTTTTACTCATTGTTTCCTGCTTTGATTTTCTGATCCCTGACTAAAATCTGGCCATGTTGGTGAGCTCTTTATGCCTGTCCCACTTCTGACACCAATGCCGTAGTTTCAAATGGGTTACAGATGATCTGGTGGAGACCTTGTCTGTGCTCCCAAACTTTCATAAATTCCTGATTTATTTAGACAGAGATACAGGATAGCATGGAAGTGAGGTGACCGTACAGAGCAGAAGCAGTTGTGGTATATCTTGGCCTGGGCTTTTTTGGACTCTTGGTTCTCTAGTGGATGCATAGTGGCTAGTGACATCTTTAACACTGACAGAATCTTGCTTGTACACAGAAACAGCCCAGTTTTTGCCATGCCACTGCCCTTTTATATCAGCATCTTGGAAGATCTTATCCTAAAAATTTGAGCATCTATTAAGGAATATTTACAAATATTTGGCTCTTCTGGTTCGTGAACCAAACTCAGCATCTTCAATGCTGCATCCTCTTATATGTAGGAGGAATAAAGAGCTAGTTTAATGGATGTGCCAATCAAATATGTATTAATAAACTATGTTTATGTTAGTATAAAAAGCAGAATGGAAGGCTACACTCCTTAGAAGAGATATGGAGAGAAATGGAACTGAGATCTTGGATAAGGGGATTTTGGCTTTATCTATAGTATTCTATTTCATTTGAAAAAGGGAACACACTTTAATAAAATTTGTTAAAATTAGTTAACTCTTGATAGAGAACATAGGTGTTAATTACACTTTGTAATATTTCTGCATTTAAATTATTTCCTTAAAAAGTGATACCCTTGGAGTTTAAGATTTGTTAGTAAAGTGCAAATGGTAAGGATTCTGAGCATGTGTACTGTTTTCTTTAATCGTTCTTTCACAACAAATTTGTCTTATTTTGTATATGGAAAGCCTCCTTTCAAAGTCTGTCTTGAAGATTCCTATGGAGAATGGTAAGACCCGTGCATCTGGTTAGAGGAGAGAAGTAGAGAGTTGTGTCACAGATGCAGGCAGACATCTGAGCATGAGTGGTTGGGGCCCTGATGGAGGGGGCCTTCTCAGGCACCAGTGTCCACCCCCTTCCCACACCCTCTTCTCTCTCCTGGGACCCCTCCATGGAGAAATAACAGGTTCTTGCATGGGGCAGCCTTTGGCCCTGTGTTTGCCTGAGGCCCCAGAAAGGCATATTTGGCACAGAAGAGTAATGTTGCATAATCTTTTCAATGTTTAGAGATACTGTGAACCTGGGCACAGGTTTCCCATCTGTGAAATGACCAAACGACCTCTGTGCTTCCTAAGGGCTGGAGTACTAGTCTCTGACTTTAGGATTTTGACTTTTTTCCCCCTGAAAATCAAATCGTTTGAGATCTTTAATAGAGGTCCATATGTTAAAGATCTACCCTTTCCCAATTAACCAGTTTTGTTGTTTAACACTACCCGTAGTTTGTTTGTTCAAAAGGAGAAAGTTGCGAAACCCCAGGTCCGGGAGATGAAACAAATAGAATCTGTTTCCAGGATTGTTCATTTCCAGCAGCGGCTCCGTCAGAACAATCCAGATTAGAATATGACAGAAGGAGTTTTCACTCTCCTGGGATGAAGATTTCTAAACCCCAAAGAGTATACAGAGGAGAGCAGCATTTGGCTCATGTTGGAATAGAAAGCAGAAAACACAAGGAGATGACAAGTCATTTGGTGAAATGATGGGTGATAGGGAACCAGATTCAAAAGTTATGAAAATCACAGGTGCACTGAGGTATGTGTGCAGAGCGTGAAGGATTCAAACTGAACACCAGGGGAGTAAATCCAGGAGCAGAAATGACTACCAAATAGCGAACACTAACACTAATGTATACTTTAAATACTTATAGTGAGCTAGACATTTTTCAAAGGTTTTATTAATTGTCACTTGTAGAGTCTTCATAACAGTCCTATGATGTGGGTACAATTATCTTCAAAAATCAGGAACAGGGGTCGGCCTGGTGGCGCAGCGGTTGTGTTCGCACGTTCTGCTTCTCGACGGCCCGGGGTTGACCAGTTTGCATCCCAGGTGCGGACACTGTACTGCTTGGCAAAAGCCATGCTGTGGTAGGCGTCCCATGTATAGAGTAGAGGAAGATGGGCATGGGTGTTAGCTCAGGGCCATTCTTACTCAGCAAAAAGAGGAGGATTGGCAGTAGTTAGCTCAGGGCTAATCTTCCTCAAAAAAAAAAAAAAGTCAGGAACAGAGCAGTTAAGTAGCAAGTCGAAGGTCACACAGCTAGTGAGTGGTAGAGCAAGGACTTGATCTCAAGCACTTAGAGGCTGGAATCTGTCTTCTTGGCCATTACTTTCTGCTCTCTCTGTGGTTTACTTTGTGTCCGGTGCTGTGCTAAATTCCTACTTAGGGCAAAATTTAGGTTGTCTTTGAAATTCCTGAGTGGAAAGCCTTTCTTCAGAATTTTCGATGAGAATTCTTTTGGGGGCATTCTAAGCCTTTATTTAATTCTCCTAATGATCCCGTGAAGCAGAAACAACAGTCCCATATAGTATCTGATAAGACAATTGGTGTTATGGAGGTGCAAGGGCTTGACCATGGTCACACTGGTGGTTGTCTCGTTTCAGAGTCTAGGTGATGTTGAATGTTAGAAGTTTTTTTTTTTTTTTTTTTTTTTGGTGAGGAAAATTGGCCCTGAGCTAACATCTATTGCCAGTCTTCTTCTTTTTGCTTGAGGAGGATTGTCACTGAGCTAACATCTGTGCCAGTCTTCCTCTATTTTGTTTGTAGGGCGCCGCCACAGCATGGCTTGATGAGTGGTGTGTAGGTCTTTGCCTGGGATTGGAGCCCACGAATCCTGGGCTGCTGAAGAAGATCACATGAACTTAACCACTACACCACTGGGCTGGCCCCTGAATGTTAGAAGATTTTTATGGCAGTAGGAGGTATGGGAGAGAGGGTCTGTCTTCCTAAGAATGAAGCTCCATCTTCCTCCTAAGTAAGTCTTAATCCTCCCAGTCTTACAAGAGGGTGGGTCCTAGGAGAGGACCCTCACTTGCCCTGGAACAAAAGTTGAGCCCCTAGATGTGGCTGCCACTGATTCCACATTGAGGGGCTCCACAGCTGAAGGTGCCACACTCCCAGGAACTCAGATGGGATAAGGAGTTCATCCCAGGCTATGGTCTTTGGACCGCTGGGTCTCCAGCGGGCACAGCATTTTAGGAAAACATTTTTTGGCTGGACATAGTTTATCAAGTTCATTTAACCCATGGGATGGCCACTCAATGGATTTAAGAGGTGACCATTATTCCAGTTTTACACATGAGAGGCTGAAGCCCAAGCCATCAGGTGGGACTGCCCTTGAATCTGTAGGATGCATCAGGTGTTGGATGTCACAGATTTTGCTGCAAGAATCTCTGCTTCTGAGATGTAAGGGCCTGTGTCATTTTATCTCTAATTTTCCAAAGGTACCAGATCCGTCCCCATTGACTTTTTCATTGTGTGCCCTGCAATAAAGAACGTGTACATCCCCTCTCAATTCCTGCTCTCGTGAGTGCAGTTTTTGAGCTTGGTCCCTAGTAAGACCTTTTGGTAATTGGATCTTGGCTGTTTTTCTCGTGGAATCAGGCCTGGTGCAGGTGGACCCATCTGCTTTGTCCTGGAGGAACCCACAGTGGTTAGCGGTACAGGCTCTGATCTCAGGCTGCATGAACTCAAGTCAGTGCTGTGCTACTTATAAGCTGCATGACCTTCAACAAGTTATCTGAGCCCTCTGAGCCTCAATTTTATTATCTGTGAAATGAAGCTAATAATAGTATCTTGCTTGTGGGGTAGTTCTGAGAAATCAATGAGGTGATGTATGTAAGTGCTTTGCGTGGGGCCAGGCTCATGGGAAGTGCTCAGTAAATGCTAGCCATTCTTGGTGGTGGTGCTATTGCTGGAGCAATATTCCTGGAGCTCAGTGGAGCGCAAGGGTACATGGCTGGGGTGCCCAGTTGTCCTGATTTCTCCAGGACGGAGGTGTTTCCCAAGATGTGGGACTTTCAGTTCTAAAACCAGGAGTGTCCTAGGCAAACCAAGAGTGTACTAGGCAAACCAGGGTGAACTGGTCCCTCTCATGCCCATCCCAGGCCACACAGCTCTGTTCGGAGTCATCTCATTGCATATGCTGTGCAGGTTCCTGCAAGTTGCATGTACAATTCATAATTATGTAGATGAAAACGATTATCTGATATTTGGCCTGCATTTTATAGATGTTACTGTGGGAAGAAATAGAATAGCTTGTGTCAGTTTCTGAAAATATCACCTCGAGAGGAGCTGTCTGGGGTCTGCTGGTGTATCTCTCTGGATCCTGACAGAAAACAGAATTCATGAGACTTTAAGGAAGGCACTGTTCAGGGGGTGGGGTTGGGGTTAGGGGAACCCCCAAGGGGTGCTGAGACATCTAGAGACTAGGAACAGTGGGAGGCCATTAGCATCCTTTAGTTTGCAAAGGGGCAAAGGAAGGAATTGGGTTCATGGTGCCCTGTGTACTGCTCTGAGTTCCAGGAGCTGCGTGACCTCGACTCCCTTGCCCTCTGGTTCCGACTGAGTTTAGCAGATGGGAGCCCTGGCAGGAGACTGTACGGCGGGAGGAGAGGGGTGGGGTATTTACCCTCCTTTCCTGCCTCACCGCTTTCCGGTACGGCTGCATTCCTCAATGGCTGTAGTTCTCAAAGTGTGGGCCCTGGACCAGCAGCATCACTATAACCTGGGAACTTTTTATAAATGCAAATTCTTGAAACCCACCCCAGACCTACTGAGTCATAAACTCTGGGGTGGGGCCCAGCAATCTGTCTTCTGACAAGCCCCCCAGATGATTCTGATGCATGTGGAAATGTGAGAACCTCAGGTCTAGAGAGGAAAGGTACACCATTAATTCCATACGGGACCTTTGGCCAATCAAGTCCATTTCTCTGATTTGGGAGTCAGTTTCCATCTCAGACAATTGAGAGGGAGCTTTGCTACCTCCGTTCATAGCATTGATTCTCTTAAGTAGTCTTTTCATTTATTTGTATGCGTATTTTCTGACTCTCTTCTATTCGAATTTAAGCTCCATGAGGTCAGGACTTTGTTCTGTTCATTGCTGTCCCCTCATGTCCAGCACAATTCCTCTACATAGTACTCACTAAATATTGGTGAATGAATGGACATTAAATGATTTCTAAGATCACTTTCTGCAATTTTCGTCTTGATTTGAAGATTCTGTGTTCTGTCGTATGCAATAATGGCTGGTTTATCTTAAATCTGTCAGTCTGAAGTCTTAACCCACAATTCCATTTCTTTAAAAGAAAATAATGATTGATGAATTAAAGAAAGAATGCTTAAAGCACCTCTGTGTGCCGGGTTCTGTGGCACATGCAGTATGTCACACATTGTCCCATTTAATCTTCATAAAGTCTCTGTGAAATTGGGTCACTATAAAGAATTGCAATCTTAGTGATGTCACGTGTCATACCCAAAATTACACAGCTATTAACTGGCCACCCCAGGTTTCAGTGGAACTGTGTTCACTTCCAGGCCAGTATTGTTTCAGTTTCAAAGCTGTTCAAGATTCAGAAGAACCTACTGAATTGCAAAGATTGATTAGATCATAAAAGAATAGTTTGCCTTGAAATATATTTTATCTTAGGTCACTCATCATGTTGGAAAGAGAATAGGCATGGAAGTCAGAGAGACCTGAATTGAAATCCCAGCTCTTGCCATTTACTGGCTGTGTGTCCTTGGGCAAGTTACTGTACCTTTCTGAGCCTAGATTCCCCAACTGTCAGTGGGGATAATTCTACCAGCCTGGCAGAGGGATTGTGACCATTTGAGATGATGCATATAAAATACCTAGCAAGTGATAAAAGCGAGTTGGTTTCTGAGAATTTCTTGAGGATTAGTAGTTCATGTATGAATTATGATAAGTCTCAAGTCAATGGGTGGATTTTAGAGTTTACTGCTCTTCGTTAGGACAGAGCTGATAATGTGACTTGAACTTGCAACAATCTCTGGAGATATTTTCATTCCTATCTGGACTGGCTAAGGAGTCAGACTGCCTGGGATGCTTGATTGTCCTGCTTACTTGCTGTGTTTCCTTGGAAAAATTAGCTAACGTCTCTGAGCCGTACATTTCTTTATTAGAAAATGGGAGATGATAGTGCCTATCTCATTAGATAGTTATGAGCATCACGTGAAGTTACGTAATAAAGTGGTGAATAAATAGTGTGAAAATTATTATCATTGCTAAATGGGAATTTCCTCTCTATATCAAATAAGTCCACAGTCTCATTGCTGTTGAATATTAGACACGCAGATGCACGTCTGTGCCTGTCCATAGGCACCAAGTGAGGTCCTATGTAGGAAGAGTAAACAGTAACTGTACACGTAGACGCCTATCTTCTAATGCTAACTATACACCAGACATAGACTCTATGCACCAGACTCCTTTCTCATCCTGAATCCTACTATTTAAAAGGCTCATCTGCGGGGGCCAGCCCTGTGGCTGAGTGACTAAGTTTGTGTGCTCTGCTTCGGCAGCCTGGGGTTCACCGGTTCAGATCCTGGGCATGGACCTACACACCACTCATCAAGCCATGCTGTGGTGGCATCCCACACAGAAGAACTAGAAGGACCTAAAACTATGGACTGGGACTCTGGAAGAAAAATAAAGAAAAAAAGAGGAGAATTGGCAATAGATGTTAGCTCAGGGCCAATCTTCCTCACGAAAAAATTTAAAAAATGAAAGGCTCACCTCCTATTGTGCTGTGAAGAACCTAGAAAGCAGCTACAGAGCCTCAGGGCTACCAAATGGATGTTAAACCCACGCAGAGCTCTTTTCCTTTCTCCAAGGGGGACCCCCCCAAACCCTCGTCCAGTGGCTGTAGCTCTTAGTTTATATACAATTCTAACAAGTTTTTGTTTGATTTCCAAGCGCAGAGGTTTTAGAAGGAAGGACACTGGCTGTTGCGGTGTGTTTGCCTGGTGGTGAGTGAAAGGAGCGATGGCCTGATTGCTGGGGGAGCGGAGGAGGACCGGAAGCAGCAGCAATGAGGTCTCAGCAAACTCCACAGCCGCGCTGCCAGGCACACGGGCCGGGGGTCTGACACTCGTCTGAAGCCCCCGAAGGCTGCAGCTTATTGCTTTGCTCAAGATGTGGTGGCAATCATGACAGCTGTGATGTCGGGAGGAAAAAAATACATATAGGTTCCGAATACAATAACTGATCTTTTTATGGATAATCTTGAGTTATAAGAAAAGGCTAAATTGTTTTCCTTAATCCCGATGATTCTATTTTTATAACGCTTTATACAGTATTTTCAGGCATATAACTCCATTTTAATCCTTGCTGTTAATAAGTGCTTTTTGCAGATAGAAGGCTGACTCTTAGATGCATTAAAGGACCACCTCAAGGCCACACAGGTCCTGAGGGCTGGAGCAAGGCCTGAAACTTGCTTTTTGGATTTTGAACTTGGGGTTCACACTGTGGCCCCCATTGTGGCTTTGCAGACACAGCTCTTCAGGCGTCTGCTGTGGAGTTTAGCGTGAGGCCGTCAACCTAATGAGCCCTGGCTTTCAGTATTTGGAGTAGTAAATTGAATTCAAGAGCGAACCTTAGCTCTCTGGGAAACTCTGTTAGCGTAAAGGCAAGATTTCTTAGGAGCAGCTTGAATGAAGGCACAGTGGGAAGGGTCAAACAGGTAGTAGCAGGAAGTGCATAATGAGGAGTACAGGTAAGAAAAGCGAGAGCAAGAGGGCCTGGAACAGCTTTCAGAGGCCGGTTGTGCGACAGGGCACATGGCGTTTCCTTGGGGGGGATGTTTCTTCTCTCCTTTCCCTGACTCCTTCGATTTTGGTTGACCTGACTCTTCTGGGGGAGCAGGTTTACAGCCTAAGGCTCTTAGTTAAAAATAACTTTTATTTGCCAAGAGAGATTCATACTAACATGGGAAAAAATTGCTGTGGAATAGAGATTTTGATGACAAATAATGAGACAATATCCTCCAAAGGATACCCCACCTCTGGCTTCCTCGTGATGCCCAACCCCGTGCAACGGTCTGGGGAGGCCCGTGGCTCAGAACCATCTAGCTGCATTCCTGGTGGGAAGCAGGCAAAGCTGAGTGTGCTTATCCCTTCCTCCCAGACTCAGAGATGGCCATGCCATGGTTTGATTTATCTCTTTGTCACTTGCATTGAAGAGGAAGATTTAGCAAATGATGTCCTTTTATCGGAGGAAAGGGATTGAGATGGGTTTAATTTGGTGGTTCTTTGAAAGAAATCAACATCTGATCTAGTCTTTTAAATCTATGAAAGCTCAGTATAATGCCATTGGAGGTGTGCAGAGAGTTGACAGCATGTGACTTCTGCATTAGGATGACTTGGGAAATTCAGATTGAAGTGAACCCCACGTTAGTTATTTATTGCTGCCTAAAAAATTACCACAAAGATAGCCACTTAAAACAACATGTACTAAACCCCTTAAGCCACTGAAAACAACGTTTATCATCTCCCAGTTTCTGTGGGTCAGGAGTCTGGGCACAGCTGAGCTGGGTCCTCTGGCTTGGGATCTCTGATGAGGCTGCAGTCCAGATGACAGCCAGAGCTGTGGTCTCATCTGAAGGCTTGACTGGGGAAGGATCAGTTTCCAAGCTCATGTAGTCGTTGGCAGCATTCGGTTTCCTGGAGGCTGCCGGACTGAGGGCCTTACTTCCTTGGGGCTGTTGGCCAGAGGCCACTCTCAGTTTCTTGCCACACGGGCCTCTTGAACACAGTGGCTTTCTTCATCTTCCCAGGGAGGGAGAGAGTCTGCTAGCAAGACAGAAGTCATAATCTTGTGTACCTAACCACAGAAAGGACATCCTATCACCTTTACCATAGCCTGTTGGTTAGAAGCTAACCACTAGTCCAGCCCACACTCAAGGGGAGGAGATTACATAAGGCCATGAGTACCAGGAGGTGAGGATCATTGGGGTCCCCCTTAGAGTCTGATGCCACAGACCCACATCTCAAAACTCTTTTTTTCTAGTATTCTTCAGAGCCTTTCCACGAAGGCTTTGCTTCTCTGGATATGGAAAGCATTGAATTTAACTAAGAGACTGAAAGAGGGGGATGGAAAATTCTGATTGGCTTTGATCTGGTTACTTATTTACCTTGATTGACTTATGACATGTCTTACAGAGGGCTTGAAATACTTGATTTCCTTTCAGCATCACTATAATCCTGAGAAGTAGGCAGGGGAGGGAACCAAGATTTAGAAACAAGCTTGAAGCTTGTCCAAGCTCACAAGGGTTGGGAGCCCTTGGATTTTTAAGAGGTCAGAAAGTGTCAAGAGTAAAGGCTTTGTTGGGGTTAACCGACATGGGAGCACTTCCTCCCTGTGGGGGCAGGTTAGCTGGAGCTGGGCCGCTGGGTTACGTCAAATGTCAAGATGCCAAGTTCAGTCTGTGAGCAGATGTGAAGGTCAGACGAGGTTCCACAGGCGATGTGGGAAGTCAGGATTTGGGAAGGGTGGCCAGAGAAACACAGCAGAGCCTGAAAGGACCAAGCCCCTTGACAGCCTTTCCTTTCATATAAGGTGGAATTAGGGGGTCGAAGGAACAGCTGCACTTTTCCTCGTTATTTGTTCGTGCCCCCAAGTGTTGAATTCGGAGTTTACAAGACCACTTGAAGCCACTGTTCTCTGATATCTGCCAAACGCAAGGCCAGTTTTTCTTCCCTACTACCTTTGTCTGCACAGCTGTGATTGAATTTATTTTTTTTTAGTTTTCTCTTATATTATAAAAATGAGCAGAAAATGGAAATGTGAAAATGCCAGTACTCATGGTAATGCATTTGAGGCAAAGATGGAGACTGTTAGATGGACGGACAATGTTGACTGTTTCGCTTCACTTTGCCACTAGTCAGATGATTTCAATTGTGAAAGGAAATCAAATGAAAGAGCACACGTGAACTGCTGGAAATGTGTCCCCTAGCCTCAAGCATTGTGTCTCAAAGGCCATGTTTAGTGATGGAGGGAAATGGGGAAATCTTTAAAATTATGGATTAAGAATCAACAGTAAGGAAAAAAAAAACTTCAATGATTCAAATACAGAGAAAAATCAACAGACCCATAGAGCCTTTGATGCGAAGACCGTTCGCTCCAGACTCCTTCATCAAGGGGACAGTGTTCAGCCTCCTACTGACACATTTTTCAAGAAAGTTGATGACACCATCAGAATTGCCACACAACTGCCAAAGTAATTCTTTAAAAACATAAATCAGACTCTCTCCCTCTCTCTTCTCTTCAAATCGCTCCACTTGCACTTAGAATAAATAAAGCCCCGGACCCAAACTATTGCTTTCTTGTCTGTAAGATCTGTCTCCTGATAATGTCTTTCTGTCCCCTCTCCTGCCATCCTTCCACCATTGCTTGACTGAGCCTACCCTGGCTGTCAGCAGCCTTCATCCCACGGGCCAAATCTGGCCTGCCACCTCTTTTTGTGTGGCCTGTGAACTAGGAATGGTTTTTACATCTTTAAATGGTGGATAACAAATCAAAAGGAGAGTGTTTTGTGACACATTGTATGAAATCCAAATTTCAGCTTCCATAAAAATTGTTAGTTTGGAGCACAGGCCTGCCCATTCGTTTGCATATTGTCTGTGGCTGCTTTCACCCTCAATGGTGGAGTTGAGTGGTTGCCGTGGAAACTGTGTGCCCTGCAAAGGCTGAAGTAATGACTGGCCCTTCACAGAAAGGTTTGCTGACTCTTGCTCTAGCCATGGCGGCCTTCTTTTCCCTTCTAGAACGGTCAAAACCTGTGCCCACCTCAGGGCCTTTTCTCTTGCTGTTCTCTCTACTTGGGATGCTTCATCTTTTCAACCTTTGATCAAATATCGCTCCTTTGATTTCTCAAAAAATTAAAAATAGAAATGCCATATGATCAAGCTATTCCACTTCTGGATAGTTATCCAAAGAATGTGAAAACACTAATTCAAAAAGATATATGCACCCCTGTGTTCACTGCAGCATTGGTCACAATTGCCAAGACTTGGAGGCAACCCAAGTGCCCATCAACGTGTGAATGGGTAAAGAAGATGTAGTGTATATATACAATGGAGTATTACCATAAGCCATAAGAAAAGACAAAATGATACCATTTGCAACAACATGAATGGACCTTGAGGGTATTAGGCTGAGCGAAATAAGTCAGACAGAGAAAGACAAATACTGTGAGTTCGCTCATATGTAGAAGATAAGCAAACAACTATATATGTAAGGAGAACAGATTGGTGGTTACCAGAGGTGAAGAAGGTGTGGGAGGGTGAAAGTGGTAAAGGGGCACATATGTGTGGTGACAGATGGAAACTAGACCTCTGGTTGTGAACAGGATGCAGTCTATGGAGAAGCCGAAATATAATGATGTACACCTGAAATTTACACAATGTTATAAACCAATGTGGTCTTGATAAAATAGTTAGAAAAAATGAATATCACTCTGCTTTGTGTCCACATTAGCTCGAATAGGTTACGTTGATAACATCAACTATGTCAAAGTATTTATTTATTTCTTTACTTATTAGTTTGTTCCTCCCACTTGAGTGTAAACTCTTGGAGGGAGTGCTTCTGTCTTGCTCACCACCTGGGAGGCGCCTGGCAGAATAAATGTTTATTGACAGATTGCATGAATGAATGGAAATCAATGCTGAATCTCCAGCTCGATCCTGTGCTCCATCTGTGCCAGTGCAGCCTTCTCCGCAAAAACAAACTCATTTTCTCCTTTGTATGAAATGTCATTTTCAGTAGGCTGAGATAATTGGAATTTAAGATAAGACGTCACAAAATTAAACTTATCGTTTATAATTTAATTTATTTTTTAATATTTTAAATAATCCTGAATAATCAGCCGTATGTTATATGACACTCGAGGAGTAAAGAAATGAAACATTTACACCATAATTAAGATTTCATCATTTTTTTTAACTCTTTCCCCTCCTTGACGCCACTCTTATAGCATGTAAGGATCTGTATATTCCAAATTTCAAACTTTCAATTTGTGGCTAGTTTCTAGGAACACGTTTTCTAAAAGAGAAGATGTGGAATGGATGTGTTTGCACACATAAGGATGCACAGGTGAGACGGATGTGCTGTGGGTGGACATCCTAGGATGGCTTTTCCTCTGAGGACACCAGTCCACTGCAGGAGCCACAGAACTGTCAACATAGCATGTAAGAACTAGCTACTGCCTCCTTACACAGACAGCCTGTTCTTCACCTCATGGTGGCACAGCATGGAGCAGGCGAACACTTTGATGCGATCAAGGGTGAATGTGATTTTTTTGTAGAGTGGAATGTCGAAAAGCAAGCAGCCTCTCCATCTCAGTGTTGACCATAGATGCTTATTTTGGAGACTCAAAATCTGCCAAGAGGCTAAGAGACTGCTGTTTCACTGCAAATCTTAGTGGGTATGGCTGCCATTCCTGGTAGGGCATCCTTGCTGCTGTCAAAGATAAGTCTCCGTTCTCTCCCCAGCCAGTTCTTCTGGTCCGCTGATGTTCGCCGACTTCCCTCTCTGGGTCACCCACCTGAGCCACACCAGCAGGGGAGACATGAAGGACCATTCCTGTCCTCAAGGCGCTCACTCTCTGGTTTGGGGAAACAGATGGGTGTGTGGGCAGTCACCATACACAGATGGTAAACATAAGACGCTGCTGCAAGGGGGTAATCGGGGGGACAGTTCCCTTGGCTGGAGCCAGGGATGGTTTCTGGTGGACCATGATGGCTGTAAAGTAGTGAGCCAGGTGAGGGCAAGGGAGAGCTGCCTGGGCTAAGCCAATGCCCAGAAGGTCATCGTGAAAAGCCAAACCCAGCCATGGGAGGCTGGGAGGCCAAGCTGATATGGCGGGAGGGATGAGAAGGGGCGAGAGGCAGCCCCATCACCTTATCCAAAAGCTTGACTCCTCGTTGCCTCCAGAGTTAAGTACCATGGCGACCTCTGTCTGCAGGGAGGCAATGCTATATTGGCCAGGGAGCACCGAGGTCCTTTTGGGAGTTGTTAGTCTTGTGCTTCAGGGACACAGAATAGCCTTTGCTTCTGCAGAAAGCCGTTACTACTCTTGCTTTTTGTACGGTTGTTAACAGAACAAAGACATTGGAATCAGACACTGGCTTTGCCAGGACAACATTTCTGACCCTGGGAAGTTTCTCAGTCTAGCTCAGCCTCAGTTTCATCATCTGTTGAAAGGGCATAGCTATAAAATCCGCCTTGTAGAGTTGTTCTGGGAATTAAGTCAGTTAATACATGTATAAAGCACATAGTATGCACACATTCAATGCTCCCTATCACTACTATTGTTACTATTTAATTTATTGCTCTCTCAATCCAACAAATGATATGTTGTGAAAAGTTTAGCTCTTGCCATCAAGTATCAGCTGTGGAATAAGATTGAGGAACAGGTAGCAGTTTCAGTACGGGGTTTTGTTTTGTTCTATTGAACAAGCCCCCAAAATGTGCACCATGCTCGTTTAATTACATCTTCCTGCTTCCTGCCCTCCGGTTTCAAATGCAGGAATCACCATATTAGCATGGTAATGTCGCAGTAATAAGCTACCAAGTCTATGTAAATAAGGAACATCTGTGCAATATTTATGACCCATAAAACACAGTTCTACTCTAAAATGTTGTTCTAATCCCAAGTAGGTCATTGCGATGGAGCCATGATCAGAGGACCCTCATGGGGCCCTCTGCTCTGTTCGCTGAGGTCTGTGCCAGCCTGCCCAGATGGGAACGGGCAGTGCCACATGGCACTTGGCGAAAATTGGACTCCTGAGGGTTTTTTTGCCCATCAGAGCAAAAAATGAGTTGTCTTTTTGAAGGAAAAATGGGGTAAAGGTGTTTTTTATCAAGAACAGCCAGCTCTCAGTGGTGTGCATGGGTTTAGACACTCTGTGGACGGTGCAGGGGGAATTTTAAAGCCCAGCTTGGTCTCCTGACATTCGGTGCATGTGTGTTGCATGTCTTACCATTTTTGCTTGGGTGTCCAGGAAACTCCGAGTCAAATTTGCAGCCCAGTCTTAGTCATGATGTAAGATGTCACAGTGGGGGATTTCTGTAATACCTGCCTGTCCCTTTGGTCTTGATTTTTTTCTGCTTATTCTGGTTTCCTTACTTATGTTCTCATTGGATTCTACGGGGTTTTATAACCTAACTTATAAATTCTTTAAGGATCCTGTCGGGGTAACATTAAGCTCTTTCTCCTTCTTGTCATTCGATGTGTTCTTAAAGTCTGCAAACTCATTCACATGATTGGCTAAGAAAAACGCCAGGAGAAAGATAGACTCTATGTGCCCAAGGTCAAGTTCGGTCTTGTGGATAGTGTACACCAGGCTCAGCACGCTTTTTCTACAAAGGGGGGTCAGTGAAGCAGAGACATATGTAAATGTGTAAATTAATGGGCATGGCTGTGTTCCAATAAAACTTTATTTATAAAAACAGGCAGCTGGCCCGCAGGCCATGATTTCCTGATCCTTGTGTTAGCGTAACATACGTATAGAAAATTCACTAGTCACTGAGTATCCCCCTTGACAAACTGTCATCACAAGATGACACTCCCGTGAAGCCACCATAGAGGCCAGGAAGTAGAAGACAACTGACCAGGGTCTTAAAGTGCCCTCATAGCTCTTCCCATCTGTTACTCCTCCTTGCACTCTGCAGGTAACCAAGGGCTTCTAAACGTAGTAAATAAATTTTGTCTTACATTAAATCCTGCCTATGAAAACACTGTAGATTTAAAAAACAAAATCATTCTCATAAGGCAGACGATGCATGGGTAAGTGTGAGCTTCTACCTAGCTCTCCTGTTGACTGGCTCTATCACTACGATCAAATTATTGATAAGCCCTTTGAGCCTCAGTTCCTTTAGCTGTAAAATGGGAATATTAATGCTTGTTTCCAGGCCTGTATGAAACATCAGTCGGATATCATATGTGAGGTCCTTAATGCAGTCCTGTGTACAGAAACCACTTACTTTTATTTTTTCTTCAACTAAATCGCTTTATCTCTGCTGGCAGCCCCTTCTTTGGGTGCAGCGAGGTGCCACTCTTTGGGACTGTCGCTCACTCTAAATAGAGAGTAGTTATTAATCAGCTGAACTTACTTGTGTGTCAGTAAGCAAGCCTGGTCAGCCCCAGCGTGCTCAGCTTCTTTCAGATTTATTCTGGCTGTTGGAGGCCTCTGTGAGCCCTCCGTGGGCATTTGGTTTTCCCAGAGCACCAAACAAATAGCCGTTGTGGGGGTTTCCTGGCACAGAGACCTCCCTGCTCGTTTGTATTCCAGTGGCTCCTTGCTCACACATGGGCACTTGTCTCCTGGGCCCAAGTCCGCTCCACTGTACGGGCGGGTGGGCTGCCCTGGGCAGGCCTGCTTCCTGCCGGGGCCCTTTCCAGATTGGTCTTTTTTGGGGGAGGGGTGGCAGGAGGGATTGGCTCCTTTTTGGGTCAACTTGCCAGTGTCCCTGTCAGCAGCCCAGCAATGTACACACGACTGGGCTGAATGTAATCGTGTTAGGAACGACTCTGTCTTCACCGATTTGCTTTAGCGATAGGAGGCCTGGACGTGGTAGGCGGGATCCACGGCAGCAGCAGAAGTTAACCATACTTTGGGAACGTGAATTGCCATCCTCGCTCCCAAGCACCTCCAATTCCTCTGTCCAGAAAAGAATATTTAGAGAGATCGTTATCGATGTTGGAGAGGACATTATAGGGAAGGAGTGCTCCACAGCCAGAGAGCAACGCCGTAAAGCCGAAAATACCCCTCTGGACGGGCCTGAGTGGCCTGCGAGGAGCGAAGCTTTTCCCTTTCTGTGCAAAGAGTGGGATGGGGAGAAGAAAGAGAGAGGAAACGGAATTCTACGTGCCAGGCATCAGGCCAGGGGCTTGTACAAACATGATTTTGTAAAATCCTCAGGCCAACTCTGAGAGGCAGATATTAGTCCTCCCATTTTATAGATGAACAACTGAGGCTCAGAGAAATGGGATGAATTGCCCCAGTGTTACGCAGCAAAGACATATTAATGATAATGCTGTTGCAGATGCCAGGGTGTGTCCCGTCCACAGGCTCTGGGCCCCAGCCAACTTCCAGTGCATCTCTTTTTCCAAAGCCAGACGTTAATGCCCCCACTCCCACCCCACAAGCAGCTCTCACCCAGTGACTGACAGGAGGTGATGTGTAAGTACCCCAGCTCCCTCAGCATCAGCTAGAACTCACAGTCACGTGTTCCGTGCTTGATCCCAGAGCGCCCTCGTGGGATTAAGTTCCAGTTGCCCACAGTGATCGCTCGTTTGGTAACACACCCTATGTTGGCTTGTTTCTTTCCATGTCTCGCTTCCCCTCTCCTTAACCAGTGTTTCCTAGGATCACTTTTGAAATAAGCTATTTGTTCTCTAATCCTGGTCTTGAGGACTGCCTCTGGGAGAACCCAAGCTAAGTCAAATGCTAATAATAATAATAATAATAACAACATAATAATTATTGCTGATATTTACCGAGCAGTTCCTATGTTCCAGCTGCTGTGCTAAGCCGTTTAGATGGATTTTGTCACTAAGAAACTTATGAGGCAGGGGTTATTACCATTTTACATGTAAGGGAACTGAAGTTCAGAGAGGTTGAATGACTTGTCCAAGGTCACACAGCAAAAGAGTTACACACTTAACAGAGCCAGGATTCCTCTTCTAGGTTTTCTGACTCCATGTTCAGTGCTCTCCCCAACCGGCTGTCTGTTTATCCACAAGTTGTACTTGGTAACACTTGGATTGTCATGGGATGGAATTGTTTGAGGATATGCTCACACCCTTGGGGGTGTCTTGCTGCTGTGACTGCTCGGGCCCTGTAGTGGGGTCTGGCTATGTGTTCTGGGGTCATAAGAAGCTTTAATGGGAGCACAGACAGGATGGGGGAGATGAGACATTACCATATAATTCATCCTGCTTTGAATTGGACTAAAAGCCAGACGTTCTTTGATGGTGAACATGGTTTTAAAGACCTTCTCCAGGACAGTGACTCCCACATTTGCATCTGCAGTACAGAACTCTCTCCAGAGCGCCTGACTCCAATATCCAACCACATGACAATTCCACCTGTATGTCTAATGAACATCTCCCATTCAACTTGGCCAAAATTGAACTCCTGACTTTCCAAACCTCCCTCAGCCTTCCTAGCATCCGTTGATGGAAACTCCACACTTCCAGTTACTCAGGCCAAACCACCTGGGTCTTTCTTAGCGCATGTCTTCTCACACCCAACGACCACTCCGCAGCAAGTGTGCTGCGCTGTCTTCCAAGTACATCCAGGGTCCCATGCCCACCACCTCCACTCTACCCTCTGGCCACACTACCCTCTTCTCCCTCTGGGGTTAGTCTGAGAATTTCCTAATCGCTCTCCCTTCTTCTGCCTTTGTCTTGTGAGAATCAGCTTTCAAGATGGCAGCCTGGGTGGTCCATTTACAATAAGAATTGGATCATGTCTCTCCTCTGCTCAGAGCCGTCTCCCGGCTCCCCAAGTCACTCAGTGAAACTTTCACTCAGTCCTTCCGTGAAGGGCCCACAAGTCCTACGACTCTTCAGACCTCATTGCCCTCCACGCTCCCTGGGCTCCACCCCCGGCTTCTTTGCTCTTCCTCCGACACGTCAGGCACACTCCTGCGTGGGGTCTTTGCTCTCCTTGTTCTTCCCCCAGATACTGCTGGGCTAATTCCCTTGCCTCCTTGGAGTCTTAAACCATACTTCTTATTAAGCTTATTAATAAGCCAGGACCAACTGTCCTGGGCAAATTAGTAAGACCCCCTGAGTACCTCATTTAGTGTTGCTCCCTCATTTAGTGCCCGCTCCCTCCCACCCATAGTACAGCTCTGGGTGAACTAGCAAGGGGGATCAGGTAAGTTTCCACTTGTTTGTTTGTTTTCTCCTTAGCACAGTTCCACCTATACAATGTACTTTATTATATTTCTAGTTTATTGTCTGTTTCCATCTCTCACCTGCAATAAGATGTAAGCCCAAGAGGACAGGGATTTGTGTCTTTTTTTATTGCTGTGTTCCAATGGCTTAGAACAGTGCCTGGCATACAGTAGGCATTTAATAAATAGGTGTTGAATGCATGAACTGATTCATCCCACCCAGCCCACCGCCTGGGGGTGAATTCTGGCCAAGGAGCTGATCAGTGTAGGCATACCCCTCCTCTACTCTCAAAAGGTTCAACATGGTGCCCCCCTTGCAAGCCGGGCAGGGAAGCCATCACAGCTGGTGTCTCCTGATCATCTCGGACGCACCAGTCTAGTTGTGGCAGCTTTTTCCATTGGGAGATCAGGAACTGATAAGAACCTGGCATTCTTGGTGTGTACAGAATATATATGTGTTAATCCTCCCTTCTCCACTCAAGTTGGCATTGGGCTTGAGCCAACCATTCATTCTCCTTCTCCACTGTAAACCATAGTGGGAATTTTTCAGGTGGCTGAATGGGATCTCAGGACCGTTTTGGAACCATGGAACAGCACAGCCTGGGGAGAAGATTTTGTTCTGATTCAGCTTTTTATAGCAAGATGCCAGCTAGTCATGTCTCTCAACCTCTCTCTCTGTCCCATCCATCTGTCCATCTGTCCATCTCTCCACCCACCATCATTTGAGCTCCTTGGGCACAGAGCCCTGGATTCCAGTCCTGTTCTGTCATTAACTTCCTGGGAAACGCCAGGAAACCATTTCCCTTGTTTGGATCTCAGTGTCCTCTTTTGTAGAATGGATGTTGCTAAGGACCCTCTGAGTCTGTAGCTCCTAACTCTGAGCTGCCATTATGTGCAAGCTTCATGCTTGCCACAAGTGGAGCTGTTCACTTGTTCTGTGTTTCCTGTCCCCAGGGCTGACCAGGAAATGAGACCTTTGACCTTCCAGACAGCAGGAGCAAGTAGAGAAGCCCCAACACAGGGTCCTCTGAGCACTCCTTGGGCCTTTCTGAGCCTCAGTGAAGTTCCGTGTTGCTTGGGAGTGGTGTGTAAGGGAGTCCGGATAAAATGATGGACAGGTTGTAAAGTGGTGGAGGAAAGTTCTCAGTGGAGGGATGCTGAGAACAGGGATCATTTTGGTAAAGAGAGGAACTTGACGAATGACTGGGTCCTCTTCACGTATGTGGAAGAGTCTTGTGCTGGGGGCACAGGCTGCTAAATTCTGAGGAGTGAGAAATCAGTTTACATTTCTAAAGGGACATAAGCAGTTTTGAGGAATAGCTCTCCTGTAGGAGAGTATTAATTGCTTTAAGGGTTCCATGTTTCCTTCCCCCAAAGACCCGAGGATGTAGGGGGCAGGGTATCTTCTCATCTGGAAGGAACTTGCTGCAGTTCTCTTTTTTGGGGAAAGGATACCGTCATCTCCAGAAGTTTCTCCACAAACCACCTAATTCTGAAAGATTTACTTCGCTCCCTCATCTCTGTTGGGGGTGAGGTGGGTTAGGGGATATGGGTCTTGACGTAGGAATAGGAGTTGGCCATTGTGAAGGGCAAATGAATTAGAGGCAAGTGAACTAAACTAAGAGGCAGAATTCTGAGTCAGTGTGAAGGGTTCAGGGAGCTCTCTGAGCTGATATTGCTGGCAAGAGGATGGCAAGGGGTGTGGTGGGAAGTGAGGCTGGAGATGCAAGCAGGGCCATTGACACCAGGAGTTCTAGGACAATGGGAAGCCATTGGCAAGCTCTAAGTAGCAGAGTGACATAATTTAATTTGCTTTTTAAAGTCATTAACTCTCCTGGTTGGTAAAAGGATGAATCGGAAAGGACAAGCCCAGAATCAGGGATATAAATGAGGAGAGCCTGGAATATTTCAGATTAAGGATTGTAAATCTGAGGTAAAAGCAGCCGTGTGTGTGTGTGTGTGTGTGTGTTTTTGCACGTGCACGTGCACATTGTGATAATTGAGGAGGAAGTGCATTTGACATTACGTGGTGACTGAGCAGATGCTGAGGGAGAGGAGAAGTCGAGGATGCCTCCCAGGATCCTTAATGCAGGATATGCATGGTGGTGGGAGCCTTTTCTGCAGGTGCCTATCCAGCATTAGTTCTCGCTTTCCTCTTCCTAATTGCACCTATATTTTTATTCTCCTTTGCTAGGAAGAGATCTCCCTCCTGATAACCCCACCCCCATCCCCCAATCTGAGAGCTGGTTTTAGCCAATTGGGGTTAATCCAGCTTTCATAGGCACCGTGATTGGCTTAGGCCTGGGTTCTTGAACCACTTAGCTCATGCATTTCCTTGGGCACAGCAATTAATGAATAAGTGGCATGTGACCCTATCTGGGCCAGTGAGGAGACCAAGGGGAAGCCAGTCCTCCCTCTGCCTCTGGATGTGGTGTTCACTGTGGGTCTGAGAGGTGGCAGGTGCTCTGGCAGCTTAGGGCTTTCCCTGAGATGCCCCAAGCCTAACTTCCAGGCCATTTGATTCTGCTGTTGCTTCGCAGTGCATATTTATTTATATGTGTTTGTTTTTAACACTGTGTTTTAACCTGAAGGTAGAGACTAATCTTTATACAGATACACACACTCGCATACTTTTGTATTTGGAAAAAAAAATGGTAAAACACAAAAATACAACTCATCCATAATTTGATCACTCTATCTATCTCAATTATGTAAAATAAGAAGGGAAAGTTTCTATCTCCGTAGCCCATTGGCTTTTCCACTTCAGCACACACAGGGCTAATTATTATTTTCTATTTGATGTATATCCTTTCTGACTTTTTCCTAAGGGTATGCAAACACGTGTATATGCAAACACCACACATACTTCTTAAACAACGTCTCAGTCATGCTGTACACCGTAGTCTCCAATCTCAAGATCCTTAGCTTCATGGAGAGGAATGGTCAGAGGAATGATTCTCTCTGTGTGCCTTCAACATGCCCTTTTCTTATGTTGTCCTGTGTCTGATGCCAGCTGACTTTTCCATATGCGTGTTCACGTACTTGCCACTGGGTAGATGCCCCTTAGTCTTAGGACAATGAAATATCTGGATTTGAGCAACTGTGAGCCTTCCCCTAAATTCTCCCGGCCAGTACACAAAAGCATAGGGAAATAGGGAGTAGATAAAGCCTGGCTGAAGGGAAAAATGGGGAATGAGTTAGTAAAAGATCAGGGTGAGGTTTAAGTAATACAATCTCCATTTCAGGTTTTGGAATGGGATGCCAAGTGCAGAATGTTAAATGGGACATTTTCAGAGCTTGGGAGAAGTGTGATATATAGTATGTAATTAAGAGGCTGAGCAGAATGCCGTTTTTTATATCCTCTCCTTGTCACTCGTGCAGATTTGATTTCAAATATGATTTTAGAGGTTACAAGGGTAATTAATTGTATGGTCTCTTCCAGGAAATATCATTCACCTGAGTAACATCTTCTAAATTGACAGACCCAGAGAAAGAGTGGGTGAAGGAAAATATAAGACACTATGAATGTATTCACTTAAAAAATATTTTTTAGGTACCTACTATGTGCTGCTTAGATTGGGGGATACAGTAGGGATGGCGCGGAACTGGGGGACCTTGCCTAGTCTAGCAGGGAACAGAGAAGGCAAATACATGGGCAAAGCTACTCTGGGAGAGATCTGTGGGTCCCAGATCACGACTGGCTGCCTGACTCGGCTCCTTCATTTGGGTGGGATTAATTCATATATTTTATTTTTCTTGTCTAGTTATAGATTATTTTAAACAAGTAAGACAAGCCCATTTAAGAAAACAAAAGATACTAGAGAAAAAAATATCAGAAGCAAAAATGGTGTCTCTCTGTGATCCTGTTACGTAGAGCCAGCCACATTAGTATTCTGATAAATTTCTTTTCATTCTTTTTTTTCTTTTTGGCTTGATCTCAGAATGGAAGCTTATTTAGTTAGTCTTTGAGCCCATTGTTAAACCTGAATGTGGGACAGAGTCTTTTCCTGAGCAGTTCGTATGTTTGATGAAACTGTTGTTTCCCTGATGAGGAGTGAACCCAGAATGAAATGTTTAAAGCTTCATCCAGATGTCACCGTAAAAGGAAGCTGTGAATCCTTCATCCTGTTGCTGACTCCAAAAATGGCTGGCTCCGTCAGGTCGATTTGCTGAGGTCATCCTTCTCCTCTGTCTTCAGGTGAGTTGGAAATTTTGCCTCTTAGTCTCACTAGTCTGCTAGTTCTTGATTTCTTTTCCTTTGGTGAGGAAAATTGGCCCTGAGCTAACATCTGTTGCCAGTCTTCCTCTTTTTGCTTGAGGAAGATTGTCACTGAGCTAACATCTGTGCCAATATTCCTCTATTTTGTGTGTGGGATGTGACTACAGCATGGCTTGATGAACAGTGTGTAGGTCCTCGCCTGGGATCTGGACCTGTGAACCACGGGCTGCCAAAGTGGAATGTGTGAACTTAACCACTATGCCATCGGGCCAGCCGTGTAGTTCTTGATTTAATTTTGATGCATCTGTGGACTCAGTGGAGTGTATCTTTAAGAAGTTAGACAAGCAAGAGTACATGTGTGTGGTTTGTTTATTCAGATCCCGAGTCTGAGTTCCTGGATTTAATGCCCAGTTCTCAGAGTCCCTAAAATTTTCTGAGACTCAGTTTTCTCATCTGCAGAATTTGCTTTCTTGCGATTCATTGTTAGCTTTCCTTGTTTGAAGCTTTCTGTTCCTGTGCCGTGGAGGCTCTGCCATCTTTTACTGCACTGAGGTGCCAGGGTAGAGACATGTTCTTGAGTATTTAGGTGGAGAATCTTCAGGACATCAGACCAACTGTGGTCTGTTCATTCCCTTCTCGCACACGAGGTTAAACATGGAGGCAGACCACGCCTGCCTTCGTCTCCAGGAAGGCAGAACATTCCATTGTGGGAGCGCTGTCATAATGTCCCTCTAGTGTCCTTCTCTCGCTGGGGCTGAGTGCGTTTCAGGTGTTTGAAGACCCTGGGAGGTCATGACAGCAGTTGTGATTATGGCTTCTGGGAAGAGCAGTGCTGGGTCCACCAATAGGAGGCTCCAGCAGATATGGCGGCGCATTAGTTGGGGAAGTAGACCATAATCCTTTACTGGTCACTTATGTGTTGTTTGGAGATCCATTTAAGAGTCTCCAAATTTTTGTGTCCCAGGGGGTGCCTTAACTTATTCGAGTAATGGGCACAGTGGAGGACAGCCTTCAGGGTGAGGTTAACTTCGGGCAACACTCCTTGGCTCCAGCCAGCTGTTGCCATGAGGCACCTGGGGCTCAGTCTTGCCCATGCTTTCCATTTTCAAGAGAAAGTCTAAATCCAACTTTTTATGGGACATCTCCCAATTTTAAAAGTTGACCACTTTCTAAACAAAATATATTCTATTGTGTGGATCCAACACAACCTAAGTGTGGGTCATAAATTGGATTAGAATTATCTAGAAATTCCCTTCTGGTCTTTACAGTTGAAGATTCTGTATTCCTTTTCACGTCTCCTCCTCCCTGCGCATCTCCAGGGTGTTGGCGCATTCCTCCCCCGGACCCATCACAGTTCTCCTCCTGCTTTGAATGAGTCCAGGTGGTTGTCATTTTATTTCCAAAAATGTGAGACCAAGAGACCCCAGTGTTGTAGATGCCATGTGGCATGTCAGAAGAACTGTGATCTTGCATATCAAAATACAACAGCATTAAATGAGGGTTGTGATTTATGCCGTTGTAGCAAGAACCCCCTTCCGCTTGGTGCGTGTCCTGCCCATGTGAGATTGTATTAGGGCCTTTCACATACATTATCTCATGCACGGTGAGTGAGGTGGATGCCCTCCACTTTGGAGAAGCTCTGTGAGGTTCGATCACTTGCTCAAGGATGCACAGCTGGTAAGGGACAGAACCCAGCTTTCTTGTCCATCTCTTCCACTGCAGAATGGGCTGTGCCTCGCCACTTCACGGAGATGTTATTTCCCTCTACCCCGGGCCATCACAAAGACCTCCCTGAACCATGCCTTGTGCGTAGTAGGTCCTCTATAATTGCCTTTCTTGATAAGGACAATGGTTGGCTGGCTTTTCTCCATTGGGTAGAATTAGCCTAATGGAAGCAGTTTTTCAAGGCATATAATGAGCCTTTTTATACTGAATTTTCATGACAAAGTTTATTTTGTTGAATTACAAAAGAAAGGCAAATATTTACAAATTTTTACTTTATTAAAATGTAATGCATATGGGCATATTTTTAGAAATGATAAATTGTTTCCTTCACAAAGGGATCTGGGGAGAAAGAAATGTACTACATTTAAAAATTATATACTGTTCTATAATTGCGCAAATCAAATACATGTATTATTTGTAATTACATCGGTAATATATGTAATTACATGAGAAAACAATTAAAGCAAACTGCATTCCAAGCGAACATGAATCAAGACTTTTTTTTTTCCTTTTCCCCAGTTACTCTGCAGCATTAATTTGTCTCGCAGAGGTAAGAATATCACACAGACATTTTTAAAAACATCCCTGACCTACCTCAGGCACTTTAAAGATTTCTCGAGCAGCAGATACTGTTGTTCTGTAATCTCAGAGGTGAGGGTGAGACCTGTCTTCCTTCTTCACTTCTGCTGCCTTATTTTTTTGCCTATAAAAAAGGTAGCAGACGGTACATTTTTGAGGCATGCTAACTCTGTACCACCGCTGCTCCTGAGCCTCCAGAATGGTTCTGCTATGGGTAATTTCTTCCCGAAAAAACCAACCCACATATTCTTTATTCCTTCTGCAAAATAAATAGCTAGGCTGCTTTTGGGGATAATGAGCAATGACCACTGGTTGGAAATGCACGTTTTTTAAAGAAACTTAGGTTATGCGGAACATACTTTAAGTCTCTGATCTCAGGGGAGATTTATTCCTTGAACTGTTTGTTTTTCAGACAATTATAGAGTGCCTGCTCTGTGTGTCAGTTGCTGTGCTGGGCACTGGGGTTACAGAGATGAAATATCCAGTTCCTGTTCCATGTAGATATAGTTCAATCTGATGAGTGAAAGACACAGAAACAGATATGATGTGATCAGGAAGGTGCTGAGAGCCCGTGACAAGAACCCGGGGCCTCTGAAGAAGAGGGATCCAGAGGACCACACAGGAGGGTGACGGTTTGGAAGGAATAGATAGAAATGATTGCGATGGTTGCCTCTGCTCCCGGGATGGGATGGATTGGTGAGAATGTATTTCAGGCAGGGGTGAGGGATGTGTGAGGGCAGTGGGATGTGAGCAGTTGAAGCACACTCTGGAATTGCGAGTTCTCTAGAGTTGTGGAGGTCAGCTGTGAGAGTGTGGCAGGAGGTGGGGTTAAGCGTGGAGGCAGACCGTGCCTCCCAGCCTGGGGGTGTGGAAACGTCAAGGATCTGTGTTTAGGTTGCACTCATGGAACTTCTCCCACACCTTCTTTGCAGCTTCCACAGAGCCCTTGCTTTGTTTGAGGAGATCTTTTGTGGTTAAACTCTTGTCTGGGTTACGGAGTTATTCATGCTGTCTGATCCCACGGGAAGGATCTAGACGGGCCGAATGGCGCGTGTGCTTATTGCCAGGGGTGAGAGAGCTAAGTTCTGCGGTCTGGCTTGGCATTGACCAGATTCTCCTTTCACCTGAAGTCCCCTTCGAGATCTGTCCACAAAGAGAGGGAGAGAGAGGGTGCTGCTCTCGGAGGAGGGCTTTGTCGACAAAGAGCAGCCTTTGCAGGTGCAGGATGGAGAAGGCAGGCTCTTGGGAATATACAGAGAAACATAATTCAGTGTTGCAGGATGGAGAAGGCGGGCTCTTAGGAATATACAGAGAAACATAATGCAATGTTGCTTTGCTCTCTGCTCCTCCTGTCTTCTTCCACTTTTCATCAAAATCTCCATACAGACTTAAAATGTTAGCAAACAAGAGACTGTGGGATGTATTGTTGAATTCTACGTCTGTTGGTCAGAGTATAAATATCACTTAATTCCTTCGTGTGTTCAGCAAACATTAATGGAGTGCCAGTCTCTGTGTAGGGGGTTCCATCTCTGCCCTTAAGAAGTCCCTGGTCTCATGGGAGAGGTAGAATGAATTGTTGGGGGATTTCTGACTGAGGGATGTAGGGGGATGATGATGATGATGACGACGATTATGACAATGATGGCGGTGGCTGGCGTTTACTGAGTTTCTGTTTTGCAGCAAGGATTATCTTCATGTCTATTTTGTGAGGGAGGAACTATTGTCTCCCATTTCACTGGTGAGGAAACTGAGGCATGGGGGTTTCTGGTAAGTGGAAGAGCCAGAATTCAGACCCAGGGCAGTTATTGAGCTCCTGGCTGGTGGGCACAGAGGAGGATGTAATCACTTTCATCTAGGGGGCACCAGGAAAGGTTTCTCAGAGCTGGTGCCCCTTCAGTGGGTCCTGAAGGAGGAGAAGTATCCAGAGGGATGACAGGGGGTGGAGTGAGCCTGGCTCGAGTAAAGCTGGGGTGAGTTATCAGTGGTGTTTCTGGTGGAAGGCAAAGGGCAGTGACATTGGAGTCAGAGAGGTTCTGTTGGGCTGCTCTGGGAGGGTCTTGGGTGCTGGCCAAGGATGCTCTGTCTTCCTGTTAGGGGATTTCGGATGACCTGTGAACACAGTCTGTTCCTACTGCAGCTGAAGGCATCTCCCAAGTCCTGTTTAGAATCCCTCGAGAGGCAGGATCAACAGGGGCAGCTCCAGGAGGTCTTGTGGAAGTGTGCATGATGCAGGGAAGGAAAAGAATACATTTGAAATACAAAATCAGGCACAGCGCCTTGAAAAGGACACGTGCAAGTGAGGGGCCCTGAAGTGTCAGCTTCATTAGCGTCATGCTGAATCCACCCCTGGACAGTCTTTTTCATCGACATCATGCTTATTTCTGCTCCAGTGCAGGAAAACAATGGTTCGTGTGTGTGTGTGTGTGTGTGTGTGTATGTATGTTTCTTTTTTCCATGTTCAGGACTGAGAGGTCTTTATTTTGTCACGACACCCACCAATTTTGGAAGGTGGCCTAACCACAGCCTCCTTTGAAGATATCTCCCAGGCTTGGCTAACTGGCTGCTCAGGACATGGAACCATCTTATGCATTCACATGTGGCCTCCTTGTACGCCTATTTTTTTCCCTGCAGAGGGTCTAGAGATGGTTAATATTCAGGACATAATTCCCAGAGCGTTCCTGCCTTGCTAAATTTCAGTTTGTATGTCTTTCGTCAAATATTTGGCTTAGCTGGGGCTGGTTGGCATATTGTGTTAGCTCAAAGTGATTTATTGTCTCCGTGTCATCCATTCAATACAGAGAGGTAATATTTAGTGTGTCAGTGGGGATTATGTTGTAATCTCAAGAAAAATATAGGAAGTTGGGTAGAGAAAAAAATCCAGGGAGAAGAACCAAGCAGTTATTAAAATAGACTTTTCTAATATATGCTCATTCGCTGAGAGTTACATCCACAACTTCATTTCTCATCCAAAAGTCTCCAAGAGTCCATTTCCAGTAGTTCTTATCCCTCCTTGCAGCTGAATATTTGGGGGTATTTTAAAGTGATATCATAAAATAGATTCAGAATGAAGTCCTATAAATGATCTTTAATCAACAGGCTCTGTTGCTTTATGGAACAGAAAACAGGGAACAAAAGACTATGATTTTAATTCAAGGAAAGAGAACTATTTATTTTAAGTATTTCTGCAGAATGGCAGCAGCAATTTCTTCAGTTATAATTAGACACATTGTAAGATGGACGATTGTGAAGAGCGTGATGCTTACTGGCTTTGGCGAGTTGGGGGCTATTCTGGATGATTCTCTGCTATCTGGCTGCAGATCCTGGTGCCAGAAATTAATCTGTGAACCAGGGCAGAACCAGAGAAAAATGAAAGCTGAAACTGTTCGTGTTCCCTTTTTCATCCTGAAAATGAGATTTCCTTCCTTCTGTCTTGAGAAGAAACTCCCGCAGCAGGTGTTTAAGTTGGGGAATTGCTTGGGTATGAGATGGGGGACACCTGGGTTAACAGTAGTTAATGAGAAAATCTGGAGGTGTTCAGTCAGGGGAAATTATATGTGTGTATAGAGTGAACTGTGGCAACTTAAAAAGCCTATATTATTTGGGGCTGCATTAAAAGAAATACAGGGAACAAACCTTTGGAGGTGATTGATAGATGGAAATTCTTGCTTTCTTTCAACAAGTGTTTATCAGGCCCAGGGAGACACTGGTGAACAACATAGACAGGTTTCTTTGGAGATCAGAAACTTTGGAAGGAGGCAGAATAATGAAGAGAAAATTACAAAACAGCAGGAGAAACCATGAGAGAAGTCCAGCATTGAATGTAGAAGCAGGGGCTAGGGTGAGGCAGGGGAGACAGCCTTCACCATGGCTTGGAGGTGAGCCAGCACGGCACTTTGGGGAACCAAAATGCTCAATGTGGCTGGAGAGTAGAGTTGGAGGGTGTACTACAGAGCAAGAGGTGAGGCTACAGAGATCAGATCCTGCAGAGAAATACAGACCATGGGGGTAAGTTACGACTGTATCCCTAGGGCAGTGGGAGCCACTAATGAGCTTTCCTGGGAGTGGATGGATTCCTGTGCGGTGGGAAGAACTGAGGGTTGCAACAGCAACATGGTTTCATTAGAGATATGGGTACCCCCTCCTGGATCCTCGCTCTGAGTGGCTGTGCATGGCAAAGCCAAAGCCTAAGAGTTCCAGCAGGCAGATTCTCTACTGGCTGTAGGTAGGACTTTCACATGATTGCAAATGCCTGGAAATGCGTGGGTTCCTCAGAAGGTGGTGTTTTTCCTGTTTTCAGATGTACTCAAGCAGAACCCCATGACCACTTGCCCAGGATGCTATAGAAGGCTTTCATGCATTAGGTGGAATTGGGGCTTGACTTCTGGATACCACCTTGGTCTGGTTGTTCTAATCAGTCAAATTGCCTTTTTTTTCCTTGGCTGAGGAAAATTTGCCCTGAGCTAACATCTGTTGCCAGTCTTCCTCTTTTTATTGCATGAAGAAGATTAGCCCTGAGCTAACACCTGTGCCAGTCTTCCGCTATTTTGTATGTGGGTCACCATCACAGCATGGTTGACGAGTGGTGTAGGTCTGTACCTGGGATCCAAACCTGCGAACTTGGGCTGCCAAAGCAGAGTGGGCAGAATTTAACCACTACGCCACAAGGCCAGCTCCTCAAATAGCCATTTTTGATGGAGGTGCTTACGTCAAGATCTTATGTTCAGCTTGCTGTCTGTCTGCCTCCTTTTGTAATTACTTCCTTCCCAAGTTTGTGTGGATTCTGTAGTCATCACGTCTGCCATTGTCCTTCCTGGAACCACAGGTCCCTTCCCGCTGTCTCTACATCGAGCCCAACACCTGGACAAATTCAGCTGTTTTTCTTCTCTCCCTTTTTCAGGTGGCTGGATGCTGCTGGAGGAAAATTCCTCAAACCGTGAAAATGTGGCCTCTAGCAGTATAGGGTGCCCAGCCTCATCTGGGCCCCAGGTTGGCTCCGTACCTTTTCCCTGTGCCTGGTCAGCTTTTTCCCAGTCTCCTCTGCAGCTCGCCACGTCTTTCTCCATGCCTGGCAGAGGTCTCTTTCCTTCTTCACAGAGAAAACATCAGTCATCACTTGGGCGCCCCCTCCACATCTGGCCACCAGCTCTCTGGGCTGTTGGCACCTGAAGCCCCCTTTGACTTCAGAGGGCAACATACTGCACCTGCTCTCTGAGGCCTCCCCTCCCTGGGAACTTGGATTTCAGGAGTGTTCCCACCATCTCCAACTCATAAGACTGGCTCACTATGAGTAAGCATTTGAACAAACAATGCTGTTTATGCTGAGCACCTGCTTTCCTTCTGGGAGTCTGGAATTTTGGAATGTGCTGGGCAGAGGGTGCCTACATGAACAGCCCCCAGTAAAATCATTGAGTACTGAGTCTGTAATGAATGTCACAGACAGCACTTCACACGTGTCATCACAATTCGTTGGAGGAGTTAAGTGCATCCTATGTGACTCCACTGGGAGAGGACTCTGGGAGCTTCTGCCTGGTTTCCTCCAGACTTCACCTCATGCACCTTTTCCCTTTGCTGGTTTGCTTTCTCTCCTTTCACTGAATCATAGTGAAATCTTAGCCATGACTATAAGCTGAGACCTGTGAGTCCTCTAGCAACCTGTTGAACCTAGGGATGGTCTTGGGGACCCTGAGACACCTTCCCACCATCGTGGATATGCCCTCCGCTAATTCCTCTCAGCCAATGGAGAAACAAACAGATTAAGCCATGCCTCTGCCTTGACTCCAGGTCTTCCCCCAGCTGCTGCCCCACTGCCTTTGGTGCCATTGACCGGTCGACCGCTCCTCCTCCTCTGGTTTCTTTGGCACGGGGGATTCTGGCAGCTCCTTTCCAGCCTCCTCTGCGGGCTGTTCTCTTGGTTGAAGTTGACTGGGGTTCTCTGCTAGGTTGACTTCTCCCTCTCTCCTTTGCACATGCCAGTGGTTCTCAGTGGGCCGAGATGGGGAGGTTGCATGGGGATCTTTGCAAGCTGTCAGTGTCAGGCTCCTGCCTCGGGAGGCAGACCCAGAATCTCTGGGGAGAGGAGCCTGCACAAAGTTTCCCAAGGAGTCTGGATCAGATCTGACCCCTCGGTTGAGAGCTGTCACCCTATGTGATCTCATCCACAACCGGTACATTTACATGACAGGCCCCTCCAAATCTGTACCTCCAGCTGAGACTTCTCTTCTGAGATTTGGACCCCAGCCAGAACAGGTCCTCCCTGCTTTTCTCCATCCCTGTCATTGCCACTACCTTTGACCAGGGTAGCATCTCTTGGACCCCCACCCCTGCCCCATTCTCCTACGGCGGCCCCAGGGACCTTTGTGCATAAGTGTAATACATCACACCCCTGTGTAAAACCCTTGAGCATCTCCTCGGTGCTCTCACGCTGGGCCTGGCGTTTGGCGGGTGCTTGGAGAGTTTCTGTTGAATGAATGAGTGAATGCATGAATGTGTAAGTGTTAGATTTTATTCAAGTGCCGCGTTAGCAACCCGGTGAGCCCTTTAGGCAGATAAGAGCCAGAGCTGAGATTTAGAGCCAGTGAGCTGTTGAATTTATATTGGATCAATTTGCTGAAGACTCTGGAAAGTCGAAAGGAGGTGGGAGAGGGATAGCAGAAATGGGCACCACTTGCCTTTGTCTAAGAGTCTTAGGAAGAGAAAGTGGAGGGGATTGTTGAGAATAACTTGGGGAGGCAGAGGGGAGGTTTCTGATCCCACCCAGGACCCTTCCCCTCCTTCTTGGAGAAGAGGAGCTACTGCTAAGGCAGGCTCTTCGGAAAGGTGGTCCTGCTCCCTGGTTTGAATCCGGCTCTGCTACATGCTGGCTGTGTGCTCCTGGACAAATGCTCTGTGCCTCAGTTTACCTTTTTGTAAAGTGGGGATCATGATGCCTGGCTCCAGGGGAAATCATGGGAGTCACTGAGAAAATGCGTGTAAAGCTGGCATGGTGATGGCTCATGAAGGCTAGGTGAGATCTTCTGTTGGGGGTGTGGTGGAGGCAGCAATGGTACATCACTGATTGTGACTAAGCTTAAGGCTCCATTGGGCAGCCGCCATACCTTTCTCCAGCCCCTCACGTGGACTCTGGCATATAATAGGTACTCAAGGAAAGCCACTGAATGGATATTTATGGCCTGAATGCTAAGTAATGTAGGTGGGTTGACTGGCAGTATCTGCCATTTGGTTGATATTCAACAAATTGTAGCTGTCACTCTTGTCATTTACCTGGAAATAAAAAGTGGTTGTCCGGGCTGGCCTCATGGCCT
This sequence comes from Equus asinus, assembly GCF_041296235.1. Lineage (NCBI taxonomy): Eukaryota > Metazoa > Chordata > Mammalia > Perissodactyla > Equidae > Equus > Equus asinus. Next base: position 33,842,752 of record NC_091804.1, on the reverse strand, counting down.
AGTGGTTAAGTTCAATGCGCTCTGCTTTGGCAGCCTGGCTTTGGTTCCCAGGTGTGGACCTACACCAATCGTTGGCAGCCATGCTGTGGCAGCGACCCACATACACATAGAGGAAGATTGGCACAGATGTTGGCTCAGGGCCAATCTTCCTCAGCAAAAAAGAAAAAAAAAAGGTTGTGATAGGGGTTTATTTCCTTTTATAGAGAGCAAGCAGAGTGATTCCTTCCAGGCTTTATTGGAGTCACACATTTTCATGTGCCTTTCTTACATTGGGTAGGGCTGTTTTCTTAGCAAGGACACGCCTGGGGACTCACTCTCCTTTGGTGACAGAGACTGTTTAGTGAAGGACCAAGACCAGGCCATTTCCACAGAGGGCACAGAGAACACACAGTTCTGCTATCTTTAAAATTTCCAGTTCTGACCAGGGTGCCGTTGTGTGCCCTGTGGCCATGCTTGTTCCATTTCCCTTAAATGCCGGCTCATAGTCTTGGTCTTCTTTTGAGCCTCCTGCTCACATCTGTCATTTTTATTTGAGTAATCCAGTTCTTTTAGACTTTGGGCCTGATTCACTGTGTCAGGGTCTTCTCTATGCAACAGTGGGCACTTGCAGGTGCCTGGGGCACTGGCACAGGGTTGTTTCATTTGAGTCCTCCCAACGATTCTTGACATCATGGCTGCCATCCCTGTTGGTGAGTGAGAGAAGGGATGGCATTAGAATTGAAATAACTTGCTTTGGGAGCCAAGGTTAAGCTTAAGTCTTCTGAACCCCGTGTCGGGTGCTCTTTCTTCTGTGCCATTGTTGCCTCAAAGAAAGCCGTTCAGAGGCCCACCACACCTGGATCAAGGGCACCTGAATGCTAAGATGTAGATGACTTGGGGGTGGTTCTGTGGATACCCAACTGTTGGCATTGGAGGTCTCTCCAGTGGTTGGTTTATGTGGATCTTGTTTCAAGAAACTGTTCTAGGAATAAAGTCAGTGTAATTGAAAGCAGCTCCACATTGCAAAGCATTATACAAATTGCTTGATGAGTTTACAAATAGTTGATGTGGTCAGTTGTAAAAATGGCCATCAATTCTCCACCTTACTTGTGTCCACACCCTTGCAGTGTGACATTATGGCTCCTCCCATGAAGAAGTGGAGTTTGCTTCTCCACCTGTTGAATCTGGGCTTGGTCACGTGACTCACTTTGGCCAATGAGTCGGCAGTAAATGTGACACAGGCTGAGGTTTGACAAGTACCTGTGCACTGCGGCTGTTCTCTTGCTGCCTCTGGGATCCCTGCTGTGGCCTCTTTGTGAGGAAGCCCCACCAACCTGCTGGATGATGACACATGCATGACCCAGTTGCCCCCATCACCCTAGCTGATAACCAGCTGCCTCAGAAGCAGAGCCCCCAGCTGAGCAGCAGCTGGTCAGAGATGCATGATTTAGTGTAGCCTAGATCAGCAGCAGGAGCGCCCAGCTGAGCCTGGATCAAGTTCTGACCATAGAATCATCAGGTAAATCAGTGGTGATGTTCGAAATACCCCCACTAAATTTGGGGGTAGTTTGTTACACAGCAAAAGCTAACTGATACAGTTGAATTAATGGCCAGTGATTTTTTTCTTTTAATTAACCAGAAGGATTTAAGAAAAAATTACAAATGGATTTGCTACAGGATTTCTTAAAAGTTAACTCTTTACCAGGGGCAGTGAAATATCATCCAGTTTGTCAGCCTGGCATTTGCGCTAACATCTTCCAGAACACATGGTTTGTGAGTATGGATTTCCAAATTTGAAGATGGTCTTTGGCTTGCGTGTGAGTCCGACTATGTGGCCTCACCTGACGCCAGGATTAGTGGTGTCTGAGAATTCATGACCCAAGAAGTAAGAAATTTAGCCAGAAATGTTATCCTGATCACAGCTCTGGCAGTTGGGAGTAATTGACTGAAAACTATAAACTGCTTGGATTCAGCGTTGTAAAAGATAATTTCACACACGGTGGCTCTGTAAGGGTATTAAGCCTCAAAAAAATAAACTGGATTAAGAAGGCCTAGTGAATATGAAACCCTGAATGGGGCGTTAATAACCAAAAGTGTGGATGAAATTGACGAACAAGAGACTCAAAGAAAAGCAGATGAAGTGAAATAGGATGAGTTCAATTTAGCTCTAATATTCTATAACCAGAAGATCTCATCCCATTGTATTAATAAAATAAAAAAAACCTAATAAACCTTACACTACACCCCCCTCCCCACACCCAGGGAAAATTTGCTAACTTTGTCCATTTAAAAGTAGTTCTACTTCTAGGCATTGTACCTGATGCATTGTGTGTGTGTGTGTGTGTGCAGGAAATGTATGTACTAGGATATTTATTGCAGTTTTCATCATACTTTCAAAAGACTGCACATATGTAAAGATCCACCTATGGAGTACTATTAAAGAGAAAGAACAGGGTCTCTAAGCATTAATATGGAGCAACATCCAAGGCCTATCCATTGAGAAAAGCAAGGTATGGAACTTTGTCTCGTGGTTTATCAGTAGCGTAACAAAAGGATATATGCAAAACACCTTCCCCCCACCACACACATATTTGTATGCACGTGGACTTATATGCATAGATTGTTGCCATAAGGGAATAGGACAGAGTGTTAACAGCCTGGGAGAGGGAGCTGGGTGGCCCGTGGTCGGGGTGGGAGGGAGATTTTATTGTTTACTCTTTTGTATTTTTTTTTTTTACAGTATTTCTGGATTATCTTTACAAAAATGCTGTAAACCACGTTTAAAATATTCCATGTTAAGCCCCTTGAAGGCTTTGTGTCGTCATCCTACCCTGGTCCGATGGCACTGTGATCCCCGGAGATAAAGGAGGGAGCGCTGCACGTGGCGGAGGAGAGGGCGGCACCAGCTCTGCAGTCTCTTCTGGGTTCCGGGCCTCATGTGGCCGTTTGCTGACCCGGGCCACCTCTGGTGCTTGTACTTGGATTCCTCATCAGTCAGTTGAGAGAGGAGGAACATAGACCTCACTCCTGGGAACAGTCAATGCACACAGCGCGGGGCTCCCTGTCTGGTTTGGGTCCAGGGCTCTCGCAGGCGGTCCCTCGGGTTGCCAGGCAGAAACGGAGTGGGCTTCCCCTGGGGTGGGCGGGGTGAGTTCTGCCTCACGGGGGTGTCCACACCGTCGTGGGCTTAGGAGGGATGGTGAGCGAGGCGATGGTGTCTCCGTGGGCCTCTCTGAGGAACCTCACCCCCGGGGTTCTCTGCAGCCTGTAATCCTAATCCAGGGGAAATCAAACAGACCAAGAGGCTGAGGAGGGTGAGGAAGCAGGAGTGTGGAGGGGCGCCGGAAGAGCGCCGTGGTTCCGTACTAGCGAAAACAGAGAAAAGAAGGATTTAAAAATAATTGCGTGGGGAGAAAGACAAGGGAAAAAGAGGTTGAGTGAGAGAGAGGGAGGGAGCCAGGAGATCGCTGAATTCGCAGCATCCAGCTGAGTTCTTTAGCACTGTTACTGGCAGAGCAACACTTCTTGCTTGTACCGCTGCGTCGCTCTATTAGACTAAATGGATTTATTTTGGTGGAAATTGGCATTGGAGTTAGTGCAATACACTGGGCAACTTTCTTATGGCTTCAGAGTAGACTCTCTGTAGTGATTTGAAAGGGGGAGGGGACTTGATGAGTAACTGATCCAAATCCTGCCTTTCACAAATGACTGGGTTTGAGCCCAGAGAGGGTGAGTGGCTCTCCCATTGTCACACAGGAGGGAACCAGGGGAGCCAGGGTTGGGCCTTGGCGCATCTGCTGCCCAACCTCTGCTCTGGCTGTTTTGCATGAAGGTGGCTGTGGCCTGCCTGGTCTCTTATTGATGAAACTCTGGCATGTGAAAGCAGTGTTGATGGCAAGGTCTGGCTGTGAGAGTGTGTGGCGTTGTGGCTGGGGACTGGCAGGCTGTGAGACTAGGTTAGGAAAGGAAGGGAAGGAGGATGCAACTCGAATGAGCCTCGAGAGAGCCGAGTTAGTGCCCCAGACACAGGCAAGGGGGCTTTGTGTCTGGGACAGAGAGCCAGGAGTGGTCAGACTGGGGAGGACATTGCCAGGTTGCATTGTTACTGGTTTAAGTGACCCCTCATCTACAGAGGGGCCCTAACTGAGCCCACTAAGGCCCTTAGGTATTTCATCTCCGTCAGTTCTCTCAATAGCCCTGTGGAGTAAAGGCTATCATCAGGTTACAAATGAGGAAACTGAGGCCCAGGGAGACCCCATGGCTTGCCCATGGCCACATGGCTTGTGTCTATTAGGAGCAGGGAAAGAAGCACTCAGGTCGGCTTGACTCCAGTGCCCACCTCACTTCTCACTGCCATGTCATCAGTGCCTATGTTCCAGACCAGAGAGGGTGGCCCGTGTGGCCAGTTCTGGCCTCCTTGGCTTTCTTTTTGCTTTGCATTTCTGAGTTTTGCCCTTGGAATGGAAGAAGCTCGCTTCAGACCCTGTGTGTCAGAGGCCCTTCTGGAGACTAGACTCTTGACTCGTGCAAGTCCCCCAGTTGTCCAGATGTCCAAGGCAGCCCTTAGAGAGGCTGTCACCAGTGCCCGACTCAGCCCGCACTCCGTGGCAGGCACTGTGCTCGGAAGTCGACGTGCATCATGTCACTGCATCCTCACATCTGTCGGCCCCCTTTACTTTTTTGATGGGGAGCCATAGGCTCAGAGACATTGAATAACTCCAGGTCACGCCATGGGGGAGACCTGTAGACAGGACTTGAATCCAGACAGACTGACCCCCAGAAACCATGCTTTTTCTCATGAGCTGGAAAAGGCTTCTTTCCTGCAGACTTTTCCCAGGTCCTTGGCCTTTCCCGTGCTGCAGAGTTGAGAGGCACTCTTTGGTGGCAGCTTGAGGTTAATATTCCAGAGCTACTTATGGAGGTCACAGCACACTTGGAACTCGGCGTATGTGTGTGTTGTTGTGTGTGTGTGTATGTGTGTGTGTGTTGGAGGGGACAGCCAGAGGTGCCTGATTGTGGGTGGAGCTGCATCTCTGCAAAGGCGTCTGCCAAGAGCCCAGGGGTAGTGTGAGGGGGAGGGGTCAGAGCCAGCACTGGTTCTGTCCCAAGGAGGTCCTCCTATTCTTTGGAACTGAGCTGGTCACCTCTAGGGAGACTAGCAAGGTGCTCAGCTGGCATTGCATGGGGGGGGGGGGGCTCTGTGTCGGCCTTTTCCCTCGTACCTTCCTGTTCTTTTGAACGCTCTATCAGGGATCAGCATTTTTCTGTGAATAGTGGAGAGTAAATACTTTAGGCTTGCAGTTGATATAGTCTCTGTCACGACTAGTCAACTTTGCTGTTGTAGCCAAGACTATCATAGATGACGTGGAAATGAATGGGTGTGCCTGTGTTCCAATGAAACTTTATTTACAAAAACAGACAGAAAGCCAGATTTAGCCCACAGGGGTTGGTTTGCTGACCCTTGCTCTGGCGAAAGAAAACTGGGCTTGTGGGGGTCAAGAGACCTCGGTCTCAGTCCCCGCGCTGCCCCTCGCTCACCATGTCACCCCTGACATACAGCTTCAACTTTCTGGGCCTCAGTTTCTTCTTCTCCTCAGGAAGAAGTTGGACAAGATTTCTCAGCAGTAGTTAAGACAAGATTTGGGGTGACATCATGGGGACCCTGAGTGGGTATTGGCAGAGGGTCAGAAGACAGGAGTGGAAGGAGATTGTTAGCTGAGGGTTGGCCTTGATTCCAGAATCTGATGTCAGTTCTCACACCACACACTGGAGTGAATTGAGCAGAAGATGTCTTGGAGTAGCAGAAAAATCCACCGTGGGCTGCTGAGGACCTGGGGAAGGCCGTGGGGTCATGTCTTCAAAAACACTCAGGTACCTTTGTGGGCAGAATAAAAAAGTCTGCAGCTGGAGGGAATTCAGAAGCAGCTGTAGATGTAGATGTTACGTATGCTGCCTCATGAATTTTAACTCTGGAAATTAATTAGTTTTATTAAGAAGACAATGAGAGTGAGCGCAGACTGGCTGAGGCACAAGGAGTAAAGGAAAAGTATCACCAGGGCCGAGGTGTTGCAGAGTGGGGGGTGTGTGTGTGTGTGTGTAGTGTGGGGTGGGACAGTGGGGTCTGTTGTCATCTTCCTTAATCTACTGGAAATGAGGATAAGCAGCATAAGAGCATGTTGGTGGAATCTGGGACCACTGCTAATTCAGGCCATTTGGTCCCAGAAATAATAGATGTTCCCCGAGAAGGCCAGAAATCAGGAAAAGGGAGGGAAATAGGACTGAATAACTTTTTCAGCAATGAGTTATTGAGCGCGTGCTATGTACCAGGCCCACTTCTAGGCACTCGGGATACAGCGCTGAAGGAGACATTCCTCCCAGTGGGAGGGAATGACCGTGAAGGTGGAGATGGTTTTGCAGCAGACCATGGGAGGGTTGAAGACAGAAAGGAAACTGAAATTTAGGCCAGATACAGCAGAAGGAATCCTAACATCAGAAACTGTGGCTCGCTGCTCATTACTTGTGCCAAAGTCAGGCTGAGCCAAACCAACAAGTGATTAAATAGCAACTAATTTATATTTGGCATTGAGAAAGCAGAATAGCAAAACCCCTGCCACGCAGAACCTTTGGGGCACGAGTCTAGCCTAATAGCTGAGTTTTCCACTTGGCTATGGATTTAAGTACCAACGTGATTATTTAAAAAACTTTAAACATTTGCCTGGCAGGGAAAATACCATTCTCTGTTTAGAGAAAAGGCTTTCTAAAATTTATTCCATGCGACTCTACCTTCTGAAACAGGGGAGATCAAATGGAATTCAGTTGCCCAAGGTCAATATCAGAACACATGCGCACACACACTGACACACACACACACACACACAGGTACGTCGATGAACTTGCATGTTTTAATGCAGCATTTTCTTAGGGGCTGTGAGGTGACTTTGCCCCTGTAGTCAATAGCTCTCCGATTGTTGTACTTTTTGAGGTTTTTGTATTTGCTTTGAATAGTCTTTTTATTTCTTTCTTTGCCCACAATGTGTCTCTCCAAAGCAGTCCCCTCCTTCATTAGTCTTTATTTTATTTGTTTGTTTACACTGAATAATATGTATATGTTCATATGGAAAGCTTTGAAAACTACAGATTGGAAGAAGAAAATTATAACTTATAGTTCCACCACCTGGAGACCGTTAATGTGGATGTTTTGGTTTATAACCTTTCCGAGTGTCTCTTCGTCTCTTTTATATCAAAATGGGGTCACAGTGTACCTGTTGCCTGGTGATCTGTTTTCTTCTGCTCAATATCCTGAACATTTGTCAAAAATGTGTTTCTCCAGGATTACTTTGTGTGTGTGCATGTCTGTTTTTGTAAATTTTCATCAGAAGTGTTCAAATGTGTATTAAAGCAAAGGGAAGAGAACAATGACACCCATGCACTTGCCATCCAGCTTCCACAGTTGTCAACGTTCTGCCATTCTAGTGACATCTCACCCCACTTCCTACAATTTTTTCTGCAGTATTTTAAAACAGAAAGCCCAGACATACCACTTCACTTGAGAATTCTTCAGAAGATGTATCTAACACAGTGGTTCTCAACCGGGGGCAATTTTGCCCTCCAGAGGACATGGGGCAGTGTCTGGAGACAATTTTGGTTGTCACAACTAGGGATGGTGGTGGTGGCTGCTATTGCCCTTTAGCAGGGATGCTGTTACACATGCTACAATGTACAGAGAAATCCTCCAAAACAAGGAATCATCTGGCTCCAAATGTCAACAGTGCCGAGGCTAAGAAACCCTGACCTAACAGATCAGGACTTCAAGAAGCATAAGCATGATTGTGTCACCAAATTTAACAAAATTGACAATTCTTCAATATCACCAAATTTTATTTAACTTCTCAATTTTGAAAAATAGGTAGGTAGTTTGAATCACTACCCCAAAAGGTCTTGTAATTTCTCTCAGTCTATGACAGTTTCCCCTTGGCTTTTCTTCATGACATCTACTTGTTGAAGACTGGGTCATTTTTTTCTGTAGATTTTCCCATATACTGGATTTGGCTGACTGCATCTTTATGGTGTCGTGTGTCATGTCCCTCTCTTCCCCCATTTCCTGTCCATTGAAGTTCAGATTGATCAGTAAATTCAGTGTTGTCAGCCTGATCTGTCCGTTATAAATTTCCCCATCAACCTGTTGTTGAATGCATTGGTTTTCGCAATGTGGTCCCTTCACTAGCAGCACCATTGTCACCTGGCAACTTGTGAGAAATACTAATTCGAGGGCTCCACCTCAGATCTACGGAATCAGAAACTCCAGGGGATGGACCCAGCAATTTGTGTTTTATCAAGCTCTCCAGGTGTATTAGGGTTCTCCAGAGAGACAGAACATAAATAGACAGATATAGGTATAGAAATAGATGTAGCTGTAGATATACAGAGAGAAGAAGAGAGAGAGATTGATTGACATGTGAGAAGGAATTGGCTTATGCAATTCAGAGGCTGGCAAGTCCAGAATCTGCAGAGTAGGCTGGCGGGCTGGAGACCTGGAGAGAGCAGATGCCACAGTTGCAGTCCAAGAGCCAGTGTTGCAGATGCAGCCCAAAGGCCTTCTGCTGTAGAATCAGGAAGAGCCAGCACTACAGAATTCCTCTTGCTTGGGGGGAATAGCAGCCTTTTGTTTTATTCAGGCCTTCAACTGATTGGATGAGGCCCACCCACGTTATGGAGGCAGTCTGCTTTACTCAGTCTGCTGATTTAAACGTTAATCTCATCCCAAAAAACCCTCACAGAAACACCCCAAATAATGTTTGACCAAATATCTGGGCACCCAGTGGCCAATCAAGTTGACACATGATATTAACCATCACACCAAGAGATTCTGATGCAAGCTAGAGTCTGAGAACTACCGCCCTCATGGTTTTAACGGACGTTGATGGACATTTTCTACATCATTTATTTCATTAGGGATTGCAAATGGTGTTTCCAATTCTTTCATCCCTCTTGCATTTAACTGTGACTTTTGTATGAAGAAGAACTTTTCCTCATTATGTCTTTGCTTACCCTGAAATAAGTCTTTACAGGAAAGACAGGACAAACGTTTGACTTATTTCTTTTATTATTATTTCTTTTTTATTGAGGCATAACTTACATATGATAACATGCACAAATCTTAGCTGTACAGCTCAATGAATTTTACATATGCATACACCCATGCAACCGTCATCCAGACCAAGATATAGAACATTTCCAGAATCCCGCTTTGTGCCGCCTTCCAGGAGTTGCCCACTCCCCCCTCCTCCGGATCCACAGTTAGATTTAAACTATATTTACGCTGTCTCTTTCTGCACAGTTCATTTTTCATGTAATCAAAATAGCCATTTGTTTTATTCACGGTTTCTGGATTGGGTTTCATGGTAAGGACTGCATTAACCAATCCAAGATAGTTAAATACTTCACCTTTCTTTTAGCCTCTAATTAATATGCATATGTGCATATGTATATGTACACACACACCCTTTGATCCAAGTTTTCCAAGTGACTCGCTAGCTCTCCTAACATATTTATTGCACCCTCCCTATCTTGCTTGCTAATTTGACATGCCTCTTTTATCTTATGTTAAATTTCCATGTAAGCTGGCCTCTACGTCTGGATCTTCTATTCTGTTCTTTTTCTTTGTCTCTTCCTGCACTACAGCATTATAATATGTTTACTATCTAGCGGGCCAAGTCACCCCAAATCCTTAAAGTAATCACATGTTCAGATTTTTTTCTAACTATTCTTGCTGAGTTCATTCTTCTAGATGAATTTTGGAGTCATGTTGTCAAAGTTCGTAGATTGGGATTTTTGACTGGAATTACCTACAACATCACAAAATTGGATATTACAAGGTATCCAAGAACAACATATCCAGTGGATTCAGGAGTTCCTTTCTGTCCTCCAGTAAAACCCTCCAGGGTTTTGTATGTTTCTGTAAAATTCATTCCTAAATAGCTTGTTTTGTTTGTTTTTATTCTTTTGAGAAGTATCTTTTCCCATGTTTTTCTACATAGCTATTCTTGGTGTAAAAAGCTATTGATTTTTTAATGTTTGTTTTTAATCCAATTCTCTTACTGAAATCTCTTATTTTTTTGATTTGCTTTTCAATTGATTCTTTTGGGTCTTTCAAGTGTACAATCAGCTACAAATAAAGATGATTTTACTCTCTTTTCCAATATATACAACTTTGTTCCTTTCTGATTGTATCGCATAGCACTCAGAGTACAGTGTTAAGTGACAGTGGTGATAATGGGCATCCTTGCCTTTTCCTTTCTCTAATGGGAGCACTTCTAGGGTTTCTTTCTTAAGTACTCTGCTGATTATTTTGTGCTGTGATGGTGGTGGTGGGCAAGAGTTCTGTTTTAATTTATCAAAATTCTTTTTTTTTCTTATTAACTCAAGAATAAGTGAAGAATTTGATTAAATGCTTTTTTGGTATCTGTTGCGTTCACCATAAAATGTTTGCTCTTTAATGTATTAACATGGTGATTATTTTATTTTATTTTTTGAAACTTTGGCCCTGAGCTAACATCTGTTGCCAATTTTCTTCTTCTTTTTTTTTCCTTTTTCTTCTTCTCCCCAAAGCCCCCCAGTACACAGTTGCATATTCCAGTTTTAGGTCCTTCTTAGTTCTGCTCTGTGGGATGCCGCCCCAGCATGGCCTGATGAGCAGTGCCACGTCTGCACCCAGGATCCAAACCGGTGAAACCTTAGGCTGCTGAAGCAGAGCCCGCGAAACCAACCACTTGGCCATGGACTGGCCCAACATGGTGATTATTTTTAATAGGCTCTCTTCTTGGGCTGAATCCTGTGAGGACATGGTATGTTATTTTTATTTTTTTTTAAGAAAGATTGGCCCTGAGCTAACATCTGTTGCCAATCTTCCTCTTTTTGCTTGAGGAAGATTGTCGCTAAGCTAACATCTGTGCCAGTCTTCCTCTTTTTGCTTGAGGAAGATTGTCGCTGAGCTAACATCTGTGCCAGTCTTCCTCTTTTTGCTTGAGGAAGATTGTCGCTGAGCTAACATCTGTGCCCGTCTTCCTCTATATTCTGCGGGATGCTGCCACAGTGTGGCTTGATGAGCGGTGCTAGGTCTGTGCCCAGGATCCAAAGACACGAAGTCAAGGCCGCTGAGGCAGAGCGCATGAATTTAACCACTATGCCCCCTGGCTGGCCCTAAGGTGTGTTATTTTTAAAAGCATTTTTCTAGTTTCTATTTGCTATGTGCTTAATTAGGATTTTTGTTTATGTTCGTAAGTTAGGTTGATTTCGAGTCCTTTATTTTCTGGTCTTTGTTATATTCTGTTAGTAGTAGTATTCTAGCTTTGTTTAAAAAATAAAACTTGTCTAAATAGATCACCTCTGAATCCACCTAGGCCTAAATGTTTCCTTCAGGGATAATTCTTTGACAAGAGAAAGGATATTTTTATTTTAAATAGAAAATAAGTCATATTTTTAAAAAGACTTAAATTTGGTTAAGGGAAATTGTTTTATTTTCTGTCAAGGTAGTTTTTAAAAATTGTTATAGAAACAATGCATAATCATTACAGAACAATTTGAAAATTCCCCAAAAGTGAAAAGCATATAAAGGTTGCTTTACTAACGTCTGTAACATACTGGAGAAGAGCAGCGCCGCCTCAGGGCAAGCATAACCCACTGGAGGTGGGGACAGAGGTCTTTCCAGTTTTGGCATGTAACGCATGATGAACAGAGTTGTGGAATTTTCTTCAGGATCCTGTAGTAGATTCTTTTCAGAGGTGTGTAGCTCCAAGGTCTCTGGATATTTTTCTCTTTTTTGTTTTGCATTATGTAAAAAAAAAAAGTGCTGCATTTTTTCATGTTATTTTTGTTCTTCCATGGACAGAATGTGATCTGGTCAGAAGCCGTGTTTATTGAGAAATGGGAAGGAGCAAGTGCATCCTTCATGTGTGTGGTAGTTGAACGTTCTTTTCAGTGTTGTGGCTGTTGGATAGGTCCATTGATTTGGCTTTTAAGCAATTCCTCTTGCGTTGGTACAAGGCATCTTTTGATTTCTGCTTCTGCCTGATGTTCTTTATTCCAGGGGTGGGGGATGGAGGAGGGGAGAAGGCAGTATGTTTCCGTGTTTTCCACTCTATGCCGATATCTGTCTAGTTTATTGGGATTTGCACCTTTTCTAGATCAATGAAATATAAGCGTTATGAACCTTAAACCCATGTGGTTCAGTCTCTGAATGACATTGTATTCTAGGAGCACAAAGATAATTAAAGGACATGTAATTATTTGCCCTCATGTATTAAAGACTGTTAATGGGAATCCAAATACATATTTCACAACTTTCTTTTCTCTTTTTTCTTCTGCCCTTGCCCCACTTGTAAAGTCTTGGTAACATAGATCAGCTTAGTTTTTTGGCCTAAATTCTTTCCTTTTGTCTCCTGCCTCTCTATTTCTATCTCTTTGCTGTGTTCTCTTGATTCTGTATCACAAAATCCTTAAAAAAGAACTCTTTGGAGTGGGGAAGGGAAAGCGGAGGTGGAGGAGAAGCTGAGCAGCCAAAGGCAGCTTTCTGTTTGGTAAGAAGGCGAAGGGAGGAAGCTGGCAAAGAACCAGTCCCTTTTTCCCATCAGAGTAGAAAGATTTGGGGTCAGAAAAGGCTTGTGGGGCAGGGCTCAGCTAGCTGTCCGGTTGTGCAAATTCGGGAAAAGTGCTCCGTCCGGGCAGATGCAGCCTTTGTGGCTAAGTGCGTGGAGAGTGGTCCTCTCTCAGACCCCATGCCCTTTTGCACGGTACACCATGAAGAGTTACAAGGAGTGGCCCTGACAGAGGGATCGGAACTCTGCCTTCCCTGCTCACACAGAGAGTTAGAGCCTGTTGGAAAGGCTGGGGAAGCATCCGCACCTTCAGTCGCCAGGCCCTTCCCCCTTAGCCAGAGTCAGGGTCTAAAACCAAAGGTCCAGTCATTCAAAGAAGTGACTTATGAATGACTTGCCTACGCTCGGGGCTAGGCAGGAGCGAATAAAACAAACAAACAAGCAGAGTCCTCAGAGAGGACCCTCGTGGAGCTTACAGCTTTATAGGGCAGATGGTCAGGAAACGTAATACTGTACACACACATATAGGTGCTATGTATGTATATATAAACATAAATATATAATTAAATCATATCTAATATGTATTTAAAATATGTGTATTTAAAATTGTGATGAAGGGGAGCTCATCCTGATAGGGTGTTGTGATATGCATAGTTTGAGAATGCACTGGGACACCTGTCCTAGGCTTAAAGCATGGGAGCTGTGGGAAAAGATACAGACGACCCCCTAACTTTGAAATCCATAGCCCCAAGCCAGGCCTGACTTGCTGACAGGGTGGGCTTAAGGCTGGTAGCCTGCAATGTCATTTTTGGGGTTTCTTTCAAATGTTTGGAGGCCAGTGATGCCAAAGGCTTGACACTACTGTGATCTTAAAGCCCAGATCCATTTATTCAGGTGCAGTGGTAGAGATGGGGGGCCTCTTGAAGACCTGTGTCCTTCTCCCACTTTTTGATATTAGAGAAGTCTCTCTATTGCTGGAAACTTCTCCTTTGGTGCCGTGTCCAATGGAGGTCTGTTCTGCCTTCTGTCCTTTCCACCTGAGTATTTTGGGGCCCCAGTAGTGGTTGTGCTGAGACAGGCTAGAAGAAGTGAGTTGGCAACCTCAGGAGTTGTCAAGAACAGCCAGCTGCTTGATTTGTTGTGGGAGTTTGAACTTTTCAAAGCTTTGCATCTGCATTTTGTCATCTGAGATAGGATAGATATAGCAATTGGTCCAAGACAAGACTGAATGAAGATCAGTCAACCATTGGTCATTTCTTCATCTTCCCTTATTAAAAATTCTCTGATCCTCTTTGAATCTATTTGTCCCTCTTTATGGCTGCCCGTGCAAGTGTCCAGTTGAATACCTCCTCATTGGCCCAGTGGAGGGCCTTGGGCTGTCTTCATCTGCCTCTTACATGATTACCTGATACACACTTGCTCTGCTTCTCGTCATTGGTACAGTAGGTATCTTTGTCTTCTTCATACATGTTACACCTAACTAACATTGCCTTCCCATGCTCAATGCTTGAAAATACAGTATAATTCTCACCACGGCCATCACTGTGACTAAGGAAAGAATGAAACCCTTCCTAAGCTCATAATGTTCCATGGCAGTTGTCAGCATGGAAGATCTAGCAATATCTTGAAGTATCCAGATTTGCGGCTGTGGGAAATGAGTCAATCAAAGTGAGACTCATCAGAACCAAGCGAGAGGTGGAGGTTAGCTCAAGTGTGGCATGCAATAAATGGACTTCCCCTGCTATCAGAAAACAGCGAGGCCCCAGGCTCTCTCAGCTCAGACACTACATCTTCCATGGGGACATTCTCTCTGGAATGCCACGCTGGAGGACTTGTCCATGACCTCCCACCTTGGACCCTTTAACCTCTTTCTGGGCCTAGACTGGCCACAGGAAGCTACATCTCTATGGAGTTACGCCTTATTGTTCTGGCCTGGGCTTTCTACTGCATCACCCCTTCTGGCTGATGCTCATGGCAGCAGTAACATGGTTAAGGGATGGCCAGGGAGCTGGCTAGGAGTGATGAGCCCTCCATGCTTCTTTGACTTTTACTCATGCCAGCAGGTGCATTAGAGTGTTGATGTGTCCTGGCTGTGTTTTGTGATTAGCCTTTTTTGTGATTGCAATTTTTTCCTCATCTAGGGTTAAGGAGGAATCCAAAGGAGGGAGAAATAGTTTATAACCATAAGTAACTCTGTCCTACGAATATTCACCCTTGCCATATTTCATTTCTTGCTGCAGTGAGAAGAAGGAACGAAAATCATAATCATAGGGCTATTTCTTGTTCATGCAAAATCCAGTGCAGATGTTACTGGTTAGGTGGCTCTCCTGGGTGCCCTCCTGCAAGTGATGGTTCTGGGGCTCCAGCTCAGAAGCTGTGCTCCATGGATGTTTGCGTCTAGTTGTAAGCGCCCCTGCTGTGTGTAGAATTCCTATTCTTCCCACTACTACAATTACTATTACAAGATGCCTCCGTCTCCTCCTGGCAGTGGGACGGAGATCGGAGATGACTGGAGGAGTTGGTATCATTTAGGACAAAAGTTGATTTTTCAGAATTTAAATAGTATAATGATTCTAAAATCTGTGCTCTGACTTTTGAACATCTTTCCATATTGTCCGGAAGTATTGGCATCTCTGTTGAAAAGGGATAACCCAAGAAAATGACAGCGTTCAGGTGAAATCTTTTTCTTTCTCATGGGAACTCTTCCACTGAACATTATAAAGAGAGCAATGCAGAGACTGTGCAGTCAGGCATGACTGTCCCAGGGGGCGAGCCCATTTTACAAGTATAACAGAACTTCCTTTCCTTCATATTTGGTCAGAGTCCACCACATCTTCAGCCACTTTCTTTTCATCTTCAAGCAACACAAAAACAGTGACTAGGTACACAGTTTTCAGTTGTTTAAATCCATTTTTGACAAACCTTCTCCCAAATGCCTTTTGCTTTTTCAATCAATTACCTTATTCAGAATGCCTCCCTAAGCTATTTCATTAAATTACCGTCTTTCTATGGCTTTTCTTTTATAAAACATAATTTGCCTTCAATAATTAATATAAAAGAATTTAAAATGTAATCACTGAGCTCACTTAAAAGCTCTCTAATCAATTCCCAGAATCTGCAGGTTTGCAAAAAGAGGTCTCCCTGGGGGTTTCAGAACCCCCTTCGCCAAGCCCGGTTCCAAGAGTAGCCAAATTTATAAAGCATTCTCTTGTAGCTGGCCAGTCCTATGAAGACGAAGAATGGGTTTCACATGAACAATGATCCACAAAATTGCTTTAGGATTCTTTCAGAGGGAAAATAATGCCAACGTTTATCACATAGAAATTAAAATGGAAATTTTGCTCAAGCCAAGTCTAGATTTAAGCGTGGTGGATGCTGATTGGTGCAAGCGTCCAGTCTAGCTACAGGGCGTTCATTTAATCTTAGCTTTATTTTCTGAGTTAGAGAGTCTAGCTGACATGGGGTGGGGGCTTAGTAACAAGAATTTCTGTTCTGCGGTCCGTGAGAAGTGAGATCAGAGTTGCTTGTGTAAATGTGGCCATTCATCCACCCATTAGGTGTGGGTGGTCTGAATTCAAATCCCAAATCTTAGTTTCTGATTTTGAGCAAGGTTCTCCTCTTTGAACCCCTATTTATAATTTCCTTATTTCTAAAATTAGGGTAATACTTAGCTTAGAAATTGGTTTCTCTTCATAGCATTTGTGACCTTCTCATATTTGGTCTTACTCTTTCCCTGCTGCCTTCTACTTTTTTCAGTGTTATTGTGTTTTCCAAACAACCCTACCTTCTCAGGATGTGCCCAAAATAGGACAGCCTCCGTTTTATCGTTTTTGCCTCCAGCGATAGTACAGGCTTAATTTACTCTAGGACCCTCATGTTCATCTTTCTGGCAGTCCAGGGTATCCATAGAGCTCTCCTCCAGCACCATATTTCAAATGGAACAATTTTTTCCTATCAGCCTTCTTCACTGTCCAGCTTTGGCACCCCTACATAGTAATTGGGAGTATGAGGGTGTGGATAGCCTTGGCTGTAGTCTCTAATGACATTTCCTTACACTTGATGATTTTTCCTTATTCCTTCATCACTGCCTTTCCAAGTCTCAGTCTTCTTTTGATTTCTAGGCGGCAGTCTCCATTTAAATTGATGACTGAACCCAGGTAAACAAAATCTTTAATGTAAAGGAAGACCTAGGAGGCTTGAGTCTACAGAAGCTGAGTAGGGCTGTTGGGGACAGGGCATTTCAGACATCATTCATTCATAGGGTCACTGGGAGTCAGAGATGACTTGACAGCACGTAACAACAATGCACTCTCTGTTAGCTCATGAATTTCAGATCTTTATTTCTAAAAGTCAGTTGAGTTCAGCTCAGTTTAATTTGCTTATTTATATGGATTATTGTTTATTGTTCTTTGCATTTATTGTGCTCCTACAGGAGGCCAGGTATTTTCGTTTCCCACACTGATGAAGAATGGTGCCTGGCACGTAGTAGGCACTGAATAGCTATTTTTTGGATGGTTGAATGAGTGAATGATTGTCTCTATTACCCACGCATTGTGCAGCATCTCTTTGAGTTGGGTTGTGAGGTGTTCCTTCCAGGTGATTGATCTTCTGAATTATGTTTTGTGTGAGCACTCATTAAGTCTAGTCTCCATGTAGCCTGACTGATGAGTGAACTGGGGTCCAAATGCACGGTCAGGGGAAGCCAGCCTGGGATTAATCCCTGGCCTCGGTTACTCCACAGAAGAGACAAAGCCTGTGTGGAGATGTTGCCAAATTGTTGTGTGTGCAGAATCTAATTTATAGTAGTCGGGGGTCTCCTGAGAAGAATGTGCGTTTATATCATTACTAAACAGTAATTGATTACAAAGCTCGGTTGTGAAATTTACAATTATTGAATTACTCTGTTAGCTCATAAATTTCAAATCTTTATTTCTAAACGTCGATTGATATTCAGTCCAATAAATATTTAATTTAGATGTAATAATGGTGTTAGAGCAAAATTAAATTCTCATTTGGAAAGTAAAGAATGACCTGGATGGGATCAGGAGAGGTGACTTGGCAGACATGAGCAGAGAAGCCGTTGGTCTGATTCAGTCCGTTCTCCTTAATTAGAAGAGACTTCTTGTACGTGGCTTTCTCTTATTTCATTTTCTCTTTAAAAAATTCCCTTGTTTGTAGGAAATAAAAGGCTTTTACATATTTGTAGGGCTTTATATTTCATAAAGCATATCTGAACTAGGTAATATTGGTATTTCACAGAAGCCTTTTGAAGCAATTACACTACACGTGCTTTTCTTCCTATTTTACAGATGGGGAAACTGAGACGCAGAGAACTGAAGTGACTTGCCTTAGGACATACTACATGAGAGGGAGGCTAAACTGAGTCCGGTGGTCTTTCAGCTGGCTCACAGTGCCCATTATCTCTGTACTAGTTAGGCTTAAGTTCAGCTGCATAAAAGGGAAGCCTCAAAAAAAATAGTCACTTAAATAAGGTGAAAGTTGATTTCTGCCTCTTGCAAAAGCTGTCCCAGAAGAGGTACTACAAAGTTGAAAGGGTCCTAGGCTCCTTCCCGTTTATCCCTCTACCATTCACATGGTTTGTGGCCCCAAACCTCCTGGTCCAAGGTGGCTGCTTGAGTTCCAGCCATTGCATGTGGAGGAGCAGGATGAAGGAAGAGATAGAAAAGAGCATATTTCCTCTCTTTTAAGAAGACTCCCTGGAAGGTCTCCCTCTGCTTGTATCTCCCACTCAGACCTTAATCATGTGGGTACATAAAAATGCAAGGGAGGCTGGAAAACAGAGCTTTTATCTGGGCAACATAGTACTTGGTTAAAAACTGGGGTGCTGTTACTCAACGAGAAAGGGAAGAATAGACTTGAGGGGACAACTGACAATTCCTGCCACAACATGCGTTCTAGAAGACCTAGCACAGAAAGTGTTATAAGCAAGGCCATGGGCACGTTTGCCTGAATCCATGTACAACTGTCGCCAGCTACCAGCACCACCCTGGGTACTGGAGGCACCGGATAGCCAATGGCTTCATTGCCTGGGAGCAGCGTGCAACCCAGGAAATAGCTTTACTCTTCCCCTTGTGTTGGTTTGTCCATATCTTGATGAAAAGAAAGTGGGGAATCTGTGAAGTCACTTGCTCCCTTCGTGGTGTGGACAGGCATTTCTAGAACAGAGCATTTTGTTACCCTTTTCTTGGCCCTCACCAAGTCAGGGGGTCACTCACATTAGCCCGCAGCAGCCTGTGAGGCTTGGTTTTCTGTGCCAGCATGGAGGGCCAATGGGAATAGGAATCATTTAAAAGCGTATCTGGTGTCTGCCACGCACTGGGCCAGGGCCTTTGGATACAGAGAGAAATAAGATGTGATGTGATTGCCATCTTCTAGAACAGTGGTTCTCAAAGTGTGACTCCTGAACTAGGATCACTGGCATCACCTGGGAACTTGTTAGAAATGCAGATTCTCAGTCCCTATCCCAGAATCAAGTACTCTGAGGGTGGGACACAGCAGTCTCTTTTAATAAGCCCTCCGGGGGTCCTGAGGCCTGCTAAAGTTTGGAAACTACTAGAATCTTACAATGATGGAAAATAGCCTGGTGATCAAGAGCACAGATTTTGGAGCCCCCAGACTTGGTTTGGATTCTGGTTTAGTCATTTAGTACAGTCATGTATCGCTTAATGATGGGGAAACATTCTGAGAAATGGGTCGTTAGGTGATTTCATTGTTGTGCGAACATCACAGAGTGTACTTACACAAACCTAGATGGTACAGCCTACTACACACCTAGACTATATGGTACTAATCTTATGGGGCCACTGGCTGTGTGCAGTCTGTGGGACCGTACATGTGTATGGTCTGTCATTGACCGAAATGTTGTTATGTGGAGCATGACCATAGTTGTATAGTGTTGGGCAAGTTATTCAACCTCTCTGAACCTCAGTTTCCTCATCTGTAGCACTGTCCTCATAGGATACATCTAAGATTTATGTGAGATGCCAAATAAAGTGCTTGGCGCATAGTAACTGCTTGGAAAATGACAGCTCTCATTATTATTTTTCTAGCTTCTCTATGGGTGGCATTATTATTGTGAATTCAAAAAGTTCAAGGAAATTCATATTCAAGTACCAGAATAAAAACTGAAATTGAAGGAGAAATCTGAATGATTTTTTCCAAAACGTCTACCATTTTTAATTTTCCCTGCTGCTCCTTCATGTCTTGTCATGGATGAATCATAAATTACTTCTGAAAAATAAAGCAGTGTGGTCTAGAGGCTTGAAGAGGCATTTTGCCAGAGAGGATGGGGACACTTAGCATGTGCAAATGTGCTGAAACTCATTAGTCCTCCTGAAATGCAAATGAAACGGCACTGAAATTTCACCACACACTCATCAGACTCATTGAACGATAAAGACATGATGCCGAATGTTGGTGAGGGTGTGAAGCTACTGGAACTCTTATACACTGCTGCCGGAAGAATAAATTTGGCAGATCTAATAAAGCTAAATATATGCCTAATTTATGAGGCACCATTTCACTTTCAGATGTATACCAGACAGAAATGGTTAAACATATTTACTCATAGACATGTACATGAATGTTCTCAGCATCATTGTTTGTTAAGAACCAAGGAAGACTGGAAACAAGCCTGCTCATAGTAGAATGCATTAATTGTGATATATTTATGCAAAGGAATACTATCCAGCAAAGACAATGAACTACCTCATGCAACAAAGGGAGTGCATTTCAGTCAACTTGGGGTAAAAGAGGCCAGACTCAGGTGATAAATAGTGTTTGATCCTATTAATGTGTGTTTCAAAAACAGGCATAACTTGTCTATGATGATAGAAGTCCAGACAGTAGTTATGTCGAGTGGGCGAGGGGATGTTGTCTGGGAAGAACCAGGAAGGGTGCTTCTTGGATGCTGGCAGTGTTTTATTTCCTGATCTGGCTGGCAGTTATCTAAGCGTGTTTGTGAAAATTTACTAAGCAATCTGTCTATGATTTGTACACTTTTCTGTATGTGTGCTTACATCAATACAAAAATTTCCTTGCAATATCTGTGCAAAACGTTTATAGGAAAACAAAAAGCATGATTAAGGGAAACAATAGGATTAACACTAGCTAGAAGAATATGTCAACCCTTTTCACATATCCTTGACTCCCATTTCTGCACAGCTGAATAAAACAAGGATAACCAACACACACACACAGAGCAACATGCACACACACAATCTCTTCCTCCAGTATAGAAGTAGGTCACCAACTTCCAAGAAAACTGTTTTTTAAAATCTGGATCTGAAAGTGGTGGATAAAGAAAACATCCCCAGTATTATCACTGGCAATAATGGCAGCAACACTCTAGATATTTAATGTAATTTGTGATTTTCATTATTTTCTCATTAGATCCTCATGATTCTGTGGCGGGTGTTAAAAGTGTGGTTACTATTCCTAGTTTAAAAATGAGGGTGCTAAGCCGAAGAGAGTTTAAGTGACTTGTCCTGGGTCACTCAGCGCCTAAGTGGCCTTGCTGGGGACTCAAATCTGGTCTGGTACCTGATTTCCTGACATTGCTGTTAAATGGTGCCTCTTTTTAGGTACTTGGAGGAAACTGCCAATTCATTGCTTACCTCTTAGGAATATGAGAAACTGCACAGAACACATTAGACACATCGCCAGTTGTACTGGGATATTATGCCTAATATTAGTGGTAATTTTTTTTGTTTTTTTTTTGCCAGTAGTGATACACAGGATGAATGTTGAAACAAGAAGCTTTGTTTTTATTCGATGGGACTTGTAAACAGGACTGATTCACGTACATTTGTGGTCTTGGGGGGTGGTTCTGAACATTCGAAGGATGACTGCTTCAGCCTTTTAAGGACTAAAGATCTAAACCCAGCTCTGTGTTGCAGCTTATTGCTAAAGATTGTGCGTAGGATTCTCCATTGAATATGGAGGATGGAATCCAGAGGTTGCTTTCTAAATTTTTGTTTATGAACAACTTACTCATAAGAAAAGAAATGAAACAGAACAGTAGATGAGAAAATAGAAAATAATTAGGCATAAATTGCTTTTTTAAAACATATTTATCTGATTGTAAGAGTAAGATATATATATTGAATAAAGTTTGGCAAAACCAAAAATACTCAGGGCCAGTCTGGTGGCATAGTGGTTAAGTTTGTGCACTTGGCTTCCATGGCCCCAGGTTCACGGATTTGGATCTCGGTTGCGGAGCTGACATTGCTCGTCAAGCCATGCTGTGGCGGCATCCCATGTAACATGGAGGAAGATTGGCACAGATGTGAGCTCAGGGCCAATCTTCCTCACCCCCCCCAAAAAAAAACCACCGAAAAAGTTCAAAGAATAAGATAAAATAACCTGTTCTCCCCAAACCAAGGAGAGCCAAACAATCATAAACCATTAGAGTATTTCTTTCCAGGCTTTTTATATGTGTCATTACATGCTGAAACAATGGGGTCATGCTGTAGCCACTGTCTTGCTTTCTGGTCTTTTTTTCACATCACTTTACTGTGAACATTTTCCAATATCATTACATATTCTTATGAACATTATTTTCAATAGCTTCATCTTAATTTGTTCAACCTTCCCTTTAATATTGGACATTTAGATTGTTTCCAATTTTGTAGTATTGTAAAAAGGGCTTTAATGGACATCTTGCTCGTAAATTTGAGTTCCTCACTGATGAGTTTCTTAGGATAAAAGTGGCATTTTCTAGTCATTCTTTATAACCATTTTAGGCTCAAGGTGCATGATGGCAATGCCTACTGATGCTGGAAAATCACTGAACTAAACTTCACACAGATCTTGGTTGGAACCCTGCTTTACCACAGACTGGCTGTGTGCTCTTGGATGGGACATTAAGCTCAGTGAGCCTCAGTATCTTCATCTGTAAAAAATAGGAAGATGATTTTCCATCTCATTGACCTATAAGGAGGATTAGATGAGTACCTAGGTGTTCAGGAGGTATTGGTTAAATCCAACGGTGCCAAAGAATGACCTACAGTTTATACATTTTTTTTGGCTTCTTGGAGATGTTGACCCATTTTCTAGAATTTTAGCCAAACTTATTCACATCCTTTTAGATCATGGGTCGACAAAATATGATACATGAACTGAAGTCATCTCAGCCTGTGTCTTTGTGAATAAAGTTTTACTGGAACACAACCATGCTTATTCATTTATATATAGTCTATGGCTGCTTTCATACCATAGCAGCAGAGCTGAAAATATTTATTTTCTGTCCCTGTACAGTAAAACTTTGCCAACTTCTGACCAACCACAAAATATTTATTTCTGAAGTCATGATAGATAAGTGCATTGTACATCTAAAATCAAAATATTCCTGTGATAGAGGATAGACCCAAGCTATGTGTGGCTGAGCTGGCTCTATGGAATGTGGATGCTGTGTAGTTACAAAAGGAACATGAAGATTTGGGCCTCTAAGTTTGATTGACACACAGATCTTTTTAGATTTCCCTGGGAAAAAGCCAGGTTGACCTCAAATGAGAGTGAGGTGCTTTTTATTTGTGTCGTCCGTGTTTTAGAGCAAAACCTGCTTGATTGGGATGTTTTGGAAGCATTTGTCATAAGAGAGCCGTAACTCTTTGTCTCTTGCCACTAAAATGAGCCTATTTTTCTGAAATTGATTCTGGGTCACAGTGCCTTGGACTTCGCTAACAGAATGTCTGAGAGGTTCTGTCACCCTGTCCCTTTTGTATGTGGATGGGATTTGAGCTTGGGGAGGTGGCTCACTTCTCCATGCTGGCTCTTGGCCATTTCTCCCATCTCCTATTCATAAGTTCTTTTGACTATGTCACACTGTTTCCAAAATACTTCCAAATTTATGTTTGGGACAGGAAAATATGATTGGGGCAAGGCTTCAGAGACCATATCTTCTATCTTGACTTGGTTTTGTCGAGGAGCAGCAGGCATAGTGGGCTTTGGCATCAGACAGACCTTGGTTTGCCTACATCATTACTCCTCTCTAGTTGTGTGACGCTGGGCTGATGAATAACTGGTACCTGCTGGGCACAGTGCTAGACACTAACAGAATAATGCAGGCGCTAACTCTTGGTAGTGGGAGGTTGGGATAACCTTCAATAAACACACACAGACTCTAGAAATATGTAAAAACAATCCTCTGCTTTGGATGCAAGAGTTCTCATGGTAGACTGGATCATTGTTCCCAATTCTTCATCCCACCCTCTATCCACATGTCTTTGCATCTCCTCCAAGTAGAGATGTAGCCTACTTCCTCACCCAGTCATCCATATGACTTGCTTAAGCCAATAAAATATAAGTGGAGGTGTCTGTGCCCAAGCCCCAAGAAGCACCACATGTTGCTCTTTGCCCCTTTCGTGTTCAGTCATTACCATGAGAAGAACATGGATCTACCGGTCCAAGGAGGATGAAAGTCCTATGGAACAGACTTGGACCCAAATTGGAACCCTAGCTAAGCCCAAGTGAGCCACACCCACATTAGCTGCCCCCAGACAACCTACAGACGTGCCAGCATAGAGTAGTGATTTTGGCTTTAAGCCACTGAATTTGGGGCTAGTATTTTTGTGGCAAGAGCTCTCTGAGACAGACATCTTTCAACCCACATGGAATCCACGACTGTTGGCTATTCAGCAGTGGCATGTCCTAGCCCCGTGCCACACATTGCAAATATAGACGTGAACAAAAATATATTCTCTGTCGTCAGGAGCCACAAACCTGTGGTGGCAAAAGAAAAAGAGACAATTATGGTAAAGCAGGAATGCAGTTGTGATGCTGGTAAAACCCAGTGAATTCCCAGAACACAGAGGGGCAGCTAGACCTGGGGTGAGAGCCCTTCAGCTAGGGCTTCCTGGAGGAGGTCACGTGTGAGCTAAGGAGCATGAGCAGGTATTACCTGAGTAAATAACGCAGGTGGGATGAATGCCACCGTTATTTGTTATCACACACGCAGGTCTGGTAAATAACTGTTGGGCTTTGGTGCCGTCCTATTATGTTGTTAATTTCGTAATATTAATATTAACAACATTTAATGAACACTGTCTAAGGCAAGGCCTTGAGTGTTTTGCTAGCCTTATCTCTTTTAATCCCCCACTGCCTGTGTGTTCTGGTTTATAAACCCCATTAAGACATGATGGCCTTGTGGGGATACCTGAGAGTCCCTGGTTCTGTCTGGAAGTTCACACTCGTGATCCCGGAGGGCTGATCCCTGGTTGACGTGCCTTGATTCTGTTGAGTCAGCTGCTGAATGTTATTAAGTGGAAAGCGATTCTTCGGTACTTTCGTTCAGCCAGCTCAGTAGATTCTTACGTGGTACTAATAAGGCCAAAGTCAGGAGTTCAGTCCCCTGCAAGGATCAATTAGATTCGCTGTTTGGAACTCATTACCCAAAGGTGAGGTTTCAAACTAGTACCTCGAGTTGGTGCCGACAGAAAATGGATTGCACGATTTCTTTGAGGACAAACCCATGATGATAATAGCTGCGGTTTGCTGAGTTCACAGTGCTGTGCTAGGGGATTTTCAGATGACTTTATCGGGCTCCTCTTTGCAGATGAGAAAAGCGAGGTTCCGTGATTGTTACCAGCCTAAGGCTCTTCAACTGTTGTAATAGGGCCGTGGCTGGGCTTGTCTGGCCCCAAGGGCTGTGCTATTTGTAAGCCACTCAAGAACAGGGTTTCTCATCCTTGGCTTAAATTGGAGATTGAATTGACATTTTGGGCTGGGCAGTCCTTTGTTGTGGGGGGTCGTCCTGTGCATTGTAGGATGTTTCCAGTGTCTCTGACCTCTACCCACTAGGTGCCAGTAGGAACTCTTCCCTTCCCCAGTTATGACAGCCAGAAATGTGTCCAGACATTGCTGAGAGTCCCCTGGGGAACAAAATCACCCCTGGGTGAAAACTGTGCTCCATGGTTTCGTTGGTGGGTAACTGAGGGAAATTGGGATCAATTGGGGGTCGTGGACAGAGTAGACACATTTCATGATGGGGCTTTGAATTTAAATGTCTGGATGTTCTCTGACCTTGAAAATCTAGACACACAGCCCCATGGGACGACCTTAGCCCCCAATTTAAGGGCAACACCAAGCTTCATCCATCTGCTTGGTAACCTCTGTCTCCTGGGCACCTCTCAGCTCTGGTGTGAGCTTCTAGGGCACAGATATTGGAATTGGACATCTTCTCCCAAGAAGTGTTGACCTGTCCTGCTCAGGGCACTGGCTACAGGGGATGAGTAATCGGGGAAAAAAGATAAAAGAGAGAGAAGTGACCCAGAGAGGAGAGGACTGCCAGCAGACCTGCCTTTGCACACATGGGTCCGTGCAATGAGCTGATGCACGCACCCCACTGAGCATAGTGCCTGGCAGGTGGATGATGCCTAATAAATGCTGGCCATTATTACTGTTAGTATTGATACTATTTATAACTTTGACTCTTTTTTGTAAACTAAATAAATAACTAGTTTCCGGAACGTACTCCCCCAGGCTTCCCACTCCATTAATATTCAACTTACTTATTTAAATTTAATTTTTTCAAGGTCCCTGTTTAATTTTTTAAAAACCTAGTGAATTATTAGCATTTTAATGAGTAATGACATTTAATAAATAATAACACTAGTGAGGGCTCAAAATGAAAGCCATTTAATTTAACACCATGCCTATGTTTTCTCAAAAAAGAAACAGAAAAAAATACCTACAAGAAATTCTATGCTGTGACCAAATGTTCTCTGTAATTTGAGCTTCTGCATTTTTTTTTAGTGCTATTACTAGGGGGATGATGGCCTTGCATGTTCCCAGTTCTACATGTTTTATAGGGAGACATGCCCAGCTAGAGTTAATTTTATTTAGAAATAACAGGGCGTGTATATGTACCAGGCATTGTTCTAAGGGCTTTACATATATTAATTCATTTAATCCTCATAACAACCCTATGAAGTAGGTACTCTTATTGTTCCCATTTTTTAGATGAGTAAACTGAGGCACAGAGAGATTCCATAACTTGCCTAAAGACACACAGCTAATGAGTACAGAGCTGGGATTCAAACTCAGGCAGTTTGGCTCTAGAATCCGTTTTCTTAACCATTATGCATGTTGCCTCCTCTTGTACCAAGGAGGAGAGGTCGGGGGGTGTAGGAGACGGTTTCCTATTCCCCCTCAGACGTTAGGAGAAAGTCTGTGAAACTGCTGCTTCCTCCCTCAGCTGTTTCTCCAGATATTTCTCAACAGTGACACTGACTGTGAAATAGTTTTACCTCACATTAGATCTTAGAGAAGTAGAGAAAGTGGCACAGTGACAATAATCTAATCCCTTATATTTTATAGGGAAGAATAAAAATGCCTCTGTATAAACACATTTATTTTATGTGGAGTTTGTGTATGTGTATGGGTGTGTATTTATTTGATCCCTACTTTGGAGTATATAGTCCTTTATATTAATATGGACATATAAACTTCTAATGTATACAGAAATGCCAAGAGCTTACATGGAAAATGTCATTTGATATGTTTGCATTTTACTGTAGTGGTTACAGTAACAATTCTACACAGAAATGAAATGTGAGTCACTGTGTGTCATTTCTTTCAAAGAGGCTCCGGGATGCTCTGTGTTGTATCAGTTATGAAAAAGACATTCCTATGGGTGTCCTATCACGTCTAGTCGCACCAGTGACTCCGAGCCTGCAGTGTTTCCACTGGAGTCTTGAAGTCCACCTTGGGTCCTGCTTGAGTTTCGCCTCTTCTTTGAGAAGGACATCAGTTTCCCTTTCCCATATAGCTCATCCTTTGGAGGTTCTTTCAAAGACAGAAGGGTGCACTGTCTCGGCCGTGTAGCTGACCCAGGGTACTATTTCTGGGCTTTCCAGTGGTGACGGTTCTAAACCCTATCACACAGAGATGAGAGAAGAGTGGAGCATTTAATAAAAATGTTATCAAATTAAAAATCAAGCAGGATCTAATGTGAGCTCTTCTATAAATAACTTATGAAAAGTGAAAAGATGTTTCTGTTAGCAAATTTAAAATAATCGTTAGAATCCTTCAACAGATTGCTGCTAATTAGATTGAGAATTAGCAGCTTTGTATGAGTGTAGAGTTAATTAATAGCTCATTACTTTTTTAATAAGCCAAATTCGCTTGGAAACAGAAGAGAGACAGCAAAGTTTATCATGGATGAGATCTTAGATTGGGATTATTTCTCCTTCCCTTGATGAGAGAAGGAGTTTAATTAAAGCAGGAGACACATTTGTCTGATGCATGAATGAGATGCATCCAGAGCCCCAACATCCAGGGGAGGAGAAAGCAGCAACTGACCTTATTTTGAAAGGCTCCTTGGGCTAGATGGGGTTAATAAAAGTTGTGCAAGAATCTTCCTATTCAACTTTGAGTTTCAATTCACTTATGAAATAATCCTTTTTGAGGCTGAATGGATTCATCCAAACTAGTGGAACTTCCTTGTTCTCCATCATATTGATTTTATTTTCATTCTTTTTTATTCCAAACATGCTAGGATCTTATTCTGAAGGCAATCCTCCATTTTCCTGCCTTCCTTCCTTCCTTTCTTTTCACCTCCATTCTTCCTTTTCCACACAGCCTCAAAATTCATTATTTCTTCATCTAGTTTCCTGACCCTTAAGATGCCCTCCATATTACATAACATGGAACAGAATAGAGTGGAAAGAAATGAACAGTTTCTGATTTTCAAGGCAAGCGCATTCTTATTATTCCACATGGAAATTTTTGGTTCCAGTTTGCAAACATAGAGGAGCCCCATTTCTACATTGCAGTCTCTCATCAGTAGTTCTTGGACCCTTTGGTGTGGATGAGATTGAATTTATCTTCTAGGATGGGTGTTTGTTGAAGCATGGTTTACAAATGTTCCCATCATTTTTGCCGTCTAGCTAGTCACCATAGATTTGAAAGAGATGTTAGAGGTCATCTGGTCGTACGCCACTGCGCTCTGGTCCTCTTATCAGCGAGTGGGTCTAGTTTCTGCTAAATCAATAGATGTAGTTTGGGTTCCTTCGTTGCATCTTCATCTCCATGTGATGACATGTTTCCATTCAAGTGGATTGGAGACTTCCCACTTGGGCTGGGAATGAGGTCAGCAAAGAATTTCTTTTTCAGGGAAATGTTAAATGTCCTGCCTGGCCATGAGATGATGTCCCAGTTGGCACTGAACTGTGACATGCAAATGAGTTTTTATTTTTTAAACAGATGCTGTGGCTGATTCTGCTAAGCATGAAAGTCTGTTAACTAAGAGCTCATTTCAAGAGCTGTTTGCCCACTCCAGGGATAATTAGCATGGCCTGTTTTTCAAAAGGTGATTAGTTCTCAGAGTAATCCATTATACAAATTTTCCTTGAGATCAATTTGTTCCTTCCTTTTTCAAATGAGGACTCGGGCTCTCCAGCTTTCTGCTTTGAGGTCTCACTTCTCACCAGATTATTATTTTTCTTCTTTGAACAGTTCTGTTCTTTAAAACAGATCACACAGCCCAGATCTCTAGCAAAGAACTGAAAGAACTGGATATACATATAGATCTCTAGCAGAGAACTAAAGAAGTCCCACTGTGGCACTGTTCCCGAGGAGTAGTCAGATAAACTAGTGGGAACAGGACTCACTCCTCTGTGCCCAGACTACACGGAGGGTCTCAGTTGCCTGTTAATGTCTGGTCTCCACTTGCCTCTCGAGCCACCTCTCCCACCCTTCCCCTTAACTTACCCTGTCCACACTATATGTCATGCTCCCCTGCCCTCCCCAGCCTCCCATTTCTTCTTTTCCAGCCGTTCCCAACAACTGAGACATAGCAGGTGCTTCATAAATATTTGATGGATTCATTGTTGTTGGATAATTGTTTGTGTCTCTTGTGTAATCTGAATTTCTCCCCTCCCACCCATAAGGGACTTGATCCTGGTGGCGCTACCTGAGTCCCTGGGGCCAGTGCAGGAGTAGAGTGCCTTTCCCAGGTGCCAGGAGAAGAGGGGTCAGAAAAGACACCGGCTGCATCTAAAGGCAGGTGTGTCTGACTTCCTCCACTTGACTTCCTCTCCATGCTCCCAGCCCCACCTGAACCACCCTCAACTCTCATCCCCAGGTGTCTGCATGGGTTCCTAACTAACCTCCCCACCTCTCCTCTTGCTGCTGCTCCGAAATCCATTTCCTGGGAGAAGCCAGATGAATTTTAATTATTATTATTATTTTTGGTGAGGAAGATTGTCCCTGAGCTAACATCTGTGCCAGGCTTCCTCTATTTTGTATGTGTGATGCTGCCACAGCATGGCTTGATGAGTGGTGTGCAGGTCCGTGCCTGGGATCCAAACCCATGAACCCCAGGCCGCCAAAGTAGGGCAGGTTACCTTAGCCAAGATGCCACTGCTCTGGCCCCCAGAGTGATTTTTAGTAAATGTTTTATTGAAATATGCCATCTATACAGAAAAGGACATGTATCTTAAATGTACAATTTGATGAATTTTCACAAACTGGAGACAGCCTGCTAAACAGCACTCTGATGAAGAAATAGGGTGTTATCAGCACTAGAAGCTCCTCTCTGTTCCTTCTCACTTACTGTTCCCCCTAAAGGTAACTGCTATCCTGCCTCTGGGGCGAGTTTTAAAATCATCAACCAGATTTTGTTACTTTCCTACTTAAAACTCTGCAATAGCTTCCCACTGCTCCTGAGCTAAAAATCGAACTTTCTGCCATTCTGTATCAAAGCCTTGCCTTCATCCTCCACTCATCTCCCATCTTTCTCTTCCCTCTTTCTTATTATCCAGCCACACTGGTCCCCCATAAATTCCCAGAACATGCCAAGTTCCTTTTTGGCCTCAGGACCTTTGCACAGGCTGAGCTCTCTACCTAGAATACGGTTTCTCCAAATCCCTTCCTCTTTTCAGGTCTTAGCTTAAATGCCACCACCTCAATGAGGTCTTCCCCAGCCACCTAAACTAGATTGGCCTTTCTCATCTACTTCCTCTCTATCACACCTCTGTTTTTTTCTATATTGACTTATCATTGGCTATAACATCTTGGGTTTTTTGTTTGTTTGTTACTTATCTTTTCCACTTGAATATCTGCTCAGGTGAAGGGAGGGACCAGGTCTGACTTGTTCTTTGTCTTATCCTCAGCCTCTAGCACAGTAGGTGGGAAATAAATATTGGATGAAAAAAATGAACACAGGTATACTGCGTAGGAATGTCAAATCTTCTTTGTCTTTTTTTTTTTTGAGCAAGATTAGCTCTGAGCTAACATCTGCCACGAATCCGTCTTTTTTTTTTTGCTGAGGAAGACTGGCCCTGAGCTAACATGCCCATATTCCTCTACTTTATGTGTGGGACCCCTACCACAGCATGGCTTGACAAGCAGTGCATAGATCCTCACCCGGGATCCGAACCGGCGAACCCTGGGCCGCCAAAGTGGAATGTGCCAACTTAACCACTGCGTTGCCAGGCTGGCCCCAGGAGTGTCAAATCTTGAAGGGCTAAAGGCAGGGAGTGAAGTCAGATCCCACAGCTAAGAGCTCAGAGGTGAGATCCCCACCAGGGATCGCCTGGCCCTGGTGGGTGCCTGTGGTCCCTGAGCCCTGGACATGTTTGAGACCTTTATGTCTGGCCAGTTTTGGATAGCATGGGCTGCCATTTTCCATCTGAGCCATCAGCAAGAGGCCTGGGCCCTAAATCCATTTTGTTGTGTGGGAAGTTCATCCAGCCCCAGTTGGCTGTGTTTATCATCTTCCTTTCTATAATGAGCTCTGGTCCCTTTCCCATACCATCCTGATATTGTCATTTATATGACCACAGTCCCTGCATGATCACACTTACTTCCTACCCATTGCTTTATTGTGTACCGGAGAGTAAGGAAAACAGCAGAGAAAGGGAAAGAAAAAAAGAAAGAAAAGAAAATAGGAAAGCTCAGTGAGGGCTTGACTTCCTCAGCTGACTCCTCAGGTATGGCCGTCCAATTCCTGTGGGGTAGTGGAGTCTGGTCTTGGCATTTAAGTGACTTTATGCTAGATCGATGCCAGAGGCAATGCACTTGGCTAATGCGTTTGTTATTACTCTGAAATAGAGACTTAAAGAGGATAAGGTTATTTGCATTTTTAAAAAAGGCTTTTTAGATTTCTTAAAAATTCTGTTTTGATTGTCCCAGTCTGTGGCTCAGAGCAGTGATTTTCGCACCCTTAAAATGGTGTGTCTGGTGGGATGTTTATTTTGTTTTTCACATTGTTGGCTTCAAGTACATTCCCCCCCCCCCCCCACACCCCTTTCTCTCTCTCTCTGCAATACTGTGGAATTTGGAGTGCTTTTTCTTTTTTTTTTTTTGGTGAGGAAGATTGGCCTGAGCTAACATCTGTTGCCAACCTTCCTCTTTTTACTTGAGGAAGATTGTTGCTGAGCTGACATCTATGCCAATCTTCCTTTATTTTATGTGGGACATCACCACAGCATGGCTTGATGTGTGGTACTAGGTCCACGCCCAGGATCCAAACCTGCAAACCCCGGGCTGCTGGGGTAGAATGCATGAACTTAACCACTACACCACTGGGCCAGCCCCTGAAGTGCTTTTTTTTGAGGGGATCCTTATAAGCAGATAAGGGCAACTCTGATAGAAGACCCCTGAGACGGCAGATTCTTTATCTGTCCTCAAGCCCCTATCCCAACTCTGTCTCTCAAGTCACCTGTTTTGGTCATCTAGTGCTGTATACATCCTCCCCAAATTTAGCAACCTAACAGTAATGTATTATTATCTCCCATGGTGCTGCGGATTGACTGGACTCAGCTGGGAAGGTCCTTCCCCAGGTCTGTTACGAGACTGTGGACAGATGGCGTTGGGACTGGCGTCATCCGAAGGCTCAGCTGGGCTGGACGCCCAAGATGGCTTCTTCCTGTGATTGGCAGGTCATACTGGGCATCAGCTTGAGCTCAGCCGAGACTATCAACCAGAATGCCCACCAGTAGCTTCTCTATGTGACTTCACGTCTTGTGTTTAGATAACCCTCACAAGTAAACCCGTTTTAATTTCTGCTGGCATCATGTAATTGCCATATCGATCCTTTCGGTTGAGAACAGAGTACCAGTTAATGCAGGCGACTCCCTCTGCCTGTGGAGACCTTAACCAGGAAGTTTGAACTTGGTGTTAAATGACTGTCGTTTTTTATATTTTCTGTTACATCATTTATTCCAACTTTAAAAAAAACCTAATGGAAGATGGTGTCTTGTAGTTTAGTCTTTTAACCAGAGGACGTGAAATTCTTCAAGTTGTATTGCCGTGTTAGTTTTTGGGAGAGATTAGTCAAGGAAATTGGTAAATGCATGTTTTTCCTCTCTTCCTTGCTGCCTTTTCTTCCAGCCAGCTTTTCTAAAGGTGATGGATAGCTGGGGAGATGAACTGTCCACCCTCTGCAGACCAGCTGTCTCCCACACGCCCCTGGCTGCATATCAATCTGAGACTATTTTTCCCCCTCTCTTGACTCTGCTTCAAGGTTTTGAGGCCTCTGTTGGCATTTTCGTTTCCCTTGAAAATTCTTTAAGGCAGTCTGCATCCCTTTCCCCATCTAAGTAGAAACAGAAATAGAAAAGTTAAAATAAAAATTTAAAAAAATTTATTTTTTAATCTAATTTTAATTTTCACTTTCCCCACTCATATGTCTCTTTCTAAACTGGAAGAAATCTGGTCAGAGGAACCTTAACCCTTTACCTTCTTATTGATATTTTACTGAACTCTTGGACTTAGACGCGTGAGGCTAGAAGGGATCTTGAGAGAACCAGTCTAAACCTCGGTGTTATTGACGAGGCCCAGAGAGAGCAGGTTGTGTGCTCAGGGTAGCCCAGCAGTCCAGTGGCCGTCATGCTGGGCCTGCTGCAGCAGGCTGCTATTGTTGGCTGTTGCCTTGAGTCTTGTCTGGTCGGGGCCACCTTGGCTTACGCACGCAGGTCCCTTCTGTCTGGAGCGGCCTCCCCAGTGACCTGCCTCCCCTCCCTGGGCTGTTGCATCTTTGTGAATGGAGGGCCTCAGTGCGTCTAGCGCCTTGGATGTTGGAAACTAGCATCTGGCATGTTGGAGAATGAATTAGTTTGAGGCTCAAATTTCTCAGCCACCCAAGGATGAAACACTTTCCACCAAGGGTCGAAGGAGAAGGGAACAGCGGTAACTGAAATTCTACCATGAGGCATGGTTATATGCTATCTTATTTAATATTTATTTTCACTTTGCCTCTTTGCATGATGTAAAGGATGCAAACATCGAGAATCTGGTGTAGCAGGAGTCCGTGAGAAAGGGCAGAGAAGAGAATGAACTGCTGATAGAGTCAGTTAAACTGTTGCCTTCTTGAAGAGGGGGAGTAGGGGAGAGGTGAAGCTGGAAGCATCTGATTCCATCTGTATGGACCAATGGTATAAACGTCGCGTGCTCTAGAATCATCTGGAGGGTTTGTGAAGGCACAGATTGTTGGGTACCACTCCCAAGGCTTCTGATTCAGTAGGCTTGAGATGGGGCCTGAGAATTTGCATTTCTAACATGCTTTTACTGCAGGCCCTGGCCCAAAGCCCCTTTACCCATGGCCTTGACCATACCCTCCCTTCCTTTGGTCATTGGGCTGTGTTCTCAGAGCTCAGATAGCTGGATGAGGGCTAAGTTTCTCTTGCAATGCTTAGTTTTTTGTTGGTAAGAGGGCCGTGGAAACTAGGAGCTCCTTTATATTCGGCACCCCTGAATGGCCAGGTACTTGAAAATAGTATTCCACGTGGGAGACAATTAGAGGATGATTTGAGATAGGATGTAATTAAGTTTGTGGCAGCACCACACTCTTTATTGGGCATCCGCTGTGTGCATTACGTGCATTATCTACTTAATACTCACAACAAGCTTGCAAGGTAGATGTTGTTATGTTACTCACGTTTTACAGATGAAGAAAATGAATTCTGTGAAGAGTCTGCCTTGGTGAGTTATGGAGCTGGGAGGAGGCTCCGTCAGTCTGTCTGCCATGTTATGCTTTACAGTGACACCATGCAACCCTTTTAGAAGCCTAGAGAGTAAAGACATCCCCAATGTCAATGACATCAGCAATGATAGCAAGTCCCACCTATTGGGCGCCTGACACTGTGCTAAGCATTTTACATATATTCCCATGTTTAAACCATGTCACTAGCCTGCAAGGAAGATAGCTATTATTTCTGTTTTGCAGAGGAATATGGTGGCTCAGGGAGATTAAATAGTTTGCCCGGGTCATCACTGGTAAGTGGCAGAGTTGGGCTTTCAACCCGGGTGTAGCAGATCTCAAAGTCTGGGCTCTTCACTGTTCTGTTCTGTTGATGGGCTGGATCACATATATGCCAAGATTTTTGCCTGGGACCTCAGGGAGTCGTGATGTAGCTGGTGGCCCTGGGGCTTTGGGAAGCAGAATAACTTTGGGGGTTGAGATGAGTTCCGTTTAGACATGTCGAGTTCAAGGAAATTCACCAAAATCTTGTCGAAGGCCCTAGTGCATCCTGTGCTGGGAGCTGCATTCCAGGCAGTGGCGGGAAAGGGCAAGACTCCTCGTGTTGACATTTTTAGAGCTTTATTCTGTGACCCAGGATGAGCCATTCAAACAGTAGGTCTTAGAATTGGCTTCAAAATGACGATCATCTTTCTTTATGTCTCTTGCCTCACTACAGAGCAGTGGAGATTAAGATAACCTCTGGAACTTATGAAAAGTGCTAGAAAAGTCACAAAGTGCAATTACATGTGGCGAACACATGCACCGTTTAAAGCATCTGCTCTCCACACGTGGCTCTGTGATTTTTGTTTTCCACGGGGTATTAGATGAGAGATAGAAGCTAAATTCTTATTGTGGTGGGTGTGATTTCCTAAGAGGAGTTGAAAATGAACCAGAATAGGCCTTTCATCATTATATCAGTGTTTCTCAAGCTTTTCTTTTTCCTATTATCACCCTTCTAAGGAGCCTTTTTAGATTTTTTAAAAATTAATCTCCCCCCTCCATGAAATTAAATGGAATAAGATTTTGTCAGGTAGGGTTGAGCTTTGGAGGGTCACAACCTTTGTAAGGTCTAAGATTATTTTGCCCCCCCCAGAACAATTTCGCCCCTTTGGGGGTGATACTGCCCCCATTGAGGGTGCAGGATTTATATATAAAGCCCTGTAAAGTCAAAGAATGGAGCGTCCCAGTTGGGGTTTTAGG
The DNA here is from genome assembly GCF_041296235.1 of Equus asinus. NCBI lineage: Eukaryota > Metazoa > Chordata > Mammalia > Perissodactyla > Equidae > Equus > Equus asinus. The sequence continues at coordinate 33,806,995 of NC_091804.1, read as the reverse complement.
GCAGGGCTGGAAATCCTCCTTTCTCATGGCTGTGTTTACCCTTTGGTTTCATTTCAAAAGGCTCTTAGCACAGTTTCGAAAGTTTGCCTCTTGCGGTCCATTGCAACAGCATGTTTTTGGGAAAGAGATTTGTCCCAACCAGGGTGTCTTTATCAAGAGTGTAGGTTTCCTGTTGTACCTACACTCCTGGAGTGTTTAATCTCACAGGGCCATTTGTCTGACCCAGAGCCTCCACCCAGTGATTTTGGAGGAAGGTGGGGCCCGCTGGGGGTGGGTCTGGATGCTGAGAGCCATGGAGCAAGACTCTGTCCTCTACATTGGCTGGTGGACTGAGTGACAAAAGGTCAGGTTGACCACCACCAGTGAGCATGGGGGATGTGTGAACCTTTGGGGGATGCATGAATTTATGGGATTGGTGGTTTGCCAGACTGGCACGGGTGGGGTGAGGTGGTAGTAAATAGGGGCCACTTGGTGGAGGAAGCTGGCACTTCATCTCTAGTCTTTTCCTTTTCCCACTCAGTCCTCATCTCATCTCATGTTTCATTCCAGGTTTACCTTCCCATCCATTATATTCTTCCTCTTGCCTTCATTCCTTCTTTCTACATTATTTTCCTATTTTTCTCTTTGTGTCTTGGTTTTGGTTTTCCCCAAAGCACACCTGGAGACAAGGGTCTGGGTACAAGTAGTTTATTCTAGAAGTGATCCAGGAAGCAGCTGATGGAGAGAGGGGATGGTGAGACAGAGAAGTGAGGAAAGCCCGTGGACAGTGGGTTAATGAGCGGGTTCCTGCCGTGGGCAACTGGAACACAATCCTGCTGGGGACCTTCTGAGAGACTGTGTCAAACACACCATAATTACCCACCAAGGGACAAGGAAGCTGGGATGTTTCTCCACCGACTGTACTTCCGTCCTGCTCTGCCCCCATGGCCAGAAAATGCCCTTACACCAAGATGCAGGTTGCCATTGGTGTAGACGGGAGATTTCTGCAGGCAGTGACCTTTGGGGAGCACCAGAGGGATGTGGGCAGCTGGTTGACACTGTCTGCCATACTCTCTTCGTTTCTCCGACTCTTTACATCTTCATGTTGAAATGAAGTACATTTTTTGTTGAATTTATTGAAAATACACTTATGTCTTCTATTCCCAATGTAAAAATTAGGTCAGCTAAATATTTTATTTCCCAACACTAGTTAATCACATTTTTAAAATTCTCTGGGGTCTCATATGGGGTGCATGCATGCGTGTGTTTATGTGTGTGTGTGTGTGTCAATGACCTCCAATGAAAAGCTGGTCTTCTTCCAAATTTAAGTACAAATTTAAGTATATAATCTGAGACGGCCAGCCCACAACTTCGAGTTTTTCCTCTCCTGGGAATTGCCCCCCCTCCTAGGATGCTACTGGGTGCAGGGGCAGCTGTTACCCAGAGTCAGCTCTATGTGGACAGCCATATTGAATTATGGGACCCAGAATTCTTAAGCCTTTTGTCATTCCCTTTTCCTACTTCCAACACGTGGGTATCTGTAGATGTAGATAGTGAACTCAATTTTCTAAATTACCTTTGAAATACTAGACAAAATATTTGACAAAAGTAACATAATACCAGTAATACTTTATTAACAATTTACTACCTGTACTGGGGTAAATGTTACACCATATTATCTCATTTTACCGTTAGAACTATGAGATAAGTATTAGAATTCCCATTTTACAGCTTAGAAGACTGAGGCTTAGAAAGGCTGGATAGCTTTGCCTAAGGTCATAGCCAGTAAGAGGTGGAGCTGGGACTGGAACCCGCGTCTGCAGACTCCAGTCCATGTTCTCACCCATAATACTGTGCTGATTCGCAACATGTAAGCTGAAAGTAGTCAAGAACCCGCTGTGTGGTTTTCATCGCAAAGAGTGTTTTGCGTCCATGATCTCGTAGAATCTGCCCACAGCGGATCCTCTCAGGCCTGTTTTATCCTTGCACCATTGATGAGAAAACTGAGGTTCAGAGAACTTGAGTTTCCCTCTCTTTGTATCCTTTAGAGGAAATGATATATCAAGCAACTTTAAACTTGGTGATGAATGTGTGTGCTTATGGGGCATCAAAACATTCTGATGAGAGGTTGGCCACATGTTTTGTCTCTCTAGCAGCAGAAATTCCTTCGGCCATGCGTGTTATCTGAATTTGGGGTCAAATGATTTGGATAATTGGTTGAATCTTTTGCTCTGCCTGGAAATAATGCTTTAACTGCTATGCACTCCGTTCCTGCCTGTGAACGCGTGCTCACACAGAGTCACACACACAGAGTCACACGTATGTGTGCATGTGCCATCTTCCCTCCTGACACCGTCCCCTTCTGCGCTGTTGTCACTGCCTGGACGTGCCCCACTGGAGTGTTTTTAGCTTGTTTCCTCATTGCCTGGTTGTGTCTCCTTTCCCTACTGGGCTGTGGGCTGTGTCATGTCAGGGCCTGGGTTAAGAGCCCCATCTGTCTCTGACCTGAACTCAGGGCCTGGAAGGAAAAAGACATTTGTGATGGTTTTGGAATGAAGACTCTGTGGATGCAGCCCAAAGCCTGGGGGGAACCTTCAGGTTCTGTTTCAAGATGATGCTTGAACTTGCCTCCTTAGCGACTCTTCTTTTAGTTCATAGAAAGATTTGGGTGTTGCCTGAGTTTAAGGCAACTCCACACCAACCCAGGGCAGCGATTTTACATTCTGTCCATATACTTGAATTTCTAAAGGAGTAAACCTCTCTCTGTGTAATGCACATAGTCCTTCCTTCCAGGATTAGCATTAGCAGCTAATGTTTAGATAGTGGTTGAGGCCCTACTGTGTGCCAGACGCTGTGTGGAAGCTTCCAAGCAAACACACCATGGTTCCTGCCTTGAGGTGCCCCCAGGCTAGCAGAAAAGAGGTCCCAAGCCCAGAAATAATGAAGTAGAATCAAGTTCTGTGGGGATAGAGAGAAGGGGGCATCTCCTGTCGCTGCTGCTGGCTGGGTGGGGAGGTCAGAGAGCGTTCTCGATGCAGAGCTGTTTGAGTTGGGCCTGGTAGGAGTGGAGGTGCAAAAATGAGAATGAGGCTTCAGCCAAAAGCAGAGACCCAGAGGGGCTGGGGAAGGACGGGGCTGGGAAACACCATTTGTAAAGGGGAAGGTTGGGAGGTAGGGATGGAAAGCTAGTTGGGGCAAACTGTGAGTGTCTTTGAAAGGGTGACGATATCTGGGGAAGCAGCTTGTCCTATCCACCGACACTCCTGGTGCCTTTAGGAAGTAAGCCCAGAGTAGGGAGAAAAAGGCCATGAGGAGCATCAGACTCGGGTAGGCAGACTAATGTGCATAGTGCGTCCCTCCTCCCAACTTGCTGTTTGTCCTTCATAAAACTGCTTCCCCTCTGTGATCCATGCTTCCTTCATCTGTGGCTAACAGGACACCATTCCTGATCTACTGACTGCACTGGGTGTCATGACATTCAAACCAATGACGGATCTGAACTTATCTTGTGAACTATAACATTCCACAAACATACAAGAAATCATTGCTGTTGTTTTTTTGGATCTGGGGTATAGAAGATAGGTTTAATTTTACTCCCCTGCTCATGGTGTAAAGACATTATTATTACTATTATGGAGAAAGGCCCAAGTGTGCGTGTTGGGGAGGCAGGCAAGAGAGCTGTCATGCTGCCTTCACGCAGGACAGACATGGCATGAAGGAGAGGTGTGCACTGTCTGATCCGGCACCTTTTGGAAGGCTGAAATTAATCCTGCTTATGCCCGAGTCCAGCCAGTGAGGGATTCTGCAGGGCTGAATATTAGTGGGTGGCAAGAGAAATATCCATCAGAACGAATGTAGCCAGTTTACATGACAGGCAGGCCACTGGGTAGGTGAGGGCAATCAAAATATGAAACCACTTAAAAGTCTCTGAAAGCTGGATGTGCAATTACTGAGTTTCTAATGTGCTGCCAAACCCAGGGCCTGGGGTGCGAGTACTTAAAACGTGGCCTCTTATAGCCAGTTGCTGTGCTTAGCGTTTATCCTAGAAGTAATATTCTTTGCTTAAACATATTATTTGGTTTGCTTCAAACTCTGGGGTCAACTTCTAGCAGTATTGAGTCGATTCTTCATCCTTGTAAGGACGTGTTCCATCCGGTCAGGGACAAACGCTGAGTCTCCAGGGCAGTCTTTGAAGATTTCCACCCCACAGGGTAAGGGAGCCCTCAAAAGAGAAAATTTTGGAAGGGTGGGCTGACAGATCCTGGAGAGCTTGCTATTTGACGAATGCCTAAGTCGGGGGTGGGGCAATAGTCTGTGTATTCTATTCACATGAGTACAAGTCATCTTCAAAATGACCCTATGAAGGAGCTGGAGTTATATCCATTTTACTACAGCTGAGGAAACTGAGGCAGAGAGGTTGACTAACGTGGCCAAGGTCTTCGAGACAAGACCGTAACCCTGGACGTCTGGCTCCAGGGTCTGTGTTTTGAACCATTCTGCTGTCCTACGTCTCTGTGGCTTTAAGCAAAGAAGTCCCAACTGCAAATTAAGTATTTGATGTTGGTAACCATGGGTCTGTGATAAAGTTCCAAATTTCAGTTTGCTATCAGGCTCCTTGGGCTCTTTCCATCGCTGGGGATGGGTGGGCTGGCTGGCTCTGTCCCCTGCCCCGGAACGTCTTGGCCCTCCTCCCATGGCTGGCAGCCGAGGGGGGCCGGTGGAGGGGGGTCACCTTCAGAAGCCTCCTGGTCCCCTTCGTACACTGCATCTGCGTCTTGCGTGCATATTAACATGAGCTGATTTTCATGTAAGAAGAGAAATTTGGGGGCTGTTAAAGCCACACGGAAGACCCTCCGGATCAAAGAGAGTTCCATGCTTTCTGCTGTGAGGACCATGGCCGGGGTTTGGCTGTCCTGTCACTGTCTGGCCATGCGCCTGAGCTGGTCCTTCAGTCTCTGGGCTTAGATCTCCCTTAAGATGAAATGTAGGAAAAAGGATTCCTGTAATCCTTCCAGCTCTCAAGTTTTGAGAGTCAGGAGACTGCAGTGTTTGCCATCCTGGAGGAGCCTGGCTGCCCTGGTTTAAATCCTATCGCCATTCCATGACCAGCTGTGTGACCTTGGGCAAGTTACTCAGCCTCTCTGTGCCTCTGCTTCTCCAACTGCAAATGGAACGCTAAGGGCATCTTGCCGTAGAATTGTCATGAGGAGTGAAAGAATGAGTAGTTCCTGGCCGAGAGTGAGTCCCTTGGGTTAGCTCTCATTAATGTTCTGTGGCCATTAATTTTACTCTCCTACCTCATCAACTTCGTTGTCGTTATGGCTACTGTTTTTGAGTGGTGCTTGTGCAGCAGGCACTTAAAATGACTCTGTGAGGTCCCTGTCATTTAACCCCATTTTCTGAGCCAGGAAAGAGAGGTTAGGTGACCTGCCTGCAGTTGCACAGCCTGTAAGCGACAGAGCTGGGATTTGAGCCTGCCTTTTCTGACCTCATAGCCCACGCCCTCCTCACTGTCTTCGGCTTCCTTTTCCGAGGCTCCCCTTCCTGGCTCCCTTCCCCGGCCTTGGGGGCCACTGGGGCCGCCAGCTGAATCACGCCCTTGCAGAGGCCGGTGCTCCTCAGTAATTTGGAGGAAGCTGGTTTGCCCAGTGTTCAGTGTGCTCCTCTGCAGGTGGATTTATGGCTGCCAGAGCGTCCTGGTGCCTGGAAGCTTTGCCTTTTTAGTTTAATCTCCTCCAAACTTACCACAGGCCTTCGAGCTGGCAGTTGCCTGCCTGTGTGCTAGGCTGCGGGGAACTGCGAACTCACACCAGCTGATTTATGCTGTCTGGAAGGGGAGTCAGGGGCCCCCAGCCTCCCCAGCCTGCAGCCTCCTGCCCTGGTCCCTATCCCTGGCGGGCAGGGGCCTCCTTTGGTCCCCGCATATGAGCTGAGCCGTGATGAGCTGGCCTGCTCCATTGAGGCACTGGATTCCAGCCCTGTCCAGCAGGCCTCTGGGGGCTGCGGGGGATTGTCTGGCCTTCTCTTTGCATCTGGAAGGGCCTTGTTAGTATTCTGGGCAGGCAGAGCTGTGGATGGGGAGCCTGCTGGGCCGGGAGCTGGCCAGGATTGGGGGAAGCCTTCTGTCCAGAGTTCCTGGAGGAGAGATGGGGTGGGGGCTCCTGCAGGAGGGTTTGTCCTCGCTTACGAGGCCCTTCTCTGAGAGCCGACTCCTTGGGGGCGTTTTGGGGATGTTGGTGCTGTTTAATGGTCTGCCTCACCATTAAACCAAGGAGTTTATAAACCTTGCAGTTCTGATAGTGTCAAGAAGAGAAGGCAAGTGATCCAGTCACCTGTCTGAAGTCAGGTGGTGGGAAGTGTTCAATCTAAAGAGCCAAAAAGGTTGGGAGAGAATGGAAGAGAGAGGGAGGGAGAGGGAGGAAGAGGAAGACAGGAAGAGAGAGGAAGAGAGAAAAGAGAAGGAGAGCGAGAGAAGAGAGGAAAGGCGAGAGTCAGCCAGGAGGCTGGGAGGATTTTCGGGGGTGGGAGTGGGGAAGCCACTGAGATGCACCCAGACCCCACAGGGCCTCCTGGCCTGAGTGCCCAGAAACCTGAAGGCTGTGGGCCCCAGGCCTTGTGTGCACCCACAGGTACTGAATTCCAGTCCCCTCAGGTCACTAACTCTGACAGTCCCTTCCCCTCCATGTTGCCTCAGTTCTCAGCTGTCAAGATGAAAAATAATCATAGTGATTCACCTCTCTGAGCTGGTGGGGGAGATGACTAATGGCGGGTGACCCCAGGGTAAAGTACGAGGTAGCGTGGGGTGTGAAATGCTTGGTAACAAGACCACCCGGCCGGCGAGCCTGGAACCAGAGCCTCAGGTGCCTTGGCCTGGCCCCCTGTTGAAATGGGCTTTGTCCCTCCCGAGGCAGAGACAGCTGGAGTGAGTGCTCCTCTCCAGGCTCCAGAGGGAGAGTGTCCAAGAAGCAGAGAGTGTGAGAGCACGCACGTCTGGGCGCCTCAGCACGGGCTGGCCCTGCTCCCACCGTGCAAGCTCCTTCAGACTGCTGGGCCTCTGCACACCCCATTTCCCTTGCCTATAACGCCTTTTATTCTCAACTCCTGACCATCCATAAAAGCTCGGCTCCAGCATCTTCTCCTCCTGGAAGTCTCCCCGAGGACCTGCCCTCATCTTCCTCTGTGCTCGGTGCACACTTCTCTTAGCCCTTGCACAGCCAGGTACACTGCCGCTCTGTAATATGCATTCGACAAACAGGTATTAAACCATTATTAGGTAAGGACATTGTTCTAAATGCTGGAGATGCCACTGTGGACTAGACAGAGACGTCAGGCAATAAACCCCTAGACAGATAGATATGGAAAGGAGAGAGGATGGTGGTGAATTCTCTGAAGGAAAGGAGTAGGGCTTTGGGAGAATGATGGAGATGGAGCTCATTCTGGATGGTGGTGTTCAGGAAAGGCTTCCCTGAGGAAGTGGCATTTAGGCTGAGTCCTGAAGGATGAGGAAGAGGAAGCCTTGCCAAGAGCCCAGAGAACAGCATTCGAGGAAGAGGCAACAGCCAGCACGGTGGCCCTGAGGTGGAAGAATAGCTTGGTTTGTTCAAGGACCTGAGGGAAGGGTCCTCCTGGCTGGTGTATGATGGGTCAGTGGGAGAGTGGGACCGGGGCGAGATCACCTTGCAGGCCCTGGTTAGCAGTTTAGATTTCAGTCCTTAAGTGCAATGGGAGCCATCAGAGTATCGAAGCAGGGAAGTTACATGCACTGCTGTGACTTCCTCAAGATCACGCTGGCTGCTGTTTGGAAAATGGATTAGAGGAATGGGAAAGAAATTGGATGACTGGTCCTAGAACTCATTTAAAATACCGACTTAACCGTGTGTGCACGCGTGCTTGTGTGTGCGTGGATGTGAGCATGCGTGTGTGCGTGCACAAGTCTTCATGTTGTTGAGTTCTGGAAACTGGATTCTAAGATTCTTTTCTCTTTGAGGAAAAATAGTCCCCGTTAGCAAAAGCTATAGAAATTATGGGGAGATTTGCAAGCAGGGGCTAGAAACAGCCCAAGGTCCCTGAAAACTTTACTGAGCGTTTGGAAGACTTTCCCAATGTGCAGATTATAAAGCTGAAGTAGACTTTGGAGCAGTTAGGACCCACCTGCCCTGATGTCTGGAAAGAGATTTGCATCTTTTATGAGGTGGAAAAGGGACAGGAGTTTATTCTTCATAATAAGCACAAAGCAAAATGTCCTGCCCACTATTAATTTTCCTAGAGACAGCACTTTTCCTCACTTGAGTCTTTTTTAATGTTTGTTTTTTATAAATAATACCTGCTCATTATGTAAAATTTAAAAAGAGAGAATGTAAGAGCTTTTTTTGGAATTCTGCCAACTGAGCGCAAACACTGTTAGCACTTAGTGTGTCATCCCTTCTATTCTTATGTATAGGTTGATTTTTTTATGTACCGTGTTGTCAGTGTGTGTGTGTATCTGTGTGTGTGTAAAATTTTGTAAGCTGGTTTCCCCCCACGACATTATAAAGCTATTGCTCATTGTATCCATCAGGATAGGTTAGGTTAGGCTTCAGTAACAAATAAGCCCCAGGTCTCCGTGCCTTTAAACAACAAAAGTTTATTTCTCTTTCCCTCTCATGTCTATTCGGGTGGATTGGTGCCTCTCGGTTGGGTCCCCTTTACTCAGAAACTCATGGAAATGGAACCACTGTTATCTGCGATGTTCTTCTCTATAGCAGATGGAAAGAAAGCTCCGGAATATCTTGCATCAGCATTTAAATGTCATGATGGAAGTGGGATATCACTTCCACTTCAATTCATTGGTTAGAACGAATCACATGGTCCCACTCAACCACAGAGGGGCTAAAGAGTGTGATTCCGTCACATGCTCTGAAAGCTGAGAGCCAAAAATATTTGGTGAGCAGTGCTAAGGTCTATATACCGTTTGTGTCTCTCGTTCACACAGTCATTATTGCAAAATATAACATGCACGTGGAAGATACTGTTCTCAACAGTACACTATGTAGTTCTCATTTTCTGTGCTGGGACTTTTCTACTGCTGCATCTGGGAAGCCCCCTGCTCAGCCATTCTGATGGGTATACACATTTGGAAATGCCAGGCCCCTGGGGCAGCCCTTGATTGATGGGGAATGGAAGCCAATGGGTACATGTTCCCATCTTCCTTCCCTAGGCAGAGGATTCTCAGAGGGTCCCTAATTGGATGGAGTCTGCCTTGTCCCAGGGGTGATCTGCTCTACAGTTTACCCTTGGATGGACTTTCCCTCCTTCCCGGTTTCACCCTTCCCAGTCCTCCACTCCTGTCACCTGGCATCACGTCCCCAAATAAACTGCCTCCTCGCATGCCCCTGTCTTATGCTTTGCATTTTGGGGAAACCTGGGCAAGAGAGGCACGAATGTCTCTGCAGTTAGAGCTGTGCCCCTCGAAAGTTCCAGGCGCCTAGGTCAGATGAATTTGCTTTCTTTACCACTCCATCAATTTTGCAAGAATCGTGGCTTATTGCATTTTGACTATGTTGGAATCTGACTTTCTTGTACAGCTTTTTGTTTCCTAATTGTCTTTCATTTGTCTTGTTGGTGGAGGAAGCAGACACTTTCTTCCCTGCATCCCCTGCGCCTCGCAACCGTTCATTCACCCTCTTTGTGACGTGCTGTACTGTGTCTGCCTTCCAGGTGGGCCTGCTGTCCCGCTGTCTTCCTGAGATGTTTGTTTCTTACTCTCCTGGAATTCTTCTCTTTCTAGAATTCCCTATCTTCTTTTTTCTTGTGTTTCTTTTCGTTTTGTTTCACTATCTTCCTCATTAACTTTTTGTAAATGGAGAGTTATATGGAAAACGTTTTGTTCTTAAGGATTGAAAAAAAATATTTTTTAACCTTCACGTTGTGGTGTGTGTGTGACTCTAGAAATTTAGAGTTAAAGTAACTTTCCCCTTGGCATTTCAAAACGTGTTCAATTGTCCTCTAATATTCACTATTGCTAATTTGCTCAACACATAAAATTCTCATGCCTTTATGAATAATTTGTTTTGCCTCCCCTAACATACATGCCCCTGGAAGATTTTAGGATATTTTCTTTATGGTATTTTCTGTTTATCCTATTTGGCACTTGACAGGCCCTTTCAATCTTATTTCTTTCTCCAATTCTGTGAAATTTATTTTTAATTTTTTTGTGATTATTTTCTTCTCCCCATTTTCTTTATTATCTCTCTAGCAAGTCCTCGAAGATGGACATTTACTTCATGGAATGGCCTTCCAAGACTCTTACTTTGTCTTTCATTGTCCAAAGATTTCTCTGTCTGCTCTATCTTCTGAGAGATGTCCTTAAATTTTTCTGTTAATTTTTTCTTTTGGTCTTTTTTAGCAGGCATGTTCTTAATTTCCATCAAGTTATTTCTTTTGGTTCTTTGATTGCTTTTAAAAAAATAGCCACTCATCCTTTCTTGTTTTATGTGTGTAATATCTTTTTTAATGTCTTGGGAGATATTATTAATAATTCTTTGACAGTTCTTGTCTGCTCCTGGGTTATCTCTATTTTCCTTGGACTCGGTCCTGTAGGTTCGGCTCACTTCTATCTGTGCTGTTGTTTTTCTCCCCCAAGTGTTTGATGATTTTGGTTGTTCATTCGTTCTAGGAATGCAGCACTGGAGTGATTGATACAGACAGCTGGAGTGGTTTTGTTTGTCCACCTCTAAGTACACGGGCAGCTGAGTTGATTGGCAGCCTTCGCTTGGACATTTTTAGAACAAAAGCAGACACGTTGTGCCTCTTCACTGCCTAGGAACATATTCGGGGATGATAATTCCCACTCTGGAAGCTTAAGCACCTCCTTGCGAGGTTGTTAAGCATCCTTAGAAATGAAATCTCCTGCTTTCACCTGGGGAGACTCATTTGGCTCTTGGGGGAAGAGGTGAGGGGTGATGGGTGAATAGTTGGGGAGCGGTCAACCTTCCTGCAGACAGTTTTCAGTCATTCCTTCCCTTCCTTCCACTCCTGTGGAGTGGGCTTTCGTGACGGGAGGCAGCTTCTCCCTTCTTATTATTCTGGCTCCTTCTTCACCTCTCCACGTGCTCTGTTCTGCTACCAGCACTACTGCACCTGCCTTCTGGTTTTTATAAGTTCACCCAAGGTTCACAGTGCTTTTATGACATTGTCCTATTTGTGCTTATTTACTGTAATACCAATGAGCTTTGGAGAGTGAGGTGGGGGTGAACACATATCTTCAGCTGCCCTCATAAACCATTCATGATTTAAAACCCTGCAGATTTATGTTAGCAATGCCTGCTTCTTGGATGTTTAATTTTTTTCTGATTTTCTCCTCTCAAACCATGAGGAGCATCTTTATGTATGAAACTTTTAAGCCATTCATTATTATTTCTTTGAGACTGATTGCCAGAAGTGGAATAAGGTTAAATGTTATGGTAAAAAGAACAGTCACATCCTCACTATACCACTGACTAGCTGGTGGTTTTGAGCAAGTTGCTTAGCATCTCTGAGCCTTATTTTCCTCATTTATTAGTTGAGGATAATAATAGTCTTATCTCCTAGGAATAGGTGCATGGGTTAAAATCAATAATGAAAAATGCATATTCCATGGTATTTTCCCCTTAAATATGCTTTCAGTTAATAACACCTGCTATTATTATTATTATTATTATCACCATCATCATGCATTATTTAATCCTTGCAGCAGGGAGGCATTATTAACTCTATTTTACAATGAGGAAAACCAGACTTAGAGAACTTGTCACTTTCTTAAGCCGGTGCTCTCCTGTTCCTGCACAGCTACTTGCACATGAGGGAGAGATTGGGTTGTTCTAGAATCCAGGCTGCGTCAGAGTGAGATGTTCTTTCCCTAGGTAACGGGAGTTCCAGGATCAAGCTATTGTTCAGAGGTGAGCATTTTGTCAGGAGAGATGCTTGGAAAGTCTCCCGAACCCACTGGTGCCAAGCTAGGTGCCTGGAGCATGGGGACAGGCACAGCCTGGTGTGCCTGGATGGGTTGGGCAGAGTGAGTGCCTCGTTTGAACCCCTAGGACATCAAGCTTTGTCTGGATGACCTTACCAGGGAGCCTCTAGAAGGTGGGTTAGGCTGGGGTTACAGGACCCAGAAAAGGAATTTGAACTCAGCACCATCTCGACTCCAAGTCTGTACTTTCTGGCTGGCTGGGTAGAAGCTGAATCACGCCGTGAGATGAGCATGCTGTCATCAGCAGGGGGCACTCGGTAAATATTTGCAGAATGTGCAGGCACAGGAGTGAGTGCATGATGACGGCCGTGAGGACTCTGGAATGAGATATTCTGGTGGGCGGATGGTGAAGGAAAGCTCCTGGCTACCTCTGCTGGGACCCTCACCCTCTCTCTGGTAACCGGAGATAGAAACACTGAGGACCTGTCTGAGCAGACTCCACCTGACTGTCCATTTCTGCCTCATTTATCAGAATATACGTTGCCCTTCAAGAGTTCTCTTAGGCTCCTCATCACTCATTCAAAAATGCTGCCTTTGCCCAGAGCACTTGTGCAAATTCCACTTTTGGAAATGTTTTCAGAGCCAGTTTTAAACACACAGACAAAACCCAAACAAAGTAAAATAATCTATCATTTCTTGAGAAATGTACCCGGTGGGATAGTTTTGTTTTTGAACTAAAATAGTATTTTCCAAGCTCACTACTACTGATTATATTGCATTTCAGGTGAATTTCACCAGCAGGTCTCGTGTCGCTCCTGTGCTGGGGTCACTGAGTTCCATAGGCTGAGTTTGTGTCCTTGAGTAAAAGCTTGTGGGTTAGAGCTTTGCTCTTTGAAAACATTGCCCAGCTCTCAAAAAATAATTTGTCTCCCCTTTAATATATGAAGAAGAAGGTATCAGGTCGCTCAGAAGGCCCTTGAAAGAGAGTTTCACACTTAGTGAACAATGACAAAGAGCCAGGTGTGAGGCCAAGATGTCCCAGTTCTACTTTAGTTAAAAAACAAAATCAATACAACAACATAGCTAGCTCTTAGAAGATTACACTAAGTGAAAGAAGCCAGACTCAAAAGCTATATACTATACAATTCCACTTGTGTGACATTCAGGAAAAGACAAAACTACAGGAACAGAAATTAGATTTATGGTTGCCAAGTACTAGGGCAAGGGGGGAGGTGTTCTCTTAAGGGACATGAAAGAATTTTGGGGGGATGATGAAAATATTCCATATCTTGACTGGAGTGGTGCTTACAAGATTGTGTAAGTTTGTCAAAATTTGCAGAACTAGACACCTATAAAATAGGGTGGATTTTGCTGTATGCAGTAAACCTGGAATAAAATAAAATAAAACCAGCGACATTCCTTAATAGGCACGTCTCCTATACCCAGTTCTGGCGGCATTTCCCTACATTTGCTATTAAAAGAGCAATTCTTTTTGGCTTGGAGCAGTAGGATTACTAAGCCCTAAGCCTGCTGGGTTTTATTGAATGACTTTGTATGACAGTGACAACCTAGAGCCATGGTCCTTATTCACAAATTTAAAGTGTTTCCAGGCGTTGTGATTCCTCAAAGGAAGATTATGTTCAGAATGGTTTTAAGGTTGAATGTCCTTTATAATTTTTTTTTGGTCTTTTGAAAATTAGTGATTCATGCTTGGTGGCTGGAGTGACTCCCCGTTACTGAGTGCAAATTATTCATCAGCCCGGAAAACACATTCCCCTCTAGTTGAAGATTCTGCTTTGACTCTTGATGTTAAAGTCATTTCTGAAATAATTCCACAAAGAATGGTGGCGTATGATTAGCATGGAATGGTGGCAGTTAAATGATTCTTTTGTCAAATGTTATATTCGTAAAAGGGTGTAGGGCTTACAAGTGCCATGTCATGGTGTAGAATAAATGCAGCTCTGGTTGGTCCTTTTGGGGGTTGTCTCGTTTTAGACAAGTTGAATTAGAGCGCCCTTGCCTGGCTGCATTTGGAATTACATCCCTTTAAGCAGGGTAGCTGGCCTTTGCATGGGTGTCTGGAGGGAGGCAGGAAGTTTGGTGGTGACTGGGAATGAAGAGGCCGGGAGCAGCATTTGAAATGGAAACTGGGTGCAGTTTCTTTAGTCTCGCCCCTTCAATGTTTGTCTTGGGCCATCATGCAATTTCTGGACCTCTCAGTTCATATTCAACTGACACCCAAACTTGCAGGTGACTTTTTCCTAGAAATGTCTTTCATCTCTCAGCTAGAAAAATATGTATATTCCTTTTCCAAACTCCTACGCACCCTTCTGTGTGTTTGTTTCTTGGGATCCTTAGTGCCTGTGCTTTGAAAGGTACATGGTTCACTGTTAGATGTCTATTAGAGGCAAGCCTGTTGGTGTACTTGTTAAGTTCACGTGCTCTGTTTGGGTGGCCCAGGGTTCATGGGTTTGGATCCTGGGCACAGACCTACACGTCACTCATCAAGCCATGCTGGGGCAGCATCCCATGTGCAAAGTGGAGGAAGATTGGTGCAGATGTTAGCTCAGGAACAATCTTCCTCAAGCAAAAAGAGAAGATTGGCAACAGATGTTAACTCAGGGCCAATCTTACTCACCGCCCCCTGCAAAAAAGATTTCTATTAGATTGTAAACTCAAGGGAATACGGCAAGGTGCCTTACATGTAGTTGGTGCTCAGTTAGTACTTGTTGGATGGAAGTGCTCCAGCAAGATTCCCAGTGTATGTGCTCACTGAGTAACATTTACAATTATGATGATGAGGTGGCCTTTGTGCTCATTAGCTAAACTGCTTGAATACCTTGTATTGAATATCTTGTAGAGTTTGGTGTACGAGCCACATGTGGGATGGGAGATCCTGGACAATCACAGGATGCTTTTAAAGGAAGGAGATGCGTCTGAATAGCCAAGGTCCCGGCGTTCTGATGTGGCACAGAATGCCTTGTGGGGTGGATGACAGCTGTACATCCAGGCCTCCAAGCTGACTTGGGTGGGGGTCCTGGAAGCGCCACAGTTCTTTGGAGCTTAATAAAACCAGCAGCTATTCTGCGAGTCAGTCCGGAGACTGGAAGGAAACTTTGATCTCTAATTGTCACTGTTGGGGAATGTTAAGGTAGAAAAAATATGGTTTTAGTAGCTGCGAGCACCTCAAGTTACTTATGATTTTATTAAAATTTTTTAAAATTTAAATTTTTTTATATTTTAAATTATATTTATTTAAATACAAATAAAAAATATTTTTATTAAAATTATTTATTTATTTTTTTCATTATAAAAATAAATGCCCGTTCCTTCTCAGAAAGAAAGATTAGGAAGGTAGAAAGAAGAAACGCCATAGTCCTGTCATCTGGCGGCAGTCATGTTTCCTATTTTGGTGTACTTCCTTCTATTTTCTTTTGATTGTAAAATAATAAATGTATCCACTAGAATGAGTGTAAAAAAAAAGGCATAATAGCAAGTATTGGCAAGGATGTGGAGAAGCTGGAACCCTCATACATGGCTGGTGGGTGTGTAAACTGGTGCAGCCACTTTGGAAAAACTGTCTGGCTGTTTCTTAGACAGTTAAACCTAAATTTATCATATGACTCAGCAATTCTACGACTGGCTAGCTACCCAAAAGAAATGAAACCTATGTCCAGAGAAAGGCTACTATGAAAATATTCTTAGGAACGTTATTCAGAATAGCCCCAAATTGGCAATAATTCAAGTGTCCAGAAACTGGGAAATGGATAAACAAAATGTGGCACATCCTTCCAATGCAGGACTACTCAGCAATAAAATGAAATGAAGTAATGATACATGCAATGGCTGAACCTCAAAGACATTATGCGAAGTGAAAGAAGCCAGGCAGAAAAGACCACATATTGGATGATTACATTTATATGAAATATTCAGAAAACAGCAAATCAATAGAGACAGAAAGTAGATTAGTGGTTGTCTGGGGCTGGAAGTGGAAACGGGGCTTTGACTGCAAAGAGGCATGAGGGATCTTTTCGGGGTGATGGAGATGTTTAAAACTGGAGAGTGATGGTTGCACAACTCTGTAAACATAATCATAATCATTGAATTATACACTTAAAATGGGCGAATTTTATGGTATGTAAATTATACTCCAATAAAGCTATTAAAATAAGAATATTCATAGAAGCACTATGCTTAATTGCCCTACCAAAAAATAATAATAAACAAAGAGGAGAATTCTGATTCTAATCAATGTGGTAAACAAAGCATGGTCTTCGGGTCTCTTTCTCTGCTCAGGGTTCTGGATTTGCCAGAAAAAGCAGGGGCGGGGGTCCCATAACCAGCCTGGAAGTAAAGCTCCAGACAACGCCAGCATGAGAAATGAAGCATGTGTGAGGATGTGCTGGAGGTCAGAGGTAGCGGGAGGCAGTAGTGTGGGGAAGACGTGTTCGTGGGTAATCTTTAGCTGTGAAGAGGAAAAAATAAGTATAAATGTGGGTCTTACTTCTTAAGTTAGGGCCAACCAAGAAAATAATAAAAAATATATTTTATAACTTTCAAACTCACAGTAGGAAAAAAATAAAGAAAATTGGACCGATTCAATCAGAGATAGGAAACTAGAAAGACAAAAGCACAGTAAATAGAAAACACGAAATAGGATAAAGAAATCAATCCTACAGTATCAGTGATTACACTCTAAATGGGTTAATCTCACTGATTAAGACAGGAGGACTCTTTGATCGGGTTACAAAAAAGATCCAGCAATATGTGGTTTTAAGAGAGTCACATAAACAAAGGCACAGAGCAAGGTTGAAAATAAAGGGCTAAAAATGGAATTCCAGGAAAATAACCAAAATAACACCAGGCTAGCAATTTCAGTATCAGATGAAGTAGAATTTAAGGTGAACAACTGAAAAGAGATGAAAAGTGATGATTTATTCTGGAAATGCCACAGTACCACAGTATTTCAAGAAGATATAATAGACGTGAACAAATATAACCAAGAACACGGCCTCACGCTATATAAAGAAATAATTGGCAGAATTATAGTCATACATAGATAAATCTACCATTGTACATGTGGATTTGAATATATTCTTCTTGGAAACAGATCAAAGAGACAAAAATAAGCAAGGAAATAAACGATTTGGATAACATGATTAATAAGCTTGCACCCAGAAAACACTAAATGCATATATTTTTGAGCATGCACAGAATTTTCACAAAAGTGGATCACATTCTAGACCAGAAAGTCAGTCTCAGATTTCTAAGAATTGACATCATTCAGACCATAGTCTCTGATCCAATGAAACCAGAAGTATTGAAATAATAAATAGGGTAGAAATCAGTAAACGAGGGATGGAAAAAATAGCAATGATTCAACAAACCAAATATTAGTTTTCTGAAAATATTAGGAAGATGGACAAGTCTCTAGTGAGACTCATCAAGGAGTAAAGAGATAAGGTGCGTTTCAAATAACTACAGATATAGAAGCAACTTCGATATCCTAAGTGAATTGGTTGAACAACTGTACACAAATAAATGTGAAATGCCATATGAAATGAATAGATTTATGGAAAAAAAATATGAGATTCCAAAGTTGGCCAGTTGATAAATGGAAAACTTGACTAGGACAATTGCTGCTAAAGAATTTGAAATAGTGGTGAAAACTTCTTCCTCCTCCAAAAATCATAAGGCCCGTACAGTTTTATATGAATAGATAGTCCCTGCCTTGTACAGATTGTTCCAGAGACTCATAAAAAGGGGAGGGCTGCTCTTGTTGTTTTGTGAGGCTTAACATCAAATTTATATCCTCAATATCAAAATTGAATGAAGATAGTACCAGAGAAGAGAAATTACCCGTCAATTGCAGTGAAAATCTGAAATAAAATGTTAACATTCCAAATCCAACATCATATTAAAAAACCATATAGCATTGGATTTCTCCCTAGAGTGCAAGGATGATGTGTTAGGGTCACACTAGCTGCTCTGACAAATAGGCTCCCTTATACACAGAGGTTTATCTCTTGCTCACAAAGTGGATGGTGGTTGGCAGGTGGTGCTTGTGGTGATTCAAGGACCCAGGCTCCTTCCATCTTGTGGTTCCACCACTCACTAAGGCCCTGGAATCCCAAGAGAGAGTGTAGTGAATCTCTCCCTCCTTTATAAGAGCTCTGGGCCTGTGAGTGATACATAGCATTTCTGCTCATGTTCTGTTAGTGAGAAATGGGTTGCATGGCCACATCTGCATGCTGGTAAGTGTAGTTCCAGGCTGGGTAGCCATCTCCTAATGATAATGCCCCACTATAGAAGGGGCAGCAGTAATTTTTTTGATGGACAGCTAATGTCTGCTACAGATTTACCCTCAGAAAACTTATCAATAAAATCATTAACTGATTAGAGGAAAATGGTCGTATATATAATGATCTAAAAGGATGTGGAAAAGGCACCTATTTATGACAAAAGCCCAGAGAAAAATAGGAATAGATAGTACATCAATCAATTTTTGCTAGGTTATGCAGTAGTAACAAACAACCCCAAAATGTCAGTGGCTTTGGACAACAAAGGTTGATTTCCTGTTCGTGTTACGTGTTGGCTGTAAGTTGGCTGTGTCTCTGCTTTCTGTATTCTTCGTTCCGGAACCCAGGCTGGAGGAGCAGCTCCTGTCTGGGATGTGGTGATCCAGTAGCAGAGGGGAAGGAGCTATGGAAGCACCTGATGATGGTCTCAAGTGTTAGCTTGGATGTGGCCTATGTCACCTCCTTTCACAGTCCATTGGCCAAAGAAAGTCACACGGCCAAGCCTCATGTCACTGTGATGGGATCTATAGTTTGCTCAAAGGAAGAGGCCCTGTGGAGTTGGCCAGGTAGAGAGGAGCAGCAAATAATTGAGAACAACAATACAGTCTATTATGGAAAGGAATGCCCTTAACCTGATAGACTTTTCTCCAGAAGCCTATTGCAAACACTACGTTTAATGGATAAATTCTAGAAGCATTCTTTTTCAAGGTTAATAAGAAGTAAGGATACCCATGATTATTGCTGCTACATACTAAAGAAGGTTTGAGTAATGCATTAAAATAGATAAAAAGAAAGTCATAAAGATTGGAATGAAAAAGACAAATTGTCACTATTTGCATTTAATATCATTTCCTTGAAAAAAAAAATTAGCAGACTAACCACCAGAAGTAGTGAGTTCAGTAAGTTTGCCAGATAATATAAACTAACAAATATCTATAGTGTTCCTCTGTACCACAATAATAAATTAAGAGAATATAATAGAAGATGTCATTCACAGTAGCGACAACTGTAATGTATCTAGGAATTAATCTACTCAAGAGTGTGTGAGATTTACCTGGAGAAATTCTAAAGGGCATGAAAGAAGTCCTAAATAAGTGGAGAGGTATACCATGTTTATGGATAGAAAGGAAGATAGTGTTATCAAGGTATCATTCATTTCAAATTAATCTATAAACTTAATGTAGGTACAGTAGCATCACAGCGTTGCCAGAGGTGATTGGTCAAACAGATCTTAACATTTGCATGGAAGGAAAAAAAGACTCGTTAGTAGCTAATTAAAGGAAAAGAACAGAAAATGTGGGGATTTGTCCTACTAGCTCTAATGTGAGTGTGGCGTCTGAGAGTTGGTTGCCTGGACGTTCTAGTGAATAGCAGTTCACTGATCCCCGTCTGCTTCACTTATCAGAAACTTCTCTCTTATAGTCAATAAAACCCTACTCTTGAAGCATTAATTGAATGTTTACTTTGTGCCACTGTTGAGGAAATAAAGAGGGATAAGGTTTTGGACTCTGTCTTCTGGGGTTCACAGTTCAGGAGTCAAGGCAGAACACAAATTCTGCTTAGCATAATTAGTTCTACATTACTGGCAGAGGAGAGGGAGAGAGGGAGAGAAGCGAGTTGAGAGTAAGAAACTAGAATGGCAGTTGTGTTTAAGAAATGACTCTTAATTTCTAGGGGAGGTCTGTGTTCAAAGTGTCCAAAAATGGCACAAAGTGAAAAATGGACCCAGAACAGAACTGCAGAGCACTCTGCAATGATGGAAATATGATGTGGGGGAAGCAGAGTGGCATGTGTATTTATGTGTGTCTGGTGCTAGCAGCAGGATGGCGAGGGAGCTGCCAGCGAGAAGAGCAGCTTTCCTTCGATCATTTGGAAGCATAGTTTATTTCCCGATTGTTGGCTCTGCCTTTTCTCTGCCACTCAAACTTTATTGGGAAATGGATTCTCTTGCCAAAAGAGTGTGATTAATACTGCAACTGGTTGTTGGCTTAACAACAGATTGATGGTTATATTTTTAAAGGGGCAGCCTGCTTATGGTTTATGTCGCTATGGTACGTTGCGTTTATCATCCGTAAGTGGAGGAGGCCTGTTTAAGTTAGATGTTCGTTGCTTTTCACATGGCATTTGTTGTTCACTGGCCCTCCCTGCCACCTTGCGTTGTTGTTTGACTTTAGAGAGTGGATGTGTATGAAACAGGAGCCATTATACCAAATTTTATGTGTGCATAGCAATACCTGTGCATAATGCCATGACCACCGCTAGACACAGTTTTCTTGGTCCTGGAGGTGAGATGGGAATATTAGAGATGAAGGCTGCCTGCATGCCCAAGCTGGGCCTTGTGGGTCACCAAGATCTGGGTCCCATTCCTCATCCCTACAGGCCCCCAGACTCATTTACTCAGGGCCTCCCGAGGGGTCAGTTTCAGGGAGATGGGCTCCCTCACTGAGTCTGCAAGACACTGGTCTAAAACCAGATGCTGAACTTGTTAATTTGTAATGACAAATATAACTTTTAGGAAGACTAAATTTCTTATTCATTCATTTATTCATTTGTTCAATAAAGATTTATTGAGCATTTACTATATGCCGCAGCTAACCTAGGAACATGGAGTAGCCATTAATTAGGCCAAAGGGTGGGGGTCGTGAATGGGGAGCAACCCGAGAAGAGAGAACAGTGTGAGCAAAGACCCTGAGGTCTGCTGTCTCACATGTTCTCACTTCCATAGGTTTTTCAACACTGAAAGCCAACATGAGATAAGAATGGTGCAGAAGGGTTGCTGGGAAATGAAATCCTTTAGTATATTCTCCCGCCTCTGCGTGTACTCAGGGATGATTGAGAAGGGTGACTGGAGTGGGTGTGTTTTAGATTGCGTGCATGGGTTGGGCCTGGCCTCCTCTATTTAGTTGGAAATCAGACTTCCTGATGTCTTCTGTCCCGTCTCAAAGCTGAGCTCTTAGCTTCAGCAAGGGGCTCCCTCTTGCACGTTTCGGGGGTTTAGCTGAGGTGCTTGTCGTGGGCAGTATTTGCAGTGAAGTTTTTGTCCACACCACCAGGTCCCGGTCACCTAGACTGTCAGAATTGGCATTGTATGGGAGGCAGTGTGGTATGCGTGGAAGGACGTGGGCTCTGTCATCTCGGCTTGGGTTGAGCTTCTGCTTGTGCCACTAAATGAGCTGTGTAGCCTGTCTCCTGATTGACAAATGGGGTAAATAGTAATACCTGCCTTTTTGTCGTTGAGAAGATGAAGGGAGATAATGCGTACAAAGCATTTAACACTACTCCCTGGAGTAAGCATTTTGTAGTGTTGGATGTGATTGCTTTTGTTATTTTTCACTCCTTTTCTTCACTACCTAAATCTGTTTATTCATCAAGTCCCTCTGAACCTTACCATTAACTGAGCAGAGACGGAATCAAAAGGTGGGCTGGGGCTGGATCACGTTGGCCCTCACAGTCCTGCTTGGCATTCTGAGCCTCATCCTTTGGCAGTGTGGGTCCAGCCTGCATTTTCCAAGCAGGGCTGATGGGGTCCCATTTGTAGTTTCGAACCATCACTCTGGGGACACCTGGGAGGGAGGACCAGGAGTCCCATTGGGTGGCTGGTTGGAAATGCAGCTGTGATGCACAGAGGGCCTGAGTGAAGGCTATGGCTTGAGGAGGAGAGGAGAGGAAGGGGTGGTGTTTAGAAGTGCTCGGGAGGTACGGTCATGGAGACTCAAGTGATGTTGTGGGAGGTGAGGGAAAGAGAGGAATCAAAGCTGTCCCCAGGACTCGTGTCTTGGGTTCCCAGTCTGGCGGTGATGCCCATGGAGTGAAGGGAGGAGGATGCGTAGGGGTGGTGGCGATGTGTGCTGCGGAGTTTTGCCTCCTCTTTGTCTCAACTGGCAGGTAGCTCCCGCGTTCTGGGGATAGGAACATATCCCTTGGGATGTTTTGGGGGGACCCGAGGAGACTCTTGAGAATATTTTTTCTCTTCTCCAATTAAGGACCACATATCTATAGTAAAAGGTCACTGAAGACCACATCAAAGTAAAAAGCAGGCTCATTAGTGTTCTTTTTCTTTCTTGAGAGTGGGTTTTTTTTTTTTTGTTTCATTTGGTTTGCATTTAAAATCAAGGAGAATGAGATCAAATCCTATTAAATATATCACATGGCAACATTTTATTTTAATTTTATGTTATGCATAGTTAAGGAGACTTACGGTAGCCCAGATGAATCAGAGAATGCAGTGCTGGCCTCCAGGAGTCTTAGCACTGGACCCTCGGAAGGTGGGGATTTTCTTGGAAAAATGAGAGCGAAAGATGTGGACAGAAGGAAAAGACATTATCTGCCCACCCAACAGCGGAAAGAATTTAGTTACACTGTGGTCACTGTTAGGTTAAGAAAAAAGACCAATGGTCTTTTCCCAATTAAAATAGTGGAAATGATTTTTAAATAGTTAGAGGATTTAAGATCCCCAACAGACATGGATGTTTAGAAAACTTGCTGAGGGCCAGGTGAAATTAAGGCTCGGCCAGAGATTCTTCAACTCTGCAATACGTGGGATTCTGAAATTCTGAGGAATGAAAAAAGATTTCAACCCTTTGAGACCTGGGAACTCACATCTTGCTTGAAAGTGAGCGTAGAGCTCTCATTACTGCTTTGTGCAAAGGCTTGTGAAATTCTAACTGTGCGCGCACCTGTTCTGTTAGCAGTTTAAGTTCTGCACATTTATTTTTCTTCCGCATTCAAAGATGTGCTTTCCATTTCAGATTTTATTTGCTCTCAGGTCTTCCTTGGCTCCGTGCAGGTTTAGACCACAACATGGCTGTAGATTAGTCAGGGGAATGGCCCATGTTGCCTGGCCAAAGTCAGGGAGGATTTTTTTCTGCTTTTACTTTTAAATTGAGGAGTTCACATGAAACGAGAATGATTTGCAGTTGGGCAGCACATTTCCCATTTCACTTCTGCTGGGGCACTTCCACACAGGGATCACAGCCCCATCCTGGAGATACAGCAACCTGTGGGATGGAACCTGACAAATGCTTCTTAGAGCCCAGCCTGCCTGCCTAATGAATTCCAAAGAAGAAATGTGACCGGCCGGCCGTCTGGCCTTCCTGAGTGTGTGCTGCCTTCCAGCCCTCTGTGAGCTCCCAGCATCTGGGTGTACGTCTGACATGAGAGCACTCTTCACGGTGCCAGATAAATCGGGAAAGAGAGAAGGCCATGTGCACTTGAAACAATGCCATCCAAGGATACCTCCTAAAATATGCGTGTTCTTTCAGCTTAGGGATGCTCACACTTTGGTGAGGAATCCCATGAGGGCTCGTGGTTCTTAAAACTTTCTTTTAATTAGACAGTGGTCTTATGATGCTGATACATCTCCACTGTTTAGCACTAAAAAGCAGGACAATGGCCTGGAGAAAAACAAAACACTGTTCATTAAGGGCTGGATGTTTATCTTCTGCATCCGTGCAGAACTCTCCCCAGAGGCTCTGCACTGGGAATGAGCCTGAGAAAAAGCTCTGGGAAGGGGCAGAGCGAGATGTGTGCTTTCAAAGTCGAAGTCAGCATGTCCTTTTTGGAAAGCTTTGGCTCTGGGGCACAACCTTGCCAGTGAGGGCTTATTGCCTCCAGAATGTGGCAGGTGTGTAGAAGGAAGAATGGTCTTCTTCCATTTTCTAGTGGTTTTGACAGCCTGGTGTTTGACTCATGATCCAAAGACTTAGCTACTTGATTTTAGGGAAGGCTAGAATTTCAAGCCCCAATTAGACATCTCGTCTAACTCTCTCATTTTACATTTGGAGGAATTAAGTTCTAGAAAGTTCTAAGAGTGACTTCACTAAGGTTCTGTGAGAGCACAGAAAGAGGACTCACTTTAGAACCCAGTCTGGGTTCTGCCTCTGAATAAATGTGTGACTTTGAGTAAGAACCTAAGTAAAAGTTTGAATAAATGCACAAGCCAACTTCCTCGTGTCTTACTGAGGATTACGTGAGGGCCTGCTCAATATTACTTTCCTTCTGGCAGAGTCGAGTTAAGTGATGGACATGTGAGACTTGGGGAGTCCCGTATACAGATTGCCAACAAGTAGATCAGTTTCATTCTCCCGGGTTTAATGACTCAGATTGTTGGAGAGTCAAACCATAGGGAAACATATCTTTTACACTGAAAAAGAACATATGGTCATTAACAGACGTTATACAATTTTGTTTAGTTTTTGCTTTTAGTTAACAGTCTAATAGCAAGCAATAGTTTAAATGTGTGTTGGCACGTTTTTATTAAAAGGATCGGTAAAGTCAATTATATTATAGTCATCTACTGCAGTTTCTCAGCCTTTTTTCATGATCGCCCCCCTAAGGAGCCTTTCAGACATTTTTTCCCCTAATTGCTACTCCTCCATAAAATTTTAATACCACAGATATACTGTATGTGTGTGTGTGTGTGTGCGCGCGTGTGTGTGTGTGTATATATGTATATTCTTTATACGTAAGAAGAATTAGGTATTTTTCTTCGTCTCTCCCTGCCCCCAATTTGAGAATGCATCATCTAGAGGAACAGCCCAGAAGCATCTGAAGGCAACCTCACCAAGTTCTTATTCTCTCTGGAATAAGAAAGAGACATATGCAAACAGTTTTGAACACGGGAAAATGTTATACAAGTGGGAGGAATGAGAGAAATGGACACAAAATATAATGTACAATATAATACATCCATTATATGTTCAATATTAAAAACAGAAGTCTGTGTTAAGAGTAGTTATCACTGTGTAGCTGATTTTATTTTCCCCTTTATATTATGCTGTATTTCCCCCCAGTTTTTCTTCAATGAGCATGGATTCCCTTTACAATAAAACAGCTGTTATTTTGCAAAGTAAGCAAGTGCTGTTTGCTCCAGTCCTTTTTGGGGACTTGAAAGGACCTTCGTTGGTGGCAAAAAGGCTTCCTGGGTTCTAAAGCTGTAGGCTGTTGCCTTTTTGAACACACAGATGGTCGTTTATTACCTTGGCTTCTTCAAATCCGCTCCTGCCTTGATCCTATGGGAAGGGACCACACCTGGGCCATTTTTTGAGCTTGGCGGAAACTTAAAAGGATGTGGGTTTAAGGAGATACAAATTCCAGAATTAAGTACTAATTAAGTTCTTGGACACAAATCACTTCGCACACTCCACTTAGAGGATTTGTTTAATTGACTGAGGAAGTAGTTTGAAGGGGAAGAGCATTTCTTTTCATTAGTGTTCAAATGAAGTGCAAATTATAGAACTCGGACTCCGTATTTCCTAAAGATAGAAGCTTTGGAGAAAGGAAGAAAAATTAGGAACGGAACTTAGTTTAAAATCAGAAACAAATGCAGTTCGGGTAGAAAAGTTTGGGCAATTTTCTACATGGGTAATTTGAGAGCGGCCAGCTAGTGCTGGGTTGGAAATGATTTTTTTTTTTTTTTATCCCAGAGCTCAGGTCTGCAGCCAGATTTTATGTTGTTTGTTTTATTTCACATTCAGCTTGATTCTTTAATAAAAAATGTCTCTCTGGGCTAAGGAGACAATGTGAATATTTGAACCATGTGTCAGAGGCCTGCAAACCTGCTTTGAGGAATTAGATGCTAAGTGAGTAAAGATGGCACCTGCAATTACATGGACTGGGATAAAATTACAAGGGTGATTAATCTGCGGGCTTCGGGGCTTAGGATGACTACCAGGTGAATCTGCAACTAATTTCTCCTGCATATTACATCCCTACATAATTATGGCCAATGCATAACTATAATGTCTATAAGGTCATTATATTAATTTGTTGCCGGGATTGTTTCTTGGGTTCTTAATTGCCTAAATTTTGCCTCTGTGTCTCGGAAATGTTGGCCAGTTTCAACAGTCAGGGTTGGTTCAGTTTCCCGTCAACTCAAGAGAAATAGATGAGTGGCAGCTGTATGCCAGCCTGTGCGGCTCCAGAGATGAGAAGGGCAAGCCTTGATCTCAAGGAGCTCGCAGTCTAGAGCAGTAGGTCAGATGTCCAGACTGGCCCACACAGGCTAGGCCAGTCTGCATGAGGTAGGCCAGGTGTCAATCTAAGGCGATCCGTGTCAGTGGGGCACCAGCCCTTCCTGGTCAAGCTGATTGCTTCCCTGTGGGAAAGAAGGAATTGTCAAGAGGAGCTGGAAGGAGCAGGTTTTTCAATGTGAACTTTCCTGTTTTGGGTTGGATTCCCTAGAAGCAGAACCCAAGATGGGGGCCCACATGAAAGTAGTTTAATGGAGAGCATAGTCTGAGGCCGTGGCTCTGAAACTCTGGCATACACGTACACATGAATCACTGGGATGACATGTTTAAATACATATTGATGGGCGCCAGCCCTGGAGTTTCTGATTTGGACAGTCTCCAGTGGGGCTTGAGATTTGTGCATCTAACAAGTTCCCACGAGATGCTGAGGTTGTTGGTCTGGGGACCACACTTGGCCACTGCTCTCAGGAGAAGGGAAGTAAAGGCAGTAGGACCTGTAGGGTAGGAGCTAATAAGCAAGGACGTGGCCTTGGCTGGCGTCTAGCTTCAGCCTGACCCTACAGGGGGCTCTGGAGCGCAAACTGCATCAAACTTGGTCCCACCTTGAGGCGAGGTGGGGAGGTCTTTCGTTCCCCTGCACACCCTTGTATTTGTCAGTCATGGGCCACTGGTCTGTGGTGGAGGTGGGTCGTGGAGGGCAATTCTTTGGAGAACGGGGCAGCCGTGAGCCATTCACATCTGGGAGAGGGTCACTTCCTGGTGAAGGGGGTCTGGGCAGTGCACGGGCAGCATCCACTACATCTCTCAAGTTGGAGAGCTAGGAACAGATTCAGATGTTTAAAAAATACAAACACAAAGAAACCAGGCAGAGCCATTAAAACACATCTGTAGGCCAGATTTGGCTAATATGCTGCCTGGTGGTCACTTCTTGGCTGAAGGTTTTTCTGAAACCTTTTTTAAGAAGGCGTCTTCTAAGGGCAACAGAAGCAAAAATAAACAAATGGGACTACATCTAACTAAAAAGCTTTTGTACTGTGAAGGAAATCAACAAAATGAAAAGGCAACCTACTGAATGGGAGAAGATATTTGCAAATCATACATCCAATAAGCAGTTAATATCCAAAAGATATAAAGAACATATACAGCTTAATATCAAAAAAACAAACTTGATTAAAAAATAGGCAAAGGGCCTGAACAGACCTTAAAGAAGATTTTCATTTGGCCAACAGGCACATGGAAAGATGCTCAGCATCAGTAATCACCAGGGAAACACAGATCAAAACCACAATGAGATTCTACCTCATCTGGGTCAGAATGGCTATTATCAAAAAGACAAAAAAGGACAAATGTTGCCGAGGATGTGGAGAACACGGAAGCCTTGTAACACTGTTGATGGGAATGTAAATTGGTACAGCCACTGTGGAAAATAGTATGGAGGATCCTCAAAAAATTAAAAATAGAACTACCATACAATCTAGCAACTCCACTTCTGGGTATTTATCTGAAGAAAACAGAAACACTAATTCAAAAAGATATACGCACTCCTGTGTTCTTTGCAGGATTATTTACAATAGCCAGGATTTGGAAGAAACCTATGTCCATCAATACATGAATGCATAAATAAGATGTGATATATACATGTATATATATATTTATACACAATGGAATATTACTCAGCCATAAAAAAGAATGAATTCTTGCCATTTGTGACAACATGGATGGACCTAGAGGGTATTGTGCTAAGTAAAATAAGTCAGAGAAAGACAAATACTCTATGATTTCACTTATATGTGGAATCTAAAAAACAAACAAATGAAAAAACAAAACAAAACAGAAACTGACTCATAGATACAGGAAACAAACTGCTCATTACCAGAGGGAGGAGGGCTTGGAGGGTGGGTGAAATAGGTGAAGGGATTAAGAGGTACAAACTTCCAGTTATAAGATAAATAAGTCCTGGGTATGTAATGGGCAGCATAGGGAATATAGTCAGTAATATTGTAATAACTTTATATGGTGACAGATGGTAACTAGACTTATTGTGGTGATCATTTTGTAGTGTATATAAATATTGAATCAGTATGATGTACACTTGAAACTAATAGGGTACTGTATGTCAATTATACTTCAATAAAAAAATTAGGCATATTCTGGAGCTGGTGGGCTTCTTCCAATTCTGACGCTAGCTTCAAGTATTCGCCTTAGGAGCCCGCAGTGAGCTTGGTTCCCCAGAACATTTTCCCTGGCAAAATGGAATGCTTTTCCAACCTGTATTGTATAAATCACAGGAAGGCTGTCTGAAATCTCCCAAACTGGAGTAACCATTATGCAAACTGTCATACATGACTAACCCATTATTACGGCCCCGGAGAAGCTGAGGGACTCCCATCTCATTTCTGGGGGAGCCCATTTCACACCTGAATAGCTCTTATTTAAAAAAGTCAGCCTGATACTCATTACTACAAACTTGCCTTTGCTAAAAGACATCCCACTGCTTCTCGTTAAGCACCTCCCCCCATAACAAAGTCCCTTTCTTGTCATACCGGAAATAATTCTTCCTCCTCTGTGATGCTTACCTCTTTAGTTAATATTATAAAGGAGAGATCAAGGGTGAATAAATAGAATGTGGTTATATTATTTATTATAAGCCTTTTTGGGTTTCCACTTATGGTAATAATGGCAAGTAAAGTTCATTCTGTTTCTAAGGAATCAATTTGCTATTATACGCCAAAAGTCATCATTTGGAAGTCAATGTAATATTGTAGAGGATTGGTTGTTGCAAGTAGAAACAGTGTTAGCAGTGTCCACTCAGTAGCTGCTGATGCCAAAAGGCGCCAGGTAGTGGTAACATCAAGCCATGACCATGCTGGATTGACGTGTTCACTGAGGGGCCCTGGGGTACACTGAGTGTGCCGTTGTTAGAGACCTCCTGTGCTTGGGGAGTGAGCTCAGCCTTGGACCTGGGCAGTAGTTGGGACCACGTGTGTGTCGGGGGCTGCCTGTGCCGTCCTTCCAAACGTGGGGCTGAGGGTCAGGGGATGGCAGAGCTCACTGCTCTCCATGGAGCCTTCTTTCCCTTTGGGTGCTAAGCTGCATTGTCTGCGTTTATCCTTAGGCGTGGCCTCACTGATCTAGCAACCTGAGCTTCTCAGAGGAAAAGTGGAGGATGGGGAGGTAGATTTTGAACTCTCGTGCTACCCTGCAACCCCGTGACCTTTCACTAGTCCTCCTCTGTGTTTTTGTAGCATTTGGTGCCACCAACTGCACCCTTTCTGTGGCTCCCTTCTCACCTGGCCTCCTCCTCATCTTCTGCCGACACCCTCTTTAACGTGATTTCTCGCTCTGCTTTCCCCTCCTGCCCTGTAATTACAGGGATTCCCCCATGATTGTCCCAGTCCTTTCTCCTCTCTCCTCTCATGGCAGTACCACCACCCTAAGGATGACTCCTGCATCTCGTTCTCCTGCCTTGACCTTGCTCCTAAATCCCAGTAACTTCCTGCTATTATTGCCCCCCATTGCTCCCCCCCCCCCGCCTTCAAAGTCAACAGCTTGCAACCTGAGCACTCCTTTCCTAATTTGCTTCTTCCCCTTTATTTCTAATTTTTGTTAATGATGGCGCCCTCTTCCCACAGACCGAGGAGTAATCTGGGGACTTCCCTGCTTGTAAGTATGGCTAGGTTCTCGCCTGGAAGCACATCTCAGATTGTGTGGCTCTTTCTTCCAAAATCCCCAGAGACTGACTTCTTTAAAAAATATATATATTTTTTGAGTTTTAAAAATTTTATTGAGATGAGGGCTGGCCTGGTGACATAGTGGGTGGGTTTATGTGCTCCGCTTCGGCAGCCAAGGGTTCGCAGGTTTGGATCCCAGGCGCGGACCTACACACCACTCATCAAGCCATGCTGTGGTGAGGCTTGGGGAATAGAGAAAGATTAGGACAGATGTTAGCTCAGGGATAATCTTCTTCACCAAAAAAAAAAAAAAAAATTTAGGTGAAATTCACACAACATAAAATAACCAGTTTAAAATGAGCCATTGAGTGACATTTAGTACATTCACAGTGTTGTACAACCATCACCTCTATCTAGTTCCAAAGCCTTTTCATCACCCCAAAAGGAAATCCTGTACCAATTAAGTAGTTTTTCTCCATTCTTCTCTTCCCCTAGCTGCTGACAACCACCATTCTGCGTTGTCTTAATGAATTTCCCTATTCTGGATATTTCATATAAATGGAATCGTATGGAATGTGACCTTCTGTGTCTGGCTTTTTTGACTTAATGTAATGTGTTTGAGGTCCCCCCATGTTGTAGCATGTATCAGTACTTCGTTCCTTTTCATGGCTGAATAATATTCCATTGCATGCATATGACACGATTTGTCTATCCATTCATCCTTTGATGGATATTTAGGCTGGTTCCACCCTTTGGCTATTGTGGATGGTACTGCTATGAGGATGTGTGTACAAGTATTTGTTAGAGCAGAGGCTGACTGTTGCTGTACAGCTCAATTTTACAGCTTAAAAAATAGTTCGGTAAAGTTTCAGATAGTAAATATTTTAGGTTTTATGGGCTGCAGGGTCTCTGTCATAATTACTCAACTCTTCTGTTGTGGCACAAACGTAGCCATGGAAAATATGTAAACAAAAGGGCTTGGCTGTGTTCCAATAAAACTTTATTTATTAAAAAGAGACGATGGGCCGGATTTGGCCCTTGGGCTGTAGTTTTCTGACCTTTGCTGTGGAATAAAATGAAGCCTTTCTCCCTAGAATTCGAGGTCCTTCCTGATTGTGCCACCCTCCTTAACTTTCCCCCACTCTTTACCAATTCTCCCAGTTCAGATGGAACAGGGTAGAGGTGACCACAGGTGGGGAGGGTGGAAAATGGAGCAGTGTGGGTGGAGAAGAAGGAAGTGTGATTTAGTGGGAGTTCAAAGGACAGAGCCAGAAATAACCCTGGGAGGAAACTCTGGCCTCACAGCCCCTGAGGGCTTTGAATGCCAGGTGGATAAATTCTTATGAAGTATGTTCGTCTACTGTCCTGCTTTAGGCAAAGCTTGAGCTTCCAAGCTTTCTCAGACTGAGAAAACAGTATGGAGATATTCCCACACCAGTGTTAGAGAAACGCTTATCATTGGAAGCCTTTCACGGAGCCTCTGCAGTGTTCTTGGGTTAATCTCATTTTAAAAGACGGAAGGAAAGAAGTTCATTGTCTGGAACATACCCTCTAAAAGAGTTGTAATTCACAGAGCTTGCGGAGAACTGCTCCTGTAGGTGACAGGAAGGCCTCTGGGGACAAATAAAGAAGCATTTATGGGTAAAAATTGAGCTGAGTCCTTCTTGCATGAGCAGAAAGCCATCTGGGTGACACCGACTTTCATGGGTTGTGTGAGCATCTTTGTCCTTGTGCCTCATACAGGCACCTGCCACATGTGCAGCTTATGTGATTTTGGAAGGAGGGACTTAGGAAGAATAAAATCCCTGGATGAGAAACATGGTTTCCAGAGATCTTTTGTCTGAGAGAATACTCTAGCTAGTATCTTTTTTTTTTTAAGACCCACACTTTGGGGGATATAGGGTTGTACAGATAACTGCCAAGGTGAACTGGGAGTGGTAGAATCAGGGAGCAGAGTTCCAGTCCTGGCTTTCCTGCTGGCTAGACCTGCGGCTTGCAAACTGCTTTACCTCTCTGGACACCCCTGTTTCCCCGTCTGGAGAGCGAGAGGTCCCCTACTCTGAGCCCTTTGGCTGTCCATGAAACCATGAGTCTGCTTGTCCCAGCCAGCATGAATCTATGAGACAACACAAGCTGGCCTCCTTCTCAGGACCTGCCTGGCCCACTGCGCGTACACGCGAGCGTCCCCTCTCCAATACCTTGCTCTCAGCTTGTGTGAAAGTCCCACT
The DNA here is from genome assembly GCF_041296235.1 of Equus asinus. Taxonomy (NCBI): domain Eukaryota; kingdom Metazoa; phylum Chordata; class Mammalia; order Perissodactyla; family Equidae; genus Equus; species Equus asinus. Next base: position 33,774,919 of record NC_091804.1, on the reverse strand, counting down.
TTACATCAGCCTGAGGCTGGTGTACATCATCCTGCTAACTGTGCAAAGGTAACATCTCCCTTTTGCCTAGCTCAGGGAAATTTCATTTTCTATCAACAGATCTTTGGATCAGATCCTTGAAGGCTGGCTAGCTGCCTTCTGGGGGACATTCTTTTCTCCCACTGGGTCATATACAGCTATGGGATCACCAAAATCCTTTTCTTCTTTACTTATGAGCCACAGTGAGAACACATTCCTAGACCCTCCTGTCGTTAGATGTGGGGCTGTACTGAGGTCTGGCCAGTGGAATGTGGGTGACCATGATGTGTATATACCACTTCCAGGCCTGGCCCATAAATCCCTACCACATGTGACTTTTGTTCTCTTCCCTTGTCTGCATAAGGCTCCGAGGCTGCAGGGTTTGGTAGAACCATAGGAGCCTGGGTCCATGAATCTATGTTGGACTGTTGCATGAGTGCAAAGAAAATGTTCATTGTTTTAAGCATTTACATGTCGAGATTATGCTACAGCAGCTAGCCTGTGCTGAGTAGTGCACCTACTATGAGCTTGGGGCTGAGGATGCAGAAGAGAAGGAGATGGTTTTTCCCTTCGGAGATGCCTCCAGTCTGGAGCATGGCTCTTCAGGAGTGTGGCTTGGAGGAGAGGAAGTTCTGGCTGTGGGTAGAAGGATCATCTTCAGCAATGAGGATAAGCCATGTCAGCATGAGAGGAAAGGGCAAATGTGAAGACAGGAGGGGGCCAGGGTAATATATGCTAGCTTCCAGCACCATGACTGAGTCTAGAAATAACCTCTTCTATTTTCTCAACTGAGAGATGAAATTTTTCCACCTATCGGATCTTGACACTTCCCAATGAACATTTTCTTTGGGAGACAGTGGAAAAAGCTGTACTGAGAACCATGTAATAAGCAGGTGGTGAGTAATTGAAGTGTTTCCAGAGGCGGCCTGAGACATGTGGGCTTATTGTTTGACACCGGCTAGCTCCTGTTGGCTCTTGACTTCTAGGAGACTCACTTGAACTTGATGTTTGTGGGGAGGACGCGGTGAGGATGTCTGTAGACAGTTCAGAGTCGAAACAGCAGGTCTCAGGCCAACTTCTGGTGAGATTTGATCAAGAGACATCTGTCCTGTGTAAGTTAGACGTTGGCAGCCTTTTGTTGTTCTTTTTCAATTTGGAATCATTTAATGGAGGTTTCAAGGTGATAACTATAGAGGAGGAAGGTATGTTAGTTAGGACAGACTAACTCATAACAAACAAATTCAAAATTTCATTGTCTTAGTAAAAATGTGTTTCCTTCACCACATCCAATGTGGGTTGACAGAGGAACTGTGTTCCACACAGTCATTCAGGACAAAAGATTTTTCCATCTTGGGGCTCTGCCATCCTCTAGATCCGTGGAATCCTTTCCATTCATTTGGTGGATGGGAAAAGAGACGGTGTAGGATGGTGCAGAGGTGGGAACTTTTTATGGGCCAGGCCTAATTGCTATTATTGTATCTGTCTACATTCCACTGGCCAGAATTCAGTTACATGGCTGCCCCTAACTGCCTAACTGCAAAGGATCCTGGGAAATGTGGTCTCACTCTGTTCCCAGAAATAAGAGGTGATGGGGTAGGTGGCAGTCTCTGCCGTAGAAAGGAAGTCATTTTTAGGAAAAGTTATTTGGGCCTCTTGAAAAGCTGTTGTTCAGGGGTAAGTATAAGGAAAGGCAAATCGTAAAACAAAAGTATCATACTCTTAGCACATTTATTTCCAGAAGAGTCCAAGTGGGCCTGTGAGCTAGTGATTGTTTATTCCCTGAGACCTCTGGACTGTTAGGATCTGACTGGGGCTGGGGATGGAGCATCACACCTGTGAACTTGCAAAGCTTGTCCTGGGTTGAAGAGTCATGTTTCAGTGGCCCCCATCTAGGTGATAACCGCTTCCTTCTTTCTCTGGAGACTTGGACAGGTCTTTCAAAGGCCCTGGAGTCCCCAGCTCTCATTATAGAATAATAGTACTGAGGAATTTCGGCCCAAAGGAGACAGCTCATGCCGTTGGGTTGATCTTTAAGACTGAGAGCACACTGGGAGGAACCAGCAGAGCAGTTAGCCAGAGAAGTGGCTCTTTGCCTGGCTAAAAGTGGGACAAGGATGTTCCCCAAATGAAGGGTGGTTAGAGGCATTTCCTGAGAGATGGGTTGCCTAACACCCTTGCAGCTTTGAGCCCATTGCTGCTTGGTCACCTTCATTCATTTCACGTAGAATCAGTGTTATTGCTCAATCTGCTGCACCCTCACGCTGCGAGTCTCACTTCTACCCAGAATCTGAAAACTTTCAAATTCACCTTTGCTCCAGCTCCTGAGAAATTATTTGTAAGCCTAAATAGAAGTGAACAGCTTTCTGCAGAGCAATTTTCTGAATGTGAAAGGGAGTGACCAAAAAACAAGGAGATGAACTCACAGACTTTAGTTTTAAAAACCGCCAAAACCAGATTGCTGTACATTTGAAGTTTGCCATGCTGACCCATATCTTATCCCAAGAGGAAGACACTCTTGGGAAGAAACTTATACAAAAGGATTATAGAATCCAGAATTCTTCTTTTTTTTCCTAATGATCTTATTAGAGCAATTGCACCTTGGAAACAATATGGTAGAAATCTCCCCATGGAGTTACTTAGACTGAAAATCTGACTGCTTGGAAAGAAAATGGGAACTGTCAGTAGTGTTCAGGTTTGAATTAATCTAAGATTCCTCGGCCAATATTCATATATAAACATGAGTTCTTTAATCTACATACATTTGTATTCATTCTTGATTGTCTCTTCTAGCATAACATTAAATGATTGCATGCCGCAAGAGTGTGTGTTGGTTTTCAGTGGGAGCTACTAGCAAGGAACGTTTAGCATTCGAGATCTATCCAGCAAAGTGAAGTAGAGAATTGAAGCCATTATTCAGATTATTATTTCTCATTATTATTAATTAACGGTAATAATAGAAGCTGTTGTTTATTGAAGACCTACTCTTTGCCCAGGAGTTTGGCATGTATTATTTCCAACCCTGACAACCGCCTAAACCAAGGCTCAGTTAAGTGCCTTGCCACGGGTCACCAGCCAGGAAGAGACAAAGCGAGATTCAAAGCAAGGACTGTTGGGTCTGAAGGCTTTTCTTGGTTTCTGCATAAAAACATCAGCTTTAGTCACATCCAATAAAATGTGCACTTTCTAAGTGTACGGTTTGCTTTTTGACAAATGTGCACTCCCCTGTACCCAACACCTGCATCAAGCTGGAGAACATTTTCGTCACCTGGAAATTTCCCTCCTGCCCCTTTGCATTCCTGCCTCTCACCCAAGCCCCAGGCAACCAATATCCTGATTTTGGTCACTGCAGATGAGATGTGTTTTTTCTAGAACGTCATAGAAATGCAATCGTGCATATCTACTCTTTTCTGTTTATCTCCTTTGGTTCAGTATCACGTTTTTAGTTTCACCCACGTCGGTCTGTGTATCAGCTCTTTGTTCATCCAAGGCTCCACTGTCAAGCTTTAAACTGAGCTCCTGTTCTGTATATATTAGGCGAGAGTTGTTCTCTCTGAGTCTTGGCAGTTCCTGTATGGTGAAGGGTGGGGAAAAGACATGAAGATCAGATTTGCCGATGGGATTTTGTAGGATCTGAAAAGGGATACCTTGGAGTTCTGTTATCTCGTCTGTGAAACGGGGATGACGATAGACTTGTCTATAGATTTATTGTGAGGACTAAAAGAATGTAAACATCTGGAACGATACTGAACATGTAGTAAGTACTTAATAGATATGAGCAGTTATTGCGTTCTAGACTGAAGGCATGAGCTCAAGATGGTGGACACTACTTCACAGCAGCAGAGCTGCCCAGAGCCCATTAGTTGAGTGGAACATTCTTCTTAAAAATGACTTCCCTTCTTTGGCATTAGATGAGGACGCATCCTCAAAAGATGACTTCTGGTGGCCTGTGTGGGCTTATGGTCCAAGGAGATTTTGAAGAGTTGAATGTTACTAACAGCGTGAAGGACTTAAAGATGCTCAACTGGAGACAGAGAAAGTTTGATGGTCAAGACCTCTGGCTTCTGTCTTGAGAAGAAGGTGGGGAGATGTCATCTGCCTGGTCCCTGGAGTGGGACTGTCAGGGACCAGGATTCAGGAACAGAAAAGGAGGCACTTTCAGAACTGGCTGTACCATCCTACAGTTGAGTAGGTGGTCTCTGGAAGATAAAGAGTGGAATGTTCATTTTGGTTCCAGTATTCCATAAAGAAATGAGGAGCCCTTAGCATGAGCCACATGCTGTGTAATGTACTTTCACTGACTACTCTGTCTCTCTCTCATTATCTAGCTAGTAAGCTATCTAGTTATCTAATATCTAGACATTTAGATCTTATTTTATAGTTAAAAAAAGGTTTTAAGGTATAATTTATAAACTGTAAAATACATAGACCTTAAAAGTATGGTTCAACTGATATCAGATATCTCAAGAGTCCGTTGCACCCCTATGTTCATCGCAGCATTATTTACAATAGCCAAGACGTGGAACCAGCCTACATGCCCAGAAACTGATGATTGGATAAAGAAGATGTGGTATATATACACAATGGAATACTACTCAGCCAAAAAAAAAGACGAAATTGGCCCATTCACAACAACGTGGATGGACCTCGAGGGCATTATGTTAAGCGAAATAAGTCAGTCAGAGAAAGACGAACTCTATATGACTCCACTCATAGGTGGAAATTAGTATATTGAGAAGGAGATCTGATCGGTGGTTACCAGGGAAAAGGGGGGGTGGGGGGAGGGTACGGAGGGGGAAGTGGTAAAAAAAAAAAAAAAAAAGTATAAGCTTTGACAAATGCATACCCTCCTGTAAAATGTACAACATTATCAAGATACAGAATATTTCCATCACCCCAGAAAGTTCCCTTATTCTCGTTTTCACTCAGTCCACCTCCTCCCAAGCAACAATTAATCTCATTTCTCTCAGATGTGTTTTGTCTATTCATCATGGAATAGAATCATACAGTGTGCACTGTTTTGTGTCCAGCTTCTGGGGAGAACGTGGAAGCCCTTGTTAAGTGCTGAATGCATGCTGGGCACTGTGCTAGTGACATTTGTATTGATTATTTCATTGAATCTTCACAAAAACCTTGCAAAGTGTGTGTTATTGCGCCAGTATTGCTGATGAGGATGCTGACGTTCAAAGAAATTAAATAACTTGTCCACGGTCGCAGATGAAAAGTGGCAGAGCCTGAATTCAAATTTGGATCTGTTGGCTACACAGGCTTGGCTGTTTCTGTAATACAACCCAGTTTTTTCTCAGTCTTGGTGCACTGCATTTCACATTATATTATGTCGTATTGCAAACTGAAGCGCCTTCTCAAAAGATAAAATGTCCCACTGATCACAGTCTGAAAACTGGAGCATGGTGGGTTGTGGAGCACATTTTCCCTTGGTTATTCCTAATTTACATCTCACTGCTGACTATTTTCTTGTTTTGCATGAATTATTTATTACTTAATGATAGATTGTTCACATTACAATACTATTTCAGAGCAAAGGCCTGAGTCTATGGAGTGTGGCCATGTTGAAATTTGAAATCTATTTGCCTAATGGCACTCTGTGTTGAGGCACATTTTCTCTTTTCTTTCCTTCCTCCTTCCTCCTCTCCCATCCTCCTCTCCCATCCTCCCCTCCCGTCCTCCTCCCCATCCTCCTGCCCCTTCCTCCTCCCCATCCTCCTCCCGCTTCCTCCTCTTCCATCCTCCTTCCCCCGCCTCCTACCTCATCCTCCTCTCCTCACCTCCTCTTCCATCTTTCTCTCCCTTCCTCCTCCGCATCTTCCTCCCCATCTTCACCTCCCATCCTTTCCCTTTTCATTCTCCCTCCTTTGCTCTTGCTGTCTTCACTTGACCTCTCTCTCTACCTGTCTCATATCTTTTTCTCCCTCCTTCTCTCACTGTCTCTTTCTCTTGCCCTTGTTCTTATTCTCACTCCTCTCTTGTGCTCCTGCTCCTTCCCCTTTTCTCTCTTTTACTCTTTTTATTTCCTAAGATAAAGCAGCCTCCAAAAATCTGAGCTGTTGAGAGACGTGGTGCTGTGGAAAGGCCATTGGGCCTTCCAGAAGCCCTGATGTTTTGCACCCACCCTGCCACACTCCAGCTGTGCACAGGGCAGGGCACTGAAATCTCTGCACACCATTGCTTCTCTGCAAAACGTATGTAATCATTTCCTTTTTGCCTGGTGCTTTGTTCATTTGTTCACGCAACAGATATTTACTAAATGCTTGCTGTGTATCAGACACTGGGTTAGGCATTGAGTGGGGAACAGAAGAGACTTGGTTTCTGACATTTGTGTCCTAGAAGGGAGAAAAAGAATAAGCAGATAACCATGCAGTTAATTATGAGAGTCCTATAACTAGCTCTTCAACTCTCTGCCATTATCACACTCATGTTGCCCAAGCACGAGGCCTAGTTCCTGACTCAGAACTTGATGGCCCAGGGCCTTCACAACCACTTTTCAAAAAAGGTTTTAACTTTTTACTCTGAATAGTTTAAGATGCACAGCAAGTTGCAAAAATAGTATAGAGTTCCCTGTACCCTTTATCCAGCTTCCCCCACGATAATGTCTTACATAACCACAGTACATTGTCAAAACCTGGAGAGTGACTAACTCCTGGGTAGACCTCATTCAGACTTCCCCACTTTTCCCATGCACTCTTTTCTCCTCCTCCTCCTCCTCTTCTTCTTTCTGGCATATTGTTCTGTGAATGTTGTCGTGTGTGTAGATTCAAGTGATCATCCCCTCACACTCAGGAAGCACAACTGTCACATTAGCACAAAGAAATTCCCTCGTGTTACTTCCTGCTTAATAGTCACACTTTCCCCCACCCCTAACCTGTGGCAACTACTCATCTGTTCTCCATCACTGTAATTTAGTCATTTCAAGAATGTTACATAAATGGAATCAGACAGTATGTAACCTTTTGAGATTGGCCTTTTTCCCTCTGCGTAATGCCCTGGAGAGCCATCAAAGTTGTTGTGTGTATCAATACTTTGTTCTGTCATCACTTTTAAGATAAAAAGAACCAGGCATAGGACACTTGAGGAAGAAACTCCTTTGTGAAAATACTTTGTGTTCAAGGCTAACCTTTACTAGCTTCTGTTCCCCTCAGAGACCTGGAACAATTAATCTATTTGAGTCTGATTAGCAAGTTGGCAAGTTGGTAGATTATTATTTTTATTATCTGATTTGTAAATGTTTTCCTACTGTTATAACCAAGTTTTTCATGGGCCCTAGGTTTGGCTTTGTGTATTTGAGAAACTCCCTCCAACTATGAAGTGTTCCTTATATGTGTTAGGTTAGCGCCAGGTGCTGTAACAAAAATCCCCAAACTTCTAGTAGCTTCACACTGTGGAATTTTCTCTCTCTCTCCAGAAACAGGCTATGTGTGAATGCCTTGTCTTTAAAGTGCTTTGCCTCATAGGTTGATTTGGAGACCTGGGTCTCTTCTGTTTTGTACCTCTGCCGGCTCTTAGGACCTCAGAGTCCCCTAGATCCAGCCATCAGATGGGGCAGAGCATGGAGGAGCATCAGATGTTTGCATGGATCCTGTCCAACAGTGGTGTCATACATGACTTTCACTCCCATTTCATTGGCTTGAATGCATCCCTGTGACTGAACTCAGCTGTGAGGCAGTGGAATGCAAGTGGGTAGAAGGATGGGAAGGTGTGGCTCCTGGTGGCAGCCACGTCCCAGGGGCAGGACTATACCATGGAAGTGGAAAACCACAGTCCTTTGGTGTATGGCTAACTGTCTCTGCCTCCATCCCCAGTTAAAGTCCCCATTTCAGGTTACAGTATCAACAGCAGTATAATGGGTGGGGATCCAAGAGTTCAAGATTTGCCTCTTCTTGTTCAACCAAGTCATTTCCCCTGTCTGCTTTTCAGTTTTCTTATCTGCACATAGTGAGTTAAGTTAGATAATTCTAAAGCTTCCTCTCTAACATTTAACGATTTTATATTGTGCTCAATTTATTGGTCTCAGACACGTTGAAAAATCTCTCTGAGATCTCGGCTGAAGGGAGATTCAGTAAATCTGGGCCAGTCTATTAAGCCAACCTCATATTTACCATCACCTGCTCATCTCTAACCTAGAGGCCAAGGGAGACATAAGAAATCCTGGGACCACACAGCACAACTGCAGTTGGAAACGGGAGGGTTTTGACAGTTTAGTCAGGAGAGCAGTAAATTCAGTTCCTGATAAATAATTTACTTTGAGGACCGGGAAGCTGGTCTCACTGTTCTTGCCTCACTTGCTGCTTGAGAAATACAGACAGTTCTGATCACACCGGGAAGGAAAGAAAAATAAAATTTATCTCCTTGGGTCCCTGACTGCCTATCCCTCGTGCTTCTACCACTATTTCAGAGAAAGCCACGGATTTCTGTTTGCTGGAGAAGTGAGCATCTCACATTTCCAGTTGGCCTCTCTGCCCAGCCCGTGATCACCTATAGCTCTATCTGTCAGAGTCACAACAAAGACTTAATATTAATGAAAATTGTGCTGATTGATACAGTGTTTACATCTGGGTGAAAAAGGAGGAAGAGATGAGGCTGAAATGCCTCCTGAGCGCTTCCTCTCCCCCTTAATTGACAGGACCTGGAGAAGGCCCGGCCAAACTCGTGTGTTTCCAAGTCAGGTTTCATTTTGGGCTTCACATTCCATTTCTTTCATGTCTCTGAAGTTGCTTTTCTACACGCCTGGGGAACAGAACGGCTCGGCAACACATTTCATTCTCTGTTGTCTCGGCTTTCAGGGGTCGATGAAACTTGGATGCTCATTAAGATTACTGAGCCTCATCATTTTTAATGTTAGGCCCAAGGTAATATTTAATGAGGCTGAAAAGTATATTAATAAAATTGCTTGTAGTAATTAGCAGGAAATTATAATGGTAGGGTGATGGGGCGATTTTTGAAATCAGTTAGGAGTGATCAAGACCAATCTCGAATGTCACTACTTATTATTTTTTGCTTTCAATCATCGTGAACTACACCTTTGCATTTTTATCTTTGAAAAGGAAGTCTTTGATTGGGCTCATGCATATTGCTATTATTTCATGTTATTTTGTTCCTTGCCGAGTATCGTAGAGAGTTAGAACTAACTAAAATTATTTGTAAACCATCACATCACCCCCTAGGGGCAAATGGGATCTCTCTTATTTCTGTATTTATGGCATTTTACCTGAAAAGAAGGCCTGACAGGACTAGAGACCACATGGGCTTCTCCAAAGGTGAGATGAGAACAAGAGACATCAGTGGGCCTCACCAACCCGGAAAATATAAATGAAGCCAAAAAACCAAATGCTCACAGATTTGAGAGGCAGGTTAAGATCAAGGTCCTAAAACCTTTGTAACATTTCCAGTTTTGGCTTTTCTATTAACCTTTCTCCGCCAGTCCCTGTTTTGTTTTACAAGTAGGTTTGGAGGTAAAGCTTCTCAAATGGACAAGATTCCAGGAAGGCAAGACTTCCTGTTATTACCCTGGTTGGGGCTTGAGCTGGGGTGTGTTGGGGGCTTGCTTGTTATTGCTATTATTGTTTTCAACTCTGGTCTTTTATTCCTACTCAGACTGGGGGAATCTGGGAAGGAAACTACAGAGGGCAGAAGCTTCCAGAATCGGAGACAACAGTTATTTGTTGATTCATAAAAGGGGTACCTAAATTATTGAGATACTTGTATTGATTCCTCCCCCACTTCCTCTGTCCCTTTCTCCCTCTCTTCCTGCAACACATTTTCATTGAGAACCTACTATACACAAGGCAGGCTGGGTGCTGGTTCCTGAGAATATGGAACTGAGCAGATCCAGCACCTGTCTTTCAGAGGTTCACTGGCTCTTGTCAAGGAACAGTCCTCTGATGCCAGAGGGACATGAAGGTCATGAAGATGTTGGACAGCCCAGTGTTGGAGGAGGAGTGGAGAGGCTTGCAGTGTCTGGAAGATGGAGTGATATTTCTAGGCAAGAAAGGCAGGGGCAGGTGTTCCAGGCAGGGGGAAGGGCACACACAGAGGCAGGAACAGAAGTGCAAGAAAGAGTGCAGCTTTGCACAGCTGGTAATGTCTGATCCCTGGGTGTCTGTTGTGTGAATGGTGGGTGATGGGGCCCAGGAGTTTGTGTGTGATGCCAAAGGGATTGCTTTAGTCAGGTTAAAGGTGGGAATGCAGCTGAAGGGTTTTAGTCAACCTGGCCAGGTACGTGTTTAGAGAGACCACTCTGGCAGCAGATTCATGAAGTGGGTTGGAAGGGAAAGCCAGGACCGAGGGAACAAGGAGGCTGTTAGCAGCCACCAAAGTTCAAGCCACAGTGAGTGACCCTGAGGATGGAATGGAGGAGGTGGGTGTGAGACACTGAGGAAGGGTGGATGCTGGGGTTGAAAGAGAAGGGACACAGAAAGATAACTTCCAGGTCAAAAGGAAAGAGATATAAATGGAGTCATGTAATATGTGGTCTTATGTGACTGATTTATTTCACTTAGCATAAGGTTTTCAAGGTTCATCCATGGTATGGTATATATTGTTCCTCTTTTATGGCTGAATAGTGTTCCATCATATGGATATACCACATTTTGTGTACCTTTTCTTCCACTGATGGACATCTGGGTTGTTTCCACCTTTTGGCTATTGTGAACAGTGCTGCCATAAGCATTTCACATACAAGTTTTTGTTTGAACACCTGTTTTTATTTCTTTTGGGTATATACCTAGGAGTGGAATTGGTGGGCCATTTGGTAATTCTACGTTAAACTTATTGAAGAACTGGCAGAATAGGCCAATTTGTAGTGACAGAAATGGTCGCTAGTGTTAGTGGTTGCTTAGGGCTGAGGGAGTTTGAAGGGAGTGGAGGGTGATAGCTAAAGAGTACAGGGTTTCTCTTTGTGCTGATAAAAATGTTCTCAATTAACTGCCATAATGGTTGTGCATACCTGCGAATATACTAAAAGCCCATGAATGGCACATTTTACATTGATGAATTGTATTGTATGTGAATTATATCTTAATAAACCTGTTTTAAAAAAAGGTCATAGATAGAATGACCTCATCCTATTGGAGGTTCCTCACAAGGCATTCATGAACTTACAGATACAAATGTAAAAACTTCCATTGTAGTTCAACGTCATACATTTATTTGTACGTGTGTTTGTTGTACAAGAAGACTGAAGACTCCGTGAGTGCGGGGACCACACATAGCTTTGTGCCGAGTCTCCAGCCACCTGCAAGGTGCTTGAGAAACAGTCCAGACCCAGTAAACATCTGTTAAAGCGATGAATGATCTGCTTTTGTGGCCCATGGAACTCGTTTATTATATAGAGCACGTGATGCTTTGTTTTACAGAGTAGCCAGCTTCCCTGGACTATGGGTTCAGTGAATGTGTTCCTTTATTCATCTCTGCTACATTTTGAATCATTACCCGTTATGTTTCTATGTTTCCTGCCAAGCTGACCACAATAAAGCCAATTACTTTTACCTCGTGCCGGTGAGGGAGGCAGGGCTGCCAAAGACCGGGCTGTCCGGAGGAATGTTGGGGATCCTGTGATGGGCCCCAGGACTCTTCTATTACATGTGCTCTGCTCAGCTCACCTCTTATTATTTTCTTTCCATGGACCATTCGTCCAAGTATCAAAAGTAATTCCAGAAATGTTTCACTCATTCCTATTCTTTAAAATATAAAATCAAAATTACCTTAGAATGTTTAATCTTTTAAAAAGTGTGCTACATTTTCAAATAAAATGTTTTGCAGTAATTTTCTATTCCCCTGGGGGCATATAGTTCCAACTTGATGAAAAAAGTCACGAGTGTAATAGGATATATAGATGAATACATAGAGAGTTACATAGATACATATATTTTATTTATGTGTATTGCTATATAAATTTATATATATAAATATTTATATCTCTATATTTATTGCTATATATATAAATCTTCCTTTAACTTTTAGTTTTTTAAAATTTTGATGAATTTTAAAGTAAAATATTATCTTTGATTAATTTTTTTCCTAGAGAGATACAGCTGCAATTTAATCAGAGTTTCTTGGAAAGTTGCATTTGAAACATAGGAATTTGACTTATAAAAAATGTAACAGTTATTTTGTCTTTGATAGTTATAGAATGGCTGGAAGGACCACAAATGTCTACAGTCTGGGGCAGCTTTCTGGAACAGGTGGATTCAAGCAGAATTTCAAGAAATTAAGAGATGATTTGGCTAAACATTTGTGTCTTACTCTTACAAGGAAATGATTTAGTTTTGTCTGTTGAGAATATCCTGATGACAGTTTAGGTTTCTACAAATATTTTGTAGTTATTACTGATTCTCAAATGCCATCCACATCTCCTCAGGACAAGAGACCTGCCACTAAAGGAAGGGAAGGAGCATTTGCTGAAATGCAGTCTACAGTGGCCTTGCCACTTAATTGGATCTCATTTAATCCTTGCAGCCGACTTGCCTACTATGCTGTCGACAGTGTAGCAAACATCACAAACTCAGTTCAGACTGGAGTTAGCAACAGAAGGGCAATATAATTGGTTCATGTATCCCAGGTAATCTAAACAATGATTTGGGTTTCAGGCATAGTTTGATCTAGTTGCTCAAGTAATTTCACTAGGACATGCAGACATTCTTTCCACCTCTTTATGTCTTGGTTCTATTATACTTCCCTTTCTCTCTGTTGAGCTCATTCTCTAGACGGTTCCATACACACTCATGTTACCTATACAGTTTGTCATCCCAGAGAAGAGATCCTGGTAGCTGTCTTTCCTGATAGTTTCAAAAAAGTGCCCTGGGGGGATTCAGATGGAGGAAAGTTGGATCATTTACTCCTCACGAAACTTATCAGTGCAGCTAGAGGATGGAATGTGCTTTGCTGGTCAAGCCTGATGCCTGTGCTCCTGCCAGTGGTAGGAACAGAGGGAAGGGGTTGGGCCATCTGTATCCTATGGGCTGAGTTCCCCACAGGAGGGAGGGGTTCTGTTACCGGAAGGAGTGAATGCAAAGTTTTCCAGGCAGATGGGTATTTTGGTTATAAGAGTCATACGATTCTCATTTTACACAGGAGACTCAGAGAAGCTAAGTGGCCAGCCCAGGGTTACTCAACTGTGAAGAGACAGACTGAGGATCAAAGCTTAGGCCTACCCAGCATCAACGGTCAAGCACCCCACCGTTATTTTTTTTCTATAATGGATTTGAACCCCATGGTATGAGCAGAAATCCAGTGGCACAGGGCCACATAGATAGAGATATATGTAAATATTTATACATATACATTTATAAAGGGATGTATATAAATAAAATATATCTAACTCTCTATCTAGCCATATATCCTATTTCACTAATGACTTTTTTCCTCAATGGGCAGAGATGCGATGAGCGGGAGAGCTGGCCACATATGGCCTGTGAGTGCCCTGCAGGGTGGCGTGGCCTCACTCAGCCCTGGCTGGGAGGTTAGCTAAATTCTACCTAAACTTTGTGACACACCTCAATACCATTCCCGCCAGCGGTCTATCTCATTACCACAGCCCTCCTTGCAGGCAGAGACCATGCCCTCTTCCTCTCCTTGTTCTCAACAGGGTCATCACAGTGCCTGCCACGTGGTAGGGGCCGAATGAACCAGCCCCATTGCGAGCTGCTTGTTAACTTCTGCGTGGGGCTTTGCAGCTCAGGGGCTAACCTGAGGACACTTGGGCTCCACTTTCCAACATTCCCACTCACCAGCCTCCTTTTCCTCTCCTGTGAAGTAGGGATCATGAAAGATTGGGAGGATTGGCTGAAATAACCCTTGTGAAATGGTTAGCACAGAGCCGGCAGTGTAGCAGTAACTCAGTGAACATTAGCAATTATTGTTATCCATAGCTCCTGGCTCAGGATGATTCCATGACTAGTCTAAGTTCATACAGACAGTGGCAAAGCAGGTCCTTGGACCCAAGTCTTCCAGCTCTTGTCTCATTTGGGAGACAGGAGTATCAGTTAACAGGCCTCATGTGGCTACCTAAAGCATATTTAAACCTGAAAGAAGATGCCAGTTGCCCCCAGGAGAGCAAAGCTTACTTGTCAGAGAGATTTTCCCAGGAAGCACTTGGGCAGGATATAAGGGATGTGAGATCTGAAAGCCTCGTGTCAATGGTGTAATTTAGGGTTTAAACACAGAGCCAGTCTGGCCTTGATTGTGGCCCTGCCGGCTCTGGTGGGAATTCAGTTCCACTTGAGGAGCACATTCTCGGAAGTCTTAGGTCTACCTGTGTCTGAGATGTTTGGATGCAAGATGAAAATCAGACTTTATTCTGATGCAAACTTTATTCTGCTATTCATACTGCTATAACCAACTTCATGCCCCTGGGGAAATGCACCGAAAAGATAGTTTTTTAGACGTTGAAGTAGAGAAATCAGTTTGTGTTTTGAAGTTTCAAGATATTTCTGTATGTCTGTATGTGCGTATCTCTAATTGTACCAGGCCTTTCACGAATTCAAGAGATAAATTAGATACTGACTCTTCTTTTTCCAGAGAATATTCATCTTTTCTTGTTGCAAGAGTGACAGGAAACTGTGACTCTTAGGAATTTGGATGTTAACCCCACAACCTGCTCTGTAACTGTGGGGTCCTGGATCTGGGATGATGGGTCCTGAGAGGTGACTGGTTGTCTTTTCCCATGTTCCTGGGTCTAGAGGAAGATGGAGATGGACACAGGGTAACAGCCTCTGAGGCAGAGCTGGCCACTGAATATTCAAGTCAGGTTTCAGTCTCTTGGTTAGCCATCACATATCAGTGTTGACGGCGGCCTCCGACATCCCCGCTGCTGTTTGGAGTTGGGCGTGGGTGTTGCGGGGGAACAGCGAGGGCTGGGTGTGCTACCTACCGTGGGAGGGCGGTGGCCGGGCAGAGGTGAGCAGGCACCGTAGCGAAGGCGACTTGCAGAAAGACTGCTGTTGGTCAGCACCTCTCTCCCGCTGTGGGACCAAGGATGGGACAGGGCTTCTCGGCGTGTCACCAAATTTGTCACTTCGCTGATCGTATTTGCCTCTCAGTTGTGAAGCAGATGGCAAATATACATTAAAAATTCACCATCACCAGGAAAATAAAAGCGGAAACTTTTTTTTTTTCCCCAGGAGAATTTGGAAAAATAATGGCTAATATTCCTAGATGCCTCTCTGGGCATTGCCATCACCTGTCATTTCTACTTCCTTAGCATCCCTCAAGTATGTGCTGTTTCCTCCCCATTGCCGTTGCCTGGGGTCAAGCCCTATTCCTCTTGTGCCTGCCCAGATGGCTGTCAAACCGCCTTCCAGGTAGGTTTCTCTCTCTCTGTATCCCAAATCTGAGCTGTGGGCACTCAGCTGCCACAGACAAGGATGTCTCTAAGAGTCTATGATTGGCTATGCCACTCTGGCAGTTACACCCTTCCCTGGCTCTCCGTGACCCATCCTGCCTGCCTGAAAGGGTCTTCACGGTTACTTGGCCCCTGCCACTCTCTCCAGCCAGGGCTCCTGGACCATCTCCCCACCTGCTGCAGACCCAGCGTCTTCTGCATACTTGTTTTTCCCCAGGCCTGGCCCATTCTCTCAGGCTACCCCGTCCCCATCTTCTTCCCTTTGTCTGGAACCTCTTTCTCTCTGACCCTACCCCATCTGCCTAGCCAAGTCCCATAAGTTCTTCACCTCCTTCTGGGAGCACGTACTCATGTATCCTCTGCTGCCAGGCTGAGCCCAGGGCCCGTCTCTGTAGTCCCCGATTCTTTTCCTTGTTGCTTTTCGAAAACAATGTATGCAGTTGGTGACTGTCTGTTTTGCCCCCTATGCACAGTGAGTTCCTTGCTGGAATGGGCTGTGCCTCATTCATCTCGGAACCCTGAGACAAGGAAAGGAAGCAGTGTGCCATGGTGGTGAGGAGACAAGCCCGGGCTCTAGTTGCAGTTATGTCTGTGTGACTTTGGGTAATTTGGTGAACTTTTCTCAGCAGTTCTGCAGTAGTGACAAAACAACCACTATTTTATGGAGTTACTGTACAGCTTAACTGAGATAATTCCTCTAGAACTCTACCTGGCACGGAGTAAGTGAACTAAATGAATATTAGATGCTATGATGATGATGATGATGATGATGCTGAGGTTCTGGAAAATGCTAGATACTCAATAAGCTTTGTTGAGTAGAAGGACTAAATGAATGAGTGATGTAGGTCATCTTGTTGAATTTCAACTTTATCTGAAATGGAGTTAACAAAAGAACATGAATTTTCTCAGGTCTCTTTTTCTCTCTGAACTTGGTTTTTCTTTCCCCCAAGAATGAATGTTTCTCAGACGTTAGCAAAACACTTTACTCGCTGAAGCGACCCAAGAAAGCTTGGAAGAGAGCTATTTTGCCCAATAAGCTAATAGTTAAAGTCAGGATTCGCCTCCCTGCTGGTTGAGTGACACCCCATTTTTCCCTCTTAAAAGAACTAAATGGCCTAGATTTCTTTTTTAAATTAAAGTGAATGAAAATGAATTTCACAACTCCCCTGGAGATGCCTGGAGACACACTGGGATGTCAAATACAAAAGTTGGGAATTGCTGAGCTGAAGCACAGCACTCATGGGTTCCCAAGAAAGATGAAACCTGAGAAGCATCCCATGTGGCGGAGGAAGGCGGGAGGGAGAATCAAGGAAAACAGCTGGATTATGAGGCATAGAAATGGAAGGAGGAGGGAGGAGAGGAAGGAGGTGGGGCTGCATGGAAAAGAAACTGTTGAGTGACTGATCTTTAACTTCAGTGAAAAGAAGCAAAATGAGTCCAAGACGTGCTGAATAATTGCCCAAGAATTATTCCTGGCCGCCCTATAAATGATCCCTCACTATGCAAAAATATTGAAAGCAGAAGGGAAATTATTGTTTTGAGCTCGAAAATTTCTCAGTTCTCTGACTTTGCTAACGAGATTTGAGCCCATTATCCTTGTCTCACTGTGAGGCTTCGTCAATAGCAGAATTGTATTTCCTGAGGGATTGTCTGCTGAGTTCATTTCAGTTTAACGAGTGTTTATTGAAACCTGGGATGTATCTAGGGCTGGGATCGGAACCATGTGGCAGGCAGGGGTTGTGACGGGGCCCGAGGGGACTCCTGGCCAGATGTGGGGAAATCATTGGAGAATCACGTAGATGTGTCCCTACCCCAGCGCCACCTCAGCTCCAGTGTGTGGGCCATCTTCACCCAGGGAGGACATTTTCAATGGTCTTTTTAGGCCTTCTGGTAGGATGGACAAAGCAGGTCAAATATCTGAGCCCCTGAGTGCTTCTCTCTGCATTCCTACCACCCAGCCTTCTTTTTTGCCAACTACAGAGATCATCTTAAATAATAAAACAGAACCCGTCACCCTCTTGGCTCTGCATCACACCTGGCTTACATTTGCACCTGGAATAAAATCCAAACTCATGAGCATGGCCCAGGAGCGCCTGCGTGGCTTGGCCCCTACCAGCCTCTTATCCCCTGTTCTCCCCCATTTCCAGCCTTTGCACTCGCTCTTCCCTCTCTTTGTAACACCCATCCTTGAACTCAGCATGGCGTGGTCCTCCTGAGCTCCCAGGGTTTGGCTTAGGCAACATCTCTTAGCCACAGAATCTTAATTCACCTCCTTTGCTCCCTGCCCTCCCATACTCTCTCTCTCTCTGTCTGTCATCTGTACTTGCTATTTGTAATTACTATTAGTTTTCTTACTCTTATCTTTCTTCTCCCATGAGATTGTGAGCTTAAGAGGGCAAGATCCTTCTATGTCTTGCTTGCTTGTTTGCTCCAGTGCCTGGCACACAGTAGGTGCTCAATAAACTGTTCTTGACCTGCCTATAGCAGCTGAGTCAGTAGCAAATAGCACTAATGAAATAAGAAGGAAGGAATTTAAGGGACCAGAGGTATTATGATTATGGAAGGAGTGGTACTAACTCAGGGGACCTGGACCAAATCCCCTGGCCCCTTGGGACCTGGGTTGCCTTGTCTCTAAAACAAATTATGCTCAAGGATCCTCCTTCCTGGCTCTCAAAATTCATTGAGTGTAACGGCTCTGAGACAGAACAATTTATTGATTGACAGCTCTTTGGCCTAAGCCTGCCCCAGAAATGTTTTCATGAAGAGATGTTGCTCACTGCCTGCCTGTCTCATGTTGACGTTTTCAGGCTTAATTAGAGGCTGTTACCCCTTCTTAAGTAGTCACACACCAGATGCACCAAGTAACCTTAGCACCGAGGGCTGCGATAAGAGAGTGGAATAACAATTTGATTTCAGGCAGTTAAAAGGCAAAAGCCTCCACACTGGAGTTGTTCATTTCCTTGCTTTAACAACTTAAGTGAGTTCTGTATGAGATTTTTAAATTTGTTCAATATTGTTTCATTGAGTCGTCTACCTGGCTCGGAAGCTGTGGGAGGGACCATTGAAAAGAGTCCCCACCACTTAGAGCGATTGTCACGAACACCGTGCCAAGCATGTTACACACCTCGCTGCATTTAGTCCTCCCAACAACTCTATGGGGTTAGTGCCATCAGCATCCGAGTTTGACAGGTGGCGAAGCACAGATCTGGAGAGGCTGCCCCACTTGCGAGGGCACATGTCGAGGAGACGCAGAACTTGAATCTGGGCCTGTGATTCCAGTGCCAACAACTCTTGAAAGAGGGAATTGTTAGATGGGTGTCTGCTCCCCAGGAATTTATAAGGTACTGATCGTGGTAGGCGTGACACGCTGGAAAGACTTAGCAGTGGTGCAGCCCGTTCTCTGCACTGCTCACGTCTTCCTCTCTGGAGTGGAAGACCACAGCCTTCCCAGGCCAGTCTCCTTGACCGGCACTGTCATTCTGAGGTCTGCAGGTGGTTACCGCTGGTCAGCTGCCCTCTGGTCAGCCCTGCCTTCTGTCCTCTCACAGGCCTTGCCCACCTGGGGCTGTACCCTGTGCTGGGCTCCCCACATGGATTTGCTTTCTGGTCTCCTGCCAGGACCAGAGTCTGTGGGGCCTCCAATTCTGCCTAGGCATTATCACGTCCTGGCTCTGGGGGCTGGACTCCTCTTGCTCTCCAAGGTTCTGGTTCAACTCTGTGGACCACCCGAGCCACAATGGTGTCATCTCTTAGGCATTTCTGCTTGGTGTCCATTGAAAAAGCCCTTAAGATCCCTTCCATCCCGCATCAGAAGAGGCCACACGTGGGCACATGAGCAGTTCTTAGTGGTGGAATTAGTGGAGGAAGGAAGAAGGAAGAAGCATGGGTCCTGAAACTTGAGAAGCTATGAGCCTGGCAAGTCTTACCCACTTCCCAGCCCTGTGATGTGAAAGCACTTTATAAAAATCACATTCTTTGCATTATTTGGGCCAGTAACTCAATGGGTGACCCTGGGAAGGTCGTGTTCCTGCCTGGGCCTCAGTTGGATAATTTTACAAGTCTGTGGCCTGGGATCTCAGTGACTCTTCTCTGATCTGTCCTTGAACTTTCACATACTCTAACGTAATGGCACCTAGTGGTTAGGATCATGGACTTTTGATGTGGGAGACTTGAGATGGGGTTGGCTGCCTGCATGCTATGTGGCCTTGGGCAAGCCAGTTAAGCTTGCCAAACCTCAACTTCTCCATTTGTAAAGTAGGGTTAACACTAGAACCTTCCTCAAAGGTCATCTGTGAGAATTGAATAGGATAATCCAGGCAACTTATTTAGCCTGTGTCTAGGATACAGTAAAATCTGATTCAATATTAGCTAGATGTTAGCTATTACTTATTCTTTCTCTTTCCTTCTTGCCCTAATTCCTGACCATCTCCTCTTTTGTGTCTCTGGACGTGGAGCCCATCACTCCCCCATCGTCAGCCTTGTGGATTGAAAGTAATCAACTCATCAAACAACTTTCCCTGTGCCTCCTGATGGCTGAGGGAAGGTATCCATTGCTGGCCTGTTGGACACTGTGTACTTACAATTGGCACCAATCTTGGAGGTGCTCAGGTGTCTGAGAACTGGCAGGCCTGTCTCTGGCAGGAGAGGGCTCACCCGTCATTAGGACCAGAGTCCTAGATATTGGAGGTACATGCGTTTATCTCATCCAGTGCTTATAAGCTGTCTTCACCCCTTCCACAATCCCAATGAACCACACAGGACCAAGGGCCACTGCCCAGTAGACCTGGCCTCAGGGTGCTTGACATTGATGGTTGTACTAGTTTGCTAAGGCTGCCATAACGAAGTACCGCAAACTGAGCTGCTTAAATAGCAGAAATTTATTGTCTTACAGTTCTGAAGTCTAGAAGTCCAAGATCAAGGTGTTGGCAGGGCCATGCTCCTTCTGAAGGCGCTGGGTAAGGACCTATTCTAGGCCTGTCTTCTAGCTTTCTGGTGGTTTGCTGGTGATCGTTGGCATTCCTTGGTTTGTAGAGGCATCACCCTGATCTCTGCTTTCATGCTCACTTGGTTTCTCTGTGTGTGTGTCTGTCTCTGGGACCAGATTTCCCCTTTTTATAAGGACACCAGTCATATTGGACTAGAGCCTACCCTAATGACCTCATTTTAACTTAATTATCTTTGCAAAGGCCCTATCTGAAATAAGGTCACGTTCTGAGGTACTGGAGGATAGGACTCCAACATATCTTTTTTGAGGTGACATATTCAACTCGTACAAATGGTCAATGATATCCATATATGGATAGTCACATCATTGGGGTACAGGCAAAATAGAGGGAGAGACCAGCAAAGACTAGGCACAAACCACCCCATTGAGATGATCTGATAGGAGAGAAGCTCAGACCTGAAAGAGGAAGGGAATGGCTTGGACCATTGGAGCTTGGGATACATGAAATATTGGAGGTATGGGCGGATGGGAGGGTGGCTGGGAGGGATGGGCACGTGGGAGGGAAGATGAGTGGGTGGGTGGAAGAATGCCCTCCCCACTGCCTTGGCCCAAGGTAACTCTCCTGGTGTGGTCTGAGAGGCAGATTTAGTTCTCTGTTTTGAGGCGGCCGGGGGTTATAAAACCTCCGCTTGTGAAAGATTCTAAGGTCACCAAGGAGGACTCTTCCTGAGGCGGAGATTTGTGGGCATGGAGACTTAGCAGTTAGGCTTCTTTCTCTTTCCCTCCTGCAGCCTGGGCGGGATCGGCTGTCCCAGGGAGCCCATTTTTCATTTCCAGGGCAGAGCCGACTGTTGGCTCTGGGCAGGACAGGTTTGGCTTTAGGAGATGATGTATGATATCTAAGTGTGCTGCCTGGTTAGTAAATTATCCCCTGGATCTCTGGATGATGAGACATTTTAAACCACAGCCTACGGGCTTTGTGGAGCCTCTGCCTTCTGAATTTGCAGCAGAAATTGACCTTGAATGAACAGACAGTGTGCCTGCTAGGTGCCAGAGCTATGATGCTCACTGGTCTCTACCTAAGGAGGGGAAGGGAGGAACCTGGCCCTTAATGAGCACCTACTGTGCGCCAGTTAACATGTCTTTCTCCATTTACTCCTTCGCCACAGTCCTTCAGAGCAACTATTAAACAGACGAGGAAACTGAGGCTCAGGGAGGTTAAGAGACTTGCTGGAGGTAAGACTCTGGTTCATAAAAGACCTGGAATTTGAACTCAGGTGTGATTGACTGCCGAAGTCTGTTCTCTCTCCATTGAGTGACACACATCTGGACCAAGGGTTGGCAGTCATTTTCTGTAAAGGGCCATGTAATAAATATTTTAGACGTTGAGGGACATATGGGTTCTGTCATATGTACTCAACTTTGCCATTATAGCATGAGCTATTGATACTATATAAACAAATAAGCTTAGCTACATTCCAATAAAACGTGGACAGAAAGAGCCGTGGGCCAGGTTTGGCCTGAGGGCTGCAGTGTGCCAACCGTTGCTTTAGAATATCTGGCATGACAGTAAACAGTGCGTTGGCCCAAGTAACCGTGAGGCAGCCAGGTTTGCTTTCCAGAATGAAACTGATTCTCTTAGAAGAGCTAGGACTTGTGCAACTATCTGAGGGCCAAAGGAGGCAGGTGGCACGTTGCTGCCATCCCTAGAGGGTGACGAGGCTCTTTTCAGTGCTTTCCGACAACTAGATGTTGCTGCTTGGAGGAAACAGGGGAGACTTGTCCCTCTGGTGTAAACAGGAGGCTTGTGGTATAGACAGAGTTAAATGAGAGAGAACAACATTAGCGTGATTTTCTGCTGTTGTCACCTTCATAAATCTTGAGAAGTCGATTCTAAAGCTAATCATAGCAACATTTAAGAACATTATATTTTTAAAAGAAAACTTGTATTTACTGAATTAATATCACACAGGCAATATGTAGGAGGTAGTAGAGCATAGTGTGTAAGAATATTGCTTTGCAATCAAAAAGACTTGGGTTCAAGTCCCAGCCTGGCAACACACTAGCTGCATGGTCCTCAGCAGGTCGTTTAGGCTCTGAGTTTTGGTTTCCTGGGCTGTGAAGTGTTTAGAGTGAAGTCCTTAATCTTTCTCACTCATTAGAATCACCTGGAGGGAGAGCTTGTTAAATCGCAGATGGCTGGGCTCTCTGCCTAGAGTTTCTGAATCAGTAGGTCTGGGGCGGAGCCAAGAATTTGCATTTCTCACAAGTTCCAAGGTGATGCTGATGCTGCTGGCCTGGGGACCACGCTTCGAGAACCACTAGGTATCAGAATGCCGCATGTTCCAGGTTCTGACTATTTCCCAACAGACGCAACTCGTTGGATGAGGATCTGAGTGGAATTGGGAGGCAGGGAATTCCCACTGCATCCTCAGAAAGCACGGGGGTCGGGCGGGGGGCCTGGAGAATCTTCCAGCTTTTGAAGCAAAGTAAAACCATCCATGGCTATCTGGAGCGGCCCCTGGGCAGGTCCAGCTCTCAATAGTTGTGTGAGAGAAGCTTCTGGGAGGTTTGGGCAAAGCAAGAGAGAGGGACAGGGGCTTCCTTTTCCTGAGACGGGCAGGAAGTGTGTGTTTTCTTCTTTTACGACCAAAGACAGGAAGGAAGACATTTTACTCCCCGCAAAACTAGCCTCAGAGGTTGTGGGAGGATGGGGATAATACAGGTAAAGTGCTTTATAGCATTGTGGCTGGCCTATGGTAAGCTACCAGGAAGTATTAGTGATGATTATTTTGTGTATTGTAAAAAAAAAAAAACTATTGTTTCAGACCCATATATAGTGAAAGAGCCTCTTTCCTTCCTCCCCAGTTCTGTTCTCTGTTAGTAACCACCATTGACTATTTAGGGTGTATCTTTCAGGCATTTTCCTTATTGATACTCATAATTCATAATTCTAAATAATGACAAGCAGCCACCTAAAAGAGTTGGCATTTTCATGCTCCCTTCCTGGCATGGTTATCATCAGTCTTTTTGACCTTTTTATTGCCTAGATGAAAAAATATTTTTGATTAGCATTCATTCGGTTACTAGTGAGGTAGAAAAATATTTTCAAGTATTTATTGATGTTTTGCATTTTTCCCCCTTCCTGTGATTTAGCTGGTTATAACCTTTGTGCATTTTTCTTGCAGGCGGTTTTCGAACGCTTATCTATGGGTATCAGAAATAGTGGTTCCTTCCCTATCATACATGCTGCATTATTTTTTCTTCACGTTGTTGTTTTCTTTTGACTTGGTTATGGGTTTTTGTTTTTTTCTTACACAACAGAAGGGTTTTTTTTTTTATTGTTTTTCTTAGTTTTTATGTGGTGAGATTTGTCAGTATTTTGTTACTTTTTGGTTTCATGTCCCCATCAGAAAGGCTTTCCTCACTCTCATAAAAGAGTTGTTCCTTTTTTTCCCCTTGTACCTTTATGATTTCTTCTTTCTCCCCTCCCTCATTCCTTTATTTAATTTAAATATTTATTATATCAGGCACTTATTTTGATGTAAGGAGTGAAGTAGAGAGCTTGCTTTATTATTATTTTGTTCAAAAGTGATAGCTGGTTGTCTCCTTATCTTTTTTTTCCCCTCCCCAAAGCCCCAGCACATAGTTGTGTATTCTAGTTGTGAGCCTTTCTAGTTCTTCTACGTGAGCTGCCGCCACAGCATGGCTGCTGACCGACGGGTGGTGTGGTTCCGTGCCTGGGAACCGAACCTGGGCCACGGAAGCAGAGTGCGCTAATTTTAACCACTGTGCCGTCAGGGCTGGCTCTCCATATCTTTTATTGAATAATCCATATGTTTCCTACTTATAGAAAATGCAACCTGAATAATATATTCCCATGTATTTGGGGTCTAGTTAGCTTCTATTTCTTTGTCTTTCTATTGATGCAGTGGTACTATCTTCCTTTACTTCTGTAGTTATGATATGTTTTAATATCAGAGAAGGTTATTCCTCCATTACTCTAAAATTAGAGGTTTCCCAGGTATTTTTGCATGGTTATTCCGCTGGAAAAATTTTAGAATAATTTTGTTAAATGCTACCTAAAAGATCCTGTTTGGATTTCGGTTGGCTCTGCATTGGATTTATAGATTAATTTAGAGAACACAGACATTTTTACAATGTTCAGTCCTCTTATCCAAGCACAAGATAAGTTTTACCATTTGCTCTAATCTCTTGGGTTATGTCCCTCAGTGGGGTTTTACAGTTCCACCTTTTAGGTCTTGCACATTTCTTGTTTATTCCTACCTCTTTGTTTCTTTTGTAAATTGGATAAATGTTTCTAATATGTTTTCTAATTGGCTATTGCTGCTGTAAAAAGATGTGGTTTTTAGGTGTATATTTTATATCTGGCTCCCATACTAAAAATCTCTTATTAGTTCTAATAGTTTTCGGTTATGCCCTTGGGTTTTAAGATATACCATAATATCATCTACAAATAATGGTACTTCTATCTCCTCTCTTTTGATACTTAATCACTCTGATTTTTAATTTTTCTTTTGCTTGTGCTAGAAATTCCAGAATGAGATTAAAAAATAGTGGTAATAGAAAATATCCTTTCTCTTTTTCCTGATTCAGTTAAAATATTTCTAGGGTTTTATTAAGTATGATGACAGTTTACTGAGATAGGTGTTTTTTTTTTTAATCATTTTAAGCAACCAGTGTTCTAATACTAAGAGTTATTTTTTTTACATCAGGAATAAAGGTTGAGATCATCTGTGGTTTTTACCCCATTGACCTATTATTTTTCAAAAATGTGTGACTGAATTTTCAAGTGGGAAACCATTATTGTAATTAACTTTAATTGGTTATGGTTTATTATTCCTTTAATATAGTGCTGGATTTGATTTGCTAGTATTTTATATAGCTCCATAATCCCTTATCTAAAACCCTTTGGGTGAAATGTGTTTGCAATTCATATTTTATTAGAGTTTAGGAAGGTAATATGATGCATATACTGTGGATGTTATGTAATAACCCCAGTGGAGTCTGGGGAAGACCCTTTAATCAAACACATTAATATTTATGCAGCCAAACCTCAGAATGCACAGCTAAGTCAGATAAATAAATGCTAGAAACAGTCTCAGGTCAGGTGTGGCTGCTAAAGAGGTTTAGGTCAGGTTTTCTACTGTCTTAGGATGGGTTCCCAAGAGCAGACTGCAAGACAAGGATTCTGGTGGGCATGATTGATTGGGAAGTGTTCCCAAGAAAAGTGGGTGACGAGTGGACAGGTGAGACCAGGAAGAGGAGGAGGCCAGGAAAATCCCAGGGGAGGTGACTCTGGCTCCATTTCTCAGGGGAGTTGTGGAAACCATGACTCTTGAGCTGTCCCTATCGGGACAAAGGAGCTGGAGTGTTTATGCCCCTGTACTCTGCAGTCAGCAATGTGCCCGACAATGGATGAAGGTCGTGGGGAGGCGAAGGGAGCTTTGACAGCACAGGGCAATGCCACCAAATGAGTTAAAAAACCCCAGGTTTCAGAGCTTTTTCACTTTCAGAATTCTGGATAAGGCATTATGGACTTGCATGCGATATTGGCCTCAGTATCCCAAAGTAACACTGTTTTGTTGTTTCCATTGTTACCCTCTGATCAAGCTTGGTAGCAGGGTCTTACTAGTTGCTTAAAATGCACCGGGACCCCTCCCCCTTTCTCTCAGCTTTGCAGTAGTTTATGAAGCCCCCGGATCATCAGTTCTCTGAAGGTTCTTCAGAACCAGCCTGCAAAGCCACAATTTTTAGAGGTCAATTTTGACAAATATGTAAGTTTTAAAATAAGGGTTATTGATTTAGTCAAACAGGTTCTTGACTGTATATTTTCCTGAAAAATAGTGCCTTTCATTGCGATGTGGTTTCCTGGCAGAATTTCAGAGTAGTCTCTCATAAAATTTGCATATTTTTCATAACACACCATAAATGCAATTACTTATCTTTTCCCCTTTACGGAGAGTTAAGTTAAAGCAAAGATTTCGTCTAATTCATTGTTGTATCACCAATTCCTGACACTTAATAAGAGCTCAGTGAATATTTGTTCAATGAAAATATCAATGAGTGTGGCATATTCACTTTCTCACTTCCTAATTTTGCATATTTATCTTTTTTCCTTATCGCCAAATGTTTATCTGATTTAGAGTCTTTTGAAAAGAACAAGACATTACCTTTATCAATCCTATCATTAAAAACATTCTAATTCATTAAATACTTCTTTTAGATTATTAATTCATTTTTCTTTCTTTTTTTTTAAGCTTAGACGTTGATTGCTCAGTTCATTCATTTTCAGTCTAACTTAATAGGAAAATTCAAGGTATGCATTTTTGGTTGAATACAGCTTTGGCTTCATCTTGAAAGTGTTAAATGGTAGTTATTTCTTTTCTGTTTTTCTAATAAGTCTGTAATTATATTTTACTTCCTTTTTAATGTGATAGTTCAGCATTTTATTTTAAAGTTTTTGAGTGGTTGAGTTTTTAAATATCTTATCTTTCTTAACTAACTTCAAATTTTATTCCATTGTGATCATAGAATATGCCCTGTATGATTTAATCTTTGGGATTTATTTTTAGGTTTAGTTTTTGTAAATTCTTAAAATCAAAATTAATTTTTCTCTTCCTTTCTCCTTTTCTGTCCCCACCACACACCCACAAAACGTTATGAGAAATTTGAGCAGAGTTATTCCTTCCATCAAAATTGAATAACATGGATTAGGTTGCATTTGTTTAATTATTATGTGTGAGGTCTTTTTTTTTCTTTCCTTTTTTTGGGGAGGCAGTATGAAAATAAAGTAACATGTGATCCAGTTGACCAGCTCATTCAATTTTATAATACAGTTTAGCATAAAATAAAATAATGTCATTTTTCCTTTGCTGACTCCAAAGGAAGCATTCCAGGAGGAGCTTTTTCTCCCTGGCCCCATTTGCCTGTGTCCTGGGGGTTAGGCCCCTTACCGCCTGTTGGGACAGACCCACTGGAACCCAGAGAAATGGGAATTACTGGTGTGTAACTGCTGGCCCAGGGGTAGTGCCCATTATACATTTATGGTTCAGAGCAGATCTGATCCCTCCTCAGCTTCCAGACATGAGCATGAAGATTACTCCGTTAAGTTATGGTGATGCCATGTAAATTTTCAATAAATATGCCTTATCTGGGATTTCCCTCAACTGTGCGACCTGCTGTGAGTACGGAAAAGAGAGATGTGACACAGGAGATCAATTAACCTTGTTCAGTGGACTCCAAATTCAGTTTTCTTAAACTGTTACGAGCTTCTTTGCACTTTATCATTGGGCTTCACCCTCCAGGCACAACTACAGACACATCAGGCCTCAGCAGTTATCTTTAATTTTCTGGTTTTTGAACGCAAATTCCCTTCCTCCTTCCACAGGGGATCGTGGAGCACCTATAATGTTTAGAGGCAAAAACAAGGATGAATCAGACCGAACCCTTGTCCTTTAGAACGTATGTCGGAAAATTATAGCCTGGTGGCCAAACCCAGCCCCTTGGCCATGTCCAGCTTACCTCCTGTCTTTGTAAACCAAGTTTTATTGGAACACAGGCACACCCATTCTTTTGTGTATTGTGTGCATTTTGTGTTACAACGAAAGAGTTGAGCAGTCGCCACAGAGACCGTGGGGCCCACAAATTCTAGAATATTCACCATCTGGTCTTTTACAGAACAGTTTGCTGACCCCTGATGTAGAAAGTCAAGGTCTAGGCAGAGAGATGACATGGACCCCCAGATGCACTAAAGTACCTGGAAGCTCCAAGTGCTCCCGGTGAGGGTAGGGCCCATTTCCTGGGTGGTTTTGAGGCAGGAGGTATTCTTGCTGCCTCTCGGGTTCTTCTCACAGGGTGGCATGCTGGAGCAGCCTGCTCTGGTCTGGACAGCGGAGGGGCAGGAGTGCTCCGAGGGGCCTGGTCTCGCTTTCCAGGGGCCTCTTGGCTGAAGTTGGGTGCCCAAGCCCAGCCAACTGGAGAGTGCCTCTATTGATATTTACAAAGTGCTTAGAAGAGTGCCTGGCACAGAGAAAGTGCCCTACGAAATAAGTGAAAGCCTTTGAGGCCAAGGGGGCCCCTGGTCAAGGTCAGTGGCAGCTTCATGTGCCCCCTTTCTTGCCCAGACTTACGGGATCTCTTCCAGCAGACCCCACCCTGTGCCAGAGCCTCCTCTGGTGGAAGTGAGGGATGTGGGAGGGTGAGTGTCTCCTCTTCCTCCTAACCCACTTCTTTAGCTGTGGGGCTGGGTCTATGTGCTTCTTAGAGCTGGATGAACTTGAACAATGACGTGGTAAAATGGTAATAATAACAACAACAGTAGTAATGAGCAAACTCATTATGAGTAACCATCATTCACTGAGACTGTCTGTGCCATTGGCTTTGCCTGCGTCCGGGGTTGGCTTGCAGGCCGAATCCAGCCCATTGCCTCTGTTGTATATAACGTTTTATTGGAGCACAGCCACATATTGCCTGTGGCTGCTTTCATGCCACCACAGCAGAGTCCGGTAGCTGTGGCAGAGACCATATAGCCTGCAAAGTCTGAAGTAGCTGGTACAGGGCCTATACAGAAATAGTTTATTGGCCTCTGGCCTACATTTTCTTATTTAGTCCTCCCACACCCGCTGTGAGGCAGTACTGCCATTAGCCCATTTTATAGATAGGAAAGTGGGGTGAAACGGCTTGCCCACATAGCAGAAACTCCGAGTCCTCATCTCTAAATTGGGGATAAGACTTTCTCTCCCCTCCTTTCCAGATTGCTCAGAATTGTGGGTGTGGAGGTGTTTTTGGAGCGGAGTGGTACAGGCAGACGGGAGAGTCACGGGCGGGGTCAACAGTGTGGAGATATCTGGCCCCCATTGGCACAGTGAGTGGGCCAGACTGGGGGACCTGTGAGGCCCTTCCAGCTCTGATGGCTGAGTTCCAAGCCAGGGTGCCAGGGCCAGGGAACATCTGTGCTCCGGAAAGATGCTCAACAAAGCAGAGGCAGAGGTAAAGATGGTGTGGTGGGTGTGCCTTAGGTAGGCTGTCGGGTAGGGGGCAGAGCCCACAAACCCTCGCCTTGAATCTTAGCTTCCCTCTTCCAACTGTGAGGCTGGGGGCATCTTCCCTACCTCCCGTGAGCCTCAGTTTCATGCTTTGTAAAATGGGGAGAATAGTATGAAAGCCATCTTTCTTTTCCCTGGCCCCCTATTTCACAGGGAGGTGGCCCTGAGGTGGCAGGCGTAGGTGGGGGCTGGGTGGTGCGTCTGAGGGGCTACCTTCGGATCTTGCCTGGGCAACAACAGAAAAGACGGTCCCCTCTGTGTACTTGTTCCAACACCAGGCCCTTAGCAACCAGGGAAGTCTGCTAGAGACCAGCAAGTGAATCCAGACATCCTCCCTCCACCTTCCCTTCTTCTGTATGCTGGATCTGCTGAGCTCCTTGTAGATTTGGGGGTAAAATTACCTTATTAATCTTTCTTTTGTAAATACCACTGTGAAAGAAGGAGATTTTGCATTCACTCATCTTTTCATTATTATGGTAATAGCTTTCAATTTATAACTAATTAGCATTGCTCCCTCCTAACCTGGCCTTTATTATGAGAAGCCAGGGAGGGATCCAGGAGCTGAGGCACAGCAGGTGGGGGTGCCTGTGCGGATGGTGGAGCAGTGCCCTGTGGCAGCTTCTGAGGGTGTGATGATGCCTTCGTTCATGGGTCCTGGTGGTGAAGATGCTAGTTCCCATCCACCTGCACGCTGGGGCTCAGGCTTGGCTGTCCATCTCTCAGGAGGAGATTGGCACATGGTGGGAGGAGGTGGCCAGGGCAGGGAAGCATCCACAAGTCACCCTTTGAGAGGACCAGGAGAGAGACACTGAGATGTTCCAAAGGGAAAAAGGAAGGCTCAAGGGGACATAACTCTTGTCTTCAAAATAACTGTCACGTGGATCTGTACTTGTTCTCTGGGTCCCCAAGGAGAGAGCCAAGAGAAATGGGCAGTGGTTACCAGCAGGCAGATTTGGATACAATATGAGAAATGTGCCCACCGTTGTTGTGATGTTCGTAGGTATCTGAAAATAGGGCTGTCTTTTTTGGGAGGTCTCAGGTGCCCCTCTACAGACAACCACACACACACTGCTAGAGACGTTCCAGTTAATTCGAGTTTAAAGACACAATGGCCTGGCATGAATTTTATAGATGGAAGTTGGGCCTGAGAATCCCCAGGGCCCCTGTGCTTCTGTACCACGCAGCAAGACGGTGTGTTAGGGGAAGGTGACTGGGAAAGGAGCTGGATATCTGGCTGCAGCTATTATGCTTTTATTTTTTATCATTATCACAGAATATGTGCCTCACTCTTTCCTGGCAGGCTCATGTAGGCCAGTGTCCTGAAATGAGAAGACTTGAAAACATAGGAGGAAGGGGAGGGAATTCCATAATGATATGCACAGATCCTCTTTGATCTCAGGCATGATTCAGAGCACAGGCCCTCCTGCTCTGTAGGGGAGCTCAGATAAGAGATTCCAATTTCCCTGTGGACTTTTCCGGAACTACAGAGTCATTAGCTTTTCCCTGTTTGTCAAGTAAACATAAACAGCTACAAAAATGGTCTCCCTTCTCCCTTCTGGATTAATTAAATACATCCCCCACCCTCCTCCGATTCATTAGATTTATTTGCCACTGTTTTTTCTATGAAAAGATTTGGGACTGTGGGTGAGGGGCATGGAGTAAGTTTGGATGGTCATCGAGGCAGTGATGCTCCAAAGCAGCCCCTTTTCAACACTGTCCAATAGAATGTTCTGCGATGGTGGACATGTTCTATACCTGATCTACTCCAGATGGCAGCCACAATAGCCACTAGCCACGTGTGATCACTGAGTACTTGAAATGTGGACAGTGCAATTGAGGAACTGAATTTTTAGTTTTATTTATTTCTGCATTGATGGAGGTCCAGGAGGAAAGAACAAAATTCTGGATTAACTGCATACAGGTTGTGTGATCTCAGGCAAGGGACTCAACTTTCTGAGTATTAGTTTTGTCAAGTGTAAAATGGGAGTAATAATGGAAGTGATGCATTTCCTAGGGCCTGGCACATAGGCACGTCTCATGCATAGTGCCTGGGCTTATTTTTGATTATTCCTTCCCAAGTCTCCTATCTCCTACTGGCCAGTCTTCCCTGAGCCAAACTTTTGCTCCCTCCAAGGCAAGCTCAGTCTTGGCTAGGGGCAGAGAAGAAGGTCAAGAAGGAAAGCCTTGTGGTTGGGGAGTGGAGCTGCCTGATGCAGAGACTGTGACAGATTGAGGTGGATTTCAGCATCTTGCTGCTCAGCCCCCAGATGTGTTTGAGAACTCAGGAAAGGGTGTTGGAGAGTCTTATCCAGAGTCCCGTGGGTCGTCCCTTTGATTGGTCTGCAAGGAGAATGTGGACTTCTCAGGCAGACACGGCTGAAGTTGAATTTCAGTCTGATTCCACTGTCACTTGGGTAGATAGTGTAACCTCTCTGAGCCTCAATTTTCTTGTCTATCATAATAGGACTTGCTACAAAGAGTTGTGTGAGGAGTAAATGATATAATACAAGTAAATTATTTAGCACACTGCCTGGCCCACAGTAAGTGCTGAATGAGTGTTAGTTGTTGTCCTGTGTGAAGGGTACAGGGGATGCTGGCATCTGCCTCCCAGGTTCCTTCTTCAGGACTCAGTCACTCATTTCCCAGTGTTTGCCTCAGCTCACAGCTGAGTCCCTTCCCCATAATTGCCCTCAGTGCAAGGGAGGTAACTTTCCCGAGATTACGCCCCTTTCCTGGGGCAGCCCATAGCCAACGACTGCTGGATGTGAGGGTACGAGCATCTGATACCCTTGCCTCAACTCGGAACAACTCGGATGGGCCATCCGAGGCTTTGTATTATCTGGATGATCAGCTGAGGCCTCTGTTGTGACTGCATAGCAACTGGACTTCTCCTCTGCCCCATCCTGCTTCCTTCACTTCTTTACAAGAGCACTCCCTGTTAGACCTCCTGCAAGCAAATCTCATCTCCTTCTGAGTCAGTTTCCCAGGAAAGCTGATCTAAGATGGATATGTGCTTTTCTCCTTCCATTTGAGATTTGCTGTTCTAAATGTTCTGATTTCATTTTGTCCAGAGTGAACTCCATTCTTTCTGACTTCAATACCCAGCCACACCCCCTGCTCCACATCGCCTCCCATGGCAGGAAGACCCTTTCACTTCCCTGCTTAAGAGCCTCTGTTTGTTTCTCCATAATCCTTGAGGTTAAGTCAGAGCTCTTTGGCATGGTCCTCCAAGTTCTTTCCAACCTGATCCCAATGGATCTGTCTAGAATCCTTTTATCTAGTTCCTCATCTGTCCATCCTAAGCCCCATCCTCACTGGACAACAGAGTTATGTTCATGTCATTGCATATGCCATTGTTCTCTGCCTAAAATGTCCTTTCCCCATTTTCTGCTATAGGAATGCCATTTCCTTTCTTCCCTGCCAGGAAAACCCCAAGTCTTCCCCTCAAATTCAGCTCCTATGTTAAAGTCATTCAGTCAGCCTTATTTATTTATGGAGCATTGGCTATGCTGAGTATCTCTATAAAGTCCTCCCTCTTCCCCGGTAGACGACATGGAGATAGAAACTCCCTCTTCCAAGCTCCTGATGCATCTTGTTACAACACTCGCCACAGTGTATCAAAATGTATCTATGTAACATCACTGCCGTCCCATCATGTGTGTGTCTTATCTGCACTTCCTGCCCAAACCGCTGCCTGCCACATAGTAGATGCTCAATTCACAAAAGGTCCCCCCGGGGACCGGCCCGGTGGTGCAGTGGTTAAGTGCACATGTTCCACTTCGGTGGCCCGGGGTTCGCTGGTTTGGATCCTGGGTGCGGACATGGCACCACTTGGTGAGCCATGCTGTGGCAGGCGTCCCACATATAGAGTAGAGGAAGATGGGCATGGATATGAGCTCAGGGCCAGTCTTCCTCAGCAAAAAGAGGAGAATTGGCAGCAGATGTTAGCCCAGGGCTAATCTTCCTCAAAAAAAAAAAAAGGGTCCTCAGTTCTTAGACGGTACTCAATTCATAGAAGGTCCTTAATTCATAGTAGGTGCTTGATAAATAGTATAGGGGGAAAAAAGAGAAAAGGGAAGAAGATATTTTAGTTAGGATATGCTGATTATGTTTCAATAATAAATGATCTCCAATAATAAATGGGCCCAAATCTCAGTAAACTGCAACTACAACAGTTCATTTTCATATATGCTACCTATCCATCAGGGGTTGGCTGTGGCTTTATACTCCATGGCCTTTAATCTGCTACTTTGGCCAATGGAACAGCCTCTGCCTGGGAAATAGGTGGTCTGTGGCACAGAGAAAACCATGAGCTGGATCTTAAGCAAATGACACATGACTGTCCACATTTAAGGGGCCAAAGTAAGTCACATAGCCACTCCTGAGTTCAATAGGATGGCGATGTATCATCTTCCATAGGAAAGATGCCAGAAACCACATGGCCAAGCCTCCTACCACCAGGACAGGGACAGGGATGTCTAATCTTCCTCCAGGGAGAACCACTCCAAGTCACATGGCCAAGCCTAATCTCAGTGGAGTGGGATGAGGTAAACCTGTGCCAGTAAGTTTTTTGAGCAATAATACAAAATACCACAGAATGAAATGGAGAACACAAGTGGTATTCCAAACTCACTGCCCAAGGGTCTTTTGGAGTCAGTTTGCAGAATGCATGGCCATTGAAGGTAGGAGGATGAAGTGCTACATGGTGCATCTGATTGGTTTCTGGAAACTTCCATTCTTGGGTGTGATGCCAAAATCTTTGCTGCTGATGCTAGTGATGAAAGCCGAAGCACTTCCAATCACGGCCGCCCACTGGTGGCCTGTCTGCATGACTTAACTGTATCTCACAAACAGTCGGGGGACCATGGAGACACTTGATGGACGGCTGCTCCATGTAATTTCTGGGCCTGTAACTTGTTTGGAGCTGTCAGGGCCAGACAGCATGACTACTGTACCATCATGGCTTTGAAAAATGCCCTTTTAAAGACTTGTTTCAATCAGTCACAAGACGGAATAAATTGTGGAAGGAGCTGAGAATCCTGGCAAGACAGATCTTGTGGTTGGAGACGGAATTCAAAGCTTGCACCTCTGTGCAGACAGCTGCGAGGAGGCCCTGATGGATGACTGCCCTACTCTCATCCGTTCCTGCTCTCACCTGAAGATGCACAGCTCTGTCGAGTGGGGGAATCAAAGGGGTTATGCATCGAGGAATGACTGTGAGAAGCCTGACCCTATATCTTCCTGCCTCTCTGGACCCTCTTGTACCATCCACAGCCTCGTTCTTGCTCAGTTTCACTTATTCCCCCTAGCCTGGCCCTGATTTCAGTTCTCTTCTTGCTCTCAGATTTAGCATTTACTAGAGCTTTTCTCAGGCTCAGCCCTTGCTGCTCCTAAGGCATTTGAATCAGATTGGACTCATTCTGCCTTCAGCCCCTAGGGATCTGTACCTTGCCTTAGGCTGTAGGATGTTTAGGCCAAAGGAAGTAGCACTCAGCATCTCCTTTGGTGGTCCAGGACTGCTCTCTGGTGCTTCATCCTTAGGGATACTTCATGACCCCAGCTTGTCTCCCTTGAAGTATCCGACCTCTGGAGGGAAGACCATGGTGCTGAGGTCACTTTGAAAAGGGATCGATTTTATTACACTCAGTTCCTTCTTTCAGGACTAGGATAAACCATGAGTGATGACAGTGCAAGATGGCGGAGGCTTCCAGAACTCCATTGAATAAGAGGGTCTTTTGCTTGTGATGATCTAGGGAAGTTCGGGTGTGGGGTTTGTTTCTGGGGAAATACCGCTGTGTATCAGTTCAAAGGACAAAGCAAGGGTGAAAGGGAAAATCCAAGAAGGAATACTTGTGTCCTACAGCATCTGAAGGAGCCTGAGGGCTGTCGTGTGGAGGAAGGACGGCAGCTCGTAACCAAGTCTGTGTGTGGTGGCAATGGGGCATGACGCCTGTTTTCTGTTGGGCTCAATGGGTGGTGCAGGAATGGGTAGGATAGTTAAAAAGATGTAGCAATAACTCTTGTTGCTTTAGGATTTGAGGTTTTTCTTCCCTTTTGTGTTTCATTAAAAACAAAGATATTAAATCAGAAAATTCTGGCCTATATCACATAAAGACCTTTCACTGTTCTTTTAACACAGAAATCACTGTTTCATAAAGAGATGGACTATATTGGGATGGAATGAGGAGGGGCCGTGTGCTGTCCTTTGGAAGTTCAGAAAAGGGACAGATCCTGCTCTTTTATTCCAGAAAGTATCTTGCCGCTCATCTCTTGACCAGAAATTGGCAACCGAAATGCTGTCGGGGCTGCGTAGAGAATTTAAGTGAGTTATGTATGTAGTTAGTATATTAGTTTCCTAGGGCCATAACAAAATGCCACAGACTGGGGGGCTTAAAAAGCAGAAATTTATTTTCTCACAGTTCTGGAGGATGAAAGTCTAAGATCAAGGTGTCGGCGGGTTTGTTTTCTTCCCTCTCCTTGGCCGCCAGACGGCCGCCTTCTCGCTGTGTCCTCATATGCTCTTTCCTGTGTGTGCATACACACCTGGTGCCTCTCTGTGTGTCCGAATTGCCTCTTCTTATAAGGGCGCCAGTCAGATTGGGTTAGAGCCCACCTTAACGGCCTTATTTTAACTTAGCCCCTCTTTAAAGGCCCTGTCTCCAAATACAGTGACATTCTGAGGCACTGGGGGTTAGGGCTTCAGCATATGAATGTTAGGGGACATAATTCAGCCCCTAACAGTTAGGCAGGACAGAACTGTACTCTGGAAAACTGAAACACCCACCTGGAGTGACACCTGTTCTCCTGGACAGGCACCTACTGTGTACAATCCCCTCGCCAGCGATGAATCCTTCATAGAAGGACAGCATAGAGTCCTTCCAGCGAGGATGCCCGGAGTGGGAAGGGGACTGGATCCAAATCAAAGGAGGGGATACTGAAGTATGGGGAGTGGGCTGCCTCAAGGAGAGAAGACTGGAGAGGACATGGGGTTACCAATAAAATTTTGACAGGCTGCCATGAGAATGTTTGTGTGTTCCTGAAAGGTGTTCTGGGATGGATAGGTAAAGTCCTGGGAATCAGATTTTAACTCAGCCTAAGAAAGGAACCTTTGAATGGTCAGAGATCTCTAAAAATATTATATATTGTTCCAGAACAATGTCCTGGGCACAGGACACGTTTAGGGAGGACCCCAGAGTGGGGATGTTGCATAGAGAGTTCCTGTCTCACCTGGGGACTTAGGCTACTTGTTGTGAAGGTGTCTCCCAACCCTGGGACCATCTCTATTTCCAAGTACTTTGTAAACAAGTACCACACAAGCCAAAGTGTGGCTAAGATTTTCACCATCAGTGTAAAAGGTTGGCTACTCTCTGAAAAATAGGTCCCCTGGCTCATTGAACTTTTTGATACAGTTACAATATCTAGTTTGCAAGTGCATTCAAGTGGTCCTCGAGAGGCTGTGTGTGGGCACGTGCACGAGCCAACTGAGATCTATCTCGAACCCTTCTTGCTTTATACCTGTTTGCTGAGTGAAAGCATCTAATAAGTGTCAGGCATGGTGAGCAAAGGATGTATCCCACTAGAGGCCCACGGTCTGGCGGGAGAGCGGGTCTCCCTGTAAGTGAGGGTCTCCCTGTAAGTGAGGCGTCTGTGGATACAGGTGCCAGCGAAGGTTCTGGGTTCACAGAAGGTGCGGCTGTGTTGGTGGGAAGGCATTGGAGAGGTGGGAGTGTTTGAATGATCTTTTAAAGAGTCTTTAAAGTTTCAGGGTGTCAAAGAAGAGCAGCAGGCACAAGATGTCGGAGAAGAGAACGTGTCCTTGAGCTTCGAAGCAGCCCAGCGAGGCTGCAGAATCGGTTCTCCCGGGGGTGGGTTGGGAACTGAAGCCGGAGCGGTTGGCGGGTGCGAAGCTGGGACAAGTCTCGTACGGTAATGCGGATGTTCTGAGAAGGGCCTCTTTCCCAGTGCTTGGGGTCTGACGCTGGACACGGGGCAGGACAGCATTTCTATTAAAATCTATAATTTTATTATGAATACCACTCCACTTGAGCGTAATCATATTGCATATTTGATTCACGTGGGAATGTTTTGGAGGCGTTGTTTACCGCCTTTAGTAGTAACACTGATGCTACATACTGATAGTGCTGGGGCTGTGTGCCAAGCCCCGTGATGAACAGCATCCATGGACTGTCTCAGTTAATCCTTGTGACAACCTTATAAGGCAAGCACTAATAAGGCAATAATACAATATAATAATAATATAATAAAATATATTATAATAATATAATATTATAATATATTATAATAATATAATAAACCTTATAAGGCAATGCCCCATCATACAGAGAGCTTAAGGAACTGTGGCAGAACTGGGCTTTATTCCTAGGAGCTGGAGCCTGTGGTCATAACCACTGTGCCCACTCTCCAGCTCCCTACACCATGATGCTGCAAGGACTGTGGCTTGTGGAGCCTGCTGCTCCCTGGAGCCTCATCCACTGACAGGCAGCAGAGCCGAGGTGCTGGGTGATCCAGGGGCATTGAGCATCCTTGGGAACAAAACGTGAAGGAAAATAATCCATATTTACCAGAATGTGTGTCTCTCTGGGGAAGCTCTGTAGGGTGGAAAGGGACACTTTGATAGGACATCTGGGGTAGAGGGTGAGGCCAAGAGGAGACTGCAAATAAGAAGAAATAGCCTTTAAAGCTGCATTTTAAGCAGAGGGGTCAGGGCAACTGCAGGGCCCTGCTGTAGAGTGAGGGATGCGGGTTTGGCCTGGAGCTCAAGAGTGCTGGAGGGGAGGGGTGGGGAAGAGGAGGGGAAGGAGAGGGGCCTGTGCTCAGCAGCTCTCTGCCTCTTTAAATAAACAGTGACAAAAATTTAAAGAACGTCGGTATGAAGAGCTGACAAGTAGCCGGCCAGGCTGCGATACCCATGTGTCTCAGTTCCTCTTAGGATGGCAGGTGATGCAACGAGGAGGTAAAATGGACTTTCTGGGACTCGTGTGAGTAGAAAAGCAGGCCAGTGTGGGTAGCCCATTTGGCCCCCAGAAGAGCATCCCTTGGTTTGTTGTCAGAAGGGGACAGACACTTGGTTTTCCTCCCTGTGGCTCAGCCGTGGACCTGGCACCTCTTCCCTGCATGCAGACAGTGCACAGGGCAGTGTGAGCCGTGTGCCGCAGCCACCCCTTTGTGGGCCAAGTGCAGTTCTCCATCTGGAGCATGCAGCCAACAAGCACTGGGAGGATGCTTCAGGTCACGTCAAAGTCATGATACAAAATAGGTCAAAGTTATTCAAGCAACAGAAGCTGAGAAATCCATCCTGCTTGGGAAGCCGGCTCACTTCAGAGGTGTAGGGCAATCTTCCTACAGGGCCAGGGCTGGTCCTGCAGACTCAGTGTTGCGGAGATCTCAGTAATCATCAGGAACAGAAGTGGTTCTCATCGTGCAATTATTGACATCAAGGTCAAAGTATCATTTCTCTTTCTTCCAGAAGGGACAGGCTGCAGGGTTGCAGGGGTCCACCCTTTGCTGTGAGGGCCTTTGTTCTGTGCCGTCTTGCTGTGACTGAGCATCCTTAGTACCCTTGGCCATCAGAGAGTCCAGTTACATCCCGGTCTTACCTGTAAGTAACCTCCTCATGGGTCTAGTGTAGCCACATTGCCAACTTTTCAGAAATGGGCCCCAGCTAGGCAGAAGTCAAAGTCCGGAACTGCTCACCTCCTGACATCTCTGCTCCCATGACCTGGCCTGCTCTTGCCCTTTCTCGCCCAGCTCCGATACCCACCCCATCTGAGGCTCGATGCCACATGACTTTTTGGGGAGACACTAGAAGGCCATACGTGCAAGGCTTATTTGCCTTCCTTGTGTTGGGGGACTTCTGTGGGAATCTCCCTCCAAGGCAAATATTGGACCCATTGACCCCCGTTCCAAAACTTTCCAAACTTTGTGCTACCCACTCCATCATTAGTGCACTGAGCATTCACAAAGTTTGTTCCCATAAATTGTCTCATAAGGTTGCTCTGCTAGTTGCTTATCCAATATCCATTCTTGCCTTATTTCTCACTAAAAAAATCCTGAATTTGTTGGATAATGTGTTTAGCTTAAAAGTGACGTTTCCCAGCCATCTTTGCAGGGTGAGTGGCCATGTGACACAACTCTGGCCAAAGAGATAGAAGAAGCTGTTGGGCGAGGCTTCTGAGAGAGCCCTCACAGGAAGGCCAGTTCAGCTCCTTCTTCCTGACTGGAACAGTGACACCATGCTGAGGTGGAGCAGTCACCTGTGACAATGAACAAACCATGAAGATAAGAGAATTGCAGAGTCTCAGCCTGACAACCTAAGCCTTTGACTCAATGCTGGCAGTCATTTTTTTCTGTATCTCTCATTATGTGATAAAAACAAAACCCTAATTGTTTAAGCCACATTATTTTGGTTTCTGTTACAGCTGAGTGCAGCTGTTAAGATTTATATCTAGTAACATTGCTTCTCTTATCTGAATCCCCTGTCGGCATCTCCTCTGTTAGCCACAGAGTGGCTGGGACCAGCTAGGACTCCTGAGATGCCCCCTGCCCCCAACACACTTTCCCACATCCAGGGGCATCTGAGTAGAGCAGACCAGGGAGCCTGCTCACCTGGCCTGGTCCGCTGCCTTCTGGGAGGATGACCTACTCCATTCAACTGAATTCAAAGTCCATTCTTGGATTGCAAATACTGGGTGGGCTCCAGAGTGGGCTTTTGGCAAAAGTGAGCAGCCTCTTGCCTTTGAAGGAGTGATCCTAACCTAAGGGGAAAATGCAGAATTTCCTGTAGCCACAGCATCAGCTATGACAGCTGCAGTTCCTTCAACTAACTGAGCTAAGGGGTCTTTAGGGAGGGTCCTCCTTTGGACCTCATTCCGGATCTGGACTTGGCAGAGGCGAGGTTTACATGGAGAAGTGTTTCCTCTCTGTTGGCTTCATCAGATCTTATAGTCTCCTTTGCGTAGATATTTACTGTATATTCTTGATTTCACTGGTGCTCTGGGTAAGCATTTTCTGCACAGTATCTTTGAATGTGGTGCGGTCAGTGGCCTGGGGTACCTTTGCTCATCTTCAGGTCTGGTGTTTGAATGGACACGGGCTGTGCTGTGCAACAGACCTAGTGCAAATCTGGGTTCTGTCATTTAACCCTGAGGGGGTGCCTAAGATTCTTCAGTAAAATAAGCATCATCATCCTTAAGAGGACTATTTTGAAGACAGGAGATATAGAGGCTTAAAAGTACAAAACATGAAGTAGGCATTTGATACCTAAATGGCAAACCAATCTAGCTTTGGGTCAAGATGTGTCATCGTTCTTTGAAAAGCACAACACATAATTAGCTTTAATTTAATTACGAATAAATGTATGCCATGAGGCTCCCCCATGAGAGAACAGCATCTCAGATTCCCAGCACATGTACGCAGGCTACTCTCATCCGTCAGAAGGGCTGGTGGGCGCATTGATTTTAGGTAGAAAGAGTGCCTGCCATGTTCAAAACTGTCCTATTTCAAATCATGGCTGCTGAATACTTTTCTTTTTTGTTTTAGAAGTATCTTTTCTTCTATGAATATGGAAGTAGCAGGTAGTTATTGTACAAGTATAAATAGTAGCATAATGCCTAAAGGGAAAGTGAATCTCCCATAATTCCTCCCTCTCCCCATCCAACCAGTGTAGTCCGTTTATGTACTTCCAGTCTTCTTCCTGTACATATAAACACACGTGCACACACACACTCACACTCACAAACTCACACATGTATTTTTATAAGGGATCATAATATCTATATTTTCTACATTTTTTCTTTTGAATGCATTTCCACAATAGTTTACATAGATCTATCTCATTCTTTTTATTGGCTGTATTGTATTCCACTGCCTGGATGTACTGTAATTTACTTAGCACTCAGTTGTAGGGCATTTAGAATGTTTCCATTTTTTTGGTCTTTCAAACAATGTGGTGATGAATGACCTTGTATCCATATCTATGTATTTTTGTAGGATAAATTTCTAAGCATGGAATTAATGCATTGAAAGTAATGTGCATTTGAAATTTTGATAAATATTGGCAGATTCCTCAACAGGAGATTGTAGCAATGTCTACTCTCACCACTTCTGTGGGAGTTCCCAGCTCCTTAAACTCTGGATGACAAAGGATATTTAAACTTTGCTAATCCAATGGTTGATAAGTGATGACTCATAGTTTTAATTGCAGTTTTGAATGCTTGTGAGTTTTTTGCCTTTTTTATTGTTTATTTGCCTTGTGTAAGTTCTTCTCCATAAATTGCTTATTCAAGTCCTTCATCCATATTTTCTTTTATTACTAGACTTTTTTGTTGCTTGATAGGCACTCTTTACATTTTAGGGACATGAACTTTTTCTCATATAGATTGTAGATGTTTTCTCTCATTTTCCATTTGTCTTTCAATCTTGTTTATTGTTATCTTTTGCAATACAAAACCTCTTTTTTTTTTTTTAATGAAATCAGTCAAGCTTTCCCTATGGGAGTTTCAAGTCATGCTCAAAGTGGTCTTCCCATCCTTCAGATCGGAGACACACTCCTGTATTTCCCCCAGAAGTTTTATGGTTTTATTTTTGCATTTAATTATTTAATCCATTTGTAACTTATTCTGAGTATAGTGTGATCTGGGGATCTAATGTTATTTTTTCCAAATCACTTAGCTAATTGTGAATGTTGTTTTCAGAAAAAGAATGATCGTGGAACCATTGGGCTGCCTTTATTTCCTAGCCCTCGGAGTGTGTGAGAGGAAGTTAGCTCTTTAAACAGATAACGCAGTGGAAGGAAAGGACACTGGACTGAAAGTTAGATGTCCTGAGTTTGAATCAGCCTGTGAGCCCTTGGGAAAATCACTCAACCTCTCTGAACTGAAGTTTCTTCTGTTGCAGAAATAATCAGACCTAAGATGGAGTGTAGGATTAAATTAAACCCAGAGGGTGATAGCCTCTGGCACATCCACAGCTGTTAGACAAATCCTTTCTGCTTCACTTTTCTGGTTGCCATCTTGAGAAGGCCACGTGGAAAGTGAATTGCCCTGTCCTGGGGAATCTGGGTCCTCCCCAGCCTCAGTGCCTCCAGTTCCTGCCAACAGGCTTCCTCTGCTGGGGTTTGCCCCTCACCATGCTCCTGTCTTCCATCCATGGTGCGAGACTCTAACATCAGCCAGCTGCCTCCTCCCCTCCCTCTGGGACACAGGGCATTTATTGCTCAAGCTGGGTTTGACAGGAGTGCTGGCAGATGGTGGTGGATCTGGAGGTCTGAGGCAGGACAGAG
This sequence comes from Equus asinus, assembly GCF_041296235.1. Taxonomy (NCBI): domain Eukaryota; kingdom Metazoa; phylum Chordata; class Mammalia; order Perissodactyla; family Equidae; genus Equus; species Equus asinus. Next base: position 33,732,236 of record NC_091804.1, on the reverse strand, counting down.
TTTGGAGCTCCTCCCTCTGAGTCCTGCTTTCCTGCCAGGAGGAATCCTGTCTGTCCTTCCTTTGTCCTCCTGGCGGGGCTCAGGCTTGGTGGGTTGGCCACAGGTGCAGGCAAGGTGAGGAGAGACTAGGAGGGTGAGAAGGGAGGGAGAGAGAGGGACTCAGGGAACCACAGGGAGAGATAGAGAGGGCTATAGAGATCCAGGGAAGAAAGAGAGACATGGGGAGGGGAGGGAATGTCAGAGGAGGGAGGGAGGAAGAGAGAGAGAGCACGGGCAAGACTGATGTGGGCAGAAAGAGAGAGAGAGACACAGTTGCACAGAAATAGAGAAAGGAAGAGAGGAGTGGAGAGGGATAAACACAGGGGAAAAGAGAGCAGAAGAGACAGAAAGGGAAATGCAGAGAAAAGGAGCAGGACCCCAACAGAGGCTTCCCCTCCAGTGCATAATTTAAGGGGATGCCAAAAAACTCAATAATCAAGATAAATAATATTTTAATGCAGTATTAAAAAAAATCAAATTGGCACACTACAGACCGCAGGCTGGCCACCTGCTCTTGTAAATGAGGTTTTGGAGCAAGATGGCTGCGGTGAGGCGAGGCAGGGGGTGCTACAAGTGCAGGGTCAGACCCCGTCTTTACGCAGATTTTTTATTCTTTGTTCATCCTGGATTTTCTTTGCATTAATTTTGATTTTTAAAAAATATTGCATTAAAGTAATATTTATTTTGATAACTGAGTTTTTTGGCTCCTCTCTAAATTTGTACCTTACCGACCTCACCCCAGTTCCTGCCCTGGAAGGGAGAAATAGAGAGGAACGTACCCTGGGGGAATGAGAGAGAGAACGTGAGAGCCTGATGGGAAAGAGAGAAACATTAGAGGAGATAGGTGGGGAGAGAAATCAGACGTAAGAGAAAAAGAAGAGAGAGAATGAGAGGAGAGGAAGGGAGGGAGGCTGCCTTAAAGCTGTTATGGAAATGAGCAAAGAGGGCCAGCGAGAGAGAGCCCTGGTAGGAGAGAGGAGGGGAAGCTGAGGGAGGCAGAGGGGAAGGAAAGGAGAGACTGATGCTTGGAGAGAAAGGAGGAAGGCAGATGAGAAGACAGAGGGAGGGGCTAGAAGGAGAGGGAGAGCGGCCCAGGGGCCTGGGGAAGAGGCTGGCAGGAGGGAGGCAGTGAGAAGGGTCCTAACTAAATCAGAGGCTGCTGGCAGAACAGGAAACAGCCTGGGCAGCGAAGTCTGCCAGCTGAGGCTCAGCACTGCCCGAGGTTTTAGAGGAAATGCAGGGATGAGAGGAGAGGAGGCTGTGAGGGCAGCTGTCCCAATGTGGCTCTTAACCTCCTCCCTACCCCGGGCACTTTGCTGATCTGCACACCCCCTTGGACAGGAATTAAGAGTGGAAGGGGCAGGGGGCTGTTGGCTCTGACAGTCCTCAGGAGGAGCAGGGGACCCTTTCAGCTTGGGGATGGGCCTAGACTCTGGCGAGGGGACATCTCTCAGTGCTGGTGTGGGATGACTTCTTTTCTTTTTTGGGGGGAATATTTAGTGTGCATTTATTTATTCTGCACACCTTTCTGATTTGGGTATAATTCCCCAGGCCCTTTCCTTTATCATACATTCTCGTCTCCAAAGGAGTCTACTGACAGGTGACTCACGGGAGTCGCAGACCTAGGGAGGTTTGTAGTGGTTGTCCTCAGCTACAGGTGGGAACACCAACCCCTGGAAGAGTGACGTGACTTGCATGGTCACTTGTAAGTGGCAGAGCCTGTGGCCCAGCCCAGGAGGGATGTTCCACAGCCCCACAGTCAACTCATATTCAGTGCTAGAGGTCTGCCAGGCTGTAGCACATGCCATATGCCAAGGAAAGAAAGCCAGAGAGCAGCGCGGTTCAGGACACTCACATTTACGTCCGTGCCATCCCAGTATTCTTCCTAGACCCTAAATGCGCGCTTTGGGATCTTTTTGATCTGTGTCTTTCCTTTCCTGCAGACCTCGACCATGGGAAGTTGGGTGCTGGTTACTCATCGAATCATAGCATCCGTAAAATACTGCTTGTCCCTCTCTGACTTATTACTGTACCCAAGGAAAAGCAAACAGAGTGGAGGTAACACGTATGAATACCTACTATGTTCTGCTACATAAGTTTGACCTCAAAGATGGGAATTATCATTCTATTTTGCAGATGTAGAAAGTGAGCCTAGGAGAGGGTAAGTAATTTGCCGTCAGTGAGAGACGTGGCTGGGATCTGAACTCAGGTCTACCTGGTTCTGTCCCCAGTGTTGGCTTCCTTTTAGCTCTCTGTCTCCTAAGAACCAAGTACTCCTGGGCCTTCTTGTACATGTTCTAAGACCATGTCCCTTATGGTACCCAGAGCTCTTGTATAGTATTATAGTGGGACGGGCCAAGGAAAAGTTATACAGGTTATAAAAGAGAAAGAGTCTATCGTCATAGTGGAGCCCATCATTGTTCTCTCACTGAGTAGGACACAGGTGACTTAGAGGGGTGTGGACCATAAAAGTCTTAGGTAGAACGTGGAAAGTGGTCCTTTTCCTTTAAATGATCTTATGCTGTATAACTTGTGTGCAAATGCTTTAAAATCCTTATCTAGCCCCCATTTCCACATCCCCTGTACTGTTTGACATGCAAAGTGTCATATTCAAAAGCAAATTAGTCTGAAATGAATCCTCTTTTACCCTTTTTATTTCCAAAATCCAGATTTAGAATTTAGGTTCATTAATATGCACAAACACTGCTTGGTTAAGCCTGTTTTAATATCTATGTGTGCTTTGTAAACAGAGATTACAAAGACGTTTGAATTTTCACGGCAGATTTTAGAGTAGTGTATACATTTAGGCCATTATCACATAATAAATAAATAACCCCCTGAAACTCAATGTTGATGATGCCATCCCCGGAATGTTGATTTTTATTCTCCTCATCTTGTCAGGTGGATATGTGACTTTGGTTTCAGAAGTCACTGGGGGTCTGAATGCAGCCGAAAAATAATGCTCTGCCCCTCGGTGTTCATTTGGTGGGCATGTGCCAGCATTAACACCAAGGGGAATGAAACGTCATCCTGGCTTGCAAAGCTGGACTTGGAAAAACACCCTGTTTATTAAATCTTTCACTAAATGGTGACAGTTGTAGGCATTAGTTTCTCATAGTGTCTGCCAAATGAGCTGGAAGGGAAGGCTTAGTTGTGAAATGCAGATAACAGAGGAACAGGACTTGCAGAGGAAGGCTCCGGCCATCAGAGGGAGTGGCCAGGAGTCAGGACAGGGATGTGCCACCAGAAACTGGGTCCTCAGGGAGAACGCCTTCTCCAAAAATGAGGGACAAGGTGCATTTTCCCGTGATGCAGCACAGCACAATGCTTTAATCATGATCTCTGCACCAGGCTCTTGAGGGAAAGAAATGTACCCAGTTGGTAACAAAAGAAACAACAGTAACTAGTATGTATTGAACATTTTCTGTTCCACCATGAGCTACTGATGCCTTCTGTTTATTATCATATGTAATCGTCCCAAGAGCCTCTTGACATATTTGCTGTTATTATCCTCACGTTGCAGATAAGGAAAATATGTGCTTAAGGAGCTTGCCCAAGATGGCAGAACTCAAACCCAGATCTGTCTGTCTGGAGCCCATTCTTCCTGCATTCGTGTTGTATCCCCAGGGCCGGCGCAGTGCGGGGTATTGGAGTCTGTGCTCAGAAATGATTGCTGAGGGAATGAATGAATGAACCAGTGAGTGAAAGCAGTAGATCCCCCTTCTGTTTTTCAGGCCGTGCTTACCCTGTGATGCCTCACTGCATTGTTGTGTGTCTCCCTAGAGAGTCAACAGGCTCCGAAAAGGCAGGCTCCCTGGCCCCCTCCCAGATGTGCCGCTCACTCTGCTGTGTGCTCTGAGCTCTTGCAAGACCTGTTTGTTTTCTCTCCTCGCGCAGGCAGGCAGACTCAAGATTCTAACTTATTCATTGTTTTGTCCATCTCCAGGGTCTAGCATAGCTCTTGGGCACAGAGGAGGTGGCAGGCTTTCTATTTTCTTGCACTAGCTGGTTTGAAGGTTGCTTGTTGTGAATAAAATGCATTAATGGTAGGAGAAATCATTTCAAAGCACTCGATGCTTTGGGGGGTATTCCGTATCCCATGATTCAACCACTTAGGCACGTCCACACTGTGTTAGGTCAGGTTCTCTGGAACGTGCAGTCTCAATGGGGGCTATAGTGCCCCCAAGAGGGCAGAATGGGTTATTGGAGAGAGAAAAGTTCTCATTGTTTTTATGTAAAAAGCACAGATATACATCCAGTACATAAACAGGTATATAGTAAATCTGTGGTATTAAATATCATGGGAAGTGATTAGAGAAACAACGTGTAAAAAGGCTCCTTGGTGGGGCAGCGATGGGAAAGAGGTTGAGAAACACTGCTCCACGTGCAGAGCCTGAGACGGGGATTCACGAGAAAGTGATTTATTGAGGGAACACTCTCAGGAGGAGAATCATGGAAACAGGACAGGGCAGGGGAAGACAGTTAAGCAAGGAGGTCTTCTTAACTGGAGACCAGCTTTTGCCTGATCCCGTGAGCTGCCCTGGAGCATGAAGAGTACCATGGAATTGGTTCCATCTTGAGGCAAATGGCCTTTGTACCCCCATGTCACTCAGCCATTGCCCTGACTGTCTACATGGGGGTGGGTGGAGGAGTAACCTCCCAGGGGGATCCTGGCGACCCGGGAGACTTCTCTGGAGAAGGCAGCAGCTGTGAGCCTTTGGCAGCCAGCCCTGCAGTGGCTGGGGGCGGAGGGCACCAGCTCAGTGATGGGGTCTGGGTGGATGCACCAGCCTCCTCCACAGCGCAAAACCGTCCTCCAGGGCCTTTGGAGAAGTCCTCTGATTTCTTCCTCCAATTTTTGTTTCTTATGGTAAGATATACATAACATAAAATTTACCATTTTGACCATTTTTAAGTGCACAGTTCGGTGGCATTAAGTACATTCACATTGTTGTGTAGCCATCACCACCATTCGCCTCCAGCACCTTTCTCATCATCCCAAACTGAAATTTCATACCCATTCAACAGCAACTCCCCATTCCTCCCTCCCTTCCATCCCCGGCAGCCACTATTCTACTTTCTGTCCCTGTGAATTTGACTACTCTGCGTACCTCCTGTGAATGGAATCATGCAGTATTTGTCCGTTTGAGTCTGCTTATTCCGCTTAGCATAATGTCTTCAAGGTTAATTTATGTTGTAGTATGTGTCAGAATTTCCTTCCCTGTTAAGGCAGAATTATATTCCATTGTATGTATAGACCCCGTTTTGTTTATCCAGTCATCTGTTGGTGGACACCTGGGTTGCTCTCACCTGTTGGCTATTGCAAATTATGCTGCTATGAACATGGGTTTACAAATATCTGTTTGCTCCCTCTATCGTATACTCAGATGCATTGTTGTTTTGCAGGGGTACAGTGGGAGGCCCTGATTCATCATTGCATCCTCACCCCAGGCGTAGACCTCAACCCATGGTTGAGATCTTTGTTGTGGAGTATGATGGCTTCAGTAGAGGTGGGAGGGGTCTTGCTTTTGGACAGAAAAGACTCTCCTGTCTTGGGGGATTAGCGTCTTTTGGAAGTAGTTGTAGAAATGGAATTGAATTTTCATTGCATTTTATAAGAAAATTATAAGAGGAGAAAATTAGAATTGGTGATGTTATAGAAGCGTTCTCCCTTTTTATTTGGCACATAGGCCAGACCCTGGCATTCGTTGCCTGGGATGTTTTTTTAGGAGGCTGTGCTTGGCTCTCTGGCCCCTCTCGTTCTCTATAGCCTGCTTGGTGCTCACAGAGTATGTGGGGGCATAGTTAGGCTCAGCAAAAGATTTTGAATGGATGGATGCAGAAGTGAATGATTGAGTCCAAGAGTATGTGGAAGGTGAGCCTGCCCTGGATTTGAGCCAACAGCCTGCACACGCTCATTTGCTTCTAGATCAAGCAAAGGACGTCTGCCTAAGGAATGAGCAGGAAGGTGGTCCACGCTTCCTCCTTCCCGGGCCTGGGGAGAGGGCAGCCCCCAGCTCTAGGGATGGCTACCTTGCTTTTTGTCTCTGCCCTGACACACCTGAGGACAATGGAAATGCGACACTTACCTGTTGCCTCTCTCTCAGGGGGCTTGTGAAGCTGAGTGGAATGAGATCTTTGAGCTCTTTAATCTCTTAGGAAGAAAGGAATTTTATGAGGATAATAATATGCTGTCCTTGATACGTGAAAAACCTGCTCGGTACTCATGGTTAGTGGGGACATTAATTTTGAAGAGTTTTTTTGGTCTTTTTTTCTTCCTTGCAAGTGGGGAATTTGTGCAACTCTGTGTTCCTGGCTGATGCAAGGTATTTGAAAATAAAGTTTGATGAGAATGATATGGTGATGATGGTGATTGTTGATGATGATACCAACCAATATACACGGAGTGTTTTTCTAAGTATGAGACCCTGTGCTAAAGCTTTACCTGCGTCATCTCATTGGACCCTCATGACACTCTAAGGCCAGCGCTGTAGTTGTACCAATTGCAAAGATGGGGAAACTGAGGTCCAAAGATGTTATGTTATTTGCTCAAGGTCACACTGCTGATAAGGGGCAGAATTTTACAGACAGGGTTGCAATGTAGCTCACAGGAAATATACCCTAATATAGATATAAGCCAAGCCCTAACCAATCATAAAGGAAAAGAATAGATTTCCAATGGCTTGTGATGAAGAAAGACCTTTTATCAAGGGTGGCATCTGAGAGCACCTTGAAGGGCTGAAAGGATCTTAGGGGATGGGACAATAGAGATGAGCTTCCAGCAAAGGTCTTGAGGTGGGGTCTGCAGGGTTGATTTGGAATTCAGATGTGGCTGGACATTGAGCTTGTGTTAGGATGGGTGGGATGGTTGAGGGGGCACAATGGGTGGTGTGAGGATGATAAATGTAGAAAGGGAAGATGGGGTTACATGATGGAGAGTTTGAATGCTCTGTATCTCCCTTCACTGACCACAGGCAGATATTTGGGAAATGGTGGCTGGAATTAGGAGGGAAGCCTATGGCCATGAAATAAAATAATGACTACCCTTGGAGGAGATTAACCAAACCCTCTCACTGGCCCTCATTTGTAAGAGGAACAAATCAGGAAGCTCTCATGGGTTGCCAATTAGTAATTCAAGGTGACAGCTCTGGTATTAGTGGCTTTTGGAATGTATAGCCCCCAGAAACCAAGGTCTGATAAGACATGGTAAAGTTTTTATCAGAGGAATGGGAGAGTACCATGGCTGCCTGCAGGAAGATGAGGAGTTTGACCTGGGCCTTCGAGGAAGGTCTCATTGGACAAGCAGAGGGACCAGCACTGAGCATTCTAGGTGGATTCTAGGCACTGTGGATTAGTTTCCTAGCACTGTCGTAACAAGTACCGGGGCTACAGCTTAGAACAACAGAAATGTATCCTCTCACAGTTCTGGAGGCTGCAAGTCTAAAATCAAGGTGTTGGCAGAGTAGGTTCATTCTGGAAGCTCTGAGGGAGAATCTGTTTCATACCTCCAGCTTCTAGTGGTTGCTGGCAATCCTTGGCATTCCTTGGGTTTTAGACACATGGCTCCAATCTGTGATTCCGTTGTCACATGGCCATCTTGTCCTTCCTTGTGTGTCTTTGTCTCTGTTTTCTCTTCTTCTAAGGATACCAGTCTTTAGATTAGAGCCCCCTTAATCCAGTATGACCTCATCTTAACTAGTTACATCTGCAAAGACCCTATTTCCAAGTGGGGTCACATTCGGAGGTTTGGGTGGACATAAATTCCTTGGGGAAACTATTTGAGCCAGTACACACTGGGATCAGAGGCCAGGGTAAGAAGTGCAGTGTGGGTTGGGTGATTTTTTTTTTAACAGGGAGGACTCAGCAAGGTGAGTGTGAGGAGGAGATACTGCTGGAAAGCCTCTTAGGGACCTGACAACCTGGGGTCCGGATGTCTTACCAGTGATTATCAACTCTATGCCGCCAGGAGTCTGGAGGCTGCGAGCTTTTGCACAGAGTGACTTGATAATGGGAGATGGGCTGACAAGAGGGGTGACTGGTGGCAGAGAACCCAGGCAGGTCAGTGTGGTAAGAGTTCACAGGTGAGGCCACTACAGTCTGACTAGGGTGGGGGCAGTGGGCTGGTAAGGAAGGGAGGAGGGAGCTGGGGTCGTTTTTGAAGGAAGACACAGCGGATGGGATGTGGCGAAGAGTGAGAAGGAGCTTTTGAACCTGGGTGACCAGAAGACCAAGAAGGAAGAGCTGGTTCTGTGGGAAAGGTGAGGAGTTTGGCCTTGGACGTGTTGAGTTAGCTCGGCCACTGGGAGGGCAGATTGGGGATGTCTCTCAGGCAGCTGGAAATGTGGTCTGCAGCTGGAGGTGCTTTCTCTCTGCTCCGCTTGAGTAAACCTGAAGTAAAGGGTACTGAAGTGTGAGGAGCCCCTGCTCTCCAAGGGGGTCGGATGATCAGAATCTATGTAAATGTAGTCACAGTCACAGATGCCCAGTGAATGGAGTGAGTCAAGAGTGCGCAAGAGGCAAAGATGGCAGAGTGATCTTTCTAAAATGTGAATCTGAGCATGTCACTCTCTTGCCTACCTTCCAGGGGGTGGTTCCCCCATTGCTCTCCTGGTGACATCCAGCTCCTTAGCTTGTATGCAAAGTCCCTTGAGGCCTGGATGGCATCTTACACCATTCTCCCATCCCCTTCTCACCGCAGCGTCTCTGAACCTTGTACAATTTGAAGAATGCATGGTGCCCCCCTCACTGTGTGATGCTGCACCTTCCTTTCTTGGAACCTCCTTTTTGGCCTTCTCTCTCCTGTCCTTCAATGCCCCAGCATCTCGTGGCCTATTACACTCTTGATAGGCCTTTCCCCCAATAGCCTGTAGGCTCCCCAAGGACAAGGGCTGCCTCTTGGGCATCTCTGTGTCCCCAGCTTCTCTCATAGGGCTGGGTGCAGGGTATGCAAGAATCAGTGAGTGAGTGAATGAATGGATAGGTAGAGAGATGAAATGCTCTATGCTTAGTCCTTTTTTGAGAGGGCCAGCTCTTCTCCAGTTCTAGCTTTATGTTTTTGAAGAAATACTGGGCTGCTGGAGAAGAAAACACTCAGTGACCTTGAGGTCGCCTCCACCCTCTCAGTTGCCTCTTGCTCTGCCTTGCCACTAGCTGCTCACCACTCCTGTCATTTCTCATCAAGTTATCAGGGTCATTAGCACAACTGCAAGTTGCACATGGGCCACCATGCTCTGGTGAAGCATGAAGACTACCAGAATGTTCTCAGAGGGAAGCTTTTGATTTGTAAGGTCAGATGGAGAGCCCCAAACTGTCGCCTGACACATGCCTGAGTGACTGGAGTAGCTTCCTGTTCATTCTGACCATCACAGAGCTCAGGAGATGGGTGAGGAAGGGCAGCTTGTGTGGTCAAGAGAGACATCAGTCTTTGCTTCTTTGTTTGAATTTGGTAACATGTTGACCCCTGACCTCACAAAGAGACCGTATGGCCATCTCTCAATCTTTATGAAGAGTGATTCCTTGAATCTATGACAAAGCTGTTACTGCAGAATTCTGCATAAGGAACAATAATCTGCTAACATTTATTGAATATGTACCATGTGCCATGCACTGGGCTAAGTCAGCACTTTTACTAGAATTATCTTATTTCATACTAGTGGCAGGTTCTATTTCTTCACTCATTTTACAGTTAAAGAAACCCAGGCAAAGAGAGGTTATAACTTGGCCAAGATCACACAGCTGGTAAGTACAGATAATGCTTTAAGTATCAACTTCTATGCTTAATACTTTTCTGAGCCTAAGGACTCAGAACTTTTCCAGTTGGGCTGGGGAACGATTCTGCCTGCACTTTATTTATTTTTATTGTTTTGGTGAGGAAGGTTGGCCCTGAACTAACACCTGTTGCCAAACGTCCTCTTTTTGCTTGAGGAAGAGTGGCCCTGAGCTAACACCTGTGACCATTTTCCTCTGTTTAGTCTGTGAGTTGCCACCACAGCATGGCTTGATGAATGGTGTGGGTCCGTCCCTGGGATCCGAAGCCCCCAACCTGGGCAAACAGAACATGCTGGACTTAACCACCATGCCACTGGGCTGGCCCCTCTGCCTGCATTTTAAATAGCAAATTTGATTATGGTTTTAAAATTGCTGGACAATGTGCCGTGATGGTAAACTGAGACTCGCTTCTGATGGGAAATCTCTGTTTAGTGGGTCTGGATTTTAAGCGGTTTCAAAAGTCTATAAAGGTCCTTCCAGATGTTTTCCCTCCTTGGTTCAAATTGGGAGATTCTTTTGGATTCAGTTGGATAAGCAAAATCCATAATGAGAAATATTAGTGTTTCTAGATCTTTATCTAAATCATAACATTTGGTACAGTGGCTCTCATTTACATATCAAAGTTATTGGAAGTGAAATGATAAATAACTCATGAAGGCACAAATGGCTAAAGATAGAAGAATAAGAAGGACTGATGCTGCATGTGTTTAAAGGCAGGAGCCAATATTTCCATTCTGAGAATCGTTAAAATCAAATATGTGTTTCTGTTTCCAAGTAAAAAAATCGGAACCCGAAAATGCTTTTTCTTTCTGAGATTTTTGTCATTCTCTCGGAACCCTTTAAGTTGTCAAAAGAAAGAGCAGAGTTGCTTGGTTAATAGACAGCTTTCACTTTGACTCTGCTGGGTACTTTATTTTCTACTTAAGTGGTGATGTTTCAAATCTTGTTTAACCTTTTGAGTGACTGTATGATCTCGGGAGCTGTAATCTACTCTCTTTCTGGACTTCTCTTGACACTGTTCTTGATTTCAGATTGTTCCGATTTTGATGAGTTTTCTGGCCAAGACTCATCTGGGTTCAATTCATGCTGATGTATGAAGGATTTGTCCCCCTGAATTTGAATGAGATGTTATTTTTATGACCTCTTGGGAGCTTCACACTTACTGTGGTCTATAGCTTTCTGGGCAGACTCTGTATTACCAGACCACACCTTGACTTACAGCTTTTTTCATAAGATAAGTTTTAATCAGCTCATCATCAATGTCTGTTTATGTGCCAAAGTGCCAGACTTCTCAGCAAGGGCACGTCTCTCTTCCCGGGGGCCTCTCATGAGGGGTATTCTCAGGCTACTGAAGGGCTACTGATCTCCAGAAACAAAAATAACTTAATTTAGTTCTTTTTGAGAGAGACGTAAACAGATAATTTTGCTCATCTGATTTTATATTGTTAATGGGAGGAAACAAAGACAGTTCAATAAATGCCTCTCATATATTTTCATATTATGTCCAGTAAAGGAGAAAAAGGCAGCCCTGGGGAGGATGAGGGCGAGAAGGATGTCAAGTTCAAAGGGAAATCAAGTGAAGCTGAGCATGAAGCATAGGCACGAAGAGAGACACAGATGGAGAAACCAGAGTGTGGTGAAGGGGTCCTCCAGAGCAGATAGGAAAAGGACTGAGACACGGGACTGAGAACTGGAGGATGCAGGGTGTTTCTGTAGGTTTTGAGGTGAAAGAGCCCATATTAATGATTTTTTCCTTGGGTTTTAAGAATCAGAATAAATTATCATATGCTATTACTGTGCTTTGCATGCTGATAGAACCTCACGCAATTTTAACTAGAGCAATCTTCCTTGATTGGGTATAGCCATTCTGCCTTATTTTCAAACGTATTTGAAAATAAAAATTTCCTTTCCCATGAGACCTAAAGATTACATTCAGGGAGGAGCGACCTGTTTTAAAAAATTTCTAAAAATGATGTTCACTTTGTATTTCTGTTTTAAAAATGTATCTTCTTGCTCAGTGTCAAGAATTAGAAAATATGTAAAATTGGAAAATGTGGGAAATATATGGAAGAAACCGAAACCATGACTCATATTTTGAACCATTCCCCCCCTCTACTTTCTATATAGAATTGTATGCTCTGTTTTTATGAATTTAGGGTTCAACTGTGCAACGTTTCTTACTTTCTTTTTAAAATTTACCACATTACCATATACTTTATAGTTGACTATTCTATTCTATGTATTAAATATTTAATTATTTAAGTATTTCACTCTTTTTTTTATTTTTTATTTTTTGTTTTATTTTGAGGAAGATTAGCCCTGAGCTAACATCCATGCCCATCTTCCTCTACTTTCTATGTGGGACGCCTACCAGAGCATGGTGTGCCAAGTGGTGCCATGTCCGCACCCGGGATCTGAACTGGCAAACCCCAGGCCGCCGAGAAGCTGAACGTGTGAACTTAACCGCTGCGCCACCGGCCAGCCCCTAAGTGTTTCCCTCTTGTTGGGCAAGTAACTTGTTTCCAATTTTTGCTGTTAGAAGAATGTCATAATGAAAATTTTTGGATATTAGTTTTTGTGTACTCCTCTGATGATTTCCTTCGGATAGAGGCCCAGAAATAGGAAAAGAGAATCAAAAATGTTTCTTTTAAACATGTTGAAGCTTCTTGATGCACTCTTCAAAATCGTGTTCACATTCATCTGTTCATTTAAGGCACTTGAGTCCCCGGATGGCAGGTTCAGAGCTAGGTTGATGGGAATTCAGTGACGAGCAAAATAGACAGAGTCTGCTTTCTGGAACATGTATCCCAATGGAGAAGACAGAGAGTGAGTAAGTGAATCAAAAATTAATAAAAAATTACAACCAATTTCACTTTTCAAAAAAAAAAATGTGTTAAGCGTAATGAAGGTGACAGGTTGGAGCTGTCATGTCTAGTGAGAGGCGGGTTAGTGCATTCGCTCTGCGGAGCTGATGTTTAAGGTGAGACTTGAGGCGTGAAACACCCTGCTCTGAAAAGAATGGGGAGGGGAACTTTCCAGGGAGTGGAGAACAGCATGTTCTAAGGCCCTGAGGTGGGACAGAACTCAGAATGTTCTGAGTTGGAGAGGGGCTGTGACGGGTCACCGTCATGTGGGTCTTTGTGGGCCACTGTTGTTGGGAGTTTTCATTTTTCTGGTAAGAGCACTGAGAAGCCAACGGAAGGAGAGCCAGGATTTAACTCACGATAAAAGAGCTTCCTGGCTGCCGCGGGGAGAATGGCTGCCTAGGATGGGATGTGAGTATCGGGGGAACAGCGGTGGAGGCATCTGAACAGCCCCCTGTGTGGTTGAGTGTTGTCTGAGCACCACTGGACCCAGCTATCAGGGGCTGCCAGGCGCCTTGGACCTCACTTTCAGAAAGCTTTGAGTAATATTTCCATCCCTAAACCTGCACGTATTTTACTTACGGGACTGAATCCTGGCATAGATTATTTCACTGTCATCATTTAAAATGTGTTAGGGTTCCTGTTGCCTCTAAATGTCAGCTTTGTATCTGAAATGCTGCAAAAGAAATGAAATATTTCAAAATTACATTTTATTCTATTGATATGATAAAAAATAATACATGCCTAATATACGAACAAATAATAAGAGATCAGGAAATATTATTTGATATTTATATTTTATTTTCTGTCAGCGGACATTTAGGTTGTTTTCACTATTGTAAATTATGCCGTGATGAAGATCTTCATATGTATTTGTCTGTTTTTCGTGGATAGACTCTTTTAAAAAGTATGCCTTTAAAAAACTGACTTAACCAAATTAAACACCAGCACGACTGTGTACCAGTTTAAACTCCATCATTGATGCATGAAGGTGTCCGTTTCCTGGCATCCTTGTCAACCCAGGATATTAATCTTTCTTAATGTTTGCTTGTCTGTTAGTTGGATGAATATATGTTAATTGGCATTTCTTTGATAATTTATGATCAAACATCTTTCCTCAGAGGAAGTTACTTTTTTTTTGGTTCACTGAACCTAGAACAGAAATTTGAACATGCTGAGGAATAGTGTATGTTCACTGAATGCTTGTTGGTTGAATGAATGAAGGCATGGACCTCTTTATTGACCATTTGCCTTTCTTTTGTGAGTTGGTTAATATCTTTGATGTATCATTTGTTGGAGTGGTTGGTTGTCTTTTTCTTGGTAAGTTTTAGTAGCTCTTTATACATTGTAGATAATAACCCCTTGTCAGAAGCTTCCAATGTATTTTCTGAGTTAGTCATTTTTCTTTAAATCTTGTAATTTTAACGATTTTTACAATAGAGATTAAGAAAAACTTTTATGAAGTATTTCAACCATTGCCTTTATGATTTCTGTCCTGGACCGTCCTCAGAAAAATCTTCCCCAGCCTAAAATTATTTTTTTAACATAAATTCACCCATGTTTTTCTTTTCTGTTAATAGATTTAGTAATGAACAATTGTCATATTCCTGGAATGAACTCCACTTCTTTGTTGTGTGATATTTATTTAACAAAGTGTGAGATTCTTTCTGTTAGAAATTTTATTTTAGAATTTTGAATCTTTATAAATAAAATAATCTGTAGATTTTTTGTGTACTATTTTAAAGAATTTTCCTCTTTTCTCTAGATCTAAAACCATGCTTCTCAAACTTTAACTTCCTTATAGACACCTGGAGAGTTGGTTAAAATGCAGATTCAGTAGCTTCAGGGTCAGCCTTTCCAACCAGCTCCCAGGTGATGTCCATGGGCTGGTGTGTGGACCACACTTTGAGTAGCAAGGTCCTAAGGGATTTAAAATGCCGCATGAATTACCTTAGGCAATGCTTGGATCCAGTGCTCTTTTGAGAGGTATATGTATATGCATATTGTATGTATTTAATTTTATTCAAGTTCTCAAATTTGTTGGGAGACAAGTGAGTCTTCAAATTTTTTTCTGAATATTTTCTGAGTTTTTGAATTTTTTTCCTATATCTCTATCTCCCAATTTCTTTCTTTCTTTCTTTCTTTTTTTTGTGAGGAAGATTTGCCCTGAGCTAACATCTGCGCCAGTCTTCCTCTATTTTTTGCATGTGGGATACCTCCACAACATGGCTGATGAGCAGAGTAGGTCTGCACCCAGCATCTGAACCCAAGATCCTGGGCCACCAAAGCAGAGTGCACAGAACTTTAACCGCTCTGCCATGGGCCTGGCCCCCCTCCCCATTTCTTTAGCTCATATTTTTATTCTATGTTTTTCTTTGATTAGACTATTTCATGGTTTATCTAATTTATTGTCTTTTTCTCAGAGGACCAGCTCTTGGATTTATTTATTAATTTTTGTGTTTTTCTATTTTTTAACAAATTGATTTCTGCTTTTATCTTTGTTAAGTCCTTCTTCTTATTCCACTCAACTTTTTATTTTCTAGCTTCTTGAGTTGATTTTTAAACATTTGATTCCTTGCTCAGTTATTAAAGTATTTAAGGCTACGAAATTTACTTTTAGTGTACTTTGGCCCCTTTCCATGTATTTTGATATGTGTTGGTTTCCTTATTGCTATTCTCTAAAATTCTATAATTGCTATTTTGCTTTTATTTTTGACCCAAGCATTATTTCTGAGCTGTTGGAATAATTACTTTGTTCTACTTTTGAAATTAATTTCTAGTTTATGGTAGTGTGAGTGGAGAATATAATCTATATTATTAATTTCTTTTTTGGCATTTAATGGGATTGTCTTGTTTATTTAATACTGGTTGATTTTATAACAATTTAGTGGGCATTAGAAAAGGAACTAAATTCTTTATTTGCAGTATACAGAGTATGAATAAAGCTTTTACACTGACTTTATTAATATTAATCAAATCCTCTCCTTTCATACTAATTATCTTCCTGACTAACCACTGCAGTTATTTTCTTTCATTTCCCCCAACTTTGTATTTTCAACAGTTTTTTTCTTTATAGTGTTTGATATTATGTTATTGAGACCATGGATATTTTGACAGTTATGTGTCAATTGTAGATTGTGTCATTTGTCAATTTAAAAATGACCTTTTTTGGTAAAAGTTAATACTCCTCCCCTCACTGACTTCAACCTAATCATCTATAAATAGAGTAATCTCTGCTTTCATTTTCCTTGAATGTTTTTCTGGATATTTTTGCCTTTATATATTTTTTTGTCTTTATATTTCTGGCTGGTATATTTTCCATATTTGAGTTACAGCTTTAGTCTTCTTCCTGATAAACATCACATGCTTGTTTTTATTGGTTTTGGATTCATTTTGAGAATCTCTTACTGCTGAGTCCATCCTTTCTGTACTTTTAGTTTTAATTGATATCTTTGCCTTTAAGTCCATTTTCTCCTTTGTTAATGAGTATTCACCTTTGTGACAGGGAAGACCTATAATCTGCTTTTATTTCTAATTAGAGGTTATTTTTTATATATTAAGAATAATAAAGTTTTATGATTTAATGTTTTTATAATTATATTTACCGCCATTATTTAGACTTAATTCTAGAATGTTTTGAATTTCATCAAGAATTTAAAATACTTTCATATCACTACTTATTCACTTTTGAGATCTGTATTTTGATTGGGTGTTTGGTTCTCTACAGCTTGAGTTTGAGTGGATTTTTCAGCCGTGGTGCATTAGGATCAGCCTTCTGCAGTCCTTGCACATTTGAGAACGTCGTGATCTTCATCTTTGTCTCCTCGTTTCTGTTTGCTTCTCCTTTCCTCTCCCCTCCCCATTTCTACATGATCATCTTTCTCCCTTTTCTCCTCTTTTTTCCTCCTTCCCCTGTGAGTAGCTGTTTGGCTGGGTGTAAGAGAGTATTCTCTTCCTCAGGTCTCTGTGGATGTTGTTCTATTGCCTCCTGGAATCTAGGATGCTAGGGGAAGACTGACTGGGTTTCTTTGGTATGTCCCTGACTTTGGCCTAATGCTTGTGCAATTCTGTCTTCATTCTTGACATTCTAGGATTTCACTAGGATATTTCTCCATGCCTGTGAATCCTGTCAATAGTCATAGCTAGATTTTCTTTTTAGGGTCATGAACATTTTCTTCTGTCCTATCACTGAATATAGTTTCTATTTTGCTTCCTTATTTCTTCTTTTGGGCCCACCCGTTCTAGATCCCTGGTGTTTATCATTCATGTCTCACATTGTCTCCCTGATTGCTTTGATCAGTTTACCATGCTTCTGCATTCCTTTTAGTTTTTTAAAGATTGGCACTATTTTTTTTAAATTTTTATTATTTTAAAATTAAATTTAAAAATTTTAAATTAAATTTTTTAAATTGGCACTATTTTTTTAAAGATTGAGCTAACAACTGTTGCCAATCTTCTTCTTTTTTTTTCTGCTTTTTTTTTCTTCCCCCCCCCCAAATCCCCCCAGTACATAGTTGTATATATTTTAGTTGTGGGTCCATTCTAGTTGTGGTATGTGGGATGCTGCCTCAACATGGCCTGATGAGTGGTGCCATGTCCGAGCCCAGGATCCTAACCCTGGGCCGCCAAAGCGGAGCAGGTGAACTTAACCACTCGGCCACAGGGCCGGCCCCCTGCTTCTGCATTCTTCATCCTTGATGATCTCAAGCTTATGTTTTTCCTTGTTGTCTTGGTTTGTTATGCTGTTTTGAATTCTACAGTGGACTTAATTGTTTCTTTAACTTCTTAGCTCTGTCGTGTCACTTGATTGTCTTATGATTTTATGTTTTGACTTATTGTTTCTATAATTTTTTCAGTTTCTTTGAGAGTTCAAACCATTGCTGTCACAACATTTTTTCTGTTTCCTGGAGTAAATCTTCAGAAGATGTTGCTCTTGAGATGTATACTTATAATTCATTTAAAAATTTATTTACTCTTTTAATTTGCTGCAACAGAGTTGTATGAGTCTCTCCTCTACCTTTTGTTGCCTTTTAAACTCATTTTGAAACAGGACTATGTGTTTTCAGGTCTCCCGCTTACCCGGAAATAGTCTGGTTGATTTTCCTTTGAAATGCAACTTGTTTTCCTAGGTGCCCTCGAGTCCTCCAGGGAGGAGGGCTGCATGCGTCTAGGGTTTATATTCTGTTTTGAGTTGTTTAGTCCTTTGTGAGGCTGGGCAAGAGGAAGGAGCTCGGTCTGTGGTTTATCGCTATAAGGGAGCTTTGCCTTAGCAGGATGTTAAATTTTTTTTCTTTTCTCTTCTCTTTTCAATTATTTCATTATGTCTCAGAGCTGCTGATTTGACGGCATATCCTATATCATTATAAGATGAGATTCTAAATTGTTCCCCATCCCACACCTCCTCAAAATTTAGCCATATTGTTAAGTAATTATCTTAAGACAAACCAACCAACCAACCAACTACTGAAATATTTATGGCTTCTATTAGATGTCGGCTCAGAAACATTTTTATTCTCCACCTGCCCCCCCCACTACAATTTGCCTTAGTTTTACAAAGAACAATTTCAATTATAAAAGTAAAACATTCTCATTGTGTAAATCTCTGAGAAAATCTTTAAAAATGCCCAAAGAGGGAAACGAAAACTCCTTATACTCCCACCATATGGATATAACCACTGTTTACTTTTTGATACATACTTTCAGTTTTCTTGTCTATATCTATACATGTGTGTATATTTATATAACGTGGATAATATACATGCTGTATGGAAACCTTCTTCTTTTTGCTTAGCAATATATTGTGGAAATTTTCCCGTGTAGCTAAATGTTCTTCTTTGTCATTAATTTTAATGGATGTGCAGTACTTTTATTTTCTGCAGGCTAATCTGTGTTTCTTAGTTGCCTATAAAGAGATGTTATGTATAGTAACTAAACAAAAGGCAAAAATAGGAGGAGGTACAAAATGTATTCAGGTATAAATTTGAAATACATCTAGAACTGACTTATTCTGGGAAATGTCGGGGAAGTAGTGGGTGGCTGTAGCCTTTTTCCCTGCACACATACTTGTAGACACAAATACTCCCATCAGTGGAGGGTGGGTAATACACCAGATGTCAGGATTCCCAAGATGAGTTAGGCTCCTGTCATCCCAGCCATGTGACTAGGGGCAAGTCACTTGGCCTCTTAGCTTGATTTTCCTCAACTGTATAATGGGGGATGGTTATATCCATCATTGCCTGCTTTACAGAGCTATTTTATTCCTAAACAAGATTATAATGAGAAAATGTCTGTGCAATTGCTTATTGAATGAATAATTCCATGTACTGCAGAGGGACACCTGGGTGGCAAAACCCCATCTGATTCCACTAACATTTACTGAGCATCTACTCTGTTCAGAGCCCGATACAGGTAATCAATATAAGAGGCACCATCCCATGCTGAAATGGCCTTGTTATGAATGTTTCATTTTTCTCAAATCGATGATCTTCTGGGTGACAGTGCCGGCTTCTCCTCATCACTCTGATCTGATTAATTCATTCATCATGTTAGACTGATTTAATTATTTATTATGTCATTTTGTTTATTTAATTTGCATATCAATTGCCAGGGCACTGCCTATCTCAGCTTCCCGCAGAATCATATTAAGAAAGGTTTTGATGCTGATGCGGGTTCCAGTGGTCTCCTTGGGGGCAAAAACTTTTCAGTAATTGAATGCTTAGGTGCTGGGATGTGATAGCTAGAGAATTTGTTTTTCTGACCTGAAGTTTTTTTCTTCCTGCTTCGGTCCAGGGAGACAGCTACTTGTGAATTATGCATTCTCATCTACCCTCTGGTCAGTGTTTGCATATTTTACTTTTCCGTAGAGGGGGCAGCTTTTCCCTGGAGAAATGAGGGTCTCAAAGTCTTGGTAGTTGGCTTAAAGGAAAAGAAAGAAGGCTAGTCATTGTTCCCTCACCCATTGTCTTCTGATTCTCTTTTCAATCCAGACTCTAGTGTAGAGGCCCCAAAGAGGCATTGCCCATGTTGTCTTCATCTTATTCTTCCAGCCTCCCACCTGGGAGCAGTGGGAGAAGAAGAGGCGCTTGAATCTTTGCACCTTGGTTTTGCTCACCTCCCTGATCATCAGCGTAATATGAGGTGGGACTGAGGGCCTGGGTTGCATCCTGGTCATGATCCTTATTAGCTGTATGGCTATGGGAGGTTCCTGAACAAGACCAACAATGATCATTGCTGAAGGACATTTAATACATCCCAGGCACTAAGCTGAGTATTTATCTTATTGTCATTTAATAATCTCTCCATTATTCCTGTTCTTCTTACTAAAGCTGCATAACAAACCGTCCAAAAACTTAGTGGCTCAAAAAGATCACAATCATTGATTTTGCTCATGCATACGCATGTTGGGCAGGAATCAGTCCAAGAGCTTGTTTCTGTCCCATGTAGTTTTGCTGGACAGTCTGACTTGAGACTAGGGGATGGCTCACTTACCTGACTGCTGCGTGAGTGCTGGCAGCTCAGCTTGGCTGTGGGCTGGGGGCCTCAGTTTCTTTCCACTTGTGCCTCTCATGGACCGCTTGGGCTTCTTCACAGCAGGGAGGCTGGGTTACAGGAGTGAGCATCCCCAGGGGACCAGGAACTACATGGCTTTTTCTAACTTATTTTCACAAGTCACACAGTGTTACTTCCACTACATCCTATTTGTTGAAGGATTCACAGACCTACTCAGAGTCAAGGAGAGGGGAATTAGTCTCCATATATAGATGGGGCAGTGGCAAAGTTGGTGTCGAAGACTTGACTGGGTAGGAGATATTGTTGCAGCCATCTTTTGAAAATACAGTCTGCCATAACTCCTCTGAGATGGAATTCTCTCTCTCATTTTGCAGAAAGGTTCTGTAGGTTCTCCATGGTCACAAGCTTGCAGAGTGGTCGAGTGGAATTTGAATCCTGGCAATCTAGCTCTGGAGTACACACTCTTCACTACTCATAATGATAATAGCAAACATTTATTGAGCTATTACTGTCTGCTAGCCACTCTCATAAACACTTTAAATATATTGACTCATTTGACCCTTCTAACAGACTTTTGCGATGGATGCTATTGTTACAGATTTCCATTCACATTTACACATGGTGACACTATGGCATGTAGCTGTTAGGAGCCGTGCTCAAGGTCATGCAGATAAGTATCAGAGCTGGGATTCAAACTCACGCTCCGGAGTCCACACACTTAACAATATACTCTTCTGGTTCTCAAGTAACTATGCAAATTGTTGTGATGACCCTTTCCCTCCATGCCAAGGTTAGATGAGATCTTTTTCTAATAGTTTCCTCAAACACACACACCTTGAGAGTTAGTTGGGGATCATTAAGTCTCTTGAATAGCAGGAGGGACTTGTGTGTGCAAAGTGTACCCAACTTTGCCTACCACGGACACATCCCACCTGAAAGAGCTAGGTTCCCCTTTTAGCACTGGCTTTGAGGGGAACACTCATGGAGATGACTTCCTTGTTTCTCTCCCTCCTTCCTTCTGCTCTTCTTTACTCCAGCCAGGATTTGAAGCTTTGGGTTTACCACCATTCAAAGCTCGCCTCCCACATTCCCTGAATGAATTGGCCAAGGTAGCTGCTCAGAGTGAGCCTCGCCACTCTCACCTGTAACATGCAGTACTAATAGCACCTACCTCACAGGGTTGCTGGAAGGGTTTAAAAGTTGTGCAGGCAAGGAGCCAGACATGGAAAAGTTGTTCACCCATGTGCTGGCTTTCCTCCTTCATTCCTCCTCCCTCCCTCCCTCCCTTCCTGATGTTCCTTGACTCACACTTACTGCTGGAAACTGTCCTCCTGCTCTTTCACCTGGCAATCAGGTTGTGGCCCTTGCTGCACTCATCCATGGGAAGCAAGAGGAGGTGAGCTGCATTAAGTGGACGGCAACAAGAAGATCTGCCTTGGTGTCATCGTGACAGAAATAGACTTCTCCAAAAAAAAAAAAAATAGAAAAAGAAAAATGAAAACAAACAAAGGCTCTTCCTTCAAGGAGCGGGATTTGTGCTCCGTGTAGAATGCAGTGGATTGGATGGCATGATCTTGTCCCTTGGGTGTGTGAAGAGGACAGTCCTTCCCAGGAGTCTCAGCGAGGTCTGCTGTCGTCCTGAGTGCAGGTGCTCTTCTGCCCTCATCTCTCGGCCCAGTGTCTTGGGATGGCCATTTGGGGCCCAGGACCCCAGTGTTTCAGAGCCAGGAGGGGTTTTAAGGATGATCTCTGTCCTCAAGTGAACACCCAGTTTGAGTGAGATTCACATCAGTCTTGAAAGGTAGAGACAAGATAGAACTGGGGTCTCCCAATTCCCTCACCTGTGATTCTCTCCCCTTTTCTGTAACACGTTCAGTCTAGGCTCTAACCTCAAACAGAATCAGTGGGTTTGTTTCTACTTCTAACTATGTCTTTGTTCATCTTGACTGCAACCTTGTGAGGGACTGTGCACCAGAACCACCCAGCTGAGCTGCTCCTGATTTCCTGATGGACAGAAACTGTGAGAGGATGAATGTTTGTTTCCTGAAGCTGCTAAGATTGGAGGTGATTTGTTATGCAGCGATGGATAACTAATACAACAGGGAATTCTCATTGGCCAGTACCCTTCATAGGCTCTGACGTCTTCCCATGCTTCCGTGTCCCCTTTCTCAGCACTTTCTGTCCATTTGTGCTTTAAGGACTCCTCTTAAGAGATTGCTGGGCACTTCAAAATTCCTGTTCTTTATCCTAATGAACAATTTTACTTCTTTTACAAAAAATTTAAATTTCTCTTTCCTCTTGGCTGTATCCAGGGAAGCCTCATCGTTTATAAACACATTCAGTTGTTTCCCCTAAACAAAGGGTTGTGCTTCTCTATGAGAAATTCTGTTGTTCTTCTAGGCCAGCTGGCCCAAATGGTAACCAATCTACCCAATACTGACTGCTTCTATATCACATAGTCTGAGGCTCAGAGAAGGGGAGTGACTTATTCAGTGATTCAGTTAGGAAGGAGCAGAACTGGGTTTCATCTGCCTCCAGAGACTGTTTCTGCCAAATGCCTCAGGATGCATCTCAGATATTTCCATTGAAGTTTTCCTAATAGCAGAAGAGAATGTGTGTTTGCTCCCTGGGGGTCTGGGGCATAGCCAGAGTAGCCTGCCTCAAGCAGGACGTTTCTTTAAAGTTTCATGTTTTAATTTTAAAAATTCATGTGAATTTTTAATTCTGCTCATTCATATATTCATGTTGATTTTAACATAATATTCTGTTAGTCAGGCTAGTTTCAGTTATACTGCAATGACAAATAAACTCCAGAATCTCAGAGGCTTGCTTGATAGGGGAATATGCCTGGCATCTAGTAGTCTTTCAAAGTGTGAGACAGCCTGTCTAATGAAAAGTTGTGTTTCCCCAAATTTCAATAGCACACTAGTTTGGGATTTCTTAATTTGGCTCTTACCTTTGCAGCAGGAGAAAAAAAAAATCTCAATAGTTTAATATACACACGAAGATGTTTCTGATCAAATCACATTTCATTGTGGGTTCTGTGGCTCCTCCAGGTGGTGGCTCTGGGATCCTTTTATCTTGTGATACTGACATGCGGCCTCTGAGATTAGCATGGGAAGAGAAAGACAGCTAGAGTGGAGTGTTGTATGGGGGTGTTATGTTCAGGCTTGGAAGAAGCCTATGACCCAACCAGTTGACCAGAACCCTGTCACATGGTCCTGATGGAACTGCAAGAGAGGACTTGAATGAGGTGGTCTTGTATGTGCAGGAAGAGATCATTTAAACATGATTTGACAAATACATAACATTACCTCTGCCTTAAATATTTAAAATTGCAATCAAAGGAATAACATCAAAAAAGTTTTCTACTATTCCCACTATTTAATGGGTGAAATTGTGTCGCTTTGAGATTGTCACTTGGAAGATTATGTTGAACAAGAGAGCTGACAATACATTTTGGGTTCTGTGTCCAGGCAATTTCTTTTCTGTTTGTGTCACAATATCTCAACAGGCCTTACTCACATAAATTGGTTATTTCACTATGTTACAAGCAATGTCAGGGCAATCGCCAGCCAGACAAGTTCTGAATGCTGCCAGGTAGGTGGCATGATGCAATATTTTAGGTTAACGTTGGTGGGTTTTGACGAAGAGAAGTCAGGTTGCTTATGTCATATGGTCTGTGGGAAGTGCTACTCAAAGGAGTTTGTGAGCAAAGAAAGAGAATCAAGGATATTTTCTTTATCACTAATGCTTTAATTTTATTCATATGTAAATAAAGTAAAAGTCCCAAATAAGCTTTATTTCCTATGTCAGCTTGCATATTTTAAAAATGGCTGCAACAATATTTCCTGTCCCATGTGCTTTTCCAGAACCTTGCCGTGCCCCCTTCAAGTGGTCACCCCCATCAAATGCCATCCCCTTGATGAGTAGAATGAGGTCGAAGTGATACCATGTGGCATCTGAGGCTGGGTTAGGAAAGGCCACACAAGTTTTGCTGTTGTATCACTTGGGACACTTAGCTTTGGAGCCCTCAAGCTCCATGTAACACGCTTGAGGTGGCCATGCGCTGAGGGAGCCCAAGCTAGCCCATGTGGAAAGACCACATGTAGAGGTCTGAGGCTACATGGAGAGACAGAGAGAGAGAAAAAGAGAGAGAGAGATGCTAACCAGCCCTCAGCTTCTCCAGTCCCTCTGTAACTGCAATCACACAAGTGATCCTAAGCAAGAATTGCCCAGCCAAACTCTTCCCAAATTCCTGATCCATAGAGACCATGAGCGATAATAAATGATTATTGTTATTTTAAACCACTAATTTTAGGGTGATTTGTTGCACAGCAACAGATAACTGGAACAGTTCCCCCTAATCAACTCTAATCATCCAGTCCTCCAACTTCCCTTTTTGGCTCAGCCACCTTGACATTTGTCATTAAAACACTGTGAGTTTTGCCTTGATTGCTGGACAAAGATGTTATCTTCCTTTTCTGCTCCCTGTCCTCCTGCATGGCGGGAAGAGAAGAGTGTATAGGGCAGCTAGATTCTTCAGATCCTAGTCCGGTTTACACAGAGCACCAAAGAATGGGTTTCCTCCTTTTCCCCATCCTTCCAGGAGGGAACAGGTAGGGCAACATGGACCTGCATCTACTCCATTTTATGACCTATAGCAACTTGTCTAGAATCAGCAGGGGGTGCGCTCTGAATGCACAGGCTCAGTTTAATCCTTTCATCCAGACCTCAAATGCTTGCTCTCATGACCTCATTCTTTTTTTTTTTTTTTTTTAAGACTGGCACCTGAGCTAACATCTGGTGCCAATCTTTTTTTTTTCTTCTCCCCAAAGCCCCAGTGCATAGTTGTATATTCTAGTTGTAGGTCCTTCTAGTTCTTCTGTGTGGGATGCCGCCCCAGCATGGCTTGATGAGCCATGCCCATGACCCTCTTTCTTGATGTGCCATACAAACCCTGCCCTAGGCTTTCCTCCAAAGTTTGACTAGTGTAGGGGGTGGCAAACTATGACCTGGGGGCCAAATGGGACAGCCTTTTTTTTTATTGCTGATTTTTGTTTATCTCAAATACTAATGATAAGCATTCAATATAATTTCAAGAGAAATTGTGCCACATGTTATACTTTGAGTCAATAGAAAACCGAGAAAGAATAACATTTGTTGCTATTTTCATCCTAACATGAAAAAAAATTGACTAGGATTAAAAATTTGTTGGTCGTATTTGGCAGAATTTTAACCTGTTAGCAATCCTAAGACCTTTCTAGGCGCTGAGGTTGTTTGAATCTGTTTGTAAAGCCATCCCAAGGGACTTCTCACTCCATTGAGTGGATGGCATCACTGGAATCCCAATGGTAGGACACACATGTTTGCAACAAGGAAGCAGATATGTGTCTATGTGTGTATGTATTTGAATGTGTTTAAAGTTTTTGTTGTTGTGGTAAAAAAAATATATGACATAAAATTTACCATTTCAATCACTTTTAAATGTGCAATTCACAATGTTTGCAACCATCTCCACTATCCATTTCCAGAACTTTTTTTTTACCATCTCCAAAGAAACTTTGTATTCATTAAACAACAACTCCCCATTTCCTTCCTTCTCCAGCCTCTGGGACCCATTCTACTTTCTGTCTCTATGAATTTGCCTATTTTAGGTACCTTGTATAAGTGGAATCATCCAATATTTCGGATAGCCTTTTTTTTTTTTTTTTTTTTTTTTATAAATAAGGTTTTGGAACACAGCCATGCTCACTCATTCATGCATTGTCCAGGCGGTTTTGCACCTCAATAGCAGAGGGGTGTAGCTGTAATACATACTGTTTGGCCGGCAGAGCTGGAAATATTTACTATCTAAGTGCTTTACAGAGAAAGTTTGCAGACCCATGGACTAGATTAGGGGTGGCTGACCTCTAGGATGGTTTCATTAGCAGGAGAAAGGAGCCTCTTTTCCAGCCCATAGAGGGTGGATTTTCACAGGATAAAAGTTAACTAAGACCTTTAACTCTGCCAGATAAATTCCAACTCTGTTTTCAGCCTCTCTCATTTTCCTGCTTCAAAGAAAGCAAACCATTTCAGAGTTCTGACTGCCTTCTCTCCTGGGTTTGTTTCTCTCCACAAGGTCTCACTGACCTGAAAAGCTCCTCTTCCACCCCTGGATTTACTAATTTAATATCCTTTATTTCTGCTAGATAATCTTTATTCCTTTTCCTTCTATATAACAGAAACCCCTTCTGATCAATACTGCCCACTGTGCACAATTGTTTTGCGGTTATGAAAAGTATCTGCTAAATAATCTAACTTTACCAGCTCCTCTTTTCGTTAAGGTCAATAATGAATTGGTTCTGCTTATTTAAATTTTGACCGTTTTTTTGTGTTTCATTTTATCCCTTCGATGAAGAAAAATAAGGCTTCGACCTGGGGTTCTAAAACTGTGATAGTACTTACGTTTTCAAAGTCATTTCTCATTTTGCTATGCATTTGTTTAGAAATACAGTTCAGAGGACCATTTTGCTGTATCTTTCCAAGACTGATCATTTTAACCATCTTGTTAAACATACTCTTTGATGGGAGCTGGTGTCCATGAATGACACAGAACCTCCTAGGGCATCAGGTTTGCTGTGGCCTCGAGTAACACTGTGGCTCTCTGCAGTTTTATCCATTAATGATTTTGACCCATTTGTGTATAAGTTCACATGTTAAAAAAAAAAAAATTGATCACTTTGATCTCCTCAAAAAAACAAACCCAAATCCCATGTACGAGATGATTTTTACTCTTAGTCACTTATTGGTTGATATCTTCATAAATATCAACATTACAAATATACTGAAGAAGACCTCAGTGAAATAGCTCAATCAGGGGTTGGCAGCTAGTAAATATTTTTTCATAAATTTTTTTTTCAATAAAACTTTATTTACAAAAACAGGCAGTGGGCCACAGTTTGCCAAGCCATTCTCAATCATGCATTTTTTTTTAACCTTTAAAATGTCTTTTGAAAGTGCATATTGTTTTTAAGATCTCTTTCAAAAGATGATGACTTCATCAGCTGATAGACACTTTGTGTGTAAGTGTCATGTTATTGGGCACTTTTTTCATTTCTATAATAACTGATAATACCAATCCTTAATAACCAAGCATCTAAGTGCTTCTCATCCTTTGTACTGTGACTTCAGCTGCTTCTATTCATTTGACAGCCCCTTGAGGGCTCATGGTGTTGTCAGAAGCCCGAGGAACAACGTGATTATAGTGTGACCTTCTGTGATTTGAAGTTTTTCTGTGCTTCTCTCCTTAACTTTCAAATTCTCAGTGGTTTCAAGTTCAAATCTCACAATTTCAGTTTTTAATCAACAATTCTCCCAACTGAAAAAACACTTAAGGAAAATAAATGACAAGTGAGAGCAAAATCACAAAATACAGAAATCTGTGTACTCTTCTGCTGTTAAGGAATTCCTTGAGGAGGGGAGGAGGGGTGGTTGAGGAGGTAGAACCAAGTGTTTTGAACAAAACAACAAGTGATAAGAATTTGAGTTGATTTGGGGGAGTCAGTGGAGTTTGTGTCACAAGAAACCAAAATTTTTTTCTAGGGGAGGCGTACCCCCTCCTCCAGTTCCAGCTGGGTGGTCCACCTCAGCCTCACTGGAAAGCCTGTCTCCCAGCTTGCCTGCTCTGGTGCAGAAGGGCACTAGCGCAGTGGGCCCCGCTATGCCCTGAGCGCTCTGACAATTGTCTGAGTTGATAC
Source organism: Equus asinus (assembly GCF_041296235.1). NCBI lineage: Eukaryota > Metazoa > Chordata > Mammalia > Perissodactyla > Equidae > Equus > Equus asinus. The sequence goes on along the minus strand of NC_091804.1, from coordinate 33,704,317 downwards.
TTCTGGGTGCTCCCGAACCACGAAAATGCCAAGTGTTCTTATGTTTTACTGCCTGCGAATGTTTTCTGGTCTCTGATTTTTCATGAAGAATCATGCCATTGCATGGAAATTGGTAGAATTCTACTAATTGTGCTTGTACCCGTGTGCAGACTATTTAAGGGTTTGGTGTAATGCTAAAAGGGTCTTGGTTTTGGAATCAGACAGTTGAACGTTCAAACCTAGCTCTACTCAAAACAACCCATGTGACTTTGAGCAAATATATAGACCTAAGTGTTCTATTCTGTAAAATGGGCATAATAACATCCATCTCATGGCACCCACCCATTCACTCAATAATTCATTTATACAATGGTTATTGAGGACCTACTATGTGTCAGACACTCTGTGATGATGTCCTGAGACCTTACGCCACAAGATAGACCCAGACTTACTCTCTAGTAGATGTTGCAAGGATTGCAGATACTGTATCTGAAGTGCCTGGAATGTGGTAGGTGCTTAATATGTGGTAGCTGTTACTGATCCGTCATCATTTATGCTCACTGGTGTTAGCAAACCCAGGTCACGTGGTTACCTAATCAGATGGTTGCCCTCATTCCCAACGTGTGCCACCAGTTGAGCTTTCAAACCTGTGTCAGGATTTGGTGCTCCTTTCCAGTGATTGATCCGATCTGAATTCTGACCAGGGCTCCTATTTCATTGCAGCCACTGTCTCTCTGGTTTATTGCCTGGGAGAAGCATCTAATAAAAAGTCTATAGCTCTGCTGGTCATTCAGGAGTGTAAGTTCCCTGCTGCATGGGACGTATAATTTCACTGACCGTCATGAACCTGTCGGTCCCTGCGTGATGTAGGGAAGAGCTGCTTGTGGCTTGTGGGGGCTGGGAATCCTGGAGTAGACCGAAATTAGAGGGAAGGAAACATTGAATGTCTCTCCCACCCAAGATCCTGTCTTTGAGAGAGCAGCCCATGGACCATAGATCCACATCCCTTCATTTTCACATCACCAGTTTAACTAAGAGCGAGACAAACATAGAGACTGTGCTCTCAGAATGGACCAAAGGATACTGTGGATGGGAAGGAGCATTATGTGTTTTCAGGACTGACTCCTTGGTTTATGTAGATGAGGTAAGAGAAGGGCGCTCAGTCTTTCTTTCTTTCAACAATATTTATGGAGCACTTACTCTATGCCTATCACTCTGGGAACACAATGACAAGCAGGACAGACAGCCTGTGGTAGGCAATCTCCGAGATGGTTCCCAAGGACCCACCCCTCCTGGTCTTTACACCCTTGTGTAGTCCCCTCCCACACTGTACCACGCCTGGAGTGTGTGACCAGTGGACTTGGGCAGAACGGATAATGTGTCACTTCCAAGATTAGATTATAGTAAAAGATTCTGCAACTAGCTTGTGGGTCTCCCTGTGTCGGATCCCTCACTCTGAGGGAAGCCAGCTGCTGTGTCGTGAGTTGTCCTCTAAGAGGCCCAGGTGACCTGCAGCCAACAGCCAGGTGAGCGAGCTTGGAAGAGCAACCCCAGCGTAGCCAAGCTTTCAGATAACTGCTGCTTTCACATGCCACAAACTCAACAAGTGCCAGGACAGGAGAGACAGGCAGTCCTGAGAGGTTAGAATAACTGCTGTGATCATCGTGTGTGTGTGTGTACATGAGTTTAGGTTTAGGGAATGTCAGAAAAACAACTTTGAGGAAGCAAAGTTTGAAGTGAGTCCTGAGGGATCTGGAGGTGTTACTCTGAGGAAACTGTGGGGGAAGGGGCAGACCCCAAGGTGGGCAAGAGCTTGGTATGTTTGAGGAACTGAAGAAAAGGCAGGTAGCTGGTGCATGCCAAATGTGACAAAGTGTTCCACCAGAGGAGGCTGGGGAGGTGAGCAGGAGGAAACCCCGTGGGCCTTGTAGGCTCTGGTGAGGAGTTGGCATTTTATCATCTAAGCCATCCATACCTGATGGAACTTTCTGTGGTGGTGGCGATATTCTACATCTGTGCTGTCCAGTAGGGTAGCCACTAACCCTAGGTGGCTATTTTACACTTGATATGTGGCCAGTGCAGCTGGGCTACTGAATGCTTAATTCTGTTTAATATCATTGGGTTTAAATTTAAATAGCCACGTGTGGAAGGTGGGTACTATATGGGACAGTGTTGAAAGTGCAAAGGGAAGCAGGGGGTGGTATCCAGCGACGCAGTGACATGATTTGACAAGAGTCTGTAGGAAGCTCTCACTGGCTGCTGTGGGGAGAATGGACAGAAGGTGGGCAGGAGGAGGCGGGGAGGAGGCTGAGGCAGTGGTCCAGGTGAGAGATGGGGGCTGCCCCTCTGGCTGCCCTGGGTTCTGTAGCTTCTTGTGCCCTCTTGTGGCCCCAGGACCCTGTGGAAGTTGGAGACTCAGAAGCTGGGGTGTCAGTGTGGGATCATTCCCAGATGGTCTGGCCTGATGCAGGGCTGTGGCCTCCAAGACAACCATTTCTTAGATGGCTGCAAAGGACAAATGGGTTCTCTTCTCACAGAATAGGGTCTGTCCCCAGCTCCTGGCTGTCACAGAAGTCTCTGTTGTATAGCTCTCTCTCCAAGGTTCAAGTGTAGTTACGATCTGGACGGTCCTACGTTACAGGTTATTTATTGCCTGTGCTTTGGTTTCTTCATCTGCAAAATGGGATATTAACCCTCTCTACCTTTAGGAATCTCATGAGCCTCAGATGAGATAAATCCATCTAAACCACTTGCCACAATGAGTGGGACACGGTAGAATTGATAACTGGACCGGAATGTTGTGGTCCATTTTCATCAAATGCTGCTTACTGTCCTGAAATGGGCAGGTGGAAGTCCTGAGAAGCTGATCGGCTTTGGGGACAATGGGGACTCCTTAGTGAATCACAGAGGAGCCGGAGCACCCTCAGCTCCGTGCCCTCACAGCCAGTGGCACTCTGGAAATACTTCTTTTAAACAAAAGAATCTCACTTGAGGGTCCTCTCGTCTCCTGTTGCCTCAGGAAGGTAGCGTATGTACAATGAAATGTTAGTTTAAGATACTGTCAGGTCTTCACATTAATGTCAAGTATTTGTTGAATATCATATTAATATACTATCTTTTTTCCTGCTGCTCCATTCTTAGAATGCATGATTTCTACAGATGAATGAATAATCACCAGTAAGCCTAGCATTTCTACACCTTTGTACTAATTTGATTTGTCTGTTGTCTCACCTTTTGGGTCACCCATGGTTCACGGTGGTAAATTTAGACTTTGGGTCCTACTTCTCTCATTGCATTCACTTGGCGTCAGCCCCACTAGCCACTTGGCTGCTCCTTGAGCTCAGAGACACACCCCCGTCTTGGGGCTTTTGTACTGGCTGTTCTGGATACCTCCAGGATCCTTCACTTCTTTCCCCCATTTACTTACTCTCTTTCACCTCCTCCTTTGTTCAGTGTCACCTTCTCAGTGAGGCCAACTCTGACCACTCTGTTTGCAATGATTGCCTCCCCTTACCCTGATCTGTGCCTACTCTTTCTTCCTCATAGAATTTACCACCTTCATTCTGTATGTTACTTTTTTTTTGGTGAGGAAGATTGTTGCTGAGCTAACATCTCTGCCAGTCTTTCTCTGTTTTGTATGTGGGACACCAACACAGCATGGTTTTTGTGAGCAGTGTAAATGTCCATGCCCAGGATCCAAACCTACGAACCCTGGGCCACTGAAACAGAGCGCACGAACTTAACCACTACGCCATCAGGCTGGCCCTTATATAATTTACTTTTTAAAAAATCGTATTTGTTGTTTTTGATCTTTCCCCTCCCCTAACAAAAGGATATGTTCCACAAGGGTAGGGATCTCCATTCTGATCTATTCTGTTCACTGCCATGTGCCCATTTTCTAGAAAAGGGCCTGGCATTCACAGAGTGATTGAGCCATAAAAATGTTGAATGAATAAATGTCCAGACTCTTAGTCTGCTCTTCAAGGCCCTGACCTCCACATATCAACTTTCTTTCCTCTCTTTCAAGATCCGTCCTGCTCCAGCTGCTGACTGGATCCTATTTGCTTGACCTTCATGTTTTTCTGTTCCTTCTTGCTGAATTGTCTTACTCTTCTCTTTTCCACCCATCAAATATACTCACCCTGCAGGCCTCCCATTAGCACTCAGGGCTCTGCTCACCTTGTGATATTCACTCCTTTAACTCCAGGGCTCACGTCTTATCTGGGGGATCCATTCCAGAACCTGCCATGGATGCCTGCAACCGCAAGTAGGACCCAACTCTGTATGTACTGTGTTTTTCCCTATACATACATACCTATGATAAAGTTTAATTTATAGATTAGGCACAGTTAGAGATTAACAACAATAACAAATAACAAAATAGAACAATTATAACAATATACTGTAATAAAAGACAGTAGATCTTAGCAACCTCAACGTACGATTCTTTTTCTTTCCTTATTAAGTCAAGAAGGTTCACCTTTTCACTTGCAGGAAGTACTTCACAGCTTCTCTTCGGTGTATCTGAATTGCCAGCATCACTGCTCTTGCGCTTTGGGGCCATTATTAAGTAAAATAAGGGTTCCTTGAACACAAGCACTGTGATACTGGAACAGGGGCAGTCGATCTCATAACCCAGATGGCTTCTAAGTGACTGACGGGCAGGTAGTGTATACAGTGGGGATCCCTGGACAAAGGGATGCTTCACAGCCTGGGCGGAACGAACTGCGATGGAGAGAGATTTCATCAGGCTGCTCAGAAGTGTGAACAATTTAAAACTTATGAATTGTTTCTTTCTGATGTTTTCCATTTAACATTTTCAGACTGTAGTTGGCTTCAGGTAACTGAAACCACAGAAAGTGAAATGGTGGGGAAGGGGAGACTACTCTATTGACAATTCTTAGGTCTTGAGTCCTTCTTTCACACTCCATGCTTGTACTTGGTATCTCACAAGCAGAATGGACTTTGGTGTCAGACAAACCCAGGTTCTCCTTGCACCACCTATTAGTCTAGATCAAGTTAAAGAACTTCTCTGAGCCTGTTTACTTATCTCTAAAAATATGATACCTACCTGGGAAGTCATTGCGAGAACTAAATAAGACAACGTTTGTGAAAGCACAGAGTAGGTGCTCAAGAAAATTCCCTGGGCAAACTGTTGAGTGAGCTCGGAGTCATGGGGTGTCGGGGAGCTGCAGTGTTAACTGAAGATATTTTATCCTGTATGCTGATATTGGCATGGGAGATTATTTTTGTTCCCCATTAGAATAATGAGGCAGCTCTTATCTTGATTGGGATCCTTCTACAGAAAGAGGATGGCTGTATTTGTGTCAGAGATAACGTGGTCTTTTTACAGGCTTCTGTGTGATAGACACCAGTAGAGGCCTTGGAACTGGTGTGTGCAGGGCTTTTTCTGTCTGTCTCTTTACGTGGTCTGTCAATTCTAGTCTTTACTTTACCCAAAAGTCTGGGTGGCTTTTGTGGCATTTGAGTAGACACTTGTTTGTAAATTGTGAAAGAGTGTGTGTGCATGTATGTGCCTGTGCATTTGCATACACACACATACTTGTGCACATGTGTGCATGTATATGGGAACATGCCTATGTGTACATGGGGAGCTGTGTGCTTGTGCACATGTAGATAAATGCATGTTTGTTGACACGTGTGCATATGGAGTGGCTGAGGATGCGTGTCTTTCTTTGCATGTACGTGATTGTGAGTGAACTTGGCGCTATCCTGAAGTCAAAGCCCCCGTGGGTGGGACAGACCTGCCCATTCAGAGCCAGGCTGAGGGGCTGAGGTCAAAGTGAGTTGTTTGAGTGGGAGAACGGGGTGATGGAGTTGGAGGAGGGCAGAGTGCGTGGCTGGGAGAAGTCTCTCGGACAGAGGACTTGGCAGCCTGTGGGGGCTTTGCCCTGGTGGGTGTCTGGACGCCCACTGTGGCTCTGCCCTTGGTGGCTGTGATCTTGGGATGTTGTTCCACTTCCTGGGTTGATCAAGGGATTAAACAGCTTATGATGTAAATAGAGTGCGTGGGGCAAAGAAACATCACTCGGGCAACACCAGATCTTCTTTCTCAGCTCTCCTGCCTTGTTATTTCCTTCTCTGAGATTCCAGGGCATTTGGTAGCCAGTATGGCTCAGACAAGCTACCGAGTGGCCTGAATTTAATCTAGTGGAACATCGGAGGGAGATGTTTAAGGGCCTCCTTTTGGGCTCCATGACATGGCCAATGCTGCATGCAGAGCACTGGAGAGCTTGAGATAAGCAAGAACAGAAGAGACAGAGCTGACAGGGGCTAAGTGACCTCAACACCAAGGAGCTACCAGAGATGGCCTGGAGTCTGGGCCTCTGGAAACAGGTTAGTGCTCAGATCTCAGCGCTGGCAACTTCCTGCTGGCTCTGGCTGGCTGTGTGGCCTTGGGCATGTCACTAACCCCTCTGGGGTATGTGGGAGTATGATTGTACTTACCTCATGGGTTATGGGAAGTTAGAAAGTAAACCCACACCGTGCCTGGCACAGAGGAAATAGTACCTCTGGTCATCAGATCCCCCGACCTCTGACCTCTACCACTAAGAGCAATGATGACAACCTGGAGCATGTACAAAGGAGGGCCAGTGTGAGAGAGGATGGAAGGGATGGAAGTTGTTCACTCTGGGGAAGCTGAGCAGAGGAGAGCTGGCCCAGCTCACCTCTGTAGCCTCATCTACACTGCTGCCTTCTGACTTCTTTAAGGCTCTTACTGCCTCAGGGCCTTTGCATAGTTCTCTTTGCCTGAAACTTTTTATTTTTCCAGTTTTTGTGAACCACTGTCTTCTTTATACCCTTTGATCTTATTTCAAATCTCAGCTCGTCAGAGAGGTCTTCTCTGCCCATCCTGGCTAAGTGGGTGCTCATGGTCCCTGGGTCAGTCACCCTTTGCCAAGCACTGTGCTTATTTCATAACCTTTGTCACCTGATATAATCATGTTGCTTACTTGTTTACCTCTTTATGGTCTCCCTCCCACCCCAGGCTGTGAGCCCCGTGAGGACAGATGGATGACTTCTCAGTTATTGCCATCTCTCCATCACCGAGCCCAGTGCCTGCTCCACAGTGATGCTGAGGGAATATGAATATCTGGGTGCTGTTTGTCCAAGGGTGGAAACTCCTGGGTGGTCCCTCTGGGTCAGCATGAGGAAGGTGTTTCAGTTCTGCAAGGACTGAGTGTCCCTTCACCAGGGTGCCTGAGCCAAAAGCAGGACACTCACCTATTGCTGATGCTAGATAAGGGTGTTAGGAAATCCACATCTTGCTGAAGAGTTTAGGGCCTTAGTGATGTCTGCCTTCTGGAGCTTCTTCCCGTGAGTCTAATTCTGAGCTCCAGAGCTGGAGGGAGCCAGTTAGCGCACCAGCTGCAGACTGCACTGCCTGTCTGACTGGGCTGGGGACTGTTTTCTTGATAGTGCTCAGCCCTCCTAACCACCACCAAGAGCCATCCATGAAAAAAGGGAGAAAGAAGCAAACGAATACAGCTTAGCAGCTGACAGTATAAGTTAGTTTTTGCTGCATAACAAACGATCTCACAAGTTAGTGGCTTAAATCAAGGGCCATTTAATTTAGCTATGGTTTTGGGGGTCAGGTGGGTGGTGGCTGTGGTCTGGACTGCTTGCTTGGTCTCTGGGGAGCTCCTGGTGTGTCTGAGATGCCCCAGGCACATCTCTTTTTTTCGAGAGGCTGTCATGTGGTGTGTCTTGGTTCTCCTCTGTGTGGGTTCTCATCCTCCGGCAGGCTAGCCCTGCTTCCTTTTTATCATGCTCTCAGGGTTCCCAGTGCCACAGGAGGGCAAGCCCCATGCGCAGGTGCTTTTAAAAGGCTATTTGCAGCGTGTTTGCTAATATCTTACTGGCCAAAGCCGTTCACACGGCCGCGCCCACAGTCCTTTTGGGAGGGGGTGACCCAGAGTGTGGTTGCAGGGACGTAGATGGTGCAGACACTTTACCACTCTGCTGTATTGCGTGCATGATTTGATTTGTTCCTTGAATGATCTCATCTGCCCCTTAAAATAAGGAGTTTTATTGTTTGTCTTTCATGGATCGGGACCGTGGGGTTCAGGGAGGTTGAAGGAGGTGCATCCACACAGTTGGAACTTAGTAAACATTGTGGTGGACAAAGTTAAACTGGCAAGGAAGAGATTCTTCAAGACTATCGCAACAAGGCAGGGGACGAACTCGACTCCACTGACACAAGGAGGAGGAGTTTTGAGAGCCAGAGTAGGGGGATTCCTAGCCCATCTGTGTTTGCCTATTGGTCTTCCCAGAGGAAAAATACACTTGCTCCTGTCTTCGTGGCAGAAGGTAGTTTTATAGCTTGGAGCAAGGTGCTCCTGAGGTTGGGCTCCTACCCTCCCACGGAGACTGAGAGAGGGCTGAGCTAACGATTCCTAGGTCCTTGGAAAACAACCAAGACTTTGTTTCTTGGGTTGTACAACTGGAGAGAGGCTGGGAGAAGCTCTACATTCATTTTCTTGGTCAGAACTGAGATTCAAGCCCTGGACCATCTGATTCGTACGTTTCTGCTCTCCTTCCCCCACAGTTCATAGTGACCACACAGAATACAGGCTGCAGTTTAGAAGGTAAATCTGTCACCATTGAGAGGCAGCTTGGGCAGCTTCTGGAGAATGTGCCTTCTTATTTGAATAAGAGAATGCATTTAACACATCGATGGCTGCTATAAAATTGCAGATGCGATGGATAGAAAAACTCCGGTCTTAAAATAAAGCTGTTGAATTCAGATCCATAGTGTCAGAGCCCAGGGGGCTCCTGAGTATACGGTAATCTGTTCCCCTGGCTGCACGGGTGGGAGACAGGTCTTGTCCAAGGTCACAGAGTGAGCCGGGGTCAGACCTGTGACTGGGCCCAAGGCTCCTGACTCCTAGTTTCCAACACTGAGCCCCATCCTCCCAGGCTTTGCACCAGCGGCTTCTCCAGTGTTTTTCTTTCTTTCTTTCTTTTCTTTTTAAAGGCTCACTGGCAGCTACTGCTCCAAGGCAGAAAATGTATTCATTTAAATGACTTCGTTTGGAAATAGAAGCTTGAATAATGATGTTACCATTTATAATTGGTCTGATTAACCACACCACGTTTTGCAGTTTAGAATTAAAAAAGCCTCATTCCTTTTGTGATGTGAATTTTAATTGCTTTTTCTCAGGAAGACCCCTCCAGGCGTACCTGCCTGTTCCCCAGCTCCTGGAGCCTCAGGAAGACCCATCTGGGCATACCTGTGTGCTCCAGGTTCTCAGGCAGAGATTTGGGGCTGGGCAGGGGGCAGATGTTCCGGAAATACTTGGCTGATTTGTGATTTTGGGGCAGAAGCTACGCACTTCCATATTGGACTGAAGTTTCATAATCCCTCGGTGGTTCATAATATTAGGGGCCCCACAAGGTCGAGATTGAAGACCTGGGATAAGGGAGCTTTCCTAAGGATGTTTGATGCGTACTGTATTCATCATCCTTACATTACGAAGGGGGCAGAATCATCCATAATTTACCTACCAGTGTCTTCTCAGATGGATTTACCTTCTTCTTTTTCTTTTTTTTTTAAGATTACAGATATTTTCAGTTATTTTGCTATCCTTGTTTGACATTTCACCCATATGAAATAAGAATCAGCATAGTACAGTGGAAAAGGCAAGAGTTTAAGAAAATATGAATAAATATTTATTTGGTCCCAGGGTGAGCAAGGGCTTTCCGGGTGTAAAAGCCAAGAAACAGACCATAAGGGGGAAGAATGATCGATTTGGTTACATAAAAATCCTAAACATTTATAAGAAAAATTAAAGTGACAGAAGACAAATGGCTGGGGGATAATATTTATAATGTATATGATTCACAGTGGTCAACTGTCCTTAATATATAAAGAACACTAATAATCAACAAAATGATGTGTCAATAGAAAAAGGAGAAAAGGATGTGAATAGACAATTCATGTGAGAAAAATTGCCACAATCAATAAAAATCTGAAAAAAAATCAGCTTCACTTGTAGCTACTGAAATGTGAATTAAAAAAGAATGAAGATATCATTTTTCTTTATTCACACTAACAAAAATTTAAACAGTGATGTTGATGAGGATGAGATGATGTGGTCATCATGAGTATAAATTCCTGCAATCTTTCTGGAGGGCAATTTGATATATGGCTTGAGAACCTTAAAATATGCGTACCCTTTGATTTATAATCCCATTCCCAAGAATTTATTATTTTAGAGAAATAATTATAGATGTATATAAAAGATAATAAAAAAGAATTTCTATTACAATGTTATTTGGGATGGAGAAAAAAGAGGAAAACAAATTTAAATGCCCCGTAATAGAAAGTAGCTAAAATAATTTTGTGGCTTTCATATAGAAATGAAATTATCTGCAGATGTAGAAGATGATAGTTTTAAGCAATATTGAATCCCATGTGGAAAGTCTCACACCATTTAATTTAAAAATTAATAAACTAACCTTCATATGCAGTCTATAACTGATTTTATTTAAATTATATATATAAACATACATAAACAAATAGAAGAAAATAAACCAAAGTGTCAGAAATTCTTGTCTTTGAGTGGCAGATTACGAACCATTCTTAATTTCTTCTTTAAAGGAACTTCCAAACTATTTTTCATATTTGTTGTAATAAACAAGTGTTTCTTTTAAAATCTCGGGACCTAATAAATGCTGTGAAAATAAAACACTAGAATGAAAACAGAATGGGAAAGAATCAAGAAGTGTGGGGTAGATGAGTCTGGGTTTAAATCTGAGCTTTGCATTTCGTAGCTTGTTGACCTTGTCAATGTTTTTGAACCCTTTTTTTCTGTCTGTCTGTAAGATGAGCATAAACGCAGCCCTGAACAAGGTTGTTCTAAGGGCTAATTCAGAATATAAGTAGAGAAAGTGGCACTGAGCAGACTCAGTAAATGTTAACTAGGGTCCTCCATTCTCTCTGTCGGTCTGCCTGGCATTTTCGACTTGGAACCTGGGATCTGGATTGTTCTTCAAACTCGTCTATGATTTTGTGCTTGTTTTGGGTGTTTCCTAATTATTTAACCACAGCCACTTGCATTGTTCTCCCAAAAGTGGGCTAAGTCAGGCTGGTTGTCTAGTCTTGACATTGCTTGGTTGAAAATGTGAATGGGCATATTCAGATTATATCATGCATGCGGGTTGTTAGCTCTTCATATGCCGGGACGAGAACACTTTCTCTTCTTAGTTGGATACAGTTTTCTAAAACTGTGATTCCCAGTGGTGGCAAAGACGTGACTAAATGATTATTTATATACCATGTTTATGGATGTATAATTCATACAATGTTTTTAAAGGAAAGTTTGGGAAGATCTATCAGGAGCCTTTAAGCATCTTCCTATCTTTTGATTCAGTAATCCCATGTTTGAGAAATATTGTCTTAAGATAATAAACAGATACACACCATAATTTATTGTACAATTGGTTCCAATCCTGTGTCCTTTTTAGGATATGAGGGGATAAAGGGTAAATCTGGTTGCTTGTCTTCATGAAACCCATAGAGCTCGGGGTCCTTTGGCAGGAGGCCCCATGCAGTTCTGTTCAGGTGATGCTGATGGTATGCAGGGCTCCAGATAGCAGATACAGTTCTCGCAGTCATTGCAGTCAAGATGAAAGAGGCCATGTGGGGTAATGCAGAGAGTCTGATTATTGGCATCGGCAAGCATGGATTTGCATCCTGACATTGATAGCTGACTGACTCGTGACCTTGAGCAAGGTGCCTCCCCCCTCTCTCTGTGTCTACTTCCTCATCTGTGAAATGGGTAGGAGAATGCTAGCCTTGCAGGGATTTTGTGTGTCAGGGAGGAGAGAATGCATGCAATGCGGGGCAGGAAAGACCAAGTGCTTTATGGTCATATCTAAGTCTCTCCCTTTTTCTGGTGAACTGGACTGATAATGGTGGATACTTGAGCCTTATGCGTTGATTCTGCGAGACTCCCCACGCATCAGCAGCCCCCAGAAGCAGTGTTGGCTGGATCCTCAAAATTGGGGGTGGGTATGGATATGGGGGCAATTCTGCCTTGTTTCCTCAAACGTCGGAAGGTCACTAGGGCACTTTGAGACAGAAGCTTTGGCATAACATGTTTTCACAAAATAAAAGGAGTTTACAAATTTTAGATCAACTTTATTTTAAAATAAAAATTTGCTGAATGAAAAGGTTTTGTTAAAAAATAATATATACCTACTACATAAAGTTTGGAAAACAGAGACAAGTAGAAAGACTAGGACTACCCAAAGATAAGCATTGTTAGTATTTTCCTGTCTTTCCTTTTAGTGTTGTCTGTGCATTTTCGTATAATTGAAATCACGCTGTGTATATTGTGCATCTTCCTTTTTACTTTTCATTTGGCCGTATAATATGCACTTTCCTCATGTTATTAAAAACTCTCTGTAAAAATAGCTTTGAATAGCTGCATGTTATTCCATTCAGTGGATATTAGATAGACAATTATTCATTTCAATTATTTTCAAATCAGTGGAAAACAATATTGCTTTCCGTATCTGATATTCTCTGTCTCTTATCCTTTCTGTCTGTATCAGATATTCCTCAAATTATTTCCTTGTTCAGAATGTCTATATATCAGGCTTAGGGCTGGCAGAATTACACCTTTTTTCAATGTCTGTAATGACTCATGGTTAAATCTTTAATGCATTCTAGCTATTTTTTTTAGTGTTATGTTGTCTATAATTTCCATTGGAAATTGAGATGTTGCAGCAGCTCTGATGAGGAATCGTGCTTCAGAAAGTGAAGAGAATGGTGCATTTTTGATCTGGAGCGAATGCTGATGGCAAATAGAAAATGACCATTGTGGGCGGTGCTGGCAGTAACTTTTGTTTTAATTGTTGTTAAGAACTGAGACTAGAGAAGATGATGTGGGGCGTGTTCTGTTTTGTGGGTAATGTGAATACAGTCAAAATTGAACAGATTTTTCTCCTCTCTGTCTCCAGCCTTATTGGAACTTGTACTAATTTTCTGGGGCTGTTCACCCAGCGCTTACGATTGCTTTTAGCAGAAACGATCTCATTTTGGGAGCCTGTGAAGAGGAAAAAGAAATGTGTTCTGATGACTGTGAGTCAGTGTGGAGTGAAAGAAGCTGCAGAGAGCTCTGCATGTGTCTGTGGGTGTGGAATTGTGCGAGAGAAAGAGTGTGTGTTTGGGGCTGCAATGCATTTACAGAGAAAATTAAGTCTCCGAGGAGGGGAGAAGGTGGGAAATAATGAGAAAGTTGTGTGCAACTCCTGCTTGACATACTGAAGTGAGTAAATGTAAGGATCTACTCTGGGGCTCAGAAGTTTTTGGGTGACACGGCTTATCTGTAGATGGTGAGAAAATATCTAGCAGTCTTGGTTGATGGGAAGTGGAGGGTGGCCTGTGCGCAGGGCAGGTGTGGGTGGAGAGTGGAGACCAGAGACGTGACTTGACTTTGTCAAGATTGCACAGCTCAGTTCAAATCAATATCTGCTTGATTGCAAAGGTCTTCCTCGCTGCACCCCACCACATAGCACCTGTGCAGGTGGGATACAGCCTGCTGTGGTTGGCAGGATACAGGTGGACAATGGTACTCCGAACTAGGGGCAGATAGCACTCAAGGACACTCTGAACTTCTACAGACAGCAGCCTGAGATTTACCCTGTTTCCATTTCACACACCCTCAGCTCTCTCCCTCAGAAACTCGGAGAGGAACGGGGTAGCATCTCACCACTGCACCTGTCAGATGAGGCGGATCCCTACCTAGAAATTATACTCAGTTTTCTGTATAATGGGAATCCTGGTACAAAGCCTCAAACAGGATTTATCCATTTATACCTGGGACAGGTGTGTGACACCTTGGTTTTCCACTATCTTGTGCTGTAAAAATTCAAACAGAAGCCTATCCTTTGAGGCTTCAGCCCTGTTTTTCGTTTGTTTGTTTGTTTTGCAAGATAAAGTAATTTATCCCTGTCTCTTTAATTAATTCAGCACACATTTAAGGGCCTGCTGTTTGCCAGTTACCATTCCAGGCAAGTGGGGGGCGGCGAGGACCCTGTATGAAGAGTTTACGGCTTAGAGAAGAGAGAGGCAACGCAGTAGTGATCAGCAGTTGCAGATAATAAATGCAGGGAAGAAGGCGACAGGGTGACATGAGAGAGAGTGATGAAGAGGTGGGGTGGGTATTGTCCCTGCCGCCTCTGAGGGGGAGTCGTTGGAGCTGCCATTTGAGGCCCAAATGTCCAGGGCGAACCTGCCACACGAAGAGTTGGGGGAGAGCAAGTATTTGGACTGTAGAGTTTTTGTTTCCTCCACTAAACTTGCTTCTTCCTCTGTCTTCCCCATCTCAAAATGGTGCCACCATCCAATCTGTTGCTCAAACCAAAATTCTAAGAGTTATCTCTGATTCTTCATTTTCCCTTTCTCCCTCTCACCTTCCTGGCTCCACTTCTGAAAGATATTCCCAATTTGTCACTTCCCTCCATCGCTGCTTCCAGCTCTCATCATCTTTTCCCTGGACCACGGTGCTAGCTTCCTGGTTCGTCTTCCCGCATCCACCCCTGTCCTCCTATAACGATTCTCCACCCAGTAGTTAAGATGCTGGGACTATTACAGTAGCTACCAGCCACGTGTAGGTATTGAAATTTAAATTGATTAAAGTGTAGTAAAATTTAAAATTCAGTTTCTCAGTCACACCAGCCACATTCCAAGGGTTCATTGGCCACACGTGGCTAGTGGCTATTGCATTTGACAGTCTAGACACAGGATGCTTCTGTCATTGCAGAAAGCTCTTTTAGTTAGCGCTGAGTTAGACGGATCTTTCCAGAATACACAACAGATCAAGATACTCCATGCTGGAAGCCTCGAATGGTTTCACAACTCACTGGGAATAAAATGCAAACTTTCCATTCTGACTTGCAGAGTCCCACCTGATCTGGCCCCTTCCACCTGTCGAGCCTCCTCCCCCTCCTCTCCCCTCTTTGATCACTACTTTCCAGCCAGACTCTGACTTCCGATTTCTAGAACCCAAAGAGCTTGTTCACTCCGTGGAGCCTTTACAAGAGTTCACACCTTGGGCTCCCTCTGCATGGGATGCTCAGCCTTCTCTCCCGCAACCCAAACACGTTCCTTGTGTTGATGGCTCCTCGTGGTCATTTAGATCTCAAAATAAATACCACCACCTCCGGAGGCTTTCCTTCGCTATCCAATCTAAAGTAGCCATCCGATCACTACCATGTAACCAAGTTAAATTGTCTTCATGCGCTGGTTACTATCTGATGTTTTGCTTGTTCATTTGTTGTGAAATTGTCCATTGCGTGTCTGAGCACACTGGTATATGGGCTTCCAAATGGCAAAGGGCTTTTCTGTCTAGTTAAAGCTGTAATCCCAGTGCCTAGAACAGTGCCTGACTTATGGTAGATGCTCAATTAATATTTGTTTTAGGAATGAATGAATCGTCACAAGGAAAGCAGGACTGCTGCAAGCCTATATGGCTACTTTGTATGAATTGGAAAAAGGCACCCTTTGCTCTGGCTGACCTTGTATATTGAACATCCTGTACAACTGAGGCTGGTAGCCCTGGGGAAGGCGTGATGTTTCTAGGCAGGAGGAACAGCAAGTGCAGTGAACCTGAGGCAGGAGTGTGCATGATGTGTTTGAGAAAAAGAAAGAGAAAGAAAGCCCGGGATGTTTGGAAGACAGTTTGTAAAAGGGAGCATAGAATGAAAAAAGTTGGGGGAGAGGAATAGGGGCCAGGTCGCATGGGGCCCGGAAAGCTGTGGTAAGAAAGTTATATTTTACTCCAAGTACAGTAGGAAGCCATTGGAGGATTTTCAGTGGGGGAGAGGCATCTGATTTACGATTTATTTATTCTTACGGTTCTATTTCTTTGCCTTTACGGATAAATCTGTTTTAACATTTTTCTCAGGTATATCATTTGGGGAAACTTTTACTTTCAAGACTAGTTTTCCCAAGAGGCGAGGACTTGCTTCTCTGAAGACTGGAAAATCCTCAGACAACACTCTCCAGCACAGCGATTAGGTTCCAAACACGTTAACTCTTCCTTGAAACACTTTCTGACATGCACTGCTGCTAATTTTGAAGATTAGAATCTTCAGCTTCCTCCTAAAGGTGACAGAGGCACCCAGTAAAAGTAATTGGGGAAAAATCCCAAGTAGTTGATTGCAGCCATTTCTTGGGTTTTGAAATGCAAATAAAAATTTGCACAGCCCTTCCGTTGGAATGGGAACACCTATTCAGCCTGGTGTTCCATCTTGGAACTCATCTGCCATGCACAGAGAAGGGTGACCTCTGTGCAGACACACATGTGAGCACAGCTTGAATCTATAAATTGCTCTCATCTCCATGTCTTCTCTTGAGAACAAAGGAGAAATATGCCCAGTTCTTCCAAAAGTATTATTTACTGTATTTGCTCAATTTTAAGATGCTGTAAAGAAAAAAGAGGCACCATTGGCTAAATTACAGCTTTCTGGGAACAACAACAAAATAAACATTATAAGTATACATCAATAGCAAGAAGGACTCCATTTAACATGTGAAGCAAAGTATCTATCCATCCATCCATCCGTCCATTCATCCATCCATCCATCATCTATTTATGAATCGAAGGCTGATATAGGACTTGCTATATTCTAAATGCTTTAAATACACACTCATTTAATCCTCATGGCAACTCTTGAGGTGGGTACTATTATTACGCACATGTTCTAGATCAAGAAACTGAGGCACAGAGAGGTTAAGTAACTTGTCCAAGGTCACACATCCATTAGTGGCTGAGCTAGGATTTGAACACGAGCTGTCTCCAGAGCCTGACTTAACCTCTGCAGTGTGAAAAAATGTGATAATTTGGTGCGGGCTGGCCATCAGCAAATTGATAGGTGTCTTTCTTTGCTTCTCAGCATAAAAGCTCAAGTATGGGTCCTGATCCTTGACAGGTAGTTACCTAATTATGACTGATGCTGTCATTGCATTTGACTCTGGATTTGAAATCTAGGTCCATATCCCAGGATTTGTTTTGATAAAGTATTTTAATTGTGATCCTGTTGCTCTGGGAATCATCACATACCTCAGCTGTCTAAAACGGCAAATCTCGCCTTCCTGCTCAAGAGCAAGCAGGGAACTGAACTGCTGGGCTGAGAGCATGAAGGCTGAGACCAGCTGGAAAGGGCACTTGTCAGAGGTGGTAGACCACAGTGGTTAACCACACCAGATCTGGAGCAAGACTGCCAGTACCAAACCCACACTTGCTGCTTTTGAGCTGTGTAACCTCAGGCAAGTTCCTTAACCTCTCTGAGCCTGTTTCCTCTTCCATTCAATGGGTTGAATGAGTTCTCAACCTCTTATCTGCAGCCTTTGGAGCCAAATGTGTTTCAGAAGTCAGACCTACTTTTTAGGAAGGCAATATAGTGCATACGTCATAGAATAAATAACGCCCCCAACAGGGCCTGGGGCAGCACCCCAAAGTCAAGCATGTTGGCATTTTTGCAGTACGGATATTAACACCAAGAAGGAGATGTGAAAACCACAAATAAATCCATGTTAGTTTAACTCAAGTCTTAGCACCAAATAAATTTGTACCAAACTTATAAAAAAGTCTTTTGGGGTTGAAAGGTTTTGAGAATTTAGAATTCTTATTCTGGCTCTGTACCTGCCTCATAGGGTGATTGTAAGGCTTATCTGAAGTGTTGTGTCAGCACATTCCATAGTCCACATGAAGTTCTCAGTAACATGGTCTGTTATGATTTGTATTTTCCGTCATCGCTGTTGAGCAGAGGTGAGCCCAGCCTGGCCAGGAGCCCAGTGGTCCTGGCTGGGCTCTGAACACTTTATAGCCATGGCTGTTGGATTCTGAAGTTCTGATCTAGAGCCCAGAGCACTTGGCTGCTCTCAGAACCCAGGTCCAGCCTGTGACTGACACCAGCATTTCAACTGGCCTTTGATTGTTCCAGCCAGGAAAGAAGAAATTAATCAGAAGGACGCCTTCCCACGCCACTCCTAGGTGGGACCATCCTTTCTGCTGAATCTTTCCTTTTTTCATGGCTGTAAAATGAGGGGAAAATTGAGAACAAGAACAAAAGCCAAAAGAGCCTTTTCCTTTAGGCAAGCCTGCGTGTGACACTCCATTAACGATAAGTGACATCTTCTTCCATCTAGCGGGAATCAACACAATATTCACGTTAACCAGTTGTCGACGGCACCAGAAGCGGATGATGACTTGTCAGTTTCCATCCTATTTGTCATTTTCAGGCGAACAGTGTGTGTCTCTGGGTTCCACATGGACACAGTTGAATGTTCGCAGCACCACTCATTTTTCTGTAAGGGCTCGAGGGGTAGTCTGCCACTTAGAGCAGGGACTGCGTAGGTCTCATGCAGAAAGAACATAGACTGAAGAGCTGGACAGACCTAGGTCCTGGGATTCTGACCTGCCACTCACTGGCTGGGAGACCTCGGCTCATGTCCACAAGCTCTCTGAGTCTCGGCTTCCTTCCTTGTAGGTAGAGATAATAGTAATTCCGTCCCGCGCCACGTCATTGTAAGGAATAATTGGCTTGAAGCCTATGAAAGCGATCTGTAAACTGGAAGCTCCAGGAAACGCCAGTCTTGTTATGATGTATTTACCTTCAGTCATCTTTTGCTTTGTTACGCAGAGTTCACGTGCGTAACTCCAGCTATTCCTCTTGTGTCCCGGTACCCTTCTGCATTTAACTCCTCTTTCAACATGTCCATCTGTTAGTTCATTTGGTACTTTGCCAGTTTGTGCATTCGCCACACAGCCATGTCTCTATCCACCCATTTCTGCATTGGATCCCTACTGTGTGCCAGGTGCTAGGCTAGGTTCTTGGATACAAAGATGAATCAGGTAAGGATGCACCTGGCCCTGATGAAGCACACAGACCAACAGGAAATGGACAAGTTCACAGATGAGTGTATCAGGTGTGGTTGGCACTATAACTCAGGAGCAGGCTGCAGACAATGGGGACACGAGGCGGGAGCTCAGTTCTGTTGGAGTTGGCTGTAGAGATAGAGGGAAGGGCTAAATGAAATTCTCAAAAAGGAAGTGACACTTGAGCAGAGTCTTGAAAAGTACTTCCCTGATGGACAAGGGGGAGGGCATACCTGGAATCGCATGTAACAGCCTCGCACGTTGGGGGACTGAAGGCAGTGGTCAGTCCTGGCTGGAGAAGAGGGTGTTCAGGGAGTGTGTGTTGGCAGATACAAGATGTGAGAGGCAAGCTGGGGCCAGATGGGAATCCTCAGGCACCAGGCTGAGCATCTTGAGCTATCCCGGTGTCCCTAACTGGGTTGCCAGCCACTGACTGAAGGTTTCAGGTAGGAGAGTGTCAGTCTTTGGTTTGAGTTTCTGGAAGTTTTTCTGATGGAGGTGGTGGGTTGACTTTGAGGGGTGAGGCTGAAGGGAGGGAGGCTTGAGGAGGCTGCCACGATGGGCTGCGTGACTGCCTGGGAGAGAAGAAAGCGGCATGAGAGATGGGGAAATTCGGATGCGGCAAAGATATTCAGGGGCAAGTAACAGGATTGGCCAGTGAATGGATCCTAGGGCTGCCGTAACAAATAACCACCATCTTTGGGCTCAAAACGACAGAAGTTTATTTTCCCACAATTCTAGAGGCCAGAGCCTGAAGTCGAGGTGCCAGCAGGGCTGTGCTCCCTCTGAAGGCTCTATGGGGCAATCTGCTCCTTGTCAGGTTGCTTCTGGTGGCTGGTGGCATTCTTTGTGGCTGCATCACCTCAGGCTCTGTCTCTGTCTTCACATGGCCTTATTCCCATGTGTCTGTGTCTTCTTCTCTTCTGTTTCTTATAAGGACACTTGTCATTAGAGTCAGTGCCCACCTGGGTGATTCAGGATGCTCTCATCTCAAGATTCTTAAATTAATTACATCTGTAAAGACCTGCTTTCCAAATAAGGTCAGATTCACAATTTTGAGGGATTAACGTGTGGACATATCTTTTGTGGGGGCCACCATTCAACCTACTACAGCTACCAAATAGATGGCGACCCTTCAGGGTCCATTAAGGGTCTCAGGGTCTCCTTAAGTAGCTATAGAAAGAAGGGCAGAGCTCTTGCCTAAATGTCCCAGCAAACTTATATAAACTCATCATCTGCTCAGGTGTCATATCATCTCTGCGCAGTGCCCTTCCAGGCTCTGATGGGTAGAAAATGCCAGGCCAGCTGCCTCTCTTCAAGGAGGTGTTGTGAAGACACAACAAATGGGAGTTAAAGCATGGAAACTCTTTAGAAATAAAGCAGAAATTCAAGTGACTGTTATTTGCAGAGAATCTAATTTTCTCTGACAGTTCCACAGGTACATTGGAACGGTCTCTTAAGCAAAATGTGTTTTCTGAAGACAGCTCTCCTTGAATTTTACAAACTTTTCTCTGCCTGATGATCACGTACAATGGAATGAACTACAGCCTGGCTCTATTTTTGTTTTTCTCCTTTTGTTTTGTTTCCACTTGCTGTTAATAATGTTGGCAGAACTGTGTCTGTGGGAATGCAGTGCCATTTTTCTGTGTTCAAACATGACCGCTGCTGACACCCACGTGGAGAAGCACCAAGTTCTCCCAAACCCACTGTCTTGTTTATTTGGCAAATGCTCTCCCAGCTCATGTTGTAAGTGGAGCAGTGTTTTCTGCTACGCGGATACAGGGCTACCATAGACACAGTCCCTGCTTCTGACTTGCAGTCTTGTGGGGAAAATGGATATATACACGGCCATGACTCGGTGTATTGAGGGCTATGATAAGATAGCCTGAGGAGCTGAGGGAGCGCAAAGGAGAGAAGGATTCTGCAAAAGTAGAACTAGAAACACCCAATAAGTATATGAAATATTACCAGCCTCATTAGACCTCAGGCATGCTGCTTAAGATAAGGTACCATTTTCACCTGTCAAACTAGACAAGATAAAGTAAAAATGGCATAATACTCAGTGTTGGCAAGGATGTTGGAAAATAGACAGTCTCACACACTGGGGGTGGGAATGTGACTATTATAAGCTTTCTGGTAAGCAATTTGATGGAAGGTTCAAAAGACCCGAAAAGGCAAATCTTTTCAGATGTCACTTGCCTTCTGTGACATTCCCAGGCTCCTCATTTCTCCCAAATTCTCTTGTTTATTTCCATCCTGGTGCTTGCCACATGGGATTGGAATGACCTGTTTGGGTATCTTTTGACCCCGCTGTCCTGAGACCAGGGCTTCTGTTTCTCTCGTGCTCAGTACAGTGCTCTTCTGAACATTTGAGCCTTATGATGATAGCTTTAAGATCAAGTGCCCCAAATGTTGTTGTCTTTGAAGAATTTTCCTAGGTCTTCTTGCATGTTTATTTTTATAGATCAAATTTAGGATTGCTTTCTCAGGTTCTCCCTTCCACTGCCCCCAAGGAAAATTAAATCAGGATGTTGTTGGGGATTTCGTAAATGTAGAGAGGAATCTAAAGAGAATTAACATCTTCATCATATTAAGTTTTCCCATCTATGAGCATGTGCTTCTATTTGTTGAACTTTTATTTTATGGCTCTCAATTAACTTTAATATTATTTTTAGAAGTACTGACTCTTTCTGGTTAAGATTATTGGGTTTTGTTTTTGTTGTGTTTTGTTTTGTTTAAAGATTGGTACCTGAGCTAACATTTGTTGCCAATCTTCTTTTTTTTTTCTTTTTATTCTTCCCCAACGCCACCCCCCCCCCCCCCAGTACATAGCTGTATATCCTAGTTGTAGGGCCCTCTGGTTGTGCTGTGTGGGGTGCTGCCTGACGAGTGGTGCCATGTCCAGGTCCAAGATCTGAACCAGCGAAACCCTGGGCTGCCGAAGCCCAGCGCACAAACTTAACCACTCGGCCACAGGGCTGGCCCTGAGATTATTGGTTTTTTTAAGCAGTGGTGTGCTGGAGCCAGCCTATACCTGCTCACAAGAGCTGGTTACTAAATTTGCATAACTTCTATGATGTGGCATTCTTTTTTTTTTTTTTTTTAAAGATTTTATTTTTTCCTTTTTCTCCCCAAAGCCCCCCGGTACATAGTTGTGTATTCTTCGTTGTGGGTTCCTCTAGTTGTGGCATGTGGGACGCTGCCTCAGCGTGGTCTGACGAGCAGTGCCATGTCCGCGCCCAGGATTCGAACCGTCGAAACACTGGGCCGCCTGCAGTGGAGCGCACGAACTTAACCACTCGGCCACGGGGCCAGCCCCTATGATGTGGCATTCTTAAAACTTACATTATATATAAACTTACAACTATATAAATTATATTAAAAAACAAAGGTAACAAATACTCAAAACTCATGACTTCTTAATTATTTCACTCCGTTTTGTTATCTATGCTCTTGAAGTTATTTATGTCTATTGCAGGTCTGTAAGGTGGAGATACTGGGTAATGGGTATGCCCATCTCTTCCCAGGTCTCCATTTGGTAGTACCATGTTGGTCATTTTTAATCCATCATGGTGAGACTATTTAAACCACAGAAATCAGCAAATGCCATAAGTCAGGGCTTTTTTCCCCCAGAGACCAAATTGTTTAACATTTATAAGCACACTGTTGACAAATGCTTATTTATATCATTGTGTATGTGTGTATATATATGTGTGTGTGTGTGTGTGCGTGTATTTATAAGTATATATATAGTGAATGGGATGTCTTCTCCCCCAGTTTTATATGTTCTTATTGGCTGGTGACATATGAAAAACTATAAGTTTATTCATTTACTTTTAGGCTGGATATCTTATTGAATTTGAGTATAAGTTACAGTGATTTTCTTGTTGATGACTTTGACTTTCCTAGGTAGATAATCACTTTCAAATAATCATAATTAAACTATTTTACTAAGACTTTAAATCAAGAATGGATATTTATTCTATTCAAATATCATTTGCCATCTATTGATATGCTGGTATGATTTTTAATTTAAAATATATTTCTCTTTGGATTAAATATATTAATTGATTTATTAATTCTGAAATATCTTTTTATTTCTGGAATGAAACTTGATCATATATATTTTTTCATATATGACAAGACTTGTTTTCTTAATTCTATTTTTGGGTTTTATTTATACACGTGATATTGGTTTATAGTTTTATAATTTTTGTGATTTTGGTATCATGATTATGACAGAAATCTTTGTAAAATAAATAGTGGTATGTTCCATCTTTTTCTCTGCTCTTTTTAAATTTATCAGTGGTTAAATGTTGCTTAACCATTAGCCTTGTAATCAGGTAACACAGCTTATAAAACATTTAAAAATGATCTGTTGAGTTTATTTTGTGGCATTATTATTATTTTGTTATTTTTTAAATCATCATTTAAAAAATTCTTAAAGCACAGTGAAAAGAATTCTCTGCAGGAAAAAGAAGTTTTATATATCTTTTAGATCAACAGTATTAATTATGCTAGTCATGGCTTCCTTCTGCTTATTTAAATTTTCCTTTTTGGATCAGTCAGGACTCAGAGAGGTATGTTAAGTTCCCTCACTATTATTATGTTTTTGTTGATTTCTTGATTTCCAACAGACTGTTTTACATATTTCAATGCAGTGTTACTTGCTGCAAAAAATACCACGACAGGATTTCTTTGTGAATTACACCTTTTCTCAGTGTAAAATGGCTTTCTTTGTCCTATTTAATGCCTCATTTTTGAATTCTACTTTGATGTGGATTTTGGTACACCTGCAATATTTCTATTGACAGTTGCCTGTTAAATCTTCCCATTCTTTCACATTTAACCTTTTTGAATCTAATTGCTTCAGATTGTGTCTCATGGAAAATATTTAGTTATCCATGAGTTTTTGACTCTGAGTCAATGTCTTTTACTAGGGAAGTTGAGGACATTTATACTGAATGTCATAACTACTGTATTTTGTCTGAATTTCATCATCTCTATTTCATGCTTTCTATTTCTTCTGCTTGTTTTTAGATTTTTCTTCTTCCCTACCTCACTTTTTTTTTTTGACTGTAGTGCAGGGGTTGGCAACCTACAGTCTGCTTTTGTACAGCACACAGGCTAAGAGTGGCTTTTACATTTTTAAATGGTTGCCAAACAAAACAAAATGAAATAAAGAAGAACAGACAACAGTAACTGAATGTGGCTCAGAAGCCTACAGTATTCACTAGCTTGCCCTTATAGAAAAGAATCTGCCAATTCTTTGCTTAGGAATTAGGTTTTGTATTACATCCTGCTTTTAGTTGCAGTATTGGATACATTTAACTGTATTAAAACATATCTAAATTTAACTTTTTCTGAAACTTCTCTCTTTCCTTTTTTTTTATGTGAGGAAGATTGGCCCTGATCTAACATGTGTTGCCAATCTTCCTCTTTTTGCTTGAGGAAGATTGTCACTGAGCTAACATCTGGGCCAATCCTCCTCTATTTTATGTGGGACGCTGCCATAGCATTTCTTAATGAGCGGTGCTGAGTCTGTGCCTGGGATCCAAACCTGTGAACCCCAGGCTGCTGAAGCAGAGTGCTCGAACTTAAAAACTATGCCACTGGGCCTGCCCTTAAAGCTTATCTCTAATTGCTTTCAAAGTACAAAATATTTTATTGGCTTTCCCCTGTATGGGGCAGGCCTGGTAGTGTAGTTTTACGTACATACCCTTTGTGGAAATTGATAAAAGAAACCTTAACTAAATTGGAGTCAGGAAGGCCTGTAGGGGGAGCTCAAATGTCCTATCACACATCATCAGTTACATCAAACAGGAAGAGACTTACCTTTGCCTGTTGGATAGAAAGTAAAACTACTTTACTACTTAAAGAAGATTTCTCTCCCCACCCGCAACAGCTCAGCCAATGAGAAATGCTGCAGCCCAGCCAATGAGAAGCTATGGCCACCCTGAACTATTACTTTCTCCCAATGGACTTTCCTTTAGAAGAGCCACTCCCTACTCCCCTTTTTCTCTATAGAAGCAGCTCCCTCCTTTGCTTTCTGGATTTGCCTGTGGTTTGCCATAGCCTGCGCATCCTGAATTGCAATTCTTTTGGCTCTTCCCAAATAAACTGATTTTGAGGACAAAGTAACAGGCAAATTTGCTTTCTGAGTTGACACCTTATATGATCTTTATCCATTTCCTCACTGGTTGAGGTTGTAGTTTGAGACTTTTATCCATGCTTCTAATGTAATCATTATTCTTTAAAATTATGTGTCTGTATATCTTTTTTCAAAGAACTGTTAATAGCCTTTGTATTGTTTATAACTGTATTTACATCAGTTTTTAAGAAAATTCTATGTTTCGCTTGTTTTGGTGCTCACTACCAGACCTTTAAAAGTGTAACTACCCATTCTTCATTTTAAAAAATTACCCCTGTTTGGCTGGGGTATTTCTTTTAGCACTTTCCTGAGGAAAGTCAGGTGACAGAGGGAGGGGGTGGATAGCGGCGACGGTGTTTCTGCATGTGCTGTGTGAGCCCTGTTACATCTGTAAATATCTTTCTGCTTCTTCCGTACCTGAACAAACTGTGCTTTAAATCCTGTAGATATTTAATCATTAGCTTTTGCCATCTTGTCTTGTAGAGGAGAAGTCTGAGATCAGTCGTTTATTATAATTATATAAATATTTACCTATGTGCATATCTTGTTTTTTCTTCTTTGATGTTTGAAAAATTATTATTCAGGATGTTTAGGACATTCAAAATAGCTTATTTTTTTAACCTTATCTAATATATTTTTTAGGAATTCTCATTATCCATATATCTCTCTTGTCTTTTGTATTTCTAATATTCTTTCTGGTCATTTTAATGTTGGGAGCTTTCTGTCTGCACTGGTACCTGTAGTAATGGGCTGGCCCAATATGCCAATGTTTCTGTATTCTTTGAACTCTCTTTATGGAAATTCTACATTTATTATCATATTCAATGTTAGTACTTCAACTAATGATAGGGAAGCATCAATGCTGTAAGTTGGTATAAGATACAGAAGCTGAGAGTTAATTCTGCATCTCTATTCTGCTCTTCAATAAAGCACCTGTATTAGTTTTCTGTTGCTGCTGTAACGAATTACCACAAACTCAGTGACTTAAAACGGCACAGATTTATTATCTTACAGCCCTGGAGGTCAGAATTTGAAATCAAAGTGTCTGCGGGGCTCTGTTCCTTCTGGAGGCTCCAGGGGAGAATCCCTTTCCTTGCCCTTTCGGCTTCCTTGGCTCACGGCCCCACGTCATTCAGACCTCTGCTTCTGTCATCATGTCTCCTTCTCTGACTCTTCTCCCTCTCTCTTTTATTTATAAGGACCCTGTGATTACGCGAGGCTCACCGGATAATCCAGGAGAATCTCTCCATCTCAAGATCCTTAATTTAATCATATCTGGAAAGTCTTTTTTGCCCTGGAAAGTAACACGTTCACAAGTTCTGGACTTTAGGCTATGGATATTTAGGTGGGAGGCATTAATCAGCCCACAACAGTACCCTCCCCGGATGCACACAGTGCCTCATTCCCAGTTGAGTTGGTCTGTTTTCCAGTCCCCTCATCCTCTGTCTCACTCGCACATCGTTGCTGATTTCGATACAGTGTCTGCTGTGGGAATGCGTGTGGTGCTGACTCTATGTTTCTATTCCAGACACATGTTCTCCAGCCAAATGTAACTGTAACCTTTTTTCTTAGGAACTTCTTATTTATTTTCCTCATCCAGCCAGCACAATAACTAAAACACCCAGCATGTCTGAGCAAGGATACCACAATATATGGAAGTTTGCTTTTAACGGGGGATGAAATAAGGTTTTATGTTCCTAGAGAACCAGCAACACCTTAAGAATCTTCATTGCCTTCTTCTTTTCTTCTTCATTTCTGGAAAGTTTTATTCTACATGTCACTGCTGTGGTGTGTATTCCACAGCATCACTTCTGCTCCTTACAGCTTTTAAATACATTAAGATTCTCTTCTCAACTATTGAATTTCAAAACATTCTTTATTTCAATTGCCCATGTTTAAATTTTTTGAGCCTTTGAACTAAATCCCTTTTTATCTCTGTTTATCTCATTTTTTAAAAATTCTGTTTTCATAGAAACCAGGTTTCCTTGAATTTATGGAGAACACAAACCAGATAGTCTGAAATTTAATGGCATTTCATGCAATAAATCATTTTAGAAAAGTATATTTTTCCCTGCATTCTTTATTCTCTCCTGTTTAATTTACAAAATGTCTTCCTAGGCCCCATATTGGTTATATTTTTCTTTTGTAGTCATTTATAAATGGGGACAGTTCTGCCTGTCCTGGTATGTTCTCCAAAAATAAGGAGATGAATTATTTCAGACGCTGTTGCTCTCTACTCAGATGCCATTGGAGACGTTGTGTTACCCTGGCACCTGCTGCTTGTTTCATTGTATCACCTGTGCTTGTTCATAAGCCATTGTTTAAAGTGCCTGTGTGTGTACACGCGTGCGTGCACATTTGTGTAGGGGGAGGGGAAGCGGTGATGGGTGTGGTCTGATAACAACACCTACCTGGAGTCAGTACTTCTCTTGACCTGACTAAATGTGATATTTTACTAACCTTTATCAAAATATACTTGGATATACATTAAATATATATTTAATGTAAATACTGGTTGGTGACTATATCTGAGTTGGCTCCTGGTGGGTAGTAAGTGGGTGGGGTGCTCAAGGTGCAGAGCTGCTCTTAGTTATCTGGGGACTCGCATTCTTTGTTAGTGGAGGGTGGGAGGGACTAGGTGCCAGGCAGTGGGGCCAGCCCTTCTGGGCGAGAGGGGCACTAACCCAGGAGTGAGGGCATGGACAGGGATTGGCCGGTGAGCTCCAGGAATGAGCTGCCCCTGGAGGATCAGCGCTGTTGGGTGTCAGCTGCACAAGCTCTCGGCCTCCTGCGTGGTTGGATTCCCCCTTAGGACTCAGGAAATCTTTTTGAAAGTTTCAGCTAGTGTCAGCCATGTGCAGAACCAAGGGAGGGCTTACGCATAAGTCCTGGCTTGAAACGGGGGAGCAGGGCCCTCTGGTGTGGGCGTTCGTGGACACTAGAAATGCGGAAGGTCCAAGCAGAAGGTGAAAGTCAGCTTGCCACTCAGGTTTTTTCGTTTGTTTGTTTTTTCCAGTTGTCCCATCTGGGCTCAGTTCTCGAGGGACTTGGTTTTGTGTGATGGTGGAGGCCAATCACTGCCTCTCTCTGAGATGAGCCTCTGTTTCCTCATCTGTAAAATGGGGATCTTAGCCACTCCTACCTTCCAGGGCTCTCGTAGGTGTTAAATAAGATGATGCATTTAGCGTACTCACCTCAGTCCCCGGCACAAGAAGCTGTGCTCAACCAAATCGAGTTTTCTTTTCTTCTCCTTGAATGAGAGATACTCTGCTTACTTTAGAATTATTTCTTTCGCTTATTACAGCTTCTTTAACTTTATTATTATTACTTTTTAAAATTTAGCAAATAGTTATGTAGCACTTTTAAAAAAATGTTTTTTTAATTGCAGTAACATTGGGTTATAACAATGTATAGCTTTCAGATGTACATCGTAATATATTTCGAATTCTGTGTAGATTACATTATGTTCACCAAACAAAAACTATTTATAGTCCATACCCTCACATATGAGCCTAATAACCCCTTTTGCACTACCCCCCCTTCCCCTATGGTAACCACCAATCCAATCTCCAATGCTATGTGTTTGTTTGTTGTTGTTTTTATCTGCTACTTATGAGTGAGATGATACGGTATTTGACTTTCTCCCTCTGACTTATTTCCCTCAGCATAATACCCTCAAGGACCATCCATCTTGTCACAAATGGCCAGATTTCTTCATTTCTTATGGCTGAGTAGTATTCCATCGTGTATAAATACCACATCTTCTTTATCCATTTGCCCCTTGATGGGCACCTAGGTTGCTTCCCAGTCTTGGCTATTGTGAATAATGCTGCAATGAACATAGGGATGCATGTATCTTTATGCCTTTGTGTTTTCAAGTTCTTTGGATAAATACCCAGCAGTGGGATAGCTGGATCATATCGTAGATCTATTCTTAATTTTCTGAGGATACTCCAAACTGCTTTCCATAGTGGCTGCACCAGTTTGCACTCCCATCAGCAGTGAACAAGGGTTCCCTTCTCTCCACGTCCTCTCCAACACTTGTTGTTTCCTGTCTTGTTAATTATAGCCATTCTGACCAGAGTGAGGTGATACCTATGAGCCAGGAGTTGTTCTAAGTACTTTACATATGTCAACTCATCTAGTCCTCATGAAGTCCCCCTGAGGTAGGTACTATTTTATCTTCATTTTACAGATGAGAAAACTGTGGTACAGAGAGCTTAAGAAACCTCGGAGATACCTTACTAACAACTTCAAACCCAGGGACTCCGGCTTCACTTCACCCTTGACCATTAGGTTCAGCATTAGGTCAGGGTGTTGGGTGCAATCCAGTAACATTTTGTAAAATAATAGTTGGGAAATGGTAAAATATACAAGATGAAAAAAAATAGTAGGTGAACTAAGAAATCTAATTTAAGACAAAAAGTGGGGTTGCTTTGCATTTCTCTAATGATTGATGATTTTGAGTGTCTTTCATGTACCTGTTGGCCATTTGTATGTCTTCTTTAGAGAAACGCCTATTCAAGTCCTTTGACCATTTAAAATCAGATTATTTGTGTTTTTGCTATTGAGTGGTAGGAGTTCATTTTATATTTTGAATATTAGTATCTTATCAGATATATAGATTCCAAATATTTTCTCCTGTTCTGTAGGTTGCCTTTTCACTCTATTAATTGTTTCCTTTGCTGTGCAGAAGCTTTTTAGTTTGATGTAGTCCCACTGTCTAATTTTGTTTTTTGTTGCTTGTGCTTTTGGTGTCATATCCAAGAACTCATCACCAACCTCAATGTCATGAAGATTTTCCCCTATGTTTTCTTCTAGGAGTTTTACATTTTTGGTCTTACATTTAACCTTTAACCCATTTTGAATTGGTTTTTGTGTATAATGTAAGATGTGTCTACTTTCATTCTTTTGTGTGTAGATATCTAGTTTTCCCAGCACTATTTGTTAAAGAGACTCTCCTTTCCCCATTGAGATATCACCCCACACTCATTGGGATGGCTGTTGTCAAAAACATGTAACAAATGTTGACAAAGATGTGGAGAAATTGAAACCCTTCTACATTGTTGGTGGGAATGTAAAATGGTTTAGCTGCTGGGGAAAACAGTATGATGGTTCCTCAAAAAATTAAAAAAAGAATTACCGTGTCATCCAGCAATCCTACTTCTGGGTCTGTATCCAAAAAAACTGAAATCAGGATCTCAAAGAGATATATGCATGCCCATTTTCATTGCAGCATTATTCACAATAGCCAAGAAATGGAAACAACCAAATATCCATTAACAGGCAAATGGATGAAGAGAAGGTGGTATATACATACAATGGAATATTATTTACTCTTAAAAAGAGGGAAATCCTGCACTGTGTGACAACATGGTTGAATCTAGAGGACATTATGCTAAGATAAATAAGCCAGTCACAGATCGACAAATGCTGCATGATTCTACTGTATGATGTATCTAAAATAGTCAAACTCATAGAAGCAGAAATTAGAATGGTGGTTGCCAAGAGTTGGGGGGAAGAGAGAATAGGGAGTTGCATTTCAATGGATAGAAAATTTCAGTTATGCAAGATGAATGAATTCTAGAAATCCACTGTACAACGTTGTGCCTATAATTTACAATACTGTATTGTAGACTTAAATTTTATTAAGAGGGTGGATCTCATGTTAAGTGTTCTTACCACACACTCACACACACACACACACACACACACAAGACAGAAGGTAGGAACAGTAAGAGAGTTTAGGAGGTGGGGTGTATTTCATATTCTTAGCATTAATCAATGTGTATTGATTTTCCAGGCAAATACTGGGCTATGTTAAGGGATCAAAGGCAGAGTTGCCACCCTAAAGAAGTGGTTCCCTCTCAGGCGGAGGTTTACAAGCTAACAGCCAAGGGAAGACTGAGCTTGCCTGGGGATGGTAGGTTGGGTGATGGTATAGCCTGGTATGCTAGACACAGTCCTGGTTTGCATGTATTGTTCTCCAGCGTAATTATTAATAACAGTCCTTTTCTCTCTCAGAAGTGTCCTGGTATAGCTAATAAATTATATATTCACCTTAGGAATGGAATGGAGGGAGGAGCAGGGAACAAAATGGAGGTGAGAAAGGTTTCATTTGGATGTTCTGAGAGGTTGGCTAGGCTGCTTCCCTCTCTGGGGGTCAGTCAGGTCTCTGCAGAGGAGTTGGTTGGACCAGCCACTGTCTATGTTTCTTTTTTTTCCCCCTAGCTTGTCTAGACTCTCACAACACACATTTTGGGGTGAAACTAAACCCTGAAAGGGTGACTTGTAATTTGTACAGGAGACACAGAGCCTGTCTGTAGTACCAGCTTTTCCTGCTCAGCTCTTTCTGGGCCCCCCTGCTTGACTGATTACAATAAATGAGGTGTCATTTAAGAACGGGTGACGTGGAGATTGCAAGTATTGGGCCGAAAGTACAAAATATTAATTGATAGAAAAGTAATTAATGAAAACCTAATTAAAGCAGACGTCCTGTGCAGGGCACTCCTGGAATCCTGGGATGTTCTCAATTACCAACTTTCCTCTGAGCTTATAGTGCATAATTGAGAAGTATTAGGCTCTAATGGATGAGATTAATACAAAAATTAATTAATGAAAAAGGAAATTAAATGTGAGTTTGTTAAAAGTTTCCAGGGATGGGTACATTACACCAGAACAGTAGGTGCTAGAAGGTTCATTAATGAAAATCCTCACAAGTGACAAAGTCTCGTATGCGGAACCGACGTTGGAGGCCCCCTTTCCGTACCCAACGTCCTCTTGCGTTATTTGTCCCCGTCAAATAGCATCTGATATCAGCTCGGGCTGCAAGAACCAAGGGAAAGTCTGAATGTGGAAGAATCAGAAGTTCTTCATTATTTTGGAAGAGAGCAAGTGCCTTCTGGCCTTCCTCTCCTGCAGCTTCGTTCATGTAGAAAAGGGGAATCAAAGACTGAGTCTTTTGGTCGCTCAAAAAGAAATAGAATATCAAATCAATGTGGAGTATGATATTAAAAACAAATTTACTTTTCCTACAGCTACATGAAAAATGAACTTCTTTTCATATCCAGGTGACCTGTTTTTATAAACGTTTATGAACAAGTGGCGTTTGCAAGGGTCCCTAATTGTGTTGGCTTGCCACGCGCACTGGCTCCCGGCTGCTTCCCTGTACCGCAACTTGACCTTCCGCAGGATTCATTGTTCTGTTCTATTGATCTGTAGTTAATCACTTCTGGGTTTCGATTTTTCTCCCTTGAAATGATTCGGGGACTTCAGGCATGCTCAGGGCCATTCGTGACGCTGCTCTAGCTGTTTCTGAAATTTGGCGTGCACCAAAGTCTCTCGAGGAGTTTGTTAAAAGTATGCGGATTCCATGGTCGCATCCCCGAATGAGGCTACTTCTTTCGCTCCGGGGTGTGGCCCAGGAATCTGCATTTCCAATGAATGGTTTAGACACAGATGGCTTGGGCTCTGGGATCTTTGACACGGAATGAAGGGGCACCCACTTTTAATTCAAAGACGTGGGTGCTATGGGGGCCGAATGTTTGCATCTCCCCAAAGTGCACGTGTTGAATCTAATGGCCAATGTGACGGTATTCTGAAGTGGGGCCTTTGGCAGGTGATTAGGTCACCATCATGAATGCTTATGAAGGAGGTCCCAGAGAAATCTCTTGCCCCTTCTGCCATGTGAAATTACAGGGAAAAGACAGCTGTCTAGGAAGTGAGGTCTCACCAGACACAGAATCTATTGGTACCTTGATCTCGGGCTTCCCAGCCCAGAACTGTGAGAAATAGATTTCTGTTGTTTATAAGCCAGTCTGTGGTATTCTGTTATAGCAGCCCAAATGGACTAAGACAGCAGGTGTCCTGGACTCCATTTATGTGTCTCCCTGGTTCTCTTGGCCCTCTCTGTTCTTGCTCAATGTGTAGTCCTGCCCGCTGCTGCTGCCACCTTAGCTCCTAACAGCACTGATGGTCTGAGCCTCCACTTGGGGAGAGAGCCGACTTTGGCACAGCCTCCATCGCATACACCGTGGTGGGAGCTGCCATGTCTGGTGCCACGTTTGAGCAGATGGGGTTTAGATGAGCTGTGACCTGCCTGTCCCAAGGGATGCCTAGAGGACCTTGGGTATCACAACCTGTACAGCAAGAGTCAGACTCTCTGTTCAGGACGAACTCCAACCAGGGAGCCAGGAGCACAGTGGTACCCAAGCACCTGGCTGTGTTTCCTTTTGAGTCTATGGCCAGCCGGGAAGGCGCCATCCTGTGCTGGTTCTCTCTCCTTGCCTCTTTCACTTCTCCTTTCCCTTCACTTTTGCTTCCCTCATGTTGCACCTCACAGCAAGTTTAGTGAGAATGCCTTGCTGGGCCTTTGTCCTGGGGCAGCCACGTACTTTGCTGCCTGGGGTTCCTGAGCAGGTCAGAGAATCTTAGTGAGCCTCAGTCTCTTCATCTGCTAAATGGGTACAATGATCTTAGTCCTTTAAAAGCTCATTAAAATGTATATTTATAAGTTTATAATTTATTTATATTTACAATGTAAATTTATATTTATAATTTAAATACGAATAGGATAATATTATAATAAAGACATTAATAATCATCATACTAATTACGATTATGCCTTTCAGTTATGATAATTTGGCTCATTTTAGGAAGACATCGAATATGCAGTTAGGAGGGTGAACCAAAACCTACGTTGCTTGAGAAGTGTTCTCTCCAGAATGTGTCCTACGGCCTGTTAAAAGATGCTGCTTGCAAAAGACAAACAAATAACAACAAACAACAAAAACAACAAACAAACAAACATTAAGAACCAAGTGTGGGAGATTCTGGGATTGTAGGCTTTTGATACAGGACTTCTCCGGGTCTGTGAATCGCCTGTTTCCCTGTCCTGCAACTTGACTGACCGTCTGGTAACCTAGAGTCACCAGGTCATTAATGCCTCTGGGCCTCACAGGGTTGTGGTAAGGATTCAGAGTGTTCACAGAGATAAGCGTGTAGAATGGTGTCTGGTACACAGTGAAACCTCAGTAAACGTTAACGATGATTGTTCCTATGATTTATATTGATATGGTGATGAGTGTTGTGAATTGCTAAGAGGGGACAGAGTATGCAGTGTTTCTTAAACTCTCATCCCTAGAGAATGAGCTTGTGTATGTATGTTCCTCCTTCCCCTCCCTGACCCTCTCCTCTCTCTTTCTTCTCCCTTTCTACTTTTTCCTCCCTTCTCCTCCCCGACTTTTTCCTCTTTCCCTGTCTTCTCTCCTCCATTCCCTTCCCCTCCACCCCTCCT
Source organism: Equus asinus (assembly GCF_041296235.1). Taxonomy (NCBI): domain Eukaryota; kingdom Metazoa; phylum Chordata; class Mammalia; order Perissodactyla; family Equidae; genus Equus; species Equus asinus. The sequence continues at coordinate 33,669,978 of NC_091804.1, read as the reverse complement.
CCATCTTCCTTTCCCAATATGGCGATGCCAGGGAGATCTCCTTGGAAAAAGGTGATCCAGAAAGAAGTAGCATCATTTGAAGCCTGGATATGTTGCCCAACTCAGGCCAAATTCAAAGGAGATGCGGTAGCCTCTGTAGAATCTATTCCATTTTCCTTCTGTAGCAGGAAGTCTCTTTTACCTCCTTTCTTCCTCTCTTCCTTTCCTTCTTTCAAGAGGGTGACTGCAAATGGTTAAGGAAGCAAATAGACGTTGATTGTCCATCTTCTGAAGACATGGATGACATGTGGCCCTCGCCTTCCTGGAACTTACAGGCTGGAAGACCTGCTTGATAGGCAAACTCTTGGACATACCACTGGTTATCATTTAAGAATAGAAGATACAGAAATCAATATGATGTGTTAGGATGCTTGCTCCCATCCCGAACCAGGGCAGGGAGATTTGGCCCAGGAACACTCGCTTACATCTTCCAATAATCCTTCAAGTTCTGCTCAGCAATGGCCTCATCCTGGGCCTGCTTCTCCATGGTTCTTTCTAGGGAAGAATGTGCTGACCAGAGAGTGTGAAAATCCGGTCTGACTGAGAGGTCTGTTTCTTCTAGGAAAGCAATACCCTGGAATCTGGGTTATACATCAACCTCTTGTGAGTTGGATACTAAGTTAGTCCCACTGAGGCCAATCAACTCTGACAGGCTTGAGTTCAGAGTGTGCAGTGCCGAGGGCCTGGCTTCACTGTGGTACAGCCGCCCTATCCTTGGGAGAGGTCTGGGAGGCCCTGTTGTCCCTGTGATATCTCTCAGGATGTGGTACGTCCATCTAGGGCAGTGGTTCTCAACTGGGGACGATTTTGGCCCTGTGGGGCATTTGGCAATGTCTGAGCAGTTTTAGTTGTCACAACTGGGAGAGGTACTAATAGCATCTAGTGGGTGGAGGACAAGGATGCTGCTCAGCATCCTACAGAGCACAGGACAGGTCCCACAACAAAGAATTATCTAGTCCAAAATGCTAGTAATGCCAAGATTGACCAAACCCTGCTCTAGACGGGCTCGGTCATCTGGGGTCTGCCTTGGAGGGACAGTCAAGAGTCGTCATGGGGGAATCCTGCTGCCTTTGCATAAGCTGGAGGAGTGGGCTTCTCCACAGGCTGGGCAGCCTCGGATGGAGGACTCCTCTGAGTCCAGGTCTTTTAGGCGTGTGGTGGACTCTGTCCTGTAGTGGCTAACTGCAGGTGGACGTGAGAAGCCACTTCCCATGCAGGAGCGGAGGTTATTCAAATTCTCCCTCAAACAAGCAATAAACTATGGCTTCACTGCAAACTAACTGATGTTTCTGTCTTGTGGGATCCACTCAGGGATGGTAGCGGATGTCATGGCAAGGGCATGTAGAGTCAGTTAGACCTGCTTTCAAATCCTGGCTCTACCTCTTATTGAGCTGTGAGACCTTGGGTAAGTTTCTTAACATCTCTGAGCCTCAGTCTTCTCATCTACACACTGAGGGGTGGTCATGCCTGAGAGCTTGGCAGTGGGGTAAGGGACAGCTCTGTCTACCCCTTCTCATCCTCGTGCAGCCTTGCCCCTCTGCTGGCTCCCGGAGAAAGGAACTGCCATTTGTTTGGATTTCTTTTCTTTCCCTCCACCCTTGTACTCTCTTTGGGGATGGCTTGGTCCAGTTTTCTTTGCAGGTTCTGCAGAGGAAGGAGTGGTGTTAAAAAGAGGAAAGCTGGTGGAGAAGGGACGCATTTCAATCATGAACTAGGGCGTGAATGTGTCTACAAAAGGGGCTGTCTTGGGATGTCTATCCATCCCAAGAGTTTTTAAAAGTACACACACACAAAAAAACCACCCTCTGATCAGGTGCCTGCAATTGGTGCTTTTTTATCTATTTTAAAGATGAGAAAAGAGAGCCTCAGAGAGGTTCAGTGTCTACCCAAGGTCACACAGCAAGGTGCTGGCAGATCTCTTTCTAAACCCCTTTCTCTGTAATCCTTTCTCAGGATTGTCATGTGGACCAAATGGAACAGTATGTTTAAGAACTTAGAGGGGCGGCTGGGGTGTGTTTTTTTGTTTTTGTTGTCTTTGTGCTTCGTGGCTACACAAAAATAGACAAGAAAGTTCCAATGGAGCAGGACATGCATTACCTTATTTGGTTTGTGCAACCTTGTGATTCTGGCTCCATGGACCAATCCACTTTGGTGATTGTGCCAAGTGAGATGGATGGGGCCCAGGCTCCAGGAAAGGTTTCACTGGTCCAGGAGGATGCTGTGATGGGTGGACTTGGCTGTGTGAGGAGCAAGCTTGTGGCAGGTAGCCGGATGAAGCCTTGCAGGAGGAGAGAGAGGAGGCTGGACATTGAGTGGCCCATGACCCTATCCTGCTACCTTTAAGTTCTCTCTCTTGACCTCTGCCTCCTCTTTAACCATGACAGTTTCCTTACAGCTCATAGTCTGGGGGCTTGAACCAGGGGTCTGGATATTTTTCCTTAAAATGGAGGTTTTTGGTCTTAAAAATATTTTCTTGGCCAGGCACTATATCTGGCTCTTTGACATACTTCATGTTATTTATTCCTCATAGCAACTCTGGGAGGTAGTTGCAATTATCCACGATCTACAGCTGAGGAAATTGAGCCTCACACAGCATGTGAGTGAGCGAACTGAGCTTTCGACTCAGGGCTATGTGACTCAGTCAGTCATCAAAGCCTGCTGATAACGCTTGAATCTACTTCTGCTTCCCTGTATCCACTGCCGTTATCCCAGGCCAAGCTACCATCAACTGTCACCTGGACCGTGGTGACAGACTGTGCACTCCTCCCCCAGCACTCACTCTGGTTTCCGTTCGATCCATTTCCTGCTCCAAAGATATTGAAATCTTAGCTCCTCAAGGATTAGGATCTTATTTCAAATATCTATTGCTGAATCCCCAGTGCTTAACATCATGCCTGGCACTTGGTAGGTGCTCAAAAATGTTGTGAATGAATAATGGGTGGATGATTAGATTTACATTTTAGAAAAATTATCCTGATGAATGTGATTTGCCTATCCATCCATCCATTCCCCATCTATCCATCCGTCACCCATACACCCATTCACCCATCCATCTATCCATCCATCTATCCATCCTTCAACCCCTCATACATCCATCTTTTTATTCCTATCTATCCAATCCATCATTTATCAGAGCAGGAAAAAGGCAAACACATTGAGTGCTGTTAGGTCGGACTCCAACAGGTATTATAAAAGAGCTCTTTGATGAAGAAAACATCATATTATTTCTTTTTAAGAGTGAATCAAGATAAAAGCAGGCACTTTTCATGAGTTAACATGTGTCTTAAAATTCGGACCTTCATCTAAAATATTAAAACACAACCTGTGCCTTTTCTAATTTTCTCCGTAGATGATCAGAGACAGCATGAGTAATTCAAATACAAGCTCAGTGCTAATTCTTTGCCTGTTAGAAAGCCAGTTGCACTTTGGGGTGCAAAACAGAGATTGCAGACATATTAATATTTAAGAGCTTGGAGGCTGTCTAAGCTAAGGTACAGGCGTGCAAAACAAGTACTGGATTACGGAGTGGATTTTTCTCTTGTCCAGTTGGGGGGCTGTTGAGCCTCATCCATAGGTTCCCCTCTACCATCCCAGGTACCACTCAGAACAGCAGGGGCCCCCCTCTGCCGCTGAGGTTGGGTTTGGAGCCTTTGGCCCCTCAAGAGTATGCCGGGGATTCCACGCTGCTTCCACAAACTTGTGCCTGTGGTCATAGTTAACAAAGACAGCTGGGCGAGGAGGAACGAGATTACCAGTGCAGGAGCCTCATAAATATGAGATGAGACGGCTGGGATGGAAACGAAAGTTGAGATGCTCCAAAATAAAGCGTGAAAGAGTCCTGGCCCTGTATAAGAACAGGATTGATCTCTGTACGCTGACAGAATGTACGATTTCCCTTCGCTTTACTACAGTGCTTCTGTTTCTATAGAAACCACCAATTTTATAGGCAGATCGGCTCTGCGCGAAGGCGCGGAGAGTTCAGTTTGAAGCCAAGTGCTGTCAGGGCAAAGGCACTCCCAACCTGGGGGAGGGGCCTTTCTTCTTTGCGAGCTAACTAGCTCTCCTGGGGATAGTTAATGATTACCAGGCTTGGAACCTGTCACTATTATTATGATAACACTCGGAGTGCTTCTTTCCTTCCATAGAGCCCCGAAGGCACCGAAGGCACAACTGGTTCTAGGGCTCCTAGAGCATTCTTGCGGAGGGCAGAGGCACGTGTTCTTTCCTCTTTCTTTCATTCATTCGCTCATCAGATATGTACTGATATTTTAGCACCAGACACTGCGCTGAGCCCCGGACGAGTCCACGCCATGGTAAGGGAGACAGACAGGCAAATCGATAACTTCATTTCAGTTCTACAGAGAGGTTTTTCTGGCCAGGGCTCCCTGAGAGAGAAGTGCCTGGTGTTGCGTGGATCGCGGGGATGGTCTGGCAAAGATGAGCAATAGTATAGTGGTTTAGTTACGTTTGCTGCCTAAGTTATCCCCAAACCTAATAGTGTCAACCAACCACCGTTTTATGTGTGCATGATCCTCTGGGTCACAAATTAGGGCAGGGCACAGTGGGAAAATTTATCTCTGCTCCATAGTGTTTGGGGCCTCAGTTGGTGGCTCAGAGGCTAAAGACGGCTGGCGTGGCTCTAACGGGTCCGTGTATTTTGAATATTGATTCTTCTCCATATGGTATCTGCTGGGGCTGGAATGTCCAAGAGTCACTCTTCTGCTCACTGTCTTGCATCTGGCTGGGTTGGCTAGAACAGCTGGGGGTTAGTTGGCATCATTCTCTTTCTCCACCAGTTTGGGCTTTCTTACATCATTGCCTTCTCAGGATAGTCAAACTTCTTCCACGGGGTGGATGCTGCGAGGCTTTTTATGACCTAGCCTCAGAAGTTCCAGAGCATCACTACCACTGCATTCTATTGGGAAGACAAATCATTAAGGCTAGAGCAGAGTTAAGGAGAAGGAGGAGTGGGCTCCACCTCTCAGTGGAGGAGTGGCTTGCATGTCTGGGGAGGGAAGGAATTGATGGCAGACACCTAGGAGTTGAGCTTCCCCACAGAAGCTTCCCAAGTTTCTGTTTTCAGAAATGGGGTGGGTCCCTAATGGAGAGGAAGTCAACATTATAGTGGGCTGTTGTTGGACACTGGATCTAACAGGTGGGGTGAGGACAGTATGGGGCGGGGGGTTGTCCTGCACATGGTGAGGGGCTTTCGGTTCAGATTTCGATTCAGGGAGTGTGTTCCCAGCAACGTGTCCATGTGGCAGAGGTCATAAAAGTGTCCATGGACAATTGGGTATGTGGGTCTGATCTCAAAGTGGAATCAGGCCTGTGACATAGACTGGCAGCCATTGTTCTAGCTGGGGCTGCTGGTTATGCCTGGTAGACTCCAACCCAAACTGGCGTAAGCAAAAAGGAAGTTTATTGAACCATTTAATTGAAAACTCCTAGGGTTGGTTCTCCAAACATAGCTGGATCAAGAGTCTCACATGAGGTGATTAGTTTCTGGTCTCTCTCTCATCATTTCACTTTGCTTTTTTGTGAACTGGTGGAACTCCTAGGTATGATTTCCTCCTAGGGAGGCAAGATGGCCACATTCTTACAACTCTAAGCTCAGTGAAAACAAGAGAGCTGCTTTTCACCAACCATTGCATTGGCTTGTATTGGGTCACATGACCATCCCTGAACCATTCACTTTGGCCAGGGGCGTGTGGGGTTCTGATTGGTCAGCTCTGAGTTAGGTGCCCACACCTGGGGCAGGGTGGAGTGGGGAGGGGCAGCTCTCCAGAGGATGATCCAGATGTTCTTAGAGACCAATGATGAATGGGTATAACGCAGCCCGAACAGCACTGCCCTCTCCAGGTGGTATTTGAGGCCTAGGGAATAAATGAGATAGTCTAGGAGGAGAGTGTTATTGAGTGAGAATGGGGCTCAGGACAGGGCCCTGAGGAGCATCTAAGGGACAGGCTAAGGAAGTAGACATCATAAAGAAGGCAGAGAAGAGTCCCTGGGGAGGTGGGAGGAAAACCCGTAGTATATAGCTTTCTAGAAACCCAGGGAAAGATGCATTTCAGGAGGGAGGGAGTGGTCAGCATTGGAAATGCGTTGCAGAAATCAAGTGAAATTCACTCATTCATTCCACAGATATATACTGAGCACCCAGTGCGTGCCAGATACTGTTCTAGTCCCGGGGATACTAAAACTAACAAAACAGACAGAATTCCCTGCCTCAGGGATCTCACATCCTACATAAGGCTGAAGGGTGGTCACTAGAGTCGGTGACAAGGTGGACACTCAGTGACCCTGGTGAGAACTGCTTCACTGGAGCTCTGGGGAAGAGTGGCACAATGCACTGGGGTGGAGAGTGAGTGGAAGGTGAGATGATGGGAAAGGTGAGTGAGGACAACTCTTGCAAGAAATTTGCTTGTCAAGGGGAGGAGAGAAAAGGGTCAAGGGCAGGAGTGGACGAGACAGTGGGCGAAAGTTTTAGTTTAGGTTTTTTAAAATTATTATTATGAGAGCAGGGCTCTCTCTTTCCATGCATATGTTAATTATTCTTCTGTTGTGATATTGGATGTGGTCTGATCCCCCAGAGAGGACCTCTTTACTTGTCTATTTGCCTGAAAGAGATGCAGGTGGACCCTTGGAGGTACAGAAGTAATACTAGAATTTTCCATGCCCCAAAGAGAAGGGCACGGGAGTCCTGCCCTCCAGAGAGAAGAGGAAGAGACCCCCCCATCCCACCCCCTTTAGTGCTGCTGCTGCCAGAGGATGGAGGAGGCAGGGCAGCCCTAAAGCATCCACAAGAGGCAAGGAGGATGCGTTTTAACTTGCTTAGGTCTCTCCATCCTAAACAAAACAAAATAAATAATTCAACCTCCCGGTGAGTCTGCGTTCTTGATTCTGACTTCCTTCTTCTCCCTCACGGTGCCAGCTGCTTGTGAGTGGTGGATTGGGTGGACTGCAGGTAGTGTGGGGGTAGGGGCTGGGATAATGTGGATAATTGGCCCCTGGGTAATTGAGAGTTGATTGTAATTAACCTAATTTTGGAAGCTCAGCGCGAGATCCCATACCTGCAATTCTCAGGCAACCGGGTCAGAAACGTCTTTACAGCTGCTCTCTTTCACCTGACTTTAAATCAATGGTTCTCTGCCAAGGTCCATTTTGCCCCCCAGGCAACATTTGGCAAAGTCTGGAGACGTTTTTGGCTGTCACAACTGGGAAGGGGTGCTACTGGCATCTAGGGGGTAGAGGCCAGGATGCTGCTAAACACTGTACAGTGCACGGGGCAGCCCCCCAGAACAAAGAATTACCTGTTTCAAAGGTCAGCAGTGCCGAGGTTGAGAACCCTGCTGTTTTTATGGCAGAGGGGAGAGGCCATGAAGGGAGGAGAGTGAAGAAAGAGAGGAAGACTTCGTGCAAGAACTACATGAGTAAATACTGTAAATGATTCCGAGACTCCCGCTGGAAGATAATGGATGTTCAGTACTGGACTGATTTTTTTTGCCAGAGAATTCAATGGTTGCATTTATAGTCACAACTCAGGGCCCTTGTCTAAGGAGCTGATAACATTCGGACCCTGTGTCACACGTGTAACATTCTCTGCTGATGCCACAGTGGGGTGAGACCACAATCTGTCGTCCTCACCGCTGAAATACAGCAAAATTTGAACTCTCAGGGTTGCTTAGTTCTTGGGATTGCTGGGTTTTGTTTTCTTTAGCAAAAGCACACAAGCACATAAATATTAATGTTTTCCTTTCTCTTTATGAGCCATGGACCTCCCAGGACTGGGCAGGGCGGGACTCTGGTATCCCTAACTGGTCCTGCCACCTGCTGTGGTCCTCTCCAGGTGATGGACTGGGGGAGATGCATCTTCACCGAGGGGCTCCTGCAGATGGAGAAAGTTTCCAGGTGGATATGATTCTGATTCTCCACTTCTTAGTGGGTCTGGGTAGACTGAGAGAAGACGGGTCATCAGCTCTGTGTCTCAGTCGGTGCCCCTCACTCGAGAATTTGACATCTCTCACTGGCCAGTGGTCAAAACTCCAATAGACATGCTGACCCAGCTACCACGTGCATGACCCTCTAAGACAGTATGCAAAGTGAAAGAAGCCAGACGCAGAGGTCACATATTATATGGTTTCATTTGTGTGAAATGTCCAGAATAGGCAAATCCACAGAGACAGAAAGCAGATTAGTGGTTGCCAAGGGCTGGGAGGAATGGGGAGTGGCTGCTTAATGGGTAGAGGGGTCTTCTTTGGGAGTGAAGTGTTTTGGAACTAGACAGAGCTGGTGGTTGCACAGCATTGTGAATGGACTAAATGCCACTGAATTGAACATTTTTAAATAGTTAATTTTATGTTATGTGAATTTCACCTCCATTCAAAGAAAAAAATAACCTGATGGGCAGAGCGCCTCAGTCAGTCCATCTCCAGACCACAGAGCCCTGGGCTTATCCCACACTGCAGGGCCGGGGTGGGCACCAGGGGAGGGGCCCTCCTTCAGGGGAGCTGGCCCCTGAGAAGCCCTGATGGGAGAGGCTCTGCCCTGTTGGACGCTGGAAGCCGGGAGCGTCAGCTGCGGCTTTGTCTCTTTCATGTTCCATTGGAGGTGATAAATGAAGCTTTGCATCTGCTTCACGGCAGATTAGTCCCGGGAGAGGCAGCAGACACTCTGGCAGACACGTTTAAATCCTCCTCAGTAGCTGGCTTCCTGCAGGATATAAAATAGAGCCGGGAGAGCGGGGAGAGCGAGCGTTCCACCAGCGACCATTACAGGCGCGGTGGCCAGCCAGCCTTCTTCCTGGGCTCTGACCCCCCGTGGCTCAGCAGATGCAGGGGTACAGAAGACAGCCCATTTTTGCCTACATCCCTGTGCTTCACTTCGGGGGGGCCTGTGATGCTTGTGTTTAGTCCCAGACCTGTGGTTAGTGGTGACAAAAGTCAAACAGGTGTCATTTATTAGCTGCATGACCTTGACAAATTATTTAACCTCCCTGTGCTCCAGTTTCCTCATCTGCAAAATGGTGATGATAATACCTATCCCACAGGAACCTGTGAGGCTTAGATGAGCATATAGAAATACAGGTACTTATATTTATACATAAAGTATGTATATATCATATAAATATTATATATAAATACATTTAATAATACATTTATAATATAATGTTATAATTATACATAAAAACAAATATTTATAATATATTACATATAATAAACATACTATATATAATATATTATATGTAATATGAGATACACACACACACACCCCTGACTCCTACAATGTCTGGCCCACAAATGATGCCAGCACATAGTCATCTTGTCTGTAAAATGGTAGAGTGAGTTCATTTATTCATTTGTTCAGAGAGTTTATTGAGCTCCTAATATGTGCCAGGCACAGGGACTAGAGGAGCTAAGATGAGCATATTCCCTGCCGTCATGAAGCTTCCATTGCCAGTGGAGAGAGAAAATAAGACATCAAAGACAAGCATAATTATAAATTGTAGTAAATACTATGACTGAAAGCAAGCAAGAGCTAAAGGTGGAAAATTGCCGAGTGTGGACTTTATATATGTGGCTGGGAAGGGCTTTTCTGAGGAGATGCTATTTAAACTGAGACCTGACCAAAGAGAAGGTGCTGGTCACGTGAGAAGTGGGGAGTTTCCAGGTGGAGAGCACAGCGGGTGCAAATGCTCTGAGGTGGGAGAGAGCTCAGCCTGTTCGAGGAACTGAGTGAAGACCAGTGAGGTGGGGGGATAGCATGCGAGCAACGTGGCTCCAGAGAAGGTTGGAGGAGTGGAAGGGGGTGATCTGTATGTAGGGCCTCATGGGCCGTTTCCAGGAATGTGGAGCCTATTCTAAGCTGAAAGCTAAGCCAATGCAGGGCAGTGGTGGGACTGGATTTTTGTTGGAGGGAGGTCCCTTTGCTGTCGTGAGGGAGAATGGTTTGGAGAGATTTGGGAGTGGAGCAGGAAGAGCAGCATGCAAGTTCTTGCATTCCTCTCCATGAGAGATTCGTCACTTGCTTTTCTTGTCTGCATGGGAGGAGAGAAATTCTAGCAGAATTTCTTTCAGGTCCTCCAACTCCAAGATCCTAAACGGATGTCTTCTCTGCTCTCCCATGCTTGTTTTTTAGAAGTCTTCATGGCTTAGTGGGGGCTAGTGGGCACAGGGTGTGGAAGGTGCCATTGGAGGCAGACGAAACCCAGATCCTCCCTGGGCTCCTTATTTTGACTGTGTCATCACCTGTGAGTTGACTCTAATGAGTGCAGTTCCACTCGTGACCAGACTCTCTTGGAGCAGTGGAAGCTTAAATAATTTCAAGGAGGTTTATTGTTTTGAGCCCTATGTTGAGAGAGAATAATTAGTTGGCTTCAGAGCCTTTATGCAAGAAGAAGGGAATGTAGGGGATGCAACAGCAAGGAAAGTAGGAGATTCTGGCCAGGGTGGAGGTTGTGCTTCCTATTTCTTCTGCCTGATTTGCACCATTCCAGAGAACTGAAGCCACTTGGTGGGAGAGGTTCCCCAGGAGAGAATTGCTGTCCAGCGCCTGGCGCCTGGGAGAGGAAGAGTAAGCTGCTGGGTCTTCAGCGGGCAGACTTCTCATTAAGCCAGGATTCCCTCAGCCCGCTCAGCTCCAGGCATTGGGCCAAAGTTTCTAACCTGAGGGTTCTGCATACCCAGCCACAATCCAATCCCCAAAAGGGCTGGCTTTAGAACAGTTGGTCAGTTCCAGCAACTTGTGAGCTCTGATCTTACTGTTCTGGGCTGATATCCACTGCGTGTCTGAGGACTTCTTGGGATACTTTCCACACTGTGACATTTTCCTAATCTCAGCCTTTTTGGCAGCCAGGCAACTGGGCTTCTGCCTGCATGTCCTTGAAATGGGAATCTTGGCTGAGCCGAGAAGCTCTGTTGAAAGACCCTTTTCCCCCTCAAGTTGTGTCTGGGTTCTCAATAAATGAATGATTGAAATCAATGCCACAGAAAAACTTCAAATGACAACAAGCCATGGGCCCTTCTCCTGAAGAGTGGAAGTGCTAAATATTAAAATCTGTGGATGCCAAGTCCTATATCAGAGTTTAATATGCAATTAATGTAAGCCTTCTCCATTTATTCAACAAGGATTTATGGACCTCTGACCAAAGTAAGAAAGTAATAATAGACATTTATGGAGCACTACTTATATGCTGGCAAGTACCAAAATATTCTGTGTATATTAACTCTTGGAATCCTCCATCGACTTCATGAGGATGGTACTGTCACTATCCTTTTTGAGGATAAGATAAGTAAGACTTAAAGGAGTTGGCCACTTGCTAAAGGCAATTTAGCCACAGCTAGTGGAGGTAGGATATGAACTTAGGCCACTTCGCTCTCCTTTCATCCTTAGTCTAGAGCAAGCAGGCCAACGTTAAACAAACACCTAGACAACCACAAAACCGATAAAGGATATGAAAGCAAAGTCCCCTAAAAGGGTATGATGGGGTACCCTGCCTGTCCTTTTTTTGTGGGGTTGGTCAGGGAAGGCTTCTGTAAGGAAAAGTCATGAAGTACCTGTCCCATCCAGAAATACCATACTTGAGTTCTGCCATTGGTTTGTATATGCTCTTCTCTGGGAGCTGTGACTGGGGTAGGTAGATAGCTGACCTGTCTTTCCTCTCATTTGTGGAATGCTCAAACCTCCTCTTGTCTCTCTTATCCCTCTTGTTCCTCGTCAGCCAGTGTGAATATGCCATTCCCATTTCTATTTGTAGAATGTCTTTGGGCTGGGCATGTGCAAATGCTCCACGATACCTTCAGAATTAGGTCTCCATCAATTGACTTCTTGGGACAGCGGTTCCCCTTGGGTGGCCTGCATTTCATTCCAGCCATGGCCACAGTGCTTCTGCAGCCTGAGTGCTCTTCGCCCTGAGCTCAGCCCTTGGCTCCTGCCCCTGTCCCTTGAGGAGAGTTGTATTTTGCTGTTTTTGGTTGGAAGAATGACTTCTCAATTGCAATGTGCTAAAGAAGGGCTACTTTGGTGTGGTCTCTTCCGTGACACAGTCTGGGTTGTGCCTTTTAGTGTTCCAACTACAGGGGCCACTGAAGACAATGCTGTCTGAGCGTGTCTTGACCAGTATGATATAGCCTCCCTTTCACAAGAACTACATGAAATTTTCTGACTTCAGCATAATTTTCTACTTGAAGGATGCTACTAACACTTCCTTCCCCAACCTCAAGGAGTTCACGGCCAAGTAGGGCATATGAGAGTACCCTGTGAAGTTTAAGTCCCATCTCTCTCTTTCTGGTATCTCAGGGAGTGGCATCATTAATGGGTGTTTTAGGAAGGTTGATCTGGGGCTCAGAAGGACTGGGAAGGACAAATGTGAAGCATGGAGACTGGTTAAGAGGCCATAGCAGTTGAATTAGGTGGGGAGTTGTAGGAATGAGGGAAAGGATTGAATGTGAGTGACACTGTGAGTGGGAAGATTGGTGGGACTTCATGACCCACTGAATATATGTTTGGAAAAGGGGAGAGGGGCAAGGCAAGATGATTGCAGGGTTTCTCAACTACCGGGTGCCTTGTATAGAAAAGAAGAATTACGGGAGGAAGGTTGAAACTAGTATTTATTGAGCTTCTGGTATGGGCCAGGCTATGCAGAATCTTTACAAGATGACATCTTTATGAACGATACGTTTGAGTGCTTTGTATCATTGTCTTATTTTACCAGTGAGGAAAGTGAGGCTCTGAGAGGTTAAACTGTTTCCATCTGAGTGGGCTTTGAAGCTCTTTTCTGAACTTTTGTTTTAGTGAGCGCTAGACTTACCTAGAAATACTGATAACATTTGTGGAGTTGAATGGAGCCAAGGTAGAACCCCACTGCAGAAATCCCATTTTTCTGGTGAAATGTACCCAGCTTCAAGAGAAGATAAAGCTATATGGTGGAGCATCCTTATGGCTCTCTGGACTCTACCGAGGGGGATACACCTCAGGTCCTGGTCCCCATATGTCTGAGATAGATAAGAACTCATCCTTTCACCCAAGGGCAGGCGTCACATATGTTTTTGCATCTCTTATGTGCTTAACAGATTGTAGATGCTCAGCGGATGTAGGAACAGTTTCTCTCCCCCCCTTCCACTTCATCTCTGATTTTCAGATCTATCTAGTCTTTATGAGCCCACTTTAACCCTTCATTTTGCTTTCCTGGTCATTCCAGCCCATCACTTTTTATCTCTCTTCAAATCCATGTCCTCTTTGCTTTATGCCCGTGTGAATATATCCCATTTCTCCAGTGAGTTTGTCATCTCTTTGACAAGGTCAAAGGCTACTGTCTGCCCATTTTATATACCCTATAGCATCTGGCACAATGCCTGGGTTTCAGACTAGGATCAGTATAACACAGAAAGCATGCATTTTGAGATAGAGGAATCTAGATTCAGGCCGTGGCTCCACCATTTTGCAGATGAGTGATCTTGGGCGAGGTGCTTTAACATCTTTGAGCTTCTCCATCCTTACTGGTAGACCTAAAGTAATAAGGGCCATCCTCTGGGAAGATTATATTTTTAGAATTAAATCAGATAATTCTGTATTAAAGGCCTGGCACCATGGCGACACACAGTAGACACTCAATAAATGCTAGTATATTCTTATCCATTGCATAGAGAGTGACAGAGGATTGGTGTTGAGGAAGGGGAGATAATTTACTTAACCTTCATCTCTCTGTCCAACAAGTCCTCCTTGAATAGAGAAGAAAATACTGAGTGAGTTTTTATTGAGTAGATGGATGAAGGGAAGGAGAATTGTCTCCCCTTTCAACACTCTTGCTTTATCCTCCCTTTTTTCTTCCAAGCCCTTGTTTCTACATGAAATATTATCTGTTAATGGTATCATTTATCTGCTTGTTTGTTTATTACCTTTCTCTCTTACTAAAACGTAAGCCGTTTGAAAGCCAGAACCTTTGTCTGATTCCCTGTGATGGCCCCAGCTCTTAGTTGAGAACGTAGCTCATAGTAGGTATCAAGTCAATATTTGATGAGTGGATGAAAAATTGAATAGATGGATTTAGTTTAATTTGGTTAAACAGTGTCTCAGCGCTAACCCTGGGCCAGGTGCTGAGCTAGACACCTGATACAGAGATTAACAAGATAGACCCTGCTCTCAAGAAGGGGGCAGAAGAGGAGAAAAGAAGAAGGGAAAATAGACAAGCTCTGTCCCTCTGTCAAACAGAAAAGGAGTCCCTAGCATTTCCAGTTTCTGAGTCAGTGTTGGTGGAAACATGGGATGTAATGGAAGGAGTGGACACCTGGAATGAAAGCGTTATATATTCAGAGTCACATTCTACTCTTCAATGGACTCCCCTCCCTAACCCCAGATTAGCTTAGAAGGCCACCTTGCTTGACAGGAGAAATTGACACGCCATTGAAATTGATGAAATATTTAAGCATTTGACATCAGAATGCACTAAGCCTTGCCATTTCGGGAAAACTCACTTAGTAAGAGGCCTGACCCATGCAAATATGTGAGAGCTGGTTGGTACGTCTCCTTTTTCTGTGGATTATACAGAAACCAGCGATGGTTAAGGGGCAAGTGAGTTGATAGAGGCATCTCTGGAGAACAAGTACTAAATGGCTTCTTTATTGCTCACCTCTCAAGGAACCTTCTATTTAAACTCCTGGCAGTAAGTGCAGGTTAGACCTGTGATGTTATAAATGCCAGTCTTAAACCGAAGAATTTTATTTTTTAATTGGCTTCTTTTCTTTTCTTTCTTTTTTTTTCAAACTACTAATGCAATAGGAAGAATGAAAATTTTGTAATTTCTTAAGACACAAGAATGATTGAGAGAGAGAACAAAGAGGCTGTTGAAACATTATAGACTTTCGGTAAAACCAAAAAGCACGCGGATCCCCCTTACCTCCTTTCACCGCACAATGGAGCCCTCTCTAACGAGCGTCAGGGGGAGGGAAGCCAGGCTGGAAGTACCCAACACAACGTGTTATTGAATGAGAAATAGGCTGCAGGAAAGAGGAAGGGAAGGGCTATTACTGACGTGGAAAAATGCAGAAAACCAGAGCCTTAATGTTCTCGCTGAACCCTTTCTTCTTCAGAACCTCTCTCTGCTCCCTCTCTCATATGCTCCCAGCGATTTGAGGCCTGACCATTTTATGATTGAGGCTTAAAAAAAGTCAGTGACTGTTTGAAACAGCTTTTCTTAAAGGCACTGTGATGAAGTGGAAAGTCATAAAGAACCAAGTTCAGATCCCGCTATGCTAGACGAGAGAGGAAATTTGTGCTTCAGTGGAAAACTATGATTGTCCAGACTCTCGATGCTAGAGGACACCCCTCTGGGTTATCTGAGTTGGATTTCATGAAACCTATTTTATAATCTGTGCGTTGTAGATAACCAAGAGATGTGCACATTGTGTCCCATCAGGCAGAGCTTCCACTGACCTGTGTAACCTCCCCCCAAACGGTGTTACCTTCATTTGCACATCTATTTAAATATCTCTCATCTATGGATGTGGCTGTCCTTTGGGTTTTCTTTTGAACCAGCTATTGTATCTTCCTACTCTTCATTGATAAATGATAGAATAAAATAACATTCATGGTAGAATAAAATAAATCATCACGTGTTCATTTTATGTCTGTATGAGAGTCATGATTTTACCATTTTGTGAAAATTATCTGTTGACACTCGTTATTTAGATATACTCTCTAAGTGGCTTAACCTCTTGGAGCCTTGACGTCCTCATCTGCAGAATGGGAATAACAATATAGAGTGAAATCATCTCAAATTTTACCAAGAGTTCTCCCAGTTAGTACTGATACCTAAATAATATTAGGCAATTAATATTTAGCTATAATGGATGACGAATGGGATAATGTTTCTGAAAACACTTTTATCAAGTGTGATTCAGATTTTAGCTGGTGCTGTTATCATTGGCATCAGATGAAGATTTAAGAGTTGCCCTTAACTCTCTGAAAGCTTGTGATTTGGAAAAGAGTCCTAGGGTGGCTCCAGTGGGTGAACCAGGACCAATGGATAGAAAGTGTGGCATCAGATCTTGGCTGATAATTATAGGGGAGGGCTTTCTAACAACCAGCTGTGGTGATGGTGTGGGCTGCCTCATGGGTAGTGAGGTTCCCATCACTGAAAGTATGCAGGCAGAGACTGGGTTGCTCATGGTAACTGCAGTACTGAAGAGCCCCGGACTTGGCTCCCATTTCTGAGAAGCTTAATGTAGAGAGACACATGCACATGGCGGGGGGGAAATGACCACAGTCCACTGCCAAGGAACCCGAGAGCCACAACTGCACAAGCCCTGGAGACCCTGTGAGCCCCGTGGCTGTGTATACATGTAGTTAACATGTGAGCAGTGTCTGGCACACAGTAGATGCACAAAGGGTGCTGGCTTTTGGTGATCTGTCCTCTTGGAATAGTTTCATCATTTACCCACACAGTAAGACGTTAAGTTGTTATACAGCAACACAATATCCATATGTGGCATGTAAAGCTGGCAGAACCACTGCGCAGGTCTGAGCTGCTGGCTATGTGTGACTTCTCAGGGGTTGGGCATTTGCAGGTAAAGTGAGGAAATTGAGGTCAAGCCTGCTGCATGAACCACACTGGGTCACCCAGATCAGAACTGAAGGCACTCTCAGGGGCTCTGACTCCCAGTCCAGTGGTCTCCCTTATTTTCTGCCACATCTCAGCATGAGCTCCTGACCTTCATTTCTAAACTCCCTTTTCCCTCAATCTTCAATTCCATTCTTCCAATTGCTAGGGCCAACACCTTGGAGCTGTTGCTGATTTCTTCCATCACACTCTTCATTCAGTGCAGCAGCAAATCCTTGGCTGGGCCTCCAAAATATATCCAGAATCCACCCTGCTCATCTCTGCTGCCACTGCCCCGGGTTAGCCATTATCAGCTCTCATCTGGATTAGAGCAGTGGCCCTGAGTGAGCACCCTCTTTCTGCTCTTGCCACACGACTAAAGTTGTTTCCACTCACTAGTCAGAGGGAACCTGTTAAGCTGTAAGACATTTGATGTCACTCTGCTGTCCCCAGCTCTCCAGTAGCCCCCCATCTCATTCAACATAAAAGCCAAAGTCCCTACAAATGCCCAGCAGGCTTCCCATGCTCTGCCCCTCACACCTCTCTTTCCTCACTCCCACTACTCACTCTCTCTTATGCCATCATGGCCCCACTGACTTATACTCCTGCCTCAGGACCTTTGCACCTGCAGCTTCTGTCTGGAATGCTGTTCTCCCAGATAGCCACGTGGCTCGCTCTCTTATCTTTTTCGTGATTTTGTTCAAATGTCACCTTCTCACTGGGGTCTTTTCTATGTGCTGTTCATGTCATCCTGCGCCCCTCACCCCTGCCCCAGTATTCTCTTCCTGCTTTGTCTTCTCCATGGCAGTTAGTACCATCTAGCACATTAGTTATCTTGTTTACTGTCTTTCTCCTTCTATTAGAGTATAAGCTCTGTGAGGGAAGGAATTTTTTTATGTTTTGTTCATCTACGATTTATTACAGTGCTTGGTCTATAGAAGGCACTCATTAAATATTTGTTGAAAAATAAATGAAGGAGTTTCCCAAATACTCTTAGGTGCCAGGCCTTAGACAAGCGGCTCTGGTTACACTTCCCTGGGGTTTCGTTGGGCATTTCTGTGGTAGGCAGATTTTGACGTGGTTCCCAATAATCTCCACCTCCTAATATTCATTTCCTGTGTAATCCCTTCCCTTCAAGTGTGGGCTGGACCTGGAGATGCTTCTAAAGAATAAAACACAGAAAAGTTATGGGGTGTCACTTCCTAGCTTAGGTTACAGAGGACCATGACTTCCATCCTGCTAGCACTCTCGTTTTACTGGCAGTTTCTCTAGCCCCCTCGGTTACTCACTCTGATGAAGCAAGCTGACATGCTGTGAGGTACTCTACAGAGAGGCCCACAAGGTAGGGAACTGAGGCAGGCCTCCAACCAAAGGCTCTTAAGAACTAAGACCTCAGTCTCACAGCCCATGAGAGACTGAATTCTGTGAGCAGCCGCATGAGTGAGCTTAGAAGCGGGTCCTTCCCTGGCCAAGCCTTCAGATGCAACCACAGCCCGAGCCAACATCTCGAATGCAGCCAGTGAGATATTGGCTTAGGACATTGGTCCTTAGCTGGGCAGAGGACCCAGCTAAGCTGAGCCTGGATTGCTGATCCACAGAAACTGAGAGAAGAAATGTGTATTATTTTAAACTGCTAAGTTTTGGGGTAATTTGTTACACAGCAGTAGGTAACTAATACGCTTCTGTTTTCTGTTTGCCCATTGGGAGCTATATGCCCTTATTAAAAGAGTTGAATTCTCCTTCCTGTTTCTATCCTCAGCTACACACATACACACACACACACACACACACACACACACACACACGCGTAAGTTTGAGGTATTCCTGACATTGGTATTTGACACAACTTCAGGCCCAGCAAACTGCCTGAGACCCTGTTAGTGATGCCATAATAAGATGGGTGAATTCTCAGTACCTTCTGCCGCTGCTCAAGGCAGAGTCATAAGCGATGCTTGTTCAGTAATTCCAAGGCGTGTCACTGCCTGGAAGACCGTCTGGTATTTATAGGAAGCTGAAAGTTAGGCACTGGGGAAAAATGAGTTCCAGACTGTTACACTTATTTTCAGATAGAATCATAGTCTCTGAAAAATTGCATAGGATGTTGAGCTGATAGGGAATTCACTGTGATTGTATGGCTCACTGGGCTTGTATTATGGTGGAGAAAAATCATCTTGTCGGGTTGGGAAGACGACAGTCACATCTCCTCAGCCAGCCGGTGATAGATGTTTGAGGACAGGCTGAAGACATGGCCGCATTCTTCTTCGAACTTGAAGCCACTGAGTTGCATTTTAAAGTAAATCAACAAAAAGAAGGATGCTTTGACAGAAACGTTATGCGGCTCATCCCATTGGCGGCACAAACTGGTAGATGAAACTGAAAGCCTTGAGATAAGCGTTTGGAAATTCAAGGAGACATCTTGTCTGTCATTTGTAATAGCTAAAAACGTGGAGGAAAATATAGTCTTACAAGGAAGAGTTTGGAGGAGGTAAGTTTAGTCTGTCAATCAATCAATCAGTAGACCAGCAAACACCTACTCTATGCCTGTTTTGTGCCCAGAATCATTCTCAGTGATGGAAAAATATAGTTAAACATGACTCGATCTCCTGATATCAAGGAGTTCATGGAATGATGGGCAACACACATGTAAACATAAAAAAATCACAATACAGTGCAATCAGGGTTTCGGCTCTGTGGGAGGCTACAGAGAGAGAGCAATGGGTCCTGCCCACAGGGAACCGGGAAGGAAAAGTAAAGGGTTTTCTGAGCAGGCATACTAATTGGGTTGGTAAGTGGCAGAATAAGGATTTAGGGGAGCAGACGGCATTCTAGGCTGAAGGACCAGCTTGTGCAAAGGCCCGGAATTATGAGTTAGCTTGGCTGGGTTGGGGAATAGAAAAGTTCATGAAGGCAGATGTGTGTGAGGCAGGAAAGAGGCCAGAGGGATGGGAGAGGCTGGGCTGGGAAGGCCTTTAGGCCAGGCCAAAGCTTAGATTCTGGTCTAAGGGCCACAGGGAGTCCAGGTAGGGTCCCAAAAGGGGAGGCCCGGGCAGATTTGGGATTTGGAAGGGTCGGGTCACTCTTAGGGGAGGAGAGGTTGGAAGAGGTAAGAATGGACAGATAGAGCAATGAGAGCAGAAGTGAGGGTATTTGTTTCTATGCTACACTGAACCACACCTGTTATTTGCCGTTCTCCTTTTTCCTCCTTTTGGATTAACTGCAGCCATCTCCCAGTGGCAGTAGACACCTGATGGGGAGGTAATGCATGTGGAGATAGTCATTTCAGGATGACTTGTGTTCAGAGCAGACCCAAGATTTTCAAGGTCCTTCTCAAAGGATGTCTCAGCTAGAGGGTGGGCTGGCGGTGGGGTGACCCACTGTCCTGGTTTGCCAGGCGGCAGGACTTTCAGTGCCATAACCAGGAAGGCCCTTGGCTAACTGGGACAAGTTGGTCACCTGAGTCAGCAGGGTGATGCTGACCTGGCTGCTTAGTGTGGCGAAAACAGGTGCCCTCGCTTTTTTGCCCCCTACCTCTCTTCTCAGCCAGACCTTCAGATACAACCCGATTCTAAATTTTTGAGCTTCTTTGTGTCCCATCTCAGTCCCCTGACTTCTTTGTCAAAGACGTGTAATCGTCACCCTATAAAGACTGGAGACCTTCACCTACCACCTCAGCTGTAGCCAGGACCTGAGCTCCTTGTCCAGACCACACATGTGCCCCACTGGGAGGTGCTGGCTGCTTCCTTGGAGCTACCCTTAATCCAGGACCCTCTTGTGAGGAGCCCAGATCTTCCCCAGGCTTAGTTCTAGCCCTGGGCCTGGGCCTGAGCCCTCGCTCCATCTTTTGCACCTCGGGGAATGGGCCCTGCCCTTCCTCAGCCCCAGGCACCTTCACAGGCCGTGCATTCTGGGAGACCCCATTGTTGTGTTTGCCTCTCTGCCCCAGGTTTCTCACCCTCTGAAAGGATGGACCCAGTAGGACTTGTGTGCAAACCAGGCCTGTGTGTACCATTCACGGCACCAGGAGGCTGCTGTGGCCTCAGACAGTATTTCCCAGGCTGTGAGGGAGAATACAGATGAACACAGTCAGGAAAAGCGTTGACAGGATGAGCTTTTAGTGCTGTGTAACTGAAAGGAAAACCACTGGATGTGATCTTCACTTTGTTCATTCCAAGCTCATGGCTTACCCATACCAGCATTTTGTCTGCCCCCCACCTGCCCCTGCTAAGTAGCTGTGCGTCGTCCGTGTTTGTGCCTGGTTTCCAATCAAAAGGAAAATGTGTCCTTCCTTCCACAAATACTTATTGAGTGCCTACCTGTGTCCTCTCAGCTAATTCCCACCCACTGGGGAGGTTTCCTCCCAGCCCCACGGTCCAGTGATGTGCTCCCCCCCTGCCCCCACAGATGCCTGGGCAGTGCCCCTTGTGTTTGAAGGTTCTCCATCCTTCTGAGCAGAAGGATCTCCTTGCACTCTCTCTCTATACACGTTCCACTTCTTTTCTGAGGCAGCTTGATAATCCCTCAGCTTTTAGGGAGCAGTGACTCCCGCCTCTTGGAATCTGTTTGTCTCTGTCTTCTCAGGCACATAACAAAATACCAGACTTGGCGGCTTAAACCACAGACATGTTTTTCACACAGTTCTGGAGACAAGAAGTCCTAGATCAAAGTCTGGCAGGGTCAGTGGCTGGTGAGGGCTCTCTTCCTGATTTACAGATGGCCGTCTTCTCACTGTGTCCTCACACGGCAAGGGGAAAGGGGGAGGTTCAGTACTCCTTGATGTCTCTTCTTATAAGGACACAAATCCTGTTGGATCAGGGCCCCACCCTTATGATCTCACTTAACCTTGATTACTTCCTAAAAGCCCTTTCTCCAAATGCAGCAACATTGGGTGTTAGGGTTTCAACATATAAATTTGGGGTTGGGTGACACCGTTCAGTCCACAGCACTGCTCTTCTCCATGTCGAACTCCTTATCCCCACTCCTGGTTGGAGAACTTGGCACCCTGAGTGAATACACTACTGGAGTTGTTGATGGTGGTGGTTGGCTAAGGTGGAGGTGGTTGGAGAAGGAGGGCTGGTCCAAATAGTATAAAGATGAGGATATTAAAAAAAGCTTCTATTTTCTAAATACCAGGCACAACCATTATCATAAGCTCAGCTCATTTATTTGGCAGCTCTACCCATGCTACTTACTAGAAGGTAGTTTTTGTAGCTATAGTGCAAGCTTTGTTTTGAAGTAGAGAAGGCCAGTCCCAGGTATTGTCTATGAGAGTAGAGGAATTGGGGCAGTTAGACAAGGACTTTATTGGTACTCATCACATTGTTGGTACTTTCAGGGGAGTTTTGTTGAGTGAATGAGAAGGGGCCAACTGCCCAGGGACACTTGCTGGTTCCAGCTTGTATTCCTACAAGCTGATCCTTGGTAGATGGGCAGGCTTCTGGCTCCTTGGGGGAAAATGTCATAAAATGACAAAAAAATGTGGCCCATGTCTTCTGGAATGCAGACCTGTGGTGGTGGTGATCTGGCCTCCTCAGCTGATGATGACATGACTTTGGCCCCAAGAGAGAAAGCTGGGAGGGCGGTTGGGTGGTTTTCCATTGCACTGATGCTAAAGGCTGATGTCAGTGGTAGTGGGTGCTCCAAAGGCAGGGCTCATCTTCCTCACCATCAACAAGCACCACCTGAGCCCTTTTCCTGATTTATTGGGAACAAGTCTGGGGAGATTATGTTTAAACTTTTCCCAAGTGACCGCTTTCTTTATTGAATACCAAGCATGCTAATGGCAGCAGCCTAGAGCTACGCTCTGTAATTTGGGGACCATTTGCAGTCAGATGAGGCACTGAAATGGGGACACAGACCTAGCAGGGATGCCTTACATAACCATTACCAATCTGGATTTTACTGATCAATAGTGGAGGAGAAATCTCAAGTACTTAACAAGTTGTTTGCTAACACATTGCCATGGCAACTGCTGATCCTTGAGAGTCCATTCCGGAATGGGTTCTTGAGGCACTTTCTCTGACGTATGCTTGCTAGGGCTGAGAACACGTGAATTCCTACAAGCATCAGACCAAATATGATCTCGTAGAATTGATTTCAGGGGAAAAATGCCCCATCATTTTGCCTCTGAGGGCGTGAGAGTAGGGAAGGGTTGGCCCGACGTGAGATTTAGGCCCTGTGAAGTCAAAACTCCGTGTCTCCCACCCTAACTTCTCTGTCCTTGTTTATTAGTTTTTAAACTTTTTCATTGAAAGAAAAGTTCAAGTTTCGACCTAATATGTATTTTCTGTAGAGAATTTAGAAAAACACACACAGAAAAAATAAAACCCATTCATAAGAACAGAGATGATTAATGTTTTATTTGGTTTACTTCCTTCTAGTCTTTTTTCATATTCATACTTATGCATTTGTATATTTTCAGCACAATTGGTATAATTATGTATGTGATGATTTAGTTCATTTCCTGCTTTATTACTTAGCTATTGTAAACGTGTCCCCACTCTGGGTTATTTGGCACTCTAAGTTATTGGTAATGGCATGCGCTTCCACTGCATGAAGATACCACCACTTCTGTAACCAATCTCCGACTTTTGAACACTTCTGAATTCCTTTGCATTCATAGAAATAACACTTTACGGGTATACTTGCATGCTAGCCATAAAATATCTTCCTAGGAGAGAATTACTCTATCCAGCTCTAAGGATGTTAAAAATGACACAGTTGCCCAATGTAGGGGATGTTGTGGGGACTCAGACGCTCACCAGCATTACCTGTTTCACTGCCATCTTGCCAAATTGATGGGCAAAGCAAGAAAGAGGACAGTGATATATTCTGTCCTTTTGGCTGTCTTGTTTTTCTGGCATTTCCTGCTTGGAGGTATCCAATGTCACTGTGAGCAAAGGTGTTAGATATGAGAAGGATCAGAAGATACGAGTGACAAGGTTTGTCCTTGGGAGAGGGAATGTCTTTCTCTTCTGGGTTGAAGCAAACGGGGATGGGTGTTGGTGCCGCGTGGTGGTACCTGGCCTGGAGTATTTGTGCAATGGGGGATGTTTCTCACCTGCAGAAGAGAAGGTGGTGGGAAAGGGTAGAGGCCCCGGTACCTGATACAAGGGAGTTATTGCCACAGTGGAGGCCTCAAAGCCACTGTCATCCACCATCTCTTAACTGGCTGAAGGCCATCACTCTGACACCTGCCTCCTACCCTGGTGACCCTTCTTGGTCCCCTAGGCGGCTGTACCCACACCCCCACCCTGCCCTCTAGAAACACCATGTCTGGACATCCTCACAGTCCCTGCTGTCATCCCTGCATGTTGTCCCTTTCACAGGACATATGCCAGATGCACACGTTCTATGGGAGGAGGACAGGTGCACCCCAGAGGTTTCCTCCGCCTCTTGCCTGGTCGCCACCCGTTTCTTCCACCCTGCAGCTCAGAGCTGCAGGTGCCGGGGCTCCCCAGGCAGCTGCAGTCATCCGCATCGTGTCTGGGCTGTGTCCTCTCTTTCCCTCCCTCTGTCCCTCTCTGGGCATCTCTGAGGACCGCCTTGCCAGGAGCAGCTGTTGATTCAGATTTTCATCAGGACTTTGATAATTAAAACTCGAAGCTCTTCAGACATTTGCGTTCCATCACATCGAGGGAGCAGCTGTTTAAATTTGGGGCAGGGAATCAGAGCCTTGTGCACTGAGCTTGGGTTCAGATTAATCAAGCCTGCAGATTCACTCCCCTTCTCACCATCCAGATAGAAGCTTTGGAAAAGTGAACAGCTCCCCTACAAACACCACCCCTGCCCCGTGCTCCTTGCCGCCGTTTATATGAACAACTGCTGTGTGCCAGGCACTGGGCTGTGCTGCTTATGGCTAATGGTGTGCGACTTGGAGCCAGACCGCATGGCTTCAGATCCCAGCTCTGCCCTTTATTGGCGATGTGACCTTGAGCAGATTCCTTAACCTCTCTGTAAAAATGCAAGAGTTGCTAGTGTTTGTCATAGATGGTTTGAGGACCAAGTGAGATAATGCACAGAGGCCTGAGCATAGCATAAGTGCTTAAATAGTGTTTGTTTATATTATTAGAATTTTATTTAATGCCCCTGACAGCTCGGTTCCCCATATCTTACCTGGTTTACAGAAGATTTTCTGTAGCCCATTTTGGAGTCCAGTGGAGGGGAGGTCGTGGATGTGAGCACCTGCAGGCAGTGAGTGGAGTGTTGGCCTTTGAGCTCTGGTCAGCCAGACTGCAGGCGTGGGTCCCTCACACCACCCTGCCTGGCTCCCTCTCCCTCTTCCCTTGAGGTCTCTGAGCCTTTTGTTCTTCTCCTCAACTTACGAGGCAGTGGCCTCAGCTCCAGGAATCACCTAATGCTGCCCTGTTCCTGGGGCAAGCAGGAAGGCCTGGATGACCAGGCTGCTTCATTCTGTGCTGGACCTCAGGTCTTCCTGTCATTTCTTACTGTGGACATTTAGACATCCCATGAGCAACCTGAAAACACCACCTGCTCATCATAACCCATGTTGCTCTAGCTTCCAGGGATGCTGGGACTTTGTGTGAATGTGTGTGTGTGTGTGCATGCAGACACACACACACACACTTGTGTGCATGCACCAGCAGGGAAGCATCCTTTCCCTAGTATTAACAGTCCATGGGTAGCCTGGAACGGGAGTTGAAATAACCGCCATATAGAGTGGTTGTTCCATCAGTAATAGTAGTGGCAGTGTTGGTGGCAGCTGCCATCCTTTCCTGGGAACTCATTGTAAGCCTGGCTGCCCCCCTGCTGGGGCTTGACATACATTATTTAATTCCATCCCCATAATAACCCTGCAGGTAAGTGTGATTTTCTCTGTATTGCAGCTGAAGGAATGAGGCTTGCAGAGGTTCAGAAACAGGTCCTGGGACACACAGGGAGTAAGTGCAAGGCTGGCGTTTTAGCCTGAGTGTGTAGACCCCAGAGCCCACGCTCACGGCACGGGTTCTGACACACCCTGTGAAATCTCTCCTCAGAGATGTCATCCCCTTTGGGTGCCCAGCTAGAGTCCAGGCCCAGGTTTCTCTGGGAAGTGCTTCCAGTGGGAGATTTCTGTCCCCCATGAAACGTGTTTTCTTTGATCCCTTATTGGATGCTGTAAGCTCCTGAAAAGCGCCATGTGCAGTGAAGTGAATTGCAGTAAGAGTTGCTTTGAAAAAATATTTGTTCTTTGGTCCTGAACCTAACGGTTACTGGAGAGGAGTCAGGAGTGGGGCCTGGGCTAACAGCCTATTGCTGGGGTCTGGGACCTGGGGAAGGGCAGCCCTGTTGGGTCCGGGCAGGTCTCGGAGGTGAGGAGAGGAGGCGTGGGGAGGGACCCATGGACAGGCGAGTCATCATCCTCGTGGGATCAGAAGGGCGTGGATGTCTGAACATGGCTCAGGTTTGATCAGGGAGGGAGGGCAGGCCAGAAAAGGTCCCTTAGGCAGGTGCAGAAGCCAAATCATGGAAACAACAAGGTCTCAAGGAAGCACATGGCCTGCTGGAGGTTAGGCTCACAGGCTGGCCTGATCTGCTGATGCAGTGCTAGAAGTTAGTGGGCAACATGCTAACCGGACTTCCTGCTCCACACCCTACAAGTTACCATGAGAGGAGATAGCTCATTTAGAAGACCTCCCTGTTGGGGTCTAGCCCCTCTTGGAGGAGGCTTCTGGAAGAATATTGGAATCGAGGAATTGAGGACCTTACATGGAGCTGGGGTTTTGGGATAATGGGATGTCTGGTGTTGGGAATCTACAAAGGGACTTTGGAAAGGGACTGTGGGAATTAAGAGCACCTTGTACTTTCATGCAGTTGACAACCCCTCATAGATATTTGGGAGTCCCTGGGAATTAAGACCTCTTAATTTCAGCTGCTCTGATTTCCTTAGGCTGGTGGTTCTCAAACTGTGGTCCCTGGTGGCATTGGCATCTCCTGGGAACTTGTTAGAAATTCAGATTCTGAGGCCTCACCTCAGACTTACTGAATCAGAAACCAAAGCAATCTGTGTGATTCTGCCGGTGATTCTGACTCACCCTTATGCTTGAAAACCACTGTCCCAGGCCAGTGACACCCAAAATATGTCATGTAACCACTGGTGGTTCATGATATTTTAGGTGGTGTGTGGGCAGGGCATTCCAGAGCATTGGATTGCATAGAGAAGACTCTTCATTTCTTTTCCTATCCCTCCTGATGTAAGGAGAACCTCTCGGTTTTGGGGTGTTGGTAACGCCCTGCCCTTCTAACATTTACTAGTGCCCATTTTTATCTAGGAGAAAGCAGGTCTCAAGGTCAGAACCCTAGGTGAGCAATAGTATCTGGCCAATGTTTGCTTCATTTTTGTTGTTGTTGTTAATTTTGCCTTTAGCCTCATTATGTGTTTATGGCGAATGAGAATGGGTTTCCATTTTTGGTAGTGATATGGGGTTTCCTTTTAAAATGTGTTTGGAAAGAGTGAGGCATTTAAAAAAATATTAACTAACTAGTAGTACAGGTAGTACTAGGATTTTTCAAAGCTTGTGCCAGAGGCGTGGGCAAGTTTACGAGGCGTGCTTAGAAGCCAACAGTGCCGCGGAGACTGGGCTTATGGACCTGGGAATGCTCTCAGGGGCTGAGTCTCATCTTTTGTTGCATTGTCTCCATTTTGGAGGGTGCTTATCTCTTCTGAAAGGCAGCGCAATACGGCCACAGTAATTCTCATATTATGGACAAGGAGCCACCTGCACTGAATTCACCTGGGAGGCTCCTTAAAAATTTGGATGCTCTGATCCGTTGAATGAGAATTCTGGAGCACAGCCCGTTTAACAAGCTCCCAGGAGATTCATGTGACCAATAAAGTTTGAGAACCACAGGTGAGGTTGGAATAACAGAGGTTTGTGAATCCAGTGACCTGTGTTCAAATCTCCACTCAGCCTCCTTGCCAACTCCCCTAACCTCTTGGAGCCCCATTTCCTTACCTGTAAAGGGAGCTTAGCAGCACATGATTTCTGGCATTGGCGTGGGGCTTGGGCAGTGTACCAGCTGTGGCGTTCTCTGCCCGTGTTGTCCATTCTGTGTGAGCTCAGCTTTCTTCACCTCGAGGATGCAATTCAAAGCTATTTCTCTTACACTTAAACCATCATGGCAAAGAGGTTGGGTTGTTTGTGTGGGGTTTAGGGCAAGTTTGGGTTCCTCTCACCAATTTTGTTCCTGTAGGTGTACTTTTGGACAACAAGTATGTTTTTTCCTAGGTGTGGCCTCAGACTCTGGTAAATGCTGCCCCGGCCTGGCTTTCAGACCATGGCTGCTTCCATTACCAGAATGGAAAGCTGTTTTACACGCAAAAGCCATGGCCTTCCTCAGCTAGTAGGGTGCTGTTTTGACCCCAGAGATCTTCTCGGGCTTTGCAAGACAGGCTGTAATTAGAAAAAAAAAAATGAAGCGTTAAAAGCCAAGTTTAAAGTGGTGTTAGTGGGAATTCTTGTGTGAGCCCATGGCATATATCTGAATGCACCACCCAGCTTGAAATGGGTGGGGTATTGACGACATTGGATGCTGTTGGTCCAAGGGAACCCTGGGCATCCCTCAGCCTGTGAAGCATCCTCTGGCCCAGCAATGCTTGTGGGGACCGGGGATTAGAACCAGGGTTTCTTTCAAGTCCTTGTTGTGTGACCTTGTTAAATCATCTGCCCTCTCCGGGCTTCAGTTTTCTCAAAGGTAAAATGGGGATAATAATGAACTTGCCTCCTGGGGCTATTATGCGGATGAACTGAGAAGAGATGTGTGGAAAGTGTGTTGTCACCTAGACAGTGATGCGTGGGCATTGCTTGTCCATCTGTCACCAGGAAAGTTATGTGCAGGCATTTTCTGTCTGTCAGGAAGCCTTCATTCAGTATTAATCCCCATGGTCTTGCTCATTTAGGGACTTTGTATATCGTTTGGCTTAGAGATGGCAAATTCATGGACCATGAGCCCAGCTCAATGTGCAGGCATGAATTTTTCTGACTACACAGTGTTCTTTGAAAATTGCTTCAGAATGCCTTTAGAGAGGATCTGTATTCTTTGGTTTGCTGAACATCCTGCCCGTCCCCTGGCACCTCCCCCCTCCCCCTGCCCTGTATTGCCCTGTACAACTTTGCACATTTATATTACCCATGGACTTGGAAATCTCTGGAAGTGACCTCTAAAGTTCTCGATTGCCAGATATAGTCCTCAGGTATACTGCACGAGCATGCTGCAGGAGTGACTGGCCCTCCTGCAGCCATGATTTGGCAGCACTAGTGTGGTGATGGGGGCCAGGGGAGGAGTATGGAAGGGCTCTGTGACTGTATTATTGAAGGTCACCTGTCTACAAAGATTGGGTGTAGGGCCCTTTCCAAAATAGCCAGGAGTGAGGTGTTGGGAACCACAGTGTGGGATACCAGCCCAGATGGAGTGGGAGGGGTGGTCAGGGAAGGCTTCCCTGTGGAAGCCTTGATGCTTGAAGGATATTTCCAAGGGTGAGGAGACAGTGGGGGCAGGGTGGTCTAGGCTTCACCTGTCTGCCAAGATAAGGACACGAAGGCATTAAATGCTATTGTGTGTTTGAGTGACCCTCAGTTAAGCTAGGCTGAGTTGTGGATCATGAGGTGGGTGGTGGCAGAGGAGGGGACTCTCCTCTCTGAGGCTGCCATCTTAGATGAATCAGTCGATATTCCTGCAGGAAAGTAGAATTATACTCAAAAGTGTGTAACTGAAGAGAATTTCATGAAGCAACTCCTAGAGGAGTAGGCATGGCCAAGGGAGCCTAAAAGGGTGTGGGACCCCAGGGGAGGACTCAGAGGAACAGATTTGGAGGAGAGTGACCATGTAGGCCTGACATATCTCTTGGACATCTGTGTGGATATGTCAGTTAGATACACAAGTCTAAGAGTCCAGGGATCAGATCTGGAATAAAGATGCAAAATTGGGAGTAGTGAGTGTATAGATGCGATTTAAAGTTGTGGGCGTGGATTGAGATCCTTGAGGAAGGATAGAGAAGAGAAGAACTTCAAGGACTGAGCCCTGAGCACTCCAACATCTAGAGATCAGAGGGGGAGGGTCCAGCCTGGAGGCTGAGAAAGAGTGAGGTGGCAGGGCAACAAGAGAGAACAGTGTCTGGAATCTGGGAGCGGGGTCAGGGAGCAATCAACTGTGTCAGCACTGCTGGTGGGGCCAATGTGATGAAGTCTGAGAAGTGACCTTTGGATTCAGCAGCATGGAGGTCATGGGTCACCTTGGGGAGTGTCATTTCATTGTCCTGGTGGCCGCAAGAGCCTGACTGAAGTGGATGCCAGATGCAATGGCTTAAGATTGGATACAGTGACTGTAGAGAACTCTTTCCAGTTTTGTCTTGTTCTAAAGGGGAAGCAAAGAGATAGTGAACTAAAAAGTAGTTTTTTAGTTTGAAAGGAAAAGATAAGAAAGAAATTTTAGAAAACAAGAAAACGACAATATTGCCCTAGACCCACGTCTCTTGTACCATCACTGATGGAATATATTTTAATCTTCAGCC
Source organism: Equus asinus (assembly GCF_041296235.1). Lineage (NCBI taxonomy): Eukaryota > Metazoa > Chordata > Mammalia > Perissodactyla > Equidae > Equus > Equus asinus. Next base: position 33,639,841 of record NC_091804.1, on the reverse strand, counting down.
TCCCGCTCCCATCATGCTTATAATTGTTTTTAGTTTTTTATAAACATCTTTATTAAATGCGTTTTTAAAATGTTATTGAGGTCACATCGGTTTATATAACATTATGTAAATTTCAGGTGAACATCATTATATTTCAGCTTCTGTATAGACTGCATCGTGGTCACTGTGTTCAAAAGTCTAGCTTCTATCCATCACCATACATATGTGCCCCTTTACCCTTTTCGCCCTTGCTTATAACTTTTTTTTAACCACTTGTAATGTTAGTGCGGGGTCATTTCTGTGTCTTGCTTTCCTCACTTAACATTTCATCATGAGCGGTTTTCCATGCTGCCTCTTTGCCACCATAACCTCGGTAGTTAAAATCGGCACGATCTCATTAGGACACGTTCCCAACCTCCATATTTCCTGTGGAGTCTGAAACTAATGAAGGGGATGAAGAAAATGTCTGTAAATATTTTGTTGTTTTGCAAACAGAAGCACTCTTAAATCCAGTTTAATGATTGCTCAGTTTAATTAAACACTCTCGGTCTGACTCGTTACTCACGTCTCCGCGCTGATTATGGCCCTGATATGAAAGGGAAGATTCAAAGGCGCCTTTCAGGTTTTCCTTTTTCTTCCTTCCTCTTCTTCTTTCACAAGTGGGAGAGGAGAAGTTGGAAGGGAAGAATCTGATCTGCTTGTGCATTCTTCTGACCCACTCTGCTTAACAGCCCTTTGTTTGGGATAAAGTTCTCTCATCTTTTTGTGTGTATGACCATGACTTTTCCCCTCTCTTTTTAAAAATGCGCTAAGATATTATTTCCAGACTATAAAAGTTGTGTGTGCAGTGGAATGAATTTTGATCCCTGCACACCATCATGCAGCCACCATTCCATCAAGATATGGAATTATTCTCACCCTAAAACCTCCCCCTCCCCCATCTTGCCCCTCATTGCTTCCTCTGCCTACCCCCAATCCTTGCCCCAGGCAACCATTTATCTACCTTTTGATAGTATAGTTTCTCCGCTTCTACAATTTTATATAAAAAGAATAATAAGGCTTGGCCTTTTCCCTCAGTCTGCTGTTTGTGGGAGCCATCAATCTTGTGTGTGTGTTAATATTTCATGCTGAGTGATCCTCCATGGCGTGGATCTACCACGATTTGTTAATCCATTCACTGACGTTTTTTGTTCCTCTCTCTGACTCAACTCACTTGCTTTTTTCATCCTTAAATTGCGAGTGACAGAGACAGCCAGGGAGCTTCTTTTAATATGTTTTTGATCACCTAGGACCTTCAGAATGCTGAGTGCTCCGCCTGGATTGTGCTCACGCCCTCCCCTTATGTGGTGATCGTAAATTGTAACATAGCAGACTAGAATCCTAGGTAGGGATTGGGTTCTGAAGTCAACAGATAAATTAGGAATTGCACATTGTCAAAATGACAGTTGGAAAACCCCTTAAGGCTCCTGCGGTAAAGTATGTTTGGTAGAGTAATTCTTAGGCTCACTGAACTTGAACATCCCTTGAACTGGACTAAAGGAAAGAACAAGATGAAAGCAACTATGCCGATGAGTGGACAAGGAAGGCATTCTGCATTAAGTGAATGGGAATTCTGAAGTTCCTGCTCTATTTCAGTATTAAGTCTTTGTAACTTTAATTCAAATGATTTTATTGACGTGTTTATTCGTTTTTTGGTAGTGGGCGCTTAATGAGATAATATTTGCAAAAACAATTAGCGCAGAGTTTGGCACATGGTGTGTGCGGCAAAATGTTTCATGGGTTTGAATCTGCCTCTTACCAGATCAGAATAACATATAACCCTATTTGTTGGGAAGTTATTCAGAACTTGGCCCCCTGGTCTTGGTCTTTGCCCTCTGCCGATCTCTGGTGCGGCCCCAGAGACCAGCCATGACTCTCACGGCTTTGAGCAGTGGTCTCATTGTCCCATTGCTGTACATTTGTAGATCAGTGTTCAGTCCTCAAAGGGATCTCAGGAGGTGGGGCCGCCAGCCTCAGTCACAGGGGAGAAAAGGGGAGCACATGGCGCTTTCCTGCTGCCCACCCAAAGTCCCCAGCAGTTGTTTCTTGAGACATGTGCTGTTTAAATTCTCAGCTGCTTGGCCAAATCACAGGGTGTCCCTTGATATCTTCCTTGAGGGGACCCTGGCCCTGAAGGAGTGGAAAGATGATGGGTGCCCTTGCTTACAGAGAACACTTCTCCAGAAGTATTTTGTGTTTTACGCATAGGAGAGGCATTAGCTTTCATTGCCTGCTTTGTCTGTTGGTGTCAGCCCTCAGTCCCCGAGAAATGGGAGCAGCGCATGTCCTTTGCCTCCTGAAATCTGTTTTATTGTTTAGGGAGTTGAATGCGTGGTGTGGCATGAGCCAAGAGGGCCTTTCCTGGTGTTAAGGAGTGGGAAGAAAATAGAAGGGCGAGACCGTCAGAGTTCGGATGTTTAGGGCACCAAGATTCTCCTTGCTCATCTTTCCCTCAGAAGTCTAACTGATGGAGAACACACACAAAATCTGGAAGCAAGTACCACCAGTCCTGTCATTCTGAGCAGGCACTCCCTAATCCCTGAGTGTAGCATGTCTGATAAACTGTGTCTAAGTCTCAAGTGAAAGTTAGGTTTCATCTCCCTTCCCCCTCAACTGAAGATGGTGCCAAAGCCAAAACTGCAAGTCGGACAGTAGTAAGGAAAGAGTTCATCAAGGGGGACAATTGCTATAGGGGATGGAGGATTGTTGCAAGGGGAGGAACCGGGCGGTTGGGGTGCGCAGGTGTCCTGATCTATTAACTGAGCAGGAAATGTCTTTCTTTGGGATCCTCGGAAGGGGCACCGGGGAGGAGAAAGCCTGACTAAACTTTGGTTGAGTCCAGTTAGTGGATATTTTGTCCAGATTGGTAAGTGGAGACAAACAGTTCAGCTGATCATTTCTGAGACAAAGAGTGGGAATCTGGGGTATCTATGTTTGGCCTTGTCATAGGTAAACAAAGGGGACATCCCAAGTCTTACCTAAGCTGTAGGGGGAAGGATGGGTCTTTGCAGTAAGCAGATTCCCAAACACAGAAGGCAGTGGATTTCTTAACCCTGGCTGTTTTCAAGGAGCACAGGGCTCAGGTGAAGTTCAACACTGTCACCAGCAAGCTCTGTCCTGACTCACCACTCACCCTATTGCATGAATGGGCAGCACTGGCTTACTTCTCACTACTGGTCTTCAGGCTGCAGAGAAAGGCGGTGCTGGACCCTGCCCAGGTCGGCTTCTTACTGCACCTGAAATGGAAGGAGGAAGGAACCTGGAAGTGGGAGATGAACGAGCAGGTCAGAGGACTTGCATCTGAGCTCATGTGGGCACAGAGGTTGTAGAAGTAGAGAAATGCATCTCTGAGAAGCTGCGACCCTGCCCACTAGCAAAATGTGGCCCGAGGAATGGCAAGCTATACCAATTAATGAGCAGTTGCCCCCACCCCATCCCTCTGGGAGGAAAAAGTACTCTAGGAGGATGGAAGATAAAGGAGGAGAGTTAACTGTTCCCATCCTCCCACTCTAACCAGCTTCAAACTTTAGCTTTGTTCCTCACTGCTTCTGGAGGGAGTTTCCTTATCGGTAAAATGGGGACAGGACCTGCCTCGCCTTGCAAGCTTCTAAGTGCATGAGAGTTCCCTTCTCTTCTGGACTGTTGGAAAGGCAGGAAGCAATGTGATTTCACTGGTCAGTTGCTTAACTTTTCTGAGATCTTCCTCTGGTAATGAGTCAGCCCTAGTGAGGGAAATGGCTTAAAAAAACCCCCAGCAATTTATCTGTCTCCTGCAGTAAAGCAGCAACCACATTGGGAGGAGGAGTTTTAAAGCAGCTGCCTCCACTACTAAAACATTGTGGCGATTTACTAACACATCAACACCTCGGCGCTGCAGGGAGCAGAGAGCACAGGTGCCTCTGGTCCCCACCCTGCAGATGCACCCACATCACCTCGTTGCGCAGCCTGCCTGGCCCCAGGAGCAGCCAGGCCTTGGATAGGAAGCTCCTGAGCAGACCAGAAGGCAGCTTGCAGAGAACCTTTGAGCTCAGAGGTCTGCTGTCAGGGGAAGAGACCGGCAGGCCTTACCTATGGCTGGGCCAGGCCCGAGACATGTGTTCCGAGAGCCTGAGCGTGTCCTGCTGTGGGGGCCTGTCAGCCGTGCCATAAACTTTTTAATAGAAGCTCAGATTTTGAAGCACATTGTACATTGCAGTTGGACTCCCATAGAGGCCCTAAAATGGGAAAGGCTGTAATCCTGGGAGTGATTTTTTCCTTGCTTGGACCACAAGACGTTAACATTAGATATTAGCGTAGTCATTTCACTTGGATGGGCCCAAGTTTGGGCTGCCTCTGTTTCCTTAATTGCATCTCTCTTTTTTCCTCTTTATCTCTTGGCTTATTAAGTCATCAGAGAGCACATTCATGAAGTAGGCCATTTAGGGAAAGCTAAGGGTTTGGATAATTGGAGTGGGAAAGGGTGCCCTAAGGCCATGTTTTCCAGGCCCCTGCCTCACACGAATTCGGTGTTATGTGTTTGTTTTTTAACTGTACTTTTTGTAAGACCTCAAACATGTACCGAAGAAGTACACAGAACAACATTATGAACACTCATCACTCAGCTTCAACAATGAGCACCGCATGGCCAATTTTGTTTCACCCATCCCCCATCCACTTACCACATATGTGTTATTAATATATTTTTCCATTATCACCCAAATTCCCTTATGCTGCCCCTTTGTTGTCAAACCCTTCCCTCACCCTCGACTGCTAGTAGTTGCTGATCTGTTTGTGCTTCCTATAGTTTTCACTTTTCCAGAATAAATGGAATCATGCATTATGCAGCTTTTTGAATCTAGCTTCATTCAGTTAACGTAAAGTGTCTGATACTTGTCACATTGTTACCTGTATCAACACAGATCTTTCTCAACTTATGATGGGGTTACATCCCAGTAAACCCATTATAAGTTGAAAATACCATAAGTTGAAAATGCATTTAGTGCACCTAACCTATCGAACGTCATAGTTTAGTCTCGCCTACCTTAAATGTGCTCAGAACACTTACATTAGCTTACAGTTGGGCAAAATCATCTAACACAAAGCCTATTTTGTAATAAAGTGTTGACTGTCTCACGTAGTTTATTGGATACTGTACTGAAAGTGAAAAACAGAATGGCTGTATGGGTACAGGATGGTTGTAAATATATCAGTTGTTGCCCTTGTGATTGTGGGGCTGACTGGGAGCTGAGGTTCACTGCCACCGCCCAGCATCAGGAGAGAGTGTTGTACAGCATATCATATCACTAGTCCAGGAAATGATAAAAATTCGAAGTATAGTTTCTACTGAATGCATATCACTTTCGCACCATCATAAAGTCAAAAAATCCTAAGTTGAACCATTGTACGTTGGGGACTGTCTGTAGTTTCTTCCTTTTCACTGCTAAATAATATTACATTCTTGGTTTTGAACTAGATTCTAAAGTCCAAGGACCAGTGGAGATGACTGGCATTGCCTTTATGAGTGATTCATACAAATATGTGCAATGGGCCAGAATTCTAAGATAGAGGAAGATTAGAGCACAGATAGCTAATCACCCTCACTTCCTTGAAATGAATTGACCTGAAGAAAGATTGTACCAGGCTAGGAACTGGAAAAGATCCCATCCTCTGCCTCACACTCAGAGTAGTTTCCAGGAGATACAGTGATGGGATAGATTGAAGGGGTTCACCTAGGATTGATCCACAAATCTCTTTCCTGAGAAAGCACAAACAATCCTGGTTGTGAAATTTGTCAAGGGAGTATGTAGGACGTTTTCACAAATGAAGATGGATGCAACCATCAAAACAGAACAACAAAACAAAGACTCCCAAATCTACTCCAGTAGTATGTTAAAGGAATGATATAGCACTATACAACAAGATTTATCCTAGAAATGTAGGGAAAATTCAACATTAGGAAATTAAATAATATGTCACATTGATAAATATGTCACATTGATATGTTAAATATGTTACTTTGGTAAATCAATAATATATGTCACATTGATAAATCACATTGACAAATCATACATATAGTAACCATATGATTAGTTTAATAGTCTCAAAAAGGCTTTTGATAAAATCTAACACCCATTCTGGTTTAAAAGTTAACAAGCAACTCAACACATCAAATGCTTTGGTCAACTAGGAGTTGAGAGAGAGGTCCTTGTAATACTAGGAAACAAAAACAAAAACCCGAAACCCTTTTCTAGATCTAAAGCTAATGTCTTTATTTGCTATGAAGTATTGACATTAAAGCCAATATTAAGACTAAATTGCCTGATACCCCATCATTCAACTTGAAAAAGGTATAATAAATAATGGCTGTTAGGGGTTGAATTGTGTTCTCTGAAAGAACATATGTTAAAGTCCTATCCTTCAGTACCTTAGAATATTGTCTTCTTTAGAAATAGGGTCTTTGAAGATTTAACCAAGTGAAGATGAGATCATTAGGGAGGGCCCTAATCCATTATCAGGGGTGTCCTTATAAAAAGGGGAAATTTTGACAGAGAGATAGACATGCCCAGAGAGAAGACAACGTGAAGAGACACAGGGAGAATGCCATGTGAAGATGAAGGCAGAGATTGGAGTATTGCATCCACAAGCCAAGGAACACCAACGATTTCCAGCAGATAACCAGAATGGAGGCAGGGTGGAACAGATTCTTCCTCACAGCCCTCAGAAGGAACCACCCCTACCGACACCTTGATTGCTGACTCCCAGCCTCCAGAACTTAAACAACATTTCTGTTCTTTAAGCCACCTAGCCTGTGGTACTTTGTTATAGCACCTCTAGGAAGCAGATAGAACTGCTAACGTTTGTTGAGTGCTTACTGTGTGTCAGAGATTCTTCTAAGCACTTTATATCCATGAACTCATTTCGATTATCACAACAATTTTATGAGGAAGAGATGATTATTATTGATGTTTTATCAATGAAGAAACAAGGCCCGGAGACATCAGTACACTTTCCCAAGGCCTTCTAGCTAGTAAGAGGTAGGACAGTGACTTAAACTCAGTCTATCTCCTGAACTGACCCCCAGCGTTACCACTAATCATGCCATATTCAGATCTATAATAATTACAGTGTATTGGTGCTGATATTTGTAGACACATAGATCAATGGAACAACTAGAAAGCTCAGAAATAGACCTATGTATATGTAAGCAGTTAATATATGGTGGTTATTAAGGAGTAGATGGATTATTCAATGGTACTGGAACAGTAATGAAAGTACTTTAAAAAGTAACATAGGGTTAGATTCATATGCCACATCATACATTAAAATTATTTCTAGATTAATTAAATATTTAAGTGTATTCATAATTTAATAAGAGAATCAAAAGTTGATATAGGTGAATGTTTATTTCTTCTGCAGTATCAAATACCAGAGTATGGGGCACTGTCTATCGGCAGGTCTGCCAGAGTGGGATGTGATTTACAGATTTACTTTATACTCAACAATGTCTATATGGCAAAACTAATTCAGAGGTTAAAAGAAACTAGAGAAATGTTTATAATTAAAAATATAGAAAATGGATTCATGTTTTTACAATGTTAAGAGCACTTACAAGTTGGAATGAACAGCCTGATCATAAAATGAACAAAGGACTTGAACAGGCAGTTTACCAATGAAGAAATGCCAATGGCCAGCTGAACTTAGGAAAAACATTCAACCTCATCTAGTACTCAAATAACTTAATATTAAAAGAGTGGGCTTCAGTATTTTACCAATTAAATTGCCAAAGATTAAAAACAGTTCTACTTGGTACTGGTGAGGATGCAAGGGAAATGAACAGTCTTATACATTGCAGATAGCAGTGTTAATTGCAACAACTGTTCCAGAAGATGATTTGACTATATATATAAAATTATGCGTGCCCTTTGACCTTGGAAATACAACTTTCAGAAAATTATTCTGAGTAAATAAATGTGGATATGTTGTAAGGTTTGTCTCCTTGCTTTATACATAGTGAATTATGAAAACAACAAAAATAACAAAGGGGGTTTGCTTTAGTAAATTATTGGCATGTAGGATGGCACCATGACTATTAGGTTTTAGAGGAACGTTTAATGAAAAATATTCCTCATATGGAAATGCACTTTAAAAGCAGGTCACAAAGCTTTATGTTCACTCTGTTTTCAATTTTTTTAGAAAATAAATTTATATCTCTGTCAATAGAAAAAAAATCTCAAAATCCATAGATCATCATAGGCACACTGATGACTGTTGGAGAGGTAAGTTTAAAGGGGATTGTGTTCTGAAACTTTTGCAAGTTATTTGCAGTAAAAATGTATTACTTTTGCAATTAGAATAAAACTAATAAACCTGATATATACATGCATATATACAGATTTATGTATAAATAAGTGTATGTAGCATGCCTCCATACATATAATAAACACGCCTGTCAGATGTTAGTTACACCAAAAAACGCCACATTGTCAAATGCATTGGTGCTAGAAGGAATTTTGAATATTTGTGACTTTAGGGTAACCAGAATAGTTACTGGTTAATATCTGTCAACAGTTATAACTTGTTAAAATGTGTGTTGTTAAATTACAAATTCATTTTGTAGGCACTCTACTCCTAATAACAAAAATGATAGCTAGTATATATTTCGCTCTTAAAATGTGCCAGGCTTTTTTCTAGATTCTACATGTTTATTGTCTCTTTTAATTCCCCTAAGAAATTCTGAGGGTGTGTGTGGGTTTGTGTGTGTGCGCACCAAGATTCACAAAGTACATAAGATGTGTTAGATTTTTTTGGAGGGGGCACCGTGATTTAAGAGAATGTTCTTTTGTGAGTAATTTCAAAGCAGATTTTGTGTGCTATAATCCCCTCCACCTCAATTTCATCCTTATTTCATGTGGCAGCCTCTTATGATGCTCTTCTGGGTACGAAGGCTCCATCGAGAGAAGGAAGTTCTCCCGGGGCTCAAAGCAGTGTGCAGACTCAGCATGCTGCTCTCAGTGATTTGTTTGGTTTGATCCTGGAGCAAACTGTGGACTCCCTGAGGAGCACACGGAATGAATTTCCTTTAAGCCCACCTTCCATCAACATCATTTCTCCTGCCTAAGTTTTCAGTAAGAACTAGACAACAGAGTTTCCCTATCTTTAGTCTTTCCAAAATAATGAGGGAATGATAAAGGAGAATATGAAAATTGCCGTTGATTCTAGCATCGAACGCGTTGCTGCTTCTAGCAGATTCCTAGTATACAGATGTTGCCAACCAGGGGCATCGCTCTGCTTCTTAAGGCTTGCCTTGAGGAGCCTCCCAGGGCTGTTGGGAAGCTGCTGAGAGCAATCCATGTAAAAGCTCATGGGAGGAGATCAGGGTAATTCTAGTGAAACTAAATCAAAACAGTTTCCAACTCCCAAGTGTGTAGCAGGATTCCTAGGCCATCCTTGGGGCTGGGGGGAGGGGGGGTGGTGTCTGAGTCTGTCACGTGATATGGCCTGGGGCTTCCTGTGAAAAATATCTTCAACCAAACAACCTGCAGGGATTGAACGGGATAAGGTAGCAGCTTTAGGGTATCTGCTTAAAGGTTCAAAGGTGTGCTTGAGGCGTGGAGGGAGCTGCAAGGAGAAAAGAAGAGGAGAGGAATTGATGGGGAAATTAACAAGAGTCTGAAATACCGATTGGCCTCAGCATGTTTCAGCAAACCAGGCAAATGTCTGAATTATAGTGTTTTTCTAGAGCTGCGGACCACAGCCATGCTTTTCAGCACAGTTGTTGAATGTTTTTCTCCCCAAGGTAAAATCCAAAATGTTTGTATGAAAGTGACTGAATGTTGGTGAATGTTACAGATCTTGCCCCCCAGGGCCAGCCCCCTCTCCCGCCTGAGGTCTGGTGTTAAGTTTGGAAGGAGAGAGGTGGAGCTGCGCAGGGGCAGGAGCGCTTCCTAGACGGTAGACAGGTCTCAGGTGCCTCCCTCAGAGATGTGGCACAGCTGCACAGGAGGCTGTTGAGCACCTGCTCTTGAGCACCCTGTGAGGGAGTTTCAGAGCCCTCCACCTGTGATGCTACTGAGGGATCTCTCACTGTCACATTACCCTTCCAAGGCCTTGGGAGGGGCCCTGGCCATATGTTCAGATAGTCATATATTTTATAAAATTATCAAAAGTAACATTGGCTAAGACTGCGCTATGACTCCCCCCAACTTTCCCTTCGTCATAGTTTCCTTTTGCGGGGTGAGGGGTTGGAGGTGGGGCTTTTGGAAGTCAGGGGCATTTTAGGGATCTAGATAAGTGCAAGTTGAAATTTAGTTGGTTATATATACATATATTTCATCTATCCATTTCATACGTATTTCACACATTTCATATATTTCATATATATATTTCCTTGTATACAGTTAAGCCATTGCTAACTGCTCTGGTGTGGAAATGGCTTCTGGAAACGCAGCTAATGTCATCAAATCAAAGATTATTTACACTTACTCAGTACACAAGGACACTTGTAATGCCCTGAAGTGTTAGAGAAAATACATGAAAGGAAGGTGATAGAAGTTTCCTCAAATTTGGCCACAATCCTAAAATTTACATGACTCTATATAAATAATGACTTGTGAACTTGAAGGAAACTTTAAAAAATTATTAAGGATAGTAAACAAATTTCAATCAACCTACCAGAGAAGATATTGAAGTTTCTAGTCTCTCCATAAAACGTGAAATTGCAAAATTATTGTCATGCAGAGGTAATCCAAGAGAACACAGCCAGGAAAGTAGGGGGGAGATATTGTCGGGAAGATAATTAATAAGAGTTATTTTTCTGGATTGCACAATGTTTGTACTTGTACGCTGTTAGAAATTTGTTTGTTGTGATTTCTTTTCTCATTTTGAATGAATAGCCTCTTTCCTAAGTTTGTACTCTTTCCCCTAAAGAATGTACCCTTCCCAAATTGTTTAAGCTTCAGACCTGCTCCTGGAGGGTAAATTATTCTTGTCTTCTTGTAGATAAGGAAATTGAAACTCTGAGAGGTTAAGTGGCTTGTCCAAGGTCACCTGGGCATGAGTGCGGCTGAGTGGTGAGCCCAAGTCAGCGCATCTCCAAGATGCTCATCACCCCTACGTTGTGCTGTCTTCCTGGTGGTGGGTGATGGGGATGTGGTTTTGCTCCTCTGCGCATTAGTGGAGTTGCAGCTGCTAATGGCTAGAGCCTGGGAGACGTGGGAGGGCTCTCTGCTGCCAGCTCTTCCAGGCTTGTAGATAGTTGCCCATTCAGAAAGTGTTCATACGCTTGCTGGTGGTACACGAGAACATCTCTTTCTGGCTTCTACAGTCCTCATGACTGGTTTTGGTTTGGTGGGTTGCTGTTGGTCCTCACCTGAAAAATGATTGTGCCACTTCTCACTCCTTTCACTCTTCTCCCAGCTCTTACCCTTTCAAACTGGGGGCTCTCTCAGATGAGGGAAGGTCCCAGGACCTTTTGGGAGGATGGGTGAGAGGGGAAGAAAACAACAGCAAACTAATGAGGCCTTAAAATGCTGGCGGTGCAGGAAGCGCAAGAGGGCACCCAAGACAGACATCCTTCATCTTTTCCACAGCTCTTCCCTCCCCCGGCCCCTGACGTTCTAACTGGCACATACTACCAGGGTTTCCAGAATTTCATCCACTTCCTCTCACACTGTGAGGTTTTCTCAAGAATGAGTGGGACGGTGTATAGGTTTCTGGCATTTTGGGTGGAGCCAAACTGCCTTGCATCCTCTAAGTCAGTGAGCAGAAAACGTGGCACTGGAGCTTCATGTTTACATTTTCTTTGGTGCTTTTGCGTCCTTTTGTTCATTTCAGTCATTTTTGAGGTTGGAGGGTTTGATAAATCTACATTTATGCCACTATCTTCCTCACAAAAGCTGGCTTTGATTCTGCTTTTTGCGTTTTACTTTCCCTGAAATCTGTTATTAACCCACAGATCTGTCATCCTGTCCTGTTGTCTTTGCATCTTATATTCATTTCTCTTTATAGCTTTCTCTTCTTCTTTCACGAAGGCCTGAGTCTCTGCATCCTATTGAAGCAGCCAAATGTTTTTTAAAGCATTTTTCAGGTTCCTGGAGTAGATCATTTTTAGAGGTCTTCTCATTCAGTTTTCACATGATTTCTTTTGCTTTTTCCTCTATATTCTTTTTGTTTTTAACTAATAATAACTTGAATTTTTTTCCTGAAGATTATATTTTCTGACTGCCAGTAGGAGATGGTAAGGAAGAGAGACTCCCAGGGCCTGAAACAGGTCTTATTTGTTAGAGGGCCGGTGGCGGTGTTTTCTGCTTGTTAACCTTTGTGTATTTCTGAACTTGAGGGTTGACTGTGGAAGGAACACGTGGCCTACCTAGGTAATTCCAGGCAGATGAGGTTTAACTTTTATTTTTTCAGACTGTCACAGGGGTGTACCAAGGGTGGTCTGCCATTTGCATTTTTAAATCCATTATATTTTCCTCCAGATGCCAGCGATAGTTTTATTGTGAGCCCTTGTTTTCAGTTCCGTTGGAAGTTTTCACCTTTTCCGGGGTTTTCACAGGCATTGCAGTGAGGGTCTGAGAGAGACTGTCAGGAGCTTCCAGCCAGATCCATTTTACACAAACACCACTTGGCCAAGGTCATGCAGCCAGCTGGTGGCAGAGCCAAGTCCATGATGCCGGGGCCCTTTCTTCCAGGCAAATTCTCCATCTTCAAGACCACCTGCTGTTCGTGTCCTGTCAAGGCCTGAGCTATGATGTGATTTGGCAAGTGGTGGCTTTGTTAGAAGTTCGTTTCTGTTCCAAAGAGTTTTAGCCTGAGATGGAGTCGTGCTGGTAGCGGCTGCACTCATGGACTCGTATGCATTGGGCCTTTTCAGATTGAAAAAATATATACATAGAGCTGGAAGTTGCTGCATGGCTGTTCCAAAGATGAGAAACCTGTGGATGTGTCCTGGACGTGATCTCCCAGGCACTGGAGAGGCAGGGATGGGACGGTTTTGAAGTCCTGGGTCTGCTTTTTGTGCTTACGAATCCTGGTGAGTGCCCCGCTCTCTCTTTTTGAAGTCTTCATCAAAGGCCGCTTCCTTAATTACTAGGAGAGTGCCTGCTTCCTGCTTGTGGGTGCCTCTGTCTTGGCGAGATTTACCTCTCCCGGGAACCAAAGCGTCAACATTTGAGAGGAAGTGCACAGGCTGAATGATTTAACAGGGCGATCTGCTGGCACGGCTCTAATTGCAGTCACCGGAGGCAGCATCCCCATCCTGGAGACCTCAAAACGTGCCGAACCCACCGCTCCTATTGCATTGACTCCATCGGAACATCCAGGTAGTTTGCACTTTAGCTTAGTGGAGGTGCCTTTATGCGCCATCCTTAAAAACCCTTCATTCCCCATTTAATGCCCATTTAATGGACTGTGGTAGATGGAGCCCAGCTGGCAACCACAGACAGATTTGCCAGAGCTTAACTGTTTTGAGGGAGCATTTCGTACCAACTATCCTTATGATCATGCTCAGACCTCAATAAATATTTTATTTGCACAATTACCAGTTTGGTGATTTATATAATGCTGGATGCTATTATTGAGTTTAATTGACTATATGGAACCCGAGTTTTTACTTTGTGTAATTAAATGTTACTATACTTATAAAAATTGAGTATATAAACCAGTATCTGTCAACCCGTCCTAAACGTTTCTGAGGCTTTTGTATGCATGGCATTGTGCAACAGAGAGATGATGGCCTTCGGGGAAAAGAAACGGAGTCAGAATCTGCAAGTGGAGGGAACTTGGATTAGATTCTTGTCTCGCTGGAGTCTCAGTTTCTTCAACTTTAAAATGAGAATGGGTAATTTATGGATCATGGGATGGTTGTGGTGATTAAGTGAGATTATGCGGAATGGCTGACCTGATGCCGGGCAAAGAATAGGTGCCCAATAAGGATCGCTTTCTATCTCCGCCTCACAGATGTGTTCACTGAGTACCTGCCACGCTCAAGCCATCAGGGTATGTGACGAGCCAAGGAGGGGCCTTACCTGCTTTATTTCTCTCCATGTTTCCCTTGTCCGTGTCCCCCTAGAACGTGGGCTCCCTGAAGGAGTGGCACACAGCTGTTAATCCTGCTCCATCTCTGGTGCCTAGAATAGTGTCTGGCACACAGTGGACACAGCATAGGATTCCTGAATGACATTCAAGCGGGATTGGATTAATTCAGAGAAGATAGTAAAGAGGAGTAGGAATTACCAAACTGAAGGAGTTTACTGTTGGTTTTCCATGCAAGAGACATTATGGTATAGTTGAGAGGACATGTACTTTGGGGTCAGATTGAAAGTGATTCTATTCCTCTTTCTGCCCCTTACAAGCTGTGTAGCCTTGAGCAAGTTACTTAACCTCTCTGAGCCTCAGGTTCTGACTTTGCAAAATGGTTCATTGAATCCCAAAGAGCAGCTCTCAGGGCTGTTCTAAGGGAAAATAAGGAAGTGCTTGTGAAGTGCCCAGCACTGAACTGTGCAGACTTCCAGGATGGGATGCTTTTTCCCAAGGTGGAACTTGGGAAAGCTTTAAATGACCTGAGGATGTTCTCTTGGGGATTCTTGATGATTCAGAAGTGACTGTTATAAGGGTGGAGCACCTGGCTGTGGTCTCTCCTGAGGTTCTCTAAGCCTGGTCACTGATAGAGCGCAGGTCTGGAGTCGGGTCAGAGGGAGTGCTCGAGTCCCCAAGAGAGCCACGTGTGGACCATGTGACTGCACATGACCTTGAGCCAGCGGGACGGTGAGTGGAGACCTGGGAAGCTGGCCTCCCTGGGTGAGGCCTGTCCACTGAGGCTCAGGATATGTGGCTGCTTCTCCTTCTGTTTGCCTCTGAAAAAATTATATATTAAAAAGTAAGTCACTTTCAGAAGAAGAGATTTTTAGAAAGCTAGGTATTCCTATGGTGGCTGCAACATGAGTGGTCACTTAGGCGTTAATGCTCAGCCACTAGGAATGTGGTGTTTGGAGTGGGACTGACTCAATTCAAATCCAATCCAGCCATTCCTGGCTACGAGAGTTGGGGCACGTTATCTACCTGGCTCTCAGCTGCATCATGCGTAAAGTGTGTGCAGCTACAGTGCCTGTCTCTTGGGGCTCTTAGAGGATTAAACAAGATGGTCTGTGGAGATGGATTAGCCCCGTGCACAGCACACGGTAAGGCTCAATGCTGGCTGCTGTCATTATGAGGAAGTGGAGGCTCAGAGATGTTCTCTGATCCACCTGAGGTTGCAAAGAAAGTGCCAGAACCGAGCTGTGTGTCATCCTCTGATGCCAAGTCTTCCTGACACTTTACCACACTCCAGTGTGTTCATTCATTCATTCACTCATTCATTCCTGAGGCATTTATTGAGTTTCCCTACAGCTCTCAAGCATCAAAGTTCTGGGCTCTTCGATGAATCCTGAGGATTCAGTGGCAGAGAAAATGGACACACACTTCCTGCCCTGGTAGACCTAGACTGGTGGTAGGAAGACAGACGATAAATAAGTAAATGAGTGAATAACAATTTCAGAGGTACTGTAGGGTATGAGCAACAACCTCATCCAGCAGAAGTAAGGCGGTATAATAGAGAGGAACTGGAGAAGGGGGGTGCTATTTCCCACTGAATGTTCTCTGAGAAGGTGGCGTTTGATTTTTGATATGGAAGATGCCCAGAGCCAGCCACATGAAGCCGTGGGAAGTGCTCGTGCAAGAAGGCTCCAGGCATGGGGAACAGCAGTGCAAAGACCCTGAGGCCACCCAGAGCTTGGCTTGGGCTTCAGAGGCCTTCCACAGGTGACACAACTCCTGCCATAAAGCAGTGGAAACCCATCCTTCCGTGTAGAGGACACCTTTCATCACCTTTCCCAGCAGATCTAAAGTTTCCCTGAGATGGGTTATGACCTGCGGCCATCTCTTTCTTCCAATGCACTCTCAAAAATAAAACTGAAAAAGACATCGCTGTTGTGTGAGAAAAGATGAAAGATGCTATTCTGGCTTCTGAGTGGGCCGAGCTCTGGCCAGGGGCCAGGAGAGCTGGGTTCTGTCCCAGCTCTGCACCCCTCTCTGCAGCCTTGTCCTTTTTCTGTCTGTTTACCCACCTGTAAAATTAGGAGCTGGGCCAGATGACCCTTTCCATCTTCAAACCTGGGAGAGCAGCTGAATCTCAGAATCTGCTCCTGCTCCTGTGCTGTTTTTGGGAAAAAAAGACTTGCTGGGTTGGGTGGGGCGGCTTTTCAGGCTGATGGACTCTCCAGCTGGTCTCCAAATTGAGCCATCTTCACTTTTAACTGAAGGTGACCGCGCTCTCCCCCGCCCCCTCCCCTTCTCCTTGGCAGGTTGAAGCTGAGCGCTGACCCCACACATGGGCTTCCCTTTTGCTCTTTCCTCCCGGTCACAATGAGTAGCAGCATCTGCTGTGACGTTGCCTGCGGCAGAGAAGCCTGTCTCCTCCACGCTCTCTCGGGTCTGCATGCAAACCAGTGTCTGGAAGGGCTGGGGCATGTGAAAAGACAGAAATCTGCTGGCCACTTCCCGCTGTGTTCTCTTCTTGTACGACATACAGATGTACCACACCGAGGCCTGCGATCTGAACTGAGGCTTCTATTTCCAGGGGACACCTGGCACTTCTGGTATCTCGGCAAACGTAGCCAGGTAACATGGTGGAGGACACAGTCACCATCTCACAGGGTCAGAAATCAAAGTGCCATTGAAGGGGGTTTAACTTACTGCCTTCTGTTACATGGGAAGAATCTCTGGCCTGAGAGGTGAGGTGAGTTACCCAAGGTCACACAGCAGTAAGCAGTGAAAGAAGCTGGGATTTACAATGCAGATCAATAGCTTATCACAGTAGGCTCGGCCATCCATACAGGATATGATGGACAAGCCTAGATGGTTTCTTCAAAATATTTTGTTTGCTTTTGAGATTATGCAAACTGAACTCATATAACATAGCTATCTTTCCCATTTCTAATTCATACACTGGGCTTACAGATTTTAACAAATAGTTATTTGGCACCCACCATGTGTCAAGCACTGTTCCAAGTCTTTACAAATATTAAGTGTACCTAATCCTTATGACAACCGGAAGAGATGGGCACTATTAATATCCTGGTTTTACAGATGGGGAAACTGAGGCACATAGAGGTTAAATAAGTTGGTCAAGGTCACAGGGACTGGCCCTGTGGCCAATTGGCTAAAGTTCCATGCTCTC
This sequence comes from Equus asinus, assembly GCF_041296235.1. Lineage (NCBI taxonomy): Eukaryota > Metazoa > Chordata > Mammalia > Perissodactyla > Equidae > Equus > Equus asinus. Next base: position 33,622,629 of record NC_091804.1, on the reverse strand, counting down.
TGCTTTGGCAGCCCAGGTTCGCAGGTTTGGATCATGGGCATGGACCTACTCCACTCATCAGCCATGCTGTAGAGGGATCTCACATACAAAATAGAGGAAGATTGGCACAGATATTAGCTCAGGGTTAATCTTCCTCAAGCAAAAAATTTAAAAAAAAATAAAAAAAGAAGAAGATTGGCAATGCATGTTAACTCGGGATGAATCTTCCTCACCAAAAAAAAAAAAAAAAAAAGCAGAGCTGGGATCCTGCTGGCTCTAGCGTGCATACTTTTAACCTCTGCCTATGTATGTCTCACTGGGCAAAGAGCATCATCCACTACCCAAAGTGGGCATGCCTAAGGGCTGCTAATCTCGTTGAACTCTTTAGTTTACAGATGGAAAAACTGGAGCCTGGAAAGGGCATGAAAGCATTGCATCAGGTTCTAGAACATCGCTGGTTCTGTTAGCGCTGCCTCTCTTTTCCTGCTCCACTGCGCCGCCTCAGAAGTCAGAACACGTCTCTGGTCTAGAAGATGCCCAGCAGCAAGTTCATTATTCTCCCTTGAAGTCCCTTTGCTAACTTCCACCTTTGTTGTTTTCATTCCTGGATTTATTATAATGGGCCATATTAACCTGAGTTGCCTCCCGGAGTCTCTGGGAGAAAGAACCAAATGAGGAGATCAGACGCTCTTTCCCTGGTCCTTGGGGAGTGCCCAAGCCATCAGAGAGGCAACATCTTATTTATAACAAATTCACTGTTCAAAGAGCTTTAAAACATTTTTTTTTTCTATTAGGAGTATTGTTTCTATCTGTTGAGTCCGTGAGTGTTTGACATTGGATGACTTTATAAAACATTCTACTAATTGGATTTGTTAAAGCAAATAAATCAAACACTAATTGGAACGTGCCCTGCCATTATTTTTGCTTACTGAATTAGATATAATGGTGTGAAGGCCTTCGTATCATATTTGTGCACTTATTTAAACACCCCCCTGGCACACACTTCTGCAAATTCAATTAGATATTCAAAAAAGGAATTCAATTTCTGCAAGGCTGGTTTACATTCATTCCGGGGGCAAGACTCACCTCCCCTCCGTAGGCTGCTCATGATTAATAAGCCTCACTTAGATATTGCCCTGCCTTCAAAGCATCTGATGGCACGAGGGTGGAATCTCTATGAACGGGAGATTGGGGTACTTTATCATGAGAGTGTGTGTGCCCTCAGAGCAGGGCTGGCCTCGTGTGTGTGTGCCTTGTGCTGTTGCATGGGGCCTGATACTTGGAAGGGCCCAGGCTTAGTTTCATGCTCTGCTAAGGTCATCTTGAAATTCTATCTGTTTTTTCCTTTTTGCAGAGAAAGATTTAGCCTGAGCTAACATCTGTTGCCAATTTTCCTCTTTTTTTTTTCTCTCCTCCCCAAAGCCCCAGTACATGGTTGTGTATCCTAGTTGCAAGTCCTTCTAGCTCTTCTCTGTGAGCCACTGCCACAGCATGGCAGTGACAGATGGGTGGTGTGGTTCCATGACCAGGAAGCAAACCTGGGCCGCTGAAGTGGTGAAAACACTGAACTTTAACCACTGCGCCATCAGGGCTGGGCCTTGAAATTCTTAATAGTTTTTAAGCAAGAGGCTCTGCATTTTAGCTTTGCACTGGGCCCCACAAGTTTTGGAGCTATCTGCTTTGGTTCTCAGACCTTCTGGCTAAGGAAGAAGTCTTTGGTTTGACTGTTGGCTCTGCCCCTGATTGACTGTGTTGTGATGAGTATGTCATCCTCTCTGGCCTTGATTTCCTCATCTGTGAAGTGGAGGGTACTACTCCTCACGCATGGAGAACACATGCTATACTGTGAGTCAAGTGCTTATTAAAATTTAGGGAGCTATTGTGGTTCTCTCAGTGATCCCTTATCCCATGCGCCAGGAGTGTAGCATCGAAAGATAGTGGAAGACATGTTCACCCTTCCACTTTCTGGAGGAAGGAGAAAACATTCTTCAACTGAGAAATGAGAAGGAGGTGTTGAAAGCACATGACATCAAGCATGCAAATGGGGAAACATGATACGTTTCTGAAACTATGTTAAAATTTGAAATTTGGGGGCATAAAACAAAAGTCAGCAAACTACAGCCTGCAGGCCAATTTTGGGCCTTCACCGGTTTTTACGCAGCTCACACATGAAGAATTGTTTCTACATTTTTAGAAAATCAAAAGAATATAATTTTGTGACATGAAAATCATACGAAATTTGAAGTCCAGTGTCAATAAATATTTATTAGAATACAACAGTGCCCATTGTTTTTGTCAGCGTTCTTGCCTGACTTGGAGCCCCCAACTCCATTCCTTCTCTTCCCCACCAAGGGGTGGAGCCTATCCCTATGCCTTGACCTCCAAGATTGCAGGCAGGCATCTTGGGCCCAGGCAGTGATTTGGGGACAGAAGGCATGCAGGCTGGCTCAGTGCCACTGTCACTGGGGTTTGGGAAGAGCTGCACAGCCGCCATTTCCCTCAACCAGAACTTCCTTTCAAGGTTGCCTTCCCGGTTCATTGCCATGGTGTAATGGGTAGACTGAGCTGGTCTGGGTTCAAAGCCTCCCCTTGCCACTTGTAACTGTGTGATCTTGGCCTAGTTTTTTAGCCTTTATATGTCTCAGTTTCTTTAACTATAAAATGGAGGATAACAATTGTTTCTAGCTCATGGGGTGATTGTGGTAATTAAATGAGCTAATACTGATAAACACTTAGAACAGTGCCTGACGCATAGTTTAGCACCTGATGCTGAGTGTTGGTTACTGTTACTGTCACTCAGATCTGTTGTGGATTTGCATTGGCTCAATGGCTTTCCATTTCCATCCGTTTGACCTTACACCATGATTAGCTGGCCCTGCCTTTACGCCCTCCACCCCTGCTCACACCCTGCTCACGGTTTAATCTTGAGCAGTCTCACCTCCCTTTCAGGACCTGTTGCTAATGCTCACATTTCTCCTTTAATGGCTCCTGGCCTGTCCATGTCTCACCTCACTCTTCTCCCTTACGTGGTGGCCTCATGGTTTCTCCTTGGTTCATCATTTGACTTCCCTTCCCTCTCTGGATACAGACTTTCCATCTGTACATGGGCTTTGCAGGATTGGGTAAAAACTCTTGAAAGGTACACTCTGAGCCCCGAGCCCCAAATCCCTAGCCTGCTGCAAGGCTTCCCAGGTTCACCCTGACCCCAGAGAGAAGCCCAATAGACGATGGACAAGAGCCCCTTTTGTGGGCCCCTGCCAGGCTCTTCTACATGCGTGCAGGTTGGTTTTTAATGTATCCAGCTATTCATTGAGCAATAAAGGACATGCACTACTATGGGCTAGATGCTGAGTAAAGAGACATGTGGCACACCCCTGCTTTCATGGAGCATTGGGGCTTGGGGTTGGAGGGACAGAGTCCTGTGGTCTCATTCCTCTCTCTCCCCCTTTGCCGAGGGCTAGAGGTACCCTCAGAGCGCCATGAAGGCTACGAGGGCTTTCAGTTCCTGCTATACGTGCCAGGAGAGGGGGGTCTCTGTGCATCCTCGTAATGGCAGATCATCTTGGTTTCTGGTCATATTTGCCAAAATTATGAGGTCTGCCAGGAGTGGCACTGGCCATGTAGAGTAACTGAAGGCAAAATTTCCACTCTTTTCTTTTTGGATATTTTGTCCAGTTTTCTCTTTTCACTTAGCCTCCACCACTGGATATTATGGGCACAGCTTTCTTTTCTGGAAGCAGTAGGATGAGACTTGGATTCTGTGAACACACAGAGTGTTCTAAGAGGGGCGGGGTTGGAGCAATGGAAAGTGTTCGGGCTTTGGTATCACACAGCCTCAGGCTAACGTCTTGCTCCACTTCTTCTTGTGGGTTACTTAACTTCTCTGAACCCATGATACAGCATCTGTAAAATGGGTACAATCAAAATGGCAGGGCCACTGGTGAGGGTTACATGTTCAGCTGTCAAAAAAGGGAAGTGTTACTATTCTTACTGCTGTATGTGATGTCACACTTTCCCCAAGATTCCTAGCTGGGCATGACTCTTAGTAGCTCTGATGACAAGTTTCCATGTGTAAAATGGGAAGAGCAATGCTTCTTTCTTAGAGCAGGGATTGGAAAACTACGGCCCCTGGGTAAAATCTGGCCCCCCAAATATTTTTATAAATAAAGTTTTATTGGAACCCAGCCACATCCATTTGTTTACCTACTGTCTATGGCTACTTTTGCACTATAGCAGCAGAGTTGAGTGGTAGTTGTCACAGAGACAGTGTGGCCACAAAGCTGAAAATATTTACTCTCTGACTCTTTACAGAAAAAGTTTGTTGACCCCTATCTTAGAGAATGGTAGTGGCTGGACTTACCTCCATTTGTGTAAATGCATATATAAATATGTACTTCCATAGCTCAACTACAGTGCCTGGCGCATTGCAGAAGCCCCACAAATCTTTAGTTCCTCTTCTGAACTTAATTTTGTTCAAGAATACACAGGATCGTATCTGAAAAATGCAGAGGCAGACACATTTATATTTTTATTGAATTCTATTCCTCTCTCATTTTCAAAAGAAGAGCTCATGTTTAAAAAAAATTTCTGATTGGCACTATAAACTTTATTTATGCTTTAATGTATCCTAAAGTATGTATCCTGCACTATTTTTACTTCCCTTACAGCTGCTGATATGCTATACATTACCCAACCCAAATGGATTTTCAAAATCCAATTTCCTTGCTACAGTTTTCCATTTCTCTGTTGACTTTTTATGCTTGACTCACATCAGAGCATCTGGGGCCTTTGCCACATGTTGACCTCAACCTGTCCAGGGAAATAGCTCTTCTATCCAAGTGCAGTGAGGTAGTGATGGGTCCTCGCCTGTGGCCGTCCTGCCCTGTCTTCCCCAGGATGGGTGCTCTGGAGGCAGAGTGCAATTCCCGCGTGGGAGTAGGTTTATGAGGTCTTTGTTTCTCCAAAAATGATTGTGATGGGGTTGACTTCAGTTAGATGGGGCCAGTTACTCTTTAAAATGGAATCAAGTGAGCACCCACGTGTGTGTCTTTTGGGAATCTCTCCAACCATAAGTCTTCCCTAAGCAGCCTGGTGCAAATGCCTGCAGAGATGGCTGGGAGCTTTTTCTGTCAGGTGTCATGACCCCAAGGAATTGCACCAAGATGCATAAATATAATTTGTGTGTGTGTGTGTGTGAGAGAGGAAGATTGTCACTGAGCTAACATCTGTGTCAATCTTCCTCTATTTTATGTGGGCTGCCTCCACAGCGTGGCTTGATGAGCAGTGCTAGGTCAGTACCCAGGATCCGAACCTGCGAACCCCAGGCCACCAAAGCGGAGCACACAAACTCAACCACTGTGCCACGTGGCCAGCCCCAGACAAATGTAATTTTTGAAGGAGTAATAAGAGCTGCAATGAGACTCAGTATCATGGGTTTGAGTATTTCATGCTGTCAGTCCACAGGAAGCTAGTGTCCCTTTCTTCTCCTCCCCTTGGTGGCTCTCAGTAGCCAGTCCTTGGGCTAGTGGCATGGCTCTGCCTCCCTGTGGCTCCTGAGTTCTTTCTGGGTCTCTGGGATCCTTACGCTTTACCACTGGAAGGTTCCTTAGTGATCTGTCTTGCACACCAGAAAATGAAGACTCAGAAATGAGGAAGGAATGTGAGTAAATGGGGCTGGATGCAGCTGGCAATGTAGGTTGCTGTCGGGGTATGTAATCTTGAGCTCGTAACCACTCTGTTTCTCAATCTGTTGGTTGAGAGGAAGAAAATTCATGGAGAATTGCTTAAAAAATACTTACGTATATTTTCTCCCCTGAATAGCTTTTAAAAGTTGTCTCTGAGTCAATTCAGACCAACAGGGAGCAGATCACTAGACTGAGTCATATTGGGCCCCAATGAGTTGCTTTTCCTGAATTGTATGTTTGGGTGATGCTATCAATTTATATTGAGAATGATTATGAGAAATAGTCTCCTGCAATTGGCCATGCTCCCCTTGTGTGGATGTTGTTTCAGGTATTGTTCCTTATGGGATGTGGGATTTCTGTTACCAGTACCGCGGTGGAGAAGTTCTTGTGTGATCTAAGCACCTGAAATGGTTGTCATTTTCCTGAGCCATTTGGCTTTTATTGTATGAACACAGCGTGCCAGGATCAAACAGATTTTCCTTTTTCTATTGGCCATTGGAAGCTCAGAGCCAAATATGTAACTCTTTTTTAGCAGGCGGACCTGTAGGAAATTACAGCATGGACTTGCTGCTCTCTCCTTCTGTCCTGCTTTTCCTGTCCTCAGATTGCTTTTTGCCATCATGCTTAACATGCTGTATTTCCTTCTTATGTGTTTATCAGTCCACTATGGCTGGACTAGAGTTCATAGTGGGTAGATCAGTAACCAGTTAGATAGCATCCTTTGAATGGGATCTATGAGCTTCAATACATCTCTATGCAAGTGTTTCTTGCACCTTAAGTGTATGCTGTGTGGTTGTCTTTCCCTGTACTCTGCAAATTATGTGAGGGTAAGAATCATATCTGTTGATTGTGTGCCCCTGCACAGAACTCGTAGGAAAGATTTTTGTTAAATGTTTCTACAGTAAGCAAGGGAATAGATTCAAATGGGAGACACCCAACCCCCTTGGAAGCCCTTTAGCTGCCTGATCCCCTCTCATGACCCTGTAAGTGAAAGGCGTGGTCCTTGGTTTTGGGGATACATTCTCTCTCTGGTCTGTTAGAAAGAGCATGGGTTCTGCAGTTGGGTCACCACGGGTTTAATCTTGGCTCTAACACTTTCATTCTGTGTACCCTGAGCAGGTCACTTAACCCCTGCATGCATCAATTATCTTGTACTTAAAGTAGGGATAAAAATCTACTTCATAAAGTTGTAAGGATTAAGTGAAAGCAAATGATGTAGAAGACACAATCAGTGCCTCGTATATTGCGTGGCTTGGAGCAAATGCTACAGAGAACATACTTCTTATATCAGTCAGGATGTGCAATGTTCTGCTATGCTAACAGGTAACCCCTGAGATGTCAGTGGTGTAAAACAAGAAAAGTTGATATTTCACTTCTGAAAAGTTGACTGCCAATATCACTGTCAAGTGACTCTATGGGTGACTTTCCTCCAATGAGTGCCTCGGGGATCTAGAATCTTTCTTCCTCTGATGCCATTGCCTTCAGCTACAGCTTTGAAGGTCCTCACAGCAGAGCAGGTGAGAAGGATTGCTTGTAAGAGATTATTTTTATGGGCCAGTCCTGCAAATAGTGGATATCAGTTTGTGACACATTTCCAGGGTTTACCACATGGTCTTCCCCACATGCAAGGTAGCCTGAAAACGTAGTGTTCTTGTGTGCATGAGAGAGAAGACCCAAACAGTTTGTCATGCACATGACATTGTCTTTGCCACACTCTCCTTCTCTAGCCCTGGAGGCCCATCTTAGTTTAAGATGCTCAGTCAGCTCTTCCAGTGAACACTTGAGATGCTGCAGGCTCCACTCGCTTATCCATTCCAGCACATCAGGATCTGTTGTGGATAGCATTGATCTGATTCATTTGTCTCCCACAGGCTGGGCTCCAGTGAGGTGATGGCAAAGTAGGGAAAGGAGGTTGGCCCTCTTAGAGCAACTGCAATTGCTGCTGCTACTGCTTTTTAAATTCTAGATGGAGTGTGTTGTGTTTTTATATCTGGGGCATTCACTCTGCTGTTCTGGGCAGAGAAGGCTTATAGAAGAAGTGATTTAGGAAGATTGTTTAGAATTTGGCAGACAGGCCATGTGGGGAAGGAGCTTTCTAGGTAGAAGTGGCAAGAATGAGACTTGAAAGAGCAGGTCCAGCTCGGGGATGGCTGTGGCCTCCCCTTTACTCGAGTACAGCTTGGTCTGTGTCTGGCATCCCATTAGCATTTATTGGTTGATTCATTCAACTAATATTCATTAATCCCCTACCATGAGCCAGTACTGTTCCCAGCCCTTCTGAAGCTTACTGTCTGGTGGAAGCTGGTTGATTGTCTCTGTCCTTGCCTTTCAAAGGTCATCCTTCTCCGCTATATCTGGGATGAAATCTCCTCTGTCATCTGCTCCTAACCTCCCCTCTTGTCTCCTGGGACTTCCGTCCTTTCCTGTTGACCCTTGTCAATCCACACTGGTCATTGCCTTTCTTCCCTCAATTCCCCAAAGCACCAGCGACACGTGCTTGTGTGCAGCCAGCTCTCACTGAGGAGTTGGGTGTGGTGGAGGGACTGTTTCCAGTTCCTGGTCAGAAGGGCCTCCTGGTCCATTTCCACTTAGCAGCCAGTCCTCTCACTCACCCCAGCTGCGGCCTCCACTGCACATACTGAAATATGTAAGTATTTATTAGTTTTCTTGTTTACTGTCAGTCTAGCTCACTAAATAATGAGAGTGTGACTCTTTTCTAAGCCACTGTACAGCTAGGACCTAGTACTCTGTCAGATCTACACTAAGAGCTCAATTGAATAAGTTTTTAATTATTGAACAAATAAATGGAAACAAACAGATATTTTAGTTCCTACTAAAGCATCAGCAGGATATTTCTCCCTGGCCACCACCTTCTACAGGTTTTTGCTTTTCATTGTGTTTCTTAGTCCCCTCTCTGCCTCTCCTTTTCGTCTCTCTCTAGCTGCCTACATGAAACACCCCAAATTCCTGTTACTTTGTGCAAAGCTATTTAATATTTGCAACTCAAGCTGCAACCCCTGCCCTACCAAAATAGGTCCAGCCCTCCTTTGCCCAGCCCAAGACTCATTAGGGTGCTGAAGGCCAACCCTTCTGGGTTCCCATACACAGCAAGAAAGGAAAGTGGAGAGAGCTTTGGCATCACAGGTTTCTTTAGCAGTGTTGTGACTGAAGTCTGTATCAAATCTGTCAACAGGACTTCCACCACCACTAAGCATAGGAAATCCCAGGTCTGGGGTGCAGAGAAGGGACTTTGTGCTTTGCAGCTGATGAAGAGGATGGCATGAAGTTGGATGAGACTGCAGTCACAGGGGCTAGCGAGGGATGGTTTCTGTACGTGACTCAGAACCACGTTTGGATGTGTGATGGGGAACCACTGGGTGTTTAACGGAGGGAGATGATGATATGATGAGATCTGAGCATCAAGGAGACCAGAAAGGGGCAGAGGAAAAGATGGACTGGGGTTTGAAACAGGTCTGGGAGACCAGTCAGGAGGCTGCTGCGGAACTTAGTCCTGGCGCTGCCCCCCGCCTCTGTGTTTCTTGCCGGGTCTCCTTGCAATGCCTTCCTCCTACCCTCAGCCCTTGGAGATGCTCGAATCCTTTACAGCCCTGATCAGTTCTCCTCTTCCAGGATGTCACGGGCTCCTGTTTCTCTGGACAGACCAGCATTTCCTAGTTGCAGCCCCGAATCCACACCCCAGAGATCTCTCAATGTCATCTGGAGGGGCTTACAGCCCATAGCATTTGCTCAGTAAATTCTTGTCAAAATCGAATTGACACAACTTATTGTAAAATGGCGGGTGGCTTGGACTTTAAAGTTAAAGGGAGAAGCCTTAAGTGTCGTCAGCATTGACCGTGTTATCTTGCAGGTGCTTGGTTGTCTCCTTCCTCATGGTTTGATTTTTACTCCATGAAACCTGATTTTCCAAAAACTGCCCTTATAGGGAAGGGAGTGGATATTGAGAACTGATTCTGCACTAGTTACGTTTTATAGATTATCCCATTTAGTCCTCATGATATTTCATTCAGATGGATCTTTCCTTCCATGTTACAGATGAGGAAACTGAGTCACAGACAGGTGAAGCATCTGGCCCAAGCGGACCCAGCTTTGCAAGTGGAGATTTGTGTCTGGTTTTGCTAGACTCCGAAGCTAGTGCTTTCTCTGCGGCCTCGCAGCAGCCTCTCTCCGTGTTGCAGGAAGCAATTACTGAGGCATGCCCTGGCATTCATTTTTCTTACTTAGAATGAGACGTTGCTGTTTACTTTCTCAGGAAGCAAGATTGAAATCAATGTAACTAGCCTTATTAACTTTTTTAAATAGGGGGGCCTGCAGATGCCAGCGCCTTTCCTGAGAACGCCAAAGCAAATATAAAAATCCAATTTGCTTGCCTTTTTTTAAAATCTTCTCCAGAGTTTAAAATTCAAAGCTGTAAATGAAGAGCCGATGAGATGGGGTTAACGAACCAAGCCTCAGACACGAGGATGTATTTACCCATATCTCTTTTGTCTGCAGGCGGCTGTTCCTTTGATGAACACTACAGCAACTGTGGTTATAGCGTGGCCCTGGGGACCAATGGGTTTACCTGGGAACAGATTAACACGTGGGAGAAACCAATGCTGGACCCAGCAGTGCCTACAGGTATGTGACCCACTGGGTTTGGGGCTGAGATGGGGATGGTAGCTTTTATGATGACTCATGGGGAAGAACTTTCTTATGGATTGAGCTGTCTGAGCGGGCAATAGATAACTTTGTTGATAGTGAGTTCCCCATCCTCAGAGGTATGCAAACCGATACCTGAATGAATTCTTAAGGATGTGGGGGAATCACATGTTATCTGGATTCAGGGACTTTTAGGATTTCTTTTAGCTTTGGGATTCTAAGCTTTAGCTACAAGTAGGGCATCATTGGATTTTGCTTGGGGAGCCTGATAGTTGTGGGATTTTAGGGGAAGAAAGAGCTTCTGAAGAACTTGAGATCATTCTTTTCCTTCCAGGCCACATAGATGCAGCTTGTATATATGTAGAAAAACTTCTACAGCCCAAGTATTGCTCACGAAGTTAATGTCCTGACATCCTGAATGTCAAGCTTATCCTTAACCAAGGGGGCTGAAGGCCTAATGTATGCTCCTGATGGATGCCTGCGACCTAGGCCTTTGGGAGTTCCACCTGGTGTATGCTAGGGAGGGAACACCTGCAAGAGGTATGCTCAGGAGAACACATTTAGGGTGGGGTCTGCCAGGGTGAGCTGAATCTTGAAGAGGCTTACCTGGTGACCCAAACCAGGAAGAGCTGCAACTCTGGGGACATGAAGATCACCTCTGGGTAATGTGAGCCCTGGTGCAGTTGTAAAGACAGTTGGTTGTTGGAGAAGGGAGGCCATTCTCCATGGTTCCTCCCTGACGGGGACTCCCTCTAACCCCGACGCTGTCCTGGTTTTTTACCAGCCCCTCTTGGTGCTATCTCTCAGTCTCTTTTGTCAGCTCACTCTGGCCATTAAACGTTGGAGTTCTTCAGGCTTGGTCTGCACTAATGTGTATTAGTCAGGGTTCTCCAGAGAAACAGGACCAATAGGATATATAGAGAGAGACATATGGGAATTGGTTCATGTGATTTTGGAGGCCAAGAAGTACCCCCATCCACCCTCTGCAAGCTGGAGACCCAGGAAAGCTGGTGGTGTCATTCAGATGGAGTCTGAAGCCTGAAAATCAGAGAGACTGGTGGTAAGAGCCCTGATCTGAGTCTGAAAGCCCGAGAATCAAGAGCTCCCGTGTCTGAGGGCAGAAGATGGACCTCCCAGCTTAAGCAGAGAGAGGGAATTTGCCCTTTCTCTGCCTTGTTGTTCTATTTGGGTCCTCAAGGGATTGGATGATGCCCACCCACATTGAGGAGGCCTATCTGCTTTACTCAGTTCACCAATTCAAACGCTAATCTCTCCTGGAAACATCCTCACAGACACACCCAGAAATAATGTTTTGCCAGAGATCTGAGCATGCCTGAGCCCAGTCAAATTGACATATAAAATTAACAGTCACTCCATGGATGGCCTCAACTACTCCCATGGCTTCAGTTGCCATCAGACTTCTCTTAACGAATTCTAGAACTACAAGACCCACTGCCCAGCTGCCGTGTCTTCTTGCTGCCTCTGGGGAGAGGAATTTTCCAGGATATCACTGAGCTGGAGACAGAGAAGATGCTCAGAGATGCCTAGGTAAACGTGTGGCCTGTGTGGCCTCGTTGACTTTGATTTTGGCTAGAAAGCAAGAGGCTTCTGAATGGCTCTATATTGTTCCTATTAAGGGCATAAATTGTTTGTGTAAGTTTCTCCTGAGTATAGCCTCAAGTCCCAGGTATAATAAAACTGTGCTACAAAATTGAGATTTTCAGATCTAATGGGATCTTTCTGCATGAGCAGAGTCACCAGCAGTGATACATGCTCGTTAGTAAAGTGACCATGACCTCTATGCCTGTTGCCCCATCATAATTTTTAACAATGCTGACTCTACTCTCAAAAGTGTCTTGATTTAGATGCTAGAATCACTCATTCTGTTAGGGACCCCAAGAATCCACAGCACCTGCGCTGAAACAAACCACACCGCTGTGCTCTGCATTGCCATCTTTGATGTGGGCTAAGTATATCCGGATCTTATGGGGGTGTGTGTGTGTGTGTGTGTGTGTGTGTGTGTGTGTGTGTGTGTGTGTGTGTGTGTGTGTGTGTGTTTACATGCACACATATGCTCTTTCTGCCTGTCTTTAGCTCACCTGAAGCCCTATAGGGTCTTCCTGGCTCTCCAAACTCAATATCTTCAAAGTTGAACTCCTGATTCACCCATTCCCCCTCCTCATCTACTCACTTTCCAGTGTTCCTTATCTCAGGAAAGGCCACTTCCTCCATTCTGGTGTTGATTCAGAAGCCCAGGGTCAACTTTCTCTTCCCTCTTTTTCCCCCTCTTCCTGCCAGTCACTTTGTCCTGCCACTTTACCTCCTGCGTAATCTCAAGTCAGCTCACATCTCTCCGTCTCTGCCGCCACTGCCCTGGTGCAGATCACCACCAGCTCTTGCCTGGGTAACTGGAATCCTTTCTAACAGACTTCTTGGCTTCCTCTTTTGACTTTAATCCACTCTCCACACAGAAGCCAGAGAGATTGTTCTAGAATATAGCCTTCTTCATGTTACCTTTTTATTGCCCCCAACCAGCTTTGTTTAGAGTCTTTCTGAGGCTTCCTATTGCTCTTAGAAAGAAGACCAAAGTACTGTTGTGGCCTCCAAGGCCTTACAGGGCTGGTTCTGCCTGTTCCTCCAGCCTCACCATGTTCCACTCCCCCCATGCTTATTTCACACTGGCTTCTGTCAGTTCCTAGAATGTTCCAGACCCTATCCTGCTGCAGGAACTCACATATGATGGGCATTTTTCTTCCACTCCATTCTCTTGTACTTCCCGTTCATATCTCAGCTTACACATCACATCACATCCTTAGGATGGCGCTCGCTAGGTGTGCTGGTCTGGGTCAGCTCTCTCTGTAAATATTTCCCATTGTACCCTGCCCTTTCCTCAATAACACGCATCACAGCTGATGTTATTTGTTCAGTGTGTGTTTTACCCCCGGAGGAGAAGTTCCATGTGAATAGGGACCATGACAGTCTTGTTCCCAGCTTTATCTTGAATGTCTAATACAGTGCCTCATACACAGTATGCGCTAAATAGCATTTTGTTGGATAGATGCATGGACAGATGGGCAAATAGGCTTTGTCAAGTGTTGTTGTTTTTTTCTGTTTTTAAAGATTGGCACCTGAGCTAACATCTGTTGCCAATCTTCTTCTTTTCTTCTTCTTCTTCACCCCAAAGCCCCCCAGTACATAGTTGTAGGTCCTTCTGGTTGTGGCATGTGGGACGCCGCCTCAACATGGCCTGATGAGCAGTGCCGTGTCTGCACCCAGGATCTGAACTGGTGAAACCCTGGGCTGCCGAAGAGGAGCGCGTGAACTTAACCACTCGGCCACGGAGCCGGCCCCTGTCAAGTGTTTTTTAAATGATGAAATGCATCATAAATACGTTTAAATGCCTTTGGGGCCTCTGTTAACTGATCACACATTCTTAATCTTCGCTACTGTCCTTCCATTTTACAGATCGGTAAATCAAGGTTCCGAGAAGCTGAGCGACATTGCTGCTTTTCCCACCGTACCACTCTCTCTGCCCAAAGGAACCCCTCTTGCTTCTAACCCTAATTTTCTCAGCCCCTCATTATGGCTGAGTGTCATTTCATAAATATTGGATTGTGCTAATACAATCTTCTGAGCTTTTCTAGATAGAGGCATTTGATAATGGTCACTGGAATTATTCTGTCATGATGCGCCTGTGGATTTCAGTGGCTCTGCATGCTTCTTGGGCAGAGAGGCATGAAAGTGAATTTGGATTAGGTGAAATTGTTTGCTCTTCTCACGGGCAAAGGCTGAAATCTTACTTTTCCTTCTGTAAAGCCAGCAGTTTCCATCCTTTTGGAAATCTAGTTTGAGTCTGTTTATTCAGATGTTCCACAACCTTTTATTGGTCCCCTTCTGTGTGATAAGCTCTGTGCTAGACTCTGTGTAAATCAGACCATGCCATTTTGGCCCTTAATCCCTCCAGTGGCTTCCTCTGGCACATAGGATGAAATCTGAACTCCTTGCCATGGCCTGTCTTCTCCAAGCCTTTTTTCTTTTCAAAGTGCTCCAGATACACTGGCCATTTTTCAGTTCCTTGGACATGTCAGATGCTTTCCTGGCGTAGGACCTTTGCACATGCTATTCCTTCTCACTGGAATAGTTTTCTTCCCTCTTCACTTGGTTGGTTTCTTCAGGTCTCAGCTCAAACAACTCCTCAGGGAGATCATCCCTCGACTGGTCTGTCTGAAGAAGCACTCCCTCATTGTTCTTGCTCATAGCATCCTGTTCTTTGCTTTCAAAGTCTGCATCACAGACATGTTTACAGGCCAGCTTATTCCAGTCCTACACCATAGCTGAGTGGCTCTGTGGTCTTAATCCCTCGGCCTCAGTTTCCTCATCCTTAACATGGGAACCACTGTGAGAGTTAAATGGGTTGATGCCTGTGTGAGTGCCAAGTGTCTGCACACGGTAAGGCTTAATCAGTGCTGGTTCTTCTAAGTTCTTTTCTGGTTCTACAGTCTCTGAGGCTGTAAGTCTAAGGCCATGTTAGAACCTTGCCCCTCTTCAAGCTCACCTGACCCCAGATGCTACTTAACACAGGTGACCACCCAGCAGGTGGTCTGCTGTGGGTCACTGCTGAGCCCAGGGGCTTTTCAATACCCAGGAGAAATGCTGTCCAAGGGTTTGAACACTTCTCCGTCTTGGCTCCATTATTCAGTGCTGCACACACGACTATCATACTCTTTTCCTTATCCCTCTCCATGGGACAAGCCCTCAGGCTAATATTCCAGCCTTCAGACCTCATTTTCCCTACCTCATCTTTATTGGGGCTGTCACAGGAATGGGGGTCACTATACCCATAGACCTTCTCTCCAGGCCTCTATCTTGTCTGTGGAACTAACTGCAACCACCACTGGTTCCTAGCTCTTCCTTCTTCAGCCTTGGCATGTTTCCACGTATCCACCCTGAGGTACAGCCCAGGGCCCAGCAGGAGGGTGTCTGCAGGCTGAAGGGAGATGCAAGTGCTGTAAGTGTCATTTTCAAGGGGCCGAGGCCTAAGGCAATGGGACTGGGGAGGTTTCCTTCTATGTCCTTGTAATGCTTTGGGGACATTGCTTTAAGTGTTGGAATGAGGTAGGGTTGCATCTCAGGCTGAAAGCCTGGGTGCACAAGAAACACTGCATTTGCATCAACTTGAATGTGACCCTGAGCCTCCAGGGACTCAGACATTAAGTTGTAGTCATTATTGGGGCTCCCCCTTCCCTAGGCGTCTACAAATGTCCTGAGACTTAAATAGGCCATTGTGATTTCCTCTGAGAAGCCCACTGTCAAATTCACTGTGGTCCCTCTGGGCCTAGGAATTCTGCTGCTTCTTTCCCAGGATTGGAGCCCTTGTCCCAAGTCCAGCCAGCCCAGGTGCATCACCCAGCATCCCTCTGGGCCCTGCCCTCTCCTTAAGTACTGCTACTGAGCAGCGTGGGACCAGCAGGCCCATCCCTTTCCCCTTCTCAGGGTGGGAGAACTCCACTCAGGTCCTCAGCCCTCAAAGGCACACCCCTCTTGGCTCAAGCCTTCTTGGACCCACAGCATAATCTCTTCAGTAAGTTTAGACTTTAAAAAAACAAAGGAGGAGAGAAAGAACCCTGGCTTCAAGCACTTTCTCCTTGCCATCCTGCACAAATTTCTAGAGCAGAGAACTACAAAGAGCTTAGTTCTTACCTGATTGGAAGGGGCAGGTGTTGAGAAGCATCCAGAGAAAACATGCACACAGGTGCACACACACACACACCAACAGGAACCTTTCAGCCAGTCAGCCTGCCAGGGAAGCAGGCACAGCCACCAGGATGGTGCTGGAACTTTCCCTTGTGCCACTGGGCCCTTGGCTCTGTGTTCCTGCTTTGCTCAGGAACCACTGATATTGACAGAGAAAAGCTTGGTGTCTGTTATGGGTTGAATTGTGTCCACCAAAGAGATAAGTTGAAGCCCTCACTCACCCCTGGCACCTGTGAGGGTGACCTTATTTGTAAATAGGGTCTTTGCAGATGTCATCAAGATGTAATTAAGATGAGGCCATGCTGGTCATACTAGGCCCTCATGTAATATGACTGGTGGAGGTGAGGAGACACAAAGACACACGGGAGAAGGCCATGTGAAGACAGAGGCACAGACTGGAGCAATGCATCTACAGGCCAAAGAATACCAAAGATATGAAGGGATCATGGCCCTGCCAACATCTTGATTTTAGACTCCTAAACTCTAGTTTCTGTTGTGTCAAGCCACCCAGTTTGTGGGCAGTTTGTTACAGCAGCTCTAGGAAGCTCATACCTTGTCATTCACACATCAGCCCCTGACCACATCGCCTTTTCTATGTTAGAACCCATACTGGAGAGCTATAAGTGCTGAGACCTTTGCTTTCTTTCAAGAAAACTGGCATATACCACGTGTTCACTCTAACCAAAGGTTGGGTTAGGCATTTTCCTACATATTTCATCTAACGTGCCACCATCCCGTGAGTTCCGAAGTATGGCCTCCTCTTCATTTTCAAAAAAATCAAGCCCCAGAGAGAGGAAGTGGCTGGTGCAAGGTCATGTAAGTAATATGTGAAAGAGAAGTCAGGCTTCAAATCCAAGACAAATATATGTTATACACATGGTACCATCATCCATTAAACATCCTTTAAAATTATTTCTATTTACAATCATGATTTATGATTACAAAAATAATGCATATTCATTGTAGAGAATATGCACAATAGAGATAGTATGAGGAACCAAATAAAAGTCATATGTGCACACAAACTTAAATAAATATCTATTTTTGTTTTTAATGCTATTGAGCATTTTCCCATGTCATTAAATATTCCTTAAAAGCATACTTCCTAAAAGCTTCATAGTTTTCCGTTATAATGACTCTTCCATGATTTATTTAACCAGCCTGTATTATTGCATACATAAGTTCCTTCCAGTTACTCTTAAACCTCATTGTAGTGAGTGTTCTTGTGCGTATGTCTCTGTGGTCATCTCCAAGAGAAGTTATCAAATTTGCTTTCATATATGTACATGTATATTTCTGTACTCCCTTGTGGACCAAACACAGAATGCTAGTGTATTAGTTTTGACATCTGGAGGAAGAATATCATCCACATGTCCAACGCGAATCCATGAGTTGATGTTGAGAAAATGCTTGTGAATTCTGAAGCCCTAACCACAAGTCAGGAATTCGTGATGGTCCGCTGAACGCACCGCGTCATAGCTCTCAGCACACTGGGGAGACATACTGGGCGTGAGCAGGAATTATGTCCAAAATAGTAATCAACCAGAGCGGCCCACGCACTATCCAGTCAGGGTGGACATCACTGTAAAAAGCAGAATGGGCTCTCCAGTGCTTATTGGATGAATATCTCTTCATAGTCTGTGTACTGAACTAGCTTCTGCTCTCCTTGTAGGCAGGGACACCATTTTTTTTACATCTGTAACCCCAGTGCTTGGGACTTAGTAGGTAGCAGTGAATGTTTGTTAAATCAATTGCTCTTATTAATAATTGAGCTTTCTTGCAATATGAACCCAGCATCTGTCTCCAGCCTCAGCCACTTCTTCTTCCCTTTTCTCTTCCCTTTCCTCTTCTATGTCATTATGCGAGAGAGGCCTTTGTGCTTTTGTGTTGGGAGTCTAGTCTCCAGCCCTGCTTCCTGATTTTGGGAATCTCGCACTGTGGGAGTCTTGGTGAAATGTGGAGCTCGCTGGAAGGTGAAGGGGCCAGAAATTCGCTACCCCAGCAGCCTGGGTGTGGCTGAACATGTGACCTGCGTGCAGCCAGTTGGACCCTCCTGCCAGGACTTTCCGTTTAGGAAGGACGAGCCAGTAGCCAGAGGCTGGTGCAGTGGGGTGTCTAGGGGTAGGGGCAGTCTCTGGGCCACAAGAGGTACTAAAAGAGATTACTGAACTGCCTGCTTCTTGGCTGCCCACAATGGCCTTAGTTTCAAGCCTGATTCTCCAGTTCCTATTTATGATGAGCCTCCCAATATTCTTCTTGAATATTCTTATTGTTGAGAAATATAGTCATAGCTGATTCCTCCTGTTTTCAACCACAAATCCTGCAGGTCACACCGTCATACTTTGCACTTTCTGCCCCCTCAGCTAGTAGGCACCTCCTGTCCCCCTTCCTCCTATATTAAAACCCTGCACAGATGTCACCTCTTCCAGGAGGCCTTCCCTGACTCTCTTCCCACAGCATTTGCCTCTCTTCTGCATTTCTGTGGCTGAGTTTATTACAACGTGTTTTCTCTGATTCCTCACTAGGGCTGTGAGCTACTTGAGGACATGGGCTGCCTCTCCTTGCAGAATTCCTTGTCCCTGCATGGTGCTTGGATCAGGGCAGGTGGTCTGTATATGGACCAAACTGCCATCAGTATTATTAGCATTAGGAAAGTCAAGAGAGAAATGAGGTCAGGAAATTTTGGGGAGAATCCTGGAGTGGCTGCTGCTTTCTTTGGCATTTTCACGGTACCTGGGGCATCTGTAACTTTCATAGCTCAAGTGCCTCCTCTCAGCTTGATGAGGCTGTGGTCAATTGGGCCTGCCTGCCCCTCTGCTCTGGAGCTGATACTCGGGGCAAATGAAAGGACCCTGGGGATTACCCCTTCCTTTACTCTGGGGCCTGGCATACTCTCACAAATGTATGGTCTGCTCGTAACCTGTGTAAGAGGATCCCCAGTGGAAAAGTGTGACGCGTCCAAAAACTGACCTGCTGTTTCTTTAATGTAGTGCTTACGTTAAAATGATCTGCAAGTGTGGGCCTGTAAGCATCCTTAATCACTCCGAGTATTATTATTGATTGGCTTAAAGCTATAAGCTCTTATGGTCCCATTTAGCCACTGTTGAATCAATGCATTTTTTTCTTCCCTCTTTAATGGTAAAATATTGTATATTCCTTCTTAAAGAAATGCTGAGTTTGTGCATATAAGTTAACTCTCTCTGACCCCATCTCAGTTCTCTGAAATATCACTGTTAACAGATGGTATGTATTGAGAGAGAGAGAAAGAGAGAGAAGAAGAAGAGGAGGAGGAGGAAGGGGGGGGAGACAAAAAAATACGTATATATATATGTGGTAATAGTGACAGGAATATAGGGAAGTGATGCTTATGTCGTGCTTTTTATGTGGCAGTATCCTAAGCACTTTAAATACATTAACTTATTTAATCCTTACAACAGTCCTTTGATGTAGTCGTTATTGTCTACAATTTTACAAATTAGGGAACTGCAGGCACAAAAAGCTTAAATGTCTTGTCCAAGGTCATAGTTAGCGTATGGTGGAGCCAGGATTTGGCTACAGCAAGTCTGGGTCCAGAGTCTGAGCTCTTGACCACCTCACTCTCGTGCCTCCTAAGCATGCGGATGATGAATAGGATCGTGGTTCCCAGACTGTTGTGTCGTTGGTCTCTTTTCATACCAGTGTATTCAGATCAAGTTTTTGCCTTCCAGGGCTGTGTGGTATTCCGCTGGAAGGATGCATCATGGTTTATTTAACTAACACCCAAGAAGTGGCAGTGGGAAAAGAAAAGAGAAAAGCCAGAACACACCCCAAATGCCCAATAAAAGGCAGGATCTTGGACTCCAAACAGCTCTTGAAAAGTTCTTACAAAGCATCTCATATTATGGGATGGTCTCTTATGTATTTTGAACTAAAAAATTAACTGGGGAAACTACAGTAGCATGCAATGACCCCAGTCAATGCTAGTTTGGGATATTTACAGGGATCACAGAATTGGTAGAACAAAAAGGCAGGAAAATTGGAGACAAGTTTAGTATTATTTCAGAGGATATGACCCCAGACTGACTAGTGCTAAGGATGGCTTGGAAAGCAACAGAGGATCTTTGCTGTGATCAGAATACACATCTGTCAGACAAGTGGGAACATACGTCTGTATAATACCCACATAAATGCTTGCCTTGACCTTTAGTTTTCTGTGACATCATACCTGGATTCAAAAAGTATTGTATCCAGGGGCCAGCCTCATAGTGTAGTGGTTAAGTCTGGCACACTCCACTTTGGTGGCCCAGGTTCACAGGTTTGGATCCCAGCCGCAGACCTACACCACTCTTCAGCCATGCTGTGGCAGCGGCTCACATATAAAAAAAGAGGAAGATTGGCACAGATGTTAGCTCAGGGCTAATCTTCCTCAAGCAAAAAAAAGAGGAAGCCTGGCAACAGATGTTAGCTCGGAGTGAATCTTCCTCGCCAAAAAAAAATAAGAAAGAGTATTGTATCCAAATGGTGTAACTGGAAGAAAAGGTGATGTAGACCCATGTCATTCAACTTAAAAAGTGCTTCCTCCAATAACAGACCCAGAGGTCAATGGTGCAGATGAAGAGTTTGAGCAAGATCTTCTGTAGTATATGGGATGGATAATAAACCTCTCCTTTCTAACTGACACATGCACTCCACTTACTGGACAGTGTTCTACGGGGTCTGCATGTCTCTAACTCATTTAATACTTCAGTAGCACTGTGAGCTGGGTACTGTTATTTCCCTTATTGTACAGATGGTGAAACTGAGGCCCAGAATGTGAGTAACTCACCCAAAAGTTAGTAGTAAATGAAGGAGCTGAGACCTGAACCCAGGTGCTCTGGCTCCAGAGTCTGTGCTCTGAACCACTGTTGTTAGTGTATAGTCAGTTATGTGCCTCATAACATGTTTTGGTCAATGATGGACTGCATATATGTTGGTGGTCCGGTAAGATCAGCACCATATAGCCTAGGTGGGGAGCAGGCTGTACCATCTAGCTTGGTGTAAGTACATTCTATGGTATTCTCTCAGCAACCAAATTGTCTAACGATGCATTTCTCAGAATGCATCCCTGTCATCAAATGATGCATGACTGTAATATATTATCTTAGGAAGCGTGATTTTAAATATGTGTGCTTAATTAAATCATATCTTAGACACCTTAAGTAGACATTTGACTAATTTGTCCACACACTGACAATTTTATGTGTAAAAATTGGCTGAAAACTTTGCGTGGGGTCTTCTCCCTGGGAAAATGAAGGGAATGTCCTACTTCTAATCACTGAGGGTTGACCATCCTATCGGTGTCTTGAATTGACTAAGCCCAGTGTCCACCTAAATGCGGACATGATGAGCCTGCGTGTTGTTCTGAATCGTTTCTGTTGGAAGGGAACCTCACGGAAGCAGTCGTGCATCAGAGACATCTCACGGGCCGAGATGACTCCCCTGATGACTCTTCATGTCCTGCTGTTTGCTGGGACAGCCTGAGAGGAAGATGTTGCTGAGAATCATCGCAGTGGTGGTGATGGTGGCAGCCCGGTGTGATGTGTGATGCTCCCATGGACCGTTCCTCTAACTGGGCTTCAGGTCCAGGGCCGAGGGCTTCTCCAAGGGAACACCTTGTTTGGAATATGCAGATTGTCTTGTCTTTAATGAAGAAGCAGATTTTCTTTATCCTTTGAATACTAGGGTAATTTGATTTATATTTACATGTTACGAAAGTTTATAAGAAAAGAAAATTGTAGATTAGTACAAATGTAGTAGTTTTTAAAATTTAGTGAAAATCAGATGGCTTGTGTGACTCCATAAAATCAGATGCAATAATCTGGAAAATCCAATAATCTACTGTAATCCCATTGGGAATGTTCTAGACCTGTAGCGTCGAATATGGTGGCCGCTACCCACATGTTGCTGTTGAGCACTTGAAATGTAGCTAGTCCTGTATGTGTAAAATACACACTGGATTTCAAAGACTGAGTATGAAAAAAAGGATGTAAAACATCTCATTTATAATTTTTATATTGATTATATGTTGAAATGATTATATTTTAGATACATTGGGTTAGATGAAACAATTAAAATTAACCCATTTCTTTTTACTTTTTGATTGTGGCTACTAGAAAATTTTAAATTCCATGTGTGGCTCACATTATATTTCTATTGTCCAGTGCTGTCCTAGATGATCGGATTTTTATTGTGCAGCTGTCCTCCCACCAGCAGGATGTCTTCCTTTGAGAATAGTAACAGCTAGCATTGCTTCAGCCCTTACTCTGTGCTAGGCACTTTATTTATTTATTTATTTTGAGGAAGATTAGCCCTGAGCTAACTACTGCCAATCCTCCTCTTTTTGCTGAGGAAGACTGGCCCAGAGCTAACCTCCATGCCTATCTTCCTCTACGTTATACGTGGGACGCCTACCACAGCGTGGCGTGCCAAGTGATACCATGTCCGCACGCAGGATCCAAACCAGCGAACCCTGGGCCCCTGAGAAGTGGAACCTGTGCATTTAACTGCTGTGCCACCAGGTCGGCCCCTGTGCTAGGCAGTTTAAATGTCTCTTCCCCTTTATGGCCACAACAACCCTATGTAGTGTAGGTACCATTGTGTTCTGTATTTTGCAGATGGGGAAATTTCCTGTGGTTTATTTGTGCTTCTTTGGGGTCTATGGGAACACGGTGGGGCTGAGGTAGGCACTGTCTGCTCCACCAGGCCTTTCAGTTAGCCTGTCTTTCTAGCAAGTGGTAGGGAGACATTCTTGAGAGCCTGTCCGGGCTCAGCCACTAACCTGAGACTTTGGGCAGGCCAGCTTTTCTCTGTGCTTCTTGCGTCCTTTTCTGTGAAATAGTCTAAAAGTAAGAAATCTGGGGGTTTAGTCCTAGCTCTGTCATTAACATGCTCTGTGCCCTCGGGCCAAGCACCATCCCTCCCTGGGCCTTATTTACCTTATATTTAAAATCAAAGATTGATCTTTTCTGACTCTAGCATTCCTTGATTTGTAATTTATGAATCAAGAAGAAAAGGATATCTTTTTAAATGTAGGAATTAAGTGACACATTCATAAATTAAAACGTCTATGAGAAATCCTGTGGTCCTAGCTCCCTATCTGTTTCTCTGTCAGTCGTGGCAGCTGCTTCTGATTCCTTGACGGGGAATTTGTCTCCATGAGTGTGTGGAGATGGGGCACCTGAGGGACAGTCTGTCCCTGACAGCTCAGACTTGCACAGAAAGATAAGTCTCCCAGTCGAGCTTATAGTGACTACTCTGTTCTCAGACAACGCCCCCCAGAGCTGCAGCATCTACTCCACGCCCCCTTAATATCATGGGTGCATCTTCAGATTTTATTTCCCACAATTGCTGATCAGTGAGACATTTGGTCATTTATAGAAATTTCCCCTTTTTCTAAAAAAGACGTCCTGCTTCCCCTACCCCCCACTCCATCCAACTTCCCTACTGTGCTCTATGCTAACATAATTACACGTTAGCTTTGGAAAGCAACGGTTCCTTTAGCAAACTGTTTTTTAAACTTTTCTCCCATCTGCCAATGTCTTTTAAAATTGCTTCCTTTCCTGAGTGTTGTGTTCATCATTAAGAAACCCAAGTTGCACTCCCTCAGAATTCAAAATATTACTTGTCGTCAGTGAAGCACCTTGTAAAAGCTACGGACAAGCAAAGGTATGCTGTGCCCTTTGCGAAGAGTGCTGAGAGTTTCTAAGGTTAAGAGAAGATTTGTAGCTTGCAAGAGCCTTCGAAACCATAGCTACTAAAACACATCAGTGTGATGAGTCTATCAGCTGAGGTTTAAGTAGGAAAACAGAAACCAGCCTAGGTATTTCAATCAGGAAGGTGTTTAATGCTGGGTGTTATCAAGCCTCTAGAGAGAGGCTTATAAAGCCTTTGGGAACCCTCACATATATGGTCAAATGATCTTCAACAAAGGTGCCAAGACCGCACAATGGGGAAAGGACAGTGTTTTCAAAAGATTGTGTTGGAAAAACTAGATAGCTGCATGCAAAAGAAGGACACTGGACTCTTATGTTACACCATACTATACACAAAAATTAACTTGAAATGGATGAAATATCTAAACATAAGACTGAAACTCTAAACCCCTAAAAGAAAAGTTGAGAGACAAGCTTCATGACATTGGATTTTACAGTGACTCTTTTGGATATGACACCAAAAGCAGAGATAATAAAAGCACAAAATAGACAAATAGGACCACCTCAAACTTAAAAACTTCTGTGAATCAGAGGAAACAATCGACAGAGTGAAAACGCAACCTGTGGAATGGGAGAAAATATTTACAAATCATATACCTGCTAAAGGGTTAATATCCAGAATATATAAAGAACTCTTACAACTCCACAACAAAAAAACAAATAACCTGATTGAAAAACAGGCAAAGGACTTGAATAGATGGTTCTGCAGAGAAGATATATACATGGCCAACAGACGTATGTAAAGATGTGCAACGTCGCTAATCATTTAGAGAAATGCAAATGAAAACTACAATGAGTAGCACCTCGCATCCATTAGTCTGGGCCTAATAGTAATAATAATACTAATAAACAGAAAATAACAAATGCTGGCAAGGATTCAGAGAAATTCGAACCCTTGTGCGCTGTTGGTGGGAATGTAAATGATGCAACCACTGTGGAAAACAGCATGAAGTTTCCTCAAAAAATTAAAAATAGAATTACTGTATGATCCAGCAATCCTGCTTCTGGGTATATATCCAAAAGAGCTGGAAGCAGGATCTCGAAGAGATATTTATACACCCATGTTCAATGCAGCATTATTCACAATAGCCAAGAGCTGGAAGTAACCAAATGTCCACTGATGGATGAATGGATAAAGAAAACCTCACATGTACATACAATGGAATATGATTCAGTCTTAAAAAAGAAGGAAATCCAGTCATACGCTACAACGTGGATGAATCTTGAGGACATTATCCTAAGTGAAATAAGCCAGTCACAGGACACAAATACTGTATGATTCCATTTATAGGAGGTATCTAAAGTAGTCAAACTCATAGAAACAGAAGTAGAATGGTGGTTGCCAGGGGCTGGCGGGGAAAGAGAAATGAGAATTGTTCAATGGATATAGACTTTCAGTTTTGTGGGATGAAAACACCCCGGAGATCTGTTGCACAGCAAGGTGCGTATAGTTCACACTGCTGAACTGTACACTTAAAAATGGTTAAGATGGTAAATTTTATGTTATACGTTTTTGCCACAATTAAAAGGAAGATGTAGTTTCTAGGCTTCCAGCCCCAGTGATGTGTGAAAGAGCTTAGAGGGGTGGGAATGATGCAAAATCTCCAGACACCATTTCCAGTGCAGGGTGTCCTGGGTGAATAGGTGACTTTGTGTTCTTTCTACATGGAGGAAATGAATGGAGCGTGAGCTTTGAAATCCAGCAGATAAGAGTCGAGCTGGAATGTCAGTTCCACCAGCGCCTAGCAGTCTGACCTGGGGCTGGCTTGGTAACCTCTTGACTGGGGTCAAGATTCCCCAGGAGTGTGAGAAGAGCAGGAGGCAGAGAGCAGAACTGGAAATTCGCACGCTCTGGAGAATGGCCGGAGCCCGGGAGCCCGAGGAGATGGAGGAGCACTCTCAGAGAGCTAGGCGGCATGAGTCTGCCTTTCACCAGGGCGCCGTCCCGTGTCCCTCCCTCACAGAGGCTCTGTGCTGTGGGGTGCTCCTTTTCTGGGGCCTCTATGGTTCGCCTTCCTGCAGCCCCCAGTTCTACCCTAATTTGACTTTATTATTCTCTACGCCACTCCCATGTTCTTTGCTTTGCCTGGGGGACCACCTGGGTCTCAGAATTCATTTTGCCTCCAGACCCGCCCCAGGTCAGGCATCTAGAAAGCTCACTACAGAGGAGCTGTATGAACCTCTGCACTTAGCACCCATCTCCCTCCATCAGGTATAAGCTCCATGCGAGCAGGAATCATCTTGCCCCTTCACAGCCAGGTGTCCTCAGTGCCTAGAACGGACCCTGGCACCCAGGATGCCCTCAATTAATATTGAGTGAGTGAGTCAGGGATGATTGAAATGTTAAGCTACTTGGAAACGGGTTTAAAGGAAACAGAATCCAAGATGGCTGAAACACAGGCTTGTGGTACCATGCCCAGGGGTCTCAGGAGGCCTGTGTTCTGGGACTGCTATGTTCTTGGCCTGCTGTGTAGCCTGGAGAAAGTTGCTTAGCCTCTCTGAGCACTAGTGGCCTTACCCGCACAATAAAGGATTAAGTAACACCGCCACAGTTCTTTCTAACTCTAACAGCACACAGGTTCTACGAGGCAGTTCTGTTGCACAATTTGTTCCATTACTGCAACCAGGGACCTCATGAAACAGGAACAGGAGAGTCTAGAGTGCACGGTGGATGAGGCAGGCCTGGGGTATGGGAGCTGGAGCAAATGAAGCCTGGCAAGCCAGTGAGCACCCCTAGTGTAGGTCCAACCTTTGAAAAATAAATCTCATTTTGCTTTTCTGGGTAGTGGCAACAATTAGAAGAGAAACCGTATTCAACACCCGTGTGGCATGAAATAATTATCTGATTTTGACCATTTCAAGCAAAAGTGTCAGCTTTACAATCCTGATTTAAGACATTGTACTAAGTTTTTAGACTTTGCAATATGGAAACTAATAACAGAAAGCTTATTTGCTTTGAATTCAAAGACTATCTTCCTGCATTTGAAAGGAACCTTCGGTAGCCTCTGTCCTTGACGCTCCGCACGGTTGACTTCAGGAAAGGCTGTCGTGAGCACACACGCACAAAACACTCGTGGACACTCTGGCCAGAGGGACATGAATGGCAGACCTTGAGCGAAACTTTTAGTTTCTCTGTGGCCCAGAGTTTTTTTGCATGGTCTTAGAGGATGTGGAGGTTAAATGAGGTGACGTGAAAACACAGAACAAAATGCTTGGCGCATGGGCGCATGGAGGGTCCTCTCCATCGCCTCACGTGCCTCCTTCCTGTCCTGTCTCAGCTGGGACTCACCGTGGGGGGGCTGTGTTAACTCATCTCTATTGAAGGAAAACTCTGAGGCCTTGTCAGGCCTGAACTCACGTGTGTGTGTCTGTGTGACTCTATGATGTGGGTATGACACCACTCACCCCAACTGGCCCTCTTTGAAGCCCTCAGGCCCTTTATATGAAGTGGCTCTCGGAGGTCCTTGTCCAGTGTCCTTGCGGAAGCAGCAGGTCACTGAGTGGTCAGGCCTGGCCATTGTAGCTCTGGCCTGGGGTGAAGCGCCCACAGGAAGGGTCTCCCTTGCCAGTGTCAGGAGAGCCGGACCCTGCTTGGGAAGGGGGCGTGACTATGCAGGGAAAGGACAGGAACGGGGGAGAGGGAGGCATCCCCTATAGGCAAGAGCACCTTGGCCGGGAGGCTGGAGGGACTTCTGAACCACTTCAGCTCCTGACTCTTCAGATCTGCAGTGACTCCACAGTCCCGCTTCCCTGCCTGGGGGAGAGCTGGAGGGGTGGGGCTGGACCCCAGGGTCTCATCCTGAATGAGGAGGCGTCATGCCATACCGAGGCAATCCTCTGTGACTGAGCCCTGAGGTTTAACGTGGTCTCCCCTACGCCACTCAGATCCTTTAGGGCAGGACAGCACTTCACGTTTTTCTCTTTCCGCCATCTGTATCTGATAATTAGGGGGTGGGGAGTAAAGTCTGGGGATGGGGTTTCCTTCCTCCTAACACCCTGGAAGAGGAGATGAGCATCTTGCTCACACTGACGCATCTTCTACTTTAGTCTTAGCTAGGAAATGAGTTTAACAAATCTGTAAGCTTTTAGGCCTGGGTCTTTCTGATCAGTTATAAAATTACTCTTTAATCTGTCAACATTCGTGACCTAAAGTCTGGACATTGCTGTGGGCTTGGCTTCTGTTTTCAAGGGGAAGTGAACACCTGGAGAGAGCGATCCCCAAACATGAGGCTAGACCACGCATCCTTACTCCTGCTAGACCAGCACAAACAGAGCTGTGCTTGGCCAGACCCTTCAGGAGGGGTGTGGACCCTGAACGTCAGCATTCTGAGGTGTGGACTCGAGGAAGTAGGTCTCCTCAGTGGTCAGCTGCTGCTGGCACTTCAGATTTACAAAATCTTAAGATCATGCCTGCTTTTCCACCAGCACAACTGCAGGAACTCAGACTTTGCCAGAGCTCAAGCCATGTGGTAGCAAGGGCAAAACACAGTGTTTCCTATCACACGTGTCCAGGTTTGAGCCCCGCCTCTGCTGTTCACTGACTTGTCACCATGTCTGACTGAGGACCTCTCTGAATCTCAGTCTCTTCTTCTGTGAAATGGGAATGGGAGTACATGTCTGCCTCACCCCATTACTGTGAAAAGCAGTCGAGATCGTGAGGTGAACATGCTTTGAGAGCTCAGTGTCTTTGTGTGGGTTCGTTGCCACTATTATTGTAAACTCGAGGAACAGCTGGGCCCAAGCTTCCTGTTGCAAAGAAATGTAGTGCTCTCAGCTAAAAAGACCAACCCCTGCTAACCCACCCAGTCCCTCTGAGGGCGGATTAGAACTGTTGTGGCTGTAAACCCAGCCGATATGGGCTGTAATATAGTAAATTATCACTTGTTTTGCAGGCTTGACGAGAAAAATAAATGCAATTACACTCATGAATGTTGAAAAATGAAGCAAGGCAATGCAGATCGGCACATTCGAGGTGCTTTTCCAAATGAAAAGCTGTGTACAATGAATGCTAATGGGCTTCTCCCTCCCACTCCCTGGCATATGGTGTGACGTGATCTTTCTGAATTAAGGGAGCAGCTGTGCCAAGTGCCCGGCAGTAGGAGAGGCGGCCGTGCATGGCCCGGCCCCCACAGTAGGAGACCCGGCAGGCAGACCCCAACTTCCTCCCTTGGCTGAGGGCCCAGCATAGACCCCAGCTTCCTGAAGCAGGTATCTGAGTGGTCTCGGTGATACCTCTCTGCTTATGGAACCTGGCGTCTCTTCTGTGGTTCTTTCGGTCATTCTGCCCACAGACATCCACTGAGCACCTACTGTGTGCCAGGCATGATGCTGGGAGCAGTAGAGATGAATCTTACATGCTCTGCCCCTCCCCACCAACCTGCACTGTCACCAAGGCCTGATGGGCGTGACCTAGTCCTGTGCTGCCAACCTGGTGACCACTGGCCACATGGGGCTATTCAGCACTTGAAGTGTGGCCAGTCCATATTGAGATGTGCTCTAAATGCAAAATGTCCAGCACTCTCAAAAACTTAGTACCAAAAAAATATATATATATAAAACATATTTTATTAATTTTTATATTATTTAAGTATTGAAAAGATAGCCTTAGATATATTGGGTTAAATAAAACCCAATTTTAATCTATTAAATTAAATTAATAAATTTAATTAAAATACATTTCATCTATTTCTTTTTATCATTTTTACTATGGCTCCTAGAAATCTTAAAACTACAAAAGTGTGGCTTGCACTGTTTCTTTAGAATGTCACCGATCTAGCCCCTGCCTAGCTGTTCGTTCATCTCTTCCACTGCACTTCCCCCTTGCTTCTGGCTCTTCTGTCAGTTCTTCAGCCCCACCAGGCTCTTTCATGCCTCAGGGACTTTGCACTTGCTCTTCTTTCTTCTGAAATGCTCTTCCCCAGCTCTTTCTCAACTTAAATGTCATCTTCTGTAGGAAATATTCTCTGACGGTCCTTCTAAATTCATCCCCCCGTTACCCTTCATCAAAACACTCTTTCTTTCCTAGTCACTACTGTCATATTTAGGTATTTTATTTATTTAATTGCTTATGTATCTATTTCCTCTAATAGAACATTAGGGCACTCAGCTTGTCTGCTGTTTTTTTGTTTTTGTTTTCTGTTCCAATCTCAGTGCCTACCACAGCAACTAGCACATAGTAGGTACTCAATTTTTTTCTTAGATGAATGAATGAAAGATTGAATGTCACAAGGGAGAAAAATATTTTGATCATTTTGAGATGTTGAAAAGACATTTAAAAATACTTAAAAGCAGGTCCTAATTTATCAGTCCATTAAGGAAGGTCTGGATGAGAAGCATACGGCATATGAAGGGTTTAAATGGAGGGAGTTTGATGAAATAGAGGTGGGATCTGGGTTAAGAGAATTCACAAGGGATGGTGAAGTGCCTGGGGGCTGGCGGCAGTGAGGAGCTGTTACTACCCCTAGGGTGAAGGGCATTGGTAGGGAAAGGGGTTAAGGGACTGCCCGACAGGCTGCAGAGGAACACAACCACTGCCCAGACTCCTCCCTCCCGTCCTTGGGGCTTCTGCCAGTAACTGCCATTGGTCAAGCTCAGCCAGAAGCGGAGGGTGAGGGAGGCAGGAAGATAAAGATCACAGAAGTCAGGCTCTCAGAGAACAGAGCAGGGTGGGGACTGGGTCTCATTGGGAGTGGGGTGCACAGAGAGTAACTGGCATCCTGAGAAAAGGCATGGAAAACTATTTCCTTAATGTACTAGAGCATGTCTATTCCAAACCAACAACCCGTATCCTAAAAATATAAGGATGCTTATGATCACTAAAATTATTTAACATTCATTCAGGGATTTCTAGTAACAGAATTGGAGGTACAATTAGGGAGGAGGAAGAGGTAAAGTTATTATTTGCAGAGGATATTATTATCTACCAAAAACCCAAGAGAAATAAGTGAAAAACTATTAAAATCAGCAATTTCCCAAATCCTAGCAATAACCGCTTAGAAAATATAACGTAAAAGAATTCATTCTATAAAAGTAACAAATATAAAAAGACTGAGGAATTAACTTGGGAGGCAATATGAAGGGGCTGTAGAAGGAAACTATAAAACAAAACTGAGAAAATAGATAAGTTAATGGATGTATCTCATTTTTGGATGGGAAGGCGATATTTTTAAAGTTTATCAATTTAACTTAAAATACATAATGTGAATTACAGTAGAAATTTATTAGCAATATTACGAAATGATTTTAAATGTTATGCAGAGAAACAAATGGTCACAGATCATGAAAAAGATATTGAAATAGAATAATGGGGGAAGACTTCTATTTGTAAGTTTTAGGAACATATCCTGGAGTTAAACAGTCGAAATAGCATATACCAATTCAAGAAGAGACGGATCAGTAGAGCAAAATATGTCCCTAAAAGAGGTGTGCATGTATGTGTGTGCATAAGGTACGTAAACTTAACACTTCCAATCAGTGAGCTGAGTCAAGATGAACTTGTAATGATAACCCACCAGGGAAGAGTGTGGGCCAGTTGAGGTAGGTCCTTACTTCACTGCATACATAAATATATTTTAGATAAATGTAATACATTCCAGTTAAAGGTAAAAATTTGCAAGCATCTAAGAATGTGATGCATAGATGAATACTTAATCTTTGGGAGTAGGACAGTTTTCTGATATTACCATTAAAGGCAGAAGCAATAAAGAAAAATATTTACATATTTGTCCCTAAATACCATAAACAAGATGAAAAGATACACAGCAAACTGAGCTCTGAATTTGCTATATATATTACCCCATATATATATATTTATATATTTACCCTGAACAAATGATTGGTATATTAATATCAAAAGAGCTCTTAGAAGTCAAGAAGAGAAAGACAAATGGTCCATTAGACGTATGTTTAGGGTTGGTGAGACTTCTGAGAAACAGGCTGGTATGAGTGCAAGTTGGTACAATATTTAGGGAGGACAACTTAGTATCTCTCAGACATAAAGTGTATATATCTTTCATCAGAAATTTTATTTTTGGAATCATATTCCAAGGGAATAACCAGAGATAAGTCTAACGTGAAAAATTCTGTGTGTGACCTATGACATGACAGTTGACCTCCCAGAATGTCCATTTCTTCATTCAAAGCATGAGAAGATGCATCAACTCACTTCATAGGATGGCTATGAGGCTCATTTGGAAGACTTGCCTGGGAAAGCTTGGAGCTGTGGAACCTGGGAACATGGTGTGAGTTCATAATTAATTTGGGGCTGTCACATTTTGCTGCCTTCCTTCTGTACCCCCAGCCCCTCGGACACCATCTCCTAGGGTGCCTTCTCCTGTGATTTCAGCTCAAGGAGGATTAAAGAAGAAAGAGCTCTGAACCTTTGCTCAAGTTAAATAGTGCTCCTCTGAGGATGGATGCTGGATGCTCAGCTTGGCTCCAGAAGCATTTAGTTAGCACCAGTGACATACAGGACTTGTGGCAGCTATTGGGATAACAAAGACTCTCTCCTTAACCAAGCTTTCGTTAGGTTCCTCTGATCCCTCCTCTTGCCCAGGCCTTGACCTTGCCCTCCGCTCTCCACTCCCATCCTGTCTTTGGCCTGCCTAGCCCAGTTTTACAAGAATCCTCCTAGGTCAGTATAGTGAGAATCCCCCACCCTTGATATCTGATCAAATTCCTCGTCACTCCCCCTTGATATCTGATCCCCCTGGCTTGCCTTCAGCAAGATTCCTACTAAGTCAGTTTAGCCAGAATCCCCCTTATCCTGATGTCTCCTCTTGGTAAGTCCATCCTCTGACCCCCTCATTCTGCTCCTTGCCTGTAATCCCCGTCTGTCTTTGCTGTAGTCAGAGTTAAGCCTGATCTTTCTCCCCATTGCAATACCTCTAGTGCAATAGTCTTGAATAAATTCTTACTTACGGTTTTAACAAGTGTCAGAATAATCTTTTCTTTAACACTGGTTGCCATGGTGAGTAAATCCCAGCCTGCCCAAAGGAAGCTTTGGGTCTAATGGGTAGACAGACAGGCAGACTTGTGATCAGCTGTACGGAAGAGGAGCTCATTCATTCATTAATTCAACAAACATGTATAGAGAACCTATAACATGTCAGGCATGGGGGTACCACTGTGAACAAGACACTGCAGCTTCTGCCTTCATAAAGCGCACAGTCTGATGAGACAGATAGATAATGAAAAACAAACAGAAACAGAAAAAGCATAGAGGGGCAGATTCCTCGTCCCTGGGGTTGTGGAGGAAGATGGGGGTCCCAGGTGAGCAGGAACAGCTTCCTGCAGAAGATGACATCGGAGCTGGGTCTCCGGTGAGTTCAACCACTGCTTGTGTGCTATAGGTGTCCTTAGGTTCAGAGCCTTGTAAGCACATTTGTGAGTAAGTACGATGCTGGGTGGCTCAGGAGATAGCTCACGATGTGAAGTCTGGGAAGGAAGACGGCTGAGGTTTCTAGAAGCAGCCCCTCTGAGAGGAGACACGACAGGGAGATTATCCTAATAGGATTTCACAAAGACCACTTAACAGTTGCTGAGCTCGAGGGAAAAATAGTTATGAGCTGAGGGTGGAGAAATAGCCAAGAATCTGGCAACTCTGCGAAAGCTTTGAGAGAAAAGCTGACAGCCAACAGACAGAACAAGATGATGCTTGCAGAAAGGTTAAAAGAATAGACAAGAGAAAAAAAGTATACTGAGAGATGTGGCTGGAAATGGAAGCATTAATATAACTTGGGAACATGCATTAAGCTAATTCCAGCTCTAAGAAGGAACAGTCATTATAGCACTTCACACTGTCAGGGAACTCCTGGAATGAGATGTGGGCAGTGGAAGGTGGAACTGGCTGGAAACAAAGCATGTGTGAATATAAAACACCACAGGCAGAAATGGGATAGCTAGTCTTAACCCCTCATCTTTAGGGATGGGGAAACTGAGACCCAGAGAAATGGTGTGACTTATCCAGTCACACAACAGAGAAAGTGCTAGAGCTAAGAAATTGGAACCTTGTACGTTGCTAGTAGGAATGCAAAGTGGTGCAGCTGCTGTGGAAAACAGTTTGGCATGCCTCAAAAAGTTGAACATAGAGTTTCTACATGACCCAGCAATTCCACTCCTGGCATAGACCCAGGATAACTGAAAACATACCAGGTCTGATCCACAGTGAATCTTCTGGCTACTGGTCCAGTGCTCATTCTGTTGCACCCCAGCTGCTGCTTCCATCTTCCATCCTCTCTCCCTCTTTTCCTCCTTCCTTCTCTCCCTCCAACTCTCTCCCTCTTCTTTCCTATTTATATATACTGGAGAGAGTTGGGTTCTAAGTTGTAGCTCTGCCACTTGCTAAATATATGACCTTGGTTTCACTGTGCTGTCATTGATTGGGACTAGATGAGGGTCCTTCCAGCCCTGATAGTGTGTACATTTTTTCACACCCTTTGCTGACACATGTTTAGGAACTCAGATCTGGTATTGATGAGGGCACAATCTCCTCCTAAGTATGCAGACCTGAGAGGCTGTCCAGAAGCTGATGCAATCCTAGTCTTGAAACAACTGTCGTGTTCTGTCACCTGTTAATTGCTAGTCTCAGAGAGCTCATAGTTAAAGAATTTCCCTGAGATTACAAAGCAGTTGCTTGTTTGTGTTTCCTGGAGCCCTTCTTCTTCCAGAGTGAGTTTTTTTTTTTTTTTTTTTTAACTATCTTTGCACGTCAAACCTACCTTGGTGGGGACAAAATATTCATTTAAGACTTAGACTGTTTTTATTTTTTTTCTGCTTGACTATACATACTAATGGGGCCAGTTCCATGATGATGTTATTTGACCCAAATATGAAATGTGAATTTTCTTTTGCTACTCTCCCTGTTTATTTGGGCATAGTTGGAGTCCTGTCATTATCAGTGAGGAAATCAATGGGGACTTGCAAAAAGCCATTGGGAGCCTTGCCTCTAGCCTCTGTCTCTAAGTTTATCCAGAGTCTTATGGTAGGTCCAGTTCTGCTGAGATGGTAATGGATCTTGTTCCTGGAGGCAGAGGGTCCCCTAAAGTTTCTATTTGCTTGTGAGTGAACCACTTTTATGAGAGGTCTTTCTGTTTTATGGGCTTTTGTTTTTGGTTTTTCTAGGCCCATTCATTGTCTTTCCATTTGAGTTCTTACATGAGATAACTGGTTTCTGCCTGACAGGCAGTCCCAGGACGGGATTTAGGGAAAGATGTAAATCCATAGTGGGGAAGACAAATTCCAATAGGGACGGTTCACATCTGTCCCAGGGTTTGGCAATACTTTCCAATTTGTTCCCTTCAAATTGGGAGCTATCACTGAGCTTTTCTGTTTATCCAACATTTTTTCCTTCCAACAGCACTGTTCCATTTGAAGATGGGCATGGAATCTTCCCTCTTCATTTTGGTTCAAGATGACATTTACAATCTCTGGCATGAAGTTGGGGCCCTTTCTGTGTTTCAGCATTCATAGTATATTCCTTCCTCTTTTCACTTCTTTTTGTTCATTGCAGTCAACTTCAAAGATGGAGGTTCTGTGACATGGTACTCAAGCCGCCATATATTCTGAAAGACCTGGCATTCTTTCCACTCCACCATGCTGTGTGGTTATAAATACACTCTCGCACAGCCAGTGTGACATACTCTTAGTGGAAAAGGTTTTCAATGACCGTATTCACCGAAATGGCCTATTTATATGTCAAGTACATTACCGGCATGTTTTTCTGTAAAAGTAGAACAGCGAGAAACAAAAGACCCACTTCCAGGCTGCCAAAAGGTACTGCAGGGCCTCTCCTTGCCTTCTACCCCAAGTGTTGATGTCAAGTAGCCATGAAAGGTCTCAATGGTGAGTGCCTAAACTGGGCCGTGGGATTAGGTTCTCGGAAGATAATTTCATTGTTTTCATTTCAAGATCTTAATTTTACTGACGGTGCTGCTGCTGCTGTTCATACTGGTGTAAATGATCTAATTTAATTTAATTTACTTCCTCGCAAAGAAGTGATCTCTGACCCAGCTGCTGCTCTGGGCAGAGAGGGAACGAGCAGGCTGGGAGATAAGCTCTGAACTTTATGAGACTTCTCCAAGGTTTATGCTCATTAGCATATAATGAGCAATTCTTGGAGATTTCAGAAACTTTTCCCCAGTGATTGCTTTAACTACCATGGTGCTTATAAGCAGCCAGATATCCTCATGAGACTCTCTCCGAGGGGCCATGAGGAAGGGGAGTGGTGGAGTGGACGTGGGAATCATCTCTTCTTCCTGGTCAATTCCACTGCTTCAGGGTGCTGTGCTTGTGATGGGTACAAGGCACATGTGAGTCGGCAGTGTTGGGAAGGGTCTCCTCTGTCCATTCTGTCCCTGTGTGCCTAAGGAAGCTTTGTGGTGTGAATTCCGAGGGGTAGCAGGTGTGGAAGGGTTAGGCAGTCCTCAGTTAAACCCTGTTTGTACCTGACTGGTGTGTTTCCTATGGTGAGTTCTTCCAAATTCCTGAGTCTCAGCTTCCTTAAGCCATGTGTGAACAGGGTAAGGGCCTCAGAGAGAGTGTCTCTTTCCTGTCTGTATTCTTAGTACCTGGCAAGGTGCCTGCCAAATAGTAGGCTTGATAAGTATTTTCTGAATGGAGGAATAAATGAATGCGTGAATGAATGGAGGGAAGGGAAGATGGGATGTCACCACTGTGTCTCCAGACACAGATTTGCTCTTTAGACAAACACAGTTTGGATATAAGGGGATTCAAAATCGTGCTGTGACATGTGACAAAGGGATTGTGCGTGGTGATGGTATAGCATACCTCCCCAGTTCGACTGCCTGTGGTTTGGTTTGACGGGGGGAAAGGATTTGCTGTCAATTATGCAGACATGCACATGATTGAGAAAAGGCGGTATAGAATTATCCTATGTTTCCACCTGGTTCTGTCCAGATTTACTCACCCGCAGGTTTAGTCTACTCAGATATATGACTCAGTTGTGTTTTAGGAGCCCATCTTCAAGGTGGTGGGGATTGAAATCAGTCTGCCAGCTCAAACCTGGCCTACACTCACTCCAGAGTAAACCTGAATCTCAGTCTCTCTTCATACAAAACTGTTTTATTCCAGGTCTTTATATGAGGCTTCTTCTTTGGTTTCCTTGACTAAGCCCATGGTTCCTGGATAGGACTCAATGACTCAGAACTAAGCCACGCGAACCAGGAGACATTGTTAATGCTGAACTCATCTTGATATGTCAGAATAAAGGATGCTTCAGATTTAAATTCCTTTGCTCTTATTCCAAAATGCAACAAAGCTGTTGTAGTTCCACCATCATCCAGGATCTAGCTCTCAGCATCCCCATCTCCTGATGCCTGGACTTGAACATTTCTGCTGTCCAGCTGTACCACCAGCTTTGACTTCTCAAGTATCCTGGCAGTCTGTGTGGAACATGCATTTGTCGTATTCTCTTGCTCATTTAGATGGGACTTGTGCCTATTCCCTGTGGAGATCCAGTCTACCCAATGGGCTTCCCCAGCCCCACCGACTTCCTAATCTGTTCTTGTCACCACCCAATTATGTGGAGCTAGTACAAATCCCATCCCTGCCTCACGAACTAGAAGACTATAGATGTTGGACCATATGTTGACAGGTCAGGTTAGTGACTATGTGAAGGAAAGGAGGCATCTAGGCAGGCCATGGTGGAGATAGGACGTAGCTCCAGAATAAGCCAATGGAGAAAAATCCCCAAACCAATGAAAAATGCTGTGGCTCAGAAATTGAAAGGACATATCCCTCTGAACAAGTGTGATTAGTATTCTAAAAAATGTATGCAAGAGCATCAGAGAAGAACCCATCCACATCAGCAAGAGGTTTCAGGGGCCAGATACAAAATAAATTTCAAAATAATTAACAACTTTTTTATTGGAGCAATTTTTGAGTTGTATATAGAACAAAGAAAATCCCAATCATAATAGGACAGAATACTTTTTAAAGCTTGGGACTTGGGATGAAGATAAAAAATGCAGGACCTACATGAAGACTTTGAAACATGGAGGCACATCAAAGAAGACTTGAATACTGGAAAAATCCACTGTTTCTGAATGGAAAAGTTTAGTCATGTAAATATGTCAGTTCTCTTCCAAAGTGATTACACGTTTATGTTATTTCAATCAGAATCCTTAAGGAATTGCTGTTTAGAACCTAACAAAAATTATTCTAAGGTTTATGTAGAAGCTTAAGCCCAAAAGAATAGCAAAAAATAATGCTTTAAAAATAAAAGGGAGATTTACACAGTAACAAGTTATAAAGGGTTATAAAAATAATTTAACACTACAAACAATTTAGTTTAGTGGCTGGTGAAATGAAATATAATTGGAACAGAACAGAAAACAAAATAATAAAAAGATCTGAGTGTATGTAAATATTTATTATGTGATAATGGAGGATTTCAGATCAGCGGGGGAGAGAATAGATTATTTAATTAATGCTGCTAGGAAAATTGACTGTTTGGGGGGAATGTTAGATCATTAACTCAGTCCATATATGAAAATGGATTGCTACTGTGTTAAATGTAGAAAAGAAAACATAATGCCTTTGAATTTTGTATGATGTTAGAGTCAGAATGATATTTCAAAGGACAAAATCAAAGGTTGGAATTATAATGAGTGGTTGATATTATATGTAAAAATTATTGTTAAAAATATCATAAACAGGGCAGGCCTGGTGGCACAGCAGTTAAGTTTGCACATTCTGCTTCAGTGGCCCGTGTGCACCGGTTCGGATCCCGGGTGTGGACCTAGGCACGGCTTATGAAGCCATGCTGTGGCAGGTGTCCCGAATATAAAGTAGAGGAAGGTGGGCATGGATGTTAACTCAGGGCCAGTCTTCCTCAGCAAAAAGAGGAGGATTGACAGCAGATGTTAGCTCAGAGCTAATCTTTCTCAAAAAAAAATCATAAAAATAAAATACCCCATTTTTCTATTTCCATATTTAGAAAATCTCCTCTGGAGAATTCTTATTCTCGCTGTCTCCAATTTCTCTCCCCCTGGTCTTGCTGAAGTCCCTCCAAGTCACTGAAGTGACTCTACTTCTGCTCCCATCTCTCCATCAGAGCTGTAATAGTCAAGGTCTCCAGTGACCTCCACACTGCTAAATACTGTGGTGCTCATGTTGCTTGACCTGTCAACAGCATCAGTGCAGTCGGTCACTCTCTTCTCTTTGAAACTTGCTCATCATTTGGCTTCTAAATCAAAGCCTTCTCTCAGTGGTCCTCCTCCCACATTGATTTTTCGTATTCTCCTTTGCTGGTTCCAAGTCCTTTTTGAGTGGTGTGACCCTAGGACATTCTCTTTTCTCTAGCAACGCAGACTCCTTTGGTGATCTCATCCAGATCCATGGCTTAAAGACCATCTGTAGGCTGATGACTCCCAATTTTTTATCTCTAGCCTGAGCCTCTCTCAAACTCTAGCTTGGTCTCCAGCTGCCAACGTTATGTGTTCATTTGGTTGTCTGATTGGTTTCTCCAGTTTAGCAAGTACACCACCAAACTCATAATCTTCCTACATTCTCGTCCCCAAGCTGTGCTTCCCATGATCTTCATAAAGGAGGGAAAAATATCAATCTCACTATCAAATAATACAAATTTTTTTCTATCACAGGAGTTGGCAAAGCACGGCCTCCAGGCCAAACCTGGTTCGCTGTCTGTTTTTGTAAAGTTTTTTGAAACACAGTCACGCCCATTCATTTACATGTTGTCTACTACTGCATTTGTGATACCATGGCAGAATTGAGCAGTTGCAACAGCAACAGTATGATCTATAAAGCTGAAAATATTTTCTCACTGGCTCTTTACAGAAAATGTTTGCTGACCTCTGCTTTGTCACCTTGACAGCAAGAGCTTGAGTGGAAGCAATGGCAGATAAACAGAAAGCATCTTGTTCTCTATGGTTGGGTGACCCTATATATACTGTTGTCCCAAGTGGGATTCTTGAGAGTGAAAGGAATGCCCCAGGAAGGCAGGGAGGTATTATAGGTATAGATGCTATAATGGATCTTTGAGAATTAGCTTGGAAAGGGAGAAATGCAAGATGATGATGATTAGAGTTGAGTTGGATTAGGGTTAATAGTTGGGTAAGAATAATGGAAATCAGATATTGGTAAAAGCCATAAAGTCTTCTAACAGCAGAGAGGAGCTTTATGACTCTTAATGTATCTTTAGATACTTTTGACAGAAAATAGTAAATCATGCAGTTATTCTCAATCCCACATCAGACAGAATGCTATTTATTACGTAGCGTAATGGCAGAGACAGAAGTTCGAGTACTTCTTAAGCTGTGCAGGGGACAGAATAGAAGATGTAAGACAAGAACAAAATGTTCAACTCTAATGAGAGGATAAGAGGAACATTAGAAGACTAGTAACTTGGATGCTTGAATTGTGGAGACTGGCCGACAGGAAGGAACAGCTGTAATTAAGCGCACATCTAAAGGAAGTGGCAGGAAAACAGTGCTTTGCAAGTTTGACTTAGCAACGAGCCAGCTACCAAGGGCTCTAATGAGGATCAAGAATGAAGGCCTGGTGGAGAATGAGACCCGGGTAATCAGTTTGTTCTTTTGCATCTGTGAGCTTTCCATGTGATGAAAAGAAAGGGAGTGGGGAGGTAGATTGGCTCCAGGGCTGCTCTGTCGGAACATCTGGTCTGAAATCACTTCTGCCTGGTCAGGAGGGGCTGCTCAGAGATGAGCTCCTGGGGGACAACTTTGTAGGTAAGCCCATGGGACTCTGAGCATCCTCCCTGCCACATGGGGAATAATGACCAGGCCACAGGCTGCAGGTTAAACCCACAGCCCATGGCCTCATGAAGGAATGTGTAAGTGTGGGTGCCTTCAGGGGTGGAACCACAGGGCAGTGGGTATGTAGCAATAGAACATAAAGGACTTTGGCTTCCTACTGGGGGGGGAGGGGTGGGCGCTGGCAGGGGGAGGGGGTGGGGGAAAGATGCAAAAAGGTTTGCCTCAGGAAATACATTCACAGCAGTAGATAATAGCATTCAGCCTCCTAATGGGAGCACAATCCCTCCATCCTTGTGGGTCCAGCCTTTGCCAAATGAGCCACAGGCTATCTCCTGTTAGCAAATGCCTTTTCAGGTTGTGCCTGATCTTCCTTGGTTATTCCAACTAGGGTCTTAGAATGGTAGAGTTGAGGACTTCTTAGGAATGGATTAGTCTATTCTTTTTCAACTTGAGGTCCTGGAGATCTGGGA
Source organism: Equus asinus (assembly GCF_041296235.1). NCBI lineage: Eukaryota > Metazoa > Chordata > Mammalia > Perissodactyla > Equidae > Equus > Equus asinus. Next base: position 33,581,599 of record NC_091804.1, on the reverse strand, counting down.
AGGAGAAGTGGTAGACCTTGAACCACTGTTAGTATTTCAAGATGCTTGTGGGATAATATGCCTAAGCTACATGGGTTCAAAGACATCTCAAGTTCCTTGGGTTAAGGTTTGAGGGGAATTGACGCAGCGAACAAGGCTGGTGATCTCATGCTGCTCAGGAGCCCTGTGGGAGCAGTTCTGTGTTGCTTTGAAAATGGAAGAAGAGGTAATTTTTACTTTGGAAATTCCATTTATGTAGCAGACAAGTCTTTCAAAATGTGGGGTCCAGGGAGAAGTCTACTCATAGGGAGGGTTGAGAACCACTTGTCTAGTCCATTGAACAAACTACATCCCTCCATTTTGTGGGCGATGAAGCTTAGACCCAGAAAGACATGAACCAGAATGACACAGCCCAAGATGCAGGAAACAGAAGCATTAGGATTTGCCAACTCTGAGTCTGAGATTTCAAGGGAAGACGTGGAAAATGCTCACTCAGGCACCTGGCGGCCTGGAGCTGCTTGTAGGGCTGAAGAGCTAACATTCATTGAGGACCTACTGTGTAGTGGGTGCTGTTCTAGGAGATTCACACACATTGTTTCATTTAATCCTCAGAATGATCCTGTGAGTTAGGGATTATTCCCTGAAAGATTCAAGTGAGGAAAACAGAGTTCAGGGAGTTCAAATGACTTGCCCAAGGTTATATAATAAATAATAATGGCGCTGGAGTTCAGATCAAGGGTATTATGGCCACATCATTGATGCTCTGCCCACTACTCTGTCCTGCTTGGAGAATGTGCCTCTCTTGGTCTGGGCTGTGAGGGGAGGAAGACATTTCCTCTACCCACTCTGGTGGGACAATGAAATAAATTCACGTGAGACAGAATAACAGGAGTAAATTAAACAAAGCTTTATAACATGTATACATGGGAGAGACTCAGGAAAACTGAGCAACTCAGCTGACTGGCCGAGGCTCCCTGTTTATGTATCTTCAGCTACAGACAAGGAGGATGTTTGGGGTAATGGTTTGGGTCTTCAAAGGGGAAGAAGGCAACCCACATGGAAATGGAAAAGCAAATGTTTGGTACATAGAACTTTGATAAGAGTGGGCTTAGCAAGGATGCTCCCAGTCTACCGGAACCCAGAGTTATCTATGGTGATGACCTGTCCTGGGGACAGGCCTTTATTTTAAATTTGTTTTAGACAGTTAGGGGGGAAATGTTGAATGTTCTTGCTGAGTCTGAGCCTAATTATTGTCTTCAGCTTGAAATAATCTGCATACCAGAGTGGCGCATCTTGGGGCCGCCTGCCCTGAACCCCATCAGCTGACATAGAGACATGTGAGGAAAGGGTTCCAGGATGGTCTTCTTGGAAAAGAGAAACCACTGACAGTGCCTGCAAATGCATCTGACCTGTTCCAGCACTCTCCAGAAGCAGCACATGCCTGACTCTCCGTAAATGTTGGATCAATTGATTTGATTTATTGGATTGTCACTCCAAGGAGCTCCTCTGTGGAAGAAAGAGTTCCATTGTTCTGCAGAGCTCTGAATTCAGGCTTCGAGAAAGTGGGGAAGACTTAGAAGGGGGCTGGTTGTGAGTTAAGAGAAGATGAGACTCTCTGTTAATCAAAGAAATGAACTTCTTTCATCTAACAAGTTCCACTGACCCAGTAAAAGGCAAGAGCCATCTTGGCTGTCAGAAGGAACCCTGTTTTCTGATCTGAGGATAGAAACATCTCCTACCTCTTGCCCCAAGTCATAGTCCCCACAGCCTAGGTGTCCTCAGGTGTACTTGTTAGGTCAACTTGTTAGTCCAGGCAGGGGCTAGGGGAGCAGTTCACCCAACAGTAGCAGCTTCAGGCCTGTGAGAGACACTGATGACTATGGCATCTGGCTCTAAATCCCTATTTAGTCTTCTGGTGACCAGACTGGATCCATGTATCCTAAGCAATGGTCACGAGTAGAACAACATCTCATGTGTCTGGAGTGCTTGCTCCCTGAGCACTGCATGTGCTGTGCTGGTGTCCTCTGTGTGACCTTCTCAATCCATTCTTGACACTTTTCCACCCTGCCCACTGCCCTGGAAGGCTGACCTGTAGGGACCACACCAGTGCCCTTTGGCTTCCATATGGACAGAGACTGGGGGGAGGGAGAAAGGAGAAAGTGGTCTGGGTGCTTATTCCATGGACACCTCCCTGTGCAGTCCCCTGAGGCCAGCCATGTCCCTTGACGGAAGGTCACTGCTCTTCTCAAGGAAGCCTTCTCACCACAGTTCTCTCTTGCAGGATTCCAGCAACTAAGACCCTCTTCTAATCCCTACTCTCCTGAGGGCTGATGACAGCTCTGCTGCCCTTCCCCTGCCTGCATCTTTGTAAATAGTTCCTTTATTAGCTCTCCTGGATTCTCCTCATTTAAACATGCCATCTGCTACCCTGATTGATACCTATGCATGATCTAATTAGATCTTCTTAAAAGTTGGAGGAGATAGGCACTATTATTATCATTGCCCTCTTTCTTTTCTTTTCTTTTTTTTTGCTGAGGAAGATTCACCCTCACCTGACATCTGTGCCAGTCTTCCTCTATTTTGTATGTGGGTTGCTGCCACAGCATGGCTGTGGACGAGTGGTGTAGGTTCACACCCAGGAACCGAACCTGGGCCGCCGAAGAGGACTGCACCGAACTTAAACACTAGGCCACTGTGCTGGCGCTCATCACCCTCATCTTTAAAGTGAGAAAACTTGGGCATAGAGTGATCCAGTCGTTTTTCCCAGAGCCACATTGTTTGCAAGGGGTAGAGCCAGAATCTGCATCCAGGCTGACCGTATTTTTCACAACTACGCTAGGGTACCTAGTTCCATTGCTTCTTTTCCGAACAGACCTAAGACAGGAGAAAAAAGGAAAAAAAGTAAAAGAAAAAGCAGGCTGTGTAGCCTTCTTGGGACTTGTCCCCAGATCCATATCCTTATCTTGACTCTCCAGGGTCACCTCTTCTGAGGGTAAGAACTATCCAGCCACATGGGGGCTCATAGCTCCTGAGGGACAATGCCAAGAGAGCCCTAAAGAGGTCATTTCCTGGAGGCCTGAACTTTTAGCTCCTTTAGGTGAGCTAAAACTTTATCCCTACTGTGTTTGAGACTCAACAAACACCTATAGCCTTGGCCCCAGCTTCATATTAAGCGGCGGTGGTGCCTCTTGCGCCCCCTAGAGGCCAGGAGAGGTGAGGCAGTTACTGTGGTTATCTTGACTGTGAAGAGAGGAGAGGAGCCCAGCCCTAGAGACTTGGGGAACACCTGGAGAGGACAGGGCCAGCTCCAGCCCCTCCCCTGCGTGGCGTTTGTGCTTTGGAAGCATTTGCCCCCAGCCTGATATCTGCTTCTGTGATGCATTTTGCTGAGCTCTCCTCTGAGGGAGCGGTCACCACAAGGTGTTTCATTAGGTGTCTTAATAAGCCTTGTAACTGCAGCCTGGGCCGCCTCTCCCCTGCGGAGCTGCTTTCTGCATGAGGCAGGGAAGGGTGGATGGTTCAGACATAATTTGCATTGGCAGCAGGAATATTATTTTTGTATTATAAAACACAGTGGGTGACCTTATCAGCAGTGGGAGAAGGGAGCAGGCAGCGAGCGAGCGAGTGAGCAGGTGTCCACGATTCCTGGTGACACATGGAGGCTGCTGTGCTGTGCAGGGGTGATGGGAAGGTGTTAAATCCCCAAGCGGCCTGTCCCCGTCTCTGGGGTCTGCAGGCTGCTCAGCTCCCTTGCAGACCCCGAAGATATCTGTCTTTATCTAGACACACCCTGGACCCAGCAGGCATGGCTGTCTCATGACAGAGGGCAAGGATTTCCACGCTCCCTGGGGGCACCCCTGGGTTGAACCCTGAGCTCCGGCCCAACTGGAGGTTTGGTTCTTCTCCTGTCCAGTTATTGCCCATCCTCCTTTCCCATGGGCTTGGGGCCATCTCTAATTTCCTGAGGCGTTTGGGGATAATCTAGATTGCCCTTGAACATGTACTCCATGCTTGTCCATTTCCTCTGAGCGCACTGCAGAGCTCCGTGCACACTGGCCGGAGGTTCCTGCCCATAACCTGGGAGCATCCTGCCCTGCTCTCCGTCCAGACTTTGGGCCATCCTTGGAGCACGTGGGGCGTGTGGCCCGTGCAGGTGCACCCACCCTCCACGCTCACTGCAGAGGCTGTTTGTTCCCCACAAGGAGAGTCTGGGATTATAGACTTTTAAAAAATAATCTAGGAGGGATTCACAGCAACTCACGGTCAGATTTTCCACAGGCCACATTGACATACACACACTCGTGCACACGCTTTATTCTTCAGTTTGTGATAGATTAGGGGAAAGATATATATAAAATCATAAACTATCAGAGACTGAAAGGACAATCTTGACCAATCAACCAATACAGTCCCCCCTTTTTACCAACGAGGCTACTGAGATCCAGAAACAGAAGTGACTTGGCCAATGTCACACAATGAGTTAGCCCTTTGCCCTTTCCTCAGGCTGGACCTCTTTCCACTAAAGTGATCCTGGGGGGGGAACAAACCAGGCAGAAACATCCTGCAACTGGATGAGACGCTCGTCTGACAGCCGTGATGATCTCGAGAACATTCACACACTCAGGCCAGGGAGGGGAGGCTCCTGCCGAGCAGTGTCCAGGCCCTTAGTCCTTAGGCAGCAGCTCTCTCTTGGGGGCCTCTCCATCCTCACCTGCATGGTAGCTGGGGATGGGAGCTTAATGCGATGGTCCAAGGTCAAGCAAAGCACCTATTCCCAGAGGGCTGAATCTCAGAGACCCCAAACTCAACACTTTATTGACACGCTAGCAGAAAGTCCTGGGAGAAAGAGCCTGAACAGGGAGGCTGAATAGAGAGTTGTGGATGGGCAGACAGGGACCCTGGGTCCCTCCACAGTAGACAGCTTGTCAAATCCCAGTAATCCTATCTCCTAGTAGGGGTCTGACCCCAAATAGGGGCTCAGACTGATGGATGAATGAATGAATGAATGAATGAATACCAGGGCTGTATTAAACTGGCTCTGGATATGCTGGACATATTCAAGGACCCTGTATTTTGGTAAATTGGGGGAGAGCAGAGTGGGAAGAAAAGGAAATGTTAGCAGCCCCGCGTAGCCTGTTGTCATATGAGGGAGTGGTCCACGTGGATGGAGGCCCTCTCAAAGTGCCAACCAGGGGCCTTCTACCACTGCACATAACCAAGATGGTTTTATGACAAAGAATGTTCTGGACCACAAGGAAAAAAGGAACCATTGGCATTTCTAAAATCATTGGTCCTGGGGACATTCTGTACACCTAGAAGTCATCTTGGAGAAAGGCCGTCTTAATTCCAGCAGTAAAGTGGGACACTGGTAGCAGGAGCATTGACATCAGGCTCATCTCTGAAGATGAGTTTATAAGAGCTCTCATTTTCCTTGTCATGCTTTTGAATTTTACAGACGTCCTACCATGAGCCTATGTTATTTTTTCATCACAAAAAATGTTTAAAAATGCTATTACTCTTACAACTTGTTTTCCATTTTTACTGCTAGTATAACTGCCAAAGCTACTTCATATGTTTTTTACGACAGTGACGTGAAATAATGAATCTGAAGCGCCCAGCACAGTGCCTAGTACACAGCTGGGCTCAGAAAGAGGCCACCCTGTCTCTTATGCTCATCTGCATAAATGTTGTCCCCAATATGTATAATTAACTCGACTATTTTGTTTTGAAGTGCAATGTTTTTCCTCATTATCTTCTATAGTTCTGACAAATGTTGTTCAGGTTATTGATCTTGCAGTTTTCTTGGCTGAGTTTCTAAGATTTTTCACACACATACACTCATGCACATTATTTTTTCCTGGCCAGTTCCAGAATTTTCTTCCTAAGGAAGGAGATGTACTTTCTGAGGTCACCATAACGTGATGCAGTGTGGCCAAGTCTTCACCCCTTACTGCACTCTGATAAGAACGTGACATCCACACTTGAGCACAGAGATGGTTTTAGTCCAATCCAGGAGCCCCAGGTGCTCACTCCTCTCCTGGGAACCAAAGCTGCCCCTGTGGGCATGGCCCCTCTCTCTGTACATCTCAGGGAGCGCTCTGCCCTCGATCCACCCCTCCACCTAATAAGTACCCGTTACACCTGCCACATCCTTTCTGTTTCTCATCTTTGGATTCAGACCACCAGAGGTTGTCACCTTTGCCAGCTTTCTTTGGAGAAATGACAGCTTGAGATGCTACCATCTGCCACGTTTACCCGAATTACCTCCAATTCTGGAGTTTCTGCTTTCAAAAAGAAGTAATTCCTTGGGTTGATTTCTGACAGGTCCCTGCTTGTGGCAGCTGCTCCAGCAGAGGCCATGGTGGGAGCGGCCAGTCTGTGGGGGTCGGAGGAACAGAGTTCCTGGGGTGCTGCAGGGCCACACTGATGCTGTGATTCTGTCAACACACGGAGGCAGCGTGTCACGCACGATGGACACTCTGTTAATTGCTTATTTACCTCCCACCTGTGATTGCCTATCCGGAGCTACCAATAGTTGCAGTTTATTTTCCAAATCTCTTTAGGGAACCAGTTTATCTCACACAGGAAGAATCCTTTCATAGTGGAGTTTTCAAACCAGAAGGTCCTTTGGAGGGAATGTTGTCCACAGGCTTATTTAGCAGGTGGAGAAGTTGAGATCCAGCAAGTGAATTCACTTATCGGAGGTCACAGGAGGCCTGACTAGCTGGGGCTTTCCTAGCCTTGGCCTTACAGAGGGTAGCTGCTGAGCTCTCTTAGGGGCAGCCCTTGTTTTGCAGACACTGGGCTCTTTTTCCTATTTGTATGACTTCTAGAATTTTGAGAATGTTCTCTGTGCAGCCTCTGTGGAAACCACTTCCAACATGAGGAGGAAGACCCGTGAATCCATGTCTGGCTGCCTTTCATGAAACCAGGCTGCTGTCGGAGAATATGGGAGTTTTCTGATTCTGAGGATTTTTCTAAGAGTGGGTTTTGTTGTAACAGTGATTTGTGCCAAATCTCAGGAGATGTGCAATTGAGCTAGAATTACAAAAAAAAAAAAAAAATCATTTGGGCTAGCGCGGTGGCATACTGGTTAAGTTCATGCACTCCACGTTGGCAGCTTGGGGTTCACAGGTTCGGATCCTGGGCACAGACCTACACACTGCTCATCAAGCCATGCTGTGGCAGCGTCCCACATACAAAAAAAGAGAGGAAGATTGGCACAGATGTTAGCTCAGTGGCAATCTTCCTCAAGCAAAAAGAGGAAGATTGGCAACAGATATTAGCTCAGGGCCAATCTTGCTCACCAGAAAAAAAAAAAACAAAACAAAAACACTATGATGATTAGAATGAATGTGGCTTCGGTAACCTGCTGAGATCTCTTTTTGGGGCTGAGGGTGAAGTGGGGAGCAGGGGGGATGCTGGGCCTTGTAGCCATTTATAATGCCGAAGTCGGAGGCCTTTGGGCCAAATTCCAGTGTTTTAAAGAGGATGGCAAACTTTGGCACGAACTGGTTTTAAGCTTTTTTTTCTTTCTCAGATTCACAAGTGGTTAATTACTCTGAACTAGCCATTCTGCAAGGTAGCTGCATATATATTCTCTCTTGTAATATTCACCACAAGCTCATGAACTAGATTCAGGTCAAATTCTCTTACACGTAGTCCAGATATCCAAGAAGCTATGAAAATGGAAAGTTTTTTTTTTTTTTTTAAGTGTAGCCCTAAATTCGTTTGGCTGCCAAATTTGACCCAAACGGTTATGAAGTTATTTATAGTCTTTATTTATCTCACCTTGTGTGAATTTTCATATGCTTCCTTGTGGAAATATTTATGTGCCTGAGCACAGAATGTTGCCCCAGATCCCACTGGGGATGTTATCTCTGCCCACGTTATCTTTCTAAAAATCTGAACTGTTCTGAGTATGATGCTCCACAAAAAGGGGCAGGTGCCAGGCCCGCAGGTGATGAGACATCTGTTTTGGGATTAGGCCCCAGCTAGCAGTGGGATCTGGGGGGATAGGGTGCAGTATACCTCTCATGGAAAGAGGGTTTGGGGAGCTTAGCAGGCTGTCAGTAGCCTGGCCAAGCAGCCTGGGGTTGAGGACCCAGAAGCCAAGGGCAAAAGACTTTGTGTCAAGTAGCACTGACGCTTCCACGGCCGTTAAGGAGAAAGGCAGAAGCTCCATGGACAGCAAGGCCCCTGGGGATCCCCGAAATATGTAGGGTACTGTGGCTCTGCGAGCACGGAGTTCAGGCAATGGACAGGCAGAATCCATAGGCCAGAGTTGAGTGGGCTGAAGAGCTGGGACTTACACCCGTTGTTATGGGTTGAATTGTGCCACCCTCCAAAAGAAATGTGTTAAAGTCCTAGTCCCCGTAGCTCAGAATATGACCTTATTTGGAAATAGGGTCCTTGCAGATGTAAGTATTTGAGTCTTACTGGAGTAGGGGAACCCTACTGGATTACTGGAGTAGGGAGATTGGTGTCCATATAGGAGAGTGACTGTGAGAAGACAGACACCCAGGGGGAGCACCATGTGACTTGAAAGCAGAGAGTGGAGTGATGCAGCTGTAAGCCGAGGAAGGCCAAGGATGGCCGACGACCACCACAGCTGGAAGAGGCAAGGAGTGATGCTCCGTACAGGTTTCAGAGGAGCATGGCCCTGCCCACACCTTGATTTCACACTTCCATCCCCAGAACTGTGAGACAATGAGTCTCTGTCACTTTAAGTTGCCCAGTTTGTTTCGGGGCTCTTTTAAAAGTCCTGATGCCCAGGCTGCCCCCAGTCCAATTTCCTTAGAATCTCTGGGGGTGGGACTCAGGCATCAGGGTTTCGAGAGCTCCCCAGGTGATTTCAAAATGTAGCCATGTTTGAGAACCACAGCCTAGGGTACCTGCTCCTCAAGGATGCTGGGCAAGGTGTCCGGTTTCCAGAAGTAACTGGGTGCAGGTCTGAGCTTGGCCTCACCTGACCTTGGGACCATGGCGCACCTGTCACAGGGTTTGCTGGGTCCTTCTCCTTATCCCTCCCTTTCTCTTCTCTCTTCTCAACTTTCAGCCCACACCGTTCAGGAAAACAGCTACTTTCCGTTAGATATAACACATTTAGAGCAGTGTCTGACACAGTAAGCACTTTCTAAGACTTTGCTGGTACCATTTCTCCAGCCACCTTCATAAAAAACCTTTCTTTCTTAATCCTCACTTCCTGAAGGGTGACCTCAGAGTGTAGGGTTTTATCGTCCTGGCTCAAAGGGCCATGTTTCTCATTATGCTTGAAATTTGTGCTTTACTTTCTTTTAATTAAGGTTTTTTTTCCCCCCAATTTGCCTGAGAGCTGAATGATCCTGCGAAGGGCACTTTCTTTTTTTTTTTTTGGAGAATGAACACAGAGTAAGCGTGGTTGAGCTTCCGAGTGACACGGAGTTGGCTCTCCCTCCAAGATTAAAGAGAGCCGGGAATTAGAATCCTGCCTGAGTGGGAAGGGCTGAAGGGGGTCAGGGAGGCTGTGTGGAATGAAAGCAGCCAGCAGCCGGGAGGAGACCACCTCCCAGTGCCCAGGCCTTCTGCCCAACAGCTCCCTCCTGTGTTCTAGGCCTGGAGGGACACAGGGAGGAACCAGGCCTAGCCCTGGCTCCGGGGGCTCACAGTCCAGTGGGGGGAGACAGACACTTAGAATCGCCAGTGCTGTGCAGTGTGACACGGGATACACTAGGCCCATGACCTGAACCAATCCTGAGAGCCGGAGGTGTGGGAGCTGTAAGTGCTGTCAGTCCAGCCCAAGGCACATAGCTCACCTCCCCCCAAAAATCATCTGCCCCCCAAAAACGCCCCTAGGAAGGAGGAGGAGGGCAATGGATGCTGGTAGACAGCCAACACTGGCTGCCACACTAAGCAATGGTGAAGAAGTGAGAAAGGCAGATTGGTATCCGTTTGTGTTGAACCTTGAATTCTCTGCCAGGGAGGTCGATGCCCTCCACAGAGCACTGGGCAGTCAGCGCAGGTTCAGGATCAGAGAAGGAGTGTGATTGATTTTTGCATTCCATCCCGTCTGATTCTCTCTTCTGTGATTGGCCACTGGTCACGAAAACTGGCCCACTGGCTGGAGTCCAGCTTTTCCCGTGATAATGAAAGGACCCTGGAGTTTCAAGGTTGTGATGTAGACCCTTTGATCCAGGTGGCCATACAATGCAGGGCTTCCTAGCTGGTCCTCTGGTCTTCAGTGACCTCAGGGAAGACATCTCGACTTCTGTCTCCGGCTTCACAGACCCCAGGCCTGGCCTGGCCTGGGCTGCGTATTAAAACAGCACAGAGAGGGGCCAGTCCTGTGGCTGAGTGGTTAAGTTTGTGTGCTCTGCTTTGACGGCCCAGGGTTTTGACGGTGCAGATCCTGGGCACGGACCTCATCAGGCCATGCTGAGGTGGTGTCCCACATGGCAGAGCCAGAAGGACCTAAAACTATCATATACAACTATGTAGTGGGGGGCTTTTGGGAGAAGAAGGAAAAAAAAAAAAGATTGACAACAGATGTTAGCTCAGGTGCCAATCTTTAAAAAAAAAATGCACAGAGAGGGGCAAGGACTCATCATATGCTGTGCCCTTAGGCAACAGACTGGCTCTTATTTGTGGTCTCGTTTCATTTAACAGTTTAAATGAGGGCCTGGTACTCCCCAGCTGCCACTCTGATTGGAAAATATGTCCCTCTCACTTCCCTGGAAGGACCGACGTACCGTGCATGCAGGTTACAAATGAGGCCAAGAGTCACCCTTGACTCCTCCCTTCCCTCAGCCCCCAGTCTTCTACCGTTTCCCTCCTAAAGAGCTCTTAGCTCTCTTCTCTTCTCTCTACCAGCAGGGTGCCATTATCTTTCTTTTTGGCCTTTTTAATCCATTCTGGACGTAGCAACTGGAGGAAACTTAAAACCAAATTCTAATCACATCCCTTCTATGCCTAACAGCCTTCCTGGCTTCCGTTGCTCTAGAATAAAATCCAGATTCCTCAACATGCTACAGAGCACTGGGTCACCTGGACCCTGCCCACCTCCGTCCTCAACTGGACATACTCACCCTCCAGCTCCTGTGACTTCCCTCAGTGCCCTGAATGTGTGGTGTGTTCTGTTCTGCCCCAGGACTTTTGCACATGGTGTTCTCACAGCTGGGAATATTCTTTCTCCTTCTTCTGCCTGGCACTCCACATCTCCATCTCATTCTTTAACTTTCAACTCAAATATCACCTCCTTGGGGTCAGACCCCAAGGGAGACAGACCTTATCAAGTGATCTTAAAGTCCTTTTCCTTCATGTACATATCACAATTTGCAACTATGTGTTTATTGGAATAGTTATTGATGAAGGTTTGTCTCCTGCCCCCTCTGCCTGCCAGACCTTTTTCCTGACTCTCATATTCCAGTGCCTCGCACAGTGCCTGGCACACGGTAGGAACTGAATAAGTATCTGTTGAATGAATGAATGACTGGGGAATGAACGTGTGAAAAACTGAGGCTCTGTGATATTGAATAACTCGCCCAAGCTCATGCAGCTTTCATGTGACAAAGCTGGGACTAAAATCCAGGCTAGCCCCTCCCAAGACCCATATCTTTTCTGCTACCCCACCTGGTGGGTATCTTCTGAGGGTCTTCTGTCCCAAACCCTGGGCTTGAAGAAGGGATTGAAAGTCACCTTCTCCAGAAGCCTGGGGGCTGCCCAGTCATAGTCACTCTTGCATGGATGGTGGCCTAGAGGCTTCTCTGTGGAAGATGCTACTTCTGCTTTATCCTAATGTTTTAGCTGTTAGAGATTGTTGTGGAGGATTTGCTGATTTATCAACAAGGATATCAGTATTAAGTGTGATACTTGGGCTTACAGAAAAAAAAGTCCTCCAGCAAAGACAGTTACTCTGTTGTGTTCTGACCCGGGCTTGTCTTCTCGAGGCCACATCCCAGAGTCAGGAGACATGAGAGGGAATCATCAGTCTCTCTAGGTTAAGTGTGAAGATGGGGATAAGGGTGGAACCTCACAGTTTCTTCTGTCGCTTAACAAATATTAATTGAACTCCTCTTTGTTGCCAGGCACTGTAATAGGCTCTGAGGATCCAGCTGTGGATGACTTTATGGTCCCCAAGTAAATAAATCATGTCAGTTTAGTTAGTGGTAATGCTAGGAGGGAGATAAATTGCATAGTAAGCCCAAGCTGGCTGAACAGTCTAGACAGCCTTGGCTCTAGCAGGCCGGGTACAACCCTGGCCCTGGGATTTGTCTGCCCCCTACCCTTGGTGGCAGGCATGGACAGGGCTCTTGGGCAGCATGGAGAAGGGTGTTGAGAGCTGGAGAGGGTAGGTGAAGGCATGATAGGATGGCAAGCCTGCGAGGTGTGGCTGAGGGTGGCAGGGCCCAGAAACTCGCTTTCTCAACGGAAGACGATGCACATGTCAGAACCAGGTGGAGGAACCATGAGGGATGGAGGTGGTGGGCAGTCTGAGGCAGCAGAGGCCTGGGCAAGCTCACCGTGGGGGCTGGGGGTCCCCTGAATGTGCTGTGTGGGCTTCACTCTCTGATGGCATGAGGAAAGAACTAGAACTGAATCCTGGCTGTCCCCAAGCCCCCGTAGGACTATGGGACACCCACATCCTTGCTTTGGGCCTCAGTCTCCCCACTGTAATATGGGCAGGAGGAAAGGGGGCTGGGGACCACCCAAGAAGTACCTGTCATCAGGGAAGGAGTGAGGCGCTATGGGTAAGGCTGACCTCAGACTGTCTGGGTTCAAATCCCAACGCTAGTACTTCTTTGCTGAATGACATGAGACAAGTTACTTAGCCTTTCTGTGTGTCAGTTTCTTTAATATAAAGATGTAATACTTAATTCTTAACATTTAATTTGTGACGATTAAATGAAACCATGAACATAAAATGCTTGGCACAGTGCCACAGACACAGCAAGTGCTCAATAAACATTAGTTCTTGTCGTCTAATTCTTTGCTAGTCACTTTACATACAAAGTAGGCCTTTTAAAAATGAAAATTTAAAAATTAAATTGACAACAAAATTGTCTCAGTTTTATGGATGAGAAATCTGCCAAAAAGTGTCTCAATTACTGCCAGCAAGTAAGTGGCCAACTGGGCATTCAAAACCTGGGCTGTTTTGTTCCAAAGCTCAGCTTGTCGCCTTGTGTTTCGTTGCTTTTTCTGACTTGTGAGCTCTAGAAACCAGATGCTGACCTGTGCCCAGGTCTTACAGCTCAAGGACTTGAGATTCTCTAAAGATGTGGTCTTTCTCTTCATGTTCAAATGCTCTGCTTGGCTGTGCATCACCAAGCTTGCAGAGTCATGAGGATCAATCTCTGATCCGGGAGGGCTGTGTAGAAAATAGAAATGTCCAGGGGTTGCCATTTATTCAACAGCTGCGAGTGCGCGAACCAGACAGAGACGTCCCAGCAGCCATTGATCATTGATTTGGGGAACCTGTCTTCTGGGAGGTGTGCAATTGAGAGAAGATCTCAAACTGCCAGGAACGTACTGCAGTGGACAGTGTGGGGATATGCCTGGCCCTGAATGGATGGTGGGTAGAAGAGGACTCCTTGCCTCCAGCCTGGGCAGCAGGAGGCCAAGGTGACCTGTTCCTGGTAGGTTCCTTGGTTTTGGCTTCTTAGAGTCAAATGCTAGAGCTAGAGAGAGCTGGCTGACCCCAAGCCCTCCTCTTACAATACAGGTGGGAAAACTAGGCCGGGGGCAAGTGGAGAGGTTCATGCTGGCGCAACCTCTGCCAAGCGCCAGGCACCCTGATAGTCCCTTTCCAAAATGTGCCGTCTCCTAGAGACCTTTTCTCTGCACTCTGAAATCCCCACTTTCTAAAATGCAGAATTCCTTCTTATAAGACATGGATTTTTATTATGTTTTGCCTGATCAAGGAGAAAGGAGAAGTATTTTCTGCTCTTGATCACGCTTTCTCTTTCTCTCCCTCTCTCTTATTCTCTGTCTCTCTCTCTTTCTCTTGCCTCTCTCTCTGCCCCCTTCTGATTATTAAGATAGAAAATTTGGGGCATTCAGGAAATCACGAAGAAGAAAACGATAATTATCTACAAACCTAATAACCAGAGTAATCAACGTTCATATTTTGGTATCATTCCTTCCTACTTCTCTTTTCTCTTTTTTCTTACTTTTTAATCAAAAATGATGTTCTTGTTTAGAACAGTCTTAAAAGAAATATATTCTACAAGGCTTACCATGAAAACCTCCCCTTCCCCCTTGATTTTCCTCCCTCAGGCAGCCAGTTTCACCTCTTCCAGTTGTTGCTGTTCCCCTTGTGTTTAACACTGCATTTCTAAATAATATACAAGTTCTGCTGTTCCTTGTTTATTTCATTTGCATATCATCTATCGACTTCTCTGGAAGCTTTCTTAAACTTCCTCCCTATGCACACGGTCGCACTTCCCCACTTGCTTCCCTCATCCATCTTCCCAGTACGATCTCTCATAATTTGGAAGGAAATCGATTGTCAGCGTTGGCCTCATTTTAACTGTATTCATATTATTATATTATTTACATCTGGGAGATAGAGTCTATGGTGATGACATTCTTTTTCTCATTTATCCTGTCCTAGAGTTAATAAGTGCCTTTTCAAATTGATTATTTAGTTTTCTTTGAACTGATCACTAATTTTTTCCAACTCTCCCCCGGAAGTGTTCATCTCATCTTGTTAGGTTCAAATTCATCAGGTTGTCTATTGGATCCATTCTTTTCTCCCTCGTGGGCACATGCCTGTAGCACTCTAACTTGCTAGTTTAATCTTCCTGTGAACTCTCTAGACCTCAGGCACAGTGATTGTCCTCAGATTTCCTCTTCTCTCTCCTTTTTCCAGGTCCCGTGGGTTCTTCTATTAGAGCGCAGTATGTAGGAGCTTCATGGAGAGTAAAATTTTAAAAAATCTCATGCCTACCTGATAGTCATTTTATTCTCTCTTTACATTTGATTGATAATTTGGCTGGATACAGAATTCTGGTAGGGTGTAATTGTCCCTCATAATTTCATTTGTTTATTGACACACGGTAACATTCACTCTTTTTGGTATACAGTTCTATGAGTTTGGACAAATGCGTAGATTATGTATCCATCACCCTAATACATA
Source organism: Equus asinus (assembly GCF_041296235.1). Taxonomy (NCBI): domain Eukaryota; kingdom Metazoa; phylum Chordata; class Mammalia; order Perissodactyla; family Equidae; genus Equus; species Equus asinus. The sequence goes on along the minus strand of NC_091804.1, from coordinate 33,566,508 downwards.
CAGAATAGACCCATCTCTCCCAAAAAGTTATCTCATATTGACCTTTTGTAGTCAATCCCTCCCTTCCCTACTCCCCACCCTGGCAGCCACTGGTATGCTTTTTGTCCCCATGGTTTTGCCTTGTTCAGGATGCTATGTAAATAGAATCATATAGTATGTAGCCTTTTGAGTCTGACTTTTTTGACTTAGCATAATACATTTGAGAGTCATCCATGTTGTGGTATGTGTCACTAGTCCATTCTTTTATTGCTGAATAGTATTCTGTTGTACGAATTTATGACAGTTTGCTTGTCCATTCACCACTTGATGGATATTTGCATCATTTCCAGTTTTGGGCGATTCACGTTGTTATATGTGATAGGTGATAGGATAATGTAATACATATTGTCAAATCGCCCTTCGGAAAATCTTTGCACCAACTTATAGTCCAAGAACCGTGATTATTCACTAAACCTTTGCTAATAAGGAATTATCACTGTTTAAAATCTTAGTTAATTTGATAAGAGAAAATGACACTGGACATATTGATTTGGCTTTTTTTTATTACTTATGCAGCTGAACATGTATTTTATATGTTTTGTCCTCTGTGAATTATCTGTTCATGAAAATTTTTAAATTTCTCTTATATGTTTATAGAATCTTCTGTGGAATAAGTTTTCCTGCTACTTACATTAAAATGTATTTTTCCAGTTTTTATTTTCTTTCAGTGGCTTTCGGGCTTCAGAAGTTATTTCCCTACCCCCCAACAGAGATAAATATTCTCTTATATTTTTTCTAGATTGCTAATGATTTGATTTTTTCATTTTTCTCATGTTCAGTTCTTTATTATTTATATTTATGTATTATTAATTAACTAATTACTTAATTTTTGGTTCATCATGTGGCTGGGAATCTGTCTCTTGTTTTCTAAATGGTTAACCAGTATCCCAGGCCATGAATTAATAGCCTGTAAACTTTCACCACTGATTTGAAGTGGGAACTTTCTCCTTAGACACATTCCCTTACCTGGGGTGGGGGTGGGGGGTCTACTGATGTCCTTTCTTCTTGATGTTGTTAGCTTATCTGTTTTTATGTCGGTACAACACTCTTTCAATCACTGTAGATTCATCAGGTATTTAATTCTTGATAGGACATGCCCTTCTCTTTGTACTTTACAAAAAAGCATGCGAGTCTTTATATTCCCCTTTAAGATGATCTTTACAATTATTTGATCAAATTCCAAAAAAAACTCTTGGTTTTATTAGAATTGCAAATATTGTACAAATTCTTTTGCATGAGAATTTCCATCTTGACTTTGTTGAATCTTCAGATTTGGCATCATTATATGTATCTTCACTTTTTCCAGGAATCTTTTATATTCCTCAGTAAAGTTTTATGGGTTTCTTCATCTGGCCCTCACAAGTTTCTGTTTAAGCTGATTCCCAGGTATCTGCTACTATTGTGATTTAATTTATTTCCTCTTTCCAAGTGGTTGTTGCTGCTGTGTAAGAAAGCTGTTGTGTTTTATCTATTTATTTTTTAACCACTCACCTTACTGAACACTTTTATCAGTCCTGCAGAATTTTGAGTTCATATTTTGGGTTTTCTAGGTATTCAATCATGCCGTCAGGCAAATAGTGATAATTTGATCTCTTACTTTTTTTTATCATATGTTCCTTTCTTCCTCCCTGGCTTCCTCCTTCTCTCCCTCCCTTTTTAATTTCATTGCTTAGAATTTGCAAACCAATGTTGAGTAATATTGGTATAACCTTGTTTTATTCCTGAATTTAATTAAAACGACTTTTTTTTAATGAAAACAGTATCTGATTCTTACGAGATGCTGTCTTTTAGTTTCCGATGGGCACTCTGTTATGCTAAGGAACTATTCTTCTGTGCCCAGAATACTGACTTTTAAAGCCAAGAATGTTGAAAAGATTTTACCCAAAGCCTCCTCAGCAACAATAGATTGAAGATTGGTTTTCTTACCTTCATCCTGCTAAAACGATAACACATAAATGCATTTCATGTTTTCAAACAATTTTTCCATTCTTGGAAAAAGCATATCGTCCAACATTTCTTTTTCATGTATGAAATAGGCATACATTTCTCTTTCATATAGTGATTAATTATGATTAATTCAGGAAGCATCTTTTTGTGTACGTATTTACAGGTGAAACTGTTCTATAGTTTTAATTACCAATGTTTTAAAGGTTTGTTAAACCAAAAAATAAACATGGTTACAATGTCAAATAGCTCGGAAGGGCTCATATTGAAAAGCCACCATATGCTGCTCGGTTCCTCTGCCTCCCAGATCCCGCTGTCACAGTCATCCATTCTATTTTCGTTTCTTCTCATGGTTATGTCTACATATGTAAATACTTTGCTTTAAGTGGCTTTTCTTGACTTTGCATTAACTTCAGGCATTATCTACCCACTCTCTGTTAAGACAAAGAAGGACTTGCCTCCTTAAATCACCATCTACCTCCCGTCACAGTTCGATTTTACTTTTTACGCCCTCCACTGGTCATCTTTGCCAATTCAGATAGATGCTTGAACCTTCACTTCTTGTTCAGGCTCCCTCAGTAGTGCCTCCTGGGTAAGATGAGGCATTGGTGCTCTTTCCTTCCCTCACTCACTTCTGCTTTTTCCATCTCTCATTCTTGTCTTTACTCTCGTGTGGCCAAGGTTGGTAATTTTTAGACTTTTCTCTGTAACTATTCTTGCCTTTCGTGATTGATCAGTTGCATGATTCCAAGAGTTGCAAATCCATAAATAATACTTATATTATTATGACCGTGCAAATAGTTTCACTGCAAAGCCAACCAGTGTGCTTGGGTCATATTTAGTTTTCTTCTGGACTCAGGCACAGCTTCTCTACTCTGAAAGGAGAGTTCCCCTAGCTTCAAGGTTGAATGGATTTTCTCATTTGTTTACATTCCACTATTTCCTGTACTTTTATCATTCCATCTAAGCTATCAACTCCTGCTCTTCTATGAGAGGCCTCACTTACTTCCAGAGCCACCTGTCTTACTGTTCAAATCATTACTGGATACTCTTCATGGCCATCATCTGAGATGCCCTTTCACAGTTAGCATCGTTGGCTTCAGCCCAACAAGGAAGATTTTTTTTCTGTCAGTCTCAAGCCTGAAAGTTTATTTGCTTACAAACACATTTTAGGAGGTCCTCAGAAGCCTGGTATTAAAATAAAATGAAAGAGAGCACAAAAGTTAAATAAATATTTTCAGTCCAAATATAACTATATTCTCTTGTAACTTCCTAAGAAAGAGAATGTGGGGAGTAAGATTTTTGAGGCCTTATATGACTCAAAACGTCTGGGTCAGATTTAATTCATAGTGTTGCTGGGTATCCAATTTTTGGCTGAAAATAATTTTCCCTTAAAAATTTGAAGCTATGGTAGCATTTTCTTCTAGGACCCAAAGTGGTTGATAAGATATCCTATCTTTTGAGGCCCTCTCTTGTCCTTGTTGTTTTTAAACTTAAACATTTTTTTTTTTTTGCTGAGAAAGATTCACCCTGAGCTAACAACCTTGCCAATCTTCCTCTATTTTCTATGTGGGTTGCCACCACAGCATGGTTGATGAGTAGTGTAGATCTGCTCCCGGGATCCAAACCCATCCGCTCGGGCTGCCGAAACAGAGCAGGCCGAACTTAACCACTGTGCCACGGGTTCGGCCCCTAAACTTCAGCACTTTTAAACATTCACTTATCATTTCAAAGAGACCCCAGAGATTACTATCAATGGTCAGTTTGCTATTTCTGACTAAAAATATTTCTTTACGTTTTGTGATCTCTTTCATTTCGTCTTAATATCAGGCTTGTGCAAACCTCCTAGAATGTGCTGGGAAGCAGACAACAACTTGTAGGTTCAGGAATGGCAGAAATAGTCTCCCTTATTGGGCTGAAGAGAATGATACAAACTTAATTTTCTACCTGCTTCTGTCTGCCATATATTAAAGTCTCTGATTTACATCATGGTTCGGGCTTTGCTTCTTCCCTCAGTGTTGGCAATCCTTTTAGCTTCCGGTTAAAACTCATTGCTCCACTCAGTCACCTGACAAACCCTAAATCCCACTAACCCAGCCCTCCACCTTGCTCCGCCCCCTGCCCAGGGCTGTGTGTGTACACAGGAAGACAACACTGAACAACATATATAATCCAATGGGCCCCACATCCTTTAGCTTCTGTAAATGAATGTGTTGTGTCTGCTTCTTCTTTTCTTAGATCTAAATGCATTCATCAGTGCCTCTTCCAGAGAACTTACTGTAAAAACATCAGTGAGCAGTATAGATTATAGTAAATACTCCTTGTGTGAGATGGAGAAAGTATACACTTCAGAGTAAACAAATGAAAATTAATATCAAATTTGTATTTTTCAATGCCCATTCTCATCTGTACTTCTATTGATTTTATTTAACTCTTCCTTGCTCTTTACTCAGCATTCAGTCCAGTCTGCTCCATTTCTTTTCTCTCTTCTGTTGTATTTGGTCTCCCTTCAATTATGGAAAGCAATTGAGGTTTGCTCGCATCTTCTACCCACAAGCTTGCATACCCAAACCCATCTTGATATAGAGAGAAACAAGGGGGCCTGTGAATGATAAGGTTTTCCCCATAAGAAATAAATAAACATACTTCTTCTCACACGTAAGGGTTATTTTCAAACAAAATTCTTGTGAATAACGTGCATTCCATCAGATTATAAGCAATAGAATTCTTGTGTCACCCAGCTCTTGATGAAACCTGGTACTAAAGATGATGGCATGGCATTTGTTTCCTTTTGTATAAAACAAATGGGATGGGCTGCTGATTCCTAGGATCCTTTAAGTGCTGTCATTTTATAATTCTGTGAATTAGAGAACCAAGTTCATTTCCACAGAGCAATAACAGCTCATTCATTCATAAATACATTTATTGAAAACGCACTCTTCATGTAAAATTTGAGAGCTTGCAAAGCAATTTACATATATTATCTAATTTAGTACTCCTAAAAAAATCCATGAGTTCAGTGTGATAATTATTATTATCTCACCTTACATATGGAAAACATGACTCAGGTGTTCAGGTTAAGATCGTCTACAGAAATTGTAGTATGGAATTCCCTCTTACCCAATACCCTTCGAATTGAGCAAACAAGAATACAAGAAAAGAAAAATAAATAAAATTGTCACAATGTCTAAGCAAAGTAAAGGGAATAATCCAGTGCAATGGACTCAAAACTGGTAAATAAAGAAAGAAACAGAAAATACTGCTGTGACATAGCGAGTAAAGCTGGACTTCTAACTTTTCCCCACCCACCAGAAAGCATATCCTGGGATTTGTCTCTAATCCCCAAACATCTGGAGGAAAACAAATGGAATGAGTAACATTGTCCTTTCCTTTGTCTGCCTAAGGAGTAAGAAAAATGGCCTGGGGCAGGAGTGGGGGCCTAGACCACTGAAAGGAGAAAGATTATGGAGGTGGTGAACTTTCTCTGAGGGCAGCAAGAGCTTCGTCCTACTCAGTGGATTGGGGAAATAATATAAAAATAGAGACTATCTCCTCAGAGGAAGAGTAAACACCTGTAAGCAGATGGAGTGAGTCTGATTATGGATATTTCACAAAATGTAGGAAGAAGGAATAGATCTCCAGTATTTTAACGATGACTAAACGTTACCCTCGCTGAGCTCTCTCCTTCCTGTCACTGTCCCATTAGGCCACAGAAATCGGGCAGAATAAAGAATACTCAATCTTCAAACTTCAACTCAAGGGGAAAACAAAATGTTCCCTGCCATGGTGGGAAGAGAGTCAGGTGTCACCTATGCTGTATATCACAGCAAGAGAATGTCAGGACAGAGCCACCCATGCAGAGCGAGAAGCAAAGAAATGACATGGCAACATTAGAGCATACTAAAAAAAAAAAAAATAAAAAGGAAAGAAAGAAAAGAAGGAGAAAGCAAACAAGCAGGGGACTATAGCATGCAAGAGCAATACCTCCAACCTAAAAAGAAATACAAATTGAAGAACAGAACTAAATTATTCACAATCATTTTACTCTACAGAACAACTTGATATGAACGTGAAGTCAGTAACATAAGAGTTCAAGGATAAGGTGTTAAATCAATAGAATGAGATTATTAGGGACAAGAGGAAACCAACTGAGGCTCCAAGTAGCATTAATAGGAATAAAGAGCCCATAGATAACTTAGGAACAGCAAAAAATGAAACAAAACAAAACAAAATAGATAATGCATGCTAGAAAAAGTATAGATGAAAGTCTTGACAAGCACGTGAATGCAGATGAAACAGAATGATGAAAGGAGTCAAGGAAGATTACTATAAAGATAGCTAAGGGGAAAAAGAAGATTTATTCAAAGATAGAACTATAGATATGTACATATATATATATACATGATTTATTCAAATATGTAACACAATATAGCTTAATTTAATATAACACAATAAGAACAAATCCTTTTTGAGTTGACTAGGCATGATACACTTTTTCAGAGGTTTACATGTATTAGTATTAATTTTTCATAAGAGTATGAAGTCAATACTGTTAGTATTTCCAATTTATACATGGGGAAATTAGGACATAGTTAAATAACTTGCTCAATACCACAGAGATAGTATATATGACAGAACTGAGATTCAAAAGAGCAGAATTATGCTATTCTGCCTCTGAATAGAAAAATTTTCCTGGTTGAGTAAATAAATAAATTTGAAGTTCAAAAGACAATGTGTTACAAGCAGCGGCATCATTTTACTTTCCCACCAGCAATGTGTGAGGGTTCCCATTTCTCCACATCTCCTCAATACTTATTACTGTCTGCTTTGTTTTTGATTACAGGATTCCACTTATAAGATATATATATTTAGAACAGACAAATTCATAGAGACAGAGAGTAGATTAGAGGTCACCAGATTGGAGCAGAGGGCATAGGGAGTCATTGCTTAGTGGTTACAGAATTTCTCTTTAGGGTGATGAAAAAGTTTGGAAATGGTAAGTGGTGATCGTTGCACAGTCTTTTTATTTTTATTTTTTTGAGGAAGATTAGCTCTGAGCTAACTACTGCCAGTCCTCCTCTTTTTGCTGAGGAAGCCTGGCCCTGAGCTAACATCATGCCCATCTTCCTCTACTTTATATGTGGGATGCCTACCACAGCGTGGAGTGCCAAGAGGTGCCATGTCTGCACCCAGGATCTGAACCCGCGAACCCCGGGCTGCCGAGAAGTGGAACGTGCGCCCTTAACCGCTGCGCCACCTGGCTGGCCCCCATTGCACAATCTTGTGAATGTAATTAAAGGTACTGAGTTGTCCGCTTAAAAATGCCAAATTTTATGTTACATATTTTACCACAATAAAAAAAAATAGACAATGTGTTCCAGGATAATTCGGTACAGAATAGTGAACACCAAGACATATCCTAGTTAAGCTATTAAACCTTAAGATAAAGAAAGAAACTACCCAATTTTCCAGACACAAGAACATCCTCCACAAGGAGAAGGAAAAAAGTCAGGCTGGCCTCAAACTTCTCTACAGCAACATTCGGTTTGGGGAGACACTGAAATAGTGTCTAAAAGAATTAGTGGGAAGAAAGCATAGCTCAAGAATATCCCGGGATATAAAGCTAACAAACAATTGTCCTCAAGAATAAATGTGCTCAGAATAAATACAACTTCCATGAGATCTTGAAAAAATACTGAATCACGAAATCCAACTAATTAAGAGTGAATAAAAATAAAAGATTCATGAATGCAGAGCTCACAGTATAAGGATTGATGATGGGTAGAGATTCTACAGATAGATATATACAGATAGAACTAACAATAAACAACTCAAGCAATTACAGTTATAGATCAGGATGTGAAGGTTATAAACCAGGCAGTGTAACAACAGCAGCCACCAACAATTAAAGCTGAGAAATCGAGAGAGAGAGAGGGAAGTTTCGAGGAAGTGCGAGAACGCTATGCTGTTTCTCACAGCGTGGAGCCATTAAATAGTGTCTAAAATTGAAATAAATAGTTAAAAAACAACATAATTACTGCAAACTCTTAATGTTTTCTTCACAATCTGTATTCTTGTTGTTATTGGTTTTGTTTTGTTTTGTTTTGTTTTGGTGAGGAAGATTGGCCCTGAGCTAACATCTGTTTCCAATCTTCCTCTTTTTGCTTGAGGAAGATTGGCCCTGAGCTAACATCAGGGCCAGTCTTCCTCTATTTTTTATGTGGGAAACCGCCACAGCATGGCTTGACGAGTGGTGTGTAGGTCCACACCCAGGATCTGAACCTGTGAACCCCAGGCCGCAGAAGCGGAGCATGTGAGCTCAGCCACTATGCCACCGGGTCAGCCCCTACACAGTCTATATTCTTAACTTCATAGGAGTCTTTTCACAACCATCTCATGGTGAAGAAACCTTTGAAGGTCTAGGTTTGCTTTAATTCTGTTTTAATTTCCTTTTTTCTTCTAACTACAAGTGAAAATAAATATGATGTACAAATTTTAGAATAGTGTATAATATTTTATCCCACATTTGATAGTATTTATTTCTACTTGTTCTTCTGTCCATCCAACCATCTGTCATCCATCCCTTTGTCTCTGTATTTATCGTAAGATATTTACAATGATGTTTGCCGTAAGTTAATGATAGCTATTTCTGGGTGGTGAAACTTGGGATTTTTTTTTTTTTAACTTGGATCTTTGTATTTTTTTTTCTTGCATTTCTTGAATTCTTCAAAATGAATATGTATCACTTTCACTATAACAATAATGTGATCTTTCTTTAAAAAAAACGACAAAGCAAATATGTCCATATGTTTACAGTAGTTAATCCTGGATAGTGGAGCTATGGATGTTTATTATTTTATTCTTTGTAGGCTTCTTTATTTTCTGTATTTTTAATTTATTAAAATTTAAAAAGCTTAAAAGAGAAAAAATAAGATGCCAAAGGGCTTGTCCTAAGTTGCGTAGTTAGAAAGTGGTGGAGACCTGATGCAAGCCTTGATGCTGGAGGACAGAGAATTATGAAATGGGGGGAATTATGAAATGGGTGGGGGGTGTGACACGGGCGAAAACAGGAAGCAGCATTGAAAAACCACTGTGGGTGGACGTGATCCCTGTTAAATCTGATTTTCCCCTGGTGGGTGGGGGGCGAGATTTCAGTTGTTGAGTTAACCTGTCATGAATCGAATGCCCAAAGTTTTGTAGAAATCCTGAAACCATAGGCTGTGAGAGCTGGAAGGAATCTGGAGATCGTTCCATCCAACCTGCACATTTAACTGAGGAGGGACTGCAGGTGCCGGATGCTATTTCATACAGTCATAGCTTTAGAGCTGGCAAATGCTTTGGAGGCAATCTAGTGCGATCCTGAATGTGCACTGGGCTTGATGCTTTGTGTTAGCTCTGCATGAACTAAGTCAGTCTTCAAGTCCAGATCAGTCCCGGGAGACTGCTCTGTGGTCATGGGGCAGGTGCTTGATTCAGATTCAACAGATTTTTAATTCATGCTTTCCCTGTGCTTGTAACTGTGCCAGCTTGGTCCTCTTTTCCTCCCACTGCCTATTTACGTGAGACTTATCATGAGGGTAAGTGACATGCGTTGGGTCACTTAGCGTAGTTGTAGTAGGTTGAGTAATGGTCCCCCAAGATATGTCCGCGTTCTAAGTCCCAGAACCTGTGAATGTGATCCTATTTGGAATTTGTAGATGTAATTAAGTGAAGGATCTCAAGATGAGATCATCCTGGATTTAGGGTGGGTCTAAATCCAAGGATAGGTATTTTTATAAGAGAAAGGCAGAGGGAGATTTGAAACACAGAAACACAGAGGAAAAGGCCACGTGAAGATGGAGGCAGAGACTGGAGTGATGCGGCCATCAGAAGCTGGAAGAGAAAAGGAAGGATTCTCCTCGGAGCCTTTAGAGAGAATACAGCCCTGCTGACTCACCTTGATTTCTGACTTCTGGGCTCTAGAACTATGAGAGAAAAAATTTCTGTCATCTGAAACCACCAAGTTTGTGGTAATGTGTTATGACAGCCCTTGGCATCTCATATCTGTGGTTAGGAAATGGTGGAAAAGGGCTCCACGCCAAGGTTTCTGATGCAAGATTGGTTCCCTGTCCATCTCAGAGCCCTTCTCGCCCAATGGCCTGTGAGTACGAAGCAGCCACCTGATGTGGGGCCAGACTCCCCTGTAGTCACACTGGCTGGATAGTGCTCTGGGTCTCCCACACACACTCCAGGTGGTCCCTGTCACCTGTCCTCCTCAGTTCTGCTCACTCCCTGCCCAGCCTCAGAGCAGGTTTGGGGTCCTTGGAGCAGGAGGGAGAATTGGGCAGGGACAGCGGCACCAGCATCTCCTGCCTGAGCTTTTGCTTGAATCTCTGAGCTGATTTACAAGTACCTGTTTGCAGTCACTTGCTCTGCTACCCACCCACCTTACATCCCGTTGGTCCTGAGGTGTTACTTGTTGATACGCAGCCTGTACCACAGGGGCATAAAGCCTGGAAACTACATTTCCCAGACTCCTTCGCCTGTGGGGTCCCAGTTAGATTCCACCAGTGAGAGATCTGGGAGGCATTAGAGCTGGGGAGGCCACAGGTCTCCAGCAGCTGAGGGCATGTGTAGGGGTGTCGGCAGTCGGCAGACATTGGATGCTGTGTTTGTTGAGCATCCTCTCTGGGGCCATAGGTAGCCAGAACTGTAGACTAGTGTTCTTGTGATCCCTATGGTTAGGGCATTCCCCCAACTTCCCAATGGTTGTGTCAAGGTTCAAGTCGTACAAAAACTCTACCTGCTGGAAATATCCAGCTTGGATCTTGATTTTCTGCTGGGGCCATTGATCTTTGTGAAATGAATGTTTGATCACGTCTCAGTTCTTCTTAAAAATATCCTTCTGTTCCCACTGGACTGTCAGCTCCTTAGCCTGGCCATCAAGGACTCGGCTTTGTCCTTGACCCACACATCCCCACACACCAGTCAGACCAAGATATTAAAGGATTCTGGAACTCGGTTGTGTGACATCCGCCAGGCTTTTCTCTCTCTGTTCCCTCTGGCTGAAGTGATTGTTCCCTTTCTCTGCCTGGACTAATCCTACATGTCATTTTAAGAACCAACACAAACGTCACCTCTAAACCTTCCAGAGTGATTCGCTCCTCTTTCGTGTCCCCAGACCCATGTTGCAATTGGTTCTCTGGGAGGCAGGATCAGAGAGGGAGGCTCGTGTTTGTTAGGATGTTTATTAGGAAGTGCCTCTGGGGTGCAGCTGTGGGAGGAGGAGCAGGTGGAGGGAGAACTTGAGCTGCCATGAAGACCTGACGACATCCTTGGCCAACCCCAAGGGGAGCTCTGGAGCGAAAATGGCCTCTCACAGTCTGCAGGGGTGTTGCACCCTGCCTCTGTCAATCATTGGAGTTTGGTACCCCAGAAGGGCACGTCTTGGATGAAGCCACTCTGTGCAGCTGAGACAATCCGTGGAGGGGCTGACAGCTGAAGGCTGTGTAACCAAGTGTCTCAGTAGCTGGAGCCACGAGACCTTCCTTAAAGAGGGATATGGGCAGTGTGCCACGAGGTCCACCATACCCGTCTAGACCATGAAGTCCTCAAGAGAACAACATGTTTATGTTTAGCTCTGCATCCCTGGTACCGTGTGCATAATGCTTACTCAGTGAACCTTTGATGGACGTGGATGAATACACAAGTGAACTAATGAATGAATGAATGTAAAGGCATGGAGGGGATTGCAGCCCAAGCAAGTAGAAATTACTTAAAGTAGTTGAGAAGTTTGGCTCACATCTGTTGTCTAGGCTTTTGGCTCTTGGTCTTAATATATCATTTTTGGTCAAGACGGGAAAAACAGGGCAGAACTTACCCCTTGATGTAGGTGGTGAAGGAAAAACTCAGAAAAACCTGAGAAGTGGGTAAAGAATCAGAGCCACGTGTTTAGAGTGAGATAGGGCACCATGGAGAGCACAGGGCTCAGCAACTCTACTCTGGATGCTCAGAGTCCAGGGTAAAAATAAACCTTAAGATCCTTTGGGAATCCAGTGTCTTGCAGCTTCCCATAAAAATCCCCATGAGGGCAGCACCGAAGGCCGTAGTGAGTAAGACAGGCAACCCTTTGACAGAATCTGGGAGAAATGTCACCCAACTCTAAGGCTCATTGGAATGATCAAGAAACAGATTAAATCAGCCACCTGTGCTGTGCCCCCTAAAAGTGACATGTGGCTTTAATTCCCTGATGCTCTAGGAGAAGACAAAGGTCTGCACAAGCCTAAAAATGGGGCAGACATCCCTTTACAGCATGAACAAGACTTTCTGAGGCACTCAAAGTTCTATTGTTTCCCTCCCACCTTTTCTTTTTACATCTTGCTGGAGGCTGAAACTCACAAATACAACGCAAAAATTAGCAGAGAAATTGTGGCGGCACGTTGCATCTTGGAAGGTGTAGTTTTCACAAGTCGAGTGCTATAGGTGGGCTGGGAGGAAAGCTTCTGTGGATGGTGGATTTTCATGTACTCCATCTGTTCATAGTGTCAGAGAACCAGACAGTGAGCATAGGAGACGATCCAGCTACCATCCTTCTGAATCTAATCATTCTTAGTAATAATAATAGCTAGCATTTATTGATAGCTTAGTACTTGCCAGGTACTCTTCTAAGGCAGGGGTCTGCAAACTACAGCCCGTGGGATGCCTTTGCTGCTGTTTTTGTCAAGTTTTATTGGAACACAGCCTCATTGATTTGTTTATCTATCATCTGTGGAGCTGTCACGCTGCAACAGTAGAGTTGAGTAATTGCGACAAAGACTGTAGGACCTGCAAAGCCTAAAATATTCATTATCCAGCCCATTTTGGGGAAGAGTTTGTCAGCCTCTCTTCTGAGCCATCACACATATTAACTCAGTTCATCCTCATGGTGATCCTAGGAGGCTGGTATTTTTATTATCCCCATTTTGCAGATTGGGAAACAGAGACGTGGAGATGCTGAGTGGTTTGCCCAAGGAGGCACTGTAGGAACTGGCAGAGCTAGGACTTGACTGCGGGCAGTCTGACTGGAGAGCCTGCCTCTCTGCCGCCATGCTGTGCTCCCAAGTACAAACCCATACGATCAAAGAATCTTCCATGTGTTAGGAATCAGGGTGCGAGATGTGCCTATCTACCTGCTTCCCAGGTGTGTGTCCAGGAAGAGGATCTGACACCAAGGGACCAGCCTGCTCTCCTGGTTCTATTAGCAAAGCGTGAGAAGCTCGGGTCTATGTTGTTTAGAAGGGAATAGATTGAGACTCAAAAAATTTAGTCACAGCCTCATGATCTATACCATAAAAATGATGTGGTATCAGCAATGCATGGGCCCAGAAACTATACCATCCCTAGATTCTTCCTGGGGAAATAATCACTGAAAAGCTACTTCAGAGTGTCCAAAGATGAGCTGAAAATCAAGAACTCAAAATGAGGAAATCACAGGATAAAAAGTTAGTTAGCTTCCCTGGAGGGGACCTACAGAAGCCCTATTCAACTCGTTCCAAAGCTCTCGAGGAGAGTTTTCATCTCAGCAAACTGTCTCTGATTAAGTCTCTTGACTGTTTTGTTCGCAGCTGTGTTCCCAGGGCCTACGACAGTGCCTGGTGCCCAACAGGAGCTCAGTATACATTAGCCTGTAGAACAAACTGGCTTCATCAAGGAGCAGGCAGGCCTGTGGAAGAGATGCTCGTGCCTTTCCCAGTGGCATCTGGGTATAGCTTCAATGCAAACACGTCCACCATAAACTGTAATCCCTCATTAAGCCTCTCCTTCAGGAAAAGTTTGCCAACTGCAGCCACAAGCCCAATTAAATGCCAGAACTCTGTAGAAAGCACTAACCCACGCCAGGAAATGTGGCTTTTAGGAAATACCTCAAGATGTTCTTGTGGTTGTTTTTCTCTGGTGGGTGTTTTTCTCCCCTCCCTTCTACTTTTCTGTTTTTTTCCCCTAGACATCATTTTATAAGGAAAAACAATTAATACGACACCACATCTCCAAATCTGATGGTTAGTCATCCCTACCGAAATCCTCCTAAGTGACTGCCTCTGGCACCTATGGGCGGGGAGCACACTAGGCTCTAGGAAGCTTGGTAGGGGTTGAACTGTATCCGCCCCTCAAAGTCACATGTTGAAGTCCTAACTCCTCCTACCCCAGAATGTGACCTCGTTTGGAAATAGGGACGTTGCAGATGTAATTAGTTAAGATGAGGCCATACTGGATTAGGTGGGCCTCTGTCCAATATGGCTGGTGTCTTTATAGACGGGGGAAATTTGGGGACAGACATACACACAGGGAGAAGACCACGTGAATCTAAAGGCAGAGCTCAGGGTGATGCTTCTACAAGGCAAGGATGGCCAAAGATTGCTGGCAAATCAGAAGCTAGGGGAGAGGTGTGGAACAGAGTCTCGCTCCCAGCCCTCAGAGGGAGCCAACTCTGCTGACACCTCGATCTCCGACTTCTAGTCTCCAGAACCGTGAGACAATCAATTTCTGTTGTTTGAGCCACTCGGTTTGTGGTACCCTGTTACTGCAGTTCTCGCAAATGAATACAAAGATCATTGTCTACTTGACAGCTTCTAGTCCTAGAGGGCCCTTCACTTCATTGTTTCATCTCGTTCTGCTCTGTCTTCCCATCTGTGTCCAGGTCCCAGCGTGGAGCTGGGCGGAGCTGACAGGGTCATTCTCTTTGGTGGCGTGGAGTATAGAATCCACTGGACTGGATGGGGGTGGACAGCAGAAGGAGGAAGGGTAGCCAGGGGAGGGGGCATTTGCATTGTGTTCAAGGAGTCCAAAGTGGATTTTGGTAGAAAAAGTGGGACAAAGGAAGAGGACTGGGGCTAGGTACTGAAATAGGAAGTCAGACTTGCAGTTGACAGGACTGGAAGCAGGTTGACAAGTGAAGGATGAGCAGAGAAGTGTGAGCAGTTCAGGACGAAGGCCATGCAGAATGTCAGGGCGTTCCGGGGTTTGATTTCAAGAGGCCCCAGTCGACAGCCGTGGGGACATCCTGATGGCTTCAAGGACTCGGGTAGGACTGGGAGATTCTATATGTCTATTTCTGTGAGTCATCCGTTCTCCCCACGCATCCTCCTCTTCCTGCCTTGTAACGCGTAGAGGCGGCTGCGGTCACGGCAGCGAATGCCCCTCCCAGGCTGGTCCACAGGGGTGGTGCTCGGAGGCCTCTCCGGAGGTGGGAGCGGGATGGCAGTTTCAGGTGAGGCGGTGGACGGCAGTGGTCAAGAGCGTAGTTGGTGACCTCAGGTGACCTGTCCTTTCATGGGAAATGTAGGGAACATGCAGTAGACTGGAGCTGGCGTAAGTTCCCTGGGTTATCCTGGTCCACCCGAATAGGCTGAGGCCCTTGGAACCTGTTTCCAAAAAAAGCATTTCTCAAACTTGAGCCTATATCAGCATCACCTGGAGGGCTTGGGCGGGCACAGGTGGCTGGGCCCAGCCTCAGAGGTTCTGATTCAGTAGGTCTGGCTGGGGCCCGAGAACTTGCTTTTCTACGTTTCCAGTTGATGCTGATGCAACTGGTTGGGGGACCACATTTGGAGAACTGCTGGCAAAGAGAGATGCTCCTTGGGGGGAACTGTGGGGAGCCGTGGCTTCCTGGTGCCTCCTGGGGTCATTCCATGCATGGAAATTGGCACTGGGTTCTACCTGAGCCTGCTGGATTGTAGGCCAACTATCTTACTCTCTGTTGTAGTCAGAGATCTACAAGAGGACTCAGAGATGCTGCACTGCTGCTGATGACCATGGTAGCTCACATTTACAGAGCTCTTATGATGTGCCAAGCCCTATTGTAAGCACTTAACATGTATACACACATTTAGTTCCCATAACAAACCTGCAAGGCAGGTGCTACCATTACCATCATCACTCTCATTTTACAGATAAAGAAACTGTGACTCAGAGAGGTTAAGCAACTTGCCTAAGGTCACACGGCTGGTGGCTGACAGAGCTAGGATTGGATCTGGCAGTCTGAATCCAGAGTTCATGCTCTCATTCATTATTTCACTGACCCTGCAGGACAAAGGAGGTGATAAATGACTCTAGTGATACCGACCAAGTCATTTGGCCTCTCTTTGCCCTCATTCTCACCTCAAAAAAGGAAATAGCTTTTTTTTCACCTTAGATGAAATAAATACCTTTACATTAAAAAAAAAATGCTGTCAGAATTAATTGGATAACAGCTGTCAAATTCTTGTAGCTCCTTAGAGGATGGTAAAAGAGGAGGAATAATTATTGTGCTGTTTTCTATGCAGACCCGGTACATCTGCGGGAGTCAATAAGTGTCTAATGATATTCTTGGTAATTGGCAATGATTGAACGGGGACGGCTCATGTCAGAGGGGGGCCTTGCTGAGGTTGGGCAGCAGAGAGGGGCTTCGCGTTTGATGGTCAGTGGCCAGAGAGAGGTGGGTAGGGTGTGGCCCTGGGGAGGAGGGAGCCTCTTCAAGCAGGTTGGCATCTTGCCAGCCCTGGATGGATAGCGGGGGCAGCACCACCTGGGGATTGCACCGAGTTCGTGAACCCCTGGCCCGTCAGAGCTGGCGGGTAGGGAGCAGCCGATCCAAGAATTCTCAAGGTGTGGCCCGCTGATCAGCTGCATCAGCTTCAGGTGGAAACTTGGTAAAAGTGCAAATTCTAACCCACTGGGGGTGGGATCCTGAAGTCTTTCAACAAGCTTTCCAGGTGATTCTCATGAATGCTACAATTTGGGAACCACTGTTGTAGAGGGAAATAGCGCTGACCTTGGAATCAGACATACCTAAGTTTGAGTTCTGGTATTGCCACCATCTGGCTGTGTGACTTTGGGCAAGTCACTGTATGTCTCTGGATATCAAGTTCCTCATCCCATATCTACGGGGTGGGAAGTTAGAATGGTGGTCTGTAAGGTACTTGCTCTGTATCGACAATTCCTTCTAGTCCCTCCACGGGTTAGAGGCTGTCTTACTTCTTGGCTTTGAAATAGGCTATTTCATCTGCTGGGGACATTCTCTCTGCTCCTTCTTCACCTGTCTGACACCTGTATGACCTCAGGCCTCAGCGTGGAGTTTATTGGCTCCAGCACATTGTTGTTTTTTCTTTCTTTTTATACTTCCTCCCCTAAATCAAGTCCTGGTTAGATCTCTCTCTGGGTACCCGCCCTATCCTAGAACTTTCCAAAATCCTCAAAACTGCCTTTTCCTGTCTGCAGTCTCCACAAAGACAAAAGCTCTGTTGTGCTGATGCTGTTTTCCTAGAGTGTCGGACACATAGTAGGTGTGCAAATACTGCTTAAGGTTAGAACCAATTTCATTCAATTTATAAAATGCTTGGTTCTAGTGGATTTATGAGGAAGCTGGTGGAAGGGTTAGCTTTCATGCTTGGAGCCACAGGAAGGAAACTGAGGCGCAGAGGTACTTGGTGACTTGGGGATGCAGTGGCAGGGGGAGCAAGAGGAGAAAGTTAGGCCCTGGTGGCTGAGGATTTGAGGGGAGGGTGCTGTGGGATTGGGGGACAGACAAGCTTTAGCACATCTCCATGGGGCTGAGGGGCCCATCTGATATCGGCACCGGATGGTGTGATGCCCTCACCTCCCCCAACCACAATGGGGTCTGCTGATGAAGAAGAAACAATGTGAAGGCGTCTAGCCAGCACTCACGGTGAAAGTCTATCCTAGCACCACCAGGGCAGGCGTCCTGCAAAGCTCAGAGTAGCTCTCAACCTTTATGTATTTGCGTATTTACTTATTCATTACAGGCAGGGTTAAGGACCTCTTTGAGAAACAGATGGACACTCTCTCCAGAAAAAACCCACAAAAACACAAACCTCCCCCCGTTGACCTTGCCACTCAGTGGATGCGTGATCAGGTTGCTTTTAGAGTCAGACCCCGTTGTTATGGGGGAGATAAAAGTGTCAGGTAAGGGGAAGGTAGACTTCCATACTCAACATCACTCCAAGCCCTGGTATTTTAAAGCTTGGGAAATAATAGCAATGACCCAATTTAGGAATGTGAAGGCAAGGCAGCGCTATTTTCACAGGCTTAGTCATCTCTTCACTCTGTTTTCCCCCCTTTTCCGTTTGTGTCTTTTCCCATTGCAAATATACGAGGTAATAATCTAGTATTTTCCATGGAGCATGGCAAACACGCTCTATATAAGACACAGTCGAACATTCTGTGAGTGTAATTGGAGCATAAATGTAACTAATCAAAATATTATCATGCCAGCGGATGTGTGAAGAGTTTGGAGATTTAAAAAAATATATATATTTTAGTTCCATGTCATTTCAGTTTAGAGATTTAGAGCTGCAGAAGTGAAGGACTCAGCCCAATGAATGTCTGGAACAATTTGGGGTCTGACGATGCTCCCAGCAGCCCTGTTGTTCTCTTCACTCTTAATATGGCAGCAGCCTGACAACTGGTTTCATTTTTGTTCTTTCCTCCCACTCTTGACCCGTCTCCTTACCTGCACCAGCTGCCCAGGGCAAGGCCAGCTAACCCCAGGGAATGTGCGATCACTCCTTGCCACCAAATACAACACGCCCACTTGTGATATGGAGCCTAAGAGCTAAATGATGATAGAATTTCCTGGGTTTGAATCTTGGCTCTGCTACTAGCTGTGGGGTCTTGGGAAAGTTACCTAAGCTCTCTGTGCCTGAGTTTTCTCGTTTGTAAAAGAAGGATGATAATAATGACTACCTCATAGGGTTGATATTAGAATTAAATGAATGAATATTAGTAAAATGTGATGATATGTGTTTGCTGTTGTTATTATTAATGAGCAGGTGTTACTACAGGGAAAGGAATTTTTGTGGGAACATAAAAATCACTGTGTTGTTTCTTCAAGACAAGAGCCAAGGAAAAAGGCCTCTACTCCTTCATTCCTTCTCCAGAAAGAGCCTACATAGAAAATCCAAGCCAGTCCTGGCGTCTAACTCACAGTAACTAGTTATGTGACTGTAAAGCCTCGGAACTCTAGGCTTCTCTAGCTGGAGGGAACTTTAGAAACCCACCAGCATACCTGTCTGACAGGTGAAGACGTGGAGAGGCAATGCCTCGCTCACAGAGGTGCCGTGTGACTAAACCGGTGCACAGGAAGGGGACAGTGGCATTGCCTGCCCTTCAGTTCCGTCTTGACCTTGCCAGAAGGGTTGTGATGTTCCCCACTTTGAAGAGCACCTGCAAGCCCTTGTGTTCCACCGGTTCTGTAGCCGAGTTCTGGCTCCGTCGTGTGTTGAGTTTCATTGTTTTTCCCAGCATTTATTTTTCCTCCTGAGAAGTTATGTTATGCTGAGGTGTTGCGGGAGATGAGTTATGAAGTTATGAAGCGGAGACCCAGGTCCCCGTGTGCCTCACGACGTTCACCTGGGTCTGTTTTCATCACAACATTATCATAAGGTCCAAAAGGAGAATGCGGTGTGAAACTTTTGTTTTGGTTTGGGGAGTGAAAGGGGTGGGCATCCTTAAGGGGTTGAGCATGGGTTAAATTTTACTTGGCTTTGTGTCCATCATCTTTCTCCTCTCCTCCCCTCTCTGCCTTTCTCCCTCCTCTCCTCCTCTTTTTTCTGTCTACTCTGATGCTTTCTCCTTCTTCCTTTACTTCTCCCTTGACCCTGTCTTCCTTCTCTTTCTCCCTCCCACCCCCTGCCCCTTTCATCCTTTTCTCAGGAACGGGAAGGAACGCAGGCGGCCCTGGTACCTGGTCTTTGTGGGGAAAGGCCCCCGTACGGAGCCCCTTCCAGCAGCGCCTTCAAATCCAGTCACCTGGGTTAAATTTCATTTTTAAACTACATTATCCACACCTACATGGATGATCAGATAGCTGTTTCTTGGAGAACTGCCTTAACAAATTTGCATATGAAATGCTTAAACCCCAACTTATTGTTCTGAATGAATGATTACAGAAACAGTTATTACTTGTTCACACAAACTGACTCTGACAAAACCTTCACAACGTTCCACTCCTTTGAAACTTCAGGATATATTTTCCTTGTTTCAAATAGACATTATGTATCCATTAAGCTGTAAATAATCTCTCCTCCCCATTCCTGGTGTATTAGAAAAGAAGCAAATTTCTTTCCTTTTTTTTCGACACATGATAATTAGATTGCTTTCATTGATAACATGGATGATGTTGAATGGTATGTTTGTTACTGTGGCTATTGGTAAATTGTTAGGTTTATGACTGGCTGAATGATTATTGGTTTTCATGACACTACTAATAGAACTCTGCGCTTCTCTTCCACATTTATTTTCTTACTTCATAGTGTCTTTTGACGTTTTTGTGCCCCTGGCCCATTTATTGAGACCAGACAGCTAAACGTCATCATTCTGGACTTTTAAATTAGGCCTTGTCCAGCTATAACAGAGGTGTGGATAGAGTCAGCGATGCAGGAATAACTGTTCTCTGAGACTTAGTGAAAGCCACAAAAACTAAGTGGCTTTCAAGTACAGTCATGACTTACACCATATAACGATGTTTCAGTCAACAATGGACCACATACACAGTGGTGATCCCATAAGACTAGTACCCTATAGTCTAGGTGTGTAGTAGGCTATACCATCCAGGTTTGTGTCCGCGTACTCTATGATGTTCACACAACAACGAAACTGCCTAATGACGCATTTCTCAGAATGCATCCCCTCTGTCAAGCGACCAATGACTGTGGTTTAGTGAGGGACCGTGTCTGGGCTGGGCAGTGTGGATTTCAGGAATGGCATCATCAGAGCAAAAACTCAGAAACAGGGAAGTCTGGAGTGTATCTGTTTCCTATGGCTGCTGTAACAAATTACCACAAATTTAGTGGCTAATAATAACACAGAATTTTTAGTCTTCCAGTTCTAGAGGTCAGGCGTCCTAAATGGGTCGCACTGGGCTAAAATCAAGGTGTTGGCAGGGCTGTGTTCCTTCCTGGAGGCTCTGGGGGACAGTCTGTTTTCTTGCCTTTTCTACTTTCTAGAGGCCACCTGCATTTCTTGGTTCATGGTTCCTTCCTCCAGCCTCAAAGCCAGCTGCAGAGCATCGTCAAATCCCTCTCTGATCCTGCCTCTTCTGCCTCTCTCGTCCAGAATAATCCCCACCATCTCACAGTCATCTGATTAGCAACCTTAATTTCATCTGCAACTTCAATTCCTCTTTGCCGTGTAAGATGGTGTATCCACAGGTTCTGGAGAGTCGAACGTGGACTTCTTCGGGAGGCCCTTGTTCCGTTTACCGTGGAGTAGATGAGGACTGTGCAGGCAACAGACTTGCCCTCTCTCTTCCTCGGTGTCCCGTGCTTTAAAACAGGGATAGCATGGCGCCACCCCATTGGGATGCTAAAAGATGCTTAGATCAATGCCCCATATGTACTAAGTTCTCAATAAACATTAATAACATTAAACATGGTATAAATTGCATTGGGCCCACTGTCATCTGCTAGTGGCCATTTATTATGAAATTAACATTTATTGAGCCAAGTCCCATTTTTCATTTAATCTTTACTGAAAACAGACAAACAAAAAAAGTTTGACGTGTAGCTTTCATCAACCCATTTTATAGATGAGGACCTCGAGGCCCAGGGAGTTTTATTGACTTGCTCAAAGTCATACCACTAAGAGATGACAGGAGTGAGACTGAACTTCAGTTTTCTGACTGCAAATCCAGGCCTCGTTCCATGCCATCACAGCTGCCTTGGCTTCCGGCGGCTTTTGGGTCCCTGCCGCCATCCGCTCCCTTCACATAGGTGCTGGCGCTGGAAGCTGGTGAGGGCACCTGTCTACAGGGACAGCTTGGAGCTTTCGGAGCTCCAGGCCCTCAGCTGCCAGTCGCCCGAGCACACTCATGTAATCTTAATGAACAATGTGCAGAGCCATTAAAAACTCAATTAGGGCTTTCTTTTTACTGCCGACGTGAGGCAGTGCAATCCTGAGGGGCTCATGTGTAAACACAATACCTGCCACCTGCTACGGAGAAGCATTTTGCCTCCAAAAAGGGGATCTATGTTGCAGACACATCAATAATGGGGTGCTTATCAGGCATTATTATGCACGACGGGGAAAAAATGCAAAATTTATGGCCAGCCAGAGAGCACTTCCTGGTTTAATTCCACAATTTTCGGTGCTATGTGTAATAACTATGAAGAAACTAGTGCTGTTTTATGTTCCTTCTCACGTTAGTGGATTTTTTTTTAATAAAAAAAGGGGAGAAGGGAAGAGAATGTATTTACAGTCTTCCTCTTTCTTGTTTCTGACTGATCTGGCGTAATGACCGGCTCATTTTTGATCTCCAGGAAACTGACAGCCCCAGGATGATGTTAATTAAGCCAACTTGTTGATCAAAGAGGGCCCCACTGAGCTGCCCATGGATGAGGGCTTCACTTCTGAACAGTCTCTAAAACGTCAGGCCTGTGCTCAGCTGGGAGAAGTGGCTTTCTTCCCTCTGGAGGATGTGGCCAGACCTCTGTAAGGTGGGTTAGATGTGGGGGGGGGCTATAGATGGCTGGATCCCACCCTCTTCTAAGACTCCATGCTTACACTGCTGGATGCTACGGCTTCTTGCTGCTGTGCCTTTGTACATGCTGTTCCCTCTATTTGAAATGCCCTCCCAAATTACCATCAGGCACACTGCCGCAGAAGGAATCCCGAATGAGAAAGAGGATAGCTTACAAATCCTGATGTGTGGCCTTCAGCTACGTACCCCCTAGTATCTATTTACACCACTGATCTACACTAACCTGATGGGGCTGAGGATATTCCTGGGGAAGGGGTGTTAGGAGAGAAAACATGGAGCCCTGTGCAGTTAGGGTATGTGAATACTCAGGTGTGTCCTGCAGACTGAAGGGGGCTTCTTGCAGGGAGTGACTGTGGGGCCATGGATGGAGGAGAAAATCCATCACAAAGGACGATGCTGAGTGGAATTAAGAGCTGAACTCTAGGCGGCAGTGGTGCTGGGTGAGCATGTACCTTGATGGAGGAGAAAAAAAAGCCATGTAAGTTTGCCAAAAGAGTTGTGTCTTGAACCTTGTTGACTTTGGGGCCAAAGCAGTTCTATTGTGTGTTCCCTGAGTGGGTCCCAGAGTAGAGAAATACTAACAAGGACTTGCCCAATCATTGAGATACCGCAGCTGATGGCAAGGGCATATGAGGGATTTGAATGGAAGTGCAGTGAGGAGAAGGGGGTTGGCATCATTAATTAAGGTACCTTGGGGACTTTTGGAAATACATAGGGAGTACTGCCAGAGCTGGAGTTCCTGCAGGTATAGGTATGGGCTAAAAGCTGGTCAGATTCCTCTATCCGGGTTCATAATACGCTGACTGGCTGGTGAGGTTTCCCTTCCATTCATTCTTCAGTTCCAGCCCAGCTTGGCCCACTCCTGGAACACATCGTGACCCACCCTGGCCAAGTTAATCACCCCTGCCTCTGCGTGTTGTACTCATGTCTGTGCTCCACTCCAGGGCTGTCCTTCCAGGCATGCAAGCCTGAATTTGCTGCTCCGTCCACTGTCACTGCTGCCTCTGCACCTCAGAGGCACCTTCCTCTACTCTTGCTACCCTCTCTATAGTGGATTCCGTACAGTCTCTGGTTCCCTGCACCCTGGTTCGTTTCATCACTAGCTTCTGGTTCAGAAACTGGGGTTGGGTGCATCTGCTCAGTGCAGCCCAGATTTTGTGCCTGAGTCTTAGCTACAGAAGAGGCTGGGAAAGAGGGCATCTGCCCTTTTCTGTTTCCACAGATGAAGACGGACTCTGCTTCAAAAATTGGGAGGTTCCCCAAATGTAGGAAGGGGATTCAGATATTGGGTGGCCAGACCATGGGGCGAATTTCTACTGCAGTCATCAGTCTGATTAACCTGGAAGGTGACCCAGGAGCAGCCACATGTGGGGGGTGGAATCTGAGGAACGATGTGTGACCATGATGGTTACACTGGCCAGCAGCCCTGAGGGGTTCCCACGGCTGAGGGGGACCTCCCCCAGGTCTAGCCCCAGACCTTTTTCTTATTTTTGGTCTAAATTGGGAGCCAAATTGTCTGACCCTATATTTTGCTTTTTACACCATATTCCCCTTCGGAGGCTTTGGTGATAACTGGATCTGATATGATGAGGCATCTTCTACACTCACGTAAGAACACTCAGGTTCCCCAGGGCACCTGCCCTTTAAACAGCGTGCACCCGCTGGCTTCTGAATGGGTCTGGCATCCTTATCTCTCTGGTTCAGCAGCTTGGGGGTACCTATAAATATCTGTGATGACAGAATTACGGCCCTCCAAAGATGTCCACATCCTAATTCCTGGAACCTGTGCCTCTGGTACCTTGCGTGACAAAAGGGACTTTGTAGATGTGATTAAATTAGGGATCTTGCCATGGGGAGGTTATCCGGGATTGTCTGGGTGGACCCCATGTATAGGATCCTTGTAAGAGGGAGGCAGGAGGGTGAAAGTCAAATATAAGAGATGTGATGGTGCAACTAGAGGTTGTAGTGATGCCCTTTGAAGATGGAGGGAGGGGCCATGAGCCAAGGAATGCAGGCAGCCACTAAAAGCTGGACAAGGCAAGGAAATGGATTATCTCCTAAAGCCTCTAGAATGAAAGAAACCCTACCGACAACTTGACTTTAGACTTCTGACCTCCACTAAGGGAATAAATTTGCATTGTACTAAGCCCCTGGGTTTATGGTAATTAGTTACAGCAGCCATAGGACACTAATCCAGGATCTAAATGTTCTGTCCCGCAAGCCTCCACCTGCTTGACTGTCGGCCTCTGTCTCCCCTCATAAGGCTCTCCCCAGTCACTCAAGAGAATCCCTGGGGTCCTGTGAGTGCACAGGTATAAGACCAGCTGCTCATGTTGCCCCTTTCTGGAATCCTCATGGAAGCCCACTGCCTGCAAGCCGTTGAAGGAGACCCCACCTTTGCTGCTGTTATGGGTGCCCTTCTCAATGTCTTAGCACCCCTTCCTCTCTTGTGAGGCATGCCAGGTGCTGATGCTGACTTTTCATCCTGTCACTTTCTGTCACTTGGACCTGAAAGCAGCACTGCTCATTCCCCAGTCACATTAAGACGTTCGTGAGCAGGACTCCGTGCTGCTCTACCCTCTGGCCTGCACCCACCTTCCTTTGTGGGCAGGCTGGGTGGGGTGAGGTGAGCAGTTATTATTTTCTTTTATTCTTTTAAATTATCTTGTCTATCTCTCTGAGCCTTGCACCCAAACACTTTCTGTCTAATCTAAAAGCCAGAGCCTGCATATCAAATCACACAAAATGACAATAGGGGCCAGGGTGGTGGTGATGGGGAGCATGGTGTGTGCCCCTAGTCAACCCAGCTCTGGCCCCCCTAAGACGCAAGTTATCTTAACGAAGGTCCAAAATGTTTCTTCCCTTCTCAAGGGTTCATTCTCTGAGTCCATTCTTTCATTCTCTTCTTTCTTTCGGCTTCTTTTTACTCTAGGGCACTGCTCTTAATGATGTCCCTATTTGGAGCATCTTGCAGCCTCGCTTAGTAACTATCATTTCTCATGTTATCTCCTTAAATAAAGGGACTTGGAGGAAGTAGGGCCTCTATGGGGGTGCCGAAAGAATAATGATAATGCTAGCCACAGGAATAAACTTTAAAATTTCAGTGGCTTAATAACCCATAATAGTTTATTCCTTGTTTACTTAAAGTCCAAAATGAGTGTTCCTAGTAGGTGGGTGGCCTTCCTTATGGTCATGGTCATTCAGGGAACTGGGATCTTTTTATTGTGGCTCTGCTCTCAAGCTCTTAGAATCCTGTGCTTTCAGCTGGTGGATGGGAAAAGACAATGGGACAGGAATTCTCCCACCTTAAAGTGCATACAAATCACCTGGGAAACTTGATAAAATGTAGATTCAGATTCAGTAGGCCTGGGGTGGGATCTGAGATTCTGTATTTCTTACAAGGTCCCAGGTGATGCTGAGGCTGCTGGTCCAAGGATCTTCCTTTGAAAGACAGAACAAAGGTGAATGGAGCAGTGGGGGTCAGAGGAGGGTGGAGGGTGGAGGGTTGCAGCCTTTATGGACCAAGCCTGGAAGTGGCACACTTCCTACTCAGGCCCCATTGGCTAGAACCCAGTTGCATGGCCCCACCAAACTGTAAAAATTGGCTGGAGAAGGTAGTCCAGCTATGTGCCCAGCACAAAGAGGACAGGTTTGTTAATCGACCAGCAATTTCTGCTACACAGAGAGTCGATGGAGGGTCATGCACTTTCACCAGCTCCGCCTGGAAATGGCAGCATCATCTGTTAACAATCAATGGAGGCAGCGAGATGGAGGGTGTCCCTAGACTTGCTGGAGTGGGTGGATGTTACCTGGCTCTACCTCCTCAGTGAGTCTGCTCCCTACTGGAGCTAGGATATAAACAAGTGGGAACCTGAGCTGGTGGAAGGGAACCTTCTCGACTCCCTCTGCCGTGGACGGTAAGTAGCCTAGCGTGAACTGGCTGGAGATCAGGAGCTGACATGTCCACAGGACATCATGGGATTCTGAGTGGAGAGAGCCAGGCATCACTTGCTTCTTACCTTCCCTTCCTGGAGGTGTGTTACTCCTCTGTGGCAGGGGCACTCACCTGACCTTTGTGGGGTTTGTGGGTCATCACTTGTCTCTCCAAGGGAAACCTTCTGGAACCTCGTAGGATGTAGGTCATGGATGCTGGCTCAGTCTTCTCTCTGCACCTCAGTTTCCCTCCTGCAGTGGTTCCTTCCTTGCTGTCTCACTGGCAGGTTGTGATGATTAGAGATGACATCTGACAAAGGACATCTCTCCACTTACCCTGTGTTACTGCCAGCCCATAAACTAGGAAACTTTACTCTCTTGGAAACACGAAGGAAGATTCCCCTTTGCGCTGCTTTCTGTGGCCCCTACCCCAGGGGGTGGGTGAGTTTTCTGATTGGTGGAATGGTGAAAGTCTGATAGCCATTGGTTCATGTTTCTCTTTGTCACCTGGCTTCTTGTTGGCTCATTTTTGGGATGAGCCTCACCTTATGGCCCTAACTGGTCATCCCTTGAGGACAGCTGTGGCCCTCTAGGGTGGAGTTGGAAGGAGGGAGCCCATGATCATCCAGCTGCTCTGCATGCTGGTTCAGAGAAGAAAATGTAGAGAGCCTAATTTGGCCTCAAGTTCAAGTTCTTTTCTCTAATCCAGCTTCCTGAATAATAAAGTGGAGATTTTGAACTCTCTCTCCTGTTGTCTATTTTTAAATTTGTTTGGAACCCAGGAGAGATGGGCTATGAATCACTGGTACCCTCCAGAACCCAAGCAAAATACAGATTTCCCAGGACTGATGAACTGGCAACTGTTAGTCTGTTTGGTATTAGGGTGAAAGAATGAGGCTACTTATAGCTGTTGAACTGGCTCATCTAAGTAGTCTTAAGGTTTCATTCTGAATTGAAGGTTTTAGTGGTTAAGATAAGATTTCACAGTAACAGTGGTTTTCTCGGTGGGAATATTCATCCCAGAACCACCTGAATTTACCTACTGTGTTTTATGATGCAATTTATTTCATAGAATCATAAGACTCTAGGTCACAGAGTTCGGCTCTCACAGTTGATTGTGAAATTTCCTTAGACGTCTCCTCAATTCGTCCAGCCTGTTTAGTCACCTACAGTAATGAGGAACTCACTTTGTCACCGGGCAGTCAATCCCATCAGCTCTACTTGTTAGAATGTCCTTTGAACTGAAATGTGCCTCCTGGTGGTTTCCTTCCTAAGTATGCTCTCTTGGTCACCTTTATCAGATAGCTATTGCCACAATAAGGCTGCCTCCCAACCCAAGAGGAAACTCAGTGCTAAACGACAGTCAACATTTACTCTCACTCATGGGTCTGAGCATCGGTTGTGGGTTGGCTTGATCTGTGTTGGGCTTGTTGGCCTTGTGGCTGTGCTTCTAGCTGCCTGGGTGGCATGACTTGGTTCTTCACTATTGGTTGAGCTCTGTTCTCCTCTACATGTGACTATTCTCAATCCTAAGCTGAAAGGGGCAGCAGCCACCTGGGGCGCATTCTTCTAATGAAAGGGGGCAGTAGAGCAAGAGGGCAAGCCCAGCGAGGCAAGCACGTTACAAGCCTCTCCTTGTGTCATTCTGTTAACATCCTGTTGACCAAAGCAAGCGCAGCCCAAGGTCAAGGGAGGGGACATACCCTCTGCCTCTTCTTGTAGGAGCCGCGAAGCCAGAGGCCAAGGACACGGATCCAGGGAGAGATGAAGAACTGGAAACAACCATTAAATCTGTCAAAGCAGCTCCACAGAGGCTCACTTCCTTTCTAGGAGACAGCATTTTCAGTGCTTGAAAATCAGTCATGTTTTCTGCAAATAGTAGTAAGAGCATAAACTTTGAGGTTGGAGAGCATCTGAGTCTCTTCCTTCCCTGTCTGAGTGGCCCAGGGAGAGTCACTCAATCTTTAAATAAAATGAAAATCCTCTATCTCCCAGGGTCATGCTGAAGATTAAATTGAATAATATATAAATAAGATACTTAGCATCACACAGCTCTTCTTTACGTGCTTAGCAAATATTACTTCCCCTCCATTCCAGGCTCAACACCTTCCAGTTGGTTCTTACATTTCTTCAGGGTCTTCTTTGCGTATTTGAACATACTCTACTTTTTATATGTCCTCCTCTGATATATTCCCTGTACTGAATACAAGGCTCCAGGTGGAATATGTTGGAACGACACCTCCGGTATTGTAGAGTTCCTGCTTCCATTGAGACAACCCAAGCTTGAAGGAGGTTATATTTCACCTCATTTCACCCGTGGAGGTTGCAATTCACTACATTTCTGGGTTTTTATTCCATGCTTCCTTCAGGAGCTGCTAGATGTAATGTTGTTTCTGTAAATATTTATAGACTATTTCTACTTTGTAGAAATACTTCATACATGTTACCATCTCTTAATTCTAAAAACTGCCTTGTTGAGTAGGATTTTTTATTCCCAGTTACAGAAGAGTGTGCTCAGCTTGAGAGAGGAGATGTGGCTTCCTCAGGATCAACCAGATCCTTTAGAGTGGCTTGATTTCTGGCCACCGTGTTTATGAGTGTGACTGGTTCTCTGAAGGATTTTCTTTTTCTCTCCTTGTCTCTACTTCCCACCCCCTTTATGGGTCTCCAGGATCCTTCATGATGGTGAACAGCTCAGGGAGGGCCTCTGGCCAGAAGGCCCACCTTCTCCTGCCGACGCTGAAGGAGAATGACACCCACTGCATCGATTTCCATTACTACTTCTCCAGCCGCGACAGGTCCAGCCCGGGGGCCTTGAATGTGTATGTGAAGGTGAACGGCGGGCCCCAGGGGAACCCTGTGTGGAATGTGTCCGGGGTCGTCACCGAGGGCTGGGTGAAGGCAGAGCTTGCCATCAGCACCTTCTGGCCACATTTCTACCAGGTATGGTGTGTTACCAGAGTTTGATTTTTCAAAAAGTAATAATATATCTACATACCTCTTGCCCTGCCTAGAGTTTAGAGTTTAGGTTCAGAAAGGGCTTCATTTACTCACTCACTTGTCCAGCTCATGTTTACTGAGCTTCATCTCTCTCCAGGCCCTGCAGATGCAGAGGCGATCCAACACATCCCTGCCTCCCTGGAGATCATGGTCTGGAGACTGATATATAAATAAACAATTGCAGTACAATAGGATGCATGTGGGCTCCCCAAGGAAAATAAACATTGAAGCCTTTTGTAAAATAATTGCTTACAACAATCTGATGAGGCAGATGCTATTGTTATCCCTATTTTACAGATGAAAAATTGAGGTTCAGATAGATGAGATAATTAGTCAAAGATTACCCCTGGGGAAGAGGGTGTTGGAGGTCAAGGCAATTAGGATGGCCTCTAAGAGGAGATGACAGCTAGGCTGAGTTTTGAAGGATGAATAAATAATTATTGAAAAAGGAAGGGAAAGGCATTGGAGTTGTCAGGGTCATGCCATGGGCTGGGGGAGTGAGTGAGAGATTTTGGCAGAGTTTGGAGACTCTGAGTTCTTTAAGGGTAGGTTGCAAAGGAGACATTTTGGGAGCTAAGTATGCAGGGGCAAGTAGGTCATGGGGTCTTCAGATGCCAGGCTAAGGAGATTAAATTTAGTCTACAGTAGTGCTACTCAAACCATCTGTGATGGAAGACCATTTTGTCCCCCTCAACTCATTGTGGACCGATACTTTCATAAACCACAATAAAAATGTCACAGCAATGCCAAATTGCTCTAACAGTTTCTAAACACCTCTCATCTCATTGTGGACTGATAGCATGCATGGCATAGGCTGCCACGAGCCCACGGAGCACACTTGGAAGAGCACAGCTCCAGATCGTCTTGGCCTGGGATTGTTGAAAGTTTTTTTTTTAAACAATGTTATGAAGGTTAATTTACATATCATAGAATCCATTTATTTTAAGTATGCAATCCAATGATTTTTAATAAGTCTACTGAATTGTGCAATCATCACCGTAAACCAGCTTTACAACATTTTCATCATCTCAATAAGATCCCTTGTGCCTATTTGCAGTTAATTCCCATGCCCAATGTTGGAGGGTTTAAGTAGGAAAGTGACATAGTCAGATCTGCATTTTGGAGAAATTTCTCTACAGTCTGAAGTAGAAGCTGGACCTGAGGGTGCCGAGTTACTGGCCGGAAGATTCTTAGACATCCTTCAGTTCAACGTCCATGGTACAGTTCTTTCAGATGTAGTGTGAAAGCAGCCACAGACAATATGTAATGAATGGATATGGCTGTGTTCCAATAAAACTTTACATACAAAAACAGGTGGCAGACCAGATTTGGCCTCTAGGTGATAGTTTGCTGTTCCCTGATGTAGATGATAAAGCTGAGGTCCAGAGATGGACAATGAAGTCCAAGAGCACAGAGCAAATCATTGGCAAAGTTGGGACCAGAACCCCAATGTCCCAGCCCCAAGACTCTCCTCCTGTATCACTGAGTATAAATATTAAGTGGTGTAAGCCCACGGTTACCCCAAGGAGGCCTTAGGGTTCCAATTAGAAACCCCCTATCTTTAGTCCAACACAAATGGGTGCAGGATGGGGTCACGGGTGCAAGTATAATGAGCAGGAAAAGTGGCCCAGGAGAGGGCCAGTCCTGCTATTGGCCATGCTCTTTGATGGAGTATAGAGGGAAGAGAAGGACATTTCTTGGGTATCCCCAATGTCCCAGTGTGCTAAGCATATTGCCTCTCATTTGATTATACAGTATAACTCCCATGTTGGGTAGCAATGTGTCCTGTGATCTTGAGTAAGGGAAATTATTGGTAAATTGAGGTCCCCATAATCCTGCCTAGGTCCTTTGGCTCCAAGCTCAGTTTCCTGCCTTTAGGGAAAAAAGCTTTCCCATTCTGAGAATCTTCCACTTATTAGCTGTGTAATGTTGGATGCATCCATCATCATTCTGAACCATAGTACTCTCATTTGTAAAATGGAGAGGGTAATAGGTTCAATGAAAGGTTCTTCTGTGGATTAAATGAGAGCATATATATGACATCATGTAAACCTTGCAGTGGGCCTCAGCAATTGTTGGAAGGAAGAGAGGAGGAAGAAAGGAAAAAACAGAAAAAGAGGGAGGAGCGGGGAGGCCTTCTTTAAAGAAACACCCCTGCGGCTGAGCTGTCCCTGCTAATCTCTGAGCTGGCCTTGTGATAAGCAGCCTCTTCTGGGAGAGTTTTCTGATTTCCAACTTGTTGGCTATTACAGCATCATTACCTTACATTACATTTCCCCTGCTCTGAGCTTCATGGTGAAAAAGCCACTAATGTGCTAAGAGCAGCAGTTTAGAAAAGACACATGTGTCTCTCTGTCACACACACAGCCACTAATGGGTAGTCCCATGGCCACACACACAGTGGAGCACACACAGGTGTACATGCACCTGCATGCTCCCAGACCCACCACACACTCAGGGGCACCCACGCCCCCATCCACATACATCTAGGGGAGAGAGAAGGGGACAGACATATCAGGAGATTCAAAGACACTTGCAAAATGGATTTTAAAATTCACCATACCCCAAGCTCTGGTCCTGCATGTATGATTCTGTGGACTAAATACAATTTTTGGTGTTCAGCAGTCTGGGCTTCCGATCCTGGCACCTTATGTATTCATTTATTAAAGTCATATTTCACAGTCCTAAAATTGACTTTTAGCTCTCTAATAAACAGGGAAATTTCATCTTTCTTAAGTGGACTTTCTGCAGCAGGCCTTCAGCAGGGCCTGGTGTGGGAAATGTCCCCCTGCGTCCACCCCACTCCTGCCTCCTCTCAGGAGGGCAGGGGCCTGTCAAATGACGTTAAGCTGTGCTTCAGCTCGCTGCCCTTTTCCAGGTGGTATGAATTCTATTTCATGTTTTTAGTGGTTCTGAAGTTTTCTGTCCCAAGATTTAAAAAAATAAAAGAACTTTTATTAATTTTGCAGCCACATGCTCACTCTATGCTGCATCATCTGCCTCGGTGAAATGACCTTTCATTCAGCATTTGTAAGTGCTGTGTTGACCCCTGAAGTTTAGGACTCCCCTGACTTGGCCTCACCTGGACTTGAAGCCCCGTCCCCTTCTCAGCAGTCCCTCTGCCATCAGACACTCTGTAGGTTTCGTAACTTCATGCATAATTCAAGAGGGTGCATCACAGGAAGAGGGCCACTCTCCCGCACTTGGAACTCAACCTTATTTCCTCTCTCGTCTACCCACCCCTCTCTCTAAGCAGCAAACCCTCCTCCTTGTCTTATTCAGCCTCCTTGGGCTGGTGTGGGAAAGAGTTTCTCTCTTGATTTCACCCTAAGCCATCCTTTCCCATGAAAAATGTCGGTCTTCCTCTTCCTACGAAGAGTTTTGGTGAGCCAACAATTCTTTATCTCTTATCTTTTGAGAAAATGTCTGCAGCCCCTTGAAATTTGTGCTGTACAGATTCTCTGCTCAGGGACCCCAGAAGGCGAGGGTAAGATGCCAGCTCCCATAAGCCATGTCCTGACAGATCCACATTCTCCCCCAACCGTGCACACCACCTGCTTTTTGGAGGAGTTGAGGGTGACTCATCTCTGAGCTTCTCTTGGGAAATTACTTCCTGGCTTTGCCCAGCAAGTCATGCACAGGGAGAGGTTTGTGCCTTTCTGTGCAGGCCTCATCCCCGGACACCAGGAGGTCCCTAGGGTTCTAGGGGCTGTGACATGTGCAGTTCACGGGACGTCCACTTGGCAGAATGTCCTGCAGAGAAGTTGGGATTCCCAGTCTAGACCTTCTGCTCCAGTCCCTGCCCCCCAGGGCCCCTGCCTCTATACACTGGCATGGCCTACTTCTGCCCCCCCTACCTTGCCCGCCCTGCCCCCTGTAAACAGACAGTGCTGGAGTGGCCTACGTTATTCTTTACCCATTCCTCTGGCTCTTTTCCCATTCCTGAATTTCATTCCTCAAGGGCCTTGGTTTGAGTTTCCTTGTGAGTATGCTTCACTTGAAAATGACTATTTTCCCTCTCCTCATCACACCTGGGTATGTCCTTCTATCACAGAGGGTCCTGGTGTCACCTTGTCCCCTTGTGGTGTCTGTCCTGAGGAACTGGAGCTGGCTAGGTACTGGCTGGGGTCTTCCTGACCTGAGCTCCCACACCAGAAGCCCATTGATGGGGTGCTCATCTCCACCTGAGGCTGCAGATGTCTTCAGGGGCATGTGAAGAGAGGACTCCGATGATCCACATTCCCCAGAACTTTGGTGGCCTGGAGCCTGGCCCAGGGGTGGAGCCGCAGTTCTTTGCCCGCCTTTCCTGAACCACACAAGACGGAGCTCTACTCTGCAATTCTGTTTGTTGGAGAGGGCTCTGTTCTTTTTCATCAACAGTGAGAATTCAGGCGGACCCCCACATCTCTCCAGATGTCTGCACATCACTGCTGGTGTTGCTTCCCAATGAGCTGCCCCTGCAGTATCTTGCTGCAATCAAACCTTCTTACTCTGATCGGGTTCCCTTGCACCCCGCCCTATGGCTTCTTGCAACAACTCCTCAAGGCCTAACTGGCATTTGGAGGTCCTATCACTTGGTCAGAAACTTGAGCCATGAACCCCAGCAGTAATTTGCATCGCCAGATTCCCATGCAGAACTGTTAAGCACGCAATGTGGCTAAGGAGGCCTTTAGAGGTTTGGGGCTATATGTGATCTCTAGAGGCTGACCCTGCCCACTTTCTCCTAGTACCCAGTGCTTCTCTGCAGCTGAGGCCTGCCATCCCGTAATATTTTGGTGGCACCTTCCAGCCACCATTTGAGATCTCCCTCTCTGATGCCCGGCGTTGTGCTCCCCAGGGTTGGTCCTTGTTTCTGGAAACAGTCAGCTGGCCCAGGAACTTGGGCCAGCCCCGCTGTGAGAGCTCAGTGTTAGGGGACCTGCCTCAGCAGGTGAGTCAAGGTATACGCATGAGGGTCCAAGCCCATGCGCATGGACCTTCCTTCCTTTTCTTTCCTTTCTAGGGAAGAATGGTGCCCTGCCACTCCCTGGCACTATTTCTGATCCACCCAGCCTTGTATCTGCGTTGTTGACCCTCCACTCCCCAGGCATTGAGGGGTCTATCTCACAGCAGCTAGCGTGTCTTCTTTGCTGAGAAAGATTCACCCTGAGCTAACATCCATTGCCAATCCTCCTCTTTTATTTCTTTCTTTATTTTTGTTGAGGAAGATTAGCCTTGAGCTAACATCTGTGCCAGTCTTCCTCTATTTTGTATGTGGGACACCACCACAGCACAGCTAATGAGTGAAGTAGGTCCACGCCTGGGATCCGGACCCATGAACCCTGGGCCACTAAAGCAGAGTGTGCAGAACTTTAGCCACTCAGCCAGAGGGCTGGGCACTGGCATCACTTTTTAAAAAAATCTAATTCCAGGGTGGCATGCCAAGGACAGGACCCTCTTGGCTCCTGCAGGTTTTGTGAGCATTCTGCTCTGAGCGATCTGGCAGTGATGGGGAGGATGTTCCCCAGTTCTCTTCTGGGAGGTGCTTTATTCTCTGCTCCATCCAGGGCCTGCCCTTTGGTATAAACGTACTATGGACCGAATTCCATGTCTTGTGAGTCTGGGGCCTTCATCAGGGATTCTGTGGACTGTCACAGTCTTATCCATGCTTCTGCGCTTTCTCTCCACTGTCTTCCCCAACTCCCTTGGCTCCTGAAACCACATGTGCCTCTTTACTTCCATCTACCTCCTCATGGACCGAAAGCCCAGCCTCTACCCATTTCTACCAGTCATGACTCACATCAGAGACTGTTGAGTATAGGAACTTTAGTGGAGGTTTAGGGTGGGGGCACAGTGGATAGTCCCATTGGGCAGTCCGTTATTTTCTCCCTCTCCCTAGATCTACCACCATTCCCTTGCATTCTCCCTCTCATCTCCCATCCCTCTCCCCAGAGTAACAGCAACAGTATTAGTAACATTTATTGATATCTTACCATGTGTATTATTAGCACTTTACAATTATTAACTCATTTAATGAAAAACCAGAACATTCTTCCCCTTATTAATTATAGAATATTACTATCTCGTATTTGAGAAACCCAAGTCTCGCCTACCCCAATGCTTTACAAAAAAATCTCCCAAGAGGAATTCTGATGAATGAAAGATTATCTCATTATGGAA
The DNA here is from genome assembly GCF_041296235.1 of Equus asinus. Taxonomy (NCBI): domain Eukaryota; kingdom Metazoa; phylum Chordata; class Mammalia; order Perissodactyla; family Equidae; genus Equus; species Equus asinus. The sequence goes on along the minus strand of NC_091804.1, from coordinate 33,530,945 downwards.
TTCTTATTTCTTCACAAGAAAGGAGAGAGAACAGTGAACGTATGTATGTTTCACTATCACACATCCTTTCTCCCATGGCAAGCCTTGTGTTCATTCATGGAATATTTGTTAGTTGTTATGATTTAGATTAGATACTGGGTGATGATATGAGAAACAAAGTGTTAGGAGAGTTTAATTAAGTTAAAGTTTGATTAACTGGAAAAAAAAGTCAGAATTCTGCTTAACCAGGTGTTTTAGGTAAAGGAGAGTTGCACTGCTTTTCCTCAAAGTCCAGTAGTGGGCCTGGCCGTGTACTGTGAACCAGGAGACCAGGGCCTCAGTCCTTGGTCCACTTCTGACTTCTTTTCTGAGCTTTGGTAACTGAGCTGGCTCCACCTCTTAGGGCTGTTAAGAGGCTAGATCAAGACCGCATAATAAATGGTCAATATTGTTGACCTTATTATTGTGGTTATGTTTCTCTATTTTTATTGTCATTCAGTCTTTGTTGATAGGGTGCCCCTTCTGGTCAATACCAATCCCTCCACTGGCATCCTGACCCCAATTGACTCCTGTCCCCTCTAGAATCCTGTTTCGTCGATCCCTCATCCCCTTCCTTGTATTTTATGCTATTTCTCTGACTCATTCCTCTCTATCTAAAATTATGTTCCAGTCTCTCCCATCCTAAAAAATCCTCTACTGGGCTTTCAAACACTTGGCCTTGGGCCCTAGCCCTCTTCTCTGAACTTTCTGCTCTGTCTTCCAGGGTGACCTCATCTAGTTCTATAGCTTTAAATGACCTTTCGATGCTGAACTGCCACATTTGTAGCTTTCATCCTAAATTACTCATGAGCTCCAGAAACATAATGCCAGCTTCCTACTCAACATATCCGTTAGATGTTTAGCTGACATCTCAAACTTAACGTGGCCAAAAGAAGTCTTGACATAGCCCTGCCCATGTACACACGTTCATCATGTCATCTTCCCTACATCAATAAATGATACCAGAATCAGCCTAGAAGCTCAAGCCCCAAATTGGAGAGTCCTCACTGAGTCCTCTCTTTCCTTCACTCCTCCTCTCTTGTTCTAACAGCAATTATTTTCATCTCTACCTTGAAAATATCTCTCAAACCACAACATCTTTATTCTCTATAGTCACCCCTATCATCAAAGCCATCCTCATCTTTTTTTTTTTTTTAAAGATTTTATTCTTTTCCTTTTTCTCCCCAAAGCCCCCCGGTACATAGTTGTATATTCTTAGTTGTGGGTCCTTCTAGTTGTGGCATGTGGGACGCTGCCGCAGCGTGGCTTGATGAGCAGTGCCATGTCTGCGGCCAGGATTCGAACCGACAAAACACTGGGCAGCCTGCAGGGGAGTGCGCGAACTTAACCACTTGGCCACAGGGCCAGCCCGCCATCCTCATCTTTTATTGGATGGCTGCAATAGCAACTGCTAGGTCTGTTTATTTCATTCTTGCTCAGCTGCCCACCTCCCAATTTCCAAAGAGCATCCAGAATGGTCTTTTTTAAAATGTAAATTAGATTATGTCACTTCCCTGCTTTAAATCTTTCAGTGACTTAGGAGAAAATTCAAGTTCCCTACTATGTCTTCTAAGACTCCACGTCATCTGACCCCACCCGACACTCTCGCCTTGCCTAGTGCCTCTCTAGCTTACTCACTATATCCCCCACACCACTCTCATTCTTATGTTCCCAGATCATCTTGAGCTCTTTCCTGCCTTATGGCCTTTGCACTTGCCACCACCTCTTCCTTGACTGGCCACTGTCATCCTTCTGGTGTCATCTTAATTGTCTCCTCCTTAGAGTTCCCTCCTGACCACTATAAGTGAAGGAGACCCTCTTCTCCTTAGTTACCCTTAATCAAAATCTTCTGTTTATTTCCTTCATAACACCAATCACAAAATGAGTGTAACTTACATATTTATTTGTTTCATTTCCATCTCCATTCACTAGAATGTGAAGTTTATCAGGACTAGGCACTACTTGTCTTGTTCATTTTGATAAGCCCGGCATGTGCCTCAGTGTTTGGTACAGAGGAGGGTCTCTGTAAATGTTGATGAATGAATTAACAAATGAAGACACTGTTCCTGCTCCCAGTGGACTGAGTTTAGGGAATAGCAATTACAATATGGTGTGATGGGCGCTACAGCAGAGTCACCTTCACACTGTACATGCCTTAGCGAAGATATAACATGTGGAAAGATAGGAAAATATAATGCACCTTAAAGCATTTAATTTTTATTGTAAATGTAAAATCGTTCATATTTATTGTAGAAAATTTGAAAAATTCAGAAATTATAAAGAAGAAAATATTCATCTACCATATTCTCTCTAGTGTCATTAAAAGGAAAAATTTCATTCATAGATTATTACCATTCCTACTTCACCTTTTGTGAATTCCCTCTTGAAGTCACTTGCCGGTTTTTCTTTTAGAGAGTTTATTTTGCTGATTCTCAAGAATCTTTTACACAAAACAGGATATTTACCTTTTAGCTGGCGTATACATTATAGATATTATTCTCAACTTGCCACTTGACTTTTAATTTTGTTTCAGACTTTTGTTAACATACAAAACATACTTGGGCATCATAGTTAGTAAGAAAGTATTGTATATTTAAAAGATATACAATATTTCAATTTTTTTAAAGATTTTATTTTTTTCCTTTTTCTCCCCAAAGCCCACCAGTACATAGTTGTATATTCTTCGTTGTGGGTCTTTCTAGTTGTGGCATGTGGGACGCCGCCTCAGCGTGGTTTGACGAGCAGTGCCATGTCCGCGCCCAGGATTCGAACCAACGAAACACTGGGCTGCCTGCAGCGGAGCGTGCGAACCTAACCACTCGGCCACGGGGCCAGCCCCTACAATATTTCAATTTTAATAAATTGATTTTTAAGCTTTTGCCATTAATTTCCAAATGTGAATTTGGTTAGAAAACGTATAGACCCAAATCTATACAATTTCTTCTTTGAGGGTTTTTAGAAGTTATACTTTAGACTTTTATATATTCTTTTGTAAATAATCAATGTGCTTTTGAACAGAAATTTCATTCTCTCTTTATATTCATTAATATATGTCTGGTAAATACATTATTGTTCATTTTATATACATACTTGGTATCTTTATTTTTTCCTATTTGATTGGTCAGAGTGTAAAGCATGGGTTAATGTCTTCAAATACTATTTGTTTTTCCATCAATTTCTCTTGTAAGTCTATTGACTCCTGCACTTTTTTTAACATAACCATTTTAGTCCACTTACTGGTGTTTATTTTTCTTTTTGGTTTAAGTTCTACTTTGATGCTTTTGTGTTATTTTTGCAATAACTATTTTCTGTTTACTTGCATTTCCTTGTTATGTGTTTGTTCAACTTATTATTCTTAAGGTTACTGAGTCATTCTGTTTTAGGTGTTTAGCTTGTAGCATACCTTTAGACTTTGCTTATTTAGACAGTCTGAAGGCTTTTCTCTATTTTAACACGTTTATATTTATTGTCACAACGGAAATATTTTTTCATAATTTTGTAATTTTTATTGCACAATTTGAATGCTTTCATGCTATTTATTTTTAAATGTATTTTCTGTGTATGTTCTTTTTTTAAAAAAATTTTCTAATAGACTTTGCTTTTGGTTTCCTTTGAATTATTAAAAATATAATTAGATGCATAATTCTTTATAGTAAGGTCTTCTGTGGACTTCCTCCTCTGCAGGATGAGGCAGCTATCACACTGCTGTTTCTGCAAACTTTCCCCCTACCCACTGCACAATTTTGTCTGTTAAGTCTCTTGGAAGGACCCTGCAATCTTAGTGGATCCCTCTTCCAGAGTGGTTGTCATGTTGGTGCCAGCTGCTCTATGTTTGGTGTGACTGTCATCTCCAAGTCACTTTACATAATTCCCAGGCAGCCACCTGTTGTCTCAGTGATAGGTCTTACCACCAAAGGAAGCTGCCTCTTCACAGCCGTCACCACCCTTTCCACCAGTTCCCTGCTCACTTGTTATAGCTGTTGGAGCGCTGAGCCCCACTGAGACCATTGACCTCTGAATCCACTAACCTAGAGTGACCACATGGACCACAAAAAGATCCCACATGGAGCTTTTCCCATTGATGACATCACCCACCATGCATTCCAGCCACAGACTTACACTGAGGAGTAAAAGATGGAAGGGAGGGGGTCCGTTTCATAGGCTCTTGAGGTTTTAGAGATGAAAAGCAACAAAGATTTGAACCAGAGTAGTGGCATTGCTATCCAATTGGTTTTAACCTAGAAAATGGTTACTTCATGTGGTTCAATGTAATAGCGGAGATGGAAAGACATGGGCAGATTTGAGAAATACTAGGAAGACAGAATCAAAATGAAAATGAATGTGAGGAATGAGCAGGAGAAGTCCAGGCAGAGGCCTAAATCCTAATCTTCAGTGACTGGGTGGGTCATAGTGCAACCCACCAAGGACCATGTTTCAGGAACGATGGCCTGTTGGGCAGTGAGGGAGATGGTTTGACAGGAAAGCTGCTCAGATCTGCTGCATACAGCCTGCGTTTGAGGATCTGTATGATATTTAGGTGGAAATAGAGATCTGTGAGCTGGATAAGTGAGAATGATGTTCAGGTGAAAGGTCTAGAGTGGAGAGCTGGGCTTGGGGATTATCAGTGAATTGACAGCCACTGAAGGAAGTGTGTGCAGTAAAAAAATGAGTAAAAGAGGCCCACACTTAAAGGGTGGATGTAGGAAGAGAAGTGCTTACCAAGAAACCTATGGTAGAATAGTCCCAGATTTATGAGAAAAACCATGAGAGTGGAGTGTCGCCTGAGCCTAATGAAAGACCTGGAAAGGAAGAAGCTGTGAACATAGACAACCACAGAAAAATGGTCAAGTATTAGTAATAATTATAGCAAACATTTGTTGAGAATCTACCATGTGCCACACATTATTCTAAGTAGTGTATTAACTCCTTTAATCTGAATAATTACTCAGTAAGATAGACTACAACTACAGATGAGTAGGTAACTTGTCCAAGGTCACACATTAGTAAGTGGTACAGCCAGGACTGGAACCCATTCTGATCCAGGGCCCAAATACTACACTGTCTTCCCTCTTAAAGTCAGATAAAGATTGAGAAATATCTATTGGAGTTAGCGTCTAAGAGATTATTGGTGTCTGCCCTGAGAACAGTTTTGGAGGGAGTATTGGAGAGACAGTCTAGATTATAGTGGACTCAAGTTTTGCAGTGGGAAGTAAGGAAGAATTGAGAGTGAGTGTAAATAAAACTATTGAGAATTTTAAATGTGATTGAAATACAATTGAACTATACTAGAGACAAACCTGATGCCAAAGTGTCGCTTTTAAAGAATAAGAGAAGCCCAAGCATTTATGAATGTCAAAGTCAGGGATAATAGGGAGAGTTTGAAGATACAAGAGAAAAAGAGAGAACCAAAAGAACCAACAAGCTGAAAAATGCAGTAGAGGTAGGGGTCAAGAGCTCCAGCATGCCTTGCAGAGAGGAGGCAGTGGTTGGTATGGATGCAGTAGGTTGATGGGTCAGAAATTAGAAGTCAAGCCTCCCTTGTCCTTTTGCCTCTTGAAGATGTGGGTGTCTGCTGGGATTGGGTGGGTGGGTGTTGAAAGAGGAACATTTGAGTGGGGTATAAGAGTCGAGAAGGCAGATTTGCAATAGGCTTTGCCACGGTTGAAATAAGGGTAAGAAGGAATTGGGGCTTTAGATGAGAATGGGATAGGTGATTAGCCAATGTTTGGTGGCTTGTTGAGAATACAGGGGGACCAGGCAGGCTTACAGGTTCTAGAAAAGTTGAGGTCCAGGGTACCATTTGAGCCGGAGGAGCAGGTTTAAGAGGAGTGAGTTGGGAGAGGAGTGTTGGGTAGGAGGCTGAGCCAAAGTACAGGAGGATGGAAGTTCCAGTTTCTGGAGTGGAGAAGGATGAATATGAATGTGTGGCCGAAGCTGATTGGAAGATAAGGCCATAGGCATTAGGGAGGTTAAGGGTGTTGGTCATGTTGTCCACACAGATATTCCCATCTCCCAGGTGAAGATAGAGGTTGGGTGACAAATAAACTAACTGAGTTTTAAATCATTACTGAAATAAGCAGTTTGGGTGGGAGTCAGAAGGGAGAGTTCAAAGAACTTGTTGCCCCTGGGCTCCCGGATACCAATAGTTGTGCATGGGGCTTATTTTCCAGATGTGTTATTAAGAAATTCAGATGGAAGATGTTCCTCGGGGATGTAGAATCAAATCAGGATAAACCCTCCTTGGCTTATGGTAGCTTCCAAAGTAAGCTTCTCCCTCACCCTTCATAAGAAAGTTGGGATATTAGGAAGGAATTTTTCTCTGTGCTTCACTTGAAACAATGAGACAGGTGCAGATTGGGTCTGCAGGCCATATTCCGGTGTTTTCCTTGCATCCAAGCGTTATTTCTGAAATCCATTAAAAATGTTCCATGTGGCTGACTCTTCTTCTGCTAGTCACCAGAGTGTGGCCTTTCTACCTTGTTTTGAAAATCCAAGTCAATTGCCGGGGTAGCGTCCTAGGCTAATGTAAGGCTTCTTTGGGTGGTTCTGATGGGAAGCAGAAACGTCAAGGTTTGGGGGCTGGGCAGATTCCTGTGATGAATGCCTCCAACACTTCTGTGAAATTGACTCTCGCCCTGTGTGTTGCAGGTGATATTTGAATCCGTCTCTTTGAAGGGTCATCCTGGCTACATCGCTGTGGACGAGGTCCGGGTCCTCGCTCATCCATGCAGTAAGTCTGCTGCCTGCTCCTAACACAGCCTTGCTCCATGCCACACTGGGCAGCTTGGAGGCTGCAATCCCCCTATTCATTCAGCTCACAAACATCTCTCACTCTCTCTCTTTTTTAATCCTTCAAAAATGCTTACATACTCAATGCAATCAGTCCTGAATAAATCCGTAATTTCGCCGGCCTTTTCAACAGGAAGCACCTACAGGAATTTGCAGAGAGTGGCAAAACATCTTCGTTTGAATCTCTCTCCATTATTAAGGGAGTCTAAAGTCCTGATTGTTTATTAGTGGGATTCAGACCACTGAAGTGGAAGAATTAGAGGGCTTTGCATAGAATCTTTTGCAATTGTCTTAAAAAAAGAACACCACCAAAGCACTGAGCAAATTAGCACACTGTTCACTCACAGGGAAAAGTACCCCAAAGCTATTAATCCTTTAAAAGTAATTTTAAATACACTCGTCAGCTCCGTGTAGGCGTAGGGAGAGGTTTCTCACAGTGGTTAGTACTCATGGTACGGTTTCAGGAGTCCTCAAAGGCATCTCATTCCTCCATGTCCATCCAATTTCCCTCTGAAATTCTCTCTCGTGGCTGTATTTAGTCTAAGTTATTTGAAGGTATTTGAGCAAGGAAGTGCAGTTCCCAAGTTCGCTAAATCTCAGAGGGGAGAAGTCCCAGGTGCAAGAAGTTGAGATGGCATCATATCTACAGACATTTGGTGGAGGGAAACTGCTATCAAAGGGATGTGCATGGTGATTATGGTAGCCCCCAGGAGGACTCGCTGGGATGCCAGCCCCATTAGTTTGTTAGTGTTCTGCAGATTGGAGAATTCCATTAGTTTCTTGGCAGCCATCTGGTTCCAGTGACTCCTAGTAGGGCTCTCTCTACTTTCTCCTTATAGCCATGAGTCATGCTATATTGGGTGTGGTGCAGTTTGCTCTTCCTTCAAGAGATGTCATGTGCTCTGGCCTTATGTACCTTCCAATCCTCCCATTTTGGGGCTGTTCTCGTTTCAGCCCCATCCATGTTGCTTTAATTGAAATGTCTCTTCCCATGTCTGCTGCAGTGAATTTGTCAGAGCTTTGAACACCTCTTCCTACCCCTGGCACTAGAATGCCATTGTTTGACTCATTGTCTTAGAGCACCTTCTCTGAGGGAGTTTGGGACAGGTTCCAAGGGGTTTTGGCAAGACAGTATTTTGGATAACTATGTTTGGTGTCTGTGCAAGAGAATCTTTCCCAGAAATCAACCAGCATCTCAGAAATGCTGAGATCCTGCTGGACTCTCCATTACTCTGGCTCAAGGTCCCTACCCTCCGGTTTGCTTCCTGAGTCTGGGATTTTATCTGATGGATCTGTCCATTCAGTCATGCCTGGCGAATATCTCCACTGAACCAGACCTCCTGTGAAACGGGTCCCAGGAATCCCCCCAGCTGTGCAGGGTTTATAGAGAGGATATGCAGATGAGTCCCCCTCACCTGGATTAAGTCTTCCCTCCCTCCGACTCCTGGGAGTCATCATCAGCTGCCCATTGGAGAATGCTTTGACCTCAGACTGGGCACCTGTGTTGGGAGATGTCTGCTCTACCGGTGGTACCCTTAGCCTCACACACTCAACCCTGCACAGCCACCAGTTTAAGACAGTCTCTCTGAAACGAGTCTCAGTCTTCCCCAAGCCCTACACACATCCTGTCCTCATAGAGGACAGTCACCTTTGCTGCAGCCAGCTGCATTCCTGCTTCTTACCCTGAGCTTGATACTTGCACTTGCTCTTTCTGATAGGTGACGTTTGTCTCTTCCCAGGAGAATCTGGCCTGGCTTTCTCTCCCAGGACCCCAGAACTCTGTTCTCTAATGACAATTTTCACCTTTTCCGTGAGGCCCAAACTATCACCTGACTCTTGTCCCGGCCTTTACCGCTTCAAGGCCGGATTGGTAAAAGTTCTGCCTTAACTCCAGGAGCTGTCAGTGGTTTGCTGTTGCAGTCAAATGCTTCCTTCTATCTGAGAAATCTCTGTGGGAGAGGGTTTTCTGAAGGACATTTGGATGCCTTTCTACACCCAAAGTCTTATGGCTCCCCTTGGAATCCTCGTCTCATTGGCACTACTCCTGAATTTAGAATTCTCCTGGCAGCTTCATACTTTCCTGCCTAGAAGTGTGGATTGCATGGTTGTGGAATTTTTGAGAGCCAGTTACCCAGCAAATGGGCCATGGGATGTAACTCAGGAAGACATGACCCTGGCTATGTTCCTGCGTAATATGCTTCGACTGAGTTCAACCTTGTTGCTTAGGCAGCTTAAGCTTAAACTTCCCAGAAATCAAAATGTGAGGACTCTGCGATAGTGGCTGGAATTTGGAAAATTCCATTTAACTATGTGTACAAATACTGGCAGTGCATACACTCCTTAGGGGTCTATCCACAGCTCATGAGTCAGGTGGAGTTGAGCAGGGCCTAGCAAAGATCCCTTCCCAAGGATCTGTGTTCAATCCATGTACAGTCCAGGTTTTTACTTATCCTTTCTTTCAACAAGTAAATTGCAGAGCATTAGTTATGTGTCAAGAGCTTCTGCTGGACACAGGGGATACTTAAGTGATCAAGATAGGTTAGGTCCTTGTCCCTATGGTCTTAGCAGAGGAAGGAAAGACACTAAGTAACTAACTAATATTAAATAATAACTAATATGATTTCAGATAGTGGTAATGCTATGAATATAATGTGAGTGACTGAGATCTCCTCAGATAGAGTGGTCAGGGGTGGTGTCTTTGAAGATGTGATCTGAGCTGCTACCTGAGTCATAGGAAGGAGTTCATTGTATAATGATTTGGGGAGTGGGGATTCCGGGCAGAGGAAACAGCAAGTGCAGAGACCCCTCAGGGAGAATGAGCTTGATGCTGCTGGTGTATCCAGAGCACAGGGAGCACAGAAAAAATTGGTCTGAGCGAATCTTGGAGAGGGGAGCTGGGGGCTGGCCACACCAGGCCTTGAGCATCATCCTGAGCAGTTTAGATTTTAACGTAAGTGCAGGGAGGCACCACTAAGGGGATTTATGCTGGGGGGTAATTTGATCTCTTTTAAGTATTAAAAGATCTCTCTGGATGCTCTGTGGAGAATGAGTTGAAGGGTAATAGAGAAGTCAGGAGGCTTGTTAGGAAGAAAGTTCTGGAGTCAAGAGACGGTAGTGGCCTGGACCAGGGTGATGGAGAGACAGCCACTGATCATTCACTGTGTATTTACTGAGCATATACTCCATGCCAGGCACTTGTCTGGGTTATCTAAGTGAACCAGGCAGATGCATTCTCTGCCCTCATGGGCTTCCATTGAAGTGAACGAGACTGAAATTGAAACTGAAACAAATAGTCAGGTAATTATACGATCTATAACAGAGGGTATATTAGGTTGCTAGGGCTGCTTCTTAAACAACAGAAATTTTTTTCCCCACAGTTCTAGGGCTTAGAAGTCAGGATGAAGATGGCAGGTTTAGTTTCTCCTGAGGCCTCTCTCCTTGGCTTGCAGAATGCCAGCTTCTCGCTGTGTCCTCACATGGTCTTTCCTCTGTGTGCACATGCCCATCATGTGTCTTTGTGTGCCCAAATTCTTCCCTTTATGAGGACACCAGATTGGATTAGGGCCCACCCTAACAGCCTCATTTTACCTTAGTCACCCTTGTAGACGCCTTTTCTCCAAATACAGTCACACTCTGAGGTATTGAGCGTTAGGAGTTCAACATAAGAATTTTGGGGGGACACAATTCAGCCCATAACAGATGGTAAGCAAGCAGTGCTATGAGGAAACATGGAGCATAGAGATGGAGAGAGGTAGACAGATAGAGATATTTAGGAGATAGAGCAAACTGGTCCTATTTAATGGGTTAGTTTGGGAGCAGAGGCATCAATAATGGTGTGCTTCCCGATTTCTGGCTTTAAGTGTTGGGTGGTGCAGGCTGAGGTGGTGCGAGTAGGGAGAATTGAGCATGAGTGTTGCCTTCCAAGATACTGACCATGCATGGGTCCTGGGGGCCCATGAGATCACTAGCAAATGGCTAGTGGCTTTTGCACTGTCCTTCGGACTGACGCTGCTTTTTCTCCAACCACAGCCTTAATATTAATGCATTTATGACTTCACTCATAGATTGTTAAAAATTTAAGTATCCTGAGAAACATACATTCTCTTTTTGTCCTCAGGCTTTGAAATTTCCCACTTCTGTCCTACAAAACATTTTTTCTATCATCATGTGGTCATTGTTTATCGATAAGCAATTCCACTTAGTTTTCCAAAAGTTCCAGGGGGGGTTCGTGCCTGATTTGCAGCTGTGTTTCTTGATTGATTTGAGCTGAAGTGATGACTTTCAAGGCTAGCCTCACAGCTCTCAAAACAGGGACCAGAAGACAGGCGTAATGCTCAAAGGAAATTATTTTCTCTTACAAACTGAAACGTCTCGTCTATACTTTATAGCCCATTTAACATTTTTGTGTTATTCTAAAAGTATTTTAGCCATAGTTACCCTCCGCTGTCGTTTCTTGGTATTAGCCATTAGCAGGGCCACTGCCGTTATAACCATGTGGGATAAATGTCAGCACAATTTTTTCCACTCAGTTTCAAAGTTTCTAGCTCCTAAATTGACTTTTAGAGTTTTTTAAACTTTTTTTTTTCCATCACAACCTTGTGGGGCCGTGTCACTGAGCCCACGGAGTGTCTGCGGTATGTTTCTAATGTGTGTACTGCACTTTCTCCTCAATTGTGTGGCTTCCTACTGAGCAGTGTCAGGATTAAAGAGCGAGATAAAGGGCACAATAATATGTCTTCAGATGCTGCACTGACGTCTGCAGGAGTTTAAATGTCACCAACATCAAGGCATTTTGCCCCATACACACAGCCAGTTTTCTGTTAACCCCATTCAGCAGGATCCTGTTTTGGGGGTGCTGGGTCTCAGTAGGGAGTAAGCGTGAAATGCGTAAAATCTTGAGCTGGTGGCTCGTCTGGGCCCTGAGCTCAGCCGTATTTGGCTGAAGATTGGTGAATTGAAGCTGGTGGGATAATTTCTTTCCCAGAGCTGCAGATGCTGGGGAAAATGACAGTTGAAAGAGCGTAGAGCTCAGGAGTGGACTGGAATGAGGGGATGGGAGAGGGATGAGAGAGGCCAGGAGCTCAGAGAGGTGAACCAAACAGGTCCCCAACATAAGGAGGATCCTGAGAGAGAGAGCGATCTGTCATGAGCTGGGGGTGAGGCAAGGGCTCAAAGAGCAGAGACAAGAGTCAGTGAACGTGGAGAGAGTGCTAAGCAGCAGGAGGGGCGTCTGGATAAGCTCCTGTGTTGGGAGCCACCATCTAGGGCTAGCACTCACGTGATCCTGCAGCACGATGCCTGGAGAGGTGGGAGCATCTCTAGATTATGGTCCAGCTCGGGCAAGATTGGCCAGTGGGAATTGTTCCAGATGACTTACATAAGAGCTATGTAACAGAAACCACAACCTAAAAGAGCGTGTCTGTAGACGTGTTTTGTTAAGTCTGCATGTTGTTTTAATAAAATTCTGTCAAGATTTTTGAGTGAGAGATTTTACATAAACCCTGGATTTCTTACTTGCCTTGAGAAGTCGGATGATTAGCTACCCTGAGCAAAGCACTCTCGCCTGACCTCCGTCTGCTGGATTTAAGGAACAGCTGTCCCCGTTCACTGGGCATGGAGTGTAAGTCCCCACCACTCCTTATTGCCTCCTCAATGCTGAGGCTGGCGTCAGATACCAGTTATTATTGTGCTTACAGTGTTGTTTTCTTACACAGTCATGTGTCACATAATGACGTTGCAGCCTCAATGACTGCACATAGGACAGTGGTCACATAAGGTTAGTACTGTATAGCCTAGGTGTGTAGTAGGCTATACCATCTAGGTTTGGGTAAGTGCACTCTGTGATGTTCAAACAATGGTGAAGTAGCCTAACGACGTATTTCTCAGAACGTGTCCCTATCATTAAGCGATGCATGTCTGTATAGAGAAATCTTTATTTTACCCATGTCTCTCTCTAAAGTGGGAAAATGAATGATGGGACAAGGAGGTGGTGATTTGCTTTGCTTTTTGACTGAACCCTTTATTCATCTACGTAACTGTCTGGCTCCTGTAGTTGCATGGGTTCAACATGTCTGCTGTAAACCATCAATGTTTCACCAGAATATTAATGCTAGGGGCCATTAAGCCTCTAAATTCTCTCCACTGGACCTCGAAGGAAGGGAGGAGGAGGGATAGAAGATGAAAGAATTAAGGCAAAATGTCTGCTGCTGAGATGGAGAAATGGAGAGTCAGAAGCAAGCAGGGACATTGATCCAGAGAAGATCCATTTCTAACTGCACGTGCCCCAGAGGTTAAGCCATTTGCCCAGTGTCCCCCAAGGGTAAGGGGAGGTGTCCCTTTCTAAAACCCAACACAAAGCCTCCCAACATTGCAGCTGAGACCCTACGCTCCCTCCCTACACACAGTAGATGTTCCTTCCCCCATAACCTGTGGCATAAATTGGCTTACAGGGTTCACTCTGTTCCCACTTGAAGAATTGACTTGAACTGATAGTTCCAAAAATAACTTTACAAAATTATACAGGAGAGCAAAAAGGAAACAATTTCAGACGATCAAAGCAGCCTGACATTTTTCAGGTTGACTGGATGCAGGAATCTTCAACTCTGAGAAGCCCACAAGGAGAGGTCTTCCCTGGGCCTTTGACTGTAGATGCCACTCTAGTCATAGGGTCCCAAAGGCAGCGGGGTGGGGGTGGTCTCAGAGCTGTTGTTATTTGTTTAAAAACCTGTGCAGAAGGTATATGTTTTCCTACAGCAAGTCTGCCTCATCACGCCAAGGTTCTTGGCTTTTGCTGAGCTTTACAGATGGTGACACAGTTTGGTAGACCAGATAGTTTAAAGCGTGGAGGCCATGGGGACAAATGGCAAGGAAAGGGACCATTGTGATAAAGTATTCTGGAGCAATGAGAAAAGCCTGGAGGATCAGCACAGCCTTGCCTATGAGCCCTTTCTGGGACTGTGGGTTCCAGGTGACACCACTGACCTCCCATTGCCCAGGAGGCAAGAGAATGTGCTAGTTAAATGCTGAGTTTTGGATTAAAAAGGACTGAATTCTTTTTCTGTCATTAATACCATGTAGCTTTGGGCAAATTAAACTTGGTAAGCCTTGCTTTCTGCTTCTCTAAAAGGGAAATAAGACTAGTGTCTGCTTTACAGGAATGTTATGAAGTTAAATTAGATAAAACATATAAAGCATTTATCACAGTACCTGGCATTGTAGGAGCTTTCAATAAATGACATTGTTGTTATTATTTGTCTCTCTGGATATTTGACTCCTTCTGGAAAAATGGCCAAAGGGCCCTGGTGAACCTCCTCGATCCTCTTGACAACACTCTGTTTGATCTTGTTCTGGGTAATTGATGCCTGCTTCATCATTGATTTGTTAATGTGCTAGGCATCTTTGGCACTTTTGTGCCTCGGTGAAGAAACTCATTCTTCTAAACGTAGGTTATCAAGTCACTCATCTTTGGAGATCTCACCTAGGTGAGAACCTGTGTCTGTAAACAAGGAAAAAGATGAACCAAAGTTACCCAACATAAAACATATGTTTAATTCTAGAATTGATTGCTTATGGTCACTGTGAGTTTCATTTGAAAGTCCTTTCTCCTGTTAGGCCAAGTCCCCAGAGTAAATGTCCCACCTCCTTCTCATCCTCAGGAGATACATATCTTAGAGTGAAGAGCGTAGACTCTGAACATTTCTTGAATTCTCTGTGCCTTGGTTCACTCACTGTAAAAGAGAGATAACACCACTACCAACTGCATTGAGTTACCTGAGTTACTGTGTGTAAACCCTGCACATGACACCCATCACCTAGTAAGCACTAAGTGAATGGAAGCCACCAGCGTTCTCCTCCGCCTTTTCTCCCTCCTCCGCTCTTTGCCCTCCTCATCATCTGCATCATCTGCATCACCAGCATCCTCACCAAGGCCACGTGTGGAGGTCTCAGGCCCAAAGGTGCTTCACTTCAGCTTTCTTTCTTCTGCTCACCCAGGCAACAGGGAGGAACCTGCTACGGTGAGCCTCCGCCTATTCAATTTCTTCTTCCAGACATGGCAATATTGCCTAGCAGCTAATAATATGGATTTGAGGTTCTCAGAGACCTGGATTTATGTCTTGGATGCCCCACTTCCCGGCTGCTGACTGTGCCAAACTACGGAGCCTTAATTTTCTGATCTGTGAAATGGAGATACTGCCCACCTCATGGACTATTTTGAGGTTTAAGTGAGTGGATGCATGTGAAGCCCTTACAGTAGTTCTCGGCTTGTAGTAAGTGATCAATCAACAGCAGTTCTTCAGTGAGTGAGGCCACTTCCCAGGCACAAATTCCACCCTGCCTGGTGCCCATCCTGAGCTGCCATCTACTGATAGGGAAGTGGTGCAGGCTGTTGAATTCTGTCCTCATGTGCCCTTTGGTTTCTCTTTTAGGAAAAGCACCTCACTTTCTGCGGCTCCAAAATGTCGAGGTGAACGTGGGGCAGAATGCCACGTTTCAGTGCATTGCTGGCGGGAAGTGGTCTCAGCATGACAAACTTTGGCTCCAGGTAAGGATGGAGAAGCCCCCTCCTCACACCTGTCCATCCCTTGGTAAGGGAAGAAAGTGCGTGCTGTGATGAAGGGCTTGGTGGGGAAGAGGAAGGGTGTTTTTTAAGTACCTCTGCTCCTTGGATGTTGCTCTGTATCCTTGATCTTGTTAAATCTTAACTCTAATTCTGCTATGTAGGCATCAATATACCCATTTTAAAGATGGAGAAATTGAGACCACAAATACAAAGGTGCCAGAGCTAGAATTTGCAACTATGACCTCTCCAAACTGCCTCTAACATATTTGTCCTTTAAGCTCAGATTCCTAGGGCTAAGGCAAACAATATTTTAGACTCTGGGTATATATGCATTTCCGTGTGACTTTGAGAAGCACTTTGTCAGTTTCTACAAAAAAGCCTGTTGGGATTTTGATGGGAATTGATTGCATTGAATCTATCTATACATCACTTAGGGGAAAACTGACATCTTAGCAATAATGAGTCTACTGACCATGAACATGGTATATTTCTTCAGTTATTTAAGATCTTCAGTAATTTTACTCAGCAAGGTTTTGTAATTTTTGGTGTACAGGTCTTGCATGTTTTTTTATCAGACTTATCCCTAAATATTTCATATTTTCGATGCTATTTTAAAAGGCATTTAAACAAATCTCAATTTCTGATTTTTCATTGCTAGTATATAGAAATAAAATTGAGTTTCATGTATTGATTTTGTGCCCTGCAATCTTGTTAATCTTACCATGGCTATTTAAATTTAAATTAATTAAAATAAACTAAATTCAAAACTCAGATGCCCAGGTGCACTAGCCACTTTTCAGGTGCACAATAGCCACACGCATCTATTTGCCACCGTTTTGGACAAATGCAGATAGAGAACATTTCTGACATTGCAGAAAGTCTTATTGGAGAGCATGACTCTAGAAAGATACCACCTCTGGTTCAAGGAAACAGGAATATTGCTTGAAAGAAGCTGACTCCAGTTACCTCCAATTCATATATTGTTTTTTTTTTCTTTGAGGAAGATTAGCCCTGAACTAACATCTGCTGCCAATCCTCCTGTTTTTACTGAGGAAGACTGGCCCTGAGCTAACATCTGTGCCCATCTTCCTCTACTTTATATATGGGATGCCTGCCACAGCATGGCTTGCCAAGCGGTGCCATGTCCGCACCCAGGATATGAACTGGCGAGCCCCGCTGCCGAAGTGGAACGTGCGGTGTGCACTTAACCTCTGCCCCACCAGGCCGGCCCCTCCAATTCATATTAAGAAGAGTTAAGAGTTCTCTATCATCTCTTCTGACTGACTTAGTTTGGACGTTGGTCCCTAACCCGTGGCCAGCACACTTTGGTGGGAGTTCGTAGTGTCACTTCTCTTCTTGCAGTTGAGCCCATTTCCTGCAGTTGGAAAATCCCCTGGAGGTGCAGAGAGAGCACCTCCAGGGGCTCACAGTTCCTCCTTGCTCCTTAGCAGGGCAGTAGAATGAAAATAAGAGTAATGCCTGCCCCTCCCACTTCCCTGGGCTGTCTACAGACAAAGAGAGTACTGTCACCTTCCGTGTGTCAGTCAAGTATTACGTAGTGTTATTTTCTCATTATAATTAGTATTAAAGTGTATTAAAGTGCATCAGGCTTCCAAGAAGCCTTTGTCATTTCAATGGCATTGCCTGAGTTGGGTGATGAAAATGAGATGGGAAAATCACAATACTTCCAATACCTTTCTTTGGGTTTTCCAATTATTTTATGATCGTTACTTCTACAGTTCTGAGTTGCATGCCCTAAACCTTGGGTCTATCAGTGTAAGGATGTTAAAGCAGAATGTAATGGAAGTTTGGAAGACAATAGATAGGAACACGTGGCGTGGAGCTCTTCCACATCTTATTTATTTATCTGCTTTTCAGTGTAAACCAAATCTTATTGCACAGAACGTTTTTCAGGTGGCTTACAATGGGACATAAAGCATGACAAGATAGCGTAAATTAAAAGTGAGGCCACCCAAGATAGGAGGAAAAGAACACAATGGAGCTGGCAATAATGCTAAAACCACCTTTCTGTATATCTGTTACTGACTGGTGGGTCACAAATGGAGCCCACAGTACTGTAGCCACCAATAGAATAAAGGAAATGTCATATACACAGTACAGTTCCCAATGTCCACGAGATAAACACAAACCAATTGCTCGGGAAAATTCCGTCATTCACACGGGTCAGACAGGAATGGTTCCCAGGGGTTCTAAAGAAAACAGCATGTGGTGTAAGGAGCAGTGTTCTCCACCACAGTCTTATTGAAGGCACACGAGTGAGTTTCATAGGCTTGTTTCACGTGATGATGTTCTGTGTAAAAGCAATTGAAGGATGCGGCTGAAGAGAGGAGGGTGAAGTGGGCACTGTGATATGCCAGCGGTCCCTAGCTCTCTGCTAAGCCGTCTCCATCCTGGGACACTTTAAATGTATCTGGTGAGTGAATAGATTCAATAACTGTTTTCTCAAGGAAACCTCCCCAAATATTGTCTCCTTCATCTATTTTTCAGAAAATACTGGGAGGGAGATGGTTTACGCTATGCTCTCTGGCAAATGCCTGCTTTGCTAGTTAAGTCCAGGCTTATATTCAACAGTGTGGTTGGAAGTCGGTGAACATTTTTCTACAGAATATGAGGTGCCTGTCATGACACCTGCCACCAGGAGCCGGCCGCAGCCCTGACCCGAGACTGGTTGAGGCAGTGGCGGATTTCTCATGAAATACTGCTTTGGCTCTGTTTCAGTGCCTGGAGGAGCAGCCAGCAGACTCGCCAAACTTCTGTTCATGTAACTGGGCTGGGGCGACTCAGCCTGAGCATTTCCTAAGCAAGTAAAATAAGCACGTGGTGACCAGGAGTCCCCACAACATGCCCTCGGCAGGTCTAGCTTTCAGCAATGCCACTTCCTGCTGTAGCTTCCAAGATAAGCTGAAGAATCACTAAGTCACCAAAGGTGGAAACTTTTTATCCACCAGTTTTTAAGTCAGGGAAATACAGACGGTGACTTTCTTTCCAGAATGGTATGTCCGGTGGCCCTTCTTTCTGGCAATGGTTAGGGAGCAGGTGGTGGGCTCATAGTTTGAGATAAATCCTTGTCACCTGTGTTGTAGAGAATGCTTGCCTTCTTTTCTATAGAGCAAGAATCCATAGCCTGCTTATCTGTGAGTGGTTACAGATCATAAATTAATATTTTAAAAAGGAATACCAGCAAATACCCCTGTTTGACACCCTTCTGGAAACTTTATATGCTCTTTAGAAGACCTCGTCTGATGGTGCTTTCATGGACTCATGGTGCAAATTCTACGTAAGAATCAATGGACAGGACCAATGCAGAAATGTGCGTTCCTGAGCCTAGAACAATTCTAGTTCTTCGGGGAAAAGGCTGATAAAGGCCAATAAAAATTATAAACAAGCTCATCTCATTCTGGGTTGATTTCTCCTTGAGGTAGAGAGTATAATGCTATGGTCTATGGCGGACTGTCTATGGCCTCAGTCATAACCTGCTTATTTCTTATGTGATAAATTGGCCTGGGGAATCCAAATGTAATTTTTCAAGCATTTTTTTCAAGCAAGTAGACAGTGTGCATTCTGAGTGAAATGTCTAGTCTACAGTTTGGAGAGCACTTTAAAAAAGAAAAAAGAACAATGTTCAGGGTCCAACTAGGTGCAACTGTACTGACGGGATTATCAGTGCAGCACGGTGAAAATGTATATGCGTACATCTTTTCTGGAAGATAATTTGGCAATATATATCTAAAACCTCAAGTGTGCATATTCTTCCAAGAAGTGATTTTACTTATGGGAATGTGCCTGAGAAAATAAGCAAGACAGGGAAGAATTTATCTGCAAGTGTGTTCAATAGGATGACAAACTGAAAACAACCTAAAATGTCAAGCAAAAGCGACAGATTAAGTAAATGCTGGAATGGAGTCATTAAGCATCAGGTTATAGAAGTATATTTAGTGACATTTTCACAATATGTATTTAAGCTAAAAGAACAAGTTATAAAACAACTAATATGTTCAATTTATTAATTTTTTTATCAAAAACAAACACATATACATAATATACACATATTTATACTCACAAATATATGCCTACTTATATAATTATATACACATAACACTATACAACACGTATCAAGACAATAATTGTGATGTTAGATTATGTATGCTTTTTATTTTCACTTTTAATCTTTTTCATAAAAATACTCTAAAATGAATATAGGTAACTAATATAAATTTAAAAAATGCTACTAAAAAGAGAAAAATGGTCGTTTTTCCTACATACACAATATTCTAAGGATGGTGGGAAGCCCTGACTGGGCATTGGGGTAGCTGATTCCAGCAGAAGCCGAAGCCCTGGCCCCACTGAGGACGTGGTAAAATTACCTTCAGATTCCCCTACGCCTCACCTCCACCATCAGATACTGCTCATCCAGGCAGAGATGTGGAAATATTGTGTGTGTGCCATCTGGGCTTTACGGAAGACCGTGGCCCGTAGGGCCCCATGCTTCCACTTCTCAGGGCTCCAGAGCAGGCCCTGTCAGTCCACTGCAGGGCTGGCTTCCAGGCCTCCCTACAAAGGATTTGCTCCATCGAGAGTTAGTGCAACAAATATCGTTTGAAGAGTCTCAGAAATGAGGCCATGTGTCCAAACGCTCTGCACAGATCTCAGTGGGGGCAGCATATGTGTTTAGACAAATCACAGGCATTGGACAGGGAGCAGACCCTAATCTGGCAGGAAAAGGCTCCTGCCCTGGGCACGTCTCAGCCCAACAGCAGCCTCTCTAGGGCGGAGGAGATAAGCAGACGTGTCAGTTCTCACTGTGGCTGATTCTTCCAGTAAACCTGTTTTCCAGGTCCCCCAAGGGCTCCCGCTGGCTCCCAGGGCTGTGAGTGTTCTGGAACCAGCTCCTCCTCCTCCTGCCTGCATCTGTACCAGGTGTCCCTTCCACGTGGGACTTCTGTTGAAAATGTAGTGGCCACATCACAACGAAAGAATAATGATAAATTAATGATAATACTCATAAAAGCTGACGTTTATGGAGTGGTTACACCTGTGATGTATTTAATTCTTGCAACCAGTCTTTCAGGCAGATGCTATTTTTAGCTCCATTTTATAGATGAGGAGACTGAGCCTGGAGGGGTAAATGAGTCACACAGGTCAAAGTTGCACAGGTATCGAGCAGGGGAGGCAGGATTCGAACACAGGTCTGTGTCCTATTCTTCAGTTCTCGGCATCCTTCCACGCTCACCTTGTAGTCCTCTCACTTTATGTCATCATGCCAGCTTTTCCTTCTATACAGATGGCTTCCTATTAAAAAAATAAATTCGTTCCTTTAGCACATATTTACACTTCTCTAGTTTGCACTGTACTAGATACTTAAATAGATTTGAGTTTCTCAAATCTACAGGCAAAATCAATGAAGTAAAAATACCCTTGAAATATTGTTCAAATTACTCCCCTCTGGTTGCCTTTTTACTTTTCTCCTCTTCTTAGCCAAATTTCTTAAATGTGATGGCTTTCTTCAACTCCAACCTCTTCCCAGAAGTGACCCTTGTGAAGGTCACCAGTGCTTTCCTTGTTGCTAAAGCCAATGGGGCTTATTATTACAACATTATTGTTATTAGTCCTTATACTTGACTCTTCTTCAGCCTTTGATGCGCTGACTGCTCCCTCCTTGAAAATCATCCTGCCCTCTCGTTTCCATGAAATCATTGGTCCACAACTAGGAAGGGTCTGAGATTTTACCTTATTTGCAAGCTAATGAGGTAGGCTGCCATTTCATAGCTGCTGGCAGAAGATGTGAGTCTCCTGGGTCAGAGACAAAGGACTTTATTATTCACTGCCCAGCAGGCAGAATGAGCTTCACGTTTGCAACAGTTTCCCTTGTCCCCCCAAGTCCCATGGGGATGATGGGGGGGTGGATCCAGGTGGGGTTTGCATACAGTAGGCCTGTGTCACAGCTAAAGAACTCCATGCTTAGGAAACACCAATCTTTTATTAATAGCTTTATTGTGATGTAATTAACAAACCATAAAGTTCAGTAAGTCTACAATTTGATGGTTTTTACTATATTTATAAAGTCTTGGCACCATCATCACGTTTCCTTCTTGTCACTTGTAGGTGTCCCAGATTAAAAAATACATCTTTAGGGCAACACAGGGGATGAAAATCTAGCTGGGCTTTGGATTTGCAGAAGGTTGCGTTCTCTCAAATTCATCTGCACCTGATGCCTGGACCTCCTCCTTGTCCTCCATCCTGCACACATTGTCTTTGAGGACCCCAGTCAACTCTGACCTGGAAATTTCCCATCACATACTTATTCTTGCCTCCTTTACTTTCTAATGCTTTTTCATCAGTGTCTTCCCTCAGCCCATCCTCAGTTTCTGTGCTTCAGGATTTGATCCCAGCTCATCCCGGCCCCAGGGCGCAGGAGCTGGGAGAAAGAGTCATGAGCAAGGCAGACCGGCTTCTTGACCTCATGGAGTTCACCTCCTGGCAGTAGAGACAGACATTAAGCAACTCATCACAGAATTAAATATTTCATCACAAATGTGACCAGGCTTCTAGGAGAAAAAAAGGGTTTGCTGAGTAGGGAGTAGGGAGAGTGGGCGGGATGATGAGTATCAGAGAAGTGCCCTTGGAAGAAGCAGCCTTTGAACAGTGCTGAGAGGTGAACTGGATATAGTCAAAGGGAGATGGTGCCACACAGGGAGATGGCACATGTGCAGGCCCTTGACCCCCTGCTCATCCTCTTTGCTAAGGGCTTACAGCTCCCTGTGGGATTTATGCCAGGATCCTCCTAACTCTGCAGGAACTCTGAACCCAGAAATCAACCCCAAATGAGCAGTCAGCTATGCATGCAGTAGACCCTTGGGAGGGCTTCAGCACAGCTAATCAAAAATGATTTATGTCCACTTCTATTTCTTTTAACGTTTAATAAAGAATAATCAAAAGCTATTCTTTAGAGACTGCCAAAGAGGTACAAATATGATCTTAAGAAAATCAATGAGCCAGATTTTAGCAAGTTTCCAAATGTCATGCCATTGAAGCCGTATGACTAGAAGTGAAAAGAATATTCATTACAAATGAATTGTGGGAATCCCACCTAAGTATTTTCTAGCCAGGAGATTTCTGGAACAATTAGAGCAGTTTTCAGCTGGAAGTGCTGGGCCTCATTTTACTTTTTTATTATTATTGTTTTTTAATCTAGAAGCTCAAACCAACACATGGAAGGCTTCCAGAACCCTGTATTAAAATATCTCCTGTAAAACAGGCATAATGTCTGTTGCACACGGTTTTGTCTTATTAAAGACAGTAATGTTTCCACTTCTGCCCACCATAA
Source organism: Equus asinus (assembly GCF_041296235.1). Taxonomy (NCBI): domain Eukaryota; kingdom Metazoa; phylum Chordata; class Mammalia; order Perissodactyla; family Equidae; genus Equus; species Equus asinus. Next base: position 33,508,233 of record NC_091804.1, on the reverse strand, counting down.
ATCAATTGCAGGGCTGCATGCGCTCTCTGAAATAATGACAGCCATTTTTGCAGGCTGTCTTATCTCTTTGTGAAGGGAATAATGTCATGACACGAGAGCAGAGAGGATGGAGAATTGCAAAATGGTGAGGCCATTATGGATACCTTGATAGCTCATCGGGTAATGTGAAAACAGCAGACTCTCCGTGGCATTGGGTGCCTCTCTTGTTTCCTCTCTAGGTGGTTCCTGAAGACAGCGAGGTCTTGCCTGGGGGTGGAAGGATGCAGGTGTGTTAGGGTTAGGAATATTAAAATGTGGGTATTCACAGCCCCTGCTCTTGCAAAGACTGTGCGCTCTCAAACCAAGCTGACTTATTTCACATAAAACAAAACAAGGTAAGGGAAGGTGGAATTCAAATTGTTTTGAAAACGAGAGAAAAGCAGATGAAAGAGGAGAATGAAAAAAGAGGGATTTCAAAAGGACCTGTTGCCAAGATGAGAAAGACATTAAGTATAAAATGGGATTAAGGAGGCCCACCAATTAGTCTATAAAATGCCTTTGTTCAACTTAGAACACATATGCCCCTGGATGAGCGAATTGGAAAAAGTTTCACCCTCTGGGTCGATGCAGCCCTGTGGGCATATAGCTTGGCAAGCAGACAGAGCCTTTGGGCAAAGAAAATAGATACTCAGCCTGTTCAGGACTCTTGGCTCTGCCAATAAAGTATGGGTTGGATTGGGGTGCCACATCCCTGGGTCGTGGCTGGGTATCCTCAGTGCAGTGGCCCATTGCTCAGCCTCAGGAAGTGGCTTGGATTTAAGGAATGTTTCCGTTCACGTGTTATGTGGAATTATTTGGCCCCTTGCTTTCTGTTGAGGGACTTCAGATGACATTACCCTTCAAGTCTTGGAGACTCAAGACAAGCCAGCAGCATCAGCATCACTTGGGAACTTGTTAGAATTGCAAATTATCTAGCCTCATGCTAACCTGCTGAATCACCCTGGAGGTGATTCAGATGCTGGCTCAAGGTTGGAGAACCACTGCTTTAGCCTGATGGAGTTGGGTTAAGAAAACCTCACCCTAATAGCATATCAGATATGCCATCCCTGAAGAATATATTTACAGTCTGTTAGCCAGGAGTGTAGGAAGATGCTTTGCCCCTCCTTACATAGATATTTCTGACTTAGAGACTCCTGATGCTTCCAGAAAGCTAGACATCTGGGCTTCCATCACAGCATTTCCCAAACTATTTTCTATGGAGCAGTCATTTCCTGCAAGATGACATTTGGTGTTCTTTGACGAAGCAAAGTAAGTTTCTAGAACACTGTGTGCTTTACCCTCCTCTCACAGAGTCATATTGTAACTGTTCGCTGTCATATACCGGGTGGCAGCTGGGTGATGTCATTAAGGCCTCAGTCCCTGGAATCAGATCACCTGGATCCAAATCCTAAGTCAGTCACTCAGCAAAGTCATGTAAGGTTTTGCTGTTCTCCAGCAGTTCACAGGCCAGCAGCACCTGCAATACCTGGGAACTTGCTAGAAAGGAAGGATTTCAGGTCCAACCGCAGCCTCACTGCATCAGAATCTGCATATTTAACGAGATCCGCAGGTGATTTGTATGCACGTTGGTTTGAGAAGTGCTATTCTAAGGCAGTTGCTTGACCTCCCTCTGCCAGTTTCCTCATTTTTAAAATAGGAATATTAATAGGACCTATCTCATGCTTTACCGTGAAACAGAATCACCTGGAGGGTTTGTTAAAACAAAAATGGCCTGGCTCCACTCCTAGAATTTCTGAATCATTAAGTCAGGGGATGGGGCCTGAGAATGTGCATTTCTAACAAGCATCCCAGGGGATGCTCATACTGCTGTGTGCAGGGACCACACTTGGAGAACCTCTGCTCCAGGTCATTCTGAGAGCATTGCTCTTTCCACACCGGCCCTGTTTTTCTCCGTGAAGTATGCTATTTCAATCCTCGTCTTTATATTTATTTCCTATCCTTTTTGCTGTTTTGCTGGAATCTTAACCCAGCCTGTAAATTCCGCTGGGCAGAGATCACACTTTCCACACTCCACATTCTTTCATTTTCTGTTTTGTTAAATAATGACTACATTTCCAGGATAATTAATAATAGAATAAGGAAAGGGGGGAAAACTCAGACTGCCAACAGCAATAAACAGCATCCACAAATGGATATCAGCCCTGGAATCCTCTTTAAAATCTACACTTCTAACAAGGTCCCAGGTGATGCTGAGGTTGCTGGCCCAGAAACCACCCTTTGAGAGGCACTTTCATAGGGATTTTAAAAGGATTAAGTGAATTCTATCATGTAAGCCAGTTAACACAGTGCCTAGCACAGACTAAGCACTCAAAAATGTTAGTTAATGTGGCTTTTACTTAATAAATGCTCAGACAAATCCCATTAAGTTGAACAACATATTTATCAAACTCACTTAGCTATGGAACTCTTTATTTGTGGGAGTCATATTGACTTTTCAGCGGAAGCAGTGTGTTATTACAGGATGCTCCAGCTTTCCCATGTTGTCAGTGTTCAACCAAACTCAGTTCCCAGCCCCTTCTCTCCCCTCCCCCTGCTTTTTTTTTTTAACATCGATTCAGGAGCCAACCACCAGCAGAGCTCAAGGCAGTGGCTCATGGGATTTTAGGAGACCCTATGTGTAATGGAGGAGGCATTGATAGGAAAGTGCTGGGCAGAATAGATGTTATCAGTGTCCTTGACAGGGTCCTTTTGAGCCAGTGCCCCCAACCCCAAGGCACTGTCCCTGTTGGCTCTAAAGGCTCACAGCTCCCCTTCCCCAGAAAACTGCGCTCAGTCAAATGGGAACAGACCATGACCAAGGACTGACTGACATGGGGTACAAGTGTTGGCTCCTTGCCTAGAGTGGGATCATCTCTGTGGTCCATGCATGCTCCAGAGCTCCCGTGGAATCACGCTGAAGCTGGACTCCAGTTTTGACCACATCCTTGCTCGGTTTCTTTCCTCTCCCTATTTTTTACCCCCTTTCTCCTGAGAGCACTCAGTAAGTCGCCGTTCTCAGACTCTGCTTCCGAGAAGTGCAACCTAAGACACGGTTATCAGTGCCCACTGGGAAGTTGATTCATTTGGTTCATAGACTCAGAAGGGCTAGAAGATGATTCCACTTTGGAACAACAGACATAGGTCTGAAAGACTTGCCACAGAGGAGAGGAAGTGTGCCCTGAAATTTCAAAGGAAGGATGTACTTATGTGTGAAAAATATTACAGGAGCCAGAAGAAAATTTCCAACAAGCCGGAGTGGTCACAAGGATCTAAGAGTCTGACAGCATCTTCCCCACGCTTCCATGTGTGTCAGCCGTGTCATGCTTCTCTCTGGCTTTTCCCAGGACTTTGGCTACCCCTCACTGTCCTGCTCCTCTTTCCCAGCATCCTAACACTTGCATTCCTGTGCATGACATGGCGCTTGATGTCTTGATTGGGAAGATGTGCTCTCCCACCTTGTCTCTGGGCTGCGGTCCACTTCAGGCTCCTGGCATCCCCCTATTCCACCCCTCTTTGTGCCCACTCAAACTACTCACTTGCCTGTAAGCCTGGATCTCTGAGCCCATTCCTGCTTAATGAAAGCTCCCTTTGTTTTCTTCCCTTGTATTTTCTCTTCTCCCTCTGTCTGGGGCTGAGACAGCGGCTGGGACCTGTGCTTCTTACACATGTACTCTGCTATAATCCCTTCTCCACGTTGCCGCGGCATTCTGGCATCGGAGCCTCTCACCCTCCCTGGGCTTCTAGAATCCCTTCTGATTTCTGTGTCGGGGTTCCTGCTCAATTGCCTTGACCTTCAGCACCTGCTTGCCCTTCCATCTGGGCTCAGCTCTCTGAACTTAACCTCCATTTCTCCTTGCCCGTGGTCCATCTCAGTGCTATTTCCTATCATGGCTCCAGGCCCTCCTGCACGTCCCTGTCCTGCTGTTGCCTGCTCCCAATATGACAAGTGTGATTATCAAAAGGCCTATTTTCCAGAGATTTTATAAGACAACCTGCAATTTCCTATCTTTCAGTGGGAGAAAGCCTGGTGGTTCAGGAGCTAAACAGAAAAATGTGAATCGTTCAGGGGTATGCACTTAATCCTCTCTGGTTTTGCTGGAATCTGACATCATTAAGAAGAAAAATAAATAATACTGGTGGCCAGCCCAGTGGTGTAGGGGTTAAGTTTGGCACACTCTGCTTTGGCAGCCCAGGTTCATGGGTTCGGATCCGAGGTGCAGACCTACACCACTCATCAAGCCATGCTGTGGCAGTGACCCGCATACAAAATAGAGGAAAGATTGGCACGGATGTTAGCTCAGGGTGGATTTTCCTCACACCAAAAGATGAGGATTGGCAAAAGATATTAGCTCAGGGCCAATCTCCCTCACACACACACAAAAAGTTAAAAAAAATAATAATACTGGAAGTGATAACAAAATAATATTTAAACTAAATGGGAAAAATGAATGGTTTGCACTTAATCAGCCATTGCTCTGTGTTAATTTCTTATTGCTAATATAAGAAATTCTGCAAACTTAGTGGCTTAAAACAACACAGTTTATTCCCTTATCGTTGTGGAGATCAGAAGTCAGAAATGGATCGTTTTGGGGGCTAAAATCAAGGTGTTGTCTGGACTGCATTTTTTCTGGAGGTTCCAGGGGCACATCGATTCCCTTACCTTTTCCAGTTTCTGGAGGATGCCTGCATTCCTTGGCTCATGGCTCCTTCCTCCATCTTCAAGCCATCAATCACGTCCCTCTGACCTCTGCTTCTGTTACCACATCTTCTTCTCTGACTCTGAACCTCCTGCCCATACAGCCCGTTGTGATTACATTGGGCCCATCTGGATAATCCAGGATCATCTCCCCATCTCCAGATGCTTAACTTAATCACATCTACAAACTCCCTTTTGCCGTATAAGGTGACATATTTGCCTGTTCCAGGGGTTAGGATGTGGACCTCTTTGGGAGGCCATTATCCTACCTACCCCACTTTTCATGGCTAATTTCATGGTTAGTTTGGAGAGCTCCACTAGCAGTAGAATATGCCACATGCTAAGTGTTTTCCACGCCTTCTTGTTTATTCATCATGATAACTCCATAAAGTGAGCACCAGTGGCAGATCCATCGAATATTTGGGGAAACTGAAGCTAAGAGAAATGAAATCTCTGGCCGAAGTTGCCCAAATTTGCTTCCATTTGTCTTATTATCAGTCCGTATCCTGTCTTTCCCTAGCTCCATCCCTGTCGTCTCACAAGTATCTAAATAACTGTAGCCTCCTGGGAGCTCACCTGTGACCACTGGGGTACCAGCCACATCCAGGAGAGGGTGCCTTAGATTTGGAAATAATGGCATATGAGGAGTTTTATACCAGATTGGTTTATTTATTTTTTGGCACATTATTTTTTTTTCTGCCTGGCTTTTTTCTATACTTCTTTATCCTTAACATTCAATGTTTTTATGAATATGTACTATAACTATTGTAGTTTCCATAAATTTTGTCAAGTAGATGGTGGGCCATTTCAATCTGAAGATTTAGGTCTTATTTTAATCCAGGAATGTGACCTAATATATCTTGGGATGTGATCTGTGTTCCGTTCGTTCAGCTCTCTTCCTTAGGACACCAGTTATTTATCTGGTGGTTGGTTGTCTGGTGTCTGTTTTCTTCATCTATTTGTCTCTCTCCAATTCCTTTATCTTTGCTTTCCTTGCTCTCTGGGTTAGTTTTTCAAGCCTGTCCTCCGAGTCGCTGGTTTTCTGCAGTGCTGATTCAGTTCTTCGCTGCTGATACCATTTTGAATTCTGCAAATGGCATTGCTTGTTTCCTGTAATTCATCCCTGGGCTCCTCTGGGTTTAATTTCTTTCTTTGTACTTTTCCTTATCCACTCACCTCCTAGCCCCTGTTTTATAGAGCTCATGTATTGACATCACTCTTGGTCTCTCCTTTTTATCCCCCACATTTCTTGGCTGTTGAAAGCATTGGATGTCTATGCAAAAGCACTGTGTCTGATAAGCTGTCTGTTTGGTTGACATTTTTGCTTGTTTCCCCCCACATCCTATACAGCATCCCTCCCTCCACCCTCTCTTTGCCTTTTTTTTGGTCTTCAGTTCAGAAATTGGTAGCAAATAAGCAGATCCTGTTCACACCTGTTACCCACTATCCCACATTTGGGAATGAGAATGCTGGAGGAGATGACTGATGGGGGGTAGTTACCCCCACATCAGAGCAACACACATGCTATTCTCAGGACAGGCTCTGAAGCTGGATGTCTGTTTCAATCCCAGCTCTGCCACTTATGAGCTGTGCAGCCTTGGGCATGCAGTGTCACTTCTCTGAGTTTTAGCTTCCTCATGTATACAATAGTGATAATAAGTGTGCTCACCTCATGGATTTTTGTGGGGAATTAATGAGAAGGCGTGCAAACCACTTAGCCCATAATAGTGCTCAGTCACTATTAGCTTCAAAAAGAAAGAAAGAAAAGATAAAAGCATTTGTGATGTTATAAATAAATTAGGTTAGAAAATACCCACCCAAAGCCTTGTCACTCCCTTGTCCATATCTCCCATGGTGGCCCTGAAGGGCCTTGCTCAGCAATGAGGAAAATGAGCTTTCGGTGACTCCATCTCTTCGGAGGCCTTCCCATACATTTGACCAACTCTTCCTGAAATCAGGACACATTCTTGGCATTTGCCAAAATTTCCTCTACTTCCTCCTTGCACTGTCTGGGGAAAGGGAATCGTGTTTGGGGTCTGGTCAGTTATAGTTTGATCGAGTTGTACCATCTCTTGAAAAACTGTATCAGGTGTGAGGCGGGTGGCTGGCAGCACACACAACCTTCCCCTTCCATTCCCTTGTGCTTGTTTTTGTCTGGTCATGTCGCTTAGTTTGTGGAATGGGAGCGGGTAATGGCTGCCTCTCCTACTGTCATGGCTTTTAAAAAATACCATTTATTTTATTATTTTCAAGTACAAAAGCAATACATGTTTGAGGCAGAAGGTCTAGGGAATGCCAAAAATTCAAAAGAAGAGGAAAACTGTTACCCACATTCTCTCTGTCCAGCCTGCAGCAGTCCACTGGAGGCCTTGGTTGCTCCGTGTTTCTTGGCTTCCTGCTCGCTGTCTTCCCCTGCTGTCCCACCTCGTTCGCTTGTACAGCTGAGCACGGTGGCTCTATGCCCCTTATCTCCCAGTCCTGACACATCACTGATGGGGGTGATGGAAGATGAAGTGGATGAAAGTAGGTCACGCATGTGACGGAACTGTGTACTTTGTTCAGGAAGCGATGAAGATCACATCTTGGAAGACTTGGGGCGTGGGGAATCCGATAAATCTCAAGATTTCCCTAAATCTGACCTGATAATTAAAACACTCAATTTTACGTTTGGAAAATGATTTTTTTCTTTTAGTGAGGAAGATTCGCCCTGAGCTAACATCTATTGCCAATCTTCCTCTGCTTTGTATGTGGGATGCCCCCACAGCATGGCCCATGAGTGGAGTAGGTCCGTGCCCGGGATCTGAACCCACGAACCAGGGCCTCGAAGCAGAGCATGTGGAACTGTAGCCACTTGGCCACAGGACCGGCCCCCGGAAAAAGATTTTAAATTAAGGCAGGCAGTGAGGATATGGTCTCAGTGAAAAGAGGGCTTGGAAGTCCTAGATAAAGGACTTACTTGCTCTGCTTGTTTATTAACCTCACTGACATTTGGATTCTTCTAAGAAGAGCAGCAATAATACACACCTCAATCAAGGCTGTGGGGATTAAAGGGGAGACTCAGGTTCTGGCACTTAGTAGGTGCTTAATAAATATCCACCCAAACTGCATCCCTGTGCATGTGCCTTGGTGGCTCTCACAACTTGCTACTGTGAAAAGATCTCATTCAGACTCAGAATATCACACCTAGGATTCACCATGGTAAAGACAAAAATGCCTGTGCATTCACCTTGATTCTAGAAATGTTTACCGAGTCGGGAGGCTTCTGGGCATGGTGTGGGTGATGGAAAGAGCAAAGTCCTGCCTTTGGGAGTTCACAGTCTATGGTGGAAAACAGTTGTAGCAAAGTTGCGTGGGAAATTTGCACCATACATAAGAGACTGAATAGATTCCAGAGGTGGTGTGACAGTCAGGGGAACTTACTGGAGGTGGTGATGAGCTCAACTTAGGTTTATAAGGGAGAGGGAGTATCCCCAGGGAGTAGGAGATTCCAGGCAGAGGAAAGAGCGTCTGCCAAGGAGGGGAGGTGTTGAAAAGCCCCCATGCACACTCTACCCATGGGGACAGATTGTTCCCTGTGGGGGGTGCTCAGAGGCTGGGTTGGGTACCAAGGCACCAGCCATGGGGCTGGGGACAGGCTGTTCATTATCACTTCATGGGCTGTGTTCTCATTAACCTCACTGAGTCTGTCTTTGGGGAAACCCTGTGGGTTCTGCTTAAGAGATGAAGGAAAATTGGAGGAAGGTTAAGGGGCTAAGTGCCAACCCTAAATGCAGGCTGGGCAAGGCATTTAGAAGGGGGCTGTGCCCTCTCTTCTTACCACCAGACATCCACCCTCTTGAATCAGCTCACTAGCAACGTTTATTCTTGAACCGGATCACTAGCGAAAACCAGACATGGACACTCCTTATTGTGGAAAGTCATGGGCCCCAGGGGTGTGGAGACAGGTGGAGCCTCGGTGATAGGAGTCACTCGGGAGTGTGTGATGATAGGATTTCTCCTCTCCCTTCCTGTGTCTTGCAGCAGTGGAATGGCAGGGATACGGCCCTCATGGTCACCCGCGTGGTCAACCACAGGCGCTTCTCGGCCACCGTCAGCGTGGCAGACACTGCCCAGCGAAGCGTAAGCAAGTACCGCTGTGTGATCCGCTCCGATGGTGGCTCCGGTGTGTCCAACTACGCCGAGCTGATTGTGAAAGGTGAGTGCTACCAGCCCGTGCCTCTGCCTACTGGTTGATTTTATGGGAATCCCTTGGCTCCATTCTTGGAAAGGTAGGAGGAGTTAAGGCACCTTTTCTCATCTGCTGCTCCTCCGTTCAGTAGAATGAGACACAATTTCCAATCACTCACTCCCACACACACACCAAAAAAGAGAAGTTATTGTAAAATCATGCAATATTGCATTGTTACTCGAAGTTGGGTCTTACGTATAGGATCCATACGTGAAAGCCCATGGGATGTATGACACAGAAGACATCTCCAAATTTGGCTTATTTTGCATTTAAAGTTAGAATGAAGCAATGTCCATGTGTTCTGGTGGTGTTCTATTGCAGTGTTCAGAGAGTACAATGGTTTCTGAGGGATTTTTTTTTGTTGAAAACTTGATATAATGACATTACTTTGGAAGGACTTTTGAAATGAGTAATCCCCCACCCCACTGGCCTTGATTCAATTTTTCTCACTTTTCTTGTTCTTATTCACCTTGAGGTATCGTTGGCATGCTTTCCATTAAAATATGCATATTGCTTCCTTTCCTGCTTCTTTCAAGGACTGGATATCCCATTTATTTCTGAAAGTCTGTATAATCTTTATTATAATGCTTAATGGTTGTATACTATTTCATCAAGTGAATCATCCTCTTTTTTTTAATCTCCCTATTTGTAGTCATTTAGATAATTCCAGGTGTTTTTGTTTTTGTTTTATCTTTCCTTTGTGCGTGCAACAATTAACACCTCAATGGAGTTCTTCAGAAGAGAACGTTTTTATTCAATTGAACCAGATTATTTCCTCGGATAAATTCCCTCGGGGTAGAGTTGGTAGGCCAAAGAATATGAACATCTTTATGGATTTTTCTTTGTGTTACAATATTGCTTTTGCAAAAAACAGTTTGACAGTTTACACTAGAAAACAGCAGTGTATGGATGTACTCATTTTCCAGCATTATGTTCACCGATTAAAATTTTAATATAGCATAATTTAGTGAATGAAATAATGAAGGTATTTATCTTATGCTAGCTGTAGAATGATGCCTGGTGTGTTTGAAGGTAAAAACATTGATCGACCCCCCGGAAGGCTCCTGAGTTGGTTTCCTTAGTCAAAGTATAGGTTCGTATGTAACCCTTGACCTCTGTTTGCTGGCCTCCATGGAACTGGTAGCCTGGCCTGGATCAGACTAGAGGTTGCAGCCTGGAATTCTCTCTTCTGGGCTGTCCTGATTCTAGATGGATATTCACAAGGCTGAGCATTTGTCATCATTCAGGTCTCAGCTTGAATGGCATCATGCTGTCCGTCTTCTCTGAGAGAATTTCCCTGGCCCCCCATTCTGGTGGTTGCTTTCTATCACATAAGCTTTTCTGTTTGTCTACAGAGCACTCAGCACACTTCAAAATTATGGTTCTCCCTTATTTCTTTACTTGGTAATTTTCTGTCTTCCCCTCTAGGATCTAAGCTCTTTGAGAAGAGGGGGCATCTTCTACTTGGTTCATGGTTCACAATAAGTCCCTCAGGCTTAGCTGAGTGCCTGTCACAAGTGCTGAGCACATCGAACCATGTGAAATCACCAATAGCTGACTGTTTCGACCCACATCATCAGTCATTTTATAAGGCTAAACCTTGAAATATTTGTTGAATGATGGATGAATGAATGAATTACTGGCCTCAGCAGGAATTCATGTCATCATCATAATGCCATGAACACTTAAGCTAAATATCAACAAATTAGACAGTCATGAACAAAACAACTAACAGAAAAAGAAATCATCTTTAAAATCGTATACATTGAATGCCATTAATACATAAAAGAAATCATCATTTTGATTGCATTAGGCTCATATCTTTGCTTTCTTGGTGCCGTAAGATTGATTTCTATGACAAAGTGCCCTTTTCAGGCCTTTCAGGTGCTCAGTGATTATGTCATTTTCCTGAGCTGTCCCCCCTGGAACGCCGATTAGACCTCTTTTCTCTCCCACACTGGAATGGAAGCCCCATGAGAGAATGGACTGTGCTTTCTCATGCTGCCCATGGTCTTGCCAGCACCTTGCATGTGCCTGGCACACAGTTGGTGATGACAGAATAGGGCGAATGATTGTGGGAGCTAGTGTAACGCTCTGAGCTTTTCACACACCAAGAAACAGAACCAGAAAATGCTTGGTCCGTTCTTTCCTTATGTCCTCAGTTGTGGGAGAGGAGGAAGCCAAGGCCCTTGGGAACAGAGGATGTGCTTTCCATGGTGAAGCGTCATTGCCTTTATTTGGAGGGGTCGCCAGTGGTACTGGGGCAGTGATTTGTCCTTTGCTGGCAGTGCGTCTGGGCCAGAGTTCAGCCTGGAGGGAGCACTCCATGGACCAAGTTTGTGACTATAATTCAGAAGCCACCACAGCTCTGAACCCCCTCGCAGCTCCCTGTTAAGGGATGCCCTGGGTGGCCTCCTTCTGAGGTCTCCTTCCCCGTGGACGATGGCGGGTCGGCACGCCCTGTAACCTGTCCTGTTGTATTACACCTTGATAAAGTCCTTTATGGGATATCACTATTTTTGGTGCCCATTTTTTCCCCCTATTGCATTTTTTTCCTTTTTCCTTTCAGCTGGTGGTAAGCTAGAAGCTGGGCCCCTTGCGTGTAGAATTCCCTTTACATATGCAACCTAACTGAGTCCTAAATGTGGCTCTGCACCTTGGTTTTATTTGAACTCATTTCACAGCTGAAAGAACCGCCACAGCCAGGTTGAGAAGCAGAGAGCAGTCCTAAGGGGCAGAGCTGGAGCCCACCCTGGGGCTGGCGCATGCTATTTTGGCCACACCTGGAGGCCTTGTTGGCACCTGGTTTCGTAATGTCATGAACAGTGTCGAAAGGGTCCAGACAGCAGGCAAGGCTCATGACAGGAGTCCCTGGACTTGTTGCCAACTTGCCCTTTGAACTCATGTCCCTCCTCCCACCACTCCCCCACCTCTCTCGAATGGGGTACTAACTTCCAGGTTCCTGGAGGAATGAATTTAACCCTTCCCTACCCACACACACACTCCTGAAGAGCCAGTGGTACCCAAGCCAAACAAGAATATGAAAGGCAGGGACCCCCAGAAGCAGAGTGTCCAGGGGAAGCCTGTCACCCTGGAGGGTATGCCCGGGAACCCATTGGAAGCAGCAAACAGAGCATTTGGCGGAAAGTGTCTTAAGAAGAATGACTCACTTACCTCTTGGCGCCCCTTGCCGTGCTGAGCCAGGATGCTTAAATTATTTAATACTGAAGTATTTGTATTTGTAAAAAAAAAAAAAAAAACCAAGGGAAGAATATAAATCTTCCTTCTTTCAGGGAAGGGAGAAAGTCTGAGAATCAAAACAAAACAAAACAAAAATATTCTCAAGGTCTAAGTGCTCTTCCAGCGGCTGGGGCTGCTCCTCAGGTTGAATTTCCTCTTCCTGGTTTACATGTCACACAGATGGTGTGGGCTGAGGGGGAGGGAGCTGACACTGGGGCATCACAAAGGAAAACCACCCCTGGGCAGCGTTTTTTCCATGTTTCCTGCCTTTAGTCTCAATTCAGAGACAGGAAGGAGCTCTGGAGTGGGGATGCTCCAGTTTGAGTCCTGGCCCCATCGCATCCCCACTCTGTGACTTGAACATCAACCTCTCCCAGCTTTGGCTGGCTCACTGGGAATGCGGGAATAGGATTCTTTCCCTCAGAGGGTGTGTGTCCTGAGGATTAAATGAGACAATGGATCTAGGAGGTTTTAGAACAGTGCCTGTCCCACTAGCCTATAGGTGTTTGTTAAATAAAATAAATAACTGGCCAGTGTGGGTGGGATTTCCCAGGTAAGAAAGTAAGAGGGTGAAGGGCTGGCTGGCTGGGTGGCGACCCGACACCCGACGCTGGTGCCGATTTGCTTGCTGTCTGTGTGGCCTTGGAGAGATCATTTAAGGCCTCCTCTGCAAAGTGGGGCTGGTGCTCTCTCCTCTGCAGTCATGTGCTGAGAATAAGGAAAGGGAGGGAGGAAGTATCAAAGTGGGGGCCAACATGTGGCCTTGGAGAGATCATTTAAGGCCTCCTCTGCAAAGTGGGGCTGGTGCTCTCTCCTCTGCAGTCATGTGCTGAGAATAAGGAAAGGGAGGGAGGAAGTATCAAAGTGGGGGCCAACATGTGGTCTTGGGAACATTTGGGTCATGGAGTCCACGCTGGGTCAGATTCCTGGGACTCCTCTTCTATCCACCACTGGTGAGCCAGGAACAGAGGACAAGGGAAAAGTAGCTGGTCCTGCTTATGCTCAGCCACCTGACCACATGGGCTCCCTCCCCCTGCCATCACTCATTCAGAACTTGGGCCATGCAGGGGTTGGGAGGTCATAGGGCCCCGCAGCATCCAAAGGTGCCAGGAACTGGAGGGCCCTCTGATGGCGTCCACGGCAGGTGCTTGTGCTGGGCCGGGCACTGGAGGCCCAGGCTGGGTCTCTGTGTCTCCCTAAGCTGGCGTGGTTATGGCTGGTTGGCTGGCGGCTAAGGTGCCATCCTGGGACTGAGAGCATCACTGCTTCAGAAGATGCTGCCTAAGTTAAGTGTAGGTAATATCAAATTCTCGAGGCGGCACACAGATCAAAATGAAAGCAAATTGGAATTACTTAATTCTGAAGAGCTGTTTATTGAGTTGTGGTAATGTACCTGGGTCTACATTAGATGACTCTGTAATTGAGGTTTCGCTCGATTGACAATCCGGCCCCTCAGCCTACCTGTTCCACATCAGTGCTCATAAATGCACTTCCTCTCTCCCCGTCTCTGCGTTTCCTGCTGTCTTCGATTTCAAGGTGTTTCAGCTTATCCCAAGGACGGAGGTGTCTTCAACCAAAGTTATGCAGATGCAGTCCTGATGAACATCTGCTAACATAAAGAATTTGTGGTTGGTAGTGATTTTTAAATCTGTCTTCCAGTTCTATTTAACAACCTGCCGTGGGCTCAGAACCCTCTCATCAATATGTGGGTTAGTGCCCGGAAGAAAGCTAATGTTGGCGCTGGGAGTCAGGTGTTCTGATTTAAATACTGATGTGACTTCCTACCAAGGTAGGAAGAGTCAGGAGTAGGGCTTTTTGGTTGTAAACACACCCGAATTTCAATTCAGTCCTGCTCTCAGCTGTCTGTGTGACTTCAGGCAAATTACATATTCACTCTGGGCCTCAGTTGCCTCATCTATTCAACGGGGCTGAATGTATCTAAATGGATTCCCATGAGAGGGAGGCAATATATATATATAGATCCTAGTACAAAGTGGACACCATACCGTTATATCTGTGACTATTGATCATCATATTTTATGGTTATTATTAAGGGTATTGCCAAAACACATTGTTCATTTTTCCTTGTCCTGCTTAAAGGAGAGCTTACCTGTACTATGGAAGTCTGAATTTAGTCCTCTGAAGGCCTCTCTCCTCTGAGATGGGGTTGGGGTCCTCAAGTGCACCCCACAGGTCGAAGTCATTTGCAGAAATCCTTTACTTATGTTGGGCTTTCTATTTCCCCCTAACATTCTGTTCCAGTATTTAACGCCTCCTGAGGTTGTACCAGGTTGGGCACGTCGAGTCTACCACCTGGGATGGCAGCAGTGGATGAGTGGGGCTGCTCCATTCTGGAGCCCATGCTCACCGCTGACCACTGCCTTGACATGGCCCATTTTGCTCACATCGCTCGTCCAGTTCCTCTTGGCGTTTGAGTTCACAGCCCCTGGTTTAGAGCTCGCATGGCTGGAGTAGCTGCCTCATTCCTGTGTTCATTTGTAATAGTTTATTGGGCCCTAACTAAGTGTCAGGTAGGATGATAAGCTCCTGGTCTAGCAGGAAGAATCATGCAAACCTGTGACACGTGGCCATCTTGTTTGCGTCAGGCACCTACTACACTGTCTGACTAATCCTATCAACAATTCTACGATATAGGTGCTGTTAGCATCCCCCTTTTACAAATGAGGGCATGGAGGCTTAGAGAGGTTGAGTAACTTTCCCAAGGTCACACAGCTTATACCTGGCAGAGCTAGGATTTAAAGCTAGGCCTGCCTGTGCCTCACACCATGCTCTTTCTTCTATACCACATTCTTTTTTTTTTTTTTTTAAGATTGGCGCCTGAGCTAACAACTGTTGCCAATCTTCTTCTTCTTCTTTTTTTTTTTTTTCCTGCTTTTTCTCCCCAAATCCCCCCAGTACATAGTTGCATATTTTAGTTGTGGGTCCTTTTAGTTGTGGCATGTGGGATGTCACTTCAACATGGCCTGCCGAGCAGTGCCGTGTCCATGCCCGGGATCCAAACCAGTGAAACCCTGGGCCACCAAAGCGGAGCGTGCGAACTTAACAACTTGGCCATGGGGCCGGCCCCCTATACCACATTTCTTATACAATCCAATATGGTAGATCTTGTGATCTGGTGTGAGCTGAAGAAACACAGAGGGTGAAAAAATTAATGCAGTTTGGGAAAGTCCTGTAAGGTTTCTCAGAGTGGTCCCATCTAAGCTGGGTCCTGTGGCCTGGCAGGCTCATGAGCAGGGACACCCTGGGTCACAGCTTTGAGACATGAGTGGGTGACATGTTTGAGGCAGGAAATGTAGGCAGGGGACATTTGCAGAGTCTTTGTACCAGAGTCAAGTTGGAGCTTTGTTTTGTAGGAGTCGGGGGCTTCAGTGGACGCCCCGGTCTATGGTCCATGGACAGTAGCGCGCACACACTCCTGAGTCAGGAGCTCTGCATCTGTCTATTCTCTTTCCTGGTGCTTGCCTGTGCCCAGGGGAAAGCTGTTGTCAGGCAGGTGACTTTGGTAAGAGACGCTGCCTGTGTTTCGAAGAGGAGTGAAGATTAGAGGCATCCAGGACTGGGACTCCTGGAAGCAGACTTGGCAGAGATTTGAGTGCAAGCAGTTTATTTGGGATGTAGAGAGGTGAGGCAGGGAAAAAAAGACGGTCAATAAAGGGGGCATTTTCAAGGGACCACTGTGGGCATCTGGAGCCGGATTCTGGGGGAACTCTGAGATTCAGTGTGGACTTCTAAGAAGGGAGGGAGCTGGCTATTTGCCCCATAATCCCCCACAAGTCGTTGGTTGAGAACTTCTCCTGGGGCGTTAATTTCTTGGAACTTCCAGGCTGTTGCTCAGGACAGAGGGGCCTCCCAGGGCTTTGGTGAGAGCACACAGCCACTGAGATTCGTGGGATACCACAGCTTCTGCTCCTGCAGAAGCATCTGCAGCCTTCCGAGGTGACCAAGGCTGCCGGCCCTGTCTCATCAGTGAGAGCAGCCATGGAAGGAAGACAACTGCCTGCTCAGAGAAGAGGGAAAGCTGGCAACCCCTGAGCATTCGGCTTGGACAGCCACAGAGCTCTGCAAAGGCTGCCAGCAGAACCGGACTAGGAGCATCCATTCCTGTTCTCCGCCAGCCCTCAGCGGCAAAGACGAGCTGGGGGCTGTATCGCTCAGAGGTCAGAGAGCAGGCTTGGGGTAAAAGAGCCTCGGCTGGAATCTGGCCTCTGCTTTGTAAACCCCCCTTTCTAAGTCTATCTAGAACCCCTCCACTCTCCAGCTTTGTGGGCCATATAGGTTCTGTTGCAACGACTCAACTCTGGTGTTGTAGCAAAAGCAGCCACAGAAAATATGTAACTGAATGAATGTGGCTGTGTGGCAATGAAACTTTATTTACAGAAACAGGCACAGGGCTGCATTTGGTTCCTGGGCCACAGTTTGCTGATCATTGCACGGGGGGACCAAACCCTCCTCTCTTTTCAGTTGGATGACTATGCCAGCTTCCTCCCTGCTCCCCTCATGTACCACTGAGGTCTGTTCTCTATGAGCAGCCTGGGTGATAGTTTGGAAACAAGTTAAATCATAGCATCTCCCTGTTCAGAACCCTCTAGTAGCTTCTATCATACTCTGAATAAAATCCAAACCTCTTAACACAGTCTGTAGATCTGGCCCCTTTCTATCCCTCCTGAACCCCCTCCCCACATTTGTCCTCTCACTCTCCTCTCTAACCACATTGGTCCATTTCCTCTTCCTTGAACCACACCAAGATAATCCTGACCTCAGGATCTTTGCACTTGCTGTTCTCTCTTTGCCTGAAATGCTTTTCTTCTAGATAATTGTGAGGCCCATTTGTTTTATTCACTGTGGTCTCTGCTCAGACATCAGCTTCTCAGAGAGCCTCCCCTGACCACCTTATCTAAAAATAGCACCTATCCCTACCTCTTGTAACTCTGTGTTGTTGTACTAGGCTGTGGGTTTCTTCCTAGCTCTCATTGCTGTCTGTCATTGTCATTCACATCTGTATATTGCACAAGCTCCTGTAGGAAGAAGCTCTGTAGGTCTCGCTTCCTGTTGGATTCACGACACCTAGGACAGTATCCAGCTTGTAGCAGGTGCTCAAACACGTGCCATGTCCAATGGAGAGTTTTCAAATCCTTATTTCGCAAGCAGGCAGTAGCGCTGCAGACGCCCCACCGTTCTTTCCATTTCCAAAGTTCTCCTTGTTGTTTGAGCTCTAGGTTTTTCTCCTACCTCTGAGCAAGCTCTGTCTCCTTTATGGGTACCTCTTTATCTTCTCCTTTAAGTGTTGTTTTTTCCCTTCATTCTTTTCTTCCTAGTTATGGAAGCTGTGAGCTTTGTAATTCTCTGCGTTCCTCCAATGGCCTTCCTCTGTTCTGCTTTGGTTGCAATTTGGGGTCTCAGTTGACCTGCCATAGCCATGCTCCTCATCCACTTTACCATGTGGCTATTTTGATGGTCTTTTTAAAAACCTCTGGGCCTTCTTCAGTGCCTGTTGAGGGAAGACTTCTCTCACGGTGAGCCCTCCCTGTTCCCCCCAGAGTCCTGCCTACTGGAGTAGACCTGCTGCAGCCTGTCTAAAAGCTGAGCACCTTTTCATGTCAGCCTTAGCCCACCTCCTCCCCCCAACTCCATGACTGACCTTGGCTTTCCTGGAAGACACTATTTCAGAGAAACCTCAGCATCTTCATCTTCTCTGCAGGCTGCATGCTCTGTAGGAAAAGATCCTGATGCTGGGGTTCTTATTTTTTGTCTTTCTTCAACCATAGCTTTTATTAACGGGTTGCATCACTTTGTTTTTTTTTTTTTTTTTTGCTATGACTGCTATTGGCAAGAACACACAGATTGCAAATCAGAGGTCTTGGGTTCAAATCCTCGTTCTTCCCTATGTTAGCTGTATGAATTAGGAAAATCATCCCATGACTCTCTAATTATAAAATGGAACAGTAGTGCCAGTTCCCCTAGATTTGGGGGAGGGTCATATGTTCACCCTTTGTGAACAAAGTTCTGTCCATCTGTTTATGCTTGTCTCCGTCAATCTCCATCTTCCCCACGTTTGCCAGCTGCCCGATCTTAGTCCCCGACTCCCTCGTTCTTGGATAACGTCACTGTTAGCTTTTCATGGGAAGAGAAAAATGACAGATGGGAAGAAAGTAGGAAACTTAACTTGGACATATGTGTGTGGGGGGGAGGCGAACCAGGAGATATCTATGTATATTGTATTCTATATGGGCACAAAGACCAGCTTATTTTTGAAAAAGTGTAAATGTGGATAAATAAAACCTGACAAGTATTGGTTTCCTTGAATTATTTTGACTACTTCATCAGCTGCATGCTGATGTGTTACATTAACACTTTTAACGCCTCTTGAAATTAAATCAAATGGCAATTGCATTAAATCCTCATTCGCTTGGAACATTACCCTCCTGTGTTCAAATGGAAGAATGATCTGGGTAATGGAATGAGCTGCAGGGTGTGTAGTTCGCTAACATTTGTGGACCATTTATTGCATGCCAGACGCTGCACTGGGTATTTCACATGCGATTCCATTTAATCTTCATCTGTTCCCGTGTTTCCGATGAGGATGCTGGAGCCTGATTACCCAGCCTGTGTACCGTCTCACAGGTCTGTCCTCTTCCTACTGTAACTGAGACTCTTTCCCGATGCTTCTAATGCTAATTTTCCATAATGTTTTAATCTGTGGCAGATATACTTGGAATATTGTTTCTGAGGACCTAAGTTTCAGGCTCAGTTAAACTCAGCTACACCGCGGACCCCAGATGTGGGAAGGATGCTCCAGGTCACTCTCTCTGTCTCCTCACTGGAGCCTAATTCATCTCTGAAATGTTACAGCCTCTGCCTAGATACTCAACGGTCCTTAACTGAGGGTGATTTTGCCCCCCACGGGTCATTTGGCAATGCTTTGAGATATTTTTAATTGTCACACCTGGGAACAGAGTACCAGCATCCAGTGGGCGGAGGCCAGAGATGCTGCTGGACTTCCTACAATGCACAGGACAGCGTCCACCACAAAGAAATCTCCAGCCCCAAAGGCCAGTTGTGCTGAGTGAGGTTGAGAAACCCTGACCCAGACTGCTTCCCATGAGGAGGCGTCTTTATCTCTGATGCCCTCGTGTTCATCTGCATTCCTGTGGGCTTCTGGCCAGGTGGAGCGTGAGATGTGGGAGGAAGAAGGTAGAGCTAGTTATGTGGCTATGAAGAAGCGATTCAGCTTCTCTGAGTCTCAGTCTCTCTGTCTGGAAAATTGACATTTGATTTCTGGTTTACTCTGACTTGTGGCTCTGGGCCTCTGCTCTCCCTTGTTCTCATTAGACACTCGTGGAGACCCAGGAAAAGGAAAATTCAGACCACCTCCCTCATACTGGGAACGTGAGAAACTCTGGGTAGCTCTTAGGCCAATAAAGCTGCTAAGTGTGCACCAGACCTGGAGCCCCTCTACCACTGAAGTTGTGATCTTCACTGGAGTTGTGATCCAGAAGCAGCTTCCTAACCAGGGACTACGTTTCCCAGCCTGCCTTGTTCTTAGTAGGGCCATGTCATTCATTCTGGTCAAAGGAAGGTGAGCAGAGGTGCTGTGCATCCTTTCAGAGCTAAAGTGTTTAAAAAGTAGAGAGTCATTCTCCACACTCCCTCTTCCCTCTTTGGTTGGCTGGATGCAGACAACTCCAAGCCCCTAGAAGGTGGCAGAGTCAAAATATCAAACAATCCTGGGTCCCTGAATCACCTTGCGGAGAAAAATTGCATGCTGCTTAAGCACGCCTGTTATTTAAACATAATACGCTCTTATCGTGTTAAGTTGTTACTGAAAGTTCCGTCTCTGATCCTGATGCCAATCCAAATAATGAGAAGAGAGTCTTGGGAGAAGAAAGAAAGCCTTTACTTTGCCAGGCAGAGGGAGCAAAGCAAAGGGCTAGTGCCCCCAAGTTGCTTGCTCCCCATTAAGAAATAGGTAGGGGTTTTTATTGGGGGTTTAAGGTAGGGAGGCCATGGCCTTCTTGGTCAGTGTTTTACCATTGGCCTGTGTCTGGGGCTGCTTCCAGTGGAGGAGACACAGGATTTCTCAGATGAGTGTCCTTGGCTGTTTATCTCCATGGGGGAAGGCAGACTCTGACGTCAGGAAGCCGAGAAGTTGGGCCTGGGGAGCTTCGGTTTCTTGATATTCTCTGGACGTTAGTTTCTCCGTAAAAGAACTTCAAGGTCCTGTGATTAGCTACAACTTTGGTGGGAGCCCAGTTTGAGGCCATCTGGACTTTAACAATTTGTAACTTCTATTTGGTTGTAAAGCTAGGGAGTCAGAGGTTAAAGAAAGGAACACATTTACACATGAGTGTAACTAAAGACCCAGGGAACTGGGAATGCAGGCTTTTAGTTTTAACCCCATACATGCCAGGTTCACTGTAGGGGAACCAATATCAGGGCTAATATTAACTAAGAGCTGGTAACAGAGCTACTGCTCTCTGGGGTTTATTTGCTACAGGGGCTAGTAACAGTAATTTATACAAGTTGATCAAGAAAAGTCATTAGCAACCTCCCCCAGCTTATCTCTTGAACGAAAGCTTTCTAGTCTACCTCAAAAGAGGTGAAAAGATACTTCTTTCTTCTCCCACTGACACTGGGCTCAAGGGTCCATGTTCTGGACAACCTGAAAGCTGCACAATTTTTTTTTTTTTTTTTGGTCAGTTGTTGCTTTTATAAAGATTAAAATAAAGTGTCTCTCTCTAACCATTATTTATTGATGTAGAGTCTAAAAATCCCACAACAATATGTGAGGGCAGAAATTGTGTGTTTATGTTAAGGAAAGGAGTCGAGATGGCCTTGGCTGCGGCCCATGAAGCTCAGGAACTATGGGAGCTCAGGTAGAGTCTGGCCAGATGTGACAGATGGAAGCTCAATCCAGAAGGCTGGGTCTTGCATTAGGAGTCCAAGGACCAGTGATACCTCTGTCAGGTGTATCAGGGTTTAGGACACCAACCATATATAGGTGAACAAGAGAGCAGAAAGGCTGGACAGGGGTTGGTCTAGGGCTCTGGTCCCAGGAGGACTTGATCCGTGAGGTAGGATGTCTAGGTGAACAGTCCGAGTCAGCCGAGCTGGCCATGGGAGCTGTCCTCATGCCCAGATTCCCCCAGCACACTACCTCTTCAACCCAAACCAGTTTACCTACCAGTGGAGCCCAGTGACTCCAACTGGGAATGGATGGGATGAGGAGAAGGGCAGAGTAAAGCATTATGCACTTCAAAAACAAGCACCATCAATCATTTAGAAATGATCCTCATGAAGAAATCATGACAATACATGTAAAAATAAAAGCTGGAGCAATTAGCAGGAGGCAGATGTCAAAAAGCATTTGCGGGGTAGTGGGGTCCCAAGGTAATCAGTGGGGTTCGTTATGCCCACACTGTTGTTTCTAAAGTCCACGCTCATGTCCCCTGCCCAGGCTGTGCTCCCATCCTGATCCAGGGAACTGGGAGCCAGTGCTCAGGTGAGGTTTCGCTTAGAAGGGAGATAACCTGCATTTTACTGCTAATTAGCTTTGAATAATCATTTGTCTGGGCCTCAGCTTTCCTATTTGTCAAAAGAGTAGGCTGTATGCAAGTGGGTTTCAAGCTTATTCGCCCCCTTAAGCAATAGCACGCCTTCCTAAAATAGTATGAGAAACAAATGACGTAGCTCTGCGGAATCATGGGGCTCCTAGAATAGTATAAAATCTCTGTTTCCCCACCACCTGGGCAGGTGGATTTTTTTGCTTCTTTAAAGGTGTTTTTTTTTTTCCCAAACACATATGGTCCTCCTCCTTTCTCAAGCTTTCCTGGACCCTGATAGAAACATGGGGCTAGAATTTGGCCTCTTCTCTTTGAAATGAAGTGTGCTTGCACCAGCTTTTCATTATCAATCAGAGTCGCAGGCCTGTTGCTTTCTCTGTGTATCCAGAGGCAGATGTGATTTGCCTGTGGCCCAGTAAATGGAAGCACTCCTTCCTGATGGAGCTTGGCCCAGTGTGTGGAGCAGGCCATTACTGGCAGAGCGGCCGGTCGTCTGTTGTCAGCGAGGAAAAGCCTCCTGTTTGAGTTAATCAGCGGTAAAATGTGCTCTGTGGTTTGCTCTTCTAGTCTCTCAAACATGTGAGCAGGGAGCCGCTGGGCTCCCAGTGAGACAGGACTGGGCTTTGCTGTGTCTTCACTAGCAGTTAAAATGCCCTTCCTAAGGGGAGGCGAGGAGGCTGCACTTTAGAAACAGGCAGGCAGGTCTGACTGTTGCCTCTGCTTGCTTCTTGCTGTTGAATTAAACTCTGCAAGTGACCGAGCCTCACTTTCTCTATCTGTAAAAGGAAAAGAATGATGTTCCTTGCCTCACATTTTCCCAGTAAAATCAACTATGGAAATCGCACAGCAAGACCTACTTCATACCAGCTGGGGAGGTTCAGAGATTCACGTGACAATGTTATTCTCTGTATTGTTTATTTTGCCTCCTGGGTGGGAGGAATGTTACACTTCTCAGGCTCCTGCATCCAGATTGGGCCAGAGGAAGGTGTGCCAAAGTGATAGATGCCCTTTCCAGGCCAGACCTATAGAAGAATCTCATGTGTGTGAGCCCCATGTTTTCCTGTTGGGACCTCGGAGCCCACGAGCTGAGGCAGGGAGAAGCCTGGATGCCCGAATGATGTGTGGAGCCCAGAACCACCTCTCCCCACCCCATAACCTCACTGTGCTGGGACGTGAATGAGCAGTAGCTGAACCAGCCATGACTGATCGAACTGATGCTGGTGGGACAGCTGGTACTGCCAGGAGGCCCGGTCCATTACTCTTTTGGGGGCTCTGAGCTGACCACCTCCTTTGTTCTTCACCTTTCTTTTCCTAGATGAGCTAATACAGTCCATTAAGTGACCAAGCAGGCTTGAAGGCCTGGGGACAAGGGTGACTCTTCCAGATATCTTTGCATGTCTCTGCTGAATCCTAGGCTCTGATTTTATTCCTTGATTTCTGAGACAAGCAGAGATGAAGGAAACTGCAGGATGCCCACCTCCCAGGCCTTGACCCACACCCAGAAGTCAGTTGAGAATGGCTTGATCCTATTGCCTGTGCCTGGGAGCCCCACCTTTAGGGCCCCAACCCCAAGCTACCACTTTTCTCGCCCTTCCTTATCCAGCCATGACTGTAGGACTCCTGCTTAGCTCCTCGTCCCCACTGTCATCAGTGCACTACCCTACGGTTTCCAGAAGCCACAGAGAAGCAGCTCATAGATACACCTTTAGTCATTGTCTTTGCACAGGAGGGCCCATGTCATGGGTTCCTAGGGCTGGATCTGAGAAGAACTCCCTTAATCCCAAATTTATTTGCAACCACAATGCCAACAGAAGTTACCCTGCCCATTGAGATCTGGGTGGAATAAGCTCTCTTTCAAATTTTTGCCTGTTCCTGGGGGTTCATATTATGGTCTATTCTGACTTTATCTGGTCTCCATTCCCACTGCCTTTCACTGTCGATTACCTCTCACTCCTTACTTTCTCTCTGCTCCGCACCATCCCAATTTAGAACTCAGTCCCCTTTCCTTAATTTTTCCCCATCCTTTCTTGTGCGTGCACGCGTGCGCACACACACACACACACACACACACACACACACACACGTTCTTTGTGGTGTAGCAGACTTTTGAGGATTTAGGGCAAGGCAAGGGGTTCACAGCACAGAGATGCAGATGCCCCCAAATGGCATGAGGTGTGTCTGCTCTGGCCACCCCCTCAGGGAGTTCTTGGTGGCTCTGCCTTGTCTGAAGTCTCCGGCCTCCTGCCGTGGGGCCCCGGCTCCTCCCTCTCTTGCTTCCTCAGAAGCTCTGAGGCAGAGCAGTCTGGCAGCAGGCAGTTGCCTCGGGACCTGTTTGCACAGCTCCTTTCTGCCAGCCCCACTTGCCAGTTATCCCCGTATTGGCTTTGGATTAATTCCCTCTGGCAGATGCCTGCCTCTACTCTTGCCTTTCTTCTGCATCTCAGAAGCACCCCATTTCACTGCCAGGATGGGGCCCACCCTTGCCTCTGTCCTTGACACCTACCTGGGTCTGCAGCTCTCTGTGGGCCACAGCCCTGCCCACACCCTCACTCTTGTCCTGCCAATACTGTGTGGTTATTGACATAATCAACAGCAGGAGGCCTCAGCTGGGGCTGCTCTGTGAGGTTGGAGACGGGGAGCCATTCACAGTCTGGACCGTCTGAGAGGTGAGTGGCAGCAGCCCAGCTCTAACTGGATGCAGTCCCAGAGGCAGGTTGTTGGCCCAGGTCCCCAGGATGCTCAGGCCTGGAGCTACCTCTGTGTGGTCACATCCCAAAGCTGGAATGATGGACCCAGGGCTCTGTCTCCTCTCTGCACTTCCTGTTCTGCTCGTTCCCCCTTGACGTTATTCTCATACATGCTCATGGGCAACGTTGGGGGCACATGGGGGGCTGGCAACTCTGGATCCACACCTTCTAGTTTAACATCCTCAAGGGTAAGAGAGTTTACTTCTCTCTATATCTGAACATCAGTCCCAGGAAAGGATTCTGATCATCCTTGCCTGGATCAAGATCCAATGCTGGAGCAACCATTCTGCCTGGTGGAAGGGCCCTGCCAGAGTCAGGTGCCGGAGTCTGCAGCCAGCAGGGCAGGGGGTGAGTCCAGGACCTCTGGGAAGAGGCAGAGTGGGGCAGGAGTCCTGCTTCTAAAGAGGGATTCTGGGCAGGGGCAAAGGCGGGGCTGCCTTGGCGAAGGCCCTGCCTGTGGGGGCTTTCTAGAGTGGGCGGTGCGGGAGTCAACCACAGGAAGGTTTCGGATGGACTGCTAGGTTGTGGTCTACAATCTGGGTTCCCTGGTTTCAGGCTTAACTAACGATGATGTGCTTTAATTTTGTTGTTGTTGTTTTAGTGAATTTCACACTGACGCAAGGCCATTTTAGAACCAGATGAGTTCAGAACTAAGTTATCTCTCTCTGTCTGTCCCTCTCAGAGTCCAGTGCCTCTCAGTGCTGGCATCTCTTTCTGCCTTTGCCTCTGTGCCTGTGTTTTCTGACTTCCTTTCTCGTGTCCACATCCTCCTCTCTCCTCTCATCTATGTCTGCCCAGCCTGCCCATCACCCTCTCTTGCCACCTTTCCTGTGCATTCAGAAGGTCACCAACAGGGAACTCAGTTCCCTCTGCCCTGCTCGTCAGAGTCCTCTGGCAGGACATCTCCTCCTGGAAAATGCAGTCCCTCTTCCCGTTCCTGTCCTCCCCCCTCTTTCCTGCCCTCCCCTCCTTCTCACTCCCTCTGCCTCTGTGCTCTCCATCTCTCCCTTTCCTTACTTGTTAATGTCTTGTTGCAGGACAGTGTTTTGGGTGACACCAGCCTTAGCCACACCAATGGAGTGGTTGGCTGAGCCTCCTTCAGTTCCAATGCCTGGGTTGCAGGGGTGGGGTGCACACATGTGTGGCATTAGCGTCTCCCTATGAGCCTTCTCTGGTCAAGGACAGCAAGCAATTAGCACCATTTGCTACTTTGTTAAACCAGTACAGAAATAGATACCTGGACAAACTTGTCTCACTCTCCAAATGCCCCAATTAATTGACTGATCAGTGAGGTAGATGTTTGTTAAACAACCTAATATGTCCCGAGAATCTTCTAGACACAAAGGACACCAAAGAGCTTATGGAGACAGGGCTTCTGTTATCTTGAAGGGAACATTCTAGAGGAGGAGAAAAGAGGGAAATGAGTTAACACATGAGATCATTTCAGAGAGTGATAGGAATGTGGTTCTTGGTCTGTAAATAGCGAGTGCCTCGTGGCAGGGGCTGATTGTACATATGCCTGCAGCCCCAAACAAGCCACAAGGTGACTTGTACTCAAAGCCCAGCTCTGCCAGTTGCCAGCTCTGTGATCCGGGTGTGCCACCAAGCTCCTGCAAGTCTGTTGTCCCATCTACAAAGTGAATGCAATGGGGTTGACCTCTCAGGTCGGTTGTGAGGTGTGAGCAAGGCAATGTGGCCAGAATAGTAGCTGGTGGCTCCCTACTCTCAGGGCTAACACCAGTCACCTCCTGGCCCTATCTCCCAAGGAGGGGTCAATTTGGAGTTGGAGCACTTCAACTTGCCACTCTCCAGGCAGCTAACTGTACAGATTCAATCTGCTATTGTATCAGATTCTTAGGGCTGCCTTAACAGATTGCTACAAACTGGGGGGCTTGAAATAACAGCCATTGATTCTCTCACAGAACTCTAGAATCCAAGTGTGGGCAGGATTGGTTCCTTCTGGAGACCCTGAGGGAGAATCCATTCCATGCTTCTCTTTTGGTCGTTGCTGGCCATCCTTGACGTTCCTTGGCTTGTAGACACGTCACTTCAATCTCTGCCTCCATCATCACGTGGCCTTCCTCCCTCTGTGTGTGTCTCTGTGTCTAAATGTCCTTCTTCTTATAAGGACACCTGTCATTGTGTGAGGATCCACCCAAATCCAATATGACCTCATTATAGTTTGATTACATCCGAAGCTTGATTCCTTTCCAAATAAGGTCACATTCACAGGCACCTGGGGATTAGGACTTGAGCATGTCTTTCTGGTGGATGCAATTCAACCATAACACCTCCTTATGTTTTATAGGTGTGAAATCTCCCCTCCCACTCCTCCTGAATTATTCTCATGTGTCTTTGCTTCTGCAGAATTCAGGTACCTTCTTTTATGATGAAACAGAGACGTGTATCTTCCCAGGTGTGAGCTGTGGCCACAGCCTCACCTGGGAGATGAGAGCAGGCAGGAGACTGCTAAGGCTGTGGCTGGGAGGCTTTGGCTGGTTCTTTACCTCCCTTCTTCTGTCTCTCAGAGTTTGTCCCCTCTTCTCTTTCACGTCCTTTCTGTACCCTACCATCAGGTGCAAGCCTGTCCTCCCACCTCTGGTGGCCCCACTGCCTACAGAAAGAGGCGCCCTCCATAAATTGGACCCTGTGCCTTTCCAGCCACATGAACCCCTTCCATGAGTCCCCTTCCTGGACCACATCTCACAGATTTGAGTCCCACTGCTGACTAGTGACATCACTACTCACATGACCTTCCAACGTGCCTAGTTCTTGGCTTTCCGATTCTTCCTTGCCTACACGTGCTATCCAAGGTGACCTCTCTAAACTGCATAGCTTTTAGCAAATGTGTCAAGTTCCTTGGACTCTTGGCTCCATGAGGGCAGGCACCGGGTCTGTGCTTGCTCATCCTGTGTCTCTAGTACGCGGCACATGGTAGACACTGAGTGGACATTTGTTGTATAAATGCCCCAATTATAAGACCTCAGTAACTCCCTATTGCTTACTGCTTCTTTGGAAGGATGAGCAAAGCCCTTTGTAATGTCTTTTCTTCCAGACGTTTACACTGCACCTGGGCTGGAAAGCAGCCAAAATTGTTGTTGTGAGCCTCTGTGCTTTTGCAAATGCTGTTCTCTTTCCCTGGAATATCCTTCCCTACTTTGTCACCCCTTTCATACCTCAGCCCAGGCGTTTTCCCTCCAGGACTGCCTTCCCTGGGAACCTTCCCCACCATTGAAAGTTAGGTTAGGTGCCCCCAAATCTCTGTCCACCCAGCAGGAACCCCTACTAGCCTGTAATGTCATTGAAGGGAAGGGCTGTATCCAGTTCATCTCTTTATTCCCATGATCACTGTGCAAAGGAGGAGTTCTTTTAGTGGGTGTCCCCATGAATTCAAATAGATCTTCTTTAATGTGTACCAAATGATAAAGATGTCCCAAATAACCCATAATTATTATGTTTTCTGTTCTCTAGATGGGGAATCAGAGACTCCGAGAGGTTCAGTGACCTGGCTAAGGGCACACAGCTAGAGTGGAGTTGGTGGGAAGAATGGCCCCAATTTCTCTTGGGGGAAGCACATACTCAGGCACACAGGAGGGCACATGCCAGGGTGTGGGTGGTCCACGCAGAGATGCAGGAAGCCCTGGGGGAGGCTTGGCTCCTGGCCACGCCCTTGTGGAGATTGTGGGCACCAGCAGCTGCAGCCGCTGCCCTCATCGTGATTCTCAGGAGACTCCTGGGCTAATTGCTCTTTCAAGTGTCGCTCTTGCCGTTCAGCGAGTGGGGGACATAGTGTTTGTAGCAACTGCTAATGACAGGGCTACCGAAAAGGACTATTTTTGGAGGTAAGCTTCAGCCTAAAAGAAATAAAAATAAACATTGAGCGTTTTTTTTTTTAAGAAAAATATGTAGAAAAAAATCAATTCCATTTCAACATGCCCTCCTTCCTCGTGAGGGTGGAGTGGGAATTTAATCTAGGACTGAGGTCAGGGGGCCTGGGTTTAAGTCCTGGCCCTGCCGTGAGCTCAGTTTTCCCTGGGATGTCATCTTCTCCAATTCCTGCTGGTCCCAAGGAGAGCTATGGGGTCAGATCTGCAGCCTCTTCCCTCTTTTCTAGTCACAGCTGGCCCCCTCCCAGTTCTTAGAGCAAGTCTGGACCGGGCAAGGGGCGTCAAGCTTTCCCAGGCCACTTCCAAGTAGCAGCCCCCCAAATTCTGCCTCCTCTGCCTCAGCTTTATTTGAGGTTCAGTGAATCATCAGCAGATGCCCCTACTAATGATGGTAATGATACTAATTTTGATCACATCTAACACACACTGAGAGATTACTATGTGCCAAGCCTCTCTGGAAGATTGTGTTGTTCTGCAAATATTTACTTTTCCTGATCCCAACCCACGGGCAGAATGCACTTCCTGATTGACAGAGCCCCATCCACTTTGAGCTTGGTCATGTGACTTGCTTTGACCAATAGAATGTGGGCAGAAGGAACTGTGTGCCAGTTCCAAGAAGAGGTCACATGTTTCTGCTCCCCCACATGCCAGCTGCCGTCGATCATTAGAAGACCCTGATGCAGGCAGTAACTGCTCTTTCAGCCTCACTCCTGGAATGAGGGGCACAGGGACCAGATTTGAATCCAACCTGGAGCCAAGCTACACTCACCCATAGACCTGACAGCAAGAAATAAGTGTCTGTGTACGGCTTTAGGATTTAGGGATGTTTGTTACTGCAGCAAAAACTGACTAATACAGCATGTTTAAAGGATGATCTTAGATAATTCTCACAACAAGTCCTCTGAGGTAGGTATAGTATTACTTGATTTTACATATGGGGTTGGGCTAGATCTTTTACTTCTAGGAGCTTACTAAGCTCTGATCTTCTGTAATCCTAACCCTTGAGATCTGGCAGCATCAGCTGTCTGTTCGAGCTGTGGTCAGTGGGCCGTGAAGAGCAGCATCACTGGACTGGGTGTGGACATCAAGGCTCTACTGAGAGAATCTGAGGGCAAAAAGGGACTCCATCTCTTGAGTTCCCACTGGTGTTTGGAAGGGCTGAGAGCAGTCCTTCACACTCCAGAGAGAAACAGGCTTCTGGAAGGCTGCCTTGCAGAATTGGAGTCAGCAGTGCTCCACAGGACTTACTGTCCCAGAGGTCCCTGAGGATCCCACTCCCAGAGTCTTCGAGCTCAGCTGGAGTGATGGCCTGCGGAGACCTGGGGCCTGCTGGGCCATATGTAGAGCTAAGATGCTCCTGGGCCCTGGTGGCCATACACAGGGCAGCTAAAAGCTGTTCTAGGCAGCGAAGGAATCATTAAGGGGAATCTATCTCAGACGCGGTGTTATTGAGGCTTTACGTCTGAGTGGGAGACTTAGCTTCAGGATCTAGTTCCCGGATTGGACTCTTGAACCATCTCTGGAACAGCCTGAAGGGCCTCCCCATGCAAAATCTGTTGTCACTAGGGCCTCCTGCCTACCCAGCCGAGGCCTGGATCCCTACTCCCAGCACATCCCTGCTTCTCCCCAGATCTGGGTCTTGCTATGTTAGGAGCTCAGAGGACCAATGTGCAGAGGATGGAATTGCATTTCCTATGTACTGAAGACGTGTGTGTGGATAAGCCCAAACAGTTCTCCATAGAAGCCTGTAGCCCCCACTGGCTACAAGGGCAGCAGATGGAGCAAGTGCAAAAGAATTATATTGATTGCAAGAAGTGAGAGTTCAAAATACCTTCTGGAAGGCAGGCAGCCCTTGGCTCCAGCGAGGTGCTAATGAGCTCCCCAGCCAGCTACAGCTCGACTTGCATCTTCCCAGCAAAAGACCCAGGGCTGGCGTCAGAGAGGGCACCAGCAAGTGTGGGTGATGAGGTGATTAATGCAGAGCAGTTTCATGGGCTCATACCAGTTCCTCTCCTTAAATCTTTTGTTTCTTTTTCCTTTTATCTCCATAAGGCAAAGCAAAGAGCCAGGCATGCACTGGGAATTCCTCCCTGTATCATGTTCTAATCTGTTTGCTTGTATAAATGAGCCAGGCTTTCAGAAGAGAGTGAACCTCCCTCCCCTAAAGGGACATTAAGTCCCAGGATTTGCCCCTGTGATCCTCCCCACCCTCCTGGCTCCCAGAGGCAAAGTCACCTGTTTCTATGCAGATGTCAGGATGCGCACGTCATCTGGAGGACAGGTGGCTAACCCTTGTATTTGAGGAGGAGTTGTTTGAAAGCAGACATGTGCCAGCATATCGAATGGGCACCTTTACTTCCGCATGAAGTTGCATCATTGCGTTTTCATGCCGAGAAGCCTTCTCGAGACATCAGCTTTTCTATCTATCCATCCTAAGATTGGTACCTCATCTCCTGTGCAACCTGTGTGTGCTAGAGTGTGTCTTCAGCACAGAAGCAACAAGATGCAGCCTGGGAAAAGGGTACAGGATCTTTCACAGTTTATTCAAGTATAAACGTCTGTATTCCATTTTTTGTCTAGAATTTTTAAAAATCACTATATATATTTTTTGTTTTTCCATGATATACTTTACTAGCACATGTTTAAATTCTGGATCTTTCAGCAGAAATCTCAGCTGTGAGCCCCCGAGCATCAGACCTACAGGGAAAGGAAGCCTGAGTTCTAATCTCAAATGTGCCTCCAACAGCAACAACGAGAAACTTCCAAATCCCTGACCGTGAACCAGCATGGTCCTTCTCCTTCAAAGCCTTTCCCTCTGCCATTCTCCTCGCTCTATGCCCCCTCACCTTATTCTCACACCGTCATCTTTCAAAGCTCAGTTTAAATGTCACCTTCTCTGTGAAGACTTCTTTAACTTCTCCAAACAGATAGGAACATTCCCTCTTCTTAGCTCTTTTGAGCATACGTCTATTTAAAATATTCATTGTTGGGTTGTTAATTCATTTACTCAAATAGCTATTGAATGGCTACTCTATGCCTAGGTGTGATTGAAGGCACCAGAGATACAGGGATCCATCAAACTGACAAAATGAATACTGTAGACCAGCACTGTCCGATAGAACTTTCTGTGGTCATGGAAATCTATATCGGTACTGTCTGCTTTTTACAACTCAATAGCCACGTCTGGCTCTCAAGCACTTGAAATGTGGTTATTGTGATAGAGGAACTGAATTTTGGATTTTGTTTAATTTTAATTAATTTAAATTTAAATAGCCACACGTGGCTAGTGGCTACCATATTGGACAGCACCATTCTCCAGGGAAAGATGGACTTTAAAGAGTTAAAAGACCAATATATTATTACAAATTATGCTTAGGGGCATGTTGGAATCAGATAGACTATAGTGGCCGAGAATAAGTGGGGGGATTCCTTTTGGTAAGAGAACAAGAAGGGCTTCTTGGAGGAAGTGACTTTTTGACCTAAGACCTGGAGCGTGAGAAGATGTCAGCCATTTGAAGAGCAGGAAGAAGACCTTTCTGGGGAAAGGGAACAGTGAATAGAGAACACTAGACGTAGGAATGAGCGTGGTGGGTAGTGGGAGTGAAGACTAGAGAGAGAGTCAGGGGGCAGATCACTCAAGTGTTAGAGGCCATGGGGGAGAGGCAGGAACTTGTTGGAGGTCCTTGTATCCTGTGAGAAAGAGCAGGGTGCTGAGCCCACCTCTCCTGGCTGTCAGCTCAGTACTTCTCCGGTGCCATGCTACCCTAGCCACGTGGGCTCCCAAGCTTCACACACAGTGCCAGCCTGGTGGTGAACCTCATCTGCATTCTGTCTCCATCCGTGTCTCCAGCCTGACTTATTTGGGCCTGTCTGATTTATGTAGCTGCTGTACATGGGTAGTGCATGTTGGGCTCAGGGGCCTGCTCGTGTTTGTCTCTGTGAAAAAGAAATACTACTGTCTCCACCAGAGCCATCTTTTCTGATTGTGCCTGTCTGGTAGTTAAGATTCTGGGAGCATTTAGCACAAGAAGGAATTGCTGTAATGACAAGTGGATCCTTCTTTAACCTCCACTTAATTGGATGAAGTGACAGCCCCAGCGAAGATTCAAATAAAATTTGGTGCAATTAGTCTGTGCTGAACGTCTGATGCCAGAACCAGTGTGAACATCTTGCAGCTGGTTCTTGGAACCATGGACGAATCTGGCTGGACAGGATTTGACTGTGCTTGGGGGCCAGGTAAGGTGTTGGCTTCCTCTGCCCATCCTCCCATGTTCCCTGTGAGTTCTATGGATATTCTCTCCGGAAGTTTCCTTGAAGGAGGTTGTGAGAGGCACTGAGGCAGAGAGAGTGTCTTAGATTGGGTTCCCTGGAAACAAAGTCTGAGACAGAGAGTTGGATGCAAAAGGTTTATTTGGGAAAGTTCTACAGAGGTATACCCATAGGAGAGTGAGGAAGACAGGACTGGGCAGAGGGAGAAGCTGACTTGTGATGTGGTTACAACTGAAGGTGTAGGACTCTCCTGACATTCCTATGGGAGAAACCAAAAGCTTGGATGGCCCTTCAGAGGTGCCCCAAATCGAGGCTAGACCAGGCCTTTGTTCTCCCATATCAACTAGTCATTGGCCACATCCCCCTACCCCCAGAAAACATAACCTTGCGTGAGACAGTTCCCAGAAAGGGAAGAATCTGTGACCAATCAACAATTGACATGCCCAGCTGCTGGGGGAGGAGCCACCTGTCCTTGACAGTAGAACATTACATATCCACTATAAGGTCAACCAGAACCAATAACTCATCGTTTCCTGGGAATTCCTGATCTTCCTCAGATGTTGAGTCCAAGGAACCCCTACACCTTGGATTCCCCTGCTCCTCTCTCTTCCAGTTCTCTTTACTCTGTCCTCTCCCTGCTCTGGGTGAAATGGAGCAAGTTCCCTGACTGCGTGGACTCCAGCTTCCCCTCTCTCTTCTGTTCTACTTGCTTGTAACACCTTCACTGGCCTCCAGGGCTCTCATCTTACTGCTTTCTGCTTTTGTTCCCCGTGGCTGATCAACTATGTCTGAAGGCAGCCTCTCAATGCACTTCCCACTCCCACCATGACTCTTCTCTTTTGGTGGTCTAATTCCCAGCAATGAGTCTAGAAGCCCAACTTCCGCCATCTATCAGAGCACCCTGGTGTAGTGGAGAAATGTGCAGGCTCCAGGTCAGATAGACCAGGATGAGGATTTCCACTCTGCCACTCTCTGGGTGAGTGATACTGGGAAAGTCAGATTTTTCTCTTTGTCGACACTGGGGACACAGACATGGATTCATGTGTCTTGTGTCATCCTTGTATCATTCTGAACATTTCACATCTATAAAATTGGGATATGTCTACCTACATCATAGCTGTTGTAAGGACTAGATATTGTATGACAGGTCCACAGCTCAGCAACCGTCGTACAGTAACGGTCATCATTCTCGTGGTATTCCTTGAAAGCCATGGTCAACTCAGCCTGGTCAAGGGCAGTCCAGACCAAATCTGAGTGCCAAGCTTAGAACCTAGATGCTGAAAGCCATTCTCAAGTGTAGCAAAAGTCTTGAGAAGAGAGGAGGTAGCCATTTTGAAACAGGTTGTCTACAATTTGTTTGTAGGGCCTTCAGCCCAGTCCAAGCCCACTCCCAAGAGATCTCAGTGAATGGGTACCCTGAGGGTTACACCTAAGTGCAAACCCAGCAAGGGCCGAGCAGCATTCATTCTTGCTTCACCCCCATCTTCTGCCTGTGCCATCTTCCCACCCAGCTCTCCTTCTGCAGCCACAACCTCAACTTCTGCGTGGGAGAAGGGGGCTGTGAGAGTCATGTCTTCCCAGTCCTGTAACTCTGGCTCAGTGTAGGCGTCTTTGTGTCCTTGCCTGCAATGGGAGCCAACAAGGAACCCCCCAGCCCAGCCCAGTTCTTCTTCTATTGTTGGACACACAGCAGGACTCCACAGGCAAATGGAAAAGAAAAGCTTGATCGCTATTTATATTCCTTAATTTTCATTGTGCCTCTTTTATTTTTACCTTGATTACAAGCAACAGAAAAGTTCCTCTCTGGTTTTTCTCCCCCTTTGCAGCTGTTAGTTTGAATAGCATCCACTAGACCGACCCCCCTGGTCGGCTCAGAAAGGAGAGAAATTAGCTAAAAGGGAAACAAGAGAAACATTTTTAGTTCAGGGTGGGAGCCTTATTTTGCCAAACCTGCAGTCTTTTGCCTGGCTTTGGAGCCTTCTTTGGATGCCAGCCCACAGTTTCTGGGGACAAAGTGTTTTTTGTTGTTGTTATTGTTGTTTTGCTTGGTGGTTTTTTATTTGAAGACAACTGGCCTCCTAGAAGGCCCCCTACGGATAGTCCTGTGGATCTAGTCTTACCATTTATAGGGAGGGTCAATCTACTTGTCAAGTGGTTGAGATTTCAGTTGTTTCCACGTCCTTTATTTACTCCTACAGTCTTGTATATTTATCCATTCGTCAAACACATTTCTGCATCTGCAAATTACTTACATTTTGCCAGTGGTTAGGGTGCAAAGTTAAGTTAGACAATTTCGTTGACCTCCAAGATGCTCACAGTCTGGTTGGGGAGACTTGCATGTAAACCAATGATTGCAGTGAAGGATGAAGAGCATCGAATTTGGAAAATGGTCATTGTTAATGCATGGGTGTGCTGTCGTTGTCCCTCTTCCCAGGTCTGCATTTGAACACATACTGCCTGTGTGACCTTGGGTAAGTTAGCCTTTCTGTGCCTATTTCCTCATCAGTTACAATGTGGGAGGGATAGAGTTCACCCCAGAAGATTATGAGGATTAAGTGAGATAATGTATATGTCATGGTTGGTGGATTGAACGGTTAGTAACTGTCGGCTGCTGTGCCTGCTTTTGTTGAGGAAGGGAGCTCAGGCTGTGGCTCCAGAGGTGGGTTCAAAATTTGGCCTCATCACTGAATCATTTAACCTGTGGCAAATCACCTAACTTCTCCTCCTTTGCAAAAGGGTAATATAATTTTACTGGTACGTACGGCAGTGCTACTCGAAGTGTGGTCACGGACCAGCAGCATCAGCATTGCTGGAAACTTATTAGAAATGTAAATTCTCAGGCCCCACCCCAGATCCAATGAATCAGAATCTGGAGTAGGGTGTATGAATCTATGCTTTAAAATGTCTTCCAGGAGATTATGACGCATGCTAAAATCTGAGAAGCACTGGCTTAGAGACAAGGCGTAAAAGTTGTCCAGCACACAACCTGCCCAAATCTTGATGATTGATAAAGGTATTTGCAGCTGTTATTGCAGCGAGAGCAAAATAACAGGTGGTGAGTAAGGCTGCAGCATGCTTGACTGGGAGGTTTAATTTGAGCCAGCTCTGCAAAGATGACTGGGGATTTTTGAGAAGGAAGATCACTTCTGGATGGCGGCACAGTGTGGGCAAAGGCACAGTGATGTTTGGAGGATGGTGCATAGTTTGGTGCTGCTCAGGCACAAAATTCAAGGAGAGGAGTGGCTGAAGACCCAGCAATAGAGACCGTCTGATAGAGCCAGGTCACAAGGGTTTGGTTTGACCAGGACTTTGAGCTTGATCCTGGGGCCTGTTGACAGACTTTAAACACAGAAGTGACCAGATCAAATTTATTGTTAGTAAGATGAGTCATGGAGGCTGCAGGGTGGCAGCAGGAAGACCCAGTGGATCAGACCAAACAACGGTTTCTGGAGTCCCCAGAAGAAACATTCTACTGAAATTGAGCATTGACTGGTATACCAGTTGTCCTTTTTCACTTGTTCTTCCATCTGGCTTCCTGCAAACATTCACTGAGTACAATGCACCAGGCATTACGGATACACACATAAGACAAGTGAAGCAACATCCTTACCCAGCCATGGTCCACAGCCTCCTGAGAAACATGACGAGTGTGATTATTAGACAGTGTGATAAGGAACGGGAGTGAACTTCTGTTGAGCACCTGGCACACTGTAGATGCTATTGTTAATGTAATCGCTGCTAGCTGTTATCCCCTGGCAACGTTCTTGGGGTGTCCCACGTGTAGTCTCACTTAGTCCTCACAATGACCAATTTTTACAGCTGAAGAAGCTTCACTTAAGGGTGTCGCACCTATTGGAACTTGAAAAGGATAGATGTCAAAGAGGATAACAGGTCTGGGGGAGCCTCTTTTTTTGCACAGGAACACGCGGGTTGCAGGACAAAGCTGGAAGGGCAGTCAGGAGACAGCACAAGGCCGTCTGAGGTTCCAGACAAAGGAGGCCTCATTTTGTCCTGTCAGCAGCAGGGCAGTCTTTAAAAGATGTTTAAAAGGCTGGTGACATGATCAGAGCTGCTTCGGAGAGATGCTCTGACAGCTCAGAGTTTTCGCTGGCGAAGAGTGAGGTCTTGGGAGGTAACGTTTTGTGAGGGGCACTGACATTTATTCATAGCATTTCTCCTTCTTTGCCTAATTCTCTTAAGATCTGTGTCTGTGTCAAAATCTCAGCAGGATGAGTGAGGCGCTGAAGCTCATCTATTCTCCCCCACCCAGAAAAATCCCATTAGCAACAGCTCATCAGTCCCAGAGGCGTAGTGATGGCAGCCACCGAGGGATGTGGGCTGAACGTGTGTGTCTCAGAATGGAAGGCAGAAGGGGGGGCCAAGAGGAGGGATGGATAGGGGGCGTCCTACCCTGTGCTGGGTTTTCGACACGCCCCAGCTCATGCAGTCCTCTTGACGTGAGGAATAGACGTTGTTCTTATGTTACAAATAGCAAAGTGAAGCTAAGAAAGGTTAAGTATCTTGCTCACGGTCACACAGCTGCCAGTTGGCTGGACTGGCCCCTTTTGCCAAAGGGCCTTGGAGTCTTGGTTTTGTGTGCTGCTCTATGTAGGCGACATTGCTGCTGGTAAGACCTCGGCAGAAAGAGTCAGTCCTTATGACTCTATGAGTCTTCTCAGCCACTCCAAGGCCTTAGGGCCCCGTGGTAGGCAGAATAATGGCCCCCAGTGATGCCCAGATCCTAACCCCCCAGAACCTGTGAATCTCTTGCCTTACATGGCTAAAGGGACTTTGCAGCTGTGATTAAGTATTTGAGATGGGGAGATTATACTGAATTATCTGGGCCCAGTGTAATCATAAGTGTCCTTATAAGAAGGAGGCAGGGGGGTCAGAGTCAGAGGAGGGGATGTGACAACGGAAGCAGAGAGGAAGGGGGAGAGAAAGAGAGAGATTGTAAAATGATGTTACTGGCTCGAAGGTGGAGGAAGGGGCTACAAGCCAAGGAATGCAGGTGGCCTCTAGAGTCTGAAAAAAGCAAGGAAACAGATTCTCCCCTGGAGCCTCCAGCGGAAATGCTGCTGACACGTTGACTTTAGGACTTCCCACATCCAGAACTGTAAGGTAATACATTCGTCTTGTTTTAATCCACCAGGTTGTGGTCATTTGTCACAGCAGCAACAGGAAAGCAATATAGGCTCCCACGGCTTGTAAGGCAGGTGTCACCCCACCCTGCTTTGCACACACAGACAAGACTGAATTTGTATAACCTGGGTCATCCTTCCCTTCCTGAGCCTCACTTCTCTCATCTGTCAAATGGGGCAGGGGGTGTTCGTTCTCATTGTGTAAGTCTGTGGTTGCCTCATACTCCTTCTTCCCATCCCAACTGGGATTTATTCTCTCAGGGAAAATTCCCTCCCTCCCCAGGTGATATCAGCCCTGCATTATACATTCTCCAGACCCCTACACTTTCCTTCCTATGTTAGTTTCTTGT
Source organism: Equus asinus (assembly GCF_041296235.1). NCBI lineage: Eukaryota > Metazoa > Chordata > Mammalia > Perissodactyla > Equidae > Equus > Equus asinus. The sequence continues at coordinate 33,470,076 of NC_091804.1, read as the reverse complement.
GCGAGTTTCATGAGAGATCCTTTAGAGAGACGTGGGCAGAGTTAAGAATGTTGAGGCACCCAGGGACATGCAATACAGGAGGCTGGTACTCCCCAGGGCTGATGGGGTAGGAAGAGGGAGAGGTGGTCTTGGAGCCCAGTGAGAGCTGGGAGGTGGGTGTGGGGAGCTGGAGTCCCAGAGGAAGCAGCTGTTGCCAAATAAAGACATTGACGAAGGGAAGAAACAAGAAAGAAATACTCTCAGTGTGCTTCCTTTTCGCCCTTGGACCTCCTGCTGTACCCCCTTGTTGGCTAGGACCAGAGCCCAAATTGTGAGCCAGATGCCTGCTGGGAGCCAGAGGGCAAAGGAGCTGAGAGATACAGTTCCAACTAGGGTAGGTCTCCAACTGCATGGGGCAGAGCAACATGCAGCTGATGTTAATTCATGTCCACTGCTATGTAATATTCCATCACAAGATTTATCTCAGTGATAATATTACACTTATTATGAGATGATTATGTTAAAAATGAGCTTTATGAAGGCAGGAATTTTATTGTTTTGCCCACCATTGTCTCTTCAGGGACAGAACACACAGTAGGTGTTCAATGAATGTCTGTTGAATGAATAAATGAACGTACAACTGTGAAAGACTTTGAAAGTCACAGATTGCTCTGCACAAGTTCATTTTAATTAATTGAGACCAGCTTCAGAGAGGTCAAGTAATTTTCCTAAGGTCAAACTGGTAGTAAGTACTAGAGCCAGGATTTGAGTCCCAGTGTCCTGGGTCCAAGTCCGGTGGTATTCCCACCCCAGTCCAGCTGCCTGGGCTCATCCCTTGCAGGCTCCCTGGGTGGCTGGCTTTCTGTGAGAGGTGCTGCCTCTGAGATGCTGCTGCCTGGGCTGGGATACCTTCTGCAAGGAAGCACAATGAGCACATCTCAACAGCAACAGGTGGCGTCTTGCTAGGGACCACTAGATTTTGAAGCGTGTAGTTTGGCAACATTGAGTAGAAAGAGAAATGTGTCCCTGTGTAGTAGAGCTGAAAAGGGGGTCACCCAGGCCTTGAGGATCTAGAAAGGGGGGGTGTGCAACTCCTTGTCAGGTCCCGGGAGGTAGAGCGCAGGACACAACTGCAGCAAAATGGCAGACCCTCATTGCTATGTCTGGACCACCAACCTCTTGTAGGGGTGTGGAAACAGTGAGCTCTGAGAAAACTGTCCCCAGTTCGCAGCCCCCCTGCCTTCCAGGTTCTGCCATCCCCATAGTCCACAAGGAAAGCTGCCCTGGGGGTGGGCACCTCAGCCTGTGACAGGGCATCCTGCCCGTAGCTGGCGTGCTGGCTGTTTTGGAGCTGGGCGGGGCCAGGTTCAAATCCCCGTTTTCTGTGCATTCCTGGAGTGGCCTCTGGGCACCTCAATGTCTCCGTGTAAAACAGACATGGTAAGACAATAATCCCTTCTTTGCAAGACTAACATGATGATGTAATAATAAAATAGTAATGCCAAGAAGATTGCATTGATTGAGCACTTACGTGTTAGGCATTGACCTAAATGCTTCGTATGTGTTCATTATTTAAAGCCCACAGCAAGTCTATGAGATAAGTACTACCATCGCCTTTGTTGTACCTATGAAGACACTGAGGGTCAGAGTGGTTGTGACTTGCTAAAGTCACTCACTTAGCAAGTATCAGATGCAGGATTTGAACTCAGGGCGTGAGTCTGACAGACATGCTTTCCATCTGCTAATGTTTACCTCCTTGTTTGATAGCTTTGCAAAATTGTTAATACTTCCCATAGGCCCGAGGAACATCTGGTGTGTGATTCAACTGTCTCCAAGGTATTCGTTCCTGTAGATCTGTGCTGTCCAATATGGCAGCCACTGGCCATATGTGGCTCTTTCAATTCAACTTTAAATTAATTAAAATTAAATAAAAATAAAAATTTCAGTTTTTCAGTCTCATAAGCTACCTGTGCCTAGTGGCAACCACATGGGACACTGTGGATACAGAACATCTCTGTCATTCCAGAATGTTCTATTGGACAGTGCTGCTGCAGATGGTGGCAGAGCCCTGAGTTTGGCCTGAGAGTGGACACGCTGACCCAGAGTACCCTGAGACTCTTAGGACAGGGAGGAGAATTCCAGCTCCCAGCTAGGATGGAGAGAATGGAATTCACCAGTGTTCCTTTTGGGAGGGAGTCGTTGACAAGCTCATTTAGAATGGAAGCCAAAGTCTGGGAGGATTCTTGATGAGGTGTCAAAGGCAAGAGAAGAGACTATTTCAAGGAGTGGCAGTCAAATGTTAGCATCCAGTGCATTTAGCAACTTGGAGCTATTAGTGAACTAAGCAAGCTGTTCTGGAGGAGTGGAGGGTGGCCGAAGCCACGTTGGAGAGGTGGGTGAGGCAGTAGAGACAGTGGGTCTAGATGACTCTTGCTGGAGACCAGCAGTACTAGCATTACTTGGGAGCTTGTTTGAAATGCAGAATTTTGGACTCCCCCCCCTCAGACCTACTGAATTGGAATCTGTATTTTGACAAGTCCAGCAAGTGATTCATGGACCCGGTGACCTTCGAGAAGCACTGCCCTAGTGGACGTTTGGGTGTTTCCAGACAGTGTGTGTGTGTGCACATGCGCACGCACATGCACTCGTGCGTGCGTGGGAACATAGAGCAGCAGGAGTCTCTTGGGAACAAGCCAATTCCCTGACTATGCAACTTGCTCCTGATGGGAATGAGATGGGAACCCCACTGATCTGACGTCGGTCCCAGGACCCCGCAGAGCCTGCAGATCCCCCAGGCCTTCCACCCTCATACCCCAGAGGAAACCGACTGAGCCTATTCTCCCCACCTGCTTCTTTGTCTGTGACTTTCTCTCAGCATTGCTGTCTACCTGCCTGTTCAGCCAGAAGCCTGAGGGCCAGCTGACTGCTCCTTCCACCACCCATGGCTGGTCAGTCACCTAATCACATCAGCACTATTTCCCAGATGTTCCTGCACACCCCCCACATACTTCCACCCACCGCACTGCTGATGCCTGAGTTATATCTGAGTCATCCTCCAACCCTGCCTCTTGCTCATCCATCTCAGCTCCAGCCCCCATCACACACTTCTCTTGACATTCCCTGGGTCTCTGCCTTTCAGGGGCTCCCTGCTCCCTTTAAGATAGTTTCGAACTCCTGAGCCCAACTTCAACCATCTGTTGTCTACTCATTTCCAAGCACCCCATCCCTGTCCAGGCCCGGATAACTTTTGTTCTTGCAATTGCCCTGGAAATGCCGACTCCCTGCCTTTATTTGTGTTGCTCAAACCCTGCTCGTATCTCCTTGGAGGAGCGCTGCCCATGTAGAGATAACACTTAGTTCTCTTCCCTCAGTCCATTTCACACTCCTCTCATTTGACACTTGTTGCAATTTGTCAGCTGTGTGTTTACTTGGGTGTCCTCTCACATGGACAGATTGTCAGCTCAGAGCAGCGGGAACAATGTGTGGGTACCATGGAAGCTCTCAAGCTTACTAAGCTCATCAGGGTTACCCAATCCCAGCTCCCGTAGGCAGGGGTTATAAGCACGTTAGTTAGAGACAGTGATTCTCAAAGTGGTCTCTGGACCAGCAGCATCAGCTCTACCTAGGGAACTAGTTAAGACCTCCAATTCTTGACCCCACCCCAGACCTACTGAATCAGAAAGTTGGAGGATGAGCTCAAGAATTTGTGCTTTTAACCGGCCCTCCAGGAGATTCTGATGGAGACTCACTGACTTAGGGTAGTTGCTATAACAAATCCAAGAATGCCTAATGATTAAAATGGGAGAGTTTACTCTTTACTCATGAAATATCTCAAATTGGTGGCTCTCCTCCAAGTGGTGACTCAGGGACCCAGGCCTTTTCTGTCTTCTGTCAGCCATTTCACCATGTGGCTTCTAAAGTCACCTGCTCTTCTACATCAAATATTTGAAGGGAAAAGTTAGTTTTCTGTTGTTACTGTTTGTTTGTTTTGATGGCCCAAGCCTGAGGGTGGCACATATTTACACTTGTTTTCCATTGGCTAGAACTCAGCTGCAGGGCCACACCTAAATGCAAAGGAGGCCAGGTGTGTCAGCCACCTAGTGCCAGGGAAGAAAGGAACACAGGCTTGTGAACAGTGAGACAGTCTCTGCCAAATGAGGTGGGCTTTATTCATTTATCAGGGAACAACTGAGCCCCTGCCTGGCGCCAGGCCCAGTGCTCGTCTATGGCAATGTGACAGTAGAGGCCCAGTCACTGGTTAAACTGTTTACCTTAGGTAGCTCGGTTGAGTGAAGCCCCTGTAAAGCCTGAGTAGGAGCCAGAGAGACAAGTAGAAGCTCGCCACTCTTTGAAGTATTTGCGATAGAGGGGCTATTTGTAGGGGGATTAGGGTGGACAGGGTTCCTCCTTATTGTTGGTTCTTTTGTGCCAGACCCTACATTATGGTATTTTTAACATTAAATAAGGAAGATTTATGGATGAGAAAAGCAAAGCTCAGGGAGATTAAGTGGCTTGTTCAGGTTGTGTGGCTAGTTAGCTGCAGAGAAGGAGTTGAATCAAGGCTTGTGACACTAAAAGGCTTGGGTTTTCATCTATACCTCGATATCCATATCAGAGGGCATCCTTCTAGAGACTTCTCTTCCAGATCAGCCTGAGAATCATAGAACTCAAGAGCTGGAAGGAAGCCGGGAGGCCATTTTGCTCAAGGCTCCATCAGCAGCTTGGGGCTTTCTGCTTCAGAATTCTACTTCTACCTTCAGAATTTCTGCTGTACAGAAGGAATCCTGGGCATGGTTGGCTTTGCAGCATTCAGATGTCAGCATCCCTCTGGGGTCTCTTCTTGCCCAGGGAGATGCCTTCAGTTCTCTCCAGAGTGGTGGACATTCTGCATCTACCACACCAGCTCCAAGGCCCATTCTCCATGCTCTGCCCTGAGTGCATGGAGACTTAAGCAGCATGAGCTCAAGTCTTCACAAGTGTTCATCCAACTCCAGATTGCCCCTTTCATCTGTCAGTTGCAATGGATCTACGGAGGCCCCTAAGACACGAGGTTAAATCACCCACAGACATTCTTCTCCCATTCACACACACATCTGAGACCTCTCTAAGTGCTAAGTCTATCCTGATCAAAGTCATGTTGGGACAAATGCTTCCTTTTGGTTAAAATTAGATTAAAGGGATTTTTTGAAAGTTAGGCTTGATTTTATGAAGATGCCCTTTTCCATGGAAAGCACTTTGCTCCTAAATGGAAAAATAAATCAAAATAAGTGAAATCTTTTCTTGATCATTTCTGCTAAAAAAAAAAAATCAGAGTCTTAAATATTTCTGCAATCTGTTCCCTATTATTTCTGAAACTTTGTGTTGAGTATCTAGGGGTTGGGAGAGACTCAAATGACCATCAAAATTGTTTTAAGTAATTAAAACTGATAAAATTTGTAAGTCCTTACCTAATCTCTGGATGATTTGATTGGAGTCAACCAGATGTAAATGTGCCTGTGACAAATTATTCTGTGCCTATATGACAGGCAATTTTGACAAAATATCTTGAAAACAGCTGCTAAGTATGCGATCTGGGGATTTGACAGTGCAGAAGGACAATTCTATGTATTCAGGAAAGCTTGGAGAAAATCCAGTATAACTTTGGTCATATGAGTGAATTGTGCTTATTCAAAAAGGAGCCATATTTTGATAACGAGGAGGTAAGCAAGACCTACAGATAAGTTCTCTCTCTGTGCGAGGAGTAGGCTACAGGCACGTATGTTCTGCTGACATTTGCACATTAGTCAACCTTTTCTTTCTCTCGATTCCTTTTCTTTTGGGAAAGCTTTATTTCAAGACCTAACTCATATGTCAGCTTCTTCCTTGAACCCTCTGTAATTCTCACAACAGTTTGCACGTCTGTGACCCCCCCATCTCACCATACTGCATCATTATTACTCATTCATATGCATCTCTCTCCCTCCACTACTGGCTCTAATGCTTACAACCACATGACCTTGGACTAATCACTGAATTTTTCAAGCCTCAGTATTCACATATGTGAAATGGGAACAGTGAGTTTTACTTCCCTGTCCTGCTAAAAGATAAATGTGATGTCACACATGTATCATGCATGTAAAGCCAGAAATTTAGTACATTGGGAATGTTCAATATGTGTTAACTCCCCCTTTCCTTCCTTATTGGATGTCCTAGAAGTGTAATCTCCTTAAGAGTGAGAACTATTTCTTATTCCCATAGGTCACATAATAGGCCTTTGGTATGTGTGCTTAAAGGTAAGCAAGTGAATGAATGAAATGATAAGTGAATGAATGAAGCTTGTTATTTCCTACAATATCTCTTAATATCTGCACTGATTGTCCCAAAGATGGGGGTCCTCCCAAAGGCATGTAGGTTCACTGTGGAGGCCTTGGTAGGAATCACCTCTTTCATTGCAGCATCTGCCACTTCTTGTCACGTGTGTCTTTCTCCACGTCTGTTCTTACATCTGTCAGAGCAGCAGGTGCTCCCATTCACCTGTGGTGGTGGAGCCTGTCGTTCCTGCTTTCTCTTTGGGGTATCCAGTGACTGTCCCCTGTCGGTTCTTTTTGCTTGGTAAACTTGTCCCTATTACCTCCAACCTGAGAAATAACACCTTGCTTGATTTACACATGCAAGGATCGTGGAGATTACAGGTAATGACCTCTCACTATTTGCTAAACACTTTATATGAGTTATCTCATTTATTTCTCACAATACCCTTTAATGCAGGTACCTCAATGTAGTATTTCCCCAGAGCACTGTTCGTGTACCCCTTCATCCGCCATGTTCTCTCTGTGGGTGATTCCATCCAGTCTCACTATTATATTATGACCCGGGATGCTGGTGACTCCCACACCCATATCTCTTGCTCACACGGTTCCAGTGAGCTCCCAATTAATTAGCAACCCAGACATCTGAGTTGTGTTCTGTTTTAGCTGTAATGAACCACGCTACCGTGAACATTCTGTGTGTGCTTTTTGGTAGTATTGGGGTTTCGTTTCTCTTGAGGATATAGCTAAGAGTGGAATTGTCTCTTAGGTTAAATATATACTGCCAAACAGTATTCTAATATGACAAATTGATGTTGTCAGTCTTTTAATATTGGCTGTTCTGGCAGGTATATATATGGTGATGGCTTTTCTTGGTTTTAACTTGCATTTTCCTGATGGCTAGTGAGGTTGAGTACTTTTACACTTATATTTTTTAGCAGTTTAGATAAGCTCTCTTGTGAATTGCCTGTTCAAGTCTTTTGCCTTTTTTTAAAAAGTGAGTTGTGTCTTATTGATGTGTAGGCGTTCTTTATATTTACTGGGTATTAGTCCTTGTCTAATATATTATATATCATAAATATCCTCCCCTATTCTGTGGCTTGCCTTTTCACTTAATTAATAGTGTGTGTTGATGAATAAAAGATACTAACTTTAATAAAGTCCAATTATCAATATTTTCATTTATTTATTTTTTTGTCATGTTTAAGAAATACTTGTGTTCCACAACATCAAAAATGACTGTCCTATATTATCTTTTAGGAGCTTTGTTGTTCTATATTTCACATGTAGGTCTATGTAATCTATCTAAAACTGATTTTTGTATAATGTGTTATGTAGAGATCAGGGTTCATTGTCTCCACAGGGATGTCAGTTGACCCAGGAACATTATTAAAAATATCGTCTTTCCCCAATTCATTGTTGTTGAACCTCTGTAATGTGTCAGGTGTCCATAAAGGTATGCATTTTTGGATTCTCTGTTCTTTTCTGTTGATGTATTTGTTTCATTATTTCAATATTTCATTGTCTTGATTATTGTAGCTTTATCATAAGTCTTGAAATCAATCCTACAACTCTGCTTTTTTAAAATAGCACTTATTTGTTTGCTCACATGTCTGGGGGTTAGCTAGAAGTCAGCTGATCCCAGCTGGGCTCATCAGAACATCTCCGTTCAGGTTGTGGATCTGAACAGCTCAAATCTCTGCTCTGTTTTCCTTCTGGGACCCAGAATGGAGAGAGCAGCTACCCAGGTGGAGGATTCTGATGGCAACGACAGAAGTGTAAGGAGGCAAGCCCCACTGCACAAGCACTTAAAAAAAATAGACTTTAATTTTTAGAGCAGTTTCAGGTTTAGAGCAAAACGGAGTAGAAAGTATAGGGCGTTCCTGTATACCCCAGCTCCCACATACATGCCCTTATTTATCAAGATTGTTTTAACTATTCTAGGTTCTTTCCATTTCCATATAAATTTTAGCATCAATACATCAAATTTTTTAAAAGACTTCTGGGAGTTGGCCAAAATTTACATTGAGTCTCTAGAGCAATTTACTACTTAATAAAATTGAATCTTCCAACCCATGAATATGGAATATCTCCTGATTCATTGTTTTTTATTTAAAAAAATTCTCAGCAATGTTTTTCTTTATTTTTGGTTTTCTCTTTGTGACATTATTTCTTTAAATACTTTTTCTGCCCCTTCTCTCACGTCTGTCTCTCTGAGATCCAAATGCATTAGACCACTTGATATTCTCCCATAGATTATTGAGTCTCTTTATTTTTCAGTCATTTTTTCTGTGTTGTTCAGATTTCTATTTGTCTGTTTTCATGTTCAGTGAGCTTTTCTTCTACAGTATCCGAGGTGTCGCTAAGCCCAGAGTAAACTCTTCATGTCAGATATGGTACTTTTCAGTCATAGAATTATTTATTTATTTATTGCTTTCTATTCCTCTCCTGTGACTCCCCGTCTGTTCTCCCATTCTGTCCAAGTTTCCTTTAAAACCTTCAATACATTTGTAATAGTTATCTGAAAGCTCTCATTTGCAGATTCTAACATCTGAATCATCTTGGGGTCTGTTCTTCTGGTGTTTTCAATTTTCTTTCTGCTTCTTCATGTAAGAACTGTGGCTAATATGCTGCAGATAGTCTGGATTATGTCAGTTTGCTTTAAATGATATTGAATTTTATCCTGGCAGGCAGTTAACTTCCTGGCACACCCTCCTGAAACTGTCAGAGTTGTTTATTCTTTGTTAGGATGGATCTATTTCAGTTTTGTCAATTATCTTAGTGTGTGCTCCTTTCTTTCAGATGTGATACTCAATACTGTGACTTGTTCTTTCTGGAGTCTAGCTGAGTCGACACTGCAGCTGGACCAGTGTTCCCATATTTCCCAGCCCTGTACAACCGCTTCTATTTCTGTTCGGCTCTCAGCCCTGTATCAACTGCTCTCTTCTAGACCTTACAGAGTTTGGCCTTGCATGTGTGCAGGCCAGCAATCACCCAAAGACTGGCACGGAATCCCCACATGTACTCTCTGTTACCCTGCCTTACAAATTCCAGCCACTTCAGCTGCCTAAAAACTTTAATTCTGCCTTCTCGATTCAGTAAAACCGCCATGCTTTGCTTGCGCTCCACTTCCCTGTACCAGGGTCTAGAAACTGTCCTCCACCCCCCGACTGGACACTCATTGGTCCATCTGGGATGTCGCAGATGACAGTTAGTAGAGTGAGAAAATACATGGCAGCTAACAAGTCCAAAGCTCCCTCCAGGATGTGGTCTTGCCTTTGCTCTATCCCCTGTGATTCTTAGAACTCTAGAAAGATAAAGCTGGGAGGAAGGTGATGTGAGGCATTACCTGTCCTATAGCCATTGCTGAACCAGTGGAGAAACTGAGCCCCTGAGAGGGCAAGGGGCTTGTCCAACAGCCTTGTGGAGAATTAGAACTCTCTCTAGAACCTAGTTCTGCTTACTCCTTTCCATGGCTTCTTTCTCTTACACTTAAACATATTTCTTCAAAATTGAAAAGAAAGTGTTAAAGGAATCTAAGAGTTGCATTTTAGGTATGTGACAAAATTTCTGAAGAACAGTGAGTGATAGGTATCCAGACAGTACAATCATATTGGGAAATGAGAAGAGAGAGATTTTGTCCATGAGAAGCCTTTGAATGCTGGGCTCCAGGAAGAAGATACTTGAGATTCTTCAGAGTCTTCAGGATGTGCTCTTAAGGATTTTCTTGATTGTTATTTAACCCTTGGCTGGCAGCAGTTAAAAAGAAAATCATTGTAATGTTACTCCTTATTTTTGGGGGGAGCAATATACGTAAGTGGTTCGAAAATCAAAAGACACAAAAGAGTATACACTGAAAATTCACCCTTCCACTCCCTATCCCAGCCACACATTTCTCTTCCCTGGAGATTATCAGTATTACTGTTTTCTTGTTTATCTTTCCAGAAGTATTTTATGTGTGGATTAATCAAATTCCCATTCTGTTGTCTTCTTTTTCCTACATAAATGGTAGCATATTACACAAGCTCTTTTGAGTGTTACTTTTTTCCCCACTTAATTTTTCTTGCATGTATTTCTTTATTTGGACGTAAAGAACTTCATCTTCTTTCTAATAGAACCAGGGTGTTCCATTGTATGGATGTACCATCATTTATTTAGCTGGTTACTGAGATGAACATTTGGATTCCTTCCAGTCTTTTGCTATCAAAGAATACTACAAGGAATAAGCTTATGCAAACGTCATTTCACTGTGCAAGTGTATCTTTAGTATGATTTCCTAGGCCTGGGGTCGCTGAACATTTTTAACCTTGATAGATATTGCCAAGTTATTCTCCATAGGGGTTGTGCCAATTTACATGCCTACCAGCGACGTGTGAGAGTTGGCATCAGTTTTGATTGCTGTATTTTCAAGCTGGAAATCACCTTATATATCACCTTTTCCTTTCCTTTTGTGCTATGGATAGAGAATCTGAGGCTCAGAGATACAACCCAGGTCATGCTGATGGTCGGTTGCAGAAGTGGGCCTGAATCTTGGTACCCTAACTGCTCAACCTGAGTGGTCTACAGAACCCCAGGATGCCCAGATGTGAATTGTCCCTGTCAAAGCATGTAATTTCACTGTACATCCTCAACTCATTGGAGAAGTACACAGGACCTGACTCTTGATACCCAAAACTCTCAATAGGAGCCTCTTTTCTAGCTTCTTTTCTAGGTGATGTTTGCTTCTCCTAAAATAAGGGTTAGTCTACCCACTGGCAAGCCAGCTGTGGCCTAAGAAAAGCTAAGCCGAAACCCAGGTTGGACAGAACGCACAATTAGATCTTGCAGGACTTGGGGGAACGGGCTACCTTGGCACCCGTGCAATGGGAGCCTCTTCGAGGGAGAAAGGAGATGTCATTTGGATTCTTTACCTACTGACATCCCATTTCAGTCAAAATGCCCCGTCAGTTGGTGTCTCCCACATTGCCTGTGACTCCTCAGTCCAGGTAAAGAAAGATGCATTATGCTCCTCATCTTAAAGTGAGACTCTTGTCCACATCCTGCTTCCGTGTGAACACAAGGATGGATTATCCAGGCAGCAAAGAGTGGAGGAAAGTTTGCACAACAGATTAGAGTCGTGGGCTCTAGAGTCAGGCCACCTGAACGTGAATCTCGGTCCTATTGTTAGGACTTAGCAGCTATATGAACTTGAGCCAGTAATTTCATTTCTCAGCCTCATTTTACCCACTTGTAAAAGGGGAGGGTAATGTTAACCCTACTAGACAGGATGTGCTAGGTAATGCTTCAGTAACGAACAACCCCCAAATGTCAGAGGCTGAAAACAACAAGGTTATGTTTTGTTCTCAGTACCTGGCCATTGGAGGTTGGATGGGGGTTTTATTCTACACTTGTCCTTTTTTCTGAGACTCAGGATGACAAATCAGCCACCATCTGGAACTTTGCCACTGACTGTGACAAAGAGGAAAAGAGGATGTGAGGAACTGTGCACTGGCTCTTAAAGTTTCTGTCCAGTCTTTGTAAGTATGGAAAGTGTGGGGCATGTGAACCACCTTTGGCCCTTGGCACAGACTGAAATTTCAGCCACAAGGACACATGTCTTTGCTTCTTCCCCTTGGGCAGGGAGGTGAATGGCAGCAGAGAGAGCAAGTGGGAAATTCCAGAGGAAAGACTCATTTGTGATGTGAATGATATATTAATCTACTTAAGAAATTGCCTCTTTCTGATGGAATTTTATGGAACCTCAGCTCTTATGTGGTCCTCTCTTTCAAGTAGCTTGAGCTCTTGGGAGACTGTGCTCACTCAAAGACCTTATAACTGGTCTGTTCAGTGTGGGCTGGGGCAGGAAAAATCTTGTTCTTATATAATCTTTTAAATTCTTCAAATGATATAAGAAGACTGAAGGCAACTTTGTACCTGCAGTCTTGTCACCCTAGCACATCTAAAGTCCCTTTGATTTTTTTTTTATCCACATGTATCAGTTTGGCAGAGATGCCATCAGAAGAGAGTACCATTTTTATTTCACATATTTTTAAGTTAATGTTACATTGCACATGTTTTGTGTGTTCCTTTATGGCCTTTGACATATTTATATTTAACAGTTTTAGACAGTGAATGTACCCACCTTATTGGATGTCTATTGCTGCATAACAAATTGTCACAAATGGCTTAAGATAACACGTGATTATCTCCGAGTTCTGCAGGTCAGAAGCCTGGGTGCAGTGTGGATAGGTTCAGGGTATCACAATGCTGAAATCAAGGTGTTAGCTGGGCTGAATTCTTGTCTGGGGGTGCTGGGGAAGGATCTGCTTCCTAGCTCATTCTTGTTCCTTGTGATTGTAGGTTTGAAGTCCCCATTTGTTGGCTGGCTGTCAGCTGGGGGCCACCCTCAGCTTTTAGAGGCCACCCACATTCTTTGTCTCATGGCCCCTCCATCTTCAAAGCGAACAATGGAGAATCTCCCTCCCATCAAGACATTCTTGTACTTCAAATCTCCTTCCCCAGGAAGAGCCCCATCTGTTTTAAGGGTTTGCCTAGTTAGGTCAGGTCTGCTCATGATAATCTCCCTTTCTTTTTTTAAAAAAAAATTTTTATTGTGGTCTAAATAGTTTATAACATTGTGAAATTTCAGTTTTACATTAATATTTGTCAAACACCATCATAAATGTGCCCCTGCACCCCTTGTGCCCAGCTTGCTCCCACCTTTCCTCTAGTAACTACTAAATTGTTTTCTTTGTCTATAAGTTTGTTTATCTTCCACATATGAGTGAAATCATACAGTGTTTGTGTTTCTCTGTCTGGCTTATTTCACTTAACATGATGCCCTCGAGGTCCATCTATGTGGTTGTGAATGGGAGGATTATGTCTTTTTCATAGCTGAGTAGTATTCCATTGTGTGTATATACCACATCTTCTTTATCCGGTCGTCAGTTATTGAGCACTTGGGTTACTTCCATGTCTTGGCTATTCAATAATGCTGCAATGAACATAGAGGTGCATAAGTCTCTTTGAATTGTTGATTTCAAATTCTTTGGATAAATACCCAGTAGTATAATCTCCCTTTCTTCGAGTCAAGGGTGCCATATAACATAACATGCTCACAGTCCCAAGGATTGTGCAGGACACAAACTCCAGGGAACGTGAGTGTAGAGAGACATATTCGAATCCTGCCTACCACATTACCTTTTATTACAATTGTATTCACTTCCGAGGGCTGCTGCAATAAAGCACCAAAGACTGAGTGTGATAAAGCAACAGAAATGTGTTCCCTCACACTTCAGGAGGCTAGAAGTCTGGAATTAAGGTGTTGGCAGGGTCATACTCCCTCTGAAACCTGTACAGGAATCCTTCTTTGCCTCTTCCTAGCTTCTGGTGGAGTGCTGTGGTCTTTGCAATTCCTTGACTGGTAGAAGCATCACTTCAGTCCTCTGTCTTCAAATGATGTTCTCCCAATGTTCCTTCGCATGGCTGTCTTCTTATAAGGACACCAGACATTTTGGATCAGGGCCCACTCCACTCCAGTATGACTATGCATCTTAACTAGGTACTTCTGCAACAACCCTGTTGCCAAATAAGGCAACATTCTCAGGTACTGGGGGTTAGGACTTCAAAATACCCTTTTGAGGGGATACAATTCAACCCATAACAATATTTTTTACTTGTACTTTTAGGCTGTTTGAAGATTCTGTATGGTAAATAATCTTGTAGTGATCATTGTTGACTATGAAAGAGTTTCGTGCTTCACTGCTTCCTTATGGCAGAGTTCTCGAATGAGATCTCTGCTCAGAAATTCTTTCCCACAGAGGAAGAAGGAACCCAGTTTGTTAAAATGACTAGTATGTGCCAGATGCTGAGGTGGATATGTGCCTATGTGCTTTATATTGTCTATTTAGTACAAACTTTCGAGATACTAGCAACATTTCATAGATGAAGAAACTCTAGTGCAGAAAGAAACTTGCTCAAATGTACATTTCTAGTGTATCTGTCAATCAAGGCCTAGCAGGGAAAACACAAACTCTAGATATTTCAAACAGAAGGATTTTAACGTAGGGGACTGGTTACAAGGGTGAGCCAACTCAGAGATTAACAATGACCAGAAGCTACTACCACCTCTAGGCTGGATGGTGAAAAGATAGAGACAGTGTTATTGGAGTGCAGGGTTCTGGGTTACTATAAAGGAGCTGGAACTGTGATGGAAATTCCAGCAGGAGCTGTACATGCTGCAGAAGCCCATGCCTGAGTCAGAGGGAGAGAGAGAGAGAGAGAGAGAGGGAAAAGATGGACATATATGCATACCCTGGAATATATACATGGATACATAGCCTGAATTCTCCCTTTTTTCTACCCTCCATTCTTCTATAAGTGCATCTAACTGGTCAAATCAGAAGCCAACTGACAAAAGGAGCTTGGGAAACTCACTCCCCCATCCCCCCATCCCTCCCCATTATACAGAGCAGAGCAAGGTCAAGGAATCTATCTAAAGGTAAATGACCTAGTATCATCCTAGTTAATGATAGTAGGAGTAATGTTAATAATATTAATAACATAATCATATTAGTAGCTAAAATTCACTACATACTTATTAGTACTATGTGCCAGACCCTGTAGAAATTCTCAAATTACGTTTTCTCATTTAATCCTCATAACTGCTCTATGAAGTAGGTACTGCCTCAACTCCTATTTTACAGTAGAGTAAACCAAGGTTCAGAGAGGTTAAATGCTTTGCCCAGAGTCATACGGTTGATAAGTGGAGTCTGGACTCATATCCAATTCTGACCTCTCAACCATTGTTCAAACACTGGTGACATTGAATTAAAATATTTATGTATTTATTCTAATATCTAACTAAAGGCAGGAGAGATATAAGATGAGATTGTAAATATCAGACTTGGTTCCTAGAATACTCTTTGACCATGAACCCATGAGCTGACTGGGCTTCCGGTGAACTTGGAGCAACAACCACCTGTCACTAATTTACTGCAGCCATAGTTTATTTCCTCGTTGATGTCCCAGCCCTGAGTCCTCCAAATGTCTAAAGAGCTTGGAAGAACGAGTGGACATGACAAAAGCGAGGGCTGCCATGAGGATTGCATTAGTGAGATAAGGTAATGGGGAAGTGCTTTGCCAATCACAGAGCACCCTGCAGATGACAGTAACACTAGTGGAACGGACCAAAGCCTGTGTTTTCAGAGGGGCTTTGATTTGCACAATATTATTTTGACTCTTATTTGGAATATGACTTGAAATATGGCAGTAACTGTATACGGAAAACATCTGGATCAGTGCAGGGAAAAATGGAACAGCCAGTGTATGGAGCTTCTATTTGTTTTCAGCCCCTGCACTGGACACTGCACACCTCTTCCCTTCAAAGAGCTTTGCAGTCTGGTGAGGGAGGGTCACAAAGGGGCAAACAGAATTACCATTCAGTGTGCCGTGTGCTGTAATCAATGTATGTGCAGCATAGGGAAGTGATAGAGAGGAGTGAGGATGCTTTTACTCTCATCTGGAGTCAGAGAAGGCTTCTCAGTTGAGTTCTCCAGGAGGGTCAGAGGGGAGGGGCTTTCTAGGTGGCAAGATCTGCGTATGGAAGACACAAAGGCCTGGAATGGTATTTAGTGTGCCGGGGCACAAGATAGGATGAGGAAAGTCGAGGTGGACTAAGCTGCAGGGCTGGATCTTGGAGAGCATTCTGTGTCAGGCCAAGGAAGTGGAGCTTTTTTTTGAAGTGTCATTTCCCTCCAGTTAAAGACCACCGAGAACGTACCTGTAGTTGAACAAATTGGGGTTGTTACTCATTGCAGAGAGGGAGAATGCACACCGTGGAGAACTGTGAGGAGTCTCGTTAAGAAGGTGTTGGAAAGGACTTGTTATAGGGTCAGGGCTTTGGTTGGATGATTTGGGGAGAATCCAAGGAAGTGGGGATCTGCTGTAGGCTGAGAACTGTCAGGAAGTAGAGACAAGTCTATGATTGGATATTTTCAGTAAATTTGATCTAAGTGGAGTTAATCTGAGACCAAGACGAAAGCTGTAGTTGGTGGAGAAGTAACAGCCACTCCTATGAGCCAGGTGAGGGGCTTGGGTAGTATTTTGTGGTTTGCACAGTGACCTTATTTTCCTCTTAGAAAAAATTGTGAAGTTATCTTGTTCTGCTTCACTTTATCATGGTCACAGAGTGACCTGGTCTGATCTTGGTGTCTTGTGAGATTGTTTAGGTCCAACCAGAGAACCAAATGGTGGAGCTGGGAGTGCCAGACACGCTTCCAGCAACCTCTCATCCCAGCTCATGGTACCAGGCCAGCTCTCAGATGGCAGGGGCTGCGCTTCTCTTTCTCAGAGGGCAATAGGAAACCTCAGAGAGCTAATGTGCAGGGGTCGGGGCAAGTCGAGGTCTCATCCGCCTTTGCGTAGCTCCCTCGGGCAGGCATGGTCTTCTAGGGCTGACTCTTCCTCTGATTCACTGTGGCCTTGGATGAGTTCTCTCCCTCTTTGAGATCAACTTTCCTCCCTAGTAAATGGAGGGGGTGAGGCTGGATGGTCTCTGAGCTTCCTCCCCCGAGAGCTGAGATCTCATGATTCTCTAGCTGGGATGTTAGTGACACCTGGGTTGCAGTGAGAAGAGCAAAGACAGGAGCATCAGTCGGACCATGAGAACTGTTACTGGGTGCACTGCACACAGCTCTGCCTACCACAGCCAAGACCACTTTTAGGTTGCAGTGGAGGACTGGGTATGGTGAATGTGTGTTATTTTGCCTCTCAACTTCCATTCACCCCACTCTTTCTTTCTCTCTTTTTTCTCTCTCTCTTTCTCTCTTTCTTTCTTTCTCTCTCCCTCCCTCTCTCTCTCTCTTTCTTTCTTTCCTTTCCTGCCTTCCTCCCTCCCTCCCTTCCTTCCTTTTTCTCTTTCTCTCTTTCCTTCTCTCCCTCTCTCTCTCTTCTTTTTCTTTCTTTCTTTCCTTCTCTCTCTCTCTCACCTCCCCTCCCTCCCATCCTTTCTTCCTTCTTCTTTGGCTTAATCAACAAGGAAATGTATTGGTTTATGGAAAGAAATAGTCGAAGAATCGGTCTCACAGGCTTCCAACATGGCCTGATTAAAGGCTCAAACATTGCTTCCACACATCCCAATTTCTTGCTTTCCCTTCCTCTCTTCCTATATGTTTATCTTTGGCTCTGCTTCCATCCTGTTCTCATTCTCAGTCCCCACATAGTTAGACGAAGTCTGCAGTGGCACTAATCCTGACATCCTCCCTTAATGGATGAACAAACTACTTCTGACTGCCATTGGATGGATTTGTGTCATGTGCCCACCCCTGAACCGTCCCTGAACCATGGAGGCAGGTGGATATTCTGATTCAGCTAAGAGTGTACTGCAAGGTCCGTTCAACTAAACTGTATCAGAGCTCACTCCTGGAGCAGATGGCAGGGTCAAATCACAAACTGTATGTTGTTGGCTGTGGGAAAGAGATCTCCAAGAGAAATTTGGGATAGTGCTTACCCAGGAGAATTGTGAATTGGAATTGAGACACCAAAATAAAACTAGGAGTTGCCCTCCTTGGGGATGTTCACGGAAGTATAGACAGTGGTAGGCAGAACATTAGAACGCAAGAAGTCTGTGCTCAAGCCCCAGCGCTGCCATTGTCTTCCTAAGGGCACTTGACCAAACATCTCCCTGCTGTCTCTTGGCCTCCATTTCCCACAGTTGGTTGATGGGGATAGAACGGTGTTCTCCTGTCTCTGCAGGGTTGTGGGTCTTTATCTTACTGTCTGTCCAAGGGCCTTGTGTTCCTGACAAGACACGGGACAGCCATCCCACAGGGGCTGGAAGCCCTTTGCTCACTGAGATGCTGTGCACTGGGACTGTGGGGGCTCCAGTGTGTCAGAGCAGCTTTTGTCAAGCACAGAACAGAAAACCCATTCAGGGCTGTGGGAACAAATGGGTTTTCACACCAGCCTCTTAGAGCTTCTCCAGCCGGTGCAGCTTGCCTTCTTTGCATCCTTGGGCTCTCTGTGTGTTCTTCACTATTTGTGCTGATCCCCAGGGATGTTAATGAGAGCTGCACACTGAGAAGATGAGCAGACTCCTTCTGGATCCAGCAACATGAAGACTCTCAAAACAGTTCAAAGAATAGCTGTCAGAGCAAGCCCGTAATTATAAAATCACCACTGGTGGAGAGCAAAGAGACTGTATTCAAAGTTCAGTGGGCCTCCACCAGAAGGTGGGAGTGTCCTGGTGTGAGTGGAATGGGCTGTGATTGGTGGGTGCAGACTGTGATGGGCAGGTGTGGCAGATTTGTGTCTAAGCATCGGTGGCAAGTGTGAGGTGGGTAAACAGGATGTTCTGGGACAGAGGAGGGTTAGGGTTGGGGATTACCTCAGTGATATGAGGCTGCACACACACTCCCATTCCATCTTTGCCAGGGCCCCTCAGATCCTTCCCTGTGGACCCCACATGGTCTGGTCGCAGGGCATCTGGTCTCTGCAGGGCTCTCCATGTCTTACTCTGCTTTGGTCTTTTTTTGCCCAACTTTACAGCCCTGAATTCACCCTGGCCAGCCCTGGGGGCTGACTATGGGACTCACAGTTCTTTTCCTAAACCCCAGATCCACTTGTTCCTTTTGGGAAATCTCTTCTCCCCACTGGCTTTGCTTACTGAGCTCTGTGAGGGTGGGCGAGTGAGTTCTGAAGACTCCATGAAGGGTCGTCTCTGAGCTTGAAATCTGGACTGCAAAGGGGTCCTCCAATTACGTGCATGATGACATTTTCTGAGGAACATCATTAAACATCCCACAGTAGCGCCCATCCTGATTGAGTAATCCGATGTGGTGTGGGTTATCAACTCCTACTGTTCCATCAGTCACCTTTCCTGCCTCTCTCCCACTCTGGTTTGGATAATTTACCTTGCAGCTCCAGGATTTTCTCCGGAACGAGCAGGGATGACTTACCTTATTGCCCTAAAAACCCAAGGAAATGTATCGCGGCTCTCTTCCTTCCAGTGTGATAAATCTGATTATAACTTGGGGATGGCCACTGGTGGCTGTGCAGCGGTTAAAATGCACTGAAAGATTCATTCAGCTAACCGAAGTTGTCAGGTGGATTGCCGGAGGGAATTCTCGTGCAGACACAAGTTGCGTTATGTCTGCTGTAGCCTTGTGGCGGCTTTCAAACTGCTGTTAGGAGATAAATCCATTAATCAGTATGGACCGCCCCCCACTCGCTCTGCGAGGCTCAGAACTCCTTGGAGGCATAGTGTATGTCTTCGTCCCTCACCCATCTCACAGTGTCTGGCACAATACGCCCTTGATAACTGCATCTTTCTTATGTTTTTGTTGTAACATTAAATTCTTTAAAAAAATAGAATCACCAGTTATCACAGATGGAAATGACCTCAGAGATCCCCTCATCCAGGCCCTAATGAGCGTCCTGAGGCCCAGAGAGGTGCAGTGATATGTCCAAGGTCACACAGTGAAAGTCAGCGAGAGAGCTGGATGTGAACCTTGTCTCCTGACTCCCAGCCCAGGCCTCCAGCCGGCTCTTCTTTGTGCTTTTTTTGGCGGCTCCTGTCCACGAAGGATGCAAGGCATTCCATTTGGGCTTTATTCTACTGTTTTACAGTCTCTTCTGAGTAATAAGGTCGGCTTGTTTAATAAGTTCAGCTTCAAAGTAGGTCAGGGATTTTATTTCTGTGCACGGGCCATTAGCATTCTTAAGTGAGAACACATTTTTTTAACTGAGAAAATATCCGCTGTGTGGATGAGACGCTCCGCGTCTGCCTGTTTCCTAAGCTGTGTCAGATCCTTTTATACCACAAAGCCTCTATGAGGGGAGCCTCCCAACCTCCAGGCTTCATGGGGTGGGGGTAGGGGGCTGAGGCCAAATAGGAGGGACAGGGAGGGGACCGTGACCCCAGGAGCTGCAGCACCTGGACCCTGGGCCAGAAGGGCGAGGTGACTTCCGAAGGCTTTTCAAACTGGTTGTCACATTGAAACAAGGTTTGTGTTTTGTTTTGTCAGAGCTAATTCTCTAAAGAAAACCCAAATACTAGTTTAGAGAGGGTTGAGCACTATGTCAAGAAATCTCTCAAATTTCTTGCGACTGAAGTGCCTTCCTGAATCCCGTCACCCAGGGGCCATGCTGGTGGAAAAGGAGTCCAGGGCCTAGATCCTGCTGCTGTTGTCAGGGAGAAGGATCAGGACTTGCAGGGTGTTGGGGAGGGGGAGAAGGGCGACATGACCCCTCATCTATTCAGGGCTGCTCCTGAGGATAATATCAATTTTATATTTTTAGCCATGACCTGAATTGTTTCATGGGCTCATTCCTTTGTCAATTGCCTTTAACTTAAATGAGGCTGGTAACACAATAATAGAAAAATGGTTTCAATACAGAATTCCTGTGGAACGTGCTTGGCAAAGACTCTATTGTAGGGGAGAGAGACACAGACATAAATGACCAGTACCATGCAGAGTGTAACGGGGCAATAGTGGGCTACAAAGCCTTCTGGCAGAGTTTCCCACGTGTCAGTCATTCACTGCTACCTCCGGTACTGGAATTAGAGAAATAGACATACATCCAGCTAAAGAGCAAGGTGGTTGAGGAATCACCCAGAGGCTGTGCGCGTAATGAGTGTTCGGGAAGTATGTTGATGAATGAATGAATGAAGCACCCCAGTGGTTCTCAAACTTGGCTGCACATTGGAAAGAACTGGGCAGTTAAAAAAAATACTGATGTCTGGGTCTCACCCCAGAGATTTTTCTTTAATTGGTAAGGGTTGAGAATTAAACGTCAGGAGCTTTAAAACTTCCCCACATGATTCTAATAGGCAGCTAAGTTTGACAGCCCCTGTTGCATCCACTGAAGATTGTTTTTAAAGAGTGAGCTAGCTTAATCCAAATTTAGTAAAAACGATACTTGGCACTGTGTAGGGAATGGACCCAAGCTGTTTGTCATTTAGGTGCGAGCACAGCTTAGCCCTCTCAGAGGGCCCCTGTGAGCATCAAACTTGCAGACTTTAAAAGTGATCTCCCCATTTCTTAGAGGGGCTCAGTTTATGCTTCTTGTCTGCAAAGGAACTGGTTACTTTAGCTTCCTAATTGACCTTGAGACCCCCAGGTGTTCCCACATCAACCTTCTGGGCAGAACATCAATAGATTGGGGTCAATCTTGAGTACATCCTAGCTATTGGTAAATCTTATTGGGGTTTCCAACCAGGAACGAAAATCAAAGTTACATTTCTTTTCTTTTAGAGGAATCAAAGGTAGGAGAGGAAATTCATGGGGCAATTTTCAGGGGCCATAAAGGCCTCCAAGCTGTGAAGAACTTGGTAGGAATGATGCCATTAGAGATCAATTCTTTTAAAAAAAATGTTAATACCTCGGGAAAATTGCGACATTAAACCTGTTTGTCCTTTGGTATATGTGACTTTAATCAGATTGCTTTCCTGATTAAGATCTAGAGGAGGTTTTTGGTAAGGATTTTTTAAAACTTTGTTATTACTTATATGTGTTTTTCTTCAGTGAAGAATGATAGCAATTTCACTGAGACCATCAGTGTGCCCCACTGAATAGGCCAAGTTATATCTTTGTAGTAGGACGAGCATTCAAATTCCCTTCTCATTTTTTTGCATATATGACTACAAAGGTGAGTTTTAAATATTTTCCTCCATTTTATACCACCCCAGTAAGAAGTAGAGGCAGATTTTAGGGCTGGCTTTTGTTGGTAAACGATGCACTACCTGCTAGGACATTCGAATTCACAGTACCTTAGTGCTGACTCCTCTGTCCTGCCTCGCAGTTTGGTCTGTCTTACGTTGAGTCCCATCCATGCAAACATCCATCCATATCTTGTTGACAATTTCTTCACCACTTATCTTCGTTTGAAGTAATTTGCAAATCAATGCCTTCATAGATATCACTATTATACAATATATGGAAGAAATGTATAAAATGGCCAGATGTTGATTCCCATGTTTGCTGACCCTTGCAAAATAAAACATGGGGCTTACCAAGTGTTCAAGTACATCTTCAACTGCATTAAAAATGTCTCCTTTGAGGGCATCCTTCAATAAGAGTGGGTTGTCTCCTTTTATTTTTATCTCAGATAGATTCAGCCATGTCTTCCTCAGTCTTGACTAGTTGGTGAGCTTCTCCTTCAAAGGTGGTTCTGAAACTGATGTTAAAGAACGCTTTGAGCATTTTGTGTGTGTGCATGTGATTGTGCCTCTTTGTCACATTAAGAATTTTGAGCTTAATTTTGAATTAAGAACTTTGTTATCACAAAAGCTAAGACTTTTCCCTTTTTAGTTACAAAAAAGTCTAGTGATTTTTCTTCACATTATTAGTGGAATATATATGGTGTATTAGTCACCTATGACTACATAAATAATTACCTGCAAATGTAGCAGCTTAAAACAACGAGCATTTATTACCTCATAGGTGTGGGTTAGGAATCCTGGTGCAGCCTGACTGGGGGATTCTGGCTTGGGGTCTCTCACAGGCTGCAGTGATCTTAAGGCTTGACTGAGGGAAGCTCTGCTCACTGGTTCCCTCACAAGGCTGTCGGCAGTCTTCAGAAGATCCACTCAAAAAATCGCTCACGTGGCTATTGGCCTCAGAGCCTCATTAGCTGTTGGCTGAAGATATTTCTTTCGCTATGTGCCTCTCCATAAGACAACTCACAACAGGGTAGAGAGAGGGGGAGGAAGGAGTAGAGGAGAGAAACAAGGAGAGAGGGAGGGAAGGAAGGAGAAAGAGAAAGAAAGGAAGAGGAGGAAAAGAGGGAAGAGGGAGGAGGAAGGGGGAGAGAGAGAGAGAGAAGGAAAGAGGGAGTGAGGAGAGAGGGGAGGGCGGTGGAGGTGGACAGGGAGAGAGGGCGAGGGCTAGTCAGATGGTCGTCTTTTTGTAACCTAACCTGAGAAGTAACATCATGACATGACCTTTGCTCTACTCTGTTTGTTAGAAGTGAGTCAAGAGGTCTAGCCCACTCTCAAAGGGTCAGAGTTGCACAAGGGTGTGTGTACCAGGAGTGAATCATTGGGGACCATTTTGGAGACTGCCCACAGCAACTGGGGTCTTTAAACATTGCCACAAAAGTGGTGATCATTTGCAGATATTGTTCAGGATTTTCTTGCACAAGAGAATATTGAGTTTTAGTTCTTTGCAGCTCTACAATAATAAAAATCACATATTACGTAAGTATCTAAGTATATCTCACACTTTCCAGATTGGCAGCTGCTTAATAATGAATCACTAATTGAATTTGGAGTACCGCTCCCACCTTTTTCCCTGTCAAGTTCAATGAGGGGATTCTGAAGGACAAAGCCATGTTGGAGACACACCTCCCAGGTTGTAGGTCGTTCTGTATTTTACTGTCTTACATCTTTTTAATAGTTTTGAGCATATGCTTCTGATTTTTCATTTTTAAGCAACTATCCATCATCTTGACTGAAAACATAATTTTAAAAATATTATACTTTAAAAAAGTAAATGAAGAGTGCCACTAAACCTTGCAAAACAAAACAGACATATTTTTTCAGCATTTCTGTGTGATTGAGAAACTTTCTATGGCAGGAAATAGAACCAAATATAGTTGTATGTTTGTCAACTGAATGTTGAATTGAACACAATTTTGTCAGGAATCTGAACTCATTTGTGAGCACTGATGAATTTGAATATAGTCAAAAGTGAAAAATTAACCCAGACTTGACATCAAAAGCCTGATTTGTAACTGGAAAAATTCATCAATTTAACCTTGTCAAAATTAAAACTTTTGCTCTGTGAATGCTCATATGAAGAGAATGAAAAGGCAAGCCACAAAGTGGGAGAAAATATTTGCAAACCACGTATATGACAAAGGACTAGTATCTAGAATATATAAAGAATTCTTAAAACTCAATAGGAAAAAAAAACAAACAAACAAAAACCAACAATTCAATTAGAAAATGGGCAAAAGTTCTGAGCAGACACTTCACTGAAGAGGAGCTCCAGATGGCAAATAAGCATTTGAAAAGATGTTCAACAGCATTAGCCATTGGGGTAGTGTAAATTAAAAGCACAATGAGATATCTCTACAGACTTATCAGAATGGCTAAAAAATTACTGATAACACCAAATGCAGGGGAGGATGCAGAGAAACTGGATCACGCCTACGTTGATGGTGGGAGTGTGAAATGGTGTAGCCACTCTGGAAAGCAGTTTGGCAGTTCCAAATTCCGTACCTAGCAATTGCACTCCTGGACCTTTATTCCAGAGAAAAGAAAACTTATATTCACACAAGAATCTGTACAAAATGATTGTTCATAGCAGTTTTGTTTGTAATAGCTAAAAGCTAAAACAGCCCAGATGTCCTTCACCAGGTGGATGGTGAAACCAACTGTAGTACATCCATACCATGGAGTACCACTCAGCAATCCAAAAGAATGAACTATGGAAGTGTGCAACAACCTGGTTGTATCTTCAGGGAATCATGCTGAGTGAAGAAAGCCAGTCCCCAAAGATTACATACTGTTATTCTTTAATGTCAAATTTTTAGAAATGGAGAACTGATTAGTGGTTCCCAGGGGCTAAGGATGGGGTGGAGGAGTGAGGAGGGAGGTGGGTGTGGTTATGAAAGAGCAGCACGAGGGATCCTTGTGTTCATGGCCAGGTTCTGTATCTTGACTGCACCAAATGTCAGTGTCCGGGTTAGGATATTGTACTATAGTTTTGCACAAAGTTGTTATTGGGGAAGCTGGGTAAAGGATACACAGGATCTCTCTGTTTTTTCCTACAACTAGTGTAAGTCTATAATTATCTCAATATAAAAAGTTTAATTAAAAAGAATTAACACCGATGTTTAAAGCGACAAACTGTGTTTTCAAGTCCAGCTGGCAGGCGCTCTCTGGGCAGGGCTGTGCAGTCCCCTTTTCTGTAGCATACTGCTCTGTTCAGCATCTCTCATCCTGCTGGGTTTCCCAATGACGTCAAACTACCAATTCTTGCACTCCCTCTTGCTCATCAAAATATCCTTCATTCCAAACTTGAATGAAAAAATCAGATTGGCTGACAGCAAAACAGGATCCTTCTGATTTTTGCTTTGACTCATTCAACAAATATTTATGAATTATTTATCATGTGCCAAGGCAGGTGCTATGAATAAAAGGGTGAGAGATATAGAGGTGGTCTCTGCCCTCCTGGCGCTTAAGAGCAGCATAAGCAGGACCACAACATGTAAGTGCTATAAAGAAGAATGTCTTGGAACAGGGAGGGCTTCCTTGAGGAAGTGAGATTTCAGCTGAGATATGAAGAGTGAGCTAGATGAAGAGAGAGGAAGAGGAAACAGTGTGTGTAAAGGCCCTGAGGTAGAAAGTAGCACAACACATTAGGAATATTTGAAAACAGACCCACACTTCTGGAGCCCGGGCAGCCTGGAGAGGTAGGAGACAAGGCTGAAGAGGTAGGCAGGGACCACATCTTTCATGGTGTCTGAGGCCATGTAGTGGAATGGAGTTGTTGTTTTAGGAGAATTAGTTGGGCTATAGGGTGGAGAATGGATCTGAAGAGAACAGAAGTAGAAGCGAGGTTGAAAGTCTTATGCATATTGTACAAATGGAGGACTTAAAACTTCTGTTGTTAATTGAAGTCTAACATACAATACGGTAAAGTACATTGATTTTAATATATGGAACTATGTTAAATTCACGTTTTGATTTTCATTATAATTTGAGATTCTTTGGAATTTTCTCCATACACAATCAAGTAATCTGTGGATAATGAAAGCTTTATTACTTCCTTTCCAATCCTTATATCTTTTATTTCTTTGTCTTTTGCTCCATTGCACTGGCTAGAACATCCAGTAGAACTGGGAAAATTCGGGGGAAAGCATTTAGTATTTTCCCATTGATTATGATGTTAATCTTCTGTTTTAGACACCTATTGTCAGATTAGAGAACTTGCCTTCTATTCCTACTCTGCTAAGAGTTCTGTCATGAATAGATATTGACTTTCAAATGCTTCCTTGCCGTCTCTTGAGATTATTACATGGTTTTTATCATTTAGTCTGTTAACATGATGTTATACTGGTTAATTTTCTAATATTAAACTGATCTTGTAGCCTGGAACAAACCCAACTTGGCCATGATCTATTATTCACTTTATATATCAATGGATTTGGTTTGCTTGTATAATACGTAGCATTTTTATCTCTGTGGCAGACTGGCCTGAAAGTCTCTTTTCTTGAGTTATTGCTGTAAGTTCTTGGTGTGACTGTTATCTTGGGCTTGTAAAAGGAGTTTGGAAGGATTTCTTCTCTTGTATTCCATGAAAGAATTTGTGTAAAGGTGGTATTTCCTCGAAACCTTAAGTGCATGTGAAAATTCAAGCTTATTTTTTACCTTGTCTCTTCAAGTAGAATTTTGTCCCAGGAAGGTATTCTATCTAAAGACTGTCACTTTGTAGATCTCCTCAGAAGGCGCTCTGTATTTTTTTGGGTTCCCTCTGCATACGTTTAAGAACTACATGATTAAGATGTTAGAAATATTTAGAATAGTGCCTGAAATGGGATAACCACTCAATGTTTGCCTTGTTCTCTCCCCTCATATTCTCTACCTGCCTCAGAAATATCCAGCCGCAGAGCCCTGTGGTGGGCACCGGCGTGAAGCCATTGATCCTATTCTCAGAGCCCAGTGTCCACCTGCCTGAGTCAGACTTGTGGCCTGTGGGCATAGAGACGATGGTCCATGGTCTATGAGACCTTGAGTATTCCGTTGTTTCGAAGGCCTTTTCTGAAGAGCTGCTTCTTAGGCCCTGCTGACTCTCGCTTCCTGCTGGATGTGGCAGAGCACCGAGGTGGCCCTAGGGAAGCCAGTGGGGATTTGGAAGAGGCTAATTTTTCAGTTCCTTTACATAAAGGGGGCAATCATCTCTTAAACTCTCCCCACAAATGGAACAGGCTGTTATGGATAAGCCTCTTAATCCATCTGGACACCCTTTCCCGACACTTCAGAGCAGTTGATACTTCCAGTCACTTCCAGCCATTTCAGCAGCTTAGAGACTAATTATGCATCTCCCCTCTGCACATAGGGATATGCCAAGGAGAGAAATTTGCAAAATAACAATATCTCTAAAGCCCCGGCCCCCTTCATTCTCTCTTTCATTGTGCCTGGTAGCGTAGCAACTGATGAAGCTGCCTGGACTCAGGTTGCCCTAAATCCTGCATTTCTTCCCTCCTTCTCACCACTGCCTTTTCCTCTACACAAGCTTTTCTCAGACATGTTCTGTTAAGACGGCTGCCACATTTTCCCCCTGGTGCTTGTTGAGTGTGAGCTGCCCGTCCCAGTGGGAGATTAGTGGCTTCCTCATGCATAAGGCTGAAATTGATTTCATCGCATGTGCTGCATGAGCCCGAGATGCCCCGAGCACTCAGACACTCAGAGTGGAGGTCACAGGAGGCTTGAGAAGCTGGGTCACTTGGCCCATTAATGGAGAGGGCTATGGGAAGGGGAGGCCAAGAGGGATGCGAGAAGGGAATAACTCACATTTATTTAGGGCCTGTCATGTTTCAGCCATTGGCATTTGGTCTTCACGAGGACCCAGTGAGATATGATCCATTACCCTGGTTTTACACATGAAGAAACTGAGGCTCAGGGGAGCGTGCCCAAAGTCACACAATTAAGTAATAGAGGTTGTAAGCTGTCTTCTATCTGTCTGATCCAGTGATTTTGCACTTTCCGATGTACCATGCTGCCCTTTGTAATTGAAGATGACTGTGAAAATGCAAAGGGATGGAGTGTAGAGTATTGGGCATGGCATGGAGAAGCCAGTATGGTGCACTGGGATGCTGGACAGGGAAACCGAAGTATACACCCACTTAAATGGATGGGGCAAGCATTGTGGAAGTTAGGGAAACGCTGTGGCTTCACAGGTGTGCATGTGCCCGGGACTCACCCAGCCTTTTGAATCCCAGCCTTATACTGGTCCCATCTCTCTTGCCCCTTACATCCAATCAATGACTAAGTCCTGCCCAATCTCCTAAACCTGTGTCTGGTCCCTCTGACTCTGTCTCTGTAGCCGCAGAGCCCTTACCTCGGTCCACACCTCCATCATTTCTCCCTCACTAATGGACACACTTTCCCCTTGACTCTAGTCTCTCTCCTCAGACCCATCCTCTACTCTGCACTCAGAGGAGTGGTGCAGAAGGAACATGCGCCCGTGTCTCACCACTGCTTACAAAGCCTCGGGAGGAAGTGCAGGCTCCTCAGGAAGACCCTTCCCGATCTGATCCCTGTTGACCTCTCCCATCACCTTTTTGCTGTTTTCCCTACTCTCCTCTATGTTTTAACATCATGTGCCATTCCTGAAGGACCCAGCCTCTTCTCATCTCTGTGAAGGCTCTGTCCTCCCCAGATGCCTACTTAACTCTCCTCTCCTTTCGTGATTTCATTTCTCCAGGAAGCCTTCCCCGTCTCCTCCATCTGATCTCCTCCTTGTATTAGTTTCCTAGGGCTGCTGTAACTAATTATCATGAACTGAGTGGCTTAAAACAACACAAGTTTATTATCTTACAAACATGGAGGTCGGAAGTGTCAAATGGGTCAGCAGGGCTGCGTTTCTTTGGCTCCAGGGGAGAAATGTTCCTTTGCTTTTTGCAGTTTCTAGGGGCCACCTGCATTCCTTGCTAATGGCCCCTTCCTCCATAGTCAAAGCCAGCGGTGCAGCATCTTTCAACCCCTGTCTGACTCTGATCCTTCCGCCTCCCTCTTTCACTTTTAAGGATCCTTGCGATTACATTGGGTTCACCTAGATATTCCAGGATACTCTCGCCACTCAAGATCCTTCACTTAATCACCTCTTCAGGATCCCTTTTGCCATGTAAAGTTCTGGGGATTGGGATGTGGACATCTTTTGGGGACCATTATTCTGCATTCACATTCCTCTCTATGTTCCCAAGACCCTGGGACCACCACTGTCCAGCCTTGATCACTTTATTTTGCAGCTTATTGAGTTCTGCATCTGTTTCATTCCCTAGTCTCCTAGGGTCCCCCAGGGTAGAGACAGTTATTTGCTTTGACTCACTGTCCTCAGAACATAGCAGAATCAGCCCTCAGTACTTGTTTGTTTGACAAAAGACCTTATCTCCCTGACTCTCATCTCCCTGGCTCACTGTCTGGCTCACTGGCTTACGGGGGCTGTTCAGTGCATCAGTGAGAATCTTCAACTAGAGCATCACCAACTAGGGTTTCCCAGCACCATCATGTCCTAGCTTCATGACCTTCGGTGACTTGCTTGACTTGTGTGCCTTAGTTTCCTCATATGCAAAATGAAGGTAATTATATAATATCTACCTGTGCCAGTCAGGGTCCAGGAAGGAAATCTCAAACCATACAAAGTATTTCAAATAGTGAGGCTTTTTTTGCTTTCTTTTTTTTTTTTTTTGTGAGGAAGATTAGCCCTGAGCTAATTACTGCCAATCCGCCTCTTTTTGCTGAGGAAGACTGGCCCTGAGCTAACGTTCATGCCCATCTTCCTCCACGTTATATGTGGGACGCCTACACAGCATGGCTTTTGCCAAGTGGTTCCATGTCTGCACCCGGGATCCAAACTGGTGAACCCCAAGCTGCCGAGAAGCGGAACTTAACCAGTGCACCACCAGCCTGGCCCCAAATAGTGAGTTCTTATTGAAGGGAATCACACAAATGTTGGATGGTTGCCAGAGCAAACATGGGGCACTAAAGTAGCCAGGGATTACAGGAAGCAGCTACTCCACTTGGAGCAAGGGCAACACAGGGAATAGGTGGGATTAGGGGGCTGGGAGTCTGGAAGAGAGGCCCTATGGGACTGATGCTGGGACTCTGAAGAGGGAGGCTCCACAGATGTATTGCATCTGTAAGGGGGCCTGGCCTATCTTCTGCTGGTACCTTTAAAAAGATGTCGTGCTATAGATGCTGTGAGGGCCAGAAGAAATGAAAGCTTGGAGCGCAGCTGTGTCTGTTGCTGAGTGATGCTGCAAGGACCTTGAAACAGGAGGGGAGCATTTTCTTCCCTCTTCCAGCGTTCGAGTCTCTATATAGAGCCTGCCATTGGTAGGACTGAACCAAAGCTGGCAAAGGGAGTCCGGAAGTCTGGTTTGCAGAGTCCTAGTCCCAGAATTGCAGAGCCAGTTACAACAGGGTGGGCTTGAAGTGAAAGGACCAAAGGTAAATAACTTACATATTCCTTTAGTTTCCTCATCTGTAAAATGGATATTATAATAGTACTTACCTCACAGTGTGATATGAGGAATACATGAGTTTGATATATGTAAAACCTGGAACAGAGCCAGGCACATAACACTGAGCCAGTGTCATTTGCCCTCACCCCATAGTGATAATAATATCCCTCCCCATCATAAGGGTGTGCAAACTTGGATGTCTCTGGAACTCAGTGATCCAAACTGGCTAAGGCATGGGTTCCTTCCATCCAATTCTCCGTAGCTGGGCTGCTGTGCAAAAGAGGGGCAGAGGAGGCAAAACATGCCTGGGCGTGGACCTCTGCTCTCCTAGGACAGGATGCTTGTGCAATGTGGCCTCTAATTCCAGAGATTTAGACTCCTGACTTTCCCAGCCCCTCTCCCAGGGAGATAGACTCTTAATTCATACTTTCTTAGGACTCTTGATTAGCAGGCAAGGAAAGAAAGGCTCTTCTAGAGTGATTGCTCTTAATTTTGGGAAGTGGCCCAGAAAACAGTAATCTTGAAAATGTCGAGGTGCTGGGGGAGAAAGAAGAGCCAGGAGCAGATAGAGTGTTGTACATCACAAAATCTCACCTGGTGCCAAGCTGTTATTGAATTATGCATTTTTAAGTAACTTCATTGGTGGCAACATGACTGCATTGAGTAGACCGAGGCTGAGGTCTTTAATGTATTTACTTGTGGAAGAGCTGGCAGGAGTACACACTGACATCACTGTGGGCCCTCTTTATCCTGATGCAGGAAAGAGAATGCATTTAATGGGATCTTTGTGTCTCTCTCTAGGGGACACAAAATGGGGGCAGCAGCTAAGTTTTCCACTGACTGCTGAGTAGCCCCACCGACTGCTGGTTGGAAGGATGGAGATAATAGTCAGTCACACAGTGCAACTATTACATCCGAGGACTGTTCTGAGGGTAGTAAATCTAATACCTTATGTAATCCTTATGACAAACCTATGAGGAAAGTGTTATTATTATACCCATTTTACAGATGAGGAAACTGAGGCACAGAGAGGTGAAGTAACTGCCCTGGCTTTATAATATCTCAGTTTGGATTTCTCCAATAACAGACCCTGAGACAACAGTATGCAGGTATTTCATTTGGCAGTTGAAGGGAACATTGGTAAAGAGGCAGGGCAGTGAACAGGAAAGGAAGGCAGGCTCCTAAGGGGGTAAGGATGAGCTGGTAGCCCTGGGGGTTATCTGATGTCAGTCCCACAAGAGATCCTCTGAAAGACTGAGTAAACCAAGCCCATTGTCCCACCAAAGGTCAAGGAAACTGAATGTTTATCCACCAACTCCCATCCCTCATTAAGAAAGGGTTGTTCCGGGGAGTGGTAACACCCTGGCATGTCCAGTCTGCCCTACATTGGGCCTCTCATGCTCTGGTGGTGATGGAAAGTCATCAGGCAGGGAGATGTAGACGCTGGAGGTAGGAAATCATCAGTGCATGGAGGTATTATACACCAAAACCACAAGTGACCTCAAGGAGAGATGGGCTGGGTGCATATAGCTAAAAGGGATTCAAACTCAGAAGGCTGATTCCAGAATTTTATCTTTAACTACTATTTTTTGTTTAAGAGACATTAAAATATGATGAGGATGGTAGAGGAATGGAAACCATGCCATAGAAAGAAATTACTTAGAATCCTAACTAGCAATATTTATGCCAGGAAATAGTAAGTGTTCATGCCCAGTGTCCTCAAATATGGAGGACTACCACATTGGGAAGGGAGAAATTCCTGGAGGGCTGTGAATCCAGGACCAAACCCACCATATAGCAGGCTCTGTGCTAGGAGCTGGGACACAGGCAAAAATGACTTGGTCTGTGCCCTCAAGACAGATAGTGTGCAAATTCTGTGATGAATTTGTGCCTGGGACCCCTGAGGAGGGGCCTATCCACTATAGGAGATGCTGCTGGTGCCCGGTCCAAGTCTCCTTTACCAGGCTGGTGCACCCATCCCCTAGTTGCCATGAATGTTGGCTACTGAAGACTCATAGTTGCCCCTTGTACTAGGTTGAATTATATTCCTCCCAAATTTACGTTCTTCCTGGAACCTCAGAACGTGACCATATTTGGAAATACAGAGGGTCTGTGCAGATGTAATTTATTAAGGTAAAATGAGGTCATACTGGAGTAGGGTGGGCACTATGATTGGAGTCCTTACAAGAAGAGGGAAATTTGGATAAGACACAGACACCCAGGGGAGAAGGCCATGAGAAGACGGAGGCAGAGACTGGAGTGATGCATCTGTAAGCCAAGGAAGATGAAGAACTGTGGGCAAACTCCAGAAGCTAGAACAGGCAAGGAAGGATTCTTCTGTAGAGCCTTTGGAGGGAGCATGTCCCTGTTGACACCTTGATTTCAGATTTCTCATGTCTGGAACTCTGAGACAATGAATTTCTCTTGCTTTAGGCCACCCAGTTTGTGATACCCAGCTGCAGAAGTCCTAGGAAACTAATACACCCGTCTTAAGATAACTATCCACACGGGAGCTGCTTGACTGAGGGGAAATTCCTGCACCCCTAGAGCGGCCCACATTCAATTAATAAAACAGGGGTACATAAGGCTGACCCCCTGCCTCAGTGAGGCACCATAACGTGGTGCATTTTGAGCTCTAGAGCTCCTGTGGGAACAGCCTGAAACTAGTTTGCAACCAAAACCACATCCTTGTTTGGTTTCTTGACCCTTCCCTTATCCTGCCTACTTCTGAGGACTCTCCTCCAATCAGTCACTTGCACAGAATCCTTGTCTCAAGCTCTTCTTCTTGGGACCCTGGGCTAAAACATTCACAGATCACAGAGATAGGAGCAGACTTTTTCTTCCAGCATAAAGAGGATCAGCACCGTATTGAGGAAAGAGTGCAGACTAGGAGAAGACCTGGGTTTGAATATTCGTTCTGCTTGGTAGCTGTGTGAGATTAGGCAGGACACCCAAAGTGGCTGAGCCTTCGTGTCCTCGTCCATAAAATGGGAGTAATACTGTCTGCTTTGTGGGGTCACTGTAGGGAGAAAAATGAGGAAACAGGTAAACCGCTATAAAATATTAGTTGCAGTCATTAGAGGGTTATTTGGAAGTCACGCATCAGCTTATGGTGGAGGCATCTGAGCAGTACCAGAAGCAGTCAGGAGCTCTCCTTGGTAGGGAGATCTGGGTGGGGAACTGGTTTGGCAAATGGACACAGTTGTGGTTCTTGATTCCTGGTACCTGGTACCCGGGCAGATGAGAGGGGAGATTGGCTGTTAAACATTCCTAGTGAGCGAGGGCATGGAATCCCAACAGAGGTCCCACCCAGTCATAAAACCTGAAAATAGAAGAAAATCTTACTTATTTAAAATGTTTATCTTTGTAATAAGTAACCAATGCAGGTTTATTAGAGGACATTTATAGAAAAACAAAGAAGAAAAGGAAGAAGGAAAGAAAACGGTACTCATTTCCTCACAACCCAAAGAAAAACATCAACATTTTGGTGTATTTATGTCTAGGCATTTTAATAGGCATAAGTAGGTGGGAATTTTTGGTTTATTTTAATTTAGTTAAAATTGGACTTCTGCACCTATGGAGAGTCTTGTCGGCCGGAGTGACTACTCCAGAGATGTATTTTGTGTCTATTTTCAGGATTATTGCCAAAGCAAGGGTTAACCATTCATAATGAAATTGCTTGTTCTTAAGCATCGTCTAAATGCCATTAGGAAGAGAAGCATGAAGTTGTCTCCCTCCTTACGGTATAGTTATGTCTCCAGCTCTGTCTGGCATGAGGCAATGCTTCTTTTCTAGACTCTTATCTGACAAGAAGGATCTTGTGTAGTCATCATCTGATAGGACCAATCCTATTAATATATCAATTCCCCCATCTTAGAGGTCATTTTTTTATTGAGGTCACATGGGTCTATAACATTATATAAATTTCAGGTGTACATAGTTATATTTCGACTTCTGTATAGACTACATCGTGTTCACCACCAAAAGTCTAATTGCCCTGTGTCACTGTATGAATGTGTCTCTTTACCCTTTTTGCCCTCCTCCCACCCCCTTCCCTTCTGGTAACCACCAATCTATTTTCCATATCTATGTGTTTCTTTGTTTATCTTCCACATATGAGTGAAATCGTATCATATTTGTCTTTCTCCATCTGACTTATTTTGCTTAATACCCTCAAGGTCCATGCATGTTGTCAAAAATGGCAAAATTTCATCTTTTTTTTGTGGCTGAGTATAGAGGTCATGATTTTGAATCATCCCAAAGTGGACTGGGGTCTATCTTCAAGTAATTTTTTCTCTAAGGAAGGGCAAGTAGTCAGTGTGTTTTTCTGTATTCTTCAGAATCTGCGAGTGTCTTTCTATTGGCTCTGCAAAGGCACCACAACTTAGATAGCTATGAAGTTCTTGGGACATGAAGCATCCTCTTAAAACCTCATGTGTGTGTTATACTATTATGGTTGGGAGTGCAGACCCCCAGTAAGACCACCTTGGTCCAAGTCCTGTCTCTTTGAATTAGTAATTGTTTGACATTGGGCAGGTTACTTAATCTGCATCTCTTTTTGTTTTTTTCCGAAAAATGTGAATCATAGTAGTATCGATCCCTAGAGTTGTTGTGAACATTAAATGAGTTAATATTTTAAGGCACTAAGAACAGTGACAGGTGCATAAAAATTTGCAATACATATTAGCTGCCGCTGCTGTCATTTGTGGTTATTATAATCGTCATCATCCTCACCATCATATCCCAGTGTTTCAAATTGAAATGATGAATCTGAGAACTGATTTTTTATTCTTTTTTGTTTTGATGGCGGTCTGTTGTTGTCTAGATGCTTGTGGAAATTTTTCTTTAGTC
The DNA here is from genome assembly GCF_041296235.1 of Equus asinus. NCBI lineage: Eukaryota > Metazoa > Chordata > Mammalia > Perissodactyla > Equidae > Equus > Equus asinus. The sequence continues at coordinate 33,434,788 of NC_091804.1, read as the reverse complement.
TTGTATTTCAAAATATTGCCAGTATGTGCTTACGTTTGAGTCTTGTCATTATTTTGCCTGGAACCCACTGTGCTCTTTGTCACGTGCAAAGTCAGACCTTCATTTATTTCACATAAATTTTCCATAGCTCTGTCTTTGATTATTGTTCTGTTCCAGTGGCTTGATGTCTTATCCCCAAACACCTCTAATTCTTAGCTTGGATGCCCATTCACTATTCTCTATAACATTCACCTTCTTACTCTTTTTCGCCTCTTTATTGCTGCCCCAACCTCTTATTTGGGGAAAAACTTATCAAATATTTTCTCTACTCATTTAAATAAGACATCACATCTTTAGTGAACATTGACCATATGTTATACCAGATCACATAGACTAATTCTAGCAGGTACCTACCAGTAGATTGGGTGCTATATCTACTTGTTAAATCTTCTGCTCAGGGATCTCATGGGCCCATCCAAGGAATAATAAGGTGAGGTCTACTGCTGACAACTCACAGTCAGGGTGCAGTCAGTGAACATATGCACATAGAGTCCCCATGGTCCTTAGTAGAGAATTTAAATGCTTTTATTACCTGAAATATAAAATAATCTTTCATTCTGAAGATGAAAAAATTGAGAACCATGAAGATTGAGTGGTCCAGCCAGGGTCACGCAGCTGACTAATGGTGAAGCATGGCAAAGAAAGGCTCAGACTCTGGCCCCAATCTAGTTTCCCTTCTCCTTTTTGATCCTCAGTCCATTATTTTATGAAACAGTGTTGCACGCCAATCAGTGGAATATCTAATCAGCATGGGACTTTTGAACATCTGCCCTGTGGTCCACACAACTGAGGAGTCATGAAGCAGAGTTGAAAAGAAAGATGGGCCTGGTTTAGTTATAAGCAAAAGAAAAGACATTCCAGTTGGAAGAAATGGCATGTGCAAAAGTATGGAAGTGGGAATAATAAATTAGTGTGTGGGTGTGTGTGTATGGTGGCGAGTGGAGTGGGATGGGGCATTCCTGCAAACCCTCATGGGTCAGTAAATAGCAATACTATTGTTAGTGATCAGGTAGGGGGAGGGTGGTGGACCGTGTTGGAGCCAGGTTATATTCACCTTAAACATGCCAAGGCTCACTCCACATCTTAGTTGCATTCAGTTTTTCTCAAAGCGTTTGATTTCTGTCTGGAGCAGACAATACGTACGCGCAAAGCTTGCTCTCCAGCTATTTGAAGCACTTTTGCTCTCTGTGGGAATTTCTAGGGAGTTAAACTGTTACAAGTGCTCACAGCAGGGAAAAGAAAGACAGAATTGGTCTGGAGATTGCTGCCTGAGGACGAGGTGGAATTACATTAAGAGGTCACCTCACCACCTACATGTTGAAGGAGAGCCTTGGCAGGTCAGGGGCCATTGCTGCCCAGGCCTCACGGGTGGCTCATGGGTCCTTGTCTTCGAAGTGCTTTGATGCCCTGCTGGAGGGGGCCGGTGCCATCTCCCAGCTCAGATCTCAGGTCCCTGAAGGCCAGCCTTCCTCCCTCTTGATTTGGTTTCAGACTTTGTGAGCGGACTGTGCCAATGAATGTCAAACACCTACTCCCGGCTTTGCGCAGTTGATGGTGTGGGGTCAGGTGAAGAAAGGGCATGGGTTGTTTCATATGTGAAAAGGCTCGTGAAGGAGAACTGGTGTGTGCCTGAGCGGCTTCTTGTTAGGAAAAATAGTAGGAATGCAACATCTGATGTTGCTGGCAAAATTGTTCAAAGAGAAATGATATGGTATTAAAGGCTCATTCTCTCCAAATATTCTGGAGTTCTGCTCCAAGTAAGATTTAGTGGCATTCTTCCCACCTGGTAGTTCACAGATAAACCATATTTTTGTTTTCCTTAGACTTTTTTTTTACATATCATTTACATATATCAAAATACACTCATGCATTGCTTAACGACAGGGCTACATTCTGAGAAATGCGTCATTAGGCGATTTCATTGTTGTGTGAACATCACAGAGTGTATTTTCACAAACCTAGCTGGTATAGCCTACTGCACAGCTGGGCTGTATGGTACTGATCTTATGAGACCACCATTGTATATTGTATATGTGGTCGCTGACCAAAGCATTATGTGGCGCATGACTATACCTATATTTTAAGTGTACAGTTTGATGGATCTTACACAGCCCTAGTCAAGGTACAGAAATTTTTATCATCCCAGAAAGTTTTCTCATGTCCTCTTCCAGGCAGTCACCCCACTAGAGGCAACAGTGTTCTGGGTTTTATGATTTAATCAGCCAAATCAATATCTAGTGCTTTCCGACCCTCCAGAAAGCTCTCTCATGCCTTATCCCAGTCAGTACCTGCTCCCGTAGGTTACTGTAATTCTGACTTTTATCACCATAAATCAATTTTCTCTGTTCTTTTTTTTTTCTTAAAGATTGGCACCTGAGCTAACAACTGTTGCCAATCTTCTTTTTTTCTTTCTACTTTTTCTTCCCAAATCCCCCCAGTACATAGCTGTGTATTTCAGCTGCGAGTCCCTCTAGTTGTGGCATGTGGGATGCCGCCTCAGTGAGGCCTGATGAGCTATACCATGTCCACGCCCAGGATCTGAACCAGCGAAACCCCCCAGTCGCCAAAGCGGAGCGCATGAGCTTAACCACTGAGCCACAGGGCCAGCCCCCAATTTTGTCTGTTCCTGAAGTTTTCTTATAAATTGAATATCATGCATTTTTTTTTCTTCTTTTGAAGAACAGAATTTTCTTTTGAGATTCATCCATGTTGTGTATATCGGTAGTTTGTTCTTTTTTACTTGCTGTGTAGTATTCCATTGAATTTGGTTGATCCATAAGCACTCACCTAGGCCTGGCTTGTCCTCCAATTTCCTCCTCTTCATTGGCTTCTACATCAGCTTCTTTCTCTCCTTACTCCTCTTTCTCTCAGTCCTTGAGTGAAAACTAGAATGTGAGCTTCTGGTGGCTAGGATTGTGTCTGTTTTATTCATTGCTGCATCCTCAGTGCCTGGAGCAGTGTGTGACACATAGCAGATACTCATTGTCTGTAGAATGAGTGAGTGAATGAGTGTTCAGAGTACATAGTTTTAGCTGTTTACCAGTTTGCCCTATGTGGTACCTTCCCAAGCAATTAAGAACTACAGGACCCCCAGAACATTCTCTCTTTGCTCACAGATTTGACATGAATTTCTGGCCCACAGATCACATTCAAGCTCTCTCTGCAAGAGCTTTCCTAACCTCTAGACCAGGTTACGTCCCTCCGTAGGCCTCATGACCTCCTTTGTCACCCCCAACATGACCCTCATTCCTCTTTATTCATCGCTGCTTTAACCGACTGCCTTCCCTCTGATTCCATGAGTCCAGAGAGCCTGCATTTCTTACCCCACAAAATTCCACACACTCAGCACTCTGTCTGGTACACGACAAGCACAGAGTACATACTAGTTGGGGTTTCTTTCATAGAGAATTTGTCTCTGCTAGATTGTTAATCTCAAGAACCTGACAGTTAGACAAAGCCCTTCATGAAGAAAAATGGATTTGAAAACATGGCCTCTGCTATGGCCTGAATGTTTGTGTTGTCCCCAAATTCGTATATTGAAGTCCTAACCTCCTAATGTGATTGAATTAGGAGGTGGGGCCTTTGGGGTGATTGGGTTTAAATGAGATCATTATGGGATTAATGTCCTTAGAAGAAGAGGAAGAAACCGGAGATCTCTCTCTGTCTCACCGATGTGGGGACATAGCAAGAAGGGATCAGAATGCAAGCCAAGAAGACAGTTCTCACCAGGAACTGAATTGGCTGGAACCTTGATCTTGGACTTTCCAGCCTCCAGAACTGTGAGAAATAAATGTCTGTTCTTTAAGCCACCTGGTCTATGGTCTTGTGTTATAGCAACCCAAGCCACAAAGACAGCTTCTGTGGAAGATTTCTGCTTAGGATGTAACATTTCATGGTCAGGGTCATGTCCTTACCCTTTAAATATTTTAGACCATATGTTAAATCTGTGAATGTGTTGGCTGGGTCATGGTCATGGGAACCTAGACATTTACTTGTCTTTGTCCTATGGAAATCTTAGTACGTTTATTTTCGCCCAAATGTTTGGGAACCTGGGAGCCTGGAAGTACTAGATCTGTGACCCCTACATCAAGTTCCATTCCCTTACATAATTGTGCTCCCAACCCGTAGCCCTGCAACAAAGGGTGGCTTCAAGGTCCCAAAGAAGTATAAGCTATTATGGGCATGTAGTCTGTCAGCAGAATCTCTGTGCATTTCCTTTATTCTCAACATAGTTTCTTCAGAGGTTCATGCATGGGCCTCAGAAGGGTTTGTGGATGCCTGAAATAGTATTCAAAACTCTAGATAATATGCTTATGTGCATTTTCCTGGGAAGAGAGTCTGAAATTTCTCACCAGATTTTTGTAAGGGCTGTGCATCCTCAAAAGTTAAAAACTACTGTTATAGATTTCCTTTAATGACCTTTCTGGTTAATTACTTAAACATCTCAAGTACAAGAGGAGAAAGGGAGGAGCAGGAATGCTACCTGGGCTGGAGTTCTCTGCCCTCACCTCCTTCTAGCTGAACAGGTTGTAAGCCCTTCCTGGGCCTCGGTTTCCTTCTGATGACTCGGGATTGGATTAGAGGCTTCACAGATTTCTTGCCCTGTCTGGCTGAACAGCTCATCTCAGAGAGGAGAACTGATACAAATAAACACAGTCTTTTTGAGCAATTTTTAAAAAGGTGGTACCTACCAAAGAAAGATCATTCTGTATCTCATCCCTGACTCTCACTCTTTGAACCACTAGTACATGTGCCTTCTAAACAATGCGGATTATAAATCAATGGATTGCCCAAACAAGAAACGCAAAACAATAAGCTGATTGCTTCTTGGTGCCAGGTACAGGAAACACTATGATGTACTTCATGATATATTCTTGAGGGGACAGAGGGAGAAACCCCCACACTGGCTAGTCTGCCCATGGACATGTGAACCAGTCAGTCATTTGAGATGGAGACATTCATATACTCGAGTGAATGTTTGTTACTATACTTGAACTTCCCATCAGAAATATACAGGAAGAGACTAAACATTTGGAAAGATTAATACTTTATTTTCTTTCTGGTGGTCAGCAATGTACTGCTAATGCCTGAAATAGGAGAGCAAAAACCATGGTGGAAATTCGATGGAAGAGAGCTTAATGTGGTCACTTGCTCAAGCCCCAAAGTATTGAAGTCTGCATCTGTTAATTCTGTCCAGGGCCGGTCTGTGAGTAATTAGATTAAGGAATTGGGCAGAGTCATCACAGAGCTACAAAATATCACCCATGGGGCCTCATTGGAAACTGATGGGAACTCTGGAGAGTTGATCATGGTGATCAAAGGGTCTATATATTTAAAATGCACAAAGGATGAGCTCAGAAATTATCTGCCTGCCAACTTAACTTCTCTACCTGGAACAAATTATCCAAAAATCAATTTGCAAACACCTTTGAGATAACAAGGCCCTGAGTAATAACCTCCACGGCTTTGTAAAGAAAAGCATCTAGCTTGACTAATCTGCTTAATTTCCTTCTCTGACCAAATGGCAGGCTATAATAGAGGCAATCTGAAATTGTCCCATAAGATTTGCCTCGAGTCACACTGAGAAAATATTGTCCACCTCTGTTTTATAGCAATTATTCTATTTCCAGAGAATCTTTGTTGCTAGGTAATTAATTAGAAAGAAAACACTGAATGAGTCTTATCTATCCCAAAGCTCTCACCTGAGTTCCAAACTGAAACTCAGACCTGCCTTATCCAGCTGAACAGCCCAGAGGCCCTCCCAAAGTTCTTGAACACGTCAACGTTATACTCCACCCCCAAGTGTCTCTCCCATTCTCCACTCCCTAGTTCATCTCCAAGAATCATTAACTTGTTCATATCCCTTGACAAATAGTCCCAGTCCTGGCAGTTGGTCCTAAGAAAATGTGAGACAAGAAGGACAGGAGTCTTCTGCACAAAGATGTTCATCGCAACCTTATTTACCATAGCAAAACTTGGAACAACTCATGTGCCCCACAATTGAAGAATAGTTAGTGTGATTACCTGATGGATTGTTCTGTGACTATTAAAGACAGTGATGGTAAAATCTGCATAATGTATAAACAAAGTCCTTAGGATGTAATAAGTGAGAGAAGAAAAACAAATCTGCATTGGTCTTTGCGTTACTTTAACCACATGTAAAAGGATTAAGTATGCAAATTGAAATTGGGATGGAACATGGAGAAATAAAAATGCCTGTTCTATTGGGTGGTAGGGAAGGAAAGATATTTTCTCTTTCTTCTTGTTTCCTTTATTGTTGTTCCACTGCTATTTTGTGCAACAAATAAAAAGATATCCACCTTGATTTTGAGAAAATGGATACTGGTGCAAACAGCCTTCCAAGGGGAGAGCTGGCCTGGGAAGGCATGCAAATGTGAGTTCCATCCTGCCTCACCTGCTCCACGATCTTGGTTAGGTGACCTGATCACTTGGGCTCTCAGTTTTGTTAAATCTATTAAAATTGAGGTGATAAAATCCCAAGAATTATACAAAAGAATGCATGTGAGATTTCTTGACAAATAGGTACAAAATGTTGATTTCTGCAGCCTTGCTAGTAGGCTAAGGATTGCCAGAGAGAGGCAACCATTGATGCTTGCTGAAATTCTGGTCTATTTAGCTGAAGATAGAGAACTTAATGCAAAGATGGGTGTCAACACACAGCAGATACAGGATAACTCAGCATGACTTTTCTGTTAACTCTTGGTCCTCACTGGGAAAACTGTGGCCAGTGACACTCCCTGCTAGGAGGAACCTGCTGGAGTTAAGGAAGAAGCTGAATTCTTGCTGTGCCATCATCCTTTGTCTGCCTAGTCTCATTTCACTATTTGGGAGCACTTCCACCAACACTCTGTGTGTTCCTGTAAAAGAAATGTTTGTAAACCTGGGACTCCCCTGGGTTTTGAACCAAACTCCACTTCAGTAAAGGCGGGTTCTCATTTGAGGATGGAGAGCAGAATATTAACAGCGGCAGCTTTGCTCTGTTCTGGAAAACCATCTCCTCACCATTGCCTTCTTTCTTTCCTTTCTCTAAATGAAGGATATATGGTAGGTGTTGAATATAGTTACTAAATAAGTACTGATCCCAGTATTTACATACAAAAACATGAAAATTAAAGTAGCATGTGAATGGGGTTAAGAAAGGGATTTGGATTATTTCGTATGGCTGTTTGGAATTTTGTCCCTTGTCCTCACATGCTTGAATTCTGCTCTGTACATGACTTGGGTCTGACATCCTTTCTCATTGTTTATCTTTCAGAGCCTCCGACACCAATTGCCCCCCCAGAGCTGCTGGCTGTGGGGGCCACATACCTGTGGATCAAGCCAAATGCCAACTCCATCATTGGGGACGGCCCCATCATCCTGAAGGAGGTGGAATATCGCACCACCACGGGCACCTGGGCCGAGACCCACATAGTTGACTCTCCCAACTATAAGCTGTGGCATCTGGACCCTGATGTGGAGTATGAGATCCGGGTGCTACTCACACGACCAGGGGAGGGAGGCACGGGACCGCCAGGGCCTCCGCTCACCACCAGGACCAAGTGTGCAGGTAAGAGCCTCCTTCCTGACTATTTTGCGAGGCCGGGCAGTTGCTGTGAATGATCCTTCTCTTGGCTTTCTGTGACGGTCATCCCTAAACTTCCTTGATGTGAGGGTGCGTCCCATTGTGGAGGAAAATAGTCAATATTTTGGTCTTGCCTTAGAGGACCTCCTGGTTCTGGTGACATCTCTGGGGACCTCCTGGCTCTGACTGTGTGGTCCTAAGAACCACTTAACTCTGACTGTGTCATGGAGATGTTCCTGGTTCTCAGGGTGTTTCCAATGGGGCGCTGGTTCTCTCGCTCCAAGGGCTTCTGATGCCATTTGTATGTCTGAGGCTTCCTAGTGCTGAGAGTATCTCTGAGGACTCTTGGTTCTGTGTTTCTGAGGGCTCCAGGCTCTGGTTTGGTTGTATCTCTAAGGGCTCCTGGCTCTGCCTGTGTACCCTGAAGCCCTCATTTAGACTATCTCTGAGTCCTTCTGGCTCCTGTTGTATATCTAAGGTGTTTCTGACTTTAACTTTGTCCCCGAGGATCCCTGGGTTGGGCCTGTGACCCTAATGAGCTCTTAGTTTTGACAATTTCCCTGAGAGTTCCTGGTTCTAGTTCTGTCTATGAGGGGTTCCTGGTAGCAACTACGTATTGAGTGCCTCCTGGCTCTGAAAGTGTCTCTCAGTGGATTCTGGAACTCCCTTAGTCCCTAAGAGTCTCCTGACTCTGTGTCCCCTGGGAGCTCCTGGCTCCTACTTAAGAGTCTGGGTTGGATTGTTCCTCCTGGGGTCCTCTGGGTAATATATCCCTATGGGCTCTGGGCTCAGTGTTCCCCGGAGGCTCCTGGCTCCAACTGTTTTTCTGACGTTCCTGGATGCTGCCTAAGAGCTTTCTGGCTGGGACTGTGTGGGGAGAGTTCCGTGGATCTAATATCCCTGAGGGCTCTCGGCTCCTATGGTGTTTCTAATAAGGATACTGGCTGGGATTGTATCTCTGACTATATCCATGAAATGTTCCAGCTCTGAATGCAACTCAAGAAATTAAAAGAACTCTGTGTTTATTGTTTTTGTAAATCACATTTATTTATCTCATTTTTCCTCTCTAAGTAACCATTCGATATAAGTACTTTTATCTCATATATAGAAAGGAATAGAGACTCAATATTTTAAAACTTTTTATCCAGAGTCATAAAATTGGTCAGTGGCACAGTCGTATTTGCATTCAGGATTTTCTGACACTGGCGCCATTGATCACTGGTCATACCATGCTGAGTAAAGAAAGAGAGAGGTATGCACCATCAGCATGGTTGACAGAGCTGGGTGTGTTCCACTGGGGGTCCATGGAAGTGGCAGCATGAGCCATTGGCTTCCAAGGACAAAGGAGTCACTGATGGCTTCTGGGTGGGGAGAAAAGGACCATAAGCACAGCAACCCCCATGGATCAAAAATACAGCCAGTTCTTCTGTAGTAAGACATATGTGTCCCTAAAAAGCACTGTAGTATGCAATAAAAACCATCAGTGTTTTGGGGAAAAAATAGGGTTGGGGCCCGACACTCATACTTCATCAGTGACACATGAAAACAGGAAAGGAAACTATTAAAAATGGTGGCACAATTTTGCACACGTTAATGCCTAAGATATGCATAAACACTGCAATACCTATGGTGTATTACCTTGGAAAGACCTGAAGTGTACTTATGGAAGTGTGTGTTAGAAAGGTTGTGGCCTGCAACCCACTGTGAAGCAGTGAAGGATGGCTTTCTGAAAGTGGTGGAAAGTTGTGACACCACGTGTGGATAGTTGTGGCTCATAACACACACAGCGACCTGAGGGAGCAGGCAGATGTTTGCGGTGGGTGCCTTTTGTGTATCCCTACGTGGCTTAGTTCAGCTGGGAGCACTTTTCTGCTTCAGTAGTGTTTCTACGTACAAAATCACACACAGCAAATGTGAAGTTTGTGTAATGCTCAAATTGTTCCCTGTTACTTCAATCATGTTGGAACACATTCGCATTGTCAAAACAAGTGTTATAGCAGAATTGACCGTAACCATTTTTAAGTATCTTAGTAGTGCATCTCAGTCATACGTAACCCAAGGTTACCGAGTAATTTCCATTGCTTGGGAATATTCCTTTGAATGTTATTGAACCACTATGATGAATAGAGATGCCATTTTCTTGATTATTGTCAAAAACGGGCCTTTGCTAAAATTCCTCATTGAAACCTGATTATTAAACTTACTACTTTAAAAGGACATAAGAATATGTTATTAAACCAGGTAATGCCTTATCTCAGCTTTGTAATTCAATATTCATCCATAAAAATAATTGATTTGATCCTGCTGATGAGACTTTTCTCTTTCCACAGGGCAAATCTAAGGGTTTCCAGGGTTTTTGATCTTTATAAATGATATTCAAAGTACTTTAGCAGCCCCCATGGACTTATTTGCTGATGATCATATAATACATTTTGAAATTCAATCGCAAGATGATCATCTCAATAAAAATTTACAGTCTATTGCAAACTGTTGCCACGACTGTGTAATGGATTTTACGTGTTGAAAACACAATTGTCTGACTATGACTATAAAAATTATGAGTTGAAATGCTGTTTGTGGTTTTATATTTCAAAAAATGTTAGTGTTTAACTAAGTTACGGCTAAAATCTTGAATAACCCACATTTTACAAAATGTGTCATCAAGAAGATAATCTTCTCTCCCACATTGCCACTGATGGTAGAATGTCCTTTGCCTCATAATTACTTTTAAAGAGGATTCCAGGGCTGATATCCATTTGTGGATGCTGTTTATCGGGCTTGGTGGTCTGAGTTTTCCCCTCTTTCCTTATTCTATGATTAATCACACTGGAAATGTACTCATTATTTTACAAAAAAAGAAAATGAGAGAGTGCGGAGTGTGGAAAGTATAATTTCTGCCCAGAGGAATTTACAGGCTGGGTTAAGATTCCAACAGAACAGCAAAAAGGGTAAAATATTAAGTTGAGTACTGAAATAGCATACTTCATGGAGAAAAACAGGATTGGCATGGAAGGAGCAATGCTCTTATAATAATCTAGAGCAAGGGTTCTCCAAGTGTGGTCCCTGTACCAGCAGCAGCATCGTCATCCCCTGGGAACTTGTTAGAGATTGACATTCTCAGGCCCTTATCCCCTGACCTAATGATTCAGAAATTCTGAGAGTGGAGCCCAGGCATCTCTGCTTTAAGGAGCTCTCTGAGTGATGCTGATGCACACCCACATTGAAGAACCACTGATATGCTATGCCACACCAGCAAGCTTTGGTAGTATACTCATTATATTCCTTGATCCTTGAGGCAGTTCTGAGAGGTATAAGAGAGGAAAACTAAGGTTCAGAATCATCAGAACAAGATCACAAGTCAATTAAGTGCTTAGAGCTAAGTCTCTTGGCCTAAGGAACTCCCCATCACATGGGTTGATGAAGTTTCTTCTATGGGTGTCCTCCTGAGGGTAGGATTGGGTCATAGGGAGACTGGTAACTATAGAGACCAGCTGAGAATAAATGGCTGCTGTGCACTACAGCTATAGTCCCTTTCATCAGACATCTACTGAGTCCCTTCCATGTGCCAAACTCTGTGCTAGGCACTGGTAGCAGAGGCTGGCCTAGTAAGGGCATGGTAGAAGTAGGCAGAGGCTGGGAGCAGGAAGCTACAGGAAGCTATAGCTCAGGAAGATACGGGGAGCAGTTCAGCAAGGGCAGGTGGGGATGTATTCTACTTCTGGCAGGTCTGATGGGTCACTGACCATACAAATCCTTGGGACACTGGGAGCAGGGTCCCACCCTTAAGGGCGGAGACTGTCAAGAGTTTGGCTACAGAGCAGCCTACTAGCCCAGAAGTCTGGAGTTCAGAGCGAGACTCTTAGCCAGTTAAGCTGGAGCCTGGACAGACTATCAGATAGGAATCTTGGACTGTGGGGATGAGAGAAGACAGCCAGAGATGACAGGTCCAGGCTTTTGGTTTGGACAACTGGGAGACGAGCAGCGGAACTGTCTTCTGAGTTGGAAAACACAAAAGATGGTTTAGGGTCAAAGGAGCCAGTACAGGTTGGATGTGTTGTGTTTGAGGTGAAGGTGCACACCGGGTGTTGACAAATGTAAATCTGGAGCTCAGGAGAGACAGGCAGACTACCTCTTTCTCCTCTGTAAGAACTACCTGATTGCACCCGGATTTTAGAATCAAAGGACTTCTTAGTACCAATGGAAGCAATTTAATTCTTTCTTCATGCTGTTCTCTTGAGATGCCCCATTCATTTATTTTTTTCATTCATCATTTTGTTCCTTTTGCCCAGTTTAATCATTCCCTATTCTTCCTGAAATACAGGCCTGGGGAGTAAATGCAATAATATACTCCAAAGTGCTTTAAAAAGCTCAAAATATTCTTTAGATGCCTATAATGAAACACATCATTATTTGTTGCTGCTATTGTTATTATGGATGTTATGATGATGAATTGTTATATCAAAATGGGAAGTCTTACTTGTCCACTTCTCTGGACTGGCATGTGGAAGTGTAGACCGTATTCTTTTGTTGTTCTTCATCATCCCATGGGATATCCCATCTCAGAACATGATGATCACAGTGTAGTCTGGACTCTCAAATGTTTTCTTGTCTAGAGCAGTATGTGGTTTCCCTGGCACTTCTCCAACAGCAGACATCCCGTGAAAGGAGCTGGGTCCTATTAGGGATATCTGGTGCCCACCCAGCCACACCTTGAATGCTGCCTCTGCTGGGAAACTCATGCTCTCCCTTGGCAGACCATTTCACTGCTGGGGATCCTGGGTGGATACTATTATTCTCTACCCAGTGTTAGCCTGGTTATTGCAGAACTTTGGATGGGGTCTTATGTGGGAACAGAGAACATCCTTTAGATTCAAAAGAGTAGAGACAGCAGGCAAGCTGCTAGCATCAACTATTTGGAGTCCACAAGGAGAACCAAAGGCAATGGCTTTGAGAATGAGGACCAAGGTCGGTAACTGGAGAAGGCTGGTGAGATGAGGAGTGGTGCGGACACCACACTGGTCCAATTCAGTCCTGCATCTCTTCTGCAGGTACCACTTTTAGTGGCCTGAGCACCTGCTTGTCGATGTCATAAAACTATCTCCCTGCATCACACAGAAGAAACTCTCTGATTGTCACTCAGATCTGCCTCCATACAACACCCGTTTATAGACTTTGGTTTTACTTTCAGGAGACATATTCCTTTTTATCTCAGAAACTGGTCTTTAGCACCCTGAAGATGCCTCTCTTATGCTCCAGAAGTCTCTTCTCTTCATCCCCCAAAGCCCTGCTTGAGCCAGACTCTGGGCAGCCATCTTCACATCATTATTATGGAATCGCAAATCAACACTCCAGCCAGCCAAGTGATCAGACATCCTGTGTGATTGCTCACTCCTGCAAATCAAAGGCCCCTTGCCTGGGAACCCACTTCATCTTGGTCTTGCAGAGTTCAAGCTCTCCAAGTGAAAAGTGACTTTGTACAGCCAGAAACGCAACATCCACTGCTCATTTGGAGGGCTCGCTTCCTATTCTCTCTACCTGAGGGTTGATTGCACATTATATTTTATTTTCATATTTATGGATTTCTACTTGAAGTGCTATGTGTCTACCTCTCTCTTTTCTCCAAGGGGATAAAAAAGAGAAATTCAAATTTGCTGGGCTCAATGAAATGAGAGTAGTCATTAGAATTTCGTGGAAAGAATAGGGGCTTCAGAGCCAAAAATAACCTGGTTTTTATTTCAAGCTGGCACTTGCTAGCTGGATGATAGTACCTCTGTCTGTGTCTCAGTTTCTTTTCTTCCATTTGTGGGAGATTACAACATACATTTTGTTGTGAGGATTCAGTGAGATAAGTTTTATGCCTAACAGAGAACCCTTAATTAACATTATTTAGAAATAAATCTCAGGCCTGGGAATAGGGTGTCAGAACCTAAACTGATTTTCCTCACTGTGGCATGATGGACCCTGTTGTAAAGGATTTTTCTATTTGCTACTCTCTGCTTTCTCAGACAGCGGTGGATTAGTGTGGAAGCTCTGGTGGCTGCGGGGCAGATGGGAGATAAGTGGCTCTGCAGGTGTTCTGGAGTCCTTGATGTGTGGCTGCAATGCTACCTGATAAAGGGAGTTAGGAGGTGGGGTGGGGGGAGGATGGGAATTGTCCTTTTTATGATTCTGTCTCTAATCCCAAGTAAGGGAGAGAAACATGTTATCCAGAACCTTCTCTCTTCTGGGAGGCCAAGGCTAGTGAGAATGAGGCCTTGCAATCAGAGTGGAGGTGAGTGCTGACCTCTGCAGGAGCATCCTCAGGAGGGCTCTGTGTTTTCAGTCTAGCTTGCAGTTCTAGAGCAGAGTGGAGGGGTAGAAAGCGGGAAAGAGGAACTGAGAGTCTAGAAGGTAGAACAAAGATGCTTAAGTAGCCTTATGAGGCTTTTTTTTTTTCCTCATTTCTATAAGCCTCAGCTTCACTATCTATAAAATGAGGGTAGCATAAACTGGCCTAACTCTTAAGGCTCTGAATTAGAAGTAAATGGAACTTTCTTCTGGGAAGGATGGTGGTGGGAGCACAGACATCAAACTCCCATCTCTACCCGGGCATAATCCTGGTGAGATGATCCATAAACCTTAGGGAAACACAACGAGATTAACCAATAGAGGTTAAATCATTATCCTACCCAGAATCAAAGCAAAATCTAGAGATCAGAGGAGAAATATTCGACACCGTGAGAAACTAGAGAAAGAGGGGGCTTCCGTGCATGCTACACCACGCTCAAAGGGACACTGTTGCCAGAGCAGTGCAGCTGAGCCCAGATTGAAGGCAGCCACAGAAGGACAACCTATGACCACCACTTCCTCAAAATGATTTGGAGAAGGAGTACTGGCTATTCGTTCACTGCTCCTTCCTCCCTCACTTTCTCTGCTGCTTCTGTGCTTGATTTTGCCCCTTGGATGGAAGACCATGGAGGAGAGATGAGAGGATGATGAAGGAGGGAGGAGAGATGAGAGGGTGATGAAGGAGACAAGCCTGCTCTCACCACACTCGGTTCAGGAGCTGCTGCAGGAGCCAAGAAGTGTCTACAGATGAGCAGGCATCTGCCGGCAGTGAGACGTCTATCTCCTCTCCTTGCAGACCCTCTCTCCTCCCTCCCACCACACACACAATATCTACAAGTGCTTACCTTAGAGTCTCCCACCCCCAAGTTGGCTTAGAGAAGAGGAGGAAAAAGATAAAGCCTTCTCTCCTTACACCTACAATTTACAACCTCAGAGACTCTCTCCTCCCAACCCGCACAGTCTCCTTATACGGCATGGGCCGAGTGTGGTGTTGGAGCGAAGAGTGGGAGTCCAGTTGGGCACCTCTTCGCCATCTCAGGAAGGGACATATGGAAGTGCCTTAGCTGTTCTGTGTAGGATGTGTCAGTACTTGCTGCTTACTCTTCTTGGTTTTGTAGCCTTAGGTAAAATTCCAAAGTAACAAGAAAAGCCCTATTAAACATCCTGTTATGTTTAGATTTTTCTGCCACCCCAGGCTCCTTAGAGACCCAGAGCCACCTGGAAGGATGATGGAAGAAATGGATGATTTTAGTAATGAAAACAGTGGTTTCCCAATTTGAGTGTCTATGATATGGAAGCCCCATAGTGCTGAGCTTGTTTTGAGTATTTTATGTGTAATTCTTAAAGCAGCCTGGTAGAGTGGGTATAGTTTCCTCCACTGACCATCTGGAAGGTAAGTGACTTACCCAAGGCCACATACCTGCCCAAATGACCCAGCTGGGAACTGAACCTTTAACAACATTGCTACAAAGCTTGAGCTCATTCTTATATGACCCTCGGAATCCAGCATCATTATAAAAGCATAAGGCACCATGACCAAGTTGGGTTTGTTCCAGAAATGTACTGATGAAAAATGTTGAATAGTAGAAAAACTATTGGTATAATACCTCATATCACGAGGTCAAAGGGTAAAAACCATCTGATTTTCCCCGGAGAGGCCAAAAAGTAATTTGAAAAATTTCAGTCTTCATTACTGATCAAAATTCTTAGTAAGCCAGGAATGGAAAGGCAATTTCTTATTTCTAGCAGAAAATGTTCTTATAGCCTCAAAGCCTAAGAGAATAAACTAAACCAAAAAAAAAAAAAAAAAACCAAAAGCTATTAGAACTGCTAAGAGATTTCAGTATTATGGTCAGACACAAAGCAAATAACAAAAATTAATAGCCATATGCCAGAAATAACCATTATAAAAATAAAGTAAAATGTATTCTGTTCTCAAATGCAATTAAAATACAAATACTTAGGAGTAAACCAAGAAATGTGCAGAAACTATATGAAAACACACACACCTTCAAAACTTTATTGAGGATGATAAAACAAGACCTGAATAAATGGAGAGATATATCATGTTGTTGGATTAGCAAATTTAATATTGCAAAGATATCAATTCTCCCTAAATTAATTTATGGGTTTAATACAATTGCAATCAAAACTCTAATGGGATTTTTTTTGGAACTTGACAAAGTGATTTCAAAATTGATCTGAAAGAACATACAAGAGACAGTAATGAAGAATACTTTGAAAAAGTGGTTGGGGGGTAGATTTCACTGTGAAATATCATTTATTATAGCTATAATAATTAAAGCCCAGCAAATAAGGTAGTATGTAGTGAACCTGGCTTTTAAAGTTTATATGAATGGAGAATTGCTTAACAAATAGTGTATTTGTCATTGGTTAATAATTTGGAAAAAATAGAATGCATTTCATATATATCACGACATGCTAAATAAATTCTCGATCGATTAAGAACTTAAATTAAAAGCAGAAAAAAGCAAGAACCAGAATAAAATAAACAAAATATTGTTCTTGTATTAGGAGGGACTTTCAGTTCATTAAATGAGCAAATAAATATACCATTGAGTCACGGTTTAAAAATTTTACTGCATGAAAAGGGAAGAAGAAAGAGAAGAAAAACCTTCTATACTATATTAACAGAATTCAAAAAGCAGATGGGTAAACTAAGTGTGGGAAAACATGTGACAAAGTTTAGAAAAAAAGGGATAATCTCCTTACACATTATGAGCTCTAATAAGTCAATAAAAATGTCATCATGTTGATAGAACAAAAAGCTAAAAGGTCTAAACAGATAATTGCCAAACAAAATATGAATGGTGAAAAACAAATTTAAAATGCCCAATGCTCAGATGATCAAATGAATGCACTTTTAACCTATAAGATGACCACAGTATGTCTAATTTTAGCTGGTAGTAACCAGCATTGCGAGGAGCAATGAAGCAGGCTCTCACAGGCATTCCTGCAGGTGGGTCAACTGGCACAGCATATTTAGAGGACAACTTGCCAATTTTTTCTCTGACAAAATAATCGGAGCTGCTTAAAAAGAATTGTATACATAGAGGTCGTCACTGCATTACTTATAAGGGCAAAAACTTGGAAATCCCCTAAATGCCCCAGGAACAGATGCATAGTTACGTAAATTGTTGTGCATGCACACAGTAGAATTCTATGCTAGTATTACAAACCAGGTTTTCATAGAATATCTAATGGCATTGGTCAGTGTTCATGCTATGATAAGAGAAAAAAAATCACCTCACAGAACCACATAAGTAATTACTGTCCTACTTTTTGAAATATAAATATGCAGCCCATATATCAGCTGATGCCATTTTACTGGTTACAGCTATAAAGTATTGACCAGAGTCCCCCATTTCAGATCCTGAACATGGTCCGATCCTGCCCCCAGGATGTGTAGAGATTTCCAGGGGAGCACATGTGGTCCCTTTTCACTGCCTGCCCTGAGTTCTAGAACATCACTGTTTCTCTTGGCTGTCCTAACTGGACCAAACGTGGAACTGGCCCCTCTCCACCACTCTCCCAATCTGCACAAACACAAGGATGTTTCCTGCAGCAGCAGGATTTCTCTAGAAGTTTGGTGCGATGCAGGCGAGGGATTGCATCGCACGCTAGTCAGCAAACAACTGGAAATCCTGCAGAATTTCAAGTCCTTTCAGTGGGCAGAGGTTTTTCACCTTTTCCTCTCCTCTTCCTCCCAGATTAACCACAGGTGATGCCAAGTCTTCTCATTTGCAGAGCATTTCAACTTTCCCCAGATCAATTTCCAGGTTCAGGTCGAGGCCTCCCTTTGCACACCTTTTGCATCAAGGTGAACACTAAGGGGTTGTAGGGAGGGCTGTTAATGCTGAGATCAAAGTCCTTCTTTAATGGGAAAGCTCTCCGTTTAAAAAAAAATGTGTTTTAATCTCATGCACGTGCATAGACACACATACCATATATATGGTATATATTTATGTGTGTGTGTGTGTGTGTGTGTGTGTATAAAATGAGGTTATTGGTCACTGTATTTTCTCTTTGTTTTGCTGTGTTGTGTAAAATTTATACAATTTAGAAGTCGGTTTCCCCTTAGAGTCAAATGTGAATGTGAAAGATTGTTACAGATTGTAAAGCATTCTGTATAATGTAAGAGGTTATTTTTATCATAGTTAGTGAATCATTGACATTCCTGGAAGGTACAGGAACAGTTGTGCATTTGTTGAGCCCTGGGATGCAAGTCAAGTTTTATGCTGTGTTCAAATAGAGCAAGGGACAGTCAAATGAGGGTTTTGCCTACAGTCCCATTGGAGTTGGAATCCAGCTTTGGTCATTGGAATGCTGGATGGCTTTGGGCAATTTTCTTAACCTCTCTGAACCAGTTTCCCCATCTGTTAAATGATAATACTACTTACCTCAGTGGGTAGAAATAAGGGTCATTAATATTAATGATGGCTTAATAATGCTCTGAAGCGGCTTGTACCCCACGAGGAAGGTACGTACCATTAGTACCATCACTACCAAGGCTTAGAAAGGTTAAATACTTTGTTCCACAAAGCTTAAGAAGTGGCTGAGGTTAGAGCTCACGGAGTCTAGTCCCTGCTCTTAACGCACCTGGTGGCTCAGTAAATGGGAGCTTTTGGCAATTTAGCACCCTAGAGACTCTCTTCCTCTCTCCCTATCCATACCCTCCTCATAGTTAACCCCATGGTCTTCACTGTAGTGGTTCCAAGGGGCAAATGTTAGCACTTGCCTCGCTCCCAAAGGCATCTGGGAGGACTCACAATTTCAAGAGCTTGAGGTGTGCCCTCAGCCAAAATTATGTCAAAGCCAGAGGATCTCAGGGTGCCTTGCCCATCACTGGCATTCTGGAATGCAGAGATCCCGCTACACTGAGGAGAAGGGGAGAGTTATGTGGAGACGTGATCACAGACCTGGCGTGATGCAGAGTGGAATTGACTGTGCAATCCAGAAAAGAGGGAAATCAGAGTGTCCGTTGTGGTTTCTAGATCACATTCCCCATTGGCTGGACCCACAGCCATTCTGATATTCTTAAGAGGAGCTGTGGCAGGGGCTGAGAGTGGGAGTCTGGGAGTCTTTGGGGACCCAGCAGGGTGTGGATGGGTATCCGCCATTGCTATACAGATTTCCGTAGCTGGGGATGTCTTAAATGCTTAGAAGCATATAACTCTTCCAACCAACCGTTTCCCAGTTGCACCCAGGGCTGCAAACAGACGCAGCTGCTACAGGCATTGCGGTGGCTGCTGCTGTTCATCCTTCTTTGACCTCTTCACATTCATACTTGAAAAGAATAAAGTAGTATCGACACCAAAACAAATTTTTGAAAATAGAAAATAGATCCCATGTACCAATTAATTTTTTTTGCCAGTGCCTATTCTCTTTCAATTACTGATCCCATTCTTATTATGTAATTATGCCCCATGTGCCGTTTGTAGTCCCCACCTGGCACTCAACACCATAAAGTAAATATTTTGCAGGTTCTGAAGAAGTTGTCAACATTGTTTTAATGGCTTCATACTGTCCCATGGAGTCTAATCACCGTAATTTGCTAAACAATTCCTGTATTGTTGGATATTTGGGTGTTGCTAAAATGTCACCATCCTCCTATCTGTAGCCTTCTGCTTGGATTATTTTCTTAAACTAAATTTCAAAGAGTGAGGTATTAAAAGGTAGAGACATCCTTATGGCTTTTGCTACATTTCACAGATTGCTTTCAATGAAATAATTATGCTATTTTATAATGATATGAGCACTTTCAGTGTAACCTTGACAGAATTGTGTACTATCATTTAAAAAGAAATTTTCTGCCAATTTCATAAGCATGAAGTGGTATTTTAAGTCTATTTTAATTCTTGTCTATCTACAATCTCTGCTTCTACATTTTCCTCTGCCTCGCTCGCATGTGCCAACCGCCACTCTAGTCTTTGTTCTGTTCCTCGAAAACACCATGGCCAAGCCCTTTCCTGCCTCAAGACCTTTGTCCAAGCTCTTGTCTCTCTCTGGAACTCTCTCCTCACTCACACTCTTCCCCAGCTAACTCATCATCCTCCTTTACACATCGCTTCACGGAGAGAACTTGCTTGACACCCTGGTCTAAATTATTCTCCTTCCCACTCCCCTTTCTAACCATTTATAACTCTGTTCATAGAACTTATGCCAGTTTGTACTCATCTAATGATTTGTCTGTCTGTTTACTGCATGCCCCTTCCGTTAGACTAGGCACTCCCCAAGGACGTGCCCTCAGCTGTTCTTCTCGCTAGTGCCTGGAATCTAGCATGGCACAAAAAAGACACTCAATGAATAGGTGTTCCATGCATGAATGTTGTGAAGATATGTGTGCACTGCAGAAGATTTGGAAAATCAGAAAAATACACTGACAAAAATTTGAATGACCCAACACAGCATCACTCAGCAATAACAACTGTTACCGAGTTTGCAGTAGTTTCATGTTTTATGTTTAATTCATTAATCAGTGTAAGGTTTATGTTAGCCTTTGGTCTATGGTGATCTTTCAACTGGTTTACAACTATGTAACCTATTATCCCAGCACCATTGGTGGAATAAGCTTACAGTGCCCTAAGCAATGAGGAGAGGGAAGGTGGGAATTCTTTATGGAGAGAGAAGGGAAGTAAGCTGGGAGGCTGACCCAAAGAGGCTTTGCAAAAGTAAGCCTGTCAAAGTGAGGGAGGGCCCTTGTTGTGAACCCCCTGGCCTGACATAATGGCAGGGCAGACACCCAGACCACAGTTATGGAAACTTATTTTGGGAGGAAAGCTCCAGCCCCATCCAGGTGGCCAGCACCACCTACATTTGCAAATCCTTTAGAGTGCTGTCTTTCTAGAGCCTTTTATAAACATTGTCTCTATTGACCCTCACCATGACTCTGAGACTGACTTGTTGATCACCCCCATTTTACAGTGGGGGACACTGAATCTCTTAGGAGTTAAGTGACCTTCCCTAAATCTCAAATCTCTGGAAAGCTGTGAAATAACCTCTGACCCCAAGTTCTTCCAATTCCTGCCCTCCAGCCACTGTTGAAGGTTTCTATGTGCTGTGAATCTTGGATTAATAAGATGGCTTGGGGGAAAGGAGGCGGGGATGGGGCCCAGGAGGCAGGAGTTCTGATTAATTAAATATGGTTTTTTTTGTTTGGAGGTTAAGCATCAAATCCATTTAAAGTTGGCCCAGACTGTTTTATATAGGACAGTATATGAACTAAACACAATAAAACTGAGCCCAGAGGAATATCCCCGAGAAGTCAATAATGTGACCCTTAATTGCCTTTTACAGTTGGTGTGTGCACTTGACTGCTGCTCCCACCCCAAACCATTCGATCAGAGCCGTGCAGCTTAGACATCTAAAGGCCTGTGGCAGGCAGTTCAGCGCAACCCCACTGTCTTGAGCTGTAGTACGCTCTAAACTCCCTGAGAACAGAGCCCAGTGCATTTCACCTGTGTGTCTGGCTGACATAGCCAGAGGTTGGAAGCATGGATGCGTGTGTATCCTCAGTTAGGTGTTGCTATCAAAGTAACAATATTCTGTATTATGGGGAGGTTAGGATTCAGAGTGAGTGGGGGTGCCTGTAATATGCCACACAAAATATCCCAAGAACATGACACTTAATTCTGGCCACATATTTTCAAAGACGTTAGATGAAAGATACTGCCTAGGTGAGTGCTGGCCCTATGGGGATGAGCTATGAGCTCTGTCATAGGACCAGGCTGGAGATGCTGACCAAGGCATTTGCTTTCAAGTTAGAGAGACTCTGGTGCCTGGAGCTCTTCAGACTTCTGTACCTGGTGAGAAAGTTCAGGCAGCTATTCACATTTTAAAGCATTTTGTAGGGATGATGGAAGAAATATGTTTTTATTATTTTTATTTTGGAAGATACAGGGCAAAAAACACTACAAAAATAAATAGGAACAATCACCCATAAACCTCACTACTTGGAGAAATTACTCCAAATTTTGGTGTAAGTCTTCTCGTGTGTTTTTGTTTGTTTGTTTGTTTTATTTAATTTTGTAATGCAGACGTGTACGTCTTCTTGCACAAAATTGAGCCAACATATACATGCTGTTCTGTAACTGATTGCTTTATTTTGCAACATACAATGAATATTTTCACATGTACTTATATATGTTTTCATACTTCAATAAATACAAATACATATTGGAGAACTATGCACCAGGTATGGAACTTGGTATTAAGTATGTAGTACAACGAATGAAATAGAAATGATCTTGACTTTTACAGACCCCAAAGTCTCATGGGGGAGACATGCATTATATTTAATGTAATACAGAAATACAGTCCATCCTTATTATTTGCGGATTCTGTGTTTGCAAAGTCACCTGCTCGCTAAAATTTAATTGTAACACCAAAATCAATACTCATGGTGCTTTCACCGTCTTTTGCAGACAAGAGCAGAGTGGTGAAAATTTTGAGTTGCCTAATGCACATGTTCCCAGCTGAGGTTGAACAAGGTGACACTTTGGCTTCTTGTTTCAGCTCTCCTCCTGTAAACGAACATCCTTTTTGCGGTCTATTTAGTGCCATGTTTTTCCCATTTTTGTGATTTTTGTTGGTGATTTCACTGTTTAAAATGGGCCCCAAGCATAGTGCTGAATGCTGCCTGGTGTTCTTAAAAGCGAGAAGACTGTGATGTGCTTTATGGAGAAAATGCGTGTATTAAGTAAGCTTTGTTCAGGTGTGAGTTATGGTGCTGTTGGCTGTGAGTTCAATGTTAATGAATTAACAGTATATATTAAATAAGGAGTCTTTAAGCAAAACCACACATAAACAAGGTTATATACTGACTAACTGACAAAAATGTTTTATCAGAGGCTCCCAGGAACCTAACTCCATATTTCCCCTCAGAGCAATGGTTCAGTATTTGCTAATTCAGTGTGACATTATGAATGTAACCACATATAAATGTAAATGCAGATAATGAGAACCAATTATACGTATATACAAATTAGTGAGGAGGGGGTGGTCAGCGCTGGAGACATACATTGGGTTCTTTTGCTCTAGATGTCACTTAAAACTGTTAAAAGATAATTTTCAAAAAGAGGTAAATTCATGACTCTCATACAGATGTAAAAATTAGCATGATTTTATTTAATTCATTTATGAGGAAACTAGTGAGGTGTCAACCAGTACAGAGGAAAATCCAATAATCAGGGTTGTTTATAGGTCAGGAATATCAACATGAATATGCTAATAGAGTCAAAACTGGCTTTCCTTTCTTTGGCAGAGGGAAATATTGACCCTTCCTCAGACAGAACCATTTGCATGTCTACAGACAAAAATTATTCTGCATCACTGTCAGTTATCTACAACTTACAGAGTTGTGAAATAGCTCACAGAGGATCAGAATCAGATAACAAGGAAGCTTGTGCGGTAGACAATGCTTTGTTTTCTGTGGAAACACAGATTTTTCCCCACAAAGCCATGGTAATAAAGGTGATCAACCTAGATAGAGAGTGTGGCGACAAGAGAAGGGAACCCTGAGGAATGCCACCACCATGAGATTGCATTGCAGAGGCAGACCCTGCAAAGGAGGCTGAAGAAATAGCTACAGAGGCAGGAGGAAAATGCGGTGCCTTCAAGGCAACAGCAAAACTGAGGATAAGGAAAGTTGTCAAGTCTGAAAGTGAAGTAAGATGTGCCTTATAAAGGTCCCCTTGGATCTGGCAACATGGTGGTCACTGATGACTTAGCATGAGCAGCTATTGCTGGCTACACACAGGCAGAAGCCAGAACAGCATAAGATAGGTGAAACGGGGTGAGAAAGTGGAAATGTTGTTTTAAGTAAAGTCCTAATGTGCTCTTATATGGATGTACCATTGATTTTATCCCAACTTCCATTTCTGGACATGTAGGTCTTTTCTAATTTTTCAAAAATTGTAATCAGTATCCTTATAGACACAAATCTATGTGCACATATCTAATATTTTTCCCAGAATAAATTCCTGGAAGTGTCACTGCTGGGTCAGCAGCATTTTCAAGACTTTGAGACAGTTCTTCAAAAACTGGATCAATTTACACCCTGCCCTCAACAGCGGAGGAGCAGCTTTGTTTATTTGGACACGCTCATCTTTAGCTATTACGAGTCTGCATTCTCTTTTTGTTGTTCTCCATTTCCCTGAGACAATAAATCTGCAAACAAGTGGTTTGGTGTTTGGAGCTGATAATCAATGGGTTTTATTTCTTATCATTATTTACAAGTCGCAGCCCCCTGTTGGGAGCAGAATCAATTCTCTCCCTTATTGGCATTAACACATGTCAAATACTTGCAGGTTCTTATCTTTCTTTAGGCTTGCCTTACACAGGCTCTGAATTTTTAGCATCTGACATTTTCCCTCCCATGGACATTCCTCTTTTTTCTTAGGGCATGCCTGTCTTGCCTTGGCATTTCATCCTCTTAAGGCATGGCCATGTCTCCATTTCCAAGGAAAATCCCATCTTACCTGGACCAGTGGAGGGGAATTCCCCCTTGACCTCCCTGAGGGCTGCATTGCCAGCTCTGACTTTCGATGAAAACTCTATCAGCTCATATACATTGAGGACTTGCTTCTAGCATCCTATGCCAACTGTTTCTCATCTCTGATTTCTCTACCTGTTGGTGTTTCTTAGGGTTGTGTCCTCTGCCCAATTCTCTCTTCATTATACATTGTACTCCCTAGATGTCTTACCTGTTCCCATGGCTTACAAGATATAGACACATTCCCATCTCTCTTCTGAGGCCCAGATCTACACACCTAACTGTTTTTTCTACCTGTCTTGTGCCCAGCTCAACCCTACAGGTTGGACACTGAAAATGGTCTGCCTCTATTTGATAAACAGCAGCCTGCCTACCCAGTTCAGAAAACTGGAGTTGTTTGGGATCCTTCCCTCTCCCACCCCCTACTGTCACATGCAATCAGCCATGAGACTGCGCCTTCTTCCCGGTTATGCCTTAGATCTGCCCCTTCTCCAGTTTTACTCTCCCATCCACGTACATGACCTGAGGATTCTTTGCTGCCACAATTCATTGAAGTTTCACATTTGATTTCACACCCATTGCTAATTTTGTCTTACTGAGTCTCATAGACCTGGTAAATTTCTAAGGCAGATTATGACTTTCTTTTCTTTTCCAGTAGACTATATTGTATTTTTTAATGTAATTTCATTTTGCTACTTCTATATCATTCTATTTTTGGTCCATTTCAATGGACCCTTTCAGGGTGGGAGGGGCATCTATAGACCCCATTGCCGCTAGGATCAAATACGAAATAACGTTATTAGATTCATTAGATTGTCATGCTGAGGCAATAGTCTCATGGTGACTAAATGCATAAATGAATTTGTGTGTAGAATATTGGTACAGTAAGATGTTGTCTATAAATCTCCCTTCAATGCCAATAGCAGTGATATTCTTGCCCTGATGTTAGTGGCCTTTTGGATGCAACTATTGTGAGAAGAGTCTGACTCTCCAAATTCAAACTCTTATCTCATTACTGAGCAGCTGTGTGACCTTGGGCAAATTATTAAACTTCTCTGGACCTTCATTTCCTCATCTATAAATTCGGAATAACAGTATCCATCTCCTTGGGCTGTTGTGAGGCTTGAGTTTAGAAGATATTTGTAAAGGTTCGTTCAGGTCCTCAGAACATAATGGGTTCCTAGGAGAAGATGGCCTGTTCCCAGGAAAAGACGGCGATTCTGGAGAGCTCGGTGTGTTGGATTGAGTGCAGTCTGTAAAGACACACTCTTTTGCTTGCCCCTACCCTGTCTGCAAAGAAACTCTCTGGTGTGAATAGCTTCATGCCCTCAGGGGGCGTATCCCAGTGGAGAGAGCAGCTCTGGGTGTTGATGTGGAACGTTCTCACTTGTGGCCAGTGTGCTTCCTTGTTCCACTAGAGCTTTCAGAGATACCCTCCAGAAGTCCCTCTCTGCCTGCCTATAACGTGTTTGTCTTCTCCATCCTTACGTGTGCTCTGCTGGGAAGGGCCTCATCACGTCTCTGCTGGACCATCTACCAGCCTTCCTTCCTCTTCCTGCCTACAGCCCTTGCCACCGTCCATCCTCCACAGGACAACCAGGGTGCCCATTCTAATGCAAATCTGGCACTATTTCTTCCTTGGTTTGCATCACTCCCATGGTCCCCTCCAGCCCTTAGAGTGGCATTCCTACCCTCCCTGCCACTCAAAGGCCTTCATGAGTTTTCCCAACCTTCCCTGTCCCGTCCTCCTCCCTTTCATCATTAGACAGGGTGGCCAGGAGACATCAGGACTTGTAGGAATGTTTGAAGACTTGGAAAAACAATTTAGGGCTCAAAAATATGTAAGGAAAACTGTCTTGAAACTAATCAGTATTTAATTCTGTATCTGTGAACTGTCTTCATGCCTATTTTATATATATGTAGTCAAATTTACTGTTCAAAAATTTCATTACATTTAACAATAAACTGTAGTTTAGCTTTCCTCCAGATCAAGAATTCCTAAAGGAACAAAGTAATTGGAGAAACTATAGGCAATGATAAATTATTAAGTTATGGGGAGCCAAATAATATTGAAAGCAAAATTATTTTTTAAATATTTCAAAATAATTTTATGACAAAAAATATTACACTTAACGTTGGAGGTACAACATAGGTGCATCTTACTGTGAGATGAAGGAGAACTCCAAAAACAGACTGGCCTTTGAAGATCATACACAGCTCGGGCTTCCGCTTCCGCTTGACCTCCAGCCCCTCGACCTCCAGCCCCTCACTCCTTCGCTGCCTCCAGCCATGCACTTGTGCCTGCTGATTATAGGACCACCTGCCATTTTCTTTTTCCTTCTCCCTCAATCCTGTGATATATGATGCTGCCCCCAGCATGCCGTAAGCCACCCAAGGCTGAGAATGTGTTGGTCTTGTTACCCACTGGGTCACCAGCACAGAGCACGGGACTTTGCACACAATGCAGGCTCTCAGTGCTATTAATTGAGAGAGTGCTGGTTGATCCTTGGGAGTTATCATGGAGCAAGAGGATTCTGGAGGAATTTGCCTTTCATGGGTGCTCAGCGCTAGGCCTGAGTGTTGCCACACCCCTTCAAATCATTCCACCACATGCACCCCATGTGAACAGAAGGACACATTACTCAGGAAGTCTGCAGTAAGTGATGTGACACAAACATGGGGGAGGTGACACAAACGTGGGCATCACACTTGGCAAGAGATCGGATCCTTGACTTTGCCCACTGTCAGAGGCTCCATGGGTGTCAAAGTCCTCTGTGGCCTCCATGGCAGAGAAGAAATGGATATGGTGGACAGGATAGGTGTTGAGAGCATCAAGTGTAGTTCCTAGAGGCTGTTGGAATCATGAGTGGAGGAGGAGGCTGATATTCCAAGAAGGAAGCAGGAGATCAGCCCCAGTGGAAGGTCGGGGCACAGCAAGAACAATCCTGTGAGCCAGAGTGGCCACCACCGGACACAGGCCTGGAATCAATGACTGCACCTGTTCAGTGCACTGCCCCTCAGCAGATGCCTCAAGGGCAGGGACTACAGTGTCTTCAAAGCTCTGGGCCCCTAGTGCCCAGCACAGCCCGGCACTGAGCAAGTGCTCGAGGACGGTCTGTTGGATTAATGAGGGGCGAAGTGGTCTAACCATGCAAACAGCCATGGGAATTCAGAGCAGATAATTCCCATAAAGGAGTTTCTCCAAGTATCTTGATTTCATAATGAATGTTTCATGGGCCATTTTTGTCACTAGAATAGAATAGAAACAAAATATATGGCAGGCATTTTACCTAATTCTCTAATTAAACATTAATAGCAGTTGGAGAGGTAATATCATGCCCTTTTGAAAGATGAGGAAGAAGCTCAGAGAGGGCAGTCTCTTGTCCACTAATGAGCTAACGAGCAGCTCTGAACCCTGGAGGAAGCCTCTGGTCTGTGCCGGTCTGCAATATCACCCCGCCTGAACGTCATCAGTAATATCCTGGAAAAGGAGACTGCTCACTGGAGCAGAGAAAAAGCTCTCTGGACTCGCAGTCACAGCAAGTGGATTCCAGACTGGGCTTTGGAATGCATTAATGACTGATACCTAATTTCTCTGAACCTCAACTTTCTCATCTGTGAAATGAGAATAAAATATGCCTTCCTCATCAGCTTGGAACCAGGACTACATGGATAACATTTGTGAAAGTGCCTAGCACACTTGTTGGCACATAGTAAATGAACACATGTTAATTGATTCTGGTGTTAGACATCAATTGATAGTATGCCCATATTTGCAACATCTGACTTTGGCAAGCAGTGAGGTTTGGACATATTCAGTAATTCCTGTTTGATCCAGATTAATATTTTTCTGTTGTCACAGCAGTGTCATCCCTCTCATCTGAGGGACATCTTCCTTTCTGTAAAGGCGTTGACTCTATTCTCTCATGACGATACATACCAAACACACTTTCTTAATCAAGATGCTTTTTGCTTGTAGAACCCTGTGTAATCTAACACTGTCCAGATATAAGAACCATTTAGTTGCATGTGTAAAAGAACCTATTTGAATGGTTTAGGGAATAAAGTAGCCTTTAGTTTGTTTTGGGGCCTTTCTGGGGAGCTTTCCCAGAGAAATGGAAGTCTACACACTTCTTTCAAGAATTTGAGTGTCACTGGGGTTTCTTAATTGTGTTGTTTTCTCACTGCGCATGAGGCTCGATTGCATTTGCTTTGTATCCTTGTCATTCTTTGCCACAGTGGCACAGATGAATATTTTCTCTATTGTAGTTGTTTTCCTAAGAAGCTAAAAATATTGGGAGGAAATTGGTTTTTCTCTTCTGCCTTATCTTTGCATAACTGTTCTCAGGGATCTCAGAGCAGCGCAGGAGGCGACCTCTCCTGTATTGTTGCTGCAGAGCCGAGGCAGAAACACGAGCAGCAGAGAATAAAAGCAACGCTGGCCTCTGTGGCGGTGTCTCTCGGAACTGTCAAGGTGATGGTTGGAATGAATCCACTGGTCAATTCCAATTTAGTCCAACCCCTGATTTGACCTGACTCCCACCCCTGCAGCTGATGGGCCAGCTGTTTTTCATGATTGATGGAGGTGACAGATTTATCTTCGAAACTGAGGCTGATTTTCATGATCCTGATGAGCCTGGGGAGATGGAAGGGTGTATGTGTGTGTGTGTGCATGCATGCATGTGTGCGTGTGTGTGTGTGTGTGAGAGATTGGATGGGGAGGGAGAATACTGCTTTGTTGATGGCCTCCGGTAGTGACTTCTGTAAAAGTCTCAACAGTTCCGAAGGTACCCCGTTAGGGAAACGAGCAGGGAATTGGGCATTGAGCAGGAAAACTTTCATTCCTAGTCCTGGTTTGACTGTTTTCTCGGGCAAGTTTCTTAACTTCTTCGTGCTTCTTTATCCCCTGTAAAAAAATGAGCCCAGGTGGAAGCGATTTCCAGTTGCCCTACCATCATTTGTTCTCACCTTCTTCTTTACTGAGATTAGATTTTGTTGTGGCAATAATGTGACCAGATAAAAGACTACATTTCCCAGTCCTCCTTGCAGTTGGGTGTGGCCATGTGACCAAGTGTTGACCAGTGAGAAGTAAGTAGAAGGGTGGGCAGGGCTTCTGGGAGAGCTCTTTCTAAGAGGCCAGCCGTTGGTGAGGGCCCCTTACTGCTATCCTCCACTTCCCCTTGCCTGGGTAATGCAGACCTGAGGTGATTAAGCTGGGCAGGTCTCCAGTAGCTGGAGCAAGGCTCTGATTGGCTCTGTGCTGTGGACCCCTGACTGCTGTACAAGTGCAAAGAGGCTCTCATGCTGACTGCAGCTGGATTGTGTCTCCAAACTTGAGAGGGAAGTTGAAGGGTATGTCTGCCCTCAGGGAACAAACACTTTTTGCAGTAAGTGAAGCTTGACCCCATGGGCTCTTTAAGGACCTTCACATAATCCTAAGGGACTGGGGAGTTATTACCTTGACCTGTCATTATATCTTTTTGACTCCAAGGAATCTGTGGATGCTTCTGTAGAGATGGACTTCAGTCAGATAAGTGTGTGCATCAAGGAACTCACTTTGTAGGTGCTATGGTTCGAATGTTTGTGTCCCCCGATTTGTTGAAATCCTAATGCCCAAAGTAATGGTGGTATTAGGAGGTAAGACTTTTGGGAGGTGATTAGAGCCCTCATGAATGGGGTTAGTGCCTTTATAAAAGAGGCTCCAGAAAGCTTGCTTGTGCCTTCCACCATGTGAGGACATGGAGAAGCTGGCAGTCTTCAACCTGGAAGAGGGTCTTCACCAGAACCGTGACAGGGCCATGATCTTGGATTTCCAGCTTCCAGAACTGTGAGAAATAAATGTTTATTGTTTATACCACCAGTCTCGTCTTTTGTTATAGCAGCCCAAATGTACCAGGACAGTAGGACATGGTGAGTATATAAAGTGAGTGATTTTGAAATCAAGTTGCCCTGTTACGGGTGGACAAAGGGAGATGAGTGTTCTGCACGGTCAGCAAGGCATGTGCCCACGTGCAGGGCTGTGGCCTTGCCCTGTTCCAGGGGGCACCACTTACATAGACTTCCATGTGAACGGCGTGCCCTGGAGTTACAGGATATGGTGGTTGTGGACACTCGGGGACTTCTCCCCAGGTACGAGATTGTGGCTGCAGGGGCCCTCCTGGGCTGCCTTTTAGACCCGTTCAGGGACACAGGGAAACCCTTCATGTGGGCAGATTCTCACCTAATGACAGAATCTGCTGTTTCTCGTCCTCGGCTTAGCGGTTGCTGCTACCACAGTTGTGGTCATTGAACAAGTGCTTTAATAAGAGAATGAAAGATTGCTGAGGTCGACTGCAGTCCTGTGAGGGCCTCTCTCTCTGCCAGGCTTGATCTGCTGGGTGGACAAAAAGAGTCTTGGAGAGCTGGAAGGGTGGTATAGGGTAAGGACAAACGACCCCAACACCCCCTTTTCTGTTAATGGAGTACATCATGAAACACCCCTGACTGAGGCGATAGGGGTGTCTGCTCTTACTGCGCCATTTTGTCCCTGTACACATCTGTCATCAATATGACTGCGGACAACCCAGCAAGGAAACAACAGGCCCCAGATCTATGGGGCTGGCCCAGGGGTTTGGGAAGAGTGCTGTGAAAACCCCAGGCAACCTCAGGGTGAGCCCCTTCTCCAGAGCATCAGGGGAGAGTTCCCAGCTGGACTCTGAGGAAAGCACTGCTGAAGGGTCACATCCAGGCTGCTGCCCACCATGTGTTCCTGGATGCCTTGTTGGGCTTCTTGCAGAGGAGAAACCCCCGCCTTTGTTACTCAATGGTTTCTTTTTACCCTGGCCAGTTCAGATGTGATTTGCAGCATCTTATAATGAAAGCAGAAGCCTAGATAACCAGATTTTTCTCCCGATCCTGAAACCCAAGAGGAGCTGGCCACAAGAGTCTTGGTTTAATGAGCACTGGCTGGTCTCGCAGACACCGTCCTTGTTAGTGGGTTCACGAAGATGCACATACAGCCTCCATTCTCATGTCTCCTGTTCCTGCCTCTCAGAGGCTCCGAGGGTGGAATGTTAAAGCACAGTGTCTGCAGAGGTGGGGTCATGGGGCTGAGTGCTAAGATCCAGGTCTGCAGCATCCTGGTGATATGGCTTATTCTATGGCTGAGACTCAGGGGAACTTGCAAATTGAACAGTTTCATCTATTAGCTGTCGCAGCTGGACTTCTGGGCAAGGGTGAATGGCTGAGAAATTGAGCCTGATTTCTGTAGTAGGAATGAGTCAAGAGGAGCTCCAGGCTGTTGGCTGGACGCCAGGGGTACAGCATGTGAGGGGGCCATTTATTTATCTGATTCATTCATTCATTCATTTATTCATTCTGTATTTATTGAATGACTGCTGTGTGACAGGCATTGCGCTGGGGACTGGAGATTTAGGGATGGACCTGACATTCTGCCTTGTGATTTAGTAGCTCCCAGCTTAGTCACAAGAGAGACATAGATGTGGACCTCTGGATGTAATACAAGGATGTAAAGAACTGTCTTAGGTTGGGTTCCCTTGAAGCAGAGCCTGAAATAGGGGTACAGGGACATGTGATTTATTGAGGGAGGAAGCTGAGATGGAGGGAGGGAAGAGGACGTGGAAGGGATAGAATAAGAATGTGATCAGGAAACGTCTAGTCTTGACTTGACCCATAGGCTAAAGGCCCTGGAGCAGTGCTGTCCAACAGCACTTTCTGTGATGGTGGGAGTATTCTGTAGCTGTGCTGTCCTACAGCAGAGCCACCAGCCGCATGTGGCTACTGAGCACTTGAACTGTGGCTGATGTGGCTGAGGAACTGAAATATTAATTTTATTTTATTTTAATTAATTTAATTAAATTACTGTACTGGACAGGGCACCTCTACGGCACGGGCCAGCACATGTCTTCTGTAAAGGGCCAGTAGGTAAATACTTTAGGTTTTGTGGACCAGAAGGCCTGTGTTGCAATTACAGCCATGTGCCACATAGCAGTGTTTTGGTCAACGATGGACCACATATACAATGGTGGCCCTATAAGGTTAGTCCCCTATAGCTTAGATGTGTGGTAAGCTATACCATCTAGGTTTGTGTAAGTACACTCTGTGATGTTCACACAACGACAAAATTATCTAATTATGCATTTCTCAGAACGTATCCCCATTGTTAAGCAACACATGACCATACTCAACTGCTGTTGTAGCAGCAGCAAAGCAGTCATAGACAATATGTAAAGGAATGGTTGTAGCTGTGTGCCAATAACTACTTGCAAAAACAAGTGGCAAGCTAGATTTGGTCCTTGAGCTATAAAGCAAACTGCAGAGTTCCCCCTCTGCATGCACCCAGCAAGGGCCAGCCTTGCATAGCCTGTGTCAGTCTGCCATTAGTGTAGGCCACCTGAGGGAAGGATGGTACTTTCTGGGCAAGGCGACTGCCATGGCCCAAGGGCATTTCCTGGAATGGGGGAAGGGTGGTGGTGGGGTGCTATGACCTCTTAGCCCAACTGCCATCACAGCCATTAGGGATGGATGTGGAGGCCAGGTAAGGAGAATTTAGAAGGCAGACTCCAGTGTCTATTGCAGCAACAGTTCTTATTGTGTGTTCACTGTGTGCCAGGCACAGTGCTAGGTGCTTCACATGGATTCTATTCATTCAGTTCTCAAAATACCCCAATGGGGAAAGTACTGCAAGCATCTCTAGTGCATGCCTATAAAGTTCACTGGTTTGCGTCACTTTAATTTTTTTGGCTTAGTTACCAGTTACCCCTAAGATATTCTCTCTCTCTCATACACATACACATAAAGACACATTCCATCTGAAATAGAGGTATTATGTCACCAAGTGGCAGTCATGTATTTTTTTCTGCCAAGTAGCTTTGTCCTGCTCCCAGAGACCCCAATGACCTGATCTTTCTTTGCACCAGCTTCCTCTACCTACTCCATCCCTCTAGGGTATTTTGCAGCCAAGATTTCCTCCTTAGGAGGAAATAGGAAGCCCATCTCTCCATGTCTTATTTTGATTTCCCTTAAAAACAGATGCTGATTAAGGCACAGATAGTTTCCTTGGGAGGTGATCCCAGAAAACACGTTGCAGTGGAGAAGGAGACAGGGAAGGGAATAAAGGCAGTAAAGGATGTGTTAACAGGTGGCTTACCATTGTGACCAACTAAGGTTGATCCCCCCTGGAGACCCTGCTGGACACACACCTTAGAAAGGTAGGGTATTTATCCAGCTATTACCATCTCACATTGGATGAGGGCCTTGGCGGGTTATCTCCTCAACACGTCTACATGGCCCAGGGTCGAGCATCCTTCCTCAGAGTGAACCCCTTCCCCCTCAGGCAGAGAGACCCACGAAGCAGGCTGGCTCTGACCTGCGAGCTGCGCGTAGGGTCCTGGCAGCATCTGTCACACTCTCCTTTCTGTACTTACTAGTGGTTCTCCAATTATGGACTTTTTCAGTTTAAGGGATTTGGCACCAATTTCCACAGTGCAATAGACTCTGCTCGACAGCTTGCACAGTCAGGGAGAAGTTACAGATTTATTGACTTGGGGTAACAAAATGAGGAAACTGCTGCCTCAGCCTTGGGTCTTACTTCTGATTGACCTAGCATAGTTCTGAACGTCTCCAGGTCTCAGTTTCCCCCTCTGTGTGATGGGAGTCATGGCATGGCTTTTTCTGTACCTCAGGTGGGTTATGGATGAGCACATACGTAGTGATCTGTGCAGCACATATGGGTGTACGTTATTGATTAAGGCTGAGTGCTGTGGTTAAGGCAGTGTAAATGGACTAGTAGTCATTATCCTAGGTCTTTATTTTAATATGTATGCAGCTGGAGCTTCTATTTAGCCTGCCTCCCAGACACCCCTGCCTGCTCTCCAGACCAGGTGTTGGGGGTACACTGAAGACCACTTTGCTACATTTCCAGCCTCGGGGGCTCATGGCCAGAGGGGAGGCAGATCCCAGACCATGGATCTCCATGCAAGACAGCTTAGTCTGCACTCCATCCACAGCCCTATTCCTGTACCTGTGCCCAGATCCATCCTGCATAGTAAGAGTCTGACCTGGTGATGAAGAGCATTTAAACCAGAGAGACGAGTGTGAACACGGACAACGGGAAAACCCACACTCTCCTCTGAGAACACGTGGATCTGTGCCCTAGGTCTGGGAGGATGTGCTGACAAATTGGGAGGGGACTTGAGAGCTGTATTCACGTGTTTCCCCTCAGGGACACTTTGCAGGGTTTTAAGCAGAGAGTGACATGTTCCAATGTATATTTGGGGAAGATTCTCTGGTCTGAGGTGTAGGGTGGATTAGAAACGCTGCAGGACCTAAGAAGAGGCTGTCACAAAGGTCTAGATGACAGAGACGATAATGTCTGGGAGAAAACAGGGCTGTAAATGTGTTTAACCTGCTCGGCTCATTGAAGCCTTAGTAGTGGATCCTTGGAGCTTTGCTGAGAAGTGGCGGGAGCAGAGAGTCAGGGCCCCAGCGGGTTTCCCCTGGGCCTCCTCAAGCACCTCACACAGCCAGGGTTTTAAGAGCACTGCGTCATGAAGAGCCCTCACTGGTTTCCCCCGCTCCACCCCTTGATCTTTGGATCTTGTGTCAGTAGAAGGCTTCCTTTTCTGAAGATGTTCCCTAATCCGGAGTACCTTGTCAAAGAGGGAGATGGAGCCGCGAGCACAGAGAGGAAGGCAGCTAGCCCTTGATTCCCAATCCCCGGCCTGTCCAAAAAGGGAAGTCAGAGAGGTGTTGTGTCCAGGTAAGGTATTGTGTAGGAGTTTGCAACTACTCCTCCAGAGCAGCCTGGTTTGAGGAGCAATCTTGCAATGTGCATGAGGCAACGGTGAGGGGTGAGGGCTCTGCAGCCACACTATGCAGCTTCCAATCTTGTCCCCATTACTTACTAGCTGTGTGAACTTAGACAAGGTATTTAAGTTCTTTTTGCCTTATTTTTTCATCTTACAGTGAAGGTCATAATAGCATGTTCTCCGTGGGTTTTTGTGTGAGGAATAGATGATATAATCCATGCAAGATGTTTGACAAAATGCTTGCTCACTGTGTATTATCAGAATATATGCAGGAAAACAGTGTCTGTGAGGTATCAGAACTGGTAGTATCAGTCAGCTATTGCCATAATAATGCTGTGTAACAAAAACCATAAAACCTCGGTGACACACCACAAACAACATTTATGTTTGCTCATGGGTCTATGGCTTGTCTTGAGGGTTCTACTGACCTGGTCCAGCCCTGGTTGATGTGTGTCTTATATCAGCTGGCAAGTCAGCTGGAGCCAGATGGCCTTGGGTGGCCTCCCCTTTGGTGACTCCACTTTGCTCCAC
This sequence comes from Equus asinus, assembly GCF_041296235.1. Classification (NCBI taxonomy): domain Eukaryota; kingdom Metazoa; phylum Chordata; class Mammalia; order Perissodactyla; family Equidae; genus Equus; species Equus asinus. The sequence continues at coordinate 33,398,985 of NC_091804.1, read as the reverse complement.
ATGGTCTGATGTCCTCCAGCAATCTATCTTGGGCTTGTGCTCACAGTGGGAGCAGGGGTCCAAGAGAGGAAGCAGAAATGCCCAAGCACTTTTTCAAGCCTCCACTTGCATAAAGCTTGCTGTTGTTCCACTGGCCAAAACAAGTCACATAGCCAAGCCCAGCATCAGTGGAACTGCACAGTTACAGGTTTAATAGCATGGACACATGGAGGACACTAAATATAGTCATTAATGGAATCAACACCACTCTGATCTTTTTAATAAACCTCCCAGGGGAGGGCCAATCCTTGAGGCAATACTCATTTCAACACTCTTGCTCTCCCACTTACTCATTGGGCTATTCCTCCTTGGGAATTATAAGTAGTAAAGAGCATAATACTAGTTACCATTCACTGGGCACCTCATTGCTTCCAAATACTAAATGTGTCTATCCAGAGACTTCTTTTTTTTTTTTGAGGAAGATTAGCCCTGAGCTAACATCTGCCACCAATCCTTCTCTTTTTTTGCTGAGGAAGACTGGCCCTGAGCTAACATCCATGCCCATCTTCCTCTGTTTTATGTGGGATGCCTGCCACAGTGTGGCTTGATAAGTGGTGAGTAGGTCTGCACCCGGGATCTGAACCAGCGAACCCTGGGCCACCAAAGTGAAATGTGTGAACTTAACTGCTGCAACACCAGGCCGACCCCTATCCCGAGGCTTTTTTGAGGACCAAGCGAGACAACGTATGTAAGTAAAACTCTTAGTTTAGCTCCATGCCAGCATCTCGTATTAACAAGTGTTCACCATTATTTTTGTTGTTGGTATTGTTTATGGTTGTTGTCATTATGACTCTTACCATTGTCTTATCTCACTACCATAAAAGCCTCCTATGTAGGCATTTTTATCCCCATTTGACAAATGAATAACTGAGACCCAGGGAGGTTAATAACTCTCCCAAGGTCACAGGGTCACACCACCAATAAAGGTCACCCCAGCAATAAAGGTCAGAGCTTTCTCTAGGGGTTGACCTAATTTGGAAAATAGTCTGATGTGTGATATGACAGAAAAAGCACTGACCTGGGTAGAAAGTTCTACTTCTGATCCCAAACCTGAGGCCTTCCAGCTTTGGCCCGATGACCTTGATTCTATTTTGTAGGGCCTCAGGTAGACGTGAGTCCTCTTCTGAATGGTCGTCTTCCAGAGACTTAGGTCATTGAAGAGACCAGAGACTTGTCTCCCCAGGCTGAACTCCTAGGTGTGTTTAGACGTGGTTTGGCAAGAGCACTGTTGTAGACAGACTGTCTGGTCTCAGGCTACTTGAGGATCCTTGGGTTTTCCAAGGCAAGCTCAGCTTCTCCGCCTTCTCAGCCCCACACCAGCTGTGAGGCAGATGTCTGGGTCCCTTTGGATAAGAGAGAGCTCAAAGATGCTGAGGAGTCAATATGAGGCCACCTGGTCAGTAAAGGTAGGTCTAGGACTGGAACGTGGGCCCAGAGGACCATCCTGTCATGACTCTTTACCCTCTGCCTTGGGTCTCCTTACCATTTCTGGTCTCCGTGGCTGATTGGTCCAACTGCTTTGGGTTCTTCTCAAGTGACCATCAGTCATAAATGGCTCATCCAAGCAGTTTGCAACTTGTCTGTCTACTGGAAAGAGTTGCCGTCAGCCTTTATCTGGCTCCCGCAGAGGGAGAAGCATTTTCACATTGCTTGGGCTTGGCACAGACTCAGAGGGTCATTTCCCAAGGCTCCTGGGGCTTTGGCTTATATGAAAGCTGATTCACCATTGCAGGAGGGACCCTCATTAGTGGCTCTCTAAATGACTTCCCAGCAGGGGCTGTGAGGGAGAGAGGGGACAGGAGACGATGTGGAAGTCCTCCATCAAAGAGAACTCTTACAGACTTATAATCCCTCAAAATATCCTATACTCTCAGCTCTCGCTGCTGCTTGTCCATCCAGGATTCCACTCTGCTCTGAGCGCAGTTTATCAGTTCTCTTGGGTTCTTTACGAAGTCCCCTCACACATTGCTGGGGGCAGTACAGATTGGGATAGTACTTTTGGAAGGAGTTGGAAATGTGTATCAGAGGTTTTAAAAATGGTTTATACTCTTTAACCCGGTAATCTAATGTGGGAGAAATTATCATAAGGAATTAATCCAAACTTAGGAAAAGCTATATGCAGGGCAATTTATGGTAGTGAAAATTGGAAGCAACCTAAATGCCCAACAGTATGATAATGGTTCAGTAAATCATGGCTGTTCCACTTAGTGGAATATTATGCAGCCATTAAAATGGTAATTAGAGGTGGTATTGGGCAACGTGGGAAATGCTTAGGATATAATGCTACATAAACAAGCCAAGAGACACCATTGAACATACACAATGATTAAAATCATGTAAAAATGTGCGTTTGTGTTGTTGTAAATGGTGTGGACCCAGCAACAATGAACATTCCTAGTTGCCAGCTGGAGAGAGAGCAGTTCTGAGCTAGAAAGCAAGATGGGACTAACACAGAGGTGTCTGGAGCAAGCCGAATGGAGAACCACAGTGTTGATTTAAGTTCCCCACGAATTTTAAACATCTCTAACCATTTTTCCCCAGTGCATGTTTCAAAATGTATGTGGAATAAAATTAAACAAATTTGTACTCCAAATCTGTAATATGCTAATGTGTATTATGATTCACACTGCACATTGGTTCAAGTAACTAAATGTCCAACATTCCCATTTGACTGAAAACTTGTTGATCTTGGTGAGAGCAGGTGCAGTGGAGTGGTGTGGACAGAAACCAGGTTACAGTGTGCTCAAGAGGTCATGGATGGCCTGTTTAGACAATTCGTTCATGAGGTTCAGCTCTGGAAGGGGGGCGTCATACAGGTTGATGGTTGCGGAGAGACAGCAGGTTAAAGTTTCTGGCTTCATTTTTTTTTTTTCTGAGATTTTTCCTAACGCAGAAGAATGACAGGCATTTTGAAATGCAGATAGGCTGTGGCCAGACTAAAAAGATGGGCTAAATGCCTGGAAAGAGTGGAAAAGTAGCTCATATCTAAATACTATTGCATTGCAATTTACAGGACCTAAAGAAGCACATGGAATCTCTTGATTGGTTTGTGTCTGCTAGTGACATGAACTATAGGAACAAGAGAACAGGGAGAGGTACAATAGAAGGGGGATGGGGAAGCTTGGGAAAGCCCAAGGGACTGTAGGCTAAGGAGGGGGTCTTGCTCCAAAGGTTGTGCAAGGTGAACCTGCTCTTCAGAGTCCTTTGCAAAATGCTTAGTAAAATGCAGATTCTTCATTAGAGCTGAGGTCCAAGGAATGCTCTGGGGATGGTAGAGAGAGCTGGTTGAGAGCAGGGACAGGGCTGTGTGCAGAGACTCAGCAGACAGGGCATCAGAGGCCCAGGGGTCCCGACACAGGTTTTAATTCCCTACTTTACCGCAAGGGACACTGGGAATGAGGACGTGCACACTTCTGCAAAGACTGCTGGTGAAACGGACAGAGGCCTACAGTTACAATTTAACCAGTGCTCCTTGTTCTGTTGTTTCTTTGTGTTTAAAAAAGTGTAAACACCATCATCAGGCTGGTAGAGCGCACCTGTAAAGAATAAAGTTATATTGTGAATAAAAATCGATTCTTGTAGAAGAGGTCAAGTGAAAATTTGGACATTTTTCTGAACTGGTTCAAACTTAAAGGTCAACTTGTCCTCCTGTTGAAGATATTAACGGCTAAAGAAACAATTGGGAAGGTAATTTAAAATTTCCATGTTCGAGTTATAAAAAATCTCTCTGAAAGCTTATAATTAACGTGCGATGGCAATTTTTATTACAAGAGGGTTTTTTTCTGGCCTTTCTTTAAATAGGTGGTGTTTTAATTAACTCTGCATTTTAATTCCCTGTTAATTTGTGAGTTTCACCTGTACATCTTCTTACTGGTGTCTGAGAAAATAGTTTATAAACAGAGTAAAAAACTGAAATCTGATCTATACATTATGGATATTGTTTTTAATTGAAAAGACAATGTGACTAAAATTTAAGCAAAAATGTTTAGACAACGAATAAACCCATATAACCCTCAATAGTAACTGAAATTACTGGTCCTTATTCCATTCTGTCACTTGTGGCCTTGAGTATGTTTTTTATTTACTTGTACTCACACTTGGGCTTGTACTATTTTGTATACTACATTTTAAAAAATCATTTAGTTTTAAGTAAGAGAGAGGGAGATTTATCGACTTACGTATTTGAAAGTTCTTTGGTGGGTCTGACTTTAGGATCGATTAGCATGAGCCTGAGTCATTTATTCCACCCGTAGACTAGGGATGGGGTCAGTTTCCCCATAGTACATGTGGAGCAGGAGGCAAGTGTGGGTACTGCACAACAAATGTCTCCATGTACACTTGTTTTAGGTTTTGACTGCTCATACAGGGCAGAGTAGATATTCAGCCCCGTTGGATGGACCCCCCCAGAGCAGGATTTGGATGAACTTTCCCAATCTACTCTACTAACATGTCCCATTTTCTCTCTTTCAATTGGTAACCAGCTCATCCAATGACACGTCCGTGGGCTTGGTTGTCAAACTGAGCACTGGAATGTATTTCTCTGTGGGTAGGTCCAGTGGTGTGCTGATAAACAGGTCCTCTGACAAAAACAAGCCTTACTGTCTAGTGTTTGCCAGTTCCTTTGGTGTAAATATTTCTACCATGGCTGATTTCAAGCTATCCTTGTAAAGTCACTGAATATGGGGTTGGGAAGAGATATGCGCAATTAATTTTTGTGAGTAGATACAATTCAACCTACCTTCTGCCTAACAACTTCTATTATGCAATGCACATTATTACTTATGGATTGTTTTCATAGACCCAGGTTTGATTTTGAAACCTTATACCTTTACCCCATTGGCATTGTCAGCTTGGAGGCTGTCTTATTTCATTGCTCTTTCTTCAATTCATGTATTCAGTCATTCCTCCTTTCATTTAGCAGATATGCACTGAATGTCTACTATGTATCAGATACTTTTCTAAGCACTGGGAATACAGCAGCGAACCAAACAAAGTCTGTGTTCTTTGGAGGAGACAGACTATTAGAAAGTAGATATTATTTTTCCAGGTGAAAATGATGTGAAAAAATTAAGCCAACAAAGAGAATAGAAAGTGATGAGAAGGGGGACTGCGGAGAAGAGACAATTTTAAATAGGATGGTTATGGAAGGCCTCTCTCTTTTTTTTTTTCTTTTTCTCTCTTTGAGGAAGATTAGCCCTGAGCTAACATCTGCTGCCAATCCTCCTCTTTTTTTGCTGAGGAAGACTGGCCCTGAGCTAACATCTGTGCCCATCTTCCTCTACTTTATATGTGGAACGCCTGCCACAGCATGACTTGACAACCAGTGCATAGGTCCACACCCAGGATTGGAACCAGTGAACCCCAGGCCGTCGAAGCGGAACGTGCGAATGTAACCACCTCGTCTCTGGGCTGGCCCCATGGAAGGCCTCTCTTAAGAGAGAACTGAATGAAATGAGGTAGCAAGCCATTTGAAGATTTGTAGGAAGAGCATTTTGAGTTAAAGGGACTGAAATTGCAAAGGATGGGAGTTGGGAACAAGCTCGGCCTGTTTCAGGAACAGCAGGACAATGAGCCTGAGTGGATCCTGCAACAAGGGGAGAGGCAGGAGATGATGCCAGAAAGATAGCCAGGGCCCAGATCCTGGAGAGCCTTAGGCCATTGTTAAAACTTTGGATTTTAAGCCCAGTGAGAAGGGAGCAGGGCTGGATCACTCTGGCTTCTGGGTGGAGCATCTAGACCAGTGACTCCCAAAGTGTAGACCTCTGACCAGCAGCATCAGCATCACCTAGAAACTTGTGAGGAATGCAGAATCTTAGGTCCCACACTACACCTCCTAAATCAGGAACTCTGGGGGTGGGATGCAGCAATCTGTGCTTTAACAAACCCTCCAGGTGGTGTTGATGCATGCTAGAGTTTGAGACCTACACTATAGCTGGGTGCTCTCACTCCCTTTTATCCCTCCCAAGTCAGGGTCACTGTCTTCCCTGAAGGTTAAAGTGTTACTTTTTATCGTGCATCTCAATGCTATTAGCTTCCTGAAGGACTGTAAGAGAGTTCCCACGGTGAGATTTTCACAGGCCGTGGCATCCACAAGTGCTGGGACTCACACACCGTACCACAAGTGATTAATCTCCATTCTAAAATCCTACGTGTGCATTCTTAAAGCCAACGGTGATTACATCACTCTCTTCACCAAAGGTTTGCTTCTCCCTCAACAGTTTTATCAAACATATCTCCATGTTGGTAATCTTTTCTGTTGGATGATTTCCTCCATCTGTTTGAAATGTAGCAAAAAGAGCATTTTGTAACACAGCATAAAGGTTATATACTTTATATGTAACTGGTATGAATTGTTCCGTGGTACCAAATCTAAATCATATTAATTATGGCTGTGTCCCTGAAACTTTTGCCCTCCCTTGAAGTTATAAAATAATGCCAGGGCTTGGGCAACCTTATGTGGCCATAATGAAGTGAAGACCCAGGACCCTTCCCCAGGATTTCTCAATTGCACGTTTAAGAGTAACCAAGTATAGAGTTAATGCAGCCTAATATTATTCAAATCATCAATCAACTCTGTTAATTTCACAAGTACCGAATTTTTAGGGACATATTCAATATTAACTCAAGAACTTTCCTTAAAGCCAAAGGAAGAATCCTCACAGTCTAGTAGTTAGTAATTAGTTTTTTGAGTTGTATATAACTGCATTGTATGCAAATCCTTAAGAGTCCATGTGGATACTCAGCTTCCGGAATTCTTAGTGATGATCTTCAAGCTCACAATTCACAGGTATTGTTCAGCATGTATTTTGAGCTCCATTTGGATCTTGTTCTAGTAACTAGATCTAGAATTCAGGATCCATTTCTGAAAGTTGGACTTTTATTTGGTCTTAATCAAACTGTAAAACAAAACACAAAACTTCCAGATAGAGAAGTTACTAATTTGATGTGTAATTCCAGAATCCCACCATTTCCCAAAATAAGAATTATTACTGTGATGTTGGTTCAAATATAATCATCTAGGCATATTTCTAAACATATCTGTTATTCTTGTTGCAAGCAATACTAGCAACAAAAATAAAAACAATGTTTCAAGGATTATAAATTTGTATAATTGCACATCAGAGGAAAATATGGATATCAAAGCCTCTTAAATATTAAGATGCAGCACATTGTTGCCTATTACATGTTTTAATTCCTTGTTTATGAATTTCAGAATAGAATATATCCATTTTTTCATAATTCTACCCTTTTGTTCATAGATTTCAGGAATAAAATTAACCATGGCATGGAATTTAAAGTGTTTCTTGATACTGAAATTCTCTATGCTATAAAGTGGTTATTTCAAATTGTATTTACATGCTTATCATCTCTCAGCTGGGGACACATGTATGTACGTGTTTTCAATATGCTTCTAAGTGTAACTTTCCAAAGTTGATTATCATCCGTTCATTCATACTGAGGCTTTTTCTTCTTCTGAATTGGTTCCTTGAGTGAGAGTCTCATCACTCATCATGGCTAAGTTAGGGAGGCCAAGGGCACGAGACCATTTTCAGATGCCACTTGCCAAGGTAAGCAAAGCTTGAGTCACTCAGAGAGTACCCCTGTTATTGAACTCTGCCCATGGTTATTTCCATGGTCTTAAAGTCCATGAACAGCACTCCTGAGAGCCACCACATACATCGTGTCATATGGTCATTGTGAATTCACTTAGACCTGAATGGTAAGTGCTTTCCAATCTCTAGTACTCTTTGTTTTCGTGTCACCTGCCCAACAAGTATTTCTATTTCTTTCCCTGTACACACACCTTTACATAAAGATTTGTGGATAACTAATGTAGGTTTTCAAATTAAAGATCACTGAATGAATTAAGTTTTGAAAACTAAGGAACTTTTCAAATTGTCTTTACAATCTGAAGCAAGCAACACCGGAGCTGAGAATTAGTGAATGAATTATTACCATGTTATCCTCATGCCCATTCAGCTGCTCGATGGGGACCTGGAGTCACGCCTATTTCCAACTACCCCTCCCACAGTGAGAGGGTAGTATGTGGCTCTTTCCCCTCCCCCTAGTCTTGGGTGTTGTATTAGTTTTTTTATTGCTGCTGTAACAAATTACCACAAATTTAGTGGCTTAAAACAACACAAATTTATTATCTTATGGTTACAAATTGTTTGTCTTCTGACCTTTTGGAGGTCAGAAGTCTGCAGTGGGTTTCACTGGGCTAAAATCAAGGTGTTGATCCAGCTGTGCTCCTTATAGAGGTTCCAGGAGAGAATCCTTTCCCCTTGCCTTTTTCTGTTTCCAGAGGCCGCCTACATTCCTTGGTTCATGGTCCCTTCCTCCATCTTCAAAGCCAGCAGTAGAATATCTTCGAATCTCTCTCACACTCTAACTCTTCCATCTCCTTTTAATGATAAGGACTTCTATGATTACATTGGCCCACCCAGCTAATTCAGGATAATATCTCCATCTCAAATCCTATCACATCTGCAAAGTCCCTTTTGGCATATAAGGTAACAAATTCACAGGTTCTGGGGATTGGAATGAGGACATCCTTTGTGGGGTGGCATTATTAAGCCTATCACAGCTGAGACTCTGTATAAGCTGTGGAATCCAGTGCCAAGAGCACCTATTTTTCTGGTAGTGCAGGTGCTCAGCAGTGGCTGTTTTGAATCATGCCTGGTTTCCCATGTCCTTTGGATCCTTGGTGTATGGCCAGGCCAGTTTCCATGTCACGACTCCTGCCCTGTTCTAGATTCTAGCCTCTCCCTGTTCTTTAGAGCTGATGTGTCAATCTTAAGTCATGGCTAGCTTCTTAAGCTGCTTACTTTGTGCAAGGCACCTTTGCACTCAAGAGTACCAAGTGAAGCATCCTAGAGCCCCAGAAAAATTGAGCTCTACAAGTCTTGGAGGAACACCCAGAACGTATCCCTCACACATGGCAACATTAGAAAACACTTTAAAACAAGCAATTGTTAGGGCATCATGATAGCAAAAGCCGTTTGAAACTGGATCCCATTGTGTGGAAATTTCCCTTTCCATTCAGCCACATCTTCCCCCTATCTTCTTCTGTCTCACAAGGTACTCAATAGCACTCACCTGCTTGGATGTGCCAAAGATACTTTGTAGTATCTCTCCTTAGAATGTCATAATTGCTTTAACTTCTATTCTGCCTAGCATACCATAAATGCAGTCAACTGATCTATGCATTCTTTGACAACTATAGTTCCATTTGCTTTATTTAGAAACAAATGTAATTACTTAAACTGGAGAAGACAGAACTACTTTTGCAGCAAAGTCAAAACATGTATCAACACTCATCTCTATAATTATTTCACCAGGAAAAAAAATCCTCACTGTCTTTTCTCAATAATGAAAAGGGTCTTCAACCGTGGTTGGCTACTTACTAAGTGATATATGTCGGTTTTATTCTCATGACCATAAACCTAGCTTGGCCGGCTCACCCTAAGTGTCCAGGAGTCATGCCGATGAAGTTCGAATACTTCAATTGTATGGCATGTCCTTGAAGAATGTAGCCTTTTGAGGCAGATGGGTCTGAGTTTGAATCTTTCACTGCTACTTTCTTGCTAAGTGTTAATAAGCAAGATCAGAAGTGGCAAACTCTTCTGTAAAGGCCTGGGCACTAAATATTTTAGGTTTTGTGGACCACATGGTCTCTGTTGTAACTACTCAACTCTGCTAAAATTGTAGCATAAGTAAAAAATGGGCATGGTTGTGTTCCAGTTAAACTTTATTTGCAAAAGTAGGTTGGATTTGACCCATCGGCCATATTTTGCTGACTCTTGAGCAAAATACTCAACCTCTTAAACTTTAATGATATTAAATGAATATTGAGTACTGATTTTCAGGATATTGTTAAAATTTAATAAAATAATGTATATTAAGTGTTTAGAAAGTACCTGCCACAAAGAATATGGTCAATATACCTTTGGATGGGTGGATGAGTAGATGACTGGATGGATGGATGGATGGATGGATGGATGGATGGATGGATGAGTGGATGGATGGATGGGTGAATGGGTGGGTGAATGCATGGGTGAATGGAAAGGATGAGAAGGAAGAAAAAAAAAAGAGGGAGGGAGCAGCCATATTGAAACTAAATATATTGAATAATAATTTGCCAATTTCTGGGAGACAGTTCTCCCTAGCTAAAGGGATAATAGGCCGAATGGGGCTAATTGAGCGGGTAAATCATGTCTTGGCACGTGCAGCAGAGCAACTGTGCTAAACAGGCAAGCTATAGAGGCTTGTGCCACCACAATAAAAAAGCGGTTATTCCCTTTTCTAGTGATCTTCCTTATCCCATCCAGGAACTCTTTTCTGTGAGAGTTAGAGCCATCCCACCTTCCCTCAGCTCCTGCATAACTTCCCTCAACGAGTCTAAGAAGATTATTAAAGTTCAAGATGTGGAGGCTCCAGGGGTGCCTGTGTTCTGCCCCTATGGCGCTCCCATTTGCCTTTCTTCTCCATGCTGAGTGTCTTGGTGCTATCCAAATGATTTGGGAGCCGTGGTGGCTCCTAGGTCTTAGAATTCTTATATCTGTTTCTGCAAATGACTGACCTGTTCTGTCGTGGTCCCCTCAGGCAATCTGGTGGATGGAACCTTGCCCGTGTAGTGTACACGTGTCCAAGAAAAGACAACCCTTCACGATATTTAAGCAAATACAAAGATGTCCCCCTTTCATTATTAATCACCCATGAAAACAAATCAAAGACATTTAAACTTGAACTTCTGGCTTTAAATTTTGTCTCTGAAACATGCTGTCCCAGCTTGTAATTACCATGTTGGTGGAGACATTAAAAAAAAGAAAAGACAAAAAGCAAAGAAATAAAACTACCCCACAACACCAAAACTAGGACCTTTCTTCAAATAGAAGACAGTGGAATTATTTTGTTGAAACCTGAGCAGATCAGGACCCAAATATAGGTAAAAAGACCCTTGGTCTTACCCTACTTTCTAATTCTTAATTCAGAAACATGTAGTCTATTCAAACGAGAAAACTGAGGGTCCCTACCACGTGAGTGTTGTTTTTTATGATTAAACACTATAAAAATGGATCCAGAGCTTTATGAGAATTTGAGAATGAAGAAAAAGAAAACTATAGTAAAAATTTGAGGCTTAATCTTCAGAATCTCATAGACATGCCAGGTCATCCAGAGCTTTGGTTCAAACAGTATGGTCATCATTCAGACAAAAAAAAAAAAAAAAAAAAGGTGAAAAGGATGCAGAGGTTGGTGAGTGCTGGGCTGGAGGTGTGTGCAAGTTCAAAGGGAACGCAGAGCAGAGACTTCTCACCCAAGCTTGAAAGTAAGGAGAAACGTTTGAAAAAAATGAGGATACCACCTATCAGAGTTGCTTAATGCAGTGACCATATGACCTATAATTTCCAAGACAGCTCCGACTTCCCATAGCTTTTTTCCTTAAAATAGCTAATCCCCAAAATGTGTAAAAGTAATTTCATTTTTAGACCATTTTGCTCTTTTGTTTTTTCATGTTCGGCTTAGAAATGTGGTCCCTGGGAACATGAAGACCTAAACTTTAGACTCATGCTGTTAGCTCATGTCTGACAATGTTGAGCACCAAGAGAGCCAGTATTGCATTTCCCACAAGACAGAACTTTTAATCCAGCTCAGAATGGAGCAGGTAGCCAATATTTGTGATGAGTGCTCAAGGTAGACATGTCTATTGTAAATCAACACATTTTAGTATACCATGGTTCTTCCTTATGAGCTTCAATGATTATCAATCAATACTTGTTTCTCAGTTGACTCTCTCTTTCTTCCATGTAGTGGTAATTGATATTGTGCCCATAGCCACTCGCTGCTTCTAATAATGCTCTGACAATTATAGGCTGACCCATCACTTGGGTTTCTAGACTTCTTTTCACTCTAGCATTCTGAGATTGAGATGTGGCACAGCCACAGCTACCTGTGGGGTTGAGGGTGAGTAGAGAATGGGAGGGGAAGTACGAGAGGGAAAAGAGAGACTGAAAGCAGCCGCCCAAATGAAAACGCAGGGTGCTATACTTTTACTACCAGATTTAATTTCACAGAAAGAATGAAAGCAAAACAAAAAATCATTCTGGGAAAGGATCGAGCATGTTTCAAGTGCCAGGAACTGAGCCAAAGGCTTTGTGTGTTTTATTTCATTTCATATTCACCTATCTTATCATTTCTTTATTCATTCTCTCTCTCTCTACTCTCTAGCAAATTAGATATTTTTAAATCTCTAGTTTGTGAATAGTAAGAATGTGCTTCAGAGAAATTAAGGATCTTCTCCAGGGCCACAGAGCTATTAAGAGTTAGTCTAGACCTTATAGTAAGGACTTTCAGCTCCAGAACTCAAGTCCTTTCCTGTCCACCCTGGTCCCTTCCATCTTATTACAATTTAATGGGCCTCCCCTTTTTGTGGTTATCTGGGGGAGCCACTGTGTCAATGTTCACCTTCTTACCCTTTTGAAAGAAAAATGCTTAACGGTGTGTGTTAAAGAGAATTCTCTAACTGACTCTGTCTCCTTTCAACTTTGGCTGCCAGGAAACTTCAAGTCAAATTGGAAACTTGACTGTAGTACCTGTGTACAACCTGTGGTCAGCACATGGTGTCCTTCTTGCCTTGGGAGTCATGGCCACCCTTATGCTCATCCTGATTCTTTACTCTTGTTTACATTTCACCATTGTTGTATTGTGTTCTTTTTGCAGGCTGTCTTAAATCCTTTGTGGAATATGGTGGTGAATGAATGAATGAACGACTAACCAAATACCAAACGTGTTATGCGTGTACCACTAAGGATTGTTGGTTCACTCAGATTTGGGCCTTCTGTCATATTTTTCTCTCCTCTCAAATCTGAGTTTCTGAACATCCATTGCCTTTCTTCTTTGTCTGCTTTTTTCAGAACATTTAGAACTGAGCTGGGGATGAAGATTCTAGCCTTCATTCTCATTTTGACTTAAGCAGTTCTGAAAAGTTGTGTTTTTTATACAGTTCTCTCAAAGTGCTCCTTGGTCCTAGCCTTTTACTAGATATGGCTTTTAAAAATCATTAGTTTTTTCAATAGTTGGAGCACCTCGATGAATGCATTGGCCTAGTTGCAATATTAATAACTCATGTCGTTCTAACCTTATGTTCCTGATAAAGGAATTCTCTCCTGTTTAAGGCTCCCAGATGAATAATGGCTGAGTGTTTCTATTGTCCTCTTAAAATGGAGATTACTATATGTTGAATCACAACAGAACTACTTTTTGATAGGCTGCGAATAGCAGAAAGGCCCATCATGTTATTCCAGGCAGGGCCCAGTGAATGGATAATGGTGAGCCAATTATTATAAATAATGCCTTGTTTCCTCTTGGCCCCTGTACAGATTTCACAGAGCAGGATTCTATGAAAGGCTAGGAGATTAAATTAAAGGAGACAGTGTTAACACCAGCACCTAGCACAGTGCCTGGCACAGATCATGGCTTCATGCCAGTTGAATCATAATCTGAACTCAGCAGGGGTTATTGTTTTGTTTTGTTTTGCTTTGTTTGTTTTTTCCTTCATTTTTTCTTTGCTGTGGTAAGGGTTGCAGGCAGCTATCATTTCTCATTCAGGTCTACTCATGGGGCTGGTGAAGCTGAGCAAGGGCGTAAGCTCAGGGTACTTTGCAGAGCCCCTGGGAACCCAAACAGGTGAGCAGAATGCTGCTTGGTGAGCCTGGTTGCAGTAGAACCGAAGGAGGAAGAAAACAGAAAGGAACGTTCTAGCAGAGCAAATGGGGATGAGGTTAGTTTGAGAGAAGAGATAAGGCTGGGTGTGGGGACATCAGTGTAGCATTTAGAAGCTAGGAGGATCAGGGGCTTACTGCAATGTGGGTGTAGGAGCTGGCTAGGATGAGAGGTTCTGGAAGAAGCTCATGGATGAGATGAGTGTGCCAGAGGTTCTGCTGGCTAAAATGGCACTCTGCAAAAATTCTGATAACACAAAGGCCTAGCAGAATGAAGCCATGTTTTCCAGGCTCTCGTATGCTGATGGAAGAAACGCCAAATTCTTTTGCCATCTCCTCCCATTCCATAGAGTTTAATTTTGAGGAGGTTTAACCATTCTCCTCTCTGGGCCTCCCTATCCTTGTTTTCAAAATGAGAGGGTTGGAATACATGTTCTCTCAGATCCATGCCTTTGTGCTTTTTTGTTTTGTTTTATTAATAATGATAGTACTCAGTCTCCTGGAAAAGCAGTTGATTTTTTTTTCCTGGCTAACATACATCTTGAAGCCATGAGATTTTATGTTTCTAATCTTGTTTTTTATTTTGACATCTATTGCTCTACACCAACTTCTTTCTAATTCCTAGCTACTAGCAATTGTAAAATCCAGCAGTGGAGTCGAGGACCAAGCTGAGTGGGCAGTGGGAAGGATAATTTAATATGGCTGCCTCACTTAAAGTGTGTGTCTATATAGAAAAAGCCATACCCACTCCAATGCTAGCATTACACAATTTGATGACATGTCCCTGATTTTCAGTGGACGGTCTCCATATGCCAGGGCGTTGGTGGAGGAAGAATATATTTTCTAGAGTAGAAGCATATACAAATTTAATTCATGTCAAGGAGTGCCCTGTCTTTTAAGATATAGGTGTACAGAAGGGGTAGCAAGGAGTTAGGGAAATTTGGATTTGAGCATACATTTTAAAGATCAAGTTATTCAGTTAACTCTCCCTTAATCCTCATTTCAGCTCTGCTTTTCTCTACCCTCTAAGGGGATCTTTGCCCCTCCTGAGTCCGTATCAGACCATTACTCTGTCTATTGCCTATTGGCTGTCCTTTTTCATGACTGCATTGGGTGTGGGTCATCCAAGGGGGGATGTAATATTAGGGAGGAATATGGACATCTGGAATCCCAGAGAAAGAGGTGGACTGGAAGTTTAGACTTGAGAGTCATCAGGATAAAGATGCTAATTTAATTCATAGTAATAGATGAGATCAGAAGGGGAGGAGAAAGACCTAGTACACAACATCAAGGAATACAGAACTTGAACATATGGGCAGAAGATGAGAGGCCAGCAAACTAAACCAAGAAGGAGAACTGGGAAGCTATAGGATCACTAAAAAGCCAAGGAATTGTGTATTTAAAGGAGGGAGTGGTCAATGGCATTCCACACTTGCTGAGTGGTCCCTAAGGGAAGGACTAAAAGAAACTCTTCATTTAGCAACAAAGGATCCATGGCAGGAGAATTTGCAATGTATAATTGAGGTCAGAAGTCTGATGGAATGAGTTGAGGACAAGAAAAGTGGACATCACTTTATTTCACTCTTTCAGTAAATTGCCTGTGACATGGAGGGGAGGGTTGGGACAATAATGAGGAGAGAGATGGAGATAAGAGCTCTTTATGCTGGGAAAGATCTGGGCGTGTTTAAATACTGATGGGAAGAAGCCAGTGGAGAGGTGGAGGTTGAAGATAGAAGCAAGCAGAGTAATTGGCATGGATGAGGCCCCTGAGGAGGCTGGAGGGCAGGGGATCTAGAGCCCAGGAGGAGGAATGCTCTTTGCTCTATGACAGGGCAGGAGGGCAGAAGGGAATAAGGTAGAAAGAAGGGATACAAGGAAAGATAAAGGCTTCATGGCAGGTTGGTCAGAACATTCCTTTGAGATGGTCTCTTTTTGCTTCTATGAAGTTGGAGGTAAGATCATCTCATAAAGTCAGGGGAATAGAGAAGATTTCAGGAGCATAGTGAAAGTTTGTAAAAGCAGCAGTGGAGAATAGGAGGGGGAGGTGACCAGGGAGGTGGGCAGGGATCAGCTCAGCTGACAGTGGAGGGCATCCCGTCAGTCTGTGAGGTTGTGTAGTTTTCTGAAGCAGAGCTCAGCAGCCTGGTTGGGGCATGGTTGGTTGAGTTGATACACGGTGTGTATCAAAACTCATATGTTAAAGCGCAAACCCCCAGGGTATCAGAATGTGACCTTATTTGGAAATAGGGTCCTTGTGGATGCAATTAAGTTGAGTTCATAAGGGCTCTAATCCAATGCTACTGGTGTCCTTAGAAAAATGGGAAATTTAGACACACGCACACCAGGGGAACACCAGACCATGTGAAGATGAAGGCAGAGATCACGGTGATGCTGCTATAAGCCAAGGAAAGCCAAAGATTGCTGGCAAACCACCAGAAGCTAAAGGAGAGTCATGGAACAGATTCTTCTTGACAGTCCTCAGAAGGAAGCAACTCTGCAGACACCTTGATCTTGGACTTCTGACCTCCAGACAGTGAGACAATACATTTCTGTTGTTTACGACACACAGTCCGTAGTACTTTGTTATGACAGCCCTAACACTAATACACAAGGGATAGAGTTATTTATTTATTTTTACCTTGTTTTGCCCTTCAAGTGGTTTTGAAAGACTTAGGGCAAACATTTTAAGAGCCAATTCTTAAAGCTTGATTGAAGTGATAGCTCAAGAAATCCAAGGTGTGGAGGGAAAGAAGCTAAAACAGGAGAGACTAAGGGATTTGGTGTTGAACTCTTCTTGCAGCTCCTACAGTTGTAACTGTGAGCAGCTCCTAAGATCTCAGTTTCTTGGAAAATATCAACCCTGTTCAGAATTTTCCTGTAAAGGTTAATCTTAGCCTCCAGGTTCTTGCTGATGTGAACACGGTGTTACTCCTTAAATTAGAACTGCAACTTAGATCAGAGCCAAGGTATTTGCAAATAATCGTTTCTTGTTAGGCATTGGCTTACCCTTCCACATGATAACCACAGATCGAATATATCCTCAGAGGGACGTTCAAGTCATCTGAGCTGTGTGAGTCTTCAAAGGATTTTATGACTAGTGTGGATTTAGTAGGCTCTTTGCCCCATGATTCAGCATTTCCTAGGTTCCAGCACTTGGGAAATTTGCTCATTAGCTTGGAGAGACAGCTTTTTAATGAAATAAGATGAGGGGGAAAGTGGGTTGTGGTTTCAAAAGCGTCTGTGATTAAAATCATATACACAGCTGCTGTTCAGTATGGTGTCACCCAGTGTGAATGAAAAAGTGCTCGCTGTCAGAAAACCATCGGGCTGTAAATTCTGTTTACTGTACGACTGGCCGCTTTCTGCCAAGTTTAAAGTTTTTGGAAGAGCACGTGAATAGACCACATTGGGCAAACCAACGTTAAAAAAAGAATATCTTATTTTAAAAAAATAACTTTTTTCTTCATTGAAGAAAATTTGGAAAATGTCTGAAAATAAATATCTTTGTAAAAAGCAGATAATCTCTTGAGTCTTAACATTTAGGGTGTCTAGCCATCTGGTCGTTTTCTCCCTAGGCATCCATATACATGCATACATTTACTATTTTGGAGTCGTACTGTAATACAGTTTTGAAACTTGCTTTAGTTAACATGGTATCCTGACCACATTCCCGTGTCACGGAACTGCACGTTCCCATTATTGTAATTTATTTAACTAATCCGTTCTCTTTGGCAATTTAGGTTGATTCTAGATTTTTCTAGTACAGACGATTCAATGTACATTTTTCATTATATGGTTTTTTTTAAAAGCTTGAGGCTTCTGGGGGTTGCATTAGAATCTGCTGAAGGTCAGCCAAGGGCACAGAGGGCTTTTGAGTACCCAGTCACTAGCTGACTCCTTTGGGCTTTGAATGCGAGGTCCATTGGCAGGCGGGCACTGCCTGATTTTCACTTGCATGACATGGGGAAGTTTTTGGTACAAACAGGAAAGCACTCAGAGTTGGCTGCACGGAAAACAGGCTTAAGCACAAGGTGTGATTATGTCTAATAAAATGGAGGCCTCAGAGGCTGCCTTGCATCCTCTTTAATGAGTGAAGCCTGTGACTCACAGGAGAAGCGGGTGGGGACAGGGGTTCTTTTTTTTTTCCCTTCCATCCTCTCAGATTCCTCATGATGGAAAATTCATAAACCAGTCTCGGTGACAGTTGTGCAAAATGAAAAGCTCTGTGAATGTGTGGAGAATAGATTATCTGGACTGCTGTTAAGCGTTTGACAAATTGAGAGTTTTGTCATACATCCGAGAACAATGGAGGGAGAATAAGGGACGATGGGCATCATGTAAATGCAGCACACCTGACAGCTCCTCAGCATCATTTATCTTCCTGTGCTGTGGGAAGGGCAAGGAGGCAGGGGAGACGGGGGGAGGTGGGTAGTCCAGTGCCCTCCATGAGACTGGGTGGTGCATCCCATGACCGAGGTCCCATTGTAGGGTGTCTTTTAGGAGGTGCTAGGTTGTTTAGGGTCATGCTTATTATAATCTCTTGAACTAAAGGAAGATTTCCTGTGAGTCTGATTTGGGGGCCCCTGAAGCCACCAATGGGCCAGGCAAAATCTCATGTGCTTCTGGAGGTGGGTGAAATGGCTGCTGAGCTACTTGCAGCCTAGTGGAGCTGCATCTGGAAATGCACCCACACCGGAGTAGCACACCAGGCATGCTGATTTCTTCGCACCTGGGCTCCCACTCACGCTCAGTAGAAGTACAGATGCCCAGAGGGGGACGGTCAGTCTCAGGGCGCAGTTGAGAGAGGACAGTTTCCATAGAATGTTCAGTTGCCTCCCTTCCTGAATATCTCAGCAATGAGTCCCATTTGGAGCACAAAGAGAAACCTGCAGATGGCTGTGGGGGTGGCAGCACTAGCCTGAGAGGGTTGGTGGGGCTACAGGGCAGTGGGAGGAACACTGGACAGACTTGGCAGCAAATCTTCACTCCCCTTTACCAGTGGTGCAACCTTTGGCAGAGAAGTGATTGACCTCTTTGAGCCTCAGTTTCGTGATCTATAAAGTGGGATTGTGGTACCTGGGCTTGTAGTAATATGAAGATTAAATGAAATAATTTAAGAAAAGTGCCTGTCTGCCTAGGATGGCTCTTATCAAAAAGACAGATAATAACAAGTGTTGGCAGGATGTGAATAACAAGGTGAGGATGTGGAGAAATTGGAACCCTTATAGACTGCTGGTATGAATTTAAAATGGTGCAGCTACTTTGGAAAACAGTTTGGGAATTCCTCAAAAAGTTAAATGTAGAAGTACCATATGACCCAGCAATTCCACTTCTAAGTATATACCAAAGAGAAAGAAAAACATACGTCTACAGGAAAACTCGTACATGAATGTTCACAGCCACGTTATTCACAATGGCCCCAAAGGGGAAACAACCCACATGCCCATCAGCTGATGAATGAATAAGTAAAGTGTGCTGTATCTATACAAAGGACTACTACTTGGCAATAAAAAGGAATGAAATTTTGATCCATGCTACAACATGGATGAACCTGGAAAACATTATTCTAAGTGAAAAGAGTGAGGTACATTGAATGATTCCATTTATGTGAAATGTCCAAATAGGCAAGTATGTAGACACAGAAAGTGGATTAGTGGTTGCCTGGGGCCAGGGGATTAGGAGGGAATAGGGGAGGTGGCTGCTAAAGTGTATGCGGTTTCTTTTGGGCATGATGAAAACATTCTAAAATTGATTGAGGTGATGGTTGCCCAACTCTGTGAATATACTAAAATTCATTGAATTGTACACTTTAAGTGGGTGAATTTATAGTCTATTAATTATGTTTTAATAAAGGAGCTAACTCCCCTCACCCACCCACCCCCCTAAAAAGAAGAAAAGTGCCTGGTGTACAGCAGACAATTTCTTTAAACTATGTAAGCCCTTTCCTGTCTCACAGATTAGTTTAGGAAAGGTTGGCAGGGCCTCAGTTCTCAGCTTTTCAAGTTCGAATCTCCACTCTAAAATATCTGCTCTCCCAAAAGAGGCACTGAGCCCTCATTTAAGTCAAAAGTGCTGGCCAGGGCTATACCCTTTGTGGAATCGTGTTCCAGAAAATCTGGGAGTATGAGCTAAAACCCCAGTTTCTATTAATTGGATTCTCTTTAACACCTCCAGAGAGCTCTCTTATTTATCTGTTTCTACATGGAGTCTGCAGTACCATATTGCAAAAGAATCTGTTGGGAAAAGCTGTTGTTCTGGGGAAAGAAAGAAGTTCTTCCTGCTATCTAACTCGGGTCTTCCTGCTGCAATTGAAGTCAGCTTCCCACAGCCTGTCTGAATCTTGGCGTCTGTTGAGGCTTGGATGCCTGGAGTCAAATGGAATAAGTGCCTCTTTGGAGAACAGCTCCTGGAGGCCACTGCACATTTGTCACATGTCAGTGGGATCTGCATATGGATGTGAAATGCATATTTAAAAATGTGCACACACTCGGCTGCACACGCATCCTGCTCTGAATGTGTTTATCCAATTGTCCATCACAGACCCGCCCTGAGAGGCTGGGCCAACTTGCTCACCTTTGCCTGCCAACCCACAGCCACCTCATCTGTAAACATCTCCTGGCCGCCCCTGCTCCTTTCCTGTGTCCCTAGAGGGAGGACCACTGGAAGGTTCTGCTTTGCAGCGGGCTACCTAGCTCTAAAGATGGATTCCTTACCTGGGGAGAAAGAAACTGGTGGCTTCAGCTCCCGTAGCAGCCAGCAGCCGAGGAGCAGAGTGAGCACTGGATTTGGAGTCAGTATTCTCCTTTGTGAACAGCAGCTATGTCACTTAGCAGCCATGTGACTTTGGGTATAGCAAGTGATCTCCCTTGATCTTGGTTTCCTCAATGTTAAAATAAAAGCGTGGACCTTGGTTCCTCAAGGACCCTAAAATTTGGAGGACCCCTTACTCTGTTGCCTTAAAGGAATAAAAGTGGCATAATCCAGAGTACTGGAATGTTCTGAATTACCTCCCCCTTGGGGACTGGAGACAGGCATCTGCGACCACGATACTCAAACCCAGTTCTAAAATCCTATAGCAAACTCTGACATCTTTCCCTATGGCGGTTTTCAAACATGTCCCCAAATTCTTTGCCATTCCTTCCACCGAGAATTGGAGTCTCTGTTTCCTCGCCTGGAATATGAGCAGGGCTGTGATTTCTCCTCCCCCTCGAGAAAAGCAGGAGTGATGTGACTTCTGAGGGTGCTCTTGGGACAATTGTTCCTTCTGAGATGTTCTTTCTCAGAACTCACCCTCTATGCAATGAGAAACCCAGATCACATGGAAAGGCCATGTGTTGGTGTTCCAGGTGACAGTCCCAGCTAAGCTGACCCTCAGCCAGCCCAGTCCAGTGCCAGACATGTGATTGAAGAAGTCTTACTGGAAATGCATTCCTCCAGCTCCACCTGCTCCAGCCCTCGGCCATCCACATCACCCCTGGCAGTTCCAGTCTCCCCAGTTGATGTCCCAGACATTGTAAGGCAGAGCAAGCCATCTCTGCTGGCTCTGCCCAAATTTCTGATGCACAGAATCCATGAGCATAATAAACTATTTATTGTTTTATCCCACTATGTTTTGGAATGTTTGCTATTGTTACGGACTGAATGCTTATGTCCCCAACCCAAATTCATATGTTAAAGCCCTAACCCTCATTGTGATAGCGTTTGGAGGTGGGACCTTTGGGAGGCAATTAGGTTTAGATGATGTGATGAGTCTGGGACCCCCTTGATGGGATTGGTACCCTTATAAGGAATGGAAGAGACACCAGAGATCTCTCTCCCTCTCTCTCTCTGTCTCTTCATGTGTAAGCACTGAGGAAAGGCTACACGAGCACCCAGTGAGCAGGCGGTCATCTGAAAGCCAGGAAAAGAGTCCTCAGAAGAACCTGACCATGCTGACACCTGATCTCAGACTTCCCCACCTACCAGAACTATGAGAAAATAAATGTTGATTGTTTAAGCCACCTAGCCTATGATATTTTGTTATAGCAGCCTGAACTGACTAAGACAGCTATACAGCAGAAGAAAGCTGAAATATACCCATTCTGAGCTCTGACATTCCACCTGGTCCATTGGTCACCCTGAGTGTGTTCTACAAAGTGTGAACTGGTCACTGCAGATACACCCCCGGGAGAGAAATCTTAGTTTCAAACAAGAGGCCACTATGAGGTGTCCTTTCTACGGCAAGAATTGGACCAAGTAAGAGAGAGAGAGAGAGAGTATGTGTGTGTGTGTCCAGTAGGAGTGGTGTGGGAAGAAGTTTAGGAGTGAAGACACAGAGCTCTCTGGGAAGACTGAAGCCCCAGCCTCCTCCCTCCTTCCCCAGCCTGGACTGTGCAAACAGCCCAGCACTGTTTATCCCCAGACAGAGTCTCTTTCCTCCCATTCTGCACCAAATCGAAGCTATTATCCAAGGACAATGGAAGGACTATGGTCCTTTTCACTCTGCAGCAGAGAGGCAAAGCTGACAACACGGGTATTTATATCATGCTTTGGCTTTCCAGAGGCCTCATGTTCATTAATGAATTAATCCTTCCTAACAACAGTCCCTTTATTAGGGTGACATCGTGATGCCTGTTCATCAAACAAGGGGACTGAGGTAGTGTCTAAGGCTGCTTATGATACATGGGCTCCCCAGCTGGGGCCGTTGAGCACTAGCTCATTCCAGGGGCAGACGAGGCCATGAGATACCAAACACAGAGTTTGAGACTTGAGCCCAGAGTCTGGATGTGTGTCTACCCTCTGGGTATTCCTTGGACAGACAGCTTTACTGCTCTGAGTCTCAGTTTCTTCGTCTTTAAAATGGGCGGAGCTAGTAGTCCTACTAGGCCCTAAACCAGGGCATAGAGTTTCTGTGACAAGTGGGTGGCATGTGAAGATGCTCTGTGAACTGTGACCCATCATATTCATATTGATTGTCGTTGCTTCTGGGTCCAAGTGAACATGCTACAATTAGCTATAGTTGGAGGGAGGATCAGCAGCTGTACCGGGAGTGAGAACCAGCAGGGCAGAATGAGGACCCCTCAACTCCTCCAGGACTGTGATGATGATGAAGACCCTGCAGCAAAAGCTAGCACCCACAGATCGCTCTCCGCCTCCCCATCCAAGCTCCCCTCTCCCTGCACTAACCCTAACCATAAAATCCACCGGCCCCTCATACCCGCACCTCCAGCACCCTCATGCTCATCACCCTCACCTGCTGGCAATCTCAGTCATTCGGGGTTTATTTTATTTTGCTATTTTACTTTATTTTATTTCATTTTATTTTAGTGTGTTCAGGAAGTGTTTTATTGTCACTCCACAAGTGTAAAAATTATCATTGATGAGTGATAAAAAATCCACAATTAAGATGACCTCCTGCATAGCCATGCTCAGCTTCTGAATCTTGGTTTTGGCGGACATAATGGTATATTTCTGTCCAGTCTAGACAGTGATTGCACTCACGGTTGTTGGCTCAGTTGAAACCACCAATTCTAAGATCTGGTCTTTACATAAATGTTGCTCAGAACTGCTGTCTCTTTTTCTTTCAGTTTTGTGTGTGTGTGTGTGTGAAAAAATACCCATAACATAAAATTCATTATATTAACCATTTTTAAGTGTACTGTGCAGTAGTAAGTACATTTTTATCGTTGTGCATCCAATCTCTGAAACTCTTTTCATCTTGCAAAACTGAAACCCTATACCTATGAAACAACAACTTCCTATTTCCTCCTCCCTCTGACCCATTCTACTTTCTGCTTCTATGAATTTGACTGCTCAGGGTTCCTGATGTAAGTGGAATCATACATTATATGCCCTTTTGTGTCTGGCTTATTTCACTTAGCATAATGTCCTCGTGGTTCATCCATGTTGTAACATGTGTCAGAATTGCTTTCCTTTTTAAGGCTGAATAATATTCCATTGTATGGATATACCACATTTTGCATATCCATTCATGTGTTGATGGACCCTTGGGTTCCACCTTTTAGCTATAATGAATAATGCTGCTACAAACATGGGTGTAGTCAGGACCACTTGCAGTTCAGGATGAGTGGCACCATCTAATGGAAGTGCAGTGGCAGCTGGACTCAGTGCTTCTCCGAAGCAGACATTCATCATGGTAGAAAAGGCAGAAATAACTCTGGGGTAATGTTCAAATGACTATGTACAGAAAACAAATTGATCACGTTGGATGTGAGCAGAAAGCCTCTTTTTTGTTGTGATGTCGCTTGGCTTTTCACTTTAACAATGTTTCTCAATCTTTCAAAAATTACTGAGCCTCCTTTCCCTAGGACCCTTTTTAGCCATTTTTTCCTGACTCCCATGAACATTTATGTACTGTTATGTGTATCTGCACTTTATATAGTCACGTGCCGCGTAACAACGGACCACATATGTGACGGGGTCCCATAAGATTAGTATCATGTAGCCTAGGTGTGTAGCAGGCTACACCGTCTAGGTTTGTGTAAGCACACTCTATGATATTTGCACAATGACAAAGTTGCCTAACGACGCATGTCTCAGAAGATATCCCTGTCATTAAGTGATGCATGACTGCCTATAGAAAAAACAAGATTTTTTTTTCACCCAAAGAACCAACTTTTGCCCCCTTGGGGGTGCTCTGGTTCCCACTGAAAACACATGCTTTAGCCCACTGCTTTACACAGGGATGCTGAGGAGAAACAGCCACTTTGGGTTCCTTCAAAAGGTCTACTACTCCCATCCACCCTTTTTCTATTTGTTCTAGTTTTCTCTGTTTAGATGCAGTAGAACAGAGAGCAATGAACTAGTAACCTATCCAGTGCTGTCCCCTATGGTAGCCACTGGCCACCTGTGGCTCCTCAGACTTAAATTAAAATTAAATAAAACTAAAAATTTGGTTCTTGGTTGCACTAGGCACAATTCAAGGACTCAGTAGCCTGCTGTGGCTAGTGGTGACAGTGTGGGCCAACACAGGTCTAGAAGGTGCCCATCATCACAGGTGGTTCTGTTGGACAACACTTGAACAGGTGCCTCATCAGCCTGGTGAATGGAATGACCACAGATTCACTGACATCATATGTGTTGCACCAGCCTGGACACCACCGGGGGATCATCCTCTCCTGAGCTGTTTTAACTTTGTAACAAAATCCACACAAATCTGTGAATGTTGCTCTTCTCCCTTCTAACTGCCTCCCCTTTTCCTTCACTATATTGACGATGCTGCATCTAAAATCAGACGGACCTAGCAGGGATCCCAGCTCAAGTGCTATTTCTTAATCTTGGGCAAGTTACTTAGCTTCTTTGCGCATCAGTTTCATCTCTTGTAAAATGAGGATCATGCTTTCTATTTCACAGGCTTCTTGCATCTCTCTTGCATGTGCAATTCAATGAGAGAATGGATGTGAACGTATTTCATCAACCAAAGGCACTGTATGAATGGTATCCATCATTCCTCCAGGGCCTGGCACATAGCAGGTGCTCAACAAATGTTGGTTGGATTAGTGATGGTTGTTTTCTTTGCTGAATCTGTGAGCAGGCAGCAAGCCTGCAGCCTCCATATTTTTTCAATCCTGATTCTCTTGCCTCAGATTGGCTGTGCCAAGGTCTGTGTTCTGTAGGGCCACATCCCTACCACATCAGCCCTGTAGTTAGATGTCCGTGTGTGCGTGTCTCCCTGTAAGATTAGTCCAGGAGGACAGTTGTATTTATCAGTGAGTGGAAGGAGTCCCTCAGGGATGTAGAGATATAAGGATAGGGTCACAAACAGTCAGGGAAAATCAGGAGCCTGAGAAGAGTCAGGGGGTTCGCAGTGTGGTCTAAGTCAACGCATCTCAAACTTTGGTGCACAAGAATCTCTGAGGAGCCTGTTGAATGCACACTCTGAGTCCATGGGTCTGGGGTGGAGCCTGAAATTCTGCCTTTCTAATAGATTCTCTGATGATGCTGTTGCTGACAGTCCACCAGCCACATTTTGAATGTCAAGGGTCCAAGGACCCACCTCCCATAGGCTCAATGGGGATCTTGGTCACGTGGAGATTCTTGAGCACTGGACCACATCTATAGACTCAGACTCTCGGGCCAGGGTCCCAGAACCTGCACGATCAACATGTTTTCTGGGTGAGTCTCATGCATCCTGTTACCTGAGAACCGCTGATCTGTGGACTGCAGTGGGAGTGTCTGAGCTCCTACTGGGGAGGAGAGAACCGCTTTCCTGGTGTCCACACACCTCCCCCAGCAGCACTGCAGTCGGGGCTTGTGCTGAGAGGTCAGTCTTTGCTCACACCCTTCTTTATGCCAGTTCTTGAAAGCCTCAACCTTTAAGTCGGTTGTTCACAAACTTCACCAGGAACATCCTTTGCTCCCAGGTCTGAAACATATTTGGATAAGATAGTGAGACATTTGCGAAAATTGAGGTTGAGAATCAATGGCCGTGGCCGAGGCGTTAGCTCAGCCATGATTCCTCACCTAGCCCTTGACCTTTCTCTGGAGATGTCTGAGAAGTGAGCAAATTAACACCAGCGGGGAGGGACAGGGCCTGCAGACCTGCAGCTTCTCTCACTCAGGGGCTGGTGAGCAGAACTGGGCCTAGAAGGTCAGTGTCACCTAGCCCCATCTGGCTTTTGAATCTCGTTGCTGCCCCCAAGCCAGGGCAAAGAGCCCCCCACTGCAGGCTGTGTCCTGAGGGTCAGTCTCAGCCTGAGGCCGGAAGTGGCTGGAGCCCCACTGATGGGGGTGGATTCAGCCATGGGGCCCAGCTCTGACCATGAAACCCATCTTCACAGGCTCCAGGGTGCTGTAAATGAATTCTTTATTTTTTTTTCAGCTTTATTGAGGTGAAATTGACAAATAAAATTGTGATGTATTTAAAGTGTACAAGAGGATGGTTTGATATGTGTACACATTGTGAAAGGATGCCTTCCATCAACTTAATACATCTCCCACCTCATATATTTACCCTTTATTTTTTTTTTTTGGTGAGAACTCTCAAGTTCTACTCTCTTAGCAAATTTCCGTTATATAATACCGTGTTATCAACTAGAGTCACCATGTTATACATCAGATCCTCAGATCTTGTTCATCTTTTTTTTTTTTTGAGGAAGATTAACCCTGAACTAACTACTGCCAATCCTCCTCTTTTTGCTGAGGAACACTGACCCTGAGCTAACATCCACGCCCATCTTCCTCTACTTTATACGTGGGACGCCTACCACAGCATGGCGTGCCAAGCAGTGCCATGTCTGCACTCGGGATGCGAACCAGCGAACCCCAGGCCGCCGAGAAGTGGAACGTGTGCACTTAACCGCTGCACCACCAGGCCGGCCCCAACCTTGTTCATCTTATAACTGAAAGTTTGTACCCTTTGCCCAGCCTCTCCCTGTTTCTCCTACCCCCCAGCCCTTGGCAGCCACCATTCTGTTCTCTGTTTCTATGAGTTTGACTTTTAAAATTTTTTTTTAAGATTGCACATATAAGTGAGTTCATGCACTATTTGTCTTCTTTGTCTGGCTTCTTTCACTTAGCATAATGCCCACTAGGTTCACTCATGTTGTTGCAAGTGACAGAATTTCCTTCTTTTTAAAGGTGAAATAATATTCCATTTTATATATATATATATATATATATATATATGCATACATATTTTCATTATGCATTCATCCGTCAATAGACACTGGTTGTTTCCATACCTTACCTATTGTGAATAATGCTGCAACGAGTGTGGGAGTACTGCTGTCTCTTTGAGACAATGATTTTATTTCCTTTGCATAAACACCCACAAGTGGGATTGCTGGTTGACAAGGTAGTTCTATTTGTAATTTCTTGAAGAACCTCCATACTGTTTTCCGTAGTGGCTGTACCAGCTCACGTTCCCACCAACAGTGCCCAAGGGCTGCCTTTTCTCCACATCCTCACCGACACTTGTTATTTTTTGTCTTTTTGATAATAGCCATTCTAACAGGTGAGGCGATATCTTATCATGGTTTTGGTTTGCATTTTCCTGATGATTAGTGATGTTAGCACGTTTTCATATATTTGTTGGCCATTTGTATGTCTTTGGAAAAATGTCTGTCCAGGTCCTTTGCCCATCTTTTGATTAGATTATTTGTTTTTCTGTTGAGTTGTATGAGTTCACTGGATTCTTAGTGGACTCCTTAAGCCTCCATCTAGGCCTGTGCTTGCATGAGTCTCAGTTTCTGTAGCACTCAGGCGCCACCTCACTCCATGAGTTATACTCCCATCCCTGCCTGCTCTGACCAACAGTGGCTCTGAGATGCTCTTTCTCTCTTGGCATTGACTGCCTTCTAGCTGGCCAAGAGTCCCACAGCCTACATCAGACACCCCTGCTGATAGCTTCCCCACTGTGGACAATACAACCCCCCTTACCTAGGTTTCTTCTCAATGCCTGCAGTGGGAGCTTCCTTCTCAGCATGCGCCAAGCCAAAGAGGGGCCCAAGTCAACTGACCAAGCCCCCATTTTGTGCCACCAGCCACGGCAATGCAGGCCATGGCAGGCAGGGCATGATGCAGTCATGGAACTCAACAACTTCAGAGTAGGGAAAAGAGGTTTGGTCAAAGAGAGCCAGCTCAGATGCGCATTGCTGGGAGAGAAAGAAGTGTGGGCACTCTTTCCCCTTCCATTCTCTTCCTCACCCCCTTTTCTTTCCAACAGGCATATCTTGAGGAGCTTCTGTATTCTAGAGGGCATGCATCCCTAGGCATCATCAGGGAGACTGGACTTTGTGACCTTTAAGTGCCCTTGTGTATCTGAGTATAAAAGATCCTTTATACTATGTGTGTGCTTCAGGGACAAGACGTTTCATCAATCAAGTGGCTGGAGGGGGGCCATGGGCAGAGCAGACCCTGTAGATGAAAAATAGGAGAAAGCCCAGGAAAAAGATGAATTTAAGTAATGACACCAGCTAAGGAAGAGCACAGGCAGAGGAGAGGTAGAGTTAAATGTTTTTGTTTTATTTTGGTTTTTGCTCAGTGTGTCTTAATTTTTCTGCAGCAACTTTGGCGTACGGAACTCTTGTACCCTTTTTGGCAGCCACGAAACTTGGGTGTTGATGAGTCATGTAGGGAACAGAGAGTGGCCTGACTTTCAGGATCTTGGGAGGGTTTATTGACCCTGATGGATGCCTGGACCAAGAAGACTTGGGGCTCAAGCATCTCCACCTAGCATCCTGGTAGATGTGTGCACAGGACAAATATGCTAATGAGAGAACCTCCTTCTAGCGTGTTCTGTTAAGACCTCCCCTTCTACCACCATAGCCACCCACATTGGTGCTGGCTTAGAAAGAACATTATCAAGAGAAAAGAGAGAAAGAAGCCTGCTACTGAGGCGTTGTCCTGGAATATTATCGACTCTCTTTTCTTTGTGTGTTAAAATCACAGTATTCATGAGCTCCTGAGGATCTAGACAAACCACATTCCCTGTCTCTAGAGGGACCGCTTGGCTCTCCATCTCAGACCCAGCATCAATAATTCAGATGAGTCTCAAACTTTGGCAGGCCCTGTGTATTAACAGGGAGACAGAGGAAGACAAAATATTTCAAAATGTGTGGGTTCTCACCAGATGATGTTTAAAAGACCAGGAAATGCAGAGGCAGAAGAAAAATGGGGGAGAGATATTAACTAGGACATTGTTGACTCACGGCCGTCCGACTTCGGCAGGAAGTCCCGATTCGGCCCCGTGTGTGCCTGAAGCCACCTGCAACACAGGCATCACTGTGTTAGAAAGCTAAAGACTGCTTACACACACTTGGGTCTACTTCTCAGTTTTCTTACTTTTCGGTTTATTTATGTGCCAATCCCTCATTATTTGACTTGTTTCCACAAATATGTTTTTACAGTAAGACAAAGGAAAAAGGAAGGAGATGTTGGTCTGGTGGCGTTTGTTGAACCTAGAGTTCCTGAGGGAGACCTGGGCTCAGAGAAGCTGGAGATCCATGGAGGAGGGAGTCTGAAGGGTGGGTGGAGAGTGATTATTCACTGTTGGCTCCAATTTCCTTTCTCCTAGGTATCTTGGGAAACTCATCTAGGGAGATGGAGCAGAAATGCCAGTCTTGCCCATCTACTGAGTGAATTTTTGAAATCTAACATTTATCTCAATCTCCGTGTTTCACCTCTAAATGTATTCTACTCATCTCCCCTTTTATCCATTCTCCACTTCTAATCCAGAATGAGCTCTGAAAACATAAATCAGATCATGTCACTCCCCTGCTTAAAATCCCGTAAGAGCTTCTATCGCATTTAGAATAAAATACAGACTCCTTACTTATTGTGGCTTGCAAGGCCCAGCATGATCTAGCCCCACCTACCTCTCAAAACTCATCCTGTTCTCTTTCCCCAGCGCCGCCGTGCACCATGCTCCAGCCGCGCTGGCCTTATTTCTTTTCCTGGAACTCTTCAAGGTTTTTCTGCCTGTTTGAATTTGTTGCTTTTCTGTCTGAAATGTTCTCTCTTCTCCAGATCTTCACTTAGCTGGCTGATGCTTCTCCTTCAGCTCAAATATCATCTCCCAGGCCAGTCTAATGTATCCCCGCCTTTCCTCCCCTCTTCCCCTCTTATTATTTCTCTCACATATCCTACATGCTGTTTATTTTCTTCGTTGCATTGGTCTTTCTCTGAAATTGTGTGCATGTCGTTTGTGTATTTGCTTTTTAATCTTCTGTGACCCATCACTAGATAGTAACCTGCAGCCCCAGCCAGAACTTCTCCAGCACCCCATGCAATGCATGGCACATGGCCAGTGCTCAGTAAAGAATTATTGGGTAAATGAGTGATTAAATGGACAACAAGTAAAAGGCTGCTCTGTCCCCCAGCTCTGCCTTGGACCTTCCAAATTCGGAGCACGCAGGACATCTATTGTCTCTTATGTCTTAAATGTTTGTCAACGTACCAGGAAATATGTATCATTCCCATTTGACAAATAAAGAAGTTAAGGCTTAAACAGGTTATTCAATCTGCCCCAAATCATACAACAGGTGATCTTGGGACAGCTAGAAACAGAGACCAGTCCCATCCGATTTTAAAGCTCCTTGCTCTATCACCATCTAATATTTGATGTTGTTTAGGAGGTGGCCAGGAAGGCTGCTTGGAAGAGGGGCATAAGTAACTATAAGAGGGAAGAATAGCCCAGGGGTAAAAATATGTATCCAGGGACCACACTGCCTGGGTTCCTAACTATGCACCCTACCAAATGTCCTAAGCTCTCTGTGCCTTGATTCCTCCATCTGTAAAATGGACATATTAATAACACCTCCCTCACAGAGTTGCCATGAGAAGTAAATGAAAGAATATATGTAAAGCCCGTTGACCTGTGTCTGGCACGAGTAAGCACTATGTAATAAGTGTTTACTACTCTTTTACTATTATCATCATCCTACAGCTCACCTTGTGTGTTGCTGAATCTTCCTTGGGATCCTTAAGAATAATCTGGTAGCACACAGTTCTCTTTGGAAAACCCCAGTCTCTCTCTCAAGACTTGTGGGAGCTCTTACAAGGAGATTCTCTGTTGCATGTGACTCTGGAGGAGAGTGGTAATGTGTAGCCTGTTGTGTGGCAAAGGAACATAAACTTTAAAAGCCGAGAAGGAAATGGATGTCTTAGTGACATGCGGCTGTGGGAAAAGCCACCTAGTAAATTACATTACCGCACAAGAAAAGAACTTCAGGCGAAGTGGGAACGAATGACGCTGGGATGGCAAAGACATCAAGAAGCAGAGCCGGTAACGAGGCACGGAGCCCCCTATTATTTCCAGCATCAAGGGAAATGTGGTTTTATTATGCCTTTCATAAATGGTCTCAATTCATTTTTTTTCTTGCTTCCTGTTCACAACTAGTGCACCTGAGATTCTCTGTACTCTATCCAGCACAGACCTTGGCCCAGTAACTAGTCTGATGGCTGGAGATCTGTAGTTACAGAAAGGGACCCCTTGGGAACCATTTCACCAACATGCTCATTTACAGATGATAAAACTAAAGCCATGATGGAAAGGGACATTTATTTATTCATTAATTCAAGTAATGATTTATTGAGCAAGTTTGCCAGACCCCAAGCTAGGTGCTAGAGAAAATCGAGAGAGCTCTCTATTTCTGAGTAAAGCATACACAATTAACTCTTATTTAATGGAGGTAACATGCAAAGAGCTCAGGCCTGAGAACTGCAAGTCTTGAGTTTCAGTCTCAACGGCCATTTCTTATCTGAACTGGAGTAACTGACTGAGATTCGATTCTTCATCTGCAAAACGAGGAAGATGGTGTCTGGCCTGTGAATGGCACTAGGATTTTATGAGCACCCAGATAATCATGACACATACTGATGCTTGATGGCCTTTAAAGCAATTTGTAGACGATGCTTTTGTTACTGGTAGGATGGTAATTGGCAAGCAGGGAATTGTGGCCATGGAATCATATAATAAGGGGCTGTTGTGGAGGGTGGAGGGCAGGTTGCACATTGGGGATGGAGCAAAGAAGAGCCAAAGCAGGCTCCCAAGCCTTTATTCTAAGGGGTGGTCCTTTGTGCTGTTTAGAATAAATGGGAAAGGATTCCACTATGGGGAGGAGTTCATTCAACCTTGCAGCAAGTACCACTCGGTATCTAAGCCTCTGATAAGTGTGAGGATGGAAGATACTGAGACCAAGCACAGCCATCCGAGAGCTCAAAGTTTTGCAGGAGACACAGAATCATAAACAGAAAGGTACAGTGCAGTGCCTTGACGGGGCTCAGGACGCAGGGACCCCAACCCATCTTGTTATAGATGGGCTGAAGCCCTCCCAGGAGAGATGATGACTCAGCTGGGTTTTGAAGGCTACAGTGTGCTTGACCAGTAGGGTTACATCGAGAAGGGCAATCAAGGCTGAGAGAAAAGCACAAAGACAGAGTGATGTTTAGGCAAGTTTAGGAAACTGGCTTTGCTGCGGAGGAAAGGCCTGGAATACAGGTGGACATGGTGGTAGGAACGATTTTGCAAATAATTTGAGGGCCACGCAGAACCTAAGCTGGGCGAGGGGATGGTGTTTGTGGGAGCCGTCTTGCGATGATAGTTTGGTGGGATCCAATTAAGGTCCTTTGATTACAAATGTAATTTACACTCAGAGTCAATTTTCTCCCCATTGTAGCTGGTCTTGGAAGTCACCCACAGCTTTGTGAAATGTGTAGCCAATTCGACATGAAAGGTTTTCAGGGCGGGGATGCTGACAGCATGCATCATCCCGGGAAGGCAGATGGAGAATGCGCACAGCGCAAAGAGGAGCCATGCAGATGAGCATCTTCCCAGGGAGCAGAGTAGCAGGGCCTTGTTTCAGTTCCACAGCACGTTACTCAGCTCATGCAGTGCCCCATACTGGAATCCAGCCCTCTCATCGCACCATCCTCTCTCCAGGCTCCAGGAAGTAACGGAATCATAAGGCAGGGGGCATTTCATCCCTGAGGAGGGAATAGATGGATTTTACTCATAAGACATGCATCTATTAAGCTCCTGTGGTTTGCAGAATCAGCCATGTGTATGTGACAGCTGAGAGGGTGACATAAGAAGCCCCTTGGAGCACCTCTGGGATGTCTCCATCTAGCTGTCACTTATGAACCTCAAACCCAGTGTGTCCAAACTTGAACTTGTCATTTCTTCACTCTCAAAAATGTTTGCCCATTATTCAGGCAAATATCACCACCCAGTTGTCTAAGTCAGACTCTGGGAGTTGCTTTCAACACTTCCCTGCCCTGAAGCCCTGATCCCATATTCCCCAAAATCTGCCCATTCTACTTCCTGGGCATCTACCTTGTTGTTGCCCCCGTGCCAGGTCCTCAATGCTCCGCGTCTAACCACTGCCCAATCTGGTCTCCTTGCCTCCAGGTTTGCTCCCACGACCCCATCCTCCACCATTGCTAATAAGATGATTGTTGTAGCACCTGGCATCCCAGCTTGGATGGCTCCCGTGGCCTGCCAGTGTTCTCTTCATTCATTTATTTGGCTACTGTGGAGCACCCTCTCTGTGGCAGGCCCTGTGATGAGCCCGGGGGTACTAAGGTGAATGAGACAGGATACTGCCACCAATGTACTCGCAGCCTGATGGAAGAGACAGCCACAAAGGGCAGTGTTAAACCGCTAAAGGAATTCTGCGTTCAGTGCTGTGGGACCAGGGAGAAGTGAGAGGGCATTTGGGCTTATTCTTTTCCCTGCTTGAGGTTCCCTTTCTATACTTTAAAAAAAAATACCAGGGATTGATTTGAAAAAACTTCGAAAATAATGTTTGTGTGATATTGAAAAATGCAGAAAACAGCTAAAATAGAAGCTTAAGACTTCCCATGGAATCAACCTCTATCTAACTTCTGTTAAAATTGTGTGTTTTCCCTAACAAGTTTTCTTCTTCACATTTATATTGTCCAAAACGTGTGTTGCCCTTGGGTATACTATTTTGTACACAGTTCTTTTTACTAACAGATACCATAATATTTAAAAAAAGCTCTATTGTTCTTTTTTGTCATAAAAGGAATACATAGCTATTTCAAACAATTCTATGAAATGAAAACTACATGTAAAACAAAGGTCACCTACTACTTCCATACCTGGAGAACCTTCTGCTAACACCTGTGTGTATGTTCTTTCAGAATTTTATGTTCATAAGCACAGTAGGATATAAATATAAATATAGATATAGAGGTAGACAGACTTATTCTTTAGCCTGCTTTTTCCACTTAATACATTATAGCTCTCTTTTTATTTAAATATATTTTGATCACTTGTGTTCTTTTCTTCGACATTTATAGGATACCTCATATAGATATATCATAAATTATATAACTCATCTCATATTTATTGATATTTAGGTTGCGTCTATATTTTCATGATTTCAGACAGCAAGATGGTGAAGACTTATAGCAGGATATGTATGCTGTAGTCTATTTATTTCCTTGGGATAAAGTCCTGGAAGTGAAATTGCTATGACAAAAATTGTGAACATTTTACCTTTGGGTCCACATATGTGGTTGGCAGAATTATCAGATGACCTCTGATAACCTGTGTCTTTGTATAAGTAACTCCCCTTGAGTATGGGCAGGACCTGTGATTGCTCTCACCAATAGATTGTGGCAAGGGCGAGGGGACTCCTATGATGATGTTACATTAGATGGCACAAGTGAGGGGATTTTGCAGATATAATTAAGATCACTCATCAGTTGACTTTAAGTTAATCAAAAGGGAGATTATTATGAGTGAGCCTGACCTAATCAGGTGAGTTCTTTTAACAGAGAGTCTAGAAGTCAGAGATTCTCTCCTGCTGGCCTTGAAGATGCACAACACCATGAGTCTATAGCTTCAAGGAAATAAATCAACCAATAATCACATGGAAGAGGACCTGAGCCTCGGATGAGCTCCCAGCCTTGGCTGACACCTACATTGTAGCCTTGTGAGACCCTGAGCAGAGAACCCAGCTAAGCCCTTCTTGGACTTCTGACCCATTGAAACTGTGCGATAAGAAATGTGTGCTGCTTTAAGCCACTAAATTTGTGATGATTTATTCTGTAGGAATAGAAAACTAATACAATATGGGAAAACTGCCTCTGATAAATTACACACCAATTTGTACTCTCAACCAGTATGAGAACTCCCATTTCCATGAGTTCTTCCCAACACCAGATTTTGCCAAAATTTTAAATCTTTGCCAATCTACGAGGTTAAAAAAATACTTGTTTAATTTGTGGCCCTCAATTACAAGTAACTTTGCACATTTTCCATATTTTTATTTTCCATTTTAAAATTCAGTTTTAGTATATTGCCTAATCATATTATTTGCCTATTTTTGAATTTTTCTTATTGGTTTGTGAGAGCTCTTTACATATGTGGAGGACAGGAGAGAAGTAGAAATATAGATATTGTGTTATCTGTTACAAATGTTGTAAGTACTTTTTGTTTCTTCAGCTTGAAAATTTTGTTTTTTGTTTCAAATGTTGTTTATGGTATTTGATGAGGAGGGATATGGATGTTTTCTCATGTTGTTGGGTTTTAGAAAGGCCCCTCTGGTAGTCTGTATGGAAGATGCACTGACGATAAGAGAGCAGTGAGGAGGCAATCACATTAGCCCATGTGAGCTGGTGAAGATGAAGCCAGAACTCCATTAGGCTGTAGGGATGGAAAAAAAGAGTCTGAGCCCAGAGATGTTTTAGAAATGAAATTGGCAAAGTTTGGTATTCTCAGAACTGACTTTCTACTAGATGGTAAATGGAGACTTAGAAATAAAGTGATGCATAGTCCTGCCTGTGTTGGTAGGTAGGAAGTTCACTGAGGAGGCTTCTCCTTTGTCGAGCTATCCCACCAGTGCCCCTCGGCCTTCCTAATCTCCTGAGACCAGGCAGCACATACCTCCTGTGATCACAGCCCTGCCTTTATTTCCAGTGGGTGGATGAATGAATCATTCCTGGGGGCTCTTCTTCCCTCCCAACTAAGAGACGAAGCCTTTACTCTTGGCTGCGTTTTCTTTGAATCCTGCACTTCACACAGACCTGTGGTTTTGAAGCTCAGCAGATGGACAGGAGTGTTTGCTCAAACAAGGATGCACTTGGGCATACCTGGTACAGGATATATTTCTCCTTAAACACCCTGGGCAGCCTTGTCTCCAGGCAGAAGTGAGGGTGGGTAGGAGACTTAGCCTTGCAGCAAAAAAACTCCAGTAAGATGTTAGACATCACGTGAAAATTTCTGGCAAGAGCAGAGAAGGCAGCCTGTTCTTTTCCTAGACCCTAGAAGACTCCACAAGCCGTCTGAAATGAAGAAATGCTGCCTACAGTCTGTAATGGCAGAAATGAAGACCTGTTGGCTAGAGGGTTGAAACATGTTTGGATTTCCCGCTTGTGGGTGTAGAGGGGAAACACCAGAGTAACAAAGCTGAGGTCGTGAAAGCCTTCTGGTCCTGCTGAGCTCGGGTGTGGGTTATTCAAAACCTCACTTAGTCCTTTGGTCAGTTTAGTACTGAGGTTCTCAACTTGGGGCCGTTTGCCCCCACTTAGGGGACAGTTGACAATATCTGGAAACATTTATGGTTGTCACAATTGGGAGAGTGCTATTGGCATCTAGTAGATAGAGTCCAGGGATGCTTCTAAACATCCTACAATGCACAGGGCAGTCCCCAACAACAAAGAATTATCTGGCCCTAAATGTCAGCAGTGCTGAAGTTGAGAAATCCTGGTTAAGTAGGAACAAGAGAGATGGTATGAATTAATGATATGTCCAAGTTAGAGATGTGTACAGTATGTCCTGAGCACTGGACCAGGCTCTGTGAATAACTGGCCTCCCCAAATCCTTTACTCTGTCCCTGGGGTCTCTTCCAGGTACTGTTTGGCTTCCTTGATGCTGAGGATGGGAGTGAGGACTCAACACCCTAAGCTCACCCCCCAGAATTCTGGCCACAAGCAATACTGCTCATCCTAATATCTTGCCTCTCAAACCCCAAGTCTAACTTTTATAAGCATTCACTACCATTTGGCAAGGTTCCCACATCTTGTACCAACCCACAAAAGTACTGACACCAGCTTTGATTCTGGTGATGCATTCGCTTGGTCCAGACGGAAGCATGGCAGATGAGGTCAGCCATGGAAGGAGGGAGGAGGCTGGATTTTTGAAATTCTGGGAGTGGATAAATATTTGATATGACTTCGCTTGAGCTGGGCATTCTATATGTGACAGTCCAAACAGACTACTTGGATTCTCCACTCCCAGGACAGTGTTCTTCTGAAGCAGTCCAGAGAAAAGGTGAAATTGAAATAAATTAGCATTAAATACTATCTACATCTTTCAAGGTACATAAAGGCATAGGCATACTATATAGAGATGTTGAGAATTTTTTTAAAGACTGATTCCAGATGGAATAAGTTTTTTTAAAAATGTTTGTTGATATTGGCAGCATTCTTTTCCGTCCCAAGAGATAGAGAATAAACATCACAAAGAATAAATATTGGCTGTAAATTGTCACCCATAAAGGATGTCAATGCCTGTCTTCTGTTTCCATGAACGAATTTTACAGAAAGACGTATTTTTTGTGTCTTGAGTGTGTTTCTCAGAAATGGTCTCAGTAGGACAGAATCCAGATTGACAGTGGCAAATGGGATTTGCATGGAGGCAACATCTCCAGCCAACAATTCCAAGAGGGTTCTCATCCTCATCATTCTTAATCCCCCTTGGCACGAGCTACCTCATGTCTCTCACTTCCCTCCCTTAACATTGTGCTCCCAATGCTCCTCCTTTGGCTGTTTTGACTGTTTCTGTGCTGGCTTGTTCTCTGGGACTCCTCCCCACCTCCACTCAACTCCTTTCTCTCTGTTATGGCAATTTCATTAATTCCCAAGGCCTCAACCAACTGAGCCTACAGATAACTCCTAAATCCATATCTCCAGCCTCAGTCTCTCCCTGAGCCATAGACCTGCTGGCCAAGGAGATGAAAACACATTTATAAGGCTAAATTCATCTCCTCCCAATATATTTATTCTAATTCTAGCAAAGGGGCCATTCCCCATCATCCAGTGTGAAAAATGCAAAGTGACGTTTGACTTTCCCCCATAGATTAGGAAACAATCTCGGAGTCGCTTAAAATGTGTCCCTTTGTTGTACCGGAGGTTACTGGATCCTTCATGCAATCAGTGCTGCCATTATGAGTAGAAGTTGTCATCTTCGTAGTTGACATTAACTCTGTTGTCATTATTACTTTAATATGATTTTGAGCAGCAACTTCCTACTCCTCTCTGGGAGCTTAAGGTTGTCAGCAATTGTGGAAATAGCACCTTCCTTCAAATCTAGTTTTCACAGATTAAACAAGCTCTCTAACTCTGCCTAAATGGCAATAAGTAAGCTATGTGATATCACAGTTGTGGAATCCCAGTGAATTGTATGCACCTAACATAACTATTATGAAGACGAAATAGGGTAACGTATTAGACAGTGACCCAGAGGGTGGACAGGGCAGGCTTCTCTGGGGAGGTAACATAGGAGTTGGTGTCTGAATGATGAGCACAACCTCCCTTCCCCATACCTCCAGAGCAGAATTTCAGGCCCTGAGACCATCAGAGACTGGGTGACCACTAGATGAGGAAGGTGTGCAGGGGGTTTTGACCTTCATTCGGGACCACGTGGGCAGCTTTGGGGATCTTGCTCTCCTAAGTTTCTGAGATTCCTATGGTCATTCCTATGCCTTCACCGAGACCTGAGTCATGCAAAGATTCATGAACCAGAAGCTGCAGTTCAGTTTTCGCCTCCTCCTTTCCATGCGTTCGCTGCCCCATTACTCAGTCAAAGACTCCCCAGCTCTTTGCTTTGATCCATTAATGGCCTAATTGACCCCATAGCATTCCAATGACTGAATTGTTCACACACAGGAAATTCACTGACCATTTCACTACACTGGAGATGGAAGAAAAACCCGGGATATTCCTCAATATCGTTTTCATTCCCAAAGCTACAGAAAACCCCAAAAAGCTGCCTTTCAAATCCTTGATTTAAAGTGGCAGGGACTGAAGGCATGATCAGGTGGAGTCCTCAGCGTCCTCAGATGGAAACCGGGGAGCCGAAGCTGACTGACAGGCACCCCCAATGCAAGCTTTGTGAAGTCTGTGCAAAAGGTAAATTCCAGGGAGATGGACAGGACCTTCAGAGTGGGTGGCTTCATGTCTTCTAAGCATGACCCGCCACAACATCTTTTTTCCTCCACTTTGTTCTGAAAATGTCTGATCCACTTAATGCCTCCCCAACTTCGCTGTATTAAGGGGGGAATGAGACATGAAAACCCCAGCTTTAACGGCTGCTTGTCTCTCAGCCTGAAATCACAGGAGTGTGGCCTGTGACCGGACATCCTGAGAAGAGCTCACTTTGCCCCAGTGTGTGCTTGCATTTTGTTCCTGTGTGTCTTTGGTAACACGGTCTATTCATCTTTGCAACATGGCTTAAAGGCAGAAAACAAAGAATAGGAGAAATCAGCCTCTCCTGGGGGCAGAGACAGGCAGATGGAGATTGCTCATTCGGCCAATCAGGACCTGGCCTGCATCTTCATCATGATGGAATCGCTAGCAAAGTAACCACAACAGTAGCAAATGTGGTGACCGCAGAGCCCACATACGCAGCTCGTGTTGCGTCCTGTGTGCCCCGGGCTTGGCTTTTTATGTGCATCACTCCCATTTAAATTCTCAAACACTCTCTGAAGTAGTTGTCATGGTCCCTGTTTTACTGATGAGAAAATTGAGGTACGGCAAGATGTAGCCAGGTTTTAAATATTGGAGAAGTGAGCCTAGGGTTAGTGGAACAGGATGAAATCCGTGTAATGATGCCACGTTTTAGCTGTTTTCCTGATTCTTGGGCTTGCATTAATACTGCTTCAGTGACTTTGTGTGGCAATCTCGATGACTGTAGTGTCAACATATTACCTTGAAAACAAGGATGAGATTTTTCCAGGATGAAGTAGTAGGGTGTAGGGAAGCAATGGACTGCCCCGCTTCCCCTAACCCAAGGAACGAACACACACACACACACACACACACACACACACCCCTATTTGTGTGTCCTAGGTCACATAACTACTCAAGACTAAACCAGAACTTCCATCTTAGATCCGACCTCTGTAAACTGCACCACCCAATATATCTTATTAAACATCTACTTTGTGCCATGCCCTGTGATGGGTACAGGAAGCTCCAGATAGCTTAAGGTTCCTAAGGAGAAGCTGAGTTTTCAGGTTGACCTTGTACTCATATTCAATGTTGATAGGAGTCTTTGTTTTTAGACTTAGCCTAATATACACACTCATTCACTCAGCTCTCTTTGTTTCTCTCTTTTTCTCTTTTGGCATTACATAATTTCTTTTTATATAGTCAGATTTATTCATCTTTCTCTTAATATTTCTGGATTTTGAGTAAAGAAATAGAAAAACTTCAGATGCCCCAAGTTTATAAAGGAATGTACGTGTATTTTCTTCTAGGATTTCAGTGGATTAATTTGTGTGTTCGATTTTTGATTGATTTGCTGTTGGTATATGATGTGCAACATGATGCATTTCTAGAAAAGTCATCTTTGAGATGCCACTTTTAATATCTACTATATCCCTGTGCCATTTGGATCTATTTCTGGACTTTCTGATGTTTCGTTGGTCAGTTGGTCTGTTGATATGACAATTGATTATTAAGGTTTTAATTATAAAAGAGACTAATTTTAGGGGCTGGCCCCGTGGCCGAGTGGTTAAGTTTGCGCGCTCCGCTGCAGGCGGCCCAGTGTTTCGTTGGTTCGAATCCTGGGCGCGGACATGGCACTGCTCGTCAAGCCACGCTGAGGCAGCATCCCACATACCACAACTAGAAGG
This sequence comes from Equus asinus, assembly GCF_041296235.1. Classification (NCBI taxonomy): domain Eukaryota; kingdom Metazoa; phylum Chordata; class Mammalia; order Perissodactyla; family Equidae; genus Equus; species Equus asinus. Next base: position 33,357,899 of record NC_091804.1, on the reverse strand, counting down.
ACCCACAACGAAGAATATACAACTGTGTACCGGGGGGCTTTGGGGAGAAAAAGGAAAAAATAAAATCTTTAAAAAAAAAAAAAAAAAAAAGAGACTAATTTTAAAAGTTGGGGAGGCTTTTCCATGGCTTTTTTCTATCTATTCTTGCTACTCTGTTTTCTCTAAGCTCCTTAGAATGAATTAAAAGCTCTGTCTCCATCTAATTGACATTGACTCATTCTCAAGACTCAATTAAAAAATCCTCTCGTCTGGGGAGACTTCCCTGACGTCCTCAGGCTGAGGTTCCCCAACCCCGGTTTGTTCCCAGAGTGCTCCTCAGGCCCCTCTGTCACCTGCTCATATGGTGCCGGCTTGTGATTGGATACTTTTCTCCCTCCCTCACGGGGCCACACCCCCCTTGAGTGCAGCACGGATTCAGCCTCACTGTTGCATCATTTAGGAGCAAGCACACTGCCTGGCACATGGTAGGCACTTGCTCCAAGTATCTATTGCTGCATAATCAACTACCTGAAACTTAAGGGCATAAGATGACAATGCTTTATTTTTTATTATCTCTCGTTGTTTTGGTGAACTGACTGGGCTCACCTAGGTGGTTCTACTTTGGGGCTCCTTCCACTTTTGAGGTTTCTCATGTGATGGCTCCAGACAGTAGGTGGAGCTGGAGCCTGGTTTAAGGCTTCTTCACTCGAGTCTGGTTGTTCGTGCTGGCTGTCCACTGGAGGCCTCAGCTGGCTGTTGGCTGCAACACCTGCTGATGGCCTCTTCATGTGGCCTGGGCTTCCTCACAGCATGGTGGCTGGGCTCCAAGAGTGAGAGCCTGGCGGAAGCTGCATCACCTTTCATGACTTAGCTTCAGAAGTAACATCAAGACACGTCTGCCATACTGTCTTGATTGAGGCTGTCTCAAAGGTCCACCCACTTTTCAGAGAAGAGAACATAAATGCCACCTCTTGATGGAGGGGGACAAAGTCACCTTGTAGAACATGGGGGATAAGCGGTATGGTAATGGCCACCTTTGGAAAACATAATCTGCCAGAGTGCTCAATACATATTTGTCAAATATTTGTAAAAGCACAATTCAAGATCACCAGGATGGTTATATTCTGGGGTCAGACTTGAACCAGGACTTCCAACCGACCAGCAAGAGAACAGATGCCTGAGGTGAGCGTGCTCCCTACCCCCACTGGGTCGGGCGTGAAGCTGAGCTGCTCGGCTCCTGGGAAGTTCTCCCATCTAGGGAGCAGTTTCAGGAGCTGCGTGAGGATGTGTGCAGTCACAACTGTAAAGCATTTTGAGTTCTTGATCGTAAACATCCTCTCTCCCATTCAAAGGAGCTGGTTCTTAGGGTTTGTTTTCCTTCTCTACTTTCTGAAATAAGTGCTTTGAAGAAGATGGATGTAGGAGAAATGACACATTAAGTATTTCTGCTGAAATGTAGGGTTTCTGCTCAAATGGAAGGTGCTGTGTTTATGACTGGCACACAAATTGAAGAATTGAACTCGCTTTTTGAACAATTGAGTTTATCATTTTTGCTCTCAGAGGTGCTGTTCACTAACGAAGAAAGCTAGAAGAATGGAGGAAGCTGTGCTCTTTGATTCTGCCAGGTGAAGATAACGCAGGCAATGCACGAGAAATGCAAGAGATTAAATGAGAGAAGTCTCCCACCCCAGCGAGGATCCTGCTGGGTCTTGTCCAGTATGATGGATGGTGAGAGGCCTGGTATTGGGGGTGGATGTCACTGCTGCTCGTGTCTCAATGACAGCATTTAACTGTCCAATACAGGTTTCTGCCCTGTGAGGTGACCCATTCTCAGGAAGGCAGCCTACATTAGGCTGACTGTCCTTAATGAATGTGGCAATTATCGTAGAATGTAGATTCTGGAGCCAGACATTCTGGGCTGACATCCCTGTTCTGTCATTTGCTAGCCCTGCAGCCTGGAGCACGTTACTTCACTTCTCGGTACCTCGGTTTTCCCATCTCAATAAGAGGGATAATTACAGTACCTCCTTTTAGATATTATTGTGAGGATTTAAATAAAACGTTTAGAACTGGGCCTGCACATAATAAGCACCTAGTAAATGTGAGTTATTTTTACTGTTGCTGTTACTGTTGTTTTCATTGTCATTATTCCTCGTGGCTGAACCATGGGATGGGTCAAGGCATTCTGGGAGCATGTCACTCGCTCCTGAGGACCAAGCTAAGTGAGCGGTCACCACCAGCAGGGGCCTGGAAGGTTCTGTTTGTTAAAATGAGTTAAGTCTCTGGCAGTGGGCCACAAGGGGTCGTTTCCGGCATAGGTTAAATGAGTGATGGTATAGCCATTTCTACTCAGCTGTAGAAATGAATAAGGAACAATTTTCAAATAAATTGTTGGGAGAAAGGCAAGGTGGGAACAGGATGTAGAGTATGCTCTCTTTTGTGTATGAAAACATGGAAATAAAAATATAAATGTGAATGCCAAAGGATGTATGAGATACTGATAAAAGTAGTTATTATTACCTAGAGGTTGCCAAGGAGGGTCTTCTTAACAAGGAGGAGAGCTCAATCCAGGGACCAGACTTAGAAGTGTGAATATCGGGTCTTCGATAGCTTCTCCCCAGACTGGGCAGCCGTGGCTCTTCATTCCTGCCGAAACATCTCAAGGTCACATCCTTGTCTGAGTGTGGTGCTGGTGGGGAAAGGGGCCAAGTGGAGGGGTTCCACCTTTGGGAGCCAGGTGAGTCCTGACCTACTAGAAGCAATTTCCTTGCGGTCTCTTTCCCACAGCAGGATGGAAATGTGCTTCGCAAACCTGACCATAAACCCTGCTTATTAGTTTGAACTGGAATCAAAATGGTTTTGCAAGAAGCCCAAAGCAGTGAAAAGTGATTGAGCTAAACATCCATACACCGTAAATGTTCCCTCTGGGGAGAAGAGGCTTGTGCGTGGTAGGGGTGCGGCTGCCAAAGGTCTGAAGCAAACTGCTTCCAAAATGTATTGTGCATTTACAATGCCGTTTAGGAGCGCTTAGGTTTTTATTTGACAGATACATATTTCATGAGAACAACCTTGAAAGTGTATTTAATCAGGATTTGCAGAGAATCACTGATAATCCCTTTATATTTCCTTATATTTCTGTGTTATAAATTTGTTTCACTGCACATACCACAAAAATTATTCAACAACTAAAAAGAGTGACAGTGCAACTGAACTGAATAAGAATACCAGCAAACACTGTATATGTGTTTAGTTGTATGTGTATGCATATGGGTTGTGTATATATATAAAATAAATTACAGATATCCTAAGAGTAAAACTTTAATTTAGTAGAGGAGGGGTAAATTATTCAACAAACTGTTTTGGGGCACTTGGCAGCTATTTGGGGAAAAATAATTAGATCCTGACTTCACACCAAACTCCCAAACAAACAACACCAAAAGCCTCCGGGGATTACTATTATGAAATAGGAAACACAAATATTAAAACTGAAGCCATAAAGCAATTAAACAATGTATGCATAAATATATGTAAAATCTTATCTGGAAATTATTTGTTTCATAGCTCCCTGCTTTAATTTCTTCATCTATATAATGAGATAATAATAGTGTCTATCTTATAGGATTGGTGTGGGGATTAAACGAGTAATTTATGTAGAGTCTTTAGAAAAGTGCCTGACATGTGGTAAGTACTATATAAGTGTTAATTATTATGATTGTTTCTAAACATGATATAAAATAGAGGCACTAAAATAAAATGATAGATGTGACTATATAAAGTTTTAGAATTTCTGAATGTCAAAAAATAGCATACCCAAAATAGAATGCAAATCACATTAACATTCAACCTAGACGACAGGAAAAGGGTGAATATCCTATATGTGTAGTTACTTTAAGTCAATAAGAATAAAGAGAGAGACTTCTCAAAGGAACGTGAACTGAGGCTTCAATAGGCCAATCGTAAAAGGAGGTATTCTTATTAATTCAATCTTTCGACAAATATTTTCACGCACCTATTGCCTGCTGGACTCTCCGGGATGCTGGGGTATAGCAGTGAGCAGCAGGAAGCCCCGGCTCTCGAACAACTCACATTTTAGTGGCCAGTTAACGTGAACAAGGAGCCTGGTTCACCAAGGATCAAAGAAGTGCAAAGTCAAATAAGAGTTAACCAATTTTTTTTTTTTACCAACTCAAATAGCAAATATTTTTGAGTGATTTTATCATATATCAGTGAGGATGCAAGGAAATTAGCACTCTTACACCTTTCTAATGGGAACGAAAACCAGTTCAGTGCCGTGTGTAGGGAATTTTGTCAGTAAGTGCTGAAAGATTTTAAAATGTGCAACTCCTGTAGCTCAACAATTTAGCTTACAGGAAGTTATTCTGAAGAATAATCAGAAATGCATAGAAAAATTCTATACAAGAATATGTTTCATTGATTGATTCATTTACAACTATGGGTTGATCACCACTGCATGCAGGGCACCATTCTAGGTCTTAGGGTTGCAGGAGTGATCAAAGCAGAGGAAGATCCTGATCTCAGGGAGTTTTTACTGGAGTGTGTGCATTTCTGAGGGGGAGAAGATGTGGTGCAGGCAGACAATAAATGTATTTTACACACATACACACAAAGAGCCAGAATATACATATATATATAATGTCTGATTGTGAAAGTACTAGGAAGAAAAACAAAACAGGCTAAGGAAGAGAGGGGTGTCTCCCAGTTCCCCAAGAGTGCTGATGTGGAGGGGGAAAAAAATCCCTATTTTTAGATAAGGTATCAGAGCAGACCTCTCTGATTAATTGATATTTGTGCAAAGACCTACATGAAGCAAAGGACCACACCATGCTGACATCTGGGGGAATAGCATCTTCACAGAGAGGACAGCAAGTGCAAATGTCCTGAGGTGGAAGGAGCATGTTTGCTGTGTTCAAGGAGGAATACGGAGGCCAGTGTGGCTGGAGCATAGTGGGCCAGAGGAAGATCAAAGATTAAATCAGAGAGGAGCAGAGAGCAAGATCACACAGAGATTTGTGGGCTGTTGTGAGGATTGTGAACATGTCAGGAAGACTGGCTGATACTTGAAACAATAGCTGTTTATAGTATCTCATGATTTTGTGGGTCAGGAATGTGGGCAGGGCTCAGCTGGGAGATTCTTCTGCTCCAGGTTGTATTGACATATGGCATTCAGCTGGAGGAAGAGCTGGTCTCTCTGCAGGGTCCAAGTTGGTTTCCCTTCGGCAGGGATGCTTGGAAAGCTGAGCTCAGCTGAAATGGTCAGCTGGAGCGCCTGCATATGAACTGTCCAGCATGTGGTCTCTGGATAGTCAGACTTCTTAAACGGCAACTGAGGGCTTCCAGAGAATGTTCCAAAAGGCAGGAAACAGAAGTGGGAAGTCTCTTGTAGAAATTGGCCCAGGGTCACTTCCACTGCATTCTAATGATCATGCCAGTCTGGTTTCAGCAGAAGGGGAATAGACCTTACCTGTCAATCGGAGAGAGAAAAGAGTCATAGGGCCAGGTTTATTTTAGTGCTATTTAAAATTGTGACAACATGGAAATAACTAAAATATCCAACCAAGAAAAGTGGCTAAATATATTTTATATATATTTACATTCGCATAATGGAATATTTGTCAACCGATAAAATTGTATTTTCAGAGAATAGTGACGGATGAGGGAAGATAATGCAGGGTGTACCTGTGTGTGTGTCTGTGCTTGTCTGTGCAGGGGTGCATGTGTATGTTTGTGCACCTGAAGAGCTCTCAGGCAGGGGAGGGTCAATGTTCAGTCATGACGGGGACCTGATGTGCCGCCAGCATCTTTCAGGAGTGATCGGGGAGTCTACGGGCCCTCTTGTGTGGCCATTTAGACAGAATCTCATGAACATGGGCCCCTTTAAAGTCTGCCCACTGACAGTTAATCAGGGACTGTGGAGAAAGTGGGCCATTGTTCAAATGACTCTGAGCAGACTAAATGCCAATGTCACGAGCCTAAACCAAGTGTATATTTGATTTTAAAAACACTTTTCCTGAAGCCCTATTAGGAGACTACCAAATCTCTAAGAAAATGTTTCCCTTGTCAAGATCAGGCGCAGAATCATCTCTGTGGATCTGTTGGTCAGGGGAAGTTGCAGATGGTCTTATCCTTCATTCATGCATATGGTCAACATGCCATGTTTAAAGGTCCTGGGGCAAGCTAAGGAAAGGGAAGCTCTATGTGCCACATACTCTACTAAGCCCCAGGCTGTAGAAATGAATGAGATGGGTTCTTTGTCCATGAAGAGTTTGCCACAGGACAAGTCTGTCATCTCTGTTTCCTGGCCTGGCCTAGGACCAGCACTTCATAGTAACTCTGTGAATATTTGGACTAATGAAGTGAATGAATGAATGAATGGGAGAACCATTTTGGAATGAATTTGGGAGGGTGGGGAGTCAAACGTGTAGCTCAAATCAAGATTTTGAAAATGAAGTCTGGAATGTTCCATAGGCTTCCCATTTATCTGTATGCCAGGTCTTTGAGCAAGCTAGCGTTCCTAACTCTACTGGCAAACCACTAAGGGGCAATCACAGACTGCCATGGTTGCCAGCATTTTGGGGATCTCTGTGCAAATTTTTAGAAGGCAACCCCTCTTGGTGAACAAATTGCAAAATGATGCCCCTCCTTGTGGACAAACCCAATCAATGAGGGGACGATGGCTCCCAGACTAATGTCAGCCTCCTTCACCCTCTTGACCTATAGCTTTATGCATTGCACAACCACAGGTGGCAGCCCAGGTGCCTTGGATCATTCTAGGTCATTTGTGTGACCTGCTCTCATCCTGTTTCTGCCCATGTGAACTCGGGACAATGTGGTCCAGCCTGTGAGTCTGTCTTTAACCTTGGGGTTCCATCTGGCTGACACTGGATTTGAGACTCATTTCTGGGAGTCTCCATCCCAAACCTTGCCTTTGGGACCAGCCTTCCACACCACGCCTGCAAGAGCCTCTGACACCCCAGCAAAGAGAGCCTGCAGACAGGACCAAGGCAGATGCCCCCCTGCTCCCTTTTCTCTGCAGAACAAACCAGAATCAGCTGCATTTATGGGGACCAGGGAGGGAGGGCTGGGCCGACACTCTCCCATAATTATGATCATCACTGAGCGCTTAGCAGGTAGCCCTGTGCTGGGTTCACTTGGGAGAATCAAAGCTAAGATCCTAGCCCTTTTGTTGTTTCCCTCTGCTGTTGTGCATTCATTTCAGTTATTCCTTTAGAGCAGAATTTAAGTTGTTTATTGATTTGGCTGTAAATTGCCCAGTAATGCTCCAGGCAGGAGCCCAGATGGCAGTAAGAATTCCACCACACCTAGCAGCGCCCCCACCCAAATCCCTGAGTTATTTCCAGCTACAGTGGCGATGTCTTAAGCATCTTTGCTTTTGCTTTTAGATTATCACTTTTTTTTTTCCGTTTAAAGGCAATGCAATTTACCCTCCCCAGGAGCACCTTTCATATTCTCATTTCAAGTTTGATTTCCTCCTCTAGCAAACTCCTTTGTTAAGGTTACATATTCATCCCTTCCGACTGAAGAATTGGGGATGGGGTGGTGATAAAACACAAGTTAATGACTTAGTACTGTTTCTTCGCCTGCAGCTTCAGACCTTTTTCTTCTGCAGTCACCAGTTGGAGGGACCTTCCAGTTCCAAGAATCTTTGTTGAGCACCTAGTAGGGCATCAGCACTGTTCTAGGGGGTTGGGATACATCTGTAAACAAAACAGACCAATCCCTGACTTCATGTCTTGTGAGAGAGACAGAAATTAGCCCATGGATATAGTACGTGAATAAACTTCATGGCATACTAAAGGTACTCCTGCAAGGGAAAATGTGGCAGAGTAAGGGAGATTGGGAATGCTTGTGGTGGAAGTGTTTCATAATTTTAAAGAGAGTGGCTAATCTCAGTGTCATTAAGGAGGCGATCTATTGAAAGACTTGAAGGAGGTGAGAAAGAATTAGATAAATGGATCTTGAAGCGTCAGGGAGAAGGGAAGACATCCTAGCAGAGGGACAGCCAGTGCAAAGGCCCTGAGGCAGGAGCATGTTTCCTGTGTTCAGAGAACAGCAAGGAGGCCAGGGGGCCTGGAGCTGAGTGTGGGGAGAGTGGGAGGAAAGGAAGGCAAGAAGGTAACTGGAGACTGAATCTCTCAAGGCCCCAAAGGCCATTGTAAGGCTGGAGGCTTTTGCTCTGCAAGAAATGGGGAGTGTTGAAGGGTTATGAACAGAAGAATAAGATGGTTTGCTTGCATGTGAAGAGAATCACTCTGGCCATGGAGTCATGGCAGGCCGTTACCAATGGAGGCTAGAGAAGATGGTCATACTGCAAAGGGAGAGCTGGTGGAAGCGACTGGATTTCAGACATATTTTGAAGATCCAGCCAACAGATTTGCTGGCGGATCAGTGGTGGAAGTGAGAAAAAGAAAGGATAAAGACCGAAGAGAGAAAGAGGGGAGTTAGGCCTGGGCTACGGGAAAGAATCGAATTGCTGCCAACTTAGTGGGGAAGAGCGTGGACAGAGCAGGTTTATGGGGGAGAGCAGCAGTTCAGTTTTGGGTGCATTAAGTTTGACATATCCACTGCATGTCTATTAGACAAAGTGAGAAGGTGGAAAAGATAGCTTAATTGAAATCCTTTCTCCACCACTGGTTAGCTCTGTGGCCTTCAGAAAAGTACTAACATCCCTGGGTCTCGGATTTTATACCCCTACAATATAGACAGTTCGCTCCATATATCCTGCAGTGGAGACTGAGATGAGGATGAAATAATAGGGTGGATGTGTCCTGGAAGCAAAGTAAGCTATGGAGGTGAGTCCCTGCTTATTAGGTTCCCAGAAAGGCCAGAGATCGATTCCAATCTCAGCTCACAGACTCTCCAGCAATTCGCGTCTCCCACTCCTCAGTTCCCCCGTCTCTAAAATGAGAGTTGACATGAGTAACCTTTCATCTCGGTTTTGGCATTAAGCCTGTATGAGTGTGAGGACCTCAGGGTTGGAGGGGCTCTACCTTTCACCTTGCAAGTATCCTGCCTCATACTGGGAATCCACACGTGTGTGCATGCACGTACACAACACACAAACACACGCAGAGCCCAGCGCAGCTCTTCAGATTTTCTTGTGTTTGGACAGATCCCGTCTCCGTGGGCCCACCAGTGACTGCACCTGGCCAAACCCTCGTTAATTTGAGGCACACACATCTCTATGTTGTTGATCTCCTTCCTCTCTGGCCCGTAGTCTGGCAGCCCTGGCCCTGCCTGGTGGCCACACCAGACAGAGACAGCAGTCCAGGCAGCCGCTGTTAGCCCAGTGTAACCAGCATCATTGCCAAGGGAATGAACTGCCCGCTTCTTTGCAGCAGTTCCAAAAAGAGAGGAGGTAAACATCACGAATCTGGAACACCATTCTATTTACACTGAAAGGCATCAGGTCAGGAAAGGAACAACAGGTTTGCATTACTTCTGATGTCCTCAGACCTGCATGCTGGCTCTCCCTCCGTGTCCCCTCTGCCCTTCCCTTGGGGTGCCTGCACCACCTCCTGGCTGTCTCTCTAGGCTGCGTCCTTCCATACATCGCATTAGGCTTGTTCATTCACCTCTTCTTGGGAGGGGACTGTGACGGGCACCTACATGTTCATTTTTCGGCAATGAATTACTTTAAAGCTCGTTGATTTCCTTGCAAACCACATTATGTTTCTGTGATTCAATTTTGCAAAGAGCCCAATGTTTCTTTTCTATTCTAACAACCGATGGTGTTAAACTGACCTATCCAGCTTTATTTTTTTAACCATCTCTATATTGGTCCTATTCTTGGTGCTGGCCTGTTTTTCTTCTGACTATTAAATCTACTCATTTCTAAAATACTACTTGACCTGAACATTCTAGTATACTTTATTGTCAGTTTTATTCTTCCTCATTTTCCTCCCTGGCACTGTCCCTGACCATCCATTTATCATAGCATTTACCGCACTCTGTTGAAATGGCATGTCTTCCCCACCAGATGGTAAGGCAAGAATTGGGTATCAGCCATTGCTGTAGGTGCAACAGTCAGTTGAGGGGCGGAAACCCATAAGAGCTCAGGGAACATTTGTAGAATGAACAAATTGATGAAGGAATTAATAAATTAATAACCATACAGAGGAAAAGGTGATCGTGAATTCCCTTATGCTCCTACCCAGGAAAATATGTAAACATGTTATGTTGCCTTTGTGTCCCTCCAAACTTTAGTCCATCTTATAAAGCACAGAAAGTTATAGAAGGCAGGTTATTTTCCAGACCAATATATCTCTTGGGTCAGAAAGCAAGTTCCAGAGCATACTAGGAGGGCATATAGCCATACCAAGCATGAAGAGCCATGGAACCCATTCCATAGAATCTTCGGGTCTCTGGGCAAGGATGGCCAATTGGATATTCTCTGACTTTCTCCTATCTTGAGAGAGTTAAATGACTGACTCACTGAGGCACCCAGTCAGTCAGCGGTTGTTTACTGAGCTCTGGCTTCAGGTCAGGCACTGTGCTGCGAGGCACGGCTGCATTGCTGAGCACGAACAGAACCCCCTTCCAGATTCAGCAGACAAATAAACAGAAGGTCCAGAGGATGCACTCGAGGCCGACTCAGGACCTAGGGAAGGCTGCTCAGAGGAAGTGATGTCTAAAGTGGGATGGGTCAAAGCAAGAAGAGAAAGGGGTCCTGTGTGATGAAGAGACACGTGGGTCCCCGCTGGGTGATCTAGGGGCAAAGGCCCAGGAGGGAGAGATCACCTAGTGCCCCCAAAGGCGCTTACACTGGCTGGGTTGTGGTGTGTGAAGGGTGGAGGGCTGAATAGGAGCCGTTGTCTCGAGAGATTGGTTGGCCAGTCAAGAGTGTAGATCTTGTTGTGAACACAACAGGGAGCCTCTGAAGACATTCAAGCGAGAGGTGACACGATCAGAAGCGCATCTCAGGATGCTTCCTCTGGCTGCTGAGTGGAGGACTGTAGGGATGAAAGTGAAATCCAAATGTCCACAGGGGCAGCTGTGCAGTCGTCTCCAGGCAGGAAGGATTGTGTCTGAGCCAGTGGGGCGGACAAGGGGGCTAGAGACAAGTGGGCAGATTCAAGAGATTTTTAGAAGGTAAAATTGACAGGCCTTGGCGATTTGTTAGGTCAGGGATTGGAAAACAATAACCTGTAGACCAAATCTGGCCTCGTGCCTGGTTTTATAAAGTTTTATGGGAACCCATTCACGCTACAATGGCAGAGGAGAGTAGTTGCTACAGAGACCTTATGGCCTGCGAAATCTCAAATGTTTACTCTCTGGTCTTTTACAGTACATATTTGTCAACCTCTGAGTTAGATGCAAAGCACTGGGGGAGGAGGGGAAGGATTTCAGGGCGACACCCGGGTTTTGTATGTCGGTGCCTGCTGTTGAGATGGAAACCCAGGAGGTGGAAAAGGGCCTTAGTCCTTTCAGCCACGCTTCAGCCTTGCTGCTTAGCTGGGTCCTGACTCTTTGCCTGGCTCTTCCCAGCCTCCTCCCCAGGGAAAATTGGCCCTGTCCTCCCTTCTCTATCTAGTGGGAACTCTGCTGGGTTTTGATGGTTCTTTCAAAGCCATGACCTTGGCTTTACCTGACCACAGGATTACCTGCTGCCCCCATCCACCTTGACCCAAGGACTGGCCTTCTGGTCAATGCCCACCTTCCTGGGTCTTTCCATGCACATGTAACCGCCATCTGGGACCAGAACTGGATCCAATCACTTTCCCAGCCCTAGGCCAGGCAGTCCCTATTTCCCAACTTCCCCTAAGTCCACCCCCGCTGTGTGGCTGAACTTCCAGCAGCCTGTCTGTCCAGCTGAGCCTGCACCAGTGGATCAGGAAGCCCTGGGGCCGACACTGTCCTCTGTTGTCTCTCCTCTCCCTCCCTCTGCTCCAGCAATGGTAACCTGCAGGAACATGGGCTGTGACTGTCTTTCTCTGAGGCCAGGGAACAATCCACGCTGTCTCTTTCTAAGCAGGTCACCTTTGGTGGGTGTGTAAATCCACTTTTCTACTTGTCAAAGTGACATTTTCATGATGCCCAAAGTTATTAAGTGGCATCTTTGGGCACCCACTTTTTAACCAAAGTGGAGTGGGCTGGAAAATGTCAATAGCGATAATGTACACTTCTGTCCCCAATACCCTTTTGATTGAACACATGATGGGAACAGTGCAAACTGCGGAGCCCTTTGCAGGGAATTGCCAGTTAAAGAATTTGTTCAGACTTATGGGTTTTTAACCGTAAACCCTGAGTGTCTTAAATAAAATACCGGCTGCCACAGCCCTCCAACTGACTGGAGAATGTCAGAGGCTCCAAGATGCTCTGGCTGGCTCTGCAGCCCCCAGCTGCAGGCCCAAGTCTTCCCTGACTTTGCACCAAATGGCCCTCAGTCAGAGGGCTGGGAAGAGTTGGCACTACTCTGAGACCAGCCTGCTGATCATGGGGTTGTTTTGCCCCAAGCAGGAGGGCCTGCTCTGATATGTGTGTGGAGGTTTGAATGGAAGGAAGGAAGCAAGGTCTGCTGAAGTCAGAACTCGGATCATGGGGTAGTCATTCCAATAAATGCCCCCAACTCCATACCTGGGCTACAGACTAGACTTTCTCCCAGAGTCTGAGTCTGACAGACGCTGGCTTCACTTCTACCACAAGGCTGTCGAAAGCTACGTCTTTGTTGAGACCCCTCTCTGGGCCCCACAGCTTTTGTTCTTCCAGAAAAGCCCTTCCTGCCAGAGAAGGATATTTCATCCAGAATTTCATGGGCAGCACAGCTTGGCAGGCGGGGGGGCAGTGCTCATTCCACTGGTGAAAAGCACCCCGAACTGCCAGGATGCTTGCCTGGCCCAGGACAGGGTGGGCTTGTCCTGCCCGTGTCATCCCTCTCATCTTCCCACCTTGCGTCCCTGCTGCCACTCCTTAGCTAGAAGCTTCCTCTCCTTTCCAGTGTAAACAGCCCCCATTCAGTGACCTTGTGGCCCAGAGGCCCATCTGTCTCCTCCTTCTGGATGAGTTTCATCTGTGAGGACAGCATCTTGTTTCTGCTGTCCCATTTTCTTGTGGTTGCCTTGCTCAGCATACCTCCTGCACCTTGTTGCCCAGCTCCTATGACATTAATTAATTGTTAGTTAACTAATGCATTCTTGAATTTGACAAGCACTGGTCGAGCAAAGATGCTGGTCGCTGGAGAGATGCCAGCCAACAAGTTAGATGTGGACCCTGCCCCATGGAATATATAGTCTAATGAAGGAGACAGACATTTAAAAAAGGCTAGTTACAGATTTTGCTTACATAAAAAACTAATCTCTGCTGTTAGAGGTCTATGTAGACACTACCTTTGCGGGGGCTGGAGACTGGAAGGAGCATGGGGTGGGGGCTTCTGGGATGCCCTCAAATGCAAAGAACGTTCTATCTCTTGACCTAGGAGCTGTTTACACAAGTGTGTTTAGTTTGTGAAAATTTATAGAGATTACATTAGGTCCATATTTCTGTATGGATATTAAACTTTGATTAAAAGTTAACAACTAATTAAAAAAGTTAATTAATTGTGGTGAGTGCTATGAAGGAGGAGAGCAGGGTATGAGTAGTGGACCTTGCCTGGGTGTCAAGGGGCGCTTTCCTGAGAAAGGGGCATTTTATATGAGCTCTGAAGGACAAGGAGTTATCTAGGATCAAAGGGGAAAGTGGGGAGAACATTCTAGCAAAGGAGCCAGCACGTGCAAAAAAGCCCTGAGGTCGGCAGGAGTGTGGCCTGTGAGCAGAACCCGGGGAAGACCCATGGGGCGAGGGGTGCCCGTGGGATGTGAGGCTGGAGGGCAGCCAAAGAGGCGGGGTTTGGGGGGCCAGGGTAGGGATTGCTCTCATTAAGCTAAGAACAATGGGAACTCATTGAAGGGTGTAAGCAGGAGGGCAATTCGTGTTCTGATGAGATCCCTCCAGCTCAGGTGTGGAGGACAGGCTGTGGCTGCCAGGAAGCGAAGCAGGGAGACCTGTGAAGGGGCCTTGGGCATTCTTCTTCAGAGGGGAGGGGAGGGGACTCGAGAAGAAGGGAGAAGATGGGAGAGGGGAGGAAAGCAGGGAGATGAGGGGAACGCAGCCTGAGCAAGGATGTTGGCAGCTGAGATAGAAAGAAGCAGGCAACCTTCCCAAGCTCGTGGTCCTCTTCCAGAGCATCTACAACAATGCCCTGCAGCCCTCTTCGAAAGCAGTTTGAGCATCCATCAAGAGCTCTCAAAACCATCACTCCCTTTCACCTAGTAATTCCACTTCTGGAAATCTGTCCTAATAGAAATCTGAGTTATATAAACAGATTCATTTACGAGGACATTTGTGTTATTTTTGTATTGCTGCTATAACAAATTACCGCAAATGTAGTGGCTTAAAAGAACACAGATTTATCACCTTGCAGTTCTGGAGATCAGAAGTCTGAAATGGATCTGACCTGGCTAAAATCCAGGTGTCAGCAGGGAAGCGGTCCTTCTGGTGGCCCTGAGGAAGAATGCATTTCCTTGCCTTTTCCAGCGTCTGGAGGCCTCCTGCATTCCTTGACTTGTGGCCTCTTTCTCCATCTTCAACCTCCTCCCTCCCCTTCTCTCCCTCTGCGCCTGCGCCTCCTTCTCCTCTTCCCCTCCCTTTATTTCTCTCCCCGTCTCTCCTAACGCAGTCTTTCACTTATAAAGACCTTGGTAATCACATTGGGGCCACCTGGATAATCCAGGCTCATCTCCCCATCTCAAAACCCTTAACTTAATCCCTAATTAAATTAATCAGTTAATTTAATCTGCAAAATCCCTTTGGGAATGTAAGATAACATATTCACAGATTCTGGGAATTAGAACATGGATGTGGACTTTTATGGGGAAGGCATTGTTCTTTTTATCACAATAGTCGTCATAGAAGTGCTATAATGATGAAGAGTTAGAACAAGCTAAGTTCCCCATAGAAGAAAATGGTTAAATAATCTCTTCCTCCTCATCACGTCTGCCACCATTGAAACGTTCATGAAGAACTGCTTCTAACACGGACCCTGCTGATGCTCTCATGTTCGGTAGAAAACTGTGCAGCATTGAAAAAGTATTGTGCTTTTCATAACGTGTAAAAAAAGATGAGCAATTGTGAACACATAGGATTGCAAGGAAATGATGGTTCACATTTGTTATACCTGGTAGTTGAATCATGTGCATTTATTTGTTAATTTCCAACTTTCTGCCTTTCCCTAATTTTTCTGTAATAAATGCTGTTTTTTTTTTTTTAAATCGATCAACAGTGACACAAAGAAAGAAAAGAAGGAAGGGAAGGAGGGGAGAAGGAAGGAGGGAGGGAAAGAGCACGTAAGACCTCAGTGGCTCCAAGCAAGAATGTCTGAGCAGTACATACAAATGGACATCTTTAGAACTGTGCATCATTAGTATAGAGCAACTCAGTTCCATTGATGTTCATTTATACATGCAGTTAAAGCTGCTTATTAGCAACCCACAAGGTCACTTGGTTTGTAAGGGAAGTGAAACTTTGTGTTTTTGAACTAAAATTAGTTCATTAGTAGAGCTTTCTGAGGATCTAATTCATTATTCTGCTAAAGTCTTGGCTTCCTTGCCAATGCCAGCACTCAGACACCTTAAAAAGGTACCAGTGGATATACACGCTGACAAATAGTGGGAATCTCCACAATTTTCAAAAAGGGCATTTTGTTATACATCTTAAGTGTGGTCTTGTATGAGTTGTAATTTTCATTAACTCTTTTTCTTGCGTTAATCTATTTACAGAATAACTGTTAGGTTTTACTTTTGTTCTTGTGTAATTGCTGCATTGTTACAATTTGGATCATTCTGTCCACGTCTGATTTTAATATATCATCAAGTTCCTGGTCAGTTAGAAAGTGAGACGACAAGGGGTCGATAACCTGTGGGGTCTGTAGCTTTCCTGTTCAAGTTAGCTGCAGGCAGAAAAGTTCCGGAAACCCCGAGAGAGGTGCCAACTCAGGTAGGAGGAGGTGCAGAGTAAGATGACAAATAATGTGAATTTCCTTGGAAAGTCTTTGGCGACATTTCCTGAAAACATCTAAATGTAGGAGTAAATGGCTTATTAATTACGAGCCTCTCACCTTGCTAATTAAGCAATAAAGGCTCATCAGGCAGTGCATTTGTGGGCGATTAGAGCTGTGTTTGGTGGAGTCAGAAACTTGCAGGTGAAGATTAAGTGGTTTCCACCACCTGAGAGATGCATTAATCACCTGGAGCTCCCCTACCTGGTGGATTTGGTCGCTTATTCGGAATGGCGTTTACACATTAAAGTGAGGAATATCTGTGCATGCTGAGACAGCTCTGGAGGCAGGGATAGTCACTCAGCAAGGACAAGCAAGGTTTCCAGGTGTAATATCCTGACTCAGTACAGCATCTGCCCAAATGTCATCTCTGTGCTACTTTCCAGAGGTGCAGATGGGAGAGATGCCCCAGACACTGACGACATACCCTGGATGTCCTCTCAGATGTAAATGAGGCTTCCAAAGGATGAAGGGAGACAATGTGAGGTGGTGAAAGCACATCAGTTTTAGAAACAGACAGCTCTGAATTTACGTACTAGCTTCCACTCTTAGTGGGAAATGTTACCTAATCCTGCAAACTAATCTTGCTGATCCTCAGTTTCTTCTTTTGCAACATGGGCATATTAATTTGCATCTGTCAGCTGTTAGTATGTAAGAAATCAAGCACAAAATGTCAGTGGCATACGACAGCCAGCGTTTATTTACCTCATGTGTGTGCAGGTTGGATGATCCCAGCTCAGTTCCTTTATACATCTGCAGCTTGACTGGGGGTCAGCTGGTCTAGGTGGCTGGGCTTGCTCTGCTTTTGATGCAGTTCTGTTGACCTGCATCTGTTCTTGTGTCTCTCTTTCTCCTCTGGGGACCAGTGAGCTAGTCAGGGCTTGGTCTTCTCATGGTGGAGGCAGAGGCATAGAGGTTGAGTGGAAACACAAAGGCCTCTGAGGACTTGTGTCAAAACTGGCACATCAACACTTCTGCTTCATCCTATCAGCCGAAGCAAGTCACAGGGCCCAAAGGCCAGGCCATTCCTTCAGTGGGGAGAACTGGAAAGTCACTTGGCAAAGGACCATGATAATGGAGAGTGAAATTTTGCGCTGATAGTGCAATCTAACACATAATTTTTTATATAACTGTTTTTTTTTGAAAGGGACTTGTTCTATGTGTGCTGGACACAGAGTTCTGAACAAGGCCCCTTCATGCAATTTAGAACATAGTGCATGTCAGACATCAAGCAAATAATCATGTAAAGGCACGAAAATTAATGACAATTGTCATAAATATTACAAAGGGAAAGTAAGGGATGCTGATAGGGACTTCTAATAAGGGGCTCTAAGGTCAAGTCTTAGCAGAGTACCTGGCACATGGTAGGCGTTCGGTAAGGTCAGGCCGCTGTGTATGGCTGTGCAGTATGTGCATTGTGTAAAGACTCCCAGCGGCAGTGGGGGTTGCATGCATGCTCTGCCCCCTAAGCTTTGCATGCTGGTACAGGACTGGGAGGCAGCCCTGCAGGAATGGTAGTGTCCTTCCTCCCCAGCTCCAGACACCTCCCCAAGTTTATAGCACACATTTGTGGAAAGCTCCTGACGGGCTGTTATCATGTCCCACTTGAGCCTAAACTGGGATTCCAAGTCTGAGGGTTCTGCTGAACTGGTCATTTTCAGGCATCTGATAGCATGGGTTGATACACACTGGGGGCAAGGGGTCTGTGAGGGGAAGGAGAAAGGGATGTTTAGTGGGGAAATAGAAGAGATGGGGATTAGGAGACGGCTCTGAGTAATGGCTTCTGGATCGTGTAACTGTCTTCAAAGGGGACTTTTCGAAATCTTGAGTACAAGGCATGCTAACTCAGGGCCAAGTGATAAGGTATGCAAGAACATCGGGAGGCCTGAAGAGAAATCACCAGCCTTTGACTTCATGGAACTGTACCTCTCTGTGTGTTCTCAGGGATCGCGGTAGAGAACGAAGTCTAATGGAGAGGAGCAGGCAGAAGTGGGTTAGTCAATAGGGTGCAAGCTTAGGCCTTTGGCTGATACTCAAGAGATAACATTATGATTCATTAGGTGACTCATTATGTCCTTTCAAAGATGCTACCAGATTTCCTGTGACTTTGATCATCTCATTTTATTCAGCAGCTATTTGTTGAGCACCTATTGTGTGCAGGACTGTGGTGAGTACTTTAGTTACAAAGATGAACAAGGGAGGGGCTGTCCCTGCCCTCAAGTGGCTTGCAGTCTGTTGGGAAAGGAGTCATTGAACATCTCATTTCCTGGTGACTTCTGTATTCACTGTAATTGTTACCTTACATGTCTGAGGCTCAGTCCCCTCATCTCTGAAGTTGCAGTAATAATAGCGTCTTCCCCTAAGTTTGTTGTAAGGGTTCGATGAGCTACACTGTGTAAAGTGCTTAGCACAGTACCAGTGTGCAGTAAGAGCTGAAATATCATTCTTATTCCCAGATAATTCCAGGATACTTGAAGGATCCTGGGTTTAGCAGCTCAGACAGCTCTCTGTGGACTGGATAGGGCACCTCTGACCCCATGCCCTGCTCCAACAGCTAGACTTCAGTTTACAGCAGTTTGTTTGGGTTCTGGCATTCAGCTTTTATTTGAGGTCCAACCCGGAGGGATATGGAAGAAATTGGATTTATTTTTATGACGCTTCTTAGTGGAGAGTGGCCATCAATCATATGCCAAGATGCTGTTTTGAATGGAAGCAGGTTATAGGTGGACTTTGGAGGCCAAGCTCCACTTACAAAGTGAGCGGTGGTAAACACATTGCTTATTCTCTCTGCTCCTCAATTTTCTCAACTGTAAAGTGGAGGATAATAATCCCAACCTCGGAGGGTTCTGCTGGGGTCCCATGAAATAATAGGAGTGAAAGCCCTCACACATGCTTGCCTGACACCCAGTAGGCACTTCGTGAATGCAAGTTCCTGCCTTTAATGCCTTTGGATGTTCGGTGGAAGGCATTGAATTGACTATTTAAGCCGTTTTGCCACATCAGTACTAATTAAGGCAATCACAATAATGAGACCAATACCATGTATCCGTGCAGACACTGTAGGCCACCAGAAAAATATATCGCAACTGGAAAGCAGGCCTGGTGTTCAATAAATGATTTGCAACTGATTAATCATCCTCTGCATCTGTGCAGTACTTCAGAGTTAGTGAAGCAGTTTCACTCCGGTTGGTGTAGTAAATGTTCACAACAAATAGGTGGGGCTGGCGTTAACTCATTGGACAAATGTCTCAGAGCACAGGGGGGAATGTTGTAGCTACAAAGGAGACAAGGCTTTTGACTCGAAGAAAACTTCTTGCTAGTTTGGAAAGTGGACGGGTCTATTAGTTGCCTCTCTTGAGTGTGGCAGAGGACAGAAGTACAGTGGAGGGTCAGCTCATCGCCCCAGGGATCACAGAAAGCTTCTTAGTGGAGAAAAAGTCAAATCTGAGTCTTGAAATGTGACTAGGACTTTTATAGATGAAGAGGTCTGCATTAGTTAGGGTCGGCTAGACTGCCGCAACCAATATACCCAAACATAGAATGGCTTAATACATTTGAAAATGTCTTATTATCATTTTTAATATACTTTTCATTTTGGAATATTTTTAGATTTACAGAAAAGTTACACAGACGATATAGAGTGCTCCTCTACTCTCCTCTCAGTTCCCCCTAATGTTGACGTCTCACATTTCCATGGTACATTTGTCAAAATTAAGACAGTAACATTGGTAGGTTACGATGAACAAAACACCAGATTCTATTTGGATTTCACCAGTTTTTTCCACAAAAGTCCTTTTTCTGTTCCAGGATCCCATCCAGGGTACCACATTGCATTTAGTAAAGTTTCCTTTCTGCTCCCTCTGGACAGGCAGACAGGAGGAACAGTCCTTGACTCAGTCACTCAGGGACCTAGGTGGACAGAGGACCTGATTTCCTTGACACATTGCTTCCTAGGTTGTCCTGGTCATCTCCACCCCAGCAAGCTGCAAGGGAGGAAGTGCGTGGAGGGGAGCACGTGGCATTCTTGAGAGCGGAGCGAAGTCCCATCCATCGCTTCTGCTCGCATTTCATTGGTGAAAACTAGTCTTGAGCTTCTTTCTCTTCTGCTTTTGCTGTGAACCTAAAACTGTTCTTAAAAAAAACTATTAAAAAAAAAACTAGACTTGAAGCCACCCATAGCCAAAATGGGGGTGCAAAATGCATTCTCTAGCTGAGTAGTTACTTCCCAGCTACAGCTGTACGCTTTGGAAGCAGAGAATGAGTTTGGTGGAGAGCCAGTTGTCTGTGCCACAGGAGGAAACAGGAGTGTATTTGAAGCAGAAGAAATGGTATTAATAAAAGCAGAGAAAGGGCAAGCGCTGTCACTGCCGTTTTATAGGCAGGAAGGTTACAGGACTCACTCCAGATAGCACAGCTGTTAAGCAGGGCTGCAGGAACCCAGCCCCAGCTCTGCCTTGGCACCCAAACCAGCCTGTGCTCATTCCCCTGATCCAGAGGCCTTTAGACTGGCCTTTAGATCTCGCACTTTTCGGTCAGGGCATTTTATCCGAAGTTTTACAACTGTTCGATGTAGGAGGAAGGCTTTTCCTCTAATTCCTTCATTCTCCCTGAAAAGAGCAAAGGATAGAGAGGCAGTCCAAGGGTCCCAAATTGATTCATTTGTCCCACCAGGCTCTAGGCAGCATCCGTGCCCAAGGCTCCATCACCACTGGGCACAGTGGGGATGGCAATGCATTAGAGACAGCGTGTCTGCTTGTCATCTCACATGTAATGCCAGTGTCTGTTTATTTCTGGCTGGATGGAATCTAATTGCTCCCTGGGCTGACAGTGACAAATGGTGGTGTGGGGAGCAGACTCCTCTGAGTGATGAGGTGGGCTTGTGCACCTAGACAGACAAAAACAGGCCTTGTCGGAAAGCAGCAGGGGGGTTGCTTCTCAGCTTGAGGCCTCACAGGCACACCGAGAGTTCCAGGTGGGCGGGCTCTGAGCTGCTTTGGGAGCTGGTGTCTGTGTCTTTTGGAGCTTGAGGGGCAGGTGAGGGATGCTCCAGGTACTGACCACACCCAGCCCTGACATGAGGGACACAGGGTACCAGGACACAAGTGACAGCTTGATCCATAGTGGAGGACCGTGCCTAATTCCTCTGTGTGGTCATCAGAATGGAGATAGCTCTATTGGACTTTTGCTCCCTTATGTTAAAAGTAATACTTCTTCTTTGGGAAAAATTCAGACAAGGCAGAAGAGTGAAAGGAGAGAGCAAAGTTGACCCCCAATGCTTCTAGCTAGACCTAACAGTTTTGGAATTTTGCTCTGTTTCTCTTTCCTTATGTGCAAGAGACTGGCTGCCCGTTGGCAGGGGTACATTTCTCAGCCCCCCTTGCAGTTAGGGGTGGCCACGTGGTAGCATTTTAGTCAGTGCTATCTGAGCAGAAATGAGCTGTGCCACCTCCAGACCTGGCCCTTAAAACATTCCACACCCACTGTCTCTTCCCTTTTCTGATGGCCAGATGCAGAGGACCCAGTGGAGGACTACAGGACTCTGGAGGATGGTGGAGCTACTGATAGAAGGAGCCGGGGCTCTTTAATGACCAAGCAAAGCAGGGTCTCCCTGCAGACCTGTATTTGACTGTGACAGGAGGAAAAATTAGATCTTTCCTGTGTTCAGTCTCTGAGGTTACAGATGTCAGCCTACCTTGAATAAACACCTTCCAAACACTTGCCATGGGTCCATGTGTGCACGTGCGCGCAGACCCACCTGTACAATAACGGAGTCATTTCTTTAATTATTTTTTGCAACCTGTTTTATACTCTCAAAAATGGTGTGAACATCTATCCATAATGAAGATTTATTTACCCAATTACTTTAATGTCTGTATGATATTCCATTATATGTATGTACCATAATTTATTTAACTGCTTCTCTATTCCTGGACATCTAGGTTGCTTCCAACTTTTAGATTTTATAAGCACTTCTATTATAAACAAGCTGGTACATGTCTTTGTGCACATATCCAACCATTTCCTTAGGACATATTCCTAGAAATTGAATTACTTGACTATATTTAAATGGTTTTTGCTCATTATTGGAATATCTTCTTGGAAAAGAGGCATTGATTTATAATTCCAGCAGGGCTATATGAGAGATCTAATTTCCCAAAACCATCAACTTCCTGAATACTAA
Organism: Equus asinus; assembly: GCF_041296235.1. NCBI lineage: Eukaryota > Metazoa > Chordata > Mammalia > Perissodactyla > Equidae > Equus > Equus asinus. Next base: position 33,335,670 of record NC_091804.1, on the reverse strand, counting down.
GCTGATAAGTGAAAAGTAATATCTTGTTTTAATATGTTGTTCTTAGTTTGTTGATAATTTTGAGCCACTTTTTCATGTTTATTGGACCTTTATATTACCAATTACCTCTTCTTTATGCATTTTTTTCTGTCGGGGTTTTACACATTTCTTATAATTTTGTAAGAGTCCTTTGCATATTAAGGATAATATATTACTAATGTGTCTTTCAAATTTGTTTAGTTTTTAACATATTTATGTTCTTTATGTCCTTTCTATAGAGAAGTCTTAGTTGTTATTTTAGTCTTTCTTCCTTGTTTTTAGCATAATTGTACTTTTTGGGTAACTAAGGCCAGAATGTGAAAATATTCTTTGGATTTTCTAGCATTTTTATGATTTCTTTTTGCCTTTCATCCTATAGTCTTTCTAGAATGTATTTCCCTATAGAGGTGATGTAGTCATCTGGCTTTAATTTACTCTAAAGACCAGGAAGGAAGATAGAACCAGGCGTGTTCAAAGCACTAAAATAAGTTTGGGACGGCTGGCTGGTAGTGTTGAAGGAGGATGCGTAGCACTGAGGCTGGGGGGATCGTCAGGGCCAGGTTATGAGGGTGATGGACACGTGTACAGCATGCTGATCCCAGGTGCCTGTGGGACATCCAGATATGCTGAGGGGAACTTGGGTGTGAGATGAAGTCGATAGTTAAATCTCTGGGACTGGACCTTGGAAGAGAAATGAGTGCATATGTCCACAATCATTCTTGCATAAGAATATTCAGAATAGTTTTATTCATAATAGCCCCAAATTGGAAGCAACCCAAGTGGCCATCAACAGGAGAATGGATAAATAAATGTGTGATGCCCATACAACAGAATACTACTTAGCAATAGAAAAGGACAAACTGTCGGTACATTCAATAATGTGGATTAATCTCAAAACCTTCATGTTGAATAAAAAAACTAAACACAAAGAGTACATATTATGATTCCATTTAGGTGATGTCCAAGAATAGGCAAAACTACTCTGATGCTGATGAGAGTCAGAATAGTGATCACCCGTGGGGGTGTGGTCTTACCTGGGATGGGGGACGAGGGCACTTCTGGGGTGATAGAAATAAATGTTCTCCGTATCAGTTGGGGTGGCAGTTATGTGGATGTATACATATACAGAAATTCTTCAAGCTGTACATTTAAAAATTTATTTCATTGAATACAAATTATAGCTCAAAAGAAAAAAAATCCTGGGAATGGATCAAATGTTCAACGTTATTTTACAGATGAAGCATGGGAGCCCACAGAGGTGATGTGATTCGCTCTGAATTGCTGTTTCAGAACAGGGTTGCCTGATATCAAGGCTGGAGCCAAGTGATGATAGAATTGTATGACCTTGATCGGCTGTGGGACGGAGATGCAGGCCTATGATCCTGCCCCTCAGAGTGCCCCAGTGGGAACCACGGCCAGTGTTAGCATCACAATCAGTGGGGCTGCTGTCTCAACAGAAATATGGCATGTTACGTGAGGAAACTGAGGCATGGAGTATATGTCGTCATGAGCTGGAAGTACATGCATACTGGGGCTCAGGAGCAGAGTTCTGACGTCCCCGCAACCATAGCACATCTGGCTTGACAAAGGCAGGCAGCATGAAGTGTGGAGAACAGCATTCTAACCCCACCCACTAAGTCCATGAGAAACAAGTCTTGGCAAGAAACAAGCAGAAGTATATGCAGTTCCAGAATTTGAGAAGCGATACAAGGATCTAAATATGCTCTAGAAGAACTTTACATCTGGATTCACTGGCACACACCTGTGGGATCATTCATGCCAATTTTTTTCTTAAGATGTCCCCATGGCATGCACGGAATGCTGATGGTGACACTAGGATAGCCTTGTAGATATTAAATACTCATTGATGACACTTGCGGTCCGAAAGCAAGTCAGGCCAAAGGCACCTTCCTGCTGCTTGCTGAGGTCCTAGCACAGCCTCCAGCCCTCAGCCTCAGACCTTTGCAGAGACTTAGGAACATAGGCAGTGACTGCAGGCCTGTGCTTTCCTCTTGAGTTTGCAGGAGGAGGCTGGTATCTCCTCATGGAACTCTCTAAAGAAACTATCACACACATTTACTGATTCAAGAGCAGTTCATCTCTAAGGTTATATTTCCAAGGAAGAGAAAGCAATTGTTACAGTCCTTAAGCGAGGGCAAAGGCAGACCTCATTTACAGGCGATTGCTGCATCCTGGAGACTACCAGCATTCGCTGCCAGCCACAGGTTAACCACAGGGCACTGGGGCCAATTCAGAAGCGTCCTAGACCTTTCAGTCCCTGGGAGGAAATTGCCCACAATCTTGAAGAGTCATTATAAAAAGAGGCTGGAGAGAGGGTGGGGCAGCATGCCTATGTTCTGCTTCCACTGAGGAGTAAGCCAGGAAAGCGGCTTTCACTAAAGCTACTGGGATTACAGTTAGGCACCTAGAAACGCTCCTGGGTGAGGATGTCCTAAATGTGTGGGCCCTGGTCCCTGTCCTCTGGAAGCTCACAGTCTACTGAGGGATGCAACATATCCTCAGTTGCTCACAAAGAGAGTCCAGATTGAGGTGCACATATGCTGATATGTACACGTCTCAGGGTCCCAGCTCCAGACAGATGGCATGCTCAGTGGGTTAGCAAAGGGAGTTAAATGAAGGGCTGTCTACAAAGATGAAGGCAGTGATTCTCAGCTGGGGGTGATTTTCCCTCCCAGAGAACATTGTCAATGCCTGGAGACATTTTTGGTCACATTTTAGTCACAACTTAGGGAAGGTGCTGCTATCATATACCAAATAGAGGCCAAGCATGCTGTGAAACAGCCAACAGTGCACAAGACAACCCCCCACAACAACAAATTATTCAGCCCCAAATGCCAATAGAACTGAGGTAAAGAAACTCTGCTGTAGAAGAAGGGAGCCACTGCCCAAACCATGAAGAAGCAGGGAGAGAAAGATTGTCCCAACTTCCCCATCCTCCTGATCTGTAGTCTCAAACCCGCACTTCCTATTGGCTGAACCCAACCAGAAGCCAAAGAACAAGAGAGCCCAGTGGGCCAATCTGTAGAAATTGACTTCCTAAACACTGGTTGTTGATGCCAACATCCATTATAAGATAAAAGGACCAACATTATAAGGCAAGGAGACCAGACTCAACTCATGGCTCCAGGTGAGTCCTGGTCCCCCTCAGACAGCAGGCCAGGTGCTCAGCATCCGTGTGCTGTCCTCTTTTTTGTCTTTGCTTCTGCTGATGCTCTTCTAACGCTTGCTGTCAGAATGAGGGCAGCCCTTGAGGGTGGAAGCTATATGTGGGTTTGGGGAAGAGAGAGTGTGCAGAATGCTGGAAGAAAGCTCTAAGATGCTCCTGAAATGTCTCATGTGGATTTTCATCCAGTTCAAAAACTTCTCACCTCCCACCCGGCTTGGATGAGAAAGTAAGAATTAAGAACCTGCAATGTTTTTCTAGCACAATGAACTTTAAAAATGGATTTGCTGTGCAAAGCAATGACTGATATTTCAGTAAACAGGGTAAATACAATTGCATTATGGTTATTTCAGCTTTGACATTTCTTTGCATTTAGAATAGCGTTGGCAGGGATGTTTGGAGACCAAGTTCTCTCTTCTCAGAGCCCACTTTCTTCAAGTCATGGTCAAGAACATCAGTGGAAGGGACTGTAATGTCAGGCCATGCCCTCCAGCCTCTAGGTATCATTCTGTTCTCTTCCTAGTCATCTACCACTCTTGCCTTAATAATAGCTGATGCCTTTTGATACCATGAGACAGAAACTACGAATACATTGGAAATCTATTAAAATTAAAATCTACTAAAAGGATGACGCTGGGACAAGGGAACATAGGTTTGTTGCTCACTTAGCAACCTAGTGGGTGCCAGGCACTCTGCTAAGTGCTTTACATAAGTTATCTCTGTTGTCAAAACAGATCTTCCTCCAACCACTCTCACTTCCCTATAGCTGTGGCCTCTGGGGTCACAAAAAGAAAGATGATGAGGACAAAACCCAGATCGGCTTTCAGATTCTCAGGGGACTTCTATAGCTTGGACTCCCTGAACACATCACAAAGCAGGCAATGTCGCATTAGAATTGAGCCCTGCTCAAAGAGCCAAATTTTGCAAAGGTTTATATAGATAAGTCCTTTTCCATACTACAACAATTTTCCCAGTCCCTCTGACTTTCTATTCCATCAACATAACAACCCATAGTTCAGGATAAGCAGTGAGGACATTATAAGGACAGCGGAAGAACCACACATGAACATCTGACTTTTGTCCTCATTTTGGAGGTATTTCTCTTCATACAGTTCACCTAGCAAACTCATGCAGCCTGTATGTGGACCATCCAGTCATCACTTGACATCTGCCATCTTGGCCATGAACTCCTTCATCTTAGGGAAGCTGAGCCACAAGGTGACGTGAATCCTAAGGATCCTATTTGTGGCCAGCCACCTTTGCATCAGCCACAAACTAGCATTGAACAACAGGCGGAAAGGGATACGGCTGGCTTGTAGGTGGTTATATCAAGTCATAATTCAAAAGAGAGTCACTCCCATCAAGTGATGATGGATGTCAGTAAATCCATGAGGGTCAGGTGGTTTTGACATTAATAGACGCCCAGCTCCATTTGGGGATTCACCTAGTCTGTTAGTCATTACTGCCTGGAGCTGGCCTTCTTGCCTGCCTTCTTCCCAGGAGTTGTAGAATGGATCATGGTCCCTCCGCACTTTGCCGTGAGAATCCATTTCCCTCTTTATGGGTTTGTCAAGACCAGCAGTGACAGTACTAACAACCTTTCAATTAAATACATCACTCGTTTAACTGAAAGGATATTTGTATCTGTAAATACTTATTGTGTTGGCCATGAGCAAGGTCTTCTGGGTCAGATGAATGGCCATTCTAGCTTTCCTGAGCACTCTTGCCTAGGCATTTCAGGATCAGAGCTACTCAGGTAAAGGAAAGGAAGTGAAGCCAGGTATTGCTAGTTCTTTACTATGACAACTCAACCATTTTCTTTGTATGACTTTTTTTTTAATGGTTTTATACAAAAATTTGCTACTCAAAGTGACCCTTCTACACCCTAGCCATTGGTTGTCCGGACCCATTTTCTCTTCCAATCATGAGGAAATAGATCAGTCAATGGTTTGATCTCTATCAGCGGGGTTGTCTGGCACGGGCTATCCAAAGATGGTTGGTGTCAGGAGAGGTGGGGTTCTGCCTTGGCAGAGAGATGGAGAGTGTAGGGGAATACTGTCTCCCTACCGCCTCTCTCTGGCTATGTGACCTCCCTATGATCTTGTGAACTCTTTTGCTGGTATAGAGACCTCCTTTACAGAGCAAAGGCTAAGGGCAGAGTGGCCATTCTCTACATTCAAAATGAAACAATGCTGAACATTTGTGGATGTTTGTTTGGAGATCAGGACTGTCTACTTGTTCATTTCTGTATTCCTAGGGTCTAGCATAATAACTGATACATAGTGGGTGCTCAATATACAGTTGAATAAATGAATAAGTGAATGACTTCTGGAATGAACACTTGAAAACAAGGCTTTGGAGGCATTGCTCAAGACCATACAGCATTTCCATGGAGGAGCTGAGCTTCCAACTCTGACTTCCCTGTCTCTGTCACACTGGGTAGCCTTTCACGTTTGTAGGATGCTGCTGGTTCCCAATTTGGAAAAGCATCCAGCAGAGCAAAAGTGCAGAGGAGAGAGGCACACATTCCTTCTCATGCGGCTTTTGGTGGTCTCAGCACCTGGTGGGGATGGCCCTATCTGAATGAAGATGCACCATGACGTGTGGTTTCCTCATGCACATTGAATTTAGCCTCTCACTGGCATCAGCAGCTGCCTTTCTTGTCAACAAGTTAGGGATAAATTGATTAAGCAATAATGTTCATTGAGCTGTAACTCGCCACAGTGTGCAGTGTTTGGTAGGCAATAGCCGTAGTCCTGCCCCTTCTTCATAGAAACCTACCTAGAGGGCAGGGCTCCATGCTGCATGCAAGTTCTGGGGTGAGAAAAATGCTTGGTTCTAATCTTGCTCTTCTAAGTTGTGAGGCCTTCTGAGAGTCACTTCATGTCCCTGAGCATCAATTTTCTCATCTATATAATAGGAATAACAAACCAACTCATAGCATTGTAATGAGGCTTGAATAATCAAATATGTAAAAATTCTACCAATGTAGCAATATTCCTGGATTCAATTTGCATCACCAACATCCACTTCCTGCATGATTTTTAAGAAGTTGCTTAGCTCCAAGCCTTAGCCTTCTCGTCTGTAAATGGGAGGTGATGATAATCACTATCTTGCCTTGTCTCACAAGCTTATTCCAAGATTGGAGTGAGATGTAAATGATGAGGAGGAGATGGAAGAGTTCAGCTGCAAACTTAGTCACACATGCCTTCGGTTGCAGGAGAGGACCATGTGCCTCAAGTTCCTTGGGGCTGGTTTGACTGTTGGGGGCCTTTTGCTTTAGGATCCCACTTAGAGAAATAGGACATGCAACTGACCAGAATGGAGAAACGTGACAGTGTGACTTCTGTGATCTGAGCTAGGCAGGTCCCTGCCTGAGAGGGAAGTGTGAACAGAATGAGATTAGAAGGGTCTCCAATACGATCTCTACCACATAATAAATGTGTGACCTGAGAGAGTTACATCATTTCTCTGGGCCTCAGTTTTGTTGTCTTATCTCCCTCTGGTCTTTGCATAAAGGGTAGCTTCTCAGAAAACCTTTTTGTATCAATCAGCTTTGTTATGGTAACAAAATACAACATCCCTGGCTTACACAACAAACATCTTTTTCTTACTCACATTCTCCATAGATGTGAGCCTGCTGGAGGCTGTGGCTCTGCTACACAGGTCTTCTCATTCCAGCACCAGGTGGAAGGACCACCTTTGCCTGGAACATTCAGGTTTCATGGCAGCAGGTAGAAACAAGAGCCCGAACTAAACATACGCGTTTAATCGAAGCTTCCTATTGGACTAATCTGTATCACTTCTGCTCGTATTCCATTGGCCAAAGCAAGTCGTATGACAAGCCTCATGTCTCAGGGCAGGGAAGGAGTACAAGTCACATGGCAGGGACAGGATGTAAAATTGCCTTGGAGGGGAGGAAGTATGGGATTTTGTGTGTTTTTTAAAATTTGTTTTATTGAAGTCACATTGGTTTATAGCATTATGTAAATTTCAGGTGTACATAATTATATTTCGGCTTTTGTGTAGACTGCATTGTGTTCACCACCAAAAGTCTAGTGCCATCCTTCAGCATACACATGTGCCCCTTCACCTCTTTTGCCTTCCCCCTGCTTCCTTTCCTTCTGGTAATCACCAATCTGTTCTCCATATCTATGGGTTTGTTTGTTTGTTTATCTTCCACATATGAGTGAAATCATATGGTAATGGCCTTTCTCCCTCTGGCTTATTTCATTTAGCATAATACCCTCAAGGTCCATCCGTGTTGTCACAAATGGCATGATTTCATCTTTTTCATGACTGAGTAGTATTCCATTGTATATACACACCACATCTCCTTTATCCATTCATCTGTTGAAGGGGATTTTGAATAATAACACAACCTACCACAATTTCCCTGACTACCCTGCTTAAAATTACAGTTGCTCCCAGCACCAGCACACCTACCCAATCTGTTTTGTTTTCATGTTTCATCATGCTCTGTCATCATTCTATATAACTTATTTATGTAGTTTTTAAATTGTCTATCTGTCTATATCTGACCACTCTAGAATGTCAGCTCCGTTAGGGTAGGTGTATTTGTCTGTGTCCTCATGGATGTATCCTCAGAACCTGGGATGATAACACAAGTACTTTGAACTGATTAATTGCTCAATATGTTACATGAGGATAATGATGGATGATGTGCACCAAGCTCCTCTCTGATCATTAAGTCCTCCCTTCCAGGCCCAGCATGTTCTGTACCCATTTAATTGACATCTGTCCCCAGATGCTGTAGGAGCAGTGCCCTGAGTTATTCTGAAGGTCACACTTGGGAGCTTGTCTGTCATTCAGCCCCCACAACCTGGTCTGCTGACAATACTCACCTCCCTCAGTAGATGAAATATTAGGATAAGCTATTGGGCGGGCATCCTACACTCTGGAACATAATACTTTCCCAAAAACGTGCTTAAAAGTCAAATGTCCGATGTCAGAAAAATGATGTAGGGTGGTTTTTATTTTTTGGCAGGGAATGAGGAGGGCTGTTTTAAGACATCTAAAATAATAGTAATTCCCCAACTACCTTTACCTTTAACATAAAATCTTCAATGCTCTATTTCTTGCCTTCACTGTATCTTTAATTTTGTTCTTTTCATTGACAACTGATCACAAATTTGACCAGTTTAAATCCAACAAGCATCCAACTGAGGATAAAAATTTACCACTTTCAGTGGTGCTTAGTGATTCTCATCATTGCCCTGGGTTTAGGGAACAGCATTTCTCATCACAAAAGTGAGCGCTTCTATAATTTCATTTTGGGATTCTGTTTTCACAAAGTAATAACGAATGACAACATCAAAAAATACTTCAAATATTCATTTATTCCAAATCTATTTTCTGAGCGCCCACTAAGTGGCTATCGCTCTAATAGGCAGTTGGGACCCAGCGGGGAGCAGTGAGAACAACCTGCCTGCCCTCATGGAGTCTGAAAACCCTTTGGGGAGATAATTGCCTCAACAATATTGTGCAAAGGAGTAATGCAGCCAGCATTTAACTGGTGGGTGGCAAAAGTTGCTATCAAATGATAGCTCTATTTTTTTTTTAAATCTGTTCATGCACAAAGCTTAAGTTTTGCAGAGAAAAAGTGTTTTAAGGATGTCTCTGAATAGTATACAAGAGGGAGAATTGTTCACAGTTGAATGAAAAAACTCAAGCACTGCCTGTGTGTAATTGCGAATTCTTTTCTCTTCTTCCAAGAGCTTTTTTCTGTCTGAAAATGCCACAAGTATATTCATATCTTACATAAAGTGGCTCTAGGATCAAGGGACACCCAGGCCTGCCCCTCGTACCACTTTCCATAGCTCTTGATGGTGTTTTCTATTCTTTTGCCCCAGCCAGACACTTTGACACCATCCTAGATTCTGCCCTCCATTCACCCCACAGCTGCACAGTTACTCAGGTCCATAAGTTCCACCTGAAATGTCTCCTGTATCCATGATGCCCCCTCTAGTCCACTGCTGCTGCTTAGTGGAAAGACTTCAGCTCCATCCTGGAATATTGCAGCAGACTTCCTGCTTGAGGTCTTAACCCTCCTGGCTGCCAGGTGATTCTAGAAAACCCTGATCTGACCGCTTCATTCTCTGCTTCAAATTCTATGGGTTAGAGAAGGAAAGTAAGTGAGTGTATGGGGGAGAGAAAATTAAAACATGTGTAGGAAAGTAAAAGCATGAGAAAGTAAAAGTTTGTGACAGAGAGAAAGAAAAAATTTGTGGGGGGAGAGAGAGAAAGGAAAAGAGCATGTGTGAGAAAGAAAGTAAAAGTGGTCGTGAGAAAGAAAAGAAAAATGTGTGAGGAAAGAAAAACTAAAAGGGAGAAAAGAAAGAAAACTGCATGGGAGAAAGTAAAAGTGTTTAAGGGAAAGAAAAAGTGCATATGGGAGAGAGAAAGAGAAAGAAAAATTGAGACAGAGAGAAAGTAAGAGAGTTTGTGTGAAAGAGAAAGTAGGTGTGTAAGAGAAAGTGAAAGTGTGTGAAAGTGTTTGAGAAAGTAAGTGTGTGAGAGAAAGCGAGTGTATGAAAGAGAGTAAAATGGGTTTTGAGAGAATGTAACAGTGCATGTGAGAGAAAGAAAAGTGTGCGTGGGAGAAAGAGGGAAAAGAAAAGTGAGTGGGGAGAGAAAAGGTAAGAGTGTGTGAGAGAAAAAGTAAAAGTGAGCGCGGGAGAAAAAGAAAGTAAATACAAAGCGTTGAGAGAGACTGTCCCTATAAAGATGAGAGGGAAAGAGTGAGGGAGAATGAGTGAAAAAGAGAGAATGAGAGACAGAGTGACGTCATATCCCAGGGTCACATGTGCCTGGAGCCCCTTTCCATAGTTTTGGGCAAGCTAACAAGTCTCCTTCACAATCTGGTTCTTTCCAGGTTTCTGTTTTCTCTGAAATAGGAGACTTGACTTACACAGTATCAGAGGCAAGATGTACGCGTCCCTGGAGTTGTGTCCTACGGAGGCTGTGTTAAAAGTGGCCTCTTGGCAGATCAAAGATGTAAATCCTCCCTAATGTATGACTTGGGGATGGAAGTAGGGGACATTATATAGAGATGAGTCATTTCCTGATACTAGTCACCATGACAAGGAACTTTTCCCACTGTTGGGACCCCAGTTCATAGGCAAGGAAATGCAGGTTTTTGGAAGGTACCAAGATGAGTCATCCTGGAGAAAAACAGGGAGAATGGTACCAGCCTGACAAAGTTTGACTTTCAACTCACATTTCACAAGCATGGGACACCGATTGGTTTTCTGTTTACCCTCTGCCCCAGTCACGCTTTATGTGCAGACAGAATTGATGGTTGAGATATGGGCATGAGCACATTAGACACCGACGTGAGCAGAGATGTAAAAATACACACGTGAGCACCTTGCTTTTCTACATATTATCTTCTGTTTGTATTCTATTGCTATCGATTGGCTTCAGGCTGGAGGCGGGATGTCAGGGCAAGTCATTATTCTTTAGGAACAAGAGCAAGTATAAATGCCAAGGCAAAAGTGCAGCGTTTAAACATATGCCACAGAAAGAAACTGTGTCAAACTGACTTACTAATGAATGCTCAAATACAATGCATTACATAAATCTAATGCACCATCATTTTTTTGGAAGAAAAATAATATTTGGTGTTTCAGGCTATGTCAGTCCTTGAGACTACATTTTTTTTAAAAAGAGCCGGATTGAATAAAAAAGCTTTGTGGTTTTACGCATAGGGGTTTCTGTAAGTAGAATAAAATGATTTTGTTGTGATTTATCATTGGCTCGTTCATGGTAATGTGTAGCCAATTTCAAGTTGTTCTCAAGTCAGGAGTTCTCCTCTTGCTTCATTTATTCCTTTGACAAACGGTTTCTAAGGACCTACTGTATGATGGCGAAGTGCTGGGCATAGAGAAAACAGAAATAATTAATATATGACGCCTACTTTAGGGTGTGATAGACACACTAGTGGTAGATTCTGTAATGTCATTGGAATATTCCCAAAGTACTCATACATCCCTTGACATTCTCCAAAAGCCATGGATTGTCCTGAATTCTATAGTTTAGGTCTTAATTAATGTTCATTCAAAATATGACAGGCAGAGACGTCTTCCTGTAGACGTGCTCTGTAGTTCCTTACATTCTCTTGATTCCTTCTGAAATATCTCTTGGACTTCTCCCTTCATCTGCACAGGCACCAGCCCTTCCACCTTTACATCCATTACTCTCTTGTTCTTACTTTAGACAGCTCCTAACACACTTTACTCCCATACTCTCAACACTTCTGAGTCATCTTTTTTGTTCTTTAACCAGAATATAATTTGCTGTTGGTTTATAAAAATAAGACATGTTCTATGGAATAGTTAAGGAAGGTTTAAAGAGGCAAAACTAATTAGCAATTCCACCATTCACAGTTAATCCTGATAACTATTCATTCTATTTCCTATATCTTTTTCTACATTGTATATATTTCCCTCCAAAATTCAGATGATGATATGTGAAGTTCTCAGTATGCTTTTTTTTTTTTTTTTTGGTGAGGAAGATTGACTCTGAGCTAACATCTGTTCCAATCTTCCTCTATTTTGTATGTGGGACATCACCACAGTGTGGCTTGATGAGCAGTGTGTAGGTCCATGCCCAGGATCTGAACCCAGGAACCCAAGGCCACCGAAGTGGAGCACACAAACTTAACCTTTACACCACTGGGCCAGCCCCTCAGTACACAATTTTTATAGTTAAATTAGATCAACACAGTTCTCCATATTATGAATATTGTTCTGAAGGGTCATATTTAGTGATGGAATAGCATTGTATTTTATGGATAGACTATAATTGACCTAATTAATTCCCAAACATAGGTTTTAGGATCTCCCCAAATTTTCACTATTGTTTAAATGTGTGAGAACCATCTATGTCTTATATCATTATTGTTTAGGATAAAGTCCAAGAAATTGAATTACTGAGTCAAATTATACAGAATCAAGCCACCATTGGATGTTATCCTTTTTTCCATCTTGGCCAATAACAAGAACAAAATGGATCCTTTGCTTATAGTTGTACTTTCTTAGTTAATAGTGATGCTGCACATATCCTGTCAGTCATCTTAATGTCTTTTCTAAATGTAGACAATCTATTCATGTTCTTTCCAACTTTTTTAAATCTTCCCTGATTGTCTTTGACTTATTGATCTATAGAGATCTTTACATAAAGTAAAAGCATGGTGTTTCATGTGTTACAAATATCATTGCTGTAGGCAGCCTTCCCTAGAGGAGTGGGGGACCTGAGCAGGGGATCATTACTGCTATAAGCATCCTTTGGACTCAGCACAACTGAGACGAGTGTCATAATATCTGACTTTGCTGGCCACTAACAACAACAGGAAATACCCTCAGAAAGGCTATTGGACATAAGGGGAAAAAGCCAGCTTTTAAAGGGCCCACACACAAATTCACCCATTTCGGAAAGCAACTTAAAATCATCAGAGAGAAAGATGCACAGTCTTTTGGTGAAAAGAGACTCACTTGATAGGTTCTGGGTGCCTCTCAATGAGAGGTGAGACCTCTCCAGGGACCGAGACATTGGTGGCAGACATTATTGTGACCTGGTACCGGCGTGTTGACACAGATGCTGGCAGACACCATTAAAGTTCTTCTGGGGGCCTGTTGGCTCACAGTCTGCCCCACCTACTAGATTTAATCCAGCTCAGCCAGGGCAGGCAGGTGCCCTAGGGATTGGCCCCACCCAACAACAAGCCCTTGGGCAACTTGTGGGCCTGCATAGGCAGGTTACCTGGATCCTCTGCAGCCAGGAAAGTGGGTCCACCTCTGCAGGGCAGGGCATGCATGAGGAGTGGGTAGAGTGTGTGGGGTGTTGGTGGAGTGTGTGGGGCCTCTGCAGTGGGGTGACTGGGTCTGCTTCAGGGGGTTGGGGCATGTGCACAGGGCAGGACTGTGTTGACAGTGTGTGTGGCCCTGTGGGTGGTAGGGCTTGTCAGCTGCAGAAGACCTATGCTTCTCAAACAGCCACATAAGGGATTGGCCCCACCTTCCAAAGCCTGAAACAATTGGGTGCTCCCATGCCTGGGGCCAGCCCCACTCAGCTGCAATCCTGAGAGCTGACAAGAGCCTTGCAGGCTGGAGGCCTAGAGCAATTGTAAGAAGCTAAGCCTAGCAACCAGCCATGCTGGGGCCTACTCAACAGAAAAACTGCAACAGGAATGTGCTATTAGACATTGCAGCCAGCTGTGCTGGAGCTCCCCACACCAATAAAGTGAATGAAGGGTCCAGAACAGCCACACGTAGCTGAGCATTACAATCAGCTAGCGGGGGACAGCCTAGCCTCCCTGGGCACCTGCAGCGAGAACAATCATGCCACAACAGAAGGACACATGTAGCCCATACAGGAGTCACTTGTGGAATGTTTGGAACTGGTGAAGAGAAGGAAGCACACTGCTGGGCCTCAGAAGGCATCTCTTGCATAAGACCACTTCTCCAAGATCAGGAGGTGTAGCTGACCCACCTAATAGAAAGATATAAGCACAGAGAAAGAGACAAGATGAGGAGGGAAAGGAATATGTTCCAAGTAAGGGAACAGGACAAAACCCCAGAAAAAGAACTAAATGAAACAGAAATAAACAATCTACCTGACAAAGAGTTCAAACAAAAAGTCATAAGGATGTTCACTGATCTTGGGGAAGAATGGATGAACTCAGTGAGAAAATCAACAAAGAATTGGAAAATATAAAAAAGAACCAATCAGAAATGAAGAATACAATACTGGAAATGGAAAATTCCCTAGAGCGACTCAATAGCAGAGTAGGTGATACAGAATGGACCGGCGAGCTGGACAAAAGACTAGAGGAAATCACCCAAGCTGGACAGATAAAAAAGAACTAGAAAGAATGAGAAGAGTATAAGGGAACTCTGGGACAATATCAAGTGCACTAACATTTGTATTATAGGTGTACCAGAAGGATAAGAGAGAGACAAAGGGGCAGAGAATCTATCTGAAGAAATAATAGCTGAATACTTTCCTAACCTAAGGAAGGAAACAGATATCTGGGTACAGGAAGTACAGAGGGCATCAAACAAGGTGAACCCAAAGAAGCCCACATCAGGACACTTTATAATTAAAGTGTCAAGAATTAAAGATAAAGAGAGAATCCTAAGAGCTGCAAGAGAAAGGCAACAAGTGACATACAAAGGAAACCCCATAAGGCTATCAGCAGACTTCTCAGCAGAAACCTTACAGGCTAGAAGGCAGTGGCACAATATATTTAAAGTGCTGAAAGGAAAAAAACCTACAGCCAAGAATACTCTACCCAGCAAGGTTATCATTCAGAATGGAAGGAGAGATAAAGAATTTCCCAGACAAGCAAAAATTAAAGGAACTTATCACCAAGAAACCAGTTTTACAAGAAATGTTAAAGGTACTTACTTAAGTGGGAAAGAGAAGCCCACAAATAGGAATGATAAAATTATATGTGTGTGTGTGTATATATATATATATATATATATATATATATAAAAGGCAGCGAAATCACTGATAAAGACAAAAATACAGTAAAGGTATCAGATCAACCACCTATGAAGATAACATGAAGGTCAAAAGACAAAAGTACTAAAATTACCTATTTTGTTGATGAGAGGGTAATGGATACACATACACACACAAAGAGGTTAGATATGACATCAAATACATAAAATGTGGGAGGAGGGGAGTAAAAGAGTAGAGGTTTTAGAAAGAGGTCAAACTAAAGGGACCATCAACTTAATATAGACTGCCGTATGCATGAGTTATTATATATAAACTGCAAGGCAATCACAAACCAGGAACATACAATAAGTACACAAAAAAGTAAGAGAAAGGAACCCAAATATAATACTAAAGAAAGCCATCAAACCGCAAAGGAAGAGAGTGAGAGAGGAAGAAAGGAACAGAGAAGAACTACTAAAACACCTAGAAAAAAAAGCAACAAAATGGCAATAAGTACATTCTTATCAATAGCTATTTAAATGTCAGTGGACTAAATGCTCCAATCAAAAGGCATAAGATGGGGGCTGGCCCAGTGGCACAGCAGTCAAGTTCATGTGCTCTGCTTTGTCAGCCCAGGGTTCACTGGTTCGGATTCCATGCATGGACTTGTGCACTGCTTATCAAGCCATGCTGTGGCAGGCGTCCCACATATAAAATAAAGGAAGATGGGCACAGATGTTAGCTCAGGGCCAATCTTCCTCAGCAAAAAGAGGAGGGTTGGCAGTGGATGTTAGCTCAGGGCTAATCTTCCTCAAAAAAAAAAAAAAAAAGACATAGTGTGGCCGATTGGATAAAAAACAAGACCCATACATATGCTGCATGCAAGAGACGCACTTCAGACCTAAAGACACTCACAAACTGAAAGTGAAGGGATGGAAAATATACTCCATGCAAATGGCAATGAAAAGAAAGCTGGGGTAGCAATATTATATCAGACAAAATACACTTTAAAATAAAAACTATAACAAGAGACAAAGATGGGTACTACATAATGATAAAGGGAACAATCCAACAAGAGGATATAACACTTGTAAATATCTATGCACCCAACATAGGAGCACCTAAATATATAAAGCAATTATTAACAGCCCTAAAAGGAGAAATAGACAGCAACACAATAATAGTAGGGGACTTTAACACTCCACTTACACCAATGGATAGGTCATCCAAACAGAAGATCAATATGGAAACATTGGCCTTAAATGACACATTGAACCAGATGGACTTAGTAGATATATACAGAACATTCCATCCAAAAACCACAGAATACACATTCTTTTCAAATGCACATGAAACATTCTCCAGGATTGATCGCATATTAGGCCAAAAAACAAGTCTCAACAAAGTTAAGAATATTGAAATAATACCAAGCATCTTTTCTGACCACAAAGGTGTGAAACTAGAAATCAACTACAGGAAGGACATCAGAAAAGCCACAAATATGTGGAGATTAAAGAAAATGCTACTGAACAATGATTTGGTCAATGAAGAAATGGAAGGAGAAATCAAAAAATATCAGGAGACAAATGAAAATGAAAATACGACATGCCAAAATTTATGGGATACAGCAAAAGTGGTTCTAAGAGGTAAGTTTATAGCAATACAATATAGCAACATAGGTCTACCTCAACAAACAAGAAAAATCTCAAACAATCTAACAGTGCACCTAAAGGAACTGGAAAAAGAAGAATAAACAAAGCCCCAAATGAGTAGAAGGAAGGAAATAATAAAAATCAGAGCAGAAATAAATGAAATAGAGACTAAAAAAAAATAGGAAAAATCAATGAAAGTATGAGCTGGTTCTTTGAAAGGATAAACAAAATTGACAACCCTTTAGCTAGACTCACCAAAAAAAAGAGAGAGAAGCCTCAAATAAATAAAATCAGAAATGAAAGAGGAGAAATTAGAACAGACAACTCATAAATACAAAAGATTATGAGAATACTACAAAAAGCTATATGCCAACAAATTGAATAATCTAGAAGAATTGGATGAATTCTTAGGATCGTAAAAACTTCCAAAACTGAATCAAGAAAAAATAATTTGAATAAACCAATCACCAGTAAGGAGATTGAAACAGTAATCAAAAACTTTCCAAACAGTAAAACTCCAGGACCAGATGGCTTCCCTGGTAAATTCTACCAAACATTCAAAGACTAAATGCCTATCCTTCTCAAACTCTTCCAAAAGATTGAAGAGGAGGGAAAGCTTCCTAACTCATTCTATGAAGGCAAATTACTTTGATACCAAAGCCAGACAAGCACAACCCAAAAAAAGAAAATTACAGACCAATATTATTGATGAACATTGATGCAAAAATGCTCAAGAAAATACTAGTAAATCGAATACAACAATACATTAAAAAGATCATATGCCATGATCTAGTGTGATTTATTCCAGGGACGCAGGGTGGTTCAACATCCACAAATCAATCAACGTGATGCACCACATTAACAAAATGAAGAATAGAAATCACTTGATCATCTCAATAGATGGCAGAGAAAGCATTTGACAAGATACAGTATCCATTTATGATAAAAACTCTGAATAAAATAGGAAAGGAAATAGTAAAATATAGAATAAATATATAATAAAATATATATAAATAATAAATATAAAATAAATCTGAATAAACTGCAGAAGGAAAGTACCTCAACATAGTGAAGACCATATATGACAGACTCACAGCTACTATCATTCTCAATGGAGAAAAACTGAAAGCTATCCCTCTAAGAAAAGGAACAGACAAGGATGCCCACTTTCACCTCTCTTATTTAACATAACATTGGAAGTCCTAGCCGGAGCAATTAGGCAAGAAAAAGAAAGAAAATGGATATAGATTTGAAAGGAAGAAGTGAAACTGTCACTATTTGCAGATGACATGATTTTATACATGGAAAACCTAAAGAATCCACCAAAAATATTTTAGAAATAATAAATGATTATGGTTAAGTTGCAGGATACAAAATCAACACACAAAAATAAGTTACCTTTCTATACACTAACAACAAAGTAGCAGAAAGAGAAATTAAGAATACAATCCCACTCACGATTGCAACAAAAAGAAAAAAATACCTAGGAATAAACTTAACCAAAGAGGTGAAAGATCTGTACACTGAAAATTATAAAACATTGTTGAAAGAAATTGAAGAGACAAAAAGAAATGGAAAGATTCTCTGTGCTCTTGGATTGGAAGAATTAACATAGTTAGAATGTCCATACTTTTCTACAAATTCAATGCAATCTACTGATTCAATGCAATCCCTATCAAAGTTCTGACAACATTTTTCACAGAAATAGAACAAAGACTACTAAAATTTATATGGAACAACAAAATACCCCAAATAGCCAAAGCAACCCTGAGAAAAAAGGACAAAGCTGGAGGTATCACACTCCCTGATTTAAAAATATACTACAAAGCTATAGTAACCAAAACAGCTTGGTACTGGCATGAAAAAAGACACAAAAATCAATGGAACAGAATTGAAAGCCCAGAAACAAACCTACATATCTATGGACAGCTAATTTTCAACAAGGAAGCCAAGAACATCTAATGGAGAAAGGAAAGTCTCTTCAATAAATGGTGTTGGGAAAACTGGACAGCCACATGCAAAAAAATGAAAGTAGACCATTATCTTACACCATACACAAAAATTAATTCAAAATGGATTAAAGACTTGAATGTAAGACCTGGACCATTAAACTTCTGGAAGAAAACATAGGCAGTATGCTCTTAGACATTGGTCTTAGCAGCATATTTTCAAGTACCATGTCTGACCAGGCAAGGGAAACAATAGAAAAAATAAACAAATGAGACTATATCAAACTAAAAAACTTCTGCACAGCAAAGGAAACCATCAACAAAATGAAAAGACAGCTTAACAATTGGAAGAAGATATTTGCAAACCATGTATCTGATAAGGGGTTAATATCCAAAATATATAAAGAACTCATACAGCTCAGCAACAAAAAACTAACAACCTGATTAAAAAATGGGCAAAAGATATGAACAGACTTTTCTGCAAAGAAAGTATACAGATGGCCAACAAGCACATGAAAGGATGTTCAACATCATTAGCTATCAGGGAAATGCAAATCAAAGCTACAATGAGATATCACCTTACTCCTGTCACAATGGCTCTAATTAACAAGCCAGGAAACCACAATTGTTGGAGAGGACGTGGAGAGAGGGGAACCCTCGTACACTGCTGGTGGGAGTGTAAACTGGTGCAGCTGCTACGGAAAACAGTATGGAGGTTCCTCAAAAAATTAAGAATAGATATATCATATGATCCAGCTATTCCACTGCTGGGTGTTTATCCAAAGAACATGAAAACACGAATGTGTAAAGATACAAGCACCCCTATGTTCATTGCAGGGTTATTTACAATAGCCAAGACTTGGAAGCAACCTAGGTGCCCATCAAGGGACAAATGGATAAAGAAGATGTGGCATATATACACGATGGAATACTACTCAGCCATAAGAAATGATGAAATCTGACCATTTGTGACAATATGGATGGACCTTGAGGGCATTATGCTCAGCAGAATAAGTCAGAGGGAGAAAGTCAAATACTGTATGATCTCACTCGTAAGTAGAAGGTAAAAACAACAACAAACAAACACATAGAGATTGGATTGGTGGTCACCACAGGGGAAGGGCGAGGGAGGAGGGCAAAATGGGTGATTAGGCATGTGTGTGGTGAGGGGTTGTAATTAGTCTTTGGGTGGCAAACATGATGTAATCTACACAGGAATCAAAATATAATGATGTATGACTGAGATTTATATAATGTTATAAACCAATGTTACCACAATAAGTAAATTAATTAAATAAAATATGTTGTTAAAAAAATTAAAATGTTTCCTATAAAATAAAATTTAAAGAAAACAAATATCATTTCTACTTTTCATTTTCCTTTTATTTTTATTGTGTTTTAGGTATGCAGAAGAATTTAATTATGATGTTTATTACTAAATATTCTAATTACAAAAGTAAGTACATATTCCATTCGGAGAACTTAGACAGAGAAATGTGGAGAGGCAGAAAAACGAACCAAAGCTAAGCAATTTTGTGTTTATAACCAATATTTTTTTCGTATTATGTTAACATGGTATTCTACTGTATATATATTTCTCTAGCTTTATTTTATTATGGTAGCAAATATTCTGTTACAGTAATTTTTTTATAATAGAATAGGATATTCTACATAGGTCTGCATTTCATAAATGTAAGAGTCCAGTTACTGTTATGGGACAGTGCCAGTTACTGAAGATACAGCTGTGAACAAAATCAGACCATTCTCTTTGGTCTGGCCGAGGAGTTTCAGGAGAGCTAGGTGTTACAGAGGAGACATGCAGCCTGTGGAGTAGATATATATAAAAGGCCAACTGAAATTGTCTTGGGAGTCATGGAAAGCTGTCTGAAGGTGTATTAGTCAGGGTTCTCCAGAGAAACATAAGCAACAATAGAGATAGATAAAGATCTACATACAGATTTATTATAAGGAGATGGTCCACAATTATGGAGACTGACAAATCTCAGGAAATGCAGTTGACAAGCTAGAAACCCGGGAGAGCTGATGAAGTGGTTCCAGACTGGAGACCCACAGGCTCAAGACCCAGGAAGAGCTGGGATGTTTCAGTTCCAGTCTAAAGGCAGGAGGAAACCAATTTCCTGCCCCGAAGGCAGACAGGCAGGAGGAATTCCCTTTTATTCAGGGCAAGGTCAGCTTTTTTATTCTATCCAGGCCTTCAACTGATTGGATGAGGCCCACCTCCATTAGGGAGAACAATCTGCTTTACTCAGTCTATTGATTTAAATGTTAATCTCATCCAGAAGCACCCTCCCTGAAACACCCCATATAATGTTTGATCAAATATCTGGGTACCCTGTGGCCCAGTCAAGTTGACACATAAAATTAACCATCACAGGAAGTGAAAGGTGTTTCACCTACAGCCTGAGGAACAAGCACTGACCGAACTAGGGAGGTGCGAGTGTGCCTCCTGGGCTGTACAAAGGTTCTAAGGTGGGGGTAAGCTCTGTTCATCCGAGGAGGACCAAAAGGAAAACTGGGTGCCTCATCAGTGAGGGGAAGAAGGCACGCGATGAGGATGGAGATACTGACAGATGCCTGGTCCTAGAAAGGCTCCAGGCCATGGTGATGAGTTTGGATTTTCTCCGCATACAGTGGATAGTATCTAGAGTATTTTAAGCAGGGACGTGATATGACGCCACCTTCATGTTTGAAAAATCACTCTGGCTCCTGTGGGGAGAACGGATTGGTAGAGGTGAACAGAGTGGAAGTGGGGAGGCCAGCGCGGAGGCTTACGCGGAGCTGATTGGGAATTTTAATTAGAGCGTTAGGAGAGCAGATAAAGACATGTTTGATGGATTCCAGAGATCTTTAGGATTTGGCATTTGGCTTGCCGTGGCAGGTAAAGGGAGGACAGAATCAAAGCTAGCTCCGGAGTGTCTGCCTTCAGAAACTGAGAGGTGGATGGGGGCCAGGGCTGAGATGGAAGCACCAGAGGTTTCCAACCTGGGGAGAAGTTGGGGCGTTCATTAGGGGACATGTGCCTGGGAGACACCCAAGTAGAGATGGTAAGCAGGCAGTGAGGCCATAAGCTAGGAGCTCCAAGAAGAGGTCTGGCCTAAAGACATCAACTTGTGACTGAGGATGGCTTCCATTTAGTGGGCACTTCTCTGTGCAAGGCACTGGCCCAGGACCTTGACATGGATTTTCTCATTTTATCCCCACAGCAAGCTTAGGAGGCAGACATAGTAATTGCCCCATCTTATGGATGAAGACACTGAGGCACAGAGAGGTTAAGTAATCAGTTGAAGGTCACATAAGTGCAGAGGAGAGTATTGAACACAGGTAGTCTGTCTCCCATGCCCTGGCATGAGCCCACTATGCTGCTCTGGCTCCTTTCACTGGCACAGAGCAATTTAACATAATGGTTCTCAAACATAAATGTGCATCATAGTCTCCTGGGGGACTTGTTAAAATACAGATTGCTGGGCCCCACCCCCAGAGTTTCTGATTCAGTAGATCTGGAGGAGGGGGGGGGCCCGAGACTGCATTTCTAGTAAGTTTCCGGGTGATGCTGACGATGCTAGTCCACAGGCCTCACTTTGCAAAGCACCAGTATAGAGAAAGAAGAGGAAAAGGCCTAAGGAATGCCAACATTTAGTGAGATGATAAAGAAGAGGTAGCAAAGGGAAGAGCACTGACAATAGCTGGCTTGGGGAGTAGGAGGTCTCAGGAGAGGAGGAGCCAGGTATGTAGAATGCTGCTGGGGCATCAGGTGAGCTGAGGATCGAAGAGTGTACTGGAATTTAGTGACAGAGGTCATTGGTGACTTTGTGAGTTTGTTAGGACTTAGGGATCAAATAGAGATTGCTATGGTTTTAGGGCAGAATGGGATGAGGTGATGAACTGGAAATAAGTTTAAGGAACTCTATTGGGTAGAGATCTTATTCGAGCTAGCCTATCACTGAATTTTTATGTCGTTTCCAATTTTCCGTTACTATACTATTTCAGAGAGCATTGTTATATATGCATCAACGCAGATGGGTGTGATTCTTTCAGATAAAATCCTAGAAATCGAGTTGCTGAGTGAAAACTTATTCACATTTTGAGGTTTTAGGTATAGATATAGAATATAGAGGGCCAATCTGACCTCTAAAATTAACAGTACCAGCAGTCAAGGGAGTTCTTTATGGCCCTGCCCCCTCACCAATACCTGGCATTATTTTTCATTTAGTCTATAACAATACCATATGTCAAAAATCTTACTGTTTTAATTTTCAATTCTTTGATACCTGAAGTGGAACCGTTTTTCATGTTTGCTGGCTACTTGTGTTTCTTCCACCTCCCTCGCACATTTTTCTTTGGAGCCACTCATCTCTTTTCTTATCGATTTGTAAGAACACTTTGTGTATTAGCAGCATCAATCTTGGTTGGTTCTGTCTTTGGCAAATATTTTCCCAGTTAGACACCTACTTTTCAATGTTAATAGTCTTTGAGAATGAGAAAATATTATCTTTTATGTAATTAAATTTATCCATTTTGTAATGGTTTTGTCTTTGCAAGCTTCCAGTGCAAACTTCATAAATATTTACCTAATTTGTAGTGTCATTTTTTGTTTACCTTTGTAGTACACTGAGAGTTTTATTCCATCTGGCATTTATTTGGGGGCAAGGTAGGATATTTTTTGTATCTTTAACCAATTATGCCAATCCTATTGAATAATCCAAGATTCTTTTGCTGCTTTGAAATGCCACATTTAGATTCGGAATTTTTATTTATATCTGTTTGCTTCTAGACATTACATTCTGTTCCATATATACGTCTCCTGTGGCTACAGCCATCACCTCTCCCAATTAGGGGTAAGGAGGTATTCTTCTCCTGTATCTGATTCTGGGGTGTCTGAGATTTCTCAAGAAGCTGGCTTGGAAGTTATCGTTCTTTTCTTTTATTCTTTCATCATGGCCTCCTCTTTATTATGAATCCAGCAAAAACCCTTGAAGTTTGTATGCTGTTACAGGTTTTCCCTTGTTTATTCCCTTAGTCATTTCCATGAAGAACAGAGATTCTGTTGAAAAGAATGTTCTAGAGATTAGAAAAGAATTATGCACAGAAATGCTGGAGTTATAAATTGGTTTTGCTATATAAGGAGCATCTCCCTCATGTACATTTGGTAGTGAATGTTCAAGACCAATCGGATTACCAAGGAATGGAGTGCAGCTAAATAATAGAAGAGGATTAAGAATGGAACCTTGGAAAACCCAACAAGTGAGGCATCGGGAAGGCCCAGACCAAACAACATACTCAAACATATGGGTATAGAAGTGAGACCAATGTTCATCTAGGAAAGCCAAGGCAAGAGAAGGGTTCCAGAAGGCAGACCTAGGCAACCAGATCCCCATTCAACAAGGAAGGCAATGGAAGATTTTCTCAGATAGTCCAAGGAGCACACCGTAGGTCAACAAGTGAGAAATTGCCAATTCGTAAACTGAACTCCGAGATTCAAACTTCTTTCTGTCACAGATGCAGACAAGAATACTAAAAGCTAGCTTATAACACTAGATAAGCATTGACTAACACATTTTGCATAAGGGGAAAATGCACTTAGTCAAACAAACAAAAAAAATCTCTGTTTAGCCATCCATTTCAAATTTTTATAGAAAATTGTGTAGGCAGCATCAATTATGCTTGGGCAAATTTAGACTAATTAATGGGTTGACTAAGATAATTATTGAAATTTGTCTATGGATGAAAAGAGGAAAGATGAACCATTTAAATTGCTTTTTGTGTGTGCCTGATGACTATTTCTAAAAGAATGAGCCCACTGGGAAGTGTGTGAAATGGGAGGGGTCCAGCTCTTTGCAGGGTATGATGATAGAGTAACAAGGCAGATGTTTTAATCAACACACCAG
Organism: Equus asinus; assembly: GCF_041296235.1. Taxonomy (NCBI): domain Eukaryota; kingdom Metazoa; phylum Chordata; class Mammalia; order Perissodactyla; family Equidae; genus Equus; species Equus asinus. The sequence goes on along the minus strand of NC_091804.1, from coordinate 33,311,492 downwards.
GAATAATGCCTTAAAAAGTCTAATATGCATAAATACATCGAACATACACCTTCTATAGAGGAATATATAATTTATTGAGGGTCAACAATGTGCAAGAACTCTCACAGATGTTTTATGTAAGTGAGTACCTTTCTTCTATTAAAAACAACCCCATAAAGAAGGTATCATCATCCCCAATGTATAGACGAGGCTCCTGAAGCATAGAGAGGTTAAATAGGTTACCGGTGTACACACCCAGTAAGGGAAGAACTGAGTCCAGCTCCAGTGCTAACACTCTGAGCTCCATCTCTTCAAAGAAGCCTTCCTCGATAGTAATTCACTTCTTGCAATGAGGAGGCCGTTGCTCAAATCAGACTCCAACTCACTGAGAAATGCCTTCAAAACCCAGTGTTTGACCTACCATGTGTCTTCCTTATTTCTTTGCAGTCACACCAAAATTTTGAAAAATATTTTCTGGATCTTCTTTTTTTCATTCCAAAGACCTAAGCTTGTGCCTTTTCTAAAAATTTGATCTACCTGTAGTGGATGAAGCTAGGCTCCACGTTGAAGCAGTTCCAAAATGGAATGTCCAATGTGTTGGGAGCTGAGGTGGCCCGTTTGAACCAGTGTGAGTTTGTGCCTAGGCAGGAGACAGCGTGGCTCAATAGGAAATGATTCAGCTTTGTATCAGGAAGAAAACTGGCTCTACCATTTATTGGCTGTGTGATCTTGGGCAGGCCATCTGTTCTTTTGATTCAATTGATAGAAACCCAACTCAAAAAAACCTTAACCAAAGGAATAACTTTATGGCTCGTGTAATTAAAAAGTTCAGGGGTAGGATTTGCCTTATGTCTTTCTTCTATTTTTTCACTCTCCTACTCTCTGCTTCTCCTCACTCATATCACTGCTTTTCTCTTTGTTATCTACGTTTGCCAGGGGACTCCCATCAAGAAATTGGAAAGGTGGTCTGGAGATACCTCCGTCTTTCATAGCAAACTCTATTGCCCTTGCTGAGGTCACATTCCTACCCCCGTGTCAAGAAAGTTGGGAAAGTGATTAGCAACGGAGGAGAGTGACAATTCACAAAAGCAAGGGGTGTACAGAAGGCAAAACAGTAGATAACTATCCACTATGAAACAATCATTTCTTCATCTACAAAATGGCTTTGAGATTTATCTTGTAAGCTTGGTTGTGAGTGTAAAGGATAATAAATGAGGAGGGCTTGGCACATAGTAGTTGTTCAATTAACGGCTCCCATGATTTCTGAATTTTGAACCAGCCCATAGTCCCTCCCAAAATTACAAAATTTCAAACCATTCACAGGTCATGCCATTTTTAATTTGAAGCAATTTGATCTTTGTCTAAGCGCTTTTGGCTAAGTTCAAAGTTACTCATTCAGTGAATTGAGAGAGATTCTTGAGATAGAATTGAATCAGGGTGGGTCTTTGCCCTTGAGAGTATCCTGACCTAGTACCACAAATTTCCCCAGTGACGTTGAGATACCCTAAGCATGTCTGATCAATGGGAGAGGAGGCAGTGGGTCACAGTTAGCTGTTGGAAATTGTACACAATGTAAACTCCAACCTTTCCTTCCATTCTGTAGGTGTGGTGAGGGACTGTTACTGAGGGAAATGCATTTACACAGGGGTCTAGGCAGGTGAATAAGCAGATGCCTCTTCACATGGATACTTTTACAATATTCATTCAATATTTATTTCATAGAAGTAAGATGAAACTGGCTTTCCTTTTGACCTCCGGTGCAGGTAGTTGAGTTAATGACATGCCTTCATTTATGACATAATCACAGACCCCTCTCTAATTTCCTTTATTGAGTCGCTCCTTTATATGGCTGTTCTCCTCTCCCATTTCCCTCCCTCCCACCCAGTGCCTTTTTATTGCATTTAATTTACATTCCTTTGTCTTGTTCTGGGAAAATGCACTTTATTATTTTGAATAGTTTGAATTTACTCACATGAATCATTTATAACTCAGTCTGTTTCATCCTTTTTTTCAAGCAGCACTCTATTTTTTAAGTTTCATCTGGGGTAGTATATGTGCATTTCATCCATTACTTCCAACTCTTGCATTATAGTCTTCACCGTTCTTATCTACTCCCCCAGAAGGGAGACCCAGATTGCCTCCAGATCACCCCCACCACATAGGACATCCTGCTATACTTTCACTCATGGAGCTCTGTGAGAAGGTCTTGGACTGAAAATCAGGATTTGAATTTTTGGGTCACAGATTACATTAGTTGGACTAAGTACTGAAGATTGTTTTCCAAAATTTCTGACCTGTCTACACTCGCAGAGCTGTGCGTGGGTTTTCATGTATCCCCACAACTCCGCCCATAGCACTGTCTAGCATTCTTATACTTTTGCCGGTCTATAAAGTGTAAATGACAGTACATTGTTTGAATTTTCATTTCTCTGATTACTAATGAGTTTGAGCATCAATCCAATACTTATTAACATTTTGGGTTTCCTTTTCTGTATTAATCATCTAGTCACATAACTTCTGCCTGTTTTTTGGAGGAGGGATTCCTGTCTTTTCTATTAAATTTTCACGAGTTGAATTTATATTCTAGATATTATTCAGTTGTCAATTTTAGACATTGCAAATATCTTTTCTCAATCTGTGTTCTGTTTCCACTGAACATGAATCCATAATTTTTATAGAGTAAAATTCCTCAATTCTTTGCTTTGTGATGTGTGCCTTTAAAGTTTTAAGAAGTCCTCCATCCTTGAATAACAAAGATATTCTCCTATATTTTCTTCTATTAACTTTATTGTCTTACTTTTCAAGTTTTGGTATTTGATCCACTTGGAATCCATCTTTGTATGTTGTGTTTTATTTTTCTCTGTAGGGTGAGCCCATATTTTCAATACATCTATTAATCTGTCCATTGCTTATTCACTGATGTACAATTTAACCTTTAGCATATAATACATTTTTATATTTGCAGTGGTCTGTCTCAGAGCTTGCTGTTCATTCTGCTGTAACTGTGCCCTTTTACTCTGTCTCAGAATTCAATAGGGCAAGTCCCCATGCCCCCTTAACTAGTCATGGACTTTTATTCTTTCTTATAAATTTTAAACTAAGTTTAGGCAGTTCTCAAAAGAACCCAATCAGAATTTGTATGAGATTGCGTTGAGTTTTTAGATTAATTTAATAAAAATCTGGCATATTTGTTATATCATTTCATCCCATCCAAGAATGTGAAATGACTGGATTTTTTTCAATTTTTCCGTGTCCATTATTAGATTTTTAAAAATTGTCTTCGTAGGTCTTGTGAGCTCCTGGTTAAGTTAATTCTCAGATATATTATAGCTTTCAGTGCTAGAGCGTATGGTATCTTTTTTTATTGTGTTTTTTAGTTAGTTATTGACGGTGTTGAAAAATGCTATTGATTTTTCTGAGTTGATATTGTATTTGGCTACCGAATAAGACTTTTATTGATTCTGATATTTGCTGATTGTGTTACATTTTCCGTATATATGATTGTATTATCTGCAAATAATGACAGTTATATTTCTTCTCTTCTAATATTTACGTCTCAGTCCGTTTCTTTCTTCAATAAACAGATCCAGCGATAGTGGGTATTTTTGACTTGTTTCCAATCTTAAAAGGAATATTTCTAAAGTTTCCCAAAAATGTATACTATTTGTTGTAGGTTTTAGGTACATAACCTTTGCCAAGTTAAAATGTTAGCTTTTATTCTTAGCTGCTTAGAGTTGTTTTATCACAAGTAGAAGTTGAGCTTTATCAGGTTTTTTGTTCTGTCACTTGGGGTAATTTTATCATTTTTCTCTTTCAGTCTTTTAGGGTTTTTTTTTTTTTTTGTGAAGAAGATTGGCCCTGAGCTAACATCCATTTCCAATCTTCCTCTTTTCACTTGAGGAAGATTGTCCCTTAGCTAACATCTGTGCCAGTCTTCCCCTATTTTATATGTAGGACGCTGCCACAGCCTGGCTTGATGAGTGGTGTATAGGTCCAGGCCCAAGATCTGCACTTGCAAACCCTGGGCTGCAGAAGCAGAGCGCATGAACTTAACCACTATGCCACCAGGCTGGCCCCTCTTTCAGTCTATTAATGATGTGATTTGTGTTCCTGAGACTCTACCTGCTTTTCTATCAATAAAAATCCTATTTCCTTATATGTAAAATAAAGGTTCTATTACCTGCTATGAATGTAAAGTCTTTAACTATAAATCTTTAATTCTTTCATTTTACAGTGTTTCTGCCACTCATACGTGGAGAACTGAAGTCACTCACATTCATTAAGAAAAGGAAGGACATGTGAACATAGGCACATAGTATCATTCAAAATTAATTTTAATGTTTCTTGGTTTCCATGTCAGCAAAATATTTTCCACTTTTCTGAACTTCTTGCTTACTCTACAACATCTACGCTGGCTTATTAAAAAGTTTTAAATTACTTTAGCATGTTGTTTTCTAAATAAGTAATACGTTTCTGAGGCTCAAAATTCAAAAGGCACAAAAGAGCATACAATAAAAAGTAAATTTCCCTCCAGTCTATGTCCCTCAGCTGCCCAATTTCCTTTCCTGTGGTTAGGCAGCGGACAGAGCTGAGCAGCAGAGGGATATTTATGCATATGTAAGCAGGCATGCACATAGAACCTCCCAACACCTTTTTGTAAACAAAGACATTAATAAATCTACTATTTAGTACCTTGCTTTATTCACTTATCAATATAGCTTGCAAATCACTCAATTACATAAAGAGCTTTTTTTATGGCTGTTTAGGAGTTCATGATATGGATGTAATTTAATGAATTAACAGTCCCCTGCTAATATATAATCATTTGCAGCCATTTGTCCTTATAAACATGATTTCATGTGTGTGTGAGTATATTAGTAGGAGAAATTCTTAGAAGAGGAATTGTTGGCTCCAACGTGGTTGCAGATGTAATTTTCCTAGATTTGCCAAATTATCTTCTCCGTAGAGATTATATCATGTTGCAGTTTTTACATGAATGTGTAAGAGAGCTTGTTTTCTCTAAATTCTCACCAGCAAAGTATACTATACACATTTTTTACTTCTCCAATATGATATGTGAAAATTGTATCTCAGTAAAATGTCAATTTATATATCTGAAATTGTCAATTAATTGGAGCATCTTTTCAAGTGTTTTAAGAGTCATTAATATTTTTCTTCCCTGGAAACTATCCTGTGCTTATTTTTCTGTTGGGTGGTTGTGCCTTATTTTATTGATTTGTAGTAGTTCTTTCTATATTAGGAAAACTATATTATCATTTATTCCAGTTTAAAAGGCTTTGACTTAGCTTTATAGTGGTTTTAGCCTTCCAGATTATTTTTAATTTTTGTGACATATCTTGTATCAATCTTTCCTCCTATGATTTCTGGATTTTGTGTCCTACTTGGGCCTCCCACACTCCAAGTTCTCAATAAACGACAGTCTCTTCTGTTACTTTTATACTTTCATCTTTTGCATTAAACTTTTGATTCTTTGATCCGTCTGAAGTTTACCTTCCTGTGAAGTATGGATCCAACTGCATTTCTTTTCCCTTAAGTGGCCACCTAGCACTATTTACTAAATAATTTATCTCTTTTCCCATTGATTTCCATTCCACCTTTATCATATTCTAAATCCATGCTGTATTTTGATCTATGTCTATATTTTTGAATGTATTCATTTTGTCTACTAGTATCCCAGAATCATACAGCTTTATTAAAGAAACTGAAATATGCTTGAATCTCTTGGAGAGCTAGTCCACACCCCCTGCCCCTCTTCCTCCAACATAATGCTCTTCTTCTTAGAGTTGTCTGATATTATTAGTTGTTCATTTTTTGTATGAAATTTAGAATCATCTTCTTGGTGTTTTTATTGGGATCATGTTAAGTTTGAATTAACCTAGGGCGTGTCGACATCATATTGTGCAATTTTCTTTATACTTGTAATTTTTTATCCAAGTTATACATGCACATGGTTGAATTGTTCTTCAGTCTACGTTAGGCATAAGTGTAGCCCCCATGCCCTGTCTCACCCAGTAGCAAGCACTTTTCACCTGCTCGCAATTGTGTTGATCCCATGTTTCTAAATTAGCAACTTTTATTGATGCTTGCAATTTTTCCATTTTACCATTATCTATTAACTTCTCACTGGAGAAGATGATTTAGCTCTCCTGGCCCCCACCCTCTACACAACACCCACACAGGCATCCTTCCCACCCGCCTTCCCCATCCTTCCAATAAGTTATATCTTGATGTTGGTTAGATCAACATTCAGTGTTTACAATATTTTGACTATTTAAATGCCATTCAAAACTGAGCCATGCAGTAAATTATGATCATTTTCCCTTCCTGCACAACTATTATGCTTTCCCTGAAGCTAATATTTGCCTCGTTTATGGTTTGTTTGCTTCATTTTTATGTTTTTATTACTAATTCAGCCCAAAATTCTTTGCCAATTATCTAAAGCTCTTCTCAAAATATTCAGATGCTTCAGTTATTTTTTCAATTTCATCCTCCTACAGAAAGCTCTCCAGAGCCTCTGACCTCTTCTACTCCGCTGTTTTGCTCTCTCTGCCTGGTGCACAGCTGTCAACTTGGAATCCTCCTTCACCATCAACCCAAGAATTCTCTGTGCTCCACTCGCATGTCAGTGCTCCCATCTCCTCTGACTCCCTTCTTGTTTTACTGCCTTGTCTTGGAGGAACACTTGCATCAGCAGCTTCCTGAGGAAATGTGTCCAGGAGATCAATATATGAAGAACTTCCATACTCAATCCTTGCACTAATTAACAATTTGACTGGACATAATTTCCTTTGCTCCTTTGAAGGCATTGCTGCATTACTTTCCAGCACCCAACGTTGCTTTTGAGAAGACTAAATCGATTCTGGTGCCTGATTATGACCTGCTGCCCTCTCACTGCCCAAACTCGTAGGATGCTATAAATGTCTCATAGTTCTAAAATTTCACAATTAAATGCTTTAACGTGAATCATTTTTTATCCATTTATTTGGTTGGGTGCATAGTGGGCTATTTCATTCTGGTAATACACATTCTTTACTTCTCAGAAATTTTCTTCACTTCTTTTGCTAATTTTTCCTGCTCTTCATTTTCTCTGCTTTCTTTTCCTGAAACTTTATTATTTGGATGTTGGAACTGCTGGATTGGTCCTCTAGTACTCCTGTTTTTGTTATTTTTTAAATCTTAGGCTTTTTTGCTCTACTTTTCAAGAGATCTCCTCAGCTTCATCTTCTTAACCCTCCCACTGGGTTTTAATATATACTACCATATTCTTAATTTCCAAGAGTTCTTTATTGTTCTTTGAATGTTGCTTTTTTCCTAACATTTTCTTCAGTTTTACCATATGTTTTCTTATCTCTCTGGGGATATTAATGATAGTTTTGTTTTGTTTAATTTATCTTCAACCCTGAATAGTCCGTTTCCTCCAAATTGCTTTATTCTGCTTGTTTGTTTTGATGTTTGTCTCTCATGTTCGATGCTTTCCCCAGATGTCTAAATCTGGTGTGAAATTTTGAGACAGACTGAGACAAGTCTGGTGGGGGAGGGGTCGATTAGAGAGGAATTAAAGAAATAGATATATTGAAGTTGATCACTGATTTAAGCAGGGGGAAAATGAAGAAAGAGATGGTGATTCTTTAGTTTTTTGATTCACTGACATCAGAAACAGTAGGAAAGAGAAAAATATTTAGTGAGGGAAATGGTGAGTTTGGGTTTTGTGTGGCATATGGCTTTTTTCCCCTGGTAAAAAGTTTGGCAAGTAAAACCAATTCTGTGTGCAGTGGTTTCACATAATTCTCTGGCAATTCAATGTGCACATTTCCAAAATCCAAACCTTTTGGCCCAGATCCACAGTAAGTGTGTACCCAGCTCCATGCCTCTCCTGGAGACACAGAGGTGAGGCAATCCGTCAGCAAATTCTGAGCCTTCCTGAAAGCCATGCATTGTAATTAGGATCTGAGGATACAGCAGCGAGAACAGCATAGCACCTGACCCTAAGCTCCTGCTGCCAATGGAGGAGACTTGTCCAATAGTGTCGGTAAAATAGAAGTTTGTTCATATCACTGTGAAATACCAGAGGAGCAGAATTAGAGATAACTCAATGGATTATCAACATTTGGACCTTTTGTTGGACAATTAATGGGAGTTTACCAAATTGCAGTGAAGATCCGAGAGGATAATGAAGTAGAAGTATGAAAGGGTCTCTGGGGGTGGGGCAGGAGACAGGGTGCTAGAAGTGACAGATTACGATCAGTGAAGTAGCCCAGATGAATAGTTAGAATATCTGTCTGCCTTTGTCTAATACACAGCATACTCACGAGTCATGAGAGGAATAAATAAGAACATCAAGATGTCCCTATGGGAGCCAATTGTCTCACCCTCTCTGTACTGAGCTATAACGCTCCTGATGATGGCACAGGTTAGTCCCCAGGTGGCTTTATGTGTAATATTTCTGAGTGGCCAATTAATTCTGCTAATCACATTAGGAACAATTAGCAAGATGCTCCTCTGATTAGGGGGACATGGTCAAGAGGCTCTTATACACTTGCATTTGCTGAAAAAGATGTCCTCTCTTTGCAGAGCTTGTTAATTTCTGCCAACAGGGGACGTGAGATTTAGCCCAAAAGAACCCACTCTTTCACCCTCTCTCTAACCCTGATGACTCTTATAAAAGAAGAGACAATCTGATAATTAATATTGCTCAGATTTCAAAGAAGACTTGGAGAAGGAACCTTGATGCATGTGTGTCACGTTGGGTACCTTGGAACATTTCACTGGGAGGCATGGAGCTTGGGGAGCTCAAGCTAGACAGCCCTGCAGTTCACCCTGGCTCCAGAATTTACTACCTCTGTAACCTCAAGCAAACCTTTATTTGTTCTGTTGTTGTTATTTTTTATCTCTGTGCCTCACTTTCCTCATCTGTAAAATGAAGATTGTAATAGTACTCACTTCATAGGAATATTGTGAGAATTAAATGTGTCAAAGCATTTAAATCTTGGAATGATGCCTGGCACATAGTTAGTGCTCAGTCGATGTTTTCATTATTACTATTGATTCAGGAATCTACTTTGAGAATCGAAATATTGGGATTAGCAGGCCACACTGGTGGTGAAGTTTATGATGATCATCCAGACCCAAATCTAGTTCTTTAGTTGTGCTCCCTACCTTGTTTCAGACGTCAGTAAGGAGTAAGCCGTTACCCGTGGAGTCTAAGCATGGCACACTGCATTGTAATGGGTGTTGATCTTTCTGCTATTCTCACTGGACTGTTATGCAGTCAAACAGAGAACACATCTATCTTGTGCCCTGTTGTATCCCCAGTACCCTTCCTGGTGCCCGGGGTACAGGCAGTGCTCAAAGATTTGTTGAATGAATGAAGAGATGGCAAAAGAACTGAACTTGGAGGCTCAGTCGGTTTTCAATACTGTTCGTTCCTTACTAATTGGGCAAATTGCTTAAGCTGAACCTCACTTTCATCAGCAGCAAAATGAAGACGATCATCCCTATTTCAGTAAAAAAAAGTATACAAGTACGCTAACTAGAGTAGATACATTGACGCTTATTTATTAAGTGATTTATTTTATTTTGAAAGAAAATGAAGACTCCGAGTTAGCACCTAATGGATTATTATTATTACTATAATTATTATTATTTTACCTAAGTAAGTAAGTACACAAATCATATGTGAATATATACTCACCTTGTAAAAAATTAGAACGGGTCAGATAATACCAAGTCCACTTAGACCTGTGGCCTCCCCGACTGCTTCATAGGTACCACGCTTATCAGTGTAAAAGGCCTAATCAACCGCATTTCATACAGACATATGCATCCGGAAAACCTATGGTCCTGTTTGAGGGTTTTTTTTTTTTTAACTTAGATGATATTTGTTTATATTCTAGAACTTGTCTCTGCTTCTTGGAGAATATTCCACATAAATGATCTACCATAGTTATTCAATCATGAGTCCTTTAATAGACATTTAGGTTGGCTATAATATTTTGCCATTACCAAAATAAACACTTTAATGGTGCTCCCCCAACCTGCTTCTTGGGGCACAGGGTGTCTCCCTTGGGCATGTAGAAGTAATAGTTTAGATTTTTCTAGGTCTTGTCAAATTGCCTTCCAACGTGGCTCTACCAATTGATGCTTCCACCAGCGGTGTAAGAGAGTGTCGATTTCCTCTCATCTTTGTCAACACTTGATATTACAGGAATATTTTCATTTCTGCCAATCTGATGGACCAAAACTGATATTGCATCTGCTCTACTAATAGAGAAGTTGAGCATCTTCTCGTGTGTTGCGATGGATGCTTTGTGCGCGTTCTCATTCAATCTTGAGACAACCCAGTGAGTGAACTGTTACTGTCTTCATTTTACAGATGCGTAACCACAGGCCCGGAACAGTCATAACATCTCCATAGCCCACGAGGTTAATAATGGTGAAATGTTCACACAAAGGAGTGCAATGTCTCCTGACAGGTGTGCTGAGGTAGAGTAAAGAAGGGTTAGGAGCTGAAAGTAGAATAAAAATCATTAATAAGGATGTTGGAGCTAGACAGCCTTAGGTTCAAACCAAGAGGTCCCAAATCGCCAGCTGTCTGTCATTGGGTGAGTCATTCATCCCTTGGGAATATCAAGTTTTGACTTCTGTAAAATCAGAATAAGATTTATCTCATGGCATTGTTGTAAAGATTAAAAGATAATGTACAGGGCACAGGCAGCTTTTGAGAAACATTAGCTGCTCTTTCGCTTTGAAAAAGAAAATCTGCCTGGCACATGGGAAGCTGCTGCTTATAAAATCGTTAAATGTTGACACATTTGGGTCCATGCCCCTAGGAGAGCTCTCAGGCTTCTGCCTGGTGGGCCGTTTGTTTTTGTCTTAAACCTATTCCAGGGAGTTATTCTTTCCTCTATGAGAGATTCTGAGGAATAACCAGACTAGCCAATCTTAGTGAGGCTCCAAAGCCCCCTGTTGGTAGACAGGCTAGGAATCTGTATGCCCAGTTTACAAAGGCAGTCATTGAGACCCAGAGCAGTGAAGTGACTTCTGACAGTCCCTGCTGTCTGTGTGGGGTCCCTGATCTGTTCCAGCTACTCCTGGTGGGCTTGAAGGTGGGTACTGGGTCTCCAGCTCCCAGCTGAATCAAGCTTACTTCAAAAGTAGCCCTGCCATGGGTACCCCTCAGTCTTTTTATGCAAGGCACCATCACTGCTGGGACCTTTCTGACACACTGACTCGGCGGTCCCATCAGCCTCTCACTCTAATTTGGTACCTACCTCAGGCTGCAAACCCCTTTTCTCCCTCAAAGCTTAGCACTGATGGCAGCTGCAAGGACAGCAACATTTTTATTGAGTACTCACTGTGTGCCAGGGGCTTTGTGAATAGCTCCTTATTTACTAGCTGTGTGACTTTTGAGCAGGCTCATTAACCTCCTTTTTCCTCTGTTTTCTCACATGCACAGTGGGTATTGACAGCAGGGCTCACTTCACATGGATAGTGGGAAAATTCAATGAGATAGTGCATATCAGATATTTAGCACAGCACCAGATGCATCATGGGTGCTCAGCAAGCACTCACCATTGTTGATATGCTCCTTCCATCCCCACATCACCTGTGGTATAGGCGTGATGCTTAGTCCCATTTTACAGAGGAAACAATTGAGGCAGAGTGATCACATGGCAGCCAGTAAATAGAGAAACAGGCATGTATACCAGGTCTAGAGGGTAAGGCAGCCACAGAGGGAGGACGAGCATGGCTTTCAGCATGGAAGACACTAGTGATAATGTTGATTAAGATGTAGCTGTGTTGTTTGGGTGTGGTCTCTAGGACTCCAATTCTGCACTTTGTCCTTGATGTCTGTGTCATGCAAGATGCTCTTCTTGTGGAAATCCACATACACTGTCTGCTGGAATCTCCTTGCCAAAGACTCAGAAAAACTTTCACGGCTGGACATTGGAATAGTGAAAGGTCCCAAGGAAGAGACAGTAAAGGCTGTGGGAGGCGCAAATGCTGAAAGATTCGAACAGACATAGCATGCCTAATTTCCTTCCCTGACCCTCACCATCACTGGCCTGAAGGGAGGGAACATGGTTCCCTGTCTACTCACCTTTGGTTTCCCAGGTGAGTCCAGCCCACTCTCTCCTGACCTGCCTCCCCACCTGTGTGACCCTGTCTTCTCTCAGTGCTCCATGCAGATCTCTAGGGAAAGTGCAGATGTGGTCAGAGAGGGCAGCCAGCTAGAGGAGGGGTCACAAGGTTGGCAGCATGTATGAGAAGGTGGCCAAGCTTCCAGCATTTTCTCAGCAGGAGAGGAAGGCAGCTAATGCTCCAGAGACGTCTCAGTGCCACGCCCCGTGCACCTTCACCCAGTTCGCCTGCACAACAGCCATCGTCTTCAGTTTACAGAAGGCATCGAGGCCACCTGCCTGCCCATGGGTAAGCACAGAAGCTGTAACAATGAAGGCAAATGCCTAGAGAACATTCTCCATGACTAGATACTCTTGAGGCATCTTATTTTGAGGCATTATCCTTCACAACCTTTACCCCCTTGAGGTAGGTGCCATATGTTCATCTCTATTTTATTGATGAGGAAACAGAGGCACCAAGAGGTGACTTGCCCAAGGTTGCATAGCTAGTAATGGCAGAGCCAGGATATCAACCTGAGTCCATTCTCTCAATTGTGATGCTCACCTGTACAGTAGGCAAGTGCACACTCAAAGCAAGATATACTGTCCTTCCGGTCCCAGCCTCCAGCCTACGCCTGGTTTCCAGGCAGATGATTGATGGAAAGGCATAGCTGTGCCCTGTCAGCATCCTCTGTGGCCTTCAGAAAGAAGAGCAAGATCCTTGAGAGGGACACTCACTGCCCAGCCAGGAAGGACCCAGGGTTGAGAGCTGGCAGTACGCCCATGTGTGATTACTGGTCCTGCAAAGGAACACTGAGTCTGTGGAACAGGCCAGCCCAAATTCCTCCGCTTGATTCTCTGGAATCAAATTAGGCTGGTGAATAAGCCAGTGGCATTTTCATCAATTTCTCAGCCTTCCCTTGGAACTGAGCCTGATTTCCTCGGCCTCCTGCAACGCTGCCTGCTGTTCGCTTAGCAAACCCGCTCCCGGAACCAGCCCTGCGTTAGTAATGCACTGGGGCTACGTGGTGGAGGGAAGATTACAGGTATTAAAGGCCATTTAGGATCATTTAGAATCGAGCTGTTTTCTGAGCAGGCAATTAACCCAGTTGCATTAAAGGAAGCTGCTGGGGCTCCCGCACCTCTCCTTGCATTAAGAGGGGGATTTGGGAGGCTTCTGTTAGATGACTTTTGTAGCTAGCTCTGGGGCTCAGTGGGGCATCATATTTCGAGGGGGTTCTGGGGGCCTCTCCTCCCAGAGCTGTAGGTCTGCTTTGGGAAGGAGGAGAAGTCTGTGTTGAAAGGATTGGGTTTGTACCTGGAGCCCATGGATCCTCAAGCTTAAGCACCTCCCAGGGTCTCCTGACAAAAGTTGGGGGGGACGTCTCAGGTCTGGGGAAATGGTCTGGGGCCTAAAGTAGCAAATACACTTCCTCAGGGCCTTCTCCTTCATTTAAGAGGGAGCTGGCCACAGTTGCGTGGAGCCCTTTTTTAGAAGGTGTGAATGGATCCCTGAAGGACTCTAGAATGATGCCATTCATTGAAAGACTGCGTGCTGAGCACATGTGCACCCGCTATATCAGCCTCAGAAACAACTCTGTAAGGTAGGGACTACAGAAACAGAAGCTGAGACTCAAAGAACTTACTGAACTTGGGACTTGAACCTGTAAACCCCTGGTGGCTGACCCCACATCCCAAGCTGTATACTTCCTCCATGGGTCTGTATCCAGGAGGCTCCATTCCCATCCCAGGCATAAGACAGACAAAGGGTCAACACAGCATGGCCTCCTCTCTTCCCTGTAGCCTTGGCTATCCCAAACCAAGTTACATGCACTGTAACTCTATCACCACTCACCCTACACCACAGTGGTATTGTCTATTTGGACATCTGTATAGCTCACCAGACCCCCATGAGGATAATAGCCCTGGCATGCCCATTTTTCTAGCTTCAGCATGTGGCAGACAGACAAAAGCACCATTGCTCAGATAACACATGCTTGGCCAAGTCTCTTCCCTTTTCTGTATCTTAGTTTCTCTTTCAGTAACGTTAGAGGACTAGACTCCATGCTGATGTCTGGGCTCCCCTCCATCTCTGATGTGCTGTGAAGCTATGCATTTGTAGGACTATTGGAGGGTAACCAATGTCTATCCAACATAAAGACTGTCTCCTTGGAGTGAACACATACTCCACCGGAGTCCTGGAAGTCCTTGCTTCTGTACTTGGTCTCTTGCATGTGGCATTATTCTTGAGCATCTAACCATAGTTTGGATTCCACTGACAGCTACTTGTTATGGTTGTCTACACTCCAAAATGAAATTGCCACTAGCAGGAATCAAGACAGCCTGGTAGCTCAGAGGCATGCAATACATACTTACTAAATGAATGCCCGAGAATGGCCGTTGACTTTCTTATTAACATCCCCCACGGTGAGTCAGGAACATCTGCTATCCTAGAGTAAATAATGATAATCAGTAAGAAGGTAATCAATTTATAGAAGCCTCCTTTCTTTCTCAATTTCTAGTGATGCCCTTTTGAGTATTCATAATCCCTTTTAACAAAGTTCACTTTGTCCACCCACCAACAGGTAAATTTTCAATTTTCTATCTTTGTTCTGTTCTTCTGAATACAAAAGGAGATAAGACTCATTGCCACATGCTAATATTTCAGAACATCTCAGCCTTGCTTAAACGGAAAACTTTTACCCCTGAAGAAAACGACCGTTCACAATTCAACATTTATTAATGTCTCCCTAACTTTCAGATTTTAGGTTACCAACGTTTCTAGATTCTAAAAAAGGTACTTCCAAACCAAAGGCGGGTCAAAGCTATATGCCACCAACAGATGGCAGTGGGAGCTATACTTGGGCATTTTAGTGTTAGTGATTAAGTTGGTTGCTTCTGTTTCCATCAAGCGTTTCCTGGGTTTCGTGTTGGGTGTGAGGTTTAGGGCACTGTGCTGGGCACCGTGTCATAGGGAAGAGTCTAGGGCCATGTTTCTCCAAGCATGTTCCAGGGACACTGGTCCAATTTATCTTGTGTTCTTGTTTAAAAAGCAAGAACTTGGCCCTACCCCAGCCCTGCCAAAACAGAAGGAGTGCTTGTGGATGCCTGACTTATGTCCCTGCTAACGTGGATGCCTGAATCTCACCCTCTATCCCCTTCCATTTGGCTTTTGCTGACAGCTTGGGGTGATGATTGGACAAGCCAATGGGTCAGAATGAAGCCTGGGTCCACAGAACCCTTGTTCCACTGGGAAATCACAGATATTTTCACAAACATGAAGGAGAAGACAAGATAACATTGTACTCAGGACTTCTATTTCTCCCTTTCCCAAATTGGCCTGATTACCTCCTCTTCTCACCATAAGTCTGATCCCAAAGGTCACGTCTTCTGAAAAGCCTTCCCAAAGATGTCCAGGCTAAGCTAACTGCTCTCTCTTCAATGCACATGCAGCAGTTTGTACCTCCCCCAAATATAACAGAACATATTAGGTTACTATTATCTGTGTCTGACTCTCCCACTAGGCTCTACACTCCTTATGGATGGGAGCCATGTTGCACAGTGCCTGGATTGCAGCAGACATGCAGTAACTGAGGAATGATGGCTGGATGAGTTAGAGAGGGTTCATAGGACTGTTTGGTTGGTCCCCACATTCTGTAAAAGAAGATCATTCTAGAAGCTATGATCTCCCTTCAAAATTATGTATCTGGTCTTGGTTTCAGTGAACCACTTCTAATTTCTCATCAGCCTATATACATGCCCTTTCTTTTCTCAAAATAGATGAAATCAGTTAGTGGCTAGAAGCAAATAGCAAGTCTACAGCCTTATAAAATCATCCAGTATCAACATAGCTCAATCTAGCAAACAGGCTTGATCTGCTCATGGACAATGAAGGCTTCTAGCAACATTTTCTAGCCAACGGCTGGTGAAGAAATGGAGGGACAAGAAAGCACAGAGCCAAGGAAGAGAGGGGAGAAGCTAAATAAACCCATCAGTAGCTCATGTATTAATATTTCAATGAAAAGTCTATTCCTTGCCCAGATGACAAAGACATCAAGTCATCTTTTGGCCCTAACAAGTTGCTCAGGAGCAAAAGTGATTTCTTCAAGATTTTAAAATGGACTTTGAGCTGGGCCCCCAGAGGCTGTTTCCAAACTTGATGGTAACCACTAACAACAGTAGGCTCCTCCTTCTCCCATTCCTCCCTCCCCACTTGTGGGTGTTCTTGTTTCTCAGACGTCAGACAGCTCATCAGACCTTGCAGTCTCAAGGCATCTCTCCCATGCTATTCACTGAGGCTATTTGACCTCAAAACAGTCTTTCTTACCTTGGCCAAACAGATCTTTTAACTAATATTCTTTTTGGGGTTCTGCCCTTCCTCTTTGAGTTCAGCAATTATGTTCCATACGTCTCTACTGAGGACCTACAAAGTGGTACACACCATGCTAGGACACTGTCTAACTCCATCTTACAGGTGAGGAAATGGGATAAGGGTTATGCACTGAAAATGGAGCAAGTAAATTTAGAATAACAAAGGTCAGTTCTGTCTCACGTAGAGGGTTAGAAACTTATTTAACTTCTTTCTACAAGAGCTAGGCCTGGCAGGAAGTGTAAAAGGATTCAGAAAAACAGTTTTGACAGACTGATGAGTGACAGCACCATAAATGGATAGTGGCCGTGTTTTATGGGGAAAAAAAAATATATTAGGGCACAAAGCCTACAGATTAGATGTACTTTCTAAGAGCAAAAGCCCAATTGTTTAAAGAACGAGATTATCCCTGAAAATTCCAAAATAAATGGCCTGGAATTTTGTACTATTGAAATTGAAATATCTAAGTTCTATAATGTTGAAGTAGAGACATCTAAGACTATACAACCGTAAAATACAATTGATTTGATATCTCTATGTTTATATTTTAGGGATTTAAAACTGTGATCCTGTGAGGAATCAGATAATAAACTGTTTTAAAAGACTTTTCAGAGTTTGCACATAATAGTAATAGAGGCTACGTGTAGCATTGGCCATCGTGAGGATGAAACTTAGAGTAATATATAACGTATATGTGATCCATCTGAGACCCAGAGTCAAGCTATCCAGGCCAGGACCATGAGAAGTGGTACAGGATACAAAAATTTCCTTGGCTCCACACAAGTGGGTTTGAGTTTAAGAGCTCTTGTCTTTGACTCAAAATATTTAATCATTCATTTGTGCTTTCATCTAACACATACTTACTGGATATCTCCTATATGCCAGGCACTGTGAGAGGTGTTGGGCAAATACCATCATGTAAATATAAATAAAGACAACATGATGCTATTAGAATGTATACACAGAGTTATTTGGCCTGATTCGAGATCTATGAGGGCTACCCAAATAAATGAAATTTGGGCTGAGTTCTGAAGAGTAAATAGGCATTAAAAGGCAAAATGTGAGGGAAAGATATTCTAGGCAAAAGGAACTAAACATGCAAAGGCTCCAGGGCTGGAAGAAGCATGAGACATTCCAGTAACAGTGAGAAAGCCAGATTGAGTAATGGTTCAAAATCAGAGGGGCCAGCAGACCCAGATCATGATCCTACTAGACCATGGGAAGGATTTTGTCTCTAGCTTAAGAATGATGGGAAACCACTGAAGGATTATAAGCAAGAGAATGACACAGCTTAGCATTTAAAATATACTATATTCTACTAGCTAGAACTTGGAATTCATTTTCCATAGAAATAATTTAATAAATCATAGTTCTGTGAAGCCAGAATAATGCTGTTTGTACAGCGTATCTGGCTAAACAGCCTTTTGAAAAGCTGGCCTTGGTTGCCTACTACCATTTATAATTTGGTTTCCATAAGAAAATGCATTCCAAATTCCAGACAGCCTAATTACAAATGACATTTGTGGGCACAGCCTGTAATCTTCTTACAGTTGTGAAAAGCCTCCAACATTTTCCCTCTCAAAGTTGTTAGGAAAGGTGAGTAACAGACTTCTGATTTTGAGATGGCAGAGGAAAGATCCTTCTGCTCCCTTCTGCTCTCAGAAATTACCCCTTTGTAAAAAGAAAACTCAGAAGAAAAAGAAATGCAAGGCTATGGTAAAACTAGGAATATATCATGCTGGACAATAGCTATGAGGAAGGGCTGCATGCAATGTGCAGATCAAGGGTGTGATCAGATGCTGAGAGAAGACGTCTATGGCTGCAGACCTCAAACGATGTCAGCAGGACAGGTTATGAGATTGGTAGCGTACCCTAAGGGTAAAAAGCAATAATCCCTTTGATGTCAATGTCAGGAATAGAGTACATAGGGTGGGACAATCCCTGGATACAATTTGGCACCACAGAGACGCAATGAAGGAGAGACTAAATAACAACCCAAGGAGGCAGTCCACTGGGGCGTCAGGGTAGCAGAGACCAAATCTTATGACATTGACCTTTGATAAAATAACTAAGGTACATACCCACCACTTTGTAGCATCAGGACTTTTACTATGAATTAGGGAGAATTCCTCCTAGCTTGAAACATGGCCCTGCCTCACTTCCAATTAAACCTTCCACAAATAGCTAATGCAAGTAAAACTCAACTCCATCAAAGGTTGGTAATAATATTTATTTAAAGAGGAACCAGTACAAGTTCTACACAAAGATGATACAATAAAATTGAGGAAAGGAATAGGGAGAAGGCAAGTAAACATGCACACACACACACACGCACACACTGTTATACCAAAACTCGACACAGAGGAAGATCAAGCAGGAGATAAAGCATGATCTTGCTTACAACAGGAATGAGTGGCACAGCAAAATAAAATTGTCACAGAAATGAAGGAACAATTTTGGAAACATTACAAAGAAGAATAGGCAGTCTTAAAAATATTATAGAACATGAATAACAGTGGGGAAAACGAAATGGACATCAACAAAACATTAAAAATCATGAGAGAGAAAATAAACAAAGGAGATCCAATATACACATAAGTGGTGGCACAAAGAAGAAGGCTGAAGAAATATAATAGAAAAACAAATCTAAAGTTAGAAAACAAGACTATGCTCCAGAATTTAAAAGAGGCTTAAATCTAAAGAATGAAAGATCACACTGTGTTCCGAGAAAACATTACCCAGAATATTCAAAACAAAGGTATATCATGGTAAAATTAACAGATTTAAAATCTAAACAATGAATTATTTGTTAGTACAAGCAAACATAGCGTGTCCTATAGAATAAAAAGAAAAGACTTTTCCATAGAAACATTAAATGGTAAGTCACAGTAGGATAATATCTTTAAGTGTTTCAGAGAAATAAAATTTGACCCTCAGAGTCTGTAACCAGCCAAACTTCCATTCACATATAAATGCAAGAGACAGACACTATTGAACATATAACAATTCTCTGAGCACAGTCCTCATTAACATTTCTTGTTAAATTATTAGAAGATAAACTTCAGCAAACAACACATAAACGGATTCAATGTTCTCTGCCTAGCCTTATTGCTGTAACTTCTCCATTAAAAAAAACTACTCTCTTGGAATTAAAATTACAGAAATGGAAATGTGGAAATTACCCAACTGACTTCCACTATGGCCAATATTGAAAATAAGGTATTCTAAAAAAATCCTCCTGTAACAATTACTTATTTGCTGGAAAATCACAAGTGTGTTTTTAGGTGAATAATTATGCTTGTGTAATTAAAGGAAATATTCAGAGGACAAAGTGAAAAGAGAGCTGAGAACAGAGTAGTAAATAATGTGAAACACTGCTTTCCTCAGGGGAATTTCCCAGTAAAAAGAACTTGAGGCCTGAGTTTTAATAGCTAATTCGAGAGTTAGAAGTAAGGCCCCACCCTCAATAGAGCTCACACACTTGAAATGGTATATCCTCGTGAACAGCTGAATAGGGAAAAAAAACATTTCAAGCATTTAAAGAAATAAAAGATCAGATAGTGGATCAAGAAATCACCAAACATTGATAATATAATTTAGATAAGAAATTACAAACTCAACAGACATGTTATGAAGGAAATGGGACATACATGAGAAGAAAATGAATGACTTGGAAGATAGAACTTAATAAACTATCCAAAATGCACACAGGAAGACAAAAATGGCAAACATGAAAGTGGAGTGAAGAGACATGGAACTGGGGTGAGAGAGTCTCGCATGTATATTCTAGAAGTGGAATCTGGAGGAAGAGGCGATATTCAAAGAGATATGGTTAAGAACTTTCTAGAACTGATGAAAGTCAATTCTCATATTAAGAAGCCCAGTTAGTCCTAGGCAGGATGAACAAAAAGAATAAATAAACATCTAGATGACTTATAGAAAATTTGAGAGCAAAAAAAAAAGTTCTTCAAAGAAGGTGGGAAAAATATCCAGATCACCTTACGATGGAATGACCAGCCAAAGTAGGTTTCTCAACATCAGCAACAGAAGCCAGAAAACAGCGAAAAATCTGCAAAGTGCAAAGGGAGAGAGAAAAAAGTAAATCCTGACTCGCATACATAGTTGAGAATAGAGGTGAGAGAAAGATATTCTAATAAACAAAAATCAAGAATTGACCACCAATAAAATCTCACCATAAGAAGGTCAAAAGTTTTAGTTCTGGAAAGGGAAAATAAATCCACTCTTGAGGAAAGACCTAACCTAATATGCAATAAAGAATGGTGAGCAAAGAAATTGGTAAACAGAATGAGAAATCTAAATAAACCTTGACTGTATGAAAAAATAGTAACACTCAATTTGATGTGTGTGTGTGTGTAGAAAACATGATAAAATTAAACTATTAGACAATAATATATGTAAAGTAGGAGGGTCTTGGTTGGTATAAAGTGTTCTAACATCTTTGGATTGTTTGGGAAGTGGGGGGCTGATAACATGTAGACTTTAAATGAAACACGCATAATAAAATTTTAAGTACAAGATACACTAGAAAGAAACAGTAGAAAGAAAATTGTATTAAAGAGTCTACAAAATTGTTTAGAAATTGCAGGGCATGGTAAAAATACAAAATAAGGTGAAGAGCTAATCCCAAATTTATCAGTAACCATAATATGTCTGTATTGTTGTACTAAACTCACCAATTAAGAGACATATTGTCAGATTAAGTTGTTTAAAAAATGAAAAGAAAGGGGCTGGCCTGGTGGTTAATGAATAATGGTTAACTTCACTCACTCCTCTTCAGCCCCCTGGGGTTCGTGGGTTCAGATCCTGGGCATGGACCTATACACTGCTCATCAAGCCATGCTGTAGGAGTGTCCAACATACAAAATAGAGGAAGATTGCCATAGCTGTTAGCTCAGGGACGATCTTCCTCAAACAAAAAGAGGAAGACTGGCAACAGATGTTAGCTCAGGACCAATCTTCCTCACAAAAAAAAAATAGAAAAGAAAAAGCTGCATGCTGGCAAATGACAATGGTGACTTAATTTTTGAATTTTCCCAAATCCCTTCATACAAACAAAGAAACTCGAACAGCAAAACAAAACCCCATTGATAATATCTATAAAATAAGTAGCTGACAAACTATCCTCATGAATTACAAATTAGGAGTGGAGAGGGACAAGCAGCTGACAACCAGGATGGCCAAAACTGAGATGTATTCAAATAAAATTTCTGTGCTTTAACAGAAAAATAAATTCTTGTGCTTCCAGGCAAAAAACAAAAGACTAAATCACTTATAAAGGAAAGAAGATTAGATTATTATCAGACTGACACCTACAAACCCTGCATGGTATCAGGACTGTGCAGGAAGAAGGGGAGGAAAGCAAGGAGGCATCATATGGACCACAGAATCAAAAATAGCCAACAGGTGCCCACTGGAAAGCTTAGAAATCAAACTGAGAAAAGCAGCTGAAACTGGGAGTCATCCTGCTTATTCTAATGGTGGATGAAAACAGGGGGTCAGCAGTAAAGTGTGAAGTGTTTGCAAGAGTCTGGACCCTGTGAACTCTTAAAATAATCAGCCTAAGGCCCCTCCCAGGAGTACCATTAAGTACTAGAATTAAGAATCTAAATTAAGCAGCACAAGGTCCATCCGTGTTGTCACAGTGAAGTCTACACAGAGGTTGAAATATAACGATGTACACCTGAAATTGATATAATGTTAGAAGCCAATGTTATCTCAATAAAATTAATTATTTAATTAAAATAAATTATATAAATAAACAGAGCAGCACGGAGACGATAGTGACATAAAATTGAAGGTCCAGATAAAAGACTGTGAGAGAAAAAGCCGGGGAATCTCAGAAAGTAAACCACCATACTTTTGAACAGTATACAAAAAGAGCAAAAGCAAGAGCTCTGTGGAGTTAGATATTAAATTTTAAACTACTTCCTCTTCTAAATGTTCAGGAAAACTAATTTCACATAAAAGAGAGGACAGAAAATGATTGGAATCAGAACACATACAAAGTTAGTATCAAGACAAAGAATAACGTTCCTCCAGACAATAAGAGCATGCCAGATCAATGTGGCTGCACGCAAACCATAATCCACTATTTCAAAAAGTGCTAAAGATATTAAGGAAATTATATGAGACATCAAAGAACAGTAAAAGTCAGAATTAGTCAACCCAGAATGAGGTCATAGGACTCAGGAAATAATTAGAAATTGAAGAAAATCTCTTTTAGGAATGAAGACTAAGGTGGAAGTAGCCCAAGAATGAATCAACAGAACAGGGAGTGTCTGAAGAAAAATAGGTTAAAGGAGGAAACTTTTACAAAAGAAAGAGGTAAATGGATTAAAAAGAAAATGAAAGAGTTAGAAGACAGGCTAACATCCTCAAACCTAGGGTAGACTTCTCAAAGAAGAAACTCAAAGCAAGGAGACAATATAAAAAATTACAATTCAAGGGGCCCGCCCCATGGCCGAGTGGTTAAGTTCGCGCACTCGCTCTGCTTCGGCAGCCCAGGGTTTCGCCAGTTCTGATCCCAGGTGCGGACAGGGCACCACTTGTCAGGCCATGCTGAGGCGGCGTCCCACATGCCACAACTAGAAGGACCCACAACTAGAATACACAAGTATATACTGGGAAGATTTGGGGAGAAAAAGCAGAAAGAAAAAAAAAAGAAGAAGATTGCCAACAGTTGTTAGCTCAGGTGCCAATCTTTAAAAAAAAAAACTTACAGTTCGAGAACACTTTACTGAAATAACACAAACAATAAAAATTATATACTGAAAGGGCACCATACCTACTTGAAAAGTCAACGTGGAATGGCCAACACTGAGGCATATTTTAGTAAATTTTTTTTGGTTTAAAAGAAAAAAAACCTTTTGTGCTTCCAGGCAAAATGACTAAGACAGATATATAAAGGAAAGAGAATCAGATTATTATCAGACTTTTTTGACAGCAATGCTTTGTGCCAGAAGAAAATGGAGCAATATATTTGTGCTATTCAAGTAAAGAAAATGTGAGCCAATTACTTTATATACAGCCAAACTGACTTCCAAGGGTAAAGATTGCAGACAAATTGCTATCAACATGCAAAAAATTAGAAAATATTGTTCCCCTGGGGTCTTCCTGAGGAATCTGCTTAAGAACAAGCTTAAGTCAACCAACATGATTAGAGAGATCTCAACATAAGGGCTGATAGTGAACATTAAATAAAAATTTACTTGTGTGGATAAGTATAAGATTAAATGGCTATATGTTCTGACAATGTGTATTCAGTACAATCATCAAAGATGCAGAGATATAGGAAGAGGATCTATGAGATACGGAAATACAGGAAGAGGATCTGTGAGAAAATGTCCCTGTTGCAATAATCAAGTTAGTGGAGCTAGTATTGGTATAATTACCATTATTCTGAGACTGTTAAGTACACATTCTGGAGAAAAAGCATATGAGTGATTACGTGATATTCTAATTCTATTTTACCTTGTCTCCTGGAGAACTAGGATTTTTGGTGAAGAAAGGGAATACAGATGTAAGATAGGAGAGAGAAAATAAAAACCGTGTAGTTCTGAACTTGAATCAGAAGGGTCATTATGAATTCAAGAGATATTTATCTTGACTTCATATGAAATAGCCAGAATTGGAAAGGGAAGACTAAACACTGTTGGATTGGGATCAGAGGTCTCAGAATGAACTGATAGATTAGATAGATGATAGAGAGAGAGAGAGACAGACAGACAGACAGACAGACACATAGGTGATAGGCAGACAGAGAAATAAATATCAGTGGGTGTGTATGCATGAGTGAGTATAGATGCATCCGAGCTCTGTCTCCTGAGAAGACCTAGAAGCAATGACACTCCAGTAACAACACAGCTGACGCCCAGATCTTGGTTTCTAAATACCATTCTCCCATAAAAGGAGCCCGGCCTCCTTAGACAAGTGTTGATTTCAGAGCTGGAGCAGAGAAAATATAAGATGAAGCCAGAGATGTCTGTACATCAAGCAACCCAGTGTTTTAACAAATAAATTGGGCTGGAAAAAAAGGAGGATGGTGGGACAGAGAGGGGGCCTGTAGACCAGAAGAGACTTAAAGCTCATCTTTTAAAACAAGCAAACAAACACAAATAGGGAAACAAAAACCTAAACTGTGGTGTTTGTGGATGAACATTTGGAAGATAAAACTATAAATAAAAGCAGAGCAGGATTATCATAAAGTCAGGATACTGGTCACTATTTTGGGGAAAAAAAGAGGGCTTATAACTGGAACAGGGCTTCTGGGGTGACTAGCAAATTTTATTTGTTGACCCCAGTGTTGATGTGAAGGATGTTTGTTTCATAAACATTTATTTCGCTCTATATTTGTTTTATTCAGTTTTCTATATTTGTACTATATTTTACAATAAAAAATTATTTTATCCTTTAAGCTACAAGCTCTTTAGGAGACATATACCAAACATAAGGATGCAAAGAGACTAGAAGTAAAGAGATGAGAAACGAACACAATTTTTGTTTTTGAAATAGAATAAGATATTATGGGCAAAAACTAGCCAAAAGAGAGCCAGTGTAACTATAGTAATAACGGACAAAACAGACCTTAAGGCAAAAAAAAAAAAAAAATTATTAAGTAATAAAAGGAAACTCTATGATGATGAAAGGATGAATTCACTAGGCAGATAATAATTCTAAACTTGTATTCACCAAATAAAGCAGCTTAAAACATAGGAAATAAAACTTAAAAGGAAATGTTCAAATGCACCACCTTAGTGGGAGATTTTACACGTCTCAGTAACTGATAAACCAAGTATATAAACCATTTATGAGGATTTAAAAGATTTAAATAGCAAAATTAATAAGACCTACCAGAAATAGAAAGAATCCTACATTTAGAAATGAGAATATATATTCTTTTCAAGCACATAAGGAAAACATATAAAATTGATCAAATAAGAACTCAACAAATTTTAAAACATGCATACAAACCCAGATATTTAGACATCTCTCCCTCTCTCTCTCGAGCCAATGATCTCTCTCAATCCAGTGATCTCTTTCTATCCAATGAAAGAAAGAGAGGAAGAAAGAGATGTCAACTACAAAAATAACCCTGTACAAATGTTGGTAAGTAATTTTTTTCTGAAATTCCAACTAACCTCTCATGGATTAACAATGAAATTATACTAAATTAAAATATACTCAATTACTGTAAATAAAACTGCTATAAGCATTTGTGTACAGGTTTTTGTATAAACAGTATTCACACAGAAACTTGCATATAAATGCTCATTACAGCTTTATTCATTAACAACCCAAAACTGGAAACAACCCAGATGTCCTTCAACGGGTGAATGGTTAAACAAATTGTGGTATTTGCATACCATGGAATACTACTAGGCAATAAGAGAATGAACTATTGATACATACAACAACCTGGATAAATCTCCAGAGAATTAGGTTGAGTGAAAAAAATCCAATCCCAAAAGGTTACATACTATATAATTCTATTTATATAACATTCTTGAAATGATACAAAGTTTAAAATGGAGAATAGATTAATGACTTCCAGGGTTAGGAAGGGGATGAGGGTGTGGCTGTAAAAGGGCAACATGAGGGATGCTCCTGGTGATGGAAATGCCCTGTATCTTGACTGTATCCATGTCAATAACCTGGTTGTGATAGTCTATTATAGTTTTGCAAGATGTTATTGGGGTGGCTGGCAATAGATAGAGGGCACCTGGGATCTTTCTCTATTATTTCTTACAACTGCATCTAAGTCTACAATTATCTCAAAATTTAAAAACTTAATAGAAAAATGTTAAAGACTATGAATTAAAGCGTGTGGGGTACAGTGAAAGCAAGATTTGTGGTCTTCAATCCTTGTTTCTAAAAAGGCTGAAAATTAGTAAACTACTCTTTCAAACTAATAAGGGCGAAAAAAATTATCAAACAAATTCAAAGAAAGTAAAAGAATGGAGATAATTAACATAAGAGTAGAAATTAATGAAAGAGAGAGAAAATACTATAAAGAAGATGAACAAAGTCAAAAGGACAAGAAAGAAGACACACACACAGTATTAAGAGAAACAATGGTAAATCTACAGATAAGGCAGAATTTAAAATATAAGAGAATATTATAGAAAACCTTATGCCAGTAAATTTGAAAACTTAGATGAAATGGACGACTTTCAAGAGAAATAAAACACTAAGACTAACTCACAAATAAGCACCTAAACTGCATGAACCGTGACCATTAAAGAAATCTAGACACGGAAAACACAAAACAAAATGGTAGAAATACATCCAGGACAAAGGTACAAAATGTTCCAGAGACTGAAGTTTTCCGACTAGTTTTTTTCTTTTTTTTAATCTAACTATATACTGTTTAGAGGAGTCACAATTTAAAACATAAAATTATGGAAAGGTTGAAGAGAAATTAGTGAAAAAGGATATATCAGGAAACACTACTAAAAAGAAACCTTATATTACCAAAGATAAATGTAACCATTATGTAGCAACAGATGTTCAGTTCACCTTGAAGACATAACCCGTTCTAAACTGGGCATGCCACTATTAACATGGATTTAAAAATTCAAGGCAAATGTTATTGAAACTACACAGAGAACGTGACAAGGACACCATCACTGTGGTCGATGTCAACATACCCTCTCTCAGTGAGTGATATTTTAATCAGAATAAAAGCGTTAGTGTGGAGATTTGAACAACACAATTACAAAGTACTCAGTAATTGGAGACTACGTATTCTTTTCAAGCATTCATAGAAATTTATGAAAGATGACCATATATTAGGCATGAAGCAATTCTCAACACAGTCTGCATCACAGACTGCATTCTTTGATTATAAAATAATTAACGTAAAATCCATGAAAAGGTTACTTTATAAAAACTATATGGTTTTCCTATATGGTTTTAATTATAAAATAATTAACATAAAATCCATGAAAAGTTTACTTTATAAAAACTATCTATATGAGAACTGAAATCCCTCCTAAATTTCTCAGGAGTCAAACAAGAACTTACAATGGAAATTAGAAAATATTTAGAACTGTATGATAATGAAAATATTGTATAGCAAAATGCATGAAATGCAGTTAAAGCAGTATTTAGAGAGAAATTTAAGCAATAAAATGTTCATATTAGCAAAGACATAAAGTTGAAATTTAATGAACTAAGCATCCCACTTCAAAGTTAGAACAAAGGATATAGAAAGGAGGAAATAATTAGAAAAAAAGCAGAATTTAATTAAATGGAGTACAAATACAATAGAAAAGATCGACAAAGTGAAAGTTAGGTGTTTAATAAAAACTGATATAATTGACAAACCTCTGCCAAGATTAAGTGAGAAAAAAAGAGAAGGTACAAATAAGCCATATTACACAGGAAAAAGAAGACAATTATAAATGCATTAGTGATATAAAAGATAAGATTATAATCTTTAGGATAATCAATCTGAAAAATTAAGTGAAATGAACATTTTAGAAAAATATAAAAACTGACTAAAGAAGAAAATAAAAAATCTAAACAGCCCTGAAAGTCTGAAATTAAAGAATTTACTTGATAATCAGTAACTAATATCCCACAACGAAAACATCAGATCCAAATGGTTTAAGAGGTGAGTTTTACCAAACATTAAATGAATAGGAAATTCTAATTTTACGTAAAATCTTACAGAGAAGAGAAATGGCAGAAACTTTCCCTGATTGATTTTACAAAGCAAATATAAACTTTGTGCCAAAAGTAGATAAGGACAACATGAAAAAGGAAATTATCACTTAATTCTCTCACAAACATTCAGAAACCAAACATTTAATAGCAAAAAATTGTTAGAGCCAGCCATACACAAAAATAACAGGATGACTAAGGTGAGTTCATTTTCCAAATGGTAGCTTTTTATGTAGATAAAATATTAAAATTAATATGAGAATTTACCAAGATTTCTATAAACTAGAAATATTAAAATGTCAAGAACAGGTTGTATTCTGACTGGAATTCTTATATACTGCAAGTGAATCATAAATTGCTACAACCACTTTGGAAAAACAAAATTATATAGCAGGATCTACTAAGGTAAGCATATTCATAAGCAGCAATTCTACTCCTGGGAACAAATTAACAGAAATGAGAGCATAAGCACACAAAAAGGCATATTCAGTAATGTTCTTGGCAGCCATATCCCCCAAACGGGAAACTATTTACAAATCTATCAACGTTAGGATGCGTAAATGATAGTCTGTTTACACAATGTAAATCTATACAGCAAAGAGAATAACAGATTGTAGCCACACTCAGCATGGATGTATGTCACCAAAACAATACTGAGGGGAAAAAAAGCTGGACATAAAAGAATACATTCCATATGATTCCATAAGTGTCAAAAGATGTAAAATGCATCTATGGTAAAAGGGGCCAGCATAGTGTTAATCTTGATATGGGGCGGTCACTGGCTGGGGGACAGTTCTAATGTCATGGTGATGTTTTGGTTCTTGGGAAACTCACAAAGCTGTACACTTATGACTTGTGCACTCTTCTGTACATTATACTTCAAGAAAAAACTTATAAAAATCAGCTGCATTTCTATATCTCAGCTGCAAACAGAAAAGATATTCAAAACAGGATAACACATATATAAAGCATAACTTTCTAGAAGTGAACAACAACATTTGTACACAATCCTTATGAAGAAAATTGTAACTTTCTATTGAAAGGCATTAAACATGAGCTAAATAAATAGAGAGAGATATTCTTGGATAAAAAGACTCAATATGGGGCCAGCCCTGTGGTGTAGTGGTTAAGTTCACACGTTCTGCTTCGGTGGCCCAGGGTTCATGGCTTTGGATCCTGGGCACAAACCTAGCACTGCTTGTGAAGCCATGCTGTGGTGACATCCCACATAAAATAGAGGAAGATTGGCACAGATGCTAGCTCAGGGCCAGTCTTCCTCACAAAAGAAAAGAAAGAAAGAAAGACTCAATGTTTAAGATGTCGGTTCTTCCCAAACTAATCTATGGATCCAATGGCAATTAAAATAAAAATCCCAATGCAACTTGACAAGTGGATTCTCTAATATGTACAGGAGAGGATACCCAAAAAAAGAAAATCATGGAGGATACTGCCCTCCCAGTAATGAAGACATGTTATAAGTTATAGAAATTAAGAGAGCTTGATATTGGTACAAGGATAGATAAATGGAAAAGGATAGAAATCCAGAAATAGGCCCATACAGATACGGAATTTGTTTGTAAATTTGTAGTGGAACAATCCAATATATAGCAGTGGGATAATCGATTATCCAAATGGAAAAATTGATTTGATTCCTATCTCTTACCATGCACAGAATCAATTTCTGATGAATTAAGAACTCATATATAAAAAGGAAACTTTTGGGGCTGGCCCGTGGCTGAGTGGTTAAAGTTCCACACACTCCACTTTGAGGGCCACGGGTTCACAGGTTCAGATCCCAAATGTGGACCTGCTCATCAGCCATGCTGTGGAGGCATCCCACACAGAAAATAGAGGAAGATTGGCACAGATGTTAGCTTAGGGATGATCTTCCTCAAGCAAGCAGGAAAAAAAAGATAGGTGAATTGGCAACAGATGTTAGCTCAGGGCGAATCTTCCTCACGAAAAAAAAAAGGAAACCTTCATATTTTAAGAAAAATGTAGGGGCCAGCCCCGTGGTCAAGTGGTTAAATTCGTGTGCTCCACTTTGACAGACCAGGGTTTCACTGGTTCGGATCCTGGGTGTGGACATGGCACCGCTCATCAAGCCATGTTGAGGTGGCATCCCACATACCACAACCAGAAGGACCTACAACTAGAATATACAACTATGTACTGGGGGTGCTTTGGCGAGAAGAAGAAGAAGATAAAGAAAAAGATTGGCGACAGATGTTAGCTCAGATACCAATCTTTAACCAAAAAAAATGAAATAGAGCAATCCTATACTATTAAAAAAAAGGGAGAAAAATGTAGAGAAAATACTTTATGACTGTGGCTTAGAGAAAGATTTCCTAAATATTATATAAATAGTAATGTTGATAAATTCAAATATATTAAAACTTTGATTTTTTTTCTTCCACAATAGGCAGCCCAAAGGAATTAAAAAGATGAGCTACACGCCAGGAGAAAATATTTGTAACATACAAAGACAATGACAAATAAGTATCTAGAATATATTGGATCTCAGTGAATTAATAAAATAAAGACATTTAAAAAGAAAAGAAAAAAAGACATTTCATAAAAACTGAATGACCAGAAATAATTGAAAAAGTGCTCAATTGCATTAAAATCATGGAAATAAGATATTAAATGTACTATGTGATATGATTTCACATCCTACATGTTAAAAAAAAAAGTAAAAAAGCCTGACATTGTCAATATGAGCACGGATGTGGAGCAATAGGCTTGCTGATAGACATCTGAAGGAGGTAGAAATTGGCAAAACCACTCTACATAAGAGTGAGCGTTTTATTATAAAGCTAAAGAGGGATATATCCTCCATTCTAGCTCTTCCATTCTGAACCAGCTAACCTAGACCAACTCTCATTCATGGACATCATGGATTACGCACAGAATATTTTTAGCAAATTTGTTTGTAAAAGCTAAAATTGGAAACTATCCAAATGCTCCATCAGTAGTAAAACGAATAAATCAATTGTGATAGTTACACTCAATGGGATATTATACAGAAGTGACAATGAACAAACAGTAGCTACAAATATCCAAATGGGTGAATTCCAAACATATTATTGAGAGAAAAATGTAAATCACAGTGGAATGCATTCATTATGATTCCATTGACATAAAGGTAAAAAAAGAATGATTTTGCATGTTTATGTATATAAGCAATTGAAGGATTAGCACAAAATTCAAAATAGTGTTTGCCTCTAGGAGTGGAAAAAGTATAAATTAGGGGAGGAAGACAAGGAAGCCTATAGAGAGGTTGATAATGTTCTATTTCTTAAACTATTGGTGATGGTGTTCTTTTTATTACTCTTCTTTAAACTTTATGTATACCGTATAGGTCCTGGCACCTGGAAATTTAAAAGAATAACAGTAATAAAATAATCTTCTCATACACCTTTCAGGTAAAAGAAGAAATCATTACTAAAGTTGAAGAAGACCTAGAAAATGACCATGAAAACAATACATACCAGAAGCGATGGAATGCAGCTAAAGTAGTGCTCTCATGGACTTAATTGATACTCTTTTATGATTATTAATGTATGTGAATTAGGGAGCTAACTCAAGAAATTAGAATTTTTTCAACAAAATAAACCACAGGAGGTAGAAGAAAGAAAATAAAGTATCCAGAAATTAATAAAGTAAGAAAAATAAATGCTTTCTTCAAGGCCCTAAGGAGTAATTCACACAATGATTGATTGTATTCCTAGAAAACACCAAAGAATCAATGGACAACACAAGAAAAAAACAACAACCAAATAGCATGATTAAAATAATGAGATAGATCTAAGTATACTGATATATCCAAAATGATCTGTAGGATGCATTGTAATTGAAAAAAAATCAAAATGCAAAACAATGTATACAGTCAACTTCCATTTGTGTTAAAAAAATTTTTAAATACTGTGAAAAGTTTGACATTTTCTTCATAAGTTAAACATATATCACCATATGACCCAGCAACCCAACACACACATATTTATCCTAGAGAAATGAAAAGTTACGTTCACACAAAACCATGTACATGAATATTTATAGCAACTCTATTCATAATTACCAAAAACTGGTGGTGTTCAACAGGTTGATGGATAAACAAACCGTGGTACATCCACACATTAGGATATTACTCAGCAATAAAAAGGAAAAAAAAAACTGGATACAAAGATGCAACAGCTGGATAAATCTCAACGGCATTATGCTGAGTGAAAGAAGATAATCTCAAAGGGTTACATATTGTATGATTCCACTTATGTGCATTCTCAAAAACACAAAACTGTAGTGATAGTGACCAGTGGTTGCCAGGAATTGGGAGGAGGGGTATGGAGTTGGTAGGGACATTGTGACGATGAAAGGATAGTACAAGGGAATTTTTTGAGATGATGAAGCTCTTCTGTATCCTGATAGTCGTAGTGGTCACATGAAATCTATCTGTCTTTCTATCTATCATCTATCAATCATCTAGCTATCTGTTAAAATTCACAGAACTGTAACCCACTGAAGTAAACTTTTTGCATGATAATTTGGAAAGATCACATGTATAAAATACATATATATGCTTGAGTACAGAATATCTCTGAAAGGTTGCACCCCAAAATGCTAAGAGTAGTTGCCTCCAGAAAGAGGAACAGGACAGATAGCGCAGGCAGAGGAGAAATAGAGTCTTTTCCTGTTTACCCTTTGTACCTTGTGAATTTGGTATCACGTTCATGCATGATACACAAATTTTGAATGGTAATGTACACCCTGCACAAAATCAAATTTTGTTCTAAGCTAAAGACTGGGGGTTACTATGGAATGGAGATGCTTTTCTGTCATTGGTAGGAACTTGTCCTAGATTGAGAAAACAAGAGGCAGATCCATGAAGGCACTGGGTAGGCAGAAACATACCTCACTAAGACTTTGGTTCTAAACGATGGGCCGTTTTTCAGTTTTTGACCATTTGTCACCAAAATCATGGCAGTACTAATCAAGTTGGGAGTATTTGATCTTGATCTCCAAATATATTTTGTAGTCTGCAGTTAAGGGGCTACTCCAGGAATAATTGTGTCAGATTATCGACTGAGAACCAACACATTTCACTTTTCAACCTTTTGACCATAATTATGTCAACAAAACTACAAACGATGACCTCTCCGTACAAAACAATTGGTGAAAACCTTTAGTCATCTCGAATAAGACAAAAGTCTCTGTCCTGGCACTGTTCAAATTTCTTTTCCCCTTGGGTGTTCAAGTTCTGCTTCCCCTAGACTTCTCATTGTTCTTGCCTCATGCTGGCCTCTGCTAGGTTGATTTTGCTGTATCAAGACCTTTATTGTTATTTGCAGACAGGCAAGGTCTTTATTAATGCTTTTACTCTATTACTCGCATTCTGAGGGATTTGTCTTGCAGGCTGTCCCTGGGTTCCACCCCTTTGTCTTGATTTCTTGCCCAAGGAGATAATGGGAGAGGTTGTTCTACTCCATCTTTGGGGATTGGAAAAATAGATTTGGGGGTGGATGTGAGCTCCCAGGAGCTCAACATAGCGCTTCTTGCATGACCAGTAAACTCCCTTCCTCCTACTGCGTGTGTCTCTACCCTGGGAGCTCCTTTTTTGTTTTGTTGTTAACATTCTATAGGGTGTGAATTCGTGCATGTGGAAGGTAGAAGTGCAGATGAATTTTAACCCAACAAAGTCCCAGGAATGCATTTCAAAAGAAAAATCCAGATTATTCAGGAAGAATGTGGGCTATGAGCTACTGTTCCTAGGGAAGGAAGGGCCCCAGGAACGCACAGTCCTCCAAATCTATCCACACTACTGTGGGCATACAGGCCACAAAGGAGAGTGGGTATTGGAAACAGACAGTGTGATCCTAGACTCTGGTGCTTTTGCACTGAGAACACCATATGCCTTTAAGGTCCTTGCCTCTTGTATATGATAAAATCTAACTAGAGAGCCAGCCCTGATGGCCTAGTGGTTAAAGTTCTGCTCACTCTGCTTCAGTGCCCCAGGTTCGGTTCCCAGGCTTGGAACACCACTTGTCTGTCAGTTGCCATGCTGAGGTGGCAGCTCACATAGAAGGACTAGAAGGACTTACAACTAGAATATATAACTATATACAAAGCTTTAGGGAGGAAAAGAAAGAGAGAGTGAGGAAGATTGGCAACAGATGCTAGCTCAGGGCAAATCTTCGCCAGCAAAAAAAAAAAAGTCTAACTAGAAGAAGACAACCTCCTTCTTTGTCCCTGCTGTGCCCAGCACTGTATCTTCACATTCTCAAATGCTTGTTTTTTTGGGCCAACCTCATTTTATAAATGGGGCTCAGAAGATGAGGTGACATGTCCTGCTACAAGTGGAGGGCTCCAGGGCTGCTGTGTCAGGATTGATTAAAACGCTCAAGGAGTAGTTGAAAGCCACAATGTGGACAGTACTGGTTATCCTTAGAGTGACCACTCTGAGTGGATGGTGAATAGACATTTGCTAAATAAATGAGAGCTGATGGTAGTTTTCCATCCTTTCCATTTATAAAATGGCAGGTACAGCCTCATTTTACAGAGAGAGGAACTGAGGTTCAAAGTGATTTGCCTTCAACAATGTAACGAGAGAGAATCAGAGTATTTAAAAAATATGCTGAACAATTTGGCAGAGTGAGATAGTGTGAATATAAATAAAGATCAAGTCTATATCTGGCACTGAGAAATGAATCTGTGGAACACCTTACACCATAAAGCACTTGGACTAGAAACATAAATTAAGGCAAAGGGTGTTTGGATAACATGTGAGCGGCAAGCAAGTTGAACTTATAATGGCCAAAGTGTCCAGTCTAGAAGCCAGGTCTGTTAGGTGAAAATGGGCCTAAAGGACAAATAGCAGCAGCAGTAACAGCTCACCTGTTTAGAGCATGGACCCTGGAAGCAGACCGTCTGGGCTCTAACTCCAGCTCTGCCACTTATTAGCTATGGAACCATGGGCAGGTTGCTTAACCTCTCTGTGTCTTAGTTTACCCACCTATAAACTCGGGATATTCAAAGTACCTATGGTGGTAAGGTTGCATTGAGAATTAAGTGAATTAATAATTTAAGTTATTTAGACTATTTCCTGGAGCATCGTAAAGGCTGTCTAAGTGCCTATCAAAGAAAACTACTCCTCAGCATCTTTTTGTTTCCTCATAGCAACTTTATCAGGAATACTTGATTGCCATTTTACGATTTGGAATTCAGTGCGGGGGGGGGGGGGGGGGTCACGTGATGAACCTCCCTCACATGGCTGGCTGGGATTCAAATCCAGCTGGCTAGACATGGAAGCCTGGCCTGACCCCCACCCCAGCTATTCTATGTGAAGCTTGCGTTAGAACCCACACCCTAGAATACACCTTCTCTTCCCTCCATCACTCAGGCACGCACTGCTAAAACACAACCAAACAAAAAATGGTATTTTGAGTGTTCTACCTTAGTCTTGATTTTCTACCTAAAAGCAAAAATTAAAAAGGAAACAGAATAATAATATAACACACACACACACACACACAAAGGGTAATTACTGATTTTATTAAAAACATCTATCACAGAACCACATAACCATTGTTATTTCAGGCCTGGGAATACAATGCACGCTATTAAGCCACTTGATGATTAAAGATAAAAGCATCATTAAATATGTTAATGAAAGTGCCAGGCTGCCTTGAGATGCACACCACGCTTTGGTCTGGGAGAAGTCGGGCTACCTTTGTGATCTCTTTGTGAACTTTCTCTTCACCTAGATTTTCTAGAGGGTTAGTTATTTTGTGTTAAAAAAATCCTCTGGGTAATGACATTCTGTCTGATCCCCGGGGCCTGGCTGGCTGCTCTGGCCTCCTGCCCTCTGGCTTCTATTGCAGCCCCATTTTCATCCTCTTCTCAGGGAAACTGGAAACCAGGCCCCTGGCATTCTCTTACCAGTTTCCTCCATTCTCAGATCTGGAGGGAAGAGGCCGAAACGCAGGCAGGAGGAAACTAATATCTGTCAAGCTCAGTCACTGACCAGCCACTGCATCGGGCACTTCCTATATTGAGACATTAGTTATGCTTTATCCTGTCTTCATCCTTGTCACTATCTTGTTTTAACAGAGAAGACTGGGGCTCAGAGCTGTAAATAACTTGGTGTGGCAGCTAATAGTGAGGCTTCTCAAATATTTTCGGTTCCCCTCCTGGGTGTATGATAGGATTGCCCTTCTCTGCCATCTTGAGTAAGGTGCATCACCTGAGTGTAAGTAACATGTGTCTCATCAGGTGGAAGCTTCAAGAGCAAGTCTATGGATGTGTGTTCTTCCTCTCACATCTGCTTTATCAGTTTGGGTCCACATATAATTAGGATGAATAGAGCCCCTCTTCTAACGTGCCCATGGATAGATAAGATGAGTGAGAAATAAATATTTACGGTTTTGAAGCCACTAAGATTTGGGGCTTCTTCTTACCACAGCATTACCTGGCCTGCCCTAATTATTACGTCTGGTCAAGGTCCCACAACTTGGATGAATCTGGGAGCTGGGATTTGAATGCAGTTCTGTCTGTTTGCAAAGACCTTGCTCTGTCTGCTGCCCCAAACTCTTTTAATGAGACACGGCTAGACCCTAGCATCCAGGAGGACAGTGTCCTACACTAGCCTCACCATGTGAAGGACAAGGGAGGGGCACAGACACAGCCTCTGGTCAGAGACTTTCCATCAGCCCACTTAGGATCCCAGCAGGAGAAAGCATAGGGCTCAGAATCTCTGTGAGATTAAAATGTATCCATTCATTCCGTAACCTTGCACTAAAATCACCTGATGTCAGTTTTTTCACATATACACAGGGATAATACCACAGGCTGTTCAATGTCCCTGGTCTCCAGGGAGCCCTAATACTAAAAGACATCCTCATTTTTTTCTTGAGTCAGGAAAGATATATTCAGGGATCACACAAGACACTGTGCAATATTGTTCACTACCTCAAATAGAGAAAAAGATATGAGAAGTATTTCTGGAACTGAGTAGCGATAATCTGGGTCTTAGACAAAGACAGTAGGAAGGAAGAGAAGGTAGGAGGAAAAGACCGTAGGAAGAGATTCAGCCTGAAGGCATCAGTGTCACTATAAGGAATTAGGTCAATAAAGAAAGCCCAAGACATGAAATGGGATTGTGTGACTGAGATGGTCCATAGGCTGTGCTCACAGAAAGATATGGATGGGCAATCAGGCTTCCATATCTGCCCCACAAACCAGTGGGCTCATTTTTTTATTGCAAATCTCATCATTTGAAACATTTCTGAGCATGCTTTCCCCATACATACATATATTAACTGATAAATATATATATATTACTAGAGCAATTTATTATGTATGTTATATATACATTTATGTACATAAAACATACACTAAAGGGGAAATGTTAAAAGGATGAATAAATAAAGAGAACTAGATCATCTGGTGTGTTCTTCCCATACCCTCCAACAGATCACTGAGCAT
Organism: Equus asinus; assembly: GCF_041296235.1. Taxonomy (NCBI): domain Eukaryota; kingdom Metazoa; phylum Chordata; class Mammalia; order Perissodactyla; family Equidae; genus Equus; species Equus asinus. The sequence goes on along the minus strand of NC_091804.1, from coordinate 33,273,842 downwards.
GGGTTAAAATGTATCTGACCCACTGCGGAGTCAAGGGCTTTGTATCTTTCTGCCTGGAAGTGACTTTGTTGCCAGCAGTTATAGAACCCAAGGGGAAGGAACACAGGGAAGCTTTTCAGCTGCTTGTTTTGACTCAAACTTTCACTGAGCTCAATGTTTTAAAAAGGACAGTGAACAAAGTAGAATATTCTTTAATCAAATCCCAATGGAAAACACAGTCAAAGGGCAAATATAGCTTATGTTTCTTTTTCCTTTCCAATGTCACAGAGGATTGTGAGCCATCTGTGTCCCTTGGAGACCAAGCAGAAGGGTGGGCTTATCTTGATATGCAGAGAAGTGTTAATTTACACATTTAAAGCAATAGTTCCTGTTGCTCATATCAAACTCACTCTCCACCTAGGACCCTAAAAATCTGTCGTCTCAACAAATAACTAGAGTCCAATGTGTCACATATCCATTTAAAATAATAAAGTCATGAACTCCACCAAGCGTATTTTTGGAAGTTAAGAACCCTTAATATACAGAGCAGTATGCTTGGCAACTGAGTTGTTTGGTTGGGTGTGAAACAGGGGGAGAGAAAGGAAAGAGTCACTTTCAAGAGAAACTTGAAATAACTTCCTTGGTTGGGGGAGCTGGTATTTGAATTCCCTAAGATAGTATATTGTGAGTACTCTGCTCAGGTTCCAGAATGTAGGACATGTTGAATGGATGCTGTATGAATGCGTAAATTTCTTGGATATTTATGCATAATTTATTCCTGATAACCTGCAAAGTCTAGTAAAATAATTAGAGACACAAAAAGGCTAGACTGACAATAAATGGAATTAAAAATTCAATAAATGTGAAGCAAGGCAGAAAAGGAAGAAAAAAGCGTAGGAGAAGCAAGACAACATAAGATGGTACAAATAATTCTTAATTTAACAGTATTCTCAACACATGAAAACGAACTAAACTCTAGTTTAAACATGGAATTATTACATTTGATAAGGAAACCAAATCCGAAGTGTATCATTTTAAAAGAGATGCACCTAAAACAGAAGGAAAAAGAGAGGTGGAAAGTCAGAAGTGGGAAAAAATATATTAGGAACACAGTAATAGAAAAAAGTTGGTGAAACCATACTAATATCAGGTAAAATAGAACAAAAGTAAAATGATAAATTATTGTCTTAGTAAAAGAGGATTTGATTGACCTCTCAGTTATAAAAGATTTGTTTATTCTAGGACTTCCAATGACTCTTAATTTCTTTACACATAAAAACATGATCTTAAAATGTGTAAAGTCAAATTTGGCAAAATTACAAAGAGAAAATTTCATATCTTCAGTGGGAAAGTTTTAACATTCATTCATTCATGAAACAAATGTTTGCTGAACATCTATTTTATTTCAAGATTCCTTCTAAGTGCTGAGGAGATAACAATGAAAACATCAAAATGCCTGCTCTTTATGAAGCACACCTTCTCCTGGATGCAAAAGATAATGAAAAGATATAGCTAATGTGTCAGCTGTTGATAAGCGCTAAGAAGGAAAAAATAAATGAGCGTGCGTGGACATCAAGTCATGGAGCAAGGAGATGTTGTTTAGATTGTGTGGAAGGTAGGACTCTCTCATAAGGTGACCTGAATGAAGTGAGGGAGAAAGCCAGCTGTATTGATTGGATAAAAGCATTCCAAGTAGTGAAATCAACAAGTATACTGGCCCTGGAGAGGCAGAGTTCTTGGCTTGTCCTAGGAATAGCAAGGAGGCTGGTGAGAATAGAGTGCATAAGAAGAGTGCCTGGAGATGAGATCACACGCACATCTCTGTAACTGACAGACCAAGCAGGCACAGAGTAAGGAAATAAAATATTTGCATGGCACAATTAATGAGACTGATCCAGTTGAAAAATATAAAATGCTACATCCAAAGATTAGAGGCTTCTCAAGAACACATAAAGCAGTTTAAAAATTGATAATCACTCAATAAAACAAATCTCAAAACCTTTGAGTCAGTATCACACAGATTTTACCCTCTGACTACAATGAAATTGTTAGAAAGAAAATCAAAAGTAAACTTTATAAAACCCTTTACATTTGGAAATTTAAAAGCATTCCTACAAAATATATAGATCAATGAAGAAATAAAGGAAATTGCGTAAAGACTTAGAACTGAATGATAGTGAAAATAATACAAATAAGACTCATGGGATTTGGCTAAATTCACACCTTCAGGGAACACTATGGCTTTAAAGTGCTTATAGTAATAAAGAATATCCAAATAATTAATGATTTGAGCATCCATCTCAAGGAGAATAGGTTAAACCACAGGGTAATAGAAGCAAAAAAATAAATATTAGAGCAGACGTTAATTAAATCAGAAACAAAAGCTACAACAGAGTGTACCAACAGAGCCAAAACTCTTTGAAAATATTATAGGAAACACACCAACCTCCAGAAATAAGCTGTTAAGAATAAAAGAGAATACCTAAAAATACAGTTGATATTAGAATAAGAAATACACTTATAAGATTGGCAATAATCAAACAGCCTGAATTACCAAGTATTGACAACTATTTAGACCAACAGCAACTTTTTTAACACTCCTCACGAGAATGTAATCTGCTGCAACAGCTTTGATAAACAATTTGCTGTTATCTTTTAAACTGAAGATGTGTGTAACATAATACCCAATAATTTCACTCACGGCTACAGAACCTAGACTGGAGAAGCTCTTGCCCAGGTACTCGCAGGAGATATTTACATGACATTCAGAGTAGCTTTGTTCACAGTAGCTAAAACATGTGGCAACAACATAAATGTCTATGTCAGGAGAATTGACGAGCAAATTGTAGTTTGTTTCCACTCATATAGTCTCATCTTATAGGACAGTAAAAATGAGTGAATCAACACAAAAGTGAGTCACTCAGTATGGATGGCTGTCACAAACATGATGTTTGAGTGAAAAATGTAACGTGAAGAATATATATAATATCTTTTGTTTTATATATACTTCAAAAACATGCAAAACTAAACAATATCTGGTTTGGGGATGTGTGTGTGTGTATGTAGATGTATATACCTCCCAGATAAAGAGCTAGAGGGAAGGGGGAACAATGGGGAGGTATGTATCTAGATTTTAAATATATTGATATTGTTCTGTTTCTTAAGGGAGGGTGTTGCATACACAGGAGTGACTTTTATTATCTTCTCTATGTACACATTTCAAAGGCTCTTTTTATATATGAAATAATTCCTATTAAAATACTTACGGTGAATGAATATCATAAATAACATTTTGTCAACAAGTGAAATTAAGACAAAGCATATCATTTGCTTGAAAATTAAAACTTCAAAAACGGACTCAAAAAGAAATAGAAAACCTGAAGATAATTTTTTAAAAAAATCAAATCAATAGTTGAAAATCTTCTTTCAAAGAAAATGCCAAACCCAAATTGTTTTGCAAGCAAATTTGATCAAACATTCAAGGAAATGATAATTTATTTTTCTTTTCCTTGCAAAATGTCCCAGAGAATAGAAAATATAGGAATATTCCCTAATTCACTTCATAATGCTAGGATGTCTTGATACCAAAACCACCCTAGGACAAAAATATCAAAGAGAAATTATAGCCTAATGTCACTTGTAAGTGGGAATAAAATTCAGCTTTGCATGTTAAAAAGTGGATATATAAATTGGTACAATCCCTTTAAAAAACTGACAGTATTCAGCAGCAGGGAATAGCAAACCTTCTCTGTAAAGAACCAGATAGTAAATGTTCTAGACATTGCAGATCGTACTGTCTCTGTCACAACTGTGCAACACTGCCACTGCAGGGCAAAAATAGTCATAGACAAAACCTAAAAAAGTGGGTGTTGCTGTGTTCCAATAAAACTTTATTTACAAAAACAGGTGACAGGCTGAATTTGGCCCATGGGCTGTAGTTTGCAAATCCTTGGTATATAGAGAAGCTAAATGTATACTACTCTATGCCCCACAAATTCCACTTCTAAGTATATTCCCAACAGAAGTAGATATGTAATGCTCACCAAAAGACGTGTAAAGGAATGTTCATAACAGCATTATTCTTAACAGCTACTAACGTGAAGCAAACACAATGTCCCTTAACAATAGAATGAATAAACAAATTGTGGGATAGTCATACAATGCAATATTATACAGTAATGAGAATGGATGGAATCGTGTGACATGTAACACTGCGGTAGATTCTCACAAACGTAAAATTCAACAAAATAGACTCACAAAAGTACATACTTATGACTCCATCCATATAAAATTTCAAAAACTGACAAAAATAATCTATGATATTATCAGTTAGGATATTGGATATCCTTGGAGGGGTAAGTGATTGGGAGGGGGTATAATGGGGCTTCTGAACTGCTGGTAATGTTTTGTCAACATCTGTGCTGGTTACATAGGAATGTTTGGTGGAAATTTACCAAAATGCTTGTTTTTGATTTATGCACTTTTCTGCATATGTATATATCAATTAAAAGTTTAAATTAAAAATTAAAAAGAGTAAATAGATGAAAGCAAAGTTAGGTTCATTGAGAAAATGCAAGAGCTGTCTAACATTAGAAAATATGTTAATGTAATTACCACATTAATCAACCCAAATAAAAGACTCAAAGCTGAATAGATGCATAAAATCATTTGCTAAAATCAAAAACCCATTGGTAATAAACTAAAAAATATCTGATAAATGTAGTCATAGAAAATAACTTTCTTAATCTGATAAAGGCCTCTTCAAAAATCAGACAACAAGCATCATAATAAATGGTGAGATTTTTAAAAAAATATCACTTTTAATACTAACGAAAACTGAGGAAGGAATGCACCAACACTGTTTCTACTTAACATATTATTAGAGGCAGCCAGTATGGCAGAGAATTTTTTTTTAAAGGGAAAAAAGGTGTAATTACTGGAAAGGAAGCCAAAAAGACACCGTTCACCTGTAACGTGATTGTCTAGACAGAAAAAATATTATAATATAAATGAAAAAATTTGTAATTATAGCAAATTTTAAGTAGTAAAATATGGTGTCAAAATTGTTAGATATCAGATCAGTACAAAAGTCATTTACTAAAATGATAGAAGCTACAAAAGGATATATTTATAATACCAATAATATAGTTTTTAAACTTGCAAGTCAATACTTTGTAATTCTTAGATACATATATGTAGAAAGGAAACATGAATAACTACATTGGAATGTTAAACCCGCAATTCAGTGTCTAGGTGCTAGGTTTTTGGGTGTTTGTTATATTTTACCTTGTGCTTTTCCATATGTCTTAAATAGGTTTCTAGGAAGAAATAATGCCAAATTAAAAGTATTTTTTTCTGTTTTTTTTCTAATTAGAGAAGTAATTTTTTCTCTATAGGAAATTTGGAAATCACAAAAGATTGGAAACAGAGAAAAACATTTATTCTGCATATCCGTCCATCCATCCATCCATCCATCCATCTATCTATCCATCCATTAGTCTAAATATTTGACTACCTATTATGTGCCAAGTCTTATTCTGGGCACTGGGGAAATAGCAGAAAACCAAATATATGAAGTTCTTGCTCTTGTGCAATTCATTTTTCAGGCTAGGGTACAGGAAATCAGGCAAGTAAACAATTCCGTAAGTAAACGAATAAGATAATTTCTGCAAGTGACAAGTGCTAGACAATAAAGATTGATGTGATAGTGATATAGTGACCTGGTAGCTGGGGAGGGGTAGTATTTTGACTGAGGTCACGCAAGGCTTCTTTGATGGTACATCACTCATGAACCCACCACTCAGAGTTAACCATTAATATCTGGTGGGTTTCCTTCGTCTGTGTATTTCACTTCATAGACACTTGCTCACCCACCACCTCCCTCTCCCCCGCCTTACGAAAAGACTCTCTTTTATAGCCCCGACTTCATTATTCTTTATAACTAGGACCTCCCCATGCATTGTCATAACATTTGCTGTGAGAAAACTTGTTTCCCTAATTTTGAAAAAGATCAATAAAAACAAATTAAAACAGAGGATTAGAGGTGTCTTTTTGCCACATTATTTTTCCAAGAACAAAAGATGTAGTGATCTCATCGTTATTTCTCCAGAGGTCTCTAACCATAATATAAAGCCATTTAGTGCAGCTTAACATGGTAATAACTCACTGCTTCTCTCTCATTACTCCAGGGAACCATGGGGAGGGAGAAAAAGCAGGTAGATAAAAGGGTTGGGATGAGAGAAAACAGCCCATGTCTCCACATATAAAAGATACTAGAAGTTGTGTCTGGCTTAGCAGTCCTTTTTAGGGTGGGCTTTTCTGGGAGAAAACAGGAGAGGATCAGCAATGTGAGGGGGTGTGTGCACCTCCCTGGAAAATGGGGAGTTGAGATGGAGGGGTGGTGAAGAGGAAGACATGAGCTAATAGTGTGAAAGCACCTGTGACAAGGACTAAGTGCTCCATCTAAGAGTGGGTTAACACTTCTGGAGAATCAGAAGAGGATGCTGTGCTTCAGATTCCAAGCAAGGAAGGGACAATTCCATCAAGTAAGACAGGCAGGGGACTTCTTCAGGAGTCCCCAGGGTCAACCAAAGGGATATTGGATGGATGTATAGAGGAAGCACACTGCTTCCTCCCTCTCAAGACTCTTGTGGGGCTACATGAAACATTGTCTGTCAAGCCTGCAGTCAGTGTGGGGAACCAAGGTCTAGCATTGTGATTAGGAACATGGGCCCTGTCACCATGAATTCATATCCTAGCTGGCAACCTCTCTGAGCCCTCGTTTCCTCATCTGTAACATTAGGATTCCAATAGTTAACTTACAGGGTGGCTGTGAGGATGAAATGAGATCATGCACATACAGTGCTTAGCACAGAACCTAGAACTTACATAGCAAGATAAATGTTAACTCAGACGATGATAATGATGGAGAATTTCTTAGCCTAAAAGTGAAGCCTAAGGGTCCTCCAAACCCCCTCCTTTTGCACATGAACAAACTGAGTCCTAGAGTAGAGTCATTAAAGGATGGATTATGTAGGCAAATCTGCATTTAAATGTCAGCTCTGCATTTGCTGAGTGCATGATGTGGTCACTCTACTTCTGGAGTCTTGGTTTCCTCATCTGTAAAATGGAGACATTGAGACTTGTAATTGTGTGGATCAAATGTGACATAAGCAAAGTGCTTAACCAAGTGCCCAGGACACAGAATTTAAAACTTTATGTGAAATGGATAGATGTTCACAAATTATGGTTGTTGTTATGGTCATCATTCTAGGTGGAAGCAAGTTAATGACCAAACTAGGATATCAATCTATTTAAGCAGAATATCAAGGAGATAAAAATAAACAAAGATGGTGAAGATCTGAAAAATATAATTCATAAACTCAACCTTATTAGTACATTGAAAAATTAATATTAGATAATTTTAATATATATAACTCTACCCCAAACAGAGAAAATGCATTTTTTGAGCACTTGCAAAAGTGTCATAAAAATAGAACATGTGTTAGGCCATAAAAGAAGTCCACATCACACAGAACTTGTTCTTCAACTGTTATACAATAAAATCAGAAATTAATAACTAAAGGATAGCTTTTAAAATCTCATGAATTTGACAAATATCCTAAATAATAACAATATTACTAAATTAGTAATATTACTAAATAACAGTTGGATTAAAAAGGAAATCATAAAAATATCATGAAGTGAATAATAATGAAAGCAGATCATGTCTATATTGTAGACCAGAGCTAAAACAATACTTAAAGGAAAATCTGGAGCTTTAAATTCATTTGCTAGGAAACAAAAGTTAAAAACAAATGAGCTGGATATACAGATGGCAAAAAGCACATGGAAAGATGTTCAACATAATTAGCCATTAGGGAAACGCGAGTTAAAACCAGGAGACATCACCACACACCCCCCTGAATGGCTAACATAAAAACTAGCGATAGCACCTGTGCTGGCGAGGCTATGAAGAAACTGGAACTCTCAGACACGGCTTGTGGGGATGTAAAATGGTCCAGTCACTCTGGAAAATAGTTTGTCAGTTTATTTTAAAACTAAAAATAAATTTAGCATATGGTCCAGCAATTGTTCTCGTAGGCATTTATCCTAGAGAAATGACAACTTATGTTTGCACAGAAACTTGTACATGAATGTCCACAGCAGATTTGTTCTCGTAATAACCCAAAACCAGAAACTACCCAAATGTCCTTTGATGGGTGAAGGGTTAAACAACCTGTGGGACACCCGTCCCGTGGAATACTACTCAGCAATAAAAAGAAGAAGATTATTGAGAGACCCAACAACTTGGAGAAACCTCAAGGGAATTATGCTGCATGAAAAATAGATCTCAAAGCATTCCATGCTGTATGATTTCATTTATATACCATTCTTGAAATCGTAAAGTTATAGAGACGGAGAGCAGATTGGTGGTCACCAGGGGATGCACATGGTGGGGAGGAGAGGGTGGTGTGTCTGTAAAGGGGCATCGTGAGGGTGCCCTGGAATGGGACATTTCTGTATCTTGATTGTAGTGATATTGACATGAAATGGCACACATGACAAAACTGCATAAAGTGAAACACACACACGCACAAAGGAGTGCATGATAAGTGGTGACGTCTGAATACACTGTGGACTGTGCCGGTGTCAATTTCCTGCTTAGGACACTGTGCTAGAGTTTTGTGAGACGTTAACTTCAGCGGCTGCTGGGTGACGGGTGCTCGGGACCTTGCTCTACATTTCTTTGCAACTTCTTGTGGATCTATAATTATTTTAAATTTTAAAAAATGAGCTAAACATTCAATTTAGGAATATCAGAAAAGGCCCAAAGGAGCAACAAGAAGGAAATTAATAAAATAAGGATCCATATTAATTGAAGAAGAGTTTAAAAGAATGAAAGCTGATTGTTTGAAAAGAATACTTTAAAAAAAAGCTAGATAAAAAGAAAGATGCAATAAATATATTTTTTTTAAAAAAGAATATAGTGACTTATGTGCTAATTAATTCTAAACTTTAGATTAATTGAATACAATTATAGAAAAACAAAAAGTGACAAAATTGGCGTGAGGAGGAAGAAAATGTTAAAATGAACCAATAAGATTAAAGAAATCGAAATAGTCATCAAGCCCTTCTTCCTCAAAAAACATCAGGCCTATGTCGTTTTAAGCTGAGTTCTAACAAACTTTTAAAGAATATTTAATTTCTAATTTATGCAAATTGTTCTAGAAAATTAGACAGAAAAGTTATTTGGTTCTTTTTGTGACGTTACTGGAATCTTGATACTAAAACCAGGTAAAAATACAAGAAAAGAAAACCATAGGCCCATTTTATGTATGAACATGCAGAAAATACATGCTAAATTACATATTAGCTAATGACTCCAACACAGATTTATAAAAATAATAATCACGTTCATATGCAGCTCACCTAGGAGCAATCTTGTTTCAATATTAATGTAATTTACCACATTAATATACTATAGGATAAAAATCATGACTAATTCAATCAATGAGCCAAGGCATTTAATAGAGATTGCCACCAATTAGTGATTTTTTGAACTCTTAGAAAATAAGAAGGAAACTTTAAAATTGCAAAAATTTATAAGCCAAAATTTTACAGTAATTATACTTAACATAGAAAATTTAAGTGCATTCCTTTTCAGATCAGGAAGTAAGCAGGCCTGCTATCACAGCTGCTATTTAACATAATGCTGGAGTTTCCTGCCCACATTTTAAGGAAAGAAAAAGAAATAAGACCATAAGGATTGGAAAGGAAGAAATAAAACTCATTGTTTGTAGATGTTATGATAATCCTCAGAAAAATGTTTTAAAGTGCTGAGAAATGATGAAAAAGTTTGATAAGGTTGCCAGATAGAGGATCAACTTACAAAATCAATAACAAGCTTCTATACCAGCAAAAATGAGCCAGAAAATCTAATTTAAAATAATAGTAATACAAATTTTAAAATATTTAGGTTTTGGCTAGCCCAAGAATAGACAAAATCTCAATGGAGAAAACTTTACAGGTAATCAGAGACTTGAAAGAAGACCTGAATAAATGGAGAAACAATCCATGCTCATGGATGGGATGATATTATTACACCAATGAAAATTCTTCCCAAATTTACCTGTAAATTTAATGCAATGTCAATAAAAATTGCTGTTGGATTTTTAAGGAACTTGATAAACTTTCTCAAAAATGTATATAGAGGAATAAAAGTCCATAGTTAGCAGTCAACTTTGAGGGGGGACTAAAAAAAAGAGGATTTTTCCTAGCAGATATAAATATATATACTATAAAGCCATAATTATAAAAACAGTTTTGTATTCATGCTATAGCAGGAAAATGGACCAAGAGAACAGAATTGAGAGCTGAGGAATCAACCCATGTATATATAGAAACTTCAGATGTGATAAAAGGTGGTTCTACAAATCAACAGGACAGACTATTTAGTAAATGTTTTTTATGAGCACTTTTTCACTATATGGAGGAAAATAGAACTGAGTCCTGACCTAATACCTCATACCAAGGTGGTAGACTCCTGAAGGCCTGAGATGTCAGTGTGAAAGATGAATCTATAAAGTTAGAGGAGAACTCTGAAGAATGACCTAGAGTAACCTAGAGTAACCTAGAGTTGGGCAAGAGCTTCTTACACAAAATTGTCTGTCTTTCACTGCAAGAGGCAGAGGGAAAGGGTAGCAGTTGCTCATCCTTGGGTACCACATAGCAGTAGGCAGCAGCAGATTCCATGTGTGTATACAGCAGCATGGATGGACCTTAAAAACACAGTACTGAGTGAAGAAGGAAACAGAATGAGACAACACAGTACCATTTATCTAAATAAACAACGCACACATAACAATATATATTTTCTAAGAACTCAAAATAAAAATTGGAATGGCTGCCTATGATAGGGGAGTGGGGACTGAGAGAAAGGGTATAAAGAAACAGCAAGTCAGGATATAGTCAGAATAGGCAAGGTATGCTCAAGTAACAAACAACCCCCAAATCTTAGCGGCTTAACCCACAGCAGAAGTTTCTCTCTCTCTCATGCTCCATGACCACGGGGGTCAGCAGGGTGGCTCTGCTTCCTCAAGATTTCAGGGACCCAAGCTGAAGAAGGCTTTTCTGCAGTAAATGCTTCACAGCCTCTGCAGCAGGAGAGACAGAAACGGACCAATCACACAGGAGCTTTAAAGGTACCCTGAAAGTGAAAGTTGTCTCTTCTTACATACCATGGGAAAAGCAAGCCCCATGGCCACACTTAACTTCAAAGGAACTGGAAAGTGCAATCTGACCATATGTCGGGAACAAGGGAGAAATCGGAGAATAGACGCCATGTCTACCACTTGGGAGAAATTTTTTAAAATAACAAACTATTATTTAAAAATTTGGTTGATTTTATTTAATCAAAAATAAAGAATTTTTTTATTTATCACAGATTACCATGAACACAATCAACAGAAAAAAATCTAGAATATGCAAAGAATTCCTACAAATGAGTAGATAGTTGAGCAAAGGATATGAACAGAGAGTTTGCAAAGATGGTAACCCAAAAGGCTAATGAACATATAAAGAAATTATCAAACTTGTTAGTATTAGAGAAGTTAAATTAAAATAGTAATAGGAAAAAATACTTCACATCCATCAAATAGGCAAAAATTAGAAAAACTGCATAATGCAAAGTGTTGGCATAGATGTGGGTTCACAGGAACCTTCACACCCTGCTAGGAGTTTTGGTGCGACTATTCTGGAAGCAATCTAAGAGTATTTTGTTGCATTAAGTTACACATACCCTATAAGTCACTTCTGCTCCTAGGAATATATACCCCCCAAAATTCACACAAATCTGGAAGGGGCATATCTGAGGGGCGTCTATAACAGCATGATTTCTGGTAATGATGAGCTAGAAGTAAACTGCATGTCCATCAGTGGGGGAGAGGTGGATAAATTATGGAGGATGTGCACCATGGATGTTGGTGCATGGAACACAGTACCATGGTTGGGAGTAATGGCCTAAAAGCACACAACAGCATGGGTGGATGCCAAAAACATAGTGCTGAATCACACAAAGGTAAAGGAGCTATAACATCTTCCTATTTACATAATTAATATACATGCCTATTAAATAATTGCATGCATTTTGGAAGAAAAGCAATGGGAGTGAAGAGTATGGAGAGACTCCGTTGCCTCAGGCTCTGCTGCCCCACAACTGCCTCACACTCAGCAGCCGCTGGCTGGACCCCGGTCTGCACTACCTCAGCCCTGCCCCGCCTCCCGCCAGCCAGCCCGGGGCACGGGGACTGCCTGGACGGTGTGAAGATGAGTCAACTGAATTTAAATGAGGCCTGCAGGATGTGTGCCCTCCAGGTAGGCATGATGGAGAGGCTGACAGAGTCCACTGTACCAGCCTTCCAGGGTAGAAACATCTCCAGCATCACCAATTCGTCTTCAACTACTCGGCCTTCAACACATCCCACCAGGTCCTGGACCAGCTGTTTACTAGGTGCTTTAATCTCTCACCTGGAATCCTTGGCTCTTGTGAAGGTGTTTTTATGAGTATTTGTTCAAATTGATGTTTCTGCAAGGGGACACGTGCTGGAAGCTCCTCTTCCACCATCTTGCTGACGTCACTCCAAGGATTAAGTCTTGACTTAAAATTAATACCGAGAAGTAAGGGAAAGAAGAGAAACCAGCAATAGAGATAGACAAGGAAAAGCCAGTGAGTACAGAAAGAAAAAAAAATATAGTGGCATGTGATGAATTGTAAGGTAGGTGATAGAATCATTTCAAGAAGAGAGGGGCCAACTGTGTCAAATGCACCCGATAGTGTAAAGTTGGAGGAATCTTTTGGGGTGATGGAAATGTTCTAAAAGTGAATTGTTGTGATCACTGTAGAAACCTGTGCAATTGCAGAAGTCAATGAAATCTACACTTATTGGTGAATGTTAGCATATATTAATTATACCTCAGTGTTTTTTTTCAAAAAAGAATTTAGCATACACTTACTGGACATTTCTACTCCCAATTATTCATCAAGGGGAAATTAAAACATATATTTATGAAAAGGGCACAAGTGTAAATAATCACAATATCTTTATTCAAAAGACATCAAACTGAAAGCAACTCAAAATGTCCACCAAAAGGAGAATTGATTAATCTTTTTTGATATATTTGTACAATGTCTTATTATTTACCCATAAACACAGAATAAACTTATATCGACATGAAAACCTGGATAGCCCTCAAAAACATTATTATGATTAAAAGTGTCAGACAGCAAAGTGTACATTCTGATTTATTTCGTTTCTGTAAAGTTCAAGACCTGGCAAAACCGATGTATATTTCTACAAACCAAACAGAGGCTGCAGATGTTGGGAGTGGGTGGGTATTAATTGAAAAGTTACGGGGAGGTTTTTTCTGTATTCAGTGACATGATTCATTTATTGAAAGAGTTCTTGAATGCTGTAGAGGGTAGAGAGTTTTCAAGATGTGTCAAGACAATATAGACACATTTCATTATATTGTAATTTTATATTAATAAGAACAAAGAAGAAAGAGAGAAATTAGAAGGATCATCAAACAGTAATGAAGATAAGTATAGTTTATTTACAAATCTCCCCCGACACCCACCATATAACTGACATTTCCAGACTGTCAGTTGCTGGTTGGGTTCCAGGCGGAATGTCGGGGTATTCCCTGCGGTTTGTCATGGCTGTTGATCCACAGTGGCTGGGCAGAGCCTTGTGGTGAATCAGTGCCATGGAGGGGCTGCCATCCTCTGTAGAGCTTGGCTTTGGGCTGATCCTTGGCAAGCTGGGCGAGGTGGTGGTAGAGCTGCTGCCCAATGGCCTGAGTCCGAGTCACTTTCCACAGCCTCCAGTGGGAGACAATGATGTGCCCACCTGCTGTCAGTTTACTGGTAGGTCTCTTATTTATATTCAGACTTGTTCAGTCTGTTAGAAGTCAACTTTATGTACGATGTGAAAAGCAGCTGGCAGAAACTGTGGCTGCAAGGATTGAGGAGAAATGCCAACTCTGACAAGCTTAGCACTGCTCAAAAGGAGTATATGGGGATCGAATCATCTTTAGAGAATGCCAGGCTAGAGAAAGAGTGACTGAATATACCCAGCCTTACAGACACTTACAGAAAGGTGGAGAGGACCATCTTAATGCTGATGGAGGAATTAACTGACCTGGCTCAAGAACTGAAGGAAGAGAGATCCGAATCTAAACAAGAAGAGGAGATGGCAGAGCTGCTCAAAGTGCTCAAGCCCATAGAAAAGGGTGTGAGATTCAACACATCACGAGGAGCTTTTCCAAAGCTGCCAGGAGGCCAAGAGCCAAACCCTGATGGTCCCTTCCCCAGGAGTGGGTCTGGGTCTTAAAACAGAACTGTTCCCTCCCGCTCCACTCAGGCCTCCCAAGCTGCCAGGCGGCCTCCACCCAGCTTGACCTCCATCTGAGCGTGACTGAGGCCAGTGGGTGCAGGGGAGCCCCTTTCCTGGGCTGAGATCCTCTGCCTTCGCATGCTAGACACAGCAGACAGCTCCTTCATGGTCAATTCCTCCAAATCTGAAGACTTGGAGTTCCCAGGACACACCCGGAAAAGTGGGACTTTATTTCTCTTGACATAGTGTTGGGATTATCCCTCATTGGCACTGATTAGGAGGCTCATCTTTTATTTAAATTGACTCTTCATCAAACTACTTTTCTCTAGACAATGTTGTGTAAATATTATTTATAAATTAAACATCCATGAATTATTAAAAATAAAAGAGTATGGATAAAAAATATAGAATAAGCAGAACAATATTTGAGGGTTGTATTAGTTTCCTATTACTGCTGTAACAAATCGGCACAAACTTCATGGGTTAAAACAACATACATTTAGGATTATGGAGGTTGGAAGTCTAAAACAGGTCTGCATGGCTGTGTTCCCTCTGGAGGCTCTAGGGAGAACATGTTCCTTGCCTTTTCCAGTTTCTAGAGGCTGCCTACAGTCCTTGGTTTGTAGCCTCCTCCTTCATCTTTCAAGCTGGCAGCATAGCTGGTCCTCTCTTCTCTCTCACCTTTTGCCTCTCTCTTATAGAGACCCTTTTGAGTACATTGAACCCACCCAGATAATCCATGGTAATCTTCCTTAAGCTAATTTCAAGATCCTTAACTTAATCACATTCACGTTTCCTTTGTCATGTAAGATAACATATTCCCAGGTTCTGAGTATCAGGATGTGGACATCTTTGAGGGGGCCATTATCTTGCCTATCACAGGAGTTTTGATTTGGGGCAGAGGAGAGCAGGGCATGTAGAGGGATGAGCAAGCATTTGGGAGACGAGGACAGGAATGACTGACTTGACCAGCTTGGCTGGTGGATGGGAAAGTTTCCTATTGAGATTGAGAAGGACTTCAAATGCCAGGCTGCCTTCTCCAGGCCTATCTATTGTACTTCTGCCCCTCTCTCCCAGGGACACATCACATAAGAGTCCAAATGGAGGTAGGGCAAGCAACTGCCTACACCTGTGGTTTTAGTGGAATCTTCTGGCTCCCCAGAGAACTGACCCAGTCAGACTTTCCTCCCCACACGGGACCAAGCCTGTGCTGTGTGAAGAAGTGCTCGCTGGCATGTTAACCAAAGTGTAAACTCGTGTTGATTAGTGATATTGGGTTATCATGTCACAAATATTCACTCCCCTCACCCCCACTTCCCCACTGTGGGAGGAGTGGCCCCATTGATGTTGGGCTTGCCAATGCGACTTGCTGTGACCATTATGGTATTAGTGGACATGACTTGAGGGAGGCCTTAAGAGCTCTTGCATGGGTGGGCTTGGCTCTGGTGCATCTGTCATGGAAAGAACGTACCCTGAGTAGTTGCTGCCCCTTCAGCCTGAGCCCTGAAATAAACACACGTGAAGCAGACTTGAGCACAATACACAGCCTGGAGCCAAGCCTGGCTGAGCCCAGACTAGGTCAGACAAGCAGATGCATGAGCTGAGGAATAAATGCCTGTTGTTGTAAACAGTGACTTCAGGGGAAACTTGTTACACAGCAATATCCCACTAATGTATGAGCACATATAATTCCATTTCAACCTCAGAAGAATCATAGGAGATAGGTATCCTTAGCTCCACTTTATATATTTACATAAAAGCAGGGCTCAGAAAGGATAAAATTATTCATTAAAGGTCGCACATTTCATAAACAAATTTTGTTCATCAGCAGAGAGAAAGTGTGAAAACGTCAGGCATGTGAGCAACACTATTTGCAGATGGAGGGGAGGTGAAAGGTGGGAACGGCATGCTGGCTGATGACACTGAAGGGAAGCTCACATTCTGCAGAGGCAGCTTTAGAAGGGAAAGTCAAAACTGAAAGTCAAGGGAAGGACAGTGATCTCTTTGGGATTGTGATGTCATTATCATTTGGTAGCTAATGGAAGAGACTGTGCTACGATTGGCCCCACTGTGTCATGTCCAGGGGCACCTTCTTTCAGAGGGATCAGCCAGGAAACAGGACATGTACATTTTTAGCCCATTATCTTTGCTGAGGAGAGATGCTCAGCCAGGCCAGAGGGTGCTTCACAAATGAGCGAGGCAGACAATCAGAGGATAAATGGGTCTTCTAGCTGCTGTTCTGCTGTGCCCCCTCTTCTACTGGGGTTCACTTCTTGATGTTTTGCCATAAGGTGACTGGAATAGACAGCTTTTGCTTTGTCGCGCACCCTTTCTCATTGCCCAGGTAAATCCCAAATGAGCCTCGATGGAGAACAAGCCACCTTTAACGGACAGTGGTTTTTGTTTGAAAATTTTCCTTCAATTTCATGACACTCTTGTACCTTTCAAAGAATGAAGCTTTGGACATCATAAAAAAGCTTGGTAGGCATTTCTGGGCTGCTAACACAGCAGGGCTCTTCAAGGTCCAGTAATCCTGAGTAATGTCTACAGATTCATGGGCTTCCTTGGGAGGTCAAGAATGTCCTGGGGTGGGGGTTCTCAGTTGCAGGTAGTGTCAGCTTGGAACAGCCCCAGGTGCGAATATAAAAAGCTGAACTCTCCAACTGAAAGGGAAGGTAGTCGTTCGGGGAGAGGGGCTGTCAGAGTCCAATCAGAAAATAGTACTTTTGTTTGTTTTAGATATTCTGGAAATAATTTGATTTACACATGGCTTCTCACCAGCATCACAGTGATGGCAGATGAGATACACTGAAGACTGTTTCCTAATTCGAGTGTCCATGTTGTTCACAGCCAGACTTTATTTCCCAAAGAGAAGTGAAGTGTTTAGAATGTTTAATACCTCACATGGGCCCAGCGCTAGGTGGCTTTTGACCATCAGAGATGTTTCAGATTTTCTCCTTTCTCCAGCTACTTTTTTCTCTCCCCACCCCTGCCCTTTTTTTTTTTTTAGTAGACAGGAGACTTGCCGTGAATTAAGTGTGAATTGAAGTGAAGCCCAGAAGATGTTATGGCCTCACCTTCTCCTCCCCACCCCCCCAACTGGAAATGCTTTTCCTTTCTCTGGAAACTGAAACCATGTAATTTAGAAATTGCTTCTCTCTTTCCAACCCTATTTCCTCTGCCACAAAAGTAATTTTTAAACATTCTAAAGCTTTTATTTCCAGGCTGCAATCTTGTGCCTGTGTCCATTTAATTCTTCCTGGCATTTGAGCACCCAAGCAGTCCATGTGGCAGGAGGTGCGCCAACCACCCGGCCCCCGAGCTCAGCAGCAATCCAGGTAGCTGCATTTGGATGGGGCTGAGAGGGAAGAGTCCGGCCCGAGCTGGAGGTGGGAAGCAGAGTGTGGCCAGCTAGAACATCACGTTTGTGGGCAGAAGGTACCCAGGGAGAATGGAGCACTGGGAGAGGAATGACGGAGACGCAGAATGTTCATGAAGTTCGGGAAGTAGAGTCCTGCAGCAGTCAAGGTCTAGTTCAGAGATAAATCACGCCACTTATTTTAATGTGGGATTAAAATTGCCTAGAGAGGATTGCCTATAAAGAGCTGTTAATGGAGTCAGCCCAGTGGCGTAGTGGTTGAGTTCACATGTTCCACTTCAGCAGCCCAGGGTTCACAGTTTCAGATCCCAGGCACAGACATGCACATTGTTCAGCAAGCTACACTGTGGAGGCGTCCCACATATAAAATAGAGGAAGGTTAGCACAGATGTTAGCTCAGCAACAATCTTCCTCAAATAAAAAGAGGAAGATTGACAACAGATGTTAGCTCAGGGCCAATCTTCTTCACCAAAAAAAAAAAAAGAGAGAGAGAGAAAGAAAAGAACTGTTAGCTGTCGTGGTTCTCAAACTGTGCTGAGGCAGCTCAGGACACCACAATGAGTTCACAAAGGGGGCCACATCAGGGCATTTAAATTTTTTTTTTTTTGAGGAAGATTAGCCTGACCTAACATCTGCTACCAATCCTCCTCTTTTTGCTGAGGAAGACTGGCCCTGAGCTAACATCCATGCCCATCTTCCTCTATTTTATATGTGGAATGCCTGCCACAGCATGGCTTGCCAAGCAGTGCATAGGTCTCCACACAGGATCCGAACCAGCCGACCCCGGGCTGCCAAAGCGGAATGTGCAAACTTAACTGCTGTGTCACCGGGCCAACCCCTCAGGGCGTTTAAATTTTTAACTTTAAATTATCATGAAAAGCTCAGTGTCATCTGTCGAAGACTGTACAAACTACTAAATTGAGGTGGTCCACACGTTCAACATTAGATTGGGCTACATTCCTTTCGATGACATCATATCTCTGCAAAGCTGGGCTTCTGGTAGTTGCTGTGATGAAAAGCAAATATTGCACAAAAGTTAATGTGGAGCAGGCAACGAGTGGCGTGTCTAATCTGGACCCATGGTTTGAGAAATTGTTCAGTGCTCAACAGATGCGTGCCTCCCATTAGTGAGTAATTGTGGTTATTTAAGAATGAAATTAAAATACTTTTTCCTTTGATTTGTGTGCACTGTTTTCTCAAACCACTATTAAGTCATTAGGATATAAATACTTATTAAGCCGTTTGGGCTAACTAATACATGGAAGTGTTAGGTATTTCTTTGGTTCGGAGCTCTGTGAAAAAATTAGCAAACACCAAGGACGCCGTGAACCGAGCAAGTTTGGAAAGCTCTGGTGAACTATATATAAAGAATTGGCTAGGAAACTGAAAAGGGAAAAAGAGACATGGAGGTATTACACCAGTGTAGCAACTGTGGGATGCAGGTACTTCTGGGGCAGGAGAGAACAGGGAGAACAGCCTGGAATATAAACATATAAAAGATTGGAAGAGGGAGCACTTTTTGGCCAGTGGTCGTATCTCTGAGGTGCTGCAATGAGACTGGCTCTTTGGGTGTTGGAGAAACTGCAAACTAGATCTAACTG
Source organism: Equus asinus (assembly GCF_041296235.1). NCBI lineage: Eukaryota > Metazoa > Chordata > Mammalia > Perissodactyla > Equidae > Equus > Equus asinus. The sequence goes on along the minus strand of NC_091804.1, from coordinate 33,254,487 downwards.
CTGTGATGGAAGGAACGTCCCCCAGGCGAAGAAGTCATGCTGGAGTGATGCTCATAGGAATGGGAAGCAGTCTCTTCTTCCTCCTCCAGCCTCTCAGGCTCCCTCTATCGCCCCCTACTGGCAGAGACTAGCGTGGAGCTAGGGGGTGGAGCAGAAATGTGGTTTCTGGGATTCTAGCTCCAGCATCACAAAACAGGTTATAGAAGGAGTGTTTGGAGCCAAGAGATAATGATTTAATAACTGTCCCTGGACTGCAGCTCTCATGCTCACTCTGGGCCTGAAGTCCCTGGCCGTAGCCACTAGGGTGCCTCTTGAACCTGGGCTGGATCTGACTCTTGGTTCCCGATCCATACCCCAAGCTGCTTAACTGTAGGGTCTACAGGACAGCGCTGTTGGAACAGCCCTGGTTTGACCCTATGTTCCATCCCAGCCAAGTTCACTCATCCGTTCAATGTGGGAACATGGAGCAAGACACCTCACCCAACTATGAGGGAGATCAACATTTGAGACAAGGCTTTCCCAGAACAACTGAGGCCCAAAGAATGAGTGGAAAATGGGAGAAAGATGGGAATAGAGAGAGGAGAGAAGAGTGACAGCGTTTAACCAAAATTTCAGCTCTTCAGAGTTGTCTTCCCTGACCACCATACCTAAAGGCCCTCGCTTGCCTTATTTGCATTTTTATCCCACTCATCCCTTACCTGTTCCCTTCAAAACACTTATTACAACATGCAGCTTTGTCAGCTCACATGTTCAGTTGCCATTATGGTTGTTTCAGTCTGTCTCCATCAGATTTTAAGTTCCAGAAAGGCAAGGACAGGGTCTATTTTTGTTAACTCTATGTCCCCAGCACCTGCCACCCCATGAGTGTTCAATAAGTATTTCAAGCTAAACCATGTTCAGGAAAAGAGTAAGAACTTGAGTGCAAATGGAGAGGAAAGATCAGAAAATATCAAAGAGCTAGTGGCAGGATGTGAAATCAACGAAGTGAAATTTTAGGCATAAGCCTCCCCGGACCCCGAGTCTCCCTCCCTGCTTGGTTTCTCTGTAGAGCACTTACTGCCATCCGACTCGCCGTGTAATTTTCTGATTGATTTCATATGTCATTTAATCCCCCCTGCTCACTAGAACATAAGCCCTTAGGGGCAGAGAGGATGTTTGTCTGTTTGGTTCACTCCTACATCTAGTATAGTGCCTGGCACATGGTAGGAACTCAAAAATATTTATTCAGAGAATGAACTTGTCCAGTGCTTTACTTTTGGCAAAGAATATTCATATCACGCTGTTGCACTTTCCTTGGTTATTATTCTCACCTGCTTCTTAGGGATGGTAGGAGGGACTGTTGTCATGTGTAATACCCAGACTGGCCTAACCCATCACTGTGTGGGGGTGCGTATGCGTGGTGGAAGCTGGAGGATTGCTGCTCCCGTAGCCTGTCTACTCCCGCATCAGAATCTTGATGGCCGTTTGCTCCTTTTTTCTTGTCTTTTGGACTTTAAATGTGCTTCCTCTCTTGCCTGGGGTTTAACCTTCCCACTTCCTATCCTCCTTTCCCCGGTCCCCCACACCTTGCACCTTTACCTGATTAAATCTTATCCATGCTTTACCCAAGGCCCTCTCCTTCAGGACAGCCTTCTTGGCCTCTAGACATCACATTACACTGTTGGCGATTTACTCTCAAGTATTTAACAGGAAATGTTATGGCTGACTTATAGGTTGAGCTATAACCCAGTGCTGCCCTCCTTCCAGTCAAGACCACACTGTCAGGGAAGGTGCCCTGGTATTCCATTCCAGAGCCCCCACTCCAGAGACAGCTCTACGTCACTCCGGTGCTTCTGATGCCATATCTTGATTAACCACCTTCGTTTTGCTAATTACCACACTATATGTCAGAAATCAGGTCTTTGTGGTGGAAATGAGGGACCTGTTGACTAGCATAATAATAAGTACCATAAATAGACTCTAATTGGTAACGTTGAAGGTAGTCAAAATAGATGAGTTGGCCAAAATATTTTTAAAGAACTTTCCAGCCATACCTAATGAAGAACTCAGTAAGACCTCTAGTCTTTGACCTCAGGGATGGTGTCTGAGCCTTGATTCTTAACAGTCCTGTGTCACCCATGGGATGATAAGGATTCCTGGTTGTCTGATGTGACAATAATGGTAATTGATTTTGCCCCTAGAACAGGAGTAGGCAAACTAGAGCGCATGGCCTTGTCTACCTGTTTACGTAAATAAATGTTTATTGAAACGCAGCCGTGCCCATTGTGCACTTATTGTTTGTGTCTGCCTTTGCACTACGACAGCAGAGATGAATAGTTGTAACAGAGACTGTCTGGCCTGCAAAGCTTAAAATATTTATTATCTAGCCCTTAAATGAACCTTGCATGCAAGACAGTAACCAGATCACCTAAGAGGACAGTTTGCTGGGACTTCATTGAACTTTACAGAATGCACTGTTTGACCTGTTTCTGCCTGCTTGCTAATAAACATTTGCATAATAAATGCTCATCTGTGTGGTAGAATTTGGCCTTAGACTTGCTTTTATTATAACCTAATAATGCAGTTGTGGGGGAATCATTAACCTTCACTCACCTCAAATTTCTTTGGTGGCTTCTAGTTTCTATGAGTAAGAACGTAAGCATTGTGTACAAGTCATGATTAAATTGGCTCAGATGAGTTTCCAAACCTTGGCTGTGTCTTTCTGCCATGTACTACCCAGGAGCCCAGTACTCCTCCTGAGAAAGACTCATCAGGCTCACCATTCCATCCTTCACAGTTTTTGTGCCTGTATCCCCCTCTAGAGTGTGAGTCTCATGAAGGCAAGAAAGGGTTGTCTCATTCACCTGCGTCGTTAATGTGTGCTCCATCTTAGAGGTTCAAGACATGTTCATAGAAAGGAAGACATAGATACACCAATATCTGAACGTGTATTAATGGAAGCTTGCTAACTGCAAACTATAGTTGGTTAAAAGAGTGAACCCAGCAGTCAGCTAGATTAAGAACCAGGCAAGGGGTCCACAGTAACCTACATGATTCCAATCTATCTCAATGTGTCCCCTGCCTCACCTCCCTTCTGGAGGTGGGAGCTGTGTGTGAGGGAACACAGCTGTGTCAATTACAGTCCCGGAGTTTGGTGGACACAGTTGCCTTAATTCACCTTGTAGCCCTAACAGGCAGGGAGTATTATCCACGTTTTACACATGAGAAAAATGAGGCATAGACACAGATGGAACAAGCGACTTGCTTTAGGTCCAGGTGATAGGACAGCCCATGTTCTTTTCGCCAGCTCATGATGCTTCCATGCTCAAGAGTCTTTTGAGTGAGCTAATGAACATGTGAATGAATTATCTCTTTTATAACATTGCTACAAGAGGTTAACAACCGAGTCACCTTCTCACAAGGTAACATGTTCCAACTTTGGATGATTTTAGTTGTCAGGACAGGTGAAACCCAGTGACCCTCGATTGGGAGGGCACCAGCATCCCCATATGAGGCCTGTGGATTCCTGTCCCTGCCTACCTTCATAAGATGCCCCTGGTAATATTCAACAAATTCCTGTCCAGCAAACACCTGCAATAAATTAGAGGAGGTGGTGAAAGTAAGCAAAAGAGTGGGTTTGGATGATGCTGGAAAGAAGATGGATTTTAGTTTTTTTCCTTTTACCTTGTTTCCCTTCGTGTATCATTTCCATGCAGAAATTGCAAATTAATGGTCACATCGAACTATCTGTCAACGTATTACTGCTCTTGCAGTATCAAATTATGTTGGCAATGTTTCCAGCTGCCTAGGACTCTATTGCAATTTAATTTGAAAGGAACTCAAATTGCATCTCCAAATGGATAAAAAATTAATTTTACATACAAGCTATCCACCTCCACATTTTCAGCCCCATGCCCCAAATTATCTCAATTTAGGTTCAACTTTGAACAGTACATATGTTACAACAAACTTCACATGCAAAGATGAATACATAGAAAATTCACGAATTGGAAATCTGCTTTGCTGCTCCTTTTTTTAATAAGATGTTCTGCTTTGATTAAGGTCATTACGAGATTCTACAGCTATTGCCTTTGACAGTGGGGATGGAGGCTGGGTCCGTACAGAACAAAACAGGCTTGAATTCTGACAACCACATGATTACCCTTAACAATTGGAGTGTAGAGAGAGCCCTGATCCACCCCTTTACTTACTACATTTCCCCTGCACTGTATTAGGGTTTGGATTCTGGTTTGGTCTTCAGTCATCCCCCACTTTCTATATTTACTCAATCTTTCGTTTATTTATTAAACAACTTTCCGGTTATAAAAATGAAGAGATCCAAGGACGCTCAAGTTAGCAGAGGACGTGAACATGAACCAAAAATATAAACAATTAATCTGCAATTTGATGAAGGCTATGGAAGAAATGTGCTAATGCGTTCAAGAAAGCAGATAATGGAGGCATTCCTTCTGCTTGGACAAGGAAGACTTTTGGAGGAAGTTACAAGGAAAGGGTGGCATTGGAGCTGGGTCTTGAATATATTGCATAGGGATTTGCCGGTAACATGCCAAGCAGGGGGAAGAATGGGCAAAAGCTTGGAGGTGTGAAAGGATTCAGGATGCAAGACTTTGTTTTAGGAATGTAGGGTTAGAGGAGTGAGCATTGGAAAATGAGGGAGGGAATTTGGGGGTGGGAGGGTGCAAGTTGCAGGGTGGGCTCCGATATTAGGTTGAAAATAGTCCTTCAGGAGGAAATGGTACTTTCGTAAGATCTTATTTTGGAAGGGGAGAAGTGATCAGAGGTTAGGAGGACCAACCTGCATTCCAGAGGCAGCTACAGGAATGAAGAAGCTTCCGAAGACATGAGTCAGTCTCATACACACACACCCCTGTCCTTAAGATGTGTGAGGACACGGATGGGTCTGGAGCAAGAATCCAAACGGAGGCCTGTGGCCCTTTTCCTTCCCCTTTCACCCACCTGCATCCCTCTTCACAAAAGGCCTCTTGCACATGTATCTGGAGACCTTAATCCTCATGTCCAAGCTCTGTCCACTCCCCACAAACAACCATTCTTTGGTCGCCCCTTGGGCCTAAGGGTGCACACATGGAGTATGGTCTGATCTTGGAAGGGCAGACCAAGGAAAGAGGTTCCCACAAACCCTGGAAGTGAGTTTGGGCCACTGGGGCAGGGAATTCTGGGGTGTCAGGTGCCTGGAGCCTGGTTTGGGAGGAGGAGCACAGGGGCCCAGTAGACATGTTGGCTCACTGACTCCTGCTCCAGGAAGAGGGCACACTCTGAAGAGAGCCAGAGTGTGCTCCTTAAGGCGCAGGGCTCAGGACAGGGCCCCTGTTGCCAAGTCTAAGGGCAGAAAGAAAGTACACCCAGAGGCCGAACCACTGTGACTTTCCATTACAGGAAGATTTTCCAGCTTCCCAGACAAGCCACGCTCGCTTCCTACTGTTTCTCATCTCATTGGCCTGCAGGCTGTTACTCAAGAAGGTTGTGTGGACTGCGCCTTATCTGGAGGCAGAAACCATAGGCCCTAGGCCTGGATATATTTACACGGGGGATGTAAATTCAACAAACCAATCTCCACTGCACACACAAGGCTTTCTCAGCAATTTCCAATGTGTTTGCACCACCCCGAATGTAAACCTGAGATTCTCGCTGCTGCAGCAATTACTGGAGCAGAAGCTGGGTTCAGCAGCTGAGGTTTCGGGGTGTGGGAGGGGGGTGTCAGATTGAAAGCATGAATGCTTCCATCACCATTTTGAAAACCAGTTTCTATTGTGTAGAATTTCAAGACATTCTCTTGCTTGAATCCAAAAATAGATATGTTCACCTTAAAGACTTGATGACGCGCTGGAGAGCTCAGAACAGGGACCGTGGAGTCAGGGGGTCTGAGCTCCGTTCCCAAGAACAGGTCACCATCTGTTCATCTCAGCTTAACAAACAAGAACTGGCCCCTCGACAGGCCCTGCACCATGTGCTGGGCTTGCTGGACAAACAGAACATGGTCCCTTGTAGCCTGGGAGGAGTGATGGATAAATGACCAAGCAGTTCCTAGAAAGCGTGACAAATGCTGAGTGGGTGGGCAGCTGTGCAAAGTGCCAGGGGAGCCCAGAGCTGAGGACTTGTCTGTGTGGCCCTAAGTCAGTCATGTCCCTTTGTTGGCCTCAATTCTCTGTGCCAGAGGGCTGCTTTCAGCGTGAAAGTTCTTCGTCCAGAGTTACAGCTTGGTAAATAGCCGCTGCCTTCCCCTTTCTTGAAGGGGAGTTCTTGAACTTACAAAACACTTTCACCTACACATATCCAACTCACAGGTCCACCAGAGGTCTTCTTGCCATTTGCACGTGAACTGAGATTTCTTAAACCTCTTAATTTCCATAGCCTTGGGAAATCCCGAAATCATCTGTTGGTAACACATATGGATGTATTTTGAGTCCCCTTTGCGTCTGGTCCCTGTGTTCCCATGTGGCATCTTATTTGGCCCAAGTGAGGCATGCAGATCCAAGCCCTTTCTAGAATCTGCAGGAAGTTCAGTCATGACAAACCATTTTGTGGTATTTTGAGGACCTTGCTGAAGATCGAGGCGTCACGTGAAGAACAGTCACACTGGGCTCCACCCAACATTCTGCCATCTTGTTCACCTCCAGCTTCTCCTATTCAAACCCAGCATCCAGTGAATTCATTTTTCTCTTCCTCTGAAGGCTGACCACAACTGATCCCAAGGCTCTGAGAATGCAGCTTCCACTCCAACAAGCTTCCCAAGACGTTTCTCCAGGAAAGGTCATTCTCTCCAAGAGGAATGCCCCCTATTAGGCAGAGGTAGTTTTCTCTGTCTCTTTATAGTTCATTTTATACTCATTAGCAGCCCTCGGAGATTACTGCAATAATTTCCACTTTATGGACGAGGAAATAGAGGCTCAGAGATGAAGTGTCTTTGCTCAAGTTCACACAGCTAGTGAGCGTGAGAGTCTGGCTTCAAGCTGTTCCCTGCCCGGCTCCACTTTTCCTTGTGGCCTGTCTGATGACAATCAGTCACATGTGTTTCAGAGGGACCAAGTGACTTTTCCCATGTCTTGACCTTCCCTCTCTGGGAGAAAATCTCTTTGTTCTGTAGCAGGCTTGCAACATCCCTTGCCCTCTTTGAAAAGGCACCCCTGCCTGCCCCTTCCTTTAAGAGGAGCAGAAAGTGTTTCTGTGCACTCCTCCACGGGTGAGCTGTGGAGAGAACACTGTAGTAGCTGGAGACGAGGGGTGGGAAGACAGGCCAGTGGCCAGCTTAGCACTAAATGATTAAGTCTCCAAATCACCGTCTCCTCAGGAGGACCTCAGGCTCCTGAGGACCAAGCCATTTCTGCCTCACAGTTCTAGGCTTTCTTACATTCTCCCCAGGTTCCCCCAGATTCCTGATGACTGTGGCATGCCTCATGTTTATGTGCTTTCCCTCGTCTCAGTCCCTCATGGTGTCACAGTGCAGAGAAAACAGAGCTGCTGGCCCCTCAAGGACTTCAGATCTCCGCTGTGCCACTCACTATGTGGCTTTGGTCCAATCCTTTCACCTCACTCTGGTTTCCTCCAGGATGAGGCTAGTGATGCTTTCCTCACAGGTTTAGGTGAGATTTACAAAACAGAGCATCCTTTCAGCTGATGCTTACCGAGACCCTCCTCTGCAGGTCCCTGCGGTGGACGTGGGCTGGAGTGATGAGCAGAGAGCACCCCTGCTCTCAAGGAGCTCACATCCTAGTGAGCAGGGACGATTTTAAAAAGCTGTCACAGCGGAAAATGATTAATATATAAGGAAACAGTTAATAAAAGGAGAAAGAAATAGCCATAACCTTTGCCCAGGGCCTCAGCAAGGAAGTCTTCACAGAAGAGGCAAAGTGAATGAGGACTGCGGTGGGGAGAGGGGATTGCTGAACACCAGCAGGAGGGGAAAGGCAGAGCGAAGGAGAGCAGTGGGAGAGGCTGTGTCCTCTTTCCTCGGGGTGCATACACAGCATATACAGGCTCTCTTTCCAGGCCCCTGTGGCCAGGCCCATCTTCTGACTTCACATACTAGGCATGGAGTCAGACAGACACAAGTTCAAAACCATACTTGTGGACCTTGCTACTCTATTCAAGTTCCTGGGCCTCTCTGGGCCTCAGTTTATTCTTCTGTAAAGTGGGTTGACACGCCCTCCCTACACGGTTGCACGGTGATGCAGGTGGTAGAACCCAATGCTGTGGCTGCTGGCCATCAATGGTGTTCTGTTATTATTGTTTTGTTTGTGCTTTAAGGGCATATTGGGCTGTGGCACATCTTAAGATGTTTGACAAAATGAGGTTTTAGCTGTGGACCTAAAAGGGTCATAAATGTTCCTGTTCTTGTCTCTAATGAGTGCGGGTGATTATCTTATTGGGATTTGGCATCAGTTTTGAAGGCACACCCAGAGGAAGAATGTAGATGGGATCCTGAGCAGGGTGGGCAGCCTCCCAGCTAGGGAAGTTCTAGCATCTGGACTTGCAGAAAGGCTCCAGCTGGGTAAGGCTCGTGGGAATGCTTGGACTTCCCAAGCAAGCAGCTTCTCACTATCCCTGTGCTTGTGCATTTGTTCTCATGGCGTCCTGAGTTGTTAAACCAAGCAGCCGTGGCAGCCCCGCCAGATCATAACCCCGAACTATAGGGACCGTACTTTTCACCTCCTACTCCACGTGGGTTCAGCACAATGCATCCTCAGCCACAGCTTGTTCAATGTCACATTTTCAAAGTCACCCATTTGCTTTTGGGATGCTGGCTTTCCTTTACACAAAGGACCTGTGAGCATGAATAATGGGGCTATAAAAGTGACTGTGAACTTCTCAGCTGGGCTGGGGCCATGCTGTCCACTCTCCCCAGCAGCACATGAGCAGATCTGGGCAGGTTTGCCAGGCTCCCTGACATTTCTGGGCATCCTTCTCAAAAGAGGACCACTTTGAAGTATGTTCCTTGGTAAGGCTCTGACACAAGTCCAGGACATTTTCCCCACAGGGACCAATCAAGGAATTCAGCTGGCATCAAGTCCCCCATCCCTTTCTTATTGCTGCATTGGCAGAAGCAGCCTTATCCCTAAATGCTTTGAAGGGACCGGAGAGATGATAGAATCCATTATTTTGCGTAAGGATGCTACCCAGCACTGCCACTTATAATATGTTCAGTGTAGATAAAGCATATGAAGCCTTATTATATTCCTATTATTGCAAAAGAAAAACTACCATATATCAAATACTTAAGTTTCATGTGCAGTTCTAACTGCTTTCAAACCACATCTCATTTAACTCCTGCTCCCCTCCCAATGAAGTTAGCTACTATTATCATCACCATTTTACGAATAAAACAAAAATGGACCCAAAGAGATTGTATAACTTGGTAGGTCCTATAGGTGGTATGGGGGAAAATATACTGATTTGATCTCTAGCCTGTGCTTAGCTGCTCCTGGCTAAGAGAACGTGACACAAGAACTTATGGGGATGCTGATCACAAAAGAAGTTATGCTTCTATCATAACACATGCCTAAACCTTACAGAATGAGCTTTATACGTGGGGATTTAAAAAAATTATTTTGATTGTTATACTCTGTTTTGTACAAAAACACATATTTAATTTGTGTAAAGTATAAACAGAATATTCATAATAAACAAAGATATAGCCCATGCTATATATGGGGATCTGGGGCCAAGATCAGTAGGGAGGGATGGAGTAGGAGACAGCATTAGGGTGATCAGATCTGCTTTTAGAATGATGTCCCTGGAGGGGCCTGTTTGGAAAAAAGTGGCGAGGAGAGGAAGAAGGGTTGAGGGCTGTCATAGGAGGCTGAGAAATGATGAGTATGTTGTCATTGAAAGGAAGGAAAATTCCAAGGCATAGTCAACAGGTCACAGTGACCATGTGGATAGACTGGGTGCTGTGTGTTGAGGATGCGGCTCAATTTCCAGCCTGGGCACCTTGGTGCAGTTAACTGAAGATACGGGGCTGGTTTCCTAAGGGGAAAGGATGTGCCCGGATTAAACGTAAGGAGGCAGGTCAGAACCCTAGCAACCTTCTAAACTAGTATATCCCCAAAGTATTGTGTATGCTGTTGGTGGTCCCCAAGATGATTTTTAGTGGAACCCTGATGAACCTTTAAAAATTTAACAATTTGCATTTATTTTTATGGTTTATTTATTGGTTTATTTACATGGTTAACATTTATTCATGGCAAGTGATTCAGGTTTTCCCTTTATATAGTTATGTTTTCATTCAGATGCATGTATTTAAGTAAGAAAAAGGAGTTTGATTTACAGAAAAATGTTAATTCAGTTACATTCTATGTGGCAAAAATCATGAAGGCAGTGGCTGAGTGGTTGAGATAAGTTTGAAGTGCTGGTCTCCTCTGTTTTATTGAAACACCCAACCCCGCCTTCCTGACCGTCTCCTGAGAGCCTTTGTGTCTTGCATGTGTGTCTTGCAGATCCAGTGCACGGCCCACAGAATGTGGAGATTGTGGACATTAGAGCCCGGCAGCTGACCCTGCAGTGGGAGCCCTTTGGCTATGCGGTGACCCGCTGCCACAGCTACAACCTCACGGTGCAGTACCAGTACGTGTTCAACCAGCAGCAGTATGAGGCTGAGGAGGTCATCCAGACATCTTCCCACTATACCCTGCGTGGCCTGCGCCCATTCATGACCATCCGGCTGAGGCTGCTGCTGTCCAACCCGGAGGGCCGGATGGAGAGTGAGGAGCTGGTGGTGCAGACGGAGGAGGACGGTGAGTGAGGGAGGCGTGCTTATTTTGGAATGGAGAATGTTGGACATGCTCACGGGGCCATACCTGTCAGTTATGAGGTTTTAATTTTTCCTGAATCTTTAATCTCCCCCTCTGTATCTGCCTCTTTTCCAAGGTCTTCAATAAAGGACCATGCAGGCTGTGTATTACACAACTCCAGGGGGCGCTGTTCCCATGGATAATGGTAGTTCTGCCACAGACACACACTCAAGTTTGACGTTTCTACATCCCCATCCCTCTTCTCACTTTATACCACCTTCTATGCCCAACGTTTAACCACGTTGATGCATCCTGAAAGAGACAGTGTATATGGATCGCACAGTTTAAACATGTTGAGTTTGGGAGTCAGACAACTCTGGACTCTAAGAATTAAAATCAAAAAGTACATATAAAGAGCTTAGCGCATACGTTGAATGTACCCAGAACTGAATTCCCACCTGGATGTCCTCCAGGCATCTCAACCCAAAGTATCCAAAAATAAACTAAGCTCTTCTAGGCTGACTTCTCTCCCGGTGTTCCTCATCTCAATGACCTTCATCTAGTCACTCAAGATAAAGTCAGCCTGGGGGCCTCCATTCCTCCCACTCCACCACTCCCCCCTCCACCCCTACAAGATTCTGATGTCTGCTTCCTGCAGTTTATCTTCCAACCTGGTTCTTAACTTGAGACTCCAGGAACATAGAGCCATGTGTACCTGCTGGAACACATCACCTTTCCCGCCCCTCCCTCCCTGCTCATGCCGTTTCTCCTGCTTGGAATGGCCTTTCCCTCCATGTTTGTGCGACAAGCTCTATTAATCTTTCAAGTCTTCGCTTACATGCTACTTCCTCCAGGAAACTTTCTCTGACTGCCCCAAGCCAACGTGGGTGTTCCAACTCAGGCTCCCATTGCATGTACCATGTAACTCCACCACAGCAGTTATCTTATTTATGGCAGAACAGAACAACTTGCCAGCTCTCAGACTTCATTAGGAAACACTTCTCCATGGCCCTATTTCAGCTTTCCCTCTAGCCAGGCTGCCTCTGGCCCCGTGGGGTGACTTTAGTGAGTTCCCTGGAATCAGACTCTCAGGTGAAGATTTGTGTGCAAGTGATTGATTAAGGAAGTGTTCTCAGGGGAGACTAGGAAGGGAGTGAGGGAAGCAGGACAAGGAAGGAGAAAAAGCCAAGATACAACTTCAGGCCAAGTCCAGCAAAGGGGGTCTGCGACCTGAGCCTACAGAACTCCACAGGGCAGGTATGCATCACTCTTGTTTCAAATCAGAGAAGGGAACTGCCGGCCAATGTTTAGGGCTAGGATGGGGAAGGAGGATTGGAAAGTAAATTGTCAGGAACTTTTGGCTCTTTGCACGTGCAGGCAAAAGATCAAGGGGCACAAAAGTGGTACAAAGAGATCAGAAGGGATCTGGGCAGAGCACTGTCGTTGTCAGCTACATGAAGAAAATACCCCCACTTGACACAGATTAGCCTTAGAACCTCAAAGCAGAGCCTCTACCGTGGCAATCCTCTCTATACTCTTGTTTCATATAAGTCAGTCCAAGGACCCCTGAGTGATGGCCCCTGGTGGGATCCAGATCCATATCTTCAGCTGCAAGTTCCCGTAAGGAGACAGAGGAAAGAGCGCCAGCCTCTTTTCCCCTGGACCCCCGATTCTCAGTCCCCTCTAAGTCCTATGCTAGAACTGCAAGTTTTACACAAAGAAAATACCTTCACAGGAAGGGTTTGCCCTTCCTGACCCCCTTTAAAGTCACCCCTGCAGCCACTTTCTTTTCAGCCCCTGCAGACCATGCTTCTAGGTAGCAAAAGCAGTGGGGACTTAGCCTCTGTCACCTTGGCCCCCCACCTTCCTGCCTTTCAATGAACCTTAGTCTTCTGTGGGTACAGCTCCCCCTGGATGAACTTCTCCAGGTGATCTGAGCACTCTACTTCCTATGAACCCACTCCCATCCAGCCTCCAGCAGAAGGAGTTGGGCATTCCTTCTTGCCCTTATTCTGCAGCCCAGGGGCTGTGGCCCTGGATTTGGCTTCTGATAAAGCTGCCAGACCTTTCCCTAGGTCTGGCTCCGTTGTTTCAAAAACATACAGCCCCTTCTTCCAGCAGGTAGAAGAGTGCGCTATTTGAGAAGGCGGACTCTGGAGCCAAATGCACCTGGGACAAGTCACTTAACCTCTCAGTGCCTTGGTTTCTGCATCTCTAAAATGGGGATGATAATAGTACTTACCTTCTAGGTTGTTGTGCTCACTAAAAGGGATGGTATACAAAGACAGTAGAAAAATGCCCAGCAGATTGTAAGTTTTCAATAAATGTGCTACTATATTTGCACTAAATCCAGAAAAAAAATTTCTTGACAAAGGCTCCTCTAGCACAAGAAACTCGGAAATCACCCACATGTCCTAGGAAATCCCCCGAGAGCTCTAGACATCTACTCCACAAGGTTGTAGAAAATATGACATAGACTCTCGAGGAGTGGCAATGTGATTGGTACCTGATCTGAGAAGCAGAGTCAGGGCGAGAAGGGTGGTTTAGTGACAAGCGTTCCTGGGGTCCCCCTGGTTGTTAGACAGGGAGGAGCCCCTGTTGAAAAGCAGCGTAAAAATTCAGGACTCAGAGATGAATGATAGGGTTTGGCCCAGGAGCAACTCAAGGTGTTTCTTCGAGGATGCTGGGCCCACCTTGGGCTGCTTTTTGAATATCACCTATGTGTGCGACAGCACATCCCAAGTCTTATCTTTAAGGCATGTCTTAACCTCTCCCTTTATCCTCCTTGTCACCAGGAAAAAATCACAAAACCTCTATCAAAACAACGTGAGAGCAGCAATGCGTTGACATTAAATTTTAATTAAAAACCATTAATAAAACATCAATTCCTACTCTACCGAGATATGTGGACTTTATCATATTAAAAACACCAACATACAGGACACCAGTCCTCAGTCTTGTAGCCGTCTTGAGGCCCTGTCTCTGGAACCACTAAGCTGAAGGATGGTCTCAAACAGCACAGGCCTCCTCTGTATGCCAGAATTAGGTTCCTTCTAAAGAGGGGAGAAACACCATTTCTGTTTGCTGGGATCTCATTTACCTCAAGGACAAGCTGAGGATGGTGCCTGGCTCTAGTCGATTAACTGAAACCCCCCTCTGGGAGCCAAAGAACAACCTCTCAGATGGAGCTGACTGGACTCATGCTGCTTTCATCCGTGCAACAAAATTGTCTTCTGGGGAATTTGTAGAATTTGTAATTTCAGCACCCCAGTGCCTCTGAGGGCCTGCAAAGTAATCCACGGCTGGTGAGAGAGGCTCGTGGCCACTGAGCCCTGTTGCTTCAGCTGGGAAGCAGCTGTTGATAGGAGACTAAATGGGTTCTTTATTTCTCTCTTCTTCACAAATGTCTCAGACAAAACCACGGCTCACTTATTTAGTGGTTATTTCTCCACCTTTATCCAGACCACAGCCAAGACTATGAAATGGCATAGAGGAGGCCTTGAAAGATAAAAATGGTATTGATGATGGTCTCATTTTGGCTACCATTTATTGAGTGCCTACACTGTGCTAGGAACACATAGGCATGTTCCATTCATTGACTCATACACAAGATTTTACTTTGAAATGTTTCAAATCTATAGAAAAATTGAAAGAATAGTACAAAGTAGATCTGTAAACCCTTCACCTAGATTCAACATTTGTTAACACTTTGCTGCATTTTCTTTTTATATATATATATATATACGATACATATGTGTAATTTATATGATATGGAAATATTATATTTTAAAAACATCATATTTTAAACTATTTGAAAGAAAATTGCAGAAGCCATGACACCTGACCTCTAATCTCTTTAGTGTACATGACCTCAGTATAAGGATGTTCTCTTACATATCCACAATACCATAGGACATCTAAGAAATTTAGTATTCACTTAAAAATAATCAGAAAATCCACATTTACATCTCCAGTAACATTAAGCCTGATTTTATGTGACAAAACCAGAATATGAGACATTTTCGGCAAAAATGCTACATGGATCGGTGATGTATATTTCTCACTGTACCATGTCAAGCGGTACATAATGTCAGGGAGCCTCTACCGGTGATGCTCCATTTGGTCACTTAGATAAGATGGAGACCACCGAATCTCTGCACTGTAAAAGGGACCTTTTCCCTTTGGAAATCAGCTAATCTATGCATCGATACTTTCAGGTCCTGTGAGCGTCCTAGACCCCAGGAACTTTTCACACAATGGTTTTAGCACTCCTTGATAACCTTCACCTGAATCAATTATTACATTAGTATTTACGAAAGGGTGATTTTTAAACCTGACATTCCCTCTAAATGTATTAATGAGCATTCTTACTTATAGAAGAGCTTTTCTCTCCTCATCCCTCTCCCCATTTTTAGTACCCCTATATTCACTCATAGATTTTTTTTTACTTGATGTATTAAAATTCATTACTATTATTGTTCTTTTTGATGCTCGAATTGTCTCAAATATGGCTAGTGCGAGTCCCTTCAAGTTGGCTCCTAGGTCCTTTTGACATGTTCTCATCAGTCTTCCTTGCTTCTGGCACAGTGAAATATTCTAGACTACCTTGATACTAGATCTTCAGGTCTGGGGCAGACCTGAAGTCAACCGCTCATCTAAGGATTTCTGGTTGCTTTCAGTGGGTTGTGGTATTTTGGCGCTAAGATACATATCTTAGGTGTTCTTAGTGGGGTGTTATGGCCTTTAGGCTCTTCAAGGGGGTAGAGCTAAAGAATATGAATTATCTGTTTTAAATCATGAGCTCATACTCATTCAAATCCAGCATCTCAGGATTCTTCTGTGCTTGCTTCATTCCATACATATACCTCCCTTCTCCCACAGTGAGAACCCTGGTTCCCAGCATCCGCATATTTTCTCATTTGCTGCATCCTGCAATACATACAAAATAGTTTCAGAATTACAATGCCAATCACTCTAACAAACACGAAAGCTATGAGGTTAGGTTAAAGGTTTTCTATGCAGTTTTTCTCTCCTTAGGCAGCCAAAATCCTGGCTGTTCGAAGGTTCATTGTTTTCTCTGAATGGTTATATTATCAATCTGATACCCAATTAGGTTCATTTGTTTCTATTTTAAGGTTTGCCCTCCCCCCCCCCCGTCCTTTTTATTTAATTTCATTGTTTTTTAACATCAAAACAGTTGCATGGTTCAAAAGTAAATACTATATAAAAAAGTACACTCAGAGAAGTAGTGTCACCACCTCTATCTCTTTCACACTGTTTCTATCCACACCTGAAAGGTAACCATTTTTGTTCATTTCAGATTTATCTTTCCTATAGTTCATTTTGCAAAAAAGGAAAAATGTCTCTTTCTCTTATTTTTTACATAAAAGATAGCATAATAGATATACTCTGCATCTCATGTTTTTGTTCGCTTAATATATACTAGAAATCCCTCCATAGGGGGTTGTACAGATTTGTGTCTTTCTTTTTGATAGCTGGATGGGACTTCATTATGCGGCTATACCATGGTTTAGTCAAGCAGGGTCCTGTGCATCCTCAGGTCGTTCTCATTGTCTCCTGTGACAAATAGTACTGTAGCAAACAGCCCTGTGCAGAAGCTCTTTGGTATTTGTGGAGACGTATTTTCAGGGTAAATTCCTAATAGTGGGATTGCTGGGGTCAAAGGTAAATGCATATGCAGTTTCGTTAGATGTTGACAGATCCTCTTCCACAGAAGATGTATCATTTTACATTTTCACCAGCAATGTAGATTCATTTAACCTTAACACCAAATGTGAAAAAGCAAACAGTGTTATTTTTATTTCTCTTATTTTACAATAGGGACATTTAGGCTCCCATATAATTTATAATAATTATATAAAATATGATTATAATTAATATAGGATATACTATATTAATATAATTGATATGTAACATGATTAATCACATATAAGACATATTGTTTCCTCTAATATAGTAAATGTACTTGAATTGTAAGGAGGACTGACATAGCTGAGGAATGAGCACCTGTATGTTCGATGCATTTCTAACAGACGAATCATCTGGGTTCTCAGGTCACAGGAAGCTAGAAGGAGGATGCATATTGCTAGGGATAGGTACACGTATCGTGACAAGATGTCACACATAAAATCAGGACAAGAGGAAAGTGAGAGGAAAGGTATAAAAGGCAGTAACAACAAGGCAGTAAGTAACGCACTGCACGGTCATTTAGTGGAAGGGTGAGAAGCTGTGCACACCTTAGCGAGTCCTGAAGGCATCACTTAATTGGAGCTTGGTACATTTTTGACATTTACAAAGATGACCTTGAGATATCATGAAGGGTAAGGAGAAATGCAGTTATGGTTTCCAAAGGCCCACTGTGAGCTAGGCGTTGTGCTGGGTGTCTTCATTCACACAGTTAATCTCCAGATACCGTGGGGTAGGTGCTATTGATACAGTTGTGTGGAAGAGAAATCTGAGGTTCTGAGAGTTTAAGGAACCTGTCCAAGGCTACCGAGTGACAAATGGCAGAGCCAATAAATAAACCCCAAAATCTTATCTGTGATTTTTTTCCCCTAACCCTATCTAATATACAGTCCTATACCTGGCCAAAATCTCCCTAACACTCTCTCCACTTTACTTCTTTTCTATAGCACTTAGCATTATCTGAAACACATGCACATATAAATATATATGCGCATATATAGAGACACACACACACACCTATGTATATGTATTTATTGTCTGCCTGGCACTTGGCAGGTGCTCATCAGCTATTTGTTGAATGAGTGAATATCTGACATCAAAGTTCGTGTATCTTTCAAGATATCACAGGGCCCTGTTCATACACACTGTTTAAGAAAGTGAGGATATGTGGAATATAATTTAGCAATCTTCAAAACCAAGTCATACTGGCTTGCTAGAGCTAATCATTAGTCTCTCTTCCCACCTCTGAGTTCAGTGACATCACATTCTTTCTCGAAACTGGCCATCATGGGGATATTTACACCATGGAAATTGGCAAACACATAGTGTTTTATGTTTTCTGGAAAGCTAGTTGTGAAACGCCTTTTAACACACCACTGTATGGTTCCATTAAAAAGGTATTTGGTGTCTGAAGATGTAAAAATTTATCCAGAAAAAGATTACCTTTTCTCCATCAAGACTGGAAAACACAAGTGGATTGAAATTGTCTAAATCTGTCTTCTCTCCATAAGACTCACTTACAGGTTCTGGTGGCCTCTGAACAATTTTCAAATTATTTTGATTTTTTTTAAGTTAGTTCTGAGCTTCTTTATATGAACGACAACCAACTAATCAATAAATATGGCACCTGGATTGAAGAGGCAAAAAAAAACAAATGAGTAGACTGGATAAGTAGGAAGGGAAACTTCTGTTGACTGTGCAGGGCTCTGTGCTTTTACATAAGCTGACTTGTTACTTCTCACAACTACCCTCCAAGTTCACCATGTTAGCGCCACTTTTCAGATGTGACAATGAATTGGAAGAAAGGAGAAGAGAAAACTTCCCTGGATCACCTTCTGTCCTCCTTTATGTTGAAATGAAAATTTCCCTTAAATTACCACCTGGCTTTTAGGCACAAGAAAACATCTGGTTTAATTACAGTGAATTTACCTGAACTTACTGACAAGAAGCACAGTTAAAATTAGCAATTTTAGTGCGCTTTTTTTTAAGAGAATGAAATTATAAAGTAATTAACCTTTGTTGTAGAACTCTGTCAAAAGGATGGAAAGTTCCGTGCTGTTACATAGAAGAAGAAATGAAATTGTGGAATGGGAATATGTGGATTCATTAAAGAATTATAAAGAAAAATGAAGGGTAAAGTGACACAGAATTAGAAGATAAGGCAAAAAAGGAATCTTTCCCCCAGAAGTCTTTTCACAATGAGAGAGAGGAAAAAAAACCAAAACAAAACCCGGATGAATCAAAAGAAAATTAGTTTGCTTCATTGAAAAGGACTTCTTGACCTGTGAAGTGGTTATGTGGTGTGGTAAAAAGAACATTGACCCGGGGCTAAGACATGCTGGCTTTGCCACTAACAGGTGGCGTGACTGCCCTTCAGCCTTTCTGAACCCACACGTCCACCAGGTGATAGAAGAAGGAGGTGATTCAGAAAATACTTTGGAGACAGAAGGATCTGAGCTCTGTCCAGGCTCCATTCACTACTTTGTTATGCAACCTTGGTTAAATTACTTGCATTCTGTACACTTGGGTGCCCCCATCTGTAAAATGGGGATGACAATCCCACTGGCCTCTTGAAAGTGTACACATGAAAGTCTGCTATATGTAAAGCACTTAACTTTCTTTCTGTCAAGATCAATACTAAGTGATGTGTGGCCAGTATCAGACACGGCAGACAGATTTTTAATCAAGGGTGTATAACTAGGAAAAACCGAATCAGGAATCTGTGCAAAATTTCTGTTAGTCTTGGGCAAGGGACTGTATTAAAATAACCTATAGTACGTCTATAATCTCGATTTCAAACCTCTCACTCTGATCCTATAAGTGAATGAGAGCAGTAGTGTTCCAGTAAAATTTTATTTACAAAACAAGCAGCTGGTTGGATTTGGCTGAAGCCATAGTTTGCTGACCCTTGATCCACACTCATTCCCCTAATTATTTCCTCCAGTCTCTTGGCTTTAGAATCCATCCATATGCTAAAGATTTCCCCAATTGATATTTCCAGGCAAGACTCTCTGTTGCCCTCCAGAGTCACACTGCCCATTCAACCTCTCCACCTGGATGGCTAATGGCCTCTGGAATTAAACAGATCCGGAGCTGACCTCCTCATCATCCCTCAAGCACCGCCAATCTCATTCTTCCCACAGCCTTCTCCATCTCTGTTAATGGCGACTCCAGTTTACTAGTGGCTTGAGTCAAACACCGTGATTCCTCACTTTTATCACTCCCAAGTTCCTGCATTGTACAACTCCAGGGAACACCCTTCACCCTGTATTCTCTATGATTGGTGCCCCCTTGCTTTGTGCGAAGCAGCAGCCCTGCTCTCTCCAAAGATCCTATCTATCGACACATTCTCTTTGCTCATCCTTCAATATGTATATGACTGACGAGGGCTGAAGGCAAGGGTGGGCCATGGAGCTGGTGGATGGGAGTGGAGGATGGGGAGATCTCAATGTTGTGGGCTTCTTTATATGCCAGTCCTCAGAGCAGAAGAGAGCTCTCACTCCAAGCCTACATGTGAATAAATAAGGATATAAATAAGGAAAGGAGAGGGAGTTAATGAAAGATTCTCCTTAGGAAGAGACAATCCAGTTAAAGAAAGGGACATTGTTGGGACTACATCAAACTAAAAAGCTTTTGCACAGCAAAGGAAACCATCAACAAAACAAAAAGACAACCTAACAATTGGGAGAAGATTTTTGCAAACCGTATATCAGATAAGGGGTTAATATCCAAAATATACAAAGAACTCGTACATCTCAACAACAAAAAAACCAACAACCCAATTAAAAAATGGGCAAAAGATGTGAACAAAGATGTCTCCAAAGAAGATATACGACCACCAACAGGCCCATGAAAAGATGTTCAACATCATTAGCTATCAGGGAAATGCAAATCAAAACTACAATGAGGTATCACCTCACTCTGGGCAGAATGGCTATAATTAACAAGACAGGAAACAACAAGTGTTGGAGAGGATGTGGAGAGAAGGGAACCCTCATACACTGCTGGTGGGAGTGCAAACTGGTACAGCCTCTATGGAAAGCAGTATGGAGTATCCCCAGAAAATTAAGAATAGATCTACCATATGATCCAGCTATTCCACTGCTAAGTATTTATCCAAAGAACTTGAAAACGCAAATGCATAAAGATACATGCACCCCTATGTTCATTGCAGCATTATTCACAATAGCCAAGACTTGGAAGCAACGTAGGTGCCCATCAAGGGACGAATGGATAAAGAAGATGTATATATACATAATGGAATACTACTTAGCCATAAGAAATGATGAAATCCAGCCATTTGTGACAACATGGATGGAACTTGAGGGTATCATGCTAAGTGAAATAAGTCAGAGGGAGAAAGTCAAATACCATATGATCTCACTAATAAGTAGAAGATAAAAACAACGACAAACAAACATATAGGAACAGAAATTGGATTGGTGCTTACCATAGGGGAGGCAGGGTTGAGGGAGGGCAAAAGGGGTGATTAGGCTCACATGTGAGGGGATGCACTATAATTGGTTTTTGGGTGGTGAACATGATGTAATCTACACAGAATTTGAAATATATTATGATGTACATCTGAAAGCTATATAATGTTATAATCCAATGTTACTGCAATAAAAAATAAATAAATAATAATAAAAAAAAGAAAGGGACATTGTTCCAGGTAACTTCAGGCTGCCCCGCAAAACAGCAAAAAAGTCCACTCACCAAAAAGAAGCTTTCTGCTGCCTAGTTATTTCCTTTCCCTAACCTTCCTCTTCGCCAACCCCCACTCCCAGCCAAGCAGACTCCTCATCTGGCCAAGTAATGGATGAGTATATTTAATCATTTCCTTTCCCTCTGGGTTAGAAATGTTTAAAACAGGGACTCATGTAATCATTAACAGAACACATTTTGACCCACCAAACTAGACCACCCCGTACCACCTCTTGTAAAGTTGCATAAAGAAAGTTTACCAGATGAAACCAGGTTTCCATTCTTATTGAAGGGGAGTAATCTGATAGTGCAAAGCAAATGTCCTCTAAGCATCACGGCAAGAAACAAGATTTAAAAACAGAAGCAGACACTAATCTGCATTCTCAACAGGACAGATGAATAAACCCTGAGGTGGAACATATTCATGGAATGGAAGTTAATAACGTGAAGACATTAGTTCTCCCAGGTAGATATTTGTAAAAGTGTTTAGCACTGTTTATTATATTTATTATTTTTATTTAATAATAAACCCTATAGTATTTAGGGATGTATGTTTAAGGAGTAAAAACTATAATGAAGAACAAGGTCATGATTATTATGAAGTTAAGAAAGTGGTTACCTTTGGAGGGTATGAGGTTGACTATTAATAAATTAATGAGATGTCTGTTTTATACACTTGTATGGTGGTTATTTCACAATAGAAAGGAAAATATGAGGATACTAAATGTCCTTTTATACCAATAAATTTGATATTTAGGGGATACAGAAAAATTCCTAGTGAAATATAAATTTAAAGGCATGACTCAAAGAAGAAAACCATATAATTCTACAACAATTAGAGAAATAGAATCAGTAATTTAAACTTTTCCGACAAAGAAAACACCAGTCCCAGATGGTCTTACAAATGCGGTCAGACAAACACTCAAGGCACTGGTAACCCAAGTCTTACATCTGCACTTTCATAGAGCAGAAACAGAAGGTACACGCCTCTTCTCATTTTGTGCCTCCAGTGTAACCTTGATATCAAAACCAGAAAGGCTTACTATGAGGAAAAGGATAATTAGATACAAATATCCCAAACAAAATATTAGCAAACAGTCCAGCACTGTATATAGCTATGAAAAAAATAGTTTATTTCAGGAAATCAATGTTAGTCCAACAGTAGCAAATCCATTAATGTAATTCACTACATTAACAAACTAAGAGAGGGACAAAAACATATCGTGACTACAATGGATACAGAAAAAGCATCGCTTAAAGCTCAGCATGATTTAAAAAGAAATTGTCCTCGTATACCAGGAATGAAAAAGATCTTCTTATCCTGATAAAGAGTAACTATAAGAAACCTGAAAACACCATTCTCAAGGATGAAATAATAAAATCATTTTCTTTAAAATTGGAAAAAACACAGATGCTTATCATTCTCTCTACCAAATATTGTACTGGTGGCTCTGGTTGAAGACAAGAAAATTAAATAAAGAGTTATATAGATTAGAAAAGAGCAAAACTGCTATTCACTGCACATGCTATGGTTATTTTCATAGATAATCCAAAGAAATTTGGACACAAATTATTAGAATTAATAAGAGAATATAGCGTGTTTGCCAAAGAAGTCAACATTAAAAAGTCAATTTCATTTCCAGTCACCTAACAAGCATGTGGTAATTTTTAAAAATATACTATTTACAATAGCAACAAAAATATATAGTATTTAGGACTAAATGTAACAAAAGTTTTCAAGATGTACAGTATTTATAAATGTATGAGGCACTGAAAAACGTTAAAGATCTAAATAAGAGATATGCCATGTTTATAAATTGGAAAACTCAATATTATAAAGACATAATATATAAAGACATAAATTATCTCCCAATTGATCTATAATTCATGCAGTTTTGATATAAAAATCAGACATTTTTTGAAAATTTACAAGCTAGTCGTAAAGTGTACATGCAAGGAAAATAGGCAAGAATAGCTAAGATAGTGGTATTATGGTATTGACACAGGGATAGTCTAATAGAACTATTGAACAAAATAGAGACAACGTAGAAATAGACCTGTACATCTGTGGAAATGTGACGGAAGGCAAAGGCAGCATGGCAGATCACTTGAGTCAATAAAATTTTTTTTCATTAAGTGGTACTGGGATGGGGAGGAAGAATTGAAACTGGATCCCTACCTCACACTATACATGAAAGCACAATTGCAGATGAGTTGAAGACATTTTATAAAAGGCATAACTTTAAAACTGTTTGAAGAAAATCTAAGAGAATATTCTTATGACCTTAGGGTACAGAAAGGATTTCTTAAAGAAGAATAAGAGGCATCTAAATACTAAATTTGCTAATATTTTGTTTGCATTTATTATTTTTGTTTGAGTTTATCTGGCCCTGAGATAAGCATTCACATGCAAGTAGTTTGTTTAGGAGATGGTCCAGGCCACACTGATAAGGAAGTGAGGAAGAGAGTCAGGGAAGGGGAAGAAGCCAATACAAGGTGTGTTATCAAGAAAATTACCATGTGAATAACTGGGTTTTAGAACAGTGCCACTCCGAATGTGATCCAGGGACCAGCATAGACTCAGGAAGTCTTTCTGGTCCATGACAAGATAATTACAGAAACAGAGAATAAGTCTTTAAAAGGGAGGAGCTTGCATTTTCTGTTTTTTTATTTCACTTTTACTTTTTGAGTTTACTTTCCTATTACTCATTTTTTTTGTACTTTATGATAATATTGATCCACAGTGGGTTGGAAATAACTAAGATTTCAGTATTTGAGCTAGTTTGAGAAGTATTAATAGAAAATGTCTCAGAGTGAATGCAACCGAGTGATAAGGACTAGGATATTCATCCATTACCTTTCTTTTCATTGTCTTTCTTTACTTGAAGGAGTTTTGGGGCATCAACTCTGGCACTTCTTGCTTGCTCTGTGTGGAGACCAGGTTTGCTTTCACAGCCTTCAGCAGAGCAGCAAGTGTTTTACTGAAGGGTTAGTATATGGGTGGGGCACCAACAGGATCCGCCACTAAGTCTTTTTTCCCCCAGCTTTATTGAGGTGTTATTGATAAATAAAACTGTATATTTAAGATGTACAACATGATGATTTGATATACATATACATTGTGAAATGATTACCACAATTAAGTTATTAAGTCTTTCTTTCTCCCATGCAAAAAAAGAAAAACTCTGATAGATTTGACTACAAGTTTAAGAACTGTGTATTTATCCAAAGGTGATATAAAAAGAAAAGGAAGACACAAACTGAGAGATTTTTATAACACATATAGCCAATAAAAGGATCAATAACAAAGATGTGCAAAGAACTTCTACAAATCAATAAGAAAAGGACAATAATGCCCAAGAAACAGTAGAAGATGCTCAGCCTCTTTAGCAAATAGGTAACAGCAAATTAAACCTCAATGAAGGATCATTGCACACTTACTGGATCATCTGGAATTTACAAACCTGACAATACCACGTGTTTGTAAGGATGTAGAGATGTGGGAACCTTTAGAACGTTGCTGAAGGGAGTATAAATTGCTATCACCACTTTTGAAATTAATTTGGCATTGCTCATAGAACTGAAGATATATATGCCCTTAGTCTACCAATCCCATTCCTACATGTACCTTAATGAAATCTTGTATATGTTCAAGTGAATGTACAAAAATATTCATAGGAGCAGTGCTCTAAGATAGCCCCACTGGGAAACAGCTTTAATGTATATCTATAGTAGATGGTAAAATAAATAAGACTATATTCATAAAATGGAGATGAATGAAATACAACTACATGTGTCGACATGGATGAATCTCAAAACCATGTTGAGTGACACATGCAAATTGCACAATACAAACACACAATTCCATGTATATGTAAAGAAAACCAGGAAAAACTAAATGGTATTTTGTCTTGGGATACATGTATATATTTATAACTCCAAATAAATATAAAGAGAATGACTAATGTAAAATTCGGGATAGTATACGATTTTTTTTTTTTTGGTGAGGGAAGAGAGACGTCAACTGTGTGGGCACACAGGATGCTTCAATGATACAGTGATGTTTTATCTCTGAGAGTGGATAGCGGGTATATGTGTGTTCATTTCATAATTATTCTTTAAGCTGTGCATTTATTACATATACTTT
Source organism: Equus asinus (assembly GCF_041296235.1). Taxonomy (NCBI): domain Eukaryota; kingdom Metazoa; phylum Chordata; class Mammalia; order Perissodactyla; family Equidae; genus Equus; species Equus asinus. The sequence goes on along the minus strand of NC_091804.1, from coordinate 33,229,185 downwards.
TGTCTCATATGTTTTATAAGAAAAACTTTTTAATATAATGTAAAAATAATATAAGCAAAAGTAAGGAAGTCCTAGGAATACAATTTTTAAGAAATTTTAAAAAAATATCTTTTTCAACAGAGGGAGCTAAAAAGAAACATTAATAAATAAAGATTATACAGTATTACTGGTAGGAGTATGCATTATAAAAAGGTGTCATTTGCCCCCCAAAGAAGTGAAGAATGCAACTGAAATAAAAATTTTGGTGGCACATTTTTGAAGTTTCATAAAATTATTCCAAATTTCTTCTGTAAGAATAAAAGAACAGTGGTAGCCCAGAAAACTTTGCAAATGAAGAACAATAAAAGAAAAGGACTTGTTCTATTGAATATCAGAGCATGTTATATCAACACAACAGAGAGATACTGTCAGAGTAGAAGTTATGACTCAATGAAATAGAACAGAAAGCCACACAACATATGCCAGGATGTATAATAATTTAACATGGTAATAAAGTGGCATTTTAAATCACTGGAGGAAGTTCTGACTTAGTCAATTGATTTTCTTAAGCAAACTGTAAAGAACTATAGTTAGATTTCCACTTTGTACAATATGTAAGATAGATTCCAGATGGATTAAAGTGTCAGCATCTCTGTATTCAGCTTGCGTTCCACTTCTCAGTGAATAAACCTTCTCTACTCTTCCCAAATTCCCGAGGAAACTCCTCCTCCACTGCACTTTTGGTAGATGGTTTTACCCTCTCTTCTCAAGAAAATGGAGGCATTAGGACAGCTGAACTCCCCCTCCAGATCATCTGCACGTTTCTTTCCTCTCCTATCTTACAGAGGAGAAAGTACTTTCTTTCCACCTGCCCTGCTCCTGCCTTTTAAGGACCCTGCCAATGTCAGTTATTTTCTCTCTCTTTCCCACCTTTCTACCTCTTACTTCAGTTTTAGATTTTTCCCGTCTTTGGGAGAGGGCACTACTTAGGTTCCATGTGTCATCCCTTCTTCTTCTTGCATTCCCCTCCCTTTCACAGCCAAAATAGTTTACTTGTCTCAGCACAATCCCTCCCCTTCCACTCTCATCCCCACCCACTGCAGGATGACTTGTGACACCAACGTTCTCCCTAAATTACTCTTGCTCGGGTCACAAGTGACCTTGAAGACGCTAAATTCAATGGGGAGACATAAGGTCGCATATTACTTGACTACTCAGCCACATCTGTTGCTGTTAAGCAGTCCCTTCTTGATCCTCCCTTGTCTGCTTCAATCACAGCTCACTTTTTCGTTTTCTGGTTGTTTCTCTGAACATGGCCTCCCAGTTTCTCCATTTCCTTGTTTTATCCTAATTGTTAAGATTGGAGTTCCTCTTGTTTTAGTCCTAGACCTGCTTTTTTTTTTTCTGTGTTTTCTCCCCAAATCCCTCCAGTTGTGGGTCCTTCTAGTTGTGGCACGTGGGATACTGCCCCAGTGTGGCCCAATGAGTGGTGCCATGTCTACACTCAGGATCCAAGTCAGCGAAACCCCGGGCCGCCAAAGCGGAGCCAACCACTCGGCCGGGGGGACGGCCCCTAGACCTGCTTTTTTTGTTCCCCTCTACACTCTTGCTACAAGATCTATTCCCTGCCCATGGTTTCAATTTCTAAACATTGATCTCAGTCTCATATATCCAGTTACTACTCAACATCGCCACTTGGGTGTTTGACACACACTTCAAATGAAGTATGGCAAAAACTGAGCTCACCAGCTTCCTTTCCAAAACTAGTCCTCTTCTAGGCTCCCTCTCTGTGAACAACTCTCTGATCCACCCCAGTTGTATAAAACAGAAGATCTGGGAGCTTCCCTGACACATCTCTTCCCCCCTTCACCCGTATCCATCACCACCAAATCATGTTAGTTTGGCACCCTCAAATCTCCTACACAGCCTGCTCTCTTCTCTACTACCATTGCCCTAGTCCAAGCTACCATCTTTTCTCCCCAGGGTGGTATTTCTGCTTCCCCTCTGGCCCTCACAATGGTGTTCATCACACTTCAACATCCATTCTCCACCCTTTTGCCCTAGGAACTTCTGTTTATCCATCAACTCTCACTTATTTTCCACGTATTATCCTGACTTGCCAGACTAGATTTTTTCTACTTGTTATAATTCTCCCAACACCTTGTGCCTTTACCTCAAAGTCCTGGTAGCAACTTAAGAAAATTAATTAGGAGTGTAATTATTTATTTAATGTCTGTCTCCCTTTCCAGAATACAAGCTTTATCAAGAATTTGACTATATCTTTCTCTGTCACTGGTGTACCCCTCGTGTCCACCACAGTCCCTTGGTCATATTAAATATCCAACAAACATTTGTGGAAACAATTAGTGGATAAGGAGAAGCAATAAGAGATCTGACTACTTAGAAGCTCCTACACACCTAAAAGATTTAAAAAGCAAATGAAAAAACTGGCAAAAATTTTTGTAACCTATGCAAAAAAGCTATGTCCTTAAAAACAGATTATAATTACAAACCCATAAGACAACGATGAGCAAAAATGAAGAGCCATACAGGAAAATGAGCACAGGGTATAGAGAGCATGTTCATAAAAGAATCGATGCAAATGGCCAATTAAACAGAGAAACAAATCTGCACTCTCCAGCATTTTAAAAAAGATACACACACGTACACTTAATTTTTTAAATAGTCAGTGTTGGCAAGGATTAGAAATAGGCATATTCTTCTGTTGGGGAGCCAAGAATGGTAGAAACTTTCTGGAAGACAATCTAGTAATATGTGTCAAAAGCATTAAAAGGAAAGTATTCATCTACTTTGGCCCAATAAATTAATTTCCAAGAATTTATCTTAGGGACATCAGCAGAGTTGCATGCAAATACTTATTTATAAGAATGCTCATTGCAGTGTTACTTATAATCGTAAAGAATTCAAGCCAAATTTAATGCCCAATAATAAAGGATTGGTGACTGTAATGGGTCGTATCCTGCTCTGAGCAGCCATTAAAATGCATGGCCCCAAAGAGCACTTAAGGATTTTTTTTTAATCTGTGATTTATTTAGCGATAAAAGAAGGTCACAACACAACATACACAGTAGGAGTTTACTTTTTAAAATTAAAATATACATATGCATAGGCATAAAAATACCGGAAAAATATCTGCAGTTATGGGGATTATGAATGATTTTGTTTTCTTTTTTTAACCTTTTTGTATAGTCTTAATATTCAACAGATTCTGTGTATCATGTCCATAATGACAAAAACTAAATATGTTTTAATTTAACAATAGGGAACTGATTGCAACATATGGCCACGGCTAAATCTAGAGAGGCATAGCGTGATGATTAAGAGTATATGCTTTGAAGCTCACAGACAGGTGTTCAGCTCCCTCTTTACAACTTAAGAGCCATATGACCTTGAGCAAGTTATTTAATTCTCTTAGCCTCGGTTCTCTATCAGCTCAATGGAGAAAATACATACTGGGCAGAGCTGTTCTGTCACTTAGATGAGGTAATATATATAAAATTCTGGTCAAAGAGTAAGCGCTTAGTAAAAATACCTGCTTTTCTAATGCCAAAATATAAATAGATCAGGTAACGATTTACATGAATTCATGATTTTTTAGGAGGTTATAACTGGAAGTCTGGGGCATCATTCATTGTATGGTTCAGCATCCTCCAGACTGTCATAATGATGGTGGAATCCAGCAGGAGGATGCTGGCAGGAAGACTGACCTGGGTATAGAAGCAGTCCAGGAAGGGTTTTGCTCATTAGGGCAAAATGCTGGCGTAGGTCATTTATTCACCTATTTGCCCAAACAGCAAATGGTTATTAAAGGTCTACCATGTGCCAGGCATTGGCAACTCAGCAGTGAGACGAACTAGCTGCTTTCTTGGAGTGAGGCAAGCTTCTTCTAATTGGATTGAGGTTTCAAGGCATATTGTACCTGCTGTATTCAGGAATTAGGAAACTGAGGGAGCACTTCCTGTAGCTGGAAAAATGTTGGAAGGGTTAGGAAAACGATAGCGAAACTCACTTTTCTTTCCTCAAATAGCGATCCCAAGGAAAGAAGCTACTTCCAAAATCCCACCTGCTGGCAGGTCTGGGGCCTACTGATGCCCTCCCTACCTTGGTCAGGTTTAGTTCAAGAACAAACTTGCTCAGCCTGCAAATGAAAAGCCATTGGCCTTCCAGGAGAGGGGTTAGCAAACTACGGCCCATGGGTCAACTCCAGCCTATTGCCTGTTTTTAGAAATTAAGTTTTATCAGAATGCGGCCTCACCCATTCATTTACTGATTGTCTACGACTGTTTTGTGCTACAAGCACAAAGTTGAGTAACTGCTACAGGGACTGTATGGCCCATAGAGCCTAAAATGTTTATTATTTGATCCTTTATAGGAAGACTTCTCCGACTCCTATTCTAGGTCAATGGAGCTGGAGAAATGAGATAGAAGGTACCATTAAGTTCCTAACTTTTCCGTTCTGTAGTTCCAGGAGCTGTTCCTCTAGAATCCATCCAAGGGGGGCCCTTTGAGGAGAAGATCTACATCCAGTGGAAACCTCCCAATGAGACCAATGGGGTCATCACACTCTATGAGGTAAAGTGGTCCCTTTTGCTATATCAGCTGCCTTGGCTTTTTCAATTGACTTCAGCTGGAAGTTGGTGAATACCTACTGTGTGCAAAGCTCTATTGAGGACATGGAGGTGAGTGAGACTCAACTTACCAAAAGGTTTCTGACAATACAGTGAGAGGAAAACATAAGGGTGTACTGTTGAGGTGTCTTCATGGCCCCAGTGACAAAGACAATTGGACATGCCATGCACTGAGGTGACTTTTGATCTCTTCAGCAAAGGGGTCAGGACTCAGGGAGTCAGATTACCCCAGTTTGCCTGCGAAGACCCAGGCCTGGCAAACAGTAGTTACAGTTCATCTGGAAAACCGCAATTCTCACATGATGTGAGTCCTACCCATATCAGTCCCTGGGCTTCCAAAAGAATCCCAGTGTCATTCTCTACCCTGGGGGTACATGATCCTTGAGCTCTCACATTGCAGCACGAGAGGTACTCTCACAGTATAAGAGGTGCTCATACTGTGGCCAAGGCATATGTTTTTGTCACCTAGGTGATGGAATCAAAAGCTCCCCTCCCAGGATTAGCAGAGCCTTATCATATCCTCAGGCAGGAATGCACCCATCAAGCCAGCACAACGTGGCTTCCTGAAAACTTGCAAAATTAGAACAAATTGCTCTAATTCATTGCAAAACAAAACCAAACAAACAGAAAAACAATAAGGCTGACATCACTAAATTCTAGCATTGGGATGTGAACAAGATTTACTCTCCTTTCACCCCTTATAACCTGAGACACCAGGAGACTGAGATATAGGCTACAATATAAAAACACAGCAATGCATGGGAAGGGCACGGAAGCCAAAGCTGGACAAATGGAATCTAGTATCTTAGTAGTTCTACCATAGTCTCAAATGACTTTTGGCAAGTTCTTCCTCTCTCCAAGCCTCAGTTTCCTCATCTGTAAAATGGGGGTGGTAATCACCGCTTCAGGGTTCCTCTAGGGAGTCTGAGGGGGAGAGGATACAAACATTTCCAGGCTGAAATGCACTACAACCCCATGGAGGAACTTAAGACACAGAGCGCTCATGGAGACACGTACACCTATTGAGGGTAGGCTTGGGGAAGAACATCTCTGCCATAAGGGAGGATGAGCTCTGGGAAGAAAGTCAAGGAGTACTTGAGGAGAGAACAACATTCATGGTTAATCTGATGGACACAGAAGCTCTATAGAGAGACCTGGATGGACCTCAGAGCTCTCTGAGGGAGGAGAAAACTATGCATCATGTACAAAGTCTTTGAGAAAATACCTTCAGAAAACGCCTTGTCACTAGATCCAGCCTTCCTCAGAAGAGCTAGCATCTCCATTTTAGAAATTGTAGGGAGCTTGGTGAAGCTCTTAAGGTCAGCACATGGAAGGAGGGAGCAGACATCCAACCCCACCATTTATGAGCCATCTTGGGCCACAGGGTTGGGAGAAGCTTCTTTCTCGAGGATGCTGCTAGAGGAAGGATGGTACTCATACTGATAGACCTTGTCTAGGATGTTTTCAAAACCTTTTCAGGGAAGTGAGGGACTGGAAACTCAACTGAAACAATCATTTCAAAGCTACATGCTGTTCTTTGTAAAGCAGAGGCCACAATTATACACACACAAATGAAATCAAGATCTATTGTGTGCGGCAACCTGTTCTTTGTAAAGCAGAGGGAAAGGACTCACAATTTAGAGAGTTTGGTTGTTTGGTACTGTTATATAAATGGCTCTCTATGTCAGATATTCAAGAACTTTGGAATTCACAGGCCAGTAATACTTCAAAAGGTTTGAGGGAACCAACATGGAATACTTCACTATCTTTTATTAGCATCATTTCATAAAAGACATAATTTCAAAAATGTAGCTAGGACAAAATTTCAGAATAAAAGGCATTCCTTCAAATTGAAATGTAGACTTATGAATAACTCATGACAGCCTCCTTATGTTTATTCATTTTGCCTTGAGTTGATGACAACTTGTCTTGAAAAGACCCTGGTCCTTGTACCTACCTGCTCTTGGAAACCACTAATCTAGGCCATTTTGCAGGCAGAGTCACATGTGGGCACAGACGTCTTCCTGGGGATCAATATACCTCTTTCTCTAACAGGATTATGCACTGGACTGGGAGAGGAAACTCTTGACTGCTATTCCAGGATAAGCAAAAAGAAATATAGAGAGAACAAGGATGCAAACACAAGTGTGAGTTAGACACCCTGTTTGAGCAATAGCTTCCTGAAGTTGAGGCATTGTTATATGATACACACTCTGGAGCTCTGGGTGCAAAGGTGGGCACAGATTGGGACTGCACCTTTCTTCTCACTTTTATGTGAACTCAGTGCCTTGTGGATTTTCGAAGATGCCAGGGATGTTGGCATTCCCAGATGGATTCTACTGGAAACAGCTATGGTGAGACATCTTCAAGTAGCTTCTTGGCTGCTACTTGGGTTCTGATGACAGAGACCCAGAGCTAGAAAGCTGAAATTGACTGATTTACTTGTGGGCATTTGAGGCTGCCTTCTGGGAACATGTCAAAATCCTTGGATGAAGCTGTGAAGGGAGCTAAGGTTGTGGACTTAGGCCATAAACATGGCTGTGACACCATGTGTATCACATGCTGGCAAGGCCTCAGAAGTTAAGAATGTTGACTTTTGAGATCAGACAGCTTAGTTCTGAATCCCAGCTCTGCCACTTTCTTGCTGTGTAACCTTGGGTATATTATGTAACCTCTCATTTAAATTTATTTATAAACATAAATATATGTTTAGTACTGTATTTGGCATTTAGAAATAGCATTAATAAATGTTAGCTCTTATCATTACATAAAAATGAGGAAATTAAGACTCAGAGTGATGAAGTGAAAAGACCAAGGTGATCCAGCCAATATGGCCAATTCATGAGTCCTGAATATAAGTGTGGATGTCTTGCCCCTTACGCAGTGTGGTCCGTGGACCAGCAGCATCAACATTACCTGGGATCTGAATAGAAATACAGCATCTCAAGACCTGCCAGACCGCCTGAATCAGAGTCCCCATTTTAACAAGATCCCTGGGTGATTCATATGGGCATTAATGTTTGAGGAGCACCGCTCTAGACCACATTACCCTTTAGAAAGTTTGAGCACTTGACAAGAGAGTGTGTCCTCCTGAGCAGAGACAGGACGTCCCCTCCACGCTGCTCTCAACCCAATTCTGCCCCAGACAGTAAGCAGGAGACTTTGCTTTTAAAGACATTTATAACAGAATATGTGTTTATGAGGCAATTTCCAAATTTAATTAGATGAAACCAATTGGATTTTTTAAATTAGGTTCTGGTTGTAATTCCTAGAGAGAAATCCATAAATTACAAATCACCCTCTTCTGGTCTCAAAAAGTGTATTTTGTGACCAAGAAAAATAAGGTAACACAAATGGAAGAGAAATTCAGGATTGTCTGTAGCTTCCTATGTACAACCTTGGACTCAGCAAAGACAAAATCCAAAAAAAAAGAGGGAGGAGCATTATGACAAAATATTGTAAATATTGTTAAATGCAGCAGGTCCAGGTAGTATGTAGAATGTTAAGATTAAATTTCCTTCCCCATGAGTCCAAGTTACAACCCCCGGGTCTGTCCTTGACAATTCTGCCCCCCAAAATCTGAGCGGCTTGAAGTCTCATTCTGTCTCTGGCTTCAGTCCCCTCTTTGTAACATGAAGGTGTCAGACTGTCCCATGCTTCAACTAGGTAAGAATCAAGAGAAAAACAAATCCATGTCAAACCCACAAAATCAGAGGGTTTGGAGTTGCTTTGCCGTGAAAACCTTTCCTGTGACCAGAGGCTTCGAAGGTAAAGCAGTGATGACACCTGAAGAAAAACAGCTAGTGCAAAGCCCCTGGGATGGGAATGACTTTGACACGTTTGACAAATAGCAAGGAGGCCAGAGTGATGAAGCTTTGTGAGCCTGGAGGACAGTGGGGAGACCATGGGGGAAGTGGGTGGGCAGGTCAGGTTAGGCAGGACTCCTAGAGTTTGTGTTCTATCCTAAGAAGAATGGAAAGCCCTTGGAGCACTTTAAGCAGAGGAATGAAGGAATTAGATTTATGTTATTAAAAGATCACCTGGCTGTTGTGTGGCTAATGGGCTGTGGGTATACAAACATCTTGGGGACATCTGGGAAATGTAACAAAGACAAGGACACTTCTATCATCTATGATATTGCAACGAGTGCTCAGCTATTTATTGGAAAATCTTGTACCCGGGTAGAAGATATGAAAACTTTGTCACATCTGCCTCTTTCCTGCTGCTAACTCTGACTTTGACACCTTCCTTTCAGTCAGGAGTTCTTATCTTGATGGGCCCCCTGGCACTAGGGACTGTTAGATCCTGGGCCTCCCTTCCCTAAGGGATGGGAGTCTAGCCTTGACCACGATGCCACCCCAAGGCTGTGAAATGGCTTAATTCTCCAGCAGCCATGACCTCTCTCCCTGCCCACTGCAGTGGGAGCTCAGAATGCTCATGAGAGCCCACTGAGGCCAGCTCACCTCCACTGCGACAGGAAGTATTAGGATGAATTAGACCAGGGCCTCAGATCTTCAGGGATTTGCACTTTAGAGGGAATGCAGAATGCACTTTGTGACACTTCCTAACAGAGTGACAGATAGTGTGTAGAGAGAGGTAGCGTCAGAGGCTTCATGCCCGCCCACCAGCCCACGGATCAACATCACCTGGGAGCATGTCAGACATGCAGAATTGCAGGCCCCAGACCAGACCCACTGAATCAGAGTCTGTGTTCTATCCAGATCTCCAGATGATTCACGTGCTCATTAAACTGTGAGAACCACTGGTCTAAGAGACATTCTAGAATTTCCTAATCTGGATCTGGAAAGCTCTGCTTGATGCAAACACTGCAGTCCTTGGATGAATAACATGGCCATTGAATGAAAGGAGGATTGTCTCTGCTCACATGGGGTCCAACCAGCTGAGCCTTTTCACAGGGATGTGGAAATCATGCCGTTCCTGTAGACTTTTCCAGAGCCCTGCTTGGCTTTGAAGGAGATATCAGGGCTCCCCAGTCAGGGCCTGTATGTGAAGAAGGTTGGTGTGGACTCTCCTGTTCTGATTCAGATCTTGTGAACAACACAGCTCACCAAAAAACAGACCATCCCAACTGCAGACTGGCACTTACAGCCCGAATATGAGGTCACAGGGGAGACAATCCAGCCAAAGAGTTGTCTAAAAACTCCTCGATAAAATCATTCATAGACAAGCTGTTCCGAGTTCATGAAAAACAGTAATCAATATGTGTTTCAATTCAATTAATTGTTCTCATCTCTGTCCAAAAATAAAAATCGCACAGTGTGAAGGAATTGAGCCAGAGGATGTTACACCAGCAACTGGGTTAACGAAGTGTGAAAATATTTAAAATTCAGACATAGGAAGCTTCCCAGTAAGCCTTTCTGTTTAGCAGTCAAAATCACCAAGTTTCTAATTACAGCGTATAAATCTGAGAAGCTTAAAGGGAATGAGAGGACCCTAATGAGGCAAGAATGGGTGTCTTGATTATGCTAGAGTTGATTGACATTTATCTTGCAAGCTATTCTAGGCGCCTGGCGTCCAGAGTTAAATAAAACACAGACTTTGCTTCAATAAAACCAGGCGCTCGTTCGTGTGTGGGAGTGCCTTTAATAGGTGCGATGGGTCAGAGGGTTGTCAATATTGTTCCAGCATACAGATGGTTGGATTTAATCTGACTCAGAAGCACAGGACCCAGAAATCAACATTCCATCAGAGTGCACTGCAAGAAGGCTGGGCACATCTTTTGAGACACACAGGAGTTCTGCACAGGACTGGTGCAGATACCCACTGGTGGGGCGGGGGGAGGGAGGGCAGCTGCCTGGATGAGCTCATGAGCAAGCTCTCAAAGAGAGACACTCAGGAGGTGCCTGGCTAAGTTTGGATGTTGGGACACCCCTTCGTCTTGTCCTTAGAGTTGAATATAATGGCCACTCAGTGCTCACTCATCCCAGGCACACTCATGGCTCTAGTCCACAGAGGAGCAGTGGGGAGGATGGGATGTGGTCTCCATGGGTAGCAGGGAGTGACTAATACAGCCCGAAGCAAGAATTTGCATAATTCAAAGTGTATCTATGTTAATTAGTATACACAATTTGCATAACACAAGTGGCTATTGGGTATAACTTGAGCCAGGCTGTTAACTAGGAAAAAGTTCTTGTTTCTTTTGAATTGTTTAAACCGGAAATGTGAGAATGATCCATTCTGCCCCACCTACTACACATCTAATGCTCTAGAAAATTCAATTGTTTCTCCTGCTGAAATAGACACAGGTTAGGTCACAGGTTAGGTTAGATGGCCCCATCTTCACCACCATCCTGTTCTGAGCATACATCTGATGTCTGGACCCATTTCAGGACCTTTCCTGCCCATCCCCCATCCAGACTTCCTCTATTATGCCTCTCCATGCTGCAGCCAGACAGAGCATCTTAAAAGGTACATCCAGGGGCGGCCTGGCGGCGCAGCAGTTAAGCGCGCACGTTCCACTTCTCGGCATCCCGTGGTTTGCCGGTTTGGATCCTGGGTGTGGACATGGCACCACCCAGCACACCATGCTGTGGTAAGTGTCCCACATATACAGCAGAGGAAGATGGGCACAGATGTTAGCTCAGAGCCAATTTTCCTCAGCAAAAGGAGGAGGATTGGCAGCAGTTAGCTCAGGACTAATCTTCCTAAAAAAAAAACAAAAGTACGTCCAATGGTGTTGCTTCCCGACTTGGGCTTCATCTAAACTTTAGGGCTCTGAATGACCTGGCCCCTGCCTGTCTTTCTAACTTTATCTCCTGCCTTTCTTCTCATTGCTTCCTGTGTACCAACCCCTCTAGCCTTCTAGCGTTTTCTCAAGCTCACCCGGTTCTTTGCAGCTCCTGTGGCTTTGTGAGCGTCATTCTTTCTGCCTATAACAGCTTTCCCTTAATACTTCTCATTGCTTGCTCCCTCCTATTCTTCACCTCCACGAGGTTTTTTCCTGTGACTGTCGACTTTATCTAGCACTGTCATACCATTTTCGCAACACGCGCTTATTTTGTTGGTGGGCTTTAGTATCATCCAGTGCCCTATTGGATCCTTAGTCCCGTAATGCTATGGGATATAGGATCATTATTTTATGTCTCTACTTGGCTGGGCCGTGGTGCCCAGATATGAAGTCAGACATTATTCTGGATGTTTCTGTGATGGCGTTTTTGGATGAGATTAACGTTTAAATGGATTTAGAGGAAAGCAGATTGCCCTCCGTATGTGGAGGGGCCTCATCCAATCAGTTGATGGTCTGAATGGAACAAAAGACTGAGCTCCCTTGAGCAAGAGGGAATTCTACCTGCAGACGACCTTCAGACTTGAACTGTGACATTGGCTTTTCCCTACTTCTCTGGTCTGACAGATTTGGGTCTTGGACCTAATACAGGCCATATTTGTTTTTCTTTTCAGTGTGTCCTAAAGGTGTAAAATAGTAGCTTGCACATAGTATATGCTCAATAAATATTCCTCGAGTGACTGTGTGGATTCATGCTTTACTTTACCAAGGAGTAACGGCAGAAGTTTTGTTTAAGTAATTTAGCATTTGCAAACCTGGTTGAACATTGGAATATACCTTGAGAGCCCCCAAAATGTGGACAAATATATAGGTAGGTAGATACATAAATGGATGGATGGATGGATGCCTGGGCCTCACTGCAGTCCAAATAAATCAGAGTCTCTGGGGAAGAGGTTCTATCAATGTGGGTTTTTTTCTAAGTCCCTTGCAAGATTCTCATGTACATCCAGGTTTGGGAGGAAGCACTGCGTAAAATGAATCTGATCAGTCTACTCTGATGGGTTATCCTAGCCAAATAGCTGCTAAGTAAACACACTCTTGACCCCGGCTTCATTCCCACTCTGCCAGAATCCAACTCTATCTGATGTTACACTACAGCCAACTCCCTCATGCACAGGCAGGTGCTAGGTACTAATTTTTTGAGGCTCATATTCAAGAGGTTGCTAACCAAACAGTTTGTAGAGTAATTGAATGCGCACAGGGCCGTGTCATTCTGTCAATATCCCTTTGCATTTTACTACTGGCATCTTGCAACTCTGATGTCTGCTCCTACCATAGACCCTAGCTTATAAATCTTTTTCTCTCTCCTGTATAGTAGAAGTTAGTTCTGTTGTTTATCTGTGAGATTAAAAAAAACATACACATACACAAAACTTAATAGATTTGCCCAGAGGCCTTCCCTAAATCTTAAAAGTCAGGGCCCTGGGATGTCTAGGAGCCATTTTTTCTAACCCTCAGCCCATCACTCAACCTCCATAGGATGTTTCTCTTCCAGAGAATTGAAAAATTCAAGCATCCCTGGGTAGATGCCATACACAGGTCTGCTGGGCTGACAGGCAGGTTGACAGGTGTTTCAGTAGAAACAGCTTCAGGTTAAAAAGAATGATTTCTGGCACCGAATCTGGAAGGAAAGGAAGTTGTGTTCTGAAGTGAGTAAGTTGCATGTATGTAAGTGGGACCATTAGAGCTGCCTGTCATCCACTTGTGGAATATCAAGAATGCCTATATATTTGCCTCAGGGTGTTTCTTTTTTGCTGTTACAACAGAGAGATCTGTGATGGAGCCAGGTAACGTGAGAGTAGGAATCAACAGATGCATAGCATTTGTTACCTAAAGAACGGCAAATCATGTTCTCCTGGCAATAAGAAGGTTTTCACAATAAACATTAATCATTCAGTTCAGCTGTAGGAAAACAGTAGCGCTTGTTGCATAGAAAATATTCCTGCGGTGTGCGCATGTGGATAATTATGTTTTTTCTTGGTGTGTGTGTATGCATAAGCATGTATGTTTGTGAGTTTATGTAGTTGTACACTGGCACGTGTATGCACATATGGATTTATGTGTTTGTCAGCATGTGTGTGAAGCCTTCCCCCTTGGATTATACCCATATTCTCAGCTGCATCCTCAGAAGTGCTCTATTTTTTTGGAGAGTTAACTATAGGAGATATTGGAAACACAGGGCTATGTCTATTTTCTCCTGGACTGGAGGATCCAGGTCACCTCAAATCCATGCCATGGGAATGTCATGGGAGAAACTTCCTGTTATTTCAATAGGCTCCCACCTGTTTTATATGAACTTCCGCCATAATTCTTCTCTAGAGCTTTTGCTAAAGGAAAATTTTGAATTAAAAAAAGTCTCCAGGTTAAATTTAATCCTGCGCGTTTACAGTTGTCCTAGGAGAGAGGAGGGAAGCAAATGAAGTTAGTTCTGCATTTGGCACAGCATGGGCTCTCCTTCGTCTTCCTTTCAAGGGAGGGAAACTGCGTTTTGATGTTCTGTGCACCCAGAGGCCTTTGTAAAGGAACCACCTGTATGCACAGCCACGTGGCTAGAGATGGAACCCTCTCTCTGGCTTCACGGTCCTTTCAATAAGCTGTGCCCAGAGGCGGTGTTTAAGCTGCTGAATGTCTCTTTAAACATCACAAGTTGTTCTCTTTTCATCTCAGATGTTGTACCTTGTTACTGCTGTTCGAATTCCACCTGGACTGGGCACGCGGCGTGGATTTGCTGCTTTTAACTGGCTGGCTCTTCATTCCTGTTTTGGTCAGGACAGCTCTGTATTTGGGACCCAAATGAAGGGTAGTTGTGAGTTTTTGTCGATCATCAGGACATTTGGGGTCTTCATTCTGAAGTCTCTGGTGGCCGAAATTCAGATTTGTGATTCAGAGATTATCCTTTCATTGGCCTTAGGAGATGGCAGGTGGCTTTCCTCTCCTCACTCTGAGCCAGTGGCCACTTTTCTTTAACTTCTTCTTCACTCTTTACCAGGAGAAAAGTTGCTCCTTAAAATTTACTCCCAACTACAGGGCCTGGGCATACATCATTATGGACTCAACACGTACATGCATGCACACACATACATACATATGTACTTACATACACGCCAGATCTTCTTCAGAGCCCTTCAAAACATTTCTCATAAAAATGGCTGTCGCTTTCTTGAGTTCTCTTTTATTTTATTTATGTTTTTAGCATACGTGTATCATTGCAAGTCAAATAGTCCATTGCAAGTCAAATAATCAATTACGCAATTAGGAAAAGTAAGATTGACATTTAGTTTTCATTGCCAAGTAATGTGCTTGAGTGAGTCCCTTTCTCTACCTGGGCCTTGGTTTCTACATCTATGACCTGAAAGGATTGGACCAGATAGTTTCAAAGGGCACTTCCTGCTCTCACCTACCACTCAGGTACCCCACATTGAATTAATCTTACTCCTAGTTTCATGAAACACTTTCCTCATTGGTCTGTGCATGACCCTCTTTTGTATTAATTCATTGTTTCATTTTTGCAATAACATACCAGCTATCAGGACAACCAAAACTTTGACAATATCTTGTGTCTACTTATGAGCTTCTCCCATCCCAACCTCCTGACTCCTCCTGCTATCCTGAATCTTGTATATGATTCCTTGTTATGAAGTTTTACTACCTGTATGCATTCCTTCAAGACATATTATTTTACTTTTATTCTAAATTTAAGGAAGGATTTTAAGTTGTATATAATCTTTTGGAACATTTTTATTCCATATTACATTGCTAACAGTTATCTCTCATCTGTAGTATGTGCATCTTGACTGCTGCATAATATTCCATTGCATGAAGATATTACAATGCATTTATCCTTTATCCATTTATCCAGTGCATTAGCCTTTGATAGATGTTTGGGGTTGCTTGCAGGATGTTGCCTTTATCAACAGTGATGATATGAGCATCCTTGTACATATCTCCTATGGCATATGTGCAAGATTTTTTCTTGAGGTTATATCCAGAAACTAGGTCATTTGGTAAATGAATGTTCGACTTTACAAAAATAAATACCAAACTATTTACCAAACTAATGTCACTGATTTACACTCATGCCACCAAAGTATTAGTGCCTATGATTCCAAATTTTCTCCAATATTTGGTATTGTGGGGATACTTAATTTTGCCCCGTTAAATAGGTATAAAATGGCATCTCCTTGTTGTCTTGCTTTGTATTCCCTCAATTGTTAATAAGGTTGACTATCTTTTCATATATTTGTTACTCATTTGTATTTCTTTTTTTGCAGGGCCTATTCATATGTTTTACTCATTTTTCTACTGGAAAAGTATCTATCTATCCTTTTTTTATTGCTATTAGTAGTTCTCTATATATTTTTCATAGTATCTTGTCACTTATATGTGTAACTTGCCATTTTTATTTGCTGTACGGTATCTTTTGATAACAAAATTCCTTATTTATAATATAGCCAATTTCATCAGTCTTTGCTTATGTAGTTAGCACATTCTGTGTCATTAAGAAACTCTTCTCTAAACAAAAGTGAGAAAGATGATTCCCAAAAGTGGTATATTTTTGTTCACTACATTTAAGTCCTTGGTTATTTTTTGTCTATGTGTGAGATGAGGTGTGAAAGTTTTTTTCCCTGTATGGATAAACACTTTTCGGAGGTCCTTTTAATAATAGTTCTTCTTTTTCTTGATCTACCAGGCCATATCTGACATATGCCAAAATTCCTTATATGCATTCATTTGTTTCTGAGCTCTCTGTTCCTCTGGCCACCATGCCTCACCACCACACACAGTCACAATTATTATAGCTTCATAGATAATCCTAATCTATAACACAGCAGATCCCTCCTCTTCATCCTTCTTCAGAAATATCTTGGTTATTCTTTCCCTTGGCTCTTTCATTTTACAATCCATTTATCAAATTTAATGAAAACCTCTGTTGTAGTTTTGATTAGAATTGCACTGGATGTACAGAACAACATGGGGGGTAATTGACATCTTTATGATATTAAATCTCTCTATATTTAGGTTTTCCTTAATGTCTCCCAAAGTTTTATCACATTTGCTGTAGTGATTTTGTCTTTCACATTAAATCCAAGCTTAACTTAGGTCTCGAAGACTTTGCACCTTGCATTCTCTTTCTCTCTCAAGTCTCACTGGCCTTCTTTGATGTCCTCCAACATGTCAAGTTCCTTCCTGCCTCAGGCTCAGTGCACATGGAGTTCTTGGTTACCAGAGAGCTCTTCCACCTGCTCTTTCATGACCAGCTCATTCTCATACTACAGGTATCAACATGCATGCCACCTCCTCAGAAAGGCCCTCCCCAACAGTCTTAAAGTAAGAATCCACCCACTCACCATTATTCTCTATCACTGCTTCCATTTCCTGATTAACATGTATCACAATTCATGAGTATTACCTATTTATTTGTAAATGAGTCTCCCTATATAGTAAGTGTCATGAAGGTGTGACCCATACATATATATTACTCACCACCGGAAAACCCGGTGCCTTATGCCGTGCCTGGAAAACAATAGGTGAAAACAATTCGTTTCAATGAATGAAGGTTGGAGAGGTTCCCTGTGATGGCTGAGGTACAATGATAGTCAGGAGTAACTCTTAGCATCAGTTAGCCCACAGATATGACCTGATATGACCATATAAAATCATAAGATTATGTTCTAAGTCCTATAATAATCAATAATAGACTACGTGAGTTTCCAATGACCGAGGAGTTTACATTTAACTCATAGAACTCACCTGCTAAAAAGTAAACTTGTCAAGGTTAGGGATCTTCTTTACAGCTACATCTGAAGTACCTAAAACAGTACCTGGCATAAAGCAGGCACTCAATAAATATTAGTTTAATGAATAAAACCATATGCTAAACATGAATCAAGGTTAAGGCAACAGCTGTAATAGATATTTAAATATTTACTTCTTTATGATTGCTTGATTTTTCAGAAGAGTTTATTCTTTGTTAATGTTAGTGACATTATAACAACCTTACATGGTGTTAGAAAGATGAGGAGTGGAACGTAATCCCTATTCTCACTCCCTCACACATCAACCATTTTCATATGGGTTTATTTTTTTCTAGTCCTTGTGCATTTCCATCTTTTGTGTGATTATGACCACATTGCAAAATTTGGGTTTTCACTATGTCAAACATTTTCCTGTTTCAATGTAATCTACTTAACTATCCCATTTAATGGCTCCCTGATCCCCTGAGCACATAGGCCATGTTTTACTTTCTAATCATTCTATTTTGGGAAGTGTTGATTGATCATCCTAGAATGTAAGACAGAATTTGTAGGGTATTTTAAGAGTGACCCGGGTCTCTGTAAACAGCTGGTTAGCAAAGTTTGAACTTCTGCTTTCCTCTTCCCTCTCAATAGATTTGTCAGTAGCAAGCAGAGGCATTCTCAAGCCTTCCACTAAATGGAGAACTGTGCTCAAAATAATAGCTCTCTCTGTTCAATAGGAATAGATCTAAGGGAGGGGAGAGTAGAATAATACGTACAAATTTGCATGGAAATCTATAACCTCAAAGTTAGAAATGGTGGTCATGTTTTCCTCCTTGTTTTAAAATTTAAGGCTCAGTTTGCTCATTTCCTAACAAATGGAGGTGAATATGGGGCATGTGTGTGCCCCTACTCCTCCCTGATCCATTCCCATGATAGGCATCAATAATCAATCAGAGCACATTCTTCCATTGAACTCTGACATGGCCTCAGAATCCCTGTCATCATAGCACTCTAGGTGGTCATGATGTCATCTGTGATGCCTAACTGCCCTCTTTGTCCTTTCCCATCTTCTGTATAAATGTGCTATCTGCAATTTTGGAAGGCAGTTCTTTTTATGACTGTGTTACAACTTGGCAGAAGGGGCCAGTGCTACGGAGGCCTTCCCAAGGAAGATGCCAGAGGTGAGAAAGTCCTCACTAGAACAACTCATCCAGAGAGTTTTCATGACTGTGACTAATATGCAGAGCCAAAGGAAGACAGGAGCACAGGCTTCAGATGCAGAGCCACAGGAGCACAGGAGCATGTGTAGAGGTTTCACGACTGTATTGGAACTTCTGTAAGGCTCTTATATATATAATTGGCTCTGTGCGCTCCCCACCAACACATGCGTTCTGTAATCTTAGCCTTCCTCAGCCACTTTTTCTAGGAATATTGCAGAAAGTTTGGATATCAGAGAAAAAATCACCTGTAATCTCTTCCCCTAGCACAACGATTATTTTTCCTGTATTTTATCTTTGTTAATACGCATTCATCTTTTACCTAACTATAATTACATAAAATTTTCTATGGTAGTTTTCATTAAGCATTTTATCACAATCATGATGCTTTTATAGCATCATGCAAACAGCTTATCTTTTTTAATGACTGCATGATCATCCATTGGGTGTATATACCCTAATTTACTTATCCATTCCTCTGTTGTTTTTCTGTATTTCTGATAACACTGTAATGAACCTCATGCATATGGTAGCATTGTGTCGTGGTAGAAAGAATGTGGCCTTCAGATCAGAGTGACCTGGATTCAAATCCTGGTTCTAGCATTGCCTGGATGGAAGGCATTTAGGCAAATTAACCTCCCTGAAATTGAGTTCTCTTATTTGCTTAAATTTTTTAAAAATGCATGTAGGGGAAGCAATATTCAAGCCTACAATTCAGCAATATTGTAAGAATTAGAGCTCTATTGCAGTCATAGCTATCCAGTAGTCATTCAATGTCATGGTTGGTTTTATTTCTCCTCTATTTGGTGTATTTCTATTTTAGACATTCCCCCACATGAAATTACAGGGTTGAATAGAATGAACACTTTTGTAACTCTTGACACATATTGCCAAATTGCTCTCCAAATGGATTGCACCAGTGTGAGTATGTGTTTTGAGTTTTGTGTTGAGTTTCTATGCCAATCACTGTTTCTGGGAAGCAGGCCCTTGGCAGCCCACCAGAGACTTATGTCAGCTTTTATGATACCCTCAGAGCAGGCTGATGTGTGAAGAGCTCATCACACATGTTGGCAGATCTATTTGCATTCTCCAAGGATGGGCTGGAAACACTCTTGCCTCATCAACTCATTGTTCACTCCCTCTCCTCTCTGCCCTTCGGTAGCAAGGAGAGTGCCTGGCCCCTGACAATCTCCCAGAAGGTCCTGCGGACCCCATGAGTACTCTGAACTGAAGGACTCAAAGCTAGGTTCTCATAGGCTCTGCCATTAACTTATTCTGATACACCACCAGTTATGCCCTCTCAAGACCTCAATTAGCTCATCTGTAAAAGAGAAAGTTGAAGCAGTTGGCCTCTAAGGCCTAGCCACTCAAAGTGTATTCTTCTGTCATCAGCATCATCTGGGAGCTCTTTAGAAATGTGACATCTCAGGCTGTATCCCAGATCTGCTGAATCAGGATTTGCATCGTTACAGGATTCCCAGGTGATCCCTATGTACATGAAAGTTCGGCAAGTACAGCACTAACTTCTCTTCTGGCCAAGGCTTTCCGCCATGCTAGGAACATTTGCTAGGAGCCTCAGTTTTAGAACCGTGCTCACCCTGCACCCTGCCTGCACCACCTCAGGATTTCCCTACCATGCAATGAGATTCCTTCCCTGCCCAGTTACACCTGTGGACTGAGATGCCACTTCTTATGAGTCAGGGTCATAACCACCAATACCTTCTTCCCTGAGGCGACCAAAGCCATTCTGTTGACACAGATCTTACCAGTCACTCTACTGTTTAAAATCCAGCTGTAGATCCCAATGGTTCTCAAGATAGAATCTGAATTCCTCTTTAACCTGGCCAACAGGTCCCTCCATGAATGACCCAGCCCATCTGGTCTCCCTGACAACTTCTCTTGTTTTTATACCCCTCCTCCCAAATCCATAGGCTTTACGTGACAGCCTCACCACACTCCTCTTGTTCTTGTCTTCTCTCCATCTAGGATGCTTTTTACCAATGCCTCCTTTCTTCATTTAAAGTCTATGTATAATTCAGTACTCCAAAGGACTCAAGGGTCCTTTCAGGGACACTTTGTCCCTCTGAACCACCTGGTTTAGACATTCCTACTTTTATGTTGTAACAGCGCTTATTGTCCTACACTGTGATAATTTATTTCTACATTTGTCTACAGCTAAGCTCAGAATTCTTAGACTTCTAAGAACACATATGTTCCTTGTTGTGTTTCCAGAATCTGGCATGTGGTAGGTCTTCATGAATGATAGTGGTGCAAGTACCTTCCCTTCCTTTCTCCAGGTTTCTCCATCCTTCTTTACCTGCTCTCTAGCCCAGGAGATTGAATGCCAGACATCACTGAGCCACCTTGCCTTCTCACCTTTTGTTTATTCAAAAGAGTGCCCTGCAGCAGATAGAAGGTGGGGAGGAGAGGGAGGGAGAGGTCTTTCCTGCTCCACCTCCCTCGGCGAAGGTTACAGTCCTCTCAAGGTGACCTTCTAGGTTCTGGAACCTGCTCCCTCTTCCACCCCTCTCTCCCTTACTAAATGCCCCCTCCATTGCACTGTGCATTGTTTCCCTCACCCCACCCACAGCATTGTAAATAGTGCCTTTATTAAACGCTCCTTGAATTATCCACCTGTTTCCTGCTAAGAGTCCATTGAGACTCCTGTAATCATTACCATGTACCACGCAGAGTGCTTATCATCAAGTGTTTTATCTCAAGCCTTACAACCCTTCTAGGTGAGGATCCTTATCCCCAGTTAACACTGAGGCTTAGAGAGGAGAAGTAACTTGCCTAAGATCACAGGACTAGTAAGTGAAACTGGGATTCCTACCAGGTTTGATTACAAGCCTATCCACTTAACTAGTTAGCCACAGTGCTTTCTCTAAAGGCACTCAATGAGTGATCACGGAATTGATCTGAATTTCCCAGTCATGATCAATCCACCTGACTGGGGTGGACATGAGCTTACAGATCGGGTTAAATAGGCAGCCTCGGGACAAAGAGGGAGACTGAGGTCAGGAAGCAACCTTGGCCTGGAAACCCTCTTCCGGTCCATGTTGGGTTTTCCCAATTAGAACTGTCAAACCCTTGAGGAGTGGTATTCGGTCCGCACAAGGACTGGTGCAGGGAGATGGGTGGGAGAAAATATGTAGGGCCAGATGGGAGGAGGTTGCTTTATAGTTCTCAGCAGAGGTGGCTTCATCATCATGACTCTATTGGCAAATCCCATTCAACCTGAACGTCTCTGCAGCTGAACAGAGGGATTCAAAGCTCCATCCTCCATTATGCAGCTGAATGGTATGCACGGCCCGATGGATTTGGGAGGGTACTGACATGAATTTCTGACACAAATAGGCACTGTCTAGTATGTCAGTATCAAAGGAAAATTGCAGAAGGCAAATGGGGATGATATTTCTCAATACTGGAAAAAAGTTTCTCATTCCAAATCAGTTTTGAAAAAAAAAAACACAACCGTTTTCAAACATCTGTGTAGCAACATCAAAATAGGCAAGGCTTCCTATAAAACAACCATGGCAATTTATGAAGTTACATTTTCAAATTAATTATTATCTTTAAATAAGAAAGGAAACCTATCATAGACCACAGGATGATGCCTTCTGTAATCAAGATGCTGAAAGGAGAGCTCAGTGACCACGCCCCATTTGCGGTTTCAAATTGCCTAAATCCATGCTCTCTCATGCGCGTATCACAGACATGCATCTCTCTTTCACTTAGGATTCTTACTAGAACTGTCTCCCTGTGTAATATCTTGATGCCGTCCTAGATTCCCTCCTGCATTCTTGTCTTGGGAAGAAAGATGTTGCTAAGGACTGTTTTATATTATGTCCTCACCTGAAAAAAAATATGCCCCCAGCTGCAAGCGCATGGTCTATTTGGCCATGCCCAGGAGCACTGCAATTTGCTGCAATTGCACTGCACTTGGTGTGGTCTGATGGCGGCCCCATCATCGCCGTAGACACTGGATCCAGTGACACCAGCTAATCATGCCAGAACTTCAGTTGCACGTGTAAGTGATAAAATCATCCCCAAATTAGGCCCTGAGCAGCTCATCTTGCTTGCTGTTGAGGCTTTGGAGACACAGAATTCTCCCTCTATCACTCTATCACCCTGCAAATTCTACTGGACTAGTATCCCTCCGGTGAGGAGTGAGAGGGAGATGTGAGCCGTCAATTACAAACCCTGAGGTTTTCTGCCAGGGGCTCAGGAATTCATTGGTGGGAAACATATATCCTGACCTATCGGAGTCCTAGGGCAGCAACACCCTTGTTATAACCTTGAAAGCTGCAACCCTGGCTTTGTTAAGTTTCTATCAGTAAATTGAGGGTATTGTTTGCCCAGAGAAAGTACACGTGGGACACTAGAATCCAGCTGAGGAAAGCAGGGTTTTCTTTGTTGAGGTTTCAAAAAGCCTGAGTGTCCAAAGTCACTGATTTGGCAACAACAATGTTTTCTGGGGCAAAAAAACACTTTGAGATTGGTCTCTTCTATATCTCAATAGCATTCGGCTAGTTTAGCAGAAGCCAAATGAATAGAGATCCATAGGGAGCTGTTAGGTTGGAGTTTAGCACAGACTTTAAATTTGTTATAAAAAGTTGTTTTTATTTGTAAAATGTAATACTAGTAACAGGAAAAGAAAATAATTTTGATTACTCAGAATCTCACACTTTTCCTTTTCCATGTTTCTTTCTAGTCCCTGTCTACATGCATATGAAATTTTTGTGTAGTTGTAATTATTACATCTCTATGATTTTAAATGATTTTTCCTCACTTAAAAGTATATCATAGTTACAACGTTATTAGCATTTTAATAGCTGCATAATGTCCCATCAAGTGGCACTACCACGATTTATTTAACCACCCCATATGACGGTCACACACACTCCAATATTTCTCCATTATAAATGAGCCTTCAATGGACATCTTCATGCATTTGCTTTTTCCTACCTTTAGATTATTTTCTTTAGATAAATTTCCAGAATTATGATTACGATGGCAAAGAAATAGCCACTTGGCGTTTTTCTGGGTTTTTACTGCCTCCATTGGTGGTGCATCACATGAACCTAATATCTGGTAAAAAGGGCTGTAAGCAGAGGCCTTAGCTGGATGGAGGCTGAGGCCAGCAAGGTGCCTGGCATAGGGTGAACTACAAAGGTTGGGACAGACTGAGGATGTATAGAAGGGACGGTGGACTACAAAGCACGTAAGAAAAGAGATATCCAGTCTGACTTTGCCACCAGCCCCTGGCTGATGTTGTGTAAGTCATTCTTTGGGGCCCAGTACCTTGCCTGTAAGCAGGGAGAATAATGATGGCTCTGGCCAGTTGTTAACAAAGTCATTGCCTGTGTTGGGGAGAAGAACCTGACGTAAAAGTACCTGGCATGAAATGGGCTCATCCTTGATTCCTGTTTCACTCTCTGCTCCTCTCCCCAAAACATAAAAGTGCTACCTCCAGCATGCCCCTGAAGTCTGCCTGCTTCTCTGCCTTCACTCTTATCCCCAGTTGCGACCACCGGCATCTCTTGCCCCAACTACAATAATGTCCTAGCTGTTCTCTTTGCTTCCATGGTTGACCCACACCCACCGTAGTCCATTCTCCATGGAGTAGCCTCCGTGGTGTCTTTAAAATGCCAGCTAGTTCATGTCACTCTCCTGCCTGAAACCCATGAAAGGAAATGACGGAGGCATCAACAAGCCCGTACATGCCCAAGCCCTCCAACACCTCCCCCTCCCACACAACGCATGATTTACTTGTAGCCATATGGAAAACACACACTGTCAACAACTTGACCAAACCCAGGTGAAGCTGGACAGCACCCAGGAGCTTCTTCCCTTCTGTGTGAACACTCTAGGGTAGAGCTGTGGTGTTCCACACAGTTGAATCAAGTTCTTGCTCACAGGGCACCTTCTGGACATTAAATGTGGATTATCCTTCGGTTCTGAAGGGTAAAGGAACTGGAAAACTGGCCCAATGATGTCTATTAGTCTCCTCGGGTTGCCATAACAAATTGCCACAAACTGGGTGGCTTATAACTATAGAAATTTATTCTCTCCCAGTTCTGGAGACCAGAAGCCCCAAATCCAAGTGACGGCAGGCTTAGTTCCTTCTGGAGGCTCCAAGGGAAATCCATTCCATGCCTCTCTCCTAGCTGCTGGTGGTTGCCAGTAATCGACAATCCTTGGCATTCATTTTCTTGGGGCTGCATAACTACAATCTCTGCCTCAGTCTCCGCATGGCCTTCTTCTCTCTGTGTCGCTGTGTATCGATTCTCCCTCTGCTTTCCTCTAATAAATACACCTGCCACTGGACTTAGGGCTCACTCCAATCCAGATTGATCTCATCTCGAGATCCTTGTCTTAATTACGTCTGCAAAGACCCTTTTCCAAGAAGGTCACATTCACAGGTTTCAGGTGGACATACCCTTTGGGGGCCTACCATTCAACCCACCACAGATGGCAACTCCTTTGAGAAAGTGTAGTGTCGGGGAAGCTTTCTGGCAACACTACACGTAGATGGCTCTAGAAGAGAAGGGCAGACTGGAGCTCATTGTCCAGGAAAGTGGGATGTAGTCAGACCTTTCACTTTTTGAGGTTTCACACAGGGGTCTACCTGACTCTAAAGAGAATCAGAAGATAAAGGCCACTTCTGAGTCCTCCAGGAGCTGGCACCGGGGCTAATTCTGCCCCAGCTCTGGGTAAGCTGGTATGGCCTGGGGCAGGATTAGATGGTTCAAGGTCACCTTAAGGCAACAGTGAAATCCTCCCTGAAGGAAGAATCTCACTCTATTCAAGGTCCAAGAGCTGCCCTCGGGGTCCTTCAGCCTTTGCCCAGGGCCTCCTCCACAGTGGCTCTGCTCCACTTTGACTCAGCAGCCCCCAATCCCCACTTCTTCTCCAAAATGACCCCAAATGTCATAAAGCCTAGGAGGTCCCAAACACATGGCAGGTAGAAGCTGGTTCAGAATCAAACTGGTGTCAGTTATTTGGGGCACTTCATGCTCTGAGGACAGACCAGAGCCCCTCTCAAAAGGTAGGGGCTTGGAGAAATACCTCAGTGCCTTGGGCATCAGTAACCAAGCCCATTGACTCAGGTTCATGAGCAACCAGTGGACTGTGAGGCTAGTTGAAGCCCTTTGTGAGCTTAGCCCAACGGAGAAAGAGGAAGAGACCAGAATAAGATGTCAGCAGTGAAGAGCCAGGGAGAAGGAGAATGGGGGCCCATTATCTTTCCTTTATGCCTTGTTTGTGCTCTCTCTTTCTCTCTGTCTGCTGTTTCTAACAAGCATGCATTTTGTTTGTAATCAGAACAAAAGAGCATTTGCATGGAGTGGCGGGAGTGTGAACATGCCAGAATAAAGCACAAGAGCTCAGACATTCATCTAAGCGGAAACTAACTCAGTTTTCCATCGTCATGATGGCTACAAACTCTGGAGATGATACGAGTTGGACAGTCAAATTCAGGCCCTCAGATAAATGTATTCACATAATGGCTCACTTTTGTTCATCAAAATTACGCCTGTTGGTAACCAAGTCAGCTGTAATAGCTGAAGACACACACACACACACATTCACACACACACACAGCAGCACTGTAATAATTTCCTGGGGCTGTCATAACAAAGTAGCACAAACTAGGTGGCTTTAAATAATTGAAACTTATTTCTCTAGAGGCCAGAATTCCAAAATCAGGGTGTTGGCAGGGCCACACTCCATCTGAAGGCTCTGGGGGAGCATCTGTTCCATGCCTTTTTCTTAACTTCCAGTGTTGCCAGCTATCCTTGGCATTCGTTGGCTTGCACCTGTATCTCCCCAGTCTCTGCTTTTCTTCACATGGTCTCCTCCCTGTGTGTCTGTGTCCCTTCTCCTCTTTTTATAAGAACACTAGTCATATGTCCTTATGGATTAGGGCTCACCTTAATGATCTCAACTCAATTACATCTGCAAAGATCTTATTTAATAAGGTCACATTTATGGATAGAGGAGATTAGGACTTCAACATATCTCATATAGGTGGGCACAATTCAACCCACAACAAGCTACTGATCCAATCATGTCTTCCAGGCTCACTCTGAGTCCTGCCCCACCAGACAGCATATACAATTACTGGGGACGACTGCCTTTCCGGAACTTAGACCTCCCTTCCTCCCATGCACACCTTGCAAACAGCACACCTATAGTTGCAGCTTTCCCATGAGTGACACACAGACTGAGGCAAGCCCCACCCATCAGGTACAGGGTCATGATTGCATTTTACACAGCCACACTCAGTTTTGCATGGCCAATTACCCTTTAAAACCACGCATACTCCCTGTGTGCATGCAGCAGGGGAGCAGCCAGCATCTACTTCCATCTCGAGCAAAGCAGCCCCTTTCCCTTTAGGAGGGCAGAGAGAAGGCTAGTTCTTTGCCAACATGCCCACCTGCCCCATCTTAGATCCCAGCCCGCCATTCACCTGCTCTGCTCTGTTGGTCCTCAGCTGACCCTCTACTGTCAGAAGAGGAACCAGAACGGGAGGTGGCCGGATCTGGGGGTGGGAGGGATCTGGAGGGACGGAAGATGGAGGAGAGGGGCTAGGAGAGAGAGTGGAGCCTCTGGTTCCAGGGTCTACAGCATTAACATCCACATGCCAGGGGCTGAGATGGGGAGAAGGGGTGTCTTGGGGTAAGACCAAGTTCTGTGAGGGTGAGAGTGTCTAAAGCAAAGAGATGCTAAAATAGGAGAGGCCATGTTTTTGCCCTCAAAACTCTGGCCCTATCCTGCTATCCTGCTATCCCTATACTTGTAGGCACCTGGGAGCTCCTTCTTCCTCCATGCATTCCTTAATTTCTCTTGTGCTCAGGCAAATTATGTGTGTGTGCAGCTGGGCTTGCTCTTGATTCCAGCCCTGGCGAGCCAGGCTCAGCCTCTGGCTTTATCACGCATTGGAGAGGATGGTCCTGCACGTGGAGTTGTAATGCTGAAACATAGGAAGGTATGGGACTCACACACGATAGATGCACACACAAAGTCACACACATGCGTGGTCACAGCAACAACCAGCCTCATTATAGCATCCAAGTCTCTCCTTACAGACAGCGCCCCGTGGGAAGTCAAATTCATTCGTTCATTTACTTGCACATTTGTTCAGTATTTATTGAGCACTAACTATGTGCTGGGAACCGTTCTGGACAGTTGGGATGCATCAGGGAATCAAACAGACACAGGTCTCTCTCCTCCTGGAGCTGATGTTCTAGTTACAATGGGAGGCAGCCCTTATGAAGGCTTAGTGAGCCTTTGTCTAGGGCGAAAGGAAGCAGATTAGGGTTTTTAATGGCCTCCGCATCCACATACAGTAGGACCACATGGAGGTGTTTTCCAGCAGGACAGCCTCTCCACCGGACAGGTCTGACCTGTGTGCTATGGCAGGGACTTCCATGACTCAGCCTTACCCAGGCACTCCTGGCTGGCAGACCCCTCCCCCTATCTGAGCAGTAGGTTGTTCCTTTCCACATGGAACACTCCTGATTGTCAAGGATGCCCACTTACGCATCCATAATTTGCATCTCTCTGTTCTGATCTGATTTGGACATTGATTGTGAGACCCAGCTGCTGGCCACATCTTTTATTTATCAGCTACAAACCCACATTAATGTTTGTTGGCTAGGTCAGTTTCCTCCCCATGTGTTTGTTAACGATTTGCACATTGTTTCTGAAACACTATTTTCTAACTCGTGGTCTTTACTCTGGTGGTGGACAACTAAGGAGAAGCACATGGTCAGTTTTGGGGTCCTAAACCAGACTCTGGTACTTCTCAGTTCCGTCACCTTACAACACCACCTTCCAGTAGAAAAACAATGTGAGCTGTGGGTGTAATGTAAAATTGTCTAGTAGCTGCATTAAAAAAACTAAAAAGAAAGAGGAAAAACATTTTAATTTTAATACTATATTTACTTAACCCAATATACCCAAAATAGTATCCTTTTAGCATGTAATTAATATAAAAATATTGAGATGTTTTACACTTTTTTCGTCTTCAGACTTTGAAATACAGTGTATATTTTCCACTTACAGCACATTTCAGTCCATACTAACTACATTTCACGTGCTCAGGAGCCAAACTTTGGTTCCCTCGTTTGTACAATGGGAATATGGATATCGTTCTACAGCTCTGTGAGGTCAACATGAGCTTATGTGTGGGAACTCCTGGAACATCATAGGGGATTAGTGAATGTTGTAAGTTTTCTCACCTTCACATTATTCATCCATTTTGAGTGTGTAGCAGGAGTTAATGTTTGTCTCAAAATATAAATAAGCTTTTAAAACATAATAAATATTGGGGGCCAGCCCCATGGTGTAGTGATTAAGTTCAGTGCACTCCACTTCAGTAGCCTGGATTAGTGGGTTTGGATCCTGGGTGCAGACCTACACCATTCATCAGCCATGCTGTGGCGGCAACCCACATATAAAATAGAGGGAGATTGGCATGGATGTTAGCTCAGGGCTAATCTTCCTCAAGCAAAAAGAGGGAGATTGACAATGGATGTTAGCTCAGGGCTAATCTTCCTCAACAGCAACAAACAATAATAACAGATATTACTTTGTCCATTATTTTGTGCTTTTTTGTTAATTTTTTCTAGCTTATATTTTCTTTTTATTTTATTCCTAAAATGTTCAGGAAGATTACTCTCTGTGGTGGATTGAATTGTGTCCCCCTCAAAAACGGTATGTTAAAGTCCTAACCTTTATTACCTATCAAGGTGACTGTATTTGGAATTAGGGCCTTTGAAGGTGTAATTAAGTTAAGATGAGGTCATATTGGATTAGGTGGGCCTAACCCCATGACTGTTATCCTTATAAGAGGAAGGAAATTTGGAGACACACACAGGGAGAAGACCATGTGACAATGGAAGCAGAGATTGGAGTGATGTGTCCGCAAGTCAAGGAATGCCAAGGGTTGTTGGCAACCACCAGAAGGATCTTTCCGTACAGCCTTCAGAGAGAGCATGGCCCTGCCCACATCTTGACTTCAGAGTTCTAGTGTCCAAAACTGTCAGAAAATACCTGTTGTGGAAGCCACCCGGTTTATGGTAATTTGTTACAACAGCCCAAGGAAACTGACACACACTCGATTAACTGCTTCGACTCCTCTCCTTCCCATTCATTCCTAAACCCACTGCATTTGGACTTTTGCCTCCATCACTCATTAATACTGCCCTGCTGGAGTTCACCCTGACCTTTACATTCCCAGATACAATAGCCTGAAAGCCTGGCTGCCTTGAGGAGCTCTGCCCTTCACCTAGATATTGGAGATGCAGGCTGAGGGAAGCTGGTCAGTCTCCAAGATTCTGAGCTCCACGTGGCCTCCTGGGACAAGGTGCATCTCTAGAACTCAGTGTCCTCATCTGCACAAGCCAAAGCCTTCTTCTGGAAGTACACCAGAGGAATTGACCTGACCAGGGAAATCCCCAAGGACTTAAGTGATGAGTTTGTCCTCACGATGAGCCTTAAAGAATGGCCAGGTGGTGTGTTTGTTCAAAAACAGGATAACGGATAAAGACACAGCTGTCTTTTGTGTTTGCAGGGAAGAAAAAACACAGGGAATGTCCAGGAAATAAGGAGGAATCTTCATGAGGAGGAGCCCAAGTGTTTGGGGGGATTATATCCAAGAAGACCAGACCCTGGAAGCCCTGGGACATGGTGTTACCTGTGGGTTGTGTCATACACAGTAATTGGTATGATTTACTAGGAATTTGCCATTAGGAACTTGAGCTTCATCCAAAAGTACAAGACTCCATACTATGCTAGGAGATGCCCAATTCTCCTTCAGGAGAACATTTGGTAGAGCTTCTAGACAGGGTCCTTCGCTTGGTGATATCTTGCCACCCTGTCTCCTTCCACAGCTTCTGTGGCACTCTGGGGTAAACTGTAGACTTTGGGGACCTTTTTCTTTTCTGTTTTACTATAGCACAAACACCATTACATTCCTAAGACTCTAAATGAAAGAAAGAAGAAACACACCCACAATCCCATAGCCCAAAAACAAACTAAGTTCTTGTCCACATCTAGGGAGAATTTTTTCCATGGTTATTATTATATTGTAGATATGATCTGATAACATACTTTCTTCCACTTAGCGTTATGTCAAAAACCTCTTTTTCCCCACATTGCTGGTCTTTATCGTTATCTTATTCAGTGTCTATGTAATATTTCATCAAGTTGATGGGCCCTAATTTACTTACCCATTCCGCTATTACTGGACACTGTTACTCTGATACAGATAACACTATTATCTCTATAACCAGTGGATCAAAAGCTGACACAGCAGATACAGTCAGAGCCAGCCATGAATTATACATAGGGTCAGGTTGCAAGCAATTTCTTCTTTTTAACATAGGGGTAGCAAATAGAAGACCAGTGGGTCCTGGGGGATGGGGAGGAGCTGAAGGACATGGTGAATGCCAGGGGCTTTTAAAAGATAAATACTGAGATTTGACCATGTTGGGAAGTGTATTAGTTTCCTGTGGCTTCTGTAACAAAGCACCACAAATTTGGTGGTTTAAGATAACAGAAATTTATTGTCTCCCAGTTCTGGAGCCCTAAGGCCAAAATCAAGGTATTAACCAGGTTAGTTCCTTCTGGAGGCTGTAAGGAAGAATCTGCTCCATGCCTCTCTCCCAGCTTCTGGTGGCCGCCTAGGATCCCTGGCGTTCCCTGGCCTGTAGTCGCATCACTCCAGTCTGCCTCCATCCTCGCATGGACTTCTCCGTGTGTCTTCTACCCCTCTCTTCTGTTATAAGGGACTCTTGTCATTGGACTTAGGGCGCACTCTAATCCAGGTGGATCTCATTTTGAAATCCTTAATTTAATAACATCTGCAAAGACCCAGTTTCCAAATAAAGGTCAGAGTTCCAGCTTCTCAGGTGAAATATATTTTACGGGTCACCTTTCAATGCGGTACAGGAGGAGAAAGCATTTAAATTCATGGGCACAATTATACATTGCAGGGTCATGTTATATATGTGTCTCCCTATAAGCTGCTTGTCTTTACTCAACCACGTATTAGGAATATCTTCCCATACCCATGTGTAGAGATCCCCTGTGTGCATTTTTGTTGACTGCCAAGTACGGCATAGGATTCAGTTCACTATATATATACTTAGCACATTTTTCTGAATCACGTGAATTAATAATGTTCCATCATTATAAATTATGGTGGAAATGAACATCCTCGTGCATCACTACCACTTGTGCCGTTTGTCCAACTGCACAATACCTGACTAGTTGTCTTTAACACCGTGAATCAAGTATCTTTTCTCTACAAACTTAAAATAATTACATATGTAAATATATAATGTATGTGTGTGTATACTAACATTCATTGGACATTTACTAAATGTCAGATCCTATGGTAGCATTTTTATACATTATTCCATTTAATTATATCAAAAACATCTGAAGTTGTTTGTTATTCTAGTTTTCATCTACCACACAAGAGAAGAATGCTTTCCAGAAAGGTTAGGCAGCTTGCTCATGGTCCCGTAGCCAGAAGAGATGGGATTTGAACCTAGTGCCCAACCAGTTAACCACCAACTTCTACTGTTGCCCTTTACGCTGCATATATATTCTGTTCTATTTCTGGACTCTATTCTGTTGGTCTGTTCTGCACTATTATTATCATATGGCTTTAACTTTGTAATTTTATAACACATTATTAGTAACTAAGAGCCCTATCCCCCTTCTCTTTTTTAAAAACTTCCTTGATATTCTCACCTATTCCTTTTTCCAGATAAGTAGTAGAAAATTTTGTTAAGTTTCATTATAAACTCTACTGGATTTCTATGGTACCTGCATTGAATTTATATATTAATTCAGGAAGAATTGATACCTTTACACTTTTGAATTTCTTATCCAATAGCTAGTTATGACTCCATAAAATCTTTTATGTTTCTGAGTAGAATTTCATAGCTTTATTCACGTCAGTACTTCACATTTCTTGTTAAGCTTGTTCCTAGATTTTTTTTCTGATGACTTTTATGTATAGAATTTTTCTTGCATTACATGTTCAAGCTAATCATTACTTCTATTACATTTCCTGTTTGTTGTACATTGCGAAACTATTGGCTTTTTTGTATTAATTTTGTAATCAGCCACCTTAGAACGTTTTTCTATTTTTTTTCTGATATGTTTTTCAGCTGATTTGCCAAGGCTGACTTGCAAATAATAATCATTTTTACCTCTATTTTAACAACAGGCATACCTTTTATTTCAATCTCTTGTTTAGTTGCTTTGGCAGCTATGTCTGGAATAGAAGACATCCTTGTCTTGTTCTGAATCTAATGGAAAAGCTTGGATTATTTGAACGTCAAACATGAAGCAAGATTTGGATTTGAGATACCTCTCTCTTTTATCATGTTAAAAAGCAGCCGTTTATTTCCATTTTGCCAAGGCTGTTATCACGAATGGATGTTGAATGACTTTAAAAGCCTATACATAGCTGTTGACTTTCATGCAACAAGTATTGATCGAGCAGTGCCAGCTACTACTAAAGCAGTAGACAGTCTCTACTCTCCTGGAGAATGATGATGCTGGGCTGGAGGGGAGGTGGAATTTCAAAGAATATAATCCAAGAAGGCTACTCTGAGGAGGTGCCATTTAAGCAGAGACCTGAATTCAGTGTGGGGTGGGCTGTGTGAGATCTGGGGAAAGATCCCAAATTGTGGAATCCGAAATGATCAGGTGATCTTCTCTTTGACCTCTTAATGTTATAATGAATGAAGGCACATTTCCTAATATTGAATCATCTGGTACAGCCAAAATAAATCTCATTTCATCACACGGTAGAGTTATTTTAATGGACTGCTAGGCTGGCAATATTTAACTTAGAATTTTTGCATCCATATTTGTAAGCCTGGGGGGTTAAAAGTGTATCTTTGTAAAGTTTTGCTTTGTATGGTAGACTGGCTTAAAAACAGGAATTCTTAAGTTATCTTTCATTTTCCTATGGCCTGGTGTCATTTCATTGATGTAGGAATTATCTGTTCCTAAAAGGACTGAAAATATTCTCTCATGAAACAAGATGTCCCAGTGCTTTGGGGATGGAATAAGAGGGGAATACAAGTTATTTGGGCATTGTTTTGTGGTTTATTTTATTTTATGGTTATTGATTTATTTAGGGCTTCCTTTTTTTTTCAGTCAAATTTGTTAGTTTCTGATTACTTGGAAATTCATCCAAGTTTTTGAATAGCATAGTGGTAGGGTTTGGAAAAATGTTGTGCCATATCATTTTAATTTCATCTTTGTCCATGCCTTTTCTCATAACTTATTTTGTGTATTAATTTAATTAAGGTTTTAAAAAGTATTATTTACATATAGTAAAAGACACCCTTTCAGCAGAACAATTTAATGAATTTTGGCAAATGTGTACAGTTGTATAATCACTACCACTATCAAAATATAGAATATTTTCATGATACCAAAAAGTTTCCCTATGCCCCTTAGTAATCAATTCCTCCCTCCCCCCAGGCCCTGGAAATGACAGATCTGATTTTTGTCCCTATAGTTTTGCTATTTCCAGAATGTCATATAAATAGAATCCCATAGAATGTAGCTTCTGAGTCTGATTTCTTTCATAAAGCATAATATTTTCGGAATTTGTTCATGTTACTGCATTATCAGTAATTTGTTTCTTTTTTCTTTCCAGTTTTCTTGAGATATAATTGACATATAACATTGTCTTAGTTTAATACATATGACATATGTACAATATAATGTACATGTGTTGGTATACAACATAATGTGTACATAACATGTACAATATAATGATATCTGTATACGTTGCAAAATGATCACCACAATAGGTTTAGTTAACATCAATCATGTTTGTTTCTTATTTGCTGAATAGTATCCCATTATATGAGTGTACCACTGTTTATCTGTTCATGGATGACAATTTTGGTTGCTTCCAGTGTTGTCTACCATGAATAAAATGGCTGTTAATATTTGTGTACAAGTTTTTAAAGAGACAAATACTTTTGTCTCTTGAGTAAATATCCAGGATTGGGTTTTCTGGGTCATATACAAAGTATATGTTTAACTTTATAAGAAACCACCCTTATGTTTTCCAAAGTGGCTGTACCATTTTGCATTCCAAGCAGCAGCATATAGGAGTCCAAGTCATTTTGTATCCTTGTTAGGACTTCACATTATCCTTTTCTCCCACCTGGCCCTAGTAATACTTGAGTGGGTAAGGGGTAAGATCTCAGTGTGGTTTTAGTTTGGGTATCCCTAACTATTGGTGTTGAGCATTTTTCATGTGTTATTGCTTTCTACACATCTTCTTTGGTGAAGTGTTTGTTCAAATCACCTGTCCATTTAAAAAGTTATATTATCATCATATTATTGAATTGCAAGAGCTCTTTACATATTCTGGATACAAGTCCTTTGAGAGATATGTGTTTTGCACCTATTTTGTCCCTGTCCATGACATCTCTTTTTATTTCCTTGACAGTGTCCTTTAAAGAGCAGAAATTTTTAATTTTGATGAACTCCAACTAATGAATATTTGGTTTTGTTTTGTGCTTTTTATGTCATATCTAAAAAAAATGTCGGCCTAACTCAAGGTCACAAAGTGTCTCTCCTGTGTTTTGTTTTGAGTTAGTAATTGTATATGGTGTGAGGTATGGGTCAAGGATCATTTTTTACATGTGGATATCTATTCCAGCACCACTTATTAAAAATGCTATCCTTTCTCTTGTATTATTTTTTTTCTTTAAATGTTTGGTAGGATTCCCAGTGAAGCAATTTGGGTCTGGACTTTTCTTGGTGAACGTGTCTTTAAATTGCAAATTCAATTTATTTAATACGTATGGGGCTAATTGAGTTATCTAATTCTTCTTGAGTGAGATTCTATAGTTTGTGACACTCAAACAATTTGTTTATTTAATCTAAGCCATCAAACTTATTGGCATAAAATTGTTCATAATATTCTGTTTTTCCTTTTAATGTCTCAAAGATTTGTCATGATGTCTCCTCTCTCATTCTTGATGTTAATGGTTCAAATCGTCTCTCTTTTCTTTTGTTATCAGTATGACTAGAGGTTTGTTAATTTTATTGATCTTTTCAAAGAAGGAGCTTTTGATTTCATCATTTTTCTCCATTGGTTTTCTGTTTTCAATTTCACTGATTTCTGCTCTTTATTATTTCTTTTCTTCTACTTCCTTTATATTTAATCTGCCTTTCTTTTTCTAGTTTCTTAATGTGCTGCTTAAATTATTGATATGAGAACTTTCTTATTCTCTATTACAGACATTTTAATGCTATAAATTTCCATTTAAGTACTACTTTACCTGTCTCCCACTATTCCAAATTAGTTTAACATGCTATGTTTTCATTTTCAATCAATTCAATGTACTTTAGTTTTCCTAGTGATTTATTCTGTGATCCATGAATTATTTAGAAGTGTTTCGTGTAATTTACAAATATTGGGGCACTTTCTGGATAACTTTCTTTTATTGATTTTTAATTTAAATCCACTGTGATCCGAAAATGCATTTTCTATGATTGCAGTTTTTTTTTCTAGTTTGCAGATATTTGTTTTATAGCCCAGTATATGGTCTATTGTGGTGAAATGTGCCAGGTGCACATGAAAAGAATATGTACAGTTATGCGCCACATAATGACATTTCGGTCAACAATGGACCACATATATGACAGTGGTCCCATAAAATTAGTACCATATATCCTAGGTGTGTAGTGGGCTAACCGTCTAGGTTTGTGTAAGTACACTCTATGATGTTCGCGCCACAGCAAAATTGTCTAACAACACATTTCTCAGAAGTATGCATGACTATTTTGCTATTGTTATATGTAGTGTGCCATAAATGCTAATTAGGTCAAGTTGGTTTATAGGTTTTCTCAGATCTTCTCTAGTGTTAATGATTTTCTATCTACTGTTGTACAATTACTGGGCGAGGAATATTGAAGTTACAAACTGTAATTATGGATTTGTGTATTTCTCTTTTCAGTTCTATCAGCTTTTGTTTTATGTATTTCTATTGTTGGGTACATTTTTGTTTCATTTTATGTAGCTTTGTTGTTAGGTACATTTTTATGTATTATCTGTTTGCTTTCCAAAAAATCCCACCTTAAAAATATCTTTCTTTTTTTTAGGGATTATCATTTTTTTTTTAATTGAGTCCCTAGTAGTTTACATCATTGTGAAATTTCAGTTGTACATTTCTTGTCTGTCACCATATAAGTGCTCCCCTTCACCCCTTATGCCCAACCCCCAACCCCCTTCCTCTGATAACCACTGATCTGTTTTCTTTGTCCATGTGTTTGTTTATATTCCACGTATGAGTGAAATCATCTGATGTTTGTCTTTCTCAGTCTGGCTTATTTCACTTAGCATAATACTTTCCAGGTCCTTCCATGTTGTTGCAATTGGGATGATTTTGTCTTTTTTTATGGCTAGGTAGTATTCCATTGTATATACGTGCCACATCTTCTTTATCCCGTCATCAGTCGATGGGCACTTGGGTTGCTTCCATGTTTTGGCTATTGTGAATAGTGCTGCAATGAACATAGGGGTGCACAGGTCACTTTGGATTGTTGATTTCAAGTTGTTTGGATATATACCCAGTAGTGGGATAGCTGGGTCATATGATATTTCTATTTTTAGTTTTTTGAGGAAGCTACATACTGTTTTCCATAGTGGTGGAACTAGGTTACGTTACCATAATTTACATTCCATAGTTTACATTACCACGAGTGATGTTAAATGTATCTTTTTAATACGGTTTGTTTGTTACATTTTATTTTAGTAATTCCTCTTCTTACCTCTGATATTCATGTTGTGTCCTTTTCTTTTTTAATTAAGAGCTTTCAGTAATTTATTTTCACTCTTTCTGTATGTAATGAAACTGTGAAATATGCACTTTTGGCAGCATTCTCTAAGTTTTTGTATGACGCATAATCATTATTGCTCTTTTCTAAAATTTCTGGAACAAACTGCGGTTTTTATTTTTTCTTTGAATTAAATTTTTATTAGATTTTTTAAAATTTCCAAATGGTTTGGGCTTTTGTTTGTTTGTTTCTACTTTTGTAATTTTTTTCTAACTTTATGTAACTTTATTGAACTGTCAGAGACTGTAGTCTGCTTTGTTTTCAGAAGTTGTTCTTTTAACCTAAGTAGGTGATGTGGAAGCTGTCACAGACACTAGGTAAGAAATAAGTGTGGCCACATTCCAATAACACTTTACTTACCAAAACAGAGGGAAATCTGGCTTTTGCCCATGGGCTGTCCCAAATCCTGTCCAGAAGGAACCAATAAAACACTAACTTGCGTTATCTTAGTTTTCTTATACTTTCTTTAACATTTCTTTCTGAAACTAAATCCGAAAACAAAACAAAATACAATCACAAATTATTTAAGACTGCTTCACCTTTCAAATATTTTGTCTTCCAACTACCTAATGGTTCTTTTATAACACAAGAAATTGTTAATTCACCAATTTGTACAAATACTGCATTCAATTTGACATTATTCTTGATTGTTTTCCAACTTTTTTATCGCTATAGTATGACTCCATCTTAGGATAACAGCAACTTAGATTTAATGTATCTATCATTTACCATCTTTATTCCTATAATCTCATTATTGTATTGCAAGATAAATTGGTCTGCTATCAGATTTAACTCTCTGGTCACTCACGTATTGGCAGCATGTAATTTTGTCTTAACAGGAAAGGAATTCAGACTGGGTTTAAAAGAGAGTATAGTTTCCTGTTAGGGGAGAGGTAAGTTGTTTTGGAGAAATCGTTCTTTTCTTTCTTTTTTTTTTTTTTAATACTGGCACCTGAGCTAATATCTGTTGCCAATCTTCTTTTTTGTTCCTTCGTCTTCTTCTCCCCAAAGCCCCCCCCCCACCCCCCCGCCCCAGAACATAGTTGTATATTCTAGTTACAGGTCCTTCTGGCTCTGCCATGTGGGACACCGCCTCAGCATGGCTCGATGAGCAGTGCTAGGTCCGCGGCCAGGATCCAAACCCGCGAAACCCTGAGCTGCCAAAGCAGAGCGCGCAAACTTAACCACTCGGCCACAGGGCCCACCTCTGGAGAGATCATTTTTGATATGGCTTGCAGATCCTCTAAATGTATTTCCTTATTTTGTTTCCAGTAGAATAGTTAGTTTTTCCTTAAGTTTATCAAGAAAACTTCATCTTACATGATAATCAAACTTCTTCAAATATAGTCCGTTTATATGTTTCACTGAATTAAAATTCAACCTTTGTCACTTATTATGTATTCATATAAAATTGGGTCCACTCTGGAAATCCTATTCTGTTCCACTGAATTATTATATGTTTCTGTGCCAATAATATACTATTTTATTTACAGTGACTTTATGGTAAGCTTAAAGGGAAATTGTTTCACCTTTCTTTTTATAGTTGCGTTTTTTGTAGATTCCACACATAAATGATACCATGCACTATTTGTCTTTCTCTGTCTGGCTTATTTCACTTAGTATAATGCCCTCCAGGTTCATCCATGTTATCACAAATGGCAGGACTTCTTTCTTTTCTAAAGCTAAATAATAGTCCATTGTATATAATATATATCACATTTTCTTTATTCGTTTATCTGTTGATGGAAACTTAGGTTGTTCGCATACCTTGGCTATTGTGAATAATGCTGCAATGAACTTGAGAATACAGATGTTTCTTCAAGATAATGATTTCATTTCCTTTGCATATATACCCGAAAGTGAGATTGCTGGATCATATGGTAGTTCTATTTTTAATTTCTTGAGGAATGACCACACTGTTTTCCACAGTGGCTGTACCAGATTATAGTCCCATCAACAGTGTACAAAGGTTCCCTTTTCTCTGTATCTTCACCAGTATTTGTTTCTTCTTGACAATAAACATACTATAAGTGTGAGGCGATATCTCATTGTGATTTTGATTTGCATTTCCCTGATGATTAGTGATGTTGAGCACCTTTTCATGTACCTATTGGTAATTTGTGTGTCTTCTTTGGAAAAAAACACCTCTTTGGGTTCTTTGCCCTTTTTTTATTTTGGTGAGGAAGATTAGCCCTGAGCTAACATCTGTGCCAATCTTCCTCTGTTTTGTATGTGGGATGCTGCCACAGCATGGCTTGATGAGTCATCTGTAGGTCCACATCTGGGATCTGAACCCGCGAACCCCAGGCTGCCACAGCAGAGCGCACAAAGTTAACCACTACACCACTGGGCCAGCCCCCTCTTTGCCTATTTTTTAATTGAATTATTTGGTTTTCTGCTATTGAGTTGTATGAAAATATCCCTGTATATTTTGGATATTAACTCCTTAGCAGATATGTGGTTTGCAAATATTTTCTCCCATTCCATAGATTGCCTTTTCATTTTGTCGATGGTTTCCTTTACTGTACAGAAGCTTTTTAGTTTGATGTTGTCCCCCTTATTTATTTTTGCTTTTGTTGCCTTTGCTTTTGGTGTCAAATCCAAAAAGTCATTGCCAGGATCAATGCCAAGGAGCTTACCTCCCATGTTTTCTTCCAGGAATTTTACAGCATCAGGTCATAAATTCAAGTCTTTAATTCATTTTGAGTTGATTTTTGTGTATGATGTAAAATAATGGTCTAGTTCATTCTTTTGCATGTGGATATCCAGTTTTTCCAACACCGTTTATTGAAGAAACTATCCTTTCACCATTGTATACTCTTGACACATCTAAAACTAATTGACCACATATGCATGGGTTTACTTCTGTGCTTTCTATCATTTTTCATTGACCTATGTGTCTGTTTTTATGCCAGTGTCATACTGCTTTGATTACTATAGCTTTGTAATATAGTTTGAAATCAGGAAATGTGGTACATTCTGTTTTGTTCTTCTTTCTCTAGATTGCTTTGGCTATTCAGGGTCTTTTGTGGTTCCACATGCATTTTAGGATTGGTTTTCTATTTCTGTGAAAAATGCCATTGAGGTTTTGACAGGGAGTACATTGAATCTATAATAGCCTTGGGTAGTATGGAAATTTTAGGAATATTAATTCTTCCCATTCATGAACACTTTCCATTTATCTTTGCCTTGTTCAATTTCTTTCATCAATGTTTTATAGTTTTCAGTGTATAGATCTTTCACCCTTTGGTTAGATTTATTCCAAAGTATTTTGTTCCTTTTGATGCTGTTGTAAATTATTGTTTTCTTAATTTCTCTTTCCAATAGTTTGTTGTTAGTTATAGAAGTATAGAAATATATTTCATAAATAATGATATAGAATAACGATATAGAAATCAACATAGAAATAATGATTTTTGTATATTTATTTTGTATTCCACATCTTTCCTGAAGTTTTAATTTATCAATTCTAACAGTTTTTTGGTGGAGTGTTTAGGGTTTTCTATACATAAGATCATATCGTTTGCCAACAGAGACAATTTTACTTCTTTCTTTCTGATTTGTAAGCACTTTATTTATTTTTCTTGCCAAATTATTCTGGCTAGAACTTCTATTACTATGGTGAATAAAAATGGTGATGGTGAGCAGGCCTGTCTTTTTCCTGAGGAGGCTTGTCATGTATGGCCTTTATTATGGTGAGATACATTCCTTCTATACTTAATTTGTTGAGAGTTTTTATCATAAGAGGATGTTGAGTTTTGTCTATTGGTTTTTCTGCTTCTATTGAGAAGATCATATGATTTTTATCCTTTATCTTATTAATGTGGTGTATCATGCTTATTGATTTGTGTATGTTGAACCATCCTTGCATCCAAGGAATAAATCCTACTTGATCGTGGTGTAATGATCCTTTTAATGTACTGTTGAATTTCATTTGCTAATACTTCCTTGAGGATTTTTTCATCTTTTCATCAGGTATACTGGTTTGTACTTATCTTTTCTTGTAATGTCCTTGTCTGCCTTTGATACAAGGGTAATGCTGGTCTAGTAAAATGAAATTGGAAGTGTTCCCTCCTCTTCCATTTTTGGAAAAGGTTGAATTATGTTTCAGTTCTTCTTTATGTGTTTGGTAGAATTCACCAGTGAAACCTTCTGGTCCTGAACTTCTTTTTGTTGGGAGGTTTTTGATTACTGATTCAATCTCCTTACCAGTAATTAGTCCATTCAGATTCTCTATTTCTTCCTGAGTCAGTCTTGGTAGATTGTATGTTTCTAGGAATTTTTCTATTTCTTCTAGGTTATCTAATTCGTTGGCATAAATTGTTCATAGTAGATTCTTATAATCCTCAGCATTTCTGTGTTATCAGTTTTAATGTCTCCTCTTCCATTTCTTTTTTATTTTATTTGAGTATTCTCTCTTTTTTTGTTTGTTCTTAGTTTGTCTAGCCAAAATGTTGTCAATTTTGTTTATTTTTACAAAAAACCCATTTATAGTTTCATTGATTTTTTTTCTCTTGTCTTTCTAGTCTCTATTTCTTGGTTTCTTAGACCTACAGTCTTCCATATAAACTTTAAAATAATTTGTAGTTGATTTTAGGAATTAAAGTCATAAAAATTCTGAATGAAATTATGTTCCATTAATATGTTGGTCTTGGAAGGACTGACATATTTACTGTATTAAGTTTTTTCATTCATACATATGGAATTTCTTTCTACTTGTTCAGGATATGTTTTTATGTCTTGAATAAAGTGTATTGTTTATTTGCATTTTTAAAATGTAAGTCCAGAACCATTCCTATTAAATATGTCCTTGTTTGTTTCATAATCTTTTAGTCTTTATTATTAATGAGATTTTTTTCTGATTATAGCTACTGATTTTTATGTATTTAGATCAGTCCTAGCCAAATTAGCAACTCCTGCATACATTCTGATAGTTTTTGAGATAGTCTCTCAAGATTTCTAAGTTTACTGTCACATCATTTACAGACAGATTTAATTTTGTACCTTTCCAATATTTTTCCTGAGTATTTCATTTCTTGACTAAGTGCATTGGCTTAAACCACCAAATAATATTAAACAGAAATGAAGATGGTGAGCATGCCTGTCTTGTTTTTGATTTTAAAGGAAGTGGCTTCAGTATTTTACCCTTTAATATGAGCTTTACTGAGGTTTTGAAAGAGCCTTTATTATACTTAAGTAGTGCACATCAATTCCTATTTTAGTTAAAGTTTTCATTAGGCTGTCTAGTGGATTTCATCAAATGTATCTTGGCATATATATCAATGAAGACTCCCTCTGTGACAAGTGCCAGGAAATCTTAACTCAAATTTGCTTAAGCAAAAAGTGAATGCCTTGCCTTTTATAACTGAAAATGCTCAGGATAAAGCTGTCTTGAAACCAGCTTGATGTAAGGGCTCAAACTATGTCATCAGGACCTGGTATCTCTTACAGATTTTTCCCCTGTGGCCACTTGATAGGCTATAGCAACTGTAAAACTCATGGATTTAGCTTGAAATCCAGTGATGGGGGAAGTGATCAGTATTCCTAGGATTCCAGAAAATATCTTATTTGATCTCACTAGCTTTGGAAGGGCCATAGGCTTGCCCCTGAATCAGAGAATCATTATAACCAGAGTAACGTAATATGCTGATTGGCTCAGATGTAGAGCACAAGCTGCACCCTTGAGCTGGGTAAAATCTCATCCAATACTCATCCACTGAGAGAAGAGGGGCAGGTGCATCTCCAGAGGAAAGCTTTGGTCTCAGTTCCCAGAATGAGAGAAAACAAATACTGGGCAGCACAATAACAGATGTCACTTCAGCATCTATTGATTCAACCATATGGCTTTTCCCATTAATTTCTAGTTGTGATACATTGTCTGGATATATTTCCTGAAGATGAACCATCCTTGGGATAATCCTTCTGTAGTCATGGTTTATCCTTCTTATGCGCTGATTGATTCCATTTGTTTAAAATTGTCCATCTGTATGCTTAAGTACAATTGATTGCTTGTTTTATTTTTTGCATTATTTGTACCATGTTTTGGCATTAAGATTATGTTTGATACAAAATTTGAATAGGAAAGTTTCCTTTATTTTTATATGCACTTAAGTAATTTAAATATCATTAGAATTATTGTTTCTTAAGCCTAGTTTTAAAAAAATCAGCTGGAAAAATGATCTTGACATGATATGGCTTTTATAACAGATGTTTAAGTAACTTTCTCAACCTCTTCCAAGGTTTTCTATTCTTTGGTTGAAATTAGTTGTTTTTTCCTAGAAATATCATCACTGTTTCTAGCAACTATTTGTTGCTAGAAAGTTATACACAATAATCTCTTTAAAATTATAAATGCATTTAATCTCTTTCCTGTTTATGGTTACATCTCCTTTCTCTTTTCTAGTATTTTACATTATATATTTTCTTTATTTGCTTCACCAAATGTGCATACATTTTTCAAAGGGCCAGCTTTGGGTTTTACTTATATACACATTGTTTTTCCTTTATTATGTGATTATTTTCAGCCCTCATTTTCTCCTACTTTGATTTAGTTTATTTCATTACTTTTTTTCTAGTTCATAAAGTTGAAATTCCTGGATCATTTTACTCTGGGTATAGCTTTAGCTCCTGTCAGATGTTTTGGCGTGAAATAACCTCTTTTTTTTTTATTCATTATTTTTTATTTTTTTGAGGAAGATTAGCCCTGAGCTAACATCTGCTGCCAATCCTACTCTTTTTGCTGAGGAAGACTGGCCCTGAGCAAATATCTGTGCCCATCTTCCTCTACTTTATATGTGGGACTCCTGCCACAGCTTGGCTTGATAAGTGGTGTGTAGGTCCGTACCCAGGATTCAAACTGATGAACCCCGGGCTGCTGAAGTGGAGCATGTGAACTTAATCGCTGCATCACTGGGCTGACCCTATTTATTACTTTTTAAATGGTTTATAATTTCCATTTGGATCTCCTATTTGATGTAAGGTCTAGGTATTTAAGTTGAAGTTTCCTAACTTCTAAGAAATTAAGGTTTTCATTTTAATTGGGTTAGATAATGATTAGAAATGTTACCTGTAAAACATTGCTCCTGGAATAGAATTTGTTATGATTTTCTCTTTAGCCAAGTAATTTTATATATATATATATCCATATATATACACATATATATGGATATATATATCTCTCAAGGACATAAAGAAAGCATGTGCATTTATAGGACTTCAAGTTTTTTAAGTGCATGTGTGCCCATGATACATTATACATTTGCATTTGTATGTTTATATATGATTTTATTAATTAATCCTGTATGTACATGCATATTTTTATATTTTACTTGTCAAATTCTGAGAAAATATATTAAAATCTCATACTTCAGTTTTGTTTATTACATTCTCTTTAAGTTTTCTAGAATTTTCTATTTGGCTTCTGTATTGTTTATGATTATTATACCTTATATTTTTCAAGGTGTCAAATTCTGCTGTTTTTTTCAATTCCTTACATTTGAAGTTTTTGTGACACTTGTAATTTTTCAAACGAATGAAATATTAGGACTGGGAAAATTCTTATGTGTGATATAGAATAGCCTCCCGGTTTTACTAATGGGGAAACTGGGGCCAAGAAAGGAGAG
Organism: Equus asinus; assembly: GCF_041296235.1. Lineage (NCBI taxonomy): Eukaryota > Metazoa > Chordata > Mammalia > Perissodactyla > Equidae > Equus > Equus asinus. The sequence continues at coordinate 33,184,272 of NC_091804.1, read as the reverse complement.
GGCCCTTGTTCAAAGTCATAAAGTGAATTTGGTGAATCTGGGCTCTCTCTACCAGACCATATCCTCAAAGTGCTTGAAACTACAAGAATAGATGATCTGATATAGGTGAAAAGTGAAAATAATGACAAAATATATATATAGTTCTTGGTCTAAAAAAGATGAGTGAATGAGGGTTAGAGAGTATGTGGGCGTGAGATCTTCTCTACTCAGTAGTTCAGGGGCCCAGGTTCTTCCTATTTGGTGTCTGCATCCTTCCAACTAGGGCATTTGAGTCATCTGCAGGACCTGGCTGGCAGACAAGGGAAGAGAGAGGGATGGATTCCACATGGAGTTTTATCAGCCAGGCCTAGAAGTGGCATACATCACTTCCACTCACTTTTCTTTGCTAGAACTCAGGCATATGCCACAGCTAATTGCATAGCCTTGTCTAGTTGTGTGGCCAGGAGAAGAATGGAGTTTGGTGAACATCTAGCCAGCCTCTACCCCATCTTGTCCTCAGCTGGAGAAGAGCACTGAATTTGGAAGTGGGGAAAGAAGTTCAGCCAAGCCCAGGGCTCCCGTTGATCTGGGGATCAGGATGAGGTCCCAAACTGAGATTGGAGAATTGAGTTTGTGTTGGAAACTGGGCCAAAATCCCAGAGGACCTAGAAGGGTGAAAAGGTGGACTTCCATACAATGGAGACAAAAAAAAAAAAAGCACAGTATTTCCTTAGGTACAAAAGCATCATGATAACTCCCTACACCATCAGTTGTGAGGTCACCTGTCCCAACCAGGCTGGTTTGGATGTGGCCCAGCAAGGGAGTTAAAATCATCAGGACTGTGAGCAAATGAGGTGGGGGTGGGGGTGAGGACGGGAGTGGTAGTGGGAGGGCCGAGATACATAGGTTCCTAGTTCCAGACCCTTTTCTGCAGGATTTTGTTTATGGACCTAGTCACTGAATAAGGAAATCTTGTCCCAAGGTATCGCCTAAATTGTTTGCATATTAAAGGAAGCAATTGAAGACTGAAGTCCTCAGGGCAGAAAGGAATTAATCTCTGTAAGATTAAAATTTCACCCTGAGGTCAAAATTTTTTTAATCCTATACATCCTAAAAAGGTCATCATCTGCAAACCACGTCACTTATCACTCACATGTTGCTAATGAAAGTGACCATCTGTGACACACTTGAGAAAGGTCATTATTGGTGATATACTGGCAAAAACAAGTCCGGCATAAGCTTAAAAACACATTTGTGCTAACAAAGCTAATCATTGTGGTATCATTTATAATTGTGAAGAAATGAAACTATTGAAATATCAAGAAATAGAGAATTTTTTAGGTAACTGATGGTACTGGCCATGATGGAATATTAGAGAGTCATTAAAAATGTTTATTAGGAAGTTCGAGAATTGAGGATGCAGGTTTATATAATAAAATAAGTCACAAAAGCAGAATGCAAAATTCTATATCCAGAATGACTGAATCTATGTGAAAAAAATGTATAGGAAGAAGGAAAAAAGTGGGGGAAGATGCATGAAAATATTTAGAGTGACTATCTTAGGTAATAGCATCAAGGCTTTTTTTTTCTCCTTTGATATACAGTCATTTTGGTCAAGGACTGACTGCATATACAACAGGTCCCATAAGATTAGTACCATATGGCCTAGATGTCTAGTAGGCTATACCATCTAGGTTTGTGTGGTAGGCTATACCATGATGTTCATACAATCAAGAAATCGCCTAACGATGCATTTCTCAGAATGTATTCCCATCATTAAGCAACACATGACTGTATTTTCCAAATATTGTAAGTATTGCATTTAGAATAATGAAACAAACATCTTTTTAAAATTGTGTCATTGTTGGAGGTGTCTGTTTTAGTTATTCATGGAGTCAAATGTTATTGCCTTCCTTGCAATACCCACATATTCATGCATGAATACATATAAGCATGTGTGCACACATGGCCACACACACACACAAAACAGTCCTCCTGAGAGAGCCAAGACCCAAGGCAGCATGAGTAGCAGCAGATGTTCTTGCAAACCCTGCAAATTCCTCAAGATTAAATTCCTTATAATGCGTACTGGGCGTTATTATCTCCTGCTTTGTTGGAAACCAGATTGCTGAGTCCCCTTCTCTCTTGTGCACTCTCTCTCTCTCTCCCTCTTTCTCTCATAAAGGCTGCATGTTATTGGATATCGGTCATTGGGTCAGACTCAATCTCATTCAGAACTGGCTCGATACTGGTGCTGATTTCTCCCTTTCTTGCTGCTGTATCCTCCATGAGCAAATAGGGTATCTTTCTGAGATTGAGCATGTAAATTTCTTTGCATTTTTCACAAATATGTTGGTTGTGTGCTTGCCTCCAGCCTCTTGGGCCCAATTATCTGAAAATAGACCCTCATCTGTTTTAGCCTAGGCTTGGTTGGTTGCAAATAATAGAAACCTACTCCACCTGACTTAATCGACAGAGGAAGTTTGGCTGGAAAGGTAGAAGGATAACTCCCAAATCTCAAGTCAGTGAAGCTTTGGGGAACTAAAACCTTCAACAGAAACTGAGGCAGCAACTGGCTTTGTCTCTCTCCATCTTTCTCTCCTCTTCACAACCGCCTCCTTGCTCTGCAAACTTGCTTCATTCTCTGCACTGATCACCTTTCTGTTCTCCCCGCACTTCCTCACGTGGCAGAATGTGCCATTCCAGCCCCTTAGAACAGTTCTTAGCTTGATTAGAATCAGAGGGACCCAATTCAAATTTCTGATTGATCAGCCAGGTATCCACCAACTGTGTCCAGTGGGCGGCTGGGAGGCTCCGAAGAGCAAAGACATCCCCACTGCCCAGCCAGTCAAGAGCAGCAGTTATGAAATATTTTAAGTATGATTTTAAAAAGTAGCACTGAGACAGTGCGTTCCAGTGGCTTTGGGCTTGTTCCAGTGATCTGCCTGCGCTGTCTGGTGATCAGGCTGATAGTGACAGCGAGGATGCCTAGGATTTGACCATTCTTTAGTTAAACAAGTGCTGGACGCATCCATTATAGCATGTGATCCTCACAACAACACTGCTAACCCCATTTTACAGGGCTAGGCTTGAAGCTTGGCGAGAGCCATGGCATGGCCAAGGTCACATGTGAGCATCGCCTGCAGAGGTGATGTTTGAATGCGGCTCTGACTCAGTCCAGTCTTCTTCCAGCACTCCATGGCTGCCTTTGTGTTATTTCACGTGTTTGTGTGTGTGTACTTGTGTGTTTCCTCGTCTGTAAAATAGTGGTTAAAAAAATCATACTCGTATTTTCCTTACAGGCTTGTTATTACAGTGAGATGGATTGAGTAGAAACATTTTGAAAACTACAGAATATGCTATAAATATTATTATCACTTTTTCTACTTACCTAGCTCCTGCCTGCCAAGGTTTACATGAAGCAATGGCTTGATTTGGCAGAACTTCCCTTGCATGTTGTTTTTCAGGGAATATTCAGAAAGGATGGTGGGCAGAGTAGGGGAAAAGGGGCCAAATCAATAAGCTTCTGAGATAGGAAGCCTGCAATGCACTAAGATGTCAACTCTGATAGAGTTTTTTAAATAAAGATTGCAGGATTTTTTTTTAACTATCTTGACATTATTAGTTATTCCAAATTGAAACCTGAATTATCAAAACTGCTTCTGCTCTTGTATTTCTGTCCTGATAAAAAGTAGACCCACCACCCACCAGTCTGAAACCTGGGGGCATCTTGGACTCCACCCTTTTCCTCAAACCCTACATCCAACTGGCCACCAGATATCTATTCCGTCAGTATAGCTTCATCAATGAAAAACGCAGTCATCCCTTGTCTTAACTACAGAATAACCCCACACTGTTTTGATGTCTTCCCTTAACTCATCCTCAAAGTTACTACCAACTTTCTATGATGTGCATTTGATCACGTTGTTCCATGTGCTCAGACTCCCTCACTGGTTACCGTTCTCTAAAGCCCAAACACTTAGTATGACTTACAGGGGCCTTCCTTTCTCTTCTCTTGCCTCTGAACACATCAGAGTGCTTAGCATGCTCTGAATGCAGCATGAGCTTCCAGCTGTGGCCTCTACAGAGAGAATTCCTTCTGCAAGGATGCTCCTTCATCCTGTCTCTGCGCTGTGCAGTCTTCCTTATCCTGAAGTTGTGGCTCCTTGAGGGTGTCTTTCCTGACCCACTCAGAGCATCCCATCCTCGTCTGGGCTCACCTAGTTTTGCAAATATCTTTGTATTATCCCTTCTCACTACACACAGCAGTGGTTTAAATATCATCTCTCTAGACTTAAACTCTTTGAGGGTAGAAATTATAATGGCCCTACTTGTATCCCAAAGACCTAGCACAAGACCTGGCAAAAGATGAGTTATCAATAAAAAGTATTTGAATAAATGAGTGAATCAATCAAATGTGCTCCTTTAGAGTCATGCTTCAGTAGAGGAAAAGAAGCCATGTTGAAGCCCCCGACAATTCTGACAAGGATGGCCCTGAATCAGACACTAGGAGATTTTTGCCTTCAAAATCAGTGATCAATCTTACTCCACATTATCGTCTCTTTAATAAAGAGAAGAACATAATCCAGCCTTGAGAATGTGCGTCGCTCTGACTTGGGTTAAAGACAACGTGAGATATCTTAGGACTATGTCAAATGTTGATGTGGACGGTACTGATGAGTGCATGCCAAAATGAAACAAGGCTATTTCTTATCTTCCTGGAATGACCATCTGGATTCAAATGTTAATGTTCAATCCAATTTGTTGCTAAGGCAACCAAGTTACAGGCCATTTTCAATTTACAAAAGATGATATTGCCAAAGTGATTTTATAAGTCAGATATTTGAAAAACACACTACATTTTTTGGAGTGAAAAGTGATGTAAATCGTGGCTAGAACCTGCAGAATTGTATTTAACCCATTTTGTTGCAGTTCTTGTGCAAGATGAGTCAGTAAATATATCCCGTGTCTCCCAGATCACAGCAACAGTCTCAAAGCAATTGGCTGCACACCGAAGAGCTAGGGGAAAAGCAGCCTCTCTCCAATATTCCCCAAAACTAGTCTGAGCCCTCAGGATATTCTGCGTTTAGTTCAGAGATTCCAAAACCTGGTTAAGCATCTGGATTACCTGGAAAAGATTTCTTAAAAGATTCATTGGTTCAACTTCAGACCCATCCTATTAAAATCAGAATCCTTCATGGGCTCCAGGATTATATGCGTATTTTTTAAGCCCCCAGGTGATCCTGGTGCAATTTGTGAACTGCTATCCAGACTTCTTGAATAGTGCTGCCATTTTCTTCCTCTGCATTGGCACTGGGGGTGGCTTCTCATTATCACTGCCCAAGGTCAAAGCTGTACTTATGTGGGTGATGACCTCTGAGGGTATCTTAGTTCCTACTGCCCAAGGATGGTCTTGGATGTCCTTGAAAGGACTGACATTAAATGAATCATGATGTCTTGACAAGCACTGCTGAGGCTCACAGGGGCAGGCTCTTCCATCCTTGCTAAAGTAGGATGACTGCTAGACTGAACACTGAGACTGATGATGCTACAAGTATGAGCAACATTATCAGTATTGTGGGAATCCATTTAAAAATAACTAAAATAACTCTTTTTATCCCCTATCTTTCATATCCTAGGACTCAGGCATGAGTCTCTGGGAGCGATCTGAATGTATCATACTCAGGATAACTCCTTCTCAGACACTAATCCATGATCATAGGATATTACATCATTGCTGTGACTATCTTTGCTCTTATAATAAGCTACAATGATGAGTCCACTGTGCCTTTGTGCATAACAAGACCCTGGTGAACCCACCTCACCAGTCCCCAGAAAATCCAATACAACTAAATCCAAAGATAAAGCTAATATGGGTTTAAGAGAGAATTCTGAAAGAAAGAGTTTGGGGAAAATTGAATAATTTGTTATAGTTCTTCTGTTAGATTTCTTAGAGTGTTATCATAATGGTTCCCAATAGGCACACTTCCCTGTGCCTACGCCCCTTTGTAATGTGGCACTGCCACTATTCCAAGCAAGAGGTGGGATCTAGTTTCTCCACCCTCTTAATGCTGTGCTGACTTTGTGAACTGCTTTGACCAATAGAATGTGGCAGAAGTGATGAGGTGCAAGGCTGGAAGCCAGGTCTTCAAAGGCCTTGACTTGAAATGTCTGTTCTTGCCCTCTTGGCCCCTGAGGGCACCATCTGTGAAGAAGCCCAGTCTGGTCTTCTGGAAAATGATAAATCAAATGATAAACAAAGTGTTCTAACCAATAGTCAGCACTAACTGCCAGATATGTGAGTGAGGCCATCTTGGAACCTCCAACCCCAGCTGAGCCTTCAGATGCTGCCACGTGAGTGATCCCAAGCAAGTCCAGCAGAAGAATAGTCCAGATTGCTAACTCACAGGATCATGACAAATAATAAATCATTGCTGCTTTAAACCACTAAACGTTGGGGTACCAATAGATATGTGATTTGGCATTATGTTTTTATATAAGAAATTCATAAATGTAAAATTGAAAATTATCAAATACAATCTTTCCGTGCAAAGGTAATTATTATTAAAATTTCCATCCTTACGGAATTTTAATACACAATGTGTTTTTGTTTTTGTTGGTGCACAGTTGGAATTCCACTGTACGTGCTATTTTGTAACTTGCATTTTTCAAGTAATAATACACTCATCATTTTCATATCTCATAAATAATCTTTTACGTCATTTTAATGACTCTGTAATACTCCATTGTTAAGATATGCATAATTTATTTAACCAGCTCTCGTTACTGGATATTTTTTCACTGTTATAATTATTCTCCAATGAAAATCTTTGCTCATAAATCTTTGCACACATAAATGATCATTTTGTTAGCACATTACATGTATTATTGTTTAATTCTTCTTGCCAATATAATAAAAAAGGAAGACTATCTCACTATTTTAATTTTCTTCCATTTTACTAGCCAGGAGGTTAATCAGATTTATGTATGTCTGTTGACTGTTTCTATTTATCTATTGTTTTATTAAGGAATGGCTCTTTAATGTGTGCAAACACATTTTCTTTTTATAATTTGTTGTGGGACACACAACCCCCCCACACACCTAGAGGCAATGTACCACAGAACAAGGGCCTTCACAGTAGATAAAACTGGATCCTGCTACTTTGTTACTTTCCAGTTATTTAACACAGAGTAAGTTAACTACATTTTCCAAACCTCAGTTTTTTCCTGTATAAGATGTAGATACTAGTGATTTTGATGAGGTGTGAAAGTACTCAATAAAATGTCTGGTACAAAGTGTTCAATCAATATTGCCTTTCATATATATTTGTTTTACAAAACCAGGACCATATATATGTAATTTTTTACAATCAGTTTTGTGTTTGAATTAACAATATATTTTCATTCATTCAACAAATATTTACTTACACTCTGTGGGTCCAGTATTGTCCTAGGCACTAAAATAGCAGTGGAAAAACAAAATTCCTGCTGTTGTGGAGCTTACACTCTAGTGGAGAAAGACACATAATCAACAAGCAATTAAATGCATAATATGCTAAATGATGATAAAGTTATAGAAAAAAAGTAAAGCAGGTGAAGAGGATAGGGTGTACCAGGAGTTTGTGTGGGAGGAACTTGTTGTTTTAAATGTGGCGGTGAAGGAAGGTCTGGCTTCAAAGTTGGCATCAGAGCAGAGACCTGATGGAAGGAAAATGTCTGTCTGGAGGATAGACTGTTCCAGGCAGAGTAACAGCAAGTGCAAAGAATCTTATGCGGAGCATGGCTGGTATGTCCCAAGAATAGTAAGACCAGTACGGTTGAAACAAGTGAGTTAAGGAAAGAGTGGAAGGAAAGATCTGACTTTTGTCAAAAAGACTGCTTTGTGTACTTTGCTGACAACTGACTGAAGGATAACAAGAGTAGAGGTAAGAACACTGATGAGGAGGCAATGCAATAATACAGGTGGAAGATGATGGCATCTTAGACCAAGGTAGGACGAAGTGGTGAGAAGTGGTAGGTCTATTTTGAAGGTAAAGCCAGTAGAATTTGATAACAAATTAGATTTGAGATGTGAGAGAAAGAAAGGAATCGAAAATGACTCCAGGTATTTTGGGCTGAGTAAGTAGAAGGATGGAAGTGCTATTAACTGAGATGGAAAGACAGTAGAAGGAGCAGGTTTCAGGGAGAAGATTAGCTTTAGAATTAGGATATGTTAAGTTTCAGATCCATGTTAGATATTTTGGGTAAAATGTCAAGTAGACAGTTGGATATGCCAGTCTGAAGTTCAGGGAAGAAGTCCAGGATGGAAATGTGAGTTGGGGAGTCAGCCTATAGATGGAATTCACAGCTGTGAAACTAGAGGAGATCGTAGGGTATTCGTGTAGATATGATAGAGAGATATTAGGACTGAGCTTCAGGACAATTGGATTTGGGAGGTGGGGAATTTGAGGCAGAATAATCAAATGAATTGAGAAGGACTGGCCAGTGAAGTAAGAGATCCAAGAGACATCAGGGTCCAGGAAGTTGAGTGACAAAAGTATTTCCAGGAGAGAGTGACAACATGTATGAAATGTTGTTGATAGCTCTGTAAAATAAGGACTGAGAATTGACCGTTAGATTCAGCGACGTGGAGGTCATTGGTGACTTAATATGAGAGCAGTTTTTACAGAATGGTGGGTACTGAAACCTGATTACAGGGGGACCCCAGGAGAATAGGAATGAGTTAGAATGAGTACAGAGCGGGACAGAGACATGAGAATGTAGCTGAAGGTGCTCTCTGGTCAAAAGGGGAGAGTTCTATATATTTTAAGAAATGGGAGAAATATTAGAGCTAATAGGCATGATCCATTGGAAAGGGAAAAATTAATCCTGAAGAGGTGGACACTGCTTTTGGAATGTCTTTTGGCAAGTGAGAGGGCGTGGGATTTCACACACTTGTGGAGTTGGCCTTAGAGGCGGCATAGACTGTTCCTCCAATTAGAAGGGGAGGCAGAGTGTGTGGAGATGAGGCAGTTAAGTTGACATATGACATGGTTAGAGCTATGGAGTTTCCTAAGTGAAATAGGAAGCAGGGTTAATAGCTAAGAATGAGGAATGAGTGGAGATGTTGGAGGTTTGAAGAGAATCTATAAAGTAGAAAGTGGTTTGGGAATCTAAGAAAGTGACTAGAATAGGGAAATGTCAGAGGATCGCCAGGAGGTACTAAGGGGTCACTTAACATGAGTGGACAGGAGTTATAATGAGACCAATGAGCATGGTTCAGGGTTTTTCTCACAGTTCTTCAGCAGACTCAGAGTAGGTGGGAAATTGGACTTTATCAGGGTTAACGTTTCGACAGTGACTTTAATGAAGGAAGAGGGGACAAGACCATTATGAGCATTTTCCACTATCAATAAATTTATATCATAATTCGAATGATTTCAGATGATTCTATAAAACAGGGTTAACCTATTTAGCCAATCTCCCAATTTTGGACATATGGTTTTTCTAGTTGCTCATGAACACAAATAATGGTTCAATGAATTCCACTTCAAATCAACCTTTGCTCTTATTTTCAATTCTCTGTTTTGAAAATAGTATTGCTAAACAAACAGGATAATAATCAGGATAATTTCAGCTACAAGTAACAGAAAAGTCAACTCAAAATGGCTTAAAAATATGGGAAAGGTATTATATTATATAAAGACAATCTTTGATATACTAAGCCTTGGAATTGCTTAATTGATCATTTTAAAGACATCATCACATCCCAGAGTTTTCTGCTCTGTCAACTCCAGTGTGCCAGCTTTGTCCCTCAGGCTGTCCTCGTAGTCAGAAAATAGCCACCATGAGCTCACACGTCACATGTGGACATGGCAATATCCCTTCTAATGAGTCCCTTTTTGTAAGTGACCAAATGTTCTCAGGGGCTCAAAGTGAGCTTCTCCTCACATCTCATTGGCCAGAACTTGGTCACATACTCACAGACAAACCAATCACCAGTGAAGGAAATAGAATTATCAATATTGGCTGAGATTATTCAGTGTTTATCCCTGACATGGGCATAGGATCCCCTTTGGTGAGTTCCCGGCCTTATGGAGAAGGGCAGATACCCAACCAAACTGGTCTTTGCCAGAATGGAAGAAGAGAGAGGAGAGAGGGAGATGGATATTACATAGACAAGTGTGTCTTCTTCCAAGGAGATACACATCTTTATGATTTTCTAAGGCATATTATAAAATTTCCTACCAGCCTTGTACCTATTTTTCTGTTCTCATTCCAACTCTGAGTAGTTTAATTTTTTTAAACGACTTATAACATCTTCATAGACGTGGTGCTCTTTTTACCCCCCCGCTTATTCATTTGGGAGCAGCCTTGCCCTACTGGGCGCCCTGCAGGTTGCATTCACAGCTCTGGTCTTCCCTGACTCTTCCAGGGGCACTCTGTTGATATCTACTTTCCTTTACTTACGTGGCACGTGGGAATACAGTCAGTTCTGATATAATATGACTTACACATTCCTAAGAATCACCATGTTATGCAAAACTGCAGAATAAAACCCAGAGGGATTACAGGTAAATTGGAGTTAGTGACACCACACTCAAAAACTTTATCAGTAACCAAAAAATATCAAAAAACGTAAGAAGCTAGTAAAAATGGTGGCAGAGTTTTACACATGGTAAACAGTTATGAAGTACACAAATACTACCATATATGTGGTACTTTACCTTGAAAAAGACTTGAAGTTTGCATGTGGAAGAGGGTGTCAGGTTGACGCCTGTAAGTTACTATGAAGTGGTGGAGAGAAGGTTGTCTAAAATCAGAGGCAAGGTTGGAACACCGGGTGTGGCTGATAACATGCAGTGGACTGAGGGAGCAGGAAGATGTTTGAGGCACATGTTATTTTGGGGTGTTCCTACATGATTCGGTTCACGCGGGCGCAGTTTTCTGCATCACCTAGTGTTTCTCTTGTACAAAAGTACACATAATCAAACGCTTGTGTTATGTTCAAATTATTCCCAAATATACAAGTCTGCATTTTCAAAACAAGTGTTAGAACTGACTGTGCTGTTTGCCCTCCATGTTCCTTTCAATCCTATTCCATCTGCATCCTGCCTCATGAAAATTCTTCAAAGTTCTTGCAAATTGATGCTACCCCTCCAAGGCTTTTTCCTAGTATTATACTGTGAAGCCCTGAGCCTCTGGGGATATTATGCTGCAATCTTTTCTAGAAACCAAACCCAGTTCTGTCTGACTCTGTAGCCCCTTGCTTTTTCCTATGCCAAGCCAAGTGAACTGTGGGTCGCCAGAAAATGGCAGTCCTTTTTTGCTAAAGGTAAATATGTGGGTTAAGGTAAAAATAAAATGATGTGGATTTTTTTTAAAAAAGCATCAGAAGAAAGATTAGTAAGGTAAACACCTTCCACCAGAAGAAAATGTCAACCTCTATTTTCTTATCAAATTTTTTTTTTCCTTTTTCTTGATATATTCTAACAGCCTCTTACTTCTCACATCTTTAGTTGGCTCACAGTTAGAACATTTCATGCAAGGTCTGAGAAAAGGGAGGGGAAGGAATGTTTGTCTGTGTTAGAACTGAATGAGTTTAAGTAATATTGTCTCCATTGGGATTAGCTGAAATGTGAAGCAAGACATAAGGGAACATGTAAAGCCTGTTGGGAACAAATTAACTATGAGAGTGGAGAAGCGGCTAAGAGTGGGATAGAACCACTTGAGAGCTACTGGGAAGCTAGGGAGGGCATGGGGCAGGTGGGCAGAGAAGAACATGGTGTGGTGGTGAGGGCAGTGGGCCCCACTATGGCCACCTCCCATCATGGCAAGAAGAGAAATAACCCAGTGGAGCCCTTGGCAATCTGTTGTTGACACATGCAGAATATCAGACAATTAGAAGCTCTTCTTTTGGGGAGAGTGTATACTGCATCATCAGCGATTAACTTGCCTATGCTCAGCATCTTAGAGAAAAAGAAATCCAGTGACATGTAATTGTGTGGCAGGGCATTTATCTGTTTTCAACATGTATGACTTGCTCAGTGAAATCCAGGGGCAAGATGTATCAGGTTTCGTCTTCACCTTTACTGAATCAAAGGAAACACCTCAACTTCTACCAGTGTGGCTGGCAGCTCATCCAAGTCCATTCATCATTGCATTCCCCCCGCCCATCCTTTAGGATCTTAAAAGAACCACAGGCTGACCTGCTTACTACAGGAAGGTCCAATAAGAGCATCTGGTCTTCGGTCCCTCTGGACTGCCTCTCAGATCTGGCTTGTCCAGGTCCAAGGTGCCCTGGGGCTTTTGCTGATGGTGCCCACTCCCACCTCACCAAGCTCGGCGATTGGGATATTGACCAGGGCTCTAATTCCTGAGGCTGCAGAGCTTGGTGCTCAAAATGTCTCCATCCTAACATTTGGGGATCCTATCTGTGTCTTTGCAACTCAAATAATCCTGCTGCAGTCTTTTAGGCTTCTACAATTGTGTTTAGGGTCAAGCCACACCCTCTCCTCTTCCTGCTGCAGTAGAAAAATCTCCTCCCTCTCTGTGAGGTGTAGTTAGGGGCTATTAAATAGAAACTTCATTCCTCCTTAGGTTGAGGGAGCTCAGAACTCACACTTTAAAAGGACAATTGCTTTTAATTCTTATTTTAAAGAGTTCATAGTAACCCCTTTCTATTTTCCCTCAAAAAAAGCCAAATACCTCTTAATTTACTCATAAGACACCCCATTACATATTAGTCAATTTATTTCTAATTGTAACCCTTAAAAGTGGGTATTATTCTTACTTTAAAAGCAATGGAAAGTGCTAACTAATTTGCTGAGGGCCAATTATAATTCAGGAGTAAATCTGAATAAGTTTTCAAACTTAGGCCTGACTCCATAACACCGTTTCTTACTCCTACATGGCAACCTCTTGGTCAGTACTTGAGACAGACCCTATTCTTTGGTTAAATTTTTTTCCCCATGTGAAACAGCAAGATCTGTTATCTTACAGAGCTTACGAGGTTCAGAAATCTGAGAGCCACTGATCTGAGTGGTTCTGGCTCAAGGTCTCATGAGGTTGCAGTCCAGATGTGAGCTGGAGTTGCATTATCTGAAGGCTTGACTGGGGCTGGAAGATCTGTTTCCAAGGAAATGCACTCACACAGCTGTTAGCAGGAGGCCTCAGTTTCTCATAACATGGGCCTTTTTTCACAACATGGCAGGTGGGTTCCACCCAAGTGAGTGAAGCAAGAAAGTGAGGGCGAAATCACAACGTATTTTGTGACCTAGCCTCGAGGTGACAGGGGACTACACAACAGTGTGAATAGCAGGGGCTAGGGATCACTGGGGGCCAACTTGGAAGCTGGCTACCACAGGGCATTTACTTTAATTAATTTTGGTACCATTTGTATCTGCAGCACCAGGGTGAAAAATGCTTCCTGGTTTATACTTTTAATTAAGTAATCATTTAATCAATCCATTTATATTTTTCATTAATTTTTCCAATGGAAGTAGTGGAGATGTGGATAATCTCAGAGGCGCAACCCACCAATTAATCACATTCCATCTTTCATTATGCTTTGGTTCATTCATCAACTCTATTGATCACCTACCATGTGCGAGGCACTGTAGCCACCGCCTGGATACAATGAGGAGAAAAACAAATGCTATCACCACCCTCCTAGAGTTGTCAGTTGAGTAGGGGAGAAAGTTATTAGACGAATAATTACACAAATTGATATATCACTGCAAAATGTGATGAGCAGTATGAAATAGGAATTTAAGTTGCTATGAAAACATATATCACGGGATCTAATTTAATTTGAAAATCAGGGAAGGCCCTATAGCAGGGTTTCTCAACCTTGGAAATATTGACATTTTGGACTGGATAATTCTTTGTTGTGAGGGTTGTCCTGTGCATCGTAGGATGTTAGCAGCATCCATGGCTTCTATTTACTAGATGTCGTCCACTCCTGCCTAAGCCATGACAACCAGAAATATCTCCATGTATTTCTGAATGTTGCCAGTTAAAAACCACTGCCCTAGAGGAAGCTTTCAAATGGAAGGTATTGGGGGAAGGGGCATTTCAGGAGGAGGAAAGAGTATGTTAGTGAGATTTTTTTGTGGACAGTTATTTCCAAATAATAAAATAAAACCAAACCAAACCAAAATACCCTGGTTACCTAATTCTAATTCTCAAATTTAAATTCAGATCAGATTCTGTCCTGTATAACTTGTTGATGTCCCTTTAAACAGAAATCCACACTCTGTAGCCAGTCTGCTTGTGCTGAATAAGGTGTCTCCGTATAATTGCCAAGGAAAAAACAGGTCTGGCCTGAAGCTCTCTTCCAAAACATATTTTAACTTATTGAATCTCTGGGCTGACTAAAGTTGTTTGGCCTTCAGTCTGCTGGTTTATATCACTGCCCGAAGCAGGGTATTATCACTCAGAAATACATGGCTCACTTTTATTGGAAAGATATTTATAGGTACTGCTTATACTCTATATGAATATGTTTAATGTGGAAAGAGTATATAACCAGGCTAGGTGTAAAGTCAGATTATTTCCACCAAGACTTGTCTTCTTTCAATTTTGAACAGGCAAGAATTAGCTTATGTGCTTTGAATCCTGAAATCTCGAGTGAAAAAGGAACTTAGAGGATCTTATTGGAAACGCATGGCTTTTGGAAGGCAGATACTTCTGGGTCAAATTTGGCTTCAGTTCTCTGATCTTGGGCATGTAAGATAGTTTCAATTTCCTCATATGTAATGAAGATAATAATTTTTACCTCGCAGAGTTGTTATGAAGAAATGTCTAGCATTCAATATATGTCCAATAAATGAGACGTCCCTCTTTCCTTTAGATTATCCAGTTCAACTCCTCTCCCCAAGAGACAGTTCCCTAGAAATCTGGGAGCTACCCTATCCTTGGCTCTTCCCTCACCCTCTCCATTCAGAGGATCATCTAGTTCCTCGTTTTTTCCTCCATGTTTTAGTTGGGCCACCATAATTTCTCTTTCTGGACTCTTGCAGTGGTTTTCCAATTATGTTACCCCCTAATTATTAACTTTTATTAGGCCCACAAGCTCCAAAATGGGATTCGTTCAGGATCCAAAATGGGATTCTAGCTCACCTCTCCATCTCTCTTAGGCCCTGCCTCTTATCCTGTGCTCTAGCAATGCCAGACTTCTGACAGAGTCCTACATGCTGTTTCATAGCCTTGTGCTATTTTAGATGTTGTTTTCTTGGATGGAGATTCATCTCTCCCCCACCCTTGTCTACCCATCAGAGTCCTACTGATTCATCCTCAAGGATTAACTCCCCCACCAGAGAATCTTATGACTTCCCACGTGCCTCGTCCCCACTCCATCACCTCTTTGTTTTGACACAACCTTGTGCACATTTCTACTCTGATGGGTGTCATACCTCATTGACTTAAGTATTTGTTTATGGGTCTGTCTTCTCCACTGGACAGTGAATTACTAGAAGGCAAGAACCACATCTTATTAATCTTTGTGTTCTCAGCTATTATCACTGACCCTGTACTGGTCCATGTTCCATAAACATTTGATGAATGAATCCACGTTTATCCTGAATCCCCACAGTGATAGGAACTCACAACATTGCAAGGCAGAGACTGATTCTGACCATGTGCCCCATGTCAAACTCAGATGCATAAATCTTCCATCTTTATTGTCATATCTACCTCTCTACCCCTCCACCCACTGATCCTACTTAGAAAGAATATGTATAATCCCTCAACATGGCTGCCATGTGATTACTAGAATGCAACCAACGTCATGAAGCAACAAAATATTCTCTTCTTGGAAAATTCTTCTCATTATTCTAGTGTGACATGATATCCAGGTCCTTCACCACCTCATCTTCGTGATCAGGATCTGTCATGGGTCACCAGCACCATGTCTAGAACTAAATCCAAGATGCTTGATGGAATCTGACAGCATGGAGGACAAACCTAAACATGATATTGTAGTAAAATGAGGATAAAATAAAATGTGCTTGCATTTATTCCTATATTTTTCTATGATAGAAATAATAGTAGCTAACATTATTGAGTTCTTACCACACACCAAAGACTGCGGGAGCAAAGGCCTGAGACTGATTATTGTGTCTATAGTTCCTGAACTCAACTGTTTAACCATCCCCTTGTCCTCCCAGATACGTCAGAAGCTCCCTAGCAAGGCATTGCTTCAAGGTTATCAGCCAGGATAATCCAAATAAAAGGGTTGGTTTTTATCCATCTCTGCTTAGGTGCATCCTTCTGCCCACCTGGCAAAAAGAAAACTGCATTGACCCATGGTGCTCACACTCACCCAAGTCACAGATTATATTGACGAGACAAGGCACCAAGGAAGCCAGATGTCCAGCCTCTAAAGTCACCATTGAATGCATCATTCAAGGGTCATTCAGATTGGAGACCCCATATTCCATTTCTCCATTGGGCTCCTTGGTTTTCAGAATGGCTCCAGTTTCAGATGTCCTGTGCTCTGTCCAAATTGCTAGTATTTTAAATCACCCAAATTTATTTAATTATACTTACAATCACTCACATGTATGGAGCACATTTTAAATACCAGGAATTGCATTTAACTCTTCACCTTGCCTATGCCTTCCAGCTACCCTGCAAGCACATACATTTTTCAGTTGAGGAAACTGAGGTTCAGAGAGCTTAGCTGACTTGGCCCAAAATACAGGGCTGCTATTTAGCAGGAGAGTTGGGATTTGAACCCGGACATGACTCCAGTGCTCAGACTCCTAAACTTCACACCATTCCGCCACCGGAATCAGTTTGTTCTCGTACTAAAGGGAGAGGTGGGGATCCCATGAGCAATATGCAGCTGGAAACCTGGACCAAGGAAAACCTACAGGAACATCTGTGGGTGAGACCGTTTGTGCACAGCATGCATGAATGGGGACAAGACAACTGGAGTAACAGTTATTCTCCTTTAGGATTTCATCTGGGTGCCATGCCAGCACCCTCGGCTCCTCTTATACCCATCATCATACCCCAATTGTCCCTTTACCCTACCTGCTCTTTTTCTGTATAATTGATTCTATTATGTGTAGGCATTCTTTTGTTCTGCCTTAGCCCTCATTTGCAACCTCTTTCTAAGCTCTAGAAGCATCAGTTTATCCAAGCATTTTGTCCTCTCTCCTTTGCCCTAACATATTCAAATCCTGCCTCTCTTCTTTTCCAGGACATACCTGGCACCGCCCTCCATGACATGCTCCACCTGGCCCAGGCAATCTGTCCTTCTGAAATCTGTTTCTTATATCCCAGTTCCAAGATTGCTCCATCATGTCCACGAAGACCCATGAGAGATATTGCCAAATGTACAAGGATCCAGAAGTAGTCTGCTAGTGGTGTACCCAGGCAGGAGGCAGTGTGGATTTCTGGAGTCAGAAACATATAGATGCTTTAGAACAAGCTCTAGTCCAAGGGAACAGAAGAGGCATTTCTCCTAGTCAGAAAATCTCCCTGAACCCCAGCCCCCCAGCAAAGGCCAGCTCAGGCCCAGAGTCCATGAAAATTTCAATTGTATCAAAGTCTCCTCTATGATGCCATTTTATGTGCTATTAAACAGAACAATGCAGCTCGCCACTAAAATCATCTGCAATAGCAGCCCATTAACAGCTTTCCTTAATATGGAACTTTCTAATTAATGTAAATGGGGTGCAGAGCTTGGAAAGCCAAGTTGATTCTAATGTTCAGAAAGTAGGTAAAATAGGAAAAGGTCTTATTTTTCATTAGCAATCTATTAGGAAGTCTAATGAAATCTTTATGTCTTGGATATAGTACCAAAAAAGTTACAATTGCTTTGTTTCCTGCCTCATTTCTCTGCCACCTTTCTCTATAAATATTGCTATGCTACACATTAGATTTAAGAAAATAGAATTTTGCATGGATTTTGTGTCTGAGTACTCTCAGGTTCTCAGAGTGTTGGAGATGGGAGAGAGCACAGTAGATTAAACTTAGTTTCCAGCTATCTAAGTTGGAAACTGAGCCCCAAAGAGAGTTGAAGACTAATGTGGTCATTTACTTCCTTCTCCCTCCCTCCCTTTTTGTTTCTTCCTTCCTTCCTCCTTCCCTCCCTCCTTCTTTTCCTCCACCCCCTCCCTTCTTCTCACTCTCCTGAAATATTTATTGAGCACTCTATCAGTTAGGTTAGGCTAGGTTACACTGCAATAACAAACAAACCCCACATCTCAAAAGTTTAAACATCAAACATCCAAAGTTTCTTTCATCCATACTATAGGTTGGAACACCAAAAGTTATCTCCCACCTGCACTGCATGTCCACTGTGAGTCAACAGGGAAGCAGAATCACTCAGGGACCCAGGCTGATGGAGCAGTCGCCATGCTGAACACTGCCAGTCATCATGCCAGAAGGAAAAGAGAAAGTGGCGAATTGGGCTCTGGCTCTTAAAGCATCTGCCTGGAGATAACAGGTCACTCTTGCTTACATTTTATTGCCCAAAGTAAGTCATTTGGCCATGCCTAACTTCAAAGGGATTGTGGATGTGTTATCCTACAATGAATCCCAAAGGCCCCTCCCATGAGCCAACCAATGTGATAATCCAAATATCAAAATGAGTGAGAGACAGATACTGCTTTCACGGAGCTCAGAGTCCAGGGAGAACCAGAAAACAAACTCAAGACTGAGCATGGTGAGTGGGAGTGAGGCTATACCAAGAGCTCTAGGGCCAAGTGGGCTCATTCTCTCCCCACTTTGCCAACCTTCTCCTGGGGCGTTGCTGCAGCTTGTGGTGTACAAACTTCCTCTTTCCTATTTGGGTCCAGTGCCCAGGAGGGAAACTCATGATCTGATTCAGTTCCCAGGTATCTGTTTTCAGTTTCACAGACCCTCAGTCCAGGGGCTTATGAGAAGAGGAACTGTCTGAGAACAACCAGCCCAGATAGATCCGAGGCTCAGGAAAGTGAGGAGTCCGAGGAGGGATGGCCCAGGTTCCACGGCAGCATGGTGGGTGTGGGTTAAACCTGATCTCTTCGTAGCCTAGTGGTCAGTGCCTGTTGCATCTTGCGCCAGGAAGTCAGTCATTTCAGAGGACAGGACTCTATCACCTGGAGGAGGTGGCAGAGTGATTTAGAGTGGGGATCCAGATGGCACAGGGAGCTGGAGAGTGGGATGGAGAAACTGAGGTGGGAGGCCAACAGAAGGCAACACTGAATTCTAAGATTTTCCTTAATCAGTCTCGGTAGCAGTTCAGCCCAAAACCTGTCTGCCTAAGTGGAACCACCATGCACCTCGACCCTGCAGGCCTTGGGCAGGACTGGCTCTGGAGATCAGGGGAGCAAGGGATTAAATCCTAGGATATAAAGGGAATCATTGGCTTTGGTGGGCGTGCTGTGGATAGCCAAACATTGTACACTTATGTCCCTCTCCAAAAGGCCTTTTTAAAGCCCAGACAGAATGCTCTGGCTGGCTTTGTAATCACGTTCCAATCAGCTTTACAGAATTGCAAAATTGATTATCCTGCTGGTTTCACACAGGCTTTGGAGCGAGGCAAAGGGGTGCCTTAATTCTTTGTTGAGTTCCACACACTGATTCGAGGAGACTTTAACTTTTCCATCCATCCCCAAGAGGAAGGGAGTTCAAATTACCTTGAAATTACAATTTAGGGCCATCAAGCCTTGGCCAGTCTGTTTCATTTTCCCAATCACACAGCCAGGGCCAAGGCTGAGAAAGGAGGTACCTGGCATATTAACTCCTCTTTAGGACCACAAAGAAGAGGTGGAGTGAGATAGCAAGCGCCAGGTGCCCCACGCAGGCTCAGGCGGCTCGATGAATGGCAGAACGAGAGGATCTGGGAAGCATGTCTGTGGGCGCGCCAAATTTGTGTTCGCTACTTCTAGGGCTCCCCACAAGATGGTGTGATTGGGGTGTCATTGTCTGTTGAGTTATACCAAAGCACTCCCACGAGTTTTTGGTTGTTTTCGTTTTCTATCTTGATGAAATATATGGGGTTTTTACATTGCTGCAGGGAAATGAAAAGAACTCTGTCATGTGTTTCACCAGCCTGTAATAAAGGCCTGATCTGGGTCTTGAACAATGACCAGGTGTGAATCAATTGGAGAAAAGTGAGAATCCATTACAGAAAGAGGGGACACTATATGCCAAGGCCCAGAGGCACTTTACTAGAATAAGAGTGAGGGAGCATGGTAGACATGAGACCGGGGGTTCTGATACACTAAAGAGATTAGCGTCTAGAGGCAGAGGCAAAGGGAGGCATGTTAAAAATGAAATACGAGATTCCAAGTGAAAAAACGGAGGTGTAGATGGCACAGCAGAAGCACAAAGAGTGGAATGGTCACCTTGGAGTCTTGCTAGAGCAAGTGGACTTAATGTGGCATCTGTCAACTCATGTCTGGAACTGACAAGGAATTTCTTTTTCCTCTAAATTACCTACATAATTATTAAGTGATGACAGTCCTACTAAAATGACTGGTAAGGAGTGAGTGCTTATTACATATTAGGACTATTCTAAGAGTTTTGCATGAGTTATCTTATTTAATCTTTCCACAATCCTAAGAGGTGAATACCATTAGTATCCTCATTATACAAATGAGGAAACTGAGCCTCAAGGAGTTAAGCAATTTGCAGAAGGTCACAGAGCCAGAAAGTGATGGGATTGAGATTCAAATGTAGACAGTCTGAATCCAGAGCCCGTATCTTAATCACTGTACTGTGATGCCTCCTGTGATCTTAAGAAACAGAGCTCATCCGTTCCTTCCTTCACTCAACAGATACTCGCTGAGTATAGATACATGACAGACTTGGTGCTAAGTGTCGGGAAGACACAGTTGAACAAGATGGCAAGTTGCATCCTCGCGTGTAGCATACCGTCTAGTGGGGAGACAGAAAATCAGTGAACAATTCATGAAAAAGAGAATATCAGGTTGCAAAGAAAAAGTAAAATAGAACTTCAGGAGAGAAAATGCCAGAGCTTGAAAGGATCTTCAATGCCAGATGAAGGAACTGAAGCCAAGAAAAGGCGAGTCATCTGCTCAGAGTCGTACAGTAAATTGGCATCAGGACTGAGAAAAGAATCCAAGACTCCTAATATATTCAGTAGCTCTTTATCTGGTGCCTACTCTGTGCCTCCCTCTGTTCTAGGCACCAGAACAGCCACAGTCCCTCCCCTCATGGATCTTACATTCTTTCCCTGATGCTCTGCTGCCTAGGTACCTGAAGCTTTGCAATACACACTTTATTTCATCAGTTGTCAGTTCTACTAAAAAATGTCCTCCACCTTTGTTCCTCCTGTGCTCAACTCTTTACAGAAAAATATAAACAAGAGTATTTCCTTCTTTGCATAAGCAGATTTCCCTGCCGTGAGCAGAATATTGGGGGAAATAAAGATACAGGGCTTATGCCTTCCTCCAACTTCCCAAACAGGGAAAATCTTAACAATTGTATAAAATAAGGTGATTTCTACCCTGCCACACCATTCCCTTGAAACAATCAACAAGTACAGAGTTGATTACCTTTTTTTGCATGGGAGAACAGAAAAAAGGGAAACCCCAGAAGAATAAAAGGACGTTGGCTAATACTTAAAGATTTCTCCTCATGTGCATAATGACTTTTCTTCGCTTCTCTTCTGTTCAGCCAAGGTAAGGGGGAGTGGGCTAACTGGCTGAGCCTGCAGCTTCTCAAATATCCTGCTGAGATCCCACTGCACTGAGTCTCCATGGGGCAGGCTGCCAAGGCAGGAGAAAGGAATTCCTCTAGATATAATTCCTGCTCTCATAGAGCAGCAGGGCACTGCAGACCTAGCGAAGGAGAGTCTATTTCAGCAGCCTTCTTTGGCTGTAGAATAATTCAGAGCCTGTCTCTAAGAGCCTGGCCCCTTCCCCTACACTCTAACCTGTCCTTTGTATATACTAACTCATTTAATCTTCACAACCACCTACAAGATGGGTGTCATTATACAGACAAAGAAAGTGAGGCACAAAAAAATCAAACAACTTTCCCAAGTGGAAGGCTTGCTGTTAAGTTCAGGCAGTTTGGCTCCGGAGTCAGGATCCTTAAGCAGTGAGATATTCTACATCTGCCACTCCTTCTAGTCTGCCCCCACCTCTTCTGCTCACAGTATCAGCGGGACCCCTCGTACTACTTCTGCCCTATCAGCTATGATGATACTATTTTTACTGCTGCTACTCAACAGATGCTGCTGCAGGATTTGTAACAGCATCACCGCTGGTTCTGCCTGTATTGTTCTTACTGCAAATAATAGCACTGCCGCTACTACTTCTTACTGGCTTCCTCTTTCTCCTCCTGCACGTCTTCCTCTCGCTCCTCCAAAGCTCCCAATATTTATTGCTCTAGGCCTAAATCTTCTGTCATGCCCTCTGCAGGCATTATTTACAGATGGGGAATTGAGGCTCAGAGCTAGGAAATATCTCATGTATAATCACGAGGCTGACAAGTGGTCTGGGTCATTTATTTCAAGTCCAGTATTACTTTCGAATTCATACAGAGAACTGGCAGCTGGGAGCCTATTAGTGTTTAGAATGTCTCTATGCCAAGGGTGGTCCCTGGATCACCTGGAAATGTGTTAGAAATGTGGAATCTCAGGCGCCACCTCAGATCTTCTGAATCAGCGTTTGGTTTGGCTGCTTGTTCAAGCTTGCAAAGCACTGAAAACACCCACGAATCCATTGTGACGTTTAATCCTTATAACCCCTTGAGAAATAGAGCAGATGACTCTGTTCCAGCTTGGGTCAGGCAAGGGGTTCAGAAGCAGGAGCGTGAGCTCACAACGATGAGTGTGAACAACAAGCTAGTACGGCAATGCCCTTTCTGTGGGGGTCAAGATAAAGATGTTGTGAGAGGCGGGGTTCTGAAGGGGGCCATGTGGAGCCAGCCAGACAGGTGACAGAGGTGAATCTGGATGTAGGGCCTTTGTACACGAACTTACGGAAGAAGATTTGTTAACATTGTAAATAACTTGGTGGGCTGTGTGTTGGAGAGTACAATGAGGGACAATAGACCAGCAGCTGCCCATAGAGACTACAGCTTGGGCATCTCTTCCCCTAGGAATAAACCTTTTGAAGGAACACTAAACTTGAATTGATGGTGGGCACCCTGCCTGAGGATTTCTGGCCTTAGCACACACCCTGAGCCCAGGTGTGCCAGGAGCCCACCTGGGCTCACAGACAGATTCCCTTGGCTTCTTACTCCTTGGCATGCAACTCCACACCGTGCCTGACTGTTGTTGCCTGTGAGTGTTTCTGGTGAAGTCTGTTCAAGCACAGGTGAGGACTGTTTACCATGAGTGCCCTTGGAAGCTCTCCCTTCATGGCCTCGTGCACAATGAAATTCAGGGTTTCTCTGAGAAGGAAACACTGTGGTAAAAATGGCATTCCTCCAGGTTATCAAAGGAAGGAGGTAATTGCAAGATGAACTCAAGACAAGCAGCTGACAGCCTTGCTCCCTCTCCTGCTGTGTATCTTCTCTTTACACGGATTCAACCTATCACCACTGTCTTCTTTCCTTAAAACAGAAAATACGATAACGTCACTCTCTGGTTTAATTCCTGAGATGGCTTCCCACTGCTTCTCTCATAAAGCCTGAACCCCCTTATCATGGCTTTCAAGGCCCTTCACTATCTGACCCCAACTCACCACTCAGGCTGTTCCTTCTGTCTGGAATTCTTTGGCCCAATCTGCTCAGAAGCTTCTTACTCCCATTTCATGTCATAAGCAATGCCAATGTCTGCCCAACACCAAAGTCTGGGCTCCTAACCATCATACCTCCTAAAACCTCCCCTTCAGAAGGGGCTAGTGGTAGGGTGAGGGTTCTCAGGGGTGAATGTTAGGGTTAGGTTTGAACTTCTCCCAGAGAGACCACCATGTTGGTGGCCAGGAGCACCCTGGTGTGTCTATTCCAGACAGGCAGCTGGACTGTCTGATGGACAAAATGGAGCAAAAACAAATCTACACAATGGAGCCATTGATCACTGTCACAATGTGCAACCAGCTGTGGCCTGGAGAGCATACATTTTTCAGAGAGGTTCCCCTGGGGAAAGAGAATTCCTTGATCTGAGGCTCTTAAGAGCGTGCTGAGGGTTAGGCAGTGTGAGGGTGGTTCTTTCCTGATGACATTTCGGAGACAGTTTTGCACTGCATCAACTTAAAAATGTCTCTCCTTCTGCTCTTGGAATTAGGATTGCTATTTCTCCCCTGCAGGGTGGCAACGTTTCCATCTTCCACCCGGCAATCTAATATCTTTTCTGCCCTGTTCATCGCAGTTTTCTAGTGAAATTGGGATGCAGTTTTCCCCATCCATTGTGATAGTTTGCTGATGGCAAAATCCAGTCTTTGGGTTCTGGAACTATTTTAATTTGTACAGTTTTCACACTTTTTCTCTAACGAGTTTTTGCAATCTTTACACCCTGGCATGCTGCTTTATTTGTTGCTGCTTTTGTTTGTTTGTTTATTTAATTCCAAGTGCTTGCGTTTTGATGGCATTGTTGAATAGTGGCCTGAGCAGGCACCTCTTTCTTTGTGTCTGACTTTGATAAGTCTGTCCTGTCTCTTTCACCACTAAATATGAAGTTGACTGTTAGTCACTCTCTGAGCCCTCATCCTGAGTTTCTCTATAGCACCGATCACTCCTTTTTTTGTTGTTTATCTGTTTATTTCGTTACCACTTGTCTCCACCCATTGAATGTAACCTCCATGTGGGCAAGGACTTTGTCTCGCTCCCGTTGTGTACCCAGGCATATGGCAGGTACTCATAAATGATTGTGGATATAATACATGATTTTTCTCTCTCATTAAGAAAGGCTTCTTTTTTTTCTGGATTACAAAAACATTGTTTTTCTTCATAAATTGATGTTGAATTTTGGCAAATACATTTGGAAATCTTTTGGGATGAACTTTGACTGATGGATAAGATTAATTACATTAGAAGAATCTTAACTGTAATCATCTTTGAATTTCTGGAATAGATTCTTCTTAGTAGTAGTATATAATTCTTTAGAAATTGACATGCTGATCTGCAGTTTTGGTTTTGATTTTGTTTTGTTACAGTTCTGCTTTCTGCATCAGGCTCTGATGTTATTAACTTCTTGTAAACTTCCAGCCGTGAGATCAGCCCCCAAACCAGCAATGCATGAAGCTGCCCATTTACTCTCAACGCTAGCAAAGCTCTGTATTATCATTTTAAATTCTCTTTACTACTTAGAATAGCAAACCTAGATGCTAATTTAAATTTGCATGTGCTTGATTTCTAATGAGGTTGACTCTCTTCTCTCCCCATTGATGATATGTATCTCTGTGAATTTCCTATTCATGTCATTTGTCATTTTTTCCTATTTGCATGTTTATCCTTTTTGTTGATTTGTAAGAACTTTTTCTATATTAAAGACATTAACTTTCTCTGCCATATATATTTCTCATTTTATTGTTTCCCTTTTAATAACATTGATGGTAGATTTTAACATTTTTAAAACCTGATTTTTAAACTCTATCAGTCTGTTTTGTAAGGTACACTTCCTTCATTTATTTGCATGTTTAAAAAGTCCAGACCAGAGATCAAACAAGCCAGCTTTATTTACTTCTAATTACTTTATGATTTTATTTATTTTTCATTTGACTACTTAAACGGATGAGGTTTCTCCCTATCCACAGTCCACACACAGACTTCTCCTTAAACCTCAGAGTGCACAGACCCCACCTCTGTAAGGTGTATGAGGGAAAATACACTGCTACTGAGAGTGAGATGGATGGCACAGGGCCAGTACAGGGAGGCTGTACGGAGGGAAGCTGCAGGATTTCCCTGGGGCTGGACAGAAGCTGAGTCCTCCCTGGAGTCACCATGTTCTTATTCAGATGTGAGGGACCAGGTGAGGCAATTCAGATTCCCAGGACACAGAACTTAAAGAAGTTCTGGCTCTTGGGTACAGACTTACAAGAACCTTCAATTTTGCTCCCTGGACTGTTGCCCTCCTCCACCCCATGCCCTGGGGGAGAGCATCTCCCCAAACAGGGTCATTGGCTCCTTCCCATGAGCCCTAAGTTACCCCACCGGCCTCAGCTCAGAATTCTCCCGGGTCCTGCATGACTCATGCTGCATGTGGCCTCCTCGCTGTCATCCTTGGCCTGCAGTTCCTTCCATCATGGGTTTCATGAAAGGTAGGGCAGTGCAGTGTGGTGAGCACTAGACCTAGAGTCAAACAGTGTACACATGAGATCTGATCTCTCACTTCCTGGTTGTGACATGTCCGTGGCTTTCTTCTCCTCCCCACACTCTGTAATATGGAGTCACACCTGTTCTGCCCACCACCTCCGTTGTGGTCTGGGTCAAGTCGGGTCTATACTTTGCAAATGGCAAAGCTCTATACATATGTCCATAATTTCTATTATTGCAACTAAAAATTAATATTGACATCAATGGGTTCATTTAATGTTGGAGGCTGCTGCCGCCGGCCAGTATTAACATCAAGGCTGTTAGAAGCATCCACACAGCAGGAAGGACATTTGGGGACGTGACAACCAAAAAGGAATGAATTCTGTTTCCTCTGAGAGTTCCTGTCAATGGCAGGATCCTGTCAGTTTATAGATGAAAATCTAAATATTTAGAAACTCTAAGCCCCTGCCTGAAAATAAGGATTAAAAATGAATATTTATGACCTGATAGTTCTGTAATTCTGTCCTCAAATGCTTCCCTCAGTGACATGTACAAGCCTGTTGTCACCTGCTTTTTGAGGAGCCAGAGCCCAGTCAGGCAGTGTGCCACCAGCTCTGCGACCTAGAAAAAGTCACTCACCATCTCTGAGCCTGTCTCGTCAGCAGTAAATTGAAAGAGTAATACTTATCTCAAAGTGTTCCTCTGCAAATTAAATCATACAGTGGATACTGGGGAGCCTAGCATAGCACCAGGCACACAGTAGGTGCTCAAAAACGTGAGTGACCTCCGTATCTATATGTCCTGCTTTGGCTGCGATCTGTGTCTTTATTTATTTATTTTTTTTAACCAGAATGTGGCTGAAGTCTCAATGTTTTGTTTTTAAAATTTTTTTTTTATTTTGGTAAAATGCACATAACATAAAATTTACCATCCTAACCGTTTTTAAATGTACAATTCAGTGGTTAAATGCATTCATAATTCTGTGCAACTGTCACTGCCATCCATCTCCAGAACTCTTATCATCTGATAAAACTGAAATTCTATACCCATACCCATTAAATAATAGCTCCCATTTCTGTCTCTATGAATTTGACTACTCTAAGTACCTCATTTAAGTGGAATCATATAGTATTTGTCTTCCTGTGATGGCTTATTTCACTGGGCATAAGGTCCTCAAGGTTCATTCATGCCTTAGCAGGTGTCGGAACTCCCTTCCTTTTAAAGACTGAATACTGTTCCATTGTATGTATGTACCACATTTTCTTTATCCATTCACCCATCAATGGATACTTGAGCTGCTTCCACATAAGTCTCAGTGTTTTTTTATACTCTATTTAAATGTCCTGTAAATTGAATTAAGAGCCTTTTATCAAAATTGAGCAGAACCTGTCTTCTTTTTACCAAAATTCCAGAATTGCCATTTCCTGCCCAACTCTCTTGCTGGTCTGTCTTTAATTGTCCTTCTTCATTTGGGAGCACAGCCGAGGTTCTGAAGGGTCTTCTCCTCCTTGAAGTTTGGACCCTCCGTTCCTTTATTACAATTTGGGTTCTTAGAGAAGCAAGGGACCTTTGGAGCCTCCTGGTGCAGGGTCTCTCAACTATCCTCCCTTCTCCCATCAGCCTGAAGACCAACTGCATCAAAATCCCAGAGGGAGGAGAGGATAGCTAACAATGCTAATGCCCTGGCCACATTCTAGACCAACTTACTTGGAGCCCCAGCCTCAGACCGCCTCCCATCTGATCCTTCTAAGGTGATGCCAGTCTTGTCCCTGGTTCACATGGGCAGGGGTAAGAAGGGTCAAACCCAGCAGCTCACCTGGGCACAACTGTCAATGCTCCTTTGATGAAAGGACTGATTCTGGAACTTACTAGTCAGTGTGATTTAGGCTCCTAACTCTCCTTCCCTTGAACAAGGGACTGGGCTGGAATTTCGGGCACTGGTCTTGGCAATTCGGGGCTGGAGGACTGCCCTGGGCACTGAAACTTAGGTTTATTCATTCATTCAACAAATATTTATTGAAGGACTATTCTGTGCCCTAAAGGCTAGGAATACTCCAGTGAACATAGCAGATATGATCCCTGCTTGCCTGTTGCTTAGAGTCTGATTGGAGTGGCAAGTATTAATCAGAGAGACAAACAAATGAATGTGAAATTGCACATGTAAGATGGGCTGTGAAGCTTTGCGTCAAAGGTTGCTTTAGGGGAGGATATGAGGTAGCATGTGAATTGCTTTTTCTTAGTGTTCTTTCTGTAAGTGGTACCTTGGCTGTAGCTGTTAAGACTATAGTGGAAGAGTAGAAGAAGCCATGTGACATAAGACTGAGGCATCAGGGCTTAGACCCTGAGTCACAAAGAAAATGTTAGCGAATGGTGGTGTCTTTTTAATGTTCTTATTCCTTCACTGTCAGATGGTGCAGATCCCGCACCCCACCCCCATCAGCCCATCCCTACTGAGGCCCAACGCCCTGCCCCGCAAGGCTGCTACTTTGTACAATTCTACGGGCGCTATCCACATGGATATAATGTGAATGATGCTCCCTAGAGTTGTGCTAAATGATAGTTCTGGTTCTTTCAGAGCCAATCGTGGCACATTTAACTTAGGCAGGGAAGTCTCTCCTGAGGAAGTAACAATAGAGTCAGGAACTGAAGGAAGAAGAGACATTAAGCAAACAAAGGAAGGATGGAAGAGTGTGCTGTGCAGAACATGGCCACAAGCCCTGTGGTGGGAGACACAGGGTTAGTACCAGGTGTAGGGAGAAAGCTGGTGTGGTCTGAGGGCAAGATCAAGGGGACATGTGGTCACTGACATGGCATGGGAACGACAGCAGAGACCAGACCCTCCAGGATCTGTGGGCCACAGTGTATGTAGTTGTTTTATCCTAAGTGCAAACCATTGAAAGACTGTAACATTTTCACAGTAATAGTGGTACATGCATTTATTGAGTGTTACTATGTCCCAGGCACTGTTTCAAGGGCTTTATAAGTATTATCTCAATCATTTCCTCATTTAGACTTATGAGATAGGGACTTCATTGTCTCCATTTAACAGGTGAGAAAATCAAGATACCAAGAAGCTAAGGAACTTGTCTGAATTCTCACAGCTAGTAAATGGCAGAGCTGCCCATCTTAACCACTGCAGGAAACTGTCTCCTAGTTTTGAGAAGGGGTGATTAGGGGCTAGTATTGTTTTGGGGTACAGCAGGAAAAACTCAGCCTGTCTACTGAGGGAGTGCCCACCCCTCTGCCATGGACACAGCCAGACAGGGCAGTGTGGTGTGCCTGTATGTACATGTGGCTCAAGGGGAAGACTTGACACCTGGCACAGACGCTGGCCTCTGTCACCGGCCCTTATCTGGAGCTGGTGCCTGAGGACTGTGACAAGGGAGAGAAGGCTTTATCAGCCCACACAGCTGCTTCCTGGGCTGGTTCCCCAGGCGGAGTTACATGGCAGTGAAATGAAGGAATCAGCATTCAATTCTGCTTCCTGGACAAGCTGTCCTGCCTTGGGGAGCACCAGGTGCCCACTTGAATTAATGTGGTTTGGAGTCCGCACTTTGCGTGAATCCATTGTTCATAGCGGGCAGGGTGCAGGACTCGGGATGGAGAAGAATGGATCATGGACACAGAGAGAGGAGGGGACACACAGGCAGCTACTGAGTTGGGGGTGCCAGTATCTTTTGGCTGTTTGCTGAGGAAAGAGCAAGGAATGGATTGAAGATGCAAATGAAATGATTATGTAGGTGAGATCAGGGAAATATACCTTTTAAGAAACCAAAGTCCCTCAAAATAGCTCAGGTGGTTTTTACAGACAATCCTAGTTAGTGGATGAAAAACGATTTTGGGGGTCCGGCTCCATGGCCGAGTGGTTAAGTTTGCACACTCCGCTGCGGCGGCCCAGGATTAGGATCCTGGGCGCAGACATGGCACCGCTCGTCAGGCCACGTTGAGGCAGCGTCCCACATCCCACAACTAGAAGAACCTGCAACTAAGATATACAACTATGTACAGGAGGGGTTTGGGGAGGTAAAGCAGAAAAAAAAAAAAAAAAAAGATTGGCAACAGTTGTTAGCCCAGGTGCCAATCTTAAAAAAAAAAGAAAAGAAAAGCGATTTGGTGTCATGGGCGTGTAGTCAGAAAGTCAAATACCCAGATTTCTGTCTTTCTTTCTCTTCTCCATTGTCTTTGCTTCCTGCCTCCTTTAGTCTGTCTTCCCCATCCTCTTTTCTGCACACTGACTTTATTCTTGGCGTGGGTGTTGATTTCCCTGCCACCTGCTTCAAAGAATGTATGTCTTCAGCCTTCAATGGGACTAACTCTGGCCCCCACCACCTCTGGGCCTTTGACTCCAACCCACCCTTTTGACTTAGCCCAGTCTCTGTCCTCTGAGCAACTAAAGGCAAGTTGGCAGATGCGTCCATGCCACCATGGACTCATTGACTCAGAAATGGCAACTGTGGTTCAGGGAATGGGCAAGGAAGCTTTCGACACAGAGATTCAGGATGGAGAGGGCATGGCCCACCATTAAAACTCTCCAGGAGCACCCAGGTTTGGAGACAGGTAGTGCACCCCTCCTCTGTGGGCTCTATTTGTTTTCGAACCACTCTCATGGTTCTTGAATTCTGTCTTTGGAGGCAAAATCTGGGCCCCTGGATTGTTTGTCATTGAAAGAAAGAGCCAGGCTCAGAGAGCCAGTAACTGATGGAGGACTCTCCCCACACAAGTTAGGCAGCCCAAGGCAGTGTGACTGAGCCACTCCATCACCCCAACCGAGGCTAACAATGAGCCCAGTAATAGAGCGATAAGACGAGAAGCCAGTCCAAACAGGTCTCCCTGGGAGTGTTTCTATATTTACATTCAGAGCGCTTCAAAGAGTATTTCGATTGCTTTTACTTTAGCAAACATCTTTCATGCAAATTTTGATATTTTTCAATGAAGAAGCCTTCATCCGAATCAATGGAATGATTCTTTCCACCTCCCACGTGAAACACCCAGTGCCTTTTAGATGCATACCTTATACATGCTAAACAGAGAGTCTCTGAGTTGCCTATTTCACATTTGAAGGATTTGTGAGTTCTGCCTCTTGATGGGAGGCTGGAATTCCAGGAGAGAACCTCATCAAGAGTTTGTGTTACTTTAAATATTAGACCAGCAGTATGCCTTGTGTCTGAAGCTCTGCTGGGCCCCCAGCTCTAATCCCTCTACTTGAAGAGCAATGGATTTCAAGATCTCAGGCTTCGTGGGAGGCTAACACTAAAGGCTGCACCTGCCAAAGCTCTGGGGTCACCTCCTTCAGAGATCACTGCTTATAATAGCTTTCGATGTCTTCAAATCAGCCCCACACCCCTGAGGTCCAGGTTGGGGGCGGCCTTGCTGGGTGGGCAGTGGTCACCTTCCTAGACAGTGCCTCAACATCCTAGATTTGTGTTCATTTTTCCTGCCCAGTGCCTGGTCCATGTCCCTTGTTTGCCCCTGACTCGTCCAGCTGGAGCCCTCAAACAAAGCCTGATAGGGGGGTTGTTAAGCTGGACAACTGACAAGGAGGTTGAGTCCAAAGGCTGGGGTCTGCAGCACCCTGTGGACTCAGAGGGCATGGAGGTGGACCCCAGGTGCCAACCTGTCCTCCCAGGTGCCAACCTGTCCTCCCAGGTGCCTAGAGCCCAGAGCCTTGGCATAATAGTCCCAGGAGGTCATGGGCCCCTGCATCTCTGGCCTGAGTTGCAGTAGTCATTGATCACCTTTAAGGACAAAGGGTTCAGCCCTTCCTTCCAGCCAGTCCTCACCATCTGGTCTGTCTCAGGGATTCTCAGTCTGATGCTGCTCATGACTTGCAGTGGCCCACATTCCACCCAGACCAGAAACTTAAGTCTTACAAGGACTCACAGGGGTCTACATGACCCCGTTCAACCCTCTCACCCCATCGCCCACTCTTCCCCCCTTTGCTCACTGGCCTCCAGCCATGCTGGCCTCCTTGCTGTTCCTCAGTTCATCCAGGCCTGATCCCAATAAGGGTCCTGTTCTCTCTGCTTGGGAAGCTCTTCTCCTAGTTACCCACTTAGCTAACTCTGTCACCCCCATAAATTCCTTGCTCAAGTCTCACTTTCTCAATGAGGCCTGCCCAACCCGGTCAATACTACAGCACTCTTGTACCCCTTACTCTGTTGTTTTCTTCTTCTTTATTTTCTATGGCTTGTGTTCATTGCTAACATACTAAATAACTGACATATTATGTTTTTTATAATTTTCTCCCCTCCTTTCACAGGCTTGGAAACTAGAAGGTAAACTCCAGGAAGGCAGAGATTTTTATTGGTTTGCTCACTGACATATCTCAAGTGCCAAAAAAAATGGGTAGTTTGTATTACTACTCAATAAATAATTGTTGACTCAAGTTGAATGAGTCTATGATTTACCCAAAATACTGTCAAAGACCTTCTATAGTGTTGTAAGTTTAGGCCTGCCTGACCTACTTGATATCCTACGGAGGTCTGGGCATTTCCAAGGGTTCTTATACACATGGACACATTTCAACTTGACAACAAGCCTTTTCTGTTGATGATGAAACTGAGTCTTGTCGAAAGTCACTCAGCTGCTAAGCATCATGGCCGAAAACCAGCCCCGGGCACCCAAGATCATGTCCACATTGTTACATCTTTCAGAATTCAAAGTTCATCCTTTTGTTCCCTTCAAGTCTTTACTGCTAGGATTCAAAACAATTTCTTTCTAGTCTGAAGCCCCTCCCATGTGAAAGAGAGAGGAGGGGTTATGTCTATTAAAAAAACATAAGAATCCAAGAAGTATGTTTTCCTATGAGGCAAAAAAAAAAAAAAGAAAGAAAGAAAGAAAAGTCCGAAAGCCAATTTCCTTTCCAGTTTGCAGCTTGGCTTCTCCCCACGGTGAGAGTCTAATGAGGTATGGCCCTGGAAGATCAGGCAATCAGACTGTTCACTGCATGGGTGTCACTCTGCCATCCCCAGCTTAGGATACCAAGTCATTGCCTTTGCAATCAGCCCTGCTCACATGTGCCATGTTGAGTCAATGGAATTGCAGGAAGAGCTGAGAGTGGAAGCCTGCCTTGTCTGACTCCACTACCCATGTCTGGCAGCAGTACCCACAGGCAGAATCACAGAGTGAATAAGAGGGACTGAGGTTCCTCTCTCCAAAGGTGTTCTGGATGATTCCCTGATGACCCGTGGCATTGCCTCTAGGGGCATGTCTCACTCAGATGGGACAGAAGGAAGCATTGTATAGAAGATGGCAGAGTTGGTGATGACAAGTTAGAGTTCCTTGGGAGATGAATCCTATTGGCCACTGTGAAGGATTGGGATACGAAGGGAAGAAGGTGCCAGAATCTCTGAGGAGCTGGAGCATCAAATCCATATCTTCATCCACAGAGGACGTGGGCTTTCACAAAGGGGAGAAAACACTTAGACTCCAGTTAGCAACCTGTCAATTCTGGGGTAGACTGCGAGGGTGAGGGTGAGGGATTGGAACATATGGCATCTGTAGAGATAATAAGCCTGGGCACGACCCTTCTGTCAGTGAGCACCCAGGGGAGGAAAGAGAAGCCTCGTCGGGGTGTCAGGAGACCTGGGATGCCCCTCAAGGGTGTCCCTTTAACCCTTTAGCATCAATTTAGTGTCCTGTAGGGGAAGGAAGGCATTGAAGCTGTGGTCCACAAGGTCCTGCTGCCCTCGGCTGAGCTGTGGCCAGGCTGAAGGACAGCAGCTCTGGTCTCTCTCTCTGACAGCTTGGTGAAGTCCCCTGAGGCAAGAGAGAGGACGTGGACAAATAGCACATACGCCTGCCTGCAGGCTGAGGAGGAAGCCCTGACTCCGCGGCACTGCCAGAAATGTGGGAGGGAAGCACCAGTTCAACTCAGTTACTGACATCAGTGCCACCCTTGTCACTACTAGATGCTTTGTCACAAGAACTGTTCTGTCCACTCACAGATCCTTGTTTTACAGATAAGAACCGAAAGCTCAGGGCTGTCACTGCTTGTTCTAGGCCATACATTCTCAATACAGATGCTATCGCCCACAAGAGGTGACATTTGTTCTTAGGGAGGGTGAAAACATCCTCCTCTTCTTATGTAAATGCATCATATGCACAAAGCACATGAACAGCTATGTGTACAGTCCGTATACAGCTGTACAACATACCCATAGAATTAAAATTTCATGGAAATTAAGAAAAAAAGTCTAAATAGGTTTCTTAGGAGGTGATAATGAAAAAAAAAAGGTTGAGAAATCTTGGTCTAGACCAGCACTCTCTAGCCACCAGTTACACGTGACTTTGAGCACTTGAAATGTGGCTAGTTTGAATCAAGATGTGTAGGAAGTAAAATTCACACCGGATGTCAAACACTTGGTAGGAGATACAGAATGTAAAATGTCTCATTAATAATTTTGTGTTGACTGTGTGTTAAAATAATAACGTTGCGGATATCTTGGGTTAAATAAAATATATTATTAAAATTAATTTCACCTGTTTCTTTTAAATTCTTTTAGTCTAGCTGCTAGCAAGTATAAAATTGCAAATGTGGCTCCCATTCTGTTTCTAGTGGACAGTGCTGCGCCAGACTACTACCGCCTATTAAGAGGAGGCATCAGGATTTGTGCGCGAGTTTTCTGACTCCCTCCCAGGTTGTTTTGTTATCTCACAGCTATCTTCTCGGAGAATATCTGCTTACTGTGAGACCCTAGGCGTGCCTCTTGACCTCTCTGAGCCTCGGTTTCTCCTGAGTGCTCTTGTAATGAGTATAAATGTAGAAGGTCCCTTCAGCTGTGAGGTTCCATTCTGGTCCCAGCCGAGGGCCTGGGTCACTGCGGATAGGAGGATGTCAGTTCCCTGATGGCCTGTTTCACCAGAAATGACAGTTCCCCAAATAGCGATGTCACCTGCTGTGTGTTTGCTTTGGGGGAAATACCACATGGGCAAGATTAGAAAAAGGGAGAGCTTCTAACCTGAGACCAGCAGAAGAGAGTGTTAGAATAAATGACCATTTTAACCAAGAAGAGAAAAAAAAAAAAGCTTTCATCTCTTGTAGGAAGGAGGAGATATAACCAAAAAATAGACTTTCACAAAACCTTCCCATAATAATAGAGGCTAATACAACATCATACAAATGTGTTCTGCTGGATTGAATTGATGCTCAGATCTCCAATATGCCCATCTTTT
This sequence comes from Equus asinus, assembly GCF_041296235.1. NCBI lineage: Eukaryota > Metazoa > Chordata > Mammalia > Perissodactyla > Equidae > Equus > Equus asinus. The sequence continues at coordinate 33,148,974 of NC_091804.1, read as the reverse complement.
TATTCCTTTCCTGGTGCCTAATTTGGGAGGGGAGAAAATCAATTCTATTTTAATTCCATGAGAAAAAATGCTGAATGAAAGAAAAACGCAATAAAGTGAAACTTCAGCCTTCAGCCCCCTGCTGACCCAGAATGTGTGATGGGAAGTCCAGTCTAGGGCAGGGCCCTTAGTCTCCCTCCGCTTTCCAAATGTACTTCCACCTCAATTCTCCTTAACTTGGGCTTCTATATCCCCAAGTCTCTAACCAGGAGCTCTATCCATCCCTCCAAACTCTAGGCGGCTCCTCTCACTCCAGCTAGTCCTTCAAAAGACACCTTCCCACAGCAGTGTCTGGTCTCCCAGGCCCTGGAAACAAGACTGGCCACTCTTCTTGATGACAGCAGGGCACTGAGAAAAGCAGGTGGATTCTAGATTCCTTTGGCTGGGTTCCAAGCCTGGCTCTGTATCTTACTATCTGTGAGAACCCTGGAAAGTTACGTCTCCCTAAGCCTCAGTTTCCTTATCTGTAAAATGGGTATAATGACGGTTCTAGCCTCATAAACTTGTGATGATTGAGTGATGCATGGAGAGGGCTTGGCATGGCTCCCAGCAAACGCTGAGTGGTGGTAAATATTAACACATATTTTTATTATTGTAATGAATTCCTACAAAGAGATGGGGAGCGGAGGGTTGAGCCTTTGGCTTCTGACCTGTGGTTCCATGATTCCAGACTGGCCAATCAATGTGACTTAGTACACATTTTTTTGTTTGTTTCCTGTTAAAAAATATTTAATATAAAAATAATTTTCGACTTACAGAAAGATTGCAAAATTAGTACAGAGAGTTCCCGTATACCTGTCACCCAGCCTCCCCTAATGTTAGCATCATACCTAACCATAGGAAAATGATGGAAACCAGGAAATTAACTGTGGTGAATGTTATAAACTACAATGTGATGAATAGTATAACCTATAGACCTTATTTGAATTTTACTTGTTTTCTCAATAATGTACTTTTCTCAATTCCCAATTCAGTTCAGGATCCCACATTGCACTTGGTTGTTATTACTTCTTTGTGTCCCCTAACCTGCAATAGCTCCTCAGTCTTTCCTTGTCTTTTATGATCTTAGCAATGTTGAAGAGTATTGGTCTATTCTGGTTTATTTTATAGACTGTCCTTTAATTTAGGTTATGCATTTTTGGCAAAAATACCACACGAGTGATATGCCCTTCTCAGAACGTCTTATCAGGAGGCACCTGCTGTCCATATTTCTCATTACTGGAGTTGTTGACTTTGATCACTTGGTTAAGAAGGTAGCATGCATTTACTGAACATCTGCTCTGCTTCCTTTTTTGGGATACAAGGGTGAATAAAATGTTACCCATGATCTCAAGAAACTCTCCAGTCTAATGGACAAATGGTGTTCTACTTACTATTGCTATGTAACAAACCACCCCAAAAGTTAGCAGTACAAAGCAACAATTTGATTTTGCTCGCAGATTCTGTCCGTCAGGAATTTGAAAGGGCTTGGCAGGGATGGCTTGCTTCAGCCCCATGATGTCTAGGGACTTAGCTAAGAAGACTCAAATGGCCAAGAGTGACAAGACAGCTGAGGACTGGAATCATCTGAAGGCTTTCTCACTTACTGATCTGGTGCCCAGACAGGTAAGACTCAAAGACTGGACGCAGCTAGGGCTGTCAACAAGAGTGTCTACACATGGCCTCTTCATGCGCCCAGTGCTTCCTCACAGCATGGCGGTTCCAGGGGGGCCTGACTTCCTACCCAGAAGCTTAGATGTTGTAGACACGAGTAAGCTACATTGCCTTTTATGACCCAGTCTCAGAAGTCACACAGCATCATTTCCTCCACATTCTATTGGTTGAAGCAGTCACAATCCTCCTAGACTCAAGAGGGGGGACATGAGCTCCTTCTTGGTGGGAGGAGTATCAAAGGATTAGTGGCCATTTTTAAAAACCACCAAAAATGGAAAAGCACTGAAGGATCTTTCTACTGATACAGGTTTGGAAACAGCCCCAAGGGGACAAGAACTTCCCCAACTTGGGCCTCATTCATTATTAAATACATTATTTAATTGAGCACCAACTGTGTATCAGACAGGCATGGACTCAGCTGCCAAGGATGCTTGCCAAGTCCTTCCTAGGGGTAGCAGGCCCAGACACACCCACTACAGAGCCTGGTGGTGTGACATTTGCAGGCATCCACCACCAGTCCTCCCCCTGGCAACTGGTTACATGTGGCCATGCACAGAAGGCCAAGGGCAAGGTGGCAGGGCAGGGTGGAAAATGCTGGACTTTGCCATCAGAGTGACTTCATTTCAAACCCAGCTGTACCGCATTCTGAGTTTGTTACATTTCCATTCTTAATCCTCATTTATTCAGTAAACCTCATTGACTCCTACTCTGTGCCAAGCTGGGTGCAGTTATAGCAGTGAATAAATAGCATCCAGGCCGTGCCCTCATTGAAGGATTTCCCAGGCTATCTCTGCCAGAAAGGCCATTGCTGGGGCTGCAAGGTTCCGGGGAGCAGGGTCCAGGGATTACTCAACTTCTCTCTCGTCTCTCCATGCCCAAAGCCAACAGGAGAGGAATTGGTCACACAACTCAGCAAGTTAACCAGGTTACACTCAGCAGAACAGAAACCAGCTGAGTGTGAAGTTGGACGGCAAGCCGCTTACATTCAGAAACCCGAGAAATATTGCAATGCAGACTAAAAGCAATTGGGAATATCACCAGACAGACTCATAAAGCAAGAAGGTTTCTGTGAAAATAACAAACTCATAGCACCCAGGACACCCTAGCATGAGATTAAAAGCTGAAAGGAGGTTTAAGCTTCGTACTACTAAGCTGCATTATGACAGTTTAGGAAGAAGGAGCTTAGAGCCGGCGGAGTTGATGATGACCCCATTGTGGGAGTCAGACTGCGTCTTTGGAATTCAGAGCAGTTGGAAAGAGTGACACTGTCAGAATATCCCTCCCACGTGGGAGAGGAGAGGAGGAGACTGCGAAGCAGCCCAGTGGTAAAGACTGGAGGGGCTGAGGGGCTGGCAGGCAGAGCATGTATTGACAGGAACACACTCTCTTGAAGTCTGTCTGGGAACCGAGGGCGGGATGGTGATGTAGGGAAGAGAGTGGGGCATGCGTGGTGGGCACTCAATAAATGTTCATTCTTGTTATTATCACCTACTGGCCAACCTTGCAGTTTTGGTTGCTGCATGGTGAATCCTAATGACCCTGTACCAGCTGGATTCTGAGCTTGCTTCTTCCTACTGTTTGATCCCAGAGCCACCAGGAAACCAGCTCAAGTTAGAGAACAGGGTATTGATTGGAAATCAGCAAAAGCTGTGTTGGGCCAACAAGCCGACCTCCCTTCCGCAATGCCTCTTTGATCCGTGGTGACTTGGGAGTCCACACAAGACTAAAACAAGCTGCCTGTAGGGCGGCACTGGGACTGTCATGTCCGGCAACTATGGGCATCGTTCCCTGTGCTGGCAGCGTGGGGGAAGGAGGCAGTGGATGCAGGCCCTGGCCCAGCAAACCAAACCCACAGTTTGGGCCCCTGACCCCAGAGTTAGGCTTTGGGAACCAGAGAAGCCTGGAGGGTCCTGCCTAGGATTTTGCTGCTCCATCCGGTTGTTAGTAGAGCTTTGACTGGTGAGGTTACAAAATAGATCCTCGTCACTCAGCTCGTGTTAGTGGTGGATCTGAGTTTTGACACAGGTTCTGCAAGGCTAAAATCTTGGTCTTCCCTCCTGACTCTTCTTATTCCTGAATGCCAGCAGCATCTGAAGGAGCAGGCTGGTGGACATTCACAAATCTTCCTCAGTAGTTTCCAGCCTGTAAAGACTCATCCCCCTTCAGGCCTGGTGCCATGTGTAGGCTCTGTCTTATTCCTGCATTTCTGGGGGCCTCATCCTTCAGCAGCTCTCAAATTCACTCCTTTCTCTTCATTCCCTTAGCTTCCCATGTAGACCAGGCCTTCTTTGTCACCTGTCATCTGGATGAGAGCCAGACCCTCCAAAGGGGCCCCGTTCCTACAATCAGTTCAATCCTCCAGCCCCTTGCCAGGAAATGTGCTTCTCCAGCTTCAGCATGCATGAGAATCACCTAGAGAACTTGTTAAAACACAAATTCCTGGATCCTAACCCCAGACATTTTGATCAGTAGGTCTCGGATGGGCCCAGGAATCTACATCTCTAACACACTCCTAGGTGGTCCTGATGCTGTCTTGTCTATGGATTACAATTTTGGTAGCACTGCTCTTAAATACAGGTATGACTCTGATCTCTCTCAATAGCCTGTCCTCCCCCTTAACGCCTCTATATGACCCTGAAGATAAAATCTAACCACTCTAGTATTCCCCTAAAGGCTTCCATGATCTGAACTCAAAGCAGGGCTGTCATGGATGGCTGCATAGTTTGTGCACTGCTCAAGGCACGCCACCAAGGGGCTGAAATCCACTAAGCACTCTACTGTATCTGTCCAGAGGAATATGACTAGGCATTAAGAAAGACATCGTTTTCTTCTCACAAAGGCACCCTCAGCTCACTGAGGTACAGGGGCCTAGGACTGAGGGGGGACGGCATCTGCCTAGAGATGCCTTTTTTGAATTCGCGCAAAAATACTAACAGGCTGCCCAAGAGCATCTCTCCGGTCTCCACTTCCTTCACCTTCCTCTGTCTCCTAGCTATCCCTCCCACCTCCTGCACTGGGTTAACACCTCACACTCGATGGGGAAGATTGCCTGGGCCCAGAAGCCTTCTCTGTCACATGCTCCCAAGATCCACTTTCCCTTCCTTCAGAGCAGTAATCTTAATGTGTGTTTACCACCCATTCCTGTGGTCGCACCTGTTTCCCTGACTGGACCATAAGTTTCTGAAGTCTCCTCAGTGCTTAGCACATGGTCAAGTCAACAACTCGATGCATATTTGTTGTGGATTCTATTCTGCAGCCATAGACCTCACAGGTGCCAGAACCCAGCATGCCCTTTTTGTTGTTGTTGCTTTAACATTTTAGTTTGAAATAATTCTAAATTGACAGAAAAGTTGCAAAAATAGTACAGAGAGTTCTATACCCTTCACACAACTTCCCCAAATGTTAACATCTTACATGGCCGTGACATATTTATGAAAACTGAAGATTCACATCTGTGCTTTACTGTTGACTGAACTCCAGACTTTTTTTCGGATTTTCTAAGTTTTTCTGCAGGTGGCCTTTTCTCTCTCTAGGTTCCCCTGTAGCAGTTGGGTGTCATGTCTCCTTATTCTCATCCTAAAAGACTGTTACAGCATCTCAGTCTTTTCTTCTCTTTCTGACCTTGATATGTTTTAAGAGTGCTGCCCAGTATTCAATCTGGGTTTGTTTTCTCATTAATGTTTTCTCATTAATGGACTGAGATTCTGGGGGAAAAGGTATGTACCCTTCTCATTACATCATACCAGGGGGCTCTTGATCTCAACTTGACTCATCATTGGCACTGTTGACCTTGATCACACCAGGTCTCTTCACTTTAAAGCTGTCTTTTCCCCTTTCCATACTGGGTTCATTTAAAGTGAGTCACTCGGTCCAGCCCACACTCAAGGAGGGAAGAAGTAGGCTCTACCTCCTGGGGAGGAGGAGTGTCACAGAATTTGTGGTCTTAAGGTGAAACCACAATAGCTAGGAAACTTTGGAGGAGAAAAAGCTATGCGAATATGCTGTTTCTCCTTGGTTTCACCGACCAACTTTAGCATTCATCAATAAATCTTGCCTACAGCCATTATCATTGTGGTGTTCCAATGGTAAGTTTCCGGTTCTTTCTAGCACACCATTTTAGGACACCTTTCCTTGGCATGTGATTTCACAGTTCTTCTGCTTAATCATACTCTTCACCCTTTAGGGCCCAGCTCCAGCATCTCAGCCCTGGCTGCCCAATCGAATCTTCTGGGGAACTTTAAAAATGTACCGACACCCAGGCCTTTGCATCCAGAGCATTTGATTCAATTAGTCTGGGGTGGGGTAAGGGCAATGGTACTTTTTAAAAGGTCCGCAGGGTGCTCTATGCTCTGGAGCCTGGCCTGAGGACCATCGGTCCAGCCCAACACCCTGGAAGCTTCTCAAGGAGGCTTTCCTCACTCTGGGAGAACCATTACTCCCCAAACTGTGTTCTTGAAGGACTTGGTTCCCTGCAGTGTCCGTCAGTGCCTCTGTTGGTCCCCAAAGTCAGGAACTGGGTCTTCTTCACTGAGGTTTCTCCAGAGCCCAGAACAGAGTCCAGCATGAGTGGGTTCTTAGTGAGCATTTGTTGATTGAGAGAATCATTTCATCTCAATAGAAGCAAAAGCCATAGCTGTCTGTGCACAAAAGCGGCAAGTCCTTGCACTCTCGCTGGCTCAACAGTGTTAGAAACACCAGGAGTAGCAGTGTGTGTGTTGATCATAATCATTTTTCTGCTGTTACCATAGTCCTCGGCTCTCTAGGGAAAACAAGGACCCCATGGCCAAAAAGTCACTGGCATGTGCATTGCAGCCATCTGTGCATTCCCATTTTAGTTTTAAATTGTCAGGAAACCAAAGAGTCAACAGTACACTTCTACCAAGAAGAGATTACCTGAAACTGGTCTCTTTTTGTACGTTTGCCTCAGAGGTCACCATGATGGCAAAGATCATGCCTGGAAACTCTTCTACAGTGGGTAAAAAATAAAGGAGAAAATATTTTAACCAGTTGTTTTAAGTTAAATGAAAACAAATGAATTTAACCCTGTATTCATTGAATTGACCATGTCGGTCTATTTTACCTAGAGACTTGTTAAGACTCTACTACGATGAGACCCCCAGAGTATGGGCTGGAAACCATGTGGAGAGAGTCAGGAGGAGATGGGATGTGTCACTCAGAGTGCTGGCTCCCCCTTGCAAAGGATTTAGAATGAAGACACCATGGGTATAGTAGCTGCTAAGCTATAGAAGATGCAGATGCTTCTGGAGCATCAAGCTGTGGGTGGGCAGATCTTGACCCAGTTTATATTATCATGACTGACAGCTGATGCTGTTATGTGTTTCCTCAATTTGGGGTCATCTGTCTGGGAGCGAGCTCTTTGAACAGCCCTGGTCCTTCCAGGGCATCTCTGTGTGTTCAAATAGACTTATCTAAGTTCTTGCCACATCATGGTGCCCACATCCATGCACCAGCCAAGAGATGAGACTCTGGTGATATTGAGGCAGCAGAGGACACTTCAGGAGCTGTGGGTCCCATCTGTCCTTCCAGCACTCTGCCGGATTGCACATATAGCTGCCCTCACCTGGTCTTTGACTTGTGTGACTTCTCTCGGCCTTAGTTTCCTCAGCTGAGAAATGGGAATAACCATAAAGAACCCATACCATTTTTTGAGGATTAAATGAGATGATTTTTATGTGAGGTCCCCCTCACAGTGCCTGGCACATAGTGAGTGCTCCAGAATGGTTTTTTTTGTTGTGAAGGCATCTCTGACCACCTGGTTGTGAGTCAAGCTATGTCCCTCATCCCTACTTGATCTCATGCATCATCTACTTGACTCCCATGCATCATCTCATCTTCGGGACCAGAACCTTGTCAGCTGCTCTATCTGAACAAGGAACCTCTGGGTCTTACCTTATACCTGGCCCAGTGCCTGGAGCACAGCACGGCTCAATCTAAGCATGTTCAAGAAACAAACAAGTCCTTCCTGATGGGGCTCTTTAAGGGAAGTTATTGTCCGCTACTCTTCAGCCCAGGGTGGAAGGACTGCCTGTTCTTCCCAAGGTGTCCCTTGGTCCGTTGTAGCTGGAGCCTTGATGCAAAGCCTAAAGTCACCCATGGACTCCCTGGAGCCTTACTCCTGAGCAAAGGGGCTACCTTCCAGAAGTAAAGGAGCTGGGGATCGCTCTGCAACATAAATCAAAACAGAAACTAACATTAAAATTATTATTTAGCCCTCGAAGAACCCAACGTTCAGAGAGGTTAAGCAAATTGCTCAAGCCACACAGCTAGTTTGATCATTCATTTATACATGCAAGGGGAAGAAATGTTGAACAAAAACCAGATAAGATTCTTGCCCTTCTAGAGCTTAAAATCTAGTGCAAGGATCAGCAAACTTTTTCTATAAAGGGCCAGAGAGTAAACATTTTAAGCTGCGTGAGCCATAGGGTGTCTGTCGCAACTACTTAATTCTGCCATTGTGGTATGTCAGCAGCCACAGACAATATATAAATGAATGGTGTGGCTGTGTTCCAATAAAGTGTGATTTACAAAAACAGGTGATGGGCCAAATTTGGCTTTGAGGCTTTACCTTTTTGATCCCTGGGATTGTAGAAAAGGGACTCATTAGTGAAATAGTTGCATGGTTAAATGTCAAATTGGTGGTTCAAAGGAGATAGATGTGATTCTGGGAACATAAAATAGGAGGACATGGGAGTTAGAGAAGGTGCTCATGGAAAGTGTCATTTTAAATGAGATTCAAGGATGAGGAGGTGAAGGGAAGGCATGAGAAGGAAAGAAAAGTTCTGAGCTGACAATAGCTGGTGCAAAGGCCCTGTGGCAAAAGGGAGCACGGCTCTTTTTAGACACTGAAATAATGCCTAGAAAGCAAGAGGGAGGGCAGGAGAGGTCAGCTCATGCAGTGAGCTGTGAGCTGATGAAGACCACAGGATACGAATGTGTCTTAATCCCAAGAGCTATGGGAAGCCATTGCCCTTTTGATTCTAAGGGGTGGCATGATTCAATTCTCACTATAAAGTGCTCACTCTGGCTTTTGGCTGGGGGTCCCATTGACAGCCACCAGAAGAGACCACGGTGGCCCCAAGCTCTTTAATGCAGCCAGAAGCCAGTCCTTGGAGCCTGGAGCTGATGCCTGGCTCCACACCCCTTCCCCCGCTAACTCTTCATGTTACGTTTGCTATCCTAACACATCTTCCTCTTTCTCCACCTCTAAACCAAGATCACATTGCATTATGCATTTTACAGCCACAGCTCCATCCCATTCCATTTTTCTCACCTTCCTTCTTTCCCTCCCCAGCCCGATCCCCCACTAACTTCGTAAAACTTGCAAGTTAAATTTTTCAAAGACTGTTTCTGACAAAGCAGTGGGAATTAGATTTGGTGAAGCTCTTCATAAAAAATTGAAGACATGCTGTATTAACATACATTGATTTATTCATAGTGTTTCATTACAAGTAAGTGAGGATCCTGTAATACCGGGAAAGGTGAGGCGAGCAGGCAGCGCAGTATTTTATGACAGCTCGGTGGAAATTGAGTGGCTTTTGGGTTGAATTTGGAGTGCAGAAAAGGAATTGGCTAGTAAATAAGGCATGAGTTTTACCTCCCAGTGTCTGTATATCAGTGTGGTTGCCACCAGCCCAGGCAGGGGGACTGGGGCGGAATTTCAAAAGGATGCATGAGCACATCTTCGCTCGTGGACTGGGGTTGGCTGCCACAGGGAAACATCTCTGACCACCTCCCTCCTTCTGCAGCTGGGGAAAACTTGAATCCAGCTGAGCCCTGAAAGCTCAGCTGCCCCTCACCACTGCCCAGCCACACTGGACTCTCCTCAGTTCTCCCAGCCTTTGTGCAGGCGGTTGCCTCTACCTGGAACCTAGAATGCTCTATTCCTCTGTTCCAACTGTGTATCATCTTCAGGTATCAGTTCAGTTCTCCCCTGAGATACCTTCCTGAGCTCATTGTCTAGTTCAACGTTTCTCAGAAGCACATCCTGAGACAGGAATGCGAATTCCAGCAGATTCTTAAGAAGTTTAGGAAACACTAGGGAGTGGGGAGGAGAAAGGAAGGCAGCTGGTGATGGGTGTGTTTTCCAGGCGGCTACCTTTGGAGGCAAGTGGAGCGGAATCCCTCAGGGAAATCCCCAGGATGCTGCAGGGGTATCATGTGAAAGGAGCCTGGGAATGTCTGCATCAGCTCCCACGAGTCCAGTTGCTGGGGGTGTCAATTCCCCAGCACTTCCTGTGAGCACCCACGGGAAAAAGCCCTCCAGCACAGAAAGGCGTGTGGATGTTTGAAGGCTTGCCTCTGAGAAGGCTGGAGTGGGCGGGGGTGACCAGAGGGAATGGCATGGCCAGGCCCACCAGGGACCTGCGGGATGGGTACGCCTGCCCAGGCTCTGCTTGCAAAATACCCCAATCCTTCAGCTCCATGAGTTTCTCCTCCTGTGCTCACTCTGCTCCAGACGAAGTCTGTCCTCGACCTGTGGTGTCAACAGCTGCACTGCTTAATGCGGGAGAGAGAAGTTACCTCTTCCCCAAAACGTTTGGTGCCCTTGCCAGAAACAGCAAAGTGCTTATTTTTGAAGCAAATTTGGTGTGTTCCCTGTTCTACCTGGGTTTTCCTTCCTGTCAAGCATGAGACATTCTTGACAGAAGACAAAGTGCTATAAGGTGCCTGTGTGGTTGACTTACCACATTCTATATATATATATTTTTTTTGCTTGAGGAAGATTGGCCCTGTGCTAACATCTGTGCCAATCTTCCTCTATTTTGTATGTGGGACACCACCACAGCATGGCTTGATGAGCAGTATATAGGTCCATGCCTGGGATCTGAACCCATGAACCCCTGGCCACAAAAGCGGAGCACACAAGCTTAACCACTACACCACTGGGCTGGCCCCTGCTTACCTCATTCTAGAAGAGAAGACACTTGAGGACAGGGCCTAGCTTGTATTTGTTTGGGGGTCCCCAGCAGCACACAGTGCAGGTCCTAGAATCCAGGAGTATGTGGGAAACATTTGTGGAGGAAAAAATAAGTGAATGAATGAATCTCTTCTTCAATTAATGAAATGTGTCTCCAGGCTGGGCCGTGTGGTATAGAAAAAAAAAGCACGGGTTTGAGAGTCCAACAGACCAGAATTCAGTCCTGTCTCAGGGATAGAATCCTGAATAACCCTGAAAATGCATGATCTACAGCTACAGTGACAGCCCACATGAATCTCACAAACATAAGGTTAAGGGAAAGAAGCCAGATGCTAAAGAGTTGACCCCATACCATTCCATTTATATAAAGTTCAAAACCAGGAGAAACTCACTGATGCTGTTAGAAGTCAGGATAGAGGGTATCCTTGCTGGGGGAGAGGGGTAAGGCGTGGAAGGGTTCATGATGGGAAACTCTTAGGTCTGGTAACGTTCTGTCTCTTGATGGGGTGCTGGTTATGTGGCTGTGTCCAGCTGGTAAAAATTCATTGAGCTGTCTAGCTTTCTATATGTATATTATACTCTTACAAAATATTTTTAATAGAACAAACTAGATAGGGCAAATGAACAAAAAAGCCTGTGTGTGCCACTTTACCAACTGAGTAATTTAGAAATGTGGTACCCAAAGTATGAGCCATGGAGGCCAGTGTTGGGACGTCAACTATTTAGCTACTCTCACAGGAGGATAAGTGCAGAAATTGAGAATGAGCACTTAGAAATTCTCAGAGTGCCTTGACATGGCTGTGACAGCCAAGTGGGTGATGTGGATGCCTCTCCTTGTACAGGGTATACACCAGTGTGGTTATTGCCAAACTCACATGATGAGTCACATGTGATGTGGTCTCTGGATTATTATGGGCCTGCAGTGAATTGGAAAACACAAACCTGAGCCTTCACCACAGAGAGTTTGGAAAGTGCTGATTCAATGCAAGTTGCTTCTGGTTGAGCCTTGGTTTCTCCATCATTAAAGTGAGAATAACTATGCTGATGCCCCCAAGGTTTTGGGAGGAAGACAAACAAGATAATGCATGATAAAACACCAGACAGCAAATGCTGTCCATGTGGAATCGGGGACCTTGACATTTTTTAACAAGCTTCCAAATGACTTTTATCGGGATGCTACACTTAGAGACTGCTCTATAGCTGCACTGTCCAACATGGTGGCTGCTAGCCACACGAGGCTACTGCACGAGGCTACTTTTGAAATGTGGCTTGTCTGAATTGAGATGTGCTGTAACGTCAAAATACTTACTAGATTTCTAAGATTTACTATGAATAATGGGATAGAAAGTATCTCAATTTTTTATGTTGCTTCCACATTGAAATGGTAGTATTTTGCATGCATTGGGTTCAACAAGATATAGTAATAAAATTAATTTTTTCTCTTTTTACATTTTTTCCTTTTAATATGACCGCTAGAAAATTAAAAAGCATGTATGTGGCATGCATTCTATTCCTATTGGACAGCAATGCTCCAGAGCATCAGCAGTGGAGTGTTCGGAGGCTGGCATAGTCTGTAAGGTGGACAGTAACAGCAGAACTTGCTGATCAAGCTCTCAGGCCTTCCGCTCTTCTCCCCTGCTGTTCCTCCAGATGAGCTCCATCCAGCTTCCCGAGTGAGGAATTTATTTGTCTGTTTGCTGGCTTGTTGTGCAGATCAACTACAAGGCTGTTGGCTCCCTGGACCCGAGTGCCGACCTCTCCAGCCAGAGGGGGAAGGTGTTCAAACTCCGGAATGAAACACACCACCTCTTTGTGGGTCTGTACCCAGGGACCACCTACTCCTTCACCATCAAGGCCAGCACAGCAAAGGGCTTTGGGCCCCCCGTCACCACTAGGATCGCCACCAAAATCTCAGGTATCTCTCTTAGAAAAGGAAAAGGGAGACAGGAGTTGTTTTGTTTTGTTTTCCCATTCCTAATTTTCCTGGGACTGAAAAAGGGCAGAGCCAGCTGTCACCGTGTGGTTTTGGAGCAATTAGGATGATGCAATCCCTCATGTGTCACTGCTGTGGTCTCATGAAGAAAACCTAACCCACGAACTTCCTAAAGTGTCAAAAATACATTAATCAAGTTAGACCTGAGGGAACACTGAGTGATTCACCAATGACTTACCACATAGTTACATTAAATAGTACAATTTTTTTCATACCAATTGGCTTATAAAAATGTGATTTATTTTCAGAAACATTCCTTTTGGCAGTGCAGGACACAGCTTAGGTTCTCATAAAATGTCTGATGACTGAATGAATGACTATCACAGAGTCATGGAGGTCCGAGATTTCACCTGTCATCACCAGTAGGACTCCCTCCACCATTAGACAGCATCAAAGAAGAATTCTCTCAGAACTTTTTTTACAATTTACGCTTTTTCAGAATACCTATGCGATTCTGGGCTACATGCAGACACATTTTGCACAGATACAGACCCAGGGTGGTTTTGTGGCTTAACGTTTTCACTTATCCTTATGCCATAGAATTTTCCATGTCGCTGCATTGCTTTCGTTATAATGTTCTGTCAAGTGGATGGACATAATTTAATTAAGCGTTCCCCTGTGGTTGGATATATTTGGTGCTCCCATGGTTTTATAAAATAATGCTTCAATAAGCATGTTCGAGAATAAAGTTTCATTTGTTGATTTGTATTATAACTTTAGGGTTAAATTCCAGAAATTGAAATACTGAATTAAAAGGGACGTGGGTTTTAATAGCTCTTAATAGAAATGTCTAAATTACCTTCCCAAGGGATTAAATTTAGTCACCCTCCTATCGTTGGGGATGAGTAAGGGAGGGTCTCATGAAAAAACAGAAAAAGATAAGAGGAACTAGTTCATCACTGCTGTAATTTGCATTTTAAGTGTGTTTAATAAGGTTGAGTCTTTGGTAAGTACTTATATTTCCGGCGTTTATCTGTTTGTTCGCTGTGGACCTTTTTGATTCATGAGGGTTACTGGCTGCATCATTGCCAACATGCCCCGGCCTCTTCTGGACCTTGAAGGAAACTACAGGCTGGTTGGAAGTCAGGGCCTCCTTTACTGGAAGCTGGGATGCTCTGTGGCTCTCATCTAACCCTTTCCTAAACGTCCTCCTTCGGGTCATCCTGAGTGTCTTTAGCGATTGCATCAAGGGGAGGTGGTGAGCGGGGTTTGGGACCTATGCTGAGCTTCCTCCTCTCTCTGTTCTCTGCCCAGCTCCGTCGATGCCTGAATATGACACAGACACCCCACTGAATGAAACGGACACGACCATCACGGTGATGCTGAAGCCGGCTCAGTCACGGGGAGCCCCTGTCAGGTGAGGAGGGTTCTGAACCTGGAGTTTGTGGTTTTCCTTCTCTGCACCATGCACACCTCCAGTTGAATCATCTCACTAGCGATGCCCAAAGGCAAGACTGGCCAGGAGCAGGGCTTCCTGGAAGAAGAGGGTCAGCAGCCCCAAGGCCAGTTCAGAGGGGGCCACTGACCCAGGAGCCTTTCTCCCCACAATGGGGTATTAGGACTAGTTCAGAGGGAACATGCTGATGGGGACCTGAGGAGGGCTGTGAGAGAACTTTCTAGAACACACCTATGATAAACGTATTTAGTAGAATTGGAGGCCTGGAAACTCAGTCACCTTTCCATGTCTGACTGCCATTAACAGCCAGATGGACAGACTTGCTGAATTCTAAAAACAACCTGCTCAGAAATTAGGAATGGGACAGGACCTCTGGGCTGGTCCAGTTTAGGGCCTTGGAGTGCTAGAGTCCCACAGGGGTACTTGCAGTCAAAGTCACACTGCTGATTTTCACAAGAGACTACTGGAGTTCAGGAGCATCCTTAAGGCCGAAGCAGTGAAATCGTCTCAGTAGCTAAGCTGACCCAGTGCAGTCCATGGGCTCATGGCGATCAGGAAGTTGGGCGTCTCTTTTTAACAAGCTGTGCCTTGCACAAGGACAGCAGCTCATATGTTGACTGCTGGCTTTTCCCAGAGCTTGAGGGACTAAAGTACCTTGAAACCAAGCAGAGAGTTGAGTGGAACAGCTTTCAAATGGGCTCAGTTCAGTTCAACAAGCGTACATTGAGTATCTTATGTCAGGAATGGAGTGGGGCACAGGAAGTAAAAATGATTCATCTATTCATTCATTCAAGAAACATTTTTTAAGCACTCACACTGTGCCAGGCAATGTTTAACTGCTTGGAATACAGTAGTCAACTAGCTGTGAATAAGTCATGTTCTAAAGAAACTCCAACTCTGGCTGGGGAGACAGAAACACAAAAGCATAGTTACAATACAGTGCATGCCTATGGAGAAATGCATAGGTTGTTATGAGAGCTCAGAGCAGAGAGAATTCCCAGAGGAGGTGACACTGAGCTGCATCTTAAATGTCGCACACAGTTTTGCCAAAGTGGTAAGAGGGTCCAGCCTGAGCAAAGGCATGGAGGAGAGAAGCAGCCTACTGTCATGGGGAGCAACCAGGAGTGGTTAAGTCTGCTTTGGCATGAAGGTCAAGGCAGGAGTGGTGGGGCGAGAAGCTCAGGCTTGTTTGGGGGGCCATGGGGAGCCACTAGATAGCCACATGCAGTGTGACTTTTATGATCCTGGGAGCCCAGACAGGAAGGAGGCTATTGAGATGGTCTAGTTATCTGTCTTCCAACCTGGCTCCAGCTCCACCCAGAAATTATAGGCAGTCAAGCAGATAGAATCAACTGCCAACAATTTGGAAGTTCCCATCTGTTGGTTAGACTTTGATCAACGTTCTGTCCTCAGTCAGGCGAGTCTTCAGGCCTTGCAATAGGTGTGTGTAGTGTTTGTGGGGCACCTGAACTAAGAATGTTTCCTTATATTGTACACATAGGTTGTTCCAGGACGTTCCTACCTGGGATGAGCCAAAGCAGATAGTGGCCTTTACCTCAAATAGTTATTGAGTTATTGCTTTTCTTTCTGTAATTCTCATGCAATGTTGTCATTTAATTCTGTCTATACCCTGAGATGTTATTATCTTCGTTTTCAGATGAGGAAACTGAGGCTCAGCGATGCCCAGGGGTACACAGACAGTAAGAAGGAAAGCTGAGTTTGAATGCAGGTCCTCCAGGTGCCAGATCACATGTTCCATTTTGGCCACCCATGCCTTACTGCCCTCTACAGCTCTCACCTCTTTCCTATGGCAGCATTGGTCATGTTTCAAAATCTTAGCTTCCCAGATGTCAAAAGTCTGGCCCAGAAAAGAGAAGCAGCATGCCCAACATTGCGCTAGTTAGCAGCTAACCCAGGAGCCTAGGCCAGAGCTGACCCAAAGCCCATGACCTTTATATAGTTGATCCAGGCATCTCCTTTCATTGCTGCGAGCCTACAAAGCTATCAGCAGAGGGACCTGATCAGCTGGCACCCACTGTGTGGCTTCCTGGTGGGTGTGGATTCAGTCCAGCTCCCCACAGTCTTCTGGATGCTGTGCAGGGCAATGGAAAGGATCTGAGTTTGATGCCAGCGAACCTGGATTTAAATCCTGCTCCAACACAGCTGTGTGACCTTGGATAAGATACTTAATCTCTCTGAGCCTCAGTTTTCCTTATCTGGAAAGTATAGATGATAGCTATTTCACAGAGGCTGGATAAAATCTAGAGGTGCCCACAGCAAGGCAGGCTGTTGGAGAGCTAGTTCCTTCTTTAGTTTTGCTTCTTTTCTGTGGGACTTGGGAAGTTCTGTTCAAAGTCTACCCCTGCTGTAGGGTGACAATGTTGCCTGATTGCTTCCTATTCACGTTTCCAAGGCTGTTTGAGACCCTCCCTCCATGGGGAAGTGCTGTGTTTTTTTCTTTAGGAGCCCCTAACTTCTTCTCAGCACAAAGATTCAGAATTTTTTTTAGTTGTACTGAGAGATAAGCAATTTGGGTCCTTCCCAGTGTCAGGATAAAGTTAATTTTTGTGCAGAGGATCAGGGACGCATCCTCAAGATGAATCAGACTATATGTCTGAACCTCTGAAAAGTCATTGAAGTCAGCTGGACACAGATGGGAGTTATTATCACCATATTTTATTGGACAACTGCTATGTTCCAAGAATTTAACCTTGACTCACCTATGAGTAGTATTATTATCTTCCCGATAGAAATGAGGAAACTCAAATTCGATCACGGAGCCTGTAAATGATAAGCCAGGACTTGTACCCAGGGCTTCCTGACTCCAGAGACCAGCCAATGGGGCCTCTGAGCAGCCCATACCCATGTTCTTAGAGAAGCTTTTCCAGTTCCCAAAGAAACCCCTTACACTTTCCCTCGGAGCCCATGTACTCCTAGTTTGCACATCCATTTAATAAGCTTGTGCATCCTAAGACTGCAGTAAATTAGGAGGTGGGACTGGAAATGCCCCTGGAGCAGTGAGAAATGACAGCTGGCAGGAAGCAAAAAATAGAACAACTCTGCAAAACCGACACAGGGACTCAAGAAACAAAGACGTCTATATGCTGCAGCCCCCGCAGCCCCTCACAGCCATGGGTGTTCATTAGCTGCTCATAGTTCACCCAAAAAATGCAGCCTTAGATTCCATGTCTTCAAGTTAAAAGAGGCTGCTGGCTTCCATTTAATGAGCAGCGTGTGCCTTACTTGCTTGTGCCCATCACTGTACACAAGCCTCTGTGTACCCTCACAGCATTTCAATAATAGTCTCCCCATTTTACAGATGTGAAAACTGAGATAAACAGAAGCTAAGTGAGTTGACCCAGGCCATGAAACCAGCAAGTCGTGCAGGCAGAATTTAAACCCTCTTTAGCGGACCCTAAGCCAACACTCATTTCACTATATCACACCACCTCCCTAGGAGAAAATTGTGCATGATATATTTTGGTGACATTTCCATAGAAAAAAATTAAAATAAATGTCACTGCTCAAAGGGGCAATGCTTGGTGTCTGGAAATGTTTGGCTGCTTTTCTTCCCAAGCTTCTGGATCACGGAGGGTGGATATACACTCAATTTCTGGAATTATTTTCAGACTGTTGCTTGGGCATTTGCCAAAAAGGGGAAGAGAATAACCAATGCTAGCCAGTAAGACTTTCAGGACAACTGCGATGACAGCAGTGACAATATCAGAATAGATTTCAGTTGCCTTAACCCTTTCTCACCTTGAGCTCTGGGCACTAGGATGCCCATATGGGAAGCAGTTGACCATTAGGTCATTCAACAAATATTTATTGAGTACTTGCTATGTCCTAGGAATTGAACTAAGCAATGAGGATATAGCAGAAAATAAGGTAGACACACACCTGTCCTCTTGAGGTTTCTCATCCAGTATGTGTGCATGTGAATGGGGAGGGAGGTGGGACATTAAGCAAGTAAGCAGACAAAATAATGAAACCAATAAACCAAGATCATACGAAACCAGTAGAGACAGTGTATTGGTTGCTAGAAGGAGTAGACTGGCTGGAGAGATGAGCGTAACCCAGGCAACTGGACCAGTCTTACAGGTTGGGGAAGCAGGAGCACTGAGAAAACAATGAAGGTGCTCTTCGACCACAGGACACAAAGAGCCCACTAGATACATTGGGTCAAGGATGCCTGGAGTTGTATTTCATAGTTGATAGTTGATGTAATTCCATTGTCTCATCTGGTCATCCCTTACTCGATGAGGAAGCTGAGTGGGAAATGCCATCTCCATCTCAGAGGAGGAAGCTGAAGTCTAGAATGTTAAATGATTGGCCCAAGGTCACAGGCTCATTACACCTAGAGCCAGTACATGAACTGAACCTCCTGTCTCTGGGTTCATTGCTCTCCCATGCCTGGGATGTCAAGTGGTGACTGGGTGACCTTTGAATGAGGATTCTGTGGAATGAACCTCCATCAACTCGGGAATGAGAGGTAGGCAGGATGGCTTCTCAGGGGACCTCCAACTCTGGGTTGTGGTGGCCCACCCTGTAACTTATGAAGCTCAGCATACCTCTCTCTGAGTGAGCTGCCGATTCTCAAACAGACTCAGATCTGAGCCTCGGCTGCAGGCCCCGGCCAGGCAAGCTGTTCCTCCTCCTTCTGCCAGCAGCACTCTGGCTCTGACTGAACCAAACTCCAGCCCCTGTTCTGCCACTTGCTGCCCCTTTGAAGCCCCAAGGATCTGACTCTGTCTGATAGAACCGAGCACGCAGGGAGGTGAAGAGGCGAGGAAGGGAGGATTGTCATGTGGGTCTCCTACACGCTCATCCCTCCAGCCAAACCACCGCGGCAGCTTGGCCTATTTTTCTAATGCTCCACAATGGAGATTTATTGCTTTTGCATTGCTATCCTCAGGCCTTCAAAGATTTATTGGGTTTTAAGTGACAGAATCCCAGAATTGCTTAAAAGATCAATCAAATAGTGACTAGAATCTAATATTCGGCTCTGACTCGAACACGCCGAACCTCCTTCCCCCACACCCCACCTGTCACGCTGATGTATCTGTGGTAACCTTCATCAGAATGTAACTTGGCCGTGAATTAATCGCCCATAATGCAGTCCCTGCAGTGAGGCTGGGGGAAGAGCCCCCGATTCTGTGGCAGACCCTCCTCCAGCTCCCAGCTGGCTTCCTTGGAGATGTCCTTCCTTCCCCTGCTCTCCCCTTCCCACCCAGGCAGTCACTGGGACGTGTCCACTCAACTCCAGAATCAGCTTTGGGATTAGCTGTTTCTCCTCCCCTTCTGGACTCTTCATTCCCACTCTCTCCACCTGCCGGGGTGGCCTTCCTGGTTTGTCTGTCATAAGTTTCTCTTCCTTCAGTCCACCCCCGACTGAGCTGCTGGAGTGGTCCTTCAGAAGCACAAATTGGATCAAGTTAGCTTTCCTGCTTAAAATTCTCAAATGGGTCACTGACTTTCTCCTGCATTAAGTTCAATCTTCTCAGCATGGAATTCAAGGCCCATGGGAATCTGGGCCTAACCTCTGTTTCTGGTTTCATTTCCTTTCCCTCTGCCGCCTTACCAGGTTTTACTCAACAGTGCCCAGGGTGTTTCCTTCATCAGTCTTTCCTGAGCTTTTAATTGTGTCTTGCATTTGTTGGTATGTTTTCTTTGATTTTGCTTCTTGTGTCCCCCTCACTAGACTCTGAGCTCCAGGAAATCTGGAGGCTAGACACTAATGGATCTCCCTTCCCTGAGACAGTGTCTGGCATTTAATAGGTACTCAAGAGAACCATAAATAAGTAAGTAAGTAAGTAGCAAGCCTGTTTTTCACACCCAGTAGACGCCAGGTACTGGGTCTGTACAGATGCTCTTCACAGCCCTGCCTTCAGCTGCCTCCTAGTTTATGAGAGCACTGTTCAGTAGAACTTCCTGTGCTGATGGGAATGTCCTGCACCTGTGCTGTCCTGTACAGTCATCACTAACCACATGTGGCTATTGAACACTTGAAATACTACCAGTGCTACTGAGAAACTGAATTTTTTATTTAATTTTTAAAAATTAATTTGAATTTAAAGAGTCGCGTATGGCTAGTGGCTACCACTTTGGATGATGCAGGTCTGTAGGAAGACGATCAGCAAAAGGAAAAATGTCAATGAGCCTGTGTACTCGGTCGGAAGTTTCCATGAGAGTGCAGAGGCATCCATCATCAGCCTGATGGGCTCAGGTGTCGGGAGGGCTTCCCGGAGGCAGTGTTGCCTGATCTGAGACTGATCAGATGAGGGGGAGTTTGTTTAGTGAAGAAGGGAAGAGTGTGGCCCACGAGGAAGCAGCATCTGCAGCAGCCTAGGCAGAGAACATGCACAGTGTGTGTTTGGGGAAGCACTGTGTGCTGGGGCAGAGAGACGAGGAGAGAGGCAAAGAAGCAGGCAGGGGCCAAGCAAAGAAGGTCTTCACTCTGGGTTTGGACTTCGTCCTCAAGGGTGTGGGGAACATTTGGCAGGCAGATACCCAACTTTTTGTTCTCTAAGCAGTCGAGCCCCTGCCTATGGCATTCTCCCTGCCAAGCATGGCATTCTCCACCTCTCCAACATCCAGTTCAAATCTTCCCCATCCAGGACCACTTCCCATCCTGCAGCAGAATGCATCAGCTCCTCCTTGGGTTCCCACACTGCCTTGGCCACTCCTCTGTCAGGGACTTACATTTTCAATCTCTACCAGCCTCTGAGCTCCTTGGGGGCAGAGACGGTGTCCCAGAGGCAGCTCCTGACTCAGAAATGAGGTCTCTTATGTTCTTACTCCACAGCTGACTTCCCAGTTGGATACATTGGAACAGCATAGGCTCCTAGAGTCAGATCCAACCTTATTCAGTTGGCTCACTGGGTGGCCTTGTGCCAGTTATTTAATTTCTCTGATATTCAAGCTGCTTGTTGGTAAAATGGGAATACCCATGTCATAGATTTTTTTGAAGGTCAAATAAGCTAAAGTGGAATTGGTAGTTGTTCAGCTTACTCCTTGGGTTGGCCAAGCTGTTGAGATGAAGAGTGGCTCCCTGCCCTAGTAGCCATGGAATGGATTATTCTCCAAGCCCTGCTGTAAGCTGATGCCTGTTTGCTGGATCTCCTTTAACACCATGGAAGATCTATTGCATACAAGGTTCTGGCAAGCATGTGATATGTCAGAGAACGTGTAGTTATCTCCAAGGATGTCACAAAATCCTCAAAACAATATTACCTTAAAAGTGGATCTTCATATTTGAGCACATTTCAGAAACACCAAATCAAAACAGACAGAGCTAGGGTGTCTCAACTGCTGAAGGGCCAGCAAACCAAGGGCTAAAAAGCAGTGCCCTCAAGTTGGAAGAGATGCCACTTTATGTTGTGAAATCAAAGCAAAGCAGATCCACAGCACCCTTAGGGAGGGGCATGAGGACCCACGTGAGCTTCCTTACCTGAGACCTTATAAATACTGGGGACCAGAGTGAGTACATGGAGTCAAAACCAAGCAAGAGAGTTGAGACCAGATCCTAGGAAATGAGTCAGATTTATCTGTCACTCATCCATTTGTTTGTCAATTCGTTAACTAATTAATTCTGTAAATATCTAATTTGAATTTGAGCCAACAACCATGTGCCAGACCCTGCGCTGAGTTCTGGGGATGCAGAAATGAGCAAAACAGGCCCACATGCAGCTGACATCCTAATGGCAGAGTTAGCTCTGTACAAACAGTGCTACAGACACTAATGACAGACTGTTATCATTTGTAGCAGTTTCTTATTGGGTCCATGTCACCTCACCATTCCATCTCTGACTTCAGCTGTGGCTGAGCTGGACAGTTCCATGTGCTGTTATAGCATCCCACCTCCAGTATCAGCACCCATCCTTTTTTTTCCGCTTTTTCACCTTAATACCTTCTCCAAAGCTTCATGGATCTTGTTTAGTCTGAGTAGGCAGATACAGCTGAGAAACACAAAGGATTTAATGCTGCAGGGACAACCCTTAGCCAACAGGGGATGGGAGTCCAGGCATCCATGCCCCGCCTCCTGTTTTTTGGATGGACCATTTTGAGGCACAAGCTACACGGTTCCTCATACATCTCCATTGGATTGAGTCCTGGTTGCACACAAGGGCAGCTAGCTCAATAATACACACTTTATTGGTTTTTCTTCCTTCTATGTCTCACTCTTTCCTATAAGAGGGGGATCAAACAACAAAAAAACAAACAAGCTGATTAAAAAATGGGCAGAGGATCTAAGGAGACATTTTTCCAAAAAAGACATAGAGATGGCCAACAGGAACATGAAAAGATGTTCATCATCACTAGTTATTAGGGAAATGCCAATCAAAACCACGAGGAGATCTCATCTCACACTTGTTAGAATGGCTATTATCAAAAAGGCAAGAAACAACAAGTGTTGGAGAGGATGTGGAGAAAAAGGAACCCTCATACACTGCTAGTGGGAATGTAAACTGGTGCAGCCACTATGGAAAAGAGTATGAATGTTCCTCAAAAAATTAAGAATGGAATTACCATATTATTCAGCTATCCCACTCCTGAGTGTTGATCCAAAGACAAAAGCACTAATTCAGAAAGATATATGCACCCCTATGTTCATTACATCATTATTTACAATACCCAAGACTTGGAAACAAGCTAAGTGCCCATTGAGGGATGAATGGATAAAGAAGATGTGATATGTATATATACACACAATGGAATACTACCCAGTCATAAAAAAACATGAAATCTTGCCATTCGCACAACACAGATGGCCCTTAAGGGTATTATGCTAGGTGAAATAAGTCAGAAAAAGACAAATACCATATGATTTCACTCAGAGGTGGAATATAAAAAACAAGCTCATAGAAGCAGACAACAAATTGGCAGTTATCAGAGAGGAAGGGGGGTAGAGTGAGGGCAAAATGGGTAAAGGGGGTCAATTAAATGGTGGTAAATGGAACTACACTTTTGTGGTGAGCACACTGTAGCATATACAGATGTCAAATTATAATGTACACATGAAATCTAGATAATGTTATAAACCAATGTTGTCTCAATAAAAAAAGAAATAGAGTAAATATCAAAAAAGGGGGGATAAGACCTAGACTGGGGAATCAGGAGATAGTGTCAGAGAAACAAAAGGAGGCCAGTAGGACAGCAGTGGGGAGATAATTCAAGCGAGAGTGGCATATGATGAGATTGGGCGTGAAAGGGCCGGATAATGCGGGCTTTGTTAGCACCACAGTAAGGAACTTTATAGTAAGCAGTGAAGAATCAAAAAGAAAAGAGGTTTAAGCAAATGAACGATATGTTCCATCTTACTTTTTAGAAAAGGCCCTTCTGGCGTCAGTGTGGAGAACAGAACAGAGAGGATAAGAATGATTCAGAGAGTCCAGTCGGGAGACAGTTGTAGTTTCCCAGATGAGACATTAAGGTGACCCAAGTTAGAATCGTTGTGGTAATGGAGATAAAACTTTAAGGAAGTAAAATGGACAGACTTTGGTGGTGACTTCTCTAGGGTGAGGTGGTGCGTGTCAAGGAAAAGACATTGTCCAGGGTGACTAGCAGGTTTCTGGCTTGGTTAGTGGGAGGAACAGTGGTGCCATGCTCTGAGCCAAAGAACATTGAGGGAGGGAAGAGTCTATGAGGACTCATTACCCATGAGAGGCCAGAGGTGATGAAGGTGGCCTGGGAACCAACTGCACAAGGATAGGGTGGGACCTGATATGTGGTCCAGGCACGTGCTGGGGACCTCTGAGGGACCTCCTCCAGGGTTAGCTAGGTTGTGGGCTGCTTTCATAGGATTCTTTGGGCATAGTGCACAGCAGGTCCAGCTCTGGCTTGGAGGGCCAGGAGTTTGACAGACAGAATACTGGTAGACAGTGTCACATGGAGAATGGCTTCTAAGATCATTGCAAGTTCTCTTCATTCCCTGATGAGAATCCCTGATCCCTTTGCATTTGACAGGTGCAGCTAGTTAAGTCTATAGATTCTGAAAAACACAGTGATTAGCTACAGTACAAATTGGAGATCCAGTCCACTTTCTAAAAAGAAGAAACTTTACTGGGAAAAAAGGGAAACAATTGCCAAATTTCCTCCAGGATTCCTTTAATAATCGTCAATCCCAGAGTGGGAGCACATGAAATAATCACAGAAGGGTTTTGCTGGTCTGTGGGACTGCAGTGAGCAAAACTGGAATCATTACCATCAGATTCTCAGATATCAGCATATGATGATGTCTAATTAGGAAGAGGAAATTAAAATTTAGAGGATTTATTAACATGGGGCAGCCTGAGGGGTTCATGAGTCCCTGTCCACATTGAGAGAGATGAGAAGCCGCATTGACATTTGGATGCTCTTTCTCTAAACATCATTTGTTTTGCACAGTCCCTCAGCTCTCCGGGCTACCTTTGCTGGGGCCTCAAGATGAGAAGTGCTATGTGTCTCACTTCATTGTGGGGAGATGGGTAAGAGGCACTCCCATGTAAACTGCGAGATTTCCTTCTGCAAATAATACCACTTGTTGCCAAGTCTAACAGCATGCTGGGATTTCATCACACCAGATTGGGAGAGAGGAGGACCCAGATATGAGAAGAAGCCACCAGAAATAAGTAATAATGGGATAAATGCCACTGCACAGCATTCACTTCAGCTCATCCTAACTGCATCGCAGGTCTTTTATTAGCCCCCTTGAACAACACAGCTTACCAAGAATTGGCTCTGGTGTTGAAGAATTCTGAATTATATTCCTTAGGTTCAAACCAAAGAGGAAAAACAGGTGTTTCAGGAAGAATATTTTAAATGGAGCAGGAGCAGTTGCCGGAAGGAACATGAAGAACGAAAGAGTGTTCTATTTTGGACTGTCTGCCATCTGGAGAGATGGAGACAGAGACTGTTACTGGAGGAAAGGAGAATGTGGTTGTCATGTTCACCTCCTACCATAGCGACTATTTAAATTCCAGAAGACTGGAGTGCTGCAGAGGCATCAGAGCAGGGGTTTCGGATTTGGGGATCATTAACATCCAGGTGGTATTTAAAGCATGGGAGGAGTGGATGACCTGATCCAGGGAGAGTGCATACGAGAAGAGATAGCAAGACAGAGCTCTATGGAACTCTCTCAAGGAACCATAGATGGAGAAGGACTGGACAAAGAGGTAGAAAAAAAAACCAGGGCAGAGCTAAAACATGAAAGCCAAAGGAAGAGTGGTTTTGAAAGAAAGGCGATGTCGACGTTTTGTGATTTAATTTTCTCTAAGAGCTCTAAGCAGCTCTTATAGCAGGAAAGAAGAAAGATACATAACTTGATCCAGGATCATGAGAAAAGGAAGATGATATCAACAAAAGTGCTTGAAAATGGACCATACGATCCAGGATTGATAAAAACAAAACAAAACAAAACAAAACAAGACAAAACAAAAAACCTTGATGGTAGATGTTGAGGGCCAGGCTACCTCAATGCTGTTGAAGAATCTGTGCAGAGGATGCAAACTGGGAGAGGCTGAAAAGACAGGAAATGATAATTAGAGAGTAAGAGGATCTAAGGTAAGGTTTCAGTTATGGAACCCTACTGTGGGATTCAGGAACACTACTATATGGCTCCAGGTGAGAGAAGGTTGGCAGTGATGGTGGATGGATGGTAATGGATACGAGGTGAAGGTCATTTAAGCCAAGTATTTCAAGGAACACAGTCCAGGCTATGGATGCAAGAGCTAAATAGATGTAGTTCTTATAATGCTAATCCTCCCACCCTGGGGAACTGATGACACTCTTTGCAAGAACGACGGTGATTCTGCAAGATGCCTTCTCCTGGGTCTCACTTTTTCCCCAATTTTTTTCTGCTGACTTCTACTTCTCACACTGTTCTGGGCCCCATGACCATTTGCATCCCTGCTTTGTCTCAGATCTTGCACAGCTGATAACTGACGGCTCTCAGTCTTTCTGTCTGCAACCACCCAAAGGTCGGACTTCAAGCTGGCCTCCATCAAGTGCATTTCTGTAGCTTGATCTATTGATGTCCTTCTGAGCTAGTGCATGGATTTGTGTCATGTTAGAATCCAAGGAGGTTTGCTTTCATCCAAAAAGTATTCTTCACAATGCTTGCTCCAGCTGCCTGCAGCTGCTCAGAGAGTTGCCTCCTCTCTACAGCAGTGAGAGAGGTGATTCTGAAAGCCCTGGCTTTTTGTTAGGGAAAGAACAACTTAAAGGTTAGAGTCTCCACCACTAGGCAGGAGAAATGTGTGCTAACCTTCTTTCACAATGCAACCCATCTTTTTCTCACCTGGCTACAGCTGCTTGGGGTTTACTGTTTATGTAGTGCATTTCCACTTGGGTGTAGGTTCAGTAAGCAATTTTTAAAGATTATCAACATATAAAGAAAGTACTCATGGCCAGGGCAGGGGGTAACAGCCCCAATGACACAAGAAGGATTCAAGGGCAAGACTTTAGACCTACACGGTCCAGTACTGTAGCCATAGCTACATGAGGCTATTTGAATTTAAATTAATTAGAATTAAATTAAATTAAAACTTCAGTTCATTAGTTGCACTATCTATATTTCAAGTACTCAATAGCCACATGTGGCTTGCGGCTACCATATTGAATATCATTTCCATCAGCACAGAAAATTCTATTTTACAGCATTGCTCTAGACCCTAGGAGGGCTAGTGAAAAAGGAGTCAAGGCCATGCATGGTTTCAAATAGGCTATTAATGTAAGCATTTGAAGCCATAGGTAAAGGCCGGGAATTCTGTTATGAGAATGAAAAATACAATGGGGGCTTAGACACAGGCATAAAATGTAAGTCTCAAAAGCCACCGTGGGTCCTATGACTGAGCTGACTTGCTGCTGACAGCCTGAACTACTGAGCTGGACTTCCCAAATTCCACTGCATCATCCTCCCTGGGGATGAAGTCTGGGAAATGGCTTAAACGTAGGTCTCAAACTTTGCTGAATATCAGAATCACCTGGAGAGCTAGTAAACGTGTAGATCCCTGGCCATCTCCAGAGATTATGGGATGGGGCCTGGGAAAATGCATTTTGAACAAGCTCCCATTGGTGATGATCCTGCTGGTCTTGAACCACAACATGAGTAGACTGGTTTAGCTTAAAGATGGCCTCAGATATGGAGACAGGAGCCTGTACAGGGAATCAAGCATTTTCTTCTATGATATTTATTCGTTCTCATGATATGGGGAAGCAATTGTTTGCCTTTTACTGTGGAGTTACCCCTGTTGGTTTCACAGCTTTTGGAACTCTTGCATCTCTTTCGGCATGTGTTCCCACATAATGATAATCAGTTTTAGCTCTTAAGAATTGAACTAGGATCTCTACCAGTTTATTTCTCTATCCCTGTCCACAATGGGGGCTAAAAACACACCCTATTTTCTTATGATGATGACAATGACTGGTGTCTGAAATAATTCATGCTATGATCTGCATATATCACTTCTATGCAGATCGTGGTACTTAGGTGGAAGATGGATGTTTGGTGAGACTGAGCATCAGGATCTGAACAAATCTGTATTCTTTTGTGGAAGGCTGGAGCAGCCTGGGAGAAGCAAATCCATTTCCAACTTTCACTCTATAAAAAGTTCCATATTTTCTTAGATCAGACAAAATATATTGAGTGCCAAAATGCTGCAGCAATATGGGCACGTCACTCAGCTGGGTTGGAATCTGTATGCAGTGTCCCCCTGGGCCAGTTTTGATTATGTTCTTTTTCCTTTTATTGCAGTCAGCAAATCTGAATTTGCTATTGTGGGGACAGCAGGAAGAAGAGGAAAAAAATGAAGGTTTTTAACCTTCAGAAAGTTCAGAGGTTCAGTCTGAATAAGCACAAAAACTTTCAGTGTGCCTCTGAATTCCTTGAATTTGCAGAACTGCTCTGAATCCCAAGAGAGCTACCTTGCACATAGGATTCAGGCCCTGCTTTGTAGCTAAAAGGCAGAGCTGAAATTATGAGAGAGGAGCAGAATTGGAGAAAGTGGGAAAAAGAATCAATGTAAAAAATGGAGTTTGGTCTCAATCCAGGCTAAGTTTCAGTGTATTGTTCAATTTCTTCAATTCAAAGCCATCTGCTTCCCACGGCTCTCTGATAACGTCTCCCCTGCCAGGACACCCCGTTCCGGCTTAATTGAAATTAGTTTCCAAGAATAGTTGTCCAAAGCAGTTTCCAATGGTGAAATGTTTGGAAAGTCACAATAGGAGTTGAAGCTTTGGGATGCAGATGTCTACACATGAGCCAGATGTTCAAAGGATCACATGGTCTACAACAGCCTTCACATTTCCAAAGGCAGAAGTTCTCTCATTGGCCTCTGCAACCCACAAACGGCGCCTTTGAAACTGGCACCATCTCTCCATCAGGGACCTGTAATACTGCAAGTGTGAAGGGAAACAATCACTTCCATTCAGGTTTAGAGTAATGTGTTTCCCAGGCTTAATTATACCACAGGTATATAAATTACAGAAACATGTTAATGCTCCCATGATTAAAATTATAGAGTGCCTAATTGAAAAAGCATAAACTGAATTGAAGAATTCCTAATTATAGTTTGCTTTGAGGTGTTAATTTCCTCCATAATGAATGCATAATTTCTTGGAACCTAAAAAGGTGGCCTCTTGCATGAGCACGTAGACTGCAGGCAGATGAGGTATGGTGTCATCTTTCAGTTCAGGAAGTTGACTTGGTTCAGTGGGAAAACCTTGGGAGGGAACTTGGGAAGGAGGTGGAACTGGTAAAGACGCCAATCCGAAGTTCCAGCTAGTGGGCATCAGGACCAAGGACAGATGGGGAACGCTTAGAAAATTTTTTCCACTTGCCTTTCTCTTCCCTCTTCAAAGTCTCAACCTTTATCCCAGTTGTATTTTGGTAGATTTTGTACCTGTAATACAGTGGTTCTCAAAGGTTGGTCCAAGACCAACAGTATTATCTGGGAATTTGTTAGAAATGCAAATTCTCAGCGCCTGCCCCCCAACCTACGGAATTAGGAACTCTGGGGCTGGAGCCAGCAGTCTGTGTTTTAACATTGTCTCCAGGAGATTCTGATGCATGCTAGAGTTTGAGAAGCCCGGTTCTAGGGAGTAGGTCACAGACAGCCAAAGTCCATCCAGCTAACCTTTCCTGAGTTCCTAGTCTGGATCAGAACCTGTGATTAGTGACTTCTCAACCAACATTTCATTTTATACTCACAACATCACACTGATAGAAAAAAAATGACCCCCATTTCTCAGGTGAGAAAACTGAGATCCAGAGAAGCTGGCTTGCCTAGCTCATATTATCCACGAGAGCTGTAGGCCTTGTCTGTAGGTTCTGATGGAGACTCAGATGCATGCTGTTGTCATTTTTTTTTCATTATTGTCACATAGTTTTCATCAATATTTTTGCTGATAAATGGGTTTCCTAAGCATTGTAGGGCCGGAGGCTGAGTCACTGCTAGGAATGACTTCCAGGCGAGTCATGACTTTGCTAATGCTCAGCCTGACTGTAAAACAAGAGAGGGGGGTTCCTAACTATCTGTAATAATTGCTATTAACAGCATAGATTGTTAATAGGCATTCTTCCTGAATAGTGATGTGAACTCCTAGTATAAAAAGCCATAACTCAAAAAGAATCTCCTCAGTTTTTGGAAGAAACTCCTCTCTCATAGTGACCCAAACAGCTGTGAATCCTCGATTAGGGACTCTGAGGGCCAGAGGAAGATGTCCTAAGACACTATATCTCCATCTGCTCCATCCAGATGTCTTGGTTTTCTCAGGGACTTGTGTATGTGTGTGTGTGTCTTTGTGTATGGTAGGTTTTAGCCAATCCATAGCCAAATGAAACAATAAACTTATGGACTTGGTTTATAGCATTCCATCAAGGTTTTGCCTAATTCTTAACCATTCTCCTATGGTTGGCAATTTGGGTCATTTTCAGTTATTTGTTGTTATAAATAACCCAGCAATAAACGTATTTATTCATGTTTTTCTTTTGGCATTGTATCTTTAAATAGGAAAAAAATCCCCAGGAGTGGAATTACTGAAATGAATAGCATGAAACTAAAATGTGTTGAGTGTCTACTCTTATAAGCCAGGTACTGACAGCCAATTCATATATATTAACCTTTTTCAGTCTTTAATTAAAAAATCTCAAAATAACAAGTGCACATAGTTGGAAAATCAAATAGTCAAACCCTTCGCTGCCCTCCCTTTTTCAACCCCCTAGTCCTGTGCCCTAGAGGCAACTGCCTTTTAATTTTTTGCCATTTCTTCTGGGAATTGGCAGTCACTACATAATGTGCTATTTTAAAATTATTGATTACAGACATTATATATTTACTTCCTGCTATTATAGATGAGAATTTGGCTGTCTTAAATCATGCAATACCTCCTTTCCAGCTTCCTAATGTATTTCTACCAACATTTTTAGTATTTATTTATACACAATGGCTAATTTTATAATTCTATAAAAGCAGGTCACTTCAGTGCCAAGTGGTATACTATTTTTATTGTAGTATTATATAATTAACTTAACGTTTACTATGTACTAGATACTAGTTTTATTGTAGTATTGCATAATTAACTTAACGTTTACTATGTACTAGATACTATTTTTAAAGTTCTTTACATGTATTAATTCAGTTAATTCTCATCAAAACCCTATAAGGAAAGAACAAGTATTATCCATATTTTGGAATGAGGAAACTGAAAAACTGAAAGCTTAATTAACTTGCCCATGTTCATGCAGCTAGTAAGGTGCTGATCTGGGCTTTGAACATAACAGTCTGACTCCACGGTCTGAACTTAACCACTATGCTACACTACCTCTGATTACTCTCCTATTCTCTATAGCTGTTATTTTTTTTAACTCATCATAAAATATACAATTATTCTATTTTATTCAGGTAATATCTTTATTATAATATTCGTATATTTTTCTTCCCACAGAGCTCTATCATTTCAGGTTTACTATTAAATACTCTCTTTTTCTTTCATTTTCTTTCTCTCCCTTTTTTTTTTTTTTTGGTCTTTTTCTTCCATTTTCTAGAACAATACCAACCTTTATATCATTTGTTTAAAATTTCGGCAATCAAAATTTTTCCTCTTAAGAGCTATTTACTGTTCTATGATTTTTTTTTCCACAGCATCCACTTCTTGTTTAGAAAAGCAATCATTTCTCCAACTTTGCTGAGGATGCTGTTGTGATGTGGAGGGGAGAGAGAGGCTTTGCTGACTCCTGTGTTATCTCTATGTCCTCTGGAGTCATTTTTTCTCATTAATATTGACTACTCTCATGTTGGACCGTTTCTCACCTAACCACTGAGCATCCATAGTTAATGTTTTAAAGTAAGGTATGAAAGTTGACCAGAAGTGCTGTGTTTTGCAGGGTAAAGGTGTGCAAACTCTCCAAGAATGAAACCTCCTATCTCCTGCCTGGGGAGTCAAGGATAGATGCAGAGGCCCATATTCAAGAGTTTGATGGTTTCACATACAGACTTTTGATTTATCATCCCTGTTTTCAGCCCCACATTTCACTTCCACACTCTCCATACTTTATTGATCCAAGGTCAGAGTCTTGCTTGAGATCCCTTGGGCAAATCAACTCCGTTCTTATTCGCATCTCTTTATAATTTGTGTTTCTTTATCCTGCCATGCCAGATGCTTCTCCTCTGACCATTTATAGTCTTCCAGAATTTTGTTGAAACCTCTCATCCACTAATGGCCCATTCTGTTCTCTTTTTCCTTGCAGATTTGTATGCTTTTTCATCTTTTACTGTCATTTTAGTGGGATCTCAGGTGAGAGAGGAGATAAGTGGATGCATTAAATCTTCCACTTTTAACTAGAAGTTCACTTATGTTATTATCTAATCCAGTTCTCACAATAATCGTTGATGGAGACATTATTATTGTCTTCAGATTTTCAAATACCATTTAAATATTTTTAAGGAAGGTCACACAGCTAGTAAAGTTCAGAGCCCAAATTCAAATTTAATGCATATTCTAGAATCTATGCTCTTTCTACTCTTAGGTCATAAAAGTGTTTATGAGTTTCGAAAGCCATTGCCAAATTATTTTCCCCAACTTGAATAATCAATTTACAGTGCTGCTGGAATTACATAATCCTACCAGTTCCACCACAACTTCACTGAAATGGTATATTATAATTTACATTTACTTTGCTAATTTAATGGATTTTAAAAGGGAGCATATTATCACTTTGATTTGCATTTCTTGTCTTCCTGGCAAGGCAGAGTATTTTCCCACGTATTTTTATACTATTGACATTTCTTTTTTTGTGAGTTGTCTTTTTAACATCCTGTTCCTATTTACCTATGACAGCAGTTCTCAACCAGGGTTAGTTTACCCCCTAGAGACAATACCTAGAGATATTTTTGGCTGTTAAATCTTGGGGGTGGAGGCTACCACTGGCATCTAGTTAGTGAGTAGAGGCCAGGGTTCCTGCTAAGCATCCTACAGTGTAAAGGACAGACCCCACAACAGAGATTACCCAGCCAAAATACCAATAGTGCCAAGACTGAGAAACTCTGACTATGGGTATCTTGATAGATTTTTTTTTTTTAATGTCTGATTAGATCAGAGGTTCTCAATCTTTGTGGTTTCAAGGCCGTTTACATTGTTAAAAAGTAATGAAGGTCCCAAAGAGCTTTTTTCCATGTGGGTTTTATTATCAACATTTACTGTATTAGGAATTAAAGCTACATTTAAAAAATATTATAATTTGTTTAAAAATAACAAGAAACCCATTACATATTAATATAAATAACATATTTACATTTTCCCAAACTATAAAATTAAGGAGAAGAGGTGCATTGTTTCACAATTTTGCAAATATTTTTAATGTCTGGCTTAATAGAAGTTAAGTGGATTCTCAGATCTGTTTCTGCATTTAATCTGTTGTTGCGAATTGGTTTGGTTGAAATAAATAAAGGAAATCTAGCCTCACACAGGTATGTATTTGGCAAAAGGAGGAGTATTTTAATAGCCTTTTAAGGTAATAGTGAACATTCTTCTTTGATAGTATGCCAAAACTCAGTGAGTGGTAGTTCCCTAAAGTTTAGTTGCAATGAAACCGTATCAGTGAGCTTTTTATACTCTGTTACAATAAAATGTATCACTTTATGTTGCAATTTGAATGGATATTTTATCCTTGCATGATTTTGTAATGTCATGCATTGGTCATTTGAAAAAATTCACTGAATTATAAAAATCTTTGAAATGTTGACACATTTCATTATACAATATCAAAATATCACATTTGCTAATACCATCACTAATCTCATCAGTAAAGTTTTTAAGTATTGGGAAACTATCAAGTTCACAATAACAGATAAAAAGACTTCCAAATTCTAGTTTTCACTTGAAAGCTCAATTATGAGCAAATACTGTCAGTTTTCCTTAAATGACAGATAAATTTCATGGATTTTGAGACAATATTTACCAAATATCCAAATGTGAATAACCACCATTTGTCAGTCAGTCTTTCAAGAAAAAAAAAATGGCACTTCCTTAAAAACGTGGCTAGTTTAACATGCAACTTAAACAATTACAGAAATGGTGGAGACATGATTTATTCATGCTTCTCATTGCGTCACATGAATATTAAAAAGACGTACTCAAAAATTGAAATTTAATACAATTAACACTTTTTACTGCTTCATCAAGGACATTCTTAAGTAAAACTGGCATTTTTGTTTTCTATAGTGAGTGTGGTGATGAAGAATACAATGACAATCTAGCTGGGTACCACCGCTTTGATTCATGCTAAGGCATCATCAGTTTTGCCCATTTGTGCTCAGTGCAAGTATCAACACAGTGGAAAAAGGCAAATAAAGTCTTAGGATACTTTTAAAATCATTTTGATGTTCCAGAATCACGAAAAAGAGTCTTGGGGGCCCCCAGAGGTTCATAGACCACCCTTTGAGAACTGCTAGATTAGATGATTATACTTTATCCAAGGGTCTCTTTGGCTCACATGACAAACTCAGGGCAAGTCTTTCTGCGTGATGATCTCTGAAATTTGATGTTTATAAGAATATCTTGGTGAGCTTGTTCAAAGTTCATATTTCTAAGCACGTATTCATAGATTCATTGTGGGGGCCTAGAGTTCACAGGTGATTCTGTTATCGGATGGGGACATGGCACCTACAGTTCCCTACACATGGGTGATTTTCAGCCCACTGCATTCCTGCAAATAACCCCATTGGTGGGTTCCATTTTCCCACAGGAAAAATGTTTTAATTGGTATTATAATTCTTCTATAGCATTTATTTGCCGTCTCTGGCACTAAAATGCCAGCTATTATGATTAATTTAATGGTTAATTAATAATCATTCTACTTAACTTTTTAGAGCTTAGAAGGGCTTTTTGAGGATAATTGATTTCAGATGGTCTTCTAGAAAAGCGTTCAGAAGATTTTCACCTGACACTTTCCTTAAGCAAATGTATTTGTTGCAAGTTGATGCATCCAAGGCACCCTATTGATAACTCTTTTAAAAGTAGGCACTGTAGCATCTTCCTCTGTAAAAGCATCACTGTGGGTTTTAATCGTGAAGTTTGGAGCCTGAACCCCTATCGAAGCCAGCCATGTTCAGCTTCATTTTTGGTCTTTGCGCTTCTCACAACATAAAGTGATTTTAGAAAACAAAAATGGCATTTCAACTGAGAACTTGGCAGGAGGGTAAAGGGGTTGCTTCCCAGGATATCTGAGGAAGAAGGCAGTATTGGGAGGCCTGGGGTGAGGGAAACAGCCTGTCTCTCCACTAGGGGACATAAAATACTTCAGCATGTTTATTACAAAACAAAACAAAAAAAAAAAACAGGAAGATTTTCAGTTCCCTAAGGTGTTCTATTTCACTTTATTGCTTTGCAAACTTTAATGTGTTAGTGAATTAACCTGAGATCTTTTAAAATACCGATTCTGATTCCGTAGATCTGGGGTGGGGCCTGAGAGCCTGCATTTCCAACTCATTCCTAGGTGATGAGAATGCTGCTGGGTCGTGGACCACTGAGCAGCAAGGCTCTGAGCATCCTTCTTCTCCTATCTGTTGCTGATTGGCACTGTTTGCTGTAAATATTCTTATTACTTAAGTCTCATAAACTGTTTTAAAGTCACTGTTTAAATGAGCTGTTCACATTAGCTAATAGAGCTGTTGGTCAGTGGTCATTGCAAACTGAGCAATCTCTCCTTCATTCATTCCTGGATTCTTCATCGACTGAAATACTTTTCAACATGAACTTGGAAAATAACACTTCGAAGTTAGATAGGAGTGGGGTATATTTAGTAAATATTCAGTCAACATTATTCAGCAATCCATTAGGCATGGATTACACCATGTGCAGAACTCCATCCGTCAAGTAAATATATGATACTACAGCTGGTTGTAACATATTACATTAAACAATCATTTTCAAAGTATTTTCATGTTCTTAATTATCTTTGATCCTCACTAAAAAACTAAAATAGTTAATATAACTTTATTTTATCATTTTAAGTGAAGTTTAATTTAGATTCATCACAAAAATTATATATGCTTATATAGAAAATATAGAAAAATTAAAAAGAAGTCATCTATTATCAATCATAAAATATTAACATTGGGGTGATTTTTTTCCCATTTTTCTTTGCCATATTAAAAAATTAGGGAACTGACCTGGTGGTACAGTGGTTAAGTCTGCACACTCCACTTCGGAGGCCCGGAGTTCACTGGTTCTGATCCCGGGTGTGGACCTACACACCACTTACCAAGCCATGCTGTGGTAGGTGTCCCACATTTAAAGGAGAGGAAGATGGGCACAGATGTTAGCTCAGGGCCAATCTTCCTCAAAAAAAGAAAAACAACAGGTTGTACATGACTTTGATCCTCTTTTACAATGTTCATCCTACTTTTCCCACATATCGTAACAGTGATTACCATTTTAATGATGCTTATTGGATATTTATTCTTTTATTTCTGCAAATAATTAGCAAGTTTTCTCCACACCGGTTATTGAATACTCCTTGCAGTACTGCTGACTTATGATGCTGCCTGTGTGTGTGTTTGTGTGTGTCCCACTATACTCTTGGTTTGTCTGTACTGTTCCATTAGATCTGCCTGTCTATTGATCACCGTGTCTGCGCCACCCATTTTAATTATAGCTGTGCAAAACATTTTAATATCTAGTCCTCCTAATGATTCTTGTTGTTGCAACTGTTCTTAGCTATTTTCACCCACTTATGTTCTCCTATGAATTTTAAAATCACTTTATCATGTTCCCTAAATAATCCCCTATGGAATAGTTTAAATTGTATTAAAACTCTTACTGAATCTGAAATGGTTACGTTAACATGAGCTTTCCACGCAGAAAGAGAGTAAGCCTATCATTGAGTCTTTACTGTTTCTCAGGAAAACTACATAGGTTCCTTTATATTGATAACATCCATAGCTACCTTGTGCAAATTGTTTCTTGCTAATATTATACTTATGGTATTTTCTGCTGTTTTTCCTCCATTTTGTTTGTTAACTGGATTTTGCTGGTATTTAGGGAAACTGTGTATATGTGTGTATTTTACCCATCCCATTTGCTGAAACCTCTTGTGAGTGTCTTTAATTAAATTTTATTATCTTGGTTTACCAGTGTAATAATCACATCATCTGTGAATAATGATAATTCTACGTCCTCCTTTCCAATTACGGTAGCTCTTATTTTGGTTTCATGCTTTGTTGCATTGGGTAGAGCTTTGTGGGCAATGTTGCCAAATAACGTTGATAGTTAACCTCGTTGTGTTACTCTCAACCTCAGAGAATAGCCCTTCAGTACATTTCTCATATGTGTGATGTTAGTTGTAGGTTTGAAAGAGATATTTTTAAAATATGATAAAGAAAAATCTCTCTATTCTACCATTTATCTTTGTGTCTCTTTTAAAATCTGAAATGGATGTTAAATTTTATCAAATGCCGTTGGCATCTATTCATATGACCATATTGGTTTTCTACTTGGTCTTATTTATGTTATTTTTCTAGATTTTCTGTTACTAAATCTATCACGTGCGCCTGAGGTAAATGACCTGTTTATGGGAACCAATTTAATAGTATATTAGAGGAATAATTTGCAACAGTTTCAAATGCTTTCCCTCTTTTTCTGTCTTATGTAATTGTTTATATATCATGAGAATTATCAGTTGTTAAAAGATTGAAAGAACTCATTGGAAAAGCCATCTGGCTTCAGTGTTGTTTATTCTAATTTTCTTTTTATGGAATGCTTAATTAATTTATTGTCATTCTTTTGTGTTTAATAATAAAGGCTTTTCAAATTCCAAAAATAGGCTTGGTCCTATCCCATTAGCATTAAACATCATTGTTCTTATCATAATAGTTTCTGAAGAGTATGAAATTGTGATTTTGATTTATTATTTGATGTCAGAGTTACTTAGGAAAGTTCTTATTTTCCCCAGTTGGAAGATTTTATTTGTTTAGAATTTTGGTTTAGTAATTTCTAGTTCTATCTCATTATACAGAGAGACTATAGTGTATACCTTTACTTGTACAAAGGCATTATTGATTTTTGTGTATGCATCTTGTTATTTTTATCCTCACTACCAAATATGATCTCTTAAATATCAAAATACTGTTTCCTTCTCTGGCATATTTTCTGGAAGTAGCTTTTCTAATTTGTTGTTTTATTTTTTATTCTTGTATTTAGACATTTCAAACTTACACAAAGACACATCTATCTTTTTTTTCTATCTTTTGTGAGTTGTTCTATTGTCAAAGCTTAAAAAGATTGTTTTCCACTCAAGATTATTATTTTTTAATTTTAAACCTACAAGATGTTCCAAGAATGGTACAATAAACATCCATATATCCTTCCCCCTAGATTCACGAGTTGTAAACATTTTGCCATATTTACTTTATCCCTCTTTTTCTTCTCTCCCAAATGGTTACTAGGTTAGTTACAGTAATCATGACACTTCAAAACCCCCAGTTTGTATTTCCTAAGAAAAAAGGCCATTTTCCTACATGGCTGTTATACAATCTTCACACTCAGAAAGATTGAAATTGATATAATCCCAGTATCTAATATATAGTTCATATTCAAGTTTTCCCAATTGTCCCAATTAATTGTCCTTTAAGGCTTCTTGTAATCCAATCTAGGATCCAATCAAGGATCAGACATTGCATTTGAGTGCTATCAGCATCCTGAAAATTTTCAATAAATAAATTAAATTTTGAACCATTGGAATGTAATGTGGTTTATCATATGTGGTGAGGTCTTAAATTTGATGCTTTTTTGTCACAATTATGGAATTTTATCAATGCTATTTATTGATAAAATTTTCTGCTTTCCATTGATTTTTGTTGCTTCTATTTCTATATGTAAAATTCACATTCATACACACACACATCTGTCTCATTTTCCTTTGTTAAAAAAAAAAGTTCTTAAGTGTATTTCCTATTTTAAACAAACCAACCAAAATAATCCCATTGAAATTAGTGGAATTTCCAGGTAAAGTTCATGTACATCTTTAGGGCTCCCAAATGTCACCTAGCTGGCCTCATATTTTATATAATTTGCTTTTTCCCAAAGAAAAGACATCAATTTGGCAAGAATTGACATCTTTACAATATGTGATGCTTTCATCCATGACTTCAGAATTTCTGTCTATTTATTCATCTTCAGTTCAGCACAATTATTAAACACCCACTCTGCCAAGCCTTGTGCTAGAGACTGGAGATATTATTTTATATCATTCAATATAGATTTGGGTTTTTTTCTTCCCATGTCAGTCCTGTACATTTCTTGTGTACATTTCTTTGTGTTATCCATAACTATTTTTCAAGGACTTTATTCTAAAAGGATTTTTCCATTACATCTTCTAGCTTTTTTTTCTCATGGTGTACAGTTTATTTATCTCTATCTTCTATCAAACCACTTTACTGAATTCTTTTATTAATTTTAAAAGTCTTTCAGTTGATTCTCTTCAATATATTAGGTCACAGTCATATTATCTACAAATGATGATAAATTGCTTTCCTTTCTAAAATGGGTATCTCTTCTGTTTTGTGCCTTATTGCATTGGCCAGAATTATCCCATTTTAGATGCAAGTCCTAGAGGTAAAGTGACCTGCTCAGCATGTCAGACAGAGCTAGCGAGAGGTAAAGCCAGGACTAAAACCTCAACCTTGCTTTTTTAGTTCAGCACTGCCTTAGAAAAAGTCAGCAAATCAAGGTCATCTATCCAAATATCACCTAACTGGCCCCATATATATCCAGTTGCTTTTTCCCAAAGGAAAGTTGACAGTTGCAATGCTTACAGTGCTCTCTTAAAATGACTTGACCTCTTAGGTGCATGCTTCTGCACACGCACATGCGCACACACACACACACACACACACACAGAGTGTGCTTTATGATGATAAATGATAGGGAGAAAAGTTACACAGGGAAGTGTAGTAGGGTATGTTGGGGTTAGGGTTGCTATTTTAAATACAGCTGTTAGGTAAGACTTCACTGGCAGAGGTGAAGAAGCAAGCCTTCCAAGGGTTGTGTATATCTGAGAGAAGAGCCTTCTAAGCATAGAAGATAGCAAACACAAAAGCCTTGAGATGGGAGGACACCAAGGATGTTAAGGAACAGCAAAGAGGCCAGTGTAACTGGAGAAGAATTAGAAGAGATGAGGGCAGAGAACTCACAAGAGAGGACCTTGTAGACACTGTAAAGAGGCTGCCTTTTACTCTAGGTAAGGTGGGAGCCATAGGAGGGTTTTGAGCACAGGAGTGCCATGACCTGAGTCATGTTTTTAAAGGGTCACTCTAGCCACTGTTTTAAGAATAGACTCTTGGGGGCAAGAGCAGAAACAGGGAGACCAGTTGGGAAGATATTGCAGTAATCCAATCAAGAGCTGATGGGGGCTTAGCCAGGGTAGTAGCTGTGGAGGTGAGGGAAGCAGTCATATTCTGGGTATATGTTGAAATTAGAACCATGGGGAGTTGCTTATGGATGTTGTTATGAACAAGAGAGGACCCAAGATTGAGGGAAAATATGCAAGGGTAATAGCTAGGTCTTCTGCATTTTAATTTAAAATATATCTCAACCCAAGTACATGCTCAATTAAAAAATTTATACTTCTTTTAAATATTGAAGAAGAGGATATTATCATCAGATGGTTGTCTGGTTTCTTCTTATAAGATTTCCTTTGCTTTCATCTGATAATAAATAAAACTTAATTTGAACTCCTCGGTTGAATTGTTATGGTCTCTTTACACAACAGGTATTTCTTCCTTTCAACTTCTGTTCCAAATCCACTTTTAAATTTATCAAGTGCGATTCAATCATAGGAGAAAGATCTAAATGGCAAACAAGGCAAATCTTTGTTGTCTGGTTTGATAACACTATAATAATAATACTTGTGCATGTAGCAATTGTGATGGCTCCAGGCAACTTTTATAGAG
The DNA here is from genome assembly GCF_041296235.1 of Equus asinus. NCBI lineage: Eukaryota > Metazoa > Chordata > Mammalia > Perissodactyla > Equidae > Equus > Equus asinus. The sequence goes on along the minus strand of NC_091804.1, from coordinate 33,108,529 downwards.
CAGTTTATTCTACAGAAAGCACTTTCTATCCTGTAAGTGCCCCCTTCTCTGAATCATCCCTGTTAATATCTGTCTCCCTCATCTTGGTTCTGAGCTCCTGGTACCCAGGGGCCATGTTACATTCAAGTGTGCACCTGCTATACTATAGTTAATAAAGAAATAAATGAATAAGTACATGAAAAACAGGCGAAGGGGCCCTAGGTCACACAGCTAGTCAGAGGCCAAGCAAAGATGCACATGCTTGTGCTCTGATGCTAAACTGAAAATGTATTCCTCTCCCCATTTCCTTGCCTCCTCTAAGGGCTATTGTGACTAGGCAAATAGTGAATAAAAACAGGATTTCCCGTAGCCTTGGAATAAAGATTGGCTAACTAAGACATATCATTGTAAATTTCAGCTCCATAATTCCAAATGACCTTTAATATGGGGAATGTAATTGAAAAGCTAGATCCTGTTGGGGATTGTAAAGCTCACACTTGTTTCTTAGCCTGTCTTGTATAGTAACACTGAAGGTTTATCATAGCATTTTGGTATTAAAATGTGTGCATAGTTGAATGCTAAAGCAGAGACTTTTGAAGGGAGAAAGAAATCCAAGATTATTCAGTCTGTTTCTCTCATTTCTTTAACAGCTTTATTGAGGTGAAATTTACATACCATAAAATTCACCCATTTTAGTGTACAATTCAATGGTTTTCAGTAAATTTATAGGGTTGTGCAACCATCACTACAATCTCATTTTAGAACATTTCCATCACACCATAAAATACACTATGCCCAAGTGCAGTTGATTCCTGTTCCCACCCCGATTCCCAGGCAATCACTAATCTGATTTCTTTCTCCATAAATTTGCATTTTCTTGACATTTCATATGAATGGAGTCATACAATATATAGTCTTTTGCATCTAACTTCTCTCATTTAGCATAATGATTTTGAGGTTCATCCGTGTTGTAGAATATATCAGTAGTTTATTTTATTGCTGAATACGCTTTCATTATGTGGATATACCACATATTGTTTATTTGCTCACCAGTGGATGAACATTTAGATTGTTTTAATATTTTGGCTATTGTGAATAATGCTGCTATTAGCATTTGTATACAAGTCTGTATGGACATACTTGGGTAGACACCTAGGACTGGAATGGCTCAATGAATGGTAGTTTTATGTTTACCATTTTAAGGAACTTCTAGATTGTTTTCCAAAGTGACTGCACCATTTTAGCTTCTCACAGCAATGTATGATGGTTCCAGTTTTTCCATACCCTTGCCAACACTTGCTATAGTCTGTCTTTTTAGTGCTAGCCATTCTAGTGGGGGGGTGTGCTGGTTTCTCATTGTGGTTTTAATTTACATCTTCCTAAGAACTAATGATGTTGACCATCTTTTAATGAGCTTATTAGTCACTTGTATTTCACCTTTAGTGAAATGTCTAAACAAACCTTTTGCCAATTTTTTAATTAGGTTGTTTGTCTTCTTATTATTGAATGGCAATGAATCATTAAGAATCTTAGATATGTCTTATTGTACATATAATTTGCCAGTATTTTCTCTCAATGTGTAGCTTGTCTTTTCATTTGCTAAATGGTGTCTTTTGAAGCCCAATTTTTAAAAAATTCTAACGACACCCACTTTATCTTTTCCCCCCATTAATAGATCATGCTTTTAGTGTTGTATCTACACACCCTTTTCCTAATCCAAGATAATGAAAAGTTTCTCCTATGTTTTCTCCTAGAAGTTTAATAGTTTTGTCTCTTAGATTTAAAACTATGATCCGTTTTCTGTTAGTTCTTGTGTATAGTGTGAATTCAAATTTAGATTTTTGTGTGAATCTAGATTATAGTGTGAATAGTCAATTGACCCATCTTCATTTCCTGAAAATATTACTCTTTTACCATGGAATTGTCTTGGCATCTTTGTCAAGAGTTAATTGACCGTAAATGTAGTGGTTTCTTTCTGGAATCTCAGTTATCTCTCATTGTTCTATAAGTCTATCCTATGCCAGTGCCACACTGTGTTGATTTTCATGAGTTATGAAATCAGGGACTGTAAGTCCTCTTTGTTCTTATTTAAAAAAATTTTTTTCTATTATGGATCATTGCATTTCCGTATTCATTTTAGCATCAGCTTGTTAGTTTTTGCAAAATCTCCTGGGATTCTAATAAAGATGGCATTAAATTTATAGATAAATTTGGTGAGAATTGCCATCTTAACAATATTGACTATTCCGGTCCATGAACATGGAATGTCTCTCCATTTATTTAAATTTTCTTCAATTTTGGGGGGCTATGTTTTGTACGTCTCAATGTACAAGTATTTCACTTCTTTAAATTTTTTTCTAAGTGTTCTTTTGATGATACTGTGAATGGAATTGTTTACTTAATTTCATTTTCAGACTGGTCTTTGCTAATAATAAAAAAAACAATTGAGGGGCTGGCCCCATGGTGTAGTGGTTAAGTTTGGCATGGTCTGCTTTGGCAGCCCAGGTTCGCAGGTTCAGATCCCGGGCATGGACCAACACCACTCGTCAGCCATGTTATGACAATGACCCACATACAAAGTAGAAGAAGACTGACATAGATATTATCTCAAGGCTAATCTTCCTCACCAAAGAAAATGCAATTGATTTTTGTATATTGGTCTTGCATCCTTGTTGAAATTTGTGATTAGTTCTACTTAGGGGGTGTGTGTGTGTCTATTTATATGTGTGTATGTACTCCTTAGAATTTTCTACATACAGCATCATGTTATCTGCAAATGAAAACTTTTACTTCTTCCTCTCCGATCTGGGTGCTGTTAATTAATTAATTAACTAGTTTCCCTGGCTAGAATCTCTAGTACAGCGTTGCACAGACATCCTTGCCTTGTTCCTGATTTTAGAGGGAAAGCATTCACTCTTTTACCCTTGAGTATGATGTTACCTTTATATGTTTTGTAGATGGGCTTTATCAAGTTTAGATAGTTCTTTCTGTTCATAGTTTATTAGTCCTTTTTAGCATAAATGTGCATTGGATTTTGTCAAATGTTTTTTCTGAATCTGTTGAAATTATCATTTAGTTTCTTCCCTGTATTCTAAATCTACACTGTATTGCATTAACTGATTTTTAAATATTAATTCAGCTTTGCATTCCTGAGATAAATCTCAATTAGTTATGGTGTATAATCTTTTTTATATGTTGCTAGATTTAGTTTGCTAATACTTGGTTAAATATTTTTGGGTCTATATTTATGAAGGATAATGCTGTAGTTTTCTTTTATTGTAATGCATTTCTCTGGTTTTAATATCAGGGCCTCAAAACGAGTCAGGATGCGTTCCCTCCTCTGCTATATTCTGCATAAGTCTGTGAAAAATCAGAACCTTTTATTCTTTAAATGTTGGATAGACTTCAGTGAATGGTCTGGGATTTTTTGAAGGAAGAATTTTAATTAATAATTTGGTTATTTTACTTGCTATAAACATATTGAAATTTTCTATTTTTTCATGAGTCAGTTTTGGTAAGTTGCATCTTTCTAGGAATTTTTTCATTTCGTCTAAGTTGTCTAAGTTTTTTGGCATAGAGTTTTTCATGGGATTTCCTTATAAATTTTTAAATTTCTGTGGGGTCAGTGGTGATGTCTCCTCTTTCTTCCTTGATTTTGGTAATTTGTATCATCTCCCTTTTTCTGTTGGTCAGTGTAGGTAAAGTGTTGCCAATTATGTTGATCTTTTCAAAAAAGCCAGCTTTTGTTTCGTTGATTTTTCACTTTTGTTTTGATGTCTTCTCTTGCGCTGATTTATATGCTAATCTGTATTCTTTTCTTCCTTCTGATTCTTTGGAGTTTAGTTTGCTCTTATTTTTCTTCTGTCTTAAGGTAAAAACTTAGATTATTGATTTGAGGTCTTTCTTCTTTTCTAAATAGATGTTCAAAGCTGTAAAACTTTTTCTAATCACTCCTGAAATTATTGTTGACAATATTTTCCAGTTTAATCGTTGCTTTTCAGAGAGAGAAAATGCTGAGCTCCTCACTTCACTGTTCAAGAAAGCCTACATCATAATTTTTAAATATGAGAAGTTGAGGCCCATAGAGGTTATTTTATATTGGATTCTTCCAGAAGCTGACTCAAGGGTCAAGGATTTGAATGCAAGTGGTTTATTAAGGGGATGGTCCCTCTAAAAAGCAGTAAGGGGCAGAGGGAAGCAGGAAGGAGAAGATTAAGAAGCCAAACAAGTGTGTGATCCTGTGGGGAGACCTGAAGAGTGAATTACACCTTGACTAAGGTCCCCCGTGGGGCGAAAGAGCGGGACTTTTTCACTTCTGCCCACGGCAATCACTGGCAACTTCCAGCCTAACACTGAGTATGAGTGTAAACTGGAGAAGAGCAGGACTTAAATTCTCAATCCCTCTTTCCCAGCAAAGGAGGCTTCAGTAGTTTCAGAAGTCCACAGTGGCCTCATTAACAGCAAAGGACACAGAAGCTGGGTGATGGACACATAGAACCGGAAAGAGTGATTAAGAAAGACAGTAACTGTATCCTCTTGTGAGACTAACTGAGTTGCCCAAGGTCACACAGCTAAGTATTAGCAGATCTTGTACTAGAAGCCAGGCTTATAAATGCTAATACTGTGTTTTAATCAACTTTGTTAGAAATCCACTAAAGATGTGTTGCCTAAGTCCTTGTTTTATTAAACAGATTTTGTGTACTGTGGATTAACCTTTTTTGATTGCTAAAGGCATTGCTATCTTTATAGGAATCAACTCTAACGCCAGTTGTTACTGTCTGGGATCTTTCTCCATAGTTGTTTTGGTCATCAGCAGGCCATGGGGTAATCTAGGAAAATATAGAGATAAAGCAGCTTCCTGCTATTTCAGGAAGTTATATTAACCTAGTGAAGTACAGAGATTGCGTAAGAGAGAACAAAGTTAAACAAACCTCAATAGTGAGTGCATTTACACATGTTCCCGTAGATCACTGTTAGGACTAGGAGCAGCCAAGATCTGTATGTTCCTTTAGATCACGCAGTCAAGTAACATTTGGAAGAAAAAGTATTAGCAGACCATGCAATAATTAGTCGGTGTGTTTGAGTTAAGACGTTATATCTTTGACTATTTTCAGCAGTACCAATATTAAGGCTTCTTGGTTTTTTTTGAAGAAGAAGAAGAAGAAGATTAGCCCTGAGCTAACTACTGCTAATCCTCCTCTTTTTGCTGAGGAAGACTGGCCCTGAGCTAACATCCATGCCCATCTTCCTCCACCTTATATGTGAGACGCCTACCACAGCATGGTGTGCCAAGCGGTGCCATGTCCACACCCAGGATCCGAACCAGCAAACCCCAGGCTGCTGAGAAGCAGAACGTGTGAACTTAACCGCTGTGCCACTGGGCCAGCCCCCCAATATTAAGGCTCCTTAATATTGATTGACAAAGAGTTGACAAATTTGCTAAGTCATTAGACCTCCTAGAATAAAGATACATGCTATTGAGAGACTTTTGCGTATAATATTAAAATTTTATTTACAAACCAATCAAGTTGGCTGTAAGATAAATATCTACAAATGAAAGGCTTCCCCTCATTGATTTCCAGTATTAAATCAGAGATTGTTCCTGAAGAAGAAAACAATGATAAAAGATTTACCAACGTTTAGTTTATGATTGCATTAGAGTGATTGGCTAATGAGAACACTTTTTTCTCTTTTCTCTACTTTTCAGGTTTTATAAAACGTTATTTTATTTTCCTTGACATAAAAAGAATTTTTTTTAAAAAAAAGTTGATTATTTGGTGGGGTGGGATAAAGATGATGGCTCAACTTTTGGTGTGCTGAAAAGCAGTATAGCCTTGTGGTTAAGACTGAGGGCTCAGGAATCAGACCACCTATGTTCAAATCCTATCTCTAGCGCTCAAATAGCAATGTGACTCGAGTAAGTTTCTGAACCTCTCTGTACTTCATTTCTCTTATTCTGTCTGAATAAGATAAGAATATCTGCCTCATAGAGTTATTGTAGAGGTTAAGTGAGATAATAAAGTGTGAGATGAGCTTAACCTAGAGCTTAGTAGATAATAATTGCTCATTAAACATTTTCTGGTGGATGAAGTAATCATTGCAATACACAGCAGTGGGAGATATGACAAAAGTATGGACAGAGAGCTATGGGAACAGAGGAAGGAGAAACTAGCTCTGATTTGCAAGGCAAGAGAGGCTCCTCAGAGAGAGCCATATTTGAGTCATGGTTGGATGAGGAGTTCTCAAGATGGAGAAAAAGGGAAAAGGTGTCATAGGAAGATAGAAGCATATAGAATGACACCGAAGCATGTGTGAGAATTGATGTAAATGTACACTTAAAATTCATTTTGTAAATGCACTTGTTTAATAAGTACTTAGTGAACAACTGTTACATGTTCAGCAGGATGTTGGAAGCTGGGGATGCAACAATGAACTAAACAGCAAGATCTCAGGCCTCATAAAGTTCACTGACTATTAGCATGCAGGCAGTAAGTCAGTAAATAAATAATCAGACATATTTCAATTGTGATGAAAGCTATAAAAGAAATAAATCAACGGATGTGATAGACTGACTCAAGAACACTGGTAATTATGAATAAATGCTTTGTGGATTGGAGTGACTCAAATAAATGATTTTCAACAGCATAAGAATGTTGGAGGGGGTGGAACAAAGGTATAAATATCAGATTCACCTTGTGATTTCATAGTTTCACATTAGGACCATCTGGAGAGCTTTTTTTAAAAAAGTACTGGTGCTGGGGCCTCACCCCTAAAGATTCTGATTCAGTTGGTCTGGGTTGGAGCCAAGGAAGAGCATTTTTTAAAAGCCTGCAGGGCAATTAGAATGTGCAGCTAGAGTTGGGAACCACTGATCTTGAGCAACACCCTTATGATTCCCTGCCCTCACTTGAGAAATCAGTGATGGTCTCAACAAAATACTGGGGAAGAGAATTCATTAAAAGAATCATGGTTGATCAAATGGGATTCATCCCTTGCATGCAAGGGTGATTCAACATACACAAATCAATGAATGTGATACATCACATTAATAGAATAAAAGATAAAAATCGTATGATCATCTCAATAGATGCAGAAAAAGCATTTGACAAAATTCAACATTCATTCATGATAAAAAAAAAATTCAACAAATTGGGTATAGCAAGAACATACCTCGACATAATATGTCAAGTCCATAGCTGACATCATGCTCAGTGGTGGAAGGTTGAAAGTTTTTCTCTAAGACCAGGAACAAGACAAGAGTGCCCACTCTAACCACTCCTATTCAACATAGTACTTGAAGTCCTAGGCGAGTAATCAGGCAAGAAAAAGAAAAAAAAGGCATACAAATTGGAAAGAAAGAAGTAAAATTGTCTCTCTTTGCAGATGACATGATCTAATATATAGAAATCCTAAAGACTCCACCAAAAAACTAGATAGAACTAATAAAATAATTCAGTAAAGTTACAAGATACAAAATCAACATACAAAAATCAGTTGCATTTCTATATGCAAACAATTAATTATCTGAAAAATAAAGAAAACAATCCCATTTATAATAGCAACAAAAGGAATTAAATACTGAGGAATAAATTTAATTAAGGAGATGGAAGATCAGTACAATGAAAAGTATAAAACACTGACGAAAGAAATTGAAGAAGACCCAAATAAATGGAAAGATATCCTGTATTCATGGATCGGAAGAATTAACATTGTTAAAATGTCCATGCTACCCGAAGCCATCTATAGTTGCAATGCAATCCCTATGAAGATTCCAATGGCGTTTTTCACAGAAATAGGAAAACAATCTCACAATTTGTATGGAACCACAAAAGACCCTGAGTAGGCAAAGCAATCCTGAGAAATAAGAACAAAGCTGGAAGCATCACACTTCCTGATTTCAAACTATATACAAAGCTATAGTAATCAAAACAGTATAATAGTGGCATAAGAACCTACACATTTAGACCAATGGAACAGAATTAAGAGCTCAGAAATAAATCCATGAATATATGGTCAACTAATATTCGACAGAGGAGCCAAAAATACTCAATGGGGAAAAGATAATCTCTTCAATAGTGTTGGGAAAACTGGATATTCACGTGGAAAAGAATGAAACTGGACCCCTATCTTATACCATTCACAAGAGTTAGCTTGAGATGGATTAAAGATTTAATGTAAGATCTGAAACATAAATCTTTTAGAAGAAAACATAGGGAAAAACTTTCTTGACTTTGGTCTTGGCTTTGACTTAATGGATATGGCACCAAAAGCACAGCAACAAAAGCAAAAATTAACAAGTAAGACTACATCAGACTAAAAGTCTCTGCGCAGCAAAAGGAACGGTAAACCAATTGAAAAAGCAAACTACAGCACAGGAGAAAATATTTGCAAACTACATATCTGATAAGGGGTTAATATCCAAAAAATATAGAAACTCCTACAACTCAATAGCAAAAATCCAAATAATCTAATTTTAAAATAGACAAAGGACCTGAATAGACTTTTTTCCAAAGAAGATATTCAGTTGGCCAACAGGTGCATGAAAAGGTGCTTAACGTCGCTAATCATCAGGGAAATGCAAGTCAAACCACAATGAGATGTCGCCTCCCACCTGTTAAAATGGCTGTTATCAAAAAGACAAAAGATAACAAGCGTTGGCAAAGATGTGGAGAAAAGAGAACCCTTGTACACTGTTTGTGGGAATGTACACTGGTACAGCCATTATGGAAAGCAGTATGGAGCTTCCTCAAAAAATTAAAAATAGAACTACCCTGTGATCCGGCAATCTCACTTCTGGGTATATATCCAAAGGAAATGAAATCAGTATCTCAAAGAGATATCTTTACTCCCATGTTCATTGCAACATTATTCACAATAGCCAAGATATGGAAACAACCTAAGTGTCCATCGAGGGATAAATAGATAAAGAAGGTGTGATATATTATGGACAATGGACAATTATTCAGGCTTAAAAAAAAGGAAATCCTGCCATTTGCAACTACATAGATGAACCTGAAGAAGATTATGCTAAGTGAAGTAAGTTAGACACAGAAAGACAAATACTGCATGATCTCACCTATATGCAGGATCTAAAAAAGCCAAACTCCTGAAAGTGGAAAATAGAATGGTGGTCATCTGGGGCTGAAAGGTAAAGGAAATGGGGAGATGTTGGTAGAAGAGTTATGCGGGATGAATAAGTTCCAGAGATCTGTATGATACTGTATTTTACACCTGAAATTTGCTAAGAGAGTAGATCTTAAGTGTTCTTTCTCACACAGTGGTAACTATATGAGGTGGTATATATGTTAATTAGCTCAGTGGTGGTAATTATTTCACAGTGTATACATATATCAAAACATCACATTGTACACCTTAAATATATACAATTTTTATTTGTTAATTATACCTCAATAATGCTGGAAAACCCACTCACTGAAAATGAACTCATAGAAACAGAAAGCAGATTGGTGGTTGCTAGGGCTGGTTGGTGGTCAAAGCTACGAACAAAATTTTTAAAACCTTGAGTTAAATTTATGTGAGTTAAATTTAGTGTGGTGTATCAATTTACCACATTAGAAAATAAAACTGAGAAATTTTTTAAATATTTATTAATTTAAAAAATATAAATAAAAATAATTTCATTTAAACTAATAGTAGTAAATCCCATTACATGTTAACATAAACAAAAAATTTTGGTGAAAAACAATTATTTTCCAAAACAAAAATGATTGAGTGAGAAGTATAGTACTCTTACATTTTTGCTAATCTCTAGTGTGTGGTCTACTACAACGCTGCTAGATTCCCTATCTGCTTCCTAATTCAAGATTGAATTTTGCTTGGTGGAAGTATATGAAGAAAATCCAGCCTCATACAGTTACAAAATATTGTAGCTTTTTAAGAACTTCACAGTGCGCTTCTGAAACACTGAAGTTGCTAAAGGTAAATAAGATCTTAGTGCTTTTCTGAAAAGAGTTTTGACCTTGCAGATCACCTGAACGGGTCTCAGGAGGCTGGGTGGGCTTCCGCTCCCTACACTGGGCCCCCATGGCTACTCGATCACATTCAGATGCCTGCGTTGCTCTGCCCTATCTCAGGCTTTAGGACTGTATTGTTTGGGAAGGAGCTGGAGCAGGGCAGTACAGAAATCTTGAACTTTACTTGTAAGTATTGAGATCGGTTGTGGTATTGATTAGTTAATTCTGGAACAATTTTATGTGTATTATGTGAGTCTGTGAGTAAAAATTTTGATGTTGGAAACAAAGATTCTTACTGTAGGAAAAAGGAAAAACAAGGAATGGGGAAGGTGAGGAAGAATCTTCTGTTAATGGATTTGAATTGGCAATATCAGTATGAACTAATCAGTATGAACTCATGATGTTTAAAAAATATATTTCTTACTTTTATCCGATAGAAGGATATAGAAGCAATGGCGCCACAGTAGCAATGAGCTCACTGGTTGCCCATATCTTGCCTTCTGAACTCCTCCTTTGGAAAAATGCCTGAGTACAGTCCTGGGAAAGGGGGGCATAGGTGAGCCTTGAACACCTCATGGTGCCAGCAGGCAAAGGTGTGCGCAGTGACCAGTGGGACCACCAAAGGATGTGGGAGCTGCCTGGAGGGGCTCCTACTGAATTTAACCATTTTTATTTTACTATTACTTCAATATTTTATATTTATTAACTCCTTGTACAAGTGTTTCTTATTCAACTATAAAAGTAAAACAGATTTCCAAATAAATATTATAAAAGAAAGCAAATAAAAATCAGTGATGGAGAAGTCACTGTGACTGATGGGATGTCACCATATGCCTCAGCTGAGTGAGGCTGGAAACAAAGGTTGGAAAATATCTTGCCCAACTGGATCTCTGCTCTTATGCAAGTCCCATGTGGTCATTGGTCACAAGCGTCCTCTAGGGAGACTACTGGTGCCTACTCACAGCCCCTCATCTCCCCTTTCCTGCAATGTACCCATCCCCCAGCTTCTGTGTGCTTTGATACAAATGGCTCTCAGCTGTGACCTTCTACAAAGGGTTGCCACTAGGCTACCAGAGCCACCTTGTCTGTCCCACACACAGAATTAGGAGTGCCTGGGATCTTATGTCTCTGCAGGGGAGTCCATAACCAATAACTGATTGGTATTGGAGGCCCAAAAGCCCTTGGCTTGAAATGAGACAAACTCTGGGACACAGCTTATGCTCCAGACCTTGCTAGGGGACCAGGCTGAGACTGGCACTTTGCCTGAAATCACATTCATGCTTGGCTTCCTCCCCTTCTCTCAGCTTCCCCCACTCCCTTACTGGTTTCTCCTGGGTCCACTTCCTTAACACATAATTTGCATTGAAACTTTGGTTCAAGATCTGTTTCTGGAAGAACTTGATCTAAGACAAGCCTATTTCTGGGAGAACATGTGCCCAAATGTGCCCCTTTCTGAAGTCAGGCAATCTTCATTCACCTGTGAACTTCACCTGTGAACTACACCTGTGAACTACCTCTGTCATCTGAGATCAACATTCTGAATGGATATAGCCCCTGGCTGGAGGCATCTGCTCTAGATATAAAAAGGAGGTCACAGGATGTGTTAATGATGGATGGATGGCTCTGATAGGTCCCTGGTTCCTCTCAGAGAAGCAAGAGTCATCATCCAAACCATTAGTTCAGGAATCAGAAGGAGCATGATGGTCCAGTGTCAGGGTTCTCTAAAGCCTGCAGAGGAATTCCTGCAAGTTTTGCTCTTAAAGGAGTCTGAGGCAACTGTCCTCTATAGGCTTGGGGGTCTTGGGACGTGGGACCAGACTAGAATGTTCTAGTCTAATGAGACATTGAAACTAAAGGATGGAAGTTGCCACAAGCCTGGGTCTGAAAAATTGGGGAGAACAGGATGGGAGTAAGTCACTGTAGCAAAGAGGATGAACAATGGATATGGAAGTATTGAAGCGAGGAAACCAAAATCAGGGAGGTGACAGAAAGTAGAAAGTCTCCTTGACCTGATGAGTTGAGGTGGGGCTGCAGCATATCTTGCAGGGCCCTCCAAAAAGAGACCCTCAGGATAAGTTACACAGAAAATATGGTTATAAATGTCCATCTTCTCATTGAGAATGATAAAGTGGGTGTCATAGGAGGGGAAAATGGGTGAGTAAATGCTATATGTTGTGAGGTGAGCATTTTAAGTTATTCTTCTCTCATACTATCAGGACTTTTATACTAAAAGAAAATCCTTTCTCTTTACAAATTATCCTAAATAATTTATTGCAACCACTTCTTTTGCCCTGGAGATATGATTTGGGGAGGTTATTTTCATTTAGGTATGATTTTATCATTACCAGCAAACTGAAAAGAGGTTAGGTAAATGTATTTCCAAGACAGTGATGATAAGAATGAATTTACCATGAGAAACAAAAATAATACCCACTTTTTTGTTTCTTGCTCCCACCCCTTCCTAAAGTGTGTGTGTCAGGGAAGGAAAGTTGCATAGCTTGCACGTGCCGTTTCTTCTCTCCTCCTCAATCAGAGTTCCCTGATCTTTCAGAGACGCTGGATCCACTGGCAAAACAATTTATATGACAAAATGGTTTATGGCTTTCTGGTTGCAATTGCTGATTTGCCTCTGAATGGACAAGCTGCAGATGCAGTGGGCCTGAGGGAGTTTCTGGGTGTACTTTGGCACATTAATCCCAATTGTATGTGAATCATGTGTTAACAACACAGTTTAACCCAAAATGTATCCTTTGCTAGTCTTTGTGATTTCAGATGAGGCTGGGTGGAATAGAGCTAAGCAGTTTAGGCCACCAAGTAAAAAATGTTCTTAAGGCTCTTTGTACATTTTATTGATTTATGGAAAAAAAGAAGGAAAGTAAAGAAAAAGAAAGGATGCTGAACTATGAATGAAAAGTCTGAGTTTATACTTTGGCTGAAGTTTAACACTCATGAGGTACTCAACCTCTCAGCCTCAATCAGCATCCTCATCTGTAATCTGGCTGTTGAGTGTGGTTGGATTAACAAGTGAGTCCTCAATAATCAGATTGGTGGGGAGGAGAGAATGGGGGGGGGGATACAAGCCGACCCCTGGAGAGATGTTGTGCCTCCCTCTGTAGCCCTTGGCAGCATTCACACCTGTCAGAGCCCAACAAAGACCCACTGCCTGGCTGTCCATGACTACAGAATTTCATGCCAGTCATGGGCAGTACTCTGGCCAGCCTTGTCACTCTTCTTGATCCATCCCATTGTAGGAAGAGAAGGGACAACAGAAAGTGATTCTAGGAGTGGGACCCAGCCCCAGAGAAACTCCAAAGGCTTTGGGTTCTCATTTTAGAAGGTAAAGACGACAGAAGGATTCAAGGGTGGCATGAGAATTCTGGACTGAGAAATGAAGACAGAAGTCTTCTGAAGTGAACAGGATTAGCCCAAGTGGTGGTTAGCGATAGAATGGGCCTCAGGGGAAAGCAGGGGCCCACAGCTTTTTTCAACCCCTGCTCCTAGGGATGAGGCTGTTGGTCCCTCCCAACCAGGCCAGGAAGGCATGAGGGCTGGACAGGTCGAGTGCCCCTCAAACTCACTGCAGAGTATTTTAGGTGCTATGCTAGCCTCAACAGGTGAACTCAAGAGTTATTGCTTCTCCCCTCTTTACTGCCTTTTGCCCTTTCTTTCATAGATTAGAGTCCCAGGAGTAATGGGCCCTCAACAAGTAGAGCTACGGGTCCTTAGCACTCTAGCTGCATTCAAAGCTTTCCTTGAGATTGTTGTTATATGTAAAGCAATGCAGGTCCTGAAAACCCTGTTGTAGGTACTCCTCCATTTCCACCTCATGTCCTCTAGGTTTGGATCCTCTGTGCTGCTTTTCAGGGACTGTTTTGTACTTAGCTTTCATGACAAACATAAGTGATTGTACTGTTGAGAAAGACCCCAGAGTTGAAAGGAAGTGAATGTTGAAGCCATAATTTGATTTAAGCCATTATTGACTTCAGCTTTATGAACATGTGTAGATGTCACACACACATGCACATACACACACTTTTGAATGTTAGACACATGCTCCCAGATGTCATACACACTTATTTAGGTGTCCAGACACTCAGGTAAGTCACATTAATCTGGATGTTACACCCACTCATTCAGAGAGTACATATGTTTGCTCAGTTTTCAGACACCCAGGTCCTACAGATGCTCATTTGGATGTTGTGCACACTCAGATGTAGTACACACTCCCAGAGAGATTGGCCACATTCACCCCTGTGTCACTCACATGCACTCTGGGCTCTCAGCTTCTCATTTTGATGTGCACGTTGGACAGCAGGCATGCCCATTGAGTTGTCTGCTCACCCCCACTCAGATATCACACTCCTCTAAGTGTGGCATACACTCACATGCCCATCTGTCTCCCATCTGTGTTGCTGACCATCCCCATGACCAAAGGGATTCAGAAGAAGACTTACCATGTTCAGTGTGTCATGTTTCCTTGGGAAAGTCCCTCTGTAGCCTTTTATCCCTAATGAAATAATTCTGTGCCTCTTTCTTCACCCAAGTTGTGCTTCTTAACCAAGTGTCTTTAGATAGTCTGATTGAAAGATGATATCCCACACCATGTTCCATTTTCATAAATCATGTATTAGCTTACTACGCCATCTTTAAATGATTGGTTTAGGGCCATCTCATTAATTCACAGAAGTCTTCTGTAGGCATTCTCTCGGCAATTGATCTTTTATCTTAGATCGTGAGTCCCAGAGATCTTTGCAATAAAGTTCTGCTAAAAGAGGAGCATTTATTCAAGAGAAGTACAAACTGTGGGAATTCAAAGAGATGGTAAAATGCTATCCAAATTTACACACTTTAGGATAACTTTTATAAAATGAGCCTACGCGTTTGGCATACAGTTGTTGTTCAATCAAGCTGTGGTCATCTCTATTCACACACTGGCACATACCTTCTTAGATTCTTCTAAATTGAAGGGAATGATATGAGATCACAAGACAGGACCTCAGGGGAATCACTGTTTATATTGACTAGGGCTTCTGCATCCAGTCAGATTTGGTTTCATGGTTACTTTCTATTTTAATTCAATTCAGTTAGATTCATTTGAAAAAGGTATTCATTGATCACTTGCTGTATATCAGGCATCCTGCTGGGCAGTGTGTGTGGGGAGAATGACGCAGAGATAACTAAGCCACAACTCCCATGTCCAAATGTGACAGTCTAGCTAGGGAAACAGTAGTCCCATGCTCATGGTATTGCATTCCCAAGTAGATAGCCATTAGTTAACTGTAGGGAAATTAAGGAGGGAAAAAGCTCATCCAAATGGGAGAGTCTAGACAGGCTTCATCGAAGAGAAGAAAGATAGGCTCAGCCTTTAGGGAAAAGCTTCCACAGGCGGAGGTGGGCAGGATGAGAAAGCATTGCAGGTAGAGGAAGCATGACCTGGTGATGGCATGGATAGGATCCCAAGGATGTTTGTACAATAGCATGGAGTCTGGAGCAGCTGGAATGAGGGTACATCATAAGACTTTCTGAAAGGTAGACTAGAAGTCAGGCACAGAGTGCCCCACATGCCAGCATGAGGAGTTTATATTGCATCGTTCAAATAAGGGAGAGCCTATGAAAGCGTTTGAAGAGGGAGAGTACTATATGATTGGGAAGATCAATGGGTCAACTGGTTAACTGATGAAATAATTAGAGGCAAAAAGACCAGTCGAGTCCGGGTAAGAGGTGGGGAAGTGCCCAATCTCAACATGATGGGAGGAGAAAACGGGAAGGGGCAGAAAAAGGTCAAGTCAACAGGGCCTGTTGATTAGAGGTGCAGAGTGAAAACTAAGGAGGGAGGAATTGAGAATGAGCCCAAGATTCAAGGCCTGACCGACCACTTGACAGGCAATGCTACCCTTCACTAAGGAAAGAGCCATAGAAGGAGGAGCAGGCGGGTTTGTAGGATTTGGGATTGAATTGCATTTTGGACATACCCAGAGTGAGCTGGTTTTGGGGCATCTAAATGGAGAGAGATTTCCATATAGCAGTAGGTTTACAAGTCTGAAGCTCAGGAGGAAAAATTAGTTGTAGATGGAAGTCATGATGATAACTAACAAGTTCGTCCTTCCAGATAGTTGCTCATCTATCTCTCTTCTTTCCTGTCCAGTGTTTATCAGCTGGTTGTCAAGGAGGAGAGACTTCAGAAGTCACGGAGGGCAGCTGACATCATTGAGTGCTTTTCAGTGCCTGTAAGCTATAGGAATGCCTCCAGCCTCGATTCTTTACACTACTTTGCTGCTGAACTGAAGCCCGCCAACCTGCCTGTCACCCAGCCATTTACAGTGGGTGACAACAAGACGTACAATGGCTACTGGAACCCTCCTCTTTCCCCTCTGAAAAGCTACAGCATCTACTTCCAGGCACTCAGCAAAGCAAATGGAGTAAGTATGGCCACATGGAGGCCATTTCTTGCCTTGTTTGTATTTTTCCCATTCTCATATGAAAAGACAGCATGGCTTTAGAGCAGAGGTGGACAGACTAAGACCAGTGGGCCAAATCCAGCCCTATGCCTTTTTTTTTTAAATAGGGATTTTTTTTTTTTTTAATATTGCAATGCCTATTCAATTACATGGTCTCTGGCTGCTTTGATACTACAATAGTATGGTTGAGTAGTTGAGACAGAGACTCAGTGCCTCGTAAAGCCTAAAATATTTACTCGATGGCCCTTTACAGAAAAAGTTTGCACATCCCTGTATTAGAGGGTAGAAGGTGTCTCACTTTTAAGGTCTTAATTTCCTCATCTATAAAATGATACCTGTCAATTGGATATCTGTGAATACACTAAGCAGGTTGTATTTAATCAGTGAATACTAGCTCCTCTATCATTATCATTAGTCACACTGGAAAGTATTCTTTTCTCCCAAAGACAAGGTAAACTTTTTTTGTGTCAAATATTTCTTTGATCTGGGAGGGGAGCCAGGTATAACATCACAAAATCACAGGGCTGGAAAGGACCTAAAAGGTCAGCCAATACCTCCTGCCCTCCCCCTACAAACAAAACAGTGTTTCAATCAACATTACCATATCACAGTTAACCAGTGTTAGTGCTTATTGTTGAATACCTCCAATAACAGAGAACTTACTTCTTTATGTGGTATCTTTGATGGTCTTTGGGGAGTGGGGCTGTGGCTCTAAGAAAGCTTTTTAATATACTGACTTAAATATATCTTTTATTGTAGCTTCTACCCATTGCTCTTGGTTCTTTCTCTTAGGGCCCAATGGAACCAAAGCAATCACCTTCACAGGTGGTATTCTTTCAGTTACATAAGATCTAGTCTATCATCCACTTCACCTTTGTACAAACACCTTCATCTGGTCTTATTTCTTACAAGCTAACTATCTTTATTTTCTCTTATGACACAAGTTTGTATTTTCCATCAAGGATGCTTTTGTGGACATACTCCAGGTTACTATATTTCATTCAACAAATATATAATGAGCACTGACATATGCGAGGCCCTATGTTTCCATGTTAAGGTTATGTAGTATGTGCCCTCCAAGAGCTTATACATTTGTAAGGGAGTCTGGTATGTGCCATGTTCCACAATATATCTGGAATGAGAAGCCCCAGTGAAGTGAGAAGCTCACTGGAGAGGGGAAAGCTGAGACAAAAGCAAGCCTTGGTGAAGTGTGTGGAGATCAGCCTGTGTAGGCTCTGGATGGCCAAGATAGAGAGTTTGATTTAGACTGTCAGTGGCAGCCATTACCTTGAGAAACCTGGATTGAGGAACTAATTAACATTTAAAATATCCACATAGCCATTTAAATTCCACATTGGTATTTCAGCTCTGCATTTATTACTGATTCAAGCAATACTCCTCACAGAGAGTACAAAACTATAAAGAGAAGCTACCAGACTGCCTTCCACCTGTCCATCTGGTCTTCCCTCTGCATGAAACACTCTAAAGTATCGAGAAAGAAGACATAAAGATGGGCAGAAGCTTCAAGGGCCCCATCTTGTTCTTGTTCTCTGCTTTCCATACTGGCCAGTTTATTGGTTCAGCACAACTCTGAGGATGTGTGGCTCCCTTGCTCTTGGCAACATATGACGAGGTGCTGTTGGGTTTCCATGCTGTGAAATGGAGTAGTAGCTGCATCAGTCCACCCTTTATCAGATTCCTACCAAGATTCTCATAAAAACCCAGCAAGAAACCAAGTCTATAGAACCCCAGAAACTGGCAAATGGACCCCAGGAGGAATTTCCCCAAACTAAGTATGACTGGCCCCAAGCAGAACAGCAAGTGAAGCAGAAGGATTCTTGAAGGTTTTGCTCCCCAAACATCACACAATTGACCCCATCCTCAAGACAAAAGGTTTGTCCATTGAGAAAAAGTCACCCTACCCTGAAGCTGCCTCATCTAGGAAGCTGTTTCTACCATGGATTCCAAGACGAATAAAGCCATTTAATTACTTATGCCCTCGATTCTACACCATGTGTACTACCATTTTGGAACTAAGATTTGCAGTAATGAAATACAAGCAAGAATGGAATTGGATGAGTGTTTATGCCAGGTGTCTTGAGGGTGTAGTCAGCCTCACAGGAACAGAGAGGAAAAGCTGTGGGAACTGGACACTCAGAATGTTGTATTTTTCTGGCAAGAGAAAAACTATGCACTACTTCAAATTGCTGCATTTAGTATTAAGTTTTACTGAAAGGAGTTGGTTGAAAGGGTCATGGGAGCAGAAGAGCCATTCTCAGGCTGACAAATCTCTGCCTAGCCCCTCTCAGATTTCTCCATATCATAAAGGGCAGCAGACAATGCAGTTAAGCCTGGAGTATTTTTGAGGAGAAAACGTTATAACCCACAAATTCCTTCTCAGCCAAGTTGTTCTTCTTGTGCAAATACATCAGAAAGACATTCTCAGCATCCAGGGGCTCCCAGATGCCCTGCCTCTAATAAATCATTCAAAGAGCAATTGACTGAACAATGAATCAAAATAAAGAAATGAAGAGAAGAGAAATATGGAATAAAAAGATGTGCAGTGAGCATGGAAACTAATTAAACATAAATTAATGCTGAATAATTGCTCTAAATATGTTATAAAAAAGAAAGTTAGTATAAAAATACTTAAAGAGAAGATATGTAATGTCAAAGATTAACAATTGTGATCTGGATCTACAATTCACCATTATGTCAACAAAAACTGAAAAAGAGAGGACTGATGAGTGTAAATTAAAATCTGCTAATTTTCTCACTTTGGACAGGATGGAATACATAACTACTATTTTATTTTTGATACTGAGAATTTTTTTTTTAATGTAGTTTTTTGAACCTAAAGGCAGCCTTGCAGTCTATCATTTAAAAGCCAGAAAAGGGCCAGCCCTGTGGCCAGGTGGTTGGGTTCACATGCTCTGCTTCAGGGGCCCAGGATTTCACCAGTTCGGATCCTGGGTATAGACCTAGCACCATTCATCAAGCCGTGTTGAGGCAGTGTCCTACATAGCACAACCAGAAGGAACTAGAAGTAGGATATACAACTATGTACTGGGGGGCTTTGGGGAGAAGAATAAGGGGGTAAAAAAGAAGATTGGCAGCAGATGTTAGCTCAGGTGCCAGTCTTTAAGATAGAAAAGCCAGGAAACAACAATCTACAAGAAAAGGGGGAGAAACAAAGGAAACTATAAGTAAACATGAAAATCTGCAACTATAAAGCAAGCCAGAAGACAAAAGCACTAGATTTGATTTTTTTTTAAGTAGTGCTTTTCTCCCCTTGTAAAAGGAAGGGAAAGTATCTTGGGTCAAGTAAAAACCAGAATTCAGCAAATCTATGTCACTAGAAGATTAAAAACAAAAGATGGGGCAAAGTTATATTAACCTAAAATAAAGGAAAGCAAAGATGGCCATTTGTTGCAGGATGGTTGTGGGCCAGGTTGAATAATTTACTATCAATCAATTTCATTGCTCCCTACCTGCAAGTTTCAGTTAGGACAGGGTAAGAGAATTTTAGGGTCCAGAAACCTTTGTTCTATGGATATTAAGGATGGTTTTTCAGCTTAGCAGAGTAGCTAAATATTCAGCCTTTACTACCTACACAAAAAACCCTGGTAATTCTGTGACTTTAAGCTATTAAAAGAGTTAGATATGATTGATTGATTGATTTATTAAGTGAACATCTAGGAAGCACAAACCATATGTCAAAAAAAGGCACTTCTTCTAAGTGTTTGGAATAAAGCAGTAAGCCAAACAGACAAAAAAATCCCTGCTCTCATGGTGTTTACATTCTAGTAGGGGAGAAACCAAAAGTAAACAAATAAACAAGTGAAATAATATGTCAAATAATTAATCATTAGACTTAGGAATGTGGAGGTCACTCATTAAATGTTGGCTCTCATTAGGAGGAGGATAAAGACATTTTGTAAACTCAACAGTGATTTATATAAATGTGAAGTATTTTAATCCAGCTCTATAAACGCTATGGAGAGTCCAAGTATGATGCGCATTATGAGGCATGGCCTTTAGAGTCCTTACAGGCATATTCATGAAGTGCAATTTGTTCACAGGCACTTGTATTGGGAATTTGATCAGATTAGTAGTATTACATTTGCCCATTGATGCTTTCTGAGAGACAACGACGGGCAGTCCCAGCTGTCAGAGCACTGTCCTTGGTTCTGAATTCTCAGGCCCATCTTTCTTGTGGATCAGGGCATATTGTAACCATTTGTTTTGGATATAGCTATATTATAGATCTATAATATTTTAGAATCGGGTGATTTTAACGTAGACCAGAAGCCAACAAAGAAATCTCTGATAAAGCGTTCTTGACAGAGCATTCTATAGCCTCAGCTTGACCACTGCAATTCTCTGGAGGAAAGAGTTGATTCCTTTGTACAATAGGTAAAATTATTAGAACTTTCTTCCTTCTATAAAGCCAAATTCTGTCTCCTTAACTCTCTGTTCTCTGGCATTTGTACTGACTTGAACAAATCAAGTCTTTCTTTCTCAAGTCAACCTTTCGGAGAAAATATTGCAGTACCAACTACCATCCCAAGCCATGCCAGCCATTTCTCATTGATATTTAACATGCAGTTACTTCTGTTTCTCATATGACATGATTTCTGTATCTCTTTCATCCTTCTTATTCTGTTCTTTCATAGATAGATTCCTTTTTCAAATGCCCTCCTTACAAAAAAAGGGGTGCCCAGAGGTTAGCATTGTGCTTCAGATATAGCTAAGCCATGCCTGCTACATTTTAACTATTCCTCCTCTCTTGACCATATTCTAAGACATTGTTTCTCAAACATTCCAAGATATTTTTCTCACTTCGGGGCCCTCATGCAAGCTGTTGTTTCACCCGAGTCTCTCTCTTCTTTGTTCTTTGCAGAACTAGTACCTTCTGATTTTTCAGGCCTCACCTTCATGTCACATCCTCTGGGAACTTCCCAACTATATTATCTAAGAGCCATCCACACCAGTATTCACTTACATGCTAACCTGTTCTTTTTCTTTATAACACTGGATTTATTTTTAATTGCACTTGTTTTTGTGTAGTGCATGCCTCTCTTGTTAGACTGAGAGCCGCAGGAGGTGGGGACTCTGTTTTGTTTGCTGCTGTATCCTCCACACTGAGTACAATATTTAACACATGGTAGATACTCAATGATCCTTTGATGAATGAATGAGGGTTGAACTGTTTCTTGTTATCTGTGAGTCTCAGTTTCCTCACTTATAAAATTGAAATAGTAATGCATGCTTTACACAATCATTTGGAGGATTAAATGAGAAAAGATCTTGAATACTGAAAGGCATCAAATAAGTACAGTCTGAATTTCCACTCAGTGTAGCATGAGAGATGTGGTTCTGAGCTATTTTCACCATAGACAGATGAGCCCTAAAGGACCTTCCTTCCATCACAGCAGACTCTTCCCCAGCTGTCTCATTTCCCAAGCTCCAGGCTCCTGGGCAGCCTTGATTTCCTCCAAATCCTCCAAATGATACCCAGAGTAGCTGTCTCAGTTGTAAACAGCGGGCGGGTGCAGTTTTGCATTGTTTCTTTCCCACTCTTCCCAGAATGAGGTCTGCTGAATCTACTGTTCTCTGCATCCCCACCACCATTAGCCATGATTGTGAAGTTGAAAGGACCATAATTAACGGTTGGATGCAAAACAAGTGTGGCGAATTCATGCAAATATCCATCAGAAGCCACCTTTTGTTGGTAATGCTGTTGTGCATGTTCTATTTATGCCCAGAGAAAACTCTTTCCTTGCCATATCCTTTTTCATCATGTAGGGGCACATTTAACCTGGAAGTAGCCTCTGCCAAATGATGAGCTAAATAAAAGAAGTGGGAAGTAGAAGGGTGATTGTTCTCTTTCTCTCACTTCCTCTTACAGCTCCTGAACTCAATTGCCTCTTGAGAGCAGTTCGAAGCCAGATGCTATTTCGAATAGGTCCTCATGTTTGCAGTGTAATCACATTATAATAGTTGGGATGATCTAGGTAGAGCTGGGTTAGGAAAAATTCTTTGTATCTAAACGAATTGGATGAAACTAAGCTTAGTTGTGTCCAAGCACTGTTAAAAGAACGTTTGCACATGAATGTGTTTTCTGTGGCATGGTGGGATGGAAAGAACTGAGAGTTGCACATCAAGACAGACTTGGCTTGAATTTGGCTGTTCTCAGGTATGTGAACTTGAGCGAGTTACTTAACATCTCAAGATGTAGAATGTGATTAATGATTTACCTCCCCAAAATTCGGGGAGAGTAAATGAGACAATGTATATAAGGCATCTGTCACAGTTGTTGTAAAATTTGTTCTTTTCCCTTTTGCTATTTTCCTGGAACCCTTCTCCTGAGGGAGGGGAGGATTGGTGCATCCTTACCTGGTGTATCCCAATTTGTCCAGTAGACTCCACATGGAAGCACATAACTTCCCAACTCTGAAGGACCTTAGGAACCGTGTCTATGTGGCAGCTGTTGATTGCCTTGGCTCACCCATGATTCAATTGCTTTATAATCCCACCCCAACCTGTATTTTTCTAAATTTAATTTTTCGTATATTGTTCCAAGCCTGACATCTGTTCCTGTTGAATCTTTTGACATAATTGACTTTATCTTTTGGGAATGATCTTGCCCCTCTCATTCCCTAATTCTCTTTTTTACTTTAGTGACTATTCACATGTCACATGAGAAAAGCTCAAGTGACCCATAGAATGAGAAGATGTGGGAGACTCAAGCTGAAATGGTTTAGAGTTAAGACTCCATAGGAGATCTCATGGCTTTGGTCTTAGATATTCCATCAGGGAGTTTATAAGAAAACTCCTATGTTGGTTAGGATGAACTAATTTATGCTGTGCTAACAACCAACCAGGAAATTTCAGTGTATTTCCAGAAAAAAAGATATTATTTTTCACTCCTTCTACATATCCAAAATGGGTCCGCAGAAGGGCTCAGCTTGTCATAGTCATTCAGGCTGATGAAAAGTCCATCTTGACACATGCTTCCGTAATCACCAAGGCAGAGAAACAGAAATGTGGCAAATAGGGCACTGGTTCTAAAAAGTTTTCACACAAAATGATACACAACACTTTCACATTCCGTTGGCTTAGACTAGTCATGTGGCCATGCTTAAATTCAAAAAGAATTAGGCAGTGCATTTCTATAGCCAAGAAGTGGAAGCAAACCAAGTGCCCATCAACTGATGATCAGATGAAGAAGCTGTGGCATATATAC
The DNA here is from genome assembly GCF_041296235.1 of Equus asinus. Lineage (NCBI taxonomy): Eukaryota > Metazoa > Chordata > Mammalia > Perissodactyla > Equidae > Equus > Equus asinus. The sequence continues at coordinate 33,084,869 of NC_091804.1, read as the reverse complement.
ACAATGAAGTACTACTCACCCGTAAAAGAGACAAAATTGTCCCATTCACAACAACATGGATGGACCTGGAGAGTATTATGTCAAGTGAAATAAGCCCGACTGAGAAAGAGAAACGCTATATTATTTCACTCATATGTCGACAATAAACTAACACATGAACAAAGAGAAGAATTTAGTGGTTACCAGAGGGGAAGGGGATTGGGGTCAGAACAAGGGGTGAAGAGGCACATTTATATGGTGACTGACAAAGAATAATGTGCAACTGAAATTTCACAATGTTATAAACGATTATGACCTCAATAAAAAATAAATAAATAGGGGCCGGCCTGGTGGCACAGTGGTTAAGTTTGCACGTTACGCTTTATTGGCCCAGGGTTCACCGGTTCAGATCCCAGGTGGGACATGGCACCACTTGGCACGCCATGCTGTGGTAGGTGTCCCACATATAAAGTAGAGGAAGATGGGCATGGACGTTAGCTCAGGGCCAGTCTTCCTCAGCAAAAAGAGGAAGATTGGCAGTAGTTAGCTCAGGGCTAATCTTCCTCAACAAATAAATAAATAAACAAATAAAGTAAGTACGTAAGTAAATAAATAAATGTCTTACAATTAGGCTAAATTAAAAAAAGAAAAGAATTAGGCAGTGCATTCCAACTACATTTCTAGAAGCAGAACTGGGATATTTGAGAACATCCGTAATGACCAACCCACTTCTCCATTATGCCTTAATCTTTTCCTTCAAATTCTCATAATACCCAGACTCACTCTTGAAGCGTCTATGCAGTTCTTATTACAGATCCTGAGAACTTTATATTATTGAGCACCTGCTGCATCTCAGACACGAAGCGAGGTGTTTTCACCCATACTACTTCCTGATTGGCCTCCCAGACAAAATGGCACCATTTAAATCAGTGGATCGATGGACTGCCAGAAGCACCCTGGAATCTCATAGCATCTCAGTTACTTCATACTGAAAGAGGGATTTTAGCAACAGACTTTTATCTTTACTCTGTGGAGATGCAGTAAAGAAATGTCTAATACTCCCTGTGACACTGTTCCTCCTTGAAAGGCAGTGGTTCTTCCAAGTCTACCATGAAGTTTGGTTGAGAGAGCTCGGAAAAACTTTGATCTCTCCCACTCATCCATGGCTGAGCCAAGGTAACAGAAAACTGTGAACCAAAGCCCTCCGCATGTCCTTTTTCTGATTTGTTGCGATGGTCCTATGTTAGGAACATATTTCTGGGTTTTATTCACTCTGTAGCAGCCTTGTAGAAGCGGAGAGGGAGACTGAGAAATAGACATTTGGAATCCAGGGCTATCATCACAAACTTTCTGTAACCACTTTGGAGACCCTTGGCCTGGTAAATGCCCCCACCCTGTTCTCGTCTGTCACCAGAGCCTAGATTCCATGCCCTGTCTACCTGCCTTAGCCTCCTTCCCAGTCCTCAGTGGATTCCGTCTCCTGGGATCACCGAGCCCCTTGAGCATATCTATCTCCAGGCCTCCATTCCACCATTTGAGACTTATCATCTGCTCTTGAAAGCTCTGAACTTCTGTTGAAGCCCTGATGGGTCTCAAACTTCTCTTCCCAGGTGAGAGAAATTCCCCGAGTGTCACCTTGTACAAATATCAAGATGAGTTCTCCCAGGTTGCTAATTTATTTTTTCACTCACTTACAGTTTCTACAGACTTTATTATCATGGTATGAGACCTAAGGGACCACGAACATTTTCCTTCCAATGCAAATATACTTTAAACTCATTTGGAGAAGGAAATGAAGGTTACCCAAATGTCGACAGCTGATAATCTTCTCAGCCTGGGCCTTGAGGCATCAATGCTCCAGACCCAAGTCCCAAAGAAGCTCATGGAAATAGAGCCTAAGTTTCCATATAGCAGGGTTTCTGCCTCCATCAAGCCCCCTCCAAACTGAGGGCCTCCATGAAGTTCTGCCCAGTTGGCCCCCAAATGGTGAAAAAGTGGGGAAACTTCTGAATTTGGAAATTGGATCCACGGGTTTAAAAACTGGCTCTGCTGTTTTTCAACTACGTGAACTGAATGTTGGCCTTTTAAGCTTCCGCTTCCCCATGTGTCGAATGGGGATGAGATGTGCCCTCCCAAGCTCACTGAGTTCTTTGTGAGGAGTAAGCAATAGCTGTGATAACTCTTTGCACATTCCTAAGCATATTTCAAATGAAGATGTTGCTAACACAAACATTTGTGTGTGGCAAATACAGCGTGTTTGTTTATACATACATACACATAAATGTTTTAGCATATGTATATATGTACATTTATGTACACATATATATGAATACATATTACACCTTCAGTTAAAATAAAATTTTTAGTTAGTTCAAGAATCTTTGTGGAAGAAAGATTATTATTGCCCCAGAGACCTAGTATAGATGGTTAATGAACTAGAAACCTTACCTATACTTGTTGAGCTTCCTAAAAGCCATGGCAAAAATAGACTTATGGCAGGTTTGCTTATCTTCTTTTACTGGATAGAAGGAAGCATACATACATATTTTTTATGAGAGATACTAGAAGGGGAGTTATCGTATATATCCTTACATAAGGGATCCTGAGGAGACACCAGTCAATATCATAATATCATTTTTTGCTCAAACCCTCCATTAGTCCCTTTTCCATCAATGTTGTGATACAATATTAACCTGGGATTTAATGAAGCCATTTACATTCAAGGATTCTGTCTGTTTGTTGTGCTTTATAATGGCGTTAATGCTATTAATTAACGCCACTAAATAAGATTAATGGGTCTCAAAGTTTCTTTCCCCTCAGCATTTTTTATGAATATGCCTAGTATGACGTCTTTCCTGTTGCATACATTGGCACTGACCATCTATTTGATGTTAGGCAAGTGATTTAAACTCTCTGAGTCTCATCATTTGGAAAATTTTGATACCCATAGTATCAAATTTATAAAAATGTTTGTAAATACAAAATGAGAAGATGTATGAAAAAATGCTTATCATGGTGCTTGATGGGCAATAAACACTCAATTAATATTGGCTATCATTCTTAGAATATCACAATTGGTATATATGAGGCAGAGTGTGGAGGTACTCTAAAGAAAGAACAAGCAAAATCTGTGGGTGCACAGACATTTTTAACCCATCAATCAAATTTGAATAGACTGTGAACAGGGTGTGGGAGGAGGGGATTCAAGAAGGAGAAACAAAATTAGCCAAGTCCAGGGTATGCAGAGACCAGGCGACATACTGGATTCATCGAGGAAAGAGAGTGAGATTTCAAAGGAAGATTGGGAATGTTGTACTTATAGAGAGACAAGTGGATAAGTGAGACTGTTCTTCTGCAGACTCTTCCTGGAGACTGAAATTTGGTGAAGTTCCATCTTTTACATCATGGCCCCCAACTTTGCATACTCATAAACTCAATTTATCTGGATACAGAGTTGAGAGGAGATTCAAATAAATCAAACCTACAAGAGACTGATGGAAATAATAGGCAATGATTATTTTAAATCATTCCTTCTCTGCTAAAACATCCCTAAGACTTTCCTATCTCAGAAGTCTGGATTGTCCAAGACCCTCACCTTCTACATCCAATTGTCACCAAGTCCTACTGGTCCCACACTCTAAAATTCTCTCCAATCCATGTGCTTTTCCCATCTCCAGAGCCATCATCCTAACCCGGAATACCATCATCTCTTGCCTGGGAAACTTCAGCAGCTTCCTAATTGGTATTACCAAATCCACTCTTATTTACCTCAAACTCATTCTCCAACCACAGCAAATGCAAATCGATACTATATGTACCTTCATTTAACAGTCGAACAAGCCAAGACTCAGAGAGGCCATGATGCCGAAGAGACTGAGCTGGGTTTGAACCTGTGCACATAAAAATTCCATTGTGCGGTCCTGTGCATTTAGTGCCATGCTTCATGCTGAGTCATAACCCCACAAAGTGGAATCTGGCTAGACTGAAACCAACAGGAGTACCTCAAAAGCCCCAAATCCCCCCCCAACATCCGTGTTTTTCTCTTTCTCCCACCAGACATGGCCAGCCTCAATCCCTCGCTCAATCTTGAAACACCTGCTGGCCCTGCCGTTAACATTAACAAATAATGAGGAGCTGTACTAATAACAATTATCATAAATTGGCCTTTGATTACATCTGTCACCTGAGACTTTCAAAGACTTTACAAACATCAATTAGTAATTGCAGCTCAAAGGATCGCTCACAGAGAGAGGAATCATTAAGGTCAGCTAAGAGCTGTGCAGGGAGGCATGAAGGACAGCACTGGCTTAAGCTGGTTTAGAACTGAGAGGCACCAGTCCCTAGTGGAAGGTCGAAGCCTCTCTCCGTGAGGCTCAAAGGAACCACACTTCTGACATCCCAATTAGGGGATAATTTGTACAGCTGTTCCATCGCCTCAAAGTCCTGCTGCTGAGGAATGGGAAGCATGAAATGTAGTTTTGGAAAGGAGCTTACAGATTATGCAGTTCCATTCTTTTGGCAGAAAAAGAAACTGAAGTCCAGAGTGGGGAAGTGATTTGCCCAAGGTCAGAGCCACAGCTTGAACCTAGTCTCTCACACCCTATCTGCATTTGTTTACTCTGCAAAATTGTGCCATCATGGGCCATGATCTCCTCTATAAGAGCTATTGATGATGATGATGTTGATGATGATGATAAAAATCCAACAGTCACTACTAAGGGCTTGCTCTGAGTCAGTGGGGATGATACACAGATAAATAAGATACAGTTCCTGCCCTGAGGGAACGCACAAATCCAGCGGCATAGACAATTATGAAAACAAATTTGTACAATAAACTATATCAGGAATCACATTGGCAGAATACCCTGGGTACAATTGGAAGCCTGGAAGTGGAGGGGATGAGGAGGTGCTTAGGAAAAGTCTCATAGAAAAAGTAATATTTGAGCTGAGTATTGAAAGATAATCGGGCTTTTTCCACGCAGACAATAAGGTGGAGGACAGGGCGCATCCTGCAAAGGGAGCACCTGGAAAGAGGCCCAAAGATTGGGAATTCCATGATACATTTGGGGAGATTTGGTGGGGTTGGTTCCAGGGTGTAGAGAGAAGACCAGAGACAGAGAGAGAGCAGTTAATGGGGGGCATTGCATGCCATGAAAAAAGCTTGGAATTTATTCTGTTGAACACAGGGAAAATGATCTTGTCAATAATCCCAATATCAATTTATTACAATTATAAAGACATGCATGTATACTTCTTTGTATCTTTCAGGCACTTGTACACTCAAAATTTTGTTCAACCCAGTGAGATGTGTACAGGGTATTGATACCTCATCTGTAGATGAGGACACTATGACTCAGAAAGATTAAAGAATTTACCCAAGGAATTTACCCAAGGTTACTGAACCAATGAGAAATGAAACTAGAATTCGAATGTCTAACTTCATTCATTTTTTATGGCACATATAATATGTGCCAGACACTATGCTGTCAGTGAAGAGGATAGGCAAGTCCCTTCCTTTCATGATCTTTCCATCTGATGGGGAGCATGGAAAGTGACAATTAGTAAATATACAAAGAAATAATTTCATATGGTGAGGGATGAGAACAGAAAAGAGTGATATGAGAGAGGGTGACTGGAGAGTGCGGCAATTGAGTGGAACCATCAGGGGAGGCATTTTTGAGGAGGTGACAGATAACAGAACTCAAATGATGAGGTGGTCAAGATCTCAAGGCATTCCAGGCAGATGGAACAGCAATGCAAAGGCCTTGGAGATGAAATAAATTCAGCACATTCAGGGATTATATCCAAGATCAAGATGGCTTGAGGGAGAAAGTGGTAAGAAGCTTCTCAGAAGAGATAACAGTGTTGGCTTATGCAGGGCAACTAGAGTCAAGGGGAGAGGTTGGGATTTTACCCTTAGTCCACTGGGAATTCATTGGAGAGTTTTAAATGGAAAGTAGTGGGATCTGACTCAGACAATTAAAAGATTATCTGGCTAACGGTGGGGGCAAGGGGGACGGACATTGATTATCAGGATCAAGAAAGGCTGTAGACAAAGTGGACAAGAAGCTGCAGGCTAGAGATGGGGACAGTTTACGCCAAGGTGGTGACTGCTGAGGCCAAGAGAACATGATGTGTTCAGTATATAGAAAAATATTTATTGTTCTCTCCTTTTAAAAAATGTGTTAATATGGAAATGTTCAAACATGTACAAAAATAAAGAGGATAATAGATTCATTTCTGTATCCCCATCACTCAGCTTGGCCAACAGTGATTAATCCACGGCCAATCTTTTTTCCTCTCTACCCCAAATCACTCCCTCTGCTTCGCCAAATATTTTTAACTCCTTATTTCAGGTTAATTTCAATATAACAGAAAAGCGTGAAGAATAGTATAAGGAGCTTTCATAAACTGTCCACCCCAATTCCTTAATTGCTCACAGATTACCATGGTTGCTTTATCATTCCATTCTCTCTCTCTGTCTCTCTGTTTCTATCTCCCCTTCCCCTTACCCCCTCTATCTGTCTATTTGTCTCTCGATCTACTATCAATTGATCAATCACCTCTTTACACTTAAACATCGAGGGGCATTTCCAATACAATGCAATTACAGGAAATTAATGTTGATGTAGTACTGTTAGCCCCAACTTTCCCAGTTGTCTCAGTTATGTCCTTTACATTAAATTTGTTAAAAATCTGATCCAGGGTCACATGTTACATTTAGTTGTCATGCCTCTTTAGATTCCTTGTATCTCAATCTTTCCTTGGCTTTCATGACCTTAATTCTTGAAAGTGACAGGCCGGTTATTTTGTAGAATGTCCCTCATGTTGGGTTTGTCTAAGGTTTGCTCACCATTAGATTCTGGTTATGCCTTTTTGGCAGGAATACTGCAAAAGTAATGTTGAGTTCTTAGTGCATCATATCAGGAGGCATATGATATCCACGTGTCTCATTACTGTGATGTCACTTGGATCACTTAGAGTGTTGTCCACCAAGGTTTTCTCCACCATAAAGTTACTATTTCTTTTTAATGTGTATGCGTTTTGTAAGGATATACTTCTAGACTATATAAACATCTTGTTCTTCATCAAACTTCATTTCTCAGTTTTAGCATTTGTTGACAATTCTTGTCTAAATCAATTAGTAAGGTATTTGCCAAATGATGATCTTCTAATCCACCATTCCTTCTGCAAGTGTTTGTGAGGATGAGCTCTCCTTTGTCCCCTGTTTTTAATGTATTCATTTATTTCTGTTAGTCATAACTTATAGACTCTTATTTTATTCAATAGGTAACAACCCATTGCCATCATTTATTTTTACACTCAAATGATCCCAGTCTTAGCTGGTAAGAGCCCCATCAAGTTGGTTCCAATGTCCTTTTTTCTTTTAATATTTTGCCAACTTTTAATCATGTAAAAGCCATACACCTATCTTTCATTCTATACACACACACATTTTTCAAAGTAGCAGGATGGAGTTACCTGGCAGGGGAGACACCATGATCACGAAGGTGTTTTTCCCAGGGCCAGGCTCATCCGTTGCACTCCCATGTGCTGACCCCTGTGATTTCCCCAAATGTGGGAAACTCAACTGCGTAATTCGTGGTAGCGGGGGACTGAATTTGTGCTTTGCCCTGAAAGAAAAGGAGGAGGGAATATATTTTATTTAACAGCTTGTTAGCTTGACCCATCAATTTGAACATTTAAATAAACAGTATGTGACTTCCTTTTGTCCCTCTGCCCAGGCCCTGCAACTATAAGGAGGGAGACTTCAGGGAAGTACCTAGGTCCTTCTGACAGGTCCCTATCAGTCCTTGAAAACTTTCTTTCTGGCACAACATTTTCTGCTTCCTCTACCCCAACCCCATAGTGAGAAATTATCATTGCTACTAGGCTCTCTAGCTGAACATCAACCCAAGCTGTGCAAATATCTATATAATTCCCTCTCTCTCTGTCTCTCTCTCTCTGCCCCCTTCCACCCCACCTCCATCCCTCCCGTTCTCTTTAAAACCACAAGTTTATAATGATACCCCTAATTCCAATCCAATGTCACAGGATTCATTCCAATCTTCACCCCCGTACTCATATTTTAACTTACTTCTCTTGATAGTGAGAAACTTGACTTTCATTATTCTCAATACGTTTCCTTATTTGTTCAACCCTAGAATACCCAGAAGATATTTTCAGAATTACTAGCCTATATCATTTTGTAAAACAAACTTGTTAATTGGGTTCAATATATACTTATAGTTCTTTCTATATTAAGTGTGAGGCTGTATAAAATATCGTGTTCAAAAGTTACTTGGTTTAGTTCTTCTCCTGTCCCTAGGGTATGGTTATATATTTATTGAAAATACAATTAGATTCATTTGTTTCTTTTTGTTTCTAATTTTAGATTCACTTTCCCCATCCTTATTGGGTTTTTTTGGGAGGGGATATGTAAAATATTATAGCATGGTTCCAAAAGCCTAAGCTGTACAAAAGAAGTACATGGAGAAAAAGTACACATCATTTCTTTCACCCCATTCCCACCATCTCCTGAGGGAAACAAATGTTGTTAGTTTCCTGTAAATTTTGGGGGGAAAAATAAGAAATTCATGTATATTTTATTTCCCCTCCTTCCTATAGAAAAGGTAACATAATATGGATGCCTGGAAACCACTTTGTATTACTTCATGGAGGATTTCCACATTCTTTTTTACAGCTGCATGGTATTTTGTTATATAGCTATATCTTAGTTTATTCAATTACTCTCATACTCTCGTGTATGGACATATATGTTGTTTCCAATATTTTTCAATTGCAAATATTGCTGCAACAAAGGAGTGTGTGTGTGTGTGTGTGTGTTTGTGGGTATACACACACATATATATATTACTGTTGGAGGTATGTCTTCAGGGCACATTCCTAGAAGAGGAATTGTTGGATCAAAAAGGGGGCAAATGTGTAGTTTTGCTAGATATTTCTAAACTTCCTTCCTTAAGGGTTCAGTCAATTTGCATTTCCCCCAGAAGTGTATCAGACTGTTTCTCCATATCGTCGCCAACAGTTTGTGTGGTTTAACTTTAATGTTTGTCAAAGTTATACGTAAAAAATTTTATCTCAATATAGTTTTACTTTTCTTGTTATAAGTGAAGTTGACATCTTTTCATATATTTAGAAGACAATTTTATGTAATTTTTGAATTACCTTTTTATGTCTTTGCCCAATTTTCTATCAGATTTTTTTATCTTCTTTCTCCTCAATTTTTAAGAACTATTTATATATCAGGGATGTTAAGTCTTTACCTGTGCTATATGTTGCAATTTTCCCAGTTGGTTATTTATCTTTTTTTGGTGGAGGAGGCAGTGAGGAAGATTGGCCCTGAGCTAACATCCGTGTCAATCTTCCTGCATTTTGTATGTGGAACGCCACCACAGCATGGATTGATGAGCAGTGTATGGGTCCATGCCTGGGATCCAAATCCCTGAACCCTGGGCCACAGAAGCGGAGCACGTGAACACAACCACTACACCATGGGGCCGACCCCTGTTATTTATCTTTTGACTTTGCTTATGGTGTTTTTGCCACACCAAAAAAAATAAGAAATTCATATATATTTGTCAAACGCGTCAATTATTTTCTTTTTTATTGCATCCAGAGTTTGAGTCATAGTGAAAAAGCTTTTTCTTACACCAAGGTTATAAAGGAATTCACCCATGTTTGCTTCTCGTACTTGTATAGTTTCGTTGTTTTTTTACATTACAATTTCTGATGTTTGGTGTTTAATTTCGTACATAGTGTAAAGTATGGATCTAGTTTTATGTTTTCTTCGCAAATGCTGTTACTTATCCTAGCAACATTTATTAAGAAGTCCATCTTTGCCCCCATAATTTGACATGCCACTTTTCTCATATTTTAAAATTTCGTATGCTCCTGGGTCTTTCTCTGGATTTTGCATTCTCTTCCACTAGCCTGTTTACGCACTAGTACCACACTGTCAGAATTGCAGAGGCTTCATGCTTTAACACCTGGTAGGGCAAGTCCCCCCACCTGGGTTTTCTCTTTCAGTGATTTCCTGGTTCTTCTTCCGTGTTCATTTTTTCATATGAGCTTCGTGTCAACTTGTCCAACTCAGTAAAAAGCCTATTGGTAATTTTACTTGGATTGCATTAAATTTATGTATTAATTAGGGTGAAGTGACATCTTTAAGACGTTGAATTATCCTAGCTGAGAACAGAGGATATCTTTCTATTTGTTCAAGTCCACTTTTGTGCCTTTTAGGGGTGTTGTAAAGTTTTCTTCACATAGGTTTTAATCTTCTTGCTAAATTTATTACCAAAGATTTCATCTTTGTTGCCATTGTTAATGAGATTTGCTGTCATGATCTCCTCTGACTATTGGTTGCACGTTAATTTTATATGCTTTTAGCTTTTGTCATTGATTCTCTAAGGACTTTCAGATATACTGTTACATCATCTGCAAACAGAGATATTTTAAAGTCATTTTCAAATTTGCATGCTTATAATTGATTTCTTTTATCCAATTTCACTGGCTAGTACTTCCAGTACAATGTAAAGGAGATAGAAGACATCCCACTCTTGTTCTTGATCCTAGTGGGAATGCCTTTACTAGATCCCCATGAAGTAAGATGCTGGTTTTAGGACTAAGATATATAATTTTATCATATTATGAAAATATTCCTCAATACCTATTTTCTTGAGTATGTTCTCTTTTTAATCAGGAATTGGGTGTTGAATTGTGTCAAATTCTTTTTCTGCATTAATAGAGATAATAATATGATTTTCTCCTTTGATCTATTAATATGGTATCTTATTTGAATGGATTTCTTACCATCAAACCAACCTTCCATTTCTAGATCACATTCCACTTGATCATGACATTTTATTTTTCTCAATGCAGTGTTGGATTCTGCTTGCTAACATGTCATTTAATAGTTTTACACATTCAAATTTGTAAAATTGGTCTATAATTTTCTCTTTTTTTCTTTTTTGTATTGTCTTTACCAAGTTTAGGTGTCAATGTCATGCTGGCTTCATAAAAAGAATAAGAAAGTTTTCCTTCATTTGCCATGCTTTAGAACAACTTATGTTAGGACTATTTTTGTCTTTAATGGCCTGGTAGAAATTCCCTGGGAAAATATCTGGACACGGTGGGTTTTTTATGGGGTATTTCCTTGTTATTTTCCTCTATTTCTTCTATGGGACTCAGTCTAGGTTTTTGTTTCTAATAGAGTCCATTTTTATAAGCTGTATTTTCCCAGGAAATTACCAGTTCCATTTAGCTTTTCAAACTATTTCCGGAGATCCGAAAAGTAGTCTCGTTTTTTTAAATTTTTTTTTCAATGGTTATTTTCCCCTTGTCATTTCTTATTTTGTGGTTGGTGCTCCTTCTCTTTTTCTCTTTTTTCTACCATTTTTCTCTTCTCTACTTCAATAATTTCTACTTTTGCCTTTATTATTCCCTTCTATGTACTTCTTGGCTCATTTTTTTTTGTTCCTCTTCTAGATTTTTGTGCTGGAAATATAGTTAATTTTTTTATGCCTTCATTTTACTGATATACTGTCATCTGCTCACTGCTTTAAACGTTTTCCATAGACTCTGATATGTACAGTTTTCGTTATATTATGTTTAAAACTATTTACATTTTTGTTTACAGCTTCCCCTTTCACCCAGGAGTTAGTCAAAAGAAATTATTTTGTAAATTTCCAGGTGGCGGGACCTGTTCAGTTTTTTAATATTGTTAATGATTTCTCATTTTATTACATTGTAACCATAGAAAATTCTTATATTGCTGCTTTATGGAATATAGCGATGCTTTCTTAATTAGCTAACATGTGGTCAATTTTTGTGAATGTTTCCTAAGCTCATAGAAGGTTTTTCTCTATTATCAGGCTGTAGGGTTTGATCCATATCCACAAGGTCTTTTATTTTATTTTATGTTAGCTCTTATATACCCTTGTCTATTTTTTTGCCACTTGATCTATTTTAAACTGACAGTAGTCTTCTATTATTCTTGCAACTCCTGTCGTTTCTACTTTATAAAGGTAATTATTGTGAGTTTTGGTTCATAGATATTCATACCCTTTATATTTCTTGGTAATTGTGGGTTTAAGCATTAAAACATGTCCTTTGTTATGTTTAATGCTTTTCAAATTGCTTTCTACTCTGTCTGATATCAAGATCACTATTACTGCTTGCTTGCTTTCTTTTTTTCATTTGCCATTTATCGTTTCTCCCTTTCCTTTATTGTTGCCTTGTGAATTCCTTTGTTTTAGGTGTGACCTTTGTATACAGCAGGTAGCTGGGTCTTACTTTAGCAGACAATTTGAAATCTTTTTCATTTAATTAGGTGAGTTAAACCCATTCACATTTGTTGATATGCCTGATGTGTTTGGTCTCAACTTGATCATATATTCTTTAGGTCATAATTTACTCTGTTAATTTTGTAATACTTGCTGATGTGTTTTTCTTACTCTTTTATTTTAAAATTTCTTTTGATATTTAGAACGGTTTGTATTTTTGTTCTTGTAGTTACCTTTGTCCTTAGAATTTTCAACACCTTTAATCCTCTCTTTTCTTATTTAACCCTTTCCTATCTGGTTTGTCAGCAATTTTTTCCAGCATTATTGAGGTATAATTAACAAATAAAATTATATGCATTTAAGGTGTATAATGTGATGTTTTGATATACATATACATTGTGAAATGATTACCATAATTGAGCTAGTTAACATATCCACCACCTCACATAGTTACCACCGCGTGTGGTAAGATCACTTAAGATCTACTTTCTTAGCAAATTTCAAGCATAGGACACAGTATTATACAGATCTCATTCATCCTGCATAGCTCTTGGACCAACATCTCCCCATGTACCCCACCCTCCGGCCCCTGACAACCACCATTCTACTCTCTACTTTCATGAGTTCGACTTTTTCAGATTCCACGTGTAAGTGAGATCACGTAGTGTTTGTCTCTCTGTGTCTGATTTATTTCACTTAGCATAATGTCCTCCAGGTTCATCCACGTTGTTGCAAATGGCAGGCTCTCCTTCTTTTTTAAGACTCAGTAGTAGTCCATTGTCTGTATATCCCACATTTTCTTTTCCCTGCTCCTAGCAGCCCCAGACTATTCAGCAGGGCTAATCCACTCAGTGTTCTGGTTGGCATGAGAAAGAAATGGGCCTCTTGGGCAGCATCTTGCATAGCTGGGGAAGCCGGGCACTCACTATGCTCTCATTTTCCCCTGTGGGAGAAATCATGGGCTGAAAGGAACTCTCTTGGCACGGAGCTATGCCACCTTGGGTGACAGGTGACATGAGTAAAGTGAAATTGCTCCATTCACCCTCTTCAACACGTCTATTCTCAGACTTCCTGCTCCAATGGGGTGCTGGGACCTCTGCTGGACTTCTGAGCTCCCACAAAGGTACTATCATCCATGGGTAGTTGTCAAAATTATGTTTCATGGGAAGATGAGTGCTGAAAACTCTTATTCCACCATCTTTCAGACATCACTGGTTTGTCAGTTTTTGATGGTATCTGTTGACTTTTATCTATTGCCTGTACAATAATCCATGAAGTTATTCTAGCCTCCCCTTTCCCTATTTCTTCTCTTTCTCATTTTGCTTCCATTATTTCTACATTATCAAAAAATATAACAATTAAATATTCTGCTTCCAACAATGTCTCTACCTTGTTTTAGTCTTAGATTTACAATTACATATCTTAAATGCTTACCGTCAGTCCTTTTGCTGAAATTTCCTCATCTCTTTGTTGGATGAAGTTTACCCTCTGGTATATTCCTCAAGAAAGACTCATGAGTAAAGCATTCTCTGAGTTATTGAATATTGAAAGTTATTTTCTTCTAGCTTTGATATTTGAAAGACACTTGGATAGCTATAAAATCCTTGGTTTGTACTTTGTTTCTTTGGGTTTCTTGAAAATGCTACTCCATATTTCTTGACCTTATGTCTTGATTTGGAGACATCTCCTGACAGCCCAATTCTCTTGCCCTTGTGAACTTTTTTCCTGGAGTCCTTGAGAATTTTTTTTTTAATTAAATAGCTTTACTAGGATCTTGGAATTCATCTTTCCAGTCTTTGGGTCCTTTCAATATGTTGGCTCAGGCTTTTAATTCCAGAAATTTTCCTTGGATTATTGTTATAAATCCTAGCCTATCCAATTGTTTATTCTCTCTTCTCAGGGATTTTGAGTCTTTGTCTTCCCTTTAAGTCACTCTTTCACTGACCCTTGTTACCTTTTTCTTTATGTCATTTTCATTTTCTTGGTTGTTTTGCTCTTTCTTCAATGCCCCATATTAAAATTTTCCTTTGGACAGCTTGTAATTTAATCTTCATTTCTGAAGTGCTTTTGTCTTTTTTTCTTTCTCGCTTTCCTGAGTTCAATCAACTCTCTCTCCTCTTTTTTTTTGGGGGGGGGTGATTTTTAAATACATTTCAGTTTTTAATCTTTTCATTTCCAATTCAAAGTTGTTTGAGGAAATTTAATTCAGTTTGGAATGTTGTGTTACAAGTTTCTTCTGGTTTGTAATTGACTTTTGAGGGGATGGATTTTTATCACTTGGAAATTTTATTTTCTGTTTTCTTCATGTAGTAGCTTTATTTGGCTCCTTCCATTTATTCATTTTGTAGATTTAAGGGGGTTTACAAGATTCCTAGTTCAAAAGCACACTGTTCTGATAGGGCAGTGAAGTACGTTTTTTTAATGGATGGCTGATTTTTTATATCATAGGGGACGGTGGTTGTATGTTCTCTGACTTGTTGCTGCTGTTGTTCATTTTTTATTTATAGGCTCTTAAAATTCCCCCTTTTGTCTCTTTTGCCTTTCATCATCCAATCTCCCAACGGCACTTCTCCCTTTTTTTTCACCTTATTTTCCCTCATAGGTGATACCTATTGAAGATTATCACCTTGAATTATGTATGCTTCCAAGTCCTTTCCACATACTCATTGCCTTAATCTACCAGGATTCTTTTTCATATTTCTCACACACATAAACTTGGTCTTTATTGATATCATTTTAGATTAATCTTACACCCTCTGTTAGCTTACCTCTTTTCTCTTTCCTGTTGGTTTTCCATATGGCCCTGTCCACAAAGTCTTGTGTTGAGAGCCTTAGAAATATTTCATTCATCTATGGTGCTTGTTTTTCTACTAACAGGGACTGTGAAGTCTTAAGGGTTCTCTGTATTTCAATTATGCTGAGGTTGTGGATTTTGTATAGCTTTATTTTTTTCTTCTTGTTTTCCTCTGTTGTTTTTGAAGCCTATGTGGGGAGATTTGGTGTTAGATGGTTAGCATTTCTTCAACTGCTGAGAGCCAGCAGGAATTGATTGGTTGAGGGAGATGATGGAACTAGAAGAATAAAGGATAAATCCTAGGAGTTTTTTTAATTAATTAATTTCTTTATTTATTTTCGGATGTACATCATAATATATTTCAGATTCTGTGTAGATTACATCGTGTTCACCATCTGAAAACTAAATATAGTCCATCCCTTCACATGTGAGCCTAATCACCCCTTTTGCCCTCCCCCCTCACCCCTTCCCCTATGGTAACCACCAATCCAATCTTCTGGGTTTTTGACTTAATCAATTGAGTAGATAATGGTGACACTTACTGAAATGGGGAAAACTGGTAGTGTATAGGGCCTCGAGTGGAAATGAAGGGAATAATAGAATTCTCTTTTGGAGGTTTGTAAATTTATTGTGAATATTTCAAGTAGATGGATGGATATATGAATCTGAATCTCAGGAATACCAGTGCTAAAAGTAGAAATTTGGGAGTCATAAGGACTCAATATTTAAGGCCTTGTGACTGAATGCAGTCTCTTAGTGAGAGAATTCGCATATAGATGAAAGAGGATATAAAACTAGGCCACTCCAATGTTTGGAGGTCAAGCAGATGATAAATGCCTAGCAAAAATTTAAAAATGGATAAGGAACAGATAGTTAGGTAAGAGAAAAACCTAGAGAGCAGAGTGACCCAAAAGGGAAGAGGAGAAAAAGAGTCAAGGAGGGAGTGATAGTTGCAAGTGATGTTGATGAGAGATTAAGGAAGACGGGGTTGGAGCAGTGACCACATGAAAGTTTTTGTTGACCTTGATGAGAGCAATCTGATTGAGGTGAGTTCCAGAGAGTCGTGGAGGTGAGGAAATAGAGTCTGCATCTAGAGAGAGAAGACAAAAGATCTTCAGAGCTTGAGTCTAATTGTGAGTTTTCTGAATGGGCTTCCATATTACTTGGGAGCGTCCTCCCTTAGAGTCTGGCTCAGGGCACAGGCTATTGCCTGACACAGAGCCTAGTGCCTTCCAGGAAGATCTCATAAGGTTGGTGGTGGATACCCATCCAGTTAGAAGAGTATGCCACCAATAGCCAACTGTCCCACAGCCTGCGGCTCTGCTTTGCCTCTTCCTTTTGGTGACTGAGGGTCTGCAGATTGCGCATACATGCTTATTAGGGAGCTATAGCTCAAATGCTACTCTGGCCCTCTCCTGCCTTAAAAAGCATTCCTCACTCATTTTTTTTCCAGAAGATTAGCCTGCCAGGTTACCTAGTTCTAATGGTTCTGGGCTGCTCAAAGTTTCCAGAGTCTGTCTGCCTCTGTTTTCCATCATTGGCCTTCTGATTGCTCAGGGTCCTGTTTCACGTCAATTTCACATCAAATGTAGAATTTCTCTACATAAACTGCTTAGCCAGTTTTCCAAAACATAGCTGTGCTCCAATGTCATTGCGTGCCTGTGGACAAACCAAGAAAGCAGGGCATCTGACCTCAGTGGCAAAGACCTATTTGCCTATAGAAACCTCAGAAAAGAAGACCATTTGCTTAAAGGTCACTTTATGTTTTAGCCTGGCTTAATTGTGTAACCATGCAAATTTTATTTAATTTTGTTTCATGAGGAAAAAAAATGAGCATTCTGGTATTCATCTCATAGCCTTGCTATAAGAATAAAAAAATATATTCAAAGTAGGTACCTTAAGATAATAGAACTTTTCTCTCTTTTTTTTTTTTTTAATTTTGGTGGTGATTCTTTCCGGAACTGACACATGCTAAGTGGATGAGCCACACTGAGGCCAAACAACAGCTTAGGGATCAGTGCAATGGAAGAAAGTCAAGGGAAGATAGGATGCAGGAAGACCAGACTGAGGACCCAGCAGTTATCAGCACCAGAAGCCCAGACTGACCCCGAAGCGTGGGGTGGAGTGGGGTGGTGGGAGCTCTCTGGGCTCAGGCAGAGCCGAAATATGCTTTCCAAAGGTGAGGGAGATTGGGACACGATCTGTGCAGCCACTTTCCTGGTTCAAGCCACTACCATCTCTTGGCTAGACTATATCACCACACTCTTCCCGCCAACTAATTTCTCTTGCACCATAAGTTTATTCTCTATACAGCAGCCTCTACATTTTAAAAAATGTTAAGTCTGAAATTTTTATTCTTCCTGCTCATAACTCTTCGTTGGCTTCCTATTGTTCTTAAAATATAGACCAAAACTCTACAGTCTAAAAGGTTCAACCAGACATATGTCTCTAGCTTCACCTCATATCATTCTCCGTGTACTTCATTATGTTGTAACCATACCAGACTTCTCTATGTCTTCGACTGCACCATACATTTTCCTACTTTCAGACCTTTGCGCATCTGTTCCTGAGTCTGAGACACCCTTCCTTGATACTTCATATATCTAACTCCTATTTATCTTCCAGGTCTCAGGTTAAATGGTCCTTGCTCAAGGCAGTAAAGCACCCTCCTTCCCACCCACATCCCGTGTCCTCTTCCTTACATGTATGTAGTGCCTAGCTCTTCTTCCTCATAGTGTTTACTCCAACTTGTAATCATACATTTACTTGTGAGAATAGTTATATAATATTTGTCACAAATATTAGAAAAATAATGTTTGCATGCTCCTTGAGGACAGGGACCATGTCTATTTTTCTCATTCTTGTAACACCAGTATCCAGCACAATGCCTGGCCCACGGTGATCGTTCAATAATGATCAATAATCAGTAATGATCATATCAATAAATATTTGTTGATTGTCTGACCAAATTAATAAAGAGATAAATGGAGGTCCCAGCCCAGTCTTAGAGGAAAATTAAGACACAAGTCAAAGCAACTGGTAAAACTATGGAAAGACTGGAGTCAGGGCTAAATCACATCATATTAAGTGGGGCAGCTCAGTCTTAGAGAAGACAAAGGCATGAGTTAGGGTAACTGGGAAAACTATTTGAAAACTGTGAGGTCAGGGCTAAATCCCCATCCTACTGAATAAGGGAGTCTAATGGGGCAGCAGAGTAAGAATTGTATGTGTTATCCAGGTACCTAGGGCTTTTTGATCAGGTTGGCAGTACAATTTAACCTAAGTCCTTATGGATAATAAACAGAAGCTACGGAAATACTTGATGCCTTGGACACTACACTGTAAGCCCTTCAATTAGAGAGATAGCCTATAATTTCAGTAAATAGTTGAAGGATGGATGGATGGATGGATGGATGGATAAATGGATAGATGGCTGAATGAGTCAGACTTGGCCTAGTCTCAAAATGGAGGTTATAAGAAGATAACGAAGTAGGCGTGAGGCATTCTGGGAAATAAAGTAGGTGATAGCTTACTGAAAAAAAGCTATTTGTTGTTGGGCTGGGGTGATGGGGAATGCTGTTAAGAAGACAGTGTACTGAGAAAGCAGGAGTACTGCCAGTAGCTGAAACCAGACTCAGCATTTGAGAACTTGAAGCAACCTTAGAATCTCCTGCCTACCCTACCAAAGTAGCCTTCTCCACCCCTTTCTCTGTCATTTGAGTCATGGGGAAATTGAACCACAGAGAGGTTCAGTGACTTGTTAATATTGCACAGCCAGTTAATATTACACAGCACTGGCAGAGCCTTGAGTAGAAGCATGTCTCAACAGAAGCACAACAGGACAGTATATTTGACCCAAGATGATGTATACCTGTGTGCAGATTTGCAAGTCTGGAGTGGCAAGTGGGATGTGAGTGAGGTTAAAATGATGGAGAAGTGACATTGTATTGTACTGTGGAGATAGAACAGAAAATGCAATAAATGTTTTTCCTTTTTCCAAAGCCTTATACAATCTTGGCACAAAGAAAGTGTCCGTTTCCTGTTTACTGGACTGATTGGGGGACTTTGGGTATATGTGTACTGGCCAGACTTCCCATATGATAGGATGCAGAATTTCTAGCATGTTCCTGACTTTCTTGCCAGCAGTTCAACCACGGAGAAGGTCAAGAAAGTGACTCAGGACTTTGTTATTCTGTACCTAATTCAAACCAACAAAGACAAATTGGTTATGGAATTAAAGGCATCAGGAACTTGGGCAAAAGTGGATATGTCAGTGTCATGTTTGTGAGGGTCAGGGAGAGTTAAACATAGTCGGACATGCCCTCTGGATTATAGAAAACAGATTTTAAGAGATGCGAGGTGGAGGAGGTGAGGTTAGGAAATGGCTCACAGTCATGCACGCAACTGTGGAAGGGAAGATGATTCTGAGGAGAATTAGAAAATTCTCACAAATGACCCAATGAGAAAGACAAGGCAATAAAATAAACATGTGGCTACCTGGGATTCCCTTTAACGGGACACATTTTAAAGAGAACGTTCCCGCAAAACGCAGGTTGGCATTCACCTTTATGGGGAGGAAGTGACAGAGAGGGAGCATGAAGGAAACTTCTGAGGTGCTGGTAATGTTGGTTGTTTTGATCCGAGTGCTGGTCATAGATGTGTGTTTACTTTGCGAAAAATTCAGCAAGCAGTATTTAAGATTAGTATACTTGTCTGCAGGTATGTTATACTTCAAATTAACTGTGTAATAATTTTTAAGGTTCAGTATATTTCCTTCAAGATTTATTTTTAAATGCTTAGTAACATGTAAATCTTTCTTGAAATATAGCACACTTCAAATTTCATATGATTACCTCAAATGAATGCTTCATATATTTGAACCATGATGTGTTGTATTCTTTTAACATTCCTGCATTTTCCATTTTATAAAATAAAACAATTATTTATTCTAAAAAAACTTTCAGCATTAAAAAAAATAATAAAGAATAAGAGACACTTGTTCCAAAGAAAAGTCATGTCAACCCAACCTTCTCTCTTCAAGAGAGTTCTTGGGCTGATAGGTTGGGAAAATGCAGTAGAAAGAGTATCAGTATCTGAAGTGAATTTGACCCTATTCTTAAGCTATTTTGGTGGAAAAATACAGCAGTAGGATCTGAGTGCATAAGCAATTGACGAGATGAGTGACTAGTTAGATAACCAACCAAAGATTCTAATGAACAGATGAATGCCAGTCTGGAAGACAGATTCTAGTAGGTGCCACAGAGCTCTACTATTGGCATTTTCCAGGTCATTACTTATATTAATGATCTGGATGAAGTTAGAGAAAAATTATGTCCAAAAGCTTGCAGATGGTGGAGAATATGATGATAGGCTGTAGTAATTGAATCCGTCAAAGAAGATGGAACTCAAAAGTGGTAAATGTGACTCTGCACACGCATTCCAGAAATGCAGTCACATTTATGTATGTAGAATCAAGCTTATGGCAGGTATTTTTTTGGTGGAGAAAGTTGATGGCACATCTGTTGTGATTAATGAAAAACTGTATGTTGGTTCTGTTAATAGAAGCCCAGTGTAAGTCAGGCAAATAGAAAATAGTGATAATCTAGGTAATCATATACTGACAGGCAACATGTAGACTGTTGCTTCCTGTTCTAGTCCCTTCTCGTTAAGAGGGACAAACTGGAGGATGTCCCAGGATGAATAGCTAGGATGGTTCAAAGGGCTTGGACTCTTGAGGAGCTGAAGAAGAAGAATGTTAATGAACCTGAAAACCATCTTTCAATATCCAGACATCTTTCCTATACAAACAGTGACAGACTGTCTGTAGTCTGAGGAATAGAATCAAGACCACTGGGGTTAATTACAGGGAGTCTTACTTGGTTTAATAGAAGTGACAGTTTCTAGCTTTCAGAGAAGTACATAGATGAAATAGACTCTGCTGTGGACATTACCATTTCTTCTCCACTTCTAGGTGCAGAGAGGCCTTCATTTCCTCACATCACTAAAGTTAGGCGAGGCCTATGACTGGCTCTAGCCAATGAAACCTGAGTAGAAGTGAAGTGTCACTTCTGATTCAAATCATTTAGTTACGAATGTTGGACTCTTCAAATGAACACTGAAGCCTTGTGTTAAAGTGGAGGTTCCAGCCTTGTGTCTCTGAGTGACTACAATGAATAGAGAATCTCCGAAACCACCACACAACCCCCTCAGACCCAGCCATACACCTACATTAGATATGTGGCTGAGTGGAAAGTAAGCCTTTGCTGTTTTTAGCCACTGAAGTTCATGGGTTTTATTACTCCTGCATAACCTTTTCTGTCCTGACTAACACAAGTGCCTTCAAGATGCGGTGGTTCCTTATGAGTGAGCATTAGCGAGACAAACATCGGATTCTTGGGACTCACACACTTGCATTCTTTGCCTTTTATTGTCATTCCGACACTACATTCAGACGTTGCTGAGGGTATAACTTAGTCAACTGGAATTTTCAACCGGTTCCAGGAATCTCCGGGGAGACAATCCCGATGAAATAGGCTGATTCTCTTCCTAAGCTCACTCTTCTGTAACTCTATTGCATGCCCAGCAACATCACAAATTCATGGATTCTGTCTGCTTGAGGAACAGCGAACAATAACTGGATAGTTCACCCAGCAAAGATTCTCTTGCCACACAAACACACACACAATGTTATCCATGAAAACCATGAGGACCACCAGAGATCTCAGGACCAAAGTGACTTTTTGAACATGAACGTTGCAGTTTGATTCTTAGACATTCGTATTGACTGGGCTATTGCCAAGCATCTGTTTCAGTCCGTGCATATAGAGGCTTTATTTGTTTATAACAAAGTTTCCCAAGGATGCCTTTGGTACCATCTACTAACCTATGCAACTGAAGGAAGCATACTGCATGCCACAGAGTACCCACTTAGTGTTACTCTTAAAGTTGTTCTGTGCTTGGCAGTATCTGATATGTTCATGAAATGGTTCCATCTGAGGAAGAAGCTTATGAGGTGATGGGAGCCAGGAAGTGAAAGGAAAAAATTATCCATCTAACCTGAAGAGAAATGAAGAAATAGAATTAGAAGGTGATTCCACTGAGGGGAAAAAATGGAAAGGACAAATTTAAAATTATAATTAAAAATATATATGCATGGATATATATACAAATATATGTGTATAATTTTTATGTATATAACAAACCAAACCCACAGCTAAATAACTGGAGCATCACTTTTTTGTTCACAGGAGACCAAAATCAACTGTGTTCGTCTGGCTACGAAAGGTATGTTGGCATGTCCTTGTCTGTCTTCAGCCATTCTTCAACTATTTAAGTATTTCTCCCTCTAGTTGCAAAGGGAAAATTTAGGCAGTGATGACTAAAGACAATAAGAAAAGATTGTAATTTATATTAAAGTCCTTTGCATCGAGGGATTAATATATACCTAGGGTATACATTAATAACTAACACTATGAAAGCTTAGTAAGATTCAAAACGTTTTTGTTCAATCAATAGATGGATGGATGGATGGATTGATAGACACATGAACTGGTGCATTAATAGATGGAGTGGTGAATATGAATTTACTCAAATATTCTTCTACTATATATTTTCATTGTATTTAGGTCTGTGTTTATGTGGGTATTTTTTAAAGCATGTCTGTTAGATCTATCTTCTGGGTTTTGTGCTTTATTCAATTGATGCATAGCTTTCAAAAATGAGGTGATTAGTTTTGGTGTCTTCAATAATGAGAAAACAAACACTGCATTGTTTTGTAGTTGGCATTTTCAACACTTATCCCAAAAACTAAGGCAGCATTGTTCAGGCTCATCACTTTTTGTTTTCCTAATTATAATTGAATTTCCTGGCTCTTTCAATTGGTACATGTTTCTGTTTATTACTCTTTAAAAAAAATCAATGAATGGTTTGTTATCATTTACCCTATTACAAGGTTGAATAGTTAGAAATCAGGTTTATCTTTTTGTTATAGAATTGATATTTTTAACAACTATCCTCATCATATAAACATACCAAAATTGGGCAATTCTAGTCTGTTCCCTGAATTTATTGATAGCATATATAGTTTCATAGGTTGCTTCCATGGAGATCACAATTGTAAATATAAGTAGGCATATAATCAGATGTATAAACTATAAACAAACGCGATGACCCAAGTATGTATATACATATGTGAATATATACACACATGCACACAAATACAGAGGAAAACACACAGGTGGGAGGAGGAGAAAACACGTAGAGAGAGAGATCTAAAGCTATTTGACAAAACATGCACCAAGACCTATCACGCATGGCTCTTATAACTTTGAAGAAAATCAGATCCATATGCAGGCAGAATAGGGAAGATGCAGGAGGAAGGAGAAGACAGAGCACTAAGGGCTAACTGTGATAAGAACTCACCCTGATTTCACATAAGTCATGAGAGGCTGGCACGTCCCTAACTTGTCCCCTCTCAGAAACTCAAGCTGCTGGACAGAAAGAGATAAAATACTCTTTGTGAGACAAGGAGAATTAATGGCCTGCAAACAAAAGTGATACAAATCACAGGCCTTGGCAGACATTCCCACTGAAGAAAACAGATAATCTAGAAGGAAGAACATCATCAATTGGATAGTGCTGGAGCTCTGGACTGCGAGCAGGACAGCTGGGTGTCTGCAGCATCCTGCTTAAACAGGCAGCCAGAGGGGAAGGGAACTTACGGAGAAAGCTTCTCCAGGATGGGGCTGCTTGGCTCCCCTATAGCTCCTGACCTCTAGACAAGGAAGGGTTGACGTGATAGCTCTGCCCTCCTTGAGGTATGTGGGAGGCTAAGGACACCCTCTAGGACATAAAGCCTCCTAAAGAGTAGTTTGTTGGATCATATTTTCTGAACTAAGGGTTGGGAACATGTGACTGGACAGGCAATAGGTACATGTGGGGACTTCAAGAGAGAATATTTAAAACCGTACTTTCCTGGTGATTTCAAGACACGCTGTCCTCGTAGACATAGAAGCCCACCATGTCGCGCTTCTCCAGAGTTGCTGATCTGCAGGAGAATTGCAGTGGTCTTTAAAGAACTAGAGCAGAAGAGCTCTCTCCCTCTCCTTAGCATAAGGATTTCTCCTCTTGTTTGACCATTAGGTTACAGTCTTCCTTTAGCGGAGTGTGTGCACATGCAGGGTGTGTGAAAGGACAGGAACTCATGGATGAAGATGAATGCCCAGCTAGCCAAACCCAGGCAGGGCTCGGAGGAGTCAGAGGCAGATGTGGATTCCAAGCATCCACACCCTTGTTTTTCCACTCAGTGAGGGCTGTCCCAGAGATTCAGGGCTCTGGTAGCACTTGGGAATGGGTCAGAGAGCTGGATAATGCAGAATGCCAGTCTGCCACAGTCAGGGAGGTATCCTCTGTCGGTACTACATCAGGCAAGAAGGATGCTTGGTAACTGAAGAGAAAAGGGAAAGAGAAGGAAACCTGTCTTTGGTTAGTGTCTACTCTGTGCCTGGCATTACCCTTGGAGCATCCAGGGTTGATTAAAGGCAAGCTCTATCTAAATCTGTGCAGTGCCCATGAGGACTTTGGATCAAGGATCTAAGGCCAGGCATCAGTATTTGACCCATCCCTTTCCCAACTACATGTATCAAATTTCCCTCTTCGTGGGTTTGCTTAAAACACTATTCCTTTTAATAGAGGAAAATACTGTTCTGGGAATCCCACCACCATTGGGGTGGTATAAAGTCCCAGTGGCAGATTCCAGGGGCCATCTGTCTCCCTCCAAGCTCCTCCACCACTCTGTCATGGTGGCACCTTCCTCATGGGTCTTCCAGCTCCTGGAGTGTGATCATATGTGCAGGCTTGAGGCTAGTGATCTGGTGATGAAGCAATTTGCTAATGTCCTCTCCCTGAGCCTCATGATTCCAAGCAGTGTCTGTGGTCACCTGAGTGGGTCCCACAGAACTGGAGGGTGCCGCTCAGAATGGAACAGCCCTGAGCACTCATTCAGGGTCCTTTTGACCTGACATGAAGCCCAGTGCATTTTCTATTAGATACTACACCTGGCTCCAGCATGTGCCTCTAACCTTGTCTGCCTGTAATGTCACTGTTAGTCACCCAAGCTCTAATGTAGTGCTGCCCAGTTTGAAGATTTGCAAAGTAAGAGACCTGTTTTAGTTCTCTATGGCTGGTATACCAAAGTGCCACAAACTGAGTGGCTTAAACAACAAAATTCATGATCTCATAGTTGTGGAGCCTAGAAGTCCAAGGTCAAGGTGTCAGCAGGGCTGGTTCCTTCAAGGGCTGTGAGGGAGGGATCTGTCCCATGACTTTCCTCTAGCTTTTGGTGGTTTCTGGCCATCTTTGGCATTCCTTGGCTTGTAGAAGTATCATCTTGATCTCTGCCTTCAACTTCACATGGCGTTCTTCCTGTGTGTGTGTTTGTATCCAAATTTTCCCTTTTTATAAGGACACTGGTCATGTCAGATTAGATGCCATTGTACTCCAGTATGACTCCATCCTAACTTAACTAATTACATCTGCAAAGACCCTATTACCCAATAAGGTCACATTCTGAGGGGCTGGGGGTTAGGACTTCAATGTATGAACTTAGGGGGACACAGTTTAACCCATAGCTGGACCCAGGCAGTTGGGGCAGTGTCCCTGTGGTTCCCATTGAGGCCTCTGCTCCTTCACCATTCAGTGTGACCCAATAGCTTTGTAAGAGTGTGCAAGGAGCAGGAACCAGCCCTGCCAGAGGGGGCCTTGGCAGTGAGCTGAGGACCAGATTTGGCTCCTGTTCTTTCCAAAAACTGAGTGAGGCTGCCTCAGGCAGAGGAGCTGCATGTTGTGTGGAAGGAGCGCTGGGCAAGGGGTAAACACAGAGGACCATCCCCACACATCAGATGCTGGGTCTGTCGCAGCAGGACAGTTCTGGACCCTACATCATGGTGGAGCATCAGCTGCTGATCCAGTCATGGTTCTGGGGCCTGAGCATGGCTGGGCCTCCTGGGGCAAGCCCCAGCACTGCTGTTTGAGAGGAGCTGCTTGGTCTTAATGAACCACTAATTTGCCAGTCACATTTTGCCATGGCAGGTGGCTCCTGGCATATAGTTGGCAGTCAAAAATACCTGCTGAAATGAGTAAATGCATTTGGCGTCAGCATCTCACTCCAGCAAGGCTCAGAGATTTTGAGGGTCTCACTCAATCTTCCTCAAACTCAACGGCACCATATTTAAAGTGATCCTTATGTACCTATTCATGGAATATTTTTTTTTATTAACCAAGTTTCTGTGTTGTATTTCTTTTATTTATTTATTTTTTTCGGGGTTTTTTATTGAGGTCACAATAGTTTATAACATTGTGAAATTTCAGTTGTACTTTATTATTTGTCAGTCGCTTTATAAATGTTCCCCTTTACCTCTGTGCTCAGTCTCAACCCCTTTCCCCTCTGGTAACCACTAATCTGTTCTCTTCGTCCATGTGTTTGTTTATCTTTCACATATGAGTGAAATCATATGGTGTTTGTCTTTCTCTGTCTGACTTATTTCGCTTAACATAATACCCTCAAGGTCCATCCACGTTGTTGTGAATGGGACAATTTTGTCTTTTTTATGGCTGAGTAGTATTCCATTGTGTGTGTGTATGTATATATATATATATATATATATATATATATACACCATATCTTCTTTATCTATTCACAGAGTATTTTTTAATGTACCCACTGCCAGTGACTTGCTGACAAACGTGCTCTTTGTAAAAGAAGAGCTCTTATTTGTAGTCTTTGTCAATCTCCAGGGTGTAAATATCCCCACTATGTCCAATTTCAAATAACCAATGGTTTAACAACTGCCTTGCAAAAAATTCCCGAATGTTTTACAACTGACTCAGTGAGCCGGTGCAAGCCCTCTCCAGCACATAAGACCTTTACCACCCAGTTTGTTATGGGGATCAAATGATACAATATACTTAAAGGTGTTTTATTTACTGCAAAGTGTTTTGGAAAAAATTTTTTGTTATTGTTGATTACTATTATTTCCTCCACTTAGGCAGCTCACTCATTGAGCATCTACGAGCCAGGCACCTTGAAAGGAACTGGGGTGTTCATGGCGAACCAGAAGTCATGCTTCCTGTCCTCAAGGAGTCTAGTGTGGAAACAGACATTAAGTGAATGATTGTTACAGATAATGGTGGAGTTATGATTGTGGTCAGTGCTTCCAAAGAGAAATGAAATATACTGAATGGGGACTGACAGTAACAGTGCCAAAGCCCCAGACAGTAATGGCATGTGTGTTCCTGGCCATTGTCTGGAGCTCTGCTCCTCTGGGACTGGTGCAGTGTAGGAGACTTTGTGGCTCCCCATCCCTCCCCATCCCTTCACAACTAACACTGGGAATCGCATAGTGCCTGGAGCAGGGGTGAGATTTGGGAGGCCAGCTGACTCAGGACCTCAAGCTCTGAGAAGAGTCAGCTCCCTAGACCCCGGCCCACACCCCTTGAGTTTGGAGAGGATCTAGTGGGTGGGCTCACATACCACCAGGGGGCAGTATTTACTTACAGAGCCTGGGCAGAACCTCAGATTGAAGGCATGGCTAAGAGACTACGGAGTGGGAGTTTGGTATTTGCTAGTACAGGGGTTAATTCTAGGATCAGGACAGGCTTATCTGAAAAGCTCTGAAGGCATTCCTTTTCATCAATGATCACTTGGGGTCACTGCCCCAGAGTCACATTTTTTTTATGTTATTCCTCAGTCAGGGGTTGGCTATTATTAACTTTGACTGGAGATTTAGAGGAGTCAGAACATGAGTTCAACCATAATGGGGAAGTAGAGTTTATCAAGGAGCAGGTAAAAACTAATGGGAGCTCCTCTTAAGACAGGTTCTCTAGATGCAGATCCTGAGGCAAGGATTTGGGTGCATGTGATGTACTGAGGGAGGGTTCTCAGAAGAAATCTGTAAGTGAGAGAGGAAAGTGGGATGGGGAATGAGAAAAGGCTGAGCAAGAAAGTTTTCTCAGATAAAGTCAAGCCTAGGCTTAACCCAGGGTGGCGTGTAAATTTCTCCAAAGTCGTACTGCCTGAGGCAAGAAGACCAGGGTTTCTACCTCCTCCCCCATAACAAGCGGTCTTTGCACTTCCCCCTTCCCTCACCCTCCCCTCTCCCCTCCATCTCTTGGGTGGCTCCAGAGGAAATGGTACCCCTGAGCTTTGCACAAGTCTCTGGAGAAGTCACAGGTGTAAACCCTTAGCTTCAACACTCACAGTAGCTGTCGGGTGGCACACCAACCTGAAAAGGGGATTTGCAAGTAGCACCAACAGCATCTATACAGAGCTCCTATTATATAGGGGATGTATTTCATCACTGGGTTGTGGGAAAGCAAAAAGGTAATTGAATTGCTCAAATAAAAGAGCTGAAAGAAAATTGTAAAAGCCCTTTGCTAGGCACAACTCTGGCTCTGGGAATCTGCTCAGAGCTGTAGAGAGAAAGCTGCAGCCAGTGGGTCAACAAACATTAAGTTTTGGGTTAGAAACAGGAAACCATTATTCGGACTTTGAAGGGAAGGCAGTAGAAATTCAGCGAGCAAAAAAGATCAACTTAGAAATTAGGTTTAGTTCTTATAGTTAAAACAGGAACAGTGAGAAAGGGCATTAAGAGGGAGTTGCACTTAGACCCATTAAATAATGTTTATCCTACATTCGGTAGATGGGGGATGGACTCCATTTAGGCACCAAGTTAAAGATGTAAGCTGAACATGCTCAAAAGTGACCCTTGGGAAACTGGATCGTGTGAAAACTTGGGGTGGGAGAGTTAGACTTCCAAAGTGCTGTGGGAGAGAAGACAACCCTTTCCTTGGGAGATGATCATCCCATCTGGTGGAAGATGCCCTGGGCTGCAGCTGCTCAAGGATGTACCGAGTCTCTCAATTCATGCCCTTCTGACTGGGACAGGGCAGGCCAAGGGAAAATGGTTTCTGACCTAGAGGTTCAGTTCTAGAACCATACTGGTCAGTTTCTCTTCCAGAAACTAATTCCAGTTCCATCTAAGCCCCCTTGCCCACTGATTCTCCTGTCTGTCTTCCCCTGACTCCCTTCATGTACTCATTTACTTTGCTGCCTGCTCTTACCCACAGGCCCTGCCTCCACTAGGCTTGCCTACATGATCTGGCCCCTTCCTACCCT
Organism: Equus asinus; assembly: GCF_041296235.1. Lineage (NCBI taxonomy): Eukaryota > Metazoa > Chordata > Mammalia > Perissodactyla > Equidae > Equus > Equus asinus. The sequence continues at coordinate 33,055,618 of NC_091804.1, read as the reverse complement.
CCAGTCTCATCCAGGCTTCTATCCTCTTATTCGCTACACTCCAACACGCTGGTCTTTCAATTCTTCAAACACATCAAGCTCCTTCCTACCTCAGTGCCTTTGCTCATCTGCCCCCTCTGCCTGAAATCATCTGGCTACCATATGTGTCTACTTAGCAGATATACATCTTTCAGACTGCAGCTTAAATCCCACTTCCTCAGAAGGACCATCCTGACCTCCAATCTAATGTATCTTCCCAATATTTTCCACTCTCATAATACTTGCACTTTTTTTATATCATTCATCATGATTGGCAAATATAGGTATATTTTTGTTCCTTACATGTTTAATATCTATCTCCCAGCTAGATTCTAAGTGAAGTAAGTGAAAGGAATGCACCTATTTTGAGCACTTTTGTGTCCCCAGATTCTAGCATACATTGGTGCTCAATAAAATATACTGAATGAACAAGTGGACAAATGAATGAATAGATAGATCAATCAATCAATCAATCAATCAACGGATGACTCAGTGGATAGATAGAGGGATAGGTAGATGGATGGATGACTGGCTGGCTAAGAAGTCATTCTTCCATGGCACCATCGTTTCAAATACAAGCTACTTGTCAGAACTGTTCTCTTGGAAGGTAGGAGTAAAAGTGTTAGAGGTAGGGATCAATTATGTGAACTACAACCCCCACTAATGAAAAGGCCAACTAGGCTCTGCTTGGGTAATTGCTGTGACAGGGACCTCACAACTCCCAGGGAGTTCCTTCTACCATTGGACACTTCAGTTGGAGGCAGCTCAATATCATGAGTATAAATTGGCTCCCTGTGATTCCTGCCATTCAGTCTTTGAGACCACATAGATCCCGTCTGCTTTTCTCCTTCCAGAAAATAAAATTTGCTTCCTCTGACTTGCTCCTCCACCCAGATTAGAGTCAAGCAGGTACTTGCTTGTCTGCCTTCTCCCCCTTGGAACTTCTCTGCCCACCAGCAGGCAGTAGCACTCCCATCTCCAGCATCAGCCATCAAGGGAACACAGCTGGCTCTGCAGACTCCGGCTGGGTGTGCCCAAGTGGCAGTTAGAAAAATCAGCTTTGATTTGATTTGCAAACTGAGCCGAGTCACTGAGACAAAATAAATCCAGAAACCCATAAAGCCATTTGCAGAGTTGCTTTGCAGAAGACAGCCACAGTTTTAATCTAGTAAACACTCTCTAACGATCCCAGTAAAACAACCCCTTCAGAGAAGGTGCTGAAAGCTGAACTCCAGAGCCATGAAGCATGAGATGAGGGTCCAGTGTCACCAGTAGTTCCATGCCGCCTGGTGGCAGTGATGGACTAAAACCACTGTCCCGCTGGCAACAGGCAAGAGGTATGGGTGATGATCTTTTGTAAATGTCGCTTCTTTTTATAATGACTGAGCCTGAGGTAGAGCATTTCATCCAACATTTTCTTTCCTCTCTTCATAATGGATTCTCACCCCTGCAGAGACTGGCAGGAACAATAAATAGCCATTCTCCAGTGAGATGCCCTCATTTTACAGATGCTAAGACTGGGGCTGAGAAGGAGAGTGATGTGTCCACAGCTCCCTTATCCATAAGAATAACATGCTACAGGTGGTGTGAGAAGCCAAGCGAGATACAGGAATTGTCTGCTATCAGATAGGAAATGCCAACTGCCTGCCTTCTCTTCCTCCATTGATGGAATTCTATATGGAAGGTTCTGTCTTATATAAAGCTGCCTTGAGGGGTTGCATAGAATAATGGGGAATAAGACTCACCTGGATTCAAATCCCGTGCCCAAAACTTAACCATTTGACCTCACACAAGTCACAACCTCTATGAGTCTATCACTTCACTTTTAGGCTTAAGATCATTAGTTCTTTCTCCTGATTATTTGATATTGCATGTAAAAAGTCAAGAAGTAACAGATGATAAACACCTTGAGCTTCCTTCCTTCCTTCTTCTAGACTTTCTTTGATATGAGACCTGGAGACCCAGGCCTACTAAGTACATATCCTCTCTCTGCTCTTCTCTAAGGAAGAAAGCCAAAGCCTGGACTCTAGTCACTTCTCATACAATTCTACAAATAAGGCATTTATCAAATGGACTCAGGCTAGATTCAAAGTGCAGAAGCTGAGAGGGGACAGGAACGATGCTGGCCTCAGCTTTCAGCATTTAACCTCTTCTCCTATAGGTTGTTGTGCTTAGATGAGACCCTAAATAGCAATAATATATTTTTATTGACTGAGTATAGAATTTTGCTCATGTACTTGCTAGCTTTTGACTATGGCACTTTTCCTTTCTCATCATCTGCCCAGCAATTTCAGGAGAGACCCAGAACCCCAAGATGCCCAAATCCAGCTATGCAGCTGGAGTAGGGGCCGTAATGAAGGATCACTTGTGAGAGGCAAGACTATAGCGAGCCAGTCTATCAAAAACTCTTGGTTATTGTTCCATCCTTAGAAATCCTGCCAGACTTTCAGAGGGGAAAGCCCAGGGTGTGTGTTTGGGGGTTGAGGTTGGGTAGTGCTGTTCTTCCCTGGCCAAGCCCAATGAGATAAATTGTCCCTGCTGGGGGTTCTCAGAATTACTTAAGTGTAACAAGGTCTCCTGGACCCTTGGCCCCTTTGCTCTGGTCCAGAGTCTTCTAGGCCCTAAAATGCCAGTGGAATAATGTGGATTTTCCTGAAGGTTTTGTGACAAGATGGAGGAAGAGGATTGTGTGATAAGTACCCCATGAAATAATGATAGTAAAGATGACCTTCAAATATCTCAACCATTTCTTCAATATTTTTCTTGCTACAACGGCCGGTCCATCTCTCTAGTCTTCTTCTGTCCTTTGCCTACCCTCTACTCTCTACATTTGCTCAAACTTCCCCCCACTGCCCACACAAATACTCTCCACTCTCCACTCAGGAAGACAAAGCTGATGCAATAGAGTCCAGGAAAACAAAAGCCAAGACCAACTCTTGTCCTTCAAACGTGTCCTTGGGGAGTCCCAGTTCATCCCTCTAAACTAGAAATGAGAATTATCTACTGACCTGAGACACCTGATTGACTTTAGCTCAAATCTGTTGTTCCAAAGCAGTTGCATCTTACAAAAGGAACAGGAAGCCTTTTAAAATTGGGGATCAGGGAAGGGGAAAAATTGGGGTAGACTGAAGATAAGAGTTAGAAATAAAAAGAGTAAAGCTTCATCAGAGCCTTCTCTGATGGGGTTTTCGGGTTTCAATGTAGTGTCAAAGTTGGAGAGGATTAGCAAAAATTAACCACTTATTGTGTGCCAGTCACAGGGCTATGTATGTGAAATGAGTTTACAGTGCAATGACAGAAGTAAAACATGGCATGTATTATGCACTAAATGAATAGTGGTCATCATTATTAGCCTTACTCAAGAAAGGAAACAGTGTAGGCTCAGAAGGGTTAAACAAAGAGCTCAAGGTCCCTCAGAATTGTAGCTCAGATCTAACTCCAGCACTCCTGGCATTTCCATGGCACCATTTTGAATCTTGTCACAACCATAGATTGAGTGGGATTCTCTAGGCCACTGTTAGGGTGCCCTGTCTCCTATTTGTTAACTCCTTCCCATGCCTCTTTTCCAGTAATAGTTGATTGTGGAATCTGTCGGGTGTGATGGGTCCTTGTCCTATCCTCGGCGGTGTCCCAGCTAAGTCCTGGGATCTGGGGCAGAATGTGAGGTGCCTCACCAAGCCCTTGGCTTTCTACACTTCCACAACATGCTGAAGTTAATAAGCCAAGAAATTAGTTTTTCTTCAACCTTATCTGCTCCAATGCCATCTTTAGCCAATCAGTATCTCTATATACTCATCTTTCCTTGCTTTAGAAGGGAATAAAAGTCAGAAAAGAAGTCTGAGGCATCTAGTACGCTGACCTCCTTCTTCTTTGCATGGTCTCAGTGTTTTCTTTATGGGGTGGTATATATATGTATGGACAGGTCCTAGAAACTGTGAAGAGAACAGGGTCATGAATCCTCCATTAAAAAAGCCATGTGATGGGGGACCAGGTGATAGAGGGGAGAGCAAGGGACTACCACCTTTTCTTCTGCTGGATTAGTCAGGATAGGCTAGCTTTTGCTGCAAAAAAATTAATATCCAAATCTCAGTAGTTTAATACCACAAAGGTTTCTTTGTTGTATGCCATCCAGAATGTATGTGGCTTCAAAGTACTCCATAGCAGGGGAAGAGAAAGTATGAACATAGTAATCTGGATCTTAAATATCTCACTTGGAAATGACGCATGTCGCTTCCACTTACATGGCCTTGATGAGACTCGAATTCTTCCGTGTGTCTAAGAAGGAGAGATGAGCCAGGCATTGGTAAACACTAGTCATCTCTAGCATGAGACATTTGAGTCCTTTTTGGATTTCTACCTCCCTTTGAGTCCTGGTGAGACCCATGATCGATCACTTATCTTCTGCTGCTCCACCCACTAGAAAAACCTCTCCCCATCCCTGCCCCTGTCCAGCTGTACCGCTGTTCCTCCCCCTCATCACTGAGCATTCCTGCTAAGCAGAGTTGTAATGTAGGTGGTAGGGTGGGGAGGCACCTCCTCTGGACCTGCCAGCTGAACTGAGGCTTTAACTGTTTTCCATTTGATCCTTAAAAGAACATCATGAAATGCTTATTATTATCCTCATTTTATAGATAGAGAAATTGAAACTTAGAAATGTATGTAACTTTCCAAGTGACACAGCCAGTAAGTAAAAAATGCCAAACCAGAATTTCATGTATTCACTTACTTTTCAATAAACATTTATTGAGTGCAACTTAGTATTGATATATGGTCCCTCAGTCCCTAGAGGTTAAGAACATCATCTTTGGATTTGCACAGTCTTTGGTTCTAGGCTGGAAAAGGTAGTTAACTGCTCTGTGTCTCAGTTTCCCCATCTATGAATCAATGACAATAACCACTTACTTCATGGGGCCAATGTAAGAATTTCATGAGTTATTACATATAAAGTGCTTAGTGCAATGCCTGGCTTATAATAAGCACTCAACAGGTTCTGGCTAGCGGGGGAGCCAACAAATAGATAAATTGTATCAATACAGTATGATAAGGCCTATGATGAAGGTAAATTCAGGATGCTGTGGGAGCACAGAGAAGGGAAACAAATCAATTTAGGGTACGCATTCTCAGATATGTTTTGAAAGAACTGAGACAAGTTTTGAAAGAAGAGTGACAATAATCATATTGAACCAGGTTGGAGAGTAAGACAGAGAGGTTTTCTGAGCTGAGAAAGCAGCATGTGCAAATCACTGGGGGCAAGAGAGCTTGCCACTGAACTTGAATGGGACAAGGAAAGGAACAATGGCTAGAATGCAGATGCGACCGGAGGAAGCTAGGAGTGATCAGAAGTGAGGCTGAAGCGGTAAGCAAGAGCAGGACACTAGGGACTCTATGTGGCCCCATAGTGTGTACATGAACCTTGTCCTGAGACGGTGGGAGCCCTTGGAGGAGCTTAAACAGACTGCCTTTGTCACTAAGGCCACCCTAATTACAGCTTAGAAAAGGGGGACTGAGGCAAGAACAGGGGTGGAACACAGGAGCATGGAACAGGTGGAGGCTGCCAAAAGAGGCCAGGTAAGAACACAGGAGCCATCTCTTCTCTCAAGCCTTCTATTTCTTTTCCTGATGTGTGAGGCCAACAGTCCTCATCTTGCCTACCTCAAAAGGGTGGGAAAAAAATTAGTAAAAATAGCCACTCAGAACAGGGGTTGGAAAACTTTTCTGTAACGGGCCAGATAGTAAATGTTTTCAGCTTTGCCAGCCATATGGTCTGTGTCACAATTACTCAACTTTGTCGTTGCAGCGCAAAAGCAGCCGTAGATAATCCCTATAAAATGAACATGGCTGTGTTCCAATAAAACTTTATTTATAGACACTGACTTTGGAATTTTATATAATTTTCATGTGTCACAAGATATTACTCTTCTTTTTATTTTTTCCCAGCTATTTAAAAATGTAAAAACCATTCTTAGCTTGTGGATACACAGAAAAGTCGGTGGGAGGCTAGGCTTGGCCCGCCAGCCATAGTTTGCTGACCTCTGACTGAGAATGTGCTTCAAAAATGGCAAAGTTCCCCATACCTTTAAGGGAGGTGAATTATGATTAGTGTTGACTGATGGTTTAGTTTATAGTGTTTCGTGACTGTTGATCAACCTTGGTATTTGTGTAAATTTTTGAAGTTTTGTGTTTCCTGTTTATCAGTTGGTCTGGAATGCCCTACTTTTCTCTGCATTTTGCATCAGGATTTGATGCAGTTTCATTGATGAATCGCTAGAGAGACAGTGCAGCCTTTGACCAAGCATAGGGCACCTTCCTGCCTTTTGTTCATTTTCTTTAGAGAGACAAGTGGTGGGTTTGAAAGGGAAGGAGCATTAAAGTCATGCAAAACAGGGTTTGATGACTGTCTCTGTCAGTTACTGGTTCTGTGACCTTGAGCAAGTTATATCAATTTTCTGGTTCATCATTCCTTCACTCATTCAATCATTTATTCAACAAATATTTGAGGCAAGGCCACAGCAGTGCACTAGTAAATGAGACACAGTGACTGCCTTAAGGAGGTTCAGAATTGAGGGAAGGCAGCTCAGGTGAGGTTACTGCTACGAGAAGGGAACACTAGGGTGTCATGGGAAGACATAGGAGGGGCATCTGTCCCATACATAGTGAGATACGAAAGACTCCCCAGAGAGAAGGAGTTCTCAGCTGACACCTGCAGGATGAGAGGGTGTCATCAGGTGAAGAGGCAGGAAGGTGTATGCCCACACAATGTGACAAGCCAAAGTAAGGCCTACAGCCAAGAAGGTGGGGGACTGTTGATGCTGGAAATGAGTTTATTGTGCTTGGGGCAGAGGGTAGAGTGTGGTGGTGGTTGTGGAGAGAGGCTGGAGAGGCAGGCAAGGGACTCATCAGTGAGGGCCTGTGAGCTGGGCGAGGGGGTTTGAAGTTTACCTTAGAACAATGGGGCCACTGACGCATTTCAACCGACGGGTGGAGAATGGATTGAAAGGGGGCAAGAGTGGAGGCTGCTTACATAACCCAAGTGAAACGTGAGGGTGGCTTGAACCAAGTGGAAATGAAGTCGGAGAGAAGGGGGAAGCTTCAAGAACTTTTCTGGAATAGAATTAACAAGGCGTGCTGAGTGATTGGAAGTGGGAGTAAAAAAGACGGGTAAAGGATGACGCCTAGGTTTCCAGACTCCGTGGCTACATGGGTGGCAGCATCATTTACTAAGAAAGGGACAACTAGGGGAGAAGACGTCTGGGTAGAAGGATGATGGGTCATTTATAATAATACTGACCTTTCTGGGTTGTTCTAAGTCTTGGAAATATTGTATGTGAAGTGCCTGGCAGAGTACCTGGCATGTCGTGGGTGCTTGATAAATGGTGACTCTTGTTCTTGTTTCATTTTTGAAAATCTATTTCGGGCTCTGTTTTGTTAGATCATGATGTTCTTTTGTTCTAGCGTGAGCTCTTCAGAGCCACAAAAATTGCAGTTTTGTTCACCGTACTGCACGTTTTCATGTGTGTTTCTTTCTCTCCTTCTCTTCTGCATGCTGCCTGGGGACTGGCTTCCTTGTGGTCAGCACCAATGGGCAGCGCCCAGGTGACCCCGGGGACTCCACTCTGCCTCCTCACCACAGGTGATCACTAGAGCCCTGGGTGGGTGGGAGGGGAGCGAGAGCGGCCTACACTCAGTGGGTCCTCTAGGCCAGGTGCACCAGAGAGGAACTGGCAGTCCCTCCACCCCACCCACCCATCTATCCACCCACTCATCTCTCCCTCCCTCCATCTATCCACTCATCCATTCATCCATTCTAATAATGCTTGCAAAGTACCTACTATGTGCCAGGCACTGTTCTGGGCACCGAAGGATATAATAATGAGCTAAAGAAGATATATTCCTATGCCTTTCTGGGAGGAGACAGAGCTCTTAGTCAAAAAACTACCAAAATAAATGTACACCTGCAACTGTGAGTGGCGGTACAAAGGAGAAGTATATGGTGTTCAAAATAAACAAACACACCTCGATCTAAGGGAGTGCTTGCCAGGGGAAGTGATAACTGAGCTGTGGTCTGAGGTTGGGGAAGAAGTTGACCTAGCATGTCTGTGCTTAGGAAATGAGTAGATCTGGCTATGATCCCAGGTCTGCCATTTGTCCTGGACAACTCCCTTAAACGCAATGATCTGTTCTCCTATCTGTTAAGGATATAGATCTCCTTCTCTTATCTGTTAAATGGGAATAATAATGCTTACCCCCTAGGGTGCACCATTTGCCATAAGGAGTTGCAGAGGGATGCATGGTGACAGTGAGAGGAAAGTGACTCTCGCCACTGTGCCCACGCCCAGTTTATTGAGAAACGATGCTTTTCTCGAGTATGTATGAGCAGCTCCATTTCTGCTGGGCCGTTGTACCCTGGCTCAATTCAAGTCGAGCTGTCTGATAATGTTTTCTTTAAACAGAGCCAATCCCATATCAGGCACATTTGTTCTTACCTCTTGCCTTCTGAGGCATCTGAATGTTCCTCCTCTGACAGGTTTATTTCATTGTGTTGCATTTATTTCCTCAGCCTCGTTTGATGGGTGAGGTGCCCACAAGTGTTTCTCTTTGAGCAGGCTGTCCCTTTCAAAGGGGTTTTGTTAATGCTCAACCCCCGGGAGCAATAATGGCTGATGTAAATAGTAACTGCCCGGATCTGAATGATGGGGGTATTAGATGGGGAGCACAGGCAGCCTCTTTTCGTATCAGCACCAACTTGGAGGACGGCAGAACCGCACCCTGTAGCTGGGGCAGGCTGGCACTCAGAGTTGAGTCTGAGTTCAGCTCTCAGCTCTGCCACTTTCTGGCTTGGGGATCCTGGGCAAGTTGTTTCTCTTCTCCGGGCTTCATTCGCTTCCTCTGGGGACAGCTGATGACACCCAAGGCCATGGTTAATCAGGAGAACCAAATGTGATAACAGCTGTAACTTTTTCGCTCAGCTACTGCCAACTGGCTCTTCAGCTCTCTCTGACTTACTGGCCTTTCCTTCAAGGAATTCATGCTTCAGGGCGGGGTTTCTCAACTTGGCACTAGTGACATTTGGGGACGGGTAATTGTTTGTTGTGAGGGGCTGTGCTGTGCATTGTAGGATGTTTAGCAGCATCTCTGACCTCTACCCATTAGATGTTAGTAGCACTTTATTCCCCAGTTGTGATAACCAAATGTATTTCCAGATGTGGCCAAATGTCCCCTGAGGGGCAACAGCACCCCTTGTGGAAAACCTCCAGAGTTGCACTGATCAATAGATAGAATTTGAGCCATGTATGCGATTTTAAGTTTTTTTAGAGTCATATTTAAACAGTAAAAAACAGCAGGTGAAATTAATTTGATTTATTTTACTTAACCCAATGTATACGAAATATTATCACTTTAACATGTAATCAATATTTAAAAATTACTAGTGAAAGAAATTTTACATTCTTTTTTGCACTAAGTCTTTGAAATCTGGTGTGAATTTTACACTTACAGCACTTCTCAGTTCATATGCTAAATTTTAAACAGTTAAAATGAAATGTAATTCTAAAAAAATAAACGTTGTGTTTAACAAGTAAACATACTTTACACTGCTTCAGTTTTAAAATTTAAATTAGTTGAGGAGGCTGGCCCCATGGCCAAGTGGTTAAATTTCCGTGTGCTCCACTTCGGCAGCCCAGGTTTGCAGGTTCGGATCCTGGGCACAGACCTACTCCACTCATCAGCCATGCTGTGGTGCCAACCCACATACAAAACAGAGGAAGATTGCCACCAATGCTAGCTCAGGGCTAATCTCCCTCAATCAAAAAAAAAAGAGAGAAAGAGAGAGGAGGATTGGCAGCAAATGTTGGCTCAGGGTGAATCTTCCTCACCAAAAAAAACAGAAAAAAAATTAAATTAGTCAAAATGAAATAAATTTTAAAATTCGGTTCTTCAGTCACACAGACACATTTCAAGTGCTCAGTAACCAAGTGTGGCTTAGTGGCTGTTATTGTGGACTGTGCAGATCTGGAGGTAAAAATCATCTGGACTATCTTTGTGCCTCATTGGTGGACAGAAGTGAATATGCACCGAGTACAGGCTCAGAAAATGTTCAGTTCTCTTTATTCCATTTTGCCCCCGCCAGGGGACATTTGACAGTATCTGAAAGTATATTTGGTTGTTATATCTGAGTGTGAGAGGTTACTGGCATCTAATAGGTAGAGTCCAGGGATTCTTCCATTGAAAAAAATAAGATAAAACCTCTTATGGCCAAGGTTGGGTGTTTTTCTGTAGTGGGATGGCTTGAGGCTGTAGTGGAAAAATGTCTAGTTATTTGACATTATTTCCGAAGCACCTGGTCCACCCCAGACCCACCACTATGGAAAGAGTGCTTCTCTGGCCCCTGCAGGAGCTCAGCCAGGCCTCCAGGGGGCGATCTGGGATGCTGGGCCCAATAGGAGGCTGGCAGCATCCAGTCTGGAGGCTAGAATGGATGCACTGAAGGCCAGCCAGGCTGCCCTGCTCTGACCTGGACCCTTGGGGAGACCCAGATGCACTACCTTGGCCATGCCCAGTGCCCGTTGTCAATTCTCCGCAAGAAGGGCTTTGGGACAAGTCCTCATGTGGAGCCCAAACTCTATTCCTTAAAATTGGGGAACTTGGGCCCATCACTCAGCTTTTGAGCCTCAGTTTCCTCATTTATGAAATAAGGATGAGTCCCTGAGCTGCTGGGCTTAATCGTGGCGAGAGTCATCAGAGAAAATGGACGCATATCTAGCACAGCTCGTGGCTTGAGAGGGTGTCAGATACCACTCCTCTCTAGTGTTCCTTTCTTTCCTGAGCACTTCATGCTAAAACTTTCTATCGTTATTTTTCTGGCGAGTCTTTAAATCAAGGCCTTTCCACAGCAACAGAATTCAAGCCGTAATACTCTCTCTGAGACTGCTTTCCAACTAACTGCCTCTAAAGCAACTTTCCCAGAGATGTCGTGTAAATCTTGGATCCAGGTAGTCAGAGGTTGAGCCTTTGGGACAAGGTTGTGTGGCCGAGAGCAGATGAGGAAGCTGCATGGCAGCCTCGTGAGGGCCCAGTGGGTACATGGTGACCCTGGCAAGCTTGGACACCCTGGGGCATTAGTGACCCTCCCCTGGAGGTTATGCTCTCTGGCAAGGGTTGATGGATGGTGTGAGAACAGGAGCTAGAGGCAGAAGGACCAGATGAAGCTTTCTGGAAAAGGCTTAAACCTGAATATCCACCACAATGGGACAGTGCTTGATGGAGAGATGGTGGGAGCCCAGCCTGCCAGACTCGCTGGAGAGAAGTGGCAGCTCTAGGGGGCAGTGGCATCAGGGATGTCCAATGAGATGATGAAAAGAACAATGAAACAGCAAATATGTGTTTCATACTTCCTACAGCTCATTGAATGTGCTGAGGGTTTCACATTCTTAATGTGCTAAAACTTCCCCACGACTCTACCCGATAGAGTGCTATTGTCATTCTTACCTGATAGATGAGGAAACTGAGGCTCTGATGACTGAAAATCACACAACTCAGAAATAATGAAACCAAGATCTGAACCAGGTCTCTCTGGAAATTCTGTAATCTTATCCACCATGCTCTGTGCCGCCATGGCCAACGTTCCTGAGCATCTATTATGTGCCAAGAACTGAGAAATACCAAGGCAGAGGGATTCAGGACTCTCAAAAACCACATAATGTACTAGCTGTGGGATGTTGAGCCTCAGAGAGATTCTATAAATAAGAGTCTGATCCTGATTGAGATGCTCCCAAGACCCCCCTGTGCTCTGGGATAATAAGCCTGAATCAAAGGTCCTTCACACTCTAGTCGCTGTCCCTTCTCCACCTCTCCAACTTATTTCCACCTTGGCTTCCTGTGCTGCATTCCCACTGACTATGTAAGCAGGACCTGCCTTTTCAACCACCCCTCCCACTGCCCCGCTTTGCTGAGATGCTCTCTCCTCCATGGTGTACCTTACTCCACCTCCAGGATCAAGTTCAGACAGGTGGATCTCTGCAAAGCCTTTCCTGCCCCACACTGTCTCAGATCGGGATGGTCAACTAGAGGAGATGGTCAGCTGGCCAGAACAATGGGAACACTCAGCCCTGAGTGAGAGTTCCTCTCAAACATGGCACACAGTCACATCGAAAGTACATTGTCTTAGAGCTGTTTGGTTTCAGTCACCTCTTACCCCTTGCCCAGCACACATGGAGTGGTCAATCACCTGGCCCCATGCACGAGTGGACCCGTAGATGAATGGCTTGTTAACACTGATAGAGTATGTGCCAAGTATGTATGCACCCCCGCCCCACCCACTGCGTCCACCCTGTGATGGTTCCAGCACCTCTCGTGGCTCACCTTCTACCATTTTGTTAGGCTGATTGTTAGTCACTGAGGACTAGTTTTCAATCCAGTGTATGAACTCCATGCAGCCCCACCTGCCAAGCTTTCTGGAGACTGATTCTCTGAAGCCTTTGAATGGGGCTCCACCGAAGCCACTGGTCCAGCCCTGCTGAGCCCAATGCCCGGCCTAGACTTGCACGGTGTGGGCCCAGGAGAGCTCCAGCTGGGAACAGCAACCACGGGCATCAAACGAGAAACCTCTTGCACGACTCTGAGTTTGCCAGTGTGAGCAAACATCAGACACTGCAAACGCTCTAGACATCGGCTTCTGCCTTCCATCGTCACCCATTACAGCTTTTCCATCCATCCTTTGGGGAGAGGGATGCATCAGCTTTTAGTACACAACACAGTGATTCAGTGTTTCTGCTTCCAAAAGCCAAGGGGCAAAGATAGAAAAAAAGGAGACATGTTCATGGGAGATTTGGCTGGAATGTCAACAAGCGATGCCGCTCCACTCTGGTTTTATTCCCTTCACTCAGTCTCATTGTACTAATCTGAATCCCGTGCTGCGTGTTTACTGAATGTTCTCTCTGATCCTGCTCATGCATCCACTAATCCTTCCTATAGATTTCTCGCTCTCTCCCGTGCACCTTCTCTCCGTTCCAGGCACTTTGATGCAAGCTGCAAACTGCATGTTCCAGAAGCAAGATCTGAACAAAGCTGCCCCAGCGAGGCAGATCTTTGCTTCTCCTCCTCCCTCCTCCCCTTTGGGTCAGGTAATGTGGTCGCCCCTTGGGGGATACACTTGGCCAGAGTCAGTTGGAAAGAATTGAATTATGTTTCTGAATAAGAGCCTTGAGGACATCTAGTCCACTGGCGCATCCTGCTGTGCTGTTCAGACAAATAAAGCCAGGACATGTTGTCCTTCCAGAAGCCTGTTCTGCTCAGTCTGTGACCAAGCCGGAATCTCCCATCCCTCCTCCCACGTGCTCTCCAACTGGCCCGGACTCCAATTAGTGCTTGCATTTTGCTTAGTAAAATGATAAGACTTCCCTCCCATTTGTGGGCCATTCCTAGGCTTTATGGATCATGACTCAGCTTAACCAGTTCTTATGGACTGAATTGTGTCCCCACAAAAGATATGTTAAAGTCCTAACACCCAGTGCCTGTGAATATGATCTTATTTGGAAAGAGGGTCTTTGCAGATGTAATTAGTTAAGGTGAAGTCCTGAGAGTGGGTCCTGATCCAATAAGACCAGTGTCCTGACAAGAGGAGGAAAACACCACATGAAGACAGAGACACATAAGACTGCTATGTGACGCCAGAGGCGGAGATTGGAATGATGCATCTATAGGCCAAGGAATGCCAAGGATTGCCAGCGAACACCAGTAGATAGGAAGAGACAGGGAATGATTCCACCTAGTCTCAGAGGGAACACGGCCCTGCTGACACCTCGAGTTCTAACCTCTGGAACTGTGAGAGAGTAAATTTCTGTTGTCTTAGGCCAGGTTGTGGTAGTTTGTTACAACAGCTCTAGGAAACTACCACGCTTGGAAACGCAGCGATCCTGAGCCCTGGGCAGTGGGCAAGGCTGTACCCTTACAGTGGACTGACCTCAAGGCGACTGAGGCTTGGCGACCTCAAGTTGCCATCCCAGAGAATCTCTTTGGCCCACCCTGTCTTCCCTGCCAGGTCTCCTTGTTGGCTGCATCCTACATTGGCTCAGAACTGGTCTCCACTCTGTGGATCTGTCCCTTCCCTTTTTGGTTCTGCCTCTTTTGTTGAATAGTTTTAGTATCTGCTGCTGGTCACGCCCTGGCCTTGGCCTCTGCCCCATCAACCAGGTTGTGGTGACCTGCTCTCAGCGTCCCAGCATTATTTGATCTGTAGGCCATCCCTGGTTGGCTTTTATGCTCGTCTCTATGCTGACTGCTACTGGGAAGTCTTCCCTCGTTCCCCAGCTGCCCCAGGACTGCTCTGAACTCCACAGGAAGAATGACAATCTGTTCAGTGTGACCACATGCTCTCTCAAACCAGCTGCCTGACAAGGTCTAAAGGGACTATTTGCCACAGGGCATCTGAGAGAGTGTGTGTTGTCTTCTCTTGCATCTGCTCTTCAGACTAAACCTTTGATCCCAACACAGGCTGTGGGTGCTCCTGTGCCCTGTAGCTAAGCAGCTTTGAGCCCCCTGGGCTCCAGGCTCAATGCACAATTTCTGAAAGCAGGGAGCCGGTAGTGCCGGCACTGAGCTGACTCAGCCTGTTCTTCCTCATCAGTGGGGCAGGCCTGTCTGGACCACAGGGAGCCAGGATGCGAGAGAAGGGAGGAGGCCACTGGGTGATCCCAGGGATGAGCAGAGTCATACATGCGCCTCTCTGTACACACCTCTATGTTAGCACCCATTATTCTGGGCTTTGATTCTCAGTTTGTGCACTTCTCTCACCCACTAACTAGTAAGTTCCCAGACAGCAGGGCTGTCTCTTAATTACCTCACATACCCAGCACATTGCTTTACCAACTATCATCATTATAATCCTAGCGCCACTTTTATCAGGCAACGTCCAGGACTCTTCCTCTGTGGCCAAGTGTTGAGTTGGTGCTAATGAGGCCAAGGTAATGGGTCTAGTCCGTTTGGAAGTCACATAGCTTTGTCCAGTTCCATGGCTATGGACTAAATTTTATTTCTGGCCAAAGACTAAGCACAACTCTAGACATAGATTGACCCCTCACCAGGGGTGCAGACTGACCAGCAGAACATTCCTAAACCCCAGCCACAGGCTGGCTCCTCATCCCTCTTTTAGATTTGACCCCTACCTTAGCCACATCCTGATCTTTACCCTTAACTGTAGTCTGACACATAAACTAGTTTACAAAGTGCACCCATTTCTGGTTTCTTAGACAGTATTGCAGCCCACTCTAGCCATAGCTTATAGTCCTAGTCTGGTCATAGGCTAGGGTCCTGGCACTCATGCTATGGGTTTCCCATGGGCATGAGATGGAGCAGTTGAGGCTATGGGGAGGTATAAAGGGATTCTTAGCCCACCAATGTTGACGCCCTTGAAACAGCATGCCTTACAAGTGATGTGGCAATAATGACAATGCCTGGCATCAATTGGGCATGACTGCTTTTAAATAAGTCTATTATTTGGAGCTGGCCCGGTGGCACAGCGGTTATGTTCTCAACATTCCACTTCGGTGGCCTGGGGTTCACTGGTTCGGATCCCAGGTGTGGACATGGCACCACTTGGCAAGCCATGCTGTGGTAGGTGTCCCACATATAAAGTAGAGGAAGATGGGCACGGATGTTAGCTCAGGGCCAGTCTTCCTCAGCAAAAAAAAAGAGGAGGATGGGCAGCAGATGTTAGCTCAGGGCTAATCTTCCTCAAAAAAAGTAAATAAAAAAATAAATGTCTATTATGCTAAATTCTGAATGCATAAAAAAAAACTTTAGTATGAAGGAGTTTTCTTGCACCCAGAAGAGATTCACCATAAGGGTCTTACATAGCCACCTTTCCTACTGTGAGTAACATGACTGAATTAGAATTTGACTACAAAGAGCATTTGCTGTGTAAAACAAAGTCCACCTGGAAACACAGATTCCAGAGATGCGTGGGACCAAGCAGAATCAGCATTTGAGGAGCAATTTATTGGAGTGGCCAATGTGCTTTCAAACAATCAATTAAAGCTATTCCCATCTCACGGGGGTGCTAACCTCCATTTAAAGCTGAAAAAGAGGGCAACCTCTGTCGGCAATATTTAGCAGTTTTCCTCTTATAGTCTGTGATGAAGTCAATTCCAACCTCTTAGGACTGGCTGGGTAATATTGAGGGAGTCTGGGATATTAGAAATCTGTATCTTCTTTACACTTAACTCAGTGCTTATTAAATGGTTTTCCCCAGCAAGGGTAGAGTTATCTTTGAAAAACCTGTGTCCCTGTAGTGTTTTCCAGCTACTTGACATTGACTCTGAGTTAAATCTTGGCTAAAAGCAATTACTGTCATATGATGAATTGAGGCAATTTATTTATTACTTGAGAAACATTCTAGGTGATGTCACTTAGAAGAATGATGGAATAATCCTTCTCAAGTACTCCATTATCAACAAGATCTAGCGAGGGAGGCACTGTTCTGAGGTGCGGGGGGGTCGTCAGTGATTTAAAAAATTAGTCATTGTGAGATCAAAGAAAGCATATTGGAAATAAAGCAGAAAAGAGTCACCCAAGCTTGAGCAAGACTTGTCTCCCTATGGAATTATAAGGGATTCTTTGGTTGCTAAATATGAGGAAAGGTATTATACAGAAAACCCAGAGATTAATAATAAAACTAAACTCAATGTATTAAGGGCTTGGAGATGGTGGCTGATATACAAGGAAAGTGAAAAGGATGAGGGGACTCAAGTTAAAAAGGTCAAGTTTAAATATCATTTGAGCAAAGTCTGTATAATTTGGCCCATATAACAAGATTCACATGACATGTTCATCAATCCCTTAGGTAGTGGAATATGATATGTCGGTGAGAGGGCAAGAGGGGAGATAATCTTCAAGACAAGCAGGTATAAAGTGGAATTGCATGGTACAGCAGGTGGCAGGCTCAGCAGGGACAGGCACAAATACAAAGGCATTGTAATCTGGCTGGTCAAGATAAGACTCTAGATCCCCTAACTGCCAGTCTGCTTCTTTCTTCAAGATATTTGAAAAAAACAACCATTTCTCCCTGCTTAGCAACGTCTCCCCCTATTTACTAGAGAAGTGGCAGAGTATTATAGTGGTTTAAAAAGAATAAACTCCGTACGAGGGTTCAAATCCCATCTCTACCACTTGCTACTGTTCCTTAGTCTCTCTGAGCCTCAGTTTTCCCCATCTCTGAAATGGGTCTAATGATAGAAGCTGCTTCATAGGGTTGTAGAGAGGATTAAAAGAGACAACATATGTGAAAGGCTAAATACGGCAGCCGGGCTTGTAGTAAAAGTTCTAAATATGCGTCACCTCTTTATTGTTAATACCATTACTGTTTCACATGCAGTCAGGTATCCTGACTCTTCTGTTGCCATCTTCTGTATACAACCCAGTTTAGCAGCTGGCAGTTCTGGAAGCCAGCCACAATTTCTCCATCTTGGCCTTGACGTTGCTGAAGTTAAGACATAGTACTGGACATTCCTCCTGGTTTACAAGTCCAGACAGCTCTCAAAAGTGGCAATGAGGTGAACCTAGCATCACTTGTTTATAGGAAGCTCATGCTGTCCCTTGGCCTGTTTGGCCTCACATCCATCCTTCGCTCTTCCCCTGCTGTGCCGGGACGTGCAGGTGACCCCTGCAGGCTGTGTTTCCTGAAGCTCATGTCAACTGGCGTCTGGGATTGGCCAATAGGAGACATGAATTGGAGAGCCAGAGGGAGGAGAAACCTTCCCCATCTTGTCCTCAGGCCCCTTCTTTGGCAGTGACTGTGTCTGCTCCATGGCTCCAAGTATCCGTGAGGTCTACCAGAATTCCAGATTCTGTTGGGTGACTTTGACCTCTGGGCTCCAATGACCCCACTACCGCCCCTTCGTCTCTCCAGTCTGGACTGGGTAATGGCTCCTGATGTTGCTACTCTCTGGATTGCCTCACCGTGCTCTCCTGATCCCTGTGTACCAATACTCTGATGAATTTGCTCCATTTTAAATGTTTGGAGCAGTTTCCCTTTTCCTGGTTGGATGCTGACTGATGTGGAGCCTGTGCTGGTTTCTAGTGATTATTCCCTCCTTTAGTAAGTGGTAAGGGGAAAAAAATCTGATTTAATCATCCCCTCTCTATATTTTTTCCTTTATCAACATCACACTTACTTGTGTGAAATATCTGGAATCCACAATTTTCCATTAAAAAAAAAGTCAGCAACAGCATTTGTTTCTCCCCAGGCTTCTCGCACCCCTCCTGTTCACTACAATTTCATTCCTCAAAGACTGCCAAAGTAGTTCATGATCACAATTACAAAAGCTCTCAATGCCTTGGGATGCAATTTGTAAAGTCTAGAGGCTTGAATCTAATGAAGTATCCAGATGCTCTCCTACCAACTTCTTTCCTATCTTGGACTTCAATTCTATCTTAAAAATAGCCTACCATTCTGAGAATTCGCTTCCAGCAAAATCAAGGAGGGATATGGTGCATACCTGACTTTAGAAGAGCCAGAAAATTGCCCAGCTTCCTCATCTTTTCCTTTTTGCCTCCTCTTGGCAACACCCACCATAATCAGAGATGCCTGCAATGCTTAAAACCTTCACTGGCATAGAGGTAGTGGCTCAGAGTCAGGATTTCAAAGGTTTTCCCTATTGGGCGCCAGATGCACACAAAGCCAAAGTAAAGACAACAAAACTCTTCAACAAAAGAAGTCATTAAGTAGATGGGGGTGAACTGCCAGCACAGTAAGATTTGAGGATAATATGCCCTTGGATAGCTAAGAGGCAATCATGTGTTTTAAAGAGTGTAGCTTTTAGAAATTGTGTCCCTGAGAGCCAGCTTCCTTTCTTTACCATCAGCAATGATCACCAGCAAGGGTTATATGCATCTACTGGGATTTATTTGGTTTTATCAACTGCAATTAGTTGTTCTTTATCTGCGACTTCTATTTTTGCTCCATATCTTTACAGGGGAATTTCTCTGAACTAAAGCTATAGAAGTGGGCCTGTAGCCAGTGGGAGCACTTTGAGAATGAATCATTAGTCCCTTGTTGCCAAATTATGTTATTGCTGGCCATTGAGTCATCCAGATGGAAGCCTGATACAGGCCTTGCCTAGAGGAGGAAAGTTAAGAGAATCACTCGGGGAGCTCTGCCTGCCTTCATCCTAAGGATTGGATGAACTCAGGCAGTAGGTTGCAAGGAGGCCTCACCCCAGCACCCATGGTGTACTCAGACTTTATAGACACTAAAGACCCTGTTGCCACCCTGGAACCAGTTCCAAGGTCATGCCATCATTATGCCACATGTGTGAGCAATTCCTCAGAGTTTATGATGCATTTTCACCCCCATTATTACACTTGATCCTTAGAAAATCCCTGTGAACTTGGCACTTACTCCCTATTTTACAAATGAGAAAATCAAATCATGTTGGGCTTGACACCTTTGTATAACTGGTCAAGGTCACATGACCAGTTAGTGATGGAGTCTGGATGCAAGCTCATATGTTTCTGATTCGAAACCCATTGCTTTTGATGGATCTCATAAAACCAAAGCACCTCAACATCAGAAGGGGTGTAAGCAGTCACGTAGTCGCTTCTGCTTGATAAGGACCACAGTAAGTTCCCAGATAGCACCTTTCATTGTTGGTAGCACATTCTCCTGCCTTTGTGGGTTACTTAGGGGTTGGGAGATAGGCCCCATGAGAGTCCATGGCTCTAAGGATGACAGGGAGGATTTCTCTCATGCAGAGCATGACTATCACTGGAATCAAGGGATGCTGAGTTGATGTAGGAGGCAGGGTCAATAGCAGAGAAGAAAGGTCGCATCCCATGAAAGTGAGAGATTGAGGACTTGGTTAAGCATCCAGGAAGCCCAGGAGGTGAGAAAAGGTGGAGACAGTGGTCAGATAAAAGGGAGGGTAACTCTGAAACAGGGCTTGTGAATCGTGACTGCTTTCGTGTTCCTCTCTAGATCATAATGCTGCATTGAAAAGGGCCAACATTGTGCTTCTACCCACATTAAAACCTTTTCTTGTGTTGGTCCTGTTACTTCTACTCACTGATATTACCTCTAATCTTTAAAATTAAAGGGACCAAATCTATTCCATCTTCCACAATGGCCTTTCAACTTTTTGAAGGCAAGATTTAACTTTCATCTGAATCTTCCCCTCTCAAGGTTGAAAAACCCTCATTCTGACTGCCACTCCTCCAAAGTCAATGACCCTGGGCTTTAATGTGCACCTGAATCACCTAGAGACCTTGTTAAAATGCAGGTGCTGACTCAGCAGATCTGGAGTGGGGCCAAAGATTCTGCATTTATAATGAGCTTACAGGTGATGCTGATGCTTCTGGTCATTGGACCACACTTTGACTGATAAGGTTCTTGGCCTGTCTTCACCCTGGAGGTCCCTCCAGAAGGTAGGATACACAACTGGACAAGCCTCACCAGAGTGATCTGACTAGTGTAGAGTTGAGCAGAGGAGCATTGCCTGTGTTGGGTGTCAGGAGTCCCTGGCGAATATAAACTGGGATGGTCGTTTGGTAGCATGGGAGGAGATGGTAGGGGGATAGAACGTGGTGACTGGGCCTATGTATGGAGCAAATATTGAGGGAGGGGAGAAGACTTCAGGAGACCAAGAGCCATGCCTTGGGCACCAGTTTTCCATATGCAAGTGTGAGTAGGTAGTACATTGGACACCAGATGCGGACTCTGAGCTGGGCATAGCTTTCCTGGAACGAGTAGAGGGCAGGGAGGCAGAAACAGCTGCTTTGAGAGGACTGGCTCAGCCTTTGGGAGGGCTCAGAGCTTGCTTGGAGGGCACAGCTGGCTGAAGCATAAGGTCAGGCATGCAGCCTCATGCTGGAGACAGTAGTCTCCTGTCAGTGCAGGCTGAGTTCACAAGATTGTTTTTGATGACTACATCACACAGGGGACTCAAGTAGAGCCTTGAAGCTACTCCAATTGGATAAATTTGCCACCTGGTGCCTAGCTGCCAATTCAGATTTACGTGGACAATTCTCAGTTTGGTTTCCAGTGGAGGGCAGAGATGAAGAGGATGCTTCTGAATCCCTCCCGCTTCTCTCAGTTCTCAGACTCCCAATCCCTGCTTAGTAGACAGAAGTCACCCAGGGCCAGAAACAGAGCTTTTTAGGGACTGATACAAAGTTTACTCTCATGGAAAATGTGGGCGTAGGGCCAAAGTAATGTGGCTACCATATTCTGAAGGACTGCCAGTCTCCCTTTCTGAAGAGTTCCCTTGGATTTCCAGCCAGTGAGTCAGATGGCCAGCCCTCAATGTGACCTAGTGCTGGCATTTCCTTAACTACTGCTCCATCAAGGACAGCTCATTGTAGTGATACGGAGATGAGCCCTGCACACAGAATCCCACCTCTGAAACTCACATGGCCTTGGACAAGTCACTTCACCCTTTTGTGAAGTTTTCTAATCTATATAAAAGGGAAAATAAAACTAGCACCTTCTATGTCAAGTTTTGTGAAGATTAAATGACTTCATATATGAAAAGTGCTTAGCATATTGCTTGGCACTCAGTAATGGATCAGTACATTTAAGCTACATTTTTTTTTTTTTTTAAAGATTTTATTTTTTCCTTTTTCTCCCCAAAGCCCCCCGGTACATAGTTGTATATTCTTCGTTGTGGGTTCCTCTAGTTGTGGCATGTGGGACGCTGCCTCAGCGTGGTCTGACGAGCAGTGCCATGTCCGCGCCCAGGATTCGAACCGACGAAACACTGGGCGGCCTGCAGCGGAGCGCGCGAACTTAACCACTCGGCCACGGGGCCAGCCCCTTAAGCTATATTTTTAAAAAGTACTAGTAATTGACCTTCTGTTTGATGAGGAGCTCAGTGCCTGCCTGAGACAGCCGACCACATTGCTAGGAGACCCCCTCGTTAGCCAACCCCTCTGTGCTTTCCTGTAAGTCCTATCGCATGTTCTCATCTGTTCCATTGAGCACTTACAATCTGAGCCTCATGGATGCACTCCTGACTGCAACAGGAGCAAGACTAGCTCATCCTCTGTCTTTGTCCCTCTCATCTTCCTCTCAGATATAGGAGCCACATGTGAATGCTGTCTGGCCTTTGGTCCCAGAGCCATTTCCTTTCTACCAATGTCAGCTTTGAACACTGTCAGCACACTTCCTTTATGAACAGCGGCACAAATCCCCAGCAGCCAGAGCAAATGCCCTTAAAGAGTGCTTAAGTGGAAGGTGGATGTGCCACAGCCCAGGGCATGTGCACTTTCTTGTATCTGGAGTCTGGGTGGACCAGCCAAGCATGTCTCCTCCTAACAACCTTAGTGTATAGAGTTTGTGATTTCAGCTCTGATGCCTCTTGGCTGAACTCATTGAATTTGTCTAAAGTGCTGTGCTCTGGCCTTTCAGATGGCCCCATGAATCAAGTATGTTTCATTGTTGGCTCATGGCCAGAACTGAATATGTTTCTGCTTAGAAACATCTTGAAATTTATTTGGGAAAGGTTTTCCAACATTCATCCAAGATCTTCACTTTCCTTTGGGTAGGCAGCTGGATTCTATCCCAGGAGCAGCATTGATTATCCCTTCTTTCTCTTAACACTCTCTCCTCTTAGCTCTAGGACACTATACTCTCCAGGGTTTTTTTTCCTTACTTGTCTGGCCACTCCTTCTCAGTCTCCTATGCAGCTGTATCTTCCTCTACCCACTAAGTAAATACTGCAGGCTCTCAAGTCTCTGTCTAAGCCCACTTCTTCTTCCCTGTTTATTCTCTCCCTGGATGACTTCATCAACCCCCATGCATCAGATACCATCTGTGTGCACATGACTCACACATTTTTACCTCCAGTTCAGACCTCTTTTCAGAGCTCCACACCTGCATTTTATTTATTTTTGTGTGTGTGTGAGGAAGATTGGCCTTGAGCTAACATCTGTTGCCAATCTTCCTCTTTTGGCTTGAGGAAGATTGTCACTGAGCTAACATGTATGCCAATCTTCTTCTATTTTGTGTGGGATGCCACCACAGCATGGCTTGATAAGTGGTGCTAGGTCCACGCCCAGGATCCTAACCTGCGAACCCTGGGCCGCTGAAGTGGAGCACGTGAACTTAACCACTACACCACTAGGCCAGCCCCAGACCTGCATTTTTAACTGCCTACTTCTCTAGAGTATCTCTCAAGCTCAAATTGCACCAAACACACATATCTTCCCTCTAAAGCTGTTCTTTTTCAATTGTTTCTTGAGCCTCTAAACAGCACCATCATCCACCTTGTTATGAAAACCAAAGACTTGTAGTCACAAGTTATTCCTTGTATTCAATCCATCAATAGGTTTTATTTATATTTATTTCAAGTAGTTATCTCTTTTATTGCATCTTTCTGTCTCTATTGCCATCACCTAAGTCCAAGCAACTATCATCTCCCACCTGGGTGCCTGCAATGGTTTCAAAATTCATCTCTCCAATCCACTTTGGCTCCATATTGAAGCTGGAATGATCTGTTGGAAATGCAAATCTGACCATATCATTGCTCTATGAGCAACACTTAGATGACTCCCTATGTTTCTTGGGGTAAAGAACAAGAACTCTCATATCTTGGCCTATAATGTCCTGCATGGAATGGCCCCTGCTGCCCTCTCCAGCTTCTGTCACCGTGCTCTCCCTGCTTTCTCATTCTCCTTACTCCACGTTTCTTTCATTTCTTGAATGCACCAGGCCCCTTGCCCCCAGCAGATAGCCTTAGCCAGTGCTCTTTCCTCTGCTGCTTCCATATAGCCCTCTCATGCTGTCTTTGCCTGGTTATACCCTGTCCTCCCTTGAAACTCACTCTACTAGCCGCTTCCTCCTGGAAGTGATTCACTTCCCTATTATGCACTTTCCAAGTGGCATACACCTCTCTGTTCTCATCCTTAACAGAGTTGAAAGCTTACTATTACTGATTGTTGGTTCATTAATCCTGTCCCCTGAGCACCACCCCCGCTAATTGTAGGCTCTTTGAGGGCAGGAACTGTGCCTGTTTGCTCACCACTGTATCACCAAGTGCCTGGCATCTCGTGGGTGCTTGTGACTATTTATTGAAGGAATGAAGTGTGAATCTCATTAGATCAAGCTAATAACAGTGTTCCTACGGTAATAAGATCCTCTTCAGAGCTCCTTTGCTTTTGTACCCCAGTCTCTAGAATGAGATCTCATAGCAGGCGTTAAGTAAATTCAGCTATACCAATGAGTGAGTGCTCCCGAGCCAACACTTCCTCCAAATCTGAGTAAAAAGCCTCTGGCACTATTGATGAAATTATGGTCTGAGGTGTTCAGCTTACTTTATGCTTGGTGTGCAGTGGACTCACCATATCTCAGAAATCATGTCTCCAGACTGGGAAATGGGGGCCATGTGGGCCACTACTGGAAACCAGCTTCTTCTCTGGAATGTGAGATCAGCTCTGCTGAAGAGGTGGTTGGCTCACTCCTCCAGGACCTCTCTGGGCTGTAGATAAGCAGAGCTTGCTCGGACAGCTCTGAGATTGGATGAGCTGGTCTTTCTTTTAGCTGGCGAGGGGAACTGAATAAAATCCCTCGTCCGTAAGTCCTTCCAGGAGAAGGAGCTCTGATCCCCTAGACAGCATAGTTGGCACACAGCACATGGATGCTCGGTAACAAATGAATTAATGAATAAACGAAGCAAAATCTGTGGTTTGCTCACCTTTATATAACTTAATAATCATCTGTTAACCAACAATCACAAGGAGGGAGGCCTATGCTAATAATTGGCATTAGAGAAATGCGTAGGATACACTTCTTGTTCTTGAAGACTTGCCTTCTCACTCAGGAGACTTGGCTAAGTGAACCCAGCTTGTCTAAGTTACAAGAGAGTTTCAGGAAAGTGCTCTGATAGAGGAGGCACTTGACACTCTTAAACAAGAAGAGGGGATGCATCATTGTGCTGGAGGGCTGTTCTTAAACATCAGTGAGTTTGGGAAATGAGAATCATGGCTTATGGTTTTAGCATCCCTTCAAATAAGCTGAGTTCTGTGAACACATGGCTGAAAAAAGAGAAACTCAGTTTGGTTCTATGAGAACAAATGTGTGTGGGCAGAGATGTCATCCCTTCAGCTAAACATTGAACAACCGCAAGCATTAAAGGAACACCTATTAAGAGCCAGGCTCTGTGCTAACATGCTGAAACAAAGATAAAGGAAGCATAATCTCACCCCTAAGGAACCTGCAGACCACTGAAGGAGACAAATGGGGAAACAAATAACTAATAATATCAGTACATCGAGGTATGTACCAAGTGTTACAGAGTCTTATCAGAATTTAGAGAAGAGAGAGCAGCTCTCCCAGAGGCACAGGCAACCAGAGAAGATGTGATCTCTGATGAAGTATGAGCTGGTGCTGATGTGGTAGAAAAGTAAGGATGAGTTAGGAAAAGGTTCTTTGGATTTAAGCTGTCTCACATAAACATGGCACTACTGGGAATATGAAGAGCAGCAGGAAGAAATTCACTTAGGGTGCTAGTGACCCCTGGACCATTCTCCAGAAGTGTTCACATAGGTGTCTGGAGTGAGAAGTCCCCTTTGATCCCTGGTACCTTGCATGAAGAGGTAGGGCATAGGCATTCTTGGGCTGCTTACTTTTGCTGTGGCGTTAGCGAGCTCGTTGTTTGGGGGGAGGAGGATTGAGGGACTAGAGGACTCGAAAGTTGAATCTGTGGTTTCTGATTACGGAGGCCTAGACTTAGAAAACCTGTGGAATCCAGACCCTGACCTTTGTCAGCCACGTGACTGTTAGCAACTTCCCTTGGCTTTCTCATCTATCAAATGGGAGAATCAGTATCTACTTTTTGGAATGTTTGTGAGGACTGACCAAGCTGGATCCATGAAGTGGCCCAGCACGGGGCTGAGGGTGTCCTAAGTGCCCAGTTCCCTGCCTTCCTCTACCTGGAACTGAGTCAGTGAGTTAGCTCCCAGCAGAGCACGCAGCATCAGCATTAAATTCTAAAAATGGAGTTAGTCATATATAAGTGTCTTCTGAACCCAAGGCAATTCCTTTAATACAGTAAATTTCTACCCCATTATATGTTTCATATAAGGCATGAAACAAAAACTTTTTGTTTTTATCTTTTAAAATCCAGTGATTTTAATTGTGTTAACATAAACATGTTGTTTTCACTATTTACCTGAAAGAATAAAGCAGGGTTTGGAATAATTCCATGAACCCAAGAATCAAGCTGTAGTTCCATGGTTTGATCCTAGAGACAAAGCAATGTGAGGGATAAAGCCTTCCAGTTCATCTCACTGCAGGATAAGGATGCCCCAACACAGCAGTTGTGTAATCTTGGGTACCTCACTTTCTCTGCACCTCAATTTCTTCATCTGCCACAGCCCCACAAGGGATTAATTCTCGAAAGGATTAACTGGGACAATGTGTATAATGCCCTTAGCACAGTGCCTGGCACATAGTTAGCACTCAATAAATAGAAACCGTTGCCATTACGATTATTGTCTCACACCGTGTGAGCCTTTTCAACATCTTTCTCCTTCTCCTTTCCCCTCCAAGGTGCCTCCACCCAGAATTCTAACACCGTGGAGCCAGAGAAGCAGGTAGACAACACTGTGAAGATGGCCGGCGTGATCGCTGGTCTCCTCATGTTCATCATCATTCTCCTGGGCGTGATGCTCACCATCAAAAGGAGGTGAGTCTCTGTTGCCGCCCTGCAGACTCTGCAAACCCCAGTTGGGCCCAACGCTGGTGTGTGGCCAAGTCCTTGCTCTGTTGATCACTTCCAAGCAGAGACCTCCGGATGTGATTGTGGAGGTCCTGAAATACAAGGGTCAATTGTGGCTCATTGTGTTGGTGTCTGAAGGCTGTGTACTGCCTGCGTGGTGAGTGGCCCTGAGATGGCGAGGTTCTTATGGGGCCAGTGATCCGTATGGTTGGGTCACCTTGATGTTCCATAGGATCCCATGTATCATGAGTCTTCTCAGAGTTAGCTGCTCTGTTGTGATTGGTCATGTCATCAAGATTACTGGGGAGCCCCAAGAACACAGATGAGCCCAGAAATATAGATGCAGCAAAGTAATGCTTTACCCTTCTCACCTCCATTTATCCTTGATTTCCCTTTGGTCAAGCAGCAGCATCCCAGGCTGCCCCCTGCATGACAGGGATAAAGCCTCCAATGCTGTGATAGTCCCTAGGGAAGGCTCCTTCCTACTCCACATCCCACAAAACCTTCCCAGCTGGATTATTGCTGCTTGTTACCTCTCCACAGGATGTCTCCCTGGGCACCTCTGGTCAACTAACACAGTTTCCTCATATTGCATGTGTTTCCTCTAGACTGCATTGCTCTTGAAAGCCAGGGTGCAGATTCCTTCCTTATCCCCAAGATTCCCTACACTGCCATCTTCTGTTTATCAGGCATTCACGAGGCTTAAGGATAACACAAGGGAATTGCAGAGAGGGAAAGGAAATATTCGTCTAGGAAAGCTGATGAATATCGGCTATCGCTGACCCTAGGTTATTCCTCTAAACGGAAAGTCCTACTGCCCACCTCTCCTTAGCTCCTGGGCTGCCACCATGTTTCCATGCCTGCTGCCCACCTCCATGTCTTCTCAATTTCAATGCCAGGGCCCCAGTCTTGGTCTCCACCTTCCCACTCCTCAGTCTGCCAGTGCAAACAAAACATCTATCCACATTACATTAATATGTGCTGCAACATGCCCTGCCCTCAAGGAAAAGAGCCTAGTGCATTATTAGACCAACTACTCAAGACCTCAGCCTGAAGCTCTGGGTTTAGTTACTCACAGAGTTCAGGACCAGCCCAATAACAAGGACCAGGGACTTGCCTCCAACTGTAGGATGAAAAGTACTCGTGAAATTTGTTCCCTACTAGAACAAAGGGACAGAATGCCTCAAAGACAAATTTCAGCTTCTACCTAGGGAGACACATGAATATAAATGCAGAAAGTTAAAAAAAAAAAAAAAACACCAAGAAACAATGTCCTCATTTCCAGACATCAGTGAGTCAGAAATACTGAGGTTCCCACTACACAAGCAGTCAGCCTTCTCTTAGCCATTTGGGCACCAGAATGTCTCTGTGTCTCTCATCTCTCTCTTCTGAATCAACCAGTCCTCTCTCTGGCCAGACCTTGTCCTTTCTTGACATCTCTGGTCTAACAGGATCACTCCTTTCCTCAGGCTCTCAGCAGAAAGACTAAAGAGTTAAACTTCTCATCTAGCTACTGATTTTCTGTTTGAAGTGTCTAGGAGGAAGGGAAGGTACTATGTTAACACTGGGAATCAAGAGCCCCCAAGGGGTTAAGGACAGCATTGCGTTGTCATATCATCATTTTCATCCATAAAACAAGACCAAAGTTTATGTCTCAGTGACAACTCAGCTGCTGTTAGATGAAGTGGAACATAAGATTTGATTTCTCTGGGTGCAGTAAGCACATTGCCCATCTAAGATCAAGTTTCTTAGAGTCAGAGATAGATCGGAGGCATAGGTGAGTTTGAGACTGCCTACCTGGAAAAAGTAACCAATTTAATAGAATTGCATTCCTCTTTGATAGGCCTGAAATGTTCTCATTCTTTGCCACTGATTTGTAAGTCAGATATGCTCTTCCAATTTTCCTCTTTCTAAAGCCTGGCTTAAGCCACAGCACTATTGTCTGTGAGCTTGCAAAGAAATTTCACTTCCTTCCCAACAGCTATTTCTAAAATGTGTGACTTTTCAAGAGGGAGGAAAGGGCTTTTTTTTTTCTATTTCCAAGGTGGGAGCAAGTGTAAAGTGAGTCCTTGGTGTGGTTTTAGCCTCTTACGTGTATTTTCATCATCTTTCAACTCTATCAAAATCATCCATCAGACCCAACCAATAGTCATCACATGACCACCATTTCTCCTCGAGAGGCAAAACTCAGTGTTGGGGTGGTGGAGGCGGGTGGGGGGGGGGGGGAGCTGCTGATCAGTGTTTGCATATACAGTATCTTTTGGAGGAAATAAGACATTTTGCTGACCTAGTTGATAATGATAATTGAGAGTAATAATTTAGAGTTGGGTATAGAGGAAGGAAAGGAGAGAAGAGGAGGGGAGAGGACAAGTGAGAAGAGAAGAGGAGAAAGGGGGAGAAAGAGAGAAATTAAACATAAGCCTGCACTCTTTCCACTAACCTACAATGTCTTCTGATGTCTAGAGATGCCCCCAAAGGGCAGTGAAGGGCTTGGTGAAGTCCTTTACTTCTTCTCACCCCAATCGCATATATAAATGTGGGGAAAAGTTCATTGGTCAGTTGATTCTTTCGCTAACTTACTGCCACAATGTTGTCCACAGCTACCTAAAATGAAGAAGTATTAAAGGAAAAGAAACCCCCAAATAATAGGCAAATCATCAAAACTCACGATCCTGGTGTCAGCATCTCTTCAGTGTCCCAGTCAGGACTTAGAGTTAGTTCCTGGATCCAGGAGCTTTCAGAAGTAAAACGCGAGCCACATGCCCCCCAACCCGGGCTTGAGCTGGTTTTTCCCCTAACCTCCATGAGCATGGGTATGGTGGCTCTCTGTCCTCTCTGTTCCTGATGGATTCAACCGGCTCAAAGTCTTCCCCAAAGCTGCGGCCAAATGTTTCTAATACACGTAAGATGTCCCTAGCTTCTCCCCTTCAAGTGTTCTCATCATTAGCCTTAGGGCTTCCTTGTCACTCTCCAAAGACAGTCTTTCTCTTGCTGTTAGGTGTTTTGTTTTGTAATACTGAACTATAAAGCAGGCAGAGAATGGGCTAGAGGTACAGAAAACCAAGGGAAGGGCTTAATGAAAGAAGCTAAAACAGTTTACAGTCAGAAGACTGGGAAGGAAAAGAGAGAGAAGAGACAGAAAAAAATCAACAAAGCCTGAGGGATGTTCTGTTGTTGCTGCTAGGATGTTTTGTAATAGGTGGAGGGGAGCTTGAGAAATGAAAGATTACAGAAAGGGGTATGATATGTTGGTGGGCAATTCAAACAAGATTCCTTCACAGTTCGTAAAAGATGTAAGGTTAGAATTCTTTTTGAAGTACCCTTGGCTGTTTGGACTGGGCTTCTTTGAATGCAGGACCATACAGAATCAGGGCTACATGGAGATACAGAGGATTACATGAGCATTATAAGAAGGGAACCTAGTGCCCCTCCCTGACAGAGTAAAATCAGTGTGGTTTTAGCCAAACTCACTGCAAAATATTCATCCTTATGCTGTCACTAGATAATGGCTCCATCTTTTTCTCCTGGCTCTATTGATCACATCTAGACCTCGGAATGTTCTAGAATGGGTTCCTGCATTCCATTATGTAATAGAACATACTTCCTTTTCATGAGCACCCTGTCAGTCTTGAAATAGAGAGATACTTGCATCACCAACTCTGCATTGCAGTCCTGGTCATCGTCTCTGGTCTCCTCCGTTTAGAATTGCTGGGCATCCTCTCCCAAAGGAATGGGCAGTCAAGGGATTGCTAAGCCACCCCTGTGTCCCTTGGCTTAATACTCTTGGGCACTTGGTGCCTGCAGTGCAAACTAAGGTGGGGAGCTCAAGCCTTAGTGCCTTAACCAGTGTATCCTGATGTTTGACAGTGTTTATTGGCCACTCACATGTGAGAAGTTCTGCAGTTTCATGTTTGTTTGTGGGATGTGGACATATGTGCATATGCCCACAAGCTTCATATAGTCCAATTTATCCCATAGGACACACTTCTGGGAGTCTGAGCATGGTCTTTCAAGGCTTAAGGCGTAGCCGTGCACTTGTGCATGGGGAAACACTGGAGCCAGGTTAAGCAGGATCCTTTGGTAGATCTGCAGCCCAAGAGTTGTCTGGATCTTAGATTAATCTCTTCTTCCTTCTTACTTTTCAAGTGAGAACTGGGCAACTTTTAGGGAGATATTTTCAAAGTTAGTTACTATGCATGGTTCCAGCCACCCCCATCTCCTCTCCTCCTCCCTCTCTGCCCAGGTCTTCCTGGTCCAGCTTGAACTTTCTGCCAACCAGGCCTTGTCTGTCCAAATAGTAACTTTTCCAAGAATGTATTTGGAGTGTCTTGAGTTGGAGATATGAGAATCTACTTTAAGATAACTCTGCATCTCTGGCTATACTTTGATTCTCTGTGATTTGTGCCTGCCCTCTGGTAGCTCCCAGTCTAATGGGTACAGATGTCTTGTAGCTATGGACTGGAAAGCAGAAACCTCGATCCAAATCTCTACAGCCCCATTTATTTACTGTTCACCTTGAAGAAGCACCTTAACAAAGCTCCACCTTTGCTTTCTCAACTGTGAGATGCAGCCAATCTCCTGGGGCTATTCTGAAGGTCAAATGAGCTAATGGTTGGGACAGGCTTTATTTCCTGTACCTGCCTAAAGGCTTATAATGCACAATGTCTACAGGGACATTCATCTCACATATGACTATCAACTGTACCAAGCTGGCTCCAAACCCATCACTAATATGCTAAAGGCAGTGCTGCAATCAATACGCACACTCTGACCTAACAAATTTGTCCATTTTCTATTTAAATTGCTGCTGTATTCTTATTTTAATCCTATGAATAATCATAGTAGGGTAGGACTCTTGATGCTACTGTTTTTTTGAGAGAACTCAGGTTCAAAAAGGTTATATGAGTTGGCTATGGTCTTGGGCAGAGTTGAAATGCAAACCCAGGCTCTGTGACTCCAAACCTTATGCTGTTAACATCTATTCTATCAGTCCATGGAGACTGGTAGAAAATAAGTGAATCCTGGAACAGGAAACAGGTGACCCAGGATCAGATATCATTTTCTACTATTCTCTGCCTTTGTGTATACTGTTTCCCTGAATCAAATGTCCAGACATTTCTCTTCACCTACAAGGCTCCTATTACTTTCTAACCCTCAGCCCAAGTTCTTCCAAGTGGGACTCCCGAGCATTGCCTCCTCCATAAAGTCTTCCCTCAAGCCCCCCACCCCAGGAAGATCCGACGACACTTCCCTGCGTGCAGCCACTGCTCCATATGCACAGGTCTACATGGTGGTTGTAGTTTTGCTGGCCTGAAGATGGAAAGGGGTTGGGAGGGCAGGGTCTTCTGCTTTAGCCCTCTTTCGCCAGAGCTCCAGTGCCCTGTATCATCTGCCCCTGGACATCTACCTTGAAAATCCCTCAAGGTTTTTATGGTCAAACCAAAATCATCACCTACCCACCAACCTAATCCTGTGTCCTAATCCTGTGTCCCCATCTTAGTGACAGGCATTACCTCACATTCCATCAGCCAAACCCATGGAATTCCATCACCAAATACTTCTGAATCTGCATCTTTACGTTCTCCTGGTCACATTCTCTCTTCTCTCTCTCCACTGCCTCTTCCCTGGTGCAGGCCTCTATAGCTCTATTTTATGAGTCTCCTCCTCAGCCTCCCTGCCTCTGGCGCCACCACTCCAACCCATCCTCCACACTGTAGCCAAAGTGATGTTTCAAAAATGAAACTTGTACTCCCAAACTTGCTGTCCAAAATGTTTCAGTGGCTTCTGTTCCCCTATAACAGCCATTCATGGGGTGGAGATGAAGGGAGAAGCGTGTTTAAGTCATCTGAACTGCTTTGTCAAGTTATGCTGTCCCCCTGCTCACAGTGATTCTGGCAGATTTCCGAAAATCTTACCCCACTCTTATACCTTTCCTTGTGAAGTTTCCTCCTCACTCAATACCTGTGTTCCTCGGTTCCATGTGACCAGATATTTCTTGTGTTTAATGTCTAATTCAAAAGCCACTTTCTCCAATAAACCTTTCCTGACCTCCAATCTAGATGCAGTCTCTTCACCCTCTTGATCCATTCCATGAAGATCCATGTTATGTTCTGTCTTATACTTGTCATTTATGGTCACATCTTATCTTCTCCACTGGACCATCAGCTGCCTTTTCTGATTCATCCTTATCATAAAATGTGCCTTGCAGATACTGGGGATTCCCTAAAAAATGTGTTGAATGGAGGAGCCCAGTGAAATTAGAACAGGTGGGACATAGAATTGACATTCTATCTCTTGGGCAAGAAAGCTTCACTCAGAACACAGACCCAAATGTCAACATTGAGCATCAAGGGTAAACCCAGTCTTGTGGTGGGGTGTGGTAAGGTTGGAAAGACAGTATGTGAAAGATGTATCATGGTCTGAGCCTTGAGGGCACACATCAGGAAAAATCGTAGTGAGACAATAGGGAAAACTAACTACTGGGTGAGCCAAAAGAGGCATCACCACTATTAGACTAGATTAGAGTATGCTACAAATCACAAAACTCCTGAAACATGTACAATTTAAGGAAATTGCCTCGAATCACATAACTAATAAGTGGCAGAGCAGGGTCTCAGACTTGGCCAATCTAATAATGGAGTCCACACTCTTAAACACCACCTAACCTAAAAAAGGACTTGCTGAGGTGCCAAATCATGTGACATAATTCTGAGTGGTTCATTGAGGTGGGAAAGGAGCTCAAGTGAAATGTGTCATCTTGTTTTGTTCACCCCGTTCTAAACTGCTCCTTACTCCACACCCTGAGAAGTGAATCCTTCTTCTGTTTGCGCTCACTTGGGTAGCCACTCATGCTAGAACCTTGGAAGTTCTCTTCAGTGTGCTCGCATTTAATCACCTATCGATTTTGTGTCTTAACTACCTTTCATATTCACCTCTGATCCTTCCCCATGGCCATTGCAAGATAGGTCCCCAACATCTCTTGCTTTGATCCTTGCAGTAGCTTTCTTTCATGACCCCAATCCCTCTTCCCTCCAATTTTCTTCTTATACTCTTGACGGAATCATCCATCGAGAAAAATATTTGGCCGCTTGGCCCCCTGTGTTCTCCCTGTGACCTATGGTATTGAGACTAAGCTCCTTAAGCACTTTAGCAACTAGGCCCTGTCAGCATCTTGATATTCCCACCTTCCCAACCCATGCACCCATTCCATAAACACAGTTCCATCTGACTGGAAATGCCCTTCCTCCTACTTTATCTAGATACTCCTTGACTTGATGACTCAGGTCTCATAGTCCCTAGACCACCTTACCTGTTTCCCCTCCCCACCTTTACTCCCGGATATAGTCCCACAGCTCCACGTGTTGCTGCATCATACCATTTATCACTCCAGAAGACAATATAATTTAGTGGTTGTTAATGCAGGCTCTTAAAGTTAGACTACTTGGATTCTAATCCCTGCCATGCTACTTACCAACTATATAAACTTGGGCATGTTAGTTAACCTCTCTGAGCTTCACTGTCCTCATCTGTAAAACAGGGATAATAATGCCTTATAGTGAGGATTAAATAAAATAGTCCATATAATGCACTGAAAAGAGTACTTGGCACATAAGTGACCTCCTACTATTTAAGTGGTAGCTATTGTTATCATCTGTTTTATGTTTCTTGTCTGGCTTTCCCATCAGACATATGGACTGAATCAAGATCTCATTTGTCTTTCTATCTCTGAGCATAGACAGGCATATAGTAGGCCTTTGAGAATTTTTGCTGAATTAATGATGCAAAGATGGATGAGTAGATGATGGATAGATTGTTGGATGAATAGGTAGATGAGTGGATGGATGAATAGATGAATGTGCGGGTTTATGGGCTAGACGGATAGGTGGATAGATAGACTGTTAGGTGAGTGCATGGATGGATGATTGGAGGGAGGGGTGGGTGGATGGATGGGTGGATAGATGGATGGATGGATGGATGGATGGATGGATGGATGGGCGGCTGGATGGATGGGTGGTTGGATGGATAGATCCATGGATGGATAGACGGGTGGATGGTTGGGTTTATGAGCTAGATGGATGGGTAGACAGTCAAATGGATGGTTAGGTAGACAACTTAGTCCTGTTGAAATAGTATGGAACAAAAGGAAGCTGTGCCTCAAGTTAATCTTGTTAGCCAGCCAAGAAGATTCACAGTATGCGATTTATTAAGTTTGGGGTTGTTTTTTTCTAAGCACAGCTGTCTTCCTGCTCAAGATTTTTGGTCTCAGGCAATCTGTTACTTGCAATATCACTGTATCCTTGTAAATTTAGACCTTCAGTAAATCTTCAAGCCTTAGAGAAAACACAATATATACTGTGTTTTGGTCACAGGATAAAGAACTGTAATCCTTGCCCTGGAACACTTTGCAATTTAATTGGGAAAAGATACTCAATTAACAGAAGCTTCTCAGTTGCCGTCATTCTGGAGTTGCCTTGAAGCTGGGTCAGGGAGAGCACTGGCTCTGGTGACGTCCAGGATAACTCAGAAAAGCTATTTGGAAGAGGTTGTTTGAAGGTTAAGGAAGCATTTGTCATGAGGAGGTGGCCCAGGCAGAGGTGGATCCTGAAGGTTGAGAGCAGAAAAGCCAGAGGGTACAGAATGTTGAGTGCAACCTGAAGCCCAAGAGTGCAGCCTTGGGCTGCTGACAGTGAGGAAATCCTGGCTCAGGATAGAGACCTTGCAGTTGGCCCAAAAATACACAAAACATTAGACTTCGTTAGGAGTGACATCTTAGATGCTCAGATTCCTCAACAAACATGAGAAGAATACTGCCTGCTCCATGGGATTGTGGGGAGGATTAAAAAAGATAAGGCATGTGGCGTCTCAGTGCCTGACCCAGTGTATTGCTCAGCATACATCTGTTTTCTTCCTTCCTCGAAGGCACGACAGGCTGGTGGTCAAGAAAATGAGCTTTACTGCCATGTTGCTATCAAATCCGGTTATTAGCTTTGTGGTCTTAGGCAAGTTACTTAAGCTTTTGTTGCCTCTGTTTCCTCATCTGTAAAGTGGGGATGATAATAATACCTATCTGTCAGGGTGGTTGTGAAGAACACATGAGTTAATGTATGATGAGAGCCTAGAACAATGCCTGGCACATAGTAAGTGCTACATAAGTATTTATTCTTGTTTTATAACTATTTTTAATATTCCTAAAGAGGTGAACACTTTGTTCCTGGTCACCAGAGTGAGAAGCAGCAAACATTGTATCTGAGAATGAGTTGGGGACATAAACTCCCCTTTACTGAGCCTGACTGTATTTCAGGTGTTTAGATTAATATAATCTAATATTAATTTAGATTAATATAATTTACTTAAAATACTTTATATATTAAATGTCATATATAATTTGAATATAACTAGGTTGATATAATCTAATGTTAATGCCCACAATGACTCTTGGGAATAGGTAATTATTGCCCTCTACCTTGAGACGGAGAAACTGAGACTCAGAGACCGTTAGTGATTTGCTCAGGGCCATGCAGTTAGTAAGTGCTGGAGCTGGGAGGCTAAGAGTTATCATTTTCCCGCTCCTCACAGCTGTTTAAGCTGGTGGTTGTCTATGCCATTCGCGTTGGTACATGGGTCAGGAAACAGAGGTCCAGGGTAAGGAATTAACTTGCGCAAGATGTTATAATGAACAGGTAAAGAGCTAGGATCAGAGCTGTGGCCTCTCAATTCTCAGCCTGGTGTTCTTGAGAATATGGAGAACATAGGTGCATCTGTAAGTCTTCATCAAATGGATCTTCTGCTGTCTGCCCCTGAGAAATCACATTTTCAGGCACTGGACCACAGAGCCAGCAATGAAGAAGAATGTTCTCCTCACAGCACCAACTTGTATGGTTGGAGAAAGGGATTTGATGACTTGCCTGAGCTCTTCCAATTCCCACCCATCAAGCTGGGAGTTCTTCACCCTTTTCATCATCTAGGGTTACTGTTCATTTGGCCCAAGATATTGAACAGTTTTGTGAGTGAGCAGATCTTGCTGCACTTGCTTATTTTCCTCAACCCAGCCTCCCAAGGAGGCACGGGACTTCCCTTCTGCTGTGGTTTCTTAGCTCTCAGGGCCACTTTCCTTCTGTTGGACTCTCCTGATAAATGAGAGAAAGCTTAGAGATGGCCTTGCCTTGGGGGGTTTGGCCAGTTCCTACTGAAGAAGGGAAAATTTGGGGCTCTGAGGACATGTTCCCACTCTGAAGATATAAAGACAGCATCTTCCTGTGCCAAGCAAAGTGGATAATGGCTGCAATTAACCAAATAACTCAAGAGAGAAGGAAATTATTCTTGCCTACTCAAGTGGATATTTGGGGACCTGAATTATTAAGAAATTTTTCTCATTCCACAAATGTATCGGTTATTGTCAGTGTAGCTAAGTCTGTAAAATAAAAGCATTCCTATTTATTTTCCTACAAAATACAAAAAAATATAACCAAAGGAATATCATGAACTTATTTGAGTTTTTTATTGTTTAAAAGCCAAGAGCTGGAAGGGACCTTGGAAAGAGATGGTAGGCAGTGATTTTTCAAACTTTCTTTTGGAGACTGGAATTCTTAGTCATGTAAAATCTTAAATGAAACTTCAATTTATAAAATAAATAGAAGCTCTGGCTTTGGTGGTAGCAGGGGGAGGGACCAGTAGCGCTATCTGCTTGGTATCCCCCCCTCCTCATTACAATGAGGCTGCTCCACAGAACCTCTGGGATCTTGAAAACTACTGATCTAGGTCAACTCATCTAAGGATCAGATAAGGAAACAAAGACACAGAGAGTTTATGCAAGTTGTACTCTGTTCAAATTGAAGATTGGAATTCCTCTGTCTTAGTGCAAAGCTCTTTCATGATGAAATTTGAATTTTGTTCTGGTTGTCTATTGATATGTAATCTACTCCCTGAAATTTAGTGGCTTAAAAATAAGATTTAAAATTTAGTGAGTTATTTTTCTCATGAATCTGACCTTTGGTTAGGGCTTGAAGGGAATGAATTGTTTCTTTTCCATGATATCAAGAGTCTCAGTTGGTATAATGCAACTTGCTAGGACTGGAACAGCTGGGTGCTGACTGAATGTCTTTTTCTCCTCATGCAGTCTTAGGGCCTCTCTATGTGGCCTCTGCACATAGTCTCTCCAGCATGGCAACCTCAGGATACTTAGACTTCTTACATGGAGACTCAAGTTTCCAAGTGAGAGTTCCAAAGACCCAGACAGAGCTGCAAGGCTTCTTTTTGACCTAGAAAGTCCCAGAATGTAACTCCTACCACATTCTATTGGTCACATAGGGCCAATCCTGATTCAGTGTAGGAGACCGCTACACATGGGCATAAATACTGGGAAGTGTGGATCATTGGGAAGCCATCTTGGATGCCGGATACATGATTTCCTTGCTTTTGGCATGAACTTGCTAAATAGATTATGATGTGATTTGACCTGAAACAGAGAAGATAGAAGTCATTATGGTTTTCCTTAGATCACAGAAACATTGTCATGTGGAAGAGTGGTAGACGAGCTCTAGAAGGCCACAGAAATCTAACCCACAACCGAAAAGTCATAATTACAAGGAAGCTAGTTCTAGTTGACCAAAAGAAAGAACTTTCAGACAACTAAAACAGCCAACATGAAACGTGGCTTACTCTGTATGAGTAGTGAGTTTCTCCATCGTAGGAGTGGTCTCTCCCATTTCTTTTACCACTGAAAGTATCTGATTCTCAGCAAAGATGATTAGTATAGAAACTTGCATCTCCTTGAGCTTAGGGATGCTGAAATACTGTGTGCATTTCTAAGAATCAAGATTTCATATAAATCTAATTCTTGTTTGTTTGTCTTTTCTTTTTCCCCCTTTTTGGACATTTCCTTCATCTGACTGCCCATCAATATATAGAAGAAATGCTTATTCCTACTCCTATTACTTGTAAGTATCGACCCGGGGTAACTTTCCTTCGTGCCCTGTAAGGGAACCTGTAGCATGCATTTCCTGCACCAACCAAGTGTCTGTTGGTTTCTCATACTCACTTCTGTCTAAGTCATCTGTAGCCCCAAAGTTTTTATTTTGCATAGATGTTTTTCACTTGAAAATGCCCTGTCATTGTTCGTGTCTGTTATGTTTCTGCCATCTTGGATTTTCCCCCTATTTTTGGAGATGTGAAGGGCTGTTTCTCCTTTGTCAGTGTAAATTTCTAGTTAAAAATCCCTGAATTCCAGCAAGAGGTCCACCTAATCCTCCTGCAGGACTTGCACACATAGAATAGAATCACCGATCTCAGCAACTTCAAGTCCATTTGTGTCTACCTGGGGAACGTGTAGCCCTAGAGGCCCAAAGGTTAGAAAGAAATTCATTGGCCATTTCCATGATTTCAGAAAGTCTACAGGGAATCATGACTTTATCTAGAGCCAGCTTCACAGGAGACAGAAACTTCCAAGGTCTTTGCTTTGGGCTAGAATTATCTCAGTCTGGCATTTAGCATTAGTTACCTCATGCTATCAGTGCATTTTCTTGGTAGTTATAGATGGCTGATTGCCTGTCAATTTTTTTTTGCACTTTCTAAATAAAGATGGTGCTTTTTCTCATTATTAAACTAGACATTCTCAAAATATGAGGATAAAGGAGGAAAACTCCATAAATAGATCCTTGGTAATGAAAAGTTAGAAAACCACTGAATTAGTCCCATATTCCTAGTACGCATTTTCCATATTTGAAAACTGAGGTCCATAGAAGTGCAAGAAATCAGTTAGCTAAAGAGTAGTATTAAAACTCAGAACACCCGGCTCCTGGTAAAATGAATTTTCCATCATTCCATGTCTTCCTCCACCCCTGGCAAACACAGCCTTGTGAGAAAAGCTGTGTCTGTTAGTAACCATCTGCTGAAGACTTCACAGATGAAGATGGAGTCAGCAAAAGGTTCTCTCATCCCCTCTGCTCATTGTTTGGGTCCCAGGTCAACAGGCCCAGACAATGAGCAGATAAGACCCTGGTACCGCCACCCTCATGTTATATAGGAACTGATGGACCCCTCCACCAATGCTGAAAGTACCAGAGAACTTGCTTCATTTGTTCATTCATTCATTTGACAAACATACATTGAACATGCACATTATGTTCCAGACACTGTGGATGGAGAGATGACCAGGACTGTGAGCCCCACCCTCATAGTGCTCAAGCCTATCTGACAGACTAGCATAAAATCAAATACTTAAAAGGTCAGCTAAGAGGTACTGTGGCGTAGGAGCACTTAGTTGGTGACTAATTTTTTAATGTGCCAGGGGATAATTATCAGTATTTTTCAGGATAGATTTACCCAATACTGAAGAAATAAGAATTCAGAGCAGAAGGAACAGCATCTGCAAAGGCTTAGAGGAATAAAACCATATGGGATATTATTGCTCTGGTGGAAAAAGAATGAGCTTTAGGAGTCATGCAGCCCTGGGTTCAAGTCATATCTTCATTTCTCTTAACTCTAAAATAGGGGCAATAGTGCCTAACTGATTGGGAATGAGGGATTTTATAAAATGCCTGGCACAAAGTTGGCACTCATGAAATGTTAGTTTTCTTTCTTTCCCCTTTCAGAAACCATAAGGAGTCAGAGCAGTAGTGGTGGCCCCTGGGAGCAGTTCTGTTCTTCCAGAGGTTCTCATGGCATCAATGTTCCATAGTAGGTGTGGGATTGAAGTGACCCATAACAACGCCTGGTCTGTTAGCCAGTGTACAGAGCACTGTCTTTGGACACCCACTTTATACCAAGCCTTGTACTGGGTACTGTGGTAAAACCAAAGATGAACAATGTGAGAGTGTAGGAGAAAGATACGCAAGTACTCGTAGTTCAAGGTGCAATGATAAACAACGGTCTTTCAATCAGTGCAAACTTGGAGTTCTAAGTGACAGATCCTATAGTGTGAAACTCATGCGAGCTCAGGAAGTGACCATGGTTAAAGATTCAGAGGAGGAGGAGAACTGGCAAAGCAGACAGAGAAGTAGGAAGAGAACCATAAGAACTAAGAGAAGTCAATTACAGAAGGAGGATTTGACAATAGCAGATGCTGCAGAGAGATGGAAGTGGAGGGCATGGGCTCAGCCCTGACATGTGACCATCAGAAGGTCATGGGGTAGTGTTGAGGGAGGAAGCGAGCCTACATGTGGCCCACGAGGAGGATACCTCTTTTTAACCTTTGGGCCCTAAAACAGAAGAGAAACATGAGACTGGCCACTTGAAAGGTCAGGAAGTCCTGAACACATGTGTGATAAAGTAGAGGAGCCTGTGCAGAAGGAAAAGCCTGAAGATGCTGGAGGGGGAGTTGCCATGGAAGGGAAGGTCTGGAGGTAAAGTGTTTGGGGACAGGGAGTAGCCTAGGAGGGGAGCTGTGACAGGTCTTGTGGGACCATAAGATTGAGAGATGCATGTAGACGGAGAAGAGGGAACAAAAAGAAACTATGACCTCCATGATCTCTGGATTCAAAACTCCACTCTGCCAAGTCTTAGGTATAGACCCCGATTGGGTACTTTAAACCCTTTCTACTCAAAGTGTGGTCCATAGACCAGCAGCAGTGACATCACCCAGGAGCTTATTATAACTGCAGTCCCTAGGGTCCCAGCCTGGACCTTTTGAATCAGAATCTGCATTGTAACAAGATCCCCGGGTGACTTGTGTGCACGTTAAAGTTTGAGAAGCGCTGACTTACCAGGGTCTCAGTTGTCTCATCTATGAAATAGGAAAAATAATACCCTCCTCACTGGGGTTGGGGAGCCACCTGATCCCGCTAAAAGCCCCCAAATCTTCCATGAAAGAGAAAGCTTCCAACACACTTCGGCTGAACCATCTTTTCAATGAAATCCATGTTTATTCATTTAACAAGTATTTATGGGGTTCTTGCTTATGTGCCAGGCACTGGTCAAGGTTCTGGGATATAAGAATTATCACAAAAAACAAAAATCCCTGCCCACGTGAGGCTTTTTAGTGAGGGAGATAGAAAATAAGCAACATACATAAGAAGAGTAGTGTAGATGTTATGTAATGGCCAAGAGAGCTAAGGAGAAAAACTAGATAAACCAGGGAAAGAGGACATAAAGTGTGGGTTGAGGAGACCCTCAAGAGCTCTCCCCTATTGAAAGGTCCAATACACAAGACTAGGGAGCACAGACTTCTTCTGTAAGGCGCCAGTAGTAAATAGTTTTGGCTTTGTGGGCTCATATGGTCTCTGTTGCATCTGCTCAACTCTGATGTAACATGAAAACAACCAAAGACAACATGTAAATGAATGAGCATGGATATATTCCAATAAAAATTTATTTTAAAATGTTAGATAGTGGGCCAGATTCGTCCTGAGGGCCATACTTTGCCAATTCCTGCCCTAGGCTTTTGAGGTAGGGAGAGGATGGGGTTCAAGTTTCCTCCTATTTTATTGAACTCCTGCTAGGAACTGCACCTTGCATTTGCTGTTTGCAGACGCAAAGGTGAATGAAGCGCGCCCAAACCAGCCTAGACGAGGGAGGAAACTGAAAGGAATTACCAGATGGTAGCTACCATGTGTCAGGCTCATCCAATGCTTACAACAAGCCCTGTGAGATACATGCTGTTGTGTTGAGTTTATTTAGACCTGAAGACTGAGGTTTGAGTACTTCTCTACACCCCACAGCCAGGATGTGGCAGGGTTAGGCTTTGAACCCAGGACCACATACCCCCAAATCCCGCCCATCCTTCTCACTAAAGCCTGTTGTTCATGGGATGGACAGGCTGCTGCCTAGACCATGTGCTTGGAGAGCCCTTGGCCAGGCTATGAGAGAGCCAGGATTCAATTGCAAGTCTGTCTGCCTGTAGAGCCTTGGTTCTGTGCAGGGACATCAGCACCCTTGCTGGGGACAAGAAGTGGTAGCTAAGCCTGCCTGGCAAGAAGGCCTTTGTGGCAATCCTGTCTTTGCTGTCCCTAGGATTTGCCACGTGGTCAGAGCTGAGAGCACTGGGCTGCAGGATCAGAGGCAACCACAGGGTTAGAGTGAGGGGTGACCAAAAGACCACTAATGACTAGGATAAATAGAGCTATAGATAGAAGGATCAGGGGACCCAGGGACAGAGGTGAGTCTAGAATGGGGTCCTTCATTATCTAGTACTCATGAAAAAATGAGAATACTGTGGGTTTTGCTGCCAGACGTAGATAACAATACCAGGTCTGCCTCTACTATCAGATTGTTCAGACGTTGGACAATCATGGGACCACTCTGAGCCTCAGTTTCTTCACCTGCAAAGTGGTGATAACAACAGTGACTCCCCAGCATATTCTGGAGGGGTAATGACAGAATGTATATAAAGAGTGGCCGACACAAAGTAGGTATTTTATAAATAGCAGCTATGATTCCTCACATTCTTAGCTGACAGAAACGCTTCTCTAGAATTCCTTTTTGCCTTTCTACAGTAAAACAGCACCCAACAACTTCGGTGTCTGCTTTTTAAAAGGATATTAAGAGTTGGCGTGTATTCACAGGTTAATTTACCGTAAGGTGTGACGGGCACAGTCATTGTTTCAAACAGAGACATTTTAGTGTAGTAGTTCTTGAAAAAGCACAAAGATGTTTGCCGACCATTCTGATGGTGAGAGGGTACTTGCCTGTTTCTCCTGGCCCTGGATGAATGCCTTGTGCTTGTATGGCAGAGGCAGAAAATGGTGACCTGGGCCGGTCCCCATCTGTGGAAATTCTGGAATTCTTGGGCTTTTCCCATATCCTTCCTATCTTTCCTCATTCCAGCATGTTCAAATCCTAAATCTGTTCCTCAAGGTCCAGAACAAACACTGGCTCCTACAAGAAGTCTTCCCTGATTGTCTCCACCTGTGGGAACGGCCCTTTTCTCTGAACTCTCGCTACAGTCACTTTGTCATCATGGGCAGGAGCAGATGTCTCTTAAGGATGTTTCTTGTTCATTGATGTGTTCCCTATAGTGCCCCTAACATGCTCAGTGAACCCCCAGTAAACGTATGTGGAATGAATGAAAGACAAGATGAAATTAAAAGATGTAACATCTAAAGTTGACAGGGAGATGATCAGCTCTTAAAAAGGAAAAAAATGGCAACAATTTTTAGATAACCCCAGACCCCGTACCATCGTTGCTTCCATGGCTTTAAGGCAACCTTTGCTCCTGTTCAGCATCTGTGACCTAAACAAGCCACTTAAGTTTTTCCAAGTCTCAGTTTCCTAATATGTAAAGTGGAGATGAAAACTGCATACCTCACAGAGATCTTGCAAGGATTCGATGAGATAATGTTTGGAAAATGCCTAGCACATGGTAAGTCCTCAACCAAAG
Source organism: Equus asinus (assembly GCF_041296235.1). Lineage (NCBI taxonomy): Eukaryota > Metazoa > Chordata > Mammalia > Perissodactyla > Equidae > Equus > Equus asinus. The sequence continues at coordinate 33,011,587 of NC_091804.1, read as the reverse complement.
TAAGAAACTGCCTCCTTTTCTCGAATGCATAAACGTTTTCACATCATAGGCTGTTGCAAATCAAGTATCATTGCCTCAATACATTTAAAGAGGAATTTAAAATGATTATATCAAGAGATACTCAAAAATCATTTTATGTAATTCATCAGTCACTTCAAATAAAAATGAAGAAAAAATTGGAAGAGAAGGAAACCATTTAAAGATGATAAGTATCAATTACCAAAAGCTGACAGCAAACATGTTGACAGGTAAAAACCTAAGGCAACACCGTGAAGGCAAGACAAAGAGGGCTGCGGTACTGCTGTATTTCAGGCAAGGGGAAGACCGTGGTGAGAATCCTGATTTCTGGGCCCCACCCCAGATCTGCTCAGTTCCTTTGAAAGTGTGGCCTGGGAAGCTGCATTTTAACACACATCTCAGATTATTATTTTGCGTGCTGACTTTGAGAACAACTTCTCTCCTGACATCACCCTGATATCACTGTCCCTTTCTCAATGTTATACCTTCCCACCTACAGTGTCCTCTTCCTGGCGTGCCTGTCCACCTTCATTCAATATCTTTAAAAATGGAAAATTGTTATTCTCTTGTTTAAATGGCCCTCCCCAATTCCCACAGACCATATCTGTAGTGCTGGGCTCATAGTTTTGTTGTTGCTTTTACCATTCATTCATTCACCCATTGACTCCCTCATTCAGGAACCATTCTCAGGTTATGCTGCCCTTGGTATATTTGCAGGTTTATCTCCTTGTCGACAAGAACCATGTATTACTCACCTTTCATTTCCCAGTGACTGTCTCGGAGCCCAGAACAAATTAGGCATCATAAGATTGTGTGGATGACATGAATAAATACAGACAAGTGGGTGTCTGTGTGAGGCTGATGCTCCCCCATTTTGTTTTCTCTCACATTGACTTTATTATTCCATTCTCTAGAAGTTAGTTTCATCCGTTTTCAATTATTTTGGCATATGGTGATAGTGGGGCTTTCTGATCACCTGTTTTGTAGTTTTATATTGGTTTTAGGTGTAGAAATATTGTACTTGCACGTCACAATTATAAATGCATAAAATTAACAAATGCTGTTGCAACAAGATAAATACAAATGCACTGGGCTAAATCTTGTGTACGGCTAGAGCTGGATAGGAATTGTGACTGAATGGATGCTTTATTGTTTACTCTATTGAATTAGAGTCTAAACATATCGGTCATGAATACCAAACAGAGCAAATCTATAAGTTAGAGGCTCTGTCACCTTAATCAGGGAAAATACAGATGAGCATTTCCCCTCCAAAGGTGGGGAAAGATGTTTATATTTCGCTTTAAGTTTATCCTTTAAGTTTTAATGCCAACCATATTAGGATGGCTTGAGGCTTAGAAAGGTCTGTCTGTGATTCTAAATGCTTCTCTTCTGTAAATGCATCTGAATTTTGTAAAGAAGGTAGAAAAGAGTGCGGGGATTCTCTGCTGACAGAGAGAGAGGACCCACTGAAATGGGGTTGCAGGGAGAAGTTCCTATGGAGAAAGTTGTGATGCGCTACTCAGATCCCCCTTCAAGAATGAAGGACTTACTCCCGCAATTCCTGGAATTGCTGCTGGCAGACACTCTTGGTGAACAGCCCCCTTTGGGGCCACTTGCACTTCAGAGCTGCCTCACCCAAGGTCATTCAAATAGCTGGTCAACACAAGGGTGTGAAAGTCACCTCAGCTTCAGAGCTTTCCATGAGGTTGGCTTAAGCCATCACTGTGACTGCGTCACCATTCAACTTCCCCTTCTGCCCACTCTTTCTCCTTTTCTTTCCTTCCCTTTCCTTCCATAGATGTTGACTCCAGAAACTCCTCTTCATCCCCACCTCTTGCTTGTCAATCTCTGTCTCAGAGTCTAATTTTTAAGAAACACAATCTGTGACACTCCCATTGGCTTTTCTTCAATCTGGCCACTGGAGTCTGGTGGATTTGAGTATGTGGTATGCCCCTCCCCTGAACATGCACACTTTGTTGCCTGTGGACACTTTGTATACCAACTAATTGGGGTCATCACTTTGTTGCCCACTGACGATAAGTAAACTTTTTAAAGTCCTTCCGTGGGTAATCATTCATTCATAGGCATTTGATTCTCACTTGTGTCTGTGCTGGGCACAAGGGCTGCCGGCATCTTCATACGTACCCCTTGCCTGGGGGAGCTCACGGTGTATCACAGAAGATACCGCAGTGAGAGGCTATTGCTGAGCCAGCCTGAGCAGAGAACAAGGGTCAGAAGTGCCTGGCCGTAGCATCCCTTCGCAATGTGTCTCCAGGGCAGGAATGGGTTTAATTCTGAAAGCACTTGACTTCAGCGAGCATCTCCTAGGTGGAAACAACTTTTGCAGCTAGGGCTGTAGCAAAGACAGGATCCTGAGATGCACAAACTGGAAAATGCCTTTCTAAGAGTTTCAGCATAGTACTTTTAATGGAAGGAAGTGCTTTAGTTAAGCTCTGCAATGTTGATGATGATGATAATGTTTACATCTTGTTTGTATATACAGCTTTATCTCCTCCAAAGTGCTTTCCCACCTATTGCCTAGTTGTCTGGTTGGGCTTGGAGGTACTTAGCAAAGTGTAGTTGGATAGATGAGTGTGCCATACAGGAAAGAGCCCTGGGCATTCTGGCTCCACAGTTTTAGTTAAGTCACTTAACTCCATCTCAACTTCAGTTTCTCATCTTTAAAATGGAGGTAATAACACCTACCTCTTAGAAGAACTGTGATGTTTAAATGACATATTCTCTCATTCATAAGCATTTACTGACCTATTCCTTTGTTCTAATCACTGAGCTAGGTGTTAAGTATTTAGAAAGAAATATTCTTCTCTAAAGAAGGTTAAAAGGAAACTTGGACTTGTTAATACTTATAAATAATGTTATCAATATATGAAAGAGGAGTAGTGAAGACATGACAAAGGGAGGAAGTCCCTGAAGCTGCTGTGAGGAAAGGTGCCATGAGCTACAGACCCTAATCTGGTGCCTGGCACAGAGCACATGCAAAATGTTTCACCGAACAAATAACACTCGCCCTCTTTTCTCCTTGGCCTCACTGTCTTGAAATACACACATGCGCGCACACACACACAAACACACATTTTATAACTAGGTATGTGATATGCTAGGAAAAAACTTGAAAAGAAAAAAAAGAGGGAGAAAGGAATGGAGTTTAGAAGGAAAGAGAAGAGGAAGGAGAAAGTTTGAATTCCAGTTTCACTACTTAGCAGTGATGAATTCTAAACACTCTAGAGTGTCAGTTTCCCATCTGTAAAATGGGAATGATAGTGCTCAATTCATGGGATTATCTTAAGAAATTAAATTATATAATGCATATGCCAGGGGAATTGTTTCATTTATGAAATGGTAGAGGGGAATTGGAACATGGCGGTGGTTAAGCACATCAGGCGATCAGGTAACATAGAGGTTGTAAGTTCCAAACATAAGTTGAATGGAAGAACTATTTGTCAAATAGAATGAAATAAGGCAATTGTAGATAGTGGTTCTTAAACTTATAAAATTTCTCCTCTGAGCCATCAGATAGGACACCCCTCCTCCTCGCACCCGTCCCTGCTGATATCAATCAGAGAGATCAGAATCAATTAGTGATTCTCGCCAGAACCACAAGGATAGACAATGTCATTTTCACACAAGAAGGCTCTGTAGACTAGTGGGCAGAAAAAAGGCTGGGGTTGAAAATAAAATGGCTACTATAGTTATTTGTGAATTTAGGGGCTGGGGGACAGGCTTGTCCTTTTTGATAGGGATGTCAAAACCTGCTTTAAAAGAGGCACGGTTCTCAGAATGCGGAAGGGGCCACTCCATTCTGGACCGTTCCTTTAGGAATGTTGCCTCCTCCCTGGGAACAGAACTCAGAGGAGTTGTTGTATGTTTGGGGAGGGCAGCCATGTAGGAAGGGTACCACAAGCCCAACTTGTAAAGAAAGTCTGGAGAACTTATTGCATTGATCTCAAGTAGTGCGTAGACATTTGAAAGTTCCCCAGGTTATTCAATCTGAAACCATGGTTGAGAACCACCCATCGGGGAGAGCTTGAGAATCGACAGTCATGGAATATAGGCATTTGGAAGATTAGCGTGAGAGCTTGGTCTGGCCACTTAATCCAGAACCTCAGCTGAGAATTTGGTCCCATGGGATCATCACATAGACACGGCTTTGGTTATAATGATGGAACCTGAGTTTGGAGGGCAGAGACCACAGAAAATAGCATGCTATTTGCCAGCCCTGTTTCCTTCTTTTAGATATTGAGACACTCCTTATACTGTTCATTAATGTGTAGAGGCCATTTAATGAATGGCAAAAACGCCCCCAGCACGTTTTTAAATAGTCTTTAATTTCTCATAGCAATCACTCCTCACAGTGGTGCTGGTACCACTATGAGGAGTAAAGACCCCTCAGCCATGATCAGTCTCCGGAGAAATACTTGTTCATAAGCATTCTCTTCATCAGTGAAACCCAAGGCGCCCAGTACTTCTTCTCATGCAATCTTGTTTTTATCAGAATAAGGGAACATCAGCTGAGCTTCTTTCTGGAGCAATTTTTCCTTCCAATGGCTTTGAGCCACTGTGTAGAACATTCTAAGAGGGTGGGAATTGTTGAGGATATTATAACCACCCACAATTTTTAAGTGGAAGAATTGAAAGATTAGTGTGGTCAATACCCTGTTTGTACTGGGAGACTTTATTTTTGTAGAGTGAAGATATGGTTTTATTAAGGTTATAAACCAAATGGAGCCTCAAGATTAAAGAAGGCTCGTTTGTTTTGGACAACAGCTTAGAGACAATGCACTTCTTTAGAAATGGAGAAAAGCTAAAATAGTCTATATTTTACTCTATTCTTCCTTCTCCATGTCATTGACGATGTGGACATCTACTGATGAGGAAAAAACTTCTAGTGAAAAAAATCTAAGCTCAGATTTGGTTGATAAGGGATTTCATACTATTGTCTTATCTTTGCTTTATATAGTGAAATTAAAAGAAAATGCAGGATCTGAGGTTTTTCCAGGAGATCCATGGCTGATTCCAAGTGTACGCGTCCACTATATTACCATGCAGATGTTTTCTAGCCATCTAGGCTGGGGCAATTTGCTCAACAAATTATATTTCTGTAACCTCATCTCCCACTCCTTAAGAGTATTAAACAATGCTTTTACCTCAGTTCTGATGGTCCAGGAAAACAATACTCAATACCTAGAGGCAGGATTGTAGTAAAAAGAGCATGGACTGCATTTGAGTTTGAATCCTGGACTCTGCCACTTTCTCACCCTAACTTCTCTGAGCCTCTGTTTCCTCATCTGCATAAAGGAGACCATACTACCAAGTTGCTGTGGAGCTCTACCAGGATTACGTGAGATGATGTACTGGATGTACATGATCTGGTTCTACGTCTGGTGCATAGCAGGTGCTCAGTACATTGTAGTTATTATTATTATTACTGCATTTTATTTTTTATATTATTATGTCTACTTGTGTTTTGCAGTTTATAAAGTACTTTCGTATAGACATCTCATGAAATCTTTGAGTCACTCCAATGAGGAAGTGTCATTTTAAATGTAAAGAAAGGAAGGCTCACCTAATGGACAGGGGCACAGGCTGCATGAAGAAAGAAATCCATGGAACAGAGACTTGCCAATTACTGGTGCTGTGGTCTTATCATGGATTGAGTGGTGGGTGTGACAAGAATTCTGAAGGAAGCTACTTTACACGACATCAGAACTGATAAGAATTACACTGTCTGAGACGAAGTGGAATAAGTCATGAATAAGGTCCAAATTTGGTCCCTCCCTGAAAGTTTATAACTATTGTTTCAAACTATAATGGGGTGGGGGGGGGGCGCCTGTACATCCACTTCATTCCTTTAAATACACTCACTGTATAAATGGGACAAGAATAAAACAGGAACAAGATCATCCATCTTTTTACGATTGCATGAAATTTTATAATCTGCATTAGAAAAATAAGAACAAAGATTAAAGGAAGGCTAGGTGGGCGTTGTTTTTGCTATTCTCTTTAAAAAGGCCTCTTGGGGGGCTGGCCCCGTGGCCGAGTGGTTAAGTTCGTGCACTCCGCTGCAGGCGGCCCAGTGTTTCATTGGTTCGAATCCTGGGCGCGGACATGGCACTGCTCATCAAACCATGCTGAGGCAGCGTCCCACATGCCACAACTAGAAGGACCCACAACAAAGAATATACAACTATGTACTGGGCGGTTTTGGGGAGAAAAAGGAAAAAAATAAAATCTTTAAAAAAAAAAAAGGCCTCTTGGGCTTCATTTTTAATTTTCTAAAGTAAACTTTTGTCTCTTAATATGTTTTCGTTTATAATGTTTTATAAATGCAGTTGTGCCATGGAGAGGATTTTATTCAAATTCAGCTATGCCAGACATAGAGAAATAACTTTCTTTAAATATGTACCCAGATGATTATGATATCTAACATGACAACAGGTGTCAGGTTTCATTTTCCGGTCTCAACTGTCCAGAGGTTTGAAGGCTTTTTTTCCCTCTTTCTTTCTTTAAAAATAAATATAGAGTGGCATTTTAGAGTCAGCTTGTTGATATCTGCAAGAAATCATACTGGGTTTTCATTGGGCTTGTGTTGAATCTGTGGATCAACTTGGAGAGAATTGACATCTTGACAATATTGAGTCTTCTGGCCTAGGGACATGGTATGTCTGTTTATTCGTATGGGTCTACTTTGATTTCTTTCCTCTCCCTCTTGTAGTTTTCAGCATGCAGGTTTTGATGGATTTATATCCAAATGTTTCATGTTTTTGTGCTGTTGTAAATAGTACTTTTTTTAAGAAAAACTCATATTCTAATTGTTCATTGTTAATATATAGAAATGAAACTGGTTTTGGTATATTAAAAAAAGTAAATGTACATGGAAACAAAGACAAGAAAAGAGACATTTCAGGTGGAGAAATAGTAACTTCACACAAAAACAGCTATTGCACGAAAGACGCATTAAGTTAACTAATCAGGCCAGGTGCTTAGTGAAGTGTCCAATGCGTGCTCACAGTGCTAGTTCTCATCTGTTTTCCATCTCATGTTCTGTGTTGCTCTAAAAGCCAGGTTCTGTTTCATGTGTGGAGGTTATGGAGCTAAGAGTTGTGTGATCATTAAGATGTTAAGACTTCGTTGTAGGCTGACCTAGGTTTGGATCTTGCCTCTGCCATGTACTAGCTGTGTGGTCTTGAGCATGTCTCTCACCCTCTCTGGTCTTCAGTTTCCTACACTGTAAAGTGGCGATGATACAAGATAAGTTGGTAATTGACCAGAGCGCAGTGCCTGGCACCTAGCAAATGCCAAATGAGCGTTAGCTATTCTCATTGTTGCTTTTGCTGTTGTTGTTAAGTTACAAGGAGGAAGATGCTAGAGAAAGCTAAAAAACGGTTTTCTAACAATGCTTGTCCAATAGTAGAACTGGTTGAATGTGAGGTAATGAGCCTCCCGCCACAGGAGAATGGACTACCTCCTATCTAGGATGCCAGTGGGGAGTCAGGCTTTCCCAAGAGTTTCCCCTTGTGTCGAGGTATATAATTCCCCACCATGGCATTAAAAGCAAGTGGCAGTGGTTCCAGGGCTCCCCAGTCACCTAAGACACTTGACCCACAGACACAAAGAGCTTGAAGCAGTAGACAGAAATGGTATCCATGAAAAAACAAGTGCAGACCAGACTTATCTTTCCATCAGCTGCAGTTTATGATTGCACATTAAATTCAATTGCTTTCTTTAGGAGGCTAGTGTTGAGATCCGTCATCTCCAGCCCAGTGCCATCCATTCTGGCTTTCCCCAGGAGTGCAGACAGACCAGCCGCCTTCCTAGTGTACACTAATTAATTTATCTCATGCTTGTGATTTTATGGCGCTTAAGTGCTGGAGCATTTCTGTTTATTCTTCTCCCTGCAAAGCATCTCACGTTGCATAAAGACCATGAATCTCCATTGCAAACGCTGTCTGTCTTGGGCTAAGGAACAGCCTGCTGGCTGCCTGTTGTCTTGCTGGCACTGCCTGTAACAGCCAAAGTAACACATCCATTAATTTATCCTTAATGACATTTTGACATTCCAATCAGTTCATCAGATGTTCCTTATGCAAGACTTCTCTCGCACGGCCAGGCCAGGGTGCCAGGCCACTCCTGATGCATAATGCATGAGACCAGTGCGCTGCTCAGTACCCTCTGACAGACACATCTGCTATTTGCAGACCACGTGTTCCTAACAGCCTTGGCACCCGGAGAGCTACACATGGATACCTTCAGAGACTTTTTCTTCTGTGCCTCCAGCTTGCCATGCTTGGCAGAAACTGGTCAGTTCAAGGAGAGATGTCCTGGTTCAGAAACACACACACAACAGTGCTATTTGGGGGAACGTAGGAGTATATCAAACCCTTGCCATGTTCAAAGGATTTAGAGAAGGCTTGATTCTACTAGTTCAAGTGGAAGAAGGACCTATGACAAATATAGCATCTTGAATTTCGTAACTTGCTGCCACTTAAAAGTAATGATCCCAAAGACATTCTGATAACAATAATGGATATCAAAGAAGAAAGGAAAATTATCCTTAATACCTTCAATCTAACACATCAGCAAAGATACACTTTCTCATAATGGTATTCACAATGTAGACACAGTTTTATTTTCTAGTTTATTTTTTTAACTTAATGTAACCCAGTTAGCATTTTTCCATGTTGTTACATAGTTTTCATTTTTAATGGCACTCCATCATTTTAATAGCTACGTAATATTCCATCCAGAGGATGCACCATAATTTACTGAACTGGTCCCCTGTTGTTAGACATTTATGAGGCCGTAACGGATGTTTGCCATTCAAGAAAAGCAGCAGAGTGGACTGAGGGAGGGAGCAGGGTTCTGCAGGCTGGAGAACCAGGGCTCAAATCGCACCTGGTCCCTTTACCTGTTTTATGAATTTAGGATTAACCCTTCTGGGCCTCAGATCCCTCATCTATAAAACAAAAGAAATTGTCACCAACTTGTAGTGTTGCTATGAGGATTACAGATGTTTTCCGGGTACCAAGCACATGGTGGTACCTACTAAGTGTTAAACTATTACATTCATGTATATATATACCAGCAGTTCTCAACCAGGGCCAGTTCTGCCCCCTGCTCCTACCCAGGGACACCGGGCAATGTCTAGAGACGTTTTTGATTGTCACACTTGGGAGTGGGGGGAGCTACTGGCATCTGGAGGTAGAGGCCAAGGATGCTGCTAAACATCCCACAAAACACAAGACAGCCCCACTCGATGAAGAATTATCCCACCCAAAATGTCAATAGTGCCAAGGTTGAGAACCTCTGGCGTATATGAAGCTGCGTTTTCCAGTGTTATCTACATAATATATGCATATTTCCTTTTTTATTATTTCATTAGGATAAAGTACCAGGAATATGGGAATTTTAGATTAAAGGGTATATGTTATTCCCATTGGAAGTTTTAGGAGTGGGGTTGGGTCAGCGGTGGGAATAAGGTTGGAAGTGGTTGGTGGAGAAAAGACAGCAGAATAGTGGTATGTGTTTCCCAATGGGATGGGAGATGACATTCCATACACTAGTAGTTCTCAAAGTATAGTCCTGGAATCACCTAGAAACTTGGAAATACACATTTCCAGGCCCTAGCTTAGACTCACCAAATCAGAAACTCTGAGGGTGGAGCCCCACAATCCCTGTTTTAATACGTTCTCTGGGTGCACCCTCCAGTCTGAGCATCACTGCAGAATAGCAAGTAGGACCTGCTCATGCACAGACACTTTGTGCAGAAGTAGACGGAAGGAGTCAAGTCTAAGTAATAGGGATGGTTAAATGTGGGCCAGAGCAACAAAAAAGGAATTGAAAGTTTCATTCATTCATTCATTTAGTCAGTAAATAGTTTTAAAGCTTTAACAACATTGTAGCAAGTGCTGAATAAGTTCTGGAGGAAATACGAACGTGAACTAGTGTATATTATGTAAGTTGTTATAATGAAAAGTGATGAGAGCAGGCAGACAGAGGACTAGGATACAAAACAGAAGTAAGCAATGTCCTGTAAGGGGGCATGAGAAAAGTCCGAGGGGCAAAGGTTGCAGGAGGCAGAGCTCAGCTCAGCCTCAGCTCAGAAGAGGACATCTCATAGAGGAAGCCACACCCCTGGAACAGGCCACCTGGTAGGGACCTCTCCGCACACCTGCAGAGGTGATGAGTCCCTGTCGCTGGAGTTGGGCAGTCAGGGGCTGGATATCTACTTGCTGGGGGTGTTGCAAGGGGTCTCCCAGCTAGGGTGGGAAAATGACTTGGAGGACCCCAGTGGCCTTTCCAGCCCAGAGAATCCAAGATTCTATAATCTGTAATGACCTTGAAACTGGGGGTCAAAGTGCGACTAGAGAAGAGTATCTGCCCAAGTTTCTGGCTTGGTTTGTGACCACATTAGCAAAGTATAGATAAAGAAGGGGGGTGCGAGGAGAAAAAGAAGCTGCCTCGGTTCCCTGGAGTGCTCATCTCAGGGAGCAGATCAAACACAAAATTCAAATTAAAGAAAAGAACTAGCATTTGCTGAGTGTCTATTATATGCCAAAACCCATGCTAGGGAATTAACATTTATTATTTCTAATCATCACGGTAACTGTGAACTGGAGCTTAGCAAATACCATTCTACAGATGAGGAGCTGAGTTTCATAGACTCTAGAGACGGATACTAGGTATTGATGACACAACCGGTTAGAACCAGGAGACTCTGGGGCCAAAGTCCATGGTGTTCCACAGCACCAAGAACAGACGGCTGTTCGCCTAGTCCAGGGTTCAGGGGTCAGTGGCCTGAGAGCATTCAGGACAGTTCCCACTGTCTGAACCACAGATTCTGTCCTTACTTTGCTCTGAGGCATTTGTTCCCTTCTCATTGCCTATTATTTAACAAACACTAATATAGAACTTATTTGGTAAGTGATAGATCCTGTTCTAAGTACTTTACTATTTACAAGTCAATATCTACTGCAAATGGTTGTTGTGAGAATTCACTCTACAGCCATGTACCACATTATTTCAGTCAATGATGGGCAGCATATATGATGGTTGTCCCAAAAGATTAGTACCGTATAGCCTAGGTGTGTGTTAGGCTATACCATCTAGGTTTATATGAATACACTCTATGATGTTCACACAATGATGAAATCACCTAACGATGCCTTTCGCAGAAAGTATTCCTGTCATTAAATGATATGTGACTGCAATATCCCTATTTGGCAGGTGAGGAAACTGAGTTATAAAGAGACTAAGTAATTGTCTAAGGCCACACAGCTAGTAAATGATGGAGCGGGATTTGAGCCAGGCAGTCTGGCTCCAGAGCCCATGCTGTTCCCAGTAGGCTCTGCTTCAGGGTCCAGGGCGTGATGTGACCATGTGCCCAGTGGGAGGAGGGCCTTGCATCTGTCTTAGGTCTTCTGCTGCACTATTTCCCCTTCCAGCTCCAGAGAACCATCAGACTGAGTTGGACTCTGTCCTTAGTGGAAGAGTGTGGTATGTAGGAGAGCCCATCCAGGCAGGGAGGAAAGAGAGGCAGCCACAGGCAGAAGATAGAAGCAGAGGCAAAACAGTGGAGGCACACACATGGAGAGCAAGACAGCAGAGAGAGGGAGGTGAGAGAGGTGATGGCCGAGGTCCCTTGGCCTTTCAAATTATGAGGAGATCTGCTGCTTGCTTCTATAACTTTGCCATTCTGGTGGAAGCACTGAGAAGCCACAAGCTAGAGTGATGGGAGTAGGAGAGGAAGGACCCACCAGTCATGTTCCACAATTGGTACCCAACAGAGGTAATGAGCAGACAGGATGTGCATTGCTTGAAGGATGTGAATGGGTATGAATGTGAGCATTCTGGCTTCATGTGTCTATGCGTGAGTGCGTTTGCCTGGAGAGGAAGGGAGCCAGCTGAGAAAGCTTTGGGACAAAGGTAGATGTGTGTGGGTCCTTGGCTGAGCATGACATAACAAGGAATCTTAGAAAATATTCAGAAGTCTGAGTGCCTGAGTTTGAATGCCAGCCCCATCGCTTAAAGCCTGGGTGTCTTTTGGTGAATTACGTCAACTCTCTCTGCCTCACTCTATCTGTAAAACCGTGATAGTAATACCACCAAACTCACGGAGTTATTACAAGAACTAAAGAAGTTAATAAACTGTGTTTGTAAAAGCTTGAATGGTGCCTGGCATGGAATAAGTGCTACATAAATGTTTATTAAATAGATGAAGTAAATTTAGGATTTGTGGTTTCATGGTTATTGTAGTCACTTCCTAGGGCTGCCATAATAAAGTACCACAAACTGGAAGCCAAATTTGTTCTCTCACAGTTCTGGAGAGTAGAAGTCTAAAATCAAGGTGTCAGCGGGGTCCTGCTCCCTCCGTGACTGGGTAGAATCCTTCCCTGCCTCTTCCTAGCTTCTGCTGGTGGCTGTCAATCCTTGGTGTTCCTTAGCTTCCAGCGGCTTCACTCCAGTCTCTGCTTCTGTCATCACATGGCGTTCTCCTTGTGTGTCTCTATCCAAATTTCCCTCCTCTTATAAGGACACCGGTCATATTGGATTAGGACTCACCCTAATGACCTCATCTTAACTTGGTTACATCTGTGAAGATCCTATTTCCAAATAGGGTTCCATTCCCAGGTGCCAGAAGTTAGAACTTCAATGTGTCTTTTAGCGGGGGGCATCATTCAATCAACAGCAGTCATTTAAGAGGTATCAGTTCTTGCCGTGGTTCTTAGATGCCAATTCCTCCCTATAGTGAAATCAATACCCAGAGAGGGGAAAGGGCACGGCCCTGGTACCTTAGTGAGATACTTAGAGATCGGGGGCAGGCACTCAGGTCTTCTATTGCCTGGCCCTCCATTCACTGACAAAACATGATAGGGACTCTTCACTAATTCAGACCAGCTAGAGAGTGGATTCACAGCATCAGGGCTCTCAGACTATAGCATGCCTTAGAACTGCCTGGAAGGCTTATTAATCACCCAGAGTTTCTGATTCACTAGGTCAGGGGTGCGGCCAGAGAAATTGCATTCTAATACATTCCCAAGGGAAGCCGATGCTGCTGGTCCAGACACTACACGTGGAGAACCGCTGTTCTACGTCAGTGGTGCTCAAGCTTGGTGGCGCTTTATAATCACCTGGAGAGCTTCTGAAAACCCAGATGCCCAGGCTGCACCCCAGACCAATTAAATTAGAATCTCATCAGTAATTTTTAAAGCTCCCCAAGTGATTTTTGCAGCCAAGGTTGAGAAGCATGGCTCTAGAATACATCAAAGAATGTTTTTAAAGAAAAGTCATTCTTTGGGGCATCTGGTATAGAGAATTCATGTTTAATAAGTAATGAGACCATTTAAATTAACGTGCCTGTTTCCTGTATTTAAAAAATTACTAAAGAGCATTTATTGAGTGCTTTCTGTGTACCTCGCACTGGGAAAAATCCTTCGCTAGACACACCATTTAATCTTCACAACCACCTTCCAAGGGAGTACTAATGTTACCTGTGTTCTACAGACAGGAGGAAACTGACAGGCAGAGGGATGAGTAACTTGCAAGAGCTCACATAGCTAGTCTGCGATGGAGCCAGGTTTTGATGCCAGGCTGTCTGGCACCAAAGTCAGTGTGTTAACTGTTCTGCCTTCCTTCCTCCTGACATAAGAGAAAGCGCCGTGTTCTCCTTTAAATCCTGCACATATATCTATATCCTCATTTACGCTCTCAACTCTGATGTGGGGTAGCCCAGCCTCTGCCTCAATTACAGTAATTCTGAGTTAGTGGGGTTTGGATTAACGAAATTCTGCAGCATTCATAAGGGACTAGAATCATGTATACCATGGACGGAATTTGCACTTCTAAGTTCATCCTGAAGTGACGTAAAGGACTGTCTTGTGCTGGGTTCAGGTCCTGTGGCTTCCACCAATGTGCTGTGTGCCTCGCTACGCCCCTTCTCTGTCCAGGCCTCAGTGTCTTCCATAAATGGCACAGTTCCATTACAGTCTGATGACTGACTTTAATTAGAGATCCCACCATGTCAGCACAGGAGCATCCTGGCTTCAAAGAATACAATGCCAGTTTTTAATAGGAGCAGAGTCTCAGCTGTGTGTTTTCTTTGTCCACCTCCTGTAAGCTGAGCTATCTCTCTAGATCCAGGGTTGCAACCTTTGTGGTTTCCCAGGAAAGTCTGTCCAGAGATGTCAGTGGAGGTTGGGCCAGGGGAAGAGCCATGTGGAGAAAGGGAAGAGTGCCTGATCAGTGTCTCCCCAGGAGACACGGCCTTCGTGTCCAGGGAAAATCCTAGATGGAACCCTCAAGATGCTCCCCAAGTTGGCTGGGGCCTCCTGTTTCTAGTGCAGAACAGAATCAAGGGTTTTGCAGAATGCAGATGCTGGAATTTCCTACCAGCTCTTTTCCAGGTTGGTTCTCAGTCTCTATTTGAACTCCTCCAGTGATAGGGAGCTCATTACCTACAAAAGGCTAAACAGGGAAGGGGTTATATCTGACTTTTTACATCATGATCTGTTTCTAACAGCCACTCATTCAAAGTAGTGCTCATTATGTATTTTTCCAACAAATTAGTGAGCAAAGAGGAAGAAACTACTAACTCTGGGGAGGAGATGAAGACTTCTAAGAGTAGAGGACATTTGAATTGGGCCTTAAAAGGTAAAAAGAAGGCTGCCAAAGAAGAAAAAATGGGAAGGGCCGTTCAAGCTATAGGCACTTCTAAAAGAGACCCAAGGGTTCTACTTAGCTGGAAATTTCTTCTTTGTGTCCAGCCAACCTGGTTCTAATTTTGCCTGCTGAGGCCACACAGAGCTAGACATCAGATAGTGTGAAGAGACTATTCCTGAGTATTCCCTCTCCGTGAGAAATATCCCTGGTTGTTTCAGACACTCTGCCTCTCATAGCATGATTTCAGAACCCTTCACAGCCCCGCATTCCTCTCCCCTGAGCCATTCCACCTGCCGCTATCCCTTATAAAGAGTGGTACTCAGAATAAGTCATAGGACTCACAGTCCATCATGGCCACATCCCCTGCCACCTTCTCTCGCTCAGCTAACAAGCAAAGGTCAGCAAGACCTCAGAGTGATCTGTTAGAAGAAAGAATGCCAAGAGCCGCAGCCACACCACATCAGCCCCACCTGTCAGAAGCAGTAAACTTCGGATTGCTCTGTCTTATAACATTCTTCAGCTCTATAAAGGTCCCTGCAGAAGAACAGACAGGCTCTCTTTTTACCAGCTTTTGGTACCCCCTGCTGGCGAAATTGTGTGACCCAATTGACAAGAATCTCAGAACAACTAGAGAAAAAACTCCAGGTTTGGGAAGTCACAAGTATTTGAGTCTTGAAGGATCTAAGGATTCCAGGAGTTATGCACCCTTCCGTGTATCTTGTGACTATTTTATGAGTTTTTTTAAACATTCTATAGCTAGGCTATTCTGTAGGCTCTGAGAGAAAAAAAATCTCTGACTTCTGTGAACATTCCATTAATTCTGCAAACGTCCCAAGAGTTCTGTGACAACCACAGGAAGGAAACGCTAAGTTCTTCGCCAAAAATATTCATAAGTAGAAATATTCCAGATCACAAGCTAATTTCATGCAGGTTTTTCTTCCTCTTTCCTTGCCTGTATCTTTTTTTAAAGTGGTTATAATTTGCGGTCAGGGTAGGATAACAATCTTTTCTACGCTTCAAATTGGAGACTTTTAAGTATGAAATTATATAACGAATTTATTGAACACCAGCTATGTGCCAGACACTCAACAAGAAATTGGAGTAGGTGCAAGAAGTCGAAAGCCCTTCACGCAAGAGGTTCTTGCCTTAGTGGGAAGGAGAGTTGAAATGCTGCCATTGGACTAGTCAAGTGCTTAGCTCACAAGGCAATGAGGCCTTCCTTGATCTCCTGACAGGGTTCAAACCAGCTATTTACTTGCTCATAGCTCCACGTATTTCCCCTTCTTGGCTTCCATCACCTCTGTGATTTTATATTTGTTTCTGTATTTATCTGTTTAGTGCCTGTCTTTGCCATCAGTCTCTGTGTTCCATGAAGATCAAGGTCATGTCTGGCTTTTGACACTATGACCTTCTTACATCTATCAAAGACTGGTACATGTAGGTGCTCAATAAATATTTGTTCAATGGACGAATCAACCAAGAAGAGAAAACCACAAATCTGTTTAGAGGAGCAAGAGGAAACCTCAAAGGAGATGTGACATTTGAATGCCTCTGAGCCATGAAGGATGAAGAGGAGGTGGCCAGTGGAGGAGAATGGGGACACATTAAGGGATGTAGAGTATTGAGGAATGATCGGGGAGGGAGAAGAGGTAGTTGTTATTTCCTAAAAGGAAATGTGTGTGGAAGATAAGGCTGAGTTGAAGCCTGGAGCTGTAGTCTAAGGGTCTTATATGCCCTACTCACAAGTTTGAGTTTTTCCTTCTCTTAAGGAAAGGGGTGGGATATCAATTAAACTCTATGGCTATCAGAATGAATATGATTTTGTCTGTATTACTGAGAAGGTTTTTTAATACTTAAATTTTAAATTCTGATAGAATAAAGATAGATCCCAGAACTGTGATTTTGTGTTTTATTTCCTTCCACATCTTCTCCATTTCCACTTTGTAACTGCGTTTACCTGTTCCTGAAACACCTGTCTATTCACTTTGAAATTATTATACAGCGTCATCATCACCATGAATACATAGTGTCAACTGAGGGCTCAATACTGTAGATTTCATACACCTGCGTTTTTACAACTCAATTAGTTGTCCGATTTTTAAATATCTCTACGTTTTGGAGAGGCTCAGTTTTTCATTGTTTTTCATCTGGGTGTTCAGAGCTACCTAGACATTTCTGTAAAATGCCAATTTTCGTGGATGCAGCGAGGCCTTATTTTTATTATATTCCTTTGGAAACCAATGATTTGTGCCTAAGACAACTCTCTCCATATTATTTCACCCTAAATGGAATGAGATTGGTTGGGAGTTCTGCCTCCAAGGAACTATCAAAGCCTCCAATACATACTCATTTATAGTTTTAAAGTTAACTCTCTTATCGGATTTCCTTTTTATTTCCTGCTGGGGCAATGTGAGCCAAGCTCTGATAGAGGCAAAGGATCTGCTATATATCTTTTCCAATTTATGATTAAGAAGGTCACATATACATTTTTAAACACGCTCCTTTTTGATAATAAATGAAGAATAAAACTTCAAAATGTCATCAGTCGCAGAATTACTCATTTTTCTTCCGTTAGTGTCCCCCTACCCTCTCTCTGATTATCTGCCAATGCTAAGAAAAGACACAAGTGATCTCATGCTTTATTTCTTGTTTTTCTCTCTGCCTGGAATAGTTTCACTAGTGGAACAGAATGCCTGTGGCCAAAGCATTCTAACGAAAGATGCATTCCTAGTACTGAGTGCCCTTCTTTCCACAGGCCAATGAACATTTTTAAAAAGAAGAAAAATTCTGTTTTAGGCTGCATTTATCTTCAAATTGTGGCCAAAATGAGGGAGGTAAAAGCTCTTCTCCTCTTGGTGGAGATTTCCTGGATCTAGATTCACTCCCCATGCTCCCGCGCTCTGCTGTCTGCTTGCAGAGCTAGATCTGTCTGGACTCCATGCCTCTGGCTTCCAGTTGGGTTCAGCTAATGAGAGCCACTATAGGAGGTCAGAGGGAGGGGGGAGAATGTAGTCAGAGCTTTATGCCTCTGGTTCCCTCCCTGTGAGGTCATCCAGGACTGGCTGAGTCTCTCAAGAGAAAGACACTGCTTCTGTGCAAGTGACCTCCTCTTCATGACTCTCTCCTTTTAGGTTCTGCTGACTGCTTCCTCTACTTGTCCCTCTGGACACAAGGCTGGTAAACAGTCCTCCTGTCACTATAGTATACCTTGGATTCGCTACACCCTTCTCACCTTTGTCAACAGTCCTTTTACACATAAACACAAATGATCCTCATGTACATGTGCCATCTGTCATTATTCTGTGCAGTCCACACCTGCATCAAGGGACTCCTGTGGAGGAAGATACTCTCATACTATCAAACTAGAATTGATCCTAGATGAACTCCTCTAAAATACTTCTAAGTCTAGGTTTATCCTTTCATTTAATACCGACCGAGAGCTCATTACCTCTTGAAACTGCCTATTTCATGATCAAGTGGAATCACGGATGGCACTGAATTTTACCTCTCTGAGACATCTGTTCTTTCCGTATTGGTATAGGAGTGACCAAGATTGAATTTGTTGCCACAGCCTGTGAAAAATGGAGCAAGAGACCTGGAAGAATTTACCCTCAAGATATTTAATGTGCAACCAATAGCCTTTCCTATCATAACATAATATAATATAGGAACATAGTAACTATACTTAGATGCATAAATATTGGGCAAACTCAGTGGGACCATGTTGGTTTTTTAGAAATATTTGAAGAACTGTCATATGCAAGAGGAGTTAGTCATATTTTTATATCTCTGATAATAGATCTAAGACCAATTAGTTAAAATTTAAGGGAGGTAGATTTCAAATCCATATGAAGATCTGTTTAATCCTTCATCTCCCTGGTGAGGTGTCAAAGTCTCGATCACTTGTTATAATCCAGGGATTTCACAGTGGGGCTGTTGGAGGGGGATTCAGACCTCAGAATGTCGTGGGACCAGTGGTGATTATGTAAAAACAAGAATAGCAGCCACCATGTGTTGGATGTTCACTATGTGCCAGGCACTGTGCTCTGAGTGTTTCACACATTACCTCATTTAATCCTCACAACCCTATGAGGTTAAGCCTACTGTTTGCCACAGTATACAGAGGAAGAGTTCAGAACTTAAAGGCATTGAGAAACTTGCCCTGGGTCATGCAGCCTGCAGGTTGTGGAGGGTAGGATATGAACCCAGGTCTGCCTGACATCACAACTGACAGTTGTAACCTCCAATGGACAGTGTCAAAACGACCTGGGGAACTTCGTGCTTATACAAAGGTCCAGGCCCTGTCTTACCTCCATGAGCTTAGGCATCTATGTGTTTTCCTCAGCTCTTCAAATGATTCTAATTTACGCCAGAATTTGAGAACCCCTGCTCTAAACTAGTATTATGGTAAATACCCTTCTGGTTTTGAGGGTCTGTTATTCCTATAGGAATAACTATGCATCAAGTTCAGCTTTAACTTTTCTCATTTTGAGCTACAAGAATAACTAACTTCCACCCTCACCCACCGCCAACCATCAGGCCCTACTTCAATCTACCATTGTTTGGTGCGTTATTTCATGAGCTCAGTCCCTGAGAGAGGCTTGGCTCCATTTTGAATTTCACTTAGAGCCATGGGAATGGAAAGATCAATCTGGCTTCTCCCTCCCTTTGAAAGGAGAGTACGGGAAGCGTCATGCCAGTCTCATTGATTTCCCAGGTTAAGCTCGAGTAAAGAACATACCCATTGTTGGGAATGAGGCAGGATGAGCCTCATGTTTCTGAGTAAATGGAAGCCACTGGAGGTTTCGGGGGGATTTACGTTTATTCCACCTTGACATTGGAGGAAGCATCTTGACTTTATTCCTGGAGGATGAACCAAGTTTGAGGGTTGAAGATGATGGGTGGGGAAGGAGAGCAATCTGATCTTCCCAATGCTTTAATGCAACTGGCACCATCTGACTGTGATTTTTCCCCTTGCACATGTCCCAAAGGAAGCTGGCCAAGAAGCAGAAGGAGACACAGAGTGGAGCCCAGAGGGAGATGGGGCCTGTGGCCTCTGCCGACAAACCTACCACCAAGCTCAATGCCAGCCGCAACGATGAAGGCTTCTCTAGCTCTCAGGACGTTAACGGATTCAGTAAGTTGAGCCAACTAAGGGGAAGGGGACATCCGTGGTCCAGCTTGACCCTGGTACCTCTGTTGTGGACCCCTCGTGGTGGTCAGGTGCTGTAGGGCGTGGAGTCTAGATGCTTCCCTGGGGTGCTCCAGGGATCAAGGTTCTCCCTGGAAAATTTAACAATTTGGAGTAGAATTTAAGAATCTACCCCAAAGTAGATAGAAATGGAGGCAAGCCATCTTAAATGCAATAGACAGAAATAAAGATAGGTCAAAACTACTAATAGTCAAAAAGGAGGAGGACACGGTTATGCCCTTAAGGAGAAAAACATGCCATATTGAATGTCTTACAGTTTTCAAAACAGTGTTTCACAGAAACCATGTAAGGTGGGTGAGTCATGGATTATTGCTGTCTCCATTTTGAGTACTTAGGAAACTGAGTATCTGAGAGGTGACTTCTCCAGAGAACCATGGCTGATGAGTAACATTTCCAGACCTACAGGCTGTGCCTCCCAAGCCTTGGCCAGTTCCAAGCTACAGCCAATGTTCCAAGTAGTGTTTAGTCAAGAGCGCCTGTGTCCTTATGCAGAGTTAATACAGGATGCCAAGCCTATAGAAGTGGCTAAGATTTCGGGGTTAACCCTTGTCCAAAGGAGAACCTCAAGATGGGTAATCTAAAGCTAGCTTTGTGATCAGACTCAAGAGAGCTGACTTTTGTTCTTATCTTTCTGTTAGTCAGTTCTTTCCTGGATTTAATAGAAATGCTAGATTCCCCAGCCTCTGCTCCAAATTGGGGAGTGCAGGAAATCTAAAGTAATATGAGCATCAACGAATGTCCTCCCCACACTGTATCAATGGCAAATGAAAGAAATCATATTTTGTGAAAATCACTTAGATGTGATTGATCAATTTGGGATGATGAGAATCTATGAGAGAATGAAGAAAGGAAGGAAACAAATATTTATTGACCTCCTTCATCCTTACTTCCTGTGACTGTTCCCAATTTATAGGTAAGGTATCCAAGGATCAATGTATTGGGCCGACCTTCCCAGAGAGACATAGCCAGCTCCTGATGGCTCCGGGATCTGAGGATAACTCAGACCCGTGATTCCTAACCTGAAATGCAGCACAGAACCCATCTAAGGAAGTTTTCAAAATACATATATCTGGGGCTGGCACTTTACTCACTCAATCAAAATCTCCTGGAGGATGAAGGGTAGGATGGGGACTCAGGGAGGTGGCTTTTGCAAAAGCCACTCAGGAGGTTCTTATAGGCACCCTGGTTAAGAACGCTGGACTTTGAGGGAGGCAGTAGCTGTTTTCAAATATTGGCGTGCTGTCTTGGGAAAGAGAGATTAGTTTTAAATCTATAAAAAGATTGAAAAAAATAGCAAAATGAAAATTCATATACCCTTTACCTAGATTTGCCAATTGTTCACATTTTGCAACATTTGCACTTTGTCTCTCTCTCTCTTTCTCTCTTTCTCTATATATAATTTCTGAACCACTTAGAAGTAAGTTGCAGACATCATGACATTCCACCTCCAGAGAATTCAGCATGTGTTTCCTAAGAAGTAGGACAGCTCTTCAACATAACCACAATAAAATTATCTTACCCAAGAAATGTAACCTTGTTTAAATAACTAATACACCAGTGCGTATTTGGATTTCCTCAATGGCCCTATTATTTTTTTGATCCAGGATCCAATCAAGGTACTCACGTTGTATTTGGCCATCATATCTCTTCACCACCTTTCATCTAGAACAGCCCGCCTACCTTTATTTTTTCTTTCAGGATGCTGACATCTTTTAAAAGCCTAATCCGGTTGTCCCTTAGATTGTTCCACGATCCAGATCCATCTGATTTTTTTCCATCATGATAACATTCAGGTTAAACATTTTGGCAAAAATACCACATAGGTCATATTGTGTACCTCCCTTTGCATCATATCCATAGGCACACATTATCACTTTGCCCATTATTGATGTTGCTAAGTTTGAAGACTTCTTAAGGTTGAGTAATAGCTTTTAAAGACAAAGTCTAATGGCACATACTGATTAGTTCATGAGCAGATATTTAACTTCCATTTGTCTCATACAGCAGAGCAAGTTTGCAGTCTACCTAACCATAAACCAGTCCTTCTTCCATTCTCAACCCAGACACATTTCTGGGATCTATACATTCCCTAGGTACTGGGAAAAGGGGATATCGACATAGGCCAGGAGAAGCAGAAAGGTGTTGGCAAGGAAATGGACTTGGCTTGTCCTTAAAGAAAGGCTCATCTTGAGCTGCCTAAGCCTCTGGCTGTATTAACGTGTCACTGACTCTCCTGCTTTTAGCCCAGGGGAAAGGATGTTCATTAGCAAGTCTAGCTGATGGAACATACTGGCCAAGTGGTACCCATTCACCCAAAACCTTTGCTGTAAGGCCAGCCTTGTGCACACACTTTTTTCCATTTATCAATATGTCCTGGGAGGACTCTGAATGCCAAAAAAATTAGGGTCGAAGATGCATGATAATCATCTGAAATTGTAAATATTTGATCTTAAGCTTTCTGATCTCAAGTGAAAACCTGGGTAACACTGATTTCTTGGATTTCAGGGGGAACCATCACCACTGTTTTCCCCATGGGCTGAAACTTAGATTCTTAAGAGGAAAGTATCCAAGACTGAGGTAGATTAGCCAGCCAGAAAGGAAGAGGAAGCATATCCAATAGAATCTAATTAGATGTTTTAAAGTCCAGAGACAGTCTTTCCAAATAATTGATGTATTATATATATATACACACATATATACAGACATATATATATATATATATAGGCACTCACATTTTAATGATATTGCTTTTAAAAAGACAGAAAAATTCTATTGACATTATACATACTTATTAAGAAATTTTGCATTTGTTTCAATCAATGAGTGCTTTAGGACTCAATGCATCTGATGTCCTCAGGCTACAGCCACAAACATGCTCTCGGGATTCTTTTGAATGCCCTGGAATGCATCAGGTACCTTTTAAAATGCCCTGTGGAAGCACTGGGATGAGATTCGAAGGGAGAAAAATGTAAGTAATGCTTACACTGGAGATGTAGAAATTGCTTCTGAAATCGCCCTGATGTATGTAAAATTGAATCTATTTTCGTGGCATTAGGAAAGTGACTGTCTGGCTTCTGCATCGGTGTCTTTAGGAGACCCTGAGGTTATTTGCAAATGTTGAGGAAGTATTGAGAGAGGCAGGGCACGAGAATGGTTGTCACATAGGGAAAGATTACAGAAGAACGTGCCCTGAGCAATTATTTCATTATTGAACAAGTGGGCTCTTGCCTGATTCACACTCTATGCATCCCTGTGTAGGTTTGTTTTCTGGGGTTTTCTATTCCAGGTGACTGCTAAATTTGCAACATCCATTCAATCAAGGCTCGCAAATTTGTGTAGGAACAATGGCCTCGGGCCACAGGGTTGTTGGGGCTCTGTCAGGTATGGACTGTTGCTTTGGAGTGCTTTGGTATTCTTGAAAAAGGAGAGCATGTCACATTTCAGGGACAAACAATGTACATTGTTTTCAGTTTAAAGAAATTCTTACTTTTATTAAGTAATCCGATTTTGATCTTATCGCTCTGTGTACCTGATTGTTATATTTTTCTGAGATCTTTCATTCACTGGGATCATTTTTGGGGTCTTTCTTCTGACACTTTTTTTGTATCCATGCTTAAACCTTCTTCTTTATATCTTTTATTCATAGTGTCCTCTTCTCTTTGTTCATTTTCAGTCCCAATCAAAATGCTTCAAAGCAAATCCATGTTGAATTCCTATGATATGGGGCTGGGTTGTCTGCCCTTCGCATAATGGTGTTTGACAGACTCACTGGCCCACTGGGCACCATTAGTTAACTCTGTCTTTGCCATTATGCTTCTGTTCTGTTGAATGATTCCATGTTGGTGGGTGAAGGCAATCCATCTCTAAGGATCGTCAGACACTGGGCCTTCAAGCTCTTTGCTAAGTAAGGAAGCAGGCATGATTGAGGCCTTGGAGGTGAGATTCAATGGCCATTTTCTCAGTACTTAGTACATGCCTGTCCCTGTGCTATGAGTCCTGGGTGCAGATTGGGAAGGGGAGTAATTACAACATGAATATAATGGGGCAGTGTCTCACAGATAATGAATGTTTCTACTTGTATGTTTTTCATAGTTTACGAAAGCTTTTTGCAAAACACTAGAGCCACAGAGCCTTGTTCCCGCACCATAAGCAGGTTTATTATTACTGCCATTCTACAGATGAGGAAACTGAGGTTCAGAGAGACTCCATGCCTCAAATCGCACAGTCATTGCCAAGTCATAATAAGGATCCATTTCTCCTGACATCAGTTACGTTCTGTCCACCTAGTTATGCAAAGAATTTGGGAATGTATCCAATAAAAGTACCTACAATAAGACAACTGTAAGAGAAGTAAATAATCAGGATCAGGAAAACAGAAATGGAGACAAGAAGGCCAACACTAGGTTATATTAAAATATAATTATATTATATTAAAATGTAATATAACTTGCAGGCTAGTAACTTTCATATTCCAATTTGGCTCTGAGCTCTCTAGTAGCAAAAGCCCAAACAAGAAGATAACTTTTCTTGGCGCCCACTCTGTGCTAGATATTATGCTTCCCATTTTGTAAATGAGGAAACTTCATTTCAGAGAACTGAAGTAATTAAGCCCACAGTCTCACACACAGATAGTAGAGATGCGATTGGAAACCGAAGAGCGTTCTCTGACTCCAGAACCCACGTTCCTACTCCTGTACCATGAATGGTAGCCCACCACACACCGGTATTCCTGAGTGAGGCCACTGATGGCTGGGAGAGAGGGAGAGCTCCACTCCTCTCCCAATGGCCAGCCAGCTTTTCTACCATGTGGGCAGAAGCTGCTTCCAGAGCTGTGTCCTGCATAGAGGTCTGGGGCTGGGCACTGGCATGGAGTCAACCAGATTCCCATGAGGTGCCAGGTTTGTGATAAGCATGTCCAAATATGGCATCTTAGTCCATCTTCACAGTAACCCTATACAGTCAGTGTGTTTATTTTCAAATCCATTTTACAGTTGAGGAAACAGGTGCTCTGAGATGTTAAAAGATCTTCTTCAAGTAATATGATGAATAGATAGTGAGATCTGGACCCCAAACAAGATGTTCTACTTTTAAAACCAAGCATCGTTGTCTTTCCTCTAACCTTTAGCTCTCTGTTCACCAGAAAGCTAGGTGAAGGAGAGAAAGGAGATCAAGGCATATAGCCTCGCTGGCTGGGGAGAGAGTGCCTTCTCTTGGTTCCTCTTTCCACTTCAGAGCCTGATGCTCCTGCTGCAGGAAGGCACCTGCTCAGTGGATGCTCTCACAGGCAGGATCTGTGGGAATCGTCCCACAAGGAATCTCCTAGGAAGTGGAACTGTAGACCAGATGGTCCCGTCCTCAGGCATTCTGAGCTGCACCAAGCCCTGGATAGATAGAGAGAGAGAGGAGCAAGGAGTGGCCCCTGTCTGCAGAAAGCTTGCAGCCTGCAGCCTGCAGCCTGGCAGGGCAAACAGACGGTCCAATAACAAGTATCTTTGCAGAACCCAACCAGGGCTGCAGTGGCAGCCTGCAAAAAGAGTCACAGGATCCTTTTCTCCCCTTTGTACCTCCAATGTGACCAAAAATATACCTGCTAGGCAGCATACAGCAGCCTCAGGAAATATTTGCTGCTGATGAAGAGGATGGGTCCTGAGACTTGATGCTCTCCCTGTCCTTCAGCCCACAGATCTCATAAAAGGGTTTCCTTGCTGGCAGCTTCAGGGAATATTCAAGCTTAATACCCCATGGGATAGTTGAGCAGAGATGGAGTAGGCAGAGGGAAGCACAAGGCAAAATTTTAGCCTGATTATTTTAGGAACATGTTATGTAACTAAAGCAATTCAAATGGGGAATACAGATCATGACTTTAAAGATGTAAGCGGGTTGGCTGGAGTTGCAGGAAACTCCTTAGGAAGATGCCTTAACTCTTTCAGGAGGATGTTGAGCCAGCTGGAGAAATGGGTATCTGGGAAAATTGCTCTCACTGTGGCCTTTCCTGGGGAAACTATTGAAGATGTGTGATGTTAAGGATTGCTAATGATACCTTTGTTCAGAATCTGCTGGAGCATTCATTTTGCTAGATGCTGTTCACGTGTTATCTCCAGTCCTCAAAACACTGCAACCAGGTAGGAGTTACTATTCTGATGTCATAAATGAGGAAACCCAAGCTCAACGAAGTTAAATACATTTCTGCTGTCCCATCTTTGCAATATCCCAACTTGACCTTCCCTTCTTTTGCTTTAAAACTTTCAGTGGCTCTTTGTTGGCCCTGAGGTAAAGGCTAAAATCGTAAGCATGGATTCCTGGGCCCCCCATGGTTGCTGACCAAGATGTACTCTGACCATTGCCCAACTCTCTGGCCTATATGATACTCACTGAGTGTTTGAATGTATGAATGAATAAATGATGGAGCTGGAATCCAAACTAAGACCTTCTAGCTCCAAGCTCATATCTAATTCAACTCTTCTGGTAGTGAATTCTATCTTCTTTTAAGCTGAAATCTGCTCTCTGTAACTTCCATCCATTCATTCCTGTTTTTGCACACAAGTTTGTATGGGTCAGCAATCATATGCTGGCCCTTGTCTGCCCTCTGGTGTCACATAGGGTAATGAAATCAGTCTTTCTCTTTCTTCAGCACCCGCCCCCTCCCCCAGCTGTTGGACTGCAGCCCCCTATGCGCCCTGCACATCCTTCCCTCAAGCTAAGCAGCCCCCACATCAGCCATCAGCCTTCTTCGGGATACATTTCTGTTTTCCAATCTGCTCAAAATCTTGACTGGCACTTCTGTCTGCATTTGGTCCGTGTCCGTGCAGTGTGTGGTTTTCAAGAAGAATGTGACCCGCTACACTGGGCTGAATTCCTGGATGTTCAGAGAGCCACCCTCACCCTCACTCTGGTTTCCAAAACTGGGTTCAGAATACACTGCTCATGTTTGGATTAACCTCCAAGGCCCATCATACATCTGCCTGATGCAGAGCTCATGGCTTCCAGCTAGGGCTGCCTCATTCAACTTAGGTGAAAATGATTTTTTTGAGCCCAAGTAAAGGACTTTATATTTCATCTGTGCTGTGTCTTCTTCTTAGATTTGACCCTGTAATCCCAGCCTCCTGAGATATTTTTGATTTCTGATTGTGTCAGCCAATGAGTTCACGTAATCCTCCCAGTTTGGGTTCTCAAAATATAATAATTATTAGATTACTAATATTCATAATACCGTTTGTCATCTATTGAACATTAATTATGTGCCCATTTCCAGCTGAGTGTTTTATAATACAATATGCATTGTATTATATCGTTTGTATGTCGGGAGAATTAGATGTGTTATGATTATCTCTGATGATTTACAGGTGAGGAAACTGAGGTTTAAATAGTAAGGGACTTGCCTAAGCTTTCATAGCTTTAAATAGCAGAGCTGGAACTTATACCCAGGTCTATCTGACACACCTAAGCCCACAGCCAAAACCACTCCACTATACTGTAGATGTTATTATCCCCATTTTATAAAG
The DNA here is from genome assembly GCF_041296235.1 of Equus asinus. Taxonomy (NCBI): domain Eukaryota; kingdom Metazoa; phylum Chordata; class Mammalia; order Perissodactyla; family Equidae; genus Equus; species Equus asinus. The sequence goes on along the minus strand of NC_091804.1, from coordinate 32,984,179 downwards.
CAGGAAACTGAAGTCCACAGATACTGAGTCATGTGCTCAAAGCAGTTGTTCTGCAAGTGTGGTCCCCAGATGAGAAGCATCAGCATGATCTGGGAACTTTTTGGAGGTAAATAATCGGGCACCACTCCGGGTGCCAGGGGTGAGCCCCAGCAATCACTGTTTTTAATAGGTTCTCCAGGTGATGCTTCTTCACACTCAAGTTTGAGAATCACTGGCTCAAGGTAAATCCCAGAACTATTAGACTCCCAGCTCTTGTTCTTCATGTGCCAAGTTGTCTCTGATAATAGGAGAGTTACAGGCACACTGGGAGAGAAAGGCCAACTCCCCCTTTCTCGGGGTGGATGTACCAAGAAGACATTGCCATTTGGAAGTGCTGGACCTTAAGGCTGCTGAAACCCATTTATAGTTGTGAGAGTCGCCAAAGCCAAGGGTCTCTTCTCAACCATCTCTGGACCTTTCTCTCCTTTTGTCTAAACAGCGAACAACCTAAGAGTCAGAATGGAAGGAGTGGAAATTTACAAGGAAAGCAATCATGAGTCACACAGTGAAAACCAAGAGCTCAACAGAACATTCTGAAGAGGAATTTTAAAAAATGCATGAAACTCTGTTTGCAGGGACCATTATATTTTCTAGTTGCTCCAGGATTAAATTGAATCTAGGAGAAGAATTGAATGTTACAAGCTTGCCACCTCCAGTTTTATTGAATGTTTTACAGGGATTATTGAATATTTTGCAATCATCCACTTGGCTGACAGATTAAAGAACACTATTAAGTTCCTGCCAACCCAAAGTTGTTTATTCCTTAGAAGTGCAACATGGAAATTTAAGTGGCCTTGAGAAAGCAGACAAATTGTCCATCACAAACACTACGGAGTTAAATTAAGACAAGTTTCACAGAAAGATCTTAGACTCAAAAAGTGACATAATAGACCATCAAACCCAAAAATTACCTTAGACCCCATCTGATCCAACCTCCTCAACTTCAAGGTGAAGAATTGAATCCCAGAAAATTTTCTCAAGGCCATTCATTGAGTCACTAGCAGAACCTGAACTAGAATTGGGGACTGTGACCACTCTAGTCCTTGTCCTATGACCTCCTTCAGAGGAATAAAGGATGGTCAATAATGATTTTTCTTCTAATATTTTCCGTAGACCCCCCAATCTGACTTCTGCACAAATAGAGCCTTCTCAAATTGAATTATACTTTTCATCTCCTGGTTATGGGAGTCGCTGAGGTGTTCCTTTAAATATTCATTGAATGCCGACTATGTGCCTAGCGGTGCAGGGATTGTAAAGATAAATAAGACATGGTCTCTGCCTTCAAGGATATTTCTGTCCTCCAAGAGGAGACTTGTAAGTGGCTTAGTTTCAATAAATGTGGTAAGTGATAGAGAAAAGGCGTGTATAGTGCCCCAGGAACACTGATCAGAAGCTCAGCAAGTGATTAACTCTGACAAAGTGAGTTAGATAATACCATGTAAGGAGGTGGATTTTGATTTGAAGATGGTGCAAGAGGAAGATTGTCCCAGGTGGAAGGGACAAAGACTTGGAGGTGGAAGGGGCATGGAGGACTTGGAGAAGGGGGCTTAGAGTACAAGCTGCTCTGTTTTGAGAGCACATGGCCAGAGATGTTGCTGGAACAGAGGCTGGAACCTGCCTGAGAAGGGTCTTGCATTTGTAGCCTACTTAACTTCACTTTCCAGGAAGGGCAACCTATTTGGAAATTCGAGTGATTTCATTGTTAGATGTCCTTGTATGTTGTGGGAACCTGGCCTCGTATTCTCTTCGATTTGTATACGTTCAGTTTTCCATTGTAGATAAGTAGGGATAGAATTTTATCAGCTACAGACCTTTACTCTTATTGTGAACTGGCTGAGCCATTCCTTCTCAATACCCTTTCAAAGAGACCTCAGTAAAGCTACAGAGCTGAAGTTGCTTTTGACAATTTATGCTAGGCCACTACATCTTGAGAAGAAAATAGAATTGTCCTCTATACCTCACAGGTGGTCCTGAATTACAACAGGGCACTTAGAAAGTGCTTGTTAAAGTAATCAAGGATAAAGAAGAGATGTTGAAAATGTAAATATATAGTTGCTAGGTAGCAGAATAAACTGAGCTTAGAGACAAATTTTTTTTTTCCCTCGGCTCGAAGCCACAGCCTTGATAAGTTGAAAATATAGACGATAATTTTACTAGCTAACATTTTGCAGGTAATTACAGGACAAAGCACTTTACATGCATCATCTCATTTCATATTCCTATCAACTCTATGAGGTTGGTTAGGGAAACTGAGGCTCAGAGAATTTAAGTAACTTGCTCAAGGGCGTACAGCTACCAAGAAAGCAAACCCAGGTTTGAAGCCGCGTTTATACGGTTGACCTGTCAGCAGCCCATCCTTCTTGAAATACTTTCTCTGCTTGACTTTGCCGTCCTGGGTTTTATTCTTCCTCCCCAGCTATTTCTTCTCAGCTTCTTTATTGATTCCTCCCCTTGTTCCCAAACTCTAACGATTAAAGCATCCCAAGGCTTTGTCCAGAACCTCCTTCCTGCTTATACTTGGTCTAAGTGGGTGGTGGTGACATTAAATGAGATAATGAGCAAAGGAAGAGGCCAGAATTGGAGGAGAATGGGGGAGTTTAGATCTAGACAGATTAGGTTTAGGGTGCTGTTGAGTCATTGAAGAGTTGTCAAGTAGGCAGTTGGATCTGTGGGCCTGGAGCTCAGCAGAGGAGTAAGTCCTGGAGATATAAACGTTTGCTACACTGTGTATGCAAGGTGACTGAAGACTTTGCCACGAGTAAGGAAACTGAGGCACATTGAGATGAAAGACATTGTCTAGGGTCACTCAGCAAGTTAAGGGAACAGCCAGAACGCTGAACCAGGACTTACATATTAGAAGTGCCTGTAGAAAAGCAGTTGATTAAAGCTGAGGGGAAAACGGGACTATAAAAGGGGCTGTGTGAATATGGTCCAAATACGGAAACTTCTGGTCATCCACCTGGACCCTGAGATGGAACTCAGGGTGTGTGAAGGAGTTAATGGATTAGGTGCCCTTGTGATAGTCTACTCAGCCTGGATTATGATAGGATCTCAATGTCCAAAGCAGAATTTTGTGATTCACAGTAGAAATTTCAAAGAACCTGAAGTCTTATTTATATGTTAGTGGTTGAGAGCAGATCTGTATAACTTGGAAAGCTGGTGAAGGAGTTATAGGGTTGACTCCATCACAAAGGTTGAGGAGCCCAACCTAAAGTTCTTGCCCAGGTGTAAGATTGTCCTGCTACCCACAGAGGTGGGCAGCAGGTATAAGATAAGAAGTAGAAATTTAGAAAGGAACGTCTTTACAAAGTAGCATTTGAGAAAGTGGTAGAAAATATCACAGGGCAAAGGACAGGCAAAATCCCTCTGTCCCCTGCATTACCATCACCATCATTCTCTGGGTGGTCTCCTCATATTTCTGAAGGAGGGTGTCATGATGTTTAGTTACTCAGGCTGATTTTTGTTGGGATGCTGTTGACTGTATTGAGAGAACTACCCACCCCACATCTAACACGTCTCAAGCCCATACCTACCACTAGAGTATATGGATGTCAAGGGAGGAGATTCTCCAAACAGCTACTAAGTGTTGGTGACACAAACAAGAAAAAGGCAATTCTACCCATGATGTGATAGGGAACACAGACAGCAGTGATATGACTTGATATAGTAGAGATATGTATAGAAGCTGCTAGGGGAGTGGGGTCTAGTGAAGGGAGGCTGTCCTGGTCCACTAACCATGTGATTCATCTCTCTTCAGGTGATTTACTTTTCACCTTGCCAACTATGTGAGTTGACTTCCTATTTATATGGATGCTGGAAATGAAAATAAAATTTCAATTTCTTGGCACTAAAAAAGAAGAGATGTGTTAGATGTAATAGTAAAGATACATTCAGCAGAGGTACAATATAGAATAATCTCGACATGTTCCTTTCCCTTACCTTCTACATCCAATTCAACACCAAGTTTTGGTTATTCTACATCTTCAACGTATCTAGAACACATCCACACCCACTCCTCCATCCTTGTCCAAGTTTCCACCATCTCTTACCTTGATAAGATCAGTAGCCCTTAAATAATCCTGATATCCATCCTTATTATTCTCTAGTCCATGTTCTTCTTAACAGCTAGAAAGGTCTATTCAAGGCAAATCTGAATATGTTGCATCCCTCCCTGGCTTAAAACAATTCTATGGCTTTTGATTGTTCTTAAGCTGCAAACCAAGTCCTCATCCTGACCCTACATATGGGTGTTGTCCTGCCTATCTCTCCCATGCTCTCACGTCTCACTGCCCCCTTCTCTGTGAGCTCCAGTCACACTACCTTTCTTCTCTCAGTACATTAACTTTTCACACTCTTTTTACCACAGGGCCTTTGTCTATGCTATTGCTCTATCTCAAGCAGCGTAGGTAAACTACAACCCATACACTGAATATAGCACACTGTCTGTTTTTGTAAATAAAGCTTTATTGGAACACAGCCATGCTTTTACAAATTGTTTATAAATTGTATATATATAGCTGCTTTTGTGTTATATCAGTAGAATTGAATAATTGCTACAGAGATCATCTAGCCCAGAAAGCCTAAAATATTTGCTCTCTAGCCCTTGGCAGAAATGTTTTCCAGCTCCTCATCTATAGCACTGGCTATACCCACACTCTTTTCCTGATTGACTCCTTTAGATCTCAATTCATGGATTTCTTCCATTCCTGACCCCTTTCTCCCCAAACCAGAATGTATTCCTTTGTTAGGTGCTATCACAGAATTTTGTTGCCTTTTCCTCAGCACTGACCTCATCTTCCAAATATGTTTGTTTAAGGTCCGACCCCTCTGACAGATGATAAACTTCAAGAGGGGGGGCTATTTATATTTTGCTTACTACTGTATCCCCAGCATGTAGCATGGTGTGTGGCACAGAAAAGATACCCAAAATTCTTATTTAGTTGAGTGGATAGATGAATGGATGGATATATAGACAGCTGGGACTCAGGCATAGCAATCCTATATACTAAGTCAAATGAAAAGGAATATTTGGAAAGCTCCTACAGCTGACACTACACTGCTGTCCTGTTTTCTGCATCCAGAGTTGAGTGCAGGCAGAGAAAGGAAACAAAGAATGTTTCTTTGCCAGTCAGTGAATATTCAGATCTTAGCATGTCTCCCACCCCTTCCACCAACTCCTAGTCTGCCAACACTGAAGGGAATTTTACAAGTTCCTTTTTGTGGTTCCTGCAAAACTGGGAGCTGCTACTCAGAATATCCTCAAGTAGCCAACCATTGGCTGGTCTGGCAATGTGATACAATCATTCGTCCAATCATAGGAAAAGGAAAGGATAACAGCTGGTGGTCTTCAAACTGCACACAAATATAGGCAAAGACTCAGATGGGCTGCTATCTGGCTCTGCCAGTGGAAGAAGCAAGAAAACTAGCAAACACAGGAAGCAGATATAACAACAAGCTGTGGTTCTCCATTGCTGGATGACCTCACAAATAACCTTGGGGACATCAGTTATCTTAGAAAGTTCTAGGAGATAGTAGACACCTGTAACATTGATCCAATCTGTATGGTCATAGAGGGCTGGCTTCTCCACACCACTTGTCTTGGGAGCTGAGATTTTTTTTAGTTAATTGAAACTCACTTACTAGGTAAAAAGGTCCTTCTGGCTTACTAGGTAAAAAGGAAAGGATTTGGACCATAATGGTTTGCTAGGTGACACAAAACTAAGATAAGTTGACAGGATATCAGCAGGAAATGGAATTAGGCTTCTCAGGCTCCTTGAAGATAATCAAGGAAAACATCATGGAGGGGTTGAATTTTAAAGGATGGTGGTCAGAGTTTTTCAAGGCTGAAAAGGAGGAACATGTTGTTGTTCTCTGTTTTGTTATAACATGCCATGTCAACATTTAATGTCATAAAACAGCAACCATTGTATTTTACTCAAAATACAATGGGCCAGGAGTTTGGGCTGGGCACAGCATGGATGGCTTGTGTCTGCTTGAAAATGAAACAACTCAGCTGGAATGACTTGAATGGCTGGAAATGACTGGGACAGCTCTCCAAGTGCCATATGTCTGGGGCCTCAGTTCTTCCTCAAGTAGCGTCTGCTAGGGATGAAATGCCCAAATAGCTCCTTTATTTGCATGTCCGACCCCTTGGATGAAGTAACTAGAACATCTGGTACTAGCTGGCATTGCTCTCTTCCTATGCATCTAACTTGGGCTTCCTTGAAGCCTCATGGTAGACTCATGGTAATCAGACTTCTTGCATGATGGCTGGCTTCCCCCAGCGCAAGTGTTCCAGGAAAGCCAGGATGAATGCCAGTCTTCTTAAAAACCAGGTCCAGAACTGTCCAGCATCACTTCTGCTGCACATTATTGTTAAAAGTAGTCACAGGCCAGCCTAAGAGAGTGGATAAGCAGGCTCTACCTCTCAGTGGGGGAAATGGCATATGCCTACAGGAAGGCAAGGAATTGGCAGTGGTCATCTTAGAGATAAACTACCATACTGTTCCAAAAGAATGGAATACATGTACAAGGGAACAGAGGTGTGAGAAAGTCTACTTGGCTAAGACAATCAAGAATAAATAAGACTATTTCCCAAATCTCCGGTTCCTACTTTGCTTAGAGTGATAACTCTTCCATTACTGGCATATGCTTTGGCAGGGTCTCTGAAGATTTTCAGAATCTACAAAGAACTTTTTGCTCTCTTGCACAGTTCCTTGTTAGTGTAAATATATTTCCTGGAATACAGAGTCCAAAAGACATCAATAATGTTAACTTCTCCCCAGGGCTTGAGAGAGAATCTGAAGGGCAGAGACAGATGTTACAGTCTCTGTCCAAGGTGCTTGGACAGAGTTCAAGGCCCCTTGAGTTCAGGGTGACCCTGACCCGTTTCACAGGAAGTCCTTTCCCTTGGACTTAGAATTGTGGATATTTTGACCTCCCTGGAGTATTGGGAGTATTATCTCCACGGGGTTAAGTGGTGAGAGATGAACCTGGAAACGTAATCAAGGACTGTGTCTTAAAGGGTCTCAAAAACTAGAGAGTTAGAAATATGTTTTCTGCAGGGAGCTAACACAGATTTTAAGTGGAGGAGCAGGGTTGAGCCTAATTTTAGAAAGATCATCCTAGTGACAGTGAGGGGAATGTATTAGTGTGGGAGTTAATGAGGTTAATAAAAAGTAAGTATTGATTCTTCATATATCAGATTCAAGGAATGTGACAGCACAAAATACTGGTGCACATGGAAATTTTATTTTACGCATACATCCACACCCACACCCTCACATACACACATACCTGATTCCAGAAGTAACAGTCACTACCACCCACTTGGTGTGACCAACTCTTTGTAATGAAGCAGGCGGTAGAGAGAGGATACTCTATGGCATACCATTCTTGGGGCTGTTGTTAAGTCAAGAAGTATTGATTAGATCTCCCTGCTTGCTCCCTATTTTCTTGATCAGTCAATATTTTGATGGTTTGATGGCTGGAAATATTTGGACATGTTTTATTTTTTAAATGAGTGGGCTTATTCAATTAATGTCTCATTGGGCCAGTTCAGTTTTTCCCAGGTGAAAACCCCTTTCATATTCAGGGTCTTTGATCTAGGTTAGATGAAATTCCCTCTGATCTACAGATGTGACAGAGGCTCAGAAAGTAATAGAGTCATTCCAAACTGGCAGAGTCACTTCTGCTTCTTCTGCAGTGAAGACCCATGTGGTCCTCCACTGAGTCTTCAGCCACTTGTGCTCTAGCAAATGCATGCACTTGTGAATCTGGTCCCTGGGCACTGTCTTATTAATAACTTTTGTTATTCTGTCCCATCACTCCTTTCAAATTGGTCCATCAGCAAAAGTTTACCTAATAATTCAATGTCATTATTATGCTTTACTTATAAAATAGCTACTTGCCTATCCTGTTCTGCAATTTACAAATGCAAATCTCACCATGCCACTGCCCAACTAAAACCCTGTCACTGGCTCCCCATTGCCCTCTGGATGAAGTTAAAAGTCATCTTCTGGCCCACAAGCCTCAGAATGATCTAATTCCTGTCTACATCTTTGGTCTTATCTCTGGCCACTCTCTGGATTGCTCAATATAGTCCAGTCATATTGACTTTCTTTCTATTCTTTGAAAACACTAAGTATTTTCTGACATCATGGCTTCCACAATTCTGTTCTCTTTTCCTAGAACATTTGTCCTTTCTATCATTCATTATTTAGTCCCCATTTATCCTTCAGATCTATGATGAATTGTCACCTTTTGAGGGCTTTCCAATTGCCAGTCTAAAGAGTGGCCATTTTTTCTCGAACAGCACTAGGTTCTAGTCCCTTTCAGCATGCAACACAAGTATAATACGTGCAAATATTTATTCACTTAAGAGTTTTTTGGTAATGTCTGCCTTCTTCACTAGACTGCAAGCTCCAAAGTGCAGAGACCACTTCTATTTTGGCTACCACTGTATTCCTAGAGACGAGTATGGTGCTTGGAATATGATAAATGCTGGACCAGTATTCATTCACTGAATGAATCATTAGCTAACTTTGTGGTCACGATGGATCATAGTGATTCATTTTTGACTATTCCATATTCAACCGACTGTTCTTGTGCATTGCTGGAAAAGTAAGTACCTGCAGGCACAGAGATGACTAAGGTTACGCCAAGGTTTTAATCCCATGGTGGAGGCGAGGGGACCAGGGAGAAGACCATTGCACTAGTCTGAGAGAGATATATAGGGTTCACTTTGCAACTCCATTTCTTAAGAAGCTCTAATCTTGGTATCTTTGTTCTAATCATTAATTCTAAAGGCCTCATCACCTAGTACTGGTTCCCTTGGGCTCCATCATTCTGTGCAGGCCTGGAAAACAGAAAGAACACTCTTCAGAATGACTTTGTGGCCCCTGCTGCCCCTACCTGCATGACATCCCCCTCTCTCCTCAGGCGGCTCTATGCTTCTAATTTCTTTTTCTTCCCCACCCCTCATCCCAGTCACTGCTTACCCTTCTCCAACTTTATTCCCTTGTGGATCTTCCCAATGTCTGGAAAACCTGAAAAGTCAATTTACCTTTATGTATTAAGGGATATGCCTCACTGTCTTTAAAAGGAAAAGTAAAATAAACTAACATTTATTGAGCCCTAACTATGTGTCAGGAACTATGCAGAATGTTTTACATATGTAATACCCTTTAATCCTCACAGCCTCTGAAGTGAGAGGCTAGATTTCTTTCACAGGTATAAAGATTGAGGTTCAGAGAGATTAAGTAACTTGCCTAAGGTCACATAGCTATTAAGTGGTAGGACTGGGATTCAAGCCTAATCTTCCTCTTGCATATGATCCTACTACTATAATGGACTGTCTCCCAGATAACATGCGACAAGCAGACACTTCTGAGGCCACCAGGGGGATGGCATACTTTGATAGCGATGTCTTCAAACCCCAGGATATAGGCTATTCCTTATTCCACATATTTCTAAGGTTGCACTCCTCTCTTCAGTGGTTAGAGCATAGCAAGCTTCATAACCCTGCTGCCATTCATTCAATAATGTTTGTTGAGCACCTACCATGTGCTAGACATATTATAGGCTCTCATGCTACATCAGTGAATAACGTAGGAAATCTTTCCTGTCTTCACAGAGCTTACATGGTAGTGGTGGTAGGGAGGGCAAAGAGAGAGACAGTAAATAAACAATGGACAATACAAGATAAGAAAATTATATGGTATTATAGAAAGTGATAAGTGCTACAAAAATGTGGAACAGGATAAGAGGGACTGAGAGTGATAAGTAAAGGAGGATTACATTGTTACAGAAGTGAAATTTGCCCAAAGACTTGAAAAAGATGAGATTTGTGAGCCATATTGGAAAAGAGTGTTCCTGCCAGAGGATCTCAAGGCAAGAATATGCCTGATATGTTCAAGGAAAATCAAGGAAGCCCAGAGCCTGTGCCAGCTACAACAGTCCAGAAAACAAGGCTTTAATGATGAAAAGTCTGCACCATTCTTTGTTGGACAGGACTTGGAAGTCCAAACCAGTGGAGCCCATGAGAAGCATGTATTTCTCTGAATTTAGATCCTTCCAGAAGGCACTATTGTAAATGGGTTGATCCAAGATGCTTCCAAAGGACAACAAAGACCCTTACACCTATGAGGGCTGAGTCTACTGCCATCCTACCCTTCTGAAACAGAGAGCAAACCCTATAACCTTCAAGCTCTTTGCCCGTGATAAAGCATGTGTCCAACTGTAGGAATCTCTCCTGAAGCCACTGCTTTCAGGATCTCTCCTTGGTGCTCATTCTGACATTCCTTAACCCAGTAAAGTCTGGCATTGAGTCCTGCCTCCACTTGCCCATTTCTGGATTCTACTATGACTCCTATCTGGCTATCCTGGACTATTCCAGGTCCTCAATTAGGTTTGTCACCAGTGCTATGACCATGGTGATTTCCCTGCCCCTCCCAGAATCTAGTACATTTATCCCATTCAGACTTATTCACTTAGTCCCTGCTTGGCAAGGAGCCCAGTGTAATGTTGTTAAGGATGTTAGCTGGCACAGTCACTTCTTTTATTGTTTTCCAAAAGCAGTGTTGCTTTTTCAACTGACCCTAGACATGGTGAGTGTTTAGTCACCATTCTAAGTCATTTATTTAGCATGAAAATTTATTAGTTAGGCCTTTGTTTAGCAAATTCATCACATTGCACTTTTTACTTAGCAGACTCACTTAATTAGTGTTTTATTACTGGAATCGACTGTCAGTTACGTGGCTAATTCATTTACTTAGGGAATGAATTTTTTATCTGGATAAAGCAATTCAAAGTGCATTGTTAACTCTTTAATGATTAAAGATTGTTGTCAGTGGCAATTCATGTTGTAAGGAAAATTAAACCATTTATTTCCCTTGAAGTATCAGATGTTGGAAAAATCCTTGGAAAAGTGTAGAAAGAATAGTTGAGAAACTTTCATGAATTAAAGAACTTTCATTAACTGGATGGCTCTGAACATTTGGCAAAGCTAAGTAAAATTAGCTGGAGGGTTTTGAATGAACCCCTTGGAATAAATTAGTATAACATATTCTTATGTGTGTATATTGCTGTAATTATAAATGCTCTTTCATTGACATTATTTCTTGAGTTCTCACAAAGACATTGTGAAGTGACATTGGAGTATGTGGTTGACAGTCTCTAAAATGGCCCCAAAGATCCTTGATCCCTATTACACATTCTTGTATAATCCTTTCCTTTGGAGGCAGGCTGGATCTAGCAAGTGGCTTCTAATGAATAGAATGTGACAACGTATTGGGATGTAACTTTCAATATTAGGTTATAAAAATACTGTGGCCTCCATGTTGGGTACTTTCTCTCACTCTCTCATTTACTTTCTCTATGGGAAGCCAGCTGCCATGTTAGAGGGTTGCCTTATGGAGTGGCTCACTGAGCGAGGAACTGAGGGCAGTCTCCAGCCAATAGCCAGTAAGGAACGGAGGCCCTTACTCCAGTTACTCATGAGAAAATTAATCTGCTAACAATCATGTGAATGGACTTGGAATTGGATTGTCCCCCTTCTTCAGACACAACCATACCCACAGCTGACAGCTTGAGTGACACCTCGTGAAAGACCTTGAGCCAGAGGTACCCATTAAAGCCACACTCAGATTTCTGACCTACAGAAACTGTGAGATAGTAGACGTTTATTATTTTAAGTTGCTAAGTTTTGGGGTAGTTTGTTATGTAGCGGTAGATAACCAATATATGGCTTAACGTGTGAGATGTTATAATAATTCACCAAAAACCTCTGGTTAATAAGTAGTAGAGCCAAGATTTAACTCTGGTTCTTCTGATGAATTTCTGTGGACAAAAAGAATATGAATACAGTTAAGACCTCTCATTGCAACTTTCAGGGGTCCTTAAAATTGTTGACATCCCACAAATGCAACTATTCAGAGGCTGTTTTTCTATAACAGTGATTCCTTTGTGACCTTCCCACCTTCATTATCATGAAAAGAAGCCACTGGGATTCTGGAAAAACTTGTAGGACTGATTTTCTTTACCATGTTTCAATCAGGAATTGAGTCAAAATTCTCCCTTCTGGCCCCCAGTCACTGCCCCAGCCTCCATTAAATGGTTATAACAGTAATTCCCAAACATGACTGGCCCCACCCTAAAGCTACTGAATTCTTAGGTCCATTGGTGGAGCCAATGAATCTATGTTTAACATTCTTCCAGAGTGTCTCTTGTCTAGCACCAAGATTTGGGACCCACTATACAAAACAAAGTAGGTCACCATTTCCGTGGTCAACTTCTGTAATTCAGCAGCTGAGGGTCTCCCAGGCTAGCGGTTGATGCACACACTGCTTTATTAGTTCTTAGGAGAGTGTTAGCTGTCTGTTCTTCCCAGAGAAAAAGCCATCAGCTTAGGTTCCTTGAAATTTTTGTTTGATTGATTTTGAACAATACTAATCTGCGCTACCTCATTCATTCACTAAGAGCAGAAAGGACAGTGTCTGCTTTCTTTTGAGCAATTCTAGGACCATTAATGAACAAATTATATTTAACTGGAAGTTCCCTTTGAGACCATCTAATCCTTGCTACTCAAAGTGCGGGTCCATGGACCAGCAGCATCAGCATTACCTGGGAGCTTGTTACAAATGCAGACTCTCAGACCACATTCCAGACTCACTGAATTAGAATCTGCATTTTAAACTATCTCCAGACAATGTACATTAACATTTGAGAAGCATTAGTCTAACCCAACTCCCTAATTTTAAAATTAAGATCCAGGAAAGTAAAAGCAATTGTGCAAAATAGTTTCGTGGAAAAACCAGGATAAAAGTCAGGTCTTGTAAGTCCAAAACTGCATTATTTCCACTCTATTAGTGTTCTGTTGTGTTTGTGGTTTGTTGTATCCACAAACTCTGCTTATGTATCCAGGGCATCGTCTGAAATGGAGAAAGCAGGCTTCCATCTACACAGTACAACGGCAAACTCATTTCAAACAGCTGTTACACGTTTAAATTTCCTCTCCCAGACAAGTTTAGTCATTACATTTTCTCTTTCTTGCACATCAACGAAAGACAAAGTTACCTGTCAGGCTGAAGATTGTAAAACGTGTCAAAATTGAGTTTTTCTAGTTTAGCTAAGTATTACTCTGCAACTATTTTGCATACCTTTGTCTTATTATGATTTTGATGAATGAGAAAGAGAAAATAAGGCAAACCCGTGTTTTCAGTGTGAGGCATTATTTAAGGTTTTTTTTCTTTCTATCACACATTTTCCTATGAGGACGTGGGTCTTGGAATGTACTGATATATACACAACACAAAATGCTGGGCTCGTTGTTTTTATGTGAACACCACCCTGGAGCCAATGAGAAACTCCAAATGCCCCATCCAAGCTGGAGTCATGGTGAAGCTGACAACCTTCAGTCTGATAGAAGCGTGCCCTTCCTCACGCAACCTCAGCCTTCCTCTCTGCTCAGACTCCTCTCAAAAGCCAGCACAGGGGCCAGCCGGTGGCGCAGCGATGAAGTGTGCACGTTCCACTTCGGCGGCCCAGGTTTTGCTGGTTCGGATCCTGGGTGCGGGCATGGCACAGCTTGGCAAGCCATGCTGTGGTAGGCGTCCCACATATAAAATAGAGGACGATGTGCACAGATGTTAGCTCAGGGCCAGTCTTCCTCAGCAAAAAGAGGAAGATTGGCAGCAGATGTTAGCTCAGGGCTAATCTTCCTCAAAAAAAAAGAAAAGAAAAATTTTTAAAAAGCCAGCCCAGTATTGCTCTCTTTTCTGCTTGCAAGAACATCTAAACTATACAATTTACTTTTCTTTATGACATGTTCTTCTCAGTTCATTTGAATATTCTATTTACATTAACATGTGCAGCCATATACAGAATTTTTTCCTAATAATATTAAATAACTTCTCAATAATATTAATCTTCCCAACATTGAGTGACTTCACGGTTTCTTCTTACTTTATTATGTACTTCATCCTTGTCTGATAAATAGTACACTTCCCAGGAATCCACTACTTGCCAGTCAACATTTGGACCACACTTTATCATCAGTTTATGAAATTCTTTAGCTACATATATCCTTGTCTATTTATGGGATATTTTTCCACTCATCAAAGTTCAGATAGTCCATTGCTTTCAAACATAAGTGCCTCTGGAAGTACAAATGAATGATGAGTACGCAATAATTAAACATTAGATTTAGATGTTACAAGAAAGGGCTTGTGTTTTCAGTGAGTTCATTTTAAAGGTCCAGAATTATGTCCATTCTCCTTTGTGGTTCAGCAGTATATTTCCAGGATCCCATACATTCCCACTGGTTTTATTGTCTCACTTCCTTGTTTGATCACTAAATGTGTAAGACCAAAAAGCATCCTGTTATTGCTACATGTCTGCTACTTCTGGCTCACCCAGGGATCTTTATTTTGTTTCAATTGAATTCAGTTTAGAAAACCTATGCTGGAGAACACTGGGATCAGCACTTTGGCTGTCTTGTTTTCCCACTGATTTTCATGAAATTGTGACAAAATGAAAAAATATATACCAGTGGTTTTTTCAGAGTTTTTTTAATAGTGAAATCCTTTCTTCAAACACAATCATACCTAGAAGTCTATTTTATACAACAGAGTTTGAAAAACATTTGGCTCGAGTTGGAACAGAAGTGAGAGAATACCCGTGTGCTTGCCAGGCCGTGTACCCACCCATGTATGCATATACATACACCCACTGCATGCACAAAACCCCACAGGGGGTCCAATTCTCTGGCCCACCGGAGAGACTCTGAACAAAGAGTTCCCTTCAGACTTTGGCTCAGCTCTTAGGACACTAAGTCCACAGACGAGTAATTCACTTATTCTTTCTCCTCTAGACCACATAGGTGAAACTTTCCACTTTAATGATTTACAGAAAATGAAAATAACGACCCAACCACTAGTCGCTTAAACAAGTAAAGACAGATGGCTTTTAACTCACAAAGCATGGGTCTATCACAGGAATAGCACCGTCTAACATTGAGCGGCACGTGGCATGTACAGCCACATGTGGTGGCCCTGTGGACCCTGGATTATATACAGCAGCATCAAGGAAAGAAGGCCCCAGTTTGTTAGCCTCTGGCAGACTTTAGGGTTTTCCTGAAAGACATTTCCTTTCATTATTGCTACAGTCACTGAGGGTGCAGTAACTAGCCCTCTGCTTAGAGACAAGAGAGAAAGTCAAAACTAGTATTCTGTTGGGTGAAGGATCCTTGTACTGGAACTGCTTCTGCATTTTGGTTGTGGTGGTGGTCACAGAAATCTACATATGTGATTAAATTGTGTAAAACTAAAGACACACATGAACACACATGAACAAACCCACACACAGGTGCATGTAAATATCTAATCTGAATAAGAGCGGTGGAATGTATCAATGTCAATTTCCTGCTTGTGCTGCTGTGCTACAGTTATGCAGGATGTTAACATTGGGGAAACTGAGTGAAGGGTATATGGGACTCCTGTGTTATTTCTTATGACTCATGTGAATCTACAATTATCCCAAAATAAAACTTCTCTCTTAAAGAAAGCTCATGCTTTGGTGATGAGCTGATATGTAACTTCTGACTCTGGCCACGTCCTTCAGAGTCTTCTGATGTGTTTTGTGGTTTTCTGGTCATTTACTCACTGTTCAATCCAAACATGTGATAAAAGTGTTCTACCAGTTTCTAGCAATTGTGAAATTGTTTATTTGTGTCTTTTTTTCTTTATCACTTTTGGCAGAGCTTTGTCTAATTTATTGGTGTTTTCAAACAAAAGAGCCAGCTTTTGCTTTTCTTCAGCTTCTCTGTTGTATCTTTAACTTCTATTGTGTTCCATTAACATCTGTTCATATATTTATTTACTCTTCCTACTTTTAGTGACTATATTTTTTATCTCTGGAAGTTAAATTTGTATTTTTCAAATCTACCCATCCTTTTTCCATGATGTGTGGCATTATTACTGTGGTTCATAGTCTTTCCATTTTCTCTTTAATCAATCTAAATGTATTTATTTTATAGTCTCTTTGATTGTTCTATTATTTTCAATTCTTGGGAGGCATATTTCTCTGTGTGTATCATGTCTGCCGACTCTCCTTTGTGAGAATAAGCTTCCTCACATGGCTTGTCGTTCTTTATACTTTATTTTTCCCTATGAGTTCATCTTTAGTGGAGGCAGTTTTGTTCTGTGGGAATCAATGTGTCTTGGATTATGAAAATACCTCTAGAGTGGTTTCTCATTTGCTTGTCAGAACAGGAGGATTTCCAGTGGTATTACACGGGTTTGTATGTTGATTTCTAGGTTTGCAATTCCTCTATCACACGCATAGCACGAATGTGGACTCCAGATCCACATGTGGTAGAGGCCTAGGCTTTCTTTTGTTTCACTTTGACTCTATTTGAAAGCTATATACCCTTCTTTTTATTCTACTAATTGATACCTTAAAAATACACACACACACACACACACACACACACACTCACACAGATATGTACATACACCCTTGAAATTAGATCCTTTACTCAAGAACAAGATTAAAATAGTATATATTGATTGTCCATTATGGAAGGTGACGGAGTTGATAGATTTATTTTTAGTGATGTATCAGTCACCCGCTTCCTGGTTTTTGTTAGTAAAATTTCAGATTTTAGCCAAGAATTCTTATATTCGATTTTTTTACAGTTTCTCTTTAAGAATTCTTTTTTATAGTTCATTCTGTTTCGAGTCATATTTATTTTGATATTTATACTCATATCTACGTTTAACTGATTTTGGTATTTAACAAATAAGTTCTTTTATAGTATGATTTCCTCCAATCTTATGGTATTTTTGTTTTTTCCCTTATTTTCCAACGTCCCTAAGCCTCTGGAAAAGAATCAGAGCCAATGTAATTTCTGAATCTTTGTGTATCAGG
Organism: Equus asinus; assembly: GCF_041296235.1. NCBI lineage: Eukaryota > Metazoa > Chordata > Mammalia > Perissodactyla > Equidae > Equus > Equus asinus. The sequence goes on along the minus strand of NC_091804.1, from coordinate 32,967,214 downwards.
GAATGTCTTTCTGTAGGCTCACAAATGAAAAAACAACTTATATCAGTGTATATATACTGGGGGTTATAGCATTTTACCCTCAAAAATTTTGTTCCATTGGTTTCTGGCATTAAAATTTGAGTAGTAGAACATGTGATTAGCATTGTTTCTTTTCCTTTACAGATAGCCATTTTTTCCAGCCTAGATGTTTATCTGAGCATTTCTGCATCAATAATGTTTAAACAATTGTATCAGGAACTCTGTTCTATTTTAAGTTTCATGTAGAGAACTCTTTACATTTGAAGATTGAGGTTTTTATTCTGCCAAAGAGCTGTTTTCACATTGTATCCTTTATTATCGCTTCTGTTTCACTTATTCTGTTCTCTTCTTTAGTAACACCAATTATCTGTCTCTTATATGTCTGTTTTCTTTTCTCGGAAAATGTCTTCTTGGTGCCTTCACACATGAACACACATGAGCAGATAATAGATACAGAGGAAACAGAAGTCTCAATCCCTTGAATTTTCATTGCAAGGTTCTCAAATTAATTCTCCACAAGTTTTTGCCTGTTGCATATTCTCATTACAGATTCCAATGTCCATTTTAATTCTGCTATTGCATTTTAGTTTCCTTACCATCTTGCCTTGCCTCACCCCGCGAATTTTTTTCCAGTTGCTTCTTAACTTGATCCATATTTTGAAAAATCTGTTGTCTTATTATTTAATCTTTCACTTCCTTTATTTTTCCATGTTTTCTTGAATTTTGTTCTTGACAAAATTCATGCAATCTAAAATGCATTTCTGTTTCTGTTGTGTAGGTTAAGATACCTGTAACAGAAAAAAAAAAATAGAATTAACTTAAATAGTAAGTTAATGTATTATCTCACAGAACAGAAAGTCAAGAGCTAAGCAAGGTCCAGGGTTGGTTGAATGAGATGCCCAAGAATGTCATTAAAGGACCCAAGTTCTTTCAAGCTCTCCACTTTGCCATCTCTTGTTGGCATTGCCCACAGCCTGGATCCCCTTGTGGATGCAAGATTGCTTTAGCAGTCCCAAGCATCAAACCCACACATGGTAATGTCTAGTGGGAGAGAAGGACCACTGGAATATCCTTCCTGGAAGTAAGGAAGCCTTTCCTAGAAGTCCCCTAATGGAACTCCCCTCCTATCTCATTGAAAATTTTGGAAAAATTGGCAAAAGGGATAGGAACACCTGACTGGCTTAAGGAAATCAGGATTTACCCCTAGATCTAGGAATAGGATTATCCTCCCCAAAGTCACGTTGGGAATGTGTGGGCACCCAAACTAATTTGGGGACTCTGCCAGAAAGGAAGAAGGTAGGGGATGGCTGTTGGGTAAACGGTCAACACTGACTGCTTTTTTGTTTTGAAAATTGTATTTTTCTCAGCATCCAGAGTATCGTTATCCTTATTTTTAACATAGTGGATTTTTCTCAGACTGCATGTTGTTTTCTGTTTTCTTGACTTCAAAGGAGGAGAGATCTCTCCAGGACTGCTGTTTGCCAATAAACAGAGAAGGCAGATTCTCATTGTTGCCCTCACTGTCCAATGTTGGAACCTTGTGGCTTCAGCAGAGGTAGTAATAGGTGTTCATAGCCACTATTCCTATGTAAAGTGTCTGACGTCATCCTTCTATCTGACTGTCCATCACAATTTTCTCCTGGTACTGAATCTGCATTCTGGGATGCAAAGGTCTTTATCCACTCACTTGTGTCTTTACCATGTCAGAGACCCCAGTGAAAGAGATTTAGGAGGTGAAAGGGCATGGAGATGCCTGACCCCCATGTTTGGTTGCTAGAGTCTTTGATCCTCTGAGCCCAGGAAAGAAAGTGGGAAAAAATGAAGCATTTCTTTTTCATTCTTCAAGCCAATGTTACCTCAGGTAGCAAAGTATATCAGTGTCAATCGCCAGTTGTATAAACTGAAATTGTCCATAGCTTTAGAATGTGGCACAGTAGGGTGGCATTCTACTTATTATTAGTTTTTCAAGTTCAACCCTATGCATTTGGTCAGACTTAAGAAAGAGACAGAAGGTAATTCCATCTATCATCACACTGTGATGTGATGACACATCCCCAAGTGGATATGAGATGGGAGATGTGAATCTACCATTATTCAAGGGTCACAAATCTATGCACCTATCCTAATTTATGTCTAGAACTTGGAAATACAGAAGAAATTTTTCTTACAACATGGCTCCTAAACGCAAGCCAACTATTTCATCTGATGCTTCACAAAAGAAATTGCAGTCTCTTCCAACTCCAGAGGGAAAATTGCTTTGTTAAATCAGGTGAAAGATGATTCTGTACAACTTCAGAGAGTAATTTTGACAAAATGAAGCCTTTATTTTCATGCACATGTGTAAATGTGAATCTGATATAATTAATGGATATTCCTCCCAAATTCTGACACTAGGTTAGTTGACAGACTTAGATTTCAGTGCTATTACAAGTTTATTTTCTTGAGGCTTGTTATTTGTTGGGGGAAGAGGGATGAGGCATTGCTTGCTGGCTAGGTGCCATCTTGAAGCTTCTTCCAATGGAATCCCACTTAACCCTGCAACAACCTTCTTATAAGAGGATGATTATTATCATCATCACCATTTATATTGCCAACTACAAATAAAGAGCTTAGGCTCAAAGTAACTTATCTGAAGTCCCATACTAGAAAGTTGTGAAGTTCATATTTGAATCCAACTTTTGTCTTCAGATTCTGTGCTTTGACCCCGATGCCTGCTGTTGCCACAGCCCCCACTTCATTTGTTCTGACCACATCTCTACTCTGAGCAGGTGACCCAACCTCCTGCCCACCTCACACCTTCTCTCATCTCTCAGACTCTCCCTGCTCAGTAAACAGTCTCTATATATTTACCCATCCACTCTTCGTGTTCTCCTGCCCTAAAGGGCACATGGATTAGAGAGGAGTTGTGATAGATGAAATAAGAAATCGATGCTGGTACCAGAAACTATAGAAATTTGATTGGCTAGTTACTAAATTTTGTCTTAACTCTATGAAGGCTTTTGCTGAGAAGAGTGACTTGATCAAAGCTGTGTAAAAAGAATTGTAAAAGCAAAAAGAGCCATTAGGAACCTGATGGAATGGTCATGGGGATCTGAACTAGGGGAAAGCAGCAGGAATGGAGTAAAATAGATGGCTCTGGAGTGCGTCATGAAGGGAAAAAGAGAGAAGCCCTAAACGACTCCCCAGGTGCCCTCACCAGTCTGTGGATTTTCATGTGCCCAGCAGGACACCTTGTACAACATCAGAACAATTATTGTTTTTTTCACCGCTTACCAGATACCAGGCATTGTACGAGGACTTACCATTTATCTCTTTGAATCTTTATAGTACTTATTTTCCCTGTATTATAGATGAAGAAACTGAGACTCAGAAATATCAGTCACTTGGCTGAGATCTCACAGCCCGTAACCAGTTAATTAAAGATACAAACCTCATTCTGATTGCTTCTGGAACCCAGACCCACAGCATTTCCCAGGGTGTGGATTATGCTCCTCTCATGGGACATGGCAGGCCATTTCTTAAATAGTTATGTAAACATCTTCATGAACATTAAAACAAAACTAGTGTATCACATCCATGACTTTATGTCTCACTATCATTCATAATGAGATAAAGTTAAAAAAATAGTTGAAAGTTGATTTAAAGAAAAAATTTGAAGACATAATTGTATAGATCTGCACTATTCAATATGGTAGCCACTAGCCACGTGAAACTATTTGCATTTAAATTAATTTGAAATTAACTTAAAGTAAAAGTTCAGGTCCTCAGTCACACTAGCCACATTTCGAGTGCTCAATAGCCGCAGGTGGCTAGTGGCTACCATATTGATTGTGCAAATATGAACACTTCCATCATCGTGTAAAGTTCCATTGGGCAGTGCTGCGCTGGGACTGTCTTACACTAGATCAGCGTCTTTTTAGAGTTCGCTCCAGCTCTAAATTAGTTCTCTTTAGAACTTGATCTGGCTTGGGATAAGCCTGTGTATACCCGTGCTGTCCGATACAGTAGCCACTAATCACATGTGGTCTTGAGCACTGGAAATACGGCTAGTCTGAACTGAAATGCTCTGTAAGTAAAATACACATTGAATTTCAAAGCCTTAGTATGAATGAAGAGTGTAAAATATATCATTAATAATTTTGTACCAACTATGTGTTGAAATATTATTTTGATATATTGGATGAAATAAAATGTCTTATTGAAATTAATTTCACTTACCTTATTTAATGTTGCTACAAGAAAATTTTAAATTACACATATGGCTCATGTTATATTTCCACTAGATGTCATTGCCCTGTGACTTGACTCCAGAGTGCTTGCCTTTTCCCTGTCTCTAGATCTGAGCTGCCCAATACAGTAGCCACAAGTCACATGTGGATATTTAAATTTCAATTAATTAAAATTAACCAAAATTTAAAATTCATTTCCTCAGTCACATTAGCCACATTTCACATGCTCAGTAGCCATGCATGGTTAGTGGCTACCATATTGCACAGCATTGATATAGACTATTTTCATCATCACCGAAAGTTCTATTGGGTAGAGCTGATATAGGTTGTACATAGTCATGCCAAAAGCAACAGAGATGGGGCGTGAATGTCCAGAGCTTGTTTCCATGGTGCCTAACCCTGCAGCACATCATCTTCCCATCTCCTAGGTGCCTATCCCTTCCCAGCTTTGCTAGACTTGTTTATGCACACCTTATCTCTTCCTCTTTCCTGCTAGGCCTGTGGAGTGCTTATCTCCCTCTGAACACACTTTCCTCCACCCTCCTACACAGTATCTAATAGCATCCTTCGTACAATATAGGTACTCAGTAAATATTTGTTAACCAGTTGGAGTGGCAGTTTCTAGCAAGTGATTGAAAATATATGGCTCAGGCTAGAGAGAGATCTACAATGGCTGGTAGCAAGGGGATAAAAAAGAGAAGGTCAAAGCCTGGTTCCCAAGGAAGAAGGAAGAGGAACTAGGAGAGAGACAGAAAAGAGAGAATCAGAGGGACAGTGGTGAGCTGTGATCTCATACATGTCACCAAAATCCCTCTGCCTGCCCCACATGCCCCTCACAGGCAGCGACAAGAGTTATTGCAGGGGAATTTACAGGGTTAGACAACAGCTTTAGAAAAAGTGCAAAAGAAATCCAAAATATGATTATGTGGTAAATAAACAGGCAAGACCCATCAATGAGAAGGTGAAATGGCGTGAAAATTGAGGGTCTAGTGAGGAGAAAAATGAAAAATGTTCTCTCCCTTGGCCAGCTGGTTTGAGTTACATTTTATGAGCAGCATGTGAATTCCAGCGCCCTTGTTGAATTAGCAGCAGAATCGCACATTAGTTTTAAGGCTCCCTCTTGAATAGAAACATCAGAACGCTTTTTAATTGGGGCTGATAAAAACGTAGCATTACTTGTAGGTTCCTGAGAGAAGTGAGTTGTGAAATTGGGTTTTCATTAAATCTAATGATGGAAAATTAAGTATAGTGCGTCTGGTGAAATGGGGTGTGATAAAGGCATCACTTCTGCATTATCGGAGGTTAATAAGGGAATAGGTGAGGTAAGATACATTGCAAAAGGGAGTCCAACTAGTTGATTTAATAAGCCTTGAAAATCCCTTGGTTCCGAGTCTTCATAGCATCATTAGCACCGGCATTGACATTATTACAAATGTTACAGCAATACAAGTTGTTAAATTTCAAATGCAGTTATTTTCCATTCCAGTGTTGGTTTTGCTGACACCAAGTTTACAGTCTGTGTAGCAATGTGTTTAGGGAAAATATCCATTTGGTAGCTTATTTGGTTTTGGAAACATTTGGCATCTCACAAAAATTGCCAGGTTCCCATTCCTAAGAAGCCTGTCTCTGCCAGGCGGCAAGTCTCCCACGTAGCTCATGCCCCAGGACCTGTAGGAGACCATGGGTCTCTGAAGACATCTGCCCCCTTATGTGATGGTGGCTTAGGTGAGAGACACCCACAGGGCTCCGGGCACTGACTCTGGCTCATCCTCTCCTAAGGATCATGAAGTGCAGCATCTAGAGAAGCAAACTCAAGTGCTTCTTTCTTCTCCATCCCCAACCTCACCACACCATCACAGGAGTGATATTCGCTGGAAGGGTGCCTCAGATCCATGGCAGCTGGGACACCTACAAGAAATAGTGTGAATCTTTAAAAAGAGAGATTCTTTTCAAAATCCTTCAACGGCTTCCCACTGGCTTGAAGATTCTTATGAATTCACAGCCTTTCTAGACCGACCTCACACCGTCTCTTATAGCTTTATCCTCATCACATTTCCACTCACCACCTTCACTCCATCCCCACCTCCTTGCTCCTACCTAAATGTACTTGGCTTCTCCAGCGTCTGTTGTGCTTCAGCTGGTTCTTCTTGTCTGTCTTCCCTACTAGACCATCAAGCCTTGAGGGTGAAATCTGTAATCTGTGCATTGCCAGTGCCTGCCGGAGCCCCTGGCACAGAGAGGGTTCTCAATAAATCTTAACTCATGATCACAAGGGTGTGATGGAGAAGGGAAGCAGCCCCCACATTTGCCAAGCTCTATATTTAAGCAATGCCATCGAAGAGGTGTTACCTGTTACCTGAAATCCCAGGAGAAAAAATAAGCGCTATTTTTCTTATGCACGGTCAGGAAATTTTGCATAGGCCTTTCTTCCTTATGCATAAACCTCTATATTCTAGATCTTTACCTACTAGGAACAGTTTTGCTCGTGCTGTCACATGGTAGGAAAGTTCCCTTTCACCTACAGAATCAAATGTCTGATGGATTATTGTGACATGAGAGACAAACAAGCTGAAGGAAACATGGATTTTGCAAAGACAAGTTGCAGACAATCAAGAATGTATGCTACAGACCCCCAGGGAGTGAGTACGGCATAGGCCTAGCGGGGTCTGCATTGGTGCCATGCAGTGCCTGGAAACATCCAGGGGAGATGCAGTTATCATCTCATGCATGCCACAAATGGGAGGGTCTAAGGCATAGACTGTCCATGTCTTTGAGAGGGGGTTGGGGAGACCAAGCCTAGATAGTTCTGGATAGGATGAAGGACCTGGAAGACCAACAATGTATGCCTGACAGAGAGTTGATAAGGCAAGAACGTAGTTTTACTTGTCCAAGGGGCACAGAGGAATTCAAATCCAACCTCAGCAGAAATCAGTTTCCAGGGTGGCCAAGCTAATACATGGCAGTTAAAGCAACTCAGTAGGTATAAAGATTCTTATCAGGGGGAAGTATAGAGCTATGTCAAAGAGAGATTTTATGAAGGAGACGAGGCATAGGACCCAGGCCTGGGAGAAGTAGTTGGCAGGACTGAAGGAAGAGGTTTGGGCTTCCCTATCTGCAAGGTGGGCTCAGCAACACTCCTGGCTCAAGAGTGTTAAGTGGTGAGGAAACTGGACAGTGGGCAGAAGGTGGTCACTGTTGCAGAGCCCATAGCTGGAGAGAGCAGCTAAGAGGGTCAGAGTCCCTGCTGTCTGCTGGGGGTCCAAGACTGGCTCCAATTCCTTCCAGCGTACAACCCAAAGGAAACAAACTAGTAGGGAAACCGGGTCACAGGGATGTGGGCAAATGGACCAGAAGCAGTCACGTGGCTCTGATCTCCAGGGACCTGTGGCTCTCTTCACCTGCAGGCAGGCACCAGACACGATTTCCAGGAACCCTACTTCCTAAACAGGAGAGTACTCCCAGTATCCAGCCTTTCTGGCTTCTCACTGGTTCTGGGATTGGCCAAGATTGGCCAAGACAACCCTGACAAGACTGGAGGAAGGACTGAGACAGGCAGGGGATGACAGCCAACCTAGAACTTTGTCTTTCCTCCATCAATATGCACCCTTGAAATAGAAACAAACCAAGGGTTATTGTGTTCATTGGTTTGTTTGTTGTTTTAATTTTTAAATTACCACCACAGCCGTGCCAGGGAAGCAGTGTGTCTCTATTCTTTCTGTGGTTTCCTGATCAATTGAGTCCTGAGTTAGTTCCCTCTGCCCTCCTCAGGTCAAGCTGAGGGAGGCATGGAGGACAGAGGACAAAACTCCCATAGGTGATGATCTGTTCTGCCTCCTTCTCTCTGAAGCAGATGGCAGCCGCGGGGAGCTGTCCCAGCCCACCCTCACAATCCAGACTCACCCCTACCGGGCCTGCGACCCTGTGGAGATGAGCTATCCTCGGGACCAGTTCCAGCCCGCCATCCGGGTGGCTGATCTGCTGCAGCACATTACCCAGATGAAGAGAGGCCAGGGCTACGGGTTCAAGGAGGAATATGAGGTAAGAAACCAGCCTGTGGGGAAACTTCCTGATGGGTGCAGAGGCTTCATGGGTGCTAAAGCCTTGCTACTCGAAGTATGGTCCTTGGACCAGCAGCATAAGCATCACCTGGGAACATGTTGGAAATGCACCATCTCAGTCACCACTCAGACCTACTTAATCAGTTTGGATTCACACCTCCCTTCAATAGGAAGATAGACCAGCTCAAGCCCCCATCCTACGTGTTGTAGAAAAGCCAGCAAATCTGCCCCTCCAGTGATTTCTGGGAGGCCTACTTGCTCCTAGTCACCTTGTGCCTCATTATCATGTTCTGTTGTGTTCTCAACAGCCCCCAAGTCAATATCTCATCTGGTGACTGTCGTCCCCTCTCTCTGTGTACCTTCTCTCACCCCTGCATTGGACATCCCTTTCTTTCCTCCCCAAAGCATCTCTAATGCAAACGATTTGTGAGTAGCAGTTGTTACTGAAGTTTGGGGAATAACAGGAGTGCAGCAAAATCCAGGAAGCTCCTGAATACGGTTCCTCCTAAGGTTCCAGTCTCCTGTCAGCTCTCTATCCACTCCTCTCCCGAAAGTTCTTTTCAGTATCCTCAGAAGTCCCCCCCTTTTTTTTCTTTTTCCCAGCAGCCAGGAAAAGAACTCCTACTCTCCCCTACTTTATTATGCAGAACAATTTATCTCGCTTTGTCTCACTCCTTTTGTTTCAGACCTTGCGCATTAGGCCTCACCTTTTACGAAGAAAAAGTAAAATAAAATAGAACAAAAAACTCATTAAGATGTTTCCGCTGAACTAAAGAGCACCTCACTCTCCAAGAGGAATTTTTCCACCCGCCTCATGCAGATGGAATCCAGCTGCAGCCAACTTTGAAAACAAGCATTTCTTTCTTCACTTTTCCTCTCTCTCTCCCTCTCCTCCTCCCTTCCCAAAATATCTTTCAAATATCTACTGTGTGCCAGGCTCTGAGTTATATGCACTAGTTTTTTGTGGAGTTTTTTTCACATGCAGCATGTGCCCCAAATATGCTAGGTTCGGTTTCACTGTGCAGTGAAAACGCATTGACTCAGACTCTACACATTTGGAATTCTTGATAATGCAGCCTAAGTTTATCTCTCAGACTGTATTCTGAGACAGAGCTTACAAAGCAGTATTTCAGAAGCTGTGTGAGGTCATGAAATTGTGCTAAACTGGGGGTCCGGACAGCCAGATTCCAACAAACAAACTGTGTGATCTTAGCGTATCATTCTGCTACCTGAGTTTTAAAATTCTTTATTCGTTATGAAGAGTTTAGATAAGGTGATTTCTAAGGGCTTGTCTGGTCCTAAAACTTTACGAGAGTGTAAAACATAGTGGCAAGGGGTGTGTTTGACACATTTACGAGAACAAAAACATTGATGTCAATGGATGTGAGTGATTACCAGCTCAGGAGAACTAGCAGTTAGTTTCAAATATGGTCCAGGTAAAACAGCATTTTTCATATGCTCTATCTACAAATTTTGGAAGGATATTGGGACAAGAGTTGAAGGAGATGGTCTCTTTACCTCCCTTCCTTGGGCCTTATTTCCTAGAGGGTTGGTTGAATAGTCCCAACCCCTTAAATTTGCGGGGAGCTACATGTGTGTGTGCTTATATACACCCATGTAGATCTGTTCGGTGAGTGTCAGGAGAAGGCGTGCTGTTTGTACAGGCATCCTCAGTATCATGATGGCTTAATAAGTCATTACTCATAATATTTAATTTGCTGTAAAGTTTCAAATAGCATTAAGGGAGACATGTGACTTATCAGAAAGGGGGCAAGTAGTCAAAGCCTAAGAAACACTGTTCTAAGAATTTGCAATCTAAAATCTGAAGACAAAAATACAAATACATTTGACTACTTTGGCACATTTCCTTCCAGAAAGGTATCTCTTTCAAAAGCATCCACATGTGTGTGGTGGGATTTGGTTTATTTTGAGCCTGGAAATGAACTGCTTTTATAGTGAGAGAAAAACGATACATGTTGTTCCATCATTTGGACCTCAACCAGAAATACTGCTAACTAGACTAGCCTTGCCCTTAATTAGTTCAAATTATTTTAATCAGTTAACTGGAATGCTTAGCTTCTAGTTAACAGCATTCTCTGATTAACAGGAGGTTAATTGGAAAGCATTTCTTAATGGGAGTCTTTCCACAATGTGCTAGTCCATGTTCCTAGACTACAGGTGGATATGGGTTTGATCATCAAGGATCCTGTGATGTCTGGAATCTACATAGGGAGCATAAGAGTCACAAATCTGCTTGAAGACTGTGTCCTCTTGTAGACATGAAACTCCTGGATCTCCAGTCCCTCTCTCAAACCAACATGCTCTGTGCTATTTGTTGCTTGTTACTCTCCTACCCTGCTCAGCTTTTTCATACAACTGAGTGAGTTTCATGTGTCAACATATAAGGGACCTCTCAGTTACAGCAAGCTGTGTCTTCTAAAATTCAGTTCAGTTGTATAATCACTTACAAATTTGTTCATTAAATATTTACTGAGTATCTACTATTCCCGAGGACTGTTCTAGATATTTGGGATACAACAGTGTACAAAATAGACAAAGATCCATGCCCTCAAGATGCTTGTGTTCTAGCAGGGAAAACAGGAACTAAACAAAAGGCTTCCAACTAAGTAAGTTGTTTTACAATAACTTACCTAATGTAATATATTAATAAATAATGTAGTATGTTAGACAGTGAAAAATACTGTCTAACAGTATTACAAACTACCCAAATCTTAGCAACATAAAACAACCAATTTATTGTGCTCACTATTCTGTGGATCAGGAATTTGGACAGGGCAAAGCAGCAGTGGTCTGTCTCTGCTCCACGCTGTCTGAAGCCTTAAAGGCTCTAAAGCTAGGGACTGAAGTCATCTCAAAGCATCTTTACTCACGTGTCTAGGGATTGATGCAGGCTATCATCTGGGATCTCAGCTGGGATTCTCATCTGGAACACCTACAGGTGGCCTCTTCAGATGACCTAGGCTTCCTCACAGCATGGTAGCCTCGGTATAGCTAGACCTCTTACCTGGTGGCTCAGAACTCCACAGGTGAGCTCCCTAGCTAACAAAGTGGAAAGTGTATCACCTTTGTGACCTACACTTGGACATCACACAGCATCAGTCTTACCATATTCTATTGGTTATAAGTAAATAATAACTGCATACATTTAAGGGAGGGGAGTTAGACTCCATCTCTTGATGGAGGGAGGGGCAGTTGCAAGATTCTAAAAAAGAATATGGAACAGGAGATATTGGAAAATATAATCTTTGGATAATACAATCTTCTACAAGTACCATTGTAAAAGAAAGAGTAGAGCAAGGAAGGGAGATAGTGTATTCCATGGACATAAGGTGAAGGAGGTTTCAATGTTAAGTAGAGTAGAAGGGTTGTCCTTAATTAGAAGATAAGATTTGAGCAGAGACATGGTGGAAAATATCTAGAGGAAGAGAGTTCCTGATCAAAGGAGTAATACATCTGCCGTGTACAAAGAGGAACAAGGAGGCCCAGGGTGGCATGAGTAGAGTGAACAAGAAGTAAAAGTAATAGATGATGATATTGGAGAGATAAAGGGGGCCTGACCGTATACTGCCTTACAAGCCATTATAAGACTTTGGCTTTTACTCTGAATGAAACGGAAAGCCACTGCAGAGTTTTGAGAAGATAAGTGATAGTTACCTGACATTATTTTGAAACACTCATTCTAGCTACTGTGTTAAGCATAGACACAGGAAGGCAAGAATAAAAGCAGGGAGACCAGTGAAGAGGCCACTGCAGTAACCCAGGTGAGAGACGATGGTGACTCAAGCCAGGGTGTGGCAGTGGAGGTGCTGAGAAGTGGCTGGATTCTGAATATATTTTAAAGATAGAGCCAACAGGACTTCCTAACACATTAGACATGGCATGTGAGAGAAAGAGAGGAATCAGGGGTGACTCCAAGGCTATTACTTGAGCCACTGGAAGGATGGAGTTGCCACCAACAGCGATGGGGAAGCTGCAGGTAGAGCAGACTTGGGATCAGTGGAGCATTGGGAGTTTTACTTTGAACAATTACACATCTATTAGACATCTTAGCGGAGATGGAATGTAGCTAGTTGGATATATGAGCCTGGAATTTGGGAAAGAAGCCTGGGCTGGGGAGAAAACTTTGCGAGTCATTGACATATAGATGATATTAAAGCCACAAGACTTTTCCAAGTCACCAAGCACGTGAGCATAGACAGAGACAAGGACCAAGGACTGAGTCTTATAGAATTTCAACTGGAAGATGTCTAAGCACTTTCCAGAGACCAGGCATGGTACTAGGCTCTAGGAACTGAGGAGATGAGGTGAGATAGAGCCCTTGCCTTCTGGGGACTGAGAGCCTATTCTTAGAAACAGGTATATAAACTGATCATTTCAGTTCAATATCTTGGCAAAATGTCACAGTAGAGGTAGACCCAGAGTGCTCTGGGAACCCTTCAGGTGGCATGCATGAAGCCTAGCCTGAGGATGGATGGCCAGTGCCTTTCTGAAAGACATAAAACCTAAACCAAAGCTTGAGAAATAGGAATAACCAAATGAAAGCAGGAAGGGTGTTTTAAGCAGAGGGACTAGAATAAGCTATGGCATGAGGGTGTTTACAATAGACTGAGTTAGGAGAACCAGAAGCAGTTTGGTACATAAACGATGGAAGGGAGCTTGGAGGGAGATGGGCTGAAATTGTTAGTAGGGGAGGGCATGGGGTGAGGGCAAGGGGACATTTGTCAGGCTAAGGTGTTTGGATTTTATTCCAGGGGCCATGGGGAGCCATTGAAGGGGGCAGGATTTTTTAAGCTGGATTTGCATTTTAGATGTAACTATCTGGCATAGACAGGTTTTAGCAGAGCTTCCAGTGTAAGACAGACTAGGAAGAAGGAACCTGCCACCCACCTGCAAAAAAATTGGCCATGAAAACCCTAAGAATAGCAGCAGAGCATTGTCTGATATAACACTGGAAGGTGAGAGGATGGCACAAAAAGACCAGGCAGGGTTCCGCTCTGCTCTACACGGGGTCACTAGGAGTCGGAATCGACTCAACGGCACTAACAGCAAACAACAAATCTGACACAGATGAGAGCAGGGAGACCAGAGGCATGTAGGCGGCTGGGACAGTAATTCAAGGTAAAGATGGAATTGCCTGAACCAGGAGACTGGGCCCAGAGCCCAGATAAGCCCACACACCTTTCATATAGAGCCCTAAAATCAGCTTGTTCTCCTTAGCATGTAAACTTGAGTCTCTCAATGCATATTTTAGGTTCAGTAAATTGAAGTAATACGTGAACTGCCCTGAATTGAGAGTCAAGATACCTACATTCCAGTCCTATCTCTTTCATTAGGTCTCTGGGTGAACTTGGCAGGTTACTCTCCCTCTCTGGGCCTCCATGTCCATATATATGCAATGAGGGCGAGGGGGTTGGTCAAAGTGATCCAAAGAGCGCTTCTGTCTGTGATATTTTGGGAGTTGCGGTAGAAACAAATTGTCCAGGCCAGCTGAATCTCCCGCCTACTGATAGTCCCACTGGACCCCACTCTCGGAAACTACCACCCCCGTAGTTATGTCTCAAGTCCAAGCAACCGTGATTGACCAGGGGCCTTGGGTTCCTAAGAACTCAAGGAGGCCTAAGGCAAATTAAGTGCACCTGCCGTATATCTCTGAGTCTTAAAGGTTTTCATTCTTGCCTACACTTGAGAATTACCTAGGGAAGTTTTAAAAACACCAGTGCCCAGGCCGTCCTTCAGACCAATTAAGTCAGAATCCCCGGGAGTGGGATCCAGGGGTCAGTACTGTCTAAGGTCTCCAGGTGACTATAATTTACTTTCAAGGTTGTGAGATGCTGTGTAAGGAGGCCCATGAGTCCCCAGTGTATGCCCTGCTTGTGCCCACAGACCCATCACCTCACCTGCTGTGCTTGCTGCTGGTCACATCTGATGCCCATGGACGCATGTGATGAGCCCTCAAATCTACCCTGCTGATGAAACACAGCCACGCTAAAGTCAAAGGACTTCTGCATGTGACCTTGGACCGCAGCATCTTCCCTCCTCCCAATCCGCAGCCCAAATTTTCCCACCTTTCCCAATTACAAACCAAAAACCCTAAGCATGCCAGTAAATGCTAACAGATGTTGGCTTGAGAGTAGGGTTGTCTGTGAGCTCTGTAACCCTGGCCATCATCATGGTCAGAAAAGTAACAGGATTGGGGAAGATGAGGGACAACAGAAAGAGGTGACTTTGTGATGGAAAGAAGGAAAGGAAACATGATAATTCCAATCCAATCCAGGCAGTCTGTTGTCATAATGAGTAGAATGAGCCCAGTAGGGCAACCAGAAGGTATCTGTTTATTACAGCTCCATTAAGACTATTTAAGGCAACAAGGAGCAGCTGTGAGGAATATGATGCAGCCTAATGAAGAGCAAACATTTGTTCATTTTCCAGTTCTATCTGGGCGGACATGCCATGTGCGTGGCTTTTATGCGGTGAGGCTTTTATGGGGTGAGGCTGGTGTTGCCATCTTTCTCTTAATCACCTGTGGGTGATGGTGGACAGGCAGCCTCCTGATGGGGTGTAACCATGGAGATGAATGCTTCAGGTCACCCAATGTGCCTCCTTCTCTGCTCAGAGCCACCAGAGCAGGGGCAGAGTAGACCTTCTGCTTTTCCCATAACTTTTTCTATCCTCAATTGGTAGCAAAGTCACAGAACATCCCACTTCAGGTGACCCCTGAGAGATCCTGATCCAGCTCCTCAATTTGCAAATGAGAAGTGATTCTGGGTAGGGGCATGGGAATTAGTAGCGGATGCCCAAACATGAAAGGGGCAACCATGGTTGTTCTCCAATTCTGGGAATTCACAATGACCAAAATAGAAAGATTGGGACTCCACTTGCTCATTTCACCCCAGCCGCCATGGATTAAAATAAGGAGAAAATGGGCCATTTCCAGGAGATGGCCAAAAGACATCAGTAACCCATGGGGTTTCAGACTTGGAAGTCTTTCTAGCAGGAAAGAGCTCATGTAGGGGAGTATTAACTCAGTCTTTTTCTTTGGGTTTATTTTTATTTTTCCACTTACAATTCTGTTTATAACCTAGCAAACAATATTTTCTGAATTTAATATGGGAACCCTCCCCAACCAATTGAGCAAGTCTCAGGTGGTACCACAGAAAAATCCCTTGACCCAGAGTCAAGACCCAGTTCTCAGTCTGTTGCTGACATACTGGGTGGTTTTGGACAAGGCTCTTCCATCTCTGGGTCCCTAATTCATCTTTTGTGAAATGTTTGACTTCATAGCGTGGACTTCTGAAGCCTGATAGTATATGCTTCTACATCATTTGGCCAGAAACACTTATTGAGTACCTACTGTGTACCTTACACTGTTTTGGGCACTGAGTTAGAAAGCTAAATAAAGTGAAAACACTACTATAAAGGAATCTCATGATCTTACCACACCATGTAACTACATAACAGAACTCTAGTTAAAATGCTTTGCAGACACCTAAGTAAGGGTGGTCCAGGGTGAATGCAGGTTTTCTTGTTGTTGTTGTTTATTTTTGCTTTTTGTCAGTTATTGCTGCCAAGATGAATCAGAAGCTTCACAAAACGTGAGGCACTAAGTTTAAGAAAAGTAGAAGAAAGTCAGGTAGAGGAAAAGTATGTGTGACAGAGGGAACCATATGTTCAGGGGCTTGGACACATAAAAGAATTGAAATGTTGCAAGCCAGCTCTTCAGGGACATAGAGATGCCTCTAGGAAAAGAGAAATGAAAATGAAACTAGTTGTGAGATAAATGAGAATTTTATGCCACTTGTACAGTTTCCCTGAGCAGAATTAACAAGGTAATAGTCACAGCCTTTGACAGTCCGCCCCTTAACTCTAGCCAACTTCAAATTCAGAGGAGAGCTGTTGACCCAGAGACAGCCACCCAGAAACTCATGAGCGAAGATGGAGACAATGTGTGGAGGGGACCAGAGTCTGCAGCCTGAAATGGGATACAGGGCTGCTCCAAATCATAGGCTCAGAGCTGAGAGGAATAGAGGTACCCTAGCATGAGTTTCTCCATTAAACTCTAGGCTTCTTGAAAGTAGGGATGGGGTCTTACTCATCTATCTTCTCTGAAGCATCTGGAGAATAGTGTATAAAGACTAAATATTAATTGAAATGCAAAGTCCTGGTGAAAAACTTTGTGATTAAGAATGGTTCCATTTGAGGAAAAAAAAGGCAGTATTTCTTAAAGAAAGACCCCAACACAGGAAGACCCTCACACCCGTGGGCAGTCTCTACAGGTGCACTGAGTATCTCTCTACATTTCAGGTTGAGTCTCCCCTAGGAATTTGCTGTTTCCATCTACCTTACTGCCTAAAACAGTGGTTGGCAAAGAGTGATGTGTGTCAGAATGACGTGGAGAATTAGTAAAGAACACTGAGACACAGGCTCATGGATGCAGGAGAGGATCCAGGCCTCTGCATTTTACCAAATTCCCCAGGAAATTTGGATGCCTACCAAAGTTTGAGAACTGCTGGCCTAAAATTTGTCATTTAAAAAAGACTTTGTAGCTTTTAAGGGGCTCTTTTAAAGGGTGCTTTGTGACTCTACACACACTCAACTATCCTGCCTTGATCAAAGCTCCTGTCACAGACAAATACCCACATCTTGCTGCGATCTGATTTTCTACTTAGCTTCCCAGCAGAATTCATACATTACCGTCTATTTAGTGACATGGTGCACAATAATATTTGCTCTCCTGATGCCACTCTGAGTAGATGTCATTAGTCATCCTCTCCTGCCTTCTTTGTCCACATTTATAATCCCTAAGATGTTTGCTTTTCAGCACAGAAGGAGGCATTTGTTGAAAGCTTGGCCTCTGCCAGAGCCACCCCAAGAATTCATTTTGGGGGGGGGTGTACAATTCTATGAATTTTAACAAATGCATAGAGTTATGTAAACACCAGCATGATTGGAATACATAAGAGTTTCTTAGCGAAAAACTTCCCCCATTCCCTCTCTGTGTAGTCAGATGCTTCCCCAGCCCTAACCTGAAGGGCGCGGTATTGACTCAGTGTTCAGGAAAGTTAACTGAGACTTGGAGTGGTGAAATGACTTGCAGAAAAAACATCCAAACGCTCTAGTCTGTCTGCCTTTGGCAAAGCCCTCCCTTTTCCCTGACTCACACACAAGGTTAGTGGACGAGAGGGATTTCTTGACAATATAAATGAACGAAAGGCCCAGGTAAAATGGTGCCTCCTTGGTGAAGACTCTGGAATCTTCCCTCCACCAGGAGAGCACGGTGGTGGGCAGAGGTGTGGGGAAATCCTGGCAGTCTGGACTGATCATGGAGGAAGCAGGCCCTCAGCTGTGCCCTGAAGCGTCAGCTAGGAACTG
This sequence comes from Equus asinus, assembly GCF_041296235.1. NCBI lineage: Eukaryota > Metazoa > Chordata > Mammalia > Perissodactyla > Equidae > Equus > Equus asinus. The sequence continues at coordinate 32,949,519 of NC_091804.1, read as the reverse complement.
CCTAATCAGCATTCCCTGGGCCTGGTTTTGCTGCACCCCAGGGCATATCACATCCAATTATCTCCAGGGATATAGTCAATCGAATGGGAGTGAGAGAGGCATCATAGCTGACAGAATCTGCTGAGGATAATGAGTGAGCAAGCAAACAAAACGGACCAGGATGCCCTCAGCCTTGGATTGGAGGCCAGCTGCTCTTGGAAGCTCTGTGTTCTGACATCTCATTATTTGAGGAATAACTCAAGGCTTAGGTGCAAAGAAGAGTGTCCAAAGAAGGATGGCAAGCTTCGGGAAGGACCCTTTATCTCAGTAGGCCCAAAACAACAGGTGGAAGAAGGAATCAGCCAAGCAAGCATCAGGGACAATTCTCAGTTCTAGCAGGGAATTAAAGTATGAAGTGGGGAAACTGAGGTAGGTTGCACAGTCCTTTGGACTAACTCAGCACAGCAAGGCATAAGAAGCCTGTGACTTGCACTCACATGGTCTGAGCCCCCACCGGCTCCAGGAGACCTCAGCTCTGTGGCTGGGAGGGAGAGTGGTAGGTGGGTGAGTGGGTTGCAACCACAGGGAGAGTTAGTCTGGGGCAGGCACCAGATGATAATTTTCTCCTAAAGTCTGTGAAGCCTGTCTACAAGAGACAAGTGCTCTTAGCCGCTTGTCATGATGCTGGTAGTGGCTCAGCCTCACATTTTAAAAAATGTCCAACGCATTCCCATTGACTTAGACTAAAATGGCCATTCTTGGCCATGGCCCACAAGGGTTTGATTGAACACCACACCCTCCCCATCCACATCATGTGTCACTCCCTCACTCTTATTCTCTTGAGAGCCTTCCATCAAGTTCTAGAAGACATCATGTTCATTCCATCTCAGAGCTTCTGCACTCGCTCTTCACTCAGCCTGGAACATTCTCCCCCGAGCTCTTGCCGTGGCTGGCTTCTGCTCCTCACTTAGTTTTCAGCTCAAATGTGTCAACGAAAGACCTGTAAGAACACACCTGCAGTAGAACAAGCTGGGTTTAGGAACTGTGGGACATCTCAGGAAGACGATGTTAGAAAGGACTCATAGGATGCAGGCTGTGTGAGGTGATTTGGGAGAGGGTTTAAGGAAGTGGGGCTTTATTCTGGATTGGACACTGTTAGTAAGTGGTGAGATTTGGTACCTTAATAGATCTTAACTATAAGAAGGGAACATGAGATAGAGGTTAAAGCTGTAATTGTCTAAGAAGCAGTGGTCTCTTGTTAGCCAGGATATGGGGATCTTTGGTCGTTTTTTTGGATTGAACAGTGTCGATATTTTTATTTGTGTTTAGATAGGACTAAAGAGTGGTCATGTGTTTATCTTGCCCCATCCTGGGCTCTGATGTTGGCCTTCTGTGAAATTGTATATGTTCAAGGGAAGAACACCGAGGTCCAGCTATGAGTGCCAGGCCAGCTCCTAGAAGTCAGAGGCTGCTTTTTCCTTCTCAAATGTCACCTTTGCAGAGTCCTGCCCAGTCTAGTCTCTCTAAATTAGTCCTTTGTCCTGAGTCACTGTCTGTCCCAGCACCGTGTTTATTACCTCTATAGCACTGGTTATAACAGTAATTATCTCATTTGTTTGTTTATTGTCTGCACTTTCCCACAACCAAAACTTAAAGTTCATAAGAACTTCTCTGCCGTGTCTGTTGCTTTTATTTCTAGGACCTAGCACGGTGCCCAGCTCTCAGACGGTCGCTATGGAAGGAAGCGGGGGAGGGGAGATGGACACACTCAGTATATCTTCTTGGGCAAGTCACTTCCTGTTTCTGGACCTCACTTTGCTGATCTGTAAAGTGAGGCAATAATTTTCTCCAAAGATCCTTCCAGATCTGACGTTTGAGAATTCTGCCTCACCTCAGCCCTGCAGGAATGTGGACATCCCCAAAGCATCTTTTAGGACTAAAGAAAAATGACTGCCTTAGAAAAGCAACATTTTTGAAGAGTAGGGAATGTGTCCACACTCAGAGAAAAAGAGTGAAAATAGGGCTGAACACCCTAAGGAGGAGAGAATGAGAAAAGGAAAGCGGAGATCGATAATGGATGAATATAATGAGGTGGCAATTTTTGGTTTCAAAAGAATGTGATTAGCTCCTAATGACTGCCACCATTCCTTGGTCAATCTACTGTAACTAGCCACTAATGTAAAAATAATGCCCCTCGGCTGGCTCACTTTGAAGATGGAGATGAGTCTTCCTTTCATACTTTTACCCCCTCCTAATTTTTTCCTTCAAGAGATTATCCCCTATTAGATTCCTGCTCCCTAAAAGGGAGATGGATGTGTGATCAAAGCCTGCCAGTTAGGGGATCATTACTGCTCCCTCCCGCGCGGCTCTATGAGGCCTTGTCTCCTCTGCCTTTGTCAACATCATCTCAGCCCCCAGGCCCACACGCTCCCCTTCAGCGCCCACCAGGGGGAGACAGAGGCTCCCGGGGCTGTGGCAGGGGCCTGCATGGTTTCCCAGAGAAGTGCCACTCATCACAACTGTGTTGTTTAGTTTGGGATTTTAAAGGATATCTACATGCAGGGTGTGTCCTGAAGAGCATGGCCCGTGCCATGCTGTGCCATTGAAGGACTCTGAGGGTGCACAGGGGCCTTCATCAAATCTCTGCCGTGTCGCAGTTCAGAGGGTGCATGCTTATTCTGTGGGGCCCCAGGGAGCAGGGCAAAAGCAAAGCACGTGGAAGCAGAGTCAAGAAAAAACTGTCTAACAAATCATCCAAAAGTGAGGCAGGAAGCTTCGTGGGGTGGTGGGCTCTTCGTCCTTGAGGGTGTCCAAGTAACAGATGCCACGGATCAGCTTACCAGCTGCCTAGAAGACCATAGTGGAAGGGAATACAATTAGATGGCCTTCAATGTCACGGACACCTTGAGATGCTAGGATCTTTGCCCTCTGAATGCTCAGGAACCACCTCACTCATTTGTTTATCTGTTCATTCATTCAAAAGGGGTAATTCAAGCACATATGAAGTACAAAGCCAGTATTGGGTTCTGAAGATACAGACATGAATAAGATGATACGCTTTCCCTGGAGCAACCCATCACCAAGTTGGGAGACAAGACATTCAAGTCATCAGATTTGAAGGAGTCCATCTAATAATAGAAGAAGTGACTGACTAGCTGGGGGTGCTGTGGGGTGGTGGGAGGGTAAGCAGGGAAGGGTTCACAAAAGAGAAGATGCTTCAACTGGGTTTTGAAGAATATGTGGGAGCTTACCAGGTAGACTTGGGTGGAAGAGAATTTCAGGCAGAGGGAACAGCATGTGTAAAGCCTCAGAAGTTTCAAATACCTAAAACTGAGGCATTGCATGTAGTTCCTTATCATTGGAATATTGACAGAAGAGCAAGAAATGAGGCTCGAGGGGAATGTGGGGTGAAGTCATTAAGGACCTTATGTTAAAAAGCTTGGAATTTATCCTGAAGGTAATGGCAAGGGGAGTAACTGGGTCCTATTCACATTTTGTAAAGAGCTCTCTGATTACAGAGGAGAATGGACTGCAGGGAACAAAAACAAAGCCAGAGAAACCAGTGAGGAGGCTCATGGGAAAGTATTGCTCCAGGTAAATTCACTGTTTGAAAGAATCATGGCTGCACATTAGAATCACCCAGGGAGCTTTAAACAGTGCTGATGCCTGTGTCCCATCCCAGAGAGTCTGATTTAATTGGTCTGGGGTAGAGTCATGACTTTGGGAGCTTTTAAGCTTCCCCAGATGATTCTAATGTGCAACCATAACAAAACCTTAAGCTCACTGTAACCTGAACCTTGGCACATAGTAGGGTGTCAACAGATTTTTTTTCCCCAAAAACAATTAGTATGAAAACATTTGGAGCATCCTATTCTCTGCTTCACACCACTTTCAGGGGGATATGTTTGGATGCACAGATGACCTTTGTCACCAAGGGTTTCAGGGAGAAAATCCACCCTCAGAATATCAGCTTGAACACGGAGAAATCCAGCGCTACCACTGAGACAAACACACCCCACCCCTGCAGAGAACCAGGAATATTATAGACCTGGCAAGTTGCCTGAAGGAGCTGGAGCTACCTGGCTGAGGTGAGAGGATGAGGCCAGAGGCTGGGGTCTCAGTTCTAAGAGTTACATGCAAAAGCAAGAACCAATTGCAGTCTAACGATGGCTTATGCTGGTGGCAACAGGGATGCAAGGAGATGGTCAATTATAACAAGGAGGAAGAAAAGGAGGAAGAGAAAAAGGAGAGACAAGGCTTCCCTTTATAAAATGAGTACGTTCCTAACTCCACAGCACTTTTTCTACCCTCAGATTTAGGGCAGAGATTGGTGCCTAGAACCTAGCACCTATTTTGCTTCTCCTCCAAGATGCCAGTCTAAGGGTTTCTGACACACAAAGAACAAGATTCTGATCAATTAATAGCTGAGAAGGCACTCTATTACCCCAACCTCAGACCCTGGGCAAAACTAAGTTGGAGAACATGGCTTAGCCCAGACAAGGGCTTCCCACCCCATTTCCATTCTATCTGGAGCGGCTAGGTAGCGGAATGGGCACCAAACCTACCTACTCAACACTGATAGATAAGGATCGTGGTCATGCTTCTAGAATAAAGGTTGGCAAACTACAGCCACAGACTAAATCCAGCCCAATGCCTGTTTTTGTAAATAAAGTTTTATTGGAACACAGCCGTGCCCATTTGTTTGCATTTTGTCTGGGACTGCTGCCACACTACAACTGTAGAGTTGAGGATGAGTAGCTACGACAGAAACTATGTGGCTTACAAAGCCCAAACTACCTACTATCTGGCCCATTACAGAAAAAGTTTGCCAACCCCTGCCCTAGAAGAAGACCCACCCAGGCTGGCTTAACACTTGGAAGACTGGAAACAAGGAAGGGCGCGTCATGCATGGGCTCAGCTTTAATAGACAGTAGTCCTGCCTGCTTGTAAAACATAGACCGCTGAATGGCTGAATTTCTGACTAGCCAGGTTAGACTCCTCCTTGCTTAGGATGGACCCGGTAAGAAATAGGTGGGCAAAGGCAAGGCTGGTGTATTAAGATGAGTGGAAGCTCGTCTCCCCTGCACTGCTGACAGGGAGCTGAGTAGACTGAAGATGTTGCAAATTCAGTCTCAGGAGCAATGCAGGGGCATGAATGGGGCACTCAGCCTGTTCTACCGAGGCGGGGTGGGGATGGTAATCAAAGCGCGGCCCGACCTTGATGCTTCTGTGGCTTTTCTAGTTATTCCTGCTCCCTTCAATGCCCATCTTCCTTCTTTATGAGATAATGGACTCCACCCTCCACTGTGTTTCCAAAACACTTGGCTCGTAACTCTGCTGAATCACTCCACATGCTTGTTTACTTGTCTGTCTCCTCTTAAACTGATGACTTCCATCTCTTCTCTCCCCAAACTCTGACTTAGAACCTGCATGTCCAGCTTCCTGCTCAGCATCTCAGTTTGGATGTCAAGTAGTCATCTCAAATGTGGCCACCACCGCCGCTGCTGTTCTTATTGTTTTGAACGTGTTAAGAAGCACACAGTCCTCAGCGAGTGCGAGGCACTGTTCTAAGCACTTCATGTACCCAAAACACAACACTTAATTCCTGCCTCCCCAATCCTATTTCTCCCCCATCCATTTCTTCTCCATCTCAGTAAACGACCCGACTCTGCATTCAGCACTTCAAGGCAACAGTCTGGGCATCAGCTTTCACCCCTCTCTTTCCTTCATAGTCCACATCTGCAGTAGCCGTGTTGGTACCCTGCCCATATCCCCTCTACACTCACTGTTCCCTTGCATGCCCAACCAATGCCTGCCTCCTGGAGGCACCTGTGACTTTTTGCCTGGAGGACTTCCTCCGAAAAGAATGTGACACATTGCCTACAGAGCATGGCAGAAGTGCCGAAGGAGTTCCTAAGAGTCGTCTTCAACCACCGATAGATGGGAATTGGTGGGTAAATACCCCAACCCCCTTCTCCCTCTGGTGAGACAACTCTGAGGCAGGAGTTGGGCCCATGGGATTAAGCCCCAGGTGCACACTGGTAACCTGCCCCTTGATGTACCCTATACTGACTTCCTACCCTGAATTGTCTCACTTCCCCACTCTCCAACCCATGCTCCTTAGGACTGCTTTCCAAATAAAATCTTATTCTGGAACCCTTGTTTCTGAATCTCTTTCTGGGGGAAACCAAAATCTGCAATATTCTACTGAAAATGATCACTTCTCACTACATCCACTGGCACCATCCTGGTACAGGGGTCCAAGGTACCATCATTTCTTGCCTGGACTGTTGGAACAACTGCCTAACTGATCTCCTTGCTGGGGTTCCTAGAGACTGTGTTCTACACATGAGCCAGAATACTTTGTAAAACATAAATCAGATCAACTAACTGCTCTGCTCAAAACCCTCCAATGGTTTCCTATCACACTTAGAACAATATCCAACTCGTTACCCATGACCACAATGCCTTATATAACGTGAACTCTCCCAGCATCTCCAGATGCTCCCAACACTGCTCTCCCCTGTCTCATCTGTGAATATGGCCATTGGGTTACCATCTTTGCACCTGCTGTTCCCTCTGCCTGGAAAGCTCTTTCTACTTTTCTTGACATGACTGGTTTTTCACATCATTAAGGAATTAGCTTAAATGTTAGCTTCTTGGAGAAGCTCTCCCAGACTGTGTAATCTGTAATAATTTTCATCCCTCCTTACTATTCCTTTACACCACTTTCTTTTCTTCATAGCATTTTCCACTATCTAAAATTATGTGTGTTTGCTTGTTCATTTGCTGCATCTCCCAGTTGACTGGAAGCTCAAGGGGGACTTTGTCTTTTTCACTGTATCCCGAGTACCTATAACAGTGACAAAAACTTATTAGAGACTCAATAAAGTGAGTGAATGGGTACATGAATGGACAAATGACTCCCCTACTGGACCAGATTTGGGCTCGTGACACAGAGAAGACATCAATAGCATTTGATTCAATGAACAAGTGAATAAGTCCATGGAGGGACTGAGTCCACGTTCTCTCCAGGCCCCACCCAGGAACGGACAGCCCTTTATACTAAGTGACTCGTCACAGTGGGTCTCCCTTTCCCCATTGGCTCATCTACACCTGGATAAAACTCCTATTTCAGACCATTCTAACCATTCCGTCCTTTCTTTTTAGGCCTTACCGGAGGGGCAGACAGCTTCGTGGGACACAGCCAAAGAGGATGAAAACCGCAATAAGAATCGATACGGGAACATAATATCCTGTAGGTGCCCTGCTGGGAGGGCCCCAGGCTTTGGGGACATAGAGTAAAAGAAGCTATTACTGTTATTTATCTGGAATTTCTTATCAAATAATCCTTGATGTTTCCAGCTTTAGGTCCACATGCCAAGCTGGGAGCTCTCTTTCAGCCTCCCTGTCCTACCTGGCCTAGATGAGAGAGCCTGGCTCATCTCAACCAGAGCGGGCAGGAGGGGAGCTGGGTCCAGGCAGAGCAGATCCAGGGAGCTCTGAAGGCTGGGTCTTGCCTGGCATTGCCCAGTCAAGAATTCCTCAGGTTGGGGAGGAAGCTCAGCCAAAATGATTCTCCTGTGTTCCCAGCAGTTCCTGTAATTCAGAGTACCACCCTGGCAGCAATTTGGGATGAGGAGCAAGATCCAGCCCATGAGGAAGGAGCTGAGAACATCTAGCAAGAGAATAGTGCTACTCTAAGAATGTAGAGTCCCAAGCAAGAATTGATGCTCAGAAGGAGCCAGAAACTCTCACTTAAGTCTGAGGGTTTGGGGAGCAGCCAGCTCAGGGCTCAAAAGAACCCAAGACTACTCTGGTCACACAAGAGACAGGGTTTAGGGCATTATGACTTCTGTCAGACCCCACTGCTAATGGGACAGGGGCTCTAAGGTGAGTGTGTGCCACTCCAGGCCTGCATTGGCACAGGCATTTGGTGGTACTGAGCCTGCAGGCAGAAAGCATGTTCTGTGCGGAGCTAGGGGAGGCATGAAAGGACACTGACTTTTGCTCAACAATGAGTTTTAGCATTCCTATAGGCAACCCTTGTGTGTGATTTGATAAAGGCAGTGGTTCAGAGTAGTTAGAACCCTCTGGAATCAAACTGCCTCGGCTTTTATCCCAGCCGTGGGGCACTGAGCAGGTACCTGACCTCGCTAAGCTTCAGTTCCCTCACCTTTAAAATGATGAAAATAATAGAGAATCGCTGGGAAAACGTACATAAAGCCCTTGGCACAGTGCCTGGCACCATTACTCTTAGCCATAGAGTCACTTCCTTAGAGTCACTGATGAGCAGTGTGGATATATCTTTCCACCTTATTTTAACCAGGATTCACTGAATCCCCATGTGGGCACATGGAATAAGCCAGGTTGGGGAGGGGTAGGGCGTGATCAGATGTCTGTTTTGGAAAGATCACTAGGATAGCTGATTGGGAGGGTGGGTTAGATTGGGAGAGGCTGGAGGCAGAAGGACCAGTTAGAAGGCTACTGCAGATATCCCAGCAAGGGATGATGAGGCCTAAACAAAGGCAGTAACAATAGTTGTGTGTGACTCGTACATAGTGTTGATTTCTCAGAGGAGACTGCCATAGAACTGAAGACCATGCACAGGTTACACACAAGTGTTGTCACTGCCAAATATTGGTATGTACAGCCTTCGAAGCAACATAACAGAGAGGGCAGAGTTACCCCATACAAAATGCTAAGCATATATTCTGATTAGCACAGGAGTCTACAACAGCCTTTGTCTGCCACAGTGTAGCCAGCCTGGACCTTTTGACATCTCACCAGTTGGGTGCATAGCATTCCTTGGTCTCAGCTCTCAGGGTACCCCAGTTCAGTGAGAAAAAAAAAATCCTGAATAACAAATTATTTCTAGCACAGTTCCGTGTTTTGTTTTGTTTTGTTTAACTGTCTAGACATTGCCTAAGAAAAAGCTTGGAGGAAGAAAGCGTAAGCTACAGGCAGCTTGTAAAGGAAGAAAGAGGCAGAAGTTTTAGCTTAGCTGTTTCCTGTGCTGATTTAGGAATGGGCTGTGAATGGTAGAACTAATTAGAAAACATTTGTAATTTGTGTCTTGGAAGATAGTAATGCAGACAGCAGGATTTCTTGTAAGGGAAGTGTTGGAAAGAGATGTTCAATCCATCAGGAAGTGTGTATTAAGACTTACGATGTGTGTGCCTCCTCTGAGCCAGGCCGTGAGCTGGGCTCTGGGACCCTCAGTCTGTGCTCCCAGGGAGCTCCCATTCTGGGCACAGGTGGCTGCTCGCTCTGACCATCCTCTGCTCCAGCACTGTGCATACTGTGCCCTAGAATATCTGCTTTCTTGTCTGTTCCCCCCATCAGACTGTGAGTTCAGGTAGGGTCCACTAAATTATAAGCCACGACATCTTGGGGATCATGCTAAACCTTAGTCTTCTCTCTGTCAAATGAGCATAAATTTGATACTCGCTCTCTATAAGGAGGCACTAGCTCTCAGGGTCTTCCTCCTGGGGTGTTGGGCAGGTAAGAAAAACTAAATGACTAGAGCCCAGTGAAGAGACCCTGCCTCCCTGAGAGATGGGGATATCCAGGCTGGTACCCAGGCTGGTATCTGGGCCAAAGCCTGCGGGGTCCGATGGTGAGAAGCAAAGCTGTGCATGTATCTGGACCTCCCACCGCTCACCCTCTGCACTCAGCACCCTTGCCTGAGCCAGCATCAGCTCTCACCAGTCCAGCCTCCTTCCTGGTTGCTCCACATCTGATTTTGCTCCCAACTTTCTATCTATCTGATCTCTGACAGAAGCCAGAGGGACCTCCTCAAAACATGAATTGGACCATGTCATTTTCCTGCTGAAAACCCTCAGATGGCTTCCCTTCACTCAAGCACTCCTTATCCACAGCCCTCAGCTGCCTCTCCAGTCCCACTTCACATTGTGTCCTCTCCATCATGGTCTCCTCTGTGAAGCCACACTGGCCTTCATTCAGTCCATTGAGTTTTCCATGCTCATCCATGCCACAAGGACTTTGCACATTCTGTTCTATCAAAGTGCCCTTCCCTCCTCTCTTTGCCCTACTAAGTTCTACTTATTCTTCAGATCTTAGTTCAGTCATTAATTCCTCAGAGAATCCTTCTGACTCTTCGAATTTCATCAAAACTCCATTATTCACTGCTAGAGCATGATACACTTCTCATCCTTAGCCCTCGTCATCATTGTGATTGAGAGGCATTTGGACCACTCTCTGTTGACTGCCTGACTCCCTCACTGGACTAGATGCTCTGTGACAGCAGGACCATGACTATCTTGCACTCATGTTTCCCCAAACCTGGCATATGGTTGGTGCTCAGTAAATAAGAACTAAATCTTGTAAAGCGCAGACTCAGCAAGAGCCTGAAGAGCTTGAGCAGTGGGTCTTTCCCTTCTGGCTTCCCAAATAAAATAGAGAACACCCATAAGGGTTAGATGGAGGAGGCTGGACCAGGACGACACCTGGAACAATGATATTCCAGTAGGGAAAGATGCTGAGCCTGATGAAGAGAGTGTAGAGACGGGACGCAGAGGGAAAGGAAGAAAACAATTCCATCCCTCTGAGAGCTGCATCTGAAAAGGCAGGATGCCAGGCAGCAAGAAAAAACAATAAGGGGGATTAGAACTCCATCATTGGGGGTACAGAAGATGCTGTCAGTGTCCCACCCACACCCACGGCCTCACCACCTTGCTGTGCAGTAACACCATCTGGTAGTACCCATATCCAGGGCCAGGACGAGGGGGAGGCGGGCAAGGCACCCAGCATGCAACATTCAAGGATGCCCCAGTCGCAGCTGTTGACCCTGCATTTGCACGACCCTGAGGGCGAGTGCCTCGTTAAAGTGTGTGTCCTAGGTGCTCACTTGTTCCGCCTTAGACCTGCCCTGTCTGCATCTCTTTACCCAAGGACTTTCTCCAAGGCTGGCAAGGATGCTCTGTCCTCGCACAAGGCCATGGACCATGAAATAGCCCAGCTCCTTACCCTCCCACTGCGGGGCAGGTGGGGGGGCGGGCAGGCGTTCTAAACCTTTTTCCAGAGTCTCTCTGGGGAGGAGGCTGCAGTTGCCCACAGTCTTACTGGGCTTGAAAACTCACCCCTTCCAGTCTACCTTCTCTTGGCTGTCTTACTCCTCCTGTTTCCTACTGGTGTCCCCTTCTCCTCCATATAAACTACTTGCGCTGGAATCCTCCTCTTACATCTAGTTCTGGGGAAACCCAAATGGAGGTCGAGGGAATTCAAACACCTAGTGATATCATCTTGAGGGGCCTCAATAAACCTGAATCTCCTTTCTAATTTAAGGGTTAATAATTCTGCAACAGATCAGGGCTGGAGCAGGTCTGTACTCAGTACTGAAAGGAGACGGTGCTGAGCTAACCAGTGGATTCAAAAGCAGCAGAAGACATAAAGGGGAACCAAGGGAAAAAAAAAAAAAGTCTTGGAATGGAAATGAGAAAGGTAAAAGAGAAACAGCCCCGAGGAATGAACAGTGTTCCTGCCCTTGTGTGTGTCCCTCCCAAAGGCAAAGTGTGCCATGCCTCGATAAATAGAAATATTCTTGGCACAAGAAGAACACTGGGTGTGATTAGCATCTTAAGGAACCCAGAGCACTGAGAGGCTGGAGTGGTGGACAAAGGCCCAGGCCAGGAAGAACAGAAAAGATGGAAGGGACGAGAAGGAGGGAGGGCACCGCCTGCAAGAGGAAGAATGAGAGCAAAACCTTGGCTAAATAAGCCCTTTCTTCCAAATGCTTCTGTTTAGAAGTTAGTAATAGGGACTGTGGGGTTTTCAGGGAGTGTACATAGAAAGAAAGGGAAAGGGAAGGAAATCAATGAGGGAAATGTGCAAAGAGTGCTTTGCTTTCAAGTAGCTCTGGGGCAGAAATTGCAGACACAGGAAATTTCAAGAATACCAAAGCGCTCCCCACATGGAAGTTCTAGAGGGTGCTTCCTGGATTGGCAGGAAGGAAAGGACACTGAAGAGGGGAAGTGATCTCAGGAGTTGCAAGTTTTATAAAATGAGGCTTGCCTTCTGGGATCTGTCAGGGTCCCAGCAGGACACAGATGGGACCCTCAAATAGGGTGATTTGAGGAGAATTTATTCAAGAGATTGCTTATAAAGGTGGGAACTAGGTGTAGAGAGACTACAAGGGATAGTGCAGAACCCTGGGGCTAACTAGCATCCCCACCCACAGAGGATGCAGTGGGAGAGGTTACCAGGATGCGGAGAAAGAGAGAAGACCTGACCAGAGGTGCGACCTTCAGTGGCGCTGCCGCCCGCCCATCGTGACCTCAACAAAGGGAACTGAAGCAAGGAGTGCCCCCTCCTCCAGTCTCCTGCCTGTGCTCTCCATGGGCTAAACCCGGCCAGATGCCAGAGGACGAGTGAGCCTAGTTCAGTGGTTCTCGAAGTGTGGTCCCTGCAGCAGCAGCACCTGGGAGCTTGTTAGAAATCTTTCTTGGGCTGCGCCCCAGACCTACCAAACCAGGAATTCTGAGGGTGGGGTCCAGCAATCTGTGTTTTGAAAAGCCTCCAGGTAAGCCTGATGCACGTTCAAGGTTGAGAACCTCCAGTCTTGTCCACAGATATCAGCCGCCTGGATAGGGGGCCAGGTGCAGAAGGCTGGAGAGAGGGTCTGAAGGGCAAACAAGATACCTGGGACGTTTTCTGAGACTTCTTTCCCCTTAATCTAAGACAACAGATGTATAGGTTTATTGGACATGGAGTCAGGCAGACCTGAGTGCTAGTCTCAGTTCTGCCCTTCACCTGGTGCATGACCTTGAGTGAGGTGACTTCATCTCTCTGACCCTCAGTTTCTCATCTCCCATTGCAAAAATGGCAAATTAAGGTGAATAGATATTGAATCTGAATCTGGTGCATAGACTTTTAAACCTAGATGAAACTTAGTCTAGCCTCGTTGAGTTCACAGGCAAGGAGCGATGGCCCAGAGATGTAGAACCCCTACCCAAGGTCACACAGCAAGTCTCTAGGGCAGAGCTGGGCTCGTGCCTGCCAGGGTGCCACGTGCTCCCTACCTAGGAGTCTCTCTGCATCAAGACACATCCATGATTTTGGGAGAGAATGTGCTGAGGCCTCTGACCTCAGAACAGATGGCAGACTGGGACGAGCTCTTTGGAGAGGCCATTCTCACTTCCAGGGAGGAATTCGGGTTCCAAACAAACCCAGAGGAGTTTTTTCACGGCGGTTTCTCTGCTGATTCCTGGAAAGACAGAGCTAGGATGACAAAATGAGTGCCTCGTTCGGCGTTCCCAGCTCTCGGGCTCCATTCTCCTTTGCTAACTCTGAGGATGGCTCTTGCCTGGGCCCTACAGACCGATCCTGGTACAGAAGTCACCTGCCATATCCCCCAACATCCACCACTTCCATACATGCTGACCCTAGTTCCTACTGCCGCTGCCTATGTCTCTTTTTCTGGGGACTTGTTCTGGCCACTGGAGCCCTCTCTGCCTGCTTACAGGGCAGGCTGAAAGTGCCAGGAAAGTAAATCCCCAGGAGCAGCCCCCATCTGATGACTGACAGGGGTAGATGTACAAATTCCCCAGCTCCCGCTCCCTTGGAGAGGAATAAACTTGGAAGTGCGTGTTTGCACTATCTCCTGGAGCTCCCTAACAGGATTAAGCCCCAGTTGTCTACATTCATAGCTTACTTGATGACACATGCCTTATTGGATTCCTTCCTTTCTCTATCTCACTTCCCATTCTCTTTCTGATGTTTCCTGGGATCACCTCTCAGATCGTGCTTGCACTCAAATCTTGGTCTCAGATTCTGCTTCCAAAGGAATCCAAATAAGGAACATTCTCCCCTTTCTTCAGAAAGTTCCCTTAGTAGGGTATGGGCTGGACAGCCTGCTTAGGATGAATCAATGAACTCATCAGCTGGGTCACTGTCCCTCTAACTTCTCTCAATTCTCTGCCCCTCTGTGCTTAAGCCTCCTCTACTCCCCCAAAGGCTTCATCTGTTGGAGCAGCTCCTCGCAGGGCCCTGCAGAGGGGAGCGCCCAACCTCAGCCAGCATGGAATTGGCAGAATGAAGAGGTGCACAGAGTGTCAGGCTGTTTCCCTCTCACACCCAAGCCACCCTCTCTCTTGATAATGGTAATTCAATCAAGATTGAATGTGCAGACCTTTAGCTTCAATGAGGTACCAGGCAGTCTCGGTGGAATTACCTGCCTCCTCCCCATCCACTCGTGCAAGATGATGGCATTAACATTTCCAGTACTTCTAGGAAATGATTTTTCAGCTCCACAATTCATTGTAATGAGTCAAATCTCTTTTCTCTGAAAAATTGCACCTTTTCTTTACCCTCCTTAAGTGCCCAGAAGACAGGAAGAAAGAACATCATGTATCAAATGATAGTCTCTCCCCAAACCCACCCCTCTGGAGTGATTCTCTCTTTAAGGGGATGTGACTTGAGAAGACCAATTTATTGGGTTGCCTTTGATGATGGAGGAAGGGAGGAGGAGCTGTGGTTTGTTTTGAGAGTTAGAACTGTGCAAAGGAAGAAAATGAGTCCTCTCTTCTGGGGTGGGCGTGGGAACACAATAGGATGGGACAGTGTTAGAGTCAGAATTGGCATGGAAGGGGCATGGAGGCAATGAGTCTCAGGGTTCCAGGAAGAGTAGGGACCCCACCACTCGACAAGGAAGCTCTCAAACTTATACCACCTCCTGAGTTGTTAAACTTCTTGGAGCCTTGAGTTTCTCATTCCCAAAATGGGATGATGCTATGTATACCTCACAGGATTACAATGAGAACCAAATGGCATAGCATCCTTAAGGCTTCTAGACTAGTGCGTGGAACATCTTATGCACTCCACACAGGTAAATTCCTCTCTCTCACCCCTAACTCAAGATGGGTCTCTAGTCTCATGGCCCAGTACAATAAGATCTTTTGGTCTTTCCCAAGACAAATAGAAGTGAATAGCCAGGGCACCTCTCTGGTAAATATTCAAGCCTGGGTGTGCATCAGAATCTCCTGAAGGGCCTGTTAAAATACATGTTACTCGGCCCCACCTCGGAGTTTCTAATTCAGCTGGTCTGGGCTGGGACTCAAGAATTTGCATTTCTGACAAGTTCTAACAAGTTCCAACAGCATCTTGCTGATGCTGTTGGTCAAGGGACTAAATTTTGAGAACCACTGGTCTAGAATAATAAGAAAACTGAATTTTCATATTTCTGTTGATTTTTTACAACGCACCAGGTGCTTTCATATCTTACCCCTTATAATCCTTGCAACAGGTCTGCGAAGGTAGCTATGATTTTGATGTTATTGTTGGGTAAACTGAGGCCCAGGGGAGGTAAGTAGCTTGCCCCAGGTGATACGGTTAGTGAGTGACAGAACTCAGGTTTGCCTCCAGAGCCACTTAATACCTCACCTCCATCCCGCTGAAGGCCTGAACTGGCTGCCAATCTTGGGGCAGAATAGACTGGATCGGAAGGTGGGGTAAGGGGTCAGCCATGGGAGGAGGAAGAATTTGAACACAGGATCCAGGCATACTCTGCCAGCCTTGTGTAGAGGGAAGAGCCTTGGGTCCCAGGCCAGCTTACCTAAAATCAACTGTATGGTTATAAGCAAGGAGCACTGCCCCTTCTTGCTCTCAGCTTTTCAGACACAAAGATGAACGCATTTTTTGAACCGATCATTGTTGAGCACCTGCTGTGTGTCACATGCTGTAGAGGAGTTCAGTGAATAGGGTGCCTTCCTTAAATAGGGTGTGAAGGGGAGCCATGGGTCAATCAGAAAGTCACAGAAATACAACTGCTCTAAGAGTTCTGAAGAAAAATACAGGGAGCTATCAGAGTCTGGGGTGCAGAGATCATAGGAGCCTTCCTGAGGAAAGAGCATTGAGCTGACAGCTAAAGAATGAGGTGTTGTCAGCCTTACAGGGTTTGGAGTATTCATTTGTATGTGCAAAGGCCCTGTGCAATGTCAGAGCGGACATTGTGTATTTGAGCAACTGAAAGAAAGGTACAGTTATCAGAGTAGTGTGTGAGGAGGAGAGGCATGAGTCTGGATGGGGAAGTAGATCACAAACCATCAGATCAGGCAAAGCATGTGGGATGTGGTAAGGCTTTTTTCTGTGTCCAGTGACAGATGGTGTCCTGGCACTCCACGCCAGCTTGCAAGAGCAGATGGCTAAATTTTCAGGAATTTTGTGAGCTAGAGGATGCCATGTTGGTGGCTTGAAATCCATCATGGTGGGAGTATTTATACCACAGAAATCAGAAGACACCACAGATCAGAGCCTTGTTTTCCTCCGGAGAGCTATTTGTAAAACATTTACCAACAATCTACTGGTCTTTGTCCTAAAACTACGAGGAACAGACTGATTCCAGAGGGACGATGTTTCTGTTCCCCTAGAGCTATGTTCAGGGAAGCTCTTTGGATCTACAGGTCTTTGCAGCTGTGTCTCCCATCTGCCGCCTGTCAGCCATTCTCTCCTCCCCACAAGCTAGTTCTTGCCACCTCCCACCCCAGCTGAGAGCTGGGTGGAGCCAGGTTCCTGCACCTTCCTCTCTCGCCACCCTTGAGGGGTTTGCTTCTCCCCTACATGACTCTTCTCAACTCCTCTCCTTGTCTTGAATATCAAACAAGGAGTACCAAATTAGCTGTTTTTCAAGCTTGCAAAATGTAGATAGGGCATGATGAACGTTCTGGGCTGCTCGTAAATTACCTTGGATAAACTCCTTCACATTGCCCGCTGCCCCATCTTTCTCCGTGTGTGTGGATAAACACAATTTTTTATCCTTCTAATTATATAAAGTGAGAAGAAGAAGAGGACACAAAATAATATTAGCATCTCCCAGAAGGAATAAATAAACCATGAGGACACTGCTACTTCTTGCAATGCCTTTCTGGTGGACCTGTGGCTGCATTCTGCCCTTTAGTGAATACAGGCAATAGCTCTTGCCTCTGCAGAAAGATGGATTCACATTTGGTACGAAGGGCAAATGGGAAGCGCTGTTTCTAATCATCTCTGCCATCATCTCACTGCCTGCCTCACATCCAGCCCACAACCACAATTTATTAAGCACCTGCTGTGTACCCAGCACTTTTTTTAGGGGAGTTTTAGATTTACAGAAAAATTGAGCAGAATGTACAGAGAATTCCCATATATTCTGTCCCCCCTACCCACATTTGATTTCCCCCATTGTTAACATCTTGAATCATTGTAACAACAGTTGTTACGATTGATGGACCAATATTGATCCATTAGTATTGGTTAAAGTCCATAGTTTACACTAGGGTTCACTCTTTGTGTTGTACAGGTCTATGGTATTTACAGATTTATAATGACATGTATCCACCGTTAGAGTATAATACAGAATCATTTCACAGCCCTAAAAATCCTCTGTGTTCCACATATGCATCCCTCCCTCCAAGTGCCTGGCAACCACTGATCTTTTCACTGTCTCTATAGTTTTGCCTTTTCCAGAATGTAGTAGACTTAGAAACACTCTTGCTCTTTCCCTCTGATAGGAAGACTTCCTCCTTGTCCACCGGTCAGGCCTTCCTCACTTTTAATTCCTCATTCCCATTTTGCTTCACAGAGCCTTCAATTCCCCCACTTTCTAGACCTTGAAGTCCAGAAATGTAAAGCCTTTTCAGACTGCCTTTTTTAACTTAGCAGTATGCATTTAAGTTTCCTCCATGTCTTCAAGACTTGATGACCCATTTCCTTATATCGCTGGATCCTATTCCATTGTATAGATATACCAGTTTATCCACTCACGTATTTAAGGATGTCTTGGCCTTTTCTAAGTTTTGGCAATTGTGAGTAAAGCTGCTATAAACATTTGTGTGCAGGTTTTTGTGTGGACATAAGTTTTCGACTCATTTGGGTAAACACCAGGGAAAGCAATTGCTGGGTCATAGGATAAGAGTATATTTAGTTTTGGAAGAAATTGCCAAACTGTTGTCCAAAGTGGCTGTACCATTTTGCTTTCCCACCAGCAATGAATGAGAGTTCCTGTTGCTCCACATCCTCATCAGCATTTGGTGTTGTCTGTGTTCTGAATTTTGGCCATTCTAATAAGTGTGCAGAGGTATCTCGTTGTTTTAATCTGCAGTTCCCTAGTGACATACATGTTGTTGAACATCTTTTCATATGCTTATTTGCCATCTGTATATCTTCTTTGGTCGGGTGTCTATTCAGGTCTTTTACCCATTTTTTTAATTGGATTATTTGTTTTCTTATTGTTGAGTTTTAAGAGTTCTTTGTATATTTTAGATACAAGTCCTTTATCAGATATGTCTTTGCAAATATTTTTCTCCCAGTCTGTGGCTTGTCTTTTCATTGTCTTAATGTCGTAGCACTTTTCATGTCCACATTTCCTCATTTAATCCTCCCAACATTCTGTGAACTATATAGTATTGGCTCCGTTTTGCTAAGAAAACCAAGGCTAAAAGATATCGTTGACTTGCTAAGTGATGGAGCTAAGATCTGAACACAGATCTGACCCACAGCTCCATACATCACATCACATATTAAAAATGTATCCTACTTACCCCAGATTAGCCCATGTGGAAATGAATCTTGGTCATTTCATACTAAAATAGCCTTTCACAGTCTCAGAAAATAGAGTCTGTATTTCGATGCCCTGCAGAGCGCAGTGTGGTTCCTTGCATCTAAGTGCCCTAAAGTGGCCTGGAGAGCCCTTTATAGTCTAACCCCCGCCCACCTCCTCTGTCTCTCCTCCTATTGCTAATCCCCTCGCACTTTGTGCTCACAAGACACGAAACTGTTTGAAGCTTCCCCGAGGTGCTTGCTTTTCCAGGATCTCTGCCTTCACTCTTGCTGTTCCCTCTGGTGGAAAGACCCTTCCTCCTTGTCCACTGGCCAAGCCTTATTCACTTTTAATTCCTCATTCACATATCACTTCACAAAGCCCTCTGTTCCCCACTTTCTAGATCTTGAATTTCCACTTCTGGTATAGTCTGTCTCCCCTACTGCACTATCAAATCCACTAAGCGTGAGTATCATTTTGATAATACTTTTTAGCCCCTTCAACAAGCCTGCACATAGTGGGTGCTCAGTGAATGTCTGCTTAATAAATGAACGAAGAGGAGAGATTGGCCAACACCATCTTCTGTTGGTTGGAAGCACCTTTCATCTTCAAGAATATTTAACCGGAAGAAATAAGTTTGTTTCTTTTTGTTTTGTTTTTAATCATTTTTGCTTTCTGATTTTAAATTTCATTTTATATTTTAAAAAATTCCCTTTCCTTTAAACCAGAATCTCTGCTTCCAGTGCTATAGCCCCCCTAGGGGCAGGCATAATTCAATAAATAAAGGAGATTTTTGAATCAATAAGTCATTAGTGAGACCACTGAGTGAAAACACAATATGCATTTTCACTTTTTTAAGTCTTACAGTTTTTGTAACCACTGGTAACAAGGTTAACAGCCTGAGCTCAGTCAGGTGCTGGGCCTCATCTGAATCCCTGCTGGGCGGGATGTCCCCCAGGAACTCCCACACTCTGGGGCTAGAATACTGCTGGAGCTGGGGAGCAAACATTGGCACAGACTCCAGGAGTAGAACTGCAAGATGCTGGAGGTCCAGGGGCAGCCCACTGTATGAACGGAGTAAGGGTTCAGGGTCAGACCTGAGATGGAATCCCAGCTCTGCCACTTACAGACTGTGTAACACGGGAGACTTGCTTAACCTCTCTGAGCCCCAGTTTCTTCATCTGTGAAATGGAAAGAATAATACTACATCATGACGATGTTATTATAATGACCTATAGAGCTATTTTGAGGAATAAACGATTGAGTGAGATTATGTATGTAAAGTGTCTGATAGCTCCCACGAACTCCATAAAGGCTACCTTCAAACCCCTCCCCGACTTCACACCCCACTCTCCCACCCACCCAAAGGGGTGACTTAGACCTCCAACCTACCCCCTCTAGTTGCTTCCACTTAAACTCTTCCCTATGATGAATAAAAGTGGCATCCAGTGTATCTCACTGCCTAGCATACTGCCTGACACACAGGAGATACTCAATGAATAATTTTTGAATTAATTGATTAGTTAATTAAATAATGGATATGGATGGTATCCTGGCCAGCCCTGGGCCTGTTTGTCCATCCTCCAATCCATTCCTTACCTTCTCTTGCTTAACTTTCTGTCACGGGGAACGGACCCCTGCAGGTTACATGTCTCAGTCTCTCTTATCAGCTGGCTTCTGGCTGCATTTGGCCAATGACATGAACTAGTGGGAGGTTGGAGGGCAGGAGAAAGGAAGAAGCCAGGGTATTTCTCCCCCTCTGTCCCACTCACAGGCGCCTTCTTTAGAAGCCAAGGAAGATCCTCCTTTCCTCCAGCTCCCCCGAGAGAAGCCCACTGTGGCTCCAGTTTCCACAGGGGGCCCCAGCCCTGAGTTCTGGCAACTCTACCTCTTTCCTCCGTCCCTCCAGCCTCTGAGTTCTGGCAGCCCTGCCTCTTCCCTCTGTCCCTCCAGCCCTGGGGAGATAATGTCTCCTTCTTGGTGCTTATATCTGAATTGCTTCACCCTCCTCTGTTTTGCTTCTCAACTCTTCCATCTCCTGGGTAGCCACTTCTCTGTCATTAATTCCCTCAGCTGTGTACACTTGAGGAAGTTTCTAATATCCTGCTTAGACCTTTGGAAGCAGGAGTATCTGACCTCAGAGTTAAGAGAACCCCACTCTTCCAAGCTCCACCATCCACTGGCCATGTGACCAGTGAGTCCTTGTAAGCCTCAGTTTCCTCATTTGTAACAAGGGCTAAGAGCACCCATCCTCCTTCTCTCCCAGGATCATTGTGAGAGTCCAGTGAGCTGAGCCATTCATACATTTACAGAGTACTTGTTGAGGACCTGCCCCACGTGGAGGTACAGAGGACGGGTCAGGAAACACAACAAATAACATCCTTGTTCTCAGGGGCTTCCAGTCAGGAGTACTAGCTGAGCTTATAAACTGCAAAGTGCTATATAAGGCTAACAGGATAAGCTGACCTGACCTCCTTGACCCCTGGGGACGCTTGGGGATACCCAGAGTTCTCCAGCCCGCTTGCTGAGAACCCCACTCATGCCCTAGAGTAAGGTGGGCTGGCCAGTGGTTGCAGCGACATCGGTGCTGTGTGCCCAGTGACCTAGCCGGCAAGTTGAGCCTCTCCTGCCAACCAGACCCAGCCGGGTGTTTCATTTGTGTGTGTCTATTAGCATGTCGGAGCATGCTTTAATTAATTGTAAAGGATTAGCCTGATTCTTCCACTGTACTAGGTTTTTTTTAATGGTTTTTATTTGGCATTATTTGAAGTAAGTGTACGATCGACTAAATCCTGCAAATCTTGTTTATGTCTAGATTGTGTTTGAAGTGGTATTCTCTGTCACACGATCTTTAGTTATTGATGACCTCTTTTATAATGATTTAGTCAGCTTCACTTGAATGGTAGTATTGATAACCATATGTGGCCAACAATCTGTTTACAACAAGACTCCAAGAAGCAAAAGAAAAGCAATTTGTGCCCATGTGGAAAATAAGTAGATTTGCCTTTTTTAAGCAAGCTTGGAAATGGAGCATATTAATTCCAATTCAACACTCCTTGCAGCCCGAGTGTTTTCATATGGTGTCTCTTGCATTGTGCTATGGAGAAAGTATTTCCAGCCCCATTTTAATGACAAAGTTACCAGGACTTAAACAAGCAGATTGAGTACCTACCTACTTGCCTAGATGGGTAATGACAAAACCAGAATCAGAGGGGCAGGTTAGAGAATAAGCACATACAGGTCCTTTCAGGGCACAGTAATCTCCCTGAGCCTCAACTTTCTCATCTGTAAATGGGCATAAGAACTGAGGGCGGTGCTGGGGGTTAAGCGAGAGAATTTGTGCAGAAGTAGCACAATGCCTGATTTGCAGTGGTTAATAAATGGTGGCTCTAAAGGAAGGCAGTGCTCGCCCCTCATCAAAAGCTTCTTATCACCTGTCTCCTTGTTTTCTGCTCTCTCTGCAGATGACCATTCCCGAGTGAGGTTGCTGGTGTTGGATGGAGACCCACACTCTGACTACATCAACGCCAACTACATTGATGTGAGGGTCTTCAAGGGCTGGGCAGCTGGGGTCCGGGGTTGACGACAGCAGGCTCACCTTCTGTGGCTGACCCCAGTGTCTCCCCCACATGGACCTCCCAGAACATGTCCAGGGTGGTCTGGCTCCTCTTTGATTGTGTGACTAGTGTAACTCAAGTTGGTTATCCATCTAAAGCTATAGCCTCTTTCAGCCTGGCCAGAGAAGCCTGCTCTGCAGGGCCCCAGGACAACTGCCAGGCTTGTTCATTCAACCATTAAGTCATTTGTATGTGTGTCTATTTGTCCATTCGTTCATTCATTTGAAGATATAGCCATTTATGCAACAAAAATTTAAAAGTGCCTTCTGTATGCTGGATGCTATGGGAACGTAAAGCTAAAAATGCCACGATGTCTATGCTCTAAAACCTTAGCAGGAAGCTAAGCTGTGCACATCAATAATTCCAGGGCAAACTAGAAAGTGGTAAGTGTCATAAGTTCAGATAAAATGCTGCAGGGATTCAGAGGTGGGGGAAGAAATCACTTCTTCCATCAGGAATGCACAATGTGATGTGAACCAAAGCTTCAGGCACAGGTAGAATTTAAAATCAAAGAGGGGGAAGATGGGCTCTCTCTCTTCGAGAGAACAGCATGAGCCGAGATGTAGCAGCTGGAAGCAGAGGATATGTAGCAGCTCAGTGTGAGGGGAGCAGAGACCATTAATGGGAATAGTGGAAAATGAGGTTGGGGCCACGTCTTTGATGGTTTATGATCAAACCTAGGAAGTTGGACTTTATCCTGTAGGCAAAAGAAAGCTGTTGAAAGTTTTTGATCAAGGAGGTTACCGGTTCAGGGCTGAGCTTCCAGATGACTTATCTGTCACCAAGGGGAAGAGAGATCAGAGGGAGGAGAGTCTGGAATTAAGAAACCCAATTAGGGAAGGGGCTGCTTCAGGATTTCCGAGCCTATTGAGCAAGGCCCTAAATACAACAGGAGCCGAGCTGAGTGCCCATGGACATGAGAGAGTTTGCAAAGGAGGAGCATTGCCACTGGGGCCGGATGGACATCCCAGCCTGACTGATTCAAGCCAGCTTCTCAGAACCTCAGCTAGGAGCCCAAAGACCTTGATGAAGTGGCTCAGAGATCCACTTTGGTCCCTCTGACTCCAAAGGGTGTTTATAGACAAGCTATAAACTGCAGGGGCATGCGTTTGAATTCCCCATAATCTAGGCTGAGCCAGATGATTCACTAATTCAGCAAATATTTATTGAACCTTGTGTTGGTCATTTGCCTGTTTGCCCTCAGATCTATTCCTTGTCCTTCCCCACTCTGCTTTACAGGTGTGTGTGTGTGAGTGTGTGTGTGTGTGTGGTGCAGGGAGGAGAGTGAGCTGACTCTTTCAAGGGAAGCACTGATAGGAGATTGCAAGGTAAGAAGAAGGAAGAAGCCAGTATATTTCTCCTCCTCTCTCACTTCTTTGCATGGCAGCTCCTGCAGTAGCTACATCCCGTCTCTGCCTCCGCTTCCATCAAGCAGGCCCATGAGAGTTCCAGGTTGGCCAAGTGGTCGCAGCTCCTGGGCTCTGGCAGCTTCTTTGTCTCCCATTATCCCACTAGTTCTAAGGATGGTCAAAGCCTGCTGCTGCTGCTGATCTCTGGGTCATCCCACTGTCCCCTGTTTAGCATTTTTGTTCCCCCATCAGCTATATAACCAACTCCCTATACCGAATTCCCTCTGTGTGAAACACCTAGGGTGGTTTCTAGTTCCCTGTCTGGACCCTGGCTAATGAAGGGCCTACATGTGGTCAGGAACTGGGGCTGGAGCTTCAGTGGAGGTCGTGGTCTCTGTCACTATGGCCCTTCTGAGAAAGTTCACAAGGACATGGCTGGTTCAGAATAGCCTATCTCTGACCTGGCGCGAAACAGTTGAGCATTCACTCATCATGCCTTCAGCTTTTCTTTCATGCATCTAGTATTCATTTCACAAACACTGAGCAGATCCTCCACAGTGTGCTGGAAATACAGACCTTAAAGGGGACTCGAGTCTGGTGAGAGAGTCAGATAAGAAAAGAGACCCTCTGAGAGCAGGGGCTATGGGAACACATAGAAGAATCAAGGCCTCGAGGTGGGGGCGAGTGGTCCGTGAAGTTTTCCTGGAGGAGGTGACACCATGCTGCCTTAGCCAACAAGTAAGAATCAGCCAAGCGAGAAGGATGGATAGTAAACGAAGAATTAGTGATCATTTCTCATTTGCAAACATTACCTTAACTAGTACCACAACCTCACAAAGTAAGCGTCATTACTACCCATTTCCAGATGAAAGTAACTTATCCAGGCTCACACTGCTAAGAGGTGAGGGAAGAGGGAGCAGGAGTCTGAATCAGGGATGCCTCCCCCACCATGCCCTGCTGGTTTTAATAATAATAGTAAAGCAATGAGGATAGCCAGTGGCTCTAAATGAGTCACTCTTGGACACTATGGTGGGTGGTTTTCAATGAGTCAGTTTATCAAGACCTGTCAATGGCCCTCCAAGGTAAGTAATCACCCCCATTTTCCAGATAACGAAGCTGAGGTTTAAAGAGATTGCAAAGCTTGTCTAAAGCCATGCAGCTGGTGAGCAGCAGAATCAGGCAAGGAACCAGACCTGAATGACTCCCAGCCCAGGGCTCTTCCTCCAACCCTCCCCACCTTCTCCCAGACACACCTTGCTCCCAGCACTCAGTGGGGACTCGATCAGCACATGCTAAACCAGATTGAGTTGGTTCCTTCCATTTCTCCTTGACCTTCTCTACAGCTGAATGGATGTGGCAGCCCTGAGGGCGATGGTCCATGCAGGGTCTGTGGCCTGAGTTGCCATACCTGGCATTTGTTGTCTGAGTAGTAACCTCCAGTAAAAGTCACTTTCCAGGACAGACACTCAATCCAAAGTTGAGTAAGCATCTGAATGCAGTCGGAGCCGAGACGCACTTTAGTGTTTTATAAGCAACAAATGAAATTGCCTGAAATGCAAGTGAATCTCTGCAACATCAGTGCTAATAACGCCTCCCATTTCTATCAGGTTCTATCATTACAATGTATTCTGCAAGTCTTTAAGGATAAGAAACCAGCGGTCAATGTTAAGAGCCTTGCCCAAGGTCACACAGCTAGAATCCACTTCTCTGCCCAGCTAGGACACACCACAGCCTTCTCCCTCTCTCTTTAAGTAGATTGTGTGGACAAGCAAACAGCCTCTGCTAGATGCTGTCTTAATATCTGCCACTGAACTCTGTGCTGGATCTCAATGGTTAGAGTCAAGGGCTCATGAGACCAAAGTCATGAATTCAGTCCTTGTAGAGCCTGTTGAATCCAGGCCTTTCTGCTTACTGGCTTTATGATTTTAGATAAATTAGTTGCACGTTCTGATATCTGTAAAATGAGATAATAACACTACCCCACAAGAATGTGATAACTGATGTAAAGTATCTATCTCTCAGGGTGCCACTTGGAAACAGAGGCTCGCTCAAAGGGAGGAACCGAGGAAAGTTTAATAAGGGTGGGAAGAGGATTAAGGGAATCTGACAGGGTGGGGTGCAGTATCCCCAGGCCAGCAACTGCAGGGAGCTCCAGACTTAGAGAGGGAGAGAGTAACTGTGAGGAGAGGGCTGCCTGATAGGAGCTGTAGCCTTTGATAGAGAGTCAAGGCTGACCCATGGTGACCTGATGGGGGAGATCTCAAAGAACACACACCCCAACCTCCCCATGGCATGTGAGCTCCTGCTTCTGCTCCCCACTGACCCAGCCAACTAGAAGCCAGAGGGCATGGAAGCCCGTGGTGTAGTCCATACAGGCCAGCCTCCCATGGCACAAAGCAAAGCATGGAAGGGAAGAGAGGGCCAACAGAGGGACAGAGAAGACACCAAGGACAAGCACCTCCTAGCACAATATTACCAATATGGGATGGAGGGCAGGGGATTCACACTAGTTGTGAACCTATCATCTGCTCCAGCAAAGTTAAAATTCCTGGGGTCGCTATGGGGATTCCCTGCAAGACACACCCAAGAGAGCTCTCTAGGTCCTCACCCTTTTGCCCTGGTCTCCACCCCAGCTGAAATCCTCCTGAGTCCCCATAGAGCTAACTGCCCACACTAGAATCATTTATCCACAATTGGACCTGGACGATCCATTAAAACGACCCCATTTGGATAATGAGCTGGATGGGGCCAGCCCTGTCTGTGCCTCCAGAGGCCATGGTTCTGCTACTGTCTGAACCATCCCACTGGCGGCTTTGTTTGCACACCCGAGAATGTATTGGCCACTTGAATCTGTTATAAATTACCAGTCTGGAAATAAATATCGTATCTGGGTCTCCAGTAAGTAACAGATGCATGAGTGCAGAGTGAGATAAATGCGTTTTGGATGCAAACCTCTTTCCATTGCTCACAGACAGATGGAGGCAGGCCCAGTGCTGGTTTGCAGTCGAGCTGCGTGCTGTGTAGGTGGGACTTAAATGAACTCAAAGTTCTTTTAAGGTTAGGAAGTTTTCTGTACCAGCTCTTGGCAAATCCCCAGAGGAGCCCCAATTGAGCAATAGGTTTCCTTTTATCTCCAGTCCTGAGGAGTTGCGTGGTTAGAATGTTTTCTCTTTGGGGACTGCATGGGTTCTTGGAGGCCAGAGGAGGTCTCTTTGCTTAGATGCAGTATGCTGTGTGCACAGGCACACAGTATGCATACATTCATTCATTTGATATGCATTTATCAAGGCTGATGGCCTGAGCTGCCTTCTCTGTGCTGGGGACACAGTCATGAACAAGCCAGAGACAGTCCTGCTCTGTTGGAGGTCTCATTCAACTGGAGAAACAGACAATAAGCATGTAAATATACAAAGAACATTATGCCATTTGGTGATAAGTATGCTAAAGAAAAAGAAACCAGAGAAAGTGGAAATAGGTTGACAGGGTAGTGAGGGAAGGGCTCCCTGCGGAGGTGACTGACAACCAAGCAGAAGCCTGGATGGAGGGAAAGAGCAAGCCTGGGTGATATGGGGACAGAGTAGGCACAGGGAATGGCCAGTGCTGAGACTCTAGATGGAAACACGGCTATTCTTTCTGAAGAGGAGCAAGACAGCCAGTGAGCCATGGGAGAGGGGTGGGAAACTGAGGCTATTCTGAAGGGATGAAATGGGAATAACAGGGATGTCAAGATGCCCAACCTAGGCTTAGGAAGCCAATGAAACCGCCACCTCAGAGAACACTTCTCTGGCCTCCTTGGCTGAGTCAGCTCCCCATGGGAGCTCCAAAGAGCCCCACATCTTCCCCTGGGGTGCACTTATCCCAGTGAGTTGATATCTGTAAGCTGCTCAAAAGCAGAGCCCACATCCATCTGGTCCACTTTTGTATTTCCAAGTGCCTTGTACATGGTACTACATGCTCAATTAATACCTGTTGATTGAATATTGAATGACTGAGTGAACAATTAAATGAAAATAGTGAACCCAAGTCATCTCATCCCACAACTGGAATGGGAATTTCTTGCTCAAAATTTCATCTCGTTGACTTCCAAGCACATTAGAATCTTCCAAATCAGTTTCCTCCAGAGAGTCTTTTGTCTTCCAGCCTGTGCGTTAAGGGAGTGTCCCAACCTCACCTCAAAGACATATTCATGCATGTATGCCACCAACCAGCCTCTCCTGAAAACTGCACCCACTCTGGGTGGCAGGTCCCGTGGCCCAGGAGGAGAAAAGTACAAAAACTTCTTGCAGCAGCTGCTGTAAGTGCATTAATCGGGCACATGCAAAGCCCTGCAGGCCCGCTTGGGAGGAAGGAGGTATCAATTGAAGTGCAGTGTGGGGAAGCTGGGACATGGGGTGCGTGGGAGGGGACGGAGAGGGACGACTGGAAATAAGGAAATGAGGCTGGAGACAGACGATTACTCCCAGATATTATCCTGCAGGCAATGGGGAGCCATTGCAGGCTTTTAAGTGGGGAAATACCATAATCAGATGTGCATTGGGAAATTCGCTCTGGCAGAAAACAGGTGGGCTGTGGGACCAGACTGGAGGCAGGGAGGTCAGCAAGAGGCTGGTTCCGTGGCCCTGGTCAGGGAGGATGAGGGCTGTGAGGGGTGATGATGAGGACAGCAGAAGAGGGTGGACTTGAGAAAGCACACCTTTCCAGGCTCTAGGAGACTCCTTTCTATTCCCAAACCTACCCAAGAAAACGTCCAGAGTCCAATTCTTCCTGTGAGCTTGGGAAGCCTTGTCCATCTTGACTTGGAGGAACAGATCACTCTTCCTACCTCTCGTCTGCTTCCTACCTCTGTCGCAGAGGAGGGCTCTTACCACATTCGTGTGCAGAGGGGAGAGCGTGGCTTACCATTTCAGGGTCCCCCTAGTGGCCGGCATAGACTTTTAGTTGTGGTAGGCGCTCAATAAATCTTTGCCAAATAGACAATAAAATAATAACAATAGCAAAGATATATACGTTAAATCTTAGAATAGTGCCTGGCACCTAGTAACTTGTATTAACTTATTTAATCCCAACAGATATGCTATGATATAAATGCTGATATCTCCATTTAATAGCAAAAAATCAATTGAGGGACAGCAAGGTTAAGTAACTTGCCCCAGACCACACAGCCTTTGAGGGCAGAGCCAGGATTTAAACCCAGGCAGTTAGGTCCAGAGTCTATGCACATAGCCACCCTGCATTGCTGCCTTTCTAGTTGGTTTGTGAGCCGCTGGTTTATTGGGCATTTGCTCTGAGTTTCACACTGTGTGAGGCTCCATGGGAACTTTTTCTTAAACTTAGGGGTAGTGTTTGTCTTCAAGGAGCTGACAACTTCACTAGAAAAGATAGGACCACTCAAACAAAGAGTTTAGATGGGGTTCTTGATTCATATGTGGTTAATCCAACAGTTCTGGCCTTGGGCTCATACAATCAACCCAGGCCTGACTAGAGTATGTTTGGGAATTAGGAGGTACCTACTAAATATTTATGGAGAAAGTGGAATGAGGGAGAGAAATGTACAGGGGACTCCAAAACTAGTCTTTGAATCAGAAAGTGGATCCAGAACTTCACAGATGCCATGTCTGTTTCACCGTAAACCACACAGATGGTCATTCTGGCTTATTTCCTGAAGAAGGGTGCTTTGAGTCAGCTCATCCATCTCGACAGGACAGAAAGACTGATCACCAATGTTAAAGACAAAAATAAATATTCATCCAACTTTAGGACTTATTTTCTCCTAAGATGGTTAAACATAAAGGAAAGTAGATTTCAGGGTTGTCAACCACCTCTCCACCAATAATACTCTATAATTATCATCTGTCTTTTTAAAAATTTATCCATTCATTTATTCATTCACTCATTTATTCATTAAATAAATATTAATTACATTCAATGTTACATACTGAATGCAGATCTGTCTCCAAAACTTGAACTTCTATCCAATAGGATATACTTCTCTGTAACAAGAAAGGGGATCCTCCATGTATGCAATGCCTGGGCCAAAGAGAAGGTCACCTTCAACCTCTTCCCCAGTGATTAGGATTATGGAGCATTAGAGATACCCCAACCCAGAGCACAGCAGGCCTGTTGGAACAGTCTGAAATGTACAGGGAAATCAGAAACTGGTCTCTGAATTAGAGAGTGGCTTTATCAGCCTCTAGGTCACACCTACACAGGGTCCTTCCCGATGAACAGGACTAATTCCAAGCCCATCTATGTTGCACAGAGAGGCAGTGTGGTTTCACTCCCAATTTTCTTTTTCTAACTGTTGGTAATGCAAAGAGCCAACAATGCAATTGTTTTCTTCTTTCAGGTGCCCTACAGGGCTTCATGCAGTGTTCTGCATATAGTCATGGCTCAGGAAAGACTTTTTGGGGGGTGATGTCCCACCAAAACCTGAAAAGTCTTTCTCCACTTCTTTCTGGGTGCAGGGGCATGAGTGATGCCCATGCAGTCTTTGCTCCCAGTCCATTAGCTCCAAGGCAAGCTGGCATGGGCACCTCACAAGTAACTATAATAATAATCATTTAGTGATTTACTCAGTGCTTGATGTGTATTATCTTATTTAATCTTTGTCACTTCTCTGGGAAATGTCTAACTCTATTCTCACTTTGCCTGTGAGAAAAACATGTCTTGGAAAGGATAAGTTATTAATATTATGCTGTTTGAAACCTTTGACTGGAGGCTTTTCACTGTACTTTTCTCTTGTTATCCAGGGGTACCATCGACCTCGGCACTACATTGCAACTCAAGGTAAGCACTCTCCTTTTCCTCTAAAGGGCCCTTGCCCTTCATTGGAGGAGAGGAATGAGCTACGGGCAAAGAAGTCACATAAGAGTAGGGCTGGAGAGTTTCCAGAGGTCCTTGGGATTGTTCATTTGTTTCTTTGGGAAGGAAGGAGGTGACAGGTTCACCTATAGTGGGGAGGGACATGAGTAAGAGAGGAAGGAGGTGTCATTAGAAAATAATCAGGCAGGATGGACCAAGAGCATCAGCCTCAGGCATGGGCCGTCAATATCTACCATCCAGAACTGGAGCGGTCAGTGCCTTATCTCCTCAATGGGTGTGTGCCCAGAAGAGAGAAGCAGTCAACTGTCCTAGAAAGCATCTCGCCAGTATGTTTTCAGAAGGCTTAGTATTGATCATACCTCTCAAACCCTTCTGGGAGGAAATCCTGTGGATAATTATATATGTGGACAGTGACTTATGTGTAAGGATTCTCTTCACCGTGTCATCTATGACAGGAAAAAAGTGGGAAATCTTAAATGCCCAACAACTGGTAGATTGATTAAATAAAGTGTGATACTTCCATATTACAGAAAATTATGCAGCTATGAAAAATGTCATGCTTGGTAAGAATTGTTAAGGGCATGGGAAAATGCATATAATATATATGATGCTTATTACAGTAAATGCCTACATATACATATATTCACAGAAAAACGGCATTGAAAATTTTATATCAAATACAGGTATGACTCTTGTAATTTTAAAAATGATGACTGCCCAAGACATTGAAAGAGGAATTTCCCGGAAAATTACTTTGGACTCTGAGATCCTATCTCCAATTTCTTATCTACTTTTTTTCCTCCTTTCTGTTTTTGCTCTCAGCATCTGGCTCCTGGCAGTTCTCTGTCCTCCTACCTTCCACACCCCAATTTCCTTCCTGTCTCTCACTGAGATTCTGCAGCCCAATTTTTGAAAATTCCCTTAAGCTATATTATTAACCTGTAATATAGTCCAGATAAGGTGAAGGGTCAGCAGAAAAGTGGGGCTAGTGAAAAGGGTCTGAGCAGAAGGACAAGAGAAGGAAGCTGTCGGCATTTCCCATGGATGCTGCAGACTTTGCAAGTTTGGAATGTGGCTTTTGTTATCCATACTCCAACTTCACATGCCTCAGGCCCCAGTGTCAGTTACTCGAGTGTCCTAGTGAGGATCACCTGGCCTCACTCTTGCTCACCTGGGTGGAGCCTTGACTGACCAACCAGCCAGGACAGCCTCTTGGCTGCTTCCTGAACTCACAGTCTTTGACCCTGTCACCTTCTCTGTTGGCAGGTCCAATGCAGGAGACTGTAAAGGACTTTTGGAGAATGATCTGGCAGGAGAACTCGGCCAGCATCGTCATGGTCACAAACCTCGTGGAAGTGGGCAGGGTAAGCCCCTCTTGCAGTTACCTGGATAGAGGATGCTGGCATTGCAATCCTGAGCATCTCTCTGTTCTGTGCATCGTGCCAAGTGCCTCCTATTCAATATTTCACCCTCACAGCAACCTACAAGGAAGAAATCCCCCTCCTATTTCATATTCTAGGAATTTTCTTTCCCTTCAAATCCCCTCATCCCTTTCTTCACCCTCACTCTCCGTTGATAACGTCATCTCGTACAGTTTGAGGAAATTAAAGCCATCAGATGTGAACTCTCTCATCTTCACCCCTACTTGTATCTACAGCCATCTTCTCATTCTTCCTCTCTATTATCAGGTTGAACCGTAAAAAGTGGCTGTTTTTGTTGACCCCAAATGATAGAATATTGGCCATTTCTTATGGCTCAGCCTCATATGATGAATGAAATGACTTTTGCCCTTTCAAATGTAAGCCTGGTGCCTTACAAAACAGATTCTGCTCGAGAGTTTTCTCATCTTCCCCCTTCACTTGAAAAATAAATCTCTTTCTCGTTGCTAGATTATTCCCCTCAGCATACAAACATGCTGAGTACTTTGCCTCTTAAAAAGATAGAACAAGCAAACAAAGCTGATTCTCTTGTCCCCACTTTTCTGCCAAATTCTAAAGACTCACACACAGGCTCTGTTTCTTCAACCCAACATAGTGAGATCATCACCCACTCCATTCCACCCATAGTGATACCGTCAATATTACCAGCATCCTTCATGTTGACAAGTCCAACAGCCACTTCTCTCTTCTCATTGTGCTCAACCTTCAGCAGCATTTGACCATGTGCTACCTGCTCTTCCTCCCCTGACCCCTAAACCTTCATATTCTTCAGGGTTCAGGCCTTGGTCTCCCCCTCTGCTCTATCTCGACTCTCTCCCCCGTGGTCCTTAGCTACTCCTAGGGCTTAGAAATGGGACTGCAATTCTCAGCTCGCTTCTGCCTACTTGGTAAACTGTGGCATGTGGGTGGGTGGGCTGCTGGGTTTAGAGGCAGGTGCACAAACAGCAGACTTAAGAGGGCCTCTCTCCTTATCATGTGAGCTAACTAAAGAGTGGGCAGGTAAGTTTTTGTCTTAGCAAGAGTCAGCTAATCCATGAAAATAGAGTCCTGGCCTCCAGGATCATGGGAATCAGAGAATCTGGGCTGTCAGTCGTAATCCAGGAAAAAGGGATGGAGACCTCATGACCTCATAGGAATTCAGGGCCAGGAGAGACTTTATCCATGAGCCCACTCTTTTCTAGTCCATTCCCCAGTTTTACAGATGAGGAAACAGACCCAAGGGAGTGGAGTAACCACCCTGAAGTCACCCAGCCAGAACCTGGCCGTGATCTCTCACTCTTGACTCTCATTTTAGTGCCCATGGTACCTCCACTCAGGACTGCTCCCCCAGGGACAGAGGCCCAGGGTGTGGCTACTTTGGACAAAAAGGCCAGCCTAGGATATAAGAATTCAGAGGCAAATGCTGTAACATATCCTACATTGGAGACAGATTCCCCTGATGGATGGATCCTGAATCTAATTTGGATTTGGGGAGGAGACAGGAGAGCAATCTCTTAATGGAACTCCTGCTAGGAGCCAAGCACTGTGCCAGAGGCTTATTGTGCATCACTCCATTTTCTCTCCCAACAATTGTACGAGGCAACGTTGCTGGTAATTATTCAGACGGCCTGCCTCTGCATCCTGGCTCCGTCCCTCAGTAACAATTGACCTTGAGCAATTTTCTTGGCTTCCCTGTGCTTCCAATTCCTCATCTGTAAAATGGGGATGATGATAGTATCTACTTCATAAGGTTGTGGTGATAGTAATTAAACTAATACATGTAAAGTGTTTGTAGAAGACATAGTAAGCAGTGTTAGACATGGTAAGCAGTCAATAGTGTTAGCTATCATTATTAATAGGAAGCTGAGGCTCAGAGAGGTTTTAGCACTTTCTGGAAGCTACACAGCAACTGAGTGTTAGATCCAAGCGATGCATCCATTTGCCTCCAAAGCCTGTTGTGCTATGCCAGCATTTCCCTAAGTGGGTTCCATGGGATGCTAGTCTGCAGGATGCTTAGTGAGCAGAGGGTTCCATGGTTAAATACGTTTGGGAAATGCTGCGTACTCTTTGCCCCTTTTGGAGAGTCATAAAACACATTAGCCTGAGCACATGAACCGAGCTGAGTGGTCCTGTAGCAAAGCGGCCTGTTTAACTTGTTTAATCCAGCATTTCCCAAACTCATTTGACCACAAAACCTTTTTTTGTTTGTTTTTTTGTTTCTTGTTTTTTTATCTAACACCTATTAGCACCCAGCGGAACACACTGTGGGAAATGCCACTCTGGGCCGCGCGGCGTCCCCCGGAATGGTAATGCTTTTGTTCTTTTAAGGGGAAAACAATGATGATCTCTTCTTCCTCCTGTGGACTGTGGCTTAGAGTCAAACGTGGGATTAGCTTGTTCATAGCGTCTGCACCCACCGCCCGTGCAGAGAGTGGTTGCACAGACTTCCCTTTGAGGCCAGCACTTGCTGTCCTTTCCCCAGCTAAGAGCCTTCGCCTTCCAGCCCCCAAATACCACTTGTTAATAATGTCCCCTCCCAACCACTTCTGCTTTCACCTCCTCACTATATCCCAGCTTTTATTCTCATCTCTGCTCAGCTAACGTGACTCAGCTGCCCCAGCCCTGATAGAACAGAACAAGGACCCAGACAAAAGTGGAAACTGGCCACTGACCTTGGACAAATCGCCAAACCTCCAAACTTGAGTATTATT
This sequence comes from Equus asinus, assembly GCF_041296235.1. Taxonomy (NCBI): domain Eukaryota; kingdom Metazoa; phylum Chordata; class Mammalia; order Perissodactyla; family Equidae; genus Equus; species Equus asinus. The sequence continues at coordinate 32,915,091 of NC_091804.1, read as the reverse complement.
TTCATCTATACAATGGGGCCAACACTACTTGCCTGTCTCACCTAGATCTATTTGATCACTTAGTGTGATAATCGGTTTGAAAATTGTACGGAGCTCTGCAAAAGAAGGTACTACCATTATTCTTGATGGCTCCAGTTCCTCTGGGACTGAGCTTGGCCCTGTGCACTTTGCTGATCCCTGGCCAGATGAGAACCCCTTGGACTGAAATTCCACCGAAGTAGCCCTTGGGTTTATTTGAACGGGAAGACCAGATGAAGCCGCTGTTCACCCTCAGCCGCCTGCTCATACGTCCTCATCTCTGTCCTTTCTCACAGGTGAAGTGTGTGCGCTACTGGCCAGATGACACAGAGGTCTACGGAGACATTAAAGTCACCCTGATCGAAACAGAGCCCCTGGCAGAATATGTCATACGCACCTTCACAGTCCAGAAGGTAAATTTCCCTGTGGCTGTTGGCAGCCTGTCCACTAGGCAATCCGGCTTGTTTGTTCATTCAGGATGCACGGTGAGCAAGGGTCTGCTCTGCGCCCATTCTGTGCTTGGCATCAGGGAGAGGTCAGCAATCAAGTTAGACGTGGATCCTGCTCCAAAGGATCTCACCTTTAGCAGAGGGACAAACAGAATTCAACAAACAAATAAATGGCATAATGACGCATGGTGGTAAAAGCCACAAAGAAACATGCCACCAGTGGAGACAGGAAGATGAGGGGGTCAGAGAGGGCCTCCTGGAGGAGGAGGCATTTAGGCAGACAAAGAAGGATGAGAAGCAGCCAGCCAAGGGAAGAGCGGCAGGGATATCCTCCCAGGCAGAGGGAAAGAAACGTACAGCATCGAGAGGAAAGAAGATTTTTGATGTGTTCTAGGCCTGTGGTTCTCAACTGGGGGTGGCTTTATCCCACAAGGGACATTTAGCAATGCCTGGAGACAATTTTAGCTGTCCAAACTGAGGAAGGAGGGATGCTACTGGCATCTAGTGGGTAGAAGCCAGTGATGCTGATAAACATCTTACAATGCACAAGATGGCCCAGCCCCCAGCAACAAAGAAAGATCAAGTCCAAAATGTCAACAGTGTTGGGGTTGAGAAAGTCTGGTCTAGGTGTGGAAAGGAGGTCAGGGTGGCAGGAGTTGGATGAGCAAGAATGAGATAGCAAATTATTATTATCATTTATAATTTAGTTATTATTGAATCATTACTGTTATAATGATAATTAACATTTATTGAGCACCGACTAAACCAGGTGCTTTTCTAAGTGCTTTGCATAACTTAACTCGTTTAATCCTCCCAACAGCCCCTTGAGGTAGGCACTGTTATTATTCCCATTTTACAGATGAAAAGAGTTAGGCACAGAGTGTTTCAGTCCCTTGTCCGAAGTTGCCCAGGTGCAAGGTGGCTGGACCAGGAGTCCCACCTCAGCCACTGACCTGAAGCTCATTGTCACTTCCACCACACCATAGCTGCCATTTTCTAAAGCAGTGGCATTAATGGACCAAGTGGCCACAGGCCTGAGGATGCAGAAGGCCTGGGGCCTCACTGCCTTGAGAGCTGTGCCCTTGAGTTTGATAGGTCCTCATGAAGGTCAGAGCAGGCACGTGCACAGGGCCGTTCCTGCGAGCATGGTTGTGTGCAGGACACACTGCTCCCAGCAGCTCGCCCTTCAACCCCCATGCTCCTGAAGGCCTGCGTCTGCAGACTCAGGTGAAGACCCAGGAGGGAAGGGCAACCCTCCACTCTGAGGAGGAAAACAACAAGTACATCCATGTGATCTTAGATTGGGTTCCTTAGAAGCAGAGGCTGAGACAAGGATTCAGGTGCACGTGGAGTATCAAGGGAGCGCTCTCAGGAGAAACTTGTAAGAGATGGGGAGATGCAGGAGAAGAAGGGGGAAGGGGCCAGGCAAGGACAGAGTCTCCAGCGAACTCTAGCCTAGGCCTGATCCACAGGGGCCTCCGGAGCATAAGCCACAACACAGATTGGCTCCCTTGAGGCAACAGGGCCAGACTTTTGCACCATCATGTCAATCAGCCCAGTGACTGTGGACCAGCCACTGAAGGGCAACCTCTAGGGTGAGCTGGCTCCTGTCAGCTGAGGGTGCTTCTCCAGAAAAGGGGGCATGTATGAGTCACTAGCCATCAACACTCCTACAGCTAAGGTCTGGGACACAGCGCAGCAAAGAGGATCTGAACAGGACACTGATCTTGTCTACTGCACACACAGTTAGTACAGGAATGAGAGGAGTGACTGGGGACGTGGTGGCCCTTCTTGGGCCTCGGACCCTGAGCAGGGAGGCCTTGCAGAATTGCAGCCAGCCCAGCGTATTGAGGAGTCTGTAGTTCTTTCTCCGAGTGTCATCTTGTTTTTCTTCCAAACCATCACAAGGGAAGCTATTACTCATGAGAAGACACCCTTAGAAGACCCCACGGGCCTCGGAGGATTAGTTCAACGTGGCCAGCCTTTCCACAGCACACGGGTGGGCGCTAGGCAAACAAGGCCCAGGTTATTAGCTCCAGATCAGTTCCCAAGATAGAGACCCAGAAATAATAAACAGGAAGTGTTGTCTGCCCTTGAAGAGAGTGCAGTCCCATTGGGGAGAGAGGGCTCTTGATAAACAGTCACAGCACAGGTGGTGAGGGCTCACTCAACAGCTCCCAAGGCTGAGCTGATGTGGAGGATGGAGTGAAAAGCTCCAAGTATTCTCGAAGCTGTTTTCTCTTCTCCTGCTTCGGTGTCTTAATCTGGGCCTTTGTTCACTCCCACCTGGACTTCGGCAGCAGCATCTCCTAACAGGACTCTCTGCCTCTGGTGTTGCCCCCTGTCTCCCTTTGGATTTCTGAGAAGCAGAGCCTGAGGCAAGGATTTGGGTGCCCTTGATGGTGTGTTGAGGGAGAGCTCTGAAGAGTAGAGGAGTGAGTCTGGCAGGACAGGGCAGGGGAAGGAGCCAGCATGGGTGCCTCAGCCTGATGCCACAGGGAGCTCTGGGGCACAGAGCTGATCCCATCTTGAGGCAAGGGGGTCTTTTGAACCCCCATTAGGGTAACCCACCATCCTGGTTTGCCCAGGACAATCCTGGCTGTAGCATTGAAAGTCCCACGTCCTAGGAAACCCCTCAGTCCTGGTCTCTCTAACTCTCTCTCCATCACTGAATGCCAGCTGCCCACCCCCACCCCCACCCCCACGGGAGGTGGCTCCTGTTCAGCTGAGAGCAGTTTTCTGAAGAAGGGGCAACAGAGAGCTGCCTGCAGCCGAGACTCAGTAGCGGGGGTGGGGGGGGGTGCACTGACTCAGAAGCAGGGATTTGGCTGGGCGCCAACCATGTCCTCTACACGGCTGCCCAACACACCCACCCAAATCCATCCTCCGCAGAGCAGCCGCATGGTCCTCCTGAAATGTAAGTCTGACGATGCACTGCCCCGTCTGTGCAGCCATCTGTGCAGCCTCCTCAGAGCTGCCCAGTGCCTCTGGGACAAAGTCCAAGGGCCTTAAAGTGGGATTGAAGGCCTTCCAGGAGCCAGCACCCACTCGGCCTCCCGCTCCCAGTCCCGCTGTCCCTCTGCACCCGTCTTCTACCGTCCTCTGAATAGTCCTGGGCTGCTTGTGAGTCTGTGCACGCGTCATGCAAAGTCCATGCCTTTGCCCGTGCTGTCCCTCTGCCTGAGAATCACTCCATCTCTTCAACTGGGTAGTACTCAGGCATCCGTGTATCATAATGGTTAGGAGTGCAGACCATGGAGCCTGACAGCCGGGGTTCAGACTGTAACTTTACATCTTACTAATTGTGTGACCTTGGGCATGTTACTTAACCTTGTTTAGCCTCAATTTGCTCATCCATAAACTGGAGATAACAATATGAGGATTAAATGAGTTAGTACATTGAAGTATTCAGAAGAGCGACTGGCACAGTCGATGCGTAATAAATTTTAACTATTATTTTCACTATTAATATGTTTCAAGACTCAGGTCAGGCATCACCTCCTCCAGGAAGCCTTCTCTGATTTCTCCTTTCCCCAGATGGGATTAGCTGACACTCCTTTATGCACTTTAACAGAATTATCCACTTAAGAGCCTGCCTCCCTCACTAGACCATGAGCTATTGCAGGAACAGTGACTGTGGCTTTTCTTTCCTCCTTCCTAGTGCCTAACACAAGGCTGGGCACAGATAACCCTCAGTGACTATTCTTTAACTGAAAGAATGAACCATCAGACAGTCTTCCTATTCAGGGCTCTCTCAATATCCACAGGGGATTTGTAAGTAGAAAAAGTGGGTGAGGGACCTGCATAAGCAAAGGCTCAGAGGTGTGACCTGACCATGGGATAGTCAGAGAATGGCCCCGTGGCCTGGCAGGTGTCTATGTGAGGGGCGCTGACCAGGGACAGGGGCACCGCAGAGCCCTAGGCCCCACTGCCCCCATCGGTCAGAGAAGCTTTGCTTTTATTTGTTTCCTATCTTATAATTCTAAGTAAGAATCTAATTAATAAAGAAGTCTGCTCTTTTGTTTTAATTTGAAAGCCCTGCAGACTGTACGCACAGCACTGGGAAACTGGAGGAGCCCAGGCCTCAGCCACTGGCGGCCTCTGTTCCACTGGAAGCAGTTTGAACTTGGTGTTTAAGGCCAACACGTCTCTGAATCTGTTCTGCTGAATATAAGTCCCATAAACCCTATCAAAAGAGGGTCCTCTAGGGGCCAGCCCCTTGGCCGAGTGGTTAAAGTTCCATGCTCTCGGCTTCAGTGGCCCAGGTTCGTGGGTTCGGATCCTGGGTACGGACCTACTCCACTCATCAGACATGCTGTGGAGGCATCCCACATAAAAAGTAGCAGAAGATTGGCACAGATGTTAGCTCAGGGCGAATCTTCCTCACAAAAAACAAAAATGGAAAAAAAAGCTCCTCTGGGCAATCACTGTGGGTGTTATATGCCACCTTGGGAATTCAGAATGTATACTAGCACACTAAAGGCTCTGAGAAGTCCTGCAATAAAGCAATCACTTCCACCTTATTGACTTCCAAAGTCCCCAGACGTAACAAATCACAGAACCACTCTATGCAGTAGCCCCTATTCACCCTTTGGGGAGGCTGGCTCCTCAGTGCAGCAGCTGCCGCTCCCCATGGATGCTGGGCAGGCTAAGTGGGGGCAGCAGCTGGAGGAACAGAGGCCCTTCTCTCCTCAGAAAGGCTACCACGAGATCCGGGAGCTCCGTCTCTTCCACTTCACCAGCTGGCCCGACCACGGCGTCCCCTGCTATGCCACCGGCCTCCTGGGCTTCGTCCGCCAGGTCAAGTTCCTCAACCCCCCCGAAGCTGGGCCCATAGTGGTCCACTGCAGGTAAGTGACAGGCCCCCCCCCTCTAAACAAGGGGGCTCCTGCAGCTCTGCTCTCTCGAGGAGGGAGATACTGTTTTGCCTGTGACATTTCTTCTTCACCTTAAAGACTCCCCTGCCTGTGTCCCTTATGCTCAGCCCTTTCTGATGAGCCCCAGGTCCCAAGGTCTAACTGCAACAGTAATAGTAGCAGTAGCAGTCATTGTTATTATTGTTAGCCCTGAAATAGGAAAGCCCCCTGGGGAAGTGGGCTTGGCACTGACAGCATCTGCTACAGGTGCACTTGATTCATATCACTTCATCTACTTCTCACCCAACCTTGAGAGGTGGGCGTTATTGTCATTCCCATTTTACAGATGAGAAAAGCGAGGTGCTGAGAAGGTAGACACTGTGCTGGGGCCACACAGGTGTGAAATGGCAGAGCCTGGATCTTTAACCTGCTTTTCTCTGGATGCTTGCCCTCATCTCCTTGACACGGCAGTGGAGTGCCTCGGTGGAAGTGTGCTTCTCCTCATTTCTATTATTTTAAAAATGAATTGCTGGCCTGCAGGATCCTTAATAGAGAGTAAAAGGACAGCGTCAGCTTCACCTTCTTATGAAGAAGAGACATTTTCAGCTGTGACCTAGAAAGTCATATTGGGAATGAGTGGCATGTCTTTGAATCTTCCTAAGTGGAGATGAACTGTCATGACAAGGGCGTTAAGAATTGGAGGAGGGTGGACATCTGGACCTGAAGGCCAGCTAGCCTGTGTGCCCTTTCCTTCCCAATGCCTCTCTTTTCCAATGCGACCTTGGGTCAGGCCTACATGCTGTCACCGGCATGTGGGGCATCTCATCCCCGCCCTGGCGGTGTCCACATCCACCAGGGTCTTGAGTCTGGTCAAGGAGAGGCTCCATAGACTGTAGATGTCTCAGAGCCAGCCCCCTTCTCACACAGCATCCATTCACCCTCCTGCAAGAGCGAGGTGTGAATTAGAAAGCCCAGTTCACAGATGACGCAATTGAGGATTAGGAGGTAATCCTCATCGTACCCCATGGGCTCTTTAAGCATTTTACATGTATTCACTGCTTTATAACACATGACAATCCAAAGACAATAGACCGTTTGCCCCCAAGTCCCACGTCCCAAAGAGCAGCCAGAGCAGGAGTCAGAGAGAAAGGGCCACAATGGCAAACATTCATCAGCCCCTCCTTGCCTGATGGCTCTGTGTTTCTATCTCCTTTGCAAGTCCCCTGAATGCACCTGAGCAGAATGGTACACCCTCCTGAGGCTCTTCTGAAGATTAGATGGGTTGGCTGGCATACACTAGGTGCCTAAGAGAATTCCAGACATATCATAAGCACTTGAAAATATGACTATTCTCTGCCTCTTAATGTTGTCACCCTCCCCCCAACTATTAATCCTTCAGGACAGGAACCATGTCTTACTCATCTTCATATCCCTTCCCCCAGTCCCAGCATCTAGTGCATAATAGGTGCTCAATAAACATTTATTGAATATAAGTAGCAACCATTCATTGAGAAATTGCTATGTAGCCAGGCACAGGGCTAGGCAATTTACGTGCATTTTGCTTTTTAAACATAATTTCATGCAATTTACATGTATTGTGCTATTAATGCTCCATGATGGGTCTATTTATTATCGTCAGCCTCGTTTTATGGAGGAGGGTATTAAAACCCAAAGAGGTTGAGTTCTTTGCCCCAAGTCACACAGCTGATAAGTAGTTGAACCAGGATTTGATTCCAGGGGTCAGATCCCAAATGTGCTTAATTGTTAAATTAATTGATTAAGTGATTAATTGCTACATGACACTGAAATAAACACAGCTCAATGCTCATGAGAACCATTCAGGGAGCCATGTTATACGTGTAAGAAAACAGGCTCACAGGCACCAGGCAGCTTATTCACTGACGGTAGATCCAAGATTCAAAACCGAGGTGGACTGGTTCTTGCCCCTAAAACAGATCAAGGATGAGACTTCAGAGAAGACATGGATGCGGCTCTTCGTGCTCCTTCCTAGACCCCAAGGCCTGCCTGCTGAGTCCCTTCTGGGAGTCTGGATTGGGGGCAGGGTATACTCTGGGCAAAATAGAAGTAAGACTTAACTCAGTTCAAACCTTGAATGAATCCTCTGCTTCCCATGGGTTTACTTTCCAGATTATCGAGGATGGATTTCTAGGGGTTTGCTTTCCAGATTTCTGTGGGTGATGGTCCCCACTGGCCTATCCTCCTTGGATTTATGGTCAGCCAACATTGCTTTTCCTTCCTATTCCATCACTCTTCCTCTTTGCATTTTCCTTTCATTTCCACATTGTGAGACAAAGACACTTGTTTCTATGAAGGAAACAAGATGTGAAAATGCAGCCACAGTGGGCCTCCCTGGTAGTCTGGCCTTCGCTTCCAAAACCATGCGCATTTAAGGCAAAGGTTCTTCTATTTGTCTCTGTCCAGCGCCATGATTCTGAAACCCAACATTGATCTTGGAAGGGCTGGCTGGGGTCCATGTGGTCCCATTGAGTTCTTCTGCTGTTTTGTACTTGGTCTGAGATGCTCCTAAAGGAAGCCAGAGGTGATCAGAATCGAGTATGTGTCAGACTTGATACCGGAACAGGGTCTCAGGACCGTCAGCTGCTCCAGTTTACTGAGGCTCCTGCCTCGTGATCCTGGGAAATGGGATCAAGTGGAGCCAAACCCAGGGCTTGGGACATGTGCCTCTAGAGTCACTCTCTGCCTTTGGGACAGTTCAGAGGATCTGGTTTCTGCCCCCTCACTAACTCCTCTCTGTTGTCTCTCATTTCTCCTTCCTTGCTTCCATCCATCAACCCATTTGCTGAAGAAGACAGAAGAAAGAGAGAGATGAAGGGAAGTGGGGGTGGAAGGGGAAAGGAAGGAAAGAGATGCTTATCAGGCATCTCCAGTGTGCCAGGAACCATGCTAGATACCCTAGAGATGGATTAGCTTCAGCCATAAGGTGAGAGACTGCACGCATGCGTGTTGTGTACACTGCGTTATGTGCTATAACGATTATTAAGAGAAGAAGTACAAGAGCAAAGACTCTGGAGCCAGACTGCCTGGGTCAAAGTCCCAGCTCCACCACTTACCAGCTGGGTGACCTCGGGCAAGGTAAGCGCTCTGTGCCTCAGTTTTGTCGCCTATGAAATGGAGTAAGAAACTTCCCAAAAACCTTATGAAAGAATGAATAGGTCACATTGGTGAAGCACTTAGAACAATGTCTGGCACTGTGTAAGGGCTAAATGAGCATTTGCTACATGAGTACAACAAAAATAAGCCAGTCCTGTTTAAAAAAAAAGCCCCCAAAGGCAAGCATCACTCTCCCATTTTACAAAAAGAGAACTGAGGCTCTGAATTTAGTCACTTGCTCAGGATCTCCTGGTAGCATTGGCATTCAGATTGTTCTGTCTGACATCTACAGTAGACTGCCTCTCTGCAGGGTCCTCGGGGACAGGGCTGAATGGGAGGGACCTCCCCAGGGCTGGTTTCACCCCAAGGTCCCTAACACAGACCCCTGTCCTCTCTTCCAGTGCTGGAGCTGGGAGGACTGGTTGCTTCATTGCCATTGACACCATGCTTGACATGGCCGAGAATGAAGGGGTGGTGGACATCTTCAACTGTGTGCGCGAGCTCCGGGCCCAGAGAGTCAACCTGGTGCAGACGGAGGTGAGTCCTGGGGGACTGAGCCGCCGGCCACCTGCAGCCCCGGCCAAGGAGAAGCATGGTAGAGCAGAGAGACCCATGCTCTGGGGGAGGCATCCTTAGAAAGGGTCCTGGGTGTGGGAGAAATGAGAGGGAGTGAATCGTGGATTGCTGTGATGAGACCACCATAGAAACTAGGACGTTCCTGCCGACCCTAAGGGTTCGCAGTGCAGGGATTTCCACCAATGAGGAGTGGTGGTAAGTGCCCCGTCTCTGACAGCAGGCAAGCAGGGACTGAATGACAACTTTTAGGAGTTCTTTGAATAGTATTCGTACCTGGAGTGAAGGAGAAGAGAGATAGGGAAGGATTGGCATTCACTGAATGTCACTGCAGAAATGGCTGAATCAACAGTTAGTGAGTACTTGCCTGGGATTCTGGAGATTTCTAAAGAGATAACACACAGCCCCTGCCCTTGAGAGAGAGGCAGACCTTCGGACATCCCTCTGGTCCAGTGAGAGAGCCCAAGACCCGAGAGAAATGGGAGAGGTTCGTCTTTATTGCTGAGCACCCTACTATGTGCCAGGCACCATGCTAGGTCCTTTGTACTCAGGCTATTGCTTCCACTCCTCACAACAAGCCTATGGGGTAGGTTCTACTGGTATCCCCCCTTTACAGATGAAGAAACTGAGAAACTGGGTCCCCGAGGCTCACGCAGGCAGATGGTGGTTGACCTTGGGTCCATGTGACCCCAAGGCCCATGCTCTTTCTCCTGAACCGTGCTCTCTCGCTGGGCAGCCTTTTCTGCCTGCGCTCCTCCTCAAAGCCATGGTCTGTTATTCCTTTAATGAGTACATGTTCTGGTTCTAGTGAAGGCTGTGGGTGCCCAGGTAGTCAGAGCTGGAGCCAACAAGGAGCCGCATCCATCATCTTCCCTGCAAAGGGAAATTACCCCCGGCTTTGAGCATCACCAGTCACTGCTGGCTCTGCGGGAATCTTCTCACTTGGAGGCTTATCCACATAAGACCTTGCTGTGGGCCCTAAGCCAGCTGCGACAGACCAGTCTTCTGGCTTCTTGGTGAGGCTCCTAAAGCCAAGAAGTGGCTTTGTCTCTTCCCAGGTACATGCACACAGAAGGCAGTCTCGTTGGCTGGCGTTAAACATGTGGACCTTGCTGTCTGGTGGGGGAGACAGACATTCAAATAGTTTATCATGGTGCATCTGGATAAGCATTAGGTATAAAGAGATGGGCCAAGTTCTGCAGGAGAACAGTCACTCAACAAACATTTGTTAAGGGCCTAGAAGTAACAGCATCAACTCCTACTTGGTGGGTTTAGAGAAGACTTTCCAGAGGGAATGAGGCATTGACGGCATAGAAAAGGAGGAGTGATGTTCTGGGGGGAGAGAACAACAGGTGCAAAGAACTGAGATGGCAGAGGGGACGGCACATGTTTCAGGAGCAGATCCTGAGATGAGCATTTGAGCGCAAGTGATTTATTTAAGAGGTGACCCCAAGACATCCTGGTTGGTGAGTGGGGAAATGTGATAGAGAAGGGAAGGCAGTCAAGCTTTTTGACACTATTAGAATGTTTTACAAGCTGTTTAACACTGTGGACACTGAAGCCCCATCCTGCTGGGATCTCTGGGAGATGGCGTGGAACATGCACTTCCGGGTTTCTCACCGAAGGGAGAGGGAACTTGGTTGTTTATCCCCCAGCTCTCCATCTGACATTGCTTGGCGGCTGCTTCCCAGGGCGTTACCTCTTCGGCCCTACTGGATCATTCTGCACACAGCCCAAGTGTGCTTCTGGGACTGGAAAAAAAGCCCTCAGCATGAATCCCAGGTGTTTGCAGTAAGCAGCCTTCAGCAGGTAAAGGTGAAAGCCGAGGGGACGTGGGCAGGACACCAAGAGCACCTGCGTGTCCAGAAGTTTCTAGTTTTTATCAATGACTGTGCTGTTCAATCTTACATAAGGGCCAAAACTCACCATAGCTCGTCAATCACTAAGAAACATGGACATGTGGCCCTTTAGGTTATAGGATAGAAAGCAGGGATTCTGCAGTATAAATCATGCCCATCCTTTACAGCCACAGGAGTAAATGTGGACAGCGAGCTCCCAGGCCACTGCTCTTACCCGGGACCCTACCCCCTCTCCCCTTGGCTTTGCAGGAACAATACGTGTTTGTGCATGACGCCATCCTGGAAGCGTGCCTCTGTGGCAACACCGCCATCCCGGTGTGCGAGTTCCGCTCTCTCTACTACAATATCAGCAGGCTGGACCCCCAGACCAACTCCAGCCAAATCAAAGACGAATTTCAGGTATGAACAAACCCCAGGCCCAGTGACCCAGCCCACTTCAGCAGCACTGAGCACACTCATGGGGTTTTCTTTGTCAGAACTGATATGTGTGTGTGCTTCTCATGTCTGCAGCTCTAGACAGCTGCAGAATGCATTCCAGAACATAAAATGCAGAGCCATGAGCTACTATGAACCAATCACTCAGTGATGGCTGATACTTGTTTTTTACTATGATTGTGTTTTTGAACTGAGGTCTTAATTAGTTCTAGTCCAGGTTGTGGGTGGAGACAAGTTTATACACACAGGTGTGAATTTCATGCTCCTCTGTCCCTGGAGAGACTCAGGTTTTCTCAGTCTTTGTACAATTAGAGTGTGTCCTAAATTCTCACTACTCAAAGTGGGGTCTGGAGACGGGCAGCACTGGCTTCACCTGAGAGTTTATTGGAAATGCAGAATCTTGGGTCTCACCTACACCTCCTGAACAAGAACTTGCTATTTAACAAGACCTCTGTGATTTGCCTGCACATTAAACTTTGAGAAGCACCATCCTAGAGCTCAGCTGAGGCATAGCAGATCTGCACCTTGGAGCCCATATGGTGAGAATGGTGGCAGCTTTGGTCTGGAGGCCTGGATGGGAATCAACGAGTAACGCAAAGCCAGAGTCTAGTCCGTTGTCCCAAGGTCAGTGCCAGGGTCATACTTGGGCAACAGGAGCTGAGAACCAGGCAGGAGGAAGCAAGGAAGCTCCAGGACTTGAGGGAAAACTTCTGGGCCCATGGTTCCACGGGCTGATACCCCAGCCAGGCCACTACCTAAGTACTCCTTCAAACAAGTAGACTTTATTGATTGGGAGTAAGACCCAGTGTTGAATGAGGGAAAGATGGAGGACATGGAGCCCTGCTGGTTGCTCAGAGCATCTAATCTATTGACTGGGCAGTTCAGCTCTGGCTCCATACTTGCAAGACTCTGCAGAACATAGCCCTGAAATTTTCCAGACTTACTAGAGCTTGCCCCTTGGGGGTCTCTCACCCATCCTGAGCAGCTCCTCCAACCATCCTTCTATTCTCAAAAAGCTTTCTCTCTGAGACGAGTGCTGGTAAGATCTTTTCCCTCATTCCATGACACGCCAAGGGGTCTTTAACACCCATTAGGGACTCCCTACCCCTATTCCCTACTTTATGACCTCCTGGCTGGCCCACCCTTTAATGCAGCACTGGCTGAAATGAACAACTTAACTCAAATGGTTGGCAGGTATTGAGAGCCTATGCCTGCACTGTGTGTGGGCATGTTGCCCCTGCAGTCTTCACATCGTGGCGGTGTCACACAGCCCCCGGCAGAGGCTCTCAGTTCCCAGGGCCTGGAGCAGCCAACAGGAGATGATAGAACATCACTGTGGAAGAGAAACAAGTCCTGGGAAAGGGATTGGAGAGCTAAGCTTGGAGGATGGAGATGGGGGTTAGGCTGGGTTTGAATATTGCTATTTCCTCTGTTTGGGGCAACCGTCTGAGTAGTGCCTACCTATCCACCTTGGCACCCTACAGACCCTCAACATCGTGACTCCCCGCGTCCGGCCTGAGGACTGCAGCATTGGGCTCCTGCCCCGGAACCATGATAAGAATCGGAGCATGGATGTCCTGCCTCTGGACCGCTGCCTGCCCTTCCTCATCTCGGTGGATGGAGAATCCAGCAACTACATCAATGCAGCACTGATGGATGTAAGCTGAGCCCTGCTGGGGAAAGCTCCTGGCTGCCATTCCAGGGAAAAGATTTTTCCAAGATGGGGGTGGCTGGACCCCAGGGCACAGGCACACACCCCGCCCCCCACAGCCAGCTTCTCCCTCCTTCTGGTCTTCCTTGTCCCAGTGACATTTGCACCCCTGAAGGCACTAGTCCAAACCTATATGAAAGCTGTGTTCTTGGCTCTTTTACTCCCACAAAAAGCCTAGAAAGAATAGACCTAAAGCTTAAGAGGGGTCCCCTGACACCACAGCGAGGATAGACCACCCAGTCCCGCCTCCTGCTGCCTACAGAACTGACCCTCAGCCTTAAGTTGAGGTCAGGAAACATTCTCGATGCCAGGCCTTGGTCTGGGCCCTGGGAACATAAGATGGTACAGACATAGGTTCTGCCCTCCAGGAGCTCCTGGGCAGGTTCCCAGGTAACTCCTGTGCAGGGGCAAGAATGAGGATGGCACATAGTAGGTGCTCGGTAAATGGCCATCGGACAAGTGATGGGATGCAAAAAGGGAGCATGGAGGGGAAACAGGCCACATTCTTGACTGTTCTGTTGGGGACATTGTCTCCTACTTTCTCAGCATCAAGTCCAAGAAGGGCACTCCTGCCTTGGGCTGATTTGGGATTAGGAAGTCATGTCCCTGCCCCTGTGAGTCCACACTCCAGATTCATATGCTTCCCCTTGGGTCCTCCAGCTACTTCCGGTTACCTTCCCTCCGCCTCCGGGATGTAGAGATGTTTGCAGCAGGATAGATCATCTAGTCTCGTCCTTGCACTTTTCAGCAAAGGAAACTGAGGCCAGAGAGGGAAAGAGACTTGCTTGAGGTCACCCGGAAAGCTAGTGGCAAAGCCAGAACCCAAGAGTTCTGGCTCATGCTCTAGAATTCATTGTTTTAGCCACCCGATGGTTTGCACAATCCTGGAAGATGCAAACATCTTGCCTCCCAAGGCTCAAGACCAAGAACATCATGGCCTGATTGGAAATGAGCCCTTCCAGGTCCCCTCTCAACTCTTGTCTGAGGTCACGTCCACCTAGACCTCCCATCTCACCCAGAACAGGCAGGAATGTGGGGTGCTCTCTCCTGGGTCAAGACCAGCTATGTCTGTGACCTCTGATCCTCCTGAAACTTTCTCCCCTATGGCCCTCAGTGTTGTAGGCAGGGAGGTGATGGGAGGTCAACACCTATCTCAGCTCTGTAGGGGCCTGCCCTGGCCTCTGCCCACAGGGCACACAAGTCCTCCATGGAAACCCTGGCTGTGGATCCAGAAGCAGAGAGTCTTGTCCTGGTCAGATCAAATAGCTGGATGTGGAAGGAAGACTGCTAGCTTTAGCTTAGAGCCTTCCAAGGTCAATGTGTGCATGCATGTGTATGTGTGTATGCATGCCTGTGTGTGTGCTTTTGGGTGGTAAGAGACGGGGTCTGGGGGTGCACCCACACTTCCAGGTTCCTCCTAGCTTTGTCTCCCACTTGTCCCAACTCCCTCTCCCTGCCGTCCTCATCCAAGCAAGGATCAAACATGCTCCTGGCCTCCACTTAGTAGGTTAGATGCTGCCTGGAGTCAAATGCCTTCTGCCAAGCTCTGATGCTGATTCTATTCTCTTTGTCCATGGGGCATTTCTCCTGTGAGCCATCACTGGGGCCTTTGCCTTTCTTACAAAAAAAAAGTCCTTATCTGTATTCCAGCTCAGTCTGTGCATTATCTGGTAACCATAGCAGCTTTGCTTCTAGCAGAAAAATATGAAGTCCTCTGGGTTAATTTTTAATGTTTCCCCTGGTAAAGGATGATGTTATCCATGAAATGGATTGCTGGCTGATCCCTGAAACCCGGCAGGAGCACAGATCAGGAGCATATTTTCAGATAAGGCTTTGTCAGGCGTGCTGGCCTAATAGAGCATTTATCACAGAGACAGGGAAAAAGGAAAGAAAACTAACATTCACTGAGTGTTGGGCACCATGTCGGCCCCAGACTTATACTGTCTCGTTCTGCATTTGGGTATTATTATCCCATTGTCTGCACGAGACACTGAAAGCCAGAGTATTTCCATGACTGTCTCCAGGCCAGCTAGCTCAGAAAGAGTGGAAACAAGGGTCTGAACCCCAAGTCTTTTGACTCTTAAAGCCTAGATTCTTTCCCATGTCTGGAAATGGCTCAAAGACTTGCTATCTGCAGTTAGAATTTGGCTTTTGGGGAAACTAAACAGTCTGCCCTCCCAGACCCCTCTTCTGACCATTCCTCCAGCCAAGAGAAGACAGGACCCCCTAGTACGTATGTGGCGTCCACAGTTGCAAGGCTTCTCTTTTTTGCCACCAGGACACTGAGAGATAACAGAACAGGCAGGCGCTTTATGTCATCTGTTTGGCAGGGTCTCTTGCCAGGGTCTTTCCCATCTTCCTGCTGACTCGTGATTCCACTGAAAACAGCTGTGACTCCCACAGGAACCATCTCTCTAGAAAACATGTTGACAGCATGGGCTATTTCTCAGGTTTCACAAACCACTAATGAAGTAGAGAAGCTCCCCAATATTTCCAAACACCTTCTCACAGGGTAATAAATAGGGCCCAGCTGAAGCTTCAGATGTAGTCCATAGCCACACAGCCCATTTTCTCTGGGCTTCAGTTTCCCATTTGTAACATGGGACTGAATGTATTCACTTGTTTGGTAGACCTGTACTGAGTGCCTAGTATGCCAGCCACGTTGCTAGTGCCAAGGAGGGGGAAGCAAGTCAGGGATGTTTCTGCCCTGCCAGTTGGCTCACAGTCCAGTTCCTGCTTACTGGTCTTTTCCCATGCAAATCTCATTCAATCTATATGAGAGCCATCCCTTTGGAGTGATGATTCCCATTTTCCAGATGAAGAACCTGAGCCTTGGAGATATCCAGTAACTCGCCAGTGCTTAGCCCTGGAAAAGAAAAAAAAAAGCACCCTACAAATGATGCTTGAATGAATGAATGAATGAATAGATGGATGGATGAATGGATAGATGAATGGATGGGTGACTTATAACCTTCAAGTGGCAAAGCTGAGTTTGAACCCCAGGTCTGCCTGACTCTAAAACCTGGGCACCTTCCACTGTCCCATTGGCTCCCAGGACACAGTGTCCATCTTCTGCCAGGCCAGCTTGGCCCTCCTTCCAATCCTGAGGCAGGAATGAGCCTCCTGCAATATAAGCCCCTTCAGAGACTCTCAGGCTTGCTGAGCCGGTCCCTCCTCCAGCATCATGGGCATAGGGACACAGATATCCCTTACATCCCAGGAGGTACCTTAGCCAGCAGAGCAGGAAATCTGCATCAAGAATCTTTCATTTCATATTGTAATAATGATTATTTGCTGAGCTCCAAGACATAAATAATTTATTTGGATAATCCCCATCCGAGTGACACTTTCCTAATGAAATGTCTTAGTTTGGAGCAGAATGAGTTCATTATGAGAAGGTCCCCTTGGCTGCCAGGGCATCCAGAGATAACAGAACAGGCAGGTGCTGTGTGTAATCTATTTGACAGGCTCGGGGGCCTCTGGCAGCCACCCGGACCTCCTCATCATTAGGACATCGCTGATGGATGTGTATTTTACAAAGCCTGTGTTGTTCCTTTGTCAGAGCCACAAGCAGCCCGCCGCCTTTGTGGTCACCCAACACCCTCTACCCAACACCGTGGCAGACTTCTGGAGGCTGGTGTTCGATTATAACTGCTCCTCCGTGGTGATGCTGAATGAGATGGACACTGCCCAGGTAGGAGGAGGCCCAGCCACTGCCCTAGTTGCTCAGATGCTTTAGGGCAACTGTGCCCTAGAGTTGGAGGGAGAGCCCTGAGCAGCAGCACAGTGCTGCCTCTGTCCGACTGCCCTCTGATGGGCACCATCTGGCTGTGAGCACCAAGCAAGCCCATTCAGCTTCTGGCAGAGGCCAGGGGTCCCTTAGCGCTCCCGGGTCCTCTCACTTCCAGCAATGATGCCTCCTGATTATGGGCTTTATCCTGTACCCTCATCCCCAAGGCTAGATTCTGTTGCCCCATTCCCCAGGCACTGGTTCAGGTCTTGCTCCAAATCACGCAGAGCTCAAAATGCCAGGAGGCTACGTCCCCCAGCTCTGAGTGTCTCCAACCCTGCAGAATATCCTGATGTCTGGCCACAACCACCCGCCCTGCGCCCTCCATGATGCAGGCTGCACTGACAGGGCCTAGGACTTGAACCTTAGACCCTTTGCCCACTGACCACCCCACCAAGCTTGGCTTTGTTACAGGGGACCTTTGTGCCCCAGCAGGCTTCATGCCTTAGCCCCTTGGGGTCCAAAAGCTCCAAGCATCATGTGCTGACAGCACATCCCAGTACTTAGGACACAGGACACACGTTGTGGGACAGCTTCTGGCCCCGCCTCCCATGGCAAGGCAGCCATTCTTGGGTGGTGAGAGTGACCTTTCAGGTTTTTTGAAAAGCAATCCTTTCACGATCTTGAAGGAAACTGAGAGTAACTCAGCTCCTTCTGTGTGAGTGCTGGCCTTGTGCAGGCCTTGTGTGAGGATAAAAAAAAATGGATCTGAGCTGCAGTCTGAGCCCTCCAGGAGCTCACAGTCTCGCTACAGAGACAGATGAGCAAATTGTCCCAACCTCTTGTGGCAGCGCTATAATAGAGGTCAGCAGCAAAGTGCTGTGCTGGCCAGGAACAGGGAGCGATTAGTTCTGCCCAGAGGGTGAGGGAAGACTTCAAAAATAAGGTGACTTTGGCCTTGAAGAAGACAGCAGAGATTTGGGCGTGTGGGGGATGAAATAGTTGGGAAAAGGCCTTTCAAGCAGAGGAACAGCAGGGGCCAAGGTAAGGTGGGGTGAATGTGTGTAGGCTGTTTGCAGAACAGATTCTATTGTGGTGTGGCTGGGGCTTGAGGCATGCTGGGAGGACAAGAGAGTGGTGACGCTGGAAAATGCAGCAGGGCCCTGCTTGCAGAGGGCTGCCCATGCTGGGCTAAGGAGCTTGGGTGTTGGCCTGAAACATGGTAAGTGTCAGAATTTTACTTTGTAAGCAACAGAATCCTTTCTTCGAATAAAAGCTTTGATGCAAACCCAGTATATGAAACAGGTATCATCAAGAGCTGCTCATGTTGAAGCAGAGGGGTGGGGTCTAGAGTTCTACCCACACTAGTCTTCTGGCTTCCCCTGATGTCCCTCAAAGTCAGCCACTCTGAGGACCTTTGTGGAACCCCTGGGGTTCCTAGGAGCACAGTTAGAAAATACTTGCCTTACAGAGAGGAGAGATACTGAAGAGTTTAAGCAGTGGTGTGGCAGAGGCAGAGTCCTTGTTAGAAAGGTAAGTCTGGGGACCAGTGAGGAGGAAAAGCTGGAGGAACAACCTGGAAACTAGGAGAGTGGGGAGGAGAATGTTGCAAGTGTGCAGAAAATAAAAGTTGTGATCTGAACTGAGGAGTGGCCAGGAGGCAGGGGAATTGCGGCTGGAGGTGAAAACATTTCCAGAGTTGAAGTCCACAGGTTAGGGAGCAGTTGGATGTGGGAAGTGAATGAGAAGTTGTGGCTGATGGTGGGGTTTCGAGGGTAGGCAGTCCGACATCTGGGATGAGATTGGCCACGGTGGGGAAGCCAGGAGCAGGAGTGGGAGAGGAAGCAGGAAGGTTGGGGAGGCCAGGAGAGGAACAGATTATTAGGGAAGAAAGTGAGTATAACTCAGGATGTGCATGTGGGAGACATTCATGAGGGACTCCATCCACTCATTCTACCGATGTGAGGAGCATCTGCTATTTGCCAGAGCTATTCTAGGTGCATGGAACGCATCAGGGAACAAGGGAGAGAAAGCAAAATAAAATCTCTCCTCCAACTTCTAAAGCAGGGGAGACAATAAACAACAAACACTCTATAATGTACTTAATTATATGTTAGAACGTGGCAAGTGTATGGAAAAAAAATAAGAGGACAGGGTATAAAGATCAGTAGCCTGATTCAGGGCACAGGATACAATTGTCAGAGTGACAAGGTAGGCCCCATCCAAGTGAGTGGAGAAGGTCATATTTGAGTGCAGGCTTGACGGAGGTGAGAGAATGAGCATGTGACCATCGCAAGGAAGACATCCCAGGCAGAGCAGGCAATCCGCACCAAGGTCCTATGGGCACGCACCTGGCACGTTTGAGGAACAGCACAGAGGCCACTGTGACTGGAGCAGAGTGACTGTGGGGACAGCAACAGAAGGTGACACAGAGACACAGATCCTCAGGGGTCATAGGAAGAGCATGGGGTTTTATTCTGAGAGAAATAGGGAGCCATTGACAGGTTTTGAGCAGAGGAGTGACTTGAACAGTAATTTGACTTTTTAAATAAAGCATCCCTCTGGCTATGTGTTGAGAATAGACTGTTGGTGCAGAAAGTTGCGGGGGGGGGGGGGGGACGGTTTCTAAGAATGGAAGCAGAGAACAGAGAAGAGGCTCCTGCCGTACTCCAGGTGGCAGGTGCAGGTGGCTTGAACCAAAGTGATAGCAATGGAGTAGATTCTGGATATATCCTGAAGGTAGACCCAACAAACTATCCTGACAGATTGAATATGGAATCTGAGAGGAAAAGAGGAATCAAGGATGACTCCGTGAGTGAAGTAGAGCCTATGAGAGCCTGTTTGCTGTTCTCTTTTTTCCCACATCCCTTTTTGCAAAACCAGAGCTCAGCCTCCAAGGAAGAGTTTCAAAGAACTTCACCTTGTGACATAGAGAGAATCGAGTCAAAGTCATTGACTACAGCGCCCCCTTCCAGGGTGGGTCCTGGATAAATGAAGATCCTTCAGCCCCAGATGTTGGTACAGCCTTTGAGAAATGATTCTCTAAGAGCAAAAACATCAGGCTCAGAAGTGCCCTGGGGTTGGCTGCCATATGCAGCTGGCAAGCATCCCCTGAAATCAGCAGATGAATAGAGCACTTATTGATATAAATATCATCACTGCAACAGCTGGGCGCCTTGCGAAAATAAACAATGACACAGCGTGAGCATCAGAAAAGCCGCCTTCGGCACCTGGAGGGACGGTTCTTTGAAGTGGCATCAGCATTTGTCTGCCAGTGTGCTCAAGCCAAGGCAGCCACAGCTTTGGCCAGCCCAGCAATACGGACAGATCTGCTCCCAAGAGCACCAATGCCACATCCTGTGGTTAGACTGGGGACCGTAAGGGCTCATGTTGGGGATTGTGGCAGGGCTACCTGTAAGCTGCAGCACAATAAGGTTGAGGAGACGATGAGAGATCCCAGAGTGCCTTATTTTCTTGCACTGCTCGCCAAATCTGTCAGCCTCTGCTCAGAATCCTGTACTACTTCATCCAATCAGCCATCCCCAGCCACAGATATTCTTCCATTCTCGTTGGTGGCTGCTGTTCAAAGATATTAAGAGCAGTGAGGGTTCAAGATAAAGACTCTCAAAGCAACCACATTCAACCTTAGAGATTTTTCTAGCTCTTTGGGACTCCAAAGACCTCTAGTCATATTAGTGGAGCAAAATCCTAGAACCAGAACATCTGGCAAATGACGCTATGGGTTTCCGATGGGTACATCAGAACCTTTTCAATCACACCCAGTAACGCTGGCAAGACCTCTTCCATCTTTGTGGGCTCTGTGTTTAGACCAGAGTCCATGGGGAGCAGACACCAGAAAGAAGCCCTCTTCATGATCATGCCACACCCACCATATTATTTAGAAAGCTCAGGAGATCCTCTATGCCAGCCATGTGGTGGGGCTGTGTGGTAGGTGGAATCATGGCCCCCAAGGATGTCCACATCCAAATCCCCAAACCTATGAATGCGTTATTTCACACGGTAAGAGACTTTGCAGATGCGATGTAGTTAAGGATCTTGAGATGTGTAGAATGTCCTGGGTTATCCAGGTGGGCCCAACATTAGGGTCCTTCTAGGAGGGAGGCAGGAGGGTGAGAGTCAGTGGAAGGCCATGTGACAACAGAAGCAGAAATTGGAGTGGTATGGCCACAAGTCAAGGACTGCTGGCAGCCTCTAAAACTGGAAAAGGTCAGGAATGAATTCTCCCCTAGAGATTCCAGAAAGGACACAGACAGCTCTGCTGACATGCTGAGTTTCACCCCTTAAGACTCATCTCAGATTCGTGCCTGGCAGATAATAAATTTGCATTGTTTTAAGTCACTAAGTTTGTGGTTATTTGTTACAGCAGCAATAGAAAACTAATACAGGCAGTAAAACTGAAACCAGAAATTCAGACTTGGAAGTGGACCCAGTATTTTGAAAGTTTTTATTTCCCAGACTGTATTTATTGCTTTTCTTATATTTTTTCCATAAACGTAACTGCCCCAATGAACTTCTGATCCACAGGCTACATATAGAGCTAGCACGAGATGCTCTTACTCTAGCCCAAAGTCAGAGACTTGGAGTCCTCCACCCCAGGACAATAGCATCCCCCTGACTTTGGAGATAGTGCATTACTTCTCCTGCCAACTTTATGGACCCTGCTTTGGAAACCACTGATGTGACCCAGGTCCACTTCCCCTCATTTTGCAGGTCAGGAAGCTGAGGCCCAGGAAGGGGGAAGGATCTGTCCAAAGTCCCATAGCCCATCAGTGACTCAGGCCCTC
Organism: Equus asinus; assembly: GCF_041296235.1. Lineage (NCBI taxonomy): Eukaryota > Metazoa > Chordata > Mammalia > Perissodactyla > Equidae > Equus > Equus asinus. The sequence continues at coordinate 32,893,523 of NC_091804.1, read as the reverse complement.
AGCCTACCGCTAGGGTTTCTGAAGATTTTTGCCACCATTTAAACAACAGGATTTCCAGGGCCCCAGTGCCTGATCATCACTGACTTGCTGGTACCTGGGAATATGGAGCAGGACAGAATATTCCTTAGTTTAAAACAAACAAGAGCCCTCTAGGTTGTTGAAAAGTTGAGTCACCCAGTTCTAAGTATCCCACTGCGGAAAGGCTAAAGTTTCAGATGATGCAAAGCCAGGTGGAAAGGCGAGGGAGGGTGGGACCAAGAACGATGCCTTCCCGTGGCGCTTCTGGAAGAGAGAGAGGCAAGCTCATCCTCCTGCCAGGAGAAAAGCGGGAGTGATATTTCAGAGATGTCTTTTCCTGTCATTGTACCTGTGGGGCAAATAGCAAGCACTGATATCCCCATTTTTATCTCGGCTTGTGAAAACACAGTCTAACATGCTAGCAAAATGCACAGAACAGCCAAGTCTACGTGCCCGCAAGCCTCAGGTCTGATTTTGCAAGAGGATGTGTTTCTGTCTTACCCAACAGTGGGTAAACCCATAGACTAGTGGAAGTAAAAATGGAACAAGAAGTGTGGGCTCAGGAGACCTCAGTTCAAGCTGTAGCCTTGCCACCTACTTGTTGTGTTGCCTTAAGCCAGTTTCTTAACCTGGCCAATCTCAATGTTATCATCTATTAAATTTGCGTAACCCAGATTTCAGCCAAGATCACTCTATCTTTGAAGATTTAAATAAAATGGGCCCTGTTTCCTATTCCCCATGCTGTGGGAAAGTCCATTGTCCACTGGCAAGATTTCTGGGAATTCCACAGGAGTCCTGTTTTCATGTTCGCTTCTGAGTTCAGGCTTTCCTGAGGGCAGAATGGGGTTCACATCCCAGCAACCCCCATAACGGAAGGTTGAACATCACACATCCTCCTTCTTAACCCCCATCTCGCCTCCCCACCCCTGGCGGGCCGCAGCACATCTTCCTATGACCATGCTGCTCAAACCACTTTCTTCGTCTCTCTACCTTTTCTCCCACTCCTTCCTGCTCAGCTCTTCCACCCGCTCCCCAAAAGTTGTTCCTTTCCGCAGCTGCATAATTCAGCAGTCTTTCTAATACCTCCTTCTATAACCTGCCTCCCACCCACTCTACCTTCCTCTGTAGAGATTCTCCTCAACTCCCACCCTTTCTTCCCCAAAACAAACTTGGATGCAACTGTCATAAGTAAGTTTCCACCCACTACCTGGGGACTGCATTAGTCACCTCGTGCGGCTATTGATTACGGTCCATGTGCCTTTCTCTCTCTGCCCCCTGCTCCACCCCTGCTGCTTCATCCACAGTCTGTCTTCCTTAACTGGCCACAGTGTTAAAGCCAGTTATACGTTTTTGGCTCTTTATAGAATCTACTTAAAGGAATTTTATAATCACTGATCTGAATTTTAAAGCCAATTCAATCCAGGTGACTCTTTTATATTTTTCTATTAAAAATGCTAATTCAGCGTCACCTTTAAGTGGCCCTGGCTTGTTTCCCTGCCATGGATCACAGGGACCTTCATAAGTAGAGTCCTTAATTTCTGAAGCTATGGTATTACTTGGCCTTTCCGTTTTATCAAAGTATGTTTCAATTACCAAAAGGCGTGACTAAGGTGGACTGAAAGATAGTTTAAAATTGTTTATGCCCAAAATAGGCCGTATGCTAGTTTTCATTCAACTCATCAGAGCATGTTTATTCCAGCGACTAACAAGCTTTCTGATTCCATCAGCAAGAAAATGATGTTTAACAGGGAGGCTGCCTCCCCGTTTGTTATGTTTCGCGTATGAACTCGCACCCCCGAAGGACAGCTTTTCATGGCCCAAACAGCTATGGAGATCACTAGGTGGAATAATGTATGGCAGCTGTTCCAGGGCTGTCCACACTAGCTTCACGACTTTCGCTTGGTTTAACTTGTTCTGACAATAAATAGCAAAAGCCCCTCTGCTTTTCTGGAAGGAGTGTAGCCATTTCTAAATCAGCAGCAGCAACTGGACCAGCTTCCCCTCCCGGGTCGGGTCCTCAGCACGGCCTGTGTGTGTCCGCAGGGGTGAAGCCTCCGCTGGGACAGCAACACCACCCCTTCCCAGACTAACGGGAGAAAAAGGAGAGGAGGGGAGTAGTAGGATATGAAATGGGAAAGGCCGTTAGTTAGGGCTCTAGGCTAAAGGGTTAGACTCCATTCTTGGAGACAGCCACTTGAAAAGTTTTCCAACTAAGGAAGAAAATGCCAACATTGGATTGAGTGTACGTGTGGCCGCAGGTTAGCTGGGTCCTTGTGGTTTTAGGGAACCAAGTGGGCTTCCTAGAACCGCCTATTTCCAGGACCTTAAGAAACCGTAAGCCTTCCTCCCCAAGATTTCTATAAACTTCTGATGTTTATGTGCTCATGGTCTGGCCCTTAGTTCATATATGTGGTCTTTGCTCCATTCCTATGTCACCCAAAGAACAAAGCTCAATTCCTCTCTGATTTCCGTAAGAAATCCATGTGCGTTGAGCATTGTACACATTATTATAAATTTACTGAATATTTAGGAGGTTAGGAGTGGGTCACATGACACATTGATTCACCTTTGACCCTTCCACTGCTTCCGCTATGCTCCCAACCTCCCTCTTCCGTCTCCTGGGTCCCTCTCAAGAACAACCCACAGGTCTTTCTCCTTTGATGTGCAGAACAGTGTCCCCCATCCCCACTGCTTCCCCAGACCAGCTGATCAAGAATTTTCACAGCAAGGGCAGTCCTTTGGGTATTATCCTAAAAAGACATTTTCATAAGGGCTGCCAAGCGGAGGAAAAAGAACCTTCGCTTATCCGTCTTGTTTTGCATGACCCTCCCCCACACTACCTGCTAAATATAGCTCACATTTATTGAGGACTCACTGGTTACAGATCTCTGTGCTAAGAAGACACATCAAGATTCACAGCCACTCGTAATGACCCAGAGATGCTAAAAGATTTGACTATGACTCGGCTAGAAAGTGACAGCACTGGGATTTGAACCCGGGGCCCTGCAAGTGGGAGCCCCATTACATTTTGCTGCACTGCATATACAGACCAAAATGAGGCACCCACTGGACACCAGGACAGTCTTGAGCTCAACCGTAGAGGACATTTCTTGTGGATGAGAATCATTTCTCAGCCCCAAAGTGTCACTGGGAACAGAACACTTGGCTTCCCCCATCTTTCTCCCATTTCCCGTGGCTAGATTATGTGTGACGTCCTGGGTTGGGGGGGACCCTGATGATCCTTGGCAGCTCAAACACTGCATCTGCCCACACATCAGCCAGCTGAATGTCACCCGCACGGTTGCTGATGTGGTCTCCCGAATTAGGGAACTCAAGTGAAAGGATTTAGGATTAGAAGAAGCCTGCAACCTTCCCCAGCCCTCTGGGCACTAGGGGAGAGTGACCTGGAAAACCAAATGCAGCGAAGTGTCCCAAAATATAGGAGTCTGGTTTGAGGCATAGTAGAACCTATTAGCGTGAGAAATTGGTCTGGAAATCTCATTAAAAGAAACAAATCATTCCACATTCTCTCCAGATTGGAAATATTGGGGGTATTGGACTTTCCCTGGTGCCTCGGACCCATGTACCTCATGTCAGGATCACAGCGAACCTCTGGCAAGGCTAAATTCAATGCAGGTGATAAAAGGCAATTATTTTCTTTAAATGGGCAGTGCTGATTAGTTCTGATTTCTCTGGCCAGCCACACGCTTATCTATACCAGTCCCTCATTACTGTGAAGGGTGCTAGGCAGAAGAGCCAATGGCAAAGAGAAATGAAGTTCACACCGTGGATTTGTCACTACTGCACAACTCAGTAGATGATTGCCCAGCCACGGAGGCCCCTGTGACCAGCCCTACCCCTTGCCCTACACACACACACACACAGACACACACATCTCCTTTCTCAATATGCCCGGTTGACCCCCAATAGAGACGCCTGGAAAGCGAGGCACCATTGCGTTATGAAACTTAACCTCCTTGTCTTTGCTATTTAAGAGAGATGATAAGAAGAACAATCCTTCACATTTATATGTTAGCTATTAACATTATTGTTGTTATTCTTGTTGAGCACTGATAGGTTTGACAATAATATGAAGCGCTGATATTTATTGAGTGCTTTTTCCATGCCTGGCGCTATGCTAAGGGCTTTCTTCACAAGCATTATCTCCTTTATCCTCAGAGCACCCTGCAGGACAGGGCTTGGCAGACTTTCTCTGTAAAGGATCAGATAGAAAATATTTTAGGTTTTGCAGGCTCTATGGGCTCTATCTCAACTACTCAAATCTGTGTTGGAGCTTGAAAGCAACCATAGACGATACGTAAACAAATAAGCATAGCTGTATTTCAATAAAGCTATTTTAACAAATAAAAAGCTTTATTTACAAAAATAAAGCTTTATTTACAAAATCAGGCTGCTGGCCTATGGGCCGTAGTGTGAACCATGTTATCACTCAGCTAGAACTTCAGTTCCACAGCTAGGAAGGTGGGAGACACGTGCTTTTCTCTCTCCTACACGCTCCCTCCTCCCTGCTCTTCCATTCTGGTTCTATTTCTGGAGAAAAGATAGAATAAAAGATGTTTTTGCATGTGACTGCCCGGGGTGAATTGACTGTTCTCTCAACAAAAGGGAGAGTGATCATTTTCATGAAAATCCTGCATCCGCGGTGGCTATGCGGAGGCCCCTGGATTTCTGTGGATTACCTCTGTCAGTCTAGCTCCTTGTCTGCAAGCTTGGTGTAGGCTGTGGCAGACCCCACTGCTGAGACTCCATCCCAAGCTGCTCTCAGGAGCCTTGGTGGGTCTTTGCGAGTCTCAGCCACGTCTTCCGGGCAACCCTTACATGGAGGGTCTTTCTAACACATGGCATTTTTGTCCATGCTGAAGTGCCCCCCAGCAACCCTAGTGTGAGCTTTCCTCTGTGCCCCAACTCTGGGGCCTGCCGACCTGGACAGGGTCCATCTCCATGCCCCTTAGGAACCAGGAATTTGAGGGAGCATGTTTTGCCCTTCTCTGAGTCACAATCCCTGCCACCTACCTCAGTATTCTTTCCCCAGCTACAGTCATCTAGGGGCTCAACAGATACAGGGGAATAAAGTATCTGTCTCTCCTTCTTAGTGACACCATAAACTTAAGGAATGATTTATGATCTTGGACCAGGGTTTCTCAGTTCCTGCACTATTGATATTTTGGGCCAGATTCTGTAACCGAAAGTTCAGTCTCTGAACTCGATGCTAATCCAAATAACGAGAACAGAGTCTTGAGTGGAAGAGGAAAGGTTTTTACTATGCCAGGCACAGGGAGCAAAGCAAGGGCTCATGCCTCAAAAGTTGCTAGCTGCCCGATGAGGAATGGGTAGGGATTTTTATTTGGGGTTTTGGGTAGGGGAGGGGGGAGCATGTAGCTGTGCAGCTCGGTGCTTCCCCACCAGCCTGCGTTTGGCCTTGAGAGGCTGCTTGCAGCAAGGCGGGGGGAGGGTGAGATAGGAGGATGGCAGGTGGGCATCCTTCGCCGTTGTCTCCTCTTCTTGTTTGAGGCGGGTTCGAGCACCGGGAGTCGAGGAGTTGAGATCTGGGAAGCCTCTGCTCCTTGATACTCTTGAGACAGCGGCTTTCCTGGCAAACTCAAGGACACATGATTAGCTAAACTTTAGTGTGCCTCCAACTCCAGGCCACCTGGGCTTTTAGCAATTTGTAACTCCGATTTAGTTGTAAAGCTGAAGGAGTCCAAGTTTAAAGAAACAGGTATTTACATGTGAGTGGAGCTAGAGAAGCAGGAAAGGGGGTGGTGGGTTTTAGTTTTAACCCCATATACGCTGGGTTCAATGTGGGGAACTGATATCAGGGCTGATGTTAAGAGCCTGTAACAATTCCTCCTGGGGGAGCTACTATGTGCACTCTAGGATGTTTAGCAGCATCCTGGCCTCCACCCACTAGATGCCCATTGCAATCCACAGGTGTCACAATCAAAACTGTCTCCAGGCATCGCCAAATGTCCCCTGGGTGACAAAACACCCTCTGACTGAGAACCATTGTCTTAGGTTGAGGGACAACCGTTGCCATTTGCTCTCTCAGCTGTGGGTTCTAATTCCTAATTCTAGAAAAATGGGGAAGATCACAGACAAGATCTCTCCATACCATGTTATGTTATCTTTTGGTACAAGGTCAGCATCATTACCCCATTTTACACATGAGAAAACTGAGCTGGGTCAGAAAGCTAAGAAGCAGCAGAGCCTGGATTAGGACCCAAGCCTATCTGATGCCAAAGCCTATAAATGTTTTAAAACTACTGGCGATCTGATGATGAAATGAACACTGTGAAGGTTTTCCGAGAATGGGGAAAAGTTTGCCATGATTCCCATTGAACTAAAGTTATACCTGCCCTTCCCTCAGTGTTCTATCCAATCCTGACAGCAGTGCCTCAAGGTAGGTGTTATTCTCTCCATTTTATGGATGAGGAAGCCTAACAGATGGTTTGAAATCAGCATAGCAAAGATTTTTAATCCCAGTGTTTCTGTGTTCAGGGTTTTGACATTTCAACAACCAAAAAAAGGGATGGCTGCTCCCAACACGGAAGCTGAGTCTAATTTTCTGGATAGTACCCTAAATTTCTAGCCAATGTTTCCTGCAGGCCTTAAGAAAGGCTCAGGGATAAATGAGACCAAATCCCCCCACCCCTGGCCTTGACGTCTTTCTGTGACGTCTTTCCTTTCCCCAGCTCTGTATGCAGTACTGGCCTGAGAAGACCTCCGGATGCTACGGGCCCATCCAGGTGGAGTTCGTCTCCGCAGACATCGACGAGGACATCATCCACAGAATATTCCGCATCTGTAACATGGCTCGGGTAAGCGTGCGGCCGCCGTTGCTTTCTGTGCCTTTCCTCCCCCAAACAGACGGAGGCTGCTGGGAGAAGATCCCACACGCCAGCCAAGAGTCTGTGCTGTGCTCTCCTGATAATCTCTTCCTTGAGGAAGTGATGCTTCTGTCGATTCCGGCTCTAGACGTGGCAATGGCTCCAACACTCCGAGACGCACAGGGCGACATCCAACCTGCCATCTGCCTGTTTCCTGACACGCTTGCTGCTGTGTAGACAAAACTTCTCAGAGATTAGCGCTTCCCCACTGTGTCACACTGTTTTGGCATGAATTGATGCAGCCTTTGAATGGATCCAGTAAGCTTTGACTAGACCCTGGGAACACGAACATGAAAAATAATCAGTTGCTTCCGTGAGGAAATTCACTGGCTGGGTGGAAGAGTACTGGGTGGGAGAAAGGAGAATATTAGTAATTTATGAAATGGGGGCTAACTAAAATGGCCTTGGTCTTTACTCCGTCCCAGCCCTCAGAGTTCACTATCTGATGGGAAGGTGAGATATACTCTGGCACGTGAACCTCAGGGAGAGCGATGAATTCTGCCTGGAAGAGTCACAGAAGGCTTTTCCTGGAGAAAGGGACATTTGAATAAGGTTTTGAAGACTGAGTAGGAGTTTTACAGGTAGAGAAGGGGTGCAGGGCAGTCATGACAGGAGAATCACTGTGCACAAAGATGTAGAGATGAGTATGGGTATAGTCTGTGACTCTCCCCACAGGATGTGGCAAGGACCCCATTTGGTCCATCTCCCACTATAATGCTGCAGCGCCCGGGGTATCTGGAGGGCTTGAGTCCCCAAGCATCCCCAGCAGAACAGCCCTAACAGCCTCTCTGTTCTCAGCCACAGGATGGGTATCGTATAGTCCAGCACCTCCAGTACATTGGCTGGCCCGCCTACCGGGACACACCCCCCTCCAAGCGCTCTCTGCTCAAAGTGGTCCGACGGCTGGAGAAGTGGCAGGAGCAGTATGACGGGAGGGAGGGACGCACTGTGGTCCACTGCCTGTGAGTACCATGGAGGGGTCTCCAGGGCAACAGGGTGGTGGGTAATAGGACGAGCATGAGGATGCTGCTGCCACAAACACCAGTCCTAGGCATGCCTGGCTATACCACATCTCAGCACCCCTTAAAGGCCAATAGGAGTGTGTTCAAGGAATTTCGATCCTTTAATGGACTGGGGTTGCCAATTTTTTGCCTTGAACTAATGTTATACAACATATTATTGATGCAAAACTTGGTGGCCTTTCCACAAACATAGGGGGTGGACAGACTGCTCTCAGTGCTCCCAACAGGGAGATAAGCCCCACTGTCCAACAGGAGGCATGATGTGTCCTGCTAGTCATAAAAAAGCTCAGGATGAAGTGGGTTCCACTGACCAGATCCTCTTCTATTATTTCCTACAGAAAGAAAAGAAGAAAGGGGAAGGCATTGATTAAGTGAGCTTAATGCCAGACATTTTAAATGAATCACCTCATTCCATCTGTGAGGTAGATATTACCATGTTGTAGTGAGAAAACTCAGACACGGGCAGAGGAAGGGATCAAGCAATTATGAGAGGAGCTTTGGTTTGAACCACTGGGCTCCAAGCTACTGTGCTGTCCATTAACCCACGCTGCCTCTGAGTAAACCAAAGGACTCATCCACTGTGTCTGCCTGCTGGGACATCTCTACTATGGGCACAGTGGGAACACCGGGACATGGAGAGCATGAGAGGGAGCACTGCCCTGAGGGGCTGACCAGTGAATGCAAAGGGCCTTGGGAGCACTGTCTCCATTACTGGGGTGAGCTGGAACCTTTGCCTCCTGTCTTAGAATGGGTATGGTTGAGGCACAGAGTTTCCTGGTCAAATAGGCCCTGATGTCATAATGTGTGGTAGAGGTCAGGACCCCTAGAGGATTGTCATCTAGAAAAAAAAAAGCTGTCATCAAGAAAATCACTTAACTTTGTGAGCCTCAGTTTCCTCCTCTGTCCAATGGGTATTTTGACTTAGATCAACTTAAGATCTTGTGGCGTTTTGGCATGAAATATTTAGAGAACAAAAACAATTTATCTACCAACATAGAAATGCACAATGTCACGGTAGCAACTATGCAAATGGTTTAAATGTAACTACTTCAGAGAGCATGTGTCAAAGTCTACCATAGGAGGATAAAGCCACCTCAGAGAAAGATTCTACAAAGATCTCGGACCCAAAACCAATCTGTGGCCGTAAGAGCTATGTGTGGAACATTTGATTTGCAATCCTTCACTTCGCTTCTTACAACGTAAAATGATTTGGGGGGAAGTGATTGAGACGGCCTCACTCTTTAAAAATGTTATGCTAAAGGAAGATTGTAACAAAGTCTTCCCTTTTTCAAATAAATATTTCTGGAGCCGGTGGAGGCATTAATAACATCCTACTGAGCTCAGAATTGAGTTCAGTCTTTTCAAAACCAGGCCATTGACTTTGGGTACATCACTTCCTGTGTCTGAGCCCCAGGATCTCCATTCACATAATGAAGGGCAACTTTTGAGAGTTCAACTAGCTTGATGTTTCCTTGGTTCTCTGAGAATGTTACAGTTACCTGTAGCACACTGACCCAAACCCACCATTATTGTTCCTTCTTTTTCAGATAGGTGGTGCACACACATGTCAGGAAAATCAGAGAGCTTAAAGGGAGGTCACACACACACACACACAGTTTAAGGGCCACCACTGGTAGCAATCTCCCCTTCCCAAAGGATGCACATCACAGACTGGAGTCCAGGAAGATGCTGTGAGATGTTGCATGTCATGGTGGGTGACGCCAGCCAAGCTGAGCTGGCTCTGCCTACATCCCAGAAACTGGCAGTTTGTTCCCTGCCAACTAACCCCTCTCCCTCTAGTTCTGTCCCGCAAACTCAGGGGGCCTCACCTTTAGCATAGAGCCATACCTGTCCAGTCTCACTCCACTGGGTCCTGAGCTGCCTGTGTCCACTCACCTCTTCCTCTTGGACTCTGCTTTTCTTGCTTCAGGAAATGCTGAACCCTCCTTCCGGGATTTCCTTTCCTCCTCTTTCCCATGGGATTGTTTTTTAGCCTGCTTTTTGCAGAAGTATCTTTTTATCCATGTTCCCCCTAGCTAAGGTGACCAGCAGTTTGAACCAAAGGAAAGCACAGGAGTGTCCTTCTATCAACAGGGACCTTGGCATCTTTGGGGGCCAGAGACACCAAAACAGACATTGAAATGTAGGCACTGGCCAGGCATTGGATGAAGGGCAACTGTCTGTACTTGAAACATCTGGTCTTTGGGTATCCTATAGATAAAACATCTGGGAGATTGACTGAGTGCCTTAGCTTCCGTCCAGATGTTCTTAAGACACAGACCATTGCATGAAAACATTAGTTGCTCTTGGCAACACGCCCAGGAGTTCCAAATCTGGCAGATTTCTAAAGGGACTTTCCGTAAATAGTTGAAGGGGTATTTCCACGAAGATGACTTATGGAGCATCAGAAAGAAGGAGGGACAGAAGGATGACCCTGCAAAGAGCCCTGTATCTCTATTCCTCAGATCAGGAGGGTCTTGATTAAACCAGCATGCACAAATAGAGACCTATCATTTTGGGATACGGCATCTCAGACCCACCCCATCCTCCTTCCAAAACTTAGACTGGCTGACCCTATGCTAGCAGAGATGTCTCTGGTATTGCTGTCCTTAGTGGATGCGAAGAACTATGAGGAAAATCACATGCCACCTTCCGCTGTCTTCTTTGGATGTGTAAGTGGACCCAGAGCATCCTTTTAGACAAGGATGCAAGTGCCACATCTATGAAGACACACTATCTGTCTGCCCTGAGGATTTGGGTCGGTGTCCCACAGGTTAACTGTAACATGCTCATAGAATCAAGCAAACATCAAGCTAATTGAATTCTCAAAAGTCATCTAGTCTAACCCCTTCATTATATAAATGGGGAGCCTGGGGCTCAGACACAGGAAGTGACATGCCCAAGATCAAAGCAGATTCATAACACAGATGAGACTCAAATCGTAACTCATGGCTCAGGTTCAGGCTTTCACCATTGCCTCATCATGCATTTGCCAAGGCAGCCACTCCCCACTACTGCTGATGTGGCTTCAGGGTCAGCAGGTGCCTGAGGGTACCCAGGAATCTGGCTCACCTCTGCGCTCTGTGTTTAGAAATGGGGGAGGCCGCAGTGGGACCTTCTGTGCCATCTGCAGCGTGTGCGAGATGATCCAGCAGCAGAACATCATTGACGTGTTCCACATCGTGAAAACATTGCGCAACAACAAATCCAACATGGTAGAGACCCTGGTGAGTGTCCCAAGAACTGTTCTCCAGTAGCCAGGGCCTGACTGTGAAGAAAACAGCATCAAATAGTGAAAATACTCAACAACTAGGTGCTTATTGAGTCCCTACAGCCTACAACCTTTGCATACAGTTATCTGCTCTGCTTCCCTCCCTTCTGACGTCACCAACTTCTCTGTTCTATAGGACAGTCCAAATATTAATCCTTGTACACTCTTGTTTTACTCTTTTCATTCCTTAGGAAAGTGTCACTAGTTCAGGCTTAGAGGAAGGGATTCTGGATTAGTAGAGTGTGAATTATGTTTTCAGTTCAGTCCAATCCTATTCTAATTAATCTATGTTAATTTTTACAGTATAAAGCGTCAAGCGAGCACACTATGGAGAAAGGGATGGAAAGAGAGTGGGCAGGCAGAGTGATGGAGACAGACCATACACAAGGAACTTTAATATGTATCTTTAAACCTACTCTAAGTGTGGACTTTCTCAAAGTGAGGTCCTACTCAAAGTCTGGTCCATAGACCAGCAGCATCAGCATCACGTGGGAGCTTGGTAGAAATGCAGAATCTTGAGCCCCACTCTAGATTTACTGATTCAGAATCCATATGGATAATTTTGAATTGACTGTTAGTACAGACGTCAAATTTTCTTCAAAATCTGTATCTCTGAACTAAATGCATTTTCTCTTTCCTTTTCATCTCTCTCCTGTCTCCTCGTCTCCCTCTCTGCCTTTCGTCCTCTCAGGAACAGTATAAATTTGTATACGAGGTGGCACTGGAATATTTAAGCTCCTTTTAGCCTGATGGGATGGGGAACCTGCCGGAGTCCAGAACCTGCTGCAGCCAAGCCCCCTTTTCTGTGAGCGGCAGTGACTGGGCCCAGGGACTGAGAGGCGACACCCTGCCCAACTCCAAGGAGAAGACTTGTGGTCCCGTGTTCTGTGGTGGGCTCTGCACCTTCTGGGGGGGGGTCTCCTGTAGCTGTGGGAGATGCTGTTCTGAAAGGCCAAGGTTTCGCTTCCACACCCAGCCAGCCACAGCCACGGTCCATGCAGAAGTGCACCCACAGCAAGGCCCCAGATTTTTCGGTTCCTAGACCTCTTGCTTTTGCTCTTTTCAAGTGTGTGAATTTCATGGCAGGCCGACTGCGTGGTGCTGGGGAGTGGCAGGCTCGGCAGCACCTCCCTGTCCTGCTTGTCCTTGAGAGTGGAGGGGATGTGTGTTCTCTCCCACGCTGTTATGGAAATGGTTGAGTTCTTGAGGTCCCTGCTCTGCTGCCCCCTGCAATCTCCTTCAGGGGCCTCTGGCACTGGACACCTGCCAGTCTGGATCAGTGTGACCTCAGGATGCTCCCAAGACCACAGCAGAGGTCCCCGTCCTCACACCTAACCTGCATGGGGCTTGGCCCACTACCATTCTCTACCCCTCCCCCAGCCTGGGTCTTGACCTGCTGTCATTCACTGGCCAGCCCGCTGTGTCCACAGCACCCTTCAATAAAGGTTTTCTTTGCTTTTCTGTGGTCAGTGGGAGGGGGTGGCACTGCAGGGAACTTTCCTGCTCCTCCTTGTCTTTGTGAAAAGGGACCACCTCCCTGGGGCAGGGCTCTGGCTGACCCTGTGTCTCTTCGGTGGTGGCTCCTTTTGGAGGGATGAACAACATAAGAGTTGATTATTTTCCAAAGTGTATGTGAGAAGAAACTTTCTTTGGGGGAGTGTAAAATCTTAGTCTCTTATGTAAAAAAACAAAAAAGGTGGGGAGAGAATTCAGATGTGTAGCTGTAAAACAAATCTCTTTCCTGACAATGTCCTTAAAAGGTCCCACCTTGGGAGAGCACAGCCATTGAGCAAGGGAGAGATGGCCTAGTCTGAAGATGGTCCCTTTGGTTTCTAGAGCAGATAGAGTACCAGCTTTGTGCATAATCTTGGATCCGCAAATTCCAATTCCTTCCTGGAGATCCCAGCTGCCATCTTGAAAAAGGTCATTGTGGACCCAGTTATGCTTTGGTTTAAAACAGGCCAAAGGGATCAGAAGATCTAGGGTCTTGCCCATAATGTAGGTGAATAAATGAAAGGGAACCAACATTTGCTAAGCATCTACTGTATGCCAAGCTTGGCACATTCCATATGACATCTCATGCAACCTTAGAATCCCCATGAGCCAGCTATGAACCTGTTATCTCCACTTTACAAACTGAGGCATTCTCCTCAGTGATGAAATTCTGGGTTCCAAAAAGACAGATAATGATGTTGAGACTTATTTGTACTGTTTTCTTCATCCTTCCTCAGCCAAGCAATTATTTTATGGAGAGAAAATAAGGCCAGAAACTCTGAGCAGAGAACTCCATAATGGAAATTTAATTCTTTGTTTCTGATGCCAGTTCTTCTGGGAAGCCCAGAATTTCAGATATGTTTTAGTAACTCATTCTCAGCTCCCCAAGAAAGCTAGTCTCATTTAATATCTGAACCAGTGGAAACAATTCCCTGTTCCCTCAGGCTATGAGTTCTGCCAACCAGGGACACTCTCTCTACCTTGGTCTCTAGCTGGCTCTTAAGTACAATATCTGGCAGCCTCAGGGTGGCCTGGGATGGAGCAATCTCCATCTTGGAGGCTCATCTAGCTCCAGACAGGTCATGGGGAGCACAGAATTTAAAAAGGCACAATTTTTGCCCTCAAGAGCTCACTGTATACTGGGTAACTTGAACCACGGTGCAGCATGCAAGTGTTATAGAGTCGAGGAACATGACAGATTCTTGCCCAGGGCTTTCTAGAGAAGGTGACATCCATTCCAGCTGGGTCTCAACAGGTAGAAAAAGGAAGACAAGGAAATTCAGGCCAAGGGATCAGTATGTACAATGGCAAAAAGGTGTGAGAAATCACTGGATGGGTGGGTTGTATGGTGGGAGGTCAGCTCAGGTGGAGCACAGCAGACAGGAGGCGTGGCAGGAGATGAGCAGGGTCAGGGAGATGAACGCTCCACTGAGAGTGCAGACTTTGCCCCTGTGGGCAACAAGGAGCCAGCAGAGCCTTTGAGCGATGGGCTCAGCCAAGTGTCAGAGAAGGCTCCCTCTGGGGGAGTGGGGCTGCCTCTTTTCCTTTCATCAGACACTGTGAAAACACATTCCCTTAAGTGTTTACTTTTTAATATCTCATCTGTTTGTCTGTCTGCTCATTATTTTGTTGCTGGAACAAAATGCAGTGGATCATGAGATGCAGCTTCTATGAGGAACTTTGGGTCTCTGCTCTACCACAGAGCAGGGTGACCAACCCAGGCCTCCAGGCCCATGAGGACAGGACTTGAAAGGAACCCGCAGAAGCTACTCCCATTGGCTCAGGCTCTGGAGCTATCTGGAAGTCTAGGGATACAGACTTGATCAAGGAAGGGCTGTCACTTTGGAGGTTCAAAAGGAGGCATCTCAAAGCGAAGGAAGGCAAAGGAGCCCCACGATGAACTTGATCTTCTCCTTTCATGGGCCCCTTCCCAGGTATGCTTGAGCAGGTCCCCAGGCCCCAGCCCCCAGTGGTCCTGCTGGCTTCCCCTGGCTCCAGCCCACTGTTCCAGCCAGCCTTCCCCCAGCCTTTAAGGAGCCTGTAGCAAAGCAAATCAGCCTGTTGTATGCTCTTCCCTCAAATCTTGGCTCATCCTTACAGAATGGTAGTAGGGAGGCACTCTCTAACACAAATCCTGGGCTTTTTTCTGTTCAGGAAGGGGTGAAATAGCTGGCAGATAAAAATGACAGTGTCTTCTATCGTTTCAAATGGTAAGAATTTAAAATGTGACTTCAGGGAGAAGGAACATTGTGAAAACTCAGGCCACGGTGGGGTAACCCAACAAGGGCCAGTGATGGTTCCCCAGCTCATCCCCTCATTCCTCACAACCCAGCCACCCTCCAAAGAAGGTAGGGCAGTGAACGAGTCTTGGGCCGGTGTACACAGGAGGAAACTGAGGCTTGTGGATGGGGATGCCTTCCCCAGGATCCTGCATGGCAAGTGTGAGACAGAGCTTAGAGGAGATAGGGCATTGGTGCCCAGGAATTTGGACTTAATCTCTTCCCCGAAAAACCTTCTGAGCAAACACCACCTCCCCCAAGGTATCTTCCCACCCCTCCCCACTTATAGGGTGAGCTGACCTTTCACATGCAGAGGAAAATAGTATTAATGCTCTCTGAGTCTCCACAGCAAGGGCTAGCCTCTTGTCTCTTGGGTACCAAAGACAGTACCCTTACTTAGTACAGAACTTCTTCGTGATTCTCACCTCTTAGGTGTGGACTCTGTTTGGAGAAAATGCAAGGAATTAATGAGAAGCCAGGAGCTGTCCCCACCTGCATGTGTTTATGGCCTAGATAGCTTCAGGATATATCTTCGCTGTGTCCCAACATTGTGTCCTCTCGCTCTTTCTGGTGTGAAGATCCTGGGTCAGCCAGGGGCCTCCGAGCCTCTAGATGGCCACAGTATACCTTTCTTTGTGGGAACAGAAGGGGCCAGGTTGCTTTTGGTGCTGGCCTTCTCTTTAGGTATGGCCTGAGCAATGGCCTGCCAGATGTCAGCCCTCACATGGAACCAGCAGACCCTGTGCTGGGGACTCCAAAGTGTGAGCTCACTGAATTCTTCCAAAATTCATAAAAAGTGTTTGTGATTGTTACCATTTTACAGATGAGAAAACTGAGGTTCAGAGGGAAGAATCATTTGCCCACAGTTCCACAGCTAGTGAGTGAGGGAGCCAGGATTTAAATGGGTCTTTTTTACTTCAAAGACCATATTTTTCTACCTTTGTGTCTCAGATTTCCCCATGGGCTACCCATAATAGCAAAGACTAGAGTGAAACAGATAACCCAATGGGTCTTGTAAAGCCCAAAACAGACACTGGTAAGCTTACAATTCTTTCATGGTTCCATGTTTTACTTTAACAATTCATGTGATATTTGCATTCCACTCTAATTTTGCCTGATTTCTTTTAATATGACTGTATAAATATTTTTTAAACCACATGGGCCCTGTCCCTCATGGGATTTTGATCCCCTTAACTCACCACGATGGACCCTAGGGAACTGTATCCCAGTCTGAGAGGCACAGTGCCTGGCCATGCTGCTTCTTCCTGAGGCCAATTCAAGACTCAAGTTCAAGTCCAGCTCACCTTACCCTAGGCAGATCCTTTGGTGTGGGGGTATATCCTGACCTCACTGTTCATGGGTTGATCTCAACTCAAGTCTTCAGGTGGATGCTGGAAGGAACCCATTGACATATACTAGAATGATGAGGATGTTCCCATCTGGCGTGGTGAAGGCTGAGCCCATAAAACCCTAAAGGTAAAGGAGAAGGCGGACACAGCCTTACTCAGTGGATTCCTGAATGCTGGGTCTTCTAGAAGGTGGTGCCCTTTGTCCAGGCAGAGTCATGTGGTTGCTAATATGGACAAATCTGAGGACACACTTTACAGGAGGGGCTGGGGTCTGGAAGGCTTCTCACTTTACTTCAACTACACATACTTACTGGTTTCTTACAACATGCAGGGCCCTTTAGGGGGTGCTACCAGGAAGCACAGGTTACTATGGCACAGTTCATCCCTTGGTGAGGCATGGGGTTGTGGTGGAAAGAGCTCAGTCTTCAGTTCTGATGCAAGCCCAGCCATTTCTTGGCTATAGAATGCTGGGCCAATCAATTAATGGAAAAAGATGTGAAGAGAGGAGGCTTGGCCAGGTAGGGGTAGATTTGGAGAGCTTTGGGCAGGAAAATAGGAAGGCAAACCAAGAAGTTGAGACCCAACTGGAATACTCAGAACCAAGACTGCATATGGACTACTAGGCAAAGTGGTCACTTCTATGACATAACAGGACAGGGGATGAGGAAGGACTGGCCAGAACCACTTGTTGCTTTAATACAAGTCTCAGTGTCTTGGAGAAAAGATGATAATTTTCCCTCTGACCTCTCGTGTTTATTCATCATCCATTCCCCATTGCTAAGCTAGCTCCTGCTGTGCACCATCACCAGGAACCACATTTCCTAAGCTGTGGTATGAATCTCTGTAGTGTGAACAGAGGTGTCAGTCTAGCAAGGCTGCTGCATACAGCAGAAGTGAGGCCCAGGGAGGAGCAGCCAGGTACTTATCATGTCATTTCTGCAGGAGTGACTGCCCAACCCAGATCCAGAGACATTGAAGGGGATTATAATTCTCCTGCATCTTACAGCCTTAGAACAGAGTGAAGAAAGCTATCCTCTCTTAACCTGGACAATGGCCACTCCTGGGCTGGACAGACAGGCCATTAGCACCAAGCTGAGTCAGGAGGAATGCCATGGAAAATATGGGTGAGCCCAAGGATAAGATGAGCAGGATGCTAATCCTAAATCATAAGGCCAATAGCCTGTGCTAGGCCAAGATCCCTGGGGATAAATGTTCAACCCAAGCTGAAGGGTGGGTCAAAAGATGAGTGACATGGATGGCCATTTCATCTGAAGGCCTGAGTTGCTTTCTCCATCGTCAGACTAGTCTGAACTCCTTCTCGGCCAATGACGCCAGCTCCAAATCACAGCCAAATAGCACAGGGAAATAGGTAAAGTGAATCCAACTAAAGGAGACCAGCTGAGATTCAGCCTCGTTCTTATATTCCCATGCAGGGGCTCCATGGCTCCATGTTGGAGGTTTTCCATGTATACATATCTAGAAATGATAAAATGTAGGCTTTGGCTTCACCTAGCAGGCATCTGCCTTTGAGGTCATATACTATTTGAACAGCATGGAGAGAAGTCAGTGGCAGAGAGTAGAGGGGGCTGTTCTAGCTCCGGTTTCCTCTGACACATATTTCAGGGTCATAGATATGACCCTCAGAAGCAAAGCAGAGATGTCTAAGCCATAGTTGTGCACATAGCAGACTCTCTTCCGGTTTACTGGTGACCAGAGATAGACTTTTGCATGGCACTGACTGACTGTACCACTGTCTTGTAGAGTCCAAGACCATCTCTTTCATCCCTCTCACCTACCTCCAGAAAAAGTGGGAAAAGGTCATCAAAGGGGCCACATTCACCCCCTGAAATTCACCCATGAATGTTAGGTTCACTAAGAGGAGCAGTCAGAACCCACAATGGGAGACCCCAGGCCTGGCATCCTAGTTATCTAAGAGATTGGGAGTAGTCCACTGGGGCTGATACAAGGGATGTGGGAAGACTTAGGATGGATGAGCGTTCAAAGCGAGGAGCTGTTGGGGCTGAATCACGATGGAGCTTCCTTCTGGTTCTGAGAGCTGCTCTGGGTCATGGAATTTGGACCCTGATCCTTGCTTGGAATGTTCAAAGAATGAGAGTCTGGGGGCCTTAGAGTGTCGGACAAGAAAGTATTGGTATGAAAACCTGGAACTCAAGGTAATTAGTGTAACTCATGGTTCCTTGGTGGGTGGGACTTTTAGGTTTGGGGAAGGAAGGAGAGTGTGAAGTAACTTACCAAAATTGAGTCCCTGTACATGTATTTCAGCGCCTTTGGGCTTGTGAATACATATCAGTGGGGCTCCTAGGTGATGGTCCAGCAAACTCTCAGTGCCCGCCATGCCCCTCTGTCTGCCATGGAGGATTAATGATGTGGGGCGTTCCTTGGGCCAAAGCCCCCAGGACAATCTGGAGGCTCAGAGGGCAAAGTGGTGTCATCAGACTTCCAAAGGGTCAGGCAGAATACTAGTGCCTATGTCCTCCATAGGTCTGCAGAATGTTAGACAAATTCAAGCGAAGTTTCCTAGTCCCAGGTCACTCCCATGAGTGGAACTAGGTCCAAGAGGTGAAACGTACTAGATGTAAGGAAGAACTTGCTATCCGCCAGAGAGGATGAGCTGCCCATCTCAGCAGTGGTCCAGCAGAAGCCAGACATCTCTTTAAGGGAAAAAGAAGCATTGCTGAGATGGCTTTTAAGTTGCTTCCACCCTAGATGGCTGAGATCTTATGGAGCTAGGACCGTGTTTGAACTCCTTCATTCCCTCAGAGCACAAAGCCAAACAGGTTGTACTTGGTTTGTGGAGGTTGAAGCCCCCTGCTCTCCTACCCAAGTCTTCCCACCACACAGGCCAATATGCTGTTCTGGCCACACATCTAAGGCTCATCCAGGCCAGTTATCATCAAACAGCCTAGAGAGAACAGTTGCTTAGCCATAGAGCCAATGCCCACCAACATCTCTGATGAGACCAGCCATAATTCAGACCCATTGGCCAACAGGGCCATCAGTGACAGCCAGAACCAGTAGAGGTCCAAGCAGGACCCAAAGCAGGGCTTTGCTTACTATACACATTATCTCCAGAGGTTAATTCTACCCCTACTCCCCACTTGAGGCCTGTTGGACCAGATTGCAAGAGGGAAAGCACAGTGACACAGTTGACACATGATTATAATCATCCCCAGTGCATCCATTTCCTTGCCAGGTGGATCCTGAGCTAGCCCAGGTCACTCCAGGCTAATCTTATTGGCAGTTAGACTCAAAAGCACTTTTCTACCTTCTCTTTTCACCCTATATCCTACTATCCAATGAAAGACAAAGAGGCGGGGCTTCTACCATTGCCTTGGGTACTGGACACCATCAGAGCCCTCTAAGGGCCATCATGGGGTTCCCGCTCAACTCCAGGGAGACTGACATTTTCACATCTGCTGGGCATATGATATTGCATGAGACCAAAGTCTCCACACTGTTTGCAGCCTCTTCCATGAATCCCAATGGCCTGCACCTGTACAGTTTGGGTGTTTGATAGATAAAGCACGTATGAGAAGAGAAAACAAGATAAATTAACTTTTAAAAGAAGCCAGCACTGTGCTGTCAATGTTCTTTTTTTTCTTTTCGTTTCCAATTCTAGCTTAAAAAAGCAGAAAGTAAATAATGTCAGGTCAATGAATATCAATATATTTTTTGACTGTACATTACAGTGATGTGTAATCTTTTTACACCTGCAAGTTCATCTTATTTATTCTTGTAAATGTTCCCTGACAATGTTTGTAATATGGCTGTGTTGAAAATCTATACAATAAAGCTGTGACCCTGAGATTCATGTTTTCCTAAGATATTCGCACTCGTGTCTTCCTGAGGTTGGGTGGGGGTGATGTGGAGACAGGTTGAAAAAGAAGGGGGAGACAAATGGGTGTTTTGTTTTGTTTTTTGGTGACGAAGATTCTAAGCTAACATTCCTGCCAATCTTCCTTTATTTTGTTTGTGGGTTGCCTCCACAGCATGGCTTACAAGTGGTGTAGGTCCACGCCAGGGATCCGAACCCACGAACCTGGGCCACCAAAGCAGAGCACACCAGACTCAACCACTACGCCATGGGGCCAGCCCGAGATAAACCTATTATTGACTAGATTTCTTTATATTTATGTTCATTTAATCCTCACATCTACAATGCAGGAAATATGTATTATCTTTTCTTCACAGATGGGAAGGTTGAGATTCATAAATATTAAGGGATTTTCCACGATTACACATTACACTAGTAAAAGAGTTGGATAAAACACTTTTTCTCAAGTGGGGTCCATAGAGCACTGCCATCAGAATCACTTGGGAAGTTTGTAAACAGACAGATTTTTTAAGAATCACAATTTACAGAATCACAACTTCAGGATCTGCATATTAACAAGCTGCCTAGATGTATTGATAGCTGTTGCTGCATCATATACCACCCCAGAACCCAGTGACTTCAACCAGCAGTCTTTTATGGTGGTCAGCTGGGGCTTGCTTGATCTACGCTGAGCTCAGCTAATCTCAGCTGGCCTGCTCATGTGTCACTAAGGGCTCTACTGTAGGCCAGGCTTGCCAGGCCGCCTTGACTGGTGCAGCTCTGCTCCATGTGTCTCTTATCCTGCCCCTTGGGCCAGTGAGATAGCCTAGGCATATGCTTCTCATGGTGATAGCAAGAGCCTGAGAGAGAAAGTCCAATTACATAGTTGTTTCTAGTCATATCTGCAACATCCCATTAGACAAACCTGGTTGCATGACATACTCATAATCAAGGGACAAGGAAATATACTCCACCTCCTGACATAAACCCTGCCTCTCAATAAACTTTCCAATAAGTGCTCAGATTGGGTACCAAATCAATGGAGCCAGATGCAGCCTTTAACGCTCTCATCTCAGAGTCTGGTCTGCAGATCCCCTGCATCACTTCACCTGAGAAACTTCTAAACATGCAGAGTCTGGTTCAGTAGGTCCAGGATAGGTCCAAGGAATCTGTATGCTTAACAAGTGCCCCAGGGGATTGTAATACATGCTGAAGTTAGGCAAGCGCTGTTCTAAATGCTGTTGCTGTTAGAAAGGGACCTATAGGGCCCAAGGGGACAAGGAGACAAACCAGTTCCCAAACCAGAGATTGAGGCTGCCCATCTCTGAGTTGGATGCACATGCTCTCTACTTCCCAGGTGAGCAGAAGAAATAGTTGGAATCAGCTCCTTGGAGCTTACTGGTTCCCAAGTTCTTTATATGTATCCAGATATAAATGTGAGCTGGAAGCATGAGCCATAGGGCCGGAGCCGAGGGTTCTCTTCATTCTCATTCAGCCTTAGGAACCCTGGCAGGTTCTTCAGCCTAAGGGACCTCTATGTAGTACCCAACAGACCCCCATAAGCCACAAAGCCCAGAGACATGTTCTTTCCAGCTGGAGTCCTGAGTGGGGAACCTGGTGGCCAGCCAGATAGTAATCCTTGTCCCTTTGTCCTTGTTAATCTCACTTACTCCGCCTGCTATATTTATTCTTTTGCCACAAAATGTAATAGTTGACATTTGGAAAATAAAATTAGAAAGAAGGAAAAATCTCACATATCTCCTAATAGCAAAAACACTTAGGGGCATATCATTTTCTCCCAAATTGGAAAGGCCTTTTAAAGAGTTATTTAAAAAAGTAGCATGTACTCACTTGGAAGAACTCAATACAGAACTTTTTGAGGCATAAAGTAAAAGTTGTCACTTCTCAAAGGTGCTTGTTCATATTTTCATGACTTTTCAAACCTTTCTATGCATATATAAACATACGTACATTTTTTACATAAATGACTTCAACCTACATATATATTCTGAAACAGGTTTCTTTCCACTTAACATCAAGCATATTTCCATGGAAATATTCTTAAATATCCCTTTTCTTTCTTGATACCTTCCTAGTACTCCTGAACCTAAGCCTAACCTGGTTTGGATACATTAAGACTCAGGCGCTGTCACAGTGATGCCTTTGGACCATTGTTAACAGTGAGGGACAACCACCCCTATGTGCTCCAGTGCTGGAGACCAGAATAGCACAATTCTCTTTGCATGTCTGTTGATTGCCCAAGCGGGACCTGGTCTAGCCCTCCTGTCTGGCTGGACCTGGAGTGTGGAGCCACATTAAACCTCAGAGCACCTTGGATGGACTCTGATGGAGAGCTCTGGTTTAGCTTAAGATCTTCCTCTAATTCCAGGGTTCAAGCTTTCCATCAGAACTCCAGGGGACCTAGAAGCCTTCAGATCCTTGAGAATGTGGCACAAGGTCACCGACATGCCACACAGGAGGCAAGAAGTGGGATTTGACTTCCTCTGGCAGGGTTTGGGGAGGTAAAGAGAAGGGAAGCAGGAGAAGTGCAGAAGAAGCCAGCAAGATGGAGAAAGGAAAACATTCTTGGTTAATTTTAGAAAAGTTTTCACCACTTAATATTTAGGGAGCACAAGTAGACCCCACAAGGGTTTGGCCTGAGTAGATTTCTCTTGAAATCTAGCAAAGGGACTGAACCTGAAATTTCCACTGACTTGCCGTAGAGATATGGCACCCACAGGCAGACGACATCCACAGACTGAAAAACTAGACGCAGAGAGGACCGTTTCCATACAACCCACGGAAATTAGCAGAAATGAGGAGGGTTTCACTTTTCACAAATCATGGATCAGCACTAGAACAAAACTGAACTACTTATTTAAGGACATCTGGAGTGCAGCAATGGATAGATAGAGAAACACACAGAGAAATATAGATAGAGAAATTAAATTGAATATATAAATGAAGGAAAGATTGTATCACTATATTAGCAGTGATTATCTCTTATCGTAGGGAACATGCATAATTTTTGTTCTTTGTAATTTTCTATATTTTCTAAAGTTTGTATTACTTTCCTACCTAGAAACACTAATTATATAAAAAGGGTGGGCAGAGCAGGACATAGGAAAAAAAAAAAAGCAGGATAGATAAGGCGATGCCAGGAATAGAATCACACCCAAAAGCCTTCTGCACACCTGGATCAAGAGGTTCAAGAACTTGGCACTGACCATCTGCCCAAGAAGGAGAACACAGTCAATTAGTCAACTCAATGTCAAAAATTGGAAGGAAAAGAACAGCTGCTTAGCATAAATAAAAGTGTTTCTGCTACAGAGGATAGAAGTAATTTTTTCCAGGTCCCCCTAATAAAGAAAAGCTTCAACAGCATCCTTAGGGAATACAACATTTCCCTCTTGAAGGCTGATGGCCTCATGCCATAGAACAACTCAGTGAAAGCTCTTTACTGGAGGATCAAAATGAAGGGGCCCAGCTACACGGTTCTCTGCGAAGTGAAGGTTTGCAGAATCTTGGGTATCATACAGCCTGAGCATCACACTGCTCTCCTCTCTGAGTGGCCACGAGCTGGGGGCTTTTATCTCAGACCATTACCAGCAAAGCAGCTGTTCTAAGTTGTTGGTTGAATTTGAAGCCTGGCTTTAAGAGCCAGCTGAGGCAGGAAGAAGATTAACATGTCCTTTTGAGAGTTGAGGACATTAACAGCTATATGTGCCTAGAAATAAGCTGAACTCATCCCTTTGTGGGGTGGGGCAGGGCGAGGCCAAGAAGCCATCCTCATTCCAGGTTATGATCATGGCTCATAGCTACTTTCCTACATTCTTCTAAAATACCTACAAATACATAGTAAAAGCTGGAAACTTGGCCACAAGTCATTGAGTGAATCTGGGAGGAGTTTCCTCTGATTACAGCACACGAGGAGCTGAAATGAGAATCATAATCA
The DNA here is from genome assembly GCF_041296235.1 of Equus asinus. NCBI lineage: Eukaryota > Metazoa > Chordata > Mammalia > Perissodactyla > Equidae > Equus > Equus asinus. The sequence continues at coordinate 32,869,392 of NC_091804.1, read as the reverse complement.
GTGGTTGATGCTGAATCGTGTTTTGCTACCTAGATGATATAAAGAAGCCTCAAAGAAGACGAAGTGTTCCAACCCTCCAGATGGTCTGCTCTCACTCAGAAAATTGATCAATCGTCCATTTCTATCTCCTGGAAGATGAAATAACATTAAGAAAAACCTCTATGGGAGGGACAATGGCAGGGAGAAACTTGTAGAAATGCATGCTGATGATTTTAGTTTTCATGCCCCTGCATCTGTTCGGAGAACCGCAGAGAGACGCAGGGAGAGGAGAGAGCACATTGACAGTTAACTATGTACAAGACCAGGTAAAGCCGATGCCTACCGCGTCACTTCGAATATGCTCAACCTCACCTCTCAGCTCCTCCATGGCTGTGGTGACCGTTTCCAAGCAGCCTTCTGCAGGTTTCAAGCAGGGGTAGCCCACGGTGCCTCCCCTCAGGCAGGCTCTGCGTCTCTTTCTTCCTGCCCCACAGCTTCTAATGCTGTGCTCTGAGATGCCCACAGGAACCCACTTAGCTCTCATATGTGTGCCACCCAGAAATGCAGGGGCGTTAACACCCCATGGGACAGCCTTTGGCCAACAGGGGCCTGGAGCCTGTAGACAAATGCTTCCTTCTTTCTTTCCTCTGAAGGCAGTTCTGAGCGATATTTCATGTAACTTTTCAAAGGGCCCCAGAACCAGCAAACAGACCCTTGTAGAAGTAGCTAGCTCCGTAACACAACCTCGTATTGCCCCGCCTTCCCTCCTTCCCTGATTGACACCCCACACAGACACTGTGCCCTGGAATCTTATTTCCAAATAAAACATTGTCTCAGGCTTGGCGTTTAGGGGCACACTAGCTGGGAAACTGGGCTTAAGCTATGCACGATAACCCATCCTCCAGCTGTTAAACTGAGATGGGACCCCGCCAACACGCATAGAGGGCTGCCAGCGGTCCAGTCAAGTTTTTGATCCAGGGACAAAAATGGACTTGGTATAAAGTGATTCATATGAGAGGGGCTATCCTCATGTCCTAGGCTCATCCTATGTGTCACGACGTTAATTTTGCTTCTCAGATTTGGGAACAGGAGTCCTGCCATCCCATATGTTGCTGAAAATAGTAAGCCCACCCAATAGACTGTAAGAAGGAGCGTGAGTGGCCCCGTAGGAGCCCTGTGATGAGCGCCAGCACACTGGGGTGGTTGGCCAGTGGAGCGGGGAGTATCTGATGTGGGATCCACGCCCACAGAGCCAGGAGCCTACAGCAATACCTACTCCCAGGCTGCCCTTCGCAGGACATGGGTCCTGACAAGCCATGTAGGCAGCTAGCGGGAGAAAGAGCACCAGGAAAACATGGAGGGAGGGGTATTCCTGCCAACAGTAAATGCAGGCGCAAACCTCTTCAGGGCTGAGGAAGCTGCCTGCACTGAGAGCCCCGGCTCTGCCCAAGCCGCCTGCCCTCACAGGCTGTCGGGATTCCCAAGTGGCAGAGGAAACATAACGGCAAATCTCAACTTCCTTTTCCTTTCCTCGTGTTCCCTCCACCGTGCTCTCTGGATTCCCAAGTGGCAGAGGAAACATAACGGCAAATCTCAGCTTCCTTTTCCTTTCCTTGTGTTCCCTCCACCGTGCTCTCTGGCAGCTCCTGACTCTGAGCAAGCTCAGGACTCCTGTTGTAAGGAGGAACAAGCAGAAAACATCACCAGACACATGAGAAGATGCAGGAGTTCAAAGCCGAGGTTCACTCTGAGGAACCAGAGACAGCGCCTGCCCATGAAATCAAGTCCCTGCCAGGAAAAGGCAGACATCTTACAACAAATCCAAATGCAGAAAAACGTCAGATTTGAGAACTGAATCCAAGAACTTTTCCTTTTGTTGTATCCAACAAAAAAAACTGCTGACAACTCCAACAAAAATAAAACACAAATACTCAAAATTAGGAAATAGGAAACGGATATAATAGTGAAAGAGGAAATTATATAGCATTATAAAAGGACATTATGAACAACTCTGGCAAGTAAATTTTAAAATATTGATCAAGCAGATTATTTTGGAAATGTATGAATATAATCAAAATTGGCTCAAGAAATAGAAAACTTGAGAAGACCAATTATCAGAGAAAAAAAATTCAAGTAGTTAATCTTCCCTAAAAGATACAAGAACAGATAGTTTTATGGGTGAACTTGATCAAACTTTCAAACAAAAAAAAATAATTCTTATGCTGTATCTACTATTCCAGAACAAAGCAAATAAAAGAAAGCTTCCAATTCATATTATGAATATTATGAAGCTAAAATAGCACAGATACCAAATCTGAAAGAGTATACACACACACACACACCCCCCTAAAGCTTGTAGACTAGTCACATTTATAAATACAAAGAGTTTTAATAAATATTAATTATTACACTTAGCTGCTTTTTAAAAATAATATGCCAGGTCCAAGTAGCCTGTACACCAGGAATTCAAGAATAATTCAGTATTAGGAAGTCCACAGGTAAAAGGAGAAAGATGTATATAATCATCTTAATAAATACTGAAAAAGCATGTGACAAAATGTAATATCAATTTCTGATTAAATACAATAGTCTCAGTAAGCTAGTAATTGTAGGATACTTTGTTAGTATCAAAAATTAAAATAAGGAGTTGTAGGCATTATCAGAATTCATCCATCTCTACATCCATTTCATCTAGGTATAAAGAAAAATTACACCTTTCCATCTCCTTGAAATTGTTGGGGTTGTGTGACAAGTCTTGGCCAATAAGCTCGAGCAGAAATGCTGTACATCAATTCTATGCCAAAGTATTTAACTGCTGGGGGAGACTCTACAGCGTTTTCTTTCCCGTCCTCATCAATCAAGATGCTCCTGTGTTCCAGATGGTGCGGTCACAGGATGGGGGGGGGGGTTCCCCATCAGCCTGGATCATTGAATCATCACGTGGAGGACAGTTGCTCCTGGGCATTACCTGGACCTACAGAACTTTATGGTACTTAGCCACTGGGCATTTGGAGTTCTATATTACCACAGACTGCCCAATATAAATACCCAAGGTATTGTTTATTCCTATTAAAGTCATGAATGCTTACATCATTGCCATTATTTAATATTTTTGGCTTCGGGGCCAGCCCAGTGGCACAGCAGTTAAGTTTGCACTTTCCACTTCGGCGGCCCGGGGTTCACCGGTTCAGATCCTGGGTGCGGACACGGCACCACTTGGCAAGCCATGCTGTGGCAGGTGTCCCACACATAAAGTAGAGGAAGATGGGCACGGATGTTAGCTCAGGGCCAGTCTTCCTCAGCAAAAAGAGAAGGATTGTCAGCAGATGTTAGCTCAGGGTTAATCTTCGTCAAAAAAAAAATATATATATATTTTTGGCTAATGCCAATGCAGCTAACGTAATTAGGAAAGAAAAAAGAGAGGGGCCAGCCTGGTCGCACAGCAGTTAACTTTGCATGCTCTGCTTCAGCAGCCTGGGGTTCACCGGTTCAGATCCTAGATGCAGACCTGTGCACTGCTAACAAAGCTGTGCTGTGGCTGGTGTCCCACATATAATGTAGAGGAAGATGGGCATGGATGTCAGCTCAGCACCAATCTTCCTCAGCAAAAAAAGAGGAGGATTGGGAGTGGATGTTAGCTCAGGGCTAATCTTCCTCAAAAAAAAAAAAAAAAAAGGAGGTTACTATTCTGGTTACCATCACTGTGTAAGAAATTAGCCTAAAACAACCATTTTTATTTTGTTTGTAATTTTGTGGGTCAGGAATTCAGGGAGGGGTCATCTGGCCAGTTCTTGTTGAGGGTCTCTCCTGTGGTTACAGTCAGATGTCAGCTAGGGCTGCAGTCATCTGTAAGACTTGCCTAGGCTGGATGTGCTGGATGGCTCACGCACATGGCTTTTGTTGGCTGGGAGGTCAGCAGGGCTATCAACTAAGGTGCCTACATGTGACCTCTCCAGCATGGTGGCCTCAGGGTAGTCACACTCATGACCTGGCCCCTGCCTTCACCTAGAGTGTCCCATGAGACTCTGGCTGTAACTGAGTGGCATTTTCTGACCTGGCCTTCTAAGTTACAAAACACAATTTCTGTTGGATTCTATTGGTTGTAAGGGATTCTCTGAGGTCAGCCCTGATTACAGGGGAGAAGATATAGACTCATCCTCTATAAAAGGAGTGTCAAAGAATTTGTATACAGGTTTTTAAATTGCCACAATTACTTTGTAAATGAAGATTCAAAATTATCACAATCAATGAGATATGCCTAGTAATCCCAAACTTATTAAGAGTAACAAGGAGTCAGTAAAGGAACAGGTTATAAGTATGCAAAATAAATGGTTTCCTTTTAAAATTTGCAGAATGAACTAGGGAATTAATTCATTCATTAATATAGCATCAATAATATGTTAGAAAACATAATGAAAAAGAAAGATTATAGGAGGCCAGCCCAGTGGTGTAGTGGTTAAGTTCATGTGCTCCGCTTCGGCAGCCCGGGGTTCGCAGGTTCAGATCCTGGGCATGGACTTACAACATCGTTTATCCAACCATGCTGTGGCTACATCCATATACAAAACAGAGGAAGATTGGCACAGATGTTAGCTCAGGGCCAATCTTCCTCACAACAAAAAAAGAAAGAACAAAAGATTGTATTGATAATAGCAGCACAAAATATTAAAAACCTAGGAATAAATTTAAGAAATGTGCAGGACTCACATAGAGAAAACCACAGAACTCTATCTCAGGACCTAAAAGAAGATGAGAATAAATGAAGAAATGCAGGAATTGGGAAGAATAACTATAGTTAAAATGCCAATTCTGGCAAAATTTAAAGAAGAAACTAATTCAGCTTCAGTCAAAATCCCTGTGAGTCTCTTAGTAGGTAACTTGGAAAAATCATATTAAAGTTTATCTGAAAAACAATTAACACCCAAGAATAGCCAAACAATTTTCAGATAAACTATAACAGTTACAACTATGCAGTACCAAGACAGGAATACAATCTGATCTGTTCCTTGGGATTTCTTGTCACACTAGATATTAGAAAGACAAATCTCACATCTGGCAAGGTACAATTTGAATAAATTTGGTTTGATATTATCAAGTATCTGTTGACCAAAGGCATGAAAAAATGAGAGGGAAAACTTTTCTCTTATAAGTCACCAAAGTTTTTATTGTCTTTTGGATTTAGTTCAGTTCGATGCATTTTACTGTATCCATTACATCCATTTACGTTAGTGTCTAAGACCTAAAGTGTTCACCTTATTTCTTTGCTTAATTTTTAATTACATTAATAACACACAAATACATTCTCCTGGTTAAATAATCAGAACTTTGTTGATAAAGTTAGGCCCTCTTTGGCCACCATCCCCAATTCCTAGCCTCTTCCCCAGCAGAAATTGAAAAGTCTTTGGCCCATCTTACTCCTCTGGGTCCTCTCACTTCTCCAGGCAACTGTGAGGGCAGATAGCTCCAGGGCACTACTCCAAGGATGATAATCAAGGAAGAGGAATGGCTTTCCCTGGTTGAGACTATCCCACTTGAAGATGGAAGCAAACAAAGAAGGACCAACTTGAATATATTGAGCCCTGGACTGGAATGATGGGCACGGCTTCCCCAGGGTTTATGCCATATTCCACCTCTCAGCTCCAGCAGGTTCTGTGAAAAAATAAGAAGAAGGGTGAGGAATTTCCCTCAAAAGTGCATATATCTGTATCTTTAAGAGTGGCTTTGGAGAGCAATCAGCTATCACTAATGGCTCCAAGTATGACGCCAAGGGACACCCAGACAGCTCTGGCATCCATTCCCCAGAGATAACCAATTCTGCCCTGGGTTTGCGGATTAAGTGCAAGATAAAAGATCCTTAGAGAGGTATCATATGTCCAAACAGACGGGGGGTGCCTTTGGAGGGGAAATGTGCTAAGGCAACTCATGTCCTGCTTGTCAGAACCAGAAAGACAAAATGTCCTGGTCATAAGAGCCAAAGAGAGACACGTGGTATATACAGAAAGAAAAATTTGGGCCAACTTTTCTTTACTTATGCCACTGGAGAAATAAGAGATCCGAAACGATGAATATGACGAGATAAATATGCTAAATTCCAGGTCTCTTGAAAAAAACTAATATTAAAATCTACGTTTTAAGCCAATGTATTAGGATTCATGCCTTTATAATCCCAACCAGATAAATCAAGAAATGCCTTGTCTCTGAGGAGCGTACTCCAGATGGCTGGCTGGATCTGAAGAAGCAGCCTTGTTCCCTACCCAAGCCGTAATTCCCCAAGAAGAGGTTCACATTGATGCTCACAAGCCCAGCTCAACCAGTCCAAAGCCGAGCATTGCTTAGCAGTTCCTGAAGCAGGTTAAGGAGACTGTGGGATTTTCACACTGGCATGAGGATTATTGGAGAATCAGTCAAGCGGAGAACGTTCCCAGAAACAGCGGTGTACGCCGCAAGCGAGAGGAGGGCCAAGAGTCCAGGCACGCCTTCAAGAAAAGACAGAGGGCGAGGCCTCTATGTGGGGCTGGGCCAGAGATCAGTTCCATTGTAGGAGGAGAGGCTGAGACGTTTATGTACAAGAAATACCATCCCTAGAGTTCATGGGGCGAGGAGAGGGTTAGATATATGCATGATATAGGGCATCCTGTCATCATAGTCTCAGCTCTGCAAGCTGATAACATCGCTCCGCAGAGTCCACCACCCCCGCCCCCGCCCGCTGCCAGGCTTCCCAGGAAGGCATCCATCGACCTTTAGAGAGATGGATGTAGAGCAGAGAATCCCAGCGCTCATCTTTCCCGATACCCCAAGAGCTTTCCCAGGAGAACTCCAGGCCCCTACTCTGCAGGGGGATAAACTTCCCTTCTTTTCAGATTTTAGAATTCTCACCAGCGCACACTGCTTTATATGTTCCTGACAGACGCAGTTGATCTCCCAGCTGACCGCATTCAAAAAATCAGAGCATGTCCCTTTCTGCGATGCTTCTGCTTAACACTTCTCTTAAAGGGAAGGGGGTTACAGGGTCTCCCTAGCAAGAGCTGTCTTAAGGCCTGCCAAGGTGGAAGTGGATAACTCAAGAGGAAAAGTCGTGGGGGCTGAGAGGTGCCACCCACCTGTGGGTCCCTGTAGGAAAGGTCAGCACCCCTGGCTCTTCACCAACACTGGGCTGGAGTACCTCCCTGAATAAGACCTCTGTTAGCCATCCCCCCGGGTTGTTGCTTGCTATTGGTGTGGCTTGTTTGTCTTCAAAAGGCAAAGTTCCATGTGTCAGAGACTGTGGATTTAAAAACATATGGTGTCTTGCATTAGGCCTGGAGGAAATGTCAGTGGCAACATCTTTCCAACAACTCAGGCATGCAACAACAGGAAGACAATCAAAGCCCTGGGGAGGCTGAACCGTGGATCCCATAAGCATCCCAGGGTGAGATTTTGAAAGAACTGGAAGATCATCCAAGGGAACCAAGGAGGTGGCTACCGAAGTAGCTGGGGTGGGGAGAAAAGTGACCTCCAGCTTTCCCAGATATTGATAGGGTTTATCACTCCTGCTGTCCCTGCTAAACGGCTTCTTGTTGGCTGTTAGAAAGACAAAGGAAAATTAATGGAAAACATAAAAGAATAAGAAGTGATAAAAATTTTAAATTGAGAGTAAAATAAGAAATAATAAACAGGAGTCAAATACGACATGCCAGTAAGAAAATTAAATTATCAACACATAAAAATGAGGCTTCTTTAAAAATAACTTTTTTTTATATTTAACAAAACTTACATACACTGGAAGACAGTGGGGTTCTCCAAATAGTTCCTGTGTCTCCCAGACTCCTCTGTAATTATATTGGGCCCATGTGACTAATTCTGGCCAATTGGCTGAGGGAGGATAATGACGTCACTTTCACTATGAGCTATTTGAGAGACTCTAGGAGTCACATGTTGAGATGCTTCACAAGATGAAGGGAATCTGGATCACTGAGTCCCACATGGAGGGCTCTGGAGAGTTACCCCAACCCCATCAAGATTCTGCTTGAGTGAAAAATAAACCTTGGTTGGGTTAAGCCACTGAGATTTGGGGGGTTTTTTGTTATTAAAGCATATGTCTTGACTAATACAAGCTCTTATCATTAATTCATTTAATCCTTCTTATAATCTTATTATATGGGCACCACGATTATCCCCATTAAAGGGAGAGAGGCAGAGAAAAGTGTAGTAACTCTTTTCAGGTCTCATATTTGGTAAGCAGCAGACCCAGGATTCAAATCCAGGCAGTCTGTGCCCCACCACTGTGCCAGGCTGGCTCTCACCCACAGAGGCATCTTAGAGTAAAATGCAAGGAACCTCGTGGCCACGCCCTTCTTCTACAGAAGATTTGGAGATGTTGAAGCAGGGCAGAGTAGGGAAGAAAGGAGGCAGGGCAGTCCTAGAAAGGAAAGCTAAGTGTTAATTCTTTTTTCCCATCCCCATGGGATAAACCCACCAATCCCCATGGGACAGAATAAAAGGAGGTCCAAACCAGAGAGGTCAGTTCTCAACGCCAGCCTTTCAAATTGGGTCTTCTCTTTTTTAATTTCCAACCCAGTCTAGTAGAAAGACCGTCACACTCAGGAGTCAGGAAACCCAAATTCTAGTTCCGAGCCTACCGGTAAAACATTGTCTGGAGCCAGCCCTGATGGCCTAGTGGTTAAAGTTTGGTGCTCACCGCTTTGGCTGCCTGGGTTCGCTTCCCGGTCGCGGAACCACACCACCCACCTGTCAGGTGCCATGCGGTGGCAGCAGCTCACACAGAAGAACCAGAGCGACTTACAACTAGAATATACAAACATGTACTGGGCTTTGGGGAGGAAAAAAGAAAAAGAGGAAGATTAGCGACAGATGTTAGCTCACAGCAAATCTTTTCCTGGAAAAAACAAAAAATTCCAAAAACGTTGTATGACTTGAGCAATTGCCTAAGGTCTCTTTGGGCCTCAGTTGCTGCATCTGAAATTTGGGGGTAATGATTTCCATCTCATCAGATTGTGGAAAGATTAAACCAAACAAGAAATGTAATGATGCTTTGGGAAGCTATAACATGCTTTGCAAAGGTGAATTATTACTTTTATTAGACTATCAGAATTAAGGAGACAGGAAGGACCTTCCAAGGTCACATCCCCCATTTTATTTATGAGGAAACTGAGCCTCAGTGAATTGCCCAAGAATGGAAAGGATTACTGGCGTTACGGACATTACCTGATACAATGAACAGTGATAATAACGAAGTGTAGGTGAAAGAACCAGGGATGAGGACCCCAGGCCTTTAGCTCCCCGGGCATCACTTTCTGATGTGAAAGTTTCCAGCTCCTTTATGCGTGTGTCCCAGACTGCAGCTCTGGGGCCAAGGCAACAGAGAGAAGAGGGGATACAGCATAGTGGCTGAGAAACGTTGAGCCGGACACACCCAGGTTCAGTCCTGAGCCTGTGGCTGTCGCGGGGTCTCCTTTTTCTCATCTCCTCCTTTGTGCTGCTGGGACTATTATGTCCAATCACATAAAATTGCCCTTTCTTCAGGTCAAAATGGCCAGATACCACAGTTTTATAGGATTCAACCTAATAAAACACGGTGCTGTGTGTCAGGTGCTTCCGATGTTTCTCCCCATCCTTGGACCTGGTGTTTGGACCCTGTCCCGGACCACAGTCACACATCTCATGCACCTTTTCCCTTAGGGTGAAGACTTCCCATGAGGCTCCTCAGCAAAGAGACTCCTGCTGCAATTCTCCAAACCTGCTTAGCCACACCAACCCTGTCAGACCACAGGCCCTCAGGCTGAGCAGCTTTCCATCTTCCCTTCCTCTTACTTCATTGGCACACGGCCCTGTGAGGAAGGCAGAGCAGGGGCCTGCCCTATGGAGTAGAAAGGGTCAGCAAGCCAGGAAACCAGAGCTCTGCCATTGCCTTGCTGTGTGGCCTGGTGCAGCTTCATCTCTTTCTCCAGCCCTCAAAGTCCTCATCCAGAAATGAGGCTATTGGACGAGGTCAGCAGCCCTCACTCCTCACTGTGCAGCAGAATCACCTGGAAAGCTTTTACAAAATGCAGATGCCCAGGCCCCCTCCAGTGACTGGTTTTTAATAGACCTGGGAGGACCCTGGGCATCAGTATCTTTTAAACCCTCAGCAGGTGATCATAGTGTGTAGCCGGGTTGAAAACCACTTGAGTGGATGATCCAAAGGCCCCTTGAGTCAAACATTGACTAAATCTCTGAAGATGTCTGTGAATCCAGGGCCAAGGAAGACAAAGGACAGGAGCTCCTAGAAATGGGTCCAAGGCCTCATTAGACTTTGGGAGCCGATCTGCCGAGCTCCATTTTCCCACTGCCTGCCGTTGGAAGATGGCTGGGCTCTATCCGGCCCAGCTGGAAGGCCATTTCGTTTGGAGAAAGATTTCCTCTAGGTGCCTCTTAGAGGCCTCCTTCACTGATCCAGGGAACTGAAGCTTTTCATTTTAATTAGCAAATTCTTGTCGCTGCCGCTGGAAATGAGCCTCTGCTCTCATTTCCCTTTCAGACTCTGTCAGCCGAGATGGTGAGGGGAGGGGGTGGGAAGAGAACTTGGGAGCTGTTATCTGATGCAATTTCTGGGCTGGTGGGGGGCTCGGAAGATGTGAAAGCAGTCAAAATTGCAAGAAACCAAATAATACATTTAAGGAAATGGCTTCACGTCATTGGGACACAGTGACACAAGTTGCACCTCTTTGCAGAATTACCCACATTTGTGCTGTGGGGAAAGGTGGTATAAGGCCAGGCTCCAGGGGCCCAGTGGATGGAAATGTCACATCTTAAACCAAGAGAACTTTATTAGGATAAAAAAAAAGCACACTTTTAACAAAATAGCTGTAGATGGAGAGAAATGGAAGATGGCATTTGTCCAATGCATATTTTATAAGCCCGTGAACTCTCAGAACTAGAAGGAGCATTCATTGGTCATCTACTTAGCACCTGCTGCATTGGAGAGAGGTGGCCTTCCTGAGGCCCATAGTTCACAGAAAGCCCATCCTGGGTGTTCAGCAGGAGGGAGAAGCTGTCCATGTGACTTATTTCCAAAGGCCTAACTTGTTTTGACATCTAATGTAAGCAGCACATTTTCTAGAACCAGCCCTAGCATCTCTCTTATGAGTTTCCCTAGTTGTTCAACTTTTCCAAAACTGAGGGAAATCTTGCTCCAGATGAGGACTATAAAAAGAGAGAGGTAATTAGGACAAATGTCCTTAAACCATTAGCCAGATCAGTGAAAGGACAAAACAGGAAGGATTACATGTAGATGTCTTAGAGTTCATTTAATCAAATCCCACGCAGGGAAAAGAAGGTGAGGCAGCTACAGAGCAGAGTCCACAATGTGGCTTACAAACCCATTAGGATGTGGCCTCCCCTCTCCACAGTCCCTCCCCCACAGTACCCCTTAAACCCTGTGATTCAGCCCCATTGAGTTATTTGTACCTCCCACATGCACCATCCTGGCACCAGACCTCACACCCACCAGGCTCTCTGCCAGAATGCTCTCTGGTTCCAGTTCCCTCCCACTCCTCTTCTTTCTTCAGGTGCCTGGTCAGCTAGTTAAGTAAGACAGTATTTCAAAGCTCAGCCCATCCATTCTTCCAGTATTTATTGAATATCCATATATGGTAAGCAAAACCATCATGGGTGGTCCCGTCTTCATGGTGTGAGGGAGGCAGATATACAATCTCAGGATAAGTACATAAGAGACATCTACATACGGGGCTATGAAAGTGTATGAGGAAGATTTGATCTGGTGGAGACAGGTCTAGGAAGACTTCCCAGAGGAAGGGATGATGGAGCTGGGACCTCAGTAACTGGAGGGAGATGAGAATGGATGGGGAGAGGACACTTGGAAGGTTCAAAGGGACCTTCTCCAGGAAGTCATCTGTTCTTCCCTGTGCCAGGCATTATGTAAGGTGATCATATGTCCTGATTTGTCTAGGACAGTCAAGTTTATGGCTGTTGTCCAGGGTTTAGCATTTGTCCCAGTGGTGTCACAAATTGGATGATAAATTGTATAGTCACCCTGAGTTGATGCTCTTATCACACTTTGTCACTGACTCCATGTCGTTGTCTGGCCACCATACAAAGTCACACGAACACATACACACATGTCATGTACACTCATATCACACAGGTTGTGCATCATTCTTGTGGCACAGAATTCATCTCTTATTCATCCTTTGATGGCCCGCACATAGCACAGCACTGGTATACCCATACAATAGGTGTTTGGCAGATATTTTTTTCTAGTAAGTGAATAAATGATGCAAGGATAAAGCTGCTAAAGATTCTCAGACCTCTCATGCCCTCCATCTCACCTCAGTTTTCTACTTTTCATGCCTCTGCGATGCTCCAAAGCATATTTGGTGAACATTTTGAGTTTGTCCAAGGACCAAGGGATTTGAAATATGTTTTTTCCACAGCCTGATTTGGCCCCAGAAGTTAACAAAAGCGTCGTCTCATTAGAGGCTATTTGAATAGAAATTATAGGCTTGTTCTCTGAGTGTGGACTTGAGAGCACTTCATAAGACAATTACTGCTAAATATCTAAAAAGAAACACCCTCATTGGCTTCTAAAAGCCCATCTCAGGTCAAACCAACCTAAATTCCTCTCAATACAATTAGAATCTCAATAAAAATGAGAGAAACAACAAGCTTCCAAGAACACCAGGACCTCAAAGGGACAATAAACAGCACTGTCGGAGGATGAGAGGTGTCAGAGGAGGGTGGAATATTCTGGAAGGCAGCATAAAGCATGTGGAACACAAAACCTACGTGTGCTTTGATCCAGAATGATCAGCTAGCTTCCCACACAGGAGAGTAAACATGGGTAAATATAGATGACCGGCCACCTCAAGATTGAGTCGCTCACTATTCTGCCCTTTCTCGGGAACAAGAACCGGCATGTGCTCTGGTCCAGTTTGAGCTTCCAGGCCTTCACAAATGCAATTCTTCCTGCTCTGAATGCTCTTTTCTTCTTTCTGTACCTCTTTCTCTCCTGTCCCTCTGTGATGCCTTCCCATTTCCCCCAGCCTGCAATGGTCCTCTGTTTCTCCAGGTCCTGGTACCATCTCCAAGAATCATGCAAGTAACACAATGTGTGACATGGCCAGGGTAAGATCGGAGCGAGCCATAGTGCAGGTCAGGTTAGGCTGCACGGCCTGCCTCCAGGGGGCGCCATGCACATCATGGCTTGTGTGAATGGTGTCCCTAGGGTTCAGGTATTCAAATCCTCTTGTTTGCTCTTCCAAAAACAAATACTCATGTTACCTCAATAGAAATAAATAAAATTTAAAAATAATAATTATACTCTGTTGGCCTGGCTCCCTCAGCCCTCACAGCTCTGCCCCCTCTCTTGCCTCCTCCCTAGACTCTGAGAATCTTGAAAACAAGACGGGAATCCAGTATCCCTAATGGCCGTGCTCCCACCCTCGGCACAGTGAGCAAACGATTAAACCATAAAAAAAATGCACAAATGTGAAACAAGAATAGGAAGAGGAGATAAACAAAGGTCTGAAGGAGGAGATAGCACAAAATTTGGGAGAAAACTTTCTGAAGATTTGAGTGCCATTTAGAAATGCTTTTGTTTGTTTCATAGAAAAATAAAAGGTGACCAGAGGAGGTGATGCTGGAGTCTCAGCTGTTCATCCACCTTAAACACCCCTTCTCACTGAAATACTCACAAAAAGCAGTGTTAACTCATGTGGAGAGAAACTTCTTTAGAACAATCCCTTTTCCACAGTGTAGGTCCCTTGGAAAATGGAGAGACAGACCTTATCACTTCTCGAGGTGCCAGGTCTCTGCCAGTCGCTGCCCCTCCCTTGCTGCCCAGGTGTCCACAAGAAGGACGCCATGGCCCCTGCCTCGGAGGGCAGCTATTCTGCATATCCTCTTCTCCACCTCTCCTCAGGCGAACACACCTAGACACTGGTGAAGGGTCGAGGAGGTCTTCTTTGAATGGCAGGGATGCTTTATTCAAAAGGAGAGCAAGAATGTGAGTGGAAGTGGGGGCCTGGGGTAGAAGGTGGGGGAGGGGAGATGGGATAGTACCCTCTTCTTCCAACTACCCTGCTGTCTCAGACCATGCAAGAGATACCTCACATCCTGACCACTGCCTCTCCACAGGCACCACCAGAGAAATGGCAGATTCCAGAGCACACTTTAAAGACAACTAGCCAGAACAATCCTTGGGGTTGCCTCCAGCTCTGACATTCTGGGAGTTTAACATGGAAAAATATTCAGCTAAAATCACTGGCATGGTTAGGTGGTGGCTTAGCAACTCCTTTTTATAAAATTACTTTCTCTTTAAAGTGCAAAATATCTTTCTGCTTTAGAACTCTAATTCATCCTTAAGATGGGCTGATCTTTAAATCTTACAATGGCTCTCACCCAAAACCAGTTCTACAAAAATAGGTCTTTCTGACCAGACTACTTCCACTCCCCGCCCCGCCCCGCCCCGCTGCCACCCCAGTGAGCAGAGAATACTGTAATAAGAAGCTAAGAAGATACTCTGGACTCCTTCTAAGCCCCTTCCCCACCTCATTCAAGGTCATAGGGCGCTGTTGCCTGGTAATGGATCTATCATGATTGAGATTAATGTTGCAAGTCATGAGAAAGACCACCCAGAATGTCCACTCATTTTTAAGGCCTCTCTGTGCCAATGAAGCTTAAGGAAATGGATCTGTGTGATCTAGCGACCTTCACTGTGTTTCTTGATCGGAGACTGACCCCTGACCTTGGGACCCAGACTGGCTCCTGATGCAGCCCAGACTCCTCCCCAAACCGATCCCTGATTCTGATAAAAGGCTGACCTCTCTTCCTCCCAGGCACTCATAAATGTGCCCTTGGCCACGTGAATCACACACGGGGAAGTGAAGACAGAGGTAACATCTGACGCAGCTATATTTCCTGGATGCCAGAACAGGAGCTGGCTAATTGCATACATAAAGGAAAAATTAAATGAATGAATGAGTGAGTAAATGGGTTCAAGTTGAAAATGGCTCAGTCTAGTCTTCTACTAGTAGGTTGATTTTTCAAAGGCACAGGACCAAGGAGATGGGTCTGTTTTCAAGGTATCCACCTCTCATGTCCACTCTAGGAAGCTCCAAGCTCTCCTTCATGTGACATTAATATTGCTGTCACTGGGCTTAACTCTGCAGTGGGCAGTTCCTCCTGAGCTAAATGGCAGGCAATTGAAAACTAATGAGGTGAGAAATGCTCCCATTGTCTGAGCCCATTGATGCCCACAGCTGAGCTCATCATACCTCACCTGGGAGGGTCCCCAGATGAACAAATGGAAACAGAAGGGATCCTGGTCTGCAAGGAAGACCAGAGATCTCCTCCCAGCTTTGCCATTGATGCAACTGTGTTGCTGTCATTGTCCCAACAGTAAAAGGAGATGACCTGTACTGCACTTCTAGTTACACTTCGTAATTACGCATGAAATTTTCAAAAATACAGATTCATGGGTGCCACCCCAGAGCCACTGAGGCAGAACCTCTAGATACGGGCCCTAGAATCAGGACTTTTAGTATGCACTCAATAAACCAACATAATTATTCTCAGGGCCCAAGCTCTAATTCAGGGCTAAACAAACTATGGTCGGCAAGCCAAATCCAGCCCACTGCGTATTTCATAAATAATGTTTTGCTGGAACACAGCCATGCCCAGTCATTTACATATTATCTACGCTGTTTTTGTATTACATGGCAGAACTGAGCCGTTGCAACAGAGATTACATGATCCGCAAAGCCTAAAATATTTACTATCTGGCCCCTTATAGAAAAAGTTCACTAACTCCTGCTGTAGTTTATAGGCGCTTCCAGCAAGAAATCAGAAGGAAGTACTTGATACTAACCTAAGTTTTTCGTTAGAGCAGCATGTTTTTCCTGACCACTGTACAAGAAGAAAGCAGGAGAGCTCCAGGCTGCAGGAGCCCCGAGGTTGACTTGTGTGGGAAGTGCCCTGGTAATTTAGGATGACACTGCCAGGTGGGAGGGGGAGGGCTCCTCCAAGATGAAGACCTGAGGGTAAGGTGAGTTTGAGGCCCATCTGAGAACAGAGCTCCAGGTCTCATCAACCCACGTCCTGGTGAGACGGGTTCAGAGGGGGTACACAGCAATGAGTTTAGCTCTTTGGTTTTAAATTCCTGCACCAATGTCCTCTGTTAAAGGCTCACCTGATGGTCTAAAGAAGGTATGGGAGGCTTATAGGTGGAAGATAAACAAACAAACACATAAATACAGAGAACAGATTAGTGGTTACCAGAGGGGATGGGGTGGGGGGTAGGGGTGAAGGGACACCATGTATGCTGAGGGATGGAAACTAGACTTTTGGTGGTGAACACAATGCAGTCTACACAGAAGCCAAAATTTAGTGACATACCGCTGAAATTTATACAACGTTATAAATGAATGTGACCTCAATAAAATAATAAAAAGTAAAAAAAAAAAAAAAAAAAGTGTGGGAGGAGAGAGAGGAAAAAGGGAAGAAGTCTGGGGCAGCCCTTCAAAGCTCTAAATTCTCCAAAACA
This sequence comes from Equus asinus, assembly GCF_041296235.1. Taxonomy (NCBI): domain Eukaryota; kingdom Metazoa; phylum Chordata; class Mammalia; order Perissodactyla; family Equidae; genus Equus; species Equus asinus. The sequence continues at coordinate 32,852,873 of NC_091804.1, read as the reverse complement.
CAAAATAAGCAGGTAGAGCAACTGAACGTGGGACATCTCTAGGACCAGAAGGACCACAGGACCCACAGGGAAAAAAGACCACTCAGACCAGCGGTGGCCCCAGCCATCTGCCTTGTCAGTCACTCCCTGGAGCCTGGGAAAGCAGGTCTAAGCTAAGTCTGCCATCTGCCCTGTGTTCAAAAGCAGACAGGGTCCGGCAGAATCTACTCAGAGCACAAGGGTCCCCAGGCCAAGAGGGTCCCAGAGTGCCTGGCTGGGCACGTGTGAGCCCAGTGCTGTTCCAGTCGTCAGGTCTCGCTGATGAAACTGTCCATGCCAGATCTGGCTTCTGTGTGTCCTTCCATGCCCACCAGGCAGGCCACACCAGATGTCAAGAAGCAAACTGCAGTCAGCGCCAGGAGTTTAGGCAGATTTGTTACTTGAAAATGACTTGAAACACACACACATCAATCAATGTAATCTGTTCAGCTTGGCAAATGGAACGAGGCCTCAGGGAAATTCCAGATCAAACAGATCCACCATGAGCTAAACAATCAGGGAGCTGTGTCTGGAAATAGCTGCTTGTGCCAGAAAGTTTGGGAAATCTGGTCTCCCACAAATGGACCATGCCAGGTCACTTAGAAGGGAGAATGACTCTCTGCAATTTTGCACGAGTCCCAGGGAAAACTGTGACTTAATGTCGATGTGGTGTCAAGACATATTTTAATTTTATTTGTACATATGCACCAATGACAAGCCCACATGGAAATCCAGAATGGGATGTCAACATTTAGCGCAACTTCATCCCCTGCTTTCTTCTCCCTTGGTCCCCAAAATCAGAAGTAGGTTTACCAGTCCCTGTGAAGATCTGACACCACTCTGACCTCTAGTCAGAGTGCCCCTCTGTCACCCTCACTGGGGGACCTGCCTGGGTTTTGCAGGCATCTCTTGTCACAATAATCTCCTGAAAATCCATTGAAGAAGGTTCAGGCAATGGTAGCTGAAGGCTAGACCCCTCAAAGCAAGACAGGAGCTAATTGTCATAATTCTTTTCCTTCCCTGTGTCCCTTCCTGGGATCACCACCCAAAGAGACTGCTGCACGCATTCCTTGTCTGAGAGTCTGCTCCTGCAGAAACCCAGCTAAGACAATGGGACTGCATCCTCCTCCCACGCCAGTCCCCTAGCACAGACACCAAAATGAGTCAGCTGACGCCATCTGCTGTGTTTAGGGCTTAGGGAAGAATCCAGGCATGTGCATTTCTGGTACTCTGGGCAGAGAGAGTGACAAGCAGGGACTCAGAGAGGGGCCCGAGCCTGTCCACTGTTCTCCTTGGTGGTGCTGAGATAGAATCGATGCCACTCTCAGCACAGGGTGGATAATCTCTGAGCCTCCCCTGCGTAACGCATTTACAGCAGCTACTGAGCTATCTTTCTCCCATTTCGTTCTCAGCAGGTGGCGTTGATGACAGCTTTTCTCTTCCTAGTTGAGCCAGTGTTTCTCAACAGGGAGTGCTATTTTCATAAATTTGTGGTTTTGGATCACACACAGTTCCTGGCCCTGCTTTTGACATGTGAGTAATAGCCAATGGGTCCCTCTCAGGGACACGGTGACTCAACCGTGGGCACATCAGCCCCTGTGGCTCCTCGTCTAGACGGTGGAGTGAGCAGGAAACTTCTCCAGGCCTCACTCTCCTCCGGGACTCAGGACCCGAGCGAGGCCTCCTGCTCCCGTCGGTGCTCCTGTGGCTGCACCTAAAAGCTTCCTTGTGGAATTAAAGCTTTGCCGTGACTCACACCTTGAGACTCGCATATTCTCTCCCAGGAAATGTTTTCTGGGCTCCTGTGAGTCAGGCACTGCGTTAAGTGTTGGGGATACAGGAAAGAGGTTGACGAGGCAAATGTCCCTGGGATCACATGGTCCAATGGGGGAGGCAGCACACACACAATGTGCAGGGCTCAGCAATCAGATGGAGAGTAGACTCAGAGTCAGACTTCCTGAGTTCAAAGCCAGGCTCTGCCCCTTACAAGCTTTGTGACCCTGGGCAAGATACTTAGCCTTTCCGAGCCACAGCCCTTGAATCCAAAAATGGGGGTAGTCATGTAAAGTGCTTAAAACAATGCTTGGCCAATAGTAAGCATTTATAAATGTACACATCTTTTGGAGGAGGTCAAGTCCCCAAGACAGGCAGAATGATCTCAGGCAGTGGCTCTGCTTATATACAAGAAACCGCATCCTCAAGAGATCAAGGAAGGGGAGATTCCCTCAGGCTCAGAGGGAGGTCCCCAATTTCCAGCAACTACAAAGGGACATCACTGAGACCCACAAAGTGGTAGTAAGAAGAGGATATTCAGGCTATGTGTGCAAAAGCAGCCCCAGAGTTCTCAGAAATATTTTGGGAAAGGCCCTGGGAAAATCTAGAATGCCTGCTGGATGCGCAGGTGGGAGCTGAGAGCTGTTCCATGTGGGTGGAACCCTGATGAGACTGCCTGTGTGCAGGCTGGTGGAGGGACACTGAAGTATCTGAGTTATGACGAGGAACTAGAGGGAGCACCGTGCAGGGAGCACTGGCCAGACCTCTGCTGTTGCTCCCGCATCAGCTCACGGAGGGGCAAGGGTCTCATCCCATCTCAGAGCCAACCTCCCCTTTCCTCTCTGTATCCCAAAGAGTCCCTTGAGCTCTGAAACCTAGAGTGAAAATTCAGTGTGATGGGATGTACATGTCTCTTTGAGACCCTGTCTGCTTTTAATTCTTTTGAATATACACCCAGGAGTAGGATTACTGGATCATAGGGGAGTTCTATTCTTAGCTTTTTGAGGAACCTGCACACTGTTTCTCATACCAGCTACACTATTTTACATTCCCACCAATAGTGTATACTTGTCATCTTTGTTTTTTTCAGGATAGTCATCCTAACAAGTGCGAGATGGTATCTGATTGTGGTTTTGATTTGCATTTCCCTGATGATTAGGGATGTTGAGCATCTTTTCATGTACCTGTTGGCCATCCCTATGTCTTCTTTAGAGAACTGTCTACTCAAGTCCTTTGCCCATTTTCCAGTCAGGTTACATGTTCTTTTGCTATTGTAACAGGAGTTCCTTATATATTTTGGATATTAATCTCTTTATCAGATATATGGTTTGTAAACATTTTCTCTCATTTCTCAGGCTGTCTTTTCACTCTGTGGATGGTTTCCTTTGCTGTGCAGTTCTTTGCTTTTATGTAATCACACTTCTCTATTTCTGCTTTTATTGCCTATACTTTTGGCGTCATATCCAAGAAATCATTGCCGAGACCAATGTCGTGAAGCTTTTCCCCTGTGTTTTCTTCTGGGAGTTTCCTGGTTTCAGGTCTTCATTTAAGTCTTTAATCCACTTTGAGTTGATTTTTGTGTGTGGTATAAGATAAGGGTCCAATTTCATTCTTTGGCATCTGGATAGCCAGTATTCCCTACATCATTTGTTGAAAAGACCATCCTTTCCCCATTGTGCATTCTTGGCACTCTTCTCAAAGATCAGTTGACCATATATGCATAAGTTTATTTCTGGGATCTCTATTCTCTCCCATTGCTCTATATGTCTGTCTTGATGCCACTACCATATTGTTTTAGTTACTGTAGTTTTACAGTACATTTTGAAATCAGGAAGTGTGACGCCTCTGGCTTTGTTATTTTTTCTCAAGATTGTTTTGGCTGTTCACAGTCCTTTGTGGTTTCATATGAATTTTAGGATTTTTTTTTTCTATTTCTCTAAAAACTTCCAGTGGGATTGCATTGAATCTATAGGTTGCTTTGAATAGCATGGACATTTTAGCAATATTAATTCTTCTGATCCATGAACTTGGGATGTCATTCCATTTATTTGTGTCTTCTTTATTTACACTCCTATGTTCACTGCAGCATTATTTACAATAGCCAAGATGTGGAAACAACCTAAATGTCCACTGACAGATGAATGGATAAAGAAAATGTGGTATGTACATATAATGGAATGTTATTCAGCCTGTAGGAAAAAAGGAAGGAAATCCTGCCATACGCAATAACATGGATGAACATGGAAGACATTGCACTGTTGAAATAATCCAGTCACAGAGAACGAAGACTACAAGATTCCTCTTCTATGAAGTATCTAAAATAGACAAACTGATAGAAGCAGAGAGTAGAATGGTGGTTGCCAGGGGCTGCGGGGAGGGGGAAATGGGGAGTTGCTGTTCACTGGGTATAAAGTTTCAGTTATGCAAGATGAATGAGTTCTACAGATCTGCGGTACAACAATGTGCATATAGTTGGCAACACTTTATTGTACATTTAAAATCTTGTTAAGAGGGTAGATCTCATGTTAAGTCTTCTTATCTCAACTAAAAAAAGGGGAAATTATCTAAATAGATATTTCTCCCCAAAAGATAGGAAAATGGCCAATAAGCATAGGAAAAGATGCTCAACATCATTAGCCGTCAGGGAAATACAAATCAAAATCACAATGAGATACTACTTCACACTCACTAGGATGCTTTAATCAAAAAGACAGATAATAACAAGTATTAGCAAAGATTTAGAGAAATTAGAACCCTCATACATTGTTGAGATAAATGTAAAATGGTGCAGCCACTTTGTAAAACAGTCTGGCAGTTATTTAAAGGATTGAACATAGAGTAACAATATATCTTAGCAATTCCAGTCATAGAAATACATACTCAAAAGAAATCAAAACATATTTCCACATAGAAATTTGTACATGAATGTTCATAGCAACATTATTTACAATAGCCAAAAAGTGGAGATCATCCAAATGTCCATCAACTGATGAAGGAATAAATAAAATGTGGTATATTCATTACACGGAATATTATACAGCAATAAAAAGTAATGAAGTATTGATAAGGATATGACATGGATGAACCTCGAAAACATTATGCTAAGTGAAAGAAGCCATTCAAAGACCATCTATTATATGATTTCACTTATATGAAATGTCCAGAATAGGTAAATCTATAGAGAAAGAAAGTAGATTAGTGGTAGCGTAGGGCCAGGGGATTAGTGGGAATGAAGGCGGTGCCTGCTAAAGTGTATGGGGTTTGTATTCGGAGTGATGAAAATGTTCTAAAATTCATTTCAGCGATGGTTGCACAACTCTATGGATATACTAAAATCATTGAGTTGTGTACTGTAAATGGATAAGATGTATGATATATGAATTATAACTCAAAAAAAGCCATTATTTAAAAAATTCAACAGAATGGGGGTGCTTGTTAAAAATTTGGATTTCTGGCCCAAAGAAAAATGTTTAATCCACGTTGGGGCCCAGATATCTGCATTTTCAGCAAGCTGCCCATGAGATTCCAACATGCCCCAGGAACTGAGAGGAAGTTGAGCGCGCTGCCCTAGGAATGGGGAAGCTTTGTTATTTTTGTTTTGTGGCTGCAGTTATGCCCTCGTGACTGGTTTTTTCTAAGTTCTGCTTTGCAGAAGTAGCTTCAGATTCCCTTTAAGAAGTCTGTTTATGAAGCTTGTCTTCAGCCTGGCAAAAATTATTACAGTGCTAACCAAGGGGTTTTATGATTTTAATTAGAAATAGGCAGTGGAGCCCATGTAAAACTTTCCTTTTGACTTGGTGAGAAAGGGCCATATTCCCCAAAGGGGAGGCTAAGAGACCTGGGAGGGGCCTTCTAGAAAGGTCAGGAACCATGATTTGCTGAGCACCTAATGCATGCCCGCAGCTTCAATAAACATTGTCACGTTTGTCCCATGCAAGGTGGATATCATTATCCTGTGTTTGGTTCAAACAAGTTAAGGGTCTAATTCCACGCCACAGAGCTGAAGACCATTCCAGTTATATTTTGCTGCAAAAAAATCTACCGTAAAATGTAGCGTAAAACAACAACTTTATTATGCTCATGTACTCTGTGGGTCAGGAATTAAGACAGAGCAGAGACATGGCAGCTTGTCTGTGCCCCTCAATTTCTGGAGCTTCAGCCGGAAAGACTCCAAGGCTGGGGGTGACTCAATGGCTGGTGGCCGATATCATCTGGGGGCGTCTTACTCACACATCTGGTGGTTGACACTGACTGTCAGTAGGGATCGCAGCTGGGACAGGCAGCCAGAACATCTGCATATGGCCTCTCCATGTGTCTTGAGCTTCCTTACAACATGGCGGCTTCAGTATTCTTAATGTGACAGCTCAGAGCACAAAACGTGAGTGTTCCAAGAGAACCAGGAGGAAGCTGTATCATCTTTTATGACCTACCTTTGGAAGTCACATAGCATCACTTCTGTCCTACTCTATTGGTCATCCAGTCACCAAGATGAACCCAGATTGAAGAAGAGGGAACATAGACCCCACCTCTCAATGGGAATTCATCAGGGAATTTGCAGGCAGATTCTGAGCCTATATTAGTTCTCCTCCTCAGCTTCCGGAAGAATTGACTTTTCCAGAAGAAAAATATCATTTCTGAGTTTTATTATGAAGTGTACTAGTCGGGGGTTCATGCTGGGCCTTTTCTCTCCTCCCTCAGAGCCTGGAATAAAGGTCCTTCTGGCCCTGCCCAGCTTCTGAGCTGCTCCTTAGAGAGAGGAGCTAGGAATCAGTCAGAACTCTGAGCCTGAACCGATGAAACCCAGTGAGCAGACCAGAGAGCCTGACTCCTGCTGTTTCCCTCTCTTACGTCAAGCCAGGAGAGCCCTGAAGCCCTCACCCCTCTCTGTCTCCACCTCATCTTCTCCAGGGCAGAGCCTCGGCTACCGAATGTCTGCACCGGGAGACCAAGACTAGGAAGGTGATAGTTGGTATCAGGGACAGTACTGGACACAGAGTCGGCAGACAAGATATCAAGTCCTGCCTCCCTCAATATTCATGGGTTTTGGGATTGGCCACAAGGACCCAAGGTTACCCAAAAAAGGTGACTGACAAATTCCCCAGGTGAATTCATCAAGTATAGCTGTTTTGTTGTAGCCCCAAATTTTAGGATCTTGTTCTTGTCCAGAACTAAAGGATGTGGCCGTCCCTTCATGCTAGACTCAAATTCACCAAGCTTACAAGAAGTGGATGCATACACCCGAATGTCAACATTTAAATTCGCCATGAGAAGTGCAATGGTTAATCGGCCGTCATCTATCCACAGAGAATCTGCACGGGATACCAATTCATCACCAGAGAGTTGTCATGTGACTGTGGGCTCAATGCAAGTGGCGCTGGTTATGTGATCAGGGTGTGTAATAAGCCAAATGGAGAGTGTCAGATGGTCTGGTCTCCAAAGCAGACACTTGTCTCAGGAGCAGACCAGCTCTGTGACAGCCCAGGGAGCAATATCCCAGAGGGGCACACACCCTCAGCCAACTTAGCCTCCGGGGTTCCCTGTTTGCCAGGACTAGGGCTGACCCTAGCCTCCCTCCCCCATCCAGTTAATGACAGTTTTCTTTAGACATGGCGGTGTCACCCACTGGGCTGTACCAAAAATGTTTTCCCACTTCTGTTCTAAATGACGTTACTTTTGAGGCAACCTTACAAACATCTGTGGGGCTCTCTTGACCCTGGCAAGTTACTTTTTCACACTAAGCCTCCATTTTTCCATTGGAGAAACTTGGCATAACTGATACAAGAATTATCTCCTGTGGCACAGCACAGTGCCTGGCTCATGGGAAGCTACTCACCATCAAAAGCAGCTGGCACATGAGTGACACTATCAGATATCTCAGCTCATCTTGGGGAAGGCTGGGCCCTAGCTGCCATGGTGGCCCCATGGGAAAGGAATCCATCAGGCATGTTTCTGTGACTGCAGGCAGAGCCAGGAATCCCAGGGCACCATCCCCACCTCCCACCGCCCCCAACACACCCACACACTTTCATGTGACAACCTTTTCAATGTGTACACATAACCAGCAGTGTTCTTCCTCAGCCTAACAAAACAAATTGATCAAGAGTCAATACAGGTCCTAATTACAGGCTCTGTGCTGGAAGATTGATGGTGGGAGATGAAGAGGGAAGAACAGGCCCTTGATGGGCGCTTGTAATGAGGTGTCACTGGTCCCCACTGTAAGTCGTTTAGAAACATGGTCTCACATCTGCGGCTGTCAAGATCCCGCCAGAGCTTAATGAGCTGCTCCTTCCTGCCCCGGGGTTAATGTCAGAAGCTGATCATGTTTTCTGCTGCAAGAGGCACTGCCTGATGGTTGGTGAGTTTCGTCTACAAATGTCCCTGTTCACTCAGGAAATGCATTTTCCCGAAACTCCAGGCAAGGTTTTTGTGTTGATTTTCCTACCTGAGTCTCTCAGCCTCCAGGAAGTGCCATCGCTGAATTCCCTACTTGCAGCCTCTTCTTGCGCCTAAGATGGATACAGGAGAAGAGTGCCAGCCAGGAAGCCAGCATCCAACTGCTGAGGTTTGAATCTTCAAGCTTTGTGACCTCTCTAAATCTCAGTTTCCTCATCTGGAAATTGGGAGCAATAATAGATAAAAGAAGGCCTTTCCACTTGGAACAGCCCTGAGTACTGTGTTCACCACACTGGCTGTAAGCAGCTGATGGTGATAATTATCTGTGAACCTGGCGTGACCCAGGACAGGAGACCTCCACAGAACTAACTGAAGACTCTTTCTTGACCAATATAAACTGAGACTTATTTTAACGGACCACGTACAAGCCAATGACTCATTCTATCCAATCCAAGGTGCAAACAGCTACTCAATTAGCATAATCACAACCTAGCACAGAACATGCCCTGACATTTTCCCTTCAGGGAGTCACTTGGTGAATTTCCTCCCCAGCATGTCTTCCCTTGGCTGGTAAATAAGGAAACTTGGTGCTCAGTCTTCCAAACACCTTGATGGTCGTGGTCTTTCCTTTAACAGCACCTCCTTCATTAACAGCACTCTCTCGGGTAGGCAGAATAGTGCCTCCCATAAAGATGCCCATGTCCTAATCCTGGGATCTCTGAATATGTCAGGTTACCTGGCAAAGGAGAATTAAGGTTGAGGACGGAATTGAGGGTTAATCAGCTGACCATAATAGAAACAGATGATCCTGGATAATCCAGGTGGACCCAATGTAATCATAAGCATCTTTAAAACGGGAAGAAGGAGGTGGGAGAGAACCAGAGAGATGACAGCAGAAGGACTCAGCTGACATTGCTGGCTTTCAAGATGGAAGAGGAAATGAGCCAAGAAATGCAGGTGACCTCTTGAAGCTGGAAAAGGCAAGGACATGGATTCTGCCCAGAGCTTCCAGAAAAGAAGACAGCCCTGCCAACACCTTGATTTTGGCCCAGTGAGACCCATGTCAGACCTCTGACTTCCAGAATTGTAGGGTAATAAATTTGTGCTGTCGTAAGCCAGCATGTTGGTGGTGATTTATCACAGCAGCCACAGGAGATGAATACAGGTACCTCTGTCATTGGGTTTTTGGTGAGTTCTTACAAATAAAGTGCTTAGACCCATGCCTGGCAAATCATGAGTATTCAATTAATATTATTATGCTTATTATAATGTCATCAATTTCTTCATTATAGAGCTTCTTGCCTCCTCCCTCCCTTTGACCATTCCCACACTCAACTCTGGCCAAACAAAGTTAGAGGAAAGATGAACTGACCTTTCTGGGCCCTTCCTATAACCAGGCCTTATGCTGGGCACTGTGTCCAGCACTTGGCATGTGTCCTCTCAACGGTTGAGTGTCTGGAACCTCCTTCTCTGCAATACCAGACCAAGTATGCACCCAAATGATAGTAAGATCCCAGTTACCAGTCATCGGCCATCTGAACAAGTGTCATCAGCTACCGTTACCCAACCATTCTCCAAACACAAGCATGAGGCACTGTTCTGTTTGGCATTTTCACATCATCATCTGCCAGGGGAGCTGAGCTGCCCAGAGAGCCCAAGCCTCTGCCTTGTATGAGCTAATGAGCTCTTGGTTCATCCCTCATCTCGGAACCAACTACCTTGTATTGTCCTTATTCGTCAGCTTCCTCATTTGACTTGCCCCCCTTGAGGACCATGACAGTGCCTAGTTCAGGCATGTGGGTCTCAGCAAGTCTTCACTGAATGAAGGAGGGGTGAGATTACAAATTGTTTTTATTTGTTCTTTTAAAAAGCAGGAGCTCTCCACGACAAAGCTTAGATTAACAGGATGGGGCTTTTCCATTGCTGGGGCCAGGACCAGGGTGAGGCAAGATAAGCACTTAGGGTACAAAATTTAAGGAGGCACTCACTCTTTGGGGCTGATTCTGTACACGCACAAACCCGAGAGTGAGAACCTCCTTAAATTTTATAGTGTAGCTGCCCGGCTTGTCGCACCCTTGTCCCAGCCCTGTCCACTGCAGTCAGATGTTGTTTCACCAGCAACTGTTACTGGAGCTTAAAGGAAATCTCATTAAATTTCCTAATGGCAAATAAATCAATTGTCCAACATTCACTGAAAGATGATGAATTTAGCTTGTGTGCTGGTAAGGATAATGCTGGGTTATACTGTGATAACTAATCCTGAAATCTCAGTGGCTTAACATAGCAAGTGTCTATTTCTCACTCACATTCTGTGTCCACAGCGGCTCAGTGAGGGGGCTCTGCCCCACACAGCCACTCAGGGAGCCAGGATGACGGAGGCTCCACCATCCCGTAGCTGCTCCATCTGGAACACGTGACCTCTGTGGTCACCACAGAAAGGGAGGAGAAGAACATGGAGAATTCACCCCTGTCCTTCTCTACTTTGGCCTAGAAGTAACAGTTTATTTCCACTTATAGCCCATCAGCTACACATGACTACATGTCTCACCCAATTGTAAGGGAATTAGGAGATGGACTCTTCCTATGTGTCCAGCAGGAGGAAGAGGGGAACCAAAGTTGTCTATTTGAGGAATATAATTAAGGTTCCTGCCTGAATGGAGCTTACAGTCCAGAGCAGTGATTCTCAAACTTTAGGATGAAAAAGCATTAATAGGGCCTTGTTAAAAATTCAGAGTCTTCATCCCTACCTCCCAAGGCTCTGATTCAGTAAGTCTTGGGAAAGCCCAGCCATTTATATTTTTTGAATATTCCCAAAGTAATTCAGATGCAGGTGGTCTGCGGAGCACAGTCTGAGAAACAACGTCTAGTGACTGGATCCAGCCAGACAAGCCATTTCCATCTAACAGCTGGGACACCTAACAGACTGTGCTACACATGGTCTGACCCTTGAGTACTCTCTGAGGTCACATACCTTCATATGGATCTCCAGAAGGCTGTGAGTTTGGGTAACCTTCCTGAAGGCACAGAGTTGGATGGGCTGGTTTTTAGTGGGAAGAGCATGCCATCACTAGGTATTCTCAATGGGTGAGTATAGCCTAAGGCATAGGACATCTGTTATAGAGACAGCTGCAGCCATGTGGGGCCACCCATCCCCAGGGAGTTGCCTGATACCAAACCATGGACATTTCTGGAAGTCAGGAAGTCTGTGGCAATGGACAGAGCAAAATCTGCAGCACAGCTCACGTGAGTTGGAAAAGAAACCAGAACTGAGTAGAGCTGAAAACACTGCATGACTCTAGAACTGGTCAGTGAGGGAGGCAATGACCCCGAGGAGTGCTAACCCTATTTGTGCAACATATAGACAGTCTTCTCATATTTAACTTTTCAGCAGCTGGGATGAGAACTCATTCATAAAGAGGGGTCTTCTGTGCTGAAAAGCAGCACAAAGATAGAAATTATTCTGAATAATAAAAAAAAAGGAAGAGCCCAGGCTGAGGGATGACTGAGGGAAGGGTGATTGGGAAGAGAATCCTATAAGCTGATGAAGTATTTATTAGATGGTTTGCTGCGTGGTGTGCAATGCAACCATATCCTTGGCCCAATCTCCAGAGAAATCTCCGTTGCTCACTAATGGAGAGCTTGGCAAGGTGGTTTTCTTTGTGGGAGGGGAGGTGGAATATGCAGGAGGGCAGAGTCCTGTGGCAAGAGTGCAGATTAAGGAGCAGCGAGCCATTCTCCCTGCTTCCCTCTGGGTCACCCCCCAGCGTAGTGGCCCTGGGCCCTCCAAATGGTCTTTGAAGAACTAGCACCTTCAAGAGCAGAGGAAGAGACAACAATACCTGGAGAAGCCACGAAGCAGCACCAGTGCCCGGCAGGACTGAGATCGGCAGTGAGGACCAGCAGGAGACTGTGACTGTGAAGACAGCATGCTACTGAGGAGGTGGGCTCGATGCTAAACTCAAGTGAGACAGCACCAGGGAGCTCTCCAAATGCTTGGAACAGGGTGACTTTACTGGGCTTGGAGCTAGTGCATATGCAGGAAGGTGCTGGGAGCCAGCGTAACTCAGATTATGCCACCATCTTAAACAGTTGGCCATGCAAGTAAATGTAATAATAATAATAAATATTAGCAGCTAACATTTATGTAGACCTACTATGTGCAAGTCTTGTTTATTAATTTATCTATTCCCACAACAATAATTTAGGTATTTTATGGCCCCTATTGTGTAAGAAATCTAAGTCTAGAAAGAGTAGGTTGCTCAAGGTCACAGAGCCTGCAATGGCAGAGCCATGAATTGATTTTAGGCAATGTGCCTTCAAAGTCTGTGTTCTAAACCACTACCCTCTAATATATGTAAATGTGCTCTATTAAATAAATTGTAAAGTGTGAACAGTGCAATGTATCATTAGGCTCCTGAATGTCTAGACAAAACATATTCAAACAGAAGAAAGCAAAAACCAGCCCAGGAACTAAGGGCTTTCTGGGAGGGAGAGAAAATTGTGACTTTAAGATACTCCCACCTAACCTGTGACCTCCCCGAGGTGGGCAGATGTGTTCTCCATGCACAACATCTCGGCACTGTTTCACGATAACAACTGCCGTTCTGGGCACTTCTCTCTGGCAGGTTAAAAGAAATCAATCAACGCTTGGGGATTTCTACAAACCAGCTGAAGCATCATTCACACCCAGAAAGTCACAGAGCTGGGCAGAGAAGACAAAAACAGGAGCAGAAAGAGTCAGTACTGGGTTAGGCTTTTCAGCACGAGGAATCAGTGAACAGCAGATGGTCTTGGTTAGAGGGGGAAAGTTAGCACAGACCAATAGAGAGGTCACCAGAAGGTGCCAAAAGGACCAAAGATTGAGGATGAGAAGCTTAGGCCCTATGTGAGTGCAGCCAGGAACAGAAGAACCAGCCCCAGGTGGTCCGATAAATTCCCAGAGCCCCATCCACTGGAAACCCCTTAGTCCCAGGTGCAAAGGCTTTGCCCAGTATTTAGAGCATGGCCCTGAAAATGCCTCCTCTGGGTGACTCCAGACCCAAAGATCAGCGCAGTCTAGGCTTTTCCTCTGCCATAGCCGAGAGAAGGCCCCCTGAGGCACACGATGTGTTCCTACAGCTCTGCCAGGTGAAGGAGTCTGCACAGGGACAGGCCCTATGGCGTGTGAGGAAGGCTTTCCCAATGTCCATGTCTGCATTTCATCTTTGTTGATGTATTTATGTCAGATCTTGATCATCACCCTTTCCTATAATTTAGGCTGTTTTTCTTCCAAACACACTAAATAGATGTTATTGCTAAGAAACTGAGTTCTCAATTTACACTGTTTTGCACTCATTTTTTAAAATATCTTGGTGATGTCTCAATGTGAACCACAAAGCCAACTCTGATGGTGTTCTTATCTGGACTGTGAGGGAAACAAGCGGAGCACCTTTAGAGATGCTCAGATACCCACAGTCATCTCACAGACAGGAATCTTTCCTTCACGGTCAGTAAATGGTAGAAACCACAGAGAAAGCCAAGAGGGGTCTTTGTTCAACTTTAGACAAGTCCAGATGAGTAGTCAGCCCACCCCAACTGGAAAAGATCCCAGCAGGCTACTCCCCGGATCCTCCATGTGTGAGACCCAGGACAAAGATGCCCTGTGGGACCTCCCAAGGCTGCCGGATGGAGGCAGAACCTGCTCACACAGGCTGTCCCTCCTGTGGTGTCTCCCCTTTAAGAATGAAGCACTTTGAACTTGTCTGGAGCAGTGGGGAATCTCCCTGAGACTGTGCTCTGAGAAGCAAAGGAAACCACTAGGCAGATTGGTCCCAGGCAGGTCAAGTCTCTGTAGTTAGACAAGCCCCCAGTTGTCCTCCCACGCCTCCAAACATGGCCTGACTTGATATCTGGGGGAGGGATGGCGGGGAGTGAGAATCAGGGAGGAATTTGCTCTGGAAGAGCTTTCACACACTCAGGAGCCAGGGAAGCACCTTCCTAATGCCCGCTGTGGCTCCCTCGTTCCTCCATCCAAGCCCTCCACCACTCCCCACTGCCTAAGTATCAGGTCCAGGCTCCTCCCCTGGACCCAAGGCTCTCCACCTTTGCCTTAGCTTGCTCAGTCCTGCTCGCGCTTGTCCAGCTCGCCTGCCTCGTGAATCTGCCTTCATGCAGTTGCTCTCCCACTGTACCCGTGCTTCCAGGCCCTGCTCAAGCTCCCTCTTCACCACAGTTCCTTACCGCCTCCCCCAGGCTGGACTCTCACATTTCTACACCACATCTGGTACTCCTGTTGAGATTCTTAACAATCTGGCGTAAAACTTGGGCTGCCTTCCTTCTCATATGCTTTTAAGAGCAACCTGTATTCCAATCCAGGTTCAACCTCTATTCCAATCCACACATGAGCTGTGTGACCTGGGGCAAGCCACTTTACCTCTCTAAGCCTGTCTCCCCATTTATAAAATGAAGACTATAATATCCACCTTTCAAATTGCGGGGGAGATGAAAGCAAATCACATTTATAATTTACCTAGCACAGTGCCTGGCATACAAAAGTCGCTCAATGAATGTCAGTTAAGGGGGGGGGGTGGTCTGGAGTTAGACTATCTGGACTCACTCCCTCGTTCTATAACTTTCTAGGCGTGTGCCCTCAGACAAGCTACTCATCCTTTCTGGGCCTGAGTTTCCTGCTCTTAAAATGAGAGGAAGAATAGAATCTACCTTGTAAGGGGTGGCAGGGATAGTTAACACACGTAGAGCGCTTAGAATGGTCCCTGGCACAAAGCTGTGCTGGTAAACCTTAGCTCTTGTTGCTGGTAGCCCCACTCCCTTCCTGGAAGGCAAGGCCACACCTCCCACACCTTAGCAATCCACACCTCACTTAGCAAGCATCAGGCCTGGTGCACAACAGACGAACTGAGTCAAACCACAAATGCCCAATCCCAAGCCTTCCCGCCGGGAGGGAAGATTTTGCTGAATGCAGTCAGATAACGGCCATGTCTTCACGTCCTTCCATCGTCTATCTTCCTGTCACAAGATTGCAAAGTCAGAACAACTAGCCGTCTCATTCAGCTGAGCAATTCACAGATGGGGACGGAGGACCAGAGAGGCCAAGGAATGCCCCTGGTGTCACACAGTGACTGCATTTCCCCTCAGCCTGACTTTCCTGGCAGGAATGGCCACATCTTCTCAGTTTCTCCCCTCCTGCTCCTGTCCCAGTCCCTGGGGTGCTGTTGGGTGTTGCTCATAAACCAGGGGTGATGTTTCATGCCCAGTTTGAGGTGCTAGCAGGCCATGATCAGCACACAGGGGAGCAGGGGTCTTATATGAGAGGTCCCTCCTTTTGGTGGAGGTGCAGGTGGTACAGAGTCCGCATGCCCCTCCCCACATTGTCAGCTCTGGCTCTGAGCCAAGCAGCCCCTGCAGATTGGGCTGGGCAGGGGATAAGGGCCCCACCATGTCAACACTGCACCAACAACAGGATGGGCGGGGAGCAGCAGGTTCACATCTGTAACCTCCTTTAACCCTCCCCACCACACAGCTGGGCAGCACCTTGGTCCTCTCTACAGATGAAGATAACAAGGCTCGAGGACAGGGGTGGAATTGACTGGCCCCAGTTTGCACAGTTCACTCGGAGTTTCCACGGGTCCAATTATAAGTAGAAACAACTGTCCATGAGGGAGAACCAGGATGCCCACCCAGTTCTGCTAGGTGGTTATAGGGGACTGATTCCTCCAGCCCCTCTCAGTTTCTCCACCTGAACAATGAAAACTTGGTTAAATACTCTCCAAAGGAGGGTCTTTTCTGCTCTGGTATGCTGTCACAAAAGGATGATCCCATGTGTTTAGCAACCCATAGCCACCCGCAAATGAGTTGTTCAAGCTGGAGATCTTGGGGTCCCACTGATTCTTTATTGCCTCTTACATCTGATACATTTTTTAAAAACCTCTTTCTGAACTCAAGAACACAATCCCGTTCACAATCGCAACAAAAAGAATAAAATATCTTGGAATAAATTTAACCAAGGAAGTGAAAGACCTATACAATGAAAATTACAAGACTTTACTGAAAAAAATTGATGATGACATAAAGAAATGGAAAGACATTCCATGCACACGGATTGGAAGAAGAAACATAGTTAACACGTCCATACTACCTAAAGCAATCTACAGATTCAATGCAATCTGAATCAGAATCCCAATGACATTCTTCATGGAAATAGAACAAAGAATCCTAAAATTCATATGGGGAAACAAAAGACTTGGAATAGCTAAAGCAATCCTGAGAAAAAAGAACAAAGCTGGAGGCATCACAATCTCTGACTTCAAACTGTACTACAAAGCTACAGTAATCAAAACAGCACAGTACTGGTACAAAAACAGGCACACAGGTCAATGGAACAGAACTGAAAGCCCAGAAATAAAACCACACGTCTATGGACAGCTAATCTTTGACAAAGGGGCTAAGAACATACAATGGAGAAAAGAAAGTCTCTTCAATAAATGATGTTGGGAAAACTGGACAGCCACATGCAAAAGAATGAAAGAATGGCATTCTCTTATGCCATTCACAAAAATAAACTCAAAATCGGTCACAGACTTGAAGGTAAGACCTGAAACCATAAAACTTCTAAAAGAAAATACAGGCAGTACATTCTTTGACATTGGTCTCAAAAGGATCTTTTCGAACACCATGTCTTCTAGGACAAGGGAAACAAAAGAAAAAATAAACAAGTGGGACTTCATCAGACTAAAGAGCTCCTACAAGGCAAAAGAAACCAGGATCAAAACAAAAAGACAACCCACCAACTGGGAAAAAATATTCACAAATCATATATTCAACAAGGGGTCAATCTCCATAACATATAAAGAACTCACACACTCAACAACAAAAAATCAAACAACCTGATCGAAAACTGGGCAGGGGATACGAACAGACATTTCTCCAAAGAAGATATATGGATGGCCAATAGGCACATGAAAAGATGCTCATTATCACTGATCATCAGGGAAATGCAAATCGAAACTACACTAAGATTTCACCTTACACCCGTTAGAATGCCTAAAATAACCAAGACAAAAAATAGCAAATGTTGGAGAGGTTGTGGAGAAAAAGGATCCCTCATACACTGCTGGTGGGAATGCAAACTTGTACAGCCACTATGGAAAGCAGCATAGAGGTTTCTCAAAAAATTAAAAATAGAAATACTATCTGACCCAGCCATCCCACTACTGGGTATCTATCCAAAGAACTTGAAATCAGCAATCCAAAGAGACTCCTGCACCCCTATATTCATTGCAGCATTGTTCACAATAGCCAAGATGTGGAAGCAACCTAAGTGCCCATCAGTTGGTGGTTGGATATGATCAAATGATGATTGGATAAAGAAGATATGGTATATATACACAATGGAATACTACTCAGCCATAAAAAAGGATAAAATCATCCCATTCACAACAACATGGATGCACCTTGAGGGTATTATGCTAAGCAAAATAAGCCAGACAGAGAAAGACAAACTCATATGTGGAAGATAAACAAACACATGGACAAAGAGAACAGAGTAGCAGTTACCAGGGGAAAGGAGGGTTGGGGGTGGGCACAAAGGGTGAAGTGGTGCACGTATAATGCAACTGACAAACAATAATGTACAACTGAAATTTCACAAGGTTGTAAACTATCATAACCCCAATAAAAATAAATTAATTAATTAAATTAAAATTAAAATAGAAATACCATATGACCCAGCTATCCCCCTGCTGGGTATCTATCCAAAGAAATTGAAATCAACAATTGAAAGAGACTTATGTACCCCTATGTTCATTGCAGCATTATTCACAATAGCCAAGGCGTGGAAGCAACTCAAATGCCCATCAACTGATGATTGGATAAAGATATGGTATATATATATGCAATGGAATACTACTCAGCCATGAAAAATGACAAAAATCGTCACATTCACAACAACATGCATGGGCCTTGAAGGTATTATGTTAAAAGAAATAAGCCAGACAGAGAAAGACAAACACTGTATGATTTCACTCATATATAGAAGATAAACAAACACATGGACAAAGAGAATTATTTAGTGGTTACCAGGGGGAAGGGGGGTGGGAGGTGGGCACAAAGGGTGAAGGGGAGCACCTATATGGCGACTGATAAATAATAATGCACAACTGAAATTTCACAACGTTGTAAACTATCATAACCTCAATAAAAATAAAAAATAACCCTCTTTCTCTTGCTTTGCAAGGTGCTTCTGGGTGTATCCAGAGGTGTAGTTTGTTCTTTGTCCTTCCTGCCACACACCGTGGACTCCTCGTGTCTCCTGACCTGCAGCGTCTTCTGTCTGGCTCTAGCTGCAGCCCCTTTGCCTGGACCTGCCTCCTGGAGTTTCTACTCTCCCACTTCCAAGCCTTTTCATTCTCACTTGACGCTATCCCTGGCCTCGACCTCCTAATGCTGCACTTTCAAGTGGTTCCCAGAATTCCTGCTGTTATTGACTTTTAGACCCCATCATCATCTTATTGGTCAAGCACTGTTGGAGGTGCAGTGGAGTGGAATGAGCACCAACTGGGAATCAGACACACCCAGGAAGGACGCCAGGTCCTGAAACTCACCAGCCTGGACAAGTTAGGTAGCTTCTCCGAGCCTCAGTTGCCCCCATCCATAAAATGGGGCTGATGATGGTAATTCCATAGTTGTGAAAACTGCATAAGATCATACACACGCCTGGCACATAGCACGCTCTCAATAAACCTGAGCTCTGAGTTTTATTAAAGAGCTTGCTGCCCAAACGAGGGGATGAGCATGTGCTCTGGATACCTGCTCACGAATTCCCTTGTCCTACTCCAGAGGTCATCCACACAAGTTTCTGTGTGCACCGACAGCTGCAGGACAGTGCTGGGGAGTTACACGCCAGGGACAAGCCTCAATCACTGAGGGATGGGAGCTGGTGCATGAATTTCCGAGCTCCTTGCCCCAGGGGGACTAGCCGAGTTATACTCCACACCACTTCTCAGAAAGCTCCATTGGGCTCGAGCCCATTTACCCACAGCTGCCCCTCCCCAACTCCCCCCCCCCCCCAGTCACAGTTTCCTGTTATCCCCTCCCACATCAACTACTTGCACCCAAACTCTTGTCTTAAGCTCTACTTTGGCAGAAACACAAACTAAGGCAGGAGATAAAAGATTGAACATTCCACTGCGATCCTGTGTGGCCAGTGCTATGATGGAGCGAGCGTGCAACTAAGAGTGTCGTTCCAGTTTATGGGCTGCATAAAAACAACCAGTTCTGGGAGCTCCAATGGGGAAATAGCTACAGTCATACCCCAAGCACCATCAACTTTTACTGAGTGCCTATTTTGTACCAGGCCCTCTGCCAGGTGCTAGTGATAATACCCACCTCCTATCGTCAAGAACTCATTGACCTGGGAAAGTGGTGAACGCTTACAACTCAATGCACTCAGCACTGCAGTAGGAACCTGCTTGGGGACTGTGGCATGGGGGCTGTGGCAGAGATGGGACTGCCAAACTGAAGCCTGGGGGATGGATAAACACAGGCTGGACTGTGGGAGGGGCTAGGGTGAGGATCTCTGTGCGCTCATCTATTAGAGCCATTGCCAGGATGATAGACATGATTCTACTTCCCCATGGTTAAGACTGCTCAGAAGTTCTCGCTCTTGGGAGCTCATATTGAGCTATATGTTGGAAACAGCCTAGAATTTGGAGTGTCATGGGCCTGAATTCCAGCCCTGGCAGAGCCTCTTGCTATCTAAGTCACTTCATCTCTCTGGACCTCAATTCCTTCATGCTTTATAACTTGAGTCAACAAGGTATACCTCTCCTGGCTGTTGTGTAGAATAGATGAAATAAATTCTGTTTATTGGGTGGTTATTTGGAGGACGTACCTGAGAAAGTAGGGGGCACTAGGGAAAATGCTGCATGAAAATTTGAACGTGGACTTAGCTAACCTCTCATGTCCCAGAAAAAACATGGGCTTCTTGAGAGACACATTTGGGACGGATGCCTGATGTGGCATCTGGGTGATGGAGACACCAGTTGCCCTCTAAGCTACGTTGTAGAATCCAAAGTTACTCCCCCTTGGTGAACCTCTACCCCTGAGCCAGCTCCAGAGAAACCCCCACCAGAGTCCTAAAGCTCTGAATGGAATTCAGGAGCCAGTGATGGGCTAAGTGGGCATGTGACCATAGATTCTCAGTGGAAAGAATGGTCAAAGCTCCAGAAGCATTCTAAGATCTACACTGAACCTCATTACATTCACTCCACTGGTTTTGATATTGGTGGAAACCAACTAGAAGTAGCCTTATCAAATAATTTAAAGTTGTCATAGAATTTTTCAACATAACAAAAGATCATTCAGTACAAAACAATCTAATCTATCTAAAGTAATTCTTCCTATCAATACACACCCCACCCACATAATTGGCCAGGGTGGGAAGAGGGTGGGTGTTAGGGTAGAGGCCATGGTGTTCAACCCCTAGGTAAGTGCTGAGATAGTCTCCTTCCCTGGCGGTTCTGTAAGCCTTCACTCTGGAGAGGACCCTACATGAGGATCCTTGTCACAATGAGGTCCAGAGCCTCTAACCAGAGACCCAATCTTCAAGTATCAGGAGAGCAAGAGATGGCATGGACTCCTGCCATGGGGGCAAGTGTCATTGAGCTGTGAGCTTTTATCCTCAGTAAATCCTAATGTGTTGCTAATAGTGTATATGCCAACTGTACTCCTACCCATCTGGCTGTAGCTTTTACGTATGTGCAAATTAGACACTCCCAGGATGGGAGGCAGCTTCTGACACAACCTCCAGTGATTTCTGGTATTCGTTCTCTGGTATTTACATCCTTGTGTAATCCCCTCTCCTTGAGTGTGGGCTGGATCTAGTAACTTGCTTTTAGTGAATAGAACCTGACAAAAGTGGTGAGATGTCACTTTTGAGATTAGGTTATAAGAGACCATGACTCTCTGTCTCTGGCTAGCACTCTCATCTGGCTCTCGTGTGCTTGCTCTGATGCAGCCTGGAGATGTCCATATGTCAAGGAAACTTGGGATGGCCTCCAGTCAACAGCCAGCAAGGAACTAAGGCCATCAGTTAAACAGCCTTCAAAGGAATAAATCCTACCAATAATCATGTGAGCTGGGAAGTAAGTCCTTCCCCCAATCAATCCTTCAGAGGAGACTGCAGCCTCGGCCAACACCTCGACTGCAGCCTGTGAAGGACCCTAAAGCAAAGGACCCAGTCAGGTTGTGCCCAACCCATAGAAATTGCAAGATAATAAGTGTGTGTTGTTTTAAGCCACTAAGTTTTGGGGTAAATTGTTATGCAGCAATATATAACTAGAACGCCTAGTATAGAGCTTCTGATAATACGTAGGCGTATATAGCTCTTATGGATGCTACTGATAATGTTCTAGGACCATAATTAGGACTTAGAGTCATGAATCACACAGACAACCATTCTACAGTCAGCAACAAGGAAAAGGCAAGACAAATAAAATGCATTTGCGTGGGAAACATCCTCCTGAGGCATTGTAAACAACAGTAACCAATACTCCTGGCAAGTACATCCTGTGCATGCATACCCACCATGCAGGTCAGCTCATTTAATCTACACCACAAACTGTGATATTGGCACTGCTCCAATTCCTGCTTTGTAGATGAATAAATGAGATTCAGAGAAGTTTCAGTGCTCACAGGGAGCACCAAAAACCAAGATTTTAAGTCAGGCCTCTCTAACTTCAGACCCTTCCCTCTTAAGCACTGCATTATAACCCTTACAATGCTGAAAATGGAGTAGGAGCCTTTTACAGGCTGTGAGAATGAGGACAAGGGTCCACCCCAGCCTCCATTTTCCACATCATGATGTGAAGTGCGGCCGTTCCACAGGGACCCCTCAACATCTACTTCTGAGACTGTGGGTGGAGCACAGTGTCAGGAAGTCTTCAGTGAGCCCCATAATCATGCAATAAGCTACATGCATTGCATTTTATTATAACATTAATGACAATAAAGAATGATTAGAAGAAGCATAAAATAAAAACCCCTGAGGCAGAAAGAACTGTAGCCTTGAAATCAATTGCAGTGAAGGCTGCTGAATTTATAGGCTTAAAGGATCTAATAGCCCAAGGATTTTTCAGATTCTTGACCTTCCTACACTTCCTCATTCAGATAACCCTCCAAAATCTCTGGAGAGTGATTCTGTAGGGGGAAACCAATTTTACAATTTCAGCTCCTTAGCCCATCATACATACTTATTCATTCCTCTAACCTCATCTCCCACTTCCACCCTAACCACACCTATGCACTCACTCTATGTTCTAGCCAGGTCAAGCTTCAACTGTTCCCTCTGGCCTCTATGACTGTTCCACTGTTTAGAATACCTTTCCCCATTTGGCAAACATCTGTTCTTTCAAATCTCAACTTGATTATAACTTCCTCTATAAAGCTATTCTGGGAAAGCTTTTGTGCTGTCATGTATTAGTTATCTACTGCTGTGTAACAAATTACCCCAAATGTAGCAGCTTAAAATAATAAGTGTTTATTATCTCACAGTTTCTGGGAGCAGCTTAGCTGGGTGCTTCTGCCTAAGGGTCTTTCTTGAGGTTGCATTCAAAGTGTGAGCAGGGTCTGCTGTCATCTCAAGACTCAATTGGGGCTGAAGGATCCACTTCTGAGCTCACTCATGTGGTTGGTTGCTGACAGGTTTCATTTCCTCATGGGCTGTTCTATGGAAGGGCGCAATTCCTCCCCACTCCTTGGGGCGTGGGACTGCTCACAATGTGGCAGCTTGCTTCCTGCAATGCAAGTGATGAAGGAGAGAGAGGTATCACGTGTCACAGTCTTCTTACAACCCAATCTCAAACGTGAAATCCTATCACTACTGCTATATGCTATTCATTAAAAATGAGTCTGCAAATCCAACCCACATTCAAAAAGAAGGGATCACACATGGATGTGAATACCAAGAGGCAGGGAATCACTGGACGCAATCTCAGAGCTTACCTGGTACCTAATCACTTCTCAGGATTAGGACATTTTACTTTTCTATTCATCAGTCTTCCTCCCCTACCAGCCTGTAAGTACCTTAAGGGCAGAACTATGTCTTTTTATATAGTTTCCCAAATCTGACACACGCTTGGTGCTCAGACAATAAGGAATGAGTGCCCTGTCCCTTTCCTGCACATTGATCTGCTCCCTTGGAACCTGGACCAGCATGATCTATGGCCTGTAAACCACCATGGACAATAATGGTCTCTCTGATGATAGCTGTCTCTCGCCTGGAATAAGTTTGTTTGTCCAAAATCTCCCTCTCCTTCAGGGTCACTGAATGGAGAAACAGTCTTCTTGCAGGAAGCTCCCTGCCCAGGTGCATTTTAGGGTGACTGTTACTTTTCTGGCCAGATTCCTCTCCCCGACCTCATAGCCCCTCCTGCAAAGATCCTGTCCTTCCTCATGCCTTTCTCTTTTCTCTTGAGTCTGCGTCTCTTTCCTTCACTTTCTCCTTCCTCTGTCTTTTTTCCTAGGCCTATTTCACTGAGTCAAATTCCAGTTTAAAGGAAAGCCAGAAGATTCTGTCCCTCAGTGTAGTGGTTATATACCGGGTCTATGGAACCAGATTGTTTGGGTTAGAATCTCAGGTCTGCTGTTTACTGGATGCGTGAGCTTAGGCACATGGCTATTTAATTTATTTAATTTCTCTGTTCTTCACTTTCTACATCTGTAAAATTGTGATAATACTGGTATACACACCTCACAGTGTTGTCTGGAAGGTTTACGAAATACTTAGCACAGTACCTGACACATAGTGTTATAAAGATGCTTGCATGGATGAACGATCCTGCCAAAAGATGTGCCACAATAAAATTAACAATTATTATCTCTTATCCTTATATAGTGTTAAATTATTTACAAAATGCTTTCATAATAGAGAATGAATAAGGATTCATAACAACATTGCAATTAGGTAGTATTTATTATTAATCCAATTTTGCAGCTAATTGAAGTCTAAAGAGGTTAGATGTGCTGTCCAAGGTCACATGGAGAGCTAGTGACAGAGCTGGGAGAAGACCCAGGTCTCTAGATCCCAATTGCTCCGCACCGTGCAAGAAAGCTGATACTCTTCCAAGCGAATGCCTGGCATCATTCTCGAGTCACTGCATTTTTCATTCTCTCCTAAGGGTAAATCAACAATTAGACGAGCAGCATGAGGACCCTGTTGATGGAGTCAGCTCACAGTAACATCTTTTTCGGTGTGTTGATTAGTCACAGAAATCTTAAGCTGCCTGTGAGGGCTGTGTATCCAGGTGATTCTATGCCATCCTGAATTTGCTCAGACGTGGGGCCCAGAACGTGCTATAAAGATTCAGATTGGATCCACACCTGCCCATCTTGAAGAAATTATTTGCTGTCATTATATATTAACTTCCTCTATGTTCCTTTTCATGATGGCTCTGCTGAGAAATGTTGCCAAATTGGTTTGTCATCTGTAAAATGAAGAGCTGGAACTTGCTCCCCCCTTGAGCGAAAGGATTATTTCTTATCTCATCCTGAATTCCTGATACCTGACTAGTGCCTGGTGAGTATGTGCTCTGAAGATCTCCTGATGAATGATCTTTGAAGTCTCTCCCAGCTCCAGCACTGAAAAACACTGACAACAAAAACAGAGACAGAAAAACAAAACTACTAAAAAACAACACAATAACTCAGTGAGTACAGCTATCTGGGGCTACTCACACACAGGTAAACAGGCTTAACCAACTCAATAGATTCTGAGGGTATCAGCGGGTTCACTATCCGGTCAACAAATGTCCAAGATGATGATCCTGAGTCACCCAGGATAGTTCAGGCTAGTTTAAGGAGGCATTGCTGGTGTTGTATGATTAACCATGTTAACTACAGAGCCCCCATACTGAAGAGATGATCTGTTGAAGCCCTTATCAGGTGACCAATAAAACCACAATCAATTCAACTCAACTGACATTTTTTGGTATCTTCTATGCA
Source organism: Equus asinus (assembly GCF_041296235.1). Classification (NCBI taxonomy): domain Eukaryota; kingdom Metazoa; phylum Chordata; class Mammalia; order Perissodactyla; family Equidae; genus Equus; species Equus asinus. The sequence continues at coordinate 32,827,694 of NC_091804.1, read as the reverse complement.
TCAGATATGTGTGAGTTTGGGTTCTCTGAGAAGCAGACACCAAGATGGGATTAAATGTGCAGGACATTATTGGGATAAATGAAGGGAGCAAGAGTAGGTGAGGTGAGCCCTCAGACAGAATGCAAGAGTGACACCTGTGGGAGAGAGAAGGCAGGATCAAGAAGGAAGAGCTCAGATCACACACGATCTGAGATAGTGTCGGCCAGGCCAATGGAGAGAACCCAGGCAAAATTGCCCCTTGGAGGAGCTCCATTTTGGGCAAGAATGGTATGGCTCTAGACACCTGCAGCATTTAGTCTTGGGCTAGAAGAAGTCCAGGGGAAGTGTAGCCTTAGCCTGAGTTCAGGGAAAATCCAAAGGCACAGCAAGGATGCTGCCAGTCACCCTGCAACAGGTTCCCTTGAAGGGAGATGCGCATGTACTTAGAGGCCACAGACACGATTCAAAGTTCCAGAGGTGCAGACCTTCACAAGATCCAATACTTTCCTTTCAAGAACCTTCTTTCTTTTATAGGAAGAAGAGCATGAACAAGGAAAAAATATGAGAAGGGACCTATTGTAGCAGAGAAGAATGAGTCATTAACTCACCTGGGCAAACAACAGAAGCTCAGAGAAGTCCTCAGAGAGGACATGTCCACTGAAAGTGTTGAGATATCATAGCTGGAATGGGGTGGCAGAAAGTGGAAGACTATATGGACTGTCCTATGGGAAAGAATAGATTTTAGGAATCAAACCAGCTCTGCAAAGAGGTAACCTGAAAAGTGCATGAATTCATAAAGGGAGAACAGAAGGTGGAAATGAATTTGCTCATCAAATCACCAACCAAGGAATGAAGAGCATTTTTTTGTTTTTTTTTAAATAGCTGTGCTTTTTTTTTTAAGATTTTATTTTTCCTTTTTCTCCCCAAAGACCCCCTGTATATAGTTGTATATTTTTAGTTGTGGGTCCCTCTAGTTGTGGCATGTGGGATGCCGCCTCAGCATGGCTTGATGAGTGGTGCCATGTCCAGGCCCAGGATCCGAACTGGCAAAACCCCGGGTCGCCAAAGTGGAGCGCATGAACTGAGTCACTCAGCCACGGGGCCGGCCCCTGAAGAGTGTTTTATAGCAGATGAAAAAAAGGCCTTCTTTACACTGAGGGTTGTCACCTTTTGCAGCTAACCAGAAGGAAGTGAAGATGCTACAGCGGTGCCCCAGTCATCTGATCCTGCCAGGAGAGGAATTTTTCCATGCATATAAAATTTCTATATGACAGGGTGTACTTCTTATAAGAACAACTGAAAAAAATAAAGTGTTGGAGATAAATCTTTCTAAAATGAATTGGCCAATGCCCTGCCTTCTTAAGCACCATTTAAATTCTTCCAGGTGACTCGAATGAGCTTGCTATGAGCATGAATGACTGTGCTCAGATGCAGTGATACCCTCAATTCCAAGAGAACGTAGAGAACTATTTGCTCCTGCACCAAATGGCTCCAAATATTCCACTTCTGAAATTGCCTTGTCACCTTCTCCCTCCACTATCAAGCAATCAGTGGTTCTTTCTTCCTGCTTTCAAAGAATTTGCTAATGGGAAATTTAGACCCGCTATCCCTTCTAACAAATCGCTTCTAATCTCCTCTGGGGTGGAAAACCTGATAACTGCTCCCATGAAAATTATATTTAATATGAGATTAAGTATGCTCTGAATAAAGAACTGAGATTCTCTTCTGTGAGTAAATTGATTGATCCATTAGAAGTCCATGAATTTGATGACATCTATTTTTGCCACAAACATGAGTTTGTATGCATGTCTTGGTGGTGGAGGGAGGGCTATTGTTTGTTTCTTCCTTGGTTCTGAGATGTATTCTAGATAACTGAGGTTGCCAAGCAAGTGACTTCTGGATAAATGAGATCCTGGATGGTCTCATTGTGATGGACAGTTAAGGGAAACTGGGACATTTAGAACTCTACTGTCCCACGAATATTCTTGGGCTCCCAGCCTGCAACAGAATAATGGGCACACATATGTGAGATCAACTTTTCCAATGTCTATCTTCATGAGATTTGTCCTCGGCTGAACGTGTACATACATAACTGGTATTATTTCTTGTGTCACTTATAACCATGCTCAAAGCTTGAAAGGTAAAACCTGACTTTGTGTCTACCCATAGTTTATGCCCCTTGCAGAAAAGAGTTCAGTAGAATATGAACAGCCATGGCCTGGACCAGCACTCCTAATGTGTGGTTTATTATGAAGACAATGGAAACACTGCCCTCTTACCCTGCTCCCCACCAAGTGCATCACTGTCTGGGAATGGATGAAAGAGCAAAGACTGCTAGAGTTCCAACTGTGGGTCAGGCACTGGGCTAGATATTTTAACATCCCTTACTTCATTTTAAAGATGATGAAATGGAAGCTCAGAGAAATTAGTGAAATTGCCCAAGGTCATGCAGCTGGTAATGGACAGAGCTGAAGCTAGAATCTACATATCTTATTTCAAGCCTGATGCCCTTTCCTTTACGTGCAATATCTAAGGAGCCTGGAAACCCCTTCTCCCACCATCTCCCACGTGGAAGAAGATTGGATGGAAGGAGAGTATAAGCAGTTCCACTGTCACTTTCTTCCAGACCACGCATTTGACCTCATCCCTTGGTGTATCCCCAATAGTCAGCTCTGAGCCCTGCTCCCTGTCAGCCTCCCTGGCTCCAACTCTCCACATTTATTCTGCTTGGAAAAGCATTACATGCCCCTACTATGATTTAGCAACTCAAAATCAGACCCCTGTCTGCCTGGGCTTCCTTATTTTCCCCCATCATTTCCAGCTCACTCTTTCTGACCCAACCAGGAAAACCTCCTCACAGCACTTCAGATGTCTCCTGCTTCTTTCCACACCTTCCCTTTGGGTATGCACCTGCCTCAGTGAGAACACATATCTGCCTCTTCTCTGTTGATCTGGGATCCTCCCTTCCTTCAAATCCCTCTTCAAACTCATCTTCTCTGGGAATAACTGGTTAAACGCAGCTAACTCTCTAGTTCCTTAGCATTTGGAAAAAACATAGACACTGAAGTCAAGAAGAACTGGGTTCTAGTCCTAACAAGGCCAGCAGTCAGCTGTCTGATAGGCTAGTCACTTTTTCTTCAACCTGTTTCTTTAGCTGCAAAACAGAGATTTAAACACCTACGCCTTGCCCAACCTCAGCAGAGGCGATGCCATATGGTCTGGTTGAGCGCTTGACCTCGGGAGTCAAACTGCAAGAGCTGAATCCTGGCGATATCTCCTTGACCAAATATTGAGTTTCTCTAAGCCTCAGTTTGCTCATCTGCAAGGTAGGCTGATAGTCATACTGACAAGAGTTGTGAGGACTGCAAAATGAGACGATATATGTAAAACACCTAGTGGAATATCTGCATGTCGTAATTGCTCAACAAATGTTAGTTATTATTATTATTTACTGCCTACCTCACCAGGTAAATTTGCAAACAATTAAAATAAAAGACCTTGAGCCAGCAGTGTGCTGAAGCTGGCTTGTACTGACTTGAGAGCCTCTGTGATTTAATGTTAGAAGCTTTGTGAACAGATTGATGGCAAGTGAGTAGCCTGAAATCAGCCACGATATGAATATTTCACTACAGAAATCAGCAATGATACAAATCAGGGGAGGTTTTCTTTTTTCCAGAGAAAAATATTTACCAGCACACCACACATTGCCTTGAACTGTGCCTGGAAGACAGTAGATATTGCATGTGTGCGCGCACCCACGTGTGCTTTCTGTCATTTGAATTATACTAGGACTCTTCTCTAGTCCCACCCTCTTATGGTCATTTCTGCCATAATCCATTCCTTTAGGTCCCCACCCACAGTAAAGCAAGCCAGCCTCCATTTCACCTCACTAATGGAGGCGCGCCATCTAGCGACGGAAATAGTAATACAGTCTCTGCAATGTCTTCACTACAATAGGGATCAATACAAACTACTGCCTAAGGGCCATATCTGGCCCTCTGTCTGATTTTGTAAATAAAGTTTTATTGGAACACAGCCATGCCCTTTCATTTACAAATTGTTTTCGACTGTTTTTTCACTACAATGGCAGAGTAGTTGTGACACAGACAGTATAGCCTGCAAAGTCTAAAATATTTACCATCTGGCCCTTTACAGAAAAACTCCTGACCCAGACCTACCGTACAATTGTGTAAGCTGCTTTCTTTACATTTGCCCACCTGTGTTCATAGACCTCAATCCTCGGATTTACTGGCTCCGTGGCATTTGATGCCGTGTTGTTGTGCACGCAGTCATTTCCAACATCCTTGCTATAAACAGTACTGTGAGGAATCAGTTGTCACATCGTTGTGAAAATGTTGAGGTGTCCCTCTGTCACCAGAAGAAAAGCCCTCACAGGGCGTCTCTGCTGTTCCCTCCCTGTGGGATTTGCGGCAAAGCACGTAACGCTCCCTGCACCTCAGCTCCTTCATCTGATGAGTGGGACTAACAGTATTATTTGCCTCCCTGGGTTGTTGTGGGGAGCAAATGAGCTCATTTATTAGCTAGCCCTTCACAAGCTACAAAAACAAATTCAGTAATGTTGGGTTTTATTACCTATATAGCCAAAGGAAGAGTGTACGATTTTCCTCATTAATCGCCTAGGACCCTAGAGAACACAAAATAAGAACCCAAGCTTTGATTTTGAATGTGCTTCTGAAGGCACCACCAACATCCCCAGTCTGGTCCCCAAATCCCACCTATTCCTTTAGAATGTGAGCTCTTCCCAGGCTTGGGTTGTGGCTAAGAGGCAACGCGTATGCCTGGGGGCAGGGAGGGGAGGTGGAAGATGAAGGTGCAAGAGCCAGATGTGGGACACCTCTGGAATAGGATGTCTGGCCCCACAGTGTATTAGGGACTGAGCCAGAGAAGAGAGGCCTCACTGCTAAAAGGAAGCAGAGCTGGGGGCTTTCTCCTCAGCCTCACAGAGAGGCCTCTGGGGAATGCCCCCAGGAGGAGATCTGAGAAGAAAAACCCATAACCATGAAGGCAGAAATGTGACCCTCGGGGAGATGGCCTGTTCTTCAGCCTCCAGCAAGCCCCTGGGCCAGCTGCTCCTCAGCACCATCTCCTGGGAAGGCGTCCCCCAAAGGGTGAGGTTTTCATTTTCCTTCCTGCCAATATCTTTAGCATCTCTTTTTTCATTTGTCCTGGCTCCCCTCATCCTAAGGGACAGAAACATGGCTTAGAGAAGGGATATCGGATGCCACTGTGGCAGACACCGTCGGTGCCACACCAACAATCCCTTGACACTGCCCATTCCCATGCACACAAAGCTGAAGACTTCCAATGAAAACCCCTGGCCTTCTGGGCAGGCCGGAAGGGAGAGTTCACGCCTCCCACCCCCAGGAGCAGCCTTCAGCCAGCGACTGATGGCAGTCAGTGGATAAACAGCCCAGCTCCTTTTTCCCCTAGTTAGAATAACTGAGGAATGTTGGACACTCTCTCCTAGAGGTTTCTGGAAGGATTGAGCCTAGTTGCCCACAGCAGTAATCTGCTCCATGTCTTACCTTTATTGGCTTGTTTCTTCCCCTGTCATTTCTCTCCCCTCGTATACTGGTGCTTCCTGGGATCACCGTCCCAATAAACTACTAGCGCTCACTTTCTTGTCTCAGGGTCTGCTTCTAGGACATCCAGTTATGATCACATACTTTGTGCTAGACTCTCTGCCAAGCAACTAATGATAAAAAGAAGGAAGACAAACCCCTTACAATGGGCCTATAAGACCCAACATGGTCTGGCTCCTACCTATCTTTATGATCTCACCTCCAATCACTCCTCGACTCACTCACTTTTCTTCAGCCACATGAGCATCTCTACAGTTCCTCCAACATGCCAAGCTCCTTTGGCCACAGGCCCTTTGAACATGCTATTTTCTCTGCTTGGAACACCCTTAACCCACCCTTTTGCCCAGCTGCCTTCAGGTCTTAGCTTAAATGTCATATATTCAGAGAAATCTTTTCTAGTCACTGTCATACAACCCTCCCTTCACCCCTATTATTCCACCTCAATATTTTATCCATTGCTGATTTAACGCATTCATCAAAAATTGTAATTATGAGCTTCAGCGTTTGTTTACTTCTTTAGTAACTATCTTCCTTTCTAGACTGGGCAGGGATGATATCCTCTTTTTCACTCTTACATCACTAGTGTCAGTCAGAGTACCTAGCATATAGTAGACACTTGACGTGTATTTGTTGGGTTAATGAATGGGCGAAGCTTGGAGCGGATACTTTTTGTCTTCTATTATTCTACTCGCCTACTCTGTTACATGCATACTCCTCCCCAAACACTCACATGCGCGATTGCAATCTTCCAAGACGTGTTACCATATTTTTTCCTCTTTGAGCCCCAAGAGAGCTTGAAATCAATTAATCAAAATCTATTTGTTGATAGGATAAATGGAAGGAGAATGATGAATAATTCAGAAGTCCCTAGCCCTGTGTCTTCCTTTAGTGCCATTCTATGACCATGGGATAAGAAATGTCTTTTGAGTCTCAGTTTTATCATCTGTACAATGAGCACAATAACCCTGCCTCAATTCCACAGAGCAGATGGCTTGTGTGAAAAGGGCTTACAAACTGCAAAGCACCACACAAAAACCTTACTGAATTCCCTTGCGAGGTTTTGTGAATTGCCACACCAATCCCTTGCTTTCACACAGTAAATAACAAAATCCTTAAACCCTGAGAGCTTGCTTACGGTTACTAACAGTTCTCCGTGAATTTCATGTTCCCAAGCACACTTGGGGCAGAAAGCCAGAACAGAAGCTTCCTGCACCAAAGGAGGCTTATCAAGCATGAGTCTTTCATTGCCTACAGCTGGATTCGCTAAGCCAGACTCACGCTGGGTTGTTTCAGGACACTGGACAGCTCTAGGACCAACAGCACAGCCTAGAAGGGGTCCCAGGGAAGCATCACCGTCCAGTATAAGATGTGATGCAGGCGGAGCCTTACCTGATCTGTCAGTGGAAGGTCAGTTGAGTGAGGGAAGGGGCAGCAAAGATGACAGTTAACCTTGGATTTGCATGTAATGAATCCAGGAAAGGGCCAAGGTTTGAGTGAAGTGGAAAGGGTGGGAGATCTAAATAGTCACATAAATCTTAAATTTGGTCAACTTCTCACTCATTTGAGAGATGAATTCTAGGACACAGGAGCACATGGATTGATTTAAGGGAGGATTTCAATGGCCTCCTGAAATTAGGATTCATAGTGTTCTCTTTAAGAATCAAAATCAGGAGGGGAAGCATGGCCTTGGGTGCCCAATAATCCTGGATTTGAATCTCACTTCCTCATCTTACTAGCTGTGTGATTGGGGCAATTAGTTCAACCTCTCTGAACTCGGAGTCCTCATCTACATAGTGAAGGTAATGATACTTGTATTATTGAATCACTGTCCTCATTTCAACACTCTTTCCTGCAACCATACACTGGCCATGGCCTCATCATAGGTAGAATATACTCCCTGCCCTTGATTTTATATTGGCCATGTGACTTTTTTGGCCAATGATATATGAATGAAACTGCCATCAGCATGGGATGAAGATATCCTGGCTAGCTGACTAATAACAGGAGGAGGATAGAGATATGTCGATCAGAACCACACCAGCCAACTCACAGACTTGCAATGAGAAACAAAGCTATCCCAACCAAGTTCAACTTGAACAAGTCAAGCACCAGCCAATCCACAGACTTGTAAGTGATAATAAGCTGTTGTTTTAAGACACTGAGTTGTGGTGTTGTTTGTTACACAGCAATAGTTAACGGATACAACAACCAGTAATACCTACCTCTCAAGTTGGTCACACAGGTTACATTAGACAATATGTGATTCGCTTCCAGTACAGTGTCTGACACATATGAGAAGCCCAGTAAATGGGGGCCCTTTCTTCCCCTGCCTTAAATGTGAAGTTTGTCTGGAGGCTGTTGCTGGCGGCTGCTGCTGGCTTCTACATTATCCTGACATTTCCAGCTTCTGCTTCTGAGACACCCTCAATGACTTTAAGGAGAAGAATGTTTTCCTTCCCTGTTTCATTTGCCTGGTGCTAATTAAATCAAATTTATAGAATTTGCTCTGGTTGGTAATTATCCCAGGAAATTTATTTGGGGCTGATTAAGAAGCCATTTTTACCCTCCTTCTCCCCCTCCCCGAATTTGCTGGCCGTGGGGCAGAATTATGACTGCAAAGTCTTGATTACGAGGGAAAGAAGCTTTTGCATTACTTATTTCTTTGTATTTGTATTTATCAAAACAGGTAAATGATTTCAGGCTACTCAGATCTCTTGTTAAAGAAGAGAGAAGTGTCAAGGATTTGGTCTCTCAGGCTCCTATAACTTCACTATAACCGAGTTCAAACTGAAGTTAATTATATTGCTAAGCCCTGAGTGGTCCCTTCAAGGCCACATGACTCATTAGTTTATTCCTTTGTTTATTCATTCTTTCCTTTTCTCTGCTGTATGAGATAGTGGTAACACGCATGAGCTCGGAGGTAGATTTCCTGGGTTCAAAAACTGTCTCTGCCAATTACCAGATATGTGATCTTGAGTAAGTTACTTAATCCCTATGAGACTCAGTTTTCCTTGTCTGTAAAATGAGAATAATAACAGTGGTCATCTCATAGAGTTATGAAGTCAAAATGAGATAAGTCATGCAAAGATAAAGTGTTCAACACAGCACCAGGCTTAGTAAAGGCTTACTCCATGCTTCCTGTGGGCTTCCAGTGGGCTCTGCTCTGCCCTGGGAATACAAGAATGAATAAGACATCATCCATGCCTCGGGGAAGGCGCAGTCCTGTGACAGGCACAGAAAAGTGAGTCACAATAAGGATAGCGTGCCGTGGGGGCAAAGAGAGCCCACTCAAACCAGTTTGGGAAGTGAGAAGTCAAGGAAGACTTCCTGAAAAGAGGTGACACTTAAACTGAGTTTTGCAGGATCATCTGGGTTTTAGTCTCTTTTGTTTGTCCTGACCCCTATCCAGGGGATGATCCCACACCTCCCCAGAGCCCTGTGTAGTTCCATATGTCCCAGATTGAATGAGAGATGCACAGAAGGCTCTAGAAAGAAAGATAATTATTTCATATTTATTAAGCCCCTAGAGTGAGTCACACATTTGTATGACTTTTTTAATTTGATCCTCACAAGCCTGCAAAGTAGCTTTATTGATTTCATTCTACATGTGAAGAAATTGAGCCTCAGAGAGATTGACTTGCCCAGAGTCACACGATTAATAAACAGCTGATCAAGGGTTCAAGCCCAGATTTCTCAACTCTAGGCCCAGTTCTGTCTCTGTTATGCCCCCTAGAACATTCTGAAAGGAAAAGAGAACCAGTTATTGGTTTACTAAAGAAGGAAAGGCCAGATCTGCCAATGCATGTCCTCCTACTTATATTTCTACAATGCAGTTAATATATAATCATTCAATTAATCAAAACCTAAAATCAGACTCAGAATTAAAACTGTAGCATGCCCAGAGGTTATAGGAGCTCCCTTTATCAAGGGTCCTGACTCCCTTACCCCTCAAAGAAAATCACCAAGAACCCCACACAGACAGTTTAGAGCTGTTTATCACTGGGTTGTAATTTTCTTTGTAACTCTGAGAGGATGAAATATAACCTCTCCATTTCCTCTGACTTTCGATTCAGAACGGAAAACACAACATACCAAAAAGACAGCAAGGATGTAAGTGTGTCTAATTTTTAAATGATCACAAATGAAGGTAGAGGTAAGGAGTGAAATAGGAAGGAAATTATGCAGAGCAAAAAAAGGAAGAGGCTGAGAGAAAATAGAGAAGAAACAAGCAGACAGGCTGGGCCCAGTTGAAAAAGCAGAGCCCCAGAGAGAAGGAGAGAGACAAATGCGAGAGAGAAAAGTGAGTCAGTTACAGAAGAGAGGAAAAGTGGTAAAAACGAAAAAAAAAAAGGCAGGAGGGAGACAGGAAACTCTAGGCTCAGAGAAAGAGGCTCAGCAAGGTATGAAATGAGTTGGAGCAGGAAGTTACTCTTGGCCATGGCTTTCCAAATGCTTCCACCCGTCTCCTTCTTTAACTGAGTGATGGCCAGGTAGCCATTATTCTCAGTCCTTCTACACCCCTCTGTTCTTCAAAGGACCTTTACACAGCAGCACATCCTACAAGGAAGAGGATTATTCTTGGGACAAATGTAAATACCCTCTGAGAACTGGATGAAATAAAATATAGAACCAGAGTTTCCTGTTTATTAATTTGGAGTGTTGTTAGGAAGTCATTTCATCACATATTCAAGATACTTTCTAAAAGACCAAGCCAATGGCCCATTTACCTGGAGGCTCTTTTAAGCTCTATGACATTGAAAACAACTTCAACAAAATCAGTTCTTAGGTCAAAAAGAGACTGAGGTGAAACAGAGCAGAAATCAATTGATTTTTCTGAAATCCAGCAGGCTTTCCTGGGGAACTGAGACAACAGCCAGTACCGGCTGACAGAGCTATGCTCTACTCTGAATTTCTCTTCAGGCCCTGTTTTTCTCTGGAGCTCGGGCTCCTGCAGCCCTCTGTGAAATGTAAGGAGAAGGAACTGCTGGAGACCAGGGAAGACAAATAAAGCTGGTCTGACACCTCAGATGGTGGTCTGGGGGCACTAGGGCTCAACTGGCCAGAACCAGTTCTGGATCCGCCAGACTTAAAGGGCCAGGATGTGAAGCCCCTTGTCCTTTCAAGTCCCTCTGACTCCTCCCCCAAGCCCTGAGGTAGTCAGTCCAGGCCAGCCTGTGTCCTTGAGAAGAGACGGTCAGGGGTGGCAAAGGCCTGGAATCTTCCTTACTGTCCCGAGACTCTGCCTGGCCTGAATGAGGAAGACCTCAGGTGTGTGTGTACTCAGGACCATCTCCATCTAGGGTGTGGTCAAAGCCGAGAGCACCTTAGGTCATGCCCTTTCATCTTGTCACCCAAAAAAACTTGAACAAGTAGTATGTTAATGTGATATCATAAAAATTAAAACTATGCCAAAATATATGAAATAAAAAGCAAAAGTCCCCCCACTATTTACCGCTCTCATCCGTTTCCCAGAAGTAATATTAATAGGAGTCTGGTTATCTAGCCTTCTAGGTAATTTCTTATGTATTTGCCTATATGCCCATATAGAGTTTAGCGATAACTTTATTTAGGCCAACAGGATTATGCTATATATATAGTTCTGTCATTTGCTCTTGGTATTCAACAATGTATCTTTCCATGTTTTCTCATATTTCCATTTCAGTAGATAGAGTTCCCCTTCTTTATCTTTATTTTTGACAGCAGTTTGATAGATAATTAGATCGTTTCCAATTTTTCACTATTACAAGCAGTGTTGCAATAAACACTCCTAGTAGATATCTCTCTGCACAGCGCTTCAGTATTTCTGCAGGATAAACAGATATCATGAAGGGAAATTGCTGAGGCAATTTTCCATGTAGGGAAACTGAGGCCCAGAGAGGGGAAGAGTTTCTCGAACGTATATAAAATGCTAGGAGCAGAACTGGTACGAGATGTTAAGGGCCCCGGGTGCCAGGCCAGGCTCCTCCATGACACAATCCTCACTGGGACTGTGAACTTGGACATGCCCAGTCCACTCCCAAAGGCTACAGGATTTCAGACCCTGCTCTGAGTAAACAGGAACAAAAGTTCAGAGGCGAAACAGAGTGTAGCAATTCTAGCAACAGGAGGAAAAGTGTAGGGTGGCCCGAAGGTACCCGGCAGAGGACAGTGGAAAGAGCAGTGAGCTTAGAATTTAAATCCTTCCACTCCCATCCTGGCTCCCCAACCCTCCACCTGGGTCATTTCACGTGACTGAGCCTCTGTTTCCTCCACCGTAAAATGCATTTAATTTCCACCCTCCAGGTTTGTTGTGAGGGCTGAGCAACGCGATCCACCAACAACATGATAATAGTGTACGTTGCTTGAGCTCTCAGCATGTACCTGCGACTCTGCTAGGTACTTTCCCAGAGTCACCCTATTTGACCCTCACAACAGCTCTGCGAGGTCGGTCCCATTTTGGTCCCATTTGACAGATGAGGAAACAGAAGCACAGAGAGAAACTTCTTGCCTAGGGTCACCCAGCTAGTAAGTGACAGGCCCAGGAGCTAAAGCCAGGCAGCCTGCCTCCAGAGTTCAAACTCCTGGTCATAAGAAAGGCACTTGGAGTTTGTGGGTACTCCAACATGGGCATGAAGTCCCCAGGACAGGGTAGGGCATGCCTCTGGAGGTGCAAGGCCCCAGAGTGGGGACCAGGCCAAACGAGCCCCAGCTGGAACATGCTGGACCTAGGCCACTGTCGAGTCCTGATGCTCAGCCTCTGAGGTTCTGCTGCCCAGCCCTGCCACCATAGGCCTCTCACCATTGCTGTTCCATGCCATAATTAACCAGCCCTGGAGAGGGCTGCCAGTACCTGGGGCTGGCAGGGCCCTAATGGAAGTGCGCTGACCATAATTGCCTCCATCCATCACCCTGGCCCACAGAGGGGACAGAGTCTGCCTGGAGATTTAAACAAGCTTGTTTCTCTGCAGAAACGAGAGCCAATGACACAGCCTGCCTTGCCAGGAGTTTGAACAACCAATGCAGACCAAAGGATGATGCAGGCTTTCCTATCCCAGAAGAAGGGGAGAGAGTGGAAGGGATGGAGGAGAGAGAGAAGCAGCAGAAAGAGAGAGAGACAAAGATGAGGAAAAACAGAAATACAGAAGATGGTGAGCCAGGTAGAAGAAAGAGGAAGACAGTGTGCCAGAAAAGTGTTTCTCAAAGTGAACTCTCCAAACACCTTTAAGGATAGAGAGATGGGGGGTGGAGATATGTATGTGTGTGGATATATTTTATGTATGTTTGTATACGTAAACATATACATATATACATATATTTATGTTTTCATTTTGAGGATACCTTAAAAAATAAATATGATCCTATTCAGGATTATTCAGCCTATTACTCTTGGGCAGAGTACTGCCATCCAATTTAATTGCCAACCACATCCACCAGCAGCCTATGAAATACGGGGAGCAACACTTCCTTTTCTAGGTTAGTGTGAAAAATAAGTAAGATGATGTTTATAAAATGTAGAGTCCACGCTCATCAAACAGTAGTCATTATTGCTACTTCTGTTCACAAGATACTCACCCAGAGCTTCGGAAAGTGTATTTAGAAGAAGTGACATGTGAGCTAGGTTTTGAAGGATAAAAAGTCCAGCAGGTCAACAAGGAAGGGAGCGGGCTTTCCAAGTGAAAGAGAGGAGGTCCTTGGAACAGGAGCAGCCAGCCGTGCAGAGGAACGGCTGGAGTATCGGGAGTGAGAGGCGGTTGGTGGGAGATGCGGCCGAGGAAACAGAACCAGGAGCTCTGACTTTGTGTCCTTGGCTGTGGGAGCCAGAGGTCCTCCCTGGCCCCACGTTCCCAGGCTTGGAAAGTTTTCCAAGCTCACCACATTAGCAAGCAGGGGGATTTCCACGGCAGACCAAAAGAAAGGCATTAAGTGATGATAGCATTTCTTTTTGAAGTTTCTGTCACCATAGACAGGAGCTAAGTTGTACAATTTTTATTTCACCCAAAATACATGAGCGCATCCTCCTCCCCACTCCAATGAAACAAACCTCTGCCCCACACATGTGCACACCTAAGGAAGTCTGACGAAATAGTCACTGACGCTGTGTTTACTGTGTTTAGAGACAAAGGGATTTTGGCTGAGTATCATGTAAAAGCAAGATGAGGAAGACACTGCTGTATTTCACTAAGGTCCCTTTTTCTCTTCTTCCTGAGGATACAACTAGATCGCATTTCCCAGCTTCCCTACAAGTAAATGTAGCCACGCAGTATAGACACTAGCCACACTTGCCCAATCCCCCTGGATTTCTGCATGTGCATCCTTCTATTTTGGGTGCTCTGATTCCAAGAGTTTGCCCCTGCAACTTTTTTCAAGGCTTGTCTTTGGCTAATGGAGCCCTGTACTGGCAGAGAGGCAGAAATGGCTGGGAGTCCACATGCCCTTGGGGAGCCCCTAGCTGGTGTAGGAAAGCCTGGACCCCTTCGTTGAGGTGAGACTACCCTAACGTATAAATTACCCTCCCAAGCTCCCCCAGGATCACGCCAACTTTTAGGACTTTGTCCGAAATTATACCCACGCTCGCCCTCTTCCCCCTCCCGGTCCTGCCTGCTTCTTTACTGGATTCTCCTGTGAGTACCTCCTAAATAAGTCTCCTACACATTAATCCTCACTCAGGGCCTGCTTCTGGGGGACCCAGCCTAAGACACCATGTGACCGAGTTCCAGCCAACAGAATGTGAGCAGAAGCGCCACCTCCTGGCCTTGCGTAAAAGCCCACCTGTGCTTCTCCGTGCTCTTTTCCCTTCAGGCTGACAGGAATACAAATGACCCAGGGGGTCACCTTGGAAGACACTTACCGATCATGGCAGACCCTCCAACAGCCTAGAACCTTGAATTACTGCATATGTGCCAACCAGGAACACTGCATTGGACTTTGAGGTGAGACAGAAACTTTTCCTGTGCTAAGCCACTGAAATATTTATATTTATTTGTGATGGCAGCTAGTGTCACTCACGCTAAAATAGAAAGTGACTTTATTCTAGCCCTCAGTGACGTCTAGACTGGATGAGAGGCAAGAGTTGAGGAAACCCTTTATACCTCCAGGTTGGCCCCTAGGGAGCCCGAGCAAGCTGGGCCTGTGAGCTGGGGACACCTGTTGCAAAAGGACAGGATTTAAGGCCTCTTCCTAAAGGACCAGAATTCCCAGAAGACAGCTCTGCATAAGCTCCCAAGTACCTGGGGTTCTGGTGAAAGATGACCTTTCACAAAGTAATTCATACAGTGCCCATAGAATAGGGACAAAAGTTATTATCAGTAAATAACTATTTACAAGTGTCCCTTTTCCCTCTGGATTCTAAGGAAAAATATTCTTGCTTTATGAGAAGATCCCTAAGATCACCTTCGTCGAAGAGAATCTGGATAATAGGCCAGCAACAGAAAATATTAATAGAAGTACGAGAGGATAAAATAATATACGTTAAAAAAAGAACCAAAACAACGTGGCTGGAAGGTCAGGAAGAGAAACACAAAAGTCATGTGAGCTGGGTCTTAGGGAGAGTTTAAGAGTTAGGAGTCGAACGTAAGAATAAGAGAGAAGGGTTAGCAGGAATAGCTGCCATGTGCGCAGAGGGTGATCACAAAGGCAGCGATCCGGAAAGAGGAAGTTTTGTGATGTTTTCTCTGCACTAAGGATGTCCTCCATCTTTGGCATTTCCTTAAGAGACTAATTACAGTCTTGAAATACTCACAATTAATTCTTGGTTCCTGGGAATGTGACACCATGCGAGACTGGTCCATTTGGAACCGTGGGATATATCAGGATTATACCTCTAACTGCTTTCAGGGAACTCTGGGATTCTGTGGCAGAGTCCAGAAGACTTTTCATCTCTCCATTCCCATGATTTAAGGTGCATTTAAAATATCCTAGGCCAAACTAATTTCTTGAATCTGAACTACGAAAATTAACCACCATCTTTCACCATTCTATTCCGTGCTCCCTTAACTATTTGCCAGTGTCTCTGCTCTTCGTTTTATTGCCTACTAGTCAAGTTAACTGATAACATGTTTGATTTTTCAACTTGATTGTAAAATCTTTGAGAATAGGTGTTATCTTTTTATCCTCAAAGCATCTGACTTGCACTCAATAAATGTAGATTTCTGTCTTGTTCATCACTCTCTCTCCAGCACCTTCAAGATTATCTGATTGATGGTAGAAGACTGTTAAATGTTTGTTAAATGAATAAATGAAATAATCAATCAATCACAACCATCAAATTTGAGTTGATAAAAATCACAGCCTCCAGGTAAAGCAGGTCATAACAGTGCCTCATTGCTACTCAAGTCTTCCCACTAACATTCACCTTTGCAATCAAATTTGTCCTGTGCTTACAGGTGGGACCTATCTCAGACCCAGCCAACCTTAGCTGAGAAAGACGAAGACTGAGAAACGAAGCCAAAGCTGAAACACACCTCATCTATTTCCCGGATTGTTAGAAAAACCCCACTTACAAATATCAAAAAAGGGTACAAATGCCCTTTTTGCCAAATGAAAATCTAGCACCTGCATTTATTTTATTTTATTTTTGCTGAAGAAGATTGGTCCTGAGCTAACATCTGTGCCAATATTCCTCTATTTTGTGTGTGGGATGGCTTCCACAGCATGGCTGACAAGTGGTGTAGGTCCACACTCAGGATCCAAACTCGAAAACCCAGGCCACCAAAGTGGAGAGCGCTGAACTCAACCACTACACCACAGGGCCAGTCCCCAGTATCTGCATTTTTGGCTCACAAATTATACTCCCCTTGCTTCATGTAAAGGACAAAACACAGGCCCTAGAATCATGCATTCGCAGTCCTCTGGCTACAAGACAGGTGGCTTTGGTCAAGTTGTGTAACGTCTTTAAACCTCAGTTCCCTTATCAGCAAAATGGGCATGACAGCACCTACTTTACGGAAAGATTGTCAAGATTAGTAGAGATGATCTGCGTAAACTCCCGACCCAATGCAGGGAAGTGGCACACAGCAATAGCTCCAAGAATGCTTGTCTCCTTTCTGGCTGGCGGCACATGCACAACTAGAGATAGAAAACAAGAAAACTCTTTCTGATAGTTTCTGGATAATACAAAGAGGAAAGGGCTACAGGTCTTCTGTGTCCTTTAAGTTCATCTAAAGAAAAACAGGGCCATGCACAAACTCACTGTCCAAAATCATGTCCTGTCAGTAGCTCACTCCTTTAAGAGTCAGCGTCCAGACACAGCACTGACAAGGAGAGAGGGTTGGAAATTGATTCCTTTATGCTGTAAACCGGATTATCTCTTCAGACAAGGATGAAATGGTAGTTTTGTCCATTTATCTTAATTGGGCCATTTACAATGGTGACTCAATTTGTAACAGAACAGAAACACACTTTATTTCTGTTACTTTTATCTTTTTAAGGAACAGGTGGAAGAAATTTACATAGCTAACAAAGGCCAAAGGTGAAATCTCTTTTACGAGAACAGACAAAGGACCAGAGTTCATTTTTGGAAATTTCCTTCCAACTGAGGTGTTGCTGATAATGCTGGACAACTTCTGGTTTTGGAATGACTACCTCCCTGGGTGTTCACCATTCACTCAGTCCAAACCCTACAGCTACGATCTCCTGGGGAATCTCCACACACTCTCAGCTGATCTCATGCCTGAGTGAAGAATATAATTGTTACTCTAAGAAATATTTGGTGCCTTAAAATTACGCGATGTGTCAAAATACAGCATTCTGTCAATGATATTTAAATTTTCATGGGTTTTTTACTCTCTTTCATAATATTTAAATGGTTTGACTATAAGACTAAACTGTCTTAAAAGCAACTTTACTCTCAGCACTTATAGCCTTTCATATAGACCCACATTCAAAGGTCTGAATTCTCTTTTAGAAAATCCTCGTTTACATTTGAAAAGAGGAGAGGACTTGCATCAATAATATAGATAATTTTAATTCAAAATTGCTCTCGAATTAAATTATTTGTATATTTCTGAAGGAAAATAATCCAGGGACCAAAATAACCTGGATGATTACCTTTACTTATTAACTCATTCTCCTAACTCTGGCCTAAACAACTGGCCTTTGAGAGCTTTTGAAGGTGGCATTTCAGAAAAATCAAAACACTCAGAATATCTAACAATATTTTTTCCACTGGATTCACAGACCCGTGTGCTGGGAAATGTCAATAACTTATTTAGACAACCAAAAGAATCTTAGAACGAGAAGAGACCTCATGCTCCACATTTCTACAGAATCTTACAACTTAGAAAAAAATACTTGCAAGAACGTTTTATCTTTTGATCCTAACAATCACCATGTGAAACACAGACCATAATCTCCACATTTACAGATGAGAAAACAGAGATTCAGAGAGGCAAATGTTTTGTTCAAGGTCACATAGCAAGTAAGTGACAGACTGGGGCTGGACCCAGGTCTTCTAACTCCACGTCCAGAGCTCTTCTCACGACACCATAGCTAAATCTAGAGTCCCTCAGGATTGGGTTGGAACCAGTTGTCCCAAGGAGATGGCCTCAGATGTTGGGTCAGCATGCTATCCTTGGTCTTGTCCTGTCTCAACATGGGCTAAACATTAGAATCAATTCATGCCGATACCTGGGCCTCAATCCAGACAAACTAAATCAGAATTTCTAAGGATCGGGTCTAAAAATAGGTGTTTGAGAAGTTTTCCGAGTGTTTTCATGTTCAGCCAGAGTTGAGCATCATTGTCCTAGATTGGCTTTTGGACAAATAGATGCTGGGTCTGTTTTTAAGTCAAAGCAATCACAGGCGGTTTAGTTAGACATGCCTGGTTTCAAAATTATATCTTTTCCAGGCCTATTACCTTGCAATCAAGTCCAAAGTCTAAAGATGGAAGATTTAGCTTAAGACTGGAATCCAGAAAGATGGAAAGCAAATAGGTGACTTGGAGTCTTGGAAAATGGTGGATTAAGGTAATCTGACAAATTTCAAGCTAACAACTATTAGGGGTTCTGGATAATAAAATACTCTTAATTGAATTTTTATGGCAAGCTGTATATTTTGTTTTGGTTAAACGAACAAACATACTACCTGTATTTGTGAAGATATGTTTGTATATGTTTTCTCATAAGAAGGACCGTGAAAAGGGATATTTGCCAGGCTGGCATCAGTGGTTATCTTGGCAGAGGGAGAGGCATGGAGAATGGCAGAGCTATAATTAGTCTTTCCTTTACATAGCCAGCATGTGTTCTGTAATTTAAAAAACATAAAATTAAGAAAATTAAATTGATATATGAATCTACAAGCAATCAAAAATAACAATTAAAAACAACAATTTATAGTTTACATTTATGGTGACAAATATTGGGAGGCAGTCACTGATATGTTCTATATACATGAGAAGGAGTTATCATTCTATACACGTTTGTATTTCCTGTTTCTTCTGACATAGACTCTAAAGTCATGTTGATGTCCCTAGAGACGTCCTGTTGAGTCCATTAAACACCCTTCACCCCACAAACCCAAAAAAAGAGGTAAGATATAACTATTTTCAATACACAGCAGAGCTTAAAGGGAAGAAAAGAAACTCTTCAGATGTCAGAACTGAAGAGGGAACTACATGTTGGGTGGTAAGTAAGAGAGATGGCACTGAGCTGCCCAGAAAGGGGCAGGACAGGGAGGGGCTACTGCACAGGTCCTAGCACTGGAGGCTCAACCCTAACGCCCATGAGTGGGATGGTCCACTGAAGGACCTAGTGGAAAGTGCAGCAATTGGGAAAAAAGAAATTATAACAAAAATTGAAAAGGGAAAGGCAAAAAGCAAGAGTGAGAAAAGAAATTGGTAAACACAAGGGTAAAGCTAAACAATGAATGCATTAAATAATCACAGTAATGATGATGAGGAGTAGGAGGAATTTGAAGGTATTAAAAGGTGGAACTAATATTTTAGACAATAATTACTTGTGAGATGGGAGGGATGATCGAGTAAAAGCATTTCTGATGCTTCGGAGCATACGGGCAGAAAGGAAAACTTCGATTACCTTTAGTCTGAATGTCAAATCAAGAATAAATATTAAAAGTTTAAGGGTAACCACTAAAAGGAGAAAAATTAAGGATAACTACAAAAAGGGAAAAGAGTAATAAATACAATTGTGTTCTAGCAGACCAAAGAAAAGGAAGAAATAAGAAAACAAGCAGCACGGTCAACTGAAGACACAAAAAGATACAAATAAATGCAAATATATTAAGAAGAACAGTAAGTGTTCATAGACAAAACAAGATGGTTCAAATTCAGAGACTCTCAAACTGGATTTTAAAACTAACCCATTTATAAGATATTCATAAATGATATGCCTAAAACACAAGGACACAGCAAGGTTGAAAGTAAAGGGATAGAAAAAGATACTCCCAGCAATTGTGAAGGAAAAGAAAGCTGGTGTGGCTGTGTGAATATCTGATGAATTTTTTTTTAAGATTTGGTTTTTTTCCTTTTTCTCCCCAAAGCCCCCCAGTACAGAGTTGTATATTCTTCGTTGTGGGTCCTTCTAGTTGTGGCATGTGGGACGCCGCCTCAGTGTGGTTTGATGAGCAGTGCCATGTCCGCACCCAGGATTCGACCCAATGAAACACTGGGCCACCTGCGGCGGAGCACGTGAACTTAACCACTCGGCCATGGGGCCAGCCCCATGATGAATTGTTTTTAAGGTAAAAATCACTAAGAATAAAAAGAGTCATTACAAAAATGGTAAAAAGAAAAATTCTACAAAAAAATAACAATTCTAAAATAAGATGCAAAAGGACACCATAAACAAAGTTAAAAGCCTGGGTGAATATATTTGCAACACATATAGCTGATGACTAGAATTCAGAATCAATAAGAAAAAGGCAAGCGCGTAACATAGCCAGACAAAGAATATGAATAATCAAGTCACAGAAGCAGAAACCCAAACCATCAATAAATATTTTAAAAAGTTAACCTTGCTAATAAACAGAGACATGCAAATTTGAAAAGGAAAATGGAATAATTTGATACGCATTATATTTGTAAATTTTGAAAGTTTGACAATGTCAGTAATTGTTAAGGATGTAGCAAATGTGACGTCTTTACATTTGCTGATAGAAGTGTAAACGGGTACCACCCCTTTGAAGAACAGTCTGGCGACACTCAGTACACTTGAAGGTACATATGCCACACAATAGAATAATTCCTTTCTATTCTAGGTGTCTAGCCTCGAACTACGCTCACAGCTGTGCCCAAGGAGACACATTCAGTGTTTATTGCTGCAATTTATGTAACAGAGAAAAGTGGAAACAACCTAAATATTTCTCAGTAGAAGAATAGATAAACTGTGGTTTCTTCACGCAACATTTAAAGTAAAAGAGCTGGCTTATATGAATCAAAATGGATATGAAGAACATAATGTTGAGGGGGAAAAAGCAAGTTGCAATTGACATATACAGTAGGATACCAAATATGTAAATTTTGGAAACACAAATAACAGTAGTTTATATTGTTAAAGGATTCACACATATGAATAGAATTACAAACACAGAGGAGGAAATGATACAGAGTAACTTCAGAGTTCTGGTTACCTCTGGGAAGGGAGGGCTGGGGAAGGGATGAGGAAGGTAGCTATTTCAACAATGTTCTGTTTCTCTTTAAAAAATTCTGAAGCAGATATGGCAAAATATATAAGACTCTTATACTCGAATGTATGTTATGTATTGTTTTCATTTGTGTGTGTGTGTGTGTGTGTGTGTGTTTGAAATATTTCTTAAAAGTTAAAACGATTCATTTGAACCTCAGAGAGGCTTCAGGAAAGGAGGGAGACGGAAGGTGAAGAAATTGACAAGTCCTTAACGATGGTCAGGAAGGGGCTCTCTGTAGCCAGACTCTAATACAGAGGTCACAGGGCAAGCAAGAGGAGGGGTTAAGCAGATAGTGCAAACTACGGTTTCTATTAACGGAGAACTGGCAGATGTGAAAGGAGGGGAGCGTCTTAAGCAGCTCCAGAAGAAAAACCGAAGCTAGGCAGCCTGATTATCTGTACGCCACTTAGGTTGCTATGATTTGGGCTGAACTCCATAGTTTTTATAGAGGTCTTTATTCCCATCGAAAATGCTGGCCAGCGTCTGAAAGCAGTCAAGTTCAGCACTTTGGAATCATCAAGCTGCAAGACCGTGTCACTTCCTGGAACATTATTACTCCTTGCAGTAGAATAATAGCAGTAGTGTAACAGCAGGCTCAGAGGTTAAGTGACTTGCTGGAGGTCACACAGGAGGGACTCCCCCCATCCTGGCTCTGATTCCAAAGCCTTCCTTTCCTCTACACTACACGCTTCTTCTCAGGGTTCAAATAAGCCTCTTGCAAGTTTCCTACTTCCTTGCAACAGACCCAAGTAGTTTGAAAATGGCTATGGATATCTTTTTGTTTTTTCTTTTTCTCCCTGTGGCCGGAGTATATTAACACCCAAGGTATTGAGTCACCAAGCTCAAGTCTGGGCGTGCTTAGCAGACCCCATAGGGAAGTCCACTAATGGAGGAAGATAATGGAGGCTTCAAGGCTTGGCAGTAATGGGTTTCAGTTGACCTCAGGGAGTGACATACTCTGGCAGGGACAGATGTCCTCTTGGTCCCCAGGTGAGGACATCTTGCTTCCCAACTGGCAAGAAGAAGTCCCAAGCACTGAACCCTCTCCAGGGTAAGAGCGCTTTTAGGAGCTGATGCCAGGTGTTAAGGGCCTGGAGAGCAGCTCTCCGCGTGGTGAGGAAGGCAAGTTGGAGGCCCTACCACCTGCTCAGAACACCAGCGCTGCTTTGGTTCAGAGGTAGAAGTTGTTCTGCTTGGACAATTAGAGTTACAGGTCAGCCAGCCTCTCCTTGGTTATTGGTCTTGTCTGATGAGATGGGTTCCAGTTCCCGCTTGAGCTTCAGTGAATCTAAGTGCACCATTAGGAAGAAAATTGAGGCTTAAATTAGAAAACTA
Source organism: Equus asinus (assembly GCF_041296235.1). Lineage (NCBI taxonomy): Eukaryota > Metazoa > Chordata > Mammalia > Perissodactyla > Equidae > Equus > Equus asinus. The sequence goes on along the minus strand of NC_091804.1, from coordinate 32,805,159 downwards.
AAGGTAAAAGAAACAACCATTCAATAGCAGCAACAAAAAAATTCTCCTGCATCTTTTATCTTGTCAACCAGCTCTAGAACTCAACTGAGACATAAATAATCCTCCTTTTGGTGTGGTTTTTTTCATTTTGTCTTGGTATTTCCTGTCCAGGCGTTGCAAAGAGTGAAAAGCGTTGGATAGAAATAAAGAGCTTGGTGTTTAGTGGTGTCTCTGAGCTGGGCAAGGAGCTGCGTGAGCCTGGACTTCAGTTTCCCCAATTTAAGACTTGGTGATTTCTTTCTTTCATTCTTTCTCTCTTTCTTTAACTTGATGATTTCCAAGGTCCCTTTAAAGTTCCAACTTTTACAATTTGAGCACCTACTGTGTGTTGTAGGTGTTGCAGGGGAACACAGAGATGCTTGAGATATGACCTAACAGCCTGTGACACATAATGAAGCGGGAGCTAAATTGAGTGGCGGAAAGCATAAAAGTGGAAAAGAAAGGCAGATCTCTAAGGGCTGGAGGAGAAGGTCGGGCAGGATTTAGTGAGTAATGGGTGTTCCAGGTAAGGGAAATGGCATTAGCAATTATCTTAGCAACAGACCCTGCTTGGGCTCTCTCAATTACAAGTCCCAGATACTCAACTCAAACCAGCTCAAGGGAAAAAAGGGAGGGAGGGCTTTGCTAGAGGGATAGCTGCAGAGACACAAACTTGAAGCCGCAGGACAGAGGAGGAAATTGGGGATTGGCCACCAGGACTTCTGTCTCTGCTTTCTTTGTTGTGCTCCATTCAGAAAGCTTTTCTCCTTGTGACAGAAAAGACTGCTGGAAGGTCCTGTATCACAGGGTTAAAACCTGTGATCCAAGGAAAACAGAACAATCTGCTCTCCAACTTGGAAAAATCTGGAGAGAAACTCTGATGGTGGGACTATCTTGAGTCTGGGCTACACATCCACCGCTGTGGGCATGGGGGTGTGGGGGTCACTGTGATTCCCATCAGAACCATATGGACTAAGACAGAAGAGATGCCAGCCCTGATATCAGTTCCCCTACATTAAACCCAGCATATGTGGGGTCAAAACCAAAGCACTCCTTCCCTGCTGACTCCCTGGCTCCCTGGCTCTAGAATCCACTATCTGCCATGGACACAAACAGCCAAGTTCACCCACCTGGATTCCTTATCATCTCCTCCTCCTCCTGATAACAGCCTCCCAAGGCCAAATGCAGGCTGGTGGGAAAGCTCTGACCAGCAAGGCCACTGACTCCCCCTGCCATCTACAAGCAGCCACATTCCACACAAACCTTTAAAACCCCTCACCTCCCCTCTTTCAAGGAGATGAGATGAAATGAAACAAATTTGAGGGCTCACTCTCGTCTCCTGGCTGATATCAGCCGAAATGAAAACACTTTCCTTGCCATAAGCCTGGTGTTCCAGTTTTTATTTGGCCCCTCTTGTGTGGTGGAAGAAGAACCTATGTTTGTAGGCAGTAACAACCTGGCGAGCCTGGTGACTAGGATTTCCTGGAAAGCAGTCCAGCAGCTGCCTAGGTGATTTGCCTAAGGACTATCCCCAGTACTTTCTGTCTGGCTCGGCACCGCTGACCCTAGGCACATTTTCTTATGGCAAAGAAACAGTTTCTAGGTTGGTTGGTTGGTTGGTTGGTTTGTTCTTCACTCTGGGGAGTCACCAGACTCTGAAATAGGGTAAGTCACCTCAGGGACACCCATGAACTTCCTTCCTCTCCTCTGGGGTCCCTTCCATTCATGAAGGGGCCATCTGGGGTCATTTCCATTCACAGAGGGGCCATCTGGGCACGCATTCAGAGTGGGAACAGTTGTAAGACTTTTTACCCTCAGTCTGGGAACCAGTTCACTGGTGTCTGGTTTTTCTGTGTCTGGATCTGTGTGTCTGTCTGTCTCTGTGTATCAGAATGGGAAACATCCTGTCTGTCCCCAAGCAGAGCCCATTGGGGTTAATTCTGAGTAAATGGTCTAATTATAGCTATAAGCCAATGTCTAAAAGGGATGATTTTCTTTTGTAACACTACATGGCTACAATATTCTTTAAACTCCAGGGAAAAAATGGCCAAACAATGAATCCTTAGGTTGAAAAATTTTTAGAGAGCTCTTGTGATAAACAGCTGTTTTATTGGTACCTACGAAAAGACCAAATTAAAAGGATAATACAATGACTAGTCTTAAAAACTTAAACTTGGGGTCTCAGCTTCTTCTTGTGGTCTTACAGATGCTAATGAAAACATTAAGTTAACAAAGAGAAATCAAAAAGGGAAGAGTCACAGGACTCATCACAGCAGGATGAAAATCTTTAACTACTTATTAAAAAGGAAAATGAGATGAATAAAACAAATAAAAAAATTAAAAAACAAAGGTTTTAATAACACGCTGCCTAAGGTTAGATGGGCTAATGGGACCCCCTTACTGGCCCCCGGAAATTAAAGGACATCAGACAAACCTGTTCTATTCACCCCAGTTTTAAAAACTTTTAAAAGGTCAGGAGGCAAAAATCACAGTGAGAAACCTGACCAAGAGTTGTTTGCGGCAAAAGTTAGGCTGCTCATGTTGATAAGACTATAAAGACTAAAGTGTTTAAGCTAATACTATATGAAGAGGTTATGTCAACTTTGCCTGAATGTTTTTTTGAGAAGAGATGTTATGTCTACCTGGGAATGCTTCCCCTACACAATATTGTAATACTGAAACTTGTTAACAGAATTCTAATGTAAGTTATAATTAAAAGTATTATGAGTTGAGATGAAGTTTTGTAAAATTGGTATATTTAAATGGGGCAATTTCAGTTTACTCAAACTGATGTATGCAATTGGAAAAAGCCAACTACAACAATGGGAAGCCTGTTTTAATCTTTTGAGGCTTCTAAATAAAATCAGAAATATTTACTGCCTCTTTAAGAAAAAAAATTAAATATGCCAGTGGCCGAAGCCAAGTCTGCTGTTTCTTTCTCTTCTCTCACTGAGATTCACCACTTCAACTCCCCCAAAATTCCTGATCTAAAATTAAACAAATCAAAATAAGTACATCTTTGAGACAATTTGGAATTGTAATGGCCATTCTGGGGAACCTCTGTTTCAGATGAGTCCACCTTGGGGGTCACTCTTAAAAGGGAGAATTCAAAGTCTCTCATAAAGGAATATAGTCTTTGATTAATATACAGAACCTTCTAAAAGGCAAAGTTATTTAACATGATATAAAATTATCTTTGGTAAATAAAAGCTTGTTTGAGTTTACTGGTTTGATTTAAAATGGACATGTCCTGAAAGTTATCAGTATTGGATATGATAGAAACATACAGCCTGGGTTTACTGGTCAAATGAGCTCAAATTATCTCTGTTACAAAATTTGTCAATAAAAGTATAACTTAGAATAATAGCAGATTTTGTTTAATGTCTCATGAGGTTTTTGTAGATGATCTAAATATAATAGTTGAGAATGGGTAAACTAAATAAATGTAAAAGGATAAAGGTTTTCGGAGAAACTTTTTAACAGTAATTATGTGTTATGATGTGTGCACTCAAAACAACTTAAGATGATGGTTAACTGCTTTAATGTCACATGAAATTTTTAACACTAATCCAAACATAATTGGTAAACTGGGTAAGACTTTTTAAGTACAATAATTATGTTTTAGGGTCTGTGTCCTTAAAAAAACAGCTCCCAAAATATTTTTGGTAACTTAAAACTTTAGAGTTTTTACTAAGTTAAATGACAAAATTTGTTGAATATCTGGGTCATTTTTGGATAGGATGGAACACTGAAACATTCTTGCTGACCATGTCTAAGTTTACCTACTTTTGGCTTCTTATTACAGGGAAACTAAAGTGTTTGGGTCTATTAATAATCACACCTGTGTTTTATTACTATAAAGTAACATGGTTCTAAAAATTATAAAAAGTATTTGTAAGTTTGTCAAGCCACAGAATGCTAATGTAAAGCAAAGTTTATAATTGGTTACTTGGTTTTTACTTAGAAATAAAGGTTTCTAAAGGTTGCAGATTCTAATATATGTAACTAAAGCTACTAAAAATTAATAAGGAAAAAATCTTTGTATACAAGGAAAATAAAACATATGTTTTCAGTAAGAAGGTATAAAAAATAAAAGTATTTTTACTTGTGGGGTTAAAGAAAAATACATTTTTCCTAAAGTACTAGAAGGGAAAAAAGAAAACCTGGGACAAATTCTAAATGTAAAAAGTAGATGACAAAGGTTTATAAAGGTAAAACTCTGAAGAGTTTTATATATGGTCAAGTTGGCTGAGATTTTTAAAAAATTTATTAAGTAAATAAGTTTGTTTTTGTTTTTTAAAGATTGGCACTTGAGCTAACAACTGTTACCAATCTTCTTTTTTTTTTCTGCTTTTTCTCCCCAAATCCCCCCAGTACATAGTTGTATATTTTAGTTGTGGGTCCTTCTAGCTGTGACATGTGGGACACTGCCTCAGCGTGGGCCAACGAGTGGTGCCATGTCCTCACCCAGGATCTGAACCAGAGAAACCCCTGGTCGCTGAAGCAGAGCACGTGAACTTAACCACTTGGCCATGGGGCCGGTCCCAAGTAAATAAGTTTTAATGTCAAAGGTAAACTGGTATAAAATTAAAATTTGGTCTCCTCTTTCTTCAAAAGATAATTTTCCTAAACTTTTTATCTGCTCTTGATATAAAGATTATAAAAAGGTTTTTTTGACTATTTTAACTGTTTCCCCCTGACTGTTTCTGTTGTCACTTTGAATAGATACCTGAACATGGTTTCACAGTGAGCATTGTTTCCTATCTGAACACGTTTTAAACCTTTTAATATTTTTGACAAGCTCCTCCCTCACAAAAATATTCAAGTCCTGAATAAAAGCTTTCTTTTGACCTGGAAGAGGAAGAGAGGTTTCTCTGGGGGTTTTCAGAGGGCCCCTGAGACTTCTCAGAGAAATTTTCTCTCTTCCTCTAAGAAAAAATACTAAACTAATTAGGCTTATTTGGTATGTTAAATTACATGGGAAGCATTGTCAGGTAAGTAATGATAAACTTTCTTAGATGGTATTATGTGGATAAATGTTATTGATATAATTGTTTTAAAAATTATGTAACATTACTAAAATTCTGATCTGTTCTGATTGTCAGCCACAATTCTGGTTGTTGTCTCAGAATATTATGTGTCAGAAAAATAGCCAAGTTTCTTTGTCAATTGCCATTTTTAAATATTTTATTATTTACAGACAGCAGTTGTTTTACTCTGATATTTTTACAAGTATGTTTTATCTGCAAAAGAATTCATGAAAAGAACTCTGGCACTTACTCTAGAATACAGGTTTCTGATAAACTTTCAGATCGTAAAACTAAACTTGGAGGCTGGCCTGGTGGCACAGCAGTTAAGTGCACACATTCTGCTTCGGCGGCCCAGGGTTTGCTGGTTCAGATCCCGGGTGCAGACATGGGACTTCTTGGCAAGCCATGCTGTGGTAGGCATCCCATGTATAAAGTAGAGGAAGGTGGGCATGGATGTTAGCTCAGGGCCAGTCTTCCTCAGCAAAAAGAGGATGATCGGCAGCAGATGTTAGCTCAGAGCTAATCTTCCTCAAAAAAGAAAAACTAAACTTGGTAAGAAATTGCAGAACTCTAACAGAGAAACCGATGACTTCAAGAAACTGTTAACAAGATTAAGGTGAAGAATCTATTACATAGGACTAAATAAATGGATAAGGATGATTACAATTTTTATGCTTTTTTATTTAAAATATCATTGATCTTTTTAATATTTTGTGTTTTGTTTTCTCAGATTTAAGGAAATCTTTTCCTCTTTTCACTTATGCTAATTATGACATAGCAATTTGATAAAATTATACATTTGTAAACAAAATTAAAACATTTATCTTTTTACATTTATCTTTTTCTCTCTATCTGATCCCTCTGGAATTTAAAAACTCCTGATAATTATGTATTCTTATTTTCATGGCTTTATAATTATTTGCATAAGTTCAATTAGAATCTGTTCTTATAACAGGACACAATTGGAAACACTGGTTATAATACCAAGGCTTTGACTGCTATGTCATATTTGAAAAAAACATACAGACTCAGATATGACCCGTCAGCTTTTGAGGAACTAAGGTTGACTTTCTGGAATAAAGACACTTGGAAATATTGCCCTGGTACCTTGCTTATGGGTTCCCAAAAATCTGGTAAGGTTGAGTAAAGAATGTCACTGTCTCTGGCAGGTGCAAGGAACCCCAGGATATGTTGGGAAACCCCTCGAAGAGAGGAAGTCACCTAAATCTGTAGGTATTACAAGCAAAATCTGATGGCAAGTTCTTTGTCTGGCTTTCTTGGCCTCGAGAGGCCTTTAAAGTTCAATCTGAGATTCCTTGTAAAAAGTTCCAGCAAAGCAGATTTAAAAGAACCTATATGATCAATTGTGATTCTTACTGTACTTATGTAAATAATTAGGCCAAATGTATTAAAACTAAAGTTATTTTACAACCACTTAGTCTTAATTTGGCCCTGTTTGGTAAAATTAAGGGTGATTTTAGAGAGAAAAAATGTGTTTAAATAGAGACTATAATACACATTCACGGATATTAGATTAGATTCTGGTTCCATTAATTATCTTTGAGGGTTTTTTTTATATCTCTAAGCTGGACTGGATCCTGAATTCTTCTAGGCTCCTGAAATATCTGAAATATCAAATCTCCAAACTAACATTTCCCATTTTTTCCATCATTTTCATTTGGAATGATTGAAAACTGAGCCTGCCATTTTTCCTAAAACCTAAAGCTGGAGGACTTGATGCAAACTTGAGAGATTCACGCCTGCTGCCACGTAAGCCACTCAGAAAGCCACCTGAGTACCTGATGACACCATCAGAGACATTCAAACTGCAAAAGATCTTTAACCCTGACTTCTAGGAATCTTAATTGACTGCCCCCTGGGCTCAGGAACTAATTGATAATTTGCTCCAACCATTACCCTTGTTTTTTTCTTTTTGTTTCTCTAGAAACACTTCTTATTAAATGCCTGGTTACTTACTTACATGATACAGACCTAACTTTGGGAGCCCACCTGCATCGCTGCCTTATTAAAAGACTGGTTCAACAAGATGGAACAACCTATGCCCCAATTCAGCAGGAAGTAGCTAGATTGGTTGTCACCCCAAATCCCTCAAGGTTGAGAAATCAACGTAAAATAAGGGGGAATTGATGCTGGCCCTGATATCAGTTCCCCTACATTAAACCCAGCATATGTAGGGTTAAAGCCAAAGCATACTTTCCCTGCTTACTCCCTAGCTCCCTGGCTCCAGAATCCACTTAATGCTATGGACACAAACAGCCAAGGTCACCCACCTGGATTCCTTATCATCTCCTCCTCCTCCCTGCAAACAGTGTCCCAAGGCTGAACGCAGGCTGGTAGGAAAGCTCCAACCAGCAAGGCCACTGACTCCCCCCCACCATCCACAAGCAGCCACATTCCTCACAAACCTTTAAAACACCACGATTCCCCTCTTTTGGGGAGGCAAGATGAAACTAGACAAATTTGAGGGCTCACTCTCATCTCCAGGCTGATGTCATCTAAAATAAAGACCCTTTCTTTGCCGTAAGTCTGGCATTCCAGTCTTTATTTGGCCCCTCTTGTGTGGCGGGTAAAGAGCCTATGTTTGCAGGCACTAACAGGAGCAGAAGAGTCCACATCAGGAAAAGAGAGGAAAAGATTCTGGGCAACAACAGTACAACAGTATCTAAAATAGTGCTTCATATCTGTGAACCCATTTTACTGATGAGAAAGCAGAGGCTAAGGCTAAATAACCTGCCCAAGGTTACATGGTTTTTGGCAAAACCCAACCCTAACCCTGATCCACCTGTTCAAATCTACTGTCCAGAGCTGTTGTTATTTTCTTTTCTGATTTAAAAAGTAATGCATGCACATATTTTTAGAATGTGGATAGCATTTTAAAGAATAAAAATGAAATAAAATTCACCATTGCTAAGAAACAATCACTGTCGAAATTTTGGTATGTTTTGTTCTAGGTTCTTTTTCTATGCAACTATGGCAGAGATTTGGCATGTGCCATTTTATCATTTATGATTTTGACCAGTCTGTAAAGTACCCCCAAGGACCATGGAAGATCTACCCAGATCCTCTTTACAGACCAGACCACCCAATCCCCCAGCAGCTGTGTGTGTTGGCTGCTAAGGGCTCACAGCTGCCCCCACCTGAGATGCTTGGAGGTTTTGCCCACTTCGGGGCCCCAACAGCCAAAGATTGACTACAGTTGAGTTATAAAAGCTCAGCTCCCCTCCCTTGCAGCAGAAAACTCTAGGGTCCTGTTTATGCTTGATCTTCCTGTAGAATCAGGTGGAAGGTGGCCTTCAGTTAAAAGGGCATCTTTGGCTTCTTTCTCTCCCCTGGCCTGCTTTCATCACCTCCTTAGAAGTGCCCTTCAACTTATCACTTGCACAAGAATTCTCTTTTCAGGCTCTGCCTGTAAGGAACCCAAGTTTTAATTGGGCTAAGGCACGGGTTCTCTTCACCTGCTCTTGAAGATGGAGTGGACCATTGAACCACCAGCCAAGTCCAGCCAACCACCAGCATTCACATCTCAACATGGTTTTGTTATTATCTCTTCCTTTTACCCTTGCAGTAACTTATGAAGTGCTAAAAGCTGTGTTTCCTGGTTTAAAAAGCCAGTTACAATATACATTTCTATAGTCTTGTATTTATAGAATCATTAAGGCTCTGAAGAAAAACATGCATTATTCAGTTAAATTTTACTGCATTTTATGGGAGGAAAGTATATGCTGTAATAGAAGTCTTAATTTAAGGATTCATGAAGATTTTGAACTTACTGATTATCATATTCCCTCCATTCTAAGATCTACAATTTAATGTTTTTGAAAGTCTTAGAATCAATGAATACATTTAGTGGATGTTTTTTCTCCCATCCCACTCCCCTGAAATCCTGTTAAATATTTTCTTTATATTCAGAATCATCTCATTGGGTTCCAAGACATTGCCCTCCCCATGAATAAAATTAACTCAAACCTATAAATTAATTTGGGGAAAAAATGACATCTTTATAATATTGAGTGTTCTCAACCAGTAATATGGTATGCCTCCTCATTTATTTGTCTTCGCTTATTTCTCCCAATTGATCACTATCATTTTCTCCATGTGTATCCTGTACAATTTTTATTAAAGTTAGTGTTTTGTATTTGCATTGCTAATGAGAATCTGAGTTGTTTTCCATTACATTTTCTAACTGGTAATGTTCGTACATATAAAAGCTATTTTTAATGTTTCTTAAACATTTGATTACCTTATAGTTCTATCTTATTAGTACTATCAGCATTTCAATTGATCATTTGGGGTAAGCTGCACAGATAATTGTCATCATTTGCAAGTAAAGAGAATGTCTCTTTTTTTCTATTGTTGTACATTTTATTTCTGATCCATGTCTTATCACATTGACTAGAATGTCTACAAAATTTTTAAATAGAGATCAAAGAAATCATTGGAAATGACTCTGGTATTTCACCACTAAGCATGAAATTGAGTGCTTAATATAGATATTTTTCAACAGGTTATATAAAATGTGTCTCCTCTACGTGAAGAATTTCCATCAATAATTTAGGCATTTATCAGACTCAGGATGACGTGCGGCAAATACTTTTACGCTTTGGTGTAAGTTGGACTTGGAGTTGAATGTCAGCCCTAGTGCTTACCTTGGTCTTGACCAATTTATCTAACCTCTCCCTGCTTCAGTTTCTTTAGCTATGATGATAATAATAACTCATAAGGTTCTGTGATCACTAATTAATCTAGTTCCTATGAAGTGTCCAGCACACTGATGATCCCACGATGGATAAGCAATTACCCAGCATTTCCAAAGTAAATCCTACCTGGTCGTGGCAGATCATTCATTTAACACACCAATAGATTTAATTTGCCATCATTTTATTTAGATTTGTTGCATCCATCTTTGTCACTGTGTGCCAAATGGAAAGATTATAATATTTTCTCTGTGTTTGTATCACTTGGAGGATAACTATGCTTTAAAAGTGGGAGCAGATACATTTTATTTTTATTGCCCCAACATCTGGAGGATACACTATCCGCCCATCAACAGTGACTCTGGATCATGTAGAAATGGGATTACTCACAACTCTGAATATCAGGGTTGTGTGTATGTAAGTTTTAAAAAGACTTCCCAGAGACTCTGATAGAATCTTTTGGATGTTTTAAACCATTCTTGTTGAGAATCACTGAGACGATTATAAATTAGTGTCATAGCATTCTTGTGAATTTTACCTTTTATCCATATAAAGTGACTCCCTGCAACTTAATAATTGCATTTACCTTGCATTATATATTTTTTCCTGATGTTAATATTGTCACTCCTATTCTCAGTTTTATTTTTAACATTTTTTTCTCTCGCTTTCAGGTGAAGCTTTGACAAATAGCTGCAATTGGCTTCTGGTGTGCTTTGAACCAAATCTGAGACGAATTGTCTTTTAATAGGGGAATTGAATCTAGTTCCATTCGTTGTCCTCACTGATGTTTGGCCCTCATACATCTAACTGATATATTTGACTTATATCAGTCAAATTAGCCTTTGACGTAACTGGCTTTGTGTTGCAAAATGCTTCCTCTAAGTTTTATGCGCCTGTCCTGCACCTCTTTACCTTCATGTCTACCCGTCACTCTTCGTCTCCTTTGCTTTGTATCATGGAGGGGCTGACCCCTACAGACTACAGGTCCCAGGTACCCTCATCAGCTGGCTTCAGGCTCAGTTTGGCCAATGCAACACATTGGCAGAAGCAGCAGGAAGAAATCAGGGTATTTCTCCCTCCATTCTCTGCGTTGGCTGCATCGCTTCTATAGATAGCTTCAATTTCTGCTGGACAGGACCCCTATGGTTCCAGTTTCCACTCAGTGACCTCTACCCCTGGGTTCAGCTACACCACTGCCCTCCTTTGTCCCTACAGCCCAAGAGCTCCATTCTCTGTCTTCCATATCCTCTCCCTTTTTATAATTGTCCTCTTTCTCTGGGCTTTTCCTCTGCATCCAGAGTAAGAGACTTAATTTTGTCCTCCTTAATGCCAATTCCATTTTCTGCAGTGTTATTTCTTTTCTTTCTTGCTTCTAATGCAAATGCAAGTTTTATCATGCGATTGCGTTTTCTATTTCTTTACAATCTTTATTTCAGATGATCTCTGTTGCATCTCAGCAACCCTTTTAATCTTACCATTTCATCCACTGTGTCTTCTATCTCAGAGTTCAAATTTACTGAACACAAAGAAGACTCGTCCTAGTAAATGTTATTTCCTTTTCCATATTATTTTAAAGGTTTGCTTTTCCTTTGAATCTAGTATTGCCCCTTTGTATGTCCTGGAAAACCTTCAAAGGTCTCTTGTTTTGGTTTTCTTATCATTTGTGCTTGATGAAGAAGAGATCTGCTCAGGTGTGTTGCCAATAAATAATCTGGATGGATCTTCTTTGCTCATTATTATGAATTATATGATGACTGTTAGAATCCACATCCAGACCTTAAACTGAGGGCTGATTAATATGCACTCTAAATTCCTAGTGGTCTTGTGTCTGTGCTGGACTAGAACAGATTCCCTGACTTCACTGCCCAGCTTTCTGAACACCTGGAAGGGAACTTATTCTGGGATAACTTTATGGAGCCTTCTCCTCTTGGGAAAAGCAATGTGTGGACATCTACACCACCCAGCGTACAAGCATCTCACAAGTCTCTCTCTACTCCTTCATCCTCTTGACTTCACAGTATGGTACAGAGATTCATACCTGTTCTCTTCTGCCATGGTCCATTCCTTCTTTTTAATTTCTGGGAAACTGCAGTCCCACAATGGGTAAATACATAGAGGTGATAATAAGGAGTGGTGGAGGTTAAATGGCCTCAGAATCAACTTTTGTGTAATAACTGAGGGTTTCCCTCCTTTTGTTCAGAGAAGACCCTGTGTCTCTAAAGTGGGAAGCAGAAATAGTGATTGAAAATCCCTTGTCGTTTGCCTCCTGCTCTTTTACTCAAGACTGTCATCTTTACTTTACTAAGCAAAAATCCCTCCCAAAGCCTAGAATCCATGTTATTGAAAAGTAGCAGTGTTTTCTGTGTTTTCATGAGTATTTTCACAGGAAGGTGTGAAGGGATGAGGCAAATCAAGTGCCATGGTTAGGTACCATCTTAATCTGGAAGTCCCATCCATGTTCATGGGTTTTCCTGGTTCTCTCCAGGTTTTCCTGCTTGATCCTTGGTGCCCTGTCCAAAGGGGATGTCAAGACATTATCCCATCTATACTCCTGCATCCTAAGAGGTCTGTATTGAACTATCCCAAGTTTGGAGGCCTCATGCCATCCTGTCCCCACTCTCCAACCTACCAGCCTAGCCCTTTATTCACTGAAGAGTATGGGGGCTGCCCAAATCAACTCCCCATATCGCTATCCTGCTGTTGCTACATCATCATTTATATTCAAGAAGGTTATTGTGGAGGTGCCAGTCCAGTGGTGCAGCAGTTGGGTTCACACGTTCCGCTTTGGTGGCCCGGGGTTCACTGGTTCAGATCCCGGGTGCTGACCTACACATCGCTTGGCAAGCCATGCTGTGGCAGGCATCCCACATATAAAGTAGAGGAAGATGGGCACGGATGCTAGCTCAGGGCCAGTCTTCCTCAGCAAAAAGAGGAAGACTGATGGCAGATGCTAGCTCAGGGCTAATCTTCCTCAAAAAGAAAAAAAAAGGAAGGTCACTGTGGAGTAGCCTGCCAATTCAGCATGCTATGATGTTGACCCAGATTTGGATCAACAACAAACAAAAATATTAAAATAATGCTCCCATTTCAACTAATTGATTTTTCAGGAACTAAGAGTTCACACACTAATAGGAATAACAGAACTAGATGTGAGCAGAAATTTTGCAATTTATCATGACCTAAGGAGCAGAGGATTATTTTTTACTCACTCACACCAAAGCCTCCCAAAATTGCGGTATGTACTTTAGCACTTATTTAATGACTCATTTTTTTTAGTCACTTGGGTGTGTATTCATCTCCCAGTTAGGTCCGTGTTCACGCAGGACAAGAATGATGTCTTTCTCATCTCTACACCCACAGTATCATGTGTTCAATTCTCCCCCGAAGGAGAAGCTAGGAGCTAAATTGATTAGATGGGCTCCATAGAGCCAAGACTAGCAGATGGGTCTGTAACCTGAGATGCAGGCCTCCCTAAATAGTACAGGGATGCAAAATAAGAATTGGGTGAGGAAGGACAAGGGTAATCTGAGAAAAGGGCCTAAAAATTGTAGTTTCCAAAGCAAGAATGAGGATTTTAGGACAGATATTACAGACTATAATACAAACCAGGATGTCTAAGAACTAAGGAGAAAAAGGAGCAGAAACCAGAGGACAGGACTATTGTGGATGTGAAGTAGACCCTTGGTGAACTTATGCAACCAAAATAAATTATGGAAAGTACTATAACTTTCAGTTTTCTCATCCTTCTGCCAGAAATCCTCCCCCTCCCAAAAAAGTTATATGAGAGTTATCCGATACCTAATAACTGAAAAAATAATACGGTGCGTAGGATTTGAAATTGCACAGATATGTCACTTCAAGACCCACCCCTGGGGCCGGCCTGTGGCCGAGTGGTTAAGTTCGTGGGCTCCGCTGTGGCTGCCCAGGGTTCCGCCAGTTTGGATCCTGGGCGCGGACACGGCACCGCTCACCAGGCCATGCTGAGACGGCATCCCACATAGCACAACTAGAAGGAGCCACAACTAAAAATATACAACTATGTACTGGGGGGCTTTGGGAGAAAAAGGAAAAATAAAATTAAATAAAATAAAAAAAGACCCACCCCTCACTTGTCTGTGGTCTTGGGCCACTCCCCTTTCTGGGCTGTGTCCTCAGCTGTGAAATGAGAATAATAATACCTATGTCACAGGGCTTTGTAGAGGATTGAGTCACACAGAAAGGATCTAGCATACCAGAATCCATCAATAAATGTTCGTTTTCATCCTCCTTCGTCTGGAGTTCTCGTGAGCCTAATGAGGGTAAAGAAGAGATGATTACTTAACAATTTGGAGGACAGCAGCTCTGGTGAGCTGACGCGCATTCTTGATTTCATTGTGCGCCGGAAGATGAACGTGAGCAGTCCTGCAGATCGCGCCCCAGCCCTCGCTGCTGCCTCTGTGCTGAGGGATTTACGTTCTGCGTGATTAGGCCTGAAATGGACAGGAAGCTTTATTGTGCTAGGCTGGCAGGGCGTGGAGGAGCAAATTGGTAAAGACGCCTGGGTCAGCAGCAAGCTGGGGGTTCCTAATTTATAGAAACACATCGAGTTCCATCATTCAGCCCCTTCCTTCCTGCTCCCATCTCCCTACCCCTCCCACTACACCCTTCTCTGCCCTCCCTTGACAAATGGTGACTTATTTATGGGAGGGAAGAGGATTTACTGATGAAGATGAGGCATGAGCCAAACCCACAGGAAGTAAATTCCCAGAGAAACAACATCTGGTAATTTGACTTAATACCACAAACATTTGCTGAACTCTCTCTGCCAGGTGCTAGGGTGCCAGCGATGTGGGGACGCAGGTTAGACCTAGTCTCAGTTCCTTGGGCATTTAACCTCTGTGAGCCTCAGCCACCTCCTCAGAAAAGAATGGGGATGATGCTAGTTCCTGTCTCACAGAGAGTAAACACTCAAGGAAAACTAGCGCTTATTATTATTATCGTCCACCCAGGTTCCCAGACTCCAATCTTTGGCATCATCTTCCTTAAGAAACCCTTCCCCACTGACCACACTAAGTTTCTGGATGCCAGATTTGCAGACATTATCCCACCTCTCTCAGGACAATTGTTCTAGTTCATCTGCTCTCTGGACTTTTGCTTTAGGGAAGGAGGAAGATATGGGAAGAGCAGGCCCAAACATCACTGAGAAATTCCTTCGGGTCAGGCCAGATGGTAGTCATTTTAGACTGTTCTAGTAACAACCTCCTAGTGGAGTCCTCTGTCTTTAATCCCACTCTTTCCTTTAATCCTTCACATCAGCCAGGATATATTTCTCAAACACAATTCCAATCTTATTGGGGCCTGATTAAAGTCTTCAAGAGCTTCCTATGGGCTGCCACCACCAACTTCTTATGGGGTTGCTCACCACCAACTCCATGCTTACATTCCAAGCAATCAACTTTCACATCCTCCATGCTTTTGTTCACACAGATTTTTGTTGATATGGCACTGAGTGAACATGTTAATTTGGGAAGGACTGACATCTTAAGGGTATTGATTGACTCTTTCACCCAGGACCACAAGGTGTCTCTGCATTGATTCTGGCCATTCTTCATGGCCTTCAGTAACTGTTTGCATATAAATTTAGCATGTTTCCAGTTAAACCCAAAGAGTTTTATCTTTTTTGTCATTGTTGCTGTTATGAAGGGGATACTTTTACATATTACATTTTCTAATTACATATTTCTGATCAAAGGAATACAATTTTTTCTTCATGTTCATCCCATATCCAGCCACTTTATTGAACTCTCTTATTAGCATCAATTGCTTTTAGTTGAACCTCTTGAATTTTCTTAAAAAAACAGCTATGTAATCTATAAGTCATGTCGTTTTTGTTTAAATGAGTATGATAAATTTATCATAAGGATATTGAGGCACCTCAGAAAACCCAGAGGCTCAGGAAGAAGTAGAAGCAGAGTCTCAGATGCCATGAGAAATCTCTCTCTCCATCTGTCCCTAGGAACCCAAATTCAGCACTTTTATGTTACGCATTTTTGTATGGAGTAAAGTGTATGTACAATCCTTTCCTTGTTTGTTTACTTCAATTCGTTTATACATTAATTCAAAAGATCTTCATGTTATAAAAACACATATATACACATACTTAGCTAAAGATTACTTTTTAAAGACATTTCAAAATAGTCTGAAAATTCAAACAATATAAAACAAATTCGTTTTTTCACTCAACACTATGAAATGGATAGATGCTGATACATATAGCTGTAGTCTATTTTTTCTTTTATTTTTAAAAATAACATACAGGAAAATTGGATCTTTTTTGGTATATAGCTCTATGAATTTCAACACATATATAAATTTGCATAACCACCACCACAATCAGGATATAGAAGAATTCCAAATATATCTTTTGTGCTGCCCCTTTTTAGTCAATGCTTCTTCCCATCCCCAACCCGTGGCCACCTCTGATCTGTTCTCCATCACTTTAAATTTGACTTTTCCAAAACGTCATATAAATTGATTCATGTAAGTCATGTCATTTTTGGATCTTTCTTTCTAATATTTGTATCTCTCTTTTTCTTGTCTAACTGCTTTGGCTAGGACACCATTGGATACTGTTGGTTTATTTGCACCTCCCCACCTAGACTTTGAAATTCTAAAGAGTGGGGATGATATTTCCTTCAACACCTAGCCCAATTCTTAGCTAATGTAGGTGTTCACTACGTGTTTGTGGAATCCATAAAGGCATTATTGTCAATGGATGGGCTTCCTGTGGGGCCACCATGCAAGCTCCCACAATACCAAAATCCTTTTCCAGGAAAGGGGTACCTTCTGGTACCTAGCTGGCTGTTAGTTCTGGAAAGAAGTCCCCAGGCCCATTTTCATTAAATTAACTTAAGACACAAAGGGAAAATCCCATGTATTACATGCTCACTGTGCCACATGGAACTGTCAGCCTCTAATTAGAATTAATTAGTTAATGTGGGTTTCAAATTTGGAAGACAAGAAGCTCTGCCTGTGTGCTCATTTGGTGTTAATTATCATGGAAACCTGTTTCAACCCAGGGACTGGCTCAAAGCACTGAGGCGCTCCTTCCCACACGGGCTCCAGGAGGTAACCAGTATGATGCTGGCTGACAATCAACAGGGCTCTCTTATTGTGTCAAGATCTTGGGGAGAAGAGAACTCACGGCTCTGCAGGGAGTTTAATTAATGCTTCTCCCTCAAGAGAACTTCCGTGGAGAATTCAGGATATTCCGGCAATCCTGGAACAAGATCTCCAAGTTCAGCCGGCAAATGGAAATAAATTTAGGAGGGTCTGGGTCTGGAACCAGATGCCCCTATTAAGTGGGGCAGCAGGAAGGACACTCCAAATCACTGTCCATTTGGAGGGGTCTCTAGCCAAAAGACATATCCCCCTCCTAGAGTGTGTGGGATGATTGCTTCTTATACTTGCTAAAAAAATGCATGTAACAACCTTCTTGTCTTGAAAGAGAGAGATTTATTATATTTCACACAGAAGGATACTCTGTGAGAGCATATGTATTGGGGCTTTCTCTCCTAATACATACGCTCATCTCGTACTGGCCTCCCATAATGTGTGGGTTTCTTCCCCTTCTTTCATTGCCATTGATGGATTTGGATCCACCCATCCATCAAGGCCATGGCCAGAGCAGGGATCAGAATTCACACTGGTGCTGGCTGGGCAGCGTGCAGATCTAATTTCTACAACTGTAACAAGTCCTGCTTTATCATTTCTGATGAAATGCCCCTCCCTCTTGGCTCATTGGTTACTCAGGGCCAGTAACATAGCTGATCCCTCAACAAATGTGATGAGGATAGGTCAATGTTTACTGATGGCAACAATTTCAGAATCAAGAATTTACTTCTGCCCTATCTTCAGCACCACAGAAAAATAATAAGACATTAAAAAGATAACTAAATTTTTAAAAATAATTTTTAAGAATCAAATCCTCTATTGACCAGACTTTGATGAAAGTGAGCTGGGTAATAAAGAAAGGGGAAGGGGGTGCTCGCTTCGGCAGCACATATACTAAAATTGGAACGATACAGAGAAGATTAGCATGGCCTCTGCGCAAGGATGACATGCAAATTCGTGAAGCGTTCCATATTTTTCTGATCGGTGGTTACCAGGGAAAAGGGGGGGTGGGGGAAAGGCACAAAGAGCGAAGTGGTGTACCCACAACATGACTAACAAAAATGTACAACTGAAATCTCACAAGGTTGTAAACTATCATAACATTAATAAAAAAAAGAAAAAAAAGAAAGAAAGGGGAAGGGGAACAGGCCCCATGGCCAAGTGGTTAAGTTTGCATTCTCCAGCTTCAGCAGCCCAAGGTTTCACTGGTTCGGATCCTGGGCACGGACATAGCACCACTCCTCAAGCCATGCTGAGGCGCTGTCCCATATAGCACAACGAGAAGGACCTACAACTAACATATACAGCTATGTGCAGGGGGGCTTTGGGGAGAAGAAAAAACAAGAGATTGGCAACAGATGTTAGCTCAGATGCCAATCTTAAAAATAAAGATGGGAGGAACGGATATCTCATTTTTTCTTCTGTGTCCCAACAAATCTATTTCTTTCCCTTGGGCTGGGTCCTGCCTAATCTGAATTGGGTCAAATTGGAGCTAAATCTGTAGATAGGGGCCCCAAGGGAAGATTAAAGCATCCAGATTAATATGCATTGAAATCATCTGGATATGGTATTAAAATGCAGATCCTGATTTGGTACGTCTGGGGTGGGGTCTGGGGTTCTTTGTTTCTAAAGAGCTCCCAGGTGAAGGTGATGCCATAGACCACACTTTGAGTGTCAATGTCTATTAGTTTCCTATTGTTTCTGTAACAAATTACCACAAACCTAATGGCTTAAAACAAAACAAATTTATTTGCCTACAGTTGTGGAGGTCAGCAGTCTGAAAATGGGTCTTACGGGGCTAAAATCAAGGTGTCAGCCAGGTCCTGTTCCTTCTGGAGGTTCCAGGAGAGAATTCCTGCCTTGTCTTTTCCAGCTTCTAGAAGCAGCCCACATTCCTTGGCTCATGGCCCCCTTCCAGCAATGGCAGCGCTCCACTTTCTGCTTCCATCATCACACCACCTCTGAATTTGATCCTCTTGCCTCCCTCTTAGAAAGACCCTTGGGATTATATCAGCCCCACGTGGATAATCCAGGATAATTTTCCCATCTCAAGATCCTTAATTTAATCACATCTGCAAAGTCCCTTTTGCCGTGTCAGGTAACATATTCACAGATTCTGGGGCTTGGGTCGTGGACATCTTTGCGGTCAGGGGCAGGGGGGTGTCATTATTCTGTCTACTACACAAGGCGTTAACAAACCTGAAGAAAATGGTAAAAGGTGTAGGTGGTGATCCAGGTAGATAGATATCCAGATAGATAGTATTTGGTGTTTGGTTGGAGTCACACAGTAACTAGGGGCTACAAAGAGTCAATATTTGGAGTTCCCATCCTTTGGGCACATGCATGGGCAGGCCATGATCGCTGTCAGGGGGTCTGAGAGCAGGTACTGGGGTTCTGGGCTGAAATTAAGACAGGACTTCAGGGACTGCAAAAAGCTCAGGCTGGTGTGGACTGACTCTAAAAAGAATGGGAGGCTTAACTTGCCTGCTCTAAGTCTCATTTGACTAAGGAAAGAGAATCTAAAAACTTCTTCGCTTCTCTCCCTCACCACCTTACTCCCAGCAGGAACTGCTCCTCTGGCCCTAATTTTAACCAGCAAAGAGGAACTGGTTGGCAAAGTGTAAGTGACAGGAGCCTTGAGGGAAAGTGACCACATCAATTCAGAGTTTCTAATGGCTGAGAAAAGGTTGGACACACACCCTGAAACTTAAAGAACCTTTCAGAATCTTCAGATAAAGATTGGCATGGTCTGTGACAGAGAAGATGAGCAGCTCTCAAAGCCCCAATTCTGACTGTTTGTGGCCCCAGGATGAGTGGTGGAGTACATGCATAGGGGTCCCCAGGGGGCTTGAGTTTTTAAAGGTCAGGCAAAGATGGACACTTGGCATATCACCAAAGTGTGCTTGGTGTAAGGGTGACATTGACCGGTAAAAATGAAAGGAGAATTTAAAGCCCCAAAGAGCTGGGGCTGCAAAAGTTTTTCAAAACAAGATAGGCTTTCATGGTTGGGTTTAGAAGAGCAAGAAGATTAAGACGGGAGGAGATCTGAGCCTGGGTCCTGTGCTGGATATTCTTCATTTACCCACCCTGCCCCACAACTCTCTGCCCCTCTCTACTCTGCCATGAATCCCAGAGAACGAACTCTATGGGCTCTATCACCAACCTCCCTTGCTCTCTGGTTTTTGGCTGGCCTTGACCAAGGGGAGACACAGGCAGGAGGTAGAAGGGTGGAAGTAGAGAAAAATCCAATTCTTTATTTTCCAGCTCCCTCCCTGTGTTACCGAACCAAAATGGATCCACTACTTGGTGAGTTGAAATCAAAGCCTTCACCAGAAGTAGTTGTCTCACAGAGTAAGATTTATTTGCAGCAAATAAGGAGCCCATGGGGAATTATTTCCGAAGCCATGGCTTTCTGAGCAAGGGAAAGCAGTGGCCTTGTATTTCAGATGAGAAATTGATGCAGGGTCGGTGAGCCAAGGAGTCGAAAGAAAGATTTCTTGGACTCTCAAGATCTGGCAGTAGTGCTCTTTCATTTAGAGAATAGTGTGGAATAGCATGGGGACAGGACCCATGGGCAGTCAGAGCTGCTGCTGCCACTGCTGGCATGGAGACAGGACCCATGGGCAGTCAGAGCTGCTGCTGCCACTGCTGGCATGGGGACAGGACCCATGGGCAGTCAGAGCTCCTGCTGCTGCCCTGAGTTGAGGGTTAGGGCTAAATTTATAAGGCATGGGTATGTGACTTATTTTTACTGGAAAAAGAAAAGATGATGTAAAAAGTCATTAAGTGATTTCAGTGCAGATGGGGTTTGGTTATTGTGCGGTCATATAACTTTAGATACGAATCTGGTCATATAGATTGGCATGTAGGTGAGGATGCCCTGGGCTTCTCTCCCTGGGGCAGCCCTAATTCATACCATAAAAATCCACTGGGTCATATAGTTCGGCATATAGGCCAGGTCACCTTGGGCTTCTCTACCTGGGGCAGCCTTAATCCACATCAGAATGAATGTTCAAAAGGGAGTTGAGGGTATTCACTTACACAGGTGCAGTTTGAAAACATGCTTCTGTATACATGACATGTTATGGTAATAAGGCCTAAGCTCCTCCTGGGATGGAGATCTTAGTATTAAAATAAAGTAATTTCTTGGGCACTTCTCAGCCTGTCTGTGCAGGCGTGTCTCTTGCGTGGAGTTTAGACCAATTCACAGCAGTTGGTGATTGCATCTCTTAATATAACTAAAAAAACAATTTGGAGAAACAATTAAGTGCTTCTGAAACCTCCTTTGAGTTACTCAAGGCAGTTAGTCAGTGACACCTACTGGACCAGAGTGGGCCAAGCTGCATTCTCCTCCCCAAGGCCACAGCTCCTGTAAGAAAGCCCTCTCCTAGAGTTACAGCCCTGTGGAGTACTGGTAACTACTCCCACTCCTACTCTTCAGATCTGAGAAAGAAAACAGTTTCTGGTTGTTGCTAAAGACACTCAGTGTTTCTTTCACTCTCTCATTTTAGTTAGTTCCTCTAACTTGGCCTATCCCTTCATTAAACTTTCTTCAGTTACCCATCTAAGGGTCCCCCTCCCTCTGCACCCCAGCACACCACTTCTAACCTGCCTTGCTCCCTATCCATTAGTGCTGGCCTCTTCTCACCTTATTACCACTTCCCCTTCTCCTCCTCCAAGGCGCTCATGCTCTCTGCTTGATGGCCCCCTCCCTCCACCATTTGTGAAGTTACTTCTCCAGGTGCCTATCTTCATGCACTAGTATGTCCACAAACTGGGACTCATTAAAAAGGGAATAAGTGTACTCAAAGCTGGCAAAATTCCCCCCGTTGGAGGAATTACAAAGTCTAACTTGTTTCTGGAAAACTACTTGGCCTGAAGCAGAGTCTGTCCTTATCATCTTGGATGGGGTGGGAAGAAGCCCAGGTATAGGCATGGTGGGGCACTCAAATACCAGTCCTACTTCCTTGATGAAGTTTCTGTGTGGCTTCCCCAAGTTGCTTCCCCTCTCTGAGCCTCAGTTTCTTTAACTATAGAATGAAGGGGTTAGATTAAAAGATCACTCAAATTTCTTCCAATTTTATAATTCCAATTTGCTTTGTCGTGTTCTGTTTGGATCTCCAGGGCACAACTAACTCCAACTAATCTACAAGGGGATTTAGCCTAAAATAGTCCTGGAACCCAATAGTCATGACAACCACTGGAATGAAGGCTCTGGCTCCATATATATAACTCCATTTTCCCCAAAAAACAGCTCTTCCTCTTGTATCCATTTTGATTGGCTCATCTACCCAGTAACCTAAACCAGAAACCCGGGGATCACCTAGACTCAGAGTCCTCACTCTCCCTCAATACTCATAGCTGATGGATCACCAAGTCCTGTCCAGTCTAACTCTATGAAATCTCTTGTGTGTCTCAGCATTCTTCTCCAGCCCATTGCCCCGGTCCCCTTCAGGCCCCTCTTAGATTATTGGAACTGCCTCCTACCTGATGTCCTAACTCTAGTTTTATACACACCCCCTCTCATACCAGCTGCCACAGTTAAAATCCCCCAAAACACAAAACTTATGCTCAACACCCTCTCCAAACTCAAGAGCTTTCAGTGGCTCCCTGCTGTCTAGGAAAAAAGACCCAAACTTGGAACATGGCCTTCGAGGGTCTTAGTAATCTGAAGCCCTGTTTATGTATCTGTCAGATGCTCAAAGTTATAACGATGGTAATACTACATCTAACTGCTGGCTTTTGTGCTGTGCTCTGTGCAAGAACCTTGCGCGGACCATCTCAAGTCTCAGTTCAGTGAAGTCATCCCGACTGTAGATGTCTCGAACCACTCACTGGCTTCCAGAAACTTTCAGTGTTTTGAATTCTGCTTCTCAATTCCAGCACCCATGCATCTCAAAGCTCAAATTAGAAATGTTACCTAATTGACAGAGAAAATCCAGGTCCCTTTCAAGAGGACGATGAAAATGCAGAATAACGTGGGGGCAGGTATCCTAAAGCAATTAGCTAGAACAAAGGCAAACCGTTATGCAAATGTACAACCATTTAGCTGAATGCAGATTGCGGTCAAGATACTGAGAACTAGCGGATGGAATTGAATCCAAATTCTTTTTCTGCCTCTTCTCCTAGTTCATTCTAACTCCCTTTGAAAATTAGGCTTCCATATGGTTAATAGTAGGTCTCTGTAGCATTAGGAATCTGCAGCCTTACCTCGTTAATACTCATTAACAAGAAAGGTTCATAAGAATACCCTTTGCATCTGTGCAGCCCTTTATGGTTTTAAAGCGATGCCATATGCATTATCTCATTTAATCGCCTTTAATCCGTGGGATGCAGAGTCCAGCGAGAGGAGCTCATTGATTGAGGAGAGGGAGACTCCCACTCAGGGACCACAGGGAAAGACGAGAAGACCAAGGGGTGCCTGAGATGTAATGAAGAGATGAGGGGGGTAAATTGGTTAAGTGTAAGACTCTAAATTACAGAACATATTTTAAAAAGAAAATGCTTCCAATGCTACTTGGAGTGGGAATGGATTTAATGGAGTGCTGCCTAGAACAGGTCTGGCTTTTGTGAAAGATGACATGAGTGGAGCCGTATTAAAATAGAGCCAGAGCAGCCATTTCGGAGGAATTGCTTTACACGTCTTGTTTTCTTTATCTTCCCAACTGGACCAACCCACCAACATTCTAAAAAGTCAGTAAGGACAAGAATAAGTCCTGTTTGTAAGGACTGACGAAATTGGCCTTCACTAATGACCAAATCTCAAGGCAATCTATGAAACACAAACCTAGCCTTAGCTCATCTAGCACCAAATGAACACTGCATTAATACAACTCACCTCATCTTCCTCCCTTTTTCCCATAAAAACTCTGGGCGGCTCTCCTGTAATTGGGACAATATTTAGGTTTCTACCGGAATCTATGCTCCCCACACTTCAATTCTCTAATCCCGGATAAACACTTGGCCTCTTAAACTGGTTTCTGTTTTTGTTGGTTGACACTTTAAGAGTTAACACATAATTAGCACATCAGAGTGTAGCCCATCAAAGCTGGACTTGGCTTCTTTTGCAGCGAGGTGCTTGAAAAACTACACATTTTCTGGCTGGATAAGTATGATTCTTGCCCTTGGCTTTTATTTTCTCCATAAGCCAAGAGTGATGTTCCCGCTCATGCAGCGGGGAGGATATCGACTCTGATATCAGTTTCCCCACATTAAACCCAGCATATATGGGGTTAAAACCAAAACACTCATTCCCTGCTTACTCTCTGGCTTCCTGGCTCCAGAATCCACTATCCTCCATGGAGACAGACACCGTCAAGGACAAGCACCTGGACTATCTCCTCCCGCAAAGACATACGGGCTGGTGGGAAAGCTGCTGACCAGCAAGGTCATGAGCTCCCTCCTCTCTGCAAGTGTCTCAAGGCAAAAGACAGGCTGGTGGGAAAGCTCCGACCAGCAAGGCCATATGCTCCCCCTCTCCTACCTAAAACCCCAAATAAAAACCCTTCCTTTTAGCTTTTCGGGGAGTATGGGATTTGAGCATTAGCTGCCCTCTCTCCTTGCTCAGCACTGTGCAAAAATAAAATTCCTACTTTCTTCCACCACACCTGGTGTCAGAGATTGGCTTGCTGCGCGACGGGTGAGCTAACTCACTTCAGGTTCAGTAACAGGGACACCCACACTCACACACATGTGGTATGATGTAACGAGGAGGTTTGAAGAACTAGCTCTGGGGTCACAAGGACTTGTGCTCTGCTCCTTCGAAAACCCTTCTATTTGCAAGTCACACCAGCTCTCTAAGCCTTAGTCTCTTCATCTGTAAAAAATGATAAAACTACTCCTTACTTCATAATGTGGCTGTGAAAAATCAAATAATCCAAATGATGATCTGACAAGTAGCAAATCCTTACCTAAATTGTTTTATTATTGTTATTATTATTTAAATACACAGAGATTTCTGCATGCTTGCTTGTCTACCCCACTAGACTTTGAGCCCCTTGAAGAGCAGGGAATAGAGCTATCTCTGTATTCATCTGGGAGTCCAGCATAGGACAACCCCCATAGCACTGCTGCCAGGGTTAGATGGGTCCAACCAAGTCAAATGATTGAACAATGCTCCGCCTGTAGTAAGTAGATGATCACTGTTGGCTCTTATTGCTATGGTCTGTTAAGTTAACATTTGTAGCCTGGAAAAATTTCTAAACTCATGAGAAATGCTCGTGCATGGGTATTTGGGGAGCCCAAGGTCCAGGCAGGTCCACAGCAGCTCATGTAGTAAACAATGACTGGTCCTTAAGTTAAGAGAGAAGGTTCTGCAGGTGCCTCCACCTCCACTTTGCTGTGTAACTCTAACCAGCTCACGTTTGCTCTCCAGCCCTCTGTTTCCCTATCCGGTAACCGAGACTAGAATGAGAGGCTCCTCCATGACTTCCCAACTTGAGACAGTACACTCCAGGGTTGAAGTGCCACTTGGACTTGAATGGGCCTGTCTTCTAATTCTGGAGGTTTCACCTAGAAAATACACTGAATCTTGCATCTCGTGCAAAAGAGAAGTGATATTGTCCGCGTTGAAATGTCCTGAGGATTAAACGAAGCAAGATGTGAGGGCCAATGACAAGTAATAAACAATAAATGTTTATTTCTTTTCTTCCCCTTTCCTAACATGCTATGGTTCTAGAATCTATGGTCATAAGACAGGATTGGGTGAATCATAAACATGGTGAAACATTACAAAGAAGTTCCAATACGTTTCCATATTGGAGTGGTTTTAACAACTTCTTTACTGAAATCGCCTTCCTTTGTGTGCCTTCTATAGCAAGTGGCCACACAAGAGGAGATGACCCTCCTTTCTGGGAAATTTGGCATACAGAGACCTTGGGCCACCTGGGGAATTGCTGAGCCAATAGCCAAGGTCTTTGCAAGAAGTTCCGCCCACCTCTGGGCCTTGAATTCCCAGACTTGATGCTCTTGGTTCTGGGTTGAGGGCTTGTTTCTGTGTGATGGTTAATTTTATGTGACAACTTGACTGGGCCATGGGGTGCCCAGATATTTGGTGAAACATTATTCTGAGTGTGTCTGTGAGGATGCTTCGGGATGAGATCAACATTTGAATCAGTAGACTGAGTAAAGCAGATTGTGCTCCCTAATGTGGGGGCCTCATCCAATTAGCTAAAAGCTTGAACAGAACAAAAAGACTGATCCTTCCCCGGGTAAGAGGGAATGCCTCCTGCCTGATTGCCTTCAGCTGGGGCATTGGTCATCTCCTGCCTTCAGATTCAAATGGAAACGTTGGCTGTTCTTGGGTCTTGAGCCTGCCAGCCTCCCGACTGGAATGACACCATTGGCTCTCGTAGGTCTCCAGCTTGCCAGCTGCAGATCTTGGGACTTCTCAGCCTCCATAACCAGGTGAGCCATCTCCTTATAATAAATCTATGTATCTTACTGGTTTTGTTTCTCTGGAGAACTCTAATACAGAATCATCACCTTGAGCTACAAGTAGTGTGGAATAATCATCCCATTAATGGTGCTTATCTTGATTATTAGCTGCAGGTATCATTATTAATCAATGTCTCCTGAGAGGCAGCCTGCTGTCCCAGCCCCAGGCCTTGGATCCTCTATAAGGGAGGTCTCGGATGAGTTCATGGAGCAGGAAAGGAAGTTCTCTCGACCGGTAATTCTCAAAGTGTGTCCTCCAGACCCGCAGTGTCGGCATCACCTAGGAACTTGTTAGAAATGCAGATACTCAAGCTCCTCCTGAGTCCCCTAATTCAGAAACCCTGGAGGTAGAGACCAGCAATCTGTGGTATAACTGGCCCTCCAGGTAATTCTCATGCACACTCAAGTTTGAGAACCACAGCTCTATAAAGCTTGATGCTGGGGAGAGAAGCCATATCTGTCGAACTGAGGCAGCTGGAGCAATGGAGTTCAGAAGTTTGGGTTCAGGTCCTGACCCTACTGCTCACTATCCATGGGACCTTGAGCAAATGATCTAACCTCTATAAGCTTCAGTTTCCTCATCTTCAAAGGGACACAATACTGACTGTCTTTCCAGGTATTCTTATTTCCTCAGGGATTACAATACCTCCTAGTGTGTGAGGAGTTAACACGCACAAAGTCATAACCTGGACGTTGCACAGAGTTCCAGCTCCCAAATTTTTACTTTTCCTTCACCTCTGGCCAAATTCTCTTCATATTTTCCTTAAAATGCCCAATTCTTTCTCATTTTTGCAGTTTGCTCACGCTGTTTATTCACTTTAATGTTGGTGCTTCTCAAATTTTAGTATGGCATATGAATTACTTGGATGTCACACTAAAATGCCTATTCTGCTTCCTTAGGTCTGAGATGGGACCTGAGGGTCTACATTTCTAACAAGCTCTCAAGTTTTACTGATGCTTCTGGTCCGTGGATCATACTTTGAGTAGGAAGGGTCTAGCCAACATGTCCAGCTTCCAATTTCCACCTGATAAAGTTCTGTTCACCTTTCACTGCCCAGTTCTACTGCTAAAACTTCCTCCACGACACTGAAAATAAAGTATGGGTTGGAGAACAGAAAGGTTGGGAGCAGAAAGAGCCCTTCAGGAGAGAATATGTCAATATCTTGGCATGAGGGGGTCAGTGCTCCAACTAAGGAAGATGGCAAGAGGAAGCAGTGGGAGAGGCCATAACTGAGAAATTAGAGCAAAGGTCTTGAGTTTATTGACCAAAGAGTTATGGAGAGTTCTTGTAGAGAACGAGCTTGAGCAGATGACATCCACTGAGTCGGAGAATAATGGAGGAGGAACAGGAGAGTAGGGAAGGAAATATTTTACAACTTGGTTGTGGACACTGGGTTTGGGATGCTGATAGATCATCCAACTGCAGGTGTCCAGCAGGCATTTGGATATTTGGGTCTGGAGCTCAGCAGAGAGGTCTGTGCTAAATGCTGAAATTTAGAGGCCACTTACAGGCTGAAGTAGTCATAAATGTGGCTGAGATTGTCCAAAGGAGGATGGAGAAGGCACTAGAGCTATGTGGGCAGTAGGGTGCGTGCCTGCAGTCATTCCTGCCTGTCTTAACTCCCTGTAATAGGCTGTTCTTTCCGCTCATCTCTACCCAACCTGGGGGCTTTGAGGGTTAGGAGATCTGGAGAGGGGCTTAACATCCCCTTAGTGGAAAAACCATGTGAAGATTTTGGAAGCAGTTAAATCTGGGTTTGAACCTCAGCTCTGCTACCTACTAGCTGTGTGACTTCAAGCACGTTGACTCAGCTCTCAAAGTCTCCATTTTGTTATCTGAAAACCAGAGCAATAATATCTCACCAGCTGGATAGCTGGGGACTCAATATGATACGTGTATGTTTACGATGTGCTTCCTGGCACCCAGAAAATGTTCAGGAAGTGAGCTCCCTTCTCCCTTCCATCCCCACTGCTGCTCCAATATCAAGAATTAAATGGTTCTTGTTGGTGACTCTCTTGGGTAGTGGCTGTTTTCAAATCTGCTTCTTCCACCCTATAATCCATGGGGCCCAGGATGCTTGACCTACCTGAAGCAGAGATTTCTTTCATCATCTTTCTGTGTCTCACCAAGGGGCAGAGTCCCATGCATGTCTCTTTTGCCTCAACCCCATCTCCATGCCTGACCCTTAAAACTACAGCTGCCCATATCCCCAAATGCTATATCCTATCTTAAATATTTGTTGAATGAAAACATTTACGTATGAGAAATCCTAGGCTCAGAGATATCAAGAAACTTGCCCAAGATCACACAGTTGCCTTATATCAAACGTTACACAATTGAGTATAAAATCCATGCAGTTTTCAGTTTTCAATGACAGCTGAACTTGTTTTCACTTGAGTAAGACTTCTAATTTATTTTTATTTTTAACTCTACTCCTCTCAAGCCAAAATTTAAGGTCTGCAAATGGAGCCAAATGGCTTCTGCATTTGCCAAGGTCATTCCCTACCTCTTCTAGAGGGGAGCTCCTCCCAGGAGTCATTGTATGTAGATGCTGCCTCCACTGATGTTGCTGTGGGGAAGTTTCCTGTGGGGCATAATAGACCTCAGGGGTCAATGCTGTTGTCCCTGGCTTTGCACAGCCTCTTGTTAATATGCTAACTGCCTCCCAAGGAGAAAGCTCTAGTCAAAGTGGTTGATATTGCATTATGCTCTTGGAACTACAAAGCAATTCACAGTGACAAGAAAAAACAAAAAGATTAGTTAGGAAACAAGTGGGCAGTTCCATCCCTCATGTTTTCAATTGGGTTTCCTGGGAGGAGGTAAAAGGCATGGCATGGTCCTTCTCTTTTCCTCACCTGCCTGGTTGTCCCCACCCACTTTGGAGCTCAGCTGGGTCTACACCTGCCCATGAGACACCACAGCACCATTATCACCGGGTGGCATCCTCCTAAGATCTGTCGCGCTCTCTTGATTTCAGAAGTAATTGCATGCCCCTGGTAACATGGCTCTATTTCCTAAAACCTTTCATTAAACAAGAAGACAAATCATCCCGTTTAGGGCTCATGGTTCAGGTTTAACAGCATTCAGCCCAAGCTGCAGTTCACAACTGGGAAACAGGGACCACGTGTTTGGGTATTAATAATGCATCAGCTATAATTACCAGGCCACCCCAAGATGATCACACTCACCTGGCTCCTTTGCTCTCTACCACACACAGCTTTTTACCCTGAAGCTATGTGGAAGAATTTGTAAAGGCTTAGGCAGTCTTCCCAAAATGTTAAGAAGCAAGCAGTCTACAGATTCACACACCAACTTACTGTAAAGTTTGTAATTACATATGTGTGTGGTTATTAGATTAAAGCCCTTCTTCCCCACTAGGCTGTGAACTCCATGAGGACAGAGCTGGTGCCCATTTTGTTTGCATTTGTTTCAAAGGAGGCACTTGCTATTTATATTTATGAGTAAATGAATGAAAGATATACATGGAAAGGGTAGATCTTCTTTCTAACCTGTCTCTTTATTCTGCCACTTAGCCACAAGGCATGCTGGGAGCCAGTGGGGAGGAAGCCAGAAGATTGAGTTTTGGGGAGTTCAACCAGCCGTAAAGATCTGGCCCCATGAGCATCAGCAGCCAGAATCATACGGTCTGAGGGGGTTGTGAACCATCTCTCCTTGAGGGTCCAAGCTGATGGTCCCAGAGGAGGTAGATTTGTTTCATGATGACAATGGCTGGGATCGAGTGGTTCCATGGTCAGAGAGGGAGGCAGTGTGGACACTGAATGCACATTCACACTGTATTGTGTTATCAATGTCCATCACCACACATACAACCTGCATTTGCCCAAATGAGTGAACCCCATCCATTTCCTGGGACCAGCAACTAGGGTTACACCCATGTCAACAGTCCTCTAGCCCAACCAAAATTTCATATGATCCTGAGGTGGAGCCAATCAATGCATGGCTTCCCACACCTTTCTGTACCAGGGACTTCCATTCCCAGAGAGCAGCCTGTGTGACCATGAAGAGGAATCAAAATCAGAGCAGAAGAGGAGGTTGGGAGTTCCAAGCAGAAGGAAGCTTGAGCTCACCTTGCTGGGCGCCCTCCTCATGGCTCTGAACCCTAAATCACATCAGTGCTGGTCTTCCAACCACCGGCACCTGCAGTTCCTTGCCTGGGGGCTTTCTCTTCCTACCAAAACTCACTTTTGCCCACCTAAGTGACAGGCCAGGAGGTGCTAGGAAATTAACACCTCCCTACCCTTCTCCACACTCTACCACCTGAACTAGCCCTCCACCAACAATTGATGGGGGGTGATGTGTAAATACCGCAGTTCTCTCCCCCTCCAGGTGGGATAACTCTGAGGTGTGTTTACACTGACTCCCAGAAACCCTCCAGTGGCTTAAAATCTGGTCACCCCAGGTTTGATAAGGTACCTTCTAATGGCTGTCTTCCCTCTCTAGTCTTACTTTGCTCCTTCTCCAGTGCTTCATCGGATCAACTTTCAAACTACTTGCCCTTGAATCTTTTCCTCAGGTTCTCCTTCTGGGGGCACCTAAACTAATACAGGACTGTATATAGAAAGGCCGGGAAAAGTAGAACAGATAGTGAGTTTCGGGAATGTCAAATGGTATTTGGTGGAGGTGGAACAAAATACAGAGGAGAACTGAGGCAGGAGAGGTTGGCTGGGGGCCATCCCGAGGGACCTCCTGTACCAGACTGAGGAGTATGGTTTCGTCTGAAGACCCATCACCACCTGTTAGCTGGGGAACAGTGCTGCAGACAGCCACATGACAATGGCTCTTGAGGCCAGAAAGGAACCAACATTGTCTAATCCTGCCCCCATCCAATATTTGAATCCCTCCCTACAGCATCCCCATGTCTACTCAAATGCTTCCAGTAGATTAAGAGTTCACTGTCTTGCCAGGCTGCTCATATCAGCCAGGTCCGACTACTATTAACTAACTTCTAGAAAATTCTAGAAATATCCCCCTTGTTTGTTAGAAAGACATAACTGTTCTCCCATATGAAAGCCCTTTAATATATAAACTATGTCTCCAACCTGACCTGTCTATTCTCCAGGCTCAGTCCAGTTCCTTTCACCATTTTCCATGCAACAAGTTTGTTTGTCCTTGCTTCATCCCAGGCCCTGTCCTCTTCACGTACTCTAGACTCCCAACTTTGAGATTGATATTTCAGGTGTGATCCAACCAGCCCAAAGAAAAGGAAGCTTCTAGTATTTGCTTCTTCCCTGACCCATAGGGAACTGTTGACTAAAACCAGTTTTAGTCCTTCATTCATTCAATTCATTCAATATATATTTATTGAATACTCACCATGTGCTAGACTCTGTCCTAGATGCTGGGTATAGATCCAGAGATTGAAAAAAATTTTTAAAAACCCAAGCCAACCCTGATGGCCTAGTGGTTCAATTTCAGCGCTCTTACTGCTTTGGAGGCCCAGGTTTGTTTCCTGGTCACAGAACCACACCACTGGTGTGCCAGTTGCCATGCTGTGGCAGCAGCTCACACAGAAGAACTAGAAGGACTTACAACTGGGACATACCAATATGCACTGGGGCTTTGGGGAGGGGAAAAAAAAGAATAAGATTGGTAACAGATGTTGGCTCTGGACAAATCTTTCCCTGGAAAAGAACCAAGAAACAAAAACGCCCCCCGGCTATTACGGAGTTTATATGCTAGAGCAGGAGTCAGCAAGCTACTCCAAATTTGTCCCTCTGGCTGTTCTTGTAAATAAAGTTCTATTGGAACAGAGACGTGCCCATCGATACTGCATGGCCCACAAAGCTGGAAATGTTTGCTATCTATCCCTTTACAGAAAAAGTGTCGTGATCCCCATTCTAGAATGCCTACCAGAATGCTAGATACCAAAGGTATAGCAATGAAGGGACAAAATCTCTGCTCTCAGAGCTTGTGTTCTAGAAGCCCAACTATGTACCGGGCAATGTTTGGGACACTGGGGATTCTGCAGTGAGCAGTCAAAGAATCTTCCCTCATGGAATATTCTAGAGGGCCTATTGTGTGCCAAGCTCTGTGCGTGGTGCTGGTACAGAAGTGAACCAGACTGAAAAAATCCTTACCCCTGTGGACTTCCCAGTCCAGTTGGGGACACGGCAATAAACAAACAAACAAAAACACAGCTTCTGATGATAATGAAGGCTATGGGAAAAGTAAGCAGGAGTTGAGATGTTCTGACATGAGCTGCCATCATGTGTTTCCCACTCTTCTCTTCGTATAGCGGTTTTGGTACAAATGGAGGCCCTGATATGGATGTAATCCTGTTAAATTCCATCTAGTTGGGCTGGGCCTTTTGTCCGAGCCTGCTGAGATGTGAAAGGGGTTAGAGCCAATGCTGTCAGTCTCATTGGTCACTCAGGCGTGGCCCCCAAGGGATCAGCCTGCCCTAAGCCCCAGGGAGGCAGTGCCCAAAGATGCACAACACACTGTGTGTATCTTCTCATCTACTCCATTCAAAAGGAGGACGGCTGGATGGGTGTGTGTGTCTAACACCTTGAAGCAATCTTCACTGCTTCGTTTAACTAAAGCATTTTTCCACACAAGTTCCTCTGCTCAAGTGTTTCTTCTAATTACCATTTTCCTTTTACAGTGTGTTGTGTAGAGCTCACAGGAGTAAGTTCATGGTGAGCAAGAGCCCCTGGGGTGGCAGGGAAAATAAGGCCTGGTTATTAGGGGGCTCGGTGAAGCGGCAGCTTCTCCATCTTCCCAGCACGGGGGGAAAATGGCCCAGAAACTGCACCACACCAGGCCAGACACAGCACAGTAGGACTTGGCTCTGAGATGGCTTTGTAAGGTTAGGAAATATCATTGACTTTCAGGGGGATGCAGAAGCTCTATCCAGAAGCCTGGAAGGTACCGGGAAGTTTCTGTTACTCTGTGGATGGAGGCACAGCCAGCTGCTCCACCAGGACCTGATTTCCTTGTGCATGCTTTGCATTCCTTCAACAAATATGCAGTGAATGCCTGTTATGGGGATTGGAGGAGTTCGTATACGGTAAGCAGTAAGAACGGTGCCTGAAACATAGCGTGTACTGAATCAGGGCTTGATTGTTTTTATTGCTATGATACGCAGGCATCAGCCTTCATTTATTCCTTCTTTCACCCACTCAGTCTTCCCACAAACATTGGCCAAGTGTCAATGATGTCCAAGACCGCTGGAGATACAGGAAGGAACGAGGGGAGGACAGATGGGACTTATCAAGGAAGAAGACGCAGGGAAAGGGAGCGGGAGGGTGCCGGGTTGTGGCTTGCATTCCTAGAACGATGGTGTTGCTGTTCGCTGAGACAGGAAACTAGGAAAGGTCTGTACTGGGAGGGGGTGGTCATGAGTTGGAGCGGGAGGATGATGAGCACAGTTCCCTGTGGATATCCCAGTGGAGACGTTCATTGGGTAGTTGGGATATGAGCCTGGGCTCAGAGACAAACCTGGGGAGTGGGGTCAGTCCCAGGCTGTGGCATGGGGTTGCCTGAGGGTTTCCTCCCACAGATCTGGCCTGATGCTCAGAGGAGACCAGGGGAGGGTGTTGGGGTCCTCGAGGTGTTAGCACAGGCTAGACTTCAAAGTATCTTATTTAGTTGAAAACCAAGGGCAGCGATTAGCCTTGGGCCTTAGCCCAATAAGCAGGTGAGACCCCTCTGATAGGCCACATTTTATTTATATTTACAAACGAACGCATTATACATACATATACAATGTCTCAGCAGTCTGGGACATCGACCCTCGCCTCGGTTTGCTGGAAGACTGAATGGATAAATTCATCAATAAATGAAGGCCGGTGCCTGCGTATCGTAATAATAATAACCAAGCATTGACTCAGAACATACTATGTTCCAGGCATCTTCTAACTGCTTGACATATATTAACACTAACGACCAAGCTACGTTCTGAGAAATGCATCATTAGGCTATTTCGTCACTCTGCAAACTTCGTAGAGTATAGTTACACAAACCTAGATGGTACAGCCTGCTACACATCTAGGCTACACGGCACTGATCTTATGGAACCACTGTCATATATGTGGTCCGTCTTTGACTGAAACGTCATTATATAATGCATGACTCTGTGTGTGTGTGTGCATATATATATATATGTATACATATAATCTCAAACGTAGTATGTAGAGAGGCTCTGTTCCAACAGCTTTGCAAATATTAACTCATATCCTCACTGCAACCCTATGATTAGCTAATATTATTCAATTTTGCAGATAAGGAAAATGAGATACAGAGAGGTTACTTAACTTGCTTCTGACCTCACAGCTATTAAGTGACAGAGCCAGAATCCAAACCCAGGCAGTCTGGCTCCAGGTCCCTGCTCTTAACCATTGCACTTTTCCTGCTTTCCAGCACCAGTGCAGCTCCTGGAAAAATGCCCCAACACCCCCACACACACCCACGCACACACTCGGTGCCTAGAGCCGGCTGAGCTCACAGGAGGCGCGCAGTCCTGCACTGCCCGGGCTACAGTCAGCCCCTTCCCCGGGGCCTCTGCCCATGTGCCCCTCTGCTCAGACAGAAAGCCGCTCACTGCTTGCTCACTTGTTGGGGCCACGGATATTCCCGGGGCCCGGGCTCCACGCCGGAGAACGCAGTCTCAGCGGCAGGATGCTGGCTCAGAGCATCTCTGTGTGGGCCGCCTCCTCCAGCTTTATTAGTCGTCTTTTAAAATAGACTTTTCTGTTTCAGACACCTCCAGTTGCCACTTGCTGCTCATCTTTCAGCACATCCACTGTGTTTCTCTGTCACCGTAATATGCTGCTTAGAATACCACAGACATGCTGACTTTTTGTGAAATAGCAGCCTCTCAGGAGAGTTTTCTTTCCCTCTTTTAATTATGCCATTTTCCAGCTGGCCTTTTCCTTTTTGAAAGGTGAGCCTCAGATTACTGATTGTTCGACCACTAATTTCACGTTTTGATCACACTGATCTGATGGAGGCAGGAAGAGTCATTAGATGATGGTGCAGCTCTATCCTCTTTCTTTGCAAAGGGAACAGCTGTGTCTCAGAGAGGTAGCTTGGCCCATCTGAGATCACACAGCCAGTTAGTGGCCAAGCTGGGGCTGAAACTTGAACCAGTTAATGCTACAGTGGGGAGATTTAATAATAGGAGAAATAACAATTCATATTTATCACGTCGTTAAAGTTTACAAAGCATAAACTTTAGTTCTCAAGTCTCTGGACCTTCTGTCGTCTACTGGCTCGTGTGCTTGGTCATTTTATCTAAGGAGAGAGGATCCTCTTCTCTCAAAGCCAGGCATCCACTCCATCCACATCTGGAATTCCAAGTGCTCTCATCCCGTAAGAATCTAGCACCGACAATGACATTTGAGGCTCATCGAAGGGCAATGAGCACTTATTTGAGAGCCTCATGTCAATGTCAGAGTCGCCCCAGGGCTAACTCTGCAGCCCAGACTCCTCCATATCCCCAGACACCACCTCTCCCTCCTCCTTCTAGTGACTGTGTTTCCCCTTGGGCGTGCAGGAGGGAACAGGGCTTCCACCACCACACAGTGAAGTGTCTTCCCAGTGGAGACTCAGCAATGATAAACATCAGCACTGGAAGGCCCATGGAAAATATTTCATCTGACTCTGCTACTTGATAAATTGGGAAGGTAAGGCCCAGAGAAGGAAAGTGACTTGCCCAAGATCACACTGCTTTGCGACAAGAAATAGGTACCTGGACCAGTTGTCTCTTGTCTCCTATACTCTAGATACCCAAGAGCAACTTCTGACTAACTGCTGCCTTGAGTGTGGCTTGTTTTACTGTCTTGTTAAGTAAAAATTATTCCATGGAGAATAGTAATAAAATTATAGGACAGTAGCGACTCACCCACCTCATGTCTCCATTGTCCAACTCCGCGGTCTTCCATCTCGGCTGCGCATCAGAACCCTGTGGCACTTGACAACTATTCAGATTCCCAGGCCCCACCACAGATGAATGGAACAAAGTCCTAGGGAGTGGGGCGCCAGCATCTGTGTTTTCAAAGCTGCACAGGTGAGTCTAACAGGCAGCCGGGGATGGACCAAGCTAGTCCACCTGATGTCCAAGAATCACATCACCAGGTTTGAATCATTGTGATTGAAATGGAACATACCTAATTATATTTTTGAGCTGTAAAAGCTTAATTTGAGTACAATTAAAACATGAAGTTGACAGAAGATGAAAGATTGCTGACTGGAGGAACTCTCTCTGAGTCACACCCAATACGGGAGGGCAAGCTTGAAACTTCACTCGCCTCTGCTTATAAAAAAGAACACATCAGCCCACACACCCACGAAGTAATAATGTGGCTTGCTAGTGAAAACTGTGAATGTTCAGGTGTAAAAAGGACCATTTTCTTTTCAAGTTGCAAATTAAGGAAAATAAGTGATAAATAATAAAAGAGATAAAAATTAATCTTAGCCCTCCCACGTGGCGCTTCCTTTCATTATCTCCAGTTCTCTCTCCTAAAATCCAAGCTGTCCTTAGATCAAGTATGTGGTCTAAGTCCCAAATTCAAAGCTTTTTTGAAGGACAAGTCTCATTCAGAAGGCAGAAGGGCACAAGGGAATGCACAAAATAAAACAGGGGACTTTATGACACTCAGAACAACCATCCTTCTGAACCTCATCCCCCTCACCCAGACATTCACCCTCAGTCCATGGCTGAGTGGAGACAAGCCTGCAAGGAACCAGAGAGCATCCTTGAAAGTGACAATTCAATAGAAAATGCACCACCTAACAAGAGGGGAGGCATTTCATCCTAAAGCTGAAGAAGGATAATAAAAATCAAGGGGTTTTTCATGTGTTTTAAGTAATACAAGAAAATCTTCAGGTTTCCCCTGAAATGAAAAGGGCACCTGTCTACTACAGCGAGAGGCAAAGAAAGGAGAAAATAAGCATAGGCTGAGTGCTGAATGCTTTTCTGGCCTGAATTATACTCTTGTCTTTCATGTTCATCACCTGCTCCTGATTCAACCATCAGCCCAACCATGTTGATGAGTAGTTATAATTATCCCTATTTTGAGAATGAAGGAAATGATGTTTGGAGTGCTCAAGGCCCTCCCCAAATCCCACAAGCTAGGGGTCAAAGCAGCTGTAGGGGAGGAAAAAATATTCCTCTACCTTTCTAAGTCCTTTGGGCTGGTCTAAGAATTAAACTGACATGAGACAGAATAACAGGAGAAAATTAGATCAATTTAATACCATGTGTATAGATGAGAGAAACCCAGGAAAACTGAGTAACTTGCCCAAATGGCCAACGCCATTACCTTAAATACCATCTTCAGCTAAAGACAGAAGAGGATGTTGGGGGTAGTGGTTTGGGACTTTAAAGGGAAGGAAGGCAATTCACATGGAAATGCAAAAGTAAATGTTTGGTAAACAACCATTTGCCATGCCTTGCAGAGACAATGGAACATGGAGAGGATTTTGATCAAATGGGCCTTGCTAGGTTCCTCCCTGTCCACCACACCTGGTTCATATTATACTATAGTTATCTACCGTGATAGCTCCCTCCTGGAACAGACCTTCTATCTTAAATTCTTTTAGGCAGTGAGCAGAAAGTTCAAAGTTTCTTCCTGAGTCTTTCGTTCTTAAAAATAATCAAGCCAAAGAGACATATTTTGGGGTGGCAAATTCTGATCCTCTACACAGCCAAAGTTCAATCCAGGCCCTTCTAACTCCAAATGAGGAGAGATGTCTTTCCACTGTGGAGACAGAGCTTTGCTAGGATGCAATGAAAAGCTAGGAGGGAGATAAGGGGGAGCTTCCTTTATCCATTTTAGTGGGAACCACCAACATCTGGGTCAGGATATTACACTGGAATTTTCTTTAGCTGAGAATATCAGAAACATTGGCTCTTACCACTTCTGGCTGATAAAATGGAGCTATAAATGAAGACCAGCATTGACTCACTCTCCCCTCACTTCTTTTCTGCAATTAATGACCCTTCTCCATGCGTCATTGTTTCAGACCCTCAAATTGTCTTTTTTGCCCTCCTCTGAGCTCCTCTCCACTCCTCCTTCCACAGGGAGTCAGGAGTCCCTCCTTCCTCTCTGTAGTTCTACCTGCCATGTCTCGGGGCAGGACCAAAGCCAGCTGTCCAACCGAAGGACAAGAGGCTGAACCCAACATAACGGATGGGTGGTTCAGAGAGTTAGAGCTGAAGAGAGACAGGACAAAACCAAGGAAACTGATGTTTATGGGCCAGGCACAGGGCTAACGGCTTTATGTGCACTGTGTCATTTGATTTTCTTGATAAACCTATGAAGTAATGTCATCCCGATTTCACAGATGAGAAAGCTGAGGCCTGGGTAAGTTAAGTAACTTACCTGAAGTCGTACAGCGAGTGTCAGAACCAGGCTTTGAACCCCACGCTGACCTGAGAGCCAGTGTTATTTCCACAGTACACTGCATCTCCAAAACTAGGAAGGGGCTCCAACGTGGAATGGTTGGGGTGGCGGAAAGTCAGGGTTTGGGTAATGGCTGGTTATCTGAGGTTAGAAATGGCTCAAAAGTCCAGGGATGTCAGTAAGAGTCCTGATAGGAATGAGATGGAATGCTCCAACTGGGTAATTTAAGGAACTTCTGTAGACATACATTTACAAAGGTGTGGGCAGGAAGTAGGAAAACCACAAAGAAGAGTGCAGAATCTTGGGGATAGTAACAAGGGGGCTGCTCTTACCCATTCCAGCCTGGAATGAGTGAGGGGAAGGAATAGATCCCGGAACCTGGAGAGAGAGCAGTATGTGGGGAGGGCTGCTGACAGGAGCTAAGACCCGGTCGAAACTCAGGGAGCGGGTGGGGAGGTAAAGATCCCTACTCTCCTCCTTCCATTGGGTTTCTTGCTGGTGCCAGCAGGCTGAACCATCTGGAAGTCCAACGATGTGGTCCATACAGGTCAGCCTCCCAGACACAGAGCTGGCAGGGGAAGGTGGAGAGTGGTTCCAGAGGAGCAAATGGAAGAAACGCACCCTCCCAGTTTCATGGAGAGGCAAAAACTGTAGAGAGATCCAGAGTCAGGCTGATGGAGCAGGTGAGGGATCTGGCCTTCAGAACCCAGCCAGTTGTGGAGAGCTCCTGAGATGAGATCTGCCTGCCAAGATGCCCCTTTCAAGGGCTCAGGGCTCCCTCTGTGGTCATGGCTTCAACTGTCTTAGCGATTCAGTTCCCTGACTGGCGCCTGATACCTGCTCCTCTTGCCTTCAGAAAATACAGGAGTTACAAGCAGAGGTTTTGACCTAGATTCAAATCCTGGCTCCACCTCTCACGAGTCATGTGATCCAGAACAAGTCCCTGAATGGCTCCCTGCCTCAGTTTCCTCATTGGTAAAATGGGTACAAGAATAGTGCCTCCCTTAATAGTGCGCTATGAAAAATGTATGTTAAATGGTTAACACAGTACCTGGCACATAACAAGAGCTCAAAAATTATTAGTCATTATCATTACTATTATTCTCCCTTGCAAATGTTATTGAGCTTCGGGCCATGAGCTGGAAGGAGAATTGTCTGTAACGCTCACGAGTTTCTGCTAAATGCCCCTGTAGGGATGTACCAGTGACTCTGGCCAGATGTAAGGAGATGTGATAATGAGAAGGATAAGGTGCCTCTGAAGAGGGACCCTAAGGCTCCAGGCATAAATCAAAAGAAAACCAGAGGCTGAGAATAGTAAGTTAAAGGCAGCAGTTACAAAGTGTAACTCAAATGTACGTGAACTTGGAGGAGTCAAATAGCAAAGAATGGATCCCCAGCCGCCTCAGCAGCTGCGAGTGAGGAAGGTTGATTGAACTCATGCAGCAGCCATGGAGTTCAGCCAACACTCCACCTGGAAATTTTTCGGTTTCATTTTACACCCTGGAGCCAAGCCCTCCTTCCCAGAGCAGTGAGAGCAGCCTTCCTGGGCATTTCACAAAGGCATCCTTGCAAAGGATATTAGCAAAGTCCCTTGGCCTAGAAGTTGCTACATGCATTTGCATGAATCACTGCATGAGCAAATGGGAACAGAATGAGCTAAAACAATAAAGATAAGTCGGCAAAGACTTTTAAGAGGCTAAACTGTGAGAACTATTATCACACAGGCTGACATATCTCCACAGTTGGTCTATCCATGGTCTTGCTAGAAGGAGCTGATTGTCAATATCCCCACCAGACAAGCAAGGTGGGTGGGGGACATTTCTCTGCCTGGAGGGCTATGTGCTGAAGCCTGGCTGGGAACAGAGGTGCTGTGTTCTCGGTAAGCTCTCTAGATAGCCAAACCAAAAGTAGAATAGGGCCAGAAGGGAGATGGGTCTTAATCAAATCACCAGTACAAAGTGGTCCAAGTGTGAAACTAAACAAGATAGAGTCCAGAGGTACAGATGGAAAGCGGGTTCCAGACCCCAGGGTGTCTAAGACCAGAGAAATTTCTGAATCAAAGAATGGGCCTCTTGGCTAGGGTCTTCTAGTTCCTGCAACTTGGGCAAAGATATGGTAGGAGAAGGAAAAGGGGCAATGAGCAAACAGTAACCAGGCTCACCTGTTACAGCATGGGCCATTGCATGAATTCATTCATTCACTCATTCATTTATTCATTCATTCAGCAAACATTTATTGATCACCCACCCTGTGCCAGCTACTATTTCAGGCAAAGGATATACAGCCATGAAAAAACAAATCCGGTTACTGCCCTGATGGAGCTCGCATTCTAATGCTGGGAGACAGATACAAGTAAATAAACCGATCGATAGAGAATTTCAAGAAGAGACAAGTACCATGTAAAATCCATAAATAAATAAAGAGGGTTATGGGGAAAGAGTGATGAGGACGGGGCATAAATATACAAAAGCCCCAGCCTGCCCCTTCTCCTCTCTGACGCCACCTCACCTGTAGGGAAGGGATTCTCGCAATGTATGGGCTGACTCGAGGCGCTGGCTGGGCCTCACCTTCTGGTAGGGGTGTCACCTCACTTTAGGGTTGGTGTTGTTTTTTCACTCCTTTCCCTCTTCTACCCAAGCAGCAGAAGTAGCTAACCAACTCAGAGCCCAATCTCTTGGGAAAGACCTGGCTGGCTGCCTCTCCTCTCTTTCATTCACGTGTCTGGAGCAGCAAGGTGCTCTGCCAGGCAGGCCTTGCTCCATCAGTCCGTGTTTCTCCATCTCCCGGTCTCTTCTGTCTCTTTCCTACATGCAACCCTGGTGCAGAGTGACCTAAGGCTCAGATTTGTACATGCAACAGGGTGGGGACTGAGGAGCAACTGGCAGCAAGGACGTTCATGACAGTCCACTTCAATCTGACTCAACTAATTTAGGGCAAATGGTACGCCACATGGTCCAGCTCAGCTTACCAGCCATTCCCTGCTTTGGGTTTGGGAGCCCAGGCCTGGTCAACAATAACAGGGCAGTTCCCCCACTCACTAGGTGTATCAGTCAGCTATTGTCACCTAATAAGCAAGCACAAATCTCCGTAGCACACAACAAGAAGCACTTATTTCGCTCATGCATCTGTGGGGTGGCTGGGGTTCTGCTGACCTTGGCCTGGCTTGGCTGGGCTAGGACAGGCATAGGTGCACAGCTCCAGGCTGAACATCAGGTACAGGTCTGCTCCACGCTGTCTCCAGTGTCTCTCATCTTCCTCAGACCAGCTGGCTAGCCAGGGCATGTTCTTTTCATGATGGTGGCAGAGGCACAAGAGGGTAAGGCATCTTACAACCTGGGCATGGAACTGACAAAATATAGAGTGGTCCACTTCTGCCCATACTCCCCTGGGGGCCAAAAGAAGTCATTGGCTAAACCCCAGCTCAAAGGGCAGGGACCCTCCCTCATCTGCCGTCAGTGGAGCAACTGCAAAGTTGCCTGGCAAAGGGTGAGGTTACAGAAAGGAGAAAAGAATTAGGGCCAAAGATTCCTCATGGACAAACCTCTCTTGGGAACATCCTAAGGAGAGGGGCAGGGTCCAGGGAGAAAAGGACTTACCTGGGGCACCCACCTCAAAGTTGAGGTCACCTTTGACTAGAGTTTGCCAATAAGGAAGCAGTTCACTCCTTATTAATGATAAAAAAAAAAAAAAACAATATTCACTGGGCACTTACTCTCTGCTAGGTATCATTCTAGGTGCTTTACGTGAATGAATCCATTTTAATCCTCATAAAAATCCTTTGATGTAGGTTCAATGATCATCTTCATTTTGCAGATGGATAAGCAAAGGCACAAGGAGGGGAAGTAACTTGTTCAAGGTCACAAGGCTAGTAAGCACCAGATCCGGGACAGGGACCCAGGCAGTCAGGCTCCAGCACCCACCCTCCCAAGTGCCTTCACCATAGAGAGCACGGCCCGAGCACACATGTCCCTGGTCTGTCCTGTGCCCTTCCGCAATCTCAGTGGATGTTCATGAACGGAAGAGGCTTTAGATGTGGGGAGGGGAAAAGGGAGGCCGAGGGGAGACCCAGCTTGACCTAGAGAAGCTGCTTGTTGTCAGGGGCAGGAGCTCAGACCAGGGCAGCCGAGCTTGGACCAAGGCAGCAAGGAGAAGGAGAAAAGGAATTCAGGCTTCCAAGGGACCCAGCGAGGGGATGATGTGGGCAAGAGGAAGACTGGGTGTGCTTTAGCGCCTAGAAAGAGGCCCTCGGGACTGAAGGGAGACTTGACTTCGAGAGTTTACACAGCTGATGTCAGCATCCCTTGTTTCCCTGAATTGGTGGGACCTGGGGCTCCTCTTCAAAGCCATACTGAGAGTGAGGG
Organism: Equus asinus; assembly: GCF_041296235.1. Lineage (NCBI taxonomy): Eukaryota > Metazoa > Chordata > Mammalia > Perissodactyla > Equidae > Equus > Equus asinus. The sequence goes on along the minus strand of NC_091804.1, from coordinate 32,762,079 downwards.
GAGGGGCAGGACAGGAGCTGGAGGAGAGTGGGCGCCCTGGAGAGTGATCGTATCTCAGGCAACCCAAGGCCTTGAGTGGCGAATAAGAGACAGGGAGACAAGGATTCCTCCGAGGCACACTGCTGGTTTCTATTCAACTTGTCACTCACTTCACTCGCTCTCCTTATTTTCTGTTATGATAAACAACGATAACAGCTTACTCAGAGAGCATTTTATAAGAGACAAGTCATTTTCAGACACAGGGATTGCATTTGACATTCACAACAATCCCACACGGGAAGAAGCACATTTTAAAAATATTGATACCAGGGCTCAGAGAGGGTAAGTGGCTTGTTCAAGATCACACAGCTAATTAGAGGAATTGGAATGAGCACCTTCACCCTCTTAGCCCTGCACCATCTTTGCATCTTTCCCTGTAAGGAGGGCAAGCAGAATAAGTCAGGCTTTGATCTTGTAAGAGAAGGTGGTACTTTGTCCGTATCAATCATTTACACTTTAGTATGATGTATTTCCAGTCTAGTCCTGAGAGTAAAAAAACAGGACACACTCACTAGAAAGTTGTGACAAGGGCTCCACCAAGGGGTGGAAGGGAAGCAGAGCAGGAAACATTGAAAAACAATGTCACCCAATCTCAATTTCTCCCTCCTGTGGGACTCAGTTGTGAACCAAGCTTACAAAGGTTCAGAATAAGGCGCAAGATGTCTGATGAAGACATTCAACTAATAATAATAATTGTTGAGACCTTCGGGGTGCAGGTTGCTGTGCAGAGCACTTGGGAGACTGTGGTAAAGAAGACAGGGATGCTTACATTCCAGGATGGGGAGAGGCAATGAATAAGCACACAAATAAGAACGCGAAGTAGGACGGGTGCCATAGAGCCAATGACGTGTCATAACAGGATAGTTTTGAGAGTGGTCAAGCGCGGTTATGACTCTGGATTTGGGAGTCAGGGAAGGGCTCTCTGAGAACATGACATTAGGATGAGACTTGAATAAAGAGAAGGTACCAGGCTTGCCAAGATCTGGTCAATTGAAAGAACAGCATCAGGACCCAGCGGAAAAAAATTAAAATGACAACAGCAATAATCACTGTGGAATGGCAGCAATAGTTGCTAACGCTTACTGTGTGATAGGCCCTGCTCTAAGTAATTTACATGGTTATATCATTCCATACTCACCACAATCCTGTGAGGTGGGTATTATCATGATCCCCATTGGACAGATGAGGAAAAAGAGGCACAGAGAGGTTAAGTGACTTATCCAAGAAGGAAAGAAAGTTGCTAGGTGGTCAGGGGTCAGGTCCCCAGGGTCCCAGCACTGAGTCCCAAGAGGCAATATAGTCAAAGAGCCCATGGCTGGAACCGGGGGTACCTGGTGGCATTTCCCAGACTACGCGCAGGACCCCTACTTTCATCGCCAAGCTCAATAAGGAGAGTCCAAGTGCACAGCAGCCCCAGGGTGCTTATATCATTGGATGAGTGGGTTTAGCACCACCGCCTGTGGATTCCCCCACTCAGGAAGCCTTTGCAGCAGAGGACTGAGTGGGAGGCCAGCCACACAACGCCCACTGCTTGTCTCATTTTGGCTATAGATAACATAGTTAAGAAAAAGAAACCCACATGCAGCGGTGCTTATATCGTTAAACCCACTTTCTGGTCTGCTGGCTCCATAACTCTGATGTGATGATCTGAATCCAAACTCAGACAGGAGGAACTGCAGTGTGTCAGGAAATCAAATGGTCCATGTCAAGGGATCCAGGCAGAAGGTCTCACCTCATCATGAGCAGGAAGGGGTGTTTGCTGTCTTAAGGACTCCACACTCCTCTTTCTGCAGGCCCTGATCTCAGTCAAAGATGTGATCTGCCAAGCCAGAGCCCACCTCCCCTGTTCCCCCATCCCGTCTTTGTTTTATTATTATGGTTCTGGTAGTTAATAGGACATGTGTCACATTATAGCATTACAAGGGTTGGATGGATATTGGGGGAGGAAAAGGAAGGAAGGGGAGGGGAGGAGAGGGGAGGTCCAGGCTGAAGGAGAGAAAGAAGGACATTACAAAGCCTGCTCCCAACGAGCTCACAGCCAATGGGGCAGATGAGCACATAAACATGTGATGCCAGTTCAGCGCACAATTTAGAAAAGATCTAACCAAAATGGGTGGCAGCCCAGAGCCAGCAACAACGTCTGCAGAAAAGACTATTGATCTGAGTCTTGAAAGGTGAATATGAGTTTTCCAGGTGGATAAGACAGAAAAGGGCATTGCAGTCAGAGGACAGAGTGATGCAAAAGCAAGACACATAACAGAGCCCATCGTATGCAGGGAGATCAGCCCGGGATGCCCATAGAGGCAGTAGATGTCACCATGAATTATTCTTCCTCCAAAGTTGAAACCTTAGAGCAACTGATGATGCCCCACACCCATCTGCTCCCCTCAGCCAGACACCAGGCCCAGTCATTTCTGCCTTATATCATTTTTTAGTTTTGTGGCTGACTCTGGTCCCCACTGCCACCACTGCCATTGAGCGTCATCCATCCACGGCCTCTCTGCCAAGCCTTTCTTATTACAACAGCCTGGTCTCCATCTCTCCTGATTTTCCTCACCCCAACCTGTCCAATCTCAAAGACGCCCTGATTCTGAGCCAGTGTTGGAGAGTCTACCTAGATAATGGTGAGCCAAGGAGGATAACACTTGCTTCAACTAGAACCCAGAGAGCCCACAAAATATAAGTTAGAAAGAAGGTTGACCTGAAAAGACTGGAGAACTGAGGAGCAGGCCATATCTAGGCTAATGATAGAGGCAGGGTTCATTCATTCAACAATACTGTGGACCACTGACTCTGAGCCAGCCTCCACTCTGGGCGCAGGGCATAAGATGGTGTACAAAAAAGACCCGTGCCTGCCATCCCTTACAGAGCTTGGAAGAGACAGCTATTAATCAAATCACTTCACAAATAAATGTGAAATTACTAATCATGAAAAGCACTATGAAGAAAACTTAAAAAGAGCTCTGTGTGCTCACAGCGGTGGTAAAGTCAGTCAAGGAAGACTTCCAAGGTCGGAACCTTTAAGCTGAGATATGAAGGGTGGGTTAACTAGGTAAGGAATGGGGAGAAGGAGCAATTCCATTTATCAGCTAAGAAAGTTAGCCTAGAAGTGATATTACCTGGATTTGAATCACGTGCCTACCAATGGTTAATTTGGGGCAAATTATTTCACTCTTGCATGTCTTGGCTGCCTTGTCTGTAAAATGAAGCTAATAATTGTAGTGACATTAGAGATTTGTTATAAAGATTTAATAAGACAAAGCATTTAACAGCAGCTAGTATAGTACAGAGTAAGGGCTCCATAAATGGTGGGAGTGTTGGTAATAGTTCCTGTGGTGGAGATGATGACAATTACAATGATGCTGCTGAGGAGCTGATTATGGTAGTGGTGGTGGTGATGATGGTGATGATTATGATATTGATGACGGTCATTATGAGAATGATGATGGTGATGATGATGGTAATGATACTGATGATGATTGTGTTGACGATGATGATGATGACTTCTGCACTCACAGCAATAGGAACAGCGTATGCAAATGCCCTCAGGTTGAAGGAAGCATGGCAGCAACGTAGGATGGGAGGTACTCAGGAGAAGAGTCAGTTATGTCTCTTAAGGCAGATAGAATCAGGCTCTGAAAATGTCAATTTATAGACTCTGGACCCCAAGTTTCCTCAAAACATAATCAAAGAGCTCCAAAAAAGATCTAAGAGTGTGCTATTACAGTGATGACTCAGGTTCAGTTAAAATTTATTGAGTTCCCTGCCTTAAAAGGTCCTGCCTTTATGCCAACAGTACCACTAGGGGAGCCAGTGTTAACTGAGTGCCTCCTATGAGCTGGACAATTATGCACGTGTTACTCTGTTCAATCCTCATGACACTCACTAGGTGGCAGGCACCATGCTGAATGCTGATAACATGTTGGTAAGCAGGATACACATATTATGCCCATTTTACAGAAAGGAAAATAAACAAGGCATAGAAAGGTTAAGTAATCACCCAGGTCAAAGCTAACAAATAATAAAGACAGGGTTTCAACCAGACCCAAATGTCTCCTGGTTTAAGCCCCTTTCTCTAGGAGCGCCTTTTGGTGCTTAGTTCGAGGACTGTATACGTACAGATGCCAAGAGGCAGGACTCCGGTCCCATTCGACAGGGGCTCCCGCCTCCATCATCCCTGGAGCACAGGCAGCTCCCCAGATGCCAGCAGGATTCACGGGAAGTCCTCAAGTTGGGCAATCTGTAATTTGTAGTCACTGTTTATAAAAGATGACGAGGGGGAAAAGGATGCAAATGTTCACTGAGCCCCAACAAGATGGTAGGTGCCTTATATACATTGCTTCAGGGAGGCCAACCCCGTTCCTTATTCAAGTATTGCTGCCTCCTATTTATAAGATGAACGAACTAAGACTCAGAGTGGTTGCAAAACTTGTCCAAGGTCACACAATGGGAGGTCATATTTAAATCAAAGACTGTCTGACTCCAAAGCCCAGCCTCTTTAGCCACATTATCCCCCAAATATGTTCTTTTGTGGTGCAACACTCACACATATGCACACACACAGCCAGACACAGCTATAGACACTTGAATAGATTTTACGCGGACTCTGAATGCATAAAAATGTGTACCGATTCAGAATGCTTTTAACGACGCTCCACCTCTGAGACCAGAGGAGGAAGAATGAAGTGGAGTGCTACCTGCTTTCCTTATGTATTTAGGCTGCAGCATAGCTTTTTTAGCTTTTATATATTTCCACGCACCTGGCCGCCTCTTCTGTGCTCTGGGAAGAATAATAGATGATCCAGCTGGGGTTTCAAGGTTGAGGCTTTAGGCACTGGGAAACAGGCTCTCATTGGCTATTTATCTCATAAACAGTGTCCTCAGCTCCTCCAGGAATTGAAGTTGCTATAGATGTCCAGGCCAGGGGCTGAGCAGGCATGCTGGAAACACATATGGGCCCATGAACAAACTATTAATGCATATGCCTTTCCGGAGACAATGGTTAAATGAGTTCCAAAGTTGACTCTCTAGCTATGACGTGAGCAATTCATTTAACCTTTCTGCTTCAGTCTTACCATCTGGGAAACAGGAATAATAGCATTACCCACCTATCCCATCTTAGTCAGCTATTGCTGTGATGTGATGATACAGAGTAACAGACAACCCCAAAATCTCAGTGGTTTATCACAAGAAGCATTTATTTCTCACTGCCAGGCCTGTAGGTCAGCTGGGGCAGCTCTGCTTCAGGCTGTAGGTAGAATTCAGGTCTTTTTCACTTTAGGATGAAAGGAAACAAGTATCTGGAGCACAATCTTCCCATGGCCTGTTACAGAAGTGTGAGAGAGCTGGCCAAATCACCTGGGCACGTTTAAAGCTTTTGGTTGGACATGGGGTGCATCACATCCACTCACATCCCAACAGCCAAAATCATTCACACGGCCAGGTCTAAAGTCTGTCTGGAGAAATAGGTTCCACCCACAGGATGGCAAGAGTGGGGAGATGTCCCAGTTACCACAGGTGTAGAAAAATTTACTCCAAAACTTAGCAGCCCAAACCAGACACTTTATTTCACTCGTCACTTTATGGGTCAGGAATCCGGGGAGGGTTCAGCTGGGCTGGACATCGAGGATGGCTCTGTCACATGGCTGGCACTTAATGCTGGTCACCAGCTGGGCTGTGAACCAAAGTGTCCACATGTGGTCTCCCCAGCATGGCTGTCTCAGAGTAGTCGGGACTCCTTCTGTGGTGCCTGGCTTCCTCCAGGGTGCATGTCCCAAGACACCAGGCAGTGGCTTCATGACCTTTTCTGAACTAACCTCCCAAATTATACAGCTTCAATTCCACTGCATTCCACTGGTTACAAGTAAGTCACTCAGAACAGCCCAGATTCAAAGGCAGGGGACATAGACCTCACCTCTTAACAGGAAAAGTGTTAAAGAATTTGCAAGAATGGTTTAAAACCATCACAAGAGGCACACGAGGAAGAAAAATAATATTATCTACCTACCCCCTCCATAAAAGCTGTAGGGATAACGTGTGTAAAAAGTTCAGCACTGTGTGTGGGACAGAGCAAGCACATAATAAATGGTAGCCATATAAATCACAGAGTCACCGGGTGGGGATTCCAGGTGCTCCTCCTGTCTTGCTTATTAACTCAGTCGAGTTAGCTAGACTACTTTGATGAGGCCAGAAGACCAAAAGACAGCCACGGGGCTGCTGTTGACTGCTCGCCTGCAAAGTGCTGAGTGCTGTGCTAGGAAGTTTCCATCCAGGATCTCATTCAGTCTCCACAATAAGCTTGTGAGGGAGTGCTGTTGCTGTTATCCACATAGTACGAAAACTCTCACATCCAACCATCACCTTTAAAAATGTGGTAACTATGCCGCTGCGGCTGCACTTGGGAGAGCAGCCAGGAATCCGTCTCTCTACCCCTCACTTCCCCTGTTTAATGGTCTGTTCAACCAGAAAGCCCATGCAATTTGTTTATCCCTCTATCATAGCACTAATCTTACTGTATGTCACTCTGGCCCCACTCTCGTGTCACTGAAAGCTCCTTGAAGACAGGGACTGTGTCTGATCTGGTTCTGGATCCTGTGCCCAGGGCAGGTCCCGGCCCAGAGGAACAAGAACATCTTCCATTCGTTCTTCTAGGTCTACTCTCCACGCTTCTCTAGCTATATGGGCATCATCAACAGGCTCCGTTGACCCTTGCTTCTGGTTGGGCTTGACCACTGGGGAGTCCTGGCAGGGGATCAGAGGAAGGGAGGAAGGTGCAGTCAGGGTATTTATTCTTCCAGCTCCCTCTCTGCAAGGTTGCCTGGGTCTGGCTGTGTCTGTCAGCTGAGGGACACAGCTCCTGTCCCCCAGCTTTCTCTCCATGACTCCCTCCGTCCGGGCTCCAATATCTGGTACTTCCTCCAACTTCCTCCCTTTGGACCTAGGAAGAAGAGCACTCTTACCAGCCCCAAGTATGGCGCTAGCACTTATGATTTCCCTACACCTTGCCCACACCTTTGTAAATAGCCCTTTTATTAATTCCTCCTTGAATTAACCTAATTGGAGTGTTCTCTCTGCTTCCTGCTGACTCTGCCTGATACGGAGGTGCTTGGAGGAGAATTACCAGACACTTGTGTTCCTGGCTGTAAGGCCTATGACCACAGACTCTCCTGGATGCAAAGGACCAGCCAGAAGACCCAGGATGCCATGGAGGGTGTGGCCAGATCTGTCCCTGAGTGATGAAACTGCAGGAATGCCTCCCACCTGGAGCTGTCAAGCTTCCACCCAGAGCTTCATTTAGAGACAGAGCCATGTCTCACCTGACATCTCAGTGACAGAGAGAATTTCAATTAGAGCCATGAGGGCCCTCGAGTGCCTGACACATGTCAGGAATGATGGTGAAGTAAGTGGGTCCCGCAGTGCCCCGAGGCTCACCAGCCTGCCTCCTACCCTCTCCTCCTCCCACGAGGCTGGACAATCACAGCGAGCCCTCTCCAGACTCACAGCCAGCTGAATGCTTCTGGTTTCCCACTTGAGGAAAACTCCCAAAGCATCCCCTAGCAGAGGGTATGACCAGCATTGGATCTATTTACCCACCAAACTCTTCATGCCCCTGCTCAAATTCCCTCAATGGCTCTCAATCGCCCTGAGGCCCAAATGCTACCTGAGGCCTACCTGAGCTCCCCACCCCCAGACCAAGTCAGGGTCTCCTGTTTTACTTTCCCAAAGCACCCTGGACCCGCATTCCTAGCTCTTATCACACTTGTAATTAATCAGTCACTTGCATAACCATCTACATTCAATTCTCCATCACAGCTGTCCTGTTAAAACCTAAGCAAGATCGTGAAGTCAAATCAAGCCACTCTTCAGCTCAAACTCTTAGCTGGCTTCCCTTTTCACTAAGGAAACGCTCATCTTCACAGTAGTCCCTGAGGTCCTACTCGATCAGGCCACCGTGACCTCCTACTCCCTCCCTCTTTTTCACTCTGCTCCAGCCACCTGGTCTCCCTTCAGAACACACCAGATATGTTCCTGCCTAAGGGCCTTTGCATATGCTCATTCCTTAGCCTAGAATACTGCAGCCCAGATAACCTCGGGTTCCCCCTTCCTCCTTTATGTCACTTTTAAAAGATTCTCCATGCCCAGGGCATAGGCAAAGACACAGGATACATAAGCATTCTTTTTTTTTTTTTTTTCAAAAGCAAATGTATGGTAACTTTACAGCAGAAAACAGTAGGCTAAAGTCACGGCTATTGTGGGACCTGGGTTTCCTGGTTCTTTCTTGGGTCACATGACTACTGTTCTGGAAGTGAGGAGCTCAAGGTTAGAATCAGCTCCAGTCTATGAGGTTCCCTTTTATGCCTGGTCACAAATCACACACTGCATTTTTCTGCTTGCTTGGTTTTTAAATAATTTATTGAGGTAAAATTCATATCACATAAAATTAACCATTTTAAAGTGAATAATTCAGTGGCATTTAGAACATTCACAGTGTTGTGCAACTGTCACTTCTATCCAGTTCCAAAACATTTCCATCACTCCAAAGTAAAACTCTTACTTGTTAAACAGTTTCTCCCCCATCCTCCCCGCTCCCCAGCCCCTGGCTACCACCAGTCTGTGTTCTGTCTCTACGGATTTATCTGTTCTGGATGTTTCATGTAAATAGAATCATATAACATGTGACCTTTGTGTCTGGCTTCTTTCACTTAGCATAATGTTTTGGAGGCTCGTCCACGTTGTAGCATGGATCACTACTTCACTCCTTTTTATGGCTGCATAGTATTCCATTGTACCTATATACCACGATTTGTTTATCCATTCACTCGTTCACAGACATTTAGGCTGTTTCCACCTTTTAGCTATTATACATAGTGCTGCTATGAACATACACGTACAGGTTTTTGTTTGAACATCTGTTTTCACTTCTTTTGGGTATGTACCTGAGACTGGAATTGCAGGGTCACACGGTAATTCTAAGTCTGACTTTTTGAGGAACTGCCAAACTGTCTTCCACAGCAGCCACACCATTATATATGCCCACCAGCAATGCACGAAGGTCCCAATTTGACCACATCCTCACCAACACTTGCTATTTTCTGCTTTTTCTTTTTTTTAATCTATAGCCTTCCTAGTGGGTGTGAAGTGGCATCTCCTTGTAGCTTTGACTTGCATTTCCACAGTGACTAAAGATGCTGAATATCTTTTCATGTGCTTATTGGCCATTCGTACATCTTTGTTGAAGAAATATCTGTTTAAGTGCTTTGCCCATTTTTTAATTGGGTTGTTTGATTATTTGTTGTTGAGTTTTAGGGATTCTTTATATATTCGGGATACCAGACTCTTATCAGATATATGACTTGCAAATATTTTCTGCCATTCTATAGATTATCTTTTCACTTGCTTGATAAAATTCTTTGATGCACAAAATTTTTAATTTAGATGAAGTCTAACATTGATTTTTTCTTTTGTTGCTTGTGTTTTTGGTGTCATAGTAAAGAATCCAGTCTCAAATCCAAGGTTGTGAAAATTTACCTCTATGTTTTTTTCTAAGAGTTTTATGATTTTAATTCTTACATTTAGGTCATTGACCCATTTTGAGTTAATTTTTTTCCATGGTGTGAGTTTGTGGTCCAACTTCATTCTTTCGCGTGTGCATATCAGTCACTCCTGAACTATTGGTCAAAGAGGAAGATTTCCTTCCCATTGAATGGACTTGGCACCCTTGTCAAAATCAATTGGCCATAGATATATGGGGTTATTTCTGAACTCTTGATTCTATTCCTTTGATCTATATGTCTATCTTTATGCCAGTGCCACACTGTTTTAATTACTTTATCTTTGTAGTAAGTTGAAGTGAGAAAGTCTGAGTCCTACAACTTTGTTCTTTTTCAAGATTGTATTGGTTTGTTGGGGCCCCTTGCAATTTCCTATGAATATGAGGATCAGCTTTTCCATTCCTGCCAAGAAAGCCACTGGAATTTGGGTAGGGTTTGCGTTGAATGTGTAGATCATGTTAAGTCTTCCAATCCATGAACATAGAATGTCTTTCCGTTTATTTAGGTCTCCTTTTATTTCTTTCAACAATATTTTGTATTTTTCAGTGTACAAGTATTTGACCTCCTCAGTTAAATTTGTTGCTAGGTATTTTATTCTTTTGGTTGCTATTATAAATGGAAATGTTTTTCTAATTTCTTTTTTGGATTTACATGAGCATTCGCAAATGCTGCGGGTGGAAGACAATTATATACAAGCATTCTGAAGCCTAGTTTGGTAATATCACTAAAAATGTATGTACCTTATGACCCAAACTTTCGAAATTTAGGAATTTATTCTAAAAAGATAACAAGACATGAATATATTTGTACAAAAATGTTCATTCTTCATTGTTTTGATTTTTAAAATTTGGAAACAACCTAAATGTCTATCAACAGGAACTAGTTAAATAATGATACATCCACCCAATGGAAGACTGTTATGGCCGTTTATAAAATGATGATGTAGAACTGTTTTATTAAAATGCAAAGATGTTCACAATATGTTATTGAGTTATTTTTAGTTAATGAAACAGCATGCACATCTCATTGAGGTAAAATTATCTATTTATAAACATACATACGCCTCCAAAGATCTAGTAAGATATTTGGCCAAATGTTAATAGTGTTTATCTTTGGGTGGTCATATTTGAAAGGGTTTTTTTAAGAGACATTTTTAAAACTTGAGAGGAAAGCCATGCTGTGATTTTGAGGGAGAGGACTCAATATGACAAAGATTGATTTCTTCTCAAATCTATAAATTTCATGCACTCCAATTCAAAATAACTACGGGTTTTTTTTAAGTTACTTGAAAAAAATAACTCTGTTTATCTAGAATAATCAGTGCACAATAGTAACAACAAAGATGTTTTAAAGGAAAAAAAGTGAGAGGAGGTTTTCCCTACCATATTCTAAATGTATTCTTGAGCTACAATGTGATATTGACCTTAGAACATGTTCATTTTGCTATAACATAGAGTTGGCTCTCAATAAGTGTCTGTAGAATGAAAAAAGTGAATGAATAAATATCCCTAGTTATCAGAGACAGGCAACTTTGAACTATGACTATCAGTGACAAAAGAATTTAATAATAATATTCAGCATTGAGGCAGGAATGTAAAAAAGACACCAAGCAATGTTGATGGAGTATAAATTGGTACAACTTTTTTGGTCAGGCAAATTAGGTACATGTTTGCACAGAAATGTCAATTACAACACTTTATAACACATTTGGAAGCATCATTTTGTCCAGCTATAGAAAATCAACTAAATCAGTTATGGTACATCCATACAATGGAACACTATAATGCCATTAAAAATGATAATGTAGATATTTATTTCTTGATATGGCAAGATACTCACAATATACTGTTAAGTGAATTTTTTTAAAAAACCATAAAATTGTAATCTTCTACTTAAGTATTTCTAAAGGGCCCTCTGATGGCCTGACACTGATGGGAGTTGGAGATGCAGGCTAGTCAGGGAGCCTATCCTCATGAGGCTTACTGTCTAGCACTGAGGAAAGATGCCTGAATATTCTGGCAGGCAAATGCAGGCTACAGAGGAATGCCTGACAGGGGACCTAATTTCACGTGAAGGTTTGCTGAGGAAGGATGAGGAAGAGGTGTCCAGGCACAGTCAGAGCAGGGGCTCAGGGGGAGGATGAAGATGACTGAAGTTGTTCTCAGAGGAGGTGGGAGAAGTAAGTCTAGGCAGGCCAGAAAGGCAGACCTTGGCAGAAGGGATTAAAAATTTTGATTTTATCCAAATACAATGGGGGAAGGTGATGAAGAAATTCAGGCAGAGGAGGAACGTGATCAGTCTGGTGTTTTCAAAAGAATGCTCTGGTTGTATTGTAGAGAAGAGAGTGAATGCTCAGAAACCAATATGTTTCCATTTTAAAAAGTATGTTACGTATATCATATATATCTATGCATGTAATAAATATATCTGTGTATTATATAGAGACATACACCAATGTATATTATACGAACATTTGTGTGTATTATATGTATTTATATTTAGATGTATATACATACACCTATGTATGTAATTTGTATGTGTGTATTATATACACCTATATGTTTTACACAAATATATCTATGTATTTAGACTTATATATCTATCTATATTTTATATACCTATGCATATAAATATATATCCATGTATATTATATACATACCTAAGTAATTTGTCAATATAGATATATCTACTTAATATATATTATACTTATATACTCAGGAGTATTATATATACCTATATATTATAGATACTATATATCTAAGTGTACATTTACACACTTACACATATTATACATATAGACCTATATAAATTATATTATTTAAAACTATGTGTATTACATGCCTGTGCATATTACATATAGACTGTTTACATTATGCATATACCAATATTATTATTTATAATCTATGTGTTTTTATTATACACTCATGCACCACATAACAGTGTTTCAGTCAATGATGAACCACATATATAACGGTGGCCCCATTAGATTAGTACCATAGAGCCTAGGTGTGTAGGAGGCTATACCATCTAGGTGTGTGTAAGTACACTCTTTCATGTTCGTACAATGTCGAAATCACCTAAGGATGCATTTCTCAGAATATATCCCCAGCATTAAGAAACACATGACTGTATATATATAGCAGTGCTATGCATATTATATTTATATATCTGTGTAATATGTACACTTATATCACACATACACCAATATATAGTATGCGTATATACCTATGGGTGTATGCACACACGTAAACCATATGTAATATATATGTGTTTGCATATACGTATGTATGCATGCATGGATACCTACATCAAAACGTCAACAGTGGTTAAATTTTGGGTTGTGAAATTTATAGAAAATTACTTTTCCCACTTTTTGATTCTCTAAATTTTCTACTTTCTCCCACCCCCACCAGTGAACAGACATTGTACATTTATTAAAAAGAAGAAAGGAGAAGTTAAAGACTGTTGGTTGGAGGTGGACTCTGTACAGTTCGGGCTCCCCTTGGCCAGGACGCATCCTCAGCCCTACAACAGGATCCATCTCCTAGAGAGATCCCTCCCTGGGTGGGATCTCCCTTGCAGGGCTGCTGAGAGGGACCCCCAAGTTCCTGGAGGGAAGGTACTCTACCGGCAGCCTGGGTCCCCGGGAGACAAGGCAGCCCCCAGAGTCACCGGAGTTAACGAAGTCACCGCAGGAGCCCCAGCCTGCAGGCACAGCTGCAACTGGGAGCCAGGGGAATGGCTTGCCATGGAGACTGAACCCACGTCATGAAATGCAGATGGGGAGCTCCTGAACCTCAAGTCCAGAGGAGAGAACAGCACTTCCAACCCCTGCGCTCTCCAGAGAACCAAGTTCTAGCTCTTGGGCTTACAAATGGAGACAGAAGGGTCCTGGACAGGTCCAGAGCAAGAATGCAGCCCAGGGACAGCCCTGCCCCTGTGGGCACCTGGCAACCAGAAGCCCTAGAAAAGGAAGAGATTCTGTCCAGGTCTGAGAAAAGCAGAATTCTGTGTGCATATTTATTGCCTTCCTGGCAATTTCCAAATGCACTGTCAGTAGGAAACTGTTTCCCAACACTAAGACTAATCAAAAGCCTGTTCAAAAATGCATTATGCAGGTACCTAACATAACCCGATACATTAGTTTCTTATGGTTTTATATTCAATTCAACAAAAATTTATCGAGCACCGGCTCCACACGAGACACCACGCCAGGTGCAGCGGGAGCACAGGGCAGGTAATACACAATCCCTGCTTGTTCCCAGCCCTCAGCTGCTCACATTCTGGGTGGGGCGGGGAGCTACTAACACAGACTGCATGACTCTAATAGAAGGACCGCTGTGCTGAGGGCTAATAGAGGTACAGACAGCAAGATAGAAACACGGGAGGGAGTGATTACTTCTGGCTGGGGGATCAAGGATGGTTTAGAGTAGATCTAATTTTTCCAAGCACCACCTCTACTATCTTATTTCATCCTCATAGCAACCACGTGGGTTAAATATTATTAATGCCCCCATTTTACAGAGGAGAAATCTGAGGCTCAAAGAAGCTAAGTAGACTGCCCAATGGCACACTATCACTTGGGCTCTATGGATGATACCAGTGGTCTTTCCCCAGGGGTGTGTATATCATCAGAAGGAAGGAGCTTTCTCAAAATATGCATGCCCGTACCCCACAGCAGACCACTGAATGAGAGTCTCTAGCGGTGGGTCCTAGACGTGTGTTTTGAAAAAGCTCTCCGGGTGAATCTGATGTGCATTTTGATTTATACCACACTGTGAGAACTGGGGCAAAATTTCAGCACACGGGGGTGGGTAGGAAAAAAGCATTCCTGGTGAATGGAACTGAGTAAGCAAAAGTGCAGGGCTGTGAAAATGTGGGGCTTCTTCAAGAAATAGTAACTGACCCCAAGCAGAGGATCAAAGGAAAAGAGAGGCAGGGTCTGCCAATGCTCTTGGGGGCCTACCATACCACCAGTGCCCTCCCCGACTGCTCAAAACCCCCGCTCAGGCTCAGCCACGGCCTCAGGGAGGAGGCATGAGGTCTGTTTGCCCCATAACTGAAAGAAACCAGCTCTGTTCAGAGGAAGAGGAAGGCCTGCTGATGTTATTGAATACCTACTAATTGCCAAGCCTTGCACTGAGCCCTTTGTATACATTATCTCATTGATTCCTCCTGACAACTCTGGAAGTTATATATGGTCATTTGCATTGTTTAAAAGATTAATAAGTTTCGGACAGTAATTTGCCCAAGGTAACATGGTCAGTCAGTGACCTCAGCAGATTCAACCTCATGTCTGTCTGACTTCAATGCTTGTGCTCTTACCACCTCTGGGACTGAGTGCTTCTGGAAGGTTGCCGAAAGGGGCTCAGATAAGAGGAAGGTGAGGCTATGTGAGGAACAAGGGATCAATGGAGACTGTTCTTGAGGAAAGATTGAAGGTTGTGTTCCCTTAAAAGCAGAGCCTGAGGCAAGGATTTAGATGCAAGTAGTTTATTTGGGAGGCGATCACAGGAAGCACCAGGAGGGAGTAGGGAAGTGAGACAGGGAAGAGAAGGTAGCCAATAAAGGGTGCAGGTCACCTCTGTGTGCTCAGTTAGCAGAGCTCAGTCCCACAGGGGACCCTCTAGGCAACTCTGTGCAGCAGATATCAGAGCTGTCCCACTGAGGAGCAAGGAAGCTGGCATCTTTATGCTCTCATTGTTGAGGGCTGTTCCTGGTGCACTAACTTCTGCACTGCCATCCTACCCTTTTGTGGCCCAAACATATCCCATTGGCCAGAGAGCATCTTCAGGCAGAGAAACTACTGGAAGCATTTGGTACTGTCTGCAGGTGACCTCCAGGGCTGGCTGATGGGAAGTGTGTGGGACATCAATGGCATCTCCTGCAATGACTGTGTTTGATACTTAGGGACTGGAACAAAGCATCCTTCAAGAATTTAGAAAATAGGAAAATAAGATCTCTTTGAGTGAATCAAATTTAGAAAATTAACAGGACCTGCATCAAAAGAAGTGAGCAAGCAGATGGCCCCCAGACCTGAGGGTCGGGTCTATACTCTGATCAGATGTTACGGTCTCTAAGGAAGCGGCTACGGAGTGGAAGGGAGGCTGGTCAACTGCAGGAGCACAGACCAAGTTGTCCCAGAAGCAGGGGTGACAGGGCCCACCCTATCCAGGGAATGGAGCCCGTGGTCAGTGGATTGCAAGGACTTCCAGTCCTACTGGCCAGACCAGCCCTGTGAAAAGATGGACATATCTCAACCTGGTGTCCTTGAGTATCAAAGACTGTCTCCCCTGGTCTGAGAGCAGCCTCTCCCAGTACATTCCCATGTGAGTCTGGCCCCAGAGAGAAAACTCTCCTAATGGTGGTTTTTGACACCGGGGTCATAGCTCAGTATCCTGACCTTGGTTAATGTCAGTCTGTCCAACGGATGGCCCTGCTCCTCACAATGAAGTAAACAGGTGTCAACTCTGCATGGTCCAAGTCCAGACCCCAAGCTAACACTCGTTCTGAGTGGCCTCACAGGACACTGTCCTCCAGCCTTCCCCAGGCAACACCCCAGATTCAAACTATCCCAGCAATGTCTTTTTTTTTCTACTTTAGTTTCTGCAGTAAGCAATGTGAGGAGGCTTCAAGGAAAAGGTGGCTAGGAATCCAAGCTTTTGATCTTTGACAATCTTATGATGTCTCAGTCACTCACTCTTTGCTGAACATTCTCTCTGATTTGTGTGTATTTGTGTCTGTGTTTATCTGAACATTTCCACATGTGCATCTCTGTATGCATTTGTATTTATGTAAAAGGATGTTTGCGTAAATATGTGCACGAGCAAACATGAGCTCTGTGGTCACTTACCAGGCACTGTCACTTACTAGTTCTGTGGTCTTGGGCGAGTCATTAATAACCCCTTCCGAGCCTCAGTTTCCTCATTTGTAAAACGGGTATAATGTAGTGCCGACCTCACAGAATGGTTTGGGGGACAAAATGAGGTCATGCTTGGAAAGCAGTTTGGTGTAAGCCTGAGGGAGTATTCAGTCAATGCTAGCACTTGACATTTCGGGTTATCACTTAAGGTGATTCTGTGCGTATATGTGTACACTGTGGCCCCTTAGGATTCCACTGATATTGACATTGATCTGTTTGTGACTTTTGCTCTATGAGTCCCATGTCATGTTGTGGTCACTAATGGAGTCAGTCACAAGGTCAAGGAAAGTCTAGTGAATGACCACAAAACCAGAATGATGTAATCTGAGGGACGGTTTGCCAGACACCAGGAGAAGGACGATCCAAGAGCCAGGATGGTGGACAGGGGGATGACCAAGTTGGGGAGAAGGGGGTCCCTGGATTCAATGCATAGGACAACATGAATCGGAATGTGATGCCAAATCCTCTTTCACAGAATGTTGCCAGGTAGACCAGAAGCCTCAGGCCAGCAGCATTTATGGGCACAAAACCTCAGCCTGTGTCCTGGGCAAACACAGATCGATGCTTTTCCCATTGGATTGCAGTTAGAAGGGAACAAAGCCCCACCCACCCCTGTCCAAACATGTGTAAGAGAAGAGATTTCAGAAAGACATCTCTCCTTTCTACCACACAGTGGGTCTCTGGATTTGACTGTTTATCTCCACTCTCAGGGCCTAAGAAGATTATTCTGATAAACTGGAATGAATCTTGCAGCAGAAGGGGAGCTAGCAATAGCCCTGCTGATTTATCACCCTTTTCAACCCAGTTGGGTTCCAAGAGAATAAATCTTGCTTGCCTCTGGCTAGGTACCCGCAATCATGCCACGGACCGTGACTTTCATATCCCATTAACTCTGAATTACTCAGTCTGGGGCTGAGCTGAGAGGTAATTTAAAATGGCAAAAGGGGAAAAATGTTCTGATTTAGATCCGATAGAGACTGGATTAAGTCCTCCCATTTTTCAGGGCTTAAATGTGAGCTTTATGGAGGGGAGCACCTGCGGGTTGGATTGGATTCCCGTGAAGGACCTGAGCCAGCCACAGATTAAATGAAAGGACCTGGGCCAAACACATGTTCCAAAGGTCTGGAAGCTCCACCCTGTTCTCAACCACAAGGCAAGAGCTGAGTTTCTCAGGGGATTCAGTCCATTAAAAATCACCATTCTCTAGAGCATAAATTATGATAACCTTTTAGGGCAGCAATTGGGCAGTACTCATCAAAACGAAAAAGGCTCATACCCTCTGACCAGACATTTCACTACAGAAACACTTGGCCTTGTTCAAGGGGATGTTCATTGTAGCCTTATTTGTAATGCTGAACAATCAGAGACAAACAAAATGGTCCATCAACAGGGCAATGCCTTAAGAAAGGATGGTGCACCCTTTCTATAAGAAAATAAGCACCCAGATAAAAGCACAATTTAAAAGTGTCATGTATAATATGACAGCACTGTATCTTTTATATTTGAAGCATGCTTTAACTAATGCAAATGTTTTAGGACATATTTCTCATTTGGGCTACATTTAGGGGTAATCCTAAGAGTTAGCATAGAGATTATAAACGTAATTGAGTTTATAGGGTCTATTTCTTGTTTATTTTTGTTACAAATTCTTGACAAATTAATGTGTAATACAGGATGAATGAATGATTAAAAGAACTTTTATTATTAGAAAAAAAAAGAAAAGCAGCACCCATTAAAAAGAATGATGTAGAAGGATGTCCATGATATTATAGAGTAAAAATAAATTAATTAATAAGCAAAGTACAGAATACTTTCATGTAAAATGTGCTCCTGTTTTAAAAAAAAAAACAAAAACACACTATTTGGACATTAAATTGAAACCACTGGGGGTTTTTTCCTCCATCCTCACTGTCTTAATATGAAAAGTCTGCTTCTTTATCAGAAATCATGCAGGTTCTGCAGTTTGAGCCACTTTCAACATCCCGAAATAAATTCACACCCAACTCGACCTGATATTTCAGTCTCTCTGTTCAGGCCTTATTGCCAGGACCACTTCTGGTGCCCCGCTAACATGCTCAGACTGCCACACAGACCACTGGGCCAGAGGAAAGAAGAGAAGGCTTTTCTCAGAAGGAATCTGCCTGGTCCTCATCTTTTGAGCCGACACAGAGAGCCGTGCTCTCTTGGCATTGAATCACCTGCCACAGTTGCAGAGGTAAGCTCTCAGGCTTCCCCACACCCATGGGCCTATGCTAGATGAGCGTGTGGCAGGCCTGCTGAGAGTGTGGGAGGGAACAGGCATGGCATTTGTTGCTCTTTAAGAGTAAAAAGCCCTTAGCCTAACATTCAAGGCCCCTGGCAGTCTGGTCCTGCATTAGTCAGGACAAAATAAGATATGTTATAGTAACATATAACCCAAAAATCTCAGTGGCTTAATCTGACAAAGATTATTTTGCTCATAAAAAGTCTAGTGCTGGTTAGGTGGCCCTCTTCCATGCAGTGACTCAGAGATCCAGGCTGTTACATTCTGTCTCTGCTATCTTGACATGTGGCCTCCAGTGTCGCTGCAACAGGAAAAGCAAGAACTGGGGGAGGCATATGTGTTCTTAACTGCCTCAGCCCAGAAGTCACTCCCACTAGTCCATTGGTCAGAATTGTCACATGGCCCCAAGAGCCTGGAAAAGAGAGACTTCTATGTCCCAGGAAAAAGAAAGTGTGTACTCATCACCTTGTCTCCACTCCAGTCCTCACATACCTTTCCAACTTTATCTCACACACACATCCTCGCTCATCTATGATGCTCAGCCTCCCCCACTCTGATATCCCCTCCAAGGAAGGAAGACCAGATTCCAGCCTCCAGACAGGTGGGATGCTACACATGCCTAGTTTCCTGCCTCTATGCTTTTGCTAGTGCTATTCATTCACTCATCCATTCATTGAGCAAACATTTATTGGGCATCCAAGCACTGGGCTAAGTCTTGAGGAAAGAGTACTGAGCAAGACAAATACAGTCTCTATCCTCACGAGGCTTACAGACCAGGACCCATTTCTACCATGTCCGCCACCTAAACTCTACTGGGCTCTGCTCAGCTACTGTCCCCCCTCTCCTCACCTCTAAGACGTTCGGAGGATTCACTGAGCTAATGCATGGAAAGGTCATAACCCAGTGCCTGGCACAAGGCAAATACTCAACAAACACGAGTTGCTAGTAACAGCAGGCACCTCATTTCAATTGGAAGCCCTAGACATTGCTCTGTACATTCCCGCGTCTATTCTTACCATTCCACCACACCCAACCCCTCTTCCTCACTTTCTCACAGAAGAGGACCCTGTCTGTAAATGAAGCATAAGGCAACCAACAGATTGAACAGGGGCTGAAGCTGCTCACACCATTCTTGCAAGTTTTTCCTTTGGGCGTTGAGAGAAAACTGGTCTCTATTAGTATGGGGAGATCTGAGGCTCCTTGAGGATTTCAGGGACCCTATGGCAAACGCATGGACACAACTAGTCAAGAATGAAGAATGAGAAGTACCGTTAGCCCTTATGGACTCACTTCCTGCAGATCTCTGCTCAGATGTCACCCCCCAGAGAGGCCTTCCCAGACCACCACATATAAAAATAGCATCTCCATCATTCTCTATTCCTGTGCCCCACTTCCTTTTCCCTCAAGCCATTTATCACAACAATAAACAATAGGTCTGTTCAAGATTCAGAGCCCCTCAGCCTGGCGAGTGTGCCGTCGCCGTATCACCAAGGGCACGGAGTCTGAATCTGTGTCTGGGGTTCCTGGAGGACAGAGAATGGGTGGGGTTATCCTTTGCACCCTGCCTGGTACCTAGCTCAGAGTCTGGAAACATTCATGCTCCCTAAATATGCTTCTTGATGGAATGAATTTTACCAAACAGGATGGCAGGGAGATCATTAAGAAGTATGTTTCTGCACCTTAAGTTTTTTAATCATGTTAAACTTCAGGATTTCTCTAGGGGCTTGTTTATAAACAAAATTAGAGTCACCCAAGATTGAGCTATTCTTCATGGTCGGTTGGTTATTACTGGGAATTTAAAAACACTTATTTGGATTATTTGGATAATATCCAGGTCATTTGGAGTCAGCATCTTCTAAAAGTTGGACCCATTACAGATTTAACACCCACGCTGGGCTCCAGGCACAAAAGTCGCAATACGGTTCATTTCCTAGAACATCCGATGAAAGGACAATTCCTTCCCCATCCCCTAAATATAGCCTTTCTCTAAACAAAATATTCAATACATAGCATGAGATTGTATTTGTGTCCCAACATGGGTTTCTGTTCACACACCTCATGCTGCTTTTAAAAATCAGATAGATTGGTTAAATCCTTTTAAGAAAATTAGACAAGCAAAGATGGCATTAGTTCTGGAAACCCGTCACATACATAATAGAAGCATAGTAATTATTTTTAAGCCCATTCTTTTTTATAATGCTTGTCATTTCTGGGTGTTAGCTCAAACAGCCAGAACTACGAACTTCTTTAGGAGATGCCCTTAGTCTCAAAGATAATATAACTCATCACAAAATTTGCTGGTGGTTTTTCATCTTCCATTCAATTCACTCATCAGTTATATATAGGATGCCCATATAATTTACTGCCTAAAGAAGACACTTAGGAGAATGAAAAGGGCTCTATTAATATGAATAATGATGCCAGCACAACAAACTGGACACACAGTCACCCTACTTTATATTTGATGAGCTTCTTTTATGAGTAAGGTACTGAGCCAGACTCGGTAGGGTAAGTGTGCTCAAGTCTTGGGAGTTAAGCATGGAATGAAAAGTTGGAGTTAGATCAGGGATCAGTAAATTATTTCTTAAAGGGCTCCAGATAGTAAGTATTTAAGCTTTGCAGACCAAGAGGCCAAACTGAGGATATTATATAGGCACTATTTGACCATTTAAAAATGCAAAAACTATTCTTAGCAGTTGACTGGATTTGGCCCGTGGACTGAAGTTTCCCGACCTCTGAGCTGGGGCATTATGGATATTGAATACTGAGCTAAGAAGTTTGGACATAGTTTTGTGGCCAGTAGTTTCCAGGAGTATTTTCATTTTAGGAGTAGAAACATGTCCTCAAATGAAAGCATATATGGAAGCCCAATATGCAGGCAAAACAGATAAAAATGGGTCTGTTCTGTTTGAAATGAGAATGAGATGCAGCGAGCACAACCTCCCTCACCCCCAGTGGCACACCCAGAGCCCCCGAGGGGTCCTGCTGATCACAATTTAGAAACCACAGGGGCCAGCCCTGAGGCGTAGTGGTTAAGGTTGTGTGCTCCGCTTCAGCAGCCGGAGGTTCGCTGGTTCGGATCCCAGGTGCAGACCTACACACAGCTTGTCAGGCCATGCTGTGGCAGGCGTCCCACATAAAATAGAAGAAGATGGGCATGGATATTAGCTCCAGGGCCAATCTTCTTCAGCAAAAAGAGGAGGATGTGAGCTCAGGGCTAATCTTCCTCGGGAAAAAAAAAAAAAAAAACAGCCACAGTCAGTGGGTTGCTCTGAAAGACTTCTGAGGAGAGGGGAAAAGTGGTCTCCGCTGTGTTTTGCAGCAGTCATTCTGGGCACAGAATGCTTGGAAGGCATAGGGCAGAGGAGGGTCTGGTCTGGGAAAGCACGGATTAAGTGATGTTTCTGAAGCAGACATCAGGGACACAGATGTGAGTCTTGAGGGGGACTCAAGATGTGGGTCTTGAGAGATCCAGGCAGGTCCAGGCACAGGCCATGGGTGACCTGTGCAGCCTGATAGGGCCCTGTGCGCAGAAGCTCCCACACTCGGTTTAATGGTCTGCTGCCACCATCTTGAAATTCTTAATAATTTTTTAACCAAGACCCTACATTTTCGTTTGCACTGGGCCCCCCAAATTATGCAGCAGGTCCTGCCTCCGGGGATGACTCGTAGGAGCCTGAGTACGTGTGTCTGCACCTTCTTCCCACTGTCCTGGCCAGGGACACTCTACATAATCCTTGGTGGCAAACACTCTTTTTAAAAAGCCTAGCATTTCACAGCTCTTTCTCCAAGTCTCAGATCATCCCTCCCACAGGATGCTTCAGCCCCCTCACAAGCCCTCAGGAATGCCCGCCGATCCTCCCTCTGGCTTCTGCATCCTGGAAACGCCTGGCATAGCTGATCAGCCCCAATTCCAAATCACTGCGGTACCGACTCAAGTCAAATTCTTACTTGCCACCTGGTGCCTGGCGGGAATGTCACTGACCAGCAGCTGCCTCCTGCTGACCTGCAGTCCACAGACGTGAAGTCCTAGGGGTCACCTTGCGTTGGCTCCACCAGAAGCAGACACTGAGATAAGGGTTAAGGTACAATCAGTGTATTTGTGATATGATGGCAAGACACCTCAGGAGGAAGTGAGGAAATGAGACAGGGATGAGGAGACAGCCTATAGGGTGTGGGTTACCATGGTGGCCAAATGGAGGACTCTCTAGAGACTACGATTATGCCTGAGGATTTTCCCCTGATGGGCCAGCAGCCAGGGTATTTATCTCCAACTACCACGTCTCATTGGTTTAGTTGGGGTCCCCAGAAATTCCAGCTGCACCACAGGCAGGCCAAATATCCTCTGTGAGCAGAGATTGCCCTCAGGCAGAGAGAGACATGAAGCTGCCACCATCTACCTTTGTCATGCTCAGAAAAAGAAGCCAACCACATGTTGTACGATTCCATTTATGTGAAATTCCAGAGCAGGCAAATCTGCAGAGTCAGAAGTAGATTAACGGTTGCCTCGGGCAGGGGAAGCAGAAGGGGGAAAATGAGGAGGAATTAATAAAGGATATAGGATTTCTTTTTGGGGTGGTGAAAACATTCTAAAATTGATTGTGGTGATGGTTACACAACTTTAAAAATATACCTAAAACATAGAATTGTGCACTTTAAATAGGTGAATTTTGTGGTATGCGGTTTATTTCTCAATGAGGTGATTATTAATAAAACATAACATGGGGGGCCGGCCCCATGGCATAGTGGTTAAGTTCAGTGCACTCCACTTCAGCGGCCCGGGTTCATGGATTTGGATCCCAGGCATGGACCTACACCACTCATCAGCCATGCTGCGGCAGTGACCCACATCCAAACTAGAGGACGATTGGCACAGATGTTAGCTCAGGGCCAATCTTCCTTAGGAAAACAACAACAGCAACAAAAACCCACCCCATAACATGAAATTCTAATATCAATAAACAAATTGACAAAATCACTGTCCTCTTGGAGCTTCCATCCTGGTGAGGAGGACAATGAATAGTAAATGTGATAAATAAATTATACAGTACGCTGTTGTGGAAAGTGATCAGTGCTGTGGGAAAAAATAAACAGAGTAAAGACATAAGGAAACTGGGGTGGCTTGCAAAGCCACAGTTTTAAATACTGGGGTGACATTTGGGCAAAGGCTGGAAGGAGCTGGCCACATGGATGTCCGATGAAAGAACATTCCAGGGAGAGGGCACAGCCGGTGCAAAGGCCCGGAGGCAGGCATACGCTGGCACATGGGAGGAATTGCTCCAGACAAGCTGGAACAGCATGAGAGAGGAGGGAATGAGGTCAGAGGGAGGGTGATGAGGTCAGAGAGGAAATGGGGGTCCTTGTAGGGCCCTGTAAAGCCGAGTGAGTGCAGAGCCTCGTGACTGCTCAGGTCGGATGTGCAGCTTCAAAGGGCGGCCTGGTAACCTGATGAGATAAATAAGAGCTTGTTGCTCCCCTCTCAGTGGCTCACCGAGCTGGAGCCCAGGGCTCTTGCTACCTTGCCCTGAACAGAGGAACCAGGTGGCCCAAGTCCACGCAGGCAAAGGAGTGGGGCGTATCTTGGGGATTTGCCGAGCTTCAGCCCCAAAAAGCAAAAATGAGCGGTTGGGAAGCAGCAGGCTGACGGGAAACTGCAATTTCACCATCTAATAACACAGCATGTTTGAGATTTTCAGGTTCCAATTTTTGTATCGTCATGGTCAATTACAGGTCGCAAATGACTTCCAAAGTGGGCTGCCCAGGGAGGCAGTTGTGCAAATCCATTTTCCGTAGCCTTCCCACTCTGGAGCTGCTCAGAGCATATGGAGCCAGAGTGAGGGGGAGGGAACCCCTGCGAGGGGGGAATGAAATGAAACCACCTGGGGCCCCAGCTGGTGTTTCCACCCCTGCTTTGCCATGTACCTGCATGTACCTTGGCCCAGTCACCTCACCTCTCTGAGCCTTTTCCTCACAGAAATGACTAGACCTGACTTACTTCACAGGGATGCTGTGGGACATCCCATCGAGGGGCACAGTGGGAAACACCAAACACCAGACCCCACCATGTGCCAGTCCTGTGTGAGCTCCTTCATTCCTTTTAACAGCTTTATTGAGATATAATTTATATACCATAAAATGCACTCATTCTAAGTGTACAATTTAATAATTTCTAGTGAATTTATAGAGTTGTGCAACCATCACCACCATCCAATTTTAGAATATTTCCATCACCCCAAAAAAGATATCTCCAGAACAATCCTTTGAAGTTAGAGTTTCATATATAACCTCAATGCCATATAAAACAAAAGAGGAAAATAGCGATTTATGAGGTCGAATCACATGAAATCACCATTTTTATAGGTTAAAAAGCCCAAATATAGGCAATTTCACATAGTTTAACTTTTGTAAAAAAAAAAAAATCTACAAACATAGTACTATGAAATTACATACTAACTCATATACTATATGTGATTGCCTATGAATTGTCTATGTCATGAATTATACTATATTATTATACAGAAAACTATGTAGGTTGGACTTTGTGGGTGATTTAAGGGATCTGGGATTTTTCAAGGGAGAAATTTTGACTATACTCAAGTTTTCACCTTAGGCGCTGTCTTTAGAAATGAAACTTCACAGGGATTGCCCACTTCTGAGCCAGCTCAAGCTAGGATCTGCAATTTGCAGTTGAGAAAAATGAAGCTTAGAAAGCTTGAGAGACCTATTCGTGCACTGCCAACTACATCATACTGTCTCAAGAAATGTGAATAAAACCTCGTATGTATAGCATAAAAGGATGATGGTTTGTACCTTCTTTTTTATTATTTTGTATGCTTACTTTTTCAGGAGGGAAGGTCTCTATTCCCCACTAGAGTCTAAGATCCGTGAAGAGAGATGCCAGGTCTTCTTCTCACCTCTATCTCCCAGCACTTAGCTGTACAGCTCTTGGTATATAGTACATGCTCAATAAATACTAAATAAATGAAATAAATTTGATGGGGAGGAAAGACTCTGATTTATATACGTAAACACCACATACACACACACAAACACAGCCTGGCATCATTGTAGACACCAGGCCCTCTGCATCTCCTGCATGGCCAAGCCTCTTTCTGCTTGAGGAGAACACAGGACAATCTGCCTTCCAGCACCAAAGTCAGGAGTTTCCAATCCCAGACCTATGGAGGAAAATGAAGGCAGAGAGAAGAGGCAGGACAAAGAGCACCACTCCTCACCAGATGCCTGCCATCTTTAAATGGTGGGAGGCCAGAGCCCAGGCCCAGGAAGGGTCCAGAGGGAAGCTGCCCAGAGAAGCAGGCAGACAAGATGCTGGAGTTCTTGCAAATGCCCTGGGTTGGGCTTTGCAGGGCTTGCAGGCAAGAGAGAGCTATGTGGATATGGGGTCGGGGGCGGGGGGGGGACTTGGGGTACAGGAGGGGGTGGGCAGTGCTGTTGCTCAAGGCCCAGGCTGGTTTATACAATCTGACAGGGAAAGGATACTACAGTCCCCCCGCCAGCTTCTTCTCTAGCTCCCCCAAAGGGAAGCAGTGTCACCAGTCTAACTGATCAAAACCTAAGACATTGATTGAACAGGGGTTCTAATGGGTAAAACGTGTGGGGTGTGCAATTGTTTCCTTCCTGTTTCCAAGTGGGAGGCAGGCCCAGCTTCAGCTAGACTTCTGCACTGGTCGGTATTAGTCAGCATCTCCTGCCTCATAAAGCAGTTCTGCATCCCCCATCGGGTGTCTGCTGCTAGCACGTAACTCCCCCAGGAAGCCCATCGGGCAGAGAGAGGTGACGGGCTTCTCTAGGTTCACCAAACTATTGAAAATCCTGGCGAATCTCCAGCCTGTCTATGATACCCAACTATCGGTTCTCAGGAAGATGTGCACAGAAACTCAGGAATCACTCTTGAGCCTGGAGAAAGGTCTGAAAGGATACACACCCGAAGGGGAGGCACAGTCATCTCCAGAGGGTGGGACGCATGAGAGGAAGGTGAAGGGGCTTCCAGTTTTTATATATACTTTCATCTCGGTTCCATTCTTTACAATAAGCATGTGACACTTTCTAATTAAAAATAATAATAATCAGAGGGGTTAGGAAGTGGCATTGAATGACATAAATCCAAGTTTAAAAGTCAGCGATATGACACCTAGAGTGAACCTAATGTAAACTATGCACTTTGGGTGATGGTGATGCATCAGCGGAGGATCATCAGTGGTAACGAATGTACCACTCTGGTGGGGGATGCTGACGATGGGGGAAGCCAAGCGTGTGGGGGCTGGGGGCTTACAGGAAATCTCTGTACCTTCTTCTCAAATAAAACTGTTCCTAAAAAAATAAGCTTTAAAAAAATGTAACCATTTAAAAAATTTACAACATTATGTCCCAAATAACTGTATAATAATTATGAAGATCATATGCATCTACCTGTTTGAGAAAACAGGAAGAGTCTTTTTTTTATTTCTTTTTTTAAAGAAATTTGATTGAGATCATAATGGTTTGTAACATTGTGTAATTTCAGGTGTACGTTATTATTTATCAATTTCTGAATACACTTCATCGTGCTTACCCCCAGTAGTCTAATTTTTATCCATCACCATATGTACGTGCCCCTTTACCCCTTTTGCCCACTCCCCAACTCCCTTCCCCTCTGGTAACCACTAATCTGTTCTCTTTATCCATGTATTTGTTTTCTTCCACATATGAGTGAATTCATGCATTATTTGTCTTTCTCTGTCTAGTTTATTTCGCTTAACATCATACCCTCAAGGTCCATCATGTTTTTGCAAATGGGACGATTTTGTCTTTTTTTATGGCAATTAGTATTCCACTGTATATTTATACCACGTCTTCTCTTTATCCAATCATCAGTTGATGGGCACTTAGGTTGCTTCCACAACTTGGCTATTGTGAATAATGCTGCAATGAACATAGGGATGCATGAGTCTCTTTGTTTTGTTGATTTCAAGTCCTCTGGATAAATACCCAGTAGTGGGATAGCTGGATCATGTGGTATTTCTATTTTCAATTTTTTGAGAAATCTCCAGACTATTTTCCATAGTGGCTGCACCAACAGAAAGATTCTTAACTTCCTATACACCGCTGATAATTCAGATTCACTGACAATTAACCTCTCAAGGCCTCAATTTTCTCATCCATAAAATGGACATATAATAATGCCTGTCTCACAGATTTGTGAGCCTTCCTGTGACAATGCATAGGAAAGTGTTCCTAAGATGCAAAGTATTATAACACATGTCTTCACGGAGAGAATTTCTTGCACTGTCTAGGAAACTGGCCGATTTTAATCAGTTGGCCTGTTTTTAAAAACAATATGACTGTTAGCAAGACTTATTTATTGGACAAATGAAGCACTTCCAGAGGTTCCTACAACGACGGTTGAGGATACCCTATGTCATTTTATGCTCAGTGTCAGGTATACAGCACAGTTCTGCACAGAGAAAGCACTCAGTAGTATACATGTGTTGACTAAGCACTTACTATGTAAGTACTAGAGAGAATTCATCATTTTCACAGATGGAGAAACTGATGCTTAAAGAGAAAATGGAAGAGCAGCTTTACTGATGTCAAAGCCATTTTCAACCAAACTCTGCCCTGTTTCTATGGATTAAAGGAGAGAAGAGAAGGAGGGCGTACGGGAGAAGGACGGGTAGGGAGGAGAGAGGAGAAAGGGAAAAAAGAAGGAAGAAGCTACCAGAATCCGGGTGATTAGTTCCTGTTTGAATGAAGTTGCAGAAAAAAATGTTATTTCAGTGGATCAATGTGTGTGCTGCCTATTGTCAGGATAGGAGCATTCCGTACTTTTCTGTTTCTCCATCTGCCATGGCAACCAGAAAACTTGGAATCAGATTCATTGCTTGAGTGACAATGAGCTCCAGAGTTGGAAACACCTCCTCCTGCTTCCCTCCCAGAGAAGCTGTTTTCTGATTTATGTTTCTCTCTGGCCCGTGGAACACCCAATCCCCGCCCTAAACCTGAAGCCGCCTGGAGGAATTTTCACGTGTTGTATTAACTGGCCTGTTCTTCGATTCCTTATCTCTAGCCCTACACTGATCTTGGGAGTAATATCAACTGTAATTAGGCTTCATAAGGATAATGGTTTCATTAAAGCTTCTTGAATGGGTTCGGACGTGTACAAGGAAAGGTGTTATACAGCTCAGTCAAACACTTCATCACCTTGTGATAATTGGAGTTCCTGAATTACAGTAGCAGAGCAACCAGAGGTCATTTCCTGTTTGGCCAAAGCCGTCTGGCCTCCCCCAGGCCTCCAATTATCATATTTCTTCTTGGAATCACGTCTCCCTTCCACTCCGAAGCTGCTACAAACTAAGCTGTTACAGTGGACTCTGCACTTGCACGGGAGCCGTGAAGTTCTAATTTTCTCATTACACAATCTCATCCGTCAGCTATTTACTGGCAAGCAGGCCCTGGTCTTTCGTGCAGGTGATAAATAGGCATGAACAACCTAGTGAGCAGAGAGGCAAATAAACACTTAAAAATGATCAGGTCCCAAGAATCTTCTATCAGATATTGTTATGGGTCAGAGAAAACCAGAGCAAACCACAGAAGGAAACATGGAGGAGAGGCTAAACCAAAACTCACTCTCTTTCGCTCAAAATCGCGATGACAGCAATAAGCAATTTCTTCTGCTACACGGAGAGTCCCAGACGGTTCTTTCAACAGTGCTGTCAAACGCAGCAAAATAAGTTGATACCTTAACAAGAGCTACCATTTATTGAGCACTTAGTAGGTGTGCTACAGCGTGGGAAGGCTTTAAAATACATCGACCCCATCCAAAATCAGGAGAACTATTTCTACTATGCACACTCACTCACTCACTCATTCTGATTTAATGAGATTACAACATACCTGGCATAATTATTACGTAAGTGTTAGCTACCAGCTTCTATTCATTCATATGAATGACTCAATGCCGACTCTGAGCCAGGCGCCATGACACACATCAAAGGTGCAATTGTGAATGAGACAGACACAAGTTGCTTCCAGTTAGGGACTGAATGTTTGTGTCCCCCCAAAATTCACATGTGGAAGCCTATCCCCCAACATGAATGTGTTTGAGGTGAGGGTCTCCGGGAGGCAATTAGGTCATGAGGGTGAAGCCCTCACGAATGGGATTAGGGCCATTATAAAAGAGACCCCAGAGAGTTCCCTCACCCCCTCAGCAATGTGAGGACACAGCAAGAGAACAGCCGTCTCTGAACCAGGAAGTGGGCTCTCACCAGACGCCAAATTTGCCAGTGCCTTGATCTTGGACTTTCCAGCCTCCAGAACTGTGAGAGATAAATGTTTGTTGTTTAAGTCACCCAGTCTGTGGTATTGTTGTTATAGCAGCCCAAAGGGACTAGGAATCTTACAGTCTAGTAGGATCTAGATACTGTATAAATCACCCTACAAATATTGGCACTATCGCCATTGCAACGAATGTAATGAAGAGTCGGCACAGGTGCCACAAGAAGGTAGAACTGGGGACCTGACCCAGTCTGGTGTAAGAGGAGGAGTCAGTGAAGGTCTCCCCGAGGAAGTGTTCTTGAGATTAAGACTCGGAAGTTAGCCAGGTGAAGAGGTAGGAGGAAGACTATATCAGAAACAGGGAACAGCATGTATGGAGGCTCTTATGAAGGAAGGAGTTTGGTGTAACTGACAAGGAAAAGGACGTCGTGGCTAGAACTTAAGGAGCTCTGATGGGGAGGCGGGGGCTACACACGATCATATGGACATGTAGGGGATGGTAAGTGTGTGAATTTTATCCTCTGAGCAATGGGCAGCCATTGAAGGACTTAAACAGGGATTGGCTCTTCCTGACCTATTGTCATGATTTGTATGACTTCTGGATGGATTGACCAATAGCCAATGCATCCAGAAATGTTTATTTAGAAAACAGTACAGTCGTCCCTCAGTATCCGCTGGTGCCATGTCACAGATTCAAGCAACCACAGATGGGGTACTATGTTTATGATACCGAGGGCAGGTAAGGGATTGAGCATCCCCAGATTTTGGTATCCACAGAGGGTCCTGGAACCAATCCCTGCAGATACCGAGGGACAAATGTATATGAAAACCATTTATGCTACGATAGGAAAAGCGTAAGAAATCTCACCATTTGCTGAATTATTTAAAAAGAAGAGTTTGGCCAGAGCATAAGGTTCAACAGAGAATTGGAGGAGGATAAAGTTGGAAGACTTGCAACTTAAAATGCTAAAACAGGGTCTGGCTCACTGGCATAGTGGTTAAGTTTGTGTGCCCCACTTTGGTGGCCTGGGGTTTGCCAGTTGGGGTCCCAGGTGTGGACCTACACATCACTCATCAAGCTATGCTGTGGTGGCCTCCCACATGCAAAACAGAGGAAGATTGGCACAGATGTTAGCTCAGGGCCAATCTTCCTCACCAAAAAAAAAAGAAGAAAAAAAGCTAAAACAAGGGCCTTAGACTTTTTTCTTTGAGAGAGAGAAGAAAGGCGGGGCAGAGGGCAGGGAGAACCTAACCTTCATTGATTGTCTCTCATCTGCCGGGCACTGTGCTGGATATTTTATACATGGATTATCTCATTTGATAATTAAAACTCTCAGAAATTAATTTAATTTGTACTCCTCTGCTCAATCACCCTCACATCATCAAACTTTTCCGTTTTGAATTCTGAGGCCTAGAGACACTCAAGAAATTGTCCAGGGGACCCTCATCCATTGCTGGTGGGAATGAAAACTGGTACAGCCACTTTGGAAAACAGTATGGAGATTTCTCAAAAAACTTAACATAGAAATACCATACAATCCAGCTATCCCACTACTGGGTATCTATCCAAACAACTTGAAATCAACAAAAGAAAGAGACTTATGCATCCCTATGTTCATTGAAGCATTATTCACAATAGCCAAGATGTGGGAGCAACACAAGTGCCCAATGTCTGATGATTGGATAAAGAAGATATTGTGTATATATATACACACACACACAATGGTATACTACTCAGCCATAAAAAAGACATAATCATCCCATTCACAACCACATGGGCAGTCCTTGAGGGCATCAGGTTAATCGAAATAAGCCAGACAGAGAAAGACAAACACTATATGATTTTACTCATATGTGGAATATAAACAAACTTGCAGATAAAGAGAACAAGTTAGTGGTTACCAGGGGCGGAGGGGCGTGAGGGTGGGCACAAGGGGTGCACATTTATATGATGTAAAGACCAAGTAAAAATTCAGTAACAAAATTTTTAACACATGGAGGAAAAGAGACAAAATTCCTACTGAAAAAAATATTCATTGATGCAGATTATAAATACTGGAACTTTACTCAAGACTTTGGAGAAAAGGACAATGACAAAAATTATAAGAAAGAAGATAATAGAAACAGAGGACAGGGGCTGGCCCCGTGGCCGAGCGGTTAAGTTCGCGCGCTCCGCTGCAGGCGGCCCAGTGTTTCGTTGGTTCGAATCCTGGGCGCGGACATGACACTGCTCATCAAACCACGCTGAGGCGGCGTCCCACATGCCACAACTAGAAGGACCCACAACGAAGAATATACAACTATATACCGGGGGGCTTTGGGGAGAAAAAGGAAAAAATAAAATCTTTAAAAAAAAAAAAAAAAAAGAAACAGAGGACAGAAAACGGCAATGCAACATGTAAATAACATTTTTTTTCTAAGAGAGACCAGAACAGAAGCAATGATAAGGAAAAAAAGCAGTATGCTTTCCCAAACTAGATATAGTCTTGTGCCACATAATATTTCAGTCAATGATCGACTGCATATATGATGGCGATCCCATAGGATCAGTACCATATAGCCTAGGTGTGTAGTAGGCTACGCCACCGAGGTTTGTGTAAGTACACGCTATGATGTTCACACAACAATGAAATCATCTAATGACACATTTCTCAGAACATATCCTATCATTAAACGACATGTGACTGTGAATAACCTGTTAGAAGATTATAAGGATATCTACATTTCAGATATCTGATTTCAAAAATCAGGTGAAAAGAAAAGAATACCTACACACAGTTTGGGAGAGTTTGTGATCCAAGAATTTTAGACCCAGAAAAGTGATCTTTTTTTGTGTAGAGGCCGGAGGAAAACATTCTGAACGAAGGACTTATCAAATGTACCACCATATATTCTTTGGGAATTAAAAAGCAACTTGAAGTGAACACCAACTAGTCAGGACATGACACAAAGTTAACAGCTCAAATTTGGGGAAATCAAAGCATAAAAGGGCCTGGTGAGTTTTACAACCAGTTAAAAAGAAGAAATGTCTAAATGATACTTGCAAATTTGTTTATAAAATAATGCAAATGTCAAAAATTATCCTTAAAAAAGAATAACGTGATGCAACACACCAGATCATTTTCCTAAAACCCAAGAAGTTGAGGATAAGAGAATAAAAACATGTTCACACTGTGCATTACGTAGACAACACTCGAAAATATAATTTCATGTTTGGTTATAAAAATTAGAAAACCATCAGTGAAAGAAGGTTTTTGAAACTTAATAAAAACCACTACTCTAATTAAAATACATCTTCCAAAATAACATTTTAAGTGTAAACTCAATATAATTTCACAGTAAAACATAATACGCAGAAAAACAACATGAAGCATAAAAATTAAAAGCATAAAACTAAACTAAGGAAGTACTATCAAATGGTTTAAACAGTAAATGCCAATGTGTTAAATTCCACTATTAACAGACAAAAATTCCCAAATTAAGTCAAAGTCAAAATCCAATTATAGAGTTTTCAAGAGACACAAAGAAGTGCCTTTTTACATTAAGCATAGAAAGGGTAAACGTGTATTAGGCGAATGCAAATTCTAAAAGCATAAGTATAACATTCACATCAGATAAAGTAAATTCAAGGCACAAAAACATATTAAACAGGACAGTAAAGATTGTCATATATTGATAAAGTCTAGGCTTCATAATGAAGATTCCACTGTCATGTCTTAGCCTGTGTTCTCCCAGAAGAACAGGAGGCAAAAGCTTAAGTGCAAGGACACATGGAACATTAATTACAAAATTTGACCATGTCCTGGACTAAAGCAAGAGTCAGCAAACTTCAAAGGATTTAAATCATCCAACTGACTACAGGGGCACTAAGCTTGGAATCAGGAACAAACAATGGCAAGAAAAGTCCTGCATGTTTGGAAATTAAAGCATAGAAATATGCTTCTAAACAACCCATGGGTCACAGAAGAAATCACTAAGGAAATGAGAAAATATTTTTATTTAAATAATAATGAAAATATATCGAAATTTGAGGGATATAACTGAAGTCATGCATATAGTAGGAAAAAAATATAGGCTGAAAATCAATGAGCAAGGAATTCAGTCTCAAAAATTTGGGGAAGGAATAGCAAATTAAACCTGAAAAAAAGTGCAAGGAAGAAAATTAAGTGCAAAACTGAGTGAAACTGAAAAGTAGAAAGCAATAGAGTGTTTTGAGGTTGAGAAAAGTTTCTTAAAGCATACATGGAAATTGTGAACCAAATAAGATAGAGTGGTAAATTGGACTACATTATAATTAAGAATTGTACTTATTCAGTGAAAACTATAAGACATTATTGAAAGAAATTGAAGAAGACATAAAGAAATGGAAAGATATTCCATGTTCATGGGTCAGAAGAATAAACATAGTTAAAATGTCCATACTACCTAAAGCAATCCACAGATGCAGTGTAATCCCAATCACAATCCCAACGACAGTCTTCACAAAAATAGAACAAAGAACCCAACAGAACAACAGAAGACCCCGAATAGCCAAAGCAATCCTGAGAAAAAAGAACAAAGCTGTTGGCATCACAATCTCTGACTTCAAAACATACTACAAAACTATAATAATCAAAACAGCATGGCACTGGCACAAAAACGGACAAACAGATCAAAGGAACCGAATTGAAAGCCCAGAAATAAAACCACACATCTATGGACAGTTAATCTTCAACAAAGGAGCCAAGAACATACAATAGAGAAAGGAAAGGCTCTTCAATAAATGGTGTTGGGAAAACTGGACAGCCACATGCAAAAGAATGAAAGTAGACCATTATCTTGCACCATACACAAAAATTAACTCAAAATGGATTAAAGATTTGAATGTAAGACCTGAAACCATAAAACTCCTAGAGGAAAATATAGGCAGTACACACTTTGCCATTGGTCTTAGCAACATCTTTTTGAATACCATGTCTACTGGGGCAAGGGAAACAAAAGAAAAAGTTAACAACTAGGATTACATCAGACTAAGAAGCTTCTGCAAACAAAGTAAGCCTTGAACAAAATGAAAAGAAAACCCACCAACTGGGAAAAAATATTTGCAAATTATTTATCAGACAAGGGGTTGATCTTCAAAATATATAAAGAGCTCATACAACTCAACAATAACAACAAAAACAAACAACCTGATCAAAAAAATGGGCAGGAGATATGAACAGACATTTTTCCAAAGAAAATATACAGATGGCCAACAGACACATGAAATGATGTTCAACATCACTAATTATTAGGGAAATGCCAATCAAAACTACAAAGAGATAGCACCTTACACCAGTCAGAATGGCTATAATTTCCAAGACTAAAAGCAACAAATGTTGGAGAGGATGTGGAGAAAAGAAAATGCTCATACACTGCTGGTAGGAATGCAAACTAGTGCAGCCACTATGGAAAATAGTATGGAGATTTCTCAAAAAATTAAAAATAGAAATACCACCATATCCAGCTATCACACTATGGGATATTTATCCAGAGAACTTGAAATCAATGACCCAAAGAGATTTATGCACCCCTATGTTCATTGCAGCATTATTCACAATAGCCAAGATGTGGAAGCAACCCAAGTGCCCTTCTACAGATAAATGGATGAAGAAGATGTGGTATATATATATATACAATGGAATATGACTCAGTCATTAAAAAAAGACAACATCAGGGCTGGCTCCGTGGCCGAGTGGTTAAGTCTGTGCGCTCCGCTGCAGGTGGCCCAGTGTTTCATTGTTTCGAATCCTGGGCACGGACATGGCACTGCTCATCAAACCACGCTGAGGCAGCATCCCACATGCTACAACTAGAAGGACCCACAACGAAGAATATACAACTATGTACTGGGGGGCTTTGGGGAGAAAAAGGAAAAAATAAAATCTTTAAAAAAAAAAAAAAAGACAACTACATGCCATTTGCAACAACATGGATGGACCTTGAGGGTATGATGTTAAGAGAAATAACCCAGCAGAGAAAGACAAATACTGCATGATTTCACTCATATGTGGAAGATAACAAACACATGGATAAAGAGAATAGGGTAGTGGTTACCAGAGGGGCAGGGAGTTGGGGGGTGGGCAAAAGTGGTAAAGGGGCACATACGTATGGTGATGGATCAAAATTAGACTAATAGGGGTGAGTACAATGAAGTGTACTCAGAAATTGACAAGTAATAATGTATACCTGAAATTACACAATGTTATAAACCATTATGCTCTCAATAAAATTACTTGGAAAAAAAAGAATTGTACTTATCAAAAAATACCATTAAGATCATCAAGAGAGAAGTCCAGAGAAGAAGTTACAGCAAAACATAAAATCAACAAGGAGCTCATACCCAGAATATTTAAAGAACTCCTACAAATCAATAAGAAAAAGACAGTCAACCCAATAGAAAAATCAGCAGGAGACTTGAATGGGTACTTTCCAAAAGAGAAAATCCAAACGGACCCCTCTAAAAAAGTAAAAAGATACTCACTCTTATTAATCATCAGAGAAATGCAAATTTAAATGACAAGATACCACAATAGACCCATTAGAATGACTAAAAATCAAGTTTGACTATGCCAAGGTGTCAGCAGGGATGGATGCAATGGAAACCCTCCTACACCATTGGTGAAAGTGCGTATGGCTATGGCCACTTTGAAAGAGTTTGGCATTAATATTAAAGACACATAAACCCTGTTACCCAGCAATTCACTTCTAGCAAGGCATGCTCACATGCCTCAAGAAATATGTATACAAATGTTTAAACAGCATTATTCATAAACGGCAAAAACTAGAAACAAGCCATTTAAACCCCATTTCACCATTTATCCATTATCAACTCATTAGCCCCAAAGCTGGAGAGATCCATTAACAAAAATAACCCATTAGTAGTCAAATGAAGAAATAAATGGTGGAATAGTCATGTAACAGAATAAACAAATAAATTGCAGTATATTCATCCAATGAAATAAACAGCAATTAAAATGAGTGAACTACAGCTACACGACATAAATGAATCTCACAAACATAATGTGACGCCAAATAAGCCACAGACAAGAACAAACTGCATTATTTCATTTATATAAAGTTCAAAAAACACGGAAAACTAAACTATAGTGTTTAGGCGGTAAAATTAAAAGGCAAAGCAAGGAAGTAATTAACATGATAGTGGTCACTTTTACGGGAGAAAAAGGAGTAGCAATCGGCTAGAGACACAAAGATAACTTCTGGAATGCTGGCAATGATCTATTTCTTGATCTGGGTAGTAGACATTAGGTGTTTCCTTTGTGATAAATCATCAAACTGTAAAAGTAAAATCTCATGTGGGATGTGGCCAAAGCTGTACTCAAGGGAAAATTCATATAATTCAGTGTTTTCCTATTAAACAATTAGGAATATAAAATACTCACCAAACCTAAAATTCAAACCTTAACTATAAAATAGAAATTCCAGAAAATCAGAGAAACCATGCAATAATACATTCAACATAAATCTCTTGAATGCCCACTATATGTTTGGCACATATAAACTAATAAAAATATAACCAAAAAGTAATGATTTAGAAAACTGAAAAGCAGAATTGATCAATAAACCAAAACTCTTATTTTTTGTGAAACAATAGAAAAAAAATTCTCATTAGTTTAGTCAAGGAATGAATACATCTATATAATCTCCTCTGGGGTGAGTTTTCCATGATAAACAGGATGTAACCAGTTGATTAACTGGGGATGCAGTCTGCATTCTGGAGTACAGTAGCACAATTTGCATTATGCAGCAGATTATAAAAATGTGCAGAATTCTCTACCCCTCACTGCAGCCCTGCTCTTTGCAATGTGACTTTTTATCTCCTGTCATCAAGAGGTGGAGTCTACTTTGATAGATAGAATGTGACCTTGTGTAATTCCAAGCCTAGGCCTCCAGAAGCCTTACACACTCTCTCTCATTCTCTCCTGAAGCCCTGCCATCATCGTGTGATCAAGCCCAGCCCAGCCCAGCCCTCTAGAAAATGAGATCACACAGGGAATAGACATAAGCCATCTGAGCTGAGGCCATCTCTTAATCAACCAGCCCCCAGCTGGCCTAGCAGCTGGCCGCTCAACCAAGACCAGAAGAACCTCCCAGCTGAACCCAGCCCAAATTGCCAAACCACAAAATCAGGTTGATTTTTAAGGTACTACATTTTGAAGCAGTTTGTTATGCAAGAAAAACTGACACACATTCTGAGGACCACTATCGGTTCAGAACCATCCAAGCTGTAGTCTGAAAATAGGAAAGCTCTCACTCTTATTTGAATGGTTCAATCTTATCAGTAGAATTTATATGTTTATTTATCCTCACGTCCTGTGGGTATGTTTTTACTGCTGACTCTTGTAAACTGTGCTGCAAGCAAAAATGTAAAGTCGACTTCAGGGTAACTCACGGAGAATGGGAGGCTCCTGCTTCTGTGAATGTAAGGGCAAATGAGGAGACATTTGGGTTTGTTTCCGTCAGTACTGATAAGTCAAGTTTTCATCTTTAGTTTGCAATAACAAAATACACCTGCTGGGGACGGCCCCGTGGCTGAGTGGTTAAGTTCGTGGGCTCAGCTTTGGCAGCCCAGGGTTACACCGGTTTGGATCCTGGGCGTGGACATGGCACCACTCATTAGGCCATGCTGAGGCAGCATCCCACATGCCACAACTAGAAGGACGCACAACTAAAATACACAACTATGGACTGGGAGAATTGGGGGAGAAAAAGCAGAGAAAAAAAAAAAGAAGATTGGCAACAGTTGTCAGCTCAGGTGCCAATCTTTTAAAAAAAATACAACTGCAGAAATAAAAACTTTTATTATTGATGTTTCTGTAGCAAAAATTTCTTATTGTGCATCTGAAACTGTGTAACTCCTAACCCTGTTTCTTCACATTGAAACATTTTTTTAATAATATAATCTTTGAAATGCAGTGTTTCTAATAGTGTAATTGTTTTATTCCAGAAAGGACTGTAAAAAGAAATTGGAAAACATATATGAGATCTTTCACAATAATGGGTACATTGCTTTTTACTTATAAGAAAGCATTATGTATAATTCTATACTAATACATTTGAAATCCTCAAAAAAGTAAATCTTGGTAATTTGTATTTTCCTAAAAGAGATTTGAGAAGTTGGAAAACTCTAGCAAACCATTAATCATGTGAGAAATATTTTTGAAAAAAAAGAGAGCCTATACTCTTATGATTAGAAGTATCAGAAATCCAATTCAAACTCACCTTGGCACAACAGAATTTACTGGGAGGATAATGGGGCATCTCACATAACTATAGGAATGAGAGACACTTCCTAGAGCTGGGTGTCAGGAGTAGCTGGGCCCAGGTACTCCTGTCACCAGTCCTCTCCTGATCGTTTTCATTGGTTTTCTCAGAGTATTCGATTCATTCTGTTTCACGGGGCAAGGATCCAGTTCAGCTGTGATTCCTGATTCTTCATCCCAAGGCTCCCACAATCAAAAGGGGACTTCCTCTAGTCTCCTACTTTCAAATCAAAAATCCTTGGGGCCGGCCCGGGGTCACAGCCATTAAGTTCACACATTCTGCTTCTCGGAGGCCCAGGGTTCACTGGTTTGGATCCCGGGTGCGGACATGGCACTGCTTGGCACGCCATGCTGTGGTAGGCATCCCACATAGAAAGTAGAGGAAGACGGGCACGGATGTTAGCTCAGGGCCAGTCTTCCTCAGCACAAAGAGGAGGACTGGCAGTAGTTAGCTCAGGGCTAACCTTCCTTAAAAAAAAAAATCCTAGAAAAGACTCAATCAGCTATACCCAGGGGAGCAGACCCCCATAGAACGTCTACAGCCACCAGGAGCCCATCAGTGTATATTGGAGTCATTTCTGGAAAAGTGAAACTATTTTACAGTGAGAACGAATTACGTCCATGAAAGGAGCAAAACCCAAGCCATTTTACAGGTAGGTTCTTTTTTTTTAAAGATTTTATTGTTTTCCTTTTTCTCCCCAAAGCCCCCCGGTACATAGTTGTATATTCTTCGTTGTGGGTCCTTCTAGTTGTGGCATGTGGGACGCCGCCTCAGCGTGGTCTGATGAGCAGTGCCATGTCCGCGCCCAGGATTCGAACCAACAAAACACTGGGCCGCCTGCCGCAGAGCGCGCGAACTTAACCACTCGGCCACGGGGCCAGCCCCGCAGGTAGGTTCTTTTAAGTTTTCAAATAGCAGATAATTATCATAATATATAAACTCTTCCAGAGCACAGAAAAAGTAAAGTAAAAGACTACCTCTTCTATTT
Source organism: Equus asinus (assembly GCF_041296235.1). Classification (NCBI taxonomy): domain Eukaryota; kingdom Metazoa; phylum Chordata; class Mammalia; order Perissodactyla; family Equidae; genus Equus; species Equus asinus. Next base: position 32,721,739 of record NC_091804.1, on the reverse strand, counting down.
TTCCAAGTTAGCACAACTGAATACTAAAAGCAGATGAAAATCATGAAAACCATAGGTCAGTTTCACATATTAGTGCACTAGTTGCAAAATAACTAATGAAATATTATCAAATATATTTTAAATTAAAAATGTGAAACACGAGACACATTTCTATTCAAGAACACAGTAGGGATGCTCGTTATTATTTAACATTGTCCTAGAAGTGGGGGTAATTGAAGGAAAAAGAGAAAGAACAGGAGAGAGAGGGAGGGAGGGAGAGACAGAAGGAGAGAAGGGAGAGAGAGAGAAGAGGGGGAAAAAAGTAGGAAAGAAAGAAGAATATTGAAAAATACACCAAATTGTAGTTATTTCAAATGATGCCAGTTTCTACTTTAAAAACCCAAGAGAATAAACTTTAAATTATTAGAACTAATAAAACAGTTCATTAATTTGGTAGTTACAAAATAAATATAAAAAACAAGTAGCTTCCCGTACATAAGCTGTAACCTGTAAGAAAATAGAGAGGAAGTAATTCTATTCATAATTGCAACAGAATGTGAAATATCTAAGAATAATTTTAATTAGCAACAAGTAAGACTTGTATGAAGAAAACATCAGAACTTTACTGAGGCTGTAGAATAAGACCCCCTCCCCCCACAGAAGAGAGAATGATAGAATGTTCAAGCAACTGATGCAATAGAAATTAATACAATTCTAAGAACTATTCTAAAGTTTAACTGCTAGAATAAGCATCTGAAAGAAGCCAAAAAGAAAAGTTGGAAAAAGAGGAAACACTGTCTGGAAGAAAATGAGACAGCAGAAATTGCCAAAAGGTAAAACATTATATAGAATTTCAATTATAAAGCCACTTGGGTGGAGTACAAGAGTAAACAGGCAGATCAACAAACACAATAAAAAGCCTTAGATATAAATATTTAGCATATGATAATGGCAGCATTTTAAATCAATAGGAAAAGTCTATATTTAATAAGCGTTTCTCAAATTATTTAACTATTTGAAAAGAAAAAAAAAAGAATGCTACCTGTACCATCCATATACCAAAATAAATCCCAGATGTATTAAAGATTTTTAGATGTAGGAAATGAAACTACTTAAGTGTTAAATAATACACATGCAAAGATTTATATATATAAGCCTTGAGTTCTAAGCAAGCAACAAAAGAAAGGAAAACCATCAGTGAAAACTTGATTGATAATCAAGACTCGAACTATATAAAAATGTAATATTTCAATATGTCAAGAAACGCTATGAAGAAAATTGGAAGCCAAATGACAAATGAGAAAAATAATTGCAATGTGCATGCCAGCCAAAGGGTTAATATCCTTAATATTTAGAGACTTCTTACAAATTAGCAAGAAAAAGAAAAATGGGGCAGTAGAAAATTGAATGCAGTATGTGTCTAGAAAATTAAGGAAACAAGACAAATGACCACTAAATATATGAAAAAAAAAGTTTACTTTCCCTAGTAATCCAATCAATGAAAATTAAGCCAATAAGGTGACACCACTCCTCATTCAGTGAATTGACAAAAGAAAATTTAAAGTCTAGTACTGTGCAGAATGTCAGGATATGGGTATTTCCAAATACTAATGATAGGCATGCAAATTGATACTTTCCAGAAGGCAGCTGAGTAATGCACATCAGAAGCTTTAAAATCTTCATACTCTATTTTCTCTACTTTTATAATATGTTTGAAATTTTTCATGAAAAATATTTTTTAACTTCATACACTTTAACCTAGTCATTTTACCTCTAAAAAATTATCCAAAGAAAATAATAACGTGCATAAATATTTACGAAGGGATTATAGATGACGGTGATGATGATGACGGTGAAGATAGTAAGGACTGGAGATGAGATGCAACTTTTGTTTCAAACACAAGGAAATTCTTTGACTCCTAATAGCCACATAATCCGTGACCCCAATTAACCAGGTGGAAAATGAAAAATCCAGCCCAACTGACAGAGGCCCCCAAAGTTTCCAACACTAACACGATTCCAAGTTCTATTTGCGTAATAAAATCAGTATTTCCCATATTCATCCTCTTTTAACATCTTGGAAATCTCTCTTAAAATTTAGCATCACAGAGAAATGAGAATCTGAATCTGTTTCCTTGAGAAGATAGTAATGATCTAATGAAGCCCACCCCATCTCCATCCTTCTACCAAACCCTGTGTCTTGCCCTTTTAGAGCTCAGGTTAAAACCAAAACCAAAAACAAAGACCATCATTGGGATAGGACCTTCTCCCTTACTGGCAGGCGGGAGCCAAGTCCCACACTCTGTGGTTCTGGTTTGATATAAGCTGTTGAAGTGCACCTATTTACATTTACCCAGTTTTCTTTTTTTCTCTTTTTTCTTTTTTTTTTAAAGATTTTATTTTTCCTTTTTCTTCCCAAAGCCCCCTGGTACATAGTTGCATATTTTCAGCTGTGGGTCCTTCTAGTTGTGGCATGTGGGACACCACCTCAGCATGGCTTGATGAGCAGTGCCATGTCCAGGCCCAGGATCTGAACTGGCGAAACCCTGGGCTGCTGAAGCAGAGCACAGGAACTTAACCCCTCGGCCACCGGGCCGGTCCCTACCCAGGTCTTATTGAGAAATTTATTCGAGATTAACCAACAGCCCTGAGTGCATGGGCTGATACACAGCAAAGAAATCTTGCTTATTCAAAATGGCAAACAAGCCCTCTGAAACAGAATGCAAGCTCACCCACCGTAAAGTAAAACATGGTCAATTTAGCCAGACCAAGGCACCATTGGTCTTGGCCAAGTGGAAACTTAGAAGCCTTAAGTATCATGACAAGGGTTTGTTTTGTAGGAAAAGGTAAGAATTAGCAGGAACTCCTTATCTTCTGAGAATCTTTTGTGGGGGAAAACCTGTCGTGAAAGCACCCTTTCTTTCTTCTTCTGGGCTCTCTCCACCTTGCTCACGTCCAGGAGCTTGGATACATGGTTCTGGGCAGCCTTTATGAAACCAAGTCCAGCCACTGTGTAGGGGTGCCCAGAGGACAAAGCCTCTGGGTGTTTATCAGAGTTTGCTCTGCAGCCACCCTGCACCTTTAAACCAGCTGACTTTCCTCCAAAATCAGCAATCAGAACTGTACAAGATTATTAAAATTAAATTCTCTCTGGCCTTCTACAAAGGCTCAGAAAAAAAATAGGTTTTAAGCAGCCGTTGGAGGGTTGCCACACTGGGATCATTTGGGGTATCTCCTAAGAATGCCTAGAGTGGAAATGGGAGTCTAACAGAAGGGATGGAGTACCAGATGGACAGCCAGGAGGAGGAAAGATTCAGTCAAAGAGGGCAAGATTCAGCTTTGAACACCCACAAAGTCTGCCCAACAGGCAAAGACCCCCCAATAGTAACCAAAGAGCAGTAACACCAGGTTACGATAGCACCAGCCACGTAAGACATTTCCTGAACCATACCTCTTCTCTCTCCCCAAATCCCAGCCCTGGAGAAGCCATAGGTGGCTACTGCTGAGGAGGGAGTGGGGAGAAAAAAGGGAAGAAGTCAACCATAGACCACCTCCTTGTCTGCTGCTGTTTCTAGCCTGAAACAGGAATAAGCTGGGAGAAGAGAGAAGCTTGAACTTCTCTTCCTCCTTCCTGCATGTAGGATGTTGTATGTGACCCAGTATCAACCAAGAAGGTGCTCTCACCTGGGATTCGGAACCCTGAGAAAGTGATGCAAAGATGCAGATACAGTTGAGAACGCATTCACAGCAGCAGGGGTCTCATCAAGAGCCCAGGATACCAGGAACCAGCAGTCATGTCCTAATCAGAATGTTTCCATGGTCCCTACTGCCAAGCTGTCAGCCTGGTTCTCAGCCTTCCAAATTCTTTCTATGAGCTACCCACGATGCCACCAATAATTCCTTTTCTGCTTAAATTAGCATGATTGTTTTCTATTGCTTGCAAATGAAACCACCTCTCTTACATACCCAACTCTCTTACTGACTCCTACCTCCAAGGTACCACCATCTTCCCACAGAAGCAGAGCAACTTGAGGCTGTAAGTCAGGCTCCCAGCATGAAGCAGAAGACACACATACTGAGATAATTTGAGGAGGGTTTAATAAAGGGACCATTTACACAAGTGCGGGCAGGTTGGAGGGAAACTACAAAGGATAGTACAGTACCCTAGAATTAGTAACAGTGTGGTTATTACCCTTTCCAGGCTCAAAATGATGAGGGGAGAGAGCAGATGAGGGGAGAGACCAGAACTGGAAGGAGAGTCACATAAAGCGGGGCCACCTTGAGTGGAACACTGACCTTCAGTTGAGAGGCACAGCCAGCCTGCGGCAACTCCTCTGTGGGGAATAAATACCATGACCACACTCTCCTCTCCGCTCCCTCCAATCTCCTGCTGGGAGCTGCCATTGTTGAGACTCACCTGGCTGAAGCCAGAGGGCACAGGAACCTGCTGATGCAATCTTTAAGAGTCAGTCTCCTGGGAAAAAAGTAGGGTGGAGAAAGATGAAGAGGAGAACTGAAGGATGGGGAGGCGCTTGGAAGGCATTTGGCACAAATACCTACGATACGAAGAGCTGCAGGTGATCCCCACATGCCCACATATTCACCTAACCTGGGTTCTATCTTCCCAGTTCTCTCCCAGACAACTCATGAGATGCAGAAGCAGAGCAGCGAAAAACACTGACCCAAAAACAAGAAGGCCAAGAGAGCTAGAACAGAATGTTTGCCGCTAACTATATCTAATTAAGCCTTCCACCATTTCCCTGGGGAAGAGGGATTGGAATAACAACCACCGCAATAGCTACCATTCACTGGCATTCACAAGTGCCAGGTGATACAAGAAGTTTTATGCTTTCAAGTATATGGGGAAGCAATTCTGGTTTGAACCTGATTTGGCCTGAATTCATCTGAACCAAGGAAGCCTGACTTACGGCTTGTCAAACATACATTGTGCGTCTGCTTTAGTCGTTACCCTAAAGTAAAGAATGTACTCTTTGAAGATTAAATTCATGCCTCCCTTCCTTTGATGCCAGCACTCTTGAAAGATAAGACTGCTTGCCTCCTTTCCCATAGCACCAAGGCCATGTTGACTTACTGTGTAAGTGCTGATCTGTAACAAAATATCTCCTTGAACCCTTGAAAGAATGTACCCCTGTCAAGCTTGTTGTATGTCTCTTTGTTTGGAATTTGCATATAACTGTGTGAAATCCACTCTTCTTTGAAGCTCTTCCTTTCTTTGTGAAGGCTGCACTCCCAGGCCATAGTCCTCAGTTTGGCTCAAATAAAACTCTCTGCTATAGAATGATTATTGATTATTTGTATTGACACAGGTATTATATTAAGCATTTTCTATTAACATCTCTCTGCAGCCCTAATAGGTTGACAGATACTATACTTACCCCCATTTTACAGATAGGACATACAAGCCCAGAAATTTGCAGCAAGTCACATAAAAAGAGATGAGGCAGAAAAATAATACCAGAACCAGGACCGTAGGGTATGGTATTTCACTGGATGTGTGACACTTTACATAATAAGAGGTATGTATGGGGTGCTATGAGGACACAGCTGGGAGTGGTGGTGGGAGGGAATACATGCTACCCATGGACACTTTTTCAAGGGGTTCAACTAAAATTGAGGTCTAATTGATTCCCCCTTTTGGAGTTATTCTCTCCATTAACTGGTCCTCTGCCATGAGACAGTGCACTGGCAAAGTTTTGTCAGACAATATTGACTCCAGGACATTTAAATCAATTAATGCATCCATTTCAATTGCCTCATCTGTCAGGAATACCAAGTTCTCTTGCCAAAGTTAAGTAAGAAGTGAGGAGAGCCAAGGAAGAAAATAAGAGTGTATTGGAAAAGTATTTATGATTACATATAAAGGAGAAGTATTTATAATTTGTCAAACGAAAAAGACTGATTAAACTTTTTTACCTGAAAAAGACAATCAGGGGAGTAGTGTAGGGTCTCTGGATTCAGCCTGCCTGGGTCTGCATCGCAGCATCACTTTGAGAAGAGTCCTTAACCTTCTTCAACCTCACAGTGACAATAATAACATGGGGTTATGAGCTCAACTGTTTGCCATTAAACTGACATTTTCTGTTTTCTCTTTAAGACATGTTGACTGGGGCCCCTGGCACTAGATTGTTCAGGGCTAGCACACTACTCTGTGACACACGTGTTCACTTCTGCTTCTAGTAGTTAGGCTGTTTACTTTTCCCCTTGGTTCCCAGCTGACTTACACCTGTTATACTTGTTACTGTAATCATAGACTTTAAATTTTATATGTGAGTCACTGTGTCTCTGAAAACTGAGCTTGAAGACCTTGCACAAGGCAAATCACTTTTTAAAAAATTCTATAGAATTAAGAGTTTGAGAAAAATAAAATTCTAGAAGGATTCTACCCTAAGATTTCTTCACACCTTAAATTCTTGCCCACTCCGAAGAAAGTCAAACTAGGTATCATAAAAAATAGGGAAACTTAAAAGAGGAAAGAAGAAAGACAGACAGGTACTCAAGGAAAAGACATTGACTCCCACATCAACAGACTGCTGAATGTACATATATTTATAGGTTTAGGTTCAGATTAAATGTTTGAGGTGTGTATATTTTGTATGATTTCTTGCCTTAATTGACTTTTTCAATGATCTGGCCAGAGATTCACTATAAATAAGCGGATTTCTCCTGTACCTATCTCAAAGGGATATAGTAAAAAATAAGGAAAATCCAGAGGCCAATGCCAGGCCCATAGTAAACCCTCTTTAGAGCATATTAACAGTGAGAAAGGCAATAGCAGCTCCAAGAGCATGACCTCGATAAACACAAGATAAATGTTAGTTATTAAAATGAGTAGGAGTAGTAGCAGTCTGGCTCTGTCACTAATTAGGGACATACGCTAAGTCATTTTGCCTCTTGTCAACAGTAAATGGGGGGACATTTGAACTGGAATAAGTGATACTCAAACGTTAGCATGCATGCAAATCATCTGGGGATCTCATTATAATGCTGAGTCTGACTGAGTAGGTCTGGGTGTGGCCTGAGATGTTGCCTTAGTAACAAGCTCCCAGATGCTGCTGATACTGCTGATCTGTGGTCCACGCTTTGCGCATCAAGGGCCTAAAATGTAATTCGCAAACTTGAGCATGCATCACCTGGAGGACCTGTTCAAACACAGATTGCTGGGTGAAAACACACAAACCCTGAAGGTTTCTGATTCAACAGGTCTGGAGGAGGGCCCAAGAATTTGCATTCTAACAAGTTCTCAGGTGACGCTGATACAGCTGGTCGAGAGACCACACTTTGAGAAGTAATGTCCTAGAGTATCTCGAACCACTCTTACAACTTGAAGCAGAGACTAGAAACAGTACTTGGCTATTTCAAGCCAAGCAAAGTGCTGCTGTTGTGTTATAAAAGAAGGAGACCACACAGGCTCTCAACTTTCCTAATCACCAGAGACCATGTCTAGAATCAGAAAGGTACGTTGACAAATCCTAGCTCTCACCTGCCCTATGCAACTTACTTGACCTCTGAGCTACAATTTCCCCATCACTCAGTGGGGTAACTTTTTCTGCTTCCTTTTTACTTTTTCCTCTTTCCCTCCCTTTTCATCCAGAAGGCCCCCCAGAAAATCTTCTGATGAGAGTGGGAACAGAACTTCAGCTTTAATCCTGGTGTCTTGACAAGCTCAAAGAGGCAAACATCACTTAACGTGACAAGCAAACCATAACTGTGGTGCAAAAACACTGTTAGTCAGGTAAGGAGATAATGTGCACAGAACACGCTGAGCAAATAACAGCCCTTTGTGAATCAGCATTAGCATAATTACTGAACATCAGTAATTGCTGAAATTATGTTCACTAGGATCGTTTATGCTTCTAAGTGAGAGGCTTCTTCCACGTATTCTCCCAGCAGGGAGGTGAAGGGGTCACACCACCTGACACTCAAAAAAGCACTAGCTGTCTCCCAAAGGGCATCCCGTGCGTGGACTTTGGATGGACTGTCTTCGTCAGGTGGGTCCCAAATTCTGCCTGAAACTTCCTGCCTCCGCATCTTTATTCCTGCTGTGCCTTTCCTCTAGCATTTCATCCCTTCTTAGTTCAGTGCATCCAACGTAGCTTGGTCAACAAGACATGGTTATATAGTCAAATGTAGACGGGAGTGTTTTGATTATGGCACGTGTAAAGTGCAGCGGGAGTTGGGTCCCTTGTCCAGGTGGGAACTTTTTAAGATCATATTCAACCAGGAAGCTGCCACGTGCGGCTAAATGCAGGGAGGGACAGGAGGCCTCCCATGGCTGCAAAAGAGCAAGGAGGTCACTTGGTCGTGAATGGCACCTTGCAGGGTGTGACAACGAAGAGGGAATCTTCTTAAACCCTGGCACCACAAGGCTCTGCGTCATAGACAGAGCCGTACAAGCTGAGTGGAAAGACTCTGTATGTAAAGAGGAAACTCTGAGCGCGTGAACAAAGACACCGAGGAGTCACTCCCAATGGGCCCACTTGTCCCCGGCACTAAGACAAAGATGGTGGAACACAGAATGCAAAAGACACCCAGAATAGGTTCCAGAGTGTCTCAAAGGAGAAGAGGAACTGGAGTAGTCAAGGCAGGCCCACTCCTCTTAACAACTTGTGACGAAGGGCCTCCAAATCGCATCACGAAGCAAATAGCAGCACACCATCCCCTCAGAGAGAAAACCTGGGCTCCACCCTCCTCACTCCGTCTCCTCCCCTGCAGCCCACCTCCCACCATGGCTTAAGCTACAGAAGCACATTTTTGCTTGTTTTGTGCACTGCTATATCCCCAGAGCCTAGAACGGTTGAATTAATGAACTGAACGATTAAATCAGCAAGTTCTGGCAGCTCTGCCTCCAAGAGAGACCTTCAGTCTGTCCGCTTTTCTCCATTGCCACTGCTGACATCCCAGCCGAAGTCATCGCCGTGTATGGCCAACTGCATAAGCCCCTGCCTGTGTTCCTGCCCTGACTCTTGCCCTCTCTGAGCCACATTCCTTGCAGAAGCCAGGTAGTTACTGATCCCCAGATCAGGTGACACCCCTCACTGTAATAATCCAGATTCTTCTCAAAGCGTAAGAAAGCATCCAGAATTCCCCTTTATGATATCAAGGACCCACTAAGCTTCTACCTCTCTTTGCGGTAAGTTGGGCCCAGGATGTGCCAGGTTGTCTTCTTTAGACTTTCCCAAGCTTCCTCCCTCACAAAGCCCAGTTCAGTCCACCCTTTCTGGTAGGTGGATTGCAATCCCTGCCCAAAATGTCTCCCTTGACACCGAACCTTTCTCTGTCCCACACATTTGGTGTTGAGTACTTATGACTCAACGTCACGGAAATCCCTAACACACGCACTGTGCTTGTCAATCACTGTGATTTTATCCCCATTTTACAGGCAAAACCAAGTTCCAAGGATATTGATCAAAATCAAGGAGCTAATGAGTGGCAGAGCTGAAATTCAAATTCGGACTCCAGGCTCTGTCATCTTTCCACATATCAGCTGCCCCATTTGTCTTGTGGGTTCCCTGCCTCCTCCAGCCAGCCTTTTTTGTGCCCTTCAATCCCTAGTAAAGTGGCATATGAATAATAAATAGCGGTTAATATTTATCGTGAGCTTACAATATTCTCCATATTTTATAAGTGGTCTACAGGGGTTATCATTTAATTCTCACAACCCTATGATGTAAATCCTATTACTTTTATCCTAAGGTGCAAGGTGAGACCTCTGAGGTTCAGAGACGTTAAATAACTTTACCAAGGTCACACGGCAATTAAATCATAGGGCCAGGATTTAAACCCAGGCAATCTGGCTCCTGAGCCTATGCATTTAGCCACTGTGCCATGCCACCCCCGCCCTTTGTAATCGGCCCTCAGAGAATCTTTGTGGATTGATTGGTGACACCACAGACTGTCAGAGCCAGGAGAAGGAATGAGATCAAACATTTACACCATCCATAAAATATCTGTCTTAGAGCCACAGTTGGCAGTTGATAAGGTTTGACATTTTCAAATCAATTTCTATCGATTTCTTTCTCCTGAAAAAAGGACACAAGTTTGACGGATAAAGCCGCCGCTCAGTGTGCTTGGAATGGTGTGGAAGTAGGCCACGAGTTAGCTGTGCAGAGGCTGGCAGGGCAGGCTGTAGCAGCTGCATGCTGTCTGCGAGAAAAACCCTTCTTGGCAGAGTCCTGCTCTGGGGGTCCCAACACAGCGTCAGGTAAATAACACAGGCTCCATTTTTTTGTCACGTGACGTTTTCTGCTGGCAGAGTGGCAGGGACGGGGAAGCAATGGTATGCACTTGAGCATGGCCGTGAAGTTATGAATATTTATGTGGTCAACACATAAAATCCCATTTTAACAAATACTATTTTGATGGATTTAACAAGTTAATCTAAGCCATTTCCACACACTGGTGGATGCCCACAAGAGATGAACGGGAGGCGTTTCTATAAATTCTGTGGAACAAGGAAACCTCTGAAACAGGTTGGTGCATCAGCCCTTGTTCATCTGGTAAACATGTTATTTTGTGTTTCAGTATTGTCAACATAAACTGAGCCCGCACTATGTGCCCAGCATTGTGCTTCTTCTTTCTCGTGCTAAATCCTCACAGCCACACTATGAGGTCTTATCCCCATTGGGTCATGTGGATTTGGGTGACAGTCAGGATCTGAGACAGGGGTGGGCACCTTGATGAGGTGGAGCTCATAAGTGTGTGTGGAGACGTGTAACATAGGGCTGAGCCCCGGCCTGGCTGGGGATGGAGAACTTGGCACCCCCAGGCAGACCAGCTGGAGTAGGATGGAGGCTCCCGCATTCTGCTGCCAGGTCCTCTCTCACCTTCTCCACCTTGCTGACCAATAGGGACAACTGTTCCCATTAGCTTCTTCCCTAACTTGGGCTCTTAACACGGGTCTCACATTTCAGCCAGCAAAGCATTTTAACCTGCTTGATCGCAAGTGATCCTCCCAATGAGTAACTGTATTTTTGTCTCCATTTTATGGTTGAGGAAAATGAAGTTCAGAGAATTTAAAGGGTTTAGTTACAAACACATGGTTAAGAAGCTCCAGTCTGGTCAAGGATATGAATACAGATTTTTTTTTCTTTTGGTGAGGAAGATTGGCCCTGAGCTAACATCTATTGCCAATCTTCCAATTTTTGCCTGAGGAAGATTGTTGCTGAGCCAACATCTGTGCCAATCTTCCTCTATTTTTTGTGTGTATGGGATGCTGCCTCAGTATGGCTTAATGAAGGGTATGTAGGTCCATGCCCAGGATCCAAACTGACAAACACCAGGGCCACTGAAGCGGAGCACACTACTTGACCACTACACTGCCAGGCCAGCCCCATGAATACAGACCTTTTCATTCCAAATCATGTACTATTGCTCCTCAATCTGCTTCTTAAGTCCTCTGCTCCGGGACCTATTCTGTGGAGTGTTTTATTCCCCAAAGCTTTTCCACTTGAGCCAGGTTGGATTGCTGGCTCCAATTCTTTACTCTCTCCCTGTATTAGAATTGCACCTCCAAGCACTTTGCCATGTGACTTTGCAGTTCCTGCCACTGCAGGGGCCAAGCATATTTTCTCATGCCATTGATGTTGGGCTTGGCCTTGTGATTTGCGTGGGCCAATGGGGTTGTGGAGATGACACAGATGGAAGCTACAGATATACTTGCAGGGTTGGGCTTGGCCTCTGGCACTCCTGGGATCCTCCATGAGAAGAGCATGCCCCAGGTCCAAGGAGAAGGAGACACAAGGCATAGACCTGAACCAAACTCTGTTAGTTTCCTATGGCTGCCATCACAAATCACCATAAACGTGTTAGCTTAAAACAACAGAAATTTGTTCTCTCATGGTTCTAGAGATCCAGAATCAAGGTGTGGGCAGGACTATGCTCCTGCCAGAGGCTCTAGGGAAGAACGTCTCTTGCCTCTTCCAGCTTCTGGTGTCCTTTGGCTGGTAGATGCATCACTCCCACCTCTGCCTCCATCTTCACATGCTCTCCTCTATGTGTCTCTGTGGTCCTTTCTGTCTCTTATAAGGACACTCTCATTGGATTTAGGGTCTACCCTAAACTAGTATCATCTCTTCTTGATCCTCACCTTAACTGCATCTGCAAAGACCCTATTTTGAAACAAGATCGCATTCTGAGGTTCTAGGTGGACAGGAATTTGGGGAGAAGTCTGTTCAGTCCCACTACAGTCTGCTCTCTGTCCCCCAAAATTCACATCCATCCCACACACAAAATACGTTCATCCCAACCCAACATCCCCAAGAGTCTTAACTCATTCCAGCATCAACTCTGAATCCAACGTCTAATCTAAATATCGTCAACTCAAAAAGTTGAAACAAAGAGGCCCAAATCTCATCATCTAACACAGGTATCAATGAGACTCTAGATAGGATCCAACTTGGGGCAAAATTCTTCTCCATCTGTGGACCTGTACAACTAAAATCAAGTTATCTGCTTCTAAAATACAATGGTGGGACAGGCACAGGGGAAACATTCCCATAGGGAGAAAGCGGAAGGAGTAAAAGAGTCACTGGTAGTGGGTCCATGGCAATGGCCCTGCCCTCTAGAGCATTCAATCCACTACACCCATCCTTCAGTCTGGAGCCAAGTTCATCTGACCTGCAGACCTACACGCAATAGAATAAATATTTGTTTTTATGAGCCCCTGAGATTTTGAGGTTAGTTGTTACACAGAAAAACTGACTAACACACCACAAAGCAGTGATGGAGAGGCCTTCAGATTATGTTCTCAAAAATCCTCCTCAGGGGGCCGGCCCCATGGCCAAGTGGTTAAGTTCGTGCACTCTGCTTCAGCGACACAGGTTTTCACTGGTTCAGATCCTGGGCGCGGACATAGTACCACTCATCAGGCCACATTGAGGTGGCATCCCACATACCACAACTAGAGGGACCCACAACTAGAATACACAACTATGTACTGTGGGGCTTAGGGGAGAAGAAAAAAGGAGAAAAAAAAAAAGACTGGCAACAGACATTAGCTCAAGCGCCAATCTTTAAAAAAATAAAAATAAAATCCTCTACAGAAGAGATCCTCATCTCTTCTCCATCAAGACAATAATTTTTTGCAAATATGCACTCTGCGCCAAACTGCTGTAACATTAATTCGGCCTTATCTGGCAGGATATTTTGCAATTACTTTAATTCAATAAATTTCAACTCATCACCATGATTGAACGTATGTTAAACATGAAACAGGACAGACCACCATGGAGACAGACGAAGAAATCTGAACTCTGTCCTCACAAGTCCACAGTCTAATGGTGGAGACAGACATGAACTTGAGTAATAGTAGCACAGGTCTTGAGACGTAAACACTGTAACAGGACAAAATAGCCTCTGGCAGTAGGCCTTACAAAGTCAGCATAGCAAAGATGACACTTGAGGTGGACCTTAAAGGTCAGATGGGATTTCCAAAAGCTGAGATGGAGTAATAGGAGGAAAAGATAATCGGGGGAAAGAATAATTGATCAAAGGCCAGAAAGCCATATTTCGGAGTATCTTTTTGCACAATTGGCCAATGGCAAGTGTATCCAAAATGGAGTGGCAGGAGATGGAATGATGTCATGGAGAATCTTGGATTCTAGACTGTGGGGTTTGCATAAGATTTGATGGGCAATGGGGAGCCATGGCAGATATGAGAGTGAGGGGGCATTACGGGGCAGGTGGGCTGTATCTTAGGAGATCATTATGCCTGAGTGCTGGATGGAAGGATTGAAGGGTTCTAGAGTGGAGCCAAGGACACCAGGTAAAAGTCCATTGCAATTGTCCAGCTTGGGAGGTCGAGTAACAGGGGCTGACTACCAGGCGCACTAGCAAGGACTTGGTTTCCAAGCACTGTGGGCAGGGCCGCAGCAGGAATGTCCAGCTCACTCTGATAGACACCTGTCCCCTTTCCCCTCTCAGTTCCTTCTCGTCCCTGAGCTATTCCTGATCCTCTTTTTCTCGGGAGCCTGCAGGGTTATTCCTGCCACACATCCTATCAATTCTAGCAAAGCATTAGCAAAAGCCATCCATCCATCTGCTGACTCCACAGAAACCGGTGAGTGCCAGATCCAGGGACAGAGGAGGAGGTAGGCGGGGGGGGGGGACACTCTCCTGATTACAATATTTTATCCTCAAGCATTTGCCACCATCCGTCACATTTGCAAACATGGCAAAATTCAGGAACTGAATTGTGGGGAGAGGAGAGGAGGCCCCTGTCTCCCAAATGACCTAACGGAGCTTCCCCGGGGTGCTCCCCAGAAGCCTGGGATTACGGGGTGGGCTGGATGTCAGGACGACAGGAGCTGGAGAGCCAGATTTAGGGTCCCGGGTCTCTGGGGTGCAGTGGGGAAGATGGGTGGGAAGGGGGTTGGGAAGCCAGCAGACCCGGGAAGGGACCCCAGCTTCACCTTATTTTAATGATCACTCCAAGATACAATATACATTTTAAAGCAGGAGAGTTAGACCACGTCACTCATGGGCTGCAATTCCAGCGAACCCTCCTCTTCACCGAAGCACAGGGGCAGCCCCTGTCCTGTGTGCCCCACCCCAGTCCTAGGAGTCTCTCCCTCTCCCACCCTTCCCCTCCAACGTTCCCTTCCTCCCCTCCTTTACCCATCCCTCTTCCCCCACCCCCATGGCGCCCCTGGCATCTCAGTCCTCATATTTGTTTCCTCGAGCCAGGAACCACGTCTGATTTGTCTCAGTGTCTTCAGCACCTCAGGCAGGGTCTGCCTCTGTGTAAATGCTGGTAAATGCTCGTCAGTGATGGCCAGCAGAGGCACGCGCCCCTGCATTTCCCTGCCAGAGTCTGCCCTGTAAGGCAGCTGACCCAGCCTGCACAGGGGTGAGAAGGGAGAGGCCAGCGCCCCCTTGCCCATGGCCTTGTTCTGGGCCGTGTCTCCACTGGCCTCCTGCCCTGCAGGTCATTGCCTCCTCCAGCGGCTCTGAGCAGCACCTGTCTCCACCCGCCCTGGACCTCAGGACGCCCCAACACACCACACACATGTATACGCAATGCATACCCCACGCATGCACCCCACACAAGTGTATACACACCATGTGCACTTACACACCCCGTGTATGTGTACACACTTGAACTACATGTGCCACACACATGCACACTATGCATACCACGTGCCCACACATATACCAATGTTTACACATCCCACACACCTAGACACACCACGTTTACTCCACACACACTCATCACACATGTGTATGCACCATGTATACCACGCCACACATATATGTACACACCACGCACACACACCACATGGGTATACATACCATGTACACTCCACACATCCATACCATACATATGTATACACACCATATATACACCCACCTATGGGTTAACATGCCATGTACACTACACAGATGCACACTCACACACACACACACAGCATATATGTGACTGTAATTCCTCCAGAGTGGCCAGTTCTGATCCAGCCCAATCAGAGGGGATTGTTTCCTTGGAAAACCTCTAGAAACCTAATTTCTGTGGCTCTTTTTAAGATAAAACCCAAGCCTTTTTTTCTAGCTTGGTTAAGGTATAACTGACAAATAAAATTGTAATATATTTAAGGTGTACAATGTGATGATTTGATATATGTATACATTGTGAAACGATACCCACCGTCAAGTTAATTAATACATCCATCACCTCACGTAGTTACTTTTTTTTTTGGTGAGATCTACTTAAGGTGAATTCTCTTAGCAAATTTCAGGTATACAATGCAGTGTTATCAACTATGGTCACCATGCTATACTCTATATCCTGAGAATTTCCTCAGCTTATAACTGAAAGTTTGTATCCTTTGACCAACATCTCCCCATATCCCCTCCCCCCAGGCCCTGGCAACCGCCATTCTACTGTTTCTATGACTTTGACTTTTTTTTAGATTCCACATATAAGTGATACCATGCAGTATTTGTCTTTCTCTGTTTGGCTTATTTCAGTTAGCATAATGCTCTCCAGGTTCATTCATGTTTTTGAAAATATAAGGATTTTCTTCCTTTTTATGGCTGAACAATATTCCATTCAGAATGTTATTACATAGAGACCACATTTTCTTGATCCATTCATTCTTCAACAGATACTTAGGTTGTTTCCATAGCTGGGCTATTGTGAATGATGCTGCAGTGAACATGGGAGTGCAGGTATCTCTCCAAGATAGTGATTTCATTTCCTTTCAATATATACCCGGAAATGGGATTGCTGAATGATATGGCAGTCCTGTTTTTAGTTTTTTGAGGAATTTTCATGCTGTTTTCCATAGCGGCTACACAAATTTCCATAAACAGTGCACAAAGTTCCCCTTCTCTTCACATGCTCACCAACACTTGTTATCTCTTGTCTTTTTGATGATAGTCATCCTAACAAGTATGCAGAGATATCTCACTGTGGTTTTGATTTGCATTTCCCTAATGATTGGTGATGTTGAAGATCTTTTCATATACCTGTTGTTCATTTGTATGTCTTCTTTGGAAAAATGTCTATTTAGGTCCTTTACCCATAAATGGGTTATCTGGCTTTTTGCTATTGAGTTGTAAGAGTTTCTTACATGTTTTGAATATTAACCCCTTATATGGTTTGCAAATATTTTCTCCCATTCCATAGGTTTCCTTTTCACTTTGTTGATTGCTTCCCATGCTGTACAAAGCTTTTTAGTTTGACGTAGTCCCCCTTTTTATTTTTGCTTTTGTTGCCTTTGCTTTTGGTGTCAGATCCAAAAGATCATTGCCAAGACCAATGTCAAGAAACTTTTCCTGTATGTTTTCTTCTAGGAGTTTTATAGGTTTAGGCCTTATATTTAAGTCTTTAACCTATTCTGAGTTGATTTTTGTGTATGGTGTAAGATAACAGTCCAATTTCATTCTTTTGCATGTGGATATCCAGTTTTCCCAGCACCATTTATTGAAAAGACTGTCCTTTCCCCATTGTATATTCTTGGTGCCTTTGTCAAAAATTAGTTGACGATATACATGGGTTTACTTCTTGGCTCTCCACTTTTTTCCATTGATCTATGTGTCTGTTTTTTATGCCACTATATTGTAAAAGCCAAGACTTTTGTATAAATGGGGAGCTTTTCAACTCTCAGATAACGAAGAGGCCATATTGGGCCCCAGGGAAGCAGCAGGTCTGCATCTGGCCCACTCTGACATCTTAAAGGTCAGAGTGGCAGGTGGCACTGGAGATGGAGGGTGCGCTAGGCAGAGGCACTGGGACCAGCCATTGCTAGAGGGTGTGGTCCTCCTCTCATCAGGGCTGGGGCTGAACCATCCAGGGGGCCTACCAAGAAGCCAATAGAGACGGCAGTTTCCACAGTGCTAACACCAGAATTGGATCCAAGATAATGGTGAGCACTGGGAGCCGAGGAGTAGACCAAGCCCATGGACACAGGCCAGCCAAGGTCTAGATGCCAAGCAACACATACATAAAGCCCAGGATCTGGGGCCAGAGGTAGGATCCAGGTTCTCATCCCAGAGATGGACCAGAGCCTAAGCAGTCCTGGAGCAAACAAAGATAGGGAAGACGCGGTGGACAGAAACTGGGGCTCACTTTCTGGGACCGGTAAGGATATGGGATGGAGAATGGCAGACTGGCTTAAAGGTTTAAGATGGAATAGACCGACAGCAGCTGTGGAAAGCAGAAGCAGAAAGCAGTTTTTAGAGTGGTCATTCATTCATTCATTCAACAAACATTTATTGAGTTGCTACTACAAACCAGGCACTAATGATACAATGGCAAAAGACAAGTTCTTGCTGTTGTGGAATTTACCAATTTATTACACTTAAAAACTGAGAGAAGGGCTGTAAAAGAGTGAAATTCTGCCAAGTGGCCTCTCTGGTAAGAGTTAATTTCTGAACCTTAAGTCCTCGGACTTTAACTTTTAGTGGCACCACATACACACCCCCAAACTTCCCTCTCCCACACACGCCATCTCAGATTTGCTCTTTTTCTTACCAGCATGCCAATCTTGTTCCTAATTTAGCCCTTAAAATAAGCTCGGTTGTCAGTTTGCTATTCCCTAATCCCTTCCCTCAGCAATTGAAACTGATGATGGCAATATTGCTGAGTTCCTTATTCCACAATTTTTGTGCTCAGTGTGGGTAATCACCGTCACAGATGGCTTCTAAGAACTCACAGAGCCAACACCAAGTAAACACCACCCCTGGCGCCCACTCTGTCTGGTCTGTTTCAACAGCACCTGTGGAATCCTTGTCATAGAAGGGTAGAACCAGCCCCTGCCCCTCCGTGATTCATAGTCCAATGGGAAAGGCAGACCGTGATAGGTTATTCAAACAGTACTGAAGGAAGCCGCCGAAAGTGAGTGGCCGTGGGGGCAAGTCAGGGGCATCTTCCTGGAGGAGGGGATGCCTGAACTGAATCTTGAAGAAAGAGCAGGACAAAGTGAATGCTTGAAGATGGGGGAGGAGGAATCATGGAAGCAGGAGGACAGAGGGAGGCAGCAACAGCACAGTGAGCCAGGAGATTATCCACAGACCGGGACTGCCGGAGTCCAGGCCGAGTGGGCCAGGAGATGAGGCTGTAAGGGATTCTGGGCACCTTGTCAGCTAGGCTAAAGGGACTGAGTTGATCCAGGAGCTGAAGGAAAGTCACTGAGGAGTGTTTTGCAGGGAGGAAAGCCAGTTATGTGGCTGTGCAATAATTCCAGGAGAACTGAGGGAAGGAATGATGTAACCAGGTTACCCAGATGCAATTGTTGGGCTCCTCCTAGGATGCGCCAAATCAGGATGCCTGCCGGCATGCCCCACAAATGGACCTTTTTAATAAACTGCTCCTGCTCTTAAAGTTAAGAGCCACTGAGCAAGACAAAACAAGTCCTATAAAGGGACCAGCCAGTGTACCACTTGGCTTATAACACAGGGCTTTAGCCATGCCTATATCCAACTTACATATATTCTTAAAACCCTTAAAAGAGAACCATCAAAGATCGAAATCTCACCCATCACAGAAAAGAACAGACCTTTATAGCAAAGCCTTCTGTTTCCTGTTAAACCCCATCGCATTGATTACTGCAGCTTTTTGGCATGCAGTCCACTCCTATGTACACGTTTTGTCAGCCCAACTAGAGTTTCAGCAGAAAGGGGTACAGGAAAGAACACGAGTAGTGGGATAACTCACCCACGCTCTGATCCAACCCTGCTCCTGACCAGCCGTGGGGGTTTGGGAGAGTTGCTCAACCTTCCTGGATTCAATTTTGGGGTGACAGCTCATCTTGGTTTACCTAGAACTTTCCAGGGCTTAGCGCTGAAAGTCTTTTGTCACAGGAAATCCCTTGTCCTGGGTAAACCAGGGTGGTTGGTCATCCTACTTCAGTTTCCTAAGGTGTAAAATAAGATGTTAATATCTGCCACAGGGATGCTGTGAGGATACGAGGAGGTTTTGCAGAGTCTCCTTCAGTACCAGAAACATGGTACTCGACAACAAACAAACACAGAGAAACAGACATTAGATTGGTGGCTACCAGAGAAGCAGGGAGGGGGGAGGACGAGATGAGTGAAAGGGCACATGTGTGTGGTGACAGATGGTAATTAGTCTTCAGGCGGTGAACATGATGTAGTCTACACAGAAATCGAAATATAACCATGTACACCTAAAGTTTATGTAATGTTACAAACCAACGTTACCTCAATTAAAAAAAAAAAGAAAGGAACATGGTAAGTGGTCAAAAAAATGCCAGTTCCCTGTTTGTTCTTCTGTCACTCAGGCTTCCGGCCCCAGGTTGCAAGCACAAACATCACGTCCCATTTGGCTGGAGGAAGCAATTCGGCTTACCCAGCACTTCCACGCATGTGATTTCATTTGATTCTCACAACAACCCTGCGTGGGAAATAGGGCAGAAATTTTGTGCCCACTTGATAGATGGGGAAATGGGAAAGCAGACAAGTTAAACGGCTCAGTGGGAAACATCCTTTCCCACAACCCTTCAAGTTTCTGCCCAGGCCCTAATGAAGGAAATTGCTACCCACACTTTCAGCTCCCTGGGGAGGAGCAACGGGCTAATGGGATTGATCGGGGCATGACTTTTACTGGGCCTCGTCTCACTGACGGCTGAGGTACCATCTGCCCTCCCTCTTGCCAAGGTGTTTGTTCTCCCTGTAGAGTTATAGATTTGTTTGGTAAAAACAAGCTCAGATTTAAGCAAAAGTGACCAGGAAACGGGAAACCTACTTAAGCCTAGTGGCCAGAGCAAGCTTCTCTGACTCCACTTCTCCCAGAGGACTGTGAATTGGGATTCTGTGCACTTGCTCAATCGTCTTGAAAGACGGGACTTTGTTTCTCCTCTACCGATTGATCCTTTGCCGGAGGACCCGGGGTGGGGAAAGAGAGATGAGCGTTCGCACACAGGCCTTAACCAGACCCCCAAGCCACTAACAAAAGACCTGATGACTCAGCCACCAAACAGGACTTGAACCCGTGGCAGCTGCTTTTCCCCACCCGTTGTAGCTCCTCTCCGGAAACCACGCCTTGTAGGAACTCAATCAATTCTTGTTAACGCTCTCGCCCCAGACAAGCAGCTTTGAAGAAAGCTGTTTTAGGCAACACCATCAGCCTTTTGCTGTCGTTCACTAAGGGTTTAGCAGCTCGGTATTGATTTCCTTGCGGCTGCCTCTGAACTTTAATTCCTGCTGCAGAAAAACAAGGCTTTCTCTGGGACATTTCCTGTCCAGGTGGCGGGTAACAACCATTCCTGGGGTGCTGATTTCCCCAGCGATGCTGCGAACTGCAGGATGCCTGCAACACGGCCTTTGTCTGTTCCAAAGAGTGATTTCTGTAGCTGCAGGAGATCCCTTCAAATGTGAGCTGCAGCTCCACCTCCATCCTAAGTCAGCGGTACCTTCCAACCCCCACTTTTGGAAATCCAATGACCACCCCCTTTTCCTCACACTGATTTGCAGCCGCAAGCTTTAAGAAGGTGCTTAGTATTTATATATGTTTGTTGCATCCAGGTTTCTCTCCAATGTTAATTCCTAGCGATCGGAAAAGACCTTAATAATCTTCTCTTGCAAGTACCGCTCCGATAGTTTATCCCCTCTACAAGATCGCCACCAAGTGGCCATTCTGGCTTTGCTTGAACACCTCTGAGGACAGGAAACTCACCCCCTCCATAGGAAAGCTATTGCCTCTCAGGAAACCTCCGAGAGGTAGAAAATTTCACTGTGTGGCATCAAACTCCGCCTTCCTAAAACATCAGTCTTTCAAGGAGACTGTCAGCATCCCCAGCACTGAGAAAGGACTGGAATCTCTGTTTGTCCGCCACTAAAATCACCACATTATCTGGCACGCAGTAGGTACTTAATGTTTGTTAAGTTAATGAATGAATGAAGTCAACAGTTACTGAGTATCTAGGCAGGGCCACGCATCGTGCTTGCATAATGCACACCTTAGCTAGGAACAAGTCATGTTGATATGGAATCCGGCAAGACAACAGCTTACCTGGTTGTGCTCACTCTGAATCCCGGGCTCTTGACTATGTAACAAATGGCCCACTTTTCCAGGTAGCCCTGGTGAGGCTTTTTAACTCTGACTCTATAAAGATAACAGGAGGATTTGTTGAATATCTAACCCCACGATGGGATAAAAGCTGAACAGAGTTTATGTTGTTGAGAGGCAGTGTCGTATAATAGACAACATGGACTCTGGTGCCACTTAATAGCTGAGCGACTATGAGTAAGTTACTCAACCTCTCTGGGTTTCGGTTTCTTCATGTGTAAAGTGGGGTGAGAATAATAATTCCTACCTCCTAGCATTGTTGTGAGGATTGAGTCAATAATATAAGAAAGGTGCTTGGAATAAATACCAGCCATTATTATTCACACTGTGTACTGCTCCAAAGACACCTGTGAAGAATGGACAGTGGCCTTCCCTGCCAGACTCATGCTCCTCATCTCTGAAGACCTGGACCAGATCCACAACACCTATGTGGGTGAAGAAACCACCTCCATGGTGGGCCTCCCCAGAGTCCCCCACGTGTTTTCAATGCCTCTCATCCCAATTTGGCTTGAGTTCCTGCTATGGGACAGGCTGTGCTGTATGTATCTGTGAATATTTTCTCATATTCATCTCTTGAGGGAAGCCTTGCTATCCCCATTTTACAGACCAAGAAGTTAAGGCTCAGAGAGGTTCAGTAACTTCCCAAGGATACACAGCTAATCAGTGGCAGAGCTGGGATCCAGTCTTGGAGTTGCCTGCTCCAGAGCCTGCATTCTCTCCACTCTTCCGAGCTTTCTGAAAAATGGGGACGTCCTTTACACTGTGAAAGGATAGTCAAGTCTGGCAGGACATGTCCCACCAGAGAAGCAAATTTCTCCTAGCCACTAAGGAGGCCTCGGGGGAGCCCTGCTTCCGGTGCATACCTTCTGTCTCTGCAGTTAGTAAGCATGGAAGTGATGCTGCAGCCAACAGCTCATGAGGCTGGAGTGAGTCGAGTGGTCACTCAGTGGCCCCTGGCAGTCTGCCTGGAAGCAGGGTGACACCTGATGCCCAATCCTGGTTCCAGGGCACAGCCACACAAATGACATTCCAAGAATGGAGCTTGGAGTCCCACATTCACCAGCCTGAACCCCTCACCCACCACTAAGCAGCCACATTCAGAACCCTGCCTTCTGCTTTTGGCCTGTATTCCAAGCCCCTGTCCCAGGAACTGGGGTCCTTAGGCTCCTCATAAAAACTTGGACTCTCTCTCCTCCTTCCTGTCCTCCCCCTCATCACACCAGAACAAAGCTCTGGGGCTCATAATTTACCTGGACTGAAACCACTCCAAAAATTGGTCAGTGCCCCTCCTACCCTAATGGATGGGTCCAAAGCCAGACTCACTGCTCACCACACACCACTGTCCATTCTTGCTTCAACCACAAAGCCAGAAATATGACGGTGGGAGAAGGAAGGCAAAAGGCAGGAAAACCAGATGGAAGGCCTTTGCAACTGTCCAGGTGAAAGATGAAATGAGCTGGAAAAGGGGCAGTAGAGCTGGAGAGGAAGGAACAGCCCGGATATTACAGAGAATATCCTCATGTGAGAATGGAATGCAATGACCAACAGCATGTAGTTCACAGTAATTGTTGGGAGATTGTGACAGGAGGCTTCTAAGATGTCCCCAATCATCCCAGCTGCCTAGTGTTCACACATTTGGTATTCATGTAATCCGCCAACTTGAATGTGGTCTGGACCTTGTGACTCATTTCTAACAAATAAAATACAGCAAAAGTTACAGGATATCACTTCCAAGATTAGGTTATAAAGAGTTTCTCTTGCATCTGCCTTGTCTTCTCTCACTCTTTCACTCTTTTTGATGGAAGGCAGACGCCATAATATTAGCTGCCGTAATGGAGAGGCCCACGTGGCAAGGAATTGAGAAGGCCTGCAGCCAACGCCCAGCAAGGAACTGAATCCTACCAGCAACATATGAGTGAAATTGGAAGTGGATTTTCCTTCAGTGAAGGATACGAGCTGATGCTTTGAAGTGTTGTGAGAGACTCTGAGCCCGAGGACCCAACTAAGCTGCCCCTGGATCCTTTTCCCACTGAAACCAAGCTAATAAATCTTCATTGTTTTAAGCTGCTAAGTTTGGGAGTGATTTGTTACCCACCATAGATAACTGATACAGACAGAGAAATGAACAAGGTATGGTTTTTCAACACCCAAGTAGTTTGGAGTAACCAATTAGATGTCCAGGGTGAAGGAAAGAGAGGAATCCATGATGGCATCCATGGTCTTATCATGAAAAATTACATGGATGTTGATGCCATTTACTGAGTCTGTGAACCCAAATGGTGGAATGAGTTTGGGAGAAAATAAACCAAAATGAGCTTTGGCCATGTTAAGTTTGAAATGCCTATGAGACATGCAAATGGATGAACCCAGCAGGTAGTTCGATTTATGGCACTGGAGCTCAGAAGAGAAATTTTGGCAGGAGATGACAATTTGGGAGTCATCAAGCTCCTCTCTCAGGAGCCATTTGGAATAAGTTTCTTTCCTCACCCACATGACAGTCGTTGAAGTATTTTAAAGGAGTTCTCACGTTTCCCATGAGTCTGGCTTAGTCATGTCCACTTTGTTCTACTTTTTCTTGGATATGTTGGTTCTGAGTGCCCAACCTGCCTCTGAACGTCTCGAATATGAATTTTATTTACCTGCCCTACTTATAATTGAATGACTCTGGGAAAGTTACTTAATTTTTGATTTCATATACATTTTCTTTAAAACAGGGTTGTTCTGAGATGTAAACAAATAATCTATGGAAAACATTCATCAATGTGCCTATCACATGATACGCACTCAATAAATAATTAGTTATCTTGCGTAATTACACCATCTAGAACAACACTGTTCATATTATGCAAGCAACATATGTCATTTTTAATTTTCTAGTAGCCACATTTTAAAAATTAAAAGAAACTGGAGAAATTGATTTTAATAATATTTTTTATTTAACCCAATATATCTAAAATATTATCATTTCAACATGTAATTGATACAAAAAAATGTTAATCAATACCTTTACATTCTTCTGCATTCTAAGTCTTTAAAATCCATTGTGCATTTTACATTTAGAATACGTCTCAATCCAGATACTAAATTTTCATCAGAAAGTCTTGATCTGTGTTTAGAGTTCATGAAATGGACAATTGAAAGAGTAGATTCACATACTCGAATTATTCCAATCATAGTTAAAAGTTTTCCAATAACTGAATTGAGTATCCTTTTTAAAATTTAAATTAATTAGAATTTAAAATTCATTTCTGCATTTACACCAGCTGCATTTCAACAGCAACGTTTGTTTGTGGTCATCATATTGGACAGCATAGATCCAGAACTTACTTCACTTTAAGATTTTGTTGGTTTATTACTCCTGTTAGTTCAGGTGTTCAGGGAAGCAGATGCTGGAATGGTATTAAACTTGCAAGAGGTTTACTGGGGAAACATTTCTGAGGGAAACTGTGGGAGGAGCTGGAGGAGGCTGGGAGAGCAGGTCTGACGTCTGTGAAGGACAGAGGCAAGGAAATGGGGTTGGTAGGCAAAGCCTTAGACCAGAGCAGTTCTAAGAAAGTCTTACCAAAGCTGGTGGGAAATTGTGTTCATTTTCTGCTGCTGTAAAATTTCCACAAACCTAACAACTTAAAACAACACAAATTTTTTTTTTTTGAGGAAGATTAGCCCTGAGCTAACATCAGCTGCCAATCCTCCTCTTTTTGCTGAGCAAGACTGGCCCTGAGCTCACATCTGTGCCCATCTTCCTCTACTTTATATGTGGGACGCCTGCCACAGCATGGCTTGCCCAGCAGTGCCATGTCCATACCCAGGATCCGAACCAGTGAACCCCCGGCCGCCGAAGTGAAACTTGTGCACTTAACCGCTGAGCCACCAGGCCGGCCCCCAACACAAATTTCTTATATTTTGTTAGGTCACAAGGTTGACACAGGTCTCACTGGGCTAAAATCAAGGTTGACTGTGCTGTGTGCCTTTCTGCAGGCCCTTTAGGAGACTCTTTCCTTTCCTTTTCCAAATACTAGAGGCCACCTGCATCCTTTGGCTCATGGTCCCTTCCTCCATCATCAAGGCCAGCAGAAGCAGCAGGTCAAGTCCTTTTCATGTCCCGTTTCTCTGACCCTTCTTCCATCTTTGCATCTCTCTGTTTGACCATAGCTGGGACAGGCTCTCCGCTTTTAAGGAGTCATGTGATTCGACTGAGCCCACCAGCATAATCCCCACTACTCTCTCCATTTCAAGGTCATCTGATTAGCAACCTTAATTCCATCTGCAACCTTAATTCCCTTTTGCCATGTAAGGTAACATATTCACATGTTCCAGAGATGAGGACGTGGACATCTTTGGGAGGCCATTATTCTGCCTGCCATGGGAGTCCTTAAGCTAAAATTGTTCATGAAAGGAGTTCTATTTCTTGCAGGAATGGGCCTGCCTTAGACCCTGCTGTGCTCAGTCATTGGCTAAAAGCAGCCCATGGGGAGGACCGCCTTGACGCACACACAGTGATGGACACAGAATGGAGCAGCTGGCGCCTTTGGTCAGTTATACTCCCTGAAGCAGATCTGAAAGGTGTGCTCTCTTGGCCACTATACTCCTCTGCCTTTTTTTTAATTAGCAAAATAATAATAATAATAATAATAATAACCCCTTCCTTTTGTAGCTCCTTCAGAAAGCTACAGAAATTTAAGAGAAAATTCTTAGAAATCTGGTAGAAGAGAATAAGAAAATTCCATCAAAACTGACAGGCAGAGAAGCCCTGACTGATTCTGAAATGACTAAGATGCCTCATTGAATCTGAGAAGCTGTGACAGACAACCTTTAACACAGGTAATCAAACTACCCCCCAAAAATACAGGAATTACGAGAGTTCAGAGATCCATAAAGCACACATCAAAAGCTTGAATTGTTCTCCCAATCATACTTTCATATTGATGTTGGATATCTTGCTAGAGATGACTACAGCCATGAGAAAATTGGGGGCAGCCTGTTCTCCTCATTACATTTTCACTGACCAGGCAGAAAAGGGCTTTAATGGTTTCCAGTCAAGAGAGGACCAGCTTGGCAGTGGTTCCCTTAATGTCAGCTCTTAGTGCTACCAAGAGCTAAAATGGTAGTAAGAGAGACTGAGCATCTGCCAAGAAGGTCTCCTGGTGCAGAGAAAAGGACAGGATTCTGCAGTCATAGTCCTGAGTGTGAATCTCAACTCTGATTCTAACTCACCATGTGATCTTATTTTGGCAAATTCCTTTGTCTCAATGTGCTTCAGCTTTCCTCTCTGCAAGACGGAGTAACAACATTCACCTGGCATTGGTTTTCGCGAGAGTTAAACATATCTGAGAAAGCAACTAGCACAGCGCCTGACACATAGTGGGTACTTAACTGTCTGATCATGTCAGAAAGCAGTTACAAAGCAAAGCAGAATGTGACTAAGGAATAAAAGGCGAGAGAGACATAAAGATGATCCAACTATGATTCCCCAGTCTAACCTTGTGGTAGCCAGCCTCCAAGATGCCCCCTTTTGATCCCCACCCTCCCACATTTACCAGGGTTGAGCTGTGTGACCAATAGAAACAGCAGGAATGATGGGAAGTCACTTCTGAGATTAGGTTATAAAAGTCTATGTCTTCTATCTCAGGCTCTCTCGCTCTCTCCCTGGGATCACTTTCTCTGGGGGAAGCCAGCTGTCATGTGTGAAGACACTCAGGCAGCCTATGGATGGGTCTGCAGGGTGAGGAACTGAAGCTACCTGCCAACAACCACATGAGTGAGTCTGGAAGATGATTCTCCAGCCCCAGTCCAGCTTCAAGACGATTGCAAACTCTTGAGAGACTCAGAGCAAGAACCACCCCCAGCTAAGCCACTCCCAGATTCCTGACCCATGGGAACTATGAATGGGGTAATTTGCTATGCAGCAGATGGCTTTGTGAATTGTCTAGTGGCCCAAACAGGAGGAGAGGGGAACAGGAATGAGAGGTAGCAGAATATAGTACATTCTGAGCACCAACCTTGATTCTAACACTTCCTAGCCAAGCAACCTGAAGACTCAGAGTTACTTTCTGCAAAATGAAGATAAGAAATCATCTGGTGTATGTAACAAGAGCCATGAAAATATTTATACATTTTTATTCAATATTACCAATTCTGGTATTCCAAGGTGAGGAAATAATTTGGAATGTGTGAAAACCATTCCTTTGTGTGATGCACAAAGATGTTCATCACAGCATTGCCTAATGGTTTAAAAATGATATAACCTGATTGTCCCACAGTAGAAAAATAGTTAATAGCATCTTGAGTTGCAGGCATGTTACACACTGTATCTTATCTGATTGCTATAATAGCTATGTCATCCCTATAGTAGAGATGAGGAATAAGACTAAGAGAAGTTAAGTCATTTGTCCCAGGTTGCATAACTCTTGACAATGAATCAAATAATAATAATTCTTATTATTAGGCCTCACACTTCTATAGTATTTACTATGTGCTAGGTACTCTTCTAAGTGCTTTGCATATAAAAAGGGAGCTGAGAAGGAGTTACCAGGATTGTGGTATCCTAGGAGTTAAATGAAGAAAGCACTCTGAGAAGGAAAATGTGGTCAACTGTATCAAATGTTGCTGATAAGTCAAGTAAGAGAATGGCTGAGAACTGGCCACTGGACTTGGAAACATGGAAGTCATTGGTGACCTTGACAAGAGTTGTATTGGTGGAGTGCTGGGAATGAAAGCCTGAGAGGATCAGAGTTAAGAGAGAATAAAAGGAGAGGACGTGAGGTGAGCATGGATATCCCTCAATCTCAGGTATCTGCTGTGGGCATGAACTGGTCCACGAATGTGACTCAGGTGGGGACAGAGGTCACCTTCCCCTTCACTGTGGTGACAGAGCTCAGGACAGAGGGGTAGCTTCTCATCAGCAGACATAGAAAGGCTTTTCAGAGTCAGCAAGAATGCAAAGAAGAAAATGATGTGGGTACCAGGCACACCTCGAGGCCTAGAGTGGCATAGAGGACAGTGGTGGAGACAGGGGACCCATGTAGTCATTCTTAGGAAGCGTCCCAGTAATTCATAAGGAAGCAGGAGGCTGGGGTTTGGGCCAGGACTGAGCCAGAGACATGTCAACTCTTACTATAGGAACTACCCGCTCCCCATGATGTGACCCAAGAAATGGGTTTACACATGGAAAAATGTAAATAATTTAACTTAATGAGAAAAAATCAGTATCTTGATATAGGCAGCATGATTGCTATGTGGAAAAATAAAATAAAGTTTCAAGAATAAAGACAGTAATGAAACTTAGCAAATTATAAAACAATGTCAGTGTTAAAGCAGCTGAATCGTGGGTGAGCTCTTATTTTCTCTATTTTGTAACGTAGTAAAGTACTTAGCTAGCTTTTATAATACAAAAAAAATTTAAGGGGATAATAATCCAAGGCTTTCTCTCAGAGTTGTTACGAAGATTATAACAATGACTAATATTTGAATAGCTCACAAAGCGCTTTTCACACGTAATCTCATTTAATCTTCACAACCAACATGCCTTCTCTTGGCATTTTGCAAAAGCATTTATTATTGCACTTAGCTAACTGTGTTGCAGTGATCTGTCTATATATCCTTTTCCTACCCTAGACTGAAGGACCCCAGAGATCTTAACTACATCTTTTCATCTTTCTCTTTGACAAGTAACACAAGCCATGGCACATGATAGAAGCTCAATAAATGTTTGGGGGTGTGTGGATAATGGATGAGTGTATGGATGGTTAGGTAATGGCTGGCTGGCTATATGGATGGAGCAATTGATCAATAGATCAATGGATGGATCAATGGACAAGGGATCAATAGATTACTACTTTAGACACGAACACCTAACTTTCCCAAGATCACATAGGTACCCTTAATACCTACAGACTGAGTGAACCACCACTCCTTTCCCCTAAATTAACTATTTTTAAAACCTATGGCTAGTTACATCTCTCTATATCTCACCTTTCTGGTGATCTTGGTCAGTCTCTCCTCTCAGCTGTCTTCTCCCACACTTACATTCCCGTGTAGCTCTCTACTTCCTCTCCCCTGCCCTAAGCCCACATTGCTCTCATCTTACCCAAACCTTTCCACTGCATAAACCAGAGCCCTCTAAACCATGAAAAATGCTTCTACGTCCTCAAACTCTCCTTCACATTCTACACTAAAGTAAGCCTAGCTCTCACCTGTGGCCTGGTTTCCTTTCTCTGGGGAGCTTCCCTTTTTCCCCATCTCTAGGGCATCTTCCTAGGACAGCTCTGGGTTAGGTATTCTTCTATGTGCTATCATAATACCATTGATTGCATTTGCAGGTGTATTATCTCATGTTATACAGAAGCTGTATATACAAAGCCAGATCTTCTGTGTAGATGCTTCAGTCTCATTCACATGTTTGAAAAGATTTTACAATTGGATGCTAGCAAGAAACATGACACACTCAGCATACGCATCAGGACAATTTCAATTGCAAGTGACAGAAAACCAACTCAAAGTGTCTTCAATTAGAATAAAGGCAACCTATTGGCTTGTGCAACTCAGAAAGCCCGACAGTTGTTCTGGCACTGAAACCTCAGGGCTTTGCCTTCTTTTCAGGCAGGTTATTTCCTCTTCATAAGAAAGATGACCACTAGCAACCTCAACCCTATGTATCTCTTTGGCCCAAAAGGAAGAGATCCTCTTTTCCCAGCATTCATTGATCAGTCACATAGAAGAGCTCTGATTGACCCTGGATTCTATCACATTTATGATGTCCAGAGGAATGTAGTATTATGATTGAGAGCCCCAAAAGGAGTGTATGAGGTTGGAATGGTGACGGTAGGCACATGGCTCCCTCAGGATAAAACAATATGCACACTGCATTTCAGTGGGGTCAATATCATCTCAAAACAAGTCAACAGCGGACTGGTTACCCACACAACAAATAGTTGATCCTTTGACTTTTATACCTGCATCACTTTCCAATTTGCTAAGAATTAGCAGCATGTAAATGGAACATGATAAGGAAGGACGCGAAACTTGTCTTGACTGGAAATTTACACATAAAATTGTTAACCGTGGTTTCCTCCTGGGAGAAAAGTAGGAGTGGGAGGAGTGATGTTAGAAAGGAATTTTATTTTTTGCTGTGTATATTGTTATGTATTGCTTGGTGTTTTCACAAGGAGTATGAAGGAACTGAAAAGCTCCCCATAAAGGGAAGAGAATGAAGATGCAGGAGTTTGGTTCAAAGAGAGACTAGAGAAAGCTGGGAAAGAAATGAAGCTTCCTGGGAGACGTGCTCAGAGCTGCAAGGCCTCGCCTCGTATCCTCCTTCTTGGGAGAAATAACCCAGGCATGAGGCAGAGAACGGCGACATCTGTGGTCCCTTCACAAAGCTAAAGAGCTGGCATAGAGCTGAGGGAAAATTGTTGTTTTTATTAGTGCTGTATTTGCCTACTGTTTAAATCTGCACTCTAGTGTATTAGGAATTAATTTGATCTTGGAAATTACATTCATTTCCTTTGAACAGTATGCTGATAAATTGAAAGTTAAATTGGGTCTAAAATCTATTCTATCTTTTAAAAAAAGTCACAGACAAATTTCAAAAAGCTGGCCAGTATTAAAATAGGAAAAGACCAAGTAGGGAATTAATTTTTCCTCCAAATTTGATCATTATTGAATTATAAGTTCCAGTTGAATTATCAACCTTGTCTAGACAGAATGAGAATTATTTAAAAAATAGCCTATAATTCAAGTTGGGTGAATGATGGTATACAATGTTGGTATATTTTGGAATGGGGGAAAAGTGAATGATATATTTGAGTGTCATTAAGGCTGTCGTGGATGAGAAATGAGGTCACTAAATCTGACAATGTGCTCATGATTTGGGAGCCAAATCTCCACAGAATGTAAAATTAAGAGAGAGGGACACGGCATACTTAATTCATGTGCAGGATCTGATAAGTTTCACCCAGAACACAATGACATTTGCTGAGAATTACTATGTTTAAAGATCATCAATATTGTATATTTTAGGATCGTGTTTAGTTTGAAAGAGTATGGATAAATTGAGAGAAGTTAGTTTTATTGAGACCACCTGACGTTAAAGAATTTTACACTAATCTGAGTGGATTTAATTTCCTAAAGCAGAGTATTTGTTCTTGTCTTGATTCCCCGTGGATGTGGGGAATAGAGAGACAGATAAACAAGTGTTTAACATTCCTGACTAGACCAAACCTTTGTGCATTATTCAGGACGCAGCTGCTTGGAGGGAAAATTACATACAACATTTTTCCACCCAAAGAGCAGGAGCACGTGATCTTCTAACAGATAAATTCAGAGACTCCTCCTTTTTCACACTTTGTTAACAATAAGCCTATCCAAAGAGATTTTGATACTGGATTTATCCAAGGATCCAAGGAGAACAGGAGGCATCTGAGCATTAAAGGCAGGGAATAGAGACATTAAATTGGTGACTGCAAACCAGGTGTGTAAAAAAAGGACTATTAGTGGGCAGGACGAGAGGGCCATTTTTCCCAGCCCCTCCATTTCCAAAAGACCCCAAACAGACTTTTGCATTATGTTCAGAGCAAATTGACAAATGTTCATCATACAGCTGTAATTTTTGTCTCATTACCAGGTCCCACCACCTGTAATGCACCATGAATTAATCCTGTAATTAGGTTGTGAAGAACATAATTGTATTTTATTCTTTGGGTGCTAAAGTGTTAATATAGAGAAAAGAAAAGAGAAAAAAATGGAGCGAGAGTTCTGTTCTCTTCATCTCTGAAAAGCCATGGTCACCAACTAAGATGACTATAAAGACGAATAACGTAATTAAAAGATGTGGGATGGATGAGAATAGGGAGTGGTAGGGACTGTAGCAGACTAAAAAGCTATGCCCAGATGCCCCATTGAGAAGGAACACTGGATGTTTAGCACCAGCTGATTGCTGCCATGTAGAAATTCAGGCCCAGGGTTACAAGATCTTCCAATATTTTCGAGAGAGGACATAAATCCAGATTTTCTTTTTCTTGTTCTTTTTTTCTGAGAAAGATTCACTGGAGCTAACATCTGTTGCCAATCTTCCTCTTCTTGCTTGAGGAAGATTCGCCCTGAGCTAACATCTGTGCCAATCTTCCTCTATTTTTTGAGTTGCCACCACAGCGTGGCCACTGATAAGTGGTGTAGGTCCACGCCCAGGAACTGAACCCAGGCCACTGAAGCAGAGCACACTGAACTTAACCACTAGGCCACAGGGCCAGCCCCCCAGATCTTCAATGAAATATCCCAATTTTTAAAGACTTGCGGAATTGTTTTATTGCACTATATACTGAAAAAACATATCTGCCATCCAGAGTTAGCCTGTTGCTCACAAATTTGAAGACCCATGGCAATGTGGTGGTCATGGCAATCAGGACGTGGTCCATGGGTCCTTGTGCAAACATGAGCCCAGGCCCAGACTTGATGAGAAAGTCCAAACCCCTTTCTTCAGTGCAGCTGGGTAACTGTCGTTACAGGGATGTGTGTGCTATATGTTAATTTGGGCTCAGGCTATGCTAAATGTGTGAATGTTCTGTTATAGACCCCTCGCATAAACCATAGGACATTGCCTTTTGGAAATCATAAACTTTTAATAATCTAATGTTACCAGAAGAAAAGAGGTAACAAGATGATTCTGAATTATTTAACTATAAAAATTGTTCTTTATAAATTGAGATAAGTGGAGATGTTGAATTCAGGAACCATAAAAACAGAGAACTTGGGCCTCAAAGAAATAATAGATGAAATCATAAGATTTCAAGGAGTTGGGTATATCTACTTATTTATTCAACAAAATTTTACTGGGCAATTAATATGTACACACACCATGCTAAGAGGTACACATGCATACATTATTTAATCTTTAGGACAACCTAATGTCTTAGTTTGGCAAAGAAGCAAAATCTGAGACAAAAATTTGAGTGCAAGTGTTTATTTGAAAGGTGATTGCAAGAAACACTGGTAGGGGAGTGGAGAAGTGAGACAGAGAAAGAAGGAAGCCAGAAAAGGGTGCGCTATCATAAGCAGTTACGATCGTGGGCAACTGGATCTCAATACCACCAGGGAGCTCTGGGATATGCACTTCAGTTATTCATTCAAGGAGCGAAGGAGCTGGGCTATTTATACAACAGCTCCCTTTAGTCACTGGCTGCAAGCTTCTCTCCTTGGCATTTCCAGCGCCCATGCTTGTGAGCAGAACAGTCTTTAGCAGCCTGAGAGAGCCCCCAGGAAAAGAAATGCAGGTGCTGGGATGAAGTTAGGCCAACATGCACAGAAATGGTAAGAGCCGAAGAGATATGGGTAGAGCGCAAAGAGTGTCTACCACGGCCATTAAGGTAGATCCTACTACCACCCCCACTTTACAAATGAGGAGACATGTGGGGTTCACGCTTCGAGTAGAAAATGCCGCCTGGTATTACCCCCCTTAGAAGCATGCCAGCCACGAGCAAGCAGACAAGACTCTTGAGAGACAGGGACGTGGAAGGCACAGTTGTCAACTGTTTCGATAGCCATAGGAGATACTGGCAATCTATACATTGGTCCCCAGGTTTACTCATCAACAACGCATCGGCAGGCATCAGAATGCAGGGCTTCGATGCAGTGAAGTCTGTGCTCTTTGGGCATGATTAGAGATGGGACATGTCATAATGAACTGAGACAGGAAAGGAGGAAATTTACAAAAACCATATGGTAACCAAAAGGGCCATGGTGAAGGACTAGGGAAGTGAGCTACCCCTGGGAGACTTTTGATATGATCTCATGAAAAAGTGAAGGTACATACATCTCCCTCGACTGTGACAGTTTAGAGTGACCCAATTTTATCTGCAAGTGACAGAAATTAGACAGTGAAGGTGCACTGGACTTCCAGAAATACTTTCCCTTCCTCCATCGAAGGTTGTACCGATAATTTAAGATGACATAGATCAATTACCAAACTATTAAATGTCAGTTAACATCTTTGGAAACTGAATATAAAATGAGCCAGCTAACACTGCCTTGTTATAACCCCATTGTGTATAAAAATTAGGTTTAAATGCTTAATGAATGTATGAAAATATAATTACCAAGTTATCGCTCTTGTAGAAGTGATTAATAATCATATCATTGACTTTTCCATTGTGCTCTTGAGTTATTGAACTGAAATATTTCTGATGGGTTCTCCTCTGTAGCCTCTTTCTGCTATTTATAGTATCTGTGAGTACTTCCAATCTGCCTCCTTGTTATGGACTGAATGTTTGTCTTACCCCAACGTTCATATATTGAAGCCATAATACCCAGTGTGGTGGTATTTGGAGGTGGAGCCTTGTGGAGGTGGTTAGGTTAGATGAGGTTATGAGGGTGGTGCTTGCCTTCATGATGGGTTTAGTGCTTTTAAGACAAGAAGAGACACAATCTCTTTCTCTCTCTTTCTCATTCTCTCCTATGTGTGCATACAAAGGAAAGGCCATGTGAGCACATAGCCACCTACAAGCCAGGAAGAGAGGTCCCAGGAGGAACTGAATCTGCCAGCACCTCAATCTTAGACTTCCCAGCCTCTAGAACTTTGAGAAATAAATGCTGGTTGTTTAAGCCATTCAATCTATGGTATTTTGTTATAGCAGTCTGAGCTAAGACACTCGCCTACTAGACTCTAAATTGAACACTGCCATTATTCACTCTTTTTTTCTAGTACCTAAAGAAGAGCCCAGCACATAGTAGGTGCTAGTGAATGAATGAAGGAACCTACCTTTGTGGTTGAATACAATTTCTGTCTTTATTTTGGGATACAGTATAGAACTGAAGGATCATACTCAGATAAGACAGATGCGTTCAAATCTTGGTCTACCACATAAGTGAGAAGCCAGAATAAAGTCCCTTGACTGCTCTGAATATCAATTTTCCTATTTTAAAACAATGGTTATCTTAGCTTGGGTTCCTCAAAGTGAACATTGAGATAAGGACTTGGATGCAAGTGATCCCCTATGGCAGATGAGGAAGTGGAGAATGGGAGACAGAGAAGGGAGAAGAGCCAGTTAAGCATGTGTTAATGAGTAGGTTACTGCTGTGGGCCACTAGAGCTCAGTCCTACAGGGGGAGCTCTGAGAGATGGTATAAATCATGCCCCTAGAGTCTTCACACTGGTCAGAGAGGCTGGAGCAGATTATCAGCCTACTCCATTCTCTCACTGGTTGAAGGCTACCCCCGAGGTCTTTACTTCTACCTCCAGATTCTATCTATGTGCAGTAGAGCAAGTTTCCATGGTGCCAGCTAAAGCTCTCAGGCACCTGAGGTAGAGAGCAGTTATACCTATAGGAGTCACAACTGCAGGGGAATTCAAGTGGGCCAACAGGCGATAGGGTGGGGCATCACCAGCACCTGCTATAAGAGCAACACCTATAGCACAGAAGCACCTCACAGAGAAATTGGGAGTATTAAGTGAGAAAATGGATGTAGAGCACCAACCACAGTGCCTGGTCCATGAAAAGTCGCCTATAAATTTTTGTGGTGGTGATTGCAGTGGTTGTTCCTGTTAAATATGGTGGTGAAAAGCTGCAACTCACAGAGACTACTTGAATTTACAAGTCAATTTCACAATGCTGCTGCCTGTTCTGAAGCAACGTCTTTTACAGGTCCGTGAATTACAGCAGTGAAGAAAATATGATCGCCATCCCACGGAGCTCACATTCTATGTGGGACAGCCAGACACCAAAGTAAATGTTGATTCCCTGCTCTGCCTCACTTCCCCTCTTTGGATGTGCTTGATCTTTCTTTATGGTATCAAGGGAAAAGGAAAACCATCAATGCACACACCTTTATTACAAACCAAACTAAATATAAACTACAGCATCACCTCTACAAAATATTGTACCATATACATGCCTTATAGGCAAAAAGTACTGCCTTAGACCATAAAGATGTTTATTCTAATGTGACCCTTTTCCTCCTAACCACTATTACCCATCTATAGTGTCTTAGTTTCTATTTTCCCAGCAGTAGACAATGAGAGAATTCAAGGGCAAGGAGTTTATTTGGGAGGGGATCTCAGGAAACTCAAATATAGAAGAGAGAAAGTGATATAGGGGAAAGAAGACAGCCAACGTGGGATGTATTATCAACCAGTTATCACTGTGAGCAACTGGATCTTAATCATACTGGGGACGTCTGAGTGAGTCAGTGTAGAGCACACACCTTAGAGTCATCCCACCTGAGGGATGAGATATCCTGAGTATTCAATATACCAACTGCCAGTAGGCACTTGGTGAAGGTTGCTTCCAGAGAGTGTTAGTTCTCTGGCTCTTCTGCCCTTCTGAGCCTTGCCAGCAGAGTGGGTTCAGACTGCCAGAGAATGCCTCAGGCAGTTGGAAGTGGGGACACAGAGGAGGCTCAACTGAGAGCTCTCGAGTAGTCACATGTCACACAAAGCCACAGAGAGGAAATTCACTCCACAACATAAGCTACATGAGGCCAGGGACTGTGTCTATCTTCTTCATTATATTTCCCCAGTTCCAAACACATTTGCTGGCACATAGTTAGAATTCAATGGATACTCTTGGATAGACAGGTGGATAGGTGGATGGGTGGATGGGTGGATGGGTGGATGGGTGGATGGATGGATGGATGGTTGGATGGATGGATGGCATTTGCACTGAGTCCTGAAGGATGAGTAGGAGTTCACTAGGCACTGCAGAATAAAGGAACAGCATACTCAAATGTACAGAATTATGCAAAAACATGCCTCTGTGTTGGGGAAGCTCTCAGGGCAACCCATTACTTTGTTTAAAATTATACCTCCTTAGAACATGCTTTATTCTATGGAGGAATTATCTGCCTTCCAGGAAATTCCACTCTCTCATCCTACTTTTGCCTTTTGAAGCAATGAAAATAACTCTATCTTCTCTTTCATAGCCCAGTCCTTTGGATACTTGATGACATACCCCCTTTTCCTAAACTTATACATCTCTAGTTTGTTGTCAATGCCCCAGACTAAAGAGTTTCATCCAGGTATTTTTTTGACCATGTGATATCAGATTTTGTGTCCTCAGATGAAGGGTATAGGATACAGGGTTGTGTAGTAACTTTGGTGTCCTCCAGATCTGGGTTCAAATTTTGACACCACCAGTGGTGTGATCTGGAGTAAGTAACTTGTCTTCTCTGAACCACACTCTCATCATCTGTAGAATGAAAGTCACAATGCTTATCTCATTGGAAGATACAGTGGGCATGTAATAAAGTTTATTCTCTTCCATTGAACTTACTAACCTTTTCCTCATCATGTTGCTGCTAAGCCACATCTCTCTGCCCACCCTGGACTTACGTGCCTTCAATCTAGAACAAGGATGACAGATAAATACCTATGTCACCCAAACCATTGCACAGAGAATTTAATCCAACAGAGGCCACTCTGGGCCTCCCTCCCTCCCCTCCAACAGCTCAGAGTTAAGCAGCCATTCTTGCTCCTACAAGAGCACGAATAAGTACTGCTCTCTTGTTCACCTGCTGAGCAAAGGGACTGATTACCCAAGAAAGGGAAGTGTCGCTCACAGAAATCAATACAGATGAAGCTTTGAAAAGGTTGGCTGGCTGTGCAGGATGAGATATTGATCTTGCTTGTTTTCCAAGTTATTGCTCTGTTCACCACCTGTTGAGGCCACTTCTAATCTCCCCCTAATACCAAACAAGACAAGAGAGCTCAGCTCAGAGCAGACTCGGTGCATGACAATCATAGAACACGAAGGAATTCCCAGTACTTGTGTCCAGAAAACCATGAACACAGAAGTAAGAGATCCCCCTCAACACCGTATGACAACTCAGGATTGAGTGGAGGATTGAAACAGAACTGCACACACAGGCTGAACCTAATGTGAAGCCCGATCTTCATAGCTGCCCCTCAGAACTCTGAGATGTCCAGAAAAAATCAGGAGGAGGGAAGAAGGTATTTACATAAATATCTGCTAATCCTCTGGGAAGTCCTATGAATGGAAATTTAGGGCATAAAAATAGTAACATGGATTAAACCTATATGAATATAGTAAAGAAATAATAAGAGAACATTGTTTTGCCTAATAAACTGGAAAAGCCTTCTTTAATGATAATATTGAGTGATAGCAAGTGTTCAAGGAAATGGAAGGACTGAATAAATTTTCTGAAGGGCAATTTGACGACACATTTCAAAAGCTGTAAAATTCATCATATATTTTGAACCACTAATTCCACTTCTAGGAATTGATCTGAAAATTAATTAAGAATATATGCTTTGCAACAAGTTAAAAAGCACTTGCCCCTTCTTGGTACATAGATTGGGGCAGAAGGAAGGCTGGTTGTGAAGCCCAGGATGGGATGGGGCACCACAGTGAACAGTTCCAGGATGCTGTGTAGTGGAGGGTCCAGATCTGCCACAGATGAAACCATACCAAGTCCAAGAGATCCTTGGCTAATCAATAAACATGTGGCCATTACAGCATTAAGAATGTGAAGACCACATCCCTGCCCTAGAGATGATCACTTTATAAAAGGGGACACAGGCAATGAAATGGAAAAAGAGTATAATCTGTTACAGGAGCAATGGTGGAAAATCAAGATGGGTGGACACAAAGAACAAATGGATTAATTCTACATGGTGGATCAGTAAGTCTCTATCAGGGTCTGACTCACGAACTGAATCTTAAAAGTGAATAGGGTTTAGCAAAGGAGAAAAATGGGGGGGAAACATTACAAGGCATAAGAAAACATTCCTGGAGGTGCATGTGTATAACAAAGAGATGAGAGGTATACTTGGAGAGCAGAAAAGAATAAGATCATGGAGTTTTTTAGGAGAGAGCATGAGGAGCCTGGGTCCCAATGACTCAAGATGGGATTCCAATGCAAGGAGACGAAAATGCCAAAACAGTGGTTCATGCTTTCCTTTAAAAACAAAGTTAAGTGCCTTGAACTTTTGACCCAGGTCTTCTTCCTGCCTGTCTCCCCATGACATTACTTTACAAAACAAAATTCATTTAAAAGCTCAAACTCTGAAATATACTTTGGAATCTCTCTTGCTTCCAGGACCATTTGAGACTTCTCTGATTAGAAAACTCTTAACTCTTACCAATCCACTTTACTTTTTTATCATCCTTGAAGGTATGGGCCCCTCTCATCTTTATAGGCCAATATTCTATATGACATATAATCACTGAGCCCATTCATTCAACTATTGTTACACTCTCTTTTACATCTTGTACGGGAATCTGGTAATACAACATATGATTGGTTGCAGCTTTCACTGCCCTTTCTTCTGTAGATAGAATTTGGTCAAGAGCTACATAAGGTCAGTGTTTTTCCCTGGTTATTTACGCTCATGTAGAATCAGCCTCTAGTACCAATATGAGAGCCAGCGTCAATAGAAAGAGTCTTGACATGTAAGACTACAATTCTTAGTGAGGAACAAAACAGGACATGTTCTAACCATCTCCCTCCTTAACTTGTACTTCAGTAATTCAGATCTGCCCTTGGGTAAGATAGGCATGTATCTACCACCTACAGAGGGCAAAAAGATAAAAATTCTCTTATAAATTGATAACATGGTTTTGTTATCAAAACGAAACTTTTTTGACACCAAAAAGAGTCCCTATTATACACCCGTCCGTGCTATGAAATCACTCACAGAAGAAATAACTTAGGATAAACTATTCCAAACCAAAGCCATTCTTTTGGTAGCTGCTTCCCAATATTGTCTACTAATAGCCATAATCATAAAATAAAGCGACCACAATTATTTCCCTCCCTGTGTCTATGTTCTTTTTCAAGCTGACTTTGAAGCTCTACCATCAAGAGGTAGAGACCATTCTTACACTCTTTGATGCTAGGTTTGCCTTGTTACTGACATTGATCAAAAGAATGTGGGAAAAGAACTCAGGTGTCAAGGAAGCATAAGTTAGAACCCTAGATGTCTACCCCCACCTGCTATTAATAAGACAGCATCACCCTCCCCCTGATGGAGTGGTGTCAGAGACAGCCAGCTAAAACAGAGAGTTGAATAAGATCTAGAGTCTCACAATACCCAAATTGTCCTGGTTTCAACAGAAAATAACTCATCATACCAAAACCCAGGATACACTCAAACTGAATGAAAAAAAAACATCAATACATGCCAACAATGAAATTACAGAGGTATTAAAATTATCTGACAAGAATTTTAAAGCAACCATTATAAAAAATGCTTCAGTGAGCAATTACAAATGTACTTGAAACAAATTAAAAAATAGAAAGTCTCAACAAAAAATAAAAGATAGAAAGATGAACCAAATGGATATTTTAGAACTGAAAAACACAATCACTGAGATTTTAAAAACTCAATAGATGGGCTCAACAGCAGAATAGAAGGGTTAAAAAAAAAGAATTAGTGGATGGAAAAATACAAAAATAGAAAATACCCAATCTGGACAATAGAGAGATAAACTAGAAAAAAATAATACAGCCTCAGAGACTTTTGGGACTATAACAAAAGATCTAACATTGTGTTATTTGAGTCCAGGAAAGAGAGGAGAAAGAGCAGAGCTGGAAAAGTACTCGAAGAAATAATACCTGGGAGATGGTGTCAAGATGGCAGCATAGGTAGACTCTGAACTCACCTCCTCCCACAAACACCACAAAGTTACAACTACTCTTGGAATAATTATCCCTGAGAGAGAACGAACTTAAAACTAGATAAAAAGAACCCCTGCAACGAGGGAGTGCTGACTGAGGTGGAAGAGGCAGAAATTGCCTTCTGGAGAGAAAAAACACCACCTTCATGATTTGCAGAGCTTCACGGCCAGCAGGGAGCAACCTTCAGGTATGCAGCCTTCCCTGGAGGAGCCAGGGTTCTGAGAAGGGGAGCATTGCCTCTATAGGCAGTTTTTTGACTCAGCACAACCAAGACAAGGGTCATAATATCTGGCTTTGCTGGCTACTAACAACAATGGGGAATACCCTTAGAAAAGCTATCAGACATAAGGGGGAAAAAGCCAGCTCTTAAAGGGCCCATGCACAAATTCACCCATTTCAGAAAACAACCAAAAATCACCAGAAAGAAAGGTGCATAGTCCTGTGGTGAAAAGAGACTCACCTGATAGGCTCTGGATGCCTGTCAATGAGAGGTGAGACCTCTCCAGGGGCTGAGACATTGGTGGCAGCCATTATTGTGACCTAGTACAGGCATGCTGACAGATGCTGGCATATGCCATTGGAGTTCTTCCCCTGGCCTGTTAGCCCAGGGTCTGCTCCACCCACTAGAGCACTGATGTAGTCCAGCTCAGCCAGGACAGGCAGCCTGCCCTAGGGACTGGCCCCACCCAACAGCAAGCCCTTGGGCAACTTGTGGGACCACATAGGCAGAGTGCCTAGAACTTCTGCAGCCAGGCAAGTGGGTCCACTCTGTGGATCAGGGCACACACACAGGGCAGGTCTGTGTTGATGGTGTGTGTGGCCCTGTGGGAAATGGGGCTTGTCACTTGCAGCAGACTTGTGCTTACCAAACAACCACATAGAGGATTGGCCCCACCTTCCAAAGCTGGAAACAATTGGGTGCTCCCATGCCTGGGGCTGGCCCCACTCAGCTGCAATCCTGAAAGAGCTGACAAGAGCCTTTCAGGCTGGGGGTCTACAGAAATTATAAGCCCCTGACCCTGACAACCAGCCATGCTGGGGGCCTACTCACTTAACAGAAAAATTGCAACAGGAATGTGCTATTAGACCTTGCAGCCAACTGTGCTGGGGCTCCCCACACCTGATAAACTGACTGAAGGGTCCATAGCAGCCACACACAGCTGAACATTACAACCAGCCAGCCAGGGGGACAGCCTAGCCTCCCTGGGCACCTGCAGCAAGAACAACCCTGCCACAACAGAAGGACACACTTAGCCCAAACAGGGGTCACTCCTGGAATATTTGGAACTGGTGATGAGAGGGAAGCACACTGCTGAGCCTTATGAGGCATCTCTTAGATAAGGCCATCTCTCCAAGATCAGGAGACATAGCTGAGCTACCTAATACATAGATATAGGCACAGAGAAAGAGGCAAAATGAGGAGGCAAAGGAATATGTTCCAAGCAAGGGAACAGGATAAAACCCTGGGAAAAGAACTGAAAAAAAAACAAACAGAAGTAAACAATCTAACTGACAAAGAATTCAAACAAAAATTCACAAAGATGTTCACTGATATTGGGAGAAGAACAGATGAACTCAGAACTACAAGAAAGAATTGGAAAATATAAAAAAGAACCAATCAGAAGTGAAGAATACAATACTGGAA
The DNA here is from genome assembly GCF_041296235.1 of Equus asinus. NCBI lineage: Eukaryota > Metazoa > Chordata > Mammalia > Perissodactyla > Equidae > Equus > Equus asinus. The sequence goes on along the minus strand of NC_091804.1, from coordinate 32,678,945 downwards.
ATGTAAAATTCACTAGAGGGACTCAATAGCAGAGATGATAGAGAAGAAGGGATCAGTGAGCTGGATGAAAGACTAGAGGAAATCACCGAAGCTGAACAGATTTTTAAAAAGTTAAAAATATTGAGGACAGTCTAAGGGACCTCTGAGACAACAGCAAGTACACTAACATTTGTATTATAGGCGTCCCAGAAGGAGAAGAGTGAGACAAAGAAGCAGAGAATCTTTTTGAAGCAATAATAACTGAAAACTCTCCTAACCTAAGGAAGGAAACAGACATCCAGGTACAGGAAACACAGAGAGCACCAAAAAAGATACAGTCAAAGAGGACCACACCAAGACACATTATAATTAAAATGTCAAGAATTAAAGATAAAGAGAGAATCCTAAAAGCTGCAAGAGAAAGGCAAAAAGTTACATACAAAGGAAACCACATAAGGCTATCAGCTGACTTCTCAGCAGAAACATTACAGGCTAGAAGGAGTGGCACAACATATTTAAAGTGCTAAAAGGAAAAAACCTACAGCCAGGAATACTCTACCAGGGAAAGTCAGAATTCAGAATGGAAGAAGAAATAAAGATTTTCCTAGCCTAAAGGAGTTTATCACCAAGAAACCAGCAAGACAAGAAATGATATAGGGACTTCTTTAATTTGGAATGAGAAGACCACAAATAGGAATAAGAAAATTATCCCAAAAAAAGCAATAAAATCACTGGTAAATGCAAATATACAGTTAAGGTAGCAGGTCAACCACCTATGAAGATAATATGAAGGTCAAAAGACAAAAGTACTAATATTATCTATTTCCATGATAAGAGGGTAACAGATACACACAAAGAAAAAAAAAGAGGTTAGATACGATATCAAATACATAAAATGTGGGAGGAGGGGAGTAAAAGGAGTAGAGCTTTTAAGCAAGAGGTCAAGCTCAAGAGACCATCAGCTTAATATAGATTGCTATATACATAGGTTGTTATATATGAACCTCATGGTTCATATATAAATGCACATAAATTAAGAGAATACACAATAAATACACAAAAAATTAAGAGAAAGGAACCCAAAAATAATACTAAAGAAAGCCATCAAACCACAAGGGAAGAGAAGAAGAAAGGAACAGAGAAGAATGACTAAAACACCCCAAACAAAAGTAACAAAGTGGCAATAAGCACATACTTATCAATAGCTACTTTAAAATCAGTGTACTAAACACTCCAAACAAAAGGCATAGGGTTGCTGATTGAATTTTAAAAAACACCCATGTATATGCTGCATATAAGAGACACACTTCAGACCTACAGACATTCACAAACTGAAAGTGAAGGCATGGAAAAAGATACTTCTTGCAAATGCCAATGAAAACAAAGCTGGGATAGCAATACTTATATGAGACAAAATAGACTTTAAAACAAAAACTGTAACAAGAGACAAAGAAGGGCACTACGTAATGATAAAGGGAACAATCCAAGAAGAGGATATAACACTTGTAAATATCTGTGCACCCAACACAGGAGCACTTAAATATATCAAGCAATTGTTAACAGACATAAAAGGAGAAATAGACAATAACACAATAATAGTAGGGGATTTTAACACTCCACTTAAACCAATGGATAGATCATCCAAACAGAAAATCAATATGGAAACATTGGCCTTAAATGACACATTAGACCAGAAGGATTTAGTAGATATCTACAGAACATTCCATCCAAAAACTGCAGAATACGCATTCTTTTCAAATACAGATGGAACATTCTCTAGGATAGATCACATATTACACCACAAAACAAGTCTCAATAAATTTAACACCATTGAAATAATACCAAGCATCTTTTCTGACCACAATGGTATGAAACTAGAAATCAACTACAGGAAGAAGATCAGAAAAGCCACAAATATGTGAAGATTAAACAAAACGCTACTGAACAACGACTGGGTCAATGAAGAAATTAAAGGAGAAATAAAAAAACAGTGGAGACAAATCAATATGAAAATACGACGTGCCAAAATTTATGGGATACAGCAAAAGCTGCTCTAAGAGGGAAGTTTATAGCAATACAGGCCTATCTCAACAAACAAGAAAAAAATCTCAAATAAACAATCTAACAGTACACCTAAAGGAACTGGAAAAAGAAGAATAAACAAAGCCCAAAATTAGCAGAAGGTAAGAAATAATAAAGATCAGAGCAAAATAAGTGAAATAGAGACTTAAAAAAAATAGAAAAAATCAATGAAACTAAGAGCTGGTTCTTTGAAAAGATAAACGAAATTGACAAACTTTTAGCTAGACTCACCAAGAAAAAAAGAGAGAAGATTCAAATAAATAAAACCAGGAAGTTTAGGAGAAATTACAATGGACACCTCGGAAATACAAAAGATTATAAGAGAATACTACAAAAAGCTATATGCCAACAAATTGGATAATCTGGAAGAAATGGATAAATTCTTAGAATCATACAACCTTCCAAAAATGAATCAAGAAGAAATAGAGAATTTAAATAGACCAATCACCAATAAGGAGATCAAAACAGTAACTAAAAACCTCCCAAAAAATAAAAGTCCAGGACCAGATTACTCCCATGGTGAATTCCACCAAACATTCAAAGAAGACTTAATACCTGTGCTTCTCAAACTCATCCAATAATTGAACAAGAGGGGAAGATTCCTAACTCATTCTATGAAGCCAATATTATCCTGATACCAACATCAGAAAAAGACAACACGAATAAAGAAAAATACAGGACAATATCACTGATGAACATCAATGCAAAAATCCTCAACAAAATACTAGCAAATCAATTACAACAATACATTAAAAGGATCATATGCCATGATAAAGTGGGATTTATTCCAGGAATGCAGGGATGGTTTGATATTCACAAATCAATCAATGTGATACATCACATCAATGAAATGAAGAATAAAAATCACATGATCATCTCAATAGATGCAGAGAATGCATTTGACAAGATACAGCATCCATTTATGATAAAAACTTTGAATAAAATGGGTGTAGAAGCAAAGTACCTCAACATAATAAAGGCCAAATATGACAAACCCACAGCTAATATCACTCTCAATAGAGAAAAACTGAAAGCTATCCCTCTAAGAACAGGAACCAGACAGGGATAGTTCCCTCACTCCAGACAGGTGAATGTCCCACATTCATCACTCTTATTTAACGTAGTATTGGAAGTCCTAGCCAGAGCAATCAGGCAAGAAAAAGAAATAAAAAGGATCCAAATTGGAAAGGAAGGAGTGAAACTGTCACTATTGGCAGATGACATGATTTTATATATAGAAAACCCTAAAGAATCCACCAAAAAACTTCTGTAAATAATAAATGAATAAAGTAAAATTGCAGGATACAAAATCTACATACAAAAATCAGTAGCATTTCTATACACTAACAACAAAGTAGCAGAAAGAGAAATTAAGAATACAATCCCATTTAAAATTGCAAGAAAAAGAATAAAATACCTGGGAATAAACTTAACCAAAGAAGTGAAAGATCTGTGCCCTGAAAATTATAAAACATTGTTGAAAGAAATTGAAGACAACACAAAGAAATGGAAAGATATTCTGAGCACTTGGATTGAAAGACTTAACATAGTTAAAATGTCCATACTTCCTAAAGCAATCTACAGAGTCAGTGCAATCCCTGTCAAAGTTCCAATGACATTCTTCACAGAAATAGAACAAAGAATCCTAAAATTTATATAGAACAACAGAAGACCCTGAATAGCCAAAGGAATTCTGAGAGAAAAAAGAACAAAGCTGGAGGTATCACATTCCCTGATTTCAAAATATACTACAATAAGTTATAGTAAGCAAAACAGCATGGTACTGGCACAAAAACAGACACATAGATCAATGGAACAGAATCGAGAGCCCAGGAATAAACCCACACATCGATGGATAGCTAATTTTTGACAAGGGAGCCAAGAACATACAATGGAGAAAGGAAAGTCCCTTCAATAAATGGTGTTGGGAAAACTGGACAGCCACAAGCAAAAAAAAATGAAAGTAGATAATTATCTTACACTATACACAAAAATTAACTCAAAATGGATTAAAGACTTGAATGTAAGATGTGAAACCACGAAACCATAGGAGGAAACCGGGTAAAGGGTAGACAGGATCTCTCTGTATTATTTCTTGCAGCTGCACATGAATCTACAATTATCTCAAAATAAACATTTTAGTTTAAAAAGTAAAATAAAAGAAGGTGGCAGAAGTGATGTTGCGCCAATTGCAAGCCATGGTAAGCCCTCACAGTTCCTTTCTTGGAACCCTACCCAGATACCATGTGAACAAGCCTAGGTTAGCCTACAGGAGGATGAGAGGGAAGGCAAAACAAGACAAACCATCCCAACCGAAGCCATTCTAGACCAGCCAGCTCCCAGCCAACCTGGCAATCAACTACAGACACATGACTGAGCCCAGCAGAGACCAGAAGAAATGCCCATCTGAGCGCCGCATACCTGGAAATTGTGAACTAAGTAAATAGTTGCTAATTTTAGACACTCAAGTATTTAGTTGACACCCTAACGTGGTTTGTTTCATAGTAAAAGCTAACTGATACAACTCAACTCATTTACAGAGTTTGAAACCAACTTATCTTGGAAGATTCCCTGAAAGTGATTTTGCTTAAAGTTAGATGTTTTGAAATCTTTTATGTTCGAACTGGACATTTAATAAGCCCCATTTTTAAATTATCTAGGATAATATTTTAAGAGTGGTGTAAGACCCTTGATTCTGCTCATAGTTGTACACTAGGCTTACCTCATGAGGGAGGTGAGGTGCTGGTCTTGTATTCAGGTATGGATCCTTGATAAGATCCTCAACATTCATTGGAGGTCATTAGTGCTGGCCCAGCCCAGTGGACAGTCAAAAGCACACAGCTCTGTCCTTAATGAGACTCAGAGAACAGCTGCTTCCTGGATAATTGATCTCCAATTCACTGCCACTCAATCCTTTTCAAGAGCCCAATATTTGCAGAGGGATGTCTGAAGGCTACAGCTCCCATCGTTCCTCCAGGTATTCTAAGTGCTGTCCTGGATTTAGGCCACCCCATCAGAGAACGGAAGGACCACTTTGTTCTGGCCTTGATCAAACTGCTTTTATTGAATGCACTTTAGCATTCAGCCACTTCCCTATCCTGTGGGACTTAAGAAAAAGGCTCATGAAACCCAATATTGTGTTTGCTCTGATGCTAGGCCTAAGAACCTTGTCCACAATGAAAGCCTATAGAACTCCCTCTGTGTTTTGATTATCAGGACAAGCAGCATAACTCTCCTAAGCAGCTGGTTTGTGTGTCCTACATAGCCCCTGTGAATCACATCACTGACATGCCTTCCCACTTGTCTGGGCAGCTCAGAGCCAAACTGAGCAGTTGAGACTGTCGTAGAACCGTGTGTGACTCAGAGCTAGGCATCCAAGCTGGGCCCTTCTCACCTGTAGTTTCTCTCCCTGCCATTCACTCTAGAGCTGAGCTGACGGCCTGGACCGGTGGAACTTCTTGGTTGCCCTGGAGCCCAGCAGAGTTATGGAAGTCACATGGGTCTAAGTTTGTAAATTCGACCTTGTTCACTTGGTGAGTTAACCACCAAGCAATCCAGCCATGGGCTTCTATGCATGGAGGAAGAGGTGGGGGGATAGGGAAATCTGGCATGGGTTAAGCCCCTCAGTGTGTGAGGAATTATGTATATGCTACTCATCCTCAAAAATTTATCCTGTGAGAGATGGAAATTATTATCTGCATTATCCAGATTTGGAAAATGAGGATTAGAGAAACAGCGACTCACCTCAAAATCACACAACTGATCAGCAGCCAAGCTAGGATGCAAACTTGAGTTGAATTCTGAAGCCCACGTTCTTCCCTCTAGACAAGGGTTGGCAAATTATGACCCATGAGCCAAGCCAGCCTGCGACCTGATTTTGTAATAAGGTCTTGTTGGAGGCCAGCCACGCTCATTTGTTTACACATTGTCTGTGGCTGCTCTCACGCTACAACAACAAAGTTGAGCAGTTGTGACAGAGACCTCATGGCCCCCAAAACCTAAAATCTTTACTTTTGTTTCTTTACAGAGAATGTTTGCTGGCCTCTGCTCCAAATAAAGAGCTCTGGACAAATGACCTTAAAGAGAGGTCATCAGAATCACCTGCAGGGCAGGGAGAAGACTTCTCAGAAATGCAGATTTCCAGGCCACCCCCATGCATACCAAGTTAGACTCTCCCAAGTTGGAGGACTGAACCTGCATTTTTAACACACACTTCCCACCAGCACCCAGTGCTTCCCACAGTCACTGACGTTCATAAACCACAGCCCAACCCAGCGACTTAATGTCCCCAACAGCCCTCAATCTGACCATTGGTTCACAAACTGGGGAACTTCCTGGGTGAAATCTGAAACTGGCCCCTGTAATGGAGGGCAGAGAGAGACCAAAGAAAGAGGCAGGCCACTCCAGATTGGTAGGTTGCAGGTTTAATAAGCAGGGAAACTTACGTACGAGGCTTGCCTTGGGTACCACAAGACGAGTAGGTCAGGGCCGGCCCCATGGCCGAGTGGTTAAGTTCGCGCACTCCACTGCAACGGCCCAGGGTTTCACCAGTTCGAATCCTGGGCACGAACATGGCACCACCCATCAAGCCATGCTGAGGCGGCATCCCACATGCCACAACTAGAAGGACCCACAACTAAAAAAAAAAAAAAACATACAACTATGTACCAGGGGGCTTTGGGGAGAGAAAGGAAAATAAAATCTTTAAAAAAAAAAAAGAAAGAAAGAAGATGTGTTTCTTTAATTATTTAAAAAAAAAAAAAAAAGACGAATAAGTCCCCACACCTGCCTGCTAGAATCTTCATAGTTTTTGTATAGGCCTTAACTGGGTTCAGTCATGGACACCGTCCAGATGGTCTCAACAACACATTGCCCCTCAAGGCTGCATCCTTGGAAACGGCTCCACTGTGGGAGCAGTGGGGAGAATGTACATTCCAAGGACAAGGGCATGGGTGAGGAGCCTCCCGTCGCCCAGGTCCAGCTCACAGGTTAACAGGTGGTCATGTCCTCTCAGTGATGGGTCTCAAGAGATATCTGCCCTCGCTCCCTTGCTCCTTGGGTGGGGTAACAATGAGGCGTGTTCTGCACTGGTCCCCAGAAATCCCCAGCAGGACTGAGCCCCAGTTGTCCACAGTGGTAACTTTCTTGACCATGCACCCTTCCCTGGCTTCCTTCCCCTCCCTGACTCACTTCCCCCTCCCCTACTGGTACTTCCTGGAATCACCTCCCAGATACACTACTTGCCCTTGAATCCTGCTCCTGGGAAGCCCTCTCAAAACCGACAAAAGCCAGAGACATTGAGATCATGATAAATATTGGTTTTAGAATTTAAAATGATACATATGTAAGGAATAATTATTGCATTCCTACCAGGGATCAAGTTCTGTGCTAGTCCCAGAAGGGGCACTGTAGGACAGAGTGTGGGGCTGGGGAGGAACCAAGCTGCAGACATGAGTGAGATGTGGTCCCCACCTTGGCCAGAGCTGACAACTTAGTTGGGGGCAGGGGAGCTGGCTGAGGATAACACAGGGAAATAGAGACAAGGAAAGAAGGAACAAAGGATGCATCGAGCCAGTCTTAGATCTCCAGATTATGCACCTGCATTTACAGTAGGGGCAGGGGCCACCATCAACCACTGTTCCCTGAAGTGGAGACTCACCAAGCTTCCCAGGTACGAAGGCAGCAAAGTTTATGAAGTATTTTCACAGCCCGTTATTATTTTTCACCTCCACAACAGCCTTATAGGTAAAGGGGAATAGTATTATCATCATTCGTACCATTTTTCATGTAAGGGGACTGAGGCGCAGAGAGGCCCAAATTTGTACAAGTCAGAACAGAACTAGCTCACAGCCCACAGTGTCTGCTGCTCTGTGTTGCTGGGGACTTATTTCAGGGCTGAAGTCAGTCAGGACCCCATTCTACAGGAGCTTCCTTGGCTAAGCTAAACTGATAATTTCTGCTAAGGGAATACAAACACTACCCTGGTCCCAGCCAGCTCTGAAGCCCAGGGAGGGGAGCGTCTCCAGAAGGAAGGGTTCTAGGGGGCTCAGTTCTGGGCCCAGATGAGAATGGAGACTCAGTCCCAACCTCAGGAAGTGGGATTTTCCCAGTCCATCTCCTAACCTCACCTACCAAATCCTGCATTTTCCACCTCCCTACCCACCCCTCTGTCTGTCCTGGCCCCTCTACTCCCAGTGGACACTTCCTAACCTCAGAGAGCCAGAGGGATAGAAGAATTCTGGTTTCCATAGCAACACAGCCAGGTTCACAAGGCAACAAGGTCATGCCTTTGCAGTCAGCTTAGTGTAACTGTCAGTGGCCCAGGCAATTTCAAGTCAGCCTATAAGGTTAATTTGTCTGCAGTTTTCTCTGCACAAAAGCCCCTGGCATGGAAGAAAGGTGAGTCATCAGCCCAACCACACCATCAAACCAGGACCAAATCCAGTGGTCCTGAGTTTCCCCACTCAAACCTGAGGAGGCCAGCCCAGTTAAATGGAACATCGTCTAATAATCAGCCCACGATCTCTGAATATCTCCTGGGCAGCATCCGAGGGTGCATGGAAACTTCCAGCATTAGCCAGCAAGTGTTAATTCACGCTACAGCAATAGTGGTCTGCCCAATAGGAGGACTCTGCCCTATTTGAAACCTCTCACACTTCCTTGAAGTTCTGCCTCATAAGGAGCCAGCACTGTGGATGTACAATGAGGGCCTCCCCATTGCCTGATTAGAAGACCCCTCCTCTCTGGTGCTGGCCTGTAGGGAGGTTCTGGAGACACTGGTTGCTCCACTGCTCTGCAGCCAAAGTCTGTGGTGCCTGCAGGTGTGATGCTCAGAAAGGAGGGTGACCTGGTGCAGATCCCTGCCCATGCTCAGGAGAGTGCAGGGTCACAGATGCCATGGGTGTGGACTGTCATTTACTGCCAGGCAGGGGTTAGGGTACGGCTTTCAGGATAATTTTTAATCTATTGAATTTGGACAACACGTTAAGATGCTTACTGTGGGGATGGCACATTCCACCATCCTTATTAGAAAAAGTGGACCAAAAAAGGAGTGAGAACAGCAACTACTACTATTTTTTTTTCAATTATTTTATTGAGGTCGTAATGGTTTACAACATTGTGAAATTTCAGGTGTACATTATTATTTATCAGTTTCTGTATAGGCTGCATCGTGCTCACCACCAATAGTCTAATTTTTACCCATCGCCATACATATGCACTCCTTTACCCTTTTTGCCCACCACCCAACCCCCTTCCCCTCTAGTAACCACTAATCTGTTCTCTTCATCCACATGTTTGCTTATCTTCCACATATGAGTGAAATCACGCAGTGTTTGTCTTTCTCTGTCCGGCTTATTTCACTTAACATCATATCCTCAAAGTCCATCCATGTTGTTACAAATGGGACAATTTTGTCTTTTTTATGGCAATTAGTATTACATTATGTATATTTACCACATCTTCTTTATCCAGTCATCAATTGAAGGGCACTTGGGTTGCTTCCGCATCTTGTCTATTGTGAATAACACTGCAATGAACAGAGGGTTGCATAAATCTCTTTGAATTGTTGGTTTCATGTTCTTTAGATAAATACCCAGTAGTAGGATAGCTGGATCCTATAGTATTTCTATTTTTAATTTTTTTGAGAAATCTCCATACTGTTTTCCGTAGTGGCTGTACCAGTTTGCATTCCACCAGCAGTGTATGAGGGTTCTCTTCACATCCTCTCCAACATTTGCTACTTTTTGTCTTGTTCATTATAGTCATTCTGACAGGTGTAAGGTGATATGTCATTGTAGTTTTGATTTGCGTTTTCTAATAATTAGTGATGTTGAACATCTTTTCACGTGCCTCTTGACCATCTGTATACCACCTTTGGAAAAATGTCTGTTCATATCCTCTGCCCATTTTTTGATCGGGTTGTTTTTTTGTTTTTGAGTTGTATGAGTTCTTTATATATTTTGGAGATTAACCTCTTGTCAGATATATGATTTGCAAGTATTTTCTCCCAGTTGGTTGTCTTTTTGTTTTGTTCATGGTTTCCTTTGCCTTGCAGAAGCTTTTTGGTCTGATGTAGTCCCATTTGTTTATTTTTTCTTTTGTTTCCCTTGCCTGAGTAGACATGGTATTCAAAAAGATGCTGATAAGACTGATATCTAAGAGTGTACTGTCTATATTTTCTTCTAGGAGTTTTATAGTTTCAGGTCTTCCATTCAGGTCTTTAATCCGTTTTGAGTCAATTTTTGTGCATGGTGTAAGATAATGGTCTACTTTCATTCTTTTGCATGTGGCTGTCCAGTTTTCCCAACACCATTTATTGAAGGGACTTTCCTTTCTCCATTGTATATTCTTGGCTCCTCTGTAGAAGATTAACTGTCCATAGATGTGTGGTTTTATTTCTGGGCTTTCAATTCTGTTCCATTGGTCTGTGTGTCTCTTTTGTGCCAGTACCATGCTGTTTTGATCACCATAGCTTTGTAGTATATTTTGAAGTCAGAGATTGCAATGTCTCCAACTTTGTTCTTTTATCTCAGGATTGCTTTGGCTATTCGGGGTCTTTTGTTGTTCCATATAAATTTTAGGATTCTTTGCTCGATTTTCATAAAAAATGTCATTGGGACTCTGATTGGGATTGCACTGAATCTGTAGATTGCTTTAGGTAATAGGGACATTTTAGCTATGTTTATTCTTCCAATCCATGAGCATGGAATCTCTTGCCATTTCTGTATGTCTTCTTCAGTTTCCTTCAATAATGTCTTATGATTTTCCATGGATAGGTCCTTCACCTCTTTGGTTAAATTTATTCCTAGATATTTTATTATTTTTGTTGCAATTGTAAATGGAATTATATTCTTGACTTCTCTTTCTGCTAGTTCATTATTAGTGTATAGAAATGCAACTGATTTCTGTAAGATGATTTTGTACCCTGCAATTTTGCTATAGCTGTTGATTATTTCTAATAGTTTTCTGGTGGATTTTTTAGGGTTTTCTATATACAGAATTATGTCATCTCCATCAGCAAGAGTTTCATTTCTTCCTTTCCAATTTGGATAACTTTTATTTCTTTTGCTTGCCTAATTACTCTGGCCAAAATCTCCAGTACTCTGTTGAATAAGGGTGGCAAAAGTGGCTACCCTTGTCTTGCTCCTGTTCTCAGAGGGATGGCTTTCAGTTTTTCACCATTAAATACAGTGTTGGCTGTGGGTTTGTCACATATGGCCCTTATTATATTGAGGTACTTTCCTTCTATACCAATTTTATTGAGAGTTTTTATCATAAACGAATGTTAGACCTTGTCAAATGCTTTCTCTGTATCTATTGAGATGATCATGTAGTTTTTGTTTCTCATTTTGTTAACGTAGTATATCACACTGATTAATTTGTGGATGTTGAACCATCCCTGCATCCCTGGTATAAATCCCACTTGATCGTGGTATATCATCCTTTTAATGTATTGCTGTATTCAGCTTGCCAATATTTTGTTGAGGATTTTTGCATCCCTGCTCATCAGCAATATTGGCCTGTAATTTTCCTTCTCTGTGTTGTCCTTGTCTGGTTTTGGTATCGGGGTGATGTTGGCCTCATAGATTGAGTTAGGAAGCGTTCCATCTTCTTCAATTTTTTGGAATAGTTGAGAAGGATAGGTATTAAATCTTTTTTGAATATTTGGTAGATTTCTCCAGATAAGCCATCTGGTCCTGGACTTTCGTTTTCTGGGAGGTTTTTGATTGCTGTTTCAGTCTGTTTACTTGTGATTGGTCTAGTCAGATTCTCTATATCTTCTTGATTCAGTTTTAGGAGGTTGTATGAAGCAACTACAACCATTTAACTGAGTACTTAGTGTGTGCCAAGCACTGTGTTGAGCACCTTATACACATTATGTTACCTAATCCTCACCACAACCCTATGAAGTAGGACTATTTTTTATAGGTAAGGAAATAAGTTTCAGAAAAGTGAAGTAACACACCTAGGGTCACACAGCCAGTAGGCAGTGCTGCTGGAATTTGAAACCAGAACTCTGTGACTCCAAATCCCATATTGTTGATACTTCCATGCCTCCTAAACCTAGAAGAGAAACTAAAAAGGTAACTCCAAAGGTAACAGCCTCTGCACAACCACCCAACACAGGAGATTCATCCAATTAAAGAGTCTCTCCTCTTGAAGGAGACAGTGACAAGAAAAGGTTTCAAGTTTGCAGTGACAAGTGACAGGGAGCACCCTAAAACCTCAGTCTCACGAACGTGGAGTTTCTCTGATGAGAATAAGACTATAGACAGGAAAGTTCAGGATGGGGAGGGAGTGCAGTATACCGTAATTTTGCTTAAGCTATACATGTGACTTCTGTTGGTTCACAACCTGGGGAGTTCCCCAAGTAAAATCTGAAACTGGTCCCCATACATGGAGGGCAAGGAGAGACTGAAGAAAGAGACCACTCCAGATTGGTAGGTGGCAGGTTTAATAAGGGAGGGAACTTACATATGAGGTTTGTCTTGGGCACCACAAGTTGAGCAGATCTGCACATCTGCCCACCAGAATCTCAACACAGGCTTTAATGGGATTCAGTCACATATTCAGTCCAGATGGTTTCAACAGCACCTGACTCTCTCAAGGCTGTGTCCTTGAAACAGCTGCAGCTGTGGGAATGGTGGGCGGGTCATACATTCCAAGGACAGGGGAGGAGGTGAGGAGCCTCCCATTGCCCGGGTCCAGCTCACAGGTCAACCAGCGGTCACATCCTGTTGACGACCTCCTCCAGCACCATAGAACTCTTCATCTGCCCATGACTGTTATGTGAGTAAAAATAAACATCTAGTAGTATTAGCAATGGAGCCTGGAGTCAGGGTGGGTGCTCACTTAACCTGCACGACCACAGAGAAGTTGGGGTCTGAGCCCATCAGGCCTGTGTGGCTGTGGGGACTAAGGGCGTCAGAGCTTGTCCAGCAAGGCCACAGCGAAATGGGGGAGGATGTAGCCCATGCGGGTGTCATGTGTGTGGGGATTGAGGCAAAGGAGCCAGCTGCGTAATCAGGAGATTGATTACTTACAGGGGAACTGAGAACAGAAGCAACTGGATTGAGCATGATGGAAGCCAGCTTTCTCTCTATGGGAGAAGAGAGAGAAAAATACAGAAAAGAGGGAGTCTAGGAGTTAGATTGGAACTGGAGATAGTGTGAACTCACAGTTTTAATATACAAATGAATGTATAACCAGAATTTAATCATGAAGAAACATCGGACAAATGAGAAAATTTGCAAAACATTCCAGAAAGTATCCTCCTCAAAAATGTCAAAGTTAGGGGCCGGCCCCCTGACCAAGTGATTAATTTCACACACTCTGCTTCAGCGGCCCAGGGTTTTGCCAGTTCGGATCCTGAGCACGGACGTGACACCGCTCATCAGGCCATGCCGAGGTGGCATCCCACATAGCACAACCAGAAGGACCTACAACTAGAATGTACAACTACTTACCAGGGCACTTTGGGGAGAAGAAGAAGAAGGGGAAAATAAAAAAAGATTGGCAAATTGTTAGCTCAGGTGCCAATATTTAAAAAAAAAATGTCAAAATCATGAAAGGATGGAAAAACTGAGGGTTTCTTCCAAATTGAAGAAGACTAAAGAGATATAGCAACTAAACACAATGCAGGATCCTGGATAATCCCAGACCAGAAAAACAAGGGTGCTTATAAAGGATGTCTATTGAGGTCCGCACCAAGATTTGAATGGATCTGTGGGTTGGATAGTATTACAGTATCAAGGTTAACGTCCTTAGTTTTATGGTTGTACTGGGGTTATGTAAAAGAGTCTTTGTTTTGGGAAAATACACACTGAGGTATTTAGATGTAATTAGCCATGATATCTGCAGCTTGCTCTCAAATTGTTTGGAAAGAGTGTACAGAGAGATACATGGACATAAAGAGAGAGAAAGAATAATAAAACAAATTTGACAAAATGTCAACAATTGGAGAATATGAGTTGAGTACATAGGAATCCTTTGTTCAATTCTTGTGACTTTTCTATAAATTTAAAATTATTTTAAAATTTTGAAAAGACATTTTATTGGGTTGAACCATTACATATTTGGTTATATTTATTACTGCAGCCTAGCCTACCCCAAGTGATACAGTATGTAACTTTTTTGCCAAGTAGGAGTTAGACTGTATCATTAACACAACAAATATTTCATGAGAGCCCTCTGTATGCCAGGCACTGTGCCAGGGATACAAGACAGGAGAAGACAGGTACGTCGCTGCTCTCATGGAGTTTCTAGTGGGATATGGTGGATAGTAAACAAATTACATAATTTTTTATCACAATTACGGTAAGTGCTACGGGGAAGGATGTATAACAGCGTGGTCTAATCTCATGTGGGGGTGTCAGGGAAGGTTTCTCCAAAGAAATGATCCTGCCTTCAGGCTTTGCCACTCTGCCCACCTATCTGGTGTCTCAAAGTCAACATCCCCCTGGAACAGTCCTTAACTAACAATTGATGGGTGTGGGGGTATAACTATCCGAGCTCCCTCATCCTTTTTATGGGATAAATCTGAGCTGTGCATTTTTCAAGGTCTCTCAAATTATGGGGTTAATCTCTAGTTGCCCACTGGCAGCTGAACCAATAGCTCATTCCTTATTTGCTGCCTTTCTTTCCTTAGATTACCTCCCTCCTTACCTACTCGTATTCCTTGCACCTCCCAACAAAATGCTAGTACTCAATTCCTTGGCTCAGACTCTGCTCTGGGGGAACCCCAGGACAGAAGGGTTGTGAGCAAAGCAATCCTTGGACAAGAACTATGCTCCAACAAGACACATCTTGCAACCCACTCAGGAGAACTGGAGGGACCCCCTCTACTCTCCTGCCTACATAATCCAGTGTTTTCCCCTTCCCACTCATCACAGCGTCTCAGCTCTGAGGATTCCAAAGCACCTCAAATGTGCGGCTTCACTATTTCACAGGACGCAGAATCCATTTTGTTTTATCTCTTTCCAGACAGTTGGTTTGTTTTAATGGACTGCTCTTCTGCCTGTGCATAATTCTTCTCTAAATTAAATTCTCTTCTCAGCCCCACATAATACACACTGGGATGTCAGCTCATTACTTTTACATCCTCCCATGTTCTGTTTATGCAAAGGTTTAATTAACTATGAATTGCTGTGTAGGCAACAGGAAAAGCCCGCCCCCCAGCTGGCTGTGTGGCTCAACTCTGCAAGGAAAGAGAAGCCATTGAGAGTGCTGTGGGAAAGGGCCAGAATGTAAGGTGAGAGCAAGGAGATTTTAATCCTCTCACTACCACTTTCAGTGATTTTTTTATTCACTAAATGTTTATAAGTTGTTGCAGTGTGCTGAGCATCATTTGAGATGTGGGAGTGGTGAATCAGAGAGGCATGAGTCCTGTCCCCACAGAGTTTACAACCTACCAGGGGAAATAGACAAATAAGTGTCTTAGCTGTCTATTGCTGCATAACAAATTACCCAATACTTGCTTTAAACAACAACAACCATTTGTCATCTCTCATAGTCTCAATTCCAATATCTCAAACAGGATCACAAGTGGATCAGGAACTCAGGAGAGGCTTGGCTGGGCAGTTCTGGTTGAAGGTCTCTTGTGAGATTTCAGTTAGAGTCACCCAGGCTGCAGTCATCTGAAGGCTCAACTGGGCTGATGGATCCACTTCCAAGGTGGCTCATTCACGTGGCTGGCAAGTTAACGGTGCTTGTTAGTAGGAGGCCCCAGTCACTCTTTATGTGGGCTTCTCCTTGGGATGCTTGAGGGTCCCCATGGTAAAGCAGCTGGCTTCCCTAAGCAGGAAAGAGCTATGGCTTTATGACCTAGCCTTGAAAGTCAGATGGCATCATTTCTGCTATACTCTTAGTCACACAGACCAACATGATTCAATGTGGGAGGAGACTGCACGATGGCATGAACGCTGGGAGGTGAGAATCATTGGGCGCCATCTTGGAGGCTGTCTACCACAATGAGTAAATAAATAAAGAAGGCGACGTTAAGAAAATAGAGTAATGTGATAGCGACTGGCAGGGGACCGCAGATTACACAGTGAAAGTAGGCAAGGAAGTCCTCTTTCTTGCTGAGTAAACTAACAAAATTCCCTACCCTTTTTAAACCCTCAGTGTACTCATCTATAAAAGAGAAAGAATAATCATTCTTAGCTCAAAGGGTGGTATGAGGCTCACATGGGGTCAGAGGTACAAAAGTCCAATTGTTATTTTGGTTTCTGCATTGAAGTGGCTACATCTCTTTGCTTCCAAAAGACCAGTGACCTTAACTGGGATAGGTGGGTGGCCCCAGTGCTGCCAGGTGCTGAAGGGAAGTCCTAAAAGCATTTGGGCAGAGACCAGAGCTACTGGGACCCAGCTGAGCTACACAGCCAGCAAAAGAGAACCTTGATTGTTTTGCAGCTAAGAAAACACATTTGACTGAAAAATATTTGTCAAACTCTGTGTCCTGGATGAGGCATAGATGTTGGCAGGTTTGATTCATCCCTCAGGAGAAAGACATCTCTGTCACAAAATTTCAGCCCAGTTGGTGCTGGACAGAATAAAAGAATTTTCGAATCCACAATTCTGGATGTGAATGAGAGGTACAGCTGGACTTTGTCATTTTTCCACCCCGTGTCCTGGGCAGGAAATGAGAGGCAGAAGCCACTCCTGGAGCTCCCTCTGCTTTATTTTGCCAACTGCTGTGCATCTCCAAGCTTCTCTCTCCTCATCAGCAAAAGAACGCAGCTTGAGCATCAACAAAGATAAAAACGGGATGATACACAATGCTTGAGAAGGTGCAAGAAATGGGCAATGTTCTACAGGACTAAAGGAAGTAAAAATTGGTTTGACACCTCTGGGGGGCAAACTGACAATCATAGCAATAATTTAAAAGAAGTCATTTTAAAAATCATATCCTTTGAAGGAGCAATCTCACACATGGAATTTATTCTGATAAAATACTTAAGGATGTGTACCAAGTCATGTGTATTTGCATGGAAATATTTCCATAATATATCATAACATTTTTAAAAGAAATTTGCAAGATAATATATACAATATGATCCTACTTTTTGGGAAAAAATATAGATATAGACTTTTGATGGACATGGCGGTGAGAGTTCATACTTTAAACTTGCATCCAACAATAGAGACTATATTCATTTTTTAGCTCATATCGAAAATTTACAAAAAATTATCATGTTATAGGTCACAAAGATAATCTTAAGAAATTTCAAAGAATTGACATTATATGTTCATATTATGTGATAACAATAGAATTAAATTGGAAATCAACAAAATGCCTACTAAAAAGGAAAACATCATTTGGTGAATTAAAAGACACTCTTCAGGTGGGGCTGGCCCCGTGGCTGAATGGTTAAGTTCGCGCGCTCCACTCCAGGCAGCCCGGTGTTTCGTTGGTTCGAATCCTGGGCGCGGACATGGCACTGCTCGTTAGACCACGCTGAGGCGGCATCCCACATGCCACAACTGGAAGGACCCACAACGAAGAATATACAACTGTGTACCGGGGGGGCTTTGGGGAGAAAAAGGAAAAAAATAAAATCTTTAAAAAAAAAAAAAAAAAAAAAAGACACTCTTCAGGGGCCGCTCCATGGCCGAGTGGTTAAGTTCACGCGCTCTGCTGCAGCGGCCCAGGGTTCAGATCCTGGGCATGGACATGGCACCGCTCGTCAGGCCACGTTGAGGCAGTGTCCCACATCCCACAACTAGAAGGACCTGCAACTAAGATATACAACTATGTACAGAGGGGGTTTGGGGAGATAAAGCAGAAAAAAAAAAAAAAAAAGATTGGCAACAGTTGTTTGCCCAGGTGCCAATCTTTAAAAAAAAAAAAAGACACTCTTCAGTGACCCACGGAATATAGAGGAAATCACAAGGAAAATTACAAAATATTTAGAACTGAGAAGCAATGAAAATACTGCATACAATCTTCTAGGATAGAGCTAAAGCAGGACATCAAAGAAAATGTATAGTCTCAATAAATTATCAAATAAAGAAATGTGGCTTAGACTAGTAACTACGCCTCAGTGTCTGTTCTCCCTCTTTATATCTCTGTAATAATAAAACCTCTGGTTTCTAGCTAGGCACATAGCTGTTCAGAATTAAGACCACATTTTTGAGCCCCTCTTACAGTTAGAATGGTCAGTTTGAAGTTCTGGTCAATAGACTGTGAACAGACATAATGTGTGCAGTTTTTTGATGATGTCTTCAAAGTGACTTTCTTGACACATTTCACCTTCCTGCTGACCAAAATATAGACATGGTGGCAGTAGGTTGGCTGTGGTATAATAAATAATTTGTCTGGTCTTTGTCCCACGTTCCTGGCACAGAGCTTCAAAATCCCTGGGGATTTCCTGAGTGATGGGAGCATCTTTATTATGCTGATGAAATGACTCTTGGTGGGACCCTAGATAGCTTCAGGATGGGGATTGGTCACCAGAAAGATTAGATTAAAGGGCTTGGACTTTCAACCACCCAATCCCTGGGGAGGGGAAGGTGGGCTGGATATTGAGTTAAATCACATGGCCAATGATTTAATCAATCATGCCTATGTAATGAAACCCTAATAAAAACTCTGGACACCCAAGCTCAGAGGAGCTCCCTGACTGGTGCACACATTGATGTGTTGGGAGAGCGATGCATCCTGACTCCATAGGCTCTGGGCAGGGAAGCTCTGTGTAAGGACCCTCTAGATCTCTCCCTGTGTGTATCCTTTATGATAAAACTGTAATCGTAACTACAGCTCTTTCAGTGAGTTCTGTGGACACTTCTGGTGAATTATCAAACCTGAGTGGGGTTGTGGGAACATCCTGGATTGGTGGCCAATTGGTCAGAAGTTCAGGTGGCCAGGGGACCCCACTTGCAACTGGTGTCTGAAGTGGGGGCAGTCTTGTGAAGGAATGAGCCCTTAACCTGGTGGGATCTGACACTAACTCTGAGTGGTTAGCATCAGAACTGTATTGCAGTACAGAGTAGTTTGGCCAGTACTGAAGGGTTTCCCAGGACACGGGACTTTCAGTGCTAAAACCAGGAAAGTCCCAGGCAAACCAGGGCAAATCATCCCATGTTCTTGTGTGTCTAGAAGCATAAGGAGAAGAGCAACACCGTAAGGACTGGCAGAGCAAAAAGACAGAAAGACGCTGAGTCCCTAAGGATTTCAGGGAGTAGGACATCCACCCCAGAGGCCTTGACTGCTTACCTCTAGTATTTTATATGAGAATAAATATTTACCTTATGAAAGCCCCTATTTCTGTTAAACACAGAAACATCTAATTTGGGTACCTTAAAGTGGAGTGCTGGGGCGGAGCAAAATGGCGGGGTGAGCTGACCCAGGATTCTCTCCCCTCCAAAATACAACAAAAGATTGGAAGAACTGAATTTCAGAGAATAAACATAATGCCAGCTCGTTAGAGACCTACAATACCAAGAAGGCGGAGATCATAACCTTGCTTACACCCTCGGAGGCGCTGGAACGGTAGGAGAGAACACCGCTCCCTCCCCTAGAGCCTGCGATGGCTGAGGTGCGGGTCGGGAAGGAGGGGGGGAGGGGCCGCGTGACCGGGGGATCATCCAGGACTCCTGCTGCTGATTCAGTGGAGACCCGCTGATGGGGGGAAAGCTTCAGTCCACGGGGACCCTATAAATCAAGGGCCTTGGGAGACCAGAGAACAGAACTGATCTGAACCCAGACCGGGCATGTGAGTAACAGCCCCTCCCCGCCAGCAAAGCCAGTGGGCGCAGCCATCTTGCCCCAAGGCAGAGAGCTAACATGCCGCTCTCGACCCCCATCTAGTGGCGACAGGCTGTAACTGCAACTGAATTCTACCACCATGAGAAAAAACCGCTCCTCTACCATCCAGCAATTTATAAAAGCCCCAGACCAGAAGGAAAACAATAAAAACACAGAATTAAGTCCTGAGGACTTGGAATTAGGTAAACTAAGTGATAATGAATTCAGAGCAGCTATAATAAAAAAAACTCAATGAGGTAGAGAGAAAGATAGAGAAACAAGCTGAGTTCTGGAGTTACTTCACAAAAGAGATTGAAATCATAAAGAAGAATCAAACAGAATTACTTGAGATGAAAAACACAATGGACCAGATAAAACAGAATACAGATTCCCTGAATGCCCATGTAGACAACCTAGAGGAGCAAATCAGTATAATCGAGGAGAGACAGGCTGAATGGCACCAGACAGAGGAAGAAAGAGAACTAAGAATTAAAAAAAATGAGGAAAATCTCCGAGAGATAATGGATTCAATGAGGAGTAAGAACATAAGGATCATAGGAATTCCCAAGAATATGGAAAAGGAAAATGGAGCAGAAAGTGTGCTTAACGAAATTATTGAAGAGAACTTCCCAAATCTAGGGATCAACGGAGAAATGTGTGTAGAGGAGGGTTTTAGATCTCCTAGATTTGTCAATGTAAAAAGACCCACCGCAAGGCACATAATAGTAAAGTTGGCAAATAGGAATGATAAGGAAAGAATACTCAGGGAAGTAAGAAAAAAAAGAGAATAACCTATAAAGGAGCCCCTATCAGACTGTCAGCGGATTTCTCTACAGAAACCCTACAAGCTAGGAGAGAATGGAGTGATATATTCAAAGCTTTAAAGAATAAAAACCTTCAGCCAAGAATACTCTATCCAGCAAGAATTTCCTACAGATATGAGGGAGAAATTAAATCTTTTCCAGACAAACAAAAGTTAAGGGAATTTGTAACTAAAAGCCCTCCATTACAAGAAATCCTCAAGAAGGCTCTCATACTTGAAAAAAGAAAAAAGGGAGAAAGGGGACACAATCCACAGACTAGGGAGACCGATGGATAGAACCAGAACAGGATAGCAAATATTCAACTATAGCATTAGGGTAAAAATAAGGAAACTACCAAAACAAGGACGATCTTAGCACTCTAACTACAAATTAATAAGACGAGTTGGAATAAAAAATGAAAATAATTATTTAGGAGGGGAAGAGCAAGGGTGTAAATCAGTATTGGTCGAGTAAGTAAGAGACCACCAGAGAATAGACTATATTTACACGAGATTCTAAATACAAACTTCAAGGTAGACACTAAAATAAAGTACAGAACAGAGTCACAAATCATAGATAAGGGAAAATCTAAGAAACCCAACATAAGAAATTGCAGTATTAAATGGGTAGTCTAAAGCACACAGGAAAAGAAACACAGGAAAACAAGATGATGAGCAACAGATTGACAGCATTAAGTCCACATGCATCAATAATCACTCTCAATGTGAACGGATTGAACTCTCCAAAAAAAAGACACAGAGTGGCAAAATGGATTAAAGAACAAGATCCAACAATTTGTTGCCTCCAGGAAACACACCTCAGCCCCAAGGACAAACACAGACTCAGGGTGAAGGGGTGGAGGACAATACTTCAAGCAAATAGCAAGGAAAAAAAGGCAGGTGTTGCAATTCTCATATCAGACCAAGTGGATTTCAAAATAAGACAGGTAAAGAGAGACACAGAGGGACAATATATAATGATCAAAGGGACACTTCATCAAGGAGAAATAACACTTATAAATATCTATGCACCCAACACAGGAGCACCAAGATTCATAAAGCAACTATTAACAGACCTAAAGGAAGATGTTAATAACAACACAATAATAGTAGGGGACCTCAACACCCCACTCACATCAATGGACAGATCATCCAGACAGAAAATCAACAAGGAAATAGTGGAGCTGAATGAAAAATTAAAACAATTGGACTTAATAGACGTATATAGATCACTCCACCCTGAAGGAGCTGAATACACATTCTTCTCAAGTGCACATGGAACATTCTCTAGGATAGACCATATGTTGGGAAACAAAGCAAGCCTCTACAAATTTAAAAAAATTGAAATAATAACAAGCATCTTCTCAGATCATAGTGCTATAAGGCTAGAAATTAATTACAAGAAAAAAGCTGAGAAAGGCACAAAGATGTGGAGACTAAACCACACACTACTGAACAAGCAATGGATCATTGAAGAAATTAAAGAAGAAATAAAAAAATACCTGGAAACAAATGAAAATGATAGCATGCCATACCAACTCATATGGGATACAGCAAAAGCTGTATTAAGAGGAAAATTCATCGCAGTACAGGCACATCTTAACAAACAAGAAAAATCCCAAATAAGCAACCTTAAAGCACACCTAACTGAACTAGAGAAAAAAGAACAAATGAAGCCCAAAGTCAGCAGAAGGAGAGAAATAATAAAAATCAGAGCAGAAATAAATACTATTGAAAGGAAAAAGGCAGTAGAAAGGATCAATGAGACAAAGAGCTGGTTTTTTGAGAAGATAAATAAAATTGACAAACCACTAGCCAGACTTACAAAGAAAAACAGTGAGAAAGCTCAAATAAACAAAATCAGAAATGAGCGAGGAGAAATAACAACAGACTCTGCAGAAATACAACAGATTATAAGAGAATACTACAAAAAACTGTATGCCAACAGAATGGATAACCTAGAGGAAATGGATAAATTCCTGGACTCCTACAATCTCCCAAAGCTCACTCAAGAAGAGGCAGACAATTTGAACAGACCAATCACAAGGAAAGAGATTGAAACAGCAATCAAAAACATCCCAAAGAATAAAACCCCAGGATGAGATGGCTTTCCTGGGGAATTCTACCAAACTTTCAGAGAGGATTTAATACCTATCCTTTTCAAGCTATTCCAAAAAATTAGGGAAGATGGAACACTTCCTAACACATTCTATGAGGCCAACATCACGCTGATACAAAACCTGACAAGGACACCACGAAAAAAGAGAACTACAGGCCAATATCACTGATGAACATAGATACAAAACTTCTAAACAAAATTTTGGCAACCAGAATTCAGCAATTTATCAAAAGAATCATACATCAGGATCAGGTGGGATTCATACCAGGGACACAGGGATGGTTCAACATCCGCAAATCAATCAACGTGGTACACCACATCAACAAACTGAGGAATAAAAACCACATGATCATCTCAATAGATGCAGAGAAGGCATTTGACAAGATCCAACAGCCATTTATGATAAAAACTCTGAACAAAATGGGCATAGAAGGAAACTACCTCAACATAATAAAGGCCATATACAACAAACCCATAGCCAACATCATACTCAATGGGCAAAAACTGAACCCCATCCCCCTGAAAACAGGAACGAGACAAGGATGCCCTCTATCACCACTCTTATTTAACATAGTACTGGAGGTCCTGGCCAGAGCAATCAGGCAAGAAAAAGGAATAAAAGGAATCCAAATAGGGAAGGAAGAAGTGAAACTCTCGCTGTTTGCAGACGACATGATCTTATATATAGAAAACCCCAAAGAATCCATTGGAAAACTGTTAGAAGTAATCAACAACTACAGCAAAGTTGCAGGGTATAAAATCAATTTGCATAAATCAGTAGCATTTCTATACTCCAGTAATGAACCAACAGAAAAAGAACTCAAGAATACAATACCATTCACAATCGCAAGAAAAAGAATAAAATACCTTGGGGTAAATTTAACTAAGGAAGTGAAGGACTTATATAATGAAAATTACAAGGCCTTTCTGAGAGAATTGGATGACGACATAAGGAGATGGAAAGACGTTCCATGTACATGGATTGGAAGAATAAACATAGTTAAAATGTCCATTCTACCTAAAGCAATCTACAGATTCAACGCCATCCCAATCAGAATCCCAATGACATTCTTTACAGAATTAGAACAAAGAATCCTAAAATTCATATGGGGCAACAAAAGACCCCGAATTGCTAAAGCAATCCTGAGAAAAAAGAACAAAACGGGAGGCATCACAATCCCTGACTTCAAAACATACTACAAAGCTACAGTAATCAAAACAGCATGGTACTGGTACAAAAACAGGTGCACAGATCAATGGAACAAAATTGAAAGCCCAGAAATAAAATCACACATCTATGGACAGCTTATCTTTGACAAAGGAGCTGAGGGCATACAATGGAGAAAAGAAAGTCTTTTCAACAAATGGTGCTGGGGAAACTGGAAAGCCACGTGTAAAAGAATGAAAATTGACCATTCTTTTTCACCATTCACCAAAATAAACTCAAAATGGATTAAAGACCTAAAGGTGAGACCTGAAACCATAAGGCTTCTGGAAGAAAACGTAGGCAGTACACTCTTTGACATCAGTATTAAAAGGATCTTTTCGGACACCATGCCTTCTCAGAGAAGGGAAACAATAGAAAGAATAAACAAATGGGACTTCATCAGATTAAAGAGCTTCTTCAAGGCAAATGAAAACAGGATTGAAACAAAAAAACAACCCACTAACTGGGAAAAAATATTTGCAAGTCATATATCTGACAAAGGCTTAATATCCTTAATATATAAAGAACTCTCGCAACTCAATCACAAAACATCAAACAACCCAATCAAAAAATGGGCTGGAGACATGAACAGACATTTCTCCAAAGAAGATATACTGATGGCCAATAGGCACATGAAAAGATGCTCATCATCGCTGATCATCAGGGAAATGCAAATCAAAACTACACTAAGATATCACCTTACACCCGTTAGAATGACAAAAATATCTAAAACTAACAGCAACAAATGTTGGAGAGGTTGCAGAGAAAAAGGAACCCTCATACACTGCTGGTGGGAATGCAAACTGGTGCAGCCACTATGGAAAACAGTATGGAGATTCCTCAAAAAACTAAAAATAGAACTACCATACGATCCAGCCATCCCACTACTGGGTATTTATCCAAAGAGCCTGAAGTCAGCAACCCCAAAAGTCCTGTGCACCCCAATGTTTATTGCAGCACTGTTTACAATAGCCAAGACGTGGAAGCAACCTAAGTGCCCACCAACAGACGAATGGATAAAGAAGATGTGGTACATATATACAATGGAATACTACTCAGCTGCAAAACAGCACAAAATCATTCCATTTGCAATAACATGGATGGACCTTGAGAGAATTATGTTAAGTGAAATAAGCCAGCAAGAGAAAGATAATCTGTGTATGACTCCACTCATATGAGGAATTTAAAACTATGGACCAAGAACAGTTTAGTGGATACCAGGGGAAAGGTGGGGTGGGCACAAACGGTGAAGTGGTGCACCTACAACATGACTGACAAACATTAATGTACAATTGAAATTTCACAAGATTGTAACCTATCAATAACTCAATAAAAAAAAAAAGTGGAGTGCTGAGTTCTTGCTAATGGCATATGAGCAGAAGTGGTGCGTGTAACTTCTAGGTCATATCTTCAAGGGAGAGAATCCTTTCTTATTCCCTTTTTCCATCATGCTGGCCAAAACACAAGTACAGAGACGAATTGTCTTGCATCAGGTGGACAAGAACAGTGCCCTACAAACAACAAAATAGAAGGTTCCTGAGTCCCTAAGCCTTTCGCAAAGCACAGTTAGCATGCCAACCCTAGATTTCTCACCTTTTAAATTTTCACATATCTCTTATCTAAGCTACTGTTGTTTTGGGTCTCTGGCATATGCAGCCAACTCTATAATGCTAACTAATATAAGAAATGTTGAGAATAAATGAATTACATATTCACTTTTAAAGCTAGAAAGAAAACTCAAAAAAGTAGCAAGAAGGAAATAAAAATAAGAGCAGAAATTAATGAAACACGAAAAAGTAGAAGTTTTGACAAGAAGTTTTTGACAAAATTTGACAAAAGGTTTTGACAAAGAACAAGCTGGTTCTCTGAAAATATTAATTATGTAGACAAATTTATTACAAGATTGATCAAGAAAAAAGAGATAAGGTACAAACAATATTCTCATTGTTTCATAATTAAAATACAGAAAGTGTTTGTTTTTATAGTCATAAGAGATTATTACAACCAACTTTATGTTGACATAAAACATCGATAGAATTTTTCTATAAAAATATAATACACCAAAATTGACAGAAAGAAACAAATAGAAAACCTGAATATATCAATAACTTTTTTTTAAATTTTATTTTTCCTTTTGCTCCCCAAAGCCACCTGGTACATAGTTGTGTATTTTTAGTTGTGGGTCCTTCTAGTTGTGGCATGTGGGATGCTGCCTCAGCATGGCCTGATGATCGGTGCCACGTCCATGCCCAGGATCCGAACCAGCGAAACCCTGGGCTGCCGAAGCAGAGTGTGCAAACTTAACCACTGGGCCATGGGGCCGGCCCCTAAATAACTATTTATTACAATTGAATCATTTGTCAAAATTCTTCTACACTCAAAAAAATATACCAAGCCCAGACAGTTTTATAATGAAATTTGACCAAACATTCAAGGAACAGAGTGTTTCTGCACTATGCAAATTCTTTCAGAGAAGAGGAAAGAAAGATACCAGCCCATTTTATGAGGCTAGATTAACCTTGATTCCCAAACCAGATATGGATAATTAATTAGTCAGCTTTACTGCAGTGACAACCCAAAAATCTCCATGGCTTACAAAAACAGAGATTTATTCCTCATTCATATTACATGTGGGTTCTGAGGCCGTGCCCCAGGCTGCAGGTCTGTTCCGTGTGTTTTGGATTCAGGGGCCCAGGCTAAAGGCAGTTCCCCTGTGTGGAACAGGCTCATTTTGGGGGCAGAAAAAAAAGGCGAGAGAGGTAGTAAATGACTGTAATGCCTCCTAAAAAAATCTCTCAGTTTAAGCTCGGGACTGACATAGATTCACTTCTACGCACATTGATCCCAGCCTGTCATGTGATCAAACTCAACAAAGGGGCCTGGAAGTGTACTCCAGCTACAGCGATGCAATACGTGTCATATGGAAAATGTACAATCTTCTTACAGGGAAGGTAGAATTAGATACTTGTTAACAATAATACAATCCTCCACAGACAGTATCAGAAAAGAAAATTATAGGCCAAGTTCACTTATAAATATTAATATGAATATCCTAAATGGAACAGTCAATTGAATCCAATTCTTTTTAAGTTATAAAATATAGTCAAATAGAATTTATGTCAGGAATTTGTGAAAGGATGGTTAAAAGTCAGAAAATTTGACAATGTGATGTACCACATTGGCATATTAAAAGATAAAAACATATCATTATCTCAATAGTTACAGAAAAAGTAGTCAATAAAACTCAACAGCTGTTCCTACAATTTTAGCAAATGAGAAATAGGTTTTTTAACCTAGAAATGTATCTAAAATAGTAATAATAAAAGCTATAATAAACATAATGCTTCCTGGTTAGATTTCAAGAGAATTTCCACTAAAATTAGAAACAACATACAAATGCCTGTTATTTCCCCTTCTGTTCTTCTGAATCCTCGTCAATTCAAGAGGCAAAAAAAGAAGATATACAAGGATTAGTACAAGGTTTGGAAAAGTAAAGGGCAAAATTGTCATTATTTGCCTACAGTTTGATTTCTACCCTGAAAATCCCAGAGAATCTGAAAACTACAAGAACAAATAAGATATTTTAATTCAGCTACTTAACTTCAAATTTTTAAAAATCTCAAGTTATTTTTATATGCCAAATATGACCAGTTAGAAAATGTACGGAGAATTTTGAAAAAACCAGTATTCACATTAGTCAAAAATCATAAGGTAACTGGGAATAAATCTAACCAAAAAAAGTTGGAGCCCTGGGGCCAGCCCGATGGCATGGTGGTTAAGTTCGTGTGCTCCACTTCAGCGGCCCAGGGTTCGCAGATTCAGATCCCAAGCACAGACCTACATGCCACTCATCAAGCCATGCTGTGGTGGCGTCCCACATACAAAGTAGAGGAAGATTTGCATGGATGTTAGCTCAGTGACAATCTTCCTCACCAAATAAAAAGAAAAAAAAGAGAGTCAAAATTTTTTTAAAAAAAGGTTTTATAAAAAAATTACAAAACACATTGAAACACTTTTTGAAGGCCCAAATAAATGGCAAGTTATATTATGAATAGGAAGAATGATTTATCATAAGATGCCAATTCTCCACAAATTAACATGTAAATTCCATACAATTCTAATCAAAATCCAAATAGGGCTTTTCATGGAACTTGTGCTAATTCCAAAATTCACACGTTAGAGCAAAAATCTAATAGGGCCAGCCTGGTGGCAGAGTAGTTAGGTTCACGCACTCTGCTTCAGCAGCCCAGGGTTTCGCCGGTTCGCATCCTGGGCAGGAACATGGCACCAGTCCTCAGGCCATGTTGAGGCAGCATCCCACATAGCACAACCAGAGGCACTCACAACTAGAATATACAACTATGTACTGGGGGGCTTTGAGGAGAAGAAGGAAAAAAAGAAGAAGATTGGCAACAGATGTTAGCTCAGGTATCAATCTTTAAAAAAAAAAAAAGATCTAAGAATAGCCAAGGAAATTCTGAAAAAGAAGAACAAGTGAGAGGAGTGGTTTACCTTACAAGATAGGAAAGATTTGATTAAGCTATAGTAACTGGGGAGTATGGTATTCGTGCAGGAATAAAACCATAGTCCCCATAACAGAACAGAGAGCGTAAAAGCAGACCTACCTATGTAAATGAATGAGGTATATGAGAGCATTACATATCTATATCGCCATTCAACAGTTTGAGAACAATTTGACTTCTACATGAAAAAAACAAAATTATACCTTTGCTTTATGCCACATGTAATTTTAAAAATTGCAGATGGATTAGAGAACTAAAGGTGAAAAATAATTTTTAGAAGAAAATGTACACATTCTTTGTAAACTCATGGAAGGGAAGAATTTCTTAAACAAGGAATAAAAAGCACAAACAATAAAGGAAAGATTGGCAAATTAAAATTATGAAGAGAACAAAGTGAAAAGACTAGACAAAGTGAGAACAGCCATTTATAATGCATCTAGCCAACCAAGAATTAATTCCCAGAGTATGCAAAGAACATCTGCAAATCAATAAGAAAAGTCTTAAAATACCCCTAAATCAAAAGCTACAATAGCAGGTGCCCAAAATTGAAGGTGCTAATTTTTGGCCAAGCTATTTCTTACTCTGGCACCTTTATACTCCAGCACAATGAAGCTCAATTTGCTGGAAGCTGATAAATGCCTACATCAATCAGAAGTGGACAGAGGTTTGCAATAAGATTAGAAATGGAGTAATTTGGTGTTGCTGGAGGACAGGGTGAGATAGAACAACTAGATATGGGAAATGAGAAAGCAGGGAGGAAGCCATGGCTAAAATAAATAAACAAACAAGTAAACTCAGACTCCAGGGAAAGAGGAAAGAGTGAGCTTATTGTCAGAGGCATACGAGGATCGATAAGTTCATCAGGGGCATCTCAGCCCAAACCCAGGATGGGGAAACTGGCTTAGCAGTAGTGCCTTAAGGAGAAATTCCAGAGTTGGAGTCAACAGTGAAGTCAACATGAACCAACAGTAGGATGTCAGTAGTAAACAGGCTAAAGCCACCTCGAGCCACATCATTAGGAATAGCATGCCATAGGAAAGGATGTTAGAGCTATTATCTTCTCCTCATTAATCAGGCCACACTTGGAAATGGTGCTCCATTCCAAGCCTCCCACATTGGGGAGAACACCTAGGAAAAGTGACTTTCCCATCAACAAAATGTTAAAAGCCATTCCTATTGAGCGAATATGTATTGTAAACCTACTGCTTGTTCGTCAAAGTTCTAGGCGCCAGATTTACAATGATGATCAAGACATGCATATTCTCCACCCTTACAGGTTGGGGTGTGGTAGAAGGGGGCAAGTGGGGAGAAAGTTAAACAACACTTCATTGGAACGTGTGCCATTTTGTGACAGAAGAATTTATAGAGTGCTATGGGAGCAAAGGGAGAGGCACTGTATCAGTCAACTTAGACTAAGTTTTGCTGTAGTAACAAACAATCCCTAGATACCAATTGCTTATAACCACAAATGTTTAGTTCTCACTCTTATTTTTTTTAGAACTTTTTCTTTTGAGGAAGATTAGCCCTGAGCTAACATCTGCTACCCACCCTCCTCTTTTTGCTGAGGAAGATTGGCCTTGAGCTAACGTCTGTGCTCATCTTCCTTTACTCTATATATGGAATGCCTGCCACAGCACGGCTTGATAAGTGGTGCATAGGTCCACACCCAGGATCCGAACAGTGAACGCTGGCTCTGCTCCACCTGCTCTTCCTTCTAGGACCCAGAACAGAGGACCAATCTCTATGCCAATCTCATATCAGAGAATAAGCACAATGGCAGAACCAAGCAATGGTTCTTAAAGCTTCTGATCAGAAGTTTTGGTCAGAAATTCTATCATATCTCATTGAACAAAGTAGGTCACAAAGCCAGCCCTTGTGGCAATTGGGTGGAGAATAAAGTCCTCTCACAAGGATGGGCCCAAGGGGAGAAGCTCAGAAGGAAGAGGCAACAAATATTTTTTAAAAATAATAAAATCCATCAACACAAGAAAGAAAAGTTCTTATATACAATATAATAAAAAATGAATGCAAATGTTCAGAAAAAGCACTAATGTTCATGGCAGCAATATTCATAATGGACAAAAACTGGAAAAACTGAAATGCCCATCAAGAGTAGAATGGATCAAAAAATTATGGAATATTCATACAATGGAATACGACATAGGAAAGAAAAAAGTGAGCTACTGCCACACACAACAACATAGATGAGTGCAAGGAGCTAAATACAAAAAGTGGATACAGCATGATTCCATTTATATGAAGTTTAAACGAAGGCAACACTCGTCTGTGGTCAGAGGTCAGAGGTCAGAATAGCAGTTACTTTTGAGAAGTATCTGCTAAAGGTAATGTGAGGGAGCCTTTAGGGAGCTGGAGACGTTTTATATCTTTATTTGAGTGGCTTTTACTTAAAAAGGGTCCACTTAAGTGTATGCTAATTATCTTAATTTTAAAAGAAGAAAAAAAAATCTACACCATAGACCCCTAACCTGGAGAAGTTGGTCCTCTCTGTGAAGGCTTGCTGGAGGAAGTTACTTATAAATTCAGACCTGCAAAATAAGCAGAAATTATCCAGGAGGATCAGAGGAACACATTGCAGGCAGAGGAGCAAAGCTACATGAATACTGGGAGACCAAGGAAGTCAGGGCACAAAAAGATGCTAAAATACTTTCTAAAAGGCTAGCAAGTCAGCCGCCAAGGGAAGTGGTTAGAGCCATGATTGGAAAGGGCCAAATACTGCGAACCTTGAGGGGCATGTTAAGGATTTTGGTCCTTTGTGTAAAGAATATGAGAAATCCACTGGATGGTTTTAAACAGGGAAGTGGTGTAGTCGTGTTTCCATTCTGGAAGAATCACTCTGCCTACAGTAAAAACGAAGTTGAAAGAACAAAATGGAAGCCGAGAGGCCAGCTAGAAGACTGCTGCATTGTCTGAGCCAGAAAAGAGGGAAGTCCAAAGTAGAGTAGCTGATGGTAATGGCCACATGGCTTTTTGTCTTCTTTTCTATGCTAATTAATTATGGAGGTGAAGAGAAGAAATCAGATTCAAGATGTATTTAGGAGGAAGAATTGATTGGACTGCAAGACGTCATTTGATGAACAGCTAAAGAAACCAGGGTTTGTTCATTCTGGAGGGGAAGGTGCAAAGTGTGAGCCCAAATATGAAGGGTTGCCGTGTGGAAGAAGCAGAAATGCTTGGGTAAAACCAGAGTCAACCGGCAAAGTCACAGGGAAGAGCTTTCTCCTGTCTGTACTCTCCAGTCAGGGTACAGACCATCACCAGATGTAGCACGAGGAGGTGCCAAGCAGAGAGTGGATGATTACCTTGCAAGGATTCTGTGGAGCGAAGCCAAGTAAAGGTCGGACCAGCTGACATTCAAGGTCCAATGATGCTCAAAGTCCTGCGAAATCAGGCAGTTCATTCATCTCCTCTGAAGCTAAATCTTATAATACTTCAAGTCTGGTCTCTGATAATGTTTGCCACAACTTACATGCTGATCTGGGCTTTCAACCCAAAATATGCCCATCATCCCAATCTGCCTTAATTTCTATGTTCCACAAACCTGTCAGTGTATATTTTAATTGTAGTTTTCTGTGTTCATCAACCCCCATGAACTATGAACTATGAACTACACCGTGTCAGGGACCATGGCTGACTTATTTTTATTTCCAAGAACCTATGACATGGCCAGGTGCTATCGAGTGGATGAGCAGATGTACCCGTTTTTTTAAAGTTGCATAGTATTCCATTGCATGGATGTACCAGCATGGAAATGTCTACCCCAGCAGCTCTGAAATTAGGCTGAGAGGACGCAGCATAGAAGATCACAGGAACCTGCTACATTGATCATTTCTATTTCTTTTTGGGGAGAGATGTCTATCAAAAAGGACCATCATTTACCTTTTGAATCACTCTTAGAACTCAATACACACTTAAGAACAGAAACGGAGAACTTTCTTCTTTAAAAAAATGTAAAGTAGCATTGAGCTTTTGGTAGGAAATACAGGTTTTTAATATTCAACACCAAAGTGGGAAATGCAGGCCTCAGTTCCTCTGACTGACAGCTCCTAATGACAGCAATAAACCAACGTGCCCCCATCAGCCAAACAGATGTTCTGAGTTGACAAAGAGGACCAAACACTGCCCCAGTTGCTATTGCTTCTGTGTTTTCTAATTGCTGAGCTCTGTTTAAAGGCCTGAGCTATAATATGCGTGTGCTTTATCACCAAAGTAATGGATGTACAGAAACAGGAATGTGTAGTCTGATAAAATCAGAAAGAAGATATTATCAATGTGCAGATGAAGGTAGACAGGAGTTCTGACTGCTCCACTAAAATGCTTCAAAGAATGAACTGGAGTGGAGGGAGGTGGTGAGCAAAAAAAAGAGAGAGCTATAGTAATTAAAGTTAATTACTCTTCTTACTTGGTAGCAACCCAGAACAAGCAAAGTTAGACACACATTCAAGGTGAATCCCAAACAGGGCCATGTGTTTTCCTTCACCAAGAAGCTAGGAGCAGACAGTTATTTGACAGGATTAAATTCCATTGTTAACCCACTTTAGTCCAAAGACAATCTTCCTCTTTGATCAGTTCAGGGCTGTAACAGCACAAGTGTTTTCTGAATCCTGATATCTCTTATCCATAGTTACAATGGCCATTCTTTCAAGATGGCCAATTAGGTGGTATCTTGTTTGGGGTCCCCCAGAAGCTGACCCTGAGATAAGGATTCAAGTGCAAGTAGTTTACTTGGGGAAGGGGGAGGGAGTGACCCCAGGAAGTACCAGTAGGGGAGTGGAGAAGTAAAACAGGAGAGGGAGCTAATAAATAAATAGTGTGTCTTAGAGCAAGTTTCCAACCTGGGCAACTAGCACATAGTCCCACTGGGGAACCCTGGGAGCCATTTAAGAACATGCGCATCAGAGTTATCCTGCCCAAGGTGTGAGGGAGCTGGGGTATTTATCTACTAACCATCAGTCATGGTTGAAGCCTGCTCCTGGGAGGTGTTAATTCCCTGGCACTTTCACGCTTGCATCCTAGCCAATGAAATGGGAGCAGGAGTGATATGCATCACATCCAGACCCCGCAGAGGAAATCCTCTCCTGCCCTATTCTCCCCACACTTTTCCCTTTCTGGATGACTGGAGCAGAAGTAACTCTGGGTGACCACAGAAGCCATGAGTTGAAGAAGGAAGAACCCCAAGATGAAAGGAACCTGGGCCCCTGAATCATCACGTGGAGAACTCCCCACCAATTGGGAGTGCCCATTTTGGACCTTGTAAAAGAGACCTGAAACTAATTTCTGAGCCATTACAGATTTTTGGTGAGCTTGTTACAGCAGCTAGCATTACTTTAATTAACACATTATTCTTTTAATACTTGCCAATCTGATATGCAGACATCTCACTCATGCTTTAACTTGAATCTCATTGGTTTCTAGGGAGGTTATATAGCAGTTGATATATAACTCAAATATTCTCCAGTCGTCTCCATTTGGAGGGCATGAGGAGGTCACTGTATCAGCGCAATCAGAATTCCACTGCTCTCACCTGTATGAAATCAGGCCCTCGTCCCCAACACACACACACTCCTTGACATTCCTCCACCCTCTCTGAGATTCCCCAGTGAGTATCTCACAAAAGGTCCCACATCATCCCAGATCCCCAGCTGACCCTCCCTCCCAGGTGGCTCTAATCCAGGTGGCTGACCTGAACACCCCTGAGGTCACGTCTGACCCACTGCTGACATTACTCTGGGCTTCTGCCCCTCCTTCTCCTGCCCGTAGGGAAGCCCCATCTCTTTCTTTATTCTCTTCTCTTATAGGGGGGATCCCATAGGAGAGGTGCTTGGACTCCTAAAGGCTAGCATTCTTCTAGGTATTTCTTTATGCACATAGCCCTCTCCTCTTCCAGAAAACATACATGCTCACAGAATGACTGGGTGAGGACAGGAGTCAAGTCATATTGTACCTGGGATCCCTAGTCTTTTGTCCTATGGCAGAGATTAACAAGTTACCTATGTGCTGAATTCTCTCCCAGGCATCCAGATGCTCCTGCCTAAAAGATTTAGCTTCTTTTGGGCCTGCCTCAGGATCATCAGATGTATGTGAACCCCAAATGTGAACCATGTTCAATTTCTTTTGCAGGAGCCTCTTGACGTCCGTGAAATTAGTGGATGTGAATACAAAAGAAGAGGAGGAGGAATGGTCTCAGTCACCTATTTCTGCAAGCCAAGTATGTTTCAGCCTCAGCTCTGACCCAGCTGGGACCACAGTCGCCCAAAACGTATGGATCACACGAGGGAGTTTTTCTATGAATTGTTATCCGTCACACAAGAGCCCTTTTCTCCAGGCTAGAGTTCTTCTGACCAGTCAGAATCTCCTACCTCCAACCCTCCGCCCCAGATTCCTTTTGGTCTCTGAGGAAATGAGGGTCTTTCCTCTCTGGTCAGCTGGCCAGCTGCAGCATGGGCTTCTGGTCCCAGAACACGAGCTAATCCCCAGAGCAATGCCTATAGCTTACCCTGTGGAAGGGCTGGTCCGCGGCAAGCACAGGCCTCCAGCCTCCCCGGAGGACACCAGGCAGGAAGAGGAAATCCAGAGAACTCATCTCTGCGTCTAAGACTGAGGCTGTTGCGACTCCATTGCCTTGCTTGGGATGTACCCAGAACAAACATGTAAGGAGCCACGTCAGTGACCCCAGTGGGAGGAGTAGGGTGTATCAATCAGAGTCCCAACAGGAAACAAACTCACCCCAGATAGTTCAAACAAAGAGACCTTAATAAAGAGAGTCCTTCACATCAGTACTTCATTCGTTCTTATGGCTGAATAATATTCTACTGTGTGGATATACCACAATCTCCATAATTCTTAGCTCTGCAAGCTAGTGATTCTCAAAATGCAGTCTCCAGACCAGCAGCAGCCGCAATCCCTGGGCACCTGTCGGAAATGCAAATTCTTGCGCTCACTCACCCTATCAAGGAAGCCCAGCAATCTGGTTTTTAACAAGCCCTCCAGGTGATTCTGATGCATGCTCAATTATGAGGCACAGGTGAACCCTGAAAATATTATGCTAAGTGAAAGAACCAGATGCAAAAAGTCACATATCGTATGAGTTCTTTTATATGAAATATCCAGAATAGGAAAATCTGTAGAGACAGACAGCAGGTTAGTGGTTACCAGGAGGTGGGGAAAGATGGAAATGGAGGGTGGTTACTTAATGGGTACAGGGCATACTTTTTGGGGCGATGAAAAAGTTTTGAAACTAGAAAGAGGTGGCATTTGCACAACATTGTGAATGCACTAAATGCCCCTGAATTTTACACTTTTTTTCAGTTAACATTCTTTTTTTAAAAAAATTATTTTATTGAGGTCATATTGGCTTATAACATTGTATAAATGTCAGGTGTACATTATTACATATCAGTTTCTGTATAGACTGCATCACGTTCACCACCAATAGTGTAGTTTAATCCTTCACCATACATATGTGCCCCTTTACCCCTTTCTCCCTCCCCCAACCCCATTCCCCTCTGGTAACCACTAATTTGTTCTCCTTATCCATGTGTTTGTTTATCATCCACAATGAGCGAAATCATACAGTGTTTGTCTTTCTCTGTCTGGCTTATTTTGCTTAGGGTAATACCCTCAAGCTTCACCCATGTTGTCGAAAATGGCATGATTTTGTTTTTTTCATGGCTGAGTAGTATTCCATTGTATATATATACCACATCTTTATCCCTTTGTCTGTTGATGGTCACTTGTGTTACTTCCACATCTTCACTATTGTAAATAATGCTGTGATGAACATAGAGATGCATAAATCTCTTTGAATTGTTGAGTTCATCTTCTTTGGATAATTACCCAGTAGTGGGATAGCTGGATTATGTGGTATTTCTATTTTTAATTTTTTCAGAAATCTCAATACAGTTTTCCAGAGTGGCTGCATCAGTTTGCGTTCCCACCAGCAGTGTATGAGGGTTCCCTTTTCTCCACAACCTCTCCAACATTTGTTATTTCTTGTCTTGTTAATTATAGCCATTTGACAGGTGTAAGGTGATATCTCATGAATTTTACACTTTAAAACAGTCAATTGTATGTTATGTGGGTTTCACCTCAACATGAGAAAAAGAGTTAAGGAGGGGAAAAAAAGCTGGAAATACAGCCAGAAACTAGCAATAACAGGAAGTGGTGCTACCCTAGGCCTGAAGAAACAAGGGGAGGGTATAGGCACGGCAACAGTAAAGCCCAGTAAGAAATGGAACCACGGAGGAGGGATCTCCCAGTGAGCAGTAGACAAAGAAGGGGGCAGCAAATGTCAGAGACATTGTACCTATGCAGGGAGGGAGGGGATGGGGGATAAAGACCCAAATCTCTCCCTTCTCACTCTGTTACCTCCTCTCATTGGCCAAAGCCATACAGAAGCCTGAGGATAAGGGAGCCCAGGAAGGAGAATTCATAGACGGCAGCCTCACAAGGCACAGAGCAGGATGGAAACGTGTACAGAATGGATTGGGGGAGTGGATGAGCAAAACATGGAATAACCAGCACATCCAGGCTGGCTAGTAGGGCAAGGATAGTCTGACCACATTTTAGTCGATTTCCTTCACAAGCTGAATAAATCCCCCTTTCAAAGTTTATGATGGAAGAGGTACTCAGAAGGAAACATTTCTCAAACGTGGTCCAGACAGAATCCTCAGAAGCTGACCTCTTAGCCAAGAAGCAGAGAGAGCTTTAATAAAAGGCAGTCCTTTGGTCTCCGGCTGCCTCCCTGAGTCACAGAAAGCTTTTCACCTACAGAGAAACAAAGCTCATATAGTGCTGCCAGGTACCTGGAGACCCCTGGTTACCTGCCCTCCTGTCCCTTTGTGGGGAGAAGAAGAAATATCCATGAGAATTCGAGGTTGCACACATCACCTTTAGAAATCCCCAGGTGCGTGGATCATTTTTCCACTTCCTTGACCTTCTGATTTCACCCAGGAGGCATCTTAAAAATAAGAGCCTTTCACACATGCTTGCAAAAGCAATGCCAGTTGGCCAGAGATGATCTGGCTCTGTTTCGTGCACAACCCTGACACCACACAGCCTCCCGTGTTGCAGGAAGGCGCAGGTGGAAGTGATATCAGGCTGCTGTGGCTGCTGCCACGGCTGCTGTTTAAAAGCAACCTCCATGGGTGCCAGCCATAATTGGTTGTTCTGTTCCACTGAGGACCCCATCAAAAGGAACTGCAGGGGGTGGTTTCCCAGATCATTGTTCCTCATTGGTTCTGAGTTACCAAGAAAACACAGAAAATTACATTAATCAAGGAAAGGGAACTTTGGACTGAAATGTTGCAGGAGTCGCTGTAAAGCAGGCCCCAGGGAAAAGGCCTTCCCCCCAGCAAACGAACCGGAACTATGTGCAACCCGAAGCCAGAATGCTGTCCCTTTCGCTGGTTTTTCAATCCCAGGTTTAAGAGATTTGATTTATTAAAGTTTTTAAACTTGAACCTCATAGATAAATTTCTCAGCCAACATTGATGGATTTCTACCATCCATCATCACGCTTTACTGTGACGTGGCTCTTGCAAAGTGCTTATGCCCCCAACTTTGTTCAAAAATAAGTAGAAAAGGATGAATGGAGAAATCCTCAGAATTTTGTTATCTCAGAGACTAGACATACCACGCACACACAACTAATATCCTCTAAGGTCTAGCCTTCTGCTATGGCCGGTGGAGGGGAGGGGGACTATAGCAAAATTATAAAAATAGCTTGTCTTTCCCTGCTTGTTTCCCTTTGGAAAACTCTTATTTATCCTTCAAAACCCAATTTATAAGCCACCTTTTCTTTATGTTCTTCCCTAACCATTCTGATCCTCTCTGAGTCTACTGTTGTTGTTTTCACACTATTGTAACTTTTATATATTCACATCTGTCTCTTCTTAGCTCTGCAGAATCTCTCATTTTGTCACCCTACACTCCCAGAACCTAGCATGGTCCCTGGCACATAGTAGGTGCTAAATAAATGCTTGTTGAATTCAGTTGAGTTGGAGGCTTGGGCTCTAATTCCAGCTCTTTATCCTTAAATAGCTTCACCTGTGGACATCTCCATTTCCTTGGGTATAAAATGAGATCAACCGTTTCCTATCCTGCTGTCTTCGTCAGCTCGGCTGCTCTAACAAGACACCACAGAGTGCACGGTTTAAATAGACATGTATTTCTCACAGTTCTGGAGGCTGAGAAGTCCAAGATCAAGGTGCCCGCAGATTCAGTTCTTGGTGGGGCTCTCTTCCTGGCTTGTAGATGGCCGTCTTCTCATTTTGTGCTCACATGGCCTTTCATCAGTGCATGCACATGGAGAAAGCCCGATCTGTCTTCCTCTTCTTATAGGGGCAACAATCCCATCATAAGGGCCCCACCCTGATGACCTCATCTAAACCTAATTACCTCCCAAAGGCCCCACTTCCAAACACCGCTACACTGGGGTGAAGCCTTCAACATATGAATTTTGAGGGGACACACATTCAGCCCTTAACATCTGCCTACTTCCTAAGCCTGTTGTTAGGGTCAAAGAAGAGGAGTTTGAGTAAACGTGACTGGGAACTTCGGATC
The DNA here is from genome assembly GCF_041296235.1 of Equus asinus. Taxonomy (NCBI): domain Eukaryota; kingdom Metazoa; phylum Chordata; class Mammalia; order Perissodactyla; family Equidae; genus Equus; species Equus asinus. The sequence goes on along the minus strand of NC_091804.1, from coordinate 32,639,906 downwards.
TCTGTTCAGGTGTGAAGGATGATTTCAGGATAATTGCCAAGCCATGCCAAGACCCATGTATAGCTTGGTGTCTCACCACCTCACCTCCTCCTTGACCTCCAAGGCTGGAAAACAGTAACATCAGTCAAGTCAGACTATGCCACTTCATCTGTCATAAAACGCTACTCACAAAGTCAAGTGACCTTCATTTGATTGATGAGGAGAAGGGAGCTTAGTTTTCTCCTAAAAAGTTTGCAGTGACTCACTCCCTAGAATTCCCTAGCTTGATGAACTGCTGCTCATGAAAATGTCATTTTGCCACAGGACGTTCCATAGAACTTTTGTCCCCAAAAATACTAACGGTGGTCCACGAAAAAATAAGTAGACATAAGAGATGAATTTGCGGCCCAAAAAGGTTGGAAAACACTGAGTTAAACAAAGGTCAATGAGTTTCTTTCCTGCAGGACTTCTCAGAGCTTTTATTATTCATATATGCACGGCTAATCTTCAAAACTGAGGCTAAAGTATGCTTTCTTAGGAAATCGGCCAAGAATGTGGGGCTTGGAATCTTGGTTATGTCTATTTCTATCAAGAAAAGAGAAGACTAAGTATGGAATTGGGAAATGAAATGAGGAAAGGATCTTGAAAAACTAATTCTAACATAGGTACCCCTTACTGAGCCACTATGTACCATGTTAGACATTTCACATGCATCATCTCATTTAATCCTCCCAACAACCATGTGGGTTAGGGAGCATTCGCTCTCCCACCCACCCCACCCTTACCTCCTTTCTGCCATGCTGCATCAGTACGGTTTTTCCAATTATTTCTATAGTATGAGAGACAAGTTTTTTTCCTACCTGTGACTTTCAGAACCTTCCTTGAAGAGTTGCAGTGGTGGTATCAGAACACGCTGATTTAGTTATAAATTCAAAAGGACAGAAGAGCTTACACCGGGATCATTGAAGCATTTGCTTCCACCCATAACCAAAGAATCACACCGTTGAACTCTTCAGCCTCTGTGGGCCTTTTGAAGGTAGGATGAATGTATTGTATTTATTGCCATGTATCATCTCATTATAAAACCAAGATGAACATGGCTATTTTGATGGATTGTCTACTGATATAACTTCATACAATTATTTTTCTTATTCTTTGGTACAGACAAGTGAATTTTTCTTAATCTCATATGAACTGAGAATAAATGCACCTTTGGAAAACTTTGGTGTTTTTATTTGAGCTGTACGTACATATAAGGAAACTAAAAATGGAGAGTTTGCCATGCAAATAGAGCTGCCAGACAAGTCCATGAGCCCCGTTGCCCAATTCCCAAGCGATTTCATCCCTGAGCAACTTTTACAGATGAATTCTCAGCTATGGCCATCCTATTAGCCCCCCAAAACTGAGACTGTGCAGTTGAACGACTCACCCAGGGTCACACAGTCAACAAATGGCAGAGCCTGAGTTCTTTCCTTAAGTAGCTTCGCTTCTCAAGGACAAGACAGATGAGGCGTTCTCAGAGCTAGAACATCAGAGCAAGGCCAGGTTGGCCATGACAGGATTTGAAGCTGAGACCCTTAGAATGGGGCTCAAGCTGCCCCTCTCCGTCTGGGTCCATCTCAGTGAGACCTTGTTGAAGGACTGTGCCAGGCTACACCTGCAGCTGGAGTCAAGTGGACAGAAGCAGGTGCATGAAGTACAAGAAACCAGAGCTGAACTGAAAGTTGACTGCTACCTTTACAATGTAGGGTACTCCGAACTGACTTAAAAATGTGGCGATCCCTCCCCTGCAGCAATCTCCCCTTCCTCAAAATTCCAGTGTACATGGATGGACTTCTTTATGCCTCTCCTGAATCTGTGAGAAGTTTGGATCAAGTTTATACGTGAATTGGTAGTTACTTTTGAGTCATGACTTAGATAGGGTGACTCAGGCAGTCCAAATCATAAAATCAGACAGGCATTAAGCATTGGGATGGAGGACCAGGCACTAAAAGGAAATGCTTCTGAATATGCTTCTTATCTTCAACAGAAATGGATGTACATCTATTCTATTGAAACTGTAGGGAAGGACGACACCCAAAATTTCCAAAGAGACATAGTAAGTGGAAAGTTAACGATACGCTACCTACTGTTGCTATTTTATTAATTCAAGATGAGAAAAATGTCATTGACATCATCTTCATCCAGAATGCTATTATTCCCTTGATTTTGTGAGGGTTAAATGTACTCAAAGGAGCTTTCATAACCTTGTAACTACCCTGGTCCCTGGATCCTATTTTTCCCTTAAATTTCTCAATTGTATGGTCTCCTACTATGAGGGTGTTTGGAACGGTTATTTTTGCAGTTGGACAGAAACTAGTTAAACCTTTCTTCGTGAATGGAGCCATCATCAACACAGTCATCTACACCCCAGACCTAGGGTCATCCTAGGAATTGTCCTGTAATTCTCTCTCCCTCCTTCACCCTAGGTTCAATCAGAACTGTAGTTTTACCTCTTTGACATCTATTGACTCGTCCCCAAGCTGCCATTTGCACTGTTAAGGTATTAGTTCATCTCTTGCTTAGATCTTTTCTCCAGGTCTCAGCTGATCTCCTTGCTCCCAGAACAGATTTCTAAAAGGCAAATCTGACTGTGTCACTTTCCTGCTTAAAACCCATCAGGGCTCCCCTTTGCTTAGAAAAGGCCATTTAGATGTCCTCCTTAACTGGTCCCTGCCTGCTCCTCTGCTGCATCTCCCATCACTCCCACACATGCCCTAAATTTCTGTCCTGTGGAAGTTCTTGTAGCTCTACTACCTTGCTGCCCCTGCACTGGATTCCTGCTATTCCTTCTTCCTGAACCCGACTGTCCCCATCTCCCAAGCATGATCTCCTTAAAGCTCTAATTCATTATTATCTAGGAGGTCCTTCTCGCCTCTCCTCCTGTCTCAGAGTTAGGAACTCCCTAATCTAGACTTGCCAATTTAGTAGAACCTCAGTCAGCTGTGTGGCTTTGGGAACGTCAACTTAACCTCTCTGAATCACCACTCTTCATTGGTAAATGGATATAATACCTCTTCATGGGATTGTCGTGAGTAACTGAAGGCTCATTATGCACTCAACACAGAGTGGGCCATCAATACGTTTTTGTTGAGCCTGAGTTTCAGTAGGACCCTGAGACAATCAGGATTGGAGAAGGGAAAGAGCTAAATGGATCAGTTTCCTCATTAGATAATGGAGAGATGATACTAGATAACTCCAAGGAGAAAACTTGTTGTACCTTTATATTCTCCATGATCTCAAGCCTGTTAGCCTCCCTTTATCAGAAACTGTTACTTGTGCCCCAATACCCAATTTCTCCTTTTTCTATAGTAATAGAAACCCTGGACTCTTAATTGGGCATTTAGCCAACCAAAATAAGTATTATAATTCCTAGCCTCCCTTGTAGCTAGATATGGTCATACAGTTGAGATGGTTAAGTTCTGGCCAATAGGATACGAGCAGAAGTGATGTATGGAGCCTCCAGGTCCTGTCCTTAGATGGAAGAGGCAGGCCATGCCCTTTCCTTTCCCACAGCAGATGCGGTGGTGGTGGTGGGCCATGGCGGACCACATGGAGAGAGGCAATATCCTAGGAATGGAGGGACAAGTAGAGAAGCAGCCTGAGTTCCTGAGCACTAGCAAAGGACAGAGCACCCACACCATCCTGGACCTTTAGGTGAGAGAGAAATAAGCTTCTCATTATTACGCTACTGTCATTTTGAGTTTCTCTTAGGGCAGCTGAAACTATCTCAAGTAATACCATTTCCAATACATTTCCATTTAGCTTTTGACTCCACAGCCCCATACAGGGAACAAAGAAGACCCTTCCTGCCCCATTCGCTTCTTCTAATCTACTGCAGGTGAGTACCTGGGTGAGGTAAGCTCTGGCTTTCAATCAGTAAAGCTAAAAATTATAAAAATGCCTGCAGAATTATATGCCAAAGACTTCTATTATTACCGTATCGCTATGTCAAAATTGAAAGGCATGTAAGATTTCTCCAGAGAGGCCATCCATAATGCATTGCAGAACTGTGTAGGTGTTTCATGAAATGTGTTTTATTCAAGCTAGAATATACAACACTAACATTATTGAAAGAAATTGAAGCTCTGGTCGTCTCCTTTTAATATGTTCATTATTCATGTTATAGTCCTTTAACAAAAAAGTAAAGTCGTATATACGTTCAATTTAATTTAAAATTTTATTTTACCTGCTATTCATCTTGGGTGTCCAACAAAGAAGAAATATTCTCTTATTATTCTTATATTAGTTTCTGACAGTTCAATTTCTCTGACTGCTACGCCTCAGACAACCTCCACTGAAAAAGCACATAGGTAACTGCTTTGATCAAAATTTCATGCCAAATATTTTAGATTCCATGTAGATCACAGCCTCTGAACAGAGATGCATGGTACCAGAGCCCACGGAGCCAAGTCTGAGAAAAGTTTCTCCATCCCAAACATGGCTGCACATCGGAAATCACCTGGGAGCATTAAAGGTAGGGATGCCCACTCCAGAGCTTCTCGTGTAACTGGTCAGGGATTCTGGGCATCAGGATGTCAGTGCAGAGCCTGGGGCAGGGGCCACTGAGTCAACAGTTTGCTGGGGTGTGTAGAAGGCGTACAGGACCCAGACAGGGAATCCCTGGCTTGGACTGTTGACTCTGCCACATAGTTTTTTTGATTTTTGCTTTTTACAGTTTTGTTGAGATAATCGCTTCCCATTCAATTCTCATTTAAAGTGTACAACTTAATGGCTTTTGTCATACCAAAGAGTTGTGCAACCATCACCACAATCAACTTCAGAACATCTTGTTATCCAAAAAGAAAAACACCTTATATCCCTTAGCTTTCACCTTCCCTCACTTTCCCCATCGCTCCTCAAGCCATAGGTATCCAATAATCCATTTTCTGTGTCTATAGATTCGCCTATTCTGGAAATTTCTTATAAATGGGATCATGCAATACGTGGCCCTTGGTGGCTGACTTCTTTCACTTCTTTCACATAATGTTTTCAAGCTTCATCTATGTTGTAGCATATATCAGTATTTTATTCCTTTTTCTGGCTGAATAATATTCCATTGCATGGATATACCACAGTTTGTTTAGCCATTTATCAGTTGATGGATACTAGGTTGTTTACGTTTTTTGGTTCTTATGAATAATCCTGCTGTTAGCATCCATGTACAAGTTTTTGTGTGGACATGTGTTTTCATTTCCTTGAGTATATACCTAGGACTGGAATTGCTGGGTCACATGGGAACTCTACGTGTAACCATTTGAGGAACTGCCAGACTGTTTTCCAAAGTGGCTGCACCATTTCACACTCACACCAATAGAGAATGCACATTCTAATTTCTCCACATCCTCTCCAACACTCTTGTTACTGTCTGCCATTTTTATTACAGCTGTCCTACTGGATATTGCCCACACGGTTTCTGTGAGATCTTCAATAACTTCTTTCACTTCTGACAGCTCTCAGCTTCCTTATCTGTAAAATGGGTTAGTAAAAGCAATGTTACAGGCTTCCTGTGAAGATTAAATGAACTGAAACATAGAAAGTACTTAGTCTAAACAAGCATTGTGGGCATGGACAAAGTCATTAGTGAGATCCCAGTAGTTGCCAATCAAATGAGAAGTTAAAAAGACCCAGACAAGAGGAAGAAAAAGCTCTTCCAGTAAGTTATTTTTATTCAGTGAGGTAAAATTTGTAGGGTCTACCACCAAGAACAATTGTTATCTTCTCACTTAAGTACCATCTTTGGCAAGTTACTTATTTTCTGAGCCTCGCTTTTTTTTCAAGCCTGTAAATAAGGCTTACCTTACACAGTGGGAGGCATGGCTTAAATGAGATCACATAAATAAAGCACCTGGTACTTGACACAAAGCAGGTAACCATCAAGGGTTTATTCTCATTCACTTTCTTTTCATAAGAGTTAGAAAAGGGAAAGCTAGAACAAGAGACGGCTTCATGGGGTTGGGAGAGCTTGATCAAGTCATGAGGGGACAGAGCAAGAGTGAGGACAATTTCAGCAGACTTTAAGGTCGCTATGAAGGAGAACTGTCACAGGCTATTGGGATTCCTGCCTTAATTACCCCTTTAGAGACAGAACCCTGGGCTTAGTGGAATATGGATCAGTCCCAAGGAGGGAATTCTTTATCTTTAGAATCCCTGGGCTCAGGGAAGGGAGAGAGGTCAGAAGGAAGACAGAGGTAATCTAAGTCTACTGTCTATATGCCCCCTCTCACACCACTGGTCATAGTTCCTTGTGGCAAGGAAGTGTTCAGACGGTAGTTGGACCTCTTTAGAGAGGTCCATGAGAAGGACATGTCTGGCTTAGAAGATTGTCCAGCAATCTGTTACACCAGAATTTCTCAAACTTTAAAGTCACGTGAATCACTTGGGGAGCTTGTTAGAATGCAAATTCTGATTCGTAGGACTGGGGGGATCTCAGGATTCTCCTTTTGTAACAAGCTGCCTGCTGACGGCCATGCTGTTAATTCAAAACCCAAGTTTTTGAGGAGCAAGTTATGAGACCCTCCTTGTTTTTTTTTCATGCTACTCAAACAAGAAAAGACCCAGCTGTGGAAGTGCTAGGACAAGAAAAGGTGGGGACAGAAAAGAAGAAACAGGGATTGGCTGGGGTGCTGGTATCTGCTCTGGGTCCAATAACTGTTTCTTTAACCTTAATAGTGGAAGACGTACCCCTCCCCTTCATATCCAAAACCATGCCACAGAATCTTAAATATTTGGTCAAAAATTAAAAATGCACTAGGATGACATATCAATGCCAATATCTTTGTTATGATATCGTACTATAGTTTTGCAAGGTGTTACCTCTGTATTATTCTCACAGCTCTGTATCTCTCTGTATTATTGCTCACAACTGAATGTGAGTCTGTAATTATCTCAAAATAAAAAGTTTAATTTAAAAAATCCACAAGAAAAAAGTGAATGACTCAAATGAGATGGTATGCCATCTTTTGGTAAGTCACAGTTTCCAATTCCACACTTTCAACAAAATTGAAAAAGCACTTAATTGACTTGTTGATTAACAGATCATTAAAAGTAACTTTTGATGATTAAAAAAATAGCACTAGGAAGAAAAAGGGATTCTGAGTTGTGCTTAAGTAAAAATCAACTTTAGGTGTAATCATGAAAGGAAAGGAATGGTGTTTGTTTTTTAGCTATTTAGATTTTAAAACACATCAATCTCATTTTACAATCAGAAGCACAAAAGTCTGGTATATAATCATACAAAATACATTTATTTCTAAATGTCATAGCATGGTCACTGAAAGAAAGAGCTGAGGAAAAGGGAAAACATCAGAAAGGATTGATGGAAGTAAGTGGGAAAGGAGATGCCATGAGAGAGACCCATAAAGACAGAACAGAAAACCGAGTGGGTGAGGCTTTGCAGTCGCTAAGGTGAGGTCTCACTGCCCTTTGAGACTCTGATTTATAGAACTGAAATAATAGTTTCAGAAGCTGTTAACACTGGAAGTCCTTTCAGACAGTGGTAAATGTTTAACAACCTGCTAGGGAGGAGGTGGGTGGGAGGGTCCTGATTTGCAGCATTTGCCAATTTCTATGGTGTAAATACTGCCACCGAGGCTAGTTTCAGACTACCGACATGATGTCACTGAACCCAGAGTTGAGAAAACACAGTCAGCTCTCATGAGTCAGCATGAATCAGCTCTAGGATGCTATTGCCCTCAGAGATCACTTTCTCCAACCTCATCATTTCACAGATGACACAACTAAAGCCAGAGAGGAAATGTGCCTTGTCTGCATGTGCAGACCCTGCAAGTGGTAGAGCTGAAATTAAAACCCAGGAAATTAAAACTTAAAGTCTCCAGGCTAATGCTTTTCCAACACAATCTCCCCTTTCATCCTTATTAATAATCTTGATTTGAAGATACTCACATTTCACATTTCCAGACTCCCTTGCAGCTAGGAGGTGGCCATGTGGACCCCGTTTGAGACAACAAGATGGAAACAGATTATCATTTTTCTAATCAAAAGGCACTTGACGAGCTTGCACACAGCTTTATCTTTACCCCTTCTTCTTGACATCTTTCAACCCAGAGAATAAAAATTTCATAACAAAGATGGTGGACAAAGCAGTTAGATGGTGTTTGGATTCTTGGTAACTTCTTCAAGCAGCTGCACCAGCTCTGGACTTCTTAGTATGTGCAAGCAGTGAACTCCAGCTTGGTTAGACCGCTGCAGTCAGGTTTCTGTTACGTGCAGCCAACTGCAGTTGCAGCTGCCATACAACCCCTCTGTGGTCAGATGGACAACAAATTAGAAACATCTTCTGAGTTTTAGGGCTAAAGTAAAGATTTGTTTCCCCATGGAGCTCTATAGTTTTGTATAAGTATAAGGAAGTGATTTACACTAGCAATTGACTTTGGAACTTTAGAAGCATCAGTTCCTTTGACAGTCAGCAGCTGTCTGATTGCCTTACATTCATTCTTTGAGAGATTGGACCAACTATATTTAGTTGGAATCAGTGTATTCCGTATCTTTTGCAAAAATAATAAAAAATCAGATTCCAGTTTGGAGGATCCACTTAACTACGCTGCATCTCAAGAATCCAAAAACTATCCAAGCTGATTCTACCACAAATACAACCAGAAATTAGTACCTGCTTCGGGTAAAATTAGCCAGATAGCTTGGTATGTTTTAGGCAAAGTGAGTCTTCTAAGTTACCTCCTCAAAACCCCCAGGAGCTGGGGCCTAAAGTTTGAAATACTTACCATATCATTATGAATTACATATGTAATTTAAGTGTCTGTTTCTGAAGCCCCCACAGGCTTTTTTTTTTTCCTTTAAAGAAATAAACTTTATTTATTTTTATTAAAAGGCAGCCTAAAATAACAAGGATATTGTATGACAATTAAAGTGAAAGAACAAAGAAATATTTAAAGCAAGAATTTTAAGCTGGGCATTTGGTTCTATTCCTGCTTTTTGCAGTATAAAATAGTACATTTAAAATGAAACAATTTTTCTGAAATGCAATTTGGCAACAAATAAAAAGTTTTGCCCACCCATCACCTTCAATGATTCTGTTTCTAGGAATTTATTATGGATGAGTGCAAAAACCTAGCAGCACCGTTCACAAGAGGGAAAAATTAGAAAACTACCTAAATGCCCAACAATAGGGGGATTAATTAAATTAATTGTCTACCCATATAATGGGGACATTAAAGATGGTCTTGTTGAAGATTACCTCTACATGGGAAAACATTCGTAATAAGTAAAAAAGCAAAAATATATGAACCCATTGGATAAATGTGTCATGCAAGAACATGCACGAAAATGGCTTTTTTCTACATAATTATTTTCTTTGTGTTTGTATTTTAAATAAATAGATATGACTTTTAAAAGGAGTGATTTTTTTTTCAACTGCTCCTGCTGCTGCCACCGCCTCTTGCTACCGAGTAAATTATCCTTAATGGCTTTTCATATCTCATCAGAGAGACTGGCAGGAAGAAAGCTCATCAAATGTACGGATGGCAAGTTGCTGAGAGGGATCGCAGACACATAGGATGGCAGAGAATGATGGCCAGAAGAGACCAAATCAAATTTAATAGGTCTAAGGACAAAGTCCTGCCTGGGAGACCATGGAAGCCTGTCTGCACAGCTCCAGAATGGGCAGGCCCAGCCTCAGAGCTTCACGGATGAGCGATCATCCCCCTCAAAGCCAGGCTTCATTTAGGGAGATTACATTAACTGCATTCCAAGGAGGACATGAACAACTGGAATATGTCCCAAGAAAAAGGGTCGGACTCAGAGACAGCTGGAAGACGTGTAGTGGGAGAGACAACTCAAGGAATAGGGAGAGTTTGACACAGAGAGGAGATGACATGTGAGCGATGAAGAGGGGACGCGGGAGGTGCCCTCAAACATTTGATGAACTGTCATTCAGAAGGCACCTGATCTAGAGTGCTGAGCTACTTCTAACAGGTGGAAGTTTCAGGGAGACCAATTTTAGTCAAAAATAAAGTGAAATTTTTTAAATAAAAACTACCCAACAACGAGATGGGCTGCCTTATAATGCAGTGAGTTCTCCGTCACTGAAGACATTCAAGCAAAGAATGGGTAACTATCTACTAAAGTATTCTGTAATGCAATTTCTGCATTCTATGGGAAATTAGACTAGAAAAACCTTCATTTTCCTTCCAGCTCAAAACTTATGATTCTAGATTAGGCAGCCCCATGGGGGATAGCAGCAAGATCCTACTCACCAATTCTTGCCAAAAATTCTCTAATTACAGATTAACTCCTTTGACTTCATCTTCTTTTGATATTAAAATACCATTTGGGAGAAAAACTACACTGTAAGCTGTTATCAGTTATGATCACCTGCATGTGAATGAGTCTATGTGGTCCTTTCCCATGAATAGGTTTCCACAGTGATTGACAAGAGGGATAACATGGTACTGAGCTATGAAAGCAGCCATATTTGGGAGCCACTGAGAGAGAGAGGAAAAGGGTGCTCCAAGGACCAAATTCACAATCTTGGATATCAACACACCAACTTGGGTGTTGAAACTCCATTTTAATTTCCACCCTATGGTCCGATGCATGTGCCAATTGCTCTCACTGTTTCTTTAATCCAAGGGTGGTTAATAAGCACAAGACCAGGCTCTCTCCAACTACATGTGAGAGTGCCCACTCCACAATTGCCAGCCAGCTGTGCCACTGAAATTAACTTGCTCAGCTGGCCCTCCAAATAAAGCCATTTAAAGAGTGCAATGTACCATAGAAAGCAATTTGTTTCCTTAAGGTTTAGTACCCCACGTGAAGATTGATTTTGATTTGAAAGACAGAAGCTACTGCAAGGTGAATAATTTTAAGTTTAACATATTCCTCCTCTCAAGGAGCCAAATGCATTAAAATTAGGTGCAAAGTGCTTCTAATTTGTCAATCACTCCTTGGATAATTCTGTTCCTGCATTACCAGGGAAATTGCCCAAGAGACCTGGCTTTTGGCTCCTTTCATCTCGCCTGTTCTTTTAACTCGATCATGGCTGCAGTACGCAGATGTGGCTCTACTGCTGGGGGCTGGGTGAGGGGGGATCCAGGATAAAGACAGCCCCAAAACTGCATTAAACTTGTCAGGAGGTCAGATGTGTGACAGGCTTCCTAAGTTCCGTCACACATCAGGTTGTAGGACACAGCACTCAATGAAACAGCTGACGTGGAAGGCATTCCTCCTCCATCCCAGATCTTAGGAGTGCCTACTCTCTCCTTCTCTTCATTGGCAAGCACTAACCGAGGGCCTGCTCTGTGTCAGACTCTGTGCTTGGCGTCCGGGCACTCAGATGACCAAGAACGGACCCTGCCCTTGAAGGACTCAAACATCAGTGAGACAAGAAAACCACAGCTGCCCCAGGGAGATACGTGTTCTGTTGGAGGTAAGCACAGGACACTCCGAGAGAGCGCCTCTCAGCCTGAGGAGGTCATGCAAGGTCTCTGGGGGGAAGGGATGATCTTGAAGAATGAGCAGTGAGCCAGACTGTCCGGGTGGTGTAGGACACTTCCAGAGAAAGACCAGGTATAAAGAGCATATAGAGTCACGCCTGGCATTTGTTGGGTACTTCTGGCATTCCACTCACTGTGCTAAGCACTTTATGGGTATTTTCTCATTCAGTCCTCACAATGACACCATGCAGAGGGCTCTACTACAAGGTATGGAGTATCACTACTCCTATTATACAGATGAGGAAATTGAGGCATTGAAAGCTTAAATAATATGCCCAAGGTAACCCAGCTTCCAAGTGGAAGAGTCAGAATTCAAACCCAGTAAGTCCAATATAAAGTCTGCGTAAAAGTATTGCTGGTGTTGCTTTCCAAAAGACATGGATTATTGGGGGAACTCATAGCTGAAGAAGTGGCTCCACGTGGTAGTCAAAGCACAGGCAGACCCATAGATGGGGTTGTTTCTGGAATCAGTGAGATAATGTATGAAAAGCTCCCAGCATAGGACCCAATGTGTATTAAGTGCTGAATAAATTTTAGTGACGAGGAAGAGGAGTGCCTGTGGGAAAGCAGAGGAAGATAAATCCAGACTTCAGTAACTCGCAGAGAGTCTCATGAGTCATGCAATGTCTGGACATTACCCTGAAGGCAGCAAGGATTCATTCTGGGTGAGGAAGTGACATGCTTAAGGTTTGGGCATAGAAATGGGACCACATGGAAGGTAGATTCACGAGAGAGAGAGCAGAAGCAGAAGGATCTTAGAGGCTGTGGATGTGCCCCAGGGGAAAAACATGAGTACTGGCCAACACAGAACAGGAAGGCAAGGAGATGGTTTTCAAAGGATAGTTAGAGGGAAAACAAACTTAGCAAGAGATCACAAGTGGTAAGGAAGGGAAAGTTTCCTGCCTTGGGGAATTAGGTGAATGGTAGTGCCATTCCCAGGACAGAAAATGCAAGAAAGGGAATAGTGGATCCCATTGAGATGTAAGATTGAAGTGGCAATGGGATGTGCATCTGGGGACGTCCAACAGGTCTTTGGAAACCTACAGAATCAAACTCAACTGATTGGCATGGAATAAAATTATAGTGCCCATGCCTACATGGCTCCAATAACCATTCAGGCTCATCCAGACTCCTGCCCACGGAGGCTGAAAGGAGGCCTCCAACACAACCTTGTCCCCTTCACTGCCTTTGTCCTGGACTACTTGCCCTGACCTGCTGTGCATGCCGCAGCTGAACCTGTTCTCAATTCTGCCAACTTCCAGTCACTTGATCTGCACCCCATCTCCCAGCCACAGGCTTTGCTTCCTCTCTGTCTAACCTTCAGATTCTCTCTCTGGCCTCCCTACCTAAGGACCCCTATGAAAAAGCCCCATAGCCTTCCAGTCCAGCACCAACCCCCTATGGTCAGTGCCGCTGGGAGTCTTGACCTGGTACTTCAAGAGGAACTTGAACAGGGATGGAGTGAGAGAGAGTGAAGTAGGGCATGAGGTCATCAGAGTTTGATTTCTTACCTGGAGTAAAGAAGCCCCAACATGGCCCACCCACGCCCATAGGATGGTGCAGTGCCACATCTTCCGTGAAGGCAATTTCTTCAATTGGCGGGAAGACATGCACAGGGAGAAAGTGAACTGATCTTCGCCAATTGCTCCACCTGCTACCTTTGCTGGGAACAAGGTAAGCTGGAGCTACCAGGAGTGCGAGCCCTCCCTCTGCTCCATGCTGCTCCAATCTCATGCCCACCTCATGTTCTCAGGCTTCCTTCCACCTTCCATCCTGTCCATATCCCAGCATCTATGATAGCTCACATAGGACCTGGCACATGGGACTAAGGCTTCCACATGGGCTGTGACCTATTGAGGGCCTACTACGCAAAACAATGTCCTAGGTACTCTACTTAGTACCACAGTGTCCAGACCAACCCAGAGCTACCACTCGATTGCTTCTTCTGAGTGGGGCTTAGACAATATTTCTTCCTTTCCAAGACTCTACTTGTCCCAGTCTCTTGCATAGTGGCTTATTTTGACCAAAGGGAAGAGTTTTGTTTAGTTGGGGCAAAGGGAATTGATGGGCGAAGATGGGTTGGGTGTGGGCCAGAGGCCCTGTAGAGAGAAGGATTGAGGCCAGAAGATAAAAGAGATGCTCCCAGGGGTTGGCCCCGTGGCCAAGTGGTTAAGTTTGCGCACTCTGCTTTGGCTGTCCGGGGTTTCATCGGTTCGGATCCTAGGCGCGGACACGGCACTGCTCATCAGGCCATGCTGAGGCAGTCTCCCGCATGCCACAGCTAGAAGGACCCACAACTAAAGATACACAACTATGTACCGGGGGGCTTTGGGGAGAAAAAGGAAAAATAAAAAATCTTTAAAAAAAAAAAAGAGATGCTCCCATTGAAGACGTTGTGAGACTGGGCACAGGCAGTGCATCTCTGAGACACAGACAACAAAGTGCAGCACACTGATGAGAAGAGGGTCACTCTCCATTTCCTAAACACAACCCAGGCCTTCGAGGCAGTTTGGTGAGGGCAGGGTAGAGGTCCTGCTTCACCTGCTCCAACGCACGGAGACAACGTTCGAGATTGGCTGGCCCTGATAGCCACACTGACAAGGTCTAATCTGTGGACATGTCACAACTCTAGGAGGATTCCACAAGGAACTGCCTTTCTGCAATGGACAAGGTGCAACATTCGTGTACCCATAGGTCGACAAACCTGGAAATGTGGTTACAAATACAGTCAACATCCAATGAATAAAGGAATGAATGAACTCCACCTTATGTTTGATATTCAGACTTCTTGGCTATTGAAGTAAGCTCCTCTCTAAAGGTAGTGAGTGCTCCAGTCTTGGAAACACCCAAGCAGAGATAGGATGGGCAAGCAGAGCTGATACAGGGGAGCGAGCCATAGATGAGCTGTTCCAACTCTATGAATGTGACTTGTCCAAGGTTGTGAGGCTAGAAAATGACAGAGCTGGGACCGGAACCTAGGTCTTCTGCAGCCAGGCCCAGCACCCTGGTATCTTGGTGACAGGGAGCAGATTACTGCCAGGATACAGGCATTCATTGACACCCCACCCCCACCCCCACCCCCAAAGAAGAAACAGCTATACCCAGCGAGCACGTCTTACTTCTGACCCTGCATAACTGATAACCACTCTTTCTTGGACACTTGATTCGCCAGTATTAACTCCGGAGGAGCCCTCTACTGCTTTTGTTCAAGAAATGCTGCCAATTATTGGAGGTTGGTGAAGGAATGGAAACTGGTCAAAATGAACTAGTTACTTATTCTCTTTCCATATGAAAAATAAGACAAGGCAATTAAGAACAAGGAAACTGGACCTACCAACCCAGAGATGCTGGGCTAGCCCACAAATGGACCCTGTTAGCGCTTTGTTAGAGACAAGTAGCACACAGAGCCATTGCATCAGGAACAAAGCACCTGGCCTTGCCTGCCCACGACCAAGACTCCCATCCCACCCCACAGCCAAGCCGGGGAACACTTCGCACCCACATGGAGCTCTTATCTCCGAACTGCTGAATCATTTTTGAATTTGTATAGTAATGGGCTGTCAGTGGGGTCATCTTCCCAGCTATCTGTTCCAGCAGTGGCTTTGCAAGAGGAGATTTGATCATTGCTGGCAGCAAAGTCGGTGCTCCAAGCAAGGCGTGAAATGACAAACAGGCACATTTGCGGCAAAGACTCCCGGGTGGATTTGCTGGCAACGATGATGCTCAGGCACGTCTCTGGATAAAAATCTTGTCTTCCTTTAACCACCCAGGAAATAGCACCTTTAAAATCGGGGAGGCTCATTAGAGAGGAAGTTAGAGGGGACATGAGAGGGGCTGTCTCAGCTCTCAGCTGTACTCAAGCTGACGCCTGTGACTGAGACAGCAGCTCTGCAAAGTGTCATAGAGAAGTGTTTATAATCATCTAGAGGAGGGGCATCCTGCAATGGTGTGTGCAAGAACTAGATGGGAGGGTCCAGAGGCAGAAAAGGCTGACAGCAGAGATAACAGAAATAGCAAGCTGGGTTGGGGGCCCTCAACAAAGAGGCCAAGAGCCCCAGGTGGTCTGTGCAAGCTAGTGATTGCTAAGGAGTCCAATTCTGGGGACACAATTGGCAGCAGACCTCTCAAAAAGAGACAATATTCATGGTCAAAAAGGAGCAAATAGGATGTCCATGAAGGGCTGACCAGGAATGGAGCCCAGCAAATGCCTGGAGGTACAAAGACCCTCCCCAGGAAGGGATGATGGAAGCGGCTGAGTATCGGAGCTGAGCCACATGACTAAAGGTCAGAGAGACTTTCAGATCCAGCAGGAAATTAGAATGTAGACGGGAAATTGAGGCAGGTGCCCAGTGCAATGGGTGAGGGAAGACTGCAGCTTAGATGACAACAGTGTCATCTGTTGGTGTAAATTAAGAAATTAACAATGTTGTTCAAGTCAGAATCTGTCATGCGTCATTTTTTTTTACATTCTTATTAAGATATAGACATATAAAGGGCACAAATCTTCAGAATCAATGAATTTTTATGTATGTGTACACCCACATAACTACCACTCAGGTCAAGATATAGTACATTTCTAGATATAGTACACTACCCCAAAAGGTTTCTCATGCCCATTCCTAATCACAAAGGAACCACTATACTGACTTCTACACCATAGATTAATTTTCCCTCGTTTTTGAACATCATATAAATGGCATCATACAGTAAGTACTCTTTGGTACTAGCTTTTTTCATTCAACATAACATCTGATATCCATCCATGTCACTGCATGTAATGGTAGTTCATTCTTTTTCATTGCTGTGTAGTATTCCAATGCATGGATGTTCTATAGTCTATTTATCCATTCTATGTTTACAGACTTTGGGGTTGTTTTCTAGTTTCTGGGTATCATGAATAATGCTTCTACGAACAGACTCATACTTGTCCCTGCCATTGGTGTAGGTGGACACATGTGCTCATTTCTCGCAGGTATGTACCCAGGACTGGAACTGTTGGCTCATGGGGCAGGTATATGTTTAGCCTTAGTAGACACAGTTTGGCTGTTGTGCTTTATATCTTTGTATCCATGTCTATACAACATGACTGTGCCTCTGCTATGTCTTCACAGTGGATCGACCCTTTCGTCATTCTATAATGTCTGTCTCTGTCTCTATGATAGTTTTCTTTAATCTGACGTCTACTTTATCCGATCTTAATGAAGCATTTCTCAACACGGCAAAAAAAATCAAATTGTCATTGGTGACAATTATAGGAAAAAGCTTTCTCACACATTGTGGTGGAGATACGTGATAATAAAGCTTTTTAGATGACAATTTGGTAGTTATCTACTGAAAAATGTACATACATGCCCATTGACCCAGTGATTTTAATTACAGGAATCTATCCCTCAAAAATAAAAATAATTACACACGTGCAAAAAAAAGCTGAATGTACAAGGATGCTGATTGCAGCATTGTTCATAACAGGGAAAAATAGAAACAACCTAAATGGCCATCAATAGGGAAATGACTCAATAGACCACGTTGTGTTCACATGATGGAGAAGCTATGCAGTAAGTAAAAGGATGAGGCCAGTCTCTGTTCAAGATCAGGAATAGATGTCCAAGACCTTTTGAGAAGGAAAAGACACAAGGTGAAGAATGATAAGCATGGTATGATGCTATTTATATTTTTAAACCACAAAGCAACATAATGCTTTCAATCTTACCTACGTGTGTGTGTCTAGTGACTACATATGGAAAAGCCTTGAAGGATAAATACCAAACAGAGTGGGGCTGGAATTGGGGTCAGGGTCCCGAGATTAGGATGGAAGGTCAAAGAGAATTTTAACCTAATCTAGACTTTTATTTTTATAAGGAGGAGTTTTTTTATGCATTACTGGTGTAACTAAAAATTAATAAATAGTACTCATGTTGGTTTACCATGTCCAATAGTACCATGGACAAATGTACCATGGTAATGTAAGATATTAACATCGGGGGAAACTGGGTGACGAGTATACAGGAAGTCTCTGTATTACCTTTGCAACTTTGTTGTACAATCTAAAATTGTTCCAAAATAAAAATTTTACTTAAAAATATTGAAGACAGTTGATTGAAACACAAAAAAGAAAGCATAAATAAATTATAAGATATTTATATTATAGATTACTACATAGTCAGAAAACATAAATCAACAAAATAATATTCTGCTGTGGAATGATCCCTAAGACATACAATCAAGAGAAAAAAGTCGTGTCAGAAAAATGCGTATGGTACAATCTCAATTATGTGCAAAACTAAATAGAGTCTATGAACACACCTGGTACATAAATGACTAGAACAAGTCATGAGAGAACATATTCTAAACTAGGAGTCAGCCAACTTCTTCTGTAAGAGCTGACAGCAAATATTTTCAGCTTTGTGGGCCATCCAGTCTTTATCACAACTATTCAATCTGCCACTGTAGCATGAAAGCTGCCATAGACAATGTGTAACTGAAAGGGCATGGCTGTGTTTCAATAAAACCTTATTCGCAAGAACAATCCACAAGACAGATTTGGCCTACGGGCTGTAGTTTGCCAACCCTTGTCCTAAACTGCTAGCCAAGTAAGGAGCGAATTATTTATTGTGAAAATAGTTTACCAAAAAAATCTGTATTAACGTATTATTTGTATTAAAAATAATATTAATAAACAGAGTGTTCTAATCCAGCGTCCAGCATAAAGCTGTGTTCAATGAATTTTGCATCCTCTCCCCTCCCCTGGCCACCATCCTGCAGCTGAAATTCCAGAATGCCTTCACGGTTAACCTGCCAAGCTGTTACAATTACTTGATCCATGCAACCCAGGGTGCCATTCAGTTTTGAGATTATGAACCAGCTGCCTGTGGAGGGAACAAGAATACAGCAGGTGTCACAGCTCAGCACTGAAATGAGCTCTGACTCCCTTATCTGCTTCCCCTCCCACAGAGGCTTCACAGGAGGCCCAGCCAGATACAGGAATCTTCCAGAAATCTCCAGGCCCTCTCAAGGAGAATAGCTGAGGAGTGTGCTAATTGGCAACCAGACTGAGTGACAGTTATGTTCGGGAATGATTTGCAAATCGCATTCTCCTGGAGCTTATTAGGGGACTCATTAACAGTACAACAGTACATTACTTCCTGAAATTCTGATCTAAGCAGAAAATTAAAATTATTTGCTAAATGACCTAATAAAATTGAATAAAATGTGCTGAGAAAATGAAAACCGCAATAGATCATCCTGCAGAATTTGGCTAAAAATAATATCTACTTCCTGTCAGCAGTGTGCCCTTTGTGCAGCCCTGGAGAGACCCGGTGCGAGAGTCAGAGCCTCAGTGATCCCACCTGCAGAATGACTCACCGGGTAAGGACTGAACTCCATGCCCACAGGGGGCTGATGACACGGAGCCCGTATTCCAGGCAGAAGCCCAGCCCCACCTTCAGGCTCCCTCATGTCCACCCCTTAAGCACACTTGTTCAGGCCTCACCCATCATCTGTTGCCTCAACTACTTCAGCCACCACCTAACTGATGTCCTTGTCCCCTGACGCAGTCCCGTCCCACACAGTCTCCACCATCTCTGTCAGAAAGCTCAGTACAGGTCTGACTGTGTCACAGTCCCTAGAACATTTTCAGAAGCACCCCATTGCTCAAAGATCCAGACTCCACGACGGAGATTCTCCATGTGTGCCCCCTAGACCAGCAGCATCACTGAGGCACTTGTGAGAAACGTGCGTTTCCAGGCCCCACTCAGACCTACTGAATCAGAAACTCTGGAAGAGGGATGCAGCCGTCGGAGCTGTAACCTCTAGGTGCTTCTGAAGCACGCTGGAGTTTGAGAACCAGGGCTCTCTAGCACGGCACAAAAGGAAGTTTGCAGTCTGGGCTTGATCTTCCTGGTTTCCAACCCCGCCTTCCATCTGTACCCAACCAGGGGTTTGCGTGTGCTGCTCCCTCTGCTGGGAAGGGCTCCCCCTTTTGCTTGGTGAGTGCCACATCCTTCATAGATCTGGCATTAAAACATCAATTTATTTTCCCATTTGAAAGGCCGACCTCCTTCCCTGTTTGCATCATTCACCACGTTAGCTATTCAGCTGGTCTGGAGAGCAGCCTTTCCTGAGAGCCCTAGGGAGGTCATTTTCTTCCTCATCAGTCCCCACATAGCCTTCCGTGTTTCCCTTAATGTCTGTCTAGAGACTGGCTGCCCTGCTCAACTGTGAGGAACTGGGGGAAGGGGGGCAAAACAGGATCTTCTCAGGACCTCAAAGAGAGCCCGGGAGGGAGTTAGTGCTTAGAAAACACTTGCATAAAAAATCTTATCAGCTTGAACGTATGAGGAAAGCCTCTAAAAATCAGTCCAGCTCACAGACAAATTTGTTTTACATGCTCCCAAAGAGACAAAGATATTCAAAACAGCGAAACTCCCTCCCCCACCAATGGAAGGGGAGCAGTTTGGCTCCATGCACTGCATGCAAATAATCAAGCTCACATGTGCTTTTAGCATCAGCTAACAGTTCACTTAGCTGGAAAAGATGTGGGTAGAGAGGTGTTTCCAAGCAGTACAGACGGGGTTTGCAGCAGCTAACAGAGGCCCAAACGTTCAGCAGCGTCCTGTCCGGGTATGTGAGGCGTAGATGATATACTTATCAACATAAGACACACCTGCTCTCATTCAGCCTAATGAGAACCAAAACAACTCTAATGGGAAACACCTAAACCCATTTAACTCATTAATCTCTTGAAAACTGACAGCTCTCCTGGAGAACATGCCTGGGCCATGAACCCAAAAATCTTTGAATCAGTACCAGACCCAAACTCTCAATTGTGGGGCCCCAAGAGATGACCTGGGAGAGACCGTGGGGACATAAAACCATAGGCTCAGAAGTGAAGAAGAGGCTTTCAAAGCCACCCACTCAAACTTCCCGTTGATGCCTGAAAGCTCCCAGCTACATCCTCACTGAGCTGTGGGCCAGCAGGAGGAGCCGAGGCTCACCACCTTCCCAAAAGGTCAGTCAAGGTTTGGCATTGTGTCCTTAATATCCTGGAAGGTCACATCTTTGAGTTATGAGGAGAAACCTTAAATATCCCCTAACTCAATGGCTAGGGACCCAGAGGTCCCTGACCTACTGTCCAAGAGCTACTGGCTTTGGTCAAAAACACCAAAGAAAATCAGACGTTTGCGAAAAATAAGGTTAATTTAATTAAATTGCAGCCAGACTATTTGACTACACGTTACATTTCCGGGGGAAAATAATCTCTCAAAACATGGTGCCCACAAATAAGGAAAGTCGACTGAAGGAGGCCCATTGTGTTGAAAAGATGAACACCAACGATCTAGTTTGTCTCTTTTTAGGGCTGAGGAAAGTGAGGCCCAGAGAGAGTAGGTTACTTGCCCAAAAACTCACAGCTAGATAGCGTAGCAAGCAGCAAGAACTCAGGTCTCCTATCTCGTAGCCAGGTGCTTTTTCCACAATACACCAGTTATCATTCATAAAATTAGCGAATCCATAGGAGAGCGGTTCTCAAAGTGTGGTCCCTGGACCAGCAGCATCAGTGTCCTGTGGAAACTTGTTAGAAACTCAAATTTTGGGACCCATCCCAGACTTGCTGAATCAGAAACTCTGGAGATGTGACCGAACAATTAGTGCTTTTGTGACAGCTAGATCTGAAGTTAACATGGGGGAAGCCATCTTAGGGAAAGGAAGCAATGTTGTAACTATGATCCTCACTCACCGGTCTCTGTGAATACATTCCAGCCTGCCTATAGCCTAAATGATTAAGCACCTCTCCATTTTACAAAATACATGATGTGCCAGTTCTATGACTCTTAGTTAGGTATATCTGCCAGCTGTGATAAGACAACTTTGTTCTCTGAGTTCCCCAGGAACATGACGACCTCCAGAAAGAAAAATTCTATGTAGGTACCCATCATGAATGCCAGAAGAAAGAGATAATGTGGTGCCCTGAAGTTCATCACACCAGATGGTCGACATCCCTAACCCCCCTCCTTCTTGCCCATTTCTCCTATAGAACTGCCTCAAGAGTCTGTATGATTTTAAGGTGGTTCTTCAGGACACTAGTCCACTATCTTCTGAATATGCTAGTTCATCGTATAAATTTTCCTTTCTCGACCACCAGCTTGTTTGCAATTGATTGGCATCAGATGGTGACAAGCAGAACGGGCTCCTTTTCACTCGGCTGCATTTTCAGCAAGTCCTCCAGGTGACTCTGATGCATGGAAGAGTTTGAGAACCACTGTCACAGGGAAACAATACCTTTACCACTTGATATTCTGCTCAATCCAGCTGGAAGGGAGTGCCTTGTCGCAGCATCAGATAACAAATCATAGATCATCGTTTGCAAGCCAGAAGCCATCTTGGAAGCTCAGTCCAAACTGCTCTCCCGCACATAAGTCCCCTCTATTGCAATCCTGATAGATGGCTATCCATCTCTGGCTGGATGACCCCAGGACTGGACACTCACCTCTTTCTAAGATGCTGTTGCCTTTTTCGTAAAGCTCTTAGGTTAGAAGTTTCTTCCTTACGGTCAACAAAGAATTGCTCCCCTAACCTCCACCCTCCACCTATCTCAGCCCTGCACCCTCTGGCTGGCCACACCAGCCCTGAAAACATCACCTTCATTGAGGCCTCCAAGATGATTGCTCCATGGCTGCCCCAGTCCCACGGAAGAGTAGTCACTGCTAAAAGTTGTTGAATCTGTGCCCAAATAGTCTCCCTTTTGAGGGGGTTTCTTAAAAGGAAAGCAAGGTCAAGAGGAGGAAGGAGGGAGGGAGGAAAAGAGGAAGGAAGGAAGAAAGGAAGAAAGGAAAGAAGATGCTTTCCAAATACTCGCTTAGTATTTGGCATTTAATCCACAAAACAACACCGTGAGACAGATATCATTCTCCAGCACTTTAAAGATCAGGAAGCAAAGTTCCGTGAGGTAAAGCAAAGTGACAGCGGCCATCCTCAGTGTTTCCTCTCCTCTCAGGATGTCCTTCCTTCATCATGGCAAGACCACCAGCAGCCATTTCCCATTGGCAGCCTAGCGGTTTAACCACCCCAGCAGAGGGAGAACCCACTTAATCAGACTGTTCACCAGGACCTAGGAATGGTTCTCAATGCTCTAGTTTAGGTCACGTGCTCATCCCTGAACCAATCACTATGGCCAGGTGAGTGTAATGCTTTGATTGGCTAGGCCAGGATCATGTGCCCTTGCCTCCTCCGGGGAGTGGGAACAGCCTCAGTGAAATGAGGGAGAGGGGTACTGTTAGCAGCGGAGGAGGGAAGGAGTGCTGGATAAAGAGCAAAAGTAAGCATTTCCACTACCTTTGGGCTGTGGAATAATGATGTGAACAGAAGGGATTCCCATAAACGTAGTGAATGTCTCCTTCTGCCTGGTTAGGCTCATTCTGTTTAAAGTGTCATATATATAAACACTCTGCATTAAATTATTAAAGTATAATAATAATAAACAGTGAGCCAGAAAGGGAATGTCTGGAACAGTGGGAAGTTCCAACCAGCACAAGTTTATTGTTAGCACCCACAAGCCTGATCTCAGGTGCCAGGATTCCTCCGTTCTCTTCCCATAGGTGAGTCAGGACACATCTCATATCCCAGGAAGAAGATCAGCCTTTGAGCCTCTTTCCTATTTATCCTTCCCATGTATAGAATCACTGTTTGAAACTCATTATTTTTAAATTTCTCAGATACTTCCAAGATGCTCCAATTGGGAAAAGCTCATCAGTAACACTTGTTCCCAGGATGCTCAACATTGGCTTAGCCATGGCCTCCAGCCCAGCTGATATTTTGCAAAAGGTACTGCACCTCTACAGTTCAAATGCACAGCCTAAAATATATTTTACAGAAATCGCCAATCCCACCCCCATACCAATTATTCATATCTAGTTACCATATATTTAAAAAGTATTTCAGGGGCCAGGCCAGTGGCGCAGCAGTTAAGTGCGCACGTTCGGCTTCAGCAGCCTGAGGTTCGCAGGTTCGGATCCCGGGTGCAGACATGGCAACGCTTGGCAAGCCATGCTGTAGCAGGCGTCCCACATATAAAGTAGAGGAAGATGGGCACGGATGTGAGCTCAGGGCCAGTCTTCCTCAGCAAAAAGAGGAGGATTAGCAGCAGATGTTAGCTCAGGACTGATCTTCCTCAAAAAATAAAAAAATAAAGTAAAAAGTAATTCACAACTTAGAACATCTAAAACCTCACAATTCTTAGTATTATGAACACATTTTTACTAACTCTCAACTATGAACAATCATGCTTAATCTAATCTTAAAATTCCCTCTGGGCTTCAATAGAAAACAACTTTATAATTCTGGATTGATTCTTAGGTTTTAAAAAACATTGGCATATTTGAGCTCTGGGTCTAGCATTTCAGAGCTTCAGAACAGACTGACAACTAAAATCCTTATAGGAAATTTCTATTTAATCTTTCCTTTCACTAAAATCAGAAGCTTTTTAAATGCCTACTTAAAATGTAGATAAGAGAAGGCTTTGAATATCTTCTGATTACTCCCTCTCAACTCCCTTGCCTCATATTTTCTTTGGACAAATTCAGAGAATAGGAAAAAAAGAGAATACGTCATATTGATTCATTCATTCATTCAACAGATATTTTTTTTTGAGTGGCCACTGTGTACCAGGCACTGTGCTGGGTGCTGAGTGTATGACCGTGAGCAAAACAGATTCCCTCTGCTTTCATGAGGTTTATAGTCTAGTAATGGGGTCAGCAAACAACAGCCTGTAGACCAAATCCAGTCCACCACCTGTTTCTGTACTGCCCACAAGCTAAGAATGGTTTTTACACTTTTAAATTGTTTTAAAAAATCAAAAGAATATTTTGTGGCACGTGAAAATTATATGAAGTTCAAATTTCAATGTCCATAAAATTTTATTGGAACATAGCCACACCCATTCATTTGCATATTACCATTGACTGCATTCACACAATGGCAGAGTTGAATAATAACAACAGAGACAATAAGGATAGTGAAGACTAAAATATTTTCTGCCTGGCCCTTTACAGAAAATGTTTGCCCACTCCTGGTCTCGTGGCAAATAGGAGAGGGGCTGAGAAGGGCGTGGCTACCTTCTCACTGTGGAATGGAATGTCTCCCAACAAGTGGATATGCCTTCCACTACGCTTATTTTTGCAGTAAGAGGTCCCATAACACTTTTCAGTCAAGGCTTTCACTGGCTGCTACTTCTTAGCTTTGATCTGATTCACCATTTGATCAGATTGTTTGTTTTTTTGCTATTGATTTGTGAGAGTTATTTATATATTTTGGATATTGACCCCTCATCAGATACATGATTTGCAAATATTTTCTCCCATTCCACAGGTTGCCTTTTTATTTTGTTGGTTGATTCTTTTGCTGTGCAGAAGTTTTTTAGTTTGATGTAGTCCCACTTATTAACTTTTGCTTTGGTTGCTTGTGCTTTTGATGTCATATCCAAAAAATCGTTGCCAAGACCAGTGTCAAGGAGCTTTTGCCCTGTGTTTTCTTCTAGGAGTTTTATGGTTTCAGGTCTTATGTTTAAGTCTTTAATCCACTTCAAGTTAATTTTTGTTTGATTTCACCGTTTGAAAGCCACTCCCCTCTTGCCCATTTGTTAACCAACCACTGACCTCCTCCTCCACCCACACACACATCCCCTTTGTCCTTCCAGACCTAGCTAAGGGCCACCTATTTCTAGAGGTGTTCGGTGAGGGGCAACCTGAGGCACTTGGAACAACTCCAGAGGATGCCATTCACCTAAAGTCCAGTACACACTGACTTCTTCCACCTCTGATGAAGCAAGAGTGATGTCTGCGATAAGGACTCATCCTAGAGATGGAAGACTTCAATCCACGCTCCAGTCTTGCTACCCAATAACTGTGTAACATTCTCTCAGCCTCTATTTCCATAGCTCCGAAATGGGGACCAGGGCTCCTACTTCACTGGTTTGTCTAAGGACTACTTAAGAGCAGTGGTTTTCAACCTGGAGGGCATGTCAAAACACATTGCCATGCCTCATGCCCAGAATTTCTGATTCAGTTGTTCAGGGGTAAGAGCTGAGAATCTGCATTTACTGATGCTGCTGGTCCAATGGCCTCACTTTAAAAACCACTGTTTAAGATAATGTAGAGGAGACATTCTGATTCGCTTGTAAAGAGATGATATCGATAATGATGATGATGATAATGGTGATGATGACGATAGTAATACAATTTTTCTAGAACTTAAATTTTACACCATATGCAAGTTTTCTATCAAAATAGTTTCAAATTCATTCGAACATTAGGAAGATGATATGCTTTCTGCATAACCACATGAAAAAAATTGATGTGCTTAATTCTGTCACACGAGTCAGGAACAATTTTACTAGCAGAAAATATGACTATATTATACGCATGCAGGTTTCTGCATCTCAAGAAATAACAAGACATAAAACGTTCCTTTAAAAAAAATCACATTTTTAAATTTCTTATTAATATTTATTGCTTATTCATTTTGGGCTCAATTTAAGGAAAATTTATGAGAGAAAAACTTAAAATTGAGAAAATTCTATCCTGAGACCTTGATGTTATTGATGAGTTTGGAAAAGACCACTGTGATGTGATTATGATGTTGAATGAATTTGAACAGCTGAGGGAACTCAGGGTTCCCTGTGGGTATAGTTTGAGAACCGCCAGCAAGGCGTAGCTATGCCAGGCCAGTATTGCAGGTTGAGCTCTGTGGGACATAGCACCTTGGTGGATCCCTCCATGCAGAGAGCTGAAACTGACCATGTTGCTTGGGTGAAAGTCACATCCACTGTCAGGCAGCCCTGTCCCCACAGCTCTCTCTTCCTATAAGTTGTAGTAACTATGCCCTCCCTCCTTCCTCCTACCAATTCCCTCTGCCCTTCTCCCCATTACTAACCCCAGGATATTGCCTATTCCTTGTGTTTCTCTGCACCCTGCCCATGCCTTTGGAAAGAATTCTTTTCTTAAACTCTCTTCAAATTACCCAGCTTGAGCGTATCATTTGTTTCCCACTAGGACCTGCCTGCTACTTAACACAGAAGTTCCCAAACTTTCTGTCTACAGAATCAATAGTGTCTCCATAATTTTTTCATGGGAGCACCAGGCCAACAGAAATGCCTAACAATTCTGATTATTGAGTAGTCAGGTTCAAACAATTTAGTAAGTATTTATATCCTAACTTAGCTGATTTTTAAAAAGAATGCACATAAATTAAAAGAAAAAATAATATTTTTATTTTATTCTTAAATAACTATAATTACTTAGTAATGGGATGTGTGGCTACCTGTTGAGCACTACTCAACTTCTCAACCTTGGAATCAGATTGGACACGCCACCTTCATTGCCTACTCCACACTGATTTACATACCATGCTTGATTTTTATCATAGCAACGACGGAAAATCTGCTTTGCAAAGATGTGACATCATCAAAAGGAATGTAGCACAATCTAATGTCGAAACTGTGAATTACCCTGAGCTAGTAGTTAGCACGAGGTCACGAGGATGTCAAGTTTCCTCAAACCAATTAAAATGACCCAAGGCACCCCTCTGAGTTTGCTGTGGTGCTCTGTGGCACCTTGGCACACAATTTGGGAACCATGGACATAGCGTCATTCTCACTCTCTTGGATTCTGGTGTGCTTTTTTGAGTAGGAAAGAAAGAGGCAGAGCTGCAACCAGCTTGACAGGAATCAAAGCTGGGAATGTGTCTCAGCAGAGGCGGGGGAGGAAAAGATTGCAAACAGCTGGATTAGAATCATTAGTATAAAGGAAGTACTCCATGGCTGACTTACGCCATCCATTGAATTCAGCTTCTCATAATCCTCTTGTATCTGACCTTGGCTCCAATGCTGGGAGTAACCCCTCCTTCACATTTGGGGCCGGTAAGTCTCTTCGATCCGCAGGGAAGCCTGAAACAGCTGCATCCATGCCCTTCCTCTATATGTCTTCCATCTATGAGAAAAGCCAGGCAACAATTTGGCTCTTGTATTCACTGTTCTGAACTTTATTTTTCTCTTGGTCTCTTATCACCTCTGTTCAAAGCCAATGTCTATTACCACTTTGCAGCCAACATGGCCAGAGATGAAAGATTCTGTCATTATTTTCTCTACATAACAAATCACAAAGCTGCTTTATCCCATTCCTTGATTGCCTCTGTTTCAAGACTCATTGTTTCTAACTATCAGAGGCACATACGAATTTCCTCTTTATGCCTTTTCTCTTCCATTCCCTGCAAACACTTAGCCATTTATTCATTTTTATCAACACAAACATCGGTAACACTTCGGAATAATCGGCTCAGCTATGATAGCTCATTTATTATTCATTGCAATAACCTTCAGCTCATTCCACATCAATAAAGCCGAGAGGGAACTGGCTCAGCCCTCTCTCGTGTGGGCTGGGGGTGCACTCTCAGGGCTGCTGTGGGAAGCCCTCCGCTCACAGCACAGACAGGATGCCTGGACCCTGCCTTGGATCCTGTACCTCCAGGCTCTTTTGGAAAGCAGCTGAAATCGATCAGGTGATCTGGGGCTCAGAGCAAACCTCCACATGGATTCCCTGCTGTTTCCACTAACATGAGGCTGAAAAGAGAGAGGGTGTTGTGTCAGCCAACCCTAAGTTTGAATCCCAGCTGTGCTGTTCACGAGCAGGTGACTGCATGCAAGTGGCTTAACCTCTCTGAGTCTTGGTTTCCTCATCTGCAAAATGAGGCTACGACTACCTGCCTCTGAGCCTTGTCATAATGATTAAACAAACTATATGACCTGCAAGATGCTCGCACACAGTAGGCTCATTACTATCATTAGAGCCCATGAGTTGACCCACACACTGAATCCAGCTCACAGGCTTCATGATAACGAATAGATGCAGCAAAGTCGCACGCGTGGACTTTCGAGCCAGACGTTAGGTTTATTGGGACCTTTCCTCACTTTCCTGGGTCAGTGACTTTGTACAAGTTACTTAAACCTCTCTAAGCCTCTATGAAAGGAGGCTGATAATAACCCGCCCATGCAGAGTTGCTATGAGGATTAAATGTCTTGGTGAATGGGAAATATTAACATGTTGCCTGGGGCACACTAATTACATACTGGATGCTCAAAGAGCTGTTTTTTACAAATACTATTAGTATTTGCCATAATTTTAGGCCACGCTGGTCTGGGAATAAAAATGGGCAATAATCTTACCACCTGGGGTATTTCTCTTGCTTTGACTGTATGCACAACTGAAGGGCATTTAGGCCCTCGAAGTCTCCCCATATTGGAGGTGTTGATGGGAATTACACCAGTCACCTCAGCTCTGTCTCCAGCTGCAGGATGGGTCAGCTGTAGAGACTTTCCAGGCTGGTAAAGCCACTGACAGTGACTTTTGCCCTTGGCTTAGAAGCCACATGTTTTAGAGCCATAGAGGATGGAAGGCACTCCACAGGGCTAAAGCCCCCAGTTTAGCACTTTCCACACACAGGGCAGACTCCTGTACCCTGACCACCAGGCCACTGCCCACACACAGGCCCCTGAGAGACCCGCCTCTTGCTCCCAGCATCTCCCAGAGTATAGGTGAAGCTCTCCCCTCGTGCAGCTTGCCCACACTCTGTTCACTCCTCCACCCCTGCCTCTGTTAGGTTCTGCTGACTCCCTGCAAGTGTGCTCCCCACCCCCCCAAAAAATGGGTATCCACGTGAGCAGCACACAGACAGCCAGGGTGAGGCATTGGAGAATGTGGAGGGGAAAGAAAACTTGAGACCAGGATGAGCATGGGTCACCAGAGAAGGACAAATGTTGACTCTCTTCCCAGGTGCGCCCGACCCCTAGTCTGGCCAGCCTTGGTGAGTTAGGCAGAAGATACCCTGAGAGCATCACAGGCAACTCCCATAAGGTTACTCAAACCTAGAAGATGTTTAGAGAAAAAGAAACTGCAGCTTCTTCCATCCTATTAGGAGATTTGAAGGAAGGGGTGTGTATTGATTATCTATTGCTGCATAACAAATTATGCTAACACTTAGTAGCTCAAAACTTATTATCTCACAGTTCATGTGGGTCAGGAATCCAGGCATGGCTTAGCTGGGTCCCCTTTTCAGATCCTTTCACAAGGCTGCAATCAAATTGTCGACCAGGTCTGTGGTCTCATCTGAAGGCTTGAGTGGAGGAGGAACCACTTCCAAGCTTACCCACCTCGTTGTTGGCAGGATTCAATAACCTGTTATTTTTTTTTAACATGCATCCTTTAGGTTTTTTCCTTTTATCCTTTGCACATGTAATAGGTGCTAATAATACCGACTCCACAGAGTTTTGTGTCAGAAATAGAAAAGGTAACTTAAGTGATGAGCTTAGCATGTGGTAGGTGCTGAATAACGGTTAACTCAATTCCTTCTTGCCTAGACGCAAGAGGCCTGGCGAGGTAGTCCAACTCAAGGAGAAATAGCTGGATGCTGTCAACCCTCAGGACTTCTATTTCCCTATGGCACAGTCTTTTTATAACCTAATGTTGGGAGTGACATCCCATCACTTTTGCCATATTCTGTTTGATTGAAGCAAATCAGAAGTCAGTAGGTCTGGCCCACACTCAAGGGGAGGGAATCGCACAAGGGCATGAATACCAGGAGTCAGAGATCCTCAGGGGCGATCTACAAAGAGGCCAGAAAATTAGAGACGATATGAGCCTTTCTCTGGATGGCCCCCGTGAAAGAAGAGCAAAATCACACAGGCAGGACAACCGAAGGGAGTTTTCCGTGCAGAGCAGGAGTGACCTCTCAGACTTCTCAGAGTCCTGATGACATAATCCCTGATCAGCCAGGACTCTGGCCTCAGACAAAGCTGGGTTCAAATGCCATCCCTGCCACTCCCTGGCTCTGTGCTCTTGGGCATGTTACTTAACCTCGAAGTTCAATTTCCTCCTCCAAAAATGGGGCTCTAAGTAGAGCCTGCCCCATGGGACCACTGTTAAGATGAAATAGACAATGCTCATGAAGAGATGGACAAGTGTCCTGTACAGAGAAAATACGTAATGAATAATAATTACTAACTAGGTGTGCAAGCCAGAAATTGCTCATTTTGCCTCCCAGATACCCTTCACTGCTAGAGAGCATCTGGAATGAAGGGTCTGGGTATTCTGACCACTGGAAAAACCTCTCCTCAACCAAAACTTAATCCAGTGGCCCCTGGCTTCTAAGTGAGTATCTTGGGAGACTGACTCATGTGGGTCCCCCACCTGCCCACAGGCAAATAAACAAAAGATAGGAGGGTTAGCTTTCTAGGGCTGCCATAACAAAATGCCACAGACTGGGACAGAGATGTGTTTTCTCCCAGTTCTGGAGGCTAGAAGTCTGAGGTCAAGGTGTGGGAATGGTGGTTTCTTCTGGGGCCTCTTTCCTTGGCCTGCAGATGCCCATATCCTCCCTGTGTCCTCACATGGTCTCTCTGTGCGTGTCTGTGTCCTGATCACCTCCTCTTATAAAGACATTGGAATAGGACCCACCCTCATGAACCCCATTTTAACTTAATCCCCTCTTTAAAAGGCTCTATCTCCAAATACAGTCACATTCTGAGTTACTGGGGGTCAGGACTTCAACACATGAATCTGGTGGGGACACAGTTCAGCCTGTAACCACGGGCAAAGTCCTTCAAGGTGTGGAGTCCCCAGAGATCACAGCACTCTCTGCAGAACCCTGTGAAATGTTGGTGTCACATGAACGCAGAGCATGTTCTCCTGTCACAGGGATCTCACCTCCACCTGCCACCCAGGGAGGCCCTCCCTGTCAATACCCCCATCCTGTCCTCTCACTTACGCAGTCAGCACTTGTGTCAGGAACAGCAGGAGAAACATCTGAAGAGCATCACAGAAGGATGAGAGAAAAATCGTCATCCGCTGCCCCGTTCCTAGACGCAGGCCCACCCAGGGCAGAGACTGCTCCAGGGAGCAGCGCGTTTGGGACAGAGGTGATTTGAAAGAACAAGGTGCCTCTGAGGGTGCAGGGCAAAGCCCCACGACTGTCACCATCCCAGTAGGGGGCGGCCACACTGTTCCAGAGTTGAGGAGTGGGACAGACAGGCCTCAGAGAGCTAGGCTCTTAGGCTGGTGACAGTGCTCTCACACCCCTCGGTGGGGGGCTAGGAAGTTGGACATGATTGCAGCAGTGATTATAATTATGATGACCTTTGGACAGAAGGCTGAAAAAGGGTTTTATAATAAAGCGTTGATGAGGCTGAACAGAGTGAAGGGCTCAGAGAGAGCCTTGGAGAGGGTGGGCAGGAGCGTGAGTGTGCGTGTGAGTGTGTGAGAGAGAGAGAGAGAGAGAGACGGCATTAGCAGACCTGCTTCTTGCCCAAGGACATTTCTCCTGCAGAGCCAGCCCTTCAAAGAACAGAGACAGGAGCTCACCTGAGACGTAGCCAGGAGCCGCACGGGGCTCCCCTGACAAGGAACAGGACACTCAGCCTGGTTAGATGTGCTAGGACTGTCGGCCTCACATCAGGGCCTCAGGCCAGCCGAACTGAAGGGGAAGAAGAAAAACCCTGATATATTTCCATGTAGCAGGTGCTACTGTACTTTAACACACTCCAGCTCAGCTTGATCCTGGTAACAACCTATGATGTCAGTATGTCCCACTTTACAGGCAGGAAACGGAAGCACAGAGAAGTTAAGTCACCTGCCCAAAGCTATATGGCTAGTAAAGGGCAGTGCTGGGATTTGAACCGAGGCAGCAGGGCTAGAATGTCCACAGTCCTAGCCTGTATTGCCTTCCCAGACTGAGAAACAAGAATGAGTTAGGAGTCACGGCATGTGGAGGTCAGGAAGCCAGGTATTGGATCCCACGGTCGGTGAGAGGCATGCAAGGTGGGGCCTGGAGCAGGACTTCAAATCGCCAGAGGTGGCAGCTGCTGGGGAAGAGGGGGTGAGGAGACTTGGAGAGTGAGGAAGGCCCCTCCGTCCACAACCCTCTTTGGCCCATCCATAGCTGCTTCCCCCTTCAAATCACATCCCCCTCCTGGGCTCTGTCCTGGCCCTGGCTTAGCCAAACTTACTTCCTCTACTCCCAGGGCAGCACTGCTGTCTACAACCCCACTGCCCAGGCTCTATTCAACTCCAGGGGGCACCATTTCCATCATAGTTATATTATGCCAGCCAGTCCTGCTCAGAAAAAAGGAGAGCTCTTTATGATGCATGGGGTCGAGGGGACCCTGGGAGAGACCCATTAGCCTTTGCACCAGGGGTGTGTGGGAGAAAGAGCACCTCCACTCAAGTAGGCAGCGAGAGCCAGGGTCATGATGGGCAGGAGACAGGCAGAGCATCCTGCAAAGCAAAGAGGGTTTGCAGCAGACAGGGAGGAGGGAGAGCCGGTGTGCGTCATGATGCTTCTTCCCAGGAGGGTCAGAGAAACACAAACGCCCGTTATCCCCACATTCAACCAGATTCACGAGGTGCTGGCAGAAACGTAGGCACAGGCGACAAAAAGCAGAAGCGGCCTTAAAGCTTTCCTGGTCAACACTGCTCACTCTCTAGGCAGGGACTTGAGCTCACCTCTGCACACCAAGAGATGCTTATTGCAAACACGTAACTCTTTCCAAAGGCTTTTTTCTGACTGCAGAAAAGTCAATGCCCCCAGAAATAGCCCTCAACCAATGCTGGCCCAGGAATTGGGGAATAAATACCCCAGCTTCCTCACCCCTCAGGTGAGATAACTCTTGGGTGCACAACCCCCAAAGTTTCTGAGCAGGACGTGCCCCCGCTGCTCTGAGGGAAACCTGCTTGGCAGCGCACACTTTATCGACTGCCTTCCTTGTCCTCTCTGACTTTCCCGTTCCGTACCAGGGCTTTGGGGGGGTCACCTCCCCAATAAACTACTTGCACTCAAATCTTTGTCTCTGGGTCTGCTTCTAGGGACATCTAACTAAGATGGGGACACTGGGGCCCAGAGAGGGGAAGAGATTTGCCCTTAGTCTCACAGCCTCTCAAGGCAGAGCCACACCCAAACTCAGGTCTCCCACTCCAGATCCATGAAGGCAGAGATTAAAACCACAAGATAAATGATGCAAAGACCTGGGTCCAACCGCCTGTACAGATTATCCCATTCTCTGTTCTCTGCCTTCCTTGTAAGAGAATTCAATCTCTCTGCCCGTTGTCATTAATTGCAGCACCTCCCTTGGGAGGAGTAAACTTCCTTGCCCCG
The DNA here is from genome assembly GCF_041296235.1 of Equus asinus. NCBI lineage: Eukaryota > Metazoa > Chordata > Mammalia > Perissodactyla > Equidae > Equus > Equus asinus. The sequence goes on along the minus strand of NC_091804.1, from coordinate 32,606,229 downwards.
TTGACAGAAGGCTTGGCCATGTGACCTTCTTTGGCCAGTGAAATGTGAGACACGATATATGCCAATCCTGAGCAGAAGATGAAATAGCCACAGCCAGCTCCCCAAGTCTTCTCGCTTTTGTTTTCTTCTGCCATGATAATAGCATGTCCCAAAAAGGGGCTACTCTTTCAGCTTAGATTCTGGAATAAAGACAGACAGTGAGACTGCAGGCTCATTTGCTCCCACAACATAATGAAAGCTGACGAATACACTCACCGCGTAGTGGCTATATTACCTAAAGCATGTAACTAAGCCTCTATAAGCCTTAGTTTCCTCCTCTATAAAAATAAACTAATAATAATAACATCTACTTATTGGGGGTTTTTTGTGGGAATTACATGAGGCAATGCATGAGAAGACTTAGTACAGGGTAAGTACCCAATAAATGCTAGCTCTTCTTATTACTATGTTGTTCTCTACCCCACAGAGAGAATTCCTCAGAAAGTGAGTTCTCCAGAGAAAATACATTGTTCCTTCAGGGCTCACCCTTGGCTTGTTTGTTAAAGGTACTTACTTTCCCCTCCTAATGGCCCTGCTCAGAAGTGTGTTGCCCCCACCACGATGCCAAGAGAAGTGCCAAGCAAGATGCCCACATCCCAGCAGGCTTGCATGCGGGAAACCCATAGCAGGTAATGAATCCCCAAGGAGAGGTCCAGATTAGCCTTGGTTTAATACCCCGAGATGTCAAGGAGTCATTTATCCATGAGCTATGGCCTCTCCCTGATGCCTGTGCATTACAAGTTATTTATGAGGCAATTTGCACGGTTTCACACTGGCTAGCCATTATGCAGCTGTTTGCTAACCACTAGGAGGGTTGCAGAATCCAGAGACAAAGTGGTCCTCCCCCTGCCTCGGCTTTGCCAGCAACAATGAGCCAGTGGGTCTCCCCCAGTGCAGCACATTTGCTCTTTGGGGAAGAGAGCAGGTCCCAAGGCTGGGGGAAGAGAATTCCTCCTCTCTTTCCTGCCCAGCAACTCAGAATGCACCTAGGGGCTTGTGATGAAAGGCCAGACTCTAGAAAAAGGCTGCTTGGAAGGCCACTGGTTGCAAAGAGAGGTTATTTGAAATTGCACCTTCGAAGGAGGGTTGGCAGGCTGACATGGCAGGGACACTCCAACTATTGTCATGGGAAAATGGCATAATCTTATGAAATGTTTTGCACATGGCTTGGCACACAGAAAACTCTAACTAAATGTTACCTGCTGTTCTCGTGGTCATGACCTGCATCCCAGCTGGTTCCCATCATCTTGGGCATCATGCTCTAGTACACTGGTCAGGTTGCCGCTACTATAAGTTCGGCCCATGGGTACAGAAGCTTCTGATTCGAGCTACATGGGCATCATCAACTGTACGGAAGATCTCCTACAGACAAGCTAAGGTCTGAAAGACAGCTCAAGAGTCACATGTTCATACCGACCCAAAGCGACACGACGTGTGCAAAGCTGTCTACTGCTGACAAATTGTTATCTTTGAAGTTCAACTACCTGTCTTTGAAGTTCTTAAGTAGAATGGCTTCTGTGTTCCAATCGCTACTGCAAATTCTGTCCCTAAATCCCACTGCAGCTCCAGATAACACAGGAGGTTCTGGAGGTGGTTCTGCAATGGGGCTCCACACTCCCCATCAGCAGAAGAGGGTTTCTAGATCTCCACACAGGAAAAAGAATATATTCAAGCTGAATGTGGCCTGACTGCAATGCCCTTTTTTCCATGGCTACTTTCTGACTGCCATTCTCGAAACATCTCACTTGCTGCAAGGACGGGCTCCCTAGGGCTTTATCTGTTAATTATTTCATTCTACATCATATAGCTCTTGGACACAATCTTGAGTCACTGTTTCTTATCCCTTTCCCACCCATATCGTCATCTATGTCTGAATGTTCCCCATTCAATTTCAGTAGAATAAATACACTAGTTATTAATAACACTGGTGCCAGGTACCCTGAAATGTCTTGCGTGCCTTCTCTCTTTTACCTGGTAAGTTTTGTCTTATCTTATTTCTTATCCAACAGGTCAGTAACTTGTAACTTGCCCAAGGTCACACAGCAAATAGGAAGGAGAATCTGAGGTCTGCATCCACGTAGTCTGATTTCAGAGCCAGAGCTTGTAGCAGATTCTATAGGTGCCCCACCCACGCGTCCTCAAGCCTCACCATTTCAGGGCACGCCAGCCAACTTCTATTTGTGTGATCTGTCAGCAAAGAAAGCTAAAAATGCCAGGGCTCAACTAGTGACTGCTGGGAGTTGGTATATAAATATATAAATAAAAATTTAAAACTTCAATCTGTGTCTCAGAATCTGCTTTCAGGGAAACCCACACTAAGGCAATGATCTTTTCCCAACCAACTCACTTCATTTCCCTTTTCCTAGAACCTGAATCTTTTCTCATTGAAGCTACAAAATTCCTGGGCAGTTTTCAGGAATTCTATTCGTTCTATCTATAATTGTCCACATGGTTAAGGGACAGCTGGTGGGAAAGGTGGCTTTTCCTGCTCCGTGCAGGCAGACTGACCATTCCACACCTTCTTGCATGACAAAAATAACCAGTGCCACAACTAGAAAAGTTTTCAAATGTACTCTCTGGCTCACATGTGGCTCAAATCCACTCAAATGGACCCAAACTACAAGGGATTCCCATAATAACAACTCTCAAGTGTTCGCTTTTCTGAGGCAGCTAATCTCTGTTTTACTGATGCACATGAAGAAGATGACAGGTTTGCTGACAATCCCGGTTACTAGATAATGCAGGGGGAATTGAAGAGGGTATAACAGAATCTAATTGTGGAACTCCACTGAGGAAGAGAAGCTGAGAGGAGGGAATCGTCCCACCCTTCAGTGGAGACCAGCTCCAAAGACCACAGATCTTCCCAGCAGGAGGAAAACCCTACCCCCAGCGGGGGAACACTGCCCTTTACAACCCTTCTCCCTTTGTGCCTGTCCTGAACACAACAGCTTCTACTGTCATAGGTAGTCAAGCCCTGAGTAAGTTACTTCACTTCCCTGAGCCTCGGTTTCCTAGCCTAAGAAATGGGAAAAACACTACCTAGCTCATTCATTCAACAGCTTCTTATTGAATGTCCACCACGTACCAGACACTTGTAAGGATTAAAGAGATAATATGTGTGCACACACACTTGGCCCATAGTAAGCCCTCGATAACTCAACTAAAAACATTAATTATCGTTGTTACTTTATTTGATCCTCAAAACAAAACTATACTGTGGCTGCTCTTATCTCCATTTTATAGGCGACTAAACCAAGGCTAAGAAAGGATCAATGACTTGACCAGGGTTGCACAGCCAGAATTTGTACCCAGATCTTCTGATTTTAAGACTGCGTATCTTTCTACCCCTCTGTCTCAGAGTCCCTGGTCTCTAAAAAGAGTACTCCCTAAGGGAGTAGAGTGTAGAGCAGGAGTCAGCAAACATTGCAGGTCCAGATAGCAAATACGTTAGGCTTTGTGAGCCACCTGGTCTCTGTTGCACCTACTCAGCTCTGCCACTGTAGCACCCAGGTAGCCATAATGTAACATAAATGGATGAGCATGGCTGTGTGCCAATAAAACTTTATTTGCAAAAACGAGCAGAGGCTAGGACTGCTGGTGTGGATGAAAAAGCCTGAGTTTTGGAGCCAGACAATTCAAAGTTCAAATCCCAACTCAGACAATGCTGCGTCCTCAGGCCATCTAAACTTCCTAAGCCTTAGTTCCCTCGTTAGTCAAACGGGAGCCATAATATTTGCTGGTGGGGTTTGTCAGGGGTTCAGGGTGAGGCTTTGGTGCTTAAACCCTATCACTCATTCTTCTTATCCCTCTGGTTTTCTGCGGCAGAATCAGTCACTTGAGTCTCCACAGGTAAGAAGCAGAGTCTCGGATTTATTGATGGCCAAGCACATGTACAATGTCTGAATGCTAACATCTCTAAGAAAAAGGAGATTAGAGAGCACAGACAAATCCCGAGGTCTGAGTGAGGCCTTCTACCCGCTGACCCCAAATCTAATTCTTGGGATGGGCATGCTCACCTCTGGGAGGAAAGCTATGTGACTAGGTCTTTAGAACAGACCTGGAGTCCACAGACCCCACCAGTCATGTGGGCCAGGATGGCCAGCCCCTGCTTCCCAGTGGCGGGTAAAGCAGAGACCTGGCTCACTGACATGCAGTGACCTCACTCACTAGCAAGATGTGACCCAGTGATCATTAAGCTCTGGCCAGTTGGGTTGCCAACCATCAAGGGGGTTCAGAAGTGTCTGGAAGCCCCCTGTGTGGCCAGGGGAGCTTTGTGGGGCATTCTATCCTTGGGGTTTGGTCGTGAGGACCTACCATGGCATCTAGCACAGAGAAGGTGTCTTAGGATGAGTCCTCTAGAAGCAGAGCCTGAGACAGGGATTCAGATGCACATGACGCATGGAAGGAATGTGCTCAGGAGGAGCCTACAAGGGAGGAGGGGAAGAAGAAGAGGAAAGGAAAGGAGCCCAGGCAGGATAGAGTTTGAGGTAAAGTTTAGCCTTGGCCTGATCCACAGGGGGCTCTGGAGCACAAATTATACTGCAGAGTTGACCTGCCTTGGGGCAAGGGGCTGACACTCTGTATACCTGGGACCTTTTACAGACAGGAGTTCTTGCCAAATAGGAGCTCTCTTTTCCTCCCCACCTTTCTGCAACAGGTTCCCCAGGGAAAGACAATGGAATGACTTTTGTCATAAACAGAAGAGAAGATTTCTCAAATATGGTCTCATCTTCACCAAGGCATCACTGGTGGTCAGTCTGATGAGAGTTTGAAGAAGGGTGATCAAGGCGTAGGCCTTCACACATGGAAACTCATCTTACCCTAACCCTCACCTCCCCCTGAGAGAGATTCTAATGGACTGTTTTGTCAACCTGAGGAAGTGTTGTCAGGTTCACCAGAAGCTAGAGAGGATATGTTTTGCAACCAGGGGGAAAAAAAAGGAAAGAAACAAGAAAACAAAGATTCTGCCTTGTGTCTGAGAAATATGAGTATTTATGCACATACTAATTGAAATTGGCTCAGTCGCCATATGCACACAGTTAAAGGGGCTGGTGTTCTAGACACCGAGACTAAACAAAAGCCGCTTTCAAAACACAATGCGTTATGCAGGCTCCTGACAGAACCGAATAATCATTGCTGGCGGTTTTATATTCAGATCAACTCCACAAATATTTGGCGAGCACCCGCTGTGTGCCCAGCACTGTGCAATAGCCTAGAACAGAAACAAGGACAAATGAGTAAGAGGTCACAGGCTGCTGGGGAAATGGATGCATAGAAAAGCAAATGGAATACAACACAGCTGGCCGTTGTAGAGGAAGGCACACAGATGGAGGGAACTGTTGTTTCTGCCTAAGGAGCTCTTCCCCTCGGCGGCTGCCCATGGGGAGTAGGGTTTACACAGAGAAGCAGTTCACAGGAAGAGAGAGGTGCTCCAGCGGCATGGAGGCAGGAAAGTGCATGGTCTAGAAGGGCAAGTAGTCTGACATGGCTGAAGCATCACCAATGCAGGAAGAGGGGAAGATGATTAATATCACCAGCCAGGCCCCAGCTCGAATGTCACCTCCTCAAAGAGGCCTTTCCTGATGATCCTACCAAAATATCCTCATTTCCCATCCTCTCCCTCTGTTTTGCTTTCTTCGTAGCACTTATTCTCTAAAGTTAATTATCGGTTTATTTGTTTGCATTCTCCCCCACTGGAACATAAATCCCTTGTCTATCTTGCTCATCGTTGTCTGTCTTATTCATTATGGCATCTCCAGCTCTTTGAACAGGGCCACGTAGGTACTCAATAAATATTTGCTTCTAAAAACGAACCAATGAATAAATCAATGAATGGGGTTTTGCAACCTGGGTTTGTGAGGCATCTCAAACCAGCACATCCATTTTACCTTTGATGGCCTGATTACTTAGAATAACACTAGCTGCTATAACAAATAAATCCAACATTTTCAATATAGTTACCCAATAGAAATTTATTTCTCACTCACTTAAAAGACGAACACAAGTGTTCCCGGTTGGCAGGTGGCTTTCCTCTACATGTTGACTAAGGGACCCAGGCACCTTCCACTTTGGAAGGACTCCCAGACCTCGGAGTCCTTTGTTTCCAGCCAGGGGAAGCAGAAAGAGCCTGGAGAAGCCCACCAGCTTCTTAAAAGCCTCCACTCGGAAGAGACACACGTCACTGCCACTCACATCCCTTTGGGGAGAAATAGTCATGTGGCCACATTTTGATGCAAGTTTAACTGGAGTTTCTGGCTAGACAGGAATAAGGAATTTCTGGCTAGACAGGCGCCTCTCAGTGACAACATCACACTGTGGGCAGGGGACAATGAGCTGGTGGTGGACAGATAGCTGTCTCAGCCACGACAGCCCTGGGCTCAGGAAGGTTAAGCTCTTTATCCAAGAACATGCCACTCACAAGTGGTACAACTGTCGCTTCAGTTTAGGAAATGGCCAAACCCCTCCCCTCTCCTGCTGTCATGGACGCCATTCACCAAAGTCAGAAGGTGACATTTCCTGACCTTGTCCCAAGATACTGAAGAAATGTCCTCTCAGAATCCTGCAGCCCCTGGAAGCAGAGACTCATTTGTTCTGTTCCTGGTGGGAATGCAAGCCAAGTTTTGGAACTAAAGGGCCAAGACAGGAATATGCTAGAATGTTGCCAAGAATGGAGAGAAGGAGCCGAAGAGGAGAAGACAGGGTACCAGAGGAGAAGAGGGAAGGGGACAGCCACACAGCCAGAGAGGTCCTAACTAGTTCGCTTCCAGCCACAGAAACTCTCCAATAATAATAACAGCAACAACAACAACTAACATTGACTCAGCTTTTACGGTAGGCCAGGCGCTGAGCCGAGTGCTTTATCTTCATCCTCTCATTTAATCTTCCGAAAACCTGAGACGATAGTTACGGTTAGCCCTATTTTTCTGGATAAAGCAACTGAGGCTCAGAGAGGCTAAGCAACTAGCCAAGGGTGACCCAGCCAGTCAATGGAAGAGGAGGGATTTGAGGAGTTTGGTGCCAGAGCCTAAACTTTTCAGCATCAGAGTCTCCGCAACTAGTGGGGCTGGCAGCCAAAGCCAGAAGGTAGATGATGTAAGAGGAGCGGTCCAGCAAACATTGTTCTCTTCAGTGATGGTCTAGCATCTTTTCTCCAGAAGACCTGCACCTAGAGGAGGTGGGACTCTGTTGACTCTTAGTGATTGGTGGGCATTCTTTGTTCTACCAAGAGAATGAGGTATCTTTAAGCCTCGGGGTGCCTTCTGGATCTCTGGCCCTAACATCCTTGCTTTGCCTCTGACACACGAACATCTTTTCTTTGCCCTTCTTGTAACAAACTGTGCTGTACTTCTAAGCCAAACAGTGTGACGTACATTCAAATTACAGTCCTCACTTGTGATTTTTTGGGGCCTATTAAGTAACCAATCATCATGACTTTGAATGAGTTTAATTATCAGGGTATTTCAGTGCATAAATAACCATGCACACCCTGTTAGCCAGGCTGACAGCTCTAATTGAATCCAGCAGTCTGGTCTCATCTGGTAGAAACCACTGGAATTTGGTCCTGACACTTTACACTGCATTGTCAGGATGATTGGAAGGGTCAGCCCAGCAGAGCTGCAAACCCCCAAGGCTGGATCCTGTCTGGAAAGACTCAAGTCTCTTTTCAAAGGGCAACTTGACGAAGAGCAAAAAGATGGTAATTTTTAAAAAACAAAACAAAACTTCTTCAAGGAGAGCATCCATTTTCAGAGTGCTTTCAGACACAGCATCTTATTTAAGCCACTTATTGACTATAGAGGTATCATCCTCCTACTCAGCGCTTGGAGCTTAATCAATATGAGTTGAATGAATGGCAATGCATAGATAAGGAAATTGGGGGCCAGAAGTTCCACACCTGGTCTAAGCTGATGCCATAAGTCCAGGGCAACGCCTGGTGCTCAGTCTCGGATCTGCCAACTCAATCATCACATGCAGAATCTGGGACCAACGAGGCAGCCAGCATCCCTGCCCCAGCTCATCCTCCCAGCCCAGGTCTACCAGCCTTGAACACAGCTCCTGGGATCCAGGCCCTTCCAGCTCCATCTTCTGCCTTGGGGGCCAGGGCAAACCTGAGGACCACCCAGGAACAGACTGCAGTAGCAATGAGTGGTCAAAAGTCCAGACACTTGGGTCCTACCACCTCCCAGAGCATCCTCTCACTTTTCTTTTTGACCAAAACCCTTTCCCCTGGGCTCAGAGGGTGGAGTCTCTCCAGCCACCTGCTCCCTTCCATGCCATCTAACCCAGAGTTTCTTGACCTTTTCTGTCCAAAGACTACTTTGGCAACCCATTGAAGACTTTGAATTGCTTCTCAGAATAATATTTTTAAATGCATAGAATAAAACACAATGAATTACAAAGGAAACCAAAGATGTTGAAATACAGTTATCAAAGTGTTTGTTAAATGTGATACAGAAATACATGTGCTTCTTATTAACGCATTAAACAGTGAGATCTATCAGAGGGTCTAGTAACTTGCATAATTTCAAAGTGGTGATGAGCATGAATGATGTTCGAGATATCTGCAATAACTACAGTGTGCAGTAAAATTCAAATATCTGTGATTTTTATTGGTAACAAAGTCACAGGTCCTGCTAATGCTGCTACAGCTCGTTGTCTACATTCAATTATTGAAGAAAACAATAAATTTCAATTAGATGTTAGCGAAAATAAAAATATAAGATTTTCCCATCTAAGTTCACAGACTCCTAAAATTCTATCTAGGACCCTTCAGTGAATCCCAAATTTAGAACCCTTGCTCTGGTCCCAGATTGAAACAGTACCCATCCCCTCTGGTCTTAAGAAGGAAGGAAAAGAGAGCTTTCTAAGTCAGCATCCTTGACCAGGGCTGCCCCTGTACCTATAGCCATGCAGGGCTCATCATTCCTGTACCTGCCCCATTTGTCCACCCTCAGCTATTTTCTAGAACCTTGGCTTCCTACTTGCCATTGGTTTTATTCTTTCTTTTATCATTTCCCTTTTGACTAACTTTTCTCTTTGTTTGTGCACAAACCACAACCCACATTTCTTTCCAGCCTCCAGCTCACACCACGCCTCTTTGCAGCATCTTCACATGGGGACTCACAGTTCACCTTACACTTTACAATACACACTGGGAGAAGAATGCCAGCCCCCACCCATTTACAACAGGCACCTCCAGTCCCAGGCTGGAGCGGCCTCTACTGCGTGAAATTTAACTCTGCTCCACCCAGGAGCGAACCAGTTACTGCCTTGGAATTACCCTGTAACATACGACAAAGACCAGCCCCTTCTCCCTGAGCTGGTCCTGCACCAGGGTGAGAAGTGGACTCTGTCTTAACATCAACGTGATGTTAATAAAAGATAGTGACAGATGCAGTTCTGGGAGGTAGGAAAGAGGTGTTCATGCACCAACTTAAGGACACTTCAAAATGAAAGGAAGCCAATAGGAAGTGTGTTGGAGAATTGATTATTAAACAATCAATAGGCCAAGTGTGCAAAAAAGGAAACAAAGATGCCCCTAATCCCTGCAGACACACTTCGCCCTCCCCTCGCCTGCCCCTGTAGAAAGGTACTTGCTCTCCTGCCAAAACTCTGTCCTCTAGAATGTAGACTGAAAACAAACTGGAACTTATCTGAGGATGTGCTTGAAGGTTTTCCAACCCAGTTCCTTTTGCAGTTTGCATTTGGGATGGAGCAAGGAGTGGTGTTCATCGGATCTGTTCATGAGTTCTCTTGGCTTTTGCACGTCGCAGTCAAGGAAACTATAGATCCGCATCTCTCGCGCCCACTATTTTTAGATCGGCGTGTGAAATAGCCAGTGTCTACTGTTATTCTATTGTTATTATTGTTATTCGTTTTTAGGGCATTTGAAGTTGTACAAACAATTGTCAATTTTTAATTAAAGAATTCTTTGAACCATCAAAACTTCATAGCAATGGGCAAGAGGAAGACAAGATCTCACACTGCTGTGGGCCTTGTATCCAGAACCACACAACAAAGATATCTAATCCTTACGTAGTGCACAGGCAATGTTCTCAGTGCCTTACACATAGTTTCTCCTATAATCGTCACAACAACACTGTGAGATAAATGCTAGTTTATCCTCAATTTACAAATAAGGAAATGGGGCTCAGGGAAGGGAAGTAACTCACTTCAGTTCACACAGCTAATAAATAACAGAGCTGGGGTATGAACTCAGACACTCTTGTTCTAGGATGTGTGCTCATAACCACATAGATGTATAAGATGCTAGAGTAAACTCCTGATTTAGGAGTTAAAGTGTCCAAGCTTTAGCCCTAGCTCTGCCAGGAGTTTAAGCATCTAATCTGTATCCCTGGCTCTGCCACACATTGGCTGTGTGACCATGTTTAAGTCACTTCCCCTCTCTGGGCATTACTCAGCCTCATTGTATTGAAGAGTATAGCACTCCTCCTCCTGTAGTCTGAGGCAGGGAGCAGGTGTTAGCAGGCAGGGAGAGCCTTGCTAGAGCTCAGGAAGGATGTGGGGGAAAGGAGGGGATGCTGAGATCCACAGCATTGTGGGAGGCAGAAAAAAATACTGATATAAAAAGAAATTAAAAAGCAGCATACCAACAAACCACTCTGAAACTTACCCAAGGAAATACAAGTGCCCCCTAGTCTTGCCTCACCTTGATGCAAGTGCAGAGGAAGCAGGATGCTGAGAGCTCCACTGCCACTTGCCCTATGAAACCCAAGTGGCCTACAGGGTTCACCAAACCTTGGTGCACCCTCCTTGAAAAATGATGCCGGTTGCCCAAGCAGAGAGCTGGGGGATGTGTGGACTCCTGGTGCACACCAATCTGCATCTGGGGCAGGTCCCCAGGTTCCAGGATGCAAGAAGGAATGCCCAGAAGTGAGCTGAAGCTGTTGCCATCCTAGGACCAAGACGCAGGAAGAGATGAAGGAAAACAGCCTTGCTAACTCTCTCCCAACTGACTAGTCCTTTGGGGAAAAAATTAAGCTGGATGCCTATCTCACTCGTCAGACCAAAATAGAATCCAGACAAATCAAAGTTGTAAACATAAAAAGGATATGCAGAAGAATACCATAAGGACATTTAGGTAAACAGTTTCATAATTCCAGGAGGGTGAGGGCGTTTTTTTAAACATGAAGTCAAGAATAGAAAGCAAACGGGAAAGACTGACAGATTGTACTACATAAAAATGTAAACCTTCCATATGACCAATAAATAAACTTGCAAAAATATTTTCAACATATGTTACAGACAAAAGGTTACCATTACTCAGAAAGACAGAACACTCTTACCAAAAAAGAAGGGGAAAAATGAACAACATCAAAGGAAAAAGGAGTTATCATAAGACTTAGCAATTCCATTCCTACATATATATCCAAGAGAAATTACAACAGATGTCCATACAAAAACTTGTATATGAATGCTCACAGCAGGATTATTTACAATAGCCAAAAAGTAAAAACAACCCAAATGTCTATGCATAAAATGTATATGCATGCAACGGAATATTGTTCAGCAAGAAAATGGAATGAAATATTGTTACTTCGTGGATACAACATAGATGAACCTTGAAAACATCGTAAGTAAAAGAAACCAGTTACAAAAGACCACATCTTGTATCATTCCAGGTATATGAAATGTCCAGAATAGGAAAACCTATGGAGACAGAAAGTAGATTAGTGGTTGTGTAAGGCTCAGAGGATGGGGGGAAATGGAGAATGACCACTAACTAGGGTACAGGACTTCTTTTGGGATGGTGAAAATATTCAAAAGTTGGTTGTGGTGATGATTACATAACTCTCTGAATATACTAAAACCCATCAAATTGTAAGTTTTAAATGGGCGATTGTATGGTATGTGAATTATATCTCAATAAAGCTGTTATTAAAAAATCAGTGTTCTTGACAATAAGATCAAATTTTAATCTAAAGTGAAAAGATATTAAACAGAATAACGGGGCCAATTACAACGAAAGTTTTATTCCACAATGAAAATGTAGTCATCTTGAACTTTTAAGCACTAAGTAGCATGTGTCATCAAAATATATAATACATAAGCTGTTGTAGATACAAAGAGAACTCAAAAAAAAAAAAAAGACAGTTCTTATCACATGACAGATCAAGAGGACTAAAAACAACCAAGATGAAACAGGACCTGACCATAAACTCAGTAAGATCGATCCAATATATAAGTTTCAAACTTTACACCCTCAAAAAAAAGAATATTCTCTTTAAGTACCTATGGAGCATTTACAGAAGTTAATAAAGAAAACCTTAGTAAATTCACAAAAGTAGAAATAGCACATAGCACATTTTTCAAACACAATACAATGAAACCTAATAATAAAAAACTAGCACAAAATTTAGCACAAACAAAAAAAGAAAGCCAAATCACTGAAAGATAAACTACCTCTTGAACAATGTTTATTTCAAACAGAAATCAAAATTCAGATTGCACTAGACTATATGCACCACAAATTCTAAGACTTGGTTGCTTCTTTCAAGTGTTTTGCAAACCATACTTGCCCACAAAAGCATAACTAGATACATGCTAGATTTGCTTCCCCTTATATGTTGCTGGCTCCAGTTGATGTTAAAATTAGCCTATGTTTTTTTTACTTGCCCTTGTACATTTAATTTTGCCTTCTTATTACCTTTTACTTATGTCCATTTATTTCTAAACTACTGTGAAACCTACTTTATATTTTATTTATTTATCTAGAAGCTTATTTTCATTCTTTCTGTTTAGTGATTCTAGCAATAAAGGCAATGAATTTGCCACTGATAATAGCTTCGGTTGCATCCCAGAAGACAAACATTTAAAACTTTTTTCCTGATTATAATAGTAACATATTATTTTTGTACATAAAAAAGTAAACATTCAGTAATGTATGACTTGAATGAGAATGTCCTCTGTTTTCTCTAATTCCAAGCCCTTCTGAACCCCTACTCCCTTAACTAATGTTACAGTTTGCATATGCCTTCAAAATTTTTCTAGCCTATTAACAAGAGTATATATGCAAGTAATAATCTTTTTTAACTGAAATGAGATCATACTTTCATACTTTATATAAAATTAGTTCTTTTCACTTAATCATATAAATGACAACTTTCCATATTAGTACATATGGGCTTCTCTCAATGGTGACATAATGTTCAGCTGTATGGGTATAATTATATGTATTTAACAAGTCCACTATTGATTGATGTTTCAGTTGTTTCCAACTTTGGATATTACAAATATTGCTGCAATGAACATTCTCACTCACAAATCTTTGCATACTTGTACAAGTATTACCACTGTAGGATTTTTATTATTCCACAGGTACAGAACAAGGTTGTCTAGGACCACAAACCCCATTTTAAAATAGCAAGATAAAAGAAACAAGAAGTGCCTGCCTAATATGGTTTCAGGATAGGTGGCAACAGAAGACCCCCCAAGATAGATACAAATATGGACCTGAATGGAGAAAAAAAATAGGAGGATTTTGAGTTTTATAAACATATGAAACCAAATTTGCAGTTTTCAAAACCTTGGGGGCACTACAGACTGACATCTTCTCACTGACTATCAGCAGTCAATGCAGGTAAAAATTCTCCTGCACACTGTTCTGACTGTTCTACCAGTCAATGTGGCTGCGTAGAAGCAACCATGCACTGAAGAGGCAAATTCCAAGATCAAAACAAGCAAGGAAGACCTCTGCTCAGATGCTCTTCCCACTGACTGTTGCCAAGGGAGACTGAGCTCACCCAGAGTGGGAAGCAGAACAGGGAGCCAACACAGCCAGGAAATCCTAACTAGAGGGAACGGGATGAATAACCAAAGATAACAGGAATTAATTCACTTGAAAACAGAAAAAGAGCTGAACCAGTGATTTTTCAAAGCTCCAAGAGCTCATATTTCAAAAAAATATTAATAATAAAATAGATAAACCAGTATACTAGCAGGCTGAGCAGAATCTACCTTGGCATAGAAGAAGAAATGCTAGTGGAGAGCAAGGCAAAGTGTGATGAGAGATAATGCTGGAAAGGTAGACAGGTGCCAGATCATGGAGAGTCTGGTGCATCGCACTATAGCATGTGAGAGGACATCCGGGACTGGTTTGTGTCTTTTTTAAACAAAGGATTGGCAAGATTACTTTTTACTCTTAGACCAATTGCTGTGGGCAGTAGGATGAAAGGAGGGAAATCGGAGGCAGAGAGAACAGAGACTATAATCATGCTCCAAAGGAGAGGCAAGGAGGACTGACCCAGACAGCAGCAATGGGAGTGGAGAATCTGGTTCTTAGTGAGAGAAATGAAGAGAGCGAGGAAGTATAAGACCATACGTACACTCTGTCTTACAGTTGGGTGAACATTTTCTTATCTATGAAATTAGGATAATATCGACTCAGGCTATTGTGAAGATTATACAAATGAGATTGCTTTAAAGTTAACTTATACCCCATGTTTGTTCCCGAAAAGATTGAATGCCACTTAAATTAAGGTAACAAATGTGGAAACACTGTAAAAGGCCTTCGCCAATGTGAAATATTACCATTTATTCCTAACACTGACACCTTCGTGAACACCTGTGAATTTATAGACTGAGTTGGCGGTGCTGTGCAGGGCGGCAGAGGGTCAGCTGGGTTGACTCTGCCCAGCAGCTGATTCTAAGGGCGACCTTGGGGCCTGGAAGAAAGCCAACGTTTATGAAACAAGTCTGGGCATTGTGAGCTCCCAGGTCTAGAATTGGGACACTCACTGTGAGCCAGACACTGTGCCAGTCCTATTGCACCTGTTTATCTCATTTAATCCGCACAGCAAACTTGCAAGGAAATTGTTATTTAAAAAAAAAGAAAAGACTTCAAAGATGAGAAAATTTGAGGCTTTCAGGGGTTAATTAGCCTCCTCAGTGGGAATCCAAGGGACCCACGCTGACTTCTCTGTCTTTTCCTGATGATGCCTAACACTGTCTGGAAGGGCAGAGCTGTGGTTCGGTGGAAAGAGGACCACAGCAGCTCTGCCCGATCGACTGCAGCCCATGGAGGGTCACAGGCTGCCTGATGGGGTGGGGGGGCCTGGCCAGCAGGTGATGCTTCTGGGGGGAGAGCAAGCCCCGTCTCCTCTCCCTGTGGTTATTCATTCTTTCCTTCAGCAATAAGCGACCCCTGGATTCCTCCCTTCCTCTGGCAGGACCCTGATGGCAGCTCTCATGCTCTCCTCGATGGTTACCCCAGTCTCATCTCAAAGTGATGCTCGCCCCACTGCCCCCTCCCAGGGGCCTCGCTCAGGTGCCTCGTCATAGCTCAGCCTCGTAGCTGCCTTGGGACCTCTCTCCAGTGAGGCCACAACTCTCTCATCAGGCTCACAAAACCAGCGTATAGAATTGTTCATTCCTTGCAGGTGGACCAGGCAGGACTTTGGGGTGAGCACTATCCATTTCCCTCCAGCACCATCTCCAATGGAAAAAGATGCTGTTGAGCCAATGAAACGTTTGACCAAACTCCCCAGTGTCACTTTTAACTAGTCACCTGTTCTCACCTCGACAGCCAGCCACCTCTCTGGTTCCCAACTTGGCTAAATCCCAAACTTGGGGTTTCTGGCGGCCCCAGGAGATTATGCCTTTTCAGGTGAAAAACTTGGGTAAATCCTGCTGGGACCCCACGGCCCTCCCCAGGGACTCTCAGAGGTCGGGGATGGCTTGGCTCTATGCCAGAACCCCTCACATCAACCTGGCCCAGCCTTGATTCTGCTTCTACCGAGTCCTGTGGTGCCCACGCAAATCCCCCCATCCACACATACCTCACATGAGACTGGCTGTCCTGGGTGACCTCTAGCCACCAGGAATGGGGATCTTTAAGGACAGATCTCAGGCAGCAAGTTCTACCCAAGGCAGCAGGAGGAATAAAAGAAGTCAGAATCTGTGGGTTCAAATGCTGGGGGCACGGCGAGTACAAACCCCTGGTCTACACTGAAGTCAGGGTCATGGAGATAAAGAGGAAGTGGAGGAGCAGAGCCAGGGCAGAGCAGGGAAGGAGGCAGGGGAGGCCGAGCACAGGCCGTGAATCTCAGCGATGCTCTGGGGCCAGCAGGTGCAGGAATGCACAGGAGAGCCCGGCCAAGGGCAGAGCTGAGTCTGGTGCCAACAGTCAGGGGCACCAGGGACAGACGACAAGCCCCTTGACTCTATCTGGAGTGGCATGGTGTCCGAGTGTACCCATGCCCCTCCCTAAGGCTGGGGCTGCCGCTCTTCCCACCTCAGTCCCAGGTCTGACTCCAGGAGCAACCCCCAGAGCAGGGCTTAGAATCAAGAACCCGGAAGAGCAGCACTCAGAAGCAAGGGGGGTTCTAGAGGCTCAGGAGCAATGCTCAACAAGGCACATGCTCAGAGCTCACCTGATATAGAGAAACTGAGCTCAGGGAGACAACAGGTCTGCCCATGGTCTGGGTCTCTCATTCAGCCTCCACTGGCCCTTTCACCGTGGTCTGATCTGCAGGCAGCCTCAGGGACCCCTGGGACCAGAGCTCAGCCAGGATCTTACAGATCAGCCTTGGGGTGGCGCTATCAAAGGTAGGAGCCCTGAGCAACCTGGTCCCCCTGCCAGGGGTTTCAACCCCCTTGGACCTAAATGAGTATGTGCTCATAAATGTTTGCTGAATAAATGAGGCGAAGGGACAGGAGAGACTCTAAGGGAAAAAAATGCAACTATCATAAGGAAAAGGGGAATATTTTTGAGTAGCTTCTGTGACCGGCATTACACCCACATAGCAGCTGAGGATGAGTGTGGGGTGGGGGTGAGGGGGGTGTTTCCAAAACCCAAACCTGGTCGGGTCATTCCCCTGCCTAAAATCCTTCACTGACTCCCTGTTGCAAGAAGAGTAAAATCTAAGCTTCTTAAGGAAGCTCACCGGGCTGCCTGCCTTTCCAGTCTCCCTGCTTGCCCGGCCCAGCCACTGCCCCGCAACCCGCCCTGCCTGCCCTGCCCTCTGCATCCAGTCCATTGGGCATTAGACTTGCTTTCACATACTGCTCTGCCATTTGCTTTTTTCACTTGATCCATCATGGACATCTTGCTGTGCCCACGTTCAGGTTCACACCTGACACTTTACATGCATGATCTCACTTAGTCCTCTCAACAAATCTGTGAGACAGGGACAATCACACCCATTTTACAACCAAAGAAACTAAGGTGGAGAAGTTAAGTGACTTGTCCAAGGTGATCGCTCATGCTAAGCCACGGTCCCCGCAGCGAGCATCCGCCCATCAGCTCCAAAGTGACAGCCAGCACAGGACAGGCAGGGGCTACCACGGGCTTTTCACAGTCCAGCAGCTGGGACCTCAGAAACACAGGGTGGTGGGAAGAAGAGGAGGGCAGGGCTGTCAGGGATATGAATGGGGAAACTGACCCAGGGCGACCAGCAGGTCACGATTTGCCCAGGACTTCCCAGGTTTTAACACTGAAAGACCCACAGGCCAGGAAACCTGTCAGTCCTTATTTTAAAACTGAATGTTCTGCCTCGTGGGACTACCTCCCCCATCAGTCGCAAGCAAGTGGGGTCACTTAGTCACCCTAACTCAGGCCAGCTTCCTTGTCCGTCAGATGAGGTGCCCAGGTATAGGCAGACTCCTGGGGAATGGCTCAGAGGCAGCATTAAAACTACAATTCAGAGAAACTATGCAAGACATCCATTCAGGCACAGCACGACCCAGCAGGAAACTGGGACAGTGGGAAAAGCAGCCTCCACTACAAGGACTGGCCAGAATCAGGCTGGATCAGGGCAGACAGGGCTCAAGGGAAACTCCAGCACAAATCCCTGGCTGTCTTATTTGCAGTGGTAACCCCAGTACCTAGCACAGTACCTGGCCATAGCAAGAGCGTGATGCTTACTGAATGAACGGATGCATGCAGGCCTGTGTTTCACAATGAAACACCAGACTTCAAGCAGCTAGAACAGATCCTCATGTCACCAATGGGACCCAGCTCCGTGGTGCAACTGCTGACCCGCATGCTGGATGGACAAACCCATCTGAGACAGGTTTGGCCTGTAGAGAACGACCAATAGGAGCCTTGCTGCTGGAGGGCTCACGGCAACTGACGGTTCTGGGGAAACAGGTTGCTGGTTCAGGATCCAGCCATTTCTCCTTCTCCCCTCAGGGGAGACCCAGGCAAACGTAGCCACGAAGACACGCCTTTCACTGAGGCCTTCTCCAAAAGCCTTCCTTGTGAGGAAGCCTCCATCATTCGCCAAAATCCAATGCCAGTCAAGCAGGGTTTGGGTCAGGCAATCACTTCTAACCTGCACGGCGCTTTTTACAGCACTTATTCCAGCCGCTGCTGGCCGGGTCTCGGTGGACGGGCCTGGGAAGCAGCAGCAGCGCCATCTTGTGGCTCTTTTGAGAACATCTCGGGGCTTTTCGGCCGCCTCACCTATCCGGTGGTGTACGGCCCACGGTTTCTGAGAATTCACAAATTTGGATATCTTATAAGGACATCTGCCCTACTATAAGAATCTGGCCCACTGCTCTCCCTTTATAATGATCAAAAAAACATAAAATCAATCCCCAGCTTCAGTGTGGATTCAATGACGTCTAACTTTCGTGTTTTCAGAAAACTCAGAGCTTCCCACAGTAAATCCTCGTTTGGTGAGCTAACTGGTATGCAACACCCAGGTGCGAACGCAAAAAAAGACTACACTTCCTGATTTCTATTCTCTCCTTATGGATGCTCGCCTTCCTTGCTCATAAAAGGAAATATGGTAGTGGTCCACCATGGCGCTCAGAGTCTAGTGGGGATGTGATGCGTAAGTGAAATAGTTACTGAAATTAGCAGGGCCCTGGGGACAGTGCTACAAAGGAGGACACAGGTGCCGTGAGCCGGTGTGATGGCAGGGAGTGTGATGTCGTGCAGAGATCAAATACGGCTTCCTCTAGGATGTGTAAGCCGAGAACTGAAAGTCCCTTGTCTTCTAGGAAACCCAGAGAGGACATGAGCTTTCAGTGCATTATGTCGACAAGCCTGATGGGAGACGACTGCAGGGAACAATGGGATCTGAATTGACCCCAGTACTGGGGGTGTTTTATCTGGTTCTCTTTCACTCCCCCCACTGCCACACACACGCGCGGGCGCACACATGCATGCGCACACATTCACACACACACACACACACACACACACAATTGATTTCTCTTCTCTTTGTGCCGAAGACGAATTAAATTATGTGCAGACGAGAATGGCAGGCGGATGGAGTCGTGTCAGGTGGGGAAGAGCTGAAAGGCTTTTTAAAAGAAAACCTTGTCTCTGAGGCTCAGATGGGGTGATTCTGCGGAACAGCAGCTGAGGCTGCCCCAGGGCAGCGAGTCTCCAGCCTGAGTCCCATGGAAGGGAAGCTGGGGTTACAGCTCCACGCAGTTGGAGACTCCATAGTCTCCAGGGACCTTCAAGCTCACCTTCTTCTGATGTTGGAAGGAGGATAGTGGAATGCGTGTGAGTCTTGGAATAAGACAGATGGGGGTTCTAACCCCAGCTCCAGCACGATTTGCCAAATTAGCTTCTCTGAGCCATTTTATCATCTGTAAAATGGAATTAAGAATCTCTGTGCCGCCAGGAGTCTCAAGCTCTGTTCTGGCCCCAAACCTGCACCCCTATCCACAAAAGCCTCTGCCCTCTCTTGCCCTGGATGATAGGGGATTGCTTTGCCAAAACTTATTGGTTCTCTTTCTTGGGGGGAAAAAAAAACAGGGGCCGGCCCAGTGGCATAGTGGTTAAGTTCTCACGTTCCGCTTTGGCGGCCTGGGGTTCACGGGTTCAGATCCCAAGCGCGGACCTAGCACTGCTCATCGAGCCATGCTGTGGTGGCATCCCACATAAAGTAGAGGAAGATTGGCACAGATGTGAGCTCAGCAGCAATCTTCCTCAAGCAAAAAGAGGAAGATTGGCAAGAGATGTTAGCTCAGGGCCAATCTTCCTCACAAAAAATAAAAATAAATTAAATAAATCCTAATGTTCGAATTTAAAAAGAAACTCAAAATTCAAGATTTTTCATTAGTATTAATGTTGTAAAGAATAGATTTTTAAAACACGTTTATTTTCCATTCTGATATAAATAAATCATTGAACAAATAAATTAGGGAGACAGCTCTTCCTTACAGAAGCATATCAGTTAATAAAGGTAGCAGGAATGATGGAAACAGAAAATGAGCAGTAGGCAAACTTCCTGGTAATAATTGTCACAGGCAAGTACCATTGAAAGAAGAACGAGACACGGGATAGCTCCATAACCTCAAAGTATCTCCCCTGTAAGACACTTGTTAAATACGACTAGGAAAACAGTAACGTTACAGTGGAGACACTTGTTAGTATCACAAGTAATAAGATACATCAACATCGGTGATATGATGCCCTTAGAAGAGCAGCGCCTTCCTCCTGTCGTATTCTTGCCAAAAATGCATAACCTCAATCGAATTGTGGGAAAACACCAGACAAACCCAAGTTGAGGGTCATTCTACAAAACGGTTGGCCAGTACTCTTCGAAAGTATCAAGATTATGAAAGACCAAAAACAAAACAAAACGAAACACTGAGAAACTCTCATAGATTAGAGAAGATTAAGAAAACACAACAACTAAATGCATATGGAGCCTAGATGGGATCCTGGACCAAAAAAGGGCATTAGTGGAAAACCTGGTGAAATTCAAATAAGGCCTATAGGGTAGTTAGTAATATCGTATCACTGTGAATTTTATTGAGTTATTTAGTTATGAAAGGAACTTGTGGAAACAATTTAAACAGTGTAAACAGAATAGAGTAAGGTAGAAATGCCTCTCTCAAAGTCCTACCTCCTACAGGTAACCAGTGCTAAAGGTTTGGTGTTTTATGCATTTATATAGAACAACAGAAGCAAATATGTATATTTACATGTTTTGTGCACACATACATAAATGGAATCCTAATATGTATATATATTGTCCTATGACATGTATCTTGGACTATATATCTGTCTTGTTATTTTTCATAGATATATAATGTTCTGTTTATAATGATGAACAAGTATTTAACCAATCTCAGATTTGTCTCTAATTTTTCCCTATTATAAATGATATTGCTATAAAAGCTCATGTATGTGTTGTATGTCTTTGAATTGTGTTGTATTCACACCCACACACATATATATATTCATAGCCAGCCCTGGTGGCCTGCGGGTTAAGATTCAGCATTCTCACCACTGCAACCTGGGTTTGCTTCCCTGTCAGGGAACCACAGCATCCATCTGTCAGTTATCATACTGTGGCGGCTGCATGATGCTGTGATGCTGAAAGCTATGCCACCAGTATTTCAAATAACAGCAGTGTCATCCATGGTGCACAGGTTTCAGAAGAGCTTCCAAATGAGACAGACTAGGAAGAACGACCTGGACACCCACTTCCCATAAAATTGGCCGTGAGAACTCTGTGAATAGCAGCAGAGTATTGTCTGATATAGCCCCAGAAGATGCGAGGATGGCACACAAAAAAGACCAGCCAGGTCTCAGCTCTGCTGTACACAGCGTCATAGGAGTTGGAATCGACTCAACAGCACTAACAGCAAATATATATTCACATACACTATATATATAATAGATAATATAATAGAGTCTTAAAAGGAGGGTTGTTGAGTTGAAGTGTAAAAGTTTACATTTTGATCACACTTCCACCAACAGCAAATGGAAGTGACTACTTCCCCATATCTCGACAAATAATAATTATCAGCAATTTTCCATTTTTTCAATAAAGAGGGCAAAGCATGAATTATTGAATCTTTAGCCTAACTGAATGTCACTCCAAGGCCTCTGCCCATACTGCAAAGGACCCGTGGGTGCCTTGAGTGAAGTTCAGACTCTCCGCTTGATGGCCAAGCTACTTAAGCTCTCTGTGGTAGCCAGTCTCCAGGATGGCGCCCAATGATCCCTGGCCACTGGTGTGCACGTCCTTGTAGAGTCCCCTCCCTCACTGGATCATAGTTGCGCTGTGTGATCAATAGAATTTGGCAGAAGTGATGGTATGTGGTTTCTGAGGCTAGTTCCTAAAAAGGCACATGTCTTCCCTTTGTTCTCCATTGGATCATTAGCCTGGAGGAAGCCTACTGCTGTGTTAAACTGACACTCAGGCCCCCTCTGGAGGCCTCATGAGTAACTCATGAGGAGGAACTGAGGCCTCCTGCCAACAGCCATGTGAGTGAGCCATCTTGAAAGCAGAAAATCCAGCCCCAGTCAAGCCTGCAGATGACTGCAGCCCAAGCCAACATCTTAACAGCAACCTTGGAGACCCTGGATTAGAACCACCCAACTAAGCCAATCCCAGACTCCTGATGCTCAGAAACTGCATGCAATAATAAATGTTTGTTATTTCAGGCCACTAAGTTCTAGGGCAATTTGTTATGCAGCAACAGATACTTAATACACTCTCTGGGCCTCACTTTCCTCATCTGTAAGATGGGAATGATCATAATTATAATGCTCACTTCACAGAGAGAAAGCAGATGGCAGCAGCTGCCACCTGCCTTGCCCATGAGCCTGGTGTCTGTGCCCTTTCTGCTGGAATGCCCTGGTGACAGGCTCTCAGGCTGACTAAACAGAGAGGAATGTTTTGAGTTGCAATGTCTTTGACCTTTTCATTTAAAATCCATGTCAAATCAGCTTCTAATTCATTTCCAGACAAATTATTCTGAGAATGAGGCAGGGGGAGAACTTTGTTGCAATGTATTCCCTGTCCTTTTATTTGATGAAATTGCAAAAGCAAACAGTTCAGTTGTTCTGGTCTTCGGAGAGCTGCCAAACCCTCTCTGAGTGATCAGGGAGTGGCTTCTTGGGCCCCCAGCCAGTAACGAGCTAGTGTGGAGGGCTGAGAAGGGAGAGCCTAGCCTCAGTGTAGATGCCAGCCCAGGAAGCCATGTGGACACACATATATAAAAGATAAAGCGCTCCTCCTTCCTCATCTGATGGGGGTCCCCGGTGGACGGACTGAGCCCAGTGATGGTGGGGCGAGCAGAGGGGAGCCAGGAGCCATGAAATCCCCAGGAATGCCAGTGTCCCAGCATCCAGCCCAGTGAATTCTGAGGCCAGTCCCTGAGCCAGGGACATGGGAACGACTGACTGTTCCTCTCCCCTTGCGCAGCCCACACTCTGCCAGCCCAGGCCAGCTTGGAGCCTCACTGGAGCATCCCTGGATTCCAAGCGCCTCCTGCTTCCCTCCTACAGGTCAAGTTCCACCCAGAGTGTAACTAGCGCTGCGCTCCACTCTCCCATCTGGTGGCCATTCTCAGCAATTGCAGCTTCTCCACAGGACAGCCATCTTCACGAGGAAAAGGATGTCTCCCACCACGGGTGTTAGCAACTATTTCTCCCCTCCCACAGGAGTGATCAGGCTCTTTCTGTCTAGTCCTCCATGCCAAAGAATTTGGGTAGATTTCCAGGGAAGGAGACAGAACATTTTAAATAGACATCATTCTGAATCTCTCAAAATTATTTCCCAGCCCAGCTGTCAGCCAGAGCCCTGGTTGGAGGCTTCGTCATCCCTCTGGCCAAGCTCCCTACTCGCCAGGACACTGTCCCTGTCTTTGTTCCTTTGTTAACACCAGTGTCCAGAACCATTAATCCCAACATCCTCTCCATCCCCAGGAGGCTCCTGGCTAAAATTCTCCAGGTGGCAGGAAGACTCAGCTGACCACACACCTGACCAATCAGATGTCTTGTGGGCCAGGCAGGGCCTTGTGGTAGGACGAATCATGGTCCCCACAAAGAGGGCCACATTCTAATCCCCAGAACCTATAAATGTTACCTTACTTGGCATGCCGTGGGTCCCACTGTTTTCCTCACTTTATAGAAGATGAAACTGAAATGCAAGAGTAAGTGAATTGCCCAAGCTCATATGACTAGAAACTTCATCATTTGCTGAGAGCCAGCCCTGGAAATGGCCCACCCTTATCTAAGGAAGGATGAAGAGGAGGCTGGTGAGGGGAGGGCGGCGGGTAAGAGAAGAAAGACATTCCAATTTGAGATGGAAGAAACATTTTCATCAAGGGAACTGGTGCCTGTGTTGGCCTTAGGGTCTGGGACCTGGGATTCTGGCTGTCACTCAACAGTATCCAATGTGTGACCATGAGTGATGGTCCTCCCCTTCCGCGACTCACTTTCTTTCACTGAAGCTCAGAGAGACAAAGCAGCATGTCTAAGTGTGCGTAAACTAAGTGCTGGAATCAGGACCTAATTTCAGATCAACCAGCTCCCCCAGCTGGAGAAGACCTGACCCTGAATCCTGTGGCCTGGGGAGGCAGGGGGTGGGGAGCCACTGGTAGAAGTGGTGCATGTGGCCGGCACAGAGACTAGAAGTCACGTCTTGGAGAAAAGGTCACGTTTGGCAAGGTCAAGCCAAACATCTGGAAACCGGCTGAAGTTTGGGATGGGAACCGGGTGTGGAGCCAAAATGAGAATGTAGCGGCTGAGGACCAGAGGGTCAGGCAAATGACCAAGCCTGGAGGAATCTGGAGGCGGAGTGGATGGAGAGCAGCTGCTGCTCACAGGCCCTGGCTAAGAGGAGCCGCCCTTCCTACCCGACACGGACCGTGTCGGCAAACCCTGCCACTCCCTGCGCACAGGGAGAAGAGAACACTAGACACGCTGGAAAGTGAGGAAACGCCCCTTGGCTCCAAGACCTGGGAAGCACTCATTCTTTCCTTCATTCCTTCCTGACCCACTGCTTTTTAGGTCAGCCATGCAGAAGCCTTTTACTGGATACTGGGGCACAGGAATGGTCGCAGAGAGCTCAGATGCCACGCCCCAAGGGAGGCAAGCCGTGGGGCCCAGGGAGGGTGTGGCGATGCCCAGCTGGGGATTTCCAGCTCCTTGTTCTCTACTGTCCTGGGGACAAACCCGCAGACTCGGGTTTGCGATGTGGCACAGAATAGCAGGCGCTGCACGCACCCTGCCGGGGTTTTTGGAACCACACAATATGCTTGATTGAAAGCCTCTTTTAGAAGCTTAATTTTTTTAACATTAAAGAATTAAATCAATAATGTCCCTATTTCGGCTTCTCTGTGATTATGTCCTCTGTGTCCTGTTTGCTCTTTAGTAACAAGCTTTCTAAAAATTACAGTCCATGTCGTCTGTACCAAAGGAAATCAAGGGAAGGAGGAGAGGAAGAGACAGAAATGAGCGTAAGGTGAACACCTACTGCGCGCTGAGCACTGTTCTAGGGGCGTTGCAGCCATTATCTTAGGTCACCCTCACCACGACCCCAAAAGGAAGATGTGGCTAAAACCCTCATTTTATAAATTAGGAATCTGAAGCTCAGAGAGGTAAAGTGACTTCTCCAGGGTCACACAAAGGAGCAGAGCCTGGATTGGAACTCTCGGGGCTGTCGGATTCCAAACCCATCCTCCTCCATTGCTTTCTTTGTTAATTTCCTCCCCTCAGAGTCCCGACCAACAACAGGACCACGTGGTGCCGAGGTCCCTTCCTCTGGCAGACAGCTCCCCTGTTTTCAGGCATGATCCAAGAAGCCGATGGGAAGGCTCTTCTTGTCCACCTGGCTGGGCCCCTCAGGTGCTGCTGGGCCTCCTGAATGGCCCCCGGGGTGGGAGGGGGAGCCCCTATCTCCTGTCTACAGAGGGTCAGGGCTTTAGCCTGAGAAGCAGGATTTAATGTGGAGAGTGCCCAATTTGGGAGCAGGAGTAGGTGGCTGTGACATGGTTTAAATCCTAGAAAAGGGGCCGGCCCGGTGGCACAGTGGTTAAGTTTGCACATTCCGCTTCTCGGAGGCCTGGAGTTCGCGGGTTCGGATCCCAGGTGCAGACATGGCACTGCTTGGCAAGCCATGCTGTGGCAGGCGTCCCACATATAAAGTAGAGGAAGATGGGCACGGATGTTAGCTCAGGGCCAGTCTTCCCCAGCAAAAAGAGGAGGATTGGCAGCAGATGTTAGCTCAGGGCTAATCTTCCTCAAAAAAAAATCCTAGAAAAAATATATGGCATCCTAGGACTGACTGACAGGCTGTGCAATTGGAGGGAGGAATCCTGGCTTCCAGATGTATCTTTGCTACTCTCTAGCTGGGAGGCTTTGAGTAAGCCACTTTTCCTTTCTAAGCCAGAGTTTCCAAGTCAAGAAAATGAGACCAATGCTATCTTCTATGGGGGTTGGAGTGATTAAGTTATTGGTTGTACAGAAAAGTTTGTGGAGTTTTCCTGCATGGCATCTACAGAAGGGGCCAACATTGTAATGCTCTACGCTGGGGCCACTGGCAGGCACAGGGGGAGCAGAGGAGGACTCCATGGTCAGTGTCCTGGATAGGTTTTCCTGTGTCCTGTGTGAAGATGTGTCCTTGAATCACAGCTCAGTTGTGTGTCCCTAGATACCCAAACCTACAGTGTAATAACTACTCCCCTGTCTGCTCAGCAGGTTATGGTTTACAAAGCCACACACACACACACATACCACAACCTGCATGCATCTCACAACTCTGAGAGGTACAAAAGGGCTTCAGCAGGCAAAGAAGGTAGGAAGAGAAAGGCCTGGGCTGAGAGTCAGGAGCTGGGGTTCCAGTCCTGGCTGGACCACTGACCCCATTCCAGGGCTCAGCACCATAAAGCAGCCTCGCCATGTCCTTGCCTACTCCATCCAGTCAGAGTCAGGCTTCTGTTCCATCATTTTCAGATGAACTATTCACCAAGTATCAACCGGCGAGGTCCAGCCTCAGGCTGTCTTGAACAGTGGGTCCCACCCCACCTCTGATCACACTCAAGGCACCTGAGGCCCTGTGGCTCCCATTCAGGCAGAAGTTGCAGAGACGTGCTGTTTTCTAAGAGCTAAATACAAGTTCTGTGCATGGAGAGAAGTGATCAAGCTTCCAGACCCCAGTGGGCAACCTCGGGCAAATCCTTCACTCATATATTCAGTCATTCATCCAAGGGAGAAACATCTATTGAGACCACTGTGTCTGACTCCTGAAGACATGTAATAAACAGGTGGACCCCGTGCCTTCCTATGTGGCGTGACAGCCTCATCTCACTTCAGTTCCCCCACCCATAATCTGGGAATTAGATTGCCTGCCTTTCAGCATTGTGGTGAGAATTAGGAGATAATGTGTGTAAATGTGCTTCATAAACTTAACATGTCCACAAACGTTTGTGTCAGGTTTATTCACAAAAGCTAAAAGCTGGAAACAACCCAAATGTCTATCAACAGCTGAATAGATAAACAAACTATGGTACGTCCATACAATGGAATAGTACTCAGCAACAAAAACAAATGAATGATCAATACCCACAGCATGGATGAATCTCAAAGTAATTGTGCTCAGTGAAAAAAAGTCAGACAAAAAAGAAACATGCCATGTGATTCCACTTACATAAAATTCTAGGGAAAAATGCAAACTCATCTAGTGTGCCAGAAAATAAATCAGGGGTTGCCTGGGGCTGGGGGTAGATGGGAGGGAAGGAGGGATTATAGAGTCAACAGGAAACTTTTGGAAGTGATAGACTCTTATGGGCTGAATTGCATCCCCCTTCAAAATTCATATGCTGAAGCCCTAACCCCCAGGTCCTGAGCATGTGGCTGTGTTTGGAGACAGGGCCTTTCAAGGGGTGATTCAGGTAAAATGAGGTCATAAGGGTGGGCCCTAATCCAATATGGCTGATGTCCTTACACGAAGAGGAGATTAAGACTCAGACATGCGCAGAGAGAAGACACAGGAAGAAGGCAGCCATCTACAAGCCAAGGAGAGAGGCCTCAGAAGAAACCAACCCCGCCCACACCTTGACCTTGGACTTCTGGCCTCCAGAACTGTGAGAAAATAAGTCTCTGTCATTTAAGCCACCCCATGTGTGGCACTTTGTTATGGCAGCCCCAGGACACTAACACGGAGACATGCTCATTATCTGGATTGCAGTGATGGTTTCATGGGCGTATACATCTGTCAAAACTCATCAAATTGTAAATTTCAAATATATGCTGTTTACTGCATTATACCTCAATAAAGCTGTTTTTAAACCCCATTATTAAGATATTGTGTAGTTTAATTAAGCAGCTACCCAGGTTGCAGGCCAAGTGTTTTCTCCGGTTATACCCCAGCAGAGAGGGCTCAAGCCTGGACCACTCTACCGTGGAGGCCCAGAGAGGGGAAGGGACTTGCCCAGCACCAGGCAGAGGGCCATCAGCAGAGCCAGAGCCATACAGAGGCCTCGCGCCTCCAGCCCAGGCCTCTGCATCTCAATCTTGCCTGCACCTTTGAATCACCTGGGAAGCTTTTTAAACTCCCCACACGCCCACTAACCTTTAGATCAATTAAGTCAGAATACTTGAGGGTGGGACGCAGGCAGGAGTTTTTGTAAAGCTCCCCGGGTGATTGCAATGTGCATCCAAGGTTAAGCAGCCGCTTTTCCACAGCCTCCTCCAGGAGGCCTCCCTCCCTTAGAGAAGCAGGCTCCTTACAGCATCTAGCTGAGCCCAGCCAGGCACAACGATGTGCTCGCTGCACTGATTGGGAACCTAATTGCCTTGAAGTTCTGTGCAGAGCCAGCCGGGACTTAGTAATCCACTCACATCAAAATATTTACTCCAAATAATCATTACCACCTGGAAGGGGCTTGCAGGTAGCTAGGGAAGCGGGGGTGGGGGAGGCAGCGGAGTTCAGCGCACCCTGTAAGGGAAGCAGGCTGTTTGCAGAGGCTGCTGTCCCCGTCATCCAACGCTCAACTACCCCTCCCCACCCCGCTGAGAGGTTTCTTGAGTGAAATGTTTGCACTTTAATGCTCCAAGGCCTGAATCATCGGATTCTGCCTGGCGCAGGTGCTGGGGCTTGGGAACATACGGTAGATGATTTGCATAAAGTGAGTGATTTGCATGGAGTGGAAAATTTGCATGCAGTAAATAGCTAAGGGGAGGATAAAATTATGGCCCAGAAATGGCCTAAAATAATGTGTTAATCTGTAACCCCAGTGTAACCTAAATGCTTTTCTGAAAAGTGAGCATCTGCCTTCAAAGAGAGAGAGCTACCCAGCTCCTGGCTACCAGGGCTCACGTCCTGAGAGTCTGATGGGACTAAGAACAATGGGACAGGGGCCGTCCCCGTGGCATAGTGGTTAAGTTCAACACACTCCACTTAGGCGGCCTGGGTTCACAGGTTTGGATCCCAAGTGTGGACCCACACCCCACTTGTCAGTATGCTGTGGCAGTGACCCACATAAGAAATAGAAGAAGATTGGCACAGATGTTAGCTCAGGGCTAATCCTACTCAAGCAAAAAAAGAGGAAGATTGTCAACAGATGTTAGTTCAGAGTGAATCTTACTCAGCAAAAAAAAAAAAAGAAAGAAAGAAAAGAATGATGGTGTGGGGACCTGGAATTGGCCACCCCACGATATGTCTCTTTGGCATCAGGATTATTTGAGGCTGATTGCTTTTGATAAACTGGGACAGGGAAGGAGGAATGGAACTTGCCCTTTGTTAGGACACATTTATGTTTGTAAGGTAAATCTCTATCTGTAAAAGGTGCCTCCCTCTCTGTACCAGGAAGAAGAAAGGAGATGACCTTCTCTCTAAAAACTCTTAATCAATACCAAAGGCAAGGACTTAAATCTGCATTTTATTGTGCTTCTCTGGTAACCTCCTGTAACTGACTTCCCTCCCCCTCCCAACTTTGGCATTTCTGTAAAGATTAAGCATCTTTCTTTAGGCTGGGAACCGATTGCAGCGTTCATCTGTGACCCCCCCAGCCCAAGGCAACACACCTGCCACCCCGTGGTGTTCACTGAGACAGCAGACCTATCTGCCTCCATCAAGCGCTGTGCTGACAGAGCAGCCTCATAACTGTTGTAAAAGGGACATTTCAATCACATGTGAAACACCCCGTTTGGGGGTATATAACCACTATGTGCACCCCACTTCTTCGGTGCCCTTTCGGGAAAAAAGGTCCCGGGCCATGGTTCCTCATAAAGCTTTGTTTAATTTTCTCTTGCTATTCTGTCTCATGTGAATTTAATTCGTTCTCCGGCCAGACGAACCCACATTTGGGGAGAGGAAATGTCCTCCTCCCCTACAATGGGACACAAGGATGGGCAAGACCCTGGGTGTCCCACAGGACAGGCACCTGACCCTTTAGCACTACAACCCCCTCCCAGCTCAGTACTATCAATGCACTTCATTCATGCCCAGATGCAGCTCCCAAGAGATGCTTCTCCGCTGGACAGTGAGCTCCCTGAGGGCAGAAGATGTACCTATTCAGCTCCACACCCCAGCATCCAGCACAGAGTACAGCACTGTACCAGCTGGGAGTGTTTTCAGCTGCAGGTAACAGAAACCTCAACTAACAATGGCTTAAACCATAAGGACATTTATTGTTTACTTAACAAGAAACTCAACAACGCCATCAAGAACCTAAGCTCCTGAAATCCTTCCTCTCTGCCATCCTCTAATCTGCTCTCATGACAGTAAGATGGTTGCCTCAGCAACAAGCCATCCCATCCTCATTATCCTCTATGGGACTATGCACAAAGCAGGAGGCAAGAGGACTAAATGGCTACTCTGTCTTATCAGAGAGGTGAAGTTTCCCAGAAGCCCCAGCAGATATCCCTCCTATCTCATTCGCCAGAGCTGAGTCACATGTCCACTTCTAGACCAATCACTATCAGAAGGTGAGAGGGGTGCTGGCTGGTGGTGCAGTGGTTAAGTGCGCACGTTACGCTTCGGTGGCCAGGGGTTCACCTGTTCGGATCCTGGGTGCAGACTGGGTGACCGCTTGGCAGGCCATGCTTTGGTAGGCGTCCCACATATAAAGTAGAGGGAGATGGGCACAGATGTTAGCTCAGGGCCAGTCTTCCTCAGCAAAAAGAGGAGGATTGGCAGCAGATGTTAGCTCAGGGCTAATCTTCCTGAAAAATAAATAAATAACTTTAACAAAAAAAAAGGTGAGAGGACTGGAGCTGGGCACATTGCTGCCTGAACAGAATCAAGATTCTGTTAGAAGGGAAAAATCAGAGACGCTGCTGGGTAGAAAACCAGTGATATAGACCAGTGACAAAGATGTCTATTAATAAAGAGATGGAGCAGCTGCTTTATGGGACCTAAGTGGGGTCTTCTCTGTCCCCCTAAGCCTAAATCCAGATATGAGGATCTTATCACTACATGGTAAAGGAACATAACTCAGGGAGAAGCTTGAGGAAGCAAGCATGAGGAAGGAAAGCATGTAGGGCTGAGTTCCGTTGCTTATCCGTCAGCAGCACGGGAGGCATGAAATGAAGGAGAAGCAGCTGCAGAAATTCAGTCAGGAGACAGTGAGAGTCTGTTCTAGCATGAAGAGTGTACCATTAACCAAGACAATAATGGCAATGTTGATAACTAACATTTATAGAGCACTTTCTACATGGCAAGCACTTCTTCCAGATCTTCGACTTTCTTTTTTTAATTTTTCTAATGGTCTTCAGGTTTTTTTTCTAGACTTTAGTAGATTTCCTTTCAGACTACAAAAGCAATTCTGGTCATTGTCACAAGCCAATTAATACAGAGGTGTATAAATACATAGCCAACAACATCCCTCTCGCCATCAAAATAACCAATGTGAACAGTGTAGCAGATCACTACGCTTTCACATATGTGAAAACATCCTCTCTGCTTTGAGGCTCATGCCTCTACAGTTGGGTTATCTTTAGCCATCCTGACAGACCCTTGGGAGAATTTAACATCCTCATAGAAGACCCATTGAACCATCCAGGTTCTTCTTGATTTCAACCATATTTGCTCATGTTCCTCTTTCTCACGCTATTCCTTATTCCCATGATACCTCTTCTTTGACCTCATGGAGACTCTTGGCTACCTTTCTCCAAGTCGTTATTATCAAATTACCGCTTCACCTTCTTCCCTCTTCATCCTGGACCTCAGGGAGCATGCCTTCCTCCACTCCTGCCAACGCTTCAACATCTACCCCTTTGTTCTTCCATCTGACATACCCCAACCTTTGATCAGTTCAGTTATCATCTTTCTCCACTCATCTACCCGGACAGCCAAGTACATCTGAAGGAAATTATACACTCCTCAGCCTGGTGCCCCCAAGAACCAGTTCCCAATGTCCTTGGGACCATTGGCATTGCCCTTGCTGCCATGACAGATAAGACTGAAGACACACACACATTCCCAAGATTGGGCCCTCACTTAGATAACAACAAATAATCTTTGGAGAACTAAAATAATTTATAATTTCCATAGCTATCAATTAAGAGCCTGTGAGTAACTCCTCATTTACCATGATTGCAGCAAAGATAAGATGGAAGTGAATTATGCACAGAGTAATCCAGAATTCTTGTAGTAACTCCACCTATTTTCTCTCCCTCTTATAAAAGCATAGTGGGATCAAGTGAGTGAATGAGACATTATAGGAATAATCCTGAGTCTACTCTAATTTCATTTAAGTAAATCATTTAATACATTGATATTGTTAATGTTATTAATCAAACTCAAATCTTGCTGGGCCATTTTTCCAGTCTCAGGCTAGTGTCACATCAGAAAAAGTATGGTTCTGATTCCCAAGGCATTGAAAGACAAATGAATTTTTCCTGAAGTTTTCTTGGAGAAATGGAGGCGGGAGTTTTACCCACATTGCACAGAAAAGCTGCTTAAAATTCCCTATTTCCCTGTTCCAGGCGGATGGGATATTTGCATATATGACTGATTTAATGCTCACCACACCATTTCCTCTTCCTGGACACAAAGCAAGACTGTTTCTCAGTCTCCCTCCCTTGCAGTTAGGTTAGGGCCATATAACTGGCTTTAGTCAAGGGAAGGTGGGCAAATGTGACCTACGTCATTTCTAAGCCCATGTAAGTAAGAGCTCCTACACACCTCTTAGTTTCTTTCCCTGCTGCAGGGACCTTGAAAATCATGTGGTGAGATGGGAGTATCTCAGAGAGGCTGGATCCCTGAATCTCTGGATGGAGGAGAGCGCCCACAGGTTCCGTCAGACTTTGTAAGAGTAAGAAACAAACTTTTGTCGTGTTAAAAAACTCAGATTTATGTTCAACAGCACTCATCATCAGGAAAATGTAAATCAGAAGTACCACCTTACACCTGTTAAAATGGCTATAATCACTAAAAATAACAAATGTTGGAAGGGTGTGGAGAGAAGGGAACCCTCATACACTGCCGGTGGGAATGCAAACTGGTGCAGCCTCTAT
Source organism: Equus asinus (assembly GCF_041296235.1). Lineage (NCBI taxonomy): Eukaryota > Metazoa > Chordata > Mammalia > Perissodactyla > Equidae > Equus > Equus asinus. Next base: position 32,573,006 of record NC_091804.1, on the reverse strand, counting down.
GGAAAATAGTATGGAGATTCCTCAAAACTCTAAAAATAGAACTACCATACGACCCAGCTATCCCACTACTGGGTATCTACCCAAACAATTTGAAATCAACAATCCAAAGTAACATATGCACCCCTATGTTCATTGTAGCACTATTCACAACAGCCAAGACATGGGAACAATTCCAAGTGCCCATCAACTGATGATTGGATAAACAAGATGTGGTATATATACATACAGTGGAATACTACTCAGTCAGAAAAAAAGACAAATTCATCCCATTTGCAATAACATGGAAGGACCTAGAGGGAATTATGCTAAGTGAAATAAGCCAGTCTGAGAAAGACAAACACCAGAAGATTTCACTCTTATGTGGAATATAAACAAATACATGGACAAAGAAAACAGTCCAGTGGTTACCAGGGGGAGGGGAATGGAGGGTGGGCACGGGGGTGAAGGGGAGCACTTATGTGGTGACAGTCAAGAAATAACGTACAATTGAAATCTCACATTGATGTAAACTATTATGAACTCAATTAAAAAATAGTAAAAAAACCCACTCAGATTTGAGGATTGATTTGTTACAGCAGCATAACCTATCCTATCCTCATTAACACAGCTGTAGATGCAGATTCTCATATGATCCTGAGCAAAGAAACCAGAACTCTTTCTAATTTCAAGAAGTCCAGAGGCCCGAGAAGACTCAGGTTCTCAATACCCTTTGCAGTCTCCCCAGCGCTCAGCAGAGCTCATTTTAATCCAATCTCCACCAGTAATTTCTCGGACCAATTACTGAGGCTCTCTGTATCTCTGTTTCCCTGCGCTGTATATTAAAGGGAAATAACAATAGTGTCTGCTTCATAGGATTGCTGTGGGGACTCAGGAGATAAGACTTAGCAATTTACTTTTAGGAACTTATTCTCCAGATAAACTCACACCTGTATGCAAAGAAATATGTAGAAGGATTTTCACTGCCTTATTTTCTGTCAGAGCCAAGGACTGGGGACGACCTAAATACTCCTCGAAAGGAAAGTGGTTTAATAAGTTGTAACACATCTATAAAATGGAATACCAGGCGGCTGTAAAAATAAATAAATAAAATAGATCTATTTAGGCTGAAATGGAAAAATTGCTAACATATATCGTTAGACGTAAAAAGCGAGGAGCAGTGCAAAATGTAACAAATGCAAGCATTTGTTTAAAGGGTATGTATGCGTGGTGGTTCCTGGTTTTAAAAGATTTTCGAAGGATATGCAAGAACCAACATTTGCTTCTAAGGACGGAAACTGGGAGACAAGGGCGGGACGGGGACTTATATTTTACTCCACATCTTATTGTACTATTTTAATTTTACATCTATTATGTTATAATAAAATAAGTGATAAAGTAAATAAAGTGCTTAGCACTCAATGCCAACGAACGTTAAATATTGTTGTTGACGACTTTATTGTGATGGATTAATATTGATTTCTTTGGGCTAATACGACACTTCAGGCTCTCCTGAAACACCTGTCTCCTACCTCCTTGCCTTCTCCCTTTTTCTCTAAGCAGAATGAGAAACAAAAAACTGTGGAGACCAAATTCCTATTTTCGCTCCTCTCTGGAAGGAGCAATTCCACCTGGGCACACCTGCGCACCAACACAGCCCCGGCTGCCTCTCAGAAAAGGTGTGAGGTTCAGCTAGAGGCGCTGGAAGTGTGGCCAGATGACTCCGGGAGATGGAATCCTGCTGCTGCACCCCCAGGAGATGGCTCTCGGAGAAAGGCTTGTCCTTGAACAGTAGCCACAACTCTGGAGTTTGTGGTCCAAAGTGACTGCCGTTGCGGCTCCTGTATATTCTGCAGCCTGGGACTGACACAAGGAGGGGAGGCTGGGTAAGAACATTTCCTCCCCAAGTGGCCACCTAGACAGCCTGGCAGGACCCAGCAGGGAGGCTGTCAGTGTGGCAGGCTGAAGAATGGCCCCCCAAATATGTCCAGGTCCTAATCTCTGGAACCTATGAATGTTAACTTACAGGGCAAAGGGGACTTTTCAGAGGTGATTAAGTGAAGGCTATTGAGATGGGGAGAATATCCGGACTTTTCTGAGTGGACCCAATGTAATCACAACAGTCCTTATAAGACAGACATGGGAGGCTCTGAGTCAGAAGAGAAGGCCATGGGAGGATGGAAACAGAGAGACATTTGAAGACGTGACGCTGCTGGCTTTGAAGATGGAGAAAGAAACCATGAACCAAGGAATGGAACTCTAGAAGCTGGAAAAGGTGAGGAAATGCATTCTCCCCAAAGCCTCCTGAGGGAACACAATCCTGCCAACACCTTGGTTTCAGCCCAGTAAAATCCATTCCAGACTTCTGACCTCCACAACTGTAAGAATAAATTTGAGTAGATTAAAGCCACGAAGCTTATGGTAATGTTTTACAGCAGCGCTAGAAAACTAATACAGTCAGAATCCACCCCTCACTGTCTCTCTGCTCGGCTCTATTTACCTTCCCCTTTCAGCTGCCTTCCCAGGAAAACTTGACTTTCATGGTTCCAAGACGGCTGCTGCAGCTCCAGACCTCACAACCTTTCAGCTTCAAGTCCCACGGAAGAGTCTTCTTGGCTAATTTATGCTGCCGTCCCACTCTCTGGTTCTATTGGGATGTGAGAGACAGGATTTGGCTGAAGTAATTGTAGGGACCGTTTGACTTTGTGGTGAGGAGAGCAATACAGGTGTGCATACCTTGGCAGTAAAGTAGTGGTAAGAAGCATGGATTCTGAAATCAGACTGCCTGTCATTACTGTGTGACCCTGGGCAAGTTACTTGATCCCCCTGTGCCTCTGTTGCTACACTTTAAAATAGGGATAATAATAGCACTCAGCTCTAGGCTTATTATGAGGATTAAATGAGTTAATAAGCATAAAGCACTTGAAATAGGGCCTGGGACATAGAAGATGCTCTAGAGAGAGTTTCTGATCCTCCCAGACGAAATCAGGTTTTCTAAAGAAGAGGGACTAGACGCTGAGCGGCCAAAACCAGATCCACGATGGGGGCAGGAGATTCTGGGTGGCACAATGTGGATTTGTCTATTTCTAAAGCTTGTGAACAGGCTTTGCTAGGCCCGAAGCTTGGTACTAGGGGTGCCATGAAGAGTTTGAGCTCCTGGTCCAGCACGGCTGCAAGCAACACAGGTGGAGGATGGAAGCGGGTGGAGGAGATGGGAAGGAAGACGGAGGCTGGAGGGGCAACCCTGAGGCTCTCCATCAGCACCCTCACTGCACATCAGAGAGCTGATATTGACTGGATGCTGGGGTGGAGAGAGGACGCACACACTGCTCCTGCCTCAAGCAGCAGAGGCGGATGAAAGACAGAGAGGCTCAGGAACGTAAAATGGTAAGGCAGCGATCACAGTGAGCAGAACTGTAGGAGGGGTTGGATCCCCACCCAGACAATCCCGGAAGGCTTTGGAGAGGAGGTGCTATGTGAGCTGCGTATTAAAGGATGTACGAGCGTCTCTGGACAGAGAAGGGGAGGAGGGCATCCCAGGCAGAGGGAACAGCCTGTGCCCAGGCATGGAGGGGGAGCCTCGTTACCACGAGGGAAGGGACGCTTTTAGATTCTCATCTTGTGGCGGGGTTGAGGTCTGAGCATCCTAGCCAAGGGCTGGGGTGAGTCAGCAGGCTGAACAAACAACAAACAGCTTCCTTGCCCCACCCACAAGGTTCTGCAGTATCCGTCCTCTGCCTTCTCTGATCCCCCCCAGGGAACATTCTCCCTCCCTCTGGCCTTTCGTTCCCTGGGTTCACCAAGCTCAGTCCTGCCCGGCAGCTACCTCTGCCTGGAACAGCACCCCCCACCCAGCATCTCGTGGCTGGCTCCTTCTTGTCATTTAGACATCATTCAGGTGTCACCTTCTCAGAAAAACCTTCCCTGAGGACCCAGTGAAACAGCCACGCTCTATCATAGTGCTCACCCCTGGCTAAAGCCTGGTTTGTTTGTTGACTTGACTCTTGGTCCATCCCTCCTTCTAGAACGTAAGCTCCATGACAGCAGGGCTTTTGCATGTTTGCTCACCATAGTGTCCCCCGTGCCTTGGAAGGTGCCTGGCACATGGTTGGTGCCTGTGAGGGATAAGTTTATCATTTTATCATGTCATCTTGATTGGGCCACTGGGTGTCCAGACATTTGGTCAAACATTATTCTGAGTGTGTCTGTAAGGGTGTTTCTGGATGAGATTAACATTTGACTCAGTAGACTGAGTAAGGCAGATTGCCCTCCCTAATGCAGGTGGGCCTCATCCAATCAGTTGAAGGCCTAGATAGAACAAAAAGGCTGACCCTCCCCTCAGGAAGAGAGAATTCTTCCTGCCTGACTGCCCTCAAACTGGGCCATTGGTTTTTTTCCTACCTTCAGACTCGAACTGGAACATCAGCTCTTCCCGGGTCTTAAGCCTTCCAACCTTCGGACTGGAGCTACGCCATCAGCTCTCCTGGGTCTCCAGTTTACCCATTCACCCTGCAGGTCTTGGGACTTAGCCTCCATAATCATGTGAGCCAATTCCTTATAATAAACATCCTTATAAAAGGGGCTGGCCCGGGCACAGTGATTAAGTGTGCACATTCTGCTTCAGCGGCCTGGGGTTCGCCAGTTTGGATCTCAGCTTCAGACAGGGCACCACTTGGCAAGCCATGCTGTGGTAGGCGTCCCACATATAGAGGAAAATGGGCACGGATGTGAGCTCATGGCCAGTCTTCCTCAGCAAAAAGAGGAGGATAGGCAGCAGATGTTAGCTCAGGGTTGATCTTCCTCAAAAAAAAAATCCTTATAATAAATATGTTCTTTATAATAAATGTCTCCAATATATTCATATATAAAGACAATGTTCACTTGGCTACTCAGGATATATATATTTGTATGTTTATATATATGTCTCCTACTGGTTCTGTTTCTCTGGAGAACCCTGACTAATGCAGTGCTCAATAAATGTTTGTAGGGGCTGGCCCCGTGGCTGAGCAGTTAAGTTCGCGCGCTCCGCTGCAGGCGGCCCAGTGTTTCGTTGGTTCGAATCCTGGACGCAGACATGGCACTGCTCATCAAACCAGCGTCCCACATGTCACAACTAGAAGGACCCACAATGAAGAATATACAACTACGTACCGGGGGGCTTTGGGGAGAAAAAGGAAAAAAATAAAATCTTTAAAAAAAATAAAATAAAATAAATGTTTGTAAAATGAATGAATGAATGAATAAACAAGCCACTCACAAACCCTCTTTCTGAGGCAAAGTCTTTGTCAGACAGCCAAGCTCCAAAACAGCAATGTAGACCCTAGGGGGTGACCTCAACGGTGTCCTCATCCAGCGACCCCATGCATGTTCCTCATGCATTGTCCCTACCCAGTGTCCCCCTCCAGTGTCCCACGCAGAATCCCCACACGTTGTCTCTATGTGGTGTCCCCCCTCAGTGTTCCCAGGGACAGTCTTTTTTCTAACTTACTTAAAAGTTAGAAATAACTACCTTTTCTTTTTATCACTACAGGCCAGTGACAAAGATTCTCTCTTTGACTAAACGCTAGCTGGGCTCTTCTGAGCCCTCTTCTCGATTAGGCCTTAACCTCAGCCTACAAAGACTAGAACAAACACTAACTTAGTTGCTAACAGTTCAAGGTCGCATCTCTAGGATGACCCCAGGCCCCTTAACATGCCGGCCTGAGAAAACTCAAGGCTGCACGATGAACTGACTGTTTCTTCCAGCCACAGCCTGAGGTCAGAGCCCCTGTCTCCCAGCCTCCATGGGAGCGTGGGAGCAAACCCAGATGCGATTCACACGGACCAGCCCCCCTTCCCACTTTTTGTAACTTTCACTTCCCTGACCCCCCTCCATAGCCCCTCATTCTCCCTTTAAAATGCTCAGGCATCTCTGTACAAGCTGAAGTTGAGTTCAGTTCCCTGTGGACTGTTTTCCCTGTTGCAATAATTATTACGGATTAAAATCTGTCCTGACCACTTAAACTAGTGTCCAGCTCTGCTTATCTTTGACACCAGGCACCAAGCTAAGCATTCCTCATTACAGCATCTCATTTGATCCTCATGGGAACCCTATGAGATTGGGTCTATTATTACAGATGGGGAAACTGAGGGTCAGAGAAGTCATTCACTGAAGATTCCAGAGCTGGTGCCCAGCTTAGCCTGCAGTCCCACCTATTGCATACTTCCTACTGTGGCCCTGCTGCAGAGAAGTAAGGAATCATTGGAACAACATTCTTACCCCAAAGGCTACATGGCTGCAGGTTCATAGCAGAGGTTGGAGCTGTCCACAGCTGTGGAGGCGGCTGGCCCATCATCAATCAGTAGGAGGTGGCGTTGGCCACCAGTGCGGAGGTTTGCAGGCAGCCGGGCTCTGGGCTTCAGCAGCTGCATCCCATTTTCCTAAGATCATCACGGAAGCACTGTTCCTCTGCCTATCAAGTCATCAACTCTGACTCTGGTATCCAGCCATCAAAGTGAGGTTGCGGCACCTTGGGGCTTTTGCAGGAAACCAGATTTAGGCAGCAGGACAGATGAGGGGCTCCCACCCTCTTGTTATTACTTGGAATGAATTTGCTTTGCCTTTTTTCCGTGAGATTAGAAATACATTCCGAAGCTCCTGTGAAATCGAGTGGGCAAAGGGTGGGCATGAGCAGCGTTGGTGGGTCTGGTCTCTGCTCTAAACAGAATCATGGCCCTTTGGAGGATCTGACCGTTTGAAAACAGTGTCGAGAGAGGAGCCTGGCACTTGGAATCTGAAGACTTGGGTTGGAGTCTTGAATGTATCCCATGATCCTTCTGGGCCTCAGTTTCCACAACTCGAAAATGTGACAGTATCTCCAGCAGCACCTACCTTCACTGCTTGGTGTGTCCGTGCTCCAGGAAAACTACCTACGTCAGTCCAAAGTCACGAGCATCCATCCTGAAAACCCAGTCGCCCTTTCACAAGCCGAAAGGAACCTAATTGTAGGACAGCCTGCTCTCTCCCCCAAAAACAGCAATGCATTGTATCGAAAGCTCAATTTTTTAAATAGTTTAATTTCTATGCATTTTAGCTTTGGAGAATAATCTCAAGTTTGGGAGATTCATTTTTTTAATGCAAATTGGCTTTGACTTGGAAAGAACTGAGATGGAGTTCTGGGGTGGGGCCTTCAATCTTAATGACCATATTTGCATATCAATGGCCTCTCACTTCATTTGCTGCCAGGGCCACCCTCCGAGCTTAGATGACTCAAGACATAATGGAAAGATGGGAGAAATGCTGGTCGTTCTTCCTTTTCAAAAAGTTTAAATATAGGAACTGCTTTGAAATAAAAATTTCCCCATGGACTTTTGAAGTCAGACTGAGCAGATAAATAGATAATATTTTATCAAACTTACCAAGATCGTAAGAGAGTGTGGAATGAATTTTTACATTTACATGGGCTCACATGCCCTTCGGAATTCTTAGGCCTTCTGGAGGCCAGTCATGCAGCCCAGATATTTACTGAGGGCTTCCTTAGTGCCAGGCACCGTGCTATGTGTTGGGGCTACCAAGGAGAAGACAGATGTGGTCATTGTCCTTGCAGCTTGGCGGTAGGAGAGACAGATCTTAAGGAAACATTGAACAACTGCAGAAATACAATCTGTAATAAGGACTAAGAGGAAAAAAATAGAGTGCTCTGAGATTGTGTAACAGGGAGCCTTCCCTGAAGGGAGGGACTAATGAGCAAAGATGTGAAGGAAGAACACACATGAGGAGAACACACGTGCATATGTCTTGGGGAATGGAGAAGGAAGGAGTTGTTTGGGGTTTAAGAGACTGAATGGGGGACAATGTGGCTGTTGAGCAGAGAGCAAGGGGAAGAACGGTGCACAAGAAAGATGCAGAGAGAAATCAGGGGCCTCGGTAAAGAGTTTGGTCTTTTATGAAAGAGCAATGGGTATCCGTTGAAGGATTCTAAGGGGGATGGTGTGATCAGCTGCTCTGTGCAGAGCAGATTCTGCAGGGAGCCTGTGTGGAAGCCTGAAGACCAGGCAGGGGGCTGTAGTAGAATTTTGGCTTGGACTAAACTGGTGGCAGAGAAGATGGAGACAGTAAATGGTGGTCAAAACGGCAGGGGTTCGTGATGTAGGAGGAGGTTGTAGGAGGAGGGGAAAGAGAAGAAGCGTCAAGGATGATGCCCAAGTTTCTGGCTCATACAGCTGAATGTGGGGGAGAGGTGAGGGGCATTGGAGAAGATGGGGACACCAGAGGAGCACCACACCTGGGGAGAGGGCTGGTGTGGAGACTCAAGAGTTCAGTGTTGACGATGTTGAGTGTGAGGGACCTTTGAAATACTTTTGAGATGAAAATAAGGACTGAATTTGGGGAAGCTGTCTCGGCTGGAGATGGACAGGTGAGGGCCCCCTAAGCCTTGGGTTGGGCTTGGGTGAGAAGCCCGGAAGAGTGAGAAGACAAGAGGAGCTTCAGGCAACTCCAACAATCCTGTTCTGTGAAATTGTCTCCACCACATACCTTGGCCCTTGTCCCAAGCAGTTCTTCCACGTGCCATGTGGGGCATATTCGCACCCCATTGCTAGTGTGCTTTTCCCCTTTTCCAATCCAAACTTTTCATCAACACATCATCTACGCAGTTTGTACTCTTGCCAAGGATCCACAACCTGAATCTAATCATGAGGAAACCATCAGACAAATCCAGATCACGTGGCAATACACAAGACAAGAAACCTGGCCCCTTCAAAAGTGTCAATGTCATGAAAGACAAAAAAAATCAGACAAAATAAATCAAGGGGAGAGTTCTGGAATCTAAATTAAAGGAGATGAGGAAAACATGACAATCAAATGTAATGTGTGATCCTTGGTTATATGATAAGTTAAAAGGAATAAGATTATAAAGGATATTTTGGGGACAATAGGGAAAACTCAAATATGGTATATTAGGGAATATTTACTGTATCAATATTTCTTGTATCAATATCAAATATCAATATTTATTATGTCAATCTTGGGTGTGATAATGACATTGGGATTATGTGGGAGGACATCCTGTTCTTGGGAAGTATATGCTGAAATATTTAGGGATGCTATGTCTAGAACTTCCAACTGCTTAGGGGAAAAAATTTCTAATATATGTAGAAAGAGAGAAATAAAGCAAATATTGGAATATGTTAACAAACTGGAGACTCTAAATGAAGATTATATAAGTATTCATTGTACTACTCTTGTAAATGTTCTCTGTTTTAAATGTCTTAAAATAATTGGGGAAATTGTAATGACTTCCGAGACCAACTACCCAGAATTGGGCCAAATCTCACAAGTTAAGGGTACAGCCCTCGACGAGACTACCTTCACTTCAGACACCAGCTTCAAGTTTGGGGGTCCTCAGGGCACCCTCATGTCTAACCAGCTGGCTACAAATTCAGGAGTTCCCACTACCCCCTCAGATTTGGGAATTCACTAGAACAACTCACAGAACGCAGGAAAGTGCTAGACTTACAATTAGAGTTTTTTGTGGCAAAAAGATAATCAGAACCAGCTAAAGGGAGAAACACACAGGGAGAAGTCTGGGTGGGTCCCAAATGCAACACTTCCATTGTCCCCTCCCCTGGAGTTAGGACACGTTACCCTCTCAGCACTCTGATGTGGGACAATACGCAGAGTATTGCCAACCAGAGGAGCTCACCCAAGCTTCGGTGTCCAGAGTTTTACTGGGGGTTCGTTACATAGCCATGGTTGGTTGAATCATTGGCCACACCCCTCATCTCCCTAGAGGTCGAGCTGATACCACATGGCTCAAAGCCCCAACCCTCTAATCACACCAGCGGTCTTTCTGGCAGGGCCAGTCCCCAGTCTGAGCTCACCATGAATAACAAACACACTATCATTCAGGAAATTTCAAGGATTTAGAGGTTATCTCCCAGGAACCAGGGACAAAGGCCAGCCAAATGCTTTATTACACAGAAATAAGACTAAATACATCTTTAAACAAAAATTTTTTAAAACTTTCATTAAGAACCGTAGTAGGTAGGCCTAGAGCATTTGAATCAAAAACCATGAGACTCCATGGACATAGTCTCAGCTCCATGCAGCCTCCAACAGCACAGTGTGTTTGCATCTTGAGTTTGAAGAGGCCACTTAGATCTCGCAACAGTTCCCATTTCAAAGGCATTAGGCTAAGCGTTCCACTTTTCTGCAGAGGGTCAGCCGTAAACAGTAAATACGCAGTTGTGGAGGAGTAAAGAACAGAAGAAAATAATTTACATTTGTTGTCCAGTACTTCTCAATTCAATTCAATATGCCAATCCTTATGATAATCACAGCCTATACTACTTCAATCAAATCAGATCTTCTAACTCTCCAAGTCAAACAGGGAGGAAGTCAGGATTCCAGGAGCAGTGTGAAAACTGAATAATTGTCAACTAGAACCGTAATCAGCTCTCTGGCCCCTTGGCCTTCTTCAACACTAGGCTGTGAACCAAAATGACTTACTGGGAACGCATCTGCAGGAGATGAGCTCCAGGCACAGGACAGAGAGAACCGCCTTGTTCACAGACCTAGTTGAAAGAATAGAAGGAAGAGATGTTCATGAAAAATGAAAAGAGGAGGCTTGTTATACAGCAAATAGAGGCTCTAGAAGCATCAATATTCTCTCTGTAACTAGTTTGTTTTTAAACATGAAAGTGATACATGCCTGTTGTAAAAAAAAAAAAGTTCAATCAGTAAAAGTGTATACCAGGAGTGACATTCAAAATATTTAACTGTTGCAAGAAGGGCACAGACCAATCAGAACCAGTTTCAAGGGGCCAGCCTGGTGGCGCAGTGGTTAAATTCACACGTTCCACTTCGCTTTTTTTTTTCTTTTTTGAAGAAGATTAGCCCTGAGCTAACATCTGCTGCCAATCCTCCTCTTTCTGCTGAGGAAGATTGGCCCTGAACTAACATCCATACCTGTCTTCCTCCACTTTATATGTGAGACGCCTACCACAGCATGGCTTGCCAAGTGGTGCCATGTCCACACTCGGGATCTGAACCGGCAAACCCTGGGCTGCCAAAGCAGAACGTGCACACTTAACCACTGCGCCACCAGGCCTGCCCTGTGCTCAGGGCTTATCTTAATCTTCCTCAAAAAAAAGAACTAATTCCAGCCACTGTACAGGAGAGGACCCACTGAATAGCAGGCTGGATACGCAACAAAAAAGAGGTTTCTCACCCCAGATTCCCAGCTGTGCTCCCCAGCAGTAACCACCATTAACTACTTAGGACTTGTTCCAGAGATGTTTTAAGCATCTATCAGCATATCTTTGTGCTTATATATCTGTTTTTATACAGATCTCTGTTTTTGAAAACACCATACTGTTGCGTAGCATACTTTTTTCTTTTAACAATGTATCTCAGGCATCTTTCTACATCTCCACATGTAGAGTTACCTCATTTTTGTGAAGCTTTAGCCGTGCTACTCAAAGTGTCAGCTGTGTATCACTGCTAGTCCAGGAACTGTGTATTTGGGTCTGAGAAAAGATAAGGCAGACCTTGCACCAGATGCAAATGAACTACGACTCTCCACACACTATTACTTCCACTGAAATAGACATTTTTTTTTCCAGTAAGACTTTCTTGATAAAGTCATTGATTTACATTCTGGCTCAAGCTCCTTATCTCCTAGCAGACCAGTAACAAACAGCAGACTGTTTACTTTGAGCAGCCATCATAGAGTATGTACACCACAAGTTATATAACCAATCCCCTCTTGATGGGCACTTAGGTTCCTACAAATGAGGGTTCTTCTGTGCACATATCTTTATGCGCTTGGGAGAGTATTTCCACAGGAGAAATTCCCAGGAGCAGAATCAAGGGTTGTGCAATTGATGAAAAAGCTGATCATGCTGGTGCCAGTGGCTGGAAGTGACCTCAGAGAGAACTAGTCCAACTCTTGCTTTTCATTGATAAGAAAACTGAAACAAGAAAGTTAAAAACAAGGTCCCAAGTCAGTGGCAGAAGTAGGAATGGCCCCAGCTCCTCTGAAAGGCACAGGTTGTCAGCGGAGCAACAACCTGAGACAAGGCTTTAGAGTCTGAGCTAAGGGGATGGATGGATACACTCACCCTGCAGAGACACTCTCTCTCCGATATCAATATAACTTGGAACAACGAAGGGCATCTCAGGGTCACCCTGGGGCCTGATCTGCAGGAAACCCAGCTCCTGTTTTCCTGGGTGTTGGTAGGCCTCCCGGGAAGATGTGTGAAGGAGATTTTGGAGCACACTGCTTGGGCCTTATTTAAGCCATGCCAAGGAGGAAGGAAGGAAAAGGTTGCATTAGACCAGGACATCCTAAGAAGGCAGAAGATTCACCTGGAAATTAGAAGAGTTAAATGATAGTGGCCTCTGATCAGAGAAAAGGAAGGGTGAAAAGGAATTAGAGGCCAATGAGGAATTAAAAGGGCAGAGAACAGAGCTGTGTAAGACAAGGACAGAGGGAGAGTTCAGCAGAGGCTAGAGGAAGTGGTCACAGAATCAGGAGAAACAGAGCAGTGGAGTCTCAAAGCCAAGAGAACAAAGTTCCAAGAAGGAATGAGTAGACTGCAGCGTGAAATGCTGCAGAGGGCTCAAATGAGACGAGGACTTTAAAACATCCATGCACGTGGCAACACGGAAGCCACGGTGACCTCGCTCAGAGTCTCTTCAGTAAAGCAGTAACAGCAGAATCCAGATTGCAATGGGTCGAGGAGGGAATGAGAAGGAAACAGAGTCACTGAGTGTAGATGATTCTTGGAAAGGAAGAGGGAGAGAGGGGAGGTGGCAGCTGGGGGAACTTAGGAGCATGTCCTGGAAGATCTTTACTCAACTTCTGCGTGCACAGGCAGGTCACTCACTCTCAAGGCCAGAAGTAGCTGGAGAGAGAAAGGGTAAGGCCCAGCTTCCCATACCAGCCTCCAGTGAATCCTGGTTCCCTGGGGGTTTGTATAAATTATCCATCGTAATAGAAGTCCATGCCCATACTGTTTGCAAAATGTATGCATGGGGCATGATAATAACAGTAGCCACCATTTACTGAGAGCTTATTTATGCAAAGCTGAGAGCTTTACATAAATTATTTCATTTAATCCTCTCAACAATTCTGTGAGGTAGGCCTTATTATTTTCTACAACTTGAAAATGATGAAACTTGAGACACAGAGAGCTTAATTAGCTGCTACAGGTCATCCCGCCAATAAATGGCAGTATCAGGATTCAAACCCAGGTTGCTCCTGCTCCAGCACTGGTGCTCCTAACCGTGAAGCCGGGGTCCCTCAAACTGGACTCTGAATCACAGGCTTCAGGACCACCTGGGGAGCATTGGAAAAACGCAAATCCCCAGGTCCCACAAAAGAGTTCTGACTCCAAATCTATGAAACTGGAGCCCGGAATCTGTACATCCATCAAGCTCCGCAAATGATCCCTCCACTCACAGAAGTCTTCTTAAGTGAAATATTTCCCTCCTGACCGTTTGAGCTGCCTGTGGTTGGTTTTCATCCACACTGGGATTCACACTCTTCACTGAGTCTGATAAAGTAGGCTGGACTGCTTGTTTGAGAGAAAGAAGCTCCTCGGCCTTAACCCAGACCTACTGAATGAGGATTTCCAGGGGAGAGACCTGGCGATCTGTGTATTTAGCAAGTTCTCCAGGCAATCCTTATCTTCAGAGAAGATTGAGAAACACTGTTCTGTGATTCACCGCTGGAAGTATCCTTAGCACTTCCCTGGGCTCTAATTTAGTTCTAACACTTAATCATTCTAAGCTCCATTTTCCTCATCTGTAAGATGGGTATAAATATGCCTGCCTGGGAGAGCCATTGTGAAGACTGGTAGTGTACCAATTAGGATTAGATTTACCTGCTTATAATAAAGACAAAGGAACAATGGCTTAAACAAAAGGGTTTATTTTTCTCTCAGGTTAAAGTATGGAGCCAGGCAATCCAGAGCTGGTATGAGGTCTCTTATCATTAGGGACAAAGACTTTTGATATCCTTCTACCCTTTCATTATTAACATATTGCCTCTTGGCATAAAATGGCTGCTGAGGCTGCAGCCATTTTGTCTATGGTCCTGGCAGAGGAAAGGGAAGAAGGGATTCACGTCCCAGCTCAGTCAAATCCCGTTAAGGACCATTTCCGGTAGGTCCTCGTAACACTTCTGATTATATCGCATGACCAGAACTTACTCATAGAGCCACACCTAGTCGCAGGAAAGGCTGGGAACTAAAATCTTTTAATTCAGCATCAGGTCTTTGCCACCCCAAATAAATCAGGTTCTGTTATTTAAAAAGAAAGGAGAATAAATATTGATGTGGCAGCACAAAAAATGTGCTTCTGCAGACTTTCTACTGCAGGGAGCTGAGGCCCCCAGCTGCCGTGCTTTGAAATCCACTGGCCAAGCCTCCCATGGGCCCACCCACCAATGACTGAGTGTGCTGGGGCACAAAGTCAGTCCTGAGAGAGAAGGGACTCCTTTGTCGGCTGACTTTGGCTCAAGGACTCCCCGACGGCTTTGCCAAACCTTTCTGTGAGACTTCATTAGACTGAATCTTCCTGAAAATGCAGGGCCATGGGGGACCCTTGATCCCAAGCTTGTCTTCCTCTCTCCTTCACTTGGGGTCTGATGGCCCTCCTGGCCTCCTCTAGCTCCCTCCCTTCTCTAGCTCTCTCCCTATTTCCTGTCATAGGAGCATTTCCCCTAGTAAAATGCTTGCACACATCAATCCTATCTTTTTTTTTTCCTTTTTCTCCCAAAGCCCCCCAGTACATAGTTGTATATTTTAGTTGTGGGTCCTTCTAGTTGTGTCATGTGGGACGCCACCTCAGCGTGGCCTGATGAGCCGTACCATGTCCACGCCCAGGATTCAAACTGGTGAAACCCTGGGCCGCCAAAGCAGAGTGCGCAGACTTAACCACTTGGCTATGGGGCCGACCCCTTAATCCCATCTTGGTGCCTGCATCTCGAAGGGCCTGCCTAACAAAATTGGCAAGGCAATTCAGTCTCTAGCACAGATTCAATGGCAGATATAACACCTACATAACTCAGGGATGGGCATGTAGTAAGCACTCAACAAATAGTAGCGGTGTGATGATAATGGCGGTGGAGGAGGAAGTAGTCCAGAGCCAGCCATGGAGGAAGGAGTGCTTACAGATCGGGCGGTGGGGTGAACACAGGGTCTGAGGCAAATCACTCTGTTTGATTTTCCTTTACCCCCAGAATATTTCCATTACAGTAAAATCTGGTTAAAATTGGCACCAAAATCAGTATGAAAAGGAGAAAATAGACTCTAAATAGTTGTCATCACCAGGCAATTGAACTGTTGTTACTTAGCATCAGCCATTTCAAGTCATTTTTCAACAAAAAGAAAGAAAGAAAAAAAAGAAGCAGGGCAGGCCCTGAGACAAAATTACACAAAATAAACCCAATGTCCTGAGCACCTCTGATCTTCATATTGGAAAAATGGTGACCAGAAATTACTTGTCATGATGACCTAAGAACACTATTCCCATGAGAACAGTTTTCCCTCTCTTCCAGAGGGAGAGAAGCCACAATGGGGGCAAAAGGTAGACGTAACCTGTACATGACACAAAATTTCCAGGGAACTTACCCAACATTATGTACTTGCACATGGCAGGAGTTTAATGAATGATGGCCACCCAGACAATTGAATGGCTCACTCAAGGTTATAGCTCACCATTCATTCATTCATTCATTCATTCAAGAAAGATTTGTAGAAATCCTACTACGTGCCAGGCCCTGTACTAGGCACTGAGGGTGCTACAGTGAACAAGACAGTTGAGGTCCTTGCCTTCGTCCTTCTACAGAGAAATCTCATTTGCAGACATTTTATGAGAGCCCCTCTACCTCTGTCTTTCCAGGGACACAGCCTGAATCGGCAGCCACTTAAATCATCTATCAGATTGAAAACCCATACATTGCTTCTGAAATATGTTCTTGGTCTCTGAAACCAAGTTGACTAACCCATGTAAAATTATCCCTGACGTGACCTTGGGTTTCCATTGGCCTCTGTGTTAGTTATCTATTGCTGTTGTAACAAGTTACCTCCAAAACTTACAGCTTAAAATAAATTTATTTATTATCTCACCGAGGTAAGGACTGACTTTGCTGGATGGTCTGGCCCAGGGTCTCTCATAAAGTCTCAGTCAAGGTGTCAGTTGGGGCTGCAGTCATCTGAAGGCTTGACCGGGGCTGGAGCATCTGCTTCCAAAGTGGCTCACACACATGACTAGCCAGTTGATGCTGGCTGCTGCCAAGAGGCCTCAGCTCTTTGCTTCATGAGTCTCTCCATAGGACTCCTCATGACGTGGCAGCTGGCTTCGCCCAGAGCAAATGATTTGACAGAAAGAGAGAGACAAGACAGAGACAGAGGTACCAAGCGAGAAGCTATGATGGCTTTTATAATCTAATCTCAGAACTGACATGCCACCACTTCTCCTGTACTCTGCTGGTCACACAGACCAGCCCCTGGTACAGTGTGGGAGGGGACTCTACAAAGGTATGAAAACCAGGAGGTGGGGGTCATTGGGGGCCATCTAGGGGACTGGTTACCACAGGCTCCATGGAGAGCTCCCTCTCCCCAAACTCCACCCAAACCCAGGGGAAGAAAGGGTGTGTGCAGATTTCTCTGTTTGAAAATACAAAGCACACAGCAGTGAATTTACTATGTCCTGGAAACCCAGTGTTCGAGCCCCACAGAACTGCCTTTCCTCAACTGCACTTTAGCATCATGCCATAGGCCTGCATAGAAGGATATCATAGAAACAGCTCCAATGACCTTCCTGGTGTTTGTTTCACTCTTCCGTCAATGTCCTCTCTCCAAGGACCCACAGGAAAAAATCTCTCTCTGGTCTCAGGGTCAGGAGAAGTTGTGCTTCTGAATAACTAACTACTTTGTTTTTCTCATTTAAAAAACCTGGAATTTCGTTACCACTCACATTTCCGTCTTTACTTGGGCTGTTTGGAAGCTTGAAGCCAATCGTGTGAGCCTCTGCTGGCATCCATCTCCTTGGGCTGATGGCATCCTGGAATTCTTTCTTCCATTCGTCCTCTATTTTCTCCAATTCCCTCAGCTTTTCGCTTTACCTTTTTGTATACTTTGTACTTTTATAATTCCCTTCAAAGTTTTTGTGGATTGAAGGGGAGTATAAATACTTAACAAAATTAAAGTTTTTGTCTGCACTGATGACTTACATACAGTGCCATCTAGTGGTGAGAGTGATAATCTCCAGAGGAGAAACCTGCCTGATTTTTCAGACTTGTTTTTGCAGGGAAGTGAGGATTGTGGGGTTGGAAGAGACGGGAGACCAGGACCTCTCTCTATGCTTTGCCAGGGCATTGAGACTGCTGGGGAGTAAAGAGACTCCAGGCAGAGCAATGGGGCAGGTGATTCAATGACTGGAATCCAACATAAATTACTGGAACCTGAAGAAGCAGTCAAAAAGAAGGGTGAAGACCTTGCAAATGTGGAAGGCACCGGCAGTGGAAGGGTTAAGTGAAAGGTGTTAGAAAAGCTAAACAATGAAAACAGACCATATTCAAGCAAATGATCACTTGAAAGGCACTTAAGGTGGGTTGACTTCAGATGCAACCAGCCATTTTTTAAGTATTTACATTAAGCATAGGAAGAAGCTTAGAGTCTAATGCTCTCATTTTGCTCAAGAGAAAACTGGAGCCCAGAGGCACTGAGCACCTCGTCCAAGGTCACGGGTCCAGGGGGACTCCGAGACCAGCCCTCTTTCCCCAGAACTGCACTGCCTCTAATCACATGCAGCAGATGCTCATCTGGGCTTTCACTTTACACACTGGGTTGCAAAATAAAAATCAGATCGTCACATAAAATGCTGGATTCAGCATGTTTCCAAGTAATTATTACTCACTGGTTTGTAGCTGCCCCTTGGCACACCCCTCAAAATCAGGATGGAGGAATTGATTATGAAGCACTGGTTTCATTAACCTTCACTGGACTGCAAAAGCCATTAATCCACAATGATCGGGATGGATTCTGGAAGCCAACTGCAATAGCCGAAGGAGCCCAGCCTGGGGAAGAGAAGGTAGGTTCATTCAGCCACTGTGTTAACCTAGCACCTGCTCTGGGCCAGGCTCAGGGCACGACACTGGGGTGGCAAGATCAGAAATGTACTGGCCATACTCAAGAGCCATATACATTCTTTCTGTCTATACCCTGATGTGTGTTCTTGCACACAGCTCAAACTCTAGTAAGGAGGGCCTTTGAAGACCTGGCCCAGGGGTCTATAGTCTCAGGCTGAGCTGTCTTAGAAACAGCCTGGTGGAGCCAGCCTGGTGGCGCAGCAGTTAAGTTCAAACGTTCCGCTTCAGCAGCCCAGGGTTCACCGGTTCAGATCCCAGGTGCGGACATGGCACAGCTTGGCAAGCCATTCTGTGCTAGGCGTCCCACATATAAAAGTAGAGGAAGATGGGCACGAATGTTAGCTCAGGGCCAGTCTTCCTCAGCAAAAAGAGGGGGATCGGCAGCAGATGTTAGCTCAGGGCTAATCTTCCTCAAAAAAAAAAAAGAAAGAAACAGAAACAGCTTGGAGTCAGGGACCACTCCAGGGGCTGGAGCTACTGTCTAAGCAAGAATTCAAGACATTAGCACATTGGACAGTGCAGATATAGGACATTTTCATCATCGCAGAGAGTTCTATCAGACAGCACTGGCCAAGAGTGCCCTTTCCTGGATGTTCTGCTTCCCTGAGTCTTACCAGTTCTTCCAGGCCCTTCAAAGACTGATATAAGCAGAGACTGATAGAAGTCACTGGTTTCTGGAAGGGGCAGAGCCCCAGTCCAATGGCTCTTCCAGATCTGAGATCCTCAGAAGTAAAGATGACCCACTTGAGAGAGAGAGGGCACTTGGGGATCAGTTCCTTAGACTTTTCAGGCCTCTGTGCTGGTAAAAGCTTCCAGAACAGGGGCCAGGAGAGCAGAGAGTATTAGGCGTCTCAACTTTTGAGGTCAGAAAGACCTAGGTTCCTATCCCAGGTTCCCCATTACTAGTTGGGTGATCTTCAGGCAAGCCTTTGGGCACCGACTTTCTTGCCAGCAAAAACAGCTAAGACCTATGATTGTCAGAAGATTAAATGAGACAGTGCCTGGCTCATAGTAAGTGCAGATTTCTTACTCAGCTCTTCTTGCCATTTTGGATGCCAATCTCCACTCTGCCACGGATAGGAGCCAGGGGTCATCCTCTCATCAGGTACCAGACGGAGGCTAGTGATGGTGAGCTGTTCCACTCATTCTTCCAATGGATATTTAATGAGAAAACACCAACCGCCTGGTCTCATGTTCTGCATCATGCAGAGATAGAAAACAAGTGAGTGAGAGGAGGAGCTCACTGTCTTGTGGGAGAGATCAGCAGGCAAACTGAAAATTATATAGCCAGGGGACCAGACGTTAATTGAGAGTGCACAGAGGAAAGTGCACAGAGGAGGTGACATCGCGGCCAAGACAGGAAGGGTGAATAGAAGTTTGCCGGGCCGGCACGTGGCACAGCAGCTAAGTTCACACGTTTTGCTTCAGCAGCCCAGGGTTCACCAGCCTGGATCCTGAATGCAGACCTATGCACCGCTTGGCAAGCCATGCTGTGGCAGGCGTCCCACATATAAAGTAGCGGAAGATGGGCACAGATGTTAGCTCAGGGCCAGTCTTCCTCAGCAAAAAAAGGAGGAGGATTGGCAGCAGATGTTAGCTCAGGGTCAATCTTAAAAAAAAAAAAAGCAAGCCCCTTCCTTGTCTTTTTGGATTTGCCTATGGTTCCACTATTGCATGCACATCCCCAAATTATAATTCTTTGCTCTTTCTGAATAAACCCATTTTTGCTACAGAAATAACCGGCTGGCTGTAAGTTTAAGGTCAATACCAGTGTGGGATGGCTTAGAAGAGACAAGACTGGAGAAAAGAGGGCCAGCTTCAATTTGCTCTGCTCTCTCCGTATCTCACTAGGCTCTGGTTACAAAGGACTTCTCAGTTCCTTGAATAACAAAATACTAAGTTCTTTTCCACCTGAGTGCCTTTGCACTTTCTGTTTTCTCTGTCTGGATCACTCTTTCTTGGCTGTTCCAGAGCTTCCTTTCTCTCAGCTTTCCCGTCTCAGATCAAGCATTTCTTCCTTTCGCTAATCTCCCCATCTAATGCATGGCTCCCTCCATTATTCTCTCTTGTAGCATCCTGTTTCTTTTTTCTATTTACCACAATTTGAAATTTTATTCTTATTTGTCTCATGCAGTCAATGTCTATCTTCCCCATTAGATTGTAAACTCCGTGAGGGTGGGTCACGTCTGCCCCATTCAACACAGTGTCCCCAGCACCCGGCACAATGCTGGGTACTTAGCACACTCTCAATAAATACTGGATGGATGGAACTGTTAGAATAACCGGGATGACCACAGCTTAGGTTAAGTAACACTAGCAGCAAAACTGAGATAAGGAGCCTAACACCACACGAAGTGGACCGGCAGGTTTGAGACAAGAATCGGAGTCAGTTCTGATTGCACTGAGTTCTGACTACACTACTAGCTATACAGCCCGGGCAGGTCAACAACTCTTTATCCACCACCATCCAGGTAAAATGAGGACAACACCCCTGCAGCTGGGCAGGACGAATGCCCTCCAAAGCAGAAACGACAAGGTTAGGGCTGGGGCCGAGGGTCGTGGTGGCTCATCCCTTGAGAACACCGGCAAGAACAGCTGTCGCTCCCTAAGGGCGAAAGTTAGGGCCCCATGGCAGTCCTGACATAAAATGGATCCCCCATGTGGGCAGTGCCATGGTTCTTTGTACCCTCTTAAAATGTCCGATGAGCATGAGGACTGGAGAGATTATTTAGGGCCGTTGTCATTTGTTTCTTTTAAAATAGTTTCCCCATCAATCAGCAGCTCTCTCCAAAAATCAACTAATAGAAATCTAAACGGCGAATTCTCAGGACTACAAGGAAGAAGGCAAATTCCAGCATGGGATAACCGAGAGGTAGGTGAGTAGATCCCCCCAGAGTGCCAATCAGTGAGGGGGACGAGCCAGTGTGCAAGGCCCGCCCAGCCTCTCCTCTTCCCCACTGGGTCTCGCCTCACCCCCAGGGCCCCAGGGAGACGCGAGCGCCCGCAGGGCCAAGAGACCTCCATGTTACTACAGTTCCCAGAGGGCTCTGCGCAGGGGGGGGCGGGGAGAGGGGGGGGCCCTAAGCCGCGGTTCGCTTCCCCCGCCTCCAGAGTGCGAGATGTTTTGATCCAGAAGGTTTCTCACTCCGGACGCCTTCTTCATCAGCCTTTCAATGTCCCTACGGATGTTGAGCAGGTCTGGCACCGCCCCCATTCTAATCAGCCAGGGGGAACTGGGAGCCGCAAGGCAATCTGGGAAATGTAGTTTCCAGGAAGACTTCTGGGAAACAGAGTCTGGGGAGGCAGCGAGCTTTTGCAGCCAATTAGAGCTGGGCTCGGGGCTTGCCACGTGACCTGCGCAATCAGTTGTTCTGCTGCTTTTCCTTTGCCAGAGCTGCGGCGAGGAGGGGTTCTGAGGGATGCTTAGTAACGCTTCCCTGTCCCTGCATGCTGCTTGTGCACTGGCCTCCTCAGTTCCTGAGTCGTCTCTGTTGCCCAAACAGTGCTGACTGCATATTTGCACATGTTTAAATTTGTTATGGCTCTCCATGACTTCGAGTTAACTTGCAAGCTATATAGGACGTCTTATACCTTGCTTTCTACAGCAGCCAAACTGAACCCGTCGAGTTGCTTTAAAGCTTTGCTGAATAAGCCATTAATCAATTACTGGGTCGCCTCATGTTTGGGACCTTTTCCACTACCTGTTCTCACTCCGCCGCCTCGTCTTCACTGATGACTGCATCGCCTCGGAAACTGAAATCCTCTCCTTTCTTGCTATCAACCCCCTCCTAGTTTCATTTCTTCCCCACGCAGCCTAAATCCTAAGAATCCTGTCCTGCCTCATGTCCTGTGTAACAACCGCAAGCCATCGATTAATACAGTTGTCTGCTTTGGGTTTGCCAGGTGCTCCTGGAAGGGGAAAAATACCTCACCCACCTTCACAGTTTGGAGCCTCTAGAATCAAAGTCTCAGACTTCCGGTAAGCCCTAAGCTCAGTGGATTGGGACAGCACTCAGGAGAAGGAGGCTGGAAAAAAAAATAGAAGAACAAGACTGCAGCACACACTTCTAGAGGGCGTACAGGCTTTGAAAGGGCTTTGTTGCATTTCACCTCACCCTGCTATCTCAGGTTTGTCCTGTTAGAGCCTGAGAATGAAATGTAGAACAAAGCAAAATGTTAGGAGAATATTCTAGAATGGTACATTGGTAAGAAGGTAGAAGGTACTGTAAAGACTCAAACAGAAATGTTAAGCAACATATAAAGAATGAAATGAAAATAGCAAGAAAACACAGCAAAGATGCTAAGTTGGTATAAGTTAAAAGTGTTAAATGAACCCAGAGAGTAAATGATAAAGTCCTTTAAAAAGCATTATGGTGGAAAGATTGGGTGTTTCTGATGGAAAGCCAGGCAGAGGCAATGTTTTGTTAGGCTTCCACAAAGATTAAAAGATTATACCCAGAAGATTCCCTTGAGAAGTGGCAGGTGTTAAGAGGACCCTGGAAATCAGTAACTAATCTGCCTTCAAAACAATAATTTTTAAAAAGTCTTTTCTTGCGGGAAAAAGGAGATCCAAAACAGGTATGTTTGGACATATCAGAGGCCCCTCCTGTGCCGCATCTTAGAGGCAGAATCCCAGGAACTGCGCTGCCAAGTACTGGAGGGGAGATTTGCTTTGGTTTTATTCTTTCAATGATAATGTTTTATTAATTTGTATCTTTCATTCCTCTATAGTATTAGGACCATTTGTCATGGAAAAAGGCTGTGAAATACCTTAAACCATATCTATAGTGTTTTCACATACCACGTGATATTTAATATAATTAAGGAAAGCAGCGAACTGGTGAGTTAATAGTTAACTGGGAACCGTATTGCTTTGAAAGCAATCCAATTTCTCACCCTTCTATGTATCAACCTGGCCACCTGATTCTAAATTTAAAGACTTGCTGTTTACCAACGGGAAGCTACAGCTACATTTACATGTGTCTCTGGGGAAAACGCGTGCAGAGAATAGCCACATCTTTATATGCAAGGCAAATACCTGGAACCAAACAAAACAATTCTGGAATCCCACCCTGGACATTAGTATTTTAGGAGTAGAGCACAAGATTTCCAATGATCAAGAAAACCTACACATTATAGAAAAGAAAGGACCAATTTGTTTGTTTGTTTTCAATTCATTACCCACCAATACTCTTGTAAAATAATGCATTTCCAGAAAAAATGAAATTATAATGAATTATAAAATATAAGCCCTATTTTGTATTAGATTCAACATACATAAAATCACTCTAAAATTGCCATGAAAGTCCCCAAACACTTAGGCTTAATTCTATATTTACTTCATAGCAGACCCAATCACCAACTCACACCTGTCTAAGGACCATATTTTGAATAGCGCTGAGATACAGCATCTAAAAACAGATCTTCCAGGAGCATGTCACATCTTACTCCCTGGCTCAAACATTCATTATTTTTATAATACTGACTTTTATTCAAGTCTTAATTGTCTGTAGTTTAAAGGGTCAACTAGGAGTACAAGGTTTTAAAAAGCAAGAGTCCTGGGGCTGGCCCCGTGGCCGAGTGGTTAAGTCCGCGCGCTCCGCTGCAGGCGGCCCAGTGTTTCATTGGTTTGAATCCTGGGCGCGGACATGGCACTGCTCGTCAAACCACGCTGAGGCGGCGTCCCACATGCCACAACTAGAAGGACCCACAACGAAGAATATACAACTACGTACCGGGGGGCTTTGGGGAGAAAAAGGAAAAAGTAAAATCCTTAAAAAGCAAGAGTCCTGTGCACCGTCCTTTACCCCCCACTCCCAATTCCTCTTTCCTTGCCTTCCATGTTTCTGAATAATAAGCATACAAGGCTACTCAAGTGACATATTTCATTCTAAGGCACAAATAATAATGAATATCCATCATCCACCTTAAGAAATAAAGCATTACATTTATACTTGAAGCCCTGTGTAACTCTCCCTGATTTCATTTCCCCTGCCAGAATGAAACCATGTTTGGTTTTTATTTGTGTTTATTATTCCCATATACGTCTTTTTATACTTTTACTAGCTATGTCTATATTCCCAAATATATATTGTTTTTTCATGTTTGTAAGTTTTATAAAAATGGTACAATACTTTCTGAAACTTTTTTTTCCTTAAAAATAGGTTTTTGAAGGGCCGGCCCAGTGGCGCAGTGGTTAAGTTCACACATTCCTCTTCTGCAGCCTGGGGTTCGCGGGTTGGATTCTGGGTGCAGACATGGCACCGCTTGACAAGCCATGCTGTGGCAGGCATCCCACATATAAAGTAGAGGAAGAAGGTCACGGATGTTAGCTCAGGGCCAGTCTTCCTCAGCAAAAAGAGGAGGATTGGCAGCAGATGTTAGCTCAGGGCTAATGTTCCTCGAAAAAAAAATCTTTAATGAAAGATCATAAGACATGCTCTCATATTTTCTGCTAAAAGTTTTCTTACTAAGTTCTTGAATTCCACTTGGATTTTTGTATTTGGTCTGAGAAAGAGTTTCCATTTTATTTTACTTTTTCCAAATTAATAACCAATTACTCGTCACTATTTTTGAAAAACCTGTCCTTTCTCCACTGACCTACAATGCCACTCTGTTATGTATATCAGATGTCCATCTATGGGTGCGTTCCTGGGAATGTGCACTCTGTTCGAGTGATGTGGTTATCTGTCCCTGTTCCAATGCCACGCTGTCTTAATTCCCATACTCTGTAATAAGTCTAGTCACGTGCTGGGGTGAGTCCGCCATCCTCTGCTTTTTCATGTATGTCTTAGCTGTTCTTGTACATTTACATTTTGGAATCAGCTTGTCAAGTTCCCAAAAAAACATGTCAGAATTCTGATTGGAATTGCAATAAAATCTATATATTCCTATGGAGAATCGACATCATTATGATATTAAGTTTTTCTGTCCATGTTCTTAATTTGTTTTTCTATTTGTCATCTTTGATAAAGATGCGTCTCTTTTTCTTTTTTTTTTTGTGGAAGATTAGCCCTGAGCTAACATCTGCTGCCAATCCTCCTCTTTTTACTGAGGAAGACTGGCACTGAGCTAACATCCATGCCCATCTTCCTCTACTTTATATGTGGGATGCCTACCACAGCATGGCTTGATGAGTGGTGCTAGGTCCACACCCAGGATCCAAACTGGTGAACCCCAGGCCGCCAAAACAGAATGTGTGAACTTAACCACGGCACCACCGGGCCAGCCCAGATTTGTCTCTTTTTTAAATAATTCTTCGTAAAGGTTTTAAACGTCTTTTGTTAGGTTTATTGAAAGGTACTTTATAATTTCTTTCTTAGTTGTAAATAACATGTTTTTTAAAATTGTATTTTCCAAATCTTCATATCTGAATTACATGAAAACAATTGACTCATCTTGCTAAACTCTCATATTATTTCACATAATCGGTTTGTAAATTATCTTGGCTTTTCTAACAGACAACCATATAGCCAGTGAATGATTGCACGGAATTGATATGCAGTGGACTGAATAATGCCCTTAGCCAAAGATGTCCACATCCCAATCTGCAAAACCTGTGAGTATGTTACTTTACGTGACAAAATGGACTTCGTAGGTGTGACTAAACCGAGGGTCTTGAGATGGGGAGAGTTTCCTGGATTATCCAGGTGACCCAACATAATCACAAGGGTCCTTTTAAGAGGCAGACAGAAGGGCCGGCCCACTGGTGTAGTGGTTAAGTTTGTGTGCTCCACTTCGGCGGCCCAGGGTTCATGGGCTGGGATCCTGGGTGTGGACCTACACACCGCTCATCAAGCCATGCTATGGCAGCATCCCATATACAAAATAGAGGAAGACTGGCATGGATGTTAGCTCAGGGACAATCTTCCTCAAGTCAAAAAAAAAGAGGAAGGTTGGTAACAGATGTTAGCTCAAGGCCAATCTTCCTCACCAAAAAAAAAAAAGAAGAAGAAGAAGGAGAGAGAAGTATCATTGACAATGAAGGCTACGTGATGACAGTAGCAGAGAAAGATGATGTGATGATGGAAACAAAGTTTGGAGTGATGTGCTTGATGATGGAAGAAGGAACCACAAGCCAAAGGCAGGTGGCCTTTAGTAGCTGGAAAAGACTGGGCCAGCCCCAGTGGCCTAGTGGTTAAGTTCGGTGCACTATACTTTGGCGGCCCAGGCCCAGTTCCCGGGCGTGAACCTACACCACTCATCTGTCAGTGACCATGCTGTGGCAGTGGCTCACATACAAAAAGAGGAAGATTGGCAACAGATATTAGCTTAGGGTGAAAGCAGGCTTTCTTCCTCAGCAAAAAAAAAAAGCTGAAAAAGATAAGAAAACAGACTCTTTCCTAGAGCCTCTAGAAGGAATACAGCCCCACCAACACCTTGATTTTAGCTCCATAAGACTAATTTTGGACCTCCAGAACTATACAGAATAAATTTGCATTGTTTTCAGCCACTAAGTTTGTGATAATTTGTTACAGCAGCAGTAAGAAACTAACGCAGAATGTGTGTAAGATAAATTTTTTGAGATCTGTCTTGTCTGAACTTATCTTAATTCAGCTCTCTCATTAGCAAGTTTGGTGGCTCTAAAATTCTAGGCTGGAGTCTTTTTCCTTAGAACAAGATAGGGTTTTTTACTCCCTTTACAATCTTTATATCATTTATTTCTTTTTCTTGTCTTACTGCGTTGGCCAGACTCTCCAAATACAAGATGGAATAGAAAGGGTTAGAAACACCCTTCCTGATTTCAAAGAGAATGTTTCTAATACTTCACCACGTAAGTACTCTATTTGCTGTAAATTATTGGTAGATAGTTTTCACAAGTTAAAGAAATTCCCTTCTTCTCCTAGTTGGCTAAGATTATTTTTAACAGAAAGAATGCTGAAATTTATCAAATGCTTTTTCTGTGCCTATCCAGATACTCATGTAGATTTTCCCTTTAATCTATGACTGTGATGATTTATATTAATACTTTTTCTTAAGCTGGACCAACTCTGCTTTACTGAGATGAGACCAGCTTGGCTCTGCTGCATTCAGCTTGCTAACGTTTTAATTAAAACGTTCACATCGATGCATATGAGTGAAACTGGCTGTAAATTCCTATCTTCTGCTGTCCTTGTCTGGTTTGGGTTCAGGGTTAGATAGCCTCACAAATTGAGTTGAAGAGTGTTCCCTGTTCTGCTACTTTGGTTGGTTCTTTTCATTTTAGAAATTAAGCATTTACTTATAACTACAGAAAATACAGATTCAATTCTCTTAAATTCCACACATTCTTACCCACACACTTCCAAAGCCTTCATTATCCTTATATGGTTATATTATCATTTTGGGTTCAGTCAATATTCAGAATTATCAGAATTATGTAAACATTATATACTAATGAGCCACATAGTATATTTCAGTTACATATCCTTTCCTGTACAAACTTTTCTTTTCCCTGGAGTAAATAAATGGACTCTTTTTGTTTGCTCGTTTAGTTTAGTTTTCTATGTGCCAGTCAGTAATTCCTCCTGAAACTGTTGCACAGAACTGTAAATCTCCTCTCAGTTCTCTTAAATATTAGACAACTGATCAGATGCGTGTTTTTCATGGAGAAAACTCTCCTGGAGTTCTCTCGTTCTCTTGCTCCAGACTGGATTGTGCTCTATGCCTGCTCCCTGCTGTTTTGGGGGGATTTCTCTCAACTAACACCCGTCATATTCCTTTTGTCTCTCCTCTGTGTTGGAATCCCTGTGTCCTGGTTTCCATGGTTTCCTCTTTCTTGATTTACTGGTTCATTTTGATGGAGTACATTCTCTCATTTTGAGAAGGGATGCACAGAAGATGAAACTTTTGAGGCCCACCTTGTCTGAGTTTATCTTAATTTTGCTCTCTCATTTGCTACTTGGATGGGTCTAGGATTCCAGATAGGAATCTCATCCCTTCAGAATCTAAAAGGCGGGGCTGGCCAGGTGGCACGGTGGTTAAGTTTGCATGTTCTGCTTCTCTGCGGCCCGGGGTTCACTAGTTCGGATCCCAGGTGCGGACACGGCACCGCTTGACATGCCATGCTGTGGTTGGCATCCCAGATATAAAGTAGAGGAAGATGGGTATGGATGTTAGCTCAGGGCCAGCCTTCCTCAGCAAAAAAGAGAGAACTGGCAGTAGTTAGCTCAGGACTAATCTTCCTCAAAAAAAAAAAAAGAATCTAAAAGGCATCTTGCCTTCTACTGGCAGTCTTGCCAATGGGACGACCAACTGTTTTCTGATTCTCAGTGTTTTGTGTGTGAGCTATTTTTCCTCTCGTACTGCTTCTATGATATTCTTTTTCTCTCTGATGTTCTCAAATTTCATAAAGATGTGCTTTGCTGTAGGTTTCCCCCTCACTGCATTGGACTTCTAGGCCCTACTGATCTGGAAACCCACATCTCCAGTTCAGGAAAATTTTTTTATACTATTTCTGTATGTGTGTGTGTGCCTAAGAGAAAGAGAGGAACATTTGCCATATATAAAAGAATATGAGTTATAAGACATAGTAGTAAAACAAACACCTATGAACCCACCACCCAACTTAGGAAACAGGTTCTTACCAATACCTTCATTTAGGTATATGCTTTTTTCTGATCCCATTCCCCGCCTTCCCATGCTGTCCCCGTGCCCTCACCCTCCACCACCTGCGCAACCACTCTCATGACTTTTTTTCTAATTCACTTGCTTTTCTGGTTTTACTACACATGCATATGTTGCTAAACCATACCTTGTCTACTTCTGCTTGCTTCTAAACATCATAGAAATGGCGTCACACACAGAAATGGCATTCTTCTGTGGCTTGCATTTCATTCAACGTTGTTCCTAACAGTCATGTATGCACATAGCTTAGTTCATTAACTTTTCATTGCAGCATACATACTATTTTATTATGAAAGATACTATGATCTATTTATCTATTCCCTCAATGATGAACATTATTTCCTTTTTTTTCAATCATGTCTACTTGTGTGATCATTTCTTTCCTTCATCTTCTCTCTTCTCTCTGAAACATCGTAGTCAGTTGTTAGATCTTCTGGTCTGAGCCTTGAATTTTCTTACCTCTTCTCTCCTGTTTTCTGTTTCTTTGTATTTTTCTTCTGCTGTCTCAGAGAATTTCTCAAATTATACTCTAATTCATCTATTGAACTTTCTTGATTTCTGCTATTGTATTTTGAATTTTTAAAAGCTCTTATTCTCTAGATGTTCCTTTTTATAGCTTGCTGTTCTGTTTTTGTAGTTTTCATAGATACAAAGTTTAGGATTTTCTTGCAATTTTCTTCTGCTTTCTGCATTCTCTGTTTCCTCCTAGGATGGCTGGTGGATTTTTGTGTTTGTCTTTCATGTTAGAAGCTCCCCTCTGATGTCAAGGGGTACTTAGCTCTCTGCTCTGACCTAAGAGTAAAGGCACAAAAATACTGATTAGAGTCCTGGGTGCATGGGTGGGGCTCATCCACAGGTTGGCTTCACAGTAGGGTCTTCAGGTGGGGACCCAGCTGTTTCATTGAGGAAACACCAAATGTTAGTAGGTCTTTTCTCTTGGCCTAGTCAGTTTCCCCAAATAGGAATCTTCCATTCTTCCTCCCAAAGGGTGTAAGCTTATCTACCATCATTCTGGCTACTGAGCAGGGAAAGTGAGTGGGATGTATACCATT
This sequence comes from Equus asinus, assembly GCF_041296235.1. Lineage (NCBI taxonomy): Eukaryota > Metazoa > Chordata > Mammalia > Perissodactyla > Equidae > Equus > Equus asinus. The sequence continues at coordinate 32,543,233 of NC_091804.1, read as the reverse complement.
CACAGATTGACTTTCAATGAATGCCATTTTCAGTATAGTTCCCAGTTCTCAACTGTGCCTGGTGTCTCCGAGTCCAGAGCCTCTTAGTTTGAACTTTCGGTCTTCTTCCACTGCGGGGGGAGGGTAGTCATCTGGTTGTGTGGGGTGGGAATGAAGATCTGCAAGTCTCATTGCTCCTCAAACAGCCAAGATGCACCTGCTATTTTCAGCCCCACCCCTCAACCCCATCTTCAGGGTATTCCAATTGGAGTCCTGCAGCAAGGAAGTCACTTCCTGGTTCTTCTTGTGCACCACCTCCCTTTTTAGGGTTAAATTTCAGCTTTCTCTGCTCTTCTAAATCAGTTACCACTGACTTTCCAGCTTCCAAAATTTTCTTGACATCTGTCATATGATCCTGTATTCTCTCCAATTTGCTTTGTCCTTGTGTGTACTTGCTTTTTGGGGTTGTAATTTCTCTACTATCATTTTGAGGCTTTGGGGAGGAGGTGGAAACAAATGCACGTGTTTTCAAAGTCATTACCCTACAACGGAGAGATGGTAGAATGTGGATGAGTACCTGAGGGAGGAGCATCAAAAACCGCAAAAAGTGTGCAGGGCCTCGCGAGAATGTCTGCAGCAGCCTTTAGTTTTCAGAGGCTCCGTAAGCTGGCCGGCTGCCTGGCACAGTGTTCAGATATGTGGCAAGTAGAGAGGAATTCTGTGTGTATGTGTTCAGACCACTGTACCCTTTTCCAATGAGGAGCAGAGGAAGGAACTGTTGAACTGGGGAAAGAGAATCAGGCTCAGCTGGAGCAAGCTAAGTCTACTGGAAAAGCATTGATGGCCAAGATCCAGGTGCATCTCACCCACCCCATTCTCCTATTAGGAGAGTTAATTCCGGGGGAGGCAACGTTGGGTGCTATCGAGGAACAGCCCAGGACAGCAGAGTTCAGTCCCTGCTCAGACTCCAGGAGTCGATGTATGTACGACCCCAATGCCTGAGGCTGAGTTCCTGGAGTGGGGAAAATAGCAGATTTTTCATCCCCAGTCAGAGGGCCCCCTAAAAGGCCAGGACTTGATTAACAACAACACCGGCTGCCTTGCTTCCAGTGTGAACCAGATAGCCACAAACAGGAGAGCTCTCCTGTGTCTGAAACAGGATGCTATCTTGCCTGTTGCATCCAGCGAACCAAAGTCGGATGGGGCAGGTTCTGAAGGAGGACAGTGCAGCTGCGACCTGTGCAGCCAGGGCTCGGTGACCTGGGGTAGGGGCATTGTCTCAGAGATAGCCCCAGCCGCCCCATCTAGAAGGGGAGCTGAGCAATCCCCCTGCAATTTCTGAGGGGCAGATCCCAGGACTTGGTGTGAGTGCTGACAAGAGATTTTCACATATTGAGGTATATGGGGTAACTATTCGGGTTCAAAACTGATTTGGCTTGAACCGAAAAGCCAGACTTATGGCCTATCACACATACATTGTACATCTGCTTAACCATCAAAGTAAAGAATGCTCTTGTAGGGAGGAAGACTTTTCCTCTATCCAATGTGGGTTCGTCTGGCTGGAGAATGAATTAAATTCACATGAGACAGAATAGCAAGAGAAAATTAAACAAAGCTCTATGAGGAACCATGGCCCGGGGACTTGCTTCCCGAAGGAAGAAAGGGCACCGAAGAAGTGGGGTGCACAGAGTGGTTATATATCCCCAAACAGGATATTTCACATATGATTGAAATGTCCCTCCCACAATAGTCACAAGATTGTCCTGTCAGCACAGCGCTTGATGGGCACAGCAGGTAGTGGTCGGCTGTCTCGGTGGGCTTAGCAGGAGGCAAGTCTATTGTCTGGAGCTGGGCGGTCACAGGTGAGCGCAGCAATCAGTTCCTAGCAGCCTAAGGAAAGATGCTTAATCCTTAAAGAAATGCCAACGTTGGGAAGGGGAGGGAAGTTAGTTGCAGGAGGTTACCAGACAAGCACAATAAAATGCAGATTTAAGTCCTTGCCTTTGGCATTGATTAAGAGTTTCTAGAGAGAAGGTCATCTCCCTTCTTCTTCCTGGTACAGAGAGGGAGGCACCTTTTATAGATAGAGATTTACCTTACAAATGTAAATGTGTCCCAACAAAGGGCAAGTTCCATTCCTCAGAGCCTCCTTCCCTGTGCCAGGTTATCAAAAGCAATCAGCCTCAAATAATCCTGATGCCAAAGAGATATATCTTGGGGTGGCCTATTTCAGGTCCCCACACTCTCTTCTGGGGCCAGCCCTGCGGCCAAGTGGTTAAGTTCACGCATTCCACTGTGACAGCCCAGGGTTTCACCAGTTCGGATCCTGGGCACGGACATGGCACCACTCATCAGGCCATGCTGAGGCAGTATCCCACATGCCACAACTAGAAGGGCCCACACTAAAGTATACAACTGTGTACTGGGGGGATTTGGAGAGAAAAAGCAGGGGGAAAAAAAGAATGCTCTCTCTTAAGGTAAGAATGCATACTTCCTCTCCCAGCCCTGTTGGTAACGCCCAGATTAGTCCCCTCTCTCGACATCAGGGTCGTGTTGACCTGCTAATTTGCAACTGAATACCACTTTGAAACTTTGATGAAAATCTATCCTGGGTGTGTTTAATGTACGTTCTTTGTTCTAAAAAGACATAAGACTGTACTGAAAACCAAGCTTCTCTAGAACGCTTTCTAAAGCCTTCTTGGGTTATAGTCCTCACTCTGGCTCAAGTAAAACTCACCCTATTTCTCTTATCTATAGAATGGTTATTGGTTATTTTGCGTGACAGAGCTCAACTTTTCTTCTGATTGTGGGCACCCTGCAGTCATCCTGAGAAGCCAAGATACCTGAGAAGGGTGGGAAAATGACAAAAGGGCCTGGAAGAATAGCTGCTGCCCTGATAAGTGTGCTCTGGAATGTTCTCCAACACCGCCAAGCAATTCTTCAGTTCTCAGTGGACGCTGACTGGGCGTCCTACAATTGAATTCAATTCTGAGACTATCGACCAAGACAGAGCATCAGATCCCACAGGTTCAGGGCTCAGTCCCACATGATTGCCCCTTCACACACCACTAGTTAAGTCCAGGTTGTCACCCGTGCTTTTGATTGGCTATAAATTGGATGTTCCTACGACCTTCTCCTTGGGTTCCGTTATTTGTTAGAACAGCTCACAAAGCTCAGGGAAACATTTACTTACATTTACCACTTTATTTTAAAGAATATTGCAAAGGGGACAGATGCACAGACAGATGAGGAGGTACATAGGGCAAAGTCAGGAAGGGTCCCGAACTCAGGAGCTTCTGTTCCCGTGGATCCAGGGTGCACCACCCTTCCGCCGTGTGGACGTGTTCACCAACCCAGAAGCTCATCAAATCTCCTTGTTCAAGAATTTTTTTTTTAAAGATTAGCACCAGAGCTAACAACTGTTGCCAATCTTCTTTTTTTTTTTCCTGCTTTTTTCTCCCCAAATCCCCCCAGTACATAGTTGTGTATTTTTAGTTGTAGGGCCTTCTAGTTGTGCCATGTGGGACGCTGCCTCAACCTGGTCTAACAAGTGGTGCCATGTCCGTGCCCAGGATCCAAACCAGCGGAAACCCTGGGCCGCGGGAAGCGCAGCACGAGAACTTAACCACTCAGCCACAGGGCTGGCCCCCTTTTTTTTTTTTGAGGAAGATTAGCCCTGAGCTAACATCTGCTGCCAATCTTCCTCTTTTTTCTGAGGAAGACTGGCCCTGAGCTAACATCCATGCTCATCTTCCTCTACTTTATACATGAGACGCCTGCCACAGCATGGCTTGCCAAACGGTGCCATGTCCGCTCCTGGGATCCAAACCAGTGAACTCCGGGCCACCAAAGAGGCACCTGCAAACTTAGCCGCTGTGCCACCAGGCCGGCCCAAGAATTTTTATAGAACTTAATCTGAGCTCCCAACTTTCCTTAGATGTGTGAGTGGGGCTCAAAATTCCAATCCTGTAATCACTTGGTCTTTCTCGTGACCTGCCCCGTCCTGAGGCTGTGTAGGGGTCCCACCCTAAGTCACCTTATTAGCCTAAACTCATGTGTGTTGGAAAGGGCTTGTTATGAATAACAAAAGATCCTCCTATTGATGAGGATTTTAGGCTGGTTACTTTTAAAACTACGGATGAGAAGCAGGCTCCGAGGACTGGAATTTTGCTTGCCCTTTTGAGAGACATTTGCATTTGTGAAGGAAGGGGGGGGATGAGCTTGTAGGGACCTGAAATTGGCCACCCCAAGGTATGACTCTTTGGCATCGGGATTGTTTTGGGCTGATTGCTTTTGATAAACTGGGACAGGGAAGGAGGCTCTGGGGAATGGAACTTGCCCTTGTTGGGACACATTTACATTTGTAAGGTAAATCTCTATCTGTAAAAGGTGCCTCCCTCTCTGTACCAGGAAGAAGAAGAGAGATGACCTTATCCCTAGAAACTCTTAATGGGGAAGGCAAGAACTTAAGTTGGTTGCTGTCTGGCAATCTCATGTAACTGATTTAGGGTGGTGGCTTCTGACCTTTACTTAATCCGATTTGATTCTTGTCTAAAAGTCATGGGATCACCCAACGACCAGACCCCACCTGCACTGATACCATTTTAACTTTTTTTCATGTTCTTTCCTTTGTCTTCGTAAAGAGATGACTCACATACCTATGCCTTAAATTTAGCCCTAACCCTCAACTCAGGGCAGCAGCAGGAGCTCTGACTGCCCGTGGGTCCTGTCCCCATGCCAGCGGGGGCAGCAGCAGCGGCCCTGCCTGCCCATGGGCCCTGTCCCCATGCTATTCTATTCTCTAAATAAAAGAGCACTACTGCCAGATCTTGAGAGTCCAAGAAATCTTTCTTTCGACTCCTCGGCTCACCGACCCCGCATCACTGTCACTTAGGAAATGAGAAGGGTTTTAGGAGTTATGCGCCAGGAACCGGGGATGGAGACCAAATATATTTCTTGTTATACCAAACATGCTGACACCACATCCTCAGTGATAGCTGCTTCTGCTTTCTATGGGGTGGCGTTACTCACATTAGTGAGGAAATTATTCTCCACATGGCTCCTTTTCCCTCCGAGTTGAGTAAGGGAGGCGAGAAGGAAAGGCTCAGCAGCAGACAAAGTTGGTACTTTGCCCAAAGTCCCTAGGATCCCTGGCCTGGTTGTTATGCACGCTAGCTCTCCACGTAATTTCACTCCCAACAGCCTGCACCTGCATCTCTTGGTGGAGAGCCTGGCAATTTATGTGCCCCTAGGGCCAGCCCTAAGCAAATGACTGACAAACTTGGGGATCTAGTCCTCTGTTCTCCCCTCCCTGATGGGGGCAATTTTAAGGTGCCTCCAGAGTTCCCATGAGGGACTGAACCAGAGCCAGCCTCCTTGGGATTGTGCTTGCTGTTCTGTCTTTGCTCAGCCTCCTTTCTTTCCAGGTCCCACTTCCCCACTCACCCCCCAACAGTTTTTTCTGGGAATACTTCTTAAAGGGAAGAGGTTCGAGGCTGCTTCTGGAAGCTCAACCCAAGCCTCATATTTCAGAGACCTTCCCAGATCTTTGCTACTAAAAATGGAAAGACTGGGCAGCCCTTTGTTTACAAAGCACAATAAGGATGCTGCAGGAGTGAAAACGTAGACCCTGAGATGAGGAAAGAGTGGAAACTTAAGTTGTTTTGTCAAATTAAAGGGAGAGAATTGGGGTTCTGAAGGGAACCTGATAAGAAGGGGAGGAAGGTGGGCGTTTGAGGTGGAGAAGGGGCTGAGCAGCACAGCAGTATGAAACCTCTCTGTGCGCCAAGCCCTCGGTAAGGACTGCTGCGCACACACACACTGCACTGCGTGGGTGTGATGTTTGGGACAAGGGGAACCAAATGAAAAGGCTGCTTGGGACGCGATGCTGCAGTGCAGACCAGAAGAGCAGGATGAGAAGGCCAGACGAGACTGAAACGGAGCTCATTCAGTGGAAGCAGTAACTCTGAGCCAGAGAAGGCTAAGGAAAACGTAATCCACCATGCATGCACCACTCACACACACACACACACACACACACACACACGCACACACCCCAATCCACCAAGAGGTGGAAAGGGATAAAATACCTCCTCCTCTGAGATCTGAATTATGCATGAAATGACGAACTTGAAATAAGTGAAGGATAAATTCTAAAATCATCCCAAGAATATCCAAACGCATTTACAACATCGGAAGAGCATTTCTCAATTAAAATCCGTAAGTTGACTCCCACAGCAAACAGGAGTTCATGGAAGGTGGGGGATACAATTAGAAAGGACAAGCTAAGTCAATGTCATCCAAACCCACAACTGGGGTCTCAGAACATGGCATCACCTCCATTATGACCCGAGTGCTTTCCCTGCTTCCCCAAGCCCATGGCAGAGCCAGGGCTGCCCTGGGACTTCCTCCCTCTGCCCTGCTCACCCAGGGCCTCAGCAGTCTGTGCTGATGCCCTGCCCCTTCCCTGCCTCCCTCTCCTCAGCCCTGCTGCCAGCCTCCTCTCCCTGTGTGCCTGGGTCTTAGCAGTGGGTGCTCCAGGGTGAATGACGTCTAATGTGATCAGGGAGTTAGGGACCTGCCTCTGAATTCACTCCCATCTTTGACTTTTTCTCCTTTCAATTCTTCATTCCACAAACATTTATTCACCACATGCTGCTCACCAGGAACTGACACCTTTGTTCTGTCTCCCTCCCTGCTCCTGTTTCTTTTTCTCCCTCTCCCTGACTCCATTCCTGCCTCTTTCCTCTTGACTCTTCTCCCTCTCCTTTTCTCTATCCCTTCTCCCAGTCCTGGTCTCTTTGAATTAAATTGGCCTAGGTCTTTGAAGACAGATGATGCAGCAAATTTGACGGTGCCCACAGTAACTGACGTGCGGCAAAGCAGTTTGCTAACAAGTCTATTTTTTTTCTATTAGGAATAACTGAGTAATGCACATCATTTTCAATCTTTATCTACATCTCTGATTGATTCCTTCACGAGAGCTCCCTATGTATAGTATTTTTAGGTTAAAGGGTACAGACATTTTAAGGCTCTGATATATTTGGAAAATTGTTTTTTCAGCAATTTGGCACACGTAACTGGACTGACTTTAAGTTCATACCAACTCAGATTAACGATGGGGTCACATGTTTTTCCAGGGCTCCTGAAGACATTCACATTCTGGAATGTCTCAGCAGATTGATTGGTTTGTAGAGGACAGCCTATTCCCCTTGCTGCACGCTTAGATATTCATTTGTCTGTTGATTTGTTCAACACACACCTATATCAAGCGTAATCCAAGTGCTAGTAATGACCTTGAACTAGACTCTGGTGATGCAGAGCCTTGCCGAAATCACAGGTGACTCCTTCCTTCAGACTGAGCTCAATTTTGGCATTTAGTATTTTAAAAATCAACAATAAGGTAAGAATTTTCTCACAAGACAGCATGTGATCAAAGATCATTTTATTCCACCCATTTATTCCCAACCCAGACAAAGAAAACAACTTTCAGCTCTCACCCACACTGTCTTCAGTCTCTGCTGTCAAGACTTCTCCTTTTTAAACACATAGACAGCTTTGGATGTCCTACAATTTTTAATCACTGCTTGCTATAGACTGAATGTTTGTGCCCCTCCCCCTCCAAATTCACATGTTGAAACCTAATCCCCAGTGTGATGGCATTTGGAGATGGGGGTCTTTGCAAGGTGATTAGGTCAGAAGGGTGGAGCCCTCATGAATGAGAATAGTGCCCTTATAAAAGAAACCCCAGGGGCCGGCCCAGTGGCACGGCAGTTAAGTGCACACATTCCGCTCCAGAGGCCTAGGGTTTGCTGGTTCAGATCCTGGGTGCGGACATGGCACCACTTGGCACACCATGCTGTGGTAGGCATCCCATATATAAAGTAGAGGAAGATGGGCATGGATGTTAGCTCAGGGCCTGTTAGCTCAGGGCCAGTCTTCCTCAACAAAAAGAGGAGGATTGGCAGCAGTTAGCTCAGGGCTGGTCTTCCTCAAAAAAATAAAAAGGAGACTCCCCCACATGTTCCCTCACCCCTTCCGCCATGCGAGGTCACATTGAAAAGAACGTCGTCTTCTATGAACCAAGAAGCTGGCTCTCATCAGACACAAAATCGGCCAGTACCTTGACTTTGGACTTTTCAGCCCCCAGAACTGTGAGAAATAAATGTATGTTGTCTATATGCTACCTAGTCTATGGTAATTTGTTATGGCAGCCCAAACAGGCTAAGACACTGCTTCAAAAGAGGGAGGTGTTTCGACCCCTTTTATTGCCTTCTCTAGGACAGAATTCATGGGCCGTGGTGCCTGTCCATATTCTTTTCCCTCGTTTGAGATAGGTTCAATGGGCTAGTCTCTCTCTGTTATCCAACAGGTACGTGAAATACCAAGCATTATATGTTCCACTTGTTGCAATATATGCTCATAGATCTTGGTGTAACTTGCTTACTAATCACAATTTTTAGCTATTAGTAAGTGCCAAGGGGCTTTTTTAGGTCCCCAAAGAGGAATTTGACCATAGGTCTCCCAGAACATTTAGGTGCACTTAGAAACTCAGAATGCTTGTTAATCTGATAATCACAATACAGTATGATAAAGGCTTTTCTGAAGTTGTACTATAGGGGAGGTAGGATTTGAGGTGCAACCCAGAGGAGAAGTCCATAACACTACAAGCAAGGGCGAGAGACTTTATTAACTCTGTATTAGTCAGCTACTGCTGCATAACAAACACTGCAATAATATCAGTGTCAAACAACAATACATATTTGTAAATTTCTTACTCAGGTGACTGGAGGTTTGCTAGGCATTGGCCTTAACCTTACCTGGTCTTAGATGGGCTTGGCTCTAGGCCATGGATTTTGTTCAAGTCTGTTCCATGCATTATGGACCTCCTTGCCCTACTGGCTATCTGGTTATCATGGCCAAAGACAGGGATGCAAGAGACCAAGACCAACATGCAAGCACATTTTAAGCCTCTGTTCACATCATGTGTCCTAATATCCTCTTGGCCAAAGTAGGGCATGTGGCAAAGCCCAAAGTCAAGGTACAAGGAAGTACATTCCTCCCATGGAGGTGTAGTGAGAAGCAGTGCATATTTGCTGAAAACCCATCTAATCTACTGCAAGCTGGATCGTGGAGAACGAAAGGATGTTGTTCTAGGGAGAAGTGGGAGGAATGAGTGTTCTATAGAGAAGCACCACATCAGGAGAGGCAGGGAGACGCAAGGACGTACAGCACATTTAGGGAATTCTCGGTGGTTTGAAGGACAAAAGCCCAGGACACTTGAGAGAGATGTTGAGTGTGTGTAGGAGCATGAGTCCAGAATATGTGAACAACTGGCAATTCCTTTTTCAAAACTATTTTCTTCTGATAATGCATATTATTGAAAGAATGGCACAAAATGGTAAATATGAAAGATGCACTGCCTGTCAGCAGAAATAACCACCCTTCACACTTTGATCAATAGCCCTCCAGATTATATACAATGTAACATAACTAGAATCATGTACTCTGTTATGTTTAACCAGCTTTTATACATCAGCTCAAAACATAAAGCCATCACATTCTTTTTAATGGCTACATTGTATTTTATTGTATGGCTGTGGCATTATTTATTCAATCTCTTAATTTTCACCACTAGAAATAATATTCTGAAGAATATCATTTCAAATATATATTAGCCTACTGGTCTAGTTTTTTGTCTAAGCATGAATTGCTAGAAGTACTACAGTTTGTTCAGATTCATACTCACTTAACTTTTCATATGTATTGTCAAATTGCCTGTCAGAATGGTTATATCAATAGGCATTCCTACCAGTGGTGTCTGAAAGGAGCTTCTCCTTACACACCTGACATCGCTGGGTATTTTACACATTGCTAATATTAACAATTTTATCTCATTGCTATTATAGTGGAGCAATGACTTTTTTATTTTTTTGTGAAAAAAAATTTTTGAACTAGAGTTCGTCCAGCAGAGCTGGGAGAGATAGAAGAGGAATTAATAAATTAGAAAGCAAAAAAGTAAGTACACAATAAATAAAACTAAGAACTGGGTCTTTAAAAAAGAAGAGGGAAAAAAAGAAGAGAAAAAACTGCTATCACGCACGACCGAAAAAACAAGAGATAAAACACAAAAAAACACAATGCCAGGTATAAGGAACAAGGTCTTTACTTCCATATATGAAGAACTTAAAATTTTTAGACAATTCTATATTAAAGTTTATGTTAATATATCTGAAAATTCACCTGAAATGAATGGTTTTCCTTGAAAATATAGGTTCCTAAAATTGATTCTAAAGAATCTGTATACCAGAATATACCAAAATCCATTGATAAAATGTAAAAGGTTGTAAATAACCTACACCCCCAAAGAACAGCATCCCAGATGGTTTTTTTAATCAATTTATTTATTTACTTATTTACTATTATTATTTTTTTAAGATTTTGTTTTTCCTTTTTCTCCCCAAAGCCCCCTGGTACATAGTTGTATATTTTTAGTTGTGGGTCCTTTTGGTTGTGGCATGTGGGATGCCACCTCAGCATGGCCTGATAAGCAGTGCCATGTCTGCGCCCAGGATTCAAACCGGCAAAACCCTGGGCTGCCGCTGCGGAGCACACTAATTTAATCACTCGGCCAGGGGGCCGCCACCCCAGATGGTTTTACAAATAAGTTTTAGAAAATCTTATTGTAAAAATACCATTTCTATGTTATTTAAAATAGATATTTAAACTAGCATAGGAAAATATGTAATTTATAATACAATGCATTTTATAATACAAAAGTCTAACTAGGCACTTAAAGATATGAAACTCTTAAATAAAATATTGAGTTATACCCAGCCATGTATTAAAAGAATTGTACCTCATGATCAAGTAGTGTTTATTCTAGGAAGAATGATTGGTTCAACATTAAGAAATCTGTGCTGAATCAAGCATTCTGTAATGCATCAGATGGTGAAAGGAAAAGAGCATATGGTCATCTCAATATACGCCAAAAATATATGCATTAAAGTATGACATCCATTTCAGATAGTGATGATAACACAACAATGACGATAAATACATTAATAAGCAAAGAACAGAGGGCCAAGGATACTTTTTTAAAATCAAAAGCCACAAGGAGCAAACTTAATGGTAAAACATTAAATATTGGAAGTGTTTCCATTAAAAGAGAAGCTCATTATTATTGCTATTAATCAAAATGTTTCCAAAGTCTGAGAACAATGCCACCAGTTAAGAAAAAGAAATAAAAGGGATAGATATTAAAAGAAACAGCAAATTACTTTTATTTCAAGACTGTATTCTTTTCTTCCTAGAAAATCCATGAAAACCAACTGAAAAATATTGAAATTAATGAAATGTCAATAAAGTGGTTCAATATAAGAACTACATAGACAAATCTGTGACTTTCTTACTCACTAACAAAAACCAGTTAGTAAATATAATGAAAAAAGATTCATTCACAATTGAAACAATAACTGTGAAATACCTGTATATAGCTATGACCAAAATTATATGACTTATAGGAAGGAAATGAGAAAACATTCCTAAAGAGAAAAAAAGAAAACTAAAAAAGTTGGAGAGACATACCGCATTTCAAGTATAAAGATGTCAGTTTTCCATGAATTATTTTATGAGTTTAATACAGCTTGAGTGAAAATCCCTATGGGATTATTTTTGAAACTTGAAAGATTGATTCTAAAGTTGTCTGGAAGAATGCATGCATGGAAACAGCCAAGAAATTTTGGATGGACTCATAGCCACATAGAATAAAGACTACATTTCCCATCCTCCCTTGTAGCCAGGTATGTTCACGTGACTAAGTTTTGACCAGTGAAAGTGTTTTTTGCTGCATCCAGAAACTTTTAAGAGACAACTTACAGGCATTGTTTACAGTTCTCCAAGTCCTTTCTCTGTCCTGCTGCTTGGGACGTAAGGTCTGAGAATGAGGATGTATCGGCTGGACTGTGAGGATGAAGATCACATTCTAGTAGTGGCAGAGCAGAACGCTGGAAGGAGCCTGCGTTTCAAAGGTTTTCATGAAGAGAGAAATCACATCAGCTCCATATTGCCTACACCTGGACATGAACATGAGCAAGAAATGATCTATCTTATTTTAAGCCACTGTTATTTTGGGCTTTCTTCACTCACAGTGAATCTAATTCTATTAGAACAAACTTTCGTATTTTCCCTATGCGTATATAATTATATTCAGAGCTATATACACACGTAGAAGTTTTATATAGGTTTTTGACATTGTTTAGAGGAAGAAAAAACTTTCTTCATCTTGTTTTCCTCAGCCAATACAACCTTATGAAATTTTATCTATGTCAATCAGTATAGTTCTAATTCATATTCTTTGATGGCTTCAAAAAAAGTACCAAAATTTATTCCCCCATCCTCTTATTATTGGGCATTTGTCTTGTTTCCAGTTTTTCTCTCACTATTAACAATAAAGCAATAAACATAGGTTCTTGTATTCTGCTGCTGTTATTTCTAAGGCATAGAATCCTAGGAGTAAGCTAGCTAGATGAAAGATGTGTGTATTTTAAATTTTAGTAGATGCTACTAGATTGCTTTCCAGATAGCCTGCAACACTTACATTTCCCTCAGCAATGTACAAGAGCACCATTTCTCCACATCCCCACTAGCAATAACTCCTTTTTATTTTTTAGTGGCCTAGTGGATGTAAAATGTTACCTCAATTGGCTTTTCCCAGACTCTTAATCAATATCTGGTAATATAAGACTCCTATCTCTTCTTTTCGTAGTTTTCAGGCATTTGTTCTTTCATACAGCAAGATCACTTTATCCAATTCAAACAAAACCCTATGGGACTCAAAATGGAATTACAATAAATTGATATATAAATTTTGAGAAAATTAAAATTTTTGTATTAAGCCTTGCCATCCAAGAACATGGCAAGCTCTTATTGGTTTAGTTCTTCCATTTCTTTCAATAAACTTTATAGTATAGTTTTTCATTTAGCTTTTCCTATGTCTTAGTCCTTAAATTTATTCTTAAATATTCTATAGTTTTTGGAGCTGTTGTAAATAGAACATTTTCCCATTTCCATTTCTAGATATTTATTGGTAAAATAGAGAAATGCTATGGATTTTTTTGTATATTTATCTTATAACAAGACACCTTAGCATATTATCTTTTTCGTGTAATCTTTTCTTACTGAAACCTCTTGCATTTTCTTATTAAACAATAACGTCAGGAAAAAGAGATAGTTTTAGCCCTTTATTCCCAATGCTTATGTTAGTTATTTCATTTTCTTTTTTGGCATTTTCTGGAACCTCCAAGACCATGATAAATAATAAGGGGCCAAGTTTCATGGTTTTTATATTCCTCTCCTTTAATTGCTACTGTTCCTCTTCTTCTACCCTTGGTTGGACCTCTTCATATCTTGCTTGAGGGCAAGAACAATGTCTGATTTTCCCAACTCTTTTCCTAGCACCCAGAACAGGGCTGAGCACATACTATTAAAATGAAATATATATATATTTCAAAATGGAGGAGGTGGCCAAATGTTGAGTTCACTAAGGTCAAATAAGATAAGAATTCAAAATGCATCTTGGGTTTAACAGAAGGTCATTGATGAACTTAGTGATAGTATTTTAGTGGTGGGGGCAGATGCCACAGGACAGAAATTTTGGGAATAAGGCACTCCAGTCCTGAGGGAAATTTTTGTGCAAACATTTGGGGGCCTGGGCTCCGTTAGTGCTTATGGGACACTGAAAACATTTCGGGATGGTGGAGCTTGTGGTACATATGGAGAGCTGAGAGATGAGCAAGAGCCATGCTAACTAAAGTCTTTGCTTCAGCTTTGAGGCCATGGGTACGTAGGGAAGAACTTTAAAGAATCACACCCTTAGCGTTGCTTTTCAGAAAGACCACTCTTTCTAAAGAAAACAGAGTACTACTTCCTGAATTCACCCATTTGTCTCTAATCTTGCTTGTATTGCCTTTCCTTGGATCACCCTGCCCACCCCTCCCCACATGTGGATTGCTGCAACAACTTTATAGTCTGTTTCCATCCATTCTTGTCTCTCTTCCAATCTGTTCTTCACACCAGTTTCCAAGGTAATCCATTGGTTTTGTCTTTTGTTTTTCACAGTAATCTTTTCTAGATTACAAATCTAATCATGCCATTCTTCTACTTAAGATACATTATTGGGAGTCAATAAAGCACCACCCTGGAGCCTGTGGAATCCAGCCTTCCCAGGTGAGATCCTGAAGGCATCAACAACCATCCTTTGGTTGGTAGAAACTTTATCTGGGGAATGACCTATTCTTGGGGCTCCTAGGGAGAAAGTCAGTTTCTGTTTTAGGGAAACAGAGCCTAATGAGGATTCAGTGACCATCTTTGAGGTTCTGGGGTGCAGATTTCCTTATAAGTGTTTATTCTCACACCCTGGAGCCAGTCCAAATGGTGCTAAAAGCTGGTGATGGGGCTTATTCCCCTCCTCTGCTGAATGTTCCCTACAGGAGGTCGTGATGCCCTTATGACTGCTGGGATTCAGAGGATAAGTTCTCTGGAAGCAGTTTGGTCTGTAGATCTGTGTCTGAAGAGAGAACCAGGAAGATTTGGATAGGGTTTGGGGAAGAGTTCTTCTTGGAAGACTTCACATTCAAACCACTTCAAGGCTAGATTCAGTAACAATAATGGTGACAATGACATGGCAGGATGATTTTCCTTCCATATCTTCCCCTCTTCTTCTCAAAGCCTGGCACCTCCTGAGACCAGGATAGTAGACGTCTTGAGACTTGCTCAGATTCTGAATATATTTTGAAGATAGTGATGATGAGATTTGCTGACAAATTGAGTGTAGGATGAGAGAAAAAGAGATGAATCAAGAATGACTCCAAGATTTTTAGCCTGAGCCACTGGAGGCTTGGAGTTGCTATTTACTGACATGGAAAAAGCTATAGGATGAGCGAATTTTGCAGAGGTCTAGAATTTAATGTTGGACATATTATATTTGAGATGCTATTAGATTTATAAAGGAAGATATCAAGCAGGTAGTAGGATATATAAGCCAAGAATCCTTGGGGAGAAGCCTGAGTTAGATGTGTAAATTTGGGAGTGTTTGAGGTCACCAGGAAGTAAGTGGAGATAAAGAAGAGGATCAAGGACTGAGCCTGGAGAAATCTGACATTTAGATAGAGAGAGGAGGAAGAACCAACAGAGAAGACTAAGAAATAGCAGTCATTGAAAACTAGAAGAATGCAATGTTAATGGAAGCTAAGCACAGAAAGTGTTTCCAGGAGCAGAGAATCACCAACTATGGCAAATGCTGCATATAGATTGTATTAGTCCCATTAGAACTAGGTGTAATAGAGACATCCCCATATCTCAGTGGCATAGGCAATGTAAGTTTATTTCTCACTCATGTAAAGTATATTCAGCAGCAGAGGGGAAGGCTAAAAGGAAGGGAGAAGCTGTTCTCTGCTCTATGATGGTAATCAGGGTCCCATGTCAACACAGGCAGAGTCATCTTCAACTTTGTGGCTTCTAAGGTCACTTAGGATGTCACTGTCCTCCCAGTAAATGGGAATGGGAAACGAAGATGATACATGGGAAGTGTATTGGTAAGAGTCTGGCAAGTAGATGCTTGGGTAATTTGAGAAAGATTTAACAAAGAGACTATCTATAAGGATGTCAGCAGGGGAAGGAAAACCATCAAAGGATTGCCATAACCCTGAAATGGTTGGTAGCAGGAGCTGTTACCACCCCAGGTCTGAAGAGACAAGAGAAAGTAATGGTTAGTGGAATTGGGAGAGAGAAAGTACTATGTGGATAGAGATTCCAGACTGAGGCTTTGGTAAAGGAAAACAGATAACACAAAACAACCCCACAGGGAGGGAGCCAGGGGAACAAATACCCTGACCTCACTCTCCTTCCTCCCTCCTGCAGGTACCTCCCATTGACTCAACCCAACCGGAAACCGGAAGGCTCATTGATAAAGTCTCTAGTGGTTAGGCTTCCGAGACATAGAGCAGGGTAGAGAAAGATGAAGAGTGGACCTGGAGGAACATATATCCAGCGTAGGACGTTTCTGTGAGTCAGGCTTGAAAGATACATACATCCCTTGCACCCACATTCCATTGGCCAGAACCCAGTCATATAGCCTCATCTAACTACAACTAAGTTTGGGAAATATGGTCCAGTTAGTATCCAGGAGGAAGAAGAGAGAGATTTGGTAAACAGCTAACCCTTCTCTACCTCATGGTCAAGAAAGATAACTGAGAATTGACCGTTGGATTTAGCTATAAGGAGGCAATTGTTGATCATGATAATCCAGTTTTGGTAGAGTGGTGAGTGTGAAAGACTGATTGGAGTGGATTCAAGAGAAAATGGGAGGAGAAGAATTGGAGACAGCAATTGTTAACAATAACTTCTTTCAATAAGTTTTGCTGAAAAGGGAAGCAAAGCAATACGGAAGTAGCTGGAAGCGTTGTGAGATCAAGAAGGTTTGCTTTGTTTTTTACAATGAAGAAATAAAAGTATATTTTTTATGCTGATGGGAATATTCCAGTAGAGAGAAAAAACTGATGATACAGGAAAGAGAAGGAAAATTGCTGGAGCGATGTCCTTGAGTAAGCAGGGAAGGATGGCATCTAAGTGATAAGCAAAAGGTTGGCCTTGGACAAGAACACAGGCAGTTCATCCACACTAACAGTGAAGAAAGCAGAATATACGGACAGCGTCCTGGTAGGGAGTAAATGTGGCAGGGGAAGCTTGTTGAAGTTCTTTTCCAATCATTTGTATTTTCTCAGTAAAATAAGAAGATAAATTATCCTCTGAGAGTGAGTCTGGAAGAGGAATTGTTGAGAGTTTGAGCAGAAATGAGACAGCACAACACAGTTACCTAAAAGAATGTGAGAATGATACCCAGAAGTTAATCTTCCCAGTGGAGATGGTCTGAGATATTCTACTCTGAGTCCACCTCCAGGCAAAAGCCTCTGGCCCTGCTTTGTAGATCTCTCCTTGCCCTAATCCATCAGAACTGGATAATAGTAATAGCACTTTTTGAGCACTTACAAGGTCCAAGTGCTGCTCCAGACAATTCACATGTATTTAGTCAAAATAACTCTATGAAGTAGGTACTACTATTGTCAACCCCATTGTATAATGAGAAAACTGAGGCACAAGGTGACTAATATAGTAGGTGCTCAATCTGAATTCATACTCAGGCAGTCCTGCTCCAGGATACATGCTCTTGACTTCTACGTATATATACATATGTATACTTCTATACATACTAGAAGTGTCAGAGAGCGATAAACATGACAGGGGACTGGGCTTGGGAGGAGTAAATGAAACTTAAAAGGTCAAGGGGCTGTGGCCAGGTAGGTGGGGATAAGATGTTGTTCTTAGGAGAAGGTTGGTGGGGACTTGCTGCTGAGAGAGGGGTGGCCACGTGGTGACCCAGAAAGCCTGGGAACAAAAGGCAGAGCCAATATCAGGAGCACGGGGGCAAGTGAAATAGGCTGGCGGAGACCCCCATGTCTTCCCCATCCTGTGTAGGCTCTGCGTCAGTCAACATGAATGCTTGATTTAATCTTTTTAAAGATTTTATTTTTCCTTTTTCTCCCCAAAGCCCCCCAGTACATAGTCATGTACTTTTAGTTGTGGGTCCTCCTAGTTGTGGCATGTGGGATGCCGCCTCAGCATGGCTTGATGAGTGGTGCCGCGTCTGCGCCCAGGATCCGAACTGGCAAAACCCCGGGAGGCCAAAGCGGAGCACGGGAACTTAACCACTGGGCCACGGGGCCAGCCCCATGCTTGATTTAATCTTGATTTAACATTCCCTTGATTTCTGTGTGTGTTTCACTGGCTAAAATAACCTGTTCTGTTTCCATGATGGGGGGCATGGTGCTGTGTTGGTAGCAATAATGATGATGATATGGTAAAACAGCTCCCAATCAATGAACACCTCATCAATGAACAATGAACTTCATGAAGAACTTTATCGATGAAAAAATTCTTCCATGAGTGAAGGACCAAGCATTTTACTTACATTATATCATTCAATACTTATAATACCCCTGTGAGGTACACACCATTATTCCCATTTTCAGATGAGGAAAGCGAGGCTCAGAGAGGTTGTATCACATGTCCAAGGTCACATAGGTAATAAGTGGTGGAGCCAAGGCTTGAGCCCTAGCTTGTTAGAGTTGGAAGCCTGAGCTGGCTACCCTCTTCCAGCTGCCTCCCTATTTTGGGATAAAGCACCCAGGGTTCTAAGGAACCCTAGAGGGCCCCAAGGGCCTCTGGGGCAGGGGCCCTGGGTGAGAGGGACTCCCTTTAATGAAGGCAATTGAGAAACAATCCTCCTCTTTATTTGCCTGTAACAGGGGCTCAGAAAAGCTAATTATCTTCCTGTGAACCAGTTAACTATTCAATTTTCTCCATTTGGGTAATTAATATCAGAGTCAAATGCAGGATCCAGCTAATTTTAGAAAGATGCAGCTGTAGGGTCATCTGGGGAACATGCTCAGCTGAGAAAGGAGGAAGCGTAGGCACCAGCCTCTCCCATGGTTTGGAGGGAGAAGGGGAGAGTTGAGGGCCCTGGGGCTGGCTGGAGCAGAGGGTGGGGAGAAGCGTGCCTAAGGCGGGCCGACTGGGATTCCCTCAGCGCCAGAGAGCCGCGGAGTCAGGGTCCTGGGCCCAGAAGGGCAAAGCCGCTATTGCATCTGTCAGGGTAGAGATGGGGACACTTCAACCACCAGCTGCTTTAACTGCCTCCTTTCTCCCTTTGAGGGGCCAGTGGGAACCTGTCAGCCCCTCAGTCCTCACATTATTGCTTGGAGCCAGCTCGTAAAGGTGTTTAGCTAGAGAGAGAGAAATCTTAGGTCCGATCTCTGGCTATCAACACGTGTTGACATTGCTAACATTTATCAAGAACCAGGCATTTCTCCTCCAAGGAGGTTAGGTGCTATCACTTCCTGTACTACCCATGAGAAAACAGGCTCAAGAGGTAATGCAGCTTGTTCGAAATCTCGTGGTTAGGATATGGCAGAAGCTGGGATTTGAGGTCAACTCCCAAATCCATGCTTTCACTGCCTCTTGAAATGCCATGCTACATGTGCAATTTTCTGAGCAGCATCAGGGGAAGGCATTGGGATATTTGGTGCAGCAAGGTTGGAGGAACACATGGTTCACTAAACAAAGTCAACTGGTCAAGGATATTTAAACTCTCAGCAAGCTCCTTGGGGGAAGAAGGAATGCTCTTTCCGTCTACAAAATCAGAGGGTCTAGAATTCTTCTTGCTATCTATTCCCACGTGCTCCAGAGACATCAAAAGGGATTGGAGAAGACCTGGCTTGGAGACACAAGGGATTGGAGAAGAGTCTGTCTCCTGGGCCAATTTCTGGGGTGGGGGTAAGGATGATGACAGTTTTACTGAGCACTTACTATATGCCAAGAAGTGTGACAATCATTTACATGGGTTAACTCATTTAATCCTCGCAATGATACATGAAGTGGTCATTCTTCATTCCTATTGCACAAAGAGAAACTGAAATACAAAGTTTGGTCCCTTGCCCTTGAGTGAGGAAACTGAATTCAAATCTGAATACTCCGACCCAATAGCCTACCTCCCAGTCAACTGAGCCCTGGCAGAGGGTCAGAGAGAGCTGGTGGGGAGGCCACCCAAAACCATGGACAGCTCCCCATAGCCTTCTGATTGAATAGCCATGTTCCTGAGGCTGGTTCCTTGTACCTTCCTGACCACCATCCATGTCCAGCTGTTGTGAAGAGCTCTGCTTCTTGCAGACAGGAATTTTCCTTGTACTGACTCTTAGAGACCAGATGCTCTGGCTTGATACAAGCCCCTGAGAAGCCCTGTGGAGTTGGATCCTGAGCCAGGAACATCCTTCCTCAGGGTTCTGGAGACCCATCCTCTAAGATGTAAGAGTTTTCTCTAGGGTGAGTCAGGCAACATACATCAGCCCAACAGTCATTTCTCCTGTCCAACTCTGCTCTTCCCACATCTGCCATTACTTCCCACATCCCTTTACTATGGGAAAGCCAGTCCCCTCTGCCTCAGCTTCCCCATCTGTACCTCTCCTATCCCTGCAAAACAAGCCCAGGACCAAAACTGGACCTGGCCAAATTGGTCTTCCTCCTTTTGCCAGCCCTGATGGGAGTTTCCAAGTTCAAAGCAAGGCTCCCTGGCCCAAGCTGCCAGCCTAGAGCCCCAGCAGGTGCAACACAGTTGCTAAGCAACATCTTCGGATCTCTGTGTGTTCCTGTCACATGATTATGGTTGCTAAGGAAACAAGTCCTCTGGCATCCCAGGACGCAGCAGGGCCTAGGCAGCAGTGTGTTACCTGAGGCCTAACAAAAATCTTCCTGTCCCATGTTCCTGACGAGTTGTGAGTCCCTAACTACTATAGGGGACTATCAGGTTGATCCTTGCCTTTTACCCGGGCACCGGCTTTTTGAAGGAAGTGACTAACTGGAGTCTTGGTCACTCACTTGGCACTCTTGGAATCCAGTTCTTGGGTGTGGTCAGTAGCTGGAGTGGCTTTAGAGGGATGTATTAATATGCTAGGGTTCAGAAGATAATCTTACATCCCCAATTCCCTCACTCTCTATCCATAGATTCTGCTGTAGAGGCAGAATGGAAAAGATTTGGATTGGAGGCTGGAAAGCTGAGGAGGGGCTATGGACAAAAGGGTAAAAGCAGGGTCCCTGTGCACAGCACCAAGAGAGCCAGACAGGAATTTGCCCCCAATCCCACCTCCCCACAACCACAGCTCAAACACTACAGGAGGATGGATGCCACAGCAGGGGATGTCACAATCTCCCTGGAGAGCTTGCCTCCCTGGATTCTCCATTCCAGACTTCCTCTGGTTCCCTACCCAGGACTGGCCCAAAAATGAGGTGGAAATGAGGAAATCTCTCTGAAGGACAAAACAATAAAGAGATGGGCAATAGGAGAGGAAATACAAGAGAATTTGAGCACCAGTGAGGAGTTACGACAATTGAATAACAGTAATTTCAAAAGTAAAGAACAGAGAGAACAGATGGAAGGAATTTATCAAAGAAATAATAGAAATGTATTGAAAATAATAGAAATATCCCAGAAAAGATAGGCATGAGTTTCCAGAGTCAAAGATTCCAAAGAGTGGCGAAAACAAACACTGAAAATGTTTCCACCTCAAGTCCCATCTTTGGGAAGTATCAGATCGCTGGTGACAAAGAGAAGATCCTAAAGGCTTCCAGAGAGTAAAAACAATTTTCATAGAAAACATCAAAAATCATGATGGCATCAGACTTCTCAAGTAGAAGACAGAAGACCATTGCAGCTACATCCTCTAAATATCTAAGCAAAATGATTTCATTCTTTCTATTATAGCTGTTTTCATTTCCAATACCTCATTTTTTTTTCATGAGGAAGATTGACCCTGAGCTATCATCTGTTGACAATCTTCCTCTTTTTGCTTGAGGAAGATTGTTCCTGAGCTAACATCTGTGCCAGTCTTTCTCTACTTTATATGTGGGACACTGCCACATCGTGGCTTGATGAGTGTAGGTCTGCACCCGGGATCCAAACCCGTGAACCCTGGACCACTGAAGTGGAGCATGCAAATTTAACCACTAGGCCACTGGGCTGGGCCCCCAAAATCTCTTTTTTGATCGGATTGATCACCTTTTATAACACCCCATCCTTTTTTCATGGGTGCAGTGTGAAATCTTATCCTATCTATATATCGTCTCAAATTCCTCCAGATTGCACCTGTTTGGGTCTCCATCTTCCACATTGGAAGCTTTGCTCAAATGTTTGGGGATGTTTGGTAGTTGTTGGGATGATTAGGTTAGGTTTTGGTTTAGAAGTTTATGCTGCCTGATCATACTTAAGAGTAAAGCGCCACAAAACTAATCAGAAGCTCTTTGCACTTGGCTTGGGCGTGTGGTTTGTGAACGCCACTGTCTGTGAGGTGATCCCCCAGGATCCATTTGTCGGATCCTTCTTAAGCTGGTCAGAGTCTCCAGAGAAAAAGGTTGTCCACTCTCCTGCCTGGAGCGTATGATGCTGGCTCCCAGCATTCTAGCAGCTGTGAGAGAAGAAAAGCATGAGAGTTTCAGCATTCAACATGCAAACTTACACCTAATTCCCCTGTTTTCAGCAGGGAACAGCCCTGTCCTCAGTTGTACATGGTATCCCCAAATCCAGAAGCCTCTTTTACCTCCTCCAGAAAATAAACCTGCAATCTTCCGCTGGAGTTGTGGAGAAGTGAGGGTCTGCGTCTCAGACTTTAAACCAATCTTCCTGTTTTAGCCCCATCTGGTGATACTACCAATCTCTGAGCTTTGGGGGCTTTCTGCTGTGAAAACAGATTGCTGTTTCTTGGCTTTTCACAGTCAGTTTAAGATTCAGCATTCTGGGTTTCCTAAGTCAGCCACCATTCATTCATCTGCTTTCCAGGTTCTAAAATTTTATTGCTGCTTGGGAGATACTGTCTTCTCTCCCACTCTCTTTTTAGATTTAAACTGTTTTAAAATTCCTGCACCCTTATTTTGGTAGAGTTTGGGGAAAGGGTAGTAATCAGTTGCACTTGTTTAATCTTCCATTTTGAACCGGAAGTCTTCGTGTTGAATAACAACTGGACTAAATCACGTGCATCCAGACTGCCTGGGTTCAAACGCTGGCTTTAGCATCCTGATTCTAGCATGTACTAGCTGCTTCGCTGTGCGTAAGTTATAGAAACTCTGTGTTTCCTCATCTGTAAAATGGGAATAGTAATGGTACATACTTCACTTGACTGCTGTGAGCTCTTAGAGTAGTGCCTAGCACATAGTAAACCATTCTATCAGAGATGATGATCATCATCATCATGATACAGTGTCTACTAGCTGCCAGCACCTGTGGCAAGGGCAGTGGGTCTGGGGAAACCAAGATGAACATTTCATGTAAGCTTCCGCTCTTTCCAGGCCCAAACTGGTATGACCAGTTCTCCCACTCTGGTCTATACCATGTAAATACAATATGTGTCCTAAGTAAATTACAAGCAGGTGGAAGTTCTCGTTGTGCAAATATAGCTGGTAACAATGTAAATAGAGTATTCAAATGAACTGGAGGCCAGCACCGCAGGGCAGTTGTTTTCAAATATGGTTGAATCTCTTCTGTTTAAGTATAACGGCTGCGGGCATCATTTCCCAAGTGCTTACTCACACATTTATTTCTGAGCATCCAAATTATGTTGCTGTTACTTGTTTTGCAGGGCAAATGACACCATCTGGACAACGGAAACAGCACATGCTTGGGGCAATGTCCACCTCCCACTACCCCAATCGCTTAAGCACAGTCTCCTCCCCCTTTTCCATGAGCTTCTTTGAGTTTCCCTTCTTCTGGTTGGCTTGGCTTTCATCTTCCTCCCTCTGCTTTCTTTGTCCTGCAGAGCAGGCAGCAAACCTGCAGGGTCTGTGATCCTGCTGCTCAGCTTTAAAACAAAAACAAAAAAACCTCTGTTGCAATTTGTGAACTT
The DNA here is from genome assembly GCF_041296235.1 of Equus asinus. Taxonomy (NCBI): domain Eukaryota; kingdom Metazoa; phylum Chordata; class Mammalia; order Perissodactyla; family Equidae; genus Equus; species Equus asinus. Next base: position 32,519,753 of record NC_091804.1, on the reverse strand, counting down.
CCCCTCCTGGAAGGCATAAGCTATCAGCTTTTGTGAAAGTAGCTTGAAATTGAGGAGGAAAAGATTGAAGAGGGTAAGAAAGAGAGAGACAGAGGGAAGAAGAGAGGAATGGAGAGAGGGAGGGAAGGAGAGAGAGAGGGAGGGAAGGAGAGAGAGAAGGAGGGAGGGAGAGGAAGGGAGGGAGAGACTGAAGCGGGGAAGGCCAGCCAGCCCCTAGGCTGAACCGTATACTCAGCCTTCAAGAAACAGGGTTTCTTTAACGTGAATGCATGTACCAGCCAAAGTATTCCCACCACAAATTCACTACCAAGCTGAAGATGACTAGACATGTTTAAAATGTCAGCAACTGGGCCAGTCCCGGAAGATACGGTTGTTCATGTTATTATTGTCTCCATACCCGACCACTCCCTCTGTTTGGAATGTTCTTCAACCAATAACCTGTAGTTTGATGGCTCTTGCTCCCAGCTTCAAACACAAAACTCCCACTTTAGAAAAGAATCTCAAAGCAGATCATTCAGGGGGCCCAGGAGCGTCTCCCATGTGTTTACAAGCCGGGGAGGCGATCCTGAGACATCTGCAGGTATATTCTTCTTTGGCTTCAGCCACCCTCCAGGGGGTCCAGGTACATCGCTGGGCAATGCTCTCGTCCTCCAGACGTTGCCACTGATGCTGAGATGCACTGGCGTAGCAAGGTGTCACGCAGTGAGGACAGAAGACCCACAGCTGCACTGTGCTTGAGGACAGCGCTTTACAGTCTCTACTGTAGCGACTCTTCCAGTTTTCCCATTTACAGTGTGTTTTCACTTTCCAGTTTTCAGAGTTCAGTATTTCTCTCTCTTTCTCTCCCTACCCTGCCTCACCTTAAGATTCAGATATGTGCCCACTGGACACAAATCTAAGTGGAAACCTCCTCTCCGAGCTCAAAATTGCCCATGATGAGTGCCTTACTCACTAGGCCCTCTTGTTCTCTGGTTCCCTCTTGTTTAGGGTGAGTTTTCTCCCAGGAAGCCCCTCATACCCTCATGCCAATGGCAGTCTGGTTGGCAAGTCCAACAGTTCTATAGAGACATAACATAGCATTAAGCCAAGCCAAGCTGGCATCTCTGCTACCTTCTTGATCCCAGTAAATCTTGTTCAGTCCCTTTCATGAACCTCTGCCTTCGTCCATCAATTCCACCTTATAGAGTGAAGATATGATTCTTCTGTTAACCAGGGCCCTTGGGTGTTTCTTCAGGGCTTGGCTTCCAGGGACAATGATACCACATGCTAAATAACTCTGTGTCAGTGAGCTCGAAGAACAAACAACAGCCGTTCTAACATACCCACGCACAAAGTAAGTAGGCCCTATCCCTGTCCTATGCTTTGGCCTCCTGTCTAAAAATCTGCTCCTCCACCCCATCTCATCCATCACAACGATTGATTGGTCTGAGGATTCCCCTGTCAGGCCCCAAGTTACATGAAAGCAGGCTGCTCTCTTTGGCTCAAAGGGGAAAGCAAGACCATATGGATCATCTGGTCTCTGGCCAGTGTCTCCAGTTACAGCCACGTCATCCTCAGATCAGCTTCCATTTTGGTTCTCGGTCAGTTTCTTGGCTGGAGAGGGTGATTCTCCTGTTTCCTTTTGGGGCCATTTTTTCATGCCCTACCCTTATTTTTACTGTGGGCCCAGGATGCAAATAACACAGCTGTCCATCTGCTCTCCCCTTTGGGGGAAAACTTCTCTGCCTGCATTGCGTTTGGCCTTGGGGTCCTGCTCTCGGGAGGCAATGATGGGCACAGAACTCATGCTGAGTCAGCTGGACCCTTTCCCTCCCTCCCTGGATTTTGAATCTTGAGCAGAACGATCCAAGGACACACACAGTTGCTATGTAGTAGAGCTACTCCAACCAAGCTTTCTAAAGAGATACAAATTCCTGCTCCCTAGATCCTGGAGCTGCCCTAGTTCCTGATCTTTCTAAAAGTGGACTATTCAGTTTATTCTTTACAATTCTGTGACTTTTCCTGTAGTCTTCCATTAAATCCCTTTTATATTTAAGTTAGCCCAAGTCTGTATCTTTTGCTTGCCACCAAAGGACCCTCCCTGATTCGACAGGAATGGCCCTCTCTCCATCGCCCACTGTTGCCTCCAGGTCTTCCATGTCTTTCCCTGAACCCATTCATTTCAGGTCCAGGAAAGCTCAGGTTCATCCCCTCCTGCCACAACTCCAAGGCAAACTTCAACTTCTGATTCTTTGTTACCTTCTTTCAGAAAGTGGCCATCCTCAGTTTAAAAAACAAAAGTGTTCATCCATGATCCCTCTTCATTAACATTACATAGATCAGGCAGGGCTCAACCGGGAGAACAGAACAATTCTAAGTATTTAAAGGAGAGGGAATTTAATGCAGAGAATTGGTTATACACGTGATGGAAGAACTGATAAGCCCAACAGAGGACAGTGAAGCAACTCAGAGCTTCACTCTGAGTTGGTGGTGGAAGCCACCACTGCCCCCAGGCTGGAGGGACCACAGAAGGAGGTGGTGATACTGGAGCTCACGGTTTAGAGTCACTGGAGGAAGCTGGGACCATAGCAGGCATGTCTGGCGAGAGCTGGAATCACAGAGAAGACGCAGCTACTGCTAAGATGCCGCCCTGGCAGAGAGGGAGAGAAACACCCTGTGTTCTCCTTTCCTCCTGCTCTCCAGTCTTCTGCCAGTGCCTCCCATGCACAACCCAGCTGTACCCGGCTGACAGAGGAGGCTGAGAAAGGAGCCTGTGGGGTCAGCCCCCCCGCGACACAGAGCAAAGCAGGAGAAGGACAAGGATTGCATCTGAGAGCAAACAGACCTTGGATAGCACAGGCTTCCTTATTTAAATTACATTTGCTAGAATCTTATTTAATTTTTAAGACTAAATGAATTTAGCATTAAAAAAGTACTTAATAAGTATATATTAAGGTTTAAAATGTATGCAGTATTTTAATTCCTTCATTGAGTACAGATATCATCGCACAAAACAAAATGGGTGAGTCTAGAAAAAACTCTGTATCTTGACCATGTTCTCAATATAATCAACAGACCTGTTCCTCTCTTTACTGTTCATGTGGACAACACTTTCTTTGACTCGTAAGTTTGTAAGGTGAAGTTTGTAGGGCGAAGGGAGGGATACCACCCCAACAGCAGTTTCACTGGCAGACACAGTGCCCCCGCGTCCCCCCATCTCCAGACCCTGGAGAAGCCAGAGAACAGGGCACCTACTATTTGGCCACTTAGTAACACAAATGCCTCCATTCCTCCCCACCTCCCTATCTTCTCTGGGCTCATTTCCCAGCTGGCTGCTGATGACAAGACAGTCTGGCCTCACATCAGAGCCCGGAGAAATGGGAGTGGCACAATGATGTGACAACAGCACAATGACAAAACAGGGTTCTCTTTCTTATAGAAGGAGTTATAATGTTTTAATTTAGTTTTGCAATTTTAACTGTAAAAGCAATACAAGTATGTGATTTGAGCAGTCAATTTGATCAGTCTGTGCTGTATTCAGTTGAGGCTCCAGCATTCTGTTCTAGCTTATATAATTCTGAGAAAGACGTTCTGGTGCAGGGTTTAGGCTCAGTCTCTCTAAAAGCAAAGCTGGCCATCCTCCCTGAAATTGTAATGAAAGGGCGAGCCTGGGAATGGGAGAGGAAAGGGGAAGACATCAGAACAGGGCACAGAGTAAACCCTCCATGTTTATTACCTAAACGTTTAATGGCAGAGTCAAGGACAGAGTTTGGGCCATGGGACTTCCCCAAGCCTCCTGGGCTCAGGCGTCTCAGTTAGCACAGACTCTAGCTCTGCTCTCCAGAAGGATTGCTAAATCTCCCCGCTATCCATCTGGGTGTAGGTGTGCTTCCCCAGGGACCTCTCTTGTAATGAACTTCCCTGCAGAAGTCCCCACCTGGATGTCCCACCTAAAACAACGTGTTGACGTAGGAATTTGTTAATCTCTACCCCAGACCTATTCCTCCGTCTTTCATGTCTCAAGTAATGGTACCCCCAGGCATTTATTTGTCTAAGTCAGAAACCAGAATCTCATCCTTGATATCTTGCTCTCCCTGCTTGCATCATTACACTCCTACCAGCATTTCAGCATTTAATTTATTCTCTCTCCCAAACATCCCTTGAATCTGGCCACTCCTCTCCATGCCTGTTACTGAAACGGAAGTGCGTTCCCTCCTGGCAAGTTAAATCAGATTCTCCATCAGAAGTAGTTGTCTCACAAAGTATATTTGCGGCAAATAGGAGACCATGAGGAATCATTTCCAAAGTCATGGCGTCCCCAAACAAAGGGAAGCAGGGACGTTTATTTCGGATGGGGAGTGAATATTCAAAAAGGAGAGATGGATATTCTCTTGCGCAGGCTCAGTAAGAAAACATGCTTCCACAATCAGTGCAGGTTATGGTAATAAGGCCTAAGCTCCTGGAGAGATCTTAGCGTTGAAAATAAGGCAAAGGTCACAGGCATTGCTCTGGTGGTGAGGCTTGGTCTAGTTCAAGGTGGTTGGTGACTGCATCTCCTTAACATAACAAAAGGGAAAAGCAATTTGGAAAAACAGTTAAAATATCCAAACCCACCCTTGAATTCCTTGGGATAACTAGTGGGTGACAATCCCTACAGCCTTCACTACAGTTCAGGCTACCTGTTATTTAATATTTGGACTACATAGTCACCTGCTAACCGAAGATTCTGGCTACATTGCCCAGAGAACAGTCATTCATTCATTCATTTCACAATTGTTTACCAAGCACCTACTGTGTGTTAGGTGCTGGTGATACAGTGATAAGCAAAACTGAGTCCTCGTCCTCATGGAACTAACATTCTACAGAAGTCAATTGTCTTTCCTAAAGCACAAATATCGTCATGTCTGTCCCCACCTTAAAATATATCAGTGGCGTCCCACTGTCCTCAGCATAAAATCCGAACTCTCTAATATGCCTTCCTGTCTAGCTCATCTCACCCTACTATCCCCTTTGCTTATCTTCCCAGCCATATGGAATCAATTCCAGTTACTTAAATACACCAAGTCTTTGCATATCCTGGAATGTCCCTCCTCCCATCTCTTTGCCTAGCTAACAGCTTCTCACCCTTCAGGTCTCAGCTTAGAGCTCTCTTGGCCAAGGTTGCCAACAGTGATCAGCTAAACTAGTCGTGTTGGTGATAGCGGAATTTGGAGGATGCTCAGGATTCCCCGAGATCTGAAACCCATCCCACTGCAACCACTTCTGCCTGTTCCTTCTCCTCAAGTCTTTGAAAATAGTATTTGCCCATAGAACAATATGTGCACCCTTTCTCTCTCTGAGCTTCTGGCCTCTTGTGCTGGACTGAACAATGTGGAGGATTTCTTTGAGGTGGGCTGGAGGGAGACCTAACTGACCTCAGAAGAGGATATTTACCATTTTTGGCTACTCAACGTCTGAGCATCCATTCCATTTGGAGAAAACCAGAGCTCAGCACATTGGATCTATTTGTCCTGTGGCAGCAGCAGTGGCAGAAATGACCTAACAGGACTGTCCCTGTGGTAGAATCTTAGCTGGCTTTCCTGAGGCCAGTTTTCCAGCCTTCCCATCAGTTCTATGAGCTACTTGATATTCGTCTAAGAAACCCCTTTCTGTTTAGGATCGCTGGATATAGTCTCCATTGCTGGAAACTAGAAACCACAAATGATTGAACATCATTTTTATCCTATTCCCACCAAGGGGCCCATCCTCACTCCCCACTCCCCTAGTGCAAAATGGCAAGCCCAAGGACGAATTACTGAGCAGGATAGAGATTCTAAGTTCCACAGCAGATCTTGACAATATCCACCCACCCCAGGCTTTCCTTGATGGTCTGGCAACATAGATCCAGAGTGGGAACAAACCCAGGCCATTTCCCTTCTCAGCCACACAGGAGAAAGAAAGGGAGAATTTCAAAACAGGGCTAATGGTAAAGGAGGGAGATTCACCCTTAGCCGTGTGGGCCACTTAGTATCCTGGCCCTTGGCCCATCCACATTGGCATGTCTCCTGCTTGGAGGCACAGCCGGGCAGAGAGGAGCTGCAGCTCTCCTGGAGCCCAGCAGCTGTGGATGAACAGGAAATGTCTGTTGTCTTTCCAGGCATCCCGTGGTTCCCTGAGAAATGGGCACCATTTCTTCCACCTTTGTCACTTCACCATTCTCATGATTTAATGCCTTTCTGTCTCCACTTCTATCTCATGGCGTCTCCGTCTGTGGAGTGTATTGATTTCTCTCACCAACCACCTGACCAATTACTGTCACTGGGCTGTAGTTTCTTGCCAGGCTCCTTCTGTCTACCCCATGCCTCTTCTGCCTGGTGACTTTGCTGCCTCATTGCTTCTGCTTGCTGCTTTTCTCTGTGTTTCTCTCAACTTGCAGGCCACTCTGCTGTTTGTCTCTTAGATCCAAACTGCCCCAAAGATGGTGTGATTAGATCTGTTGATGACTACTCATTCAGAGAGTCCTGTACAAGGCCTAGGGTCTAAGGCCACTTTGCTTAGAAAGGCTGAAGATGTGACAAACACATAGAGCTAATGGATTCCACTCTAACCCAGCATTTCAGACTCAGCTTGTACAAACCTAAGTGTGTCATCTTCACTCCCAGGTCTGTTCCTTTTCCTGTGTTCCTGAACTCCGTGGATGTTCTGCTGTAGCAATCTGGTCTTTAAAATGAAGTCCTCTCTTATAGCCTACCTCTTCAGCTTTATCTCTCTTCACTCCCTCTGTTCCACAACCGACTGAATTTCTCAATACATAATTCTTAAAATGAAATCAGCTCTCTCAACCCTCTAGCCATTGCTCTCTCCTTTCAACCACCCTCCACACAAGGGGGCTTTGTTCGGACTTCTCTGTCTCTACTTGTATTTTCTTTTCTCTATAAGGTCCAATATGGAATGCTTTGACATTCTCCTCTGCTGGACCATGAACCCTCCAGGGCAGGAATGATGGCTTAGTAATATTTGGGGCTGGCCCAAAGCGGGTGTCAGTGAGTATCTAAAGAGCAACTCAGCAACGACCCTCAAATATTTTTTCCCAAGAGCTCAGGACACATAGTCCCCCATCCCCTGGTCCACCAGCTCGTCTTGAGAAGGTGTGCAAAAATGAGGGTCCTGCAGGCAGTCTGGGGGGGGTCCTATGGTCCTTCCCCTGTGTTGGAGACTGCTTGGGTGTGAATGAGTCTGCAGGCTCAGTCCTGAGAGTGCTTCTCTCCAAAGACTGGCAACAGCTGAGAGGACACAGTTGTGATCCAGGTGGTCCTTTGCCTGGCCTGCCTGGGGCTTTAGGCTGCCTGGCTGATCTAAGTGCCTTTCTGTGGAATGAGCTAATTTCCTCTTGCTTTGGTGATTTCTCTCATGATGCCGCAGGACTCCTGGCCCAGGAGTGACTCAGCTGATTTGCTTTCTGACATGCTTGAAGTGCTCTAGGAGTGGGGCAGAATGGTAGGGGGTCAAGTTGGAACCAAACTTTGAGCCTTATGGTCATGAGGAGGCCTGGCTTCGTGCCCAAATGACGGTGGAGAGGGCCAGAAGGGTTAGGACCTGGTCCTGAACTTACCCCAGGAGTGTGACTGGGGCTGGAGGAACGCTGCCAGCTCAGGAAGGATTTAAGAGGATGCAGGGTTCTCACTTAAGCCCAGGCTCTGAGACTCTCCCACCAAGCAGCCAGAATTAGTGGTGGGAGACCAGTTAGCCGGTGATACAAACCAAGAGATACATCAGGCCCTCAGAGCAAGATTGAGACAGGAACCAATCTTCATAGAAAGCTGGGGAAGAAAGCAAACTATACAAAGAAAAAATCAGAGTGAGATCTAAAGGAGGAGCCAACCCTGTGAGTCTGGGGCTGGGTGGGGAGGAGAGAGGCCCGGTTCAGAAGCACCATCATCCATTCATCACTCTATGCTGGGCACTCACTGGAGATGCAGAGATGACTGAGCATGGTTCCTGCCCTGGAGGAAATCTCTGTGTGTTTGATGGGGAACATAGACACACAAACATACTACAGTAAAACTCGGTCAAGACTATAGCAGAGGTGCTGTGGAGCATAGAAAATGAGGACCTAACTCTGCCTTTTTGGAAAGAGGGTCTAGAGGTCCCTCATAATGAAGAGAGGATCTGGGGTCCCTTCACAGCAGAAAGGAAGGTCTGTGGGTCTTTCATGGTAGGGGTGAGTTGGTACTTAAAGGATGTAAAAAGCATTTACTAGGTGAAAAAGAGAAGCCTGTGTATTGGTGTGGGGATATGTTACTGCAAAGCCTGCTTGGGGCACTGCAGATAATTAGACGGGACCGATGCATTGGGTGCATATGAGAATGTGGCAGCAAATGATGCAGATGCTGATGGGAGGCAGAAGAAAGGGCTGTACTCCTGATTATGATTTTGGTGATCCTAACTTACTAGTAAATATGGATTCTCACCCCACAGCCCTAGCATCTGACCCAATCAAATTACAACTCTTCCTCTTAAGGAGGGGAGATGGATGATAGCTTGCACCTGTTTAGTATGAGTTCCTTTCTTCTTTTAAGTGTAGCAGGCTGACTTGGCCTGGTCTCAGGAAGAGAGGGAAACTGAGGCAAGAAGGGAAGGGAAATTGCAGCTCGGTGGGCACTCAGGTGGCCAGAACTCAACCCCCAACACACAGGTGCTGGAACAAGGACAGTATGACTAATGTTATCCTACCCATTACGTCTGCCCAGTTATTGTTGGGCCCCAGGAATGAGCTGGGGCTAACCCTGCAGCTGGGTCCCCAGATGTTGGAGCAGGGTAGAGATTAGGTGTTGGTCAGAGAGCTGGGAACCTTCTGGGAAGTCACCTTCATAACTAAGAGGAAAGAGCCCAGCTTTAGGTTCAGAATTCAAATACTCCTCACTAGCTGTGTGTCCTTAAGCAAGTTACCCAGTTTCTCTGAGCCCCTGGGTCCTCAGCTGTGAAATAGGAATTTCAGTACCTGTTTCCTAGGATTGTTGTGAGGGTAAATGAGATAATCTCTGTGAAAGAATCTAGCACACAGTGGGTATTCAGTTAAGAGGATTCTCTTCTGCTTCTCCCCCATGACCTTGTCTCAAGAAGCCTAGGAAAGTGGGGGGAGACTTAATTCAATGTGTATAAAGAGTTACTACCTGAATATATAAAGAGCTCTTTTAAATCAATGAGAGAAAGTATACTCCAGTAGAAAAACAGGCAAAAGATAGAGGCAATTAATAAAATAATAAATTTTAATTGCTATTAATCATATACAAATATAATACCATATACACACAAATATACAGCCATATATATATATACACTTCATTAAAAAAGACATAATAAAATATCATTTCCACGTAGCAGTTTGACAACGTTTATAAAGCATTTACTCATAAGAGCAGTGTGCTACCTTTCACAAGTTATAAACCACTTGTATTTTTTCTATTAACTACCTATTCATACCTTTTGCCTATTTTTCTAATGAAGTGTTGCTCTTTTTCTTGTTGCTTCATAAGAACTCTTTATATATTAGATTTTAACCTTTGATATCCAAATGTGTTACAAATATTTTTCCAGTTTGTTGTTTGTCTTTTGACTTTGTTTATGGTATTTCGTTTATACAGAAGTTTAAAAATTTGTACGTAGTCAAAATTATCAGTGAGTGTTTTCCCTTTTGGCTTGGCAGAGAGGATAAAAGTTCCCCATATGCAGCATGGAAAAGGCCATCCCTAATATGAGAGTGCTGACATGGGCTAGCAAGGACTGAAACTACTTTACATTTAGATCTTCGAAGTCTCACTGCTCTGACTCTGTTTCTTATTATGTAGGTTTCCTATGAAGAGTTGGCTTCCCAAACAGGTGAGCCCGGGGAGGAAATACACTGATCACACAGACCTGAGTATTCTAGTCCTCTCGAAAGCTATATTTCTTATTGAAAATTAATTGACTATGATATGGTTTATACATTGGTCTGTGAGTTTGGTTAGTGTGAGTCTGCCCTGGAGAGATATCTGCTCTCAGTGCTGAAAAAATCAGATTCCTGAGCTATAAGTCTGAGAAGTGGACTCTGGGTTGTGTTAATTCATCTAGACCTTTTTGAGAAATGTTGGTCTTACCATTTTTTCTTGGAGATAATCCCCAACATTCCCATGGCTGTGCTAGTACCTTTCTCAATAATAAGTGGGGAAGGTGAATGTGCCAGAAACCTCATAACTAAAAGTAATTAATAATCACAATGACCCTCTAATTAAGCACTTTCTAGGTGCCCGGCACTGTTCTTGCCACATTTAACTGACTATTTAATAGCCATAACATTTCTGTGATGTAAATAATATTAGTTTCGAATTTGTAGAAGAAGAAAAAGGGGCCCAGAGAGATTGGGTAACTTTGGTCAAGCTACTAAGGCAGGAAGCAGCACTGCCAGTATTTGAAATCTGGACCTTCTTCCCTCTGTGCTTGTGTTTGTGATAGTTGATTATGACCCTGTCTTGAAATCTCCCTTTAGCTTAGAGATCTTCACTGTTATTGAATTATTCTACTAACTATACCAAAAGTAAGTTGATAACCACTTTCCCACTAATTTCTTCATTCTTGTCTGAATGTTCAAATCTCCAGCGCTAAGTCATGCACATGAACAACCTGTGGGTACCACACAAGGACCTCCTGCCAAATTCCTCTTCCCAGAAAATGTGGGCCTCCGTTCTGCTACTAGTTTCCCGGCTCCTGTGTCGAATTTAAAATATAAAGAGTTTCTTTTGCTTTGTCTTCTAGCCAGAAGAAGCAGCAATAGGCTGACACATTCCATATGAAGTCTTAGGCCTCGAGGAAAATGTCTTTCCCTTACCATTTTCCAAAGTATTGATTTAGCTCTTTATTTTCTGAATGTGAATATAGAACTTTATTTACCAGTTTCAGGGGGTTTAGTAATGCTGAAATAACTAACATTGACCAGTCTATAATTGAATTGAGTTATTTGGAGGATATAAAAATACTGTGCAATGTTGTTTTATGTAGTGCTATTTTTATGAGCCCTAGAGTATGTTCTATAGACAGAAAAGTAGAAAATAGAAAGGGATACTGCATTGTGCCGCAGGAAGACACAAGAGAGAGAGACCTGGGAAAAAAGAAGGGAAATTAATAATTGATTATTACCTGCTGTTGCCAGTCACCGTGCTAGATGCTTCTTGTATATCATCTTGTTTAATCTCCACGACCACCCTGGGACATAGATTTATTGCATCCATTTCATGGATTGGGAAACAGGCTTAGCAAGGTTAAGTACTTTGCTCGAGGGCACACAGCTAGTTCATGCAAAGCTGGGATGTGAGTGCAGTTCTCTTAGACCCTTAGTGCTTCAGGTACAGAAAGGAAGAATAGATCACAGAACTCAATCTGAAGCCCAGCAAAGAACTGGAAGGATCAAAGTAAAACTAACCGGAGATGAGAGAAAAGAAGGATGATCAGAGTGACAGGAGAGGTTGTGCTAGCCGTTAGTGAGAGGTATGGTCTCTGAATCAGTCAGCCTGGAGCAGGGCAGAGGCAGGTGGCTGGAGGCACCTGATAGAGGTCAGAGAGGGAGATGGCTAGAGGGCCTCATCAAGTCAGAGAGACTGCCGGTTCTAGGACAGTTGAGCAAGGAGGATCTGAATTAAGGCAAAGAGATGGTTGGCCTGGCCCAGAGACAAGGACTCTGGTCCTCTATAGGGCAGAGGGGACTCAGAACAGAGAGACATTTGGACTTAGTGGATGGCTCCTCCCTTTTGGAGGAGCACTCTCCATTTTTTTTTTTTCTGAGGAAGATTAGCCCTGAGCTAACTGCTGCCAATCCTCCTCTCTTTTCTGAGGAAGCCTGGCCTTGAGCTAACATCCGTGACCTTCTTCCTCTACTTTATACATGGGATGCCTACCACAGCATGGCTTGACAAGCGGTGCCATGTCCGTACCTAGGATCCAGGCCGGCGAACCCCAGGCCGCCAAAGCAGAATGTGCGCACTTAACCGCTGCACCACCAGGCCAGCCCCAAGGACACTCTCCTTGTCAAAGTCTTCCATCAGTAAAGCCAGACTTAGTTGCCATGGTACCAGTAATGCCCCAACAACCCATCAAGATCTTTCCTGATGAAGGGAAATGCAAATCAAAACTACACTAAGATATCACCTTACACCCATTAGAATGACAAAAATATCTAAAACTAATAGCAACAAATGTTGGAGAGGTTGCAGAGAAAAAGGAACCCTCATACACTGCTGGTGGGAATGCAAACTGGTGCAGCCACTATGGAAAACAGTATGGAGATTCCTCAAAAAACTAAAAATAGAACTACCATACGATCCAGCCATCCCACTACTGGGTATTTATCCAAAGAGCCTGAAGTCAGCAACCCCAAAAGTCCTGTGCACCCCAATGTTTATTGCAGCACTGTTTACAATAGCCAAGACGTGGAAGCAACCTAAGTGCCCATCAACAGACGAATGGATAAAGAAGATGTGGTACATATATACAATGGAATACTACTCAGCTGCAAAACAGAACAAAATCATTCCATTTGCAATAACATGGATGGACCTTGAGAGAATTATGTTAAGTGAAATAAGCCAGCAAGAGAAAGATAATCTGTGTATGACTCCACTCATATGAGGAATTTAAAACTATGGACCAAGAACAGTTTAGTGGATACCAGGGGAAAGGTGGGGTGGGGGGTGGGCACAAAGGGTGAAGTGGTGCACCTACAACATGACTGACAAACATTAATGTACAATTGAAATTTCACAAGATTGTAACCTATCAATAACTCAATAAAAAAAAAAACTGAAAAAAAAAAAAAGATCTTCCCTGATGATTTTTGTGGGAATGCCATAGCAAGGTTTCAATCCATTCAAAAAAAAGTACTTATGAAAAAAGCACACTTTCTATGTGCCAGGCATGACTTAAGCGATGGGGATAAAATGGTATGCAAAAATACTTTGATCCCTGCCCTCATGGAGCTCACAGTCTAGTGGAGGAGACAGATACAAAACACGTGACCAAACTAATAAATGTGAAACTGAAATTGTAACAAGTGCTCCAATGGAAAGGTGCACAATGCTACAAGAGCATATTCAGCAAGTGTCCCTGAGAAAGCAAGGCTTGTGCTGTGATGCAGGAAATGAGTAGAAGTTAATTCTCTCTTTTTTTTTTTTTTGAGGAAGATTAGCCTTGAGCTAACATCTGCTGCCAATCCTCCTCTTTTTGTCGAGGAAGACTGGCCCTGAGCTAACATCCGGGCCCATCTTCCTCTACTTTCTATGTGGGACGCCTACTACAGCATGGCTTGCCAAGTGGTGCCATGTCCGCACCCGGGATCCGAACCGGCGAACCTCGGACCACCGAAGTGGAATGTGTGCACTTAACCTCTGCGCCACCAGGCTGGGCCCAGAAGTTAATTCTTGAAGGAAGAGTTGTACATTCCAGATAGAGAAACCATCAAGTGCAAAGGTCCCTTATTTTAAACAGTTCATCCCAGAGGATGGAGGCTTAGAGCAGGATCAAGACTTTGTACACATGTTGCAGTTAATCTGGATTTCTCCTTTCCTAACTGGAAACTTTCCTAAAGGCCAACAAGTCCACATTTGAGGTCAAAGATTGTGCTTCTGTCTTTAAGCATAAGACACGTATCGTTTATCCTTGCATACATACGTGCAAGTCTTCATCTATCCAATAAGATCTCCAACCAAGTATCTATTCATTCATTATCCATTTATATATCCATTTAGTCATCCGTCATACCAATCATCAATTCATGTGCCTCTTCACCCATCCACCAGACAACCTTCCATTTATCCAATCTACCCACATTCTATCTCTCCATGTGTTTATACATCCGTTTATCTGCCCACCTACTCACCTATTCATCCATTCATTTACCCATGTGTCCATTTATCCCTCTGTGACATAATGAGAAATATGTTTGGTCTCCACCTCCAATTCCTTACAAAGAGTTCCTAAAACCCTTGTAATTTCCAGAGTGATGGAAGTGATAGGAGTGTCTTACATAGAGCTCCTAAATCCCTTGGAATTTCCTAGATGATAGGAATATCTTTGTTCTAGTGAGGTGACTCTTGGTGGGCTCATGAATAGCTTCAGGATGGGGGCTGGTCACCAGAAAGACCAAGCCATGATTAGAAGCTTGGAACTTTCAGCTCTACCCCATCCCCATTTTGGGGGGAGGGGAGAAGGGCTGGAGATTGAGTTAATACTTGATCATGCCTATGGGATGAAATCTCCATAAAAACCTTGAAACTACAAGATTTGGAGAGCTTCTGGGTGAGTGAATGCATCCGTGTACTGGGAGGGTGGTGCACCCCAAACTCCACCAGGACAGAAGCTCCTGTGCTTAGGACCCTTCCAGACTTCACCCTATGTACCCCTTCAACTGGCTATCCATTTGTGTCCCTTACCATATCCTTTATAATCAAGTGGTAAACATAAGTAAAGTGTTTCCCTGAGTTCTGTGAGCCATTACAGCAAATTATCAAACCTGAGAAGGGGGTTTAGGAACCCCTGATTGGTCACCAATTTGGACAGACGTGTGGGTAACCTGGGAACCCACTACTTGTGACTGGAAGTAGAGGGGGTAGTCTTGTGGGAGATGAGCTGTTAATCTGTGGGGTCTACACTAACTCCAGGTAGTTAGTGTCAGAATTGTTGTGTTCAATGTGTTAACTCACCCATTTGGTGTCACAAATTTGGAGAAACAAGTTTTCCTTTATCCTCCTTCCAACCGATCAACCATTTATTCGTTTATCCATTCACCTATCCTTCCATCCATCCATCCATCCATCCACCCACCCATCTATCCATGTATTCATCCACTTATCATCCACTCATTTAATCATCCAAGTATTGATTCATCTTCCATCCATTTATTTACTCACCATTTCTATTGCTGCTGTGACCAGTTACCACAAACTTGGTGACTTCAAACAACACAGATTCATTATCTTATAGTTCTAGAGTTCAGAAGTCCAAAATGGGTTTTAAGGGGCTAAAATAAAAATGATGGTAGAGCTGCATCCTTTTGGAGGTCCTAAGGGGAGAATCTGTTTCCTGCCTTTTCTGGCTTCTTAGAGCTCAGCTATATTCCTGGTCTCATGTCTCCTTCCTCCAACTTTAAAACCAGCAGCATAACATCTCTGACTCTGTCCCTTCTGCCTTCCTCTTATAAGGATACTTATGATTACATTGGACCCACTCAGATAATTCAGGATAATCTCCTCATTTCAAGATCAGTTGATTAGTAAATTTAATTCCCCTTTGCCAAGTAATCTAACATATTCAGAGGTTTTGGGGATTAAGACATGGACATCTTTGGAGGCCATTATTCTGTCTACCATACCATCCACCCATTTGTGCATTCATCCATCCATTCATTCGTTAGTTCATCTTTGTGTTCATCCACTAATCCATCAATTTGGTCATCTATTCATTCATCTATCTATGTAGCTATGCATCCATGTATCTATCTATCTATCTATCCATCTATCCATCCATTGTCCTTTTATTTTTCCATTCCTCCAACTAATCATTCATCTGCCCACTACCCATTCATCTGTCATATCAGCCATCCATCCTAATTTCATTATTTCCATTTATCCATTCGGCTATCCATTCATCCACCAATCATTCATGCATCAATTTATCCATCTATCCAATTGTGCGTCTAATCATTCATGAGCTACCCTTATCTACTTGGCCTCTAATCTTTTAGTTAACTATACAGTACCCTTTCAAGACCCAAACACACACACATACACATCACAATTTGGACCTACTTACCCAAACAGGTCATCCTACCTGGATCTTTGTCATTTGTTCTCAACCACCTCTTTTTCTGATCCCTACTCCAAATGACTTGGAGCTCCTGGCTCATAACTCTGACTCAGTTTTACTTGTGGTACTTTTTGTTGGCTGTATGCCAATGGGTCTTCCTGGACTATTACTTAGTTTACAAAGCCCTTCCTGTGTTGACTCTGATCTGCCCTTCTGGTTATGCCCAAAAGGAGTGAAGAGAATGCACCACCCTGAAATATGTGAGTGTGTATAGTGGAGGTACTAGGTTAGAGCTGTGTCTCAGTGTTTCAGCTGCTACACGTCCCCTACCCACAAT
Organism: Equus asinus; assembly: GCF_041296235.1. Taxonomy (NCBI): domain Eukaryota; kingdom Metazoa; phylum Chordata; class Mammalia; order Perissodactyla; family Equidae; genus Equus; species Equus asinus. The sequence continues at coordinate 32,503,630 of NC_091804.1, read as the reverse complement.
GAGGAGGTTTGGATGACACCCATACTCCTCAAAATCTAGGTTATTTTTTCCCTGGGGAAGTAAAACAAATAATACTGAAAATATTTATGGAGTGACGGTCATAAAAGCATTTTGAAAATATGAATAAAAGCCACTTAAAAATCTCCACAAATACCATTATATAAGGAAAAACTAAATAAATATGGCTAACTTTATTTGTAACAACAAGTTTTGTTTTTCCCTTAGATTTTCCTCCCACGGATATTATTAATAAGGTAAGAAAGCATATACTACTGAAGCAAAGCTTTAATGGTGGCAGTAACTATAAAATCGCCACTTACTCACAAACACCACCATAATTTATAGTAGTCAGAACTGGTAATGGTCTCTCACCACAGGCTGAGACGTAGATAAGGTAGACTGTGGGCTGTGTGACATTCCCAGAGCTCAGCTAAAATGCCACCCTCTGCTCTGTTGCTCAGGAGGGCACATCAGAATACACATGAATAGGAGTGACATTATTATAAGAATATCTGCTCCCATTTAATTGTTTTTTAAAAGGTAAATCATTTAGACTGTGGTGCTTTATATATGATCAGTGACACATTACTTGCCACATACCTCAGGATTGGCTGTGTCAAGACATGACCGCAGAGAACCACGGCTAAATGATTGTTAGATTCTTGTGTAGTTTTAAGGTCAAGAATCTGTTATGGGCACAAGTTGAAACTGGAATGGAATTGTTTGAGCAAGTCTTTGTAGCCTAGCTCCTCTTCTGCAGATACCATGCATTTGTTGAGTGAGCAGAAGTGCTGGTATTTCTTCATGGGGCTCAAAACTGGCCCTTCGAGGGCATAGTCTACACTTTAAAACTGCTCAAGAAAGATTTAATGGAAAACGTGCTGCTATCAGAGCATTGGCCAAAAGAATATTTCAGAAATAAATGAAAGGGGCAGCCCTCTGGCAATTTTCTATGACCAATCAGCAGTCGGATCTGGAAAATGTCACTCCTTAGCAGTTGGTAGATTCTAGGGCCCTGAGTCAAAAGATTTTGAAGGCACTGACATTCAACAATGTGAGGCCACGGTTTATGAATATGAGCCATGGTCATCACTAGGACATGTGCAAATTAAACATAAAGGGTTTATACTTTGATGTCCCGTGTATAAAACACTACCCTTGAAATCCGCAACAATAATTCTTAGGTTTATGCCAGAGCTCTTTCACATGCTACATCTCATTTGACCCTTACAACAACCCTGAGAAATTGCCTAGACAAAGGGATATTCCCATTTTACAGATGAAATGACTACATCTAGAAAGCCAATGTCCAGAGATGGGAAATAAGTTTCACACTGCAAGCTGTTCCTAGTTGGCCCAATTCAATTAGGATGATATAAGAATTTGAATCCCAGCACGTGGAGATCATTGAGGGCCATCTTGGAGGATGGCAACCATGCTTTACCTCAGCAAAAACATAGAAACTAATTGATTAATTTTAAAAACTTTAGTGCTTTATTCCTAGAGTGTAAAATAGCGTTGCTTCTTTGATTGTCAATTTGCACATGGCAGTCTCTCTAAATTGGTCAGTAATGCCGATGGAATTGCGTACATAAGGGAAAGGATTCCACAGCAACTCGAGGCTTGGTAAAAAGCCTCAGCTTACGCAAGTTTTTCCTGCTAAAGTTGTCTGTCCCTGCTGGAAAGTCCACTGCTGAGTGAGAATGAAGGATTTATGGAGCTGTTTCAGAGTAGGGTGACCAGTGTTCTTATAAAACTCTGCCCAAGAACATGTGAGGTGTGACTTTCCATAAATCATAGTTACTGAAAGTGAGCACAGTCATTTATATGTATAAACTCAGATTTCAAAAAATCAAAATAGTAATAGTGCTATACACGGGTGAGAGGTCTCTGCAGCACTTTAAGAGTTAAATCAGTCAGATTAATACATAAGGGACAGAGGCAATATATCAGCAGAAGACACTCTGAGAGACAGAAGGTCCCTCAGGCTAAAGGCAAGAAGAGCAGAGATTAACTTCAGGCGAATCAATGGAATTAATACGTTTCAAAAAGAGCAGGTCAACAGAAGGGGGAAGGTCTGTGTAGAACATGGGAAAATGGGAGCCAGAGCAAAGGATGTAATAATAAGGTAGTAATTAACAATTTGTTGAGCAGTTACCATGTGCTAACTACTTTGCATGAATTGTTTAATCCACACAACTCTATTATTGGAATCAAGAAATTCTAAAAGTTATATGACTTCCCTAAGTGGTAAAGCTATCTCTCAGGCTCCAAAGCCTGTGGGCTCAACTCTTCTTATTCAGTTTTGCCCTGGAAAAGGGTGCTTTTGGCAGAAGGACCCCTGTGTGGCAGATTCATCCATATAGTGGAGATATGGGCTTTGGTTTGCTGTAGCTCCACAATACTGGCCCTTACCAGCATCCTCTCAGTGCCCTTGAGGCCAGTTCCAGGTTCCAGAAGCCATCTTGCAATCATGATTCCTCTTCCCTTATAAAGAGAACAAAGCCAGCATCTGACAACCTAGGCTGGGCTGCTCAGTAGGTACAATTCTTGTTTTAAAAATGTTTAGGGGCCAGCCCAGTGATGCAGCGGTTAAGTGCGCATGTTCCCCTTTGGCGGCCCAGGGTTCACGGGTTCGGATCCCGGGGGTGGACATGGCACCGGTTGGCAAGCCATGCTGTGGCAGGCGTCCCACATATAAAGCAGAGGAAGATGGGCACAGATGTTAGCTCAGGGCCAGCCTTTCTCAGCAAAAAGAGGAGGATTGGCAGCAGTTAGCTCAGGGCTAATCTTCCTCAAAAAAATACATAAATAAAATAAAAAATAAAAAAAAATAAAGATGCAGGTCAAGACTCTCACAACCAATCTCCTACCCTTCTCTTACCCTCCCCCACCATGAAACTGATGAATATTAACCTCCTGTATTTTCATGATAATTTAATAATGTACTGTTCTTGCTTACATATCTCTTCACTGGGAGTTTGGTTAGAGACTTCTCACATTCAACAAGGTCAAGTTTTGGCATCCACCAATGGTCTGCTCCTGTGAAGTTCACCTGAGATGCCCAATAACTTCCCAAGGGTTTGGTGTTAGCATCATTTACTCAAGCCGGGGCACTGCCACTGGCTACACACATTCTTTTATTTCTTCTTTGGGAGTTACCTCCACACACCACAGGTCACTGTTTGGAATCTCCTCAGTGGCAAATCACAGACACTTGATTCTATAAGTTTATTTTTGCAAACTGCCATGAACCCCTCTCTGCCAGCTCTGGGGAATAAGGTTCATGATCTAGCAGGGGAATTTCACTTTTGGCAATAAGTGAGATGTGATCCTAAAGAGATGCATTGATTCTCTCTTTTTTTTTTTTTTAAAGATTTTATTTTTCCTTTTTCTCCCCAAAGCCCCCCACGACATAGTTGTATATATTTTTTTCAGTTGTGTGTCCTTCTAGTTGTGGCATGTGGGATGCCACCTCAGCACGGCTTGATGAACAGTGCCATGTCCACGCCCAGGATCTGAACTGGCGAAACCCTGGGCTGCCGAGCGGAGCACACGAACTTAACCACTTGGCCAAGGGGCCGGCCTCACATTGATTTTCTTACGCAACTTGCTATATCAGTTATGGCCTAATCATGAAAACAGAAATTCTGAGAGATTAAAACACAGGGACTTTATCTGAGGACAAAGAGGTCCAGGACCAGCATACTTATAAACTGGCTCAAAATTGTTTGCAAGGGCAGCACTGTTGAAAATAAGTGAACAGCTTCATGAAATATTACTTGAAGGACAAAACTCATTGGGGTGGTATGTTCTGGCCTCAGATGGCAGCTCACAGGCAGCTTTCCTGATCTCCTTGACCAAAGTAGATTCTTCCAGCATAGGCTCTCAGAGCACCACGCGCTGCTCCTTTACGGTACTTAACCACTGCTGTGATGTTACAATTGTTTGCAAAGGTATTTGACTAATGCATCTCTCCTTTATAGACTGCAAGTTCCACAAGGGCTGAATTTGTGCTGAATTTTATTTACCGTTGTATCCCCATCAACTAGTACACTGCTTGTCGGTTGTAGGCATTCAATAAACCTCCTTTCAACGAATGTGCTCAATTTTAAACATCAACCTCCTTATGTATCTACCCAAGAGACATGAAAACACATGTCCATATACAGACTTGTACGTGAATATTCATAGCAGTGTTACCCCTAATCACCCCAAAGTGAAAACAATCCAAATGTCTATCAATTGGTGAATGGGTAAACAAAAAGTGGCATATCCATACAATGGAATACCAGTCAGTAATAAAAAAAGAATGAACTAACAATACATTCTACAACATGAATGAGACACAAACATATCATGCTAAGTAAAATAAGCGAGACACAAAAGACTACATATTGTACTATTCTGTGTGTATGAAATTTCTAAGGCAAAACTATAGAGAAGAAAGCACATCAGTGGTGGCCTGGGCCTGGGTGTGGGCGTGGGTATTGACTGCAAATGGGAAGAAATAAACTTTCAGAGGTGATGGAAACATTCTAAAACTGAATTGTGGTGATGGTTGCACAACTGTATAAATTTACTAAAAATCATTAATCTGTATACTTGCAGCAGGCAAATTGTACGGCATGTGAATTATACCTCAATAAAGCTGTTAAAAATGTTCAAAAAAATCAATCTCCTTACTTAGTCATTTTATCCCAACTTATGTTCTGTGGGACATTATTCCTGCGGGACATTGTGCCAGAGACTGCTAGTTGAGTCAATTCTTTAGTGACAGAGCCTCACTTTTTAACTCAGCACATAGCCAAACAAAATAAAATACCATATTCCCCAGCCTCCTTTGCAGCTTGGTGTGGCCAAGTGACAATGAGATGTAAGAAGAAGCAATGTGTAGTATTTCCAGGAAGGCTGTTTAAGGGACATGACTCAGCTCCACTTTTTCCATTTGCCTTTCCTTTTTCCCTTCCAAGGACATGTGCATTGGTGCTCCAGTAGCCATCTTGAACCATGAAGTGACCTTGAGAATGAAAACTAAAGATGGTGGAGCAAAAATACTGAAGCCTGGATTCCTGACGGTACCATAAAGCTGCCATGCCACTCTCGGACTGCCTGCTTCCCAGATTTCCTTTATGCAAAACAAAAATAACCTTTAATCTTCTTATGCCCTTGTTGTTTTTCTCTGTTATATGTATGCAAATCTATTCCTAATACTAGTTTCAATAGTATTAAATAAAAAGAGGGTTCTGTGGTCAAATAATTTTGAGAACTAGTACAATAAAGTTTAACAGATTTCATTAAAGCAAGCTCTCAGAGTTTTTAATATGCTAATGAGCAATGGAAACCTCCAAGAGGGGCTAGAGTATGCACAACTTCCCAAACCAGCTTGAGCCCCAAAACCTCTTTTTGGTGGAGCACCTTATGGAACGAGCGATTTGTGGGCAAAGGGAAACGTTGCTTTAAAAAAATCCATATTTTTGCCTCTTCCTTTCTAATTCATCCTTCTTCTAGGCTGCTAGAGAGAGATTTCTTAAACGTAAACTTGATGATATCATGTCCTTGTGTAAAATCCTCAAACGAATCCTGTAGGATAAAGTCCCAACTTCTTTGTGTAATGAATACGACCTCTTGTGACCTGGCCCTTGTCTTCCCTCTAGCCTCACCTGAGCCATCTCCCTCTCGCATCATGAACCATTTGCCCTGCTGAGAACTGTGCATGTTCTCTCTGGTCTCTCTGCCTCTGCACACGCTATGCCCCCTGGGTGGAACACTTTCTACCTGTCACCTTGAATGGTATTCTACCTCTGATCCTTTAAGACCAGGCTCAATTATCAGCTCATTCACACCCATTCATGCTTTGAGCAATTCCTACTATGTGTCAGGCATTGCAGTAATACTTGGGTTACAAAGCCAAATAAACGCCATCCCTGCCCTGGAGGGACATAGAGTCAAATGAAGTTGGACAAGTGCTGTATTAGTCAGAGTGTGCTAATGGCTGTAACAAACCACCTTCACATTTCGGTGACTTGACACTATCAGAGTTTCTCTCTCCCTCCTAGCATAGCCTAGTGCAGGTAAGCACAGGGGTTCTGCTCCGTGCAGTCAGCTGGGGACCCAGGCTCATTTCATTGCCATTTTCTGGGCCTCTAAGTCCCCTGCTGGATATTTTTGTATCTGGCCAGCAGATGAGTAATGGAGGAGAGTTTGGAGGATCACACGGGAGGTTTCAGGGGATATTTCTATCGCTTCTATCCAGATTCCATTATCCAGAGCTCAGTCACATGGGCCTACCTGATTACGGAGAAATGTAGTTTTGCTAGAAGCCTAGGAGGAAAATGAAATGGACTGGTGAAAATAGCCTTTTCTCTGCCACAGATATATAAACAAGAACAATAAAAAGCTCATGGTCTAACAGAGGAAGCAGACAAGTTAACAGAGGCAAGAAGGCAAGAGAGAACACGGTCAGGCAGGACGCAACTTGTGTTTATAGAGTTACTATCAGCAAGTTCTAGAACTACTGGAAGACCTTCTGTGGCTCCCCTTCAGAGCTCTTAAAGATTTCTCTTCTGGGGTGCTTTGTAAACATGGACACACTATATGGTACAGAAAGTCATGCATCACTGATGTCACCCCCATAGCAGAACTACGGGGCCTCTTAGCATCAACCATCTCTTGTTCCAGCAGCTGCTGTGGTGTCCAGCTCTGCGTGGGCTCCATCTGACTTCACGCAGCTGCATCCTGATAATGCTTTGCCTCCTGGTCCTGCTGCGTGCCTCTTGACACGGAGTTTTGAGACACCACAGAACCCCACTTGGCACCTATGCACGAACAACTGGAGTGAATCTTTATCCAAAGGGAGATGAGCTGGTGGATAAATTTCCTTCCCTTCCCCCTCCCACAGACTATACTGAGAATCTTTTTATGTAGCTTTTCAGAAGATGATCCCTTGGGCAGCAGCAATCAGCCACACTTAGTGGAGGCCAGATGAATAACCGTTCTGGTATTGGCTCTTCCCTCTTCCCTGCCTTCTCCTTTTGCCTCTCACTCTTACCATATAGAATCAGTTTCTGCATTCCGGAGAACCCAGGCTAAGACATCCTTACGAATAGGTACAGCTAAAAGCCACTTAGCTGTCTCTGTTTCCCCTCCAGTGCCTAGCCATAGGTCCCTGGATGCTACAGAAGTGTTTTAAGGGTCAGATTCCACTAACCCTGCTCAGTTCTGCAGACTTGACTCTTGGAGGATCAAGCCTGCTGCTTTTCCCGGGTGCGGCTTCCAGATCTTTCCTTTGCTTGTACCTGTACCATTCATTTGTTAATCAATCACATATAGCAGTCCCCCCTTAGCTACAGTTTAGCTTTCTGCTGTTTCAGTTACCCATGGTGAACCGCTGTCCAAAAATATGAAATGGAAAATTCCAGAAATGAGCAATTCATAAGTTTTAAATTGTGCACTGTTCTGAGAAGTATGATGAAATCTCATTCCCAGGACGCTATGTCACAATGCCTCCGTCATTCACCTCACTTCATCTCACCACATAGATATTGTATCATCTCACATCATCACAAGAAGGGTGAGTATAGTACAAGATATTTTCAGAGAGACAGAGAGCACATTCACATAACTTTATTATAGTATATTGTTATAATTGTTCTATTTTATTATTAGTTGTTGTTTTTAACCTCTTACTGTGCCTAATTTATAAATTAAACTTTATCATAGATATGTATGTACAGGAAAAAACATTCTATATATATAGGGTTCAGTACTATCTGCAGGGTCCTGGAACATATCCCCCCACGAATAAAGGGGGCCTACTGTACTTCTATTGATTTTTTGTTTAGTGACATAACATTTGTATCCCTGTGTGTTTAATTTCTTACATGCTACTTTTCTCAAGTTTAAGAACAGGAATTATTGACAAGTCTACTTCTCCCCTCCCACCTGCTCCCACACCTCCCAATGCTGTCTGCTGCTTCTATGCCTTGGCATATACATGCTCCTCCTTCTGTCTGGAGTCCCATTCCTCTCCCAGCCATTTATATTATTTCATCTTTTATGGGCAAGGGACTTGATTGTGCAAAGGGAGGGCCACTTGACTCCCATGTACATCCCAAGTCTATCTCTGATACAACTCTGCTCCCAGCCCCTCTCCAGAAAGTAAAGTGTACAGACCTGAGCCCCATGTGGTCAGGTTGAGTTTTAGACTCTTTAATCCTGGTGTTGGAGTGGAAAGGCTATGGCTACCAGCTGCGTGGTCCTGCCTCAGCCCCTGAGCTGCTGGCTCAGGAGGGCAAGGACACTGTCTCTATGAGGCAGCGGGGACAACCAGCTCTCCACATACTCACTCACCAGCAGCCCGGCAGGATTGGAAACCCTCAGGATTCATGTGTAAATCTCAACCTTGTTTTCAACCAGACTATAAGCTCCCTGAGGACAGGGATGTTGTCTGCCTTGTTTAAGGGTGTATCTTTTAAGTCTAGAACAATACCTGGAACATAGGTGGGGCTTAATATTTAAGGAAGGAAGAAAGAGGAGTAAGGACCGTGAGGCGTCTTGGCCAGCCTTGAGTGAAATAAGAGAAATATGCACAGTTGAGGTAGACAGGCGGCAAGGGGCTGCTATCTCTGTATTTTCAAAGTGGAGAAATCTCGGGTGTCGGCCAAAAAGTTAGGGCCACTGGCCGAAAACCATAGGAACACCGGGGTTTCAAAGACACTAAAAATATGCTCTCTCTCCGGGTGCAGTAAGGCTCTGCAAAATCATTACAGCCACCCCTGACAAAGTCACACCACGTTTATCTTAAATGTATCCAACAAACTGCTCTCACAATCAAGACTCAGATCATTCCTACTTTAATTGAGGTAAAATGAGCCTCTACAGTCAGAATCCAACCATTCTTTTAGTGAGGGCTAAGCAAACACCCATGATGGGGGCAGGCAGGTGGTTAAGGGGGGCAGCTGACTACCACCACCTGGGGAGGGTGGCAGTAATGGGATTCCATACGGAGTATTCAGCCAGGCAAGTAGGTAACTCCCCATCCCTTCTTGCCTCCATCTATTTTCTTTATAGCATTTATCACTACCTGTCCCTTCTATCTGTCTTTCTTTTCCCTTAGCACACCTATTCCACGACAGCAGGACCTTTGTCCTACTTCCAGCTGTATCCCCTGTCTTAGATCAATGCCTGGCATTTAGTGGGCAAAAATTAGCTGGTAATGAACGAATTAAAGAATATTAAACAATTAGTTGAATCTCTGCAATATGCTGGGCCCTGTCCTTGAGGATACCACAAGGATGGTAGGAGAGAAAGGCTTGAACATAAACAAATACACCACAGCTTGACACCTTTACAGAGATATCCAAGGCAGGATCTCCGTGGCTGAAAACTCCCGAGGTGTGTGGGGGCCTTGGAAAGAAGTCCGTTGTGTGCTACGACAGCCAGGGAGCCAGGCAGAGCGGCAGGGATGCGGCTGGAGACAGAGCACGGGGCTCCTTGGCTCTTCACTTGGCTTCTCGGCATCTTCTTTTCCTACCTGCAGGACCCTCGCCTCTCCTCGCTTCTGCCTAGAGAACCTCGGCCCTAGAGTAATCTCTCTTTCGCGGGACCCCAGCCACAGCCTCTCTCATCCCGGGAGAAGCCAGCCCCGGGTCTTCCAGACTGCTAGCCCGCTACCTGCGCGACCTCCACCTAGGGCTGAACCCCAGTCCCGCCCGCGCGCTCCAGGTCCCCGCCCCCTGCCTGCGGTCTGCGGCGTGCGAGACCCCGCCCCGCCCCCTAGGCCCGCAGGACCCCGGCCCCGCCCCGCCCCCGTGGCCCCGCCGCTCTGTCCCGGGGGGCGGGGCCGCGCGCAGCGGCGTCTCCAAGGCGGGGGGCGCGAGGCAGGGGGCGGTGCGGCCCCGGCGCCGACCAATCAGCGCCGCGATCACATCCATGCAAATACGAGCACAATGGAGCGAGCCCATTACTCGCCCCTGCAAGCAAGCTTGAAATGGGTTTCTGCCTGAGCGGCAGCCAGGCTGACCAATGAGTCTGTGTTTGGGGCCGGCGAAGCCCAATGGCGTGGCAGGGGAGGCGGGCCCGAGCCGGGTTAGGGTGTCCTTGCAGGGTGTCTGAGCTAAACTTCACCAAATAATAGCTGTTTGTATTTTGGCTGCTGCAGGAGCCATTTTAGGTAAGTTCTTCTCTTAACTTTTTATTTTCCTCCCCGGCCTCGGCGGGCCGGCCTTGTCCGCGGGTCCCCGGCCCCGCCCCGCCGGCCGGGCTGGGGTGCCCCTATGAATGGAGCCGGGATGAGGGGCTGCGGCAGCGCCGAGGCCCGGCCGGGCCGGGGTCCGAGCGGGGCCGGCGGCGGGCGGCCTGGCGGAGGGCAGGCGGCGGCCTGAGGCCTGAGGAGAGGGGCCGGCCTCCGTCGCGCCCGGCTCGCGCTCAGGCCGCGCTCGGGCCGGGCGGCCGTCCTTGGGAGCGCGCCGCTGCGGGCCGCGCGGAGGGGCGGGGGTCCGGGCAGCCCCCGGCCCGGGGCCTGGCGGGCGGGGGCGGGGCGTGCGGAGGCCCCTCCGGGCCGGGCTGAGGAGGGACCCCTGGTCGGGCCGCGCCGTGCTGTGGGGGGGCGGGGGTGACCGCTATTCCCGCCGCCGCCCCCGCGGAGAAGTTGCTCTATTGGCGTCCTGCGTCTGTTTGCAGGGGTGGAGGAGGGTGGGCTGGTGCCAGGCGGCTGCTCCGGGAGGGGGCGGGGGCCCCGGCGCGTCCTCGGAGCGCGCATCCCCTCCGCCCCCTTCTTACGCACTAGCGCGCACTCGCCCCGAAAATTGGAACCCTAGAGGTGTGCAGCAACCCCGCAGCCAAGTTTTGTGCGTTATTAGATTGCCTGTTTGAGCTTCAAAAAAAAAAGAAATCTGTTCCCTTCAGGGTATTTATTTCCTTCGCTGTTGAAAAGTAACGGAGTCTCTTGTTCCCAGATTTCCAGGGACATGCCTGTCAGATGTGTGCAGAGGGTTGGCAGTTACTTGGTTTTTAAAAAGACGCTATTAGGAAATCCCCTCACTAGTGCGGTAATTGAAATTGGAGTTTGTTTGCAGCTTCAGTTTTATTTGATCCAATTAAAAATACATAAGCAGGCACTTATATTTGTGTACATAAAGTATTTCTAGTTCTAGTTATGACTGATGTGACTGTGGTTTCCGTAGTGTGGGATTTAATAAGGCAGTATAATTCAATTTTGAACTTGTAGGCCCCTGTTCTCCAAATTAGGGTTTATGGACCCTTAGTAATCTGACCAAGGTTTCTAGTGAATCTTTGTCATCTCCAGGCATCTTTGGGGTTGTGTGTATGCCTTATTTCCCACCTTCTCAAAACTGCTCGTTTCTGGTGTAACAGACCTGTGAACAGAGAAAGTACAGATTTTAAAATTTTTACAATTTGTAGTGTCTGCAGTGTTGCCTGAGATTGGATTATTGTTTTTCAAATGGCGTATAGGCATACCATCCCAATAGGCCCCAAATTTCAACATAATTTATGGGGATATGCTGTGGACCTTAGAAAAGTCAGGACAAGGGGCCGCTCTGCTGTACTCCCAAGGCTAATTGTGAGCTTTCTTACTGGAGATCTGTACCCGTTGACTGTGTATGGCACAGTAGGGTTTGCTGGTAAGCCAAATTGGAAGATCATGTTGGCAACCTCAGGGAGAGTTTTTGTGAACATTGTGGCTCTCTGGCAATAGAAAGACTTGAGATCCATGTATGGTAAAATGATTAGGCATGAATTGTCAAGTAACATGGTTTATGCCAACCGGAACAGGTGGTTTCATGTAAGCAATGCATGACTGTAACCGAAGGCCTGGGAAAATATGGAGTGGTAAAACTATTAATTTTGGACTTCTTTCTGTCCCAGGGCAGATTTCCTAGATGAATTATGATGAATTACTTAAACTTTTTTCTTGATTAATGGATTATTAAAAGCTAACCTTTACGATTTTTCTTTTTCCTTTTTGCAAACTTTGGAATTTCTCTTAAAGTAACCAGACTGTGTTACTGTTCTTGCTCTAGTCTGGCCATGGGCAAAGTAAATCAAGATCTGTTGTGAAATTTGTTGTGTCTTATCGTGGTATCTCACCCTGCCTGGGGTTGGATTTTTTATACTGAAATTATTTCTTTGCTTTTTGCATTTAGCTCTTCTGTTGTTATAGCACTGCAAACTCTTTCAGTAGGATCACTTTTACCACAACTTTTTAATATTCTATATCTTTATAGTTATTTTTATAATTTATTAGTATAGTTGGAAGTTCTCTAAACCCATCAGTATATTACTTCATGCAAACCACGCAAGAAGTTGAAAGACCAGGTGGAAGTGAAATGGGAGAGCCACAACTAACACTGCTGCGTTTCTGGAAATCTTTTGGCAGTTAGTTTTTTGTATTTATTGATTAACTTTTCTTATAACTATTTCAAATACCAAAGAAAATCTGAAGCAGAATTGTATCTCTTTAGAAACCAGATCACATTTGGGATTTTTGCCATTATATTACAGAAAACCTATCAGAAACAGCAGGCCGTTGGGCTGTGTCTTGGAGATCTCTTCGATTTGTAGAAGTTTCAATGAAGTTTTTCAGTTTTCTTGGAAGTATGCCTTTGCCCCAAGCAGAGTTTGTGGTTATGTCTTCCTGTGTTAAGCCATGAAGGAAAAGGATTCCACAACCTCGGGCTTGATTCTCACTGTAGGTGCCTATGTTTTTCAACTTTCATGGAAAGACTTTGTATTCGTAATGACCAAATGGAGTCACACATGGACCACACACATTCTGAACTGTTTCGAACAGGTATTAGGATTCAAGGATTCTACCTGCAAAAATAACTTTGGTATATGACAATGACATTATCTAGGACAGTGACAGTATCTAAATCAACTGAGGAGACTATGTTTTCGTCACCCCAGTATGGCAAGGTTTGAAATAATTTTATTTTATTTTATTTTTTTATTTTTTAAGATTTTATTTTTTTCCTTTTTCTCCCCAAAGCCCCCCGGTACGTAGTTGTATATTCTTCATTGTGGGTCCTTCTAGTTGTGGCATGTGGGATGCTGCCTCAGCGTGGTTTGATGAGCAGTGCCATGTCTGCGCCCAGGATTCGAACCAACGAAACACTGGGCTGCCTGCAGCCAAGCACGCGAACTTAACCACTCGGCCAGCCCCCTGAAATAATTTTATTTTTAATAAATAATTTGTGGTCCTCTTTATACTTCCATCCGTCATTCAAAGCTTTTGTTTAATTCAGGTGAAGAGCTGCAGTGAATTCCATGGGACTGCGTGCATTCTCCTGTACCAGGTTGTTATATTGAAAACTCTTTGAAAGACATAAAGTAATAGCTAGAGCTTAGATATCTGTTCCCTAGAGAACATTTTTATTTGCAGTAGAGTGTGACATACTTGTGAGGGAAGCAAAGAACCAGCATTGAATGAGTACCCGGTGTGTGTCCAGCATGCAGCCAGGTACTAGGTCTACAGAGATGAGAAAATATCTCTGTTTTCATAGCTCCTTCGTGAGGCTGGACTGCAGCTCAGAGAAATGGAGTAACTTATTCAAGGCCATAAATCTAGTAAATGTTAGAGCCAGCATTTGAACCCAGGTCATCTGGATTCAAAGCATATATTCTTTTCATCAACAATCTTCTCTGAAGATTTCTTCAAATGCTGGAGCATGCTCTCCTGTTTTCGTGGTATGGTGCTAGGTTAACTAATACACTTTGCCTAAGTTCTTCCACATATGCGTCCATTTTTACTTCTCTATTTCAAGAATTTGTCACTGAGGACGCAAATTGGAATACAGTGCGGGCACCCTTTTCCCTGTCTCCATAGTGTAGGAGTGGTCTTCCTGGGGCACTTGGAGTTCGGGGTAGCCTGGTACAGTAATAGCTGTGAAGTGCAGAGGGAGAGTGCAGTCACTTTTTCCTTGCCAAAATGTTCATTTTGTGGGAGCGTTGTTACCCTCATGAGAAATTCTGTTACTTCCATAAAAGTCCTGAAGGTAGTGAAATGGAGTTATTTTAAAATATCCATCTCTGTTCCCATTTCTGAACTAAATTATTTGCATAAAATCCAGAGAAAAATGTTTGTTTTTGTTTGTAGTACTTATATTAGTTGGTTTTTATAGTTGGTAATAGTGATTGTTTACATCCTTCTACATTTATTCTTTATGTCATTTGCCATCATTGAGACCTTTAGAATCTTTGGTAATGTTTATGACATAAATAGCTCCTATTTTGAGGAATGTTTTCTTTTTTTAATTGATGAACATTTTTTCTTTATAGTCATAATGAAAGACTTAAAATTTTTAGCAAGGAAAAAATTGATTTTTCCATTTTTTGAATAGACTTCCATGGTGCTTTTATCCGCTTTTTCAGAAGAACTTAACATACTAAGACAATATGTGAAAATTTCAGGAATACTGGGAAGTAGAATTTTAAGGTAACTTCAAGACACGAATCCGAACACAAATACTAAGTGATGAATACATATTTAAATTTTCTAAACAAGCAGAGGGAGATTTCTGTTTTTCTACGTTTTAAAAGATTCTTGTAGGGATGGTTCATTGACCTAATTTTACGGATCAAATTTTTTTTTTTTTTGAGGAAGATTAGTCCTGAGCTAACTATTGCGAGTCCTCCTCTTTTTTGCTGGGGAAGCCTGGCCCTGAGCTAACATCCGTGCCCATCTTCCTCTACTTTCTGTGTGGGACGCCTGGCACAGCATGGCTTGCCAAGTGGTGCCATGTCCGCACCTGGGATCCCAACCGGCGAACCCCGGGCCGCCAAGAAGCGGAACATGCAAACTTAACTGCTGTGCCACCAGGCCGGCCCCTGGATCAAATATTTTATCAGTAAATTTTTAATATATTTTGGATTTTCTTGTACAGTATGTGACCAAAGTATTTTATTTTTGGAATTTCTATATCTTTTAGTTCTAAGATTGTCTTTACGTAAAAGTTCAGGCTTCAGGTTAAAAGAAGGTCTGAGTCTTGTAACATTGACCTTCAGTTTCTACCTATTTAGGTTGATGCTTTTTATCCTGGGATTCATGCATTCCTAGGGACTCTTTGGCTGGTCTATGAACTCCTCAAAATAGTATGCAAAACACTGTTTGTGTGTGCATTTTTATGGGAAGTGAATCGGTTGCTTTTTATGATTCTCAAAGGTATCTGTGACTCCCACCCTCCTTTTCCCCTCCTCCCTGTCTCTTCCTACCCGCATGCAAAAACAATATTAAGGATCATTGATTTAGGTCATTCCAAAGCAATTGTTTTGTATGAGCAAAATATTTTGCCTGGAGGCTGACTTCTTTGGACATTTTTTGCCCTTTAGAAGGTCCTGCAGTCTCAATCCGGATCAGTTGGCCTGGGCGTGGGGAAGTAGTTCTTCTCCCTCTGGGCAGATCCAGGCAAGGGTCATCCCCAGAATTCTTCCCTGCCTTATTATTATACTTGGGAAGCTGTTCCCTGCCCTCCCCAGGCAGCCTGGTAAGAGTAAAGGTTGGAGTGGGAGGCATGAGGACAATTGCAAGACAGTCTTAGAGAGTCCCGGTCTCTTGGTCTCAGCCATCTGCCTCTGCAGATGGGACTGGAGGGGTGGCCATGGCAAAAGCTCCTGACATTTTCTTTCTTTGAGTACTACTACTTATTCATTCCATTATTGCTTCATTCAATATGTTAGGAGAAAAAGAGTTTTCTTTCTTATATTGTAAGAGGAGCAATGAAAAAGAATCCTTCCATTTTTGTATTCCTTAGACTGTGTCTGAGATACCTTGCAACTTTTCTGTTAATGTTAAGTTTTTTTTTGAGGAAGATTAGCCCTGAGCTAACATCTGCTGCCAGTCCTCCTCTTGTTTGTTTTGCTGAGGAAGACTGGCCCTTAGCTAACATCCATGCTGATCTTCCTCTACTTTATATGTGGGACGCCTGCCACAGCATGGCTTGACAAGCAGTGCATAGCTCCACACCTGAGGTCCAAACCAGTGAACCCCGGGCCGCTGAAGTGGAACATGCGAACTCAACAGCTGTTCCACTGGGCCAGCCCCGTAATGTTGTTAATTTAAGTGGACTTTTTCTTAAAATAATAATGTCTAGTTGAGCATGTAAGCTTATTTTTACAGAGAATGTGCATGTATCTCAAGTTCTGTTAAACCGGCTGTTACTATAGGAAAAGGGATCCCGTGTTAAAGTTCTCAGAGCCTTATTTTATAATTTACTTAAGTGAAAGTCAAGTAAATTTTTAAAGCAAAATTCTAGAGTGACAAGAAAATTCTAAGAGTAGTCTCTAGGGAGTGGCCGAGCTTGAAGTTATCCTGGAGATTTTCTCATAGAAGTCCATTTGTGGGGCCAGACCAGAAGTTGAATAAAAGAAAAATCTGTTTGGTTTGATGTGTAGATTGGGGAAAACACCTAAGCTTTAGGCGGTTTGGTGAAAGGCATTGGCTCTTATAGGGGGGTGGTCTTTGATCTGTTCCTTCCCTAAGAGTACATGAGTAAAGACGTTTACCTGGACTGTTTACTTTGGGTTCAAGGAAACCATCAGTATTCTAAGAAATCTTTGGAAGGATTATATCTGGTAAGCAAGGTCCAGATCATAGATTTTTTTTTACTGAAAGACATTTTTTATGATGTAACACAGAAGACTTTATTAATGTTCATTGTGGATTCTGGCTTAAGTCTTGCAGTGTTAGCAGTCTTAATTCAACCGTGGGTTAGCATGAAAAAGTCAAGCCATCATCCTTGTTGACCATATGACAGAATTGGATCACATTATAAATGATGACACTATCAGATTGCTTCTTTTGCTTTTTTATTGTGGTAACATTGATTTATAACATTAAATGAATTTCAGCTGTACATTATTATATTTCCATTTCTGTAGGTTGCATCGTGTTCACCACCCAAAGACTAATTACAATCCATCACCATACACATGTGCCTAATCACCCCTTTCACCCGCCTCCCTTCCCCCTTCTGGTAACCACCAATCCAATCTCTATCTCTGTGTTCGTTTGTTGTTGTTTTTATCTTCTATTTATGAGTGAGATATGATGTTTGACTTTCTCCCTCTTAACTTATTTCGCTTAGCATAATACCCTAAAGGTCCATCTATATTGTCAAAAATGGCCAGATTTTACCCTTTTTTATGGCTGAGTAGTATTCCATTGTGTACATATACCACATCTTCTTTGTCCATTCGTCCTTTGATGGGAACCTAGGTTGCTTCCAAGTCTTGGCTATTGTGAATAATGCTGCGATGAACATAGAGGTGCATATATTTTTACACATTCGAGTTTTCATGTTCTTTGGATAAAAACCCAGCAGTGGAAGTGCTGGATTGTATGGTAGTTCTATTCCTAATTTTTTGAGGAACTTCCATACTATTTTCCATAGAGGCTGCACCAGTTTGCACTCCCCCCAGCAGTGGATGAGAGTTCCCTTTTCTCCACAACTTCTCTAACACTTATTTCCTGTCTTGTTAATTATAGCCATTCTGCCGGGTGTTAGGTGGTATCTGTTCATCGTAGTGTTTATTTGCACTTCCCTGATAATTAGTGCTGTTGAAGATCTTTTCATGTGCCTGTTGGCCAACGGTATATCTTCTTTGGAGAAATGTCTGTTCAGATCTTTTGCCCATGTTTTACTTGGGTTGTTAGTTTTTTTGTTTTTGAGATGTATGAGTTCTTTATATATTTTGGATTTTAGTCCTCATCAGGTATATGGTTTGCAAATATCTTCGCCCAATTGTTAGGTTGTCTTTTTGTTTTGTTGATGGTTTCCTTTGCTGTCAGATTGCTTCTTTAATCAAACCCTATATAGTATCGTTTTAAGGGACTTAGGGGTATTCTGCTTAATGGAATTAACAGTTTTGCCTTGAGTTGTAAAAATACAGTGAGGAAATGATACAGGATGTGAAAGAGATCATTAATGACTAGCTCCAAAAAGGTAGTTGTAAAAATCTAAAATAAACTCTTAGATCAGGGCTACTCAAAGTTAGTCTGTGGATCTGTGTAGGTCTGTAGACTGTTACCTGTCTGCGATGATCTAAGTACAGAACTTGAAGCATTTAGATGCTTTTTCAGCATTTTTTAGAAAATTTGTCTGTTGCTGAATCTAATAATAAAAAATGTAAGTTTGTGGTATAGTCTTTGTGTTTTTAAAAATTTTTTCCTGGTAATTCACTTTTTTAGTATTTTATAAAAGTATTAGTCCACAATGGATTGGGAAAAAACAAAAACTAGTCCTTTACCATAGAGAGCACTACTCAAGATAATAGGCAACATTATCTTGGAGCTTGTTAGAAATGCAAATTCTTGGGCCCCATTCCAGGCCAACTGAAATAAATTACCTGGCGTGGGGACCCAGTGATCTGTGTTATAACAAGCTATGCTGATGATTTTTGTGCACATTTATTTATTTATTTTTGTAAAGATTGGCACCTGAGCTAGCAACTGTTACCAATCTTCTTCTTCTTCTTTTTTTTTTCTTTTTCTCCCCAAATAACCCCAGTATATAGTTGTATATTTTAGTTGTGGGTCCTTCTAGTTGTGGCACATGGGACGCCGCCTCAGCATGGCCTGATGAGTGGTGCCATGTCCACGCCCTGGATCCGAACTGGTGAAACCCTGGGCCGCCAAAGCGGAGCGCGCAGACTTAACCATTCGGCCACGGGGCAGCCCCTGTGCACATTTAAATTTGAGAAACATTGTTCTAGATCAGAACTGTCCAGTAGACCTTTGTGTTCTGATGGAAAATGTCCTATATCTGTGCGAGACCTATGAGTTATATGTGGCTTTTGAGCCCTGAAAAGGTGGCTAGTATGACTAGGGAACAGGATTTAAAATTTTATTTAATATTGGGTAATTTAAATTTAAATAACCACATATGGCTAGTGGCACTGGCATTTGACAGCACAGCTCTAGACCCTTTAGCTCTCCCTATTTCTTTTTTTGAGGAAGATCAGCCCTGAGCTAACATCTGCTGCCAATCCTCCTCTTTTTGCTGAGGAAGACTGGCCCTGAGCTAACATCCGTGCCTGTCTTCCTCTACTTTATGTGTGGGATGCCTGCCACAGCATGGCTTGTGAAGCGGTGTGTAGGTCCACACCCAGGATCCGAACTAGTGAACCCTGGGCCCTTGAAGCGGAATGTGCCAACTTAACTGCTGAGCCACGGGGCTGGCCCCGCTCCCCCTTTTTAAGGGAGGCAGAAGTGGATTTTTTCCCCTTCATTTAGAAAGGGAAATACAATATGGCACAAAGACTATCCTTTAGCCTTAAATGAGACTAAACGAATTAGATAATAAAATTTGGCACTATTTGCCCATTTATATTTACCTATTTATTTTTATCTAAAAGTTAGTTTGATGTTAAGAAAATAGTAGGATCAGAAAGTAAATTTAGATCTGTGTCTTTTAAGGTTTTGCAAACAGCAAGATAGCTGTTCCAGCCAAGCCTTGTGACCCTTCGTGACTGTGACTAACATGCATGATGTCTTTCAACATGACTTCTGAAGCCTTTTTCTTTCATGTAAAGATTTAAGACGGGAGCTTTTAAGTGCAATACTGCAGTTTTCCAGTTCTTAATATAAAACCCTGGTTATTGAGGGTTCTCATTACCTTAGACTAGTTAGTGGAGATTTTCCCTATGTAAAGTATTTCTGGCTTATGAGCTTACTTAGAGGATGGTTTTTCAGTTCATAAAGGTAACCTTTGTTTTTAATAGTATTCACCAAGGCTCCCTTGAAAGGTTGAGCCTTATCCTCTGTCCTTCCAGTATATTTAAAAATTGATTTGTTAGAAGAAAGGATTTTTCTTACTCATTCAGGGTTGTATATGCTTCCCTGCTTCCAGCCCATCCACGTGTACTTCAAATGCTAAACTTGTAAAAATCAAGGATAGCATTGATTCTGATGTATTGATCCGTATCCATTGTAGAATTGGAAATTATTTTGTGAAGGACAAGTGGAAGGAAGCATGGTCATAGAAGTAAATGAAGATCCACATATAGAGTCACGGCTTTTTAAAATGCTATCCAGACATCATAAAATGATTCTTTCTAGTCATACCGTAATTTTAATAGATATATTTGCTAGTTTTAGGTTTTTAAGTAGGAGACTGTCAGTCATTTAGGCAGTGACTCTTGAAGCTTGAGAGACAGTAAAGGGTGTCCCATGTGCTTTATACACTCACAAATATTGGAATCGGAAGCTTCTTAAAGAATGGATAGGGCTGCAGAAATAGTAAAATTATTAATGTAGCAGTGTCTGTTGCTTTGTTTATGGCATGAATTAATGCTATATTGTCTTCCATTGGTGTTCATTAAAAAGCAGCACTGTTGTCCCTTTAATTCTGTTGTAGGGGACAGTCCTATACTCTCAGAGTGAGTGAAGATGTCATGGAAGGTTGTCTGGGCAGAGCCTTCTGTTTAGCTGAAAACACAAATATCGCTGATTGGCGAGGCTTAACATTTTGTAATGTGCTGCTTTGGGCTCTTCTGTTTGACTTTCTTCAAAGGATTTCAAGTTCTTGATCTCTAGGCAGATATTTGGATTACTGCTTTGGGGTCTTAAGGTTTGAAAACCCAGTCTCTCGGAATTGACATCTGATAGTTGACAGATCCCAAGCTTAGGAGGTTTGGAGGTTCCTGGCTTCAAGTTTGTTCCCATCGCTGTCACTGGTTCCCAGTGCTGCAACTGGAATGTTGTTTGAGATGTTACTAAAGATTGGTTTCCTAAGCTGGGCCCAAATACCAGTCTCCTTATTTACACATAGTCATACTCTGTCCACTCTTATCTGCTCGGACTGCAGCATTTCCTGCTAACAGGGCTCTCCCTGGTACTCCTCACTTTCTTCGTGTTCGCCCTTGAACTAGGCTTGTAGCTGCCGTTGTGGTATGGCAGTTATTTCTAGTTGAAGATTTAAGCGATATCAGGTCTTACACAATTCAGCATCTTAACTAGATTCTTCTAAACCAAAGCCTCTTTCTGGCTTCTCAGGATTGCAGAAGAGTAGAGTTGAAAGGGACTTCAGAGGCTAACTAGTTCAATTTCTTCATCTTATGGATGATGGAATGGAGTCTTGGTCCCGTAAATGTTTTGTGAGGCCATAGAGCTGGTTTATAGCCAAGTTAGGATTAGAATTCAATTCTCATTTTACTAAACAGGACTCTTTCCTATTTCTGATAGTTAGGGTCCTGAAAACCCACGTAGGAGAATTTCGCTTAAGAACTTATTGGGTAAATATGGGGAAGGAGTGCTCTGAGATTTGAAGTTAATTTGTGAAAGACTGCATAATTTTTTTATGTTCTCTAAAATAAAATAAGGATATAATCAATGAGATTTTACATGTCTTAAATGAGAGGTACTATTTTGGTAACTTCTGTTTACTATGTCTTGTTTACTAGAAACATTTTGGCATGTTCTTCTCTTATATCATGGTAAAAGGCTTGTGGTACTATTTTGGTAACTCTTGTTTACTATTTTTTGCTTACTAGAAACTTTTTGGCATGTCTTTCTGTTATAGCTTGAACTGCTTGTAAATTCACCTTTGCTTTATTGCAAATAATGTGTTTGATAGTTTGTTTCACATCCGTGTATTCATTCAGCTTTATGACTTAGGGTTATTGGAATAGGTTTTTCCCAGACCCCTCAATAATCATGATATAATAATAGCAGCTGCCAGTCATTGAATGCTTACTAGGTGCCAGGTATGGTGCAAGGCTCCTTCATGGTGTGGTGGTCGTTAGGACTGTGCACCAGTATTCTGCTTCTGGGTACATGGTAGGATTGCACTTCTCCCTCACCTTGAAGTTGAGCATGGCTGTGTGACTTGCTTTGGATATTGAAATTTGAGTGGAAGTCATGTGAGACACTTCTAGGCAGATAACCTTTTCTTTTTCTTGAAAGAAATCTGCAGTGGTTACATACTGTAAGCAAGTAAGCCTATGCTTTAAACTGCTTGAGTTTTTTAAATGGGGTTTTAACTGCAGCATAACCAAGTCCATCCTGATGAATATATATGGATTATTATCATTGATCCTCATGGCGAAGTGCTGATATTAAGCCCATTTGACAGTCGAGGAAATGGAGACAAAGGAGTTATACTTGTCTGTAAGTATAGAACTAGTGGCCTGGCAGTTTGAGCCCTACATTCTTTTTTTTTTTTTAAAGATTGGCACCTGAGCTAACAACTGTTGCCAATCTTCTTCTTTTTTTTCCCCCTGCTGCTTCTTCACCAAATCTCCCCAGTACATAGTTGTATATTTTAGTTGTGGGTCCCTCTAGCTGTGTCATGTGGGACGCTGCCCCAGCATGGCCTGACGAGTGGTGCCATGTCCGCACCCATGTTCCGAACCAGCGAAACCCTGGGCCGCCGAAGTGGAGCACACGAACTTAACCACTCCACCATGGGGCCAGCCCCAAAAGCCCTACGTTCCATTTTTTTTTTTTTTTAAGATTTTATTTTTCCTTTTTCTCCCCAAAGGCCCTGGTACATAGTTGTTTATTTTTAGTTGTGGGTCCCTCCAGTTGTGGCATGTGGGATACCACCTCAGCATGGCTTGATGAGTGGTGCCATGTGGGCACCTAGAATCCGAATTGGCAAAACCCTGGGCTGCCGAAGCAGAGTGCATGAACTTAACCACTCAGCCATGAGGCCAGCCCCAAGCCCTACATTCTTAAGCACTACAGTCTGCTGCCATTCTCTATGCGGAACTATCTCAATACCACTCTTTTTTTTTACAGGATTAAAAAAAATTTTTTTTTGGTGAGGAAGATTGGCCCTGAGCTAATCTTGCCAATCTTCCTCTTTTTTTTTTTCTCCCCAAAGCCCCAGTACATAATTGTATATCCTAGTTGTAGGTCATTCTACTTCTTCTATGTGGGATTCCACCACAGCATGGCTTGATGAGTGGCGTGTAGGTCCATGCCCAGGATCTGAACTGGTGAACCCTGGGCCGCTGCAGTGGAATGCTTGAATTTAACCAGTCAGCCATGGGTCAGCCCTGTCCGTACCACTCTATTATATATAGAATATGGGATCTGCCCAAGATAACTTCATGCCAAAGTTTAGGTTTACCTCTCTGTTCCATCCCTTCTTACAGCTGCTCCTGAAGTCTTAGGTCCAAGGGTGACTGCCTCTTACTAGCATTGTACTGAAAAAAGCTCCATTCCTTTTCTCTGATCTGTTACCTACTTTTACTGCCTTCTGGAATTCCATCTTTGATGTGACAGGGTAGTTCCTTGCCTTAAAAATCCTCACATCTCTAATGTTTTCCAAGTAAGTTTCTCCGAAGGCCACATTAAGCTTTATGAATAGGACGCTGCTTAGCATTCACAAAGGCATTACAACATTAAGTACATGATTCTGCAGCCAGACCACCTGACTTTGAATCCCAGCTCCACCACTTACTGGCTGTGTGAACCCCTCAATGCTTCAGTTTCTTCATCTGTAAAATGGAGATAATAATACCTGGCTCCAAATGAGTTAATTTGTGGAAAGCCTTGGAAAAATGCCTGACATGTTATAAGCATGATGTAAGTGTTGGATATTATAATTTTAAAGAATAAAGTATCACAGGGCCAAGATGAATGCAGATAAGTCATTGCTGATCTTAACCTTTCTGGTGTTAATACTGTGATATTAAATGTTTACTTCCACTTTTAATTTTTCCTTTTATTCAACAGGGATTACTGAGCAACTCTACAAGACACTATGCTCTGGGGAGGGGTGGGAAGGGAAATGACCTAGAGCTTGCCCTCAAAGAATTTACAATATAAAAGGGAGATAAGATATGTATAAATACCTGTATGGAGATAATTCTGCTATTACAAGGTAGCCCATACAAATGAAAGATAAAGGACTTTGGGAGTTCAGAAAAGGGAGAGGTACGAGTCAGAGAAGGCCTTGAGTCAGACAGGGCACTTACCAAGGTTGGAAGGATAGGCAGGATTTGGCTGCTAGGAGACTGGGTGAGGTAGGAGGAAATCTCTAGGTGAAAGGAAGCATTAGAGCAGAAGCTTATAATTATATGTTCATTTGTCCATTCAGCAAGTGTATACTGAACATTTACCATGTGCTGGGCACTGATACAAGTCCTGGGGCTGCAGCTGTAAACAACACGAAGTTCCTGCGCTCATGAAACTTACATTCTAAGGAGTATTTGAATATGCAGAACCATAGTATATCGAGTGGTGATAAGGGCTAAGAAGAAAAATAAAGCAGGATAATGAGACAGAGAATAGGTTTATGTAACTAAGAAAAGCATGATTAATTTCTAAAGTTTTTTTAGGGTATCTTTTGAGGAAACCCAAGGCAGAGCTAAATGGCTTTGTCCTATGTTCCATGCTCATAGTTCTCCGCCCCTCACCCTTGGCTTATCTAGATATTTTCCTCCCTTGACTTGAGAGCAAGTCCCAATGTCTTCATGGGGCCTCCCCGCCCCTCACGTCTGCCAGAAACACTCTCTTTCTCTTCTGCGCTTCTGGAGTCAGATTTTGCCTCTGTAACTAATTTGGCGTTTCATATTGGGCTGCCTTTGTCTTTTCTCATATTGTTCTTTGTTTATTCCACAAGTATGTGATGCCCATTTATTTAGTAAACAATTATTGAATTTCCGTTTTGTTTCATCCATTGCTGGGAACCAGGAACTTGAAGATAAATGCACTTGATTTCTGTCCTTGAGAAGTGCACAGTCTATTAGAAGAGACAGAAATGTAAACTGCAGCTGCAAACATCATGCTGAATGTCAAGTTAGAGCTATGGACAGAGTTTTGTTAGAATGCAAGAAGAGGGAGCAACCATCTACCCAGGGAAGTTGGTTAAGACTTTTGAAAGGAAGAAACTTGTAAATTCTTGAAAGTTGATTTGGAGTTTAATAATCTGAGATGGGATTGGTATCTATGAGTCTGGAGAGCCTTTTATGCATTGGAAGTATCCTGTGAGGGGATGTTGGCAAATGTAAGTTCCGTGTGGCTGGAGTGTAGTGGAGAGCTGTGGAGTTGTGGTGGGCGATGGGGCTAGAGGAGTAGGTTGGAGACTGAAAGGCTTTGAAGATCCTGCTAAGGGGTTTAGATTTGTGTTGGCAGTGAGAGGTCAGAGGTTTTAGTGCAGAAGAGTAGTTTGTATTCTTCACTTGGGCAGCAGAGTTTGGTTTAGAACAGTGGTGCTCAAACTTTGCTGCATATTCAGAATCACCTGGAGAACTTTAAAAAACACCAGTGCCCAGGCTGCATGCAGTGAAATCTGATTCTGTGGAGGGGGGGACCCAGGTATTGGGGTTTTGATAACTTCCTCGGTGATTCCACTATGCACCCATTTTTGAGAACCAGTGGTTTAGAAAGACCTGACGACAGGTTAATGAGTTAGGAGGCTCTTGCAGTAGCCTGGCTAGGAGATAAGACTTTGAATTGAGGCTTTGGTAGCTGGAACAAGGGAAGACAGAGGCAACCATTATTGTTTTTCTTTAATTTTCTGTATGTTTTTCTTCTCCAACAAAATTGTGGCCCCCTGGGTGCAAAGGCTAGTCTTTGTACTTTGAGTTCTTTGTAGAGATTTGTACATAGTAGGTTCTCAATACGTATTTGCTTTGACTAAAATCAGTTTTCTTTTATTCAAGTACTCCTAGTTGAATACTTAGGGCATTTTTATTTCATGTGCTTCTTTTTGTTATTAAATAGAAATTCCTTTAGGGACAAGAGTGGATGGAGATGAAACTTTTTGCTCAGTTTTACTTCCTCATAATTCTGATTAAAGATATAGGAAGTTAAAATTCAATAATGAAAACAAGTCTGCATATGAACTTGGTTTATCCATACTGTCTCTCCTCATTAGCACAAACACGTAAGTTTGCCTTTAACTTTTGGCATTTGCGTAAAACCTGTTAGTGCTAATACACCCTTTAAAATAAAGAATCCAGATAAAGTATCTAGATTCTTAAAGTAGTTCCACAACATGTGGAAGGTAAACCTTAACAATAACACCTGGATTCTGTTAATCTGTGTAGTAACTCAGAAATTTATCAATGTGGTATAGAGACTGACTTGGTTTGTGCATTTGAAATAATATCTCTTTGCCAAATAAATTTTATTTATTTGTGAATGGGGATAGTATTTAAAAATGCTGTGAAGCTTTTTTCTGTCAACTCTTCATTCTCTATTCTAATGGAGGGGAATTGGAATATACAGAAATTAATAACTTCTTTTATAATTGAAGGCTTTTATACCTCTACCCCTGCTATTTTGTATCTTGAAAAACATCAAACCTACAGAAAGTTATGAGACTAGTACCATCAACACCCATCTCCCCTTTACCTAGGTTTGCCAGTTATTAACATTTTGCCAAATTTGTTTTCTCTCTCTATATATACTTTTTTTTAAGCCATAGCCTTTGAGAGTTACTTGCAGACATTGTGACACTTCTCCCCTAATTAGTTTTGCCTTTCTATGCTGAGAGAAAAGATACATAACTATAATATAGTTATGCCAGTGAGGAAACTTGACTTAAAACCAGTGTGTCCATATGTAAATCTTCCCATTCACATGTTCTCTAGCTTTTTTATTTTTCTGCATCTAGAATCCAGTCAAGGATCATGCATTGTATTAAGTTGTCATGTGTCTTTACCGTTCAAAATTGATTAATGTGATCTGGTAGTCACAGGATTTGGGGAATGGAAATGAAAATCCCTGTAAAGGACGGTGTGGCCCAGTTTCCCAGCCTTTTTGCCTGCCTGCCTTCTTCCGTGCCCCCCACCACTGGCTGGGAATTGGCCTGCTTATACTAATGACAAAGTTCTAAAGCGGAACCCAGCACCCATTGCAGACCTGCTTGTGCACATCTTCTTGAGGCTAGGAAAGGCTTTGTTTTCAGAGTTATTTTCCATTTTAGGATTAAAGCCATTCAGGGCGCTCAGGTGTTTAATTAAGAAAATGTGATAGTGTTAATGAGACTTTCAGAAAAGATTTTCGTAGTTGACTCTAAATCTTGTGAAACATGAGAGTCCTCTTTTGCTATTTCTTGAGGACCACTGATTATCAAGACCTTGTCTTTATACAGTTCATGAGGTTTTATTTATTTATTTGAACTATTAAGGACCCCCCTACTCCTGCCCTCCTTTAAATATTCCAGTCGAGTCCTTTTGGTCTTTTGCCATTCTTCCTTTACACTCTTTCCTTGGCAGTCTTCTTTCCTGTCATTTTAACTCTCGATGACTCTCAAGTCTCTATTTCCGTCTCCACCCTCTTCTCTGCTCCACCATCCACTCAGCAGCTTCACCTGCATGTCCCACATGCAAAACAGCTCAATATCTTCTCGTGTAAACCTGCACACTGGTTTGAATATTGGATGGGGGGTGAGAATGAGATGGTATTTGACCAGGGGAGTAGGAACATTAGGCTCCTGTCCCTTACCAGCCCCTGCCATCCTTAACCCCCTCTCCCCGCCCACACACATAACTTCAAGGGCAGTAGGTGAATCAAAGGCAAGGCCTGGCTAACAGTACCATTTGCAGCTGAGTGTGGAGCTTGGAAGTGAAGCTTCATGAAATGAATTCTTTTAACCCAGTGTTTCTCAACTTTTTTTCATTATCACTACTAAGGAATCTTTTTAGACAATTTTTTTTTTAGCATTATTGTGCTCCTAACCCCGAAATTTAAATACCACAAATATGTAGTTTATCTGTTTATCTACTCTGTATGTCTGTTTAATACATAAACAAAAAAGATATTTTAACCCCCAAGAACCAATTTTTGACCTTTTAGGATGGTATTACCCATCGAGAGTACATGTTTTAACCTAAACTGGAGGCAATCTAATGCCTAGAAACAAAGCAGGCCAGAGTCTGCTTGCTGTGTGTCTTGCCTACAAAGAATTTATCTTAGGTTCGCATCTGATCGCTGAAACTGAAGTTTTGTAATCTTGTTGTGACCATAACTCACAATAGTAGCAGTATATTGTGCCCCATATATAACATCTGCAATTCACAGGTTTAAATCTCACTGTTTATTCTTACTCCTTATGATGCATTCTATTTTTATTTTGTTGTCTTTTAAAAATAGTTGGGTTTTTTGTTTTGTTTTGTTTTTGAGGAAGATTAGCCCTGAGCTAACTACTGAAAATCCTCCTCTTTTTGCTGAGGAAGACTGGCCCTGAGCTAACATCCATGCCCATCTTCCTCTACTTTATATGTGGGATGCCTGCCATAGCATGGCTTTTGCCAAGCAGTGCCATGTCCGCACCCAGGATCTGAACTGGCGAACCCATGGCTGCTGAGAAGCGGAACATGTGAACTTAACCGCTGTGCCACCAGGCCAGACCCTGAAAATAGTTTTATTGAGATAATTTACATACCATAAAATTCCCCTGCTTTTATTCTATATATTTTTTAATTTAAAAAGAAATGCTGGTCATGACCCACTGATTTGCAAAAGCATGACAGCCAGCAAAATGCGCTCCCTAGGCATAACTGGTCAAGAGACCATCCACCAACCACCAAGGAGATGAGGACAAAGAGGTGGCAAAGTCCTAACCTTGAACCATCATGCTCTCTGCAGTCGTTGGACTTCATTTCAGTAAATGCCCTTGAACTTGAGCGAACTGGAAGGTTTCCTCCTTGGTATGAAATGAAGGCTGGGGAGCTCCTGGCAGGGGAGGGCTGCAGTGAGCTTTTTAAGCCCACAGGTAAAACTGCTCTGCTGGCAACTGAAGGGCCTGCCTCACGGGAAGGTGAAATATGGGCATCTTTATTCTGTGATTTGTGGTGCTAGCACCCCTTTTGCTGCTTTGAAAGAAAGATCGAGGGAGGGAATAGACGGAGGGAAGATTGATCTAACATTGAATAGTAGAGCCTGAAATTCTTGAAATCCTCATTATATAACTAGGTTTATCCATAAGAATATTTGAGAGCGTGACTGTAGGGATCTGTGTATTTGATTAATTTGCTGTCATTAATCTGTTAGAGCATTAGAGAAATGAAATAGGAAACTACTAAGTTTTCATTAGGAGAACGGAAGCGGAGAGGGTCAAAGGAATGAGGTTTAGCTTCCCTTTGTCGGGGTGTATTCATGGTCAGAGGGAGCCCTGCTGTATAGCTAAGAGGAATCAGCTGTACAAACATGGAATTGAGTGGCGGAAAGACCCAGAGAGTAGGTTTTGCCTCCACTTAGTTTTAGCCCCAGTGCCAGGCAGGGCACGAATATAGGACCAAATAAAACTGAGGCATCCCATCCCAGAGTAGAATAATTAGAGCAAACATTTATTGAGTGCTTACTATATGCTAGGTCTTAAGCATATTTATATTTATTTATTCTCTCATTTAACCCTTTAAAACGGTGTGAGATTGTAGGTTCTGTTGTTGGCCCCCCTCGCCCCCCCTTTTTACTGATAAGGAAACTGAGGCACACTGAGGTAAAGAAACTTGTTCAGGGTCATGCAGTTGCCCTTCCATGTAATATAAATGCAGGGCATTAGAGACTCTGCTTTGAAGTGAGTGAACCCACTGCTTCTGGGACCATATCTGCTGCATCATACCTTTCTTCAGGAGCATAGCCTACCTGGCAGATCCCATGATCATCATTTAAGTCATTTAGTCTCCAGGTTGCCACCCTAAAGTTCACTCTCAGAGGCTGGTGACCATGATACTAAAAATAACATTGTCCAAGAGAATATTTATAGTTTTTCACTCTGTCTTCTTGAGTACAGACTGTGCCTTATCTGGGAAATACTACTTATTTTAGGACTCCAGAGTTGGGCATTTAAATAGTAGGGCTTGTCCAGTGGTAGTCATATTTCAAGTCAGTTCAACAGATATTTGCATGCTTCCGAAGTGCCCATATACGTGCTGGGATGACAAATGTGATCACAATCTAATAGGAAAAATAGATATGACCAATATTTAAATTGTAGTAAAACAAAGTAAGTGGAACAGTAAAAGGAACATAGAGGAGGATGGGAAGGTTAGGAAGAACTTCCTAGAAGGGTTAACATCTGAGTTGGGTTTCAAAGGATGAATAGGAGTTTGCCAGATGTAGACAGTTGCAGAATAATTAAGTGAAGTTTGCTAGAGAGATCAACAGAGGTTTCCTTCTGATATTATTGCCAACTTGTCTAGATTTTGCATGTCATAGAAAGAGCTTCCGGCTGTAAAATTTGCTTTTTTCCCCTAGTGTCCTAAATGCCATTGGGATCCTATGCCTCAACAGTAGTGCTGGACAGCTAGGGATTATGCTTTGGGCCAGCTGTAGAAGGGAAAATTGCTATCCATGTAGCCCTGCAGGTACACTGAAACTCTGGGCAGAAGTGAGTTTTCTGCTTATGTGAGGGGATCATGGTGTTCCTTGTACCTTAGCTCCAACTCAAGACTTTGATTACCGTTGCTTGGTGAGATCTTTCTTCTCTTACTGGAAAATGGTTGGTTGGTTGTTGTTCAGAGGTATTTAGGGTTTCAGCCATAAACATTTATTGAGCACTGACTTTTTTCAATGGAGGGTAGGTGAGGACCATACATAGAAATTAGTTTTTTGAAGTATAATATGCATTCATTAACGTGTACAGATCTCAAGTATACTGTTTGATGGATTTCTACATGTGTCTGTACCTTTGTAACCACTACCTTCAGATCAAGATCACTTTTAGCACCCCAGAAGGTTCTCTAATGCCCCTTCTCTGATAATGCCCCCACTCCCTCCTGTCCCTCCATTACCACTATTCTGACTTCTGTCACCAAAGATTAGTTTTGTTTGTTCTTTTTTTTTTTCCTGCTTTTTCTCCCTAAATCCCCCCAGTACATAGTTGTATATTTTATTTGTGGGTCCTTCTAGTTGTGGCATGTGGGACGCCGCCTCAGGGTGGCCTGACGAGTGGTGCCGTGTCTGTGCCCAGGATCCGAACCAGCGAAACCCTGGGCCGCGGAAGTGGAGTGTGCAAACTTAACCACTTGGCCATGGGCCGGCCCCCAAGTTTTGTTTGTTCTTGAACTTTATTTAAATGGAATCATACAGAATGTACTATTTTGTATCTGGCCTCTTTTAGTCAACTTTATGATTGCGAGATTCATCCAAGTTGTTGGGGAGCACGATTACCGATCACACTCTTAGGAAGAGACACAGGATAATCACATGATTTATGCCGTTGAGAGTTGGTATGAATTTATTGGTGGCATTCATTTATTCAGTACATATTTACAAGTACTTGCTTTGCAAGGGCCTGGGGATCAAAGATGAGTAAGTTTCTGCCATCAGGGAGCTTTCAGTCTAATGAAGGAAACAGACACTTACACATATAATTTATGGCAGTGAGGAGTTGGTCAACTTTCAGGGTGAAAATCGTTTTTGAAAGACTTTATAGAGAAGGTGAAATTTCTTCTGATTTTCAGAGGATTATTCGAAGTTTTCCAGATGCTCAGAAGGTCTTGTTCACAGGTGTGGAGGTATGAAGCAGCGTGGTGTCTTCAGAGACCTGCACTAGTGATACTTTGGTTTTAGATTGGTTAAGAAGTGTAGGAATGCCAAAAATATAACTTTGGGAAGAAATTTTGAGGAAAACATTGGTGCATAAGTTTGACTTTCATCTTCGGCTGGAGCCGTGGGAGATGGCAGCTCTAGGGAGTGCTTGTACATGCATCGTTGTGGAGAAGGCACGAATGGAAGTGAAGTTTGGTGACTGCTGTAGCTGGGGAAAAAGCCTCCAGCAGTGCTCTGCTGTTGGTGTAGTGGGAATCTTTCATGAGGTTAGATAAAACTGTAGAGATGCTTATTATGAAGGTGATGTTTTTTCAATAATTGAGATGACTTGAGATGTCCCATTAAGCCATCAAAAATTCTATGAGTGGATTTAGATGCAGCGTCTCTCCTCAGTCATGGAATTTTTGCTGGGGCGACCATAACGAAGTAACAAAATACCAGACTGGGTGGCTTACACTGAAATTTATTTTCTAATAACTCTGGAGGCTAGAAGTCCAAGATCAAGGTGGCAGGTTTGGTTTCTTCTGAAGCCTCTCTCCTTGGCTTCCTGCCCTCCTCCTCACTGTGTCCTCACATGGTCTTTTCTCTGTGTTGTCTGTGTCCTGATCTCTTCTTAAAAGGACACCAGCCATATTGGATTAGGGCCCACCCCAATGACCCCATTTTAACTTAATCACCTCTTTAAAGGCCCT
This sequence comes from Equus asinus, assembly GCF_041296235.1. Taxonomy (NCBI): domain Eukaryota; kingdom Metazoa; phylum Chordata; class Mammalia; order Perissodactyla; family Equidae; genus Equus; species Equus asinus. The sequence continues at coordinate 32,471,467 of NC_091804.1, read as the reverse complement.
GTCTCCAAATGCAGTCACATTCTGAGGTACTGGGGGTTAGGGCTTCTGCATATGAATTGCAGGGAGGGACACAATTCAGTTCAGTTCATGTTTCAGAACCTGCCATAATATTGTTGAGCTGTGTGAGGATTGTCACCTGAGAAAAATGGGGCCAGAACCACTCCAAGACAAGCAGGTAGCTGTGTTGTAAACCAAAGTCTGGTGTGACCCCTGTGGCGGCTGGGCTGGCTCTTAAAGCACCATGTCTGAGTTCATAGTGGCTTGTCTGCGCACACACAAACCCGTGAGCCTTAGGTATGTGTCTCACACCATTAAGACAGTGGTATTTCATTAATTAATAAAGATTGAAAATAGAGACTAAGAAGAAAAGAACCTAAACTGTAAAGGCCAGGTGGACATCACAAAGATAATTTCATAACTCTTAATAATCTGTTCCAGTGCTGAACAAACCATATTGCTCTCTTTTGCTATTTAATCCTTTGCTTTGAATGGGCAGGAGTTAAAACTTTGGCGTTCTCCTTACCAAACATTTGAGTACCAAAGAGGTATTTCTAAATCAGATCACCTTAACCTTCCTCCTGAGTAGCAGGAAATTGTTTTCTCTAGAAGGACTTTAGTTTGAATTTTCCATTCTGATGGCTGCAGAGAGGGTGGAGGATGGAGATGTTTCTTTTAAGGAAGTGCTTTTAAATAGTCATGTCTTAAACTTGTTTCATTGGAGACAGAGAGAAATCTTGTTAGTATGCATTTTGGAGGAACTGCTTTTGTTTTAATCTGTACTGGAATTCTTTGGTAGCAGATGAGGCTTTTTATAGGTACCTGGGAACTGGAAATCTTTGGTTTTCAGTCTAACGGTGTTTATTGTAATGGTGTGTGTCCTAGAATCACTGTTACAAGACCCTTTTCCAGAATTAGAACTTTAAGGCTTCTAGGCTATTAAGAGAACTCATGCAGAATTGAATGAAATGTGTTAGCTCACGGACATTCATATTAGACCCAGCCTAATGTGAAGCAGGGGCTCTTGGGAAGTCATGGCATGCCCAGGTGTTTTCATGTTGCATCCTTGTTAATATCAGTACGGTTTCATTGCCTTTTTCTTCCTTCCCTTAGTTGTGGGCTGGTTGACCATGACATTAGATTTTACTGGATGGTCTGGGTCAGGAGTAAGTATTTTAAAATCTTTGAACAACAGTCAAAGGTGGTGTGCATTGTGGCTCTAATTTCTGTTTATATTAATATAATACTCCTGTTGTCTCTGACTTGCTTGGCTGTTTACTGAGCCGAGAGCTTCTTTTAACAGGTATTATTGAGTCATTATTAGTTTTTTTAACAAGGAGTGAATGCATTGTTTGAAATGGGTCTTAGTTCAAAAGTATACCCCAGAATTTTACTTACTTTTTGAAGAAACAAAACTCTTTTTCAAAATTTTCTCTGTTTAGGACAGTAAATGGTATTTCTTGTCGTCCTCTCCCCTGCCCCGCCTCACCCCCCCCCGCCCCCCCCGCCCCTGGCAAATTAAATGTTTTAACTTTCCAAATTTTTCTATTTTGTTTTCATCCATTTTCTTTTCCTCTACTCTTAGATTTGACTCTATCCACTTTTTTGAGGGTACTGCTGGTGGTTCATGACTTTTTTCTTTTTTACAAACTAGGTAGATAATTCTATTCTAGAAAAGTGTTTTTTAACCATAAAGATGCTGACAGTGCTCAAAAGCCTTGGATATAGGGAACCTGTGACCTGTGACTCACAGCATACTCCGTTGAAATTTTATGTACCTTGGTAGAGTGAGCTGCATGTTTTATTGGCACCTTCCATCTGTGGACATTCTTGAGCAGTTGCTGCCATATTTTCTATTTTCTACCTATCTCCTGACTTTCTTGAGTTTTTCCTCCCCATTTTAATTAGTTCAAAAAATAATTCAGATGGGTATGCTCCATCTTAAGGGGAGGAGGAAGAGATAGGATCTATAGGTAATATTGCACTGAGGAGTGAGAGCTCCCAGTGTGGCAGTCTTTGCTCCTAGAGAAGTTTCTTAAATCCCTGTGTTTTAGTTAGATTCTTTTACTTGCAAAGAACAGAGATTTAAACCAAGTTAGTTTAGAAAAGAGGTATGGAGTGGTGCAGTAGATTGAATCACGGCCCCAATTTTTTACTCTCCTATAGTAGTATTTTACATTAATACCTTTGCCATAACCTCATGGTAGGTGGAAATATGTCCTTACCCCTTGATTTTGGGCTTGACCATGTAACTTATTTTTGCCCAATGAGATGTTAGTGGACATGATGAAAGCAGAGGTTTGCAGTGTGCTTGTGCTGAGGGGCTTGTCCTCTTGTGCCTTTGCCATCACCATGAGAAGAACCCTGAGTTCTTAAGCTTGGGCCTCAGAGTGAAACCACAGAGCAGAGCCACTGCAGCAGACCTCAAAGCAGAGCCAACCCAACTCAGATGTCTGAGGGAAATTAAATGCTTATTGTTGTATGCCACTGAGATTTTGTGGTCTGTTTTTGTGCAGCATTATTGTGGCAATAGATGACAGTCATTCTGCTGGATCCAGGACAGCTCCAGGGCCTTTAGTAGCAGGCTTTCTTGAATGGTCTCTCCTAGTATTTTGCCGTTTACGTGACTTTCAGTGGGTCTGCCCCATCCTTCTCTTCTTGCCTACTAACTTCCTCATCCTACCTTACTGTTCTCCTCCTCTTTATAGCTTCTGCTTACTCATTTATAATGTTCTCTCTTAACTTTTCCATGTCCGAGGCCCCTCATGACTCCTCCAGCCTTATGACTTCTCAGCTTCTCTACCTTTTGCTTAATGCCTTATTCTTTCAGTACATTCCATTTCGGATTTCTAAGAGAAAATAGGTTTTCCCAGCAGTTTTCCCCCACCTCTACCGCCCACCCCAGAAATGTCATGTCTTCAGTTGTTGGCCTGTTTAGGCATTCGCTGCCCTTGGGTTAGGGGCCCACCTCTGGTCCAGTTAGATGTGTCTAGGGGTGTGTTGGGAGGAGGGATACGTCTTGAAATATATGGATGCCTACTATTGCCCTTTTAATAGAGGCTGTGAATGTGTGGAAGGCTTAGTGATAAGACTAGTCAGTGTTCTATGTCATCTGGGGATTTTAGTCAGTAGTCTTAAAGCTTGTCAGTTTCTGGGCTCATCAGTGCACCAGAGGGGAAGCTTTTAACTTGGCTTTTGCAAGCTTTTAATTTTCTGGGGCTGCATTCCATTCTTCTGTTTCCTAGTTCAAGATACCAACCTTCCAGCATGAATTCTCAGGATGAACCTCTTTCCAGGGAAAATGTGAGAGAAGAGACTATCTACTGGAAGGAATGCTGACTCACACAAAACCTTCCAAAGAGTTGAGAAGAAAATGTCAGTTTATTCTGAAGTTTTAGGCTACCTCGGCTTCCCCATAGCTTTTCTGTATAGGAGAAGAGACTGGTCAAGTTAAAGCTGGTTTATAACAATTATAAGGGTGTGCTTAATTTAGATTTATCTCTAAATATTTCATGTTTTGGGGTACTATTGTAAATGGTACTTTTAAAAAATGTAATTTATAATTGTTCCTTGCTAGTATATAAAAATATAATTGCCGTCTGTGTATCAGTCTTGTATCCTATGAGTTTATTAAACTAATTTACTGGTTCTAGAAGCTTTTTTGTAGATTCTTTGGGATTTTCTACATTGATAGTTATGTCAAGTGCAAATAAGGACAGTTTTATTTCTTCCTGTTTAATCTGTATGCCTTCTCTTTCTTTTTCTTGTCTTATTGCACTGGCTAGGACCCCAGTATGATGTTGAATAGATGTGATGAGATTAGACATCTTTGCCTTGTTCCTGAATTTAAGGGAAAATAATACAGTCCCATTAACTGTAGGTTTTTTGTTTTTTTGTTTAAATTTTTTTTTTTTTTTTAGATTGGCACCTGGGTTAACAACTGTTGCCACTCTTTTTTTTTTTCCTGCTTTATCTCCCCAAACCTCCCCCCCTGTACACAGCTGTGTATCTTAATTGCAGGTCCTTCTAGTTGTGTGATGTGGGACACCGCCTCAACGTGGCCTGACAAGCAGTGCCCTGTCCGCGCCCAGGATCCGAACCCTGGGCCACCGCAGCAGAGCATGCAAACTTAACCACTCGGCCATGGAGCCGGCCCCTAACTGTAGGTTTTTCGTCAATGCCTTTTATCAGGTTGAGGAAGTTCTCTGTAATCCTAGTTTGCTGAGAGCTTTTGTCATAAATGGACTTTAGATTTTTGTCAGATACTTTTTGGGTATCTGTTGAGATGATCATATGGGTTTTTTCTTTAGTCTGTTGATACAGTGAGTTACATTAATTGACTTTTGAATGTTGAATCTCTCTTGCATATCCAGGATAAACCCCACTTGGTCTTGATGTATTATCCTTTTTATATATTGTTGGATTCAGTTTGCTAGTATTTTGTTAAGGATTTTAGTGTCTTTTGTTTTCATCTTTGTCTTTGACCTGTGGTTTCTTGCACTGCTGTTGCCAAATTTGGTGCCAGGGTAATGCTAGCCTCATAAAATGAGATGGGAAGTGTTCCTTCCTCTTCTGTTTTCTGGAAGAGTTTATGTAAAATTGGTATAATTTTTTCTTAAATATTTGGTAAAAATTTGCTGTTGAAGCTGTCTAGGACTGAAGTTTTCTTTCTTGGAAGGTTTTTAACTATGAATTCATCGGCTTTAATAGATGAAGGGCTGTTCAGGTTCTCTATTTGTTTTTAAGTGAGCTTTGCTAGTTTGTGTCTTTTGAGAAACTTACCTAATTCATGTAAGTCGTCCAAATTTACAGGCATAAAATTATTATTGTTCTTTTAATGTGTGTAGGATGCTTAGCGATATCTCCTTTTTGAGTCCTGATGTTGGTAATTTGTGTCTTTGTCTTTTTTTCTTGATCATTCTGGCCAGAGGTTTATCAATTTTATTGATCTTTTCAAAGAATGGGATTTGATTTCATTATTTTTCTCTTATTTTTTTTCTGTTCTCTATTTCATTGATTTTTGTTATTTACAATTTCTTTCCTTCTACTTGCTTTGGGTTTAATTTGGTCTTCCTTTTTAATATCTTGAGGTGGAAGCTTAATTCATCTCAGGCCTTTTTCTTCTTTTCTAATAATAAGCTTTTAATGCTATAAACTTTCCTCTAAGCACTGCTTAAGCTGCATTCCATAAATTTTCATATGTTGTGTTTTGATGTTCATTCGATTCAAAATATTTTCTAATTTCCCTTGTTATGTCTTTTTTGACCCAGGATTGTTTCGAAGTGTATTTTATTTCCAAATATTTGTGGAATTTTTTTTTTAAATGCTTTAGTATTCGGTTTATTAAATCAACATAAGGTACACAGTGACAACCAAAAGAAAGATTTGGGAGAAGATAGCGAATTTAGGATATAGTACAAACAGGATGGGAGACACACACTCTCTGAATCTTGGGTTACATAATGGTCACATCTCCTCTTTCTCTTATCTACCTCATTAAAATACAACAATCTTGGAGTTACCCTTCATTTATCTCTCTATTTCACAACCCATATCCAAGTCTTGCGGTGTCTACATACAAAACAAATTCTAACTATAAACATTTCCTCATCATCTCTACCTCTACTGCTCCAGTGAACGCCACAATCAGCTTTCTCTTTCAAGGCCAGCACACAATCAGCCCAATATTTGTGGATTTTTAATGTATCTTTCTGTTAGTGATTTCAAATTGAATTACTTTATGGTCAGAGAATATACTTTGGTGTAAGTTTAGGTCTTTTAAGTTTGTTGGGATTTGTTTTATGGCCAAGAATATAAACTATATTGGTGAATGTCCCATGTGTGCTTGAAAAGAATGTATATTCTGCACTCGTAAGGTGGAGTGTTCTGTAAATATTAGTTAGGTCGTTAGCTGATAGTGTTATTCATATCTTCTATATCCTTACAGGTTTTTGTTTTATGGATTACTGAAAGAGGAATGTCTTTCATTGAAAGAGGAAAGAGCCTCCAACTATAATATGTATAATTGTATATTAAATATTAATTGCATAATATATAATGTACATGTATAGATGCTTCTCCTTTGAGTTATGTCAGTTTTTGCTTCATGTGCTTTGAAGCTCTGTTGTTAGGTGCATATATATTAAGGATTGTTATATCTTTGTGATGAATTAACTCCTTTAACATTGTGAATGGTTCTCCCTCTTTTAATATTCCCTCTACTGAAGTCTATTTTGTGTGATATTAATGTAGTCTCTCTGGCTTTCTCTTGATTAATATTTTCATAGTATATTTTTTCGGTCATTTTACTCTTAGCCTATCTATGTCTTTCAAGTGGATTTCTTATAGAAAACATAACTAGATCTTGTGATAATCTCTGCCGTTGTTTTTTTAGATTAATACCTGAGCTAACATCTGTTGCCAATCTTCTTTTTTTTTTTTCTTCTTTCCCCAAAAGTCCCCCAGTACATAGTTGTATATTCTAGTTGTGAGTGCCTCTGGTTGTGCTATGTGGGACGCTGCCTTGGCATGGCCTAGGTGAGCAGTGCCATGTCCGCACCCAGGATCCGAACTGGCGAAACCCCAGGCTGCTGAAGCAGAGTGTGCAAACCTAACCACCTGGCCATGGGGCCAGCCCAATCTCTGCCTTTTAATTGGGATGTTCAGACCATTTAAATTTATTGTAATTGTTGATATAGTTGAGTTTAAAGCTATCATCTTGCTAGCTGATTTCTATTTGTCCCATCTGATATGTTCTCCCTTTCCTCTTTTTATTCTTCCTTACAGATTGAGGGTTTTTAAAATTCCATTTTATCTCCACTATTGGTGTTTTAGTTATGCCTCTTTAAAGATTTTATTTTTCCTTTTTCTCCCCAAATCCCCCCAGTTCATAGTTGCTTTTTTTGGGGGGGGGGGGGGAAGATTAGCCCTGAGCTAACTGCTGCCAATCCTCCTCTTTTTGCTGAGGAAGACTGGCCCTGAGCTAACATCCTTGCCCATCTTCCTCTACTTTATATGTGGGATGCCTACCACACATTGTCTGCCAAGCACTGCCATGTCTGCACCTGGGATCCGAACCACTGAACCCCAGGCCGCCAAAGGAGAACATGTGCACTTAACCACTGTGCCATCAGGCCAGCTCCAAGTTGCACATTTTTAGTTGTGGGTCCTTCTAGTTGTGGCGTGTGGGATGCTGCCTCAGCATGACTTGGTGAGTGGTGCTGTGTCCGTGCCCAGGAACCGATCCGGTGAAACCCGGGGCCCCTAAGCAGAGTGCATGAACTTAACCACTTGGTCATGGGGCTGGCTCCAGTTATGCGTCTTTCAAAAAATCTAGTTGTAGCCCTCGGGTTTACAGTATACATCACAGTCTACCTTCATATGATGTTATACTACCTCACATTTCGCATACAGTATAACACCCTAACACCACAGTATACTTCTAGTTTTTCCCTTCCATTCTGTGATATTGTTGTCATACATTTTACTTTTATATATTTTATAAATTCCGCAATATTGTGACTATTTTTGCTTTAGACCTATGTATCTTTTATAATGATTAAAAATATGGGAAAAAGGTATTTTATCTTTACTTCCATTTTTATCATTTCTAGAGCTATTAACTTTTTTGTGTAGATCGTCATTTTTTTTTTTTTTTTTTTTTCTTAAAGATTTTATTTTTTCCTTTTTCTCCCCAACGCCCCCCGGTACATAGTTGTGTATTCTTTGTTGTGGGTTCTTCTAGTTGTGGCATGTGGGACGCTGCCTCAGCGTGGTCTGATGAGCAGTGCCATGTCCGCGCCCAGGATTCGAACCAACGAAACACTGGGCCGCCTGCAGCGGAGCGCGCGAACTTAACCACTCGGCCACGGGGCCAGCCCCTGTAGATCGTCATTTTTGTGTGGTATCATATGCCTTCTACTTGAAGAACTTCCATTACCATTTCTTGTACGGCAAGTGTGCTGACATTGAATTATTTGTTTGTCTGAAAGCCATTATTTTGCCTTCGTTTTTGAAAGATACTTTTGCTGACTGTAGAATTCTGGGTCATGAAGTTGTTTTATCTCTCCTTTCAATACTTAAAAGATGTCACTTCTCTATTTTCTGGATTGCATAAATTCTGATGAGTAGTCTGCTGAAATTTTTTTTTTCCCCCTGAGAAGGTAATGTCTTTTTCCTCTGACTATATTTAAAATTTTATCTTTGATTTTTAGCAGTTTAACTATGAAGTATCCTGGTGTGTATTCTTTATTGTATTTATTTGTTTGTTTACTTGTTTATATTTATTCTGTAGGGGTCTCTGAGCGTCTGGAATCTGTGATTTGTTGACTTTATTTTTGGAAAGTTCTCAGCCATCTTTTCTTCAAACATTGTTTCTGCTTTGTTGCCCTTCTCCCCTTCTGGGGCTCCAGTTACATGTATATGATATTATTTGATCATATCCCACAGCTCTTTTCAATGTTCTTTCTGTGTCCCCCCCCCCCCACATTTTTCTTTCTTTGTGTTTTAGTTTGGGTGATTTCTAGTGTGATAAGTTCATTGATTCCTTCCTTGATTATGTTGTGTGTTCTGGTAAGTCCATGAAAAGAATTTTTTTTTTCATCTCTGGTACCTTAAAAAAAGATAGCATTTGTCTGACTCTTTCTTACGTATTTTATCTTTCTCTTGAAATTTACCATGTGTTCATGCATATTGTCTGCTAAATTCTTTAACATGTTAATCATGTTATTTTTAATTCACTATTTGATAAACATCTGGGTCATCTCTCAGTCTAATTCTCTTGATTGCTTTGTCTTCCCTTCACCCCACTCCTTTACTTCTTTGTATATCTTGTAATTTTTGATCTGTTACCAGACATTATTGCAGAATAGTAGGGACTGAGGTGGACATTAAATATTGATATTGAGACTACTCTTGCATTAGGGGTAGGTTTTTGGGGGAGGGAAGTCATCACATTTGTGTATGTAGACTATTTGGGACCTATTCTAGGACTAAGAGCATAATCTTACTATTCTTATTTATTATAAAATTTCACATTTCTCTATCTTACTTTTCCTTTCCTTTTTTTTTTTTTTTTGGTGAGGAAGATTGGCCCTGAGCTAACATCTGTTGCCAATCTTCCTCTTTTTTTTTTCTCCCCAAAGCCCCAGTACATAGTTGTATATCCTAGTTGTAGGTCATTCTAGTTCTTCTATGTGGGATGCTGCCACAGCATGGCTTGATTAGCGGTGGCATAGGTCCACACCCAGGGTCTGAACCAATGAACCCCAGGCCACCGAAGCAGAGCACACAAACTTAACCACTCAGCCATGGGGCCAGCCCCTACTTTTCTTTTTGTAGCATCCCTAGGAATCACCTTATCAAGACTTCCCCTTGTAGTTGCTTCTTCCTTTATTTCTGCTCCCACTGTATCTGAAACTCTTCCTTAGTTCTCTTGTCTTCTACACCAAATGACGTTTGTTAGCAGGTTTGTCTTTTCTCACTAGGCTGTGGTTCCCTAAAAGTAGATAGAATGTCTTACTCATATTAGGATCTCTGTGGTCTTTTACCTACATTTTAGGCATAAGTCTTTGGTTAGAATTAAATTGAGATTATTGAATGATTTTTATTCCTTAGCCAGAAGTCCACGCTGCCGTGCCCCCCCCCCCCCAACCATAGGTGGGAAGATGTTTCTCTTTTTCCACAGTCAACTATAATGTATCTAAAAAATGCACTAGGATGAGAAGTGAAGGCTGGCCACAGATGAATTTATGAGGAGGTAGCTCTTACATGGGGAAGACGCACATTTTTCTCTACTTCTTTTATATGTAGATTTTGTCTCCCTACCTTGACAGTGAGATTTTGAGAGGGAATAGCTGCCTTCTGCTTCTCTTCTTATGTCCTTTAGTAAGTAGCTAGCACAATGTTGTGCTCGCAGTAGATGCTCAGCAAATATTTCTTCACAAGATTTAAAGATGCTAATAGATTTTGGAATAAGTTACTAATTAATAGCTTTGCTTTTTCTGTTTATCCCTAAAACACTTTTGAGTAGTGATGATGATGATATTATTCCATCATCAATAATATTTCTTTGACAAGTTACTTAGTATCCCTGTGCTTTGGTTTCTTCATCTGTACAATGGGAATAATAATAGTCCATATCTCATGAGATTATTATGATGATAAGGAAAAATAATGCAATAACTGTTAGTTGCTGCATTCCAGTTTCTGAATTATTTTTTCTTCGTCTCTCCAAAGCCCCCCAGTACATAACTGTATATTCTAGTTGTAGGTCCCTCTAGTTGTGGCATGTGGGACGCCATCTCAGCATGGCCTGACGAGCAGCGCTAGGCCTACGCCCAGGATCTGAACTGGCAAAACCCTGGGCCACCGAAGCAGAGTGTGAGAACGTAACCACTTGACCACAGGGCTGACCCCCCTTAATTATAATTAACAATACATGTTAGGCAAATCCAGTTTTAAGTTTTTAAAAGCTAAATTCTTTCAGTAGGAGGACTTTTAATATTCAAAAACCATTTATCTCACTGTGGATAAATATTAACTACTTCTGTATTAATTAAGGAAGTACCCTTTACTCGGAATATTAACAACAGAAAGGGAGCAGAGCCAATTAATTTCTATCTTGCTAGCAACAGTGGAATGTGTAGTTCTCTCTTACCCTAGATCAGTGTATCCTATTCCAAGGGGAAGAAGATCAATACAGAAATAGGTTTCCCAGATTAGCTTTCCCTAGGACCAAAGCTACTTCATCTTACAGCTCATTTTCAATTATTTGTTAAAACTATATCCATCCTTACCTTTAGGCATCATTTATTATTGTTCGTTTTTAGTGTCTCTTCCATTTTACCATCATTATTGAGCAAATCTTGTTCAATAAATGTATACAGCCCAGAGGGAATCATAGAAAGTTGACGATAACCTGGTGAGAGTTATTCAAAATATTTGGCAGACAGCTCTAGGGAAAATATTAAGGCTGGTAAGGTGCAGTATTCTGCATTCACTGTTTTCCTTACCTAACAATAAAGAGTACAAAACACAGTTACACATCAAAGAGAATTATTCTTTCCATAGCCCTGGTGTCTGTGTTACTGAACCCCTTTATTAGATTAGTGGTTATGACATTTTAGCAGGACCCTCTTCTGTAAATGCAGTATGCTACTGTTATATGTGGGGCTAAGATAATTATTCATATGTTTTTTAAGTTTTGGAAGGAAATGGGCGGTGATATATTTTACCTGTAAATCTGTGGTATAATCAGTCAACGTTTTAACTACTCTGATACCAAGTATGAGGTGATGATAGCACAGCATGAACTATGTTAGGAACAGTGGAGACAGAGAAGGGATTGGAAGAAGGGAAGTTTATTTAAACAACAATGATTTTTTTTATTGTACTAAAGATTATTTCTTGAACTTGTACAAAAATATTTATTTAGAGGCCAGCCTGGTGGGCATAGCAGTTAAGTTCGCACATTCTGCTTTGGAGGCCTGGAGTTCGTGGGTTTGGATTCCTGGCGCAGACCTAGCACTGCTCGTCAGACCATGCTGTGTCAGCATCCCGCATAAAGTAGAGGAAGATTGGCACAGATGTTAGTTCAGGGTCAATCTTCCTCAAGCAGAAAGAGGAAGATTGGCAAGAGACGTTAGCTCAGGGCCAATCTTCCTCGCACACATATACACACACAAATATATATAAATATTTATGTAAATGTTGGAAAAACTGAAAAGTAGAAAGAGACAAACTGCTAAAGACTTGGAAGTGTATACATCTTCTTAAAAAATATACTTTTTGGGTGTCAGTTTCCTTGAATAGCTTTTCTCATGGTAAAGAGGCTGGAAGAGTTCAGTCTGGTATCAAGACAGCTGGTTTACACCTTGGTAGTAGAACATTGTCTAATGGAAAGCACACCTCCGTATGAATGTTGTAGAGAGAATTTCTGCTGACAGAAGAAATCTGCCCAACGTATCTCACACACAGTCTTCAGAGGCCACTACTCTCAGCTTCTTTTGAGTTTATTTTACATCCAGGCTTTCTGTAGTTTTCCATGCCTTGTGGATGGTGGCCAAACTTAGATTTGGTTATGAATTCCTGTCTCTTCTTTCCTTTAACCTTTAAAAAAATTTTTATTATGGAAAAATCTCAAACACTCATAAAAGTAGAGAGAACAATACGAGTCTTCATGCCATTCTTGTCTTATATGTCCCTTCTCAGTTCCTTTTTGACCTAAAATATTTTAAAGAAAATCCCAGACAACCTATCATTTCATCTATAAATATTTCAGCATGCATATCTATCATATAAACTTTATAAAAAAGCACATTATCATACCCAACAAATTCCTTATAACTTAATTCCTTAATATTACCTAATACAGAATCTCTTCCCTTGATTTTCTCAAAAATGACTTTTTTACAGTTAACTCTTTGAATCAATCCAGATAAAGCCCACCTAATGCATTTGATTGGTATGTCTCTTTAATGCCTTTTAATCTATAATAGTTCACCTTCTTTCTCTCTCTTCTGTTTTTTTTTTTGGTTATGCCATTTATTTGTTGAAGAAACTGGGTCATTTCCCTTCCCCACATTATGGATTTTGCTGATTGTATCCTTGTGTCATATAACATGTTACTCTTTTCCTTATTACCTGTAAACAGGTGGTTAGATTTGGAGGCTTAACTATTTTTATAATTGTTACTATTTTTTATTATTCATAGGTCATATATTGTACTTCCAGTTCACAATAGAAGACCATAATATTTGGTTGTCCTACTTTGTATACTAAGATTGTTTGGTGAGTTCATGTTTGTATAGCTCTTTGTTGTCAAGTTGTGTTTTTCCCATTGACCAACAAAATCCATGGGGTGACATTCTGACAACCTCTGGGTTTCCAGGTCTGTCTACCTTCATCTAAAGGTCTTAGTTTAACATTTGCTAATGATTGTTGCCTGAATCATTTGTTTCATTGTTAAATTTTAAGACTGTGAAACTTGTAAAAAAATAAAATGAAAATTTTTGATTAAGAAATTAAAAAAAACTGTGAGTAAACTCTTGAGGTATCTGGAAAATTCATTTATGCAATGTAATTTTTTCTCTGATTATGTCTAGTAAAAGAAGTGTCATGCAGAAAATAATATTTAAAAATTGTGTGTTTATCTAAATTAAATGCCCCTCTGTTGGTTTGTTTTTGAATGAGTTGTCTTTAAAAGGTTTTATGGGAACAGATTTTGAGCTAGACTCCTGCTTTTAGATTATCATGCATGTCTGAAATATTTTTATCTACATTGGGGCTTGCTCCAAGCATAGTGAAGTTCTAAGGTTCCTTTGGTTGGGGACTGGATCATGAATCCATATAGATCGTTTATTCTCACTGCTATGGTCACATATTTTTCCTGTAATTCTACTTAGATGGTTGTTGTATAAATATGAGCGGTAATATTTGACCTTATATAGTATATCCTATGTGCCAGACACTGTACTTTGTAATTTGCTTGTGCTAATTTATTTAATCCTCACGTTATTATCGTCCCTGTTTTACATATGATGAAACCAAGGCAGAGAGGTTAAGTGATTTGCTCTGATCACACAGCTTAATGGCAAGGGCTAGGGTTTGAACCCAGACAGTTTGGTTGCAGAATTTTTGCTCTTAGCAGAAGGGCAGAGTGGGTTATATCATGTCTCTATTACTAGAAAAATATCTCAAGTGTACTGTCCTACTAGCCCTGGAGGATACTATATTTATATTCATATATAAATAATGTACATATATATGTATTTTGTTTGCTTGTGTGTAAATAGAGATACACACACACATAACATGTCTACATGGAGGAGCAAATGTGTAGGGTTTTCCCTTTAGGAAGGTCCTTCTTACTCTAAAACCTTTTTTGAATCTTTTAACTTGACTTTAAATGGAGGCAGAAACAGCCCCCAGATTTCTGAGGTATTATCATCTGAGATAGAGGGATTTATGAGGTCAGAATAGATGGAAGAGTCACAAGGGAAACCTAACAGACAGCTTGAGGTTGCAGTCAGATTCACACAGGATACTGCTCTGGCCTTTGGACCCTCTTTGCCTTGGAGTTCAAGCTGCTTGCTCTCTAAATAGCCACCTAGATCTTAGCTACGCAGTTTCAGGTTATCTTCGGAGCAGAAAACCATATAGCTAGTGTCTAATACCATAATAACAATTTTTCAGATTCTCCAAATCATGATAAATAGCAACGATAGGGCTTGATTATAAAACTAAGACAGGAGGCACTATAGATTGCCTTGTCCCAAGTTTCTCTCTCTCTCTTTGCCAGGTGATATTTTTAATTGAAGGGAGGTGTCTCATATTTTAACAAACTGTTAAATCACTCTTCCCCTCTTTTGCCATCCCTCCTTCTGTTTTTACTTTAGCAGGTGAATTTATTATTTCCACCAATGGCAGTTCAAATGGGAACAATGAATAAATAATTTGAGCGGTCATGTTTTTTCACAAAAAAATCTACTTTTATCTATGTTTTTATATTTGAATTGTGTTTGTTTTGTATTAATCTGATAAAAGGTTAATCTGCGTGGGTAAGAAAATGGTTAGATCTTCAAGAATCTGAACATTGTTCTAACAATCTGATTTTTTGAACAGTTGGATATCATTGACAGGGATAAGAGTTATACAAAACTAACGAAGTTTCCTCAGGTCAGGAGCTGAAGAAGATGGATTTATCTAGTTTTTTAGTCTATGTTTGAAGCTTTAAGCAGTTGTGTGCCAGTGGTAAAATTTAACAAGAAAGGCCTCAAGGGACTGATTCTCTAGGTATAGACTGAGGATGAGTTTAAAGACATGTTTCTTAATTTTATTTATTCTATTTACAGAATCAAATATTGACACTATACAATTTTGGTAATCATTGTTGCATGGTTAATTTTTCCCAAATTTAGAGAATTTCTTAAAGTACTTAACACATTTTAGTAAAGATGTTCATGCCTTCTAACAGAAACAGATTTCCTGAATCATCTTCCTGACTTCTGTGCAGTCTTTCCTTTTCAATAAGTTTTTCTTGAATAAAAAATGAATTTATTACCGTTCTGTATTTTTAAAAAAACCCACCTTTCTTATTCACCTAGAGAATGGAGAACTCAGTAAAATAGGGAATTTATTAATGTTTTTTCAGGATTCATTTCCCATAGTTATTTTCTCTTGGTATTTATTTATTATATATGCTAGAGATGTAGAATTAGAAGAAGATTGGCACAAATGTTAATCAGAGACAGTCGTCCTCACCAAAAAAAAAAGAAAGAAGAAGAAGAAGGAGGTCAGGCTAGTGGTTACCCTTGGCAGAAAGGAGCAGGGATGGGGCTTTCCTAGGGCCAATGATATTCTGTTTCTGGATGTGGATACTGGTTACATGGGTGTACCAGTTTGTGAAGAGCTATGGTTTTTTTAAATGCATCTTATACTTCAATAAAAGTGCAAGTGTCATACTGTCTGATTCCAAAAGTAAAAACTTAAAAAACAGATGCAGTTTAGAATAGGGGAAATAGAAAAAAATCCAGGGTTTTATTTTTTAATACATGTTTGACGGTTGTCCAACTTCATGTCAAAAAATAGGTATCTAATTCAGTCAGCAAAAATATTAATTGCCAAACTGCCTTCTTTTCGTTTGGGATCAAATTGTTAATACTGAGGCTTTCTCTAGAGCAACTTAGACTTCATTTTGCTGCTGTTCTTCTTACCAAGTATTGAATGCCAGCTTTTAAGATTTTTTATGGCCTTTCAGATATGTCTTTGTACTTGGTGTAAATAAAATGTCACTGCTTTCCTCTGTAAGCATTATCTTTGCTTTTATCTCTGTGATGATATACCCTTCTTCTTGTGGCAGCTGACAAATCACCAGATCCCTTTTTTGCTGGCTAAGAGATTTGGACATCCAAAGTGGTAACTCTCCTGTAAGGTTTAATGATAATGGGAGCCATCGATGTTTGGGTCAGGAATTGGTGATGATAGGAGAGATTCACTGTGTGGCTTTTAAAAGCTGCAAGCAGAAGCAGATCAGCCCCTGGTTTGTTACCAGAGGTAGGTAACTCTGGGTGCAGAATCCGAGGAATCCACCAAGTTGGGAGTTGAACCTGGATCCAGGAGATGCGTGTGAAATCTAGATGGGAGTCACATTCCTAGAAAGCAAAGGTTGCTAAGAAACTCAGGCGTTACACTGTGTGTAGAATTTAGGGTGAATTTTAAAGCGAAATTAGCTTTAAAGCCCAATTGTTGTGAAGTCAAATTAAAGTGAATACCAGTAATAGACTTGGAATTACCTACTTTTGTGTACAGAGCTTGATACCTCCACATAAGTAGGATATGAGATTGTTTCTGCACTTTCAGCGGCCCCTGGTACTCTTGTATCTAGAGAGGCTTTGGCCAGGGCAAGACGTACACAAACATGTAACAGAAAGCTGAGAACTTAGAGTGATTCCCTTGCAAAAATTGTCTCCTTATGTTTTTTGACCCTTAAGTCATTTGAGGGAAGTGGGAAGAAAATATTGTGAGTGGTAAAACTAGCCAGTGGGCCCTTTCAGTTATAAATTCAGTCCATGTGCTCACCCACCAATGTATGGCTATTTATTATATATGTATACCCAAAGGTGAATCTGATGTGGTCCCTTGGCCCTCTGGACGGTTATTATTTTGTATTCCTCTGATTGAGGGCTGCCTGTATTATACTTGTCTGTGTAACGTGCAGCTTTGTCACCAACTCCTTTAGGATTCTCTTGAGCCTTTAAGAATTGATACTCTCACATCCAGGCTAATGAGAGAGTTTCCTGAGTTTTGTTGACTTCATTTTATTACTAGCCTGGGCTTATACTATGCCACCAATAAAGGGATTCTTTTGCAGTTTTAGCATCTTAAAAAAAGGGTATTTGTGATTGAAGGTGTGAATCTCATTCTGCACATATACTCCAGAGTGGCAGTTTGGAAATTTGCTGTCCTCCAAACTGGTCATCTGTATCTAGAACAATCTTTTTTTAAAAATTTTTTTATTTTTTCATGTTTTGAGGACGATTAGCCCTGAGCTAACATCTTCCACCGATCCTCCTCTTTTCTGCTGAGGAATACTGGCCCTGACCTAACATCCGTGCCCATCTTCCTCTACTTTTATGTGGGATGCCTGCCAAAGCATGGCTTGACAAGCCGTGCATAGGTCTGCACCTGGGATCCGAACTGGCAAACCCCGGGCCACTGAAGCAGAACGTGCAAACTTAACTGCTGCACCATCAGGCCAGCCCCTCAAGAACAGTCTTACATCACTACAGCTGGTTCTTAGTGCTTGTGCTGATGATGGAAACAAGCCCTGGAATAAGTAGTGTAAATATAATGTAATATAAGTGGGAGATGATGGGTATTAAGTTTATATTTCAAAGTAATTGTCTTTTGATCTGAGACTTGATACTGTTTACCTAGTATACTAACAGACTCTTTTCTGTGCTTCTCTTACTCATTCTGGGCATGAATTTTGTCATCTGTTAGATGAGTCCTCCTAAAATAGTGCCACATGCCAATCTGAAAACTTGCGGAGTTTCTAGTTAAGTAATTATTTAGGTGTTAAAAGTCAGTAATTTTAACAATACGTTGTTTGCTGATAATTTAAAATAGGTGACAACAATCTGTACCAATTTGTAGGCAGATCAGGTGGACCACAAATAATGTAGATGGTGTTAACAGATTTTAGTCAATTGGCTTAAATTTCCCTAAGCTGGCCTCTTGAGTATTCTCCTTATTTCCTGCAGTTTTTGCTCTTAGTGTAGTAAACCAGATTTGGAGAACCATGGCATTTTATTGGCAAGAGATTCCTGTTGCCAGCCACCCACCTCACTGTTCACCCAGTGCTCCGTGCTTGCTTTTGCAGGAGAACTTTTTTTTTTTTTGCTGAGGGAGACTCGCCCTGAGCTGACATCTGTGCTAATCTTCTTCTAGTTTGTATGTGGGTTGCCCCCACACCATGGCCACCAACGAGTGATGTAGGTCCATGCCTGGGAACTGAACCCTGGGCCACCGAAGCAGAACGTGCTGATCTTAACCACTAGGCCGTGGGTCCGGCCCCTACAGGAGAACTTTCTACATACGTCTCAGTCACGTCATGCAGCATCTTGGTTTATGTATTCCTCCACAGACTGGTTCTGCATTTATCTTAGTACTCTATTCCTTTTAGATTTGGGGGAAGAGGAAATTGAGGGTGGGAAAGCATTATTAAGAAACTGTTTCATCTTTTAAAAATCCAAAGCTTAAAAAAATCCTTCTCAGTTTCTATTAAGCAAAAATTCTTAGACTCTCAGCAAAATGTGGGAGTTGAACAGCTTTTAGGAGACTGAAATGACGGTGGAATCCATCAGGGTGCAGCATCCTCTTGGGTTTGCAGCAGGCGATTTAATGTAAGATGTGGAAGTTAGGTTTCCGGATTTCACCTTAAAACTTGAATGGGAGAAAATTTGTGTCAGGTTCAAAATCTGTTATTTGTCTTTTCTTTAAACAGTAGAGACAAAACACTGTGGAAGAATCCTGGGTTTTTATTTTACTTTAATACAGCAGAGTTGTAGAAGTAGAGGAAAAGCCTTTTTTTTTTTTTTAAGATTTTATTTTTCCTTTTTCTCCCCAAAGACCCCCAGTACATAGTTGTATATATTTTAGTTGTGGGTCCTTTTAGTTGTGGTACGCGGAACGCCACCTCAGCATGGCCTGATGAGTGGTGCCATGTCCGCGCCCAGGACTCAAACCGGCGAAACCCTGGGCCGCCGAAGCAGAGCGCGTGAACTTAACCACTTGGCCAAGGGGCCAGCCCCAGCCCATCTTTTAGTGCTAGGAATTCCACACATTAGTTGATGTTTTCAGATTGTGGATTGGTGTGCACTTGGGTTGGCTCTTTGTTTCCTGTAGAATAAAGAATTCTGAGCCTGAATGACTATAAATATGTGATTTTTCTTTTACTGTTTGTCCCAAAGTAAAAACTCTGCTGAGTATTGTCTGTATTATGATTCTGTTAATGTATTTACTTTGTTTCCTGCTGTCTTGGATAGCTATCAGATAGACTTTGTTCCTTACTGTAAATTACCTCCAAACAATTTCATTTAACAATTCAGAAGTCAGATGGGAGGCATTATGAAAGTAGGTAAAGAATTTGAACAATTACTTGCGGTTATATCTCTAAAGATTTTATCTATATTTATCATATGAATTATTTGTATGAAATATTTTGCTCCTATATACATAATATTATCTGAAGGGTCCATCCATCTTGTCTAAAATGTGCTTAAAAGGTGCTCTTGAATGATAGTTTTATCAGGCTGTTTTAGTTGCTTCCTGTTTATCTTATGATCAAAACCATCCTCTGCTACATCCTGTGTTTTTTTGCCACATGGGCTTTCTTTTTTTCTTTTTCTAGACTGTTGTAATTTTACTATAGAATATCTTTGTAACCTCTGCCCGTTCTCTGAGTGCCCAAAATAGAACATCTCCAAATCCTGACCTCTCACTCAGGCTATTTTCATTTGCCTGTAAGGCAACTTGATGTAATGCTAAGAGGGCTGAATTGGAACCCAGGAAATCTAAAACTTGTATTTCTGAATAATTATGAGCCTTTGGGCAATCAGATATCTCTGACCCTTAGTTGCATTATCTTAAGATAAAAAGATTGCATTGCCAGAGCTCTAAGTTCCCTCCATTCACCATGCTTCAGTCTTGACTGTTCCTTCAAACTTAGCCTGTCCAAAATAGAACTCACCCATTCTCTCTCCCAAGAGGTGGTTTTTGTGCCTCTTCTACAAATGAAGAAACTAAGACCCCAGAGAGACTGCATAAATGGTATAAATGGTACTACCGCTGTGTTCAGAACCTAGATCCCTAGACATCTTCCAAGTCTGCAGGTATTACTATGCCTCCACAATAGATAGTTTTTGTTTCTCCTTTAATTTCTTCAATGATCCGTTGTTTGTTCAATAGCTTGTTGTTTAGTCTCCACATATTTGTCCCCTTCTCAACTTTTGTAATTAATTTCTAGCTTTATAGCATTGTGATCAGAAAAGATTGCTTATTATTATTTCAATTTTCTTAAATTTATTGAGGCTTGCCTTATTTCCCAACATATGGTTTATCCTTAAGAATGTTCTGTGCACACTTGAGAAGAACATGTATTTTGCTGTTTTTTGGATGGAGTGTTCTGTATATGTGTATTAAGTCCAACTGGTTTAGCTTTTCATTTAATTCCATTGTTTCCTTGTTGATTTTCTGTCTGGATGATCTATCCATTGATGTGAGTGGAGTGTTGTGGTCCCCTACTTTTAGTGTGTTGTTATTATCTTCTTTTAGATTTGTTAATAGTTGCTTTATGAACTTTGGTGCTCCAATGTTGGGTGCATAGATATTTATGTCTTATTTCTCCTTAATGGACTGTCCCTTTGATCATTATATGCTGCCCCTCCTTGTCTCTCTTTACCTGTCTTATCTTGAAGTCGTCTTTGTCTGATATAAGTATTGTGACACCTGCTTTCTTTTGTTTGCCATTAACTTGGAGTATCGTCTTCCTCCTCTTCACTCTGAGCCTGTATTTGTCATTGGAGCTGACTTGTGTTTCCTGGAGTCAGGATATTGCTGGGTCTTGTTTTTTTGTTTCCATCTCGCCATTCTGTGTCTTTTTGTTGGAGAATTCAATCCATTTACGTTTAGGGTAATTCTTGGTGTATGAGGGCTTAATTCTGTCATTTTATTACTTGTTTTCCAGTTTTCCTGCATTTCCTTTGTTTCTTGTCCTGTGTGTTTTGGTCTACCCATTGAATTATGTAGTTTTTTATAATGTGTTTCTTTGTTTTCTGCTTATTTATTATTTGTGTCTCTTTTCTGCTTATTTGTTTAGTGGTTACCCTGAGGTTTGTATTCAGAATCTCATGTATAAGATGGTCAATTTTCTAATGGCCTCTTATTTCCTTAGTCTAAACCGATTCAGTCCCTTTCCTCGTCACCTCCTAAGTTGTTTTTCTGACATCTTATTCCATCTTGTGTTGTGAGTTTGTGGTTAAAATGACAGGATTATCTTTGTTTTTGGTGTTTTCCTTCCCGTTAGCTTAATGCTATACTTGAGTATTTGCTTCCTATTCTGATTCTGTCTACCTGTTTACCTCCTTACTCTGTGTTTTGTAATCCCTTTCTCCTCCCCCCCCCCTTTTTTTTTTTCAGATATGAGGGCCTTCTTGAGGATTTCTTGTTGGTGGGGGGGTGTGTCTCGTGGCTGTGAACTCCCTTAGCTTTTGTTTGTCTGGGAAAGTTTTTATTTCTCCCTCATATCTGAAGGATATTTTTGCTGGATAGAGTATTCTTGGCTGAACGTTTTTGTTTTTTAAAGATATGAATATGTCATTCCATTCTCTCCTAGCTTGTAAGGTTTCTGCATTAAATTTGCTGAAAGTCTGATAGGAGTTCCTTTGTAGGTTATTTTCTTCTGCCTTGCTGCCCTGAGTATTCTTTCTTTGTCATTTCCTTTTTGCCAGTTTTAGTACCATATGCCTTGCAGTGGGTCTTTCTACATTGAATATCTAGGAGATCTGGAAGGCTCTTCCACACAGATTTCCCCTCTCTTTCCCTAGGGTTGGGAAGTTCTCTGCTATTATTTCTTTGAACATGGTTTCTGCTCCATTCGCCTTCTCTTCTTCCTTCTTAAATACCATAGGTATTATAGGAATTATAATTCTTATGTTGCATTTCCTAATTGCATCAGATATTTCTTGGAGTCTTTCTTCATTTCTTTTTAGTCTTAGCACTCTCTCCTCCTCTGTCTGGAGCATTTTGACATTTCTGGCTTCGATTATGCTGATATGCTCCTCTATGGTATCAACTTGAGCATTCAAGGAATCCGTATTTTGTTTTGTCTATTCCATTTTGTTTTTCATCTCTAATATTTCTGATTGGTTCTTCTTTATAGTTTCACTGTCTTTTGTGAAGTAGCTCCTGAACTTGCTGAATTGTTTCTCTGCATTCTCTTTTACCTCGTTGAGTTTTTTGATGATAGCTGTTTTGAATTCATTGTCATTTAGATTACATATCTCTGTGTCCTCAGGAGTGAATTCTGGGTACTTGTCGTTTTCTCTCTGGTCTGGAGATTTGATATAGTGTTTGATATTGCTAAAGGAAGTGGGTCGGATCTTATGCATCCTGATATTATTTGGTTGCAGTTACCGCCTGTCGCCACTGGGTGTGGGTCAAGAGCTGCATATTCTGAACCCTCTGCTTTCAGCCAATATCCCAGGCAGTGGAGCAGCGTGGGGTGAGTTGGAGGAGGGGTGCTTTATCCTGCATGCTCTCCAGGCATTCTTGCTCTGCTCTCACTCTCTGGTTTCCTGGGGTGTTGGCTTGATGAGGTCACCCCCCCACACCAAAAGCTCTTGCACTGGTAGAGGTCTAGCTTCTAAGCTGCATGGGCCCTCTGGGGTCCTTGATGTTCTCATGAACAAACTGCTCTTCCTCCCTTCTTTCCCTCACAAAGCCTCCTCATGGTCACAGATTGCAGTCTTTAGGGGAGGGAGCGAAGTTCTGTCTTACCCTTTTCCAGCCCCTCTGAGGGGGGCTACAGCCTCTCTGCCTTCCATCGTATGGCTGTGTGTCACCCCGACGTTTTTGTGCTGTGTTAGGATGTCCTCTGTTGGAGTATGGATGTCCCTTTTTGTTGTATGTTGAAGGGAAGAAAGTCCCAGGCAAGTTCACTCCACCATGAAGCTGACGTCACTCCCTGGGTCTTGGTGAGGCCTCTTGAGACAGTATACGGAGTGTCATTTATAAAACCCTTTGTCTTCCCATGTAAGGTTATAGCTTGCATTTTCAGGGCTCTGGACCTTGACTGGGCTTGGCTGTCAGGAGATTGGTTTCTTCAGTCCTGGGTTCACAGATGTGACCCTTCCTGATCTGGGTCAGTTGACATGGCGTAGGGTCTGATGAAAAAAAAGTGCAGTCAGGTTTTAGTTTACAGTGTGATATTTGATAGCTCTGGTAGTGCCTGGCTGCTTGCTTCTACTACTACCCTTAGTAATGATTCTTATCAAGCAAGTTGATTTTTATCACCAAATTAGGAGTTGAAAGATTTTTTCTGAAGAGATGAACTGGGATTTGGAGTTGATATTTCTTTTCCTGTGTTATGCAGATCTGTCTCATTCATCATCAGAATCGAAGTGTTTGGCCATCTGGTCTCAGATGTCCCATTCAGTTCTGATTCTGTGAATGCAGCATTGTTGAAATGTTTCTAGTCCATGAAGAGAGCTTTCTTAGTTTGTGCCTTTACACCATCTCAGGTACAACAGATTTTAGTGAGGAATTTTAGCAACACAAGACAGTGGTTAAGTCAATGTTAATTAGTTTAAATAGCCTGAGGAGTTAGTAAAAGATAGGAAACCTCTCAAAATGGACTTTTCTAAAACTCTTGATCTAGTAACAAGAGTTTAGTAGAAGGTTATCATTACTCTTAATGCTGATTATGTCTTCTCACAGACAAGGATTAAAATCATTACTCCTGATTTGCCTTATGGCTTGCATTACCCACGTACAGGGTAACAAAGCCTTTGCTATAATACATTGACTGTTTAAAACACTTTGAGGAGCAGAGCATCTTAAATTAATGTTAGTGGCAGTAATGTACTTTCCAGCCAGTGAAACAAAGAGCTGCCTCAGTGTGGAAGTTGTGATGGTACCTTCCCACTAGTAATGTTTGGCAGATATTTCAAGTTAGGCATCTACATTTTTGGAGAGAAGGGTTAATAGTCCTCTCTTTTGAGCCACCATTGATAAATACATGTGTAATATTGATATATTTAGTTTATTCATTCACGAAATACTGTGCTAGGAATTAGATATATAATAGTAGTTAAAGTAGCTATGGTCCCTGTTCATGGTCCCCTTTTGGTCTTACAGATGTGAATGCTTTTGACCTGTACTCACGAGATTAAGATGCCTGTAGCACAGAGCATCAAAGATCAACCTCTGCAAATGTGCTCTAGCCTAAAGTGTACACAAAAGGTAACTTTTCACAGAAGCCAATCTAATTTACAAATTCTCTATGTTCCAAAGAAAACTCAGGCATCAAAAACAATTCATATATATATATTTGCTACCCACCAAACCATCAAGGTAGAAGATAGATGTAGATAGATAGATAGATAGATAAATGTCTCTTCTCAATGTATTTTGCTGTGACAGCTTTAATGGAAAATAAAACTTCTCATCCAGAGCCTTGAAAATATAGGAAATCTTTAAAATTGTTACAGAAGCATTTCTCAAACCAGTTTGAATATTCTAGTTGTGCAGAAATGTTTCCACTAGATCACAGGGTCTTTGAAAGGAAAGAGTGACCATTTGTCATTTGAATGCCCTTCCATTGTTGGTTTGTTGGCATGAGTGTAGGAGACTATAAAAACAAAACAGTACAAAACAAGAATTATTGAATGTTAAAAGTGTTAGCCATAAAAAAAAAAAAAGGGTTGGAAACTAAAGTTGAGGAGGCCTTCCAGGAAGTAGAACATGAAGAGAGAAAAAAATATTTTTTTAATGAGAGAAAATTAGAGGTACAACCCAGAAGATCCATCATTTAAATACAGTAAAAGGAGTTCTGTTAAAAGAAAGCAATAAGGAGGGAATTATGAAGAAATAACACAAGAGGACTTCTCAGAATGAGAGAAGAATTTTCGGATTGTCAAAGAATCCACCAGGTGCCCAACCTCCTGGATGAAAATAGCCCCAAGGCACATCATTGTGAAAAGTTGATCCTAAAAGCTTTCTGAGAAGAAGGGAGGTTGTATACAAATGATTTTAGGGATCAGAATGGTTCAGCTTCCTTCACAGAGGTGATACAAGGAACAGGACAATGGAGCAGTGCTTCTCAAAGTTTTGAGAAATTGATCTTCCAACCTGTGGTTTGCTACCCACCAAACCATCAAGGTAGAAGAGAAACATATTCAGACATGAAAGTCTCAAAAATTTACCTCTCATTCATGTATTTCCTAGAGAGTTCATGAACATTGTGATTCACCAAATGAGAGTGTAAACCTAGAGAGAAGAAACATAGGAGTCCACTCTTGAGAGGGACAAAGGGAATGAATCCCCAGAAGGATGGTGATGACAAGTCCCAGCCTGCTTTGAAGCAGGTTGGAGGGAATAGACTCCAGATACAATGACTCACGGAAAAAATTCAACTTAGATTGAGAGGAGTTTTAAGCTTTTTTGAGAGCATTTTGGGATACGTTAGTGATTCTTAGAAAACAAAGCAAATTTTGAAATGAGGTACTTAGTATCTTTAGGGAAAATTACACACACAAAATTTTTTAGCACAGTATAGTTCATGGCTTGGCTGTGAATAGAATATTGATTCAATGAATAGTGGTGATAATAACTGTATTGGGAGGATAACACTTCATTTTTCATAGCAGGGGGCTGTTTTTCTAAATAAAGTTTTGTTTGAACACAGGCAGACCCATCGTTTGCATATTGTCTATGACGTTTTTTGTGCTACAATGGCAGAATTGAATAGCTGTAGTAGAGACCCATGTGGCCCACAAAGCCTAGAATATTTGTTATCTGGCCTTTTATAAAAATATTCACTAACTCCTGTTTCATAGGAAGAAGCCAATAGAATAATGTTTAAAATTGGGGAAAAATCTAATAGTATTATTAGCATATTTTTTAGAAATATGATGGAAAGTAGCAGAAGGAACAGCTAAAGGTCAAATGATTACCTCTGGGAAGAGAGAATCAGTAATGGGGAAGAGTTGAGTCAGGGGAATATTATTTTTTGCTTTAAGCTTTTCAATTCTTAAGCTAAGTACATGTATTACTTTGGAAAAGTATGAATGAAGAATGCTGAGAAATTTGATTGGACTAGAAGAACAGAATAAACAGGAAAGGAAAAAAAGATAGAGGCCACCAGTTATGATGAAGAAAGCAGGAGCTCAAAGCCTTTTCTGTAAACATAGCTTTCCCATTTATTCAGTCACTCATTCCACGGATAATAATTTGAGAGTCCGGATGTCAGGCACTGAGCTCCATACTGCAGAAGAGTTCCTTCCCGGAGGGTGCTTAGGCACTTAGAGCTGATGGCACGCACAGACAGGGAAAAGATGATATCTTGGTGATACAGCTACTGTAGTTTAGTGTTTTTCATGAGATGCTTTCAGGGTTTAGGGGAAGTCGGATAAGACATCCCAGAGGACATGATACCACAGCCGAGTTTTGAAGATTAAGAGATTGGAGAGGAAGATTGGTAGAATGATTTTCCAAATGGAGGCATAGCCTGAACAAAGACATGAGTTAACGGGCTGGTTTTGGAACCTGCAAGTGTTACATATAGTTGGATGAATGGTGGAAGGCAATGTCAAAACAGTAGACAAGGACCAGGGACCAGATAGGTTCTGTATGGCTCGGGACTATGAGGAATTAGTAATTTTTTTCTGAAGACACTATAGCGATACTATCTGATTTTGTTTATACTTTAGGAAAACATACTGTTGATGCAATGAGGGTAATGGGATGAGAGTAGGAGGCATGAAGGAGGCTATTTCAGGTAAAAAAAACAACAAAAAAAATGTGGGAATAAACTAAAGAAGTGGACGAGGGAGGAACCAAGGGATTCAGGAGTTATAAAGGTCGTGAGACATTAGCCTCCGGTGGGAGACATAGGAGCAGGTGTGTGTGCGTAAAGGTAATACTGAGTGATTTTGGAAGAGTTGTGGGTTTCTGTGGAATCTGTGGAATACTTAGTTGGAACTGGCCAGGATGTGGTTGGATATGCCCACTTGGAGGTCAGGAGGAAGGCTTAGATTTGGAAATGTGTGGTAGTCACGGTGTAGAGAGATGAAGATGGAGAATTCTTGAGTTCTTGAGTAGAGAACTCAAGAAGCCCTTCTGGCATTAAGAGTATTAAACCCTGGGGACACTGACATTTAAGGGTTAGGCCTTATAGTAGGAGGAGCCTAGGGAGGAAGCTGAGCTTTGGAAGCCTGCTTCAAAGGGAGCAAAATGGGGAGAGAATGGCCTCCAAGAAACCAGTGAGATGAGAATTTTAAGAGGAGAAAATAGCCCAGAGTTTAAGATGCTGCAAGAAAGTAGAATAAAGCCTGAAAATGCCCTTTGGATTTGGCAAGTAGGGAGTCATTGCTAAGAGCATCTTTAGGGAAGTAATATGGGAGGAAGTGAAAATTTAGGTGTATGGAGGATTTGATAGCTTAGTTACTATCTTAAGATAGAGTTGAACCTATTTCTTTTTGGAGGAGAGAAGAACTATAGAAAGAGAGAGGTTTCGTCATAACTTAAGGAGAGGAAATGATTCTTCCATGCAACAAAGGTTTATTGAGCACCTGTTAGGAGCCCAGTGCTGTTCCAGACTCAGGGGTTACAGCATGAATAAAGCAAAGCTTAGATTCCTGTGTGTGCACAGGAAATTTATAAATAAATTTATAATGAACTAGACATAATGTCAGATAGTAACTAGTGCCAGGAGGAAAACTAAGTTAGGGTAAGAGGACAGAGGATGAGGTTGGAGGAGAAGGTGTGCTTCATATAGAGCAGTTAGGGAATACATCACTGAGAAGCTGACATTTGAGGACAGACCTGAATGAAATCAGGAAAGACAGAGTGCAAAGTAATCCAGAGTCTGAGGTGTTTGAGACGTGGGAAACAAGTACTGATGGAAGGGTTGGTTTGTCCTCAGGAGAGAGGGTGAAGTCCATTAGGACAGGCAATGCTAATGACTGCCATACAGCTTGTATTGACCATGTGACAGACACTATAGATTCTCATCCCTTTTAATTTTCCTAAAACTGTATGAGGTTATGTTGTCAGGTGAGGAAACAGTCTGAGAGAGGTTTTACCTGGCTGATCGTTATCAGAACCTGGATTCGCACTCTGCTTTTTGGCACTTCAAATTCTTGCTGTTAACCTCCTGTAGATTGCTTCCAGCCTAGCAAAGATGTAGATAAATTTGTCCAGTTTGTGGAGGATGGTAAGGTGAGGAAGGGAGAAGTTAAGGGATCTCTCACCCATTGGACCCTCTCTGTGGTCAAGAATGTCAAGAGTCTTGATAAGAGGTGGTTTAAGGAAGGTGACATTCCCCAAGACCTTGCTGCCTTTTTGATTAACTCTTCCCAAGTGAGTTATTCCCCATGTCCTATTCTTATTCCCTTCTAAAATCCCCACCCTGGAACAGTGTGGCATTCCCTTATTGTGCCAGCTGTTGTTAGAGTGGTTGTTAGGAACCAACCTTGAGGTTCAGGGTGAGCATAAAATTGATTATAAAAATACATGTTCACTGTGGAAAATTTGAGGTGTAAGTGATTTTTAAAGTTGCTTACCGTGTATTCTTTTCCCCAAAGTTCCTGATAGTGTGGAAGGATGGGGGCCTGTTAACAGCAAAAGTCCCTGTCCTTCCTGCCATCAGTTGTGTCTTCTGCTGTCTCTGTGAATGTAAAGGATGGTGGTAGTGGTCTGCTATGTGTGCACTTGTCTGTGTTTGCATAAACACACCCTCTTGTAATGAAATAGACCCCTTGGACTGAGTGGGGATTGTTGGGATGGCAGAATTCTCAAGATATAGTAAGTTTAAATAATTTCTGTGAATGAATGGTGGAGTAGTGTGCACACAATGTTTTATTATTTTCAAGTGTCCCGTAACACAGCACTGAGGAACATGGAAATGGGACAGTTCTTGTTGCAGAATGTTTGAACTGGAGAGAGAGACAGTAATAAAGAAAATAATAACTTTCAAAATGTTATTTTTGAAACCTGGCACCCATTTTTCTTAATGGAAGCATCGTTAGTGGGTGAGTGTTAGAAGGAATGGGAATTTTTATATTTGCTTTTTACATTGCTAGCAGCTTATCTTCTTGTGAAGGTAATTAAATGCTGCATTCCTACATAAACACTGAAAGGCAGTGAAGAGAGCCGGAGTCCTACCAGTTTTCATATAATTCAGAAATTATACACATTATTTTTTCTCCTGTTGACAAATTTCTTGAATTCCCACATAGTTAGGAGTTTCATAATATGTCTGTATTATATTTCTAATTAAGTTGTGGCACCCTGAAATTACTGTTTAATTTGTTCTTTATTGAGCCAAAAGGATCTAATCACAACTTTTGAGTGATGGCAACGCAACAACAGAGGCTATAAAACCATTTCCGGTATTACGCAGAAGTACATGCTTAGGGTGTATCTGTTCATCCATTGTGCTACATAGAATTTAGCCTTACAGGAAGATTACATAGTTTTGTATTTTTTAAACGTGTGCCATAAAAGAGGTGAAAATATAGAGGTAACCTAAGAGAGTGTGCTTTGTATATTATTAGGTACTATTTGGAGGAATAAAAGTCAAAAAATGACTTATTGAAAACCTATTGATGTTGATGACATCTGTTATCTTGTGGGGTGGTGGCATGCTGGTGTGTGACAATCCATTAAGATGCTATAAATAATTTCACAATAATAACATGAAGGTTGCCAAAGATTCCTTTCACTGACCTAGAGCAATTATTCTTATAGTGACGTCACTCCCACTCACTTGGATTTCACACATACATTCTTTCTCTCAGAGAATGAGGTGGGGTTATCTATGCAGCATGAATGTTGCTGAAGATGCCAGGGGCAATATCTTGCATTTGAGCAAATTCGGGGGGGGGGGGGGAAAGATTTGGTTTAGAATCTTTCACCTACCTCTTTTCCTGCAAGCCTTCTCTCTTTGCTGAGTAATCAAATTCAAGCCATACTCGGGTCAGCCTCACCTCCTCCCTAGTCTTTGCAGCTTTTGCTCATCTGCCTTCTATGATCTTCTCAGGCCCTATGATAACACAGGCCCAGGGAGTGGTGGGCCAGCGTGATCTCCACGGCTCTCTCCAGTGCCCAAGCTCTGCTGTGATAGGCATTGTCACGTTTCACCCCACCTCGTTCCTGAGCTTCCTCTAAGGCTCAGGTTTATTTCCTACTGGCTTATCCTTGGGATGTATTCCTTAAAATGGAATTGGCAGATAAAAGGACTGCCACAGTTTATACATCTAGTGGCACTTTGCCTGAGCATTCTTCAGAAAGCTTGAAACAATTAGAAGTGCCATTAGCAATGATAAGTTGGACCTGTTTCCCCCACATTCCTGGCAGTGTTGTGATCCTGCTTATTTGCATGCTGGTCTTTGGTACTTAATAGGAAATTGTGATTTTGATGTCTGTACTGCATTATACTTGTTCCTTATATAGTGAGAAGTAATTTTTATTGACATTGGTGGAATTTTTCTCTGTTTTTTAAATGATTGATTTCATTTTGGGCAGAATTTTGAGAACATATGTCTGGTTATTGATAATATCCTGTTTTATTAGCTAGAATTTATTTTCATACTTATTTCTTCATGTCAGAATTTGTAGCAGTTTGTGACGATTGAGAATGTTGGTTTTCTGGAGTCTGATAATTTGAAGTTGAGTGATAAAGGAGATAAACTTGTACTAACATAGTTTACCTAGAACTGACTCCACTTTAGTGAAGATTGGGGGTAAAATTCTTCTAACTGCTCTGATTCAGAGTACTTAACAATTTCACTGGAATCTATGCTTTCCTTGAGGCGAATAATTGTTCTATCGCAATCCACACTGATTCATAGAAGCATCGTTTACTGCCTTGATTGTCACTGTTCCTGATATGGCCAATTCCTTCTCTGCCCTCCTCCCGCTTCCTCTAGGAAGAGGTCTGGGCCCTGACTGTACACGCTTTGCAGCTTGTTACCTCCGTGACTGCTGTGCTCTTTGCAAGCAGCAGTATCCTGGTAGCATTTTATGGTCCTTTTTATAGAAAATGCCTACCTCTTGGAGGAAAAAACCCTAAATTGCTAGACATTAAACTGATAAAGTGTTACTTGTGGCTTCAAGGATAATTAGAATACAACTCCTTCATTTTTCTCAGTTTGTGTCAAACACACCATGAGCTCAGAAATTTTAATCTCACTTTAATCTTAAAGTTCTACACATCACCTTCATTTGGATATGAGAAATAATTATGAACATAAGGATAATTCTGTGCCTCTGGGATGATTTCCTGAGGGTGTGGTGCTCTGTAGCTCTATGGGATGTCCAGGAAATCAAAGTAAACAATAAATTTGAGGCAGTATCTACATCCGGGCCCAAACCAGAAGCTCAGATTCTATGATCCGTCCGTTGTTTGTATATGTGGAAGATGGGAGCTTCAAACCCAAGGCAGTACTGCTAGTTAGTGCTTCAGGCAGCGCCGCATTCTGGGTTTCCTAGACTAGGGTTCTTTCTGTTCCTCATGATGCCCCAATGCGCTTTTAGACCCGTAAAGCCAATTGTTGGGCTCTTATTGCTTGGTGCTCAAAAGTCACTTATGAGAAAAAGTTGAGTGTCCTCATGGGCGTTGTGGTTGGAGTGAAGAGGGAGGCCGAAGTCCTGGGTGCAATCATATCAGTCATTTAAAAAATCACATGAAATATTGGAGTGGAATTTATTTTGTCAAGTAATATATGTATATGATTTAAAACATCAGATAATATAGGAGAGTATCTGATGAAAGGCAAGGGTGACCTGTCCTGTCTCACACCAACGCCTCTTAGTCCTTCAAGAGAACTACTTTCAACGCATTTAGCTCTTTTTTTTATTGTGCGTATTTCTGTTTCTTGATTTATCAATTGTATATATTACTTCTTGATTTTCTTCCAAAAGAATGAGGGCTTAGCTTATTTCTACTCCCTCTCCTCCAGTCCTCTCAATGTAGTCGTGTCATTATTTTTGGTTCCTTTTTCAGTTTCCTTTGCAATTTAATATGCCAGCATCTTTTATAACCTATTTTATCTACAAAGACAGTATCTTTCTGTCTCCACCCCATCTGGAACAATAAATTAAGTTTTGGGATTGAGTTAGGTAAGGTTAGGGCTATCCTTAGGGCTCTGGGGGTAGTGGAGCTGGAAGACCAGTGATTATACATCTTCTGTAGAAGTAGTCCTCTGTACTGTGTTTTCCTCCTCTGTCACAGTTGATCGTGAGAGAATCTAAAATGTTTTATTTTGGATTTTACCATAATCTTTGCCTTTTTTTATGTTTTACAGAAATAAATATCTTTCTTCAATAAGGGATAATGAAAATACAGAAGAAAGAGAAGCAGGTAAGTATCACATATCTTTTAAGTGAATGCGTCCAGCATATACTGCTGCTTTTTTAACAAGAGAAGGTTCTGGTAGTTACCTGCTGCCTCTGTTTCCCATTCTCCACGTGGTAGCTGAGAGCTCTGTTCTGAATGACTTCATATATGGATTTTCACTTACGCTCAGGTCAGCTCCATATAGGAATAAATGTAATGAAAGCTGTAAATCAAAATATTATTCAAAATTAGCTGTGTGGAAGAGAAATTTTTCCACCCTGGAACAGCTTTCCAAGTTTTTATAAAGAGAGATGTGATCAATTTTTTATAGTTTATATATTTATCATTTTGGATCTTTCATTAAACTAAACACATTCTCATTTATAAAATTCTTATTGTTAATGATCTATGGAAGTTTCCCCCTAGAGAAAATAGTGAACTCATGTAATAAATAATAATAAATAATAGTGAACTGAGCCAACCACTGTGGCTCAAGGAGGTGAAATGAGAGGACCGATCTCTGTCTCTTGGAAACAGGTATCTCTGATGGGCTGGTTTTCCTTTTACAGAATTGAATGACAACCTGGTAACTGGGGAGATCTGAATCTTTGCCCTTCACTGAGACCCTGTGCAAAGAGGTTGGGTGGACCAGCCATTTTCCTCTCTGCTTCCAGGGAGCATTGACTGGTCAGATACAGGGTGACCTAGAGATGTGGTTACAAGGACTACCCTCTCTCTGGTCTATGCCCACTGGATAGGTCCTTGTGAAACCAAATCATAACAACCTATTTTGGGAAATAATTGACTCATCTGCTGCCAATTCTTAACAGGAAGAGCAGTGACTAAACACTGTCAGCGCACTGATTTCTTCCTGTCCTGGCTCTATAAAATTGTCAGCTGATAGATAAATACTACAGAGAATGCACTTCCATTGCCAGGAATTTGTCCTGTGGAAATACTCTGACAGGTGTGCAAAACTAGGTGTACAAGGGCTTTTGTTGCTACTTTGTTTATAATAGCGAAAATGCAAAAGAACCTATATTTCCATCAAAAAGGGGACTATTTAAATCATCACACATCCACCTAGTGAAATATTATGCTGCTGTTAAAAAGCACACATTACTGAAGAGAACCCCAAATCCTCAAAACTATTGTCATTTATGATACATGGGTAGGTTTATATTTCTTAAAATAATCTGCATATTTAATTTTTTAAACATTCTTTAAGGTAAGCTTTTATTTCAGTAAAAACGTTCTTTACCAAAATTACCCCAACCTTGTTTCTTTTGACATTTTACTGGTTCCTATTAAGATCTTTGATATGTTACCCAGCTATTACGTAGCCTCAGTTAGTTGAGTTTTCGTTTTAGACTTCAGAGTAATGTTGATGAACAGGGTGGGGTTTTTATTTAAAAGTTAATATTAGATATGGTAGAGGAGCAAGTTAATGAAGTGGAGCCACTTTCAGACAGAGTTGATTCTGCTTCTCTTATAGGTACTGGTAATAGGCCATACTGATGACTGAACTGCAAGAAGTTGCAGAGCATGAAAATAGACAATGACGTTCATGCTTAAGCAATCCACAAGGCTTCAGGGTTGTGTGTGTGTGGAGAGAGCTAATTGCCTAACAGAGGAGGCCCGTATTCTGGAATGAACTTGGGTTTTGCTTTCAGTAGAACAGGATTAAAACTCTAACTCTGCCACTTAGCTGTGTAACTTTGGACAACTTCAACTCGTTTTTCTGTCACTTAAATGGAGCAATCA
Source organism: Equus asinus (assembly GCF_041296235.1). NCBI lineage: Eukaryota > Metazoa > Chordata > Mammalia > Perissodactyla > Equidae > Equus > Equus asinus. The sequence continues at coordinate 32,437,587 of NC_091804.1, read as the reverse complement.
TACATGATTAAATGATTATCACCAGGTACTTGGCATTCAGAATGTCAGTGGCAAGGAAATCTTTCACTGTAACAATAAAATTAACCATCAAACTTTGTCCTTTCTCTTACCATGATTCTAAGGTGTTAGGAGTAGCAGCAAATAAAATGTCTACTCTTTAAAAACTTTCACTCCCTTTAATTCGTTTTTCCTCTTCTCTGGAGAAAAATGACATGTAAATACTTTCTGATCTTGAAAATTCCTCATTTCTTTGTCCAAAATCTTTTCAAGGTAGATTCAACTGAGGTGATAGATTTTACAGGTTAGTCAAAACTCAGTAATAAATAATGATGCTTCTTATTAACCAGAAAGGGCATGACAGGAGTAGTATGCCAAGAATAAAGGGTTTAGAGATTGACTTTGTGTTACCCAAAGAAGTGTTGCAAGAAAAACAGACTTTAATAAAACATTTGAAAGTGAATCACTCAGGGGCTGTAGTCTTCTATCAATATTAAAAAATAAACTTCTTCTAATAAATATATTTTAAACTCCTAAGACGACTAAGCAGTATTAGGCAGAAAAAATTAGCTAGAGAAATAAAATGTGAACTCTAATCATTGAAAACCCTTGTAGCACTATTGATGTATATAGTACAGCTGAAAATATTTCTTTGTAGGGGAACACATCTTAATGTTAGTGATGGCAAACCTAGATAAAGAAATGCTGATTTTTATTCATCCCAGCTACTTGCTTCGTACTGAGAAAAGTACAAAATATAAATATTATGTGATATATGATATGGTCTGCAGACACTTGTAATTTTAAGGAGTAAGAGGGGTTTTGGTGCATGTCTCCATTGTAGAGGAAAGTTAATAAGCAATGAATGCAATAGAAATGTAGAATTAAAACTTGGAGCTATGACCAGGAGGTTAACCCAGACTTGCAGTAATTAGGAGAGAACCTTCTCTCCTCACCCCATGACTGAGAGTCAGGTCATAGAGCCCCTCATTCTAAGTCCTCTACAAAATGAAAAAGTGAGGTGGGAAGAGTTTTCTTCAGCTGTGCTGTGGGAATCTCAAAAATCTTCAGATTGTTGGGCCCCATTTCCTTCCGTAGAGTGAATGTGGATATAATTTATTCACTAAACAAATATTTGTTGAGTTTTTCAGCATTTATTCATTAAGAAATATTTGAATGTTTACTTGGGGCCAGCTACAACAGAGACTGAAAGTTAATTCTTTTTCTTAAGAAACTTACAGTCTGCACGGGGGCTGGCCCCGTGGCTGAGTGGTTGAATTTGTGCGCTCTGCTTCGGTAGCCCAGGGTTTCACCTGCTCGTATCCTGGGTGGGAACCTAGCACCACTCGTCAGGCCATGCTGGGTGGCGTCCCACTTGCCACAACTAGAAGGACCCACAACTAAAAATATACAACTCTGTGCTGGGGAGAAGAAGGAAAAATAAAATCTTAAAAAAAAAAAAAAAAAAAGAGGGGCTGGCCTGGTGGCGCAGCGGTTAAGTGCACACATTCCGCTTTAGCGGCCCAGAGTTTGCTGGTTCGGATCCTGGGTGCGGACATTGCACCGCTTGGCAAGCCATGCTGTGGTAGGCGTCCCACATATAAAGTGGAGGAAGATGGGCACGGATGTTAGCTCAGGGCCAGTCTTCCTCAGCAAAAAGAGGAGGATTGGTGGCAGATGTTAGTTCAGGGCTGATCTTCCTTAAAAAAAAAAAGGAAAGAAAGAAACACAGTCTGGTTACAAACAGTTATAGTATGGGATGGCATATGCCTCATAGGAGCCAGGGTTTTACACTGTGGATGAGGGAGTGATACTCTGGAATTGGAGAGTGTGGGAGTGTGGAGAATGTTAGCCCCACCAAAGAATTTGAGAGTGTTTTAAAAGAGGTGGTGTCTTCTGGGGGAGAGCCAGGGTTCAGTTGCGTTGCTTCTGAGGAACCAGGAGGAAAGCTTGGGAGGAAGAGAGTAGTATATGGGTGGTTTGGGAAGATAAGGCATGTGGTAGTAAGGGAGAGTGGAAAGACCTGTAGATAGTGTGCTAAACTTTTTGTGGTGACCAAAGATATACGAAGATAAAGAAGTGCAGTGGATTTAGCTGGCCGTCAAATTCCTGAAAGAATTGGCCCCAGATGAGCTCTGCTGAGGGTAAGATGGGAACTCAGATTTCTAGGAAGATGTTTACCACCAACATAGATCTCCAGATAATGATCCACAATCCAGAATAGTGAAAGAAGAAGAATGCCAAAGTCGATCATATGGATGAGTAACTATTTCTTTTTTTTAGACTTTTCAGCCTCATCCTACATAGGGTCCCAAGTTGAGGGCTAATATTAGTCAGACCTTTTTTTTTTTTTTTTAAAGATTGGCACCTGAGCTAACAACTGTTGCCAATCTTTTTTTTCTGCTTTTTCTCCCCAAGTCCCCCCAGTACATAGTTGTATATTTTAGTTGTGGGTCCTTCTAGTTGTGGCATATGGGACGCCCCCTCAACATGGCCTGACGAACAGTGCCATGTCCATGCCCAGGATCCGAACCGGCGAAACCCTAGGCCGCCAAAACGGAGTGCGAGAACTTAACCACTCAGCTATGGTGCTGGCCCCATAGTCAGACCTTCTATTTGGTAGTCATTTTGGAAGGCCTCTTTCAACATGCATTAGGAGGGGTAGATAGTAAATTGCCCAGTAGAACCAAGATTCTAAACAGCCTCACCCTGGAATCGTGTTTTAAAATGACTTAAAATGGACCATATCCAACTCCTCCCTCCTCCAAAAAAAGAAAAGAAATCTGAGCATTAAATGCTTTTCCCTGTCTTTTGACATATCTTAGCAGATTTTGTTGTTGCTGTCGTCTTAATTCATTTTGTGTTCTGAATCATATACTTGGGAGGCCAGAGCAAAGTGACCAGGATGATAAAAGAATTGACGCATTTCATATGAGGTGTGATAGATGAAACTAGAATTATGTAGCCTGAAGAAGGGAAGAATTAAAAGCATCTTGTGTAAAAGAATGAACATATCTGTTGCTGGACTTGTGGATGAGAATGGACGCATGGGAAGAGTTTGACGAGGACAGGCTCCATCTAAAGAAGGCCATCCTCGGAAGTTGAGCAGCTGTGGTATATGCCTTGTGAGCAGAAAGCTTTCTGTCCCTAGGAGAGAGCCTGAGATGGGAGTTTGGGTTAGATGACCTCAGAGGTCCATCTTGATTAGAATCCTAGGGTTTACCAGGGCATGCATTTATAGTATTTATAAGTAGAAGCCAAAATAAATAGTAACTAAGAAGATATAATTTTTAACTAAAATATTACTTAGTAATTATGTATTACATAGTAATTATATATTACATAGTGGTTCTTTCAGCTCACGTTACTGATGATTTCCAATATATTGCTAGCTGAGATGGACACAGAACAATATTTTTTCAATGGAAATAAGCTAAATTTTATTTATTTATTTATGGGTTTTCTTTTTTATTGAGGTAACATTATTTTATAACATTATTTAAATTTCAAGTGTAATGTACATCATTGTATTTCAACTTCTGTATAGACTATCTGTGTTCACCACCAAAAGTCTAGTTGCTCTCTGTTACCATACACATGTGCCCCTTTACCCCTTTCGCCCTCCCCCAATCCCCTTCCCCTCTGGTAACCATCAGTCTATTCTCTATATCTTAACTTTTAAAGCCTATGAATAAAGAGGCTTCGAGTCTGTTTACATCTAGAAAACATTGGAATAAGGAAGACTACTTAAAATCGCTGAATGGAATTGCCTCATTTCCTTTCCTGACCAGAGGAGTCTGGGAAGCTCTGGTGACGAGGCCTTTGGACTCCCTCAAGTGGCAATGAAAAATCTAGGACCTGTGACATTTTTAGCTCACATACAAGTGTTGATGTGACTGTGGAGAATTGTCTTCCTCTACCTAACTTTGGTTTACCCCTGGGAAAACTAGCCCAAAGCTAGTATTCTGAGTATTATGAAAAATGCAGAAATACAACAGGGAACTTCTTTCCACTTTTGATATGGTTTGTAGGTTTTTCATTAACTCACTGTCTGGTCCCTCTGCTAACCCGTCCCTTTACTGGTAGTATGGTTTTGGATAAATTTTGCAAGTTTTTGGAAAGTAGGTAATACTTAGTGACCAAAGATCAAAAGTTCTCATATTGTGGGGTTAAAGGAAATACAGTGCTGCTTGTTAACAAAATGTCTTCTTAGGATGGTGATTGTAGGTCTTCTGGTAGCTATCAAGTCCAAATTTGATGTTCATTAACCCTCATCTTGGGATCCTTCTGGGTAAAGTTGAAAAGTCTTAGAAAACACTTAATATTTTGTGTTCTACTAGATTGTTTATTCTTCATGTATTCTCTTACTCTGATCTGGGGTACAAGTGGATTTATGAAGAAATGGATAGAAGAGGAAAAGTTATTGAGTTGAAAGTTGGGGAAAGGTTAAGAAGATACAGTCATGTTGGAGAATGGATGATGGAAATAAAGTAGAGGTGGTTAGAGATTCCTGCTGATTCTTATTGCAAAGTTTGATGTGTCCAGGATGTGAGGCAGTATCTTGAAATGGTCAAGAGCCGTGGCTCTTGAAAGCAGGAGTCAAACCTGGGTTCAAATCTTAGCTCTATTGCTTACTAGCTGTGTAACTTTGGGTGAGTTATTTAACCTCTCTGAACTTCTACTCTATAAAACGGAGTTATAATTGGAACCATAGTATACTTCCTCTTAGAGTTGTTTTGATGACATAATCTATTTAAGAAACTTAGTACACTGCCTAATAGTCAGTTCTTAATAAAATCAGCTATTACCATCATTGCTGACATCTATTTTATCTTTAAAATATCGAAACAATTCTGAGTACTCAGAGTGACTAAAAGGTTGGGATATATAAAAAGAACCAATCCCTAGCCGTGTATACAGTATTTCTAATTCCAGGCCAGGGTCTTGCTGGGCCTTTGTATGTGGTAGTGATATGGGCCAGGGTTGACCTAAGTTCTGGGCTCCGAGGCTCTGGTGGCTCAAGACTAGAGATAAAATTACGGGTGGGCCAGGAAGGAAGAGTAGGAAAATAGTCTTATTCATTGTGCAGGTATCTGTTGAGCCTCTTCTTGGCCTAGAAGATATCACAAAAACATTCTAGAAGAGGTCTCCCCTGGCCTTGGCTAGTGGAACAAATATGATTCCACTTTGGCAGATTAGGAAATTGAATCACTTTGAGGTTTTGGTTTGCTCAAACCATAGTTGTTTGAAAGTAAACTCTTAGTATCTAAAAACAACCAAGGCACTTACTCAGTATTATTTTCCCTCTCTCCTCCTAACTCTTCCCTGTCAGCATCTTAAGTTTAACAATCTACCTGCTCTCAGTTTTTCTTACTGCCTAGAATTAACAAGGTTTAGGTTGACTTTGCCTGCAGATTTGGAGAAGTCAAATTTCTAAGACTCATGAAACATCATTAAGAGAAAAATCCACCACCACCCACCCCACTCCCTATTTTAAGTGCAAAAATAAAAAAATAGAGGTGGGGACTAGGAATGCCAGATCCAAGGACTTTAGGGTGGAGAGGTTTTGCACAAATTACATTGCCAAATCTATTGGCCATGTTCAGTCCTTGTCAGCAACATTTGACACCTGTGATCATTCTGTCTTGTAATGCTCTCATCTTCAGGCTCCTGTGTTACCATACTTTCTTCCTTTTTTCCCACTTGTATCACTTACCTGACTGCTCCTTCTCACCTGTCTGTAGGTATACTTCCCCTGAGGACCCTTAAATATTAGTATTCCTCAGGTTTTGGTCCTGTTTCCTCTTCTCCCTTTGTTCATTCTTCCTGGGCAGTGTAATTCACTCATGTAAAAATTTCTCTTGGAGTGTATATCCAAGAGCCTCCTGGACACCTCTACCTGAGTCATTCTTAGATACCTGAAACTGAACTCACCTCCCCCTGGTGCTAACCAGCTGTGACTGTGTGAGGAGTCACATCAGGATCAACATACCTGCTTTGTTGCCTAAAGCCTAGGACTCTGGGGTAAGGATGCATCGAATACACTAAACGCAGGGGGAAAAAATCCCAGAGGAGACACACAGTGCACGCAAACGCACGCACGCACGCACGCACACACACACGGACATTGTGTTGCCCCTCCTCAGATAGGTCTTGCTCAGTCAGCACAAATCTGTTTGTCACATGAATGAGTTTCAGTACAATGGCAGTTTGATAAAGGCAAGGATATGTGGGATTTTCTGCCTTTAGTATATTCCACAGTTGAGTAACTATAAGAAATATTCTTTCAGAAGAAAGCGAAGGTGAAAAAAATAAAACAATCCTAATTTTAATTGAAAAATAACTTTAGCTACCTGAAATGTCCACAAACTGATGCATTAATAGTAGCAATTACTTCTTATTTTGTATTTTCATTTTTATTATTTGGACTTTTAGAAAAGACAGAAGGTCTCAAATTTAGATAAGCTTTTCCACTCATTTATGTTTAGCTAATTTCTTGATATTAAGCCTAAACATAGAGCACTTTGATCTCCCTGCTGCAGAAGATGGAAGACTAAAGCAGACCAGCGGCAGGAGCTGCCTGGGCCTTGCTCATCACTGGGTTGACGTTGCGAGGAAGCACTTCTGGGTGAAGAATGTGCGGGGGCCCTTCCAGCTGCCCTGCACTGGGTCAGATGTAGTCACAGAGCCAGCCCCTCTCATATTCTACTTTTGGCTCCTGAATCCTCATGATCTGGAGGAGCATGAATTGTCCGGCAAAATAATTTTTCTGGTTTATTATTAAAGTCTTTAAAACTTTTCTATTACATATATGTGAAAAATTTTCTTTACAGCTATCATGAAACTAATATTCTCACTATTGAAAATTTAGATGTCTATTTAAAAAAATCAAACAACCAAATTTGCACAGACTCAAATGATTACTATTAACATTTTGTTCATTCTCTTTCTTCTATATACAGGTATTTGTCATTTTCGTTTACATGTACAATTTTGTAGACTTTTTTTTTCTCTTTTTCAAATTGAGAATACTCATTTCATCCAATAACCATGTGATTGAGTTTTCCTGAAGGCCACAAAGATAATAGAGAATACCACAAAGTCACTGCCTCCTGAAGCTTATATTAGTCATAGGATGCAGGTAAAAACAAATAATAACTTTCAGAAAGTTACAAAAGAAGAAGTGAGAGTTGCCCACAGTCTTATCACCCAGGCACAATGATGGTTAATATCTGTTGTGTATCCTAAATTTATTTTTAAAAGCTAGTGTTGATAGAGCATTTTTAAAAACAAAAATGGGATTACATCATAGGTTTTCTTTTTTTGCTTTCCAACATGTTGTGGACTTTTTTTTTTTATGTTAACTAAAACTTTGTATAATAACGGCTGCATAGTATTATTCCATACGCTAGATGTGCTGTTAGTTTAAGCATTTGCCTAAAGATTCTGTATCGGATATTCTTATACATAAACATTTAGAGTACCTAAATGTTTCCTTAACTTATGTTCTGAAAGAGAAATTTCTCAGTTTAAAAGCAATTAAAATTTTAGTATTAGTGCTACACTCCCCTGCAAAAAGGCTTTTAATAGCTGACACTCCTGCCAGCAACATATGAGAGGACCATTTTCTGGATATCCTTATATTGGATTTTTAAAAATTGAGACATAATTCACATACCATAAAATCCACACTTTCGAGTATGCAATTCAGTGGTTTTTAGTATTATGTAAAGATCACTGCTAACTGATTTCGAAATATTTTCATCACCCCCAAAAGAAACCTCATGCCCATTAGCAGACGCTCGCCATTTCCTCTTCCTCCAGCCCCTGGCAACCACTAATCTACTTTTTGTCTCTATGGATTTGCCGATTTGGGGCATTTCATATAAATGGAATAATACAGTATGTGGGTTTTTGTGCCTGTCTTCTTTCACTTGGCATAATGTTTTCAAGGTCTATCCATGTTGTAGCATGGATGACTTTCTTAATTAGAGTCTATTTTGACTTTCAGGTACTTAAATGATTCTTAGGGGGATAACCCAGGTTTGTCCTTGGACTTTTGTTTGGGAACCATTGCCCTGGTCCATTATATTTCATTAGTTCTTAAATCCTTTACAACTGACCTGAATCCAGTTTATCTAGATTCAAATCTTTAAGTATCTTTTCCAGAAATACTGTAGATTGATAATTTTGAGTCAAACAAATGGGTTTTATTACTAACAGTGTGGTCTATGAGCTAGTAATCTTGCGTGTTTTATCACTCGGCCTCTCTCCCATTTCATCCTTGTGTTCCTAAATGCTTGTCTCTATTTACATTGTCAGTATAATGTAAAATATTGTTGGTATTGTGGTCCACATCTCGTCTTTTCCTTTTAGGGCCATTTTCAAAGTGGTGACCTAATGTCCCTCTTGGTAGAAGCTGAAACAAAATATGTTTACGTGTACAATTTTGTAGACTTTTTTCTTTCTCTTTTTCAAATTGAGAATACTCATTTCATCCAATAACCATGTGATTGAGTTTTCCTGTAGGCCACAAAGATAATAGGGAATACCACAAAGTCACTGTCTCCTGAAGTTTGTATAAGTCATGGGATGCAGACAAAAACAAATAATAACTTTCAGAAAGTTACAAAAAAAGAAGTGAGAGTTGCCCACTTTTTTTTAGTATGCTCTTTGCTATTTAGGCTCTTTGCCTTTTTCCCCACTGGACCTTGAGACACATGGAAGAAATATTTTTTGTCATATTTTTTTGATCCTCAGCAGTTATCTTTTCCAAGCTCCCAATAGGTGCCTTAAAAATAAAAACATTTCTGGTGGATTATTGACTTTCAAGATTATAATTTTATATTTTTTATTACTAATATCTGCCTTTTGGGATACTTCCTCTTTTTCAGCATTGACAAGTTGTGCTGCATATCTTGGGTTTCCCTTCTCCCTCTAGGGTGTCCCAGCTCTGCCACTCCCTAGGAATATAACCATGACAGGTTGCTTCATCTCTCTGAACTGATTATCTTATCTGTAAAATGAGGGGGTAGACTTGATGACTGTCTGTGATTCCTGGGAGTGGAATTGCTGGGACATCAGTTAGGTGTATGTTTAGCTTTATGAAGACATACCTGAACTTTTCCTAAAGTGGTTCTATACATCATTACAGTTAACATTTTAACCAAGTCTAATCATGCTTTTAATCAAGTCTAATCATCGTTATGGTGCCCTGGGACTTCATAAAACGGTCAGTGAAATGAGTGTTAGCTTTTGGCCAAGGGTTCAGATCCAAGCTTCTCCGCTCACTAGCTCTATGGCCTTGGGCACATCACTTAACATCAGTAATCTTCCATTTGCCTATATACAAAATAGGTGTCTTTACACTAACCTTGTAGGATTGTTGTAAACATTAGAGATACCATCAAACAGGCCTTGCATAATTCTGAGTGCATCCATATGATATGTGTCCAATAAATGTTAGCTGCTGCTATTGTTATTGCCTAATGATTGACTGTCCAGTTACCACATTTATCTCCACCTGCCTTAGCTTCTCTGGAGAGCCCTATCTTTCAGAAGAGAGCCCTTGATGTGAGGTATGCGTTGAAGAGACGTACAGAGAGCTGCCTTGGTGGAATTAGGTGTCTAATGAGTTGTCTTTGAAAACCTCTTTAGTAAACTTGTATCTCTTGCTTTATAAGTGTGTCCATCCTTGCATGGTAAGCAAAAACTTGTTCCCTGAGGGCCACGTGTCACTGGCACAGAATTCAGTAATATCCCAGGGATGGCTATGCAGTCACAGGATCTGATCTTTAACTGGGTACCTGTTACCGCACTGTTGGGTTTCTTGTTGCCTTGTGTTTTCCTTTTTTTCTTACTATTGTAAAAATCACAAAACATAAAATTTACTGTTTTCTTCCATTTGATTTTAAATTCCTTTTAAGTTTACTTACCTCCTCCTTTTCCTAAGCCATCTTAAGTACTGAATCAGCAATGAGATAGTCAAACTGATGAGTTTTCCTTGTTTTTTCTAAGTAGTGAGTCCTGCCAGAATGACCCATTCCCTCTGGATTTAGATTTGTTTATGAGGCTGGATTTTATTTATGATAAAGATCCAAAAAATCCTTCTTTTCTTTCATCTTTTTCTCGTGGGATTCTCAATGTTATGTTTGGGAGTATCAGACTAGGAAGGGGAACTGGGAAAAACAGAAGGGGAAATATGCAGCTGAATTTTGCACTCTCCATCACTCCCAGGGTGAGCCAGGAAGTCTGAGCACAGATTGGGTAACCAGAAGACTGGAGGGAAACCACACCACCTGGGCAAGTGTCTGTGCTCTTTAGCACACACCAGGCCTCTTGTTAGGAGAGCAGGCTACTCACAAATGGTGCTGTTCCTAAGCCATCATCCAAAGATGGTTGTAACTTTCTTCCTGGAAAGCCAGCTTGTCCCTCTGAGGCTCTCCTTAAGTTATTTATTTCTTTGTCCTGATCCAGGAGAGTGTGATGTTGCCTGAAACCAGCGCCCATATTATTCTTGGATTATCACCAACCTTAGCTTGGTTACGAAATAACAAATGTACTTTGCGATACCAGACCTGAAAGTAGAACTTCTGCGTCCAAAAGATGTTTTCTTAAAAGTGGTCACGTTGGGAGGCTGCACCTTTATTTTATGGTGCTCAAAAACAGCTTTGAAACTTCCTTTTTAGGGTTGCCTTCAGCACCTGTGACACATTTCTTTCTAATGGCATCTGTCACAGTGCAGCTTCCTCCTATACTCATGCTTGGTTTTTGCAAGTGGCCAAAGGTTGGTGCTGAGTCTGATGGCTAAATTAAATAAGTTCCTCATACAGAAGAACACCATTTTTAGTTAGAAATAAAAGGTGTAGTTTTGTTGAAAGTCAAACCAGTTGAATGTTGATGCTGCCTGGTGATACATGAGAGCTAAGATTTGGGTAAATAAAGCAACACACTGAGTTTGACCCTGCGTCTTTATCACCCCAGTGTTGGCACCTTTATTTGTGAATACATTTGAACAAAACTTCTGTGTATTAGCATGATAAATGCCATCCTGAGGCAGAACATCGTGCCTAGGATTTGTGTCTGCTAGTGGCATCTAAAGGTATTTTGTGGGAGACTGTTGTTCTTGCCTGTTCTAGGCGTGGACTTAAAAGGTGTTTCACATTTCTGTAAGTAACGTGGAAATCCTTCGGGTTTTTACATACTAATTTCTTATATGCTAGTTAGGTACATCTCTAATATGCTAACAACAGCTTGCTACAGCTCCACAAGGACAAAGGCAAACACAACGTGTGTCCTGTTTGCACTGTATCCCCAATGCCTAGCACAGAAGGAACTAACAAATCCATGCATTCAAACTTAACATTCTTTGTATGAAGCATGCAGTGGAAGAGTAATATACGTGTCTCTCTCTCTTTTGCAGTTGTCAAATTTAAAAGTTCTGAATCACTCCCCAATGTCAGATGCCTCTGTCAATTTTGACTACAAATCCCCTTCCCCGTTTGACCACAGCACTGATCAGGAAGAGAAAATTGAAGATGTTGCCAGTCATTGCCTGTCCCAGAAGGACCTGTATGCTGCTGAAGAGGAAGCTGAGACCCTTTTTCCTAGGAAAATGACATCCCACAATGGAATGGAGGACAGTGGAGGAGGAGGCACTGGAGTGAAGAAGAAACGGAAGAAAAAGGATCCAGGAGAGCAAGAGGGGGCAGCAAAGGGAAGCAAGGACAGGGAGCCCAAGCCAAAGAGGAAGCGAGAACCTAGAGAGCCAAAGGAACCCAGGAAGGCCAAGGAGCCCAAGAGGCCCAAGGAGCCCAAGGAACCCAAGCAGAAGGACGGAGCAAAGAAAGCGCGGAAGCCCCGGGAGGCCTCGGGCACCAAGGAGGCCAAAGAGAAGAGGAGCGGCACTGACTCTGCAGCCAGGACGAAGTCCAGGAAGTCCAGGTGCGCCCCTTTCTCCCTGCTCGGGGCACTTGGCTCTGCCTCCACAGAGGGGTTTGCCTTTGGCCTTACTCCAGCCCCTGGACATAACTTTACTACTTTTAGCCAAAATGAACCACTTTTCTCACCTCCTAATGAGAGAAGGATAACTTTAATTAATACTGGCCCTGCAATTTCTTGCCATTCCTTTTGGATTAAGAAGGATTAAAATAATGTTAGTGTGCACAGGGTGTAAAGGAAGGGACATCACAGGTATGATGGAGGGAGGGCAGTGATTTTTGGAACAGTAGCAGTGTCGTGTGGCAGAGGAGCAGCTGTCTGGAGGGTGCACACTCCTGGGGATCAGTAGTGCGGGCGGTCTGGGAGAGCCATGGGTGCGCCGAGTTCCAGACAGAAAAGGACTGCCTGGCTTCCCTAGGCTCTGCTCTCTCTAGTGCAGGACCGTTTCTGGTCTGTTTCTCTTGTTCAGTATCTAACACAGTGCCTGACTCAGCAGTAGCTGCTCAGGAAAGGTTGAGTCAGTGAGACCAGAGGAGACTGTAGTGACTCGTAGAGAGATTAGAGGGCATGACTACAGATTCACTGCCAGGTGGGTGATATGGAGGACCCTGGCTATAGATCCTATCAGGACCCAAATGCCCTCGTAGGGAATTCAGTGTTTGTCATCTGTATACAAATGTAATGGTTTTCGTTTTGTCTCTTTCTAAATTCTTCAATCAGAACATTGTCTATAAACTTTTGAGGACATACAAAACAGAAAATATATAACTTCTGTCGTATGGAATTTGTTTCTAAAATCTAAGGGCAGAGGCAGAACGTAGACCAAGGAACCTAGAAAAAGGCAGGTTGCTATGAATGCTAACAGAATGTAAAGTAATGAGGCCATCAGACCTGTGTGGGGTCAGGCTTGGAGGAAGTAAGTTTTAAAGAGAGAAAGTGTTTTAGGTGGTGTTTGCTGCAACTTGGAATGTACTATATGGTTCAGTTCATTTTCAGGTGGACAGTTTGTTGGGACCAGATGGATAACTTCGTGATCCAAGTTAGAACTGCCTTATGATACTCACTCCCTTCTGGCTTCCAGGAGATCTCATCTTTTGTCTATCATAGAAGCTTAGATGGGATCCTAGGAATGTAGTTGACAAGAATGGACCTAAAATACCTTCCAGAAGGTCAAGCAGGCTAGGTAAAATCAAGATCTGACTAATGAGAAACGTACAGGCTTCATTTCTCAGTGAACCTGGTGCGCATCCTCTGATCTCGGATATGTGTATGGAGTGGCAGAGTGAATTTCTGTCTTCTGCCAATAACTTTCATCTCCAAATTACTTTGGAGAAGCTGAAGTGGTTCTTCAGGGAAATAACATGTGAAGAAGGAGAATCTGATGTGAGCTAGTGAAGTGACTTATTTTGGTTATTAGAGAAAACAAAGAGGAATATGGATAGTGTTTTAGAATTAGGGTAATTAGACGAGAGTTTTCACAGCCCCAATAAGGAAGTCTGGTTTGAGTGTACAAGGCAGTAGAAAGCCATAGGTATCTGAGCTCACTTTATTTATTTATTTTTTTAAAGATTGGCACCTGGGCTAACACCTGTTGCCAATCTTTTTTTTCTCCTGCTTTATCTCCCCAAACCCCCCCTGTACATAGTTGTATATCTTAGTTGCAGGTCCTTCTAGTTGTGGGATGTGGGATGCTGCCTCAACGTGGCCTGATGAGCGGTGCCACGTCCGCACCCAGCATCTGAACCCTGGGCCACCGCAGCGGAGCGCGCGAACTTAACCACTCGGCCACGGGGCCAGCCCCTGGTACTTACAATTTTATCAACTCCCCTCCTTTAAGGAATTCACATTTACTTTGTATGGGATCTGAAACAGGGTAATGAGTATATAGGCATTGCTGCAAATTCCACTTCGGGACAGTGTGGCATTTCACAAAAGAAGGTTGGGTGTTAAATGTATATGTAGTAATGTTAAGGGAACCTGATTTTTATCTAATTAGTTTGCATAAAATACAAGTTAGTTGGAGAAGTGCTTGGTAGTGTTTCAAGGGTACTATCTTAGAAGGCAACAGAACCTTCTGAGGTTTAGAAATCCAGGAGACAACCTATGAGAGGATGCTGACAGATGGAGCTAGTTATCTCTCTAGAAATGTGGGCAGGTTACCTGAGGCTTTCTCTCTCTTCATTTTTGGGCCATGTAAGATTGACTTGTAATATAATAGAATTTTTCTATGTAGCCCAGATAGGGTTCTGGACTGGTGAACCTTTCCTTTCTTCTCCTTTATGTATTTATAAAATGCTTTGGGCCTTTAATTAATGATTCCACTGGTCAGCAGAAGCAGTTTTGGTGCCACAACTAGAAGCACCCACAACTAGAATATACAATTAAGTACTGGGGGGATTTGGGGAGAAAAAGCAGAAAGAAAAGAAAAAAAAAAAAAAGACTGGCTCAGGTGCCAATCTGTAAAAAAAAAAGCAAAAAACAGAAAACCAGTTTTAGTTATGAAAGGACATTAATCGGTAAAAAAAAATATGTTTGTAATTGAGTCTCAGTTTTTTGTGCTCTTTGATTTACTCTTTTGTAGATTGGCTCAAGTACATGTTTTGATTTGAGCAGGTATTGATTAGACTCTGGATAATACTTGATGGTTACGAATGATTCACTTAATGCTTAGATTATTATGGGAGCTGCACAACTGATTTATGGGTTTCCAGTCTTTTCCTCCTTCAGTCCATCTTGCCAGCTGCCACCTGGCTAATCTTTCTGAAGCATTGCTGTTATTTCTGTTTGGTGGTGGTGGTGGTAGAAAAATCAAACCCCTTCTTTCCCCCTCTCCATTCCAAATCAGTTGGGAAATAGTCAGCAGGAGCAGAGGTACAATTATCAGCTTTATTATTGATAAACTAGATTAAAGAACTTCCACCGGCTTGGGGCCAGCATTGGACTTGTTGTTACTCTCTCAGTTTTTGAGCTTATTGACCAGAACTGCAGGCTCCTTTCTGAAGCAAAGTGAGGATGCTGGGCCCGTGTATGCGCCATTCCTTTTCCCAGTCTCACCAGTCTGGTAGCTCCCCAATTAGAGAAGTGAGAGGATTTTGAAGAAGGGCTGAGAATGTTTTCAGTATTGTTACCTCCCTGAGAGTGAAACATGATTTTCCTCATGAAAAGGGACAGGGAAATGGGATTCCCTTTAACAATTTATACCTGCTTAGAAACTTCTGATTGTTCCTATTGCCTCCAGGACAAAACCCAGACTCCTTTCTCTGTTATGGAAACCCTTTGGGGTCTGACCTCTCCTTGCCTTCCTGGCCCTGCTGACAGACTTTGCCAGCTAGATTGATCTCATTAGCTCTAAAAGGTCTTGTTTCTCCTTTGATTGCTCTTGCTGTTTCTCTGAACCATCATGCCCTTTGTCCTTCTCCCAGTATCGCAAGTCCTTTCCATTCTTCAGTCTGAGTGTAAGACCCAGTTCCTCCACAGAACTTCCCCAAACCGGTGTGCTAACATGTCCTCTCTAGCACCTGGAGCCTCATTTTGTATTATAAATCAGAGACTTTAAGATGTGAGAAGAAATAAAAGATGTAGTCTAACCCTGTGGTCTGCAGCTGGGGAAATGGAGACCCACAGAGAAGTGACTTGTTTATAAGGGTATGTCATAAACTCAGACCTCCTGATTCCCAATCTTGTACATTAACCTCTGTAATAGGCTACCTTTCAATCATAAACAGTTATTTACAGGTAGAGTCAGCCCTCCATATCCGTGGGTTTTGCATCCACAGATTCAACCAACTAAGGATCATAGTTCAATTGACTGTATTCATTGTACTTCGCCGTTTTATATAAGGGACTTAAGAGTCTGCAGATTTTGGTGTCCACAGGGGTTCCTGGAACCAATCCCCCATGGATACCAAGGGATGACTATATGTATGACTTGTCTCCTCAATAATAGTTAAGTGCCTGAGATCAGTGTCTTTTGTGTCCCTGGGGGTGGGTCACCAGAGAGGTTTGTCAGGTTGTTGGACACACAGAACACATAAATATGTATTATAATATAATTTGTCTATTATAAAAATGTATATTTTATATATGTACTTTAATTGTTTTGCTAGAAAAAATGGATGGAGCTGTTCTTCTTGAAAATAAGACCTATAAAAGATATCATATAGTAACTCCCATCATTAAATAACAGTAGGTGTCTCCATTTTATAATTAAAGAAATGAAAATTTTAAAAGTAACTTGTCTAAGGCACAAAGCTAATGAACAGCACCGTCAGGATTTGCCTCTAGGCTCACCTGACTGTAAAACCCACTTTTGTCTCCCACAGCTTTGCATGTCTTTATGCCTTGCCAGAGAAGGTAAGGAATGGAAAATGGTGAGGAGATTCCAGTGTCAGAGAAATAGGTTTTTTATTTGTAGGAAATGGCCCCTCTTCTATAGAATTTCAGTTTGCACATTCCACAATATCCTCTCAAGGACTAAGATGGCTCCAACTTTTCGTCTGCTGTTTCTCTTTGTATTTGAGGCACCAAATAGATCATTGAACATGTCTTCTCTCCTCAAGAGGTGATACATAGAGTCTAACAGATTTTCCTTTTCAGGAATGATAATAGTGATGAATATTCATTTACTGCTTAGAGGAATAAAAGTACAAAATGCCCAAGTAGGAGAACCTTCTACCTGCTTTTTGTTAAACTGCTCTTTCTTCATTTCCCTCTGAATTATCTTGGAATGTGAGCTTAGTTCACTCCTTTGTTGTGTAAAATTTAAGCAAGAAAGCTCCTCCAGGAATCCAAGTTAGGCTCTTTGTCATTTCCCTGACTCTGAAATTTAAATTTCACTTAGTATAGCTTACTTTGTACTGTTTTTTTAATTATAGTACCTTTTCCCAAAGAGAATGGGGCCACTGGCATAAGAAGACATACACAGATGTATGTTTGTGTACATACAGACACACACAGACCTATACATGTGTAGACACGCATGGCCTGTGTATCTGCAGCAAGGGAACTGGAAAAGTAAGCAGGTGTCAGATTGTGTGGGGTCATATAATCTTTATAAGGGCTTTGGTATTAGAAAAGCATCGTGCCAGTTCCTCAGAGAAGCAAAATTTTTACCAGTTGAGAAAGAAATTTCTCACTGGGGAGCAGTATGCAACGTAATGGATACTGTCTTCAGCAACAGTTTTTGCATCAAGTGCTTCTGTGTGCCTGTGAATTTCATATTTCTCTTCGTGGAAGTAGCCTTTAGTAAAGTTAGCTCATGGCATTGAAGCACACCTTGGTGAGGAGGAAAGATGACCCATTCAGTGTGTATGCGGCTGTCTGTGCCCTTACTCGGTATCTAGGGAGTACCTGAGGAGTAGGTTGATTGTCAGCACTTTCGGTTGCACTCTTTTAAGTCAGGAGCCGAGTGTTTTGACTGAGCTGGAGGTTGTTTTGCAAGCCAGGGTCTCGAGTGTTGGTGTTCATGTTGTTGGTTGAATTTCCACACATGTCAGAATGGTTTATATTCTCTCTTGAAAGTCAAGAAATTAGTCAGTGTGCTGGCCCAAGTGGAGGACTGTCTGCCTGGATCTCTGGTTCTCAGACTTTGCTGTGCCTAAGGAGTCACCTGGATAGCTTGTTAGAAAAGTGATTCCCTGGCCACATCCCCAGAAAGCATGATTGATTTATTAGCTCTGGGGTGGAACCCGGGAATCTGCAGTTCAAAAGTCTCCCAGATAATTAGAATGTAGCTGGTTCTAGACCATCCTTTGAGAAACAGATGACAGATCACTGGGAAAATGGAGCATACTTATGTTTTTATATTTAACATCGGCTCAGAATAAAAAACCAAAAAGAGGAAGGGAAATGAATGGTGTGATTAGCCCAATTTCTGTGCCTCAGCTTTTTACCCTCATTTGTTTTGGCTTGTGAACCCAGGGGAGAGTTTTCCCCCACATCAAGTAAGTTTAGTAACATGCTGGAAGAAAGGTTTTACCTTTTCTGATTTTCTTCTTTGATGGTTGCTTCTGGACATTAACCCTCAGACATTCTGATTATGTACCTGGTAGAGCTGTGCGTCAGCTGATAAGTGTGATGCAGGAGGGGAAGTAAAGTTCAGGCAGTTCAGCTTGCCTCCTGTGTGAATGTCGGTCACCTGTCTTTGTTTAGAGTACAGATCTTTGTTGAGGCTGTGCTTAGGCTCAAGAGTATCCCTTGACAGGACTCTGTCTGTTAGGAGGCTCATTTTTACATTCTGATCATTTATTAGAAGAAAGAAGACAAAATTCTGAGTTCTGAGTAGAGACCCTGTGCTTAGAACCCCCTGGGCTTTCTGTTAAGTAGGGAAGAACTCTAAATGATAATGTCAGAGACCTACCTCTGAATTTTTGGACTAAATCTCCATTCCTGTTTTCGTAAGAGCACCTTAGTGCTTACTCTGTACGCCCCACGGCTTTCTAAGTTAGAGTCTGGTGCATAGTGGACCTTTACCTAATCTGTGAGGGAACAGATACCAAATAATGCAAATAATAGTTGCATACCTGCTCATTTATTTATCCAGGTTATTTTCAGTGCCTCCTGTGTACCTTGCTTGTTTATGAGCACTTGTGTTGGGAATGCAGTTGTGGAGGAGGATGTCACAGAAGTATCATCTATGAGCCCCGTTATTAGGGAGCTTTCATGAGTTAGAGAAACAGCGTTGCAAGTGTTCAAAAAACAGGCAAAAATATAAAACAAAGGAACCTAGTATAACTGTATGCAGAATAACTGAAAGGATTTAGAGGATTAAGAGTGTTTCAGTTCTGGTCTAGGGAGTCCCTTGGAAGAGTTGAGTACTGAGCCAGATATTAAAGGAATTAATTGATGTGAAAAGACTTAAAAGCAAAAAGACCAATAGACATTTGAATAAATGTTCTTTGAGGGGCTTCCAGTTTTAAGATGGGAGATAGAGCATACTTTCATTTTCCCTCTTCACCAATTAATGAAATGCCAAGAAGAACAGAGGGAAATAAATTCTTCAAAGATGGGAGATGTTAGGAATTTCTGGACAAGGAAGGCCAGTGGTACCCTACTGATGGATAAATGCTGTGGAGGGAGTCCTGCTCAGAGCACGTGCAGGAGATATGTTTATAACAAAGGTAGAAGTACTTCATCCTCATAGTGGACCTGGCAGCCCTGGAGGAGGGATGAGAGGCAGGCTGGAAATGGAAGTGGCTGATTAAGGGACTGTCTGCAGAGTGGTGGCTGTATGGTTTGTCAGCTCCAGGCTGAGGTCAGGCAATTACTGTAAAGATATTGAGCAGTTTGCTCTGGGGGAGGGTCTAGGGCTCCAGGTGGAGACTGACATCCACAGAAGGAGGCATAGGAGCACTAGCTTCTCTGCCTTTCCCTGCCCATACCTTAAAAGGGGGAGAGAGGGCAGCCACTCAGGTATGCAGAGTCCTAGACCAGGCCTCCCATTCAGGGATGAGGCTTGTTGGAGAAAGCGACTTAGCAGCAGAGAGCCTCACCAGCCACCTGTGTTATCAACCTTGTTCATTTTAAATAGGAACAATCCACCAAAGATTATGAACCATAAAGGAAAGAAATAGGAAAAAGAGGAATGAATAGGACAACTGTCCTCAGAAGAAACAATTCAAGGAAAAGAACTTGTAAAGATTTCAAGTTAGCATCCTCAGATTCAAGATGATATTTTGTCTGCAAAACAAGAATGGGTTATCATGAAAAAGGAGCAGTCATAAAACACGAAAGATTTAATGAAAATTTAAAACATCATTGCCTAAACTAAAAGAATTCAACAACAAAAATATTGAGTAGAGGAAGGAATAAGGGAGATATATAGGATGTAAATTCATCAATTTTCATATCAGGATGTCAGTTGCTATTGCTTAATGTTGATAAATAAAGACCTAGAGGCTTGAACATGTTTGGAATGAGGAAGGTTATCAGTCAGAAATGATTCTGACTGGAAAATGCAATTTGGTGCAAATAGGGACGGCGTGTACATTTCATTTGAAGACATCCTACATTTTTTGAAAAAGATTTTTTTTTTTTCCTGGGGAAGATTGCCCAGAACTAACATCTATTACCACTCTTCCTCTTTGTTTTTTTCTCATGTGAGCTGCCACCACAGTCTGGCCACTGACAGACGAGTGCTCTGATGCTGTGCCCGGAACCAAACTTGGGCCACCAAAGCAGAGTGCAGAGAACTTTAACAACTAGGCCATCAGAGCTGGCCCTTGAATTTTTATTTTCATTTGCTTTTATCGCTTTTATTTGTTAAAACTCTGGTTTTTCATCTTGTAAGTATGTAATCATTTTGTTGCATTTTTCCTAGGATAATATCACAAACTTGTATAATCTTTGTTTTGATGGTACTAATGATACAGTTAAAGAGACTGAGGACAGGGTAGATTGGTTCATATTTAGTCTACAGTTGACTACATCTGCACCAAAACAATTAGTTTTTTGTGTGGTTTTTTTAACTCGTATCTTTAAAAATCTATGCCCAACTCAGTTCTATGTATATAGAACTGAACTAATGTGGACATTAAGTAAAAGTTGAATTAAGTGTGCAAATGAGCTCCTTGGGGTGTTGTCTGTGTTTTCCATGTTGTACTTCTGGGAAGGAGATGAGAGCCTGTGGCGAGGCCTGGACTGGAAGATTCTGTGAAGAGTTGTTCTTACGGTGGAACAGTGGTTCTGGGACTAGACTGTCCAGTTGCGTGCAAGTCTGTGAAGGCAGTAATTATCATCATGGGCTGTTTTCAGTCATTCTGAATTTGGGGATCATGGCACCTCACTGTGGCAGTAACTGATTTTCTTGCTAAGACTTTGATGGACATTTTATAAGGTTTAATTTTAAAATAGGAAGGTAAGTCATTTTGAAATAATGCAGTTTGTTTGTTAGATAAAAATTTTCAATACCTAGAATCCATGGGGGCAGAGTAACAAAAGACTCGTAGTAGCATAGTGTTGTGACACATACTCAGATCTTTCTCCTCATACTCAGATCCAGCACTCAGTTTCTAACTCTCAGTTCTAGTGAAGAAACCTGGGGGTTGAGAACTGGAGAGAAAGTCTGTGTATCGAGTGCTTTAATACTATAATGTAATTTCCTATTTGGAAGGCGAAAAAATTACTTACTTTCCTAATACAAACTGCAGAAAGCAAAGATAGATAAAATCTTCTTGGCTGATGGAGCTGTGTAAATACAGGAAGAGGGAACTTTGGGGATGAGGCCTACTAATAAACTATTGTTGGTTATAACTGATAGTTGTCCTGCGTGGATGGTATAGTTTATAGATTGGAAGTTTCTTGCATGTCGTAAATACATGGTAGGTGCTTTCTTTAAAGTGGTTATATGTTTTATTGTAAAATCAAGTTAGACTTTGGATTATAAAAATAAGAGTGCTTTGATCCAGCGTCAAGTGCCATTACATGGTGAGAGTATTGGGCAATTGTATTATTCAGAACTCTCTTGTTTACAAGTGACATAAACCCAACTTAAGTTAAAAAAGATAACAAGGAGGTTCATTGGCTTTTAAGGAATCAGAACCAGGAGGTATAGTTGAGGATTCCACCAGATCTTTGTCTCCAACCCTTCCCTGCACCTGTCTGGGTGTCAGCTCCCTCCTTTGCAACTGCTTTTCTTCATGAGGTTGAATTGTGGCTGTGTGCAGCTCACAGTTTAACAGCCTTATGACCTAGGAGGAAAGAGATTCGTTTTCCTTCTCACTACTGCCAAAAATTAATTTTTCTTTTTAAGGAAGGGACTCCTAAATGGGCCTGGCTGGGTCATGTGTCCATCCCTGGACCAATCACTGTGGTGAAAGGAAACCATAGCCTGGCCTGACCTCCTGGCCACTCTTGTAGTCTAGGGGATCGATCTTGTTTATCAGCAAAAGGAGGAACACACATAGTATCCACTCCAGCCATGGAATAGGTATATATCAAAATAACTTCTATTTATATATATTTATATGTTTTTTCCTGAACGATCTGAGAGTAAGTTGCGTATATCATGGCTTTTTATCCCTAAATACTCCAGTGTGTCTTTCCTAAGATTAAGGCCCTTTTCTTATATAATAACCATTGTCTAGTTACCGCTTTTGTTCACTTGCAACTAATAAACAATCTGTGGGGAGATGTTTTAAGATCATGCAAATATCCTGCTTCTCTTCAAGTTCTTCTCCCTAGAATTTAGACTTCCTTGATGATTCTGGACTGTACTCATCTTTTATGCAGTGGTTACAGAATGATTTTCCAACTCTACCCCATCTACCATTTGGATTGTAAAGTAAGCAAGAGCCTTCCCTTCTCCATTATTTATTCATATTTTATCTATTTATCTCATCGGTATAGATTCCTATTGTTTTCAACAACTTATGATTCATTACTGTCCTCGGTTACTTTGGTGCTCAGATCGTCTCAGTTTTGACCAGCGAGAGCTCTTTAAGCTGACTTCTATATCTTTTCAGCATGCTGCCTTTTGTTTTTTTGCCAAGTCCCTTACTTTCTGACTTAGCAGGATGTTTTTCAGTCTCGTCTTGTATCTCCCGTACCTTAGTCTTGTAATCAGCCATTTCTCTGAGGAACCTGGTATTAGAAACCAAGATCTGGGGGCTAGGTGTGTGCATCTTTGCTTTTTGGCTCTTTCACTTGTCAAAGCTGGGGGAAAATACACACAAGTGCACATATACATATATGTACATGCACATATCTGCACATACACAATATATTCATAATATATATGCACATTTGCATGCCTGTTCATACATGTGCTTAAAAATAAAACATGCGTTCACACTGATGCCGCCAATTTAGATTCATACCACATCTTCTTCGCTTTACAGCATGTCCTATTTACATCTTCCCTCTTCCTCAGTGAGAACCCCAGCTACTGACATCAACACATTTACTCATTTGCTTAATCCTGTACCACATCTAATACGGTTTCAGAATTGCTTCACCTATATACCTACCAAAAGAGTTCAGGATTTATTCTCCCCACTTCTCCTAAAAGCTGAGAGTATACAGTCTATTACTGTGTTCATAAACTGAGATTTTTTTCCTCTGTTCAATGTGATTGTTATTTGTTTGAAACACACTTTGATTCATTTGTGTCAGCTTGTTTTCATCTTTAGTTTTTAAATTTTTTATTATGTAGAATTTTAACATGCTTCCAGAAGTTAAATTTATGTAGAAAGCTGTATTCAGAGATGTGTCACTCCCCTCTTGTATGTATCCCTTCCACCTGGTTCTCTCCACCTATCCCTTGTGGATAATCATTGTTTTTTGATTTATCCTTCCTTTGTTTCTTTTTGTAATATAAATATATATATGCATATTTTCTTATTTTCCGTTTATTCTTTCACAAAAAGTGGCATATGATACTCTTTTGCTCTTTGCTTTTTTCACTTAACTATGTATCTTAGAAGTCTTTTCATATCAGTTCATGGAATTCTTTCTTAATTGTTGTTAAAGCT
This sequence comes from Equus asinus, assembly GCF_041296235.1. Lineage (NCBI taxonomy): Eukaryota > Metazoa > Chordata > Mammalia > Perissodactyla > Equidae > Equus > Equus asinus. The sequence continues at coordinate 32,414,182 of NC_091804.1, read as the reverse complement.
GCATAGTACTCCATTGTATGTATCCTAATTTATTCAGTCACTTATGTTTGACGTTTAGGTAGCTTTCATTATTTTGCAATTACTGAATAATGCTGCAGTGAATAATCTCATACTTATGTATTTTCATATTGTTGGAAATGTCTTTTTTTTTTTTTAAGATTTTATTTTTCTCCTTTTTCTCCCCAAAGCTCCCTGCTACATGGTTCTATATTCTTGGTTGTGGGTCCTTCTAGTTGTGGCATGTGGGACGCTGCCTCAGCGTGGTTTGATGAGCGGTGCCATGTCCGCGCCCAGGATTCGAACCAACGAAACACTGGGCCTCCTGCAGCGGAGCGCGTGAACTTAACCACTCGGCCACGGGGCCAGCCCCTGGAAGTGTATCTTTAGAGTATACTCCTATAATGGAATTGCTGGATCAAAGAGTGTATTCATACATAGTTTTGTTGCATATTATTTGACCACTATTTCTGAAGAATCTGGAACTTCAAGGAGCAAACAAGCATTCGTGGACCAAATCTATCTATAGATAGAGTAATTTGGAGATTAAAATGTCTTGATTTGATAAAACACTCAAGCATAACATTTTCAAAACTTATTCCAAAGTGGGGGAAAGCACATTTCAACTAGTCTTCCAGGAGGATGAATTCAGGTCATATTTTCTTGATGTCCCATTTATAAACTTACAAGGAATCTTTTCTTCCTGTTATTTGTCTTTATCAGAAGAGCTCCAGGAAGAATTTTTGGAACTCAGAATTGATTCTTTTGCCAAAGGTAACCTCCAGAAAATAACTTTGAAGACTTTGCAGATAGAATATCTTCTTATTTACTCCCAAATAAGGAAGCAGGCTTCACCAGTCATTTTCCTATTTTACTGACATATATTTGAGAAGTTGTTCCCTCCACTCTACCCTCCCCTCAGCTTCTAGGTAGGAAAATCTAGCAGTGCCCTAGGTTTGACTTTGGTAGTGCCTCACTAGGGCTGCTCCTTACTTTCATTATATAGTGTGTTTCTGAAAACATGGAATGCAAATATATACAAGTCTTATAGAAACTTTCATATTTTGAGGTTCTGTTCCTTAATTGTGGCTTGATTTTGGTTTGTTTTTGAGTATGATATTTCACAATGAAGCACGTATTTCTATCATATATATATTTCAATGAAGAGTAAATATATATTAAATATTAAATATATATTATCATATATTTAAATGAGGGTTAAACATATATAAAATTTTCTAATACAGTGAACTTATATTTAGTAGATAGATGAAATTGATTTCAGATGTTGGGAGGAAGGATTTAAAATTTTATAAAATTAAATGGGGCTCCGAGCATGTGATTATTATGGTGACTTTTGGTATGTTAATCAGCTGTCTTTAAATTTGTGTCCAAAAAATTAAACACAAACCTTCTTTTGTTAAGAGATCCATAAAAAAAAAAACATCAACAACCATTGATTTGTGAATTTTTTCCTATATTTGGGTCTTTGCAATGTTTTGTTACTCATTCTTTTGTCATTATTTTGAGATTCAAATAACATTAAAGGAGATTTGAAGTTTTTACATTTATCAAAAGGGAGACAGGTTTAAAAAACAAAAAGAGGAAACATGATATGGTGTAAAAAGCAACAGGCTGTAAGTCAGATGAGCCGAGTGTGGGCTTCTGCTCTGCTGCTGACTTTGGGGCCTTTGCTGCTTTTAAACCTGTTTCTTCATCTGGAGTATGAGGCTTATCTGCCTTGGCTCCTTCGTGGGACTAGGGTTGGAACAATTAAATGAGACATGGAACACATAAGTGCTTTGTACAATATAAATTGCTGTACACTTTTCTTAGTGATAAGCCACATAACATGAGATAAATATTCCTATGAAATTTTACCATCTTTGAGAACTGTTTCCCCTGAGTCTCTTGTCCTGAACTGATTAGAAGTAGAAGAAATTTTGCCTTTTTCCCCTGCTTGAGAATTCAAGTCTCTTGTTAAAATGTATAATCCTCTAAAATGGCAGGACCCCTTGAGTTTCATTTCTTTGGGTTGAACCAAAATAATTTTCAGGAAGAACTTTTCTGATGTCTTCCCATGTAAACTTGATAGGTAGGCAAGCCAGTCTTCAGCCTGAGGAATCGAGGGTAGGTTAAGTTTGTGCTGACCTGCTTGGGGATATGGGAGGGGTGAAGGATTTTCCAGAGAGGCAGGCTGATTCAACAGTCAACACTGGTTGGTATTCCTGCCACAGCTTCATCATGCTAAATCTCCCTTCTCTAAACAAGGCCATTGGTTTCCCTCTCTTGCCCCACGCTTTCCAAAAACTTACCTAATGGAAAATACCAATAATTTTGACTCTTTCCTCATCCTCCACATTCTGTCACTTGCCAAGACTTAGTGGTTCTACTTGCTCTAGATCTTTGAAATGATTTTCACCTTTGAGTTTTCACTGGCTATATCTACCCTGTCTTCATTCCCTCTTTCCTAGGCTTGCCGTTATGGCCCTTTTCACACAGAATGAACTCTAAACTCTCTCTCTAGCCTGGTGTACCCCTGGTTTCTTTCCAGCTTCATCATGTAGTGCTTCTCTTCACTTATCGTGTCATATTAACCACACACACTATCTTATTAAATGTGTCCTTAACACGCTTCCATTCCCCAAGAATACCATGGTGGTTAAGAGCATGCCTGGGTTGAAATCTTTTCTCCACCATTGACTAGCTGTGTTAACGCTGGAAATATGGCTGAACCTCACTGTGCTTCTTGATAAAATGGCAATACTGTCTGCCTTGTAAGATTATTCTGAAGAGCAGGACTTAGAGAACTGTGCTTGCATATAGTAAGTGTTATATAAGAACTGTTGTTATTATTGTTATTCCTATCTTCTGTCTGTCAAAATCCTATGTATATATCTACTCAAATGCGTTTTCCCAAATCTCCCCAACGACAGTAATCTTACCCATCTGTTGATGCATCCATCTACCTATTCAATAAATATTTATTGAATACTTACTATATATGGCATAAAAGTACTCAGTATGAGGAATACAAAACTGAATCAAGTAATACTGTCCTCTAGGAACTTAGAGTTTGGTAAGAGATCACAGAAGTATAAAATATTCATCCATTTGGCAAATGTTTATGGAGAAACTACAGAGAATCCAGGCACTGTGTGTCATAGTTAATGACTAATTTTGGTGAAAGATCAGATTTGAGTACGTTAAGCAAAGCACAGTTAAGGAGCTTTGGGAGTGTGGAAAAAAGAGACTTTATCAGTTAGGAGGGTCAGGAAAGGCTTTTTAGAGGAAAGCTTGCCATCTTAGCAGAGCCCTGCAGGATGGATGGACTTTGCCCAGCTCCACCTTTCTCAGGAAGCATTCATCTACCACCTTGGACTGTGGCTGTAGGTGGTCTGTAGGATTTTCATAATTGTAACCTCCTCAAGGGTAGGGACAGTGTTGTCTTCATTTTTGAGTTGTAGTACTTGCTCTGAGTCTTATACGTAGAGTATTCTCAAGAGAGGATTATGACAGATTAGGGAGATGTGTCTTCCCATGTAACTTAAAGACAGATTGAAATTTGATGATTCTCAATATCTGCAAAGCAATTAAACTTCCAAGAGAAGACATTTATATAAACTGAAAGGTTTTGGGAGATGTTCATATTATTTTATCACATTAATCATAGCCATAGTAGTCATGAGAGGGGTGTAAAATAAGTGGGTTCTGCATCCATGTAGATACTTCTTCCCATATCTCTGTATATTTCTGGGAAGAAACTCTTGTAGATTCTCCATTAAAGCCTACCCTTGTCCAGGAATTCCAGAATGTGATATAACTTTGATCACATGAGAAATCTTAGTTTTAAAAGCTGCCCAACAGTTTTAATTCTGAATTTCTCCTTGTAGCAAGGAGCAAGGACCAACCCCAGTGGAGAAAAAGAAGAAAGGAAAAAGGAAAAGTGAAACCACAGTGGAGAGTTTAGAGCTGGATCAGGGCCTGCCGAACCCATCCCTGCGGAGTCCTGAGGAGTCCACTGAGTCTGCAGACAGCCAGGTACAGCTGTGACTGGGAGCCCTGGTGAAGGTTACAGCTGCGGGACGGGATCTTGCTGACACTGATCCTGTTGCTCCTCTCTCCCTACCTCTAGTCTACATCCCTTGTGCACAGATCTGGGATGGGCTTTCACTGTTTTGGTGGGTGAGCACCAAAAGGCCACAGGCTTTTCCCCTAGCAATCCTGATCCTTATAGTAGTAATCTCCCAGTTTTTAGTGATGTTTCCTTCCTTCTTGGAAAGTAGCATGATATTAGGCTGTAGAGAGAGTGAATGTGGAAAATGGATTTGTGAGACAAGCTAGGTAAGGCTTAGGGGCCCGTTTTGCCATGTAGGTAATGCATTTAGGGCTCCCAGTGCTGGGCCAGTCTGCACAAGGTCATTTTCATAATCTCGGATACTATAAACGTCAGGGATGTATTTATTTTGCCAAAATAGTAAGGAAAATTTGACCAAACATGGAAACAAGGAGTTGCCCACCCAAATGAGATTTCTTGAAATGTGCCGACCTGTGCCCATGATGTTGGTAGGAATTTTCTCCCTGAGTTGAGGCAACCTCTCTTGGACATGATTTCTAATATTTGAAAGTGCTGTTTCCTCTGATATCCACAGCAGTTTAATTGGGCTGTGCTCCTGCAAGGGTACCATTTAGAATAAGATCAACTTATTGCACCTTCAAATTTCATCTGGACCCTCAGATTTCTAGGTGATCTTCATTGTAGGAAGGTGTCGGCTCCTAATGTCAAGTGGTAATAAACAGTGGTGTCTGGGGAGTCAGAGCAGAGACCCCCTCACTGCCTACAAACTCAGGCTAGTGGCTACTGGGCAGAGGAGCAAGCACATTGGGTTGATGGGAGTTGGCAGGGGGTTGTGTTGCTAGGATGGTGATCTGTATATGGGATTGGGGGAGAGGCTTTTATGTGGAATCCTTTGTATAAAATTAAACATCATAGGGGTGACATAGTAAAAATGAAGGGAATGCTTAAGTGAGATGGGGTTTGGCTTTTTATTTTTTTAAGGTTTAAGTATTTGAGAGTGAGCTAGCTGGTAAATGGTTCTGAGGAGATTTTTTACTGCTTGGGTATCAAATGTACGTAAAGATGAACCATGTGTTTTTCTGTTTGAGGAAAGCCATTGGGCTGCTTTGTTGTAGAATGTCATCTCTCTAAAAGGTCACAAGCTATTTAATTATAGATGAGTCCTTAGATGATGACTCACGAGTCTTGTTTTGTCACACTTTAAGTTGTCTCCTTGCATTTCAAGGGTTGTTATGATATTCTCAAAGTAAGTCTTAATAAAATTGATATTATTTAGTTTTTAAGGAGTACATGGTAAGTATTGTGAATGTGGCAAAAAAAACCAACCAACTATCATGTTATTGTCCTAAAATCAGAGCTTCCAGCTGTCTTGGAAGGGACTTCAAAGACGATAGAGTTTACCTCCCATCCCCGTTTTACTGGAATAGAAACCAGTTCCAGAAAGGAGGAGAAAAGTCACTGCCATTGATGAATAAAACACATCTCACTAGGGGCCGGCCCCGTGGTCAAGTGGCTGAGTTCACGCCCTCCACTTCGGCGGCCCAGGGTTACAGCGATTTGGATCCTGGGCATGCACGTGGCACCACTCATCAGTTCATGCTGAGGTGGCGTCCCACATAGCATAACCAGAGGCAATTACAACTAGAATATATAGCTATGTACTAGGAGGCTTTGGGAGGAAAATAAATAAATAAGAAGATTGGCAACAGTTGTTAGCTCAGGTGCTAATCTTTAAAAAAAATAAAACACACATCTCACTGGATTCTGAGACTGTAATTTCTTTTTAGTGGATCCTGGCACTTTGGGTCACCTCCCTTAGCTAGATCCCATTTTGAGTGAATTGAGTTCTTAAAAGAGTTGTGTTAAAGGAAGATTCCTTTTGTAAAGGAATAAAGATCTCCTTTGCATGTTAATGAGCGTAGGAGAGAGTATTCCTGTACAAGCTTTCACCTTTGATTCACAGGGCAGCTCTCTGACTGGTGTGTTTGCCCTGCAGAAACGTCGCTCAGGACGGCAAGTGAAGCGCAGAAAATACAACGAGGACCTGGACTTCAAAGTAGTGGATGATGATGGGGAAACAATTGCCGTTCTTGGAGCCGGCCGGACCTCCGCCCTCTCTGCTTCTACACTGGCTTGGCAAGCGGAGGTACAGCCTTTGGATTGGGCTGCTGGCTTTGGCTAGGCAGTCATTTTGGCCTACTTGACGGAGTTGTTCTGTGACTCTTTGCTAAAGCATAAGTTAGATCATTTTAACTGCTGCTTAGAACCTTCAAATGCTTCCTAAGGTCAAACCCCTTACTGTGCCCAGCAGGACCCTCTGTCGTCACGCTCTCTCCCTATTTCACCCAATCCATTTTTCACGTAAATGACTTTTCCCTGCCTCTGTTACTCTCCAGCCAAGACTTGCTGTCTTCTAATGCCTTATATTAGCAGTTTTCTCCCAACTTCTGGCCTTTGCCTGTATTGTCCCTTTTACCTGGAATGCTGTTCACCACATGCTTTGTATGACTGGTTCACTGTCTTTTAAGTTTCACCTAAAATGGTATCTCCTCAGAGAAGTCTTTCCTGATTCTTTCATTTAAAGTAGATCCCTGCCCCTCATCCTGATGATTCGCTACTTTACTTCTTGTTTGTTTCTTTCACAGCACTTACCACAAGTTGTAACAGTGTCCTGATTTCTGATTTCATTTTATTTCTTTGTCTCTCCCATTGGAATGTAAAAGTCTGATACATAGTAAATAGATGTTCAGTGAAAGAAATCACATGAACTAGTAATTACAGTCGGAACTTGGATTCAACAAATATATATCGCGAGTCCACTGCAATGCCAGGTCCTAGGATACAAGGACAGTATGAAGGCATGGTCCCTGCCTCAAAGTAGTTTAATCTAGGGGAAGGGTCCTATGACTATACTAATATTGTGGTAAGTGCAGCCTTAGAACTATGTGCTAGATACAGTGGCTACACAGAAGGAGTGGACAGGACAGGAGGGAGGTCAGAGTTTTTGGAGCAGTGTTTCCAACATGAACTAAAGCCCCACAGCCTAAATGCTACCACAGGTTGTGGTATGACAAATAGACGAGCTTGGCTGGATGTTGAGGTCTGATTTGAGGAGTAGTGGGAGATGTGCCCTGAGTGGTAGGAAGAGTCACATTATATGGGGCTTCTGTTATTAGCTAAGGTATGTGGCCCTTATACTGTAGATGGAACAAAGGTTAGGGGGTGTTGATGAATTAAAGCAGAGAAGCAGGATGGCCGCGCTCGCATTTTAGAAATTTCCATTGGCAGCAATATCAGGGAGAAAGAGGATAGCATTAGGACCTGGTACTCAGATGCTAGAAAGGAAGAGTGGTAAATGTTAAAAAGGAGGAGGTCTGTGCCAAGGAGCTTACAGAGAAGAAATTAGAAGCAAAAGAAGAAGCAGGCTGTGCATGTAGGAGGGGCATCATTGCCAGCAGCACCTTCTGGGACACAGGCTGTCTGTTGTTATGGAGTCACCGTTGCTGACTTGGTAGAATTCATGCTCTGCATGTGCAGTAGCAGCACAAATACCTGCCTTTGCTCCTGGACACTAATGTGGCTTATTGAAGCTGATAATACTTTATCTGGTTAAACCACCTTGCCTCCAACTTAAAGCATTTTCACATAATGTCACATAATCTTTTTGCTTTGTGTTTGCATGGAGAGTAGCTGGGAGCAGGAGTCATTGTCCCTATTTGAACAATCAAGAAACAGGCACAGAATGATCCAGGTCATAGCAGCAGTTGATCGGTGACTAGCATGTCAGAGTTGATTTCATGTCTCTCTGCCAAAGGTTATCCAGCTAATGAATATAACACTTAATAGGAATAATAATATGATGTGTTGTCATTGCAGTACTTTTCAAGCAAATAGTTAAGAACAGCCCTTGCAAGACTACTATGAGGTTGATAGGATTATATTGCTTTATAATGGGTTTTCCTTCCTTGGAGATTTTATGGTTGGTTTGGTAGTTAAAACACTATAAGGGATTTTATTTTCTCCTAGTAGCCATTGAGCCTAAGTCGTTAACCATATTTCAGTTGTTGTTATGACTTCTCCTATGGTGGCTGAAGGGTAGCATTAGCTGATCTGACAGAAAAAATTCAGGAAATTTTATGTATCTTAACAAGGCTCTTATCCTTTTAAGGGTCAGCAAAGAGAGTTTATATATGATAAAACGTAAGATAGAATCTGAATTTGCATTACTTATTCCTCAAAAATTGTTACTAAATTTAAGCCAGAAAAAGGACCTGATGTGTGGTTTTGGCCTTGATGTTCACAAAGGCAACCATGTGGATCTGACCTCTGTGCCACAGGCCTGGCCCAGCATGCAGGGCAGACTAGACAGCCTGTGAGGGGATTTGAGCAGGTTTCAAAATCAGTGCTCCATAGAACCCCAGCTGCTGTAGAACTAAAACAGCTCTGGTTGCATCTGTTTTCCATATTGGGCTTCCTGGGGAGGTTTGAACAAAGATTTCCCGGGCTAATGCAAAGCTTGAAAGCCATGGATCTTGTTTAGGATTCCAGGCAGTCTTCAAAGTGCCCAGTGGCACAGAAAATCAGTTGAACATTATGAGGATTTTGCTTATGTCCCTCTCCTGAGGCCCTTTGGATGGGTGGGTGTCTGCCTGCTTACTAGCTTTAGCTTGGGGCAGAGAAGTTGTGGAGTTGGCACCAAAAAGTCCTGTCTGCATTTCTCTGCAGTATCTTAGCAGCATGCTCAGCCCAGTTATGTGGCTGCTGGCCCCTGGGTCCCAGCCCCAGAGTGTAGGCTCAACGTTGGTTACCTACTGGTTAGTTGCTAAAAACATCTTTACACATGATTCATTCTAGCTCAAGACTGGCATATTAACACAGCCCTGCTTTGGAGTGTAGAGGACAGTCCCCTGACTGGGCTATGGGATGCAGGTGCTGGAAATAAGTTTCCATCCTGACTGTGATTTTTTGCTTTCTTATTCTTTGTCAAACTGATGTTGGTGCCTGGAACAGAGACAGACTTTCACAGTTGTGTACATTTACAATGTATGGATTTTTACAAGGCTCTCTCAATTTTTGCTTCTTACAATTTGTGTGGTTTGTATGATTTTGCCTTTTAGAACAGAAGGATTTTAATTTGTATGAGGCTTCAACTCATCGTGCTCTCCCATGTCTCACTCTGTGTGTTTGCAGACAGTACTTTGCTTTGTCTGGCCTTTTCCTCTGCCTGGCAGGCTGAGCTCAGTTGTTACCTCCCCTAGGAAGCTCCCTACTCCCCCCGAGCTGGGGATGAGTGCCCCTCCTCTGTGCTCCCCAGCACTCTCATATGTTTAACTCTTGTCATTGTCCTTTAAACACCTGCCAGTTTTTTGTTTCCTTCTCCTAAGCTATGAGCTACTTTAGGGTAGGGCTTGTATCTTTTTTTTTTTTTTCTATGTATCAGTCATGAAAGAGTTTCAATAAAGTAAAATTTACATTAACTCCCAGGAACTATTCAGATGAAAACTTACAGCACTTTCCAGCCTCTGTTTTGTGGTGTTATGACTGTTGTATTTTTATTCCCAAAGTCAAGAGTCAGCTGGAACCCTTGCACTACTTGTTCATAGCCCGTGACTATTCTGATTTGTCAATGCCTCTACTATACTGTTCTGAATATCACTCTCGATTGTTCCCTTAATCAGATTGTAAGCCTTTGCAAAACAAGTGTTACTTTTTGTTGTAATTATTTTCACCTAATGTAGGTAGCACTTTATGTTAGGTAGTAGCTCACTCACTTGAACCTATCATATATTTCTTTAATTATGAATAATGAGTAAATATTCCTAAAACTCATTATATAAACAGGTATGATTTTTAACCCCTGGATTAGAAAAACGAGAATGAGATATTTTTCCTTTTTCTCAGGCTCTTGTTTTCTCCATTTCTTTATGTTAGTATATTTTTCCCACTGTCATCCGTCTCCCTCTCATGTCAAGTAGGCACTTACACCAGTCTGCAGACAGACCCCCTTGGCAAAGGTCACTTGCTGCTGTTTGGTGTTGCTCTACCTTTGTACCAGCTGTGTGGTTCAGTGCTTAGGCTCCTATCCACTGTGCCTGGGTGGATGGTTTTGATTTTTCTTATTTCTTCATTGGCTATAACCATCATTTCCCAGCCCGTGTCTTTCTTCAGATTGTCTTCTGTATTTGTTTTCTCTTGGTTTCTGTTGCCACCCATTGTGCTGAGGCCAATGTTCAACTTACTGCAGTATGCACTTTTGTAATTCCCTGCTATAAGTCTGTGTGCTTCCTAATCCATTACCAGACTAATGTTCCCATAATGCTAGGGACATTTCTCAGTGTTCTGCTCAAGAATCTAAGGGAGTTAATACTTCTTAACTCCTATATTGGAGCAAAGCTCCTGCCTGATATTTAGAAAAATGTGACCACACACAACCTGTTCACCCTCATTTATTTCTGCTCCTCATTCCGTATAATGCTTTTGCTCTACTGAGCCTGGTTCCTTAGTATTCCAAATATGCAGCCTGTTTCCATAGACTTGTTCTTTCATCCTTTGGGTTCATTTTGGCCTTCCTTCCTGTTTGCTCCCTTCTTATGAGCTGCCATTCTCTAGGGCCCAACTAAAACCTCACCTATTCTGTGACATCCAAGCTGTTCTTGCTTTCTGTATTCTTGTTGAATTTGTGGTCACTGTCACACCAATTAGAATTTACCCTGGGACATTTCCAAGAAAAATATGTTTCTTTTTGCTTTTCCTGAGTTGAGTGTAAGCCCCTGAGACTGGGCATCTTGTTTGCTGCTACTTGTGTGCCCTCCATGGTGCTCAGTAGATACTTGGTGACTTGAAGAGTGATTTGCTTCTTAACTGGAGCCTCTCCTTATGGCTAGCTAAATACAAGCAAATCAGGTGGTTTGTTGAGATTAGGTGTGACTTGGGTTGAAAATTTTTGAAATTTTCTCTAAGAAAAAAAAATTTTAATTATATGAGTCTTTGACATGAAAGTGAATGAATTAAAATGGTCGTCTTTGAAGGATAATTTGAGAAAATTCCAAGCAATTGAGAACAGATGGTTGTTATGGAAGTGTATTTGGCAAGCAGATTTAGTTTATATCTGTGTGTATGTGTATACACTGAGTGTTTATACACACATGATCACGCTTATGCACAATCTCTGTTTAGAAAAAGAAATCCTGGTTTTCCAGTTTCCTTCCACTTTGATGTGTCTTTTGGAAATGCTACTCCGTTTTCCTTTTATTAGGATAGAGTAAAAACCTGTTGTCAGTATTTTGATGATAACCATTAGTGGTTTTTTTTCACACTAGTGTTCACCCCCCATTCTTTAACCAGTGCCAAGAAATAGATTGAAATTTTATTTTAAATTCCTTTGTTTTTTCTTGAAAATAGTCTATAATGAAAAATGGTTTAAGCCCTTCTTCCTGTCGATAGTCAGAGTAAAGTCCTGTGCTTTCTTCATCCATGTGTTAATGTTTCCTTCGATTTGGTCCTAGTTGAGAACTGGCAATCAAAATCCTACCTTCAGAAACCATCTTTTTCTATTCTTCATGGTAGGTAAGAATAAGAGAATATTTGAAGCAACGTGGTAGTGAGGAAGAGACCATTGTTCCTTTCAGCATATGTATACATGTATGAATGCTTGCTTGCTAGTCTCAGCTTTACAGGCTTGGGAGTCAGTAGGAAAGGTGATTAGCAATTATGAAAGTTTAATGCTGGCTAACAAAGATCTAACTCACATATCACTTCGTTTCTAAAGCCTCTCCTAATTTTCCCAAGTGCTTTGGGTTCTCTGTTCCCGTAGCACTTGCTTTATATTGCTATTGCCATGTAGTATTGCAAAAATCTCTTAACGTTATTTATTCAGAAATATGTGTTGAACACCTACTACATGCCAAGAACTGTTTAGAGTGCTGAAGAAAACATCAAGGAATAAAAGATACAAAGATCCCTGCCCTCGGGGAGGTAGCCTACAACAAATGGAAAGGAGGTCTGCAAAAAACACACAAGTGATCTCTTCCTCCAGACAGTTGCCAGATTTTGAACCTATGTGGGATGGGAGGCCAAGGGGCTAAGCTCAAAACTTCCAAGGTAGAAGTAACTAGGGAGAGACTAGCAATAAACCTAAAAATAAGAAAGTTGTGTAGTGTCAATGGTGGTAAGTGCTATGGAAAGAAAAAAAAATCGGAATAAGAGCAATATGAAATTCAGGAATGGAAATGGCAGTTTTAAATAGGGTGGTCAGTGCTGGCCTTACAAAGCCCTCTAACATTTGAGCGAAGAAAGGAACAAAGTAAAAAGACAAGGGAGTCATGTAGGGGAGAAGAGCATATCAGGCAGAGGGAATAGCCTATGCCAGGTCCCCAAGGTAGAAACATGCCTGCTCTATATGAGGAACAGACAGGGGGACCTGAAACGTAACAGAGGAAGTGGGAGGCTGGGTACAGATCCTGTAGGATTTTGTAGGCCTTTGGAAGAACTTTGGTTTTTTACTCTTAGTTAAAAGAGAACTCTTTTAAGCAGTTTAAGCAAAAGAGTGACATAATAAAAAGGGGCATTCTGAATGTTGTATTGAGAATAGGCTTGTGGGGCAGGAGTGGAAGCAGGGAGACTAGTTAGGAGGCATTTGGGAATAATCCGGGTGAGAAATGAAGGTGGTTCAGACCAGGGTAGAAGCAGTGGAGGTGGTGAGAAATGGCTGGTTTCTGGACATATTTTGAAAGTAGAGCCAACAGGATTTCTTGGCTAATCAGATATGGTGTATGGAAAGAAAAGAGAGGAGGCGAAGATTACACCAAGATATTTGGTTTGAACACCTAGAAGGGTAGAGTTCTCTTTAACTCAGATGGGAGAAAACTGTAGGTAGAAGGGCTGGGGTGGAGGTTGGCTAGGTGAGCAGGAGTTTCATTTGTGGACATTTTAAGTGTGAAATATCTCTGAGACATTCAAGTGGAGAGGCAAATAACAATTATGTATATGAGTCTGTATCAGGGAGAGGTTCTGAGTTGGGTATATAAATTTGGCAGGCATCACAGTGTAGCCAGTATTTAAAACCATGAGACTGGATGATATCCCCTGGAGAATGAGTATAGATAGAAAAAAAAAGGAACTCCAAAAACTAGGCCTTAGGGAACTCCAGAAATAAGAGTTGATGTCAGAGGATTTCTACTTCCAGGTAAGATATAGTAGGTCATAGCAGGCCAACACCTACTGCAAGGAAAAAAAAGGATAAATTTACAAAGAATATTTTTTGTTTTTTGAGGAAGATTAGCCCTGAGCTAACTGCTGCCAATCTTCCTCTTTTTGCTGAGGAAAACTGGCCCTGAGCTAACATCCGTGCCCATCCTCCTCTACTGTATATGTGGGATGCCTGCCAAGCGGTGCCATGTCTGCATCTGGGATCTGAACCAGCGAACCCCGGGCTGCCAAAGCGGAACATGCACACTTAACTGCTGTGCCACCGGCCCGGCCCCTATGATTAACATATTAAAGAAAATAGAGGAAGAGATGGGCAAAATCAGTGTTAAAGCATAGAATGCCAGTAGAGAGTTGAATCTGCAAAGAGAATCAAATCAACAGTCTAGAAGTGGGAATTTCAGTTTGTTCCGAATTCAGAACACTGGATGAATTTAAAAGCAGATTAGATAGAGCAGAGGATAAGCTCAGTGACTGAAGACAGATCAATAGAAAATTTCTAAACTGCAGCACAGAGAGAAAAATGAATGGAAAGAACAGAGCAAAGCATAAAAGGGAAGCAGTGAAAAGTTGTGATGTATATCTGATTAGAGTCCTGTACATGGAGGAGAAATTGGAGCAGAGATGTGTTTGAAGATAAAATTAATGGCCAAGAATTCCCATTAAAACTGATGGAAAATACCAGCCAGTAGATTGGATGTCAGGTAACCCCCAAGCAAAAAAGAAAACCATACCTAGGCATATCTTAAATGGTAGAAAACCAAAAGACTGAAAGAACATCTTAAAAGCCACTAGATAAAAACTAACAGCTAATGTTATATTAAATGATACAATATTGAATGCTTTCTCCCTGAATTTGAGAGTAAGAAATAGATTCCATTATTATCATTTATATTCAGAAATACACTTGAGGTCCTGGCTACTGCAGTAAGGAAAAAGAAGAAATAAAAAGTTTAAAGATTGAAAAGGAACAAGTAAAACTGTCATTATTTGCAGATGACGTGACTGTGTGTGTAGAAAATTCAATGGAATTGACAGACAAACCATCAGAATTGATAAAGTGGATTTAGCTAAATTGTTGGATACAAAGACAATATTAAAAAAAATCTATTTTATTTTATAAACTAGCAACATGGAATCAGGAAAAGAAAATTGTAAAATGCCATTTATAATAGAATCGAAGTATTAGATACCCTGGAATAACTCTCAAAAGATGTACAAGCCCTCTATGTGAAAAACATTTCTAAAAGAAATTAAAGAAAACCTAAATAGATGGAGCAATATATGACATACATGTATTCAATATTGTTAAGATGTCTGTAATTCAGTCCCAGTCAAAATCTAAGTAGGGTGTTTTTTGGTGAAAGTTGATGGTGGAAATGCAGAAGAGCTAGGAGAGCCAAGGCAATCTGGGAAAAGAACAACTAAGTTGGAAGACTTGCTGTAATCCAGACTTTGTAATCAAGCTGTAATTATGAAGACAAGGTAGTGTGCCATAAGGACAAATAGACCAATGGCCCAAAATAGAGCTACTTTGCCCAGTATGGCTCCCAGTACCCATATCTAGCTATTAAGCCACTAGAAATATGGCTAGTCCGAATTGAGATGTTCTGTAAGTGTAAAGCACACACTGAATTTTTTTAAAGACTTATTATGAAAAAAAGAGTATAAAATATTTCATTAGTAATTTTATATTTATTGCATATTGAAATGATAATATTTTGAACATACTGGTTTAAATAAAATATATTATTAAAATCAGTTTCATTTGTTTATTTTTACTTTTTCACTGCGGTTACAAGAAAATTTAAAGTTACATATGTGGCTTAATGAATGACGTCAATGGCAGCAAAGATTCCTTAAACAGGACACAAAAATACAGAAGAGAAAAGATTGGTAAGGTGGATTATTAGAACTTCTGTTCATCAAAAGACACATTTACAGATTGAAAAGGCAAACCATACATTGCTAGAAAATGTTCGTAATCTCTGTATCTGACAGAGGAGTCTTATTCAGAAATATATAAAGAACTCTTAAAATCAAAAAGACTATTTTTAAAATAGGTAAATGACTTGAAGCTTCACAGAGAGGATAGCTACATGGCCAAGAAGCGTATAAAAAGGTGCTCAGCATCCTCAATTGTAAGGAAAATGTGAATTAAAGAGATAATACTGCACATCCACTAGAATGGCTCAAATTTTAATGACTAACAATATCAAGTCAACTGAAACTCCTGTACATTGATGATGGGTGTAAAAATTGTTACAATCACTTTGGAAAAAATTTTGACAATATCCATTAAAACTGGGCATATCACTTACCTCATAACTCCACTCCTACATATATATAAGTTAAATGAGTGCATTTGTCCACCAAAAGACATAAAATTTATATGAACATTGGAAGCAACCCAAATATTCCTCAACAATAGAGTGGATAAATAAATGGTAGTGTATTTATATAGCAAAATACTACACAGTAATACAGAAGAATGAACCACAACTATATGATTCCATTTACGTGAAGTTTAATAATAGGTAAAACTAATCAATGGTGGTAGAAGTCTGAGTAGTAGTTACTTCCGATGGGGGCACGAGGGTCTTCCAGAATGTTGGAAATGTTATATAACTTTATCTGGGTGGTACTTAACAAATGTGTGTATGTGTATACAAAAATTCATCAGTTGTACACTTGAGATCTCTGCATATTGTATGTATGCCATACCTGAATAACTTTTAAAGCGTTATGTTAGCATGTCTGGTAGTTCCTTGATGTTGAAGACCATAACTCATTTATTTCTGTAAGACCAGTGCATAAACATAAAAGACACCCAATAAATAATGTAGAAGGAAATGAAATAGGAAGTTAGAAAGGAATTTGGTTCTTTAATCTACTTTCTCTAAACCCAGCACCTGTTCCTTTGCTCACTGCCCACTTGGCATAGTCAGAGCTCTGTTTGTTGGCTACAGAGTCAGGGTAGTAATCTTTGCTGCTCAAGAAAGTATACCTAGCTTTGGTCCTTTGCTCTTAGCCATCCTGAGAGTATATGATAGGTCCAAATGTATGGAGAAAGGGGACTTTTTAATTAAGTGATGTAGATGAAGAATAGTAACTGTGTCCAGTCTGCAGCTCTGACGAGTTTTATGCTTTATTTCCTCAGGTTTTTCCTTCTCTCTTTTCCTCTTCCTTGTTATTTGCCATTCAACAAATATTTATTGATCATACACTACTGCTTGACCTTTTCGAGACATCTAGCTACATCAGTGAATAAAACAAATAAGGATCCTTGCCTTCCAAAGGTTTGCACTGTAATGGGAGGAGATAGGCAATCAACAATACACTGCCTCCTTCTCCTGTCCTTCTTAGGAATCAAGCAGAACAAATACTTACACAGAAAATCAAAAGCCTAGTCTGTATTCCCATCCCTTCCTTCTATTGTATGGTAGGTTCAGTTCACTTGCCTTCTTGAGCAGTGGGAAAAGAGTCTTGTTGTTTTGGATTAACTTCGGCATGGCAGCTAGCGCAATGCCATGTGTCTAGAGGAATGTAATGAATATTTGTTACCTTTGGGAGCATCTGTCACTGCCTGCTGATTTCCATACTTCTTTTCTACCATCTATGTTCCAGTTTTTTTTTTTTTTTTTTTTTAACTGTTGCTTTTCTGGGAAAAACTTGATTGAAGATCTTAGAAAATATATTTTCTTTAATGTTACGGCTTTGGGACAGTTGAACTCTAGAATGGATAGACTGGTGACAGTGATACACAGCATCTTTCATCCTTTTGGGAAGTTCTGATCAGGAATCCAAATAGTTATTTTGAGAGTTACGGTGTTGTGATGAGTGTTCTTTTCATGTACTGTTCTAAGTCTCATATTGTGATAAATACTAGATCTGGAGAGGTCATATAGTGTGTATGAAACCCCTGAAATAAACCTGCTCAGATAAAACCCTACAAAGAACGCTAAACACAAGAGTGTTCTGACTCAGTTCATCCTTTTTAAAGTTGTTCGTTTTTAATGCAGTTTTTATTTTTTATCTAATAGTCTGTAGAAAGAGATTTCATGGAGATTGGGAGCCTAGAAATATTGATGTGTATCTAGAGTATGAAAGAAGGAATTAATTTTTTTTCAGTTGGGATTTGTATTCAAAGGATGATCAGTGAAACAAAAGCCATTTCCAGGTACAGAGGGGAAAGATGGTACAATTTAGTAGAGAGTAATTATACATTGCATTTGCATAGTGCTTACTGTCCCAAAAGCGTTTTCATATACCATTTTATCCTCCTAGTAACCTAGTGAGATATGTATTTTTAACTCCTATTTTAATAGATTTGGAAACTAAGAGGTGTTAATTGACTTGCCCAAAGTCAATAGCGGTAGGTTTTAGAATTGGGACCTCCTGATTCTAAGGCCCCCGGACTCTTTTATATAATGCCCTTCTGAAAATTTTATGCAGCAACATATAGGCAGTCTTTGCAGAGAAAGGAAGTTCAGGGACCAGTTTTAGTGATGGTAAAGGCAAATCTGAAATCAAGAATCTAAAAAGCAAATAACTTGTCTGCTCATGTGGGAGGAAAAAGTGATAGAGTTGTGCCCAGAGGTTAGAATGTTTGTGATCTTTTGATCGCTCTGTGAGCTGATAGGAGGGAGGCCTCGGTACTCAAAGTGAACTTTCAGATGAAGTAATATGTGTTGTAGTATTTCTTATAGAATGATTTCATGGATTCTGTGGTGCCAGTAATTTTCTTTCTTTTTAACCCTGGTCTCCAGGAGCCTCCAGAAGATGACGCAAACATCATTGAGAAGATCCTGGCATCTAAGACTGTCCAGGAGGTCGGTGGCTGATGTTTCTGGCTTTTTTATCACTAGCACAGATTATACCGTCTGTGAAGAGAGGGTTGGCTAGAGAACCTGAAATGGTCATTCTTGGCTGGAGTGAGAGCTAGGCAAGAACATTGTCTGACTAGTCAACACTTATTTTTATCCTCATGGAAAATTTTAAGACATAAAATCCTTAAGTATTTCAGTATAGCCCAAACTGATTTTTTTCTCCGTTGTGATCCTAGCAAAGGTATGTATCCCCTCATTGCTGTAGCGCATTGAAAGTCATCAGAGGGCCAAGAAGAAGAGATGGAAAGAGTTCTAATGAAAACACTGTGGGGTTTTTTTTCCTTTAGATATCTCAGGGCCATCCCAGAGATCCTGTAAGAGAAAGTTCCTGGAGTGAAAGAGTACGTTGGTGCCAATGAGAGCATAGTTCCATCTTTAAGTATTTAGGAAAGTAAACTTCCTTACTTTGAGAGTAAACACCTGTTGTTTTGAGGCGACAATTGGGGGATGCCAGGGATACATGTTTTCACTGCTGCACCAGGCTCTGGTCCTGAGAGCTCTCGAACCTTGGGCCAGTTTGCATTTATCAGCTGAATGCTGTCCCAGATTGGACCTTGGAAGTACACCAGGAAGATCATTTTTTAGCCTATAGCTAGCTGTGTATTCAGCCTTTGGAAAACCTGCTCCACAACTGTCAGAAAAAGACCTGGGGAAGTGAAAATATCCTCCAGAAATCTGTACTAAAACCAGGCAGAGTTTTCTTTTGGCATGTGAGGGTGATCTACGGGGATCTGGGCTGGTAACTGCTTGCTGTTGGTTACAGGTTCACCCGGGAGAACCCCCATTCGACCTGGAGCTATTCTACGTTAAGTATAGAAATTTGTACGTCTATTTAATGTATTTGGATTTTATGTGAATAAAACTTCTTTTCCCTTATCGCACCACTATCTTCCGTATTTTCCAAGAATGGCCCCTAAGGCATGACCTACAGCTCTTGATTGACTGAAGCTCACCTGAGGCATTAGTGCTCAGCTTTGGCTGCGCGTAGAGTCACCTGGAGAGTTTTTTAAAACTACTGAAGCCCTTGCTTCACTCAGACCAGTTGACTCAGACTGTAAGAGTAGGTCTCAAGGACTGATGTTTTTTAAAAATTCCCTGTGCTATTCTCATTTGCACCAGGGTGTAGCACCACTGCTCTATAGCCTGTACCTTTTCTCCCTCTTGCATTTTTCTTTCTTTGTCCGCTACCTGTTCACTTTCAGTAACATGTATTAATGATAGCCTGCATATGCCTGCCCTCCCTGTACTCTGAGCCAGTTTCTATAGAAGCTGCAGAGTGATCAGTTGCTTGGAATTGCTATATTGTTTTGTCTTCTGTTTTTGCCCTTAAGGACAAAGCTCTTCTAAGCCCGCTTGCCAACCACTCCACTGCTTCTGAGTTAAATGGTCACCTTGTTTACTGAAAAATTTTAAAGCTTGATGATTTGCTAGTTATGTGCTTATCTCATAATTTGTGTCTTTGGATAGTTCCTACTTACATTGTAAATGGGCCACAATGGAAGAGCTTGAAAAGGATCCTCGAATCGCACAGAAGATCAAGCGATTTAGAAATAAACAAGCCCAGATGAAGCACATTTTTACTGAGGTGAAGCAATATTTACTGACTAACTTGATCACTGCTTTCCTTGCAGTATTAAATACGGGGTTTAAGTTTCTTAAAATTGAAGTCCCATGCGGATTTATTTCTCAAGTCAAATTGCTAGGTGTGTGCACTGATGTGCAGCAAAGCTAGTCCAAATTTAAGCCAAAAAACACAGATTACCCACCAATGTATGAGGATCAAACCTTAGAAACTGACAACTCAGAAGAATGTGCATCTTGGTCAGAATACCTGTAAGTAACTAGGGCAAGAGCAATTCTTTCATTTCTTCCCCCTCCTCAACTAAGGGCTATTCCAAAAAGACTTAAAGTTTGAATGTAAAAAACAAAAACAAAGCAAAAATCTTAGAAAATAAATAAATTTATATAAACTTTCTAAGAATGGTACCTACAGCAAAAGGAAGGATTGATAGATTTGGATAGTAAACAAATCTGTATGGGGCTGGCCCCGTGGCCGAGTGGTTAAGTTCGCACACTCCGCTTCAGTGGCTCAGGGTTTCGCCAGTTTGAATCCTGGGCGCGGATGTGGCACCGCTCATCAGGCCACGCTGAAGCGGCATCCCACATGCCACAACTAGAAGGACTCACAACTAAAAATATGCAACTATGTACCGCGGGGGGCTTTGGGGAGAAAAGGAAAAATAAAATCTTTAAAAAAAAAAAACAACTGTAGTGTCTATACATTAGAAAACACCATGAATCTTAAAGTAAATAATTAGGAAATATGTATATACATTATGTACATAGACATATATATGTACATATCCTAATTATATACATGCACCCGTATGTACATGTCATACATATTTCTTATCCAGTATGGGAACTTTCCTATTGGTATTTACACACCCACACACACATATACATAGGACAAATAGCTTTACTGATAAGAAATGCTCTTATAACTCAATAAGACAAACACAAAAACCCCAAATAGAAATTAACAGGGAATTCAGAAAATAAGGGAAAGTTGTTCATTAACTATACAAAAATGTAGTCAAGTTCAGTAGTAGTCAAAGAAATGCATATTAAAATGGGAATCTTCTAGTTTTTACTCATCAGACATTTGAATGTTTTAAAAATATGTATCATCCGTTGCTGATGAGGGCATAGGGAAGAGACACCCTTGTACATCACTGGGTGGGAGCGTAACTTAGTATGACGTGTCAGAAGAGCAGTATGGCTGTAGACATTAAAAGTCTCAAAATGTGCCTATCCTTTGTCCCAGCAATTCTGATTCTGTCATTTAAGGAGACCATCAAGTCTTTGTGCAAAGACTTAGCTAGGATAAATAGTCGTTTATATTGGTGAAAAGTTGAAAACAAAATACTAGATAATAGACATTCGTTAAATTGTGATACATCACATAGAATGGAATGCTGTGCAGCTAGTAAAAATGATATTGGACCTCTCACGCCTGTGCTCTTAAGATGACCAAGAAAAGCAGGAACAGTGGTCATGCCAAAAAGAGCTGTGGCCACATGCAGTCTGTTCACTGCACCAGCTGTGCCCAATGCATGCCCAAGGACAAGGCCATTAAGAAGTTCATCATTCAAAACATAGTAGAGGCTGCAGTCATCAGGGACATTTCCAAAGCGAGTGTCTTCAACGTCTATGTGCTTCCCAAGCTCTGTGTGAAACTCCGTTACTGAGTGAGTTGTGCCATTCACGGCAGGGTAGGCAGGAATCGTTCTTGAGAAGCCCAGAAGGACTGAACACTCCCACCCCGATTTAGACCTGCAGGTGCTGCCCCACAACCTCTGCCAAAGTCTGTGTAATGAGCTAAGACCTTAAGGACTGAAGAAAAGCTGTCCTCTGGAAAAAAATGAAACGGAAATTGTAGTTAAAAAAATGATATTGGAGAAAAATTATTAATGACATAGAGTCTTAGTGTTATAAACTGCTGTTAGTTGAAAATGTCAGGCTCTTACAGTGCATGGGATAGTTCAGTTTTGGGGGATGCAGGAGAAAAGAAGCACCATAATACTGTAGAGAAAATGTCTTGAATGTACATGAAAATGCTGACATCATTTTCTCCAGCTGATGAGACCAGGGTAGTTTTTATTTTCTTAATTTTTAAACATGTAATCTTTCCATTTCATCCAGACAACTTTTGAAGAAAAGAGTCAATAAAAATTGTTCTTAAAATGTAGTCACAAATACTAGATCTTAAGAGTGTACACCGATGCCATCAAATTATGGTATATCAATTCATTATTCATGTTATACTCCTTTTCCTCAAGTGACAAAAAAATCCTTTTAGGATAATATCAATAAGCATTCTTGTGCCAATATGGGATCCTTCCTCTTTAGTCTTAACCTTTGACCCCAGCCCTCTCCATGATTGTTTTAAAGCCCATGAGAACTGTTTTTCATGGCCTTCCTCTAAGTGAATTAGAGAAAGACGGGGACGACTAGAATTGGAAAAACCATGTTGAAGCCCTATTGCATACTCTCCCTCTGTTCTTGGAACGTTTTATTCACACCTCTATTTTAGCAAGTATTTGCAATGTAGTAGCTTGTTTACATGTCTGTATCTTCCATTTTAAGCCCATGTCTTCCTCATATTTCCATCCCTGGCGCTAGGCACAGGATCAGTGCTCAGTAATTATTTGACTGCCCAGGTGGAGGGGGAGAGTTTGCCTTAGGCAAGGGTTTGCCTCCTCCAAACCCTTTAGTGCTTCCCATTTCCTTGAAATAAAGTCCAGACTCCTTAATAGAGCCTGCGAAGCCCTGTGTGTTTAGTTTCTGATTTATTCCCAAAGAAGTGATTTTTCCTTGGTTGGGAATAGAGAGAGGATGTATTAGGATGTTAGGGTGTATAGAATAATGTAACAGCAGTTCATACTCTTGTGGGAAGGAAAGGCTTTTGAGAAGATTGGAGGACATCATGAAATTAAGGAGGGGTAATAGTGGGAAGTAGTTCCTATAACGCTGTCTTCGATCTTGAGCTATTTAACATTTTAATTAATAACTTAGATAAATAATATTCTTATGAGATAAATAATAATTTTGAATAGAGCTACTTCATATCTATTATTTCCAACTGCTTTATGAGGTAGCCAGGGCACATGTGAATGAGACTGAGACTCAAAAGAGGCTGTGAGTTCCCACACATCACACAGCGGGGGGAAGGCCTTCTGACTTTAAGTCCTTACTCCTTCTGAAAACCAGACCCACGCTGGGAGAATAAATGACAAAGTTCATGTTTACCTGGACAAGCTAGGATGAATGGAATATAATGTTAATTAATAAATGTAATGTCTTACATTTGTGTTTTTTAAATCTTTACAATTTAGGAGTGGAGAAAATGATGGATAGCAGTTCTAGGGAGAAAAGATATTGCCAATTTAATCGCAAGTTTACTGTGAGCGAAGAGTAGGGTCTGGCTGCTTAAAAAGTAGCACTAATCCTAGACTGCACCAGTAGAACAGGCCTGCTCTGCTCTGCTCCTTCATTCCTAAGTGTTGTGTTCACTCCGGTACCAGCATTCAGTGAGGGACTTTGCAAAACCTGAGGGCAGCTGCAGGAGGACTAGCATAGCTGAGCAATTGAGACAAAGATGGAAAGCGAACAGCACAGTGCTAGGAGCCTGGAGCCAAACTACCCCTCTACTCCCACCCCCCACCCCCACAGCTGAGTGGCCTTGGACCAATTGCATAAGCTCCTTCAGATTCAGTATCTTCATCAATGTAAAGCAGAACTCATCATAGTATCAACCTCACAGAAGACCTAGGAGGACTAAATGACTCAGTGTTTATAGAAGTGCTTAGCATGGTACCTGGCCCGTAGTCACTATTCCGTAAATATTGGCTCTCTGTGTCATTAAGGGATCAGGAAACATGGCATCCAAGGAAGAGTTGAACCCCTGGGGTTAACACAGATAGGGAGGGGGTTATTGAAGAGCCAACACAGAGGAGAGAATCAATGTGGTACTGCTGCTATAGAGGGAGTAGTTCATATCAATAAGTCACAGTTACAGGAAGGCAATTAGGCTGTAATTTGATAGAAATAATGATAAAGATCGTGATGCTGCTACTGTGCAGGCAGAGGTAAAGCTGTCTTGGCAGTGGGTCAGGTCTTAGCAGTAAATTCCTGAATGTGGGAATAATGGAATCTGAGTGTGGGTTTGCCAGAGATGCTATAAAATGTATTCCTGTGTTGATTAGAAGATAAAATACCTAAAGTACCTTCCAGCCTAAAGGACAATAAGAACATTTCAGTGGTTCAGAAGGAGAGCTTCTGGGTAAAAAAGACCTGGGTAATTGTTCCAGTTCACACAGGTCTGTGACCTTGGTCACATTACTTGTTTAATCTCTCTGAATCATTTTCTCATCTGTAAAGTAATTATAGCACCTACTCCATAAAGTAGTTTTAAGATGTAAATGAAAGCACTTAGCATAACTCTGGATATACACTAATATCACTAAATGTTGCCTATTATTGTTTTGTTAGTACACTTTTTTTGAAGCATAATGTACATAAAGGTAAACATATCCTAAAGGTACAGCTCAATGAATTTTTACAAAATAAACACAACTGTGTAACCACCACCTCGATCAGGAAATAGAACATTATCAGTACCCCTGGAAGCTCCCCCTCATAGCTGCTTCCAATGTTAGCTATTGTTGTTGGTATTACAAAGAAAAAGAAACTGAGTTTCCAAGGGTGATGTTTGGAACAAAAAGCAGTAAGAAAAAGGGAGTCTCTCTGGTGCTCATTTTTGTGCAGTACTGTGATGACCAACAGGAAAGTCTTATGCGGCCGTGGTACAGCCTGTCAGATGTGGTTGATTCCTTTAAGTTTAGTCATGGAGAGCAGGATTTGGGGACAGTGAAGAAATGTCTGTGAGGTGATTTTATTTTCAAGCAAAGCCTTTCATTATGTGTTTCCTGCTAGGAGCCAGAGTAGGGGGCACTTAAAGATAAAACACTGGATGTTGGGTTTCAGGGAACAGGGACCCTTCTTGACTCTCCTCCTCTGTTTGCATTAGCCTGATGAAGACTTGTTCAACCCAGACTATGTAGAAGTTGATCGCATCTTGGAGGTGGCCCACACCAAGGATGCAGAAACAGGAGAGGTGGGTGTTCTGCTGTTTTGACTCTCCTGAAGTGTCTTCCCCTCTTAGCACATATTTTCTTGTTTGTTAACATGTGGTCTTTGTTCTCACGGCATTCATGTGTTGTATTGTAGGGTGGTTTTTCAGAGGTCAGCCACACTGTGATGGACTCCTTTAATCTAGTAGAAAGAACCTAAGTTTCTCTCCTGTTTCCACCAGGAGGTGACGCATTACCTGGTAAAGTGGTGCTCACTACCTTACGAAGAAAGCACGTGGGAGCTAGAGGAAGACGTGGATCCTGCAAAAGTTAAAGAATTCGAATCTCTTCAAGTTCTTCCTGAAATTAAGCACGTGGTAATGTATCCATATCTCTGTTTGGCACCTCTTGTTACACGTAACTTTACGAGCTTGGCAACCCTGGATGTGCTCCTATGTGATTTCTTTGATATCCTACTGTTGGCCACCCCCCATTGAACCTGCATTTGAGGGTGTTTTTCTCCCTGAATTAAGGTTTGTTAGCACTCACATCATCTTTAGGTCTGGGCTCTATTTTGATGTATGTGACATTTAAGAAGCTTGGATATGAGCTTAGATATCTTGGTGTCAGAAGGTAGAGGGTATAAGAAATGCCTGGCATGGAAAGAAGCTCAGTAAGTTGTCAGTATCTTTCCTGTTTCCTATATCTTATCACTTGCTCTATTAGTGATCTCTTTTCTTTGTCTTTATCCTTTGGCTTTAGTCAACTGGAATATTCTTTTGGGGAGGGGGGTGGTGAGGAGTATTCACTTTGAGCTAACATCTGTTGCCAGTCTTCCTCTTTTTTTGCTTGAGGAAGATTAGCCCTGAGCTAACATCTGTGCCAGTCTTCCTCTATTTTGTATGTGAGTTGCTGCCACAGCATGGCTTGACAAGTGGTGTAGGTCCATGCCTGGGTCCAAACCTGCAAACTCAGACCGCCAAAGCAGAATGTGCTAGACTTAACCACTATGCCACAGGCCAGCCCCTAGAATATTCTTAAGGAGAAGAGCTGTTTAGCTATAGATCCCTGGGACTTTGCAGAGAAAACATAGATTTTCAATATGTGTTTGTTGAATTGGTGTGTTTTTCTCACTCTGGATTATTACTACCAAAGTGCAGAAATGTCCCAGGGTACCTGACAAGTAGTTGTACATAGCATATCACCAATTAAAAGGAGGTAGAATTTGGATAGAGCCTGGTTAAGATGTAGCTCACTTGGGAAGAGGATCAGAGTTGTTAAAGAATATGGCTGTAGGCTAGAATGTTTCTATTAAAAAAAAAATCACCATTTTTATAAGAAAAACTCTTATCCAGTTCCTTGTTAGTATTCTTTGTTGTTTTTACATCACTGGAAAATTAGGACTCAGAAGACAAGGCCTTGACATTTGAGTCCAATCAAAAGCCACATTTGTGGTTTTTTTTTTTCCTGGCATATGAAGTGTATAGAGGTATCTTGAGATGCAGAGCTGTGATTAGAAACCTACACAGTTTATAGTGTCTCGTCTACATGATTGATTAATAAATTTCTCTTTGCTACCTCCTCCTATATCCACTTCTTAACTGTTGTCTGTTTTGTTTTTTTGAGGAAGATTAGCCCTGAGCTAACATGCATTACCAATCCTCCTCTTTTTTGCTGAGGAAGAGTGGCCCTGAACTAACATCTGTGCCCATCTTCCTCTACTTTATATGTGGGACGCCTGCCACAGCGTGGCTTGATAAGTGGTACATAGGTCTGCGCCCTGGATCCGAACCGGTGAACCCCGGGCCCCCAAAGCGGAGTGTACAAACTTAACTGCTGTTCCACCAGGCCAGCCCCAACTGTTGTCTATTTTTAATTCAATTTGTCAGTCATTTATTAAGCATCTGCTGTAGGTTGATTCCTGTGTGAGATGCTATGAGAACGAAGGTACAGGCCCTGCCCTAGGAGCTCACAATCGAATTCAACGAAGATGTGTGCATGTGGACCGATAGAGCAGCAGGCCAATTGGAGTGTGTGGCACAATGCAGAGACAAACCAGGATGGGAACAGAGAGTAGAGAGAGTGTCATTCTGAAGCTGATTCTAAGTTATCAACTAGCAGTAATCAGGATTCTCACTCTCTCAGCCTAAATCCCACTTACTTCCTCAGACTGACTGCATGAATTTGGCAAGAATATGAATTCTGATATGGCCTAGTGTTTTCAGGCCGTTTCACTTTTCCATTGCTTCTGTGCTGTTGTGCTGCTGCCGTCCTCATCTCTCAATGAACCATGGTATCATTTCACACGTGTCTCTTTTTATTTCTAATTTATTTGTTCTCTCATTTAAATACACATTTTGAAATTTTATCTCAAAAATTCTCAATTGGAATGGTAGCTAAAAATATAGTTAAAGCCATCTTTTTATATGTTAAAAAAAGGGCTGACTCCAAATGGTACTTTCCTGAATAATTTTTTTTTTTACAGGATTTTATTCTGGGCTTTGAAGTTTAGAGATGACTCTACCAGTCTTGATGAATAGGACATTCTCTATCTAAAAGCTTTTTGGTAAAAGTTGGTTACTTATAGGTAAAATATAGAATTTTGAGAAAGCAAGAAATAAAGAGTGTCGCTAATGATTGTGCAAATAGAGAAGCAGTCGCAAGACCCACCCTGGGGACTCCAAGAATCAATTCTCCCCTTTTAAATTTGACTAAGTAGCCATTGATATTTGTGGAGCCCTGGGGTAGGTGGTTTCCTGTAGTCTATACCACTAAGGAGCCAGTCAGACTAGGCATCAGAAACTTCAGCTGATTTCAGGTCTTATGCTTAGGTGGCTGAAACTTTTGGCTGACCTAAAAGGTGTAGTGCTGGGGAAGGAGGGGAAACCTGGAGGAATGACCAGCGTAGAGAACAATGCCTCTCCGTCTAGAGTGCTGCAAAGACAGCAAATTACAAGTCTGTAGTGAGGTTCCATCCTACAATATCTACAGTGCTAAAAGTGAGCGCTTAAGTTGCTAGAGATGAGGAACATTCCGGAAAGTCTCCCCATGATATCTAGTAGAATAGGGAAGAATGCCCACTAAATGAGTTCCATGCACTTCAGGCTGACTGATTCCTGTAGATTAAGAAGAATGTAATTTCTTTAAGGAAACAGAGCAGGAAAGTTTATATGGGAATATCTTTGCTTAAAAGCTTAATCTTTAAAATTAATTTTTTTGACATAAATTATTTTCTTCTTTATTTCTAAAAACACCTATACCTATGTGCTGGTAATAATATTTAACAGAGTCCTATTTCAAAGGGCTTAGACTAACTACAACTGTAGTAATTTTGTAGGTAAGCTGTGATACGTGTTCTGAAAGACCATGGGCAGATTGCACTTATCTCCAAGCATCGGTGATTATATTTGGGAATATTTGATTAAATTGCACATGGAGGTGGCTTAGTTTTAGGTAATAACATGTTTCAAGTGTACACTTTGTTGTAGTACTGAAGAGTATAAAATTGCTGTTTAAAAAAAGCTACAATCTCAAAATGCTTATTTATAATTACAGGCATAGCTAAGAATTTTTTATTTTTAAGACCCTGGGGTTCAATTTAGGGACTCACTTTGTCTATAAGGAAAATAACCAAATCTGTGTTCAAATAATATGAAACCTAAACAAACAAAATTTTTGGATGGAAAGGCCCAATACCTAAAGATTTAAATTTTCCCCAGATTAATTGAAATTCTAGTGGCATTTTAAGAGAACTTGACAAATTGATTCTAAAGTTATACAGAATAGTAAAGAGGATAGAATAGCCAAAACATTTTTAAAAAATAATTCCCCATCACATATAAAGGTATAGTAATTAGAAAGTATGGTTTTATTGCAGTAGTAGATAGTCCAGTGGAACAGAATGAGGAATCTAGATATAGCTGTGTGGATATATTGGAGCTGAGTATATGATAAACATGGCATTTCATTATCAGTAGAGAAAAGATCGATTATGCTTAAAAGTTGGTGTTTCATATGGAAAAATAAAGCAGTAAGACTGCTATTATGTTTATGGCAAATTTAAGGAATTTGCAATTTTGATTATCCAGGCTTTTGATAATACTGACTCTAGAAGCTAGTCAACAAAGTATTTGACTCACTGTACTCTCCTGAGCTGATACCACAGGCAAAGAAATATCAAAAAGAAAATCTGTCTATAGAAACCAAAAAACATGACTAATACTGGCTTGTAAGGAAATTAAAAAATAAATGGGAGTGACATCTAAGAGACTAGTGAAACAGTGTAACACTTAAGATTTTAGGTGGGTCTGTTTCTCTTCATTAATTACTTGCAAATTTATAGAGGTGTTCTTAGTTTCATCTGCTGAAATCTAGAAATATGAGGCCTACACATTAGTCAGAAGAGAGTAACTGCAGCCTGAAGCCAGCTTTATGACCATGTTTGAGATTTACCACCTTTCCCATTATCCTGTGTCCTTCTCCATGTTATGCTCCAGAAACGTCATTCTCTATGTGTTGTGCTCTCTACTTTCCTCCACTAGGAGCGGCCTGCTTCTGACTCCTGGCAGAAACTCGAGAAGTCTCGCGAGTATAAGAACAGTAACCAGCTTCGGGAGTACCAGCTGGAGGGGATGAACTGGCTTCTTTTTAACTGGTATAATAGGTGAGGAACCAGAGCTAGGCCTGTCTTCATGGATCACTTTTTACCAAATGCTTCTACCTGGAGGTAGATCGTTGCCGTAGCCTGGAGAGCTTGGAGTAGCAGTAGCAGATATGAGAGTGCAGCACAGCCATCGATTTAGGGTGGTAATCTTTGCACATTAGTCATACCAGGACTTTATTTTTATGTCAGATGTTTCTCCAACAAAAAGGAATGATCTTTAGACATCACTGACTTTATGCTTTTCTTTTTCTTTGCTAGTCCAGCCAAAAGATTAGGCTCAACCTGGGTTAAATAAAACTCAAAAGATCCTTTAAAACTATTTTCTATCTCTAAGGTTTTAGCAAGAAGATGGCTCTAAAAGGGGAAGGGATCTGTATTCCAGCCCCAACTCTGCTGCTGATTTGTAAGCCATGGGTGTTCTGAACTTGCACTGTAACACTCAGTTTTGCACTCTTTGCGCTGTAGTTTCTGTCAGAATCTAGATGAAACAGATAATATTTGAGAAAGATGGGTTGAGATTTTCTTAACATTCTAGAATGTGCCCTAGACTAGTATTGATTTTAAACACACCATGTTATAGTGGAAAACACCCTGAGGAGGGATTCTGGAAACCTGTGTTCCAGCATAGTCTCTGCGACTTTTTCATTATGTGACTCAGAGCACAGCTCACTCAACCTTTTCAGGTCTTAGGTTGCCCATCTGCACAGTGAGAAGTGAGAGCGGTGGGGGCCACACCCCTTCGAGTGTTCCAGTTCTGTGCAATCTGTGATTCTGGATCACCAGAAGAGACCAGTGTCTTTACTCTGATGAGGCATTTATTATGTGGGTTAAAAGTTTATTCTTTGGTAACACAAATGATAGATAATGAGAACCATGTAACTTACTATCTTTTTATTTTTGCCTTGGCTTCCATGAAGTTTGTCAGGTACAGAAACTGGCTTAGCTTTGAGGCATATCTTTTTCCTCCTTGTCTCATTGTTATTTTAATTTTTAGTATTTTAAGTTTATATTTAAAGGGCCCTATTTCATATATTTTCTTGTAACTTGCCATGCTTCCTTTTTGGAAGTAGGCAGGGTATGGATGATAATAATAATAATAATAAAAACTCAGTTGCATCTCTGGGAAGTGCTGATAAGGCCTTCACTGATGACTTTACAGTCAAGCTGTGCTTCTGAAGTATCTCTTTAGTTATAACCGAGTTCTTCCTCTTTCCTATAGTGATGATGAATTATCTGTATTTCTTACTCTCTGCAGAAAAAACTGTATTTTGGCTGATGAGATGGGCCTAGGGAAAACCATCCAGTCCATCACATTCCTTTCAGAAATATTCCTCAGGGGAATCCATGGCCCTTTCCTCATCATTGCCCCTCTCTCCACCATCACTAACTGGGAGCGGGAGTTCCGCACATGGACAGAGATGAACGCAATTGTGTACCACGGCAGCCAGATCAGCAGGCAGATGATCCAGCAGTATGAAATGGTGTACAGAGATGCACAGGTGAGCCTTCCACGAATCACAAAGACCCAGTGACAGCTGATGTCATGGTTCAGAGGAGCCTTTCTGTCACTTGTCTTCAGGAGTTTTAATGTCCTGCACCTTGGGTTACTGTTGACTGACTTTGTAGAGTCTTATGTTTATAGAGGCAGACTTCTTGCTCTTCCCTGGTAGTTTAATTTATGATAAAACACAAAATAGTAAGGCATGCTTCCACTATCTGAGATATACCAAAGGCTGTTTTTAGGATACTGAAAGCTTGGCTTCTTGGTTGGCTTAGAAGTTGCTGTTACATGCAGAAGATTTTATATGAATTGTAATGTGCTCAGTGAAGAAAGTGAGCAGAATTAGTGTGCAGAGGATGGGTTTCCAGCCAAGGAGTTTGGAGAGGAAGTTAACAGATTGGACAGGGTTAGATAAGAAAAAACAAGATTCAAATTGTTAAAAGTTCAACAGAATCTTTTTTTTAAGTTTTTGTTAAGTGTAATCACTTTGCTGAGTATGCCTGTATGCTTGTCCTGGGCACTGGTTTTTGTAATTAAGCAAGATGGAAATTAAATGAATCCAGTCAGAGGAAAGCCACTGCTCTCTCCAGGGGTTTCATAGACAGCAGAAGGAGACACTTGGAAGAAATTCAAGATGTTCTCTAACGTGATGCAGCTCTGCTCTTTAATTGTGGTGGCAACACTACGACAGGCTAAAGACAAAGCTATGTCCTGCCTGGTAGCACTTGTCCCAGGTGAATCAGGATCATTACTTTGAATCTGTGCTGGAAACCAAGTTACTAACATGAAATTAATTATATCTGAAAAATAACAAAGAAGGTGTCCTTGGGCATTCAAGCTGTGCGTGGTTTAGACTGATTCCTGGCTGGGAATGTGTGAATCAACACCCATGTGCTTTCCTTATCATAGCAATTAATAAGTAAAAAGCTTCCTTGCTGTGCCTTCCGTGCTGCTTATCTGTCTCACCTTTGTGAGGGCACGTGCTCTCTTGCTTCTGTTTCACTGATGTAATGAGGTCTCTTCTCTTATCTAAATAGCTGGTTCATTCTTATATTCTCTCTTTTCTCAAATGAGGACGAGCAGTGCTTATTGGCTTCTCACCTAGGTCCTAGCATTTGTATTGCTACCTCCTCTAATCCAGCTGGTAACCCATTAGCAGAATTCTGTAGCCGTGGTGTAAAGCTTTGCCTTTGGTTGTGTCATCCTCAGGGAAATCCCCTTTCAGGAGTCTTCAAGTTCCATGTTGTCATCACAACATTTGAGATGATCCTGGCAGACTGCCCAGAGCTGAAAA
Source organism: Equus asinus (assembly GCF_041296235.1). Classification (NCBI taxonomy): domain Eukaryota; kingdom Metazoa; phylum Chordata; class Mammalia; order Perissodactyla; family Equidae; genus Equus; species Equus asinus. Next base: position 32,381,921 of record NC_091804.1, on the reverse strand, counting down.
AGATTCACTGGAGCTGTGTGATAATTGATGAAGCCCACAGATTGAAGAATAGGAACTGCAAACTTCTGGAGGGTTTAAAGCTCATGGCCCTGGTGAGAGTTAGCAAGCTCTTTACATAAACACAGGGTCCTTCTATTCACTATGGAGGAAGCATTCTTTAGCTATTTTGCATGTAGCTTACTTGTGCATAGTCTGTTTACTCTAGATTTTCTTTTTGCCCTGTATAGCTGTGGTAGTGTAGGAATCAAATGTTTTTTGTTATGAACTAGGTCAACAATTTGACCTTTACCACAGACTGATTCCCAAAGGGACCCAGGGGAATCTTAAGTTCCATGAAATTTGTGACCTGGAAGTGTAAGTTTTGGCTTGATTCCAGGTTCCTGAATGATCTGGAACAAAGATCGTGGCCTTTTAACATGCTGCCTTGGCACAGTGCCTGGTATGTGGTGGGTAGACACTGAGTAATATCGAATGAGTGAATGAATGGTTGCTTTAACTAATATGAAATTGCTGCTGGAATCAGTGATGTGAAAGGAAAGTTGATCTGTTTATTGACTGTACCCCCATGAAATGTGGGCATCCTGTCTTTTCATAAAAGCAAAACAGAATTGCCGCAAATTGAGCACAGCATGCCCTGGCTTCATTTTCCCACCAAAACGTAGTGTTTTGGTATCTGAAACTCTATTCATCATGTACTGTTAATTTGTGCAGGAACACAAAGTGCTGCTCACTGGGACGCCCTTGCAGAACTCTGTGGAGGAGCTCTTCAGTTTGCTCAATTTTCTGGAGCCATCACAATTTCCTTCAGAGACTGCCTTCTTGGAGGAGTTTGGAGATCTGAAAACAGAGGAACAGGTAAGTAGGGGCCTGAAGGATTGAGGAGATAATCTAGACAGTGTGATGGTTACCTTCACCATCAAGGAAAGAGCAAGTCACTGTGGGGACAGGAGTTAGCAAGTTCTCACATCACTGGTAAAATGAGCATTACCTCCTTTATTTGTTTTTTGTTTATGTTGAGGAGGGTAAGCTGATAATTAGCAGTTCTTATTACTCCAAAGGATAAATGAATCATCATCCAAAATATCTTAGGTTAACATAACAGGCCTCTTGCCTTCACTCATCTCACATGTAAGTTCACTGAGTTTGCTTGTAGCTCTGGCCTCAGGAGCCAGGGTGCTTTCTTCTGTTTCCGTCATCCTTCCTCCTACATAATCTGCAACATGTTCCCAAGCTTATTTTCTTGAGTACAATAAAATACACAGATAGTGAGGAAAAGAAGGCAGTCATTTACTTAGAGTAGTTGGTAAGTCCAGTTTTGTGCAAATCCCCTAAATTTCCTTAGTTTTCAAAGATCTAGTCCTGAGTCTAGCTTATTGGACTCAAAGGTGATTCAAAACAACCAGTATTAATGAATATCTATCTGCTATGAGTAGAAATCTCTACTAGGGATTACTGAAATAAGCCAGACAAGTTTAAATGCCATATGAGGAACAAGTAATAGAATTGGGGACTTTAAAGGAGAGAACGATCACATCTGTTCTGGAATCAGGAAGGACTTCATGAAGAGTACAGTTTAAAGAGTGTACCTACACAAACCTGGGTAGTATGGCCTACTACACATCTAGGCTATATGGTACTAATCTTATGGGACTGCTGTCATAGATGTGGTCCATCGTTGACCAAAACGTCATTATGCAGTGCATGACTGTATTTTGTGTAGGAAATAAACTCAGCATAATCAGCAGTGGGGAATCATCTGGTAGAGCTGGAAGCAGGGTGGATGAATTATGGAGTATGAGTCCAGAGGGATTTAGGATTATATTGTGGGAAGATCTTGAAAGACATGTTGAAGAATTGGGTATGTATTAGAGAAGCAGTGCAAGGTGTTGATTGCAGGAATGACAAAGATAGTTCTGTTAAATTTGTCTAGCAGTAGCGTGAGGGTGGGTTGGGGCAGAGAATCTGGGGACTGAGAAGGTTTGGGAAGTTTGCTAACAGATGTCAAGAGTACACTGTTCCAATCTGTTTGTTTCTACTTCTGTGGTAGGTCAGGCTTTGACAGCAGTGAGTAATCAAATTTAATTCCACTTCTCTACAATTGCAGTATCTATTGTTCCTTCAACAGCCAGCTCCAACCCTCTCTCCATTTTTGGACCATTAGAAATGCATCCTCTTCTCCCATTGCACTTATTTTGTGGTATGCATTTTTTCTTCTTCCTAGACAATGACCTCCTTGAGGACAAGGCCCACATCTTCTCCAAAGTTGTGTTTGTTGTATTGACCAGCACAGTGTCTGGCATATAATATTCTCTAAATGATTCAAGGTATGAACCAAGTGAAAGGCAAAAGCTGAACCCAGCATGTGGCAGATTGGCATTTGTCCCTGTCTTTAACAACTAGCTGTATCTTTTCTCTTTGGGTTCTTATCTGGTAATTCCTATTCATTTGGGGGATTAGATTCCTTAAAATCAAGAGCTCATAAATGGGTTAGATTTAAGATTGAGGTTAGTTAGGAGAAAACTACAAAAATGGCATCAAATGTCAATATTTTAAATCACAGTAAATGAAAAAGTTCTAGAAAGGATCTGTTTCCAAAGTAAAAAATATTCATCATCGTTTAAAACCTGCTCCAGTAAGTGACTCTTCTAAGTCACTCTCTGTAATCATTTCGTATTTCTTCATGAAGCAGTAGCATAGCACACAGCTTATTTCTGCAGACTCTACTCGTTTTAAGATTTTTCAACAGCCCTTTATGACTTGAAACCTGATCTTTTGCATTTGCTTTCCCCCTTAGTTTATTTTCCCACCAGGATTAATCTTATTGGTATCTTGTTGTAGCTCAGGGTTAACTCAGGTGCCTTGACTTTGAAGCCCTTCTCTGTCATTGTCTTCTTGGGAAAAGGAGCAAGTCACCTTGTCAGTGCAGTCAAGTGAGTAGAGATCTGCTGTCAGGACCTGGCTGTTAGAAGAAGAGAGAAATCATAGCAAAGAATATTATCAGGCTCAAAGTGCCCCTGATGTGACAGCTTGCATGATGGAATGAGAGATGTCACCTTACAACATTAACTCTCTACATACTGCTACCCTGAAACGTGTTTGCTGCTGCTATTATTTGAAGGTGAAGGAGGAACCTGTTTCCAGATTTCCTCTACTTCTTTTTGTTTATTGAGATGTAATTGACATGTAACGTTATGTTAGTTTCAGATGGACAAGATAACAATTCAATGTATGTATGTTATGAAGTGATCACTACAGGAAGTCTGGTTGACCTCCATCACTGTGCATAATTAGAAATTGTTTTCCTAGTGATGAGAACTTTTAAGATCTACTCTCTTAGCAGCTTTCAAATATATAGTACCGTATTATTAACTATAGTCACCATGCTGTACATTACATTCTCAGGACTTATTTATTTTATAACTGGAAGTGTGTACCTTTTGACCACCTCCTTCCATTTCGCCCACTCCCAGATTGCCTCTACTTCTTACTTTGTTCTCTCATCATCTAAGTCTTCCCTTTGTAATATGTCACTTGTACCTCCTAGTGTGGCTTAAAATAGTCTGGTAATTACTGCACATGTGTACATGTTAGAGAGTGAGGTTTGTTTTCTCCATCCTAGAGAATAGCTACTGTCTTTTGTATCTTTCTCCCTTTATATCTTGTAAGCTGGCCACGTAGGCTCTCAGTAATTACTTATGAATTAAAACCAGATCCTTTTTTCTCTTTCAGTCCTGTTATAAACTCCCCATGTTCAGGGATCAGTCACAATCTTTCATTTAGTCTGCTGCCACAGTGCCATGATTAGATGCTGAAGAGATAGTAGTGAAGGTTGGAATACCCCAGTAATCATTAAATCAGGACTGAGGCAGGTGAACAGGTCTCATTTTCCTGAACAGGTGAAGAAATTGCAATCTATCCTAAAACCAATGATGCTTCGGCGGCTGAAAGATGATGTGGAAAAGAACCTTGCTCCCAAACAAGAGACGATTATTGAAGTAGAGCTGACCAATATCCAGAAAAAGTACTACCGGGCCATCCTGGAGAAGAACTTTTCCTTCCTGTCCAAGGGGGCAAATCAGCACAACATGCCCAACCTCATCAATACCATGATGGAGCTGAGAAAGTGCTGTAACCATCCCTACCTGATCAACGGTGAGTGCAAGAGGCAGGGGCAAGTCAGGGCTGGCATCTGCCCTGCCAAAAGCTAATGGTAATCAGTGATCTTACATGTTGAGTTCCCATTAAATGCTAGGATGTACATATTCTCACTTTTCACAGAGTATTAAAGTGAGGTTCTAGGAGGTTGATGGATCTGCCTAAGCAGTCTAGCTAGCGAGTACAAAGAGCCAAGTTTTGAACCTCCCGGTACCGATGCTGCCTGTCAGAGGATGGCTATCACCCATCAGTCTACTGTCCTTTATGTCTTGGCAATCTAGTCCATACTTTTCACTTGGGGAGAGGGAACTATGTTACTTAGTTGAATAAATGATCATGTGGCAATGAGATTAAAACTCCAGATAAATTTGTAGTTAACTGTACTAATTAGAGAAGCTATCAGGAGCTTTCTTTTTTTTTTTTTAAAAGATTGGCACGTGAGCTAACAACTGTTGCCAATCTTCTTTTTTTTTTCTTTCCTGCTTTTTTCTCCCCAAATCCCCTCAGTACGTAGTTGTATATTCTAGTTGTGGGTCCCTCTAGTTGTGGCATGTGGGACGCCGCCTCAATAATGGCCTAATGAGTGGTGCCATGTCCACACCCAGGATCCGAACCCTGGGCTGCCAAAGTGGAACGTGCAAACTTAACCACTCGGTCACGGGGCTGGCCTCTAAGGAGATTTCTTTACACTAAAACTTTTTGATAAATTTTTAAATCAAAATGTGGCTTGGATTTACTTACAGCTTATCTTTGTGGCATCAAGAGGTGTGTCTTCCTGTCAACTTTCTGTGCAGGTTTCTTTCCTTGCACAAGTCAGCCTAGGACTTGACATCTCAAATCCTTTCTCTACGTAGTGAGACTTCCCAGGAAAGCAAACACCTGGGTTCTCTGCATGATGGCCCTGCTACTTGCAGAGCCCTCTGCTGAGGGCACAGACCAGCAATGCACACACAGCATTGCCTCATTGGACTGTTGGTCCAGGACCTAAGAATTCACTTCATTTTTCCTAGGATCTGTAAAGCAGAGAGCAACTTTTACCTTATAGTTTGTTCAAGGAATAGTTTTGTTCCATTCCTTTTTAGGGGCAGAGGAGAAAATTCTAGAAGATTTCCGAAAAACCCACAGCCCTGATGCCCCGGACTTTCAGCTGCAGGCCATGATTCAGGCAGCAGGGAAGCTGGTACTGATTGATAAACTGCTCCCTAAGCTGATTGCAGGTGGCCACAAAGTACTCATCTTCTCCCAGATGGTGCGCTGTCTCGATATCCTGGAAGATTATCTCATCCAGAGAAGGTGAGACTTATTCAAAGCTGTACCTCAGATGCTAAGGGCAGTTCCCTTTCTTTGATACCTTTTTGATTTACTGAAAAATTATGCTTTAACAACAACAAAGCATTCCAAAATGGAGGAAAGGAATCTCCTCTTAAAGAATGGCTAACATTCAGAGTTAAATCTTATGGCCAGGTATACCCAAGTTTAATTATCTGGAGTGAATTTCATTGCTTAAAAAAAAATTCTGTGTATTTATTTCTATTTGCTTTAGTTGGAAAAAACAATTCAAATAGCATTAAAGAAGGATAAGAAAATAATGTATTTACTTTTTTCTTTTGCATAATAATTATGAGAGAAATACATCCTGGAAAGCATCACTATATTAAATGTCGAAAAGAGCATAATCTGACAACTTGCAGAAAAAGAATTTGGGGATATTTTATGTCCTTTCTCAGCAAACCTTCTAAGGTTTTATGATACACTGGCCATGGCATCCCAATTTATTTTCTTGTTCATACTCCTCTAATTCCTTGAACCTAAATTCCATTGCTCATGCAGGTAAAAAGCCTGTGGTGTTATGTGGGTTATTTGGATTCTGTGTGGGTACTACATTTGTTAAATAGTACACTGTACCTTACATGTCCAGTCATTGGGATACATTAATGATCTGAAGATAATAAATGAGTTTTTAAAAAAATCACTCAGTGATAAAGACTTTTCAAGATCATAGAAACCATTAGCCCTAGGCATTGCTAATTTTAAAGGAAATCTTTGTTTTCATATAGTAAAATCATAGCAGATCTCTGTTTTAACTATTCTTATCCTTGAAGATTCTGTTTGCCAATATAACATGTAATTTCTAAAAAGAGTATTAAAGGAAATGACAATTTAACTATGGGATATGCTGACATTTAATGTTACATAAATGATTCTCCAAAATTGGTTTAGACAGTAGAATTTCTCAGAGCCCTATAGTGGAGATTTTTATGTGAAGAATTCCTGAGACTTGTATTATTTTTCTATTTGAGAAAGCTATAATTAATAATCAAAACTAGTAAAGCAGCTTGATATTTTATGAATTCACTAGATTAGGAACCCATTGTTAGAAGACTTGCTTCTTATAAATATGTTATCATCCTCTTCAAAATATATACAACTTCGAGTTTGCAGGTTTTTTTAAAGACCCCACCACAATAAGTAACAGTGAAATAACAGAGTTTTGCTACAGACAGATGTCTTTGTTTAGCTTCTTTTAATGCTGTTTTTCCTTATTTATTCCTCATTTTGTTTCCAAATTGCTTAAATATTATAGTTTCTCTTGAATATGGACACACCTGCCCAAAGCCTGCATTCATAGTTGAGTGTTTATCTTTTTAGGCTTTTATCCTTTGTGCATAGATGTATTTAATTTTTTTATTTGTTTGAATTGGACCATATTCTACATTCTATTTTGTAACTCACATTTTTATTTAATGTTATGAATTTTTTTCTTTACTTCTCTACAACGTAATTTTGATGATCTGCATGACAGTCTGTCCTAAAGTTTGTTTCCAGTTTTGCAGCATTTTAAGGTACTCTGAATATCCTTTTATATTCATTCATTGTGAATGTTTCCACTTACTTCCTTAGGATAGATTTTGACACAAATTTTTTTTTTTAAGATTGGCCCTGAGCTAACATCTGTGCCAGTCTTCCTCTATTTTGTGTGTGGGATGCTGCCACAGCCTGGCTTGATGAGCAGTGTGTAGGTCCACACCCTAGATCCGAACCCACAAACCCTGGGCCGCTGAAGCAGAGCACGGGAACATAACCACTACATCACTGGGCTGGCCCCCTTGATACACGTTTTTTGAAATATTTGACACATGTTTCCAAAACACCTTCTGGAAAGATATTTTTACTTATATGCCCTTCAACAGTACATGAGAATGCTTTTTTCCCCATACTCTGAACAATACTATTTTTGCCTCTTAATATTTCCTAATTCAATAAGTCAAAATTATGGTCTGTTGTTTTAATTTGCATTTCTGATTATTAATGACCATGAGTATTTTTTCATATGTTAGCTGTATATAGTTCCTTTTTTGTGAATTGCTTGTTCGTGTTCTTTCTCCATTTTCTGTTGCTCTTTGCCTTTTGGTTTGTTAATTGATAAGAATTGTTTTGAATATGGTGAAGTATTTGAATACAGTGCAAATACTTCCCCAGTGTTTTTGACTTTTCGTTTATAGGTATGGGTTTTTGTTTATTTTATTTTTGGGAGTTTTAAGTTTTTTAATAGTCAAATACATGAGTCTTAAAACAGTTTTAAGTAAACTTAAATGCTTATTATGCTTAAATTTAAGCTTAAATTAGTGTGCTTAAAAAGTCTTCCCCACCCCCCAACCATGCAATCATATAAATATTCTGAAGTATTTTCATTCTTTTATGGTTTCTTCACCCCAACTGCATCCATCAGGGCTCTTCTGGCTATAATATCATCATTATTTTCTGTTTTTAATTTAGTTTTTATTTTCATCAGAGTTATACATGCACATAATTAAAGAGCCAAATTATTCTGTTATACTTATGAAAAATTGCATTTCCTAATTCACCCCCACGCATATTTCCCACCCTCCAATAAAATTACTTTAAACTCCTTATACTATTTCTTTTGACATTTATAGCTATGTCTAAATAATGTTAGTAGTTGTAATTTCTTGATTTTTTTCCAGTTCTAGTTATTATATGTCCTCACTATGGAAGATGAGCATTTATCTTCTTTCACTTGCCCTCGTAGTCACCACATATGCAACTTGCTGTCCTCTCATTTTCCCAACATGCCGTGTAATCCTTAGGCTAAATTAGCAGTCAGTGTTTCTTATGATTTCTGTAAATGCTAAGTTACAGTGCAGCCGTGTAGTGTGCTGTTTAGTATTTCGTACTTGCACAATTTTTTTCCCTGAAGCTAAAAATTATCTTTTTATTTGATTCTTATTTTTCTATGTACATATTACAATTCAGCTCCAAAATTTGCCCTGGTTGTTTAAATCTCCTCTTGTTGTGTTCAAGCGCATCAGTTTCATCTTCTCAGAGCCAGCTCTTCTGGGGTCTTCTGTCCTGCTCCTCTCTGGCCATTTGTTCTTCCTGCCTAGTACACAGTTGTCGTCTGTGATCTCTCTTACTTCATCACGCTGACAAGTTTCTTTCCTTCCCTCTTGAATCAAATCTCCTTGTTGGTGGATCCCATGTACTTCTGGGAGCTTCTGACAAAGGGTGAATGATAACGTGAATTGTGAGACTTTGTTTGAAATATTTTTAGTCTCCTCTCATTCTTGAGTAATAGTTTGGCTGGGTTTGAGATTCTAGGTTAGAAATTACATCCCCACAGAATTTTGAAGGTGTTAGTCCATTGGCTTCTAGCTTCCAGGATAACTGTTGAGAAATTCAAAGCTCTTCTGATTCCTGGTCTGTATTTGTGACCTGTTTTTTCTGTTTAGAAGCTTTGATAGATCCTCTTTGTCCCAGTGCTGTGAAATTTTATAGTGAAGTGTTTTCTTTGTGGGATCCATTGAACTGGATACTAAGTAGGTCGTTCCCATCTGAAATCTAATCTCCTTCAGTTCTAGGTAATTTTTTGTATTTGTCTTTCGTTATTTATTTTTGTTTTGTTTTCTCTTTGTAGAAATGTTATTTGTGTGTCACACCTTCGGAACTGATCGCCTAATTTTCTCTTTTCTCTACTTTCCATCTGTTTCTATTTTGCTCTACCTTCTGGTAGAAATCCTGTATCTTCCAGCTTTAACCCCAAGTTTTCATTGTATACTTATATTTTTAATTTTATAGAACATTTTTATCTCTAAACTTTCAGTTTTTATAGAATTCACCCAGTTATTTCACAGGTGCAGTGTCTTGTCTTTCTGAGATTAATCATTGAAGACTTTTAAAAATCTTCTTACAGTGTCTGTTTTCTCCAAGTCAGATTTTTTTCTTTTTGTTTGTATATATCTCTATCTTTCATATTAGGACTCTGGGTAGGTTCTTTTTTTCTCTCAGCACTTTAAAGTGTTACTGCACTGTGTTCTGGCCCCATGGTTTCTAATGAGAAGTCTGCAGTCATTTAAGTCGCTGTTCCCCTGTATGTAATGTGTTGTTTACTCTGTCTGCTAAGATTTTCTTTTAATTTTTGATTTTCAGCTGTTTTACTGTGACATGTGGAATTCATCCTGTGAAGAGTTGACTGAGCTTCTTAAATTTGTTAAGTGTATATCTTTCATCAGCTTTTGGTCAATATTTCTTTGATTTCTTTTTTTCTTTTGCCCCATTCTCGTGTTTCCTTGTGAGAGTCCAATTACCTAGACGTTTGATCTTTTGTTATTGCCTCACAAGTCCATAGCCTCTGCTCTTTACTGTTTCTCTCTCTTCTTTTGTTTTGATTTTTCTGTCTTCAGGTTCTCTGACTCTTTTCTCTGTCATTTCTGTCATGCTTATTATACTCATCCAATGCTTACTTTATTTTAGAGATTGTATTTTAGTCTTAAGATTTCCATTTGATTGTTAGTTTCATGTTTCTGTGCTGTGATCCGATCTTTTCGTTCATTATGTACATTCCTTCACTTGCATAATTCTAATAGCTGTTTTAAAGTTCTTGTCTGATAATTATAACATTTTAGATTTGACATCAGTTGATTGTCTTTTCTCTTGAAAATGGGTCACGTTTTCCCTGTTTCTTCGTAGCTTACATAATATTGATTTTCCCCTAGATATGGTGAATGTTTTGTTGTGGAGATTCAAGATTCTGTTATATTGCTGTGAAGATGTTGATGGTTTTTATTTGGAGGCAGTTAACTAGGTGAGACTCAAACTGCAAATTCTGTCCATGTCTCTGGTAGGCAGCAGCCCAGGCTGCTTGTAGTCTGCCCCAAGCACATGTGAGTCAGAGGTCAGCCGGGGACTTAGGGGAAGTTCATGCCCAGAGTTTGGATATCTCTGTCTCTCTACTTTCTAGAGATCCCTTCTTACCTGCTGGCACTCCTGCCAGAGGTTGCCCCAGACTCCTTCCCCTCGGGCCTCTGGTCAGAAAGACAGTCCCTTTTTATCAGATTCCTAGCTGCCCTGCACGTCTGCTGCCATAACTGTGGCTTTCCTTCTGGCCAAAACCACAAGTTTCTATTCCTCTCCAAAATATACCTGCTTTCCTTAACTCTCCAGTGCCCTCAGATAGGTTTTTTTGTTCATTTTGTTTTGGTTGTGTGTTGTGGTGGTTTTGTTCGAGGGTTGATGTGTTATGACCTTGCCCCTCCATACCAGAAGCAGAGCTTCTCTGTTTCAGATCACAGACTTTCCTCAGATGTCTGGTCTCAGGCTGTCAGATGGTGGGCACTGTTGAGCCTATTAGAAGCTCTGGGTATGTGGGCTAGGCCTGTTGACTCTGGACTTTACTCTCCATATATGAACACTATCCTTCTAGCTTGACCGTTTTCATTGGGGAACCTCCAATGTTAGTGATATTGGGTGTTTCTCTTCTTCTCTCCTGTCTAGAGGATGGGAATTTGATCGTACTGGGAGCTGATTGTAGGAAAGGGGTGGAAAGAAGTAGGGAGGTCTCAATATCTCTGTCTCTCTTCCCTTTTTTCAGTATAGTGCCTCTATCTTTAACTGTGATTGGTATCTCCTAGGGCAAAGAGGGGTACAGATCATCTTTTTTACTCTCTCAAGGCTGGGGTGGGTAATCTGTAGGCTACCTAATACTTCAACAAATATTCAACCAATTTCCAGTTTTTAGACTCTGCATCCCTACTTTCAGGGGTACTAGGTGGCACCAGTGCCCGATTCCTTTGGATATTCTGCAGTATTGAATTAGGTTGTTTTTCACCTGTGATTCTGCCAATCAGATCCTACTTGGCCTACTTTCCAGCTTCCAGAATTTTGTTATGACTTCTCCTGTTCTGTTGGTGGGCTTATTTGGAGAAGGGTGTTATTATGCATTTATAAGAAATCCTTTTACTATTGTTTTACTGGAGGTTGGGGAGATAAAAAAATTAAATGTACGTAATAATTCATAATCTTTAACTGGATTTCTTTGATTTTTACATTTCAGTCTTCAATCCTTCTGTAATTTTGGTAAATGGCATACAATGGGGGTCTAATTTAATTTATTTCCATGTATGTCTGATTTTCTAGTTTATTAAATAGTCCATCTTTTCCCCCATTCATATAAAACACTTTCCATAAAATATACTGAGGTATATATGCTGGGTGTGTGTCTAACCTTTCTATTCTTTTGGTCAGTATTTCTATTCCTTTGCTCATATATTATTGTAGATGAACTTCAGAATTCTTCAGAATTATTCTTTTTTAATCTATCCTTACTACTCTAGTCCCTCACTACCAAAAAAAATTATATGTACATATATATGTACATTTACGTATGTATATTTCTGTGTATATACATATATCCATTTGTTGGGATTTTAATTGGTTTTTACACATTTAGTAGGGTCTGATTGAGATCTTTGCAAAATTGAAAAACATGATATTCTCTGTGCTTATTCAGGTCTTTTATATACACTGTTGATTCGATAAATATGTACGAAGTGTGTGCCTTGTGCTAGAATCTCTGTAGGTGTTGGGGACATAGTGAACAAACCAACCTGGCCCCTGGTGTCATGTTGCCAAGTCCTGCATATTTCTTATTGAGTTTAATCCTAAGTATTTTATATGTTTATGGCTATTATGAATGGGAGATTTTTCGCTCTTTATGTTTTCTAGCTGATTATTCCTGGGAGACAAAAAAAGTTGTTCATTTGCCTTCAGGCCTTCTGAGGTCAACATTTTCTGTTGAGCCAAAATCGAGTCACTCCACCACTCCCTCCCGAAACAGAGCACACAGAGGTTTTCCAGAGTGCCACCTGCTTCTCGTTGATGTTTGACAGTACTCAGAATTACAGTTTGATGAGCCACGTCAACTCTAGGGATTTTGTTCAAAATACAGTTGATGCAGAGGGTTAATTGCTACACTGATGTTTGGTGCGGAAAATTTTATGATGTCTGATTTCTTCATTCAGACTTGCTAGCTCTCACGATCTTCTTTTTTCTTGAGCCCCGTTGCCACTACAGCTGTGAGTTTGTTTTTGTTCCTTTTAATTTCATGCCATACTCTCATACAGGGGCGAGGCCTAGCCAGAGGATCTGGCTCAGAAGTGAGGGGGGTGAGGAACAATTTAAAAGTACTAAATAATTGGATGGATTTTTATTGTAGTTTTGTGTTCTTCAAGAGCACCCCCTCAGAACAAGTGATAGAAATGAGAAGTAATGTTTCAATCATCCTGCACAATTTCTAAAATTGTTATAGCTGGAAAAACACTATCTCATTTTATGGGAATTTTTTCCCTAGGTGATGGCCGAGTTGTATCATCACTATTTACTGATTTCTCCTCCTCCTCAAGGCTGTGCTCATTCCCTGCCTCGCTCAAATCCATAGGCATCTAGCTCCTCTCTGATAGCGAGGGTGTCTTGTCAAAGAAGCTTGAGTCCTCCGTGCCTGCAGCGTTAATCGTTCACATGTGATGGTGGAGGTGGTGGCAGCTATTGTTTAATTGAATCTCAACCCTGTCTTCTGACTCCAAATCCTGTGCTTTTTTCCATTGCATCACATACTTGGCCAAACTTCTGTGAGTAACCCAGTACAGATTCTTGGTGCATTGAGTTATCAAAATCATTTTGATACCTATAGTTTCTTCTTTCACTTTCTACTAGAGTTACAAATTTCCTAAATTTACCAGTGTCTCTTATTTATCTTTAATTTTCTCTTTTAAGTTTTTAGGGAAATCTTTTTATCCTACTGCATTGAAATGTTGGGTACAATATGAAGGCCATACAACAAACTGGTTAAGAATATGGACTTAGAGTCAAATGGATCTTAGTGCGATTCACCTGCTAGGTGATTGAGCAAGTTATTTTGCTTGTGTGGTGTTGTTTTTGTTTTTCTTTTTGAAGTTTCTTTAAGTGTAAAATGGGGATGATAATAATAAAACAACCTCATAGGATTATTGTGGGAAGTAAATGTGATGATGCATATATAGCATGTATCACGGTACCTGGCACGGAGCTTGACACTTAAGAGCTTGCTGCTAATATTACTGATGTGGCTGTTAGTGATAATAATGATAATGACATCTAATTGCTTCATGGTTTTATAGAATTATAACCCTTAGCTTTTATCTTTTTAAGGATTTTATTTTTTTCCTTTTTCTCCCCAAAGCCCCCCAGTACACAGTTGTATATTCTTCGTTGTGGGTCCTTCTAGTTGTGGCATGTGGGACGCTGCCTCAGCGTGGTTTGATGAGCTGTGCCATGTCCGCGCCCAGGATTCGAACCAACGAAACATTGGGCCGCCTGCAGCGGAGCGTGCAAACTTAACCACTCGGCCACGGGGCCAGCCCCAGCTTTTATCTTATGATACAAGATTTTCTTAGTCTCCCTTCATGACAATCCTGTCACCACCACCCATTTATTTGCTATTCTAGTCCCATATATTATTCTTAAGTTTATTACATTTAAAAAGAAGAGGAAAGGAGAAATACACACCTGTAATTCTGGGTACGGATGCATTGTAGCTTTGTAAAAGGAAGACAGTATTTTCGGAATTGGTTCTTTGCTTTGTATGTGTCCCTTATGAGTCTGAGTTGGTCTGGTTCCTCTACATGTATTTCCTTGGATGGTTTCTTTATATGGCTATTCCTTTTCCTCAAGAAAGTCAGGATTATGTGGCCAAACTTAGTTTTCTAGAGCCATCCACACACACAGTCATCTACCCCAAGTGTCTATCCTTATTCTCTTGCCAGTTATTTATCTGAATTTTTAGAGATCTGATTTCCCAAATTATGGGCTCTACTGATGAGCTTTTTGTCAAGATTTATGTTCTTGGCTGTTGTTAGTTCTAGAATGACTTGGTCCTTTTCTCACAAGGTTCCTATTATTACTTCTGCTTTACCAATGAGTTCTTGTTTGTTGGTCAAAATTGGGCCCAGGGTAACATGTGTTTGTTAATTCATTCATTGTGAGAGGGTAAATACGAGAAGAATAAGACTCTCAGCAGCTGTCCAGATTGCTACTCTATTTTACTTCTGTGTTAATTCCATGATTTCCATCATAAAGGTGCCCTCTTGTTTTCTACTGGATGGACAGATAGTAACATGCTCCCATTGCAGTCTCATTTCTTATTCTCTTTCCTTTTACCCTCTCCTCCACCATGCTTTCTACCTTTATTTCTTCAATTTCCACACAGGTCTATGCCTTCTTAATGATATTCAGTTTTACTTCCTCACTTTATTTTCCTTTAAAAATTCTTCAGTTTTTTTTCTCACTCCCCCATCCCCCTGACACAGCTCACAAAGGTTTCCTGTGATTTATCCTCCTTGCTGGGCAATGTACTGCCCAGAAGACCTTGGTTTCAGCTGTGAACTTGAAGTTTTTGCTGTGCCCTTTAAAGCTTTGGGGAACTGTCAGGCTAGACGTGACCGACCCAGACACAAAAGGACTGCCTGTCAGTGTAGTCTTCTTCCCATTTGCAGTTTACCCAAAGGCAGCTCGAGACTGATCGAATTCTGATTCCTTGCTATGAACACCACTGAAACTAGATGGTTGAGGCTTTTATTTGCTTTGCCTGGTCTTATGATTAGATTCAGTGCAAATAAAAACTGGGAACTACTTGAGCATGAGTCGCTTGGGCAGTGGGGACTGATGTTTTATGTTTAGTTCTTCTAGTCCTCCTTAGTTTGTGGCTGGTTTTTTGTTTTGGTGTGGTTTCTGTTTTGAGAGGGGGGACATTGTGCAATGCAGTTCTAGGTGTCTGCCCTGCTGTATGTGTAGAGGGTGAGATTCCTTCTAGACTACTGACATTTGGTCCAAATTTAGAAGTGAGGGACTTAAGGCCATCGGTCAGCAGCTTCCTGCATTGTTTGCTGTTCTCCATTGAAGTCATGATTAACGCCTGGGCTTTCGTTCGTTTGGGTCCCCTCAGATACACCTATGAGCGAATTGATGGGCGAGTACGGGGAAACCTGCGCCAGGCAGCCATCGACCGGTTCTGTAAGCCAGACTCAGACCGCTTTGTCTTTCTTCTGTGCACCAGAGCGGGAGGCCTGGGGATCAATCTCACAGCTGCTGATACCTGCATCATATTTGATTCAGACTGGAACCCACAAAATGACTTGCAGGTAACCATTAGGATGATTGCTGTTTGCCTTAGCTGCCCCTGAACCCAAGAACATCATGACAGGGCCTGGCTTGGCTATAGAGTGTCTGCCATGCTCCATGCTGTGGTGTCAGCCAGATGGCAGGCTTAGGGCCTCAGGCAGGGGGTGCAACTGAATGAAAAGTAAATGTCGACCTTTTCCACTAATCAGAAAGTAATTCTTTCCTTTTGCTTTAAATCAAATAGTATTTCACAGTAGGATAGAACTACTATTTATTATTATTGTTATCAGACATAAAGATATTAAGCTTGACTAGTTCTCTAATTTTTGATGTATAGGTTAATTCTGGCATTTTCGCTTGTTTGTTTGTTAGATGATCATATGTCATATACAGTAAATGAGACAGAGGGTGGGAAAGTTCCATGGCGTAGCAGGGTGACTGGTTCATTTGCTCTGCACTTAACGCAGCATATTAGAGTTCGTATGTGCCCAGTTAAGTGCATTTGCAGACTACATTTTCTGGTTTTAACCAAACTCAATAATGGTGATTTTAAAGGATTATTGCAAAGATTGGAGTTAATACATTTGAAAAAGCAAGTATAAACAAAGAAGACAATGGCACAGCTAACACTTCTGGTTCAGAGCTCTTCATCAACTCTGTTTGAAAGTAAAAACAGTGACATTCTGGCCAGATTGGACAATAAGTCAGCCAGAAAATTCTGACTTATGAGAAGACTAGAATACAGATTTACATCTTATCATTAACAATGAACTTTAACCTAAGTATATTTTGTATCTTGGGACATTTACTAATACTCAGAATGTGAATGTGTGGTGAGGAGGGTAGTGGGTGCCCCAAAACCTTTTTCATGATACAGGTGATTGATAAAGAAGTTTGCAGGCTGCTGTTTCACAAAACTGAAGAGCCGCCCGAGGGAATACCGCAAGGGAAAGGAGCTAAGCTAGTGGGTCTCTGGGCTTCCTCTCTACCCACCACTTCACACAGTCATTCTGCTTTGGTTTTATCATTAATGAGTTTCCAAATAACATTTTATTTGAAGAAAGCAGTCTACTAGTTGAAAAACCAATTCATTACATGATTAAATTGGTGATAGTTGGCTAAAACTCAGGAAAAAAAATCATTGTAAAACGAATCGTGTGACACTAGGTTCAAATCCCACTTGAAAGAAAATCAGTACATGTGACCAACTCACCATCAGGCCTTTCTACTGGTGATGGAATATTTGGGTCAAAGATGAGTTGCTAGATATAATGATTAACCAGTTTTTAAATGAGTTAACATATTCAACACCAAAATAATAATAATAAGCAAAAACTAATATTTGATCAGGTCACTAGTAAGAACCTAATTAGGATAGTGATACAGATCAAGGAGTGGGAAACTAATGCCTGTGGCCTATCTGCCTGTTTCTTAAATAGTTTTGTTGGAATACAGCCACAGCCATTCGTATACGTATTATTTGTGTTTGCTTTCATGTTACGATGGCAGAGTATTGCAACAGAAACCTCATAGCCCATAACATCTAAATATTTACTATTATAGAAGAAGCTTGCCGAACCTGATACAGATGATTTCTTAAGTCCTCGACAGCTGTAAAGTTCTCTGCTCCTTTGCACTACCCACCTGACTGTGAGGCTTGGTACCTGGAAGAATGATGGTACAAGAAACCAAAATTGAGTGACCGTTTTGAGGCCATGTTAGCTGGGCCTGCCTGAAGGAATTACCAGGAGGAAAATTGAAAGCATAGGGCTAGCATGGGCAGAGGCAAGGATTTTAGAATCACGGTGCTTCACCTAGTGAAATCTAGACATTGAATAGTACAACGCGAAGAAAAGGAAAGAGCAAGAATGAGAAGGCTCAAGCTTGATGGAGAAGGTGAAGTCATCTGAGGTGATCAATTCGTCTGTGTAGCAGCCAGAGGGGGTGGGTGGGGCTGTCCTGAATTAGGGTCAGAGGAGAAGGCAGAAGCTTTGGAAAAGCTGAGTTTTTTCATTTGTTTGTTTCTTTTTTTGCCGGGAAAGATTCACCCTGGGCTAACATCTGTTGCCAATCCTCCTTTTTTTTCTCCCCAAAGCTCCAGTACATAGTTGTAAGTCCTTCTAGTTCCTCTACGTGAGCTGCCGCCACCGTATGGTGACTGACAGACGAGTGGTGTGGTTTTGAGCCCAGCCACCAAAGCAGAGCATGCCGAATTTTAACCCCTAGGCCATTGGGGCTGGCTCAAGGAAAAGCTGTTTTTAATGTCTGCTGCTGGGGAACTTGCAAGAGATGAATAACGGAACATCAGTGGAGTGCAGACTAAAACTGGATAGTGTAAGGTCTTTCAGTAGGAACTTTCACTAATGCTGAACCTGAATGAACAGACAAAGACCACCAGTACTATGGGCAATCCAGGGTGAGAACTTGTACTGAGAATGTAGCAAATGATAAATGGGTGGGGCTTCAGTGATAATGGCAGCCCCAGGTCCAAGTTAGAATTCCTCAACTCATGGTCTTCCAGACTGGCTACTGCTGCTCTTTCTAGATCTACCAGTTTCTGCTTCTTTGGTTATTTTTATTTAAAGTTTTGTAACTTAGGAGGAACTGTCCTTTATTTTTGAGGTATCTGACCAGAATGGGTAGAAATGAAAGAATTGAGTAGAGTAATTTTAGGGCAGGGAATCAGATCAGTGGTTATTGGGGAGTGGGATTGGTGGGCTGTAGGGAAGATATGGTAGAAAAAGGAACGTCTGAGTTCTGAATTGTCCACAGAGATGGAGCAAGGTTCTGTGCTTACTTGGCCTAGGGAGACAGGCCCAAGAGCTGGAGACTACCCACAGAACAATGCACACTCAACACACACCCTCTCCCTGTCGTTTGCCTTTGTGTCCACGTTCTATAAATATGATGTAGAGGAGAGAGTCTGGAGACTGGGACTCTGAGATCATCATTTTGGTCACAGGACTGCAGCTAAATCAGCTGTGAAAATCAGTGAAATGTGTTCCTAACTCTACAGAGTAGAAAATGTAACCAGATTGTTCCCCAGTACGGTCCTTGCTAGTTAGGTCATGTTAACTTACACATAGTCATTCACATACATATACATACCCTCATATTTTTTGTAAATGAGTGAAAGCTTTCCTTTTGCTGTAGTTATTTAAGGTTATTGAAGAGCCACAATTCCTATTATGATAGAAGATGGTCGTATCTCCTTTGGAAGATGGGCTTGGCATAGAACATTTGTCTGTGAGTGGATTGAGGCGCATACTGCCTGATGTAAATGTCAGGGCAACGGAAAAGAAAGTCCCATTATGAACAGGTTCTTAACCCCATACCCTAGTGGAATTTTACCATTGCTCCAGAGGTCAGAGTTCACTTGATAGAAAATGTGAGTGTTCACTCTGGTCTCAAACAGCCTGGAAAGCTCTGGGGCAGTCCATGGCTATCCCCAGCCAGGACAGCATGGGAAGCAGTGACAGTGCCAGGACACTGTTTCTTGACTGATTCTAGGCAGACCCCCTCAGAGCCTTGAAGGTGAAGCCAACGTGATTGGTGGATGCTCGGCACAGCTAAAGTAGGTCTGAGTCCCTGAGGCAGGCCTACAGACAAACCAGCTTCCACAGCTGAAGGACGGAGCTCCATTCTCTGAAAAGTCAGCTGAAAATCAGAGAGTGGTATTACCTTTTCTGGTGCATTTTTGTTATTATTATTAAAAGTTCATTCATTCAGCCCTCTCTTTTGATCATTTTACTAGGGTTTTCTGTGCTTTGGGGATAGAATTAGAGGCTCGGGACTTGCTAGAGATATATATATATTTAAATCTAGGTCTTCATAACATGCCATTGAATGTCATATGCTGTTTCCTTTGGTCTTGTTAGAGTCTGAGTAGTTCAGTAAATTATATCCTTCTCCCATACCTAGATCTGAACCAATTAAGAAGTAGACACAGGAGTGCAATGGAGGATCAAAACTTCAGCTTTAATCAGTTGTGAAGGTGGGTCAGATGATACAGCTTGACCTGTGGCCAGAATTAGGATTCCTAAAACTCCTGCACATGGGCACACCCTCATCCCAAGATTAACCTTACCCACCCAGAGCGGCTGGCAGTCGTCCTCAGAGCAGAGGCTGCCCTGTTATGTCTGCCAGTGACAGAGAAGGCTCTCTGCTCATCCTCAGCTCAGATGAGGGGGTGGGGTGAGTCTGCAGCTTAGACCATGTCTCGTATTTCACCGATCAGGTCAGTCTCTCCTTTGGAATAAAGAGAGGAAGGAGGATGGAGAGAGACAGAGAGACAGACTCTCTTGTGTTACTTCCTTGGAGTAGATATTTCCTTCTAGAAATATGTGGATAGGGAACTAGGACTCCTGCTGTAGTGTCTGTTCTGTCAGCCTAGCAGTACTTTCTCCTTCCCAAGTCCTCCTCCTCCCCCTTTCCAGAAAAGTAAAGGCACAAGTTCGTTAAGATCCAGGATAGGAAATGAGCACTACATAGGGATAACAAGAGACTGGAGTTAGTACTGAAGGACCTCCATAATATTTTCATTTTATTTGGTCTATCAGAGGTAAACCAGTTTTAAGTTCCTTTAACAGTGAGGTCTAACACAAAGGCGTCAGGTAAATGCCACATACTTCGTCAAACCTCGAATATGTCTGTGTTAGCATCAATGCATGTGAAAAAATCAAGAGTGTAAATTCACCTTTTCTCACCTTCATTCAGGAGGCTCACCTGTGATTCAGTCCTGGTTCGTCACCTGCAGCGGGTTTTGTCTAGGTTTTCTGTAATACCTGTAACACCTGAGGTTAAAAAATGGCAAAGGGTGGTGACAGTAGCCTGAGAAGGAAAAAAAGCAGTGAGAAATTTGTTTCTTTTCTTCTCATTTGGAGGAAGCCGGCTCTGCTGGTTCTGAGGGCAGAGACGGGCCTGTTGGGAACAGCAAGCAGGGTACCATGCCTCCCCTCACAGAGGCCACAGGCACCTTGCTCTTTTGTTGCTCCATGACATCTCTCATTCTTCTCTGGGGAGCTTTTTGCTTTTTGAGGTGAGACTTCCTGAGGGTTGAACAGGGTTCAGAGTAACAGTGGTGGGACTGCACAGTTCTCTCTTCCTGTTGATGAGGTCCCTGAAGGGAGATTCGGAAAGCCTGCGAACAGGTGTACTGGCAGAGAGCACAGCCATAGGGTAATGCAGCTGCTGCATGCCCACGGGATTTTGGAAGGGAGGAGGGAATCTAGCCTGAGGAGCCAGAGCCCCTTCCATGATCACTGGGAAACAGGACTCCAAGGGCCTGACACACTGCTCCAAGAAAGGAGAGGTGCTGGTCCTCTTTGCCACTTCCTCTGCTGCCACCGTATTACTGGCTCCACCTTTTTGTTGACAGTAGGTATGCCTGGAGTTTGAAGGACTAGACTCTATTAAATTTACTCTTCTTTGCTAGAAGAAAATAAGAATTTGTGAATGCTCTGTTACATAATCCAGTCATGCAGTATGTATTTGTTGAACAAATACAGGGTGTGCTGGGCACTATTTAAAGTGTTAGAAACACAGCAGTGAACAAGACCAATAGTTTGTGCACTCATGGATCTTTCGTTTTAGTGGTATAGGGAGACAATAAACAAGGAAAAATAAATGAAATAGTTATAGATAGTAGGACTTATTGCAAAGAAATAAAATAGAATATGAATGATGGGGATTGGGTGCCATGATTGAGAGAATGGTCTAGGAAGGCTTCTTTAAGAAGTTGACCTCTGAGCAGAGACTTAAAGGAGGGGAAAGATCTTAAATTAATGAGATCAGAAAGAAGAATGTTCCAGACAGAGGAAACAAAAAGTGTGAGCACGCAGATTGGGAATGAGCAGAGGTGGCACGCCTGAAGCACAGGTGGGACGGGCACTTACTGTACAGCACAGCCCAAGTAAAGTGAGCCCAGGTTCTTCTGAGTGCTTTCGCACCTCTCTTTTCAATGTCCTCTCTTTTTTCACTCCCTGCTCATTTTTTTATGCTGCCCCAAAATGCCTTTTTCCCTGCTGTCAACTCCTCTCCTTCCTGTTCTCAGCCAGCTCTTGACTGACTTTGGAAATATTTATTGAGCCCTAGGCTCTGGAGAAACAAAAGTACCCCAAGACTGGTTTGGGTGATAAACTGAATCACACAGTAGAAGTAGAGTGTAGTGGGCAGATATTTGTGCACTTTCCCAAAGGCATTTACATTTTGAGAGGGGATGATACCTTAACCCCAAGGAATAGATCTGGAACTGGAAATTTCAGATGCTAGACGTAGGCCTGCAGAGGAGATGGTTGAGGGAGGGAAGATTCCCGTTGCTCCCTGGTTCATACTGCATAGATAGCCCCTGATTCCTCTTCTGCATGAGTAGGCGGCCTGCAGATGCAGATTTTTAGAGTGCCAGGAGAAATGTAAAGATGCTGAGCTTGAAATAAAACTTGTGCATAGAAAATGGGCTGGGAGACTATACCAGCATGCTAAAAGTTGTTGGGTTCAGATGAGACTAGATAATTTTTTTAACCTCTCTGATTATGTAGATTTTCATTTGAGGAACAAATAGTATTTCAAAGTATTAAAATATGCTTTTTAAATGTAATAGAGCTAATGATTTGGAAAACTAGTATAAGAGTCAAGAGAGGAATCAACATTATGCTTGGATTCTTTGTACCAACTGTTTAATTTTCACATGATTGTAAAGATGTGATAGAAAGTTTTGCCAAGTTCTGGACTTGAAAGTGACAATAGTAAATTCAGCACTGGAATCAATTTGAAATCTGTCACTGTTTGGACAACTGAGCCACTGCCCCTTTCTTCCCATTGTAGTAGTCACTGGGATCTGTACCTGTTGTGTTTTGTTTTGTTCTTTTCCTGAATGTCGCTACTTGTTTCCCTTAGGCCTTTGTTCACCTCAAATGTATTAAAAAGTGATAAACAACTATAAGCCTGCACATCCAACAGGAGAGCATTAGAGCTCTATAATTTTCCCTTGGTGGGGGCGTCACCATGCCCCCTACTTGTAGCCTACCCCAAAGGTTCTGTATTTATCCCTTTGCTGATGTATCTTTTTTGAGCTTCATCTCAGTTGCTGCCCTAGTTCTGAACGTTTCTTACCCTACCATGTTTTTGTATGTGTGAGTTCTGATTAGGAAAATAAGGAATGTATAATTAACTATTCAAGATTTGACTGTAAAATGACAAGTCTCTTAAATGTGGCAGAACTCATCCTGTTATCTTTCAGGTAAGTCATCTTGGGAGAGCATATGTTTATCTCCTGGTAACATTTAGCTGCTTGTGACAGTGGCGCCCCTCCAAACAGAGGTTTGTTTTTCTCAATTAACAGAAGTCCAGTGATGGGTAGTCTAGGACCAGTGAGGTGGCTTCACAATTTTGTCAGAGTCCCAGGTTCCTCTCTTTCTGCTCCACCATCCTCTTCTGTGAGTGTGGTGTACATCCCCTTGGTTCTAAGATGGATACTTCAGACCCCAGGCGGGAAAAATAAGGAAGGAAGGCATGATGCTTTTTTCAGGAAAGCAGAACTTTCCTAGCTATCCCTAATAGACTTCTGCTTCAGCTCATTATCCAGAGCTGCATTACCTCGCCAACCCTGGGAGCCTGAAAATGGTTTCAGTAGAACACGTTGCTTCCATATACAAGAATCAGGGTTCTGGTAGTGAGGAAGAAAGGAAAAGTGGACAATAAGGTGATTGGTAGGGTCTGCAGCATTCCTCTCTTAGGCCTTTGCTCAGAACATTTCTTGCACTCCCTCTTGTAATTTACATTCAACACCAGATGAGCCAGAAAAAGAAAATCATTGTCAGTACTTACGGCCGTATATTATTACTGCTTTATAGGTTTCATAAACCATACTACTTACCTTGAGCACTTCCTTTATTTACCAGAGTTACCCATCAAATCTTCTCCTAATAATGAAGATTTACTACCACTAAAGATACAAAAAGAAGGTATGGCAACTAATTCTAATAGCCAAAGACTGAATACCTTAGGTGTCCAGGAATAGAAGACTGATTGACTAAGCCGTAGTATATTTAGCTTTGATAAAAGAATGAGGAATATCTCTACATACTGCTATGGAGTCATCTCTTGTATATATTATTGGCTGAAAAAAAATAAGGTGGAAAAAGAATGTACAGTCATGCATCGCATACAACAGAGAAATGCATTGTTAGGAGATTTCATTATTGTGTGAACATCGTACAGTGTACTTACACAAACCTAGATGGTGTAGCCTGCCACACACCTAGGCTGTATGCTACTAATCTTACGGGACCACCATCATGTATGCAGTCCATCATTGATTGAAATGTCATTGTGCAGCATATGACTGTGTACTATGCTAACATTTATCTAAAAAGGCTGTGTGTCTGTCTGTCTGTCCCCTTCCCCCAGGAAGGATAAAACAAACAGATAACTTTATTTTTAAATGGTTACCTATAGAGAGAGAGAGGGAACAGGATGGATGTGACAGGGATAGAAGCTAGTTTTTCTGAATATGCCTTTGGAACCATCCTAAGTATTTTACAACATTATAAAACAAAATTAATTTTTAAAAACTTCTTATGCTGAAATCATTTTAAACTTAAAAACAGTTGCAAAAAGGTGCAGAGTTCTAGGACCCAGCTTCTCTTAATGTTAATATTTTATGTAATCATAGTATAATTATTGAAAGAATTATTAATTCTGTTTATTACAGAAAATTAACATTGATGCAATACTCTTATTTAATCTACAGATCTTATTCATATTCTTTCAGTTTCCTGTAAATGTCATTTTACTAGTCCAGGATCCAATCCAGGATCCCACGTTAGAAGTCATACCTCCTTAGCCTCGTCAATCTGTGATGGCTCCTGTCTTTCCTTATGTTTCATGACCTTGACACTTTGAAAGAGTACTAACCAGCTGTTTCGTAGAATGTCCCTTAATTTGTGTTTGCCTGATAGGTGTTTGCATTTTTGGCAAGAATATCATAGAAGTGATGTTATATCCTTCTCAGTGAATCATGTCAGGGGATGCATGACGTCAATATATCTTATTACTTGTGATATTAACCTTGATTACTTGGTTGAGGTGGTGTCTGCCAGATTTCTCCACTGTAAAATAACTATGTTTACATTTAAAATTAATCAGTGTCTTGAGAGGAGATATTTTGAGACTTATCCTGTTTCTCATCGTACTTTGCCTATTAATTTTAACATCCGTCAATGGCTAATGCCTTCAATAGTTATTACCATGGTGTTTGGCTAATGGTAATTTTCTATTTGAGTCATTCGTTCTACATTTATTAACTGGAATTCTACTGTAAAGGACAGCTGTCCTTTGTCCCCCATTTATTTATGTCAGTATGGACTCATTTTATTTTGTGGGTTGTATTTCATTACTCTCATTATTTATTGTGTTCAGATTTGGTCATTGGGAGGTCCTTAAAGTTGGCTTCTGTGTCCTTTTGACATACTTCCTTCAGCTTTTGAGCACTTCCTTACTTTCTGGCACCACAAGATGCTCAGGTTCATGTTGCTTTTTTCCTGCCACAGCCATGGAATTGACAGTTTCTCCAAAGATCCTTGGTTCCTTTTATTTGAGAATGGCATTTAGAAACCAAGATCTGGCTACTAAATATCTGGCTCATTGCTACTGGAGTGCTGTTACTTCTACACTCTCTGAGCGGACAAAGCTAGGAAATAGTGTATGTGTACTAACACAAGCACTCATAGGACACATCTGTATTCATTCCATCTATCCGTAGTGAGATTTCTGAGTCCATTGCTACACCACGGAATTCATTCTAGTCTCCCCTTCTTCCATATTTGTGACTCCTTTCTCTGGCAGAGAGAAGCCTGGATCTCATTATCATCCACATGATACACACATCCAAATATATACACAATATATTTACTTATTTATTCAATCCCAGTCTACACATAAAGTAGTTCCAGAATTGCTAACCCATTTTCTGTGAAGGATAAATTTACCAGCATATAATATTTGTCTATAGTGTTTTTTGGTCACTAGTCTTACAATATATGATCAAAATACCATTTTCCAAAGTTACTTGGTTTAGGTTTTTTTCCTCCACCCTCTTTATTGTGGTTAAATTAATGAGGGGAAGATCAGTCCCTGAAATTCAAAGCAAAATGAAACAGTTTAATATAGCTATATATCAGGTGGACAGCATAACCCCAAGAGAGAAATTATTTCAAATATCTATATATAATATTTTTTACATTTTCATTTTGATATAATTTCAGTTTGCAACCCTGGTATACCCTTTATCCAGATTCACCAGTTGTTTACATTTTGCCCCATTTACGTTATCGTTTTTGCCCTCTCTAACTCTCTGCCTCTGGGTACCTACATAGACACGCACATGTGCATGCACATACACACACCATTTTTTGTGTGAACCATTGAGAGTAATCTGCCCTCTCAGTGCTTTAGTGTGTATCTCCTAAGTGCAAGGATGTTCTCTTGTATAACTGCAGTTCAGTTTTCAGAATCAGGAAATAAGAAAGAATACTGTCTCCAATCCACAGTTCATATTCAAGTTTTATCATTTCTTTCAACGTCCTTTATAGCTGTTATTCCCCCAGTCTAAGATCCAATCCAGGGGCACCTGTTACATTGAATTCTCATATCTCTTTAGTCTCCTGTAAATCTGGAAGAGTTCCTCGATCTTTCTTTTTCTTTGATGACCTTGATGTTTTTAAAGAGTACAGGCTAATTGTTTGTAAATTGTCCCTCAATTTGTGTTTGTCTGTATTTCCTCAGTATTGGATTCAGATTTAGTAATACCACTGAAGTGATATGTCCTTCTTCACATAGCACATCAGGAGGAACACGATGTCTCTTTGTCTGATAATATTGACTTTGATACCTTAGTTAAGTGACATCTGCCAGATTTCTCCATTATAAAGTAGCTATTTTTCCCTTTGAAATTAATAAGTAATTTTGGAGAGAGACTTTGAGACTGTGAAAATACTTGTTCCTTATCAAAGTTTTCACCCACTGGTTTTAGTTTCCATTGATTATTTTTGTCTGAATCAGTTATCACTATGATGGTTGCAAAGTGATGAGTTTCTAACTCTGTCACTCCATATTTGTTAGTTATATTCTACTATAAGGAAGAGTTTTTCCTTTTCTCTCATTGATTTATGTATGTCAGTATGAACTCATGGGTTCTTTTTTTTCCTTGAGTTATAATCCATTGCTATATTTATTTTGATGTTCAAATAGTCCTAGACTTAGCCAGCAGAAGCCTCTTCATGTTTCAAGTGTTGTTTTGATATGTCTCTATCATTCTTTGAGTGCTTCCTTATATCTGGCACAGTAATATATTTCAGGCTCATCCTATACTTTGTCTATCCCAGCCCTGGAATTAACCATTTTTCTAACATCCCTTGTGTTCTGTCTTATGATGAATGGTATTTAGAAACCAAGATCTGACAGTTTCTTTGCTACTGGGATGCCACTGCTTCCAAGCCCTCTCAGTGGATATGATATAGCTGGAATACACACACATGCACACACAAAATAGAAGCGTACACATATACATAAAGTGCATTCATGTGTAAGTGTATCTTCACACATGTATACAAAAACATACACATATCCGTATCTGTTTCTCTATCTGTATATACGTATGTTTGTATGCACATGCACACACCTAACCATGTGTTAATAGTGATACCTCCAAATCCATTCTGACACCACATAGCTATTCTAGTTTTCCTTCTTTCCATATTTGTAATGTCGTCTTCAAAAGTGAAAATCCTGACTTCTATCATCCCCAGTATATTTACTCACTTGCTCAATCCTAGACGACACAGAAAGTAAGTTTCAGAATTGCTAACCCTGCTACTACACAAAAGAGGCGTACTTCCAAGTGTGTATTTAAAATGCTATAATTTGACTGTGCATACTTAGTGGGCTATAACCCTGAGACGGGGTAAACAAAAATCTTACATTGTTTTCAGTAATTAGGCTTTTGGGAGATTGTAATGTTACTGTTTTTCTGAGACTGTTATATTTATTGTGGGATAATCAAATGAGTAATGATAGTGGTGTGGTTGAGAACTGAGCTTTTCAACATGGTTAAAAAGAGATACAGATGTGTGGTTGATGAAGTTAAAATCCAATAATCCTAAATTTGAATTAAAAATATCAGTACGATCTCATGATACATTTTGTCTTATATGTGCTATACACGAGGTTGTATATACTGTACACACACCAACACTTACTATTTTTGTCTACTGAATAGACTTAGAAACAGTGACCAACCTAGTAGCAGTGAGCACCCCGAGAGCATCCAGACTGTTGTCTCTTAACTACCATTTCCCACTAAAAGAAACTAGGACCCTTGAAAAAAGAGGCTGCATCCAGGTCTGGGTAGGAAATATATATTAGGAGTGTGGAACATGTCGTACCAGAAAGCAAGGAGCTATCAAAGGCTACTGATCTTTGATATAACATACAGACATGTCTATATCTGTATGTATATGTATATTTGCATGCACGGGCGCACACACACACACACACACATACACACACCCCCAACCGTAAGTTCACAATGGTACCTCCAAATCCACTGTAACGTCAGAGTTTATTTTAGTCTCCCTCTTTTCTATTTTTGACTGGATTATGTCAAAAAAAACTTAGGAGCCGACTTGACGAGGCTCCCCCAGGCCATATTTGAACAGCAATAAGAATAACAACTGCAGGGCAATAAAACAGCACATATATTTAAATGCATAACTTCATTGTGTTCCTTCCAAAACCAATAAAAATCTTCATTGGTCACTTTTGTAGGGTGTTATTTTGGAAACTAATAAAGGAATTAAACATTTAGCTTGTCTCTCCTGTGTGAACTGTACATCAGGGTAACCAAAAAAATGATGAAGGGAGATGTAGTCCCTAATGAAATAGTGCATCTAGACAATGATCGTCAATTCAGAAGAAAGACAACCATATATCATGTGCCTCTTGATGGAAATTCAGATAGCACCTATGAAATGTACTTGCTAAAAATCAAATCTTGACCTGATCAAGTCTCAAGATATAACTTCCAGTTTAGAGGAAATACAGGGAATAGAGGAACCTATTCAGTGACACACCCAGGATGCAGGAGGCAAAATGTATACTGTAAGAAGCTATAGGACAGATACTTGGTCTCTTCAACAAATAAGTTACATTTGAAAAAAAGGTAGTTCAAAAGTGGGGAGTATCTATAGATTAAGAGAGACTTGAGACATATCAGCCAATTACAGTGTATGGTCTCTTTATTTGAATCTTGATCTAAGCAAGCAAACTGAAAAAAAAAGTATATGAGATAAGCAAGTAAATTAGAACACTAGCTAGATAGTTGTACTAAGAATTAATTTTTTTAAGTGTGGCATTGGTAATATGTTTTACAAGAGTCATATTCAGAAATACATACTGAAATATGTAATGGTGAAACAATATGTTGCCTAGGATTTACTTCATTAAAAATCTTGGAGAGTAGGGGCGTAATGGAGTTGAAACAGCATTGTCCATAAGCAGTCATTATACATTTTTTCAACTTTTGTCTGTGTTTGAAAATTTCTGTAGTGAAATGAAAAAACTAAAAAGTGATGCTGCCAGCTCTGAGGCATTTCCCAAGAGAGCAGGACAGTGTTCTGGGAATGAGTAACTGCCCTCAGACCACAAGTTGGGAGGGTATAAAGCCTTGTCCTTCTTATCACTTTATCCCAGCACATAGTAGTCACGCAGTAAATAATGGGTGAAGAAATGAGTGACCTTGAAGGGACAGCTGACAGTTGGGTGAATTATGTTTCGAAATCAGTCCTGTGACTCATAACTAGGAGAGCCAGCGATTTACACCACGTGATATTTAAACATTTTCATGTTCTTTGGGCTGCTGCCATTATATCAGGCTACATGATGCATATGATCCTCCTTCTTTCCCAGGCTCAGGCCCGATGTCACCGGATAGGCCAGAGCAAAGCCGTGAAGGTGTATCGCCTCATTACTCGGAATTCCTACGAGCGGGAAATGTTTGACAAGGCCAGCCTAAAGCTGGGTCTGGACAAGGCTGTTCTTCAGGACATCAACCGAAAGGGCAGCACCAATGGCGTGAGTATGACAGAACATGCTCTGGAGCCTCCAGCGTTCGTCACGCAGCCCGCGCCTCTCTGGATTCTTCTTCCTATGCTTGTTTTAAGATTCACTTTTACTAATTGCAGGTGGATAAAAGAAATTTGTAGGAGCAGTTATGTGGCAGGATTGCCTAACATTTAGTAACACTTCAGTAAACAGTTTTTAACAGTGCCCATTAGATGTCAGTAGATCTTAACACTCTTAACTCTAAATATGGATTGTCACCATGCTTTATCTCACACTCTGGACTTTGAGCTCCCTGAGAGTATAATGGAACCTATTTTATCTGTAGTCTCCATGGCCCCTAACAGTACTTGGCATATTAAAGATGTTCAATACATGGTGGTCAGTGAATAAATGAATGAATAAATTAGCAGCTTGAAGTATGGCAGTAAATAAAATCTTTTTTTTCTCTCTAGGGGGGATAAAAATTGCAGCTAAGATTCTTAAATTGTACTAAAGTATAGGCAAGCAAAGCAGAATATCTCCTTAATCTCTAGGCTCAGCATCAGAGCTTGGGAATTAAAACCTTCTAAATGAGTTGTCTTTAGTCCAGATATTCTGTATCCTCTTAGCTATGCATATGTTTCTAAGTATAATACTTCAAGTGACCCATGCTGGGAGTCATGGAATTCCCTCTTGTGATTGATATAAAGAGAACCAGATTCTTAATTAGAACCAGGAAAGGGTGTTTTGAACTCTCATTTCCTATTTTCAACAGGCAGTTGAGAAAATCACACTTGGCACGGGATCCTTTCTTTAGTTAAGAAATGACATCATTTCCAATACTAATGTATTTATTTAATAACACATAAATCATTATTCTTTCGTTTGGTACATCTGGAGGTTTTTAAAGATACAGACTCAAACTAAAATATAAAATAAACATTAACAGTATCCTCTTCGGTGGTGCATAATTCAATGGCTTGTGATATTTGATAGTAACCAATGTCCTGAAGAATGTTAGGGCCATTGGGTCATGTGGGTCTTATCCCAGAGCTCCCTATAGAGGATTGTCTGCCTGTTCTCCCCATAGTTCTCTTGTCTTTATCTGAGTTTTCATTTTCTAAAGCTTCTTGTGCATGTCTTTATTCTTCTGACATGTGCAATTAGTGGAAGAACTGTGTACAGAATCATGAAGGCCAGATTTGAGGCTGTTTTTCTCCTGTGCATTTTACACTTTGTGAGTAGCCTTTGGTGACCTGTCCAGGTGCAGCAGCTTTCAAAAATGGAGGTAGAAGACTTGCTTCGGAAAGGTGCTTATGGAGCCTTAATGGATGAGGAAGACGAAGGCTCCAAATTCTGTGAAGAAGACATAGACCAGATTCTGCAGAGGAGAACCCATACCATCACCATCCAGTCTGAAGGGAAAGGATCCACGTTCGCCAAGGTATAAGTCCTTCTCAGAGTCTGTTGGGGTGGGAGCGAAAGAAAATTGTTTATTCTTTGAGTCTCAACGCCAGGCTTCTGTTTCTCTAAATGTAAACTGTTGAGATTATCTGGCTACACATCTATTCTGTTTGACACTCTGAAGATGCAGATTCTTAGAGGGAGTCTGAATAATGAGTCAGAAGCTATAGAAAGAAAAGCCTTTGGGAGCTGATCTTCCTCGGGCAGGATGACACTTCAGTTTGCACTATTCACTGTTCGCAAAGACTATTCTGAAACCCTTGAATGGTCATCTTGGTTCCCTTGTGGAGCCATCCTTGATCAGAGTCAGAAAGTTGAAATTCCGTTGAACTCTCCATTCCTTAAACTCAAGCAAGTACTTTGTTCATTTTATGAGAAAAGGGATTTTATTCATTTAGTCTAGGTGCCTCTTTCCTCTGCCCTTCAGGTCACTAATCGTTTAGAATTCATCTAATCAGACCACTTATCAGATCACTCTCAGGTTTCCCTGGCCACAGGCTCTGTGAGCTTTGTGACCTGTTTGATCAAATCTCCAGTTTGGTGACTTAGGTAAGACTTTTCAGTAGGACATTTTGTGCTGTGAGTCATCTCTCATCTCTGTATGCCTCATACTGCCCAACCCAGTGCCTTTCCTATGGCAGACATTTGGTAACTGGTGAACTTCAAGGAAAATTAAATCTATAGAAGTTTTAAGAATTAACCCTTTCACAGAGAACTAGACATCAATTAGCACATTGTCATTACCTTCCAGGGGTTGTCTTCTGGCTTCCAAGTTTTAAGTTTCAAAAAATGATCCTGTGGGTTGAAATTGTAATTTCGTCACCCAGTCTTTAAAATAAAATTTAAAAAAGAATAGCTTGGAGATTTTTACATTAATTTTGGAGGCTCTGTTAGATGTTTTGCTTTTGAACCCAGGTGGATAATATACTTGAGTTTCTGGTGCAGTTGAAATAACATAGGTGTTCTATAGTTTGTATTGTGTTCAGGTGCAGTTTATTGACTTGTTTTCTTCACAGGCTAGCTTTGTGGCTTCAGGAAACAGAACAGATATCTCCTTAGATGACCCAAACTTCTGGCAGAAATGGGCTAAAATAGCTGAACTGGACACTGAAGCAAAGAATGAAAAGGTATAGCATTAAGAATATTTTATTCCATTGAACATTTCAGGAATATCTTATAGCACCATAAATTCCCACACAGCTCAAGTAATTATTTACTTCTTAGCCTTAGTTCTTAAATGAGATGCTATGTGTAATGCACTTAAAACATGCCTGGCACATAGGCAGAGCTTGATAAATGTTAACTTATAATTTAAAAATGACTTCATGAGACATACAGTCTACTGGGCACCTGAGAAATTAGACAAAAACAGACCTGGAACTGGCCCAAAAGGTCAAGTTCAGCCCTCTGACCCAAGCCAGCATCCCATCCTTGGCCTGTGACTATTTTACCTCCATTTCAACACTTCCTGTGAACATAGGGAACTTCACCTCCGATGAATACTAGGAAAAGGAAAGTAGCATGATGAAGAAAAGTTTGTTGGCTTCACCTCCATTCTTTCAGTATCTTGAATTTTCCTATTTCTGAACATGAGAAAGAGAATGGCCTTGAAATGAAACCAGCTCTGCCACTGACCAGCTGTATGCCTTAGGGCAAGGTACTTGATCTCACTGAGACATGTGAAAAAAGGAGATGAAGATACCCACTTTGCCAAGTTGGAGATAACAGTTGTGACTGTAACTGCCAGCCCATTGTGTGAGGCACTCCTTAAATGTTAGTTTCCCTTCCCTGCATCTCTGACCTTATCACCTCACTTCGTGATGAGCACACATCACTTTCTACCTGTCTTCTTGGGTGAGTGTTGAACTCTTGTGGGCCCATAAACCCAGGAGACAACCTCTGCTTATGTCTAGCTATATCTGGCTGATTCAGTAACCAGCACCCAGCCTTAAGCATTCTTCTGTAGGATCGCCAGAGGTCGTTTAATCCATCCTCTTTTCTCCTAATAGGAAGATTCTGCAGTCTCTTTTGTAAAACCTGTTGTAAGTGTTTTACAAGATTATAATCAGGAAGTTACTCTTTGTGCAGGACAATGGGCGAGAGGGAGAAGGAAAAGCCCTTGCTCTATAGACAGTAAGGAGCCAGTTGGAGCGTTCTAAGGTAGGAAGCGAGGTGATTGAAGCAGGGATGACTCTAGAGATTTATCTGGCCTGTGTAGAGGAGTATTCAGGAGCTTAGGCTAGCTTTTGGAAGGGGTACAGGGAGAAGGGGTGAGAAGCATGAAAGGGTAGAGACTAGAAAAGAGGCGATGGTTATGGCCAGGGGAGCCACCAAGAGTGAATGAGGTACCTGAGTGAGGGATTACGTGTTCAGTGAAAGACAAAAGGTTAGTAGTTAGTGCCAGTGGAAGGGAGAAAATGAAGCAGCAGGAATCTGTGTTTGTCTTCAGAAAGTTGCTGAGCAGATGGAATTCTCCGACTTGACCTGTCTCCAGAGCACAGATTGCCTCTGCATGCTGGGCATAACAGCTGGGGTGCACCACTCTAGTCTTTCTTGGCAAGAGCAGACTGCCACTCTGGGCACTGGGGGGCGTTGCCTGCCCATACCCCTGTTAGAATGACTGCAGAAATAGCAGATGGTAGTGGATAGCACTGGGGGCTGGGGAACATGCCAACTTCAGCAAGTCCCAGAGAATCCTCTCTGCTTGTCAATAGACACAGCAGGTGTGCTGGGAAGAGCCTGTCCTGCTAGAGGATCAGACCAGAGTGTGATTCTTTCCCAAATGTGTCCTGAGGAACGGCAACAGGATATGCTGGTGCATTGTGATTGGGGGAGAGAGAAAAGGGGCTTTCTCTTCAGCAGTCCTCTCTGTTTCTAGGAAAGCTTAGTGATTGACCGGCCTCGCGTGAGAAAGCAGACCAAACACTACAACTCTTTTGAGGAGGATGAGCTCATGGAGTTTTCAGAGTTAGACAGTGACTCTGATGAA
This sequence comes from Equus asinus, assembly GCF_041296235.1. Classification (NCBI taxonomy): domain Eukaryota; kingdom Metazoa; phylum Chordata; class Mammalia; order Perissodactyla; family Equidae; genus Equus; species Equus asinus. The sequence continues at coordinate 32,347,765 of NC_091804.1, read as the reverse complement.
AGGCCCACGAGGTCCAGGCGCCTCAATGACAAAACCAGACGCTACCTCCGAGCCGAATGCTTCCGAGTAGAGAAGAACCTGCTCATCTTTGGGTGGGTGTTGGCTTTGCCTGTTTGTTGTTGTTGTTGTTTTTCCCTCTGTTTTTCAGTCCCTGAGATTTGTCCAGTGTGTCACTCCAATCACCTCGGAGTTATGGACTGATGGAGGATCTGTTAGAGCAAGAGAGAACTTTCTGCCCATGTACCCCTCGGTCATTGTATGCTCTGCTGCCATATTGTAGACGTCATGATTTTCTCATATGCTTGTCACAGCAAATCTCTGTTACTCATTTGCTGCCTGGTACTTATTTCGTGCCTTTTTCCCGCAAGGATATATAAGGAGTCAGTGTACCAGATGATACAGTTAAGGGCTCCGGCTCTAGTAGAAATAGAAGGGTTAGCTTCTGGGAACTCGCCATTGCTTTTGAATATTGTAGCTGGACTCTGTTTTAATTCCAAATTTATTCCCTGCTCCAAATACTTTGATCCCTCTTCTTAACATTCTAGTGGTCATATGACGATCTCAGTGTCCCATGTCCAGGTCACCTTAGTGACATTTGGTGTACAATAGCATGGGGTCCTCGAAGGCCTTTCAGGACAAAGCCCTCTGGGCGATTAAAAGACCCAACAGAGGACAAGAAACACTCTTGGCTCCTGTTTGCGGTGTTGAGGGCATGCATGGCCCTTCCTCCCCCCAATACCCTTTTATATTTCCGCTCTCAGCTGGGGCCGGTGGAAGGACATCCTGACTCATGGGCGATTCAAGTGGCATCTGAATGAAAAGGACATGGAGATGATTTGCCGTGCCCTTCTGGTATACTGTGTCAAGCATTACAAGGGGGACGAGAAGATCAAGAGTTTCATTTGGGAATTGATCACACCTACCAAAGATGGGCAGGCCCAGACCCTCCAGAACCACTCAGGTGAGAGGTGGCAGGGCCATACCTGAGAAGTGCAAACTTGGTGCACTTCCATCGCTCTTCCTGTGTTGGTCCATGTTGCTGTGCTTTGGGGGACTTCTCTTTCTGAGATATATTTAAGAACGTTGCCTGTGGGAAAGCGTGATGATTCTTCCTCAGAATCATCCATGTTACTTGTGATATTTTAAGTACCGTTGGGCCCTTTTGAAATTTGCTACAGACCAGTCCTGCCCACTAACCTGAGCGTCACAGGGGTTTCTCCCCTGAATTGGGAATTCACACTGCATGCTCTGTGGTTCGTCTTTTGCATTTCACTGTTCCGTCCCATTCCCACCTCTGTCTCTGCCTTTTCTTGTGCTGTGCTTCTCCTTCCCTGTGCTTGGCCATAGCTCACCTTCAGGTTTCCAACTGAGTATTTGTTTTTCCCTGGCTAGGTTGTAAGTTCCCAAAGGGCACAGGTTATGGTATGCCTTTCTTGATTTTCACAGGGTACCTGGTAAATTCTTACTGCCTCACTGAACAGTCCTGGGGTTTATTAAGTGGGGGACCAGGTGCATCTCCTCACCACCATCACTACTTGGTGGACTGAGGAGTGGGGTCTGTCATCCAGGGCCACTGAGTACAGCCTGGCTCCCTCTTTGCAACCCTAGCCCAGCTCTGTTCTAACACCCATGTTTAAGCTGCCTTGGCTGATCAACCTGCCTTTCTGTTTCAGGGTTGTCTGCTCCAGTTCCCAGAGGAAGGAAGGGGAAGAAAACAAAGAACCAGCTGCTGCTCCCAGAGTTAAAGAATGCAGACTGGCTGGCCACCTGCAACCCTGAGGTGGTCTTGCATGATGATGGCTACAAGAAACACCTGAAACAGCACTGCAACAAGTGAGTACACCCCTTCCCCACCGCCTGGCGTTAGCTCCACTCAGACTTTCCAGACTCCTGGTACCCCCACAGGGTCGTAGGAGACCACTGGATGTTCCTCTATCACCATGCAAGGTCTGGAAAGGCACGATATGTGGTCTGAGCCAGGTCAGGATTCATTCGTGTTAAAGCTTCTCTAACTCCTTTAATATTGTCTCTTCTCCCCTAGAACCTGATCTCTCTACCAATGCGGTGTGTACCCCCAAGGGTTTTTCTCACCTGACCCTCAAAATCCATTTAGGACACTGGTGTATTTCACTATTCTCTCTCCTTTTCCTTTTCCCTTCTCTGCCCCTGAGGTCACATTAGCAAGAGCAGAAGACTAGCCTTAGTGGCCACTACTCCAAGCTCCCATGCCAAATTGCTTCCTCTTATAGTTTGCCATTGCAATTCATGGCCTCCAGGTATTTGACAGACATGCATTTGAGATAGTATTCTTTATATCCCTATGCTAACAGTGGAGCGGGGAGAGACCAAGGAAAAAGTGATAGAAAATGAAACTCTGTTCTTGTAAAGTTTAGTTTGGGGAAGTCAGAGCACTCAGCCACAAGACAATGACAGGTTTGCACATGGATATTTACATCACTATACAGTATATCTATTAAAATTAAAAGGACCCTTGGAGAGCATCTAATCTAGCTTCCTAGGCCATGTTAGACTCATCTGCCCAGCATTCCAGGTAGGCAGTGAGAACATCTCTGCTTGCACATGTCTGGTTATAAAGAGTTTATTATCTTATAAATTAGGGCTGTTTTGCTGGGGTTTTCCTTCCTTCCTGTAGCATCCACCTAATGGTCCTGTAGTTGTTGTTGGGTTGTGTCTTTTTTTTCTTGTATGGATGAAGTCAAATCCTTTCCTTTTGTCTCTCCAAATATTTGAAGCTAAGTCTCATGCCCAATACCGTAATAAAAACCACTGTACACAAAAGCACAAGCTCTTTGGGGACAATAGATCTCAAGCTGAGTCTTAAGGTACACACGGTTGGTAGTAGAGCCTGACTGGGGCAGGACTTGATGGCATGTTCCTTGTGACTGAATCAGAGTCACCATGTGGGAGACAGACAGAGGAGGCTCTTGGCTAGCTAAGAGGACTCACTGATGAGCCATCTTGTATGGCAGGCTAACCAAGGATTCTATTGTAAATATTAAGCAACTATATTGCTTGAACAGGTGAGACATGATGAAAAATGGTATTTGGGGAGAAAAATTATACTGGCAACAGTTAGCAAGATGGAGTAGGTAGACCTAGAGCTGAATGGCCAACTAGGAGAGTTCTGTCGTAATTTCAATATTGATCACGAGGACTTAGATTAGGGTGCTGACTGTAGAATTGGAGAGAAAGGGTCAAATATGAGAGACTGACTAAGGAAGAATCTGTAATGTGTGATGAACATGAAAGCAGCTAACTCCATGATTGTAAGCCTCATAGGCTCGGAGAATGGCAATACTTGTAGTCATGACTGGGTCAGAATTGTTATATTCACTAAAGATGAAGAGCAGAACAAAGGACTCAGGTTTTGCCTTATTAAGTTACAGCAACAGCATTTGGCTCTCCATCCACAGCTGCAGATGTGGATCTGTAGCACTTAGAGTACGCTGAACTGGAGAGGCTGACATAGAACTTTCCTTGACACCTGCAGAGATGATCACAGATGATGGCCAGAACCAATTCTGACCTTTGAGAAATTCCTTAACATTCTAACCACCACCCACAAGACCTTTCCTGAGTGCGTGCCTGGCCCTGGGAATCAAAGAATAATGCAGTAAAGCACTTCTCCAAGTTTGGAGATGGTGACTGTCATTTATATTCTGAATCTAATGGAGACCACTGTCCTCTTTAGTTCTGGCTCAGCAAGAGCCAGGCTCAGAGCCGGCAGGGACCTTGTAGCTCTTCCCACTCAGTGTGGGAGTTCCGTGGGCAGTATCCTGATAAGGAGTCTTCCAGCCTCTGCTTGAGCCTTCCTAGTGACAGGAGTTTACCATTTCTCAGTGAGGCTTATTTAATCACCAGATGATTCTAATTAACTGTCCTTCTGTACATTGAATTTAAAATCTGCTTCCTTGAAACTTCTACCCTTTGATCTTTGGTCCTGGTTCTGTCCTGAAGTACAACGAACAGGCAGTATTTCTTCAGCATAACTGGACTGTGAGCTTCTAGAGTTCTGGGTTCTGTTAATTAGCAAATTTACTGCCACCCCAATATCAGATAAGGGTTAAGACAGGCTCTGGGATCAGGACTGCCTGGATTTAAGTCCTGGCTCCATTACTTACCAGCAGGTGAATTACTTAACCTCTGTGTGCCTTCTTTCCTTCATCTAGAAAATGAGGATAATAATATTTCCTACCTCTTAGCATTGTTATGAGGAGTCAGTAAGCCAATACCGGCTGGCACATAGTAAGTACTCAAAGCCTTGTTTGTTTTTATTATAGTATAGTATTTAGGGACGTGAAATTGTCATCAAATGCACTTTAAAAAGTTAAAAAGCAACTGCTTCAAATCTAAGCTGTAAGAGGTGAGGATGATGATTGTCCATTTGTGGGTGGGGAGAGTGACTGGAAGGGGATACCAGATTTCAAAAAAAAATCTCCAAATTATTTGAATTGATTGACAGCTGAGGTAAGGAATGGTATACCAGAAAAGTAAGGGTTCCAATCTAAAAGTTCTACCTTGGTGTGTTGCCATCTACAACTCAAGCCCAGAAAGTGGCATTTCTACCTAGATCTAAGAAATTATGCTTTTTTAGACGCCTCTGCCCTTCATTATTAACATCTTTTAAATAGATAAGACATGTATGTGTTTAAAAGATTTTTATCAAAAGTCAATTTTGCTCCCACCTCCACTTCCCTTGTTTCCATCTCCAGAGGCAACCACCCGTACTGGTTTTTCCAGAGAGACCCTGGACATGGACCAGCGTAGGTGAATGTATAGCCTCCTTTACCATCCCCCTAAAATAATACATACTTTACATACTATTTGTGCTCTTTTTTAAACAACTTGTGTGGAGATCAGTTCCTATATAAGTATATGTAAATTGGCTTTGTTTTTAATAGTTAGCCTTTACTCTTGACTGCTATTGAGCAAGTTATAAGTACTCCTTCTAAACCTTTTTGCAGCTTAGCCGAGAGTATGGAGCATCTCCTGGAACATGATCAGCTTCTCTGTGCCTGCCCTTACTTTCACCCTGGTTTTGCATACATTAAGCCTTCCCCTCCCTTGACCCCCACTGTCATCTTCTGTGCTCTTATTCTTTCTTGGTAGGTTTTATTTCACAATTCAACTGCTGTGGGCTCCTCAAGAATGGGGTTAAATTGTTTACTTTTGTTATGTACCTCATAGTACCCAGCTTGTGCAGGGCACACAGTAGTTGCCCAGCAAAAGCTTACTTAATTGCCTTGTCTCAAACACGTTCAGCGCATTCCCATGAGCCTGAGTGTGGTCCATGCAGAATCACAGTGAATTGAGCACCTCAGGAGAGAAGACATGATCACTTTCTGGCAGTATTGTTATGAAAAAGACTTCAAATGTTCATGTAACTCTGTGTAAGTGAAAGTGTTTGAAAGCAGCACCATTCAACATTACTCATTCTTCAGGAAACTAGTAAACTGGTAACCAGCCTCTTGGAAGGCAGCTCTGCCTAAGAGGTCATTGTGGCCATATGGAGGGGGATGAGTACTCTTTTTAAGGACCAGGAGGAATGCTGTTTCTGCCGCACCCCATGGTTCTCAGGGTGACCTAACAGATGACTGATGAGATATCTTTTTCTTGTGTAAAATGGGGATAATCATAGTAACGGCTGCCTTCAGTACCTAGTGTTTTGTCTTTCTAGTGCTCTCTCACGTATAGCTTCCTATCACTAACGACATGGGAATGCCCAGAATTTCCCTATGTCAACTGGGGTGTGGCAGTTCACAGGCACTCCTGGGTTCTAATGTGCTTGCATTAATGTGTTCACCTTTCATAGGGTACTTTTGCGAGTCCGGATGCTATACTACCTAAAAGCTGAAATACTGGGAGAAGCAGCTGATAAAGCATTTGAAGGCACTCCCGCCAGGTAAAACAAGTCCGCCTTAGCTCTCAATGTTAAAGAATTGCCAAAAGTGCCTGTTTGTGCAAGTGGAGAAACCTGCCTGGGCTTCAGGAGGCCCATATTCCCACCTGCCCAGGATCAGCCCCTTGGATGGAAGTGCAAGCAGGTCACCTACAAGTCACATAAAGGAGAAAACTTTCTTAGAAACACAACTTTTGGTGAGGTTTTTTTAGTAGTTTTTTCCCCCAGTGGTGTTGTAAACTTTCCTTTAAAACAGTCATTTCTCTACCTTAACTAATCATTGTAGAATGAGTATTAATTACTTGATACACTTGATCTGACAGGTATACACTGGAGTGTTACTCAGAATCCCATTCTTGGCCTTAGTACTGTTCTGCATTTGAGTGGTTCTCCTCTATTTGCTAATCATGTTTATAATACCTTGTGACCTGTTTGATTTGTTGCACTTTAGTTTTGTAAGTTAGTATTTCCAAAGCTGTAGAATCCTGTGGGAATCCCCCCAAATTTCAGGGAATGAGACGTGAAGTTCCTAGCTACCACTTGATCGAGCTGTCAGAGAGTCACACTTTCTAGGTGGGATCACCACACAGCCTCCTTCGCCTTTGCCATATCTGCAGTATGCAGCCCTGTACAATGCCTGTTGCTCCCTAGGAAACCAGAAGTGTTGGTATTTCAACTTTGCTTTGAGATGACCTGGGGCCATGGTTTCTTCTTTCTCTTTCTTTCCATTAGGCAATGCTAATGGCTCTAGTGGTCATAGGAGCACTAAAGAAGGTGCTCCTATGAGAGGTGAAGGACATTAACAGCCCTACTCATGGGGTAATTTGTAATCAAGAGCAAGCATCACAATGACTGTTACTACTTGATGTGCTTTCTGTAGTTAATTGTAGTTATTTCTAGTAGGGATAGAGAAGTTGAGTGTTTTGGTGAAAAGATTCAGTTTTTTTTTTTTGAGGAAGATTAGCCCTGAGCTAACTACTTCCAGTCCTCCTCTTTTTTGCTGAGGAAGCCTGGCCCTGAGCTAACATCTGTGCCCATCTTCCTCTACTTTATATGTGGGACGCCTGCCACAGCGTGGCGTGCCAAGTGGTGCCATGTCCTCACCCGGGATCCGAACCGGCAAACCCCAGGCTGCCAAGAAGCAGAACATGCGAACTTAACCGCTACACCACCAGGCCGGCCCCAAGATTCAATTTTTGAGTTGCATAAATGTAGCAGAATTTAACCTGACCACTTATATCAGGTATTACCTGGCAGAAGTAATCTACATGAACTTATTCATCCCTCTGTCATGTGCTTTCTTAGACATGTAGATGGATGGAAGCCAGGTAGAGCATAGAGAGGGTGAGTCTATGGCCCACCCTCTTCCCACCTTTCCTCTGCTTTCCTCCATCTTGGTTCTCACCTGTGCTGTTCAGGCTTAATGCCTTATTGTGGAGAAGTTGCCATGAAGAAGGAATAACAGTTCATCCCAGAAAAGTCATTCATCCCATGGCACCATGCAGGCAGAGCAGTGGGCCCTGTAGTGGAGGCAGATAGGGAGCACTGCCTGGAAAGGTGGGGGCCAGGGAACACCACCATCCCCATAGAGGGAGCTGGACCTAGCAAGGGGCAGTCAGCCTGTGTCACAATAAGAGCCTGATGGAAGAAGATCCTCAAATGCTACAGAGGAACCGTCTCAGAGAGCTGGGAGTCGGCAGGGAGGAGCCATCCAGGTAGATGTTCTCCCCCGAGACCCCAAACTCTTCAAATTGTAAGGTCTGTTCTCAGACAAATAAAGACAGTGAGCTAAAGGTCAATGTGAGCTTTCAGAACATGGACAGAAACAGAGAGAGGGGCTGATGGTACAGGCTTGCTAATCCCTGCATGTCTGCTCCCTAGGGCGAGTTATGTTCATCCCTTTGTCCAGGGGAAGTGCAATTTTTGATCAGTTTTGACCCAACAGACACCGCTGCTAGGAGGTGCCACCTATCCTCTGAAAGGCTCTTTTCATATCCCTGCATGTACCAATGCAGACTCTCTTGTTCTCAGATAGTGCTTGAGATCTCTGCATGTTGAATCAAGATGATTTGAGCACTTTTCAGCATTTGATCATGTACGAATTTAACCACTTGGGGGGTGTTGTATGTTCAAATGACCAATATATTGATGGTTTTTGCTGTAGTTGTCAACTGAAGATGCACATCAGAACTACCTTATACATGTAGATCCCAAGGCCCCACCCCAGGTCGACTGGTGATGAGTTCTTCAAGAGGTGCTTTAGGATTCTGTGTCAGTCAGCCTGAGGTGGAGCCTGGAAATCAAGAACATATGCAGAAATGGCTCACTGGATGAGCCTGATGGAAAGCCCTGGTTAGGAAACCTTGGCCCACAACTTTCTGAATCCTTGTTACGTCAGTGTCTAAGCATGCAAGTAGGGATGTGACTATTAAGGGTTTGGCCGGTAGCTCTTGTGTTTTCTGCCTGTGTTGAAGGAACCCTCAGTCCGTGCTCTTCCTTCCACAGAGAGCTAGAAGTGCCTCTGCCCGACATTGACTACATGGAGATCCCAGTGGATTGGTGGGATGCTGAGGCCGATAAGTCCCTTCTGATTGGTGTGTTCAAACATGGTGTGTATTTCAGTGAATGTTTTCCCCTTCCTGAAAAACTCCATAGTCCTCTTGTATGTCTTTCTTAGAATGTGGAGCCTCACCTCTGTCCTCTCAGAATTTCAACCAGATGAATGTGAGTCATGAAAATGACAGTAAATGTTAATATCAGAGAGGAACTTCAAGAGGGTGATTGTGTCCACAAAGAGCTTGTTCAGTCTGTATCTTCCTCACAGTAGCCTTTCCACATTGTCAGGCCTGGGACTATTCACTCTCAATCACTCATACAGTCCCAGCACCTAGCCTAGTGCCTGGCACATAGTAGGTACCCAGTGTTTCTTGGATGAAGGAATAAATAAGTTGGGAAAATGTCAGGTTTCAACATTTCATATGTATGCAGAATTCTAAGGTTAATCTACGTAATCCACATATTCCTAGTGTATCTTTTGCTCTCTTGGTATAAAAATTTATGGATAAAGGATGGCATGGACATCCCTTTTTTTAAAATGTGGTAACCAAGAATAAAGGATCCAGAAGTTTTTTGAGCAGTTTGGAAAAACTGAAATAAGTGCCCCTTTCTTCATTTCTGGCACTGTTCTGGCACTTCTGGCACTAAGTTCTTCTGTCTAAAAACTGAAATAAGTGCTCCCTTTCTTTACTTCTTGCACTGTGTCCTGCCCTTGCTTTCAGACAGTAGTTAAAACGACTAATGAAAGTGCCAGAAGATAGTCACTGTAATGTGCCTGGTACACATCTTCCCTCCCAGTTGAATTAACTGAAATTTTAAACTGGAGACTAGGGTTTAAAGTGGGAAGAGTTAGATACACCTGGGTTTTTCCATCAACTATGCCACTTACTAAATGCATGACTTTGAGCAAGTCATAAACTTCTCTGACCTATTTCCTCACCTGTACAATGACGATACTATCAAAACAACCTCCCTGGAGGGTTGTTCGACGATTAAATGCAGCAATATACTGCCTAGAACAGCGCGTGGTACTTAATAGATACTCGGTGCTGCTCTGCTGTTGCTTATTGCTCTTCCTTTGCAAGGTTAACCTTCTAACACATGCCTTATGAGGAGAATTCTTCAACATTTGTAGGCCAACCAGTTATATTTACTTAACAACCATGCCTATACATATTTTAATGAAGAGTCCTCTCAAAACTTGGATTCTGGTGTTGCAAATGCAGGTTTTGGGAGGTCCAGTGCTGCTGAGAGCTCCTCGTCAAACCACTGGGGTTAGGTTAGAGGAGTGTTGTCCAATAGATGTGATGGTGGAAATGTCCTGTTTCTCACTACCCACTATGGAAGCCAATAGCCGCATGTGACTATTGCACACCTGAAATACAACTTAGTACAACTGAGCAACTTTATTTTTAACTTTGTGTAATTTTATTTAATTCAAATTTAAATATCCACATGTGGCTCCTCTGGACAGTGCAGGGCTAGAACTCAGCTCTGAAGTGGGAAGAAGCAGCATGTTATCCCCTTGTTAAGTACAAGGAACCACCGTGCAACTGAAACTTGGTTTAATCTAATTTTGGAAAGAACCCAGAAGAAGACAAGCTGCTATGCTGAAGGCGTCCAAATTCCAGAGCATCTGAACTTGGTCTATGGAAAGTCTGTTCACCCTGTGCCTCGTTTCAGTGGTGGTTTTAGGGCACATTGCCGAATCCCTGATGGAGACAATGTCTTGTGAACAGAGGACACAATCTGAAGTCCCAGCAGTATGGCAGACAGAATTTACATGCTTCCTCTGCCTCCCCAAGCCCAACACTCACACCACAGACAACAGAAAGCCTAGGTGAATTATGACAAGTGTTAAACTACCTAGCTGAACTGGGAAGAAATAAAGCAAAATTACCAAGTAAGAGATCAGTTAAAGCCAGAGCTGAAAACTCAGGAACTGATATGACAGCGGACCAGAGAGACTTGGTTTTTAATACCTACACAGAAATGGAGGAAAGGAGGCCAAGTAAGGGCTCTCTGGTCCAGAGAAGCAAAGCTGGAAGAACATACTCCTGAGAGATGAAGAAATGGAGACAAGAAAGAGAAGATGAGATAGAATCAGGTTGACATCTAAGGGATAAAACAAGATATGCCAGACAAATACTAACCACCACCGCCAGAAAGGCAAAAAAAAAAAAAACCTGGTATGGCAAAATCAATATCATAGAAAAAATCTTTAAGGAAAAAAGCATAATTTGAGGTAAAGACAGTCATTACACAATGATGATAGGTATAATTCACCAAAAGATATGGCTAACAGTGTAGCCCCAGAATATGTAAAAGAGGACAAGACTCTAAGGAGGCCCCAGACCCTTTCTCTCCAAGGAAAGGCAAGTTAATATTGGCACAATACCTTCTAGTTTCATAATCTTTGATCAAGGTTTAGGGCAGTGAGATTAATCAATTGATCTCTCCTAGTCTCATATCAGAAACGGTAGAAGATCAACCACATGATGTCTAAGGTCATTTCTACATCTAAAACTTTATTCTCTATGAAGTAGCTTTGAGGCGTATAAATTAATTATTCCTAAGTGTTTCCTGAACACACTTGTAAGAATTTAAGATGATGCATCACCCATTCCATTTAAATTTTCCCAGATTGTGCCAATTGAGGTGAACTCGGTATTCAAGTCAGGGCTGAGGGGCAGGTGCTAGAAAGGTGATGTGTGCAATGCCTGAAGCGCCTCATTTTGGTATATGATGAGTTTAGCAGACACCCTATAAACACAGGGGAAACCCTGCCTCTGTACCCAGAGCTAGGGGACTTGTCTTAAGCCACGCATGCAGACTGACTCACTCTTGGATAGGACCAGACCTGTTTAGTTGGATGGTGACATTTAATCAACCTAGACTACGTTGGACAGATGCATATGGTTGGCCTCGTGGGCCCGTCCTCCTTGGAGTCTTCCAGAGTACACATCAGATCCTGCTCCTGGCTGGGTGCTGCCCCTGGGACTTGCCATGAGCATAGGCTTAGACCTGTCCTCATCTCGGTAACACACCTGACCTCGCTTGTATAACTCAGCCCTCGCCTCAGTATTACCAAGCCCACACAACATGTCTTCCCAGGTGACAAACTCCCAGATACCCACCAGCTGGTGGAGATATGACATTTCCAGAAAAACAAGCTGTCAGGTGTTCACTTTTCAGAAATCTCTATCAGGAAGCCCTCTCTGCCTTGCCTCCATGCCTTGGAGGCATAAGTATGAGCTTATGAGTCCTGCAACCATTTTCTTTGTTAAGAAACACACAGCTGTTCATTGTCTGAGGTTTTGAGGATCTTTAAGTCCACACTAGACATAGCCCACTACAGCCCTACTTGCATCAGAAGAACATAGCCGTGGTTCCATCTCCAAGCTGACTCCCGTGGAGGAATTGGTTAAAATCTTTGGAAGGGCCCAGTAGCAAACATATTCTGAATGATTCTCTTGACAGCTCTCATGTGCATTAAGTGATTGCCACCCCTCTAGGGCAGCCTGGATTTTTGAAATTTTCATTAAGATACGGAGTTTAGTATTTCTGTTCGTATTCTTAGAGAGGTGCTTTTAGACTAAGTGAAGAGGCGAGCAGCCTACACTCCCTCAAAGGCCTGTCATTTTACTATTTATTTCTTTGTTTTGCTGTTACAGCCCCTACTTCTCTCTTTTCAGGACAGTTGTTAGGGTTTTCTAGGGAACCAAATCAGTCACTCTTCCTCGCCTCCAGCTTCATAGCTGATTGAGATATAAAAATGCAGAATCTGTCTAGACTTCAGACCCACACATGACAAGACAAAGTCTGCAGAGTTGAAGCTTGCCCACTTAGTAGGCACCTGGAGGAACCTAGCCTGGTTCATGCCCTGTGAAAGCACAGATTGCATGAAGACAGGGCAATAATGGACAGGTAACCTCCCTGATAGTAAAGGGTCAGTGGAAGAAGCTTTCACCATCTCATCTGTCAGATAAAACACCCCTCTTTTCATGGGAAGGCGCAGGTAGAGACAGTGGCAGGAATTTCATCAACACAGGAGCATCAAGGACATTCCTGTTCAGACGTGAGCTGAAGTAGAACGTGGGGAGAGGGTGAGAATGGTTCTTCTTGCAGTGATTATTGGAAGAGAATCGGCAAAACTGACTCATCCAGTCAATTGTTTGTCAAATATGTATGGTGTCAGGCCCTGTGCTAGGTACTAAATATATAACATTGAGTAAAATCAGTCAGAGATTCTGTTCCTAAGGAGCCCGTAGTCTCATGAGAGAGACAGTAATCAAATAATCACCCTAAGGAATAAGTGAATAAAGAAGAACATAAGGCACCACAGTTTCTCCTGCTATATGCCTCTCGTGGGCAGGACTGGCATGGAGATGGCAGGAGAGTCACTTTGGATTAAAAGATAAAGTACCTGCAGCTCCTCAGAGAACAAGTACCAGGTGCTGCCTACGGGGCAAAGGATAGAACTCATCAACACTGATATTAGAACAAAAGCCAAAATGTAAGTGGAATATCCAACAAAGTAAAATCAAGTTTATTAGCAGCCAAGCTGGTTCTCATTTTAGGTACACCGTCTTCCATCACCTGTGATGGGGTCTCTCTGTACATACTACAGAGCTAGAAATTGACTTTGTTTCCTGGGAGCAATGTGGAAAGGGGTTCCCCCCAAGATAATTTGATGCAACAGTAGGTTTGGATCTTTTACATAACCAAATCCTATATCTTTAAAAGATTACATTGATTCAATAAAATAATGACAGATTCTCATGTGTGGACTTTATCAAATTAAGTGATTTTTTTTTTTCATTATTTTGCCTCCCTTTTGAGGTCTCTCTTCTGGGTCAAAAATGCTCTATCCATTTTGACTTTGGAGATGTGGTGAGGGGCAATTCCAAAGGCTTGGCCAGTGGATTAGGGTTTTATACCAAATTGTGAATACAGGGGCAATAGATATGTTTTAATCCGAATAACAATCACAGTAATCCTCTCTATATTTCATGCCTTGCATCCATCACTTTGCACAGCTTCCCTTCCTAACACATGAGATAAAATTGGACTATAAGCAAACAAGGCCCATTTAGGAGATAACAGGGTTGTTCAGAGTTGGGGGGCAAGGGGACAAAGTTGCAAAACCAACTTGCCTGATTCCCTTTGCTGTCCAAAAGAAGGAAACAAGTGAGAATTGTATCTGTATCTTGTGTCTCTTCACAGACAGAATATTTACATTTACAATATTTACACCTTTCATTTTTGGTTAAGCATACTCAGATGTGTCCAGTTTAGCTCAAGGATATTCCCTCGGTAGGAAATCTTATAGGATCCAATTAATCTTCAAAAGGTATTTTTTGTTTGTTTCTTTTGTTATGCTTTTACTTAATAAGGAAAATAAAATGTAGGGCCCAGGGCAGATTTTGTTCTAACATAACTTCATATGTTCCTCATTACTCCTGATCAGGGTATGAGAGGTACAACGCCATGCGAGCAGACCCAGCACTTTGCTTCCTGGAGAAAGTTGGGATGCCAGATGAGAAATCCCTTTCTGCAGAACAAGGTGTTACGGATGGGACCTCAGACGTTCCTGAAAGGTGAGAAGCTGCATAGGCCAACTGTGATGTGACATGTCATGCTACAAATCTCTGACCCCTTCCACATATATATATAGTGCTCTCATAGTCTCTTCCTCACAGTTTGGCATCTCCCTTAAACTTTGCAGTGCTGGAACTGCCTTCCAAAATTGCTGCTTTAGTTTTATCTTGCTATGCCTCAGGCCTTTTCTTTGACTTCTAAGCACTTGGAACCAAATATTCGTTCCTGTCCTTCGTGAGTTCCCCAAGCTGCCCACCATCCTGCTCTACTCCATAGCCAGACTCATCTCCTGTCTGGTCAGAGGATTCTCGAGGAAGACTTCAGACCTCTCATACCTAGCAGAAAGTTAAGAAGAGGCACAGCAAGTGCAGGCTTCTTGACCCTGAAATTCCAGCATCATTTAAGGATTGCATGGTCCATGAGTAAGGTGGATAGATTTAGGAGCCACTGTTTGATGGCCATGGTACTTAGATCTTGTCCATAGGTTGTATGCAAAAAGTAAGGAAGCATCCCCTTTGGCTGAGTTTTATTTACTGTTGGCATAACCCCCAAATATCTAAAGTCATAGGGAAGCTAAATAAACAGTCCAAAACTGTGGTTCTCCAAAATTTATACGTATTTGGAAATCATAGTATGTATCTCTTGGCTTGTATTTAGTAAGCTTTTGACATGGTCTTCTCCCCTAAAAGTAGCAGATTCTGCTTTGCATTGCCTAGGGCTGTGGCTAGATCTGGACATGAGGGCATGGCACTGCCAGGAGCCCCTAACCATTTGCTAAAGCCAAGAAAAGGATGAAATGCATTTTCCGTCTATCCTGAACCCCGAAGAACACTTTAGCTACCATAACATTCTCTTCCCCAAAGGTGTTTCCTACGGGCAGGTGAGGAAGATCCATTTAGAGAGCTGTTAACAAATGCCCAAGTGACTCTTGATGCTAATGTTAGATTCACTGGGTCAAGACAAACATGGGCTGGGTGAGGTACCTGAATGTGGCATAAAGCTTATATTTTGTGGAGTGGCTACTCTTTCTGTGATTAAGCAGTGAAGATAGGAGGTTCTCCTGCCTCCAGGACCTGAGCAGCAAAGACAAGAATATTTGAGACAGGAATACTTCAAAATCAATTTTAAAAGGAATCATGAAAAACAGATAGGCATCAGCAATAGTTAAGCTCGTAAGAGAGAAGACGTTAGGCAGCTAACCTGGAGGCAGGTGTCTGATGGTAGATGGCAAAATGTCCTTCCTTCTTAGCAGTCGCAGCAGAGCTCCCTTTCAGGAAGTGACTGCTGCCAAATGTAAGTGATTCTGTCTGCAGATTCATCCTACTGTCATCTGGGGGTTGGCACATCAGCACTTGCTTGGTTTGCACAGCCTTCAGTCTCTAAAGTCTGTTCTTTTATCAAAGCCACATATTCAGATAAGTCCTGATAAGCAGTAATTAACTTTTTAGTGATAGTATCATTGTTGAATAGCCAGCCTCTGAACTTGCCTGAGTAGATCATGAGTCTCATACTGAAGTCTCAGTTGAGTAGGTGTCCTTGCCCGTAGAAGCTGGACACTGGAGAAAGCAAGATTTTGAGGCTTGTAGGGAAAGGGATCTGCTCATGTTCCTTTTGGTCGGTGATTTAGGCAGTTTTCTGGTAATCATCCTGGTTGCAAAATAGCTCCTAGGTGGTATGTGATGCTTTTTTTTTTTACTTTTATTTAGAGGCAACATGGATAAAGAAGACAGTACTGAAGACAAATTAGATGGCCTCCAGAAACAAATGGTGAGTCAAATGTGCTATATTGGTAATCCACATGATCTTTCTTTTTTTTTTTTTAAAGATTGGCACCTGAGCTAACATCTGTTGCCAATCTTTTTTTTTCTTCCTTCTTCTCCCCAAAGCTCCCCAGTACTTAGTTGTATATTGTAGTTGTAGGTCCTTCTGCTTATGCTATGTAGGATGCCACCTCAGCATGGCCTGATGAGTGGTGCCATGTCCACGCCCAGGATATGAACTAGCGAAACCCTTGGCCACCCAAGCAGAGCACACAAACTTAACCACTTGGCCACAGGGCCAGCCCCACACAGTCTTTAATAGCAAAGAGAAATCCTCATCTTGTTAGTGGACTTGGGGAACTTGATTGTATTGCTGCAGTTCGTTGCATTTTCCCTAACATTTTATTATAAAAATTGTCAACATACAGACTACATTGAACTTTTATTCTAATGAAACTTTCGATTTTGAGGTAACCATAGATTTTAGATGCAATTCTAAGATACAATACAGAGTGATCCCATGCATGCTTTATCCAGTTTCCCACCATGGGAACATCTTGCAAAACTGTGGTACAATGTCACAACCAGGATACTAACATTGATAGAGTCAAGATGCAGGACATTTCCATGACCTGCATTCCACGAAGATCCATCGTGTTGCCCTTTTATAGCCACATTCACTTTCCTCCTGCTTTGAACTCATTTTTAATTCCTGGCAACCACTACCCTGTTCTCTATTTCTAAATTTTGTTATTTTAAGGATATTATTTTAATGGAATCATACCATATGTAACCTTTGGGGATTGACTTTTGTTACCCTGCATGATTCCCTGTGGACTGATGCAGGTTGTTGTCTCTAACAATAATTCATTCCTTTTTATTGCTACGTAGCAGTCCATGGTGTGGATGTACCACAGCTTGTTTTACCATTCATCCGCTGAAGGACATCTGGGTTGTTTCCAGTTTATGACTATTATGAATACCTCTGTAAATATTTGCATACAGATTTTGTGTGAACATACATTTCCATTTCTCTGGGATAAATGTCCAGGAATATAATTGCTGGGCTATATGGTAGTTATGTGTTTAGCTTTTTTAGGAAACTGCCAAGCTGTTTTCCAGAATGGCTGTACCATTTTACATTCCCACCAGCAATGAGTGATCCACTTTCTCCTCATCCTCACTAGCTTTTGGTGTTGTCACTGTTTTTTAATTGAGCCATTTTGATATCTTGTCGTGGTGTTAATTAGCATTTCCCTAATGGCTAATGATGTTTAATTACTATGTGTATACCTCTTCAGCGAAATGTTTCTTCATGTCCTTTGCCCATTTTCTAATTGTGTTGTTTGTTTCTTTGTTTTACTGTTGATATTTGAGAGTTCTTTATATATTCCAGATACTAGTCTTTTGTCAGATATGTGGTTTGCAAATAATTTTCTCCCACCCTGTAGTTTGTCTTTTTATCCTATTCACATTGTCTTTCTCGGAACATAAGTTTTAATTCTGATGAAGTCCAACTTATCAATTTTTCCTTTTTATGAATCATGCTTTTGATGTTGTCTAAGAACTCTCCCTACCTGTAGATCCAAAGATTTTCTTCTATGTTTTTCCTAAAAGTTTTAGAGTTTTACATTTAAGTCTATAATCCATTTTAAGTTAATTATCATGTAAATGGAGAGAATTCATTTTTTTACCTGTTAATATCCAATTGCTCCAGAACAATTTGTTTTAGAAAGCTGTCTTTCCTCCATTGAATTGCTGTTGCACCTTTGTCAAAAAGTCAGTTGAGCATATTTGTGTGGATCTGTTTCCAGTAGCATAGAGTATTGATTACTGTAGCTATATCATAAGTCTTAAAATTGGTTAAACTGATTCCTCTCTCTTCTTTTTGAGGGTTTTTAAAGTTGTTTTAGCTTTTCTTGTTTCATTGCCTTTCTATATAAATTTTAAAATAATCTTATTTATATCTACACAAATTCTTGCTGGGATTTTAATTGGAATTGCATTAAACCCATGTATCACTTTGGGGAGAATTGACATTTTTACTATATTGATTTTTTACTCTGTTAAAGCTTACCATATGTTTCTCCATTTATTTCAGTCTTTGACTTCTTTCATGTTTTGTAGTGTTCAGCAAACAAGTCCTGTTTGCTGAATGTTTGTAGATTTACATCTGAGTATTTCATTTTCTTTGGAGTGATTGTAAATGGTATTATGTTTATCTTGTCTCCTGCCACCTTGCTAAACTCAATTATTAGCTCTAAGAGGGTTTTTTAGGTCTTTTGAGATTTTTCTACATCCACAATCAGGTTGTCTGCAAATAAGGGATAGTTTTATTTCTTCCTTTCTGATCTATATGCCTTGTGTTTCCTTTTTTTGCCTTATTACGCTCCTCAAAATCCAGCACTGTGTTGAATACGTGGTGAGAGCAGTCATCCTTGCCTTATTCCTGATATTGGAAGGAAGACATTCAGTCTTTTATCGTTATATATAGTTAGCTCTATGTTCTTTATAGATGTTCTTTATCAAAGATGAGGACCTTCCCCTAAGTTCCTAGTTTTCCGAGAAGTTTTATCATGAATGGATGTTGAATTTCGTCAAATGCATTTTTGCCCCAATTAATATCATGTAATTCTTCTTAGATGCTTACTAAATATGGTAGGTTACATTTATTTTCAAATATCGAACCAGCCTTGCATGCCTAAATAAACTGGAATAAACTCCACTTGGTCATGGTTTATAATTTTTATTATTGAATTCTATTTGCTCATATTTTGTTAAGGATTTTTTGATCTATGTTCATGAGGGGTATTGGTCTCTGGTTGTCTTTCAGAAATACTGTCTTTGCTTCTGATATCAGGGTAATGTTAGCTTCGTAAAATGCATTGGATGTGTCCTCCTTTCTTGTTTTCTGATAGAAGTTGTCTAGAATTGGTATTCTTTAAATGTTTAGTAGAATTCTCCAATGAAACCATCTGGGCCTGGAGATTCCTTTTTTGCAAGTTTTTAAATTATGAATCCAAATTATCTATTATATATTGGGTAAGTTGTGGTAGTTTGTGTTTTTCAAGGAATTGTTCTGTTTTATCTAAGTTCTCAAATTTATGTGTGTTGTTGTTGATAGCATTCTTTTATTATCCTTTTGATGTCTGCAGAACTTGTAGTGCTGTTCCTGTTTCATTCCTGTTACAGATTACCAATAACAGGAATTAATTTGCCTCTTCTCTCTTTTGCTTTATTCAAAGTCTTGCTAAAGATGTTTGCTTTTATCTTTTTCAAGAATCAGCTCTTTGTTTCATTGATTTTCTGTTATTTTTCTGTTTTAAATTTCATTATTTTTTGCTCTTTATTATTCCCTTCTTTCTGCTAGTTTTGGTTTTTTTGTGTGTGTGAGGAAGATTGGCCCAGTTGCTAATCTTCCTCTTTTTGCCTGAGGAAGATTAGCCCTGAGCTGATATCTGTGCCAGTCTTCCTCTATTTTATGTGGGATGCCACCACAGTGTGGCTTGATGAGCGGTGTGTAGGTCCATGCCCAGGATCCAGACCTGCAAACCCTGGGCTGCTGAAGTAGAGCGTATGAACTTAACTGCTATGCCACTGGGCTGGCCCCTGTTTTGGTTTTATTTTCCTCTTCTTTTTCTAGGTTTTTGGGGAGGGAGCTTATATTACTGATTTGAGACTTTCTCACTTGTTTAATGTATACATGCAGTGCTATAAATTTCCCTCGCAGCATTGCTTTAGCTATGCCCCACAAATTTTGCTATGTTGTGTTTTCATTTTTATTCAGTTTAATGTATTTTTTAAAAATTTTCCTCTTTGACCCATGGATTATTAGATATGTATTATTTAGTTTCCAAGCGTTTGGAGATTTTCCCGTTATTTTTCTGTTTTTGATTTCTGGTTTGATTCTGTTGTGTTCAGAGAAGACACTCTATTATTTCAGTTGTTTTAAATTTGTTAAGGTTTATTTTATGGCCTAGGATATGATTTATCTTGGTATATGTTCCATGAGTGCTTGAGAAAATGTGTACTGTGTTGTTCTTGGGTGGAGTGTTGCATAAATGTCGACTCGATCCTGTTGGTCGATACTGTCGAGTTCTTCTGTATCCTTGCTAATTTTCTATCTAGTTGTTTCATCATTTGTTGAGAGAGGGGTATTGAAGTCTCCAAATATGATTATGAATTTCTCTATTTCTTTCAGTTCTGTCAGTTTTTGCTTCACATATTTTGCAGCTCTGCTAGTTTTCTTTGCTTTGAAGTGTACTTCATCTGATATTAATATTGCTACTCCTGGTTTTCTTTGATTAATGTTTGCATGATATGACTTTTTCTATCCTTTTACTTTCAGTCTGCCTTTATCGCTATCTGAAGTGAGTTTTCTATAGACAGCATATAGTTGGGCCATATTTTTTCATGCACTCTGCCATCCTCTGTCTTCTAGTTGGTGTGTTGAACCATTTACATTTAATGTAATTATTCATACATGAACGGCTTAAGTCTGACATTTTGTTGTTTTCTCTTTTTTAATTCTCTGTTTTCTTTTTCCTGCCTTCCTTTGGGTTACTTGAACATTTTTTATGATTCCTTTTTGATTTATCTGTGTTGGGCTTTTTTTTTTTAATAGCTTTTTGGTGGTTATTCTAGACATTTCATTATGTATACATAATGTATCACAGTCCACTGGTATCATCATTTTACCAGTCCAAGTAAAGTACAGGAACCTTAATTCGTTTCATCCCTTTACCCTCCCCCATTTATAATATAATTGGCTTAAATATTTCTTCTACATACATGTAAACCATATCAGACAATGTTAATTTTTGCCGCAACCATCAAATATAATTTAGAAAATTCAGGAGGAGGAGAAAACTCTACTGTGTTTACCCATATTTTTGTTTAGTGTGTTCTTTCTTCTTCCTGTTGTTCCAAGGTTTCTTCTTTCTGATTAGAGAAATTTCTTAGCCATTCTTTTAGGGTAGGTCTGCTGGTGACAGTTCTCTTAGTTTTTCTTCATCTGAGAATGTCTTAATATCCCTTTCTTTCCTGAAGGATATTTCACTGGATGTAGGATTCTGGGTTGACGGTTCTTTTCTTCCAGCCCTTGAAAAGTGTTGTGCCACTTCTTTCTGGCCCCATGGTTTCTGATGAGAAATCTGCCGTCATTCTAGTTGTTTTTCTCCTTTAGGTAAGGTGTCTTTTCTCTCTTGCTACTTTCAAGCTTTCTTTCCTTGTCTTTAGTTTTTAGAAGTTTAATTATGATGCTTTTTTGTGTGGATTTCTTTGAGTTCATCCTGTTCGGGATTTGCTCAGCTTCTTGAATCTGTACGTCATGTCTTTTCCCAAATTTGGGAAAGTTTTCAGCCATTATTTCTTCAAGCCTTTTCTCCACCTCTTCTGAGACTCTGATAATATTGATGTTCAATCTTTTGTTAGAGTCCCACAGGTCCCTGAGGCTTTGTTAATTCTTTTTTAATCCAATTCTCTGTTGTTCACATCAGGCACTTTCTCTTTTTCTGTCTTTGACTTCACTGATTCTTTTCTCTTTCTCCTCCATTGTTCTGTTGAGCCTGTCCGTTGAGGGGTTTTTTTGGTTATTGTATTTTTCAAATCTGAAGTTTCCCTTTGGTTCTTTGGATATTTATTTCTTTGCTGAGACTTTGTTTTTTCGTTTGTGGTGAGCATGTTTAGAATTGCTTGTTGATGACTGTTTTAAATTCTTATGTCAGATAATTCTAAGATCTCTGTCTTTTCAGTATTAGCATCTATTGATGGTCTTTTTTCATTCAAGTTTGAGATCGTCCTGATTCTTGGTATGATAAGTGATTTCTGTTGAAACCTGGACATTTTGGGTATTATAATGTGAGACTGAGGATGTTATTTAAAACGTCTGTTTTAGCTGACTACCTCTGACACCTCTCTTGCAGGGGAACGAGGGGCATGACGTATGCCACCTGGTTACGACCAGCTCTGATTCCTATAATAGTATCATTGAAAAGTAACATCACTTTCCCAAACTAGGAAATAATTGTTTTTTTCAAAATATGTTTCCGTATCTCCCCAAGGTTTGGCAACCAGTAGATTGAAGCAAATCAGCCTGAAGCTTACCTGAAGGAAGCTGGATTCTGGTCTTGACAGTGAGAATCTAAGTTCTGTCATTCCAGTCCCTGAGTTATACTGTTACTTCTTTTTTCTAGAATTTGTGGTGTGTTTTCCCATAGAAACAAGTCAAGTACTAAAGACCTGAAAGTAGTACCTTATACCTTTATGGAACTTTACTGTTTCCAAAGCACTTTTTCCGTTTGTT
Source organism: Equus asinus (assembly GCF_041296235.1). Lineage (NCBI taxonomy): Eukaryota > Metazoa > Chordata > Mammalia > Perissodactyla > Equidae > Equus > Equus asinus. The sequence goes on along the minus strand of NC_091804.1, from coordinate 32,325,624 downwards.
TCAGTTGATCCTCACCTCAGTCAAGTGAAGTAAGCACTTTGGATGTTACAGCTCTCATTTGAGAGCTGAGGAAATTTAGGCCTAGGAAGTCAAAGGACTTTGCCAAATTCTCACAACTACTAGATAATGGAGTTCAGACTAGATATTCTTTATTATTCTGGTATTCTTTTTTCTAATGAAGTATTATTTTCATAGTCAAAAAAGTAGAAAGTATTTCAGCTGTACATATATGCCCCTTCCTTCCAGCAGCAGCTTCTGTGAAAAGGCAGCCACCAGACCAACTTCAGGCTGGGCCCAGCTCTGAAAGCTGTTCACAGTAAAGTTCTCATGCTTAACTGATCAATCTTCAATCTTGGAGTAATCTGGGCACTGAAGGGGTTGTGGCAGAATTGGTAAAATACCTTAAGTTTCCTTATAGTACGGTTAAACTCCTCAGCAACTACTTTTTTATTTGTTTACAAAATTAACACCTATATTATTTATTTTGCTTTTCAAATCCCTAAAACCTGGGCTATAGAATATAATGAAAAGCAGATGGATTGGAAGAGTGGCTTCTCCCACATTTTGAGGTGGACAAATTATAAACAGATTAAGCTTGACTTCTAGTCTACATGCTAAAATAACAAGTGTAGAGGAACAGCCACCATCTGCACCAAGCCTACTGCCCGCCCCTCCCTCCCTCCCATCCTTTACCTCCTGTGCATCTTTAGATGCAGCTGGTTGGCTGTTTCCTTCGCCCAGTTCTGGTCTCAGATGGATCAGCCAGCAAGCAGGGTTAAAGAAGCCCAAAGAGCCTATCGTCTGTAACCAGGGTAATTCCTCTGAATTAAACACACCTGGGCATAGAAAGGCCCACCCCCCCCCCCCCCCCGCCCCCACCCGTTAATAGATGGGCAGAATGTTAGCATTGCAAAGAGCTCTGACACATGTGAGGGGTCTCTGAGTGTTCCATCTCTCTACAACATCACTGTCGGGTCATTCCAGCTAGGTGTAGGTATTTCTAGGATTTCATAGGAAAGAGAGGAGGAGTGTGCTGCCATCCAAGGAAGCCATTTCGTTGTTGGGTAATACTTCCTTATACTGATCCAGACATCTGGCTTCCCACTAGTGCTATGGATGCTATCTAGTTTTCTTCTGGTTCTGCAGAGAACAAAACTGTTCTTTCTTTCCTCTCTCATGTTAAGTTCTTGAGGCTAGCTAGCTACCTCAATCTTTTAAAATCTCTTTCCTAGTGAAATATCCCTAGTTCCCCTGCATTTCTTCATATCATATCATCTCCAGACCTTACTATTCTAGTGCCTTCCAGAGCCCACTGTAGCTGTTGTCCTCTTGAAATGTGGTGGTCAGAGAATCACAGGATGTTAAACTTAGGAGGCACATTTGAGATGATCTAGTCTACTGCCTTCTCCCATGCTCTCTCTGTTTTAATACCGGTAGAACTTGTGATTGATAAATAGTTACAGATTTCAGATGCAGCTAGAGTCAGTGAACCTACAGAGACCTTCTAAAGCAGTCTAAAAGTTTACTTGTGTTTAGAATGGTCTGGAGCTTAGAATTATAAACCAAATCTTTCTCTGTCAAACCCAGTGTATAGGGAGATTAACATCTCTTTTAACAGGATTGGTGATAAGTGGTAGCACAACTTTCACTAACGTAGTCATGTAATCAGCATGTCTTGTCCTTGCTCTGCAGCACACCGTACTACAGGTGCTCTCTGAAACAGAAAGTCTGTAAATGGAGTAGCTCAGAAAAACTCTGACAGGGAAATTTAATCGCTAAAACAGTCTACTTTCATTGTAAGAAAAATTCAGTTAGGAACTGAAACAGTACCCTTTTCTAAAATGAGTTAAGAGTTTGGGGGTTCTCTGAACTCAAATCATAGTATTTGAAAGTAGAGTATTTCCAAGCTTACAGAGCACATTTCCCCTTCAGTTAGGCATTATTCTTATCCCGCTCTAGAGAGGAGGAAGCTCAAGTAGTTTTAATCAGCTGCAAAAAAAGTCATACTAGCTAGAGGACACAAGAGCAGTGTCTCCTCTGCTCACATCTTTTTCTAAATCCCACGATCTTTTCATAATAAAATCCTTGAATTTTATGTTAATGACATTTGATGTGTATCTACTTTTTACATGATGTTTATGCAAGAGTAGTAGGATACTTGATTTTTCTGCAAAATGAAAACCACTGTGGGATCTTTTTAACTCTGCCTTTGTATATCCTGTTACCTCTGCACAGAGAGCTCTTGTGTTCTCCTGGTGAACTCTTATTTGTTGTTCAATATGATGCTCAAAAGTCTCTTAGAGGTCTCTCCCCCTACCTGAATTGGGTCTGGGAAAGTTGGTTTCTTGTTTTCCCCCTGTGTTAAGGAGCACTTAGCCAGTGTGCTCATAAGTGGCCAGTATTTATTTATGTGTCTCATAACCACCAGACTGTGAGCTCTGGAAGGATAAGGATTCCATCCTTTTCACTGTTCTAGCCCCTCTACTAAGCACAATTTCTATCACTCAAGAGACACTCATTGTTTGTTAAATGTAAGAAGACAGCTCATTGCCTGTTGCATTGACCTTAGGGTTTTGTAAGAGCAGAGAGGAAATTCCCTGGGTCTACAGGTCCCACCAGGTCTCTGCTGCTGCTGCCACCACCTCCACCCACCAAGACCAAATAGGGACAGCAGCCAGGCCCAGAGGGGCATGCACAAGCAAGGGAGGCTGGACCTTCTGTCTTCAGATAAGGAAACAGAGCCTCTCACCTCGCCCAGTGGAGAAGTGACATGCGTGGACTCTTACTTACTGGCAGTGCTTTTGCTTCAGCCTAGTGTCTCTTCCACCCACAGAGGCAATACAACACAGTGGTTAGAGCTCATCCTCTGGAGTCAGAACTCCTGGGTTTGAATTCCATCTTCACCACTTAATAACTATGTATAATCTTAGATGAGATTATGAATCTCCTCATTCTGCAATTTTCTCCTGTCTAAAAGGGGTCATTTATTCATTTACTGATTTATAATGAATAAATGAAAAAAAAGCATATAAAGTATTCAGTACGGTATCAGCAGCTTACTTACCTGAGTCTCAATAGACCTTTGTCGTCGATATTGCTGCTCTTTTACTGTTATGAAGCCTTCCTTAGAGCACACATCTTAGTTGAAAGATGGAAATAAATGATTGATTATCTAGTAGTTGGACTGTTTATTTGTATTTCCTAAGTCTCAGCAGCTGTTTGTTGAGCATTTGCTTGTGCCAGCATTTGTTAAACACTTTATATAATCCACTCAATTGTGTCCCATGATCACCCTATAAAATATTATCTGCATTTGGTAAATGAAGAAATGAGCTTGAGAGAGACTGAAGCAATTTGTCCAAGGCTTGGAGAGCAGAGGACTGTCAGCCTCCCAACCACATGCGTGTTCAAGATGGAGAAATTGCAAACTGTAACCCATCAGTTGCCTTTGTTTTGACATGCTTGTTGTCAGAACTCTCTGGGACCCTTCACTCTGAAATAATTGATTCATACCTCTTCTAAGATGAGCATTTCCTTCAGATTGATTCACGTAGCCAGAAGTCGAGATACTATGTGTTCAACTGCATACTTCTGATGCAGGGCTTCCTGTGATCCCAGTCTGTCCCTACTACAGCACATCACACCCTCACATTAAACTGGTTATTAACTAAGATTATGGCATCTTTTTCACTTGGGCTACTGATGAGCCAGGTCTTCTCCGTCCTGCCGTTTCTACAGAGACAAAGTGCCTCCAAGAGAGGGCAGGGTACAGAAAAGGCACTTGCTAATCATGCAGTCTTTCCTTACTGGAGAGTTTGCCTAAGGTTGTTCGTGTTTACTAACTGCACAGCGGAAACTGTTCGATGGACTGGAAGGGAAACCTCTGTATTGTGTGTGTCTACCTCGCACCAAGCTGGGAGCTATCCCTATGGATTTGGGTTATGATGAGTCCCCATCAGCCACCCATACTTCATAGTAAAGGGCATGGTAGCTCTGGGGCCTGAATCCTGCGTTTTATAGGCTGTAGAACAATACTCAGTCTGGAAGTGTCTGTAATTATAAATTCAGCATTCAAAGGATCTTCGTGGATTCTGTGCGGGTACTCAAAAATGTTCTCTATGGCAGGAAAGGATATAATGTATGGTTGGTTAGGGTTTTTTAACTAAGTAGTGGGAGAGGATGAGATGGTCTGTTTAAGTGCCACTTCAGAGTGGTCCAGTAGATCAGCCTGAGGTTTCTGTTCTTCACTGACATTAGAGGGCAGGAAACGGTTTTGGCCAAGGAAGGGATATTAAGCTAACGTTCTCCGATTCTGAGTATGCTTCACTCTCCGAAACAAATTTTCAATCGGGCTCCATTTTTGCTCCTTTTTGGATAGCTTAGTTGAAATTACAGGCTCTCATCAGACTACTGTGTTTGAAACCCAGCTCTGCCACTTGCTAGCCATATGACCTTAGGCATGTGACAGAACCTTTCTAAGGCATGTTTTCTGCATCTGTAAAAGGAAGATAGTAGTAGTTTCTATCTGGTGAGGCAGTTCTGATAACTGAATGAGATAAGCCATGTAGAGGGTTTTGTACAGTGCTTAAGTAACACATAGTTCTGAGTAATGTTAGCTATTATCATTATTCTAGTAAGAAAGAATTACATTCAGAAAATGTGCCCCTGCTCCTCTTTACCTTTTCAGAGTTTTCTCTTTCAGGTCCTTCCATGGTATTAGGGGCTCAAGAAAGTGTTTTGAATTTTAACTATTGCTAGTCATAGGTGTCTATCCATCCCTACTGTACCTAGGTTGCTGATCTCCTGTGCTGTGTGTCCTAGTCCAGGAGGCAGCAAATGTTTTCTGTAAAGGACCAGAAACTAAATATCTTAGGTCTCTTGGCCACATAGAGTCACTGTCGCATATTCTTCCTCTTTTATTTAACCCTCTAAAAATGTAAAAACCATCCTTAGCTTGAGGGCCACACATAAACAATCTACAGTCCGCAGTTTGCTGATCCATATTCTCGTCTGACCCTGTGCTCTAACATGACCAAACTCTTGGAGCCTGGGGTTATTCTCTCCCATCATTCAGTTCAAATGACGCTAGTCAAAAGAACAGTAAGTTTTCATGTTAAAAATGGAATCCAGTTGGAAAATAGCACTATCTCTTCTTCCACTGCCAAGCTGCCACATGCCTTATATATAAGGAGCTTTTAAAGTTCCATTCCTGAGACCAAGAAAGGGTTCCTAAAGGAGTCCATTAGAGCCAACTTGACAAATACTCCAACTTGGATAAGCTCTGTGCCTGTGATATCACTCCAGATTCTGGAGACTCAGATTGTGATTTTAATTTTAAATTCTTGGGGTTTTGCGCCATCAGGTTTCATGTCTGGAGCAGTCATGTTTTAGGAAAATAGCGTCTGTTGCTGTGAAATAAACTAACCATAATGAACATAAGTGTGTTATTTTTTCACAGCAAAAAAACCCCACAAAAATGCAGGCAAAACCTTTGTGAAATGATAGTATTAAATTGCAAGTGACGATGGTAAAGCAAATATTTAAATTCACAGCTAAAATAGTGCGTGTCAAGTGTAATTGCCAGGGAAACCATGCCAGTTCATCATTCTGTAAGCTAATTCTCTACAGGCAGAATCATTCCACACAGTTCCAGGAAAAAATACTTCTTTTACATAAACTGCTTTCTGGCTCTTTTAAGACTGTGCAAAAGTAAGTTTTATTTATCAGGGACCGTCTTGGTCTTTGAGATGTTCATGGGCCCGAGACGTCTCTTGTGCATGTGTACTCCTGTAGAGGGGCTATCTGAGTGGGTTTCTTCTGAACTACAGTTTTGCTGATGGGATGGCTTCATTTATCCCTAGGAGAGTTCCAGTGATGGAGGTGATGGCACTTTTGGTGAAAAGAAGGATGACAGCCGGGCAGGTGAGACTGTGTCCTTCTGAAGGCAAAGAAAAGTAAGGTCCCAGTTTGTAGTTACCCTGGAGTTCATATGTAATAAAAAATGCTGTTTTTTAAGGAGGCTCTTTTAAAAAGCCAAGTAAGTTGACCTTCATCAAACTCTCCTGCAGTCACACATGAGGCTTTAACGTGGCTCTGGCAGGCTTCCCCCACCTGGCACTGAAATTCAAACATGAAATGAATGATAATATCTGAAGTCAGGATGGAGTCTGAGAGATAAAAAAGAATCATGGTTTCATTGATTTTTCTCTTTTTTTGGAGCAAAGTTAGGGGTGTTTGGTTTGGTTTGGTTAGTGTGTGTTTGTTTTTCTGATTCCAACTTAATGGAGGATTTGGCATTTGGAAGGCCCAGCTACACAAAAGCCCATAGTTTTACATGGAGAAGGCTACAGAGGGTCTACTTGTTCTGATGCCTTAGAGTAAGGTCCTCAAGTCATTTCTGCCCCCAGAGACAGGTAGAGTTGTATTTGAGAGATAACAGAGCCAACGACAACCTAAAGCTGTTTCTAAAGCACAGTTGCAGCCCCTCCAGCTGTGCGTAGCTCCTGAGCTGATTGTTAAGCAGTAGCTACTTTGGTTAAGTTATTGAGTCAGATTTGTTTTTATTTAGACAAAACAACAACAACCAGAAAAACCAGTCACCTTTATTTTAGTTCTGTTTGTAAATACTAATATCCTCACTGATGTTTGAAGCCCAGGATGGCTCCGACCCAGACAAATCGCCCTGGCCAGTTTCATCTGCTCTCACAGCTCGTCTCAGACGTCTGGTCACTGTTTACCAGCGCTGCAACCGCAAGGAGCTCTGCCGACCTGAAATTCTGGGGCCAGGTAACCAAGGATACTGGGTCCAGGAAGAGATGTTCAGGAGAACCTCAGAAATGGATCTCATCAACAAAGAAGCCCAAAAGAGGTAAAGCCAATGGCCACAAAGGCATGCTGAGCTGCCCAGTGGGTAAAGATGACAAGAGGGGAAGCAGATAGCTGGAGGACAAGTATGTTTGATGTTCTCATGTGAAGTTAGGTTGTCTCCAGAATTAATTAAATCCAACCTCCAGCTGTGACAGTGTCGTCGTGCTGCCTGGGGAGTCTGATGAAATCTAGGATACCTTCTGTTCACAGTTCCCAGACATTTATGACTTTCTAATTTGACCCTCTTCTGTAAGTTAGACCCCAGTCTCTGGGGATATAGTTTAAAAACACCACACTGGCATATATCAGACCGTGTTGCTTTAGCAGCAAAGTGAATAGTATGCATTTAAAGCTGCCTTATTATACCTACCAGTCCTTATCAAGCCTTTGAGAGCAATAAGTACCATAAAATGCCAACCCAGAAGGAAAAATAAATATAACCAGGAGTTACTTGTCCATGTGAGAGTTAGCTAAAAATGGCTACAGAAGGACAGCACAGGCTAGGAATGATGCCACCAGAAAATATCAACAAAGTCCCAGTTGTTTAGGTCTTTATAGCTCTCTATCCTTGCTGTAACATCTAGTGAATTAAAAGAACGCCACGTAAGTGAAGTCAGTTACTTCTATGTACTCCTTCTGGCTTTATGGAATTTGGTAATTCAGGGAAGATATTTCTCCCAGGTTTCACAGCTCCAAAGAGAAGAGCCAGGGCCCCTTTTTCCCTGTTTCTTACTCTTCCTCTGACCTCCCCACCCTACTCCTAGCCTGACTCCCTCTGGAGGTGGAGAATACCGTGCCCAAGAGGCCTTCGTAAAGACTATGGTGGTGTATAATAGTTCAGCTCCCTTAAATCATTATCTTAATCCTGCAGGATATAAAGACCAGAGAAACTTTGTATCCTAGAGAAGATAATTGATATGGGCACCCTGTCTACATAAAACCAGAAAGCAAGCCAGTGTGAGATAGGGAGTCAGGGGAGGTGTATGACTGAGGGAGTTGTTTCCCTTCTCTGGACCAGGTTCCTCATGTGTAAAGTAAAGGAGGTTAATTTAATGGTCTGGAAGGTCCCTCCAGGATTCTATGATTCTGTGTTGTCATATGGGGGCCGGGGGGGTATAAAGCAAAATAGTTAAGCATACATAGTATTTTGAAACTCTTTATCTTCCACAAGAGGAAATTAACTAGGTAATCTCTAAAATTGATGAATCAAGAGATAGCAAGTATGTACACATGGTTTAGAAATAAAGAGGTAAATAGCAGAAGAAAAAGTTGAAAGAGGTGGTAGGATGATAGGCTGTTTTTATTGTAAGCCTCTCAGCCCAATTTCACTTAAACAAAAATAAACAGAACAGACAGACCAGCTCTAGCTACTTTCCTAATGTCATGGGCTCTCCTAGTAGACGCTCAATAAATAGTTGTTGGCTTTTTTGTTAGAAAGAAGGAAAAACAGCTCTCTCTCCCTTTCTGATTTTATCTCAAGGTGGACTAGGAGAGAGCAAGCAGACTTCTACAGAACAGTGTCTTCTTTTGGTGTTGTTTATGATCAAGAAAAGAAAACTTTTGACTGGACACAGTTCCGCATCATTTCCCATTTGGACAAGAAGTCAGATGAGAGCCTGGAACACTATTTTTATAGCTTTGTGGCCATGTGCCGGAACGTCTGTCATCTGCCTGCATGGAAAGATAGTGGTAAGAAAGCTCTGTCAGTCTATCCCAGATGAGACAAGGAAAGAACAGGCTTATTTTTGAGGTACAGAGTTACTTGAGGTGTAGTTATGAAAGTGAAGTCTACCTGAAGAATTCAAGTAAAGACAAGTGGGTTTTCACAAATTCATGTACTTCTAATTGGGTCCACCCTCATAAGATAAAATATCTCTCCCAAAATTATGTAACTCCAACAAAAATTAAAATTGAGATTAAAACCTCACAGAAATATTGAGGGACTACTATTAATTACCTTCTCCAAAATATAGTTTTATTTTTTTTAATCTCAGAGAGATTTCTCCTATTACGAACTTTGCACCTTCCTTAGATTAAATCTTAATAACTTTAACTTTCTCGTATATTGACTTGTAGCTATAGAAAGTAAGTGGCTGTCATTTAAACATCCCCTGATCTGACAGGCACCCCTTCTGAGACATTTCTTCCTGATTGGAATTTGCAGCAGCTTCCTCCTAGTCCCTCTTCAGCCTCACTTTGTAGATAATGTTGCTCTGGAGCGGATGATTATGTTTTAGGAAAGCTAAAACAAACGTTGAGCCTGTCCAGGTTGGGTTCTGAGCCGATGACAGCATGCACCAATGTCCCAACTTTTGCCCCCCTGTGGCATGGTTACCACATTTTCATTAAAGCCACGGGCTGGATAGATTGGAAAGATCTAGACCTCGGAGTCACACTGACGAGACCTGGACTCAAATCCTGGTTCTGCTACCTTGAGCAAGTTAGCTTATCTGAGCCTCCTTCCTCATCCTTAAAACAGGGATGATGATGGGGTATCATAGAACTTTTGTGAGAAGTAAGTAGCGTGTACCGGGCTCATAGTACATGCTTATTGAATGGGAACTAGTATTATTTCCAGAACTGAAGTTTTCGTGCTCTTTCACCCGCACTGGGTCTGTCCTTGTTTCATAAAAACCTTCCCTTCTCTTTTAGCTTTTCATTTGAGCAGGGGCACACACACCTAAGACTGCCATGCTGAGGAGCCAGGGAGTTAAACTGTAAGACGAAAAATGCAGGGGCTCAGGTGGGCAGTGAGTGTCCGAGGGCTGCCTTAAGTGATAGGCTCTGCATTTACCTTTCTAGGTGCCCCAGATCCCACCATCTACGTTGAACCCATCACCGAGGAACGGGCCGCAAGAACTCTGTACCGCATTGAACTGTTACGGAAGGTCCGAGAGCAAGTGCTGAAGTGTCCCCAGCTGCACGAACGCCTCCAGCTCTGCAGGCCCAGCCTCTACCTCCCAGTCTGGTGGGAGTGTGGGAAGCATGATCGAGACCTGCTCATTGGTACCGCCAAACATGGGCTGAACCGCACTGACTATTACATCATGACTGACCCTCAGCTCTCCTTCCTAGACGCCTACAGAAACTATGCCCAGCATAAAAGAACTGACACCCAGGCACCAGAAAGTCTCTGTTGCCTTTACCAGACCAACTCCAAACTATATGAATCCCTTACATATACTCAAATGAACAGGACTTCAGAGTCCCTTGAAAGTGAACCTGAGAATCTAGTGAAAATAGAAGGTAGAGGTGATCATCTCAATCCACCTGGGGGCAGTCTATCTGACATGACTTGTGAAAACTTTATTTCTAAAGTTCAGGATGTCATTTCCATCACCCATGATGACAGTCTACTCCCTGAGTCCTTAGAGAGCATGATGTATGGTAAGAAGGCTCTCAGCCGAGAGCTAGGCTCTTTTCAGGAGAGCCCAAGCACCAATACAGAATCCAGAAGAGATGCTGATGCCATCTCAGCAAGCAAAGATGGGAACTGCCAGCTTGGCAGCCATGAGGCAGAACTAGCTTCAGGTCCCTCTTTGATGGATAGTTTAGAAGCAGGAGTAGCTCAAATGAACATTAAAAATGAGAAACATCTGTTGATGTCTCTTTCAAAGGAAGGGGAACTTTGCTGTAGTGAGGCAGGGCAGAGACCTGAAAGCATCGGGCAGCTAGAAGCCCACTGCTTAGCTTCCCGTTCCTTGGATCAAGGAAATGAAAGCGGGTTTGTAGATATGTGCAATCTTACTGTCTGTGACTCCAAAATAAACCTGTCATCGGATCAGCAATTAATTGATTTATTAGAAAACAAAAGTTTAGAAAATAAATTGATTTTGAGTCAGAACCACAGTGATGAGGAGGAGGAAGAGGAGGAAAATGAGGAGGAAAACTTAGACATGGCCTCAGGCATGAGGGAAAGGCCAGAGGTTTTGCATCTAGCCGAACCCACTGCTGATATCCCAAGGGAAAAGAGCCTAGGCTTCCATGTAGATGAAGCCAAGAAAGTAAGCATGGAAGCCGTAAGCCAGAAACCTGGACCGCCAGGGGCTTTTCCTCAAGCAGCCTGTCAGTGTCACTGCAAACACATGGAGAGGTGGACACGTGGCCTCGAGAATGATGAGTTTGAAGTGGAGAAACCCAAGGGTTATAACCCAGACCTGTACAAAAGCAAAACTAATAACATCACAATGGAAGGTGAGCCGACTGCTATTCCATCAGAGCCATTTCAAATGAAGCATGAACTTTTAAAAGAACCTTGGAAAGAAAATGCAGAAGGGAAAAAAGATTTCCTTACATATCCTCTTGAAGGAAGTGAACTCAAGTCAGAAGACATGGATTTTGAGAGTAAAGATGATTATGACAGAGATGGAAACTGCCATAATCAAGGTACAGTATGTGGGATCTTGTATTTTGGATAAGCCAATGCTCACATGACAGGGAAGGAGAGCAAGTGGGGAGTGTTAGGAGTTTTACAGCTTCTGAAACGACCTACCTACACTCATGATGTGCTTAAAACCAAAGGTCACAGGCATTGGTCTGAAACTGAGACAGAGTAGCTTAACTGTGGTCATTCCAGACAATTGAAGATGATTGTAGACAATCAGAGCCCTTTTGCTGCTGAACACAGCCGTGGGACTGTGTGCTTTTGTACAATAGATGCTAGATAGCAGTGTCAAGGGGAAGCAATTTGTTCTTGCGCTAGATAGGGTGCTTCACAGTGGTTAAAGTAGAACAGCCTGGGAATGTCAGGAACCTTCAATTTAATATAGGTATAGTTAATTTTTCAGGAATTCCACAAAAATACAAATAAATGTGATCTTTATTAAGGTGAGCAAAGATAGCACCATTTATTGATATCATTGTCAAAACCCTGTGATTTAATGGTGGTGCATTTGGTTTAGATTCCTTTCAGTAACTCAACAGAAATAAAAGTAACAAAATTACAAGTAACATGACAAAAATATGAATAGATTTGATCTTTTAAATAAGGAAATCTTAGACAAGGATTCAGGTCAGAAGGAATTTTAAAATGTTAAGAATCTAGATGGCCCTGAGATTTTTATATGCTTTGCAGTGATATAAATACGATGATTAGAGATCCTGAGCAACAACAAATGGGTTTTAACTTCATTACTGTTGTTGTAATTTCTTCAGACCCACGAGGGCATATTAGGGTGAACAAGAAATGGTTCTAGGGGCCGGCCCCGTGGCCGAGTGGTTAAATTCACACGCTCCGCTGCAGCGGCCCAGGGTTTCGCTGGTTCGGATCCTGAGTGTGGACATGGCACTGCTCGTCAGGCCACATTGAGGAGGCGTCCCACATGCCACAAAGAAGGACCCACAACTAAGATATACAACTATGTGCCGGGGGGATTTGGGGAGATAAAGCAGGAAGAAAAAAAAAAAAGAAAAATGGTTCTGTTTATTCTCATTGTTACCAAAAAAAAAAATTCCCGTTCATGCCTGGCCCGATGCCGAGTGCGATGCTCAGGGCTTTAGACACAGCCTCTCCCTTCTGGAGCACTGACTTTATATTAAAGAGGAAGAGAGATGAGCTAAGCTAAACTCCCTTGGGTTAACTAGCTTCCTTTTATTTTTAAAGTACCCCACCTTTGGTTTTAGTCATCGTGATTTGTGACTGTCATAGGAAGAGTTCTGAACTCAAATTAAAATTTGCACACTAGCTGGGATAGGGACAGAGAAGCTGAATTGAAAGCAGCTTAATCGACTTGTAGCCCCAACTGACCCAGGAGGAACCAGTCTACGACTGTGCCCATCCTTCTCATGGAGGCCACAAAGGATCACTATCATGTGTTGAATTAATAAAACCCACATTGCTTTTTGTACCATTGTAGGGAATATCACCAAATAATCAGTCCTTGGAAATCCAGATAGTCGATGAATACAGGGTAAAGAAGAGTATGGTTTAGAGAAGGACTGGTCCTGCACTGATGTCCTTTGGGGGCAGTGCTGAGTTGGGGTGGAAGGCAGCAGTAAAGTTGATAAGCTTTGATGAGCATCGCGCACACCTGTGGGTGGGGATCCCTTGCACCACTGCTTTTAAAAGTGCTTTTGCAGACATCACAAGGGATCCTCCACACAGATGAGAGGTGGAGTAGGTGGGGCAGGGAGGGTTAGCCCTGTTTCTGAGGCTGGAAATCTACAGCTGAAGGAGCAGGAATTAGTACAGCTGTCAGGGCCAGCCCCGAGGTCTCCTGGCTCCTTTTCCAGGGTTTTCTCTCACACACCATTTGGTTTTCCTTAAAACTTAAATCCAACTCCTCTGCTTAAAACCTTTTAGTTGTGCTCCCCATTGGATCTAGAATAAAGCTTGAATTGTCCATCATGGCCTAAAGGACTTAGCATAGTCTAGATGATTCTACCCCTCCCACCTCATCTTTGTACTTTTCCCCTGGGTGGCTCTTAGTTCCGCAGCATCTCCAGAATACCCTTCCCCATTGCCCCCTTGTCTTCTTGAGTGTTCTCTCCTTCGAGAGGCTCTCTCTACAGCCTTTCCTTCTACCAGTAACTTCTCCCCTCTTATTCCCTGTCTCAGCACCTTGTTTCTTTCCCTTTATAGCACTTACCACAGTTTATCATTGTAGTTAGTCATTTATCACCGTTTTCCTGTCTTTCCCTCGTGAAACTGTAAGAGCCTTGAGGGCTAGGGCCTCATCTATCTTGTTTATCCTTGAATCCTCTGGCCTGGTAAGGCCCTCTTCATGGTCAGGTGTCCCTGCAGCTCCCTAGGAGACTTGTTGCATGGTCAAAAGTGACATCTTCGCATTTCAGAGATTGGACATTCCTTGTCATTCCACCAAGAAAGGAGATTCACAAATTTTCCTGCCCTGGATAGTTTGCTACCCTCTCTTAGTTCCCTGTCATTACTGGTAAGTGAATCTTTGAAGATCCACTTCACATTGATAATAAGCTTTCACCACTGAAGCTCGAAAGAATGAATTGCATTTTCATTTCTTTCCGTTAGTGAAGTAATTTAAGTGTTCTAGGTTTCTTTGCATCATTTTTTATATGAATCAGGTCTATTTTACCTTTGTTGTAAGTTTAATGACTTTTCATCCTTCATCATTAGTATCAGTCTCTAGCTGTGTTACATTTCATAGACTGTCCCTTCAAATGTATCAAAGTATGACAGTGTTTAGTTTCCTCTTACCCACTATACCAGTGTAGAAGTCACTTTGTGACTTTGTGGTCATTCATCTCCTCTCACTCTTGGATACAGAGAAAAATATCCTTTCTCTTTTCTTTTGTTGTTGTTATCTTGGGGTGTAGATGCAAACTCTTATCAGATGATTTGCATGGGTAGCCCTAGAGCAGGATCTGCTTTTATGGCTTAACTGGTAAGGTTCTTCTAGAAATAGAAGGCATGGTAATTAATATTCAGTTTAAAATAAATTAGCACAGAATGGACTAATCATAATAATAGAGATCAAGGGGCTGGCCCAGTGGCATAGTGGTTAAGTTCACACACTCTGCTTCAGTGGCCCCGGGTTCACCAGTTCACATCCCAGGCATGGACCTAGCACCACTTGTCAAGCCAGGCTGTGGTGGCATCCCACATAAAATAGAGGAAGATTGGCAACAGATGTTAGCTCAGGGCCAGTCTTCCTCAGACACACGCACGCACACGCACACACACGATCAGATGCCCTGATCTTTCAGATCGCTACTATCTCCCAAGTACCCAATGAGTGTTTTTAACCTTTCTTCCCAGATTATCCAGGGAAATACTCAGAAGAAGAGAGCAAGAGCTCGACATCGGGCATCACAGGAGACCTGGTGGAGGACTTGCAGGAGGCTCGGGCTCCCACCATCGCTCAGCTGCTCCAGGAGAAGACCCTCTATTCCTTCTCCGAGTGGCCAAAGGTACCTCCTGCAGCTTGCATTCCCCACTCAAAGCATTCTCAGCTTTGAATCCTTTATCTTTACGTTTCAGAGTATTTCTGAATAACAGACTGAGAGAGATGTTTAATATCTTTAAAAGGTATTAGTTATGTAACATTTGAACATTAAGGATATATGCACTTGACTAATTAGACCGTAAGACGAAAGTGTCAGTTGTCTTCATATTTACAGCACTGTAACTTTAATTTTCATCCTGCAGGCTATGAAATTATTTTAAGGCTTGTAAAGTGGGTACATCTGAGTGTGCTCTTTTCTAATCAGCTCCTTCTGGTTAGAAAACTTAACGCTTGATCTCAAGGGACTAAGTGAATTTGGGTAACTTGGTACTTATCCCTCATAGGTTGTGTTCTTTTTTATAGGATCGCGTGATAATCAACCGCCTAGATAATATCTGCCATGTGGTGTTAAAGGGGAAGTGGCCCTCCAGCCAGCAGTATGAGCCCTCGGGCACAGTGCCTGCCCCTGTGTTAACCAGCAGTGCTGGCTCTCGAAGCAGCCTCTTGGAGCCAGAGGCATCAGAACACAGCTTCAGCAGTGGTGCAGCATTGGTGGCCCAGATCCAGAAGGTGCGGCCATGAGAATGGTGTTGACCATGAAACAAAGAATAGGAGACACTTTGCGCTTCTCAACTGAGTCATTCATTCAACAAATATTTACTGAATGAATAGGATTGATTTATTTATTTGTTTGTTTTTGTAAAGCCATTAGTGTTAATTGAGGAATTTGGATTTTATCCTGTAGGCAGCAGAGAGCTATTAAAAGTTTTGGAGCAGGGAAATGGATGATGAGAGCAGCGTTTTGCAGCTCAACTGGAGTGGTATGCAGATTTGTGGGAGATGAGGATCAGGAAAGGGAAGTGCCTCAGAGGCTGGGAGGCCAAGTGCAGCCTGATGAAGAGAAAGGTTCTAGACTAGATTAGTGGCAGGGTGGATACAAATAAAGGGGAGAGAAGTGGCAGGCATGATGCAATAACTAATAGCTATATAAGGAAAGGGAGGCAGGAATGGATCCATGTGTTCAACACTTGGAGGATCAAGAGAAGGATGGCAGCTGATAGAAAGAGGGGAAATCAAAGCAGGAATGAGTTTTGTAAACTCAAAACTCAAGATTCATTGGCGATATGTTGTCAGCACACTGGGCGCTCACTCTCAGCTACACATTGGAATCCACCAGGGCCTTGAAGAGCTGCTGATTCTGATTTAATTGGTCTAGGGTGTGGACTGAGCTTTGGAATTTTTGTTTAACTTTCCAGTTGATTCTGATGTACAGCTGAGGTTGAGCTTCCCCAAATTATAACTTTGCAACTCCAAGAGTTCATGAACTAGCAGGTTTAGCAACATCTGGAAACCTGTTATAACTGCAGATTCTCAGGCCCACTGAAGTACAGTGTGCATTTTAACAAGCTAGCCAGGTGATTTGGTACTAAAGTTTGAGAAGGCTTGAGTTAGAAGAACCTCACAGAAGAGGACTACAAATCCTACCAGGCCCAAGGCAGTCAGGCCTGGGGAAGCACTGGCATTCAGCCACAGAATGGTGTTCACACCCCTCTTGCCACTTGTGTGTGTTCACAGGAGAGCTTCTTGGCTCCAGTATTCATAAAGGATGAACAAAAGCACAGACGTCATTACGAGTTTGAGGTGGAGAGGGATGCAAAGGCTCGGAGCCTGGAACAGTTCTCTGCCACCCATGGGCACCGTCCCATCATCCTCAACGGCTGGCATGGGGAGTCAGCAATGGACCTCTCCTGCACATCAGAGGGGTCCCCAGGAGCCACGTCACCTTTCCCAGTGAACACCAGCACCCCTAAGATTGGGGCTATCAGTTCCCTTCAAGGAGCCCTTGGCATGGACTTATCTGGGATTCTACAAGCTGGCCTTATTCACCCAGTGACCGGACAGATCATCAATGGAAGCCTCAGAAGAGATGACGCTGCCTCAAGGAGGCGGAGAGGGAGACGGAAACATGTTGAAGGAGGGATGGACCTCATCTTTTTGAAGGAGCAAACACTTCAGGCAGGAATCTTGGTGGGTATATGAAGCCATTAAGTAAAAACATCGACCTTTCTACACTGAGCAACAAACCCTTCTTCCTCAGACACAAAAGTTTTTGGTCTATAGATCTTTTATGCCTGTATCAGTTGTCCTACTTATTTTCATTATGTCCTCATTATAAGCTGCTCTTAGTCTTTTCTAGAAATAGGTATTGATCCATTAAGGGCCCTTAGTCTGCATGCAACCTGGAGAAATGAGCCAGGAGGTCTTATCATTTCAAATAGAAACAATGCAAATCCTCCAGTGTTTCGGAAGAGCCACTGGTGATTGAATGAGAAGAGCAAGACAGCAGGGTTGAGTTTGCAGCAGCGTTGCTCCAGGTTAGTGGGCTTTCCAGGAGCTCGGGAGAAGGAACAGGAGTCAGGACTTCCTGAATGTTGATTCTGGCTCTACTACTTGATTTCCTAGGCAACACTGAACACACCACCAAGCCTCACCTTGTTTCTCTGTTTAGTGGGGCAGCAGCGTCTACCACAGAGAGTTGCTGTGAGGATCCACTGAGATCACACTAAGACATTCTAAACTCAAGGGGGAGATCATTGTAAAGAGCAGAAAAGGTTGGAAACTGTACACCTGATCAAGAGAGATCCCCTTAGACTGCTTAATGCATTGACTTCTCCTTGTATTTTGGTTTTTCCTATTTATTGAATTTTGAGCTCCAAAACAGGAACCACATTTCATGTTTTCTTATTTTTAAAGGAATAATAATTACCAGTATTTGTCAAGTGCTTACTATGTGCCAGGGACTGTGTTCAGGGTTTTACCTGCTTGTCCTATGTGATCCTCACAACAACACTATGCAGGTGCCGTTATTATTCCCATTTTATGGAGGAGGAAACTTGAGGCTTATGAGCATTAAATAATTTGCCCAAGATTATCCAGCTAGTAAGTAGCAGATCAGAGAACCATGGACTTTGTTCTCTAGAGCTTTATTACTAAGGCATATTGTTTGGAATATGTCTTCCTCTTAGACTTTCTATATAATTTGGGAAACTGAAGTGGCAGGGCTTTTTTTTCCCTGTCCAGTACTGCAAGATTTAAAGAAGCTTGTCTCATTTTGTAGGGGCACAAAGCCATAGTTTCTCTGTAATGATCGTAGAAATCCAATGGGATGACTGATAAATTTTTTCCCTTGGCCACAGAGTATTTTTTAAATTTATTATGCAAGCATTTATTTAGCACTGACCTTGTAGACCCAGTTATAGGCAGTGGGAATACAGACATGTGTAAGATAGGCATTTGAACTATAGAGAGAATGGGTAAGTAAATTGCAATGTGGCATTTTCTGTTAGGTGAAGACCTGAGAGTGCTGTAGGGGGACAGGAAGTGGAGCAGCCAGTATTGCCTGGGTTTGTCAGTGATGGTGACAAAGGAGGTAACACTGAACCTGAGTAGGTAGAGGGTAATTAAAGTTTACCAGGTAGACAAGAATAGGAGAGGAACATTCAGGTGGAGGGAACAGCCAACATGTGCAAGAGTTTATGTGTGGGTCAAAATTCTTTCAAAAACCCAGCAGAGTACAGTCATGTGTCACTTAGGGATGGGGACACGTTCTGAGAATTGCATTGTTGTGCGAACATCATAGAGTGTACTTACACAGACCTAGATAGTATAGCACACTACACACACCTAGGCTCTGTGGTACTGATCTTAGGGGACCACCGTCATATATGCGGTCCATTGTTGACTGAAATGTCATCGTGCAGTGCTTGACTATAATATTAGGGTGGAAATAGATAGAAAGAGTCAAAGAACACCTTATGTGTTTTTCCTTTAGAAACTAGTTTTCATTCTGTCGTGATTAACTGCACATAATTGTTTTTCCTTTTTCCAGGAAGTCCATGAAGACCCAGGACCGGCCCCCCTAAGCACCTCACACCCAGAAGGGCCAGTCCCTGCCACCTCGGCCCCTGAGCCAGCCCCAGCAGCCAGCAGCCAGGCTGAGAAAGCCATTCCCAGCAAGAGTCTGCTTGACTGGCTGAGACAACAGGCTGACTACTCCTTAGAAGTTCCTGGCTTTGGAGCAGTAAGTGTTGGTGCTGCCTGAGACTGCGGCTTACTTCCTGCTAACTCGATGCCCTTTTTGATAAGGAGCATGCAGAGGGAGGCCAGGAAGTTTGGGAGAAATCTGTGTCAACTAAGAACATCATTTTAAAGTTTGGGGGTTTTTTTTTTACGTTTAGATTTCGATTAAGTTTTCCAATAATAGAAATTACAGTGCATGTCAGAATGCTGTGCCAAGCAGTAGACATGCAGAATCTTATGAGGACAGAACTGGCCTAGGCTCAGCCCCCTTCTCTCTCCAGAATTGCCACACAGTGTCATAAGCTCACAGAGAGATCTTTAGGTTGCATAAATGCTGCCAATTCATGAAAACGTTCTTGTGTATTCTCTTCAAGTTAATATGTCACTACTTTGCAGGGATGTTTTACACTTACTGCTTTGGGACTTTTCCTCAAGTCCTCTCAGTGCCTTTGCCATAGATCCTTCAGGTTAGGAGTCTGTAGGAGAGGGCTCCTGAGCACTCATGTCTTCTCTGGGTTTTTCTTTCTTCATTTGCTCATTTACCCCACCACTGTCTTTGTCCTGGGGAATGTCTGATTAATAAGATAGAGAGGTAGAGAGCTCACAAGAAAAAAAGGAGAATGGATTCACGGATGCACACCCTACATAGATAGACAAAGCCCACCAGGTAGGTGGCAGTGGAGAGAGAATTGGGAAAATGATTAGGAGGAAAAGGCTAGAAATTAAGCAGTGCCCTGGGAGACGGTGGGTCTGCTGGGGTATTCTAGTCCGGAGGGCCAGGAGGCCCACACAGCCTGTTTTTGCAGCTTACTGCAGGAATGCTTGCTTCAAGGAGAGAGCCTAGCTGAGGGCCAGGTGGCTGTTTCCTTCAGCCTAACTTGATTGAGTCCTGTGCAGAGGGTCATTAATGAGAAAATAGCAAACCCAGATGAAAAGCACCAACCTCCTCAGAAAAATCTGTGACAGAATGTTTTGTAATGTTGATTTCCATTTGCCTCCTAGAATTTTTCAGACAAACCAAAGCAGAGGAGGCCACGCTGTAAGGAACCTGGAAAATTAGATGTCAACTCCCTGAGCAGAGAAGAGAGGGTTCCTGCTGTCTCCAAGGAGCCAGGACTGAGGGTAAGGAAGATGGTCATGTCATGGTGGAGCCAAGCCTTCATAGAAACAAAGCACCAGCTGGGAGCGGGTAGCTGGGTGACATTTTCTGAGAGGACAAGAGGCCAGTATGGGAAGTTGATAAGTAGTGATAAGTGGGGCTGGGGCATCTTGGGCAGTGGTATGACTTCCCAGAGTCATTTGTTTTCAGCCTTTATCTTTTCATTTAAGTTTGTGCTTAAACCATTCCCGAAAGTTCGTATTTTTTACTCCATATTTGTGGAGAATTACAGGGAAAAGATACCTTAACTCTTGTCAGGAGTCTGTTTCAAGTGTTTAACAAACTTCTATTATTGGAAATTTTCATTTTCTAATCTCAGTTTTCCTGGCTACCATTTAAGACGTTTCCTTCTGGTGTCCTCACTGGCAATGAAAAACAGCTGACTCCGAGCACTGCCCTTTTCCTATTATAGAATCATAAGCCTGGAAGAGACTTCAAAGGCATCTGCAAAATACTTCTTGTATAACGAATCTGAGTTAATTATAGTTTGCAGATGAGTACAAATTTGAAATAGAAAATTCATAACCTCTAGGGGGCACTAATAACGTTTCAACCTGAAAATCTGTTGAGCTTGGGCAAATTATACATAAATGTGCATAAAAGGTGCTTTCTGCCCAAATAGGGAGCCTCTGAAGGTCCTCATGGGGATCTGCTCTTCCTGGGTTATTCCCTAAACCCGCATGCTTCCTGGATGCCTGTCTTCAGTGCTCTGCCAATGATGGCTTTGCTTGAGTATTAATTCCCTTCTTAGTGAGATTGCCTGGATATGATTTCTTTTTTTAGCTCTCAAAGACCACCCACCCTTGTCATTTCCTCCTCCTTGTGCACAAAGAAGTTGTTACTTAATGTTCTCAAGGAACGTTACTGATTTTGTCACCTGGATGATTACTCTTTGGGCAGCTCTGCATAGCTGCTCTCGCTCGTCTCTGTGTGCCACTGTGGCTCCACAGCAGCCACTGTGGGAGGGAAGCCTAGGCCAGTCCCCGGGGGGCTGCTTGTTAGAAAGTTGGTCACATTGGAAAAGTTGCCCTCTTTTCCCCTCTCTTGTTTTATTCTCGAAAACTGTCCCTACAACCCCTTTTCTTAGAGCTGCTTGTGCTGCACCAGCTGATTCAGCTTCAGTTCTTCTCCTGTCTGTCTCACCCTGTCACGCTGCCTCCCCACGTTCTCTCTGTCTTAGCACACAGTGTCTCCATAAGTCGTCCAGTAGAGACCCCCAGTTCTTGCTTTGTTGTAGTCTGAGCTCTTGGTTTAGAGACTTGTCAAAAAAAAACATGTGGTTTCCCCTTTGGCTTTCTCATTTGTTTCTGCACGTCTAACAATTTCCCTCATGTTCTCTGGAAATTAATGTTCATCACACCCCTGCAGATGCTGACCCCTTGCCAGAAAACCCATTTCTAAGCTGTTCTTGCAAGCCAGCCTCTTACCAGAGATGCACTTTCCCTCCTTTGTTAAATAAACACAATCCCTGCCTCAGAGGCCCTTTCCTGCAGTTAAGGCAAGAACAGGAAGCACTTGTCCACCTGGTCTTCAGGGCTGCTCTGCCTTCCCAATGGGGAAGAGCTGGCACAATGCTCTGCTTGGCTCCAGGAGGGTTCGTCTCCCCTCACCCATGTCTCACATGGCTCCTCCTGGGACAGGAGCCCTCTAGGGTGTGCCTACCCCTTCTTCTAGCAACAGATTCAAATGCCACAAAGAACGTCTTCCTTCAGCTCCTTCTGCTGTGTGCTGTGGTTCAGCTGGGCAAGCTACACAGACCTAGCAATCCACAGGCTGCGGCAAGGCCACGCAATTCAGCTTTCAGGACGCCTGGTTCATAGTGGTCGCTCATCAAATGTGTGTGCACATGCACAGACCTCATATATTTTCTCTCTCTGAGTTATATTTGTTTTACGTGTCTGTGTAGTTTTTTTGTTTGATTCTTGCTGGGCCATTTGACACTAAATTGCAGAGATAACACGTCACCTCTAAATACTTCAGCATGCTTTCCTAAGAATGTTTTCCTGTATAACTGTTACCATTATCACACATGTGAATTTAATAATATCTAACATCTAGTCCTTATTCAGACTTCCTATTGTCCCAAAAATGTCGATGAGAGCTAGTTCCTGTCTTATTTTACTTATTTTGTTTTTAAGATTTTTAAATTAGGATTCACACACTGCATTTGGTTGTTAGGTCTGTTTTCATTCAGTGAATGTTTGTTGACTGAACCTGCCAACCTTCCTGGGAGGAGTAAGGAAGTTTTGGTCACCACCTGCTTCTCCATCTCTACCCAGGAGTTAAGTTTTAGAGTTGAATATGCGGGCCTTGGAATAAATGCTACCATGTATTGGTAAAGCAAGATACTCTTCTGGGGTTGGGATGCCCATGTCATCAGCTAGGAAAGCAGATTTGCCTCCCATGTCACTTAACTTCTGACTTTCCTTTTCCCTGCTCTCCTTGCCTGCTCCCCAGGCTCCCCTGGAAGAGGAAGCAGATTTGTTCCCAGCCTATATAATTACCAGGCGGGAGAGCTGCCAAAGCCCGACGTGGCCGCTGTGTGTGGTCGCCAAGCTGCTGGGAGGGGCACCTGACTAGGGTGGGCAGCAGCTGGGGGGCTGGAGTGACTCTCCCTCCCACAGGAAGTGGTGAGAGCCGACTTCCTCCGCCAGCATGCCTCTTGCTTTGCTGTAGATGAAGAACTGTTGTCTTCACCGTGGGGCCTTTCTGCTGCTGCTCTCCCAATCTGAAGGGGAGAAGGTGGCCAGCTTGTGCTTTCTTGGCAGGTTCCAAGGTCTGAAAGGTCCCAGCATTCTCTCTACGTCAGTGGTTCTCAACAAGGGCAGGGAAGGGACATTTTTGGATATCCTGATGCCTGAGGAGTGTGACTTCAACTTAGTGGGCAGGACCAGGGAGACCAAAGGTCTGTCTGCAGGTCGCAGGCTGTCTTAAGTGAGCTGTCCAGTCCTAAATGCCTTGATGAGCTCAAAATAAAGTATGTTAAAGCACGTCTGATTTATAGCGTATTGTTTGAAAATAAGATAGAGGCATTATTCATCAATCTCTGGAGTTGTTTTCTTCCCAACATAAAGACTTCTAAGATCGAACATGCCCTCCCACTGGAGAGTTATGAGGGAACATTTGTGGGTATAAAGGAAAAAGACACACCCCGACAGCTTTTCCTGGCTCTTGGCTGTGGGTAGGCTGCAGGGAAGAGGGCCTGGAAAAGCCTTGTGGTCAAGTTGTGGTTACCCTGCGCTGAGGTGGTGTGCCCAGCAGGCCTGAGACTATGTGGTGTAGTCCAGAATCAGGCGATTTGTATTAATGGACTCAACATAGACTGGTAGGAAATTATGCTTTTAGCTTGGCCCCAATCCATCAAGTCCCCTTGTCTCTCTAGAAACAGGAACCGGGCAGGAATTGCTCCCCAAGTGATCCTCCCCTGAACCAAAGCAAGTAGTCACCCAGCACACTCCAGAACAAACCAGCCTCACAGACTGTAGGTGGCTGGTCACGTGGGAATGAGATGAGTGTGGTGTGGTGCATGCAAAGAGTCCTGGGCTGGGGGCTGCAGGGCCTGGGTTCTAGCCTCCTCTGTCCCCCCAGGCACAAATCCCTGCCGCCCCCCCCCCCACCTTGATTTGTAAGAAAGAAGGGGCACCAAACCTGACAGTATCAGAGGTTTCTCCCTCTTCTGCTAAACCAAGGCTTTTTGAGAAGAGTTTCTCCTCAAACAAAAGTGACCATCATAAAGCTTTTTGCCCATGAAGCCCTGGTTTTTCTTTAGTATTCTTTGGGAAATTGAAGGACAGATGTCAGACTTCAAAAAAAAAAAATTATTTCTGGAGATTTGGAAACATTCAAGTGCACATATTTCATGTGTCTGTGAATCTGTAAACTCACTGTAAAATGGTTGTGGTGACAGTACTGACTCCACAGGGTCTGGGTGATGGTTAACTGAGATCATGCAGATGGAGCCCTTAGCACAGCGCCTGAGGCAGGGTAACCGCTCCTTGAATAGGCTGTCCTTAGTCTGCTGCTCCTCCTGTTAGCACTGCCCCCTCCTTAGCACCACTGAGAACCACTTGCCCTCGCTGCTGTGGGAATCAGTGCATCCCAGCTGCTTCTCATTTTGGAGTCCACCACACACGTGCACTCAGCGCACTGAAAACCTGAACGGGTGTCACCAGCTAACCCTGGCTCTACGACTCCCCTTAAGCAAAGATCTGTTGGATTTTCTAAGGATTTGACTTCTTTAACAGGGGAAAGGAGAGGTAGTGAACCAAATGGAAGCACCAGAGCTACTGGATTAGAGTTCAAAGTAGATGTCTTTGGGAGGGTTGTAAAGAGATTTCTTAACTGCTCTCAGGCCTGTTCACCAGTCTCAGCCCTTGGATACCCTTAGCCTCCCTTCCTTCTTTCTCTACATTCTCTAAGACTCCCGACCTAATAAAAGGGTTTTTCTGGCCCTTCAGGTGTCTCTTAGTGAGACTTACACCTCCTTTCTCGTTCAGTATGCGCTACTGAGGAGTGCAGCTGGGTCCCTGCCTCTGAGCCTCAAAGACAAGGAAGCTGTGGGCTGGTGAGGTCTCAGCTACTTCTCACCTTACTCCAGACTCTCAGGAAGGGAAGGTGTCTACACGAACGCCCTAGAATCCTGAAAGGCAGCGCAGGCAGCCGTGGAGAAGCATGGGCTCTTCCAGCATCATGCCCGGGAGCCTCACTGTTGAGCCCTCCCACCTCCTGCCCTGTGCAGGGGCCTTTTGGGCCTGACCCCACCCGCATCTCCACATCCCAGCCCTGATAGTGACCTGCGTCTTTCCAGGGCGAATCCGGTCACAGATCCCTCCAGGCCACCCTGGACATCTTTAGCCTCACCATTTCTGCGATCAAAGAGAAGGTGATAAGGGCCAGCCCGGTGGCACAGCAGTTAAGTTCGCATGTTCCACTTCGGCTGCCTGGGGTTCACCAGTTCGGATCCCAGGTGTGGACATGGCACCGCTTGGCAAGCCATACTGTGGTAGGCGTCCCACATATAAAGTAGAGGAAGATGGGCACAGATGTTAGCTCAGGACCAGCCTTCCTCAGCAAAAAGAGGAGGATTGGCACCAGTTAGCTCAGGGCTAATCTTCCTCAAAAAAAAAAAAAGAGAGAAGGTGATAGAACAGCAACTTGTGACAAGAATAGGAGGAGGAGAATCCTGTATACTTAGGGCTGCTTCCCTTCAGTGTGGCTCAGAAAGCAGAGATGACTCCCAGGGGCCCACAAGAAAGGGCTTTGTCTTTATGCTCCTCTGTGTAAAAAAGACAGACTGTTCAGCAACAGAAATGTAATTTGCCTTTAATACTGTGGACATGTATCCTTGATAAACTAAATGATGTTGGTGAGAAGTGGAGGGTAATGGAAAGAAGGAAAGGAGCACAGTTACCCAGAGGGGTTTAGGCATTACAGATGCTGAGTCCTAAAAGAAATGCCTCCCTTTCCATGGGGAAAACATTTCTCTCTTCATCTGAGGGTTATTCACGCCGTTTTTGAAATGCATTCAGTTAGATACCTTTTAATTGCAGTGATTTAATTCTCCCTCTGCAACCGGACCATGAGCTTTAGGAGAGCAAGTTCTTGAGCAGGGGGCTGGCCAGGTCCTCTCTGCTCCACAAGTTCCTGAGCCCGTCACAGAGGAGGAGCATATGCAGCTGCAGCAGGCCCACTCCCTGCTGGCACTCTCTCCACTGTGCTGCCTGCCACTCACGGATGCTCTTAAAGCAGTAGGTTCTCCTCTGGTTCTGTGTAGCGAAATCATCCAGATGTGTGATGGTAAAGTATTCAAAGGTGTGGTGCCAGGGGACCTGTGGGCAAGCAGAGCGGTAAGTCCCAGGCACAGTCACAGTTCAGTTCCACGTGGAGCAGAAGGGCTTAATTCTGGAGTAAGAAAACTGGAGAGCAAACCTCTGAGCAGAGGAGAAATAGATTGTCTCCCTTAAGGGAAATCAGAACATCACTTATTTTGATGTATTTCCCTAGCTTTATTCAAGAGTGCCTTCATTTCTTCAAACACATAGGCAGCGTGTTTTGTGTCAGAGTTGTTGCCCTCCAGGGGGAAGTGGGGCACACACACAACTCACAGTGTCCCTTAGTGAGCACTTCTTCCTGTGGTCAGGTCATGTATTCAACACCCCACTTTCAGTAACTCTACAAGATGATATTATTGTCCTTTGTCACCACAACTCTGAGAGGTTAACTGACTTGGCCTGAGTCCCACAGCTAGGGGGTTACAGAGTCAGGATCGAAGTTCAGGTCTGTCTGCTCCAGAACCCTGTCTCACCTACTCTGCTTTGTGGCTTCAATTAAAAACCTTCCAGTGTCATGAGGAAGACAAATGTTGGGATCTGGTCAAGAGGTCGCAGCCACAAGAGTCTCAACTGTGCTCACTCTGGCAGCAGATATACTAAAATTGGAACATTACAGAAGAAATTAGCATAGTCCCTGCACAAGGATGACACACAAATTCATGAAGCGTTCCATGTTTTTTTTACATTGTACAACCTGAAACTAATACAATGTTGTGTCAGTTATATCTGAATCAAAAAAAAAAAGTCTTAGGGGCCGGCCCCGCGGCCGAGTGGTTAAGTTCGCGCACTCCATTTCGGCATCCCAGGGTTTCGCCAGTTCAGATCCTGGGCACAGACCAAGCACCACTCCTTCAGGCCAT
Organism: Equus asinus; assembly: GCF_041296235.1. Classification (NCBI taxonomy): domain Eukaryota; kingdom Metazoa; phylum Chordata; class Mammalia; order Perissodactyla; family Equidae; genus Equus; species Equus asinus. The sequence continues at coordinate 32,298,908 of NC_091804.1, read as the reverse complement.
GCTGAGGCGGTGTCCCACATATCACAACCAGAGGCACTCGCAACTAGAATGTACAACTACGTACTGGGGGACTTTGGGGAGAAGAAGAAAAGAAGAAAAAAAAGAAGCTTGGCAACAGATGTTAGCTCAGGTGGCAATCTTTAAGAAAAAAGTAAATAAAAAATTTTTTAAAGTCTTGACTAAGACCTGAGCATCTCTCATACTGGTCTCTACCTGCCAGCACTGTCACAGCTTTACACGGTGGACGCCACTTTTGCGTGGTGAGCATGTTGGAAGCGCTGTGTGGTGGTGACAGGCTCTCGGCTTCTGAGGGAGAAGCCCATCAGGTGCAGTTAGGAAAGAGAGCCATCGGACTCTGGGTGGGTAGGCAGGAGGTGCTCCCACTCTAGGATCCTTCGTGGAGCTGGGACAAGATAGGTCAGTGCAGAACCCCTGCTGATTGCCCGCCATCCAGTAACCTTCAGCATCTCGTGTTTCTTTGTCCTTTTTCAGGGGTTTCTCCCAGAAAACAAGTTCAATCATACCCTGCCTGAGCCTGTTCTTCGAGATGCAGGTCCTCGCAGGAGAGGGAGGCGGCCTCGGAGTGAGCTCCTGAAAGCTCCTGCCATCGTGGCAGACTCTCCCTCTGGAATGGGGCCACTGTTCATGAATGGACTGATTGCTGGGATGGACCTGGTAGGACTTCAGAACATGAGAAATATGCCGGGCATACCCCTCACAGGGCTGGTGGGGTTCCCAGCCAGCTTTGCCACAATGCCCACAGGGGAAGAGGTCAAAAGCACCTTGAGCATGCTGCCCATGATGCTGCCAGGAATGGCCGCAGTGCCCCAGATGTTTGGTGTTGGGGGACTCCTCAATGCACCCATGGCGACTACCTGCACTTCCACTGCTCCAGCGCCTCTGTCAAGCACAACGAAAAGTGGTACGTCTACGACCGAAAAGACTGCAGAAGACAAGCCAAGTAGCCATGATGTAAAAACAGACGCTTTAGCTGAAGACAAGCCTGGTCCTAGTCCATTTTCTGATCAATCTGGACCTGCAATAACCACGAGTAGTCCTGTGGCTTTTAACCCGTTTCTCATCCCTGGAGTGTCTCCTGGACTCATTTACCCATCTATGTTTCTCTCCCCTGGCATGGGCATGGCTCTGCCAGCCATGCAGCAGGCCAGACACTCTGAAATAGTTGGTCTGGAGAGCCAGAAGAGGAAGAAGAAGAAAACAAAAGGAGACAACCCAAACCCCAACCCAGAGCCTGCTCCTGGGTCAGAAAGGGAGCCAGGCAGTGATCTGAACTGCCCCGAATCCAGGGCCCGTGTGCCCCCAGATAGAGACCATGCGGCACAGCCCAGGGAAGGGGGCCTCAAAGACTCCAACAGTGACAGCAATTAGAACTTTTTCATTTAAGAAATTATTGTGACTTGTAAGTTTCTTATCCCATAAAGGTTTGTTACTTCCCTCACTTCACCTTCATAAGAACCTGTGTTTCCATAAGTAATATTACCTACCTAATTTCCTGTCTGAGAACTATGGTAACAGATGTTAATAGTTGCAGGGTCTTGCCACTTCATTAGATTAAGTGTCGTCGACCTAGTCTAGGAGGCACAGAATTCTCATTCTGTTATCCAGTTGTTCATTCCAGCAATCGTAGTTAATACAGTACTTGGTGACACGCCCTACCCCCTTCTCTTCCAAGTTTCCCACTTATTTGAAGAGGAAAAATGGCAAAAGAAAGCTGTCTAGGGATTTACTATTGAAGGGCTGAAGAAGAGACAGAGAGTAGCTCTTTTTTCCCTGAGCTGTGTTGACTGGGAAGAATGTAATGGGGGAACTGAAAAGCACAGAGAAAGGAAGTGCTGGTGCATATTTTTTAGTTAAAGTATTTCCCTATTTTATCATGATTACTAAATGAGTAGTATAGACAGAAGTATATAACTAATGGTTGAAAATGCATATATTCATTTCTTTATGAAACAAAACCTTGCTGGTAGTAACCTAACCTCCCCCTTTATGGTTTTTCAGACACCTGCAGCAAGAAGTACTGACTAGGCGTTATTTTATCCATATATATTCTCCCTCCCCCAGGTTAAAAGGTTCTTCTCAGTACGAGGAAGCTTCACACACCTTGAGTTACTGCCAGCGATGGGGGTGAGCTAGGGGCTCGCCCTCCTGGAGCCGCAGGCTGCTCACAAGCACACGACCAGCACTTTGCCCTCACCTCATTCTCTCAAGAATTGCTCTCACCACTACCAGGGCCGAATGGGTTTTTAGTTTGTGCTTTCCTTCACCAAGAATAAGGCTCTTTCTGGAGCCTCTGAGAAAATAGTCACTCAACACTTTTACACTCACTAGGGCCTTTTGTCAACGTTATTTGAGGTTGTCGAAACGTGTGTACCACCTTTTATAATACGACTGTGAAAAGTTTTTTTCTTCTTTCCATTTTTTCTCTGTTCTGTTTATATTTTACAGTTGGACTCAAATTCCAAAACAAATTAGTGGAGACTGTGTTGCAAATTAACACTACTTTCATTCTTCCTCAGCTCCCGAGCTGGGATGCATCTGCCTGAGCAGCACTTACCCCGTTTCTTTCCCTTCCCACTCGTGTCCCATCCCTTCTGATGGTCTTATTCTTTATTGACAGTTCACACTCTGAGACTTGAAATAAGCTCATGGTTCAGGACTCTAGGGGCACAGGGCTGTGCAGGACCGTTGGAAATGTTGGAAGTGTTACTAGTACCAGTTTCACTTTTTGTTGTCACAATTTACTGTATTTTTTACTTTTTCTGTTACAGTTTTGCTTATTTATCAGAAGGTCCAAAAGTTTGACATAACTATTTCAGTTTGCATTATTTATTTATGATGCTTTTGTCATTGTCTTTTATACATTTGGGATTATAAATTATGTAAAGGTTAAAATGAGCATCTCAAAGAAGTCTGTTAAATCGTGACTGAAAATATCAATCAGATGTATTTACAAAAAGTGGAGTCCCGGTTTTATGAATCAGAGATATAAATCAGAAATTCTGTAACTGATCTTATAAGAAGAAAGAATCCAGTAATTGAGTAAATCCTATTTAATAACATCTTTGTAGCATAGATGGTCTATAATGCTGACAACAGATTTCTTAGAAATGCTGCTCTCTCTATTTAACTAACATTTTGTTCAGTTTTGCCTCCAGTGGAAGCAGAAAGGGTTTTTTCAGCTGTTAAATCCTAAAAATCAATATAATTTATTTATGTAAAAAAAAATCACTCAATCAATATATTTTTGAACCTTTTAAGTACTAATTTTCTTTTTATCAAGTAGAAAAAATGTATTTGCCCTAAATCCTTAAAATACAAATGCTATAAAAATTCATGTATCTTGAAAGCCTTACTGCAAATGAGTATTATAGACGTCCAGCAGAGCCTGGGTTTCCTTTGTTGTCGTTGTTGTTTTATATGGAAAAGCTGCTTTCCCCAGGTTCCACTTAGAACCTCCAGTAGGTCACAGGGTTCAATATGGATTTGATTTAAAAACCCACCAGCATGCTCAATCCCTTGTTATATCTTCTCAAACCTGTATGTTAACTCTTGGGGTGTTTAGGCTTATATTTGACTGCTGTTGTGTCCCTGTTTGCAAAATGAAAATGACACTCTGTGGATTATTTGCTCTGTAAGGCATAAGTGCTTCTTATAATTATTTTTCGTTTCCAAGAGCAAAAGCCAAATTTAAACTCTCTCTAGCAAACTTGAGCCTTTTCATCTAATTCCATGTCACTCTCAGCCGTAACTTTCCTTGATCATTCTTCACCCCATGTCTTACATAATAAATTGTCTGTGGTCTTGATCCTGAATTTAAAAAAAAGTTTAGAAGTCACATTTGTATTTGAGGAATCCAGTGGCACTTGGATGTCTCCTGCTGCCTGGGCATTTTGTGAACGTGTCATATGCACACAGGAATCTGCTCTCTTTGCTCGGTGCCCCATTTGTGCTGGCTGCCGTGTTGGGGGCTGTTACATATTCATTCATGAGGGTTGACATACCTGTCTCTAGACCTGCCGGAACACCTGGTTAAAACAGGTGCCATCTAGAAGGGGGTGCTACACAGCACAGCTTCCCGGACTCGGCGCCTGAACACACAGAGCTGATGCCTCGACAAGGCCACTTCCTTAAGCCCCATTCCAGAAGTCCCAAATCACACACCTGGGACTTCAGAGGGTGGGATCTCTGTGGGTTGGAGCAGACCTGAAAACACAAGAATGCCTCAATAGCTAAAGGTCTTAAGTCTTGTTAAGAACTTTTTGGTCCTTAGCTTCAGGAAGCATCACATAGGAAGCCCCAGAAGGGCTGCGTCAGAAGTTATCAAGGAGGCTGGCAGGAAAGTGCTGAAGCCCTGGTGAGACTGAGAGCAGGAGACCAACTAGCCTCACCCTTGCTGGGTCCCTCCCAGGGACCAATAGCTGGGTAGACGAATAACCTGGAAGATGGGTGGGGCCTTGTTCTGTAAGGCCTTAGAGTCCTCTGCTACAGTTTTTCAAGTAAGGATGCACTGCAGGCTTCTTAGATCTCTAGTGGAGACATGGGGGGCCCTCCTGGGTAGAGGATTAATTTATGCAGAATAAGTAGGAAAGAGTCACTCTTGACCTCAGAGCCTGTCCCAGCAGATTCTACCTCCTCATCCAAGGACAGAGTACAGTTAGTCCAGTGCATTGTACTAGGGTTTTAATGGTTGGTTTGTGTTTGCCATAAGTGACCTCATTTGTCCTCGGAGCATCTTGGTTGCCGGGTAGAGGGATGCTGGCATACAGTCTGCCCAATGAAAGTCGATGGGCTGCAGAGCCATCTCATTGGTCAGTCAACACTCCTGCTCCCATGCCCTGAGGTTGGAACACTCCAGCCTTTAGGACACAAGTCCGGGACCCCTCAACCTCAGAGACCAGATCTGACTGAATTACACTCAGGAACATTGGCACTGGGAACAACGGAACAGTCGTGTCACATCCTCTGGAAAACTTTATGCTTGATTCATTTATACTGAATTCCTTAAAATGGTTTCTTGAAAGAATTACTGTTCATTTGCCTGGTCTGGAAACCACAGGAGGATTTATTTCTTAGGGCAGCAATGGGATTCATGCAGTGACTGGCACCTTGGTTCTAGACTGTGGCTTCTCAAAACCCAGTCTCAGGTACAGGAGCATGAGTGCAGGTCCTCAGGGCTTGTGGCTTGTGTTGCCTAGGGGCCGGCATTGTGACCACTCTCGTAAACAAACTCAGTGGGCTATGTGGGATAAGATAGGAAATAAGGGAGAGGGGTGAATTAAGTGCTGGCCCCTATGAGGAAGGTGTTCCATGAGATCAGCCGGGAAATGAGCACCTGAGGATGGCTGTGATGCGTGGATGCTGCCAGGGCCAGTCCTGTTGGAGCCCAGCTCAGCTGGCCCACAGCCCCCAGGACAAAGGGAGGAACCTGAATGGGGAGGAGAGGGGCCAAGGGCATAGAGTTCCTGAAAGAGAGAGGGCTTCCTTGGGGGAGGGAGAGCAACAGCCCTGCCTTCTCCAAGCCTCAGTTGCCTGTTCTGTAGAAGGGGCGTGATCCTAACCTGTACCTACAGGCTTGTTGGTTGAAATGATCAGCGTTAAGTGCTTAAAACTGTGCTTGTTATTTTCAAGTCCGTTGTCTACTCCTTCTGAGGAGTCTGTGAGGTGAAGCTTGCCAGTCCGCCTGGAAAAAGAAGGTAATCAAATTGAGGATAAGGGAGATCTTGCTCCAAGCCCCAAGGCAAGGACAGAGTGGATCTGGGATTGGACTCCACCACTACAGGACAGGGTTTCCGGCCTGACTGTCCCCTGACAGCCTGCACACGGGAAAGAAGGGGCCTTTCCACATAAGCCCATTGGTCTAGATGAACTAAAGGGATGAGGAGGCTCTTGTGGGGCTGGAAACAGAGGGGCTCCTGGATCTTTGAAGCTTCCCTCAGTGTAGGGTTGCCAAATTTAGGGGGGAAAATGACACCCCAGTTAAATTTGAATTTCAGATAAACTAATTTTTTTGATGTAAGTATATCCATGCAATCTTTGGTACATAATTATATTAAAAAAATTTTTTGTTTATCTGAAATTCAAATTGAACTAGGCATCCTGTATTTTCTCTGGTAACCTTACTCAGTGTCGTAATACAGAGTTACTAAGCACGTCCTTCAGTGGGGCCTGTTCTAAGTGCTTTATGGCCTTATTTTCAATCCCCACAGTAACTCTGAGTTTATCCCCATTTCACAGATGAAAGAACTGAGGCCCAGAGAGCCTAAGTAACTTACCCAATAACCCAGCTGGTAAATGGCAGAGCTGGGATTTGAGGACCCAGAACGACTGATGCCAGAGCCATAAGCTGACCAGTAGGGAGGTCAGGCTGGGCGTCTACTCTGAGGCCTAGAGCAGGCTGCCCCTCGAAGGTGCAGCTTTGTACAACAGCATTAAAGGAATGATCAGCAAGGAGGGCGCTGTTCTGGGCCATGCTGCTCCTGGGCTGCAGCTCCCAGCCCCAAGGCCGGAGGAGCCAGGGAAGCAGGAACAGGTGTCTCCTTCCCATCCTGCTATGCCGGCCTAGGGGCGTTCCTGATGTCTAGGTGCTCAGACTCCAACTTGGGTCTCAGGGGCCATGTGAGGAGCAGAGTCCAGTCTTAGAAAGTGAAAGAGACGATGTCAGGGGCTTGTGTAACTGCTCAGCTAGTAGGGCCTTCGGGAAGGGGCAGGGGCAGGGGAAGAAGTCCTCTGAGACTGAGGAGAGAGGCAACTTGTGGATGATGTGAAATGAGCTTCCCTGACCACAGACCTTCTCTAAAGGCCAGAGCCTACTTTCCACCAGAAGGTCTGAGTGATGACCTAGCAGCAGGACCAGAATTCCTGCTGGGAAAGCTTCCATCCAGCTTTTTGGTGTGAAAACTGCTCACCTCTCGCCCTAAGGTGTTCATGGATTGCCCACCGCTGCTGCACTGTGTGCTCCAGGAGCTGCCAGGAAGGGGGAGGTGGCATCTCCTCACCCACCAGGCCCTGGCCATGACCTGCCTCCACCCAGGGCTGCCCAGCCATAAGCGCCTCTCCACAAGTGGCCCCAGCACTGCCTCCTGGGTGCCCACCCTGCAGCTCACTGTGCGGAGCCTTCATTGGGACAAGGCCCAGGTAGGTTGTCATCTGCCTTCAGCGGCACAGCTAGTGACTGGAAGAACAAGAATTTAGAGGTAGGTCTGATTCCAAAACCACAGGCCCAACACACTATCTTCCTGGGGTGGTATCAGCAAAGTACAGCCCATCGCCTGTTTTGGTACAGCCCACAGCTAAGAATGGACTTTACATTGTTAAATAATGGAAAAATCAAAAGAAGGATAATACTTCCTGACACATGAAAATCATACCAAATTCAAATTTCAGAGACCATGAGTAAGTTTTATTGAAAGGCAGCCACACATTCCTTTATGTGTCATCTGGCTGCTTTCACCCCACAACAGTGGAGTTGCATAGTCGTCACAGAACCACATGGCCTGCAAAACGGAAAATATTTACTATCTGGCCCTTTACAGAAAAAGTTTGCTGACCCGTGTCCTAGAGCATCAATTTTATTCATAGATTCAGTGCAAAAACTGAGTCATTTAAAATATCTTTATATTGATTCAAACGTGGTGTGGTGTAAATGTGAATCATACACTGGAATATAAGAGTGACATCACTTTTAAGATAAAACAGACTTCAGAGAAGCCCTGGACTTTGGGCATGCCTCTTGAGGGTCCGCCTCCAGACCCCCAGGCAGACTTACACTCTGGAGGGAAAGTTGGAGGTGCCCCGCCTTGCCCTGCCCTGCCCTCTCCTCTTCACCCCGTGTCCTGTTTGGGTCAGAGGACAGATTTGAAGATGCTGGCAAGAGAGAAGAGGCAGTTTTTAGAGTGAAAACCCAAAAAGGGCAGGAAGAGACGAGTTCGGAGGATACAGGCAGAGGGAGACACACAAAGCAAGTTGAACGACCAGGAGGCAAAACTGCCCACGACTTGGAAGGGGCCAGCAAGACAGTCCTTGGTCAGTGGCTGTAGGCTGGCTACTTGCAGAGTGGGCCAAAGGGAAGTCTCCCAGGAAGACAGGCCTGGAGGATGAGCTGGCAGTGGTCATACTCCCACCTGGAGCTCAGGCAATGGGAAGGCCAGATGTGGGGGACTGAGTGCAAGGAAGCAGTGGTTGGGAGCCCTCAGCTGGTGCTCTGGCCCAGACTGACTGGCAGCCACATCCTGGAAGCGGAGTTCAGAGGAAGACAGGAAAGAGCAGCTGGGACCAAGTCTATACAGGGAGAAGTGAGTCCCCATGTCATGTGCTCCCACACCTGTGGCTAAGGGCAGCAGGCACACCTTAGCAGGCCCCACCAGGCCAACTCAACCCTCATTTGACAGAGAGCTGGTAGGCTGGCTCCCCAAAGGCACTGGGCCCCTGGACACTTCCTGGGGACTTCCATTCTCTCCTTCTTAGCTCCTGCCAAGCTATGCTGTGCTCCGGGAGACAGATAGACACCACCCTGCTTTTGAGAACCTCAGAGTCTGGTTGGGGGACAGGACTGACCCAAGGAACTGGTAAATCTGCTAGACGTTGCCCTCACCCGACTCAGCCCCAGGCAGAGGGATTTGAGATGCTGAAGGGATTACTGCTGTGCAGTCAGGTCCAGTCTCCTGCCAGCCAGTGTAGGTTACACCCAGGGGCCAAGAGCAACTGTGATGGAGCTGCTCCCGGTCTCTGATCAGTCGTGGGTGACAGCAAAGGTGTGGGAGACAAGAGGGAGGAAATGCTGCAGTTTTCAGGAAGGAAGATGGGCGACTCAGCTAAATGCAGCCTAGTAAATTTGACATCAACCCTAAAGATGCGCCAAGGATTCACTAAGAACAAGGCAAGCCACACTCACTTCCATCCCTTTTGGGGATGGCTGCTGGTTGAAGAGAGCCAGCTCCAGGTGTTTTTCGTAGGGATGGGCAAAATGGAGAGCTGTGAGCATTTGTCCCTGCCCAAATGGCTGTACCCAAGCTAAGAAACAGATCTGTGTCCATCTGGGGAGACCTCAGTGCCTCATGGGCCGTTTTATCAATATATAGCAGTGTTTGTAAATTCACACGCCTGCTGGGTGAGTCAGGTGACATACTGAGTGTCATGGGCCGGCTTTAAGGCAATAAGAAGTGATGGGGACTGTGGACACTAGAAACCTCTTATCCTGAGTAGAAGGGACAGCTGCTACCAGCCACAGCCAAGTGGTGCCAGGCAGGAATGTGGACTCTGTGTTGCCGGATACCCTGATTCATTTTTCAATAGAGGATGGAAATTCAGATATTTATGTAAAAATCTGATTTTTAAATGTATGCAGTAAGTTCAAATTTTTAAAAAATCCACTAGGCAGGGCCGGCCCAGTGGCGCAGCGGTTAAGTTCGCATGTTCCGCTGCTCGGCAGCCCGGGGTTCGCATCCCAGGTGCGGACAGGGCACCGCTTGGCAAAAGCCATTTTGCAGTAGGCGTCCCACGTATAAAGTAGAGGAAGATGGGCACGGATGTTAGCTCAGGGCCAGTCATCCTCAGCGAAAAAAGAGGAAGATAGGCAGTAGTTAGCTCAGGGCTAATCTTCCTCAAAAAAAAAAGAAATCCACTAGGCAGACAAACATCATTTGCAGAGCACAAGTTTGCTACTTAGGTAGGTAGAGCCATGGGCGTTTGCAGGCTCCTGATACAACCAGCTGGTGACGTGAGAATACAGAATCAGGATACGTTTTAAGGGAGGTGACTGTCCTGTCCCCTACTTGGATCTTCAGCTTGCTCTCAGAAGCAGGACACTAGGAAAGGCTCAGGAGTTCAGGTCAGTGCAGTGCAGGGAGCAAGCAGCCCCCAGAGGGGTGAGCTCTCTCTCCGGGGGCCGTCCAGGAAGGCGCTGCAGTCACATGTCGGGTAGATGCCCAGCACATGCCAGCATCAGATGGGACGCGGGACTGCAGCAGCTTTGCAGAATCTCCTTGGTCTAATCATCAGATCTCTTGACTCTGTGGCCCTTGCTGTTTGTGCCTGCTGTACCACTCTCTCAGGACGACATTTGGGCCTCACCCTTCTCTGTCCCCAACACATTTGGGTTCCCTGCGAATCCTCAGGGACTTCAAAAGAGTGAGTGATCGCACTTACAGCCACCTGCAGGTGTGAGTGGTCGGAAGACAGCAGGATCGGGGGAGGGATCCAGGCCCAGCTGGGCAGGCAGTGACTCAAGACTGCTGAGGTGTTACGCCTCTTTCCTGGCTCTGACCAAGAGGAAGCTAGACCAGGAAAACTCTAGACACTGCTCCCACCGACCCCCCTTAGCCCCTTCCCCACTCCAGCTCTGATCCAGGCTTTTCCATTCACAGATCCCAAACTTTCCAGGCCAGCAAAGAGTCTAGAGCTGCTGCCAAGGCCGGAGTGAGTGCCTTCGGTGGGGGTTAGGTAGACGAGCAGGCCTGTCAGGTGGATTACAGGGGCCTGAGGAAAGCCCCCACCCCTGCCCCTGGGGCCCACGGGTTGGAAGACCCTCCTACTCTCTCCCGAGTCCCTTGTCAAATTTCCCCATCAGGAAGCAGGAGATACGTATATAAGGAAGAGGGCCCTTGACTCGGGTACTCCTAGTGTGGATGTGCATTTGAGAGAGACAGAGTCAGAGGACTGTGGGCTGGGAAAGCCAGTGCTCTTGCTGGCTAAGCCCCTGCAGCCACTTCCTTCCTTTTCCCAGAGTTGGAGATAATTAGCATCCTATTTGGGGAGGGGATGGAGAGGCAGCCCCCTCCCCTGGCGTGGGGGTGCAGGAGGATTTGGAGCCCCCTCCAGGAGCACTCTCAGTGCACAACCCAGCACCCAAAACAGGCCCAAGGAGCTGGGCTGCATCCCACTGCCGCCCCCACCGGCCAGCCCCTCAGCCTCTGTAAGGAGCAGGAGTGAAAGAGGTGAACCATCCATCCAGAGTGGTCCTTTCTCTGCAGAGTCAGCTTGTGGCACAATATTCTTGAGGTCCAACCTTGCGTTTTTGTTTTCAGTTATTCCTGTACACTTTGGTTCCACTCTCCCTTTCACACAAGGCCAGTCAGCCAGTCTGTGCTCATTTCTCAGGAACGAGATAGGACAACAAGCAGCAAAAACAAAGATTCTCTGGGTGGCTTTTGAGTTTCAGAATCAGTTCCCAGCCTGGACACAATGTAACAATTAAGAAAGAGCCAGGCTTCCCTGTACCATGCCTCCCCCGTCTGGAAAAAGATTCCTGAAGGGAAGAGGGGAGGGGGCGGGTAGTGGGGACCCGTGGGGATTGGACCCAAGGAACCAGCCTTCTCGAGGGCATCCTTCCGATTCCAGCACCCAGGAGCATCCTGGAGCCGAGTCCAGGCCACAGACTTCTGGACACCTCTTCACGGGGTGCCCATGGGTCTGCCCTTCCCATGTGGCTGTGGCATCTCCGTCAGCACCAGCTCACATGTCCCCATGGACAGACAGGGAGACTGGCTGCCACCTGTGCCCTGCACTTCACTCAGGATCAGATCTTACCTCGTTGGACGGCCCTCCTTCCAACACCCTAGCTCATCGGCCAGACCCCTGTGCCGTTAGAAGTGGAGACCCGGATATCAGTCAGGGGAGACCGTGCAGAAGGCACCACCCCTGTGCTCAGTGGGGTTCAGTTGCCTGATCCCTGGGGTTCCTCCCAGCTCTGCCACCCTGGACATGAGACCCTGAGATGCTGTGTCCCCCCCACCCATTGTGGGTGGAGGGTCCTCAGACTAAGCTCAGCCTCAGGACACAGGGCTCCCTCTCTGGCTGAAGCTCAGCTGACTGGTGCTCCCATTTCATCTTGGGGCTTAGAGCGGGGGTCCTGAGCCCCCTAGGGAGGGTCCCCACCTTCCTATTAGGCTATTCCCCTATGAGCCTTTTTATAAAGAGTTCGGCTGGGAGCCAGGGAACTTTTGGAAAGTGTGTGGGCCAAGCCAAGCTGTACAAACCTGTCTTCCTCCCAGAGCTGAAAGGGGCCAGGTTGTTCCCAGACAAGTGCAGAGGCAGAAGTGGGTGGGGGTGTTGGAAACAGCAAGGGGGCTACTTGAGGAGGCCTTGCACACTGCAGAGCAGCAGCCAGGGGTGGGTACAATGGGGAGGCATGCACAGTGGCAGCAGAGGGGGGGGCCTGGGGCCAGATGTCTCATGTAGACACACACATGAAACATATGCACACGCCCAAGAGCACTTGGGTACAGACAGATACAGAGGCATGCAAACATATACAGACAGATGCTGGTGTATACAGAAATATACACAGTATATATACCGAGGCAGTTACACATCTGGCTGCAGAGACTTGCTCACACGTGCTCACACATACAGACCCACGCAAACACGTACGCACGTGCATACTCCCCTAAAGATGTCCACAAAGGATGCAGATGGAGAACGCAGGGAGGCAGCCTGACTACCCTGATGACCCAGCTCCTTGGGACCCAGCACCCACGTACAGACACACACACACACACACACGGGAGGCAACCACTTCCTTCATAGGAGCTTTTGGATCCAGAGCAACACGCAGGGGAGACTTTGTGTTGGGAAAGAAAGCGCCTTTGTCTGCTGGGACCCCGGCTGCAGGAGCAGCTGCAGCCTCCTCCAGGAAAAGGGCCAGGCCAGTTCCTCGCCCTGGGGAGGAAGGTCAGGCGGGCAGAGGATGGATCGGGTGAGGGAGCGGGGGGCTCCAGCAGGCCCTACCACCAACCCTGGGACACTCTCTGGCTGGCTGCACAGAGCCCAGAAAGCCAGTTGTTCCAGCCCGGGCCCCTCTGACCCCTGGCCCTGGTCTTGTCTTGTCCCCAGAATGACTATGGTTCTGACCTCCGGCCCTGGTTCTGCACTGACCCAGACGGAGGCCGAGCTGTGGCCCCAGGCTCCACGCCTGCTGTGTGCCAGTGGCCCTGCTTTTTTGGCAGAGTGAAGAAAGATCAGGCTCTGGAATTAGAAAGGTCTGGGTCCTGGCTCTGTCCCTCGCTAGCTGGGTGACTTTGAGAACGGACCTAACTTTTTTGAGGCCTAAATTCAAGCCCCTGTTACAAAGCTCAAGGCCCAGAGGCAGATCCTCTGTCTGAAGCCACAGTGCACAGCGGCCTTCTCTCAGTGTGCACGTGGTCTCCGGGCCTGGCCGAGCTGGCCAAGCACCTGCTTCTGCTGCGCTGGCCCTAGGGAGTAAGGCAGAATCCAGGTGAGAACCCCAGGGCTGCCATCTCTGGAGCCCCCCTCCTCCCTTTTGCCCTCCCTGCCTTGCGGTCCTCTCCTCGGCCCACCCACAGGTGCCCAGTGCCCTCTGAGCCTCCTCCTCACATTCTGGAGGTGCCTCTCCCTGCTCCCCACACCCCTGCCCCAGGCCCAGCCTGACCTCTGCTTCTTCAGAGCTGCGTCCTCTGCAGGCCAAGCCTCCGGTGAGAACAGCCCTGTTTTCTAACTCAAGAGGATTTAGCCTAGGGACACCCTCCAGAGATGACTTAAGCACCTTCCCCAGACACCATTCCAGGCCAGTCATTCAGTCAACACATGTTTACTAAAGGCCTACTATGCACCAGATGCTGTTCCAGTTGCTGGACATCCCGCAGGGAACAAAAAGACAAAACCCTCTGCCCTTGTGGGTTCGGATCCCAGTCGCCACACCACATGCTTTGTGGGGGCCTTTAGCATCACACGTTCCCCCTCATCTGCCCTCAGAACTGTAATCATCTTGTAAGCAGAGACATCACTTCCTTCTTGTGTCACCATAAAACTCGGGAATGTCGCTATCATAGCTCTTTCTCCGCCTGGATACCGTGAGTATCTCAAGGGCAGGGACATGCTGGCACAGAGTCTGGTATGAGGCCATGATGTCAGACTCAGCAATGGCTTTCAAGCACAGTTAGCTACCACTGCCCCTGGGTGTTTCTTTCTTTTGCTCTTACTGTAATTTGGCACCTCTGTTTTAATGTATGTCTCATAATCACATGGTAGTTAAATAACTTGTGTCCTTATTGTAAATAAAATTGTACTGTTTTAGGAAATAACATGATTGACCTTGAAGTTCCACTAGCCAAGTGTGGGGAGTGTCAGTTCAAGAGCTCTGCTCTGTCACCCGTGGTACGATTCATTTGTCCATGAAATAGTGGTTGAACACCTGCCCCATGCCAGACCTGGTGATGGGGAGGGAGAGCCCACGGAGACCCCTGTCTCGAGAGGCCCCTAATCTAGCAGGGGGACCAGGACAGGTGAGCAGAAAGGTGCAATTGGGTGGAGAGTATGATGGGCAGGCAGGCGCTGTGGGAGCCCGAGGGCAGCTCCTTGAGGGGCTGGGCGGATCAAAGATGGTTTTGCAGAACAGGGGACATTTGAGCAGAGCCTGGAAGGAGCGGTTGGATTCTTTTCTGGTAGAGATGAGAAAGAGTGAGCCAGGCAGAGGAACCAGCATTTGCAAAAAGTCATGGAAACGGGAAGTGCCTGATGTGTGTGAAGGAATGGTGAAATGTTAGATGTACTGGGGCGGGGCGTGTGTCAGCCTGGGCTGGAGAAGAAACTGGCAGCAGAGAGAACTGTAGATGCCAGGGAGACCGGGGAACCCCTGCCACATGGAGGGCACCCAGCCTTGGCCCTGGAACTGCCCCACTGAGCTATCCACTCCCGTTCTGAACCCTCTGGCTCAGCCACACCCTCCCACCCTCAGCCTGCTCTAGGAAACTCGGGTGTCACTGTGGTCAAATTCCCTCTATTCTTGGCTTAGAAAAAAAATCGTGGGCGGGAAATTTTGTAAGAGTTCTTTATATATTAAAATTCTTGATTCTTTGTTACATATCCTTTTTTTCTTTTTTCTTTTTTTTTTTTTGGCAGTTTGACCTTTATTTTGTTTTGATGGAAAGAAGCTTTATGTATTTTTGTTGTTAAACCCATCAATCTGTTCATTTGACGTCTTCTTGGAAAATTGTTGCCTATCCTAAAATTGTGTACGTATTAGGATTCTTTTACAGTTTAACTTCTAACATTTAAATCTTTAAGCCATCTGAGGTTTATTTTGGTGGAAGGTAGGAATCTAACTCTACTTTTTTTCCAAATTGTTAGCCAGTTGTCCAGTCCCGTTTAGTGAGTAATCCATCATTTCTGCACTGGTTTGTTTATTTTGTTCAAAATTCATTCCTCCTCTTCTCAATTTTTAAAGTCATACTTGCACTCTTAAGAAGAAGGAGGAGGAGAAGTCCAAATATCGTGGGAATATATGCTTAGAAGATGCACGCCCTCCCCTGGGCTCGCCTCCCCAGGATGACAGCCGTCAGCAGCTTGTTGTATATCCTTTTCTTATTAGTGTTCTAACACTTGGTAGCTTTCTCTTAAATACAGAGATGTACAAAGGAGAAAACCCAAAAGTAATCAAAATCTCTAGATAATGTATATTGCCATAAAAATATGTTGACATTAAAAAAACAAAGTTGGAAAAGTCAAACAATCCTGAAAGATATAAAATAAAAAGTAAACACTCCCTCTCCGCCCTCCCACAGCAAGTCCCTGTCCCCAAAGGTGACCGGCTAACATTGCTGTTTGCTTTACTTTGAAATGCTTTTCTTTCCTACATTTCCCATTCTCATCTGTAGATGGGTCTGTTTCTGGACTTTCCATTTTCTGTGCCGTTTCCCTCTCTGCTGTTTTGGGGGTACCATTAGCACTGATGCTAGTACTGTTTAAAGTGTTAGAGTTTTTCCGTGTATGGTAACAGCTGGGAGGCAAGTCCTGCCTTCCCTTACTATTCTTCAGATGCAGAGAGATCAGACCGTCTGAGTCCCTACCGGCTGCTATAACACAGTACCATGGCTGGCTCACACAACAGAAATTTACTTCTCATAGTTCTGGAGGCGGGAGGTCTGAGATCAGAGCGGCAGCCTTGTCGGGTTCTGGTGAGACCTTCTTCTAAATGCAGACTGCCAACAGCTGTGTCCCCGTGTGGCAGAAAAGGGGCAAGGGGGCTGGCTGGGGTCTCTTCCGTGAAGGCATTAATCCCATTCATGAGGGTTCTGACCTCTGTTCTCATTACCTCCCAAAGGCCCCACATTAGGGGTTAGGATTTCAACATATGAACTAGCAGGGGGCACCTTCGGTCCGTAACAATGACTATTCTACACTTATTTGCCCTGTCACCTTTATATTGCACACCTCTCAATTTGATTAGAATTTTGTTGGAATAGCATTATTTTTGTGGATTAATTTGGGATGATTATCTTTTTTACGGTCTTGAGTTTTGCTGTTGTGAATAAGGCTGTGTCTCTCTTTTGTGAATGCATTTAGGTTCCGTGACGTTTCTTGTTTGGGATCTTGGACATCCCTCCTCAGGGCAGCACCTTAACCTTAATCCAGCGTGGCCACCTGAGAGGAAAAGGGTTGGAAGACTTGTTTGCTGTCTTCCCAAACCTGAGGGCCACCAGGTAGAAGACGGAGGGGTCATGCTCAGCAAGGCTTCAGAGAGGGGCACTCAGACCAGCTGGGGTCACCTGGAGGCCGCCTTTGGCTCGGCAAACGGAAGAATGTTCTATCTGTTGGAGCTGCGGGGCCGTGGAACAAGCCGCTGGGGGAGGCGGGGAGTGCTCCGTCATGGGCGCGTTTCCAGTGTTCTGGGGGAAAATGTTGCCTGTGCTGCCCAGGGCCTTCCCAGCCTGGTGGGGAGAGTGAGGGAGTGCTGGGTTCCAAATGCCAGTCCTTCCACCCTGAGCAAGGGGAAAGGCCAGAGGCCTCCCAGGGCCTCCTCTGTGCCCCTCACCTGGCTTCACTCTTCACAGTAACCCTGTGGTAGGGTGTTAATCCACTATGCATCCAAGGACAGTGAGGCTCAGCAAGGCCAAGAGCCCTAACCAAAGTCACCCAGTGCCACCGGTACAACTCAGATTCCCAAGCATACACCCCTCAGGCTCCCTTTCTGTGACTGTCCCCTGGGAGCCACCGCTCAAAGTCAGGGCTGATCAACAGGAGGCCGGAACCCTCCCCACCCTCCAGTCTGGGGACAGCACCTGGTCAGGTGAGTGGCCCAGTGGGCAACGGGAAGGCACCGCCAGCCCCTCTCCCATGCCTGGTTCTGCACGTACGTCTGCCTCTCTCCCCCGGGCAGCTCTCAGCTTGGCTCACGGTGTCCTCAGGGGGCCAATGGGCTTCTTGATTCCAGGCTGCACATCTGGAAGTTGACGCTATTAAAACAAACCCCATTATATAACAAACGGCCATCTGGAACCCGTTAGCATTGAGTTTTTAGAAAAAGAAATTGTTTTGGATGTGCTCTCTCCTAAGAATGTGGCAAGGCGCCCTCACCCTGGCTGTCCAGGAACCCAGAGGCCAGGCAGCCTCTCCTGGGCCCATTTCTCAAGGTGTCTCAAGCCAGGCCATAGGTGGACCAGGGCAGAGGCAGGAACAGACACCCCCCACCAGACAGGCAACTTCACTGTCTCCTGGGGGCTACGTCCTTGGAAGACCCCTTTCCAATTTCATTCAGATATGTATTCAGCAAACTCTTGTGTGCCTACTGTGTGCTGCCAACTGCATATCATTCACATGCCGGCGCCCATCACCCCCACTGAGCCTGATTACTCCACTATGGCTTATGAAAACAGATCATAGACTGCCCTGGATTCTAGACAGCAATGCTTCAGGAACTCCATGCCTCAGTTTCCTCCACCCAGCCTGAACACCTTAACTGGTCCCTGAAACTCCCTAGCATCCTCAGACTTCTCCTTGAATTGTCTTCCTCCCCTTCCTCCCTGGACACAGGCATACCGGGGCTTAAACACTGGGGTGGGACACTGCCTCACCAATGCCTTGGCCTGGGGTCGTGGTGGTTCTCTCTCTGAGTGGCCCTTGATCTAGCAATGAAGAGGCTTTATGAGAAATGTCCAGCTAACATTTTCAAATGGAAATTTTATTTTTATTTATTTATTTATTTTTTCCTTTTGAGGGAGATTAGCCCTGAGCTAACAACCGCTGCCAATCCTCCTCCTTTTGCTGAGGAAGTTTGGCCCTGAGCTGACATCTGTGCCCATCTTCCTCTACTTTATATGTGGGACACCTGCCACAGTATGGCTTGATAAGCGGTGTGTAGGTCCACACCCAGGATCCAAACCAGTGAACCCCAGGCCGCCAAAAGGGAACGTGCAAACTTAACTGCTGCACCACTGGACTGGCCCTGGAAATTTTATTTTTAAATGTTTCTCACCCCAACGTTTTATGATGAAAGATTTCAAGCACAGAGAAAAGTTGAAAGAATTTTACAATGAACACCGCATATACCCACCACCTAGATTCTGCAGTTGTTAACATGCTGCTCTGTCTATCCATATTCACCCATTGATCAATTCAAAAGCAATTTGCAGACATCACTACACTTCACCCCTAAACACTGTGTTTGCATATCATTAACTAGAGTTCAATATTTGTTTCTGGTTTTCTTTGAGGTGAAACTGACATACAATGAAATGCTCAAGTCTTAAGTGTCCTATTCCAGTGTTTGACAAATGCAGATACCTGTGTAACCCAACCCTCTATTACTGTATACAATTTACCATCAATCCCAGAATGTTCGACATGGCCCTTCCCAGTCAATCTCCACCCCCTACTCCTACCATAGTCAACGACTGTTCTGATTATTTTCACCATAGATTAGGTGTTAGGGGCTGAATTGTGTTCTCCCAAAATTCGTGTATTGAAGTCCTCACCCCAGGACCTCAGAATGTGACTATATTTGGAGACAGGGTCTTTAAAGAGATGATTGAGGTAAAATGAGGTCATATGGGTGGGCCCTAATCCGGTAAAACTGGTCTCCTTATAAGAAGCAATGAGGAGACAGACATGCACATGTGGAGGAAAGACCATGTGAGGACATAGGGAGAAGACAGCCATCTGCAAGCCAAGGAGAGAGGCCTCAGAAGAAACCAACCCTGCCCACACCTTGACCTTGAACTTCTAGCCTCCAGAACTGTGAGAAAAGAAACTTCTGTTGTTGAAACCAGCCAGTCTGTGGCAGCCCTAGCGAACTAATACACTAGGTTTGCCTTTTCTAGAATTTCATATAAGTAAAACCATACACCATGTATTCTTTTGTGTCAGGCTTATTTTGCCCAGCATAAGGCTTTTGGGCTTCACTTATGTTGCTGCATGAATCAGTACTGTGTTCCTTTTCATTGCTGAGTAGTATTCCGTTATATAAATATTCCACAGTTTCTTTAGCCGAGGCAATTTACTTTTAATGACAAAGGAATCGTTTCATGACATTTGACTGTAATGTATGTCCGTTATGTCATTCCAGCAACAGAGAAGACGTTCCACAGCCAGCCCTCCTCAGCAGGGAGCTTCAGAACTAGAATGTCTGATCATCCTGAAATGTTTATAAAACACATTATACCTCCTGAAATGAAACATTCTTAGAGATGAGATTAAAGTAGTACAAACCGAATAGTAGTACAAAGCGAATGCAGATGAATCTGTGATGTTATAGGGGACTCAGCTCTTCCTCTGTTTGGTTACAAATAAGATAGTGATTACACTGGCTTTGGCGTCAGGGGCTCTGGGTTTGTCTTACTCACTGAGTGACTGGGGCAAGTCACTTAACCTCTCTGAGCCTCATTTTCCTCACCCGGGAAATGAGGCTAATAATCCCTTCCCTAAGGGTTGCTTGAAGACTGAATGAACTAATGAGTTCAGCATGTTCCCAGTGGCCAGAAAGAGTACGGAGTCAGGAAGTGTTCACTACTGGGATTTGTCCCACTCTGCGGCCATCAGAGCCAGCACCTCTCCCATGATAGGGCAGCAGAAGTGGATTGCTAGGCCATAAAGAGTAGGAAATGAGCTTTCGGCACTGCCGTATATAACAGCTGAGACCAAGGAGCAGGGTGGTGAAGACCATGTCAAATCAACAAGCCGACAGGATCAATTAAGCTGAGGCAATCACAGCAGAAGTGGTGCTTTCAGAGTTTCATAAAACACGCTCTGAATTGTGGGATCAGAAGTGCTTCCAGTCTGCACAAGTCTTGCACATGTTCAACCATTTCTGTTTATTATTCTGTTCCATCTGAATGGGGCAGTTCAGAAGTTTGTTTCGCTTTCTCACGATCATTTCTAGGAAAGGAACAAATTTAAATCTGATCATCTAGGAAGCCACCCTTGATAGTAGGTATTAATTTAAGACTTTTCTCCTGATAAGCAGAGAAATATATAATCCAAATTACGGATTTTATTTTATTTCAGAAGTTCTTTTCTTCTGAAAGAAATATTTTTCAACTTTGAAGTCCTTAGGAATTATTTTTTGGCATAATTTATCCACTCTGTCCCAAGTGGCTTTGAAATGTTCCTAATTTCTCTCAGATGATGATCTTTTTTGGCTTTTAAAGACAAAGAAAACGTCTATAGTTTCACTTTGAAGCTCCTTAGAAAAAATTCCTGTGACACTTACCATGTGGTAAAGAAATTTAAAACAAAAGATAAAATCAGATTTGGAGACAGGGCTATCACCTGGACCCATTGATGGCCCACAGGATGAGAAGAGTCACTTCCTGTGACTTCCCGTGGTCTGAACATTGGTCATCACAGCTGCATCACAGTTTAAAGAAACTGCCTTGCCTCCTGCACACTTCATCTGCACCCCACTTCCAAAGGTTTGGAAAACTCTTAGTGGAACATCCTCTTGTGCCAAGAACAGAACTGAGAGCATTTGAGGTCCTTTCCTTTCCTCACAAGACTTCATTATTACCAGAACCGAAAGATGTGCAGAACACAGACTTCCTTCAATACGGCTCAGTGTTCTCTGCATTCTAGATACATTGTCATAGACCTACTAGTGCATTTTATTTGTAGATTCCACTTTGCTGCTATTTTTTTTTTTTTTGCTGATATATTTTTTTAACCCTGTGTGAGGTGATTGATCCCCATCATTTCTTCAACATCCATGAAACCCAAGAACCCCTCTTTAATTAAACCTCCTGCATGAGGGCTGCCCTGCTTCCCAACTCCAAACATGCTACTGTAGCAGAGCTCCAGGATCAGCCAGCAGCCAGGACTGGCCAGTTGGGCAGGGCCTCTGGACTGAGAGTGCTGGCTCCCTCCAGGCCAGACAGCAGGGACCAGCTGCCGAGAGATCCTTGGGTGGCAATCAGATCTGCTAGGTTCCAGGAGAGAGCTTGGTGCAGGGATCCACCGGAGAGCAGACACCAGCAGCATCGGGTGGTCTTGGGCGGACCTGCAGAATCCCTCCCTGTCCCTGGGAGATGGGGACACAGAGCATGCCCTTCTGTGAGCTAGATCTGAGCCATGGGGGTGATTAGAGCTGCAAGGAAAAGGGATAAACGTCCTATAAGTTTTGGTATGTTGTGTTTTCATTTTTGTTTGTCTCAATATTTTTTTAAATTCCCTTTTGATTTCTCATTTGACCCAATGGTGGTTCAAGAGTTTGCTTAGTTTCCACGTATTTGAGAATTTTCCTATTTTCTTACTGTTGTTGATGTCTAGTTTCATTCCACTGTGGTCTGAAAAAGATACTTGGAATGATTTCAGATGAATGCATAAAGAAAATGTGGTCTATACATACAATGGAATATTATTCAGCCTTAAAAAGAAGGATGTCCTGACATTTGTAACAACACGGCTTGAACCTGAAGGACATTATTCTAAGTGAAATACACCAGACACAGAAACGTAAATACTGCATGAATTCACTTATATGTGGAATCTAAAATAGTCGAACTCATAAAAGCAGAGAGGGAATGGTGGTTGCCAGTGGCATGGGGAGGGGGCGGGAGGGGTGGGGACATGTTGGCCAAAGGGTACAAAATTTCAGCCATGCAGAATAAGTAAACTCTGGAGACTTAATGTGCAACAATATGACTGTAGTTAATAATATTGTATTATATACTTGAAATTTGCTAAGAGAGTGGATCTTAAGTATTCTTACCAAAAAAAACCCAGAAGTAACTATATGAGCCGATGGATGTATTAATTAATTTGTGTGCTCATTTCACAATGTATACATATATCAAAACATCATGTTGTACATCTTAAATATATACAATTTTTATCTGTCAATTGTGTCTCAGTAAAGCTGGAAAAATTTGGAACTTAATAAAATTTATATTGAGGGGCCGGCCCTGTGGCCGAGTGGTTAAGTTCGCGTGCTCTGCTTCAGCAGCCCAGGGTTTCGCAGGTTCGGATCCTGGGTGTGGACATGGCACCACTCATCAGGCAATGCCAGGGCAGTGTCCCACATGCCACAACTAGGAGGACCCACAACTAAAAATATATATATACAACTATGTACCAGGGGGCTTTGGAGTGAAGAAGGAAAAATAAAATCTTTAAAAAAAATTTATATTGAAATTCTGAAAAAAAAAAAAGACAAAGAGAAGACAGTAGACACCTGAGAGAACCCAGCAACCAGGAGAAAGAGCCTGCAGGTCCCTCAGAACTGCAGGAGAGGAGATGAACGACAACCTGCACAACAACAGGAAAAAGAGAACAGAACCATCAGCACTGTAAAAAATCAGATGCAAAGGAAAATACTTTCCTGAACTAGGAAACATAATTTTAAATTTAAAATGAATTGGAGAAGAGGTTGGAGAATTGGGAAACAAAGTGGAAGAGAGAATTCACAGCCCAAAGCAAAAATAGAAGACAGAAATCATACAGAGGAAACAAGAGCCTCAGAGGGGAGAGACCCAGGAGACGTAATATGTGAATAATAAAAGCCTAGAAGGAAAAAAACAACAAATGGAAGAGAAGAAATAATTTTAAAACGAGAAAGAAAATTTTCCATGGTTTGAGAAAGACTTGAGTTTGAAAGGGCTCATCGAGTTCCAGGCAGGAGTGATGGAAAAAAACAGACATCTAGGCATAGCCTGGGAAGATTCCTGAATTCTATGATTAAAGGGAAAACTCTTACAAGTTTCCCGAATGAGAGAACAAGTTACGTAGGAAGCAAAGAGAATCAGCCTGAAACCACACATCTCATTTGCAAAGCTAGAAAAGAGAAAGCATCCTGTGCCAGCCATGGCGCCATTCACCTACCCCAGACAGGGAAAATGCAAGGGCCCAGAGAATTTCTCTGTATGGGGAAAACACCCAAGAAAGGAACCTAATCAGGTGACAGATGAATCCGATTGGAGACAAGGGAGATGAAGAAAAGAGGAAGCCGTGGTGAGCCCCGAATCTACCAATTCATGTGTAGTTAGCTCCAAATGGATAATGCTAGATGAGATGGAATTGGTAATATACGCACTAAATAAGTTAAAAAAAAAAAAAAAAACAGAAGGGAAGGCTTTCAAAAAAAGAAGAAGAAGGACCTACAACTAGAGTGCTCAACTATGTACTGGGGGCTTTGGGGAGAAGAAGGAAAAAAAAAAGAGAAGATTGGCAACAGCTGTTAGCTCAGGTGCCAATCTTTAAAACAAACAAAAAAAATAACAGAAGGGAGATGCAATAAGACCTATTGCTTGCCTACAACTAAAAGTCCTAAATGATCTTGGCAAATGGTAGGAGTTCAGGAGGAAAAAGGGAGCCAGCAAAAAGCATTTTAAATATCTCTCTTGGGTCTGGGAGAAGGAAGAAGAAAGAGAGCCCCTCCATAGCAGGAACAGCTGGGTACCTTGTGGACATGTAATTGACCTTCCCAGAAAGGGGAAGTGAGTACCATGAAAGATAACAGATAGAAAAGCTTCCAAAATGAGAAGGAAAAGAGAAATGACCAGGATGTGTTGTCAGTTGTTCCATCCTTTTCTTTTTTTCTTAATTTAAAAAAATCTTTCATTATGCAAACTTCTAAACACACTACAAGGTAGAGAATACACAAGAAATCTCCGTTAACCCAACGCTAGGTTTCATGACTCATTTTTTTTTTTAAGTTGGGAGAAACATTTATTGTCACTAAACCCTGCAACATTTCAGTTTTTATTCTTCCCAGAAATTTATTTAGAACTTACACTCTTTTGTAGAAATCAGCACTCTTCATTGATCAAAAGATTTCTCCTCCTCAGTCCTTTTTTGGATCTCCAACAGCTCCAAAAATATGCCTTCATAAAAAGACTTACAGCCATACTCTTTTTCCTGGTAAACATTTCAGCTTCTCCACAGTTGACTTTTTTATGGCAGACAACTGGCAAAGTCGCAAAATGCTAAATCTTTCTGCTTACCAAGACTCTTAAAAATCCCATAGTTTGCACAGGACTTTTTGTGGGGTTTGATGGGCTGTATCAACCAGCATTTGTCTTAACTCAGTGACACCTGGCTGGGAGTGGTATCATTTGCCCTATTTTGGAGCCAGATGTTAATGATTCTGGAAAACTCTGTACCACCACTTAACTCCCTCGGAAGCCTCTAGATTCTTGGTGGAAAATGGCAACAGACAGTACTTAAATAATCACAATTACTAAGAAAGAAACCACGGCTAACCTTGGTCACGACATCAAAAACTGAAGAGCAGGAACTGTCTGCAAGCACAGCGGTAAACAAGCCAGGCAAGTGGGCAGGCTGGTGACACCAGCCAGAGAAGGGCACACGGAAATGCCAGCATCAGTTGAGTTGTTCCCAAACGTTCATATTTTCCTTCGTTGTTGCTTTTCTTTCTCATTTAAAATGTGCGATTCTTTTTTTTACATTGCCACAAAACAAACAAATTCTAATTTACATACCTGGGTGCAGGTAATTTTTGAAGACACTGTCGTGTTTCTGCCGATTCACCGATTCAAAATTTGTTTCCTCCGGGCATCTGGGTTTGGAAAGACCCAATCCTTACACCTCCAGGTCCTCCCCTCCCTCCCCAGATTCGCACTGACAATCCTAGCTAAGCCCTGCAAGCCATATTTTTGCACACCCCCCGCCCCCTGCCTCAAGCTGCCGAGGGCTGTTGTCTGGGGGGAAGTCACTGGGGCCTTGCAGCCACTGCACACCCTGTGATCTAGTCTCTCCAGGGCCCTTTCCCTGTAGTCTTTCCTCAGACCTTCACTTCTCCTTGACCCCATCTAAACATCCCTCCATCCCCACCCCAAATCTCAGCCTCACTTGCCATCTAGCACAGGAAGCCCAGGTCACCAGGGGGAAGTCGTTTCTACTTCCTGCCACCCTCTCTGCTCCCCATGACACCTGCTTCTCAGGCCTTCCTGGCCCTCCCTCTCCTCCCACCCCTTCTCCCTTAGACCTGGGTCCATCTCTTTGGGGGCATTGCTTCCCTCTCACTGGGTCTCCAATCTCTCCTTCTCCCTGGCTCCTTCCCCTCTGCCTGGGAATGCTCAGCTCTTCCCTCTCAGAACCCCAGCCTTCTCTGGACCTCGGTCATTCCTCTGCCTTGTCTTCTCCTCCCTTCCTCCCACCACAGTCACTGGCTCCACTCCTCGCCCCTTCACCACCCTTCATCTGTTTCAGCCCAACTTGGTGCAGGCAAAGGGACCTCTGCCTTCTCTCTCGGTCGGGAAACCAAAGTCCTCACCTATGGCTTCTGTGAGTCTCCTCCTGGAAACATCTCCCTTGTCTTGGCTGGCACCTCTCTCTCTCTCTGCCCACCCCATTCCCCCCAGTCTCCTCTGCTCCTCGGACCACATCTTTCTGATCTCCTCGACTGACTCTTCTTCCTTGGTTTTCAGCTTAAACATCCCCAGCTTTCTTTTTACACCACACAAACTCCTTGGGAGATCTCTTCATTCCCATGGTCTCAACTTTTGCCAATGAGTTAACTTCTTTCCAATTTCAGACAAACCAGACGAAGCAGATTTTGAACCTTCAACTTGTTTTTGTTATTAAAACTTTTTTTTTTTTTTTTTGGTCTTTAGTTCCCCCTGCATTAGGAGTCATCAGCCCATTCTGGGGAGGTTGACTACCCCCCACCCAGCGTTCAATGTAGACATCTCCCTCCTTCTCCTGGGAATGCCACCTGCCTGGCCCTTGGATGTCTCAAGTTAGAGCTCTCCAGGTGGGGGAAACCACTTTTTCTGTTGCTGACAATTTGGGCTCCGGATATAATGGGTAATCAGGGCTCGTCCTGATTATGGGAAAAGGAGAAGAATGAGGTTTGAGGAGGACAGGAGGAGGGTGCCTGGGCAGGAAGCCTGGAGAGACCGGGGAGAGAGGCAAAAGGATGGGCCATACCAAGGACCCAAAGTTGAACAGGTGGTCAGTGGTGGAGCAGTTGCCTGGGAGGTGCAGGGCCAGTGGAACGAGGGAAGGATGGCCTCAGGGGCAGCAGGGGGCTCAGGGCCTCAGCCAGCTGCCCAGACAGAACCTGGCCCTCTGACCAGATGCTTCTGCCCGCTATCTGAAAGGAGTGAGGCCACCAGTACCATTAGTTGGCCACTTCTCTGTGGTTGTGACAGGAACCCTAGACACCAGTGGGATGGTGTGTGCGGGATGGGCCTCCTCACCTTGCACTTGAGGGCCATGCCGAGCACACCCCAGCCCCTCAAGCTGGGAAGGGACAGTGACAAGTTGGACACCTCAACTACATGCATGTCGTGGCCATCTGTCTCCTCCAGGGCATCTGCAGGCACCTCCAGTTCAACTGGGCTTCCCTCCACTCTTGTGCTTTCCCATCTTTCCTTGTCACAGCAAAAAGGACCCCTAAGTTGGAAACCTGGAGTCATCCTGGAGCCCCTCAAAAGTCACCAAGCCTTTCCAGTTCTCCTCCTAACTTTCCAGACACTCTGCATTCCCTTCCATCCTCACGTACGTGGCAGCAGTTCTAGGCCTATAGCCTTGGGCACCAGCACAGCTTCCTAAGCAGCCCTGCTGCCTCGTTCCCTGTCTCCCTCCCACCACCCACCCAAAGATGCCACGGGTGGCTGAGGGGACGATGGGGTCCTTCACCAGACATGGGAGACACGAGAGGAGAAAGTGTGCAAGAAGGAGGCGCTGCGATTGCAGATGCAGTCAGTGGGCATTGGACAGTATGGTCAGGATGAGACAGCAGGGGAGGAGGGTACCCTAATCCCAGCACAGCCCCCGGGCAGGGGAGGGAAGGGAGGGATAAAGTCCTACCGTGGGAGCCTCCTGCCTGCCCTTTCCCAAAGGGGCTGGGGCTGCCAGCCAAGGCCAGTGTAGCCAGGAACGTGGGAGACCCTGGCTGCAGAGGCTCAACCTGGGAAAGGCCCCACTGGTCACATGGTAGGTGGCAAGAGCAGGTGGGTGGGATCCCAGCAAAAAGAGCCAGCTGGGCTTCTCTGGGGGTCACAGTGGTCAGGCCCTGGCGGGGAGCCCTTTGAATAGATGCCAAATATATCGTCTAGCACTAAGTGCGAGACAGGCGGGAGACAGAGGCCTGGGACCCTGCCAGGGTGCCGGCCCGTGTCTCTGACCCTGGCCCTGACCTGTCTCTCCGGCCAGTTCACAGAAGCCTGGCAGCCTTCCCTCTCTCATCCTGCCTGCCCTCTCTCATCTCCAGCATCTCTTTCCTGCATCCCCACACCAGCCTCCCCAGTGCACCCTCCTCATGGCTACAGAGTGACCCATCTAAAACACACAATTCATCCATTCAGCAAACTCGGGCAGGCGGTGGCCCCTGCATCGAAGACTGTCAGGAGAGGAGCTTGATGCAGAAAGACAATGACACTGGCGTGTAGGAAGTGGCTAGTGAGCAGATTCATGGGGGCTGAAGACCAAGCATCCTGGTGCACTGCCTCCCGCATCCGCCTGTACGTGGCCCTCCCCCTCCCGCTGCAGCAACACCCCCTCCTGAGCCTCTTCACTCTCACTGGAACGCCCTCCCCCCCCCCTCCCCTACAGGGAGTCTCTTGCCTCTCTCCCCTCCCCAGGCCCCTTTCCTGACCCCTCCTGGGACATCTCCTCTCAGCCCTCTCTGAGCCATCTCAAGTGCCTTGAGCACAGAGCCTGGGGCCCACCTGCCTGTGCTTCCAGGACCAAGCGGGTGCCCAGCAAATGTCCCGGAGAATTAAGGAATTAAGGCAGATCAGGTCAGAGATAAGGGCAGTGTTTGGGTGGAGGTCAGGTTCTGCCTATCCAAGCATGAGTTTTCCATGGCAACGACCTCCCCCCAGCCTGCCGCACCCCAGTGGAGGATAGCCCCCTCCCCGGCCTGGCTTGGCCTCTCTGTGTCCGCCCATCGCATGCCTGCCTTGTCTGTCACCAGCGATAATCCTGTGTGGTTTTTACTCTGGTGCCCATGAATAGAAGAGTTAGAGGAGGGCAGGCGTGAGCCTTTCCCAGGGCCCTGCACCCCGCCCTCCTGAAGGGAGCGGCTCCCAGCCACCGGAATCCGGCCAGCTGTGCCACCCACTCTTGTCAGTGCCCACCTTCATGGAGGTCTCCTTCTCAAGGCTCAGCCTGGCTGTGGCTGTCCTGTGGCTGGCACAGGGAATGCAAACTCCTGCCCTGTGCAGCTCATTAAACCCTCTCCTCTCTCCCCTCACTTGACCACACATCGTTACCCCTGCTCCAGTCCTGATGTTATGTCTCGTCTCTGCCTGGCACTTTCCAGAATCCTTCTCACACCCATAGGCCCCAAGTCAGCCACCAAGGCCTGTCAGTTCTCTGTCCTGAAAGCCACTGGGATCCAGCCCGTGTTCCCCTCCCCACCCCACTTCCCGATCCCTGTCAATCTGGTGGGTGACCGTGGCAGTGGCTGCCTCCCTGGCACCCCGCCTCCAGTGCCTGCTCCACGCGGTGGCAGCCAGGGGACATTTTTCAAGACAGCTCTGTATGCATCATTCCTCTGCTATAAAGTCCAGACTTCACTAGAGTATTCAAGGCCCCTCTTGTCTGGCCTCTGCCAAGCTCTCTTGGGGCCTGCTCCCCTCCCCAACTGCCCCCAGCTCTGCAGGGTTCCCCAAACACACTGGGCTGTCGCCTGCCTCCATGCCTTGCACGTGCTGCGCCCACCGCCTGGGATGTTTCCTCCCCAAGGGTGAACTCCAGCGCAGCCTGTTTGGGGAGACATCTCTGACCCTTTCTCCCACCCCAGGTACTTCTTCCTCTGTGACCCCATGGCTCCCTATGGTCCTTGACCGTAATGAGTATCATATGCATTGTCCCTCTCTGCTTGGAGGTCTGTCTCCCTGTCTTGAGCCAAAGACAGGGATTCAGGAACATGTGATTTATTAAGGGAGGACTCTCAGGAGAAACACAATAGTGAGGGAGAGAGGGAAGCAGGCGAAGGAAGAGGCAGAGCAAGAGTGGGGTCTCAGATACAGTCGAGATGTGGCCTGACCCAGGGAGGCCTGGAACATAAACCGTACTGCTGAGCTGTCCCCTTGAGGCGAGGGGGCCAGCCTTTCATATCCCTGTATCATCCAGTCAGTGGCTGTAGGGTAGGAGGGTTGTAACTTCCCAGGGGAGGTGGCTCTCATCAGCTGAGGGCAATTCGCAGAAGGGGCACCTGTGGGCATTAGCAGTCATTGCTCCTGCAATGGAGGAATGATGGGTGCTCTGGCCTGGCAAGGGGGTCTGGTGGGGTACCAGAGGGGGACCTCTACAGTGTTCTGAACGAGTGAGGAGTATGTGGGTTCTTAGTCCATCCCACACTGACCTTCCCCAAGCCCACAGCTGGGCTGCTGCCCTTGGAGAAAGTCCTGCCCATGGCCTGAGGGTTAAGTCGCCACTTCAGAGAGCAGAAAGAAGCCCAGACATCCATCCCCTGGGGAAGGACTCTTGAGTCCTACCCTCTTCACCAAGCATCTCTTATGTGCCCAACTGAGTGGATGGGAGCTTTAGCCAATGTTCTCATTTAGTCTTCATAGTAACCATTTTACAGAGTGGAAGACAGAGGCTCAGAGGGGTGAAGTGTCTCCATGAAGATCATGCAGCTTGTGAGTAGAAGAGCTGGGATTCAAACCCAGGTCTGAGTGACTCCCCATCTGGTTCCATTCCCCAACCTGTGAATGGCCTCAGAGGCAGGTCCTTCCTGCCCACCATAAGAGACTGGCAAGTCCAGGGTCATCTCTCTGCCCCACAACAAGGCTCAGCTAAACTCAGGGTCCCCAAGGGCCTCATCTGGTATTTGCAATAGTTGGGAGGCCTGCACATGTATTTTGCATGTGATTTGCATAATGATTGCATCTGGTTTGCATATGTCCATGTTGAGAGCCCATCAGCGATGCACAATTTTTAAGTTGCTTCTAAGCAACTCTCACTCAATGGAAGTCCATCTGGGCTTCACAGAGTCCAGTTTCCATGATTTCTGGACTCCTTTGAGGCCCTCACCTTGGGGTTGCACATCTGCCCCTCCCAGAGTCCTGGAGACGCCCGTGCTTCTGCCAAGTTGGAAGGGGTTGCTCCAAACCCCTGCCGCAGAAATGTGTGTGGATTTGACAGTAACCCTTTACGATGGTGTGGATATAATCAAAATGTCAACTGGGCTTTGAGCACGCTGATGTTTATGTTGAGGAGAGAGGGAGCCAGGGCACAGAGCCTTGCTATACAGAACTTCCTGAGGTGGCGCCATGTGTAGGGAGGCTGAGCTGTGCATGCTCAGAAGAAAGGAGATATGGTGGGGGTGGTGGGCAGAGACAGCGGG
Organism: Equus asinus; assembly: GCF_041296235.1. Lineage (NCBI taxonomy): Eukaryota > Metazoa > Chordata > Mammalia > Perissodactyla > Equidae > Equus > Equus asinus. The sequence continues at coordinate 32,268,403 of NC_091804.1, read as the reverse complement.
CTGGTGGAGTCAGGAGCCTACATCCTAGGGCCGGTCCCTCTACCACTTGGCTCTAGGGGTGTGCTTCTCCGAGTGGCAGGGGCCTCCTCTGCAGGGGAAGGGCTTGTGTCAGAAAGCTGGCAGTTTCAGTGCTTTCTGTTTCTGTCTCTTTTAAGGGAACTACATTCCACAAAACTTTGTGAGGCGCTCAATGATCTTATGTGGTGGGTCTTGATGAAAAAGGAGAGAACATCCTGGGTGAGGCTGGAGAGGGGAGAGGAGCTTCCTTGGATTCTGAGAAGTGCACAGAGGCAGGGCAGTGATATCCCAGGCGAGTGGGCTGCCAAGCACCAGAGCCACGTGGTAACTCACGACCACCAAGCCCGCCTCTCTGCAGCTTCCTGGGATCTATTCTCTCATCTTCTCTGCCCCCAAGAGCCAGTTCTTTCCTTCTGCTTCAGGAAGCCCCTGGAAGGAGGGAAACTCCAGTGTCTGGCAGAGGTTCCCACTCATGTGCCATCACTGTGTGTGGAAGTGGTATGGGAGGTAGACTGAGTGTGTCCAGATATGGCCAGGCATGTCCCTGTGAACAGAAAGTGTGATCCTGTGAGTGACCCCCCTCAGCCCGCCTCCATCCAGGTGTGGAAACTTCAGTCTCAGTGAGGGGAGGACATGACTGCCTCCCTCCCCTGCCTCTGGCCTCCCTAGGTTTCCTGTCTGGCAGATGCAAAGTGGCCTCACCATCTATGGAGGAGACCCCAGCATCTGGCAGGATCCAGCCAAGACCTTGAGCATCTCCCCCACGGACGTCCTCTATCCCTACCAGGATGGGGCCCAGTGCTGGCTCCCCAAACTGTTCCAATTAAAGAGGAAGCGTAGTGTTTGATGTCAGACACCTGGGAAAGGGGGAAGCAGGGTCCCACTGTCCTTTCAGCTCTCTGTTATGTGAATTTCTCCAAGTTCGGACAGGGTCCAGCCTCCTCCCTGGGAGTCGTGGGCCCCACATCTGGGCTGGGGAAGGGAGTGAGGAAGGGGTGGGACCCCTTGGAAAAGGATCACAGCTTCTGGGGAGGGGAGGGGGTCTCCTCCCAGAGCTGGCTGGGCAGAGCTGCGGGGCAGTCAGAACCCAGCAGAGGGTGAGGAGGGGCCTCTCCTCGTCTCCCCCTCAGACGTCTCTCGCTTCCCGAGAAGCGGAAATTCAGTGGTTACAAGATCAAGAGCATGTTATGGATACTGTGTATCTTGCCCCAAGCAAAATGGCTCATGACATCTCCGTTAAAGGCTGGAGATTATAATAGCACATTTGGTGGGTTTATGGCAAAGGATGAAAGGCTGTCTTAGATGGGCATCTTTTGCTTGCTGGGATCAGAAACCTGGTCGAGCTAGCTTAAGTGAAGTGGGTTATTGGAAGCAGACAGGGGAAGTCAGTTACCAAATGACTCAGCACACTTCCCCCTGAGTACCACGGCCCCTCAACTCCACCTCACTCTTCTCTGGCGAATTCTCTTCCTCAGTTTCCCTTTAAGTCCTGTAGAGCTATGGCTACAGCATGCCATAGTCTGTCCTCTCACCACCCCTCAGAGACCCTGTAGTGGGTTGAATAGCATCCCCCTAAAATTCCTGTCCACCTAGAACCTTAGACTGTGGCCTCATTTGGAAATAGGGTCTTGGCAGATAAAATTACTTCAGATGAAGTCAAACTGAATTAGAATTACAACAGTGCCATCGAGTTGGTTCCAACTCCTAGTGACCCTGTGTCCAGCAGAGTGGAACACTTCCCAGTCTTTTTGCTCCATCCTCTCACCTTCTTGCGCTGTATCAGACAATGCTCTGCTGCTATTCATAGGGTTTTCGTGGCCAATTTTTTCATAATTGGGTGGTCAGTTCTTTCTTCCTAGTCTGTCTTACTCTAGAACCCCTGCTGAAGCCTGTCCACCATGGGTGACCTTGCTAGTATTTGAAATAGTGGTGGCATAGCTTTCAGCATCACAGCAACACGCAGCCACCACAGTATTATAGCCAATAGATGGGTAGTGTGGTTCCCTGACTGGAAACGAACCCAGGCCATGGTAGTGGGAGTGCCGAATCTTAACAACTAGACCCCCAGTGGTGGCTTAGACTGGGCCCTAAATTCATTGACTGGTGTCCTTATAAGAAGAGGAAAGGACACGGAGACACACACAGAGAGAAAGGCCATGTGAAAAAGGCTATGTAGACACAAGAGAGAAGGCCACATCAAGACAGAATCAGACATTGGAACGATGCAGCTACAAGTCACAGAGGGCCAAGGATTGCCAAGAGCCCCCAGAAGCTAGAAGAGGCAAGGAAGGATTCTTTCCTAGAGTCTCTGGAAGGAGTATGGCCCTGCTGCCACCCTGACTTCAGATTTCTAGTTTCCGGGATTGTGGGAGAAGAGATTTGTGTTATTTTAAGCCACCACGTTTGTGGTACAATTTGTTACAGCAGCCTTAGGAAACAAACACAGCCCCCACTTGGAAGCCGGATCCCCTCAGCCTCCATATGAATTCCAAAGCCCCCAAGAAAGAAGAGTTGGCTTGCTGAGGTCACGCATCTGCCTCATGGGACCCACAAGCACCTGTGGCTGGGAGAGGGCAGGGGTACAGACGTAGGTTTCAGAGCCACCTCATTCCAGCACTCTTGGTGTCATCACCTTACCCAAAGGGTGTGGATTCACACCTCAAAGTCAGCGTGGAGGGAGGTCCCTCCAGGTGTGCCTCAGTGTGCCGTGCCTTCCACACACCTATATCTACTTGGGTAAAGACACAGAAGACTCTGGTTACCTGTGTGGATGAGAGGAAGCCAGGAAGAAGTGCCACTCTGTTGGATGACAGAATCAGGATTCAAAAGGCTCTTTGCAGGTTAGCAAGTCAACAAGGTGTTAATTGAAGATGACTGTAAAGGCCAGCTCTTGCATTCCAGGAGTCAACTTCATAAGGGAAATATGGAGGAAGCCTGACTTAACAGCAGCTCCTTGGGAGAAAGACCTAAAGGTTTTCTTTGACCAGACGCTAACAATGAGCCAGTAGTGCGGTCTAACTGGCTGAGAGTTGCACAAAGAGAAGCAGAGCATCCTTGGTTGGGCTGGAGAGGTGATGCGTGTTTGGGGCTCGATGCAACCAATACCTAAGAGAGACAGAGATAACATTGACCCTAACGGGGAACCAGAGGGATGGCCCGGCCACTGCGTTGCGGAGGGTTAGAGATCGGGGAGGGGTTCAGATGCCCGGGGAAGGATCAGCAGAGTCAGCTGTGGCGGGCACCTCCAGACAATGACGGTGCAAGGAGGCAGAGCTAGCCAACAGGGGACGGTCTGGGGCCTATTCCAAGGAGGTGGCTGGGGAGGTGTTGCAGGCACGCCCCAAAACACGGTCATCTCAGCTCCAGAGCCCTGGACCGCGGTCCCCGGGCGCACACCGGCTTTTAAGACCACTGTGTGTCCTGCGGTGGGCAGCTCTTGGAGAGCCCCGCGCCCCGGCCTGCTCCAGCGGTCTGTCTCTGCCTTTCGCCCGGTGCATGCGGGCGACGGCGGTGGGTGGGTGTGTTTTGGGGCCTCCCACAGCGCGACGGCCTGCGCCCCTGCCACTTCGGGGCTGCTCCCTTCTTAACCTCTTGCTTGCAGGCGGCCCCTCGGGCGTCAGCTCAGAGCTGGGGCGGGGGGCTGGCGGCGGAGAGGGGGCTGGCGGAGGAGAGCGACGCGGCCCCAAGTTTATGCTAATCCGCGCAGAGCCCGCCTCCCGCCTCCCCTCCGCGGCCCCAGCCGCGAGCAGCGCCGGCCACTCCGCGGGACGCAGCCGCTGCGAAGCGCCAGGCGGCCGGGCCAGCGAGCTCCGGGGGCCGCAACTGGCGGCGGGACCCGGGCGGGCGAGCGGCCGACGGACACCCGGCGGGGGTTCCCGCGCGGGGCCAGGTGGAGACCCGGGGCCGCGATGGGCCGCCGCCGCCTGCCGGTCTGGCTGTGCGCCGTCGCAGCGCTGCTCTCGGGGGCGCAGGCCAAGGGCACTCCGCTTCTCGCGCGGCCCGCGCCGCCCGGTGCCTCCCGCTACAGCCTCTACACGACGGGATGGCGCCCGCGGCTGCGCCCAGGGCCGCACAAGTAAGCGCGGGCCGCGCCGCGGGCGGGAAGCGGGAGGGATGGGGCGCGGGCGGCGCGGCTCCCACCTGCCTGGCCCGCGCGCGGGGGCGGCGAGGCGCCGGGCACCCAAGGCCGCGGCGCAGAGGGGGCGGTGCCCGGGCCGAGCCCCCGGCCAGGCGGGCGCCCCACGCTCCGGGAGGCTGCGGGACTGGCGAAGAAAATAAGCCGAGGGGGCCTGGCGCGGCGGCTGGGATCCTGGCAGTGCCCGCGGAAACCTTTCCAGCGAAGTAACATTTTCCAGCTGCGCTGTGTGCAAACTCCGGGCGCAGCGGACCAGGTGGAGGGAGAGGAGGGAAGGCGGTCCGCGCAGGGAGCACGCGGGCCCACATCCCTCTCCCGCGCCGGGGCCTCCCATCCCTCCCCTGCCCCGCCAGGTAGGCGATGGAGCCATGCGCCCGAAGCCCGCCCACTCCCTCAGTCAGCCCGGCCCCAGGAACCCTTTGGGAGCCCCAGTGTGGCTGGGCCCGCAGAGCTGGTGGGGGCCCCTGGGTCTGGGGTCCGTCTTGTGGCTCCAGGGCCCAACAGCAGTCCAGAGGTGGTCAGCTTATGCCAGGCAGCCGCCTTCCCGGCCCCTGTGGCCTGTGAGGGGGGCTGCTGGCCCTCCCCTGCCTCAGCTTCTGGTGTTTAGCAGGCAGGGGCTTGTGAACTGGTCTGTCAGGTGAGTTAGGGGCTCTGCCTGGGGTGCTGCCAAATTTGTACTGTAACTGAATTTGAGAAATACTGTAGGAAGAGAGTGTCCAGCCCATAGCTGACACTCAGTGGGCCTGGGCACATCTGAGCAGGCTTCCTGGAGGAGGCAGTACAAGAAGCGATCTGAGAATAAGCAACCAGAAGCAGAGGCAGGGGCCAGAAAACTACAGGGTGGATGCATTTCCCCAGGAGTCAGTCAAGGGAAGAAGGAGAAGTGTGGTCGCAAAGACTAACCTGGGATCTGAGAAGCCTCAATACCAAGATAAGGAGTTGAGAGGCAGTGAAGGAGTTGGAGGAGGTTGGGGAATGTGGCAGGTGCTTGAGGGGCAGCCCAGGGTGGGCCTCTTCTCCAGGCAGGGAGAGCAGAGATCAGACGATGGGAAGGGCAGCCACTCCAGGCTCCTGGTTCAGTATAATCGTAGCCCACTGACCAACCCACTATGGAAGCTGGGATTGGAGAGAGTAGCAGTGGGGTTGGAGCCCAGGCCAGGGGTCCTCGTTCCCAGGAACAAGGAGAAGGGGCAGAAGAGAGATGGGGGTCTGGTCTGCTGAGGCCCACAGATGGGGGAGGGGGAGCAAGAGCCTCAGTTGGCTTGGCCCTGGCCATGTGGTTCAAGGATGCCATTCTCCCCTGCAGGGCCCTCTGTGCCTACGTGGTACACAGGAATGTGACCTGTGTCCTACAGGAGGGAGCAGAGAGCTACATAAAGGCTGAGTACCGGCAGTGTGGATGGGGGCCCAAGTGCCCCGGGACAGTCACGTGAGTGCACCCCTATCTCGCCCACTCGGAATCCCTGGGCACAAGCCCCAGGCCTGCCTTCAGCTGGGAGCAGCCAACTCCATCCACAAGGGCTGGAACTCCTTGGACTCCAAAGAGCTACCCTAGCCCCCACACAGGCTAGATGGAGGGGGCCAGGGAAGAGTCAAGGGCAGCTCAGGTTGGAGCCCCCAGCGGGGACCAGGGGAGGTTCCCAGGGAGAGGCAGCACAGGCAAGGAAGAAGCAGCAGAGGCAAAAGAGGGTAGGGGAGGAGGGGAGATGGGGAGAGCAGAGGGCCACACTGGCAATGGTTGATGCCAAAGGGTACAGGCCCAGGGAGGGCTGTGGTGACCGTGGAGAAGGCAGGCCAGGGGTGAGGGAATGGAAGCCAGATTGTCGGGGTTTGGCCAGACAGGTGGGGCTTTGTGAGGACTTGTAGTATTGCACACATGTGTGATGCACAGGTCTGTACTTGGAGAGGTTCAAGCGCATGTCTGAAAACAAACCTGTTTGCTCCAGTGTGTTGTTGGGTGAACAGGTACATGGCTGAACAGGTGAGGGAGTGGCCCATGGTGAGCACTGCCCTGCCCCCCTGGGTTTTCCCCTCTGTGCTCAAAATCAGAGGTGCCCTACCGCCACCCTCCGTGAGCAGAGCCAGGTTCCCAGAGTAGACTAAGGAGGAGCGGGGAGAACTAAGGGGAGCTGCTGGGAGCCAAGAGTGGCCCCCAGGCAGTGAGAAGGGCTGCCTGCCTCAGCTCTGGTGCAGTACCCCTCACCCACCCATAGGAGAGGGGCTGGGGTTTTGTCAGAATTCTTCAAGGTCCCACCAAAGCCAGAGTGGAATTTCTGATGGTAGTATGAGCCAGAGGGGGTCCAGGGGTCTTGGGAGTGTTGGGGCTAAATCCCTGCTAGCCTTCTCCCCAAGCAAACAGGAGGGGCTGGGGCCTCTACCTGCGCCCTCCCCTGACACATCTCTGAGCCTCTGTAAGGCCTACTTCCACCCCACCACCCCATCACCTTAAGCACAGAAAAAGGAAAAATGCTGGCGGTGTTATGGAGGCGACGAGACATTTAGACCTTATGCAAGTGTCTGAGAGTGGCCTTGAATACCAGCCAGGGGGCAAGGGCACCTGCCAGGAGGCAAGAGGCTCAGCCCACAGGTACAGGGCTCTGCCTTCTCCCCATCCCCGGTCCAGGTACCGTGCAGTACTCAGACCCAAATACAAGGTTGGCTACAAGACGGTGACGGACCTCGCCTGGCGTTGCTGCCCCGGCCTCGCTGGAGAAGGCTGCCCTGAGCACCTCACGGACCACGAGACCACCCCACCCCAGCCAGAGCCTGAGCCCCAGATTCCCTCTGGGCATCTGGGCCCAGGTCCCAGGCCCCCTCCTTCTAGCAGAGCAGCCCCCAGCCCCCATGGTGAGTCTGCCTGTAGGGACCCTTCCAAGCTGATGGGGTTTCTTGGGGGAGGTGGGGAGGGAACTGACCCAGGATGGCTGAGCTCTGGCAGGGCTGGAGAAGATGCAGCTCATGCTGGGCATGAGGCTGGGCCCCCAGGGCCCCCTCCCAAAGCTGAGGAAGCTGTGCCCTGCCAGAAGGTCAGCTTAGAAAAAAGTCTCTTGGGTGGCCTGGCAACAGGACAAGCTGAGAGCCAGGCCAGTGATGACCCCGGGCTTCTTGCCTCCTCATTCCCAGGAAGGAAAGGCCCCGGGCTGTTTGGCGAGCGGCTGGAACGCCTGGAGGGTGATGTCCAGCGCCTGGCACAAGCGTATGGTACCCTCAGCGGCCTGGTGGCCAGCCATGAAGACCCCAACAGGATGACTGGTAACCCCAGGGCTCCTGCTGTCCCTGTGGGCTTTGGGGTCATCCCCGAGGGGTTTGTGAACCCTAGAGACAGAGCTGGACGGCCACTCACACCTCCCCTGGACGAGATCTTGAGCAAGGTGACAGAGGTGAGCAACACGCTCCGGACCAAGGTGCAGCTGCTGGACGAGGTGCACGGGCTGGCCCTTGGCCACGAGGCTCACCTGCAGCGGCTGCGGGAGGCCCCCCCATCTCCACTCACCTCCCTGGCACTGCTGGACGAATACATGGACCGACGGCTGCACCGACTCTGGGGGAGCCTGCTGGACGGCTTCGAGCAGAAGCTACAAGGTGTTCAGAGTGCGTGCGACCTGCGGGTACAGGAGGTCCGGCAGCAGTGCGAGGAGGGCCAGGCGGCCAGCCGGAGGCTGCACCAGAGCCTGGATGGCAGGGAGCTGGCTCTGCGCCAGGAGCTCTCCCAGCTGGGTACCCGGCTCCAGGGTCTGAGTGTGGCTGGCGGGGGCAGCTGCTGCAGCCAGCTGGCCTTGATCAGTGCCCGTGTGGACAACCTTGAGAGGAACCTGCAGGCAATCACAGAGACCCAAAGGGGCCATGGCCCCCCCACCAGGGATGAGCTCACGCGGCTCTCTGCTGCCATGCTCGAGGGGGGTGTGGGTGGGCTGCTTGAGGGCCTGGAGACCCTCAATGGGTCGGAGAGTGGAGTGAGGGGCTGCTGTCTTGGAATGGAGGAGCGGGGATGGGGTGTGCGTGGCTTCAGGACCATGCTGGAAGAGCGTGTGCAGAGCCTAGAGGAGCGCCTGATGACACTGGCTGGGGAGCTAAGCCATGACAGCACCCCACCAGGCAGGTCGGCACGACCCCTGGTGCAGACAGAGCTGGCCGTACTGGAACAACGGCTGGTTTCCCTGGAGACCTCGTGCACCCCCAGCACCACCTCAGCCATCCTGGACAACCTCGTGGCAGAGGTGAAGGCCTGGCAGAGCCGGAGCGAGGCCCTCCTACGCCAGGTAGCCAGCCACACAGCCCTGCTCCAGCAGCTCAATGGCACTGTGGCCGAGGTCCAGGGGCAGCTGGCAGAAGCAACAGGCAGCTCACTCCAAGGTGAGATCACCCTGCTTAAGGTCAATCTGAATTCTGTGAGCAAGTCACTCACAGGCCTCAGTGACTCCGTCAGTCAGTACTCTGATGCTTTCATGGCTGCCAACACATCTCTGGACGAGCGGGAACGCAAGGTGGAGGCCGAGGTCCACGCCATCCAGGAGCAGGTCAGCAGCCAAGGCTCACGGCTTCGGGCTGGCCACAGGCAGGTCCTGAGCCTGAGGGGGGAGCTGGAACAACTCAAGGCCGGTGTGGCCCATGTGGCCGGTGGGCTAAGCCGCTGCCAGGACACAGCCCAGGAACTCCAGCATGCAGTGGGCCACTTCAACCAGAGGGTGGCCCAAGTGGAGAGTGTGTGTGGGAAGCTGAGCCTGCTGGTTGTAGGCTTGGACAGCTTGCCCACTGAGTCACTTAGGCCCAAGGAGGGCCTGTGGGGCCATGTGGACCAGCTGAATCGTACGCTGGCCCAGCACGCACAGGACATCGCCCGCCTCCGAGATGACCTACTGGACTGCCAGGCCCAGCTAGCTGAGCAGGCACGGCCAGGGCAGGCTGACTAGGCTGGCTGGACAGGACCCAACCCCCAGATCCCACCAACCCTGGGGACATCACCCCAGAGCCCAGATGATGCCTCCAAGCCTCCCCTGGCCAGCATGGATGCCACTTCAGAGGCCCTTGAAGGAATAGTCTTGGTTCAGCTCCATGTGACTGTCCCAGGCACCAATATCCATGCTCAGTGCTGCACCAACTGGACAATTCAGGAAAGCACTCAGGGCAAGTACATCATGTCTGAGGGCCAGGGTGGACCTAAGAAACCTCAATCCAGTCTGCAAATTGCTCTTCTGCAGATACACCAGAGTTGGCACCTGTGCAAAGACCTACAGGTCCATTCTTAGCCCGTGGTCTGCCCGCAGCTCCCTTCGCCTGCAGGCAATAGCCTCTGGCCTGGGGAGGCTTTTGGTCCCGTTGTCCCCGACTTCTCTCCCCAGCCATCTGGGCTCAGTCTCTGCAGGAAGGTGCTGCCCTCTGGCACTGTCCTCACACCTGGCAGCTTCATGGATACTGTTTCTGAACCAAGGACCAGAGGTGTCCATTGCCCCACAGGTCCTTCAGGACAGACAGAAACACAAGGTCTCAGCTCAGAGTGCTCTTTATTCCTTTTGATCCTCCCCTTGGGTGAGGGCTTAGGCAGCTTTAGAACCCAGAAGAAAGGATGGGGTCCAGGCCATCTGTTTGGAGACCCTGCCCCAGTTTATGCTTTTCCTTCCCTCCCCAAAGATGTTGTCAGGGCACTGTACTCCCCACACAGTCCTCTTCTTTCCATTTGGGGGTAACTCCACCCCCACAGGTTAGGGCCTCTCTCCAGAGAGCAGTCATCGTGTATGTCATGGCCTGAATGAGGCCAGACCCTGGGCAGGAGGCCACAGCTGGAGAGAAAGGGCTCCAGGCTGAGTTTCCAACATCCTTGTAAAACCCCAGTCCCGCCTGGATGTTCATGAAGTGGTGAGAAATTCAGGTATGACGCCACCAAGGGGCAACCTGAAAGGACAAGTGTTCATCCAGCCCATGCAGTTCCCAGAAACCCTGATGCCATCTCTGCTGAGGCTCTTGGCCTCAGTTTCCCCACAGCAGCACAGGCCCTCCTGTGCTCTTTGCAGGTCCCTGTAACCCTGCCTTCTGGTTTCTCGACGTGTAGTGTTCTGCCCTCCACCGTTGTGCTGTTGGGGGAGGGCAGGCCTGGATTAAAGCTTTTAGCCGGTCTAAAGGTACTTTCTTCCCCAAAGACAGTGGGAGGGAGGGCTGCGTGGGGTGTCAGCCCTGCTTCCCACAGCTCCTTGGGCAGGAGGCCCCTCAGCAGCTGTGTGGGCATTGAATTGACTGGCAAAGGCTAGGGAAAGGCAGGGGTGTCAACCCCCCCCTACCCTGGCAGGGTTGGTGATGAGGGGAACAGGGCCAGCAGCTGGGCACAGGCTAGGCCAAGTGGGAGCCACACTCCCTCTGCCCTCGAGCTGCCCCAGAATCCCCCTCCCCAGATGTCGGAGGAGCACTGCATATGTGGGGTTGGGATGTGCTGAGGTACCAGCGATGGAGAGCAGTGATGGCTAGCTCAAGAGCTATGGGGAGGGGCCAGAGCTAGGGAAGGGTCTGGCTTCAGAGGGCACAGTCTAGACTCCCCAAAGGGAGTGGGGAGCATTATCTTCTTCCCAGATGCTACCAAACCCCTCCCCACTGCTGCCGCCCTGTGCACACAGGCCTCAGGCCTCAGTGGGGCCTCCCTCTTCTGTCTGTCCTATCAGGAGTTGAGGCAAGGTGACAGGGACAGAGACATCAAGGGCATGGGGAACCCTGCAAGGGCCCAGGTGACAATCATTTAACTGCTACAGGCCAGGGCCATGCTGAGGCCTGGAGCAGCTGTCAGAGGCAGGCGATAGGACGGTGCAGGGTTGGGGGGGTGGTCTCGGTGGCTGCCAACCAGCCTGCAGCCCCCTCTTCCCCTTCGGTGAGTTGGCCCTGTGGCACCCAGCTTCCAACCCCCTATGCCCTGGGACACCCAGTCAGTTCTGGGCCAGGCCAGGGAGAGGGGGCAGCCAGGGCAGGTTCAGGCCAGGGCATCGAGGTCCACCGTGGTCAGTGGCTCCCGCCAGTAGCAGAAGTTGCTGTATTCAGGGTTGGCCAGGTCTGCGCTGGGGCCCCGGGACACAGGCGGGAAGAGGAGCTCCACCACCTCCCCAAGCCGCTCGTACCTACAGGCAGAACCAGGCCGGCACTGAGAGCCCGAGCTGTCAGCAGGCGGAGACTCCCCATCCTGCTGGGAAGCCTGGAGCAAGGGACGGAGTCCCCACTGGGGAGGTAATTGGGGCCCAGGGAGAGGCTGGGGTCTGGGAACTTGGCAGGGCGTGGGGGACACATGGCAGGGTTGGGCCTCACGTGGACTTGTGGTTCTTTATGAGCTCCTGGATGAGCTCTCCCCGGGGGTTGACTGTGAAGATGCGAGATTCAGGTAGACCCACCTGCCGGTAGGCAGTGACATCCTGTGGGGGACAAGGAGAGGCCAGTGGGCTAGGAGGTGGGGAGGAGGTGGCTCAGCCCATAGGGAGGGGACACACTCACGTTAGGCCTGTTCCCAAAGGCGGCATAGAAGGGCTGTCCGTGGGGCAGAAAGAGCTGCCGAATGTCACTCAGGCAGGCGATCTTGAACACCTCTGGCTTCTTCTCAATCACCTCCCTGGGGCAGCCAGGGCCTCGGCAGGGAAGGGAGCCGAGGAGGGTTAGCAATCAGAGGACAGCAGGGTCAGGTGACATGGAGTGTGACCCAGCTGACACCAGAGTGAGGCCTGATGCTGGCCCAGTTTGGGCTGCCAGTGGGCCTGTTGCTCCCCCCAAGGGGCCATGGACTTATGCTATGTATGAGGTGGTTACCTGTGGAGGGCGGAGAAGAGGCTGCTGGGAGACAGCAGGATGGGGCCCTTGGGGAGGCCGCAGCCCCGCTCGCTCACCCACCGCAGGTACCCCTTGGTGAGGTCAGCCATGCCAATGGCCCTCGCTGAGCAGTACAGGAACTTGTACCCATTTCTGGGGGTGGTGGACAGGGAAGGTACAGAGCCATCAGAGTTCAGCCAGCCCCCCTCGTGCCCTTTTGGCTTCAGCCAGCTCAGCCCAACACTGGGGCTCTGGCCTTCAGACCCAGAGGCCTTTGCGGGGAGGAGACTTAGGGAGAACAGCTGGGCCAGGCCTGAGAGAGGTGGCCTCAGCAGCTGTTCCAGATAGAAGGAACAGGGACAGTGTCCTGAGGCCCAGATGGACCAGGGTAGACGAGGATTTGAAGTCTCTAGGCTTCCTCTACAGCATGACAGCCAGCAGTTAGACTCAGGTCCCAGACCACAGGAGATAGGTCTTTCACGGGAGAACTGAGGACCAGTAGGTGGGTCTCAGCACTCAAGGGACATGCCCTGGGCTTCTTCCCTGTGAGCCTTGCTGGTTCCCAAGCCTGGCTTCCCAGGCTTGAGATGTCCTGTCACTCCCTCCCTGGACCCCAGCCCCAGCCTCAGCCCAGGCACTCACAGGTGGATTTTGTGGTAGAGACTGGTGATGCCCTGGTGCGTCCAGTCTTTCCCCAGCTGGGGCAGAATGTGGCCCAGAGCGTCTGACCTAGAGCCACAAAGGAAGGGGTCATTCCGAGGCAGCGCCACATGGCCCTCATGCTCCATGCATGGGGCCTGATGAGGCCCAGCCCGCAGCCCCAGTATGGCCCACCGGGAGAGGAGGTCCTCTCTCCGTGTCCCCTGACCCAGCACAGAGGGAGGTAGGGCCCCAGGCCCTTCCTCTCTCCCCTGGCCAACCGGGCCTCACTTGGTAATGGTGCCATCAATGTCCGAGATGACCACCTTGTCGTCCCATCTCCACAGGTAGATGGTGGCCTTGCAGCGGCAGGTGCCCTGGTACTGGGTGGTCACGCTGAAGACCACATCGTTGGCTCCTTCTTGCAGGTTCAGGCAACGCTGGGACCAAGCAAAGTGGGGGAGTTGCGGTCTACCACAGCCAAGTGCCATCCACAGCCCCCCCCTCAAGTGTGGCCTTTGATCCCCACGAGCCTCTCATTCTCCTCTTCCTCCTAACCCAGAGAACCTGCCTGAATTCAGAGACAGCCATGCGTAGACACATCCACGTGGGCAGAGGGCACCCTCAAGGAGGAAGTGAGGGGGTGCTGGGGTAGCCTGCACAGGAGCCCTGACCTCCCTTCGTGCCCCTTCGGGATGAAGCTGACAGACAAAGCCTGGCCCCTGCCCTCGCCCAGATTTCTCAGGTCAGCCCCAAGGCTGGCACTGCTCTTGGCAGGGAGACAGCCCACTCCATAGAAGGGGCCCTGTGGGGATCTTCACTGCCTGGGGCTAGGGTACCTGTGACATCCCCTCAAAGAGAGACCTAGTCCTGTCCTTGGTCCATAGAGAAGGACCAGGGCAGCTCTCAGCCACAGCCAGTGGCCAAGGCTATCAGGCCCTGGCTGATCCCACGTTGAGTGTGAGCCCCTGGGTACCACACAGATGGCAGCTGCTCTGTACCAGGCCAGCCAGACTCTCCTGGACACCTCCCTGACCACTGAGCCACACTCAGGAAGGAAACATTCTTATTACAGGAGCCACTGGTTACTGAGCTCAAAGATCTGACTCAGGGGGCCTGGGGTCTGTCATCAGCATTTGAGTCCTTTAGTGTAGCTTCCAGAGGCAGACTCGGAGCCAGCGGAACGACTACAGGCAGATATTTTAGGACTACATAAGAGAGGGCTTTTCCAGTGAGCATCCGACAGAAAAATGAGCTGGCATGTAAAGAAGTGAGCCCCCGGCGCTGGCCCTGTGGCCGAGTGGTTAAGTTCGCGCGCTCCGCTGCAGGCGGCCCAGTGTTTCGTTGGTTCGAATCCTGGGTCGGACATGGCACTGCTCATCAGACCACGCTGAGGCAGCGTCCCACATGCCACAACTAGAAAGACCCACAACGAAGAATATACAACTGTGTACTGGGGGGCTTTGGGGAGAAAAAGGAAAAAAAAAAATCTTTAAAAAAAAAAAAAGAAGTGAGCCCCCTGCCCCCAGAGGTATTCATGCAGAAGTCATCACAGGGACTGCCAAGGGGATGGATTCTGGGCTTTGGTGAATGCATGGCTCTATAAAGCCAGGCCCCGAGGGGCTCTGCGACAGAATTCTCTGAGCTCCTGCACACACTTACGATCTGATGAGAGGAAAGGCGGAGAGACTTCTTGTAGGTAGGAGTGTAGGCTGGAGGCAAGGGTGGCGGGGAGGGGGCCTCTAAGATCACAGGGCTGTCTGGGGTGTCATCCTCGCTGCTCAGGACATCAGTCTTCTCCCTGCGGGCAGCACAGCTCTCAGGCCATCTTCCCCAGCTGAAAGCCCTGCGCTCCCAGTAGATGCTCACCCCTCGGCCCAGGCCACAAGGAGCCTGGGGCTTGTCCCTACCCCTCCAGAGACCACCCAGGGGATCAGAAACCCCTCCCTCTAGGTGCCATCTATTTTGGGGGTAGTAGCTGACATAAGGATGCAGCCTGGCAGTCTGCAACCAGAAAGATGCCAGCAGAGCCGGAGCCAGGACCCAGGACCCAGGGCTCCCAGGCCTCAGTGCGCTCTCCAGAGCCAGGATGCCAGTGCCTGCTTTGGAGAAATTTACCTGAAAAATCTAGAAGTGAGTCTTAGGGATTATTCCCACTCCCACTTGCTTTGGCTTCAGTCAGCCTGTCGTTGATCACCCCCCACCCAACCTTCATTCTGGGTCACTTAAGATGTGAAAAAAGGAAGAAAGGCCACTAATCCCCTGCTGGAGAGGGGTACCCCCCCAACTTAATACAGTAGCCCTTTGTCTGGGTCTGGCGTCAGGGCACCCCTTCCAGCTCTGCCATTTTTTGGCTGTGGGACCTTCTCTAGGTCTCAGTTTTCCCATCTGTGAAATGGGGACAGTTCTCAGGAAAAAGAAGGGGTGCAGAAGTGATTGAGGAATGACAAAGAACCATGGCTGGAGAAGGGGTGTTGGCTCCACACCTGCCCCTGCCCCTACGGCCATGTTCCCCAGACTCCAGCTCCAGCTGCAGAACCCCAGCCAGGAGATCCGACTCACCCTGGCCGCTCCCTGGCTGTGGGTTCCTCCCTCTGGGCACTGCGCTGTGGGAAGAACATCCATATAGTGAACCCCACCTCCTGCCTGTGCTGGCCCCGCCCTGTGACCATGACCACTTACCTCCTCAGCTGGGAAGTCCCTGCGTCGCCAGGAAAACCACCACCGCCCTCCCTTCCGGGGCATCTTCTCCTTCTCCAGCTTGTCCATGGTGCTCTGTGGGCAGATGAAGGCCATGGCATTTTTTCATGACCGCAAACCCACCTTACATTGCCCTTGGGGTCCCCATGAGCCTGAGTCTGGGGCTGACCCTAGAGCAAAGTGCTATCAACATCTGGAGGCTGAGGAAGCATACTCACCTTCATCCTGGGATTCTGAACAATGACTTGTGGAGCCAAGCATGGGGCACCAAGAGCCATTCCTGCCCACCCCTATTCCACCCCAGCTCTGACCCCCTAGCTCTAGCCCAGCCTTGGCCTGGCCTCCCAATCTTGTGGATCAGTCACCCTACTAGAGTAGCTGAAGGCAGTGCTTTGAGAGTTCCTCAAGATCTGGTACTCCCTGCATGATGCCACCAAGTGGCAGCAGGAAGGACAATCTGTAGCCAGTATTCCCCTCAACCTCCAAGACCAACATAGGCAACTCTTAAGGTTAGTGATCCTATCTCATGAACAATCTCCCTCTCTGCATGTTACCATCAGTTCTGGTGGGGGCAACACAACCTTGTGAAAAATGCTGATCGGATTTGTGCTAGATGACCCCAGGGAGAGCCCAGGCCCAGGCCTACCTGGGAGACACATTAGCTTGCAAGAAACACAGAATGGAGAACCCAAATCAGGAGGACATGGGCTCAAGGTGGGTCAGCCAGGGTGCTCACTTGGGCTGGGAACAGGTTGGGGGAGTCTCCCAGGGGCCTCAGGTGGTGGGTATGTCCAGGCAGCATGAGAAAAGCCAAGCAGGGGAGTGTCCCTCTTCCTTCCCATAGGCTCTGGGTCCTAGACCCAGAGCCAGCCAGAGGACAGAGCTGAGCATCACTAAAGGGAGGCACCAGCTGTCAGCATCTGGTTAGTGATGCTCTTCGGGCAAGTCTAACCAAGCTGAGAACAATGAGCCAGGCCAGGGTGGGGCCCTGGACCACACCCAGAGGGGCAGAGAGGTGGGTCCACACAGTGGGGAGGTTCTGGGAGGAACTAAAGAGGCTGGGTTCCTTCCCACCTCCGAGCATCTGCACACGCTGTTCCCCACCCCTTGCCTGCTTAGGGCTTACTCATCCTTCAGATCTCTGCCTAGTGGACACTTACTCAGCCAACCCCCCTATTGTTGGCTGTCAAAGCACCCCGGACCTCTCCTTCCCAGGACATACTCACAGTTGCATTTTAAATTCATCTGTCTTCCTATGAGGGCAGGACTGTCCCAGCCTGTGCCTGGCACACAGTAGGTACTCAACCCATGTGTGCTGACAAAGCAAGCAAGCACCGCAGCCCAGCCTGGAGAGGTGCTGGGGTAAGGTGAGGGGTGGGCCCTCTGTCTCCCACGCCCCCTCTCTCAGATCCAAAAACCCCGTTGAAGGCGTGTCCCTGTCGAATGTGTATCCCTCTCTGCTTTGCCCTGAGCTTTGAAGTTCAAATCCAGTAGGATTCAGCCATGTCAGGAAACCAAGGAAGGGTGGGGCTCTGTCCACATAGCATGGGGCATGGCTTCAGGGGCCCTGTGGCTCCTCTCCCAGAGAGGGTCTTGCAGCCAGTCAGCCCCAAACCCATCTCTCCCCACTCTACACTTCCTGTCCCAGGACCCCTCCCTGAAGGCTCTGGCCCCTTTTGGAGGCCCACTGGTGCTCCAACCATTACCTTGGGCAAGTTCTTCTGGAAGGCTTGCAGGGAGAGTATCATGGGGGCAGCTACAGCCCAGTTATAATGCCTGGAGAGACAGAATGGGGTGTCAGGGCTGTAGCAACCACAGGCTGTGGAAGGTGGGTGACTCTCTGGGCTGCCAGCCGCACAGCCCGGCACTCACTTCTCATTGATTTTCACCACCAGGTTCGGGTCGTCCAGGAGCCCAGGGTTTTGGGTGAGGTCCTGGTAGGAGACGATGTGCTGGTTGAACTTCTCTGGGCACAAGGGCAGAGAGTGAGGAGTGAGGCTGACACATCCCACGTGACCTGCTACCCCAGCCTCTCCAGCTCGCAGTGCTCTATCACCCAGGCCGCGCAGGTCGGGTCTTTGACCTAGTAGGGCGCCTCCCGGCATGTGGTTTTTGCACCTGCCATTCCCAACCCAGGCACTTGCCATCCTGGATTCACAGGATAAGTCATAGCTCAGCGTGAAGCATTTGCTTCACAGGGTCTGGGGAATGCCCCGCCCTTGCTGGCTGAGTTTGGGCTCCACAGGGCAGAGAAGGGCAGGGGCACCCAGCCCAGCCTCACACCTCTGCTGCCTTACCCTCTGGGGGCCTGCCTGCCCTCCCCAGTGCCCTGGGCTCAGTACCAACCCTCAGAAGGGCCCGGACCACAGTTGAACATACCCAGGGAGATGTCCCGGCTGTCAGCCAGTCCACCACAGAGGGACAGCACTATCGTGTCCACTGTGTCTGGAGTGGGTTCTGGCTCCTGCTCAGGGTTGAGGTCCCCCAGGGGCTTCTGGCTGCTTGGTTCACTCCACGTCCTGGTCCCAAGCCCACAGTCACTGGGAGTAAAGGGGCCAACAGTGACATGAATACAAGGAGGTATTCCCCTCCACTCCCAGGCCCTTGATAGTCGATCCCTGGCCCCACAGGCCCCAATCCCAAGACACCCAGGCACCCAGAACCCAGGCACCTGTGGGGGAAATAAAGGGCTGCATTCTCAGAATCCAGGGAGGGCAAGTCATCCAGGTAGATGTCACTGGGACCCAGGTGCTGGCTTCTCTTCAGGGAGCCTGAGGGCAGAGGAGGGGACATCTGTAGACGGAACATGTGCTCAGTAGTGTGAGCAGTATGTGTTCTTTCCTTTGAAGGCACTAAAGCAGCGCTGTTCGGTAGAACCTTCTGCAGTGACAGAAATGCCCTAGGTCTGCCCTGTCCAGCATGGGAGCTGCCGGCCACATGTGGCTACTGGGCACACTTAAAATGTGGTGTGACGGAGAAATGGAATTTTAAGTGTTATTTCATTTTAATTAATTTAATTTTAATTTTAAATAGCCACAGACAGCCAGTGACTATCGATTGGGACAGTTCAGGCCTACTGCCTTCCCGCGCTTGTAGGATAAACCCCAGCACGTGAGCTAGGAGTGATCCAGCCTCTGCTCATCTTTCTGGCTTCCTCTCCGGAGCCTCTTCCCTCCCTCACTCAAGACACACCAGCTGCCTCGGTTCCTAGACATGAAACCTCTCTCCCTCCTCATGGCCTTAACACATGCTGTTCCCTCTGCCTAGAATTCTCTTGCCCTGATCCTTACTTGGCTGGATCTTTATCATCCACATCTCAGCTCAGACATCACCCACTCAAAGAGGCCTTCCCAGGCCACATGGTTTAAATAGCCCTCCGTCCCAGCCAGTGACCCTGTGCTGCTTCACCTACGTCATGCTCTTCCTGGTGTATGCATGCATCATCTGTCTGCCCCACTGGACTGTGAGCCTCACGAGGGCTGGTGCCAAGCACAGTGCCTGGCACACAGTAGGTGCTCAAAATGTGCTTGAAGTCCCAGAGTCCACCCAGAGGATAACATGAGACCAGGGAAGCAGTGGGAGGAGTTTAGCCATCACTCACCTTTCCTCTTGGAGACTCCCTGTGGCTGCCCGGTGGGAACTGGGCCCTCCAGAGCGGCCCAGCTCTGTGATTTAGAGGTAGAAAGGAGGCTGGCATCCCCAGACCTCTGAGTCTTGGTTTCCTCTCTCTCGGGGGCAGGGAGAGAGGGACCCACCAGAGCGGGTGCCTCTGTGTCCAGTTGAAGAAGGTCAGTGCCAGCCCCTGTTTGCAGAACTGGGGATCCCAAAGGGTCGACGCCAGCCACAGAGACAGATGGGGTGCTGGGCTCTCCCTGAGGAGGAGAGGCTGCCCAGGTGCTGCCATCAGGGACCTTGGGCCACTCAGCTTTGGTTACCTTCAAACAAGTGGGGGAAGATGTGGGCCAGTGCAAGGCCTGCCTCCCACACCCCATGAAGCCTTAAGGAGGTGGCCCAAGTCTCAGTCACTCCACTCCTGACCTGCAGGGGCCACGGAGCCCCTGAAAGGCAGGGATGAGGGGTGACAAGGAGGAACTCACCTTAGGCAGCCTCCCCCAGGCCCACTGCATATGGGATTCAGCTCTCAGGGGGCTGGGCTCAGGGGTCCGCAGCTCCAGCTCCGAGTCACTCTTAGGGGATGTTAGTCCACCCAATGAGAAGCTGCAGGAAACAAGAACTCAGAGGCCCCCAAGCCAGCCTGCTGCCCCCACCGCCCCCCCCCCCCCAGCATGGGAACAAAATATTTGCAACACATATTTATGCCTGTGTTGGATCCAGAATATATAAAGAATATATAAATATATAAAGAACTCCTACAAATCAATAATAGGAAGGCAATCCAGTTTAAAAAAAAAAGGGCACGGTCGTGACTTCTTAATGGGTATAGGGTTTCCATTTAGGGGGATGAAAAGTTCTGGAACTAGACAGGGGTGATGGTTGCACAACATCATGAAAATACTAAATGCCACTGAATCGTGTACCTTAAAATAATAAATTTTGTGTCATGTGTATTTTACCATGATTAAAAAAATGGGCAAAAGACTTTAATAAACACTTTACAAAGGAAATATACAAATGGCCAGTAAACACATTAGATGTGTTCTATGTCATTATTCATCAGAAAAATGTAAACAGACAGCAGTCTGAGACCTTGGCCTTGAGTCCCTGCCTTCAGCCCACCTGGCCTCTCACCTGGCCTGGGGTGGCCACTCGCTATCGGAGAAGGCGTAGATATCTTTGGGCTGCGGCAAGGACTCCCCTTCCGACTGGACGCTGCTGAGGGGCCACAGGGAAAGAAATAGTCACTGACGGTTCAGGGCACCCTGGGCAGGACATGGGAGCCTGGGTGTCAGGGGCTTGGGGAAGTAAAGCAACTAAAGCCCAGAGAGGTCAAGGCCCTTGCCCAGGGTCACACAGGATCAGCAGAGGAAACAGCACTTGAACCCCAGTTGGCTTCCCTACACCCTCGGCCCCCACTCATCCCCACATACCCTGGGGTCTCCGGCCTTGGCTTTTCCAGCAGGGACAGCTCACTCTCGTCACCTGCCTCCCGCTCCTCAGAACTAGAACCAACTGCCACCACGTCCTCCTTCCGCCTGGATTTCCTCCTGCGACGCCTCTTCTTTCTCCCCGTGGAGGCCATGCCCATCATGACGGGCTCAGGCTCACTGGCTGTGCCCAGCTGCGAGTCCAAGGGGAACCCGGACAGGCCCCCCCAAGGGAGGGGTGATGTGCACAGGGGGGGAGGCACGTGTTCCTATGGAGCAGACCAGGGGCAGGGCTGAGGGGGCTATAGTTTGGGGAGGCCACCCATGCCCCCTAGTCATTCTGAACCCTGCCTGAGCCCTAGGCCCTGGAGTGAGCTCATTTGGAGTCAGGAAACAGGACTGCAGGCTGGACAGAGGCAGTAGTAGCATGGCCTTGCAACTGCTGCTGGCCTCAAAGCCCCCTAACAGAGAGAAAGCGGCCCAGTCCCAGGGTGCATGCAGGTCAGGGTGCGGCATGAACCACACTGTCCAGGCGGGAACCTGGGCATCAGCCTCTCATCCCCTTCTCCACCCACACCTACTTCACCTTTAAGACTCAGCCAGGCGTCACCTCCTCCAGGAAGCTTACCCTGACTATCCTCAGCCTCAGTTCCAACCCCCTTCACAGCAATGACCAAATAATCTTATCATCCGTTGTTTACATGTCCATTCCCAAGGCTAGACTGGGACCCTTCTTTAAGGCAGGGTCACCCGTTATCCGAGTCCACTACACAGTGTTTGGCATACAGTAGGGGTACAATCAAAAGGCCTCCTCTTCACCCTTCAGGGGCCCAGCTCAAGTGTCCTTTCTGAGAAAACTTCCCTGGGAAGTACAGTCAGCCCTCCCTACCACCTACCCTCTGCCCAGGCTCCGCCGGCACATCACAAGGGCCTGAGGCCAGCCCCAACTGATGCCCCTGTATCAGACCCTTGAGGATGGGGTACTCCTGGGGGCGGTGGGGAGAGTGACAAATCCAAGGCCCATCCAGAGGGGATACCAGTGTAGGAGCCAGCGCACTGACCTCATCGCTCTGCAGCTCCTGGATGAAGAAGGCCTCCCCGTTGTCCCCCAGCTTCATGTGCAAGTCCACCGGCTCGCCGTTGACCTCGATGTCTACCTGGAACGGGACGTGGTGGGGCAGAGACACTCCCAGGCTCCCTCCACTGGCCTCCCAGCTGGTCCTGGAGACGCCGGCTCCCTGCTGCCCCCTGCTGCACTTGCTGGAACTCTCCCGCAACCTTTGCCTGGCTGCACCCCGCTGAGGGTCTCAGCTTGCCCTCTGCCTTGCGTCCCCTCTCCCTCCCATGTTTCCCCATTCTCCAGGCTTTGTTGACGGTATCACTGTCTCAGAATTCTTGTTTACGCCTTTGTGTCTGTGCTCCTCTCTCCCACACCCCATAAGAACAAGGATGTGATCCATCTTGTCACTGTTGTGTCCCCAAGCCCCAGGATAGTGCCCGAACCTTTGTTGACTATGTGAACAATGGTAAGAATGACCATTTCCTAGGTACTTAGTGTCGTGTTTCATCTAGACTATGTGGTTTAATCTTCACACAACCCCTTGCAGTAGCTCCTATCATTATCCCCACTTTATAGACAAGGAAACAGGCTTGGAGGGGTTAAGTAATTCACTGGCAAGTGGCCAAGTGAGGCTATAAACCCAGAAGGTCTGAGTCCACAACCCAGCTCTTAACCATTTGGCTATACTGTCTCCATAAGGTCACACTTTCCTATTAGGATCCTGGAAAGTTCACAGTCACCCCAATATAAAGGGGATTTGGGCCCACCAAACCCCTTTCCACACACCAGACCTCGGTGCTAACAAAAATCTCAGTCATGTTCGCCCGAGCCCAGTGAAGACACGCAGGTTTCCTAAAGGAGAGGAACTAACCTTTGAGTGTCACCCACATACCTGGCCCTGGGAGAATGTTATCGGTTCCTATTTAATTCCCCCAAATCATCCGGCCATCACCAGGCAGATGAGAACGTAGCTATCAGCACAGGTGAAGCGACTTAGCAGGAACACACAGGTAAGATCTTAGGAAGCTAGAGCCAGGTGTGACGGCCCCAGTACCGGGGACGGCCCCACTGTGCTGCTTCCAGGGGAAATGGGGAGCCTCTTGGACCAAAACCCCAAACCAACCCAAACCTTTCAAAGAAAATACAAAAGAAAGGAAGCCTGTCCAGAGGACAGATCTCCGACTGAGAGAGGCCTGGGTCTTCTCCTGGGACTGCAGTGGCTGCCATGGCTTCAAGAGCCCGCCCTGCAGTGTCCCCTCGGCTGGCCAGCACTCACCACCTTCTCCCGTGACCGCAGGACGCCCAGTTTGCCAAAGCGCACGTGGAAGGGCGAGCACCGGAAGGAGCCGTCCGCCTGCTTCACCACCAGCACGTCAATGCCACCACTCAGCGTGGCCGGGTTCAGGCCCCAGTAGAGCTCCTTCACCGTCCCAAACACCGTCTCCGCCAGCTGCCCCATGTAGTTCATGGCTGGTGCTGGCAAAGGGAGGCGGTGTTGGGACCACGGCCCGGCCCACCTCCCTCTGGGGGAGGCTCTGCAGCCTGATCCCCGGGGCCCCAGGCTTACGGGGAGTCGCCCTCGGAGCGCCTTCACAGATGCCTAGCAGTTGCCGGAGGGGAGGTGCACCTGGAGACGTGGGTTCTAGACCCGGCTCCCCCACGGACTGGCCACAGGACTCTTGGACAGCAACCTCCCTTCTTCAAGTGCCAATCTCCACATCTGTCAAATGAGGGCCCAGGTAAGGCAAGCTGGGGTGCCCTGTGCCTCTAAATGCCATGAGTAATGATAATGACCACGGTGCTCACTGGCAGGGCTCATTTCATCTTCAAAACAACCTGCGAGGCTGGCTGAGTAGGTGTCATTATTCTTGTTTATGGACAAGCCAACTGAGGCTCAGAGAGGTGGAGTGACTTGCCCAGGATCTCACAACTAGTGAGGAGAGGAGTCAGGATTCGAACCCAGGCCTGTGTGGCTGCAGAACCCCTGGTGTGAACCATTGGGAGGGCCCAACTGTGGGAACAGGAAGGGGTCAGCACACCTCCCTGGGGTGCAATGGTATATCAGGCCCAGGGCCCTGCTGGGTAATGGGCGACAGCCCTAAAGACTAATCTCTTCCCAGGAAGTGGGGAGAAGGGAGTCTCAGTTTTCCCATCTGAGAAATGGGTTCAGCTGTCTTGCTGCCTCCTGGTCCTAGGAGTTAGGAGGAACGTTTCTGGGCCATCATGGCTGATTTGTGGGGAACCAAGGGTGGGAGTACCCCAGATACCTAAAGTTTTGCCCAGTTCTATTCCAGGGGTCAGATGCTCAAGGCAGGGCATCCTCTATAGCTGGGAGTGAAAGGATTTTAGGCCCCAAACTCTAAACTCCTTCCCAGTTTCCCTGGGATGTGTGGGAGGTCCATCCATGGCCCACAGCCTGATACCAGTGTCACCAGGCCATAGTTCTCAGCCCCAACCCCCACTCCACAGCCCCAAGCCCAGCAGGCCAGGCCCTAAGACCCATATTCAGGCCTTGGACTGGCCCCTAGCCCATCAAAGCTGTTCCTCCTCCCCCAGCCAGACCAGTTTCTCCAGCTCTCCCACACCAGGCAGAGCTGGGGGAGCCAGAAGCAGGAGGCTGTGGCAACCTCGAAGAAAAGCCAGGGCCCTAATGAGAGCTGCCTCCACGCTGGCTCGGTGCCTGCCTGCCAGCTTCAGCTCATCTCCCCTTCTCTGCTGGCCAGGCCAGTGGCCTATGGCCGCTCTGGCTGCCAGGACCCAGGCCATCCCACCTCCACAGATACGTCCTTCTCTCAGACCCTACCTCAAAACCCCTAGAGGACCACCTGCCAGGCAAGACCACCCTCAAAGAAGTTAAGTGACTTACACAAACTCTTTTAAGCTAATAGGCCACAGATGGGGGAGGGAGTGATGACTCATATCCTGATTTCCTGACTCCATACCCTGGTTCCTTCCACTCCACGGTCCCCAAACCACACCACAGTTGTCTGCAGAGAGGGCAGCCTGGCCTGCAGCCCACCTCTGCACCGGCCTGTAATGCCTTGCCGCTCAAAATGTGGTCCATGGCCCAGCTGCGTCAGCATCACCCAGGAGCTTGTGAGAAACACAGCTTCCCAAACATAAAGTACAAACTGGAATTGCTAAAGTGAAAACTTGGGGTAAAATGAAGCTCTTTGGACTCTGAAAATGTCACTCAAATTTAATAAATATTTTATCTGCTAGGCACCTACTAAATGCTAGGTGAAAATTTTCACTTTGGTTTCTCCCTACCCAACACCAAACTCTGTGAATAGGTCTGAGATAGTCAGACTGACAAAAACAGATACGTGGTAGGCAGGACTCTAGACCACTGTGCCCAGGAAAAGTGGAGAGGACTCCAGAAGTTTCCAGGAATGAAGGCGCAAGCATGGGAGGGGAGATGGGGATGGGGGCAAAGGTCTGCCCTGCTGGAGGCCCAGGCCAGAGCTGTCTGCCCTGCTGAGGGCAAAAGAGCTGGGGCGGGGCAGGCTCAGCTCAGCCTCGTACAGAGTTTCTCAACTTCACACCATTGCTATTTGGGGCTGGATAATTCCTTGTTGGGGGTGGAGGGACTGTAGGATGTTTAGCAGCATCCCTGGTCTCTACCCACCGGATGCCAGTAGCAACCTCCCTCCAGCTGTGACAACCAAATCGTCTCCAAACATTGTTATATATCTCCTGGGGGACAAAATTATCCCCAGTTGAGAGCCACTGAGGTAGTGGACGAAGCTGAATGCAGAGATGGCCCCCAGGGGGCACTGGGTCCTACCTCTGATCCACCCACGGAGTGTCCTCAGGCAAGCAACTTGCTGGCCTCAGTTTCCCCTTCTGTGAAACAAGGCTTTGATTTTTCAGACCCTTCTCAGCCCTAATGTCACAAGGAGGCTCGAATTCATTCCTCTCCCTGTCCCCCCTACCCCACAAGTGGATGCCCCCCTCATCTGCCTGCTCAGCATCTGGGGGACTCCTGTGAGCCAAGCCCTGGGCTCCCCTCCCCTCCTCTCCCCAGGACGCAGTCTCCCTCCTTCGTCTTCTCCAGATGAAAGAGACTTCTACTTGGCTCCCCCATACCACCCTTCACCCCAAATTAACGTGTCTAAAATCAAACACTTCATCTTCTCCCCAGGGACCTCAGTCAGCTGAATTACTCAGGACTAAAGGATACCCCTCCATCCGGAGCCCTCTGAATCCTATCCCCCAATTTCCTGCACATCCAGCCCCTCCCTTCTCCTTCTGCTGTCCTAGGCCAAGGCTTTATTACAGGATGCCTAGATCCTGGGTGGCAACCGGACGCTGTGGGTGAGGCAACAGACTGTCTGGGTTCTAATCCCCTCCCTGACACTTACCAGCTGTGACCTTGGGCAAGTCACTTCACCTCTCTGAGCCTCAGTTGCAACATAAGAGATACGTGAGTAATTAATGACATAATTCAGGGAAAGCACTAACATGCAGTCAATGCCCATACGCATCACCTATGAGCAGCAGCATCGTTTTTTGGCATCCTGACAGCCCCTCTCACCCAGGCTGGTCCTGAGGGCACTACAGGTCAGGCTCCAACACACTGCCCCTGCCCTGAGTTGAGAGTTTAGACTTAATGTGGCATTCAAGGCCCTGCACGATGGTGGCCCCCACTGTTTGCAAAGTGGGTAGGTGGGCTCCAGGCAGGCCTCACAGGGTACCCAAGCCTCAGAGCCCACTCTGGGAATACCCACAGTTCTCCTGGGTCAGTGTACAACCCTACCACCAGGAAGCCAGAGCAACGTCTGAGCTCTCAGCCTTTCTGGGCTCCCAGATTTAGGGAGGCATAGAGGTGTGGCTCTCCACCCTAAGCCCGGAAGGAGCTGGAGGATAAGCATTCCTATTGCCTTGGAAAGGAGAAAGCACCACCCCTAGCTCCTCACCGGCCTTCACGGCCACACTGCAGCTGACCCGCCCAGGCTCACGGCAGGCCCAGCAAGAGTCAGACCCTGTTTTGCAACTGAAGACACTCAGACCAGAGAGGGTGGGTGTCCTCCCCTAGGTCACAGAGTCAGCCTGGGGTGAAGCTGGGCCAGCATCCCCTGAGTGGTTGTTGCAGCTCATTCTCTCCTGATCCAACATTCTGGATGTCCGGGGAGTCCGCAGCCGCTGGGCCGCGGAGAGAGACGAAATGTGGCCGGCCCCTCCACCCCTGAGCTCCCTTCTGATGGCTAGAGATGGACTCAGGCCCGCGGACAGAAGGGAACGAGGGTCGGATGGCAGAACAGATGGGCGGGGCGGGGGGGAGGGGTACCTCTTCCCTGGCCCGGATTGGGCCCTACCTGGGGAGCTGCCCACTGGACCTTCGGGACCCGGAGCCACCGCCTCTACCTGAGTGCACAGGGTCAGCAAGCATGTGTCCTCCGCCCCGCACTCGGCGCTTCCGGCTCCGCTAGGACAGGGAGAGGTCCTGGCTCCGCCCCTTCCACAAGCCGAGGGCGGCTTCTGCCGGCCCCAATCCGCCCAGGCTCCACCCCCCCCGAAAAGACCCCGCCCCCGCCCGGTCCCCATGCCCACGATAGGCGGGGAGGAGGGGGGTGGGGGAGGAGGGGGGTGGGGCAGGCTTCAGGCTCCGCCCACTCATGCTTCGCCCCGCCCCCGCCCCGAGCTCTGGCGCGGCTTGGTGGAATGTCCGAGCGGCCCGTCACCAGCCCCACCTGCAGGAGCAGCGGTAATGCGAGGACTTTCGAATCGGGCCGACCTAGGCCCACCTGGCTTTGCTTCCCGCTCGCTGCGTGACCTTGGGTAAGTTCTTTCCACAATCTGAGCCCGTTTTCTGCTTTGTCAAAGGGGATAGCCACCTTGCAGTATTTTCAAGATAGCATGAAATTACTTTGTGAGGCACCTGGCGCTCAAGCATCCCCTCCTTGGAGGCGGCTTTCCTTGACCCTCCACCCTCGCCCACCCCCGAGACTGGACGAGACCCTCGTATCACACACTCACATAACCCACAGCTGTAATTTCATATTTGCTTGGATGATTATTTGGTTATTGTCTGCCTCTTCATTTGAATTTGAACTTCGTAAGAGCAGGTCGCCCTTGAACCCCAGTGCCCAGTTCAGTGCCTGATATACAGCAGGAGCTCAATAAATGCCCGCTCTCCTTCATTCTATCCATCCAACGCACTGGCGGAGCGGCAGCGGGCTCAATACCGCTACTGGCCAGCAGAGGGCAGGCGGTGACCAACCTTCTCGTCCAGCTGAGCGTCCTCTCCGCCCGCAGGCGCCGCGGAAGGAGGGGAGGAGTCAGTCCAGGTGAGTGCACGTCTGAAGGATAGGTCAGCCCGTGAGCCGCGGGCAAGGTTCTGACCAGGGAACGGTTTTTTCCTTTGGATCTGTGGTTCGCGGCCTGTCTTGTATCAGACCTCTGTGACAACGTGTGAGGTTGCAGGGCTCCTGCAAAGAAGATCCGCTGAGAAGGATCAGAAGGTGAGGGAGTTTGCAGTAAAGAGAGAGGGCAGGGAGGAAGGCTCGGAGAGGTGGGGCGCAATGGCAGAGAGCCAGACTCAGAAAGTACTGGGCACGGGGGAGTAAGAGGTGGCTGCCATTGTTCTGTGACCCAAGATGACGGGGCCTGGTTGGATCCTTGGTTATCCTTGCTTTAGCAAAAGTCACGAACCCAGGCAATGTCTCCCTCGGTACCTCAGAAAAGCCCTGTTGGGAACAGAGCTATCTCAAGGTGGCCAGAGGGCAGTGTCATGCCACCAACATGTCTGTGGAAGCACTATATATAACAGTGAAACACTGGAAACATTGGGAATTCTTCCTGGGAGCCTGAGAATAGAGGAGGGAAGGAGAGATCCGAGGCTGCAGCTGCAGATGCCACAGTCACTCTACCCTTTGAGCCTCGATTTCCTCATCTGCAAAATGGAGATGAAAACTACCTTGCAGGATTGTATTGGGAGGATTAGACCGGGTAAACTAAATCACTGGTTCTCAAACTTGGCTTCACGTTGGAATCACCATGCTCTGGGCAAACACGGATGCCTGGGGTACTGGGATTTTTAAAAACTCTCCAGGCGACTGTAATGTACAGCCAAGACTGAGAACTACTGAGCTAAATAAAATGCTGAACACAGGCAAGACACACACTAGGCATTCAATAATGTTTATCACGTATTTTTCTAAGATGGAGCATTGTTGCACCATCTTAAGATGGAAATTGTTTTGATTGTTCCTTGTTAGAGAAAAAAAAAGTTGATATAAAGATTGTTGCAGAAATTGGATTTCTGACAGGCTTGTTTCCAGAACTATGAATGATCTGGGATTTGGTGATCATGGGTGTCGGGGAGTAGAGGCAGCCTCTGGTAGTATGACTTGTCCTAACACCCAACTGGGCTGAACGAGTCAGGGACCACCCTTGATCTAGCTTGTGGTCTGCATCTCCATCCCTGAGGTGTCCTCTGAGTGCGCAAACAGCAGGGGTACTTTTGTTTGCCCATTGCTGGGGTTACGGATAGAGGCTGTTTTCTTCTCTCCCTGGGTACACTCACCAGATGGGTACCTCCACCAGGTGGGCCTATACCACGGTGGGCAACCGTTTATTCCTTGAGCAACCCACGAGTGCAGGTGGCCCTTCCTTCTTTATGGAACTTGGTAGTTTTCTGTGCTTGGTTAAGTCACAGACCCAGGGATTATTTACTGTGCCTGCTGCTCCTTGCTGAGCGAACCTGGCATGAGGCGGGAGGACTCGCTCACCCTGGCCTGCAGCTGTGACCACTTGTCACGGTAGCAAGACTGACTACCAGAGCAGCTCCTCAGCCATCCTGGTGCCTCATTGAAGGTGGGAAGGGAGGCAGAGTAGCCTGTGGCTGGCTCCCTCCAGTGTGTAGCCTGGGGGGTTTGGGGGCAGGCAGTTGATGTCTGTCTAGGATTGTCAGATTTAGCAAATGAAAATAAAAGACACCCAGTTAAATTTGAACTTCAGATAAATGACAAATGGGTTTTTTTTTTTTGGTATAAGTATATCCCGTGCAGTATTTGGAATATACTTATACTAAAAAGTTAGTCACTCTTTATCTGAAATTGAAATTTAACTTCATACCCTTTATTTTTATAAATCTGGCAACCCTATGCCTGGCCAAATAGCCAAGGAGAACCCAGCACGTGGGATCTGCTGCCGCCAACAGCCTCCTGCCCAGTGTTGCCACATTCAGCTTCCACCTGTCACTGCCCTGCTCCAGAACTGTGTGTGGCTCCCAGCTGCTTCCACAGTGCAACTTGGACTCCCTGGCTGTTGTGCTGGGCCTTGCTCTTCTGCCAGCCCAGCTGTTCTGCTTGGGCTCTTTCCTACCTCTGCTCCTGCTGTCCCTGCTTGGCGCGTCTCCTACCCACTCCGAGTAACAATTGCAAACACTTATTGAGCACCTACTGGGTGCAGGTACCGTGCTGAGTTCTTCATTTGCATTGTCTCATTGGTTTCTCACAAAACCTAGTATGGTAGGGACAGTAGTTACCCTGTTTTATTGATGAAGAAATGCTCTGATGCTCTAAGACAGTGATTGGTTTTGGGGTTTTTTTGGTTTTTTTTTTTTTTTGCTGAGGAAGAGTCACCCTAAGTTAATATCCACTGCCAGTCTTCCTCTTTTTGTATGTGAGCTGCCACCACAGCTTGGCCACTGACAGATGAGTGGTGTAGGTCCACACCTGGGAACAAGACCCTGGCTGTGGAAGTGGAGCACACCAAACTTAACCACTATCAGCTGGCCCAATAGTGATTCTTTTTTTTTTCCTGAGGAAGATTAGCTCTGAGCTAACATCCATGCCAGTCTTCCTCCACTCTACACGGGGGGTCACAGCCACAGCATGGCTGACAAGTGGTGTGGGTCTCCGCTTGGGCTCCAAACCCACAAACTGGGGCCACTGAAGCAGAGAGCACTGAACTCAACCAGTAAGCCCTGCCCTGCCCCCCCCCACCCTGGCCCCTGCCCCCCCAGTGATTCTTAAAGTGGGGTCCCTGGACCAGGAGCGGCAGCAGCACCTGGGAACTTGTTAGAAATGCAAACTCTCAGGCCCTGCCCTACCTCAGACCTCCTGAATCAGAAACTCTGGGGGTGGAGCCTGGCCATCTGTATTGTAATAACCCCCCTCCAACCAGGGGCTTTTGATGCATGCTGCCTAAGAGATGAAGTGATGGCAGGAGTCTCCTATCTAGGCAGAGGTATGGTGGACCTCCAGGCAGCATGTTCATGATCTGACTGAGCACCATTCCTGGGCCAGGCACTGGAGATGCTGCAGCGACCCCACAGTCTTGGGGGTGGGGCAGGCCGTGAGGAAGGGGAGGAAGAAGGGAAAGAAGGAGAAGAACGGAGGAGCAGGCAGGCAATTGGTAAGTAAGACAAGGAGGGCTGAAGTGGGCCAAGCCCAGGAGCCCAAAGCAGGATGGGAGGGATCAAGGAAAGCTTCCCTGAGTAGATATCTAGGCCTGGAAAATAAGTTGTAGTTTGTTAGATGAAGAATGGTGGGAACAGTGTTCCAGGTGTGGGGAACTAGTTTGCGCAGAGGCCCTGCAGAGCTGGGCGTAGTTCAGTCTTAGAGATGGAAGGTGAGGCGAGGGCAGTGGGGCGGGGGAGGAATCAGATCGTGCGAGGTGATCCTCTGCCCTCAGAGCAAAGGAAGGAACTCTAATGGGTATTGAGAAAAAGCTCTCTGGCTTCCAGGTGGAGCGGACACCAGGGAAGGTAGTGTGTATGTGGGGGGGCCCAAGGAGAACCCCAGGGTGTGCCAGGCCTTCCCCTGCCCCTCGACCCAGGCTGCTTCTGCCCTCTAAGGCATCTGCAGACAAACACCCGCAATTGCAGCAGTGGGTAGGTATGTGGTTCCAAGGCCCGCTCTTTCCGGGGCTAAGAGGCGGGGCTGGGGAAGCAGCCTCCACCCCACCCTGCCCTGGCTCCGCCCATCCATCCCGCCCCTAATGGCCCCGCCTTCTGCGCCCCCCACCCCCCCACCCCTCCACTGGCTGCCTGCTGGAGGAAGTCAGGCTCTAGGCTGCTGGGCTGGGTTGCTTTTCCTTTCCATCCATGTTCCCTTTCCGTGCTGATGTGGCTAAGGCTGCGCAGCTACTGGGACCTCTGCTCCCAATCTTTCGGGACGGGTCCTGGATGTGGTCAGGGATCCCTAGGCTGCAGGGCAGGAGACTTCTGTTGCTATCCCCTACTCCTGCCAACGACGCCTTTGGTGCCAGCCAAGGACTGACTGGGCCTGGCCAGGTTGCTTGGCAGTGTGGGCTGTGGCTGGGCAGTTCCCGGCTCCAACTGTCCTTCCCGGAAAAACGTCATTTTGGCTGAACCTTGGGAACCCGTTTGTGATTTCTAGCCTAGGGGAGAACACTGAAAGATCATTCACCACTGTATGAAGTGGAGCTTCCTGTGTATCCTAAAATCTCTGCAGGACTTACCAACTTCCCCGTGGACTGAACCTTCAGCAAGGGGACCTCCTATTCTTCCTCTTTTTGTTTGGGTATATCTCCTGCCCCCCACCCTCCATCTGGCATCCAGGACCAGGGCTCATTATGCTTTGCAATTCAAGGAGGGTTTAGTGTGCTCCTCCGTTCTTCTCCTTCTTTCCCTTCTTCCTCCCCTTCCTCACGGCCTGCCCCACCCCCAAGACTGTGGGGTCGCTGCAGCATCTCCAGTGCCTGGCCCAGGAATGGTGCTCAGTCAGATCATGAACATGCTGCCTGGAGGTCCACCATACCTCTGCCTAGATAGGAGACTCCTGCCATCACTTCATCTCTTAGGCAGCATGCATCAAAAGCCCCTGGTTGGAGGGGGCGTACTCCACTTAGATGTTCAAAAATATTGTTTAGGGAAGATCAATTTATACTGGGCCTGAATTATGTGTAGATGGAGTATATATAGAAGGGGCAGTGGCAGTCTAAGTGGGTGCAGGTGGTGAGAGACGGCAAGGATGCTGGAGAAAGTGAGTGCAAAGAGATAGCCTATCTGGCCTTGAATATGGAGCAAAACCACGGGCATTGAGGAGCCATCGCTGGTTGTTAAGCAGAAGAGTGACACCATGTTGCTAGCCACTGTTTTTCCTTTCCTCTGTCGATACAGTTAATGCCAATTCACTATTTTGATCTCAGCTCTCCTGTTACTTCCTCAGGGAAGCCTTCAGTGGCAGGCAGACTCTAAGGTGACTCCCTGTATCCCTGCCTCCTGGTGTTCTTGACTTTGTGTAATCCCTTCTGCTTGAGTATGAGTGAGACCTGTAACTTGCTTTAAACCAATAGACTATGGCAAAGGTGTGGGATGTCACTCCCATGATTACGTTACATCATATAAGAGGTGTCATCAGACTAGCTCTGGAGACTCTCCTTGCTGACTTGACGAAGTAAACAGCCAAGTTGAGGAAGCCCACACGGCAAGGAGTTATGGGTGGGCTCTAGAAGCTGTGGCAGGTCTCCAGCAAGAAGCCAGAGTCCTCAGTCCTGTAGTCACAAGGAAGTGAATCCAGCCAATGACCTGAGTGAGCTTGGAAGTGCTTCTTCCCCGCCTGAGCCTCCAGATGAGGGTGCTGCCTGGCTGTCAGCTTGATTGTGGCTTTGTGAGTCCTGAAGCAGAAGACCCCATTAGCTGTGCCCAGACTCCTCACTCACAGAAACTGTGAGATAGTAAGTATATGTTGTTCAAAGCTTCTAAGTTTGTAGTGACTTATTATACATCAATAGCTATCTAATACATTTTCCAGCTCGGTTAAATGTGCCTTACATAATCTTTCATAGCAACATATGTCTTTTCATCTTAGTGTTTTATGTGACACATTATTTACATATACCAGTTGAGGGATGCTGTCTTCATGAGGGCACTATTTACTCATCACTGTATCCCCAGAGCCTCACTTGGTGCTTGGTACACAGAAGAAGACCCACAATAAGTATGAGTTGCATGTGTTAGTGAGTGAATGCTCTTATTTAATCTTTATAACAACCTGGAGTAGTAGGAACCATTGTTACAAATGTCAAAAAGGAAACCAATTATTAATTTATACCCAAAAGTATACTGAACAAAATCTTACACTTAATACAGTTTTGGTCATGCATGCCACTCTGTCCTAATTTTTAGCGTGACCCAAGAATAATTTAAATGATTTGGGAGCAGGGTATAGATTGCACGATTGCGTGGTGTGACATCCTGCATGTAGCAAAAAGCACAACTATCCAAAGATAATTCCAGGCTCCTTGGTTTTCCCAAAGGCTTCTTTTAGCCCTTACTTAAACCATTCTTCTGAAATGTCTACCCTGTCACTGTCCTTTTAAACACTGCCAGACCTGTATCTGCCAATGCTTTGTATGATTCCAGCTGTTCTCCAGCATCACTCTCATTGACTTCATAAAATTCTACGTCTTTGGCAAGACCTGCAGTTTCATTTTGGGCTCCACTTGGATTGCACTCTCAGAGGTCAAAGCCATCTGACAGCAAGATGCTGTTAAAACCAAAGTCAGTTCTGGTTAGATGTCTGCTCAGAATTCTCCAATGGCTCCCAGCCTCACACTTCCCATCTCTCCACCCTCCTCTCCCACTCCTCTCCCCCTCACTCACTCTGCAGCCACCACATTCACCTCCTTGCGACTCCTCAAACATGCCACTCACTCTCCCCGCTTTGCCCTGGTGGTTTCCGCTGCCCAGAATGCTCCTTCTCCAGGCACCCAAATGACTCACTCCCTCACCCACCTCAAGACTGCTCAGATGTCACCTTTCTACCCTCACCCATCTGCCTTTCCCTGTTCTAATCTTTTCCAGTAGCACTAATCACCTTCTCGCATGCTAATATAAATTACTGATTTGGCGTTTGTCTGTCTCCCCCCATGAGACTGTAGGCCCCATGAGGACAAGATGTTTGATCTATCTTATGATATATCCCAAGACCTTTCTGGCACATAGTAGGTCTCCAATGAAGATTAGTGAGTGAATGACCTCATCTGATGGTCTTGCTCCTGGCCCATTTTCCCCTGGCCTCTCTCTCCACCCTGCCCAGGTGATATGCCTTGCTGGTTTCTGCCTGACTCAGTAGGGCCTTCCCAGGACGCCAGTGTTTGGACCTGACTGCATCCCTGACAAGTCTCCAGCTGGTGTGAAATACTAAATTCCAGCTTTTTAGATTTTTTAAGGGTTAAAGAGGAAGGAGTAAGGAAAAAGAAGTGAGATGACGAGGGAAGCAATGGGCAGAGTGGACAGGGTGGAGGGAGAAGATAGTCACAGATTTTCCTGGGGACCCCACCCAGTCAGCTTTCCAGGCAGCTCAGAGGAGCAGCCAGCGGTATGTGACAGCTGTGTGCCACGTGGCAGAAGCGGTCCTGTTGAGTCGTGGGACGCACAGCCACACTGCTTTACAGAGTGTGGTGTGTGGAGTATTTTTGTTTTTTACAGCTCATCTGTTTGTGTAATGACTTCCTTCCCTTAGCCTTGTTCACCGAGGTGTCCCTGAGCGACCAGCTGAGTCACCGCATTCCTTGCAGCTTAAAACACTGGCCCAAGCACCGAGGTTCAGTTCCTTCATGTAGGTGGGACCTCAGAAGGCTGCCGGGGAGTGCCCCAGAAAGACAGGCTCAAGAGCTCCCATCTCTAACCTGCACCCTTCCCCAAAAACATGATTAAAAAAACAAGTAAAACTAGAGAAGAAATTCCATCAGCTAAGCACTGGGGAATGGCCGCAGCCATGTGCCACAGCCTGAAGAATTATTTGTCAGCAACCGTGAAGTGAATACCAAATTGAAGGGGGGCACCGGGAACCCATGTCCAGGCCGTCTGTCCTGTTGCAGTGTGAAGGGTCAGAAACCCAAGGGAAGAGACTGGGAATGCTCATGCTCAGCTGGCAGGAGTGTAAACTTGCTCAGACCTTCTGTAAATAAGCAAGTAGTTCTCGGTAAAATAATGTATGCGTAGGGCATGTAGTTCAGCAATCTTTCTCCTTGAAATATATTTTGAAGAAACTTTGCACAGGTACATAAGAAGACAAGAGGAGGTTATTTATGATAGCGTTGTTCACGGCTTAGGTGAACAGGAGGCAAGGGAGGCACTGGGAAACGAGTTAGTAAACCGTGGTGGATGTATACCTTCTGTACCTGTGCAAACTCTCTTCAAAATGTATTTTGAGAAATGAGATTGTTGAACTACATGCCCTATGCTGTCTTAATTTTATGGAGAGCTACCTGCTTATTTTACAGCTTATTTCTACACAGCAGTAAGAAGCTACAGATTAGACACACACATAACAGCGTGGATGGAACTTACAGTGTTCAGTGGAGGAAACAGTAGAAGAGATTTAAAGCACAACATTCTTCCGATTTTATTGAAGTATGACTGATGTACAATAAACCACACGTTTAAAGTATACATTTGAGTTTTGACATGTGTAGATACCCGTGAAACCATCACCACAATCAAGATAATTCATATATCCATCATGCCCCAAAGTATGAAGTAGTTCTGTCTATATTAAAATGGACAGATGTTTAGCACCTATTATTGTTTTAAAAAAAAGTTCAACAGTGTATATAATATAATCCCGTAGTTATAATAACAAAAAATGTTTAGGGGCAGGCCCGGTGGCACAGCGGTTAAGTTTGAATATTCCACTTCGGCAGACTGGGGTTGGCCGGTTCGGATCCTGGGTGCGGACATGGCACTGCTTGGCAAGCCATGCTGTGGTAGGTGTCCCACACATAAAGTAGAGGCAGATGGGCATGGATGTTAGCTCAGGGCCAGTCTACCTTAGCAAAAAGAGGAGGATTGGCAGCAGATGTTAGCTCAGGGCCAATCTTCCTCAAAAAAAAAAAAAGTTTAGATACCCTGAAAAAAAGAGAACATATACCAAATTTAATTATGTTTGTTGTTGGGAATCTTGTGAAAACTGTGTGACCCCATTTTGCTAATGTGTCTTGGACCTCAGATATTGCCCATGTCTGTTGTCCCATGTTATGGTCTCCATGATGAAGGTTTAGCACACTAGACATTTGTCATTATGGCCCCCTAACTTTGGGTGACTTTATTAAAATGTCACTCAGGTCATCACAATGGACTCTGACAGAAGGGGTAGCTGCCTCTTGTCCTCCACCCTCACGTCAGAGAACTGTGTCAATAACTTCCCTCAACTCACCTCCAGGACTGTTTTCTCTCATCATCCCTTCAAACAGGAGATATTCCAGCAGTGGCTGGGGACAAAAGAGTGATTCCCCAACTTGTTTTCAAATCCATCTTTTGTTACCACTCTGTGTATCTCATGAGTACAGGAGCGGCGGAAGATTGTAGGGGCCAGGGCATGTTTCGTTTTGTCTGGTTATGGGTTTTAGGTAAAGGCAGTCATTAAGTGTGTATTCTCTTGTGTCTGGCTTCTTTAACTCCACATCATTTATAAGCGTTTTCCATGTTGTTGCGTGCAGCTGTGGATCATTCACAATTAGTGCGACATATAGCATTCTATTGAGTGAATATACCATAATTTATCTTTTCTACTACTGATTGACATTTGGATTGTTTCCAACTTGGGGCTACTGTAAATAATGCTGCTGTGAACATTCTTGTACGTGTCTACTGCTCTACCTGGGCGTGTCTTTCTCTTAGGTATATACTTGGAACAGAATTGCTGGGTTATAGGTATGCCTATGCTTAACTTAAAGAAGTAATGCCAACTGTTTCCAAAATGGTTATACAAGTACGCTCCCCCCAGCAAAATATAAGAGCTAACAGTTCTACTAGCAGTTGATGCTGTCAGACTTTGTGCTTTCAGCCATCTGGTGGGTCTGTATTAGTTGTTCACTGTGGTTCATTTCCTTGAATACTAATGAGGCTAAACACCCTATGTTTATTGGCCATTTGGATTTTCTTTGTGTGGAGAGCTTGTTCTTGCCTACTTTTCTATTTGGTCTGTCTTCATTATTTATTTATAGTAGGTATTTTTTGTATATTCTGAATATAAACCATTTGTCAGTTATGTGCATTGCAAATCTTTCTCCTCTCCGGTTTGCCTTTCATTCTATTGATGATGTTTCTTGATGACCAGAAGTTCTTAACTATAAAGAAGTCCATTTTATCAATCTTTCCTTTGTGGTTGGTGAATTTTCTGTCTTGTTTAAGAAAGCTTTTTCTACTTTTAGGTCATGAAGATGTTATTGTATGTTATCTTCTAAAGATTTATTGTTTTGCCTTTCGTACTGAAGTCCATAATCCCACAGAAATTGGTTTTGTTGTTTGTTGAATAAATGAAGCTAAATTGGAATAACACATCCCATATATACACTCATTCATTTAAGAAAGCTTTATTGAGTATCTTTTGTGTGTCAGGCCAGGTTTATTGTTTTAATTTTCATATTTAGGTCCATAATCCATCAGAAATTGGCTTTTTTGTGTGTGAGGAAGATTGTCCCTGACCTAACATCTGTGCCAATCTTCCTCTATTTTGTTTGTGGGACACTGCCACAGCATGGCTTAATAAGCATTATGTAGGTCCACACCCGGGATCTGGGCCGTGAACCCTGGGCCACCAAAGTGAAGTGCATGAACTTAACCGCTACGCCACCAGGCCAGCCTAAGAAATTGACTTTTGAGTATGACGTGAGATAGGGTTCCAGTGACATTTTTCCCATATGGATATTCAATTGACTCAACACTATTTATTCAAAAGATCATTTCCCCACACTGTTGTGTAATGCTATCTTTATCGTTGATCTGTTTTGGGGGTCTCTCTAGTTTTTGTCTACTCTTGTGCAAATACCATACTGTCTTAATTATTAGAGCTTTATTCTAAGTCTTATTAGCTGATAGAGTAAATCCTTCCACCTTGTGCTTCTTCAAGAGTACCTTAGCTGTTGTTGGCCTTCTGTAGTTCCATATAAATTTTATATTAGAATCATCCCGGGGCCGGCCCCATGGCTGAGTGGTTAAGTTGGTGTGCTCTGCTTCAGTGGCCCAGGGTTTTGCCAGTTTGGATGCTGGGTGTGGACATGGCATCACTCATCAGGCCATGCTGAGGCGGCATTCCACATACCAGAGCCAGAAGGACCTACAACTAGAATATACAACTATGTACTGGGGGACTTTGGGGAGAAGAAGAAGGAAAAAAAATAGAAGATTGGCGACAGATGTTAGCTCAGATACCAATCTAAAAAAAAATAAAAAAGAATCATCCTGTCAAGTTCCATATGAAAATCAGCTGGGACTGCTTTGAAACTATAGACCGATTAGAAAGATAGCTTTATAATATTCAGTGTTCCAACCTGTTAACATGGAATCTCTCTCCATTATTCATTTATTCTTTAATATCTATTAAGATGTTCTTGGTTTCCTCCATTGAGGTCTTGCATGTCTTTTGTTAGGTCCATTTATAGGTACTTGGTATTTTTTGCTATTTCAAAATTATTTTGACTGTTCTTTTTAAAAACTATTTTCTGACATTTGCCGGAATATAGAAGTAAGGTTGATTTTGGTATATTGATTTGGCAGCCGCGAAGAGGGCCTTCATCAGAACCTGACCATGGTGGCTCCCTGATCTCAGACTTCCAGCCTCCAGAATTGTGAGAAATAAACTTAGATAGTTTGTAAGCTTCCCAGTCTTTGGTATTTTACTATAGCAGCCAGACTAAGACGGTCATTTATTAGTTCTAAAAGTTTGCTTGCGATTCCTTAGGATTTTCTCTCTACACAATCATGTCATCTTTGAATAAAGACAATTTTACTTTTTTCTTTCCTATTTTCATGACCTCTTTTTCTTTTTCTTTCTGGGTAGGCCATCTGGTAAAATGTTGATTAGAGGTGCTGATAGGTGATATCCTTGCTTTGTTCCTGACCTTAGGGAGGAGAAAGTTCAATATTTTACCATTAAGGATGATGTTAGTTCTAATTTTTTTCCTGTATACCCTATATTCGATTGAGGAAGTTCTTTTCTTTTTTTGGTGAGGAATATTAGCCCTGAGCTAACATCTGTTGCCAATCTTCCTCTTTTTGCTGAGGAAAATTGGCCCTGAGCTAATATCTCTGCCCATTTTCCTCTATTTTGTATGTGGCATGCTGTCACAGCATGGCTTGATGAGCAGGTGCATAGGTCCATGCCTGGGATCTGAACCTGTGAACCCCGGGTCGCCAAAGTGGAATGTGTGAACTTAATCACTGTGCCACCAGGCTGGCCCAGGAAGTTCTATTCCTATGCTGCTAAGAGTTTTATTGTGACTAGGTATTGAATTTTATCAAATGCTTTTTCAACATCTATTTATATAATCAAATTATTTTTCTCTTTTATTCTGTTAATGTGGTTGGTTGACTTTTAAATGTTAAACCAATTTGCATTTCTGGGATAAACTCTATTTGGTCATGATTTACTATCCTTTTTATTTATTGCTTGATTTGATTTGCTAACATTTTGTTTAGGGCTGTTGCATTTATGGTCTTGAGAGATATTGGTCTGTGATGTTTTCTCTTGTCATCTTGACAGGTTTTGGTAGTAGGATTTTGCTGACCTTACAAAATAAGTTGGGAAGTGTTCTCTGTATTTTCTGAAAGAATTTGTATAAGGTAGGTATTATTTCTTACTTAAATAATAGCTGGAATATTTCCATTCTTTTATCTTTTTAACTTATATGTCTTTATATTAAAGTGAGTCTCTTATAAACATCATATAGTTGAATCTTGTTTTTTGTTTGTTTAAATTCAGCCTGTCAATCTTTTTCTTTTTATTAGAATATTTAGTCCACTTAGATTTAACATAATTACAGATATGGTTCCAAACCATTTATGTCTATAATCTTATTTGTCTTCTATTTGTCCTACCTGATTTCTGTTCCTATTTTCTTCTTTTTCTTCCTTATTTTGGATCAGCCAAGTATTTTATTATTCCATTTTATCTTCTCTATTAGATTTTTTTTAATTGTGATAAAATACATACAACATAAAATTTACTATTGTAACCATTTTTTAAGTATGCAGTTCGCTAGTTTTAAGTACATTCACATTTTTGTGCAACCATCTCTTTTTTTTGTTTGTTTTTGAGGAAGATTGGCCCTGAGCTAACATCTGCTGCCAATCCTCCTCTTTTTGCTGAGGAAGACTGGCCCTGAGCTAACACTGTGCCCATCTTCCTCTACTTCATACGTGGGACCCCTACCACAGCATGGCTTGAGTGGTGCCATGTCTGCACCTGGGATCCAAACCAGCGAACCCCGGGCCACCAAATCGGAACATGCGCACTTAACCGCTGTGCCACTGGGCCGGCCCCGTGTGCAACCAATCTCCAGAACTCTTCATCTTGCGAAACTGAAATTCTATATCCATTAAACAGTAACTTCCCATTCCTCCCTCCCCGCAGCCCCTAGCAACCACCATCTTACTTTCTGTCTCTATGAATTAGACTATTTTAGATACTTCTTATAAACGGAATCATACACTATTTATCTTTTTGTGATTGGCTTATTTCACTTAGTATTATGTCCTCAAGGTTCATCTATGTTGTAGCATGGGTCATAATTTTCTTCCTTTTTAAGGCTGAATCATATTCCTCTGTATATATATATACCATGTTTTGTTTTGCCATTCATCTGTCAATGGACATTAGAGTTGCTTCCATCTTTTGCCTATTGTGAATAATGCTGCTATGAACATGATTGTACAAATATCCCTTTGGGACCCTGCTTTCAGTTCCTTTTCCACTGGATTTTTAGGTAAACCATTTTTTATATATTTTTAGTGCTTGCTTTAGAGATTATGTATGTATCCTTAACTTATTACAGTATAATTTTAATTAGTACTTTATAGTTTTCCAAACAATCTGAGAACCAGTGTAATACCCTCTCCTGCTCCTACCCTCTCTGCTATTTTTGTCACATATTTTACTTCCACATGTTACAAATCTCATAATACATTGTTGTTGTTTTAAATGGTCTTTAAATAGTAATTTAAATTTAAAGTCGTTTTTATATTTATCCACATATATACCGTCTCCCATCATCTTCATTTTTTCCTGTAGATCTGTGCTTCCATCTAGAATTGTTTTTCTTCAATTTGAAAAACTTCTAGTATTTCTTGTAATGCAGACTTGCTGGCATTGAATTCTCTGAGGTTTTGTTTTTTGGTTTTTTTCTGGCCTGAAAATATGTATCTTTATTTCTCCTTAATTTTTGAAGGCTATTTTCACTGAGTATGGAATTTCTCGGTTGGCAGTTTTCTTCCCCCTGTAAAGATACCATTTTAGTCTTCTATCTTCTCTTGATGAGAAGCAGGCTGTTGTTCTAATTGTTGTTTCTCTGAAATATGTCTTATTTTTTATTCTGCCTGCTTTTAAGGTTTTATTTTTGGTTTTTAGTAGTTTGACTATGTTGTATCTAAGATGTGGTTTTCTTTATATTTATTCAATGTATTATTTATTTGTGGAGTCTCTTGAATCTGTGAATATCTTGCATTAATTCTGAAAAATGCTTAACTATTATCTCTTCAAATATCTTTTTTTCCCCACTCTCTTCTCTTTTTGAACTCAAATTACCTTTACATTAGACCAGTTTTATATTTCTTTGGTTTTCTATGGCTTTGCTGTGATTTGTCTAGGTGTGGATTTATTTTTACTTATCCTGATTTGAATTTATGTGGCTTCTTCAACCTATGACTTGATGTCTTTCATGAGTTCTAGAAAATTCTCAGACATTATCTTTTCAAATATTGCTTCTGTCTCATTCTCTCTCTTTTCTCCTTCTGGGACTCCAATTAAAACATATGTTAATCCTCACTGTATCCTCTATGTCTCCCACCTTCTCCTATATTTTCCATTTCATTGTCTCTCCACACTTTATTCTGGGTGTTGTCTTCTTCTTCTTCTTTTTTTTGTTTGAGGAAGATTAGCCCTGAGCTAACATCCGTGCCCATCTTCCTCTATTTTATATGTGGGACGCCACCACAGCATGGCTTGATAAGCGTTGCATAGGTCCGTGCCCGGGATCTGAACTGGAGAACCCAAGGCCACTGAAGGGGAGCGTGCAAACTTAACCGTTATACTACTGGGCCTGCCCTGGGTGTTTTCTTCTTACCTATAAAGTCAGTGGATATTCACATTGCTTCCACCTTTCAGCTATTGTGAATAATGCTGCTATGAACATGGGTGTATAAATGTCTGAGTTCCTGCTTTCAATTCTTCTGGTGTATACCTAGAAGTAGAACTGCTGGATCATATGGTAATTCTGTGTTTAACTTTTTGAGGAACCATCATACTGTTTTCCATAGCAGGTGCACTATTTCATATTCCCACCAATAGTGCACAAAGGTTTCAATTTCTCTACATCTACTCCAACACTTATCTTCTTTTTCTTCTCTTCTTTTCATAATAAGCATTCTAATGTTGTGAAATCATGATTTTGATTTGTCTAAGCTTGGCTTTTATTTCCTTGAATGTAGTAAGCTAGTTATCTTTGGTTTGAGCCTGATAATGTCCTATATTTTGGGTCCCCACGAATCTGTGTCTTCATTTTTTTATTCATTTTCTCTTATGATGTCTTATCTCCTATGTGTCTGGTTATATTTGATTATGCATTAGGCATTGTAGCGCATTTGAAAAAATTGTTTGTAGAAACAATTTTAAGGTTAGAACAATGTAAACTTCTTCCAAAGAGATTAAAAAAAATTTTTTTTTGGCTAGCCCCTTGGGAGTGCTAACAGCTAACAGGATCCCTTTAATCTGTATTCAGAGCTTGACATTTTCTAGACCACTCAGATGACTTGAAACCAGCCTGCATCTTTGAAAGGAATGGATCACTTACAGGTCACGTCCTCACTTGAATGAAAGCTCCTCAGGACCCTAGATTAAAGTAAAGAGTATTGTTGGCTGAGGATATGAATGTCACATTGAGGAGCTTGGAGAAGGGATGGGTAGTTCTTGGATTGGTATTGGGTCAGAGGGCAGCTTACTGAACCTTAGTGCTAGGGTCCAAGGTGGGAAAAGGAGAAAGGCAGGCTGGGCCAGACTAGGGCTAGGGAAACTGAACCAACCTCAGAGATGGGCTGTCTGGGTAAGGCAGTACAGGCAATCCCTGACTTTGGATGGTTCCACTTAGGATTTTTCAACTTTATAATGGTGTTAAAGCAATACACATTCAGTAGAAACTGTGCTTTTAATTTTGAATTTGATCTTTTCTCAGACTAGAAATATGTGGTACTATACTCTCGTGATGCTGGGCAGCAGCTGCAGCTCCCATCAGCCACGCGATCATGAGGGAAACAACCGATGCACTTACAACCAACCCTTCTGTACCCAGACGGTCATTCTATTTTTCACTTTCAGTACTATTCAATAAATTACATGAGATATTCAACACTTTATTATAAAATAGGCTTTGTATTAGATGATTTTGCCCAACTGTAGGCTAATGTAAGTGTTCTGAGCATGTTTAAAGTAGGCCAGGCTAAGATGATGTTCAGCAGGTTAGGTGTACTAAATGCATTTTCAACTTATGATGTATACCACTTACAATGGGTTTATTGGAACAAAACCCCATTGTAAGTTAAGGAAGATCTGTATATGGCACAGTGTCTACCAGGTGGAGTACAACAGGGGAGAAGCCAGGACTGCA
This sequence comes from Equus asinus, assembly GCF_041296235.1. NCBI lineage: Eukaryota > Metazoa > Chordata > Mammalia > Perissodactyla > Equidae > Equus > Equus asinus. Next base: position 32,224,461 of record NC_091804.1, on the reverse strand, counting down.
GAGAAGCTGAGAATGAGCCTGGGGGTAAACCTGCAGTCCAAGGCGTCTGTTCACCCAGGCCAGAAGCAGATTCTCTTCCCTGGGCCTGGGCAGCCTGGCTGGCCAGTGTCTCCTTCAGGCCAACCAATGCCCACTTGTGTAGCCTGGGCTGAGCCTGGACACTCTGAATGTCTTCATTATTGTTCTCCCTGTATCCATTCTGAGCCTTCCACTTTGGTCTCCACCCAATGTCCCTACTCAGATCACTTCAATAAAGTCCCATTGCTCTTAGGTTATGACTCAAATTATTACCAGGACCTTCAAAGCCACGCCTGATTGGGCCAGTGTCCACCTCTCTAGATTTATCTCCCATTATCTGCCTTGTTGTTAGTGTTCCTTCTTCCTCTTTGTTTAAACCATCATGTACACTTAACTGCCACAGATCCTGTGCATATGCTGTTCCCTCTACAGGGAGCATTCTTTTTCCCCCTATTTGCTTAGTGTTATGGACTAAATATATGTGTCCCCCCAAAATTCATGTGTTGAAGCCCTAACCTGCAGTGTGGTTGTATTTGGAGTAAGAAAGTAATTAAGGTTAAATGAGGTCATAAGAGTGGGGCCCTGATCCAGTAGGATTAGTGTCTTCTAAGAAGAGATACCAGAGAGCTCACTCTCCTTCTCTCCCCATGCACTCAAACCAAGGAAAGGCCATATGAGGACATAGCAAGAAAGCAGCCATCTGCAGGCCAGGAAGAGTCCTCACCAGAAACCAGACTGGTTGGAACCTTGATCTTGGACTTTGAGAACTGTGAGAAAGTTAATTTCTGTTGTTTAAGCCACCTGGCCTATAGTATTTTGTTATGGAAGCCTGAGCAGATAATACATCTAATTTAACTCCTATTTTTCCTCCTTAGGTCTCACACCAATGATTTCTCTAAACATCTTTGAGCCAAAGGCTTCTATTTCTGGATCTCATGGTACCAGGCACCATGAAAGATTTATGTTTTTGATTATGTAAGCAATGTTTACTTTACTTACTAGACTGTAAGCTCCATGGAGGTCTCTGGTTTTATTTCATGCTGCATACCCAGACCCTAACACAAGGCCAGATACACAGTACGTGCACAATACACATTTGTTGGGAAAGAGAGTGGTGGGTGGGAACATTTAATGGCTTGAACTAGGAGGGTTCATGGACACTCAAGTTCATCTCTGGCCCAGACGAAACTGCATACTTAGAAGCAAGATGTAACTCCAGGCCCCACCCTGTGATAGGACTGAGCCTCCTGCCTGTCATGCCTGGCGCAGGTCCTGGGCTGGGCTGGCCTAGTCCTGTCCAGGGAGGCAGCAGAACCCTAGCTGCGAGGGCTGGCAGAAGACCAGCTCTGACATCAGGCCTCACCACTGTATTTTTCTTCTTATAGTGTTCTCTTGAGGATGAAGTCATGACTTTATAAATTACTGGTATAGACATAGTTGGACTCTACCCTCCCACCCCCACCCCAGCGTATGCCAGTTCTTCTTTAATTCCAGAAACTTGTCCAGTTGGCAGTTGAGGCCACTGGTGTATCAGACATGGTCCACTCAGGAGGCAGAAACCACATCAGTAGTTTGAATAAGGAAAATTTAATATCAAGAATTATTAACTAGTGAAGGGTGGTTAGTGACCAGAAGGGCCAAAAGAGAACTTCCAAGAATACATGTAGGAAGAACAAATGTAGGGAGCAGCTACCATCTCTAGGGCTGAGTCAGCCAAGGAGAGAACAAACTTGCAAGAGCCTCTCCTCCAACCCAAAAATGAAATTTAGACCTTGCTGGAGAGAGCAGGAAGTCAGCCCACTGCATGGCGGAGAAGTTTGCTGGGCTGCCACAGACCACAGGTCAGAAACTAGCCATCTGGGTGGCAGAAAAACTCACTAGAGGGTGAGCACCACTGGGTCTTCCATAGACCACTGGCAACTATGTGCTGTAGGAGCAAGAAGAGCATACTGGAGTCAGGAATATTCTGAATCAGGAAGCCTCTTATGCTCTTATACCTTGCAGGATCCCTCCAGCACTCTCTACTGACAATGTTTTGTGCCACTGGCAAAAGAAAAATGTTTACAGAATTCAGCTCCAGTATCACAAAGCAAGGCAAAGGAGGGTGGATTTAGAGCAGAGAGGCAATAAGTTGGCACAACTGGATTCAGAACTTTTCTTTAAAAGACTGATGGGACTTCCTTTTTTACCTTTGAGTCCTTATAATGCATCAGACACCATGTTAAATTAATAGCAACACATGGATTATCTCATTTAATTCTCATAATAACGTTAGGGGGTTAAGTTATTCAAGCTCACACAATGAGTAAGTTGGGGAGACAGGATTCAAACCCAGAAGTTTTTAATTTAAATCCTACTTCCTTACTCCACTAAACTACTTCCTAGATTCTTTCTCTCCAGACTTCATACAGGCAACATAAGGATTAATGGAAAGTGATGGAACCTTCTCTATGAAATGAACTATGTACTGTTGATTAAGCTAAGGGGTCTGTCATTATACTAGTCCTCTAGGATTCTTCTGATCCTTGGTTCTCAGCCAGTTACTGTTCCTTTTCTGTGCTCTGCCTGCATTGTGATACCTCAATCTTGAAAAGGAGCTGGTATACAAATTATGTCGAATTTTCAGCTTCTCTTCCTGCAATTGTTCAAAGCTCAGACTCTTTCCCACCTGTGATTCTCTCATGGTGGTGACTGCTCAGAGCTGTGCAGAATAGCCATAATTGGAATGCTGGTGGTTTCAAGTAAGAGAAAATCCAACTTAAATTAGAATCAACAACAAAGGGAATTTACTGGTTTACATAACTTTACTTGGTAGAGTGGGATTCAAGTAAGCCTTGATCAGTACTCCAACTCTGTTTCTCTTAAGTTCTTTCTGCTTTTCCCTATTTCATGTGTTGGCTTCATCTTTAGGCTGGCTCTCCTCATGGTCGCAAAATAGCTGCCAGCAGCAAATGGTTCCTCACTGACATCCAGGTAGGCAGTGAGGGTTTTATCTAATTATTGGGGTGAGGTGACTATTGGGTACTGATAGATGTAGGCCTGGGTAATAGGTCTAATCCTGAAGCAGTCAATACAAGGTGGATGAGATTACTTCAATTGGCTTAGAACAATCAGAGTCCACACCCACATGTGAGAGATGGGGTCCATCCCACCCAAATTGCCTCAATGCTGTACAGTGGGGAGTGGGATAGACTGGACGTTAGGAACATACATCTGTCAAGATAGGCTATTTTTTGTTATGGTAACAAACAAGCCCCAGTCTTGTTTTTATAACAGCAAAAGTTTATTTCTTGCTCATACTGCCTGTCCACTGTGGCCTCTCAGGGTCACTATTTTATGTTTACTCACTCCAGAATCCAGACTGATGGAGCTATCAGCAGCTCAAGCATTGTCTATTGATGCTGCTAAGGGAAAGAGAATATAGAAAATTGCCTACTAGCTCTTAAAGTTTGGAGGTGGGAGTGACATACTTCTACTCACACTTTATTGACCAAAGGAAGTCATATGGCCACCCCCAACTCCAAGCTGTCAGGAAGGATGATCTTATCATGTGCCTGGGAAGCGAACCAGAAATATTTGGTGGCTGGTACTATTGTCAACTTCCACAGAAGACCATCAGAATACCCACTACAGAGGGCTTATGGAGACCACCTCAGTTTTTTTCCGGAAAAAGAGCAACTTCCTGTTTTGATTGTTACCTAAAAAGAGGCCTCTCTACTGTGCAGAAATCAGGAACTCAATAGTCATTTCCCGTGTCACTATCAAATGTCTCCCGGGGTTTTGCCATTAAGTGGAATCAATGGTTCTGTGAGGGACTTCTATTAAGATATCTCCTCAACTCAAAACAATTAGTTTTTGTGGTCTTGATCCACAGAGGTAGGTTCCTGGTGAACTACATAATGACTTGTAAGCTGGCCGTGATTGTTTGGGGGGTGGGGAAGGACAGTTGACTGGTTGACAGAAGTTGGGACATTTAGACCCTCTTCTTTGGAGTTTTGGAATTGGAATTATTAGGGATTTTTAGTCTCTCTATGGTTAGTTGGAATTGTATCATGTACTCGGGAGTGGTTGGTAGACATATTTCCCACTGGAAGCAGAGAAAACAAGTTTGCAGGAAGTGTCCTACTGGCAACACTTGCTCTGCTTCCAATCCATCCAGAAGCACAACTGAGTTCTTGCCATTGGTCTGAGAGACCCTTCCCCTCTCCTGGCAAAAAGGCTTAAGATGATTTCCCTTTTATTTTTTTTAACTGGCCAGATGGGTTACTGGTACTTGCAGCCAGCAATCTGCTAACTGATACATGTTCTTTGCCTCTGGACGCTGAGACAAAAAAGTCACAGGTGTAGCCCATTCCAATAAAATAGAGGTCAGGTTGTAATTCTATTGCGTCAACTACACTTCTGGAAGTTTCTTTTCTGCTTGAGAAAGCTTGTCAGAATGTGAATGAGTGCAGGTGACATTATTATAGGGATCACCTGCAATCTGTTTAAATTATTTCTTTAAAGGAAAATAATGTGCCTCCTTAGATAAACATTATTTGTGACACACTTCCCAACACTGGTATTGTGTGCATGCTGTTTCCTCTTCCTGGAGTCCTCTCCTCATCAGTTCTTTAGACCCAGTTCCAATGTCACCTCTTCTGGGAAGTCTTTTCACACTTTCCTATATAGTATTAATTATGTCCTTCTCTGCTTCCCAAAGCTTGGCACATCCATCTAGTGTTGTATATTTTCTTCCAGAAATACTTCTTTACATGTCTATCTCCTCTGAAATACTGAGTTCCTCAGTGGTTGGGAGAGTGCCTTCTTTGACTCTTCAATTCCACAGGACTGGAATAGATGTTTAGCAAAGTTTGTTTAGTAAATGAAGTTCAATTGGAGCAACATATCCCATATATACTCTTATTCATTCAAGAATCATTTATTGAGTACCTGACCATGTCAGGCCATGTTCCAGATGCTGCACATGAGCAACAGTAAGTCCTTGCCCTCGGGACATTATAGAGGATATTCTGGTCATAAGGACTATGAGGAAAAGTAAAGCAGGATGAGGGGAGAGAGTGTGATGGAGGTTGGGACTGGATATTTTAGTAGAATGGTCTTGGAAGGTCTTTCTGGGGAGGTGACTTCTGAGTAGAAATTTGGAGTAAGGGCACACGCCTTATATCTTGGGGGAAGAAACATCAAGTGCAAAGATCCGGAGATTAGGAGTGAGCCTGCATGTTCCAGGAGCAGAAGGGAGGCTAGTGTGGCAGGGATGGAGTAAGTGGGTAGAATAGAAGGAGATGAAGAGAGGTGGGGGAGGGTAAGGGAGCAGATCACATAGGATCTTGGAGGCCCTTGAAAAAAAAGATTTTCATTTTTGCTCTGAGTGAGGTGGGAAGCCATTGGAGGCTTCAGAGAAGAGGAGAAATATGTTGTGACTTGGGTTTTAACAGAATCCCTCTGGCTGCTTGAGAACAAGCTCTCTGAGAGCAGAATTGATTCAGGGAGAGCAGGTAGGAAGTTATTGCAAAATGCCAGGAGAGAGAAGATGAGGGCTCAAATAAGGATATTTTAAAGGTAGAGCTGACAGACTTTGCTACTAGGTTACATGTGGGATATGATAGGAAGAGAGGATTCAAGGATGACTCCAAGGTTTGGCCCAAGCCACCAGGAGCATGGAATTGACATTAACTGAGGTGGGGAAGACTGTGAAAGGAGCAACCTGAGGGCCAAGTTCCAGAGTTTGGCTTTGGACATGTCATGTCTGACACATTACTCAATACTTATATTTATATATTTCCCCTACCACTACCACCACTCGTTTTCAGGATCTGAAGGTTATAATGCAACCTGAAGTTAAAGTCAGCCTTATTTATTGAACACCAGGCACTGTGAGGAAAGCTTTGTGGGTGCTGTCATTTTATCCTTGCAATCATTCCCTTTGGCTTAGTTACTAATATTTCCATTGCCTTTTGATGGATGAAAGATTGAATAGCATGTCCAAAGTCACTCTGGGATTCCAACCCAGGTGTCAGACTGCAAAGGTCTTGCTGTTTATTAATCACCAGACTCTAAACGTGGGGACCACTTTCTGAGCAAATAGCTACAGACTTGGGCTCCATAACAAAATAACGTGCCTGGAACGTGTGACAAAAACTCAGAAAGGGTCCATGGGCATCCCAGGCGTTACAGGTTTTACACAATAGAAGCTGCGAAGAAAGGATAGCGTTGTTGTGCCTGAGGGGGCTAACTGATGCTTGAAAGCCCTCGAGTACCTGAAGATTTAATGTTAAGAAATCAGTCATCAGAAGTTGTTGTTAAGAAACAGAAGAGATTAAAAATTTCAGTGAAGCGTTGGTGGGATAAAACAAAAACCAACTCGCAGGCGATGCTTGTTGGGAAACAGTCGACTATGGAGAGAAGGGTCAGGCGTCCCTGCCCTGCCTATATCCTTTTGAAAGTGTAGCCTGGTGTGGCCTTCCTTAAGTAGTCCTCTAGAAAGACCAGGATATGGAGTACAAAAGCCGGGAACCTCTGGGGGCACAGCATCCGCCCCCTGTCCCCTCCTTCCCCGCCCTTTCAAGCTCCACGCGGGGAAAAGCGGGACCAGAGCCCGCGCATGCGCCCGGGGCAAGGTCCGCACCCCGCTACGTCAGGGGGCTTGCGCCCGCACGAAAGCCCCGCCCCCCGGGCGCCAGAGGCGACCTGGGCGGGGGGCCTCGGGCCACGCCCCCATCCTAGCCGAGCGGGGCCGAGCGGAGCCGAGCGCCGCCGAGCGCGGCCGAGCGGAGCCGAGCGTCCCGGAGTCGGTTGGTGCAGCTGCGTCCCCGCCGCTCAGCAGTCCGCGGCTCCGGCGTCGCTCCCGCCGCCGCCTCCGCGGGTCCTTCGCCGGCCGGTCGGCCGGCCGCCCGCTGGGAGGGAGGCCTGGAGCGCGGGGAGAGCGGTTCGGCCGCGGGCGCCGCCGCCGCCGCCGCCGCTTCCAGGTGAGCGCCCGCCGCGGCCCGCCGGCCCCGTGTGGCCCCGCGACTGTCAGTCCCCGTGTCTGTGTATCTCTCTGCCTGTCAGCCCCCTGTGTCTGCGCGAGCTCCTTCCCGCCACGCCTGACCCCCGGCTCTGCCCGCAGTGTCAGCCAACCCCTCCCGCCCTCTGCCCCCAGTCTTTCTGTCAGCCGCCAGCACCCCCATGCTGGGAGGCTCCGCCCCTTCCCCCCGGAGCCCCGCCCTCGCCCCATCTGTCATCACCCCCCCTCCAGCTCCCCGCTGGCGTCCTGGGGGCGTGTGGGTGCTGCTGCCCCTGGGGGTCGGTGTCGCCCCGCGGACTACACAGCTGCGAAAGGACGACAAGGGGATTGTGAAGGGGAAGTGGGGTGTCCTCAGATGCCCGCCTGACCGTGCGAGGGTGCGTGTTGGAGTGTGCCTGCGCCGCGAGTGCGCCCGAGGGCCGGGAGGGGAGCTCGGGGGGCGGCCTGAGCGCCGGGGTCGGCGAGGCTGGGGCCGGGAGCCGCGTCCTACGGGCCGGGGCCGCCCATGCCTCTGGTGTAAAGAGCGGACGCCTGGCCGGCGAGGCAGCTGACGGGACTCGAACCGCGCGGGGTACCGTAGATTCCCGAATCCCGGGACCCTTGTTTGTCCACAGGAAAACAGGGAACCTGGGCTCCGGGTTCCCGGGTGGCGTGTGAGCGGAGTTGGGGGCTTGTTCAGCCTTCCCGGTTTGGGATTTTCCTTCAGGGAAGCCTGTCGGAAGTGATTGAGGAGTGGGTGCGTGTGGAGTTTAGGTGGAAAGTGTTTGAGAGCTTGAGTCATTTTGAGTTGCGTGGTTTGCATTTCTGAGCAGTGATTGCCCTGGGCTGGTGCCCTGTGAGAAGCTGTTATGTGATGGGGGTTAGGTAGAGGAGGAGGAAGGGCACACTCCTTTCTGTTTTTATCTGTGTCATGTGAACACACAGTATATTTATTCATGAGACCTCCACACATCTTCAATTTAAAAAAGGATTACAGTGCTTTCCATTTATACGTGTTCTTGTACGTTATCTTGATGTTCTTTATTTGCCGTAACTTCGTATTGCAATATTTCGAAACTGAGAGAAAATGCGTCCTGAAAACAATTGGTATTTTGCCGGATAATTCTCAACCATGGGGAAAGAGCCAAAAGCGCACTTCATTAGCTGGAACAATTTATTCGGGCTTAATTTGTTTCTAAGAGACATACAGTGGAAAAATCCAGAAGCGGCAAAGTAGTATCAAAGAGTCTTAGGAAATTAATGAAAAGGGCCCTTCTATTGCTGCCTTGGAAAGATGGTATCAAGTTGCTGTAGAGGACAGAGCTACTATGTAATGATAAACATATTAACCAAGTTGGTTTTGTGACCTGGATACATTGAGCGTGCCTGATTTGCTCAATGCTTCATAAGAGGCAAACATTGCGTGCGAAGCAGGGTAATTTTTGGAGAAAATGTTCTTCGTATTTTATTTATTTTTTTCATATTTAAGTAAGATTTCAGACTATATTCAGAGATTCAGGTAATCTCACGGTGGCAGTGGGGTTTTTTTCCTTTTTTAAGATAACATTAAAATTTACAAAAGTAATTCATGTTTAAGGCAGAAAACTAGAAAAACAAAAGCGTAGGAAGAAACCCCACAATCCCACAAACCATAATAAACCACAGTTTGTTATTTATCTTTTTAATCTTTTGTTCCCATGTATAAGTATTTTTTCTTACAAAAATGCTACCATACTAGAAGATTGTTTTATTGTATGTTTTTTTTCACTTGTAAATAGATTATGAGAGCTATGTCTTGGTTTTATGAGTAAGAACTTGTGTTCCCTTTGTGATCCTTTAAAAAAGTAAGTTGGATCCTCTGCTTAGAGCACTCCAGTAGCTTCTCAACTTAAAGTAAAATCTGAAGTCTTTGCTGTGGCCTACTACCTACCTCCCTGTCTTAGTTCCAGCCTTGCCAGATGGATCTCTTTGCTATTCCTTAAAAACTTCAAGCATGCACCAATCTCAGAGCCTTTGCATTCGCTGTTCCCTCTGCCCATAACTCTATTCCTTGGATATCGTAGTTCTTGCCTCATGTCTCTGCTCAGATATAACATTATCATGCTCTCCCTGATCACTCTGTGTAAAATACACCTGATTCCCCTGTTCTCCTTAACCCCCACTTTTCTTTTCTTCATAGCACTTACCACTACTTGGTAAATATGTATATTATTGGTTGGTTTATCACCTCTTTCCCCCTCATTAACCTGGAAGTGTGAGACTTTTTCCCCAGATGTATCCTCAGAACAGCACCTGACACATTTATAAGTCCTTAATATTCGTTGAGTGAACGAATGAATGAATGCTCATTCTCCATTCATTCCTGTGACTTTCATGGTAGTCTCCTAGGATTTAGGTAGCTATATCATGAAGTGGGGTAACAATCCCTTAAATGTCAGGATAGTTCTCTCCTTTATATACCCAAGAAGAAGAATTTTACAAGTGAGGCTTATGATCTCAAAGAGAATTACGGTCTTGATTTAACTTGAACTATTGAGGGAAGGAACGTTTTTGGCAAATGTTACTGACTTTATTTCTTATGTGTTGTCATTATGTCACACTGAAAATCTTTGAAAAGTGTCAGGTATCCCAGTTATGTTTACAGCTGTGATTTCCATTTGGTAGTTCTTACTGATAGTATAAGCCTTGAGAACGTAGTGATTTTTTTGTGTGTGTCAACAGATACCCAGAGATATAATTACAGCTTTAATGTGTTTTCATTTGAGGAGTAGCTGTTATATTTACTTATTTTCCTGGCAATTCTATCCTTTTCGACTCCCTGCTTATCAGTTTTTGGATGGCCCTGCAGGTATACTTAAGTTTTTTTTTTTGTTAAACATATTAAAATAAATCCTTGATCTCTCGAGCATTTTACATCTCTCATGTGACTCTTGAACTATTTCAAAGTACCGGTTTCATCTTTCAGGATGAAATGACATCTGTAGTAAAACGTGATTGCATTTTCATTAAAAGGATCAGAAAAATTGTATCTTGGGGTAAGATTTTTTACAGAGAGTATATAGTGTGAGTGTAAGCTTTTTAAAGGCTTGAATTTCAAGTAGGCTACTTTTAATTTTAGTGAGTTTTTGAAAAAAATCCTTGCTTTTTGCTCTTAAGGGAAAGGATCCCTTTGAACACACTCCAAACAGAGACCTTCAAAAATGTTTTGCTTATGCCGCAAATATACAAGAAGTTGAGGGAAAAATCCTAAATGAAAATTTTATTCTTTTAAAGGCCCAAAGGGAATGTGTTAAGAATTTATTTTTATTTGTTCCACAGGCATTTATTGAACATGTAGTTGGGGCAGTTCTGTGTTTTTGTATGGGCTGCATTACTATATTTAGTTTTAGATTGCCAACCTGATTTCTTCTTATTTCTTCTCTTTTCTCACTTGGCTACCTCCCTTCTTTCATCATTTTTTCTCTTCCTACATGACCATGTCCATTCCCAGGACTTTCATGCCCTCTGGATGCGGATGACTCCCTCCGTTACACCTCCCACCTGGGTGTTCCTCTGGCTCCAGACTTGCATTTTAGCCACCCTCTTCCTGCTATCTGTATTTGCTGCCTCACAGTGATCTCAAACTTCACATGTCCAAAATTGATCTCTCAATCTCCCTCTCAATCTTCCAAATTTGTATTCCTCATTCCTGACCCCTTCCTTGCCTCTCTCCCAGCCTTCCCCTACCCTCTGCCTTCCCTGTCTCAGTGTCATTACTGTTCACCCATTGTTCAGGCCTGACACCTGAAAATGTCCTTGCTTCTTCCTGATTCCTCACCCCATTCCCAATCCATCAGCGTGGCCTGTTGGCCCTGCCTCCAGGATATGTCAAATCCTCCCTTCCCTCTATCCTCCTAATCCAGCCACCATCCTCTCTCAGCTGAATGACTTCTGCCTGTTACCTGGTCTCCTAGCTTCCACTCTTGCCTTCTTCTAACTCATTCTCCCTGTGGCAGCCAGAGTCCTCCTACTGAAAAGTAAATCAGATCGTCTCGCCCTCCTTACTCCCTGCTTAGTGGATTCCGACTGCACTTAGACCCACATCCACACTTCTTCCTCTGAGGTGCCCAGCCCCTGCCTCCTTCTCCAACCTCTGCTCCTTGCTCACCATGCTTCTGTCAGGTTGGAGTACTGTCAGTTCCTCAAACATGCCAAGTTCTCCTCCTCTTCTGTACAGGCCCTTCCCTCTGTCTGGCACTTTTCCCTCCCACTCTTCTCATAAAAAGAGCCTTCTCAAACATCCAGTCTTAGCTAAAACGTCTCTCCTCAGAGGGACCTTTCCCGATCACCCCTTCTGCTGTAGCTTTCTCCCCATTGTCGCCTCTCTCAGTACCTGTGCATTTCTTGCCTAGCGCTTCACCAAAATTCCAAGTATTTCATTTATATGTTTGTTTCCTTCTTTATTGTCTTCTCCCGCAATAGACTGCAAGATCTATGAGGCCAAGGACAGCCTTGTCCTGTTTATGGTACAGTCCTGATACCCAGTGCTCTGCCTAAAATCCAGTGGGTGAAGGTCCTCAATACATTTTGGATAATAATTATTATTATAACAGCTAACTTTTTTTGACACTTACTATGTGCCAGGTCCATTGCCATGTGCGTTCACACATTATCTTTAAATCTCTGGGAGAACTCACTAAGGTGGTGATGGTTATTATCATTTCTGTTTTCAGTTGAGTAAACTGTGCTCAGAGAAGTTAAGTAATTTTTAAAGTTACTCAGCTAAGAAAGTGGTGGAGCTAGGATTCGAATCTACGTGATCTGACTGTAGAGACTTCCTTCTTATTCATTACTGCCTTCTGATATGAATGTGAAATATGCTATAATATTAATATTTGCTGGTTCCTTGTATTTGTGTTTCTAAGCATATATTGGAGTTTAAGAAATAAGAATGCTTGGGGTGAGGGTGTTGCATTTCCTGGGAAGTTTCTGTTAATAAGCACTATGCCAAAGCACATAAATTAGTCTGTGTTCAGGCTCTGTGTTTTAATTTTACCATTGCCACTTTGTAGCTGTCAGCCCTTGGGCAAATTACTTAGCATATCTAAGTCTTTTTTTTCAATTGTAAATGGAGAAAAATAATAGTTCTTATCTTACAGAATCATTGTGAGTAGCTTACATGAAAAGCAATCAATGTTAGCTATTAATATTATAAAGAGGAAAAAAACCATCAGGAAAAGGCTTGTAGCCCTGACTTGTAGACCTGTAGTCAACCAATTAGAATTTGCATAAGAGTGAAAGACAGACCATAACTAATAGTATTGTTTCACTGACTCTAGTTTTTTTTTCTTTTTTCTTTTTTAGATTGGCACCTGAGCTAACATCTGTTGCCAATCCTTTTTTTTCCTTTTCTTCCTCTTCTTCTCCTTCTCTCCAAAGTGCCCCAGGACATAGTTGTATATTCTAGTTGTGAATGCCTCTGGTTGTGCTCTGTGGGATGACACCTCAGCATGGCTTGACGAGCAGTACCGTGTCCATGCTTGGGATCTGAACCAGCAAAAACCCAGGCTGCTGAAGCAGAGCGTGCAAACAACCACTTGGCCATGGCGGTGGCCCCTCACTGACTCTAGTTTTGAACTTATAAAAATTATCAGGGAATTAACTATTTGACTTGGGATTTATAATCATTCTATTGATGTATGGCACCTTTATGTTTGGATTTAAACTTGTTAAATTCTTGCAGGTAAGACAGCTTTCTTCTTCTTTTTAAACTCCTTCTCATGTTAGGAAAGAATCTCAGGGTAGAGAGATCTTTTGAGAGCCTGGCTATTTTTTTTTTTCTTTCACCAGGAGGGTACTCACCACCTACTGCTTACTGCAGTAATGATCATCACCAGGGAGCTTACTTCAAATAAACAAGCAAACAGTAGGCCCAGTATAGGCACCATAGGCTTGGCATCTCTTATGATGGTCCCTCTGGGCATAGTTGCATTTTCTGGTGGCTTTAGGAGCAAGTGCTAGTCTGGTGGCTTCCATCATCTCTGTGAAATAGAGGGTGAGGTTATCTGCTAAGAGTAAATGGGAAGAGGTCAAAGGAAAAACAAGGAGATTTGACATACAATTGAGGTCAGGAAGAGGAAGAGAGGCCTTGGGACAATGTCTGTGATCTCTATGCAGGACTCTGTTGAGGTGGGAGACCATGCATTGATTGGGTTACCACTAGCGTTCTGCTGCCTGGTTTTAGGAGCAAATAAGGCATATAGTTGGATTGAGCCAGGGTGGGGGTTTGCTTAGGGTGAGCAGCAGAGGGACTGTGGAGCAGAAGAACGGAGGGTATTGGCCAGGGATTGATTAACATGTTAGGTAAGGGTGTCTAGACTGAAGAGGGAGGAGAAAAGGGCCAGAAGAGTTGATGAAGTCAAGGAATGGATGTATTGGAATGATGGAGTAATAGGAGGATGTGGTTAGAGAGGGACATGTGAGTGGAAGATTTCAGAGTTGGAGCAATTAATTACTGGACATGACAGGCTCCTAGGTTTTGCCACAGACACAAATGGCTGAAGTAAAGTGAACTCAGTGGAGATGAGCAAAGTCAAGGAGGTCCAGTAACTGAGAGGCTGAAAAGTTGTTTGGGTCGTTGTGTGGTGAAAGAAGGATAGCAGGACATTGGGGCTGAGAGAAGGAAGGTGTGCTAAGTCTTCAGTGAATGAAGTACCAGCAAAGAGAAGAGGTGTTATGGACAGCCTGCAGGAGCCTCAGAGATCAGGGGATTTTCCCTGAGGGCAGTGAAAGAGCAGTGACCTCAAAGCTTTATTGGTTGCAAGGTTTCTGGAAAGAGTTGGCCTTGCCCCAGGTTCATTATGCTTCTGAAGGAATCCCAATTCCAAGTGGGCAGCACCCATGGCACGTAATATTGTATTTCTAAATTTGGTCAGGAAAATCATCTGAGGGTGTGTGTTAAAAATACAGATTTCAGAGCTCTATCCCAGGCCCACTGAATTAGAATTTCTAGGAGGGGGACTAAGAATGTGTATTTTAACACCCCCCCCCGCCCCCCGCCCCAGTTAATTCTTTATACTCAGGCAAGTTTGGGAAATCCACTTGTAGTGGTTGAGAACATAGGGTCTGGAAATGGACTGCCTGGGTCTGAAGGAGGTGAGACTGGTGGGAGTGAGCTTTAGCTCGTGACTCTTAAGACCTTCCTTTCCAGCTCTATGTGATATCAGAAGCTGTGAGTTAAGAGACCCTCCATTACAGGCAAACATTGATAGAAGCAAGAAGATTCAGCTGGTGGTGACAGAAACGCTATACAAAATAATTCAAAGTATGGCAGTTTGGGGACATTCATTGTAGAGAGAACAGTCTTGTTTACCTCAGTGTTCTCTGAATACATTAATCATAATTGTTATCCTGTTCAACAGGAATAGATCAAATTATGGTTTGATTAGTTGAGAAAGGCTAAGAAGTAAGTAAGGCAATGTGGAAAGCTTTCCATCATAAGCTTGCGTGTTTTAGTGCATCAGTTATTTGTAAAATTAACTTATGTGACAAACTTATGTAACTTCTGTCTCTGAAGATGCTGGATTAAAAACCATCAAAGACAAGAGCTGTTATTATCCCCAAGGGGCTACATATATGATTAGTTACTTAATATCCTGATACTATCAGTCCTAGCACCTTATTCTCCCTATTTTCATCAAGAAAATTCTCTTGCTTTACATGATAAGAAAGAGGTATCCTGCAAAAGAATAGCTGCTGGGGAGAGAACTTGGAGTCAGCTATTCTTGGCTGACCACTTAAAATCCTCTATTGCTAGTAAGGAGCTTTTGAGTTTGAGTTGCAGTGTTTAGAATACTTAAACTATACTTACCACCTGGTTTGTCTAAACATTAAAGCTTTGGGAAAAGAATGTTGTCAGCCCTGCTAGAAGTGGTTGCTGTGGACTGTGAGCCTAAAATTTGATTTGCTCTATCATGTATTCCATTTCTTACTTCCTCTGAGCACTGCGGGTACTGAGGAGCCTGGCTTTCAGACTGGTGAACTGGGTGCCAAACGTGGCCTAGTATCTTGGTGATATTCCTGTCACTTACTACATCCTTCTACTTGCTGTCTCATCTCCCTGGTGAACTGCAGGGAGCCACTAGGTCTTGAGACCTAGAAAATGTGGCAGTGGAGGTTTAGCAATGCCAAACTCAACCAGAACTTTCAGTATGCAAGTTGAGATTTTTAAAAAGTAATTCCATTTTAGAAAAAATTAGGGATTCAGAATGTTTCCCTTTTAGAAAAACGTTTTCTCCTAAAGCCGAGAAATACTGAACAGAAGCCAATGAGCGTTTTAATGATAGTAACATGTTCTCTAATATCACCCTTTCCTGCCCTATAGAGCTCAGGAACCCTTGAAGCCTCTGCTCTATTATGATGCTCTTTATAATGTTTGAATCACTAAGGGTATTCACTTTGTGAAGTGTTGGTATGCCTGCTGTGAACTAGGTACCTTGGGGTTAAAGAAGAAGGTCCCTGGTCTCAAGGAACTTAGTTTTTAAAAGTTAGACAAGGTGCATTTCAATCGCTAACCTCAAGCAGACCATGCTGTGTGCTGTGAAGGAGGTGTAATAAAAATGTAGGCTCATAGATGAAAGAGGGGTTATTTCTGGTGGTGGGTGGAAGTGGCAAGGGGAAATTGGAGGATGCTTGTAGGGAGTGTTTGTATTTAGACTGGATCTTGAAGGTTGGGTAGAATTTTGAACTATTATATTTGATATTCTCTGTTTACTAAGGCATCATTTATTTTAGCAAGACTACAGAAATATTTTGGTGCTGAATGAATTAGCTTTCAGTTATCTAAATGACTCACTCATCCAGAATGCCTCGTTACTTTTTATTTTAGATAACTTGTCTCTGTAATTAACATATGAAGTATTAAGAAATGTATAGTGGAGATGGGCTTTTATGGAAGCCCTTAAAAAATGATCTTGGGGGGCTGGCCCCGTGGCCGAGTGGTTAAGTTTGCCTGCTCCGCTGCAGGCGACCCAGTGTTTCGTTGGTTCGAATCCTGGGCGCGGACATGGCACTGCTCATCAAGCCACGCTGAGGCAGCATCCCACATGCCACAACTAGAAGGACCCACAATGAAGAATATACAACTATGTACCAGGGGGCTTTGGGGCAAAAAAGGAATAAATAAATGTATTAAAAAAAAAAAAAAAGATCTTGGGATCATAGTGGATATCTCAAATCCCAAAAGAATTGGGAATATGGTGCTGTGGTGATGAATAGAAAATCAGAATGATAATGGAATGTCTGTGTTTGGGTATATGGTTTAGGAAGATGGAGCTCTAAGTGATCTTGGTGAGGCCTTCATGGAAAAGGAATAGTCTGCCAGGTTGGGAGGGCTCTTGAACACTCACTGTCTCATTTCTGAGTCTCTTTCTCAGGGATGGTTGGCAATGAGGGCAAGAGAGCCCTATGGGCTGGGACCATAATAAACTGAAGGAGGCCAGCTCCTCCTTGTTCTCCCTTGCTCTAGCATGGCTAAGCACAGAGAGTTTTACAGAAAGTCTGTGCACTGTGCCCAGAATTGCTCTTCTACTTCAGGCCTCTATGTCCCTTGTTTCTGGGCTTGCCCTGCCTTAAGGCTGTATCTTTCTGCCACAGAGTGGATTCCTTCTGGCTGATGTGTGTGCTGGGTGAATCCTCACTTCTTTAGCAAGCCCATTTCTTGCCATGGTAGGTTAGCTACAGCTGGACCATTGTGCTACCCTTGCAAATGGTCATTATTTTGCCTGAGACCTTGCAGTCAGTTTTTCCTTTTCCCATGTTAAGACTCTGTTTTCACTCCTCCACTTCCCCCATCAATTCAACACTTAATTTTCCAGGAAGCTGAAAAACATACCACTTGCTACTTTTTGTGCTGAAATGGGTTCCTGGCTCAGAATTCTCATCTCCTTGGGTATCAACATAAATGGTTTTGAAAAGACAGTATTTTCCTTTTTTGTTTATTCCTGATAATGCCAATAGCATTTTAAAAGCCAAGGTATTTGGCACTGCTGTATGTCCCACTTTACCAGGCAGGTGACTAAAGCAACTCTAAGAAAATGAAATCAGTCACTCACTAATAATGTACTTCTTGGGTGTCAGGTACTGTACTAGACCCAGTGGGGAGCAAGTCAGGCATGGTCTCTTTCTGGTTTCATGCCACTTATAGTCTGGTGGATCCATGGCCGAGAAGCTGTGATAGATTTATAGAATAATGTAGGAGGGAGCAGACAGAAAGGCCTGGTGTCTGGTCCTGCTTTTGCCTTTTATGAATTATATGACCTTAGGTGTTTGCCTCTATTTTCTGTCAACTCGAATGAAAAAAACCCTTTAAAAAGGTTTATAAGAGTCTTATAATATTTAAATGACACTACATAGAAAAGAGCTTTGAAAAGGTCAAGTTACAATATATGCAAATATGGGGGGTGGTAATCAGCCCCTGCTTTGTTTAATAGGAATGACTAATGGAGGGTTTCTACTACTCTGTGGCTTCAGAGTATGCCATGTAACTTCAAAGAATTCCTAAAAATCATACGTGGACTATTATTAATAGTTCACTAATTCTAATGTTTATTAATAATAAATAAGAAAATCAACTAATTTTTGGTGCCTGGGGTTAATATAGTCTACTTAGTCAACCCTAAAGAACCATAGATTTAATACATACTGGCAATATTTCAGGAAACAGTGCTTCTAGATTTTACTATATAACCGGAAACTTATTACTACAACAATAGATATATGACAATGTTAATAATCTAATACAATACCATGGTAATTATAACACAGTAAGAAAAAATTTATCAGAATAAAAGTTATAATAAAAACTATTGTTTGTAAATAGTAGAAGATATCTTTACTTTTTGCAGATTTAGGAAGATAGGTATTTTTGAAATGCATGGTTCCTTTTTGGTTCTGACCTTTTGTTGTTTTCATGGTCCCTCTTACTTACATATTACTGAAGAACTAAGACCTTTCGTTGTAGGTGTTTTCTGTAGCAACCTAGACAAGACCTTTAGTCTTTCTGAACGTCAATTTACTCATAAAATTTGGCCTTTTCTTTGCCATGCTAACTTCGCAGGATTTTGAGACATTCAAATAAAGTATTGGAACGGATGTGCTTCTATCTGTGTGATGGTTCTCATTCAGTCATAGGTGTAGTGGTCAGGTAATTCTGGCAAATGAATGCCCCAGAAGGGCTGTGTCTTGATTTATAGCACAGCCTTTGTTCAAGGTTCCTGATTCTTCCTCACCACGATTCAGTGCCTTCCACACATCCTGTTGTCCCATTCTCATTTATTAGCATTTTACTTTATACCTGGTTGGTCGTTAGCCAACGTTTATTGAGGTTCTGCTGTGTGTTAGGCACTGTGCAGGGTGCTGGGGATATAGAGGTGAGAGGGCCAAACCTTGACTCCAGAGTGCCTATTTGAGGGGCGATAAACCCAAGACTGCAACATCAGTTCTTTCCTGAATTTCCAGCCTGCTTGCCTTCCCTATAGATTTCAGACTTGCCAGCCCCTACAATCATGGGAGCCAATTCTTTAAAACAAATCTCTTAGTGTGTGTGTGTGTACATACATACATACACACATGTATCCTGTTGGTTCTGTTTCTCTGGAGAACTCTGACTGATATAGTTCTTAGCAAATGCTCTCATCATTGGTGCAGAAAGAGGAGGAACAAGTGTGGTAAGCAAGGTGCTTAGTGTGGTTTTAGCCGTGTTGAGTTTGTGGTGTCCGTGGACTCTACCTGGAGTACTGGCAGGCAATTGTAGCCAGGGTGTGGAGAGCTCACATCAATGGTCTGGACTGCAGCTATATAAGTTTGGAAGTTACCAGTGTGTAACTGTCCGTTGAAGCTGTGTTTGTGGGTGATTTCAAACAGAGAGAGTAGAGTATGTAAGGTAAGAGGAGGTATCAAGATGGAACCCCAGGAAACACCAACGTTTGGGCGGGAGGTGGAGGAAGAGGAGCCTATAAAGGATACAAGGAAAGAGTAGTCAGAGAGGAGGAAGATTAGGAGAGAGTGGGGTCATGGAAATCAAGGCAAGGGAGAATTTCAAGGGCTGACTCAGCATTGTCAAGTTCCGTGAAAAGGTCAAGAGAAATGTTGGACTATGTCCATTGAATTTAGCTCCTAGGAGGTATTGTTGGAAGTGACCGTGTCAATGTCATAAGACATTACAGTGGGTGGAATAGAGAATCCGTGGTGATAAAGTGGAGATGTGTGTTTGCTGCTGCTGCTTCTTAAAGAAACTCAGTTATGAAGTATGAGGATACGAAGGGGCTGTGGGCTTCCTGAGGAAGAGACAATTTTAGGATGAGAGAGGCTCAAGCATGTTCAGAGGCTGAAGGGACAAAACTAGAAGAAAGGAAGAAGGTAGAGATTCAAGAGGAGAAAGGACAAATGATTGATCAAGGTCTCCTCCATGGATGGAGGGACATGCACAGGGGATAGTCAGAAGTATTGCCAGGGAAGGGATGCCTCTTTCTCTTGGTATGGAAAGAGGGAAGGCTATTTGGGGTTACAGATAAGTCTATGGAAGGAAGGAGGCTGGAAGTTTTGCCCTCATAAAAGCTTCTATTTTCTTTGTGAAGTGGACCTTTGATGCCAACTGATAGCCAAGGGGAGACGGTGCAGTAAGGTCTTTGAAGACAGAGGTGAAAGTATAAAATTACTGTTGTGGGACTTGAAAGTGGAGGCTGATTATTGTTCCCCACTGTCTATTGGATGAAAGTTATACTCTACAGTCTGAGGTTTATAAAGTCCTTCACAGTCTGCCTTTAACCAGTTCTGCGAGACTGCCCATCTTTTTTTGTTTCATTCCAGCACCCTTGTACTTCAGCCAAGAGTATCTCAGCTGTAGCACTAGAGTGTGGCTTTGAGAGGCTGGATGCTGTAATGAAAATGCCATTGGACTATGAGTCAGGAGTCCTGTGGTCCAGTCTTGGGTCCACCATTTACTAGTAATGGGACGTTGGACATAACTTTAACTTCTCTAAGTCTGTTTCTTCATTTGTAAACTGTTAATTATAACAAACAATAATAAGCAATGATGATGATTGTGTCAAATGAGAAGATATATTTTAAAGTACTTTTGAAGAGAATAAATAGTATATAAATGGAGGTGGTGTCATCAGGCTGTGAGTAATCCTAGCTCAAGGCTTTTGTATAAGCTTTCTTCTTTATCACTAGAGTCGTCCTCCTTCTCTCTGACTATCTAAATTCAGCCTGTCTTATGTAGAGAAATGCTAGCTCCTGTAACAGATAAACCCTGCTTAAATCTCAGTGGCTTAAAACAGTAGATATTTTCATGCTCACTCCCAATTCAATCAGCCATGGGGGTTGAGGGGACCCAGGCTGATGGATGCTCTGCCATCTTCAAACCGTGGTTTCCAAGGTTGCTCTGGGTGTTGATGTCCAGCGAGCTGCAGCGGGGAAGAGAAAGAGAGTGTATGATTGTCTATGAGGCTTTTATGCACCAGGCCAAAGGAGAGTTGGTTGAAAGGAGGCATTTACTGGATGGGAGATGAATTTTGGGTGTGTAGGTTTTTGTGCACAGAGTGGTAGAGAGGGCTCTGAGGAGAGAGAGGCAGGACCTGTGCAGTCTTAGGACAGAACAGAGGGGCCACTCCTCCTGCATTGATGAACAGAGCTTTGGAAGGGCTGAGGGACCTAGGACTAATTCCTGGTGAAGGCAAGCACTGCAAAAGTGGGAGAGAGGCCTCTGGGTCTGGGGAGATAGGTAGGTGAGAACCAGGGTGTTTACACACCTTCTGAGATGAACTTCCTAACAGCTGGGGAGACAGACGTTTCATCTTTTGCAAGATGAGAAAACTGATGAGGTGGTGCCTTGACAAAAGTCACACAACTAACGGAGCAGAGAAATGAGCTAGGACTCGAATCTTTTGCCATCAAAGCCCCTGGTGGTGAGAGCCAGGAAATATCACACTTGGAGGATTGGAAAACCTGGGCACTGGAGTTGGTTTGAGGTGAACCCCTGGGCACAGGGTGGAGGAGGACTTTTGTGGTGGCTATTCCTTTATAGGTGGCTTGCTCTTTGGCTGCTTTGTTTGGAGGATGGTGGGCAAGAGAGGAGCATTCCAGGCAGAGGGAGCAGCCTGAGGAAAGATCCTAAGGCAGAAACGTGCTTAGAGCGTTCAAGGATTGAAAGGCAGTCAGGTTGGTTCATGACAAGCAGGAGGGAGAGGTGCATGAGAAGATGCTGGAGAGGGAAGCAGGGCCCAGATCACACAAGAACGTATAGGCCATGACAAGGAGTTAAGTATTCTAAGGGCAGTGGGAAACCTTTGTACATTTTAAGTGGCGGGTAAGATAGTCTGTTTTATAGTTTAAAAAGACCACTCTGGCTGTTGTATGGAGAATGGGTGGAGGGGAGGCCAGAGTGTATATTGAATGTAGTGGGTGAAGGAAGAGGAGGAATTCGAGAGGAGGTATGAGTCTGGAGCTCAGACCAGCAGTTCAGGCTGGAAAAGAAAATTTGATCCTGTATTTCCTGTTAGCTCACTCCCTGTTCTTAACCAAGCTTCCTGAGAGTAGCCTTATCCATGGTCTCTACTTAGTCACCTCCTGCAACTCAACTCTCTGTGCTCTGGCCTCTGTCATTGCCACTTCCCTGAAATGTCTCGGGCAAAGGGCACCCAAGGCCCTTTGTGGTTAGCCACGTCCACGCCTTTAGTCCTCGCCTGGCTTGACTTGCATCCAGTCACATTGTGATCCATTCCTGCTGTGAAATGACCTCCTCTTTAGTCCTCTGTCTCTCTGGTCCTTCATCCTGTGGTCTCTTTGTGGTCCCCACATCCTCAAACCAGCCCTAAAATGATAGCATTCCCCAGGCTTCTGACCTTGGTCCTCTTGGGTTTCCTCTGTGCTTCTTTGAATAGAAAGAGCCCTCCCCCACTTCATCAGGACAACACCTACTTGCCTTTCCAGCTTCATCTCAGGTGTCCCCTCCTCCAGGAAGCCTTCTCCTCCTTTTGTATTTCTCCTGGAGCATAAAGTGGATGTGATAGCACTTAGTACCCTATTTACTTATTTGTCTCCTCAGTCTAATAGTGCTTGGAGGATAGGATTACAACAAAATACCCTGTGATCTAGGACAGAGATTGCTTTCTCCAGTTCAGATGAAAGCCACACTTTATAATGAAGGTATCTACCCCTGATTTTATGTCCTTTAATGGAGCGTTCATTTCTCGCTGGGTCTGAAGGCTGTGAATTCTGGTATAATATCTTCTGTGAATGGAAGGAATTAATTTAACTCAAAAGAATCAGTAATTGTCTTCATCTTCTGAAAGAAAAAGAATCTGAGAATTTAAGAATATGAATTGCTTCAGAAGAGTTTCACAAAACCTGCATTGCCTGTAATTTGATTCTTCACTGCCTTGTTCCTACGCCAAAACCTGTTACATGTGCCCTGTATTTTGTGATTCCATAGTTCTGGGCTTGACATTACAGTTGCCTCCACAGTGATGAACACTAGCGTTCTCCTGGGCTAAATTGTGATAGCCTTTGAAGGCAGCAAACAGGCTGAATGAAAAATAAGCTTCTGCCTTTGTATCCTTCCCTCCTGCTAACCAGCTCAATGTGTAAGCGAATAAGAAAAGATGAGTAGAGACAGTATAGTATATACTTAGGTATGCAAGTCACACATCTGGAATTTCAGTAAGATTCTGAGTGGTTAATGTCACTAAACTCACATGCTTCTCTTTCAAATGTCTTTTTTTACCCTTTTGAATTCTTTCTTTTTGTCTTTCGGTTCCAGACCCACTTTATCTTTTTTGGCAGGTGGAACAAAGAAAATAAAATGTTGAATCACTTTCTTCCCAGTGGCTGTGATTTTTAGAATCTTTCTTGATTTTTTCCAGTGTTTAGTTTGCTAAGCCTAAAAGCAAAAAGCAGTACTGCCTTTGGCTAAACTAAATTCTTAGCTTCATTACTCAAAATAGTGCTACAAGTTTTACTTGTGCCTTTATGATGTAGCATTGGGCTGATTATTTTTTAAGAAAAAACACTATGGGGTTGTTATTTATTTTTAACTATAATCTTCTCTCAGATGAAATAAGACTGCGTAAGTATGTGTAATAGTGGAATAAATTTGAGCCCCCATATTACTCTCTCAAGGGTTTATTGTTATCAGGATGAGAAATGCTTGCACACATGAGCCACACTCTATTGATTCCACTTATGTTTATTTCTGGTGTCTAAATATGACATTAAGATTGCAGACTGTCAGACAGGAAGTGACCATATGGTTTTCTGGTATGCCCACTGGTGAGATGCCAGCTCCTCTTCTTATGTAGTGGAACTCTGTGTTAGCCTGAGAACATTGTTCTTCACAGAAGGCTACAATCTGTGTCTTGTGACTTTGACCCATTGGATTTATTTAGTCTTTCCCACTATATACAACATATACAACCCTTCAAGTACTTGAAGATAGCTAGAATCTTCTCTTTTATAACCCCCATGCCCTTCTTTCCAGACACTGGATCCCTGGTTTCTTCAGATGTAACTGCTTCCTTATTCTACGTATTGTGATCCTAATAGATCATCCCAAGGTTTCGTTAGCTTTTCTGGTGACTCAATCTCTTGTTGAACTGTCTCTCAGCTGAAACTTATCCTCATGGAACCCACCTCTGAGTGGTGTTATAGTGTACTTCCCCCTAAAAGAAAACAAAGACTTTTAAGTCCTGGGGTGCAGGTAAAATGCCAGTAAGGCCGGAGAATTTGATTTCCAACCAGAGGAGACTTAAGCAACTTCAGTTGGGTCTGGTAATAAGAGCTAGCATTGATTGAGCCCTCACAGCATGCCAGCCACTGTGCCAAGGACCATTACACATATCATTTAGTTTAATAGTCACAACAACCCTGGTTAATAATAATATCATTAATAGTAGATACGCTTATTGACCTTATTTAATGATGAAGAAACTGAGGCTTAGAAAGGTCAAGACTTGTTCCCATGCTGCAGTGTGACCCAGACCTTGAGCTCTTAATACACTGCTATACTCCTTCTCTAACACTTTCCTGCTGGGTAGAGCTCTGTGTACAACTCCCTTCTCTTGTGTCTTATATTTAGCTCTCTGTTCTTCTTAGTTAAAATGTAAATTTTAAAAAGAAAGAGTTGGATTGTTGTTTGCAACTCACCGGGGCACCTAGAAGAGCACTTTGCACATGATGGGTGCTGATGGTAGAGCTGAAGTCCTTAGTTCTAGTCTCCAGAACCTCTGTGAGTTCTTCAGTCTTGGGATGCTTAGGCCAGTCCAGACCTCATAAGTTCGTCTTAAACCAGTGAAAGTCTAATGTTGTCATAATGGACTAGTACTAAACTGGGGGGAGTGTTCCTTCTGATTTGCCTTTGGGAGACTGGGTAGCATGGACCAAATGGGAGAGAGTGTGGCTCTTTTAGTTAAAGTTGGACTCGCAGCCAGATACTTGTATGTATTTAGTTTGGGCTCTGCCTTACACAATTACCCTCTGTGAGCCTCAGTTTCCACATTTCCTGGGAGTTGTGAGGGATAGAAAAGTATGAGGGTGGTGGTGGTGGGGTTATTCCGTGCTCTTTGGCCATTCTTTCAGAGGTTAAAATAGCCCTTTTGGTGTTGGAGAGTCAGTTCTTGTGCCCAGTTTCCCAACTCCGTACTTGAAACAGTGGCACAGTTGGAAGGGTGGGACTTTTGGGAGGCTGCTGTTTCCCCTTCCCCTAGTTCCTAAGAGATTGGTGAGTTGGACGCAATTATTAACTTGGGATAAAACTGGGACTCGTTGACTGAGCCTGGACTGAAGCGTTAAAATATGTGGATGCCTAGAACTTCTCCCTCATTTTGTAGGGCCCTGAGGATTTAGGAGCTGATGTTAATTCCCTTGTGGTCTGAGGAGAGTGGCTCAGTTGTGGGACTACTTCAGGCCTATTGGGAGAACACTGGCTAGCCTTGCAGGCCTGGTATTTTAGAATTTTCAGGTCTTGCCTGCATGTGCAACTCAGGCTGAGGTGAACTCTAGAACTGCTCATTCTTCCCTGTGATTTGAGGTATAAATGATTCTGGAATGCTATAAATAGGACTTTATCAGTCAGAGTCCCAACAGGAAAAGTTGGTATTCTCAATTTAGGATAATCCCGGAGAGTTTACTTGAAGAGGTGTGGGTAGGATATAGAGGAAATCACAAGGGACAGAACAGGTACCCAGAGTTACAGTGATGGTGGAGCTATTACCACTTCTAGCTCCAGTAGGACAAGGGGATGAAGTGGTTATCAGAAGCCAGAAGAAATTGTCATTTAGAAGAGGCCACCTTGAGAAGAGCAATGACTTTTGGTTGAGGGATACACCCAGCCCAAGTGGAATGAATTCCCTTTCCTCGCCCAGCCCCACTTCATGTTTCCTCCCCCGATCTCTTTCCAGGACTTAGCATTGGACAAACCCAATCAGAAGTCAAAGGGCACAGGGGCCTGTTGATGTGATCATAAAGATCAGCCTGGGGACAGAGAGCAAGGTAGAGAAGGGTGGAGAGTGTGTCTGGAGGAGCAGTAGGAAGATATTAGATATAAGGACCATGCAATTTCATAACGAGTAGAACTCACACACGCGAACCTGTGCATGCGTGTGTGTATGTACGTAGTGGAAGATGGGAAAAAAGAATGAGATACGCATTTCTTGAGCATCACCATGTGCTAGGGACTTTCTCATGACACAATCACCTTTTGAGGTAAATAGTAATATTTCCATGGTATAGATGTGGAAAACTTGAATCCAAATATCTTGGCCCTAGGTCACCTGAGTTCTGGTGATGCCTGTGTGGCAGATGGTAGCCAGATAGCCTTCACATCTGACTCTCTCTTCAGCCCATTCCAGAAAGCCACAGTTCATGGCATTGCTGGAGGAACAGGGGAGGACTGTAAAAGAGCTGCTGTGTATTTTTTTTCTTCACATCTGTGAACTTGAAGAGAAGGGAGAAGAGGAGGAAAAAACTCAACTTGGCATGAGTGATGTTAAGTGAGATCAAATAAGGTGAAAAGCAAAATAGCGTCCAGAAATTTAGTTTTGCTTTTACCCAGAGTTCACAGGCAGCTGCTGTACAAAGTCCTTTTTACTTTCCACAAATGTTAAGCACTTTTCATAACATGAATCTCATTATCTTTTACTTTTGGTTGTTTGTGAACTTAAGTAGCTTTATAAAAGACAAAGAACCAATTGAACATTAAGATCAAACTATGTGTCAGCTTTGTTATTTCATTTCTTGCTAATGTACAAATTATTACACTTATGAGTTAAAATTATTTTGGTTCCTGCTACAGTCATTGTAAAAGTATTTATTGAATAGTCAAAAGTGAAGTGGAAAAAAAAAGTGAAATAGAAATTTTACGTTAAAAAAAAGAGGAATCCTAACACCCTAGAAAACAAACTTTAAAATTTTCTAGTTTTTGTTGCATACATGCATACATTTTACATGGCTAAAATTGTGTGATTTTATATTATTGTGATTATGAGTATTTTTAATGTTGCTATATGACCTTCATAATTATTTATAATAGTTTATCAATTTACCTTAAACATTCTCCTCCTTGCTGGATATTATTATTTATTTACCCTGCATCATACCATGAAAAAGATTGGTGGTTTTGTTGAACATTTAAGTGGTTTATTTATTCTTTTTCTTTATAAACATTTTTCATTTGTATCTTCATGCAACTAGTTTTTTACCCGTTCCTTCTTTGGTTCTTTCTGGCAGAGGGAAAGGAATTGTTATTTTTTGGGATAATTTCTCAGAAGTAGGATAAGCAACTCTGAAGGTATATCAAGGAACATTAAATGTGGTAGTTTTGGAGGTTGCTGAGAGAAGCAAGATTACGATTAAAATGAGCCATTAAGCAGAGGTGTTGCTTAAAATGTTAATGTGGATTTTTATTAAATCCTAGGTTTTAAAAATTATTGCTAAGAGAAATTAGACATCATTTACATTTAAATACAAAGTTTAGCTGAAACCCTAAGTCATGATTTTTTAAAAATTTATTCTTGGCTAAATTGAATGTAGTGTAATTCTAAACAAATCTTGTGTTTGATTAATGATATTGGCCCCAGTTATCCTGCAACCCTAGAATGTTAGCACTGGCCTGTTAGCCCCTGGGGCTACTCCCTAGGAGGTACTCATCTCCTCCCTAACCTATTCTGCTCAGTCCTGGGGAACCTGGCCACTTCTGTCTATTCACTCCTTGACAAAGGTGGAGTCCTCTGGCCAGAGGGGCTTCCTAGTATGATGCCCCTGCCCTTCCCGTTGGCTTCCAGCGGCCATAATTCTGCTTTCTGGAACAACAAATAAGTTTCTTCCACTAGTCAGGAAACTTCAGAAAATCAGAGATCAGTTCTGGTTTTTGCTCTCTGTGTCCTTAGCTCCTGGCATAGTGCCTGGCACAGAGCAGATGCTCAAAAACACATTTGTAGAATGAAATGTCTTGAGACAGCCCTTCAAATGTGTGAATACAACCATGATGTTCCCACTTAGTTGCCTCTTGGTTTAATATCCTCAGTTCAGCCATTCTCCGTGATAGAATCTCCAGATCCCTTCCCCCCAGTCAGTTTCTCACCATTGTCTATGGCCAGTTTGCTGTCAGTATTTTTTTTTTCTTTAGCGACTCTCTGGTTGCTTAGATCGTTTCACGTATCTGCTGTCAAGCCTAGTCTCTTCCAAGAGGTGCTTGTGCAATTGAGTGCTTCCTTCTAGATTAGTGTCACTTGGGATTTGGTGAGGGCTCTTCAGTATCCTCATGTGAGTCATCAGTAAAAGTGAGGAACAGGTGAGGCCCAGGGAAGAGCTCTGTGAAAACCTCCCTCCAAATTGACAGTAATCCTCTAATCCCATGCTTTTCAAACTGTGATGTGCATACACATTACCTGGGAATTTGGTTAAAATGCAGATTCTGTTTCAATAGTTCTGGGTGCAGCCTGAGATTCTGTCTGTCTTTCTAACACGTTCCCAGGCGATACCGATGCTGCAGATCTATCAGGTCATTCTTTGAGTAGAAAGGCACAGCTTTTGGGTAGAGTTGTTCATGAGAGCAAATCCTTCAGCATTTGGATGGCTGTGCCGTACCCATCAGAGCCCCAAAAAGATACTATCTGATGCAGGTACTTGACCCCATACTCAGAGGTTCATCTCCTACCTCACTAGGTAAATAAAAAAAACAAGAGTGGTGCTGTTTCACTAGCTTCCAGGTGGTTGTGTACCTCTCTGTGCATGTTTGATTGGATCCTTTATTCCATCCCAAGAAGCTGTTATCCTCCATATCTGGTATCTTTTCAAGTTTCTTGTCATCTAGACATTTGATGAAGTGCTCATGTATACCGAGCACTTTATTATTTTTAATTACTAATCTGGTATACTTTCATATACCAAAAAGTTACACAAAGAGAAACTAAACAGATACCTAGATTTTTAAACATTGGTTATAAAGAATGATAAAATTCTTGTATAAGAAATGTTATGGAGTGTCCAAATTTTTTTACCCTATTGGAATTTGGAGAAAATGGATGCATTGTTGAAATTACATTCCTAAGCTGAAAGATACTCACGCAGCTGGCAGCCTTTCAGTAATATATTGGCAAGTGAGTTCTGTAGAACACAGGTTGGGGAGGTCATGAGCACCTGATCCCCCTTTACTACAAACTTTTAATCTTTTAGTTTAGGGGACAGGTGCTTTTCTTTTGCTTCTTGTACAAGGCAGGTAACACTGTGACCAAGACTTTTTTTGTCATTTAAAGGGATGATGATTATGTCAAAATTTAGACAACAAATTATTTACACTTGCTTATTTTGTAGAGCTCATTGTGACCTGGTCAATAGGGTGTGTTTCTGCATTAGAGATTCCCTCCCTCTTTGTGAGAGGAGCTCTTTCTTATTTCCTCAAAGCCATAGGATGACTAGGAAGAAGCATTTGGCTAAAGTTCTTGGAAGAGAAGTTTTACTTTGAATCATTCTGAGCTGAAAGTTTGTGTTTGGAAACTGACTAGCATTCTCCTTCCCTGAGCAGGCCTCTGGGATGCAGTGTTCTTGAGGGGAGAGGGTATCAGAGTCGCTTTCAGAGTGCACTCTACCCAGTTCCCTAGTCATGGCAGTTTATAGCTTGGTTGTTGGAATTATTGCAACACACACACAGTCATACAATCCCTTAAATTTTACCTGTGTTGGCCACTTTTTCTTTTTGTTTTGATTATGATAGATGTGGCTACCACCCTGGAAGGTATGCTCCTCACTGAATATCAAAAAAATCTTTCTCCCTGTTCTCTTAAAGCCCTTAAGCCCCAAGTTCACTTGAGCACATGGGGGACAGGTTAAGGAGTGACATGTTGCTGCTGTAGTTTACCCGTAGATTTCCTCTCTGTCCGTGATGATGGCTCTCCATGGTCAAGCAGATGTCTCTCTGTTCTTTCAACTGCTCACATGTAAGCATAGTTGGCAGCAGCAAACATGCCTTCCCTTTAACAATTTTTTTCATATAGTAGTTGTCAAATATGTATTATGAACCTCCATGAACCCATCACATAATCTCAACAATATTGATGTCTTTCTAAGCTTGTTTCATTTATTTCCCACTCCTCTTCATCCTTTTCCCTACCCACTGCCATATACGGTCTTCTTCTTGACCCCCTCATCTTCTGGTCTTTGAAAGCAAATTTCAGATGTCCTATCATTTCATCTGTAATATTTCAGTATGTAACTAAACAGAAAAAATATTTTTTATAAACTTTTTTATTGAGGTATAATACTGTAAATAAAGAAAAAGTAAACGTAAGTGTAGAGGCCAGTGAATTTTCACAAACCAGATCAACCTGTGTAACCGGCACCCAGATCAAGAAACAGAACATTACCAGCACTAACAGTATCAGCAGTGGACTTTTCTGGACCACTTCAATGTTAATCTCAAGCTTGTCCTTTACTAAATATTCTGAACCTATTCTGGTACATAATTGAAGATTTTTATGATATGTCTACAATTTAATTAAGCAGATATAAGTAAGTTTGCATTCCAAATATATAAAACACAATTTGACTCTAACTCTGTTAAAAAAACAAACAAAAAACCCCCCAAGTATTATTAGTCTCAATGAGTTACTTCACCACTGTTGATTAATGTGTTTAGATAATTCTGACTCCTAAATACTAAAGACAGTATCTTCCAAGTATGTCATAAAAGTTGAATCCTGTAACTAGACATTAAATTAGAAAATTCCAATCAGAGGAGAAAGATAATAACAACAAAAATTAAGCTGTCACATTGATAGTAATTAGTCTGCTTTATTTTCAGTGAAAAATAAGCAGTCATGCCCTGGATATTCAATCCAGGTTGAAAAGTAATGACTTGAATGTATTAGTAATGATTGAATAATAGAACTTAAAAAAAACAATAACTATAATGCCATTAACATACCTAAAAATAGCAATAAGTTCTTTCATATCACCTAATATTCAGTATATTAAAATGTTCCTGGTTGCTCAAAAATGTGTTTTTTTTAGATTCATGCTTTACTTTTAATTGATTACCCATATAAAAATTGTCATAGGTTGTGAAGATATATTTTTTAATCTATCTTTTGTTTTTACATAATCACAGCTTTCATATAGGACTTACACTCTATGTTGCTAAGTTATTAACAAAGAAAAATGTAGTCCTTTCTATCATAATTACTGCATCTTTGGTTAGAAGAGAAGATATTTTAAAAATTGATCTAGCTAGGGGCTGGCTCCGTGGCCGAGTGGTTGAGTTTGTGCGCTCCGCTGCAGGCGGCCCAGTGTTTCGTTGGTTCGAATCCTGGGTGCAGACATGGCACTGCTCATCAAACCACGCTGAGGCAGCGTCCCACATGCCACAACTAAAAGGACCCACAGCAAAGAATATACAACTATGTACCAGGGGGCTTTGGGGAGAAAAAGGAAAAAAATAAAATCTTAAAAAAAAAAATTGATCCAGCTAACCTTTCCAAACCTGTACCAACTTGGTTTAGTACAATACCTACTTAAGACACCTTCTTCTGCAAAGTCATGTATATTATTCTGGATTTGTTTTTCTCTGGCAACATTTCTCATCTATTTCCACATATTCCTAAAGTTTTATGTGAATTCTTTTCTCTGATCTTCCTTTTTTCATGTGGGTAACCCACCGTAAGGTTATGTGACTCCCCTTTCAGTAGTGGAAGGAGCACTACGTGGGAGGGTGGAGGAAAGCCTAGGTTTGAATCTCAGCTTCACCACTTACTAGCTCTATGACCTGAGCCAGTGTGTTTAATTTCCCCAATTATGAGTAATATATTTATTTCCTTTTCAGTGGCCTGCATCAAACAATACCACAAATTGTTTAAAATATCCTAAATCTCCCCAAACTTGTAGGCAAGGAGGAAGCAAATTATTGGGTCACTGCTTATCTTCCCAAATTACAACTTAGGGAACATTGCCTCAGGAGCTGAGATGGGTGGCCCCTAGATGAAGAAAGTAGGAGAGGAGACGCAGGAAGGGAAATAGTAACTGATATTTACTGAGTGCCAGTAACCACTTTTCCATGCGCTCGTTTGGACCTCACAGCGGCCCTGGTGATTTTATGATCAGAGAAACTTTGGTTCTGTCAGCATAGCCAAGTGGTTAAGAGCAATAGTTGGGGTTGAAATCTGTGCCCTGCCTTGGCTCATCAGTAACATGGAGATAATGAATATCTACTTCATAGAGTGTTTGTGAGGATTAGATGAAATAAGTGTCTAAGGTGCCAAGCACAGTATCTGGTACGTAATCAGCATTCAATAAAGCAAACTGTTGTTTATCCTTTACTTCTTTTCAAAAAAAGATTTAGTCTTTTTTTTTTTTAAACTTTTTATTAGGATTACGATAGTTTACAACCTTGTGAAATTTCAGTTGTACATTATTGTTTGTCAGTCATGTTGTAGTAAGTTCACCCTTTATGCCCACCCCCAACCCCTCCTTTCCCCTGGTAACCACTAATCTGTTCTCTTTGTCTACATGTTTAACTTCCACCTATGAGTGGAGTCATACAGAGATTGTCTTTCTCTATCTGGCTTATTTCACTTAACATAATATCCTCAGGGTCCATCCATGTTGTTGTGAATGGGACGATTTTATCCTTTTTTATGGCTGAGTAGTATTCCATTGTATATATATACCATATCTTCTTTATCCAATCGTCAGTTGATGGCCACTTAGGTTGCTTCCACATCTTGGCTATTGTAAATAATGCTGCAGTGAACACAGGGGTGCATGGGACTTTTGGAATTGCTGATTTCAAGTTCTTTGGATAGAAACCTGGTAGTGGAATGGCTGGGTCATACAGTATTTGTATTTTTAATTTTTTTTGAGAAATCTCCATACTGTTTTCCATAGCAGCTGCACCAGTTTGCATTCTTACCAGCAGTGTATGAGGGTTCCTTTTTCTCCAAAACCTCTCCAACATTTGTCACTCTTTGTTTTGGTTATTTTTGCCATTCTAATGGGTGTAAGGTGATATCTTACTGTAGTTTTGATTTCCATTTCCCTGATGATTAGTGATGATGAGCATCTTTTCATGTGTCTGTTGACCATCTGTATATCTTCTTTGGAGAATTGTCTGTTCATGTCCCCTGCCCATTTTTTGATCAGGTTGTTTGATTTTTTTGTTGTTGAGATGTGTGAGTTCTTTATATAGTATAGAGATTACCCATTTGTCTGATATATGACTTGCAAATATTTTTTCCCAGTTGGTGAGTTGTTTTTTGTTTCAATCCTGTTTTCCATTGCCTTGAAGAAGCTCTTTAGTCTGATGAAGTCCCATTTGTTTATTCTTTCTGTTGTTTCCCTTGTCTGAGAAGACATGCTGTCTGAAAAGATCCTTTTGATACTGATGTCAAAAAGTGTACTGCCTATATTTTCTTCTAGAAGCCTTATGGTTTCAGGTCTTATCTTTAGGTCTTTGATCCATTTTGAGTTTATTTTTGTGAATGGTGAAAAAGAATGGTCAATTTTCATTCTTTTACATGTGGCTGTTCAGTTTTCCCAGCACCATTTGTTGAAGAGACTTTCTTTTCTCCATTGTATGCTCTCAGCTCCTTTGTCGAAGATTAGCTGTCCATAGATGTGTGGTTTTATTTCTGGGCTTTCAATTCTGTTCCATTGATCTGTGCACCTGTTTTTGTACCAGTACCGTGCTGTTTTGATTACTGTAGCTTTGTAGTATGCTTTGAAGGCAGGGATTGTGATGCCTCCCGCTTTGTTCTTTTTTCTCAGGATTGCTTTAGCGATTTGGGGTCTTTTGTTGCCCCATATGAATTTTAGGATTCTTTGTTCAATTTCTGTAAAGAATGTCATTGGGATTCTGATTGGGATAGCGTTGAATCTGTAGATTGCTTTAGATAGTATGGACTTTTTAACTATGTTTATTCTTCCAATCCATGTGCATGGAATGTCTTTCCATCTCTTTATGTTGTCATTAATTTCTTTCAGGAAAGTCTTGTAGTTTTCATTGTATAAGTCTTTCACTTCCTTGGTTAAATTTACCCCAGGGTATTTTATTCTTTTTGTTGTGATTGTGAATGGGATTGTGTGAGTTCTTTTTCTGTTAGTCCGTTGTTAGAGTATAGAAATGCTACTGATTTATGTATGTTGATTTTATACCCCGCAACTTTGCTGTAGCTGTTGATTATTTCTAATAGTTTTCCAATGGATTCTTTGGGGTTTTCTATATATAAGATCATGTCATCTGCAAACAGCAAGAGTTTCACTTCTTCATTGCCTATTTGGATTCCTTTTCTTTCTTTTTCCTGCCTAATTACTCTGGCCAAAACCTCCAGTACTATGTTGAATAAGAGTGGTGAGAGTGGGCACCCTTGTCTTGTTCCTGTTCTCAGAGGGATGGCTTTCGGTTTTTGCCCATTGAGTATGATGTTGGCTCTGGGTTTGTCATATATGGCCTTTATTATGTTGAGGTACTTTCCTTCTATACCCATTTTATTGAGAGTTTTTATCTTAAATGGATGTTGGGTCTTGTTGAAAGCTTTCTCTGCATCTATTGAGATGATCATGTTTTTTTTGTTTCTCATTTTGTTAATGTAGTGTATCACGTTGATTGTCTTGTGGATGTTGAGCCATCCCTGTGTCCCTGGTATAAATCCCACTTGACCATGGTGTATGATACTTTTAATGTATTGCTGTATTTGGTTTGCCAGAATTTTGTTGAAGATTTTTGCATCTATGTTCATCAGTGATATTGGCCTGTAGTTTTCCTTGTTTGTGTTGTCCTTGTCTTGTTTTGGGATCAGAGTGATGTTGGCTTCATAGAATGTGTTAGGAAGTGCTCCATCTTCCTCAATTTTCTGGAATAGTTTGAGAAGGATAGGTATTAAATCTTCTTTGAATGTTTGGTAGAATTCTCCAGAGAAGCCATCTGGTCCTGGACTTCTTTTTTGGTGACGTTTTTGATTACTGTTTCGATTTCTTTACTTGTGATTGGTCTATTTAAATTCTCTATTTCTTCCTCCTTCAGTTTTGGGAGGTTGTAAGAGTCTAAGAATTTATCCATTTCTTCTAGGTTGTCCAATTTGTTGGCATATAGTTTTTCATAGTATTCTCTTATAATCTTTTGTATTTCTGTTGTATCTGTTGTGAGTTCTCCTCTTTCATTTCTAATTTTATTTATTTGAGTCTTCTCTCTTGTTTTCTTAGTGAGCCTGGCTAAGGGTTTGTCAACTTTGTTTATTTTCTCAGAGAACCAGCTCTTTGTTTCACTGATCCTTTCTACTGTCTTTTTTGTTTCAGTTTCATTTATTTCTGCTCTAATTTGTGTTATTTCCCTCCCGACTTTGGGCTTTGTTTGTTCTTCTTTTTCTAATTCTGGTAGGTGTCGTTTGAGATTGCAATGAATTTCCCTCTTAGGACTGCTTTTGCTGCATCCCAAATGAGTTGGTATGGCATGTTTTCATTTTCATTTGTCTCCAGGTAATATTTGATTTCTTCTTTAATTTCTTCAGTGATCCATTGGTTGTTCAGTAGCATGTTGTTTAATCTCCACATTTTTGCCCCTTTCCCAGCTTTATTCTTGTATCAAACTTACAGTCTTTTTAAAGGAAACTTAATAACATTCAAAGTTGTGACTACAGATTTAGCAGATTTTCCAGCAACTGTTAACAGAACTTTGTCAAACCTATGAGTGCTTTCCTTTCAAACTGGTCATCTTGAAACCCTCTTACTTATACCAATGTTGCCTTCATTGAAAAAATGTGTTTGGACTTCTTATTACTAGTTTTTAGTTTTTTGCTAAAATTACAACTAGGATAGAGGTGAATACTTACATAATTAAATTTAGTTATTTACCTGTTTATTCAAACTTTTATTGACCACCTATTAATTGTCAGACATACTGCTAGGCACTAGGACTACAGCAGTGAACAAGTTAGGCAGGATCATTTCCCTGCAGCATTTGTAATCTAGGGGGAAGAAAGCTTTCACCAGCACCTTGGATTGTGTGAAAAATGGGGCAGTACTAAATAACATTGTTAAAACTGCTGTAAGGAAAAATCCAAATTTTGGAATGTTTTGCATATATATTCAATGCTTTTATTTGCACAAGATCACATCCTTGCTATGTTACACAAAGGAAGACAGATGTCTTCTTTATGAATAAAATGAGATGTACCAAGGGAGACGCTAATATGTATCCAGTTCAGTGATGTAACCAGCCCTTTAAATTCAACTTTGGAATAAAACAAGGAGCTCCTTTATTTCCTTTTTTGTGACTTTGGAGTCATTCATTCATGAACTTGAAATTGGAAGCACAGTTACATTAAAAAAAAAGTTGAAACTAAGTCATCTTTCACCAGCAGCCTGGTGATGATCGAAAGTGGTTGTACATTCAAGACTCTTTGTTAGGTTCTATTAGTTATCATGTCTAAAATGCGTGTTGATTTCTTCTTAAAACTTTCCAAAAATTTGTGTGTATTCAGTTTAACACCTTAATGTTAAATAATTGCAAAATACATACAGTTAAATAAACAAAATTATAGAGTCCCAAAACTCAAAGGGGCTTTAAAGATAGTTTAGGATAGTCACCCTTGCAGTGCAAAAATGACCTCAGCCTGTGCCCAACACCTCTGGTGATAGAGAATATTTAACTATAGACCAGGGGTTATGGGCATACATATAGAAGTGGGAATTTATCTGTTATAAGACAGGAGTGGTAGTTACCTATGGGAAACTTTTGAACCCTATCTGTAAGTACAATTTCCCCCCCCAAATATCATTCTGGCCAGCTAAGACTTGTCTTCTGCAGTCCAGTTTCTGCCTATGGACCTCCAGTTTGCTGCCCTTCCAGTAAACTTTGGCATTGGCTAGGGAAACATCCCAAGATATTTTTAGTTTCTACATTTTTAATTAACTTTATAGCATACAATTTTAGCCATGTGTTCATTTAGCAAATATTTATTAAGTGTCTTTTGTGTGCCAGTCATTGTTCTAGGCAAAAGGGATGATAGCACTGAGCAAAAAGTCACTACCATCATAAAGATTTCAAGTTCAAGAAAGAATGGCTCTAAAGTTGCAGTCAAACATGAAATAAAGGAAATGGATCACCTCTGAGGGAGATGATGACTCTGATTTGGGACATCTTGAACTTGGGAGGCAGTGGGCCATCCAAAAGCAGATATCCAGTAGGCAGCTGTCTCTGGGGTCGAGAGGAAGCCAGTTTTGGAGATTGTTGGTGTGTAAGGTGGGACTTGAAGCAATTGGAGCAGAGGAGATCAGCAAGGGAAACTGAGTGGTCTGAGAGCAAGAGAGAGTCTAGGATGGCATGAGCCTGCCTCCTTGTAAGTTCCAAATAAATATTTATGAATCCATTTATTTGATCAAGAGCTGTATTCCTTTTTAAGTAACTATGTAATAAGCGTTCCTTATTTGGTAATTGTAACATTATGAAGCATGTACAATTTTCTTGTCACTTTGGGGAAACTCTTTTCTATTACAAAGGTTTGAAAATTGGAGGATTTTGTGTAATAACTTTTCCCTTTTTTTCTTTTTTAGAATTATGTAAGTAATGCACAGACATATATGTACTTTTAACAGCCAAAAATTATGCAGATAAAGAGAGTAAAGTTTGTCTCTTTTACCTCTCTCCTCATCCTTTTCCCACCTAAGACTTTTTTCTATGACTTTCCATGCACTGTTTCTAAAAGAAGCTGTGTCCTGAAGAGAATCTAGGTTGGAGATTGGAGAATGTGATTCCTCATGTTTGTCTTTGACTTGCAGTGATTGTAGATAAGTTATATTAATGCTCAGTGGCTGCCTCCCCAGGAAATGTACTTGCCTTTGCCATTAGTGGTGGGTGACCTTGCTTTTATGGGAAGTCATTCAACTGCATAGTTAGAGAATGGCAGAAGCTCCATATTACGGACTTTGGGAAGCTCTGCTACAGTTGACAGATGCAGGCAGGGAGGAGATTTCATTTCCAGGGTATAGAAAATCATTGGCTTGTGAATGCACGCATGTGTGTGCACACGTGTGCACACACACACAGATGGGACATCTAAAGAGTTGTGAAGTATCTTTGGTGATGCGCTAAATTTTGAGTGTTATCACCTTAACCAGTCTCTAGCTGATCAAAATAATTATCTTTAGGGAATGTTAGTGAGAAATAGTCATAAGACACTGTACATTTTATTAGGTTCCTTATTTGCCCAGTTTTACTGCATGTAATAGACCTAGGATTCTAGAGTTGATATTTGACCATCATTTAGAGGTAGACCTCATTAGAGGCATTGAGAACCTATTTATGTCTAATGGATCTCTGAGGCATTGCTTCCACAGTGTTAAATAGTCGTAAAAATATGTGCTTGAGGAAGATTGTTAGTTGGTAGGGAAGATGAGAAGAGAAATTATGTGATTGTCCTTCGTGTTTGCAGCTTATCACAGGATCTGGAATTTAAATGAAAAATTAGTCCAGAGAAAAAGTACTGAAAGAGTATTTAGTATTTCTTGGACAACTTGCTGATCTCTGGTCTTCCCTGTCTTGGTAAAATGGTACCTTCATGGACTTGGTTGGTAAAGTCAGAAACCTGGGAGTCATCCTAAACAACTCTGTCCTTCATACCCATTCCACCAGAAGGCCTGCTGATCCTACCTCCAACACACAGAAAACCCATCTCCACTGCCAGCAGCTCAATGCAGGTCACTGTCACCACTGCCCAGGACTTCTGCAATAGCCATCTACCTTCTCTTTCGGCTTCTATTCTGGCCTCTCTCCCATGCAGTCTACACTTTAGCCAGAGTGATCTTTTTGGAAATATAAATCAAACATGGATTTACTCCCTTCCTTAAAACTCTTAAATGGCTTCCCATTGCAGTTAGGATAGAATTTTAAAATCCCCGCTTTGGCCTATAAGACTGTGTGTGACATGGCCTTGGACTAAATAACATCATATTGAGCCCTCTCACCTCCATTCAGCACCATCAATCCAGTTCCTGGAGCAGGACATCTTTTTATTTGAACCTAGCTTTTCTCAGTAGGCATCAAAATTTAAATAGCATCTGTTTCCTCCACAAATAAGAAAAGACTTTAAATCTATGTCTGCTTCTCTTTTCCTACTCTTTTGGTTGCCAGATTTTTCTTTCAAAGTTTCTGATTAATTTTCTACATTATGCTTGTTTTCTTTGAAGAATTCTTATTAGCAGTTGCATTGCACTTCACATTCTATTTGATCAATAATTGTTGACATTTAACTATAGATTTTACTTATTTTTTGATCAACACTTCTTCTTTTATCCCAAATTGACTTTGATTTCTTTTTTTTGGTGGGGGGCGAGTGAGGAAGATTGGCCCTAAGCCAACATCCATTGCCAATCTTCTTGTTTTTGCTTGAGGAAGATTGTCCCTGAGCTAACATCTGTGCCAGTCTTCCTCTATTTTGTATGTGGGACGCTGCCACAGCATGTCTTGATGAGCGTCTGCAGGTCTGTGCCTGGGATCCAAACCCGCAACCTCAGGCCACTTAAGCAGGGCACATGAACCTAATCACTATGCCACCAGGCTGGCCCTGACTTTAATTTCTCAAATTCAGATTAAACTTTACTACAGTACAACTTTGAGTCTCTTCCCCTCTTCTAAAATGCATGGGTGGTGAACTTCATGGAGCTCTTGCATACCCCAAAATATCTTCATTTTGCTTTCATACTTAAATGATAGTTTTAGGGGGATATGGGATTTTAAGTTTAAAATTATTTTCCCTTCAAAACTTTGTAGAAATTGCTTCATTTGTTTTAGCATCTGGTGGTATAGATGAGAAGTCTGATGCAAATCTAATTTTCCTTTTGTTATGGTTGGCATTCCCGCCATCCTCTCCCACCTTAGATTGCATGAGTCTCTTTATTTTTGCAATTTAAATATTTCACAAGTTGTATTTGGGTGTTTATCTTTTCAATATTGTTATATAAACCATTGGCAGACCCTTTCAACCTGTATTCAGGTCCTTCTTCAACTCAGAGAAATTTTATCCTGTTATTTTTTTTGTAATTTCTTTCCCTTCATCCTCTCCCTTTTTAAAAAATTACACATCTGTTGGATCATCTAGATTTATCTTCCTTTTCTTGCTCATGTTTCCTGTCTCTTGGTTTAGGAAAATTTATCAGTTCTATCTTCCAATCTTTCAGATCACTATTTGTATCTTTGGTCTTGCACCTTTTGCTGTTCAGACCTCTGTTGAGGGATTTAAAAACTAATTTTAGGGGCTGGCCTGGTGACGCAGTGGTTAAGTTCGCACTTTCTGCTTCGGTGGCCCGGGGTTTGCCAGTTCGGATCCTGGGTGCACACATGGCACTGCTTGGCAGGCCATGCTGTGGTAGGTGTCCCACATATAAAGTAGAGGAGGATGGGCACGGATGTTAGCTCAGGGCCAGTCTTCCTCAGCAAAAAGAGGAGGATTGGCAGCAGTTAGCTCAGGGCTAATCTTCTTCTTCTTCAAAAAAAAACAAAGAACAAAAAAACCCAACTAATTTTGTTTGTAGTTTTTTTTTTTCTTTTAAAAATTGGCACCTGAGCTAGCATCCATTGCCAATCTTTTCTTCTTCCTCTCCCTTCCCCTCCCCCTCCTCCTCCTCTTCCTCCTCCTCCCCCCGCTCCTCTGCCCCCAAAGCCCCCTGGTACATAGTTGTATATTCTACTTGTAGGTCCTTCTAGTTGTGCTATGTGAGATGCCACCTCAGCATGGCTTGATGAGTGGTGCCATGTCCATGCCCAGGATCCAAACCGGCAAAACCCTGGGCTGCCAAAGCGGAGTGCACGAACTTAACCATTCGACCACAGGGCCAGCCCCTTGTTTGCAGTTTTGTTTCTTTATTCCCCACTAGTAACTTTTAGTATTGCTTTCTCCCTCAACCCCCTTAGTATCTTCATAGATCTTTGAAATGGTATCTTCATAGATCTTTCAGAGAATACTAAAATTATTGTCTTTTTCCGTTGTTAACCCTTTTTCCTCTGGGCTTGGTTCCTGTGTTTAATTTGGTGTCACTTTTCAATCTATTGTTTTTCTTAGTGTGTTATTCTTAGTTGTTTTTCTGCCCATATTTATAAATGAGGATCCAGACCAGTGTTTTTCAATTGTAAGGGTGCATTAAATTATCTAGATACTATTTAAATACAAATACCTAATTCTCCATTCCCTCTATAAATGCTGATTCAGTTGGATTGCAGTAGGCCCCTAGCAGGCGGTTTTTTACAATTTATTTATTTATTTTTACTGCAATCCAGTTTTATTTTTATTTATTTTTTATTGAAGTATAATTGACATGTAACATTAGGTTAGTTTCAGGTGTACAGCATAATTATTAGATATTTGTATATGTTGTGAAATGATCACCACAATAAGTCTAGTTAACATCCATCACTATACATAATTACAAAAGTTTTTTTCTTATGATGAGGACTTTTAAAATCTGTTCTCTTAGCAACTTTCAAATATGCAATACAGATGTGTTAACTATAGTCACCAAGCTGTATTACATCCCGTGACTTATTTATAACTGCAAGTTTGTACCTTTTGACGCCCTTCACCCATTTTACCTACCCCCCCATTCTCCCACCAACCACCAGTCTGTTCTCTGTTACCTATGAGCTTGTTTTTCGTTTTTTTGGTTTTTGTTGCTGTTTTTAATCCACATATAAGTGAGATCATACTGTATTTGTCTTTCTCTGTCTGACTTGTTTCACTTAGCATGCCTTCAAGATCCATCCATGTTGTTGCAAATGGCAAGATTTCATTCTTTTTTTTTATAGCTGAATAATATTCCATTGTATGTATGGACCACATTTTCTTTATCCATTCATCCATCAATGGACACTTAGGTTGTTTTCATATCTTGGCTGTTGTAAATAATGCTGCAGTGAACATAGGGGTGCATATATCTTTTCAAGTTAGCATTTTTGTTTTCTTCAGGTAAATACCCAGAAGTGGAATTGCGGGATCATATGGTAGTTCTATTTTTAGGTTTTTTGAGGAACATCCATACTGTTTTCCATAGTGGCTATACCAATTTACATTCCCACCAATAGTGCCCAAGGGTTCCCTTTTTTCCACATCCTTGCCAACACTTGTTATTTCTTGTCTTTTTGATAATAGCCCTTCTAACAGGTGTGAGGTGATAGCTCACTGTGGTTTTGATTTGCATTTCCCTGATGAC
Source organism: Equus asinus (assembly GCF_041296235.1). Classification (NCBI taxonomy): domain Eukaryota; kingdom Metazoa; phylum Chordata; class Mammalia; order Perissodactyla; family Equidae; genus Equus; species Equus asinus. Next base: position 32,182,739 of record NC_091804.1, on the reverse strand, counting down.
TAGTGATGTTGAGGGTCTTTTCATGTACCTGTTGGCCACCTGTATGTCACTTTGTAATTTTGAAAGCTCCTCAGATAATTCTGATGTACAGCTTGGGTTGAGAACCCTGGTTGTGTGATCACAGTGGTAACTGTAGTGGGTTCCCTCAGCACAAATGGACTCAGCACAGATTTACTCTTCTAGGAGTAATTGAGAGTACAGAAGCTCTGGTCCTCTTAAGTAGCCAGGATAGCCTGCCAGGGTTCTGGGTGGGTGTGTGCCTTGTCATTTGTGGTGCTGTTTCTTCATTCTCTAGTCCTAGCACTTAGGTGGGTGGTCCCCTACTGCTGATCCCCCCCTTTATTATAGAGAGCTCTTCTCACAGCTTAGCCTTTCAGAGAACATTGGAGGATGCTGCTGTTCCACAGACCTTTAATTATTCTCCTGATGATCCCTGGCCCACTTCTACTTCCACATCCAGCTTCCACTGCCTCTGAATTTGGGTTTGTTTTCCCCCAGAGTTCTCTTGGGCATGCTCACATTTTTAGAAGTCTCTTCTTTTGCTTGGTTCAAGTTGAAGGTTCCTCTACGTGGTTAGCACTGCCATCATTCAGTTCTGATGGCTTTTTTGTTTGGCCAAGAATTCCTCACTGTTCTCCCGATGGCATCTTTCCTGGTTATCCTAAGCTGCTGTGGACTTAGTCTTACTTTTATGTTTTTATAATATATGTTCTCACTGTTATAATAAATAATTAATTAGTCTTTTATATTTGTCATTTTAAAGGAGGAGAGAAGTACATTCTAATGCTCTGTTATTTGTCATGAACCAGAAGTCTCCAAATACTCTTTGGTTACCTCTGAAAAGGGTCAGATATCCAAATAAATTCCTTGGATAGAAGAAGAATTATAGATGGTTTAATCAAATGAAAAACTACTTCATTAGTAAAGAATGCATTTAAAGTTGTAAGATACCATTTTGATATATTAAGTTAGCAACGTGTGTTGGGGGGCTGTTATGGTGAGAGGTGTCGGGGCAAGTTATGAGGGTTGGGGAGCATGTGCATGTGAGAGACAGAGAAAGAGAATTTAGTGCTGGCAAAGGTGTAGAAGTACAGACATTCTTATATACTGCTTGTGGAATGCAAATTGATATAACTCTCAATGCAGTTTGGTAACATGGGCCTTAAAAATGTTCATACTCTTTGACCCAGGCATTCAAATCCTGGCAGTCTATCCCAAGGAAATAATCACAGGTTAAGACAATAATTTATATACAGAGATGTTTATCTCTACATTTTAAAGTAAATAAAAACAAAAATGAAATGAGCATCTTCAAGTGTCTGACACTGAGCGATTTTTAGATTATGGTATATCTGTGTAGCTAAAATTCTACAAACAAAATGAAGCTAACAAAAATAAATGTTTAGAAAGACTTTACTAACATAGGAAAAATGCTTGTGTAGTTTTTAATATTGCTAAGTGAAAAAAAGATATACTCTAAAACAGATTTATCTGAAAGATCAATTTTATAAGAAAAATGTATGTGCAAAGAGAAGTAAAAATTAACAGTAGTAATTGCTTTAATGATTTGGATTATGTGAGTTTTCCCCCCATAATCTAAATACTCTTCTGTATTTTCTGCAGTAAGTATATTATAATAAGGAAAAAATCAACATTTTTTAAATTGCCAAGCTGTCTTGCAGAGCAATAAGAGTGGCCAATAATCATATGAAAATATTTAACCTCAGTAGTAATAAAAAATGCAAAGAATGCTCAATGACATAGAAAATGTTTGTTACATATATTTAAGTGAAACAAAAGTAACATTATGTACACTGTGATCCCAATTTGGTTAAAATCTTGTGTGTGTTTGTATTAAAATGTTGACAATGCTTATCTCTGGGTAGTGGCTATTTTTCAGATGACTTTTAAGTTTTTTCTTTATGCTTATGGTTTGGATTATGTGAGTTTTCTCCCAGTATAGACTTACCTACTCTTCTGTATTTTCCAGTTTTCCTGTGTTGTATGTGTATTGCTCTTATAATCAGGGGAAATTTTTTTCACACATTAAAAATATCAAGTTAGTCTTTCCATCTTCTACACTATACTTTCTGCTCTGAAAATATGCTTAAAATATTTAACTTGGATGTTAGAGTAAGAGAAATTTGAGGGAATTCTTTACGTAATTCAGTCTTAAGAATTAAATGAATACATTGATGTAAATTTCTCTGCGATAAAGAGATTTATCTTTGTTTTGTCTAAAGAAGTATATTTGAGTACTTCAGATATCTTGCCTCTTTCTCAAAATGTTAGCCACATAGGTGCAACATGATAGAAAACTATCTTTTTTGCCATTTTTAAAATAAAGACTTTTGAACTTTTTTATTTCTAAAAATTAAGATGTAATTTACATACAGCAAAATGTACAAATTTTCAATGTACAGTTCAATAAGTTTTGACAAATGTTTATACCCATGTAAATACCACCCTAATCAGTACTATTTAGAACATTTTTGTCACTCCAGAGTTCTTTCATTCTCCCTTCTTGTCAGTCTTCATCATCCAGTTATTCTTTATTCTGATTTTTACCACCATAGATTAATTTTGTTTTTTCTAGAACTCCATATAAACAGAATCATATAATATATTCTATGTCTAGCTTCTTTTGCTCAATGTGATTTTGATTCATCCGTATTGTGTATATCAGAAACTTCTTTTTTTTAATTTGCTGAGTAGTATTCCATTGTATGCATACCACAATTTGTTTATCCATTCTCATGTTGACAGACATGTAGGATGTGTCCAGGTTTGGGCTATTTTAAAATCAGGGATGGTTAGTTTGTAGCTGTGTCATAAACTCCGACATGCCACCCTCCTTCTCTTTTCCTGCCTCGCAGTGCTTGCAAATCAGGCATTTGCCCTGCAATTAAGGGCTTGTTTCCAGGAGCTTGTAACTAAGACCACCACAAAGAGAGCAGAGAGCAAAACTAAAGCAGGCTGGCCAAGAGCAGGGCTGACGCCTCGGGAGTTCAGCTCCTGGGCACGGAATGGCAGGCCTGCAAATTACTCAGAGCTCCTTTTACAGAAAGGAAAAAAAAGAAAAAGCTAAGTAGTGAGAGAACTCAGGGCACCCAGTTGGGAACCAAGAGAGCTACTAAACACTGGGACCAAATCACAGCAATTGTTTGAGGTTACTCAGGATGCTGAGTCTTGACTACACCAAGAGCAAGGCTGGGGTGCTTTCCCACACTACTGGCCCTGTAGCAAATCTGGGCTCCCTTCTGCTGGGGCTTCTGGGGTAAGGAGCACCAGGATGACTTGAAGCACTTGCTGTGTGCTGCTCTTCCAATACAAGCTATGTGAAAAACCCATGGCCTCTTTGGGCGTATAATTTGATAACTAGGAAAAAACTCCCCCCAAACTCAAGTGGCAATCATACATTCAGGTATTCAGCATATTACCTAAGAACGGGAATTGTGAGTTCCGGGTTTGAGAGGCCCAGGGTGTCTCTCTTGGTGACAGAAAAGGGCACAGCACCCCCTTCCCCCATCTTGTTCCTTGTAGAGTTTATTTCCCTCTGTGTCACCACCAACCAGGGAGAATATGACCTTTATCCCATTTCCTTGGACCCTGCCCCTTTATCCCACCTCTCCTCTGAATCTTGACACAGAGTTCAGGTTAACAGTGCAAAAAGAGCTGAGGCAGTGTGGAGAGAGTACAGTTATTCAGTTAGCTTGTTGAAAACAGTCTTAGAGGACAGGAAATTATATGGGCTCTGAAGACAGGGCCCTCATCAGGCAGTGGCAGGACCAAAGGAGAAGGTGCCCTCTCTACCTGCCATGTTATAAGGGCTTTCCAGTTCTAGAAGAATTTATGGCAAAACTCATGCCATAAAAGTAAATCTGCTATGTATGGTATACTAACCAGCTTTGCCGATAACTGTGCTGAAAGAGTCCACTGACGCTTGGCAGTAGACTCAGTCAGCAAGTGGTCCACTCCATATACAGGCTAGGCCAACTTGTCCCCTCCCTGGACTCTTGTTTGTCTGCAACCTCCTTGTGTCAGGTTCTTACCTGCTTATCTTCTGGCCCCCATTTCTTGCCCAGGTCTATTTTTTTTCCTTGGCTCCTTTTTCCATTTCCCTTTTCAACTTAAACTTTCTGGTTAAAAAACCAAAACAAAACAAATAAACATCAGACCTTCTAACTTTGCGTTAGCTAACATTCCTTGCCAAGGCACTGACTCTGAGTACCTGCCAGAAGATATTTTTATTGCCTTTGGTTTCATTATAGATGACAAAATATGTGGAATTGGATTTCTTTTTCCCAGGATTTGGTTCCTACTTGTTTATTTCAACAACAAATGGTATTTTGTGATTGAAATTATGTATAAGCAGTTTTATTCTTAAAAGTCTTTTTGATATTACTGGATCACCTGGACCATGAGTCCCACGTGACCCATGTGTTCAGAGGAGGTACAAACTGAAGCTTTGAAAAGTCGACGCCAAACATGGGAACTGAAGCAATCACTGTCCCTCAGACTAATAATCTAAGATGACTTTACTTTTGGGGAATATACAATTTCCCTGAAATTACTAGTCTTAGAATAAGCCACAGTTATTTTTCCTGGGTTACTATGTTGTCTTCAGTTCTAACTTTGATGTGAGAGCAATGAACAGATTGTGTCCAGCCCAAGTTACATTTATAACTTAAACAATTGTTCTCTTATAGACTTGAGCGAAAGTTTTTAGAGAAAAGAATTTTAAAGTCTTCTTCTCCCCCTCCCAATTAGAGTTGACATTTTAAGCTCTAACTGATCAAGCCTGGTGTGTTTGAGCACAATCTTTGGCAGAGTAGTTAATGTTTCATAATCGTTTTTTTTGGATGTGAACTATATGAAAGAGAGTTCACAATACCATTCTGTGGAGTCCATGAAACAGCTTACTCTTATCAGTGAACATATAAGGTTGATGTGTATCAATTCCTCTACTAGGAACTGAAGATGATGAAAATTAACTATAAATCAGGGAAATGCAAATCCTTGAGTTCTTGTCTTTTCTATAGACAAAAGCAAACAGTAAGATCCTGCATAATTGACACTTCTTCTCTGGGATATGAATCTTGGACTAGGCATGACAAGTGTAAACTGCGTATTTGTGGATTATTCCAGGGTGTTAGTAGATTACCAGAGAGATACAGAAAACTAAAGAAAGTTATTGCATTACCTTATCAAGGACATTTTAAGGTGACTTAAAATGACATCATAGAATGGAAAGCTATCCCATGTTCATGAATTGAAAGACTTGATATTATAAATATGGCAACACTACTCAAAGCAACCTACAGATTCAGTGCAATCTCTACCAAAATCCTGGCAGCCTTTTTTGCAGAAGTGGAAAAGTTGATCCTAAAACTCATATGGAATTGCAAGGGGCTCTGAATACTAAAAACAATCTTGAAAAAGAAAGATAAAGTTGGAGAACTCATGCTTCCCAATTTAAAAAAAAGCTACAATAATAAAACAGTTAGGTGCTGGCATAAGGATAGACATGCAGATAAATGGAATGGAATTGAGAGTCTAGAAGTAAACCCATACGTCTATAGTCAATTGATTTTTGACAAGGGTGCCAAGACCATTCAGTGGGGGAAAGGACAATCTCTTCAACAAATAATATCCACCCGCAAAAGAATGAAACTGAATCTCAACCTCAAACTGTCTACTAAAATTAACTCAAGACGGATCAAAGACCTAATTGTAAGAGTCAAAACTCTTAAAAGAAAACAGAAGGGTAAATCTTCATAACCTTGGATTTGGTAATAGATTCTTAGAAACAATACCAAAAGCACAAGCAACAAAAGAAAAAAATAGACACATTGGACTTCATCAAAATTTAAAACTTGTGCATCAAAGGATACTATTAAGAAAGTAGAAAGACAATCTACAGAATGGGAGAAAATCTTTGCAAATTTAAGAAGGGTCTACTATCCTGAATATATTAAAAAACTCATAACTCAACAACAAAAAGACAAACAACCCAATTCAAATATGGGCAAAGACTTGACTGGACATTTCTCCAAAGAAGATATACTAATGGCCAACATAAAAATGAAAAGATGTTCCACATCATTAGTCATTAAGGAAATGCAAATCAAAACTACAATGAGATATCACTTCACAGCCACAAGGATGGTATATTTAAACACACACACACAAACAGGAAATAAGTGTTGATGAGGATGTCGAAAAATTGAAACCCTCGTGCTTTTCTGGTGAGAATGTAAAATGGTAACCACTGTGGAAAACAGTTTGGTGATTCCTTAAACAGTTAAATGTAGAATTACCGTATGACTCAGCAGTTCTACTTCTAGATATATACACAGAATAATTGAAGACAGAAGTGTTCAAACAAATACTTGTACACAAATGTTCATAGCAGCACTATAAACAGTAGCCAGATGGTGAAAACAATCCAAATGTCCATCAGTGGGTGAATTAATGAACAAAATGTGGTATATTCATACAATGGAATATTTTTCAGCCATAAAGAGGAATGAAGTACTGATACATGCTGCAATGTAGAAGAACCTCAAGATATCATGCAGACACAAAAGGTCACATATTGTGATTGCATTCATATGAAATATCCAGAATAGGTAAATCTATAGAGACATAAAGCATATTAGTGGTTGCCAGGGGCTGGTGCAGGGGGAATTATAGTGACTGCTTAATAAATACAAGGTTTCATTTTGGGGTGACTAAAATGTTTTGGAACTAGGTAGAGATGATGGTTGCACAACTTTGTGAATATACTAAATGCCACTGAATTGTACACTTTAAAATGGTTGATTTTATGTGAGTTTTACGTCAATTTAAAAAATTACATCATAGTTGTTGTGATCTCATAAATAACTGTGGCTTTGCTGTCATAGTTACCTTGTGACTGGTGGAACCCATGTGCTTTGTAGCATTAGTACATTGGGAAAGTTCTTTCCACTTGTAGGCAGGAAAACTCAAAGACGGATGATCCCAAGTACGTTTCTTCCTAAAATAACTATTAAGGAATATAGTTTTGCTTTTTCACTTTTATTTGTAGAAGCTGGTAAAACTTCTACCTTGAATGGGCCCTGTGTTGTTTGAGAATGTGATCTGGACAGATATTGGTTGATTTCTTCATTTAATCTGAAAAAGCATATTTAAAATAACTTCATATTATTTGGAGATGGAACAGCTTTTGGTTTTATGAAAATTAAGTGTAATTTTTAAAGAATCTAAGATATACTAATGGAATTGCAGTAAGATTTTTCTGATGGTTTGCTATGCTGCACTTTCAGAGATTTTTGTGATACTTTCTAAAACCATACAAGTGCTTTTTATTGTCGGTGGAATTGGTGTCAGGAATAAGAAAATTCTGTTTTCAGATCAATCAATCAGAGCTTGTACAAAAACTAAATTCCTTAGTTTCTTGTTTTTATCTTATACCTGTTTTGTTTTTGGAAGGAGGGACTTCAGGTTAGATTCTGTCAAAAGATCTGAGATTGAGAAGACTTTACTCAGAAAGGTAAAAGTGCTTTGCCAATGATCATAAAGCTTTTCTTTATGAATAAAGTTGATGCTTCTGCCCCATAGTCCTGCTTCTGCCCGTGTGTTATATGTGGACTTGTTTCTCCAGCAGATGTATTTATGCTAGTTGTCTTGTACACTCCTACCTGGTTCCTCTTATGACCCAAAATATGCCATCCAGGCTGAGAGTTTGTAGACATGAAGCTAAGAGTTTGTGGTGGATTGAATGCACAGCTTTTGGCCTCTTTCACATCACGTCCCAATCGACTAGACTAGAGAGTACAAGAATAAATGCCTTGCTTGAGTAAGGGCTTTGTGACTTTCAAGTTAGAAGGGATCTGGTAAACAGAGAAAAATATCTGGAGTAAATGTAATAAACTGATGTAGTGGGTGAATGTGAGTATTTAGCTTAAAATAATTATTTCTTCTAACTCCATAAAATTAGGAAGATTTATATTTTTTGATGTTCACTGGATAATTTTTTTTTAAGTAAGAAAAGGTCAGTTTTTAAGTTGTGGAGAATTAAAAGTTAAGTTTTTCAATAAATTATTAATTAGGAAAATTTTCCAACAAGAGCTAATTAAACTAGACATTAAGCTACTATACCATGACTGCAGTAAAAGAAAGTGAAATAGGTGGATGAGACTGCAGCTTACTGCAAGATTGTATTTGCCCAGGAAGCCATGCCTATAAACAACAGAATAGTGCATTTCCTTACATAATTTACTTAACCCTGTCTGTGCCTTAGTTTCCTCATCTGGGCAATTAGAATAGTAGAATCTACCTTAAAGGGTTGTTATAAAGATTGAATTAGTTAATGTAGTTAAAGCTCTTAGAACAGTGCTTGACACAGACTAAAAGCTTGATATGTGTACGTTAAAGACATAAGAATGATGGTGAACGATCACTAGGAACTGCTTTGGTGATGGGTGCTTTATTGAGGGGCAAACTTGTTTACATTCGCAGATACTCATAGTCCTGACTCTCTCTAGTGTTTGTTGGAAACATAGTTACTGTCTCATTGATTCGCCCAGTGTTACTGTATGCCCATCATTGGCACTGGGTAGATTGGTATGACATAGGGATGAGGGTCAGAAACAAACGTGAAGAGAGCATAGTTCCTTGGCCTGGAACACACACTCTAGACCATGTTTTGTACCTCCAGAATCCATGCCAGGAAAACCCCAGGGCTTTGAATGGAAGAGCATGAGAAAACAGCACGTCCTTAATGGTGTGCATTCTTGAAGTTGTAAGGCCACACATCAGTTAATTTTATCATTTCTGCTCAACCATCTCAAACTTAGCTAGGAGAGAGAGATGGCAACTCATTGGTGGAAAGAGTGTTAAAATTACAGATTTTAGTGAATCATCTTATTCTGATCTACTATCAGAGACAATTGAGTTTGCCTTATTTCCATTTATATTTTTCAGTTTCCACTGGCATTTTTAATAATTTTAAATTGCTAGTTTGTATTTTAATGACCTCTTTTTACTCTCCTCACCCCTTAGGTTTTTTTGTTTGTATACAGTTCTGGTGAAAATGAATTAGGAAAGAAGATTGATGAGACTGGATAACTCAGCTTTCTAGAATATACTTTTTTTCTCATGAAGTGATGATATGCTGTTTCTTTTATAGGACTGAATTGCAACTACAGAAGCAACAACAAGAGAACCTTTAAAGATGCGTAGGGGCTGCATAAAGTGAAGAGAGAAACCAATAAAGTAACAAAGAAGTATGTTTCCCAGGTAAATAGTATGCTTCTGGATTTTAACAAGTTTCTTGCCATGTCAATTACCGTAACTTAGTACTGCCTAAGTCTTTATAGCCATATGTAGTCTATATTGCTATTAAACGTTATTTTTTCCTCTCTCGGTTTTTATTGCTGAGCTCTTTGATCAAATGATTTTTTTGGATTAATCTAAAAATTTGTATTGTATTCTGTATTGTATTTAGGTGATTTCTTAAATCACTTGAGAGGAAACTGTTGTATCTTAGGTTGACTGTTGGGTTTATAAAAGTAGAGCTGTCTATTGTGTCTCTGTGATGTGCAGGTTTGGTTCAAGGTCAATTTTTAGTCTGAGTGCAAGCCATATTCTCAGGCTGCAAGATGTGTGGCACTGCCCTCTGAAATAGGAAGAATTTTTCAATGCTAAATTTAATACTAAAGACAAAGCAGACTGGAAATAATCAATGTAAATAGATGTAGCCTTCACTTGGGGAAATAGGTGTGCTCTAGTAAAATTTTTTTATTTTTTATTTATTTATTTTTTGAGTTGAGAACCCTACGTATTGTTATTCAGCTACTCATAAGCTTAGACTTTGTGGGTTTTTTGTTATTGTTTTAAAGTTTTTTAAATAAAGGAAATGTATCAATTGTCTTTCATTATAAAGTTGAGAATGTTTCTCCAGTGTGCTGAGTAGAAATTTTTGGAAAGAAAGTGGAGGAAGTGGAGATATAGTCATCGATGGTGTATAACACTGGAAGTTCTTTGCATAGCGTCCTGACTTGCACAACTTCGTGGCAGCATCACTCTTTCTCCACGAACCTGGGGCCACCCAGCCCGTGGGAATTTTTTCACAATTGTAGCTTCTGGAACTTCTGCCTTCTTGTGGATTGCAGCAAGACTACTGTTGGATATATGATATATTCCAGCCACTTGTTCTTTAACTTTGAGTAGTAAGGTTGAGTAAAAATTATGTAGTGGCTTTGTATATCAATCTTCTAAACTAAAAATGGCGTAATGCAAGTTTACTTATGAGTAAACTTGTACGCATGTTTTCTAGTGCTCACCTTTGCACCGACTGCTTCAGTCACACTCATCTCCTTGCTGTTCTTCAGTCAATCCAGAAATGCTCCTGCCTCAAATCTTCTCCTCCCAGATAGCCACATGGCTCCTGCCCTCCTTCTCCTTCTTCAGATTTCTCCTGTGGGGGCAAAGTTAATGAAGGGCAAAGCTAAATTGGAATCACCAGGAATTTTCTGTTATGTTGGTCTCTGTACCTACTACCTGGTAATACTGAGCCATCTTGCCTATTCCAGCTTACCTCATTTCTCCCACTCCACTTCTCACCTATCAAGTATGATATTTTGTTTATTCTACACATCTTGATTTTTCTATTTGACCTTTAATATCTTTTAAAATTAATCTTTCACTTTTAAAGGCACATACCATTTGACTCAGCAATTGCATTTCTAGGAGTTTATCTCACATATAACCTCATAACGGTATGCAGGTAACCCTGTACCAACTCAGTCCCTATTAAATCCTCATGCTTGCTTCCTGTCGCAATAACACTTCGACAGGCATGTAGCCATGGGTCATGTCCCCCTCCAGTAACTTGGGCAGCTGCCTGCCTCTTTGCCTAAACTGCAATGGACTGGAGACATTTGCACAGTAGCTAACTGTGTCTGCTTCCATGTTTCTTCTTTTGAAATCCTGTTTGCTCACAGCAATCTCTCTTCCCATTTGCAAATATCATGAATGGTAATTTTTTTTTGCATTGCAGTTTTTAGATATTTAGATAACGAAACATGTAGTAGTGGTATCTTTACTTGGCTGCACATTAGAATCACCCCAGAAGCTTTATAAAATACTAATGCTTGGTCGCATCCCCAGAGATTTTTGAGGTAATTTGTCTGAGTTGAAGCATAGGCATCAGGATTTTAAAAAGCTGCCTAGGTGATTTTCATGTGAGGTCAAGTTTGAAGACGGGAAATACTTTTGATTTTTCTATAATGGTGATGACTCTGGTCACTTTAAACTCATCATAACCATTTAAATGATTCCTTTGGGTTTATAAGTATACAGTGGTGTTATATATGAAAACATTTTGCCTCTGCCTTTACTGTATTTGTATTCTGTTTGTTTTCATGTTACTTTATATTGGAAGGAAATTCTGATACTGTATTAACAGTGATGATAAAATGCTTCTTCATATTCTGCCTGTTTTTAATGACTGCATGGCTTATTTTTTCCTTGAGTTATAATATTGGCATTTGGTTTTAAATAGATACTCTAATAAGGGTAAGAAAATATACCTTTATTATGAGTGTTAGAATTTTTAAATTAAGAATAGGTGTTGGATTTTAACAAATGAATTTTTGGTATCTGTCGATATGACATATTAAAAATTTAATCTATTCCTAGATTCTATTTACTATCATTTTCTTTTAAATTTTTGAGCATGAATTCTAAGTAAGTGATACTACTGGTAAATTTAGTGCAAAGGAAAAAAGGGAAATGTATGAAATTGGAAAAATAGCACATAAAAAGAGGCAATAAAAAGAGAGTTTCCTCTCTCTTAATTTTCTTTAGCCAGTTTTAGGACCAGGTTAATAGAATAACCTAGATAACCTATATCTTGATCTGTTTTAGGCATGGTTTCTATAATGTGAATTGTTTGTTTCTGGAGAGTTTGAAAGGATTTACTATAAACCATCAGAGACTAGTTGCTTTGTAGGGTTATAGTTATTTGATTTTTTTTTTTAAGATGTTGGTCTAGTTAGGTATTTTATTTTTGCCAGTGTTAGAATTTTACATTTTTAATAGAAATCCATCTATTTAGTTTTATCCAAATTTATTAACATAAATATAGTGTTTCCCTATAATTTTATTGCCTCTTTTTATGTGCTATTTTTCCAATTTCATACATTTCCCTTTTTTCCTTTGCACTAAATTTACCAGTAGTATCACTTTTAGTCTTTTCAAAGAAACTTTTAGTTGAAATATAAAACTTTAAAAATACATAAGGAGGTAGTGAAAAGTCATTTTCCTCCTCACTCCTGTTCCCCAGGCAATTAGTTCCCCTCTCATAGGCAGCACTTCCTGCCATTTTCTTATGGATCCTTCCAAAGTATTTTGGTTTTTGCTTTCAAAATATCTAATGCCTTTCTTTTTAAATCTAGGTGTTTTTGGTTGTTTTTTGCATGTTTAGTTTTTTGGCAATACTTAAAGCCATGCTTCTCCTCTATTCTTTTTGTCATAGCTTGTACATATCTGGTGTAGTGATTTTGTTACATGTTCTAACTTCATTATTGCTATTTCAGAGCTTGTCTCTTGCATGCAGAATATTGTTGGATTTTGTCTTCTGTTCAACCAATCTTGAAGATTCTATAACTGATGTGTGAATTTATCCCCTTTAATTTATGGTTACTATTGCATTTGTTATGTTTTCTATATATAATTTGTCTCTTAATTTTTATATTTCTTAGTTGTCTTTCTTCTGTTTTACCTTCTGTCTTATGGAATGTTCTTTCCCTTCCTTGATCTTTTAAACACATTTTAAAGGTGAACAATCTTTTGAATTCTCTTAGTGCTAAAAATAACATTTGTTTCCGTATTTATTTACTATCATCAAAACAAAAGCAAGAACTTTCCTTTCCTTCCATATAAGGAAACTCAGTTTCTCCCAGTTTTGGCATCCCCTCTTCCTATTCTTTATCTACACCCTTTATTTTTTCTTTTCAGATTTTGCATTTTTCTTTGAGGTGTACTAATTCTTCTGGGCTTCAGCCTAGTACTCATAAGGATTTTATTATTCTTGATTCAGTTAGTTAACCACCAAGGCCTCACTCTGAGTTGGATGGATGCTGAGCTAGGTGCAGGAGATACAAAGATGAGGCAGATGTCCAGCAGGTTAAGAAGCATCTAAGCCCTGGTTTTCTCAATAAGAAAACTGATAGTGATCCCAGTATGCTCAGTTCCCAAAGAGTACCTAAGGAAGCTCGCACTGGAGTCAGGAGGAGCTGAGGAAATGCAGACAGCAGCCGTTGACCTCAGCTCTTGGAGACAACTTGTTGGTAGAGGAGTGAAGAGGACACTTGGTCTGGGGGTGGCATCATTTTGTTTGTTTACAGATGACAGCTTAAAATAGTCTGATTTGTTTCTCTCTCTCTCTTTTTTGTGTGGTCTAATATCTTACATTGTCTTGTTTCTGGGCTTCTGTTACTAAAAAAAATCAAAAGTAACTCTTTTGGATTCCCTTTCACATAATCTGCTTGTTTAAGTTGTTTACTTGGAGTTCTTTTTTTCTCTTTACCTTCTACATGTTGTTTTGAGATGTTTCCAGCCTTTGTCTTAGTGACCCTCTTTGATTGCTAGTTATGTGAGAGACCCTGTGAGCTCCTTCTTGTTTCTTTTCTCAGGTCTTTCCATTCTGGAAGTGGTTTCCTTCTGTCATTTTGAATCTTTTGTTCAATTCAGCTTCCTCCAGAACTCTGATTCATAGACCCTCTCTCTCTTCCAAATGATAATTTGTTCTTGCATTCTTTGAGAACAGGAGAGTGTAGTGCTAAGCATGTGTGCTCTGGAACTAAGCTGCCTGGGTTCAAATCCTGGCTCCACCAGCTGCTAGCTGAGTGACCTTGGACAAGTTACTTAGCTGCTTTGCGCCTCAGTTTCCTCCTCTGTAAACTGGAGGCAGTAATAATATCTACTACCAAGGGTTGTAGAAGGTTAAATGAACTACTGCATGTGAAATGCTTAGAATGAACAGGGTCCAGTGTGTGTTGTGTGCTCCATTGTTGTTAGCTGCTCTTGTTGTTGTTGTTATTGTTCTGGGGGAAAACAGTAGGGGAGAGAACCTTTTCCTGATTGTCATTTGGACTACACAAATAAGTGATAAATTTACAGACTGTTGAAACTTTACTTGATAAACTAGAAATAGGCAAATCCTGGGAACCAGGTAGCATTCCCTCAAGTTTTTAAGGAGTTCAGCAACGAACAATTTTTCTTCCCCCGAGGAAGATTCACCCTAAGCTAACATTTGTTGCCAGTCTTCATCTTTTTTTGCTTGAGGAAGATTAGCCATGAGCTAACACCTGTGCTTGATCTTCCTCTACTTTGTATGTGGGTTGCTGCCACAGCATGGCTGATGAGTGGTGTAGGTCCGCGCCTGCGATCTGAACCTATGAACTAGGGCTGCTGAAGCAGAGTGCACCGAACTTAACCACTAGGCCACAGGGCTGGCCCCAGTAGTGAACCATTTTAACCTTGGTCCAGATGTGGCATCTGGAGTTGTAAATGTCCACTGTGTGACCTCATCCTCCCCATGGCAGTGTTCAACTGATTTCCCTTAAACTATTTGGGTGGACTATTTCCTGCGTATAAACTGGCTTAAGAATAGGAAGGAAAGCTTTAGGGTTAAGTCCTCTTTTCTGAGTGGGTAAATGATATTGATGACCTTCCACAACGTTGCCTCTAGGCTCATTTCCTGAAATAATGAATTTTCTAGACCATTCTCAAAATTACAGTAGTGAGAAGCTATGCTGATGAGAGATTTTTCTGAAAATTTTATGAGGCCAAGTGGGCAGAAAATTAGTCAATGCAAGATACTAAAGGAAAAAAAATTCCAAACCAGACTTATGCAGAGTCATGGGTCCAAAGATATCGTTTAGTACCCTGGAGTTCTCTGAAGATATTGCTGCAGTGTTTGCTGCTGAGGCCAAAATGGCCTGAAAATTGGTGGACATCCATGTGGAGATGACTAGACCCAAGCAGTCTTCTGGAGGCATATGTCGATGAAAATCCGTCCTTGGTCATTAGGAAGCAGCCAAGTTAAAGCCCTAGGAACAGAAAAATCGTAAAAGCTAGAGGTTTATGTCATGTTCAAATGAAGAATGTTGCAAAGGGGCAGCAGATTGGGAGCCTTTGTGGAGTCTAGGAGGATTTGGAAGGTAGGACTCTCTGAGTACATCTCGCTCTGTCCACAGGAGGGGAGATGCCACACTGCCCTGGGACAGACATTCTGGTTGCTGCAAAGCTGGCCTTGCTACATATGCAGGTTGAAAACCTTCTTAGAAGCTCTAATTTGTTCCTCAGGAAGCAACCTGATGAGGGATTCTTCTTCCCAGATGCCCTGATATTAGGAGAGGACAGCTCTGGATAAATTACAGGAAAAGTGAGGCTCCTAGAAAGCTATACCCCCTCTAATATAGGAGTGGGGTGGGTGGAGGGGGAATCCAGTGTGTCTCCATTGAGTTTGGTTGGTATTAAACCATTTCTATCCCATTCAGTTAAGAATTTAATAATCTCAGTGAACTGAAAAAGCACCATATTTCTGAACTTAGAAAGCTGGGGACTAGGTTATTTATTCAGTCAGCAGATATTTTGTGAGCATACTTTACGTGCCAGGCACTGTATTAGGCTCTGAGAACACAACAGTGAGCAAGATGCTCATGGTCCCTGCCCTCACGGAGCTCACAGACCAGGAGATTGTTCCTCTGAGCCTGAACCAGTCAGCCCACCTGCCTCACTTAAAGGTGCCTCTGCTAAAAAGATTTGGTTTACGTCAACATAAGCAACAGTGCTGAAAAGAAAAGGTGTTTTCATGTGTACTTCATATGTTTTGATTTACATAATTTTGAAGCAGTGTTTGGTGCCCTTAATCATAAAACTTGCCCCTCCCATGGCCACTCCCCTCAGGCTCTGATGTTGAAGACAGTTTGGTAAGGCTTAGTGGTTTTGTTCAGTGCCTGTGGCAATCAGAAATGTGTTTACCAAGGCAGAGCAAGCTCTGAGAGGCACAGCTTGGCCAGCTGGCAGCATCCAGAGGGAACCAACTCTTCTCTGCTGCTGTGTGGGCATTTCTCCCTGAATTTAATCTCCTGGGTCAGATTCCAAGTTGACCCTCAAAGCAATGAGCCAGCTAGAGTGGTGCTAACCAACTTGATTCCACAACACTGTTGATAAGCTCTTCCCTGGCCCTCCCTTCAGAGACTCTGGGCCTTCTTACTGAGTAAAGATATGTCCTCATGCCTCGAGTTGGTAAAATGTTTATGGTTTTATGAATTTTTGGTTATTCAATATAAAGAGTACAGTGGATAAATGATGAGCAGTGTTTGTCATTTATCAGATCAAAAAATCAAGAAAACATTATTGGTTGACAATTAATTTGGAAGACTCACCTCTGCTAACCTAGTTGATTATATGAATGGATGACCATTTTTTCAAAGTACTTTTGCAAAACTAAGTCTACATTCATCAGCAGAACTGTCCACCATCTGATCCTGATTCTTTTCCAGTCATGCATCTTCCAACCTGCCCTTTCCTCCCTTTTATTAAGCCCTAGTAGGCTGTCTGTACCATGTACTTTCACATTATGGAGCTTTTTCTTCCCCCTCTCTGCCTTCAAGTCCCAGATCATCAAATGCTACCCCCTTGAAGCCTTCTTTGGTCTTCTTCAGTCATTATTCAGTCTGTTTTTCCAGCATCTCAAGTCCATTGTAGCGCATCTCCTGTGGCACACATCACACACCACTTTGTGATGCTTCTGTTGACATTGCTTTCCCTTCCCCTGGATTATCAACTCCTTGAGGTGTCAGGGTCTTACACATTCATCTTCATGCCCTCTGAGTATCCAGCGCAGTGAATTTTACTAACATTGATTGAATGCTTACACTGTTTCAGCGCTGCAAAGTGGTGGAGTTGGGATTTGAACCCAAGCCATCAGTGAGGACTCAGGCCTTCTAACCACTACTTGATACTGGAATAATACGTTATAATGCCCATGTTCTTTACTGTGTGTTATACTGGCATAATGGCAGCTAGCATTTACTGAACACCAGCTATGGGTCAGGAACTGAGCTGAGGTTATAAGTTTATTCTTAATTCTCTTATCTTAATTCTCTCATCTTATTCTCTTATTCTCTCATCTTAATTCTCACAAAAATCCCATGAGGCACACGGAGTTGTTATTCCATAGATGGGAAACTGAGTTTCAGAGGGCTTCAGGTTAAGCAACTTGTACTAGGCAGTCCTACAGTGTATGCCTAATAAGCATTTATAGGTGAATGAACAAATGGATGAATAATGATGAGGAGAGAGTTCAGGAAGCGAACTAACATGTGTTGAGTGCCTTCCATTTTTGTCCATAGGAAATTTTTTCCCAATATTTTATTATGAAAAATTTCAAACATACTGCCAAGTTGAAAGAATTTTACAGTGAGCAGCCATACGCCCACCACCAGGTTTTGACTATTAACGTTTTACTCTCTGTGCTTCCTATCCCTCTATCCAGCCATCTGTCCATTGTAATTTCTTCTTTTTTTTGTTGCTGAGGAATATTCACCCTGAGCTAACATCTGTGCCAGTCTTCCTCTATTTTGTATGTGGGTCACGGCTACAGCATTGCTGCCGATGAGTGGTGTAGGTCCATGCCCAGGATCCGAACCTGTGAACCTGGGCTGCTGAAGTGGAGTGCAGCGATTAACCACTAGGCCATGGTGCTGGCCTCTTGCCCGTTGTATTTTTTGTTTTTAAAGATTTAATTTTTAAATTTTTTTTAGTTTTCCTTCTTTTCCCCAAAACCCCCCAGTACATAGTTCTGTATTTTAGTTGTGAGTCATAGTTGTAACATGTGGGATGATGCCTCAGAATGGCCTGATGAGCTGTGCCAGGTCCGTGCCCAGGATCTGAATTGGCAAAACCCTGGGCGGAGCACGGGAACTCAACCACTTGGCCACGGGGCTGGCCCCTGTCCGTTGTATTTTTTATGCATTCTCCCTCAGTGCGTCAGCATGCATATCACTAAGGAGAGGTCATTTTTTGTTTGCAGATTTTTTTTCTTTTGAGGTAAGATTTGTACATTTCATTGTGGTTAAATTTTAACTGTACATTTGCTGAGTTTTGAAAAATGCATACACCTGTGTAACCCAAACTCCTCCCAAGATATCATTACCCAGAAAGTTGCTTCATGTCCCTTCCCAGTCAGTGCCCACTCTTACTTCTCAGAAGAATGTCTGCTGTTTTTATGTTGTATATTTATACAGTTATGCACTGCATAATGATGTTGTGGTCAATGATGGACCGCATATATGACAGTGGTCCCATAAGATTAGTACCACATAGCCTAGGTGTTTCACATCTAGGTTTGTGTAAATACACTCTATAATGTTCGCACAACGATGAAGTCACGTAATGACACATTTCTCAGAACATGCCCCTGTGTTAAGCGATGCATAACTGTAAGCTCTTTTTGTTCCAAAAGAATATAAGGTGACTCATTCAGGTTCATAAAATACAGCAAGGAAACATAAATGAGAAGTAGGTGGAAAAAAGAAACTAAGATAGGAGTATTAAATGGAGCCAGGAGAGCAACTATGATATGACAAGCACTTTTATAAGTGATATATTACTTAATCCTTATAAGAGTTATGCATAATTATTTCCATTTTATAGGTGGAGAGGCTACAAAGTTGTGCAGCTAATGAGTAATAGGGACACTCTTTGACTCTAAAGTTCATGCTGTTTTCACTCTAGCCCAAAAAAGCAAGACAACAGGCAAAGTAAAAGCTTATTTTAAAAGTTAATATAGTCTCAAATAATCTGTGCTCAGATATTTGTAAGATTGTGTTACCTCGTCATGTGTTGGCAGTTTAAGTATGGGAGATGGCAAAAGTGGGAGCACTAAAATAGTTCTACAGTGTTTGCAAAGCGCCTAAGTTCAAGGTTGGCTTTGACTTATCGCATATGGCCCTAGAGGTGGGATTCCGTGTCATCAGTAAGAGAAAAAGGCAACTTTTCCAGTATTGGTGATATAAGTGGGAAGTCTTGAAATGATCCCAAAGACTGTTAAATAGGGCCATAGCAACATCAACAATGAAGTATCTTATACATGAAAGAATCTTGGTCAGAGCTTTCAACTATGATTTTAATAGGGTTCATTTGTTAGTTGCGTTAAGAATGAGTAAAGATATCATTTGGTAAAAGAATTATAAATCTCTAATAGGGGACCTTAGAAATCATTATATGTGCTACCTTCTACATTCTATGCTGAATCTCCCTATAATACTAGATCGGATATACAAACAAAGGGTAAGGATGGATTGAAGATTGTTTTGAGGTTTACTACTTGAAATGCCATAGAAAGGATTGGGCCTGTTATAGTAGGAAAGTTGTCACAGGGCTCCTGGATAAAGTTAGGGAGAGACTTTGAAAAAAGAAAGGAAGATGGGAGTGTTAAATTGATACTGACTTGGCAGTATAAAACAGAAGAATTCCTTCTTCTGTACTATGGCCCCCCAGCATGCTGAGGTGATACTTGTGTTAGGTTCTGTTGGGCTGTGAGAACTGAGACATACTCATGTGGCCTTGGGTGATAGAGTGAGGAAACATGGTGACCAGCTCAGTGGTCAGACCTGTGGAGACAGAGCAGTGACTCTGAAGACTACTGGAAGCGAGGCGGATATGCAACAGTCCTGCTCTGCTGGCCACACTATCTCCCACCCCCACCTGTCTGCTCTCTCCCCACTCCCTGCCTCCCAGCTCTTGGATCCCATGCCCAAAGCTTGCAAAGAGAACATTTTCTGGGTCTTCTAGGCCTTCTGCCCTGTGTCTCTGTCTTCTGGGGAGCAGGGAAGGGGTGGGCAGCCAACTCACCAGTAAAAAGGTCCACGTTAATGGTAGTTACCAATGATAAATATTAGTTTCTCCTCCCCAAGCAGCAACACAGTTATCTTTAATAGACTGCTTTAATTGAAGAGAATTTTTTAAAAATAACCTTGTTTTCTGATTATAAAAGCCATTCATTCTTATGGTAGATAATCTGAAAAATACAGGAAAGCATAATGAAGATAATAGAGATTCCTGTTAGAGATATCTTGGTAACTTTCTTTTTAGGCATTTATTTAGAAGTTGTTTACGTATAGTGTGAAGCCATGCTATATATACATTTTGTATCTTGCTTTGAAAATATTTAATATTTACCTGCTTATGTCTTATAAAATGTAATGTTCTAAACATTTTTCTGTATCATTAAAAATTGCTCAGAAGCATAATTTTAAGTAGCTGTTGACAGTCTGTCTATCTTATGGACAGTGCTCTATTTTCAGCCTACCTATTTCATTGAATTTGAAGAGAGTTTCTCGCTCACAGCATATAGTTTGGTTGTATTTTTAGCCACTCTACCAATCTCTACTTTTTAATTGGTATATTTACCAATATAAATGTAAATGGGAGACTATTTACATTTAAAGCAGTTATTGATGTGTTAGGGTTTTAATCTGCCATTTTGTTGTTTGTTTTGTTTCCTGTTTCTCATTCATCTGTTTCTCTTTTCTTGCTTTCCTTTGGGTTACTTGAACATTTTTTAGGATATTATCTTGACTTATTTGTAGTGTTTTTGAGTGTATCTCTTTGTATCATTTTCTTAGTGATTGCTCTGGGTATTACAATGTACATATTTGACTTATAACAGTCTACTGGTATCAACATTTTACCACTTTGAGTGAAATGTGGAAACCTTACTTCCATCTAGATCCCTTTACCTCCCCTCCCTTGTTTTAAATAAAATCACCTTGAGTATCAGATGGTGCTATAATTTTTGTTTGTCATTAAATATACAATTATATTTTATATATTAAGTATAATATATAATGTAAATATAGTATATAAAATATATTTAATATATAAAATATAATTATACATTATATTTAACATATAAATATATAAAATATAAATAACTTGTATATTTTATAACATTTTACATAAAATTTTTATATTTTGTAATATACAAAATATATAAAACTTATGAGGAGAAGGATAGTCTGTTGCATGTACTCATATTCTTTTTCTGTTGTTCTTTATTTCTTCCTGATGCTCCAAAATTTATTCTTTTATCATTTCCTTTCTATTTGGAGAATCTTCCTTTAGCCATTCTTTAAGGGTAGGTCTTCTAGCAACACATTCTTTTAGTTTTCCTTAGTCTGAGAATGTCTTTTTCCCTTCAGTCTTGAAGAATAGCTTCTCCAGCTATCGAATTCATGCTTGACAGTTCTTTTCTTTCAGCATTGAAAATGTTGTGATACTTCCTTCTGGCCTCCATGGTTTCAAATGAGAAATCTGTTGTCATTTGAGTTGGTGTTCCATTATAGGCACTGTGTTGGTTTTCTCTGCTTTCAAGACTTTTTCTTTATCTTTAATTATCATGTGTCTTGGCATGGATTTCTTTGGGTTTATCCTATTTAAAGTTTGCCCAGCTTCTTGAATCTATAGGTTTATGTCTTACACCAAATTTGGGAAATTTTCAGTCATTATCTTTTTGAATAGTCTTTCAGCTCTCTTTCTTCTCTCCTTTTGGGACTCTGATGATACGAACTTTGGATCTTTTGTTATTGTCTCACAAGTGCCTGAGGCTCTGTTCATTTGTGTTCAGCCCATCTTCTCTCTTTTGTTCATATTGGCTGAGTTCTATCACTCTATCCTTAAGTTCATTGATTCTGTCCTCTGTCATCTTCACTCTATTATTAAGCCCATCTAGCAAGTTTTTATTTCTGTTATTGAATTTTTCAGTTCTATAATTTTCATTTGGTTCTTTTTTATAATTTCTGTTTCTTTGTTGATATTTTCTATTTTTCATCTGTTTCAAGAGAATTTGTAAATGCTTGTGGAAGCACATTTATGATGTCTATTTTAAAGTCTTTTGTAAGCTAATTTCAGCATCAGATAATCTTGCTGTTGGTATCAGTTGATTAGCTTTTCTCATTCAAGTTGTGATTTTCCTGATTCTTGGTCTGATGGATGATTTTCAATTCTATTCTGGACATTTTGTTTATTATGTAAGGAGATTCTGGGTCCTACTTAAATCTTTTATTTTATCAGGCAGTCGCCCTATTTAGGTTTAGCACACAGGTTGGGATCTACTTGTATGGGCTGTGGTTCCGATGACAATTTACTTTTCAGAGCCTTTGCTGTTATTATTTTGGTTTGGTGATTATCTGGTGCAGCTAAGCTTCCTACTGGTCCCTGATGTTGCTGTCTGATGCGGGGAAGGAGTTTCCCCAGGTTATGCTGCCTGGTGCCTCTAGGTGAGAAAAGGGAGTCTCCATCCTGTTGGGATGAAGTGTACTTTCTGAGGACCCTGCAGAGGGGGAGTGCTTCCCCAAACTGTTTTATTGTCAGTGGGCCCCTGAACTATCCTCCTTGTTGGTGCTGCTCACTGGCCTGGTATTGCCAGTGCAACTCTCATTCTATCATGGGGAAGGATGAGCCTATGTGGGCTGCCTTTTGTTACTAGGCTGGGGCTTGGGAAACATTGGGCCTGGGCCACCTTCTTTTGTTAGACTGGTGGGGGTGGGTGATCATAAGATATCCTGCATCTATGTCATTCCTCCAGTTCTGGAGTCCCTAACCGGTTCGCTTTCCTTTTTCCACCTTTCAGACTTTTCCTTTGGTTGCCTCATGTATTATTTCCAGGGTTTATAGTTGTACTTAGCAAGGAGGTTGCGGGAGAAATGGTTTATGCCATCTTGTCTGGAACATGACAGAGTTGTATTTAACTATTCATCTTTTGGATGATTAGGCTCTTTTAAATGGTCAGTACTGTAGACATCATGACAGGGGGCCTTCCAACAGCCTTGAAATCTGAAAGCCTTCCTTATTCCACAGACCCATGGGCCTGGGCCTGGTTGCCTGCCCAGTATAGGATGTTACTCATCTGTCTTCCACTTGCTTGGCTGGTGATGTCAGTTCTTTGTGTCTGCTTTAAAGGCAGGCATTTGTTGTTGTTCTTATGCTTTTTGAATAGTGTAGTAGTTTGTAACACTTCTAGCATGAGCAAATCAGATAAACTATCACCTTTGTAGAGCCCTTTCTTATCCTTTCTTTTTGGTCAATTTTGTCTCTCTTTTGGCAAGAATTTTATATTGAATTCAGCCATGCAAATTATATTTAATTGTGATTTCACTATGAGATATTTAATTTTTCATGTGAACATTTCTATTTCAGGGTTGCAAAACAATGACCATGTTTTTTCATACATTAGTGTGAAAAAGATTTTGACATTTTCCACTTGCGAATGAGGAATTTGAGGTCATCTCAGTTCTTCCACTGTAAATGTGCCTTTAAAAAGTATCAGAGTGGGAAATCCTTGATATTGGAAGCCATGGGTCTCTTTGTATAGTTTACAATAATAGTTTTGCACAAATAATTTCAGGTTAAAATTGCATACTATTTATTCCCACCCATTTCCTTTATTGGCTGTGACACACAGGAATTACGCCCATTGCTTGCCTGACCTTTCTGACCTTTTGTTACTTGGCTATAAATTGACTTGGGTCTTTTGCAAAAACACTGTCAGGGGGGAAAAATCTTTTTGTTAGAACCCAGCCAATTCCTGCTTCACTGCAGAACAGTTTGTTCTCCTGAAGAAATGAGCCAGTTCAGTGAACAGAAAAACATAGCTATAAACTGGCATCGCCAAAAACTGCAAAAGCGATTGCCCACAATCATTCCACGGAGCAGGGAACTTTGTAAAAGAATGAGACTTTGGGGAGAAAAATACAGTTTTGAGTTCTACGGGCTTTAGGTAAATATAATTGACTCATTAGAGTTGCAACCACATAAAAAGGGTTTCTTTTCCTGAGCTCTAGCAGTCACCAACATTTTAACGTCTTAAATGGGAATGTTGTACAATTTTCCCTCTGCCTACTCTCACAGTTGCAGACTGCTATGGTGGCATGTATTTCCTGCATTTCAGTTGATCTTCCCACTAGGTTAGAAGCTTCTCCTATTCAACAGTACAAACATTTCTTGAGTTACTGCTCTGTGCAAGATTGAGTCCTGGGTCCTTCCCCCAAAGAAGACATATATAGTGCTGTAGTGAATTACAAGAAAACATGAAAAATAATTACACCATGGCAGGTGCAGTAATAGAAAACTGTAGAAAATAGAGAGTCAGTACTTGACAGATCGTAACAGAAGTCAGGGGATTTGAGTGAAGTTTGAAGACTGTCTAGGAGTTTGTCAAATAGATGAGAGGATAAGGGTATTTTGGGCAAAGAGGAGTGTATTTAAGGTTGAAGAGTGATGAGACAGCATGGAGGTTCCAGGTACTATAAGTAGAATTGCTTGAGTATAAAGTAGGAGGAGGGAAAGGAGTGGTGGACAGTGAAACTAGAGAGGCACAGGCACCAGATAACATGTGTCTCAAATGCCACCTGAAGCAGTTTGGAATTTATACTGTAGGCCATGGGGGTCGTGTAAGGGCTGGAAGCAGGGGGATGGCCTGGGAAGAGTTGGAGTGGGAAGACAGGTTTGCAAGGAACCGTGAACTCAGAAAAAGCAGGTTGGACCAGACTAAGAAAGGACCACGACACCAGGATAGAGTGAGTGGACTTTATCCTGTAGAGAATCACTGAAGACACAATCTATGTGTTTTGGAAAGTCAAATATGGTTGTGATGCAGAGGGCCGTAGAGGGTGGTGGGGGAGTGTGTGTGTGTATGTAGGCAGTGTAGGTCGCTGAAGTCCCTGCAGCAGTCAGCATGTGAGAGGAGAGGGACAGTGCTCAGAAACCTTGCACAGGGGCC
Source organism: Equus asinus (assembly GCF_041296235.1). Classification (NCBI taxonomy): domain Eukaryota; kingdom Metazoa; phylum Chordata; class Mammalia; order Perissodactyla; family Equidae; genus Equus; species Equus asinus. Next base: position 32,157,895 of record NC_091804.1, on the reverse strand, counting down.
ACCTTGGTGACTGGAGAGTGCAGGGAGTGAGGAAAGAGGCAGGAAGCCTGAGACGACTTCTTAACTCCCAACGTGCACATTAAGGAGGCTCTCACATATACTATCTCATTTAATTTTCCTAGTGAACCTTACATTGTAGGCACTGGTACCATTCTCATTTCATAAAAGAGAAAACTGAGGTTTGGGAAGTTAAATAGTTCACCCAAGACCCAAGTGACCTGCACTAGGAAGTTGCCAAGTCAGAGCTGAAACTCAGGTTTATCTGACTCCATCCACAGTGACATGCCACCCTTAAATAGTACTTGCTATAGTTGAGCCACCTAGTGTTAGCAAGTCTCAAAATGTACACGTACTCTCTCTGAGAGCTATGCCTATAAATAATAGCTCTACTAAACTTAGATGTTAGTGTTACTGTTAGTATAATTCATATTTTGAAAGCCTATTTTTCTTTTTCTTCTTAACCTGTCATCCCATGAGAACTTCAGATACATGATTTTATTTCTTAAAAAATCTCACTATTTTGGAAGAACTGATGTGGGGGAAGGCCCAACCAAATTGGCAAAAAGTATAAATGACTGAATATATTTAAAGAAATGTAATTTTTAATGTTCAAGTGTGTATGTATATATAAAAATTCATGTTAGAATAACAGTCTGTGGCTTTCAGAAATTAGAGAAACTTTTAGGACTAACATGAAGTTAATATGGTTATTTTTAGTAAATGTATGCTTTTAAAGATCTCAGAAAACATTTTTCAGGTAACTGTCCTAATAGTTGAAGAGAAGGTTTACTAAGCAAAACCCATCTTCAATCAAGTCTCAAGACAAATGAATGATTCTTTCTGTGAAGTGTTCATTCTGTGGTCATGAGGTCATGGATTCCAGGGTTAGGGCCCAGGAGGCAGATGGGAAAGAATGAAAAACAAACCTGGCCTACTCCGTATCAAAAGTATTTTCTTGAAAAAATATATCTATATTTTTGGTTAATGGATCAGCCCCTATTTAATTACCAAAGGGAAATACTGTCCCATTTGGGATTGGAGCCTTGAGGTTCCATCATCAAAGGCTATAATTACAGAATGTTGCAAGCTGTCTCTTCAGCATCCATTTTCTTTGCTTCTCAAAGTGGAACCAGAAATAATGAATGTTTTTGAGATAGAAAAATGCTGGAAATGTGGGAAAATTATCTAAATCTTAAGCTAAGTCTGTATTAATGTGACATCACTAGTAAAAGGAAATTTGCTGGATTTTTAAGAAAAAATTAATATGTAATGTGACTGAGCTGTGGAACTGTAGCATGCTCTCCTGCCAAAACAGAGATTATATATAGCACAGTAAAAGAAAGACAGCCCTGCTTTCCTCAAGTGGCTGCCGAGCATAGCGGGAGAAGCACTTATGTAACTGGGTGTGCTCATTAGTTCTGCTGTAAATTCACACAGCTGGGCCTTGGCGGGTCCTTTGTTCGCCTCAGCGTTAACTCTTGCTTGCTTCCTCCATTGCTTTGGGGCCTGTGCTTGGCACACAGGGAAATGCTGGAGACACAGAAACTAAAACACAATCTCTGACGGTCTAGTTTAGTGGAGCAGACAGACAAGCAAGCAGCTGCAGCTCACATGGAGCAAGAGGCTGTGGACTTTGGAGCCAAGAGGAGGCACAAAAACCATGCCTGGGGCCTCTGGTCATACTGGAGGCCCCTTAGTCTGTCAACAAAGAGAAATTACTTCTCTCCCTGTGCCTCACTTTCCTCCACTATAAAAAGGTTATAATACTCACACCATAGGTTTTATATGACGCTGTGAATATCGAATGTGGTAACTCATGCAATGTGCTTTACTCAGAGTTGACACTCAGTGGGCATTTTGTAAGTATTCATTTCTCTGCCTCTTTGCTTTCCTCAAGCCCCAGACCCAGTTCTACTTTGTTTTCTCTTTACTGAGAAACATGGTCCCATTTGTGAACTCTGTCAGTATATCTCTCTTGAACCTCAAAATTGTCTCATCTTCACCCGCCTTCTCCTTTTGCCTTCCTGCCTCTCAGGAATAAGATCCCAATTCCTTTCTGCTTTTCCTGGGCAATAGCAGTCCGAGACTGAGAGGTGCAGGAGTGGGAGATGACCTGTGAAGGAAGGATGACATTGCAGTCACAGACACATCACGGATCAATTTCTCGTAATTCAGGTCCCCTCAAATCCTCCCAAATATGTTTGGGAATTCCAGGCTCCTGTGGCATTCCCTGTGTCTTCCTCTCTTGCTTCAGTTTACTGAAAGAAGAAAAGAGAGTAAGGGTTTGCCCTTTCCAGGTTGCCTAGGTCTAGAATCCTTTCTCTCCCCGCTTCTGTAGATGTTCTACCCCTAGCCAGGGTCCTGCTGTGCATTCTTTAAAGAGACCCCATTGTGGGATCACATGTGGCTCCATTTGTCCTAATGTCATCAGAGTCCATACCTGAAGGAGTTGATGAGAGGACGCTTGGAGTACACATCTGTTCCCTTTCCTTATTTGTGGCCTTCCCCTTTCACTCTGTTCCTCCCACATCCAGCCAGGTCCCAGTTGCTGGCACATCTTCATCTAAGGCAGTAATTCTCAACAGAGGACATTTGGCAATGTCTGGAGACTTTTTTTTGTCACAACAAGGGCACTGGGTGGGAGGTGTTACTAGTACCTTGTGGGAAAAGTCAGGGATGTTGCTAAATATCCTACAAGGCAAAGAAAGGCCCCCAGAACAAAGAATTATCTGGTCTAAAATGTCAATACTAGGGTTGAGAAACCCTGATCTAAGGGGTTTCCTACACAGGTCCCTTTCTTTGTGCTTGTTTGCCTTCATGTCTGTGTTGGGGGCTTTTGTTAACCTCAAAAGCTCCTCCTTCCCAGTGGATGGCCTCACTTTTCTGAAGTTTTCTCTATCCCTACTTCGGTCAAAGATGATCCTTGCCCTAGGATTTTCAAACTGTTTGTGTTCATTCACTGCAACATTTACTACCCTTTACCTTCTGATACCTCCCTTCAACATGATTTATTCTTTCTCTTTTGAGAGCAAAGTAAGAGCTTGGCTATAACAAGGATGAACATCCAAATCCCAGTTTATATAATAATAATAATCCAAGACCCAAAACCTTACACTGGGAGAGTCAGTAGCACAATGTGGAATGAACATCGGACTTGGCATCAGGAGATTTGGTCTGATACCCAACACTAACATTCCAACTCTGTGACAATAGACATAACTTCGCTTAGCTTTAGCTTCCACACAGGTAAGGTAGAGATAATATCCATTTCCTAGGATTGTTTAAGACTATGAGGAGATGTTAGCACAGAACATGGCACACAGTGGTCAGTCAAATGTGGGTTGGAACTGAAAAATGAATCCAAGTTCTCAGATGTGACCTTGAAAACAGCATTGTTTCTCATTGCCTTGATAGAAGCAGTCTTAATTCCAGATAGCACCTCACCATGACACCTTATGAAAATGAGTGGAAGCCTTACCTGTACTGGGCTGGTAGCACATACTCTTTACTGTAGAAGTACTAGGGTGTTGATACTTTCCCCTAATCTCATGGAAGCAGAGGAAGTCCCATACACTTCTGACTTGCTACTGTTGGTAAGGAGATGTTTCTCCCTTTGTTGGAACACTGGGGCCCTAGAAGCATACTCTGAAGATAGGGAGGTCCACCCTGACTAAGGTAACCAGCTTCTTTCTAGGGGAGTACTGAGGCATGAGAGGGACACTGCATCTGTTCACTCTCACGACTTTCTGGTACATGGAGACCAGCACAGAGGAAGTAGTATTACATTTTGTTCAGACATTATATTACATGTATGTTTTTCCACAGTGTTAGATTGGTAACAATTGATCCCATGGACAAAGGCAATTATCATATACTCTTAGGGCTGGGGTTATAAAAATCGTATAAATATTCAACAGTGGAAATACCATCTAGTATTTGCTCAGAGAATTTCAAAGCTACTTTCTCTATTATATGGCCTCATCTCTAGTATGGAGAGAAGCCTGTGCACATCAAAGAAAGAACTGATTTCATCTTGGAGATAACTATGAAATGTCCTAAGGCCTGCAGAAATGTCTTTGGCTCTCCATTTTTATCATTGGCTAAAGAATGAAGAAATATTACATAAGTAGGTCATGGGTCAGAGGCCAAGGGACAGATGATGTATGATCAGTTGGACTTGAGCATCAACAGGGCTCACACAACTAACAGCAACATATGATGTCTTATGCTCACAGGATGTGTCTTCTTTGGTTTCCTCAGAATCCTAAGCACTTAATTCTATGTCCTGGGACTTAGTTCTTCATTCTGATATACTCTCTTGTACTGTTCACTCTTACGAGACGTTTATGTCTGTTTTCTTGCCTTCCAGATGTGCTGTGGGTTAAGAACATAGTTTTGGAATCAGAAGGACTTGAATTTGGATCCCAGCTGTTACCTGTTTGTGTAACCTGAGTCTAGTTATTTAGCTGTTTGTCTTTGGTTTCCCAATTCAGATGATACTTAGCTCAGAATCTGATTATTGTGAGGATTAAATTAAATGAGGAAATAAATGTAAAGCAATTGGCACAATGCCTGACATATACTAATTTTATTCAGTTAGTGGTGATGGTGGTGGTTATACTCCTTGAGGGCAGAGACATTGTGACTTTGAATTCTCCTATTTCCACCAATTTCTTAGCATAGAACTGAACATATAGTAGCACTCAACTATTTTTTATTTGAAATAAGTAACAGGTACACACATAAACATACAAACACACACTCGGAGGATAATCTGATCATGACAATAACTTGAAAAACTCTAGAGGTCATGTTTTTAAAATATTTTAGCTCATTTTTAGAAATTTGATACCTAAGAAGGAGTCTAAGATAAGTCAATCCCTACTCTTTGCAGTAAGTTAGATCATTTGAAGGGAAAGCATCTGGACCATTTTATCAGCCCTCTACTGAAATAACTTCACTTGGTTATGATTTACTGTTATATCCTCTGCCTTCTGGAGGATCCATGTAAGAATGATCTGTTTGAATGTGTTTCACTGTATCTTTCCCAATTTAGCCTGCTGTCCTCAACTTTACCCATTTTCCCTTACATAGAGTTCCAAGACGTGTTTCTCCTTGAGTTTACCTCCAAGAGAATTTGTCTCTGTTTAAGAATAAATGTTCGTCTTTGTTAAATGATCAAGTGTCACTCAAAATGCATTTCCATGTTTGCTCTTGATACTGGGGATCTGAGAGTCAAATTCAGTACTAGCTAAGGTGTGGAGGACATTATAATTGTCCCCATTCCCCCAACATCTCTACTTCCCCACTCCCTTCCATAGCAAACAGACAGTGTTTATTTTTGCCTTCTGGTAGAGAGGAATTGATCCCACCTTCAGCTCCAGGGAAGGGTCTTGTTGTTTAAACCCAGTCATGTAACCCCTCGCATGTTAGCCACAGTGATTAACCCAGTGGCAGTCACTGCCGAGAGGGTTGGTTCAGTGTTGGGCATGTGACCCAGTTCAGGCCATCAGGATGTTTGCAGAGGACTTTGGGAAGAAGGCTCCTCAGTGTTTTGCGAGGCCTCCCCAAAGCCAGCCCTCTCTCTGTCTTTCTGGATAATGTGGGGACAGGAAGCCTGGGATGGCTATAGCCATCTTGCAGTGATTAGGGAAGCTACCCCCAGGATGTGGCTAATAAAGTAGGGAAAAAGAAAACAGGCCCCTGCTTTCATCATAGAGCAGCTGCATCAAACCCAGCGTCTGAACTTTCTCCTTACAGGTGCCAATAAACCTCCTTTATTAGGTAAGCCATTTGAACTGGATTTCATTATTGTTCCTAGTAGTACTTGGTATATAAATTTCCTTCTATTTTGTGTGTAGTAGTGGTTCTAATCTGTAGGCCAAGACTCTCCGTTGGGGGAGGAGAAATGGGTTGGAGGAGTCCATTTTGGCAAAGCATGAATTGCTTACATATTTCTGCAAATTAAAGAAGCTTCGTATGTGTATATTAATATTTTTCAAATTTATCTGAAGGTTTTAATTAATGAAATACAAATTTAGGTAAAATACTGAATTTACAGGTTTTTTTCGTGTGTTTTTACAATGAATAGATGTTAAAAGCATCATGTAAATTTCTGCCAAAATGGTTTTTGGCAGAGAAGCCATTGCTTAGATAAGTGTTTCCTCCTCCCCTTCTTCCCTCCATTTCCTCTCTTCTTCTCCTCCTCTTCCTTTCTTTCTATTTCACTCCCTCCCTCCTTTTCTCTAGTTCTTTCTTTTTTTTTTTTTTTTAAAGATTTTATTTTTTCCTTTTTCTCCCCAAAGCCCCCCCGGTACATAGTTGTGTATTCTTCGTTGTGGGTTCTTCTAGTTGTGGCATGTGGGACGCTGCCTCAGCGTGATCTGATGAGCAGTGCCATGTCCGCGCCCAGGATTCGAACCAACGAAACACCGGGCCGCCTGCAGCGGAGCGCACGAACTTAACCACTCGGCCACGGGGCCAGCCCTCTAGTTCTTTCTTTAAATCCTTTATCACCCAGTTTTCCTTCTATTTAGTCTAATTACTTATCTCAAATCTCTGTTAGAAATAGTTGAGATATAAATTCCAATTAATTTTATTTAGATGGCTACATTAAGGTTCAGCTTAACTTTTCAGTTAAGTTCTGTGAGTTCTACACACCTGCAAACAAATCATGGATATTGAGTGCTTTAGTATCAAGGAACCCACACTAAAGTTCAATCCCATGCAACAAATTGCATATTGGACAGGAATGCTTGTAATTATAGCCCCCTTTTTGCTAGTAAAGCAGGACACCGCAGGTGGACTTCTGTAATTGGTATATTTAATACATGCCCACTGTGTGCATATCGCCATTGCTGAAGCTGAGTGGTCTAGGGCTGAATACTTACCTCAGAGATCTTGCAGGTTTTTTTGAGAGAAAAGACACGTACACTACATACTAAATGAACCAGGGCTGTTTTTATAGAGGAATACATCAGTAGACCATTCTGGAACTTCTTTCTTAGAATTACTCTACCAGAAGAACATTCTGGAACTTTGTGTTTAATAAATATCAGTCACTCCTATTATGAAATATGCTATTTGCTAATAAAACATACTGCTCAAATGCCCTTTTCTTTGCCTTCTCTATTCTACTACTGATTCTTGATCAGTAATTCTCACCCTTTTTTTTTTGAGCAATACACAGTCTTTTGCCATAGAACCAAAATTTTGACACTTTTCCCAGCCACGCACACACATACACACACACAGAATTTGCTGCAAGTAAAGCATTATAATAATTCCTAATTATAACTCTCTCATGGAAGAGAGGCTGCTGTTGGCCCTGTATAGGTATAAGTGAGCTAGCTGAACTCTATTCATTTCTTTCCTATTAAAGTATAGCTGAATGCAAGCAAGAGAGACTTATTATAAAGACAACCTTGAGTTGTCTTCTAATTTGTTCAAAACAAAACAAAACTTACCAGCTCTGGTATTTCGTGTCAATAGTGACAAAGACTTGGGCCAGCCCTGGTGGCCTAGTGTTTAAGTTCGGCACACACTGCTTTAGCAGCCCTGGTTTGGTTCCTGGGCGCAGACCTACACTGCTCTGTTAGTGGCCATGGTGTGCTGGTGACCCATATACTAAAAAATAGAGGAAGATTGGCACTGATGTTAACTCAGGGTGAAGCTTCTTCAGCAAGAAAAAAAACACATATGTATAGTGACAAAGTCTTGATCTCCCCAGTAGTTGCCTGGCCATGTGTGCTGGTTCTAGAATACCAGTGGGAAGGCTAGGCTGAGGTGGCCAGCTGGCTGTGGAGGCTTTATTCTAAGACTGTGCTGCCACTTTCTTTTGACATTAGAGTCAGAAGCAAAAGGAGCTTGTTGCCAGTAACCCAAAGGGCTGTATTCAAGCAGTGACCTATTTTCAAACTGTAATCGGGTTGGGTTTCTCTTTTTCCTTTGCGAGGCAGTAATCTCACATTCTTCTGAGTGTATGAGAAGCCAATTCCCTGTTACCTCTTTGGCGTGGTGGTTTTTCAGTTTGACATAGGTCACTCTTAACTTGGGACAAGACTATCTACCCCTTTTCCACAAACAGAGGGTAGGCGTTGACTTATGAGGATAAAATGAAAGGCTAGGAAAACATGAACTAGGTGAGGATGCATAGTGTATGAGGAAGAACAAAACAAGGTGAACTAGGAGAGGAAAGTGTTTGGCATTATAGGTCCAGGACTCTGCTCTTTTAAATCTTAATCATGCACATGAATGAATTATTTAGCTTATTCATCAAGTTCTGTTTGAGCTCTTTATGTGCTGAGTGATGGAGACATAGTGATAAAAAGATCCAGCTCTTGACTCAGCCCACAGTCTTGTGGGGGAAGAAGCTTGTACCCACAGTTAGAATGCATTGTTGCCAGTGCCACATAGGAGGTAGGTGCTGAGCAAGGCTGCTGACTTGCTCGAAGGAAGGGAGCTGAGAATGGTGTCAGAGGAATTCCTGGTTGAGCATGCCAGCCAGACTGCTAGCCTCTCAGGGCTCTCCATGCCAGCCCATTCATACCTCCATCAGACCAGTACCTGGTCTGTGTCATTTCTGTTTGTTTTGTTGCCCCTTAGGTGTGTGCTTTGTATAATGTGTAGCAGTCAGGTTGTTCAGATACATTTCGTATGTCTCCTCAAGGAGATCTTTGGGACAGGAGGAAAAGTGTGTCACATGGCTCCATTCTTCCAATGGCTACATGCCGGGGAACCGTGTTTTTTTTAGGCCTTGAGGTCTTTACACCTAGAATGATACATGCTCTGTCTTCTCTGTCTGGACAATGCCTTCTAACTCTGTAAGATCTGCTCCCACAGGATGTAAGGTCTGCTCTGATGTCCCGAGGAACACCCAGACAGTTCTTTGTTCTTTCCATTGCCTTTTTCCTTTCCTCTGTTAGCACTGAACAGCTTTCAGCTTCAACTTATCTATTGACACTTGTATCTACGGACTGTAAATCTTGGACACAGGATCTGTGTTTTATTCATCTAGGACACACCAGCTACATAGCGGTAGTGAGTCACATGAATGAAGTATGTGTGCCACATAGATGAAGTTGCCACCCTGCACCAAGATAATTAAAGATATGGAGAGGACCTCAAAACAGTCTTGATTGAGTCTGACTTTTTGAACTGATGGAATATCTTTTGTGTTTAAAAATAAAAGGAAGGGATCTAGGGAATTTTTGGAGCATATAGGCTAGGAGGATGTAAAAAGTGGCCTGTTGGCATTCAGGGGACAAAGAGGGATTGGTGAGGAAGGGCTGTCTACACTATGACAGAGAAAGGGGATATGTCAGAAGAACACCCTATTCAGGTGTTTCCAAACTTTTGTCCATCATGCACTCCTGAATGCAGGGAAAAATTCAAAGGATCTGGTAGACAGCATTGTCGTGCCTCAGCATGAAATGTTTATGTGCCAGCTGATGTATCACAGCCTGAATTCAGCATTCAGAAGGTGATTGGGAGGTAGCCATCCTTAATATTTACAGAAGTTGAGGTTGCCTGTGTAAGAGCCTTCCTGGTACCACAAGGGGAAGTGCACAGTAGGTGCTTGATAAAGATGGATGTAGTGATTAAATGAACATAAGGGCCATCCTGGTATAAGTTTCTCTCAACTCTCTCGTGGTTTGGACCTTATATTTTGAGAAGTACTGATATATGTCAAGAATCTTCTTTGATTGAAAGACAGTTTTGTACACCAGAGGGTGCTGTGTTTCAATTTTCATATCTTTCCTTTCCTTTCCTATAGTTGTATGTTATGACTCATTTGAAGATGGCCCAGTTGAGGATTTGTCCTCAACAAAGGAATTTGAAGGCCTGAACATACCCTATCGATTTGGTGCTTTCTTAGCATAATAAAGGCATTTGGAAATGGCTACAGCACACATTCCCTGGGTCTGCTTGGCTGCATACTAGTTCCTAGCCATTAAGTTCTTTCTTTAAAACTAGACAACTTTTCTTATGCTGCAGCCTAAGTCCATTTTCAGTATTCTTTCTTTGGTGGAAATGGAGACCATCTGGTCACCATCATTTGTGTAATAACAATGATTGAAGATGGTTATTAAGTCACCCTTCGGCCTTTTCTCTTGTCTAGGCAAAATTGTCTCTGTTCCTGTGACCGTTCCCCATAAATCTCATTTTCCAACCCTTTAATCATCTTGGTGGCTTTCTTTGGAAACTACATCAAAGGCTCAGTTTTAGTGCCTCTATGCTGATGGGGTCTGGGCTGTCAGCTAATGGATACAGAATGTGGTTGTTTTAACCATCCAGTTTCCATAGCCACTCTCCACATTTCCAAGCCAATCATAATCCACTAACCATTAGAGGCTGGTTTACCATCTATTAATTGTGACATATTTTATAAATATTGTTAAGGTGTTGATTTGATCTGAAACACAAATTTTAGCTTGGGAATAATTCTAGCTATTGATTGATATCCTTTTACAGCTTGGTTTTTTGCATTTAAAATACTTTTCTGAACTTTCTGATTGTTAAGTCAAAATGTTATCTCTTATTAGAGTATAATCTGAATTTTGTTGTGTTTCCTTCATTCATTTATTTACTTAACGTCTGTGAGTACCTATGAGTGTCATGCTCTGTGTTAGGGATTGAGGACCCCAAGAGCAACAAAACATGGTCCTCAACTTCATGGAGCTCACAATCTAGAGGGAAAGTCAGATACATACTAAAAAACAAAAACAAAAAAAAAATTACAATATAAAGTGCAAAGTGCTGTAAAAGGTGACTTAAGTGTAGTGGAAGTTTAGAAAAGCTTCATTGAAGATATCATATTTGAACTGGATCTGAACATGAATTAGTGTTCAGGGATAAGGGAGTGAAGGAAGGCTCTAGTGAGAGAACTCTAGTACACTTGAAGGCAAGGAGGCTGGCATGTCAGGGTGCAGTGAACTAGGTGTGGCCAGGCTGGCATGTCAGGTACAGTGAACTGTGTGTGAACTTGAGTGGCTAGAGAGGCAGGCAGATGCCAGCCTGTGAAAAACTGCCCATGCCAAGCCAACAGGTATCCAACAGAAATGTAATATGAGCTGCATATGTCTTTAAAATTCTAGGAGGAAGATTTTAGAAAATAAACAAGAAATAAGCTATCATGCCTTGAGAAGACGTGAAGAACATTCAATGCATATTACTAAGTGAAAGAAGTCAATCCAAAAGGGTACATACTATATGACATTCTGGAAAAGGCAAAACTATGGAGACAGTAAAAAGATCAGTGGTTGCCAGGGGTTGGGGGTAGGGAGGGATGCATAGGTGGAGCACAGAGGATTTTTAGGGCAGTAAACCTATTCTATATGATCCTGTAATGGTGAATACATGTTATTATAAATTTGTCCAAACCCATAGAATATATAAAATCAAGAGTGAATTGTAGTGCAAACTGTGGGCTTTGGGTGATAATGATGTATCCATGTAGGTTCATCAATTTTAACAAATGTACCATTCTGGAGGATGTTGATAATGGGGGAAACTATGCGTATGTGGGAGCAGGAGTGATATGGGAAATCTCTATAACTTCTGCTCAATTTTAGTGTGAAAGTAAAACTGCTCAGAAAAAAAATCTATTAAAAATAAATAAGTTGAATTAATTTTAGTAATATAGTTTATTTAACCCAATCTACCAAAAATGTTAATATTTCAACATGTAATCAATATAAAGATTATTGATGAGATATTTTATATCAATTTCTTTTGTACTAAATCTTTCAAGTCTAGTCTGAATTTTACACTGACAGCACGTCTCAATTTTCACTAGCCAGATTTCAAGTACTCAATAGGAATATGTGGCTAGTGGCTGCTGAATTGGACAGAGCAGATCTTGAAGACTGAACATGAGTTTGTCTGATTCAAAAACCTCAGTTCTCAACCACACTGCTCTCCTGCTCCCTAAGTACTGTAATGATAAACACAAAAGGAAGGGAGTTTGCAGACTATCATTTAGTCCCATAGTGTCAACTGTTGCCCTTCAAACTGTCTTGGTGGCCCAAGTTCAGAGCATCTAGAACAGCACTGTTCAATGGAAGTATAATGTGAGCCACATGTGTGATTTGAGTTGAGATGTTTTAGGAACTACATTGAAAAAGTAAAAAGGAACAGATGAAATTAATTTTAAGAATGTATTTAACCCAATATATCCAAAATATTGTTTCAACATGTATTTAATATTAAAAGTCATTAATAAAGACATATAGACCAATGGAATAGAATAGAAAGCCCAGAAGTAAACCCTTGCACATGCAAATGATTTTTGAAAAGAGTGTCAAGACCGTTCTATGGGAAAAGGAGAATCTTTTCAACAAATGGTGCTGGGAAAACTGGATAGCCACATGTAAAAGAATGATGTTGGACCATTATCTTACACCATTTACAGAAATTAATTTAAAATTGATCAAAGACCTAGATGTAAGAGCTAAAACTATAAAACTCTTAGAAGAAAACATAGAGGGAAAGCTTCATGACAGTGGATTTGGCAGTGAATTCTTGGTTATAATACCCAAATCACAACAAAATAAAAAACATATAAATTGTACTACATCAAAGTAAAAAACTTCTGTGCCTCAAAAGACACATTCAACAGAGTGGAAAACCAACCCATGGAATAGAAGAAAGTATTTTTAAATCATATGTCTGCTAAGGGGTTAATATCTAGAATATATAAAGAACTCCTACAACTCAACAAAAACCACCTGATTTTAAAATGGGCAAAGGACCTGAATAAACATTTCGCCAAAGAAGTTATGCAAATAAGCACATGAAAAGATGCTCAATATCACTAATCATTAGGGAAATACAAATCAAAACCACAACAAGATACTACCTCACACCCATTAGGATATGAAAATAACAAATGTTGGCTTGGCATGAATGTGGAGAAACTTTAACCCTTGTCACTGTTGGTAAGAATGTAAAATGGTGCAGCTGCTATAGAAAACAGTACGATGTTCACTCAAAAAGTTGAGCGTAGAATTACCATATGATCCAGCAATTTCACCTCTGGGTATATGCCCAAAAGAATTGAAAGCAAGGACTTGAAGTAATATTTGTATACCCATGTTCATAGCAGCATTATTCACAATAGCCAAAATATGGAAGTAACTCAAGTGTCATTGATGGATGAATGGACAAATAAAATGTGGTATATATATATATACAAGGGAATATTATTCAGCCCTACAAAGGAAGGAAATTCTGACACATACTACAAGATGAATGAACCTTGAAGATATTATGCTAAGTAAAATAAGCCAGTCACAAAAGGACAAATACTGTGTGACTCCACTTATATTTAGTGGTACCTAGAGAAGTCACATTCATAGAGACAGAAAACAGAATGGTGGTCTCTACAGGCTGAGGGGAGAGGGAATGAGGAGTTATTGTTTAATGAGTACAGAATTTCTGTTTTTCCAGATGAAAAGAACTCTGGAGATGGATGGTGGCGATGATTATACACAATGTGAATGTACTTAATGCCATTGAACTATACACTTAAAAATGGTTAAGATAGTAAATTTTACATTATATGTATTTTTCCATAATATATTTTTAAAATCCCCCTCTTTCCAAAAAAAATGTAATTACTTCTGAGACCATAAACATTTCAGAAGGGAAAAGAAAAAAAAAAAAGGAGGCATGAGTAAAGGGACTAAGAAAAATAAGCAACTACCAAAAAATATAAGCATGTTGATTCAAAGAGTTAATTTATAGGCGATTTAAAAGACACTAGATCAGCATTTGTTCAGTCTCTGCTTTAAGTAAAGAACTCTGTTCTATTAAAGGAATTATTAGTGAGATGTTTTACACTCCTTTTCATACTGTCTTCAAGTCCATTGTGAATTTTACCGTTATAATACATCTCAGTTTGGACAAGCCACAACTGAAGTGCTGAATATCCACATGTGGCTAGTGGCAACGATATCAAACAGCATATGTGTAGAATCTTCTAATTGGAAGGAAGAAGCCAGCAGAAATTCTTTAAACCGAGGAGTGGGATGAACAGATTTGTTTTTTTAGGATGTTGACTCCAGTGGCAACATTAGAGGTGGACTGAAGGGGAGAAAGAACTAAGGGCTGGGAGCTTGAAGGTTGTTATAGGACTCCAAGCCAGAACAGACAAGGGACTGAATTACGGTAAAAGACCCAAGGATGATGCTAATAGCCATTGTTTATGGTGCACTTGCTGCATGTCAGGCATAGTGTTGCACCCCTTATACCCATATCTTAATTCTTCCAACAACTCTGAAAGATTGAGGCTATTATCTTCACTTACAGGAAATGGTGACGTAGAAGGCACAAGCACCTTGCCCAGGGTACCAAAGCTCGTAGATAGTAGAATCAGGACGTAAACCAGGGCTGTGTGGCTCCAGAGCTTAAGCACTTAACTATTGGACTATGTCTGGCACGGATGGAGACTAGAGGTCAGTTTTGAAACATTCTTAGATTTATAGGATTTGATGGCAGGCAGATAAGGGGAAAATGGGAGAGGGCTGCATAAAGGATGTAAGAGTGATTTGGAGATCAGATCTCTTGCTTGGAAATCTGGATGCATGGTGAGAGGTGAGATGAAGATCTAGTCAGTAGAACAAAGTGGCTGAGTTTTTTGTTTGCTTATTTTGTTTTGTTTTTTTCTGAGGGGTGAATGCCAAGGTAAGGCAGGGCAGAAACTGTGTGTGTAGTTTTTAAAAACCAACAAGGACCAATGGCAGTTGGAAGTGATAGATTTGGAGCTTGGCAGGTAGTTCAGGCTGGGAAGGACAATTCAGAAGTCACTTGAGTGCAGGAGATTGCGAAGTCCTGGGCAGGAGTGAGTTTGCTCCCTTGTGGAGAACTTGTAAAGGCATGGGTCTTAACATCCTTTGGGTGCTGAAGGACTTTGAAACTCACTGAGGAGTCAGAAATAGCCACTTGACTGGCGACCTTCGTGCAAGTAGTTTGGGCAGAATGGGAGGAAGGAATGGAGCCTGCAGTGTGCCAGAGACTGACTGAGAAAGGAAGTTGAATAAGCGGGACGGTGGGAGCTGGCTCTGTGGGGGAGGGAGGACGATGGGAGAGGACCAATTAAGGGGATGATTTCTATTCTTATGAGAGTTAAGTGTTGTTTTAAGTAAAGTCAGATGAAATTTTATTGTCCAAGATTATCACAGAAACACCACCACCACCACCAAACCAACACGTAATATTAAAGTAGCCCTTTTGTTTAAAAACAGCTGAACAAATATAACTTTTACCAAATTTCTAATGGCAGGCACATGACGTAGTTTTCATATGCCATCAAGAGAAGTTCTTAAAAACTTTTGATTTAGGCTCCTGACGTCATGGAAAGACTATAAATATGCTTACTAGTTTGCAACAGAATTTACATCTCCCCAAACACTCTCCTGAGTGGTGAGTGCGTGTGCACACGTGCGTGCCTGTATGTGAGCACTCATGTATCATAGAATACGGAGATATGTGTACTTTATTCCTGGTTTGATGATGGTTGTGAATAAACAGTTGTTGCAACTTTATATTTTGCACAATTACAACCATTCTTTGGTGATTTGTGGTCGCCTTTACTGCTTTACAGACTAGAGAAAGCTCAGGTGCTGAAGCCTATTGCTCCTCCTTACCCGAGTGACCTTGGCAACCTGAGGCTCCTTAAGACAGAGCCAAGCATCCCTAGAAGGCCCCCAATATGTCTTCCATCTGGCTGTCAACACCTCTGTTCTGCTACCCCTCTAGACAATAATGTGAAACTGACCATGATCCCGAAGAGTTCTGGGGAAATGTGGAACTTTGTTGATCAAATCCAGTTGGTCCCTTTGGTTGGACGTAATAAGATTGGAAGTGGATTTGCATAGAAATATCCTGGCTGTAAGTCATAAGGCTGATAAACCCAGTGAATGTTATTTAATCTTACCTGTCAAGGGAAACTAATAACCTTCCTGATGAAATACTAACAGCATTCAAAACGTTACTCATAAAGTGAACATTATTAAAACTGTCCTGGGCCAACTGAGGTGGCACCATAGCCTGGCACTGTTCCAGGGGGCTGGGCCCTGGGCTCTTACACCTCTGTTCTGCTCAGGCCTGGGGCAGTGCCCTACTCTGGATGAGGGACCTGAAGATTTTCCAAAAGAGAGAGAGAAGGAAGGGTTTAATAGCTTCCTTCCCTTTTTGACAAGGAAATAAATTCAAAATTTGACCTGTTGAATTCACTTAAAAATAGAGGAACCTGGAGAACATCAGAAAGGCCTAGGGGAGTGAACTTGAGAGGGAAATAATTTGGTGACAAGAGCAAAAAGGTGAAGGCAAATATGACCACTGTGACTGGTGCTGATCTGCTGGTGTCATAGGATTGTGGAGACCTTAAGAGAAAAATCAGTATATAACCAAAAGAAGTGAAAGCAGGGTCTTGAAGAGATATTTGTCCACCCATGTTCATAGTATCATTATTCACAATAGCCAAAAGGTGAAAGCAACCTAAATGTCCATCAGCGGGTGAATGGATAAAGAAAATGTGGTCTATACGTACAGTGGAATATTATTCACCCTTACAAAGGAAGGAAATCCTGTTACATGGTACACCATGGATGAACCTTGAGGACATTACTATAAGTGAAATATGCCAATCACAGAAACACAAATACTGCATGGTTCCAGGTAGATGAGGTACCTAAAGTGGTCAGACTCTTAGAAACAGAAAGTAGAATGGTGGTTGCTCGGGGCTGGGAGGAGGGAGAAAGGGAGTTGTTCAGTGGATATAGAGTTTCAATTTTGCAAGATGAAAACATTTTAGAGATCTGTTGCACAACAATTTGCATATAGTTAACACTACTGTGCACTTAAAAATGGTCCAGATGGTAAATTTTATGTTATGTGTTTTTTACCACAATTTAAAAAAGTGGGCAGGATAAAACAGTTTGTGTACTTTTTACTATCACAGTTAATTGTCACCTTCCAGTGGCCAGCCTCTGAGTGGGAGTGGGTAGAATTGGAGCAGCAGCAATCACTGCAGTAACTATGGTTTACTGAGTATTTACTATGTACCAGGTGGTGTGCTAAATCCTTTTGTACACTCCTTATCAGTTCACTGAATATCATGTCAGCTCTGTGAGCTAGGCATTGTTGTCTTCATTTTACCAATGAGGAATCAGATCGGGAGGAATTAAGTCGTTTGCCCAGAAATATACAGTTCATAATGGGGGCCTCTGGGACACAAACCTAGCTCCGTCTGATATTATAGGTCTTAACCCCATTCTCAGCTCCCATTTGTTCATCTATTCATTCACTGAAAATCATTATGTGCCAGGTACTGTGCTGGATACTGAGGATACTGTGTATATACATCCTGACTTTACAGAGCTTAGAGCCTATCTGGGGTGAGAGACAATAAGTGAGAAAAGAAGCAAATAGGGGCCGGCCCGTGGCCGAGTGGTTAAGTTCGCACACTCCGCTTCTGCGGCCCAGAGTTTTGCCGGTTTGGATCCTGGGTGCGGACATGCCACCATTCATCAAGCCATGCTGAGGTGGTATCCCACATGCCACAAGAAGCACCCACAACTAAAAATATACAACTATGTACCTGGGGGACTTTGGAGAGAAAAAGGAAAAATACAGTCTTTTTTAAAAAAAAGCAAATAAAGATCCAGTGACAAATTTTGATAATATTATGAAAGAAACAGTTAGGTGCTCTGATATAGGACTGTTCAGTGTGGAGATTGGGAACCAACATAGACATTTACAAAGGGAGTTCAGAGATGATCTCATAAGGGCTGTGATACTTAGGGAAAGCGGTTTTACAGGCATGGAGGGGTCCCAGATGCTATCACCACCGAGGCCCCCTGGAATCTGCAAGAGCCTTGTTGGCCACAGAATTGTGGTCCCACGTGACACTGCTATAATAAAGGACAAGAGACAGAAACATTCCCTCCTTAAGACGAAAAGGTAGAATTGAAAGGGAAGAAAGCCCAGAACGCCTTTGTCAGAATTGTAAATGAGTGTCTGAAAATGTGTACCCAAGTGTCCTTGTGATGAAAAAATCGTAGTCCTGACAAATTCCAACAGTGTTCCCTTGTCCCACTGGGTCACTTTGCCTCTCTAGTCCTCAGTTTCCTCATCTGTGTGGGGAGAAAAAGACAACAGAACTCTACCTAGGTAGATTTCTGGTAGTGGTAGTAGAATGATTGAAACACTGCTTCCGTTTAATTCACTGCTCATTGAGCTACATCTTGAATGCTTGTTCAGTTCTAATTGCCATATTTTGAGAGAAACATGGACAAATTAGAATGTATTCAAAGAGCAGGTCACTAGAGAGTTTGTGGAATGAATTCAGAATGCTTACACTGCAGAGGTGAATAATAAAGAATGAAATGACTATCTTCAACTGTGTCAAAGGCTTGATATATGGAAAGCAAGTTGACTGATCACATAGTGAAGAGTGTTGACTTGTCCTGTGTCTGTTCAAACTAAACAGATCTAAAACCTGGGAATCAGGTCCAACTAAGAAACGAACTTTGTAATAAGTTGGCATAAGTGATGAGATAATCCCAGACCATGGAGATACTCAAGCAGAGACTGGATAACAGATTGCTGTAGAATTTTTTACTTGGGCAATAGGTTGCTTGTCATGTATTTTCCCATTCCTCCATCTTCAATGTTTCTAAGTTATTTTAGAACGATGGCCTTAAGCTGGAGGCAGATGGAATATATTTAGTTGTGAGTGTTATATTTAGTTGTAGATGAAGTGCCCATGTGTACCACTACAGAAGTTAAACCAAAAGCCTATCTGTATTTATTAGAAGTTTGAATGTAAAGGAGGTCTACATGGTATTTGACCCCAGTCACATATTCTTTAAGGACCTCTGCCCCAACCCCATTGGCCACTCACTTTTTCACTTCTTGTTATTTGTAACCCACACACTTTGGGAAATGCGCTAACATTTTTTCTACTTACATATTTTTCAAATTTTATTTTTCTGTTTTTAATACATGCACGTTCACACTGTTTAGAATTTAAAAGGGTTCACAGGGAGAAGCTTCCCTGTCTCCCTGTTCTCCTTTCCAGAGGCAACCACTATTACTAGTTTCTCATGTATTTTCTATTTCTCACTATTACTAGTTTCTCATGTCTAGAGATATTTTAAGTGTATATATACATAAGCACGTGTATGTTTTTTCTTCTGCACTTTGCTTTTGTAAAAGACAGCATATATCAAGGTATGCTGAAGATTAATCCATAGCAGTGTAAAAAATGCTCTGTCATTCTTACAGGTGCATATTATTCTATCCCCCTATTATGGACAATTAGGTTATTTCCAATCCTTTGCTATTACAATGTTGACAGTGAATTACCTTATACATTGCTACACACATGTACAAGTATATCGTAGGCTATGTTCCTACAGGCAGACTTGCTGAACCAAAGGGAATGAGCATTTATGGTTTTGTTATTATTGTTAAATAGTTCTCAACAGAGGTTTTACTGATTTTCACTCCTGCAAGCAGTGTGTGAGAGTGCCTTATTTTCTCAAACCCTTGCCAACTCAGTATATTGTCAAACGTTTTGAGCTTTTCCAAAGTAAGTGAAAGAAAGAGACTCAGAGTGATTTTAATTAGTATTTCTCTTATTGTGAGTGAAATCAAGCATCCTTTCTTGTAGGTAAGATCTTGCTTTGTAGTGAGGCCACTGAAGAAAGTCATCAATGCAGACTGAGCCTGGAAGGAGGGGCAGGAGCATCATATCCACAGGGGAGACCAGAGAGTTCCTTTTTAAATGAATGTCCTTGTGAGGTTCAAGCAGGCCCGCTAGCTGCAAGCTATTTAGCCTGTAAACTCTCTGGCCCACACTGGAAAAATTCAATTAGAACCAAATAAATGTAATTCAGAGGTAAAACCATATCCAGAACAAACCATTTATATTGCTTTTTAAAATTTTTAGTTTTAAATTTAATAAAGTAATTTACTTTTGTACTTGGAACAAAATTTAGGATGCAAGTACATTTTAATGTAATGTGTTTAACTTTGGAAGGAGCTGCCCCACACCTCCTAGAGTGCAGGTTCTGACTAGTTGGCTCTCAAGGTCTCTGGGTTTGCTCCCAGCTTCCCCCTGGCCTCAGCCCTTCATCTCCCCCACATCCATCCCCTGCTTTCTGTAGTTTCTCTGTGGATTTGAGCAGGTTTTGGCAAAGACCAGAGTCTTTTCACTGGGAACATTGGCATTGCACAGCCTCCCTGCTCATTAGCAGCCTGACCCATTAGTTCTCTGAAATGCTTAGACCAAACCAGCTCAATCCAGTTTTTCACCTAGAAAGGGACTTTCCAATCTTAGCAGCACAGATTTATTTTTGCTTTTTGCAGTAAGCTGCTCAGGTTCAAGCCTATCTTGGTTGATGGCAATACCATCCTTCTAGTGGCTTAGATCAAAAATCTCGGAGTCATCCTTCATTCCTGTGGATACAGTGTTCACACACTCCATCCAGTCCCTTAGGAAACTTTGTTGGCTTTACTTTCAAAATGTTTCCAGAATCCAGCCACTTCTCTTTACCTCCATCTCTACCATCCAGGTCCAAACTGCTGTCATCTCCTGCCTGGATTGCTGCCATACCTCCTGACAGATTTCCTGCTTCTCTCCTTGTTTTTCCTGCAGTCTGTTCTCAACACAGCCAGCAGAGGCGTCTTGTAGCACAAGTCCAGTCACATGAGCACAGTGCTTCAAGTCCTCCCGTGGTGCTGCCCATCTCAGAGAAACCCAAGTCATCACAGTGGCTCTACACAATCTGCCTGCTCACCTCTTTGACCTTGTCTTCTCCTGCTCTCTTGACTACTCTCACTCAGCTGTCCTGGCCTCCTTGTTCTTTGAACAAACCAGACACGTTTCTACCTCAAGGTCCTTGCACCAGCTTGTGCCTGTGCCTGGTACACTCTTCCCATACATCTAGATGGCTCACTTCCTCATCTGAGTCTCTGCTCCAATGCCCTATTCTCAGCGAGGCCATTCCAACCACCATATTTAAAATTGCAACCTCATCCCCTCCCTACCCACCACACTCCTTGTCGCCATCCATGCTTTATTTCCCCATTGCACTTACTACTCTTCACACAATTTCATTTACTTATTTATTTGCTTTATTGCCTCTCCCCTAAACTAGAATGTAACCTGCAGGAAGGCAGAGAGTTTTATATCTTTTTTATCTTTCCCATATTCTAGCATTTAGAACAGTCCTTGGCACAGGGTAGGTGCTTAGTAAATATTTGTTAAATGAATTGGTTGTCTTTCTACCAAACTTGTTCCTCAAAGTGTGCCAAACCTAAATGAAAACAAACAAGTCTTCTCTTTTGGTACTGGTACTGGTGATGTGTATTAAATTCAAGAGCACTGGTCCATGTTTTTCTGGGGAATCTCATAGTATAAATCATCTGGCATCATTTGGGTAACAACTTTTATGGAAGGATTAAGTAAGTATGACACAAGAAATTCCAGGGGCTGGCCCTGTGGCCGAGTGGTTAAGTTTGCGCGCTCCGCTGCAGGCGGCCCAGTGTTTTGTTGGTTCCAATCCTGGGCACGGACATGGCACTGCTCATCAAACCACGCTGAGGCAGCGTCCCACATGCCACAACTAGAAGGACCCACAACGAAGAGTATACACCTATGTACCGGGGGGCTTTGGGGAGAAAAAGGAAAAAAATAAAATCCTTTAAAAAAAAAAAAAAAGAAAGAAAGAAATTCCACTAAGGAAAGTGATAAATACATTCAGATTACATCTGGAGTATTAGATTTAGATTCAGGTGCCACTCTTTAAGAGAGCTATGGACAAATTAGAGCACATTCAGAGAATAGCAATGGAGATGGTGCAAACATTCCAACCCATGACGTGAAGTGC
Organism: Equus asinus; assembly: GCF_041296235.1. Lineage (NCBI taxonomy): Eukaryota > Metazoa > Chordata > Mammalia > Perissodactyla > Equidae > Equus > Equus asinus. The sequence goes on along the minus strand of NC_091804.1, from coordinate 32,135,996 downwards.
AGGAATGAGGATGATTGGCTTGGGAGAAAAGAAGACTCTTAGGGAACATGATTCTTTTTTTCAAATGTTGATTAGCAGGTCTACTGATCTTCTTTAACATATCCCTATTCCCTTCCAACCCATCAAAAGCAGATCCAGCTTTTGTGGAACCTGAACATTAGGAGGAAGGCCCTCGTAAGAAAAAAAATAAGTTTAAAGAATATAAGTATAAATTTATAAAAATATAGATACAGGTCTTGGAAGGTGCCCGTGCAAGTGAAAGTCCCAGAAGCTTCAGCTTCTTTAGCTTCACCGTAAATCCACCGCATTCAGACTTCATATGCCAGCAAAACTGGACTACTTGTAGCTCTTCAAACATACCATGTTTTCTCTTCCCTCTGTGGCTTTGCATAAAGTGTTCCCTCTGTCTAGAGCACTTTTTCTCAACATGTCTACTTGGTAGTGGTTACTCATCCTTCAGTCTCTAATTCAAAGGCTGCCCCCTCTGTGAGGCCTTACCCAAGTTCTCCAGAAAACTTCAGTGGGTGCTAAGTCTTTTCCTACACCCTCACTGAGTCTTGTGCATGCCTCTACTACAACACTCAGCTTATTGTTTAATTTGGGTTGATTTGTTTGTCTGGCTTCCCTTATACTGTGTATCAGTCAGGATGGGTTGGATTATGCTAGAGTAACAAGCAACTCCAAAAACCTCAGTGGCTTAAAACAACAAAGGTTATTTCTTTCTCACACTACGTGCACATCGTGGGTCAGCTTTCTTCTTCCTTTGGGACCTAGGCGAATAGAGTAGCTACAGTCTGGAACATTGCCAGTTGCCAGGCCAGAGAGTAAATAGTGAGGCAAAGCATGTACTTTCTACTAAATCTTACCCCTAGAGATGCCACATTTGCCTACATTTCATTGATTACACCTAACTTCAGGTGGGCAGGGAAATCCAGTGTGTCAAGAAGGAGAGCAAACCCAAGAATAATGGTGAATAGCCTATTAACCACGACAGACTATTAGCTTCTTGAGTATAGGGATGGGATCTTTTCAAAAATCTGTGTATACCCGAGCCTAACATGTAGTACTTAGCACATAATAAGTCCTCAACTATTTTTGAGTAAAAAATTAAATTTAGTGACTAAAACCTACAGGAAGTAATTTTTTTTTTTTTTTGGTGCTTACTACAAGAAACCATTTCCAACGTCTTTTCAATCTCAATAAGTGCTGACCTCCCTGTCTCTGGAGATATTCAAGCATAGGCTATCCTAACCACCTAGTGATACTGGGTGGTTAGCCATCTAACCACAGTTGTGATACTTACAAGATGACTCGTGCAAAGATGAGTGATTGAAATATGTGGTCTCTAAAGTCTCTTTAATTCTAAAGCCTCTGTTATTTATATCATAATCACCTTTTTTGAGCTTGAGAAAGAATAAATTACTGTTCACTATAGAGGTGATAACATCTGACTGGAGCAGGCTGTTTTTGTTGGTGACTTGACAGAAACAGGAATTGTTTGACGGGGAAAAACAAGTAGAGAGCTCTGGCTCTGAGCCCTCCGCTAAATGCTGATTACTAAATGCAGAAAGTATTGTGACCCTTCGGTATCCAGAGAGGAGAATGAGGCCCGCTCTGGGCTTGATACTGCTTTGACACTTGAGGATTCGGGCTTTGAAACAGACTTGAATTCTTTGTAACTCCTTTCTTTGTTTCAGCAGAAATCTGATGATTCTAGCCAACAGATCTGCTGGACTGCCAAGGTCCTGCCCACACACATTCCTGAGGATGGACGGTTTCCCTTGTGTCCTTATTGTTATAGATTCCTGCTGACTAACCTTGGTCCAATTACTTAGCCCCACTGTAATAGAGTTCTCTAGTCATACATAAGAAGTAATACGTCCCCTTTTCTGATAGTGTAAAAATGTTATAAATATTAAGGATCATGATAGCCTTCTCAAGTCATTTTAATTAAAAAAAATAACAACGCTGGAGTAATTCAGCTTGTAAAATCTTTGAGCCTTCTCTAAGAAGGCTCAAAATAATTAATTGATAATGTAAAAATAACTAAAGGTAGTGGGTTTATTATTCAGTTGGTATGTAGAGTGAATGTGGCCTAAAAAAGAACATAGGATTTAGAATCAGAGTATCAGGCTCACACGCAAATCTGGTTTGTGACTTTGGTCATATGGCCTCCCCTCTCTTGCTCAAAAGCTCCTCAATGGATGGGGCACGGGGCAAAAATAACCAACTTAGGAGGCTGTGAGGATGGCTCAAAAGAGACGAAAGCACTTTGTAGGCTGAAGCACTTTGAGTGATGGAATTGAAGTAAATCCAGTTTGCTGCTTGGTCATGGAAATTTCTTTCTAGCGTAGCAGTGGCGCCATCAGTGCAAATTGATCCACTTGTGTGTGGTGTTATTTTATACTTCGGAAGTCTCTTGAGATGGAACCCATAGATTAATTTGAAGTTTATGGCAGTGATTCACAATACCAGCCACTGCCACTATCAGGATCACTTGACTCATGCCAAACAGCAACTCGAAAAGGTGTTCATATATTCTATCACTTACATCCTGGACAGAATTCACGCGAGAACCTGCTGGGTTTTTTGTTTTGTTTTGTTTGCACATCTGGCCTCAGTTCAATTTTTTTTGACACTTCCAGTGCATGGGCATTCACTAATTTTTTCAGCTATTTGTGTGCAACTTCACACAAATATGCAGTTTTTAGGATGTTTGTTACTAGGGCTATTTTCAAGTGTCAAAACTGCATTTCTGAGGATTCTTCCTCAATCAAATTGTGCCCTTATGGATTTCAGGGTGTCAAGGGTCCAATGAAGTGGTCAAATCCATTGATGGTTTGAAATTGATATTTGAAAACAGTGAGTGGTTAGATTCCCTCCACCTCCCTGGTATAGGTAAATCCATGGCAATTATCATTTATTGTTCCAATTGAATGACTTCAACAGGCAAAGTTACTAAGTAAATGGTAAGACGGTGATACAAACTAGGGGCTCTGTTTCGTCTAAGCCTTGGCATCTGTTGGGGTATCAGGAGCCCTCCTCCACCTTATCCCTCCACACGCAAGGTGGCTCATGTCACACTGAAACCTCCCAACTCTAAATGAGCAACTCACAGCCACTCCATATGCTGGCCCCCAATTTGCAGGGTATACTGCTCACTGGCAATATTAATTTTATTTATTTTAATCCTTACTGTTATTTTTAAATTAAAAGCAACACAATTGTAACAAATTCAAACAATGTAGGAGGCATAAAGTTAAAAAAAAGTAAATGTTCCTCTCCTTCCTAATGAAGTCACTTACTGTTTAATAGATCACTCTTTATCCTTTGTTCTTTTAAATTCCATTCATATTCAAATACGAGTCTACATAGATTATTCTTTATACAATGAAATCATATATTATATTATGCAGTGTATTACATGTTTTATTTAAATATGTCTGGAAATGTACACGTATCAGTATACAGAGGTCTTAATCCTTTTAAGTGGCTGCATTTCATTTCCTAGTATGTGTTCTATGTTTTTGTTTTCTCACTGTCTTACTGTTGGACATTGTTTGTGCTAAGAAACAATACAATGAACTACTTTATTGATATCTTTGTGATCATGTGAGTTTATTTTTGTACTTCATCAGACTATGTGGGTTCTTAGAAATGAAATGACTTGATAAAAGGATATGCCTTTTTAAATTTTGATAGCTATTGCTAAATTGACCTTCATAAAAATTTTACCAATTTATATGCTCATCAATGGTGCATGAATACTACATGGTCTGACTTTCTGATTTTTGCTAATCTGTGAGGAAGGGGAAAAAAAATCTCATTTTTGATTTAATTTTAATTTCCCTAATTTAGTAATTTAATGAGGTTGAGCATCTTTTCTAGTTTATAGCTTGTGTATTTTGCTTGCTCATTTTTTGCTCCTTTCTCTAATATTTTTGTCTTATATACATTGCAAATGTTAATTATTTATAATATGTTTTATAAATTTACTCCCAGTGTGTCACTTATGTTTAAACCTTATTAATGATTTCTTTTAGTATTCAAAAGTTTGCTGGGGCCAGCCTGGTGGCATAGTGGTTAAGTTTGTGCTCTGCTTTGGCAGCCTGGGGATCCTGGGCACGGACCTACACACCACTCATCAAGCCAGGCTGTGGTGGCATCCCACATACAAAATAGAGGAAGATTAGTACAGATGTTAGCTCAGGGACAATTTTCTTCAAGCAAAAGGAGGAAGATTGGCAACGGATGTTAGCTCAGGGCCGATCTTCCTCACACACACACAAAAGAGTCTGTAATATTTATGTAGTCAAATCAATCAACGTTTTCTTTTGCAGTTTCTAGGTTTTGAGTCTTGCATAGGAAGAACTTTCTCAGTACAACTTAAAAAAAATTCTCCTATATTTTTTCTAACATGTTTGTAATTTTTCTGGTTATATTTCTCTATTAAATTTGCTTGGAAATTATTGTCCTTTTTAATGTGAGTTAGGGATTGACCTCAATTTTCCTGATTCTTATTCATTTTTCTCTCTTTCCTAACTGATTTAAAAATAGCACTGCTTTCATAGTCTGAAAATCCTATATTCTCAAAGTGTACCTAGATGATCCATTCATCTATATCAATTCTTATACTGATAATACATTGTTTTAATTATTCAAGCTTTAAAATATATTTTTTTATGTCTGGTAAAACAAGTTCCTCTAAATAATTCTGTTTTAAAATTTTTAAAGCTATTTTGTACTTTTTCCCTTCCAGAGGAATTTCAGATTCAGTTTGTCAAACTCACTCAAAAAACCTGGTGGCATTTCCCTCAGTATTTTTTTTTAATAAAAAGTTTCAAACATAAAGAAAAATTGAAAGAATTTTATGGTGAACATCCATATACTCACCACCTACATTTTACCATTAACATTTTACAATACTTGCTTTACCTGATGGCATTTTGATTGTGATTATAATTGTACTGAATTTAGAGATTAATTTAGAGAGAGCTAACATCTATATAATTCTGAATCTTTACCTCCAGGAATATGCTATGACTCTCCATTTATTTAGATCTTCCTTTTTGTTCTTAAAGTTTTGTACTTACTGTCATATAGATTTTGCACATCGTATAAGATGTATTCTGAGATCTTTTCTAGATTTTGTTGTTAATGTGAATGAGCTCTTTCCCTGCCCCCCATTTTCTTCTCTAATTGATTGGCTTTGGCATATGGGAAAGTTAATGATTTGCCTGTGTTGCAAATGTATCTCATCATCTTATTCAGTTCTCTTTTATTTATAATAATTTTTCAGGGGATTTTTCTCACTACACAGTTTCTCCATATATATGTAAATAAAACATTGATTTGACTATTCCTCATGTTTCTCTGTCTTATCATATTTTACTGTCTGGATCCCATTACAGTGTTAAATAATGATAGTGGGAATCCTTGTCTTGTTCCTGACTTGAATGTTTCACTATTAGGTATAATGTTTGCTGTAGTTTCTGGTAGGAATTAAGGACATTTCCTTCTTTTTCCTCCATTTCCTTCATTTGCTACATCCTTTCAAGAATAAGAGTTTATACTTGAACAACACTGTAGACCAATTGTACCTAATGGATATATACATGACATTCCACCCAACAATAGCAGAATATATACCTTCTTCTCAAGTGTACTGGGATAGATCACATGTTAGGATACAAAACAAGTCTTAACATATTTAAGAAGATTGAAATCATACCAAGTAGCTCTTCCAGCCACAATTAAATGAAACTAGAAATCAATAGCAAAAGGAAAACTGGAAAATTCACAAATATATGGAAATTAAACAACACACTCTTGAACAACCATTGGGTCAAAGAAGAAATCACAAGGAAAATTAGGAAATACCTTGAAACAAATGAAAACAAAAACACAACATACCAAAACTTATGAATGCAGCAAAAGCAGTAATAAGGATGTTTATAGCAATAAATGCCTACATTAAAAAAAGAAGAAAGATCTCAAATCAACAACCTAACTTTAAGAAAGTAGAAAAATACAAACTAAACCCACTGTTAATAGAAGAAAGGAAATAATAAAGATTAGAGCAAAAATAAACAAAATAGATCAGAGAAAAACAGTAGAAAAAATTCAATGAAACAGAGTTGAAAAGATCAATGAATTTGACAAATAAAGATAAAATAAAATAAAGATCAATAAAGTTGACAAACTTTTAGCCAGACAAATAAAAAATAAAGAATATCCAATAATAAAAACAATCAGAAACAAAAGAGGAGACAGTACAACTGATGCCACAAAAATAAAAAGGATCACAAGAGACTATTGTGAACAATTATATGCCAACAAATTGGATAACCTAGAAGAAATGGATAAATTCCTGGAAACATACAACCTACCAGGACTGAATCATGAAGGAATAAAAAATCTGGCCAGACTTATAAGTAGTAAGGAGATTGAATCAATAATCAAAAACCTCCCAACAAAGAAAAGCCCCGGATCAGATGACTTCATTGGAGATTTATAGCAAACATTTAAAGAATTATTAACACCACACCTTCTCAAACTCTTCCAAAAATTGAAAAGAAAGGAACACTTCAAAACTCATTTTATGAGGTCAGCATTACCCTAATACCAAAACTAGACAAAGATATTACAAGAAAACTACAGACCAATATCCCTGATGAATATTGATACAAAAATGCTCAACAAAATATTACAACTTTCAATAGCACATTAAAAAGATTATACAGGGCCTGGCTTGTTGGCACAGTGGTTAAGTTCGCACATTCTGCTTCAGTGGCCCAGGGTTTGCTGGTTCGGATCCCGGGTGTGGACATGGCACCACTCAGCAAGCTATGCTGTGGCAGGCGTCCCACATATATCGTAGAGGAAGATGGGCACAGATGTTAGCTCAGGGCCAGGCTCCCTCAGCAAAAAAAGGAGGATTGGCGGCAGATGTTAGCTCAGGGCTTATCTTCCTCAAAAAAAAAAAATTATACACCATGACCAGGTGAGATTATTCCTGGAATGCAAGGATGCTTCAACATAAGAAAATCAGTCAATATAATACACCACATTGACAGAATGAAAGATGAAAACCATGTGATCATCTCACGTAATGCACAAAAAGCACTTGATAAAATTAAACATCCCTTCATGATAAAAACACTCAACAAACTAGGAATGGAAGGTAATTACCTCAATGTAATAAAGACCATAGACGAAAAGCCCAAAGCTAACATTATGCATAATGGTGAAAAACTGAAAAGTTTTCCTGTACTATCAGGAAGAAGGCAAGAATGCCCACTCTTACCACTTCTATTCAACATACTACTGGAAGTCTTTGCAGAGTAATTAGTCAAGAAAAAGAAATAAAAGGCATCCAACTTGCAAAGGAAGAAGTAATATTATCTCTGTTGACAGAGGACATGATCATGTATGTGGAAAACCCTAAAGATTCCACAAAAATAACTGTTAGAGCAAAAGAATTCAGCAAAGCTACAGGACATAAAATCAACACACAAAAAGCAGTTGTGTTTCTATATACTAATGTGAAAAATCCAAAAGGGAAATTAGGAAAACACTCTCATTTACAATAACATCAAAAAGAATAAAATACTTAAGAATGAACTTAACTGAAGAGTCAAAAGACTTGTACACTAAAAACTACAAAACAATGCCGAAAGACATTAAAGAAGACACAAATAATAGACATCTCATGCTCATGGACTGGAAGACGTAATGTTGTTAAAATGTCCGTACTAACAAAGTAACCTGCAGATTCAGTGCAATTCTTGTCAAAATTCCAACGGCATTGTTTTGCAGAAATAGAAAAAACCATCCTAAAATTTGTGTGGAGTCTCAAAGGACCCTGAATAGCCAAAACAACCTTGAAAAAGAAAAATAAAACTGGAGGCCTCACACATCCAGATTTCAAAATACATTACAAAGCTACAGTGATCAAAAGAGTATGGTACTGGCATGAATACAGACATAGACCAATGGAACAGAATAGAGAGCCCAGAAGTAAACTCTCCCATATGTGGTCAAATGATGTTCAACAAGGGTGTCAAGGCTCCACGATGGAGAAAGGATAGTCTTTTCAACAAAGGGTCCTGGAAAAACTAGATATCCACATGCAAAAGAATGAAGTTGGACCATAACCTTACACCATACACAGAAATTAACTCAAAATGCGTTAAAGACCTAAACATAAGACCTGAAACTATAAAACTACTAGAAGAGAACATAGGGAAAAAGCTTCATGATGTTGGTTTGGCAATGATTTCTTGGATACGATATGAAAAGCACAGACAACAAAATCCAAAATTGACAAATGGGGGACCAGCCCCGTGACAGAGTGATTAAGTTCTCCCGCTCCGCTTTGGTGGGCCAGGGTGTCGCTGGTTCAGATCCTGGGCGCAGACATGGCACTGCTCATCAGGCCATGCTGAGGCAGCGTCCCACGTGCCACAACTGGAAGGACCCACAACTAAAATATACAACTATATACTGGGAGGATTTGGGGACAAAAAGCAGGGGGAAAAAAAAAGATTGGCAACAGTTGTTAGCTCAGGTACCAATCTTTAAAAAAAAAAAAATGGACAAATGGGATTATATCAAACTTAAAAACTTTTGTGCATCGAAAGAAACAGCAGAATAAAAAGGTGACCTATGGAATGGGAGAAAATATTTGCAAACCATATATCTGATAAGGAATTAATATCTGGAACATATAAAAGAATTCCTACAACCTAACAAAAAGCGACCTGGTTAAAAAATGGGCAAAGGACTTGAATAGACATTTCTCCAAAGAAGCTATACAAATGGCAAACAAGGACATGAAAAGATGCTCAACATCACTAATCCTTAGGGAAATGCAAATCAAACCAAATGACATATCACCTCATACCCGTTAGGATGGCCATTATAAAAAAAAAAAAGTATTGGTGAGGGTGTGGGGAAATTGGAACCCTTATCACCGTTGGTGGGAATGTAAAATAGTGTAGCTGCTATGGAAAACATTACGGATGTTTGTCAGAAAATCAAAAATAGAATTACCATATGTCCAGCAAACCTACTTCAGGGTGTATATCCAAAAGAATTGAAAGTGGGGACTCAGAGATATTTGTACACCCACGTTCATAGCAGCATTATTTACAATAGCCAAAAGGTGGAAGCAACCTAAATGTCCATCAGCAGGTGAATGGATAAAGAAAATACGTACAGTGGGATATTATTTAGCTTTAAAAAAGAGGGAAATCCTGTTACATGGTACAACATGGATGAACCTTGGACATTATGCTAAGTAAAATAAGCCAGTCACAAAAAGACAAATACTGCGTGATTTCATTTTGATGAGGTATCCAAAGTTGTCAGACTCATAGAAGCAGAAAGTGGAATTGTAGTTGCCAGGGGTTAGGGGAGGGGCAAAGCAGACCCGTTGTTATTCAACGGGTATAGACTTTTAGTTTTACAAGATGGAAAGAGCTCTGCAGATCTGTTGCACAACAATATGCATACAATTAACACTATTGTACTGTACACTTAAAAGTATAAAGATAGTAAATTTTGTGTTACATGTTTTTTACCACAATAAAAAATGAGAGGGTAATCTTATTAAATGCTATTTTGGTGGTTCTCCTTTAATTTATTAATGAGATTAATGTTTTTAGAGATTTCCTAATATTAAGACATTCTTGCAACCTTGGTGTAAATCACCCTGCCATCTATGACAGATGATGAAAAGCTGATTTCCTTAATATATAGAGAACTCTTAAAATACCATAAAAAATGGACAAAAAATAATTTATTACAAAATGTCAATGACATGTGAAAAGATTCTCAGCCGTGTCTATAAAGAAATGTAAGCTAAAACAATAGTGACCAGTTTTTTATGTATCAAATTAGCAAAGACTAAAAATGGTAATAATATGCACTGATAGTGAAGCCACTCATTCTCTGGTGGTAAAGATCAGTACTGTCTATTTGGAGAGCAATTTTGTATTTTACTAACAATGTTTTAAATGCCACAGCAATTCTACTTGTAAGAAATGCAGAATTTCAGAAAGTCTCAAATGCACAAAAATATATGCAGGGACAGTCATTGAGCCATTGTTTATAATAGTTAAAGAACTGGAGAAATGGAAATATCTATTAACAGATTTGTTAAATAAATTATGATGCATCCCTAAATTAGAATACTGTTTAAAAGAGTGAGATAAGCTGTGGATTCTGACAAGGAAAGATAGTGAACTACATTGTTGTGGGAAGAAAAGCAAGGAGCAGAACAGAATGTAAAAATATAACTCCATTTTTGGTTTTTAAAAAAAGTAGTTTTAGTAATCTATGCCTAGAAAACATATCTGAAATAATGGACACTAGATTGTTAACAGTGACTATCTCTGGGGTGAACAGGAAGGATTTTCGCTTTTCTTCATTTTTTCTGAGAGAGAAATTTCTACATAGAGCATAACTTGAAATAGTAAAAGGAATAAATTTCATTGTAAATCCATATTGCTAACAAAAAAAAGGGAATGCTACTTGCAAATTTTGTTTTGGAATGAGTTGAGGTTTACCTATGATCTGTAATACCACATGACCAACTTTTAAATGTGTTTCATGAATGTTTTTGAAAGACTATAAAGTTGATTACTGTAGAATATTCAATACTCCTATACCTATATCTGTCAAATCAACCTCATTATAGTAGTCACAGTCTTTATATCCTTTTTTGTTGTCTACTTGATATTTCAAAACCATATTAGCTTCTCCCATTATTCCTGTTTTTATCAATAAATTGTGGGTTGTATGTCCAGGAAGGCTGCAGCCAGACTACCATAACACTCGGAAAGAGTCTGCTGAGTGTCGCCTTTCTAAACATTTGAATTCTTCTGTTGAACTCTTATTGTCCTTCCAGTTCATTCCTCAGAATTAAAAAAACAAAGCGTTCATAACTCAGCTATAATTCAAAGCTAAACACTTTAAGAATCTGATCTACAGACTGATATATTTTTCAAACCCCACATGTATGGTATTTGCAGTGTTGAACTATAGTGTCTGTTAGCTGCAGCTTTGCTAATTTAGCGAACTGAGCAATTCCAACTCCCAAAGACAGATTTTTTTGAAGTTATATACTTTCATTCTTATTTTCTCATTAGGAAAAAATCCATTTACAAGATAGAAGTTTTCGTGACAGGGTATAGAAAGGATTATGCAAAGAGTGATGAACATGAAATTGTCATCTGGCCCTTCTCCACGAATCTCTTTGGCAGCATAAGACCTTACATTTATATCAGCTTTCCTCACTCAGGGCTTGACTTAGGAAATGATGTGTTTCCACATGGTAATTAATGCCTCATTTGTCAGACATGGTCCGTGAATGTCTTTGGGTGAATGGTTTTCTAGATAACTGGAGCTTTACCCTTTAAGCACCACTTTTATTGGATACTCTTTTTAAAATGGATGACAAATAAACCCAAACTTACCTAAATGGGTAATATTGTTAAAAAGTAATGGTAAGCAGCCAGTTGGTGAGTATATGGATGTTCACTGTAAAATTCTTTCAACTTTGTTGTGTTTGAAAATTTTCCTAATAAACGTTGGGGGAAGAAATATCACTTTGGAAAGTCATGTAATCCTTATTCCAACAACGTTGTGGTTACTCAGAGCTCGGTGTGTGGAATGGTTAAGGTTGCAGGCTCTGGAGCCAGACTGCCTGAGTTCACATCCTGCCTCTGCTGCCTCCTAGCTGTGTGCCCTTCAGGTTACTGCACTTCTCTGTCTTGTCTTCCTTGTCTGTAACATGGGAAAGAAATGTAAAATGTCTGAGAAATGATAATAGTTTCTCCTCTTGGCTTTGTTCTGAGAGTGAAATGAGAGGATGTATACTAAAGCACTTCCTACAGCATTAAACACTCAGTAAACTACCCTTACTACTGCTATTTTGTGATTGCCTTCAGTGTTGACAACTGACCCACTCAGAGAACGGTTAGCAGTGTTACTCTCCTTGATCATTTATTTGAAAGACAATTTGGGGCTACTTTGAGACTTAGTTTTGAATGAATTGGGGCTATTCCCGAAAATCAAATCCATCTTCTCTTAGCAAATAAAATATCAGGAACATAATTTAACTCTTCCTCAGCGAAGCCCAGTCCCCATCACAAATATCAGTTACGGGCCCTGTGTCCAGGCATCTGTGCCATGTAGATAGGGCCCGACGCTTTCCTGTTCCTGAATTCTGCTGGCTACTTGGCCTTCAGGTGGGCACGTGGTCTCTTCATTTGTGTTGGTGCTGCTTTTAGCTAACAGGTCTTTGTTTCTCTTCCCTCTATCTTCTTGAACCTTATGTTCACAGCCACTGCCGTTCACCTTTACCCAGGGCAGAAGTAAATAGTACCAAAATAAGTCAGGAAGTAACACAAAGAAGTGACGTACCTATATTTGAACCTTAGATGTGAGTATGATGACCTTCTTCTACAGAACGGAGTACTAGAACTATCTGTCCTCTATCTTTCTGGATTTGATGTCTTTTCAGTGGGTTTTAGTATAGTCATAGTTTTGTACAACCATCACCACTCTCTAATTTTAGAACATTTTCATCACCCCCAAAAGAAACCTTGCACCCATTAGCAGTCACTCCCCATTCTCCCCTTCCCTCGGCAACCACTAATCTATTTTCTGTTGTTATGGATTTGCCTGTTCTGAGCATTTCTACAAATACAGTCATTTAACATGTGGCATTTTGTTTCTGTCTTCTTTCAGTTAGCATGTTTCCATCCATGTCGTGGCATATATCGCTACCTCATTCCTTTTTATGGATGAATAATAATCCATCATATGGGCATACCAGATTTTGTTTATTATTCATCCGTTGATGGACATTGAGGTTGTTTCTACTTTTTGGCTATTATTATGATGATGATGTGAATATTTGTGTACAAGTTTTTGTGTGGACATATTTTCACTTCTTTTGTGTGTATGCCAAGGAGTAGAATTACTGGGTCTTATTGTAACTCTATATTTAACTTTTTGAGGAACTGCCAAACTGTTTTCTAAAGTGACTGCACCATTTTGTATTCCCACCAGCAATGTATGAGGGTTCTTAATTTCTCCACATCTTTTCCTATATGTGTTACTATGTGTCTTTGTGATTATAGCCATACTGCTAGGTGTAAAGCAGTATCTCATTGTGGTTTTGATTTGCATTTCCCTAATGACTAATGGTGTTGAGCACTTTTTTAATATGCTTATTAGCCATTTGTATAGCTTCTTTGGAGAAATGTCTATTCAAATCCTTTACCTATGTTTTAATTGGATTTTGTCTTTTTATTGTTAAGTTGTAAGAGTTCTTTATATATTCTAGATACAAGCTCCTTATCAGATGTATGATTTGCAAATATTTTCTTGTATTCTGTGGGTTGTCTTTTTCACTTTCTTGATGGTGACCTTTGAAGCACCAATGTTTTTAATTTTGATGAAGTCTAATTTATCTTTTTCTTATGTGATTTCTACTTTCCGATATTTTATTTGATGTCTTCAATGACTTATCTGAAAATCTGATTGGCTCACTGGATTCATAACTGTATTTTTCTGGTTTTCCTGACTTAGAATTGTAAAGCACTTGATTTAAAATGTTTGCCAACGATGTATAGAGGAGCTTAAAAATGTTGATACTTGTTGAGCTGGTAAACCCATTTCTGTGCACTTAGCCTCAGAAAATAATTTGAAAGAAGAAATATATCCTATATGCCCAGAGGTCATTTCACTGTCACCTGTGGCAGTAGGACACTAGAAGACGCTTGGTAGGAGAGGAGGATGAGTTAAGTACATAGTGGTACATGATTAGGCAGCTATTGAATATTATGATTATGAAGCTTACTTAATGAAAATGTTTATGATGTAATGTTCAGTGAAAAAACAAAACAAAAATGTGTGCCCATTATCATTAAAAATATGTATAGGGGGCCAGCCCCGTGGTGCAGTGGTTAAGTTTGCATGTTCCGCTTTGGCGGCCCGGGGTTTGCTGCTTCGGATCCCAGGTGTGGACTTGGCACCACTTGGCAAGCCATGCTGTGGTAGGCGTCCCACATATAAAGTAGAGGAAGATGGGCATGGATGTTAGCTCAGGGCCAGTCTTCCTCAGCAAAAAGAGGAGGATTGGCAGCAGTTAGCTCAGGGCTAATCTTCCTAAAAAAAAAAAAGTATAAAATATTTGGATTAGATGGAAGAGTATAAAAATTATAGGTGGTTTTATTTTCTTAAATTTTGCTTAATATTTATATTTTATCTCTACAATTAAAAATTAAGTAAAAAAATAGGTGCATGACATTTCAAACCAGTGGTGGAAATGGTGCCAAGTGGTTAGATCTGGGTGTATGTTTATCCTTATCTCACCCCAAGTATTTCTTGAATAGTAATTATTTTTTATCATTATGATCGTCAGAGTTATCCTGACAAACAGAAAGATAGTTTGCTGTGTTTATTTACTAAGAATTTGACTAGAGATATTTTAATTTTCTTTGCATTTTTATATCAAATCCAAATACTGATGATAATGTGACATGATTTTGATATTAGAATTACTAATATTTTAGTCGTTATCAGCATTACAATTTGCTAAAAGAAAGGTAATGGTTATGGTGATATTATCTTAATAGTAGAGATTATAGAAATACTTTTCTCATGGCGTCTCTTGAAAGAATTATTATAATTATTTTACATGTAAAAAATCAGTCACCTTAGGTTTTGAAATAAATTTCAAATGGATCAAAGATTTAAGAGTTGGGGTTTTTTTATGGAGCAGTAAAGGCACTGAAAGAAATAAAAAAGTAAGCGCAATACAAGGTCACGTGTAGTATGCACACTCAAGGTGAAGGCCACACTTTGAGTTGCTGCACCCAGAGAGAGAATGTACAGCTTGCAGGGCCACAAACTGGGTCTGTGGATCCCCTGACCCTCCGACATTTGGCTTCAGCTGAGTGACTGTCGTCCAGAGTACAGGCAGTAACTGTGAGGTGATCCCTCTTCCGTGGCCTGGAATGGATGTGATAGGGCAGCAGGCAGGGAAAGGCCACAGGGAGAGGCCCAGCTCCGATAGCAGCCAGCTCCCCCCACCCCCCCGCCAGTTCACACACTGCAGCTGACTTGGCCTCTTGGCCTGGCTTGGGAGAGGCAGAGGCGTCATCTTGTTCTCATATGTGGGAAGACTGTGAAAAGAAACACCCTCGTTGGCCCAAACATTTAAACAAGAATTACACTAAGATCTTTTGTTCTCACTCTGACATGGTCAGAATTAATTTGGAGGTCCGAAAGAGGATTATTTTGTTGTTGTTGTTGAATCTGAGTTACTTAATGCAAGGATAAAGAGGAAGATATAAAACAAAAACACATGTCTCAAGTCTATCAAATGGTATTAGAACACCCCCAGGTCATTCTTAGGGAACTTTTCTGTTAGTGTTTGGGGGGCTCCTGACTCAAACTTCACATCCAAGCTACTGCTAAACTTCTTATGAAAAGGCCCCAGTGATAGAAGGCAAGCAGTGGAGTGTGTCTAGGTATCTGAGAAATACACAGACAGAGCTTAAGAGATTGTAATCATTTTTTTCTTCCTCCCCAGGTTTAATAGGGAAAACTTGCTTTCTGCAAACAACTGAAAAAGCTACCCTTGGAAACTGTTTCTTTGGCCCTCTTGGAACAGCTGAAATTTGTACTGTGAGGCCCTTGAACAGGACAAGCTCTCACCCACTGATCACCCAGAGTGATTATCACCATGGCCAGCAAGAGGAAATCCACCACCCCATGCATGATCCCCGTGAAGACTGTGGTGCTGCAGGATGCCAGTGCAGAGGCCCAGCCCTCTGAGGCTTTGCATGAAGGACTCCAGCAGGATCTGCCCTCAGAAGCACCTGCCACCAGCAGCGAGGCAGCCCAGAACTCCACCAGTACTGACGGCACTGCACTGGCCAATGGGCATCGGAGCACTTTGGATGGTTATTCATATTCCTGTAAATACTGTGATTTCAGATCCCAGGACATAACCCAATTTATGGGACACATGAACTCAGAGCACACAGACTTTAATAAAGACCCAACCTTTATATGCACTGAGTGCAGTTTTCTGGCAAAAACTCCTGAGGGGCTTTCTCTGCACAATGCCAAGTGTCACTCAGGGGAAGCCAGCTTTGGGTGGAATGTGGCCAAGCTAGACAATCATGTAGTTGTAGAGCAGAGTGTCCCTGAGAGCACCAGCACTCCTGACCTATTGGCTGAGCCCAATGCAGAAGGGACTGATGGACAGGCCGAAATCATCATTACCAAAACTCCAATCATGAAGATAATGAAAGGTAAACCTGAAGCCAAAAAAATCCATACTCTCAAGGAGAATGTCCCCAGCCAGCCAGTTGGTGAGGCCTTACCGAACCCGTTGGCTGGGGAAACGGAGGTGAAAGAGGGAGACCACTCCTTTGTCAATGGGGCGGTCCCAGTCAGCCAGGCATCTACCAACTCTGCAAAAACCCCCCATGTGGCCAATGGGCCCCTGATAGGAACAGTGCCAGTTTTGCCAGCTGGTATAGCACAGTTCCTCTCCCTCCAGCAGCAGCCCCCGGTGCATGCCCAGCACCATGCCCACCAGCCACTGCCCACATCCAAGTCCCTTCCCAAAGTGATGATCCCCCTGAGCAGCATTCCAACGTACAATGCAGCCATGGACTCCAACAGCTTTCTGAAGAACTCTTTCCACAAGTTCCCCTACCCAACCAAAGCTGAGCTCTGCTATTTGACCGTAGTCACCAAGTATCCAGAAGAACAGCTCAAGATCTGGTTCACAGCCCAAAGGCTGAAACAAGGTATCAGCTGGTCCCCTGAGGAGATCGAGGACGCCAGGAAAAAGATGTTCAATACAGTCATTCAGTCCGTACCTCAGCCCACAATCACCGTTCTGAATACTCCCCTGGTTGCCAATGCTGGCAACGTCCAACATCTCATCCAGGCTGCTCTACCAGGCCATGTTGTGGGACAGCCAGAGGGCACAGCAGGGGGTCTTCTGGTCACTCAGCCACTGATGGCCAATGGGTTGCAGGCACCAAGCTCGTCTCTCCCAGTAGCAGTTACGTCCATCCCCAAGCAGCCAACTGTTGCGCCCATTAACACTGTGTGTTCAAATACAACGTCTGCTGTGAAGGTGGTCAATGCAGCCCAATCACTCCTCACAGCATGCCCCAGCATAACTTCCCAAGCCTTCCTTGATGCTAGCATTTACAAAAATAAGAAATCTCATGAACAGCTGTCAGCTCTGAAAGGTAGCTTCTGCCGGAACCAGTTCCCAGGACAGAGTGAAGTTGAACATCTGACCAAAGTGACTGGCCTCAGTACCAGAGAGGTGCGGAAATGGTTCAGTGATCGGAGATACCACTGCCGGAACCTGAAGGGCTCCAGAGCCATGATGGCTGGAGATCATGGCTCCATCCTCATCGACTCTGTGCCAGAGGTGCCCTTCTCCCCATCGTCCAAGGCCCCTGAGGTGACTTGCATCCCAACAGCGGCCACCCTGGCCACCTACCCTTCTGCCAAACGACAGTCCTGGCACCAGACCCCTGACTTCACACCAACCAAATACAAGGAGCGAGCCCCTGAGCAGCTCAGAGCCCTGGAGAGCAGTTTTGCACAAAACCCACTTCCTCTTGATGAGGAGCTGGACCGCCTGAGGACTGAAACCAAAATGACTCGAAGAGAGATTGATAGCTGGTTTTCAGAGAGACGGAAAAAAGTGAATGCTGAGGAGACCAAGAAGACCGATGAGAGTGCCTCTCAGGGAGAGGAGGAGGCTGCTGAGGGGGAGGGTGGAGAAGAGGACCTGGCCAGTGACCTGAGGGTCCTTGGTGAAAATGGCTCCCCAGAAACACCCGGCAACCACACCTTGGCAGAACGTAAAGTCAGCCCCATCAAAATCAACCTCAAGAACCTGCGGGTCACTGAAGCCAATGGCAAAAGCGAGCTTCCAGGGCTGGGCACCTGTGAGCCTGAAGATGACGGGTTGAGCAAGCTGGCAGAGCAGCCCCCAGGCAGAGTGAGCTACAAAAAGACAGCCCAGCAGCGGCATTTGCTGCGGCAACTCTTTGTGCAGACACAGTGGCCAAGCAACCAGGACTATGACTCCATCATGGCCCAGACAGGTCTGCCGCGGCCAGAGGTGGTGCGCTGGTTTGGGGACAGCAGGTATGCCCTGAAGAATGGCCAGCTCAAGTGGTACGAAGACTACAAGCGAGGCAATTTCCCACCAGGGCTGCTGGTCATCGCCCCTGGCAACCGGGAGCTGCTGCAAGACTATTACATGACCCACAAGATGCTATACGAGGAGGACCTGCAGAGCCTCTGCGACAAGACCCAGATGAGCCCACAGCAGGTTAAGCAGTGGTTTGCTGAGAAAATGGGTGAAGAGACCCGGGCCGTGGCTGACACAGGCAGTGAGGACCAGGGACCTGGCGACCCTGCAGCAGTTCACAAAGGGATGGGTGAAACCTATTCAGAGGTGTCCGAGAACAGTGAGTCATGGGAACCCAGTGCCCCTGAGGCCAGCTCAGAGCCCTTTGACACACCAAGTCCCCAGGCTGGACTTCAGCTGGGTAAGGAGTCCATGGGTGCCATGGCTATGCTCTTGTTGGTATGGGGTGGGGGGCACTCATGGATGGGCGCTGAATTTATTGCATGGGGGCATCTGCTGTTTCTAAGGCTGCCTGGCAGCAGGACTAAATTGCCTGGCTGCTTCAAAGGCAACTGGGGGCAGAAACCATTGGAGCATAATGTGATAAAAGGTTGAGAGTTGTTTTTTCGCATCATTTCATGTTTTTTTAAAACCTGTGCAGGGGAAGGAACATAGTGAACCTACAAGGGTCCAAGCTTTTCAAGCCATTTCTTAGCAGTAAGAGAAGAGGCCAAAACATCATCTGGGTCAGGCAGAACTATAACCACTGGGCAGGAGAGAGCAATAGGACTTTTGAGGAAATTCAACTCAAATTGGTAAACCAAAGGAAAGAAAGCCTTTAATTGTTCTTAGATACATGGAGTGCTTTTTTTTTCTTTAATGATGAAAATCCTATAATTTGCATTTCTATTGCATTTCTTCCTGATGTGGAAGTAACGGAAAATCATCTTCCCTCTTAGATGTATATTGGAATCCAAAGCTTGAATTTTGTTCCTCAGTTTTTCTAGATCATCGATCACTTGAAAGAAAACTTTAGAAGATTATTTCATTGAAGACAGTTTTTAAGCCAGAGAGAAGTCAAGTTACTGGGTGTTGATTTTCAAGGGTCTTGATCCCTGAGTTTCCAGCCTCTCCCTTCCTTCCCCACCCTCAGGTATTTGTCTCCTCATTATAGGCCTCATCACAGGATGGCCCAGGAGCGTTGTAACTCAGCTCTTCACAAGAGGCTGTGGAAACTGAGGAAGTATCTGGATTCTCAGATTCTCTGATTTGTGGACCTTTAGAAGTTGGTTCTGGGGCCTGGTATTTCTGGACATGACCTTGTTTTCCTCCAGGCCCCCATGAGTCAGCAAGGTCCTCACAGGGAGTGTCATGGGCACCAGGAGGCAGGTTTGGCCTCACAGGGCTGGTTGCCTTCAGCATCTTCTCCAGCACTGGACCTGGCTCCTGGGGAATGCCCACCCCGGGTTTTGGCTATGCCAGCAAAGGAGCATTGACTGCTGGGAACTGGAACAAACTAATTTCTTTTATTTTTTTAATTAAAATTTTACTAAATTATATTCTTCAGTAGCTGGAAACAGGGTGATAGTTACACAACATTGTGAGTGTACTTAATGCCACTTAATGTTACACTTAAAAATGGTTAAAATGGGAGGAGTTATGTTATGTATATTTTACCACAATTATTTTAAAAAAGCTAACCT
This sequence comes from Equus asinus, assembly GCF_041296235.1. Lineage (NCBI taxonomy): Eukaryota > Metazoa > Chordata > Mammalia > Perissodactyla > Equidae > Equus > Equus asinus. Next base: position 32,116,097 of record NC_091804.1, on the reverse strand, counting down.
GGAGTTGGGATGAATGGGTTTGAATCATGAGCATTGGCTCCCCTCAACTACTAAATCTAACACAAAGTAAAATGTTGGTGTCCTCGGTGGGACAGAGTAGGAGTGGCAGCAGGTGGACATGCTATTGTGGCATTGTCCTCTTCTTTCCAAGGCAGATAACCGTGGGTACAGAAAGGGCTTATCTGTTTATCTGTAGTTGGTTTCTCCCAGCTTTCTCAGCCAGCCTCAATGCAAGGACCATGTCTGAAAGTGTCACAGATGATGCACCTCTCTGAGCAGCCCCCCTGACTTTCACTTTAGGGTTGAAAGTTATAAATGAAGTGAAGACATCAGTAGAATACATTTCAGAAACTAGACCCAGCTGCCATTATGTTAGAAGAGTGTGTTATGGAGAGCCAGGAGGGAGACGGCAAGATGAGGCAGATCAGGACAGGACTCCAGAGGCGGCAGCGGCGGCATGGGGAGCTGAGCCGAAGTGATCAAGGGTTAGTAAGCCTAGAGAAGACAAGTTCCTGCTCCAGCTGCTAGGCCTGGGGTTTGGCAGTGGTCCCTTGAAGAGTTTGAGGTCTTGCCGGATTTAGCCAGCATCACATCCTTAACCCATATGCCCTTCTTCACGTTCCCTCAGGCTGGAGAGTAGGGGAGTGGCTGGCAGGAAGGCACTGCTCATGGAATTAAGAGGTCCCCAAAGCCAGTGATGCCTCTTTGGCATGGCAAGGACTAGGCTGTCCTGGGGACTATGTAACTGGCTGCTGACGTGGAGGTGACAGGCATGTGTTTTCTCCTCAGAAACAGACTGAATTTGAACCGATTACTGTGAAGGACTGGCCAGTCTGGGATGCTGCCTGCCACGTGGAAGGGCCCAACATGCCGCTCCCATGCCTGGCCGCTGGGCACGCACGAGAGCTTCCACAGGCCTTGCAGACAGCCCAGAGCCCGCCACCAACTTCGGCCTGCCACCACCGAGCAAGCAGGGAGAGTAGAGTTCTCGTCAGTTCTTCCTCCCACAATGTAGGACCTTTCCTTTGCCTTCCAGTGGATAAAATAGTTCAGATTTCATATTCATAGACACAGAATCAAGTTTTTAACATATAAATCCACCTATACACATTTAATAAAACATCAGATTATAAACAGTTTCACTGCATAGAAACTTTGGTTAGCAAAGTAGTACATTGTCCTTTACATCATCTCTGAAAATGCCCTGTGTCTGTTCTCTGGAGATCGCTGGGGCCATGTGTTCCCTCACCTTCCACAGTTGGGCAGCACACTCAAAACTACATCTGGAACCCTCATGTGCCCCCTTTGCGTTCCTTGAGGAGAGCAGTACCTTCAAAGAGATCTCTGCTACGTTAAGTGGTGACCAGCAAAATGTCATGCCAGGCTTGCCTTGCCTTGTGGGATAGTCATGCAGAAGCTGCTGTCCCCTGCAGTTTAAAAACTGGACTGGTTATGTGATTAGTGTATGATGCTTACCTTTCTATTAAGTTGTTACAGTAATTCTGCTTTTTCATAGGAGTTTGAATCATGGACCATAACTTTTCAGTTATCAGATCAACTAAAGAAACACTTGTTGTTAAGCCTAATATACTGACCGATGTGCCCGCATTTTTTTTTTTAAATCTAGGCATGTTTAGAGTAAGAGGAAAATTGAAAAAAGAAATAAGGGTGAGGGATGAAAGTAAAAGTGGGTAACCACAGCCTGTAGCTTTGGCCACCATGGTTTATGGAACCCTTTATCCACACTCACTTTAAAGCTGCATGTGGTTTGGGAAGGAAGCCCACACTTGCCCAGTAGTAAAAGTGAGAGCTGAGGGGATTCGGGGACTTTTTGGAACTGTCGGAGTCCGGGTGGTCTCCGGCACAAAGACCTGCATGTGGAGGTTCCTGGCCCCCACGCCAAGGGCCTGGCTGGCGTGCTGGACATCACCGGACAGGTCCTCGAGAGGATGTTTTTAAGGTTCTACGTTTATATCCCCAAACCTGGAGTCAAGATTTCTATCTACTTTAGCTTAACCCTCATATCCATTTTTTTAATTGAGAAAATCAGAGGAAAAGGTGCCTTTGAAACATTGGGGAAACTTGCTTATAAAGCGGTACTAAATGGTAAATCCCTATTTCCCCAAGACTGGCTGCTCTGAGAGCAGTGGGTAAAGAGTGGGGCAGCCAAAGATGTGGCACCTCCTGTCAAGCACCTGCTTCCCAAAGCACCAAGGCCTTGTGGGCACACTCCTCCTGGGCCCACACTGGGTTGGCAGCACTAGGAGACCCCAGAGAGATGGCAGGGGCTTTGGGGAAGAAACACTGGTGGTGGGTTAGGTACAGTCCTCTCCGACCCCTCCCAGGGAACTGGACCAGCAGGGCGCCTCGCTGGCTTGGCTCTGAGGACGAAGATGGTGGTAGCACCTCCTTCCTTCCAGGAGAGGGCTTTCTTTGGAAACCAAAAGCCCTTGAACCATTGTTCTTCTCAAGTGTCTTCTCCTGCTTTCCCTGTCCCAATAGGGACCACCTCTTATTTGTTTCAAACAGGTGACTTGTGAGGACTTGGCAAATTTTACAGCCTGTTTTTGTATCCTTTCCATTTTGGGTGTGAAGCTATTTAGTCCCAAAGGCCTCTTTGCAGAATTGCCAAGAACGGCGAGTGATTGCCTTCCTTCAAAGAACAGACACCTGGAATTTTTCCTTTACTGTTATGTACGTGCGGATTAATTTATATAGATGCATATACAGTGCAGATACTCATTTGATACTTTACTCGTGAAATGTACATCTGACGTGTACACTTGAGGAACTTAGTGGCACATGGGTGTTGGGGAAAGTAGCCTGTGTTGGAGGAAGTGCTAGGACACTGGGCACAGCTGGGCGGCCAGCACGAAGCCATCTCCAAGTGTCTGAGACGCCACCCTGCCAGCATCACTCCCAGAGCTCCGCATGCACTGGCCAAAGGGTTATGTGTTTAAAGAGGATTTTCTTGGTTATTTTATTTGTATTCACATTTCATTTACAACCCAAACAGCAAAACAGAAAAAGTAAATTACATGGTGGACAAGTTAATGCAGGACACAGAGTGACCCACCTTGCCACCTTAAAGCTCGTCTTTAAAATGTGGAGCAGTTAGAGTGCTGCAGGCATGTTTCCTCACAGATGTTGGCCCTGCCCAACAACCAGGGCCACACCACTAGTGGCAGGACTGCCCAGGTAAGGAGCCCAGCAGACTGGACAGACCCTCCTCCTTCCTGTGCTGTTGGACTGGGATTTGGGCCTCATACTTGAAAGAATAAGATGATCAGAGGTGGTGATGAGAGAGACAGGAGCCTAAAGGGATGTTGCAGCAGGTACCCAGGGCTTTAGGTGCAAAACTGTGAACACAGCCAACTGGACACAGAGAAACACCCACACTAGCCTGGAAATTGGGACTGCACCAACAGTCCAGTGGAGATGGGGGACAGCGGCAGCCAGCCCTGTGGCCCTGTTGCAAGACAGATCACTGCGGTTTTGCACACCACCGAAGGGTTAGATTCTGTGATGTAGCCTTCGGTAGAAGGCAGTCCGTGGGCTGCAGGGTTGAGAGGCAAGGTGGGGTCAGTCTCTCCTGAGGAAAAAGCCTATTTTATGAGGTGACTAACCTTTCCTCTCTTCTCTGTATGCACTTGGACTTGTCAGAGATAGTAAAATATTTCAGTGTTTCTTGTTGCCTATGTCTTGTACATGTTTGGTTCATTATATTTTTTACATGGGGTTGTAGATCCAGTTTTAATGGGTAAAACTAGATCATCATTCTGATAAAGGAAATCTGGATTTATGATACATATACTTTGCATATTTTGATTTCTTATTTTAATTCTTGACTATTAAGGAGCTTTTTGATTTGTGAGGATGGTTCTCATTTTCAGGAATCTCGGGTTCTTGAAATAGAAAGCACTACTTGGACGACTTGCCAGCACTTTGGGGTTTGGTAGCACTGTATGGCTTGACTTGGAGCTCCTTTCTTGGGGAAGAGACTGGCAGCTGTTCAGGTGGACCAAAGCGCCTTGACCCAAGGCCCCCACACCCTGCTCTCTGGAAGCAAAAGGTGGGAGCTGGGCACAGTGTTGGGTGGTACCTTGTAGGCTCCCACATGTACTAATGGTCTTGTCCCAGCTGGCTATGGGAGGCTGGTGGGCCAGAAAGTTTCTGTGTTCTCAAGGCTGAGATGTGGCTCTTGTGGGTTTTATCCTGCTCAGTCAGTGGTCCAGTGACAGGTCCTGTGTCACCTCCCTCTCCTCTCTGGCTCTGCGACATCTATGCCGGGCTGCCTTCTGTGGAGGGTAGGCGTTGGTCTTTCTGGTTGGGAGCTCAAGTTTCTATGCACTTCTCCTCCCACAGCTCCCCGCTTGTGCTGCCCTGTCTTGAGCCCTGTTGCCTCTTTGTCTTCCTGTTCTCTTCTTGGACCAAAATCCTTGGATGGGAGCAGCTTTGTCAGTCAGATGTCTCAGCCCAAGTAGATAAAGGCACTTTGCAGGAGAGGAGGAGCAGCCAAAAAGAAAATCTGAAACAAAATCAAACCTGGAGTTTGGGCTTTTCCTAAAGGTTTTTCCCCCTTTTTCCTTGCTCAGAGTTTACCAGGGGCAGATTATTGGTTTGATTTGCATTTTGTATAAAAAGTTTAAATTTTCATGTATTGCATTGATTTGCAAGTTGTATGCTGGAGAAGAAAAGTCCTCTACACATGTTAAGGTCTGCACAGCCAACTCTTCCCGGCCAAAGCCAGCAGCTGGCCTGAGTCAGGAGGATAACAAGGCTCGGTTCTCCTCACTCCACACTGGAGTCCCCTCTTCAGAGTCTCCTGAGTCAGCTTTCTTTGGTCCCTTTCCCTAGGAGCCGCAGCCCTCCCAGCCTTCCTGCCCAGACCTTAGGGAGCCATCTCCTGTGGCTTAGGGAGCACCTGCCCTCAGAAAAACTCCAACACCTGAGAAGGCAGGGAGTGTGGAGCCCAAGCCTTCTCCTGAAGTCCCCTCCCCGAGCAAGGTTTCAGTCTGAGGTACTCACCATGCTGTTTTCTCTGGCCCGTTTAGAATAGCCAAGCCGTGCGACACCAGGGCTGAGGAGTCTGTGAGCAACTTCTCAACAAAGTGGTGGATTTTGATTTTGGCCCGGTGGAAGTGGTGATCATGAGTGCTGCTTGGCTTGCTACCCAGCCCAGCAGTAAGTCCAGATGGAACTGACAGGCTGTGGTTCGAATTCGTTTCTGCTGAAATCTCTATGTGTTCCCAGTGCCGGGTCACTCTGGGAAGGGGTTCTCTAAGCCCAGTTCTCTCTGTGTTGACCCAGCATCTGCACATCACTGTGAGGTGAAAGGAGCAGAGACAGAGCACTTGGCCCTAAAGAGGATGGAGAGCCTGCCTTTTGGTTCTTCAGTTCTGAGCTCACTTGTCAAGACTGGCTGTTCTGTGACCTGCCTACAAATCTAGCCTCTCCTTTGAATGGGGCCCCAGTCCTTCACCAGACTGGAGACATGACAGCCTGGATCCAGCAGGAGCCAACCATTCTACCTGCCCAAAGTCCAGAGCATCCAAAGTCTGGAATGGACTAGGCAGGCCCTGGTTACCATACAGACAAGGACAGGGGCAGAACCTGCTTCTCTGATTTTTGAAAGGCAGGACTGCAAGGATCCACAAAGAATGTAGAGTCACTGCTTTGTTGTTGCCAGCCCAAGGCTTCTGCAGCCCTCAGAACCTGGCCCCTGCTGCTGCTCGGGCCAGAGCTGACTGAGCGGAGGGAGGGGTGAGCACAGCCCGCAGGCCCATTCTTGGGGGTGGTGGTGGGGGGCACTGTGGTCATCTTCTCTTCTGGCTTCTTATTGTCCTTCCTGCTGTCCACTCAGGGCGGGTGGCAAGCCAGGGTACCCGAGAGGAGTCCAAGTTTACCTGCCGTTAGTGCCTCTTTCAGGAGACTGGCTCTGCTGTGTACGTGCGCACTCATGAGCACTGGAGTGTGTTAATGAATAGCTTTTCTTGGCTGATGCTTTATAGCTTGTGTTCCTTTCCATGATAAATGGGTGATGTGGAAGTGCTCAATGTGACTGGAGTTGAAGGGGAAATGAGAAGGATTAGGCCTGTTCAGAGTCACTGAATACAAGAAGCTGCAAGTGCTTGGTCTTTCCCCAGAGTGCACTGTTAGAGGGTAAGAATCCACCCACGCAGTACCTGGTAATCCTTTCCTTTGTATTTAAAGAGAGACACTGTCACTCATCCCTATTTCCTGCCCATACAGCTCATTCTTGCAGTTTGCTTGAAAGGCAGCGGAGCCCTGGCTCGACTGGAGCTGACTGAGCAGGAGAGGCCCGCTCGCCCCTCCGCAGGGACCTGGCACGGTAATCAGGCTGCCCAGTGAGGCTGGGCGAGGGCCGGGGAGAGGTGGTCAGCCCTGGGCAGTGCAGTTCCCGCGGGCTTCTGAGCAGCTGCTTTGTTCAATGCCGTGTCAGACGGGCCAGACTGTGCCATAATTGTTATTAAAAAGAAAACATGCCAACCTTCCCCTCTCCCCGGCCGGCCATTGTTCATTGAAAGTTTCCCAAGCACAGTCTTTGTGGAAGTGGGGAGGTTGCCAAAGGCCTCCAGGGTCCTTCGTGACGGTCCTGATTCCTCGTCTTCTACTACCCAGTTATATTCTGGTCTTGAGCAAAACCCTGTGTTCCCTGAGGGCCAGACTGCTGAGAAGCCAGACTGGGGAATGACTGTTGAGGAGTGTGCTGTTGGTGTGCTTCTTGTCTCCCAGAGACAGCTGAAGAGGTGATCATCTTGGTGCTAAGTCAGAGACAACTGCCCTGTTTCTGTTTGTCCAGAGGCAAATTGAAACTTTACCAAACTGTGTGAAGGGGTCCCACCTCCTGCAGTGGCCAAGTGTGAGAGACCAAATTGAGAGAGAGACATACTTTGACTCTCATTTAGGCCTGGGTGGAACAGGAATTCTGTATCCTGGGTAAATGTTTTTAATAGAAAGATGGAACTTGCCTTTGGACCCTGGCTGTGCTGAGGTGGGAGGAGTGGGTTGCCCTCTTTTGGGCTGTCTCTCCAGGCCTCACGAGGTCCCCTGTGGGGATGCTGCTATTTCTAAGATGCAAATTGCACATTTCCTAAATTTTGTATCTGTGGATTTGGATAAGGGAGGGGAACAGGGACAAACTGCTTGTACAATTTGAAATGGGCCGAAATGGTACTTCATATCTTTTGATTGTTCCTAAATAAAAACGTAAATACATTTCACATCTGCTGACTTTATTTTGTGGGGGAGCCAGAAAAAAAGCTAAAATCACTTCAGTTATGATTTATTCTGTAGGCAAGACTGACCTTAAACTTGGTTGGATGAGTGGGTAGTTTCCCTCGGCCCACTTCAGGAAAATTCCAGCTCGCCTGTCTCCTACACTGCTGGGTCCACTGTAATGGCTTTGACGAGAAAGAATTGAGATGTTTTAGAAATTATGCTAAATAGACAAGGGCAAACTGAGTCAAACCTGGAGTCATGAGGTATGTGGTGAGAGGATACTGGCAAGTCTTTTTCTTTTCCTGTGAGAAAAGTACTGAGAAGCAGAGCTTGTCATTTGCTAAGCAGGGGTTGGCGAATATGCATAAGGACCCAAGGATTAAAAGCCCAACGTTTAAGAGTCAAAGCAATTGAATCTTGTTGGGATGACTGTAAGGACCTGTGACAGAAGGAAAAAGGGACCTCTGAAATAAAATCACCTGGGGCAGAGACATACCAAGGCAGGCCAGTGATTCTGATCCCAGGTGGACACCAGGGTCTGTTCCTGACTTGGCCCTTCTGGAGGCCAACTTAAGTCTTGAGGAAGCAGCTTTGTGTTGAATCTAAAATGCAAGTCCTTGGGAGCTAGACCGGCCTGGTGTGGAACCCTGAAGCCAATCTTCTGACCCCCATCGTGAGTGCAGACTCAGCTAGTGGCTCGCTTGGGGCACAACTGTGGATGGAGTTGCAGTAGAGGCCAGCAGGGGTTTGCTGTGGGCTTCCTTGGGACAGCTGCAGTGGCCTCTAGGCAGGGAACAGAACTCGACTGACCCCTGGGCATGAGTCCCCTGGGGACTATCAGAGGATGACCCAGTGAAGAGGACTTACAGGCTGACATAGGGCTTGATCTGTTTAATGGGAATGTGAAGGAGGCGTGCCCTTGTTTTGTTCCTTGAGCTAGTTTGGTGGGATAACCTGATACTAGTTACAGTATTCTTCCTCAGCAGAACTGAAATGGTGAGAGATGATGGGCTCAAGTTGAAAGACAAGTGAGTTTCTAGCCCCAGGCTCAGCCTTCAGGCAATGTTCAAGATGTGCCCTCTCTGCTCACGGCCACAGTTCTTTGTTAATGGCAATACCCTCAACTGAGATCGGAAATTGCTCTTGCCTTCTCCCCGCAGGGCAGCCTTTAGAGTGAGTTCTTGACCCGAGTCCTATGATCAGGCTGCAGAAAGCCCCTGACATTGTAAGCAGTGCTGTGTGTACGCGGGTGTCCCCTGGGTGAAAATTAAGGCCTGCCTCTTTGAACCCAGTCTACTTGTCCCTGATCTGTTGGCCAGCCAGACTCAGTTCCTGTTGATGATGACAGGAGAGAGGACCCTGCAAAGGAGCCAGTCCACTTCTTGCCTTTGCCCCTGGTACCACTGACTTCCTCTCCCCCACTCTGCTCTTTTGGTTTCCTCTGCTAAAATTGGAGGTTCTCAACCCTGATCACCTGAGGTTTTGAAAAAACCTGTGCTAGGACCCCAGGCACCAGTAATTTTTAGAAGCTTTTCAGGTGATGCATAACCCAGGGGGTGGAAGGCGGTGCCAGCCAAAGCTGTCACACTGAGGGACGTGGCCTGTTTGCATGGTTTGAGGCAAGCAACTCCCCGCCTCTGGCCGACATTCAGTCCCAAGTGAGGGGCTCTCCCCAGCTCCATACACTTGCTGGGCCTCCTGGGCCAAAAATCGTCAGGTGTGTCTCGAGGAATTTGAGGTGAAAACTGATCTGTGAATCTCTTTGACTGAGAGTCGTGTTTTCTAGTAGGAAGAATGATCTAGACATTGGCAAGGAAAGGCAACGGCAGTGTTGTAGGAGAGCCTAGAGAAAGGTGGGCCACCGTGTGAAGCTGCCTTAGGGATGGCAGAGCTGTTCCCAGCTCACGCTCCAGAAAGACAGTTGTTCAGTAAATGGAGGTGTGTTCTGATTAAAATTAAAGTGGTCAACACCAGCAAGCCAGGGATGTTTTATGACGACATAGATGGGCCTCTAACCGAACAGCCAGCACAGAACTTCTTCTTTTGCTGATGAGAAAACCTCTCTCCTGACCATAAGAATCTGGAGCAGGAAAACATGAATCAGGGAAGCCCAGGTTAATTTCTACCCACCACCTTCTTGTCCCAAGGAACAGACTACCCTCCTGTCTCTCAGTAGGACCATGAAGCTGTAGGAAGAAAGCCAAGGGGCGAGCAGGAACCTGAGCAACGGCACTGTCTGATACTGGCTATTGTATCTAGTTCAGTGGATGACAGGAAATTCTTTAAGCTGATCCCAGTTCTCCAAGTTGGTGATGCTCAGAGAGGCCTACAAAGGACCAGGACTGGCCCCAGATCTGTGAACTGGGAAATATGTATACCTTTGGTCTGACTCGTCGTATAGGAAAGGGAGGCTCTGAACTTACAACTCTAAAATCCACCTTGGGCTTGTCTTAAAAAAAAAAAAAAAAAATCCTGGTCTCTCCAAAGCCACCAACCATGCTTTGGTATATGTATTATCACACCAGGGGTATACTAATTACCATTTTAAGTACCAACTGATTACATTCACCTTCAATGACAGATCTCAGGCTCCCTGGGCTGGCTTTTTATGCCTATCCCCACCCACCCATCTGTCCATCAGGCAGGCACTCTTTATCTGTGTGCCATCATTTTTGATCCATACCAACGCAGACCACTATGAAAACAGAGCCACAGGAAGGGAAGAACAAGGCCTTTTTAACCATGTTCTGGGTACAGAGATTTTGGTTACAAGGTATAGAGGCCACCAGAGTGGCACCCAGCAACCAACATTTGAGTGCTCCATTTTTTTTTTGGAACAGAGAGTTCTCTGTGGAACTGGGAAAGGACTCTGGTTGCCTCCTGCTCACTGCCAAAGCTGGCTGGCCCTGGAAACCTGGGCTTGCTCCCAGGCAGGCTGCACTCTGCCCAGTCACACCCTCGGTGGACAAGCTGGAGGGGAGGGTGGCCTCAAACCTTTTTGTAGCCCAGAGGAGGAAAGAAAGATCTGCTTGACCTGGGAAGTTACCCAAAACTTCCTACCTGCTTCTATTGCAGAATAACTACCAGGCAGTTGGCCCTAGTTAAGTCTCCAGACAATAGGCTTTCTTGAGTCCCCCCAAAGAGCACACAAGTTAAAGAAAAAAGGGCATAAAGATGATTTATTTAGCAGTCAGCCCTTAACAGGGGAGCAGAACTAGCAAATGGCCGACCCTGACCCCAAACATGGGCAGTGGATTTGTGTGCGCTGAATGCTGGCCATCCATGAGGCACCTTTGTGCCCAGAGGCCTGGACCCCAGCCTCTGTCCTTACGAGTGGGACTGCCTTCCCAGCCTTTCCAGCTCCTTCTTTGGATCTTTTTACCTGCTAGACAGAAATTGCCATAAGTGAAGCAGCTTCACTCAGCACCTGCCTGCCTGTCCCCTCACCTGCCCACAAGGCCGGCAACTCCTCAATCCCGCTTTCCTTCCTAAGGGATAAAATACTGAGTGAGTCTTCTTTGCCTCAAAAAACCCCAAACAGAAAAAACCACCTCACCAGAATAGGCTTTGCTGTTTCTTCTCTTCCTGCCCCACTACCCCATCCCTGACAGTGCCTTAACATCCCAAATTGAACCCCTTCCAACACGGGCAGCCCACCTGCCACTCTCTCAAAGGCTCTGCTCCAAGGTTTCCCTCCAAGGGTAAGGAGCAGGCGTAAATAACTCAGTTACAATACCACTGAGAAGAAAAATAATACTGCCTTTTTTTTTTTTAAAGTCCTTTTCAGAAGAAAAGCTTTTCCAATAAAATTTAAAACCTTTATTAATATTTAAATTATAAACCAAATGTTGCAACCATATATAGACATGTTTGCTATGGACAAATTAAGATTGTGAGGTCATATTTTCAAATACAACTTCAGAATTAGTTTAAATAAATCAATACATTTTCTCAGAAATTGTATAATTTCCTTCGGTTTACTATCCATGATATGGAAAGTTTAATATAATGTTAAATAATTTACCATCTACCCTAAAAGTAAGCTATAGAAAACTGAATCACTATTAGGATCAAATAATAACAAGGCTTTAGGAGTATATATAAATTTTGAAAAGGTAACACTGTTAGTTGAGCTGTAAAATCCATAAAAATAACAGTTCTGCCACAGCGCACAGATCCATTTTGCTTCTCCAGTCCCCCCACCAAGCAGCTTTCAGGTTAGAAGTGGAAGACATAGAAAATCATACATCCTACGTGAAATAATGAAGACAGTGAGAAATAGGGTGTGCAAAAAATAAACTGTAAAATTCCATACTCTCCAACATCATGGATGTCTATTAGTAGGATTTTCAATGGATTTAATACTCGAGATAACCTCAGCGTCCTCTTGCAGTGTTGGCTAGCAGACTCACACCCAAGGTCTTTCACTGCAACAAGGGAAAGTGGTCTTTGGTCCGGAACAAGACGGGGGTTCGTAGCTGGTCTGCTGGGGCCTGCTGGAGGGCGCCTTGCTGAAGGAGGGTACGTTGACTGTGTGCAGGAGTTTCCTGAATGTACTGGGGAACATCCCCAGCTCAGCCTCTGCCTTGGTGACTTGCTTCTCCACTCTGGCCACGCTGACGCCAATCATTCTGACAAAGGCTGTCCATCTTGCTGTAGACCTGCCGCATCTCATCCAGGTGGCCTTCATGTAAACTCGAGGCACACCCCTGATGACGACGTGGGAGAAGTCGCCATGTAGCACGCCCACAAACTTGTCCACCCTGGTGAGCAGGTCCTCCAGGCTCACGTCCAGGGTGTTGGCATCAGATCGCACCCTGGCTCTGGGCAACAGTGCAGCCTGGAGCAGTACACCCAGCTCTGGCCCTCATCCTCCCATGGCTCCGAGTTGCTGCTGTCCTTGCTCCAGGTGGCACCCTAAGGCTCAGCCACCTCCTCCTCTGGCCCCTTGTGCAGCGGCTGGGCTGCCCAATACTGCTATTTTTAACATGATCCCCTGTATCTTTCAGGCTGGGTAGTGTTCCCAGCCGTGGGCAATGTGCCCTTGTGCTGTGCTGTCCTCTTTGGGCAGGCAGAGCCCCTCTCCAGGCAGGCCCTGTGCTCTTCCACCCTGGCTCCAAGGCCAGACTGTGGGGGCATCTGCCCTCCCACCCTGCCTGGCTGTGGTTTTAAAGCTACAGGACAATGTAAACTTTGTTTCCCTGGTCCAGCAAGGCTGCTGCTCCTCTTCCTCTCTCAGGAACGTCAATGGCTCCTCTCAGCCTCCTGCGCCGCTGGCTGCAGCAGCCTCCCTCTCCAAGGGGCTGCAGCCGTGGTCCTGGCCCCACAAGATGGAAGGATCCATCTCCAGAAGTCAGGGCCAGATGTGTGCTTAATGCGAGACACAGGACAGTTTTTGCCTTCACCCAGAGCTGGGGTGTGGAGGCCCAAAACAGTAATACATCTCATTAATGGCTTGGTTTTTGTCTAGCATTCACTGCTGGAATCCAGGCGCCAGGCTGCAAGACCAGGAAGGGTGCCACGGCAGCCCACTTCCAAAGAACCCAGTTCACGGCGTTCTGTGAGGCGCACAGCACCCGCTGCTCTCAACGAGGCTGGGACACAACTAGAGGCGATTGTCTCCGTTGACCCGAGTCCTTCGTGGGGCCCTGGACAGAAGGGAAGAGTGTCCTTATTGGCAGCAGGGCCTTATAGCCCCACGGGACAGCTCCAAACCAGATAATTATAACTCTTCTACCAAGGAGAGGTACCTAAGAAGGACTGAGCCACTCCTTCCTGTCTCTCCAGCACCCTTTCCTTCACGTGCACACTGGCTACCTACCCTCCATCCCCCTCACCTTCGTTCCCGACTGTCAAAATGGTCTGCAAGGTGCTCCTGGGAGATGCGAAAGTCCTCAAATGGCTGCTGGTAGCGGGCTTCAAAGGAGCCTTCCCGGGCCCGGCCATGAAACAGCTGGCCCGAGGCATCAGAGCCCCGTTCCCGCAGGGACGTACCACTGAAGGGACTGAGGTCGCCGTTCTCCTGCTTCAACAAGGGCCAAGTGCACGAGAGGTCAGTGACTCCCCTGCATGTCACGGGGCTGCCGCCCGGCTCTCACCCCACCCTGCTGCAGTTACCTTGGCAGGGAAAACGTCGATCTTGACGAGCAGGGAGGCCAGCTCCAGGTCCTCACTGTAGTTGTTTTTCAAAGGCACCGCTCTATATCCTAGGAGGAGGAAGGCCTATCCCTCAGCCCAGGAGGGAGCCAAGCAAGGCCCCCCTCACCAGCCAGATCACGGGGACATTGTCTCTAGGAAGGGTCCTCACCTGTCTTCAGGCCTTTCACCGGGAAAGTAGCCTGGGCCAGGAAGTTCTGGTCACTAAACATGTCTTCCTCATACACTACAAAGCGCAGGAAGGCGAATTCGGGGTTACTGATCTGGAAGTGGAAGGGCTTGGCTGGCCACACGGGGTTCAGTCCATTGTCCACTGCGAAAGCAAGGGCAACAGGCATCAGGGCACCACCGAGACAGGACAGGGTCACTGGTGCGGAGGCACCTTCATGCCTCTGGGAGGATGAGGACAGTGAGTGGGGAAGCCTGACTCACCCACAAACTCTGTCTTCTGCTTGGTGCTGTCATACTCAGCTCCAGCCACCTCAATCTCCACAAAAGGACACACAATGCCTCGGCCATTCTTCGGCAGATGCCGGGCCCCCAGCACCTGTAAGGCAGGCAAAGATGAGCCTGGGATTGTCCTTTCTGCTCCTTTCAAGTCTCCACTATGCAGTGGAGGCAGTGCGCCCTCTGCTGGGCCCCAAGGACACTGCCCATTAAATCCCTCATGGCCCTAAAAAAAGCGTTGCCAACAAAAATTCATTTGAAGAAGCCTCAGCTTTGGCCACAATTTTCATGTGAGTCTTTATACTCTACTTCATGTTAAATCCATGCGTGTTTTAACATGGAATATTTAAATTACCTCCCCCCCAGGAAAAAAACAGAAATCTCTTTTCCAGGAAGAAGCACATGCTCACCCCATGCTGTCCTCAGTCCTCCTTCCAGACTCTGCTCAGGCCCCACCTACCCTGAACCCAAGAGCAGTGGGCTGCCTATGTCACAGCTTCTCACTAGGGGCATCAAGGGTACTTAAGGACTGCTACAAAGGAGTGAGAGCTCTGAGGCCTCAAGGGGGTGGGGAAGGGGGCTCACTCTAGTTCAAGCCTTGTTCTCTTCTATTAAGTGCCATCTACCTTGTTCCTGCCCATAGGCCCCTGACTCACCAATGGCACTAGCGTCCTGCCCATCTTCTGCCTACTCCTGTCAGTGGCTACCCATGACTTGGCCTCACTGGACAGCCTGACTTCTTAGTGTCAAGAACAGGCTGTGTTTAGCCCAGCTGCCTCTGGTCCAGGCCACTCGGAACCCAGCACCACAGCAGAGACTCGTAGCTGCCTTTCCACCTCAGAGGACGGTTGTCTTCCTCAAGCTCAAGAACAGTCCACTGGCCGCCCCCCCCGGTCATATTAATCAGCACCTCAGTCCTGACTCCTGAAATGAGCCCCAGTGGAGCAGCTGCCTGCCCACCCTGAAGCCCACAGATGAGCACCACCCACCTCGATGCAGATGGCGCATGGCTCTAGCCCACGGAGGCTGCTCTTGTCAAAGGGGTCGAAGGCCTCGTCCCGCATGGTGCTTGGCTGCAGCACGTAGCCACAGTGCCCGCCGGCCATGAAGAGGGCCTGGTTCATCTGCATAGGCTTGTCTGGAAGAGCCAGATTATAGCAGCCTCCAGCTCAACCACCGGCAATGCCCCACCCCATCCCACAGGGCACCTCCTCACCTGGGGTCTGGAAGTTGAGGGCCACCAGCTGACTGCCACAGATCCACATGGGCAAGGGATCGTAATTGGAGGAGTCCAGGCGCTGGCCCTTGGGGTAGATGCGGGAGAGCTGGAGCCGGTTGTACTGGAGGAACTTCTTGCCTTTGGCCTTGTTCACATATTTCTCAGCCTTGGTTTCCGGAAAGGATGACATGTCCCGGTAGCAGGCACGTTCTGTGCCAATCTCTGGGCCAAACAGGGAGAACACTTACAGAGAGCCTACCCACCCAGGGAGTTACTGGAGGGTCAGCTCCCCCAACTCCCGTATAGAGGGACTAAACACTCTTCTTGTGTCTACCATGGAGGGCACCCAAATACACGCACACCCTGCCTGAGCCTTGGCACTTACTCTCTTCATCAAAAGGAACAGGTCGGCAGTAGACAACAAGCTCGGAGAGCTCCAGGGCAATCTTCTTCCTCCGTTCCATCATCTTCCCCTCAGTGAGCTGGTGACACACAGAAGGCCCTGCAGCCCAGGCTAGAGCCCCGTCCAGAAGATGGAAGCCCCTGCCAGCCTTGGGCATGCCCACACTGCGGGTACTCTGGGCCCTTCCTCCTCCCCTTCCAGACTCCACTGGACAGTAAACAAAGGCCCTCTGGCCTCAGTCTGACACTGGAATTGTCCTTCCTCTTCTTTACTCCTGAGGATACACCTGCTCTCCAAGATTCTTAGGGGACAGGATCCTCATCACCATCATGCGCCAGTGACACCTCAGAGTCCTAGGGTTGGCTGCACTCCCCAGTGATGCTTTGTGACCATTCAGTACCCAGCCTCCCTTAGGCAGTTTACACCACCTCATCCCTCCTAAGCCTCTGGGCACCCACTTCTGCCTCCAGCCCAGGACTTCTCCTCTTACCTCTGCCCTTATGTATCCAGTTGCCCACTAAGCAGACCCACTTGGATGTCCCACAAATATCTGAAACTCAACACATCCTAATGCCACAACGCTGTCTACATGGTCTCTTTCTTCTGGATCCCTGCCTAGAGGTGGGGGCTGTGGCTGCACACCTGCGGCTGCTCCATTACTGTGGGGTCCTACAGGCCTCAGCCACCCAACAGGCTCACATGCTGCCCACCCAGCAGCCCCACGAGCACCCCCACGGGCTCCAGAAGGTTCTCACCCTGGCATCTGCGGTCTGGGCCACTTCTCGGATCTTTTTCACCCAGTCCTGCAGCTCCTCCTGAGAGTCAGCAGCAACATCCAGGGACCAGTGTGCCATGGACGCCATGCTGATGGAGAAGACGAAGAGCCGGTTGTTCTTGCCCTCAGGACGGATGGCTGGGAGAGCGAGAGAAGACGAGAGCTGGCAACAAGCATTTCTATGTCCCCCACTCCACACCCCAGGCAGCGGCTCAAATGAGTTCTCTCATTACCTATCCTCCTTCCCACACCCAGTGAGGGGGGTGGTCATGCTCTGCCAAGCCCATTTTACACCTGAGGACGCTGTAGCTCAGAGACAAGTCACTGCTGGGAGTGGTGGGCCAGGGCTCAAACCCAGGATTGTCTGACTCAGGCCTCTAACCTGGGCCATGGGCCCTTGCCCACCCCGTCTCCAAGCCTCTGTCGCACCCCGTGACCCAACCCATTAGTGCCTGGCACAGGGTGAGCATGCAGGGGTCAAAGCTGAGGGTGAAGAAGGGAGCCAGAGGTGTCCAAGTATGGGGAGAGTCAGAGTGAGGGCAGCCTTTGGGGGTCCAGCCATTGGCTTCTTCCCTCAAGGGACAATGGACAAGAGAAGGGATGGGTGCTCACCAATCTGACAAGCTGGCACATCCAAGACCCCCCGCAGCAAGTCCCCCAGAGGGCTGTTCTCGTCCAAGTGCTGTGGGAATCAAAGCCCACAAGAGCGTCAGCATGTCTGCTGTATACATGTGTGACGGGATGTCTATGTGTGTGCGACAAATACATCTTACCAGTGTACACATGACTACATAAACACAGCACGTGTATGTCCGACATCATGGACAGCACAGGGGGTATGCCTGGACCGCATGTGATGGGAGGCTGTGCATGCACAGGCACGCCTGACACTGTGTGTGATGCGTGTGTGCATGAGAAGAGACTCTGAGGATGGGAATCCTGTCCCACCAATGTAGCTTTGGTCTCACCTCCCTTTCAGGCTCCAGGGCCGCTGGACTGACCATTTCTTCCACGTAGTTGGATGGGAACCACAGCTGCTTCTTCCCACCATAGTCCCCTCGCCACCTGTGGAAGGCACAAGGTGCTGACCCCCAGCAACCACCCCAAACTCCCACGAGAAGGGTATCCCTTGTTGGGGGGCCCCACACCTAAGCCAGGCCAAGGGAGGCACTACTGGTACACGTGTGGGACGGACAACCAGCAAACATACGTCACTGGGGGCACATGCAGGGCCCTGTGCCTCCCGGCCCACCACACCCCAGGCTCTCCA
Organism: Equus asinus; assembly: GCF_041296235.1. NCBI lineage: Eukaryota > Metazoa > Chordata > Mammalia > Perissodactyla > Equidae > Equus > Equus asinus. The sequence goes on along the minus strand of NC_091804.1, from coordinate 32,098,585 downwards.
GGCCCAGGAACCAGGGCTCACCAGCCTCCCTCTTGCTTCTCCACATTCTGGATGATGGCGCTCTTGGTGAAAGTCAGCTCATCCTCTCTCTGGGCCTTGTAGTCAAAGAGGGCTTTAACTGCACACTGCAGAGGTGAGAAGTACCGGTTAAAGCAGACAGTCCCTCCTCGCCACTCTCCTAGCCTCAGGGCCCACGTGTGCACACGTGTGGTTGGACTTCCCAGCCAGGGCTCAGGTGGCAGGAGGTGGCACTGCCGGCAACGCGCCCTACTTACAGCCCTCACTACTGGCCCAGCAGGAGGCTCCAGGACAGATGTGACCAGGGACAGAGCCAGGGCCTCTGACACGGAAGCTCCTCAGGATCAAGGTGGAATCTTGCAAGCCCTGCCTGGCCACAGGGGGAACCTTGGATCTGCCCCTCGAAGTCAGGGCTGGTAGGCCAGGAAGGGAGTGTCCGCAGGTGCCCTGAGTGCCTCCCCTGGGACCTGGAAGCCTATGGGCATGGCTGGGATCCCATCATTTCTCCTCTAGAAAGTAGAAGGAGGAAGCTTCTCCCAGGTTCCCTGGCTGCTGAGGGAAGGGGGTGAGGAATAGGGCCCAGCTCCGTACTCCTTAGAGAACAAGGCAAAAAGAGGAAGATCCCGTCTGACAGATCTCCATGAGGTGAGGGACTGAGGGACAAAGAACTAAGTTTTCTGGCCGGTGTGCCCCACCCCTAGCCTGCTGCTGCCCAGGGAGGAAATGGGGGATACCCAGGAAATAGTCTGGAAGGGTCAGTGCTGACCCCCAGGGACAGCGTTGGGGAGGGGTCGGCCCCGGGAAAGCTGCGGTCGTCCACCAACCACACATCTCTCACAACCTCTTGGGCCTCGGAAAACCACAAACACCACTTCTCCACAAAGACCACAGATGGGCCCTGAGCAGAGAGATGCAAGCCCCAAGCAGCAGGGGACCCTCCTCAGCTTCCTGTGCCCAGAGGCCCGAGGCTGTACCTTGAAAGTCGGCATAGGGTTTGCTTCCACATAGAAGCCAGGGTTGCGTCCCTCATACAGGGCCCCGTAGTCAGGCTCCTGGAAACAGGACAGAATGGGATATGTTAATTGCCAGAGATGCTGGATTCCATGTGCCCTCCTCCCCTACCAGTGCGGCTGGCCCCTACCTGGTTTTCCTCACCAGGTGGCAAAGTCTCCCCCTTCACTGGCACCTGGTCCACCAGGGTCCCCCAACCTCAGTGGGGATGGCCTGAGGGACCTGGCCTCATGCCTTCCTCTCTCCACGTTCTTACCCTTGAGGTCCACCCCACGATTCTAAAATCGCTGTTTCTGGAGGCCCAAACTGTTTCTGAGATATCTGCAGCGAGCCTCCCAGACACCACACATTCAGTGTTCTTGTTCAGTGGCTCACTCGTTCACTGCTGAGCCCCCTCCAACTCTGAGCCCCCAGTGGATGGCCATCCTCTCCCTGGCCACCTGTGTCCATTGAGAAGAAGAGTCTCAAGTGGACCTTGCATCCTGGACTCTCCTTCCGTCCAAGCCCACGACCCTAGTCCAGAGCCCTCATCGCCCCCTGCACCATCAGTCCTGCCTTCTTTCCTCACTGGTCTCACCCTTGTAGCTCTGCCCTCCACAACCACACTTCTGGAGCCTACTGTCCCCTGCCCTGGGGACAAGCCTCCAGCCTCGGACCTACCCTTTCCCCGTGTGAGCTCCAGGACCTCCTCACTTCACACCTTGACTCACGGGGATCTCTCTGCTTAAATGCTCATCTGATACCTCTTCACCTGCCTAACTCGTGTCCATCTTTGTAGACACAACTCAGACGTCACTCCCTCTAGGACACCTTCCTGGCGCCCAGTGGGCCTAAATGGCCCTCATAAGAGCTCCTATAATACCCCAGGCCTCTCTGTCCCGTACATCCAGATTACCCTGTAACTGTTAGACTCCGGGCCTGCCCAGCAGCTAGCCTGGGAGTTTCTGGAGGGCCACGCTGGTCTCTCCCCTGCCTATGCCATGCCCCCTTAACCACCAGGCCCTCACAGCTGTGCCAATCTTCTCCAGCGCCTCCTCGTTGATGGGATAGCGCAGTTTCATCTTGCGGTACAGTGGATGCTTCTCATAGTAGCTGATGAGGTCAACGAGGCTGTCAAACTCCGAGTTGCCCAGCATCACAGTCTGGCCCTCCTGCTGGACACGGCAATGCTTAATCTTGCCCTCGGCCCTTGACAAAGACAGAACAATCATACAGGGTCAGGGCAGCCCAGACCCAGGCATAGCCCTGTACCACATGCAGCACCCCAGGGCCACAGCCCTCACCGGAAGGATATGGCGTAAGAGTTGGGCTCATTCCGTTTCCGCACCAGGAATGCACCATCACGGGGGACACGCATCAGCATGTGCTCAGCCTGTGCTCTGGTCAGGCTTGCGTGGTACCACCTGAAGACAGGCCGGAACAAGTCAGGCTGTGGCCATCACCAGCCAGGTCCCCACCCTACCCCCTGTCCCCTCCCTCACTCTTTGCTCTCGTGGGCATTGGTCTGTGGGACAGGCTCTGAGAGGCGCATCTCAAATTCATTGCAGCGCAGGGGCACCTGCTGGTAGTGTGTGATGAGGTCATAGAGGGAGTCAAAGACGAGGTTGTCTGTTAAGAAGAACTTGGGGGTCCCAGCATCCTGCCGAGAGTGGATCCTGCAGTGCTGGACTTTCCCGTTCCGCCTGAGGGAAGATAGGGAGGCAGTGAGAAGCAGGCCCAAGCCCTGAACACCATGCTCCACCCCAAGCGAAGCACCAAGTCTCAAAGAGGGAGGCAAACCTCCTAAGGAGCTCAAGTACCCCTATAGGAGGGATGCCTCACACTAACCAAAAAATTAGGTATGTGCACACGTGCACAGGTGTGTGTGTGTACGACGCATATGCACATGATGAAATGACGTTTCACATGAAAGCCTGGAACAAAAACAAACTGGACCACAGCTATCTCTGGTGGTGCCATATCCACAAGCACACGCACTGGGAGTGGGTTACCAGAAAGAGAGGGTGTAGTCGCCCACAAAGGTCTCGCTCTCGCGCACTAGGAAGGAGCCATCGGGGGCCCCGGTCTCAATGCAGTACTCGGTGAGCAGGCGCTCGGCGATGTGCCGCCCGTCCCGTCCTGCCCCGAGCTTCCCATGGAACCACTTCTCGTTGGAGTGCAGCTCTGTGCTGCCACTGGTCTGGGAAAGGGAGGGTGACAGCAAAGACATTCAGTGACTCTGACCCTGGCCTGGCCCCCAGCCCAGGGCTGGCCCCTCACCTCCTTGGGCTCCTCCTCATCCTCATTGCCCTGGTCACTGTTGGTCTCCTCAGAGTAGTAGATCTTGCTGCTGGTCAGAACAAAGTAGTGGGGATACCACTCCTGGGAGAGACCAAAGCGGGGCCGGTGAACAGAGCCCTCTCACCACCTTGCCTATCACCACCTTGCCTGCCACCACCCAGCCTGGCCTGGCCCTCACATGGTTCACAGGGTCCTCCAGGTAGAGGATGCCATTCTTGATGGAGTTGCTGATGTCGTTCTCTGAGTACATCACAGATGTAGGCACTTCCTCATAGGCACTACCCTCAGCCAGCTTCTTGTGCTGTGGGGGGCAAGCAAGGACATGGCAATGCTGGCCCCAGTCTCACAGCTCCATCTCCTCACCCAGGCCTAGATCAACAGCTGGATCGACGGCCTGGGGGATGCACTGAAAAAGTGTGGGTGTCCCCCATCAGCCCACCACCCCCACCTTGATAAGGATCTTCCTCTTGAGCTGATTGGGTGAAGGCAGCCCATCTGCGGCGATGTCCACAGGCTTGGTGAGGAGTGTGTCCCCGAGCACCTTCTTGAAGTACTGGGCCATGTTCCTTTGCTGGGCAATACTGCAGTGGTCCTCGATGGACAGGATGACCGGGTACCTGCAGGGTAGAGGACCAGTGCAGTGACACAGACCCTGTGATTCCACAGAATCAAGGCTCAGTCCAAACAGCCCCTCTCAGAGTGAGGTGTTAGGATCTAAGGGCCTGGGGGCCCTGCCTATAGGGAGCTATCCCAGAGAAGAAGCAGGCCCCGGCCAGTGGAAGGGTGGCAGGGGTCCTACAGGGGCAGCTATGGTGCAGCAGAAAGAAAGGGGTGGGACTGCTACAGATAGGTGTCCCCAGAGCTGGGCCAGCGTGGAGGCTGCCCCAGCAGTGCAGAGAGACATCCCGCACCAATGAGCTCAGGAGAGATGAGAAGGAGCCTCCAAATTCAGCTACTGGGCGACCTCTGGTGATCCCTTCAGTGAGGCATGAGAGACTAGCAACCACGGCTTAGGGGGGAATGGGACTGCAGAATGGGACACAGGGAACACACAATTCTCTGGGCTGTGAAGGGAAAGGAGTTGGTAGGACAATGGGCGAAAGAGGCCAGGGTTAAGGAGGTAATTTCTGAGGATAGGAAGAGCTTGACTATGTTCCCCAGCTAAAGAGAAGGACCTATGAAGAGAGCAGGCCAAGGATGCAGGCAACAGGGAGGAACTTGGGAAGCAATGCTCAAGCAAGCAGCAGGAGAAGAGGAGAAGCCAAGAGGTAGGACGAAGATGAAACGCAGGAGGAGTGGGGACAGAACATTGAGGGGTCCCTCTGACCTGTCATAGGAGAGAGCTAGATTCCAAACTTATGCCTGGGTCTCCCACCCCGACTCACTCTGAGGCCACAAAGGCATGCTCCTTGATGGTGTGCAGGACATCTGAGAACTTGATCTTGGTGGTAAGGGTGTGTCCGTGGTAAATGACAGGCATCCCGTCTGGGCCGTCCCAACAGTCCACTGGGGAGCAACATGACCACAGTCAAGTGGGCAGGCCTCCCATCTTCCTCCCCCAGCCCCGGCCCCCACGCACACTCAATGCAGCGACAGCCCATCCGCAGGCAGCGAGCATAGGCTTCCAGGGAGGACTCGCTGGAGAACTGGTCCCCGGTCAGATACCTGGACAGGGAAGGAGAGGCAAGGGTGCTCAGGTGAGCCCTGTCCCGCCCAAGGTCAGACTACTGGGCGAGGCTGACAGAGCCACTCACGTATTGTGCGAGGAGGAGATCCAGTAGTGGGAGAGAGGGTTGTTCATGGTGTCTGGGCACACTGCATCCAGCTGTGAGTTCCACACACTGTTCTCTTTGGAGAATAGGAAGGTGACGAACTGTCCAGGAACAAATGTGGAAGGAAAGAGAAACTGAGCCCCTGCCCTAGCCCACTGGCATGGGGGTGGTGGGAAGGAGACAGGGTGCTTGGTCTCAACTGGGGTGGGCAAGTGCACAGTGGGGAGGAACAAGGTGGCATCATCCCTAAGGAGAATCTGGCTCCTGGAACCAGGTGGAATTCTGGTCAGCTCTGCCCATTCTCTCTGACAGAAGGGGTGAAAGGGAGGCCTCACCTCGTCCAGGAAGAAGTATGGCTCCTCAATCTCTCGCAAGGGGTCTCTGAGGAAGCTGAGCATAAACTCCTGCACCTGGAGCCGGTCAACAGCCCACAGCTCCTGTCGGGGTGGGGAGGGTGGGGACATGTGAGAGGCTTCCAGTCAGTGATGAGTCTGGCCCCTCTTAGGAACCCTGGTCCAGCCCCAGTCCAGCCATACCCCCTGGTACTCGAGGAGAAACTGCTGGAACTCAGGAAGTGACACTCGGCAGAGCTCTGGCCGCTCCCCAGCCCTGCAGGGGAGAAGGGAGGTGCCTGGTGGCCAGGTGGCTAACATGGTCCACAGACGAGGGGCCCCCTTGGAAGGAAGAGCCCACCTCCCAGCCAGCACAGCTGCCTAGAATGGTCCCGCATGGCTCACCCCTCCCACTGCCTCCCACTTGCATCATGAATCACCCAGAGGAGAGCTGAAGGGGGCCCAGGGGAGAACCCCACTTCCCCACTTCAAACCAAACCTCAGGGCACTGGCTTCCAAGAAAGGGAGGTCCATCTGCAGGAGACAGAAGCTGGTCAGAGCGAGAGCCCCTGGAGGCCACGTGGGAAAGGGGCTCTCAGGAAGAAAGGCTGGGGCAGCAGATGGGGGCAGGCCTCAAGAGGAGAAAAGCTGGAGAAATGACACCCCAAAAACCCCCAAGCAGAGCAGCAGGGCTGAGGCAGGCAGGACTGGGGCTAGGGTGGGGGAGCGGGGCAAGGGCCATGGGGGGCAGGTGGCTCATGCACCGTCTTCTGGGCGCTGTACATGAGGCTGCGGTACAGCTGAGCAAACTGCCCATAGGTGATGTCGCTGCTGCGCTGCTCCAGGTCCTGCACGGGACAGAGCAGGACTGCCAGTCAGGCCCATTGGTCAGGGGCTCCCAGCTCCCCTGCCCGACCTGCAGATGGCCCAGCAGGCCCTTACCGTTAGCCGCTCTCGAAGGAAGCGCATGTTGGGGACCCGGTAGTTGACCTGGGACAGCATGTTCTTCAGGTCCTTGGCTGATATACTGAGGAAACAGGGACATCCTCAGTGGCCTTACCCAACCTCTCATAACCTCTGACCTGTGGCCTCAGTCCACCTGGGGTTGGACAGGTAAACAACACTACTCTGAAGTCCTGAGGGTAAAGCTGGATCAAAACTCTTGGGGTGACCAAAGGAAGTCCGTTCCTTTCTCTGGGCCTCAGTTTCCCTATCTGAGCAAAGCCAAGCCCACGATTCTGGCCAGGAGTGACCAGGCTCAGTCCAGTGGCTCAGGCATGGGGGGAAGGGAGCCAATCTTCAGCTTCCCCCCCGCCCCTGCTCAAGCTGCACCTCTGGCCCCTCAGTTCTCCGAGGCAGCAGGAGGGCCATCCAGGACAGAGGGAGGCAGGCTCCAGCAGGGCTCCCTCCCGAACTCCCTGTGAGGAGCAGCTAGCGCGATTCCCCTGGGATGCTGGGAGTTCGGGCCTCAGCACCCAGGCACCACAGGAGAGGGGAGGTCGTCCTCAGCCAAATACCACTGCTGGCGACTGGGCACTCTCCTGGAGTCTGACAGGGAAGCATCCCTGTCCTTCAGGGGGGCCCTGCCCAAGATGTGGGGCTAGGGGACACTGCTGGGCCTGGGCACAGGATGAAAAGATGAGTGGAAAGAGAGGCTTTCTGTCCTGGAAGGTGATGTCAGGGAGGGGAGGGCAGGCACCCCTCCTCCTGTCCAAGAGCCTGGCAGGTAGCATAGAGCTCTCTGAGGGGATTCAGCTCTGTACTGAGTGGTCCTGGCCACCATCCACAAGTGCTGTTCAGCAAGCACTTGCTCTGTGCAGGCGCCAGCTCATCTGACCCTCAGCCACCCAGGAGGCAAACTCTGTCAAGGTCCTCACTTGGCAGGCTAGGAAACTGCTACATCACCAAGCTCACCCTCTCTGAACGCTTTCCCATCAGCATCACCAGCAGCCTGTTATCTCTGCCACTAAAACCATCTGTCTTGCTCCTGCTTACCTCTCCAGCTACTGCCCCCTTCTCTGCTCCCCTTCACGGCAACGCCCTGAAGGGGCCATCCATGCTCCCTTTCATTCCCTGAACCCCCTCCCCACTCCTACACTGCCTGTCTCTAGGTCACCCACTACTTCTGTGCTGTCAAGTACAAGGGGCACCTCTCAGTCTTCTCCACACTTGACAAGTCCTGGCACAGCGGACCACTCTCTTCTCCCTGGGCTTCCAGGACTCTGCACCCTCCAGGTTTCCCTCTTACCTCACGAGCTGCTACTTCCCTTGGCCAGCTCCTCCTCACCTACCCCATCCCCAGTATCCACTGGAGCAGCCTGGGACCAGCCACTGGCCCCCTTCCCTTTTCTTGCTGCGCTCACCCCCAGATGTTACCCCCGAGATGATCTCCAGCCTCAAGGCCTTCTGTGTCATCTAGAGGCTCCCCAGGTAACATCTCCAGCCCCAACTTCTCCCCTGAACTCATTCTATCCCCTGAACTCATTCTACCCACCTGCCTACTCAACATCTCTACCTGGACATCTAAGGGCATCACAGATCTTAACACGCCCCAAATGAACTCCTAAGCTGCCCCCAATGTGCTCCTCCCACAGCCTTCACCATCTCAGTCAATGGCAACTCCACCTTTCCAGATGCTCAAGACAAAAGCTTACTGTCATCCTCGACTCCTCTCTTCCTCTTGCACCCCAAAATCAATCTGTTAGGAAATTCCATTGGGATTTACCTTCGAAATATGGTATAGCCAAAATGTGACCGCCTCCTACCACCTTGACCCTGACCTGGCCCTGTTCTCTTTCACGTGCACTGTTGAAACTGCTTCCTAACCGAGCTCTCTGGCTCTGCCCTGCCCTGGACTCTCCATCAGCAGCCAACAAACCTGTGTGACTGAGGTCAGGTCACGTCAGGCCTCTTTTCAAAACCCTCTGTTGTTGTTCATCTCTTTCACAGCAACAGTCAAAGGTCCTTACCATGACCTGGTCTTTATCCCCCTCATTGCTCCTTAGCCCCTCTGGCTGTCACACCAAGGCCTCAAAGCCATGAGCTTCAAGGCACCTCCTCACACACTACAGGCCACCCTGACCCTCTTTCTAGGACATGCAGAGGCAGTTCTGCACTTCCTGTCTCTGCTCACAGTGGCAGGACACACAGCTTACTGTCCTTGTCCTCTCTCGCCAGCTTGCACCAAGGCCATCAGAGGGCTTTCTGCAGGAAGGTGCTTGTGCCGGCACCACTGCCCGCCCCTCAGCCCTGCTTGAGGCAGGTCCTCTGGTCCTCTGGTTCTCCAGGCAGCTGCTAAGAGGTGTGACTACTGTTCTGGCTGCCCCAACCCACCCTGTTGGGCTAGAGTCACAGCTCAGTACCTACCGGTCCTCACGGTTTCGATCCACTGAGTAGAACTGCTTCCGCAGCCACCTGGAGGGAGAGAAGCCTGAGGTGAGGGCCACTTCTCTGACCAGGGCCAGGCTAGGGGAGGACATCAGCAGGCAGTGCTGGGCACAGGGAGGCCTGTGTCCCTGCCCCTGCTCCCTAGAACCTAATGCTCCTGCCCCTAATCCCAACCATATCAGAGGTGGTTCTTACCTCTCAATCTGCAGGGGTGTGGCCGCCTGCAAAGTATCCTCCATCAACCAAGTTAAGCCCTTGATCCACATGTTCACTTCCTCCTCGGATGTAGCTGTAAGCAAGGGGTGAACAGTGAGCTGAGGAGAGGGCTGGGAGCCAGTGGACACTCCCCTTCTCCCCTGACTGCCTCCTCCAGCCCCGTGACTCCTACCTTGCAGGCTCAGGGTCTTCAGGCGGAATTCCATCCCATACAGGATGACAAAGCAGTGCGACTGATCTGGTCGGAAAGCAGGGTCCTCTTGGTAGCGATCAAAGTCCCGAGAGGTCTTCCCTGGGCGTATCTCCTTGATTTCACGAATGTCAACTAGGAAGGCAGAGAAGAGGCCAAGCTTAGGCTGGGGTCTCAGAGAGTCAGCACCGAAACAAGGGCAGCCTGGTATCTTCACTCATTCCCACACTCTCCCTCAGGGAGAGACCACAAAGAGAGACACCTCCTTGAGGGGCAGAGCCAAGACCACTCACAGTCCCACTGGGTGATAAAAGAGACCTGGGCTAAGTCTACGGACAGACTTCTGCTAAAAACTGAGCGGTCTCAGTGAGCTGTCTGGAAAAGCAGGGAGCTGCATCCTGCGTACCTGCCCTCGCTGAGAACACAGGCGAGTCACTCTGACCTGGAAAAAAGCTGGACTCTAGAAAGAGAAATGGGGACCCAAGGCAGTTCTGTGAGAACCATTTCCTGACACAAAGTACACAAACCAAATCGTAAAGTCCCAAGGGTAGGGCTGGGGCTGGGCAGGCCCGAATGGGTCTCAGGATCCATGAGAGCAAACAGGGATCAGGCCCAGAGAACCAGTGCACAGTGAAATGGCCCGCCTCCTGAAGACACCTCCAAGCAAGTGTCAGGAAAAGGTCTAGTCCCCCGAGGCAGCAGCTGTCCAAGGGGACATTTCCCCCATCCTGGCTATCAAAGGGCCTGCGCACACTCCTCCGCCCTCACACAGCACACGCCTGAAGGGCAGACGCCGCCGAGTGACTCATTTAACTTCTCATAGTCTCAGTTTTACCATCTACAAAGCAAAGAGCTTGAGTGAATTTCTCTAGAGGGCAGGGTGGCAGAAAAACATGCACAGGCTCTGAAGTGAGACTGCCTGGGCTAGAATCCCAGCTCCACCTCATGTTAGCCGTGGACCTCAGCAGAGTGACACCCCCTCTGATCCCACTGCTTCATCTGTGAACACACGTAACAAACCACAGTATTGTGAGGATGTTCATAAGATCAGTAGTTATGAGAGCCCAAAGCGCCCAGCCCTGTAGGTGGCACATGGTGGGAGCTCATTCAATGCCAGCCAGCTCCCTCCCCTGAGTCCGCTCAGACCACAGCTGCTGGTCCCAGGCCTGGAGAGGGCCCTGGCACTCTGCAGCATAGGGAAGGGTTGCCCCCAGGCACACACCCACACTATTCCCTGGTGCAGGCAGGGACCCTGGACAGAGAGCAGACTTTCCAGGCCAGGCAAAGAGACAGATTTAGGAGGATCAGGTCAAACAGAAGTCTGCCTTAGCACCAGACACAACTCTCCCTTAGCTCTAGAGCCTCTTCACATGCTCTCAACCCAGACCGGCCTAGACAATTTGGAGCCAGTAGCGGGGACAGCACGCTGCCTGGCCAGCATCTACCCCAGGAGCCCTCTCAGCCCAAAGTGTACACCACCTGGCTGGAATGTGGCCACCAGGCTCTCTTCCTGTCCCTCTAGCCACAGCTATGCCCCATCTATCCCACCTCGAATATGGCATTGCTTCTGGTCCCAACCTGACCTCCCCTGCCACGACACTACTCATTCTGTCTGGGCCCTGCTCCCATGCCCTTGGCAAATCCCTTGGGCCTGGTCTTCTAGCTGAAAGCTCCAACCTTCCTGCCAGTTGACACTGCCTCCACCCCACCTTCAATGGGCCATCTTTCCTGAGTCTTCTGAATCTTCATTAAAATGTGTTCTGATCCCTTCCAAGGCTGCTCACTAAGGGAGAACATGCTCCTCCTCCGGCCTCCAAAATCCTTCATGATGGAGCTCAGTGATTTACCTCCCCAGCTTCTGCCCTCCCATCTTCTCTGGGACTAAGCTGGACCAAGGGCAAGAACAGCCAGTGCTTCCTGTTCCCCATTTCATCCTGATCCCCAGCTGGGGACTGTCTACCTCCCAGGCTCTATTCTCACCCACCAAAGACCCAACTTGGAAGAATCCTTCTGCAGAAATCATACCCTTGACACCTGTTGGCACTACATGTGTGTGCGCTCCTCATCTCCCCCAGGCTAGGCAGGGCCCATCCAGTGCTTGCTGAATGAATGAACAAATGAAAAAAGCAGGTGGGGGCAGAGGCAACAAAATGAGAGTGGAATTTTAAAAATGAGCAGTTATATTTAGGTAGTAAACAGGGAGGGGGGAAATTGAGTCACAAAGACCCAGCCTGAAAAGACAGAGTTTCCAAGGATGGAAGGAGGAGCTGAACAGGGGAAATGCCCAGATCAGAAACTGCAGAATAACCACAAACTCTGTCCTTTGAAACAGAAACCAGCATGCTTTTCCGGTGCAGAGCTGCTGTTATCTTCCTCCCACACCTCTCACACCGGCACACAACCTCACACGCACAAATACATGCAACAGGCCAGGGCCTGCGTGGTCCACAGCCTAGGCCGTTCCTCTTAGCTGCCCGCCAGTCATTGAGGTAGTCCAAGATGTGGCTACCACCTGGCAAACAGATGGTCGGTCCGAAGTCTGCAGTCAGGCCACATGCAGCCACACACACACACACACACACACACACACACACAATGCCACTAAGCCCTATGTGAACTTCTTGGGCTGCTCTGTGCTCCTGGGCCGGCACATTTCCACTGAGACCAGGTAGAGGCAGAACAGGCTCCTGCCCAAGAAAGGAACCAGGTCAACAGAGAGCAGCTCCAGGCCAGGCGTCCAAGTCGCCCAAGCTCTGCTGGCCACACTTGGCCCCTTGTACGTCCCCCATAAGGAGGAGCCAGGCTGGCCCTGGTGCCCTCCAAGTCCATCAAGCCAAGAGCAGGCTGAAAGGATGTGACACCAGAGTGCGATACTCTAGTAGGTTCTTAACAGCCATATCCTGTGTGACCTCCCAACCTACCCCCCATCCTCCTGCCTCCCAGAACAAATACAGCAGTGTCCCCTTTCCTGAGAGAGCCAGGGCTGGTCCCCCAGGACTGCCAGCATGGGGAGAAGACTCCCTGGGACAGGCATGGCTTCTGCCCTAGTTGGGGGGAGGGGGCAGGCAGAGCCACCCAGCATGGTCTGACTCAGACCTGCAGTGGAACAGGAAGGGTAGGAAGAGAGATCCTCCCAGGACCTGGGAGCCTGGGGAGAGAAGCAGAACTGCTCAGAAGAGAGGAGAGTAGCATCCTATTCCCAGAGACCCATGGCCCAGTGTTCCTCCCCACTCAGAACCATGGGAGAACAACATTCAGGGGAACAGCAGAGAAAAGAAAAGCCAGAGGTACTGAAAGGTCCTTGCTAGGCTGGAGACAAGAAAGTGAGATGGGGAACCTTCTGAGTACAAGGGCAGGATCCTACAACCAGTGGGCCAAGCCAGTCTGAGGTGTAGCATAAGGGAATGTAGAACTTTTGCTGATGACAAAGGCTCATCCCCAAGTTCACCCCAACCTGAGGGCCTGGGATTCCCTCGGTGCAACCCAACCAGCTTAGCCCATCAGGAACTCCAGTGTCCAAGGACCAGATCTCTGAGGCCCATGCCAAAGCTGCCCAGGCTTCAGGATTGGTGTGGGCGTCACCATTCCAAGCACGGCCCTTGCGGGCAGTAACAGGATAAGCTGCCTGGGTGGTGAAGGGGATTCAGTCCCTGGCATTTAATCACCCATAAACTTTCATGAAGAAATAGAGACTAGCCCTGTTCGAGAGACTTTGGGGTAAAGAGCGACTGCCCACAGGAGAGCTGAGGACCGTCTCACAGGCCAGGCTGTCTAGTGCTCTGGGCAGAAGTCTGGGGGCCCTGGTGGTGATGTGCCTCCTCCCACCCCTTCAGGAAGCTTGCCCTGACCACTCCCCTCCTGAAGGCCGCCCAGGCCTAGCAGAGGAGAACCACATAGGTCTTCAATTCTAGCTGTGCAGCCCTGGGCAGTCTCTCACTCCTCTGGCCTCAGACTATCCATCAGTAAACTGGGAATTCCCCCTACATCACAGGATTGCAGTAAGGGCCCTGCCAGGAACCATTAGTCCTAGTCGAGTCTGAAGGAGCCTGCCCCCTGCCTGTGTGCCTAGTGCCATCGACAGAGGGTCTATGTAAGCTGGCAGCAGGGAAGACAACTGTGCCATCTGCCAGGCTTTGCTGGGGGCATACTCAAACCTAAAGCTGGGAAATAGCTGCCTTGGCCCATGGAAAAGAAATCCAAGTAGCCATTTTCCAAGCTCAAAAAGGGGTCTGGCAGGCATGGGGCACCGTGGAGGAGGGGTGAGACTCCAGGGCCTGAGTTCAGACCAGCAATGCAGACATGCTCTAAGCCAGAGGCCGCTTCCTGAGCCTGCAGCACCCAGCCTGTTGCAGCCACAACACCCCACCTACACACACACCAACAGCTGAGGCATGTGCACCCCACCACCTCACATATGGTGGGGTACTAGAATGAGAGACTAACAGATCCGAAATCACAAAGACCAAGTTTTGGATCCTGTTTCCAAGTGTACAGCTTGGGCCTTGGGCAAGTCTGCTCTCTTCTCTGGTAGGTCACAGATAAAGCGAAGGCTTTAGTGAGGGTGAGCCAGCCATAAACCCTTCATATGCAGACAGACTACTACACAAAGATACCCACAAGGGAGAGTCAGCCTAGGACTGCTCTGACCACCGCCCCCAACCTCAGATTGGTTTTTATGCAGAACGAAACATGCTCGCTGCCTGGAGGCAGGGGCGAGCACTAAGCATTGAGGCAGAATACCACGAGACTGAATTTGCAAAACCCAAAGTTGGCAAGACCAGAGGGGAGACCCTCTCTTCCCTCCTCTCTTGGCCCAGGGGGAGACTACTTGCCTGAGACCATAGAAACTAGAGACCAGCAGTTACTCAAAGCAGAGGTCTGGGTCAAGCACGCCTGGAGAGTAACTGCCTTCTGGACATCCCAGTAATGGCAGTCACTCTCCCTTTAAGAGACTCAGTTTCCTCGTCTGAGTCATAGAACTGATCTCAAGCACTCTGGGAGCTGTGCAGCTAGACAGCAACAAAGGATATTACTGCTGCTGCTCTCAGGGTCAGCTGAGAACTTGCTTCTGCAGGAGAGAAGGGCCATGGAATAGCACCCACTCCGCTGGGTGGGGAGAGGAGAGAGTGCCATGACAGGGACAAGCTAAATGGCAGAAAGTCATTCTGGAGCCTGGGAAGGGGTAGAGGAAAATGACCACAGTGAACCTGTCTGTGCTCGGCTCCTCTAAAGACAGGGCTGCTTCGTGTCTCAGAATCCTGCTCCCGACCCATCCCCCACAAACATCAGGCCAAGCCACAAGTTCCCCACCAGTGCATAAAGTTCCAGTGCATCAGGATGACCACTGTAGGGATGTGCAGAGGGGCAGCACTCCTGTTGACCAGGCAGAGTCCCAGGATAACAGGAACCCCAGGGAAGAGAAAGGGGGTGACAAGCCTTTTTCAGGGTTCCTTAAGGAGCATGGTCCATGAGAATCAGCCAGTCCTGCTCTGGGGGATTAAAACATGGCTTCACCTTGACTACAGCAGGCCCTGGAAGGGGAAAGGGAGCCCAAGCATCAAATCCAAGACTCTAAATTAGACCCAAGTTTCTTGGTCAGGAACTCGTGTCCTAGTGTCCCCTGCCCTCAACAAAGCCACTTTCCAAACATCCCTACACAGACAGAGGTCCCCCAAACCTACTGGCTCATTAACTACCCATCAGGCAAAGAGATGTACAGAGAAGAATCATGACCAAAACATAAGCAAGGTGGGCTGGAGGCAGAGCCCACTTCTGAGCCTCATTTTCCTCATTTGCAAACTGGGGTCACCTCTGCTGCCTGGCACCTCCTTCACAGGCTACCGTGAGATGTCAATGAGACAGGAGACACGAAAGTGATCTTACCAGAAAGAGACAGGAGGATACACGAAAAATTAAACTTCCAAAATGATGAAGAAATGGCCAAGAAAACCACCACTACCACCACCACCACAACAAAAACAGAAGGAAATGGCACATCACAAATTTCTGGACACGAAACATGCTTTCACTGAAATATCTCTCTTAGAGAGTTTTCACTTTATAAGATACCTCAGTTAATTGATGTCAACTGCAATACAAACTACCCACATAAAAATGCATGTAAATATACTGTGCAAATTAAAAAAAACTGCAACTCATGATAAATATGAAAAGTCTTCTTAAATTCTAAAGAACCTGAAAGAGGTAAGTGAATATTACCTGGACAGGTCCGTTCCCCTCTGGGGATTTTCACTCCCTGCACCAGTGGGGCTGTGGAGCTCTAGCTTCACTCCAGGCCTGTGTGCCCAGCCCTGCAGAGGGCCCTGGAGGAAGTAGGGGGAAAGCCCAGCCCCTTCAAAAGAGTCCAAGTTCAATCAAGGCAACGAGATCCACAGACCCCAGCCCCACATTGGCTCCCAGCACTCCCTCTTACCTCTGAGCCTTTGCACATGCCAGGCCTACCTTCCTACGTAAGTCTCCATCAGGCCCAGCCCAGTGGCATATTCAGTGCTCCACCATTCTCGTCACCGTCTAGTGCTTTCTGGTGTCTAGGCCACTGGCGTGTGATCTCCCCAAGGAAGAAATCACATCTGACTCTTCTCTCCATTCCCCAAACCAAGGTCCTGGGGAGGCCTCAGAACGTTTACAGAGTGCTTAGGAGAAGGAATGAACACGTGAGAGTTAGACTCCAGAACTAATTATCTAAAAGAGGCAGCAAAGGCCACAGATGCTCAAAGATGGTATCAGGGATGGCTTCCTGGAGGAGGTGGTGCAGTGGAACAACAAAGGCTGAGGAACTACAACAAATATGCAAATGTTTCGGTCAGTGAGGTGACTATGGGGACAGAAAAAAGAAGAACCAGGCAGTTTTGGGGGACATGGCTCTTGGGGGCCAGCACAATCTGGAAACACTGGGAAGTCCCTGCACAAAGGTTCCTGCAGCCAGTGGGAAACACGGGAAGCTAATGGAGCTCCGGAGAAAACAGAACAGAAGAAGCAGGGCTCCCTGAGCACCATGCCCTGCTTGGCTCTAAGCCAAAGACACCAGAGTGGGTCCCAGGGGTCAGGAGAGGTGTGCAGATCTTCCCAGAAATGAGCTCTCATCAATCAGCCTCTCCACGCACAGCCTGGGCAAACAGACAAGCCATTCCCAGTCCTCCTATCCCTCAAGTGAGCCATCTCCTTCATCACCCTCCAAAGAAACTACACACCCAGGGCCTTAAGGAGCACAAATGGAGCTGAGTCTTCTCCTCCAGAGGATGCTGAGATGGAGAATGGAAGCCTCAAGGGGAAGCGACTGCCATCCAGCCAATTCCTGGCCCCATACTTTTGCCACCCTACACACAGAGGTTCCTGCACAGCTCCCCAAAAGTAGGGCACTGCACCCCAGAGCTCCCTTCACAGGGAGCCAGAGGTAAAGGGACTCTACACCCCAGGGTACCTGTCCCAGGATGGGACATACAGCTTTGACAGAGTCTTCACAGCTCTGAAGGAAAAGGATGGAGGTGGCTGAAGAAGAGACAAAGAACCTGGACACGGAGGGAAAGGAGCCTGATCCAGCAGGAGCCAGGGGCATGCATGGCCAGCAGCTCCTAAGCTGGCCACCTACTGCCCAAGGCCTCTGGAAGGAGTGTGAGATGCCCTCCCCCCGATTCCCCTCTCTTTTCTGACGCTAACCTTCCTTCTCCCCTTCCAACATAAACAGGAGCAGCTCCCAGCTCCCACCTAGAGGAAGGCAAAAGCGGAGGGGTGGGTAGCTCTCTACCTCCATTTTACAGATGAGGATCCAGGCTTGGAGACACAGGGCCACGGGATCACAGAGCAAAGGGAAGGTGAGGCCAGGACTTATCTCCCTCCCATTCCTGTGCAGCAGATAACTTCAAACCAGACCAGCAGGGGACAGAAGACCAGAGCTCCCTCCCAGGACACAAACAGGGAAACCCTAGCCGAAACCTGGAGTCCAGGGCACACCAAGGGCAGAGCTCAGCATCTGCTCTCAGCTGGGGTTTTTCATCAGTCACTGTTCCCCCAACACCTGACCGAGAAGAGCAGCCAGGCCTGACTCGGCATCCGGCCCCTCTCCCACCTTGATAAACAGGAAAAGGCCATTCAGACAGCTGGATGGAGGTCTGTGGGATCCTTCTACATGGGACCCTGCACCCTTATGTACTAACTGCTTCAGGTCACAGATGTAAAGGATCCTTGTCAGTACATGAATCATCTAGACGAATCTCCTCTTGCGAACAATGAGGAAAGGGAGGCCCCAAAGGGTCTTGTCATGGTCACATAGTGGTTCATGGCAGAACAGAGACCCTCTGCAGTGGCCCCACAGCAGTCACCATCCCTGATATGGGGTATGCAGAGAAAAAGCAGGGCAGCCAGAGAGAGCCTTCACACCAACCAGGCAGGCAGCCCTCTTCCCTAGGATGCTAGCTAATCCTACCCATTTCAGAGGTGGGAACAGCATGCCTAGGTCCCAGAGGAAGGAAGGGAAAGGAGGCCCCACCCAGAGAACTCAAAGCTGGGAGAGAGCTGAGCAGTTGTCTATTAGGCTTATCCCTTCATTCTATCATCCGATTAAACATGTATTAGGCACCTATCTACTCCATGTCAGGCCTTGGGTCAGGTCCTGGATAAACAGAGATCAATAAGGCATTTGAGTTCCTGCCCTTGAGAAAGCCCCTGCCTGGTGGAGGAAACAGATGGGGAAGCAGATAACCATGAGGTCGTGCAAAGAGTGGAACAACAGGGAGATGTCTGTGGTGCTGAGAACACAGAGAAAGTGAGTTCTCCTTGGGAAGTCTCCCACTGCTCCACAGAAAGCAGGTCGGGAAGGCTGTGCTGCCCGTGTCGGGCAGAGGGGATCACAGAAGCCAAGGCACCAATCGATGCAGCAGCTTGGTTGTTCAGGGAACAGGGCGTTCAGGGTTTCCTGGACGAGAGGGGAGGGAAAGTGGGCCTCACTGGCCTTCCTTGCTAGGGGGTTGGAGCCATGCTCAGTAATGAACGGAAGCTGAAGGCCTGCTCGCTCAGCCACCCTGTTCTGCACGCCCCACTAGGCTCTCCCATCTTAGAGCTACTTGGCCCAGCCCCTCCTCAGCATCTGGCCACACTCCTTTGGGTGATGCCAGCCCAAGCCAAGCCACTCTCCTTGTCCTTCTTTTGCTTCCTGGGGAGGCAAGGTCCCAGTGCATGATCAAGTCTCTGACCTCACTCTGAGGTAGGAGAGAACTCATCCGCTCGCTGCCTCTCTAGGAAGCCCAGCTCAACTCTTCAAAATCACTTCCCCCATTGAGAGGGATGGCTACCTTGAGACTTCCCCTTCCTGATTTTAATTCCCTAGTTTTACCCTCTTAAGATGGCTTCTGGCCTCACCTCCCCTAGCACACGTCCTAAGAGAGCTGCCTCCCGACCTCCCATCCCAGCCTGCAGAGCCTCACCCTTCCAGCGTGGGCCAGTTCTCAGGCCAGGGACTAAGATATCCGCGCAGGAACAGTCCAGGCACTAGGCAATCTGTTCTGCCTGGAGGGCTGCTCTCTATTTCACTGCTGGCCTCATGAGGCCCTGAATACAATCCCTGACAAAGTGACAAACGCTACCTTTTCTAACTTCGTTGGCGGACATGCTAAGAGCTCCCAAGAAAGGCCACAGTCCCAGTTAGGAACTGACAAGTGAACACTCCATTACTGCTGTGGGCGGAGGAAGGGACTAGGGTAGGAAGAGGAGGGCTGCCTCCAAACAGCTGGAGGACCACAAGGAGAACAGGCGCAAGTGGTCTGCAGAGCCTCAGAGAAGAACCCGTCACCCCCTACCCCTGTTGCTGCCCAATATCCCAGCTGACCTTCTGTCCCCAAGTCGGCTGAGAAGCCTTTGGGAACTGTGGCCAACTCCTCCCCTCCTTCCTAGGTTAGTCACTCCATGAACTTGGGCCCACATTCTCTGGGCCTGAGGCTGAACTCACTCAATCCCATGGGGTTAGAATTCCCCCACCACACACCCACAGCTACACAGCCAGAGTCCCATTGTGGTCAATGCCCTACTCCCCCCCACAGGCAGGGCCAAGCCCAGGACACTGTGACCTGGGGCATCCCTTAAACAACCACTGCCCTCAGAAGATTTTAGCTCAGCCATATCCCCAGGTGTCCAAGAAAACAGGAAGCTAACCCCAAAGTCAACGGCCCACCCCTAGTTAGAATTAGATCTCACGCAAACAAGTGGTCGAATTCGCTGTGGCCCAACTCCTCACCAGTCTGGTCAGTGGTTTGCTGCCAGGGCCTGGAGCTCAGACTGCCCACTCGTCACTGTGCCCATGCCCTGCTTCCAGGCACCTCACAGCCTTTGTACAGATCCTCTAATCAAGGCTGGCAGGCCAGCCAGCAGGGGGAGGGACCCCACAGGCTGCTACAGAGAGGAAGCTGATTCTGTCCAGACCCTCAGGTTCAGCCTACAGCATTTTAGGCACAACTGTCTTCTGCTGGGCTTTCACAGTTTTCCGCATATTCCAGATTGCAAGCTTCCCAGGATCAAGGACCAGGTCACCTCTTTTTCTTGTTTCCTAACCCCAGTCTCCTCTGTGCCAGGGCTGGGCTCAGCAGAGGAGATGCCAGTCTCTGCAGGAGAAAGCCCCGCCCCATTTATTCTGCATCCTGAGTCTTGCTGAAGCCAGGGCCACCCGCCAACACCGGGAAGGGCCCGGAAGGAAGCAGCAGAGCCTATACACAAAGCCTACATGTGGGCTATAAAAAGGAGGCCTCTCTGCTTCCCCCAGGATGGGCCTGGTTCCTAGGAGGTGACGAGTGGGGGAGAGAGCTAGTACTTGTGCCTGGGCACACAGCCACTGCAGCCTCTCAAAGGCCAGCCAAGCACCACCTCAAAAGGAACGAGTCTGACAAGGAAGCAAGAGAGAACATTAAGAGCTGAGCCAGGGATGCAAGTGGAGATTCTCTGAGCCCCATCTCCTGGGACCACAGCCTCCCCCAAAAGCAACGGACTCCACCGTCCCCACTGCCTCTTCCCCTAACTCCAGAGTATTCAGGGACCATGCCCTTCTCACACTTCTTTCTCTATCCTCTGGGGGCCAAGGGCACTTCCTAGAGGCCTTCCAGGCATCCATATTCCCCACTCCCTCTGGAGGCCCAGCATACCCAGCAAAGGAGCTCTGGGGAGGAGCTGTGATGAGAAGCATGAGTAGCTCTAACTCTGAGGTAACAGCAGGAAGCTGTGGCCACAACAGACTAGGCTCAGGGGAAGCTTAAGTAGGGGCACGCATGTTGGGAAAAGGTAGGGAGACGATTAGGCAAGGGCACAGCGATACTACCTCAAAGTCTGAATACGAGGATACCTATCTCAAAGACTGCAACTGAGGCAGCCTCATGACCCACACGGGCAGCAGTCCACTCTGCCACAGCAGCAGAGCCACCCTCACTGCACCCCATGCCCAAGTCACAGGATTTAATTCCTCACTAGCCTCCATTCTCCGAATCCCTCTCCAGCCTAGTTTGCCCAGAGTGTTCAGGCTCTACAGCAGCAGGCTGACCCAGAGCCACCGAGGCCACTCTCTGGGAACAGTGGAGTGGCTTGTCACAGATAGACACATGTAGCGTAAGCGAGAAATGAGCCTGGGTTGCTGTCAGCCACTGAGACAGGGGTCGTGCATATCAGAGACAACCATCCTCTCTCCCGACTGCCAGCAGCCTCTGGCTTGTTTCCTTCACAGCTGTGCCCAGGTCCCGGAATTATGTTTCTGTCTGGCTGTATCTACGTTAACCTTGATGTTCACTCCGGGACCCCACGGTACTTGGCACATCAGCAGATGCCAGAGTCCAAAGCCAGGGAAGCACAAGTTGTGTCTCACTTGTTAGTGTGCCACAGAGACCCAAGAAAGCTGGGTTTTTGGGGGTCTGTTTTTTAAGGAAAAAGTAGCTATGGTGATAGGGAAAGCACACGAGGCTAGAGACCTACTGCCTCCATGAGCAAGTCAGACGTTGGTGTAATCACGTCCAGCTCAGCATGCCTAACACAGTGGCTGGGCCCACAATAAATTGGGACAAACAAGGAACAGACGGACAAATGCATGCGCTAGAGCTACTACCAGGTCTGGAAAGGCCCTTCTCAGAGCACCTAGAGCGCGGAGCCCAGGTTCCCATTTCCCTGGCAGAGGCTCAGGTGCAGTTGTCATCATGAGCCAGGAGAGCAAGTCAGGGCAAGGCTCTTCTGTCCTCTCACCTCAAATCAGCTGCTGCCTTCACCCCCTGCAGGAGTGAGGGAAAGCATCTCGAGGGGGTGCCATGGCAAGATGAGGGCAGCAGAGGATCTAGATGGAGGCATCAAATCCAGTTTGTCCACAGACAGAAGTGTGGGCTGGTCAAACAACACATCTGACCAGAGGGCAGAGTAGAGATCAGATAGCTCTATCCACATAAAAAAACACCTCTGGTCCTCGGGAAGTCCATCTTATTGTCATTTTCTCCAGAGTGGAGGAATAAACTGAGTACTGCCATGGGCATCAGCAATCCTAGGCTCTGGTCCCAGCACTGCCATGAACCTGCTGTGTGACCTTACCCTTGGGGCCTGGGCTTGCTCATCTGTAAGAGAGGTTTAATCATTCCTGTCCTCCCTCAATTCGTGCAGCTGTGGTGGAGCTCAAACAACACAAGAGATGAGAAAATGCTCCGTGAACTCTAATGCACTATTCAAATACCCGATTTTTCCCATGCCCCTGGTCCTCTGTGTACAGACTCAGGGAGTGAACAAAGAAAATGAGTAGGAAACAAACTTCTAGCAGGTTGTCAGAACAGCCACTGGTGGCCAAGCCTGGTGGCAGACAGAAGTGGAGTTCTATAGTTAGTTAAGGGGAAGCACAGGAAACAAATACTTATTAAGAGCCCAAATGCTGTGCTGGGCACTTTCACAGAAAATCTCTTACTCTTTTATATGACCTCATTTGACTACCGTTAATATACAGCTCTGTGAGGAAAAAAATATTTTTACAGCTGAAGATCAGTTTCAGATAGGTTAAAGTAAGCCCAAGGTCACAGAAGAGCTGAAGCTCGAACCCAAATCTGAATGATTTTAGCCACATATCTCTGGTCACTGCAGCCCAATTACTAACGGCTGCTGGCGGCCACTCCTCACCCTTGGCTCTGCCTACAGTCTTGTCACCTGTTACCATGCTGCTCTCAAAGATTTCCCCCAGGGAAGCACGGGCACCATGCTTCTCTGAACAAAGGGCTCCACGAGGAGCACCAGAACATTCCCCTCCTCCTATCCCATGTCCATTTCTCCTAGGAGTCTCCTCAAAGTCCCCACTGACTTCTCCAATTCTAAGAGAGGGAGTGGAGAGGGGGAGAAAGTCTCCTATCCTCTAATATCAGGCCTTTGAGACATTAGGCCTCACTTCCTCCAACTTATCCATCTCTAGCCTTCTTGAAGGCACAGAGGAAAGGGCACGGAGTGGGAAGAGATGCCATGAGTTAATGGAGACTGACACGGGTGGTGACAGGAGAGACAGAGGCAGGCCCCACCAATGTGCTCAGATAGCATTTCTCCGGGCTAGACACTCAGAAATAGGCCAACTGACACCTTCATATGATACCAAAGCAGCTGCTTCCAGCCAACTGCCCTGTCACCTCGCAAATGTCAGCAGTGGGAAACAGCCATGACAAGAGAAGGGCTACTGAGAGCTTTGAGAGAGAGGATAGGTGGGCCTCCTTGTCTCTGAATTACATGGCTTGGTGGCCAGGCACCAGCCCCATCAATACAACAGATGTGTTTGCTCTGTTCCGCTATCAGGTCTTCCTGGGGAACTTAATCCTCATCTTCCTACTTGTCAGAGCTCCCAAATGTTAAGCACTTACACACTGCCCACTCGATGCTAAGCATTTTATGCAAATTCTCATCAAAACCCTTATGAGACGAATGCAGTTTGCTACTAACCCCCTTTCACAGATGAGGAGACCAGAAAGATAAAGTCACACACTCAGGGTCACAGAGCAAGTAAGCTGCACAACAGGATTTTAACCTAGGCAGTCTCAGAGCCCAGATGCTAACCTCCCATGCTCCGCTGTCTCATCCCTCCAGACCCAGCCCCTCTCCTCCACTACCTCTGCATCCCTGCCCTGCCTCAACAAGGTCTTGCCCGTGCTCATCAGCTCTCCTGCAAACTGCAGTAGCTCACTGCCTCCCTCCTCAACAAACATGCAAGACAGCCCCACTTCAGCCTCTGCTCACAGCCGTTGCCTACAGGACAGAGTGTAACCCATAAACACAGCACACTGTGCCCTCCCAAAGCTGCCCCCAACCAGTCCCAGCCTCATCTCTACCACACCGACTACACTCTCAACCCCCGCACAGTCATCCCAGTGCCTCAGCCTGGGCACAGGCAAGTTCCTCAATAGGTGCAGCTCATAGGTCACCTCCCCTGTGAAGCTGTCCCTGGCTCTCTCCTCTCAACCCCCAGCTTGCTAAGCAGAGCTCGGTACTCTGCCCTCACAGAGCTCTTTGTGCACACCTTTATTATGGCACGTAACACATGGGGTTATAATTACATGTTCCCAAATCTGTCTCTTCCAAGAGTCTGGGAGTTCCTCAATGGCACAGACCACGTCTTATTCATCTTTTGAACCCTCAGTGCCCAGTACTGGGTAAACAGGAGGTGTTCAAACAATATTAATTGAACAAATAAACGTCCCTCATTTCAAGGGGTTACCCAAAACAAGGTTAGCGGCGAAGATCTCTAACCAGTGACTCAAGACTGTGCATCATGTACGCGTACACACAGACACACACGGAGAAGCTAGAGGTGGGTGGGGCCCTATGCTGGCAATGCTCAGCTTTTCCAGTCATCTCTGAAGCAGGCCCCTTTCCTAGGTTCACAGGAAAGAGAGCCCCAGCTGGACAGGGCGCCTGGCATGGCTGGTCTGGAAACCCACACACACATCAGGGCAAGCTTGGGGTACTGAGGAAACACTAAGAGGTCTGACTTCCCCTGGAAAAACTGCGGTCAGACAGGAAACACACAGGCGGGGATGGCTAGCTCTGGAGATCCGGACACGTGCTCTTGCCCCTCTCCCACTGGGAGCAACCAGCCAGCAGAAAGAAAACCCCTGATGACACCGTGCCTCCTGCTTCAGGTACCTTGGGCCTAGCCCTCAGAGTAGGCCTCGTGGTCTGTCTCCTCACTATTCTGACAGCCACGGGGGTCAAGCCTCAGATAGCAGGTCCCACTATCACTTCCTCTCTGAGCCTACCTGCCTTGTCCAAGCGACTTTGCTTTCTTCTGCCACCCCAACCCCACTGTGTACAACTTGGAATTGTCACTGTCTGTTTCAGTTTGGAATTGTCACTGTCTGTTTTAGTTTCCCTGAGGGCAAGGACCTGTTTTCATTTACTGCCTAAGGGGGCCTAACATCTAGAAGAGTATCTACAGAAGGATCAAAGATGAAAGCCTGTGGCTCCAAAAGTCCTCACAGACGTGCTTGGCTTGCGTTCAGAGCCCTCCAGAGTCTCCACCCAGGCCACTGTGCCCACAATGGCCCTTGAGTGAACCATCACTCTAGAAGGCACCAGAAAGAAAAGAACCTAGAGGGGCCGTGGCTGTCTGTAATGTACGGTCTGAGCATGAAGGTTTCTCCTCACAGAGGAGCAACACAGACCAGAGGGACAAGGGGCCTGAGAGTAGAGTCCTCTTGGGACTGGTCAGCCAGCCACTGGCTGGGTCCAGCTGAGACTGCCACATACCAGCACTATCACCTGTGGCATAATTCACTTCCTGCATTTCCATTTCCTCGCCTGTAAAATGTGATGGTACTCGAGACCACCCCTCAGGGACCCTGTGACGATTAGCCAAGCAAACACAATGAAAAGTCTCCGAAGCACACAGCAGGAAGGTTTGTATTCACTTATGTCAGTATCTGCAACATAAAAAAACAAACATCGACCTGGTTCCTGTCATACCACCATGGCAACAGGCACCAAAGCACTTCCGCACCCCTCTCTCGAGCCAAACTACCTCCCAAGAAATCAGCAGGTGCCAGTCCCATTTCACAAGTGGTAAAGTGAGAGGGCTCAGAGTCAGGCCAGAACCAGGTCTATACACAAGTGCTGTGCACGTTCATTGAACCACACCAGCTCTCCTTCAGGGCCACGGACACCCTGAGGATAGCAAAAGTGTCTCTCTCTTTGCTCGGGCTAAAGGCACCGCATGGTACCCGGCAAGGTCAGCAGGAAAAGGTCAGGCACCTGAGGCACCTGGGCGCAGGACACAGATGGCAACCCAACCTTCCTCAGGGCCTACAGAGGGGGGCTGTGAGGCTCACAACCACTACCAAGGTGTGCCCAGGAAGGGGCAGAAGTGGGGCAGCTTCACTGGGAGGCTCCATCTGCAAGGTCTGAACTCCACGCAAGCATCTACTAGCCTTTTTACCAGACTCCTTCAATCCAAGCCTCCAAAACCAAAGGGCCAGGGTGACTTCCATGCCCTTTGCTATGCTCCAGGCCTCTCAAATCCCAGCTAACTGATGAGATCAGTGAATTCGTACCCCTCTGGCTGACCCACCTTGGGGGCTCGGTCATCAGGTCCTCTGCATTCCTGTCTCCATCCCCCAAAGACCTGAGACACAGCAGACTAAACTCTTCCCTCTCCAGACCCCATCCTTCTATTCAGGCCCCAACATACAAATAAGAAAGTCATAGCTAGAAGTCAGATGTGCACATATCCGTACACTCACTCTATACACTGTTCTACGTGGTAGGTGGGTGGGTAAGTAGATGGGTTGGGGCAAAACAAAACCATTTCCTCCCCTTTTCTGGGTAGCGATCTAAGCAAAATGTGAACTTGCTCCCCATCCTCCTTCCTTCCTGCACCCTCACCCTCTCGGACAGCCACACTCGTCGTCCCTCAACATTCCCAGTCCAGGGTCTAGAAGGGCAGTCACAGTCTATTATTGTTATTGTCATTATTGATAACAGTTCACATTTATTCAACATTTACAACACCAGGCACTATGCTATGTGTGTTACATCAACTCTCATTTAATCCCCAGAGCAACCATATATACTTCCATTTTACAGATGAGGAAACTAAGGCTCAGAGAAGGTAAGGAACCAGCCAGGGGACACCCAACTAATATATGGGCTTCAAATCCCACCTTGGCTTCAACCACCGTGCTGCACCTATTGGCTGCTGGTCTGAAACGCAGCCTGTTATCCAGGAGATTTCTATCTGGGAACCTCCAGCCAGTGCTGCCAATTCAGCAGAGCACAGGGAGCACCAGAGAAGCAAGGGGCCATGCCTGGAGTCGATGCCTGGGTGAAGTTCCCAGAACTATCTCAGCCCTCTGCAGTGTCTGTCCTTCCTCCACTTTGGAATCCAGTTTCTCAAATCACTAAAATTTTCTCCCAATGGCTGACAGGGCCGATGCGGGCATGGAGGAAGGCAGCTGCCATTTCTAAGTTCAGCAACTGTGTCAGATCTGGAGTTTGCAGTTGAGGATGGCTGCCTCACCACAAGACCTTCCTTCCTCCCAATCTCCTCACCCATCTATATGCATGCACACCATACCCAAGGAGGTCTGTAGGACCTTCCCTTGGGGGTCTCACTTCCTGACCCTCCTTCCTCCACACAGACCTAGTTCTGAGCCTGGTTTTCTCTAACACCAGTCTCTGGGGGTCCCTGCAGGAAGCAACCCACAGCCTGGCGTTGCAGACACATCATCTCTCACCCTTGGAGGCGGGGGAATGGAGGGCAAAGCTGGGTGCCCATCCGGTCACAGCACAGGCACGTGCTAAGTGGAATAACACTCTGAAAGATCTGGGGCTTTTCAAACTCTCTCTTCCCAACTGAGACCTGCACAAAGGCAGCCAAGCTCAGGCCTGGGAAGGCAAAGAGGCAGGAAACCAAGAGTAGCCGCTCCCTGCAGGCATGGGACACAGGACGCAGGACACAAAGGGCTAGACCTCAAACTGGCTGCCAGCTCTTGAAAAGAGTACCTGACTCCAAGGCACTGAGGCTGGCCTTTCTGGGACCAGCCTCCAAGGGCAAGAGGAGCCTGGCCCCTTAACCAAGGGTCCCTGCCCTGGCTTTGGATGTCTCTGCCCACTCACAGAGAGCAATTTCAAGACAAAAGCGGCAGCGGGAAAGGCCGCCTCTGCCTTCTCTCAGGCTTCTCCAAACCAAACTGGACGACTTTCCTCTTTCTCCCCTGGAGGGAATCGAGTAGGCCCAGCTCCAAAACCAGCCCTACCTCGACATCTGCCTAAGTCCTACTTCGGGAACCCAAAGCTTCCTTTGCAAAGAAGAGCTCAGCCTGGGGGTCCAGCGGCTTTCACCAAGAATGCACTTTTTGGAGAAAGGGTGGTGAGAGGTGACCGTCCGGTCTGGCCCAGGTCCTAGGGAGAGTGGGGGACACTGCCATGGCTCCCCTCGCCTCGGCAGACACCACTCCTGGGGTGTGGGGGACTTGATGCCTGCCCTGCTGGTCTCCAATCCGCTAGGATCTTCAGGCCTCCGCGCAAAGCGCCTGGAACACTCCCCCCTAGCTGGGGGAGGGGGTGTTGTCAGGTGATCAGAGACCCGGATGCCCCCCGCCCGCGGTGACCACCCGGCACGGGGCGGGGGCGGGGCCCGGAGGGTGCGGGGAGGGCCCGAAAGTTGGGCCAAGTCACTCGGGCGGCGGGCCGGGGCGCGCGGGAGACGAGCGCGGACCCCCGCCGCCCCCGCGCGCACCGAGGGCCCGGGGCGGGGGCGCACTTACTGGCCCCCTCGATCTTATCCGCGCCGCGGCTCCACGTGATCTGCCGCGTCTCCAGCTTGACCTGGAAGGTCTTCCGCTCGGGCCGCTGCGACTTCTTGGAGTAGAACAAAGTCATGACGGTGCCCACCTCGAGGCTGCGGCAGAGGTGCAGCACCTCGGCGTCCGAGGGCGCGCCGGGCCCGCAGCCATTAGCGCAGGGGGACGCGGCGCCGGCCATGGCTCCGGCACGGGGGGCGGCAGGGGCGGCGGAGGCCCGGCCGGGGAAGCAGGCGGCGGCGACGGCTGCGGCGGCCGGCGAGCGGGCCCCAGCGGCGGCTCCTGCGGGCGGAGACGGGGCGGGGCCTGAGCGGGGGGCGGGGTGCCTGCAGGCCCCGCCCCAGCCCGCGCGCCGGGAACAAAGGCGCCCGCGCGCCGTGGGGAGGACCCCCACCCGCCGCGCCTGCGCCCCGCGACCCCCGGACAGGCCCGGGGCGCAATGGCGGCGGGCGCGCGCGCAGGCGCGCGCGAAGCTGGCGGCTGACCAGCGTGTCCTCCGTCCTGCGGAGCTTCCTCGAGCGGCTCCGGACACAGCCCGGCGGCCTCGGCCGGCCCGTCACGCGCGGCAGCCCCGCGCCGGCCCGCCAGTCAGTCGCACACGCACAGGCGGCCGCCCAGCCCGCCGTCCCGCACAGGCCCAGCCGCAGCCGTTTCCTCAACCCCGCTCGCCCGAGCGCCGCCCGCGCCGCGACGGGGAGGAGAGGTGAGGATGCGGAGCGTCGCCCCCGGGCCCGCCGGCCAAACCCAGTTACCTGGGCGCGCTGCCCGGCGGAGGGAGCCAGGCCAGGCCGGGCCGCCTCACACCCGCGGCGGCGGCGGCGGCGGTGGCGGCGGGTCCTCCGCGCGCCCTCTTCGGGGAGGGGCGGGGGCGGGGGCAGCCTGCGGATTGGCCGGCGGGCTCTGATGGACAGCAGGTCTGTCCCGCCCCTCTCCTCTAGTCGTGCGGGGCTGGCCCGCAGGCCGCTCCTGGGACGGCGGGACCCACGGCTGTCCAGGGCTTGGCGCCTGTGTGGCCTTCGAGGTTCCCGTCATTCGGAGAAGCCCCCCAGGCCTGAGGTCCCCGGCAGGGCCTTTAGACCTGCGGCCCTCGGTGGCCTTCGTCTCTGCCCCTCGCAGGGGCCACTGCCCGCCCACCTCCCGCTCTGTCTCCACGCGGCAGGCTGTGGGCTCAGGCCCTGCCTCACCGCTCTCCTCTTGCAAATGCTCTCCCGAGCTTTGGTTTTCCTGGCCTGACTCCCCTCGTTTTCCTCCTCTCTCTCTGGCGGCTGCCTTTCGGCCTCAGAAGCCTCTCTTCCTCTGGGCTGGGTCCTGCGCCGGTTCCCAGGGCGACCTGACCTTTCCCGTGGCTTCGCCCCCCACCGAGACGCCCTCAGCGCCAGATCTGTATCTCCCTTGCATCCCACTGCCTGCTCCACGTCCCCAATTGACACGCGCGCCTCGCCGCCCTCCTCCAACTGCTCCTCCCACAGCCTTCACTTTCTCACAACAAGGCGTAAACTCCTCTGAGGTGCTTAGGCTGAAACCCTTCGGAGATATGCTTGATTCCTGTCTCTGCCTCAACCCCACGGCAATCCATTAAGGCTGGTTCACGCTACCTTCAGATATCTCCACTCCGCCCACAAGCCCAAGGCCCATCTTCTCACCCAGTCTATTTACCCTTCTTGGTCTTGCCTGCATCTGTTCTCCATGCTTTAATCTTAAAAGTGAAATTAAATCACGATCCCCTACCGCTGTCCTCAAACCTTCCATGACTGCCCATTGCACATAAAATCCACTCTCCCTACCTGGCCCAGCTGGTCCTGTATGGTCTGGCCCCTTTCTCTCTCTCCCGCTTCATCTCTCACCGCCTCCCCCTCACTCTCCACTCTCTAGCTACAAGGGCTTTTTATGGTTATTTGAATGATTCACGCTCTTTGTCTTCCTGAAGCCATTCTCTAGACTCACTCCTGCAAGCTGGCTGCCCCTGTCACATTGCTTCCCTTATCACAGAGCACCGCCCAAACTGAAAACACCTGTGGTCACGGTGGAGCCAGGCTGACAGATGTTGAGCCAGACAGAGCAGAACAACTTACTGCATTTCAGAGCTGCGAGGCCCAGCAGAGCGCCCAGCTGATGCCAGAGAAAGATCCAGGTTTCCTGGAGTCTGTGAGTATAGGAGTGTGTGGTCGGGCAGCCTACCCAGCTGAGTGGTGTAGTGTCTGGGGCTGCCTCTGACTTTGTCTTGATGTGGGGGGGGGAGGAGGGATGTGTGTGTGTTGATTCCCTCAGGTGCGGCCCGGCCCGTAAGAGGCTGAGAACCTCAAGTTGAGACGCTTGTGCTAATAGGCTTCAGCCACCTAAGGGAAGGTGGACTGGCTGAGGCGGACTGCCACCTAGTGACAGGCCTTTAAAATGGGAGGTAGGGAACTAAAGTTGACCTAATGCACCCCCAGCGCTATAAGGCGTACACATGTGGTCACACCTGATCCTCATAATTACTCTTTAATCAGGGATTATTGTCCCCAATTTACTGATGAGGAAACTGAGATTCAGAGAAGTTCTACAACTTGCCCCAAGACTGCGTAACTAATAAATGGGGATTTGAACCCAAGTCTGTGTAACTCCATGCATTTTCTGCCTCACAAGAGAGCCACTGGCTTAAATAGGTCCTTGTGTTCTGTACCCAGTGGGCACAGAGGCTAGCTGGCTAATCAGGATGGGTCGGGGAGGCCCTAGGCATGGCTGGCCCTAGGCACAGGGAACTTGGCAGAACATGAGTGCTCATAGAGTGTGGCTTGGGCAGGCTTGGGCTTAAAGTGATGCTGCCCCTGTATGTGGCCCCTGAGCATCCCTGTGCTACGTATTGGCGCTATGAGTTGGGAGAACAAGAGAAACCCAGCACCAGCCCTCCAGGAATTCACAGACATTAAACAGATAAACACTCTGTTATGTAGGGACAATTGTGATGGGGGCTAGAAGCAAAAGAACAGAGAGCTATTAGATAAAACTTTAGGGAGACCTACTTCAGATCTAGTAGACTAGGAAGACTTCTCCAGAACTCAGCAGAGGCCTAAAGGATGTGAGTAAGTGGCTAGGTGAATTATCAGAGGTGGGTTGGAGGAAAGTACTTTACAGACATAGGTAACAGCATTTACAAAGACCCTGAAGCCAGCAAGAGCTTAGTGAGTTGAGGAATAGAAAGGAGGCTGGTTTGCTAAGCAAGGGGGAGCATGGGAGGTGATGAGGCCAGGAAGACGGGTAGGGGCCCCTCTCTGCTTATCTGGCTTTGTCCATCTTTCCAGGAGGCCCCCTCCTAAGTGTTACAACCCTCGTTTAACTTCTGGTGCCTACTTGGGCAGCCTGTGGACCGTGATGCACTTTTAAAATCTATTTCTCCATTTTCTGGTAGCTTCCCGACATGCAGCCCATGCTTCCTTGCTTTTGCTTTTGCCTCCGGAGCCAGGCCCCCAGGGGGTCCAGAAATCCCTGCCAACAGGAGCTCATGTTTTCAGTCTTCTGCCAGGCCCTTAATCAGGAAACAGGGCCCCATTTCCTCCTGGGACTTCTGAGCCAGCATCCCAGGCCTCAGGTGCCTCCCTCCAGCAAAGGAGGTTCAGGAAAAGCAGGTCGCACAGAGGGTGTGGCTAGTATGGGCTTCCCCCAGCTCAGCATGTATATATGGATACGTGGGTGTAACTGGCAGTGCGTGCAGCTGTGCTGGCTGGGAGGGAGCAGCCCAGCACCCACACAAAGCACACGCCCTGACGTTACCCAGGCTAGCCCTCTTGGGCCTATTTCTGTCAACACTCATGCTTCAACATGCTCTGGCCTACACCACACCTGTCCTGGAGTCTGGGGAGGAGTCCCAGCCCAAAGCCCCTCTGGGCCTGACCTCACAGGTGTTTTTTTAATTTTATTTACTGAACACTTAGAACAGCGCTTGGCATGTTGTACGCCGTATGTAACTGCTTTACCCATGTTAGCTCACTTACTTCTCATTACAGCACAATGAGATACGTACTCTTATTATCCCCATTTTACAGATGAGGAAACTGAGGCATGGAGAGATTAAGAGATATGCTCATGGACACACTAAGAGGTGGCAGAGATGGGATTCAAACCCAGGCAACCCGGCTGCAGAGTCAATGCTGTGTTCCCTCCCACATAGATGTGAACATTTTATTATGTGTCCTCACCTTTCCCCTAATACCCCTTCCTGATGTGTTTTCTACTTTTATTTATTTGGTTAAATGTTGTCACAAGTTGGGTTCTTTGGGAGGCAGACTCTGTGACAGAGGTTGGTGTGAAGAACGTTTATTAAGGAGTGCCCTTGGGATCGACACTGTGGAAGAGAGAGGAAGGAGGCAGGAGGGGGCACAGGGAGAAGTTAAGCTGTGATACAGCCCTGATGACAGCCTCAGCCAGCCCCTAGGGAGCTCTGTGATCCCATGCTGGCTTGAAATGGCTGGGCCTTCACAGCCCCAGGTCAGTCAGCCATTGGATGTGGGCTGCCCTGGGAAGAGCACAGCCTCTGCTGGATGGCTCTCTGCAACTGAGGTGATCTTAGGGGGGTGACAGGTCTCCCAGTAGTTGGAGCAACAAGTGCTTCCCTGAAGGGGAATCTGAGTGGCACATCACTGTGCCCGCCACAAATGTATTCTTTTCCAGTCCTTTAAAAAAAGTTTAGAGGGAGGCCAGCCCAGTGGTGCAGCAGTTAAGTTCGTACCTTCCACTTTGACAGCCCGGGTTCACTAGTTCAGATCCTGGGTGCAGACCTACACACCACTTGTCAAACCATGCTGTGACAGGCGTCCCACATATAAAGTAGAGGAAGATGGGCACGGATGTTAGCTCAGGGCTAATCTTCCTCAGCAAAAAAAAGGAGGATTGGCAGCAGATGTTAGCTCAGGGCTGATGTTCCTCAAAAATAAATAAATAAAAATAAAAAAAAGTGTAGAGCACTTACAGGACAAAAATACTGTATTTTAGAAATGGGATATACTTTTATAAGAAGGAGGAATATAATATGGTTAGTATGGATTGCCATGGCTGCTGTTAATGAGAATCAAATGTGGCTGAGCTTCCTGGTAGCTAAAGCAAAACCTCTATTCTGGTAACTGACTCCTTGGGAGAGAAAATTTTCCTGAGGTTAAATTATGAAAGAAGTTTCTCATATGGACACTTACTTGATTGAAATAGTGGAGAATGTTCTCAATAGATTAACAGCAAATGCTAATGAAGTTTTCATTTGTTCCTTATAATAACCATATGTGAATACAGAAGGTATAATATAAAAGTATAGCTCAGTGAAGCCCCTTCTACAATTGAAGGTGGGCAGATTTATAGACTTGCAGTGTCCAATTTGATCCACACATCAAACTTGATCCCTTTTCTTTAAACTGTTCTTTAATTTCTACTCAGTAGTTTCTTACATGAGATGTCTGACCCGCCCTTCTCTGGGTCTGTGAGCCAGCCTGTACCTCAGCATACAGCCAGTCCTCAATAAGGACTCAGCTCAGTGCAGCTTGAACTCCACCCCACAACCTGTGGTCGAGGCTCCTGACCTCTGGCCCAATATCTGTCTATGGTTTCAATTTAGTTGTTGGGCCTCACACTTCTTAGGTCATGTCCTCTAGCTCTCCTCCTCACCGGGGATGTACTCTCAGCCCCTTGAGAGCCTCATGTTTCCTATCAAGGCAAAACCAGGCCTCACCCAGCCGCTTCCAGAAACTGTGCTCTCTCTGCAGACCCTGCTTCCCCTTTGCTGATGGACCCCTATAGTGGGACACGGATGTTGAGACAAGAGAGCTGGGCTCCAGACATACCTTCTTCAGGGAGGTGGCAAGGACGCTGTAACTGCTTCACTGAAGGAAGGGAAGGGGAGAACCCTTACTAGCCGCTGGCCAGGACAGGGCAGCCTGCTATTCTTCTCTCTCTCCCTTTCTTCCAACAAACACTCTTGATGCCTCCTCTATAGCAGTTAGAGAGCAGAGATGAATCAGACCAAGTTCCCACTCCAGCAGTGGATAAAGAGATACCAACAGAAATTTGTCAACAGATGATAATTCAGTGTGATAAGGGCCCCTCGAGTACTTAGAAGGGTCACCTGCCTTAATCTAGACCTGTTGGTGGCTGTGGGATAGACAGAGCAAAGTGAGAGAGAGTGTATATGCCTGAAGATACGGAGGTTCCAGATATAAGGTGATCACTCATTTTTGCAGTAAAGTCACTCTAGGTGTTCTATGGCTTTTTTTGCAACTAAAATACAAACGTTTTTAGAGATGCATGATTCAAATGTCCACATATAACAGTTTATTTAGTTGCACATACATATTTTAAGTCACATATTATTTAAAACAATATATTAATTTATGAATATTGATTTTCCCACTCTTTCTTATAAAAAATTACGTTCAGACTTTTTATATGAATATTTGACTTCTATGTAGTTGTCACCATAGAGCCACTTTTTGGGTTATCTAATAATTTCTGAAAACATCACCTTCACTGCCTTCCAAGTTGTTTGAGAGAGAGCACTTTTGAAAAATCAGCTTTGAGGAATAATTTACATATAATCAAATGTACCCATTTTAAGTATAAAGTTTGGTGAGCTTTGACAAATGTATACCCTTATATGATCTCCACCCAATCAAAAAATATAGAACATTTCCATCACCCCAAAAAGTTTCTTGGTGCCCCTTTACAGTCACTCTCCCCTGCCCCCATCCAACAGACACTAATCTACTTTCCGTCACTACAGGTTAGTTTTGCCTGTTTTAGAATTTCATGTAAATAGAATTATAGGGTATAGACCCTGGTGACCACGTTCAACGTAAAAACTCTTTTGAGATTCATCCATGTTGTTGCAGAGACAATACTTTTTGAGTCAGTATGTGATGCTATTACCTTCTTGTATAACATTAAAACGGGTATTTTTTTCATTTCTCCCATAGATATATATTGACGTGCATAATAACCACTTACTGTATTGCTTAAAAAATTTTATGGAAAATTTAAAATGTACATAAGTATAGACAGGATAGTATAGTGAACTTCCATGTACCCATCAGCCAGCTTCAATTATGAACTGGCGGCCACTCATTTCATGTCAGACTCTACCCACTAACCCTTTCCATGTTGTTTTGACGCAAAGCTTAACTCTAATACATCATCCATAAATATTTCAGCGTTTTTCTAAAAGATCCTTTTAAAAAATATATTCATAACTACACTACCATTATCAAACCTAAAAAAAACCCAACACTGTATTACTATTTAAAGGGATCTTTAAGAGGTTTGTTTACATGTAATACTTGGGATTGTGAGAAATAATTACTAGGTCTGTGGTAAAGTTCTTTGCCTCTGTGTTTACTGATTTTGTCAGGGGACTACTTATAATCATCCAAAACTAGCTCGACTGAGGTCATTTCAGGGTAATGTGTTTTCTCCAAAAAGTGCTTTTTGGTTCAAAACAAGTTGAGAGCTCATCCCATTATATGAGGGATTTTGTAAGAACTGAAATATAAGTAAACTCTTCCTCTTCTCAGAAGAAAAAAAATTTTTTTAAAGTTTTCTGTGGGGTAAATACCTATATTCAGTGTATTTGGTATTCAGGAGGTGATTTCGGAGTCTGTAATTTACTGGATGTGGAAGTGAGAGAAGGAAAGCAGTGATGGCTACCCTAGGTTCCAGTCGAGGAACAGAGTGGATAGTGGTACCTTTCCCTGAGATGTGAAACCCAGCCTAGTGGGCTAGAAGTAGTAGTTACAGAGCTCAGTTCCAGAGATTTAAGATTGAGTAGCCTGTGGGCATCCCCCACAGAGATGTAGTTGGCAGTGTGTGTCTGGAGCTCAAGGAAGGGGTTTAGGCTGGAGATAAGAGATTTGGGAGTTGTCTCCTTCAGGTGCAAATGAAATCACCTGGGTCCAGTGAGAAGCGAACCCTGGCAGGTAAGGACCCGATAAAAGAGGTAACTGAGAAGCAAGAGCCTGATAGAGATAGGAGTAAAACCAGGAGAGGGTGGCATTGTAGAAGCCAGAGAAAAGTGCTTTAAGAAGGGAGTGGTCACATATTGTATGATTCCGTTTATGTGAGATGTACAGAAAAGACAACTTTATAGAGAAAGTAGGTTAATGGAGGTTGGAGGTAGGAATAGGAATTAACTATAAGTGGGCATGAGGGATCTTACTGGGGAGATGACATTCTGAAACTAATTTATAGTGGTAGCTGCACCATTCAGTGATGTTACTAAAAATCATTGTACACTTGAAATGGGTGGATTTTGTATGTAAAATACACTTCAGTAGAGCTGTTAAAAAAAAAAAAAAGTGTTCGGGGCCAGCCCCGTGGCCAAGTGGTTAAGTTCGTGTGCTCCGCTGCAGGCGGCCCAGGGCTTCGCTGGTTCGGATCCTGGGCGCAGACATGGCACCGTTCATCAGGCCATGTTGAGGCAGTGTCCCACATGCCACAACTAGAAGGACCTGCAACTAAGATAGACAACTATGTGCCAGGGGGATTTGGGGAGATAAAGCAGGAAAAAAAAAAAAAGATTGGCCACAGCTGTTAGCTCAGGTGACAATCTTAAAAAAAAAAAAAAAGTGGTCAAGTGTCCAGCACCACAAAGAATTTAAGTAAGACGCAGAATGCAGAGCCCATTTATTGGCTTGGTCATTCATTCATTGGTGACTGGCGTCAGAATGGAGAAGGGGAATTGGGGGCAAAATGGGACAGAAGCTAGTTGCAGTGAGTGGGGGAATGACTGGGTGGTGTAGATGACTCATTCCAGGTGCTTGTTTATGAAATGGAGAGGAAGGGGGTGGTGGCTGGAAAGGGCTGGGAGTTGTGAGGTTTCTTTTTTCATTTTTAAAATGTGTCAGAGGTCTGAGGTAGATCTGACAGAACAGACAGGACCTGCTGACCAGATGTGGGGTGAGAGGGAGAGAGGAGCCAAGTGAGCACACAGCTGTCTGGCTTGGGTAGCATGTGTAAGTCATCTCCTTTTGCCCACAGCTAGACTCAAGCATCACAGAAGGGCCTGACAGGAGGGAGTTTTTCAGACTGTACATCTGGCCTCTGTTCCCAGACATGGCTGGAAATGGGAGAAACAAACAGACTTACTGGATAAATAGGCAAGGGGGTGGGTCTCCTCCTGACTCTTTGCTCAAGCATCTTTCAGGGCCCTTCACATCTGGCCCTCACCTACCTGTCCAGCCTCTTCCCTCATTCTCAGTGGCCAGGTCAGCTTCCCATTCCCTGGCTGCTCTCCCAGGCCTTGCTGCCACCAGTCAGGATGCTCTTCACAGTCATCCTTGACCAGCAGGTAGTTGCCCTGCACTTGTCCTCAGAGGACTTGCAGGAAGGTCCTTGCTGGGAAAGGTAGGCACAGGTTGCTGCTCATCAGTAAAATCTTCTGCCTGCAAGGCCTATTCCTGATTTCTAGTTGTGGACCAAGGTTTGTCCCCTAGTTGTGGCAGGTCCTGCTCAAGTCCCAAATTTGAGGTCCACTTTCTCATTACCTACCTATCAGCTATAAAGTCTTATTGACTGGGCACTGGAAGAGCTTCTTGGTTGCTACTCTCTTTTTTGCTGAGGAAGATTCACCCTGAGCTAACATCTGTGCCAGTCTTCCTCTATGTTGTATGTGGGTCATTGCCACACAGCACGGCTGCCGACAAGTGGTGTAGGTCCACGCCTGGGAACCAAACCCAGGCTGCTGAAGCAGAGCACACCAGAGTTAACCACTGGGCCACAGGGCTGGCCCCTCTGTTGCTCCTTTACATTGAATGGTCTAGCTACCTCAACACCACAGAATTCAGAAAGACCTAGGTGCAGTCTGTTGCTCCAAAGTCATGATGGCTACATAAATTCCTTTATTCCCTGGGGTGAATGCTACCTCCCTCACTAGGCAATGAAATGCAGGCTGCCAAGAAGGACCCTCCAGGATTCTCTGCAGTGGGCCCAGTGCCAGCCCAGCCCCCAGCCCCAGGGAGTCCAGAGACCATCAAGGAGATGGCTCTTCCCCCAGAATATACCTGTGCTTGCTAGCAAGCTGGAGGGCCAAGGGCTAAGTGACCAATTCTGACCACTCTGGCCTTCCTGCTCCCTGCTCCATTTGACCAGGAGACCTCACCCTTCATCCTGAATTCCAGACTTAGCTATATCTAGGATGAGGGGAGGAACAATTTTTGTAGGGACCCTGGCCAGCTCGGGTACTAGAGCACTGGGAAGTAGTCATAGACCACTCTCTTTTTCAACCAACCAATCAATACAAGGAGAAGTCTGCATTCCACCAGAGGAGGGCTTCTGGGATCCAGTGTTCTAATTGGCTTAGTACCCTTACTTTGCCATCCTGACTATAGCTTAGCCACATAAACAAACCCAAAGAAGCTCCCTACTGTTTCTGGCCAGCACACATGGAAAGCACTCTCAAAGATCTGCCTCCCAAATTCACTTGCCCCATAGACATGACTCGCATGGGGCTTCTAATACATTTCCTGTGCCCCACCTGTTCTTGTAGGTTTTCTGCACCCTCCTTCACTTCCTGGGCCTGCCTTTATCTAAGGATGTGGACTTCGGCTCCTCTTTGACCCACACCCACAGCAGGAGGACAGATGCAACCCCTTCCAGGCCTGGCCCAGCCCCAGCTCCTGGGAAGGGAGCCGCTCTTGCTAATATGAGCAGCCAAACCACATCCCACACCAAGTCCTAGCCCCGCAGCCCCACTCTGGCGTGGGGCCCTGAGTAACAAAGAGGCAGACACTAAGTTTCCGTTAAGTTGTAGGAATTTATTTTAAATAACCTACAGTTGATTAAAAGGGAATTCATGATAAAAATAGAAGATACTTGAGGAAAGATGTGGGAAATGGACTCTGCACACACACTAAACTAACAATGCCTCTAAAACTAATGATTATAGCAAAAAATGTCTTCACATTAAAATTCTGCTTTTTATGTTTTTTTTCCATTTTTTACACAATTACAAAAGAAAAAATAAAAGCCCTAAAATCTTGATTATTTTTCCTTTTTTGGACCAAATACTCATTTTCCTCTAAATTTATTGACCTGTGGGACCTTTTATACAGTAAAATCTTTCAAGTGAAAGACTGGGGTTTAAAATGAAAAAGATGAATATCTGAAAGGGTACAGAGAATGCTCAGAACAAAGGATGATGGGAAAATGGTTTCAGTCACTGATTATTTCATTATCCTTAGACTCACTCACCCCTCATCCCTCCCCAACCCCAATCTACACGATCTTTAAGATCAAGAAAAAGGTTTAAATATTTTAAAATAATTAAAAAGAAATAAAAATTCACATTTAAAAAGGAACACTCAAGTCAGGAAATATTTTCCCATCATGCTTTTCTGTGAACAGGTGTCTGAACCAAAACACTGCTGATGTCACAACTGCTTCAAGTTTAATGAAAATTGATTCCCATGACAATAGATAGTGACAACTCTAACAGGTGCGCTGGGTTTTTGTTCTACTTAATTTTAAATTCCTGAAATGGGGGAGAGGGGAGGGAGTTTAGGAATTCATTTCTATTAAAATATAGAAGTTATTGCAAAACCCTAACTGTAAAAACGCACCAATATAATCGGACTTCGTATACAGTAGCTAAGAGAATCCAAATGCTTCAGTGAAACGATGAATTTGCCTGGCAGAACTCTGACAAATTCCCATCCACTTGCCCTCTTGAAAATAAAAACAAAATTCAAAACAAATCATACAGCTAGAATTTTGATATCTGAAATATTTTTAAATAAGTTGTCCATAGGACAACTGGCTCAGCTCTCCCTTATAATATCTCCAGGTTTATCTTTTCGCAAAGATGTTGGTTTGTTAAGACTTGCCGCCTCTCTCCCTCAGGTGCGAGGGCAAGTGAGGCTCACAGTTTATCCATCTTCCCCAAACCACATTGTTCCTTTTCACAGAACCCTGCCCCTCAAGACTGGCTAGAACTCGTAGTCCTCGTCAGCCATGTCGATGGCCCAGGCAAACTTCTCCCGCTGGGTTTTGTTGTAAATTTTCTCAATTGGGACCCCCCACTTCTTGCACCTGCAAATAAGGGAGAAAAAGTGGGGATCAGTGTGTCTTGGAGCAATTAACAGCCCAGACCTGAGGCCAGGGCTTGGACATGCCACCTTCTCCTTTACATCCACCTGCTGAGGATGAGAATTAATAATGCACCAGACATATTCTAAGAGCTTCATGTGCTCAACTCATTTAATCTTGACAATGACCTCTGAAGTAGGTGCTACTACAAGAGTCAAATGAAAAACTAAGGTAAAGAGTTTAAGTAATTTGATTATGCTCTCATGCAGCTGGTGAGCATGGAACTGAAAACTGAACCCAAGCAGTCTGGCTCCAGAGTCCATGCACTTAACCACTGCACTATACTGCCTCTCAAACTAACCAAACCTCTAGCACCAAACAGGGAGAAAGACTAGAATGGGTACAAGAGCTAGGTGGGACCCTGGCCCAAAGGAGTAGCTGCCATAGGTGATGATTCCTTCACTTAGGCCCAGAACTTAACAACTCAACTAAACTAATAAGCATCTTCAAATAAAAGCCACTGATTTGGGATGTTATTTTATGACTGGGGGGGGACGGGGGAGGGTGGCGGGCAGGGGGCAAATAAAGATAGAATTTATCTGCCTTTGTTAAAAGGTCCCTTTAACTCTTGGTGTAGGTTGCTCAGATCTGTATTCTCATTTTTGTTTTTTCTCTTTGTTCCAACCTTTCTTCCTCCACTTGTAAAAATTTTATTGAAAAGTTTTGTTAAGTGTAGATAGATGGGCTCTTGTATTTCTCCTTCAATAAGGGCTTAGAGTTTCCATTCTTGTCCTCAAGTTCCATAAGGAATGGGGACTACACCTGCCTTTTTAAAACACATAAAAACACTCAAAGGCAGTGTAACAGTATTGACCATTTAGGACCATCCACGATGTTCCAATACATTTGTAGTGTGCATGGCAGAAGGCAGAGGTTTCCCAGAGGACTAAAGTGTGCAGCATAGGAATGGCACATGAAGGCCAACAATGCTCTTGGGACCCACACCACCCTTCTCAAGCCAGCAGCAGGAGCTCAAGAAGGTCTCAAGGCTTACCAAGCCACTGTGATCCTCGGATCCAGATAATTGAGTTTGGATGTTCCCAGAGCAATTTGTTTATTTTCTTCTCGGTCTGTGGCCTGAACTTCGAGCTTCATCAACTGCTCCTCTAGTCTCTGCACAGCCTTCTTCTTTGACTCCACCACCCTGGAAGAATGGAAGTCATCAAGAGTCAGGCCTTGCTTCTGGAAAGAACACTGCAACCCCACCCTGCCACTTCGGAGCAATAAAAGCAGGAAAGGCCTAAGTACAGAGATTTCTAAAAGACATCACTCAGAAACCCTAGAAAAGCTAGAGCCCCAGGATCTCTGGCTGGTACTGCACCCGCTTTTCTCTCTCAACCAAACCCCAGCTTTACACAACACCAGGCACATACTTCTTGGTTTTTGCATCCTTCAGGACCTTGGCATCAGCCTTAGCACTTTTCAGGTCTCTCCGGGCATCTGCTAGCTGTTCCTTCTTGGCATCGATCTGCATGGGGAAGAATAGCAGTAAGATTTAGGAATAAAATAAGCCCAGAGAGAAAAAAGAAGAGCTCCATCAGAGAAGATGAAACCTAGAAGTTGTCTCCACCAGACAGGCTCGCTCTCTCTCTCTCAGTGGTTTGCCAGGTAAAAACACCCAGGGGCGGCTTCATGAAAAGCAGATGCACAGTGACTGCAGAATTCACTAATGGTTATTTGGCCATTTATGTTCTTCAGTGAGCCCTCAAGAAATGAGAATGCTATAGGCAATGATCCAGGGCCCCATTCCAGAAGCTCAGAGAAAAGAACCCACTCGGACTGGGAATGTGGGTGCTAATCTTCCAATCAGAGAACACTGGCGTTAGACCCGGGAGGAGGGCTACAGATGAGAGTTATTTATCAAATGGATTCTGTGCCAGGCTGTAGCGTTCATTCCAAGAATACTGCAGGAGATACTCTTTATGAAGCAGAGACAGGATCCTTGTATCTTCTGAGCCCAGCTCATTCCTGAGTTTGCCAGCACTCTGGGAAGGAGCTGCCAGCTTCTCAAGAAAAAAAGGATGCACTGAAGAGAATACCCAAGGGACTAAAAAATGGCAATTAAAAGGTACCTAGGAGGCCAAACAGCTCAACTAGTCTGATCCAAGCCAATAGAAGGCATGGCTTGGCTTTGGCATTTTGTTTTTAAAAGGGGAGAGCTGAGATGAGAAGGAAATTATCACTCAAAAACAAAGATTTGAAAACATTTTTAGCTGTGGAACTCTTTTTCCAAATGAAATCTCATGGAGTCCCAGTCTATAAAGGAAGAGACAAGGGCAGTGTCAGCCTTTCTTGCTTGATCCCTCAAAGCACCCTGTGGAACCTAAGTTGTTCTTAGTTTCTGCTTAAGGACAGCAGCAGGCAACGCCATGGAGCTAGAGCCCAAACCAGTGAGCTCATGCTGCTGAGGGCAGGAGAACCCCAGACCTGCTATCACCTTCTAACCTGTGAGGTGGTCAAGGGAACCTTGCTGAATAAATACATGCATGAGTCACACACATAGGGCTGTTGCTCTCAGCCTAGAACTGTCTGTTAGAATATACAGACACACAGCCTACAAGTGGAAACAGAGGCCACCATTGTGAGAGAATTATTAAATGCATTTTACTATGAATGGCTTACTTCCAACATCTATGTTGTCCAAAGTCAAGCTGAAGGAACTGATTCTATACACAAAAGCATCACAGACACCACTAGCCAGATTCTTCTTAGGCTAGAAAAGCAACAAACCACAATCTTTTAACCATTTCTGTGAATGGTAAATTGGCAGGCTATGTCAAATTCTCTCAAAGCATCAAAGACTCCATTGATTCACTTGGAAAACAGGGGCGTGTGTTTGCTTTGTGGGCACACAGGAGAGGGTTCCTGGGCTTGGAGGGCTCGTCTGGCAGGCAGCCTGGGCTTGCCCGAACAGTGGTTCCAGAGTGAGATCAAAAGACGACCTCATGCTCCAAGGAGGGGTCTCCTGAATTAGGTAAACAACACCTGAATATTCATGCTTTTATTTCTGTCTTGGAACGATATCATGAGAGTAAACGATACCAGATGTCCATCA
Organism: Equus asinus; assembly: GCF_041296235.1. NCBI lineage: Eukaryota > Metazoa > Chordata > Mammalia > Perissodactyla > Equidae > Equus > Equus asinus. The sequence continues at coordinate 32,055,443 of NC_091804.1, read as the reverse complement.
TTTAACAGAGCGGCAGCAAATGGGAGCTGCTAGGATGGGCAATCTATAGGGTTCTTTGCCTGCCGACCATATGGTCCAAGGATTTGAAAGGTCTATGGACATACATTCATTTACTGTGGACATGTACGTCCCTTCAGGAAAGCGAGATGGCATCTGCAGCATGAACTGCTGATTATGTGTGTCTTTTGACCCAAATGTACTACTCCTGGATATTTATCTTGAAGAAATTTCAACAGAAAGAAAACGTTCTAGGCCTGAAAATGTGTAGGTAATGTCACTCTGCAGCCATAGTTTTTTAAACTGGTTGTCCAAGTATAGATTTTTGTGAACGTGGATGGAAAAGAAACATCTGTAATTTTATTAACCTCTTGAAATTCATCATTTCTTCTTCAATTATGAATATGGGCAACAAACCACAGTAATATCAGAAGTGCCTATTTATCACCAATAGATAGTACAGATATTTTCATAAGATTTTACAATTGTAGAAATCTTGAAGTATCATTTATAGTCATTACTACCTTAAAATTTACAGCAGTTATTAGACCCACCTTAAGATCTTACTAAGTTAAGGAATCACATCTATTACTATATCAAAATTCAAAATATATTTGGTAAGTATATCTCAAGATAATTGGTTTCCTTTGTAACCTGATGTGTCCCTATGTGTCTGCTCTGTAGTGAAATATCTGCAAGTTCTCATGTGGATTACTACATTAGAATGGGTTAGTTATGTAGCCATTGCTAACAGAAATGCTCATCATCAAATGTTAAGTGCCTTGTGGCTTAAAAGCTCAGTACCAGGCAGAGTTGCAAGGAGGAGAGAGGCACATGGAAGAGGAACAGCATGCACTTGTTTGCACGTTCAGTCTCTCCCTCTAGGGCAGCAACTCGGGCACAGAGCCAGTATTCAACAGATGTCTGATGATGAGCTATATAAAAATATGATTCATGTGGAATATGTAAAAATAAAAATAGTTGTGCTAGGATTAGGAGAAAATTAAATATCATTGTTTCATCATCTTTTCAATTTGAAACAATCTAATTTGGAAATGGTTGTATTTCTGGGCTGCGGCAAGGAATTGTGAAGACTTTATATCCATTATCCTCATGTATAATAAGGACAATAATTAGCAATATTTCAAAGAGGGTACATCAAATTTCACTTTTCAAAATAGAAAGTGGCCAATGTAGAACTTATGTCCACAGAATAAAGACTTCCTCAAGAGTGGGTACTTGACGTTCAGTATCTTGATCGGGGATAACTACTATCATATGTCCATTTGTTTATCTTTAGCATGGAACTTTCTTCCATAACAGACCCAGAACTGACTTTCTGATATCCGAGCCCAAAAAGATGGATTATAAATGCCTCTTGTTTTCAGATTACTGCCCACAGCAGACATGGTCCTCTTCATTTTGCTACCCCACCATCCAGGTCCAAGATACCTTAGATTGCAAATTCATCATGGACTTCTCAAAAGTTTTTGGTGGTGCTCTCTGATGGTTACAAAGAATTGCAACAGCTCGGTTGGCACGGTTATAAGATAGGATCTTTGCTGGAATATTCTCATCCGCTGTAAACAAAGAAACATGATAATAAGAGAGTCAGTTTGTATACCAAGAGAAGTTTACAGTGTGCCTTCTGCAGTGCTTCATCATGATTTCACTGGCCTCATCTCAGATGATCAATTCAAGTTCCTCCAAGGCACAGGGCAAAATCTCAGAGTCATCTGCTTGCCTCAGTGCCCACCTCCTCCACCTACCTACCCAGTGTAGCCTGCAGAAAATATGGAATTGGGACAAAAAGAATGTGTAGAAGAGGGTAAGACAAACGGATGACCATAAGTTTTACATTTTAAAACCAGAAGGCGTATAATTTTTAAAAAGAAAAAAAATGTCATCCAAGGAATTTTTTTTACTTGTGTCTCATGGCATTCTTTACCCCAACCTAAAATACTGACCCTCAACATACCCATCTGTGGCTTTTGTGCCTCATATTCTAAAGCCATTTGCTATTTATAAAGGACAGCAGAGATTTAGCAGTGACTGGGCTCCAGGAAAAAAGCTGGTAGGTCTTGATAACACCTTTGGTAGCTGGTTTTTAGGAAGAATACTACCTACTCTTAAAGGGAAAAAAAATGACAAACCTCAGGGAAAGGACTTGCTCCTGTATCTTTTTAGTAACCATGACAACCTTAATGCTCTCCAATTTAACAGAACATCACAGCACTGTCTTCACTCTCTGAGCTTTTAAATAACATAAAACACAAAATGCAGGCATTTTCAGAGCAGAGAGAAAGCCCCTGTCAGCATTCCATAAAACCAATCCAGAAGGTGGGGTAGGAATGGGGAAAGCAGCACTGATCTTATGTTTATACAACTAAGCCTCAGCTCTCTATTAGAAGTATGGAGGGAAAAGTTTCTAGTCACAATGTTAAGGAGAAGAGGTGGAAGAGATCTAAGACTTAGCTGAGCCAAGTACACTGAACACCATCAGTAAGCGTGTGGGCCATGTCTGGCCAAGTAATACTTACGGGCTGTGAGTTCTTTTAGCTGCTGCTGTAGCGTGATGGAGGCATTGTATGTACGGAACACCTTGGCTGTCAAGCCTTCCATGAGATCCTGAAGATGCTTATTTAGAATACCAGTCTGGAGGAGACAAAGCAACAAAGAGGATGTTGGGATTTAGATAAAAGCCATAGCCCCCTGCCCCTTCTGGCAAGCTGTAGGACATTTATGCCAGTGCGATCACAACCTTGCCAAGTTTACTGCCAATAAAGCAAATTTGTCCTTCCCTATTAAGATCTTCCCTGATAAGATATTGGGGACAGGTCTTGGATCTCCAGCAGAGGTGGTTGGGCATCCAGCCAAGAAAAGGCTCTGCAGAGGAGGAAAAAAGGCAGACTTTGTCTACCTAGTCTCAGGGCTTTGCCCAAAGATTCACTGTGCCCCAAGGGGAGAAGAGTGAATGGGATACACAGAAAAGGTTGAAGGAAGAGACCAAGTCACCCCCAGGTAAGCCTCTCCTTTAGGAGCTTGTGAGACACCCTAGTTGGGCCCCTCTTCAAACCAGACCACTTTGTCCACTCACATTGAGTCTATCAAAAAGATCATCTTCCGGCTGTTTGTTCTCCATAAATAGTTGTAAGTTCTTAAAAACCTAAAAGAAAGAAGAGTCTAATTATTATTTTTAAAACCTTTATTTTGGAAATAATGGCAATTTTTAAAAACTTACCAAAAAAAAAAACCCCACAAAGCACAAGGAACACCCATATCCTTTACCCAGATTCACCGAACATTAACATTTTACCTCATTTACCATCTGTGCCGTGCACATGTCCACTCATTCTTTCTTTCTACATATAGTATGTATATACATAATTATTTGTTCTGAACCATGTACTCACATACATTATAGCCCTTCACCCTTAAATATTCCAGTGTGTTTTCTAAGAATTTCCTAAGGATAGAGATATTTCCTTACATAAATACTTAGCTTCATAAATTTACATTGATACATACTTTACTGTCCATATTCCAATTTTGTCCATTGACCTAATGATGTCCTTTACCTCCACAGTATGGAATCCAATCTAAACTCAGGTATTCCATTTACCTGTCAGGTCTCTTTATTTAATCTGGAACATTTCTACAGACAGCAAAGACTAATCACTGATTAAATATCAGACTGCTGAAGGGCTGGATTTCTGGGGTCCTGCACTCTGTAGGTCTCTGGTTTAAGCCCAATACTTTTGGGGTACCATGGAGCTGCAGCACCCTCTTCAGCTATGGGGCTCAGAGACCTGGGAATTAATGGGCTACCTTTTTGCTCAATCAGGAGATGGGGAGAGGTTGAGCAAAGCTTATCCTGAAATGTGGTTAAATCATTAAAACAACGTGGCGGGGTTATCTTACATTGAGTTTGTTGTGAGGGCCAACTCTCCAATGCATGTTCTATTGAATATTGCTACAGGGATGGCCCCTCATTCCCAGGAAGGTAGCATGGGGTATGGGGTGAGGGGCAGGGGCTTTTAAAAGGAGATACACAGGACACCAAATACCTCTCCCTTCTCTTTCAAGTCATTTTTTTCCAGTGCTCAGCAAAGTGCAGAGCACATGAAAAGCACACAACAAATGTTTGTTGAATGAATGAAAAACAGGCCAGTGAACATGGGCCACATTAACTTACTCGTTTCTCAACAGGGACTTTGTTATAGTATCTGATCGAGTCCTTCCCAAGGAAGTCAAACTCTACCACATATTCCTGACCATCCAGCTCTGGATGCAAGTTGATGTGCTCCACACGAAGTGAGCAGCAACCCACAGTGTCTGCTGTTTCTCCTTCCTCCTTCTCATTGCCTGCTCTCAGAGCAAGCTGTCCAGGGAAAAGAGGAAAAAAAGATGAGCATGAATGAAGAAACTTGAATCTCACAGGGTCTCTAGAAAACCAAAATCAGAAGCCTCCCACTTCTCTCTAGGGACAGAAGATCAGTCTGCAAGGCCTGGGAATTCTGGATTCTGTACTGCTGCTGCTTCCTCTATAAAATGAAGTATGGAGAGTCACGGGGATATTAAACTTTCCCAGAAATCCTAAGCTTCTCTTTACTTTACTGTCCTCTCAAATGAGGATGGAGGGAAGGAAGAACATTTTTTTAAAACAAAGCAACAGGGGCCGGCCCCTTGGCCGAGTGGTTAAGTTCACGCGCTCCACTTCGGTGGCCCAGGGTTTTACTGCTTTGGATCCTGAGCGCGGACATGGCACTGCTCATCAGGCCATGCTGAGGCAGTGTCCCACATGCCACAACTAGAAGGACCCAAAACTAAAATACACAACTATGTACCGGGGGGCTTTGGGAAGAAAAAGAAAAAAAAAAAAAAAAAAAATATATATATATATATATATATATTAAAAAAGAAAAAACAAAGCAACAAATGAGGGAGTGTTTCTATTCTAGGCAATCAGACTCAAAAGGTCTTAATTTTGCTTAACTTTTGAGACAATTCAGAATTTGTGCTAAAATATAAACAGTGCAAAGTTGGGGGGACAAACATGAAGTCTTTTTCTTCTAAAGAGTAGAGAGAAACTGATTTCCAGAGCACTGTCTTTCAAACTGTGGTGGTGATACATTAGCAGATTGTTTAACCAATTTTAAAGGTTATGACCATCCTCTTTTAAAACAAGAAACGATAAAAAAAAAAATCAGAATTCACTGTTCATAGAAAGGCAAGGCATTCTTTTGTGCGACTTTTGCTTCAGTACACACAAACACAAATATATTTATGTGTGTTGAGTTGTGATGTAAAATAAAATTTTTTGGTGGCTCATAGTCATTGAAAGTGTCAGGACTAGGCCAGCCCAATGGCACAGCGGTTAAGTTCACAAGTTCCACTTCTCGGCAGCCCAGGGTTCGCCAGTCCAGATCCCGGGTGTGGACATGGCACTGCTTGGCAAAAGCCATGCTGTGGTAGGTGTCCCACATATAAAGCAGAGGAAGATGGGCATGGATGTTAGCTTAGGGCCAGTCTTCCTCAGCAAAAAGAGGAGGATTGGCAGTAGTTAGCTCAGGGCTAATCTTCCTCAAAGAAAAAAAAAAAGAAAGGGTCAGTATTTCTGGCATATTCAGATTCATGCAAATCCTCCCATCAGGCAGACTGTATTCAGACAGCAGCAGACACTGAACGCCTTTCTCCCCACTTCTACCCTCCTTACTGGACCAGAGATTAAGTGAGCAGGACCACGAGTGTCCAGGCTGTCACTGCCTGTCTAGTACTTAGCCAGGGCCTGGAGAAGTAAAGGCTCTCTACATCTTTGTTCAGCGGAACACATTAGGCGATACGACAGGAACATTTTCTCACCTTGTCGATGAAGTACAGGGCTACAGCTCTCTGCCGGACTTTCATCTCTTTGGACTTCCAGTCTTCTCGATACTGGTTCCGGATCTTGTCCACACACTTCTTCAGCCGCCGAGCAGTCTCATATTTCTGCCAGTCTTTCTCACCCTGCAAGACCCAACCCCAAAGGTAGACTGCTTAAGGATGGTGGAGTATAGACAGACTGAATATCCAAGTTCAGAGCTCTGAACCAAAGAGAAGGAACTTGAGCTTAAGCAAGGCAGAAAAAGAGTAATGAAGAGAAATTTCAGGGCATTTAACCTGATGAGAACTCATGCTGTCCCATTTCACTATCAAACACAACTGCTTCCTATCTAATTGCTAAGAAAGCCTCTGGCTTTCATTCTGTAAAATGTTTATGTTCTTGGGAAAAGTCCACATGGCATGTCCCCAAAATTGACTTCTGTCAACACAAAGGGTATAAACACCCCCATTCCCACATCAGCCTCACAGCTTTGCTGCTGAATCTGCGACCCAAGAGCAGTTTTCTGCTATGACTGAATTTCATTAAATTCAAGACAACCATTCAGTTTGATGGAACTGTCAAGGAAGCAGAACCAAAAATTACAACATGTCATTACTAAGGAACACAATGACTTCCAGGAACAGCTGTAATTATTCACCATTTTCCAACTTCTGCATTTAAAAGTATTCTCAATTAGACTGAGGGAAACAATGTTACCGGGAAGACTTTTTTTTTTTTAACATTAGAACTTTTGGTAGAAGGTTTAAAAATTTATTCTAAAGCCAATAAAGGTTTTTTAAAGAGTATGAAAAGACTGAATCTAATCAACAGTGACAGGAGATTTCTGCTACCATGTGGAACAGAAATAGATTCACAAGCAAGGACCGATAATAACATCAGCTGAGAAAGGGTAAGGAAGAAAAAAAAATCCAAGAAATCGAAGAGGGCGAGGGAGTATTACAAGGCCTAAAACAGACTATATGACATGAACACAGGGATGGAATTTAAGAACCCAACAATCTCTGATGTGTCTTTTGTGTGTGTGTGTGTGTGTGTGTGTGCGCGCTTGAGGAAGACTGTCGCTGAGCTAACATTTGTGCCAATTTTCGTCTATTTTACGTGGGATGCTGTCATAGTGTGGCTTGACCAGTGGTGCTACATCCACGCCAGGGATCCAAACCTGTGAACCCTGGGCCACCACAGCAGAGCATGCGAACTTAACCACTACACCACCAGGCCGGCCTCAAGAATCTCTGCTCTTAATTTCCACACCCCGCAACAAAGGAAAGGCGTAGTGATTTCTACCCACACATGCCTGGTTCCCACCAATGATATGGACACGTGGTCCTTGAGGCATAAGAACTGTGGTCAAGGTAACTGGCTTTCTATGCACACAGGAGTATGGGGTACATGGAGCAGGAAATGTCTTCTACTTCTAGCTCTAACAAACGCTCAGAAATGAGAGCTTGCCCAGGTATGCTAAGGAGTCATCAGCACTCTGTCAGACTGTGTGCGGACTAGTTGTATCTACAAGTTTGGCTACAAAACGAGAGGTTCAGTAACTACTTCTTGTTGTGGGTGCATGATTTAGTACTTGGTGATACAGAAGAAATATCTAAGTTCTATTTCCTGACATTGGGAAGCTGAAAATTTCTCACTGATTTTTCTAAGTACATTTTGACATTTTAAGAGGTGAATAAGAAAAGGTGCGATACAAACTGTCCTCATGTATAAGTCAGTAATAAATCTCCATGACAATTGTTCTTACACACACACACACACATACACACAGAGAAAAGTTAGAACATGAAAGGTGCATCTTCAACAGTACAGTCTCCAGCTCAGGAATGGACAATCTCCCATCACTCTAATGTGCATAGGCCCCCCAAAACCTGACTCTGAGTCTTCAAAGTCCCGTAAGGTTACATTTGCTCAGTTCCTTAGTCATGCCACTGAAACAAGGTTTAGAAAAACCTAACAAATAAGTCATTCACAGAAGATACCACAAAACGAACTCTTCTTCACAGGTTGGCTGGGCCCTGGCACAAGGATCCAGGATTCTCTGAACTAAGAACACAGAGATGGGGATGGGCGCAGAAGCCACCCTGTTTAGGTCTAGCACGGGAGGGCTGGCCTCCAGGAAGTATGCTAATCCCTGCTGCCTTCAGTTTCCCTAAACCGAATCCAGAGAGTAAAAGGCATTTTTGAACAAGCTTTCTCAGACTACCTGTGGAAAATAAAATATCTATTTAGGTATTCCAGGCAAAGTCCTCATGAAAACCGTCTCAGTAAACCAAGGTATCCACTATACAGGGGCTGCCTTTAACACTTTCTCCTCTTCCCCTACCTCAGTCAACCTTCTGTAGTGGATAAGAATCTAACTTGATTAATTATACAAGACATTCTTTGGGTTACTTGTTTTTAAACTAGTGGGCCCACTGTATTCTCTCTCTCTTTCTAATATAAGTGCTTACTCGTTAAGTACAGTAGGGTAAGTAGAGTGAGGTTTGGATTCAGGATAGCAAAGTGGGAGGTGAGCCAACCCTGTTCTCCAATCCTTTCTCAGAAATTTGTATTGGAAAACATTTGCCAGTATTCTTAAGGGGCTCTTTACTTCTCACTTAGCTGGTGATCCCTATGTGAGTTTGCCATTTTATAGAGCACCAAAGAGAGTGAATGGCATTCTGAATTCAAACGTACCTCATTTAAATAAAAGACACAATAAACTGGCCCTATATAATTATACCATGTTTAAAGATAAAATCCAACCAGCTTTCAATACATACCCATTTTTAATTATATTTGTCTTTCTTAATAGAGTCCTTTATATATTTAAATCCTTTTTCAGACATTAGTGTATTTTCTTCCAATACTAATACCTTTCATTCTGAACAAATCTTTTTTTTAAAAGACTTTGTGTTATACGGATTTAAGCATACAGCTTGACCAGTTTTGACAATTCATGACTCATGTAACCTACACCCCATCAAGATAGAGAATAGTTCTATCATTCCAGAAAGTTCCCTCATGCCCCTCTCAGTTAATCACCAAACAAGAGACTACTGATCCTTTACTCTTATTTCTATCATCATAGATTAGTTTTGCCTAATCTAGAATATTATATAAATGGAATGACAGAGACTCTTGTGTCTGGCTTCTCAGTGTGTTTTTAAGATTCATCCATGTTGCTGCATTTATCAGTAGTTCACTCCTTTTAATTGCTGGTATATATGGTATTTCTATAACTATCACTACTGTGTTTGACTATAACATTATGTGTTTATTCTGTCGATGGACCACTGGGATATTTCCAGCTTTGGACTCGCATGAAAATAGCACTACTGTGAACATTCTTGTACAAGTCTTCTTGTGGACATATGTTTTCATTTCATTTGGGGCAAAAATACTTAGAAATGGAATTAGTATCTCACTGTGGTTTAAGTCTGCATTCCACTCATAATTAGTAATGTTGAATATTCTTTCACATGGTTATTTATTGACAATTCCTCTATCTTGTAAAGCTTTGGGTCAAGTCTTTTACTCTTTTTTATGGAGATGTTTGTCTTTTTATTGTTGTGTATATTCTAGATACAAGTCTTTTGTCAGATATGCATGTTGCACATATTTTCTCCCAGTCTTAACTTGTATATTTATTTTCTTAATAGTGTCCTTTGTTGAACATAAGTTTTTAATTTTAATGAAGTTTACTTTATCGATTGTTTCTTTTACTGTTAGTGTTTGTGTCCTAAGAAATCTACTCCAAGGTCATGAAGATGTTTTACCATGACATATCACCTAGAAACATGAAAGGTTTTAGCTCTTACACTTTAAAATTTAGAATTTTATACCAAGAAGTCAGGTTCAGAATATAATTTAAAAAAATAAGCAAATGTCTTATTTTATCTAATAAAACTCACCAAACGCAGAGCTTCCCAAGAGCATAAAGCTCTATAAAGATATTTTCCTTCAATCTAGCCCTTTAATTCCAGGATGGTTACATTTAAAGGGTTGTCATCAAATATACCTTTGAAACCCCACAGAATTATACGTTCTAAAAAGAGAAAAGGCAGAATTGTGTATCTGGCACTGAGAATATTTTAATAGAATTGAATGCAGTATGATGTCAACATTAAATGAGTCCTGAAGTTTGCTGTACTTCATTTATAAGAAAACTCATCATGATAAATTTTGTTTGTAAAGTTAAAACTGGTGTTTGAAGAACCTTACTTTTACTAAGGGCTACTTTTCCAGGTTATGAGACTAGATAATGCTTCCAAACTTGGCAGTGGATTAGATTTAGCAGTGAGTACCTATAACATGCGGGAAGTGAATGAGTAAAATACAAGTACAAGAGCAAGCAAAGAATCTTAGAATAGGAGAAATCTCTGGAGGCTAAGCAGAAAAGTGTAAAACAAAGCCCCATGATGGTAGCCTCCCATAAATTGGACCTAAAGACCTCCATAAAGTAAAACCACCAACTACCACCCTTCACATTCTACTACAAAAAAGCTTCTTCTTTATAGACTTTTGGATCAGACCAGGTCAGTGAAATCATGCTTTAATTATTGCTTTGCTCCAAACATATAGTGATAAAAGTGCTCCATACAAGAAGTGGGGACCTGAAGCCAAGGGCTGTGTTAGATTGGGCTGAGCTGGGCTGGAAGACTCCGTCTAAGACGGGAAGAATGAGCAGAGAAGTGGAGAGCAAAGAGGAGGAAAAGAAATGATACAGAGACCAAAGCCACTTCCCAGTCAAAAGCATTTACAAACAGAAATTCCAAAAGACAAGGAAAATGCCTTAGAAAAACTGTCGACAAAACAATACTTAGTACATGAATTCACTTTAGGTAACATTTTAAAGAGCAATCTGACAAAGGTTTTCAAATAAATATGTTTAGTATGACTAAAGAGAAGAAATTATGAAACAGAAATGAAATAAAATCAGGTAGATACAAAGTAAAATTAGAAATTCTGAAAACAAAAAATAATTGAAATAAATTATAGAAGGGATAAACTTTAGGTTGGATATAATAAAAAAGAGAATTAGTGAATTGGGAGTCCTAGACAACTTCCCCAAAATGAAGACCATTTAGGTCTAAAGAGATAAAGACTATGAAAATATAGTTTTAAAAAAAAAATGTGTAGATTGAGAAGCTCCAACATTCATCTAATAGGACTCTAAAAGAAGCAAATGGAAGGAATGGCCTAGAAGCTGTGGAAGAAATAATGGTTCAGAGTTTTCTAAAATAAAAATACATTAGCCCTCAGATTGAAAGTCTAGTTTGAGTATCTATAAAAATACATCTATACTTAGACACAGGATAGTGAAACCACAGATCACCAATGATAGAGATATATATTATTTATTGAAGAAAAGATAGATTATGAGGATGGAAATAAAGAAATTTTCAGGTAAACAAAAGGAGAATTTGCCACCTATGGACCCTCACTAAAGAAACAGTAAAGGGTGTATTTCAACAAGAGAAGTAAACCCAGAGGGAAGGTACTGAGTACAGAAATTAATCAAATATTTGACTGTGACAACTGTTGACTGGCGAGAGGGTTAGAGTTTTATGGATGATTGTGTTTTTGTGGAGTTTTTTTAACAAAAAGAAAGATGAGGTATAAGACCTGGAAATAAAGAGTTAAAACTGTCTTCCTTTATAGATAATTTAATTGTCTATCTAGAAACTCCAAAAGACACAGACACTTTTAGAATAAGAATTTAGCAATGTTTTGTCAGATACAAGATCAATATTCAAAATCAACAGCATTACCACTCTATAGTAATAAGAAACAGAAATGTAATAGAAAAAATCTGATTCAATAGCACTACCAACTGTGAGATCTCTAAGAAAAAAAGTTTTTAAAAATGTGTGAGGGGCCGGCCTGGTCGCGCAGTGGTTAAGTGCCACGTTCCACTTTGGTGGCCCAGGTTTCACCGGTTTGGATCCCAGGTGCAGACATGGCACCACTTGGCAAGCCATGCCATGGTAGGCATCCCACATATAAAGTAGAGGAAGACGGGCACGGATGTTAGCTCAGGGCCAGTCTTCCTCAGCCAAAAGAGGAGGATTGGCAGCAGATGTTAGCTCAGGGCTAATCTTCCTCAAAAAAAAAAAAAAGTGTGAAACCTTTGTGGAGAAAATCACAAAAAAATATTGGAGGATATATTCAAAGACATGAATTAATGGAGAGGTATTAACACATTCATGGATTGGAAGACAGTAAAATAATGTCAATATTGTCCCCCATTAATCTATAAATTCACTGCAGTTCTAATAAAAAGCTCCGAAGTGTTTTATCTTAAAATTAATGTGCAACAGCAGAGAGCCAAGAATAGCCAAGACAATTTTGAAGAATGAGAAGAAGGAAACCTGTCCTACTCAAAAGTAAAACCTTTTTTTTTTCTTTTTTTTGAGGAAGATTAGCCCTGAGCTAACATATGCTGCCAATCCTCCTCTTTTTGCTGAGGAAGACTGGCCCTGAGCTAACATCCTTGCCCGTCTTCCTCTACTTTATATGCGGGACGCCAACCACAGCATGGCTTGCCAAGTGGTGCCATGTCTGCACCCGGGATGCGAACCAGCATACCCAGGGCTGCTGAAGCAGAATGTGCACACTTAACTGCTGCGCCACTGGGCTGGCCCCCAAAAATAAAACCTTATAAAGCTACAGTGGTTAAGACAGTATGCTACTGATGAGGAAACAAACTAATTAAACAGGACAGAGAGCCCAGAAACTGTCTGACACATATGTAAAATCTGATATATGACACAGGGGGTAATACAACTAAATAGTTCTGGGACAATCGGTTATTCATTTTGAAAAAAATATGTTAGATCTCAATCTCATACTGTACACAAAAATACATTCTAGTGGAGCGAAACTTTAGAAATGTTAGCAAGGATATGGAGAAAAGAAGAACTTATATGCACCGTTGAGGGGATGGTGGTGACACAAACTGGTTCAAGTACTTAGAGAACAATTTGGAAATATCTAATAAAGAAACTTTAAGGGAAATTTTCATTCATACACACAAAGAAAATGTGTTTATTCCAGCACTGTTTATTATAGCAAAAGACTAAACAACCCTAAATGTCTCAAAAAGAGAACAGATTTTTTATATAATAAGAATGCTACGTAGCAAATAAAATGGATAAATTTGATGTCAAGATAACAAAGTCTCAAAACCAAAGCTGAGTGAAATAAACAAGTTGCACAGCGATCTCAATAACATACCTAATTTAAAATTAAACCTTGTGAAAACAGTACTACCTATTGTTTACGCACACATAAATATACTGTAAAAACACAAAAATATACACAAGAATGAAAACATTAAGTTCATTATGGTAATCTCCAGGGAAGGAGATGAACGGTATGCAGGGGGCTTCAGCTGTGTTTATCAGAATACGTTTTATGAACTGAAGTTAACTAAACAAACAGACATGATCCTGAGGTTTGACACAGCCAGATGGTGGGCATATGAGTGTTCACTATATTATCTATTCCTGTATATTTGAAATATTTCATTAAAAATAAAACTCCTAATGCTTATATCTTTCTATTTTTATCTAAAAAGAGAATGCTTTCCCTGCTGTCAGTGCAATTAAAAACTATTCAAAGCACTGTCAAACTCCAATCTCTGAAGTTCTCACTGTTCTGCTTAGTGGGAAATAACCAATGAGGACTGGCAGAAAGCTGAAGAAATCACATTTCTTTTTCCCTCAAGAGTACCACTTGCCAAGCCTTTAACCATCTTCATGACTTTTAGGATCCCAACTCAGTTGACTAGAATCAGCCACTCTGTCCTGGGTGTAAAGTTTCTGGGCAGGGCCTACATCATTCTACGTTCACCACCGTAACCATCCTCCAGAAACCTGCACAAATCTCTACAGTGATAGGAGTTATCTGGATATTGTCTGGAATAAATTGGCTGGCTCTCTGCCCTTGAGGTACTCCACCTAGCCTATCTAACAAGGATGGCAACCCTCAGAGACTCTCCTACAATCACCTCTAATCCTGCCTGTGAGAGTACACAGTGTGTATCTGTTTGGAATCTCTTCCCCTCTCTCCATCCTCTCTACCATCAGCTTGTCTAGGTCACCTCCACTTCTTGCCTAGAGTACTATGACAGCCTCCTGCTGGTCTCCCTACTTCTTGTTTGTGTCCAATCGAGTCTCCACAGAACCGCAGTCAGAACGATCAATTAGATCACAGGTTGCTAAAATACAAATCCCCTATCCTTTCCGTGGATAAATCCTATTCATCCTGTAAGTCTTGTCATAAATGTTACTTCCTCAGAAAGGCCTTCCTGAGTCCCAGAGACCAGATCAGGTGCCCTGGTAGACTCTCAAATGGTACCCTATACTTTTCCTTTGCAGCATTCACAATAGTTTGTATTTATTGGTGTATTATGTGTAACGCCTGTAAATCTTGCTGAAGTGAGATTATAGATTATGTTCAAGACACTCCTCTGTTCAAAGTACTTCAATGGCTCTCCATCAGATGCAGAAAATGGTCCAATCCTTTAGCATGACATTTAAGGCTGGCCACAATTTGGTGGCAGGATGTCAGAGGAAGGCATCAGGAGGCTGATGATCTAAGTCAGAGTTACTAACTATTGAATCTTGGGAAACTTTTTTTGGCCACCTAGAGACTAAATTTACTTATCTATAAAATTATGGCATTAGTATATGTCTGGTATGGTTGTTAAGACAATCAAATGTCAACATATGTGAAAATACTTTTTTAACAGTAACCCAATATCCATTATTTTGATAAAATTTTTTATTGTGGTAAAATACACATACCATAAAATTTACCATTAGTGACATTTAGCACATTCACAATGTTGTGCAAATATCACCACTTGATAATTCTTTTTGCTACTCCTTTTCACACCCCTCCCCTCTGTCCATAACAACACAATTCTCTCTGTTTGGAATACCTGTCTTTTAAGATATAATTGTAACCTGATTTCCTTCATAAAGTTGTTCCTGATCTCTAACTGCTGGAAATAACTGCTCTATTTATCTAAAGCATTTAACATTTGCCTTTCTTCTAATTTAACTGAATTCTTACCCAATTTGCCCACCAGCCTACAAGTTTTTTGAGGGCTAAAATCATTGTTTATCCGCCTTTATAGCCCTCCAGCTTTGTCTGTTTCAGAAGAAGAATACAAAGTTTCCTTATATGACTTGACTTTTGCTCAGCATGAGAGTTCTCCTTCTGATTTTATATTTACTCTAAACTAGGAAAAGAGAAATTTTGCAGTTGAATTGAAGAAAACATATAGATGGGTATTTTTCATTAGAACACAGCACTATAAGCTAGAGAATGTGTAGTTTAGTCTCAACAAGACACTTAGCCTTTTGAGCTGTGGCTTTCATATCTTAACAGATGTTTAATAATTTACAAGCCAAGATTAAGAAGGTCTGTAGTCCCAGTCCCCTGCATGTAAACAGTCACAGTGTATAGAGAACTAATTCCTTGACTGTTTTTTTGTGAAGCCCATCTCTCTTTCAGGTTGCTGTTCACATTTCCATGGTACATCTGAGGGTGGAAGTTCGTGGGATTCTCCCAAGCAGAGTGCCTAGCAGGCTAACAAGAGCTGACTGCCCTTCCAAGACAGTTTTCCTCTTTAAATAGCAGTATCAATAAATAACAACGCATGGGTATACAACAGTTTATGATGTGCTTTCACATATATTATCCCATTTGGTCCTCAGGGAAACTACCCAGATGAAACCTTAGGAAGCCAGAAGAATTAAGACTAGATTTCACAACTTCTTTCTGGATTCAGAGGAATTACATTCCTTTCCTCAGAGCCAAGAAAGGTGAGGAACAGGAAGAGAGCTGTTGAAGCCAATATAAATTTAGCACATTATTCACCACAATCTGACCACTGAACAGTAAGCAATGTGAAGGCAGGGACTGCATCTGTTTACCAACACACTTCCTAGCACCATGCATACACTGTGCCAAGCATATACTGGGATTTTAGTAAACGTTTGTGAATTAATAAATGAGTAAGATTACAATGTGATGCAGACAACGCATACATCTTAGGGAAGTCACTAGATAATGATAACCACGAAAGTACTTGTCTTATTTTGTGGCAAGGGTTTTCAGTTTGTCAGAGTGATTCTAGAGGCTGAGAACATCACATTTCAACAAAAAGACAGAGATTATTAGCCCCACTCATTGCTGCAGCTCTTCACTACCCCTTACCTTGATTCGTGAACTGGGGTTCAACATGATGTATTTAATGGAGCCTTGGATGTTCTCTGTCCAAGAGACCAGCCAAGTAACCTTGTTATCATGTCGGACCTCTTTCCATTTATGTCCTGGAGGAGGAGAAGGAACCTTGGCATCTCTGCAGAAATAACAAAGCAGGAGGGCAGTGAAAATGAGGAGAAGTGAGGAACAATTTCACCTTTCATGACCTGAAGGATATGATGAATCTGCTGAGCATATATTTCCAAGTTTCCTCCTCACCAGTCAATAACTGAAAAACATTTGGAGATCTATACATGGAAATACTGTGTCATTCTCAAACAGTCCTCTGTAACATGGGAAATATTGCCAACTACCAAGAACAAAGGAAGCCCCCCACTTCATTTCTGGCCCAAAGGATGAACTCTGCTCACTTGCTACAGTTGATGATTATATCCTCAGGCATGATCCGTCTTTTCAGCATGCCCATCTTGGGGTGGTTGCCACGGCCACGGAAGAGCCCAGGAGGTTCTATCTTGAAGTTGGCAATCCTCTCTCTGTGGTTATCCATAACACAGAAGCCATATTCTTTCAGTAATTTTTCATTCTCCTCTTTGATTTTCTGGAAGACGGGAAGGAAGTACTTAAAATGGGTTCAAATGCTATTCTCTACTCAAACATTCTTAGCTTTTCTGTGAGAACAGGTCAAGGTAGAGAAAAGTCTAAAAATCACTGAGAAATGAATTCAAAGAAGGGAAAACCTCTAAAAGATTTTTCAAAGTTAAATATAAAAAAGTTCCCCGAGATATCTACCTATAAGGATTGACTTCAACTATTCAAATTCAAACTAATCCGATTCTAAACTGATTCTCTTAAAGGATTTATGTGCATAACTATGTTACTTAGGTATTTTTAAATATAACTTTAAAAATTAACACCATTTTGTTGAGTACTGTCAAAATGTGGGACAGAGAGTCTCTGACAAGTCCTCATAAAGAACATCTCCATGTTTTCTAACAGATTCCAGAGACACTTAGTTGAATAGCATTTCACGTGAGTTTTCAAGCTGAAACAAACCTGTCATGGTTTCTTTCCTAGATATATGGGTACATAGATTCTACACTTTCTGATCCTTGCTACAAAGGGTGGGGGGCGCGGTGCAGGGAACTGGAGCCTCCTTACTCTCTGCTAATTCTTCGTTCATATTATACTTAGCAATTCAATTTAACCAAGTCCTGCTCCCTTGTTGATGAAAACAGATTCAGAACTTGCTGGCAGCAGTTGTCCTCAACAGGGGCTCTGACAAGGTGATACTTCTGAATCTCCCTATCTTTGGATCACTATTCCAAGAACAAAGCTCCAAAGTAGTTTTTAAGTTTAAAAACACAGCTAAAGTGAGTAATAAACCAAATGCCACTAATTTTGAATATTGGGGAAAAGACTGAGACTGAAGTGTGATGCAATTATCATTCTTATAGAAACAAGAATTTTTAAACTAAAGGTCAAATAGGTATCATTAAACAATGAGCTATATAAATACAGTGGCCTAAATTATATAAACATGCAAGTCCTTTAAAATACTGAAACTATGGGGCTTTGAAGTGCAAAGAATCCCTAAAATCCTTAACTTCTGGACCTCCAATTTGAAAATACAAAACCCTAGCCTGGATTCCTCTACATTGAGGCTTAACAAACTTTTTCTAAATAGAAAATATTTTAGGGTTAAAGTCATACGGTCTCTGTCGCAACTATTCAGCTCTGTCACTGTTGCATAGAAACAGTCATAGATGATATATGAACAAGCAGACGTGGCTTGTAATAAAACTTTCTTACAAAAAGAGCCTATAGTTTGCCTCCAGGACTCTAGAAGAAACTGACATCCCAGCTGGACAGTAGAAAGATCTTTCAGGAATGAGGTTGGCCAAGGCTGGAAGATGGAGATGGATGAGCGTGGCTAGATTTCAGGGTAAAATAGATCAAAGAATAGGGAGATACACGGCCAATATTATTTTATCTGTCCTAAATCGCTAATATCCAGGAGCCACTGTGGGGCAGGTCTTTCCATCCTTTAATATTATATTATTGAAGTTACTGACTGGTTTTTAGGTCAAAAAAGCACCAGGATTTTTATATTGAGCCATTAAACAAAGTGATTATTCACAATTTTCAGTCTACGTAAAACCCATATGAAAATTTAGACTTTGCTGGGCCAAGAATCCTAAATCTTTAGTAGAGAGCCATGTGAAATTACTAAAGCTGTGTCCTAAGAACTAAGGAGAAAATTAGATGAACTAATCACTACTTCAAAATTCTCTAGAGGTTTAAGAAATTCTGTAGTACCAGTTTCTCTTCCTTGCTCATCTGTTTCCGAGCTTCCGTCTGGGCTTTGAAATACTGGCTCATCTGGGTAAAATCACATTTGCTTAGGCTGGTGATAATATTCTTCTCTTCGTTAGTCATTTCCTAGTCAAAAGAGAAGGGGGAGTTAAAGGAGAAGATAAAGGTAAATACACTAATAAGCACTCAGGTTTCTTTGTGATTACAGCAAAACACCATTTTTTCAGTCAAAGATGTCCAGAGAGATAATCAATCTAAATTAGTGAGTTCTGAAAAAGGAAATACAATTTATTAATTTGTTCTATAATAAAAATTTTAATATAAAAATACTTTAAATGACTTATCATTGACAAAAGGTAACTCCTGGGTAGTTTCTTGGGCTCCTTGGCACATTGCCACAATCTCTTACGCATATACCACAGGTAGAGAAACATGAATATTGTTAATAAGAGAAATATTCCCACTCATTCTCTTTCAGAAACATTATCCCTGCTCTACTCACTTATTAAATTTTATTTCCAGAGCTATTCAGAAGGTAAACTTCAGCTCAGCCTCTGTCCATATTATTCGAATTGAGAATAATGAGATTGTTTAAAATCACCTAGGCAGATACAGGATATGCAGTTTCAAGAACAGAAAGTACCTAAAGCAAATAAGCAAGAATCAAGAGGGAATGGGACATCACATTAACATCTCTCTTTGCAACAGCAGACAGAGGGCAGTCCTACAGAGACAAATTTTCCTTTGCTCAACTGGAGTTGAAGTTTTCTGTTTGATCTAATCTGATAAACTCCCTCCTGCAGCCAAATGAGAGCTGAGAGAAAAGAAATATTAAGTATTTTTGTTAGAAACTTTATATAATAAAGCAAATGAACAGGAAAAAAAAACTTTTACTATAATAAAACTCAACAAATTTTACATCAGCGAATTTTTTGTAAAAGTATGCTTTATTACTTAGTAGTTGATTAATATTTCTGAAGAGTGCTAGGATATTAATACATGGGCTACAATACCTTTCTCCAGTCTTTAAAGAAGTTTTTCCTAAATATTTCCTTAGTAGTATATTCATGGTCGAGCATTTTTGCAAAGAACGTAGCTACTTCTTCTGCTTTGGGGCTCAGCTTCATGACTTTACCTAGAGGAAAAAGTGGTTCCAAAAGTTGAGGTATATAATTCATGTTCTGAGCATAAATATTGAGCTCTGGAGACATCTTACTAATGGTTTACCTTCCCGAGGTCTATAAAGGTCTAGTAACACATGGTAACAACAACAAAGACAACATACTGATTTATATCTACTTGTATAAATTCTCCTTCTCTTTAGCAGATATTTACCTGGGTCATTCTCTGGAGACTATGCCAGTAAACTGTTCCCAGGTGCCTGCTCAGGACAGGGATGACCTGGGGCAGGCCCAGTCACTCTTCCTTTTCCTTTCAGCAAGCAGGGTCCTTTACACCTCTTCAATGGTTTTTAAAAATCAAATCCTCAGAGGGACTCCTGCCACTGCTAAGCTAAGCAGCCTCTGTTCAAGAAGGGGAGGAAGGGATAGGGCAGGGAGTAGAAGAAAGGAATTGTGGGGAAAAGAAATAGGCATCTTTCTTCTTTAAAGTTAGGTGGGTGGAATATGAATAAAAAAATATATATATCTATAGCAGGAAAGCCCAGATATCCCACATGAGAAGTCTAAATAAGACCCTCCTCTGGAACCTTGCTACTCAAAGTGTGGTTCACAGACCAACAGTATCGGCATCACGTGGGAGTCTGTTAGAAATGCAGAATCTCAGGCCCCCATCCCAGACCTACTGAACTAGAAAGCGCATTTTAACAAGACCCTCAGGTGGCTGTGTGCGTACTAGGCTTTGAGATATACTGCTCTGGAACACAGGCACTATGAGGTTGCCTCTTCCAGGGAAACAGGACTCATCCAGAGCACAAGGGATGACTGGGGTTCTTGGCACTGTATAACATGTTTAGCAAAAGCTGTTCTAAAGGAGTTCTGATGTTACACAATGAAAACTGCTAACTGGTAAAGAAAATCTAAACGGGGCCTGGGGGTTTTGTCTATCTTAATTAGTCAATAAAGCAATAAAGGAAAAGTACTTGGGAGTTTAATCTACTTTGCAAACGGATTACTTTTAACAGTACTCTTACGGCCAATTTCCATTTTTGTCTTGAAAACCCAACTTTATAACACCATCTGAAACTAATCCATGACATAATAATCTGGCTATACTTAAATGAGGTTAAATACTATTCTACTGCCTTGCTATTACATAGGTACTAATAATTCACCAAGGATTTTCACATTCATTATAGAAAACTAAAACTTAACCAGAAATCCATTCACTTCAAAACTCACAAGACACCTCATCTCATGATGGTTGGGAAGTTATCCTATCTGACTGTAGGGATGTAGGAAATTGTAGCACAATATTGAAATTGTCGGGGTAGACAAAAGAACCTGCTTTGAATCCATAAATTAAAAGGCCAACAGGTGGCGCCACTTTCCCCACTCAAACCCCCAAGCTCCTGCCTTTGAAAGAAGACACTCTGGGCCTCTAAGATAGGCTGGCTTTCAAGGGTTTCCTGCACTTCTTCACAAGTCCCCCATTCAAGTCTGAATCAGAGATGTCAAGTAAAGTTGTGACATATTTCCAATAAAAGGAAAACATTAAGTCACCAACAATAAAAGAAATGAAATAAAATAAATGGCAAGAAGAATGTGAACTGTTCTTGGGTCTGTTTGGTATAGACTAAATACCAACAGTATCTGAAAAAAAAAAAGTGGAGGCTCTTTGGGCAATTTTATTTAATTCTGTCCCAAAAGAGAAAGCAATTTTGACACCCTTTGTGTTAGATGAGCTGTCAAAAGATGAAATGATGGCTCCCAGCAGCAGAGTGGTGGGAGGATGACTTGAAGGTTCCTGGCAATGGTAGCACTTTGTGGAAAAGGTTGAGCTCCAGGAAGAAGAAACTGCTGAGTCAGAGCTGAAAACTGAAGGTTCTTAGCAGAGGCAATTCACTGCTTCAGCCAGCCTGTGCCCCACCTCCCTAGCAGGTTCTAAAGGAGTCTGAGAATTCTCTTCCCTAGAGGGTAGGCAGGACTTACAGTATCAAATTTGACTAATAAGTCAAATACAACTTCTTGATTTGCTGCAGAGCAAGAGTTTACACAATCAAGGGGAAGAAATCCCAGAGAGAAACCCAACTGAGAAAATGCTAGAGCGCTGGAGCCGGAGCTCCTATGATGGACTGGACAAGAACTGAGGAAGGGACCTGGCAACCAGTGATGATGACTGGTTCAGGGCTCAGCTTACCATCTTGAAAAGTAAGAGAAACTCAAAGACTAAGGAATCTAGCTTTTCCTCAAATTACTTTGAATCTCAAAGTGAAGTTTTACAAGCTGAGCTTTCTGAAGCTTCTGAAGTAAGCCCAGACGAGGGCTACAGAATATCTGCACTTTTGTGATTGTCTTCTTTAAGGTTCTAGGCTCTTTCTCTTCATTAGAGTTTTGGCTTTGAGTCATATTTAAGAGTCTCCAAGGAATGATCAACTATGAGGGATGACAGTAGAACTCTGTCCTGTGCTCTCTGGTCAACACAGGTCAGAAAGCTTATCTGATGCAAGCATTGGTCAGTGAGGGTATGGGATCCTGCTAGACTGCAAACTCCATGAGATCAGGGATTAGTCAATACTGCCCACTGCTGAGTCTTGGCATCTGAACATAGGCACATTGAATAAACATAGTTTTAAACAATGAATTCCAACTTGCCAAGTTTGACATGTCTCTCACTTGCAAGACCTCTAGCCTTTCAGTATAAACTACTACCTTGACCTACAAGCATCTGTAGCCCTGAGGTCAGTGCTGGTGGACGGAGAGATGCACCAGAACTCTCTGAGTCTTCACCACTGATACTCCTGCCCAGTGCTTCTCAAAGTTTGGTCAGCAGAAGCACCCAATACTGCTCCACACCTATTTAATGGGCCCAGATTCAGCTGGTGAATCTTAAGCATATACAGGTTTGAGAAAAAATGCTCTAGCCATTTCTGGATAGAACTCTTGGAATGCAGGAAATTAGTTGAGCATTACCATCTGCATACTGCTATACTGCCAACACTGCCAATAGGAGTGTCAAAGACTACTCTCAAATTTGTCAACCCAAAGACAGAAATAGTGATAGGTAAGGGACAATTCTGAGTGTTCTAAGAGAACCAGGCAGGGCATTTCCTCAAAGCAGCTCATCACACTTAACTGGACATATAGCAAAGGCACAGTGTCGTGCTATGTAAAGTGAGTGATAGACACCTACCAGCCCTATCTAGAGACTGATGGCAGACAAATTAATCCTCAGCCAAATACTAGTGCTATTTCTAGTGATAAGCAGTTTGTCAGCTTGGATTATATCACTAAAATAAATTACAAGTATGGCTATTTCATTAAATCTTGCAAAGAGTAGCTGCTTAGAAATGAAGTTCAGATAAAAATATTTAGCTGGTGGAAGAGGTTCTGTGAGCTATGTAGATGGACCTTTTTGGGACCATGTAGTTAAGACATTAACAGCCCCTTTCTCAGGGTACTTCTTCAGCACAAAATGGGCCTTTAAGAATTAAGTGAACACCCGAAGACCCTTCCCCCAAACCCTACAATGACAATAAAACGAACTGAAATAAACAAAAAAGGATTATATAGCACAAGATCCTTCCTTATTTTCTATTCCTAAATAGAAGCAGACTCTTCTTGGCCAAGAATTGGGCGACCTTGGAATAACTCACCATCATAGTAAAACTTGACACTCTCTGGAAGAGGCTCATACGGTGGAGCAAATACAGGACCTTTATGTTCTAGGAACTTCCACTTGATGCCTTCAGGATAGCGCTCTTCTTCCCACCTTACAAAGACAAAATATATCCCTATTTAGTGATTACTTCACCTAATAAAGAGATTATTATCTATTAAATGCCTACATAATTATCTGCTCAACTGACTGATGCTCTGGAGTGACTCTGGGCCCCACATTCAAGGCCTGGATCAAAATAACCAGTGTCTTTCACTTTGAAAAAGCCAACATTCACAACAACTAAGATAGAATACTCAGGTGAATGGAGGAAAATACATTCCAACAATTTGGTTCAAAGATATTGGATACAAGAGATCATCACTCAAGGATCTCAACAACTGGGGGTGTGGAAATGGAAACAGTTGTCTTACAATACTGGTATAACAGTAAACCAATGGTAATACATGACAGAAGTATTATTTATGCTGTTAATACATATAGGAAAAGCCCTCCTGGAAATGGAAATGCCAGGGGAAGGTACAGGAGAAAACAATCCTATGAGAAAGTGCATAATGGAACAGAAGAGCGGGAAATAATAGTTCAGCTAGGGTAAACTGAGTTAAACGTACTTATGCATTATCTAGAGCTATTTAGCAGACACTGAAAAGTGACTGTAAAGGTCAGTGGAAATAACTTTTTTTAACCTTATTTTAAAAATGGCCAAACATACAGAAAAATAAATAATACAATGAACACCATATAGCCATCACCTACATACAACAATCATTATTATGCTGAATTTCCTATTGCTGAACCATTTCAAAACAAATTGCAAATGTGATACCTTACCTCTAAAATTTCAGCAAACATCTCTATAAAAATAAGGATATTCTCACATAACTACAATACTACTATCAAATCTAATGAAATTAATTCTCCAATATCATTCTAATACTCAGACCATACTAAAAACTTTCCAATTATATCCAAAATGTATTTTATACACCAGGATCCAATTAAGGATGATGCACTGCAATTGGTTGATATGAGTGAGTCTTTCTTTCTCTGGAATTAAACAAACTGTCTTACTACCATCACTGTTTTGTTTTTTTAAGAGTCAGTCAGTTGTCTTACAGTTAGAATATTTTAATAATTAGAAAATTCTAATAATCTATTTAAAGATTTTAATCTTCACTATTTCTATCTTAAAATGAAAAGCCCTATAGTTCCACAGAATCCTTCTGAAAGCCAATTATTCATATTCTATTACTTCCTATCATCTCCCAAGTCCAATATTTTAAATAAAGTTCAAAAACACCAAATAAAAATTACATATATTGAACTGTGCTGTAACAATAGCACTACTATAAAACCAAAGTCAACATATATGGTCAAATGATTTTTGACAAGAGTACCATGACCATTCAATAGAGAAAGGACAGTCTTTTCAACAAATGGTGCTGGGAAAACTGGATATTCACATGCAAAACAATGAAGTTGGGCCCTTACCTTACTCTATATACAAAAATAAACTCAAAATGGACCAAAGACCCAAACATAAGAGCTAAAACTCTTAGAAGAAAACATAGGGGAAAAGCTTTACCACGCTTAGATATGATACCAAAAGCACATGTAACAAAAGAAAAATTAGATAAACTGGGCTACTAAACTAAAAACTGTGCATCAAAGAACACAATTAACAGAGTGAAAAGCCAACCCACAGAATGAGAGAAAATATTTGCAAAGCATATAACTGATAAGGGGTTAATATCCAGAATATATAAAGGACTACAACTCAACAACCAAACAACCCAATTGAAAAATAGGCAAAGGACTTGAATAGACATTTCTCCAAAGGTATACAAATAGCCAATAAGCATCTGAAAAAATACTCAACATCACCAATCATTAGGAAAATATAAATCAAAACTATGAGATACCACTCACATCCATTAGGATGACTATTATAAAAACAAAGACAAACCAGAAAATAACAAATGTTGATGGGGATATGGAGAAACTGGAACTCTTGTGCACTGCTGGTGGCAACGTACACTGGTGCAGCCACAGTGGAAAAGATATGGCAGTTCCTCAAAAATTAAACATAGAATTACCTTATGATCCAGCAATTGCACTCCTAGGAATATACCCACAAGAACTGAAAGCAGGTATTCAAACAAATACTTGTACATCAATGTTCACGGCAGCCCTATTCACAATTGTCAAAATGTGGAAACAATCTAAGTATCTATCAACAGATGAATGGATAAATAAAATGTAGCTTATACATACAATGGAATATTATTCAGCCTTAAAAAAAAAAAGGCAATTCTGACACATGCTACATGGATGAACCTTGAGGAACTTTCTTAAGAGAAATAAGCCAGTCACAAAAGAACAGATATTGTATGTTTCCACTTATATGAGGTACCTAGAGCAATCAAATTCAGAGGCAGAAAGTCAGATGGTTACCGGGGGCTAAGGGAAAAGAGGGATGAGGGAGAGTTATTGTTTAACCGAGTTTCAGTTTTGTAAGATGAAGAGAGTTCTGCTGATGGGTGGTGGAGATAATGGTAGCACAACAATGTGCACGTACTTAATACCACTTAATTGCACACTTAAAAATGACTGAGATGGTAAATTTTATGTTTTCGTATTTTGCCACATATTAAGAATAGTTTAAAAAAAAACCTCAAAGTCAAGATTTAACAAAATTTTAGACCCAGAAGAAACACTAAAGATCTTCTATAACCAACCTACTACTTTACAAATATGAAAGTGGCAGGATCTCCCAAGTAGATGTTGGCATAGAAAAGCCTGGATGCAGCAACCCAAACCCCAGAGTCTATTACTCTCCAAATCAGAGAAAATACATATGTAGGTATTATGTATGTAGGCGTGTATGTGAGGACTGCTACAAGAAGCCCCTCTGTAGCAGTCACACAATAACTGTGAGGAGATTCAGAACGCCATATTTTCCCTCATCCTGGGACTTGGTTCCATTCTTCTCATCAGCCCCAATGTTTTTTAATTAAGACTACAAACTATTTTTATAATTCCTCCTATTCCATTATGTTCACCCTGAGGACGCACAGTAACTTCTTTACCATTTAAGCTAAGTTAGAGATTCAGTGAATCACTCAACACCAAACCTCAGTCTAAACAGAAAGACAGAACGTACCCTCCAACAGGCTGCTGTCATTGGAGCAACAGCTATTACTGTACAAACAGAAACAGTAGTGTTGGCCTTTTAGGCCCCCCCTCTACGGTTCACCAACAAAATTAAGAAAAACATGAACTCAGACATCAAAATGATTTTTCTATAGCAGGCTTGACTTATGAATTGAAGTTAGGTATCAATTTGATAACAAAATGTGCTTGAAAGGGGGAAGGTGGAAAAGTGCTAGAAATGTGTGTACGACAGGGAAGTAAACATTCATATGCCGCTTGAAATCAAGTTCCCTTGCAGTTAATAAGCACCTCACAGTACATTGTAAAATGCATATTTAATGTTGAAAGTTTCAGAAATAAAGATCATATACTACAGCTTTCTAGAAGCTAATTTCTGGAATCAAGGACAGTTTCTCTGATTTGAGGAGACTGTCCATCCATACTCCATAAATTTCTTATCACTATTACTGATTGTATAGGTAAGTCCTGGTCTTTCAACACTAATTCCTTACTTTATATCCTAACTCCTTATAGCATTTTATCTTTGCTAAAAGAAACTTAAAACTCTATATAAAGTCACACCTAACACCAGCAACAAACTACCCAGTTTCTAGGTCTTTTGGTGAAGAATCTGTTTAGAATAAACATGGGGCTTACATTCCAACAGGTCAGCTCTGACACAAAAGTGTTCTTAAGGCAGAGCTGAAACCCTATACAGCTATAATCAGGAAAAGTTAAAAACCAGGGTATCTGTGTTAAACAGGTTTTCATGGGTGAGCCTGAGCATACTGCCATCACTTATTAACATTATTTCTATGGGGAAAATGTGATACAGTAAAGAAACCCAGAGGAACCTGGACCATTTTCCCATTCCCACAATTACTGAAGAGAGGGAGCTGAGGATCAAAATTTGCTTGCTTGTTCGTTTGTTTTTGGCAGGATGAACATACCTGCAGACTCAAGGGGGAAGCAAAAGATCTGCACATTTGCCAAGCTAGTAAAGTGTGTAATTCTCTTAGTGGGATACCCAGAGGAATATTTGTAAAAGTGAGAGTATCTGTCATTTAAGTTCCCTGCCATTTAAGTTCCCTCAGTAGGCCATGAGTGGCAGTCACTGAGGACTGGACCACTGACTTCAGAGTATAATAGGCAGCCTATAGTGACAGAAGAAAAGGGCAAGCCATCAGTTAAGAGGCTAATCATTCTTGTTCTCTACTTCTGAAAACTTAGTGTACCATCAACCATTGTGTTTAAGAATGCAAAACACTGAATAGTCAGACTTGAGAAAAGCATGCATTGGAGGCTGTAGCAAAGACTGCTTACCCCCAAGCCAACCATCTTGGACTAAATACTAACCAGGCCCTCCTAAACCAAAACAAGAATAAAAACCAAAGGTCACAGCCTCTCAGAATTAACGTGCGGCAACAGTGACAAGGATTTCAACCACAGAAGCAAAATTAGGCTATTAGACCCTTCAAGGGTACCTAACTCCACACACAAGGCTAGACCAGGACAAGAGTACCTCTGCTTCAAGGCCCAGCAAGAGCCAAGGCTCCAAAGGAAGGGGGAAGATAGCAGAGAGCTACTGATGACAAGGAAATGAACTTGTTCATTCAACCGAACACTTAAAGAGCACCCACCACAGAACCCTGAGAAACACAACAGACTGATGAATTACCAACTCATCATTCTCTTGACTCTCAATAATAACCCCTGACCTATACAATCACTTCATTTTATCTTAAAAAAGCACTTTACTAAAGGTCATAAAAAACTTTTCAATAGTCTGTCACTGAAAACCTTTGATTAGCTTCAAAGAAAAAATGAAATAAAAATGAGAAAAATAAAAACACATATTCTTTTGTTTTCTGACTCTGACCTCTGGAAAGGCCCAGGATTCCTCTGCTCTATGGTTTTCCTTTTAACCCCACATATGTTCACACCAACAACGCTGATCACACAGCTTTGCTGAGCATTTCTGCCACTGCAGCTCTGCTCCTCCCAGCCACCTCCCTGGTCACTGATCTTTCCCCTTTCCTCAGAGGTGTTGGGGACATTACCGTTCTCAATTATAAAAGCCATAGAGTAGATGCATACAAATTGGTCTGGAAGTCTACACACCAAACCATGAATAGTGGCTACCTCAAAGCTGGAAAGAAAAATGGGAATGAGAGAAAGAGGTAAAGCGGACTGTCATTTTTTCCTAACTTGTATACCTCTGGATCATTTGAATTTTTTAAACATAAATACAAATCATGTATTACTGGTGTAATAAATAACACGTTTATTTCCAAATTCTAAACACCAAAAACTTATTAAATAGAAAAAATAAAAATTTCCCACCGAAACACTTCTCAAAGTTAACTATTGCTAAACTGTCCTTCATAAAGACTGTCTGAATCTTTCCTCCCATAGTGAAGGTGAATGCCTGTTTTCTCATATTCACAACCCTATATATTTTGATACTTATTAGTCTTTCCCAACCTGAGAGACATTAAACAAAAAGACATAACAGTTAAAAATAAAAAGATCTGGGGGCCCGCCCCATGGCCCAGTGGTTAAGTTCACACGCTCTGCTTCAGCAGCCCAGGGTTTCACGGGTTCGAATCCTGGGTGGGGACATGGCACAGCTCATTAAGCCATGCTGAGGCGGCATCCTACATACCACAACTAGAAGGACCCACAACTGAAAATACACAACTAC
This sequence comes from Equus asinus, assembly GCF_041296235.1. Taxonomy (NCBI): domain Eukaryota; kingdom Metazoa; phylum Chordata; class Mammalia; order Perissodactyla; family Equidae; genus Equus; species Equus asinus. The sequence goes on along the minus strand of NC_091804.1, from coordinate 32,026,371 downwards.
GTATCGGGGGCTTTGGGAGAAAAAGGAAAGAAAAAAAAAATCTTTAAAAAAAAATAGGAAGATCTGGGTAATTAGGTGTTCATTTACTATTTTTCTTTGCATCTTTGATTACTTGTGAAGTTGACCATATTTTAAGATGTTTACTAATCATTTATTTTTTCTAATGAATTGCCTGTTCCTCACTTTCTATCAGACTGTTCCTTTAATTTTTTTTTTTTTAAAGATTGGCACCTGAGCTAACAACTCTTGCCAATCTTTTTTTTTTTTCTTTTTTCTCCCCAAATCCCCCCAGTACATAGTTGTATATTTTAGTTGTGGGTCCTTCTAGTTGTGGCATGTGGGACACCACCTCAACATGGCCTAATGAGCAGTGCCATGTCCATGCCCAGGATCTGAACCCTGGGCTGCTGAAGCCGAACACGTGAACTTAACCACTCGGCCATAGGGCTGGCCCCCCTATTTTTTTAAAAGACCTTTTTTAATATTAGGAAGCTTAGCCCTTTATATTGCAAATATTTTCCCTTAAGAATTCTTTTAAATGGCATGAGTTTGTTTGCCATATAGAGCATTTTAATTTTGATGTATCAAATTTATAAATCTTTTCCTTATGGCTCTGGTTGTAAGTCTTGCTTCAAAGGGTCTTCAGTATTCTACAATTATAAAAATACTCGCTCAGGTTTTCCTGTGGAGGTTGTTTTTTAAAATAAATAGGCAGTTTTCCCAACATGATTTATTAATCCATCTTTTCCCTAACGTTTTAAATGCAATTTTCTTTATATGCCTAACTCCCACATATACACAGGTCTACTTCTATAGTTCATTCTGATCAATAGGGTGGGACCTAGTTTTGAGACCTATAGGCTGAGAGTTAGTTAATGCTTTTCACTAGGACCCACAAAACTTATTTCAGAATGTTATTTAGAGAGATTCTTATAAGTACTTCCTTCCTTCCCCAAATATCAGACTATTAATTTTAATAACTCAATAGTCTTGCTTAATTAGGTTGTGAAATAAGAGTTGACATTTTAACTTTTAACCCAGTGCTGAGATGTTACCATTTCCACTTCTGCTCCTCTTCTTTCTTCGGCTTCTTTTTCTTGCTATCTGGCTCAGGAACTTTTTTATCTTTATCTTTATTCTTGGGTTTTTTCAATTTACCATCCTACAAAGAAACATGATGAGAAAGGACTTAAATAAGGACCAACCACATTTCTAGAAGTAGTTTTGGGGGGGCATTAGGAAGAAAAACTGGAATCACGGAATGTTAGAACTGGGGAGGTTCTCAGGTCCAATCCTCTCAATTTAACAGATGAATAAAAATTTACTGGTTCTCTTCTCTACAGCAGTATTTCCCAAAACTCCCTGACAAATGACATTATCTGAGAATGTAGTTAAAAACACTCATTCTTCAGGGGAAGAGGTTGGGAAACTGTATTTTTTTTAGCCTAAAGGGAGTTTGGGAAAGCACTATTATAGAGACTAATCCCAGTGTATTATCCTCACTTACTTTTAAATCTACTCATCTTTAAATCTCTTTTAACACCATCAAATAATGCATATAGGGGGCTTTGTATTAGATATTTAATACACAATTTGAAAGGAAATTTCTGATTGAGTCTAACGGTATACCTTCTATCACTGATGTTTGCAAAGTCACAAAGCAGTAAGCAAGTACTTGGGAGGGCCTAAAATGACTACCAATTCCTAAGGTGGTATTTCTTTATGGCTCTTCTTTGAACTGTGACCCTAGACTAGCTGTCACAGTGGCACAAAAAAAGAACATCAAACATAAACAAGTGCAATTCACCAAAATAGGAGATAAACCTCAAAACACACAGACAGACAAAAATGTACTATTCAACAGATGGGGGTCCCACTCAATAGAAGCCAACCTCTTTTGAAGAGTATTTTCCTTTGTCCTAACTATTCAAGAAGATTTAAGTCTTTATTCAGTAAGCTTTATATAGCTATGAAACGTGGTTTTTGAGTCATCTTAATCAATTACAAAATAGAAGAATTTGAAAAAACTTCATAGTTTGGTTTGACCTCTTCCAGTTACAACCAAGGAAACTCTGAAACAGAGGTTTTGTCACTTGCTCAAGGTCATACAGCTACTATTGACCATGACGTGAGCCCACGTTTACCAGAAAAATAACAGAATGTGACTCATAGGAATGACTGGACTAAATAAACATTCCAGGACTACATGATAGAATGGCAATCAAGATAAACTCAGGGTCTTTAAGTAAATGACCTTTGGGGTAGAAGGAAGGGGAAAGACTACAACACCACATGTATTTTAAAATAGGAATGGAGAATATAAACGTGTAAGTATGTTTGGGAGGAGAAAGTACTAGAGGATCATATTAACTCAGACAGTGTTTACTCTTTAGGCTGAAACTCACCACAGGAAAGGGAAATGTTTTTCAGTTAAGACATTCTCTGAACAGCTTCTGAACAGGCATGCAGATGGTCCTATCAGGAAACTACTGGCTACACTGTATGTTTTCAAGCCTCAAAATGGGATAAGCAGTCACTGAGAGACTCCAGAACAATTCCCAGAAATTAAAAAAACCACAACCAGCAAGTAAGGTTTAATGACCAATCCTGCCATCTGGGGTCCTTGCCATAATAAGACCGTATTAATTCAGTCTTTCAGCTTGCATTTTTTTTCACCCCTGGGAGGGAGAGGGTTGCTAAAGAGAAAAATAAAAAAGTGAAATCAACTGTTCTTTCTTCCCAATGGTTTAAGTTATTATTATTACTAACCTCTTCCAAACTCAGAGTTTTTACAAAAATGCAACCTAAGCATAAAAGTGATACAGAAAGCATGAAGAGCAGAAATCTTACATTTCTGACCAGTCTATAAATAATCTACATGAAAGTGGAGTGACTATCATAATCATTACTCAACATTTCACTCTCAAATCCTTGAATGAGCTCTCATAAACTTGAACTTCTGCCAAGAACAGACTAGTTGTCAGAAAACCTACAGTTCTCTAAATCCAGGACCTGAACATTTCTCTCTGACTCACCTACTCATTAATATTCTTAGTATGAATTCATTAAAGACCCCTCTTGTGCAGTTAAGGATAAGCAAAGTCCTACAGGAGGCAGGATAACATGATAGCCAGTGTGCTGTTCTGGAATCAGACTGCATGGAATCAAATCCCAGCTTTACTACTTAGTAGCTGTGTGACCTAAGGCAAATCATTCAATCTCTCTATACCTAAGTTTCTCTATCTATAAAATGGGATAATAGTAGCAATATTTATCTATAAGGGTTGTTGTAAGGATTAAATAAAACATTGTAAGGATTAAATAAAATGATATAAAAGCATGAAGAATAGTGCCTGGCATACAGTAAGCACCTATTACATTTAATTTTCTAAATTTATTAAATTTAATTTTAATTACTAGTATTATTCTTACTACTGCTATGACAGATTATGCTTTTTTTTTTAAGATTGGCCCTGGGCTAACATCTATTGCCAATCTTCCTCTTTTTTTTTTTTTTGCTTCCCCTCTCCCCCAAAGCCCCAGCACATAGGTGTATATCCTAATTGAAAGTCATTCTAGCTCTTCTCTATGGGATGCTGTCAAAGCATGGCTTAACGAGCAGTACGCAGGTCCACACCCAGGATCCAAACCAGGGAACCCTGGGCCACCAAAGCGGAGCACGCAAACTTTAACCACTCGGCCACGGGGCTGGCCCAAATTACTCTCCTAAGATTCACTGCCCCTTACTATCACTATCTTTACTGCTCATACTTCAAGTTATCAACTTTATACTTGTGAATCCATTTTGCTCAAGACAGTGGCTAACTTCAAACATAGCCTAAGAGCTAAGAACTCACTCAACCCCTTCTCCTCTTCAGAGAGTACAAGATTAAGATCTCTGAGAATTTCTGACATCATCTTGAATTATTTCCTAACAATTCTTTAGTATAAGAAATAAAAAGTATCAAAAGAAGGAACCATATTATTGTATTTTAAAATCTACCACAAGCATCAAATAGAACCCTTAGAAAAGCACTTAAATTGAACTGAGATTTTTAAAAAGGTTATAAGTCAGGAGAAAAAATGGAGGAAGAACATGTGTGTTCCAGACAGAGGGAACAGCATGTACTACATAAAGCTCTGAAGCACAAAAGAATCTGGTGTGGAAAAGAAGCAAAGAAGGTCAGTTTGGCTGGACAAGGTAAATCAGAGAAGAGGAACAAAATACAGGGGCCAGATTGGGTGGAGTTGTGGTAAAGAGCTTGGATTTCATCCCATGTCCGAGGGGTACCCATTAAAGGACTTTAAATAGGGATAGTTACCCAAAGTGAGTGACAAGCAAGCTTTGTTAGGTATGAGAGCACTAAAAAACATTCTTAGAGAAAACTCTTCTGAGTTGTAAGCCAAAATATGATTTCTTGTTAACACTTCCTCTGTATCTATGAAGACAGCATAGTTTCTCCAAGAACGTCAGTTGGCAGCATAGTTATGGATAGACACCCAGGAAGGCTAAGAGAGATCTTAAAACCAATGGTGCCATAGCCACTGCTACACATGTAAGAGTTCTTCTCAGTGTTTCCTCTACAATGGACCAATAAATTCCTAAAACCCAACTGCCTTCATAAGTTGTTTTATGGAAAACTCTCTATTTCAAACTCAAGCCCCAGAGGGCCTAAATCTCTTTACTAACCTCTTCTTCTTCTAGTTTTCGTTTCTTCTCTTTCTTGATATCTTCTGTTTTAATTTTCTTAGGTTTATAATCAGCACTAGAAAGGGGAACATAAATATGCAGTTAACACAACTGTGACTCAGTAGTTCTCACCAATAGGACTAGGACCTCCAAACTCCTCTTGGAAGTCTCCACAGCAGGCATGGCTGCTATTATTCTTGGCTGGGCATTCTACAGTCAAGAATAGGAATGGAGAAAGTAAAGAAGGCCAGACCAAAGACCAATAGTTATAGCCCTATCTAGGACAAAACAAACAACTTTATACTACACACAGGCCTGGAAGGGAAGTGGAGTAGAGAGATACATACAGAAATAGACACCACTAGAAGACAGAAATCTGGGAACCAAATGTACAGTGCAACAATGGCTACCACAAAGTAATAAATGGCTGGAAAGAGGAGGAAAGCAGTTCTGCATGAATACAAATGAGTTCACTAAGTATTTCCCTGCTCCCTTTCTACCCACTTTCTACCATAAAATAAACCGTTTGTAGATTCCTGGAGCATAATAAGCTATACAAGACTGAAATTAATGAACAGAATTTAACCTCACTGATTGAATCTGAGAAAGAGGTACATATAAGCCCCAAAAAACTGTCCTAAGTATGAGCAATTTTATTACTTCTATACACTGAAACTTCACTTAGAATGTATTGACAGGCACAGATCCTAGGAGAAATTGCTTTAACAGTGAAAACTTATCTGTGGTAGGTGACGATAAACTTAAAGTAACTTAAATAACTTAAATATTCTTCATGAATTCTGTATTACTGGAAATTTCTACAATAAATATGCATTACCCTTCTAATAAGAAAAATGTAAATATATATTTTCCATTTAACCCTGAGGTATACCACTTACCTGCTTAGCAAACCCTGCTTTTCATAATTCAAAGAGAAATCAGCTGCCCAGTCCATTAATCCCAAATCCCAAATGGGTAAAAGTCAATTAATGCAGTTTTCTATGTATTGTAGAGATATACATCACATTGACTCCTTAAAAAACTCCTTTTTGTTTTCAGAAATCAAAGTAATAAGAAATACTCACTCGTCTTCATCTCGAGGTCTCTTTAATGCTTTTATTTCCTCTTTAGGAGGGGCAAAATAGCCATCATCTTCAGGTTCATCTTTAATTCGTGGTGGACTAAAGAGAAAAAATTGCTAGTTAATGAGCGTTGGAACATCTACATTATACTAGGCAATCCAAAGTAGGGATAAATGATCTCACTGAGAAGCAGCTAATAAAAAAGTAACAACATACATTTGTACCTGTTATAAAGGTTTCCCATGAGCACATTTTCTTACTTAATTCTCACTACAATCCTGTGAAGTAGACAGTATTGTTCTCATTTTACAGATGAACAGGCAACATCAAGGCTCGGGATCAGGACTCCTTACTCTCAGTCAGTATTCTTTCCCACTCTATCTTAGCTGCCTTTGCCAGCATGACCCAAACCACAACAGAAACAAACCTAAACTGTTTCCTCACCTTATACAGGGGATCTATTATGTATCTGACCCCATGAATGATCTGAACTGATTATTCTAGTGCTCCAAAAGCTAAAATATAGCTTTTACAAGGAAGAGAATAAAAATTTATTCCCCAAACTTGGTACCTTAAAGTTCTAAGGGAAAATAACATTAGTTACATGGGAAAATAACCAAGCTAACATTAAAACAAAAGAAGTGTACTTGCTAAATGAGAGGCCTAGAACAAAATAAAGTCATTTTAAGCCAAATGTATTCATTGTTCAATTTCCTCCTTTGGTTTACACAGAAGAGTGCTTTGCCCTAGTTTTTGTTAAGATTTTGCATGAATATAAAAAGATGATTCTGGAGGCCAGCCCCATGGCCAAGTGGTTAAATTTGCACACTCCGCTTTGGCGGCCCAGGGTTTTGCAGGTTCGGATCCTGGGCGCGGACATGGCACCGCTCATTAGGCCATGCTGAGGCAGCGTCCCATGTGCCACAACTAGAAGCACCCACAAGTAAAATATACAACTATGTACTGGGGGGATTTGGGGAGAAAAAGCAAGGAAAAAAAAAGATTGGCAACAGTTGTTAGCTCAGGTGCCAATCTTTAAAAACCTGATTCTGTTAGACAACTATCTTGAATAAAAAAGAGGAACGAACAAGTTAAAAAACGTAAGACCAGCAATCACCATAGCCTTGAGATGTTCCCTGGCCTGGCATGTCTTGTCAGAACCTCATTACTCAGAGTCAGAAGCACCTACAGAGTTAACTAACTCAGCAGAGGGAATGGCCTCCTGACACAAAGCCACCCATCTCTAAGGGGTTGAAGGGATAAGCATCCAGATTCGGTTGCCAAAGAAAGTCAGGATATTCATGGGGTTTCAATGCCACCACCCTCTACCCTCCAAGCATACTGGATTCCCTTGCTTGCAACAGAATTGGAATGTTTAAAGAGATCAGCTTTCATTCCTTATTTTTGCACACTGCCCAAATGCCAACCTCTATACCTGTAGTTGGTTCCCCCCTACCATGGAAATCACTGACATAGCCCCAACGGTCCAAAATTTCCAAAAGCTTTGCACCAGAAGGAAAGAAACACTGTCATCTACCCAACTAGTTAAGTAAACACTAGATCCTGGTATTGTCGTGGGTGAAGTTAAAAAAACATGGGAAGGGTTATTAGGCCTGGAGGAAGAATTTCTAAAACAATTTACCAGAAAACTGTGTTTCATCCAGTAAAGCATCTCGATTCTCTAGAAAGACACACATGCAAACTAGCAAGCAGACCAGCAAAGTGCATACAGAGACCACTGCCTCAAAGGGTCTGCTCCTCATCTTCTAACCCAGAAAGTCTGAAACTGAATCCAGAACTACACACCAAGTCCAGCCAGTCTATTCAAATCTTATTAGTTTAATAAAAGTCCCAGGTGGTCTCTTGACAGAAAGTCACTCTGTGCTCAGTCACTTTATCTAAGAAATCAGAATGCCTAGGGCAGCCTACAGCTCTAATGCTTCTCGAATTGTATTATTCTGCATTCCTAGAATAGTTACAAAACACGCCTGAAGAGGGCATCTGCTTCTCTGGTTTACAAGACCCAGAGTACACGGAACAATTTTCAAAAATGTTCTCAAACAAAACTGAAAGTTCAAAGTGTCAAGGAAGCAAAATTCTCAAAACACTTTGTCCTAGTCAATAATGCAAACACTTCCAACAACTTCTAGTAAATCCAGTCTGTCATTCAGTGGAGTGAGTGAGAAAATATGATCATAAACTTCTAGTTTTTTTAAACTACAGGGAACCTTCAGGCTTACTTTAGGGAGTTGAGGCTGATGAGGAAAACAATCAAAATGGCAAAAATAGTAAGAGAAAAGTGACCTCTAGATGGTGTGCATTTTCCTCTCCTATTAGAAAAGAGATCATGTATTTCCACTCAAATCTAGATCTATTCCTAAAACGTAGATCAAGTAAGCTTCTATATATGAGCCTCTGAATATTACTGAGGAAGAATTCAAAGTAGGGGTTTTTCAGGAACCTTCATAATTACCACTAACTGAGTATGGAGTTTCTTTTTGAGGTGATGAAAATATTCTGAAATTAGATAGTGGGTAGTGGAGAGGTTGTATAATCTTGTGAATATACTAAAGCCCAATAAACTGTATACTTTAAAAGGGTGAATTTTATGGTATGTAAATTATATCTCAAATTTTAAAAATCTCTTCCTGTCAACCATCTCCACTCAAAGTAGCCTTCTAGAAAATGTGCTTGTCGGTCTCACTAAACGGCTTATTTTAGGGAGTCTAGAAACACTCAAGTCGGCTTAGCCCAAGTTGTCTCACTGCCGACTTCCCTGGAAACCTGCAGGTGGCCAGGTCAGTGTGTTTTAGGTATGTGCAAACAACACTAGAACACAGGCAGCTGGACTGATGGGCACCCACAGAGAAAGAGAAGCCAAGGAAGCAGAGGAGTCTTACCTAGAGAAGCCATTTTCCTTTTCTTTCTTTATTTTGGCATCCCCAGAGGCTCTAACCTGAAAGGTAAAATAACAGGAACTGATTAGTACCTTGAAAGGACTAAATTTAAAGAAGCCTCTCTCTTATTTGAAAATATTTGGCCTCAACTCTTGGGGCATCTTGATCCCAGAGTGACTCTTCTATTAGCAAAACTGAACAGGTAAACTAAAGGTCTTGACATCTTTCTAAGACTCCTTTTTCACAATTCTTCAGAGTGAACCGCCCAATTTACTGAGAAATGTTTCCCTTCAAAATGGTGGCTTTTTACCTTCAAATAATGGCAGGTCCCCCTCCCTCAATAAATATACTCTACTTCTCAAGGATTTGCCCTTGGCAGTGCAGAGAGACAATAAAAAGCAAAACAAAAAAGCATAGTCTATTTCCTGCCTTCTCTGATGTAGCCAAAGTATATTCAACATTCCCCCTCCTTCAAATTCCCAGACACTCTAGGTCTTTCAAAAGTCTTCACACATACACACACACAAATATACAGAGAGTATCTCTGGAAGAATAAAAAAATAGTCAGTATATGGGGCCAGCTCAGTGATGTAGTGGTTAAGTTTGCATGCTCCACTTCAGCAGCCCAGGGCTCACGGGTTTGGATCCTGGGCACAGATCTACACACTGCTCATTAAGGCATGCTGTGGCGGCATCATGCATGCAAAAAATAGAGGAAGACTAGCACAGATGTTAGCTAAGGGATAATCTTCCTCAAGCAAAAAAAAAAAAAAAAGAAAGAATAGTGGCTGCTTCCAGAAGGGAAAGATGGAGGACAGGGAGTCAGGGTGAAAGGAAGATGTGTTTTTCACTGTATTTCCCTATTTCATATTGTCTCAATTAACCAGGTACCAATATTACTTTTTCAGAAAGTAAAATAAAAACAATTTTGTTAAAGTCTATGCACAGTACTACTCATTTGCAGCCAGATAAGCCTAGCCACTTTTAGAATACTTGTACTGGTTATGCTAGAACCAAAAGACAAAGGGCACCAGCATCACTAAATTTTCACTCAGGACGCAGCTTTATTCAACAGAGGACCAGTGTGTCCTTAGGTCATCTCCTAAAAAGAGAATTAATTTCCCCCATGAAAGACAAGTGACATTTCCAGAAACCCTACAATCTCAATTTATGCATTTGCCAAATAAAGTAAGATAATGACATGGACAGATTTGGTACTGTGAAATACAGTGGCAAAGGGCTTTGGTTTTCATAGTTTAAGACTAAAGGTGGTGGCTCCAAAGTCTCCTGACAGAGACCTTTTCACTCAAAGACCAAGGGATCTTACTATGCAATGAAGGTACTTTCATTACCTGCTTTTAAAGGTAAACAAATGAAAAGTATACCCCACAATTTTTCCTTCCCCACTGGAAAATTCGGTACCTTTTCTTCCTTTCGTTTTTCCTTGTCTCTGTCTTTGTGTTTATCTTTATGCTTTTCTGAACTTCCATCTTTGTGTTTGGTTTTCTCCTTCTCTTTGTGTTTTTTTTCAGAATCTTTATGTTCACTGTGAAAAATAAGACACACACAGAGTTAGCCCAGAGTAGGGACCACAAAGGTTTACTTGACAAGATCAACTCACAAGATACCCTAAGATAACACCAACCATGGAAACTTAGAATGCTCTAAATAAACAGTCCTGACAAAAGGTTCAAGTAGAGGCTCTAGGCTACATCAGACTTTATCTTGTTTGATGTTTTTATTTTTTCGAAGGAGCAAAGGAACCAAATACAGAAACAACAGTCATTCTAAACATACCAGGACATTTTTTTTCAAGTGACTAAGAATATATAGCAAGCTCACAACATTCTACCAGCAAAAACTACAATGAAAGCTCCAACTTGAGCATTCACATGTGATGTGAGGGAGTAAATCAAACAATTCACCAAAAATGCATTTGGTAGCTCTGTGCCAGACTGGAGACATATCGCACATGTAGCCAAGCCAGGGCTTTGTGCAGTGAACAACCCAACACAATGGATGTTTCCTGCTCACTTTAACTAGGAGAAGCTAGTCACTTCTAGAGGGAGCTTCTAAGTCTTGCTTGGTCCTTTCTCACAATAAGAAAAGATCCATCAAAAAAGAAAGGGCATGTCCTGTGCTAAACGTTTAAAAGCCATGGCTTTAAAGTGGTTTGTGGACATACTGGTAGCACTGTAAAAAGGCATTGTTCCTCTGGAAAACAAAATATGACAATACAAAGCAAGAGCCATTAAAATGTTCATACCCTGGAAATTTCTCTTTGGGAAATAACATTACATAAAGATATTCATTTTGATGCTTCCTATAACAAAAAGCAAATAAGAACAAACAAAAAGCCATCAAGAAAGTAGATACCTTAGTGAGTAACAAAAAGAGGAAACTGTAATATATCAAATTACGTAGCTTTTATGCTATAATTTATGAGTCCTACAAACATACATGGAAAATGTTTATAACATAAATGGAAAAAAGGACTACAGAAAATGAGTGCAACTATATAAAAATATGCATGTGGACAAAGAATAAAGAAGCAATAAGCAAAAATTACAAGCTGGAGTTTAAGGTGGCAGGACACCGGATGACTGTTTTCTTGAACACACTGGGGAGGCTGTTCAGGAACCTCGCTCACTGCACCAACCAATATATTCCACAAGTTAACAAAAGGCAGTTTGAATTCAAGTGCTTTGAACTGAGCGTCCACGCCAGACACAGAACAGCTGACACGGACAGTCAGACCTACAGGCAGCATCAGCTCTTGCCTTTCCCACCATAGACTGTATTTCCCGTTTGTCACATTTAGCACCTTCAGCCCAGAAAAAATAGCCTAAAGAGCTCATTGCTGGTAAAAATCTACATCCATCCCATGAAGTTTGTTCTAAACAGATTTAGCCAGCATACTTGGCTACATCAAAGCCCAAAAAGGGAGAAACAAGTCATGGCAACCAGTTAGGACAGAGCCACAGAACTTTGATCAGGAGAGATGTCACACACATCTCTGTGCATAAAAAGAGCCCCAACTTGAGATAAGAGTTTGGGTAATAAATAAGTAGAAACGCTATGAAATCTAGCCAGGAGGGCGGGGCGACTAGTAGAAACAAGACTACAGGTTTAGGGAAGATCCAGGAACTATCACAGATGGGAAAAAAACAATGCCCACTTTTCCTTGTTTATACACTCTTCCATGTTGCTCTCATTAGGTTGTTATTTAGACGTGCCACACATTGAAGTAACAAGTTTCTACATGAGCAAACTTTTCTTTTCTTTTCTTTTGAATACAGATGTTCACAGCAACTTTATTGATGACAGCCAAAAACAAACCAGATGTCTTTCCATAGGCCAACGGCTAAACAAACTATCGTACTTCCATACCATGGAATACTATTATACTATTCAGCAATAAAAAGGAACAAACTATTAAAATAGGCAATGACTTGGATGAATCTCCAGGGAATTATGCCATGTGAAAAAAGTCAATCCCCACAAAATTATATATTGTATGATTCCATTATATTACATTTTGTTTTTACTTTTTACAACTTTTTAAAAATTTTATTTTATTGAGGTCATAAGAGTTTATAACATTGTGAAATTTCAGTTGTACATTCTTCTTTGTGAGTCACCATGTGAATGTGCCCCTTTACCCCTTATACCCAGCCCCTGACCCCTTTCTCCTCTGGTAACCACTAATCTGTTCTCTTTTTCAATGTCGCAAACTTCTTTTTAACTCATGAGGGCTGAGCCTAGTTTCAGTGTGCTTAGAGGCACATGGGGACCAAGTTTTCCCACCATGCTTTTTACTCTCAGCATCATTATCATGTCACTCTCTACTCAATGTGTTCTCATAATCTGTTTTTATTTACGAGAATGAAATTATGAAATGCAATGTTTTATCAGAAAATTTATCCTTTACTTTGTACAGAAATGGCTCCCAACTGCATTAACACTCTTACTTCCAGTTCTCAGTAATTTCTCCAGCTTTAGAATGACTGGGAAAATATCAAAGTTGCCAAGATTGCAACTGATTCCTCAGGAATTTACACATATGAAATCATAGGCACATGATTTTGATATTATCAGCAAAATGTTTGCGCTTACTATTCCATTATACAAGCACTGCAGTTTTTGGTTTTGTTTTGATGTGTTTTAACATTAACTTAAGAGGAATTAATGGTCATCTACACAAGTTTTTGCCTAAAAGCAAAAAGTCTGGATCAATTACAACCATAATATTGATGGATGAACATACTTTTCCCTCCCAAAGTAAGGGAAAAAAAGCTACTTGCTAAGCAAGCATTGTACTTGCTGTTTCCACATACATTATTTCACTCAGACCTCACCACACTCCTGTGAGGTAGGTTTTACTATCCCCTTAAACTGATTTAGAAACAGAGGAGCTAGTGGTTCAAGGTCTTATTCAAAGTTACTGTGTGAGACGTGAAGCTGGGATTTAAACTCAGTATTTCCATTGCCAAGTTCAGAGCACCTACCACTAAATCAGTATCATTATATTTCCATGAAATTGATACCTAACACTTAAGGTAAATTGGTGTTAGAGACAAAGGCATGGCCAGTCTGAGATTTGATATATAAGCTCAAAACTTTATTTTACCATCAAAGTAGATACTTTCTAGAATAGAGATCTTGGATATTTGAAATGATCAAACCTTTAGGATAGCTGCTTCTCATTGTGTCTTGCCATGAAACTATGGCTGATTCAGGAATCTAATTAGGAACACTTTATCTTCCTTTATGTTCTACCTTCCCCTCTTGTTCTCTTTTTCAATAAAAGCAATTCTTAGAATATTAGACTGTTTCACTAGAAAACTGGCTTTCTGGCCTTTTGGCAATCACAGCATGGGCACACAGCCCTCCAGTTTTCAGCTTTGCTGTTCATTATCACACACACCAAACAGAGATCAGGCCAAAAAAAAAAAAAAAATCAACAAATGACAAGGCAATGCGACAGTACCCAGGCTACCCCAGGAAAGTGAAAAAAGTCAATGATACTTCCTGTGCCTGCTAATCAGAGAAAAATCTGTTCAGGAAACTCAAAGTTCCTGCTAGAGTAGTAACTCCTTTGTAGGTCATAATCACAAAGACCAGAATGACATGAAACTATCAACTTGACTTTCCAAAAGAAACTCACCCTCCTCTATTCCCAACAGTTCAGATGTAAGAGAGCAGGTTTGGATTTTTATACTAAGTGAGCTCAGATGATTCGGGGTTAAGGACATCTTATGGTACAAGGCAGTCCATTGGGGACTGTTAGAAATCAGGGTTTGTGGAGCCCTTTTAGGCCTCTGAACATAATGCTAATATCTTATCCTTGTCAGGTGCTGTTCCTGTCCCTACCGCCAGAAATAGAGAGCAGAGTACCAAGAGTCTTACCCCATCATCCATAACCCCCACACAGGGCAGGAGTACTGACAGAGAGCAAGGCCCAGTGTCAGTCTTTCCTAGGAATCTACCTGAAATAAGCAGCAAATGCACTTGGGGGACAAAGTCCTGTGATAAAGAAGCATGTCTAAGGCTGTGCCATGGAAGTTAGAAGCAGGATTTGGCCAGTAGTAGAAAACAGAGCCAATCTGGGATCAGTTAGGCTGACTCATCGTCATTCAAGATTTCCTAACATGTACCTCTTTTTCCAAAAGGCTTAGAACTAGTTTGACCTTCATGGTGGCTTAAATAGTAGCACCTTTTCCACTGATCATGAGATGATGGAAATTCTGACCAGTGCATAAGAGGAGTTCATATGTTGACTGTCATTTTTCAGAGACGTTACCCTTGTCTTTATACTGATCCTGCTATTTTCACATACACAATAGATATAATATGTCAAATTTACAAAATAGGCTTTAAATACAACTGAAGGCTACAATACTGGCCAGTTCAGAGGCTGGAGAACACATGATTGAGATATTGAAGAAATTTCAGTGGGGCTAAATAAGAAAAATAAACTGGAAGAAAGGCTTAATACTGACCACTATAGTAAGGAACCCAAAGATCTGAAGAACAAATATATTTTAAGAATCAGTTTAGTCTGGGATACACTGAAGGCCAAAATACAGACAGTAGCTAGCATTCCTAGAATCTCTGTAATGGTCACACTTTTGGATGAAATATGAATTTCATCATCAGGAACACTGAGAGAGAAAACACCAATTATTGGCTATGCACAGAAGCTGACTTCTTGGCTCAGGGCTCATGTTTGTCTGAGGATAAGATCCACCACAACAGCAGAGCTTGGACAAGCAAAATTCAGTGCCAAAGAGAACAAATGGAAAGATTCAAAGCCACTACTCCAGAGTGTTCATGCCTGTCTTATGCTTCAATTAGCTAAATTTCACTAAGGAAAAAAGCAATCTACACTATTTTTAAAGTGATGATGGTGAAACCGTTAGTCTGTGACTCTTGCTAGAGCCAAGCAGACAGCAGAGAAGCTTGACGAGGGTTCCTCCAAGGCACTTAGAAAATGGGTAGGAGAAAGGGTGGAAGTAGGGGGATGGCAGTTGGAAGCTAGGAGAGAAAAGTATTTTCCTGCTGCCTCAAGAAGGCATTTGCTGCCTCTGTAGAAAAAAAAAAATCTGTGTCTGACATTCTGGGAAGCTAGGATGTTGGGCAAAGGAAACAATTTAAATCTGTTAAAGAAAACAAAAACAACGGTCTGTCCTCTATCACCAATAAAAACATTTAACAGATACTTGAACAGCACTAAGTGCCAGACACTCTTCTAAGCAATTTAGCCCCCATTACAAAACTCTGAGATGAATACTAACATCTCCATTGTACAGATGTGGAAATGGAGACACAGAAAGGTTAAGTAACTCACCCACAAAAACACATCTAATGAGAAATAACTAGGATTTAAACTCAAGTGGTCTGGCTCTGGATTCGCGTACTTGACCACTCTTGTTACATTACTTCCAAAGAAAGCAAAAAGGAAACACTGGTAGGGGTAAAAAGGAGGCTCTTTATCTTCTGACAATAGGACTTAGATACTAACGGCTAAGGGAACAAACTCATCCCAGCTACTTGCCCACTCCTTAAGGCAGCAGACCTCTGCAGGGTGCATCCAATGGAATCATAGCAGATTCCTATGGGAGACCCTAGAGAGGTTCAAAGCTGTGTGGAAAGAGGAAATCCATGGCCCCTTCAAGGAAAGCAGACAATTAAAGTTTAAAATATATTTGTTAAATAAAAAATTCTAGGTAAACTCAAAAGTTGCCTCTGGGAGGACTGGCCCAGTGGCACAGTGCTTAAGTTCACTGGCTCCACTTCAGTGGTCAGGGGTTTGCAGGTTCGGATCCTGGGCGCAGACCTAGCACCGTTCACCAAGCCAAGTTGTGGCAGCATCCCACAAAAAATGGAGGAAGACTGGAAAGACTGGCACAGGTGTTAGTGCAGTGACAATCTTCCTCAAGCAAAAAGAGGAGCATTGGCAGCAGATGTTAGCTCAGGGCCAATCTTCCTCACAAAAAAAAAGTTGTCTCTGGGAAAAGAACGCAGCAGCCAGTTTCTAAAAGGCTCTAAGAAATGAACATTTCTTAACGCTCACCACCATTAAGGGTTACTAAACAAAATCACAAGAATTATCAAACTCTGAGTTGAATGGAATCTTAGAAATTATTTAATCCTTTGTTTGCAGGCCAGAGAGGATAAAGGGATGCACCCAAAGATACCAAAGCCAATACATATTCTGAACTCCCATTTCTCTCCTAAGTTCCTTATCTCTATTAATAAGGTAAACATCCACCCAGTTATCCAAGCTAGGAAACTTTTTTCTTAGACCCCTCCTGCCATTTATGGCTAAGTCCTATATCTCACTTTCTCAACTATTTTCAATGGCTTCTTGCTCCCTTTAGAACCAAGACCCAACTTCTTGAAATTGCATTTAACAGTTATTCCTCGAGCCACTTTTTTTTGGCCTCATTTTCTATCCCATCCTCTATTAACCCAGGCATTTACCTAACTGGATTCTTCCCAGAGCAAAGTACATTACAATGCTTCCATGTTTTGGTTATGCTTTTCTCCTTGTCTGGAATGCCCCTCTTCCTAGCCATCACCTCCCTTGTCAAGATCTTACCATCTTTCAATGGCTAGCTCAAACGCCCTTTCCACCATGAAATCTTTAAAAAAATGATTATAGTTCATTATAATAGAGCTGGATACAATTGAAAACTAGGGCTCCAAATCAGATGCTATCAACAAGTAACTACTAAATTAGATTCAACTACCAAAACACACAGCTCTAATTTATCTGAATGATATCCCACCAGGCTTTATAGTAATCATCACCATTATCATCATACTACCATCATCATGACCTCAATTATTTAGTATGTTACAGTTTCCAAAGAGCTTTAATCTTCATAATTGCACTGAATTCCCCCCAATAAACTTGAAAGCTTGACCAGGACAGTATTGCTATCGACACTTGACCAAAATGGAAAATGAGACCCAGAAGTTAAACAAGCTTGGATTAGGGCACACAGCTAGTAATATAGGACACACGGCTAGTAAGATAGAACCTGGCCTCTCGACATCTATTTTAGTCATCACACTGATTCCCAGATGAATGGTGGTGGTACTCAGGTTCCTCATTTCTTAACTACCCAACCTTCTCTACCTACCTACATTAACTGTCCATTTCCCCTAGACAGGTTGATAGAGGGATATGTAGATAAACGAAGGGCTTCAGTAAACAGTTCACAGAAAAAGGAGTAAACACATCATTTAAATTTAATTACTTACAGAAAAATTTCCCCTGAGAACCAGTTGTTTAATTCTAGTGCATTTTCCTAAAATCCCACATTCTATCAATTCTAATTCAGGTAGGATTTGGAACTGAAGGGAAACCAGAAACCAAAAGCATCCTTATTCTCCAATGTTCCTCACAGTGACTGTATAGATTAGCACTGCCAACACGGCTGGAAAAGCACTTCCCTCACTATTTCACAGCAGTGCTCTTCTGTCTTCTCTGGCTTTCCACAAATTTGTCACTCCAGCTTGAGTGCCAGGTTTAAAATTGGCAAGAATACACAGTCAAAAACTAGCAGGAGGAATCTTGTTTTTCACATGTGATAGTCCCTTATTTTCTAAAATCAGCCCCCCCCCCAACAATTGCTTTTAATAACGTTGTTTACATAAGAGGTCTAGCACTAAAGATAATACAGAAGTATCCGGTGAGATCCTACAAGCTCAATGATTCCTTAGCAGCACTAGTAAGAATATTCCCTTTGTTTCTTTTGAGAGGATTTACATATTTTTTAAAAGGACCTGAAGTTTTAAATATTAATGCTAATGGAAAGAAGCAGTATCAGAGATAAATAACAGAAGAAATTATTTTTAATTTGACTTCAGTATAAACTCTTGCTGTGATGTTACAGACAAAAGAGGAGATAGTCAGAGACGGGGTTTTCATAGGGTCAGAATTTAACGAGACTAATACTTCTCCCTCCAAAAACTTCAGGGATTTGGGGCTCAAAGAAAGAGACAATGCCTGAAATGATCTGGCATTTTAAAACCTGAGCTACCACAGGCATATGAGAAAAGAGGTGCTTGTACTTAAACACAGTTTAGCTACACAACTAACCTCCCTTAGGGAGGGAGTTTTTTGTTTGTTTTCTACTGGAAAGAATAATGTAATGAAAGGAAAACATAGTAGGACTCGGAAGCCCTAGTCTCTCCTCCTTGCTCTGTTACCACATTGCCATGTGACTTTGGGCACGGCACCTCAGACCTCTGTCCACACGAAGATGTAAGATGGAATGATCTTTAATACTCTCTCCCTTATTTTGCGCCTTGAGTGAGAACAATAAAGAAAACATTATGAATAAGATAGGATCCCCTGAGGGGTGGGTCTACATTCCATTCTGTCTCAGCAGAAAGGGTAGTTTCCCATTCTCTGACACTCCAAGTATGCATACATTTTACCATGCAAGAGAAAGGTGCCTCCTGGATTTGGGTCCTAAGTGTAGCCTAATGAGAAATGACTGATGTTAATATCTAGCAGAGAAGAAGGAACATAGAAATACATTAGTGTAAAACTTCTTTCCTTATAATAGATAGCCATGAAATTAGGCAGGATTGAGTAGCAAAGTGTTGGAGTAAAGTGAAGCATTTTGGAACAGAACATGCTAAATCTTAACTATTCTGGGCTTCAGAAGAGATTAAACAATCCTCAAGGTTTCCTTAATCTACTACAGAAGAAAAATGAAAAAGCCCAAAATTACTAGAAAGATCAGAAGTCACTTAAAAAGGAACATGGCATATAGGATTTTACTGGAATATAACCAATGCACTTGCTTTGCTGCAAAAAGGTACTACTGTGTCAAGAGAGGTCAAAACAGGAAATATATAAATAAAGTCTGCTTACTACACATCATCTGGTTAAACTGTCTTAAACTTACTCACATGTGAATTAGAGCTCCAGGGCTAGATTTAGTCATGGTAAACAGAAACTCAAGCCAGGTTTTTCCAATGCCTCTTGGCAACTAGGCTATTATTTTCTTAAGTATTTTGATTAGAAATGAAGAAAATATTAAAAGGCACAAAACTACATAGAACAAATTCCTGAATTTACCTATTCTAGAATCTTGGAAATGTATGCTTTTGATAGATGTACAAAATATCATGTCCTTACAGTTGTAGAGCAGTCCACAAAGAGCTTTTAAACTCCCATGGGCCCCTTCTGTGTTAATGAGGAAACTGAGGAAGGTTAGGTACCTAGTCAGGATCACATGAGACTTAAGTAGATGGACCAGGACAAGGCCTTCTCCTAGACTGATTAAGCTATTTGGACTTTTCAAGAAAAATGATACCAAAAGCATATCTTTTATTTTTAAAAAGGAGATTTTGGTAAAACAGGGCAGGGCCAAAGTTATGTTCCAAAGCCTTTTATGCCACTTCTACCTAATCTTTTTTCCCTACCACATTTGCAAATTATGGTTGGTGTAGTAAGACATGCCAAAGAAGAGATCAATTTTTAAAAGCTTATGTTTTAAATATTCTGTCTTTTTAAAGTTTTTTGGACAGATTTCTGGTAACAAAAATTTTCATTTCTTTTTATTTCTTCAAATGATTAAGTTCTTCATGGCCAAAGATTATTGCATATTTTTTTGGCACTTCACATCAACTAGCACATCACAAACTTGGCAAGGAGGATAAAAATACTTGTTTCAAGGGCCGGCCCTGTGGCTGAGTGGTTAAGTTTGCACACTCCGCTTCAGCAGCCCAGGGTTTTACCACTTTGAATCCTGGGCGCAGACGTGGCACCACTCATCAGGCCTTGCTGAGATGGTACCCCACACAGCACAACCAGAGGCACTCACAACTAGAATATACACCTAGGTACTGGGGGACTTTGGGGAGAAGAAGAAGAAAAAGAAAAAAGATTGGCAACAGATGTTAGCCTAGGTGCCAATCTTAAAAAACAAAAACAAAACAAAAACTTGTTTTGTTCATGGCAGCATTATTCACAACAGCAAAAAGGTGCAAACAACCCAAGCATCTATGAACAGATGAATGGATTTTTTAAAAGGTGATATAGACATACAATGGAATATTATTCAGCCATCAAAAGGAATGGAATTCTGATAGGCACACCATGAATGAACCTTGAAAACATTATGCTAAGGGAAATTAAGCCATACACAAAAAGGAGAAATATTTCATGATTCCACTTACATGTCTGACCAAGCAAATTCAGAGATAGAAAGTAGAAAAGAAGTTGCCAGGGGATGCGGCGAAGGGAGGGAAGGAAAAGTGGGTTTTAAGAAGGAGGGCTAGGCCAAGAATATGGCGTATCATGGCAAATGTTCCATGTGTAGTCTGCTGTGTGTAAAATTCTATAAAGCAAGTTGGTCGATGACGTTTAAGTCTTCTACATCCTTAATGATTTTCTGTTTATACTATCAGTTGAAAAAAAGATAGTAAAATCTGACTATAATTATGAATTGTCTGTTTCTCTTTGCAGTTCTATCAGTTTTTACTTAATATATTTTGAGGTTCTGATATTAGTATAGAAACATTTATAATGGTTATGTCCTCCTGATTAACTGGTCTCTTTTTAGCATTATGAAATGAACTTCTTTATCCCCGGCAATATTCTTTGCTCTAAAATCAACTCTGGTAGATATTAGTATGAGCTGGACAACTATAAATTGGAGAGGACGCATGTGAACTGAGACTGGATTCAACCACTGAGATTAAATTCACTAGAGTAATGACAAGGGAAACGAGATGATCAAGTGTTAAGAAATGAGTGAGTGGTGGGGAGAAAAGACCACAGAAGTGGTAGATGATTTGTGAAGAAACATCCTCATTAGAGAAAAACTCATCTGGTTATTTTAATAATTCATAAAGACCTATTCACAAAAAGAATTCATTAGGGGCCGGCCCCGTGGCTGAGTGGTTAGGTTCACGCGCTCCGCTTTGGCAGCCCAGGGTTTTGCAGGTTTGGATCCTGGGCATCACTCATCAGGTCATGTTGAGGCAGCATCCCACATGCTAGAACTAGAAGGACCCTCAACTAAAAAAATATACAACTATGTACTGGGGGGATTTGGGGAGAAAAAAATTCATTTGAAATTTTTTTTAATTTTAATGATTCATAAAAAGAACAAAGTTACAAAGCAATTCTCACTTTAACTTGTCTACAGACAATAAGCTAAGCTAATAAAGTAGTTCAAAGAGACTCTAGGCTGGAGGCACTTGTTCCAATAAACGATTGATCTTTACATTCCCTTCTAACAAAACCTGGGCCACTATGGGAATACCATATGGCTTTCTCACCAACCAACTGCCTTTATTCAGAATGGAAGCATAAGTCCTCATTTTCAATAAGTGGTCCTGTATCCAAAGATACTCTAAGTCTTTGGGCTTAACTACTTGCCTCCAACATCAAAAAATGGGGGCAAAACGGACAAGAAAACATTTTTCTGAGTCTTGGATCCCAGAGGGCAGCACTACTGAGTTTCATTTATATGGGTAGTCATTGGCTTTTGGAAGAGCTGAACCCCCCTGATAACCTGATGAAAGCTAGGAAGACTCTCTCCAGGAAAATTTCATATACCCAATCTTTTGCATACTATTTCACGGGCTCACAGATCATGGAAGCCCAAGTTAAGAATTTTTAACTTATACCTTTTAAAGTACAGAAAGAAGAAAAAAATACATCAAGTCTCCAATCCAGTCACCTTTTATCTAGGCAAGCAAAGTCTGGACACCTGATTAAATACTATCATGTATTATAATGAATCCATTGCTAACTTAACTAAAAATAATATTTTTAGGGGCTGGCCTTGTGGCATAGTAGTTGAGTTCAGTGCACTGTGCTTCAGCAGCCCAGGTTTACAGGTTTGGATCCCAGCCACAGACCTACATGACTCATCAGCCATGCTGTGGGGGCAACGCACATACAGAATGGAGGAGGACTGGCACAGATGTTAGCTCAGGACTAATCTTCCTCAAGCAAAAAAGAGAAAGATTGGCAACAGACGTTAGCTCAAGGTGAAACTTCCTCAGCAAAAAAAAAACATAACAGTATTTTTAATGAGGTTTATATTCAAAGAAAATTCACCATACTTGCTTTCTGCATCCTGATCTGAACAATGGCATTCCCAGTAAGGCCTGAATTATCAAGGCCATCCTCTTAGCAACTCTGGAGTCAAATACAGTCTCTGCTTACTTCACTATCCATGCTATTTACCTCTGGCTCAAGTTAAGGCCTATTCCAGGTGAGCCAAGCCACATCCAACCCACTGCTGAATGATGAGAGACTTGCTGGTTCAACCCTTACCTGTTGCTATGCTTGGACTTTTCTCGGTCCTTCTCCTTGTCCTTCTTGTGCTCTTTGTGCCGGTGTTCTCGATCTTTGTGTTTATCTTTGTGTTTATGAGAATCTGCAACCATAAGAGATGAGTCAGTTAAGAGAAGCCATGGGGCCAGCCCCGTGGCCGAGTAGTTAAGTTCGTGTAGTCCACTTTGGCGGCCCAGGGTTTCGCCAGTTTGGATCCTGGGAGTGGACCTAGCACCACTCATCAAGCCATGTTGAGGCAGCAGCATCCCAAATAGCAGAACCAAAGGGACCTACAACTAGGATATACAACTATGTGCTGGGGTGCTTTGGGGAGAAGAAGAAGGAAAAAAGGAGGAGTCATGAGCTATCTCCTGCCCATCTACCTTGACAAGCTGGTCAAGAAGCACAATGAGAGGATTCAAATGGCATGGTGGTCATAATAGCACATTCCACGGGAAGGAATGATTTCACAAAAGTAGCCCAGAAAAGGCATCCCATTACCCTGCCTCTAAAATAAGATGTGTGTTACAAACATGCAGGAGGAGGGCAGCCAATTCTACTGTAAACGGAAGGGAGAGTTTGGCATTCTTTTCCCTAGATCTGGTAATATTAAGACTAAGCCACAAAAGACACCAAGGGATAAATCTTGAACACTGACTCTCAAAATCAGAGGATTATCTATGTAACTTCTGGGAAATCTCAAGAGATATCTGTTTTTAAATCAACTTTAATGAAATATAATTTCTATACAGTAAAACAGACACATTTTGAAGACACAGGGTGATAAGTCTAAACAAACATACGCATAAGTGTAACCTCCACCACAATCAAAATTTAGAACAAATCCATCACCCAAGAAAGTTTCCCTTGTGCTCATTCCCAATCCCCATCTTCTGCCTTTAGCTCGAAGCAATCACTGATCTGCCAGCACTATGGATTAGATTTGTCTCGATTTCTACAGTTTCATATAAATGTGATCATATAGGATTTACTCTTTTGTGCCTGACTTGTTTCACTCAGCATAATATTTCTGACATTCGTCCATGTTGCTGGATGTATCAGAAGTTGGTTAGATTTTATTGCTGAATGATATTTCGCTCTATGGATATACTGCAGTTTATTTATCCATTCACTTATTGAGGGACATGTGAGTTGTTTCCAGGCAGTAGTTATTATGAATGAATCTGCTATGAACATTCACATACAAGTCTTTGTATAGACATGTTTTCATTTCTCCTGGGTACACAATTAGTAGTAAAATTACTGGGTCATATGGTAAGTATATGTTCAATTATATAGGAAACTGCCAAACTATATTCCAGAGTGGCTGCACCATTATACATTCCCACTGACAATGCATTAGAGTTCCAAACACCACAAATTTTCACCAACACCTAGTTATTATCAGTCTTTAATTTTAGCTATTCTAGCAAGTGTATAGTAGTAATTACACTGTGGTTTTAAGCCAGTTTCCTGATTAAATGAGGAGCGTCTTTTCATGTGCTTACTGGCCATTCATATATATCTTCTTTGGTTAAGTATCTCTCCAAATCGTTCCCATTTTAAAAATATTTGTCTGTCTTCTTCTTGAGTTAAAAGCTCTTAATGCATTCTGGATTAAAATTTTTTGTTAGATCTATATATATATTACAAATTTTTGTTTCTAGGAGTTTTACAGAGGTAAGAGACAGGATACATTTTTAAATCTATAAAGATGCCCAGTTTTTTCTAGCATCATTTTTTTAAAAGACGGCCCTTTCCCCACTGAATTGTCTTGGCCTCTTCACTGAAAATGAAGTGACCATATAATTGTAGGTCTATTTCTGGACTCGACTCTAACCTTACACGAACACACACTATCTTGACTACTACAGCTTCACAGTAAGTTCTTTTTTCACAGTAAATTTTGAAATCAGGTAATAAAAGTACTTTAGATTTGTTCTTTTCCAAAATGATTTTGGCTATTCAATGTCTTCTGCATTTCCATATAAGTTTTAGATTCGGTTTGTCAATTTCTTAAAAAAAAAAAAAAGCCAGCTAGGAGTTCGTGTTCACAGGACAATTTGGAGACAAGTGACATCAAAATATTACTGTATCTTTTGACCCATGAACATGGTACCTCTCTACACTTATTTAGGTTAGTGACTCTCAAATTTTAGTGTGCATCAGAATTAACCCAAGAGCCTATTAAATATGCAGTGCTCTGGGGTCAGGTCACCCCAATGTTGAATACGAATCAACTGTAAGTCTACGTATCCAATACACATGTTGTGGCATTAAAATACGTACAACAGATTCTTTGATACTTCTCCTTTCAAGAGGTGTGGCCTAATTTCCTTTACCTTGAATACTGGCTGAACTCAGTGACTCACTCCTAAAAGACAGGATACAATAGAAATGTCAGTATACAACTTCTAATACCAGGCCATAAAAGCACTGGATCTTTCTCCTTGCTCTAGGGGAAGCCAGCTGCCATATTGTTAGGATACTCAGGCAGGCCCATGTGGTGAGGAACTGAAACTTCCTGACAACAGCCAGGTGAGTGAACCATCCTGGAAGTAGGTCCTCCAGTCTCAGTTAAGCCTTGTAATGACTGCACTCTCATGACAGACCCTGAGCCAAAACCACCCAGCTATGCTGGTCCTGGATTCTTGGTTCACAGAAACTATGTGAGAAAACAAACGTTTGTTGTTTTAGGCAGATAAATTTTGAGATTACATGTTTTGCAGCAATAGATAACTAATAATAATGTACAGGCAGTGTGTGTGTTCATCAATTCCTAGCTAACAGCAAAAGAAGCCACATTTGGCATAATTCATTAAACAACTATTTTGTGCCAGGCCCAAGGGAAACAGAAATTTGCGTGACCATACCCCTAGTTATAAGAAATTCTCACCCTACAGAGATGGGAAGAATAAAATCATACAGTAACAGAAGCAGGACTGTGAACCCAATCTTCCATGCAGCATACAGAACCCTACAACTTCTAAAATTCTCAAGTCTAAATTTTTAAATGCTGAGTCAATCAGATACACAAAGTTGGTTGCCTCTGTTTACCTGACAGTAACAAACACTCCCATTACTTCTGCCCCAAACTAAGCACTTATTGGTTAAAACCATAATAATGACAAAACATTACACCAGCACTATAACCTGGAATGAAGTCTGTGTTGTTTGATTTTGTCTATAGGTCAGATTTAACAAACAAGAAACAAAACAATGGGATCTGCTATTATGGCTCAGAGATATGGCAGGGACATAATATTTTTTTTAATTACTTTGTATAATTCAACACATAAACACATAAACAAACATATACAAAAAAGACTAGAAAGACAGATACCAAAATGTCGAAAAGCAGTTATCTTTGGGTGGTAAATTTACGAGCAACTTGAGTTTTTGTGTGTATATTTCACCGTGTTTTCCAACTTTCTCCCATGATGAATCACTTTCATAATAAAAAATAAAAGTTATTTTTAGGGGCAGGCCCAGTGGCGCAGCGGTTAAGTTCGCACCTTCCACTTCTCAGCGGCCCGGGGTTTGCCGGTTTGGATCCCAGGTGCAGACATGGCACTGCATGGCACACCATGCTGTGGTAGGCGTCCAACCTATAGAGTAGAGGAAGATGGGCACGGATGTTGGCTCAGGGCCAGCCTTCCTCAGAAGAAAGAGAAGGATTGGCAGTAGTTAGCTCAGGGCTAACCTTCCTCAAAACAAAAACTATTAAAAAAAATAAAAGTTATTTTTAAAAATTATCAAGCTTTTGGGGCCAGCCCCGTGGCTGAGTGGTTAAGTTTGTGCACTCTGCTGCGGCAGCCCAGGGTTTCACTGGTTCGAATCCTGGGTGCAGACATGGCACTGCTCATCAGGCCATGCTGAGGCAGCATCCCACATGCCACAACTAGGAGGACCCACAACTAAAAATATACAACTATGTACCAGGGGGCTTTGGGGGAAAAAATAAAATCTTTAAAAAAAAAAATTACCAAGCTTTAAAAATGTATTTTGACAAGTACTGGTGTACACTAGGAAAAAGAAGTTTAATTCACTAAAAAGCACTAAAATTTAAAGAAAAAGGAAAGTAAGTAAAAGATAAATTGAAAGTAATTCCAGGTAGCTTTCAGATAATTAGTCTACCAATAACGTTATCTTCTTAAATGCACAGAACTTCAAAATTTATTTTAAAGCCAGGTCCCCAAGTCTTCTAAAGTGATTGCTAATCTAAGAACACAAAACTAAAATGTCTGGTAAGAAACTTTAAGGCTGTAGCTGAATAATTCCACTGATACAAATATGACCTCAGTCAAATATCTGAACTGTAAGTGTCCCTAATTTAAAAAGAAGTTACTACATATCTGCTAAATGCTCCAACCGTGCTATGTGTGCTGTGACAGGAACCCAAAGGTAAAATAAATGACCACTTCTTCAAATATCTGAAGGGCTATAATACAGCTCCACACGGCAGACTGGGACTTCTGCGGAGAAACAACAGGGAGGCAAAATAGAATGAGATGCTTCCTAAACACCAAAAATGTGTACACAAACTAAATTACAAACGGACAAGGAAACTGTAGAGATAACTGCACTAGGTAAACTGACAGATGAACAACCTCTAAAAATGCATATGTAAATACTTCCAGGTGAATGATGTCTGGAATTTGCTTTAAAATAGCCTCAGGCAAGAAGAACTGGGGGATTTGGGAATAGATAACACAAGACTGGCAAGAGGTTGTCATTACTGCTACTGCTGTATATGCTTGACATTTTTCAGAATAAAAAGTTAAACACTATCGTTAAATACTATCTTTAAGCTTCTTCTCTTCCAACCCCTTATTTTTCTTATTATATAAGGGTACAGCGAGGAGAAGACGAGCCTAGTCCAAGAGAGGATTTGTGTTAAGGAGCATTAAGTAAAAAGTTTGATAGATAAAACTAACCCAAGAGTCAGGGTGTCCTACTCTAAGGATGACAAGGAGCCACTTCAAGCAGAAAAAGGAACAAAATAGAAGCCATACTTAAGGAAGATTAATTGAAGGGCAGTGTGGGTAGAAAGGTAAAAGCAAAACAACCAGCTAGTGGTTTTTGAAGGAGTCAAGGAAAAAAGCGATAGCAAAGAGGCTGAGAAGGAAGGAAAAAATCTATAAGCATGTTGAGAAAAATGCAAGTAGAACCCAGTTCCAGGAACTCATTCACTATGTGTGATAAATAAACGCAGAGGAAGAGTCAAAGACTCAAAGACTTTGGGTCCAGCTGAGTAGGAGAACAAGGTGCCTTCAAAGACACAGGAAAGCTGTGCAGAACAAAGATGGGGAGAAGGAAAAAGACTGGTGAAATGCTGCAAGTAACTGAAGTCACATCATAGGTATGGTAATATATTAAGGTAACAGTGGGACATCTGACTGAAGATGTTGATCAGAAGAGAAGACAATAAGTAAAAAACCGAAGCCAATAAGGGCATACTGATGTATATCCCTCACAGTGAAAATATTTGTAGACAGTATACTAATGGCTTTGAAGATCACTTTTAGTACATTCCCTTTTCCCCTTAACTGGACTTAATCTAAGAATAGATATTATTAAAATTGTCTTGGAGAAAAGATCTTGCCACTTGAAGCATCTGTTAAATGCAAAAAGAACTGTATTGAACTTGACAGATTAGAAATGAAAGATGCAAACCACTTATATTAAATCATCAGAAAACCTCATTCACTGTGAATTCAGGTCACCGAATAACCTCCTGATAACAACTGTTTCAAATCCTAGCATTCAAAATTTCAAGATGAAGACATAGGAGGAAGATCCCTGAACTAAGGCAGCCTTGACAAGACAGAAGACAAGCAACAGTTAATTCCTTTCGCTCTAACTTAACTGGAGTTACTGATCAGCATAGATAAGTAAATGAATAGATAAAGAGAACAGGAATCAACAACTTTTGTTATTGTCATCTAAGGTGTTCCCTGAGGTTAACAAAGATTTTAAGTAAAGAGACTTCTAAATGACAAGAGGAAAAGTATCTGTGTCTTCTCCCGATTGCAGGCATAGTTGCTGGCTAGCATTACACAAGGACTTGATGGTTAATGTACAAAACAAAAGGAAACCTTTTACTACTGGATTCAGAATTATATTCTGAGGGCTACTTCAGTTTATAACCATTTTAAATATATTCTTAAATCCAAAGTACCCTGCTAAAGACTCATCAGATATGGACTCTGCCCTCAAGGAGTTGACAATCCAAGTAAGGTAATTAAGATATGAATGCAAACAGCCATGGCCTAAGGCGTGCAAAAGAAAAAGGGCACTAATATAGGTGCCAGAACCATGGTAGAGTACTTACAAACATTGTCTCATTCCATTTTCTTACTATTCTTATAAAGAAACATTATCCCCATTTCACAAAAGGTAATAGTAATAGCGACCCCTTACTAAGTATATACTCTACACAAGGTAGTATACTTTACCTATCACCTCTAGTTTTCACAGCTCTGGGTGGTACTGATTTCATCAAATCTAAGACACATTTTTGCCTCTTAACATCTCTGAAAAGGTGCAAGTAGTTCCTATAATCCCCATGACCGGGGAATTTGGCAATATCCAACGAAACTAACTTACACACTCTCGTTTGACCCAGCAATCTATATCTAGGAGTTTAGCCTCAAGATACAGTTCCAAGGCAGAAAATGTATGCTGCTCTATGTATACACAAAGGCAGATGAAATTAAGTCAGCAGAGAAAAAAATCTCCAAATTTTAGACTTGCTGAAATGAATTAAAATTCCTTTCCTAGCCTCAAAATCTCAAACATCAAATAATTAACACTAAAGTAACAGTGTTTTAGTTGCATCACGATGCTCCTATATTTAAAAACAATGCAAATCATTTTTTTTCTTTTTTCTTTTTTGAGGAAGATTTGCCCTGAGCTAACTGCTGCTGCTAATCCTCCTCTTTTTGCTGAGGAAGACTGGCCCTGAGCTAACATCCATGCCCATCTTCCTCTACTTTATACACAGGACGCCTACCACAGCATGGCTAGCCAAGCAGTGCCATGTCCGCACCTGGGATCCAAACCGGCAAAGCCTGGGCCACTGAAGCAGAATGTGTAAACTTAACCGCTGCGCCACTGGGCCGGCCCCAACAACGCAAACTTTTTATAAAGCTAATAGACATTTTCCCAAATGTCTACACATGAAACACGTGGGTGTCATTACCTCCATCTCTTACACGATGGCAGAATTTTCTACTTTTCTGCTTTGCTGCTATTTCTCAGTAAGGCAGGAGGATTACTTAATTTATGAGCATCTGGAAAAAAGTCTTAAGAGTAAAGATACTGAATCTGGGTTAACTGCCTCCTTTGTTTCCAAATAAAAGTAATATAATGAGGGAAAACAGCCTGATTCCACCAGGGAACAAGAAGAGATAGAGTCTGGATCCACGAGGGCAATGAGGAGTCAACAAAGGCTTACTGGAGGAGGCAGTGTTTGAGCTAGTAAGTCTTACTAAAGGCTAAGAGGGAGTAAGCAAAGTAGGAGGAGGAGAAAGGGCATTCTTAGCAGATGAGCCACGAAAGTGAAAATATCTGTTATCATTATTATTGCTGAAAAACTCATCTTCATGATTGAGCAAAATTAAGTGAGATATACTTCTTCCAGGTTGGAAATGGTAGATTTGATTCTTGTCAGGAGCATATTAAAAATAAAATTCCCGAGTTATACTTAATTTGCCTTTCTAAAGCCGTGTCCCAAAAGCAGTTTCTTTAAAAAAGGATATAAATACACTCCTTGTAGCTTTAGAGTCCTAATCCTCTGCTTAAATAAAAGAGAAACAAAACACCTAGGAATGAGAAACTTCAGTATCAAATATGTCCTGCAAAACTTGACCCAACTGTTATAAAGTTCCTGAAAGCTGGCCTGATCCCAGGATGACAACGAAGCTGCAGGTGTGGAAACTAGGGAACTAGGTCCACAGTCAGCCCCAAGCAGCCAAATCAGTGCCAAACCAAGGCATAAGATGAAGAGTTCACTCCCCTAGGGAAACCAGACACATACACAAATTATATGAAAAAGGAAATCAAGCCTATAAAGTACTTCGTTAACTATGTTCAAGAATGATCTGGTTAGCACAAAAGATCATAGCTAAACCTTAATGCCAAAGAGAGACATCACAGAGTAGCACAGAAGGCTGGAAGAGACGTCTGAAGGAAGCTAGAGGAAGTAGACTCGTTCAACAGAGTGAAAAAGATCCGATTCAAATCCTTGTTCTAGCACTTACTCTATGACCGACCTTGGGTAAAAGTCACTTAACTACTGGGTCTATATGAAGGCAGCATAGGTCAGTGATTAAGAGCTTCAGATCTCTGTACATCACTGACTTGCTATCTGTGACCTTGGTAAACTCACCTCTCCTACAGAGAAAGAAACTGGGGCTCAGAAAATTTAAGAGAGCTTAAAGAATTTTATTTCAAAAGTCAATCAATTGTTTGTATATGGTTGTAAGAGAATTCCTGGCTAACCTCCACAAAATTATAAACATGTTGACAACTGTTAATAAGGTACAATTATTACTGAACCCTTTTCATGATTAATTTACATAGAACTGTATTCAGCCTACACAATGATTCCAAATAACTTGGGGTTCAGGTTCCATACAGGCATTTAAGGAAAAACCACGCCCAGTCACCTTGCCCAAGCAGCCAACGATGGATAAAAGGCTGTCTGATTTTCTCTCCTGTACATAGATCCAGGAAAGAAAAGCACTTATGAAGAAAGAAGTAAACAGTTGGCCTGCTCTAACAATCCTATACTCAGAAGCCTAAAAAACCTACCGATTTTAAGCAATGCACTGTTAATACCAGTTAACATCCCCCAAGTAGAAACACATTTCCATTAGTTTAGCTGCAATCAGTAGGTGGCTAACAGTGCTGCCAAGCTTATTCCACCCAGGGTCTCTAACGCAATCACAATGCAACCCAAGCATAACCATTTACACTTTCTTAAGAGAGAAAGAAAAGGCTGAAGAATCAGCAGATTACTGATCATTTTATCAACTATTCCATGATCTTAAAAGCATTTTGCCACTCTACCATTCTTCCAAACTATTAGGGTAATCACAACGGGGAGGAGAGGCGAGTCCTTTGCTCTCTTATAAACAAAGGCAGAGACTTCTCTGGTATAAAGAAGGGCTCTTTGCCATGTTTTGAGCCAGACATCTTTACACTGACTTTTGACAAGTTTTGAGACTTAAAGCAGCTATACAGTATGATGGGCTCCTCCTTCAAATACATCATCAAGTCAAGTGTGTGGAGAAAGGGGGTGGGAAATAGTTATTCAACAAAAGCTGTCTTCCCCAAAGAGGAACCCACAATACAACTTTGTCAAAGATAATCTCTGCTCATCTCCCACACACAAATATACAACCAGTGCATTAGGAAAGTGGGCATTAAAAACATTTGGGTGAAAACACTGGCTGATGAAATTAATTTTCTAAGGAAGATATTTATTACCTGCTCATTTGTTAAATCACTTCTACTGGGATAAATCCTCGCATCTTCTCCTTCCTCCCTAACCTTCAAACCCATGGATACCACCACATCCCCAGAAGCTAGAGTTTAAACAAAATCAACATTTCTACTTAATACTCTACACCCAGTAAGTTCTAACACTTTAAAAGAAGACTGGTTTTGTCTAGGACAGATAACAAGCTGGTTTCAGTGATAAAGACTGGCATCCAGGATGTGGTCCATATCAGGGGTGTATGAATCTCCCTGGGAACTTAATGCCAAACTAAAAGCAGTCAGGAAGCCTGAAAGGCCATGACTGGAAGGGGGATGGGTTGAGGTGTGAAGGAACTCTACCCACGCCTCTCCCCCAACACAGCTGTCTCAATTCAGGCTTCACCAATGTCAGTCCGGTTTCAATCCAAGAAACCCTGTCAGTGATCCATCTTAACGTAGCTGATTTTAATTTGTAGCCCATAGAAGAGTCCTTATCACTATTTTACAGCGATTCTCAATGGGAACATTTCCAAAATTCCAGAGCACAGTTAAAAAGCAAGCAGGACAGAGGGTGTTCTGGCTAAAAGCTCAAAGAGCTCCAGAATTTAAAAGGAAAATGTTGGGAGGATTCAGCTCTAAAGAAAATCCTTAAAAACTCAAGAATGAGAGAAGCAACTAGTGACATTACCAATTTTTAAAGTCCAAATTATCATTTGTTCTCCTCAGATGCGTACTATATATAAACAAGACCTTTTGTCATGGACAGACTTGTTCATTATTGAAACTAATGGGGTTCCCCCCTTGGGGGCCTAATACTCTCAGGCTAATAAAACAAAAAACAACTCCAGCTGAGAAGGCAGATGAAAGTATAAATATTTCTTCATCTCTCCTTACGGAAGATTGGGTTCACAATATTTATTTATTCAAATATTTTCCGAGTGCCAACTCTATGTCAGGCATTGTTCTAGGTGTAGGAATACAGCAGGAAACATTACCAAGTCTCTGTCCTCCTTAAATTCCACAATAAGCATACTACCTGCCCCAGGTCTTCCCAACAGCAAGTAACTCTGAAAAGGGAGGGGGAACAAAAGGGTCTCCATAAATGCCCAAGTGTCCCTGGACTTGGTCCCATGAAGTTCCAGAATCAGACTAATGCTGCAGTTAGAAAAGCCCTTCCTAAGAAGTTAGGTCAAAAAAGGGGTCAAATTTAATCAAATAAAAGTTGCCAATTATTTTGCAAAGTGCTTAAGTCTTTCTCCTCAATATTCAATACTTGGTAAAATTTCATCATCAGAAACTTAGAAGTACAATGCATTAAAAGACAGAGTTGCTCAAAGATAGAAGCCTAGCATTTTCAATTATGTTTTTATCAGCTCTGCAACACAACTTCAAATTTCTAAAACCTGCCACATTTTCCAAAGTGTCTACATGTTCAGAAGAAATGCCTTAAAATTAACTTAAAAACATCTAAGAGAACTTTCCTTAGTTCTTAAACATCAACAACTCTGAGATTAGCAGCCAGATATCCTGGAAAAGACACAACATGAAGTAGCCAATTGGTTTGCTTTAGGCTTCAATCCCACACAAAAAAGGGTTAAATGGTCAGAGGATGTTTTCTCTTCCAGTCCACTTCCGCATTTAAATTTCCTTGACTACTTTTATTTTTTTACAACACTACAATTACCTTAATCTGTCTTTTCAGCCCCTTCCTGCCTATGCACCCTATTTTAACTTATTTTACAACCTTCTCTC
This sequence comes from Equus asinus, assembly GCF_041296235.1. NCBI lineage: Eukaryota > Metazoa > Chordata > Mammalia > Perissodactyla > Equidae > Equus > Equus asinus. Next base: position 31,992,645 of record NC_091804.1, on the reverse strand, counting down.
CCATCCTACTCCTTCCTTTATGCTCCTTAAATTCAAGTTCATCATTCCCAGGGACCAATTAATTACATTAAAAAATAAAAAACAAAAAAAGAATTCAGATTTAAGGGATGGGACCACAAAACTGTCTTCAAAAAAGTATACGTTATCTAGTTAACTATAAGAAGGTCTTCTGAGGGGCCAACCCAGTGGCACAGCGGTTAAGTGTACACGTTCCACTTCGGCAGCCTGGGGTTGGCCGGTTCAAATCCTGGGTGCGGACATGGCACCACTTGGCACACCATGCTGTGGTAGGCGTCCCACATATAAAGTAGAGGAAGATGGGCACGGATGTTAGCTCAAGGCCAGTCTTCCTCAGCAAAAAGAGGAGGATTGGCAGCAGTTAGCTCAGGGCTAATCTTCCTCAAAAAAAATAAAAAATAAAATAAAATAAAAAAGAACGTCTTCTGAGCTGGCATTTCTAGAAACAACTAGTAGCCAGAACAGGCTGCTCACTGTTACATTATTATGCCGGGAACTAAATAACATTTTAAAAGTCAATTCCACGTTCTAACGGTAAGACAACCTCAGAGCAACTCCAAGTCTTTTATGCCACATCCTGATGGGGTCCTAGGTAATTTACTTCTCTGCTCTGTTCTCAGTTTTCTAATCTGTAAAGTAACCTCTACTGACCCCTTACACTTCCAGTCACAAGAATGTTATAACCTTTAAAAACTTTTTTAGTTCAAATGGATTAAGGTAAAAAGAAAAATTTTAAATGCGGGAGTGCAGTGGTTCTCAAACTTTACTGTATATGAGACCTGGGACTTAGATCATCCCCAGATATGTGTATTGTAACACAAGCTCTCCAGGTGACTATAATCTATGTTGTCCAGAATCATATCTTGAAATTACTCACCTTGTTGTTTCTTGGCCCTTTGAACAATAATTAATACCAAATACCAGCCACCTGCAATAATGGACATGCTACTGATTTTATTTTCAGTTTCTATTTCAACTGGGTCTCTCTGTTCCTTTAAAAGGCAGGCACAAGGTGCTGAGTCAGCCCCTGGGGATTTTTTTTTTTTTTTTTAATTTACAGCTGAGAATATTGAATCTCTACAATTGAGGAGGAAAGAGGCTGTTTTCACTTGCTACTCCCCCAGCTCCTATGTGAAAGGAAGAAGGAAAAGCTACATAAGGAGTGACACAGTTACCCAACTTATAAAGAGTAGGGTAGTCAGGCTCTTTAGAATAGAAATTTTCTTTGTTGTTTGGACATCAGCTGGCACAGCCATGCTTAGAGAGAAACAGGCAACTTGAGTCCTGCCAGTGGGACTCAGTTGGGAAAATGAATGACTAGAAAAGAGATGGATTAGATTTAATAAAGCTGCAAGCTCACACAGTACACTTTTGACAGTGGGCTTATACAGATTCCTTTGGGGTCTAGACGCTACCAAGTAACATGAAAAGAGTTTCTGTGATACACACAAGCGCCACTCAGTCAGGTAAGCAACTGGCACTGCTCACCAATCCAGGGGTCAGAGAAATTTCTCTGTAAAGGAACAGGTAGTAAATAGTTTAGGCTTTGTGGCCCATTCAATCTGTGTTACAGGTACTCAACTCTGCCAGTGTAGCATAAAAGCAGCCATAAATTATACATAAATGAATGAGCATGGCTGCATTCCAATGAAATTTTATTTACGGACACTGGAATTTTAATTTCATATAATTTTCCTGTGTCATGAAATGACACTCTCTTGTTTAAAATTGAGGCATAATTGACATATAACATTATATTAGTTTCAGGTGTATTTAATAATATTCTCTTTTTGATTTTTTCCCCAACCAGTAAAAAACATAAAAACCATTCTTAGTTCATGGGCCATACAAAAGAAGGCATAGTTTGCAGAACCCTGCACTAATTAATAGCGACCAGAAACTACCCCAATGCCCCCTGCAGAGAGAGATGCCCTTCTTAAACTCAGCGTGTAAGTGAAGAACACCCTTCCTGCTGTACCTATGATTCCCTTCCTCTCTAACTCCTCAGCTTTCTCCTAAACGACACCCATGCTAAGCCTGGCTCTCACCTCTCTCCTTCCTTCAAACAGCCCATGAATAGCATTAAGCAACTTGATTTAAAAGTGGTTAAAACTCACTCCGGCTCTGCAAAACTAGACAAAGTCAGTCACATGAATGAGAACTGTGAAGGGGAGGCCAATGCTGAGCCCACTGCTAATTCTGCTTCTTAAGCAGCAAGCTGGTTAAATTTGTTATTTATCCCCCTTGAAGTAGGAACAACATCGTACTTGTTCACATAGTGCTAACCACCTTCAATGAAATTCCTCAATAAATAAGCAGACTTCAGAGATCCTTCTAAAACAAGGGCGGGGCCTGGGGGGGGGGTTCCAGTTAATCCCTGGTTAACAAAAAGATCTTTTTTCTTGAGTACTCAGATAAACACAAGTTTTACTGATTTCTGGAATAACTGGCTCCAAGCACAAGCTGAACTGCTAAGAAATAAATTATCCAGGCATCTTTGCTGCACAGGCAGGCAAGCTTTCCTTAACAGCAAAAGGATTACACATTAGTTTGAAGTGCAACAGAGCCTATTAGTCAATGATATTAGTCTGGTAAAGATCCACTGTAAATGAGAAATCAGAGTCCTTAGTCTGATACTACATGAGTAGCTCTAGTAGCTCGAGGCAATCGAGTCATCAAGGCTCCCCTTTACCTTATTTTACATTTAAGAACTTTACCTTGTCACATTTAAGAATCAGGTTGTGGAATCAGATAGGCCTGGATTAGCCTCCCAGCTCTGTGGCTTACTCACAAACTGCAAGCCTTGAGCCTCAGTTTCTTCAAAAGTGGAGATAGTAAATATTCAAATATAAGTTATTTACTTCATCCCTATTCCATTTCCTCTTCCCAATGCAAAAATAACATCATAATTTGAGGCTAAAGCTGGAGGACACTGGACCTGATCTGTCCCTGGTCTTGAAGCAATTTACTCAAGTTGTTCTCTGAGACCTCACTCTAGGTCAGTGTTCCTCATAGTGGCCAAGGCTACAAAATCCCATTTTGTTCCATCAGACTAACACTGTCTAGTTAACTGTGGGCTAGATTACTTATAAGTAAGATGCAGTCTACATTCACTATGAGCATGCAAATGAGTGGAAGACCCTAGATGGGGTGTAGAAGCTGGCTTAGTTAACCTCTTGGGCACTGTTTGCTTGCCTACAATCTCAGATTCTCTACCACTTATAGTCACACATTCACTTATTACTGACTACAATTTAACAAATATAAATTAACTTGCTATTAGCAACATGCTAAAAACTTGCAATTTCAAATGAAGTTGTAGGCTGATACCAACCATTTTTTTAAAGGATGATGTTCAATAAAGGTGTAAATAAAGATAAGTTAACCTGCTTTGTCGATTACAAAATAGACATGACCTACCCTCATAGGGTTGCTGAGAGAAAATGAAAATTTATTCAAAGGACCTTAAATGTTCATCTTTGTGTGGCACTGAAGGGGTCAAGTAAAATGGAGACCTGTCCGAACTTCCAACAGCGTTGGTAAATACAACTTTACCTACCAGTCATAAGATTTCTTAGCAGGTCACTCAGAATAAGGCAATGTAGACATACAGAAGGAAGACTGTTATTCAAACTCATAACACACCAAATTCAAACCTGTTTTGGATTTTTAAGTTCCAAGAGCTCCAACCACCCATAATCCAAGCAAAATCTAAACCTGAATCTCTTTACTCTTATCTAAATTTTATCCAGAGCTGTGCTGTCCAATATAGCAGCCACTAAGTACATGGTAGCTATTTTAAATTCAAGTAAAATAGGGGCCAGCCCAGTGGCACAGTGGTTAAGTTCACACGTTCTGCTTCAGCAGCCCAGGGTTCACCAGTCCGGATCCCGAAGTATGAAAAACAAATCCATTTTACTAACTCATCTTTGTTCTCTAAATACAAGGCAAAGTTGGAACATTTTACTCCTGCCTTTGAAAGTAATTAACCAGTACAAGACCCTTAAGGTGGGTATTTGCATTTCATATACTCCTCTGCAGTGAGTCACATTTTCACAAGGACATCCCTGCACTGAAAATGCTTCTCCTTTCCCGGGAGGCAGAACTTAAAAGAGAAAAAAGGACTTGTCTAACCTGAAAATGTACCTTCTCAGGCCAGCTCAATTAGGACAGGCCCATTCCTGCAGGCTTGTCCTCTTTTGCTACTATTAAGTGAGCCCTTAATGTCTGAGAAGTAGTGAAAGTGACTACAAACCTCCTGCCTGTGCTACTCAGGAATCCACAGCTCTGTCTAAGCTGCCTTTGTTTCCACGGGGCATGGGACTCAAAATGCCCTCAAGTCCACACCTCATGTGGCGATAAAGGTGTCGTCAAGTTGCTAATGCGTTGCTTCATGCATCCTATTACTAACTCAACCAAGGAGCCCTCTTTATCTAGAGTATCACTATTGACTGTCCTTGAAATGCACGGGCTCACTCTCTAGGCGACTAGCTATGGAATGAGTAAGCCTGAACACATTTATGTTCTTTAGAAGCCTTTCTGTAATCATGTAACTGGCTCCTTTTTATGTTCCAGAGGACCTTCATCCCATTATGAATTACTCCAATTTCATAACTATAAGGAAGTACAAGTATCAAGGCCCAGCCACGGGACTTGTAAAAAACAAGGAACACTGCTTAAGAGGCTGAATTACTACAATACTAGTTCTAGACTTCATATGAATGTCAGGATTAAAGAATTTGACCAGAAGCTTATTTTGATCAGTCAACTTATCTTATTCTTGTCAATTATTTGACTTTAGGAATATAGTAGTACCAGGTATTATTAGGTGCTCTTTTGACTCTGAGGTAGCTATTATCTCTATTTTTACAGATGAGAAAACTAGGATCAGAGTCGTGATTTGCTTTTAAGGCCACTCTGTTAACAAGAGTTGAACTCAAGTTTAACTCCAAAGCCTGCACTTCACTAGTGAGCATGTGGACTTTGTTAACTGTTTTTCATTCCTCCTAAAAATGTGAGGCTCAAACCAAGATGTGAACTTCAAATCTTACTCTATTCCACTGGTTCTGAAACTTTAGTGCACATTAGATCACCTGGTTGACTCCTTAAAATCTAGATGGCTGAGCCCTCACTTCCAGAGTTTCAGCCAGTAAGTAGATATGGATGAGGCCCAAGAATTTGCATTTCCAACAGGTTCTGACAATGCTGATGCTGCTCATCAGGAAACCACACTTTAAGAACCACTGCTCTATTCAAATCCTTCCATGTCAATCAAGGCCATCAGAAGCTAAAGACCCCTAATTTAATCTAAAGGTAGTGACCTCCATAGATTAGATTCTCAGCATTCCACTAAACTACGCTGATACCTCTACTTACCTTCTAAAGCCCTGTCTGAACTATGCTAGGAATAACAGTATGAAAACAACCTACTGCTCTTTGTGCCCTGCTCAGTCATACAATCCTAAAAGATGACTTCAGGATCAAATAATGGCTTGTTAGACATGGAAGTAGGAGAAAGGATTAGGATTCTGATGAGACACATAATAAAACAGCTGCAAAGGCAGTTAACTATCTCTGTTATTTAGGTAAATGCTCATTGAAACGTAGACGATATTTATTTAAATTAAATAGTGGCATAAGCATCAAGCTTTATAAACATACATTGGAAAACACTGTTCTGGACCTTTTTTAAAAATCCTGTAGGCTAAACCAATGCAGTACCTCAATCAAATGAACTAAAACACACCTTAACCAAATAAGATAGTAAACTCCAGATAGATCAGTTTCTCCAAAGGTGATTTATGGGTCACCTGTATTAATTAGAATCATTTGGGATTGTTAAAAATATATTAAAAATGCAGATTTCTCAGTACGTTCCACTACAGAATCAACTTTGAGGCACAGGACTTGGAATATATATTTTTACCAAGCACTCCCAGGTGAGTCTTATGCATATTAGCTTGAGAACAATGAAAACTTAGCGTAAAGCTCTCAATGTCTCTCACTTGATCTTCAACCAGCTGGTAAGTAGGAGAGAGAGGGGTTCCCATTTCACAACTTAAACTTTTGTTGAAAGCATCTGTATTGACCAAAGAGGATGAGACAGCGCTCTTGCCCACTTCCTAATAAGTAAGCAAAACATGTAAAATTCTCCAGACTAGAATGACAAACTGGAAGAGGACAAGAAAGGCTCAGTGAAAGCCAGAGAAAAGTAGTTACTTCTGGCTTGGAGTTAAGTGGTGATTGCAGACAGACTTCCCAGGAAACAATCTTTGACTATGCCTTCAATACTGAAACAGGCTCTGAGATGTTTCTAATCTTCAAGTTTACAATACCTAGTGTCTTCCTAAAAATAAGTAGTAAAAATAATAAGTAAAATAAGTAGTAAAAATAAGTAGTAAAAAATAAGTACTAGGTATACTTACCTTAATTGTACCAAATTCTAAAGACTAAAGAGGCATTCCAGGGTAAAAAGGAATACTTGAACAGAACAAAACACGATTGTAGAGTGGTGGGAGAAGCATGCACACTGAACTTTATTACTGGGAAATAGGGTTTCTGCAGAAGGCCTTTTAAAAAAAATCAAGTTTTCAATAAAGGTACTTAGCAAAATTATCTTTAATTTTGTACAACAGCACCTACTGGCATACATACTTACATATGTGCCATCAGTTTGGATTCTGCTTGATGTTCTGCTAGTCTTACTTATGCAAACACTTTTACTATGTTTTCAGTCACTTATGGACACATTTCATCATATTGTACTATAATTTTAAACTATTCCCCTAAAAATTTGAGCTCAACACAAACACTATCTGACATCTAAATTCTAGAGGTTAGCTCCAGTCCTAAAGAAGTTCTATAGTATTTTCAGGATAATAAGGAGGAAAAATTTTAGCTTCTTGTTTGCCCAACTAGAATCCACTTCCCCACAGAAAACAAGGATACTTCTATTAATAGACATTCTGAGTGTAGGGTGGTGCTAACACCTATAAAGGACTATTAAGTTCTGCTGGTACCCATTTTTATATCACTGCATTCAAGGGAAGAAGAAGGTGATCTGATTTTTAAGGGGGAAAACGTAATAATTATGGTCAAACCATCACCAGCTGGACCTTCACTGAGCCCACCCTATCTGCCCTGGACTTTTGTACTGCTAAGGGAGCTAACTGGGGGTCTTCTCAGAGTTGCAGTGCCTGGCCTCGGAGAGCTTTCAGTTTGCAAGTCAAGTCTAAGAAGCCAGCAGTTACAGACTACCCAATTTGTGTTCCATTTCTCCCTTTTTGTTTTCTTCCTAGCAAAATGAAACCATGAAAAATTAAAAAACAGATCCTGAGGTATGATCAATTCCTTGAGAGATTCTTGATGCATTTCTGATGTTAAACAGCAAGAACTACTGACAGTGCATCCATTCCTGTGAAAACGTAGTGAGTGTAAGAATAAGGGACAGGTAAGCCCAACATTTAGTCTTGATCACTTTTCTAGTACTATTCAAATCACTATGAGTAATACCACTATGTACTCTGAACCTTCCTCTGAGGAGTTTAACAGCTTTTGTGTATTACCCATATCAAGACACTTCATAGATTAGGAAGGAGTAACTAACTGTAATATATTTAAACTCTTTCATAAAATTAGGTTTCCAGGACTTTAAGTACTGAGTCTAATCTCTAAGATTTTAGTTCTTCAAATTTATGAAGATGGTGATTTCACACTTTACTTCAGGCAATTCAGTTCAAGGATTTAAACTATTTCAAGCAAATAGCTGAATTAGCTATTGTCACATGGATCTCACACAGAATGTGAACATTTCTAGTCACTCTGACAAATCTACCTGGTTCAGGGAAACCTGAAAACTACTTTTCTAAAATTCGTGCAATACAAGTGTCTAATAAAAAGATAATGGGAAATAAATACGCAGTACTCAAACTAAACTCTTCTTCTATTCCAGGTAAAGGTTTAATAAGCTTATAGATACCGCCCCCCAAATTTTTTTCTAGAACAGTTATGAGTTTGGTTATCTTTGGAAATGGAGGGGCCTAGGTTTCCAATTTCTTTAAGAAAAAAAACACCTCCTAGGATTGCGAATAAATGGAGACATCACTCTCTTTCATGGATAGTGAAGGGTTAACTGCCAGAAAGTACCTTCCATCCCTATTCACCCTGGTATGACAGAAGCCTTTGTACTGAGGCCCAAGGAAAATTTGGAATCTCTAGAGGAAGCAAGTATACAGACCTATGTCATACTAACTACAAAGTGTTCGTTCTGAGAACCATATGGCTTTGTCTTGTTCATGTGTGTCTAGTCGTTACTGGTATTTACTTTCTGAATGTTTGAATGAATGAATATGGCAACTTAAATTTTACATTTGCAATTAAACATGAAATTTTTAGCTTCCTAAGTAGATCTCTAAATATTACACCATCCCAAGTGCAAAGGCGTAAAAGCTATTCCCTGCCAAAGATTCTTAAACTGTAACTTAACTTACAAGAAACAAAGTGGTTTATACACAGCCAAAGTCAAGACGAGTCAGTAGTACCCTCCTGAGCCAGCCTGTCTCAGATGCACAGCAACAGCATTGTACTCAAGCCTCCCCAGTGACCCTCCCTCTGGGGTAAAATCTCACAATACCCAAATTCAAAGAAATTAAAGATGCTCTCTTCGTACAAAAGACTAATGAAGCAATCTCTGAAAAAGGTATTCAGGCTTTGTTTGGTTGGTTCTTTTAAATTGTAAGGAACTAAAAATTTTGCTCTAAGCTTTACCTTTCCTAAAGTGATCTTCAAATACTCTTTAATCTTCAATCCTGGGAGGGAAGTATTAGAGCTAGTTTACAGGTGAAGAACGAAGGCTGGGAGATTAACTTGTTCAAAGACCTTGCTATTGAGCAGAAGCTCAAGAACTCAAATTCAAATCCCTTTGACTCATGGAGATTCTGTCCTCTCCACTATATCATGGTTGCCTGGTGTGGGGAGAGGGGAAAGGACAATCCCCCACCCTCACCTCGCCCCAAGACTACTCACATTCTGGGTCAGAGAAACATGACATAAGAGAGAGAGAGACCCAAGTTTTGAAGACTTTTATTCAATCCTACTTTGGACACTCTCACATACTGAGGGCAATATAGCCAGGCAGTATTTAATAAATATTCACCTTCCCACAGGTTTTTTCCATATACTTTAAGAACTATATGTTCCTGATTTATCTTTTTAAAGACTCTTTAAAATTGCACCCTATTCTGTAATTTCTATCCTACCAAATTATATTCTCTGGCCTACTTTTAACTGAGTATTAGTTTTGAAGCCTGCTCCTATTGTGAAACTTCCTTGATCATCTTTCTGATCAAAAGGTATAAGAGCTCTAAGTCTATTTGACTCAATCAAATGGACACTAGTGAACACATCCCTAGATGACTTTGGTTTATTTTCAAGGAGCACTTCCAAAATAACAAATTGAAGGTAATTCAATAATCAGCATTACCTAGACTTACGAGCCATTACTGAAATTTCTGCTGATTAGATAAGTCTTTTCATGGAATCTCTCAAATGCCTATACTCACACACAACTGTTAACATGGAGTTCGCTACTTAGATTCCCATGCCTAAGCTTTATTATTTAAGGCATTCTTGTTCCCAAGAATTACTATTTCACAAGAAGTCGAGTTGGTCACTTTAAGGAACCATTTGAATAAATGAAAAATTAAGGTAACTTTCAAGTGCTTTGAGTCTTCTCAGTTTAAAAATGTTTTGAGGGAGAAGTAAAATAGTCACCTTTGAAAAAACATGATAACACAAGACACACTGAGTTCTGAGGTTTAAAAAAAAAATCATAAATAATGAACTTGGCATTTCATTTATTAAATGCATATAAAAGGTAAAGCTCTAGGTATCGTTTTCTTTTTTAAACTGAGATATAAGTGAAATATAAGCCCTGGGTATCTTTAATAGAAAATCCATAGTTATATCAAAGTCCTGAGAAATTAGCCACATCCCTACACTTCCTTCATTTCTAAGCCCATCTTCTCTACTGCTGGAAGACATTCTTTCAACAATGACCATCTTGCCTTAGACTTATTCTTAGAAAAGGAGGAACCAGACAGACACCTGGCTTCTACTTAGCCGAAACCTAGATATAGATACACCACCTTTTATTTTACAGTGATTGCTTAACAGTCAAAGGAGATCAGCAAGCCATGCAGTTTAGTTAGGTAAAGACTCAACCAACTCCAGTTATATGCTACTTTTCACTGTGTAAATGTCATGAAGATTTAAAATGTTAACAGGGAATACCAGTGAAGGAAGCAAAGAGTCACTAACATCACTACTTGAAACCTAACATTCAAAATAAAGATCCTTTTCAGAATAGCAGCTGTCTGACCAAAGTTTAAATTTTAAAATGTGGGCAGAGAGGTACCTTCACATATTCATTTAATTCTCAATAGCTTGTGAAGCACAGAAATATCCTTGTTATGGACGAGAAAACAAGGTATAGTGGCCAGGGCAAGTTTCACAACTAAGAAGAGGGACTTACCCAGATTTTTCTTATTTCTCTTCCTAATCTCTCTTTCGCCACAGCTGCTCAAGAGCATAATCTCTCTCCATAGCCTCCCTCTTCATCACTTATAACCTTCAATATCAATCTGGTTCCAGCCTTGACACCAAAGCATCTCCTGAAGACCTAACATTCCAGGTGGAAGGGGTCTAAGCTATGTCTATCAGCAGATAATTAAGGGCAGGCTGTGACACCTGTACTAGATAGAAGCCTTCCAATTACAGCCTGAGTGAGGTTTCTGGAATCTGGACCAAGGCAGTATTCTACCAAAAAAGGGAGGTGAGAACGTGTAAAAAGAAAAATTTTCCTTTCTTGGTCTCGGGTTCTCCCACAAACCTATGCAATCTGTACTATTCCCATTAAATTCAGATCGACAAAAATATGGTGTCTACTAAGTTCTCAAAATTAGTTCCCTTACTCCCACTTACCCTTCTGCTGCTGAGCAAGAGCTCAGACAGCTGACTACAAAGAAATAAAGCGGCTACCTTATAGGAGTTTGGTAGAGTTAAGGGGTCTCTTAGCAAATGAGATCCCCTAATTCACTGATCCTGAAACCTGCTAGGTAAGTCTTCTGCCCAACCAGTATTTTGCCTATCAATCTTTATAAATCTGGGCATTCATATATGGTAGCAAGATTAAAATTCGGACTAAGTGGCAAAAGGGTGCATTTCTAGTGTATTCAAGTGTAGGACTAGCCTTCCACTTAAAACTTTTTTTTTTTTTTTTAAATTCCAAACAGCTTCTCCTGCAAGAAAGGTCCCAGGCAAGCTATCTTTGCTAGGTTACACTAAGAAAACTACAAAAAAATATTGGGACTAAGGTTTGGCTGATTCGTTTTTGTTCTAAAAATATAGCAAGATATCAGAATACCCAGGGATCTATTAAACTTGCCCTCAACAACAACAACAAAGACAAGAGAATTAAAGTCCCCAATAATGCTGATTGCTTTTAACACTTTTTGGAGCTGATCAAGGTGTATCTGAGGAATGCTAATGAACTGAGTTCTTGGGTTCCTTAAATCCACAGAAGCAAAGTTAACTTCAAAGGCTCAGAGAAGAATTGACAACCCGGGAGAGATGCACCTCTACCCTAAATCTACAGGGGAGGGCAGAAGGGAGATGCAAATAAAAATATTTACATACATTTCAGGAAAATTCTCAATAACAGTTCATAAAGATAAAGATAGCAGGGAGATAATTGAGTGGATCTAAAAACTTAAGACAGGATATTAAAAATGAATACCTACTAAAAACTTAAGTTGCCTATCTCCCTTGGAGTTTCTTTCTTTACTAAATTTAGAGACATAAATGAGAGATAAAGATACTTAATACAAACTTTGATAATGGGTGGTCTAGCTTGATAATACTATAATCTATATACTCTAGAGATAACTTGAGATAATCAACAAAGATACTTCTCTCCCAGTATGAAAAATATTTGACTCTTTATTGAACATACAGAATAAAAATCATGTTAAACAATATCTACTTGGTGTTAAATCATTTCAGCAAACTGTTATTTCCTATAACACTACAAAAATACTATGAATAGCCAACAAATATTCCAGGATACGCTTTTTCCCACCTAACAACACTAAGGCTACTGTGCCCCCCTCCCTCCATCTTTATTCCCCTCCACGGTACCCAAGCCCTGGGCTATCAACACAGAGCACACTGAGCACACCTAGATAGGCAGGTTGTGGGGGAAGAGCGGGGGTTGGCAAAATGCTAATTATTCCATGCCGATGGCCTCTATTTTAGATTTCCTACTTCAGCTACTGGCCTGGAGCCATGCGGATGGAAAGTTGCTTCTGAAACTTCAGATTTTCAAGGCATGGAAATAGAAGGAGACTTCTTCCAACTATTACTACTCAAAATTTAAACACAATCTGAAAGCTTCCTTTAAACACAATACCTTATTCACTTCTTATGCGCCAGTTAGGAACCTCCCTCATCCCAAACTTTTTACCTTAAGAAGCCAAATTCTCAATTGTTTGCCCAAATGCCCTTATTATGCAAAGTTTCATTTGCAAAGTTTCAAAATAATTAAGGGGCAGTCAGATAATCTAAACCACAGGACACAGAAAAGTCACTCAACTGACTCTCTTCCACTTCCTAATACAACAAATTGACTATATTTTACTGTTCTTTCAAGTTTTTTTTAACCTCAGGGTGCTACATCATATACTCATTTCAAGCACTTCTAAAGCCTCACTCAAAAGTAAATAATATATTTGAATCCATTTTTCCAAGGGAATCTAGAACTTTACTGGAGTTCAACATACTTTCATGAGAAGGAAGCATTCCCTCACAAAACACACTTCCGGGGAAACAACTTTGTGTTTGAAGAAAATCATTTTAACTTTGCACTGGAAGTATGGCAAAAGTTGTTAAAGATCTGTAATGTACATATGCATTCACACCCAACTAACACGAAATACACACAATTTCAGTATAATCTGAAGGCTCATAAAATGAAATACCTACAAAAAGTACAACAGAATCATTTCCTATACCATTAGCAGGAGAGGATAACTGTTACTATAACTAACACACAACACAAAGTTTTCTCTAACACACTTACAGACTCAAAGGCAGACACTTTTTGCACACACACACCCCCTCCCCCATGCCAAAAACAAACCAAAAAAAACCCTAACAGCCTTACTTTGGAATATAAGCTTTAAGACATGTTAAGAATCCCTGGTACTTGTATAATGTATAAATGGATACTAATTCACTAAGACCCAGAACAAATTAAGGAATCGCTCTTTCAAATTCTCACCATTCCCCATTTTTGCGCTGATGTTAAAGAAGTCGTCAGACTCAATTCTTTTTTTGCTACTACTGGTTAAAAGGAGATTTGGGGACTGACCTTGGGTTCCTATTTTCCATTTTACTTTATCCACTTACCAAAGAAAAGTATGAATTAGCGACAGTTAGCAATATTATCTAGTTTTCACCTTTCACACCATGAGGTATTTCCGATTCCTTTAATAACTCTTGAATTTTCTTGTTTTACGAGGAACATCAGAATCTAAAATTTGTGAGTTCTGATATGCTGGTAATTGAAAAAGCACATGTTGATAAGCAACTCTGCTTAATGTCTAAGTGTGGTATAAAGATTCTACAGCAGCTCACTAATTCTGAAAAGGTACCCCAAGGAGTCTAGCTGCAGTGGAAGGAAAGACAACACTGGAGTTCAATGCTTAAGTGTTTCTGGATTGAGTAGGACGATGTGCCAAATTTTATTTGAAGGTGCCATCAGTTTGCAGTTAAAAAATGTGATGGAATTTTCAGATAGCCACATTTTCAGCCTTCCCACCCACCCCCAACCTGTGCCCAACAGCATAGAAGTACAACTATCTGTTAGCATCAGAAACAATTTCTACTTAATTCCCCCATCCAATTTGAATCCATTAACCTAACCAGAATCATCACAAGATGATGTCAAACCATGATCCCAAATGTTATCATTTCTTAGAATAATCACTAATGGAATTAAGCACTATACTTTGCTCATGCCAGGGAGGAAAGAACCCCACAACTCCAAAGTAGACAGGCAAAAACTTCAAGTTCTTGAAACAGCAAAAGGATCACTAACCCCCAACCTGATGTTACCATTATCCACTCTCCAGACAGTTCAGCAGTCTGCATAGTACTGTAATAACATCTCAGCCCCATTACAGTTAGTGGTACCAACACTGAGAAAAGAAGTCTTTTCACTTAGGTAAAAGAGATTATGAATTCTGCTCCTGAAACTTGCAGCTCACTGTCAATATTTTAATATAAATACATTTCACAAATAACAGATTTTCCCAGCAATTGAGTGTGACCAGAAAGTTCTAAATTCCATATGAATAGCAACAGTTTTAACTACTGTAAAGAATGAGCTCCAAAGGGCAAAAAATCTTTTAGATCTTAGGGGATGAGGGCAGGCAACATGAGGGATGTATGTTTTAATATATGAAATTGCACATTTAACCTGTAAGATGGGTTAGGTCCACTTAAAATCATGCTTAAGCAAACTCTTCTTAATACAAAGATCAATAACAACATACTTGAACATAATTAAACATTGATTTTTAGTTATTAAAAACTGTCTCTCATAGTTCCATAAGTCAATCTCTAGTTACCAGTGTATTACTTAATGGAGCAAGCACACAGTCACTAACACTACATCTTTCTTCTAAACAATATTTACAAAGATAATTACTCCAGTGTCAGACCCTTAGGGTGGTGGGGAGGCAACGTGCTTTTTCTCTTGAAGGGGTAGATTTAGAAAAAAAGCAAGTAAGTGACAAACTACCAAGTCCTTCCCTCCTGCCTTTCAGCTCTGTAAGAAAGTAGAGAAGTGCAGCTTTTAATTTCTTCATATGAGAGTCATATATATAGCATAGTGGCTAAGCTTGTAAGCTTTGGAGCGCCCAATTCACTACCCTTGGGCAAGCTAGTAAATATACCTAAGACTCAGTTTCTTCATCTATCAAAAGGAGATGACAGAACCTAACTCATGAGGGTCTTTCCAAGGATTAAATTAGATGATCCACAGAAACAGCTGAGATTTGCTTCCGGCAGACAGTAAGCATTGAATAAATATTAGCAATTACTGCTATTACAAGCAAACAAACACATCCTGAAAGTCCATATAGCCAGTTTACTTAGTCTCTATAAAAATGGCAGTAAAGATCAATAACCCACCCAGCCCACAATCATTCAAGTATTTAATAGTTCCTTTGTATAATTTAGGTGAGAACCATGGGAGTCAACTTTCCAAGAGAGAAGACTAAACTCTGTTTCAATACTGAATACATTACCTACTCAGGCCAGTCTGAAAGTCAAAATAACACTTTTTCTGTATTAAGATCTTTCGTTCCTCCAAGAGAGGTCAAAAGGATTTCTTGCCTCCTCATCTGCCACATCCTTTCTTTGCTCCCACATCCCAAAGAAACATATCTATACTCTTTGCAGCTTTCTGAACTGTAGGGCCTCATCTCCCACCTCTTTTAAAATCCTGATAGGCTGGCTAAACATAGTTAAGAAATACTCCAACTCCTGACACTCAGCACCTGGTCTTGCACAACACCTAGCTCAGAAGTCACCTTCTGAGAAATTTCCCCACCCCCAGACAAAATTAAGTCCCCTAGTTTCCCAAAGCATTCTAGGTATACATATGCCCCAGCACCTACCTTATAATTAACTAATTATGTCTCCCCCAATAGACTAGATTGAGGATATGAGCACTGTTGTGGCCAAAGGTTCAGCTCTAGCGCTAAGCACAGTGCTTATAACATATCAGGCGCTCAAGATGTGCTACACTTTAATTTAACCAGATTCTCTCCTCACAGAGTACCATCTCCTGCTGGATGCCCCACTTCAAAAGCTGAACATAAGGCTGCTCTCAGTAGAGCAGGCTAACACGATGGACTGCTGATTACAACATCAGAAAACCTACTCATCAGCTTCTCCCATTGGAGAGTTTCCCGGAACCCAAACTCAATTGAGCAGGATTATGTACCGTCAGACTCAGTGGGAATTCCCAGCACACTACAGAGGGTAGCTTCTCCATCAACGGGATAGTTGAAAAGCCCACAGGGTGAGCTTTTTATTTGGGGGAATCTTCATTGGGTAACTGAAGTGGAAACACTCAAAAGAATAAACGCCTTGATTTGGCTGAAAAGGGTTCAAAGACATAAAGATCCAGGAAAAGCAAGCTAGCTCTCGATTCCTGAAAAACAGCAGCTTCTGAAAAAGAAGGAACAGGAAGCAGGGGTGGGGGCTGGCCACTCTCTGTTTCATTAAATAAAATCTTTTTTCCTTCCCCACAGCCCCAAAGAAAAGGCCAACACACCAGGTCCAGATGAGATGCTCAACAACCCTTCCTCCTGACAAGTACACTAAACTGCGTCTCTAAAAAACACTGCCTTAGGAACCTCAGCCACACGAAAAGTTCTAGTCAGTAATACTTTAATTTTTTTAAAAAACTCAGTATGCCCGAGTCCAACATTTACATTGGATGACCCATACAGAACTTGCAAACTTTCTGAAGGGAGGTACAACTACCCTTGCAAAGAACACAACTTGGGCAAAACAACCTCAAAATACGAACTCCACAAAGGGTGGCTTTCGTTTTAGAGCCCTAATTCCTATCATACACATCTTACCCGAAAAAAAAAGAGAGAAAGAAAGAAAAAGGAAAAAATCAACAGTTGCCGAAGGGTATCTTTCATTCTGAAAACAGAAAAGGAAACAAACAAGAAGCAGAAAGGGAATAACCCCCCAAAATAAAGTTCTCTTTGGGAAAAACAGTAACGACTGAGCCTCCCACCCTTCCCTCCCGGGTGAGGTCTGTGATTTACACGGTTCTGCTCCGCAGAAAGCTCCTTCTGGGCAGCCCGAGGAAGGAGCCGAGGGAGGGAGAGAAAGAGACACAGCCACAGAAAGGAGAGGAGAGAGAAAAAGAAAATGGCGCAGAGACTAAGTCCCGACTGTCGACAAGGCGACTTTCCCGGGAGGAATCCGGGCCCGGAAAGGCCGCCCGAGGCCCGGCGGCGGGCGACGCGGGGTCTCCGTTGCCCCCTCTTGGGAGGGCCGCGATCTGGGGGAGCTGGGGTCCCCGGAAAAGGGGTCCAGAGGCGGCCCGATGGGAACAATGGGGCCGGTGAGCGAGGAGCTGGGACTTAGTCTCTGGGACGCCATGTCTGTCCTCTGCCCGGCTCGGGCCGGGCGCGGGGTGGGCGGCCGGCGGCTGGGGGGCCCGGGGTCGGGGCGGGGGGCACACTCACCATTCAATCGGAAATCCCCTTCGATCTGGAGAGAGAAAAGGAGGGAATGTGAAACAACAGGCACAGGAGCCCCGCCGGCGGCGAGCGCGCGCGGCCGGGGGCCTAGCCCACCCTGCGCCCCCAGAGATGAGGTGGCCCCGGGGGTACACTCAGCCCCCCAGAGTGTAACTTGGCGGCTCTCGCCTGGGGCCCAGGGAGCCGATCTGCTCCGGCCGGCCGCCTGTGGCCGGGGGCTCCGGCCTGTCAAAGCGGCTGGGCCAGGGCCTGCGCCGGGGGTCGGGAGGACTGGGGCGGGGCCGGGGTCGGGAGGGCCGGGCCGTACCTGGGAATCGTTGTGGAGATGGTCCCCGCTCATGTCTGCCAGAGCGGCGAGCGCGGCGGGCGGCGAGGGGTGCCGAGGAGATGCGGACGGTCGGCACCGGCCTGTGCAGGCGGATGAGGGCTCCCGGAGGCGCGCGTAGGCGGCGACGGCGGCGAGGCCGAGACTCCCGGAACGGCTGAGGAGGCGACGGCGGCAGCGACGCGGACTGACTGCCGGGCAGGCGGCGAGAGCAGACCCCAGCAGTTGTGTAACAGCCTAAGTTCGCATTTCGGCTCACTGCGCCTGCGCGGCCGCTTTTAAATGGAACGTCGGCGACGTCAGAGACTCGCGGAAAGAGGCCGAGGGTTGCGAAGCCCGCCCCCTCGCGCTTCCAAAGGCGTTCCCGGCTTTGCATCGGAAGCCCCGCCCCTAGCCCTCGCTCGCCTCTGTGATTTGCATAAGGAGCGGACTCCTCCCACGGCCGCCCACCCGGAGCAAGCTTCCCTTCCTCTCCCGGAGTATTTTCTCGGAACTCCGGGCGCCCTCTGATAGGCAGTGCGCAGGCGCAGCCGAGACTCCGCCTCCGGGCGGGGGCCGGCAGCGCGGCCACGTGGTGGGCCTTTAAAGGCCGCGGCGGGACCGCTTCGGGCCCGGGCCGAGCTGAGCTGGTAGCCCGCTTGTTAGATCCTCGGAGTGCAAATAACTTGGCGGCCGCCGCCCCGGAGCTTTCATCAGCTCGCCTTCGCTCGCTAACCGGACCCCGAGGCCGCTTTGCAAGAGGAGCCCCAGGCTTTGTCCAGGCTTTCCAACTTCTGGATTATTTCACAACCACTTCCTAAAATTTATTTTAGTTTTTCAGCCATCCAAAGGTCAGGTTTAGCTCCAGTTTCAGCTGAGTACATGTAGCCCTGTGTCACAAGAGGCCTAATTTCATTCGTCCATTCTCCATACATTTATTAAGCCTTGACTGTGAGCCAGGAATTGTGCTGAGAAACGGGCTGGTGCAAGGAGCCAAAGGGAACCAGACCTGGGGGTAAAGACTACCTGACTCTGTCCACCGCTGTATCCCTAGCATGCTATGGGGCAGAGGGGAGATGAATTGGAGAAAGAACTGCCGTTCCCTACAGTACTCCGCTCTGAATACATACAATAGCTCTGTGAAGTCGCCTACTTTACTAAAGTTAAACTGTGTCACAGATAAGTAACCTACAACCTCCTACCTGACATCTACACTTGGATATCTCACAAGCTTCTCCAGGGCTGAACTCATCATCTTCCTCCTCCACCCAGCTAGAAAAACACCCTGGACATCTTCCTCTCCCTCATTTCTCATTAGTCCAGCTGATTGCATTATCTCTTGCTTGGATTACTACAATACACTCCTAACAGAGGTCCCTGTTTCCATTCTGGAAACTGCACACCAACAGAAGCCAAAGTGATCTTTTCGGCATGCAGATCTAACCATTAGCCCCTTCCCATCATACTTTCCATCACTCTTAGTATAAAGTTCAAAATTCTTAGTGTAGCTGCCAAAGGCCTGCATAACCTTCTTAATTCAAGTTTGACTTTTGTAAATTTTGCCATATCTATGATCACTTCCACTGTTATTAATATTTTTATTGATCCTTTTACCTTCATCCTAAGTAATAATATCTATGAATAATAATGTCTATGAAATCATTTACAAATAAATAGTAAAAGTGTTCATCTATGGGCAATTGAAATCATCTCTGTCACATCTCGTGGTAAACACTTTGGGGTTAATTCTTGTGAATTCTTCAAAGCTCAACCTAAATATCACTTTCTCAAAGTGACGCCTCTCCAGTACTCTCTGACTCCCCCTTCCAACCCAGATCAACTGCTCCTCATCAAGTTTCTTTTTCCTTTGTAATGCCTATCACAATTGTTATTAAGTTACTAATGGGGATAATCAGTGATTTTATGTCTCTCTCACTTACTGAATGTAAAGTCTGTGAGGATGGGGACCTTGTCTATCTTGTTTAGCACTTGATCCCCAGCACACAGCAACAGATCCTACAGAAGAGGTGTGCAATCAACGCGTGCCTGAAAGCAGGGTCGTACAGTGGTTAGGAGCAAACATAGAAATCAAACCAATCTAGGTTTGAATTCTGCTCTGCTATATATTAGTTGTGTGACCTCAGGCAGGTTGCTTAACTTCTGTAGTCCCAGTTTCCTCATCTGAACAACTGTGATAATAATGGAATTTTAAAAGACTATCAAAAAAAGATAGTTGCTTGAGAACACAGCTAGTAAGTGCTGAGTTTCGGATTTAAATTCAGGTCTGCTTGACTTCAAAGCTATGCTCTTTCTCTCAAGCAAGCTACCAGATTCAGTTTTGCCTTGCTCTTGGTGTCTTTCCTCATAGTCTTCCCATCTCAGAATCAATCCCAGGCCAGCAAGTGAGGCATGTGGCTCCAACGTGCTTACTGCAGTTAGGCCAAGATAATTTGAGGACTGCCTTAAGGTATAACAGTGCCTCCTACCACTACTCCACCACCACCCCCTAAAGCCCAGGGAGCATCTGTATTTGCTTTCCAGCTCCCTCCAAGGAAGATGTGGGTAGGCATGAAAACAGAGCACAGACGTCAAAATGGCGTACCACGCATGGTCCTCATGCACAAACATGCAGGTCTCCAGGCGTCTTGTCACAGGCTGAACTTCTCTGCCAGCATGTATGGCAGGCAGTGCTCAGAGGTTGGCTGGTTACCTAAGTCCACATGGCCACTCTCTGACTCCTGACACTTCAAACCAGTGTCCCCATAATATGGGCCATCTACCACTAGTGCTTGAGAAGATTGTAGGTAATGCGTAGACAAACTTTTATTTTAATCGTTATGTATACATTTCCATGTGTATGAGAAAAAACATTTTAACCACCACATCACATCCATGACTTTAAGGATATAACTGTTTAGGATGAGGCTGAAAAAAAGTTGGCTGGCTGATTTAAATAAAAATATCAAGAAATAGCACAGAGGGAACATAAAAGACAAACTCCGGGAAGGTCGTAGGCAAATAAATGAGGCTTGGGAAGCATCGCTTTAAATCAAGACTGCTCACTCCTGGGCCATCTCATCCCCCATAAAAATACTAGCAGATGACAGCTGATGTTGTAGGCCTGTTTCCAAAGTATACTCTGGGAAAGGTGGATGATTTATAGATATTCCACTAACAGAAGGGCTCCATGCACAAATGCATACATTGTTGTGATTTAAACAGGTCTTTTCCCACAGGACTCCTCACAGTCATCAATATGCTAATACCTATGTGAATCTTAAAAAGAGGGACAGAGCACGGAGTGTCTCCAAAATCTATGTAGGCCCAGAAACCCTTTTTTCCATACTCCCTTTTGCGACTGAGCACTTTGGAATGTCTGCACCTCAGGCCACCTGATCTCGGTGGTTGCCCAATATGCAGCCCACACGTTTGCTTCTGACTCTCCTGAAATTGTTCTTGTCACCTTGGCCCAACTGTTGGCTCCCAGAGCTGAACACCTATGGGATTGTCTGAACAACTTCTGCTTTTCAGGGACCTGTCCTTCTGCACAATGTACACAAATGTACAAATATGCTGCCATCCCTCAGCTACAGTCATTTGACCTAAGCTGACCCAAGCTGAGCCACTCAGATTGACTTCCTTGAGACTTTGGAATTGAGAAGGAGAGAGTGGTTTGGTCTCTCTTCTTGCAGTTAGATCTATAACATGTAAATTAGGGAGCTGCCCTAGTGGTATTTTCTGCCAAGAGGGCCAGAGAAAGCTGAAGGGAAGGTAGACAGAAGGAAGAGTAGAGAAGAAAACAAGAGAAGAGGAAGAGAAGGCTTGATGGAGTTCAAGGCCCTGGTTCCTACTATCTGCTGAGGGCTTATTTCACTCCTTTCCTATACCTTTAAATAAATTCCCCCTTTTGCTTTTGCTCTGATGGGTCACTTAAGACGGAGAGCTCTGATAATACTCAGTCCTAATCTACACTTGATTCCTGGGTATTCTCAAGGCCTCTGTTATCCCTTTGGCCCCAGCTCTGGTCCCCTCACGTTATGGCACCTGGACACCCCTCCTGGCATTTTGACCTTGGGTGCTAGCACAGTCTCAACTTTGCCAGTTCTTGGACAGTAATGTCTTCTGGCAGTTCTCCCTGCCTGAGAACCCACTGCCCTTTCGAGATTTGGATGCCCTCAGAAAGGAACCTGCTTGACATCCTAGAAAGAAGACTCGGGCTGGCAATCCCAGCAACAACCAGAAATACCCTTTGCCTGCTAGTAATGAAACAGCTCAACAAAGGTTGAAATTTGTCGAATAAAAAGAACAGAAAGCTGTCAACCCTTGAGTCCGGAATGAGAGGACAGACGACAAGGATATAGGAGCCTGGCTGTGTGGCTTGGGCAAGGAGGAGAGTCCACTTTCACGTAACTCCTTTGTCTTCCTGCCAGAAGACATCCTTTCTGTGATAAGGACATTTATTCATTCAACCAATATTCCCCGAGGAATAACAGAATGGGGATTATGAGGTAGGTAGATACTATGCTAAGCTCTGAGGATATAGATATTAATAAGACTTAATCCTCATTTTGGAGGAGTTCCTAGTTTGGTAACAAGACATAAATATTCCCCAACTGTTACCATAAGGTACAAGGAATATCACAGAAGAGGTGGCCAGCCACCAGTTGCTATGGGAATGCTGGGGTGGGGGAGAAACATCCAACTGACCAGTGGTGGTGGTGGGCAATATTATCCAACTGGAAAGGCTTCCAGTTGGATGCCATCCTTGAAAGATGAGGAGGAGCTAGCCTGTGGAAGATAAGGGACGTTATTGCAGGAAGAAGAGCAGACTATGCAAAGGCAGAGACTCATGGTGTGAATAGCTTTGGTGCAGAGGGTAAATGTGAAGATACAGAGAATGAGGCTGGAAATGTGGAGAGGCCTCCCGCAGGGACAGTGGAGCTACTGCAGGGTGAGCTATAACAGGGTTTTGAGCAGGCGTGGGAATAACCATGGGTACCAGAGTGGGGACAGTTCAACAGAGCTGACACTGGAGACAGACAGATTAGTCAGGAGACCGAAGAAGACCATTACAAGTGTTTCAGATGCATCGTTAACCAAAGCGGGTCATGTGGAATGACTGTAAAGATACAGACTGTGAAGGGAACAGCAGGATATTGGCCTGTGTCCAGGGTACAGCCCAAGGAGAAGTTGTGACAGCAGCTCTCTCTGAACCTCCCTCTCACAGGGTGTGCTGCCGGGATGTCCTGCTGCTGCTCATGTCCAGCTGCCTCCAACTCAAGAACCAGCGGACAGGGGGAGGCAAAGAGGCAGAAACCAGGACTCCAGGAAATACTGGAAAATTCTGGGAGAAAAACCCCAAGCTGATTCAGGATGACTTTCCAAGAAAATGGAACAAAAGTGGCAGCCTCACTAATAAGCAGCAGGTGACAGCTTAGCCAAGATCGGATTTTGAAAAGATCTTCCTCCCCATGCCCTCAACCAGCCCTCCGAGTCCTCAGTCCCATCCTCTCTGCCACCCCAGAGTCTGACACAATCCAGCATCTTCTCTCCCTCCTGCATGGCAACTTCTTCACTTGCTCCCTTCTCCAATTTCCCCCCTTGACTTTGTTAAAAATAACATCTCACATTAATTGATTACTTACCGTGTGCTCTGGCTTGTGCTAAATGCTTCACCTACACTATCTTATTTAATCCTCACAATAACCACATGAAACAGGTTACTGCTAGTTCCACCATTTTACAGACCAGGAAACTGAGGCTTAGGAAGATTGGGTAAATTAGCTTGCCCAAAGTCACACAGCTATTGAGTGGTGGGGCTAGGATTCCAACCCAAGCAGTCTAGCCATGGAGCCCAGTCTCTGAATCCCTGTGCTGCCTCGCAAGTTGTCCTTGGGTCACTGTTCCTCTCACCTTGTTTGAAATATTTGGAAAGGCTGGTCCACACCTGCTGCCTTTTTTGCTTTATTTCCCGTTCCCTTGAACTCTCCTCCACCTTCCTGCAGCACTCAGCGATGTGGAGGGGCACATTCTTTGGGCCCTGTCAATTTGGCTCCGATGGCTGTGAATTCTCCCACCTCTACAAATGCCATTTTTCTGCCTCCTCTTCTCCCTGTACAATGTAAGCATTCCAAATTTTCTGCCATCAACCTTCTCTTCTCTCTATACACCCTACTCTTGGAAGTTTTATGGATTCTGTGTTGACTTCTGTAGATAGCCTCTCAAATGGATATCTCTAGCCTTGACTTCTTTTGGGAGCTACAGAAATGTTTACCCCTCTACCTAGTATATGTGTCCACCACAGTTCTCTGCTTCTGAGTTCAACTTTTTCCCTGAACCTACCTCTTCCTTCTATGGTCCCTGCTTGGTGGATAGCTCCAGCCACTCCCAATCAGGCAGTCTCAAAGCCTTGGAGCCTCTTGAATTGATCCTGCCCTCCACATTAGTGACTACTACCTCTGAGAGTCTGCCAAGACCTACTTCTGTAATTGTCCCTCCCTCCTTCCCCAGAGTTCCCATTGCACACACACCCCAACTATGAGCGAGGTACCATGCCTGGTGCTAGGGATTCAGCCATAAGGCAGACAGACAAGGTCCCCTCAAGGAGCTCACACCTGGTAGTGGGACAGACAAGAGAACAAGTAATTGTCACTTCCTGTGATAAGTGCTCTGGGGATAAAGTACAGTATGTTTGCTATAGGAACCCTTTAGAGTGGCTGTCATGCCAGAATCGAGGAGTAAGGCAAGGCTTCCCAGTAGGAATGACATTTAAACAGAGTCCTGAATGTGGGAAGATAAATTAGCCAGGGGAAGGTAAGGGAGGATAAAGAAGCAAGTGAGGGGGGGCTGGCCCCGTGGCTGAGTGGTTAAGTTCCCGCGCTCCACTGCAGGCAGCCCAGTGTTTCGTTGGTTCGAATCCTGGGTGTGGACATGGCACTGCTCGTCAAGCCACGCTGAGGCAGCATCCCACATGCCATAGCTAGAAGGACCCACAACGAAGAATATACAACCATGTACGGGGGGGCTTTGGGAGAAAAAGGAAAAAAAAATAAATAAAATCTTTAAAAAAAAAAAAGGAAGCAAGTGAGGGACATGAGCACTAGAGGTTGAGGGAACAGATGGGCAAAGTCTTGGAAATCGGGTAGACTATGGTTCATTGGGAAACTACTGGTAATTCAGTGTGGCTGAGGGGTAAAATGTGAGGAGGGGTGGTGAGAGATGAGGTTGGAGGGGTAAGCAAGACCCAACTCATGCAGGGTCTTTTGAGTTGGTTAAGGAGTTTATAATTTATCCTGAGAGCAATGGGGAGCCATTGATGAGTTTTAAGCAATGGAGGAATGTAATCAATATACATTTTAATAAACATTACTTACCTAGAAAATGCATTTGAAGTAGCCAAGATGGGAGGCTTGTTAGAGCACAGTTAAGAAGGCTGATATTGGGCTGGCCTGGTGGCATAGTGGTTAAATTTACACTCTCTGCTTCAGCGGCCTGGGGTTTGCTGGCTCAAATCCCAGGTGTGGACCTACACACTGCTCATCAAGCTACACTGTGGTGGCATCCCATACACAAAGTAGAGGAAGATTAGCACAGATGTTAGCTCAGGGCCAGTCTTCCTCAAGCAGGGGCTGGCCCCATGGCTAAGTGATTAAGTTCCTGTGCTCCGCTTTGGTGGCCCAGGGTTTCACCAATTTGGATCCTGGGCACAGACCTAGCACTGCTCATCAAGCCATGCTGAGGTGGCATCTCACATAGCACAACTAGAAGGACCTACAGCAGAATATATAACTGTGTACTGGGGGGATTTGGGGAGAAGAAGAAGAAAAAATAAATTAAAAAAAGAAAATTGGTTAACAGATTTTAGCTCAGGTCTTTACAAAAAAGACTGATCTTTAGCCGATCTTTACAAAAAAACTCTCAAAAAAAAATTCTTCCTCAAGCAGAAAGAGGAAGATTAGCAACAGATGTTGGCTCAGGGCCAATCCTCCTCACCGCCCCCCCCCAAAAAAGACGACGGCCTATATCATCTAGGCAAAAATGATGGTGATGATAGCCCTGATCACAAAAAATCTGTGAGGATAGAGAGAAGTGTGTGCATTTGAGGAATATTCATGACCGAAGGCTGATGTATCAGTGATTTATTACATGTGTCAGTGAAAGGGAGAGGGGAGGAACCAAGGATATGGATAGAGGCGCCATCACAAAGTCAGGGAACACTTGGGATGACCTGGTTTGGGGGTAAGATGATGACTTCAGCTTGTACATTTGAATTTCAAGTTGTCTGTGGGTTAGCCACGTCAAGATGTTAGTAGGCAGTTGGATACGTGGGTTTGGATCCCCGGAGAGGGACAGGAAGTTGTCAGCATCAAGGTGGTATCTGAAGTAATTAGACTAGATGAGGTCATTTGGGAGGGCCTAGAAGGAAAGCTTTATTTTAGGGATGGGCCGGAGTTAGGAAGTGAATAGAAGGTGAGGAAGTGGAGGATAGCAAGTTTAGACAAGTTGTTCAAGAGGTTTAGCTATAAACAGGAGGAAGAACATAATACACTAACTGGAAAAAACAGGGATTAAGAGAGGTGTTTTGTTTGTTTGTTTGTTTGTTTTATGATGGACAAGGGCACATGCATATCTAATAAGAGGGCCTGCTGATTTCTAATTCAGAGCCCTATGGATCATTCCAACCCCTTTGACAAAGTGCTAGCACAATTGAGCTGATATGGCAGGAATTCTGGATTAGATAAGGACGAAGCTCCCTTCAGAGGAGACACCTTTCTTTGCTTCTAAGAGGCCACAGGCTGCTTCAAGCCTCACCCCCCTCCCCCCCCCCCCCCCCAGGTTCTGGAGCCTTTCCCACCGGAAGTTGCTTGAGGATTGACTCAGAGAACTCGTTTTTCAGGATGGCTTATGCAGGCCCCTGGGCATAGTCTCCTCCCAAAGGGCAGAGTCCAGCCCTGCAGGATTTATCTCTATCTTTCCAGGACTCAGCTGCAGGTGCCAGGGAATGGGTTCAGCAGAACAGACACCGGCTCTGGTGGTGGAGCTGGAGAAAGACACCCAGAGCCCGAGGGATGGGTGTTCCTCCTCAGATTCTGCAATGTGGTTAAGTTCCATGAACATTTCCTGATGCCTGTTTGCTGCCATGCCCTGGTGGCAGTACTGTGATGAATTAGAGAGGGGCTTCACCTGGAGGAACCGACAGTCCAGAGGAGGAGATAGACAAGTAAACCATTAATTATAAGAGAGCATTCTGAGAGCCTTATGAGAGAGCCCTCAGGGCAGACTCTTCTGTGGGAGCCCAGCCTCAAGGGTTTGAGGGCAGAAAGCTGAAGACTCCAAATCCTCCTACAGACCCAGAGCATGGCTCTTCTGTTATTTTTGGGAAAGTGGCAACACAATCTATTTTATTTATTTATTTATTTATTTTTAAAGATTTTATTTTTTCCTTTTTCTCCCCAAAGCCCCCCAGTACATAGTTGTATATTCTTCGTTGTGGGTCCTTCTAGTTGTGGCATGTGGGACGCTGCCTCAGCGTAGTTTGATGAGCAGTGCCATGTCCACGCCCAGGATTCGAACCAACGAAACACTGGACCGCCTGCAGCGGAGCCCGCGAACTTAACCACTCGGCCATGGTGCCAGCCCCAACACAATCTATTTTAAATTGACTTTTTTTTCCCGTCTGCGGACTTTTCCCTTCCCTGGTGAGCATGTGGATTGAGAACTGGGAGACAGAACACTGGTGAAATATTTGCACAAAACCTTACCGAATGTCCAAGTCAAGTCTTGGAAGCCCCAAGTTAAAAGCAGATGAGTCTCACCATTGCTGGATGTTGCAGAGCCTCTGTGCTCAATGCTCAGACTTCGTCATTCACTATCTCATCCGCTCCTGTGGCTTTAAATACCAATTACATACTGAGAAGTCTTAGGATCATATCTGTAATCAGGACTGTGCCCCAATGCCTCAGACTTGTATATCCAGCTGCCTCCCCAACATCACTATTTGGATTTCCAATGGGGGGTCCTAAACATAACACCTTAAACCAAACTTCTATCTTTCCTTTCAACTCTGCCCCTCTCTTGGTCTTCCCCTTCACAGTTAATGGCTCAGGCCAAGCCTCAGAGTCATCCTTGACTCTTTCTCTCACCTGCCTGCCCCCCCATATCCAATCTGTTATCAAATCCTGTGGACACAATCTTCAATATCCAAAAGCTAACATTTCTCTTCATTCCTTAAGCTTCCACTTTAGCCCCAGCCTCCATCACCTGCACCAGGTTTAATGTAGGATCCTCCTAACTGGCATCCCCTGCTCCCCTGCTCATCTTCCCATGGAACATTCTCAGAACAAATGATCCTTTAAAACAGTGATCCTTTTCAAAGATTTTATTTTTTTTCCTTTTTCTCCCCAACACCCCCCAGTACATAGTTGTGTATTTTTAGTTGTGGGTCCTTCTGGTTGTGGCATGTGGGATGCCACCTCGGCATGGCTTGATGAGTGGTGCCATGTCCATGCCCAGGATCCGAACCGGCGAAGGTGAAGCCCTGGGCCACTGAAGCGGAGCACGCGAACTTAACCACTTGGCCACGGGGCCAGCCCCTAACAGTGATCCTTTTAAAATGTAAGATCCTGTCACTCTGCTGCTCAGATCTCTCCAGCAGCTCCCATCTCACTCAGAATCAAAGTCAAAGTCCTTACAATGGCCCCCAAGGTCTTACCCTGCATGCCCCCCTCCCTGGCCTCCTGATCTCATCTGCTAGTTCCCTCCACCTGGATCACCCCTCTCCAGCCACAGTGGCCTCCAAACGATGCCTACGACACACCACTCACCCTCCGGCCTCAGCACCTTAGCATGCATGGATATTTCGGTCTGGTACATCCCTCCCCCAGATATCTCCAACACCTACTTTCCCACCTCTTTCAGTTTCTTACTAAAATATCTCCTTTTCAGGAAGACTTTTTCTGACTACTCTATTTAAAATCACAACCCCCTCCCCTCATCTCTTCCCCACCTTTCAGCCCTGCTTTATTTGTCTCCAAGGCATTTGTCACTATTTAACCTACTAAATATTTTACTTATTTTCCTCCTGCTCAAATATAAGCTTGATGAAGGCAGGAATTTTTATCTGTTTAGTTTAATGCTGAATTTCTACCATCTACAGCAGTGCCTGGCACACCTAGGGTGCTCAATTAATATTTGTTGAATATGTTAATTAATCATGGGCTGCAAGGAGCTCCTAACACGTGTGAAGCAGAGGCCTGGAATGTGCCAGGAAACTCCTTGTAGAGAGTGACACGCTACCCATTTTGCAGATAAGGAGACTGAAACTTGGAGAATTACGAGCGCCCTTCCTCTCTGTCCCCACAGCAACCTGTGCATGTCCTTCGCAGCTATCATTTTCCACGGTCATATTCCATGTCCCCAACTAGATGTAAGACTTTTGAGCTCAAAGACCATCTCTTACTCGTCGTTGCGTCTCCAGCAACTAACTAGTAGGAAGCTGGGCACATCGTAGGTGCTTAAGAAATATTTGTTGCATGCATGCATGAATGAATGAAATGGCCAGATCAGGATACAGATTCACAACTCTCATATAGCAAAGTCTCTGCTCACTGCACTCTGCCCTGGGGTGTCCCTAACACAGCCACTAAACAACAGTTAAGAGTCCCTCCTCCTAGCAGAGTGCCCTTCTTGCACATCCTCACCCACAGAGCCAGAAGTATTTCAGATGGGGACCACTGTACACTGGCTGACAGTTTTTTCCCCATCACACCAGGCAAACAGAAGGAATTTCTCCACTTAATCCATTCACAGTTCCCCAGACACAAAGTCTCTTTTATCCCCACCCCCTTCCTGATTCACAGTCTGCCCCAGTATATCCCCAATCTTCAGCAGCTGGGTTGGGCTGCCTGCCCATCCATCCACTCAGCCTTCAGCCAACAGCGTCTGTGAGCCTTTTCAAGAGCACAGTGATAACAGAGCTAACCCCAAACCCCACCCTCACCCCATCTCCACTGTGAGTTGGCTTGGTTCTCTGAGTCTTCATTCCAGCAAACTCTCTCTCCTTTGCCTCGTCTTTCAAGACTCTCCTCCATTCTGCAAACCTTGTCTTAGGTTTATGGAGATGGCTCACTCCATCCGTGGATGATTGTGGATCTCTTGTCTCGTCTGCTTCCCTCTCTTGTGCCTTCATTTCTCTAGATCTGTAACTCTTAACAACTTGGAGAGAAGGGGTCATAGACCCTTTGAGAAATTGATGTGGGCTATGGGCCCTCTCCCTCCAAAAAACGCAAATACTCTTAAATACATCATTTTGCAGTGAAGTTCAAGTGCATCCCAATTAAGAACTCCTCTTCTAGATGGTCTTTTTTCTCTTTCTCTCCTTCCCCCTAGATTTCTGGTTGTTTTTGGGCTTCCAAATCAGCCCACCTTGTTTCCTTTCAGAAGCAGAATCTTCTCCCTATCATATTATTACCAATACCGTAATTGTTATTAACGGCAGCTACAAGATTTGTACGACATTTTTCACGCATCAGCTGATTTCATTCTCTCAACAACCACAAGAGGAAGGAACTATAATTGTCCCATTCTTACAGATGAGAGAACTGCATGGTTAGATGTTTTTCCAACACCGTATAGCTCTAAGTCCAGGGTTTCTTTCTTCTGCATCATGGTGTGTTGCCTATTATAAACTGCTGTTTCCTTTGACCTTCTCCGTCTCCACCACTTGAAACCTACCTCTGCCCCACCATCCCATGGCTGTTGTTCTTAACTGCTGGGTTTTTTTAAACCTCCACCCACCTCTATCACCTGAAATGCACCTTCTTCATCACCTCCCCCACTTCTCTGAAGCTCCCTCCTTCTCCCCCATCCACACCTTCAACTGACCACAGGTGGCTTCTTTGCAGTTGCTTGAGCACATGTGAGCCATGCAACAGTTTCATTTCCCCTTCCATTTTGAGCCCAGCTGTGTCAGCCTTTGTGATCCCCTGCCGGCCCTAACTGGGGGCACTCCAGCCTCTTCTGACAGCAGGCCTTGGCATTTCTGGGACTGCCATACCTGAAATCCAGGTAAGAGGAAGGGAGAGGACACCTATTTGAGCACCTTCTTAGTGCCAGGCCCTATGCATGGCCTGGGGACATGGAACCCAACCTTTAAAGGCTCCAGCTTCCAGGTATCCTACTGATGGGCACCTGGAGGCTCTAAGATGGATCATCTGAATCCATCAGCTGCCTGATTGTGAATGGTTAGGGGCCTCTCTGCAGCATGGCTAACCTTTAATTGCCCCCTGAGCCAGCAAAACTGCTTCTCAGACCCTACACGAGAAACACCTGGCTGTTGGTTAACCTCTTCCTCCTCAGCTCAAATCTCAGACCAGCCTGATAATTTTAGTTAGGTCAATCATAATCACACTTTTTTTCTCGGTGTGATAAAGTTGTATATTATCACAAAAGCAATTTCTAAAACTGTTCATCAAAGTGTAATATACATACAGAAAAGTGTGCATATCCAAAAGAATGCAGCTTGATGAATTTTCACCAATTGAATACATCTGTGTAACCTGCACCTAATCAAGAAACAGAATTTGCCAGCACCCCAAACCCCTCCCCTTGTGCTTCCTTCCTGTCATTACCCCCGAGGTAACCAGTATCCTGATGACTTGTAACAGCACAGATTGGTCTTGCCTGGTTTTGTCCAACAAAAGCAATTTGAAAAGAAACAGACCATCCTCTTGACAACCCCAGACACGCATTTTGATTGATTGATGATTGACTAATTCAGTTAGTCATTGGCCAGATGTTGACTGTGTGTAAAGTGGATCAGGAATCTTCTGAATTGAATAAAAAAGCTATAGACTCAAAGGGGCTTTGGCTGGAAACTGACCCTCCACTGGGCCTCCAGAATCTCAAAGTGTGTTCTTAATAAAGGGTCCAGAATATGTCTGCATGCACATCTTGATCACTTCCTCTAAAGTAAAGGGTCTCATGCCCACTGCTGCTTTTTTTTCTTTTCTTTTTAGTTCTGAAAGAGGGAAATTAGAGACTCTGGGGAGTATCCTGGCCCCCAGAACTCCAGCCTTGATCACTCCTAGTGGTAGAGAAATCATGATCTCATAAGGCTACCTATTGCATTTTCCAGACAGATTTGACAAGTTAGCTTTAAACTGTTAAAAAGCAGACGTGCACATACATACAAAACCCCAAAAAAACTTTCTTGTTTGAGCTCAAATATGCTGCAATTTTTGCTCACTGATTCTAGTCCTTTCCTCTGCAGCCTCCCAGAATTAATTTGTCAATTCAATATTCAGATTTGGGGTGCTTCCTCTGTGCCAGTCTCAGAGGCGCTTGAGGTGGGTTCCCTGAGCCCCAAGTTCTTCCTGTGGGGATCCTGGGATTGACTGAGTCAGGGATGTGATTAAATGAGTATTTACCAAAGACCCTTCCAGTGGACGCCAGTCCCCAGAAATGCGTTACGAAAATAGACCTCTGAGCTCAGATGAGTTGGGCAAAGGCTGCATGTTCTCTGGTCTGTTCCTAGTATCACATCTTACATCAGCACAGATAAGGCTCTGGGAGGTCCGGAAGCACAAAGACCCTGTTTCACTTTGTCAGGACACACGTCAGTTATCTTTAAGCATCCTCCAAAAGGGCACTGTCCTGTCTGGTAGCCACTAGCACACGGTGATACTGAGCACTTGAAATGTGGCTAGTCCAAATTGAGATGTGCTGTGCGTGTAAAATACACACTGGATTTCAAAGTCTTAGTACAAGAAGAAAATAGAAAATGTATAATTTTTATATTGATAGAATATTTTTGAAATATTGCATTAAAATGTATTATTAAAATTAATTTCATCTACTTCTTTTTATTTTTTAAAATGTGACCACCAGAAAATTTATAGTAATACAAGAGTCATGCATTATATTCCCATTGGAGAGTGCTGCTCCAACGTTCCGTGACAGTTGTGAAGCCTTTGTTGGCCTGTGCAGGGGCATGTGACAGGGAGGGGGCGGGTAGCCCAGCGGAGGAAGTACAGGGGAACTGTGGGAATTCATTGAAGGGGCAGCTCATGAAACTTAAGATAGGGTAGTCAGGAAGTGGTGACTAAGCTGAGACCTGAAAGATGAGAAGGAGTTAGCCAGGGGAAGGCAGAGAAAACAGCATGTGCCAAAGCCTTGACATGAAAGGGGAACTGTGAGTATTCCAGGATGTCTGAGGCTCGGGGGGCAGAGGGTAGGTAGTGACCCAACATGAGACCAGAGAGGGCAGCAAGGGCCAAGATTTTGGAGGCTGGTAAGCCCTGGTAAGGGATTTCTCTTGAGGGCTTTGAGAAACTACTGAAGGTTTTCAGTTAGATGAGACTAGGCAGATTTGCATTTTAAAAAAAGTAGCTTGACATTTGGGTGGGGTATAGTTGGGGGTAGGGACAAACTGGAGGCAGGATGCTATTAGAAGCTTTGGAGTCACTTAGGAGTGAGAAGATAAACTTCTGGACTATGCTACAAGCCCTGGATTAAAGAAATCCAGTGTGTGGGAAAGAGTCAG
This sequence comes from Equus asinus, assembly GCF_041296235.1. Classification (NCBI taxonomy): domain Eukaryota; kingdom Metazoa; phylum Chordata; class Mammalia; order Perissodactyla; family Equidae; genus Equus; species Equus asinus. The sequence continues at coordinate 31,959,431 of NC_091804.1, read as the reverse complement.
AGATGTGACCACTGGTCCAGGCTACTGCTTGGAGGTGTGACCAGGAAGAAGGTGGAGTCAAGGTTGATATCCTAGTTTCTGACTAAGGATGTGATGGGAAAACAGAAGTCTGTGTGAGGGGAAGATGATGAGTTTAGGATGGTTCAAGTTCAGTTTGAGAAGCATAGGGGGTATAGAAATGGAGATGCCCAAGATGAAGTAGATAGCCAGATCTGGAGCTCAGAGAAGAGTTATGAGGTGGAGGTAGAGTTGGCACGAAACATCTTCTCTATGAGACTCAGCTTCCTCATTTGCAAAATGGGAGCAGGATCTATTTCCCAGAGTTAGTGTGAGGATTAGATGATGTAGCCTGTTGACTGTGCCTGGCACTGCACAGGCACACAGTGGGTGCTCAGAGAGGAGTGGTTCTTTGTCTCAGAGGGTCTCTCATCTCAATTTCCTACATGGTCAAGCCCACCAAGATCTTTGCAGCTACCGCTTCCTCTTCCAGGGCCCGTGGGACCCACATCTGTGTTTTCGAAGTTTCCAGTGCAGTGATGGAGTGACGTTGCTGGAAAAAGTTGTGGGAAAGGCAGCTCCCCCTGCCTGGGTGGCCCTCTAGTAGGAAGGGAGTGAATAGTTGGGGTACTGTGCAGCAGAGAAGACTCAGGATTGCGAGGCAGGAGGATAGGCTACTTGCCCCGACCCACCAGCAAATCAATAAACCTTGTCCGCTCTAAGCCTCAGTTTCTCCACTGGCTCAAGGAGGGGCCTGCCAGCTGGGCCCTCCCCTGGTTCTATTTCTGCCTTCTTCTCGCTCCCAGAAAGCCTCTTCCCTTCTCCTGGCCCACAGAAGACATCACTTCCTTGAAGACTTGGCTGACTGTGGGCCTCCTGGCAGCTCCTTCCTGGGGCCGAGGGCCAAAATCCTGACAAGATTAAGAAGAGGCTTTGGGACTGGGCCATGCCGGGAAAACAGGAAAGATGACGAATCAAACTCCCCTCTTTCTGGGGGATGTTTATTCCAGTGTTCCCTCAGCTGAGTTTTCTGGATACACAGTAACCCTTGACTTTTCATCCTGTGCCCAGCCTCTGGCCCCACGGCAACTAGGACACCCCTTAATCCTAGAGCTCTCAGGACGGGCTTGCTCCCATGTCTGCTTGGCTAACTGCACCGAACTCCTGGAAAGCAGGAAGAGCACAGATATATCTTAACTGAGTGTGTACCTCGTTCCATGGGAGAAACCGTCCTCTCATACAAGCCTCTCCAGCTCCCCAGGGTAAGCAACGTTCTTCCCATTTTCAGCCATGGAAACTGAGGCTCAGGCAGGCTCCCCAAGGTCCCCAGCGTGTTGGTGTTGGATCTAGAAATGGGGAGAGGTAGAAGGGAGAAGGACGTCCTACCAGTTAAGAGGATAGTCTTCGGAGGCTGACAAACCTTGCTGGGTTTGAATCCTGACTCTGCCACTTCTAGCCTGTGGAATCTGGGCAGGTTCCTACTGTCTGGGGTAGCGGTTGAGAGCACAGGCTTTGAAATCAAATGTCAGTGCCACCATCTGCTAGTTATGTGACCTTGGGTGAGTTCCTCCGCCTCTCTGCACTCCAGTTTCCACAGCTGTAAAACAGGATAATAATAGCTCGTACCGCATTGACTTGTTGTGCGGATTAAACGTGATAATCCAGGTGGAACACTTAGCACAGTGTCTGGCCCATGGATCAGCTCCATCCATGTCAGCTATGGTATGAATGCGGATCTTGCTGACTCCAGCTACCACCTGTTCCCCAGCCTGTCACCCTGGTGGCTTATTCAGCCCTTGGCGTGTGGTAGGTGCTCACTGGCTTGCTGACTGAAGGAGTGGTTGGGAATTGACTCAGTGTTTCTGCCAACAGGCTTCTGACAACATGTGGGAGTAGGATTTTAAAGGAAGACAATTTTCAGGAGTTTCCCAACCAACGAGCAAGCGATTGCTTTTTGCAAGCTAGTATGAACTTTAAATTATTTCCAGACTGCATTTTCCTCTCTGATTGCAGAAGCAACTTGTGCTCATTGTGAACTGTTCAAATGTTACATAAAGATAGAAAGTGGAGAGTTAAGGTCCTAAGTAATCCTGCTTTGAAAGAGGTGCCCACTGTTTATCTGAGGCATGTCCTTCCAGACTTTTCCTGTGCCTATACTTAATTCTTGAGCTCTGCTGTGGGCCCTTCTCTATGTTAGACACTGCAGGGGTGGGACACAGAATTTCACGGAACACTTAATCAGCAGTTAAAGCCACCATTGTACCGATGACTCATTCGCTCAGCATGCACTTAACATTCAGGTCTCTGGGACCCAGAAATGACGAATCAAGGTCCTGTGTGGCTTTTGAGGGAGACCCGAGATTGAATCAGCGAGGAGACCCTCTGGTGTACTTGCCGCCTGATTATGTGCATGTCAGCCAAGCCTCAGTGAGAGGGCAGAATGGTGATGTGGCCCCCTGCCCAGGGAATAGGTTTTTCCAAGTGTGTGTAGGGAACTGAGTAGAAGGTGCTAGAAAGACTGGGCTTGCCACAGGTGGTTTCTGTGCTATAGGGCTCGTTGCTTCCCTTCCCTGAGCCTCAGGTTCCTCATTTGAAGAGTGAAGAGAATCTTCCTGCCTTGAAAGGCACATTCTCCCATTCATTAATTCCTTAATTCACTCACTTATAAAAGATGGTATTTCCTAAGACTGTGGAGAGTTTACTCTTTAAACATGGCCATCTAGGAACGGAAGAGTGGAGTCCTGTGGTAGATTATATTATTTTTCAGTAAATATTTAGTTGCCCCAGCCCTCCTCACCATGGCAGGAATATACTTCCTCATTCTGTTGATACTAGACTTAGCCACGTGACTTGCTTTGGCCAAAAGAATATGTGTGGAAGTGACAGAGGCCAGCTCCAAGACACTGAGTGTTTCCATTCACTCTTCTTGAACAACTGTCCTTGGCCATGAAAACCATAGTCCCAGATAGTGGGGGCTTCTTCAGCCTGGGCTCAGAATGAGAAGACACATGAGGCTGCCTTGTACTCAACCTGCAGCCTGCAGCTCAGCTCAGCCTACACCAGGAGAGCCCTGATGAACCCCAGTCAACCCACAGCTCCCTAGGTGAGAAATGAACATCTACTGTTGCAAGCACTGAGTTTCTGGAAATTGTTTTCCATGTAGCATTGCTGCAGCAAACTCTGACCAGTGTGGATCCCTAGCGAACTCCTATGCTGACTTTAGCTTGGGTCTGCGGAAGGATTCTCTGAGTAGGCGATATTTGTCCTGAGATCTGAATGTTAAGAAGGATTTGGTTATGTGGCCATCTTGAGGGAAGAGTTCTGGGCAAAGGCAACAGCAATGCCGTGGTCCTGAGGCTGGAGGAAACCTGGCCTGTTCAGGAATAGAAATAAAGCCAGTGGGTGGGCTGGTCTACCTGGTAAGGGAGGGGCCAGAGGTCTGAGCTCCAAACCCCTAAGTTCAATGGGGTGCTTCACATTTCCACTTGGACGTTCCCCAGACACTTCAGACTCAAAACATCAGATCCAAAGCTGAACTTGTGGTCTTCTCCCAAACCTGCCTTCCTTTTTCATTTCCCCATCTCAGTCGATGACAGCACCACCTACTTACTCCGTCACCCATGCCACAAGGCTCCTCCTTAACTCCTCCCTCTCCCTCAACCCCCACATTCAATCTATCTTCAAGTCCTGCCAATTCCACTCCACTCATTCTCTCGTATTTGTCCACTTCTCTCCACTTACACTGAGACCACCTGGGTTGAAGGCACTATCATCTCTTGCTTGGACGACAGCATTAGCTAGCCCCCCAGCTTCCCTGCCAGCATTCTTAGCCCCTCTCCAATCAGTCCTCCGCATAGCAGCAAGTGGTCTTGTTTAAAAACAAATCCTCTCCCAGTAAGTGAATAGATAAACAAACTGTAGTACCTCCACACAATGCAATATTATTCGGCGGTAAAAAGAAATGAGCTAAGTTCTGGAGATGGATGGTGGTGATTGTTGCACAATGGTAAATCTTATTTTGTGTATTTTAACACACACACACAAACACATATACAAAGGAATGAGCTCTCAAGCCACGGAAGAACTTGATATGCATATCGCTAAGTGGAAGAAATCAGTCTGAAGAGGCTATGTACTACATGATTCCAACTTCATGACATTCTGGAAAAGGCAAAACCATAGGAGGCGGTGAAAAGACAGTGGGTGCCAGCAGTGAAGGGGTGCAGGAGACGGATGAATAGATGAAGCACAGGGTGTTTTTAGGGCAGTGAAACTAGTCTGTATGACACTGTAATGGTGAACTCATGTTGTTACACACTTGTCAAAACCCAGTGGATTGTACAACACACAGAGTGAACCCTAATGTAAACTGTGGACTTTAGTCAATAAAAAACCCCTACAAAAACAGCAACAAAAACCCAAATCTAGTTTCATGACTCCTCTGTTTAGACCTTTCAATGCCAGCCCCCTAACCTGGGCAGGAGGGTTTGTCCTTCCTTCTCCTGACTTAGCCCTAGTCATTCTTTAAGGGCTCAGCTTAAATGCCACCTTTTCGGAGAAAACTTCCCTCATTCCCCAAACTCGATCAGGCCCACCTGCTTTTATTTTCCCCTTAGAGTCTGTTCTTCAACTCTGCAGCTTTTGTGCATTTGTAATTAGATACTTAATTGTTTGTATTTATTTGCATAATAGCTGTCTTTAAGGCAAATGTTTATTTGGATAATGGCTGTCTATTGGACTTAGCCACACCCACCCCATCTCTCTAGCCACTTTCCCTGAAACTGATCACTTCTTTCCTGAAGCGCTTTCCGACTTTGAGCAATGCCAGAGCTCTAACCATTTATTTTGCTAAGATTTTTTTTTAGTGAAAAATTGCAAATAGCCTATAATGTCCAAAATAAGCCCCACAAAGGCAGAATCATGTCTGTCTTCTTCACCATCTTGTCTCTAGCACTTAGCTAGTGCCTGGTACCTAACAGAGCTCACTAAATGTGTGGTTGGACAGAGTTTGAAATAAAAGGTCACATTTTGTAAGATTCCATTTATATGAAATATCCAAAATAGGTAAATCTATAGAGACAGAAAGCAGATAGGTGGTTATCAGGGGCTGGGAGAGGACAGAATGAGGAGCAACTGCTTAATGAGTATGGGGTTTCCTTTTGGGGGTTGAAAATGTTTTGGAACTTGACAAAAGTGGGGGTTGTACAACGTTGTGAATGTACTAATTGCCACTGAACTGCATATTTCTAAATGGTTCATTTTATCTTATGTGAACTTCACCTCAATTTAAAAAAATAGCTTGAAATATTAACCAATGTATTGCTTTTTCTGTACAAAGTCTTTTCATCACCTTTGTTAGGTTCAGACTAGTACCTTTGGCCTCAGAGGTGGTTTTTATAGCAGAAATGCAGGAAGAATAATAAGTTAATGTTAGCTTTTTTCCTTAAAACTTTTTATGATAGAAAATTTTGAGTATATAAAAAGTAGAGAAAATAATATAATGAACCTCCACATACTCATCACCCAGCTTCAACAGTTGTCAACTCATGGATAAATTTATTATATGCCCATCTACCTCTCTCCTCTATTGAATTATTTTGATGCAAATATCAGACATCATATGATTTCATGCATAAACATTTCCTTATGTCTCTCTAAAAAATAAGAACTTTAAACACGTAACCACAATACCATTATCACGCCTAAAAATCAACAACAAATTCTTAAGATTATCAAACGCCCAGTGTTCAAATATACCCAATTGTTGCATAATTTTAAAACATGTGATGTGTTTGTTTGAATCAAGATCCAAACAAGGTCCACATAGTCCATCGACTGATATGTCTCAAGCTTTTTTAAATCTGTAGGTTTTCCCTCTCTCTCTTTTCGAAAGTGCCGAAGTGGAATAGACAGGACTCCCTTCCTCTGTCTTCAATTTATTTATTGAAGAAATGAGGTATTTGTTTTGTAGAGTTTCCTGCATTCTGGATTTTGCTGATTGCATCCCTGTGGTGTCATTTAACATGTTCCCTTGACCCCTTTATTTCACGTGATTAATATCTTGATAACGTCAGGTTAGATGTTTTTTGGCAAGAATACTTCACAGGTGATGTTGCGTACCTCTACCAGGAGGCACATCATGCATATTTCTCTCTCTTTCTGTGAAATTCCTAGTTATTGATGATCATGACTTAAATCCATTGTTGTGTTGAAGGTTGCGAAATACAAAATGCAAAATTCTAATTCTTAAAAATTTTTTTCCTTTATTACCAGAAACACTTCTTTTTTTTTTTTTTTTTTTTGAGGAAGATTAGCCCTGAGCTAGCATCCACTGCCAATCCTCTTCTTCTTTTTTTTTTTGCTGGGAAAGATTGGCTCTGAGCTAACATCTGTTCCCACATTCCTCTACTTTGTATGTGGGATGCCTGCTACAGGATGGCTTGATAAGCAGCACATAGGTCTGTGCCCAGGATCTGAATCAGCAAACCCCGGGCCGCTAAAGCGGAGCAAGCCAACTTAACCACTGAGCTGCTGGCCAGCCCCAGAAGCACTGCTATTAAGAGAAACTTCCTCTAACCAATTATTTGGTTACAATGAAATTCAGTTCATATAGGAAAAGTAGGAACAATGCTTGGTTCTTTCCCTTTGTTTACCAATTTTCAAAATGATTAGTTACTTCCCTAACGTGCTCAGGGAAAATCCAATGAGGTTTTCTTTTTTACTCTTTTTTTTTGAGTATCATTATGAACTAATGAATTTTAAACCTGTTTGATTGGAAATCTTATTGATGCTCAAATTTTCTCATCTTTGGCCAGCTAAAGCCTCTTCAAATTGGCCTCTTTTGACACGATCCTCTAGTTTCCTTGCTTTCTAGAATGACAAGATGTTCCAGGTTCATCTTGAATGTTTTTGCCCCAGACCTTCAATCAGCTATTTTTCCAAGGATCCCTGGTTCTTTTATGGGAAATGATATTTAGATCTTTAGTGATCTTTTCTCTAGGAGTGTTCATAGCTACTGCATTGGTAATAGTTTCTAGGCCTTTTCAGTGGATAGAGATAAAAATTTTTGAGATGTTTTGAGTTCACACTGATATTTTCAACTTCAATTTAGATTACAGAATTTTTACTTAACCTCTTTGATTTTATATTTGTATTTCTTTTCTCTTAGGCTAAGTCTTGGTTTCTAATGGCAATAGCATTAGATTTATTTGTTTTATCTCATAATGAATAGAGTAACAATTTTTACTAATAATATGATTACCAAAAACATTTCAAGATTAGAAACTTTTTTGGGGGGCCGGCCTGGTGGCACAGTGGTTAAATTCGCACATTCCACTTCAATGGCCCGGTGTTCACTGGTTTGGATCCTGGGTGTGGACCTATGCACCGCTTACCAAGCCATGCTGTGGTAGTCATCCCATATATAAAAAATGGAAGAAGATAGGTATGGATGTTAGCTCAGGGCCAGTCTTCCTCAGCAAAAAAAAAAGTGGAGGATTGGTGGCAGCTGTTAGCTCAGGGCTAATCTTCCTCAAAAAAAATAATAAATTAAAAAAAACCCACACTTTTTTTGGCAGTGCTTCTTGTCCTTTGAGTACATCCGATTGGGAACATACAATCAAATGACTGTGCCTATAGTCGTTTAAAATAATTCTTCTCAGACTGGTTATGCCGTCAATTTAACTCGTAGTTTGATACCTTTGTTTCATTTTGTTTTCAAGTTTTAGGGGTTACTTTATTTAAAATTCAATTTTGTCTTAGTAATTATATAGAACGTTTATACCATTCCATAGCCAAATCTTCAAAATAAAGTGTATTCGGATGAATCTGGAAATACCTGTTCCCTCCACTCTGGTCTCTCCCTCTCCCATAGGTAATTTTTTTTTTAAGTTTTTTGTTTTGTTTCTTTAATTTAGAAAGTATGATCATATATATATATTTATTTATATTTGCTCCTTCTTACATAAATGGTAGCATAACCACATACACTTCTTTCAGTAAATATATTCTTGAGTTCATTCTATTACAGTGTATAGAGATAGCTCTTCTTCCTTTTTACAGCTGCATAGTACTCCATTGTGTAAACGTACGATGATTTATTCACTTAATTCCCGGTTGATGTGTGTTTGGTAGTTTCTAGCCATTTGCTATTAAAAAGAGTGCTGTAACAAATGGTCTTGTGCATCATTACTCTCAGGCTTTAGCCAGCATATTTTTGGGATTGATTCTTAGAAGTAGGATTGCTGAGGAACGCATACGTAATGTTGGTTTTCAAAGTCCTAGCCCAAGAATACTTTCTGTGTGAGCCTTTCTGCATTACCTCTCTGTGCCTCAGTTTCTCACACGCAACCTCAGAGGGTTGCTGGAACTAAACGGGCTAATGGTTTAAAAGTGCTTCAAGAGTATGCCTGGTACAGAGGAGGCGTTCAGTAAATGTTAAGTAGGAGGTAGGGAGCATGCGGCGTGGGCAGGTGGGAACAGCAGAGTTAGACGCTGGGATGAGTCTTTGAGAAGGGACTCTGTACCTGCCCCTCCTGCCCCTCCTGCCCCTCCAGGAGTGAAAGGAATAGTAGAACCGAGAGAGAAAGTTTGGAGTTTAAAGAAGAGATTGAATGAATAGGACATGGACTAATAGCTGGGTGCCGCCATGGACAGTGGTCCCCCTCAGGCCCCCAATGTCTCCCCTCCCAAAGCTTGGGTGCCACCTCCATGCTCTGACCCGCCCTGAGACTTAGATGTACTCTGAGAGAAAAGAAGGAGGAAACTCTCACTTGACTGCACTTAACCTGAATTTATTTAGAGTAAATGTCTGTCACTAGGCAGGATGAGCACTTGAGTAGACATTAAATTCAATGGTAGAAAAATAAAGTATTTTATATATTTGTTTTACGTGAGTTTGTGGCCTGTGAAATTCGAACCCATTAGAACATAGTTATTGACTGATAGCTTGAGGCGTAGGAAGAAGAGTAGGGTGCCAGAAAATGGAAGGAGAGGGAGAGAAAAAGAAATATGGGGAGGCAGCTTTGCTCGCCTTACGCATGAGTCTAGAGCTGTGCTGTCCAATATGGTAGCTATTAGTCCATGCGGCTGATGGCTATTATACTGGAAAACCTGACTGTGGAACATCTCTTTCATTGCAGAAAGCTCTGTGGACAGTGGGGATCCACTCTAGACCCCAACGGAACAGCATATATGGAAATGTTGATTGGATGTGCATGGGACAGTAGAATGAAGACCTGGTGCTGGAAGCCCCATCCTAGTATCCCCATTTCTGGTGACCAAGGAAATGGGTCAGAACTGGTTCTCTGAAGGTCCGGGGTAGCTGCCTGCAACCATGAGGTTGCCCAAGTCTGTGTCTTGGTCTCTCCCTCCTCCAGGGAGCATCTTCCTCCAGCTCCAGCTCTTCACTCTCTTCCGACGAGATGTTTCCCCCAAAGTCATGCCCTGCCTCATTCCTAGGTCTCCCTCCCAGGATCGTAGCAGGCCCCCATCCAGCTGGTCTATTTGTCCCTTATCATCTGGAAAAGCTGGACTGAGGTGGCTGGTAGGCTGCCTAGAGGTGGAGGCAAGCAGGGCACCCCCGGCTGGTCCTGCTTAAGCTCTGCTTCTCTTATTTCCTGTTTCTGTAGCCAGTTCCCTGGGCCTGTCAAAGGGTAGCGCGGAAGCCTGCCCCTTCCTTCCCCCACCGTGTTTACTTTTGAAAAGGGGGAAGTGGTACTGCCCCAAGGTCCATGAGCTGGGCTGACAGCATCATTCTCCTGCAGCCCTCCCAGCTCTGAAACCTCCAGCTCTCAGTTCTATTGAGGTACCCATACCCACCCCACAAACAGCCCTTCCTCCAGAATTGCAATGTCTGGGGAGCCTGGTGCCCCAGACCCAGAGGTAGCCCCCCTGCTCTGTTCTGCTTGGTTCTATGGGGATAGAGTGACCGTCTCATTGCTATCCCACTTTCATTCAACAAATGTTTATGGGTCATCTACTCTGGGCCAGACCCTGAGAACACGACAGTCTACAAGACAGACGGGGCCCCTGCGACAGTCTACAAGACAGACAGGGCCCCTGCCCTTTGGACATCCATCTGAGTGGGAAAGACAGACAACAAACAGGAAAAAGGGGGTCCTGGCTGAGGAGCTGGTTGGGAGGAGCATTCTAATATGGGAGGGTCTTCTGGGCTTGCAGAGTGCTGTGGATGTGGGCAGGGAGATGGGCTCAGAGAGGCCAGAAAATGCGAAAGGAGGTGTGAGCATCGTGGAGCTCCATGAAGACAGGGACCATGGCCCATTTGCCCTCCTGGAATCCTCAGTGCCTGGTCCAGAGCAAGAGCTCATTAAACATTGAAGGAACGAATGAATGAATAAGTGAAATAATGCTGACTGAGATATGGGACAGAGCTGGGGGCTTCAGAGCTGGCCTTGCCTCTGTGGTGCCCCCTGCCATCCACTGTTCCACGGGAGATGGACGTCAGCCCCACACTGGCTAGCTCTGTTCCACTCACATTCATTCTCTGGTGTTTCCCAGTCCTCCCCCAGAGCCGCCGCCTCCAGCCTCCCCTGGCTCAGGGCCAGGCAGCTCTATCCTCCTGCCAGCTCCTCACTTGGCAGTTTGTCGAGTGGAGACATCAAGTGGTCAGACCTTGGAATGGCAGCGGTCAAGCTGAAGATGGGGAGTGACTGAGCCCTCATTCAGGAGGAGCACTGATCCAGCCACAGATGGGTCTTGACCCTGTGTCCACACTGAACCTTATCCTGGCTGAGCCCAGACTCCAGCCCGAGAACGAACTCTAACCCTGGTCACAGACTGAGGCCCTGTGCCCCCAAATACCCCTAATTTAAAATTTGTGCTGTAATGACCTGACACCACTTAAAAAACCTTTTTATTGAAATGTAACATAACATTGCGAAAAGTGCCCACGTCACAAGAATTTTCAGGAACTAAACACATCCATGTAATCAATGCTCACTGCCAGCATCCCAGTAGCCTTCTCGCATACCCTTCCAGTCACAACCTCCCAAGGCAAACACTCTCCTGCCTTCTAGCAGCATATCTTAAGTTTTGTCTGTTTTCATGCTTCTATATGTTTGAAATCACACACCATATCCCTTCTGACATCTGATTTCTTTTTCTCACCATTGTGTTGGTAAAATTAATCCATATTTCTCTGTGTAGTGGTTGATAGTTCATACACACTGGTGCCCACTGTTTTACCAACCCACTGAGAATCTAGCCAAAGGGTTTGAACCCACATCTGATCAAGCCTCTGGATCCAGCTGCCAACTTGCAGGAAGCACAGAGGCAAAAATTTATACATCTCCCAAACTCATAAACTCATAAAGGACCACTTCCATCACTTAACTGCTTGTTCTTAGTAACCCTTATCTGAATAGGTATTTTGTAGCACTTAACCTTGGAGAATTCACCAGGAAATAACTGTTTTTACTAAACTGGGCTTCAGCATTATACTGTGGGCCTTCATCAAGAAGAATTATGAGAAACAGCCCTAGGAAACCGGTTGCTGGATTTACCATCAGGATCTTGCTGAGGACAGTGTTCATTCATTTTGTTCACAGTAGCATCTCCATGAGAACTCCAGAATAAATTTCTTCCACATCCTAATAATATGAATAGATATTTCCCCACAGGGGAAATGGTTTTACTTTCAGCTAACAGGGCTTTTGAATCATGTGATGGATCTTGTTTCCCTTTTCACAATGGTTGCTAGGAAGCTCAGAGTCAGATTTGTGACCCATGCCTAGGACTGGGTGAGCTGTGTTGTCTGCACTAAACTCACCCCTGGTTGTTCTTAACTTTCCTTCTCCCATTTCCTTTTTGTCCCTATTTCTTCACCTTCTATTTTTTGCCTTTTTACTCTTGAATTGTTAGTTTTTGGGGGATGCAGTGAGGTGGCCACCTCAGGAACATAGGAATGAGAGTAACTAGAGTGTCTATGAGAGTTAAATGCAAGGATCAGCCCAGTCTGTTTGGAGCAGAGAAGTTCAAAGTCTCCAGATGGAGACAGGACAGCTTCCTGGGACAACACTCGATTGTAACCTGGGTTTGTGTGGTCCCCAGCAGTGTCCTCGTTCCCCAGCATGGCCTTCTCTCCACACTCTTACCCCACGATTAAGAGACTAAGTTCTGATCTTGATATTTGACCGACTTCCCCCTTCAGACTGTGAGGGTTGCCCACTTCCTATGTGTGTGTGTGTCCTGCAATCAAGGGCAACAATCAACCTGCTACTTAAACAAGAGGAGATTTAGGACTTTCAGCTAAAAGAACCATTTTTACAAGAGGGACACTTGATTGGTTCCTAGCTGTGGTAGCTTACAAAGACTGAGGATCTCTTGAGCATCTCTGCCTTGTCCTTCCTGTACTGTCTCCGTGGCTGGGAGTCCAGACCCAGAGCCAGCAAGTCAGATAAAGCAGGAGAGGGGGACATGATCTGGGCCCCTGGGCACGCCAGTGTTTTCTTTGTTTGCATCTGTTTTATACTTTCTGCAGAGCTGGAAGGCAGCTTTTCAAAATGGCCATTGCTTCTTTGGGCCATATCAGTAGGTAAAGAAACGGTCTTTCTAATCGCAAGTGAGCAAGGAGGTGTCACAAAGTCTTCCACATTTCCCCCAGCAGGCAAAGCTTGGTGCTGGCTGCTGTCCTTAACCCTTGCCCCTTGGCTGGTGTCACAGGTGAACATTAGGACCACAGAGAGTGAGCATAATGTCTTGTCTAAACTTTGTAAGGATCCAAAGGGATAATTCACTTTATCTTCTGATAGGACATTTTATCAAAATTTCTTTGGACTGGGAAGCAGGGCTGTTTTCCTGGTCATAAGGGCCCGCCTTGGTAGAGCAGAAAGCAGGGACTCAGCATCCTAGGAGTTTCTAACGATGGCCCCCGTGCTAGGCAGAATAATGGTTTCCCCAGGTAGCTGCATCTTAAACCCAGGAATTTGTGACCGTGTTGCCTCACGTGGCGGAAGGCACTCTGCAGACGTGATTAGGTTAAGGATCCTGAGATGGGAACTTTAGCCTGGATTATCCAGGTGGGCCCAATGGAATCACAAAGTCCTGGTAAGAGGCAGGCAGGGTCAAAGTCAGAGAAGGAGATATGAGGACAGGAAGCAGAGTCCTGTGATGCAACTGCTGGCGTAAAGAGGCATGAGGGCCATGAGCCATGGAATGTGGGCAGCTACTAGAAGCTGGAAAGGCCAGGATCAGATTCTACTCGGAGCCTCCAGAAGGAACACGGCTCTGCTGGCCCCTTGATTTCAGGTCAGTTCTGCCTTGTAGAACTACAAGATGCTACGTATTGTTTAAGTGGTTAAATTGTTGCAGTAGCGACAGGAAAGGAATACAACCCCAAACACACACAGGCTCAGCGTTGGAAATATGCCTTGCGGACTTTTCCCCATCTGGCCGAATATATTCTGCAACATAAAGGAGAGAGGTGTCCTGGGGGCTGGGGTTTGGTCCGGCAGAGCCCACCCAGGCACATTCTGAGGAGAGCGGCTCAGAGCCAATGGGCACCCTGGAGCTGCTGGTCAGGGCAGCCCTGATGGAATGGATTTGCTCCCCCCAACCTGGTGTCGTTGAATATCCACTTCCCTTGACTCGGACTCAGGGTGGAGGGCTGCTCGTGGGGAGAGGATGTGCTGGTCTGGCCAGTGAGGAAATGCCGGTCCCCACTGCTAGCTGCACATTCCAAACAGGCCCTCGGGGTCCACCTCAGCTCTGTGTGCTGAAGCTAATAGCAAACATTTATTGAGAATTCACCATGTGCCTGCCCTCTGCACGGCTTAACTCATGGAATTCTCACCAGAACTCTGGGAGGCTGGCTCTGCTTGACCCGGCGCTCTCAGTGTGGACTTCAGAGTTGTCACCGAATGGTGGCTCTGTGCTGAGAGGGCCGCAGGTGCCAGCATGAATGCGCCAGGCCAGGATCACATCCACTTCCATCTCTTTCCTGATTTCTGCAGTCGGTGTTTTTAAAAGCTGCCTTGAGTCATCCTGGAACAATGTGGGAATTAAATAAATAAATGGTTAATTAAAAAAATCTGACTGCTGACTGGTCACAAACTGGTCCTCTTAACCTCATACTAACCTGGCTCTCCCCATCCCCTGACCCTCGCCCCATACTGACCCCTAATCCCGCACTGACTGGGTCCTAACCTTGGACAAACTTCTCTTAGTTTACAGGAATAACATTGAGGGCTCAATATGTGCCCGACACTCGTCTAAGGGTTTATCTTCATTAACTGATTCGATCTTCCCAATGACCCTAGGGGTAAGCCTTAGTATAGCTCCCATTTTAGAGGGAAAGATGATACATTTTAAAAGTATGGATTGAGGGTCGGACTCTGTATGAAATAGATCAAAAGAGATGTACAAATTCAGTCACTCATTCAATTGACAAACATGTATTGTGCTTCTGCTTTTCTCTGACACCCACTGCTGGGGATACCAGAAACCAAGGCTGACAAGGGAGGGGCTCCAGCCTGCAGAGCTGATGGCACAGCTTCATCTTCCCTGCATTTGCTCCAACTCATTGGCGCTCCCCCCGCAGCCCGGACCAGGTAGCAAGCGGGGGTCAAGCTGACCTCTTAGTTTCAGGCCAGGACTCTTTTCCACACCCTCTCTCCTCTCCAGGGGATGGAACAAGCTGGGAGGTGTCAAGAAACAGAAGTGAAACTTCATCAAATGAGTTTCCGTGTCCAGAGTCTGGGGTGGGAATGCGTGGGCGCAGCTTCTGAGAGCCCCGCATAGGCCCTGCACAAGGGAGGGGCCCTGGGGCATGCTGTGGCTTTACCCAGCTGGGCAAGTGTCTCTTACCCTACCCCACCCCCATACCCCCACCCCCACCCCCTCCCGGGGCAGGTGGATCTGAAGTCAGGCTCTTTCAACTCAGCTGTTTGCCCAGCAATCAACTCAGCAGATGTCAGTAACTGTTTGTGGAAGGAACAGGTGAAACTCCCTCGGGTTTCGAGCTCAGCGGGGCAGCTTAGCAGCTGTGTGGTATTGGGCAAACTGCTTTCCTCTCTGAGTTTTCCCTTTGTCATCCATCAAAAGAACAGTGAGACCACTAGGGTTCATTCCAGTCATTTCGGTCTTTTCTTAAAAAAGTTTTATTGTAAAGTAAACATAGACACAGAAAACCACACAAAACAAATGTATGGTTTAATGAATTATCTTACAGCAAACATCTTCATAACTGCTACCAAGTTAATACAGCTTCGTAAGCACCCCCTTCGCCAGCTCCCTTCAAGTGCCCCTTTCCAGTTGGAGCCCTCTCATGTCCCCTGAAATTAACTATAGCCTGACATTTTCTTGCAAAACTTGGTTTCATCACCTCAGTGTGTAACCTTAGATACTATTGTTTAGAATTTCCCATTAAAAAAAAGACACATCTTTGAAGTCTCTTTTAATCTATAGGCCTCGCTCCGCCCTTTCTTTTCCTCACAAACCATTTGTAGAAGGACCGTGTTTGGCCTGTAGAGTTTCCCACAGGCTGGATTTTGCTGGCTTCGTCCTCACCGTGCAGTTCCAAGTGTTCCACGTGTTCCTCTGTCCTCTGTGCTTCCTGCAAGTTGGCAGCTGGATCCAGAGGCTTGATCAGACTTGGGTTCAGTCCCTTTGGCTAGATCCTCAGTGGGCTGTGTTCCTTTGTCTGGAGGCACGCAATGCCGGGTAGTCCCTCTTTCTGTCTTAGCAGCTGCTGATGCTCATTATGAATCAGTCTATTAATTCACCAAGGGCTGCCAGTGGCAACATCCCAATCTTGCCCCCAAATCCTTTTTTCACTTATCAGTTGGAAAAAGACTTTTAGAAAGAGATACTTCCTCTCATTTACTCTCTGTTACTCAGTGGTACAGTTCATTTCAGAAAGGTAGGCTACCTGCTTGATTCTTTCCCTTTATTTGCCAATTTTCAAGAGAGTGAATTGGTTCTTTATCATCCTCCAAAGGAGACCAATTAATTTCTTTTCAACATCATTATGAATTCTAGGATTTAAACGTATTTGATGGGTTACAATCAATTACAAGTATTATTCTTTTTGAAGCTCAAATTGGCCCATTCCATTGTCCCATGCCAATAAGAGCCTCTTCAAGTTGGCCCTTGAGTCCTGTCACAAGAACCCTCGTGGTCTCTGAGAGCTGCATTTCTTTCTGTATGACAAGATGTGCCAGATTCATCTTGGACATCTTCTGTTCCAGACCTGGATCTAGGCTTTTCTCCAAGAAGGCCTTTTATTTTTCTAAAATAATGGAAAACAGTATTTTGTGATCACTATCTGGGTGCTAGGAATGCATATTGCTGCTGGTTTTTGGTATTCTGTTCTCTTGGTTTGGTTTTCTTTTCAGAGACTCATTATTGGTATGCTGGAACTTCTTTGCCTAATTTCAATATTTGTCACTTTCTCTAGAATATTAAAAAAATCCTCTTTCTTCATTTCTTGTTGATTTAAGTATTTCTCCCTTTTCACCTGTGTCTCACTCTCTCTCTTTTTTATTTTTTTTGAGGAAGATTAGCCCTGAGCTAACGTCCACCACCAATCTCCCTCTTTTTGCTGAGGAAGATTGGCCCTGAGCTAACATGCATGCCCATCTTCCTCTACTTGATATGTGGGATGCCTGCCAAAGCATAGGTCTGTGCCTGGGATTGGAACCAGTGAACCTCAGGCCACCAAAGCAGAAGCAGAGCATGAGAACTTAACTGATAAGCCACTGGGCTGGCCCCTCACCTTTGTCTCTTAAGGCATTATTTTAAGGTGGGGTTAATTTGCTCTTGTGTTGCTTCTATTTCTAAAGTGATCTTTTTTCTCATATTTCTAATGCTTTCCTGAATTCTGTGACCTTATTTATAAGATTTTCTAAATCTGATTTATGTTGTTCCTTCATATCTTGCATAATTTAAAAATGTCTTTTAGGCCATTTTGAAATAGAAGGTTGTGGTTTTGATCTGTTCCAAAGAAACCTTCTTGCCGGCATGGTTTCATTATTTCTAGGGGTGCTCTTTTGCCCCTGATTCTCCTTTGGCTTAAACTAACTTTGTATGGGATTTGACCTCAAAACTCCTTTGTTGCCCAGTTTTAGTGAAATTGGTTTTCCTAACCCTGAAGGTGATGTTCCGGGTGGCATCTCTAACCTCATGGGCTCCGTCCGCTGTTGTTTTCATGTGGTGCACACATATATGGTAGCCTGCTTTCTGAAGTTTCCTGGCTCGATCTCCTTCTGCCACTTCGATCTGGATTTTCTCCTTCCTTCCTCTCGATTGTCTTCATCGATCCTCCTCCATTTGGATCCTGCTCCAAGCATCTTCTCCTCAATATGGGGCTGTGTCCTGGAAGGGAACCCAAATGGGTCAGTGTTGAGGGTTTGTAGAGCTGGAGTCTCCAGGCCCTCGGTCCTCCCCGAGGACTCTTGGACTCCCCAACGCCGACACTGGGCAAGACCCCTCCCAGTTTCAGTCATTCTTCTCAAATTGTCCCTCAATGCTTTCCAGTGAATTCTTGCTGGCTGCTTTGGGTTCTCTTCTCAGCTCCATCCGACACCCCCTTGCTTCCCGCTGCTGGCCAGCAGATGGGGCACCAAAGGAAGAGGCCAAGCCAGGAACAGCCTCCTGGGGGGATCACAGGGCATCTGATAACATGCAGGTGGCTACCAGAGCGTGTGCTCCCTGCCTCATATTTTGGTGTTTATGGGGATACTGTTGTCACCTAATTTTGAAGCAAATGTTGTCTGTGGGTTTTGCTTTTACTAATTTGCCCTGCTTATTTTTATGTGAGAATCTGGAGAGATTAAAAAATGATGTTGGCAATGCGGCTATCTCCAGCCAGTTCACTGTTTTTAGTGACGGGTCCCATACTGGGCCACAGGAAGAAGAGATGAAATAATAAATGTTTGTAAAAGTACGCAAGGTGCTTGGCCGTCTTAAGCATCCTGTAAACTAGCTGCTCCTCCGTTCTGCTCCGCTGCAACCAAGCCTGACCCCCTCATTCAACTCGTGCAGGCTTGACCTCTGGTCCCTGTGCCTGGCTCAGAAGATGGGGCATGAGGCAGTGCAGACCCCAAAACTGGCTGCCCTGAGACTGGGTGGCCCTCTGGACTTTATGCCCTTGCTCTGCTGGGACCCGTCTGAACATTTCCTCCCAGAGCTGGTTTAGGAGAAAAGGGAAGGACCTCTTCTACCCCTGCCACCTCCGCACCCGCATAAAAGGGACGGTCCAGAGGGTGAGAAGCCTGCTGTGAGCCTGCCGCGCCACCTGCTGGTCACTTGTTTAATTGCAGAGAGGAGCGGCGTTAAATCCAGCGGTGGGAGCATCACGTCCGCTCCCCTCGCCCCGCAACTCCAGGCAGTGAGGTGGGTTAATCCTTTCTTCTTCTAGTTGAAAAAGACGTATTTACGTTAAAACAATGACAATAAAGGGAAATGAAAAGAAAGTTTTCCCACAAGCTCCCATTGGCTAGACAAACACTTTTTAAAAATATTAATAAAATTAAATAAAAGTGTGTTTCTATTCTAAGGGGGCTGGATTGGTGTGTTCTGCCCTTCTGTTTCCTGGAAGGGGGTCCAGAGACCCCGGTATTTACATACAAGGGCAACAAAGGGAGAAGGAGCTCAGATTCTGCAGCCCGAAAGACTTGGGTTTGAACCGCACGTCACCAGTCACAAGCTGGGGGGGGGCGGGCAGGTTAATTTACCAGTGTTTTTGGGTCTGTATGTGTTAGTCTGGGGACTGCCCCCCACACTCCCCAAAAGGACGTCCATGTCCCAATCCCTGGAATCTATGAATATGTTACGTCACATGGAAAAGAGGACTTTTCAGCTGTGGTTAAGGTTACAGACCTCCGGATGGGGAGAGTATCCTGGATTATCCAGGTGGGCCCAATCTAATCACATGAGTTCTTTGAAGATGGAGGAAGTGGGCAACGAGCCAAGGAATGTAGGCGGCCTCCACACGCTGGTACAGTCAAGGAGGTGGATTCTCCCTGAGAGCTTTGGAAGGAATGCAGCCCTGCCAACACCTTGATTTTAGCCCCTTGGACCTGGGTGGGACTTCTGACCCCAGAGCTGTAAGATAAAAAAACTGTGCTGTTTTAGCCACTAAGTTTGTGGAGATTTGTTATGGCAGCGATAGGAAATGATGCACTGTAACATGGGGGTGATAATAATCCCTACTCCGCAGGTTCTGGGGAGAATGAAATGAGGTCACTGTGGGAAGTGCCTTGTAAATAATTTACAGAGGTTTTGAGGTCCCTTCCGGGAAGATATCCATTTATTCTTAGACTTAATCCATAGTTATTTTATGAGCACCTACTGTGTGTCAGGCACTGTGCTCAGTGAGGGGGTAACAGGGGTGAACGCGGCCCCTTCTTTTATGGGCTTACAGGTTAGCAGGGTAGGGGGACATTAAAAGGTCACACAAGCACACACGTCATGGAATTACAATCACCACATGTGTGATGAAGGGGTTGTGTAGGGAGCTGTGAGTGTGGACCTGGGGACCTGCTAGACCTCAGGCTTCAGGAAGGCTCTCCAGGGTCGTGGCTTGTCCTTGCTCACCTTTCCAGATAGGCTGTTCTGCCCCGACCAGGGAGTGGGATGCCAAGGGCCAGAAGCCAGGCCAGCATCCGAGGGCCGTCAGATGGATCTGTGCTGGTCCAGAGACCTGGGGTCTCACAAGGGGACCCTCTGTGCTGATGCATAGGGAGTAGCGGTCTGAGGCCAGTGAGGTCAAGGCTGCCTAGAATGGTGGGCAGAGAAGAAGGTGGAGCTTGGCATATGGCCACAATCACTGATCCCTGGGCCTCCACCTACCTTCCCAGGCTGGGCTGGGCCCAAGACCACCATGGCTTTAGGGAGTGAAGCTGAGCCTGGGTTCAAGGCCACAGGTGAAGGGACAGAAGCGGGACGGGGAGCTGGGCTACTTTACTGGGCTCTGGGAATCCTCTCTCTGCTGCATACTGACCTGAGCCTCCTTATGTCACCTCCTGGGTTTTCCAGGGCTGCCTGGTAGTCCTGCCTTCTGCCTCCACGGTGGTGGAACAGAACAGTTCCTTTGGAAACACAGACTCTCTGGGGGCACAGGAGATTCTCTGTGCCTCAGCTGCAGTATCTTATCCAGCTGGAGGGGTTTTCTGATGAGGGCAGGGGCACCCAGAGTGAATAACACAGCGGAGACAGGCAGAGGAACCAAAAGGCGAGGTCTGGATGCAGATCTGAGAGGACCCGTGGACTCGGAATCCGTGAGAGACCCGGGCCAGAGCGGGAGCTGTGCTGCCACCTGGTGGCAGATTTTGGAACTGTTGCTGGATCGGATGTCTCCTCGGGTCGGACTGGAAAGTTCAGCCCAACTCAGCTCAGGTCAGCTCCTGACAGAGTGGACGATCGAGAGAGTGCGCAGTGAATGAATCTGGTAGAGAAGGTGGTAAGGCCTCAACATAGAGTCCCTTTCACCCTTCACTTTCCTAGCATCGCCCAGGCTTCACCATATTTCTGAGAACCAGGGGCAATGCCAGAAAACAGGCTGCTGGGAACTGGGCAGCCGCCTCTCAACCTCCATACACACGCACAAAGAGACTACTGTGGGGCTTCAAGGTCTGTGTCAATGGTTTCTCCCTCAGACCTGACACTCTGGAAACCTCGAATATGGAGTTCACACGTGCACCTGCAGCCGTAACTCGTGATGGGGATCAGCCGGAAGGATGGTGCTGGTTCGCTCAGGTTTTCCCATGAAGCTCCTCACAGATTGGGCAACGTGCAAACTGGCCGACATGTAAATGCTTGGGTAGAAACGTAAGCCCCTCCTCCCGGGCGCCACCCATCTCCAGGTATTAGCCGCCCGTAGGTCACGTGGTGTAACTACGCGGGTGCCACGTGCCCTGAGACCCGCCAGCCCAAGGCCACAGAACTCTCAGTTGAAACGCTGAAATCAGGCTTGCAAAAGGTAGTCCTGTTTATGAAACAAATTATTTTTAAAAAAACATCATTTGAAACCCTTTAAGGATGTCTCCTAAGAAGTTGTCTGTCTTGGAAAAATTATAAAAGAAAAGGGAAGAAAGAACAAAGTCTACAGAAATGTGGAACACATTTTGGCAAATGTTTTTCAGAACCTTGACTCTGCTTCAGCTGGGGTAAATAAACTAGAAAACGAATTTGTTTTTGTATACATTTTTTATTAATAGAAACTTGTTTTCTCCCCACCCCCACCCAAATGATGTTGAAAAGTATTTCAAAGAATGTGGGCATGCACCCGAGGGGAGCTGTAACACACGTGCACTTTGAAATGCAGAAGCTTGGAGCATGGTGGCTGTAGCACTGTTTGTAGGCGTGAAAATTTGGAAACAACCCAAGTGTCATCAGCAGGGGCATGGATAAATAAATTGCAGTGCATATGGCAGATGTCAATGGTATGACGGCCTTCTAAGTTAAAATAAATGGTTCTATGTATTGATATGCAAAGATCTGAAGAGCAATATAGCATTAGAAAGCAATTTGCAAAAGCATATAATCAGTGCATTATTTATGGATTTATATCTGTGCAACAAAAAATGAAAACATGGGTAAAATGAAGCACTGGTTTCATTTGCCAAGGAACAGAGGAGTGCCTCTTTGCCTGGGCGAGGCCTGGTCATCCTTCAGATCTCAGCTCAACACATTGCCTTTCCAGGGACGGCTTTTCTGACCCCCGGGCCAGGTAGGCACCCTGACATCCCATCTCAGAACCCATGCCTTTCCTTCATGTCTCTTGTCATTGTTGTGTATTTATTTGTGTGGTTATGAGATTAATGTTCATTTTCCCCACCAGCTTTATTTGGGCAGGGACCCTGGCCATCTTCCTCACCATGGCATCCCCAGCACCTAGCCTAGAGTCTAATGTGCAGTGGGCACGTAATAAATGAGTTTGTGATTTCTGTTCCCCAACTAGGCTGTAAGCTCCATGAGACCAGGGGGAGCGTCTGTTTTCTTTCTCACTAAATCCTCCGAGGCTTAGCGATTAAGAGGGAAGGCTATGGCATCAGAGCTCAAATCCTGGGTCTGCCCCTTGCTAGCTGTGTGACCTTGGGCAAGTAACTTTGCGTCTCTGAGGCTTGGTGTCCTCAACTGTAAAAATGATAATGATTCCTTCCTTAGAGTGTTGTTAGAATTTAATAATATTATGTATGAAAACAACTCATCAAAGTGTTTGGTATTAGGAACTCGGTTAAAATTTGTTGAATGTCTAAATGCCCCCCTTGTGAGAAGCTCCTGGGCCGGGCCTGGAGAATGCTCTGTTCTGCCCTCTGGGGCCAGCTGGGTCATCTCCCACAGTACCATCAGGTGGCGCTGTGACCATTCGCATGGGTGATGCTCAGCCCGTCAGCTCGCTCTCAAAGCCTCAGAGTGGATTCCAGCCTCCCTCCCAGCAGGAATCCCGTCTGTAAGTCTCTAAGTGGCCATTCGGTCTCCGCTCTAACCTCTCAGTGATGAGGAGCTCACTGTTCCCAGGCTGGAGACCCTTGCAGGGCTGGTCCGAGAGCCCCCATCCTCTGGGTGGAGGTAGCCGGACCCGAGGAGACTGGGAGAGTTTGCAAGTAGTGGGCATCCGAGGGTGGGGACTAGGCTGAGGCAGGTGAGGTGCCCAGGGGGCAGAATTGAAGGAGCTGCTCACTCTCAGGCTTGTGCAAGTGTGGAGTCTGGCCACCACTGGTGGCCTCATAAGGACGCTATGGGGCCCAGCTATGGGCCAGTCCAAAGCTTTCGTCCTGCCTGCCCTCCACTCACTGACAATAGTGTAGGGCTCTCACCAGGTGCCAGCCTGTGTAGCAACTTGCTTGTTTCTCTGAAGAACGCTAGCTGGTAAGAACTGTTATTATAATCATTTTTCAGATGAGAAAATCGTCACAGAGACCAATTAAGAAGCTTGCATGTAAAAAGTGGCAGAGCTGGGATCCGAACCCTGGCAGTCTGGCTCTGGACACCACCTCTTGCCCGTTGCCCTCCACTGCTGTGCTGATCTGTCGTCCTTCCCTGCCACTGCCAGTTCCCCTTTCCGTCCAACAGTTACTTATTGATCAGTCGCTCTGTTCCAAGCACTGTGCCAGTAGGGCCCAGCCCTCGTGGAGGTGACAGTCTGTCAGGTGGAGCCCTGGCTCTGCCATGTCCTGATCCCGTGACCTTGGGGAAGTCATTTAACTTCGCTGTGTCTCAGTGTCTTCGTGATGACATGGTGTGATAGTCCCGGTCTCCTCAGGCTGTGGGGAAGATGGAGTGACTCAAAGCTGCGGAAAGCTGGGGCCGGGCACACGGAGGGCATGGGAAGCATGAGTGTAATCCTATTGGTGTCATACTGGAGAAGCTCTTCCAACCCACGGGGCCTGGCCGCCAAGTGGAAGAGTGGAAGCAGCAGCAAGCCAGAGCCCGACACCCTGGCCTTAAGCCCTGGCTTTGGCACCGTGACTGTCCCAAACATGGGATTTTGGACAAGCTGCTTCGTCTTTCTGATTTTTTTCCTCTGTAAAACAGGAATGACTAATACCAACCTTGTGGTGTCCTTGTGGTTGTTCGATGAAGTAACAAGGCCGAGAGCTTGGCACATAATAGGGGCCTTTGGAAGATTTCGTTTCCTGTCCTCTAGAGGAATCGGGAGGCGGAATAGCCCAGGGGTCAGCACATCTGGAGGTCTGACGTGTCCCCTTCTCCCAGGGAAGGCCCCGACCTGACACGCTGCAGGATGCTGTTTTCTTCTTTCGCTTCCTTTCTTTGTTCCTGTTCGAATTTCATTTCTTGAGAAAGAAGAGTGTTTCACACAGCCCTGCCCATGCATGGGGCTCTGTGTTAACTGTCCTGGTGCCTGGCAGAGGGCTCTGTCTTGGTCTTTTGTCCCCCAGGGCAGTTGGAGGACAGTTGGTGGGTGTGGGGTCGCAGGGCTGCTCTGCTCGTAAGGCCCCAAGAAACCAGAGGGCAGGCTGGGAGCTGAGGGCTGAGAGGCAGCTGAGGACCGGGAAGCCCCGTCTGGTCCAGCCTCCTCCAAGGTCAAGGGGTGTCCTGGCCCCCCTCTCTCCCCTCCCATGCTGCTCCTGATGCCTCTGCTGCTCCTTCTCAGAGACCAGAAGAGGGGGCAGAGCTGTCACCCTGTCCTGGGGGTGCTGAGACTGGACGAGGTGGACAGTGTGTGGTGCCCAGGGACCAGAGTGAGGGCAGATGGGCAGTGAGAAGTGGCTGCTCAGGGATCTGGCCAACCGGGGGGCATCACCTCCTCCCCTTCCACTAACTGCCTCCCAGGGTCATGGTGCCTAGGGCCTCATATTAGGGTCACCCAACAGTTGTTCCTCCTGACTGGGTGCTTCCACACACATTATCACTGACACCATAGTCACAACTGCCCCTCTGTTTCAGAGATGGGGAAACTGAGCCTCAGCAGCAGGACGAGATGCGACCGACCCAAGGTCCTGCAGCAAGGAAGTGTCGGAGTCTGGAGGGGATTCATGCCCAGCTCTGCCTCCCCATCCCCCCCACCCTCCTCTACCCTGCCCCCCAGCCCCCTTCCCCACCACCCCGCTCCTCCAGCACTTAATTTTAATGGCCCTTTGATTGTGCGCCTCTTCTGAGGAGAGACTAATCATTATTAATGAATTTGGGCTGCTCCAGTGTAAATGAGCCAATGGGGCTGGCTGGCACGTAGCTGGATGAGCAGCGAGCAGGGAGTGGGCATCTCCCTTTGGGCCACAGAGAGCCCAACGACCCAACCTCTCTTTAGTCATTTATTTCTCTCCCCAGTTAAACCAGACAGTGGGCCGGAAGGATGCTGGAGTGTCAAGGCCTGTCTGCCCTCCGCCCGTGGCCATTGTTCCAGAGAGGGGGCAGCTCACCAATGACCAGGAGGGCCCAGCCTGAGGGCAGAGCCCAGGGCTGCCGGGACCCCCATCATCCAGCAGCGTCCCCAGCCTGGGGTGGGGGTCAGGGCAGCTGCAGTGGGGTCCCGCCTGTCACCCCGCATGCTGGGCTGTTTTCTTGGCAGCAACAGACCTTAGGAAGGCTCACATGGCCAGTTTTTAGATTTGTTTTCCAAAATTGAAAAGAGAAATAATCCTAGAGGGAAACAAAACAAAACAAAACAACAAACAGAAAACAAACACAATCTCTCTTAGGCTCTTTCCATCCTGAACCTTATCCTGGCTCTGTGTCAACTTCCTGGCATGTGATCACCTTTGGGACCAGCCCTTGGCGGTGGCAGCAGAACTGGACTTGCTCCTACCTGACTCTGGGGACCTTGAACTGACCCCAACCTCTCTGAGCCTCACTTCCTCAGCTGTGGAAGAGGGGTCACGTTACATGTAATATACATTATATATCGGATGAGATGGGGGCGTTGGATGCATTTGCAAATGAGGCCTTATGATGATAATTTTGTCACAGGCAGGAGACAGACACACTCACTCACACGCCCCCAAATCACTAATGGGGCCTCCCCCTGAAGGTGCTCCTTGCTTCTTGAGACGACCGCGTGATTACTCTGTAGGTTCCGTGTAATTATTTAATCAAGCCGGGACCAAGCCCTGAGAGTGGAGCTGGGCGCTGACCAGACCGTGCTCCCCTCCTCCCCCGGGAGGCGCAATCAGAGCTGCTGAGAGGGAGCGGCTCAAGGCTTCCGCTCTCTGTGTAACAGCTGGCTTCGAGGGAGGGGAGGAAAGGGGAGGGCTGGAGGGGCGCAGGTCACCTTGGGGCTCCCCTGGCTGAGGACAGGGCAGGAGGGGCGTGTGCAGACCCCTTATCTTGCTTTGAGGACACTGAGGACAGAAAAGGAGAGGCAGCACGGTGTTCCATAGCACCTCGGCCAGACCTGGGATTCCCTCCTTCCTCCCTCCCTTCCTTCTTTTCTGTCTTCCCTTCTTCCAGACTTTTCTCTGTGCACTTACAAACTTACCAAAATTCCTACAGAAATACTAGTCGTGTTGTTTGCTCTTGTTCACATAAACATCCC
Organism: Equus asinus; assembly: GCF_041296235.1. Classification (NCBI taxonomy): domain Eukaryota; kingdom Metazoa; phylum Chordata; class Mammalia; order Perissodactyla; family Equidae; genus Equus; species Equus asinus. Next base: position 31,933,480 of record NC_091804.1, on the reverse strand, counting down.
TGATGCTGTCTAGACCAGTGGTTCTCACTCGGGGTGACTTTACCCCCAGGGGACATTTGCTGATGTCTGGAGGCATTTTTGCTCATCACGACGTGTGGGGAGGATGTTCCTGGCATCCAGTGGGCAGAGGTCGGGGATGCTGCTAAACATTTTCAGTGCACAGGATGGCCCCACAGCAGAGAATTTTCGAGCCCAAAACGTTGATGGTGCTGAGGCTGAGAAACCCTGTTCTAGAATGTTCCTCAGCTTGCTTTTTTTCTAAAAACAGTGTATCTTGGAAATCTTGTCAGGTTAGTAAGTATCTTTCCCTCACTCATTTTTACTTCAGCAGAGCTTGATGGCATCCCAGTCCCCTTATCTAATTCTCTTTTGATAAATTTCAGGCTGCTTCCGGTCTTTCTGGGTTGATGGAGATGGCACTGCGATGAAGCTCCCGTAGTGCAGTGTGTGCATGAGTCGAGCATTTCGCTCTTTGGATGCCCGGGAGTGGATGGCTGCATCAAAGGGGTGGCTGTTGGCCGACTGATTTATAGGCACTCATCTAGCACTTCTGTGTGCCAGGCATTCTTTTAACACGGCACACGCTTATTTTCAACGTTATTAGATACCGCATCGTGCTCTTCCACAAAGGCTGTGCCAAGTTACCTCCTGACTTTTCCTACCACAAACCTAAGGTTTCAAGAAAAATGATAAAAAAAAATGTCTGGAGTTAAAGCTGTTATGTCCCCAAGAGGACTAAAGGGAACCTGACTGTCATGGGGTGGGTGGGGGTTCAGCCATGACAGCCCCCACCATGGGCCCCCACAGACGTCCACGCCCACTGGCCATGTGCCACATGAGGGGTAAGGACAGGGGCAGGATGGGTGCCCCCATTTTACAGATGAAGCTCAGCCAGGTTGAGCGGCTTGCCTCCCAGCTCTGAGCAATCACATCCTCCCAGAGCCCCCAGGCAGAAGCCCACAGGAGGTTTCAAAGGCAGAGAACAGGTGGGCAGAGTGAGGCTGGCCATGGTTGTGGACCCTGGAGTTGTCGCAGTTCCAGTTGGCTGAATACCCTAACAGACCCCTCACGGCCCTGGGGCTGGGGGTGCCCGATTTTACAGGATATCCATGTGAAATCTGGGACATTCTTGCATTCAAAGATTATTCATTGATTATAGGAGATTCACACTTAACTGGGTGTCATGTTTTATATGCAGCCCTAAGCGGGGCAGCAAGGAAAGGAAGGGGGGCCCTCTGGTAGGTTCCCACCCGCCTGGAATCGCCTCTTTGGGCTGTTGGCTTTTCATCTTTCCCTCCCCAAACCATCGATATCCTCCAGCTCTTGCCCCAAGCCCTTTCCCTCCCAAGAACTGAGAGGAAGCATGGGGAAGCAGAGCTGCTGGCTGCACCCACCCTCTGTCTTCTCCAGCAACAAGGAGAGGAAGGAGTAAGTGGCTGGGACCAGGTGGTGCCTCCATTTCTTCCCTCTCCCCTCTCGCTCGGAGCCTCGACACCCACATTTGAGAGCTCCATCTTGCCTGGGCGTGAGTGGCAAGGCTGGAGCGGTGGGCGGCAGGCAGGTCTAGGGCAGCACCGATAGCCACGCTGACCCCACCTCCCCCCCGTCGTCCATACTTAGAGCCGGTGGCCACTGCAAGTGTAATTAGTTAATAAATCACCCTGAGTGATAAATAGAATGATAGATGCGGGTTTCACTTGATCACTTTTTTATTAAGGAGAAATAAATCAGCACCACATTGTTGCTATAAACCTTTCAAACTGGTCAGATCCTGGCTGGTAGAAGCTGATTAACATGGCCACATGGAGGGACCATTTGTAGCTGATCATTGAGATCAATCAATCCTTGTCATTTTCCCTCCTTGGAGGAGGTGGCAGAAGCCAGGTGCTGTTCCATCATCCTCTGCTCCCCTGGCTTCTTGCAGCCTGGGCGCTGCGGGGAGAGTGTGTGTGCCTTGGTGTCAGACAGCCCAGATTTGAATCCCGGTTGCGTCACCAACCAGCTGTGTGAGCCTGGGGAGCTGTCGCACCATCTCTGAGCCTCAGTATCCTCCTCCCTGGAGGCGGACAGCGATAGTTCTGGTTCCTATAGCTCGTATGGATAGTTGTTCTGAACATCCGATAGAGCGATGGGTCCCAACTTCTCGATCTTAGGAATCCTTTCTACACCTAAAAATTACTGAGGACCCCAAAAAGTTTTTCTTGTGTGACCTATATCTATCAATACTTACTGTAGCACAAATTAAAACAGAAAGTAAAAAAATTAATTCATTTATAGTAATAATTAACCTATTACATATCAATATAAATAACACTTTTAACAGTAAAAATATATATTTTCCAAAACAAGAAAAATGTCAGAAGAGTGGCAGTGTTCTCCATTTTTGCAAATCTTTTAAATTTCTGACTTAATAGGAGATTGCTTGATTCTCGTATCTGCTTCTGTGTTCGATGGGATAAGTTGTGATAAGTTGTTTTAGGTCAGACGTATGAAGAAACTGTGGCCTCACTCAAATATGCAGTTGGAAAAAGGGAAGAGTATTCTACTAGCCTTTTTAGGTAATTGTGGCTACGTCAAGTAGCCTCTGGAAAATTCCGCTATACACTCATGACAGAGGGAGAGTAAAGAGGCAAATAACATCTTATTATTATGAAAATGGTTTTGACCTTGTGAGCTCCATGAAAGGATCCCAAGGACCCCTAGGTGTCCCCCAACCACCCTTTGAGAACTGCTGGAATGACAACTGCATGGAGAAGGGGCTGGACGCAGGGGGGTAGTCCCGCCCCAGGCCTGCATGATGTCAGGTCTTGCAGTCTGCCTTGTCCTGCTGAAGCCTGTACGTCCCCTACGAAGGGGCCTCTGGACATCTCCTGTGTGCCCCCTAGGTCCACTGTCTACCTTCTTCACCCTGCTCTGGCCCTGGGTGGCTGACTGTGTCACCTGCTTTTCCTTGCCTTCCACCTTCTGGACGGGCTCAACCGGTGGGGAGTTCTGGAGGGTGGGAGGAGAGCAGGCTTTGGGGCATTTATTCCTCCAACTCCTTCCCTGCCAGGTTGGTGACAGGAGCCACAGCTGCTATCAGCAGCCCCTTGTCCCTCCTTGTCCCAGTGACTGCCCCCCTTCTCTTCTCGTCCCTTCAGGCCCTGGCGTGGTAAGGGCTCCCCACTGCTGCTATCCTTGGGGCATGGCACCGTCCTGCTTGATTTTCCTACATCCCCCTCACTTAAAAAAAAAAATTAAACTCTCCTCCCTTGCCATCTGTTTTCTCTGGGATTCCAACTGATGCACAATTTTCTGGGAAAACTCCCTTTCCTGGATAAAACCAGAGAAGATACACAGAATGAGCAATGAGAATAACCTCACCCAGCCAAGTGCATGGGTTTTCTAGTTTACAAAGTGCCTTCCCGGGCTTCATTTCATGAGCTCCTTGGTAGGACCTCCAAGAAGCTAGGGTGAGAGTCTGACACACACTTGCCTGTGGAGGAGCCGGGCTCAGAGAGGATAGACCTGCCTAAAGCCGTTCAGCAGGGAAATGGTCTTGTCTTGTGGTTGGTCCAGGACACCCTTGTGACCGCTATCGCTTCCAGGAGTTGTGTGGGTCTAGCGGAGGAGACTTGCTCCCTCCTGGGCCCTCCAGCCCTGACTCTATCTGTCCTGGAGCTCCCTGTCTGAGCCCCTCACCTCATCTTCCACAGCCATCGCAGGGGTTCATGGCAGCTTCCCCAGCTCCTCCCAGCTGGGAGTGGCGCTCCACATGTCTGCCCCGTCGCATGCCCTAGAGGGACCTGAAGCTCCCTGCTCTTGACGGAGCCCCTTCTCTTTTCCTGACTTCACGCCTTTGCCCATATTCTTTCTTCTGTCTGGGGAGCCCCTCCCATCTGGCCTCCCTGGGCAAACGTGAGCTCATTTTTTCTCTCCTGGAGACCTTCTCTGACTGTGGCTCCTCTTTCTTCCCTGCAGAATGGAGTCCTTCCTCCTAGGTGTTCCCATCGCTCTGTGCACGTCTTAGGTGTGTCAGCATCACACAATGTTACGGCACTCTCTCTGTCTCTCTCTCATTTCTCACCATGCCCCGCCCCTACCCACTGTGTATATCAGTGAGCTACTGCTGTGTAACAAACCATTCTGAAACTTAGTGGCTTAAAAAACAACTGTTTATCCAGCTCATAATTCTGTGGGTCAGATGATGGTTCTGCTGGTCCTGGCTGGGCTTGGCTGAGCAGTTCTATTCCTCTCAGCTGGCCCCCCTCCCATGTCAGCTCACTGTTGGCTGATCTAGAATGGTCTTGGCTGGGATGACTCTTTTCTGCTCTCTGTGGTCTCTCATCCTCCAGCAGGCTAAGCCAAACTTGTTTTAATGGTGGCTGAGCAAGGTTCCAAGAGAATAAGCAGAAGCATGCAAGACTGCTCGACTCCTGGGCTCAGAACTGGCACAATGTCACTTCCAGCACATTTTGTGGGGCAAACCAAGTCACAAGGCCAGCCTGGATTCAAGGGATGGGGAAATAGACTTCGTCTCTTGATGGGAGAGCTGCAAGCTCACCTTGCAAGGGATGTGGATACAGGAAGGGCAAAATTGGGGCCATATTTGTAATTGTCACAAATGAGGCTAGCTGAGAGATGACTAAAACTACTAAGACTCCAGTGCACATGGGTAATTTTTATAGTCCAAACTCTTGACCATGACCTACAGGACCCTACATGAACTGGCCCTGCCAACTTTCTTATCCTTAGCTCCACACTCCAGCCATGTTGGCCTTTTGTTCAGTGCCTTGCCCTTAATATGCTCCCTCTGCCACAAGGCCTTTGCACATGCTGCTCTCTCTGCTATTACTACTCTGCTTTAGTATTTCCCTTAATTAATGTCTCCCTTTCCTCTTCATTCACATTTTAGTTAAGCCCCTCTTGAGTTTCCTGAGTGGGCTGAATCCTCTTGTTATAGGTTCTCGGAATACTACATATTCTACTTCCTACAGTTGCAATTTTATATTTGTATTTATTCAACAAACACTTACATTACCAGGCGCTGTTCCAGGGGTGTTATAAATATTAAATCATCTCATCCTCAACACGACTATGAGGTAAGTACTAGCATTATCCCCATTTTACAGATGAGGAAGCTGAAGCAACAAGAATTTGAATGACTTAGCCAAGGTCACATAGCTATTAAGTAAGTGATGGAGCACGGATTCAAACTCAGGCAGTCCGGCTCCGGTACCCCTCCTGTGTGTCTGTCACTCTGCTGTGGTTATTTGATTCAAATGTGTTTCTCTGACCAGAGTGTGAACTGGATGAAGACAAGGACCCCATTAGTTTGCCAACGATTTTGCAGCCTCAGGGTCGAGCACAGTGTCTGGCGCATACCAGGTGCTCAACAAACATTTGTGGAATGAACGAACTGGAGACATGGGTTGCTTAAAGCCACAGATGAAGGGCGTTTCTGCAGCGCTTTCCAGCTGCAGGGTTGTGACACTCTCTGCAATCTGATTCCTCCCTTGAGGGGTCCTTTTCATGTTCTGGGGACCCTCCCACAGCCCACGACCTCCCCTTCCCTGAAGCCCTGAACCCCGGGAATCTCCTTTTCCATCCGTGTTTCTGGCAGCTGTTTCCCCTGCAATGGCCCCGAGGACATTTCAACAATGCCAATTCCCGCCCCTGCTCCAGCCACCCCCCAACGGATGACCGTGCTAAGAGTGCAGTTTTCTCTCCCTCTTGCCTCACTTTGATTTGATCAGGCCAAATCTGAAATGATGTGTGAAAGTAATGATATTTTGTAATTAAATCTCTGGTGACGGCCACCGCAATTTGTGCTACATGCATTGTTCATAAGGAAAAAATGCATCAATTCATTTTCTGACTGGCTACTCCAGGGACTGGCAATTAGGAGCAGCTCATCTCTCGTTGCCTCGCATATTAAAGAGCTACTGAAACGCAAAGAGAATTTGGTAGGTTTTTTTTTTTTTTCCTTTTCCAACCTTCTAATAATGTTAGCTTAATTAGGGAGGCTCAGTGATAAAGGGGAAGTTTTGGATGATTTGAGCATATTGTGGTGGAAGGAAAAGAAAGAGCAAATAAAGGGAAATAGAAGTGTGGGGCACAGGGGCTGTGAGGGCTAGGAGATTAGGAACATTCCATCCTTAAAGGCTTGACTTTGCTGGACCAGGGCTGGCTGTGGTGAAGGCCAGGAGGCCCCGGCGCAGGTTGGGCCCGAGGATCTGAGCTAGATGCTGCTCCCTTCACGTCCTGGCTGGACCTTTTCTTTCCGCATCCTTATTTTTGTGATTGTGTTTCAGAATGTGTCTTTTTCATTCACCCCCCACATGACGGCTCTTCCTCTAACCTGGTCATCGCTGTTGGTATTTGCTCTGGACCAAAGTATTGAAAGACTGTTGCATCTTTTTAAAAAATAGACTTTATTCTGTAGAGCAGTTTTAGGTTCACAGCAAATTTGAGTGAGAAGTAAAGAGTACCCACATCCCCTGCCAAGAGGAGCCTCTCTCCCTATCAACATCCCTCCCCAGAGTGGTATATCTGCTCCAACTGATGTATCTACGCCCACACACGATCATCACCCAAAGTCTATAGTTTACATTAGGGTTCAGTCTCTGCGTTGTATATTCTGTGGGTTTGGAGAATGCGTAACAATATATGTCCACCATTATGATGTCATATGGAATAGTTTCACTGCCCTAAAAATCCCCTGTGCCCCGCCTATGCCTCCCTCCCTACTCCCAACCCCCTGGCAACCACTGATCTTTTTACTGTCTCCATCATTTTGCCTTTTCCAGAATGTCATGCAGTTGGAATCATATAGCATAAAGTCATTTCGGAGTAGCTTCTTTCACTTAGATCATACATTTAAGGCCATCCATGTCTCAGGCTCCCCTCTCAGAGCCCCCAAGTGTCTGATGCCTTGGGCTCTGTCTGTGCAGCCCCCAAGGATTGCTTGAAGGTGGGGCAGAAAGGAGGGTGTGAGAGAGGCAGAGATGGTGGAGGATGGACTAAGGAGGGGCTGCAGCTGGGGCCCAAAGATCTCCAAGGAAGAAGGGCAAAACTCAATGCTGAAGTGGATTCGGTCAACACGGTCTGTACTTCCAGGATCCACCAGTCAGGGTGCTGGTCTAGGAGGTTTCACATATAACTATAAATTTGGCCCTTGGTATAGGCCTGCTGCCCAGGGTGAGATGATTAATACAGCCCATTTTACAGGAGGAGAAACTGAGGCTCAAGGAGGTCAGGTGCCCAAATCTCACAGCGAGCAAGGGCAATGCCAGGTCTGAACCCAGGTCTGTCGGACTCTAGGCCAGTGCAGAACTTCCTGTGGGAATGTTCCATATTGATGCTGCCCCGTACTGTAGTGTCTTAGTCTATTTGGGCTGCTGTAACAAAGTATCCGACTGAGTGACTTATGAACAACAGAAATTTATTTCTCACCATTCTGGAGACTGGGAAGTCCAAGATCAGGTCACTGGCCTTGTGTGATGAGGGCCTGCTTCCTGGTTCACAGACAGGCATCTTTTCCTTTTATCCTTAAGTGGCAGAAGGGGCTAGGGAGCTCTCCGAGGTTTTTTTTATAAGACCATTAATCTCATTCACGAGGGCTCCACTCTTACGACCTAATCACCTGCCAAATGCCCACCCCAAATACCATCACATTGGGGGTTCAGTTTCACCATACGAATTTGTGGAGGACACAAACATTCAGTCTATAGCAGGTAGCCGCTAGCCACACATGGCTACTGAGCACCTGAAATGTGGCTAGTGTGACTGAGGAACTGAATTTGAATTATGTTTAATTTTAACTAGTTTAAACTTAAGTAGCCACATGTGTTTGGTAGCTACCCTATAGGACGGCACAGCTCCAGACTGTTGGAGACCTTGGTGCAGCCCCCAGCTGCCCCCAGCCCGTGGGTTTCCCAGCAACATCATGACTGAGTTGTCTTTTTACATCTTATCTCCCTGGGAGCAACTTTGGGTACCTCACTGTGCCGTGCCCCGAGCCTGGCATGGAATAAGTCTTCCGCCAACACCTGTTGGATAAACACCTGCTTGTGCGAAGGGCTTAACTAACCTGCAGAATTTCAATGCGTCTTCTCAACGGCGCTGTGTAGTGCGTCCATTATCATTCCCATTTTATAGTAAAGGAAAGATAGGCTCAGCAAGGCTGACTGTGTCCTAAGTCACACAGCTGGGAATGTCTGGGACAGATTTGGAGCCCAGGTATTTCTGCTCCAAAAGCCCATACTCTTTCCTGTGCAGCATGCACAGGGGCTAGTTTGGGGTGGATCTCCTTTACAACTGCCAACCTGATGACCTCAAGGGTGTTGTTCTTATCCTCTGTTTTACTGGACATGGATTCAAATGCATGTAGTTGATTTGAGAGGTGAAGACAATACAGGGAGTGAGGAAGTGAGACGGAGGGGAAAGCAGCCAATAAAGGGTACATGATCACGCTAGTTCCCACTGGGTGACCGAGGCTTAATCCTGGCCCAGAGCTGTGGGAACCTGCAGAGAACACACCACAGGGTTCTTCCACACAAGGGGCAAGGGAGCTGGGGTATTTATCCACTGACTCTTACCATTCCTTGTTTGAGAGCTGCTCCGGGGGTGTGGGTGGCACTTCTGGCCTGCCAAACAGGTGGACAAAGTAGACTCAATGGCCAGAGAAAGTCTTCAGGCAAAGAAAGGTCAGTTAGTGGCAAAAACAGAACTTTGTGGAAGTCCCTCACACTTGCAAAGATCCTGGGGTCACTGTAAGCCCCATTTCATTGGAAGGTAAGGTGATGCTCTTCTTCTCCTGGTTCCAAAGTTCTCCATCACCCTTAGAGACCCTGGGTTGCTTTATAAGGAGTTCAGCCATTAATGGAGCAGATGGGTGCTTTGCTGATGATCTTTGAAAACTGGAATCTATTTGCAATTGAGGAAGAGTGGCTGGGGATCTTTGCGTATGTATAAAGAAGATGTTTTCCGAGAATCATAATGGTGTAAATAAGGTTTAGGTGTACGTTTGAACCTACTTTGCCAACATTCTCAAGGTCTTTAGAAATGCTCATCAGCATATAAGCAAGTCACAGATTACAAATTATTCTTGTGTTTCATTAAAGCATGCCCCCAATCACTGATCACAGGCAACTCTTAGCTTAGTTTGAGTAACTGTAAGCACGTGAAAAAAAAAGTGGGTTTTTGTGTACATTCAATAATGCGGGTTTGGTTCTAAGGCCAGCTGACTTCTCCATTCTGAATTCAAGGTGGAATGTAGCGCTTTTGGCCACATCGTCTTCACTGTTAAATTGTTCAGATTTAGCTTTCTTCCCAGGTTTTAATGGAGTCAGAAGTTAGAGTTAATGCTCCCTAGACATTTCCTTTTGGGTTCTTCCTTCTTGCTGCCCTCCATTTGGAAACTAACATTTATTTATCATCTATTAAGTGCCTGACTCTCTATTAGTCTCTCTTAGTCCATTTCATTTTGGTGACAACCGTGCAAGGGATGTATTTGCACCGCCCTTTTGTGATGAGGCCAACCCCCCCGCCCCGGGGAAATGGATGGGAAAATTTCAGGGAATGTCCACTGGTGAAGAGTGCCAGCTGACTGGGGGTTAGACCAGTGGCTCTCAACCCGGGATGCATAGTAGAATCATCTGGGCAGCTTTTAAAAAGTACTGATGGCCAGGCTGCCCCCAGACTAATGAAGTCAGCATCTCCGGAAGTGGAGCGGGGGGTGAGTTTTTCAAAGCTCCCCAGGTCCGGAGTCAGCTGAGAACCACAGCATTAGCAAGCATGGGACCTCTTTCCGTATGCTGAGTCCTAACATCCAATGCAGTGGAATCGACATAGACACCAGAGCATGCGGACCTGGGTTCGAATCTTGACTCTGCTACACATTGGCTGTGATTTTGGGCAAGATATCTTGTCACTGGGAATCCTCTTTTTGAACTGATGCTGTTAATATTAATAATAAGACTTGACTTGCAGGGTTGGTCTGAAGATTCAATGGGATGCTCTGGCACTCAAGATGTGCTCATAGGTGATGCTCCTCTCATTAAGTGCCACAGCACGAGCCTCCACCAGTCTGGTCCCAGGTGGCCTGGTGCTCACCCCGCCTGGAAGCCTGTGGCTGACCCCAAGTCGCCGTGCCGGCCACTTCTCTGGAAGCCGCCCCCTTTGCCGATGCCCACGACACGCTCGGCCGTGCCCATCTTCTCCCGAGGAGGATGGTATCGACATTTCAAAACAGTTTAATTATTCTGCGGCTGCCTGGCTATTAGCTGCGACAAGAGAGCTCAGGGCTATTTTTCAGCATTAATTTTCCATTTGAAATGAATTCCTTTTGGTTACACTTTTTAAATGTTTCTTTTAATTAGACGCAATTACTTCAGAAGAATTGCTTTTATTCCTCAGCCTGAGATCCCAGTGATGAAGTCGCTATCTGGCCCCACTGAACGGCCGGGACGGCTCATTTAGTCGCTGCACTAAAGTATATTGAACTAGGAAATTATACAGCGAATCAACTATTAATTCCTTTTATGATCGCTCACTCTAACATCTTGAATGAGATCTTCAGGGGGAAATTTAGTCACAATAAGGATCATCGTTCTCCACCTCTAGCCACCGGCCCATGTGAGGGAAGCTGGAGGCTAGTGGTTGCCCTGGTGGTGGGCCTGACACGGGGCAGGATGGCTGAAGGCTCCTGGCTTTCTCGGGGTTTAGGGACTGGGGATGGTGTGGGGGCAGTGCAGCCAAAGCCCCTCAGCCAGGCTAGAGGGGGCCTTGGCCCCCGGGAAGGGGAGGGGGCTGTGGCTCTGGAAAGGGAGAAGGCAGACAATCGCTCACTTTCAAGATTGCATAATTTGACTATTCCTTGGGTGGTTCGGTGTTCCGGAGGGAGCCTGGGAGTCAGTAGGTGGCGCTCTTCCCTCTGTGTTGACAACTTGGTCTGGGCTGATGCGAGGCCCCAGAAGAGCTTTTGCAGCCAGAGTTGGAAGAAGCCTTTCTTTAGAGGCTTTAGCCTAATCCACTCTTAACAGATGGGGAAACTGAGACACAGAAGGCTGCACAGTCACCTTCAGAGACAAAGGCTGAACCAGGTTTCTTGGTCCCTGGCCAGGTCTCTGAACATGTCCCCTGGGATTTTCTTGAGGGTAGGAAGCTTCCTCTTCAATCCTGGCTGCTGACGGCCTCTCCTTGAGGGGATGTTGGTGGTGAAGCCACAGCTCTCCCCACCAGGGCTACTCTGCCAGCTGTGCACCCAGAGGTGCTGCATGCCCAGCCTGCCGGAGGAAGACAGGGTAGTCAGGGCCACAGGGTGTCCCTTGGCACTTGGAAACCACAGGGTTGCAGGGGCTTGGGGGTGGGGCGGTGCAGAGGAGGGCCCAGATGCTGGCCGTCATCTCTGCCTCCACAAACCCTGTGGACAACTTCTCTAGGCTAGGCACTGTGGTGGTGGTTGAAGTGAAGAGGATGAAGAAAACACAACACCTGACCTCTGGGAGACATTCACTCAAAATCACAACATGATGGATGTGTAGACTTTCTCTTAGAGGAGCTGGGCTTTGAAGGATGGCTAGGAGTTTGCAGGGGAAAGGGCATTCTGGGGAGATGGCATCGCAAATGCAAAAGTGTGGAGGTGTGAAAGCAAGCAGGTTGGGTGTGCGGAGGGAAGTGGCAGGAGGTCCTCACGTGACTGCCACCCTAGGCCTTGTATGTCCTGCTGGGGAGTTTGGACTTCGTCCTGAGGGCAATGGGGAGCCACTGAAGGTTTCCAGCAGGGAGAAGACATGGTCAAATTTGTGCTTTTGACAGATGGTGGTGGCTGCTCTGTGTGCAGGAGGTAAAGGAGGATTTGAGAGAAGAGGCTGGGAGCCCTGCTGGGAGGCTGTGCCCCTGTCCAGGAGAGGGGCAAACAAGGCATGAATTAGGACAGGGACGCGGGCGGGTGCAAAAATGTGGGCACAGGTGAGGTTTCGAGCAGCGCTGCCTTATCACTTCTGTGAACCCTAGACACTTCTGCCTTTGTGGGTCCCTCCCACAGGAATAGATTTTTGTGGGTCCTAAAAATTTCATTTGCTTTTGAAGAGAGGAAAAAATGAAACATTTTTGTCTACTCTAAAAGCTCATTTATTTCCTGGTTTTAAAAGAAATTAAAAATACAGTATACACATAGAATGGAATATTACTTGGCCTGAAAAAAGAAGGAAGTCCTGCAATATGTGCCTACATGGGTGGACCTCGAGGACATTACGCTAAGCGAAATAAGCCAGTCACAGGAAGACAAAAACTGCATGATTTCACTTATAGAAGGCATCTAAAATAGTCAGATTCATAGACTCAAAGAGTGGAATGGTGGTTCCCAGGGGTTGGGGGGAAGGCAAAATGAGGCCTTACTAATGGACAGGCGTAAGCTTTCAGTTAAACACACCTTAAATGTACACAAAGTTATGTGTCAAATATATTTCAATTAAGAAAAAGTTTCATTTAAGTAAGATGAATAATCTCTAGAGATGTGGCGTACGACATTGTACCTGTAGTCAACAACGCTCTATTGTACCCTCAAAAATTTTTTGAGGTTAGATCTCCTGTTAAGGGTTCTTGCCACAATAAAATAAGATAAAAAGGAATGAAAACATTTTGATATTGTCCTAAAACATAGTTGGCCTCAGGCCCAGTGCTCCTGAGCCTAGTGGAGAAGTTGGCTCTGGTTTCGAGGAAGAGCAGGTAGGGTCTGGAACTCTGGTCTCCTGCTTCATGGCTGAGGGAGGATGAGGGACCCATCCTCTCTCCTTCCTCCTTCAGCCCCTCCCCACAGCCCAGGGCCCTGGAGGATGATAATAATGACAATGACGGCCACTTACAGAGCACTAGGTCCAAAGCATTTTATGTGGCCTATTTCATGGACTGCTCATCAAAATTCTTTGAGGTTGAGATAGTCATTCTCCCCATTTGGTAGATGAGAAAACTGAAGCTCAGAGAGGGTTGCTTGGCCCGGGGTGGACTTCCTGCCCCAGAATCATCCAAGCAAGATCTTTCACAAGTTTATCTGGGGGACGGGAGGGTGGTCAGTAGGAGACAAGGGCACTGCTCAGGCTAGTTTCCTTTCTGTCCTCAAGTACCCTGCTCTGGACTGAATGCTTGTCTTGGCCCCCCCATTCATATGTTGATGCCTGAACCCCCAGTATGATGGTATTTGGAGGTGGGGCCTCTGGGAGGTAATGAGGTCTTGAGGGTAGAGCCCTCATGAAGGGGATTAGTGCCTTTATAAGGGGACAAGGAGACCAGAGCTCTCTTTCTCTCCACCACGTGAGGATACAATGAGAAGATGGTCAGCTGTAAACTAGGAAGAGGGCCCTTACCAAGAATCTGAGCATCCCGGCACCCTGATCTCAGACTGCCAGCCTCCAGAACCATAAGAAATAAATGTTTGTTGTTTCACCCACTGAGTCTATGGTATTCTATTATGGCAGCCTGAACTGGCGAAGACACATCCCTTTTGACACGCCAGCTGTTTGCCATTGATGGTGGCCAGGATGTTCTGCCCCACAGGGAGCCATGGACCATCTCTCAGAGTCCTGGGACTGGGCCCATGGCTCACTGAAGGGGAGCAGCAACTCCTTCCCATGCGTGCTGAGGTGAGCCAAGCATAGTCTTGTGAGGGCGACCAATCGCTTCCTGGGACACAGGACTTCCAGGGCTAAAATCAGGCAGTCCTGGGTAAACTGGGACAGTTGTTCACCCTAGGCTGTCTGTGTGTGACTGTAACACAGGGCAGTTGGACAATTCTAACTAGTTATCACCTTGTCTTTGAACAATCTCTATCCCATAGCACATTTCCAGGGGAGCCAAGCTGACCAGTTCAGCCACTTAGGATGGCTGGGTTGACTGGCTGATTGAAACACCTTTGGATACGAGTAATAGGCTTCCAAATGTATTGGAGAATTACTCTTGGGGTCACACACTTTTCCATTTGAACTCAACTTTTTTTTTTTTTTTTTTGAGGAAGATTAGCCCTGAGCTAACATCTGTGCCCATCTTCCTCTATTTCATATGTGGGACGCTTACCTCAGTGGCTTGATAATTGGTGTGCTGGTCCATGCCCAGGATATGAACCAGCAAACCCTGAGCTGCTGAAGCAGAGTGAACAAACTTAACCGCTATGCCACCAGAATGGTCCCTGGGCTCAACTTTTTCAAGCAATATGGACCTTAAGCTAGTTGTACCTGTGAACTCCACTTTTCATCTAAATTGTATTTCTGGGAGGAAACTTGTGTGTTTGCTCTTTGCATGTCTTCAATTCAATTGAGTTCCATAATTTTCATAAAAGAAAAATGCATGACGTGTCAGGGCGGTTAATAGATGATTTTGGGCAGTTCAAAACAGATTAGGCTTTACAAAAACAAATTTTTATTTCTTTAATGAACACTAGCTTTAAAAAGCAGGTATCTGGCAGGAAAAATGGATGAGGTGTTAAGAAACTCTTATGATAGAGGGAGAACAACATAATGGAGGTATCAACCACAGCTACACGATGGGGTAAGTGCCCATGGTGTTACTGTTTGGAAAAGGTAGAGCAAAGAACCCCACCCACCTGAGTTTGCCACTTAGCACTTGGGCAAAATCCTCAACCTCTCCAAGACTTAGTTTCCTCATCTATAAAATTGATACAATGAGGGTCGGGTTGTTCTGGGGGTTAAACCAGGTCCTTAGTGTTTCTAGCACATGATAAGGCTTGACAGATGAAAGCAAATTATTTTCATTTTCATGAACAAAATAATACCAATGATCAGAGTGAGTAGGAACTTGAAGAATTCAAATGGTCAGTTAACACATTTTCTCTAAGCCAGGGGTTCGCAAATTTGAGAGTTCATCAGAGTCACCTGGATGGCTTATTTGCACACAGGTGGTGGGATTCTGTTCCCAGAGTGTCTGATTCAGCTGGGCTGGACTGGGCCTGGGAATCTGCATTTCTCACAAGTTCCCAGGTGATGCACATGCTGAGAGCTGCTGCTCTGTTATAAAATTGGTAAAGAAGAAAAGTTGTCTATTCGGAAGTGCCTTGGTCCTGAAGAACCCGCAGTTAAAATAGGAGCCTGTGGGATGGGGAGCTATGATCTTTCACAGGCTTCTACCCCTAAAAAGGGAGAAAGAAGCAGAGTTTGATTAAAGAGAGTTTGTGAACAGCAAACATTTAATGAGGGAGGGAAAAATGAAACCACCTGAATTTCTTTAAACCTTGCTCCCAGTCCGTGGTTCGCATGGTGGGGGTCCCCAGACCAGCAGCATCAACATCACCTGGGAGCTTGTGAAAAATTAAGATTTTTGGGGTCCAGCAATCTGTTTTTTCACAAGCTCTCCAGGGTGAATTTCTGACGTGTGCTAAAGTTTGAGAAGCACTGCTCTCAATGATGTGTCACTTATTTACACACGGAAAACAGGCTAGCTAATGTAAGTTCATCCCATTTAGAAAAAGCACAACTGGCTGATCATACTCTCAAAAACCTCTAGGAAAAGCAACTCCTGGTGACAGCATTGCAGACACAGTCTCAGTCCTGCCTGCACATTAATATCTTCTGCGGAATTAAAAAAATACTGATGCCCAGGCCCCACCCTCAGAGATTCTGCTTTAATGTGTCTGGGCTGGGGCCTGGATATTGTACTTTAAATACTCCCCTGCTGATTCTTACAAACTGAGACCCATTGTTCTATGTAATCATAGATCTGTTTAATGTCTGTCTGTCCCAGAGGGCTGGAAGCAACATGACAGCAGGGACTGTAAATATTTGTTGAATCAAAAATGAGTGAATGAAGGGGGCTATTGTAGGCAAGCCTTCTATAGGATGTTGGGGAGGAGGTGACTGGAAACTGCTGGCCTCCCCTGGACTCCTGACTGTTGGGAGCTGGCCTTCCCAGTGGAGGCAATGACACCCATGTGGGTGTGGAGGCTGAAGCATGCATGAACAGCTCATAGAAAATCAATCAGCTCAGGATGATAAACACTGGTCAAGGGAGCGATGAATAGCGCTGGAGAGCGGCCTCAAAAGCCAGGGGAAGGAGTTGGGACTTCTTCCATTGGTGCCTCTTCTGGGATCGTTGCTTCCATTTTCTCTCCTCTCTTCTCTTGGAGCTCAGCTTCTTCAGGATGGAGAGGGCCTGGGGGCAGCTTCTCCTGTTGATGCCTGCCCTGTCATCCCCCGAAGCCAGGACAGAGAGGGGAACCCACACTCCAGCTGGACTCCTGAGAACATATGGGCCTCGGAAATCATAATAAGAGGAAGCCACCTTCTTCATTAATTGATTAATGTAATTAAAGAAAGATAAGTACGTCGATGCCTACCACATTAGAGTTAATTTGTGCAGGCAATTAGCCGCGCTCCCTCCTTCATGCCAGCTGTCTCAGATGTGCTTCTGTCCTGGGGGGCATTACTGGGTGCTTGGTTCAAAGCTGGCCCCCGTGAACCTTATTCTGGGCACCTCAGTGCCCAAGAGGAGCAATTGAGCCCCCAGAAGTGGGTTAGATATAAATTCTGTGAATTGGGAGACATCACCTTATATCTCTGCCCCTCAGTTTTCTTGTCTGTCCACTGGGGACAATTAGACTGATCTTATGAGGGAGTTGTGAGCATTCAATGCGGTGCTGTATGTCCCAGGTCCTGGGGAGGAGCAGCACATCCCTTCCTTCCTGTGTCCTTACAAGGACGCCTCCCTTTTCAGGCCTGGTGGCCAGTGCTGGGCATTCCCTGCTCTGGACCCTTGGCCTGGAATGCTCCTGTAAGGCATGTGGGGACTCTGTGGGTCTGCTTCTCACCCCGCTTCTCCCCTACCTCGACCTGTCTCTATCTTCACTTTCTCTACAGGGGCTGTCTCTGAGGCCTTCTGCTTCTCTCTCTCTCTCTCTCCACACACTCTCCCTTTGGGCTGAGGCACTGACTCCCAGGGGAGCTCTGAATCCCTCTCTCCAGCCCAGATCTCTCCTTGGTCATTCAGATCTGAGGATCCAGCTGCCTGTGGAATGTCTCCACCAGCATGCAGCAGCCTCAGAGCCGACCACCTGATTTTTCCTGTCCCAGCACCCCAAATTGGTTTCCTTTCTAGGGCTCCCAATTTTTCTCATCTTCTCTGCCTGTGTCTGTGAACCAGCAGGTCCCAAGAGGCCACCAGGGTGCTTCTATCTCAGCTCACCCACCACATGCCCTGCAGAAGTCCTCCCCTAAGTTGACTTCCATCCCGCTTTCCACTGCACTGTCTACCCGTCTCTGTATCTGCCTTTTTGGCCCTGCTCCTGCCGTCGTCTGCCTGTCCACCCCCTCCTCTCCCACCATGGAAGGATCCCTGGCCCAGGCCATCCTCTCTTTCTCGCTCCCATCCTCCACACCTTGGCTCACCATCCCCCCACCACCCCATGGAGTACCCTCTCCCTATTCTCGAACTGTGATCTCTCCTTTCAGTTACAGACTCATGTACACAACCGTCTTCTCTACATCTCCACTGGGACATCAACTTTAACATGTCAAAAATGGAGTTCTTGACCTCTCTCTCTCCCACCTGCCCATAGCACCCTGCTCCCGGCGAGTCATCTTCCCTCTTGAGTATTCCCAAGACAGAGACGGCAACTCCATCCATCAGTGGCTCAAGCTAGAAACTTAGGGGTCACACCTGACATTTCTCTCCCCCTCACCTGCCATGTCCAATCTAGCAACAAGTCTTGTTAATCTTTTTACAGCTCTATTGAGGTATAATTGACCTACAATAAACCACACATATTTAAAGTGTACAAATTGGAAAGTTTCACATATGTATACACTTGGAAAACCATCGCCACATTCAAGACCATGAACATATCCATCACTTCCCAAAGTTTCCTCATGCTCCTTAGAAATCCTCCCTCCTGCCCCTCCTTACATCTCTCCTCCTTCCCATCCCCAGCCAACCAATGGTCTGTTTTCTGTCACTATAGATTATTTTACTTTTTCTAGAATTTTATATAAATGGAATCATATGAAATGCATTCTTTTTTTCTGGCTTCTTTCACTCAGCACAATTATTTTGAGGTTCATTCATGTTGTTGCTTGGGTCAATAGTCCATTCTTTTTTATTGCTAACTAGTATTCCATTGCATGAGTATGCTACCGTCTGTTTATCCACTCACCTGTTGATGGACATTTGGATTATTTCCAGTTTTGGGTTATTACAACCAGTGCTGCTATGCACATTCCTGCACAAATGTGTGCATGAGCACATGCTTTCATTTCTCTTGGGTAAATACATAGGAGTGAAATGTCTGGGTCATATGTTGGTATGTGCTTAACATTTTGAGAAACTGCTAAACTTTTTTCAGTGGTAGTGCCATTTTACACTCTCACCAGCACTGTATGAGAGTTCCAGTTGTTCCACATCCCCACCAATATTTGCTATGGTGAGTATTTTGAATTTCAACTATTCTGATAGGAGTAGAGTGGTATCTCATTGTGGTTTTAATTTGAATTTCCCTAATGAGTAGTGATGTTGAGTAATTTTTCTGATGCTTATTTGCTATCTATATAACTTCTTTGGTGTAGTGTCTGTTCACAATTCTTACCTATAAAAAAATCCAGTTGTTTCTTTTCTTTCTTTCTTTCTTTTTTGCTGGGGAAGATTTGCCCTGAACTAACATCTGTTGCCAATCCTCCTCCATTTTTCTTTGAGGAAAACTAACTCTGAGCCAACATCTGTGCCAATCTTCCTCTATTTTGTATGTGGGTTGCTATCACAGCATGGCTGACAAGTGGTGTAGGTCTGTGCCCAAGATCTGATCCTGCGAACCCAGGCCTGCCTAAGTGGAGGGTGCTAAACTTAACCATTATGCCATGGGGCCAGCCCCTGTTTATTTTCTTATTATTGAGTTTTGGTAGGTTTTATGTATTTGGAATAAAAATTCTTTATCAAACATGTCATTTGCAAATATTTTCCCCCCAGTTTGTGGCTTATCTTTTCATTCTCTTAACAGTCTTTCAAAGAGCAAAAGTGCTTAATTTTAATGACGTCCAATTTTTATTTTTCTTGTTTAAATCATGCTTTTGGTGTCATATATAAGAAATATTTGTGGGCCAGCCCAGTGGTGTAGTGGTTAAGTTTGTGCACTCTGCTTTGGTGGCCCAGGGTTCGTGGGTTTGGGTCCTGGGCGCGGACCTATACACCACTCAACAAGCCATGCTGTGGCCGTGTCTCACATACAAAAAAATAGGGGAAGATTGGCACAGATGTTAGCTCAGTGACAATCCTCCTCACACACACACACACAAAATTAAAGAAGAGAGAAATATTTCCCTAACTCAAAGGTACAAAGATTTTTTTCTTATATTTTCTTCTGAAGTTTTAGGTTTTACATTTGGTTCTCTGATCTTTTTTTTTGTTAACAGCTTTAGTGAAATAAAATTCATATACCATACAATTCTGCCATTTCAAGTGTTTAATAATTAAGTGGTTTTTAGTAAATTCAGAGTTGTACAGACATCACCACCCTCTAATTCCAGAACATGCTCATCACCCCAGAAAGCCGTCTCGTGTGCTTTAGCAGTCGCTGTCCACTCAACTCTTTCCCCAGCCTCTGGAAACCACTAATCTGCTTTCCGTCTCTATGGATTTGCCCCTTCTGGACATTTCATATAAATGGGATCATATAGTATGTGGTCTTTTGTGACTGGCTTCTTTCACTTAGTATAATGTTTTTAATGTTGTAGCATGAATCAGTACTTCATTCTTTTTTGTTGCTGAGTAATATTCCATTGCATGGATATGCCACATTTTGTTTATCCATTCATTTGTTGGTGGACATTTGGGTTGTTTCTGTGTTTTGGCTATTATGAATAGTGCTGCTGTAAACATTTGCATACCAGTTTTTGTGAGGATTTATTTCTTTTTGTTTCTTGTGTGTATATACTGAGGAATGGAATTGCTGGGTCATATGGTAACTCTATGTTCAACTTTTTGAGGAACCGCTGAACTGTTTTCCAAAGGAGCTTCACTGGCAATGGATGAGTTTCCACTTTCTTCATATCCTCACCAACAATCGTTATTGTCTATCTTTTTGATTATAGCCATCCTAGTGGGTGTGAAATGATGTCTTGTGGTTTGGGGGATTTGCATTTCCCTAATGGCTAATGACGTTAAGCATGTTTCCATGTGCTTTTGGGCTGTTTGTATATCTATCTTCTTTGGAGAATGTCTGCTCAAATCCTTTGCCTTTTTTTTTGTTCTGAAGAAGGTTTTCCCTGAGCTCATATCCATGCCAATCTTCCTCTATTTTTAGTATGTGGGCTGCCAGCACAGCATGGCCAACAACAGAGTGGTGTAGGTCCGTGCCAGGGAACCGAACCTGGGCTGCTGAGGGGGAGTGTGCTGAACTTAACCACTAGGCTAATGGGGCTGGCCCATCCTTTGTCCACTTTTAAATTGGATTGTCATTTTAGTGTTGACTTATAAAAGTTCTTTATATATTCCATATGCTAGACCATTATCAGATATACGATTTTCAAATATTTTCTCCATTCTATGGGTTATCTTTTCACTTTCTTGATTGTATACTTTGAGGCAAAAAGTTTTAATTTTAATTTTGATGAAGTCCAATCTATGACTCATTTTAAGTTAATTTTTGATTATGATACAAGATATGGACTAAGATTTTAAAATTTTTCCTTTTTTTTTTTTTGCATTCTTTCTCCACTGAATTGCCTTGGCACCTTTGTTGAAAATCAATTGACATGTATGTGTCGGACTATTTTTCAAGTCCTATTAGTTTTACCTTCAAAATGCTTCTTAAATTTGTCCCCTTTTCTTTGTCTCTGCAGTCACTCCCTAGTCTGGGCTACCACCTGCCCCCGGATGTCTGTAACGGCCTCCTCCCCGGCTCCCTCTCCCGGCTCATGCCCCTGTAATCCATTACCTGCTAAACAGCCAGAAGGAACTTGTATCAGGTCACTGCCATGCTCAACACCCTTCAGTAGCTCCCCACCGCCCTTCAGTAGAATGCAAACTTTTTGCCATGGCCCACAGGTCTGCACAATCTTCTTCAACTTCCTTTCTGATCTTATCTCCTGCCACCACCTTTCCCCTGGATTCCTGGCCTTTTTTGAGTTCTTGGAGTACATTCTGCTCCTTTTTACCTCAAGGCCTTCTTTTTTTTTTAAATTATTTTTTTTAAAGATTGGCGTCTGAGCTAACATCTATCGCCAATCTTCTTTTTTTTTCTTTCTCTCCAAAGCCCTCCATGACATAGTTGTATATTCTAGTTGTCGGTCCTTCTAGTTGTGGCATGTGGGACACTGCCCCAGCATGGCCCGACGAGTCCACACCCAGGTCCACACCCAGGATCTAAACTGGCAAAACCCTGGGCAGCGGAAGTGGAGCACGTGAACCCAACCACCTGGCCATGGGGCTGGCCCCTACCTCAGTGCCTTTGCATAGGCTGTTCCCTCTGCTTTTAAAGCTCTCCTCCCAAATTTTGCACTCATGTGTGTCCAGGAGTGACTAATTTTTCTGTTTAAATGTTACTTTTGCAGAATTTGAATCTCCTCCCCTCTCCTGTCTAAATCCAGTCTTTCTTTATGGCCTATTGTCCTATCTCATTATTGATCATCACACTCTAGTTGATCAGCTTTGCTATGTAATAAAAAAACGCACAGAATCTTCATGGCATTCGATAGCAAATATTTATTTCTTTCATGAGTTACTGGCTCAGCTCTCATCCGCTTCTGATCCTTCTCCTGAGATCAGCAGGCTGACGAGGGTAGGTTCTCATGGCTATGGCTGAAGTGTAAGAGGGCAAGCTCACTGTCATGCACATTCCAAATTCCTCCATATGACATAACGATTCACATTCTATTGGCCAAAGTCCACTGGTGGGAGAGACTGCAATGTTATATGGCAAAGTCTTGATACGGAGACGGGTGGAGAATTGGAGCCAGTCATTCAACCTACTGCATGTTCTCTGCTTGATCACATTGAATAATTAATAATGATTTCTTTCTTTCTTTGTTAATTGTTTCTCCCTAGACTGTATGCACCCTATGGGCAGGGCACTGCCTGACCCATTTATGGCTGTATTCCTCAGTGCCTAGCACTGTGCCTGGCACATATTAAGTGATCAATATTGAAGTAATTGGTTGAGTGAATGAATGAGTGATGTAACTTCATTTCTTTTGGCCTCTTTTCCATATCTGTAAAATGGGGACCGTAATCTTCAGGTCACTGGGTTGTAGGACGAATTCCATTTAAGTGAGACTTTGTCATCTGGAAGGCCCTTAGAGTTTGGTATTTCAAGGTCTAGTTCAAGCTGAGGGTTCCATTCTGACCTCGAGAACCTTTCCTCTGAGGGTCCAATATATCCTCCATTCCCACTCAGCAGGAAACACACCCTTTGCTCCTTCTGTAGATCAGTGAATTGCATCCGGACTCCTGGAAGTCAGCATCTTCAGCTGAGTGCTCCCAAGTCCCCTTGCCTTGGCCCCCATGAGGAGCATCTACTTGAATGGCCAACTACCCTTCAGGGTCCTGCCCTGCTCGCTCTGTACAGGCTGCAGCATGTTGAGTGGGAACATGAAGGATGTTCTTCTCAGTATCATCTGCACCTGAGTAGAGGGCATCTTTACAGGAGAGAAGTGTCATACCTATAAGGATGTTTTCCAGTATGTCCCCTCTTGACAATACAACCCAGCAGGCTTCACAAGAAGACTTCTCTGCAGTGGGAGCAAGAACTGAAGTGGGAGCCAAGCTGGGGTTGGGGGCTTGGCTGTCTAAGCCCTTCCTCTCAGCCCTGGCTCACCTGGGGGTAGCCCCTCCTTCCTGCTGGTAAGGTCAAGGGCCTCTCTGGCCCAGCCAGTCCATCCATGATGCTTCCATCTGGGCTTCAGAGTCTCATCTTCTCTGGCCTTGGCACCGTTGATTAACTTTCCTCTTTCTTATGTCTTGAAAGTAATCATCAAAGCTAACTTTCACGGGGGATGTGCTTGGATCCAGCCCTGTGCTGGGCCCTTTTACAAGCCTAATTCAATCTCCCCAACAAGCTCAGGAGGGGGACAACATTATTATCTCCATTTTACAGATGAGGAAACTGAGGCTGTGAGAGGTTAAGTCACTTGTTTGAGGTTATGCTGCTCTTGATTCCTTCCCATGGGGACTCACCTGTGTTTGGAGACCAGAACTGTCACCTGCATTAGGGGCTAATTCTCCTGAGTGCTTGCTTTCCTGGACTTGATGCCCACTATCCTCGGGGCTTGGGATAAGATGGTCCCGGGGCATGGTGTTCCAGAATCCCAGGGCTCCTCCAGCCACAGAGGGAGAAGAGGCAGCCCACCTCCAGGGACTGTTTCCAGGCAGAGAGCTTGAACTTTATTCATGTGTCACAGAGGCCAAGACCCCAGCGGGCTGATAGACTGAGTGTGGGCTCTGGATCTCTCAGAAATAGTCAGTCACCTCCATTGCTGTAAAACTCATGTTTTTAGAGGATTTTAGAAAAAATTCCCAGTGTGAAAGAAAAAAAGCTACGTGATAAAAAAACCCTCTGAGAGGCAGCCGTTACCATCTGCTGCGTGTGCAGCTGCTTCTAGGTCGCAGACCATCCTCCGCTCCCCCTGATTAGCTTGGGGAGGGCTCCAGGTCCAAGACTGCTGTGCTGGGCCTGGACCCAACACTTCTGAGCAGGAAGCCCAAGGCACCATGCAGGGCACTTTGAGAGCCCCCATCCTGAGCCCAGCCCATCTCTTGGCCATCTCTCCCAGCTCCATAACTGCATGCTCTTGATTTAACATAGATGAGCCTTAGCTCCACCATCTGTAAAATGGGAGAATATTTGTATGCGCCATTGGTCCAGAGAACTCAGACACAGCGATCAGCTCTTGCTTTTTTTTCCCCCCCTAGGAAGATTAGCCCTGAGCTAACATCTGCCAATCTTCCTTTTTTTTCTGAGGAAGACTGGCCCTGAGCTCACATCCGTGCCCTTCTTCCTCTACTTTATATGTAGGACGCCTACCACAGCATGGCTTGCCACGCAGTGCCATGTCCACACCCGGGATCCGAACCGGTGAACCTGGTGCACTTAACCGCTGCACCACTGGGCCAGCAAGCTCTTGCTTTTGATTATAAAGCCAAACCTTCACTTGCCTTTTGGTCTCTGGACCACACTGTTCCATCATTCATTCCCTTAATGTAAGCTACAGAAAGAGGGGAGATATATTTTTACAACCACCATTTGGGGGCTTCCTGCTGCAGCAAGGAGTGGATCCACAGAGAGTGGATCTGATGATGATTTCTCCTGGCTGATCTCCTCTGTCTGGAGGGGCCTCTTGGTGTAGGGCTCAGTTGCAGACGTGTGTGTAGTGGGGAACACAAGCAGGCTGGAGAGTACCCTTTTTGAGTGGGGGGCCTTCGAGAGATCCAGAACCTAGGCCAAGCTTGTCAGCCTCCTGGGGTCTTAGTCTCTGTGACATATGGTTAAAGTAAACTCATGCCCCCTTCAGCTGGCCTCTGTGTTCCTTCTTCAGGCTCTGGGGGCAGGTACCATGACTGCCCGTATTGCATAGACCTGAGAGTTGAGCATGGCAATGAGGGTGTCTACAGAGGGCAGGAGTGGAATGGGATCTGACACAGAGCGGAAGTCTTCTAACGTCATAGTCAGGATGGAGGACCGAAGAGAATGATGCTTAGAAAGCTCTCAGCACAGCAAATGGGTCAGAGGAAGTGCTTAACGAATGCTACTTATTATTATCCTTAGCATTGATTATTATTCTTATTATTTACTATCATCATCATCATTAAAGGTGGTAAGGTGAGGTAGAGATGGCTACCTGGCCTCCCCGAATTCATGCTTCCTCTTTCATAGAATAGAGCTGATGCTTTGGCACAGCTGTTTAGACAGGAACTATATTTCTGACTCCCTTGTATCTAGGTGGGACTATATGATTATTCTCATCAGTGGACTATCAGCAGAAATACTTTGTGTCAATTTTAGGCCCAACGGGATTAAGAAGTGGGTCTGCCTTCTCCAACCTCTTCCTCCACCTCCCGGCTGGAAGCAGACGATGCCAAGGCCCTAGCAGGGATTCTTAACTTTTTTGTGTGCCATGGACCATTTAGTACCAAAGTGACACTTATGGACCCTCTCTCAGCATGATTTTGATTGCATGAAGTAAAACCCATAGGATTTCAAAGGAAACCAATTATATTGAAATACAGTTCTCTCCAAGGACTTCTTGGGGTTGTGGACCCCAGGCTAAGCTCTGTGAGAGCAGGGTTTCTCTGCCGCACCAAAATTAACATTTTGGACTGGATATATTTTTGTTGTGGGGAGTTGTTCCGTGCATTGTAGGATGTTAAGCAGCATCCCTGTCCTCTACCCACTAGATGCCGGCAGCATCCTTTCCCTCAGTTGTGATGATCAAGAGTGTTTCTGGCCTTGAAAATGTTCCCTGGAGGTGGGGGTACAAAATTGCTTCCAACTGAGAACCACCGTACTAGAGGATGGCGGAGCCACAGATGGAAGGAGTTTGGGTCTAGGACTCACCATGAGGAGAAAAGCTGCTTACTGACCAGTGAAACCCGCCCCAGACTACTACATCAGTGGGAAATAAACGTTTGTTGTATTACGTCACTAAATTATGGAAGAAAGAAGTGTACAGTGGACATTACATACCCACCCTTTAGCTTCTAAAATTAACATTTTGTCTATTTGCTTTATCATGTATCTATCCAGATTGATGAATTTTTACATATGCCTATCTCTAATGAGCATACAGAATATTTCCATCATCTCAGAAAGTTTCCTTCTTCCCTTTTCCAGACAACGCCCCTCCCCCACTCTTCATTCTGATTTCTACCACCACAGATTAGTTTGGCCTGTTCTTGAATTTCATGTAAATTGAATTGTACAATACATACCCTCATGTCTGACTTCTTTCACTCAGTATAATGTTTTTGGGATCCATCTGCATGGATGTCAGTAGTTTTCTCTCCCTCTTCTTGCCGTGTGATATTTCATTGTATGGATATACCACAATTTGTTCCACTCTCTTATTGATGGGTGTTTGGGTTGTCTCCAGTGTTTGGCTATTATGAATAAAGCCATTATGAACATCTGTGCACAAGTCTTTTTATGGATATATGCACTCATGGATAAATACCTAGGAATAGATTTGCTAAACCATACGGTCCATTTACCCTCTCACCAGCCATATGTGTGGGTTCCAGTTCCTCGTCAACACTTAGTGTTGTCAGTTCTTTAAGTTTTAGCACAATTATGTATTGAATTGAAACTGTGGTATGTGCTACAAAGGAGAAGCTCAGGTGGGTCAGGGATTATCCTGGTAACGGGATCAGGCAGGGACCTGGAAGCAGGGGCAACAGCGTTAATAAAGGCCTGGAAGTCTAGGGAGCATGAGATTTTGGAGGAAGTGAGAAGACAGTGTAGCTGAAGAACAAAGAGCAAGGAGCAGTGTGTGGAGAGATGAGATCACTGAGGTTGGCAGGAGCCAGACTATAGAGGGCCTTGAGGCCTAGGCAGGGAGATTTGTCTTTATCATAGTGTAAAGGGTCTCATATCCTGCTGGTGGGAATGTCAAAATGGCAATCCATTTTGGAAAATAGTCTGGCTGTTCCTTGAATGGTTAAACATAGAGTTACCATATGATCCAGCAATTCTATTCCTAGGTATATACCCCAAAGAAATAAAAGCATATCTTCACATAACTTATAAACAGATATTTGTATCAGCATTATTCACAATAGCCAAAAATGGAAATACCCCAAAACCCGTCAACTGACGAACAGAGAAGCAAAATGTGGTATATCCATACAATGGAATATTATTCAGCAATAAAAAGGAATGAAGTACTGACATGTGTTACAACATGGATACACCTTGAAAACATTAAGCCAAGTGAAAGAAACCAGTCACAAAAGCACACATATTCATAGTATAAGAAATGTCCAGAATAGGCAAGTCTATAGAGACAGAATGTAGATTAGTGGTTACTCGGGCTGGGTGTATGTGAGAGAGGACTGGGGAGTGACAGCTAAGGTGTGAGAGATTTCTTTTTGGGGTGATGAAAATGTCGTTAGATTGACTGTGGTGATGGTTACACAACTCTGTGAATACTAAAAGCCGTTATGGATGAATTGTATAGGATGTGAACTACAGATCCATAAAACTGTTAAAAATGAAACAGAGTAAAGGGAAACCCCATTTAACCGTTTTAAGCAGAGAAACGAATGATCTTAATTTTTAAAACACTCTGGTAGCTGGGTGGAAAAGGGGCAGGAAGAGAGTTGGGAAGATGTTGTCATGTGCAGGATGAGGTACTGGCGCCCTGGTCTAGGTTGTGGCGGTGGAGAGGGAAGAAGATTTTGCTTCCTCACATGGCTGGGTCTGGCTTGCAGGGCTGCCGTGAATCTGCTGGGGACACTGGCCTCAAGAGTCTGCACTAAGGAGCAGGGTTTCTGGATGGCTGGACCAAACTTGGATATCTCTCCAGACATATCAAAAAGGTGGCTCAGTGAGGGAGTTGGAAAGAAAGGGCAACGATAGCTCTAAGGAGCATGACAAGACCATAACCAGGACAGTGAGTTCAGAGAGATGTGGTGGCAGTTGGAAGTGGAGTGGGTGTGGTTGGAGTGAATGGTTCATGACAGAGGCTGAGGTCAGAGGTGTGTACATGGTGAGTGATACCCTCAAAGCATCAAAGGCGCATGCCCTCTGAACAGTGGGGAAGCCTTTTCAAGCTGGATCCAGTTTGGAGCATAATCTTCCCACCAAAAGACTGGGGCACCAAGCCCCTTCCCTTGGTGGCTGCTCAACAGGCAGACACATGGGCCAGATCAGAAGGGGGATGGAGAGAGACCTCATTCTTCGGTGGAAGTAACTGGAGGCAGGTCCTTTTCAGTGTCCACTGGAAGAGAAGGTTCTTCTTGATTCTTTTGCCATTGAAAGTGGAAATAACCATAACCACAGAGATAAAGGTGAAGGCTCTTCTAAGAGTGGGAACAATGAACAATTGCAACTGAGCCTGAGAATTTTCTGTAATTAGAGTTAAAAGTCCCGATACAAGGTAGAGACTGTCCCAGGCAACAGGTGGGACATGGGACACATACCAAGGAACACAAGATCCGATGATGGCACCCGTGATGGATGGCAAACAAGATCTGGTGGCATCCTGAACCGGGGTGGGGATTTCCTCTGTCCTTTACTTGTGAGGTCACCAGTTCTTTAGCAAGGAGCAACTGGACGATTAAACAAGAAACACTCTGAGTATTTATTAAAGTTGTAGGACTTATAAAACTGAAGTCACCTGGTCAGCACATTGCATGGAGATCTCCTTCAGGAGGAGTCCCAACGTGCCAAATCCCTTTATTGTCATTAAAGTTCTGAATTAAAGACCCCCTGTAGGTATTGCTATAGATCAGTATTTCACAAAGTTTTCTTTGCCCATCAAACACTAGATCTGTGGGATGTTAATAGCCGTTCTAAGGGAAACAAGTTTTGTGGTTAAAAAGTGAGGGTCACGTTGGCTAAATAGATTCAACAGGTTTTTTTTTTTTGAGGAAGATTGGCCCTGAGCTAACATCTGTTGCCAATCTTCCTCTTTTTGTTTCTCCCCCAAAGCCCCAGTACATAGTTGCATATCCTAGTTGTAGGTCATTCTAATTCCTCCATGTGGCACGCCGCCACAGCATGGCTTGTTGAGCGGTGTGTAGGTCTGTGCCCAGGATCTGAATCGGTGAACCTCGGGCCACTGACGTGGAATGTGCGAACTTAGCCACTCGGCCACGGGGCTGGCCCCTAACAGGGTTTTTATTTGCAGGACTGCTAAGGGGCATCGACTTATTAATGAGCATTGAGATCTCCACTTATGGATCCATGGGCTCCCTCTTCCTGGCCTGTGCTGCGGGGCTCTGTTCTACTCCCCACTCTTTGGGGAGGTGGGCATCCACGTTGGGCGGACCCCCGCTGGCAGATGCTGGTGCCTAGTGGGGACAGACCAAATCAGTAGCCCTCTTTTGGAAATAGGCCAGAGGTAGGCTCATTCTTGTCTAGGTGCAATCCCACTTGTACTAGGATGGAGGCCTGTCTGGGTGCCATGAGAGCGCAGAGGAGGGGGACTAAGTCTCCTTGGGGAGGTCAGGGAAGGCCATACTCTGGGGGTCATGTTTGTCTGGGTCTTGAAAGATGAATAAGCTTGTGGATGGCAAATGAGAGTGTGTAGGGGCATTTCAGACTCAGAAAACAGCAAGCGCAAAGGTCCCGAGGTATAAAAATCATGGTGCTTTGGGAGAAGTGAGAAATTCAGTGTGCTTCGAGAGGAGTGTGCTGGGGTGGCGCCTAGGAGACCAAGGTGAATAGGCTCAAGCCAAACCATGAACAGCCTTGAGTGTCTGGCCAAGAAGTTTGATTCTTGGGCAAGAGGAACCAAGGCTTTAAAAAAATTCTTACTAATCAGTTAGAATGCCCCCAGGGCCTTTTTCCCTCTACAGAACCAAATATTGCAAAGATTGTCATCCTTCCAGAGGAATCCTCTGCATTTATAAGCGTCGATGTCTGTGTGTCTACATCCTCAAAAAAACCCCTCACGAATAGCAGCATTCTAATCACACTGTTCAGCACTTTGCTTTTTTCACTTAACAATATATCTTGGAGATTGTTTCATATCCGTACATAAAGAGCTGCCTCATTCTTTTTTAACAGCCGTAAAGATTTCCATTGTATGGATGCATGGCAATTTATTTAAGCAGTCCCCTGTTGATGGACATTCAGGCTGCCTCCAATCTTCTGTTATTATAAACCATGCTGCAATGAATGGCCTTGCACATCCAACTTTGCATACATATATGCAAGAATGTCTATGGAATACATTCTAGAGCAGTAGAATTTCTGGGTCAACGGGTATGTGCAGCAAACCTTTGGATGGAGATTGCCAGACTGCCATCCATGGAGACTGTGCCAATGGACACTCTCACTGACCTCTGAGAGCATGGATTTTCTCCACTCTGTGGCCCGTCCAGGGTGTGATCAAACATTTTGATCTTTGTCAATCTGATAGGTAAAAAATGGTATCTCATGGTAGTTTTTGTTTGCGTTTCTTTTTTATTAAGACTAAGGTGGAGCATCTTTTTGTATGTTTAGAGACTATTTGAGTTTCCTAATCCGAGAAGTGCTTGTTCACATCCTTTGCCCATTTTTTCTGGGATTGGTGGCCTTTTTTCTTATTGAGTTGTTAGCACACTAGCATAGTGGTATAACTCTTGCCTTTTGGTAAATTTCTTCCCATTCTTGCCCATGACCCATCCCAGTGGTTGCAGTATGTGTTTACAAATATCCCTTCTCTGAGCTGAGGCAGCAGGAGCAGCGGCCAGGAATGGCGGAGCTTAGGAGAATGGGGATTCTGGTTAGCTCTTCCATGGAGACGTGACTAATGGGATGGAGCATTTCTACTCCTTGGCAGAGGAGCAGACCCTCCCAGAAGCCTCTCACTGGGGAAGAGCTCCCTCCTTCTGCTCCCCACTAGCATTCTTCTTTTCCCCCTGGTTCAATACCACCCTCCCTCCCCATGCCCCCAGAGTCCTCTCTGCTCAGCTTCCCCTTTCCTAATATTAGCACAGGCACAGCCCTGCCCCCCTGTCACAGGCAGTGATTATATAGCAAATTAACCACAAGCTGTTCAGTCCTCGTCCAGTGGCAGTTGGGGAGATGCTAAGCCTGAGTAATGACTTGTGTAGTCGACGCTCTCATCTGTAATTTGCGTGTGCAATAAATGCAGAAATAAAAACCCGATCCATATGAAAAAGAGACCAAGTAGAAGCAGCAGGGGTAGAGGAAGAAATCATGAATTTTGTGGACTGCATCTTACAGTCTGGCTTCAATTTCCTCTTGAGTAATGCAGTCATTGCCTGTTTGATTGACGGCTGTGTTTGCCTAAAGGATGGAGGCGGGCAGAGGGAGAGTCAGAGAGCAGGGCTTGACTCCTCCTGACTCCTCAAAGGATGTCTTTGAGAACAGGACAGTTATTCTCTAAGCCTCAGTTTCCTCATCTATAAAGTGGGGATAATAATAATATTTATCTCCAATCAGGGATTAAAGAGCATAGTTGGATCATGGTAAATCCATGGTAATTGTTAATTATCTTCCCTCTATCCTCCCACCCTCTCTCCCTCTCTTCCTTCCATCATATCAGATAAGGGGTTTTAAAATTAAACTTTTCGCTTTGAGATAATTGTTGATTCATATGTAGTTGTAAGAAGTAATAGAGATCCTGTGTACCCTTTATCCATATTCCTGCAGTGGTAGCATCTTGTAAAACATCACAACAATATCTTGTACAGTATCACAACCAGGATATTGACATGGATACAATCCACAGATCTTACTAATATTTCCCCACTTTTGCTTGTGCTTATGCATGTGTGTGTATTTAGTTCTGTACAATTTTGTCACATGTGTAGGTTGGTGTATTCACCACCACAGTCAAGATATATAACAGTTCTATTACCACAAGGATCTTTCCTGTTGTCCTTAAATAACCACCCCCCACCCCCTCCCCACCTCTCCCCCAGCCTCCAGTCTCCAACTCCTGGCAACCACCAATCTGTTCTTTATTTCTAAGCTTTGTCTTTTAAAAAATCTTATGTAAATGGAATCATACAGTATGAAAATCTTTGGGATTGGCTTTTTTAAAATTCAGCATAATTCCCTGAAGATTCATTAAGGTTGTGTGTATCAATAATTCATTCTGGGGCCAGTCCGGTGGCCGAGGGGTTGGGTTGGCTTGCTCTGCTTTGGCGGCCCAGGGTTTCGCCAGTTCGGATCCTGAGTGCAGATGTGGCACAGCTCATCAGGCGATGCTGAAGGGGCGTCCCACATAGCACAACTGGAGGGACCTGCAACTAGAATATACAACTATGTACTGGGGGGCTTTGGGGAGAAGAAGGCCAAAGAAATCATTCCTTTCTATTGCTAAGTAGTATTCCATGGTACAGATGTTTGTTTAACCATTCATCCGTTGAAAGACATCTGGGTTGTTTTCAGTTTTTGGCTATTACTAACAAAGTTGCTGTGAACACTCATGTGTGGGTTTCCATGCAGTTTCACTTATGTGTAAATGCCAATTTTCATTTCTCTTGGATAAATACCCAAGAGTGCAATTGCTGGGTAATATGGTACTCCTATGTTCAGTTTTTATAGCAAACTGCTAAACTGTTTTCCAGGGTGGCTGTACCACCAGCCGTGTATGAGTCATCCAGTTTCTTCAGATCCTTGCCACCATGTGGTGTTGTTATTACTTTTTAGTTTTTCTTATAGGTGCTATCCCATTGTCGTATTAATTTGCATTTTCCTAATGGCTAATGATGTTGAACGTCTTTTCATTTGCTTCTTTGCCACCTGTATATCCTCTTCTGTGAAATGTCTTCTTGTATCTTTTGCCCGTTTTCTAATTGGATTTTTTTTAACTGTTGAGATATTTTTTGAGATGTATTTTAAAAAATAGCAGCTTTATTGATATCTATTTCACATAAAGTTCACCATTTTAAAGTTACGATTGAGTGGGTTTTAGTATATTCACAAAGTTGCACATTGATCACCACTATCTATTTTCAGGACATTTCATCACCCCAGAATGAAACCCATACCCATTTACGGTCACTTCCCATTTCCCTGTCACCCAGCCCCTGGCCAACACTAATCTGTTTTCTGTCTCTATGGATCTGCCTATTCTAGGTATTTCATATAAATGGAGGCATAAACTATATGATCCTTTGTGTATGACTTCTTTCACTTAGCATAATGTTTTCAAGTCTTATCCATGTTGTAGAATGTTTTGGGACTTCAGCCCTATTTATGGATGAATGATATTCCATTATGTGGATATACCACATTTTGTTTATCTATTCAACAGTGGATGGACATTTGTGTTGTTTCAATTTTTTCTTTTCAAAAACGCGTTTCAGCTCTCTTTTGTATATAGATAGGAATAGAATTCCTGAGTCTTATGGTAACTATGTTTTGAGGAAATGCCAAACTGTTTTCCAGAGTAGCTGCATCATTTTATATTCCCACTAGCAAGGTATGGGGGCTCTAATTTCTCCACATCCTTGCTAACATTTGTTATTCCATATTTTTGATTGTAGCCATTCGGATGGATATGAAGTTGTATCTCATCATAGTTCTGATTTCCGCATCCCTAACGACCAATGATGTTGAGCATCTTTTCATGTGCTTATTGGCCATTTGTATATATTGCTTGGAGAAGTGTCCATTAAAAATCTGCCCATTTTTAAATTGGGTTATTTGTCTTTGTTGCTGTTGTTTAGTTGTAAGAGTTCTTTATATATTATAGATACAAGTCCTTTATCAGATATATGATTTGCAAATATTTCCTCCCATTCTGTGGATTGTCTTTTTACTTTCTTGATAATGCCCTTTGATGTATAAAAGTTTTTATTTTGATGAAGTCCAATTTATTTATTTTTTTCTTTTGTTGTTTGTGCTTTTGGTATTACATCTAAGAAACCATTGCCTAATCCAAGGACATGAAGATTTACTGCTATGTTTTCTTCTAAGACTTTTAAGGATTTAGCTCTTACACTTAGGCCACTGATCAATTTTGAGTTAATTTTCATATGGTGTGAGGTAGGGGCCCAACTTCATTCTTTTGCACTTGGGGATCCAGTTGTCCCTGCACCACTTTCTGTAAAGATTATTCTTTCTCTATTAAATTGTCTTGGTACCCCTCCTGAAAATAAATTGACCATAAATTGTAAAATTCAAAATGGATTTTGAATTCTATTCCATTGATCTATATTCTTATCCTTAAGCCAGTACCACAATGGCCTGATTGCTGTAGCTGTACAGTAAGTTTTGAAACTGAGAAGTGCAAGTCCTTCAATTTTATTCTTCTTTTTCAAGATGATTTTGTCTATTCTATCTGTTGGTTTTGTCTCTTCCTTGATTTCCGTATGTATCTTTAAGATCAGCTTGTCAATTTCTGTAAAAGAGGCAACTGAGATTTTTTGGTGGGGATACCATAGGTCAGTTTCAGGAGTACTGCCATCTTAACAACGTTGTCTTACAATGCGTGAACATCAGATATTTTTCCACCTATTTAGGTCTTCTTTTACTTTTTTCAATGATACTTTGTAGTTTTCAGCATATGAGTCTTGCACTGCTTTTGCTAAATTTATTCCCAAGTGTTTTATTCTTTTTGATGCTATTGTAAATGGAATTGTTTTCTTTTCTTTTTTATTTTTAAAGGTATGCCTTTTGGTGGGGAAGATGGGCCCTGAGTTAACATCTGTTGCAAATCTTCCTCTTTTTATTCTCCCCAAAGCCCCTTGGTACATAGTTGTATATCCTAGTTGTGCCTCTTTCTAGTTCTGCTATGTGGGACGCTGCCTCAGCAAGGCTTGATACATCTAGGTCCACACCCAGGATCCAAACCAGTGAATCCCTGGCCGCCGAAGCAGAGCACACGAGCTTAACCACTATGCCACCAGGCTGGCCCCTGGAATTTTTTTCTTAATTTCATTTTTGGATTATTCATTACAAGTATATAGAGATACAATTGATTTTTGTATATTGACTTGTATCCTACAATATTGCTGAACTCATTAATTTTTTCTAATAATTTTTTAGTGGATTCCTTAGGATTTTCTCTATATAAGATCAAGTCATCTGTGAATAGAGATGATTTTACTTCTTGCTTTCCAATCTGGAAAATCTGCCTTTTACTTTATTTTTATTATTTAATGGCCCTAGCTAGAACCTTCAGCACAGTGTTGACTGGAAGTGGCAAGAGCAGACATCCTTGTCTTGTTTCTGATTTTTGGAAGAAAGCATCCAGTCTTTCACCATTAAGTACAATATAAGCTGTGTTTTTTTTTTTTTTTTGGTAGATGGCCTTTATTAGGTTGAGAAAATTTACTTATATTTCCAGTTTAAGTATATTTCTAGTTTGTTAATGAAAGCTATTGGATTTTTTCAGATGCTTTATCTGCATCTATAGAGAGGATCATATTGTTTTTGTCCTTTAGTCTGTTAATATGGTGTATTATACTGATTGATTTTTGTATGGTAAGCCAACCTTGCATTCTGGGATAAGTGCCCCTTGGTCGCATGTTGCTGAATTTGGTTTGCTAAATTTTTATTTTGTTGAGGATTTTCGTGTCTTACTCTTGAATTTTCAGAGTTTTTTTTTGTATATTCTAGATACTAGTCCTTTCAGGTAGGGTTAGGTTGCAAACTAAATTGAGCAGACTCTGGCTAACCCAAGCAAACCCAGGAATTTTACGGAGCGTAGGTTCAACTCTTAGGCTGTTATCAGGAATCAAAGACCAGTTGGATCAAGGGGCCTCTGCCATTTCTGTCTTTGCATCATGCGTATGAAACTCAAAGTCTTGAGAATGAATATGATTGGCTCAGCTGGGGTCATGGGAAGGGTGGCATACCTTGAATGGCAGTCCCAGAAATGCTGCATGCAATGAGGGCTGAGCGTTTCCCAAAGCCATATTTGGTTGCTGCTGTCAGAAGAAGAAGTGAATACTTGGCAGGGTCTGCCCAGTAGAAAAAGTCTCTGATTCTGAGATGCACATCATGAAAGAGTTCAGCATTTCGTAGTAGTTGGCGATTATGTTCTTTGAAGTCTCTGAACTGAGTTGTGGTGCTCCCATTATTGCTGCAAGATCCTGAGTAACTGGGTCCCTCTGTGCCTCAGTTTGCTCAACTGTACAATTTATAGAGGCTTCATCACAGGATTGTTGTGAAGGTTGAACAGGCTAATGAATGTAAAGGGTTTAGCACAGTGCCTGGTACAAAATGAAGTGCCAAATAAATGATAGCTGTTATTAATAAATTTAAAATGTTTTTACGGTACAATAAATAACTAGGGACTGGAGGAGAGGTGCCCATACTATGTCCTAAGATAGCAGAGGAGGTGATATCAGGGAGGGCTGCCTGGATGTGGTGGGCTTTGAAGGCCTGATGAATTTTGGAGAGCTGCTATAGCTTTCTGCTGGAAATAAAGGTAATGGTTTTAGCCAAAAACGTGGGGAAGAGTTCCAGATGATATCAATGGCCAATACCTCTGTCCTCCACTTCCCCTCACCTTCACGTGACTCTCATGGGACTAAGACATGGCCCTCCGACTGGAAAGACTGAGTCTTTCACCCAAGATTAGGCTTGTCCCCAAACAGTCCCCCACTGGAACCCAGCTTTTTCATTTAATAAGGACAGACTCTAAGCCCCATGGAGAGTCTAGGGAACTTGGTACCCATCTTAGTGGGAATTTATTTCTTTTTCATATAACATTAGTGGGCCAATGGGAATTTATCTCTTTTTCATATAACATTTAATGCTTTTGTATTTTAAAATTAATATTTGTTCGTAGGAAATGTGGAACATATAGAAAGTATGAAGAAGAGAATACAAATTACCTGCAAATCCACCACCCAGAGAACACCGCTGCTAACATTTGGGGAATGTCCTTCCTGTCTCATAAACATTTCTCTGTGTGTGCGTTTTTGAAAAAATCAGGATCACACTGTACATACTATTTTGTACCTGATTTTTTTCACTTAATAATATATTATGATCATTTTCTCATGACCTAAGTCATTCTTTATGAATGTGATTTTTAACGGTTGTAAAATGGTCTACTATATGGATATACCATAATTCATTTAAAGTAATCTTCTATTATTGGACCTTGAGTTTGTTTCCAAGTTTTCATTATTATAAATAATATTATAATAAATATTTTAGAACATAAATTTTAGCACCTGTCTCTGGTTAATTCCAGAAGATAAATTTCTTTAAGTGCAATTGGGCAGTTTTTATTAAAAAATTTTTAAGTGTTTCATTTTGAAAAGTTAATACACACACATGATAAAAAATATCCAAACAGTTCAAAAGCGTATTCATTAAAAAGTAAGTCTTGTTTTCATCTTTAATTCCAGGTCCCTATATTACTCTCCATAGAAAAATCAATATAACCAGTGTTTTGTGCGTATGTCCACAAGAATATGGAGATGGACATGAAAGGCATATTTGTACATATACCCCCTTTTTCTTACTATTCTCTACACATCTTTGGCACCTTCTTTTTTTCACTTGACAATATATCTTGAAGATCATTTCTTTATTTTTTTTAAAGATTTTATTTTCCTTTTTCTCCCCAAAGCCCCCCGGTACATAGTTGTATATTTTTAGCTGTGAGTCCTTCTAGTCGTGGCATGTGGGATGCTGCCTCAGCATGGCTTGATGAGCAGTGCTGTGTCCGAGCTCAGGATCCGAACCGGTGAAACCCTGGGCCGCTGAAGCAGAGCACACGAACTTAACCACTCGGCCACGGAGTGGGCCCCTGAAGATCATTTCTTATCACTACGTGTCCTACAGCCGTTCCATATTTTTTAATTGCTGCGTAGCATTTCTTTTCACGAATGTACCATAATTTCTTTAAGAAGTTGGTAATGGTGGACATTTAGTTTATTCATAAACTTTGGCTATAAAAAGAATGATTTGATGAATAACGTTGTACATACGTCTTTGCACCCATACCTGAGAATATTTGTGGAATAAATACCAAAAGTGGACTTACACATTTGAAATTTGAATACGTGCTGCCACAATGCCTTCCAAGGGTGAGCATCAATGTATATATTCCCAACAACACTGTCTGTGTCTGTTTCCTTCTAATCTTTCTGACAGCATGTCATTAAGCATTTTGATCTTTGCCCATCTGATAGATAAAAAGAGCTTTAAAATTGTGGTTTTAATTTGTATCTGAGTGAGGTTGACCACTCTTTCATGTGTTTAAAAGCCTTTTATATATATATTTTTTTCTGGGAACTCTCTATTCACTTTTTTTAACCCAGTTTTCTATTTTTTCCCTTTATTGATTTGTGAAAGCTTCTTATGTAGAGGAGAAACTAGTTCTCTACTTTATGTTACCTATATTTTCCCCAGAATTTGTCACTCTTCCCTTTTCTGTTTGCCATGCAGATAGTTACATTTTTTTAATGTAGTTAAATCTCTCAATCTTTTCTTTTTTTCAATGGCTCCTGGATCTTGTGTCCAGAAGGTGCCACAAGGAGCCTTTTCCCATTCTGAAATTCTAAAAATTATCCCATATTGTTTTTCCTAGTACTATTCTGATTTCATTTTTATGTTTAAGATTTTTAATACATCTAGAATTCATTTTGAAATGAAGAGAGAAGAAGGCCTCCAAACTGCTCCTTTTCCAAATGCCTAGCCAGTTTTTACAATTGAATAATCCAAGAATGGGTTATTTCTAAAGATGGTTTGAGTCTATTTAGTAGTCCCAGTGGCCACAGGGAGCCAGCATGGTGTCGTTGAGGGCCAGCAGGTGAAACTCACCTGTCGCTTTTTTTTTTTTTAAAGATTTTATTTTTTCCTTTTTCTCCCCAAAGCCCCCCGGTACATAGTTGTGTATTCTTCGTTGTGGGTTCTTCTAGTTGTGGCATGTGGGACGCTGCCTCAGCGTGGTCTGATGAGCAGTGCCATGTCCGTGCCCAGGATTCGAACTGACGAAACACTGGGCCGCCTGCAGCGGAGCGCGCGAACTTAACCACTCGGCCACGGGGCCAGCCCCTCACCTGTCGCTTTTTGCAGTGGGATTCCAGGCAGGTAGGCTAGGGGTGGGTTGCAGCAGTGTCTCTGGATTTTAACCTTACATTAAGTGGGAAATGGTGTGGAAGAATGATAGTGTTGAGAACTCTAAAGAATTGCTTTTTTAAAGGTTATATTGTAGAGTTACGATCTTTTTTTTTCTCTTGAGGAAGTTAGCCTTGAGCTAACTCCTGCCAATTCTCCTCCTTTTGCTGAGGAAGACTGGCTCTGAGCTAACATCCACGCCCATCTTCCTCTACTTTCTATGTGGGACGCCTACCACAGCATGGCGTGCCAAGCGGTGACATGTCTGCACCCGGGATTCGAACCGGCGAACCCCGGGCTGCCAAAGTGGAACGTGTGCACTTAACCGCTGTGCCACTGGGCCGGCCCTAGAGTTATAATCTTGACTCCTATAGATGCTACAAGAAACAGCCTTCTGGAACCCCCTGGCTGCATTATCTGAAGGGCTATTTCGAGGGCATTAACACAGCGGTTATCAGGGTTGTTTTTTTTTGGTGAAAAAAATTTGTCTAACTTACTTGCAAGATATTTCACAGTGGAGTTTTACTTAAAAAAGATACAAAACAGAGGACAAACTGTTGGTTACATATAAATAAATAGAAGTACTGAAGAAAAACACCTTTTCACTATTATAAATACACTTTAAAAAGTCTGATGTCGGGAGTGGGCACCTTGCAGTGTATCCTGTTTGAAAGCTTCCTGAGGATCTTGTTCCTATCAGAGGATGCTGCCCCCCTGGGAGGGATTACTTGATAAAATATAGGATTCTCAGTTATATTTGAATTTCAGATAAAAATTGAATAATTTTTTAGTATAAGTATGTCAAAATATTGCATGGGATATACTTATATTTAAATATTATTGGTTGTTTATATGAAGCTCAAATTTCACTGGGCATCCTAGATTTCTATTTGCTAAATCTAGAAACCCTACCCCAGAAGAGATTTGACAATGTCTGGGGACATAGTTGGTTGTCTCAGCTGAGGAGAGGGGTGCTGCGGGCATCTAGTAGGTAGCGGCCAGGGATGCTGGTAAATATTCTACAGTGTAAAGACAGACCCCCAACAACAAAAATTATCCAGCCCCAAACATCAATAGTGTCAAGACTGAGAAACAGTTTAACTGCTTTAACACAGTTCTCACAATTTCTAAGTAAGAACTCTCTAGTATGAAATTTCCTTTAGAATCAAAATTGAAGAAACCCTAAGAGTCCCCTCAGGAACTGTCTTTTTTCATTCTTCTATTAATGATGGTAGGACCTAAGTAGCTGATTTTATTTCCTTTTTTTTCTTCGACTGTCAGGAAACTCAGACCAAATTAAAGGCCCAAGCACAAAGACTGTGCGGGATCTTACTTGCTGCATATATATTTTATTTTTTCCTTTTGGTCTTAACATTCTGGGCTGATTTGCATTTCCCTGGTTTTAATTCTTATTCTTTATTCATTTTTCACCATTTCCTGTAAGTCACTCAAATGCCTTGTGGGATAAGGTGTGACACATGCACACACACACGTGCGTGCACACACTCACAAATAGATGCAGTCGTATAAA
The DNA here is from genome assembly GCF_041296235.1 of Equus asinus. Taxonomy (NCBI): domain Eukaryota; kingdom Metazoa; phylum Chordata; class Mammalia; order Perissodactyla; family Equidae; genus Equus; species Equus asinus. Next base: position 31,893,278 of record NC_091804.1, on the reverse strand, counting down.
TATTTAAACATGGAGTTTAGCAGACATTTGGGAAGGCCCTTCAGTGTGCCCGTGGGGAGCAGGCAGAAAAATGGGGGCTGTCCAGTCTCTTCTCAGCATCCTGCAGTTCTCAGGAAACACTTCTGCTCTCTGGTTTTCTCTTTACCTTCAGGTCCAGCCTTACAACACCTGCGGTGGTTGGCCCTTGAAAACTAGAGCTGCCATGAGACGGGACTTTGTGCTCCGGGAGAGTGGACGTTGGCTTCCTTCTACTTCATCTTGGGGGGCAACGAAGGCTGCCCAGAAAGTGAGGGTCCTTTGACAGAGGCCAAGCAGGCAGGGCCGTGCGAGGCACTGCCACGGCCCACACAGACACACACTGGGAACGAGATTGCATCTTCCCCGGACCAGCGAGATTCTATAAACATAATCAAAATGTAATAGAAACTTTTTGGAAATGCTGTTATGAGGAGAAAGCATCAATCTTGATGGAACTCCGCTCAACAGGCTTTGCGGAGCTAATCAATCATGGTCAGGACTCGGCCTCCCCATCTGTCTGCGCCGGGGACCGGGCCGAGCTTACTCACTCCCCGGCTGGGGCTGCGTTCCCTCACCAGGCAATCCATCATGCTGCAGGGGGATGGCGGGAGGGGAATAATAGCACGCTAATAAACTAGGGGCTTTTTTCATTCCCAACTAATTTTTAGTAAATGAGCCCAATCCAGACAGAGCAAGAAAAAGAGCCCGAGGAGATGGTGCTTCTGAGATGCGCCTGGCTGGCCGGGGACAATGGCTCATGGGCCCGAGGGGAAGCAAGGAGCCCACCCGCCCAGGGATAACTCCCTGTGTTCAGCTGAGGCCAGAACTGGCCCTTGAAGGCTGTTGGGAAGAATGAGGCTGGGACAACTTCTGGACTGGTGGCCTGGACTTTCGGGGCTGGCTCATAGCTCTGATGCTAGGAATGTGGCTACAACACCTGCGTCTGGCTTGGGGCTTGAACTTACAACGGAAGCCAGAAGTCAGAGAGCTAGGTCCAAGCAAAGGGCCTGATGGCTGATAACAAGAAATGAACCCAGGGGCCAGAACCAAGGAGTAGAGTGAGGAGCAGAGTGCAAGACGGGCTTAGACAGAGGTTATGAATAATCAAAGATGCGTGGGGCCCGATTTCATCCAGCAGTAGCAGCCTTGGGGGTGCAAGACATTGCAAAGCAGGACAGGGTCCAGAAGCGGATATTCTTAGACAGGCCTGTAATTTGGGGGACCATGTCTGTTTGTGCTCATGCTTCTGTCTTCAGCTCTTTGCTTAGTGCGTGTTGTGTGGTAGGCACTCATCAATATTTGTTAAATGAATATATGAATGAGAACTGTCCCTGTGATAGCAGATTTTGAAGATGTGGTCTGACAACTTCTTTAAACTTTTCAAGTTCCTGTCCTGAAATACATCACAGGTTCAGTCCCTGGTTTCTTCCCACTCGGGACCCTGTCTTGGATGCAAGGACAGTTTGGAGAAGGTGTATGTATTCATAATCTATTGCTGTGTAACAAATTACCCCCAAACTAAGTGGCTTCAAACAACAATAAATATAGATTATCTCTCACAGCTGCTGTAGGTCAGGGATTCAGGAGCTGTTTTCTCTGGATGATTCCCTGTCCTGGTAAGTCTCTCTGGAGGCCTGGTTATCAGTTCTGCACCAGGAATTCATGGATGCTGCAAATTTTTTGACACTCCTCTCCTCAAGAGGTGGGGTCTATTTCTTCCTCCCCTTGAACCTGGGCTGGCCTGTTACTGTTTTGATCAAAAGAGGAGTATGGAAGAAGTGATGCTACACCAGTTCTGGGTCCAGTTTATTTACTTTTTATTTTTTTTTAAAGATTGGCACCTGAGCTAACAACTGTTGCCAATATTTTTTTTTTTTTCTGCTTTATCTCCCCAAATCCCCCCGGTACATAGTTGTATATCTTAGTTGCGGGTCTGGGTCCAGTTTTTAAAAGGACTGGTAACTCCTTGGAGTCTCCTGGAACCTGAGCTGCCATCTGAGAAGTCTGCCCAGGCTGCTGGGCACACTTCGTGGATAGGCCCTGAGTCTATATGGACAAGGGAAGGTGCCCAGCTGAGCCCAGTTTTCTAGTCCTTGCCTACATCCAGACATGTGAGCGATGCCATCTTCGGCCCTCCAGCCCAGCCCAGCCCAGCTAACAGAATACCATCAAGTGACCACAGTCGATGCCACATAGAGCAGGAAAACGGTCCAGGTGAACCTTGCCACAAAATCATGAGACACAATAAAATGGTGGTTGTTTAAGCCTCCTAATATTGGGGTAGTTTGTTCTGCATCAAGAGATAATTGGAAAACCCAGAATCCAAGGAAAAATCATTAGATCATGGCTGGCCTAATTGCACATTCTGTGCTTGAATCATTTCTGTGATTTTTTTCCTCCCAGACATCATTCAGTCTTTTGCTTAAATACCTAGAGCGGCAGGACAATTCTGACCTCTGGAGTTAGCTGTAGAGTGGGATGGTTATGATTCTCCTCCCCTCTTTCTTCTCTCCCTCTATCCTCCCTTCTTGCTGCCTCCTTCCTTTGTTTCTTTCCTGCCCAAATGTTTACTGGGGAGAGAATCAGAAAATGGTTCCCAGAGGAGGTATATTAGTCAGGGTTCTCCAGAGAAATAGAACTAATAGAATACATAGAGTTATATATACATATGAGGGGAGATTTATTAAAAGAATTGGCTCACATGGTTGTGGAGCCTGAGAAGTCCCACAATCTGCCATCTGCCAGCCAGAGAACCAGGAAAACCAATGGTAAAATTCAGTCCGAGGCCAAAGGCCTGAGAACTGAAGGGCTTGCTGGTGTGAATCATGGAGTCCTGAGGCCTGAGAACCAGAAGCTCCGATGTCTGAGGGCAGAAAAAGGTGGACGTCCCAGCTTAAGAAGGGAGAGAGAGACTTTGTCCTTCCTCCACCTTTTCGTTTCGTTCGGGTCCCCAACGGGTTGGCCGAGGCCTGCCCACGTAAGGGAGGGCGATCTCTTCATTCAGTCTACCGAGTCAGACACTAACCTCCTCCAGAAATACCCTCACAGACTCACCCAGAAATCATGTTCTACCAGCTGTCTGGGCATCCCTTAGCGCAATCCAGTTGACACATAGCGCTAACCATCGCAGGAGGTGGTGCCCGAGCTGGGTCTGGATTGGAGCGCAGGAGTTGAGCAGGCACATGGGGAGGAGCTCATTCTAGGCAGGGCTGGTGTTGAGAGTGGAAAGGGTGGTAATGGTGGAACTTGGAGTGAGAGGAGAGGTAGTTGTGGCCATGTCGTACAAGGCCTTAATGCCACTTAGGAATTTAGACTTTACGGCCAGACTGAGCAGGAAGAGATCTCCCTTTCAGAAGCCACCTTCTGGTTGCTGTGTGGGTGGTCAGTGTGGCAGCAGGGAGACCAGTTAAGAGGTCAATCAGGTGGACACATGGTGGCTGCTTGGACCAAGATGGAGGTGGAAGAGCTGCAGGAAATTGAGTAGTTGGAAAGAGTAACGTGTGTTTGCTGTATTCCTGGAGAATAGGTAATTCTGCTCTAAAGGACAAGAAAAAAAAATAGGATGGATGAACCTCCTAAGAAACGTATGGCATAGGTAGTACATAAGCTAGTAGCTCATGCGACAGAGGCAAAACTTAGAGAATGTGTTAAGTATACACAATGAGTAAGCTTGTGAGACCCAGGCAAAATTCATAAGATGTGGGAAATATAGATAGTAAGAATGTTAGTGACCTGCTAATCATAGATACGTTAAATGGCTTATATGGTAAAACAAACAAGAGTGTTAGAAATGGGTGGAAAGACCAAGTCATGATTATGCCACTTCCGGTCTGACAGCAAGTTCATCCCTAAATTGGCCACCCATTGGTGTTACCAGTCATGGTCTCATTCTGTCCTCACATATGCTCTGTCCAAGAAATGCAGATAAAACTCACAGCTGTTCAGCAGGCAAGTGACCAAGCTGCAGTGGTGGCCAGGCGTACATACTTGCCCTTGTCTCTTCAACAGAACATGTGTGTGATGGCTCCAGGCACCTTCTATCTGTTGGACCCTCTTGCCCAAACCTACATTCTGGTCTTCTGAACCACACATCAGCAGGGCAGACTGATATGACAGAGAGAGAGAGACAGGACATGTGAACATTGCCTACCCCAGGGTTCCAGGGTCATTTGGTCCTTCTACCTTCTACCCACTCACACTCCATCTTAAATGTACCAACCAACCTCACTTCTTTTTAAAAAATTTTTTGCTTTGTGTCTTAATTGGTTTAATGAACAGTGCAATTTGAGCATCTCAGTTTAGCCTGTGAGCTTCTTGTTCCACGGCTTATGAGTTAGTTGCCTGGTGGTGTTGTGATAGGAGAAGGCAGACCTTTGGCAGGGACAAGATGGGTTATCAAGAGCTCTCTTAAGCTTAGAACCTCCATCTCAATTTGGGAAGTACACATTTAATGCACCCACGGAGGGCTCTGGGCAGGTGAGGTGTTGCAGGGGAGTAGTCTTCAGGGGCCCCAGCCTCAGCTCTGTGGGTCTGTTATACCCTGAAACAAGTTCAAGATCAATGCCTGCTAACCAGACTCTCCCTAGTTTGTGCCTCTTCCACTCTCACTTAGACCGTTGTCCCATCTTCCTGCCTATCCCTGCTCACAGCCTGCCCTCTTCAGCCCACCCTCCACCCACGGGAGTTATTCTAAAACACAGATCCAGGCTATGATGTCAAGTCCCTGTGCTTGGAGGTGTGGAGGTCTTGGAGAGTGTGAACAACAGGAGGCAGGAAGAGGGAGCAACATACTTTGCATTTGTCAGTTTTTGCTGCATAACAAACAATCTCAAACATTTATTTTTAAGCTCACAGGTCATCTGAGTTTTAGTTAACCTTGATTGGGTTTGGCTGGGCCAGGCTGGACTCCAGGCTTCCAGTTGGGCTAAACTTGGCTCCATGTTTTTCATTTTGGGATCCAGGATGAGGAGTCAGCAGCTCTTTGGAGCATGATCTTCTCACGGCGTTTCAGTGGAGCACATGAAGCCAAGCCAAGCTAAGCAAGCACATTTAAAGCTCCTACATGCGTCACAGCTTTCTGCTAACATTTCATTGGCCAAAGCAAGTCACATGGCTAAGCTTAACATCAGTAGGAATATTAGTCAACCCTAAAATGGAAGGAGATTCTGACACATGCTACTACATGGATGAATCTTGAGGACATTATGCTAAGTGAAACAAGCCAGTCACAAAAGGACAAATATTGTATGACTCCACTTATATGAGGTCCCTAGAGTAGTCAAATTCATAGACAGAAAGTAGAATGGTGGGTGCCAGGGGCTGAGGGGAGGGAGGAATGGGGAGTTGTTGGTTGAATTGAGACAGTTTCAGTTTTACAAGATGAAAAGACTTCAGGAGTTCTGTTGCAAAGCAATGTGAATATATTTAACACTATTGAACTGTACAGTTAAAAATAGTTAAGTTGGTAAATTATTTCGTGGTTGTTTAAAGAACGTTAATTCAAATAGAAAAGAAAATTCAATTTGAACACCAAATCGTATAAAATGAATACAAAGACAAAAGTAATCTATTGTCCATAATCCCACCACACAAACACAGCTGCTAACCACTGAGGTTCCTGCCAGACATTTCTCTGTATCTGAATACCCCTTGGAAGCATGTATTAATTTTCTTTAACAGAAAGAAGGCAGCTATACATCCTCTATTGTGACCAACTTTTCTCAAGCAAAATTGCTTTGTTGACTTGTTCTGGAGTCAATACATAGAGCCCCCATCATCATTTTTAATGGCTGGATACTGTTTCATGCTTTCTGTGTTCTAATTGTATCAGTTCATAAGGCCGCGTAACAAAACACCTCAAAACTCAGGGGCTTAAGACCACCACCATTTGTTACTGCTCTTGAGGATAACTGTGAAAATGTTTTACTGAAGGACTACTCTCAGGAGAAGGGAAGTTAAGGAAACATGATAAAGCAGAGAAAGAAAGTTAAGTTAGGATGTGGTTTGAGCTTGAGATAAGCTTCATCTGGGTTCAGTGGAGCGCTCTGGAGAAAAAAGTGCACCCTGCATTGGTCCTACTTGAAGGCCCTTCCATATGGCCCTCGCTTGTCACTCAATCACCGGCTAGAAGCTGAGAGATCCTGTTTAGCCAATGGCAATTCTCCAGAGAAGGGTGGACCTGAAAGCTATTAGCAGCCAATATGGATAGTAGCTTGGTGAAGGAGAAGGTGGTAAATATGTGTATTTAACTGCAACTAAAAACAGAACTTAAAAAAGCAGTGGGGTGGGGAAGTACACTCCATTTATAGTGGGAGGCCCTGCAAACTTGCAAGGCAAATGGTGTGGATGTGTAATCCCAATAGAGTGGAGTAAGAATTGGGACCACTACAGGTTCGGATTTCACAGTGGGAAACTTCTCTGGCCATTGCAGCGGGGGATGGGCTGGTGCTCAGCGAAGAGGCACCAGCCCAGATGGAAGAGGGGGAGCCCTGAGCCAGGGCAGGGCAGTGTGGATGGAGTTGGGGTAAAAGATGTATTAAGAGCCCAGTTTGTTGAGGACTTACTGTACCTGAAATGCCATGCCCAAGGCTTTGCATTGGCGTCACCTTTAAGCTTTCAACAACCCAATGACATAGGTTTACTATGAATCCCATTTTACAGAGGAGGTAGTGGGAGGGGATGTATCTTGCTTAAGGTCACACAGCTGGTAGGAACTCAAACTGGCATTCAGACCCACATCTGTCTGCCTCTAGGGTCTGTCTTTAACCACCGCTGTGCCCTGCTGGCTTGGGTGAGGGCGAGAGGCGTCTGATTTGACCTCCAAGTTTGGGTGACAGGTAGATGGTGACCCTATCAACAAAGGCTGAGCACCGCAGTTTTGTCATCAACTGGGGACAGCAATGTGGGAGAGAAAAGTGGTGGGAGACTGATTTTGAAAGGAGAAGGAATATTCTGGACTGCAAAATAGCAAGGCTTTCCTCTGGCCTCGCTTTCTTCCACTTGTTTACTTCTAACTTCTCCCGAGTCCCACTGCCGGGGACAGAGAGAAGGGAGGACGGGAATCCTCCAGGGGCTCAGGCTGCTGTTCGGCTCACAGTGTAGCCTGACAAATCAAGTGGATAAAACCCATTAATTAGCAGTTTTGGAAACAGTTGCAAAGTTAATTATTCCGTTTTCTGATGAAAGAAAGCTAATTTTTGGCATTTACGCCGACAGTGACATGAACTAACATTTTTCGAGTTGACATCCCTCAAGATAAATGATGCTGTGAGGCATTTGTGCAAACATCCTGACCCACAGCTCACTGAGGAAGGCCGTCTGCAATGGGCGCCCTCGCCACAGTTTTTGCCTGGCAAGTTTGGGGGGTGGGTGAGTCAAGAAAGGGGGTTTATCTGCAGGGAGTGAAGAGGACAGAGCTGGTAATGTATAGAACAAATTCAAAGCAGGAGAGAACATTTGCATATTCAGAAGATTTTGCTGTAACTGAGAGAGGAGGGGAGTGCGTGAACATCTTTGTCTGTCTGTCTGTTTGTGGTGATATTCATACCCAGAGGAGGGACCTGGTTTTTCCAAGTGGTTGCTTCCAAATTTAGATCTTTTCCCCAGATTTTCCATCTGAGTTCTAGGCCTAGGCATCCAATTCTCTGCTTGACGTCTCCACTTGGCATCCTACAGGCATCTCAAACTCACTTTGTCCTAAAGGGGCTCTCAGCTCCCTCCTCCCAAGGTTTTCCCTCTGCTAAGTCTTCCCGTTGAAGACCATGACACCATCATCCATCCAAATACTCAAGCCAGGACCCTTGCCATCATCTCTGTTATTTCCCTTTCCCTCCCTCACTCCGGACATCCAATTTATCAGCAAGATCTGCCGATGCCACCTCTGAAACCCATCTCACGTATGTCTTCTCCTTTTCACTACCCTAGTCTAAACAACCATCTTCCCTTTAACTCAGTGCTATCCTGTGGAAACAGAATGAGAGCCACACATGGCAGTTTACATTTTCTTGTGGCCACATTAAAAAAAAGTGAACAGAAACATGTGAATTTGATTTTTTTAAATCAACAACTTCTGTTTTTTAGAGCAGTTTTAAGGTCACAACAACACTGAGTGCCAAGTACAGAGATTTCTGTATACCTGCTGTCCCCACACGTGCGCAGCCTCCCCTGCGGGCAGCATCCTGCTCCCCGTGGTACATTGGTTACCATCGATGAACCTGTAATGACACAGCATCACCCGAGGTCCACAGTTCACATGAGGGTTCACTCTTGGGGTTGGGCATTCTGTGGGTTTTGACAAACGCATAAAGACATGCACCCCCCATGATGATATCATACAGGGTCGTTTCACTGTCCTCAAAATCCTCTGTGCTCCGCCTAGTCATCCTTTCTGCCTCCCTAACCCCTGGCAGTCCCTGATTTTGTCACTGTCTCCATAGTTTCGCCTTTTCCAGTGCAGTTTGACATGATGTCCCCCCCCGCCCCCAACTTTTGCTTCTGTCCAACCCATTCTCCACGGAGAAGCCAGAGACATCTCTTAAATATGCAGACTGGACCATGTCACTTGCCGCCAGACCTAGAATAGAAACGGAACTCCTTCCTTCAGCCTACAAGGCATTGCGTGATCTTGCCCCTGCCCACCCACCTCCTGCCACTCTCCTCCGCTCATATGACCAGTGACCTGAGCTTTCTTTTAGTTCTTCAAACATTTCGTGCTTGGTATTGCTGAAGTGTAAATTGCAAAGGGGGTGCAGAGTAGGTCCTCAGGCACCTTGCAGGCCAGGTGGTCCTGGGGATCCAGGGGAGCCCCGCTGGGGGTACAGTGGAGGGGAGTGGGTGGCCTGGGGTCTGCACTAACCCCGTGTGGCCGCCTCCCTCCACCTCTCCAGAACGGAGCTTCAACCGTGTGCTCCCGGCAGCGTCCCTCTTAACACAGGCAGATTAATTGGAAACAGATGTCAAGTGGTGGGAGTTCAATACAGACATCTCACCAAATGTCAGCCCTTCCCCTGGGCCACCATGGAGTCCTCGCTTCTCATGCTCACCAGGGAATTAGGAAAAAGCCTCTTTGAGGTGCTGGTGGTGTGCTTGACCCGGAGAGTCTTTTAACCCTTCTCGAAAACTTCAGGCAAATGACGACTCTGAAAATCAGAACCTGCTCAATGGATTGATGTGTGTCAGATGCACATGGACAAAAGGTGGTCTCCGAACAGCCAACTCCTACCTACAGCACCCTCAGATTGTAAGAACCGGTGTGGGTAGTTTCATGTCCCCACTTTAAAGGGGATAAAACTGAGGCCCAGAGCGTGGAAGGGACTTGTCCAAGGTCACTCTGGAGGTTAGTGTGAAAACTAGGGGTGGGACCCACCGTCAGAGACTATTTTCTAAAGTGCAAATCTGATACTTTCTCCCTCCATGGCTTCTTGTTGCTTGGAGACTAAGCCCAAACTCCTTGGCAGGGCCCGAGAGCTCCTTTACCCTCTGCCTTTCACCCCAGCCTCATCTCCCCGGCTCTCCAAGGTTAAGGGATCTCTCTGCATTCCTAAATGTATTACTCTGATGCCTTTGCCCATGATGTTTCCTCCGTCTCTCCCTAGTAAACTCCTATTCACCCTTTACAAACCAACTCAGATGTCCCTTCAACTCTCCAGGTAGGGTTACTTTGCCCCTCTTCTGGGATCCCACAGCACTGAATGCTTGTCATTGTAATTATTTGTGTGCTTCTGTGTCCTCCCCCACCTATCTAAACCCTGTGATTTATTTCATCTTTGCTTCCCCGGAGCTTGGCACAGAGCCTGACACACAGTAGGCACTCAGGAAATATTTGTGACTTTGTCATTGCCAAAGCCGAGGGACCCCTTTCTTTGCTTTCTTACTTAGCTTTTCTGTAGTACCTGATGCCACTGAGCTCTTTCTTCTTGAGATGCCCCCTTCCTTAGCGCCCATGGTTCCCTCCTGCCTGATTTTCCTTCCCACCAGTATTCCTCTGACTGTTCTGCCCTGTCTCCTTTTTGGGTGTCCCCTGCTCTGTCCATCTCTTCTAGGCTGTGGTCGTTCGAGGATTTGTCCTAGCCTTCTCTGTGCTCCCCTGGAAAGCCTTCTCTGCCTGGGTTAAGTGTCATGGGATTCAGGGCCTCTGCCTATGCTGTTCCCTCTCTCTGGGACACTGTTCCTCTAGTTCTGGCATGACCAGCTTCTTCTCAACAACCTTCAGGTTTCAGCCCAAATGTCACCCTCTCAGAGAATCCTTCCCCGACCACTTCAGCACCTAGCCTGGGGTCAGGCACTGAGCAGCGGGCAGGGTTGATGGATGAATGGAAGAATGAAGGAGTGGACAAGACCTGGGCAGAGCGGAGCCGGGGGAAGTGCTAACAGCTTCTCCAGGGTCAGCGCCTGGGTGTTGCAGTCCTCCTCAATCCAGAGACAGGCAGGCCCCACCATTTTTGGGTTATTAAGTCCCCTCAGTAAACTTCCAGCGAGTGTGATAAAACACTCAGCAGAATGTAGCAAGAGCTCATAAAAGCAGGATTTAGTACCATTTTATAGATGTCAGGGCTGACTTCCACCCTCAAGCTAGTGTGTATTTAAAATTCATGCCTCACTCCCTGCCTTCAGGGAGAAGGCCTGAGGCCTGGGGAGGAGATGACATGGCTCCATGCTGCCCTCCCAGGTCTCGGACACCTGGAGTGGGCACTGGCGTGGGAGACCTCCCGGCAGGGATCAGGCCAAGCAGAACTGGGCCTCCCATGACCTCCTTCCTGATGGGTGGTGAGAATGGGCTTTGGAGCCAGACAACTCTGTGCCTGAATTCTGGCTGGGTGGCCAGCTGGCCCTGTTTGTTCAGGACGGAGGTGTTTCCTAGGATGTGGGACTTTCGGGGCTAAAACCAAGAAAATTCTGGCAAACGAGGATGCGTTGTCATCCTAGACCTGACTACTATTTTGTTGCTTTGTAAACTTGGGGAGATCGCTTCCTTCTCTGAACCCTATTTTTCTCAGCTGTCAAAAGGTGACAATTATTCAAGGCCAGCAGTGTGGAGCAAGCCGTAGTATTGTGTGTATGCAATGGCTATTGTCTAGTTGAGGGATGATGCACAGTTGCGTCTATACTTGGTGAGATGTCACTGAATCATAGCCTCCTGCAAAAGTGGACAGAGCCAGTAACCAGGGCTAGAAAGGGGTAGACAATTCATTACAAATTAAAAAAAGGCACAATTAGACCTACTTTGTTAGTCAGGCTAATTAACGCAAGAGGCTGTAACAAACAATCCCTAGATCTCTGTGGCTTAACACAGTACATGTTACTTCTTGCTTCCATCACAGTAGAATTCAGGGTACGTGGCCCCCTTACGGCAGTGACTAAGGAAGCCAGGCTCTTCTGTGGCTCTGTCATCTCCTAACGCCTCCTTCTCCACTGGATCCTCTGTATTAGACCAGTGGAGAGTGAGCCTTTAGTGGGCTCTTTTAGGGCAGAGGTTGGCAAACTACACCTGTGAGCCAGATTTAGCCTCTGGCTGGTTTTTGCAAATAAAGTTTTATTGGAACAGGCACACTCATTTGTCTCCTTGCTGCCTGTGGCTGCTTTTGCTCCACAGTGGCAGAGTTGAGTAGGTGTGACAGAGACTGTGTGGCCTGCAAACCTAACATATTTACTCCCTGGCCCTTTACAGAAAGCTTTTGCTGACCTCAGCTTTAGATCTGGGAGTGGTGTCCATCACGTCCACCTACAGTCCCCTGGCTACAACTCAGTATAACGACCCCCAACTAGCTGCAAGGGAGGCTGGGAAGTGTAGAGGAGCACACGGATATTGGCCTTCTGTGATGGTCCCTGTCATACCTGCCTCTCAGGGGCATTATGAAGATGTAATAAAATAATGCCTGGAAAGTATTTCTTAGAAGGTCTGGCACATGGTAATTCTTTTATAATGACGCCTGTGGCTCCCCAGGTCTCAGGGGTATACCACGTGGCTGGGCTGCAGGACTGAGGGGTAGGACCCCCTCCTCACCCTTGAGAAGAAAGAAGAGCTGGGTGGCGCAGATCTCTTGGTGACTAGGATGTGAGTGGAGTTCCTGGTTCCACTTGATCTGGATTTGGGGCTCTGGCTATTTCCACGTGACCAACTGGAGCAGGTATCAAGAAGAACTCAGGGATCCTTATTTGGGCTCCAAACCTAACACTTCCCAGCCAGATTTGTTTTCTGCTGGACAGGCAGGGTAGCTGGTGTGTGTTCACCAGGCCCAGCCCTCAGGATGTTGCTCAGTCCCAGTGTGACCTGGCTGGACATTCATGATCTGACTTCTGCTTGTCTCCACTCTCCCCAGCCTTAATATTATTGAAAAAAATGAGTTTGGAAAATTAAAAAATACTGTCTGTTAATCACAGTATGTGAAAGATATATAATATTAAGCATATTATATTATTAATGATATTTTTACTTTGGAAAGTAACTATAATAAAATTTATTTAAAGCATCGATTGAAGGTTAATTAGTAGTTAAGCTTGATATTTTAAAGTTAATTCACTAATGTGAGGGTGATTATTCACTAATAATAATGAGGCAATTCTCATTTTAGGTTCAAGGTTGTTAAGTTTTCTCCCTTTTTGTATTTGATATTCATAAGAGTTGAGATCCCTAATGTATAGAAATGTGATATTGCAATCACTTAGCAGAATTGTCAAGACTTGTTTTTTTTGGTTGTTGTTTCTACTGGAAGATTTCTTTTTGTAATAGAAATCTAGAACTACTCATCAAGAGAGATGACTGAATGTTGCATTTCAAGGCCATAGTCTGGAAATAGAAGTCAATTTTTGTAAAATGAAACCAAAATCAGCAATACCAGCACCGTCATCACGACTGCCTTGCAGTGCATGTAAAAGCACCCACCGTTATCAGCCTAGGCGTTGGCTCACCCTTCGGCACCCAGTCACTGCCTAAGGAGACCCATTTGCTGTCCCAGAATCCTCATTTCCTCAGAAGGAGGAAACGTTCTTTATGGCCTGACCCAGCAAGGACCACCCTCCCTGGTGATGGAAAGCTGAGCCCGCTTTCCAACTCACTCAAGGATGATGCGGGCGTGATGGCTGACGGACTTCAACACAGCTGTGTCCATCCTCAGCCTGCGAAAAATGTTCCACCTGTAGCAATGTTGCTGTTCTGTTCAAATCCCTTCAAGACCCTTTTTACTGTTTCATTGCTCATCCTGACCTCTTGCCCTGGAGGCCTCGGGTGTGTTTTCAACGGCCAGCACTTGTGTCTCTTCTCTCTTCTTTGGAGAATTGCCTTTGGGCTACTGGGTCCTTTGCCCCTGTGAACTGAGAGCCAGAATATTCCTGGGTCTCTACAGTTTACATCCTCACTCTCACCTCCACCATTCTCCTGGTGGAGCTCTCCTGCCTTCGGTCAGGACCCCTGTGAGGTGTAACTTCCGCTCCCGAGCTCCTCTGCGGAATTAGGCTGAAGCTATCTTTGGTGGGACTTTCGTCTGAAATCTCACCCCTGGGGCTTCCTTCCCTTCCCTGGATGCTTCTCTCCCTCCTTTGCTAATTTCTCCTGGGAGAATTTCTCTAATAAATCACTTGCACTCAAATCCTTGTCTCAAGGTCTGCTTGTGCAGAACTTGACCTAAGACGTGAACACCGATGGGAGATTAGCGGGGCCTCTGTGAAGGGTTTGTGTTATTTGAGAAGCAGGTATCCAGCCGTGCGGCTGGGATGGGGGGAACTTAAGGGCTCCACTTCCAATCGCAGAAAAATTTAGACAAAAAATTAGAGCCTAATGGTTAGGATTATAGTCGTTTGTGTCAGACAGAGCCATGTTGGTGCCCCAGCTCTGTCACTTACATGCTTCCTGTGGCCTCGGGTGGTTTGCTTATCCTCTCTGGGTCTGAGTTTTCTCATCTGCAAGATAGAGATAATGGTAATACCTAGCTCATGGGGTGGTTATGAGGATGAAGAAAGGACATGCGTGTAATCTGCTCAGGAGAGAATGTGGTACACGGCAAGTACCCAATGAATCTGGCCATGATTATCCTTGCATTCAAGCTGTTATTATTTTTTTGACCTGAACTCTATCTCAGACTTGTAAGCACGATCCTAGCATCATCAGCTCCCCAGGTGGCCAGTTTTCATTTCTAGATGGAGAAGGTGTAGTCAGGAGGGAGAATTCCCTTCCTTCCTCAGAAACAGGGAAAATATTTAAGTGGTATTGACCATAGTTTGGCCTTCATTGATGAGTACAGACTGTTATGACACCATGTGGCAAGTGCCATTGTCACAGTATTCACACAAATGAGGTGGCTTACTGAGCAGACCTTGTCCTGTAGAACCCATCTTTAGCCTCCTCAGCTTTCGGAGTGATGGGTGTTTGGGCTGAGGGGGCACTGACAAAGACAGGGCAGCACACAGCCATTTCCCACTCTGAAAGAAAAGAGCAATTTTTCTGGCCTCAAGAATGTGACGTAACACTCCTTTCTGCGGGGGTTCTGGCCCCCGTTGTCCTTGGCTGTCCAGTGTGGCTCCCTCTAATGGCAGATGAAGCTGTTGGTGAGGTAAGGAAAGCCACCTGGGCTGAGGCCTCAGACGTCGGGGGTGCTGTCTCAACAGCCACGGCTTTGATACCCAGAGAGTGGAGTTTGTTTGGGATTTCCAGTGCTGCTGGGCCATCTTGGGATGAGCAGGCCCTCTGAACTGCAATTCTTGGTCCATTTTGGGAGATCTGATGGATTCTTCGGTTCCTCTCCCAAAAGAGACACAACCCAGACTCACGCAGATAGAATAGCCCTGGCATTTGGGGTAAGAACCCTTGTCTTAGGGCACTATGAATCTGCCCTCCTTCTCATTTACTGTTTGGGATCCCTGTTCGGTTTTGCCTGCCTTCCTTCCTTTTAGGACCGCATACGTGGTGCTGGTGCCAATCTCCAGCATGGAGAGTGGTGGTGAGACACAGTGACAGCAAGTTCCTCTGTCTGTGCTCAGCTGTCCTCGTGGCGACAGTGTAGATGATGGGGACAAGAGTATGAGACTAGGATCGGGCAAATCAGGGCTGGGGGAGGGGCTGTGAGAGAGGAAGGAGATACAAGGGAGAGGAAAGAATCTGGGGAGGAGGAAGAGAGAAGAAGGAGGAGATGGAGGAGGGGACGGGGGGGGGGGGGAGGCCGTAGAGGAAGCAAGAGGGGAGGGGCAGGTGGGAGGCAAGGGGCAGAGGGAGCAGGGGTCCCTGACTGGGGGGCATTCAGGACAGGGCGATGCGTGAGTGATGCCTGCTGACTTAAGAGAGAAGAAGTTGGTGGCCTGAAAGGGAGGGAGACAGAAAGCAGGGCTTTTCAATATGAGCATTCATGTCGTGGTGACAGCAGTCATTTATCATGCCCTGAATGGGAGCGCAGGGCCCAGTGCTGCCGCCAAAGGCCTCTGGTTAAAGTTTTACCTGAGTGTGAAAGGGACTGGGGCCTGGCCAAATGGCGGCCCTTCTGAGACTGTGGGGGTGGCCCCTGGGGGCCCATCTGTTTGGAGCAGAAAGACTCTGGCACCAGAGGAGGGGCCACAGGACAGGACATTTCCGGGTCTGAGGACCCCTCCAGGCGTCCCAGGCCACTGGGGGAGGGGGCACCTCACACAATGGCCCGGAAGGGTCTGTTGCCAGCCCTGAATTAGGAGCCCATCCCCAAACCAATCTTGTGAGCCTGCCACAGGGTGTGGCATGGGGCAAGCAGGGGGACACATTTTGGCAAGTGACGTCACTGGTGCCCAGCTCAAAATTTTATAAAAGATATTATTTAGTACTTACATGTGTCAGGCACTGTATATATATTTAATTAGGGGGACCATCCCTATTTGCTGTCTGAGAACTGGGGGTTTCCTGGGATGCAGGGCTCCCAGTGCTAAACCTGGGATAGTCCCAGGCAAAACAGACAGTGGATCGCCTTTGTGTTAACTCGGAGGATCTCATGGTAGCTCTTGGAAAAGGCATTGCTTTTACCTCTACTTATAAACAAGAAAACAGGCAGGGAGCGTGAAGTAATGTGCCCGAGGTCACAAAGCCAGGCCGTGAGAGGGCCTGGATCTGGAGGGAAGTATTCTGGTTTCCAAGTCTGAGCTCTCAGCCCCTCTGTTTTGCCTCTTGAAACCTGGAGGAAACATTGGTGTGAGCAGGTTCTCTGAACTGAGAGCCAGGATGATGATGTCTGATGTGTCCACTGGTCTCTGGGACCCAGTGTTTAAGACAAGGCCTGTCCCTGACTTCTTGGTCTGTCAGTCCACAAAGGGGCCAGCAATGGTGGACACAGGCTGTCCTTAAGGTGTGCAGTGCTTCAAGTGTGTGGGGCCCTGGCATTTGTCCAGAAACATAGCTAATGACCCCCCAAGATCCTTGCCCAGACTCGCAGGCCAATGAGGACCGGAGCAGGAAGTCAGGGAGGACAAATGTGTTGGAAACCTGAAGCCCAGGATGCTCTGCCAAGAGGTCCTACACCCCAGCCATGAGCAGGCCCTGGGTGATGGCAGATGAGTGAGGACAGCGGATAGGGTGGTGTTCCTGGGCAGGAACCCCTGCCCTGTTTTCCCTCCTGGGTTGTGGGACAGCTCGATCATTCCTGCACCAGGCTCCCTCCAGAGCAAGGATGCTAATCTGGATCCTGTGAGTCAAATCTGCTGCTGAGAGGCCATTTGGGAGAAAAGTAAAATCTCTCCATTCGGGAGAACTTGAAATCTCTCTTTTGTGGGCTGTGCTGACGGAGACATTCAGTGCAAGTATTTTCTGGATACCAAGGTCACACCTAGCGCTGTGGGCTGAGGTTTTAGTCCTGGGGAAGCAAGAAGAGAGAGTGTGTGTGTGTATGTGTGTCGGGGGTGTCGGGGTGAGGGGGCTGGAGCACCTCTTATTTCTGCTATGAGAACAGCCCAGCTAGGAGCCTGGAACCGTTAGCAGGTTCTCATCTCAGCTCTTGCCAGAAGCCCTGGCTTGTTGGCCCGTTCTGGCCCCAGCCCAGACCCTTCACCTCTCCACACAATGGTGGGACTTTGCTGTGTTTGTTAATCACATTTGGAGACTCAAGCTGCCACATCGTAATGCCCCAGAGCTGGCTGATGGGATACGAGTGATGGGAACTCAGAGGTTTAGGGTGGCAGAGAGAAAGGTGGCTGGCAGGAGGTACGAACCTCCTCAAGGACCAGGTGATTGGAGAGTCAGAGAAACACGTGATGGAGGAGGCTGGAGGCGCAGACATCAAGCCGCAGCCCGGGGCCAATGCTTCTTGCCGTTCCTCTCTCTCCTATGAGGTCGTCCATTCAACACATGCAAAGCATGTTCACTGACCCCTACTGTGGGCTTGTTCTGTGTTAGGCTCAGGGTATACAGGAGAAAATACGGTGTGGTCCCTGCCCACAGAGCTTATATTCCCGGACAGGAGATAGACATGAATCAAGTAAGTTACATACTGTGAAGCAGATACATAGAATACTGAGATAGTGAATGAGGGGGATCTGGGAAGGCTTCTCGGAGGAGGTGACACGTAAGTGGAGCCTGGGGGATGGACAAGAGCCAGCCAGGGAGGAATGGAGGCAGTGTCCAGGCAGAGAGAACAGCATGTACAAAGTCCCTGAGCTTGCAGTGTTTGAAGAACAAAAAGATAGCTTGTGAGGTTAGAGTCCGGTGAGCGGCATGTTGGCCTGAGATGGAAGTGCAGACGGAGACCAGATCCTTTGGGGCCCCGAGTGCTGTGCTGAGCACATGGGTTGTTGGATGGATTCTTTTGCTAGAGCAGAGCCTGTGAATCTTATTACTACATCTCGACGTTAGCATAAAACTGTAGGTGGCCAATAAATGTGTGTTGGAGAACGAGTGGAGGCATTATTAGGGGAGCTGGGTCAGAAGTGAGGGGTGGTGGGATGGGAAAATGGCCTACTTAGTGGCTGGGGGCAGAGACAGCCCCCACACCAGCCTGGTCCCCTTGGAGCTGCCGCTGCCATTCCCCCTACTCTTGTCCCTCTGTTGTCTTAATTGCCTTGGAGGAGCCGAACAGTGAGCTCGCGAGGAGCCTGCATTTGTGCCTTGCACCGGGGACATTAAGTGAACAGAGTCCCTCTCGGTTTTTCATGTCATTAATTGGTGATCTTCAGACTCTGAAATAGCATTTTCCCTCTCCCATCCCTTATTTCATTATCCTCAGTTCAATACACATCAGTGCCGCACAAGGCAGCCTGCTCAGATATATTAGGAATTATTTAAATGAGATGGGGATGTATGGGGTAGTTAAAAATGCAGCCTTCTATTCTGCCCTAATTATGTATCAAATTACGTTACAATTATTCCCAAATATAAACTTGCTGAGAACCTCAGAAGGGGAGGTTCTGAGGGCATCAGGAGAAAAGTGAAAGGGGCACAGTGGGAGTGATCGCCTGGGGCCCTAAATGGTTCTAAAACCCAGGCAGTGTGCGTGTGTGTGTGTGTGAGTGTGTGTGTGTGTATCTAGCTCTGTCTGCGTCTGTGTGTTATCAGCTCCACTGCCATGCTGTGTCTGTTTCAGGGCTTGTTGGCTCAGGCCCTGGCAGCCATGGGTGAACAGAAAGAAGTCTTGTCCCGGGGGCTGGCCCAGTGGCGCAGCGGTTAAGTTCACACGTTCCGCCTCTCGGCGGCCCGGGGTTCGCTGGTCCAGATCCCGGGTGCAGACATGGCACTGCTTGGCAAAAGCCATGCTGTGGTAGGCGTCCCATATATAAAGTAGAGGAAGATGCACACGGATGTTAGCTCAGGGCCAATCTTCCTCAGCAAAAAGAGGAGCATTGGCAGTAGTTAGCTCAGGGCTAATCTTCCTCAAAAAAAAAAAAAAAAAAGTCTTGTCCAGCCTCTGTGCCAAGGGATGTGCTAAGACTCTGCCATTCCCCAGGTATGTGATTTAGAAGTCTTATAACTTCTTGGAGCCTCAGTTTCCTCCTCTGTAAAGTGTAGGTGATAATAGTGCTATGTCCTACGGCCCCTGGCACAGTGGAAGCTCTCAGGAAATGGGATGAGCTACCATTGTTACTGCTCTTAGCTAACCAAGTGGGTCCATCACGGTTCTCTAAGGAGTGGGAACCTTGGAAGCTGTCCTCCCTTTCTGGTTTTCACATCCTCTGCCTCGCTGATCAGGCTGATCTAAGCCTCAGGTGGCCATGGCTCAGGGCTCAGGCTTCAGTAACGCCTTCCCTGGAAGACTCAGCAAACACTTGCAGAACACTCACCCTGCGTGGGCACTTTGCAAACACCTCTTATGCAACGTCGCTCAATCCGGGGAGGAAGGGATGGAGCTGCTCAAGATGTTTCAGCCAAAAATTGGGAGAGCGGGATTCACACCCAGGTCTGCTTCTGAGGCCACGTGCTCCAGGAGGTGAGAGGCAACCACTTGGTTCCCAGGCTAGAGGGTGCTTTTCCTCCGAGTTGTTTTCGTGCATTGGTTTCACGCTGGGCGCCAGCCTCCTCTGCAGCTCTTAGGAAGGATCTGGGTTAATCTTTATTAATAACTTATTAATAATTATTAATCATCATGAGGCTACTGATGTGGCAGGGCTCCGAGTTTGGCTGCTTCCATTCCTCTTCTCCCACGCCTGCCGCCCACAGGCACTCATAGTCCGGGCCTTGGGATGGAGGTGGGAGGCCCTATCAGAGGAGTGCTCCTTCCTCCTCTCTGGCTAAGAGGCAGGTGGGGCTGTCCAGGGCCGTGAAGGCCATTTCAGCCAGGACCTCAAAGCATGCAGGGACCTTGTTATGGGTCGAATCGTGCCCCCCCAAAAAGATGTTGAAGTCCTAATCCCCAGGACCTGTGAATGATCTTATTCAGAAATAGGGTCTTTGCAGACAGACAAGTTAAAATAAGGTCATTGGGACTGTGTCCTTATAAAAGGGGAAATTTGGACGCAGAGACAGACCTGCACGGAGGGAAGATGATGTGAGGAGAAACAGGGAGAATGCAAGTGAAGCTGAAGGCAGAGATCGGGGGGGTTTCGAGAAGCCAAGGAACGCCGGAGATTGCCTGCAAACCACCAGAAGCTGGGGGAGAGGCATGGAACTGATCCTCCCTCACAGCCCTCGGAAGCAACCAGGCCTGCGGATACCTGGGTCGTGGACTTTGGGAGTGTGAGACGGTACATTTCTGCTGCTTAAGCCGCTCAGTTTGCGGTACTTTGCTATGGCAGGAAACTAATGCAGAGCTCAATGGTGGTGCGCAGGCAGGGAGGAGCGAGGGGAGAGCTGCCCCGGTGGTGACCAGAAGCCTCGCCTTGCCAAGTGTCCAAGGGCAGGGCCAGGCCTGGCCTGAGCCAAGCTGGCAGCCGTCTTTGGGGATGGCTGAAGGCCGTCTTGTGGCCGTCAGAGTGCCTAAACAGAAATGACGTGACTTCTCAGGCAGATGGCCCCCTGAGGAGTTCTCTTTGGGTCTGGAACAGAAATCCAGCCAAGGGCTGAGGGGAGAGGGAGCCACCTCCAGTCTCCAGGAGAGGGGACTGCTCGGGCCTGGGTCTTATGGTGGGCTTTGGAGCAGAGATGACTGGGGATCACCACTATCCATCTCTTCTTCTTATCAAGAGCTTACTGAGGGTCGCTGGGAATGGAGCCTAGCTCTGTTCCGTCTGCCCCTTGATTCTGACTAGCTCCTGTCACGGAATGTCAGCGAGGTGATGGGAACCATCTCTGGGCCGAGGTCGGTAAGAGGGAGAGTGCCCGCTCCACACCTCCTCTCCTTTCCTGTCTCCTGCCTGAAGGAGTGGACTCAGAGGACGGAGTCTCAGCATAAAAGGGGCCTGCATCTTGGAGTCCTTGCTTGGTGGGTAACCACCCTGGAGAGGACCCTGGAGAGGACTACATTAGCCATGTGGAGAGGTCTAGCCCAGGGCATGGTGCTCGGCATAAAAGATGTGCCTGGTCACTATTTATGTCTCTTTTCCATCTGGGGTCCTGCTCCCCAACCCCAGAGGTGAGACACCTGGGATGACTCTCTTTTTCCCAAATAAGAAACCTCTTCCCAGCGACATCTGTCCTCCAAACACCTCCTGGATCCCCTGGAGAAACTGGGGTCCCCAAGCCCGACCTTGGAGCTGCTTTGATTTGCAAGCTTGTTTATTTCCATTTTAAAGGAAGCACTTCTAATTCAGGTAACCAAAACCCACGTGTTATTTTTGGATGCCACTTCCTTTTTTTTTTGTTTGGTAAGACAATTTGCACTAATTAGATGCAAAAATCATTCCTGGGAAAATTATATAATTTACATGCAATTTACAAAATAGACCTTTGATATTATTTGTGCTGCTGCTTGGCTGTGAAATTAGTAAACAGCATAAACATGGACTCGGGTGAATGTGCTCCGAGGGAAGGAGGCCTGGTGGGTCCAGATCTCGGGTGTGGCTCTCCAGGGGATGCACCGCTGTATCTGGGGAGGCCCATCCTCCCCAGAGGCAGCCCAGGCTGTGCCAGCCGACACCAGCTGTGCCCCCGTTGTGCCGGACTGCAGTTCAGCATGATCCACGTGTGGCTTTCTATATGACTCAGCTCTGATGCGATTCACGCACCCAGGTGTGAGGAAGGCCTCTTGGGAGATGCTTGAGGGGAAAGGGAGAGAAGTCTTCCGTGGTACCCAGAGGGCTCCGTTCTGGGTGATGTTTTGATCTGTGACTTGGATGAGGGCTCTTGGTTAGTTGATCACCCTGGCGGATGACAGGAAACTGGGGGAGATGGTGAACAGGTTGGGAGACAGTCAGGAGCCTACAGTCTCTGGACACGGGGAGCTATGTTCAAGTCTAACAGCAGGAAATCTAACAGTTGCCTCTAGAGAATCACCCCTTCGGTATACGGGGTTGAAAATGACACTTAGCAGCAGCCCAGGTCCAATCAGGAGACAGAAACAATAGCAGGTACTTTAACAGGAAGTGTTTTGTATACGGAACAGTTAGTCATCAACAAACTGAAAAGGTCAAAGGCGAACTCTAAGGCATCCTGGGAGCAACCACAGGAAGCAGCCACCTACGGATGAGGGGACGGGGGGAGCAGTTGAGATGATTAGAAGTTAGAAGCTGGGAGGAGGAGCCCCAAAGAGCTGGGACTCAGACCTCTGAGGAGGAGATGCCAGCGGGCAGGTGCTGGTGTCTCTGAGGGGATGTGATGAGGCTGGTTCCGCAGATGTTGAAAAAAATAAGAACTGGATTCAGTTTCTGTTCCTGGGACGAAATGCCACTGCCAGGGTGAAGTAGTGTGCTGGGACGATGCTACCCAGAACAAGAAATAAAACAAGAACAAAGGAAAAACATGAAGGACGTGTCCCCTCCTCCTTCTCCAGCCTTCCAGTCTCCCTCTAAGGCCCCTATTGTCAGAGTCTAACATGGACGCTTATGACCAAGGAGAAATGTGGTTTGCAGAGTCCCAGTTCCAGCACCAAAAAGCAGAGCACAGAACGGTGGGTTTGAAACTGGTAGACAATAGCTTAACACAATATGAGTCACCAAAAATTTAATGTAGCTATAGGCTGCATTATTAGAAGTATAGAGCCTAGTTTGAGGGAGGTGATAATCACCTTTTATCTTGAACTGGTCGGATCTATTGTGTTCATGTGTGTGTAGCACAATTTAAACAGGATCTAGGCCTCCTAGAAAAGGCGGCTTAATCTAGGGAGGAGATTCAGAACTGAGACAATATCAGGAACACATGATCAGAGGAATTAGCTTCGACAGAGGAAGGGAGTGCTTTCCTTCACACCCCTGAGACTGCAGGTGAGAGTCAGAGCTGACTGAGTCTAGATGATTCCAGGGGAGTAACAATAAGGAGTGGGCTCCAGGAAGGCAGATTCCAGCTTGGGGTAAAGAAGAAAAGAAAAGAAAATATAACACTTTTTTTTCTGGTTGTAGAAGCAATACTGTCTGTTACTGCAGAGCACTTGGAACATACAAGATACCGAGATGTCAGATGGGGAGCAGATATCAGCTCTCTCTCAGAGTTCTGGGTGAAATGAGCCAGACCCCTTCATTCCAGAAGCACTCAAGGCACCAACCATGAGTTCTGTGTGTTCCCTACCGGCTTCTGTTCTCCAAGCCTCCCCTGCTTCTTAGACCCCCGTGCACATTCCCCGGGACGCAGCTTGGCCTGGCGTCAGTTTCCCCTCGGTCCAGGCCCTCAAGGATTCAGTTTCCAGCCCACGTGCTTATCAAGGCATTTCTCCAAAGCCAGATTCTTTCCTGAGAGGAAATTTGGCACGAGCTCTTAAGATAATTACATTTTTTTCCACCTTGTTGCATACAGAAAAGTTTAAAGAAGCAAATAAAAATCATTTGTAATTATACGTCCTAAAGATGACCACTGTTAACATTCTGGCCTTTTTTTTTTCTGCACAAACATATTCATTTTTAAAATAATTGGGATCATGGTGAATATATAATTTTGTATCTTGCGTCCCCTTCTCCTGTCACTTAACACGTGAGAATTTTCCAAAGGCCAATATATGTTTTTAAAAATATCTTTTTACAGCAGTGGCCTAATATTCAGTTCTTGGACTGTATCATATTTGTTATGGGATGTTTTGCTCATAACTGATTTTTTGTTTTTTCATGACCGGTTTTCTTGATGATGATATCTTTGTCTGTAAATCTTTGCGCACATCTCTGATAATTTCCTCAGGATAGAATCTCGAAGAAGGACCACTCGTTCAAGTGATATATTAAAAACACCTTTTATTGTGGAAAAATCTCAAGTACACACAAGAGAGAATAGTATACTAGACACCTTGTATGATCATCCAGCTTCAACACTTAGCTTTCTGGTAACCTCATTTTATCTGTCCCTCCCCATTTTTTTGTTGAACTATTTTAAAGCAAGTTTCAGATGTTATATCATTTCCCTTGTAAAAGTTGTTTTACTTCTCAAGTAGGTAAAAGAACTTCCTAAAGCATAACCAGAAGGCCGTTTGCACACCTAAAAAATTGGACAATAATTCCGAAATATCATCTTATATCTGACTAGGTCTGATTTTCTCCTCTTATCTCAAAAATATCTTCTCACAGCCAACTCGTGTGAATCAGGATCCAAACAAAAGCCCACATTTTGCACTTGGTTGATACATCTTGGAAATCTCTCTTAATCTACACCGCCTCTCCCTCCTTTTGAAACCACGTTCTTTGTGTGTGAAGAATCTGGTATAAAGAATTTTATAGTTCTTGATTCATAGTAGAAAGAAAGAAATATACATATTTCTAGAAGAGTTGTAACAATTTGCGCCTCCACCGGCGACATGAGAGGCACACTTTTCATTCTCAGCGTTGAATATCATTAAAATTTTTAAAAATCCATTTGATGGGTGAAAGATGGTACCTTACAGCTGCTTTAACTTGCATTTCTGTGATTATGGGCAGGATTGAACGTTTTTTTCCACATGCATATTACCTGTTTGTATTTCTTCTTTTGTGAATTATCTCCTTCAGCCTTTGCCCCTTTTAAAAAGTGGTATTGATTATCATGCTGGAGTCTATAACAGAAAAATTTAAAATTTTTATGTAGTCACATTCATTATCTTTTCCTTTGTGAATTCTTCCATTGCTTTTTTTTTTTTGAGGAAGATTAGCCCTGAGCTAGCATCTGTGCCAATCTTCCTCTATTTTATATGTGGGACGCCTGCCATAGCATGGCTTGATGAGCAGTGTGTGGGTCCATGCTGGGATCCGAACCAGTGAACCCCTGGCCACCGAAGTGGAGGGTGCAAACTTAGCTGCCAGGCCACCAGCCTGGCCCCTCTTCCATTGTTTTTATGCTTAGAAAATCCTTTCCTATTCCCAAATTCCATTATCCCACATTTTTTTTCTAATTTTCTTGTCTGATTTTTACTGAGAATTTAGATCCATCTGAGATCTCATATCATTAGACCAATGAACTAGTACCATGGATTGAATCATCCTTCATTTCTTCACTAGTGTGTAATATGCCTTTATCATGCTCTAATTTTATTTATACACACACACATACACACATTGATCTGTTCAAGAAGAACTTGTGAAGTCACCAGTTTTCCGGGACCCTGAGTGGTGGTGAGTGTCCCGTTGTGGGAGGTGTGCAAGCAGGGACTGGTCAAACACCAGATCAGTCTGGGATCTTCTGCCTCTGGCATTCTGGGGGTTTCTGATTTCCCTGCCCAGAAGGCCTGTGCACCTGCCATCAGCTCTGGGAGGCAATGACGATTTCCCTTCCTCCTCCTGCTCCTCCTGCCTCCAGGAAGGACCTTTAGACTCCTGTTTCTGTCAGTGCTCACGGCAGAGGTGTGGAGCCTGGGCCTCAGCAGAGACGCCTGGCCTGAAGGACTGGAAGGCCTCTCGGCTGGGCTGCCTGCTGCTCACACTGTGGATCCACACGGTGACAGGGATCTGTGCTCCGCTTTGAGGAGAGGTCAGGTTTGTCCACTTTCCCATATATTCTTTGCTCTCATAGTATTTCCCCCAATTATGATTACAACCAATTTCGTGGTTTGTGTCTCCGTTAGACTGCAAGGTCCAAGGACAGACGCCTTGTATTCCCATGTCTGGCACATGAGTGGGCACCTAGGGGTTGAAAGAATGGACGCAGTCCTTTGGAACTGGAGGGGGAGGTCTATGGTGACTTCATAATCTAAGCGAAAAGCAGAGACTGTCATCTGTGTCATCTGCCCAGAACAAACGCCCTTTTGGGAACAAAGAGACAGAATATCTGAAATTGAGGTCCATCCCAGAAAACTCAGTACAGCTGGTTGTCACAGAGAGGGCCCAGTCTCCTGGATCCCAGGTCTGTCTGGAGCCGTGGAAGTCACTCATTTTCACCCTGAGCTGACATCTGACCTCTAGAGCTGATTATTTCTCCTCTCCATGAGCACATTCCCGACAAAATGGGGTCGGAAGACATTTGCATCCAAACCACCAAGCTCTTTGAATGCTGGGGCCCGGAGGCCCGATGGGTTTATTAGATTATCATTGCGGAAGTTAATAAAGAATTAATTTCTCTTCATGTGACATCCAAAGGCAGTTATTTCAGGAGCCTGTCCATTTACACAAAGCCAAGTATTTGTCAAGTGTCAGAGGCAATTCCCAGGTCCCAGTCCCCCCTCAATAATTCTGGATTAGGGACAGCCTGAAATGACATTACACAAATTTTCTTTCAGGATGCATTGAGCTCTGGGGACCACTCAGGAATTTCAGGTTCCTGAAGGTTATACTGTCAGCAAAAGGGCTGGGGTAGGGGGAGCTGGAGCAACTGTGACTTCCCAGCTGGGCCAGCTCTGGAGGGAGGCGCGGGGGGAGGGAGGAGGAGGAAGCCGTGAAGGGCCATTAGTCTGTGGGGGCCCATTTGCCTCCTGAAAACAACTTACTTACTGCCATTTGTTTCACAAATCTCGGGCCCAGCTTGATGGTTTTTCCTTGTTCTTTGCTCAGGCCCGGGGAGGGGCCGTGGCCTGACGGGGTCTGCAGGACTGGCCACGTCACCTTGTGGCAATATATTAGGGAAGGTCAAGGCACCATCAATACCTGTCTTGGAGTTAAGTGCTTGGAAGGGGGGCCACTGCAGAGACAGATTCACTGCTAGACCCTAAAAGCAAGTAGTCGAACAGCCCGTCACCCCTCAGAGCCATGGGGCAGAAGTCTCTAGGGCTGGGCTGGTGGGAGAGGGGGGCCTGAGCCTGGTCCAGGCTGGGTCCCCTGGAGTAGCCGTAGGAGGCTGGTGTGGCACAGCCCAGCCCTCCTGCCAGAACTCTGACACCTCCCCATGAATATCCAACCGGCCTCTCAGACTCTTGCCCATCCCAAACTGACCCCCTCATCTCCTGGTCATCCCCCACATACCTGAGCTCCTTCATCCTCCAAGTGTGCCAGGCCCTTTCAGACTTCTATGCTGTTCTCTTTTCTTCGAATGGCTCCCCCTTCCATCCACTCTTGTTGTTTAAGATCTAGCTCAGATGTCACCTCCTCTGGGAAGGCCTTCCTGACTACCCTAGAAAGAATCAAAGTCTCCTGCCAGGGCCAGAGTCACTTATGCAGTTCCTTTGTGCAATTAAGGACCCCCCTCTCCCCTACCCGACGATGGTCATATCTTTATGGCAAATGGAAAGTGTCTGTGTGTGAATTAGAAAAAGTTGCCCCTGTGTTCCCCACAGCCATACTCTCCCAAGGCTCATGGCTTGGTAAGAGGAGTGGGCTAAATTTCAGCCCCAATGACCTTCTTAGGTGGCTATTTCTGGGAAGTGCACAACCTGGACAACCACACGTGGCAGCCCTGCTCTTTCCTCTGAGATCCTACACCCTACTGTGCACAACTGTGTGTATTAGTTTCCCATGGCTGCTGTAACAAATTACCACAAACTAAGAGGCTTTAAATAGCACAAGTTTATTATCTTATTGTTCTGGAGATCAGAAGTTCGAAATGGGTCTCACTGGGCTAAAATCAAGGTGTTGGCAGGAATGTGTTCCTTCTGGAGGATCTGGGGAAAAGCTGTTTCCTTGCCTTTTCCAGCTTCCAGAGGCTGCCCACATTCCTTGGCTCATGGCCCTTTCTTCCATCTTCAAAGCCGACAGTGTGGCATCTTCATCTCTCTCTCTGACTCTGACCACTGCTTCTGTCATCGCATCTCCTTTCTTGGCTCTGACCTTCCTGCCTCCCTCTTTCACTTATAAGGAGCCTTCTGATTACATCGGACCCACTCGGATAATCTGGGACAACCTCCTTATCCCCAATCCCATAACTTAATCACATTTGTAAAGTCCCTTTGCCACATGAGATGACATAAGCTTCCAGGGATTGGGACGTGGACATCTTTGGGGGTCATTATCCTGCCTGCTATACCGTGCGATCTCATTATATCAAAGTTGTTTCTTCCTCCACCCGTGAAACCCCTGAGAGCAGAGTCACTGTCCTGCTCAGGGATCTCCTGCGGGCCCAGCACAAGCCTGGCACAGAAAGAGTGTTCAGAGGAGGTCTGCGGACCAGATGCAGGAGGTGGACACACGGGACCTCCTCTGGGAGGCAGGTGCAGGAGCAGACTCGTGCACACAGCTGTCTGCAAACGGCTCGTTACAGATCTGCACAGTTCACTCAATGGGGACACTTGGCAATGTCTGGAGACATTTTTGGTCTCCAAGGATGCTGCTAGAAATCCTACAAGGCACGTGGGCATTAACAACTTATCCAGCCCAAATGTCTACAGTGCTGAGGTTGAGAAATTGTGGTTTACACCAGGACTGAGTGGCGGGAAAACCCAGGAGACAGCTGTGCCCTGGGACCTGCGCTAAGTATCTCAATGTGTCACATATCTTGTTCCTAAACAGGTTGGGTTGATCCAACTCCAATTTGCAGATGAGAAAACAGACCACTGGAGGTGCAGGAACTTGCCCAGGTTTTACAGCTAATCCTTGATGGGGTCAGATTCTGAAATCAGGTCCCTTTGACGCACACAGTGGGCGGGCAGAAGAATGACATGGACGTAGGTGGCTGCTCCCTCTGAGCACACTGGGCCTCCCCGGCTTTCCTCCTCCCTCTCTGGTGGCTGCATCTCTGCTTTCCTGATGGCGCTGCTCTCCTGAACCCCTCTTCCCTGTCCCACAGGTGTCCCCAGGTTCTGGGTAATTCCCCCTTCTTTCTGCTCTCCTTCAGTGGCCTCTATTGCCCTTCCTGTGCGGCAGCTCTTGAACCTCTGCTTTAGCAAGAACCTCTTTCCTGAGCTCTGATCCCACATTTTGCACTGTTGTGCGAATTCACCTGCCCTTCCTGTCAGCGCAGCCCAGCTCTGATCATGCCATCACTCAAAAACCTCAAGGGGCACCTACGACCATCACCTAAGCCCAGCTTTCAAGCCCTGCTCTGGCCAAACCGACAAGCTCACTGTCCTCCAAACCCACTTCGCACGTCCTCGCTCCTGTCTTTGCCCAAGCTCTTCCCTCCACCCTGAGCACCATCCGTCTTTTTGCTCATCTTTGTTCTCCTGGTGCCCTCAGGAGTGGCGTAGACTTGCATGAGGCCCGTGGGGCAGCTTGTGGTTTTGGGAGAAGAAGGAGGTTGAGCAAGTAGTCAATTATTTTATTTAGTCAGTCAGTATTTAAAGAACACTTCTATGTCACAGGCATCAGGGTAGCTTTGGGGCGTATGGAAGTGGAGGAGAAAATTGTCTTAGTCGTCATAAAGCTCGCAGCCTCCAGGGGAGATAGCTAATTTGTAATCCGTTACTTAGTTTTGGTTGTGGTTGGGGTGCTGAGGGTTCCGAGGTGGGGAGGCTGTCGGAGTCAGGTCAGCAAAGTTTCCCTGAGGCCCAGGCCCTGCTGGTCATTGTCAGGACGGAGGGGAGGCTGGAGCTGAAAGTGCTGGGAGGGTTGCAGGAGGGGCCCTCGGCTGAGGAGGGCGGCACGGCCGACCAGAGTCGGTATAAATCAAGGAGCCCTCTGCGAGGTCCCCTGGGCTCCGTGGAAAGGTTACCCCGAGCTGCGGTTCCTGGCCAGGCTTGCTCAGACGCCATTAATTGGCTTCCAGGAAAGGCCTCGGGCTGGGCGGGGCCTGGGGCAGCAAGGACAGGAGGATGAGAGGGTGGGGGTCGCTGGATGGAAGAAGAGCCCAGGAAAGCCAGGAATGGTCACGTCACTGTCACGCCAGCCCCCGCTCTACCTCTCACCTGCAGGGTGGCCTGGTCACCCACGTTTCCAGCTGCTCCCATTTGTGCTTCAAAGCACCTGCGCAGTTTGTAATTGATTGATGCCTGCCTCCCCCGCCACCTATGAACTCACGGGCAGACCCCAGCTCTTCACTGTGCTCCAGCACCTTGTTCTGGGCCTGGCAGGTGCTCTATACCTATTTGGCAGATGAATCAGGACCACTGGGGCTCGCCTCTCCTGTGGCCCAAAGTTGGAGTGTTATGGGCTGAATTATGTGCCCCCTAAGTTCGTATGTTGAAGTCTTAACTCCCAGTACCTCAGCAAGTGACTGTATTTGGAGATAAAGTCTTTAAAGAGGTGATTCAGATAAGGTGAGGTCATGAGAGGGGGCCCCAATCCAATAGGGCCTGTGTCTTTATGAAAGGGGAAATCTGGACACACACACATGCACACATACACACAGAATGCCACGTGAAGATTGGAGTCATGCTGTCACAATCCAAGGCAATCCAAGGGACTACGAGAGGTTGGAGAGAGGCCTGGAACGGATCCTTCCCGGGCACCTGCAGAGGGACGTTGGCCCTGCTGACACCTTGATCGTGACTTTCGAGCCTCCAGAACTGTGAGACGATAAAGTCTGTTGTTTAAGCCCCTCGGTTGGTGGTACTTCATTACGGCAGCCCTGGCAAACTCAGACAACGCCCCTCTGGGAATCCTGCATCCGGGGCTGTGGCCTCTGCCCGCCTCAGGGTGGCAGGGGCTGTATGTGTGATGGAGGCTGAGCCCCTGCCCTGGGGAAGCAGAGAGGTCTGGTTCCTTCTGCCAAGCTTCCCCAGGCCCCAGGGCCCAGGCAGGGCAGGGCATAGTGCTCTCCCATTCCCAGAGTCTGGATTTGCAAATCAAAGGGCCTATTCCAGGCGAGACCCTGCACCACAGGGGGCCCAAGGGACAGGCCCCCCCCCCCCCCCCCCCCCCCCCACCCCCCCCCACCCCCCCCCCACCCCCCCCCCCACCCCCCCCCCCCACACCGTGGGCCTCCCTGGGATGGATTTCTGAGGTTGGGGAGGTGGCCGGAAGGGGAGCTCTGCTAGCAGACAGGAGCCCCGTGCATCTGAAAGGCGCCTGCCTGCGGCCCTCAGTTCCCTGCGTGGTGGCTGTGGCCCCCGCCAACAGACATCCTGGCCCAGGTTAACCTTTAACCAGGCGGTTCCGGGCCTCAGCTGCTGGGCCTGGGGCTCCTGCCAGCCCGTGAGCAGGCCTGCTTTTCTGCTCTTGTCTCCGGCGAACCGGAGTCCCTGATGAATTGCCCGCACACCCCCGCCCTGAGCTCTGCCACCATGTTGAGTGCTGGTGTCCCCAGCAAAGATGAATGGGCCCCACTAATAAGCCGGAGGCGGTGGCGCTATGACCCCTGACCCCACACGCTCAGAGCCAGCGGCCTGGGGAATGGCTGCCCCAAGCCTGCTTAATGTGTCGGGCTGGCCTCTGAAAGGAAAACACATTTATTGCTACTTAGAGAAAATTGATCTAATTGGGCTGGAAGCATTCTGCTGATGGAACATGGAATTTTTATGAGGAGGGTGACTCAAGTTCAGCCAAGGTATCCCAGTTGAGAGGAGGCAAGAGAGGGTTTCTAGGGATTTCACCCAAAAACCTCTCTCCAGCTGATACTGAATATCTGGGGGCTGGGGGGTGGTCTGGGTTTGAATTGCGGCTGTGTGGCCTATAGCCTGTATCCTGGAAACCTTTGGCAGCTTCTCCCGGGCCTGATGCTTTAACTGTAAAATACAAAAATAATTACAGCATTCTTGCAGACTTGTTGTGAGAGGGAAATGAGATTATGCATGTATCAGGGCTATGGCACTGCCCTGAGCAGAAGACTGGGTCCAACGGGACCTGTTGGAGCCAAGACCACATGTGGTTTCAGTCTCCTTGGCCAAATCCCCTGCAATTCAGTAACAAACCAGCCAAATCCTTGTTGGCTGCGATTGAGGTGACTCATTTGAGAGCTATTTTTAGATAGAGCTCTCGTCCCTGAAATGTGGGGGCCACACCCCCTGACAGCCTCAGAATCACCCCCAGCTTCTTCTTTGAAGCCAAGTCTGTTTAATATCTCCTGAATTTTCCTAAACTTCCCTTGACCCCCTTACTGCTGTTCTGGCCTCAGTACAGGCTGTCATGATCACTGTCCGCTCTGATGGAGAGACTGTCCCTGTCTCCTCCCTGGTCTCACATCTCGTTCCACCCTGGTCCAACCTCCACATTCACTCTCCAAACTAGTGCACTCTCTATACCAGTTCATCTTGCACACTGGTGCATGCTTTGCAAATGGGTCTTTCTAAAACACAGTTTGAATCAGTTCACTCCCCAGCTTGAAACCCTTCCATGGCTCCCTATTACCTCCAGGGTAAAGTCCAAATGCCCTAGCCGGCAAACTGGGCTCATCAACAGGGTAAGCACATCTAACTTATCGTCACCTAAATCTGGATAATTTTATCTGGGACAAATAGTATATCGCAAGGGATGCCCAGTTAACAGGCATAAATCAAGACTGTCCTGGGCAAACTGAGATGTATGGTCACTCTGTCCATCACGACCCAGCCCCTGCCCCATCTCAAGCCATTCAATTTGGTGTCTTCTCTGCTTCCAGCAAAGCTTCCACATACCAGCTCGCTTCTGTCACCTATGCCTTAGCACATGCTGTTCCGTCTACCTGGAATGACTGCCCTCTTTCTCCGTTTTGGCCTATGTTCTTCAAGCCTTGGCTTCGACGTCTTTTCTGCAGCTTTTCCTGACTCCCATCGATAGTGGAAGCTATTTCCTTGTGTATTAGTCATTTATTGCTGCATAACGAATATCCCCAAAGGTAGCAGCTTAAAACAACAAACACTTATTATCTGACAGATTTTGTAGATCAGGAATTTGGGACCAACCTAACAAGATGGTTGTGGCTCAGGATCTCTCATGAGGTTGCAGTCAAGATGTTGGCTGCGCCTGGAGTCATCTGAAAGGTTGACTGGGGTGAAAGGTGTGATTTCAAGATGGCTCACTCACATGACAGTGCTGGCTGTTGTCAGGAGCCCCCAGTTCCTCTCCACGTGGGCTTCTTCATGGGGCTTCTTGAGCGTCCTATGGCACGGCAGCTGGCTTCCCCCCAGCACGAGCGATCTAAGAGAGAGCCAGGGGAAGCTGAAGTCCTCGTAGGACCTGCATGATGCTTCTTGGCTTCTTGCATCCGACCTGGCTAAAGGGCTAGCCCTTGTCCTGCGCTTTCCTCTTGATAGTCACACATCACATACCATCCTTTCCGCTTTATTCTGTTTGTTAGAAGCAAGTCCCTAAACGCAGCCATTCTCAAGGGGAGGGAAATTAACTCCCATCTTTTAAAGGGAAGCATATTGTAAAATTTGTGGACATATTTTAAAACCACTACACTGCATTTAATCAGAGTTCCTCAGAAGACAATCCTTAGGACACTTGCATCTGAGTCACCTGGGACACATCAAAAATGCAGGTGCCCAGGTCTCTCCTCAGCTGATGGACCTGGAATCTGAGGGTGGTGGGGAGCGCTGTGGGGGAGGTGAACGTGGCCAAGAGTCTGTGTTTCTTTACAAATCCTGCTCCCTTCAGAGAATAGTGGTTAGAAGCAGGAAGTCCCATCCCCTGGGTTTGAATCTTAGCTCAGCCACTTAGTAGACTTTACACAAGCTGCTGAAGCTCTCTGTGTCTCAGTTTCCTCATCTGGAAAATGGGGCTAATAACAGTACCTTTTTCACTGTTGTTCTGAGGTCGAAATGAGTAAAATTTGTATAGTACTTAGAACATTGCCTAGCGAAGGGGCAAGTAATAGAAATGTCTGTTAAATTAAAAAATTAACAAAAACAAATACCTGGAAAATAGTTCATTTTAATCATCTGTTTGTCTTCCTATTTCTCATATTAGGCGGAAGCTTCCAGAAGGCATATCCCTGGTCCTCAACCATGCTCCGTATGTGTTTGTGGATCAAAGATTAGTGGTTCTCAGCTATGGCTGCCTTTTAGGATCACCTGCTATTTTCAAAAGTCAGAAAACAGCAAGTCCCTGTCCCACCAGGGGCCAAGAGAAGCACAGTGGTCGGGGGTGGGCGCTCCAGGAGATTCTCAGGTGCAGCCAGGGCTGAGAATGATGAGAATGAGCAAGCGAAATACGGGTTCCATTGGTGAACTTAAAATAAGGCTGTGGTTTAGTGAGACTCCTTCAGAAAAGAGCGATCGAGTGCAGGGCTGCTGGGCAGAATGGCGGGCGCTAAGGATTTTAATGAAAGCGCTTTTTTCAAGTAAGGACCATGAGTGGGGGGTGGTGGGAACTAGGACCTATAGTTTTAATTGCGTTCAGAAGACCTGGCTTGGAGTCCCTGTTCTGTCACTGTGGGGTCCCCGCTTGTGACTTGGGGTATCACACTGGTCCCACGTATTGGTGAAGAGGTCATGACAATAATGCCTCTGGAAACTCTCTGTAAAGGCAAAGGGAGCCACAAAGGCAAAGAGTTACATTGTTCTTGTTACTACTAGTAAAAATGAAAATAATCGGTGACCAGCAGTTAGGATGTGCTGGGCTCTGTGTGTCACTGGCTCCTTCCTCTTAGCATGGAGAGAGCGTGGAGGAGGCAGGCTGTCCCTGGAATTGCTGTGTGGCTCTCTTTTTGGAGGGTCTGCATCTGGACTCTCCCTGCAGGGCACCCTGGGACAGGTACGTGCATAGTTGTGGCTGTTTCTTCTGCTGGCTGCAGAGCCCACAGTTTTAGATGACCACTCTGGCTGGTGGGTGGGGAGTGGATTGGAGGTGGCTGCAGAGGAAGCAGGATGATGCATGAAGATGGAGGTTTGGCCCAGGATGGAAGAGGTAGAAATAGAAGAAGCTAGATTCAAGGTAAGTACTGGAGTGAGAGCAGAGAGGACCGCAGATGTGGGGGGCGGGGGCCAAGGAGGATTCCTTGCTGTTTAGTTCCAGCAACTGGGCGGATGCGGGTGGTGCCATTTCCACTTTGACCATGTTAAAATGGTCAGAGTTTCATTTTGGCCAGGTTAAGTTTGAGATGGTTTTTGGAAGTTCACATAAACACAGAGTCTTGGAGTTCAGGGAAGAGGCTGGGGCTGGAGACGAGAAAGCTAGAAGTTGTCATTATATCGATGATATTTGAACTCTGGGAATAGATGAGATAATTTAGGGAGAAAACAGGAGAGGAGAGGAGAGAGAAAGAACGCTCAAGATGCAGCCCTGGGTGCTCCAGCACTTAGAAGT
The DNA here is from genome assembly GCF_041296235.1 of Equus asinus. Classification (NCBI taxonomy): domain Eukaryota; kingdom Metazoa; phylum Chordata; class Mammalia; order Perissodactyla; family Equidae; genus Equus; species Equus asinus. Next base: position 31,858,382 of record NC_091804.1, on the reverse strand, counting down.
TGTGTAGTGAAAGAGAGGGAGCTTGTGAAGACAGAGAAGGAGCTGCCAGAGAGGCAGGAGAAGCACTACGTGAGTTTTAGAAAATCAGGAAAAGATGCTGCTGCAAGGCGAAGTGGCCAGCTGGGCTAACGTGGCTGAGACAGCAAATAAGAGAGCCAGAGTGTCCCAAATGGAGGGACAGACAGGCAGGGGTGGGGGGGTGGGTGTGGGCAGCCACCATGAGTGTCGACGTCCACACACACGCAATGTGTCCTGTCTGGAGGGCTGGAAAGGTTTCCTAGAGCAGGAGGAATTGGAATAGATGGGGGAAGATAGGAGCAGATTCTGGGGACGAAGGACTCCCTCTGACTCTGGGGCTTTGGTCACACCCTCACCCAGGAGTTTCCCAGCAATGGGGTTTCTCCTCTCCTGGTCCCATGGGGATGCTGATCTGATCCAGCTGGAGCTGGGGTTGGGGAAGAAGTGGAAATTCCTAATTTTTGTAAACCAACCTCATTTCATCTCATATTTCAGTGGTTTCTAATGAATGTTGTGGGCGCCCTTCAGGGACTCTGTATCAGAAGGCACCTCATTAGCAATTCCTCTGGGATAGACCCACTTTTAGCTACCAGGAGACTGGATCAGCTCAGCCTCATGGTTTGTGGCTCTAAGGGAAAGTCTGAAACCTTTTATGTGGAGGCTCTGTTTAGCTGAGTGGGTGGGGTCCCAGACCCTGGAGGAGCCCTCACTTGGGACCCTAGGTCCCCAAGAAGCTTGAGCCTACTTTCTTAGGCATCCTCATCCCTGTACCATGATGCTGTTATGGCTGTAAAGGGTGTGGAGAACTGACTTCATTTGGTCTGTCATTGGCCGCATTTCTTGGGTGGTAGGGCCCTCTTTGTTCTCAATTATTGACCTAACATATGGTCCGAGGACAGAGTTAATATCTGTCTCTTGATTTCTAGACATGAACCATTCCTCCCTTCTTCCCTTCCTCTCTCCTTCTCTCCGGCTATCCATATCTATCCATCCATCCATCCATCCATCCATCCATCTATCCATCCATCCATCCATTCAACAAATATTTGATTTCCTCTCCTGATGCTCTCTCCTCTCCTCACTCCATTCCACCTACACTGACCTCTTTTCTGTTCCTTGAACTGCCAAACATATTCCTGCCTCAGGGCCTTTGCATCAGCTGTGCCTTCTGCCTGGAATGGTTTTCCCCCGAGAATCTCACATGGTCAACTCCCTCACCTCCTTCAAACTTTGCTTACATGTCACCTGTCAGCAAGGTCTTCTTGACCACCTAGTTAATTTTTCAGATTGTACTTTTCCACCCCAATGCTCAGTCCCCCTTACCCTGCTCTGCTTTTCCTTCCCCCCGCCATAGCCCTTTATTATCTTTGAACATCCTATCTGTTTGCTTATTTACTATGTTTCTTGTTGAAGGTAGGATATGAGCTCCATAAAGAGAGGACTCTTTATTTTTTTCACTTAGAGCAGTACCAGCATGTCATAGACATTCCTTAAGTCTTTGTCAATAAGAGAACATTTATTTAGCACCTACTATATACCAGGCACCACAGGCATTGGGTAGGCACCAGGAATATAGGAAAGAACAAAGCAGGCAAGGCCTCTGCCTTCGTAAGCCTCCCAGCCTAGTGAGTGAGATGGGAAATGAACATAACAGAAGTAAACATGATTGTCGATTGTTACGGCTGGTACGAAGGAGGAATAAAGGAAGATGTGTGATGGGGAGACGAGGGAGCCCTAGCTTAGTTAGGGGGTGCTTCAGCTTCCTAGAGTTGCTATAACAATGTACCACAAACTCTGACTTAAACCAACAGAAATTTATTCTCCCCTATTTCTAGAAATCCATCACAGTCTCAAATCAAGGTGTCAGCATGCTCTCTCTGAAGGCCGGAGGGAAGAATCCTTCCTGGCTTCTTCCAGCTTTTGGTGGCCCCAGGTCCTCCTTGGCTTGTGACCTCATAACTCCGATCTCTGACTGCATCTTCATATGGGCTTCTCTTCTCTGTGTCCAAATTTCCTTCTTTTTATTATGAGAAGTCATTGGATGAGGGTCCACCCTAATCCAGTACGATCTATCTTAACTTGATTCCATCTACAAAGACCCTATTTCTAAATAAGGTCAAAGGTGCCAGGAGTTAGGACTTGAACTGATCTTTTTGGGGAACACAATTCAACCTACAGTGGGGGTCAGAGAAGCACCCTCTGGGGAGATGACAGTTAAGCTGATACCGAAACTCTAGAGATGGTCCAGCTGCAGGAAAAGGAGGCTAAGAGTGGAGGGAGTGTGCTCAGGCAGGAGTTCCTGCAGGCGCAGCAGGCGCCGAGCCTTCAGCAGGAGGAGTGGAGCAGTGCTGTGCGTCCCAGTGGCAACCTCTATGGGCCTTGGCCTCTCAACCCAGAGCCTGGTCTGTCCAGGGTGGGGTGAGGGGTGAGTGGATCTCATACACCCCTAGTCGAGAAGCAGCACTGGTGGCTGTGGTGACCTGACTCAATCATGATGGCTCCACATGCAACTCTGAGCTTGTCCCTCTCCTGCTTCCTAACTCTTCCATGGCTCCCCATTGCCCTCAGCACAAAATCCAAAACCAGCTACTTTCCCCTTCCCCAGCCTGCAGAGGTGGGAAGAAGGTGTGTGACGAGCTCCCAAGTCTTACCCACCTGAATAGCCTTGGGAGAGTCACCTGATCCCTTTGAGGCTCAGTTTCCTCATTTGTAAAATGGAAGGCTGTTGCGGGACTTAAAGGAGATCAAGGAGGTAAAATGGCCAGCCTCACATGTGCGGGCTCTCAATCACTTCCTACCCTCCTCCTGATCACCAGGTCTTCCCCTTCCCCCAGGCCCCGGGACCCCTTCAGTCACTTTGCCCCGAATGGGCATTGCAGCCCAAAGCAGAAGGCCCGACACCTGGGAGCACACCTTTGGTCAGTGTTCTGGGGATGGAGAATCCAGGTGCCTGTCCCCATGCTTACACCTTGATGCTTGTGAAATGCCTTTCTCTTCTCCCAGGGCCCCTCCTCCCACCTGAGACCACACCCTTCCAACTGCCAACACCCACGTACAACACCGGTGCTAGAAGTCACCAGGAGAAGAAGGAGAGGAACAAGGAAAGCTGGAAAATCAACATGAGCGTGGTTGACAAGGTGTCTTTCAGTGGGTGGACCACAGAGGTCAGCACGCACATTCATTGAGCGGCTTGATGTTCTGCAGAGGAGTGGGCTGAGACGAGAGGGCGACTTTATCTTCAGGATGGCCTCCCTTGGGCTGCTTTGCTGGGCTGCGGGTGATGGTGGTGAGAGCTGCAGTTAGTGTCCCGTGGCTGTGTCCCCCACTCCCCAACCCCAGTATGAGAGCTCTTGGGGGTCCAGGAACCAGATCTTGGGGATCTTTGCTGCATCTCCAGCCGCCAGCATGGGGCTTGGCCCTGAGCAGGTAGGTGCTCAGTGAAAGAATAAACAAATACCAGAGACTTCCATCCAGTGTTCTCTGATAAGCCCCCCAGCTTGGCCATGGCATTGCCTTAGTTTAGGTCTCTGCAGAAGCAGCCCCTGAGACAAGGATTTGGGTGCAGGTGGTTTGTTTGGGAGGCGATCCCAGGATGCACTTGTAGGGGAGAGGCGATGTGAGACAGAGGAAAAGGAAGCCCATAAAAGCTGTTATTGGGCAGCACAGAACATGCAGCCCTGAGTTATCCCGCGCCAGGGGCAAGGATGTGGGGCTTTTATACACCGACTCACCATCCATCACTGTTGGTGGCCTGCTTCAGGGGCATTGACTCCCTGGCACTTCCAGCTCACTGTGTGCTGGCTGAGCAGACTCCCACAGCCAGAAGCAGCCCTCCAGCGGAGGTGCAGGGGGTGTGGGGAGCAGCTGTAGGCGGGTGAGGAATCAGAAGTGTGCGTGGAGGAGCGATGGGCAGGATGCTGTGAAGGCTCCCAGGCTCCAGTGGCCGTTGCTTCACAAGTCTGGTTGAGGCGCACTTATGCTGCCTGATTGTTCTCAGGCTCGCGTGAGTGAGGCTGATGGAAGGGAAACTTCTCAGGGTTCACATGGGCCTCAGCTCCAAGGGTTGGCGTGGGTCCTCATCACTTTCCCATCCCAGGCCGTGTCTGGCCCCATGCTCCGGTGAGCAGGACTGCGCAGGGAGGAGGAGGAAAGGCATCAGGGTGCCAGGCTGGCGGACTTTGGCTCTCCCCCAGACCGGAGCTGACTTGAGTGCTGAAGTGGGGATGAAAAACGAGCAGCCTCACGTGCATTAAATATTTAATATTCTCTCCCTGGGAGGTGTCAGGGAAAGGACCCTATAATAAATACCGCACGGGACAAGTCCATCACAGAGCTCGTCAGTAATGGCCTCGTTTGCTTGACAGAAGCATTACGGATGCTGGGTCTGTGGCATGTTTCAGGTGCCTCCCTCGAGCCTTGGACCCAAGAGGGCAGGGGACAGGCTGAAGAGAGTCCTCCAGGTTGTCAGTCTTTACCTGAATACTTACAGAATTTATGGAATTATGGTTGTGCAGATTCATCTAATAGAGAATCATAATAGAAGAATAGAATTCATCTAATAGAAGAAAGATTCATCTAATAAACACACACTTGCTACCTGCCAGGCCCTGTGGTACATATTCCATGAATGTCAATTATTTAGTCCTCTCTACTACTATATTATGATTACTACTTCCGCGTTAGAGGAAGGGAAACTGAGGCACAGAGAATCTGCCGAACAACTCATCTGCCTTATCGAGATCATTTTGTACTGTATATAAATGTTGAATCACTATGTTGTACACTTGAAAGTAACGTTATATTGTACGTCAACCATACTTCAATTAAAAAAAACCCCAAAACTGAAAAAGTCACACTGCTGGTAAATGTAACAGGCAGGATTTGATTGAAGACAGGTGGGCTGGCTCCCAAGTCTGTGCCACGCTGCAGGGGCTCTGGGGCTAGACAGCTGTGAGTTGGGATCCCAGATCCATCGCTTACCAGCTGTGTGACCATGGGCAAAGTGGCTCAACCTCTCTGAGCTTCAGTTGCTGTGTGTACAAGACTGGGACAATACTAGTGCCGTCCCATAGAAGTTGTGAGAACTGAGAATTGAATGAGGAGTTACATGTAAAGCTTTAATCACCACGTCGGTAAAAGTTAACTCTTGTTACTTCCAGTGTGTCATGTCCCAGTGTGCCCCGGTGGGCCAGGCTTGGGTCAAGAGGTCCCAGTGTGCCCAAGTAGGTCATTTAGAGTCAGGAGACCCATGGTCTCCTGCAGATTCTCCGTCCTGTGCCGCTTTCCTGGTACCAAACTGCCCTGTGCTACCTGATGGGCTGTTTGCATCCCTGGCATTGTAACTGAACTGCTGTGGTCCAGGAAGGGGCAGCCTGACTCAGGTTCCTTGTAGAGAGAGAGTTCACAGCCCTGAGTGTTCAAACACGCCAGAGCCCTGGGCAGCCCATGGTTCCCGGCAACATTCTGGGGGCTCCGAGCGGCCCAGGGCTGCTGTGCTCTGACACCAGGCACTGTTCTGTTTGTGACCTCGGCTCTGGGCACAGTTATGCAAGTCTGCTGCCTCTGTGGCCCTGGATGAGAGTGTGGGATGGGAGAGGAGGGGGTCTGGCCTGCAGGTGAGCCCAGGAGACCCCCTGCTCGTAATGGCAGCGATTCTCTGGACAGCAATGTCCAAAGGTCATTCCAAAGGTCGCAGGCTCCAAGGGGCCACCCCTCTTCCCAAGGGTGCCATGACCAGCCTGTTTTACACCTCGGAGCCTGGAGCTGATGGTGGGGGCAGGGTGAGAGGGGGCGGCAGGGAGGGAGAGTGCACGGTCAGCAGCGGCTTTATGGATGGCCGCATGAATGTGAGGTGAAAGGGACCTGGACGCTGCTCCCCAGCAGCCCAGCGCTCTGCCTGACTGGGCGCAGCCGAGATGTGCTTGACTAATTTATATTAATTCAAGACCATTAATGATGAGCTATCGTCTCTCTTTTCTCTCTCTTCTCCTTCTCCCAGCAGGAAGGCAATGCTCAGATTCAAGTGCCGAGCTTTCCTGGCCCCCAATTCCTTGCATAATAAGCTCAGGTTGGGAATCTAAATTAGGCAGCTCTAGCCCCTGACTCCCACCACGTCTCTTATTTCTGCCCCAAGAAAGAAGTTCCCAGGGTTCTTTACTTCCCTAAGTTTGACCGACTATTCTCCTAAGGAAAAAGAGCCCCCCAAAACTGTTATGAAAAGCCCAATGCTGATGTGGGGGTGCAGGGGCCCCAAGGGACTCAAGTGCATTTGAACAACCACACAGTACAGCCTTCAAAACAACCTCCTCCCTTCTTCCCACCTGTGCCTGAAACCGCTGGAGGGGTGAGAGGGCCTCTTGTTGTCCTGTTCTGCGGACTCCCTGCCCACAGCCTTTATTCTTGACCTAACTGGAATTTCACAGCGGGCCTAGGAAGTAGAGACAGGGCTGAGGGAATTGCCTTCATTTTATGGAGGAAGGAATTGAGCCCAGGACCTGGGCCCTAACCCAGGCCTACTGCCTCTGCCAGCCACAGGGGAAGATTTCTGACTAAGTATCTGGGCACAGTTGTTCAGTTTCATGGGACTGGGATGAGGCCAGGCCACAGAGCTGCCTGTCCTCAGGGCCGGATGTGACAGGTACCTCATTTTCAGAGTGCCTCCAGAGGGTATGGGTAGAGATATAAGCAGCCAACCAGCTGCATTCCTCCAAGAGTGGGCCAGGTTCTGGGGTGTTCAGAGACCGTGGGGAGAAGGCCCGTGCGCAGGGCCCAGCCAGGGTCCAGACAACAGCGGGGGATGCGAGTCAAGAGGCCTGCCCAGCAGAGGCCCTTTGGCAGCGCCCTTCATCTTTCAGGACTCAGTCTTCCCATCTGGACCCTGGGAACTGTCTGGGAGACCACTGTGAGCACCAGGCTGTGGACCTCTGAGTGAGGCCTTAGGGAAAGGAAGCCCCTTCAAACACTGTGCCTGTGGGATCCTGGTCAGGGGATCCCCAGTTGTCTGAGTCTCGAACCCCACACCCAGCTGGTTAAAGAGCCCAGGGCAAGACCAGGGAGGCTGCAGACCCCCACCGCCCCCCCCCCCCACCTCTCTAGCCCTCTAGCTCCCTCTTGCCTCCCCAGAACAGCAGTGGCTTAATTCCACTGCTTGTGCTTTTTTGCTCCCGGTTGACGATGCTAAACTTGGGGGCGGCTGAAACACTCACACACAAACCCACGCAAATGATTTCTCCCAACATTAACATATTTCCTTTTGAAACCCTGTGAGGCTTTTCTCCAAAGTAATGGATTTTTTTCCCCACCCCCTTGTCTGGGCCAAATGTATTCAAATCTGGTCAGAAGATTCCTATCAGCTCAGCAGGGCTTCCCTCCTGTTTCCTGGCAAATCAGCATCCTTTTTATTCTCCCCTCAGATCTCTGTGTAAAAGGGAGGCTTTCTATGCGAAAGTTTTACTGGGACAGACAGATGGACTCGATGTTTCTGGGGCCTTTGATAGCCAAGAACACAAGACCTGACTTCAGGGGGCTCAGAAACTTCATCAGCGGAGGAGGGGAATGAGGAGAACAGGATCCTGCTGAAACAGCCCTTTGAAATCCCCCAAATGATGTTTGATGTGCTGGCGCCTTTCAGCCTAAGCCATACCTTTGGCATCAAAAGCACCTTTTGAAAAAAAAATTAGCTATTTTTTAAGGCACAGAAGGAGTAAATTTAATATTAAGTCCTAATGGCAGAAGTCCTTGAAAAGGCATTTCTGGACTTGGGATCATTTAATACTCTCCCTGATCTAGCAGCACAAGCTTTTTCCCCTTTTCTTCCTCCTTACCCCTTTAATTCTTGATCCTCCTCTTTCCAAATCCTGGGCCTCTGTGATGGCAGGTCAGCGCCCGGCCTCCCGTAGTGGTGCAGTAACTTCCAGTAAATGGAGCTAGCGTTTCCTTCCTTTGGCCACTCAAATCCTCCAGCTTTTAAAACGCTAGCCAATCCCAGAGATTTTCTTCTGGTTTTGGCCTGGAGAGGAGATGCTGAAGGAGTTGCTAGTGCTGGAAGCTGGAGCCACAGTCTGGCTCCCCATATCGAGGCCAAGGTGGCCTCTAGTATAGACAGACTGGAGTGGGAGGTGGAGAACCAGGCCTGATGGATCCTGGACCACCCAGGGCTCAGGGGCTCACCCAGCTAAGCCCGTCCTGGCTTTCCCAGCTCAGACTGGCCCAGCTCCCCAGGAAGTGACTTGCTAAGCCCTGATTCAGGAGGTGAGCTCCCCTGACGGAACACAAAGGTTTCTGACCTGCCCTGGAGAGCATCTTTCCCTTCCTCTTCCCTGGACCAGGGCAGCCAGTACCATGGACAGCGCCGAGCGCGTCCAGGTCTGGTCCGCAGGGGGCACTTTGTACCCTGGCCTCCCTCTGAGAGTGTTATCGCTTCCTTGTTGCACCAGAGTGAGCTTACCTTTTTGGGATGGGGTATCATGTTCTTCTACACGGAAGCCAGCATTCAGGGGGAAGGTTTCTGAGGGGATCCCAGTGATTGTGAGGAACGGAAAAGGAAAGTGTGCAGAAGGAGTCCTAGTTTTCCTGCCTGGTGGCATGGGGACACTACTTTTGGGAACAGGGAGGTTGGAGTGAATGTGATCAGGTGGGGAGAGAGCAGCTGGGGGGTTCCTGGGGGAGTGGGGCTGTGTGTGAGACCACCCTGGCCACCATCGTGCCTCACCTAAATCATTCTGACGGTCCCATCCCCACCAGCCCATGCCTTTCATGGCTTGCCTCATTGAACTTGCCCGAGTGCAGATCTCCTCATATCACTCCCCTGCTTAAGAAGTTCCATGACTCCCCATTTGCCTTAGAATATAGGACAGTCTCCTCAGCTTGGCAAATGAGACCTGAAGATCTGGCTTAGCCAACCTGCCCTGTTCTACTTTTTGACTCTATTTTAGGCATGCCACACACCTTGCATGTGCTCTTCCCTGCTGTGCCTCGTGCCTCTGCACCTGTAGTCCTCTCAGCCCAGACTCCCTCCCCTTCTCTTCTCTACCTGGCAAATACCTGCTCTTTGGTCAAGACCTGGCTCAAGGGTCACTGCCTTGGTGAAGCCCCCTCTGATCCCTCAGGCACTGTGTTGCCAGCGTTGGGGTCAGACATCTCTAACAGCATTAGTTTCTTGTATTGTGGTTGTTTGCACCCGTCTCTTCCCAGTGCCTCTGAGATCTTTAAAGATAGAGCTTGGGTCATATTGCTATTCATATCCTTATCACCTAGAGACCCAACCCAATCTCCTTCCCCAAGCTTCAATAAACACTATCATTCCCATTTTACAGATGAAGAAGCTAAAGCTCAGAGACCTTAAGTAACTTACTTAAGGCCACACAGCTAGTAAGTTGAATATCCCCAAGAAAGAGGAACTCTGTAGGATAAAAGGAGTTTCTTGCAGCTCAAACACCATTTTTGAAGTTAGAGCTTTCAGAAATGGTCAAGGGGAAGCCTTCCAAGCAAAGCTCCTTCCCTTGGACATTTTCTCCAACAGGGCAGGCTGCCCCAAATGCCTTAAGTGTGATGACCTGGGTCTGGAGCATCCTAGGTCTCTGGCTGGTGGAATTGGTCTCAGTTCTACCTGAGACTGTGGAAGGGAGAGGAACCTGCAGACAGAGCAGAAAAGGAGAAGTGCATTCAGCATTTTTGGGGTCCTGAAAACACTGCCCGTGCCTAGTTCTGAGAAAGTGTGGAAGCTCTGGGGTGCGGCTCCTACTGATTCATGCACCCCCCACCCCAAGGCATTAGCCCTTTATGACTTCATATTAATCTGCAGGCACTTATTGCTCTGCAAGGCTGTTTTGACAAAAGTTCATTATCAAGACTGCTAAATGCTTTTAAAGCATTGATTGGGCGAATTATTACATCACTGGGGTAGACACTGTGTTCGAAGATGGATGGTGTTGCTCAGACCATCTGAAATTTTCCTTCTTTTAATTGGATCGATCCCCAGAATAAACGAAGTTTAATTGAATTTTGAGGAAAATTGAGCAGTTGTTTGTGAGTCTCTGTCGATAGGCATTATTTCAATTACATGGTGATAAGTGAGCGGGGGCGGGGTAGTGGTGGTAGATTGGGGCAGGCAGGATTGAGCTCCGCTGTACATGGACTGGATTAAAATTTCCCTAGAGTGGATCCCGCCTCTGGTCCCACTCATTCAGTAAATATTTATTGCACATCAACTTCGTGACCCAGCCTGGCATTGGGCCAGTTCCCTCCGGGGTGGCCAGGAGCACAGGCTCTGGAATGTCACGCACCTGGATCCAAATTCTGACTCAGCCACTCACTAGTGATGTAGCTCTGGGCAAGTTACACACATTTTCTAAGCCTCAGTTTCCCTACCTGTAAAATAGGAATATGATGGCCCCTATCACTTGGGGTTGATAGAAACATGAAATAAGATTGTACGAATGATATCCCTCAGTTGTACCTGGAAGGTTCTGCAAGCCTAGTCCCATACCAGAGGGAAAGCAATCATGAACATTCACAGATGTCAGAGGATGAGGAAAACCTTGCTGTTATCATTGACTTGCCTCTTAATCTCTACAGTTTGTTTTTCCTCCCCAAAGCTCCAGTACATAGTTGTACATTCTAGTTGTAAGTCCTTCTAGTTCTTCTGTGTGACCTGCCTCCACAGCATGGCCACTGACAGATGAATGGTGTGGTTCCGTGACTGGGAAACGAACCTGGGACCACCAAAGTCATGAGAGCACCTAACTGCAACCACTAGGTCATCAGGGCTGGCTCCACAGTCTTTTATTTACCATGGAGTTCTTTCTCTCTCTCTTTCTCCATCTCCTTGTCTCTTTCTGTCTCTTTCTTTCTTGGGCATGCTCTCTCAGGCTTATTTCTTTCTCTTTCTCTACTTTTCCTTTAGCTGTTTTCTCTCCTGCAATACTCACTTAATTGTGACTAGTACAGGGCGCTGTACAATGTACACAATGGGAGCCTAAAAGTCCTGGGCATGAGCACGAGCAGGGTGAGTGAACAAGCTCTGTGTGTGTGTTTATGGGTATGTGTGTGTTTATGGGAGTGTGTGTGTGGTGGGAGAGTGTTCTAGGTAGAGGTAACAGCATGTACAGACGCCCTGAGGTTGCGTGTGAGATGTATGAGGAGCTTCCAGCAGATTAGTGTGGTCTGAGCTTGGGAAGGAAGGGAGTGTCCAGGTTAGCGAAGGACAGACCACGTATGATGAAGTGAGGAGCCTGAGCTCAAACCCAGCTCCACAGAAGTCTAAATGCACACTTATCCCACCACTCCATGCTATCTGATCAGTTCTTCTTCAGTCCTTTTGAAGCCCCAGACAGATAAAAGCTAAAGGACTCTGTGCCCCCTGTCCCCTGGGGTGCATTAAGGGAGGGCAGTGGTGGGCTTTGTTGAGGTAAGCTGAGGATTCTTCAGAATGGACCACTGCTGAGCCATCAAATCTTTCTCTCGCAAATTCTGGACTCTTCTTCTAACTTAACCAAGATTCAGGACTGGTAATCAAAATCTAGGCCAGAGGGGTCTGAACTGGGGGCCATTTGTCCCCATGGGAACATTTGGCAATGTCTGGGGACATTTTTGCTTGTTATAACTGGAGGAGAGTGGTACTGGCATCTAGTGGGTAGAGGTCAAGGATGCTGCTGGACTGTGCATTATCCAACCTGAAGAGGGTGCCACTGGCATCTAGTGGGTAGAGGTCAAGGATAATGCTGGACTGTGCATTATCCAACCCGAAGATTATCCAACTGAAAATGTCAATAGTGTCAAGGTTGAGAAACTCTGCCTTGGGCAACACAGGACAGTGGCCGCTGGCCCCTTTATCACTCACAGCTGGTGGGCAGATAAGTCAGAGGCCCCTCCTTTGCCAGCCATAGACGATTTCTGCCTGAAGCTGCTCCTCTCAGCAGCTGGCCTGGCCTCCCTAGACCTCCGTCCTGGGGGGAATTTCCTTCAGTGGTGTCCTCTACATCCCGGCAGTCAGCTGTGCTCCCTGACTTTAAACAACGCCTCTGCTCCTATTAAGAGCTTGGAGATGCCATGTCTTTCAGTCTCCTTTCTGGAGGTTCAGGTTCCTCACAGCAGCATCCCCAACCCCCTTCCTCCCATCAGAGCTAAGTACTTGGATAACACACACCCTGTGTGATGCGGTGTGATTTGGATATCTTCCTCACTTGTCACTAATTGCAAACAATAAAATAAAACATCAGATTGCCACCAAGACTGCATTGCCATTGAAATCAAGTCCATTTCCATTTAAACAAGTTTGTGAAACACGCTCATTGGAAACAAATGTGTTCCTTGTACGTGAATTCAGATGATGACAAATGTCTTTTTACTCTCTTAGTGCAGCTTTCTCTTCACTGGGAACTGCAAACTTCTTGCAAGTGCCTTTGTAACCTCTGGAGTCAGCTGGAGGCCTGATTCCATTTCCCTTGGTCATTCTTCTGGAGATGGAATGCAGAAGACGGCAGATTGCTTTAGGCGCTGCAGCCTTCCTGGTTAGAGGGTTGAGTGGATGTGACACCATGGACCTGTCACTCCATGCTCAAAACCATGGCTCTCTGTTGACCACAGGATAATGGCCGAGCTGCTCCTAAGGACACTCGAGGCCTTTCTCCACATGGCTCTGTCTACCCATTGAGCTCTTCTTCACCCATTAGACTTCACATTTCCCTGAACGCCCTGTATCTTTTCAGAGATTATTTCCTCTGCCAGAAATACCCTTGCTATTCGTACCTGTACAGTGAACATATCCTTCTGGAACCAACTCAGACATTACTTCCTCTGGGAAGCCTGGCTTCCTCTTCTGGGTTGCCCCATTCTCTATATTCTCGAGGCGCTGTGTCCACATCTCTACTGGAGCATGTTTCATGGGGTATGTTAAATGTGTATTTACTCATATAACCCAAACAAAACAAAGGTCCCATGTGGTCCAGTCTCAGCATGGAGTCACATTCAAAGAATCACATATAGCAATCAAAGGAATTTAAAGCCACTTAAATATTTAATGGTATCTCTCAGATAATGGTAAAGAGGATCCAAATCATAATTCACAGTAACACTTAAAATTCTCTTTCCTCATTGCTCTGGCTTTTAGCTCTCCCTCCCTCTATAGCTGCCCTCATAATTACCTCCCAACTAAAATTTTCTCTAAGCCAAACCACTCATGGATCTTGATTTTTTTTGTCATTCCTCTTTCTCTCTCAAGTCCTTCTTTTCTTCTAAGTGGTATTTCCTTACGTTTTCCCAAATGGGAGTAAAAAAAGTCCCAGGGAAATTACCAGCAGACTCAGAATCTCCCTGAGATGGCAGTGGGGAAAGAGGGTCAGTCAGAACAGCCAAAAAAGCCTCTCTTTAGCAGTCTGGGAGGTGGGGAGGTTGCAAATACTTATACTAGTTCAGCATGTCTTTTCCCCTGGTGCTTGTCTGCCTCTACTGCTGGACTTCAAGGCTGGAGTGGCATCCCTTTTATCTGGGTCTCAAGCCCTGTGAAAAGCATAGGGCATTTCACCAAATATCACTCAATGTTTGTCCCCACAACTCCTCTCACATGGAAAAACCGAAGCATCAAATTGGGTGGATTGAAAAGGCTGCAGGCTCTGTCTAGACTCTTTGGATTCCATACTGGGGGATGTGTGGCATGTGTGTGCTGTGACATTAGTCACCATCCACTGGGACCTGCATCCTAACGGGGTTTACTTCCTTTTCTTTTTTTCCATGGCTCACACTTATTTTTGTTTTTCATCTATGATTGGATAAATTATTTTTACATGTTCTCTGCATCTTGAAACAGATTTTTAATTATACATTTTGAACTGTTTTAATGTGAACATATGAGCAGCTACCGAAAGTGCAGATAAATGCACCACATTTCCAATTGTTTGTCACAATATTTGCTTTTTGCAAAACATTCTGGGGATGTGGTCTCCCACATCCGCCTTTTGTAGGCTGTTCTGGAATTTCTGCCAATGGCATGGCCAGTGTTGTGAAAGCTGAGAAAGAGAGGGTCTGCAGCTTGCACAGTCCTTGTTTGGGCGGGTTCCGGAGTATACTAGGATGTTCCTGGCCAAGCAGGAAGGGAGGTGGGCTTGAGCTTAGGCAGAGGGCATCCCATGGACCAATGAATGGTGTCCAAGGGGTGGGCTGGGGATTCACTCATTCACTCATTCATTCATTCAGTAAATGATTTTTGCATATCTGCTATGTGCCTGGAAGCCCAGATAAGGCCTAGGATTTTAGGTAGTGGCTATCTAAACCTGGAAACAAGTGCTGATGAAGGGCTTTGGGACATGGCCAACTGGAGTCATTGTGGGAATCAGGTGGGGTGCAGAAAGGCTAGTGGATACACAGAGTGGAGGTCTGAGGCCTAGACTCTTGTGCATAGAGTGAGGGGAGGTCCCTAGAGGTCTGAAGCAGAGAGGAGTACTCTACTCTCCCCAGACAGAGTTTGAGGGTTGTGAGGTCTTACATGGTGGTCACGCAAATATTTCCTCCTTCCCATGTCCATGGGAGGAGTATACTTATCTACTCCATTGAATTGGACTTTGCCATATGCCTCACTTTGGACTCATGAACGGTGGAATACACTTCTTTATTGCTTGACTTTGGGCATGGCCATGTGGCTTGCTTTGGTCGATGGAACGTCAGCAGGACCCAGTCTCTTTCCTGGAGCCCAGTCCAGCTCATTGCATCTAGAGCAACCACATCCCAGAGGATCTGGAGACCCATAAGTGAAAAATAAATGACTATTATTGTATGCTACTGAGATTTTGAGGTTGTTTGTTACACAGCAGTAGCAAGCTGATATGAGGATCTGGCAGACACAGAAGGCTCTTTGAAAGGCTATACCAAGAGGCTACACAACGATTTTACTCATGACTCCTTTGAGAAATGCATAAATCTCCTACTCCCCCCACCCTAGCTGAGAGATGATGAAGACATCCTTGAGGGACCGTGCCCTCTTCTTCCCTACTGAGCATTACTGTCTCCTGGACATCTTCACTGATGAGTACGTTTTTATCTAGCTATACTTCCTATAGTTTGGGCTATGAAAGGAATAGGTGGGATTTTAAATTTCTAAGTGATCAAATCATATTAGGAGTTTGAGGATGCTTTCCAAAACTAGGCAAGTCCCCTGACATGATCTCCTTGAGGGAGGCTGAGCCCAGGGACAGCCTGGAGGATGGCCCTACCCCAAGATGACGACAGGTGGCCTGTATGTTTGTGGTCCAGGCTAGGCCTTCTACTTCTTCCAACTGGGGCCTGTGCATCCAGGGTTAGGGCCAAAACACAAGGTCTGGCCTGATATTTGGAGTCAACAAGGGGTCCAGCATCCCAGGGATAGACTCACCCCCAAACAGCTCAAGGCCACACTTGATCATGCTACCTTCTATTTGGGCTACCTGAGGCCATGACCTCTGTACCTCCCTAGGACCCACCACGGTGGGCATCTGTAGGCCTTCTGTCTGGACTGAACTCCTCCCGGATGCCCCAGAGGCCTGAGCATGACCCCAGGGGTACAGGCAGAGTCCTTCTTCCCACAGCCTGGAAAGGTCCATGCTCTTATGGTCCCAGAGGACCAAATATGCTTACACTTCTGAGGTCAGCTTCCCCCGGGAAGCCTTTCCTGACCTCCCTGGTGGGCCACATCTCTCCATCCTGTACTTCTCAGCACCTCTCAATCTCAGCACCTGTTTGGGAGATGATTTAATATAAATATAATATAACATAATTATAATATTATATCATATAATAGGATTTACTTATGTAACCTGGCCCATCTCCTCTGTCCTATTATAACTCCACGAGGGTAGAGGCCGGGTCTCTTTCTGCATGCTATTTTATTCCCAGTACCTGGTATAGTAGTTTGCATACAGAAGGTGATCAATAAATATTTGATGATTAAATCAATCTTTAGTTTGTTGATAGGTATCTTCTTATCAATCTCATCCTCACTGACAAGGTGTCAGGATGAACATTGAGGGACAATAAGGACAATCACAGCCACAGCAGGAAGTACTATTTATTGAGTCTTTCTGTGCGGTGGGCACTGAGCCAAGCCCTTTTCAGGCATTGCTCATTTAATATTCAGCACAGCCCCAGGAAGTAGTTCTATTATCCTCGTGTTAGAGATGAATAAATTGAGGCAGAGAGAAGTTCAGTCACTTACCCAAAGTCACACAGCAGGATGTGGTGATGCCTGGCTGAGGACACTTGGGACTCTCTAGTAGTTTCCTATTGCCACTGTAACAAAATTATTTAGTGGCTTTAAACAACATGGATTTATTACTTTACAGTTCTGGAGGCCAGAAGTCTGAAATGGGCCTTACTGCGCTAATATCAAGGCGTCGGGTAGTCTGCCTTCCTTTCGGAGGTTCTAGGGGAAACTCTGTTTCCTGGCCCTTTCCAGCTTTCAGAGGCTGCCTGCATTCTTTGGCTTGTGGCCCCTCATCATCTTAAAAGCCAACTGCGTACGTAACTTCCTCAAATCTCTCTTTCTCTCTCTCTGACACTCCTGCCTCCCTCTTATAAGGACCTTATGATTACACTGGGCCCACCTGGATAATCCAGGAGACTCTCCCCACCTCCAGATCTTTAATCATATCTGCAAAGTCCCTTTTGTCTTGTAAGGTTTTGGGGATTAGGATGTGGACATCTTTGGTGGGGGGGCCCATTATCCTGCTGACTATAGACTCTGCTGTGTTACCTTCCTTTTGCATTCTTCTTTGGGAGCCTCAAACACACCCCAAAGGGCCCTCTCTCTCTCTGTCTGGGTCCATAAGACTTAAATCTTGGACAAGAAGTCCTCACACCTGCTGCTAGGATGGGTGGGAGGTCACAGGGCAGCCCTCACCCCTTCCTCGGGAGCAAGGAGGTGGTAGTGGGAACCAAAAGGAGTGAGCCCTTCCCTTCTGCATTAGCACAGCACTGAGGCCCAGCCCTGGGACCACAGGTTCCTCTCTAGGTCAAGCTGATCTTCAGGGTAGTGTTTGATATTTGCTGGCTGGCTCCGCTGGGCTGTAAGTCTTCAAGTGTAATTTAGGACAATTAAAATGAAGTGTTAGCAAGCAGTGTGCTTCCCCATGATGATGAGTCTCTAGCGTCGTGTATAGCTGAGCAGCTGGGTCCCTGGATTCATCAGAGGCGCCAATGCCAGCCTCCAAGCTCACCGCTGATCTCCCACGTGGAATGAATTAACACGGAGGATATAATTTCCCCGGGTCAACGTGCTTCACCCTGCAGATCCATCTCGGTTCCAGCTCTGGGAAGGCTGACTGAAGCCACCTGCTTGCCTGGCCTTGGAGACCTTGTTTGGGCCTATCTGACCCGCCCCCCCAGCTCCAGCTTCTGCTTCTAGCTGAGAATTCCCATTTCCAGTCTAATCATCAGCGGGAGGGGAACACAATCAACTTGGGTGTAAAATTCTAAAGTCCTTCGGAAAATGCAATTGGAACATAATCCTGCCTCTTAACATTTCCCAGTTAATTATCATCGGCTGTATTTTTGGCATCAGGGCTGAGCTGGTGGGAGGGGGGTGCGGAGTGGGGGTGGGGGGGTGGCATCTTCATCACAATACCAGCTTTAGGAGTCGTTTATCTTGTCTTTTAGACTAATTATCCCAAACTCACCACTAGGCTGTCACACTTACATGCTCCAATAAATGTAGTTTTAAATCAGCCGCTGACTTGCAGCAGGGGTAGCAGCGTTCCTGGCTCGTGTCTAACTAGGGCCATCCATCTGTAATAACGGCACTGAGGGAGGTGGCACCGTTTGGGCCTCCATGAGTGATCATGCTTATTTATATGCAAATATGTTTGACAAATCAATAATGTATGACTTAGCTGTACGTGGGCTGGCCATCCCAGGTTGGGGTTCCACAGAGGGTCTGTTTTGGCCCCTGCCCCATCCCACTGGGCTTTGACTTGCAGCTGCCCCTCCCCACTGCCACCGACTTCTAAGATTTCCAAGTTCAAGGTTTCTCCATTCAGATCACGGAACTTGCCCTTGTGAGGGTCTTCATTCCTGTCTCAGACTCTGCCCCAATTAGGACTTGGTCGCTTTCTTAACATCAGCACATTGTTAATTCATCAGATATTTACTATCTGCTCTTATATCTATAGCTGTCTCTGTCTATCTACATCTTTCTATAAAAACAAATCCTTGTCTATAGTACTTACTCATTTATGGAGCATCTTCTCTGTCCAGGCCCTGTGTGTCCCAGCGCTGTTGTTGAGTGCTTTATAAACACCAGCATTTAACCCTCCTTACAAGATAGGCACTATTATTGGCACCACTTTACAGAGGGAAAAACCAAGGCACTCTGTTGTCCAAAGCTATAGAGCTAGAGAGTACCAGTTCTGGAATTCAGAGCCAGGCAGTCTGGCCCAGACTCTCCACTTTTCTCTGCCAGGTTCTGTTGTCAAGTGCTGGGCTGGTCCTGGGGCTACAGCATAACCAAGGCACACGGTCCCTGACCTCACGGAGCTTTCATTCTGGTGGACAGACTAAGAGCAAGAACAAAATGGAAAACAGCACAGAACAACAACAAAGCCCACAGAAGTACATGACTGACTAATAATTCACAAGTTGTGACGATTGCCATAAAGGGAAATGACAAAATGAAGAGAATAACGGAGTTAGAAAACTCACCTAGCCCAGCACAGTGACGTTGGAGCGCAGTCAGTCCAAAAAGAGGGTGTTAGTCTGGCTTTGCCCACTCCTGGGGACTTCTAATCTGGTGGGGGAGCCTGGCGGTAAGATTCTCAGGGGCAGGATATTAGGTCGTATTTAAAAGCTGGAGAGGAGGATGGTGGTGGGGAGGCATGGGGGTCTGGGCCCCAGAGAGAAGACCTCTGACCCAGGCGAAGGCCTCCTTCACGCAACAAGAATTGACTGAGTGACTGCTCTGTGCCAGAAGCCTGATCTCAATCCACATCCACAATGACCTCGTGAAGTAGGTTTTACTTGGGATGAAGCCTGGCATTCAATGCCCTCTCCGACATTCAGCCCAGCTGAACTTTGTGTTTTGTTCCTTGGTTCCCGTGCTTCTGGCTCTAGGCCACCACACAGGTTGTTCCCTCTGCTGAATGCTCTTCTCTCTTCCTCTTTGCTGGGATAACTTTGCCTTTTAAGTCTCTAATCACATGTCATTTCCTCTAGGAAGCCTCACCGAATTCCCTTATACCAGATTAACTGCCCCTCTTTATGCTGCCACTTACCCCAAGTGATAACCATCCTCCAAGATGGCCACCAATGATCCCTGCCTCCTGGTATCCATGACTTTGTGTAGTACCCTCCCACATTGTATCAGGGTTGATCTGTGTGACCAATAGACTCTTGATGGAAGGATGGTTTGCAACTTCTGAGGGCGGGTCATAAAAGACACTGCTGCTTCCATCTTGCTCTCTTGCTTGGATCACTCACTCTGGGAGAAGCCAGCTGCCACGTTGTGAGGACACTCAAGAAGCTGCCATGTTGTAAGGGCAGTCAAGCAGCCTTATGGAGAGGTCAATATGGTGAGGAACTGAGGCCTCCAGCCAATAGCCAGCACCATCTTTCCGCACACATGAATGAATCTCCTTGGAATGGCATCCTTTAGCCCTAATCAAACCTTCAAATGACTGCATCCTGGCCAGTATCTTGACTACAGTCTCATGAGAAATTCTGAGCAAGTACAGCTAAACCGCTTCCAAATTCCTGACCTACAGACATGGTGATTGATAATAAATGCTGATTGTTTTAGGCCACCAAGCTTTGGGGGTAATTTGTTAAGCAGTAATAAACAGCTAATACATCCGCCAGTATAGTTTCCCATTTTGTTTCCTGTCTTCTGCACTTGACTATGAGCTCCCTGAGGACAGAGACTGTGTCTTTTTCACAGGTGCAACCTCAGCACTTAGCAAGGAGCCAGTCACATGGGAGAGAATTTTAAGATAATTGGTCAGTGAATGACTAGAGGGTGGGAGTTCCCAGAGGTATTTCAGAGGGTAAAGAGGCAGGGCTGGGCCTCCTGATTCATCTTCCAGCATATTCTCAGAAAAGCTGAAGGCTTCCCCGGATGGACCCGGCAATATTCCACTGCCTGCTTACTTTTGTTACGTTCCCATGGGTTGAGAAGTCAGTGTGAGATGGCTTGAACAAACTCCCTTCTCTGTGGAAGTTTCCAGGAACCAGAAGGTGGAAGCAGGAAGCAGATATTTTGCTGACTTGAAAAGCAGTGGCGGACTGTGTCCAGATGATAGGGGCCTCATCAATTCCAGTTAGCGGCTCCCCTCCTGGTTTGGGAGATTGTTCTTGCCTCATCTCCCGGACTATTAACGCCAGCTTTCCCCAGCATACGCGGCCAGGCCTAGCTCTGGGCTGGGGACATTTGCTTCCTGCGGGGCTCACAGCCATGAAATATTCAGTGCCAGTGACTTCCTTTCTCATATTTCTTCATATTCAGAGTGGCCACTCAATTGATATGTAAATAAAGTGCACCAGCACCGAGCCTGTCCCGCACTGCATTATTTAAGCCGCAAAACGATGCATCATCCGTCATGGGGCCCATTGGCGGGACCCTGCTGGGCGCCGGGCAATAAAGCCCGCAAGAGCCTCATCAGAAGCAGCGGGTGGCCTCGTGGAAGTTCATTTATGCATGAAATATTCAGCCAGCAACAGTGCCAGCCTTAAACATCAGTAATTGGGGGGGTTTCTATTGCTCCTAACTAGTGCCTCTAAATTATTGCAAAAGATTGGCCAATTTTCAAATTACACATATTTGTCATGCTCTTGTACCTTTCCTGAATGAACTGAAATGGCCCCTGTGTTGTGGCTGCTTGCACACTCACCGTGGTGAGCCGTGCCCAGCGGAGCTAGGCTCCTCCGCAGAACACAGCAGAGCAGAGGCTGCATCAGCCCAGCAGGCCCTGTGCTGCCCGCCCATCGTACCCTCCTGATTGTTGGCAGTGATCCTCACTCCGGTCCCCTTGTGAGGCCTTCTTTATGCCTAGGCCAAGTGGCTGAGACCCTGGGGGGCCAAACATCCCCAAGGGCTCTCCTGAGAAGGGTTGGGTCCAATGTCTGGCCTGGTGGTGACTTGCCTAGTTCTGTGAGGTCAACCTCTCAGTCCACACTTATGGAGCATCTTCTCTGTCCCAGGCCCTGTGTGAGATCTTGGGGATACACCAACGAACTGGAAAACGGGTTGCCCCAGCCTTTCTGGAGCTCTCAAATTGAGTAGCTCACAATCCCATTTAGATTACTAAATAATCATTGAGTACTCTCTTGTGTTGGCTTCCCCGCAAGGTGGACCCTGAGACAAGAATGTGAATGCAGATCACTTATTTGGGAGGTGATCCTAGGTCGTCACGGGTGGTAGGAGTCGGGAGGTGAAACAGGGAAGGGAAGAAAGGTAACGCGAGAAGTGTGCATGGGCCAGGCAACTGGGGTTCAGTCCCTCTGGGGACTTCTGAGAGACAGCGTAGAATACACCTCTGATATTAGATAGAGTTATTCCACCCGAGGGGTGAGGGAGCTGGGGTATTTATCCAACTCCTGTCAGTCCCTTGGAGGGACATTTCAGAGACGAGTCCCTGCCTGCAGCTTGGGAGGGGCACAGTAAAGGCAGTTTGCTTGGCATCCTCCCCAGTGTCACCACTGGGAACTGGCAGCATCTTACAACCATCTGGTAAGAGAGTTTTTCATTTTCTCTCTGAATTCAGTCCTGGCTCCTGTTTGTCCATGGACAGAGGGGGAGGAGGTCCCTTGGGAGGGCCCAGTCCAATCTGTCTAGGGGGTGCTGACCTTTTGGACAAAGTGGTCTTGCCCCTCTGTTGAATAGCTGTCTGCATTGGGTGAGGGTGAGAAGGAAGGAGGAAAGAAGAGGCGCTAATCATCTCATGATCATTTCCAGGTCATTTCTAATTATCTCTGGAATGCCTTTTCACCTGGCTGGTACCTCTCAGCCTTCAGGGCTCAGTAAAGTGTCACCTTGTCAGAGGTCTTCCATGACCACCCATCCAAGTAGGTGCCATCCTCGTATTCTTTGTGATAGTCGGCCACTGTTTCATCCACAGCACTCATCACAATCTATAAAGATCTCACTTATCTCTTGCTTGTTATCTGTCTCTTCCCACTAGGTGGTAAGTTCCAGAAGGTGGTGACCACATCTTCTTGATTCACTCCTCTACTCCCAGGGACTCTCCTGGCGTCTGGCTCACAGAAGAGCCTCAGTAAATGCTGTTGAGCGAGTGAACGAGTAAAGGAAGGCTGTGAGGTAGCTATTATAATTCCTCCTGTCACAGATGGGGAAAATGAAGCCACAAGAATCTGAGGGAATTGTCCACGTGGTGGAGTTGGGGCTGGAACCCTGGTGTCAACCCCCATTGCCCCCCAGCAATAGCTTCCTCCTGTCCCTTTTGCCAACTCTTGGTATTCTACCAATTTTCAGCATTTAGCATCCCTTCCAAACATAACTGGGGAAACTTGAGGCCAAATTCAGCCTTGAGATCCACCTGAGACAAGATTCCAGGAGCTGAATTGCCCATGCATGGGGCGGGCAGAAAAGTGGGGGTTGAAATTCCTTTCTCCTGGTGGCAGTGCCCGGCAGGCCCAGGGTGAGGCCGGCATGCCTGCCAGCTCTGTTTCTCGCCCCTGCAGGGACATGAGATCGGGCACTGATTCCCAAGGCTTAGCTGCCAAAGGAATTTAAGATCCTGAGGAGGAGAAGAAAATATGCAGGAAGCCCTTCCCGGCCCAGACCCTTTGTGTTAAGCTCCTCAGAGGCATTTCCTATGCAAGCTGTAACTCCTTGTTGCCCTTTGGAATGGACTGGAATTTTTTCTCTCTCTTGAAAAATGAGGAAGATGAATCTGAGTGGGATTAGGTGATTTTTAAAAACTTTTTATATTTTGAAATGATCTCGTATTTACAGGAAAGTTACAAAAATAATTCAAATAATTGCTGTAGATGCTTCACTCAGATTTCCTCAAAGTTAACATCTTACCACATTTATTTTATCATTTGTGTGTATGTGTGTGCATACATGTAACATATTTTTTTCTGAACTGTTTGACAGTAATTTGTGGACAGAATCTCCTTTTGCTTTTGTTTTCATTCATTTATTTATTTTAAAGATGGGCACCCTCGCTAACATCTGTTGCCAATCTTTTTTTTTCTTCTTCTCCCCACAGCCCCCCAGTCCATAGTTGTATGTTCTAGCTGTGAATGCCTCTGGTTGTGCTATGTGGGAAGTCACCTCAGCATGGCTTGACGGGAGGTGCCATGTCTGCACCCAGGATCAAAACTGGTGCAACCCTGGGCCACCGAAGCAGAGCGTGTGAACTTAACCACTGGGCCATGGGGCCAGCCCCAATCTCCTTTTGATTTTAGTATATCAGTGTGTATTTCCTGAAAACCAGGAAATTCTCACATAACCATAATCGCAGTAGAGTTTTCAAAATCAGGAAATTAGCATTCATACAGCACTATAATCTAATCTGTGAACCTTATCCAAAGCTCACCAATTGTCCAGTAATGTGAATAAAGTGCCCTTGAAGGAGCAGTATGGCTGGGGCTGGGGTTAAAGAGGACTGGTTCTGATCTGGCTCCTTCCCGGTTTAGTCTGGGGACCCGGGATAAAGAATATATCCCACTCTGAGCTTTGGTTTCTTCCTCTATAGAATGGGCATGATAATAGGACCTTCCTCTTAAGATTGTTTTGGAATTAAATGAGATAATACATGCAAAGCACTTACCCTTGCACCCGGCAGCCAATACAGGTGCAATAGATTGTAGCTCTTGCTCCGAATGGCATAGGAATGCCTTATAGAGCGCCATGTGTTGTGCTGAGGGCATTCAACATGCCTCTGCCTTCTCCAGGTTTGGGATGGTGAGTGAGGCGCTTGGCTCTAACTCAGGTCCCACTCCCGACTTGTCTGCTCCCTCTGCCTGTGGACAGCTGTGGCGGTTGCCGTTGGTGCCCCATGATGCATCCCTTTGTCTCATCTCTGACTTCAGCTGTATGTGCCGTGGGGGTTTCCACGCAGATAGACAAAGTCCCATTTTAAGTGCTCACTGTATCTCTCAGCTCTCCTGTCTCAGGCCCTTCTCCAAAGCCTGGGGGAGTCTCCTCATTCCCTGCCTAGGTGCAGCCTGGAGTTGTGGGAGAGAGGACACCCTGGGGCAACTAGCCGGAGTGGAGGGTAAATGCCCAGCTTCCTGTCCTCTGGAGGGACAAGTCTGAGGTGCATCCTCACAATTCCCCGGAGTCCCCATGGGCATGAGCTCCAGTTACCCACAGTGGTGACCAGCTCAACCAAACCCACCTTGTATTGGCTTCCCATCCTTCTGTGCCTCGCTGTCTCCTTATTTCAGGGGTCACCTCCTAAGTAAACTACCTGCATCTAAGTTCTTTTCTTGAATTCTGCTTTTGGGGGAAATTCAAACTGAGGCAACAGCCCGTTGGAGCTTTGTAAATATCTTCTATGTCCCTTGTTTCTTCAACCACTTCTTCTAGGACCCAGCTTCCAGCTCTAGGCCCGTTGACCCTGTGAAGCCAGATTCTTCTTCCTTCTGTTTTTCCTCATCCTCTGGATGCCTGATGGTCAGGTCAGGCCTGACCCTTGGATGTCCCTTCAGAATACTGCTGGAATTCACTCCTCCTCTCTAACTTTGCACCCACTGCCCTAGCTCAGGCCTCACTCTCTGTCAATAGGACTGTTGGAACAGTGTCTTAATGGCCTCCTGTCCTGAGTCCCTCCCTTTCAATCTATTTTGTACAAGGCTTCTCAACACGCAATTCTATTTTTATGTTCCTAATCTGCTTAAAGCACATTTTGACCTGCAGGAGGAAGCCTTATTCTGCAGTCTGGCACACAAGGTTCTGGCCAACTTCTTCAGTCTCTCCCTCCTCTTTGCTGGTTCTGTGCCTTCCAGGACCCCCAAATTCCTGTAGTTCTTCAAAACACCAGCCTATCTCATGCTCCATGCCTTTCCATGTGCTGTTCTCTCTGCTAGAAAAGTCTATCTACCCACTGGGCTTGAATATTCCTGTTGGCCCTCAAGTTCCATGTCAAGTATCATTGCCTCTTGGAAGCCCCTGACCATGTCTTCCCTTTCTTATTTCTAGCAAAACATTTATTTCCCTAAACTGAAACTGCTTCTTCGTTTATCTAGCCTGGAGCTCCTTAAGGGCAGGCCTGGTCTCCTTCACGCTGTATCCCTCAAGCCTGGTGCTCCGCTAAGATGAGCACCTGGGCAACGTTTGTGGAATGAATCAGAATGACAGTCTTTTCAATCCAGCTCAAAGATCTGGACTCCTTTGATTCAAATCCACATGCTCAAGTTTTATGCTCATTGGTTTGCTAAGAAGTCTGGGGGCTAGAGGGACCCTATAGGGAGAAAGGGAAACTCAGTCACACTGGTCTGAATTGGAGAGAACCAGTGGTTGTCATTTCCCTCCCCCCATATTTCTCCAGTCTCCACATTTGCTCCCTTTTCAACTGTCCTGGCCCCAACCACGGATGCCTGCTTCTCCTTGATTCCTGAGCTTCGCAAACAAACTTCCCATTAATGCTGGCCTGATGCAAATGTCGAATGATCCTATGTGGATGCTATTAAAATAATGAATGCAGAAGGGGATAGATGAACAAGGCTGGGAATCGATCTTGGACCCCTGGTGAGATCATTACGAACTGGGGGAAGGGGTGGGAGCATCACTCTCACAGGTTGAGATTTCACCAGCGCCTCTTCCCCCTCCATCAACTCCTTTCCCCCTTCCCACCTCCTCTTTGATTTATGAGCTGGAAGCCTACCCCTCCCCCATCCATTACCCTCAATGCAGTGCTAACTCACCATGGAAAATCTATTTGAGTCAAACGGAATTTTTATCTTTGCCTGGGAATTAATGCATTTTGTAAAAGATATTTTAATCATGCTTTCCTTATGACAAGGATTATTGCATTAAAAAAATGTCTCCCCCAAAGACTCGGGCAGATGCCATGCAGAAGATGCACCTCGGCTCCTTGATGGGGGACACTTGGCAAGAAGTCTAGACTGGTCACCCCCGAGGACTAGATATGGTGGAGGGAAGAGGAAGCTGCTTGGAGGGGGTTTTGGTTGGGTGACGGAGGGGGCGTGGAGATCTCCTTAAACTCTGAAAAGCAATCACCTCTTTTGTTATTGTCAATAAATTCTTGGAATCAAGTTCTCACGTCTTTGTACAACAAAGAGATTTTAATTCTGATGATTTGATTCAATGCGAAAGAGGTCAAGGAAGGAGAACGATATGAGGACAAGAGCTACACCTGCATAAGTCCAAATCCCAGCCGTCCCGCTTTCTAGAGTGTGGGGATGAGCTGCAGGAAAATGGGAATTTCCTTAGCTGCTACCTTTCTGCTGCATTATGAGGATCAAGTGAAAATATATGCATGAAATTGCACAGCTCATGTCTGGCACATAGCACATCGTCAATAAATGCTAGTTTTCCTTTACTTTCTTCCTTTCTTCCTCATTTGGAGCCAGAAGACGTTAGGTCAAGTTTTACTATTGCCACTTTATAGTGGCCAAGCACATGGTAGGTGCTCTGTAAATATATGTTGAGTGAAAGAATAATTTACTTGTTGGATCCCTGACAGACTCAACTCTCTCTTTGGCTTATGGAGACAAAAATCCTGCCAAAGACACCATTCCAAGTGGGCTATGGATTTGCTATTCTCTCTGCAGCCTACCTGATTTTATTTTTCTATTCAGTCACTCTTTACTATGTCATCTTATTTAAATTTAATTCTTTTATTGTCTGATATTTTCTTTTTTTTTTTTTTTGAGGAAGGTTAGCCCTGAGCTAACATCCACTGCCAATCCTCCTCTCCTTGCTGAGGAAGATTGGCCCTGAGCTAACGTCTGTGCCCATCTTCCTCTACCTTAAATGTGGGATGCCTGCCACAGCATGGCTTGAGCAGCAATGCCTAGGTCCATACCTGGATCCAAACCAGCAAAGCCCAGGCTGCCGAAGCAGAAGTGTGCGAACTTAACCGCTGCACCACCAGGCCAGCCCCTGATATTTTCTTTTTTAATTCTTTGCTCATTGTCTGCCTCTTCTACTGGATTATAAGCTTCCCGACGGGCCATGTCTTTCTCATATACCATTGTATCCTTAGGACTTGGCAAGTAGTAAGTGCTTAATAAAATGTTAGTTGAATATATTCATAAATAAATGAATTAGTAGAATAAACGAAATTGCGTTTTTCCTTTATTGATCCCTGCTTGATTGTATAGGTGTCAGGAAAGCAATACTGGGCCAGTCTATTTCCAGAATGGCTTGTGCAAAGAACTCAAAACTGTAGCCAAAGGAGTGGGGGTGGCTTTGGGAGATGCTAGTGAAAGAGGTGCCCTATGGTCCAATGTAAGATCTCTGAATGTTGCAAAAGATTGTTCCCTTTGATTGGAGGAGAGAAAGGTGGTTTGGATTGGGAAGACTAGCTTCTTAGCAGGAGTGGGAGGAAGGAAGGGGATGACTTCTAGTAGCAAGGTAGGAGAGGGTGTTGCAGAGGCCATCCTGAGGAGGTACCCTGCATACCAGCTTTGACAGGAGGGGAACTCTCCCGTATGCCCCTGGGTTGATGGTTGAAGGAGAGGAAGTATGTGCTACTTGAACTGCCCCCCCTCCGCTCACTGGAGCTGGTGGAATGGGGTGGCGGCCAAGACTAAGAAGCGGTGTGGCAGGGAGCCTTCTCACTGATGGGCATGACTTCCAGAATCACAAAAGCTTGCATCAGAGGATCTCATTGACTCACAGGGGTTCAGGTTCTCATGGCGGATGGGCTCAAGGGTGAAGTGTCGATTGCTCTGACTTAATCCCTCTGCTCTGAGTGGCTTTGGAAAATAGCTCTGGCCTGGCTGTTAGGCAGGAAAAGGGTGGCGGGAGGAGTGAATGGAGTACATTCATTTATTCACTCATTCAACCACTCGATTAATGAATTCACTCCATGATTTTTTTTTATCACCTCCTATGTGCCAGGTACTATGTCAGGCCAAGGAATTCAGTAATGTGAAAGATAATATCTGCTAACATGAAGCTTATAGTCTAACAGAGGAAACTATATAAGATAAATGCACAAATAAATATATAATCACAATTGTCACCTGCTAGGAAGGGACATGTCAGACATGTTTCAGTTCTCCATTGTCACAAAATGCTGTGTAACAAACTGTCCCCAAAATTGGTGTCTTAAAACAATGAGCATTTATTTAGCTCATGAGTCTGCAAGTCATTCCTTTAGGCTGAGCTCAGTTTGGTCATTCTCCTGGTCTTGGCTCGGTCACTCAAACATCTGGTGGCTGGCTGCGGGTTGGCTGATCAGGATGGCTTCAGCTGGGATGACTGAGGTGGCTCATTTCTGTTCACATATCTCATCTCCAGCCTGGGCACACTCTCATGATGGAGGTAGATGAGCAAGAGGGTAAGTGACAATACACAATGCTTCTTGAGATCTAGGCTTGGTACCAGCATATCGTCACTTCTGCTTCATTCTATTGGCCAAAGCAAATCCCAAGGCCAGCCTAGATTTCAGCAGTGGGGAAAGAGACTCCCCACTTCTTTAGTGAGAGGATGCAAAGTCCTAGGCAAAGGCTATGGATGAAGGGAGAAAGGAGGTGGTGAGGCACTGCGGCATTGATGCACTCAATCTATGATATCCTGATCGTATAGAACAGGGCACTTGATTAAATCCAGTGGTCATGGGACGCCCCTCTGAGGACGTGACATTTCAGCTGACCTATGCTGGATAAGTAGGAGTTAGCCAAGTGATGAGAGAGGAAGAACATTCTGGGCTGAGAGCCTGTGCTCTCTGAGCTCCGAGGTGAGAATGAGCTGGATAGAATCAAGAAACTAGAAGCAGGGCAGCATGACTGGAACACGGCGAGAAAGACTTCAGGTTGAGATGAGGCTGAGGGGGTGGCAGCGGCTGGCGCAAGCTTGCTCTGGAGCTGCCTGGCCAGGAGCAGATGCTTTATTTGAAACAACAATCATAATAGTAAATCACAAGCACTCTTACTTATTGAGCATCGACCATAAGCCGAGTCTGGGAGGGTGGATGGAGAACAAGACACTGTCCTTGTCCTTAAAGGACTCACAGAAAAGTGGGAAAGTGGTGGGTCACACGGGGTGTGACCTACAGAGGGAGTGGCTGCCTTGGGGGGTGGGGGTCCAGGGGAGGGGAGCTGGGTCAGAAAGATGAACAGGTTGTCAGATGCCAAAGAAGGAGGGCTTTCTGAGTGGAGACAAGGGTCTGAGTGGCCCACGTGTGTGCGGGAAGTGGCCCGAGGGTCAGGGTGGCTGGAGTGTAATGGATGTCAGGACAGGAGATGGGGCTGTAGCGGGGGCAGTCCAGGCTTGTGGAGGAGGTTGGGCCAGCTGAGGGGTTTGGGCTGTATGTTGGGGCCGGGGCAGCTCCTGCCGTGTCTGAGCGGTGGGACAAGAGGGAGTTTGGGTTTTACAGAAGGACCACTGTGGTCGTAGGTGTGGAGGTGGTTGGGGTGGGGAAGCCGGAGCTGCTCCAGGAGTCCAGACAAGTGTCCAGACAAGAACCGGCACTGGAGTGAGCGATGCAAGCCGAGGTGGGGGAGAAGTAAGTTCACTCAGACCCCAAGGGAGCCACAGAGAGGTTGTGTCTGGGGCAATGGGAGGGGCTATGGAGGCTGGTGCGGTTCCCAGGGGGCCTCTGGAGAAATAGGAGTGGGCAGAATCTTCCTCATTCTCGAGCTCTCCTCTCTGGCCTCATCCTCAGAGAGCTGAGGCCCCAGGAAGTGACAGGTTTCCTATCCAGTGTGTGACAGAATGGGAGTGAGAAGGAGGTACTGGAGGACCAGAGCAGGAGGTGGATGGGGAGCCAGGAAGGCAGCCCCAAGGAGGGTCCTTTCTGCATAGTGTCAGGGACAGGGAGGGACTCGAGGCATTCAAATCCCGCTGTATGACCTTGGGCCAGTCAATTCACCTCTCTCAGCCTGAGTTTCCTCATCTACAAAATGGGTACACACAATAGTATTTACCTTATTTAAAGGTTGTGGGGAGAGGTCAATGGGAGGGTGCACGTGGAGTGCTTAGCACAGAATTAGGCGCGCAGATGCCATCTAGAAATGCCAGCAGGGCCCTGCATCGCACGACTCCAGGGGACATCTTTTACATGGAAAACAAGGTGAACACTGCCTTCTGAATTATGCAGTAAAGACAGTAAGGATGGGAGACAATGGCAGCTGTTGGTTTTTAGGGCCAGATGACTTGGTGGTACTCAGCTTTATGGGGTGGGACCTGGGAGGAGGCTTAGCATTTGGAGAGATGTGGACCTGTTTGTCCCCACACTGCTCTTCTGTTCTCGTAGGAGCTGCCTATCTGTCAGGGGCTCAGGCTGTCAGGCAGGCCACTGAGGTGGCCTGCGGGCGAGGCACGCTTCCCCTGACAGGGGAGTCCTTCATTGTCAGCAGCTTTGTCTCTGTAGGTTAATAAAGCCATCCATCACCCTTCTCCACGCCAGGTATCTAAGTGCCTGCTTAATATCACCCTGGGGGGCAGGATCCTGCAACAGGGGCACTCACCTGGAGCCAGGGTGTCAGGACAGGAGGAACCTGCCTGGCAATTTGGAGCCTTGCAGAGCCCAGATACAAACCCAGCCCAGCACCTCCCTCCACATGGCTGGCTCGGGCCTCTAGGAGATTACTTAGCTCATGTGCCGTGAGGCTGTGGTCTGACAAGCAGCATGGGGGCACACTTGGAGCAGACACACCGGAGTTCCTATTTGCCGTTTTACTACTTGCAGAGGACAAGGGTTGGAGTAGGAGCAGGTGTCTGCTGCCCAGAGCGACCCTGCTGCTCAGTTCCATACATCTGCATCGGACGTGGGGTCAGGGACGAGCAGGCTTCCTGGGAGCATCATTGAGAGCTCATGTCCGGCTGTTCAGAGAAAGGCTTTTGAGAGACATTAGTCGTTGCTTTGATGCCTGTGGGAGTTTAACAAGTTCGGGCTCATAGAGGGAAGGTGAGGGGACTGGAGTTGAGGAGCATCAACCAAATGACAGGCTCTTGTTTACTGAGCACTTACTGTGTGTACTTTACCTGCATTATATCAGGAACTTGGTGCAATTATTATCCCCATTGCGCGGATGGCAAACTGAGGTCCAGAGAATTGAGTCATGTATGGTTACACAGCCAAAAAGCCCAGAACTGGAACTTGAACCCAGGGCCACCTGACTCTGGAGCCTCACTCTTAACTGCAACACTTTGCTGGCTTCAGGGCTGGGTGCTTTTGTAGTTCTAAAATCCTCCCAACAACTCTGTGAATCAGTGCTATTCCCTCCATTTTATCTATGGAGAGAAGGAAGTTCAGAGAGGTGACATGAGCAGCGCAAGGTCACACAGCCAGAAAGCTCAGAGCTGGGATTCAACTTAGGTCTGCGGGACTCCAAACTAGTGTACTAGTGTGTATATGTATATATATGTATTTTTTCCCATTATACCAGTGTGTTTTCACACCTTTGCAGCCACAGACCCTCTTTTTTCTAAAAAAGAGAGATCTGATGTAGAATCCTGCTATAAAGAGCAGATGAAAGTGGATGTCACTCCAGTTAAGTGGGGCCTGTTCCAGTTATTTAACTGCTGCATAACAAATCATCTGGAAACTTAATGGCTTAAAACACAATAATAATTTACTATGTCTCACGGTTTTTGTGAATCTGGAAGTCAGACGGGGCGCAGTGGGGATGGATTGCCTCTGTTCCATGATGCCTGCTGGAAAGCTTGAAGGCTGGGGCTGGAACCCGAAGGGTCATTCCCTCACACGTCTGACAGTTGATGCTGGCTTTTGGTTGGGGGCCTCAGTTCCCCCAGGGTGGTCTCTCTCTGGGAGCTACTTTGGGCTTCTTCACAGCATGGCGGTTGGGTTCAAATGGCCGGCACCCAAAGAGCGAGAGGCAGGCGAAAGGCACACTGCCTTTTGTGACCTAGCTCCGAAAGTCCCTCCTTGTTCCTTCCTGTCCGGGTTCAAGGGGAGGAGAAAGGCTGGAAGAGCACGTGGACTGGAAATATTGCTGGGGCTATTTTTGGAAAATACCATCTGCCCCAGGGCCAGAACCAGGAGCTGGGTGACCCAACCTCTTCCTTTCTCCCTAGCCCCTGAGCAGCCCAGGGGTCCCAAAGAGTAATCAGAAAACTGCCCCATAATGTGTGGCCTGACACACAAGTGGCATTTTGAAGAACAATCAATTCATTAATCAACAGTCAAATCACTTAACTTGCCAGGCCTCTGTCGAAATGGAATCTGCCTCATCACTGAGCCCAAAAGGCAAGTTCGTTCTTCATTCACTCATGTATTAGGGTGGGTGCTGAGTTACAGCCTTTAGGGAACTTGTGGCCAGGTGGAAGAGACACATATGCCAACCAGTCATTCTAGCCAATATGCTGAATAACTTATGGGTGCCCACTCAATGCAGCCTGAGCAGGAATGAATATAGCTGGGGCCCCAGGAATGCTGAGGACCTTCTCCTTTGGTTAGCCCCCACATTCTGGTCCTCTGATTTCCCTCTCTGCGACCCCTTGGACCTTTCCACTGTGACCTGCACTGTTGCATGGGTGGTGGCTTCTGCTCTGCCTGCCCTCCTTTCCCCTCTGGTAGTACCCCCTCCTGGCCGCTCAAAAACAGCCCCTGTCTCTAGTTCCCCTCAGGGGACCTCCTGGCCCAGTCCATCCACCTCCCACTCACTGGCCTTTTGGCCAGCAGCAGTATTAGTTGAGATAATTCTGTCAATGCTCGCTTTTTTACCCAGAACGTGCCTGGTAAATTTGTTAAAGAATACCCCAGGCTAACACATCATTGCACTCCCAAACTCATCTATCTTTTACTTCGGATTAATTCTTTTTTTTCCTCTCTCTCCACCTCCTCCATAAATCCTGGTGCACTTAATTAATTTCAGTTCCACTGTAAGGTCCATAATACAGAATTGTTCAAGCAAACACAAAATTAATTATTCTATTTACAGCCTTCTCATTGAGAGGAGCATTTCATCTTTCATAATTACATTTTGGAACGTCCAATTATGAATTCAGGAGCCTGCTGTTTTGCATACGGGGGCAGTCCCCAAGTGTCCTGGAGGTATGGGGGTCTGGCTGGTGGCCTCTTGTGCCTTCTGCCACTGACCCAGGCACTGCTGGTTCAGTCTCTGAAGGGCCTTTTAAGGAGACATTGAGGCAGGGGCAGGATGGCAAGGTCTGGAAGGGAGTGGAGCCCAGAGATGAGGGTGAAAGGATGGAGGAGAGAAGAGGGGAGGAGGGAGCGTGGAAGATGTGCCAATTTAACTGGGATCTCATCATATGAGCAAGAGCCTTTAAACAGGAGGAAACAGACCACTTCATCTTGCCAGGTTAGCAGAGAAGATTCTCGGCTTTTCTGCAAGTCAGTGAGCCAGGCACACGAGAGCCATCTCATGCCTGGTCTTTGCCCAGCTCTCAGGCATAAACCCTGGAGGCCTGGCTTTTCTTTCTCCTTTCTGCCTCTTGGCCACAGAAGACCACTTTGGTGGCATGAGTTCACCAAGCCATCAGGCTCTTGGTCAGGATACTTCCAGCAGAACGGGACAGCCACTCTCTCTGCTCCCTGAGGGCTGCTCTCTGCCTCTCGAAGGTTACAGGCCAGCGGTGCCTCTTGGATGGGGTGGAAGAACACTGCTGTCTGTTCAGGGCCCTGCTCTGCAACCCCCAGGGCGGCCCCAGAGGGCAATTACTTGGCGGCACCATGGTACCCCGCCCCATGATACTGTAAGAGCCACTTTTAAAGGTTTAAAAAAATATCAGTTTCCAACTGACCCATATTTAGGTGAAATCACACATACCAAATAAGTCAAATAATTAGTCAAATAATTCCTTAAATAAGTCAAATAATTCCTTAAATAAGTCAAATAATTCCTTAAAACACTTATCAAAAGTAAGATCCAGGTTTTGGAGTGGGTATGTCTGCGGGTCCTCATGAGGGAATAGTGAACGAATAGGCTCCCTTTCTCCCATTCCATTCCCCAGGCCCTCACTTCAGAAAGAATGGGACTTCCCTTTAGCATAAGTAGAAATGTTTTTCTTTTCTTAAAAAAATATCTTGGGGCTGGCCCGATGGAGTAGCAGTTATTTGCGTGTTCCGCTTCAGTGGCCCAGGGTTCGCCAGTTCAGATCCTGGGTGCCAACCTAGGCACAGCTCATCAAGCCAGGCTGTGGCAGGTGTCCAACATATAAAGTAGAGGAAGATGGGTACAGATGTTAGCTCAGGGCCAGTCTTCCTCAGCAAAAAAGAGGAGGATTGGCAGCAGATGTTAGCTCAGGGCTAATCTTCCTCAAAAAAAAAAAAAAAAAGAAACGATTGAGTTCCCACTAAATGATGGGCCTTGTGCTGGGTACTTTGCATATGTTGCTCTTCAACTCTCACAGCCACCTATGACACTCCGAGGTGAATTCCTGACACGTGGGAGCCTCATCTCACACAGGTGTGTGCAGGTGACCATGAAGAGACTTGAGTTCCAGGCCTGAGCGGGTGGTGAAATCTCAGGGAAATGACTAACGCCGTCAAGGCAGCGAGGTGTAGCGTCAGAACCAGACTCGACTCTGACTGCCTGTGTTTGAATCCTTGCTCCAGTCCTTTCTCGTTTCTTAGGCAACTTAACTTCTCTGTGCCTCAGTTTCCTCATGTGTGAAATTGGGATAATATTTCCCACCTCACTGGGCTGTTGTGAGGTTTCTATAAGACCATGCATGGAAAGCTGTGGCTTATGTAGAAAACGTACTCACTAACAGGCCATGTCTCCGTTTCTCCATCTGTGGAATAAGTAAATTTTCAGTAGAAGGTGACAGTAACGCTTTTTGGAAACGACTGCTCTGTCATAGTTCACAAAGGCCAACGCCCGGGGCGTGTGAGGATGTTAGGGGTGAGGCAGAGTGTCTGCTGTGCCCCGAGTGTCTGCTGTGCCCTCCACTTATATTTCTGTCGTGTTGCTCCCTGATTGAACCCCTCTAACAATTTCCCAGTTCACTTGGAATAAAAACATACTCCTCAGGGCCGGCCCCGTGGCCCAGTGGTTGGGTTCACGCGCTCCCCTTTGGCGGCCCAGGGTTTCACTGGTTCAGATCCTGGGCGCGGACAGGGCACTGATCACTGGGCCATGCTGAGGCAGCGTCCCACATGCCACAACTAGAAGAACCCACAACTAAAAATGCACAACTATGTACCGGGGGGCTTTGGGAAAAAAAGAAAAATTAAATCTTTAAACAAAACAAAACAAAACGTACCCCTTATGGTGGCCTCTAAGGACCATCCAGATTCTATCTCTTCCTGCTTAAGCATATCTCTATGCTCCAGCCACACAGGTCTTCTCTCTGTGCCCTCTGCCAACATCTTTCCCACCACAGGACCTTTGCACTAGCCAGTCCCCCTGCTGCGCACATTCTTCCCTCTGCTCTTAGCATGACTGGCTTGGTTCAAGTGCATCCCTTTAGAGAACCTTCTCTGATCATCCTACCTGTAAAGTAGCCCTTAGCCCAATACTCCTCATCACATCACCTAGCAATTGTCTTCATGGTCCTTATCACTAGCTGACAGATCTAGCTTGTCTTCTTGTTTATTGTCTGTTTCCAAACCACTGGAATATAAAGATGCATGAGAGCAGGAGTCATGTCTGTCTTGCTCCATTTTCTTCCCCGGATTCATTGTAGGTACATAATAAATATTTTTTAAGTGAACAGTTTACCTCCATCCCCAATGTGACCACGGCAAGCCTGGAAAAACGAAGACTTTGGAACATCTTGGTTTGTGATTAGCTGTAGAGGAAACGAGTGAGGCTTAATTTCCCTTTAAATCAGTTTCCTGATCTTGAGGAGGCTTCCTCCATCCTAACACACCCTCAAGATGGGGGAGAACCATTGATTTATCTCATAAGTGATTTTTTTTTCCGGACCTGCCCACACCGAATAATTACTTGCTTTTGTGGGCCGAGAATGTCTTTCGGCTGTTCCACCTGGTAGGTTTGTTTTGTTTGTTAATTAGCTATTAATTGCAAGGGCTTCTGGGGACTGGAGGTGGAGGGGAGGCCCCAGAGGTGGGCCAGGGGGTCTGAAGCAAGCGAGGGCCCCAGATTGGGATGAGGATGACCTCATTGGGCACTGGGCTAATTTATTTCCAACGCTGTCATGTCCGGATAGTCTGTGAGTTCCTGGGATGATGAGTGATTCTCTTAATTAAGTCCTGTAAACAACTACGGCTTAATTTCCAGCAGTGGAAACTACAGCTGGTGGGTGGGAGCTGCTGGCAGCTGCGACAGAGACTGTCCTTGAAGGAACAGGCCATGGATGGTGGGAAGGCTGGGCGGGCAGGGGGCATTCAAAGGCAGGAACCTCGCCCTGGGTGCATTTCTTTTCTCTCTCCTCCCTTTGCCTCTTCACTGTTTCTCTAGCCCAGGCCTTACCCATGGGAGTAGCCCTGTTTGGCAAAAAGATAATGCCCATAATTTATACGAAGGGAGTTTCAGGGAGAGCACACTATCCCCCCAAAGGCCCACCCTGGAAACTTCCACCATTGTTTCTCATCTTCCTCTGCTTCACCTCCCCTGGACCTCACTTCCATCACCTCTTCCATCTCTAAGGCCTAGACAGTTGGTCTCTGAGGCTGTCTGTCTTGCCTTTGTGCTTGTCTCTCCATCTCTCCCAGAAGCCCTGCTCCAGTCCACCACCATGTCTTTCCTGGAAGACGTCAGTGACCATCTTGCGGGTCTCCTTGCTGCCACTCTTGGCCCTATAAATCTTTCTCCAAACAGCACCCTGCATGATCTTTCTGAAATGTATATCTGACTATGTCACTCCCCCGCTTAAAATTCTCCAGTGGCTTTTCACATCCTTTACATAAAGACGACGTCCTTCCCAAGAACTGAAAGACCATGCTGAGCCCTGTAGCCCCATTTCTTTACCACTCTCAATTGCACACTTTGAGACCATTTCTTTCTTCTTCATTTTATTTTTTTGGAAGAAATCACATTAAAAAATAATACTTTGGGTCTTTGAACAAGATGTCCCTTCCACTTGGCACACTGTGCCTGCTCCCCATCATCTATCCTCCAGTGCCTTTGCTTGGCTCACTCTCCTCTGTGTAGGTCTCAGAAGTCCCTTGATGAGCTAGGGGAGTGTCCTTGGCCCCCATAGTTGCATATGGCCCCTCTTGTGGCTGCCAGCATGGAGAACTTGACTGCATTAGAGTGCTCACACTGTGTAATAATATGCTTATTGTCAGACTCCTGTCCTTATAGGAGCAGGGACCAGGACTGCCAGGCTCGCTGCTCTACTCCCAGAGCCCAGCATGGTGCCTGCCACCTAGTCAGTGCTCCATACACATTCATTGCATTAATTCAACATTGAATTGCTATGGTGGACAGAGGGCAGTGGGGTACAGAGGTGGGGAGTGGGTTTCCATGGGGAGCTGTGAGGAAGGTCTTCAGAGAGGAGAAGACTTGGAACTGAGTCCTGAAAGAAATGGCTGCAGGGCTAACAAGGTCCAAGTGACAAGGCTGCTTCCAGATGACCAGTTCCTCAGCAGAGTGAGGGGAGTCGGGAGCATGAGGCAACAAGGTCAGCACTGAGTCAGGGGCAGGCTGGGTGGGTGACGGGAGTGGGGGGGAACCATTTGAGGATTATCCCAGACCTGCAAGCCAGGGATGGCCAGGCCCTGGGGGACTACTGCAGCCCCCCATGTCTTGATTCCAGGATGCCTGCTGCTCTCATCTGGACCACCCCTTGAGGGACCCTAGGGTTGGCTACATCAAAGGGAGCCTGAATTCATTTCTAAGAGAGTGCTGGCTTCCTGAGACAGGCCCTTCTCGCTGATGAGGACAGAGGTACAGCATAGGGTCCACAGCCTCTCATGTTTCTGTGGCTCTGATTTTGTGTGGCAGACCGATCAGATCCGCACAGTCATGTAGACCTCAGAGGATCCCGTACATTTTCTTTTGGTCTTGACTGGTCCCTTTTCCTAGGATGCCACTCTGACCATCTCTATTGCCATGTCCTACTCCAAACTTACCGGTGTAAAACAACCACCTTTTATTCTGCTCACAGATTCCGTGGGTCAGGAATTCTGGAAGGGCATAGCGGGGACAGCTCTTCTCTGCCCCATGATGTCTGGGGCCTCAGCTGGGATGACTCAAATGGCTGGAGCTAGGGGAACCACTTCCAAGACGGCTTATTTATTCCCATGTCTGGTGCTCAGGCTGGGATGGCTAGAGGCTGGGGTCAGATGGGGCTGTCACCCAGAACACCCACATATGGCCTCTAGCATGGCAGTCTCAGACTAGTAAGATTTCTTACTTGGACACTTCTCACCGTTTTGTGATTTTCATTAATTCCCTCCCTGCCTCTAACCCATTGCACATCCTTAGGCAAGTTGCTTAATCTCTTCTGAGGCCTCAGTTCCCTGTCTGTGGAA
This sequence comes from Equus asinus, assembly GCF_041296235.1. Taxonomy (NCBI): domain Eukaryota; kingdom Metazoa; phylum Chordata; class Mammalia; order Perissodactyla; family Equidae; genus Equus; species Equus asinus. Next base: position 31,819,881 of record NC_091804.1, on the reverse strand, counting down.
CGGGGATAATAATAGCTGTCTTCTTGCCGTGTGCTCACATGGCCTTTCCTCACTGTGTGGATGCAGAGAGAGAGATAGAACAAGCTCTCTGGTGTCTCTTCTTGTAAGGACACTAATCCTGGAAAATCAAGGCCCCATTCTTATGACCTCATTTAACCTTAACTACTTTCTAAAGCTCCTATCTCAAAATGCAGTCCCATTGAGGAGTAGGGCTTCAGCATACAGATTTTGGGGGACATAATTCAGTCCACAGCAGGCTGGTTGCTGGGCTATACCACAACTGGAATGGAGCATCGTGTCTACTGATCTGTTGCCTTGTTTCACCAGTTTATTGCCCAATCATTTAGTTATCACCCTGGTGGCCATGCATTTCCTGGAGGTGGCAACATCAGCAGCAAAATAGACCTAAAATAATGTGCTACAGAAATTCTGGCAGTATTAAAAAGTGATGATATCCTTGGGTCTGAAGTTTGTTTGTTTGGGCTCAATCTTAGTTCTGTGATGACCTTTGTGTCCTTGGGTGGCTTACTTGACCTCTTTAGGCCACTGTTTCCTCATCTGCAAAGTGGATATAATAATAGCCCCTGCCTCCTAGGGTTTCTGTAGGATTAAATGAGATAATATGGTAAAAATCTTAGCTTGTCACTGTTATCATCCCCACCCCCAACATCATCACTATCATCTTCTTCTTCCTCTTCCTCCTCCTCCTCCTCCTCATCATCATCATCATTTGTCCCAACTACACAAGGAGAAAGAAGGAAAACTAGTATTTATTGAGAACATATTGTATGCTAGTCACTTTCATATATGTTATCTCATTTGATTCTTTCCACATAGACATTTGTGTTGTCTGTCTGTCTGTCTCTTATATATATATCTCCAGGTGACTCTGACTTGCTCCAATATGTCCTGGTTATCTTCCAAGCCTAGTGCACAGCTGCTATCCTGGGCTCTCCCTTCCCCATCCTGCTGTGGATTCCTTGTCACTCACTCCTGGGTTGAATTTCCTGTTTTCTGAATATTATCTTCCTCTTCCTTTTTTTTCCTTTTTTTTGGTGGAGTACCGTCTCTAGTTGTGTCTTAAAAAGAGATACATAAGAGGTAAAAAACTGAAGACTTCTCAGATTTGAAAATATCCTTATTTTATTCACACACTTGAATATTTGGCCGGGAGTAAATTTTTTTGTTTAGAATTCATTTTCTTTCATAATTTTGAAGCCAGTCTTTGGTAACAGCTTCCAAAATAGCCTCTATAATTTTCATCTCTTGGTATTCATGCCCTACATGGTCCCCTTGCACATTTAATAGGGATGACCTGTGTAACCAGTGGGATATTACAGAAATGATGGTCGTAAAAGATATGTGGCTTCTGCCTTGCTCTCTTAGGATCACTCTGTCTCAGGGGAAGCCAGCTACTGTGTATTGAGGGCACTCAAGAAGCCTTTCAGAGAGGCTGACATGGTGAGAAACTGAGACCTCTCACCAATAGCCAATATTGACTTGCCAGCCACGTGAGTGAGGCATCTTGGGAGTGGGTCCACCAGCCCCACTCAAGCCTTCAGATGGCTGCAATTCTGGCCAACAACCTAGAACCTCTTAAAAGATCTTGAGCCAGAACCACCAGCTAACCCACTCCTGAATTTCTGGTCCATAGAAACGGTGGGAGATATATGTGTTTATTGTTTCTTTAAGCTGCTAAGTTTTGGGTTGATTTGTTATGTGCAATAGATAACTAATACATACTGTTCCATTGTCTTCTAGTTGTTGAGACATCTGAAGCATTTCTGATTTCTGATTTTTTGTTCAAAATCTGTTTTGTTTTTTTCCTCTCTGTAATCTTGTAGGATCTTCTCTTTGTATCCAGGGTCCTGACATTTTCCTAACATTTCATTGTAACATGCCTGGTGTGAGACTATGTCCACCCTTTCTATAAACTCTTTCAGAGAAAACTTGTGTTCTTCAGTTCTCAGAAATTCTCTTGAATAATTTCAGTATCTTACTTCCTCTGCTGTCTCTGCTCTCTCTTTCTAGAGTTCTCATCAATTGGATTCAGGGCATCTTTTAACTGATTTTCTAATTTTCTCATCTTTTCTCTCTTATTTTCCACTTTGTCTTTTTGTTCTATTTTCCTGGGAATATCTCCCATTATATTCTAACTTTTCTTGTGAGTTTTTTAATTTAAGCGGTTCCATTTTATATTTCTAAGACCCTTCTTTATGTGTTCTGAATGTTTCTTTTTATATTATTTTAAATTTGTTTGATGCAATCACTTTTCTTATCTCTCTGAAGATATTATACATATAATTATATATTATATACATAATTTTTTGGTAACAATTTTATTGAGACATAATTCACACGACATACAATTCACCCATGTAAGTGTACAACTCAAAAGTTTTTAGTACATTCACAGAGTTGGGTAGTCATCACCACCATCAATTTTAGAACATTTTCATCTACCCCAAAAGGAACTCTGTACCCTTTCGTTAACACCCCGCTATCCCCTCATCCTTACCCAGGCCTAGGCAATCACTAACCTACTTTTTGTCTCTCTCTATTTGTTTGTTCTGGACACTTCATATAAATAGGATAACATATATATTTTTTGAATGGTATAGTTTCTGTTTTCTCCTAGTTGCTTCTCACACTACATTTATCTGCTTTGATCTCTATCTTCAACGTCAGGGCCTTTTCTTGATCCGCCGTTGTCTATTTTCACTGAAGAAGGAACACTAGCCAGCTGATTGGACGCTCTGAGTGTGTGGGTGGGACTTGTTGACTCTGAGCTTCCCCATTGGGTCACCCGCGGCTTATTTGGTAGAGCAACCTCAAAGGTCGTCATTTTCAGGTCTCTCTTTTTGGGATGGCTGGGTTCCTAGAGAAGATTCTTTCAGTCTCCTACCTGGAGGTAAAGTTTTGGTTGTCGGTGTTCTGAGAGCCAAGTGGGAGAAGAGCTTGGGGAGGTCTCAACATTCAACGTGTATAAGTTCACTTGATTTCCCTATTTTCAACAAGGAACCCGCGCTCAACAGTGCCTGGTGTCCTTAGTCTAGAGAGCCTTTCTCTTACACTCGCTGGGGAGAACTTCTCACTCATCTGCTGAGATAGGGCCGGGGAAATTTTTTCTCTGTGAAAGAGTTGGGGAGAAGATCTAGGGATCTGACTGCTTCTGAAAAAATATCTGTAACCCATTTTATTTTTATTTATTCAACACACATTTATATAACCACTATTTCCAGGTACTTTTAAATTTTAAAAATTTTATTGTGGCAAGAACACATAATATCTACCCTCTTAACAGATTTTTAAGCATACGCTACAGTACTGTTATCTAGAGGCACAATGTTGTACATCAGACCTCTAGAACTTCTTCATCTTGTATAACTGAAGTTTTATACCCACTGATTAGCAGCTCCCCATTTGCTCCTCCTTCTAGCCTCTGGCAACCATGGTTTTATTCTTGGTTTCATTGAATTTGACAATTTTAGATACTTCATATAAGTGGAATCACGCAGTATTTGTCCTTCTGCAATTAGCTTATTTCACTTAGCATAGTGTCCTCAAGTTTCGTCCATATTGTTGCATATTGCAGGATTTCCTTCTCTTTTTAAGTCTGAATGATATTCTATTGTAGGTATATACCATATTTTAAAAAATCCATTCATCCATTGATGGACGTTTAAGTTGTTTTCACATCTTGGCTATTGTGAATAGTATTGCAATGGACACTGGAGTGTTAATATCTCCTTGAGATCCTGATTTCAATTCTTTTGGATAAATGCTCAGAAGTGGCAGTCTGGATCACATCATAGTTTTAATTTTTTGAGGCACCTCCATGCTGTTTTCCGTCATTTTGCTGCATCATTTGCATTCCTAGCCAGGTACTTTTCTAAGCTTTTCACAGATTCTTCTTCTAGATCTTCTTTCACCCCCACTTACAGTGGTACTTGGTGCCTTCAATTCCTAGGTCTTTTGGAAATTCCAAGGCACATCAGCTTGGTTCTCAGCTTTCCCCACTGCTGCCTTAGGATCCAGTTTTCTCAGGTGTGTTAGTTTGGGTCCTTCCAGAAGTAGACACCAAGATGGGATTAAAGATGTGAGAGATTTATTGGGGAAAACATCTATGAGGGAAAAATGAGGATGCAGCTGGAGGAGGCTGGGAGAGCTGTCAGACCATGACGCTGGTCTAACCACTTTGCAAGAGAGAAGGAAGAAAGGAAAGTTGGGGAGCAAAAAGCAGTAGAATGCTATGCAGTTCCGAGGAAGTTTCAGCAAAGCTGATGGAGAGTTCTTGAGCCTAAATCAACTGTCAGAGCAGTCTCCTGTAGACCTGCCTTAGCATTTCTGTTCTGCTCATCCAGAGACTAATAGTGAATGTGGTGATGGATTCAGGGCATAGCAGCTGGGGGAGTTGATCAATTACCCTGAAGTTGGAGATTTGAAAAGCACATTCTCATGGCCGCCATATAATCACATCAGGGGTGCTAATTCCCTCCCATCTCCAAGTAAAACACCAGCTAAGTGACTTTCTTAAAAGGCATAACTGACAACAATGGAGAGAATGGGAAAGGCAATAGCAACAAAGTTTTGGAAGATGGATATAAGTTTTCAATCTGTCACATATATGCAGATGGGGTGGACTTGACTTTAAAGATTGTGGATGTATTAAGGAGTTGGGGCTTGCTCTGAAGCCCACGACTTAGCCATTCATTTCTGGTAGTTTGGACAGTTCCCTGAGGCTGTCATTGTCCCTCTCCCCAGTACACCAGGTCCTTAAGGAGATCTTGCAGATTTCTGGTGTGTAGGGCTTGGTTGACTGTGGACATCTTCCCACGATAGTGCTGTCCTAACATTTTATCCTGTTAGATGAAGCCTGTGCCACCTCAGTCTGCCTCCCCTCCCTAACTATACAGCCCAGAAATATTACCCTTTTATAGGCATCATCTCTCTCTGAGGCCCCCCTATCCCAGCCTGCTAAATTGCACTCCACACTCTCAACCTTGAAGGAAGCAGGAGGCTGCGACCCCCTGCAGACCACAGACTCTGCTGTCTGGCTTTGAGAAGAGAGTGCCTGCTCAGATTTTCCCAAGAACCCCAGGAGTCACCTGCTTACAAGAGGGTGTTGAGAAGGGAGGTGTGTTGGGAGTCAGATGGATCTGGTGCTGATCCTGGCTGAGGTGCTTACCTGCTGGGTGACTGTGGGCAAATTCTTTCTTTAACAAATAAGCATTGGCTGATGCCATCTCTGCACAGCCATATGCTGGGCTCTGGGGAAACAAGGCACTCTAGGGGAGACAGACAGACAGATAATAGGAGGAGCCCAAGAAGAGGCAAGCCTTCACCGTCCTTGAGAAGGCGAGCATTATCCTGACCCTACGGTTGAGGAAACTGGGGCTTGAAGAGGTCATATGACTCACCCAAAGTCCGTTGGCCTCTTTTCTCATGTACACTGACCCCTGTCCCCAAGATCTGCACAATAATGTCATAGTAGCAGCAGCAGCCCATAGACCCACCTCTATGGTCCTCGCCCTCTTCCTCCTGCCTGTAGAAGGACTAGAAGTATCAGTAGCCTGGAGGGATGGAGATGCCCAAGACCTTCAGGTGGCCCCACCTGGAATGGATAGGGAGGCTGTGTTGGTGGCCTGAGATCATTTCAGCCCCTTTCCTTTCTTTGCCTAAAGGACAGTGGCTCCCACGTTCCTGGACCCTGGTCAGGGTGGTACCCACAGCTAAGGTCTTTGTCGGGGAGCCACTAGGGCTTCTCTCCTTGCCATATCTGACGAGCGGGCCTGGGCGTGTGCGCTGGGCTGTCAGGAAGAATTATCTCCAGACAGCCCCTCGGCCTGCCTGCTTTCTCCTCCGCGGTCCCCTCCTAATTCATTTTCCGCCTTTAATGCACTGTTGTGGAGCTTCCTCTCCCATTAGGGCCTGTAATGTGCACCGATTCCCTTCAGCTTGACTGCCCTTAATAGGCAGCGTAAATAGAATTTAGTGTGGCGTGCACTAACATCTCTATCCATTGTCCAGAGATTAAATACTTGCCACCGACGGTTCATGCATCATCAGCCTCGAGCCCGGTTTCATAGCTCCCAACCAAAGGAGGATATTAAATTAATTTGCAGGTTGCTTTAGCAAAACCTAACAAAAAAGCCTCCGCGGGGGAAGTAGGGGGGAGGCATGGTGCATCTGCCTGCCATCAATCATGGGGTGGGGGTGGGAGTTGTTAGAAACCAGGGATGGGGCTCTTGTCCATCCTGGTTGGGTCCCTCTGAGGGCCACACTGCTTGGCTGTCTACTTCCATCTTAGTCCCCAGGCCTTGGTCCATGGCCAGCCCTTCTTTCAGCTCTGGAATCTGGTTTGAGAAGTGGAGTGAGGGATGGAGAAAGGGATGCAGAAACTGTAGGGTCAGAGTCCAGGATGCAGGGGCTTCTTCTTCCTTCTTAGGGTTGTAGTCAAAGGATAGCCCGTGAAATGCCGCTGGGGTCCTGGTTCGGGAGATCCCTGAAACTTCCCTTTAGAACTTTGGGGATTCTTTGACATCCCTTCTCATTGGGGGCCCTGCCTGGCTGGTTGTGGAAATCTGGGATGCAGAAGGAAGGGGTGAGGGTCAGCACAGGCCCTCCCTCTGGGGTCTGGCTGGGGCATTTCCTGGCCTTTTTGCGTTGGCCATGGGTGGTTTGTTTCACGCCCCACAGTTATTTGGGGAAGGCAGATCTGCAGACAGATGATGATGCCTAGATAGCAACTTCCGCTGCCTTAGGGGATCACAGTGGGCATTGGGGGCAGGCAACCCTTGAGCTGGACCTTCAAAGATAAGCAGGAGTTATCAGTCAGGGTGGAGGGGAAAGGGGTGTTCTAAGCACACAGTTTGGAGGTGTCACCATGTATGATATTGTCAGAGAATGGCAGGGAGTTCAGAATGGCTGGAGGGCATGGTGAGCGTGAGGAGGGACTGGAGATGAGGCTGGGAGGTGTGCTTTGTGTGGAGGCGACGGGGAGCCAGGGAGGGATTTTCAGCAGGAAAGGCTCATGGTCAGGATCCTGCTTTGTGCAGATCATTCGGAGGCAATGTGAGGGTAGCTCTCAGTGGGGTGAGGCTGGAAGGAGGGAAACATGGGGAAGCCCTGCATGAGTCCAGGAGAGATGGGGCTGGGACTGTGACACCAGTGGGGACTGGAAGGATGAGTCCTAATGCTGGCCTGGAAGTCTCTGGGACAAAGGGAAAAAAGATCCCATCCCTTCTCTTAGTTCTGGCATGGCTGGGAACAAACTGAGTCCTTGTGCTCAGCTGGGCACTGGGAAGAAACGCTGAGTCCGGATCCCTGTCCCGTGGGCTCTCTCTGCCCCGAGACGAGGCAGGGAGGAGGGGTTTGGTTCACTGGGGCATGGTTGGAATGGAAGCCGCTTCCAGCTGGTGAACGAACCCAAAAGGATAGTCACTCTCCCAACAGGGTTAGGGGCAAGAGTGGTGGATACACAACAAGCGTGCCACCACTCTCTACATCATTGCCCTGGAAGACATCACTAATCAATTAAGCCTCTCTTCCCAGTTAGGGACAAAAGCCTTAGGATCCTTTTCAGCACAATACACTCAGGCAGCCAACACTAATGGACAGGAGTTGGCACAGGAGAGTTCTGAATTGACTATTGAGTTGCAGATAATCCTGTCTGACCTGGGGCATCCCTGGCAGATGACTTGAGCTTGGCCCATGTGACCATTTTTCCTGATAGGAACTGATAGAACCAGCCAATTACTTGTTTAACTCCAACCTAGGCTCTTGTTTCTTCCCAAGTTTGAGCAGGCCCATAGGTATGGGAAGCCTTTCCTTTTCTCAGATCTTAGCAGATGCTTCCATTCCATCATCCTGCCCTTCCCTGAATCACAGGAACCTGCTGGGTCCCTGTGGCTTTGGAGGTGAGATGAGGCAAGGCAAGGGGAGGGAGGGGTCCTCAGTGGCGGCACAAGACTCCACTGTGGGCTGCCAAGTGCTCCCTGATGAGCCCCCCACCAGTGGCCTCCACTTGAATTGGTTTATTAATAGCTTTTAACACAATCATGTGGACTAATTGAAAATGGAAGTGATGCTAATATGCCCCTTACATTTCATTTCTTTTTTATTTAAAAAAGATGCTAAAAGCATTTATTGAGTAGTTTCTGGAGAAAAGAAGTAAAAAGGTCTCCCCTCTGGCCATTGCAATGGTGTGGTCTCCTGCCAGCACCCCACGCAGGGGGTTCTTGTGGTTCATTAGTGTGATTTAAGGTGTCCAGGTGACCCCATTATAAAGCCATCAGTGGGAGCTGCTCGGAGCCCTCCTTTGCTCACTGGTAAGCTCCGCCAGGTCCTGAAGGTGGAGAAGGGGTGGACAGGATAAGGGATTTTTGGCTGATGTCCCTTCCCTGTGGCCCATCTATGTGTTCTGGGTGTGACTGTGGTACAGGCATGGCGATGGGAATGAATGGATTTTTCTCCCATTCTTCTGTCTTTCTGGTTGGGATTTGAAGTCCTGGGAGGGCCAGGTCTGATTAGCCTAGATTAGGGTTAGTGCCCATCTCTTGGTCAAAGAGGACAGGGGTGCTGGTTATTTTTCATTTGCCTGGCCCCTCTCCCCGGCTCCTTTCTCTGTCCTTCTCTGGGCCCCCAAAGGCTGACCCCTGGACTTGCTCGTGGGCTTCCCATTGGGGCTGGCCGATGGGAGGCATTGGCAGGAGATCAGAGGGCAGAAGAAGAGAGGGGTCGGAGTCTTCCTTCCACACTGCCTTCCTGCTATGGTGTTGCACTAATTCTAGTGGTCACTGTCCCTCTGGGACTCTGTGACCAGCTGGCCAGTCCCTCTGCATAGTCCCAGCTCTCCCTTTGGCCCTAAGGGTGGGGACGGCTTCTCACTGCTGCCTCACCAGCCCACGTTTGTTTCCTTGACACTGCACCTCTGCAACAGTCCCTTCATTAAAGACCCTTCATTTGTTCTATGGCTTTGATTCCGGTTATCACAGTGGAAGGTGATCACAACTCCCTGAAAGGTGATCCTGATGTCATTATTGAAGAATGGATGCTGGATGGCCCCCAAAGCTTCAACTGTCCTCTGTGTTCTGGTCCCACTCTTGGCCATGGGCTGAGCCATGGGTCTGGCTTCTCTTTTCCATTGGGTGTGTGGTTTTGGGGCTTGCCTTTGGCTTGCTCTGCGTCTGGCCATTTGGGTAATGACTCTGTTCAACCAAGTACTCATCCCACTCCTGGATCTTGGGCCCTATCCCCAGCATGGGATCACAAGGTTCATGATGGTTCTTTCTCCCCATCGGTTGCCTCTAGACCATTTCACTAAACCTTCATCTCTCCTGAGATGAGCTGTTCTTCCACTGAGCACACCGGAATATATACAGTGGCTAGGAGCTGTTTCCAAAATCACTTCTACCCTCAAAGCATCAATGTTTGCCTTTGACAAAGCTTTCTGCAAAGCTCTGAAGGTCACGGGCAGCACGGTCAGAACAAGTGCAACACTTTCCAAGGGGATCCCTTTGAGGCCAACACAGGATACGGATGAGCTGGTGGCTATTAATCAGGTAGCCCCAGCTGAGGTTGTGGGGTTGTGGATTGTGTGTACATGTACCTGAAAGTGTGTGTGTGTGTGTGTACATGAGTGTGTATTCTTGACAAGAACCCTTGGGAAGAGGAAAACTCACCACAAGGTGAGTGGTGGTGACTAGACTCATCTTCCAGTGGAAGGAAGTCCCTAGGACCCACTGCCCAGATATTACCTCCTCCTGGCCAGGGGAGGCAGCTGAAGACAAGCTGAGGACCCTCCAGGAGCAGTGAGAGGCTGGATCAAGTCAACAAGCATCCCCCTTGGGCTGCCAGGTGAAGTCCTAGACTCTGGCGGTAAAATGTTGACTAGGACTTGGATACTAGCTACTTCTAACTAGGCAGTGAGTTTGAGGTCTTCTTGGGTCCTCAGTATCTTTTTCTATAATAGGACAAATGTCTTCTGAGAGTCCTGAGACTCTGTGGTTCTCTGAGTGGGGAAACCTGGGTTTTTCAACCTTGGCACTATAGGCATTTTGGGCTAGAAAATTCTTTGTTGTGGGGGACCATACTGTGTGTTGTGGGATGTTTAGCAGTATCACTGGCCTGTATTCACCAGACGCCAGAGTGCCTCAACCTCCCTAATGTTGACCATCAAAAATGACTCTAGACCTTACCAAGTGTCTCCTAGTGGGCAAAATTGCCTGGCTGAGAACCACTGGTCTAGAGTGATGACTGAGGCTCACCATGTGCCTGGCCAAGGGTTTTCCCAGAATTCTCTTAGAGAACAGACTTGGACTTGGTCATACGTTTTATGATCCTCATTCTGAGGCGTGGTGCCTGGGCCTGCACCATCCTAGCTTCACAAGGCAGTGGAATCCTATCCTCCATGCCCTTCCAGCTCCAGGGACTGAGATCTCATTTATTCAATGACCAGATAAGGTCTGAATCTGACAGCTGGAAGCCCAGCCCTAGGAAGTGAGTGAGGGGAGGGTGGGAACAAGACCTGTGTACGGAGGGTCCCAAAGGGCACGGAGGGAAGGAACTGGGCCTTCGGTGGCCAGGAGTGGTCACCTCTTGATGTGCCCTGGGGCAAGTTACTAAACTCTGTGTCTCAGTTTTCTCATCTTCAAAATGGGAGTAATAATGGTAACCTACCTCATGGAATTCTTAGATCAGTCAAGATCTTGGAAGGAAATAAATAGCACACTCAAAGGATTCCTCTGAAAGGGACATGACATCCTGACGGAACTATTTACACGGTGTGGGCAGGATTAAGAAGACAGTGAGGGATGGGGAGGGCACATGGGCTAGCAAGAGCAGGAACAGTTGCCTCTCCTCCCTTACCAGGTCGAAGGGGCAAGGGAGGGAAGGTGTTTCCAGAGGCCCGTGAAAGTCTTGGAGCCCTTCCTCTTGGCCCCACTTGGATCTAGCCTTGGAGGAATGCAGCCAGGCCTAGAATCGTCCCTTCTAACCTTTTACAGGTGCTGCCCATTGCCAGGAAGCACTCACGGCTGGAGGGCAAGGGAGTCCAGGTGATGCAGCAGGTAGAGGTCAGCTTCCTGGAGCACTGAACGTGTCACAGAGGGTCAGAGGTTAGATCGGGGCATGGGTGCGGGTGGAAGATGGAGAGGAAGCAGCACAGTTGTTAGGAAAATGAACGCCTGGCTATTTGTGAAGTGCCTAGAAGAGAGCCCGGCACATAGTAAGCGTTTGCTAAATGAAACCCTGTACTGGACTTTGGGGTCCAACACATCATAGATAAACCTCTGCAGCCCCTCCTGGGTCCCAGGGCAAGGCTTCCTCTGGGCAGGCCCCAGGATCATCCTTTTGGAGCTGTGAGGACTAGCATGGGCTGGCTGTGGAGTGGCCCCTCTGGGAGACTTTGGCCCACGCTGGCCCCTACTCCCAGCTCAAAGACACGTCAGTGGATCCCACACTGGGCCTCACCACCCGTGCCAGGCACAGTCCTCCAACTCCCCCCATGAGTTCCTCAGCCCTGCACTGTCTCCCCTGCTTCCCCTGGTTCCACAGCTCCTGCCCTTTGGCTCTGACCCCTCAAATGGGCCAGAAGGTGGGAGGCCTCAAAGGCCCTGTCTGGGAGAAGGTGGCCCAGACTCTGTCCTGCCCTCAGAGGCCCCCCGCGTGGGATTTTCCATCATGCACTGAAGGGATTCTCCTCTGCTTTTGTGAGTCCCTTTCATGCAGCCTGCAGATATGGGATGGGCTCCTCAGAGGGGTTCCCGTGGGGCCTGTACTCCTAGCTACCCAGAGTGGCGCCCCATACAGGAACCCAGGGCCAGAAGGGGTGCCATGGAAGGAGAGAGAGGCAGATGGAGACAAGGAGGGGACATTTCATGAGCTTTCATGCTTCATCTGTCAAGGCTCTGACTGTGGGTTGCCCTGCAGGTGGGAAGTGGGCTACCCCCAGACCCAGGGTCCATCTGCCTGAAGGGATCTCGAGGTGCTGTGAGCTGGGGCCAGAGTCCTTTTCCACTCAGCTCTGATAGAGGACACTGGGGGCTGGGCCTGGGTTCGGCCCCTGGGGCTGGCACAGGGAGGGGAAGGTTCCTGGTCCACTCCCCCTGCCACCCCCATGCCATCCATGGCTGGTTACCTGTGTCTAGTGGGTTCAAGGGAGCCCTGGACACTTTCTGAGCTCCACCTTGTCCTGACTCTCCACCTAGGGTTGCCAGATAAAATAAAAGCTGCCTAGTTAAATTTGGACTTCAGATAAACAATGAATCCTTGTTTAGCATAAGTAGATCCCAAATGTTGCATGGGACATACTTATGTTGGATAATGACTTGTTATATATCCGAAATCCACATTTGACTGGGCACCTTGTTTTTCTTATTTTGGTTTGTTTCTTTTTATTTTTTTGCTAAATCTCGTAACCCTGCCCCTGCACTATCTCTGGTCTATACCCCTTCCATCCATTGGTCCCCAAAACTAGGGGTTTCACTGCCTCCTCCCCTTTCTCCAAGGTGAAGTCCAGCATCCAAGCTTGAAGAGCTCTGAAATGGGGCCACTTCAGACCCACAGAACCCGAGGGGCTGGTGGGCTGAGCCCTGGCTCCTGTTGGCCTTTGTCAGGGGTAGGGGTGGTGGAGGTGCGTGGAATGAGGCTGGACACTCTACATACTGGGGCGCTTTGACAGCACAACTGACCCCTGCACTGCTGCCCGCACTGGAGCTCTGAGCACGTGCAGACTTTGTGTTCAGCGCTTGACTGGTCTTGTTTCCTTTCACCCTCCCCCAGCTCTGTGAGGCTGGTGCCACTATATCTGTGTAAATTAGGAAATCAAAGGGCTGGCCTGGTGGCATAGTGGTTAAGTTTGTGCACTGTGCTTCGGCAGCCCAGAGTTCGCTGGTTCGGATGCTGGGCACAGACATACACACCACTCATCAAGCCATGCTGTGGTGCATCCCACATAGAAGAACTAGAAGGACTTACAACTAGCATATACAACTATGTACTGGGGCTTTGGGGAAGCAAAAAAAAAAAAAAAGAGGAAGATTGGCAACAGATGTTAGCTCAGGGCCAATCTTCCTCACCAAAAAGCAGACCTAAAAAAAAAAAGGAGTTTTTAGCATCAATAAATAAACAACCCTTTAAAAAAAAAGGAAATCAAGGCACAGAGAGGTTAAGGGCTGGCCCAAGGCCACACAGCTCATACGTGATAGAGCTGGGGTTTGAATTCAGGTCTGACTCCAGGGCTGGGCTCTCAGCTGCTGGACTGCACTGCCTTCCCTCCCAGGCCCTGGCCTTCTCGCTTCTGAGGGTGTCATCAGGCCTGGGGTCATCAGGCCTGGGGTTGCTGCGTGGAGGGGGCTGCAGCTCAGGAATGAGCCTGGCTAGGAATGCTTTCCACACGCCCCCCCCCACCGCCCCCCACCGCCCCCCACCGCCCCCGCCCCGTGCAGCTGTGTAATGAGCCCACATCTGTTACCACCACATGTTGCTCAGTGCTACGCAGATGTAAAGTCTCAATTTTTCTAATTAGCAGCAACACGAAGTCTATCTTAATTTTCTCCTCCCCTCTCTCTAATAAACGTGATATTAACAAGGTTACACGTCTGCGTTTTTGCTGGGTGTAATTGAATCAGGTCGCAGATTTGATTAGTGGGTGTGGGGCGCCTGGGTCTGGTCAGGCTGAGGGGCTGGGGGAAGGCAGGGCTGGGTCCCAGCCAGGGATGGGCCTTGGGATATAGAGAGAGAAAGAGAAAGAAGAAAGAGAGAGGAGAGAAAAGGGAGGGAGAGAGGGAGAAAGACCAGGGAAAGAGACAAGTAGAAAGTGGGAGAGAGACAAAGAAAGGCAAAGATGGGTAGTAGATAGAGACAGAACAACAGAGACAGAGAGAAAGGGGAAAGAGAGAGAGAAAGAGAAGGAGGGGGGAGAGAGACACACAATAAGGTGGGGGAGTGGAGACAGCCACAGAGATGGGGAGAGAAATGCACACACACACACTCACAGCAAGTGAGGGAGCAATCTACAAAGAAGAAGAGAGGAAGACGAGAGGCAGAGGACCAAGAAAGACAGAGTGGAGGGTCAGTCAATGCCTATTCCCTGCTCAGACTTTTCTGCAGATGTCCCTGGGCAGAGCCCCACTCCTGGGGCTCAGGGAGGGCCTGGACTGAGGTGGGACAGGCAGCCACAGACACCCCCGACCCCAGCCTGCAATGCTACCACGGAGCCTGAGAGCTCCAGGCCTGAGTCCTGGTCCTGGCTCTGGGTGACCGAGGGACAGTCAGCTCCCCTCTCTGGGCCTCACTTTCTCCATCTATAAAAAGTGGTCTGTAAGTCCCACTCCCTGTACTGGAGCCGCCCCTGCCAACTTCGGCTGGGAAACCCCACTTATGAAAGCCCAGGGCTCGAGACTCCAGCCAAGGTGCTCCCTGGATGCATCCCTTGCCGAGGGGCACCCTGGGCAGAACGGGGGAGTCCGTAAACTAGTGTTAGGAATGGGACCCCCTTGCCACCAGTGGGCCCTCCAAACTGCGTCCCTCCAGTAGCCCCTGCACTTGCAGTGGCTTCCCACTGGGTAAACACAGGTCTCTGGGTCACCCAGTCCCTGCTCACTGCCCCGTCCTCTCCACCACCCTCTGGCGTGTCTGTCTATTTCCGAGTAATGCATGCTCTTTCACACCTCTGCACTTTTGCTCCTGCAATTCCCTCAGCCTGGATGCCCTTCCCTACTTTCTCCGCTTGTCCTCTGTCAAATCTTAGCTTAAATGTCACTTCCTTCTTGGGACCTGCTCTGATGGACTGAGAAACTGACTTCCTCCTCTCCTGGTCACCTATGTACTTCTTTCCTTTTCTTTTTATAGTGTCAGGTATGTGTCTATGCATGTATGTGACTGTCTCCACTCACCGTTTCTGCTGTCATTCCTGGCTGGCACCTGGTGGGTGCATAGTGTGTGTGTGTGAAAGTGGGATCGGGTGTGTGCATGCACAAGTGACTGTGCATACGGGAGGAGGGCCATGGCAGCTGCAGCAGCGTGGCAGTGCTGCATTCCTGCTGTGACAATTTCTCCCGCTGATGACTCAGTCCCCAGGGCCTTGGGAGGCGCTGAGAAGCTACTGTCAAGGGGCAGTGGCTTTTCCCCCCTCGCTTAAATGAGATATGAATAATTGATTTGGCTCCTGAATAATTAATCAGATATTCAATAAGGAAAGTAATTGTTTGGCACATCCCCCATGGATGGCCTGGCTCAGCCGCCGCCCCACTTGGGCTAGGAGGATGGCGGGGGTTATGTGTCCAGGAGAAGCCCAGTGCCAGCTGGGGGAGGTCACCTTGTCCAGCACTTCTGGCACTCCTGTCTGGCTCACCATCCCTCGGGAAGCCACTGTCCGCCTCCATATGCCAGCCAAGACTTGGGTCTTGCTGTCCTCTCACCAAGTTGTCCATTTGTCACAGCTCCTTTCCTGCCCTCCCAGCTCTGCGATGGGCCCCCTTCATATGGTGCCGGCAGCCCCTGGACATCACCCCCTCCAAAGGATGCTCTGGCCCAGGAGCCAGCAGAGGGGGCTGTGGGCAGACCTCACTTCCCCATTGCCACCCTTCTTCCGCTGTCCCACCAGTGCTAGCCTGCGGGGTGCTGCCCACTTTCTGTGCTGGGGGGGCCAGGCTCCCTGGAGGAATTACCAAGAGGAGCGGACATGTAGGCAGTTGACCAAGTAGGGGTCTTCCCCAAGCCCGGAAAAGCCCCAAAAGTGCCTCTGCGTGGGCGGCCCACGTGGGCCTCCTTGGACTTGCCCCTCTTCCAGAAACCGTCTTCTTCTAGGTCTCTGTGTGACCCCCACCTGCCTTTCAGGGCCCCCAACCTGCCCTCTATCTGTAGGATCCCCCCCCGCCCCAGGAGTATTTCCCCATTTGAGTGTCAGAGAACAGCTCCCCTGGCGGCTTCGGCCCAGTGACGGGCTTGGATGCTCCAGTTCTCACTGAACAATTTGGGGGGGCCTTGGGGCCCCAGTTCTGTCCTCAGGGGGTGGGCTCTCCCAATGGAGTCCCCTTTGTGATTTTCTTTATGAGTTAGCTGCAGATACTTCTGTGTGTTGGGCCAGACACAGGAATACATGGCACACACCCACACAAACCATACAAACAGACACCAGACGCACACAGACATTGCACCACACGCACATACATACACACGGCACACACATTGCACAAACCACATAAACATACACATCAGGCATATACACCACACACACAAACACACAGACACATAGACCAGAAATACCACACGCACAAACATGTCATACATAGAAATACATATCTGATAGACACTATACACACATCACACAATAAGACACACACATCGCACACACCACACAAGCACTCGTAAGCACGTACATCACACCCCCCCGACACACACCCCCTAAACACCCCCCTTCCACACAAACAAACACAGATTCACCGCCACACCTCTTCCAGAAGGTCTGCAGTAATCCTCAGAGACGGCACACTGAGATCCACGCGGAGGAAGCGCTTTGCTTTACCCCTCCGAGGGTCTCTCCCTCCATCACAGGACCGTGCGGAGGGGTTTCCTTCTTCCCCTTCATCCCACTTGCTTTCTGAGGCAAGGGCAAGGAAGGCCCCGGGCCTCTAGGCAGAGACAAAACCAGTATGTTGGGTGGCGCTCAGCTCAGCTAATGAGGGAGGGGGACGCAGGTGAATGGGGAGAAAAGCTCCTGATGGGTTTCTGTGTGTGGAGGGGTGTGTGGAGGGGCGTGGGGAAGTGTGCATGTGCGTGTGTGTATGTGAGCATACATGCAAGCTGAGCCCCAAGAGCCCCAATTCACCTCTCCCAGGCCTGGCCTGTCCCGCTGCTCTCTGTCTGTGTGTTTCCTTCAGGGCAGGGTGGCAAAGGACACTGGTGTCCCCTTTGAGTACCTGGTTTGTGACTGCTCACCCAGCCTCGCTGGCAGACACACAGATGGCCGTGTCAGGAGACTGACGGCTGGTGGCCAGGGCTGGGCATCGGATTCAGGCTGTAGGCGGAGGGGCAGCTTGGAAGCTCCACGGAGGCACCAAGGCTGCATCTGGGTCCAAAACCGAGGGGCCCACAGGTTCCACATTTATTTATGTGGTAAGTGTTTATTGGGCACCTTCTGTGTACCAAGGACTGTTTAAGGCACTGGCGATACAGCAGTGAACAGAAAGTGGAAACTCCGGGCCTTGTTTTAGAGGAGGAGACAGACAGTGAATGAGAAGAAAATGTATAGTCTGTTGGACGGTGACTGTGGCTAAAGAGAACAAATGATGCTGGGGAGGGGGTGTGAAATGTTGGGGCAGCCAGAGGCCAGACAGAGGAATAGAACCCACATTAGCTCTTTCCAACACTCTGGTTCCAATCCCCTTGAGGGAATTGAAATAGGGACTTGGTTGCCCTGAAGGAAGAGCTGGGACACTCAATAGGGAATGTGGGGCCACCTGAGATTAGCAACAGAGGGAAGCTGCCACCACCCCAGGCCTGGAGGGGTACATCTCGGTGACAGCCATCCCTGGGTGTGGCATTTTCGTCAGCCCAGCTCTGCAGGTGACTTTCATCTCTGACAGCTTGGGGTTGCCACCAGCTTCTGACCGAAGGCCCCTGGGCTGTGTCCTGCCACAAATCACCTTGGTGTCTTTATTAGGAAAATGTGGGTTATGATGTTAACCTCTCACGGTGATTGTGAAATGAAAACGGTGCATTTTGCTAATGGCACTGCTCTGCCTACGTAATTAAGGATTTGTCCTCTCAGCCAGCCACCAAGAATGTAAAATAAAAATCACCCTTCAGGGTACCCCCACTTAAGTATGGCAGGTACCCCATCCTCAAAGAAATGTCCCCAACCCTCCACCATGGGACAAGCCTGGAAAGAGGAGCTGCCTTGGCATAAGCTTGGTGGAAAGTCCTCAAAGATCCGTGGGAGATGGCAGCCAGCACATTGGAACTAAGCACTGGGTTTCTGAGGCCCATGGTTTTTCTACAGGAGAGGAATGGGGGTGAGAGTTGGGCAGGCCTGGGGGATGCTGAAGTCGGATCCTATAGAAGATGCTATTGGTGTCCTGCCCCACAGCCCCGTGACCTACTGGAGTCCACCTGTGGCTGCAGACAGGTCTCTTTGTCTCTTAAGCCCCGTGTCTCTCTTTCTCCATGCTGGAGGGTAGCTCTGGTACCAAGGTACCTGCTTAGCCTCCAACAGGCGCTGCTCCAAGGTGTGGGGAAGTAGAGCCCTGGACAACCCTCAACCTGCCCTTCTACTAGAAGGGAGATTCTGAGGCACGTTCCACATGGATTCCAGAGTCCCCAGTGCGACTGCAACCAGTTGCCCACAGCAGCGATCTGCTCAAGGACACGCCGGTGGCTGGTTTTTCTCCCTCACTTCTGTCTCTCGGCTCGCCTCCCTGATCAACAATCTCTTTCCAAGTCCTCGTCGTAGGGACTCCATTTAGGGGAACCCACGCTAAGACAGGCCCACATGCTCCAGATTCGAGGGCAGCAGGGAGGGGTCTGAAGCTCGCCGCCCCCTTGACTCCATCTCTTTGCATTACTGTTGAGGGTCCAGATATCAAGTGTTTTGCTTCTGCCCCGGGAACAATCTCAGTGCCCAAGAGAGTAGAACGTTTTTGCACCCAAGCTTTTCATCTCCATCTGCAGAACAAGAGCCCTTTGCTAGACCTGCAGTCTGTGTGCTTGGTTTCCAAGAATGTGGTCAGTGGGCGTACCTAAGACCGAGTCTGCGTTCCCTGAGGCGGCCGGGCTCACAGACTTTTTCTCACCCAAGCGTCAGCAGGAACACTTCTTTTCTCAAAGATCCAAGTTCCTAGGGTCTTTTACAAGCCTCCCAACTGTTTAGACAATCCATGCCCGGCTGCCTGGTTGTCCACTCTGATTGCAGTTGGAATCTACTGGAAAGGCCCTCAGTGTTCACTTCTGTGCCTGCTACCCTCCATTGCCCACCATGGTGCTGCCTCTTTGTTAGGACTGCTGCATGTGCCTGTGAACTTACGCTGCACAACTCTAGAGAATGCCATTTACACAGATTGTGACATACATGACAACCCCTAGACTTGTACAGTACACAGCTTGAATGACTGAACATAGCCACCCTGTCTTGAAAACAGCAGATAGCTTCCTGTGCTTCTGGCTACTGTCTCTATCTGCTCCTGGATTCCTGTTCTGCTATGGGTCCTGGCAAAAGAGTAGGACAGTAATCTACGTTCTAATGAATGGCCTTGGTCTAAAGTCCTTCCACCAGCCTTGGGGTCTAAAGTATTTGCTGTTAGTAAGTACAGGAAGTGAGAGGATCAGAGGAAGCAGGGACAGCAGAGTGATCAGGAGGGACATCAAGAAGGCACCCCTAGCCTCTAGATCCTGGGCTCAGGGAATGTTTCCATTGGGACTGACCTTCCAGGGCCTCTCGCCTGCCTGAGTGCAGCCTTAGACCCTTGTCCCCCTTTCTGGGGTCTGGGCTCGTTCCTGGCTCTCTGACTCTCTTTGGATCCTAGAGGCTGCGGGTGCAGACCTGCTGACTGGCCTTTTACAGGTTTGCCAAGGGCCAGACCAAGAGGCCCTTGGAAAGATTTAGGGGAAACCTGGCTGCTGGAACATTCTGAAAGTGAAGGATGCAGGAAAAGGAGAGTGGCAGCATTTAAATCAGAGGGAGGAACTGCCACCCAGGACCTAAGCTCTAGGTTATTTATGCACGTTCAGAAATGGCTTCATGCATCCAGGCGCAAACCAATGATTTGTCAATGAAGGCCTCCTCGCGCCCCCGGCCCCCGCCCCTGCCTTTGATAACATTTACAGTAAATCTTTTGCACTGACCATTAAATCCCAGGCCGCCTCCAGCGATCGCTTCAATGGGGTGCTGACAGGCCGAGAGTTAATAATGACGCGGACGCTAACCTGTTTATTGATTTGCTTTTTGTTCCCTTCATCCTTGCTCACTCCTTCTCCCTCTCGAAGGAGAAATCTTGGAATTAGTAATCAGGTGACAGCCTCGCCCCCCTCCTGTTCCCAGCCATGTCATCCCGCTTAAACTCTCCGAGATAAATTACCGCTACCTCCCCGGCCCCTGCCAGCCATTCACTCTCCAGTTACTCAGCACAAGATGCCGCATCTGTCACTGGAGCCGGCAGACAGAAAAAAACATTAACACAGACATGAAAAGCTTTTAACTTTGACAAGAGGAGCGCAGCAAAGTTTTATATTTAGCCCCTCCAGCAAAGGCCACGGTCAATCCATTAGGGTGGCTTGTCAGACTCAGGGCAAGGTGGGAGATGGCTGGGACCACAGGGCTGGGTGGGCGGGGGCGTCCCCGACTCTGGCCTGAGGAGCCTGGACCTGGGCCCAGGATGGCCACTGCCCTGTCCTCTTCCGACAGCTGCACGGTTAAGTCATTGGGGGCTGAGGAAAGGACCCAAATGGGCGCCTCATTTTCTGGGTTAAAATAGAGATTTTAACCTCCATTTTAAGATTCTAAGACGTGGTGTCACATCAACCAGACCTGTTTTGTGGCTGTGGCATTGCTGATATCCACAAATAACATGGATCTTTTTATGGAAGCCTGAAAAATAAATTAAAACAAAAAGGTTCGCCTCTAGGAGGCAAAATTTAAAACAAAAAAGAGAGGAATTATTTTTCCCCCAAGAGCCAATCATTTCAGCCTGAGAATGGGCCCTAACTTCTCTGGCTTCTGCTCCTCCTCCCTTCTCCTTTCTTCCCTCTTTTCTTCTCTTCTCCTTTTCCCTCTCTCTCCAACTCCTCCTCCTCCTCATCCATCTTCTCTCTCTCTGGCTCTCTGTCTCTCTCTCTCCCCACACCACCTCCCAACTCTCTCTCTCAAATTGAATCCTTGCTGGCTCTTGCACCTTCTCTCCCTCTCCTGAATCTAGCCTTTTCTCTTCCTCAAGAAAGGATCTCACAAGTAATTTCTCAGCATTTTTGGATCCCCCACTCCCTATGCCTTTCTTCAGTTTGCACAACGAGGGTTCTGACCCAGCTATAACAGGCAGAGTTCCTCTCAGCAGGCAGGAAGGAGGAGCGGTGAAGAATGCACATGTATGAATATACATATGAATATATACATACCTGCATTCTTGCTCCAGGACAGGAGCAGCTGGCGTACTTTTGTGGAAGAGACAGAACTCAAATTTGTCTTGGAGGAAATAAATTATTCCTTTGAGCAGTAATTGGGAGTGGCATGGGGAGGGGTAGCGGTGGAGGCTCCAGGTGGGTCCACAGCATGGGCTAAGGTCAGGGCTGTGTTCTTGGCATGTTGGAGGAGGAGAAGGACATAGCCAGCTTGGGCACAGCACTCCTGGAGGCCAAGCAGGAATTTGTGGGTGGGGACCAAGTTGTGGAAAAGGTTTTGAGTGCTGTTTCAGGCTGGGCTCCTCCCAAAGCAGCCCTTGAAAGAACGATTCGGGTGCAAGTGGTTACCCTGGGAGGTGATCCCAGGAAGCTCAGGCCGGGAGTTGTGAGTGAGCGAGGGGAGGGAAGGAAGCCAACACAGGGTGTGCTAATGAGCAG
The DNA here is from genome assembly GCF_041296235.1 of Equus asinus. Taxonomy (NCBI): domain Eukaryota; kingdom Metazoa; phylum Chordata; class Mammalia; order Perissodactyla; family Equidae; genus Equus; species Equus asinus. Next base: position 31,798,332 of record NC_091804.1, on the reverse strand, counting down.
GTTGTTGGTTTGGGGAACTGAGGTATGATTCTGCCGGGGACCTCTGGGGGACCCCGTGGAACACACCTCTGAGTTGCCCCCACCATCGCTGGAAAGAAGGAAGCTGGGGCACTTAGCCACCAACTCCCCTCCATCACTGTTGAGGGCAGCTCTGGGGTGGGAGGGGCATCAGCCACTGGTACTTCTGGCCTGCCCTCCCTGGCACTGGAGGCCTCAGCAGGCTCTGGGGCCAGAGAAGATGCTCCGGGAGAACATCTGAAGTGCTTGCAGGAAGAAACCTTTCATGTTTACAGGTTTGGGTGGTGTGTCAACAACGGCCGCTGCAAACTGCCACCATGAGAAACGTGTCCTCCGTTCACCTGCCAGCTGAACCCTGGGGAGGTTTTCGAGCAGGAGGTCTGTGCTCTCAGTAGTTTCTTGAGATGAATATGTAGCAGAGAGACTGTGTGGATGTTTCTTTTTCTCTTCCAGGGACTGGGCCATATTCATCTTTGTATCGTAGCGCACATTTTACAGGGTCTGGCTCATGGTAGGTGCTCAAAAAATGTTGAACACGACCTTGTCATTGGCATTATTTTTGCACTTATCTCCTTTCTCTACGAGGTGAAGAGCTTGTGGAGAGCAGAGAGGGGGTCCTGGTCGGTCTTTACCTCCAGAGCTGAGCATGGGGCTGTGTGCAAATCAGCCGTTCGGGGAGCGTTTCTCAAAGGAATGAAGGAAGGAAAAACATCCGGGAGTTTCTGGGGACTTGGTAAGTGGGTTGAACAGACAGACCCTGTGGATCCTTGCTTGGGGGTAAAAAGGAGGATGTCTCAGCCCCAGGTGAGCTGAGTCCTTTCTCAGGCTGTGGGGGAAGGACCCTGGGGTGAGGACACAGGGGAAGGGAGGATTATGGGAGTGCGGAGGGGCCAGGGCAAAGGTGAGTGGACACAATGTATGCACCGTTCATGGAACCCCACCAGTAGGAACCAGAAGCCCAGCCCCAGGTTGAGAAGGAGTCCTGGAGGTAAGAGTTCAGCTGTGGAGAGATGGTGTCCAGCAGCACCTCCTTCCTGCCCGTCTCTCTGATTCCCTATGCCTTTTCATCCAGCCTCAAAGTCCCAACTGAGGCTAGAAGGATCCAGGAGGTTCTGGGTCAGCTCTCACTGGAGTCGTGCGTTTTTAACACTGGCATAAGAATTCCAACTTTGGAGACGGGACCTCCCTCCCTAAGGCAGCCATCCTTCTCCAGCTTGCTGAGCTGCCAACTTCTCAGCAGCTGCTCGAGCTCCCCAGGGGCTCCCGGGATGAGAGGAAGGAGCTAAGCTATGGCTCCCAAAGAGCCAGAGGAAAAGGCCCCCCTCCCCTTCTCGAAGTTCAGGCAAACGCATGGTGGACTTCAGTCTCTGGAACACATTGGCCCCTGTTACAGCCTCTCCTACGGGGTCCAAACCTTGCTGGGATTCTGGAAGGGGCTTGGTTCTTTGGGAGTCCTGGATGGCAACGAGGGGGTCTGTCTTGGTTGGGAACAGCTTTCCTGGGGCAGGAGAGGATCTCAGCCACGTGACCGTTGGGGGAAGGAGGCGTCTGGCGACCCCGGAGGCTGGGGTATCATTTCACCAGCGCCAGACGAGGTGAGTCGTCTTGGCTGCCGGACAGGGCGTAATAGCTCTTGCTCTTTGTATGGTGATAAAGGCCCAGAGAAATCAAGCCAGTGCAGATCTGTGTCTCCTGTAGCAGCCACAGTTGCTGAATCTGCTGTTTCTGAGAAAGTGAAATTTCAGTCCCTCCACTCTCCCTTACAGGCCGGCTGTCAGGGCGTGTGGAGAGGGCATCAGCCAACCTCCCAGGCCTCTTAGGAGAACACAGACATTTTAGGAGGCAAAACCCGGATCTCCGCAGACACGGCCAATCTGGTGATGTGGTCTAGACACATCTGGACCTTAGTGTGAGGGAAGCTGCAGATGACTTCTCCATGTGCCCAGCCTATGGCTTGGTGACATTGGGGGCGCCATGCCCTGCCCTCCAAGGAAAACGATGCACTCCCCTCTCCCTGCCCTCCCACCTTTATTCTAAAGGGAAGACCGGTTTTGCACGGGGAAGGGTCAAGATGCAGAGAAGATAGGCTAGTGGGCTGGAGAGAGGGAGGCAGGGGAGAAAAGAAGAGTCTGCTCAGGTGACACATTGAGGGACTTTTGGTGAACTTCGGAGAGTTAGGGGTTGATGCAAAGCTTTGGGGCCTCGCCAGCATCTTCCATGTGTCCCCCAATCCCATTTCTTTTATCTCCCGGGCACATGGCTTTCCTTGTAGCCAGGTGAGTGGCAGTGATGTACGCTGCTTCCAGGCCCTGAAACCTCTCATGCAGTTCTCATCTCTCTTTCTTCGCTGCTGGCTCAGTGGAGAGGAAGCTGAGGATCTGGGGAGGCCAGAGACACAGGTGGAGGGACTCTGGGCCCTGAGTCACCAGCTGGAGAACTGTTAAACCAGGAACATCCCCACTTACTCCTTCACTTAGTCACCCAACCTCGCGGAGTGCCTTCTCAGTGCTAGGAACTGGGGAGCCACAGTGTATGTGTGTATTTGTAAAGAGGTCTGCAGAGAGAGAGAGGAGGTGAGGATTGGGTCTTGGGGAAATGGGAAGGAGCCTTGGAGGGAAAGGTGAAGAGTTTGGATTTTGTTCTGAATGACAGTGGGATTCCACTGAAAAGTTAGGCAGAAGAGTGAGATGCTCAGATCTGTGTTCTTGAAAGTCCGCTCAGCTGCTCTGTGGAAAAGCATTGGGATGAGTGAGGACAGAGGCAGAGACCAGCTAGGAGGCCTCTTGTTGCATGTATGTTTGGTCTTGCACATTTTCCCCTCCTCCAATCAAAGTACGGAGCCAATCTTTGAGCTCCATTTTCTCAGGGGAGGCTGGTGACTGGGTAAGAGAGAGACAGAGAAGCTGCTAGAAAATGGAGAAACAGCTCAGCAAATTTTCCCAAAAGCCAGTTACCAAACTCTCTGGTCTACAATTTTCAGAATCTATCCTTACCCCGGGGACAGAGGTTTTCGTGCTCCAGGCTTCTAGAACCTCTCCCCTTCTCCCACATTCCTTAGAGGTTAGGGAGAGGGATTCTTCAAGAAGGTGGAGTGAATAAATAGCAAACTTCGAAGGCGGAGAGATTCGGATTTGAATCCTCGCCCATCAACTTCTAAGCCTTGTGATTTGGCTTCTCTGAGTCTCTTTTTACAAATGAGGTTGTATGAGGATCACATGAGGGAAGCATGGGAAAGCCACTGGCTCGTGAGTGCTGACACAGGGTGATTTCCTCTTTCCTTCAGCCCCCAGTGTGCCTGGGTCTGGAGGCAGGAGATATGGACCTGCAACCCCACCTGGATCAGTCCAGTAGGATTTACCTGCTGGGTTTTGCCTGCACCTGTGGGCCCAGGACGTCCTGCTCCTTGCAGGGGTGATGCCATTAGCCATCAGCTAATGATCCAACTTTAGGACTCTTGAGCCCCTCCCTGATGGCATCTGTGTTTTACTCTTTTGAAGTTCCCTTCCTCAAATCCATGTCTCTGCTTGATAATGAAGCCACATAGAAGGCCTTGTCATGAGTCATCAGCGGATGTGTGAGCTGCTTCTACTTGAGGGGGGCGTGGTGTGTCCTAGGAAGACCCAGGAAGGACCCTGAAGCCAATGAGCAAAGAGCCTGGAATTGGCTATCTTCTGGTCTAGCCTAAGAGGCCTACAGGCTTCCTTTATTACCTCAAGTGGGAGAGGGGGGCAGAAGGGTGAAAGCAGACAGTGAGATGCAAGGTTGAGAGAAGGCACTGATCAGAGACAATGCATTCCTGAGTAACAAGCAGCAGAAGTGCTTTGCAGAGTGTACCTTTGTTATGGGCTGAATTGTGTCCTGCCTCAAATTCATATGTTGGTGTCCTAACCCCATGTACCTCAGATTGGGACCATATTTGGAGGTAAGGTCTTTACAGAGATAATTAAGCTAAAATCAGGTCATGGGAGTGGGTCCTAATTTGTTATGACTGGTGTCCTTATAAGAAGGGAAATTTGGACATAGAGACACAGACAGGAGGAAGGCCATGAGAAGACACAGGGAGAAGACGGCCGTCTACAAGCCAAGAAGAGAGGCCTCAGAAGAAACCAACCCTGCCCACACCTTGATCCCGGACTTCCAGCTTCCGGAACTGAGAAAATAAATTTCCGCTGTTGAAGCCATCCAGTCTGTGGTATTTTGTCACAGCAGCCTTAGGAAAGTAATGGAACCTTGGAGGAAAGAAAAGTTCCGTAAGTTCTAGCATTGTACTGATGTATGTTTCGGCAAATTGCGAACAGCAGTATCTGGTGATAGGGATGGTATAGTTGATGAAACCCTTGCACATAGCGTCTCAGCCTTGAGCAAATTCAATCAGAGAGGGTGAGAGTACCAAGCAGATTATGTGAAAGATGTGACCACCATGTGACCATCCTGACATCGATGGCCCATCAGGGCATGGAGAGGAGTCAGTGAGTGAAGCGGAATCAGAGTGACAAAGGAAAGGATCCAAACAGGATCAGGACAGGGTCTGGTGCCCGCAGCAGGGGTCCTTGGCTTCCGTGGTCTGACTTGCATACCTCCCACACTGCTCTGAGTCCCACAGGCCCCTGTAAATGGCTCGCTGTAGGCTGAAGGGGAACTTGCATATGTCAGCCAACCAACAAGACTTTTGAGCTGTCTTGTTGGCGCTGTCTGCCCCCTGAGTCCAGTTTTAGCAATTATACCATCTTTGTTTGTACAACAGTGTTTATACCATTATTTGCACATTATTGTTATTTTGTCTCTATTATTTTATAGAAATGAATGGAAAATGAGAGTTTTCACACTAATGACAAGATACATAGGTCTCATAACCTGAACACAATGGTGACAAAGATGGAACTCAGAAGGTGTGCTGAAACGGTAAAGCTTTTAGCTTCACTGTGTGCACATTTGACATAGGGAGGTTGACTTGGGGTTGAGTTGGGAAAGAAAAGAACAAAATTGAAGAACTATGTATGGAATGGAACCCTCCACCTAACATTTAAGTCTCCTAGTTAACTTTCATTCAAGTTTCACACGCATTTCTGAGAATGCATTGTACACCAAAGCAGCAGGCGTGGATGGTGGGTGGCAGAGAGAAGGATGCCCTTCGTCTTAGTTATCTATTGCTGTGCAATAAATGGCCACAAACTTAGTGGCGTAAAGCAACACCCATCTGTTAGCTCACTGTTCTTGGGGTCAGAAGTCCAGGCGGGCTTGGCTGGGTTCTGGGTTCAGGGTCTCACAAAGCTGAAATCAAGGAGATAGCTGGGCCGGGCTCCTCTCTGGACACTCTGGGAAAGACTCTGTTTCCAAGCTCATTCAGGTTGTTGGCAGAATCCGGTTCTTTACTAGGTTCCCATCTCCTTGCTGGCTGCCAGCTGGGGTGGCTCTCTGCTCCGAAGACCACCCATCTTCCTTCTTATTTGGCCCCCTCTATCGTCAAGCCAGCAACGGAGCTTGAAATCTGACTTCCTTTTCTGCCACAGGCTGGAGTAAATCCTCTGCTTTTAAGGAATCATGTACTCTACTAGGCCCACCTGGATAATTTCCCTTTTAAAGTCAACTCTACCATGAAATATAACATGATGAATGATATCACACTCACAGTTTCCAGAGATTAGGGGTGTGGAATGTTGGGGGCCATTTCTAGAAATTCTGACTACCCTACCCTCTAGATGGCCGTATTCCAGAGCCCTCCTTGACCCAGGGCCTTAAATTTGTCTTAGGTGAGAAACCCCTGGCTGGAAGAGATTGCTAGTTGAGTCCAACTCATTCTCTCTTCCTCCATAGTGATGGAACTGTTGACTGGACACATGACTGCCTGGAAGAAAGACTACATTTCCCAGCCTTCTTTGAAGCTAATTGTGGACATGTGACTCTGTCATGTGACTTGGTTTGGTCGATGGGATGTAGGTGGAAAAGTAATGGGGCACAGCTCTTTTCCCCACTTCCTTCATCCCCCTGCGTGCATCATGGACCTGATGCCTGGAGCTCCTTCTCTGGCCACAGGGATGAGGCCACAATGGCAGAGCAACAGAGAGAAGCCTGGGTCTGTGCCTTGGTGATGTGTCACATCAGCCCTAGATTACCACCCAGACTTCTAAGAGAGAGACAGAAATTTCTGTCTTCACCATTATTTTGGGTTTGCTGTTGCACACAGGTAAACCTAATCTTAACTAACACCTTGGCCTGGAGCTTCCCTGTTGAGGTTTCATGAGACAGGCTATTCTGTGGTCTGTGGTGTCTGTCCGCAGCTGGGGCCACTGTCTGTGGCCTCTTCTGGGCTGAGGCCCTCAACCCTGCAGCCTTGGCCCTTCCATTGTCTGTTCACCTAGCTGAGACCTGGAGAATTAGTTTAGTTAAGCAGTGACTGAGAAAAGTTGATGCATATTGACATTTAGTGAGAAAATATACTTACTGGTTATATTCAGGTGTTGTATTTTAAAGAAAATAATAATTTTTTCTACTGTATATCTTAGGATCTACATTTCTTACAGCACATAAGCTATTTGTCTGTTAGATTGTGCTTCTTAACACATTCTGTCGAAACCTGCCCCACCACCTCCCCCCGTGCTGACTTTTCCTCCTTTGTGCTCCCCAAACAGCCCCATCCAAGTGTCTACCTCAGCCCTGTGGCACTCTGAAGCACACAGGTGTCTCCTTTGTCAGTCCTTTGAGGTCAGAGCTCTATCTCCCTTGTCTTTGAATCCCAGAGTCTAGTGCAGTGCCTGGCGCAAGATAGGACCTTCACAAATGTGCCAGGCAATCTCCGTGTGTTCTATTGTTCAGCCCTTAGAGCAATGCTGTGAAGCAACCGCTGTCTTGTCCCCATTGTACAGGAGAGAAAACTGAGGCTCAGAGAGGTTATGCAAATATCCAAGGTCATAAACTGGTATAAATGGTAGAGTCAGGATTAAAACCTAGGCTTTCTAACTCCAATTCTTTTCCAGCTTTATTGAGATATAATTGATACATAACTGTGTGTAAGTTTAAGGTGTACAATGTGATGATTTGGTACCCATATATATTGCAAAAGGATTACCACAACAAAGTTAGTTAACACATCCTTCATCTCACATAAGGACCTTTCTTTTGTTGTGAGAACATTTAGGATTTACTCTCTGAGCAACTTTCAAGCATATAATACAGTATTGTTAACTATAGTCACCATACTGTACATTAGATCCCCAGAACTTATTCATCACATAACTGGAACTATGGACCTTTTGACTGACATCTCTCCATTCCACCCTGGCCCCCCGCTCCCCCCTCCCCCCCACAGCCCCCAACCTCTGGCAACCACCAATCTGCTCTCTGCTTCTATGAGTTTGGCTTTTTTAGATTCCACATATAAGTGAGGTCATACAGTATTCGTCTTTGTCTGACTTATTTCACTTGGCATAATGCCCTGAAGGTCCATTCATGTTGTTGCAAATAGCAGGATTTCCTTCTTTTTTATGGCTAAATAATATTCTATTGTGTGTGTGTATATACATACATATATATGTATGTATATATATCATCTCTATATCATACATATACATATATATCACATCTTTTTTGTCCATTCATCAATCAATGGACACTTGGGTTGTTTCTATGTCTTCTGTTGTGAATAATGCTGCAATGAACATGGCACAGATATATCTCTTCCAGATAGTGATTTCATTTCCTTCACATATATACCCAGATTTGGGATTGCTGGATTCTATGGTAGTTCTATTTTTAATTTTTTGAGGAACCTCCATACTATTTTCCAAGTGGAACACTGACTCCAATTCTGACACCATTCTAGAGCCCACTGCCATCATACGGCACCGCCTGCAGATTGTATGGTTTTTGCCTCTAGGATCTCACCTTTTTCGGGGTTGGACCTGCTTCCCATTGTGGTTTGTTGTCTGCGAACCTGAGGTGTAGTAGGAAGAACATAGGCTTTGAAGCAAAATGAATGAGATTTGAGTTTTGCCTCCATTACCTAAGTTCCTCGGACTTTGAGCAAGTTGCTTAACTTTCATAATCTTCAGTTTCCTCATCTGCCAATTGACTTATAAGATCCGATTGTTAGATATATGTACCTCAACATGCAAAGATTTTCCTGAAAAAACAAGCTACAAAGCAATTGTATAATATGATTCCATTTTTGTCCAAAAATTATTATTAATAGTAAATGTTGACAAATGTACAAAAAACTGTATGGGGGGAATATACACCAAAATATTAACAGTGATTGTCCCTGAAGGTGATATAATGGGGCGTTGTGATCCATGATATTGTATATTTCCTATCCCCATTTTATAGGAGAAAAACAGAAGCTCTGAGGGGTTTGTAACTTGTCCAAGGTCATGCTTGCAGTATTTTTTTTTTTTTTTTACAATGAGCATATACTGCTTTTGAAATCAGAAAAACAGTAAAGATAAGTCAAAAAGATTAAAGAAACTAGCATGCTTGAAATTGCTTAGCACAGTGCCTGGCACATAGTAGGTCTCAATGATTTCTTTCATAGATGCAGACTCTTCTTTTCTCCAGGGAGAGAGAGGAGGCAAAGAACCTCCCTTGGAGCACAGAAAGCCGCACCAGTCAGAGGAAGGAAGACCTCAGAACACTACGGCACTCCTGCCTGATGGTCTGGGGAAGTGGAAGAGCAGCCTGCAGACCTGAAGGCCCAAAACAGTCCTATTTGTTGACCTCAGAGAGTTTAGAGAAACCTCTCCTCCCCCGGCCTCTGGATAGCGCACTCATCTGGGGAAGAGAGGATCTAAGAGGTATATTGTTATATTCCATTGTTAGGATTCATCTCTTAACTTCCTTTATCTTGTTTCAACAGGTAGGAATGGAATTTAAAAAACTGTCTTTGTAAGACAAGCTTTCCTCTCTCTCAGGGGTTCAGAATGAGCCACCGGTTTGCCTCTTCATTCTTGTGTGAGCCCTGGAATGGCAGGTGTGACGTGGCCATGTGGGGGAGAGCAACGATCCCCGGGTGTCTCTGCTGTCCCCTTGTACAGTCAAGCAATGGGGTTGAAAGTGGTGGGCTGAATTACCACTGCCCCTGCCTTTTACAACATCAAGGTTTCAGCACGGGGTCCTACCATCATTCCCAGTATTTTGGATTCCGCGGACCAGAAATTGTTAAAAGGATATTTTGAGAACCAATGCAAGGCTGATGACTTCTTATTTTGCCAAGTAAGGACATAGAGAAAAAAGAAAGCAAACAACTGTCTTCCTGGAGAATCATTTTAACATCCCCTCTCCATAGGAAGGACATCATTTCAAAAAAAGAACAGTATACCCTAAGAAAAGGCAGTTGACAGTCATGCACGGCTATAAAATACGTGGCTCACTTCACTGTGCAACAGTGAAAGTGTCATCAGCAGTTTGTAGCAGGCACTTGGGAGCCATGATATCATGGCTAAGGCTTGGCATTAGGCAGATGTGGGTTCAAAATGTGCTTAAGCAATTTATTTGTGGCCCTAGGGAAGCCAAGTGACCTCCTTGAGTCTCAAAGTTCTCATTTGCAAAATGGGGAAAGTAAGATGGCACGACTGTACTAAGGAGTGAATGAGTTAACTCATGTGAAGTGCCCAGGATGGTCCCCCGCATACGATAATTGTTGAGTCCAAGTTAATTCGCCTTGATTTATTTTTCCTGACTGAAAAATTGCTGGAAATGTGTGTGAGGATGCAAGGAAATGAAGGTACCACAGATGTGGCCTCTAGGATCCTGGGTTTCTTCAGATTTCTTAACAAGACATTGGGACTTTACTGAACGCACCCCATTCTCCACGGGTCATCTGGAAGAATGAGAGAGAGATGGCGGTGGGAGAAGGTTGTCGGGGTCCTGCTTGTTATTTTGTGGAGGGGCACTTATGAGTGAGATATTGGAGCGCACCACTCAGATGTCCCCAGGGATCTTGTCCTAGGTAGGTGCTTTCACTTCTACCCTCTTTTCTGAACTTTCATCCTCTATCCAACTGCCTGTTGGACATCTCCACTTGGATATCTCATAGGTACCTCAAACCAGTGTCACCTGTCCTTCTAAGCCCGCTATTCCTCATCTGTTCATCTCTTAGTAAATGGTACCACCATCCACTTATTCTCGTAAGCTAAGAACTCTCTCTCTTTCCACCTCCTGCTTTCCCGTCGTCCGTGTCTCTCACTCTCCAAGTCCACTCAGACATAAGGCCTGACCCACTGACTTCCTAAATGTCTCTTGAGTCTTTTAACTCAGATTTATCCTGCTGGCCCTACCTTAGTTCATTTCTCCATCATTTCTTCCTTAGATAATTGTTTCAGCCCACCCCAAATCCATCTCCACCATGGTGTTTCTCTAAAATACAAATCCAATCATGTGACTCTCCCACCTAAAACCTTCAATGGCTCCCTGTCACTTCCCAGTGAGATGGAAGCTCCTCAGCAACACAGCATTCATGATCTGACTTCTGCCCTTGCTCTGGCTCTGTGGCTCATGTCTCCCCCTTGTACATCCACGGCTGAAACTATTATGCTAGTATATTACTTGTACTCTGAATATTGGGTGTTCTCAGTTGTGTTCAGTCAATGCCCTTGGTCTCCCCTTCTTGTTCACTGGTGAACTCCTCACCCTTAAAGATATAACTCAGAAGTCACCTCCTCTGTGAAGCCTTCCTGGTCTCTCTCCAATCAGGTGGAGAGAATGTTCTCCCTCCTTTACGTTTCCACAACAGAATGAGCTTTGTGGTGAGCTGAGGTTCAAATTTGGCCCCATCATTTGCTAGAACTATGAAGGTGAGCAAATTATTCGACCTGCCTGAAATCTAGCCTCTTCAGGTGAAAAACGAGGAACAATAGTAGTAGTCCCTATCTATAGGGCTGTTGTGAGGATTAAGAGAAATAATGCATTTAAAGCCTTTATCACAGTGTCTGGTACATAGAGTATGCCCTCAATAAATAATAGCTATTATAATATTATATTATGACTGTTTATGTGTCATCCATTGTCCTCCCCTCCCCCAGCCTCCCAACTCTGAACACCTTGTGGGCTGGGCCGTGTTTTGTTTGTTTTGTGCCCCATATGTAAGCAGCCAGCACAGGGACTGTTACAAAATAGGTGGTCAGATTTCAACCTTTTATTCACTTCTTTATCCTCTGAAGGCTGTGGTCTGAATGTTTGTGTTCCCCCCTCCTGCATTCATATGTTGAAATCTTAACCCCCAAAGATGATGGTAGGAGGAGGGTAGGCCTCTGGGAGGTGCTTAAGTCATGAGAGTGGAGCCCTGATGAGTGGGATGGATGCCTTAGAGAAGAGGCTCCAGAGAATTCCTTAGCCCTTCCACCATGTGAGGACACAGAGAGAAGGTGGGGGCTATGAACCGGGAAGAGAATGTGATCATGCTGGCACCTTGATCTTGGGTTTCCAGCCTCTGGAACTGTGAGAAATAAATTTCTCTTGTTTTAAGCCAGCTGGTCCATGGTATTTAGTTATAGCAACCTGAACGGACGAAGACACCTGCTTTGTTACGAAAGTGTTGTGGAGGAGGTAAGCAGGACTATGAGAGAGAAGGCTGGTAGGTCAGGGAGCACCAGGCTGACTTTGGAGGCTTAAAAGAGCTGGATTCACTGGTTGGGGGGAATGTGCTCCCCACCTGGAAGGAGCAGTGGAGCACAGATGGGCAGGGAGGCCAGAGCAGAGGCAGCAGTGGAGGGGGCAGCAGTGGTGTGAAATCCCCTCTCGGATCCTGTAGGCAGGGAGGGCACTTGGCGGCCTGGCTCCCCAGGAGTTGGAGTGGAGGTTGGAACAACGTTAAAGAGAATGCCCTCTGGGATCCTAATTTCTCTGGGGCCTGTATCCCAGGGAGGTGAGGACTACTGGGTCTGTGCCATCCCTGCGCCTAGGGTGACCAACTTGTCTTGGTTAGCTTGGGACTTCCTCAGTGTTAGCTCAAAGTCCCCCATCCCAGGACTCCTCATCTGAGGCAACCTAGGACGGCTGGTCACCCCGTGTGCAGCTGTGTGTGGAATTAGAAGTGGAGAAGACAGCAAATTTCACCAGGAATCCAGGGAGACAGGTCACAGCTTTCCTGAATCATAGCAGGAAACCAGAGAGACAGATGACAGAGGCCACATGGTGGCATCTTCTGAGGACAGAGCCTTATGCTCTTCAGAGCGTTCTCTCACCTCTTATCACATTTGATCCTAACAAGTTTTTAATTATAAAAATATTATATATGTATAAGCAAATATTTGTGTAAACATGTGTAAATGTGTTGGAGAATATACATGTGTATGCTTAATTACCTAAAGGTTTATAGTTACATTTCTTTTCCTGCCATCACACTAACATGACTGCCACAAAAAGTGTCTAGAACCGGTAAGAAAAATTGGCTTCAACTGTGAAGCCAGTGATGACCCATTGGTAGAAGCTGCCTCTAATGCTGTGTAGAGATGGTCTAAGGCAGCCTCTGGGCTCCGTGATGCGGGAGCCATAGTTGATTAGTGATGTCTGTCTTGGGTGTGGGGAGAGAAATGGTGGTGGGTTTACTACATATTTGGTATTCCTGGTCTGCTGATAGAACACGCTTAGATTTTCATTGCTCTCCCTCATCTCTGTACCAGCTTCATTCCACAATGGGCTGTGCCTTCTGGTCAGATGTCATGATTCCTATTTTTTTTTTTTTCAGATTTTATTTTTTCCTTTTTCTCCCCAAAGCCCCCCAGTACATAGTTGTATATTCTTTATTGTGGGTCCTTCTAGTTGTGGCATGTGGGACACTGCCTCAGCGTGGTTTGATGAGCAGTGCCATGTCCGCACCTAGGATTTGAACCAACGAAACACTGGGCCGCCTGCAGCGGAGCACGCCAACTTAACCACTCGGCCACGGGGCCAGGCCCCAGATGTCATGATTCTTGATCTCATTCAGAGTTATAGATTTTTATTTTCCCTGAAGGATGTTACCCAAAGTCATGATTCTCTGGTTTCCTACTTTCCTTCCTATAATGAGCATCTTAGATCTCATCTTCTTTATCGTAGTTGCAGCTTATTAACTCATCTTTTCCTTACAATCTTGGCTGATTGTCTTCAACGGACTCTTGCAGTGATGTGTTCAGAAACTTCTAGATGTCTTTAGTGTGACTGTGCTTCCTTCTCACCCTGTTCTCCGCAGGGCTGTTTCCCCAATAAAAAGTTTAAATTGACTTTAGTTGAAGACTGGTTTATTTTAACCCGAGAAATGTTTGTTTGTTTGTTTATTTATTTATTTGATGAGGAAGATTTGCTAACATCTGTTGCCAATCTTCCTCTATTTTGTATCTGGGATCCCACCACAGCATAGCTTGATGAGTGGTGTAGGTCTGTGCCTGAGATCAGAACCCACAAATCCTGGGCCGCCAAAGCAGAGTGTGTGAACTTAACCACTATTCCACTGGGCTGGCCCCAACAAATGTTTATTAATCATTTATTTTGTGCTCTTTGCATTTAATCTCTAGTTTGTCTATTTTTTTCTTGTTTTCTAGAGCTTTAAAATATCTTTCTGGAGATTTTTGCTTCTGGTCATGATGCGACTGGATTTGCCCTCTTGCCTTACATGATTAAACATCCAAATAAAAGAAAAGTTTCCAGACTTTGGATGCCAGACCGTGCAGGACAGAATCCCTTAGAGAAGGGAAGCAAATGGGGTGAGACTTAGGAGAGAGTTCCAAGCCAGCGGGGAGAGACAGAACCCAAGGAGAGCCCAGTGGTCTCGCTGAGTTGAGAAGACAGTGTTTATGTTCAGGGAGGCCAAGTTTGCAGAATTTTCAGGGAAAAAATACCAGAGAGGAGAGAGCTAGAGAGCAAGCATGAGAGAAAGAGAGGGTTCTTTGTTGCAGAAGGATCCCCTCGAATCTTTGATTGAGTAACAATCTGCAAATAAGTGTGAGGACACTACCTGCGGCTGGCGAAAGAACCACTGGAAAGGAATAGTTGTTATAATCCCTGTGGCTTACACCATTAGGCGCCGCAGAATGATGTTTCAGTCAGCGACAGACTGCGTATATGATGGTGGCCCCATTAGATTAGTACCATACAGCCCAAATGTATAATAGGCTGTTCTGACTAGGTTTGTGTAAATGCACTCTGTGATGTTTGCACAGTGACAAAATTGCCTAAGGATGCATTTCTCAGAGTTTGTCCCTGTTGTTAAATGACACCATGACTGTCCAAGGTTGGGAAGAGTTCATGCTACCGCTAGACATAGTGGAAAGAATTCCTATTATACAGGGTGTGGAGTAGAACTCTCAAAAACGTACTGTCTCATTCGAGTTCTTCACTTTGATCTGGCATCTGAAGTAATCTTTCTCAAAATAAGGACTAAAACTGTTGTAGTTTATTAAAAACTTACTATGTATGAGCAAATGTGCTGAGAAATTGATTTATACTTACCTAATTGAACTCATCTCCTGCTCTTTCATGTAGGGTTTCAATTTTGAGGTTTTTTTTTAAAGCTTAAATTTTGAGCGTTTTGTAAACCACTTCTCCTCAGAGGGGCTGCCCCTTCGCCATGCTACATTCAAGGGCAGATGGGGTTAGAAGATACTCCCTTAATCATGGCCGATATTTGCCTTCTTATCCTTGAAACACAAAATAAAAAGTTACAGCCTAATGATGCCCGTGTTGAGTACTGACCGTGCCAGGCGCCGGGCTAAGCACTTTACATATAAAACCTGCTGAATCTTCATTACTGATGAGGAAACTGAGGCTAAGATGAAATGCTTTGTCAAGATCATCCACTAGAAAGTGGCAAAGCTGGGGTTCAGGTTCAGGTACGTTGCCCCCCAGACTGCCTGTTACCCCAAAAGTCCCCCTTGGCCCAGGAATATACCCCCACGGCCTTTGACTTTATCCTCACCTCCCCCAAAACCCCCATGTTATGTGCAACGCAAGTCTTCCCAGGTCTATTAATGCTCACCCCCAGGGGTGTGCTGGAAAATAAAGCCACCCTGATTTGTGGCATTTGCCCATTCGTGTGATGTAGACTCCTACCACGGTCGATTTCAAGTACCAGTATGATGCCCAAAGTGGAGCTGGAAAGAGATCCACGTACTTGGCTCTCTCCATGGTACCAGCTGGCACCAGCTCACCAGTGTTTTGCCCACTTGAAATGTTTCTGTTCATTCTGTGGGATGAGTGCCTTTGTCATCTGCACTGGGAAATCTTCCCTAACCCCTCCTGGCTGGTTCAGAACGGGCTTTAATCAGCACTTACTGCCATGTCCTTCAACAATGGGCTTCTGCTCCGCCTTCTGCTCTTCAAGGTCTGTGAGCGCTTCCAGGGCAGCTCTGAGCACAGCACCTAGCACAGAGCACACATCAGCCTGTGTTTGCTGAATGAATATGAGAACCAGGGATTGAATGTAAATCTTTGTTCTGACTTGCCTGCTAGGGCTCATCTCATTAACTCAAAGCTGCTAACAATTTTGCTCCAGCTTTTAGTTTATTTGCTCATTGGATATTGAGCAAATGGAAGTAGTTTCACCTTTTCCCCTTAAGAGCTATCTTCCCTCATTTTTTTCGATATAACATTTGATACATACCAATGAATATATATATTATATCCAAGTTTATAAAACATAATGATAAAATGAACACCTATGAACTCACATTCAACTTAAAAAGTAGACCTAAAGATCTTTCTTCATCTTGTTTCTCTCCATACCTTGAAAGAGGAGCAGGCCCACCCAAATGAAGTCAATTTCTTTTGTCCTATAAATTTTTTTCTGCATCCTTTTTAGGTCTTAAAAGCCCACGCTTCCAAATATCATCATTTTTGGCATTCGAGTTCAGCAAACTCAAAGCACGATTAGAAAGGAGGACATCTTCTATTTTGCATATGTTATTTGCTATTTGGGCTTACTTTGGAATTGTGCCAGCTCTAGCTTGGAGATTCAAGTGGCTCAAGTTGGGCAAGAATTCCAGCCAACCAAGTGACCCTCAGCCCTGGTGTTCTCATATGTCAGGCTGAGTCTGTTGGATGCTTCTAGCCCACTTCTCTTCTCCTAGGGAGGAGCAAATTGTCTCAACGAAAGTCAGAAGACCAGAGGAGCAACTGGGGAATAGTGTCACGTGAGGAAGGACTGTGTTTGGGGCTTTTGTGCTGGTCCAGTTTGAAAGGGAGCCGGATGGGTGTGGAGCTCACCTCATGTCCTATTGCCTTTCCCTCTAAAGTACGTTCCATATCCAACAACTTCTTTCCACTATCCATGGCCAGACCAACATCATCCCTTGCCTTGACGACTGCAATGGTCTCCCAATGAACCATTCACTATGCAGACACCAGAGTAAATCAGATCTTGTCACTCTCCTGCTCAAATCCTTCCCATAGCTTCCCGTTGCCCTCAGCACAAAATCTAAACTCCTTCCTTTGACAAGGCCTTGCCTGATCGGGCCTCTGCCTCTCTCTCCAGCCTTATTCCAAGTTCCCTTTCTCTTCCTTCACTCCACTCCAGTTTCTCTGGTTTCTTTTCAGTTCCAAGCACACTATGCTCTTTACTGCTTTGAAAACTTTGCAGATCCTTTCTGTGTGCCTAGGATTCTGTGTGCTTAGGATCCTTTCCCCCAGTTTCCACAGCTGGCTCCTTTGCATCCTGCAGGTCTGATCCTATTATCTTCTCCAAAACTCTGAATAGTGGGCTACCCCTTCCTACTATCGCAGTGCTGTGTTCATCCTCACCACATCTTTCTCATTCGTAATTACATACATGTTGGTCTATCTCTCTTATATTGGCTCTCTTTCCCACCAGACCATAAGCTCCATGAGTGTGGACACTGTGTTCGCTTCTATAACTCCTCGCACCTAGCAGTACCTCAATAATTGTTTGTCAACAGAATGATGTGTATATTTGAAAGGTCCACCTGGTTTCAAAGGTTGATGAGCAAGCGTATGCAGTGGGGAAGGAACATTATTCCTTTATTCATTCATTCATTCATTCATGCTCCCGAGTTTTTATCGTCTGTCGTTGTGCTATGGTCTGAGCTGCATGATCAGGGCACAAAGGAAAATTAGGTATTGTGTTCCTGCCCTTGAGAGGCTCCCAACGCAATAAGGGCTTCATGGAGGAATGTAAAAGGTGCAGTGGGAACACTGGAGAAGGAGCATTTAAGTCTACTGGGGGAGTCAAAGAAGGCTTTCGGGGCCACTCTTGAGTTACGTTTTGAGGGAGGAAAAGGAGTTTGCAGTTAGGGCAGCTTGAGAGACGTTGTTCTATGTAGACAGGTGCGACAAAGAGTGGTGGGGTGAGGAAACCTGGAGTGTCTCGGGGGAAGTAAAGTAGTTCAGTACTGCCAGGGTGTCACACGTGAGGGGCGTGATGGCAGGTGAGGCTAGAGAGAGGCAGACCCAGCTCATGGGGGGCGTTGCACTCTGTCCTACTGGCAAGTTGAAGGACATTGAATTGGGGGCTTAATGTGATCATACCTGTGTGTTAAAAAGATCACTTTGGCAGCCTTATTGAGGTGGTAATTTGAAGGGGACAGGGGAAAGGGGAGATTGGAGGTAAGAGACCATTGAAGATGCTTTCATGAGCCTCTCTGCTAAGCTGCTTTCCTGCCTAAAGCAGACCTTACCAACAGAATACCGCATACTTTCCCACTGAGCCTAGATCCTACCTCAGAATCCTTCTCAACACAGCCCTCCAGGCAGGCATAACCAAGAAGTAGGACTGGATTGCTAGATGTAGCCCATATGCTCTTCCTGGACTAGATAATTCTGGAGACTCTTTCCAGCTCTGATATTATGAATTAAAAAAAATATGTTAGTTCAACCAGGAGTATTTTCACTCTGACACAGGATAATGCCTTAATTTAAGAAAGCATAGCTCTAACGGTCAAATTCCTGGCATGTGAAGCAGAGAGGAGTTACTTTGAAGGATTCTGCAAGGTTCTCGTCAAAGTGCGCACTCTTTATGGTGTGCTGACTTTTTTTGTGCAAAGTATTGCTCCTTTGCCCCATGCATACACAGGAGGTCTGACTTCCTTAAGGAAACTGGTGTCGGAGAGACGGATAAGGAAGCTGTTTCTGTAGGGGAGAAAGTCTGGGTCTTAGAGTCAGCCAGACTTGGCTTCATATCCCTGCTTTGTATTTTCCTGACTTCAGGAAGGAAGCAAATTTTCCTGAGCACCAACCGTGTGCCAGTCCTGGGCTAAGTCCTTTCAGATTAATTTTATGGATGGGTAAACTGAGGCTCAGAGAAACTAATTAGTAACTTCCAACCTCTCTAATTTTCCATTTGCTCATTTGTAAAATGTGACTGATAAAGCTACCTTCTGGAGTTCTTCCAAGAATTAAGGGACAGCAATTGCTAAGGCACCTCGTAGATAGTGGATGCTCCCTCCGATCAGCTCTCCCTTCCCTTCCTTTGGCAGAGAGGCTGGCGGCACTTTCAGCAAAGAAAGCCTCAGTTTAATGTCCTCAGGGAGGAACACATCCTTGCTCTGGGCTTTGAAATCCCTGGTGCCCACAACTTAATAGACTCACAATTGGTTAATTTTCTCTTGACATTGATCAGCAACGGGTCGCGCCTGGTACCCGCTGGCCTGGCCCTGGGGGGGAGCCACGAGATGCCCGGCCTGGCCTCCCTAACCAGAAATCCAATAACTTTTTCATATAAATTGTCCGTAAGAGAAAACTTCTTGTTTTCGGCATTTGTTGCTGTTTCAGCATTTTTCCGTACAAGATGAAAAACTTTTGCATTGAGCAAAATACAGATTTATGGTCAATAAAGTGAAGTTTAACAGTTTATAGGGGCCATACTTTCTTTCTTAAAAACTGATATTAAAAGCCATTTTTCCCAGTCTTTGTAAAAATGGCTCTTCTATCAATCAGGATCCCAGTTTGGTTAAAGCGATGGGAGAATTAGGAAAAACTCTCTCATCAGAGGGCTTGCAAACATATGCCCTTATTATCTCCTGTCCTGGAGCTTTGGGGAGAATAGGGGTTATTTCTTGAGACTGAAGGGGGTCAAGCTGGGAATCAGAAGTTTCTTGGAGCCAGACACTGGCTGACCCTGAGATGGGGCTTGAAGAATGGGTGAGCATAGGATGTTCTTCTTGCATCCAAGACCTGTCTAGTACCATTCATCTATTCAACGAATGTTCACTGAGCACCTACTGTGTGTTAGAGCCTGAGCTGGGCTCCGGGATGACAAGTATAAGTCGCGTCAGCTTCCCGCCCTGAAAGTTCCCACTGTTAAGGAACAGAGTCAAGCAGACAGACAGTGACAGTGAAGTCAGGAAAGGGGATTATGGGAACATTGAGGAAGGACACCTTGCTCAGACTGAGGGTATCTGTGAAGACTTCCTGGAGGAAGTGATGCTTAATTCAGTCCTGAAGACAACTGAGGGAGGCAGCGGCCAGGGAGGGAAGCACAGCCTGGAAGAAGGGGCAGCAGGATGGGGTAAGAGCATCTCCCTTCAAGAGTTATCTTTCTCCAGGTTGGACTAGGAAAGCCGGGGTTTGTCTCTCAGCTGCTCCTAAACCTCCCATCAGTTTGCAGCTCTTTGCCCAGTGCACCTCCTGGCTGTTCCCAGCACCACCATTGACCCCTGCTCATGCCCACAGTCCTGGGAGATCTGGCCCCATCAATGGGAGGCTGCTCCTCTGAAACATGATGATAGGCAGACTATACTTCCTTTTACTGCCCCCACCTCCCCATTCCCACCTCACAGGGCTATTAGAGCATGGTAGACATTTCTGCAGTGCTGACGGCATCTGATAGAAATGACAATGCAGGAGAAAATGTTCAAAACTCTGTAAGGTATGACTGTTCAGGGAGTGCCAGAAAGAATACCAACACTAGACAAGATACTCTGAAGGAGTTTCTGAGCCCTTCTTCTTTTTTTTTTTTTTTGGTGAGGAAGATTGGCCCTGAGCTAACATCTGTTGCCAATTTTCCTCCTTTTGCTTGAGGAAGATTGTCACTGAGCTAATGTCTGTGCCAATCTTCCTCTATTTTATGTGGGATGCCACTACAGCATGGCTTGATGATTAGTGCCAGGTCTGCACCTGGGATCCGAACCCACAAACCCTGGGTGGCCGAAGTGGAGCATGCGAACTTTATGCCACTGGGTCAGCCACTTTGCTTTCTTTCTTTAGGTTTGCTCTTCCTTCTCTCTTGGAGAAAGAGCCATTCTCTTTAAGCTTCTCTAGAACCCAAGATCAGCTACTCCCCACGTTTGGGGAACCCCATCCCTCTGATCTGCTGGAGTTGATCCCCTCCCCGCAAGGCAATCTGAACCCACACCGATGTAACACTCATCTACTCAAACAAATAATGATTCTCAGAGACAGAACTGGCTGTTTTTTCCCTCAATGTAGTACACTCTGCAGAGCTTCTCTGCCTCACGATGGGGACAGTTCTTGACATTTTTATGCAGAACTCTGACACCTTTCTGGGGTCTTCTGCTTTTAATATGCCCAGGGCTTACCAGGACCCGAAGAATGGAGGCCCCATCGGTGGCTACCTCTTAACTGTGCAAAGACAGAGGCTAACACTCTGAAATGATGATTTTCTTTATTTTAGGTGAGTTGAAATTCTCAGGGCAGGTTCTCTGCCTCTCGAGCTGAGAAAACCCCAGCTCCCAGGAGTTGGTGGGATGGAAGGGTGTCTTTCTATCCTGAAGGGGCTGGAGCAGCGCTGTCTAATGGAAACAGAATGCCAGCCATGTGGCTAATTTAAAATTTAAAATGCGAGCCACTTTTAAAAGGTAAAAAGAAACAGGTGAAACTAATTAATTAACCAAGTATTATATCAATTAACAAAAATATTATCATTTGAACACAGAATCAGTACAAACTTCCAATGAGATATTTTACATTCTTTCTCTTCATATGAAGTGTTTAAAATCTGGTGTATTATTTGTACTTACAGTGCATCTCGATTTGGACTAGGCACATTCTGAAGTGCCCAACACTAATTGTCCAAGGCTGCTGCATTGGACAGCACAGATTAGGGTGTAAACGCGTGTGTAGGTGTGTATGTGCAGGCATGAGAGAGAGAGAGACAGAATATCTAGAGATGAAGCTTCAGAGAGATGCAGGAGCCAAGAAGCTCAGGAAGGGTTTTTGCCGTGGGGAGATGTGGAGACTTTATCCTGAAGACAACGGGGCAGATGTAGAAGAGTTTTAAGTAGAGGAGAGTTGTGATCAGATTCACGTTTCAGAAAGATGCTCTGACGTACAAAGAGAAGGCATTGGAGGGGTAAGTGAGTTTGGAGGCGGGAAGACTTAACTAGGAGAATTGCTTCCTGGAGACGAGCGGGGATTAAAGCAAAGTGGAGTAGCCGGCATGGAGAGAGGTGATGGATTCCAGACTTATGAAGGATGTAGAACCCGCAGGACTTGCTGGGTGTGCAGGTGTGAGGGGGACCCAGGAGTCAAGGACGACAGGTTCTCCCCTGTCCAACTGGGTAGAGGCTGTGCCATTTACTGAAATGCAGAACAAAAGAGGATGGCCGGGTTGGAGGGAGGAAGATGAGAGCGGCTGTTCAGGACACGTGAGTTAGAGTGTCCTACGGATGTCCAAGCAGAGGCGTCCGTGAGAGCAATGGACTCATGGATCGGGCACTCAGGAGAGAGCTACGGACTGGAGATGGAGGCTGGGGACTCTCTGGTTATGGGGCAGCCCAACCGTGCCTGTGACTGCCGTGGACCTTCTTCAGGTTTCCAGCTCCTAACCCTGTCTCGAAGATGGGCGGGGACGGCACCCTCACAGTGGTTAGCACGGGACTCTGCGCATATCGGGTGTTCTGCAAATGTGAGCAGTCAGATGATCGTGCTGGTTGTGTGGGGTCCCTCCTGTTCAGGCGCCTGCCTCCTAGACTTTTGCTTTGGCCCAGCTTGGCCATTTGGCAGAAGTCTAAGACAGGTGGTTGTTTGGGGGAACCGGGGTCTGAAACAGAGAGACCCAAGCTGAGTCTGCCTCTGTCTTGAAACCAGCAGCTCAATGGCTCACCCATCTTTAACACCCGCCTCCTGGCCCACACCTGATACTCTCTCACCTCAGGACAGTCTCTTGCTTCCACCCAGCTTTAGTTCTCTTTGCTCTCAAATTCTTCCCTTGGCGTTGGCCATGCTCTGCCGCGCTACCGAGATCCCCGTTCAGGACCGAAGGACCCATCCCACTCACTGCTGGGGAGTTTGTCGGCTGATAGCTCTCATTGTCAGCCCTTTCAGGAATTACTTTGGCTTGAAGACAGCCGCATCATTCAAGGTCACACCGCTTCCTGGGGCAGCCCACATCCAGTGACAGGTCAATGCAGGGTATAAAGGCACAGCCCCTTTGCCCTAACTTGGAACAACTCTGAACGGTCATCCGAGCTTCAGAGCTCCCCTGGCGGTCAGCTGAGGCTGTGTCGTGGGGACTGCCTTGCAGCCCATCTCTCCCTCTGCCCACTCCTGCTGCCTTCCCTTTGCCACGGGCGCTGGCCCCAAGAGCATGCCTAATAAACCTCCTGCACCCTAATTTTCACCTCAGTGTCCGCCTCCCGGGAAACGCATTCTGCGACACTTGGTTTTGTCATTAGTTCCAGCCCTGAAATCACAGCCCCAGTCAGATCCTATTGTTCTCTCTCTCTTTTTCTCTCTATTTCTCTCTCTCTCTCTCTCACATAATCTTAGGCGTTTACTCTTTTGGCCCCCAGGTTCCAAGTCCTGACATCCCATCAGCCTGCTTTATTCTTAAATCTATCTCTTTGCACCCTTCCTCCTTCCCTCCCTCCTTCTTTCTGTCGCTCCCTCATTTCACATGAATCATCTCTGACCCAGAACAAAACAACTCCTAACCCCCAGGCTTTTTTCTTTCTCAGAGTTCTGTGTCCCCTGTAAGCTGGGCAGAAGACAGAGAAGATACCTGGAGGCCATCAGCATTGGTCTCCCATTCGCTGCAGCTCGTTTGAGGTACCCCGAGCTGGTGAGGCACAAAGGGCATTTGAGGGCTGTGTCCCAGTAGTGCCTCGAGCCGGGCCTCGGGGGGTGGGCTAACATTTCTGCAAAGATCTCGAATCAGAAGAGCCTAAGTCGTAGCTCACGTCCCCACTGAACAATGAGGCTTGATGAACGGGGTGTGATGTGCAATTGCTGATGAATATCAAGCTGATTCCCCATGACTCTCAATGTGGTGCATGTGTGAGAGCAAAGCTGTGTTGTCCCGGGAGGGCTCCAGAGGGGCTCCAAGTTTCCCAACTTCCTGGCCTCAAATTGATGTGTACCAAGGAAAAAAGAGAAGAAGCAAACCCACAGAGCAACATTTCCCAAGGCGCAGCCTGACATGACGGCTGTCTCTTTAAGCACTTGTACTGTGAACACACACACACACACACACACATTTTTTTCGCAACTGCGTCTTCTGACTGACAAAGCTCTTTCTTGCCAAAAGCGACCGTTATAAAATTATGACTTGCGCATGTATAATGTTTGCGTTCAACAAGAAAACAGAAATGTCACCTTATTTTGTGGTTACAGCTGCACAATTCACATCCGGCAAGATTGATCATATTAAGGTTATGCAATCATCTAATTGCAAAGACAAGCCTTGAGTAATAACTCCAAATGCTTGCGCTTCAGGCGGCACAGCAGAGTCATTGCTGAGTCCTGATGAGTGCCTGGCAGCGCGCGGGCACCATTATCCGCTCTGGCATTGTCTACGTCTCCATTTCCAGCCAAAGCAATCTACCCGCTAACTGATCTATGACAAACAGGGCCATAACAGCAAAGCTGTTTGGGCTGGAGTTACATACGTAACAAAACACGGCTCTTTGGGCTGCTTCCAGCTCTTTGCAGCAAAGTTTCTCCTTTTCCCAGGAGGAAACAGCCCCCGCTCACTTCCCTTGGCTCTTCTCGTTGTCAAGAGGCTGTAGATGACCAGACAAGGAATTTGTAAAATCTTCAGCAAATTAACTCCCACTCTGTCTCAGATCTTGGCTCAAGGTCACTTTTTTAGAGAGGCTGCCTCTCCAGACTCACCAGAGATACATGTTGTCCCTGTGCTTTTTCTTTGTGGCGCTTAGAACAGTTTGCAACTGTGCCTGCAGGTCCTGGGAGTTCCAGCTTTAAGCTCTATCCAGAAGGCAATCACTTTCGCCACCTGCATCACCTGGGCCCCAGACACCAGCACCACTTCCCTGGATTATTGCATGACTGTCCTCGCTGGTCTCCTAGCTTCTGCTCTCTTCTTCCCCTTCCCCACCCACCAATCCATCCTCAATTTAGCGAAGTGCTTTTTAAAAACGTCAGTCAGATAATATCTTCCTTCTGCTCAAAACCCTGCAATCGTTCCCCATCTCACTCAGAGTAAGAGGTAAAGTCCTTGTAATGACTTTAGAAGGCCCCACGTGATCTTGCAGAGTCCCCTCTGATCTCATTTCCTACCTCTTTCTGACCTTGTCACTCTACTCCAGCCAGACTAGCCTCCTTGCTCTTCCTTCAACACTCCAGGCCCACTCTTACCTTGGGGCCTTTGCACATGCTCTTCCCGTTGCCTGGACCACTCTTCCCTCAGATGATCTACACAGTTTGCGTCTTCTCTTCCTGTGGGTCACAGTTAAAATGTCACTTTATCAGAGGCATCTTCCTTGAGTATCTTATCCAAATGGCAAACCTTCCTCTCTCAGAAGTCCCTGGCCCCCTTACTGTTCTTTCTCTCTTTCTGTGACTTGTATTACTCTCTGACATATCGTGACTTCTTTATTTTGTGGACTATCTTTCTATCCTCTCTACAGACTAGAGCAGTGCTGTCTAATAGAACTTTCTGCAGTGGTGGAAATGTTCTATATCTGTGCTGTCCAATACGGTCACCATCAGCACATGTGGTTTACTGAGCACTTGAAATGTGGCTAGGGAGGCGGAGGAATGGAATTTTTAATTGGGTTTAATTTTAATGAATTTAAATGTAAGTAGTCACATATGGCCAGTGGCTGCCGTGTGGCACAGCACAGGCTTAGACTGTCTGCTTCATGAGGGCGGGGGTCTTCTGAAGGGCAGTTTCGAAGCCTGTGTCATGAGCCCTAGAAATATGCATACACTTTGACCCAGTAATCCTGGTTTCAGAAATTTATCCTCAGGAACAGTTGTTTGTAGAAGAATGTTCACTGCTCTGTTACGGATAATAGTGGAAAACTGGAAATAATCTAAGTGTCCAGCAATAAGGGACTGAAGAAGTCAAATACGGTGCCCAGGTGGTGGAAAATATGCAACTACTAAATTAATATAGATTCATAATTAATGACATGAATAAAATGTTTGCGATATATTGTTAAATGACAAAGGAAGCCAATAAAACTGTGTCTATGTCATAATCCCAATTTTAGGGAATTTTTTATGTTATATATATATTCATTAGAAAAAGAATAGGAGAAAACCTCTTGGTGGAATTACATGTGCTTTTTATTTTCTTAGATGTGTTTTCTGTATATTCCAAGTCTTCTACGATGAATATGCGTCACCTGATTGCTAGAAAAATAAAGTGATTATATTCTCTTTTTTTAAAAAAAATTAGTTTCTCCACGTACTTCTGATTTGCTTTTGCCATTTATAGTCAGAGAATTTGGGAACAAATCTGCTGCTGGGCCCTTTGTCTTCATTTTCAGTGAGGGCAGCTGCTGAGTGCTGATTTTCTCCTTTAAGAGATTCTGTTTCTTTGGTCCTTAGTTCCTTATTTGAGTGTTGAGTGACGATGACATAGTTCTAATTGTTCCCCTCTCCTCCCAGAATGTGGTTTGTCCACCCCAGTGCCCCTGCAGTGGTCAGTGATCTCAGAAGCTTCCAGCTTTCGTCTTGTCATCTGCTCAGGGTTCCAGCACTGTGTCTCTTCTTCTCAGCTTTGGTGACTGTTCTGGCCAGAGCATCCTCTCCCACCTGAAGACCTAATGGCTCACCTGGGCCTATTGATGCTTTTGGAAAATCCTTCTGTGTGTGCACTATGGCAATGCCACTCTTCAGCCTGTAAATCTGCATTGTCTGGCCCGCGCTTACCTCTCTGGCTTCATCTCTCACCTCTCCCCACTTGCGCATACACAATTATTTGGGGTTCCCTCAAAACCTACCTTGTGCCTTTGGACAACTGCTTCCCTCTATCTGGAATGCTCCATCTGTGTTGACTTCCTGCCTCTTTCTCCTCATGCATTAAGATCTAGGTTAACTCTTTCTTCCTCTGGTATAAACACTGAGGACAATTTTATTTCTAGAGTTGCTTTCTTGTTCAATGCAATCCAATAAAGCATTTACGTGTCTCAAACACGGTACTCGCTTTTGGTGATATGAGGTTGAAGGGAGCATGCAGGAGGGGGAACAGCATTTGCTAAATTCCTGCATTATGGTGGGCACTTTGCATATGGCTCTCTGTGTCAGAGGAGACAGATTGGTAAAGGGTCATTAAAATGCAGTGTGACAAATGTCCTAACGGAAGTGTAGGCAAGATGCTATGGAAACAGTCATTTCTGCTGGGATGGAGGACGCAATGAAAAGCTTTAGGGAGAAGGTCAGTTCACGTTGGGTCTTAGAAGATAAATAACTTTCATTTTAAAACAGGTGCCTAGCTGCCTATAAGAGTGGACCAAGCTCTTGGCCTCCCTAGGCCCCAGTGACCTTGCTTCTAAGACATAACTTAGTAACTGGTGTCCTGGCCACCCCTCCAGGCCATTTTACACATTGCCTGAGGATGGGTCAGGAGTGCTGTGGAGTTAATGCCCTGGGAGGGACCCTCAGTCAGTGATGATGGGAGCTGGGGTATTTATACTCCAGTGAGGGATGGCGTATTTATGCCCCAGCTCCCTTGTTCCTTAGGTGGAATAACTCAGAGGCACATGTTCTACGCTGGCCAACTTCCCCCAGTGGTAACTTTCTTGACTGGGCACTATTTTCTGGCTTCCTTCCCCTCCCTGACTCACTTCCCCCTCCCCTACTGCTGCTTCTGGCATCGCCTCCTAAACACACTGCTTGTCCTCAAATCCTTGTCTCAGGATCGGCTTCTGGGGCGCCCAAACCATGACATCTAATTTCCCATGAGATGTGAGGTGCTGTTTCTCAGTATCTCTCTCTGATGTCTCCTGCCTCCCTCCCACTTCCTCCTGCTTCCTCCAGCCATATAGAGTTTTCCGGCAGGGTTTGGTTCATGATTATGACAAGAAAAGCTTCTGGAGCATAAAACCAATAGACAATAGGAAACCAGAGAACACCTAGGCTCAGCAAAACACAGAGAAAGGGTGGATTTTATTTTACAGTGTGTGTGGGAGTGATTCTCAAGGGGCTACCACCTAACACCAATCCATCACCTCATGAGGTCTCCAGCCCAGAGGCCTTTGAAGTCAGCTGCCATGGGAGCGGGGTGGGGGGGAGGGGGCTATGATGGGAACCAGGTCTATCTATGGGTCCTTTGTCATTTTCCCAATCACTTCGGGCTGGGATGAAAGGAAGATCTGGGCTTCTGGCCCTGCCTTTCCCAGCACCCTCCTCCCTCCCAGGCCAGGGTCCCCCTCCTGAGTGGCGTCTTTAGGAGAAGGGGCCCAGTCTGTGGCTCTCATTCTTCGGCCTGGGGAAATTGCTGGATCAGCCACCCACCTCAGCAGCTCCCACACAGATGGCTCCCCCAGCCAGCCTTTCCCGGCCTGATTCCTGGGCCCGGATCTTTGGAATCAATTAGAATCAGCAAACAAGAGCATCTCCATGGCGCCCAGCCCCCAGCCCAGGAGCACTGGCTCACATCCTCTTCAGACGAGGAAACTGAGGTTGGAAAAGAGGCTTGAGAGGAGCTGGATGGCCAAGCTAGTGCCTGGAAACAGCATCCCTGAGCCAGAGAGGGAGCCGGCAGGCCAAACCCAGCATCACCTCCCAGCACCTGCTTCCTGGAACCTCATTTGCGAGGTGGCAGCGGAAGGCGTGGTATTCCCACCAGCACCAACATCTGGGGCAGGGGCGGGGGTGGGGTGGGGTCTTAATTAAAATGCAGTGACTCCATTGGCACCAAAATAAACGTGACATTTATCAGAACCTGCTAAATCTATTCAGCGCTTGCTTCCTTTGGAAGTGTAGGGTTCATGCCGTGGGCCTAGAGAAAAGGTCTTTGCTTGTGAGAAAAATGGGGCGAAGAGATGGGAAGGAGGGAGAAAGGAAGGAAGGCTGGAAGGGGCTGGAGAGGGGGTGAGCCGCAGCCTTGAGCCTCTCTTGCTCTCTCCAATGCCTGTGAAGCCTCTGCCAGGGGAAGGTCCCTATTTTAAGGCGAAAATCAATGACATTGAGGTGGTTATCCAGCAAGGAGTAGATTGCTGTCACCTGGTTAGAAAATAAAAAAATCCCCTCAAACCTAACCCAGCTTAAACTAAACTTTATGAACCCCTAGAATGTTGCCGGCACGTTTGCATACATTATGTTATTTCGCACAGTGACCTGGAAAGTTGCTTTTCAACTCCACTCTACAGATGGGGAGATAGAGGCACAGAGAGGCTAAGAAAGCCTCTCAAGGTCACTCAGCTAGTGCATCGCAATTCATGACCCAAGCTCTGCCAAACCACGGTGGAGCGACAATGATCTCCCTCGTGTGGTTGAGAGGCGAGTGCTTGGAAGAAAGGAGCCTGGGGTTTGAATCCAGATTCACCATTTGGCTTTGCACAGTCTCTGCTCCTCCTTGGGCCTCATTTCCCCACTTGTGGAACGTGGTCCCTAAGATCTCCCTGGTTCTGATCACCCTCTGCGTGTGAGAATTTGTGTGCTCTCAGTCATCCACTGTGGGAAAATCCCAAGCCCTCTTGCCTGGGCTCAGGCACCTGGAGTGTAATCCACACTTAGCAGGTGGAAGCAGCACAGGGTGGTGGCACTCTGGCTGCCTGGATTCAAATCCCACCTTTGCTGCTTACCAGCTGTGTATCCTTGGGCAATTTACTTAACCTCTCTGAGCCCTTGCTTACACCTTATTTTTGTTGTTGTGAGAATTATGAATGATAATTACAGGAAACATTTATGGAGTGGTCACTAAGTGTCAGGTGCCTTCCATATAGGAGCTCACTGAATCTTTGTAACTACCCTATGCAAAAGTTACTTTCATTCTCTCCATTTTAGAGATGAGGAAACTGAGGCTTCGAAGCTATGATCTTAGATTTGATATTTCTTGATTCCTGGAAAACAATGAAAACTCAGAAAAGTTTCATTCCTTGCTCCTTCCTGGTCTAGGCATCGGTAATTCCTAAGGACTCCTCAAACAGGCAGAACCAGAGAGTGGCCAGGAAATGAAAAGAGAGAAAGTAACTTCATCTCAGGAAGGAAGTGATTTATTTTTCTTTTTAAAGAACTGAGATAGTGCCAGACCCAGAGTTAGCTAAAGCTGCTATTTTGGAGGGACTCTTTCTCAGATGCCTCCCGGCACCTTTGGGAACCTTTTTTCCTGGAACTGATGGGGGCCTTACCCCATCGGCAGGTAAACCCACAATTTGCTCAAAGAATAGTTACATGGCCCCGTGAGCCTTGCTGTAAAGCTGTGCCTTGATCAGGCATCCCCGGGGCGGATAGCTCCTGGAGAGGGGTTATGAATTATGAACATGTTTGTGTTAGGACCAGTGCTGGTCAGCCGCTCCAGGTCTGGCACGTGCTAGAAGTGTTTGCTGGACGACCTCACTGTCTTCTGAGTGGTGGGCCTCTCATCCCCATTTTTCAGAGGAGGAGACTGAGTCTCTATCATGCAGTGAGCAATGGGCTGAGAGGCAAGAATTTAGTCAATGACCTGGTCCTCTGCATCCTGCTTTCTTTCCTCCTTGCCTAAACCTCCTTCCTTACTCGAAAGAGTTAACAGTGAGGCGATGAAAAGCGAGGGCTCAGTGTAATGATCGCAGAGCAGTTAAGACAGAATTGCTTATTTTTGTAAACAAGCTTAGAGGCTTTTTCAGTGACCTCTCTGTGGCTCTGTGGTTTTGCAGATAAATTCTCTTCCCTTTTACTCTCTGATTTTAATTGGGAGCATCGGGTCTGCCGCTATAGCTGCTGCAGCCCTCAGCGCTGTTCCTGGTACGTATGTGTGTGTGTGTGTGTGTGTCCTGCACAAGTGCACCCGGCCATATTGTGTGTGTACACCCATGTGCCTCTCTGTGGCTGAGGCAGAGTCAACGACATTACAAACTCGTGACAGATTTTGCTGAGAACCCCTGGGAAGGAGTGGAGATGCCTTTAAATGTAGGGAAGGGCTCATCCTGGAAGCAATAAAGAATCTGGAGTTTCTAGACTGAGACGACTGAGAAGATCTTCATGGCGATCACTCATTCATTCATTCATTCATTCCACAAGTATTTATTGAGGCCCTTCATGTTCCAGGTTCCCTGGAGAAATTGCCCCAACAAGGCGGATCCGGTCACAGGCTGGCCAGGAAGTTTTCTCAAACTATGTTTAATATTTCAACAAGCTGCCGTCAGGCCACCCAAGTTACCTAAAACACTGAGCTTTGCCCTGGGCGGAAATTATACCAGTTTGGTGGGGTCACC
The DNA here is from genome assembly GCF_041296235.1 of Equus asinus. Lineage (NCBI taxonomy): Eukaryota > Metazoa > Chordata > Mammalia > Perissodactyla > Equidae > Equus > Equus asinus. Next base: position 31,767,832 of record NC_091804.1, on the reverse strand, counting down.
CTGCTGACCAGAGAACTCTGGATGGTTATGACTGGTCAAAACTGGAAATGACAGAATTGTTCTTTAAAATGCGCAGGGTGTTAGACAAACTCTTTTGAAATGTGGGCCTCTTGGTGGAGGGCTGCAATGGGTCCACTTGTCACCATGGGGGATCTGGGTTTCCACCACATCCCCTCTTCCCCATCTCCAGACGGTAAGCTTCCCGGCAGGCCTTTAGGAGTCTCGGTCTCCCCAAATGTCCCTGCTGCTGCTGTTAGCAGTGGGCAGTGAGAGGTGTGGGGTGCTGGCCTGAAGCTGCCCCACAGTCAGAAGCCTGTATAGCTGTCAGGTTTACTGCCGGCCCCAGCATCCTTTGCTGCATCCCGCTCTCCTGCTGCCCTGTTCCCCTGGGCCTGTCTGCCCAGGTCGCTGCACCTTGGATCCAGGCCACACTCAAGTCGCCGCATCCCCTCCTGCAGTTCTATCTGGGGCCTTTGCTATGGTGAGAAGAGATCCTCGCTGGAAGCTCAGCGGGGTAGCCCCTCCCCGCAGTACCCCTCCCACCAGCCCTGGCCTCCTTCTAACAGCCCTGCAAACTCCTCAGACCCTGTGGCAGGGCGAGAACACCGGAGGAGCCGTGTTCTGACAGCTCAGCCTCTATGCCGCTGAATGCTGAACCAAGCAGAAATCAGCTCCAGGAGACCAAGGAGGCAATGTGCTGGGTGCCAGCCGGGCGCCGGCGGGTGAAAAATCGAAGGCCTGGCTGGTGGGCCAGGTGTCTCAAGTATTAAGAGATCAGGACGGACTGGGCTCTGTGGCTGCCGGCTGCATCCTTGGAGCCTGGGGACCTTCCTGGACCTTGCACAAGACCTCCTCCTGTCCCAGGATCTGAGCAGCAAGGCCGGCTTGAGCTCTGGCTCTGGGACCTACAGGCTAATGTTAAGAGTCTCAGTTCTGATGTCCACCGGCCCCTCTCAATTTGCTCTTCTGTAAAGAGGGAGTTACCCTACACCTACATGGCATGGTCATGGATACGAATTTTTTGGTTAAACTGTAAAGGGCTGTGTACACGTGAAGGAGTGTAATTGTGGTGATGTGGTAGAATAGGAGAGCTCTGGAGTCGGACTTCCTGGGTTCAAATCCTGGTTCCAACACTAGCCTGCTCTGACACTATGGGCAAGTGATTTAACCTCTCTGTGCCTTAATTTCCCATCTGTGCAATAGGGATAATAATAATTCCTAATTCATTGGGCAGTTGTGGGGATGAAAAGACTTAAGCTAGTTCATATACAGTGCTTAGCACAGTGCCTGGCACCTAGCAAATGCTTAATAAACAATGATGATGATGGTGGTGGTGGTGGTGGTGATGATGGTGCTATGAGGAGGTGTGTAGACCCTGACATTGTCTTTGTTCACGATGAAGGGCACTCAACAGTTTCAAATCTCCTCCTTGAGCCTTTGACCTTCAGCCCGCTCTCACTGGGTGGGGAGCTGGTTGTGAAGTGGGTGCCAAGTCTCAGCCCACGGTGGGCGGGGAGGGGTGAGGGCACCAGGAAGGCCCCAGGTGGAGGATGCATGGGGAAGAGCCTGCCCCTTGGGACCTGTTTTGCTTGGATTCTTTCACAGGGTCAGTTGGGCGCTGAGCCTGTGACCTGTGCTAGGGCCCTCAGAGGGGACACTTTGCCTTTCAGAAGAGGCACGAGGCCCCCAGCATGGTTACAAGGCCGGGATAATAAGGATGTCACAGAGCCAAAAAGGAAGAAATAGCTCAACAGAGAATTCTTCTGCCTGCTTGACAATAGAGAGCAGATCTGGGCTGACATCTGGGGAAGCATTCAGAGCGCAGTTGATTATGAAGTGTTTTAAGTGGCAGAGAAGCGGGGCCTCTGGGGCCCACAAAGTCAACCCTCCGTGGCTCGCCCTGTTTTCCACGGGGCCATTTCCTGAGGAAGTGCCCCCAAGTTCCACCTCCGGCCAGAGAGTGGCTGCCAATTCCCAGGCCTGGGTGGTGTGGACCAGACAGCTGGTTCTGGAGAAGGTGGGGACTGGGTGGGGGTCCTGGAGGGAGGAGGGAAGGACCTCCTTGGAGTTCCAGGGACCACTGGACCACCAGGCCTCCCTTCTGAGCTGACCATCTGTGCTCTGGCTGACTCTTGTGCTGGGTTACTTTTTGGGGTATCTTGGCATTCCCTTGGATGTAGGTACCCGATCCTCCCTAAAATCAAGGATGGTAATGAGAACCATGGCTTGCCTGCATTGAGGGCTTGGTAGGCCCTCAGTAGGCCCTTAGTAGGCCCTTAGTAGGCACTGCGTCCCAGGTTCTACAAATATCATCACTTAATTGACACATGGCTCATCCACCAGCCTCTTGCCAGTTTGGTCTTCAGTCATCAGAAGGTATTGACTACCCCGGGCTGTGGAGGCCAGGACTTCTGCACCTGCTGGGCTGGGCGCTTGGCTGGGACTGGAATGTCCCCACCCCTCCCTGCCTGTAACTCCCCACCCTGGAATCTCTTCTCCACGAAGTCTCTATGGCCCCTGTGTCTCTTCCCTCCCTATGCCTCTCTCTGCTGTCTCTGACTTTGGCCGGTCAGCCCCCTCTCTCCAGCTCTCAGTTCCTGCCAGCCCATCCCCTGGGTTCCCTGGAGGGACAGGAGGCACTTGGTCTGCTGGGATCAGCAAAAGCCTTGTCCTCTGTCCACAAAACACCAACTGTTGTTTCCCTCTCCCACCTCAGGGGCCTCTAATTATGTCTCAGGCCAGCTCCTGAGGCCCTGGCCCATCCAGGTTTCCTGGGAAAGTTGGTGTTGGGGTGGTCCTGGCTGGTGGGTTGGGCAGTGGCTGGGCTGGATTCTCATGGGAAAGGGTGTATATGTGTGTGTGTGTGTGTGTGTGTGTGTGTGTTTGTGTGTTCTCAGTGTGGTGACAGCCCCCCTCGCGTGGGCCCTCTGCTGGCTCAGCCTCTCCAGCCACAGACCACCTGGGTCACCCTACGTGGGGAGGAGAAGTCGGGACCTCAGAGCTAAGGGAAAAGGAGGCCTGTGGTCCAGGCAGGGCATGGGGGCGAAAACCACGCATTTCCTGGTGTGTCCTTTCCCGGCCCCCAGCTTGGCCCAGGACTCAGGGAGGGGCTGAGAATCAGCGAGCTGGAGCTCCTCCATGGCACAGGGGAGCAGGACGTGGTGTTGGATGGGGGCCCTGGCCAGTCACCTCACTGCCTTGAGGCCTCTGCCTTGGGCTGCAACAGTGGTAGTAAAAACACTGGAAATACGAGTCCTTCTAGTCCTTCTAGAGGTCCTTCTAATGTTTCTAGTGAAAACACTGGAAACGAGGCTGCAACGGGTTGGCACCAGGTAGGTGCACAGGAAGGGGCCGCCTCCCACTCCCCACTTTGCTCTTTTTCCTTCCCTTTATCCTCTCCTCCTTTCTCCCAATGAATCCTTGCTGAGGACGTCCCAGGCCTCCCCCCTGACATGTGTGACAGGCGGGGACTGTGCATCCCCGTCTTCGAGGTGGTCTCAGTAAACACAATACAACAACAGAGACAACAGAAACCATAGTAATAATAATTTTTTAAAAATGCAGACTCTCAGGCCTCACCCTAGATCTGCTGACGCAGAACCTGCACTTAAACGAGCTCCTGGGTGGGTCAAATGCACAGTAAAGAGCTGCTCTCAAGAACTCGTTCCGCTCCTCGGTTCAACCTGGCTCCACTACCTACCACCTGGGTGATTTTTTGCAAATTGATTAACTTCTCTGGGTTTCAGTTTCCTAATCTGTATAACGAAGAGAATAATAGAAATTTACCCCCTGGGGTTGTTGTGAGAATTAGATCAGATAATGTGTCCGGGGAGCATATGCTGGGCACCCAGGAAACACCCAGCCAATGCGAATATGACCCGGATGTCGCTGCCTGTGTCTCTCCGGTCCTCCGGCCTTATGGCTTTATTCTGATAATTAAATAAGAAAGGCTGGCTCTCCCACTTGCACACAGCAGAGGTCCCAGGAGGAGTGAAGATCATGGGCCCCGGAGTGAGACATCCTGAGTTCAAATCCTGTCTCTGCCTTTCGCTAACTGAGTGACCCCAGGTGACCTCTCTGAGCCTTTGTCTGCCAGCCTGTGAAATGGGGCTGTTGGGAGGATTGACTGAGCCAGGACAGGCACCGAGAGCACTTACACCTACTGAGTGCTTGGGAACGGGTTTTCGACCTTGGTACTGGCACATGGTCGCTTCCACTGCATTCTGTTGATCAAAACAAGTCCCAGGACCAGCCCAGATTCCAGGGGAGGGAACGTGGCCTCCCCTTCCTGATGGGAGGAGCCGCAGGTGTGTGGGGATGGCAGGGCCTGTTGGCAGCCATGTTGGCAGGCAAACCACCACAGAGGAATTCTGCCACCAGCTTTTGAACTAAAAATCTCTCCCTTCTGACCAGAGTACCTGTCTTCCCTCTTAGTAGTAGGATGCGTTGTGGTCTCTGGGCTACGAAAGAGTGGGCTGTAAGAGAGGCAGACCTTGCTCACTCTCTCCTCTGCGTGAGTAAAAGGAGATGCGAAGGCAGGGGAAGGCGGGGGTGCGGAATCCAGGCAGAGGGAGCAGTAGGAGCAAAGGCCTGGAGATGGGAATTATCCACATCTAAAGGAAGAAAAAGGCCACCACAAGGAGGCCTATGGGCTTCCGGGTGTCCACAGGCCTGAGGTTCCAAGAAGGATCAGGGTGGAGGGGAATCTGTAGGAGTGTGCCAGCCTACCCACCCCAGCCCTGCACCCCAGCACAGGCAAGCAGAGAGAGGCCCCAGTCCCCCGTCAGAGGAGTCCAATGGGTGGGGGTCTTAGGCACGGAGCAGGAGACCAGCTGGCTCTGGGGAGCATGTCGGAGCCATCACTCTTGAACTGTTCAGGGGCGAGGCAGCTTCATTTTCAATGGTGTTCTCCCCGCTTTCATTTGAGAGACCAATTACAGAGCATTTTGCACCACAATTACCGGCGTTAAAGCCTCTCAGTTCCGTTTGATGAATTTTAGTAGTAATTGAACAGAGGAAGCCATCACACAGGAGATTGTCCCATTGAATCTGCCCACGCACTGAACTGTGAGTTCCAGACCTCTGGAAGCCGCCACAGGGCGCCCAGGCTGGGGCTGCCTGCTTCCTCTCACAAGGGTCTGGCCCAGGCCCAGGTGAGTGACCGGCTCTGCGTGGAAGGGTGACGGGAGATGCCTCCAGCCAGGGACCGCCAGCTCTTAGGGCCTGGCGCGGACAAAGGGCTGAGAGGGGGCTTCAAAGTCTAGAAGCTGTAACCTCTGATGTTTTCAGAGCTGAGAGCTGAACTGGATTCATGCCTTCATTTATTATTTATTGAACAAATATTTCTAAAGCATTTACTGTGTGCTGGCCACGATTCTAAATACATTACAAATATTAACTTCTTTAATCCTCATAGCAATGCTGGAGTTAGGCATGTTATTGTTATTCCCATCTGATAGATGAGGAAACTGAGGCTCAGAGAGGTTAATTAAATTGCTCAAGGTCACACAGCTAGAAAGTGGTTGAACAGAGCTCTAGAGTTTCTCTTCTTTTCTTATTCTCCTGTGGCATCCTCCCTTGGTGTTTAGGAAAGCCTTATAAGGATTCCTAAGCATGATGGGGGAGCTGAGGGAAGGGGTCTGGCCATTCCCAGCCTGGAGTGACACACGAGAGTGGGCAACAGAGCCTGGGAGCCTGATTGGTGATGGGAGGAGAAATCCAAGGGACATCCCTAAGGAGAGTGAGAGACTCAGGGGAAAGGGTCAGGGCTGAGTGGTCCAGGAGCTACTCCTGGCCTGGAGGCTGTGTGTCCAGACCCAAACCACAGGGTTCAGGTTCTGTTTTGAGCAGAGGAGGCCATGTTCCCTCACCCAGTGCCATACCTGGTTGCCCCAGGCCTCTAGCAGGTACTCTGGGCCCTACGGAGAGGAGGAAGGACAGCGGGCCATCTCTCCTTCATAGATTCTGACTCCTTTGTAGATTTAGAGTTAGATCAACCGACACCAACTCCATGCCTTGGACACCTGCAGATGAGGAAACGGAGGCTCAGCTAGGAAGTGCCATTTGCCCAAGTTCACGTGGCCAACGTGTGGCTGAGTCAGGCTTCAAACTCGGCTCCATTTGAGGCTCAAATCCCTGCTCTATCCATTGCACCGCACAGCCTGTCCTTCAGGACAAAAGCAAACCAATCACACGCAGCTGGGGAGGGGCTCCAAGACACCCTCTGTGAGCGCCTCACTAACCTGCTATGGGGGTTGTCTGTCTGTCTGACTGTTGCCCGTACTTGACTGGGAGTTCTGTTAGGGTCTAGATGGGGTCTGGATTATTTTAAATCCACTCCAGGGCTTGGCACCCTGGCGGCTTTTGGTGAGTGCCTGTTGGTGGGTCAGTGGAGTGGGGGCATGTACTGGAATCTGAAAACCATCACTGGAGACCCCCTTTCCTTACACTTGGGAATTTCTGTTTAAATCCTTGCTGGAGGGGCTCAGCCCCCTCTTGAGTGGCCTGGGCTCGTCTCTACCTCCCATGCCCGCTCTGGGTACCACTTCTGAGGTCAGTGGGGTGGCAGCCGAGTTGGTTTGGCTGAGAAGCAACAAGGGGGCTCTTTCCAGGAAAGTCACTGGGTTAGGTCTTTCCTATTACTTGGAGATGGGAATCCCAGGATCCTACTTCTGTCGCCTGTAACTAGCAGGCCAGTCTCAGGCCTTCTTACCCTGTGACACCAGGGCAGGGACTGGGCGAGGGTCAATGGCATAGGGCAAGGCTGCCCCTAGGGGCAGGTAAAGTGCCAAAGCTCTAGGATCCAGCTGGAGAGATAAGGGTTCGAATCGGAGCACAGGAGGGCTCCCCAGTATCTCAGGATCAGTGGTTCCCAAACCTGAATGGCATTACAGTCGCCTGGAAAGTTTATTTAAATAGCGACTGCAGGGCCCCACCCTCAGAGATTCTCATTCAGCAGGTCGGGTGGGGCCTGAGAACTTGTGCTGCTGGTTCTGCTGGTCCAGGGACCAGACTTTTCACTCTGACCAGAACGACTTTGGACATTTCTCCCTTGAGTCTTCCCTTGAGGAGTGCTCCCACTGGCGCTGGGCTGTGCTCCTACCCCACCACAGCCCCCTGCTTGGTGTTGAAGGGGTACAGGGTGAGAGCCAGGGCCAGGGCATTGCAGGCAGGAGAATCAGGCTGACAAAGACTTTGCAGAAAGGACGCTAGGGCAGAGCATGGGCGGTCACGGGTATGCTCGTCACCAGGAAGTGACCAAATCAGAGATGGTGGCCCCGCAGAAAGCTCTAGAAGCCCCTTCTGATGCAAAGCTGGGGGGCCGTGTGGAGCAGTGGAAAGAGCATACACTTGGAAGGCTCCGGCTGTGTGTGTGTGTGTGTGTGTGAGCGTGGGATTTTGAACAAATCACTTCCCTCTCTGCCTCAGTTTCTTCCTCAGTAAAGCAGGGCTAATAATACTTTCCATAATTGATGTCAGGATATAATTGAGATTATAAATGCTAGAGCTCCTAGAACGATGCTGCCATTAAGTGCAGCTTCCCTCTCCATTTTCTCTCTACATCCCAGAGATTTCATTACTCTGAGTTAGCATGGCTCTCCTCTTCCTCCAGCTTCTGCCCATCCTCTCCAGCCACTGGACCATCAGCCTACGTTATCATAAAAAAGAGGCTGGATTTTAATTTGTGGAATGTTTCTTCTTCTTCCTTTTTTTTTTTTTTTTAAAGAAAAGCCTAATTAGGAAGCCCGTTAAATGCCTGCAATTCCAATATAATTCTATTAAATTCTCCCTGTAAAGTTAATGTTACAGACTTTTTAACAGATGTTTTAATTAGGCATTGTTATTAAAGAGAATACTGTAGAAATTAAAACCAGACCCTAAATGGGGGAAGAAAGGCAGTTTTCTTGTGCTGGGTAAATGGTGGCAGCCGCCCAGGAAAGAGCTGTTGGCAGCAGGTCATGAAAAACATGCACAAAAGGAGAGGAAATGCTGGGCGCGATCCGCAGTGCTCAGCAAGAGGGAAAAGTGCCCGCGCCTGGTCCGCTCAGCCAGCGTGACCTCTGGCCCCGCCAGCGTGGGAAACAGGGAAAGAAGCTGGGAGGGGCAGAGGCGGGATTGACGGGTCTGGGGATCTCTTACTATTGGGGTTGCACCATTTAGGTCCATCTCTTCTTACCCTCATGGCAGCCACGAGATTTACTCATTTTACAGATAAGGAAACTGAGGCTCAGAGACATCTGGTCATCTGCCCAGGTGGACACAGGCGTTGGCTTGGGTTTCTTGCTGCGTTGGGATTCCAGCAGTGGGACTCAGGTGTTCTGCTGTATGGTGCTGGCTTGTTTCTCCAACAGCAATGTAATCTAGTGGTCATACATCACACGAACTTGGGAGACAGAAAGACCTGAGTTTATGTTCAGGCTTTACTGCTCCATAACTGTATGTCTTTAGGCTGTTTGCTTCATCTCTCTGAGCCTCAATTTCCTCATCTGTACAATGGGGGAAATAATAGGACTCATTAATTCGTGGGGTTCAAGTGAGATATTGCAAATAAGGTGCTAAGCACAGAGCATGGCAGATGGCGGGTGCTCAGGGAGTGATAAGAGAGATGAAAAGGGCTTTTGGCCACCAAGTGGCAGGCCTGGGGCTCCAATCTAGATGGTCCAGAGTCTGTCCACTCCCTGGCACTATGCTGCCTCATGGATGGGTGCCATTGCTGTGCTCTGTTATCTGGAAAGGAATCTCACCTTTGATGCCAGCCGAAAAGGGGTCGGCCAGAGAGAACAGCTGACTCAGGTAAACCATTCTGCTACTGCGGGTAGGAGTCACTGGTTGCCATGGAGATCCCAAGTGGGCCGCTTCAGAGATGGGCCACCCAACTTCCCATGGCTCCTCTAAGGAGGGAGGGAGGAGTGAGGTTGGAGACACCTGGATTCAAGTTCTGTCTCCTTTGGTGGCCGTACTGAAGCCACCGGCATGTCGGCTTGTCCCCCTACTCCTCTGAGTCTGCATCTTGCTATCTTCTTGTCCTGGGGCATCGAGCCAAGGGCCTGGGTGAGAGCGAGCACTCCCAGGAGGTGTCGAGGTGACTGACACACCCTCTGGGTGCATCCGGTGACATGCTCAGATTTACCTTTTCTAGGGGGTAATTTTCCTGTCCATCCTGCAAGGCTGTCAGCCTGAGATTATTCAAATCATGTTTATTTCTGTCCTGTGACCCAGATAGATCTGCCATGAGCACTTTCTCGAGAAATTCAAAGGAAGAAATAACCAGAAGGGCAGCCACCACGCACATCTTGTCCCTTGGGCTGCCCTCTCAAGGAAGCTCTTACTTGTGCCCCTGGAGCTGACACAAATTTCCGTCCCCTCTCATTGCCTCTGTCACCACTATTCAAGTCACCCTTTTGGGTTGGGGGGAGGCCCCAGGGGTGACTCTTTCTCAAGATGGCCTTTCTTGGGGCTGTCACCATGAGAGCCCTGAAGTGCTGAGGACATACTGCCTGGCACTCAGTAGGTGCATAATATCTGCTGGATGTTGAAAGATGACTTCATCTTCCCAACCCCGGGACTCCTGGGCCTTTTGATTCAAGGACATAAGGCAGTTCTTCTGTGTCACCTCTTTGTAGGTGGGAGGGTGCTGTAGAAAAGCACGACCTCTGAAGTCAGCAGGCCTGGTTTAATTTCCAGTCCTGCCCCTTCCTAGCTGTGTGAGCCTGAGCAAGTGGCTTGGCCTCTCTGAGCCTCAATTTCCTCATTTGTAAAGTGGGGTTGGGAAAAATGTGTGCCTCTCCTCCCCCAGAACACACTGAAAATGTACACCATGACCCCAAAACTGATCCCATAAGTTACCTGTAGAGAGTAGGTCTGAGGATTTCTACTTTTCTCCCTAGTTTGAATAGTTTTTAAACTATGAGCCTGAATGGTTTTTTTAATTAAAAAAGAGAATGAGCAACAGACCCAGTGCAGAAACCAGTGGTGACTTGGAGAACTCGGGTCAGTGGGAGTCAGCTGGTTTGCAAGCAGCAGAGGAGTCATGGCCCCAGGGCCGCTGCCTGGGCCACCCCTCCAGTCGGTGCAGTTGACCTAGCTTTGGGCCCCAAGCAACTGGGTTTGAACCTGGCTCTGTGACTTCTCAGCCATGGGACTTCAGGGGATGTCCCTGAGCCTTGGTTTCCTTTTCCGTGAAATGGGGATAAGAGCACCTACTTGTGGGGTGGTTTGAGGGGAAATCAAACGGGCGCGAGGCAGCAGGACAGGTGTGCACACCAGATGAGGAGCCGTTTACACAGCTCTGGGGTCTTCATGTGGCTGCCTCGGCCCTGGGGAGACTGCAATCACCCCTGGGGTCAGGTGACGGCCCTAGAAGTAACTGTGGGCCACTGAATCCAACAGGTGCCGGCCAGTCTTCATCTTACGTGATGTCTCAGCAGTGTCCACTGACCACTCTCTGCTCCTGGAGATGCCCTCTGCTTCCCTTTGTCTTCGTGACCCAAACTCTGGGAAGAGAAAGGGGGTGGAGCGTAGGCTGGCCCACGTGGACCCCACGGGGCTGGATTGGGGGTGTGGGAACGTCCCTCTCCCAGAGAACCTGCAAGTGTAAATCATCTGGAACAATCTGCACTCCCATCAGAAAGGATCTGGTTGAATAAGTCGCCGTACACCCGTCCTGGGAACCCCACGCAGCCGTGACGAGAGAGTTAGACCGTGTCTTCTAGTCACGTGAACGATTCCACAACAGATTATGTAGAAAATAAACAATTAGCGAATAAAGTTTATAGTGTGATCTCATTTTTATGAAAAGGTAAGATTAAAAAATTCTAGGAGGGGCCGGCCTGATGGCTCAGTGATTAAGTTCACATGTTCCACTTCGGCGGCCCGGGGTTCGCCGGTTCGGATGCTGGGTGCGGACATGGCCCCGCTTGGCAAAAAGCCATGCTGTGGTAGGTGTCCCACATATAAAGTAGAGGAAGACGGGCACAGATGTTAGCTCAGGGCCAGTCTTCCTCAGCAAAAAGAGGAGGATTGGCAGCAGATGTTAACTCAGGGCCAATCTTCCTCAAAGAAAGAAAAAAATCCTTGGAGTAGCAGAGATTAAGAACTTTTTCTTATTTAATTTGTATTGCTAACTTGCGTGAACAATAACAAGAACTGTAACGACAATATAAAGACTTTAACAAATACGGAAGGAACTTGCATAGTCAGTGCACACATCAGGATGCCTGGGAGACTGGTGGCGGGGCAGGGGCGGGAGTTGGGTGAATCAGGAGCCAGAGAGCTGAGCCTGAATGGTGAGCCTGAGGGCAGGCACAGGGCCAAGCATAGGGTGACAGAGTGTTCTTCTAGTGGCCCCAAAGATAGGGCTGTGACTGGTGGCCTGGCTATCCCCCCAGGCCATTCGCTGACCCCCCCTCAGCATAATGGAGAGGTGAATGGGGGTTTGTGGACGTGGCAGGTGGAATAACGCTGCCCCCTAAAGATTTCCACATTCCAATCTCCAGGTCCTGTGAATGTGTTTGTTAGGTTACAAAGCAAAGGGGAATTAAGGTGGCAGATGGAATGACAATTGCTAATCAAGGGACCTTAAAATAGGGAGTTCATCCTGAATTGTGTGGGTGGGCCTAATGTAATCATAAGACTGCTTAAAAGATGGGAGAGGGAGGCAGAACAGAAATCAGTGTCCGACTGATTCCACCTGCCATTTCTGACTTTGAAGATGGAAGGGAATTATGAACGAAGGAACGAGGTGGCTTCTAGAAACTGGAAAAAACAAGGAGACAGATTCTGCTTCTAGAGCCTCCAAAGAGTCACTGCCACCCTGACTTTGGCCCAGTGAGACCCCTTTTGGACGTCTGGCCTCCAGAACTGTGAGATAATAAACTCGTGTTGCTTTAAATCACTGGGTTTGTGGTAATTTGCTACAGCGGCCATAGAAAACTAATACAGTAGGAATCGCTCTTTAAAGGGTCAAGATTTCAGGCGTCAGGAGTGAATTTAATCCAGTCTCATCGTGCCTCTGCGAGGTGTGGAGCCCCAGGAACAGATGTGGGTCTGTGGTGCCCCCAAACAGGCATCTGTTCGAACCTGGAGTCTGAAATAAAACAGCCAGCTGCTGACTGGACCAAGGGGCAGCTTTCAGGTCTGTGGAATGGCCACTTTGGAAGAGACCAGCGCACATCTCTCTCCTTCCCCAGGTCCATGACTTGCAGCTGCCTGTGGAGGGAAGGTGCCACTTAAGACCTAGATTTGAATCCCAGCCCCACCTCCGTTGCTGTGTGACTCTGAACAAGAGATCTCACCTCTCTGAGCCTTAAATCCTCAACCCATCAACTGGGCATTGTGCTGTCCTCCAGAGTTGATGTGGGTCTGGTGAGGTCCCCTGTGAAGCACCCAGGAAAGTCCCTGTTTTGGAGGGGAAGCTGAGATCCGGGTGGAGCTCCAGTGCGGGGAAGGTGGGCAGTCCTCACCTGACCTGCCATCCCAGAAGTCCCTGCAGGGCCCCCCCCCCCCCCAGATATTCTGCAGGCACGATCCAAGACTCGTCTGTTTGAGGGACATGTGTCCTATGCTCGGCTCCACCTGCCAGCCTGTGGACAGATGCTTCAAAGAAAGCTTTTTTGAGTTCTAAAGCACTTTGACAAAATGTTTTCTCTGGCATGGAGACCCACTGTTTTGGAGGGAGGCACAATTAGACATTTCTAACTGCTTTTGCCACGCCCCAGAAAGCTCCAGAAAATGCTGCCCATAACTTGCGTTTGAACTAACTGAGGGGCAAAAGCATGAACCCCTGGCTTCTGTTGGGTCCAGGAGAGGCAGGCTGGCCTCATGCACTTGGGGGCATGAGGGCAGCTGGTGGAAGATGCGGAACGCTGGGCCTCACCCCTCAGAGGTCCAGTTCTGAACGTCTGGGATGGAGACTGGATTCTGCCTCTTAAACCAGCTCCCCAGGTGATTCGGATGCACGTGTCTAATGCACATTCTCCAAGGGACACTAACGCAGTGAACAGTGCGAGGGCTTAGTACCGGGCAGACCTGGACGCAAATTCTATCGCATCAGCTGTGTGACATCAGCCGTGTTCCTTCACCTTACTGGGCTCTACTTTTCCCATCTGTATAATGTCCTTGTTTTAAACCAACGTGATGGAGTGTTTTCTATGTGCCAGGCGTCACCCTGGCCCTTTGCATCACCTAACCAGGTCTTCACAACTGTCCTCAAGGCAGGAAGTATTATTTTCAGACTCTGGACTGCCTCCTCCCCTTGCCTTTAACCGTGATGCTGAGTCGTGGTGGAGTTAAGTATCCGGAGAGTACCTGGCATAGTGCTGGGCTCGTAGCAGGTGGTCGATAGACATTCTCTGTCCCCCCCGCCCCCCTGGCCCATTGCCCAGCACTGAGAGGGTTAGGAGCTGTTGGGGATCTAGGAATGGGGCTCGCAGGGCCTGGAGGGTCTCAGAGCCCAGGGCCGGACACCAATCTATCAGTGAGAATTCACCAAGGCTTACTAACACAGGTGGAGGTGAACTGGGAGAAGGGAGCAAGACATGAAGCCTTCATCATGACACCACTGGGGAGGACACCACGGTCGCTGCTTCTCTCTGAGTCTGGGCAAGGGGATTCCAAATCCTGGACTGTGCTGGTGGCCCTGGCCAGGAAGAGTTAAGTGGGCACGAGACGACGACGAATCACTTGTTTTGTCTATCTGATAATTATCTGAAAGAATAAAAAGATAGAGGGGGAGACTTCCAGACGGGAAGCCCTGAAAGGGAAGGCTCAGCAGGGAGCTGGGACAACTCCGCTAGAGTGGGGACTCCCTGGTGGGTGGTCTCGTGGACTCTTCAGAAGTCATCTCTCCTCCTTGTGGATCCCTGCTCAGTCCAGTGAAGTCGCTTCCAGGGAAGTACTGCGTCAGGGCTGTGGATACACGGAGCTAGATTATTAACGCAATTTCAGTTTATCAACAATAAAGCAAACCATACCAAAAAGAACCAAGAGGGAAAATGAATGAATAAGCGAGCTTTGTTGTTTTACTTTATCATTTTATAACAAGTTAGGTTTCACTTTCTCACCCATGGCCTTTCCCAGCTGAGTTAAATCATCTAAGTCCCCTGTATGTGCCAGTGTTAACACCATCTATGGCTCTGTTAAGAACTTCAAGGTCAAAAGTCCAGCAGTGGCTTTTCTTTGAGCTGCTAGAATAGTCCTTTCATTCATCCAGCACATATTTACTGAACGTTTACTGTGAGTGAGGCCACGTGTTGGGCGCTGCAGAGAGATCAGTGAACAAAATAGCGAAAGTCCCGGGTCTCATGGAACCTATATTCTAATGGAGAAGAGGGGAAAAAAACCCAAAAATTCAAAAACCAACCAGAGCAAACATTAGGGAAATGGGGCTCAGGGTACATGGGAACCCTCTGTACCATCTTTGCTGCTTTTCTGTGAATCTAAAATTGACTCAAAAAACAAAAAAGAAAAAAAGATACGTAGTTGATAAGTACTATAAAAGAATTCAGGAAAGGAAATAAGGAAACTAGGGAAGGCTCTGAGGCAGGAGGAAAGATTGTAGTTTTTAAAAGTCTGGTCTATTTGAAAAAGTGACATTTGAGCAAAGATCTGAAGGAGGAAAAAGAGCAAGCAGTGGGCCATGTGGACATCTAGGGAAAGAATGTACCAGGTACAGAAAATGGCAATTGCAAGTCTCAGTGGTACCAGCCTCTAGGAGGGCCCCCAGTGACCCTGGTTTTCCTACCCGTGTGTAGTCCCCTCCCACGTTGAATAGGGTGGACTTGTGTCACTAACACGAGATTGAGGAAATGTGACTTCCACGGCTGGGTCATAAAAGAGATTGCAGTTTCGGCCTTGTTCTCTCTTGGATCACTTGTCCCATGGGAAGCCAGCCACCATATTGTGAGGATGCTCAAGTGGCCCTATAGAGACATCCATGTGCGGAGGAACTGAGGCCTCCTGCCAACAGCGAACACTAACTTGCCCGACTATGAGCAAGTCACCTTGGAACTGAGTCCTCCAGCCTTCAGATGACTGTGGCCCCATTGACACCTTGGCTGCAATCTCGTGAGAAACTTTGAGGCAGAACCACTTAGCTAAGCCACTCCCAGGATCCTGACCCACAGGAACTCTGTGAGATTAAAAAAAAAGTTTATTGTTTTAAGTAGCTACAAATTGGGTTAATTTGTTATATGAAAATAACCACTGCAGGTCTTGAGGTGGGAGCATGCTTGGTTGTGCAATGAACAACAAAGAGGCAACGTAGTTGGTGTGGTGAGTGTAAGGAGAACAGGAGGAGATGAGGGTAGAGGGCCTGAGTCAATCTTTCTCTTGAATGAAAGGCTTCCTCTCTGTGGGTATCATTATTATTATTTTTTCAGAAATTGGCCTCTCCTGAGCATTTCTCAGGGCCAGACCTTGGGAACGAGTGTGTGACGCCCATTTTCTTCACTCCTCTGTGTCTTCTGAGATGGATTTAAATCTCTTCTTCCCAGGAAGTCTGTGGTGGTGTCATCCTTCCTGAAGTGGTTTCAACGAGACCTCATGCTGAAACCGGGCCAATGCCTCTTTGGGTATTTTTTTAAAGGCCAGGTTTATTTTGGTAGAGAACTAACACAGATTTGAACAAAAAAAAAAAAAGAAAGAAAAGGAACTTGATTAATTAAAAACAAGTTGTTGTTCAGAGAAGAGTTCACAGAGGAGGTGAGGGTTGAAGGAGGCTGAAAAGATGATTAAGGATGATTGGGCAAAGGATGGTGGGTGAGGGAGGTGGGAACAGAAATCCACAGATGAGGGGGCATGAGGAGGCTCGATGCTCTCTGGGAGTTTGGCACCATTGGGGTGGAGACTGGGGAGAGTGCATGGGGGATAGGGGAAAGGAGTGGAGGGGAAGGTGCTAGAAAGGGAGCTGGGCATGCAGGACTCTGAGTCCAAATTGCACCCTGCAGGCCAGAGTTTCTCCCCTGGAAGAGCTTCCAATCATTTAGAAATGGGCCCCAAATGGTGGCCCATCTGAGTCCCAGAAGGGATTATGTTGGTTGTAAGGGTCATAAAGTCCATTCCAGTTGGAGTGAGGAAAAAAGGGAGTTTATTGATTTACATCAATAAAAAGGCCATGGTCTGACGTCAGTAAGACCCATTCATGCTCTCTCTCCTTTTGTCCTGTCTTCTGCCATGTTGGCAACATCCTCCCTTAGGCTCTCCTCTTGTGGTTGCAAGATGGTTGCCAGCCTCTTTCTAGGGTTGAATCTAGCATAAAAGAGTACTTGCGTTTGTTCCAGCATATCCAGACAGAGTCTTGATACTTACCTTGATTCATGATTTGACTCGTGTAGGTCTTGTGCCCACTCCTAGACCAATCACTGGCACCAGGAGATGCAGAACTATGGCCAGGCTTAGGTCGTGTGCCACCTCTGTCAGAACCCATAGACTGAGAACGGGGGTAAGGTGGCCGCTCAAATGGAAATCAGGAGCTGATGCTATCAGTGGGTGGAAGGGTCATGTGACAAGATGCAAAGGGGCATATTTAGCAAAACAGTCAAGAGTGTTGCTTCATGAGTATATAAGAGAGCATGGTCAGGGCGGTAAGTCTGTTCAAAGTGATATGTGGTACAGAAATTCTCCCATTAAACAGTCAGATAGTGGTGTGGGCCTTTATAGATTCTAGGAGGTATTGTTACACTGTAGCCACAATCATATCCATCACTATTATTGATTTGTTTCCTGTTATTTTGAGTCTTTTAACCCACTTGTATTAGTTAGGATAATGCTAGTTGCTATAACAGATAAACTCTAAAATATTTTTGGCTTAAAACAATTTTTCCTCCAGTGAAGTACAGAATGTGAGTTCTTCATTGGCAGTGCTGGAGCTCTGTTCCACAGAGTCAGTCAGGAATCAGAGCACCTTCCATTTTGTGGCTCCACCATCTCCCTGGGTCTTTGTCTTTTCTTCCAGCGAGCAGACAGGGAGAGGGAGGTGGGGTGGAGTCACCTGCTTCTTAAACACCTCTGCCCAGAGGGGAGATGCACATCACTTCCATTCATGTTCCGCTGGTAAGAGGGAGTCACACGGTTCCATCCAGGTGTAAGAGGAACTGGGAAATGTCGTCCTGGTGGAGCAACCATCATCCAACAGCAGCATACAGTGGAATGGGAGCAGGCATCTTTGGTGAGCAGCTAACCATCGTTGTCACATCCTCCAAGTATGCTGCCTCAAATTGCAGATTTTAAAGTTACAGACGAGAAAATGTGGAGAATTATTACCAAAGATGATTGTGGGACCGCTGAAGGGTTTTAGGCAGGGGAGTGACACATTAGGTCAATCTGTGCTCCGGGGACATGAAGGACACGGTGGTAGTGGAATGGAAAGGAAGGAGGAGGTTTTGTGAAAAGCTCAGTCAGGCCAGGTCCCTGTTGTCCTCACTTCTGCCCCATTTTTGAGTGGTACGATACCCTGGGGTGACTGACATTTAAATTCCCACCAGGTACTGAGGACTCACCACATGCCTTTTTGAAACAGCATCTATTGGCAGCCCAGCAATGCGGTGAGGCACGCATTAGTACCTGCAATTTAAAAATAAGAAAATTAAAGTTCATGACTCATCCAAGGTGCATTGGTCCTCTGGTGGGTTGTCACTGGAACTGCTGATTTGTACTCGGAAATTTGGGGAGGACTCCATGGTGCCAAGCATGCATGTGCCCTGTGGCATGGTGGCTTCTTGCTTAGGGAACAAAGGGGTCTGAGTAGCTAGTGTTGATGGGGCCTGGCTGGCAAGTGGATTACATAATGCTGTGCACCTGCATCTACCCCAGGGGCAAAGCTTCGAGCACTACTCTCCCTGTCCCCTGCCCATACCATTGAGTCACCTCCAAGTCCCTAACAAAGATGCTCTATGAGTCCCCTCATCAGCTCCCAGGAATCTACTCCATGGCTTTTGGCCCTGGTGGGGGCCAGGAGGGGGACCACAGACATGCTCCCCAGGCTGGAAGAGCCAGTTCTGCTGACTGGGCAGAAGGGGCCCACGCACCGGGACCTGGGGAGATGGAGAGGAGAAAGTGGCTGAGCACAGCTCCGCGAGGCCTGGTGATTTATGAGGAGCAGCTTCCGCGGGCCATCTGGACCAGGAACTTCAGGAAGCGCATCCTGTGTGGAGGCGCAGGCAGCGTGGGAGCCCTGCCAGGGAGGAGGAGGGCTGTGAGGGAGCGAGCGGGAGGAGGGAGGGGATGGGGAGGCAGGAGTCGGGTGGAGGCAACGTGGAAAGAGCCCCGACAGCAGAATCAGACAGATCTGGGCTCTTCCACTTGCAGAAACTCTGGCCAGGACCCACTCGGGGCCTCAGTTTCATCAACTTTAAAATGGAATGGCATTCATACTTTCTGCACCATTGAGAAGTTTAAACGGACTATTGTTTCTAAAAGTAGCCAAACCAATGTCTTGAAGGAAGGAAGCTGATTTTGAGCATCTTCCATGTGCCAGGCCTTCAATTAGGTATTGGGAATACAAAGAGTCTCAAAGAGTTTGCCGTTTAGTGGGGCAGGCAGACTATTTTGTAACATGCAAGATATTTACAATGAATTCTGGGAGCACAGAGGTGAGAATAACTAACTCTGCCTGCAGGTGAACTTTGGGCTGGTCCTGGAAGGAGAAAGAGGAGCTCTGTGGCCAGGAAGAGGTGGCAAAGGGAATAGCCTGAGCAAAGGTATGCCACACTGAGGTTAAGTGTTGGTTTATTCATTTACAACTCCAGCCCTGATTGATCTGCTGAACTCCAAACCCTATATGCAACTGTGTACTTGACATCTCTATTTGGATGTCTAATGGACATCTCAAACAGCATGGCCAAAACAGAGCTAGGGATCCCTCCACCGTCCTCCTTCCACCTTCATCAACCTTCTTCCTTCTAGGTCTTTCCTATCTTGGTAAATGGTACCACTGTCTGCTTAATCCACTTAATCCACTACTGCCACATAATGCAGACAAATCTAGAAGGCATTCATCTTTCATTTCTCCATTTCCCTCACTATATCCAGTGGTGCCATGTCGCCCTACTTCATATATGTGGTACCTCCTGGAATTGTGCAATGTGGTCCTGACCTCACATCCTCAAATTCAGTCCATTAGCAAGTCCTGTCTGTTCTGATCTCCTAAGTACATCCAGAATCCATTTACTTCTCGCCATCTCTACCACTACCATCATAGCCTACCCACTACGGACTCTTACCCAGGCAACTGCAACAGGCTTCTAGTTAGTTTTCCTGTTTCCATATCTGTCTTTCGCAATCCAGTCTCCTCATAGCATCCAGAGTGATCTTTACAAAATAGAAATCAAATAAAAACACCCCCCTGTTTAAAGCCTTTATCAGACAGTTATTCACAGCATGACAACTCACCCTAAAACGCAGCACTATACAGCAATAAGCATTTATCTCTTGGCCATGTGTCCGAGGCTTGGCTGAGGCTTGGCCAGGGTAGGCTGAGTTTGGCTGCTGACGGCAGGTTGGGTCCAGGTCTACTCTGTATGGCTCTCATCCTCTTTGGACCAGTGGCTGCTCAAGCCATGTTCTTCTCATGGGGAAAAACAGGAGCAGTAGGAGGCAAGCTCATCTGTGCAAAAACATTTCAAGTCTCAGCTCCCAACCCATCCAACACCATCCCATTGCTCAAAGCAAGTAATGAGGCCAAGTCCAAAGTCAAAGAGAAAGGAAGTGCACTCTGTCACCATGAGGCCATGGGAAAGGTGGAGATATATAATATATAATTTATTATAGTAGAATAAAGAATTACGACCAATAATGCAATCTTCAACAAAGTCTCTTTTTAAAAAAAATTTTTAAATTTTTGGTGAGGAAGATTTGCCCTGAGCTAACATCTGCTGACAATCTTGCTCTGGTTTTGCTTGCAGAAGATTGTTGCTGAGCTAACATCTGTGCCAATCTTCCTCTATTTTGTATGTGGGATGCCTCCACTGTGTGGCTCATGAGTGGAGTAGGTCCACACCCGGGATCTGAACCTGTGAACCCAGGCCTCAGAAGCGAGTGCAGAACTTTAACCTCTCAGCCCCAAGGCCAGCCCCTCAACAAAGGCTTTTAATGGCTTTCCATTAAACTTGGGATAAGCTCTGAACTCCAACCCTCTCGTGATCTGGCCCTGATGTATCTTCAACCTCAACTTCTACCGCTTTTCCCCTCATCATTTCTCTCTAGCCATGCTGCCTTCTTGGCTCTTCCTCAGACTTTCCAAACTCTTTTTCTACCTCAGGTCCTTTGCATTTGTCATCCTCTCTGTCTGGAACACACTGCTCCCAGATCTTCTCATAATAGTCCCCTTGCCATCAGGTCTCAGATGAAACGTTACCTACACCTGTGTTAAAGGAGCTTGTAAACAGACTCCTGGGCTCCACTCCCTGAGACTCTCAAAAGGCAGGGGGAAGGTGGGTCTCAGGAGTTGTTTCTAACAAGATACCCACAGCTGATACCAGTGCTGGTGTTCCATGGACACATTCTGAGAAACACCGCTGTGTAAGGAAGCATGTCCCAGGAGTGCTGGGAAAGATGTGGAGGGCCTAAGTCTGTTGGGGCTTCAAGGAACGCTTCCAGAAGAGGCAGTTGCTGAGCCAAGGCTGGAAGGAAGTTGTCAGGAAGACAGGACTATATGCTTTGGGGTTATCTCATGACCCCGTGAGCTGCTTGGGTGTGAGCTTCCAAGTTACTCTCTCTGGATCCCTCACCCCATTCTGTCTGGGATGGCAGCTGGCACTGCTTCCTATTGCGAACTAGCACTGATGACATTATATATGACCACCATCCGAGCTTCTTGAGACAACCAATTCCGCAGGAAGTCTTAGAAAGCTTTTTCTCTCTAAATGATCTTTTTTAGTGTCTGTCACCCAGAGTTGTAGAGATTTTATATCATCTATGAAATCCTATTAAGATTTTATTTCCTTATTTTCCTTTTATGATTACTGGGATTTCCTTCCTGAGAGAAGGCCTCAGGAAGTGGGCGTGCCTTGGCAGGAGTAAGGCCCTGGGGAGGGTGGGTTACTGAGGCAGCCTCAGGCTCAGTGGTAGCAAAGGCATTCAGAGCTGGCAGCATCCTTCAAGGTTGTGTGGCCCATTTTCCACAGAATGTGTCCTCTCTAGAGCATCCTTTGACCCAGGAGAGGATGCTCTAGAGGCAGCCATGGGGTTATGGAAGCAGGAGAAATGATCTAGGAGTCAGAAGATCTGGGTTAAGACATAGTATTTCTTGGTGGGCTGGCCTTTTGGGATGCTACGCATTTGGGTGACTTCAGGCAAGCCATTTGCCTTCTCTGAACCTTACTCATACATGTGTGCATGTGTTATGGTGAAGATAAGATATAATAAATGCTTTGTAGACACGGACTGTGTAAGGACTGCATATCTACTCTCTACTCAAACAGGTTCAGTGATGGGAAACTCACTGCTTTGAAAAATAGAGTGTTGAGTTCTGATTGGTTCTGGATGCAATTGGCCAGCCCATTGGTGATCTCTTCTGACTTCGAGTCATCTAACACATGAACCTCAAACCTTGAGAGCCGCAAAGCCACTGACTTAATATTGACCAAGAAAGAATCAAGGACAGAGCCTATGGCCTCTGCTGGAGACTTCCTTTTAGGCCACTGGTTCTCAACCCTGGCTGCTTATGAGAATCATCTGGGATGATAGCAAACCTACCCAAGGCTCAGGCCTCATGCCAGATTTATGAAATAAAAGTCATCAAGGGTAGGGGCAGAGTATCAGTGTCATTATTAGAGTTCTCCCGGTAGTTCTAATTATGCAAGCAGGGTGAGATCTCCTTTCAGGTACATTCAGTCAGTCATGGGTCCACCTTGGTGAGCTAGTACCAGCTCAAATTCTCCTACTTGTCCACAAAGACATCTTGAAAGCATTCTCAAATGGATGCCTGCTTCATTCCACACACAAGATGTGGAACGTGCATTTATCTAGGTCACCCCAGGTTGAGGTTAAACCTGGGACCACATTAGCAAAACTTACTCATGTTTTACTGGCTTCGGCCCCCTTCAATGGCCGTCTGCAAAGTCCTCCCAATTTTGCTGGGGAGTCCCTTATGTGTTTAGAAATAAGTCTCATTCCCTACCTAAGGGAGTTTGCTGAGTTCTTTCTCTCCTGCTCTTCCTTTCTTGCTGACATCTGCTGCCCACGAGCCGTGGTAGTGCACTTTACTACTTCCGCCTCTGCTGGTCCTCCCTGCAAGAGTGCAAATGCCCGTATCCAATGTGCAATATCCCAGACATTGGTGCCATTTCTTGGCATCCCCGTTAAGCTGTACTGGGTCTGGTGTAGAAGTGAGGAGAAGTCTAGCCTTCACCTCTTGGGGTCATACTTTGTCATATGGGTCCCACAGTAGGGGTGTTGGTTCGCTGGGACTCAGTAAGCTTCTTTTGAGTTCAGTCTCACCCTTCTCTTCCTGAAGCCTCTCCCTCGAGGACCCGGGCATGAGTTCCCGGGCCAGCTTCAGGACCTGAATGGCCCACCATGGCCTCTCTAATGTATGTTTTTGCTCCTTTCACTCCAAACAAAAAGACTGAACTGATTTCAATCCAAATTGACTTGTACAAATCACCTCCTGGCTGGTCTACCCAAAAATTTACCTTACAAGCCCAGTCAACTCAGGCCCAGGTGTGGACTTAACTTAGGTCAAAGCCGAGACTGCAAATTCTAAGTCTGTTTCATCCCCCTGGTCTCTCAATTTAGTCCCACCCTCTGAGGAAATAATAGTATTAATAGGTGCTATTCATTGAGTGCCTTGTCTGGGCTGGCATGATGCAAAATGCTTTATATGGTTTACCTAATTTAATTCTTGCAAGAGTCGGGGCTATTATGACCCAATTTACAGATGAGGAAACAAAAGGTCAGAAAGGTTAAGTAGATTTTCCATTGTCACTTAGCATGTAGGGGGAGGAGCTGGGATTTGAATTCAGATCCGCATAACTCAGATGCCCCAGCTCATGGTCTGGCTGGGCTGTTCCTACAGAATGCAGCATGTGGATTCCTGGTGCTCCTTTCCCAAGGGCTCATGGCACATCCAGAAAATAAGCAGATCTTCAGACTTAACAGGAGTCCAGGATCAGTGATTACGGTTCCACGTTTTCTACTGTAAAATTGGATGGCATTTACCCATCTCTTGTCTTTTACTTTCCTAAATTCCCCAGACTCCCTCAAGAGGCCATTTAGTCCAAGGACTTAGTGTTGAATGTCAGAATGTCAAAGCCAGCAGTGCCCATAGAGATAGACCACCCAGTCCACCCCTTTCACCATACAGGAGAAGTGGACTTGTCTAAGGTCACACAACGAGTCCACAGCAAGCTGGGGCCAGGACCCAGGGCCTTTCTCCCGTAGCCTTGGACTCACTGTATATAGTTGCATAAATCATTCCTCTCTGAAGAATGAAACAAGCAGATATCAACAGAAGCAGTCCCAGCATTAGGCTAAGCTTTTAGAGCAGTGGGGTTTTTTGACAAAAGGGAAGCGGAAGTGGAAATCTATTGATTGTTCAAACCCAGGATAGTCTGTTGAATCAGAGGTGTGGATCTAAAAGATCCTTTCTTCCCTTTGTCCCCTTTCCCCAGCTATCCTTGGGCACTTCTGAGAACGCTAGCAACTTGCTGATGCCAGTGAGAAAATCAGGGGCTTAAATAGTTTGGGAGCATTGAAAGAGAACTTGATCGAGCTACATCTAGTCGTCATGCTGACCGGTCTCAGAGGAAGAGTCCTCCAACCAATGGTGTTAGGAAATGGTTAACAACCTGCTCTCTTAACAAGAAGGAGGAGGAGGAGGAGAAGGAGAAAGAGAAGAAGAAGAAGAAGGAAGCCCTGATTTAGAGCCTTTGCCCATTTCCATCATGTAAACATTCCCATGATGGCCACTTTCAAGTTACCAACATGATCTTAACCAACTTGCAAATTTCCTGAAAGTTTACCCTTGGGCTGTGTGAGCTGGTACAAGTTATGGATATATGATGAAACAAACGGTGGGTGAGGGTATGCAGATAACTTGCATGTCTCACTGATAGGTCTTTTCCTGTGATATCACTGCCTCTGTTTCACATCCTGATGAAAATTTTGCAATTTCCACCCTGTTGTAGAACAAATAGAAGTGTGACTTGTGGTTCACAATCTATGAAGCTGATGCCATATAATTTTGACAGTTCTATCCCATTTCCCCCGTTTTTTTCCCTCCTGGGGTGGCAGAATGTTGTGTTGGGATACTGTGTTGGGAACTGTTTCCCTCTGATTCTTTCTGTTAGGCCACCTTCCTCTTTCTGGGTTTACACTTTCCTAAGTTCAAGGCTTCGCCACACATACCTTGTAAGTTTTCTCTGCCCCCAGCCTGGTGCATCTGGAAGGGGAGACGGGACTCTGGTTTTAAATCTCTCCTTGGCACATGTTCTCAGGCATGAGTGAAGAATCAGTGATTCAGTTTGAACAGAGAAACGGCAGACAGATGTGCCGTTTGCACATCTGGCTACTTGGAGGTACAGCTGCATTTGGCCACCCACACTTTTTGTGCTTGTGGGGGAAGGGATCATTTCCTTTATTGGGCCGGTGTTTTTATCTTCATTGGGAGGATGCCTAGTTCACATTCTTGGAGATGACAGGAAGGCTCTGGGGCTAGGGCAGAAATCTTCTTAAATCTAGATGGGCTGGCGGAGATGTAGGGTTGAGGATAGAAAGCACCCCTGGGTCCTTGCTTGGCTCCTTACCCCAGCTGTCGGTTAGTGAGAGAAAGCACAAACCCATTTTTATCCCAGTGACTCTAATCGCACCTCTGCTGGGGCTAGGAAACCCATTCCCCGGATGGCACTGAGCCAGAAAATTAGCAAAGATCAATGAAAGGGGAAGGATGATGAAATAAAAGTGGAGTCTCAATTATGCTCTAAATGAGCAAGGCAATGTTAAGTCTCGAACAGGGGAGGGGCCGGGAACCGGAGGAAGGAAAAAGCGATTACTTGGAAGAATTCAGCGCCCTAGTCTGGACTCGTCCATTGATTTCCTATTCCAGTCGCATAGATGGACCATAAAGGCCTTGTGGAGTGCATGTCTGCCCTTGCTATATTTCTCCACGATCTGCATAAAGGAAATGTAAGTTCCTCCACTCTGTTTTTCTGTCCGCCAACATTGGATCCTGAGTCAGTCCAAGGGAACAAATGTCTGTGGGCACTACATTAGTGTTTCAAACTTACCAGCTGGTGGGAAGTTGGATTTGTGGTTTCAGGGCACAGGAAGTTTCTGTGCAAACCATGGTTAAAGTTGCTTTGGTAGAATTATAAA
This sequence comes from Equus asinus, assembly GCF_041296235.1. Classification (NCBI taxonomy): domain Eukaryota; kingdom Metazoa; phylum Chordata; class Mammalia; order Perissodactyla; family Equidae; genus Equus; species Equus asinus. The sequence goes on along the minus strand of NC_091804.1, from coordinate 31,742,524 downwards.
AGTAATTTGTTGTGTTTGTAGGAAATGGAGGGCTGAAATGTTTTTATGATATCTGAGTGATCTTTAAAAAAAACACAACTTTTTTTTCTTAAACTCTGCTAAAAGGCAAAGTAATTGATGTTGAATTTGGTGATTTTCCCTGAAAAACGCAATCATTGGGACAGCCTGTATCAGTCATTTAGAATGGAAAGCAAATGTTTTCTCTCATATATATCCATCAAGTAAAACTTATCCCCCATCTGGCAAAACCTTTTTCCTTTGAAATGTTCGGAGTGGAATTGCATTAATAAGCAGACATCAAGTGAAATTTACTAGTTGTGCACTTTCAGTGGTCTCTGTAAAGCGAGTTGCATGTAGGGCTTGTATCAATAAACATCTCTACCTGTGGGTTTTCAAGACAGATTAACTGAGAAGAGCCATTATGGGATAAAAGAAGAGGGCGTGCTGGGAGAAAAATGAAATCAAACATCCACCCGTGCAAACACTTCCTTCCTGGATACTGTTTGGATTTTAATTTCTTTTTTTTTTAAAATATAAAATAAAATACAAGATGTTGGTGCTGTTGGGAGATAGCCCACATCTGTACTGTAATGAGACAATTCTCCAAAGCGCAGCTCTCAGTGGGGTATTTATTTAATTCGTATTGGTTTTGGACCTCAGCCTGTAATGAGGAAAGATATGGGCAGAGGCAGGAGATGGCAGTTGGAAGTCTGTACCTTTTTGAACATGAAAGTACAAAAGGGTCGTGCATGTATTTAGGTTTTAGTGAAAATTCAATAACTTTAGCTGCAGACATTTTGCTCCGGAACGCTAATAAAGATGGGAGAGCTAATAAAAGGCCCGAATTCGAGCTTCTTGGAGATGAAGGCTGGAGCAGCGCCAGCTTCAGCTGCCCTGATGTGGAAGAATGTCCTGGTATGTTTTTGCACATGGACCGATTGAGGACTGGGTTGATTGTAAGGCATCTTCTAACAGCATGTGAGCCCCAGGGTCCTACACACATCAAACAGGCTAGGCTAAAAAGGGATTCGCTGAAGGGGTCTTCAGGAATCCTCTAATTTCCTGCTGTCAAATGTCCTGACAGACAGCCCAGAGTTGAAAACTGGAGGGTCCTTCCCCAAACAAGACCATCCTCCACTGGATCTTTTTTGTCACTCCACAGGGTGGTGGCGTGAGAATCTCATTGACGAGCTCAAGTTTGAGTCAAAAGGCCAAAGGCCTCAAGGAAAGAGCCACCAACTAGCAAGAAGCTGTAGGATGAGAAGCTGCGGAATTGGCCTCTGGAAAATTAAGGACTCTCCCTGAATTATCTAACTTCATCCTCATCGCCATCAGCCACTGTCCCTTTCTCCCGTTTTTGGGTGCTCACTTGTCCATAATCACACTCTGGTAAATGGCAGATTCTGGATATGAACCCAGCCTGAAGGCATAGACAGCACGGTGTTAGCTCAGCCAAGCTGTCTGAGTCTCTGATCCTTCAGCCTCAGGAGGAAATCAGAGTTCTGGAAAGAGAAATCTGGGATGAGGTCCACCCTAGTGACTTACTTTGGTCCTGGGCTTGACCATTTTGCCAAGAGCTGTTTGAGAACCATCGTGAAATCACCCCCAAACTTCTCTGCTGCAGGCTGCATGCCCTCAGCTTACACCAGTGTGCATGCTTCATTGATGGGTTTGCCCACATTTGCAGAAGGCTGCCTGAGGACCATCTGTTTGAGAAGCTCAGCCTTCTCCTTGTCAGGCTGGAGATTCTCAACCTGTACTAGCTTTGCCTGAGGTCTGGACACTCACTAGTGTGGTTATAATTAGTACTGATTATTGCTACAGTGCCAGGCATGGTAGATGGCACATTAGTGCATCCTTATTCTCATTTTCTAGATGAAGAGAGTGATTGAATCCCAAGTCTGTCTAAATTCCAAGCTCATGTGGTTAATGCTGACCAGGGAGGCTGTGAGTTGGGTCCTTTCTGGAGGTATGAGGAGGATGCTCTTGGTGTTTTTGCCAGACTCATTGCTGCGAGCTGAGTTACACATGCGCGGGGTCAGACAGCCTGCTCCCAGGAGGTGCCGCGTGCGTCAGCTCTTCCTCCCAGCCCACTCTTGCATTCCCGGGCTCTGCTCTGGCCCTTTTTGTCTGCCCGAGTTGCCTTCCCTTCCCAGTGGAGTCCTGGAGCCTCTCGCCGAGCAGAACTGACCTGCCAGTGATAAATACCATTTAATTACAGAACAAGCTTTTCTGCCATTTCTCTCAGCACGGCTTCTATTGCCGAAGATTAAACTTCATTCCAATACCACTGAATTACCTTTTTAAACCTATTATTTCAATGTGATTAACTTCACCTCTTTTCATTTAGCTGTAAGCAAAATCTTGTTTACAAGGCAAAAAAGTCTTTGCCTTAATATCGGCAATAATAATACAAACGAACATTGCAAGAAAATAATTTATGTGAAAAACAGGAAAAAATGGCATTGATACATGAGGCTCCTCTTCAATTAATAAAAAGGAGGAAATATTTAAAAACAATTTATCAAAGAAATATATACAGTTCATACATCATGCATTTGCAAAGAATGTACTAATATTCATTCCACAAATAGCTGCGTGACCCTGGGATTCTAATTCTTTTGTGTATGATGGAATCTGGGTCGTGGTTAATATCCAGAGCTGGGTTTGGTTAACGGAGCGCCAGGACAGGTAAGGCTACTGATGGAGAAAGAGTCTTGTATTTGCTAGACACCTGCTGCGCATTATCCCGTGTTCTCTCTTTTGAACGTGGCCAAAATGCACTTGAAGTTTTTAGAGAGGTTGTTGTTACTGCAAACCTGGGTGGGAAACCCAAAACCTAGGATAATTTTAAGGCGCACCTCCACTATTTCACTTTGTCTGTGCCTCTTCGTTTCAAGACTGAGATCCAAAGCCTAAAAAACATGATTGTATTAAGAATTGCAAAGGGAAAAATGCTTGGTGATTTAAAAAAAAAATGTTTTTGTTTGAGGCAAATCCTGGCAGACGGTTTCCCGAAAGTTGTCAAGGCCGGGTGGCCACTGGGAAGCGGTGGCATCTGTCACTGCGGTTATGCAAATCCTCTCGTGTGGGGGCCGGAGTTTGGAGAGGGGACGCACGGCTGCGTGTTGGCAAAACAGACACCGTATGCTGCCACCCGCGTTTCTCCCTAATTTATTTTGACCATTTTCTTTTATGGCCTTCCACGAGAGGCACTACACAGGGAGTCCTTCACAGGGCGCTGCAGAGAAATTAGCATTTACATCATATTTAACAGTTTACAATGAGTTCTTCTGCCCACACATAAAACAACGTGCTTTTAGAAGGAAAACATCGATATCAGTATGAATACTTCCACATATGGTGTCCGCGTTTAGCTGACGTTTAGACTCCTTGATGGTTTTAAGTGGAAAAATGGAGAGTTGGCAAAAGGCCTTTCAGCGCAAGCCACGGTGCCCATCTCACTGTGCCCAGCCACCCAGGTGCCGGAGAAGGAGGCTGAGCCAATGACAGACGCAGGGCCGGGGCAGCAGGGGGCACTGACTTGGGCCCACCTCTTCCCCCTCCAATCCTCTGTCTCCTTCTTGCTCACCCTCGCCCCTGACCGAATTTTCTTGACTTCTCCTTCCCTCCCTCCTTTCTCCTCCCCTTTCCTTCACCTGTCTGATTAAGCATACTAACTGAGCACCTAGATCAGGCCAGGCTCTGACCTCGGGGTTGGCACGGCAGAGGAGAATCAGATACCCTAAGACTGTCTAATCCATGGAGTTTCTTTTTTTGAGGAAGATTAGCAGCACTGAGCTAACTTCTGCCACCAATCCTCCTCTTTTTGCTGAAGAAGATTGGCCCTAAGCTAACATCTGTGACCATCTTCCTCTATTTTCTGTGTGGGATGCCTCGCACAGCATGGCTTGAGGAGTGGTATGTAAGTCCATGCCAGGTATCTGAACTGGTGAACCTGGGGCCACCGAAGTGGACCATGTGAACTTAACAGCTATGCCACCGGGCCGGCCCCCATGGATTTTTTTGGCATATACAACACACCCAAACACACACAACCAATCTGACCATAAAGTACCTAATATTAAAATCATTTAGGAACTTGCAATGATGGTGACCCGTACTGGCCAGGAGAAAGGGCGACAGACCTCGACCTGGAGTGACATCCTGATCTCTCCATGGCTAACAGATGTCCTGTTTTCCTTGTTAGCTCTCCACCTTATTCTAACCAGAAGCTGATGAACGTTGATTGTCAGGAGCTTTATTTAAATATTCTCATCTTATTCTCTATACAACTTGGAGAAAATGGAGGCAGAAGCAGGTGGTGTTGCTGGCCATGCAGGCACGGGTCCTGCTCCATGGTGGGACTTGCTGGTCTGCAACCCAGGCATGCGCCCTGAGAACTCTTCACTGTGCCTGTGGGGGCCTCTGGGATCTGCGCCCCACTTGCTGTCTCAGAGAGGGGCTTGTCAGAGCTGTGGGTGTTGGCAAAGCAGCAGAGCAGACTGAACAATAAGTCCCCGAGAGTGGGGGCCACCTTAGGGGTGTGCCAGTGTGCCCTCCAGCAGGGGGGGCCACAAACTGTTAAACCCAGAGAGCGCGGTGTCTTCCACCGTGGGGGACAGAGGCTCTGAAAGGCTGGGGGAAGTGCCAGAAACCATCAGGGCAGGTTGACAGATGTGTTTCCAGCATCTGCCTCGCTCCTGGTGCTTGGCAGATGGAGCGTGGGGACCAGGCAGCTGAAAATCTGGATCAGTTTCAAACAGCTTCATTTCCCAGGCAGAAAGCAGAGCATTTCCGGAGGGCAGCCACAGAGCTGGCAGCTCCAGGGTGCCCTCAGCCAGAGAAGCTTCCATCAGAACCCTGCACGACGCGTGGTTTTGTTGGCTCAGGCAAACGTGGGTCCGAGTGAGCATTCTCTGGCTTATTAAATCCCTTATTTCTGCACCTGCTCTTGTAGCTCTGCATTTCACCTTAGGTGACTTCAGACACCTGATAACCGTGAGATATGTCCACTTGCTAGATGGGATTGTCAAGCTGAAGGCTGACTTGACCTTCTAGCGCTGTGCTGTCCAACATACAGTAGCCACTAGCCAGATGTGGCTATTGAGCACTTAAAATGTGGCCAAATGGAGATCAACAGTAAGTGTAGAATATTCACTGCATTTCAGAAAGGAGTGTAAAATATCTCAATAGCATTTTTTATATTGGCTACATGTTGAAATGACAATATTTTGCAAATATTGCGTTAGATAGGAGTTACTATTAAAATTAATTTTACGTGTTTCTTTTCACTTAGAAAAAGTGGCTACTAGGTAGTTTAAAATGACATACAGAGCTTGCATTCTATTTCTTTTGGACAGTGCTGTCCTAGAGGGCAGACTTGGTAACATCATTCTCAATGATACTGTGCCGGTGTCCCCAGCAAAATCTGCCCAGTAGCCCTTATTGCTGAGGACCACCAGGTCCTGGAGGCATAAACTACCCCTTCCTTTCTGGACCAGAATGTGGGTCCGTTTGGGTCCTCAGGGATCTGGGCCAGCTATTTCTGAAGAGACGGCTGCAGATGCTGCTCTGGCTACTCTGAGCAGTTTTTGCTGATCTACTGTTCCAGCATCTGGACACAGGCCCTTGGCTTGTGGTTTCTCCCTCTGGACCCAAAGACAGGCTCCAGAGAGGCCTCTCGGGGCACCCAGGAGCCTCTTTTCCTCCTCTCCATGGTGGCTGGGCTTGCCCCTGGCCGACCCACAGTACCTATGCCCTCTCCTGCCTTGTACTTTCTCTGCCTTAGTGGGCTGCCAGCTTCCACGCAGGAGCTTTGGTAAGCTAGAGCAACCTTGGGAAGCAGACGGGAGGGGGCATCTTGCTGTAGCCACTTCCATCCTGGGTTACCTGACTCCAACATGGGGCACTTTTTCAGCTGGGGGCAACAGGAGAGACTCATCCCTGGGGATGGTGGGGCCATGGGAGATGGGATGCTACCTCTTTGCTCTGTCTTAGCCAAGCCCACCCTGAAGCCCACTCAGCCAAGACACCTTATCCCTTACCTCAGAGGTACCTCCTCTTTGGGGTCCCCAAGGGCAGCCACAATCCCCCATCTCTCTTTTGAGGGGGGGTGAGGAAGGGCTTCATCCGCATCGCTCCCTCACTGACTAGATATTTATTGAGCACTGCCTCGTGGGCTGAGCAGTGGCAATGTAGTAGTAAACAAAAGCGCTCACCACCCTGGCCTCTCAGAGCTCCCTCCAACTGGGGAGACACGGAAAACAGTATGGCGGATCCTCAAAAGACGAAAAATAGAACTACCCTACAACCCAGCAATTCCACTTCTGGGTATCTATCCGAAGAACACAAAAACACTAATTTGAAAAGGTATACACACCTATGTTCATTGCAGCTTTATTTACAACAGCCAAGATATGGAAACAACCTAAGTGCCCATCAATGGATGAATGGATAAAGAAGATATATATATGGAATACTACTCTGCCATAAAAAAGATGAGTTCTTGTCAATTGTGACAACATTGATGGACCTTGAGGGTATACCATATGATTTCACTCATATGTGGAATCTGAAAAAACAAAACAAACAAACAAAATAAAACAAAAACAAACTCATGCATACAGAGAACAGATTAGTGGTTACCAGAAGGGAAGGGGGTGGGGGGGGGCGAGCAAAATGATTGAAGGGGGTCAACTGTATGGTGATGGATGGTAACTAGATTTGTGGTGGTGATTGCTTTGGAGTGTATACAGATGTTGAATTATAAAGCTGTACACCTGAGGCTCATATAATAGAAAAGAGAAAAGAGAAAGAAATCACACTGACGACATCTCATTACAAAGCATGAGCTACTTTGCAGAAGATGCTGGAAACTGATCTTGGCTTTAGTGGAGGTGGCTGGAGTCAGAGAAGGCTTCTCTGAGGATGAGATGTTTGAGCTGAAATCCTTGTATATCGAAGGCTTTGCGTTTGTCCTCATCCAGCTCCCACTGAAGGGCTCGGGTCACACTCCCTAGGAGAGGGTCCTGAGGCTCAGGTGAGACTGGAAAACATTTACTAGTGTGGCCTGAGGCAAAACTGTCTGGAAGGAAAATTTTAATGAGAATAGGGAAGTGATCCAGAAAATCAGCATGTGCTGCCATTAAGTCTTAAGAGTACGACTGGGCTGCAAGTGGGAGAGGGAGATTGGGCTGGATCTCATGGTGGGGTGAAGCAGGAGGTTCAAGGCCAAGGTGGTGAAGGGTGACACAGTATGTGCCTCCCACCAGTGTAAGACTCCCACCGCCGCACAGCGCTGGCTTAACAGATCTGTGCAGGTTGCACGTTGCATACTTGGTGTTTTCATGGGCCTTGTGTTTTATTAGATCTCAGAAAAGCATCAAATGATAGAGTATGCCTGATGGGGCACCCCATGTTGGAAAGAGCCCTGAACCAAGAGACCTAGTTCCAGCCCTGATTTCTTCCCCCCCGGCCAACTGTGTGACCTTGGGCGAGCCCCTTGCCCTCTCTGGAATGTAGCCTCCTCATCTGTAAAATGAAGGGGTTGGGCTGGGTGACCTCCAAGCCCACAGGCACATCTCAGGTTCCAGGACCCTGGGAGTCAATGACGTGCTTGACTGAGCTGTTCCCAGCTGTAGCCCAGAGGTCAGGGTTCAGGCCTGTTATGGAGCTGCCACTCAGATGCTGCCACTTCTGATATTAATTTCTTTCCTCCCCATGAGGCATGGAGGGCTTTACGAATGGCTCCAAGAATTGCCTCTGCCCTTGGGGACAGGAGCTGGCCCTGAAAGCAAACGGAGTGAAAACCCTGGAGCACGCCAACCCAAAACTTTGCATGAATCGACCCAAATCCTCTCTTCAATGAGCAAGCTTTGGTGAACTGTGGAGAGCAGGGAGCTGGTGGCAAACTCATTCTGATTGTCCTCAGAGCCACGCTCTGCTCCCTTCGAACCCTGAACCAGCAGCTTTCAGGGCAGAGAAAGCCCTGATTTGATCACAAGTGCAAAGTCATGGATGTGGGGCTGCTCAGTTCTGAGTTAGAATCCTGTAACTAGTTGAGTCACTCCGGGTAACCTCTATGACCTCTATGAGCCCCAGTTTCTTCATCCATAAAATGGGGAAAATAGTCACCCACCCCGACGTGTTTATTAGGAGGATTAAAACAAGCTCACGTTACATTACATCATATATAAGCACCTGGTAAAATTTAAAGCTGAATGTAGACTATTATTATAAAATAATACCAATAATAAAAATATATATCCCTTCCAGATGAACAGAACCCAAAGCTTAGAGATGTTCTTTTAAATAAATGCCCCTTTCATTTGCGCAGCGCCTTAACTCCTAAAACACCGCTCTGCGTTCATCATCTCATTTTATTCTCACTGGGACTTAGGAGGCAGATCCGGTTACTCCTGTGGTTCAGCTGGGACAATGGCTCATAAAGGTGTGGAATGTCCAAGGTCACAGCTAATCGGAGGGACATAAAACCCCCATCTGATTGCCTCCATGTGGGGGTTTTCCCACCGTCTTATGCCAGACACACGACTCTCGGATCTCTTCCCCCCGGCAGCCCTTGGGACAGCCACGGTCTCTTTAGTGGTAGGTGTTGGTTACTCAGGGTTGTGACTGTTTTGCTAGAAGGGGCTTTGAGAGTGAGCATGCACCCCTGTCCTTTTACATGGCCATCAGGGATGGGGAGTGGGCTTGGAATAGCTCTGGGCCAGGTGGTGAGAGGTGCCAGCCTCTGTCTCAGGTGAGTGGTGATGGAACCTGGGGTGGAATTGCCCTTGTCCTGGGCTAATAGGTGGGCCTGGGGAGGGGCAGGCAGCTTGCAAAGGTGAGAAGCTCCAGGGAAAGGGGTCATTCTCTGGCCTCACGAGCTCCTCAAACAGACCCAGGTCCGTTCCACAGACCCCTGCTGAGCCCTCTTGCTACCGCAGCCCCCAGCCAGGGGCCAGACACAAATCTGTGCTCGAACTTCTGTTCCTGCCCTTGTGACTCTCACAGTCCTGTCCTGGAAGAACTATTTGGGTGGCCACCAGATATCAGCCACCAGGAAAGTTCCTGATTCCTTTCCAGCTAAAAATGAAAATATCTTTTCGGGGGAAAAAAAATCAAAAAAGGGCCCTGGAAACGACACCTTATCAGAATAATAAAATTAAATTATAACAGGGCTGTCAATGCCACAATATCTGAGGGTGACAAGATGTAATCTCAGTAAAAACATCGGATCTGTCTGTTTATAGATCTAATAAATTATGTTCGAATTGTGCTCTTATAAATCCAGGCTGTCGAGGAAACCCAACAACTAATTCATCAGTTGCTCGTCGAGAGGTCTGCTTCTCCGTTCCAATTGCTCACCATGTAGATAACAAGGAGCCTTACAGACTGGCTGGTTAAATGTCATTTGTTTCAGAGCTGTAACACGGCATGGATCATTGCTCACACATAGTCACCCAATTATATTAACCTGTGCAGGAATACGGTGTAATGACATGACATTAACGCAGCCACTTCAGAGGGGCGCCAACTTCCCTCCTTGCTGAGGACTCGCCCAGCCAAGGCTTCTCCCCAGCAGCCCCCTGGTCATTTAAATGCAAAACAGAAGCTCTTGATTGGAAGGAGGAGCGAGTCACTTCTCTGGGCAACCTCTGAAATGGAAAATATTCTAGGCTTTATCCTCTGTCAGTTCTGTGTGGCTTGCCGGCTGAGTTTTTTATTCAGTGGCTCATTTTTCTCAAATGACAAGATTCTCCCTCACCCCTCCCCAAAATTCACAATCACTTGTCTTCTGAGCGCAGTTCTGGAATTGTCCCCCAAATATGGAACAATGAGATGAACCAAACTGGGGGATGAGAGGCCAGAGGGAGACTTATTTAGAGAGGTAAATTACAAGGCATAGAGTCCTTCTGGGGATCATGGCATTTGAGGGTGGGGGGTAGGGTCTAGTTTCCTGTGTCTTGTCAGAGATGTAAGGGGAAGGTGAATACATCTAGTTAATTCCAAAGATTTGTGTATCTCAGTCTCGGCACTGTTGACACGTGGGGCCAGATAATTCTCTGTAGTGGGGCTGTCCTTCTGCATTGAAGGATGTTTAGCTGCATCCCTGTTCTCTACCCACTAGATGCCAGTAGCACAGCCCCCACCAGCTGTGAAAATAAAAATGTCTCTGGATATTGCCGAAAGTCCCCTGGGGGGGCCAAATCACCCCCAGTTGAGAATCACTGGTCTAAGGCAACACTTTCACTCAACAAACTTTTAGCAAATATGCATAAAGCACCAGATCTGTCCTGGGTTTGGGGCCTTTTAAGTTGCTCTGGAACTTTCTGAGTAAAGGAGGGGCCTGCCTCTGAACTCTCAAAGTCTCTCTCCTCTTCAACCAGAGAGGTGGCTCCGCCTGTCAGGCTTTTCTGGTTGGCATCCCAGCTCCTCTGCTGGATAGCCGTGAAAACTCTAGGCCTCTGTTGCTTCATCTGTACAAGGGGGATAATAATGGCACCAACCTCACTGGGCTGTTGTGACGATTAAATGATTTATGCAGGTCAAGTCCTGAAGGCCTGCACATGTGAAGCCTTCGGCACTTGGCTGTGGTATTTTCATTAAAGTCTGCACATGAAGCATCCTAGGCATCCTGGGGGTAAAGAGTTGGCTCAAACCTCAGGGACAGAGCCTGGCCAGGGGTCAGGGCTGGGCAAAATGGGCACCCTAAGCAGAGCTCCAATCTGGGCAAAGGAAATCAAGGAAGCAGCCCATCAGGATGGACACCCAGAAAGGGCTCGTGGGTTACCACTGCTGGTCACCTTCAATCCATCAATCCATCTGTCAAACAGGTACCTAGCATTTGGTTGTGTGTGGGGTGCTGTTGTGCTTTGCAAATATTACATCACTTACTCTTCACAATAACCCTATGAGAGAGATGTTTTATCATTACCTGCATTATACAGGTGGGAAAGTTGAAGTACAGAATTTCTTTTTTTTAGTAACTTACTGGTGTCATTCATTTACTAAGTGGTGGAGCTGGGATTCGAACCCAGGCAGGTTGGTTCCAGAGTCCACACTCTCAACCAGTATATTCTGCTGCTAACTCCAGTTTCCCTCACTGATGGGGATAAGAGACTTCTTGCTCTACTCAGGGTTGACTTGAGGGGGAGGCAGGGCCAGAAATCTGGGGGAGGCCCAGGCCGAGAGCTGCCCATCCCCCACACTGAGCTTGCTTCTCTGTTTCTGTTTACTTGTTTCATATTCCCCACCTATCCATTGAAATGCTTATGAAAACACACAAATGTTGCCATGTTTAATAGCACCAGAACGCTGAAATATTAATCAGTGATGGGTACATAATTTCTACCAACCAAAACTCCGATATAGTCTTGAAGCAGAAAGTGAGGCCATATGGGGAAAAGATGGGAGGCAGCCTCAATCTCCCCATTCTCATTCTGTGAGAATTGTGTTCTAAGGAGGTCAGAGTTCTCAATTCCCTCACTCGACCCCAGCAACACTCTCCCACCAGTACAGCTACCAGCACTGTCATGCCTCTGGGGTGGAAGTGCATAAGGGTAGATGATGGACATCCTGGGATGTGATTTGGGCTTTGGGAAGGGTGAGCCCTGGGACAGACATGGAGATTCAGGGGTTTGAGTTTGAATTTATACCTTACACAGATTCTTCAGGCCTATGTGACCTTCTCATAATATCTTGGCCAGCTGGCTGGTTCATGAGATAGCCTCCTTTCCCTTGAACCATCGGATTCACAGTAAATACGAGACTGAAAAACACTGGAAAGTTGGAGCGAGGATTAGAGGATGTCATATGAGCCAGCTCTCTGGCATATATTCTGGGTCCAAGGATTCAAATAGAAGCCAGGTGGACAGTAAAGAGGAACCAAGGAAAATCTCATTTTGTTTACCAGAAAAATCTTACGTCTGGACAGGCTTTTCTTTCTTTTTTTTTTTTTTTGAATCAAGGGTGAGTAAATGGGGAAAAAAGAAGCCCATGAGGTCTCTGAGGAAATCTTCACCATAAAACAGAGAACATATTACTCACAATGCAGAGAAAAAAACCTTATTTTTGAAAAAGACTGATTATAGTAAACTGAAGAACATTTTAGAACACATCTAAATTTCTTTTCAGCAAAATTCAGAGGAACATGCAGTTTATGATACAAGAAATGAAAAAGGAGCTAACGCTACACCAATGTAAGGTATGAAAGAAGCAAGTTGAGAAGAGTTAGAAATAAAATAAAATAAAAGATAAAATCTAAAAAGACTAAATACAAAGAAACAAAACTAACACCAGCATTAGAGGCAGCACAGAGCAGAATTGGCAGTGCAGAAAATGGAGTCAATAATCACTTAATCTCTATATGCCTCAGTGTTGTTATCTGTTCAACGGTGATAACACGTTGGTTTGAGCTGTAGATGAAATAAAGCATCTGAAGCTCTTAGCAGCATATCTGGGATGAGGGATGTCTTTAATAAATATTAGCCATTATTTTTACAATTAAAGACCTAACATAAAAAAACTAATATGATCACAAAAGAAATGATTTTAAATTTACTTTAGTTGTGCATTTGAGCTAATAATAGGCGAGGTAGACATTGGACTTGGAATCAGAAATCTTGGGTAAACTTGAAAAACTCTAGCAAAATATAAGGGAAAAAAAGCAGAGATAAAATATATATAAGACAGAAAATGGTGCTCCAATCTAGAGATCTTTTCCTCAAGAAGAGATCATTGGGTATATTCTTTCATATGTATGAAATACTTTAAAATATTCCCCCAAAAAAATTTAAAATAAAAACAAAATTTTAAAAGAGATCAGAACAACAAACGAAGTAACAATTGAAGGTGAACTAGAAGAAAACTTTCTCAACCTTAAGAAAAACCTAAGTATTTTGATGGGATTCCATAGACAATTTAATTTGGGAAGCATTGCTTACCACGTCTCCTTCTTGGACAGTAGCAGTGTCCATGCACACTTTCCTTGGAACCTCGACTTGGTAGATGCTAATTTATACACAACCAGGTTAACCACAGCCTATATGATCTGGCCTCAATTACAACTCTAGTCTCATCAGCTTCTCCTCTCCTCCTTACTCGTCCTAGTCCAGTCACAGTGTCCTTCCTATTATTCCTTGGATATGCCAGGCATGCTCTCAGTTCAGGGTCTCTTCAGAAGCTGTCCTCTCTGTCTGGAATGCTCTTCACCAGAAAGCTACACGACTAGCTCCCTCACTTCCTTCAGGTTTTCACTCGAATGTCGCCCTACTAAAGCGTTCCCCATGACACTACTGAAATTGTCACGTGTCCAACTCGTTATGTACTTCCTCAGCTTTATCATCCCTCTAGCATGAGTCACTATCAGAAATGCTATATATTTCATCATCTGTCTCCCTCACTAGAGTGTCAGCTCCGTGAAGGTAGAGATTTCTGTCTGTTCCATTCACTGCTGTCAAGATCAGTGCTTCGCATGCAGTAGGTGATCTATAAATATTTGTTAAATACATGAATTCATAAATGAATGAATCCTACAAGCATCCAAGAAGAAAACACATTTCCTCTAAAGGACAAAGACCAGACGGCTTTCAGACTTCGCCATAACTCTGAAAACGACAAGACAATGGAATAACATCTATGGCATTTTGACAGGAAAAAGTCATAAAATATTATGACGCAAAAACACGTTTTTCTCAGCCAAGTTGTTCAGTTATGAAGGCAACAGAAAGGTGTATATGCAAGTATGCCATTGGTGAGCCCATCCTAAAGTACGAAATCAAAGCAAATTAAATCCTTGAAGGAATTCTCCTCTTGAATGAGATGAGCCGAAGCTGGAGACACAGGAGTGGCTAAATCAAGATCTAGAGTCAGAGTAGTGAATATGAAAACCAGTTAAACACAGAACGGAGTCTCTTATGTTATTTTAATAACCGTGAATATGGTTACTCAGCAATGCAATTATCTAAAAACAGTTCTTGGAAAAGATGGACATCATGTAAACAAACATAGAATTAAACATTAATAATCTGGATCTAAAAATTAGAGATTAAACCAATGAAAACATGAAATTGGGTTTGGAAGGAACGTGGGTAAACTTAAGAATAATGCTTGCTTACTCCTCTCCAGAGACGTAGTCAACAAAAATGATCGAATCCGTTACATCGATGAACAGATAAGGACAGGTTCAGGCACAACTTTTACAAAGAAAAGACAATTACTTAGGGGAATATAAGAAAGTATATTCTTCAATTAACCAGAAGAAAAAAAAAAAAAGCAAAGAGAACAGAGTTTATGGGAATGTTTTTGTATATTATTACTAGTGCTTTTATATATTTTAACTTTTCTTTCAAAATTTAGAAATTAGGCACAGTGCTGATGGAAAACATAACTAATGGCAAAAAAAAAAAGCAAAGAACAGAAAGTCTAAAATGGTAATGCAGTAAGACCTAGAATTCTGGTCTTTAAATAGAATAAACTTTAATACAAAATATAAAGACTTTTAGATTAGATTAAAGCAAGCAAGTAAACAACAGAAGTCAACTACAAATTTTGTGCAAGATTTAAACCTTAGTCAAAATGACACAGCAAGATGATAGAATTCAATGTAAATAGCATTAAACTAAAATAATTTTATTTTAACAAGGAAGCAATCCATAATAAGAAAACATGATAGTCATGAATCCTGTGCCAAATAACATAACATTAAAATTTGCAAAGTGAACACTTAGCAATACAAAGGAAAGTGAAGAAATACACTAATGGCAGAGGCATTTAGCATACCCCCCTCGGTCTTTGACAGATCATGTCAATAAAATATGTCAGGATGTTGATGAGTTGAGCAATCTGTATGTTTTTGCCTATATCTATTACATCAAGGACTTCCTCGACCCTTGACCCTTGGAGATTTAGACAATTTTTTTCCAGGTCCCACTTCTATGGTTCAGGGCTGTCAGATGCTCCCTAAAACCTACCAACCTCATCTCCTCCAGCTCCTCTTGGCTTCCTTTCCTGGGTCCTTGTCATCTTTATACAGGTTTCCATAAAAACTCCACTTAAGCCAAGTCTTTGTGGATTTAGTAAGTCTATAGAAGACTTTGGGTGTGCCACGTGAAGGATCGCGTAGGTCATTGCTCATGCTCTGCCCATCCCTCCACCTGCTGTTTTCCTTTTCCTTTCCACAAGCCCATATTCCTTACAGCTGATATGACCCTGGGAAATAGATCTGGTCCCGCTGTTTTGGTGGGTTCTTTCCAGACTACTAGCCCCTATGAATCCAAGTGTTTTCCCTACTCTCCTTAGAATTCTGATAAACAAAGCCTTTCCATCTCTTTAGAAAATTATTATCATTGATAATCAATTGCCTTCACACTTTTTTTTGAACGTGAATCCTACTTGTAAGATATTTGTATTATACAGTTTCAATACAAGTATAGTTTAAAATTGTGTAGACATACCACTGTATAAAATATTGAACTCTGTGTTTTTTAATTGTCTCTATCCTTTTTAATATCTACCTCTGTGTTGAAAAGTTTCAAGCATATACTTCCAATATCTGCATATTCTTAATAATATTAATCTTCTACAATGCTAATATGACATATACAAAAATATAGATTGTAGAAGACAAGATAAAAAATAAATATTAGATATGGGTTCTAATATTTTCTTCCTGTACCCTTTTAGATAATTCTATGTTCCCTTCTGTGATGCACGTCCCAAAGGGGAGACTATGTTCTAGGGAGAAAGCTTCTTTTCAAGAAGTTGTTCTGGTAAAACAAGTTGATCATATATTACCCTGAAAAAAAATATCAATAATTTCCCAAAAATACATGTTAGATAAATCAAATTCTCTGAACACAATATAATAAAAGCAGGAAACAATAAGAAAAGAAAAGGCTAGAGGGAAAATATTTAATTAATGGAAAGGAAACCGAAATCTTTGGGTTAGAAAGAACCTAAACTAGCAGTTGTAGGATATTTGGAGGAACGAAATGAGAACATTATTTAGAAAACGTACAGAACATGGCCTAAATTGCACTCACAGGTAAATACATTTCCTCACGTGAATTCACTGTTAAAGTAAGACAGAATACAAAAATCAGAGAAGCACTCTACTCAAGAAATTAGGGGAAAATGTGTATTTTGGGAAGGGTGAAAAGTATTATTCAAGGACAAAAGCAGAAACTAATGATTTAGGAAGTAGAAACATGGTAAAATTGACAACTAAACCCAAAGGAAGTTCCATAGATGTCAATAAAATCTCTTGCATAACTAATAAAAAAGGTCAAAATACGGGTGTAAAACATTGGAAGTGAAAAAGAGTATTTAGGGCCTGGCCCAGGGGCACAGTGGTTAAGTTCACATGTTCCCCTGTGGTGGCCCCGGGTTCGCCGGTTAGGAATCCGGGTGTGGACCCACACACCACTTGTCAAGCCATGCTGTGGCAGGCATCCCACATATAAAGCAGAGGAAGATGGGCACAGATGTTAGCCCAGGGTCAGTCTTCCTCAGCAAAAAGAGGAGGATTGGCGGCAGATGTTAGCTCAGGACTAATCTTCCTCAAAAAAAAAGAAAAAAAAGAGTATTTGCTATCACAGATAATTTTTAAGAATACTGAATCAATAACCAAACCCAGGCAATTTTATAGATACACCTTTTCAAATTTTTAATCTAATTTTTAATTTCATGATCAACTATTTCAGAGCACGAAAATAAAAGCATAATTAGCATAATTTCATACCAAAGTTGTATAAAGACAGAAAGCTTGAGACTAATCTTACTTTTGAATATGTCGTCAAAAAATATAAAACACCAAGAGAATAATATACGATGAATACCTAAGTATTATTTCAGGACTACAAGGATAGCTGAATACTAGGAAACCTATATTAAAAATTAGGTTTCTCTCTGTCTGTTACTGTGTCATGTGAAAATAACTGGGTGAATCTTTTCCACATTTGGAGAGTATGTTTGAGAGTGTCTGCTCTGATATTGTCTATCTCTGTGGAATATGAAAAATTCACTTCCTGGGACTGAGAATCCTGAGATGACCTCAGAGAGGTTAGCAGTCATCCTTCAGAGGAGCTGAGGGCAATGGGAGGCTCATGGTATCCATATTTAGCCAGGATAAATCAGAGGAAGCAAACAGTGGCTTCATATATGAGTCCCCATTGAAAGCCACGAGGGCAGACACTCCAAATAACTGGCATTAATTTGTAATCAAGCTAAGCTACTTCTCACATGGGTGACTCCTTATAGTATGCTACGGGGGGAGAAGCAGCAGAAATTTGTTTATTGAACAATGATCAGTGATTTTCTAAAGTAATGTCAGTGGAGCCAAGAAGTCAATTATTATAATGTAAGAAAAGATCAAATGTAAAAAACAATATTATCATCTTGATGAAGATTATAAAATAATTTGGTAAGACTCAATATCTATTTGATTTAAAGAATATTAGTTGGTACAGGTTTAACGACTCCTTACTCAACAAAATTTTTGCCTTAAAATAATAGTTAATCCATACGTAATGGTGAAACACAAAAGGCATTTTCACTGCAATCAAGACTAAGATAAGAATGCTCCTTTACCCAGTAGAGGCCCAAAACATCTCCTTAGTCTTGATGACCAAAAATGTCTCCAGACGTTGCCAAATGTACCTGAGTGACAAATCACCCCCTTGAGAATCACTGATCTAGGCTGAGTATTGCTGTTCTAAAAGTTCTAGTAAATGCAATAAAATGAGGAAAAAACCCACGGTGGAAAGAATTGTCATATCAAACATTGTTTTAAAAGTTCCAGTAAATGCAATGGGACAATTTAATTTAATCTAGTAAATGCAGTGAAACAATGTAGTTTTTTAAATTGCAAATCATAACTATTGAAAGAGAATTGTCGTCACTTAAGGCCAGCCTGATGGCATAGTGGTTAAGTTCATGCACTCTGCTTTGGTGGCCCAGGGTTCACGGGTTCAGATCCTGGGCACAGGACTACACTACTCATCAAGCCATGCTGTGGTGACGTCTTACATGCAAAGTAGAGGAAAATTGGCACAGACGTTAGCTCAGGGACAATCTTTGTCATCACAAAAAAAGAAAAAGAAAGAAAAGAAAAGAAAGAGAGTTGTCATTACTTGCAGAAGGTGTGTTTATCATCCTAGAAAAGTTAAGAGAATGAACTAGAATATCTATTGGGAGTAATAAAAAGAGGTCATTAGGGGCCGGCCCCATGGCCGAGTGGTTAAGTTCATGTGCTCCTCTTTGGTGGCCCAGGGTTTCACTGATTTGGATCCTGGGTGAGGACATGGCACCACTCATCAGGCCATGTTGAGGCAGCGTCCCACATGCCGCAACTAGAAGAACCGACAACTAAAAAAATATACAACTATATACTGGGGGGATTTGGGGAGAAAAAACAGTAAAAAAAGAAGATTGGCAACAGTCGTTAGCTCAGATGCCAATCTTTAAAAAAAAAAAAAAGGGCTCATTAAAGTGATTGGATACTGAATAAATGTACAAAAAAATCTATCCAAAATTCCAACAACACCCGTTAGTAAATATAACGGACAAAAAGATTTTATTCTGATAGCAACAATAACAGAAAATCTTAACTAATAAACTCATTGAATTATGTACTGGGATATATATGAAAGAACTATAAAACCTATTGAAGAAGATAGTCTTGATTTATCTCCAGAATGATCTTTTAAAATTGAAAAGATGTTATTGACTGCTTAATACTGTCAATCGTTTCCCATTGCCTTCAAGATAAGGACCTAAGTCTGTAACAGGCCCACTCTGGTCCTTGCTGACTTATGCAGAGGTTTGCTCCTACTCACTGCCTGGGCTCCAGGAGGACCCAGGATATTTGAACAGCATCACAAGTGATCCAGTTCTGCTCTTCTCCAGCCTATACACCTCGATAACTTTCATCTTATATAACATTGTTTTCAGCCTCTTGACCATCCCCATCACTCTTCTCTGTATATAGCCCATTAGCCAAGCAAAATCTCTCTGTAAAGCGTAGGGTCTAGAATTGAATGCAATACCGTGAGTGTGGTCTGACCAGAGTAAAATATCGTCCCTGCTCTCATCTTAATATTTTACTTATCTATTCATTAACGTTTCTGGAATGCAGATGGACCTGCATTTAACTCCTGGTTCTATCATTTGTTAGCAAGACACATAACCTCTCTGAGCCTCAGTTTCCCCTTCAACAAGATGGGGATAGCAGTGTCTCCTCCCAGTGCTGGGATATTTAGTACATAGCACTGTTCTTTCCCCCTTTCTGTGTCCCAGCTAGTCATGTTCTAAGTCTCCTACCATCTGTTCCCCTTCTCTCCACAGCCGTTGTCCATATCAACGTGACGTCTTTGCTGGGCTGTTGTTGAAGCTGGCTAACTGGACTCCTTGCCTCCATTTACTCCCCCTCAAGTTCTCTTTGCAGAACAATCTTTGTCAAACGCAGGTTATATGTATGACTCCTCTTCCAGTACGTTTGATGGCTCCCCACTGCCTCCTCAAATTTAGAACATTTGATCTGCAATTGAGGTGTGTCTGCCTTTCTAGCATCATTCCTACTCCCTCCTTCTAGGCATCCCACACCCCAGTCTGGCTCATAAGGTCTTTGGCTTGCCAAGGCATGGCCTGAGAGAGAAGATATTTCCGTATGGGTCTCCCTGCTCCAACTTCCCTCCCCTCGAAGTATTCTCAACCAAGAGAGGAAAGATCATAACACAATATCTTGCTTTGGAGCTACGCCAAACTGCTTCTTACCAGAGAGAGGGACCAAGGTATGGCTGGTGGATGAGCTGGGAAGCAACAAGGATTCCAGGAGGACTTTCTCCCAGAGCCAGAGTACCAGCCCTGGGGCTCTAGAGGTCCCATTTCTGAGCACAGCAGCCTCCCCCAACCCAACACCTCATTGGTCATGGCCACTTCCATTTCACGGTCAATTGGCCATAATTTCAATTATGTAGGAAGCTTTGATTTTACATGCAAATTCCAAAATGACTCAGAAGTCTGTGGAGAGGCCTAGGTGTAAAGGGCCAGAAGTTCAAGCCTGGGAGATGGGAAGTTCCCCATGTCCTGCATAGCCATCCCTACAGGCTCGCCACAGCACAGAGGCTATTGTGAGCAATGATTATTGAGAGAATGTCAGAGGTAAAGTGGCTGCAACATAGCAGATACTACTTATTATTTAGTCTAATGTCTTCTTCTTATTTATTTTTTTTTTTAGCAAATTCTGTTTGCTAAATGTATTTCTAAGACATCATGTTTATATCTTAAAAGACCTTTCACATCAATATAGTCATAAATTAAAAAAAAAATTGTCAGGTTAAGAGTCCTGAGTTTTGATTTGGAAATCCAGGCTCCAATTCAAGGGAGAGGGTTTTAGCCTCGGGTGAAATGAGCTTTTCCTTCATCCTCTTCGGTTGACAAAGCAGACTCCAGGCAGAGTGGCTGCCAAGCAGGCCGGCCCCAGGAGGGGCTCAGTGAATGGCAGGGAGACCCTATGGACGAGAGGTTCTCAACCTTGGTTGCCCACTAAGATCACCTGGGCAGCGTTTAGGAGCCCCGATTCCCAGGCCGCCCCTCAGGCCAATTGAATCAGAGCCTTGCGGGGAGGGGCCCAGGCTTCAGGAACTCCAAAGCTCAGCTGAGGTTGAGAACCATCCTCCTTCTGGCCTCGAGAAGAGTTCTAGGAAGACCTCTGTGATGCTTTCTGCAAGGAGAAAGAAGGGACCTGACACATGCTGTGTGCCTGCTATGCAGCAGACCCTGCGCTGGGAACTGCCCTTATATTCAGTCTTTTGTAACAATGTCATGGGGTAAATATGAGCATCTCCATTGCCAGGTAAGACATCAGCAGCTCAGAGGAGCAAAGTGACTTGCCCAGGATCAATTAAACCCAAGTAAGTGGTAGGGTCAGGAGATGAAGCAGATCTTTAGTCCAAAGTCTGGTGTTTCAGTTTCATCAAGGAGCGTGCTCTGGGAGAACAACCCAGCCATGCCATGCCTGGGCTGGGTTTTGGGCCATCGCCTCCCCGTCCTAAACTGATTTGAACAGTATTTATGTTCTCCCCTGTCCCTAGAGGAAAAAGCAGGAGATGAAACAGGAGCTGAGATGTTGGAAGTAGCATGCATCCTCCTTCCAGATGTTACTGAATCTTCTGCAGCAGCTTCGGGACTCGAGGCCTCTGTGTTATCCGCCATCCTGCATTGTGCACTCACACGCACAAGCACTTTCACTCACACGCAAACACAGACGTACGCATGTTTGCGCCCTGGTATTAAACAAATATGATGGGGAAACTACTATATTCCAGGTACTGGATGTGAGTATATTATGCCTATTGTATAGGGAGGCAGTTTACTGAAGAAGAGGTTTAAATGTACAAACTCTGAAGATAGATGACCTGGATTTTTTTTTTTTTTTCGTCGGGAAGATTTGCCCTGAGTTAATGTCCACTTAAAAATAGAAGCCAATCTTCCTCTATTTTGTACGTGGTTTGCTGCCACAATATGGCTTGGTGAGTGGTGAAGGTCTGAGCCTGGGATCTGAACCCATGAACCCAGGCTGCCGAAGTGAGGGATGCCGTACTTAACCACTATGCTATGGGGCTGGCCCCTGACTTGGATTTTTTTTTTTAAAAGATTTTATTTTTTCCTTTTTCTCCCCAAAGCCCCCTGCTACATAGTTGTATATTCTTCGTTGTGGGTCCTTCTAGTTGTGGCATGTGGGATGCTGCCCCAGTGTGGCTTGATGAGCAGCGCCATGTCCACGCCCAGGATTCGAACCAACGAAACACTGGGCCGCCTGCAGCGGAGCGCACGAACTTAACCACTCGGCCACGGGGCCAGCCCCCCTGACTTGGATTTTGAGCCCAGTTTCCCAGCTGCATAAACTTAGCCAAGTCAGATAAGTCGAAATTTTTCTTTTCCTGTCATTATTGCTATACTCGAGAATTTATACACACATCTTTCTGGGTGTGGAGCTGGAAGAGGGAGCTGGGGGGTCGCTCACAGGCCGGTGTCCTCAGAGTCTCTCCCTGAAGTCGGCTGAGGCTCTGGTGGCGGCAGCTGTGTCTGTCCTGATCCCTCTCATGCTGAGGTGTCAGCTTCCATGGGGATCAGGTATCATGCCAGGACCGGCCAAGGCCAGCCAGAGGAGACCTGGAGGCTGAGGGTGTCCGTGGGGGCGTGAGCATAGTGCGGGCACAAGCTGAGCTGCCCCGGCTTGAGCAGTGGGGGCAGGCGTGCGCATCCTCCCTCCCTCCTGGGATTTGCCTGGCTGCTCCGAGGGCTGAGGCCTCGCCTGCACCCTTTCAGACAGACAGACAGATAGGTGGACGTCCCCAGGGAGGTGGCCCAGGGCTGTGGTTAAGAGCATGGGCTCTAGCCTTGGACCTGTCTGGGTAACTCTCAGTCTCCTTCTTCGCTTAGCTCACAGCCTGGTACACAATTATAGATCTCTGACGTCAAGGGATAGGTGTGAATCTATGCCTCTTATTTTAATACTCAGGCTTGTGCAATTTTCCTTGCTTTAGTCCTTTAAACAAATGAACGAACTGATTTAGAGAACGTTTGGGCCTATCTGAAAGTCATTTCCTCTTTGCTATCACTTCGCAGGGCCCTTCAATGTCACAGTGGGAACAAGGTGTGTTAAGTTGAACAGATGGACACAGGCTCTTTGCCCAGAATCACTGGAGATGCTGAGGGAGCTACTTTGGTGGAACAGTTGCACCAACATGGGCTGGGGAGAGAAGGGATCTGGATTTGAGTCTGGATTCTACCACTGTGCAACCCTGCATAAGTTACTTAACCTCTCTGCTTCCTCCTCTCTGCTTTGAGTAGTGGTCTCAGACAAAGATGTTATAAATTATTGATTCTTAACTTGACTGCTTCTCTCTGATGCCCTAAACAAGGTCAAATTCCTCTGTTCGAGATGTTTACAACGTAGTGATCCTTTCCACTATAGGCTTCATCTCTGTGTCACTGGATATTTATTTGGGGGATGATTTGATTGATATCCACTCCACTCGAATATGACCTCCATGAAACAGGAAGCTTGTCTAACTTGCTCGTTGCTGGAACTCCAGGCTGGCCCAGAGCCTGGCACAAAGTAGATGCTGAGCAAATATTTGTTGAGTGATGACCACAGGAGTGACCAAGGTTGTGCAGCCAGGCTCGCTGATTTAAAGAGTAGTCTGTGCCACCAGATCCTGGGAACATCATGTCAATAGACATCCCGGTAAATTGACCCATTTCACAGGTTGGGTTACAGCCCTCCTTGCTTCCAGGCTGAGCTGCCTGGGACAGAGGATGAGAGTGCTGGGGAAGTCAGGCTTCCTTCTACCCACAGGCCCATTCACATGCGGCTTGGAAAGGAAGTTGGAAAATCAGGGCTTGGTGAAGCCATGTGTGGACTCCTGTCTCCCCAGCAAGGACACTGAGCCAATAAGGGGCTGCAGGGACAACAGTGTTTCCAGGGACAGAGCCTGGGGATGGGAGTTAGGATGCAGAGCCCTACAGATGTAGCTGCAAGACCTAAGGTGAGGATCTGGATGTCTCTGATCATGTTACCCAATTGTCATGAGGATCATACAATTTAAGCATCAGATAATGATAGCAATGAATTATAACACATTGGGTGGAAGAAGGACCTCTGAGTCCACACAGTCAGAAATAAATGAATACATAAATAGACGAGGAGCAGGCAAAGCTCTTCCTATGGTATTCTTACAGTAGAATGCGACTGGGAAATGGAGAAGACATGATGGGTTTAGAAAAATCACCATTTGCTACCACAGTAATAATCGATTCAGGCAAGAATCCTCAATTGAGACTAAAACGAGTGAGTGCAGGGATATTTACATATCTCAAAGTATCTTTCCACAAACTACTTAAGGATAACAAGGGGAATATCATATCTTTACAGTGGGGAAACTGAAGGCACCCTATTAACCAAGTGATTGAGATCCACATCCTCCATAATGGGACAGATACGACGCACGGAGAAGGACACATCCCTTCTGTGTTATTTCAGCCAAAATTCATAACTTGAACCTAGTCAGGCAACAAACTGAGGGACTTTCGGCAGAATAACTGGTCTGAGCTCTTCAAAAAATTTCGAGGTCACAAAAGACAAAGAGAGGTGAACTGTTCTAAATGGAAGGAGTCTGAGGAGACACGACAAGTAGATGCATATGTGACCCTGAACCAGCCCCTGAAATAAGATAATAAATGGCTACAAAGAGCATCAGTGGGAGAAGTAGCAAATGTGAATATGGCCCATGAACTAGATAACAGGATTGCATCCATGTTAATTTCCTGATCTTGGCTATTGTACTGCGGTTGTGTAAGAGAGTGTCCTTGTTCTTAGGAAATACACCCTGAAGTCTTTAGGGGTGAAGGAGGAAGTGAGATAATGCATTGGAGACCTTGGTTCCTGGCGTAACTAGAGACTAGATACAAGGCTACTTTCTTGGGTGTTCCCAGGAAATACGCCCCTGGCTGGAGGAAGCAGCCGTTTGCCTGGTGCTGTCATGCCCTGCAGACAGATATGAACTGCCTGGAATTAACCCCCAGTGCTATGTCACAAACCCATCCTGACTGGGGAGCGGGGCTCTGGTCCATCACAGTCCCCAGGTCTTCTTTGTCCCGTGCCATCAGCTGCCCATTACTCATGGCCAAAGACACGATGTTCTTCTGTTTATGTACTGTCTTCACTCCCAGTCAAAACCCGATAGAAAATGGATCAAAACAAAATTAACTTGACAGGGAAATGGATATTTGAATGAAGCTTCTGCTTAAGACAATAATTTATCACGTTCCATCGTACGTCTCCACAAAACCAGGATCACGGGTGGTTTAGCTGAAATGAGGGAATTCATTACTCCGGAAACCTCTCTGGGACTCATTTCACAGGGGTTGGAGATTGTGGAGAAAGAAGGAGGGGACAGACGTCAACCATGCCCCCAAACCTGTCAGATGCTGTTGGCCCATTTCCATGCACAGCCCCCTTGGATCCTCATATTTACCTGGAGATAATGACCAGTGGCCAACTGCACCAGTGAGGACACTGGGGCTCTCTGGAGTCTGAAGGCCAAGCCTGAGGTCACCTAGCTCAGAAGTGAGGCACCAGTGTTTCGAGGTGGAAGCATCACCATTGGTCTCATCAAGGCCAGAATGGGCTGACTTGTTCCTGCATGGCTTCGGACCTCCCAGGAGAGTCAGGCCTGTTTCTAGAGAGGGTGGGGTAGGGGGAAGCCACAAACCCTGCCTTGCAGTTGGAAGCTCTCAGCCTGGTCCCAGGACACATAATCCCCCCGGGTGCTCTTACAGATGACTGGCAGATGTCGGATAGCCACAGAGAAAGTGTCGTGGAGTGAGGAGCCTTGGTTAGAGGGCTCAAGAAGGCAGTTCATATAATTTACTCAATCATTTACTCATTCATTCATTTGGCAAACACAAATTGCATACCTACTATGTACCGGATGCTATGGAGATAACATGGAACTTAGATGCTAGAGACTCAAAATCTGGTCTCTGGATCAGCAGTATTACCTGGGAACTTGGTAGAAATGCAAATTCTCAAGCCCTACCCCAGACTCTCTGAGTCAGAAGGCCCAGCGTCCGTGTTTTAGCAAGTCCTCACGGTGATTCTGATGCATACTCACGTCTGAGGACTGCTAAACTCACATGAAATAATGACAGGCCATGATAAGAACAGCCAGGGACACAGGTACCTGATAACATTGGGGCTCTGACCATTGTAAACAGAACCCAGGATCACATAGAGATGCCCTTCCCGCTTCCACCCTGTCTGGAAGTCTGGTTTCTGCTTGCCCCCAGACTAAGCAGCTTTGTGCAGTATCCAGCAAGTGACCCATGGCCTAGCTCAGCCTGGGTACGCTGATCCTGCTGGGAGCCCTGGGACGCCCTGAGGGACCTGGGGCTGGGGGGCAGCTGACAAGAAAGGAGCCAGCTGGGCCTCAAGATAGTGACTACCTTCTTAGATTGTGTCTCTCCTTCATAAAGCGAAGGATGTCAGTGAGTCAACCAGAATTTGCAGTAATCAATGACAGTCTGATCAAAACTGGGCAGGGACTTTGAGAAGTATTTGGGACAACAGTTCACAAATTTTAGTGTGCAAGAGAAATCATACAGGGAGTTTATCAAGCATTCAGACTGCCAGGCCACGCCCCCAGATGATTCTACAGTAGCTCAGTGGCAGGCCCAGAATTTGCATATTTTACAAGGCCGGGGGTAATCAGTGCAAGTGGTTTGAGCAACGCCGTTTGAGAAAGACTATTTTGTGTGCTGTACTCACAGGAGCCGGCTCTCAGCTCGAGCCACATGCCTGGGCTTATAACCCGACCATCCCTGGCTTCTGGGCACCTGGAGACAAGTCTGTGGTTTGGTGCAGTTTTCTCAGAAGAGGATGAGTAACTACGCTCATCTGATGGGTAGAAGGGCCTTTAGCCTGGCCGGGGAGGGGATAATGGCACTGTAAGCAACAGAGAAATAACGAAGCCTTCCTCATTTTATAAAGGTTGCTTTAAAATCTAATTAGAATACGAAAGTCGAGATCCCGGTCTATTTTTAAACAAAGCATGAGTTCAGCAGGAGTAATCAATACTGGAGGTGCGAGCTGCCCGTGAGCGTTCAGTGGGGCAGACAATGAGCTTCCTTTGGGAGGAGGCCTTGAAAAATGGGACAAGTGCAAGGAGAAGGAGGGGACCACAGATAGAGACAGATGGGGCTCTATGAGGTGGGGACAGCTAGGGGAAGATCATGAAATCTTCACACCCTCTCCAATGTCCCATCTGGCCCCTCGAAGCACAGAGTGGGCGGCTGCACTGTGGATGGTGTGTGGCCTCTTCCACTGGATTAGACGAAGCAGATACACCCTATATTGACTGTTGAGGAGAGAGAGCTGTGGGGGTGGTTTAGTGAAAAACAGCATGAATTTTTGGAGCCAGATCCTAAATTGAAGCTCAGTGCTGCTCGCTCACTCACTGTGTGATTTGGTAAATCTTGCAACCTTTCGAAGCCTCAACTTCTCCCTCTGTAAAATGGCGATAATAATGCTGACATTGAAAATGATTTAATGACATAATAATAGCAGTAACAGTTAACATGTATGGAGCACTCACTACGCGCTTTGCATGCATGCATTATTCCAGCTGGTCTTTACAACAACCCTCTGAAGTTCAGGGAAATAGACGGACTTGTCTTATTAAATGCAAATAAAGCATTCAGGATAGTGTCTGGTACAGAGTAGGTGTCAATTAATATTTGTTTCCTTCTGCTTCCCAGGGGATGGTAAGGAGGCTCGTTTTCAGAGAACAGAGCACTCCCGTCTGCTATGCTTGCCCAGCAGGCAGTGACGGCCGATTGCTTGTCTTCTAAGCCAGAGCCAGGCTTCCAGAACCCCTGGGGGAGTGTTTCTGATCCTGGGGCTGCCAACAGCAGAGCAGGCAGATTTGGTAGTGCCTGCATGAGCCAGTGTGCACAGAACCTGGAGACGCTCACACGACAACTGTGGGGCTGCTGCCTAGGAACATCCCACCCAGATTTGCCTTCCTTGAAGAAAAGTAATGCAAAAGGCCATTTTTCACTTTTAAATAGCTTTCATTCTATGCCTTAATAAATGCACGTTTGTTGATTTGTGT
Organism: Equus asinus; assembly: GCF_041296235.1. Lineage (NCBI taxonomy): Eukaryota > Metazoa > Chordata > Mammalia > Perissodactyla > Equidae > Equus > Equus asinus. Next base: position 31,714,844 of record NC_091804.1, on the reverse strand, counting down.
AAGCATGATGTGGGAAGTCTGCAAATGGATGTAATCTGTGCCGAGGGCACATGTAAGCACCGGCGAGCACTTTTGAATAATGAATCGCTCCCGTAAAAGACGGACGCTATTCATAATAATTCCTTGCTTTTCTCATTTTGCCGCATACAGTAGCGATTAATCAATTTGCAATGTTATGTCACCCGCAACAAATTGCTAGCACTAAGACAAATTTATTGCTTTATGATAAAAGGACTTGTTTAGGGAGAAATAAATTAAATTTGGAGGGCTGTCCTTTGGGTTTGATGTTCACGTAGGTGAGCCATAGAGAGTGGCCTGGGAAGGGGAGAGGTTCAAATGATTCCTGCATTGACCTGGACCCCCAGAGAGGAGTACGAAAGCAGGAGAGCACTTGCTTAGTTACTGACCCCGAGGCAGTGCAGCTCTGATGGGAGACAGTATGGCAGAGAGCTTGCGGTGGGTCTTGGAAACGTCTGCCGGGCTCCCCGTCAGTAAGTGTAATTTAGAGCTTTTCACAGAGAGGTTTGGACAATCAGCAAGGCTCCAGGGAAACACACCCTCTTCTCCCTCTATGCTTCCTCCGAACTATGGGATCTTAATTTACCTGAATTGGTAGAAGGGAACAATTTATAGAAACTGGAGAGCAAAGGAAATCTACAATATAGGCACTAGGAATGGGGCTGAGGGATCAGAAGGCGACGGAGGTCCCGATCCTTCTATTTATTGAGGCTGCAGGTGTATTAAAATATTTGGGGAAAAAAGACCAAAATGGTATTACCAAAATTGTGGGGCAGTAAATGTTACATTCAACTAATGAATACTTTTAACAGACGCCAAATTTAATTCCATAAAATGGTGTTATTAACAGAGACACTGTCTGTATCTTCAACTGGAGGCCCTTCATTGCATAAAGGCCAGGCCGAATGGGTTCCCACCACAGCAAGGGTGACTTGCAGACAGCAGTCCCCGTTCCCCCGCATCACATTTGTAGAAAAGCAGCTCAGGGACAGAAAGCATTTTGCCGGAGGAGAGTGAGGGAGTGTGGAGAAGCATCTGACTTCCAGGACATTGCACACGTTTGTTGTTAATTTATACTCCATTAATCTGGAATCTGGAGTGGAATCAGGGGCTAAGGCACTAATTTTACCCTCTCCTCCAACACACACACACACACACGTTCAGGACAGGGTTTTTTCTTAAGCAATGTGATAGTCTAAGACGATTTGTGAAAAGCAGGTTTCAGTTAGGAAGGATGTCAGTTCAATTGCCCAAGTAAGTGGATTTTTCTCTCCCAGCTCATCAAAACCTGTTCCTTTCTGCTCTTAAAGCAGGTGTGGGGACCACCTCCCGGAATACCTTGATATACCCATTCCACCTGCCAGGGAAAGTGCCCCAGTGATTTTTTTCTTGGGCTGTGGTCTCTGTCTGTCATCCTGGTCTCATTTCAGCCTTGAGGATGGGGCGCATGAAGGCCTCCTGCCTGCAGAGGCGACTGCAGTCTTCCTGCAGTATCTGAGCGGACTCTTGGCGGCCCTTCAACCCCAATGTCCACACCCAGAGCCCCGTGAACAATGGGGAGCAGAGAACTCAAACCTTTTGCCAGGACCCTTTCTAGCGCCTTGTGGCTGGAGGGGCCCAAGGGGGCGCATGGCAGCCTCCAGGGGATGCTGGACTCACCTGCTGACAGCTTCTTTGTCTTCCACTGTGCCTGCTCTCTGGGCTCTAGTCGGCCCAGGTCCTGGCTGGGGCAGCCAGCACCCCTTGTGCCCCTGGCCAGGCTTGCGCACTCCCTGAACGCCTCCCGAGCCGAAAGACCCGCAGGGCTCTGGGCCGTCAGCGGGGCTGGGTTGCCCTGCTCCCGCTGCCCGCCTGCTGGCTAATTCTGATTATTTCTCTTTCTCCTTGCTCTCTTGGGCGCCTTTATTCCTGACCGTGCATTTTCTCTGGGCTCGGGATTAGAAAAAAACCCACACTGCTAATATCCTTGTCAGCCTTTTCCTGAATCATTGCCGCGCAGCTCCAGGGAGCCACGGGCCAGTGCCTTCTGGCCGGCAGACTCCATCCCTGGGCCTTCCTGTCCTTGGGGTCCTGGAGCCCCTTCTCTGAGTCTCCTCATCTCCTGAAGGCAACACCTAGAGTCCCAGATCCTCTGAGAAACGCCCAGCCGGGGGAAGCAGATGGGCCTGAGAACTGAGAGTCCAGCTGAGCTTTTCCATCTCACAGGTGACTTCTCTCAAATGCTATTTAAAAAAAGAATTTTGAAGTGCTTTTCTCTACTTTATCTCATTTGCTGTTATTATCCCTATTTTATAGATGCGCAATCCGAACCTCAGAGGGCCTGGTGATTTGCTCAAGGTCACACAGCTACCAAGGGTCAGGACTCCAGTCTCCAAGTGCGTAACTCAGGTATGGAAGGAATAAACAGCCCAACTTGGCAGATGAGGAAACTGAGGCTCACGTTGCTGAAAGGGCCTGTCTCAAATCATGTAGCCATGAGAAGTGGCTCTAGAAGTGGGATTCAGACCCCCAACATCCAGGCCAGGTCCCAGTTCTGGGCAGGGTTCTGTTTGCCGTGTTGTCCATGAAAAGCCAGGTCAGCCCAGGCTGGGAAACACCCACCAGGAAATACTCAAAAGTCTCAAGTCTGGGAGTCCAAGGAGGCCAGGGGCCTGCCCCAGTTCCTCCTGTCTCCTCACATGCACACAGGACCTGGTGGGAAGCCCACGTTTGTGTTTCCAGGGAGGCCTGTTTAACTGCTTTAGCCTGTTGTACTGTCTGCTCTGGGATGACAGATCAAACGTGACTCTGGTTGGTAATAGAAGTTTCCACAAATTCTGGTTCAGGATGGACCCATCAGAGACTCAGGAAGTAGGTCCCATTTAGCAAATGCCCCCTCCTCCAGGCAACCCTCCCTGCCTCTTCGAGACAGAGCAGACCCTCCATCCTTGGTCCCCCAGCACATTCCACACACTCCTCTGAGTGGTCACATTCTTTCTGAGAGGGCCAACTGTTCCCCCACCGTCCCTCTCCTCGGCTGAGCTGTGGCCATTTAGCCTCTCACGGAGCGATCACCTCTTTACATGTCCACAGATGTACAATCACCTGGACACCAACGTGCCCAGTCACAGTCACTAATACACATGGCCACCACCCTCATCTTTTCCTGGAGACACAACTACACGCAGAGACACTGTACCACACATGACACTCAGAGTGTCGTGTGCCTGCACGTGCACACATGCGTGCACACCCCCACAGACAAACACAGACCCGCTTAGAGACGAAGATTCCGTTCGTGTCTGTACAGACCGCTTTTTCCAGGTCATCTACCTCCGCTACCCCTGATGCTCTGTGTATCCTCCCTAGAACAGAGACTGTCTGGCCTATGGGGACTGGGAATTTGGCCTACTCAGGCCCAAAGTTTGTTGGGTACCAATCTCTAACCCTGGGAACTTTCTGGACAAATAGCCCATTCCAGCTGGGCCTCTCTTTGTCCTGTTTCCCAGATAGACCAGCCTTGACTATCTCCAGGTGGCATCTGCCCACATCACACTCCCAATCAGATAAGCATTCTTCCTGTGGGCCCCCAGGCCCTGTCACCACCTCACCTTGCCACCTCGGCACTTTCTCAATAACTCACCAAGGTCAACTGTTGCTCACTCAGTGATTTTCTTTCCCCTTCACATCTGAAGCTCTCTTTTCGCTCTGGACCAACGCCTTCCTATCCCTTGCCTGCTCCTGAGGCTGTTGGCTTAATGGAATAGAAGACGAGGAAGGGAAGGAGAAGCCAGAGTCTCTGCAGAACTCTGGTTTGTTCCCCGCCAAAGGGGATACTTCGAGTCCTGGGAGTGGGGCAGAGTGACAGAACGCAGGTCCTGGAGTCTGACCGGCTTGGGCTTGAGCTCCAGCTCTCCCCTTTCCAGCTGCATCACATTGGACAGTTACTTGGCCTCTGCAAGTCCCAGTTTCTGCTTCTGTAAAGGGGGAACAACCATTTGAACCTCACAGAATTCTTGAGAGGATTAGATGAGGTTAAATGCAGGTAAAAAGCCCTTGATAAATGACAGAGTGCTCTAAAAATGTTAGTGAATAAGATTGTCGTTTTAACAATAAGCTTATCCCTGTCCTCACACCTCTGAGTTCCCTCCGAGACTCAGGTGGGATCTGAGTGGATGGTCAAAGAAGGCTCAGCCTCCAGCAGGGGAGGGAGGTGAGAGGCTGGGCAGTTCTGGGCCCCTCTTACAGAGCAGGAGAGAGCTGGGTGGGCAAGGGGCCCCCTTTACTGGTGTGGGCTGTCCCAGCTACCTGTCGTCCATCAGTTATTGCTTGTAAGGCCCAGGGATCACCCTTCTCCTGTGAAACCGGGAGTGAGGGAACTCACAGACGAGGAGCCTTACGTGGGTATGGGCCACATCTGTGCTGGTCATTTTCACACTTATCCCATTTAATCCCAAGACAATCTGGCGGGGGAAGGATTATTACAAACTGGGAAGCTGAGGCCGGAAAGATAACATGGCCCCTAAGTGACTGGGTTGGGACTTGAACCCTCAATTTCTGACTTCACATCACGGGCTGCTCCCCAGCCTCCTGGCCGCTTTGGAACATGAACAGTAGAAAAAGAGAGCTGAATTGCAATGATGAAACCTGCTTCCTCGTCCTCGGAGGCAAGAGGCTGAACAAACCCATTCTGTAAGTGGTACTTACAGTGAATCTTACTCCATAGGATGATGCAGACAAAGACCTAGTTTATGCAGCTGAATATGAAATATGGCTCTTGTCTTAGGACATTTGTATAAAAAGACTATTTCTTTCCTGCCACAGCCTCAAAGCCATCTCTTGTGGAAGTACTGCCTTCTTATAGGAGGCAGATTTAGAAGGCAGAAGAAAGGGGAGCTTTTCCATGAACTCACCAGGGGCCATCAGGTAAGTTTCATTTTCTCTCTGGGCCTCAGTTTCCCCATCTATAAAAGAACATGGTTTTTTGGGGGTGATTTCTCTGGGTTAACTTCTAATACCCCCAAACCACAGCTATATTCTCCAACGTAGAACTGATGTTAGATCAACAATTTATGTTTTTCCAGCTGGTAAATTTACTTACTAGAAAATTCTTATGAAGGTGGATCACTTAAATGGCATTTGGTTAATGCATTTCAAAAATCCAAGAATAAGTTCACGTCAGGTGTAGAAACCTAGGGAGAAATGGCTGCCCCAGTCTGACTCTATGATGTTCAGAAAAGAAGAATTTTTGGCTTCTGAAGCTTGTGTCCTTGTCACAAGTCCTGGCTCTCCCTCATTTAGAGAAAGCAGCCAGGTTCCTGGTCCAAGGTGAATGGCCCACCTTTGTCTGTGTCTGAGGTGACCGAAACCTTTGCAGGACCCTTCTTTCTTCCAGAAACAGAAGTATTGTGGGTGGCGGCTGGCGTTGGCCTCCTGGCTGTCAAGGGGGTTTGTGCTAAGGAAGACACAGCCCGGGAAGTGTGTTCTCCTGCACTTTCTTTTGGAGGTAGGGGATGGGCTGAGGCAAGGGTATCAGCATCCAGCTGGTTCCTGTTCCAACAAATCAATATGTTGACAGAGCCACTCTCCTCGGCTGTGTGTCCGTTTAAACATGGATCCCCGTGTGGGATTCAGGCTGACCCACTCCGTTTGGCAAATGCAAATGCATTAACCTTACAATTGGGTAATCTAACAAAAAGGATCAATGGTCTGATATGGTGCTTATGGAGTCATTTGCTGCAAGCGAGAGCAATTTAGCCAGGACCCAGATGAGCGGCTTGGGGGAAGCCGAGAGAATGGTTCACGCCGGCCTTTGTAGCTGACTTCCCAAGGCGAGGCCCGCTCTGCTCGGAGTCGCTGGGCCGAGTGGGTGAGGGAACGAGGAGGGTGTTATTCATTCATTACTGCCACTTTAATCACTTAGAGGTTCAATTAAGTATAAATCATTAGTGGTATTTCAAGTTACTTTCTCTAAGCCCGCGCATAACACACTTGACTGGCGGTGAGGAGCTTTCTGCGACTAGATTTAGCGTGCGAGTGAACAAGGCAGTCATATGGGTTTTTCTGCTATGAAATTGATAAATGAAGCGGGCATTCGAGGTACAGCAGTAATTTCTGTGGCGCAGCCAAGTGCTCGCTCCCTTGTCTCCTGCAGCGATGAGGGCATGGGCCCCCTTAATACGGCAGCCTTCCCCTGGGGCCCCAAAGGCCAGGTTGGGCCGCAGGCACAGGGCTTATTTCCTCCAGAACTTCCCAGAACGAGCCCTGGTTCATTAGTGGGACTATACCTGGGGAGGAAAAAAAAAAGGAGAAAGTTAAAAAAAGAAAGGTTCCTTTGCCGTCGTTCACTGGCGCTGATTCTGTCGTCATTTCTTCAGAGTAGCAAGCGAGCAGGGAGAGAAGGACACAATCAGGCTGTCTGGGCAGCTTGGTCCCCTGTCCCCATGGATGCAGTCATCCCCAGTGGCCGGCATCCCTGTCTGGAAAGCATATTTTCTCCTAATCGGTTTTACAGCTCTTTTAAAGTAATATGTCAGATCATTTCCCCCATATACATAGTTAATGAAAGTAACCCTACAAATTCATTTTAAATAGATGGAAGTTGTTATAACCCTGATCCAGAATTTATTACGTTCATTACAATCTTGCTGAAGTAGGTAATGTAATGGACTATTACTTTTATTATCTTTTTAATCCCTCAAAATTATTAGGAACTGACTAATATTTGGCATCACCCTGTTAATGTTTAAACAGAAATTGATACTTTAATTCGTCTAATAAATGATGAGGACACTCTGAGTGGAAACAAAAGCCTGATGAGGTTTATCTCGATCAGTCCCAAAGATCTTTAAGTGGGACTCAGGGGTCTGAAGGCAATTATTTCCAGGCAGGGTGTCTTCATCAAGTGCTCAGAAAGGACAGGAGAGCAGAGATGGAGATGATGACAGAGGACCCAGACAGATGCTACGGAGAAAGGCAGAAAAGTGAGAGGGAGAGAAATTCCACCCACACATCCAAGTTCTAATTCCGATTCTCGAAAAGCTCCAATTTGGGCTGATAACCACACTCATGAGCTCTATGGATCTTTTCCTTCTTGCCTTCGTCCTTCCCTCTCCTTCCCAGATTAAAAAGATTTTTCTTTCCAACCATTCCTGTGTTAGTCATCAGCTTTATGGCTAAGAATTCTCAAGTGCTCTAGAATCCGTGCGTTGCCGAGACAAATGATTGGGTCACATTCTCCTAGCGAGGAGTGGAGACCCTGCTGGCTCTTCGGAAAATAACGATGGCTATTCAATTTGCAAATTACCAGATCTCACCGTGAAATGGGAGGGGGCCGGAGGGGCATCCCATTGTGTCTCTTCCAGAAGCGCCTGAGCGACTCGTGTTTACCCTCCAGAGCTCTTCCTGACCCGTTTCCTGCCGGGATGGTGACAGGTGGAATTTAGGAGACATTGATCTCTTGCACTCTAGTTTTTACAAGGCAAAATGCAATGCTAGTCACTTAAATTAGAAAAAAATTCTGTTAGTTCTATCAGGGTGAGAGGAACAAAGTACTTCGCTTTCTGGCTTACCAAAAGACGGAGAGGAGAGGTACGTCTGGGAAAGGAAAAGCTGGCATTCTGCGTCACTCCAAGGCAAGGGCGTGTTTTCTAACAAAGAAAGCTTCCAATTAGCAAAGTCACTAATTAGCACAGAGAAGCTCATTAGAATTTAAAGCTGCTTTACTGTGTCTCACGGCTTTGCTCTCTCCAAACACCCCGAGTTTCCAAAGCAAGAATGTATTGATTAAATTGACTCAGCATGAAATGCGTCTCATTTGTGCCGACCCCATCTAGAGGTGGCTTCCCAGCTTTCCTGGCAGAAGAGCTTGCCAGGTGTCCCGTGAACGGGGCCCAGGAGGGTAGGCTGGGGACAGCGTCCTGCCTGCCTGTACAGCTTTGCTGAGTCGAGGGACTGGCTGGCTGCCCATCATTCGGCTAAAATCTGTTTTGATCAATGGAGGGGAAACATGCCTTTAACTAAGTTTGCTCCTGACGCCTTATAAATCGCGCTGGTTGCTTTCGTCAACGCCGAGTTGACAAGGGCTATGTGTCGTTTGGGGCTTGATAAAGAGACTAAAAGGCAGCTTCTCAGCATGTTTATTTTTAATAGACATAAAAAATGAAAACAGGCTTTCTTACTCTTCCGAACCCTCAGTGACAGAAAAATACTGAGTGCACGCAAGTGGCAATGTATAGGGAGAAATCTTGGAGGAAGAGGGTTTATTTTTTTTTTTTTAACCAAAGTATCCTTGTGAACTTGAGGACAGCTTCAGAACTGAGAAAGACTGGGCTCCAGGAAGCTGCATTATTTCCTTCTTCAACATGAAGCGCCAGGTGCAATGTTTAGGCATCAACATATCAGAGCTGTGGTGGCATTCTCTGTGGGTATGAGAAACCCAGTCTATTTCTACCACATCTATTAGAAAGGCAGCATTGCAAATTTAAGTCTTGTCCTCTGAGGCACATCACTGGAATTCAAACCCCTCTCCTTTTTCTAAACCTTTACTTAAGAGAAATAACTCCTCTGCAGCTCTACTAGATGCGTATGGCACTAAGATAATTTCAAGGAGACCATCAAAGCAGAATGAATATACTTTCAAAAGCCAATTTAAACATATTACAACGAATGTGACAAAGGGCTAACATCCTTCATATAAAGAGAACTCTTTCAAACTGATAAGAAAGGTATCAAGATTCTAAGAGAAAAATGAAGAAAGTGTGTGAAAAAGCACTTACTGAGGAGGAAATTCAACTAACTAGTGTTTATCAACTATTTACTATATACCAGGTGTAATTTACATGGGATCTCGCTCATTTGTTCTTTGTAAAGACCCCGTGAGGTAGGTGTTATTATTCGCATCCCTAGTAAAAGATGAAGAAAAATAAAGCTTTGAAAAGTTAAATAGTCTGCCCCAAATCATACAGATTGCAGGCAGGATTCAAGACCAGGCAGCTCGATCTAGTATGTGCTCCTAACTGCTCTGCTGTAACCCCGCAGATTCACAGATATAATTATGTAAGAAAGCTGAAAAAAAGATTCTTGTTTACCAGTAAAGGAAAACTGTTAATTTAAAACAGAAAAATTTTACTTATCAAATTAACAGAGAATTTAAAATATATTAATATTCAATGCTGGCAAGGATGGGTTGAAACAGATGTTCTTAAATATGAATTGCAATTCGACAATCTCTACTGAGAGTCTTAAAAAGGTACAAGTCTTTTGAGCCAGAAATGCCATTGTAAATAATTTATCCCAAGGAAATAAAAATGTAAGCCAAACTTTAGGCACATATCTGCACTGGAGCGTTGGAAACTGGCTAAATGTCCCAGATTAGGGGAAAGGTTAAGTAGATTATGGTCCACCCATTCAGTGAAATATTGGAAACAACTAAAATGATGTTGTCAAGGGTTTCTAAGAATATGGGGAAATGCTTATGCTGAGTGAAAAAAATCGGGGTATAAAATTGCATGTATAATGTCAATCATGTAGAATAGGGTTAGAGATAAGAATGGAAGGAAACATAAAATCTGAACTATAAGCTGTTCTCTGTGTAATGGGATTCTGTATAATGGGATATCTTTTTGTTGTAAAATATTTTCCAGATTTTCTACAGTAAACACGTTGTACTTGTCATCATGGGTAGGGGACATCCTTTATGACTTTTAAAAGTCAACTTCTTAAGTTAAATCTCAGACCTAATGGGGATGAATGGCTGTACTGAATTAACCTAAGACACTGGGTATATTGCTCCCTGCAGAGGCCTGGGACACCTAAAAGCAGCCCTGTGTGTTCTTGAGCACTCTGAGTGTCCCTGTCATCTGTAACACATCCACTCAAGGGGTTATTGTGAGGATAAAATATGTGTAAAGGCCTTAGAACAGTGCCGACACAGTGCGGGCACTCAATAAATATACATAGTGATAATAGTAGTAATACGTTAATGATATGGGTGTTCTTTTGTTAGTAGAATGGAAGGGCTGAGGAGCCTGCGGCACCAAGAGTATGTATGGACTGGCTTGTCTTGAGACAGGGCTAAAGCATCTTTTGTTGGTGCCCACCATTCCAGTCCCAGATCTGAGCTCCTGGTGGTGTCCAAGTCTTTAGTCAGCTGCTGCAGAGGCTAAGGGGCTGCTCTTTGCATGTCCGGGGACCTATATGCAGACCCTCAGTCACCCCCACTTCCTGGGTACCTTCTTGGGGCCAGGCACCGTGCTGAACCTTTTCACATAAGGATTTTCTCCCCTATGACTTTGAGAAGCCTATTTCATTAGCATCTCTGCTTTATGGCTCAGAGACTGGAAGTCACTCTCCCGGGTCACAAAGCCAGTAAGCGGCAAAGCTGGACTTTGAAACTGTGTTGATCTGACTCTCGAGGTTTTGGAGAAGAATGGCAATATGGCTGAGAACATAGCCTCTGGGAATCAGAAAGATCTGGGGTTATGACTTTCTGTGTGGCTTCAAGCAAGTCATAAAGGTGCCTAAACCTCAGTTTGCTTATCTGTAAGTTGGAACAGCACTATATCTCACTTGGTTCAAGAAGCTGGTGATTGCATGTTGCACTGCTATTTTATGCCAAGAAAAATACAATCATCTCTAGTTAAACTATGACATGATACTTTCTTATTCCTTAGAATTTGAATTTTATACTTATGGAAAGAACTCTCAAGTTTATTTAGACATGGATTTTTATCATAAGATCTTTGTAGATACAAAAAAAGGGAAAAATGAGTGAAATAACTTGCTTAAGGTCTTCCTAAAGCTTCTTTATATTCAGGAATTGACTCAGAATTGTCAACGTCTGCGTTTTCCTACACACTAGCATCTTCTGCAACATTGCAAGCATTAATGGTAGCATTTCTTTAAAAGCCATCCTATATTTTCCTCGGGATTTTAAGCCGCAGATTCTTGTTCTATAAGTTTTGATGTGCGTTCCCAGATATGACAATGACATGAAGACTGCTGCCAGGCTGACAGTGATTTTAAAAAGCATCTCAATTTCAGAGATGTTAAAATGAGAAAAAGAAAGTGTCTATCTTAGAGTGGGTGAAACGTGGTAGCTCCCTTATAGGGTTGTTAGGAGAATTAAATGAGGTTGTACTTGGAGAGGACTCAAGGACAAGACTGGACGCACCGTCAGTGCTCAGTATCATCATCGTCGTCATCATCATCATCATCGCTATTACATTCTGTTCTCTGAGAAATATCGCACATATATGTGGCTCCCTAGAATCATCCTCCAGACTCTGAGCCAATGTGGGTGCTGATGGGTGACCCCTGTGTGCTTGGGTAAAGCCTGTCCCACTTCCCTTTCTCTCGTTTTCTCTCTCTCTCTGCTTTCTGAACCTTCTCCGTCTCCCCCTTGCCTCTTCTTCCTCTTCCTTTTTCTCTCTTCCTCCTCCTTCTCTCTGCCTCTCCTTTCCACCCCCTCCCCAGCTCTTCTGCAAATAAATGGCCCTGTCATTCCAGCTCTCTTGTAGGTTTACAGTGAATGGAAGTGTCTTTTTGAAAAGCTTGTTCTGTCTGACATTCCTGACCAGCTCAGGAGCAGGGGCCTTTGCGCTCCCCTCTCTTCCGCTCGGTGATCTGCTCATTTGGTTAACGATTTACAGGGCTGCTACTGGGCCTTGCACCCTCCACCCCATGGCAGAGGCAGCTGGGCTGTGCCCTCCGGAGGAGGCCGATGGCAGTCTTGGAGGGGTGCGTTGGTCCTGCCTCTGGTGGCTGTAGGCAGACTGGCTTAGGGCCTGCCTAAAAAGAAACGATTTATTCTCATTTATGATTCTTTAAAAAAGTTCACGGCTTTTATGATGAGCCTTATACATGCATTTAATGACATTAAAGTATTTGATTATGTGCATTAAGAAGAGGTCTGAGAGCTCTCTGGTGTCCTTAGTTTTAAGTGTATTTTAACTGCCTGCAATGAAAGGAACAAGACAAAAAACGAGCTGTGGCAGCATCTTCATAAATTCCGAGCTGTAACTGATACACCTTTGCTGGCACCAGGAATGGTCCAGGCAGGTGGACCCAAGGAAGAGGAACAGTGGAGTTTCTATTTTATCATGGGTCTGGGGACTGAAATGGAAAGCAAGATCATCCATTTGTGCAATATATTCTCTTTAGCCAGCATCCAAGCCAGGAATGAGCGTGGGCTGCAAATAATATCAGTTGAGGGTCCGCTTTGTACCCAGCGCTGTCTAGGCTCTTTACATATATTACTGTGCTTAAGCTCAGCTGGTAGGTGTTTTTAGCTCCATTTTCCAGATGAGGAAACTGAACCTCAGCAAAGTAAGGTCACTGGCTCCAAGTTTGCAAATGTCAGAGCCATTATCTGAAAACAAGTCTTTCTGCTTCTAAGTCTTTGCACAGCCACTGGGTGCAGAGCTCCGATGGCTCCCATCTGGGGAATGGTTAATGGAGAAGGAGGAGAAAAGAGGTGCTGAGGCCAAGGAAGCAAAGACCTTCAGAGAGAAGCTTCTTCCTCCCGCCCTCTGGGCCCCCAGCTTCTGGGAGGCGCGCATTGCGGTGGAAACGGAATCAGGACAGAAAAAGCCACTTGAAATGAACTGCGCCCAGACAGGCCGCCATGGTGGCGTGATTGATACTGGAGCATGTAGGTGTAATGAAACTGATGCCGGCTCCTCTGCACCTGTGATTTATTGAGGACAAATTTAAGATGAGAAAGGGCCCCATACCAGGAGCTGCATCTTCCCCTCCAAGGGAGGGTGGTCATCCATCACCAGCCATTGCAAGGGCCCATTGCAGGCGGCTCATCAGATGAGCCAATAGTCTCTTTGTTGGGGTTCCTAACAAGTGTTGGATCAGCAAAAGTCTATTTATGCTGGTGGACCTTTCAGGACCAATTTGTAGTGGGTCACTGATTCTGCTGGGGTATTATCTTCTTTACTACTCGGGCCAGTTGGGGAACGCGGCAAAGATTAATGGTTTTGGCTGCTGACTCGCCGCCGCAATCTACTGCTTCTGGACCAAAGATTAAGTTTTTTTGTGTTTCACCAGAAAGGGCCCACCTTGCGTACAAGATGTGCTTTGATTTACTGACTCGCTTATGGGGAAAGGAGTCATGGAAATGTACTTGGTTGTGGTGAGGAGTTGGCAGATGGCCGTTAGGCCTGGCATCCACGCTGTCCACTCTGAGGCCCTGGGCAGGGCACGGACAGCTCCTGGTGCCAGGGTGTGGGTCCTGCAGGCCCCGGGAGCTCTCCTCGAGCTCATAGGATATGGAAGCCTTGTCTGACACCCAGCAGCTGGCTCTGCATTCAGAGAGGCAGACGGTGCCCTAAACTTTATTATTTAAAACTATGCTACTAAAAAGAAAAGCCTTTCCTTATTATTTGGAAAGTTGCACATGTTCTTTTAATACTTTTTGGAAAAAAATTAAAGAAGCAAATAAAACCATGCATAAACCAACTGTACAATGATATGGCTGTTAATATTTCGGTTTACATTTTCGTCCAAGATTGTTACCATGCACAAATATACGCATGCCATTTTACATGATTAAAATCACACTGGGTTTTTTGGGGCTTTTTTGTTGCATGATTTTGTATTCTGCTTTTTACATTGAACATTACGCCATAAGCATTTCCCCATTTCTTCATCATTTTAATAAGCCATCTTTTTTTTTTTCTTTCTCAGTCGGATTTGTTGCAACATCTCCAGTGCCAAAGGGCCACTCTTTTATTCAGAAAACATTTGCTGTGTGCCTTCTCTGGGTCAGATCCTGTGCTGGGATCACAGAGCTGAATCAGACGCATGCTCCTGAATTCGGGATGCTGGGATCAGCTCACAGGGATGTGCTCATGGCCTGTGGGGAACTGCTTCTGCAGTATCTCTCACGATGGCCCAGAACACTGCAGATGGTTTGGAGGCAGGGGACTGTCACTCATGACCCCTCCAAGGTCCCTGTAGAGTCATAGTTCCAAAGCAGGAAGTGAGCACCTGCTTCTGCAGGAGGGGAGGCTGCTGTTGGCCTCGGATAATCCAGCTTGGGTTTTAGGGTGAGTTGGGAGCTGGGAGGCAAACCCTCCTGCATGGGCTATGGCAGACCAATCTTGGAAAACTGGGGAAAAAGCCCTGTAGCCCCCAAGGGACCAGCCACCCCAGGCAGCTGCAGAAACTGCCAGGGACGCAGTCAGACATGATGAAAAAGAGTGTGGCCTTGGAACTCAAAGGGACCTGAGTTTGAATCTCCTAGCTGGTAACCCTGAGTAAGTCATCTTTCTGAGCTTCATTCTCCTCATCTGAAAAATGGGCCTTATAGCCTCAGCTCCCAGGTTTTTGTGCCCCTTCACTGCATGGGAAGTCCCACGTGAAGACTGGTGCGAGGCCCATGCCAGCCTGTCCCAGGCCCACTTCCAGATACCGTGCTGACTCAAATAGATGGATGGGTTCTAATTGTTCCAACAACACATCTGAGTTTCACAGGGCCTTTCCTCGGGAGCCTTTGTCTCAGGGCCATAAATCACTGCGCAACTATCCCCACGGTTGGCTGGGGCTTCCTTCCCCTGCCTGGGCTGGCTGAAGGAGGAGGGGCTGAGCGGGGCCCAGGCCCGCTTTTAACCATTGGTTTTTAAATCTCTAATTAGAAGGTGTCCTTACTCAGCGATTCCAATGGCTCCCTTTGTAGTGGCCCCTTCTCTGCCCCAGGGCAGTCTCCCCCTGTTCCTCGCCATCCTGCTTCCGGATTAACATCCTTTTATTCTTTTTTTTATTGAGGTAACATTGGTTTATAACACTGCATAAGTTTCAAGTGTACATCTTTATAATTCGATGTCTGTAGACACTACATAGTGTTCACCACCAAAAGTCTAGTTTCCATCCGTCACCGTACAAATGACCCCCTTCACCCATCTTTAAGTAAGTAGGGCATTTTTGCTAGACAACGTGTACACGTACTTTCCCAATACTTGTCTTGATGGCTTGCAGGAGCATTTGTTAGCTGATCCAAAGACTACGTATGTCTCTATGTGATGTCTTCTGTTTACGGGGCAGAAGTTTCTCTCGGCTCAAGAACAATGGTCGACACTCCCAGATGTTCCCCAGCCTACAGGCCCTTGTCTCATACAAGTTTCCTTGCTCCGTCGCTCTGCTCCAGCCATCCTCCTGGGTTTAACATTCCTGGAAATCCCTCCTGCCCCCGAAGCTCCTTCCTGTCCCAGGACATTTGCTCTGATTTTCTCTTGGACTGAACGCTCTTCCCCGGGCTCTTCACATGGCTGTCTCCCTCATCATCCAAGTCTCAGTTTACATGTTACAGAGAGTCCTTCCCTGACCATTCCTCACCCCAGACCAAGCCCTGACCCCCCATGCTAATCTCCCTGATGGCACACAACGCACTCCATCCCTCAGACTTTTCATGGTTTGTGAAGATATGTTTGTGTGATGGCAGATTTACCAAGTTGAATCCTTTCCCCACTCCTGACAGTCAGCGCCATGAGGACAAAGTTGATCACCTTTGTTTCCTTAGTGACTATCTTGGTGTCTGACACATTGTAGGCTCTCAACAAATAGATGTGTTGACTGAACACACAAATGAATGAACGAATGAACAGAGGGGTGGATACACTGGGGAGCGAATGAATGAATGGCTGCTTTCCAGGGTGGTGCAAAGGCTTGTTTTTTCTTCTTTGATGGCCAAGGTACTGGAGAGTCTCGCCAGTCCTTCCCCTCTCCATGGGACAGAACCTCACTCACAGCCAACGTTTCTGACACCTGTACTTGTAACTTTTCCCACGTGGTCATCTGCTGCTAGCCTCTGCTCTTTCTCTTCTTTTAAACTTTTTATTATGAAAATTTCTAAACATCCACAAAAGTAGAGAGAATTGTAATAAACTCTCATGCACTCCTTACCCCACCCCCTCACAGGAGTGTTTAAAATAAATCTCAGGCAACATCTCATTTCATGCATAAATATTTTAGGGGGTATTGCTAATAGATAAGGACTTCAAAAATTTTTTAAACACGATCACAATACTATTATCATATCTAAGAGAATAAAAAAACCCAACTAGTTCCTTTAATATCTAATATTCAGTCAATGTTTAAATATTCCTGCTTGTCTCAAAGATGTCTTTTTACGTTTAGGTTGTTCAGATTAGGCCACAAGCATTTGGTTGGTGTGTCTCTTAAGCTTCTTTTAATCTATAACAGTCCCCCTCTTCTCTCCACATTTTAAAATACCATTTATTTCTCTCCCTTTTTTTAAAGCCATTTGTTTTTTTGATGAATCTGGGTCACTTATCCTGCAGACTGTTTCCCATTCTGGCTGCTTGCCTCCTTGTGGTGTCGTCTAACCTGTTCCTCTGTCCCCTTTGTTTCCTGGAAACCAGCAGTTAGCTCCGGAGTCCAGCTCAGAGTCACATTCGATTTTCTGCTGGCAGCCTTCCTGTGGGGTGGTGTGCCCTCCGCGTTGTATTGCATCCTAACGTCTAGTCATCTCTCCTCTAAAGTTGTTAGGATTGATCGGCGGCTCACCCTGCCCTTCTTAATGAACTCCCTACTCCCATCTCTGTTTCCATTGCTGTAAGAACTTGTTTTGCAAAACAAGTCAGTTGAGAACATTGATCATATCAAGCAGATGTGGGAGCAGCAGGGTCTGATGGCAAATGCGCTGATTGAGAACAGCAAGTCCAGATAAGAGGTTTAATTTCTCTGCATCTCAGTTTCCTTGATGGAAGATGGGGCTAATAATAGTAGCTTTGAGAACTAGCATGTGGGGGATGTGTTTGGTACATAGTCATCGGCACACAGCACTAAGTGCTTACTGTGTACCAGCTCATTTAATCTTCCTAACAATCCTATGAGGTATGTGTGCTATTAGCCCTATTATACATATCGGGGAGGGGAGACACAGAGTGGTTAGTTAACTTGCCCAAGGACCACACAGCCAGCAAGTGGCAGAGCTGGGATTTGATGCAGGCGCTTGGGCTCCAGGGTTGTGCTCTTCAAAGCAATGCTGTGTAACAGCCACCCAGTCAATGGACGTTCCCTGCTTTCCTCCACACTGCGTGCTCGTCGAGTCATTGCAGGGAATGGGCCCCTGTTACTGCCTACACTAAGGTGTGCTTGCGGGGTAGAGTGAGGCAGCCCTCAGGGGCCAAAGGGAGTTTGCTCTTTGAGCTTTTCAAAGTCATAATTTCTGCCTCCCACTGCTGTGAGATGGGCCAGAACCAGATTGACAAAGTCACATGCTGGAGAGGGGTCTGGAGATAATAAGGTCCCACCCTCATTTGGGTGGGATTGACCTCCCCAGAAAAACTCTTCTGAAGCCCAGAGAGGTTAAGTGACTTGCCCAAGATCACACAGTAAATTTGCTACTGAGCTGCTGGGATTAGAACCCCAGACTCAGTGTAGCCATTTAGGGCTTTCCTGCCTCTTACAGACAGTTCCTTCTTGGTCACTGTTGTGGAAGCATTGTTGTGTTGTCCAGGCCTGCTAACCTCACCCTCCCAAAGGCATTCTGGGAACTGGCCTTTCCTCTCCCTAGGCCTCAGTCTTGAAGCAAAAGCAAATAAAGGTGCTGAGCCAGGATTTGACCCCAGTTCTTCTGACTCCAAGTTCAGAAGGGCCAGAAGTTATGCTAGCACAACTGCCATGACTCCAGCCCTATCTTCCAGATAAAGGAAGTGAGGCTCAGGGAGGGGCAGTAGCTCAATGAACTCACACAGCCTCGCCTACAGCGTAGGCCCCAGCGTGGGCCAGGCTGTTCCTCTTGCAAGCAAGGAGGTTCTCAGAGTGGTCTCCTGTTGGGCCTGCACCTACAGCCAGACCTGGAGGTGTCTGGTGAGCTTAGGGGGTCAGGGCTGGTGGCTGGCGGGCTTTCTGGGCTTAGTGAGCCAGCCCACAGTCTGTAGGTCCATTCGTCTGATACAAAGGGCAAGACAATAATTAAAGGTGGCTTTGGATTCCCTGAGCGGGATCCGGCGCCGACGCCAAGTGGCTCCGTTGGCGCCTTGAGCCCTGGGCACTTGCTAATGGACTGTGGCTGATCCCAGGACTGATTGGCAGCTGGCCCCAAGGCCCTCAGGGGAAACCTGGAAACTGTGGCCTCTATCCTGGAGACAATGTCCCTTCCGGGAGCCACAGGGGGATTTCTGGTTGGCCTAAGGCAGGAATGCCATTGAACCCATGGAATGAGGGGGGAGATGAACTATGTCACCCCCAACCACTGGGATAGAACACAGAGGAGCCTTCCAGACTGTAAAATACAGAAAGCTGTCAAGATGCCGACTCCTCATTTCCTCTTCCTGCTGCCTCCCTCCGCCGTCCTCCTGCACTGACTAGCATGATATTCTCCAGCCTGGTCAGAGTGGTTGTGGGACCCATAACAGGTTCAAAGATGTCCTCAAATACCACAATGGGATGGGGTATGATCCCAAGACAAGCCAGGCCACTGTCACTCCCAAGACAGAGGAGAGAGATTAACCGTTTGGGGAGAGCGCTCCTGCTTTTCAGGCCCAAGGCACAGTCCAGGAAAAGGCCCAGAGGCACCGGTGTCAGAGCACAGGGGAACAGGAAGGTAGAGCATCAGGGAGGTGAGGCTAGAGAACCAGGCCTCAGAAGCAATGCAAAATCCTCAGCCTTTTCCTGGTTGGTAATAGGGATCCACTGAAGGCTTCAAAGGGAGGGCAGACAGAGGAAGCTGGGGTCTGCCTAGAGTTGTGGATCTTTCTTATGCACATTAGACAGGAAAGGCAAATACAAAACGGAAGCATCTGACCTTTTTCTAGGACACCCAATATTTATGTGCTTTGCTCATCACCCAAATTTTATTCATTTACCCAAAGAGTGCGAAAAAAGCGCTTTAGGAAACTGCTATAAATCCAGTGCAAGTCACCATGGTAACCTGATTAGCAGCTAAATTAAGTTCATGATTAAGAAGAAATAAATAAAAATAACTCTCCTCCTTGGCTGGGGCTACCCACTGGGCCACTGGCAGCTGAGCAGATGTGAGGCCTTGGGAAGCCTGGGCTGGGCCCCCGCAGAGCTGCTGGGGCAGGGGTGGGAGGCATGGATTAGCTGCAGAGAAGCAAGAAGCCCAGTGTTAACACAGCCTGGAGGTTGATGAGGCCCCTGGCGGCCAGGCTGGGGAGTGCAAGCTGCACTTCTGGAGGCCAAAGCTGTGGTTTTCGTGACAAGGGGCCCATATCTCCAAGAGCATCTTCTTCATGCCCTGGACCAGCCTTTGTGTGTTCGAGGATCCCTTCCACATATTGCTAGCCCTCCAGTGCCAGGGCCCCATGTGCTGGGTGCTAGGGACCCCACCATGACTCAGACCTGGTTTTGGTCCTAGAGGGGCCCAGTTTAGTGGCGGAAACAGATGACGGGCACTCTGGGCACTGTGTGGTAAGCGCACTGGTGGAGGTCCGTGTAAGATGCTATGGAAATATGGACCGGCCAGGGGGCTTCCCAGAGGAGAGGATGCTCGAGGAAAAGACAGATATGCGGCTGCTGGAGTTTGCCTACTTCAGGTGTGCACTCTGGGCCTCCCATTTGGAGCTGACCAGCAGGCTGTTGATATCCCAAGGCCTGCCTGGCATAGGCTGACATGAGCCCTGATGTGACCTGAGAGGTCTACCTGGGGGCTATGCTGTTAACACATCACAGGGGTCAGCAGCAGGAGAGATGGGTGCAAAGAGAGAAATGAGTCTCTCACTTACTCTTTCCAAGGCTCCTCCCGGCCAAAGCAGTCCTGTGCGGTGAGTAGAGCCAAACAGGCTTAGAATCCTCTTTTTGCCATTTGCTAGCTGAGGCCTCTGGTAAGTGACTTCATTTATTTGAGCCTCAGCCTCATTGTATACAAAATGGGGTTGATAACGATAATAGTTCCTCTTTCGTAAAGTTATATTGGAGGACTGAGATAACGAAGCTAAATGTAGCACAGTCCCTCACATGTCGAAAACACTCAGTAAGCTGCCGGCTGCTGGTAATTTCACTACCTGGGGAAGTCCGCCATATCTGGGTGCAAGAAGGAGGGTGTGGTGGCGGTGGAAATGCGCTGCTTGTCTCCTTCAAGAGACATTGCTGTGGGAGTGTGGCTGACTGCCACCCCTCTGCTCCCCCAGTGTGCTCCAGCTGAGGCTGCATTTCCTCCTAGTTGCTCTCAGCCAGTGACTGAGCACGGGGGTGGAAGGGTGGTGCCTGTCCTGGTCCATTCCTGCAAGATGTGGGGCTCCCAACAGGTGACTTTGGCCCGGGGACGCCCCACGAGCATGGCTGCAACTTTCCTAGAACAGTGCTGCAGTCCGAGGCTCTTCCCTCCCAATCCTTCCTTCCTCCCCCATCTCCTCTCAGAGGTGTCAGGCCTGCATTGCGGTCTGAAAGCTGTCCCTGCCTCCTCACCCTCCTTCCTCCTTTATCCTGCACAGGTGTTTCCCCAATAAACCTCTTGCATGTCTAATCTTGTTTTGGCGTCTGCTTCTCAGAAGACCCCAAGCGACTCTTCTTCTCAGAGGAAGAGTCCTAGAGGTGGGTGGCAGTGGAGGTAGAAATGAGACCCAGCAGCAGGTGATACAGGTGCCTACTGATGGGGGGTGGGGTCAGGGCGTTCAAAGACTCCAGTCTCTCCGCTGTCGTGTCCTCAATTGTGTGTGCATGTGTGTGTGCGCGTGTGCGTACAGACCCCGTGCATGCTTCCATCACTGCCTTGACCATAGTGTAGTGAAAAAATCTGTTTCCGCCAGAAGAAGACGAGCTCCTCAGTCTGTCCCCAGCACTTGGCCTTGCAGAAGGCCTCATGCATAGCAGACGCTCAGGCAGAATACCTGAGCACCACTGCGACCTGCGTCTATCTTAAATTTTTCTTTGGGCCAATTTTATTTTATGTTCTGGTCTTCTGAATTGCATCTTGTTAGCTTATCTAAGCTTTTTAGTTCTTTGTTTTTATGATGGAGACATACACACACAGACATATGTGTAAATCTTGCACCCACACAGAAGGGTGACAGCAGCCTTGCTTCATAGGGGCCACACCTGCCAGCAGGTTCTCTGCCCCCCGTCTCTGCTGAGCCCTCTGCTGCCTGATTTCTAAGAGGAGCTTGGAGTCTCCCCGCTCAGCTGGACTAGATGCATCTTCTCTGGGTCCTCGCCCCCTTTCCTCCCACCTCTGACTCCCAGCTTCTCATCTCCTCTCCCCCTCCCTGCTCAGGAAGATCAGGGAAGCTGCAAACCCAACCCTTACATCAAAAGGGAACTTGAAAAATACTTGGAGCAAAAACTGCTAACTGTGCATCCTTGCTCCGTGCTGCCTCTGATATTAAATCAGGAAATGGCACTGAACAGCCGCTCCAAACACAGAAACAGGGGTTGTCAACACAGAAACCAAAAACAATCTCTAACGGGCAGAGGTGAAAGCAACCTGGCACAAGGCCGAGATGGGGGACTGAGACCCAGGAACGGATTCCTGAGCCTGACTTGTCTGTGCAGTACCTCCAGCATCCAGAATGGAGCCAGGCACATGGTCCCTGGCACTGAGTGTGCCCTGTCTCTGTGAGAGATGCAAGAGAATTAAGCACGTTGCTTAAACGCCTTTGAGATGCTCCTGTTCATTTCCGCGGATATTTATTGAGCACCTACTATGTGCCCAACAGTGAGCCAAAAAAGATGCCTGCCCATGGAGAGACGATTTTCTAGCCCAAAACAGGGGTCTGACTCTGGCACAGCACTCAAGGCCCTTTCAGGTGTTGGCTCCTGCAGAAGCTGCACCTCTATCTCCGGCTTTTCTGAAATAGCTCCGCAAGTGCCTGAGATGGTGCCTCTGCTCCGTGCCTTTGTTTAGGCTGGGCCTACCACCAGGGCTTCCTGCACTTCTCTGTTTGACAGATTTCTGCTTAGACTTCCAAGCCTTAGTTCCTCTCTGCAGCCATATTGGCCAACTCTGCCCTTCCACCCAAAAGAACCAAGGGCTCATTTATTTGCTAGGGACCCACCAGCAACATGAACACTTCGCCATTGCACCACCTCTCCAACTGCAATAGAAAGGTTTGCAATTCCTTGGAGGGATGGAAAGACACCATGTCCATCCTTAAGCCCTCACCTTCCAGTACTGGTCATAGGATGGACATACATAGGTTGGCATGAAAATGAAAAACCTTGACAAAATCCATTGTTGGTATGGGCTGTGGGGAAACAGGTTACTTTTATCTATTTCTCATGGGAAATTAAATAGATACAATCTTCTTAGAGGCCAATTTGCCAGTATTAACATTACAAATGTGTCCATCTTTCAATCCAGGAATTTCATTTCTTGCTCTCTATTCTAGAGAAATACTCGCACACATGCAAAAAGGAGCACGTAAAAAGGTATTTGGTGCAGCATTGTTTCAAGAGTGAAAGATTGGAAATAGGTTAAATGTCCATCAATACAAGACTGGATAAAAAACTACAGAGCATCCACTGGATGGATTGCCATGCATTAGTTAAAAAGAAAGAAGCAGATCTCGATGTATTGACACAGAAGTTGCTGAGTAAAAATAAAAGCAAGCTGTAGCTCTAGACATAGATGTTAAAACTACATTGTTGCATTTTTTACAATGAGAAAGTAGTCTTGTATATCTTGTATAATTCATTTCAAGAAGAAGAAAAGAAAGAAAGAGATTGAGTGAACACAGCAGCTCCTGGATGAAAGGAGCCTGGGTTCAGGCACAGTGAAACAGCATTAGTCCCTCCATTGGCCTCAGGCAGCAGGTCCCAGCAGTGGGAGGCACCCCCCACTTCTCCTGTACAGGGAAGCTTGCTCCCTAAGCCATGATGAGCACGTGATGGGAAGCTGGGCCCTGGGGCCCCTCAAGAGCATCCAGATAGAGGAGGAGGAAAGAGGGGAGGCCAGTGGGATGGGTTCACTCAGATCATCCAGATTTCCTCTGAGTTGGTTCTTGGTCCAAGGGTGAAGGAGTAAGAATTGGTTCAGGAATGATTGTTAACTAAGGGAGAGGACGGGGCTGGAGGAAAGGCCTGAGGGTTCTGAGACATCATACTGCAAGGAGGCATCAGTGTTTGCCTAGTTGTTAACTTCATTCATTCATTCATTCATTCATTCTTCCACAACTATAGTTGAGTTCCTCCTAGTGTGGGCATTGCACTGGCCACTGGGGACAAAGAGACAACTCCATCACAGTGTCTTCCTCCAGGAGCTCATGGTCAAGTCCTTCTAGCTTCTCAAAGTGTGTTTCTTGGACCCCAAACATCAGAATTACCTAGGAAGCTTATTAAAATGCAAATTCTTGGCTCTGTGTAGACCTATAAATTCCGACTGTGGCTCAGGAATCTGTGTTTGTAACACATTTTCTCAAGTAGAAAACATGTGGACTAGCTGACCAAAGCATTTCCTTGACTTCCTGGCATTACGTCCTAAGGCCTTTCCCAAACGTGAGTTCTACCCTAATCCAGCTTGGAGAGGGAAGGGATGGATGTGTGAGTCCTGCCACATGACTCTAATGTGTGTGATCTTCCTAGAGTGACCAGGACCTTGCCCTGGCTCCAGGCTCTTCTCTCCACCTCCATTCCCACGTACATCCCCAGTCCCTGTGAGGCCTGAGAAGAGCCACAGACCATCTCTTCTGTCTAAGTCCTTCAGAACCAAGAGACTGACTCATTCTAGGCAGGGGGGATGGCAGGTGCAAATGTCCTGTGAGATAACATAGCTTGGGCTGTGGGAGAACTTATAGAAGGCAGTATGCTTGGAGCATCATTGCGGGGAGTGTAGTGAGAAATGAGATGGGGGGAACGCAGTAAGAGATGACGTGGGAGAAGTTGGTAGGAGCAGATCCTTCAGACCTAGAAGGCCATGCTAAGGAGTTTGGCTCTTTTTCCAAGTATCGGAGCAATTTGTATTTAAGTCAGGGGGCAGGGGATGAAGGTAGAATGTTCAGATTCATCTAACACGAAAACTGGCTCCACTGTCCTGTGGAGAAGAAGAAAATCCAAGCCAAGCCCTCTGGAGTCATTTAGGCAAAAGGTGAGGGTAGCTTGGATGAAGGTGAAGGCAACAGATGGAGAAACAGAGATCTTGAGGTGGAGGGAGGAAGAGATAGGTGGTGGTTGGGTGGCGGGAGGTGAGGGCCTCAGCCCTGGGGAGCAGTGATGAGGTCTCAGTCTCTAACACTGGCCATGAGGTCATGGGAGGTAGTGGTGGGACGGGAGCACTGCTGGTCATCCCTCCCTGGCTTTGAGTAGTAGTGAATTTCTCATCAGCGTGGAGCCATCTCCCCTATTTCTTTCCCTTCTGATATTTAAGAGATGGATGAAGGGAGGCTGAAGGTCAAATGGGCTGAAGGTCAAACTCAGGCCAGAGGCAGGACCAAGGATGGAGGCCAAGATTAGAGATCAGGCTGAATTGGAGGGGGAAGGACAGGATGAGAGGACTCTGCAAAACTTCTCTCCTTTGGCTTGCATCCCGCCGTGATTTCTCTCCCTCTCTCCAGCCGCACACAGTCAGGGCAGAGGAAGGAGAACGAGAAGGGGCCCAAGGATGTTTGACTGCCATCCACAAGAAGACACCTTCATCACTGCCCTTGTGATTGAGCTCTCGCCTGAGACTTGGTACACGGTAGAGGCTCAGCTGTGACCTGAAAGATACGACCTATTCTGTGGGGAGTTGGAGATCCTGACCCAGAGAGCAGCTGGAGAACTGTGCTGACATCTGGGTCCCTGGGGTACCACCCCTTCCAGATAGAGACCACATGCTTCAGAGGATTCAGAGCAATGGACTCGGAGCCAGAAGCTCCAGCTCATTGCCGCTGTGTAACTAAAGAAATCTCTTAACCTCTCAGAGTCTCCTTCTTTGTCTAAGATGGGGACAAAGGGCGGTTGTGAGGACTGAATGGGTTGACAAAACTCTTAGGTTACTGCTATATATCTGTATTAACCTACCTACCGAGCTCTGTAGAATAGACGTAATAATAGCTGCTACTTAACAGACTTGTGAGAATTGAAGGAAAAAGTGAGTAATAAAGGCTTTGCAGATGCACCTACAGATGGGAGTGAATATTATTATTAAATACTCCATCTGTATGGGAGACAATACTGCTGAGTGAGTGTCTAACACCGTGCTGTCCGATAGAAATAGAATGTGAGCCACAAATATAAGTTAAAAGTTTCTATTTACAGTAAAACAAAGTAAAAAGAAATAGGTGAAATAGTTTCAATAATAAACATTCACTCCCAAGTGTGTGTGTGTGTGAGTGAGTGGGGTGTGGGGGAGGACCCTAGTCCCCAGGGGAGTGAGCTGGGGAAGGGCTCTGCAGAGTGGGGTAACCGGTTCCCAACTGGGACCCACTGAGTCCCTTGGGTTCTTAAGGCCACAAGGACCCAGGAGCCCCAGAATAGCTCTTTGGAAGCAAGGGTTAGAATCTGGCGGCCATGGTGTGAGGCAGGGGACAGTGGAGGTGACAGCTGCCTTTGCAAAAGAGGAATAGGAAGGGAGAAAAATCTCCTGCCTCTTTTTGGAAGCCACAGACCTTGGGAAGCTCAGAGAGAGGGGAAGTAACAGAGTACCCTGCCAGGGAGCCTCGGGAAAGGTGGCAGAGACCTCCGGGTTCCTCGGAGGGGACACGTGGTGATCTTACATCTGGGTGATACAAACTCAGAAGGTGGCTCCTGGGGGTCCACTGAGTCAGGCCCCACCCTGGTTAGAACATGCCTTGGGGCCCTTGGGACCACCGGCCTCCGTTTGGCGACCGGGGATAGTGTAACCCTGCAGTCAACCCGGCTCCGAGACTAGGAGTTGAGGGCTCTGCGATTCATATCATTCTGCGTGCTGTAATTCCCCACCCAATACACACAGACACACACGCAGCCGACTCCCGCAAGCCTCCCACCGCACCCTTGAGCGCACAGAGACGCCCACTCGAGCACCAAACATCCGCGGCCCTCAGGAAACGATGGGTGTCCGGCGCACCTTGGGCTGATCTCGGCTGCCGGGATCGCCGCACTCGGCTGGAGGCGCACGGGAGAGCGCGTCACGCCGCCGGGCCGCTCTCGGGTTCGCTGAACAGAGGCGGGGCGAACCTCGCACCCTGCGGCTGCCGGTGGGCCCCGTGCTCCCTTAAGGAATAATCTCTTCGTCCACCCCCTCTCCGAGCGTCCCGATGCTCCGCGGTGGCTCGGACCGCGCAGTCTCCTCGCTCACCGTCCGTAGCTAAAGAATCCCAAGGTGGTGCGCCCAGGACGCATCGCCTCTGGCCCAACCTGGGGTGGTTAGGCAGAGGGAGTTCGCTTTTGGCTGAAAACTTCAAATTGGAGTTTTGGGGGCTAGAGACAACAAACTGTTCAGTAGAGGGCTCTGGCCGCCGCCAATCCTCCGCTTCCTTTCAAACGAGGCTTGGGACTCTGCCGCGATGCACACTACTCCTGTGTCTTCTGGCCTCCTTCCCTCTGCTCCTCCTCCTCACTCTCCATTTCTCACACCATCTCGTCCTCTGCCTTCTCTTCTTCCCCTCCCTACACCCTGTCTTACTTCTAGGGACGGGGTGCAGCCTCAGGATACTGCTGTATACTCATTGACGGAGAGCCGGACACGCGGATCCCCAGGGCCCCCAGGCGCAGGCGGTGGATGTCGTGAAAGGGAGGCCATAGGGTTTAGGGCGCCAAGACCCTGCGGCCCAGCGCAGCGGGAGCAGGGGTGCAGGAGGCAGGCCGCGAGGGGGAGGTCGGCCGCCCTGCAGCGGCGGCTTTCACTCCAGAGCAGTCTGCGTGTCTCCGTCACTCATCTAGTTTCCAACATTTTCGGTTGAAGTGGTTGGGGGTGGGGTGGGGAGAGGAGGGACTGACTAGGCTGGGACAGCCTGAAAGAAACGGGTTTTGGGGGAAGGTGGACCCGGGGATGGACAGAGATAGTTCAGTTAGAGCCCAGGGAAAGGGAGTGACCGCAACGGAGACAGAGGCACGGGGACAAAGAGGAGCGCGCCTGCCCAGACAAAGCCTGAGTTCTAGAGACCCTGAGGCAGCCGCAGGACGCCCGCAGGAGAGCGGGAGGTTTGGAATCGCAGAGCTGGGGCCGCAGGGACCCCTAAGGCCTCAGTGGGTTGCATTCCTAAGACTCGGGTCTCCATCTTCGACAGCGAGGGTCACGCAGACCCGAGGGGACGTTGGGAGGGCACAGACCGACCGAGCTGCCTCTGTGAGCACGCAGAAGGCCAGAGCGTCAGGGGAGCTGTCTGAGCCGCGGGCTTTTTACGCCCAGAAGGAGGGCGCTGCCGGCTGGGCTTCGGTGGCACTGGGAGATCCCAGCGCGTTTGTCTGGCCCTGGCCGCCTAGAGCTCCGGGGCGCACACAGCCGCCTATAGTCTGCACGGACACGAGACGGCCGACCCAGTGTGGCCTCGAAACGCTCCCCCACTGAACCGCAGTCCGAGTGTGTTCCCTCTTCGTGCGCATGCGACACGGACACTTGCAGGGAGGGTGCGTGTCCCCAGAACCCAGCTTCAGGCAGGGGCGGGGCCGCGGCACGGCCCAGACAGTCGGGAGAGACAGCCTAATCTTTTCTGCGGAGAGCACGCTTCTCGAAGAGGGCTGAAGACAGGCTCTTCCAGCAGGACAGCTGCTGATCCAAATCTTTCAGTCCAAGTTTCGGTTAAAATATATTCATTTTTATTAAAAATAGGTGGCCCAAGACCACACCCCACCCCAGCCTTAACGAGGGCTCAAGAGAATAGACAGAGTTTTCAGATTAATTGGAGGCAAACATTTTACCTTCTACCATTAAAAAAATATCTGGTTGCGTCCGCATTGGTGTGACCCAACTTGACCCGTACGCGCGGCGTCAATCGTGCTGGTTCTGCACAGGCAGCGGCCCGGACACACTCACCCAGTGCACGCTTCTCCTGCCTTTCGCTGCGCGCGCCCAAAGCCGAAGAGCAGAAGGCGACGCGAGAGGCGGGTCGCGTCTCCGGGTACAGCGAATTTGCGATTTATCCGGTTTCTGTGCCCAGGTTGGGGGCTAGGAAGAACCTCTTGTTTTGGGCCATCCAGGACCGGAGTAGGAAGGGTGCGCAGCGCCGGAGCCCTGTCTGGATGCCTGGCGCGGTGCGCTCCGGGCTCCCCGTCTGCGCTCTGGGAAGATTTCTCATCGGACAGTCCTGGGCCCCCTCACAATGGCGTTCCCGCTTTCCGCCACCGGACTAACTCGGCCCCAGATCTTCCCGCGCCGGGAGCAGCCGACTGGCACTCTGCCCCCGTCCCCCAAGAGCCGTGGCGAAGAGTTTCGTGGGGGGCGATCAGCGCGGAACTCACTGCTGAGTCTGAGGACAGGACCCGAGGACCCGTGCGTGGCTTTAGGGCAACCTGTTCTGGGCTCCGGTGCACACACAGCCTACGTTCTGGGATGGCTTGGGTTGGGCCACTTAGGAAGACCTAGCTGGGTCCGCGGCGCGGTCCAAGCCTTCCCGCAAGGGCCCGGGAGGTTCGGCGCGCCTTTGCTCACAGTGGCCACTTGGGGTCGCACTTTATGCCTGTTTGAGCCTCTCAGCGGCCAGCTGACGCCGGGATCTGCTTAATCGTTACAAATCGTTCAAACAAAAACAGGGCCCGTTCCCCAGCAGCCGAGAGCTGCCCGCAGCACTGTCCTGGGCTGGCCTCTGCCCCAAGCTTCAGGGAGCTCAGGGTTCCGTGCGTCTGGCTGGGGAAAGGGATTTATAGTCTTATGGCCGATCCTTTCCCGCTCCCTTCATCTCGCGCGTTTGTGGGTGTGGGGTGAGCGCCGGGAGCGGCGGGACCAGTAGATTCTTAGTTCCGGGCTGGGCCACCGCAACCCCCAGAAGGAGAACGGCCCCGGTTTGGCCCAAGGAGGATTCGAACACAACTCTTGGAGCCCCAACCCCACCCCCCAAAACACAATATGCGCAGACCTGCAAAAACACAGGCATGCACGACACACACACGGCCCGCAGCCGCGCGGCACACGGAGCGTCCCCCACTGGGCGGGGGACGCTTGGGAACAAAGGCCCAAGAGGTGTCGTCCCGGCTCTCATTCTGAGCCTCCCTGGGGGTGACACGGGATGGAGGCGGGGAGCAAAGGGTAAAGAGGGAGGAGAGCGCGCGAATGGGTGGAAGCCACGGCTCGGCCTAGAGTGGGTGCGCGCTCCGAAGGCGAGCGGGCGGGGACCGGGACCTGGAGGACATGGGGGGCTGGGCCCGGGCCGGCCGTCCCACTCCGCTCCAGCCCTCTGCCAAGCCTCGGCGGCTCCTGGGCGGCTCGGGCCGCCAGTCAGCTGACGCGGGGGGCGGAGGAGCTGTCAGGCGCGCCCCGCCCAGCGCCGCCGGGCCGAGGGTGCGGTGCAGCCATTGGCCAGAGCGCTGGGCCGCTCGGGCCCCCGAGCCCGGGTGACATCAGGAAGGCGATAAAAGGCAGCGGCGGCGCCGGATCCAGCACAGCTGCACCGCCAGGCTGCGAGCGGCTGCGATCGAGAGAGCCCCAGAGCAAGAGAGCTAGAGAGCAAGCGGCGGGCGCTCGCCCGGCGCCTCCCCTCCGCCCAGCCGCACGCCCCGCTTGCTTCTCCACCCCTCCCGGCTCGGCCCGGCCCAGGCGCGGCCACAGCCCCGAGCTCTGGGGCGGCGCAGGCAGCCTCGGGACTCTCCGGCGCGCAGCCGCGTCCCCAGACAAAGGCTTGGCCGGCGGCCCCGGCCCGCTGCGCCCTCGGCTCCCCGCCTCCCGGGCTCGCGGCTCTTCGCCCCCGCTCTCGGCTCGGCGCGCCCCGGCCGGCCGCAAAGTTTCCCGGGCAGCGGCAGCGGCTGCGCCTCGCGTCAGCGATGGCCGCGGAGCTGAGCATGGGGCCCGAGCTGCCCACCAGCCCGCTGGCCATGGAGTACGTCAACGACTTCGACCTGCTCAAGTTCGACGTAAAGAAGGAGCCGCTGGGGCGCGCGGAGCGCCCAAGTCGGCCCTGCACACGCCTGCAGCCAGCCGGCTCGGTGTCGTCCACACCGCTCAGCACACCATGTAGCTCCGTGCCCTCGTCGCCCAGCTTCAGCCCAACCGAACAGAAGACCCACCTCGAGGACCTGTACTGGATGGCGAGCAACTACCAGCAGATGAACCCCGAGGCGCTCAACTTGACGCCGGAGGACGCGGTGGAGGCGCTCATCGGTTCGCACCCGGTGCCGCAGCCGTTGCAGAGCTTCGACGGCTTCCGTGGCGCGCACCACCACCACCATCACCACCACCCACACCCGCACCACGCGTACCCAGGCGCCGGCGTGGCCCACGACGAGCTGGGCCCGCACGCACACCCGCACCATCACCACCATCACCAAGCTTCGCCGCCGCCGTCCAGCGCGGCCAGCCCTGCGCAGCAGCTGCCCACCAGCCACCCCGGGCCTGGGCCGCACGCGGCGGCTGCAGCGACAGCGGCTGGCGGTAGCGGCAGCGTGGAGGACCGCTTCTCTGACGACCAGCTCGTGTCCATGTCCGTGCGCGAGCTGAACCGCCACCTGCGGGGCTTCACCAAGGACGAGGTGATCCGCCTGAAGCAGAAGCGGCGGACCCTGAAGAACCGGGGCTACGCCCAGTCGTGCAGGTATAAACGCGTCCAGCAGAAACACCACCTGGAGAATGAGAAGACACAGCTCATTCAGCAGGTGGAGCAGCTTAAGCAGGAGGTGTCCCGGCTGGCCCGCGAAAGAGACGCCTACAAGGTCAAGTGCGAGAAACTCGCCAACTCCGGCTTCAGGGAGGCGGGCTCCACCAGCGACAGCCCCTCCTCTCCCGAGTTCTTTCTGTGAGTCGTGGCCGGTCCCGGCCCCCGCCCTTGCCCCGGCCCGGACTCCCCGTCCCGTGTCCCCAGCTCCAGACTCCCCCGGACCCTGCCCCTGCCACGGCCCCAGCCTTGACCTGTTTGACTTGAGGGAAAGGGAGGAAGGGCGCGCGGGACGCGGGCGACAGGAGGGCGCGTGGGCAGGCAGGGGACCTTGGCCAAGGCGAGAACGGCGCGCGCCAGCGCCGCCTCCTAGACTCGAGCAGAGCCAGAGAGAGACGAGGGGGTGGGAAATCCCGGAGCAACTTTTCTCCAGGCTGGAGGGCGGCAAGGCATATTCCCGAGGAGTCGCCAAGGCCGTCTGGAGACTCCTGGCTTCCTGAACTTTGCGCGTTAAGCCAGGGCCCCCGCCTCGCGGCCAGGAGCGCAATCCAGCCCAGGAAGAGAGCAGCGAGGAGAGGAGAGGAGAGGGACCCTGGCGTCCCGTCAGGCGCGAGGCGAGGCTGAGCGAAGGAAGGAAGGAGAGACAGACGGATCTGTCTATCCAGGGTACGGAGAATACTGGCTCTCAGCCTGGAGACGCGGGCCTCAGGACGTTCTCCGCGCGAATCTCATCAGTTTTATTGCCTGCTCGATTATATAGAAAAAATACGAAAATCTGCATTAAAAATATTAATCCTGCATGCTGGACATGTATGGTAATAATTTCTATTTTGTACCATTTTCTTGTTTAACTTTAGCATGTTGTTGATCATGGATCATAAACCCCTTGTTTTTTTGAGTGAGAAAGGATCGCAGTTCGGAAACTTCGGAGGCTGCTTGCCGGCTATCAGTCCCGGCTGTCGGCTTGTAAATACCCGCCCCGCCAAACAGCTGAGAGAACGTGACAGCAAGCTGAGTGTCTTTGTTTGGGTTTATTATTATGGTATTTTCTTTTTGTAAGTAAAAAAAAAGTTCTGGGCATTTTGCTTCAGAAAACAAGTTTGTCTTGGGGCACCTTGGGAAGTTGCGTGCTTTCTCCCCCTCCCCTGCCCCGATGGGTCCTCTTTTTTCCCTCCTGCTTTAGTTTTCAATTTTGTTGGTGTTGAGAGAAAGAGGACTGGGGTCCCCAGCTCTGAGTAGCAGGGCAGGGCAGCCGCGGAGGTTCTGCAACCCCGGAGGCCAGGGAGTGTTGGGGTCCTTGCTCCTACTTTGTCTTGTGGCTAATTGATGCCCCTGACAAGAAAGGAAAAAACAGATCTTGTTTGCTTTTTTATGGCAACCAGAATCGCCCCAGAGTCCCTTCACCACACACCAGGCCGGCACAAATGGCTGGGGCCGCAGTGCTTCCAGGGTGAGCTGCACTGCCAGCTCCGACAGGACACTGCCCAATGGTGACCTGAACTTGTGTTGAACCAACCGCCACACTCAGAAAGTACTGGAAACCCAAACATTAGCAAGTAATTTTGCAACTTTCAAGTGCGTTCTTTAGACCAATACGTTATGTGTGTTTCTTTCCCTGCTTTTGACATAGCAGGGGAGTTATTGCTGGTGTCTCCCCCTCCTTTCAGTTGTATAGTAGTTATAGGGAAGATCTGGTGTTTTTCTTTATTGTTATTTTTTTTTCCTGCAGGTCAGTAAAAGGTTTTGAGTTGCACTGACAAAAATACCAAAATGAAAGCATATTTTTAAGTTCCCATTTGAAATCGCTGGCGCTGCTGGCCGGATGCATTTTTGAGTTTGTATTAGTTGATAAATTAACAGTAATAACAAGATTGTATGAACCGCATGGTGCTTGCAGTTTTAAATATTGTGGATATTCGTCCTGCATCAGAAACGAGCTTCGGTTTTTACGGATTCAACTGTGTTGAAATCAAATTTGCCGCAACAGAAATTGTTTTTATTTCATGTAATATAAGGGATCAATTTTAAACCCTGCTTATGATATGAAAATATTAAAACCTAGTCTATTGTAGTTTTATTCAGACTGGTTTCTGTTTTTTTGGTTATTAAAATGGTTTCCTATTTTGCTTATTAAAACCATGGAAATGGTGTTTATTTAGAGGACTCTGCGTTCGCCCGACTTTGACTTCCTTCTCTTGCCTCTTCAAGAGTCGCAGAGATTTGGAACACACTCACGCCACTGGCCAGTGGAGAAACAGACCAAGTCCGGGCAAATCTCTGCCTTGTGTGTGTGCGTGTGCATGTGTGTGTACGTGAGCCTCAAATGTGTTTTCTGCTTCTCGCCCTAGGTACAGACCCCGCTCAGGAGCCGGTGTGTGAAACCAAGTGCGGGCACATGCCACTTTTGTGGGGATTTCAGTCTTGGGCATGAGGACTGGCCTGCTAGCCTGCAGCTGTGAGGTAGAGATTGGCCGATCCAATCTTAGGAAGACAGGAGCTGCCCCCCTAATGGGGAATCAGGGTCTTTCTGGCACTCTGGCTCAGCTGCCCTGTCACTCTGGCCCTCCTGTCTGGGCTGCAAGGCTCTCAGCTTTCTCCTGCCCAGCGCATCTCTCTGAGAGCAAGC
The DNA here is from genome assembly GCF_041296235.1 of Equus asinus. NCBI lineage: Eukaryota > Metazoa > Chordata > Mammalia > Perissodactyla > Equidae > Equus > Equus asinus. Next base: position 31,681,592 of record NC_091804.1, on the reverse strand, counting down.
GGAGCCGCCCAGAGCTAGAACGCTTGCTCCAGTGGAGCCCCCCTGCCTCTTTGCAGGGCTTGTGGAGGCAGGTGGAATCCAGCACCAGGTCTTGGGGTGTAAGACTCCTCAGACAGGAAGCCCTTCCGTGTGGACCTCTTTTCTGGGGATAATGTGCCCAAGGCACACCGGCCACTGAGGGTTGGAGCCCTCAGCCCTACAGAAGGGCACTGTGTGGCCAGTTCAGGATTTTAGGGACACCTCAAACCAGAAGTCGGAGGGGGTTGGGGGCATTCTTCTGGCGCAGCAGCTCCCACTGTAGCCTAGGCATCCTGACTGGGAGGTGGTCCCAGAACCGTTCCTTTTCCAGACTCTTAGAAGAGGTACGGTCACCCACCTAGGTCACCCCCAACCCCTCTCAGCCCCCTCAGAATCCCGTCTATAACTCAGGATCGGCCTCAGACGCCTTTGAAAGTCAGAGTAGGACACCCCCGTCCCCAGCTCCAGAAGAATTCCCTGCTCCTTTGGCAATGGCTGGGTCCAAGGGGTTTCTGGTCTCCTCAGACTCAATATCTGCAGCCCAGGAGACTCAGCCTTCCAGCCCTGGGTTCTCTGGCTAGAGTTCCTAGCATGGAATTTCAGGACCCGAATGGGGAGGTGCAGGAAACCCAACAGCAGATCCCCGGCCAGGAACTAGAGCTAGGAAGAGCCCGAGAGAGGGAAGGGGAGGGTGAAACTAGCAGGGAAAAGATTTTGGCCCCGGGGTCCCTGGAGACCTGGGGATAGAGACTAGAGATGGGGGAACATCCAAAAAGTCAGGATGCAGTTAATACCAGCAGTAATTTACAGTTAGTAGTGTTGTCTAGTGGGAAAGAAGTCAGAGATTCGAGTTCGAATTAAATTCCACGGTCCGGTTCATTTCACCCGCTGGAAGAAGTATCGGGCAGGAAAGGCTTTGGCTGTGATCTGGGAGGAGGATGGTGGCTGAGTCTGGCTGGGAAGTAATTCTGCTGGCGTGTGCACTGATGAAGGAGCGAGGGGGTACAATTAGCCAGGTAATTGCATGTGCAAGTGCACATGCACAGAACTTGATAAGAGCATGCCCTCAGGTACAAGTGTATCCCCTCTGGGGTGAAAGAGGTTTCGGTGGAACCCTGGAAGAAATCTGGCTACGTGGATCGAGAGACTAAGGGAGATCACCAGACTCCACGCGGTGGAGGCTTGAATTCCTCTGGAGTCATCCCAAGCAGACTGGCATCCTTTACCTCTAGAGTCAGTATCTGGGCTGGGGAGGGTCCCCAACTCCAAAGCATTGGTTTTCCTTCCTCAAAGCACAGAGACGCAGACACCTGCCCAGTGACCGACACCATCACGCTGCACCTAGCACGATATGGTGGCACAGGCCAGTTCAGAGTGACCAATTGTGTCTCTCAGAAGCTGACACCCACGACACAGTCCTGGTGACACAGTGACACACAGATACACAGACACCCACACCACGCACCCACACTGATGCCCTCGCAGGCACTGTCACTCCCTGTACCAATTCAGTATTTGAGCACCAACGGGCCCGTGGCAGAGCCAGCAGCGCACCGGAGGAGGCCGGGACCTCGGCGTCTCCAGGGCGGGCTCGTACAGCGGACAAGACCCGGCCTTGTCTCGGTCTGCAGCCTGCCGTCCGGACCCGTCGTGTCGCCGCAGACCCGGCGCCCACAAGCTCAGGAATAGCGCGCTGGGTCCCGAGCCCTCTGGCTCGTCCCACCCCGGCGGCGCCCGGCATCCTCACGCTCCTTTTTGGTTCCCACCGCTCCCCGCGGTTCTCGGGCTCCTCGCCACCCTCCGCGACCCCGGAGAAAAATCCTCCCGGCGCCGAGAGTCTTCCACGCCAGCACTGGTCCCACGTAGACAGGCTGGCGCCCACACTTGGGAACGCACGCCGAGACAGACACACACAGACACCGGGACGCACGCAGGAGGCATACACAGGCTCCGGACGGTGGCTCCGCTCCAGGCTGAACCCCAGGCTGCGGCAGCCCCGGTCCGGTCCGAAGTGAAGGCCCTCTCCTGCGATCCCCCCGGTCTCTCGGGAGCCTGCGCTGGCTGGATCGGCCGCCGCCACCCTTGGCGAGGCGGGCCGGGGCCGGCGCACGGCGCAGCTTCCCGGCAGCCTGGGGTCTTCACCCGCGGGGGAGGGGTGGAGGCATCAGCCCTTCTGATGTGCTCGCCTCCTTGCTTTCTTTGCAATTTCCCTTTCCCTCAGCTCTTCCTTCGTAAACTCTTCATTTGAGAAAACTTTCTCTATCCGTTTTTGTTTTTTCCTTTTCTACCTTTTATCCCGGCGCTGCCAGGCGAGGAAAGGCTATGGGAGCGAGCTCTGAGATGTCTGCTAAGTGTGGGGAGGAGTGAAGGGATGGAGATGAAGGTCTGGCTTCCCCGAGCCCTGCACGGCGCAGGGGTCAGCTGGTTGGGGCTCTTGCCCCGCGGATCCCAGGGATCCAGCCTTTCCCTTTCATGTTTCCGCCAGCGGCGGGGCTGCCTGGGGACTGATGGGGGCACGAGACCCGCTGGCGGGAGACGGGGCGCATCTCAGCTCTCCGTGGAGGGATCTCTGGGGAAGCTGGGGCTGGCGCCTAGACCCCACCCCTCCTTCCCTTACAGCCGGGCTTCCTTCAGTCTAGGGCGTTTCTGTGGCAGGACAACCCCCTTTCCTAGTCAGAGGTGCCCATCCCCCCCCCCCGCCCCCCCAGCCGTCTCTGTCCAGGGGCCTCCTGGACTCAGGCTCACAATAGAAGCTGCCAGGAGCCACACCAGCTACACCAGGATGGGCATTTGTTTTTTTCTGTAACCTAGAGCTGCAGCTTCTGCCGCGCTAGGCAAACCCCCTACTCCCTCACCCACCCATCCCCGCTCCTCAAGTTCTTTCTCTCTAGGCCCCAGGAAACAGCTGGGTTTAAGCTAGTTGTTCCCTCTCAGGCTTTCAGATGCAAAACCCGCTTCTGAGTCCTTCTGTTTTCTGAAAGGAAAACCCTAAACTGGCTTCTTGCATAACCCTTCCCCTTACAGACTACCACGTCTGTCTGAGGGCCTGGCCTTCCATCCCAGAGATAGCGGTGTTTGGATTTGTTATGTAAGGAAAGGAGCATTAGAGATTGGCTCTGCTCCTCCTCCCCCCATCAAAATAAAAGTCCTCCAATGGCACATTCTGTAGACAGTGTCTTTTCCAGCAGCAGCCCTCCTGAAAGAAGGCAGTCTGCTTAGAAGAGCAGCTCCTGAGTTTGTGCCCAGCACAACACTCTCAGGATACAGGCCAGCTCGCAGTGAAGGGAGAGTCCTGTGTCCAGGGGGTCCCTGGCTCTCAGAAGCAGCCACCACGAGGCTTCCCAGGCTGGCACGTAGCTGGGTCAGAGGATTCGCCTCCTGTTGGAGAAGGCAGCGGCTTCAGCGGCTGGAATTTCATGCTTTCTAGGGTTCCTGCCCCTGGGAGCAGGTGTCCAGACCCTGCAGGACACCCCTTTCGGCTGAGGAGCACACATTCTCCGTGCCCCGCCCACTGTCACCATGCTCTACGTGCATTTTCTGTGCCTTTCATGTCTTTTTAATATCTTAATACCTTTCTCCATTGTCCTACACTTATTATCTTAAAAGATGCATTTAGATAGGAAAACCAGTGCTAACTGTCCTCACTTGGAAAAAATTAAATATATGTAATATGTTGCCACTCCAATTTGGAGAATCGCCTAAATTATTAATAAGGAATTGTTCTGAAGCAAAACTCAGTTTTAGCTGCCCTTCTGCATTCTTTGCATGTAAGGTTACTTTCATGTCAAATAGCAGCCACTCATTACACATTCCTTTTTATTTGTATCAAAAAGCGCTGATGTCCTCAGGCTGCAGGGGCAGCCACAGAGGTGGTGACAGGAGGTCTGAGATTTCCTGGAAGAAGCCAGTGTTAGCGTGAGAAGGGAGCAGAAGTCCACAAGTCCAATATTTATCTTGTCGTGTTTCCTCTTTGGAGCTCTGTGCATTTTACCAGGGCTGGCATTTCTTCTAGTAAACCGACAGGGGTCAGAAGCTAGAGGGACCCATTTCAGAGCTGGGGAGGGTGAGGTGGGCATTGAGCCCGGCCTGTGACTTCATCAGGAGTCAGGAGCTGAGGCTGCCCTGAGGTCACTCACAAGTCCTCTTGTTTCTTCTAATCTGTCACTTTCGCTGTCCTGACCCTGCCAGGGTTAGGTGCACCTGAGCCCTACCGAGGAGGGGCCAGGGGCCTGGACTGGTCTGGGGACTCAGCTCTGTCTGGCCTGCTTGGGTGGGCAGCAAAGGGCTGCAATTGCCAATACAGGGCTCACATCTGCCCTCCTTCGTGTCCTGGGAACCCGAGCCTGGTACACATGCCCCTTTCCACGGACTAGGAGCAAGCAGGTCACAGAGCACAGGAGGTGTTGCCAAGTCAAGAGGTCAGTCCCATGATGACATTTCACTTTAACTCTGAAGTGTGGGCTTCTGTTATCCACGCAGCTCGGAGGCAGATGAACAAGGTGTAGCGTGTGTCTCTCGCCCAGCGTCATCTGGTGGAGGATCTAGAACTTGAATCCCCACCTGTCTGATGCCAAGATTTGTATTTTTGCTGCCAAACTCCACAAGTCTGTTGTCCTTTATTTGAAGCACTGGGGGTGGGGGCCTTGGGGGGACAGTATGGAGGGGTGAGAAATAGCCCTTTCTAGGGACAGTATCCTTTCTAATTCCTGTGCAGAGGGTGGTCACTCTCTTGGGGGTTACTTCATGCTCTCCGGCCACCAGGCTCCCACCCAGACACAAAGATGGGTTTGGGGCCCTGGAGATGCAGCGGGATAAACACGACAAGGGGGTCAGAGGGAGACTGAGCTCTGTTGCCCATCTCAGTCTCTCACGGAGAGGCCAGCGGGGGTGGGGGTTCCGTGTGTGTGTGTGTGTGTGTGTGTGTGGTCAGGGGAGGCCGACTTGGGCATCGTTGGCTTGGGACATTGGTGCTGTTATTAATCAACAGTCCTCTCACCTTTCACCTGTTCTCATCTGAACTTTCCAGTAAATGTATCATAACTACCAGCGCAAGTGTTTACAGAACTGGCAGCCTCTAGGTGAGGCAATTTTGACGGAATCATCCACAGCTTAACCGAGCTGTTTCTGGTACGATGTTGAAGCTTCGGACCTGCACCTAGATGTGCTTACATGCTTGGGGCAGCCACATGTGTAAACACGTGTGTAACTCATGCTCCCATACACACAGAGGCAGGCAGGTATGTGCTTTTTTGCACTTATAAACATACATTTATATAATGTGCATAAAATGTGCATAATTATGCACATACCCATATGGATTTATATTCACATCAAAACACAATTGATGACATGTGAATTTGTGCTCCCACTAAATGCATATGGGGCCATGCCCAACCTCCTTTGCTCACTTGCACAAACATACATGCATTGCGGAGGTGAACACTGGCCTTCACATTCGTTCATACACACGCACCACGTAACAAGTGAAATGTGGCAGTGGTGGGGTTAATGGAGGTCCAGACTCCCATAAATATTTATACAAAGCACTCAAGCTCTCAAAGTGGGAGACGGAACCTCTCCCCACAAGGCCCTGTAAATCACGCAGCTGCTGCGTGTTACCTGTCAGATCCGGCACTGCGTGATCCGGGACTTGCGCCACGAGGGCAGCCACAGACGTGCTGGAGGACACGGCCCTCTCCACACTGAGCCGGGCCTCTCAGCCAATGTACCAAGGTCGGTCCTCACTCCTAGGATCTTTCTGTGAGCAGCAAAAGATGGAAGCAAAAGATGGAAGCATTTCAATGCTGCTGTTGCTGCAAGTGCAGGTCGGAGGGAAAGCAAAGGCTTTTTGTGAATATCTGGGACTTGGCTTCTCCAGGGAGAAGTTATCCTGGAGGGTCATGATGTGGGGGCCATGGTGAGGAGGTGGGGGTCCTGGCTGATCCAGGTGTGAGACAGCAGGGACTCTGGCTTCTGGCGGCTCTTGCCCACCGAAGTTTTCGGTCCCAGGAGCCTACTGAATCGCACAGCTGCCTTAACCCTCTGTTCAGCAAATATCCTGCCTCTAGTCCTGCCTCCTAAGACCATGCATTCAATCATTGAACAAATATTTGTTGTGTGGGGCTTCTATATGCCAGGCACTGTGCTTGCTGTTGACAATATAACAATGAGAAAACAGAAAAAGATCCCAGCAAACTAATCTTCATGGAATTTACTATGTACTAGGAAAGAGAGAGAGATGGCATTTAGATATTATACTAATACGTGTACAATTTCAAAAAGAGATAACTGCTATGGAGGAAAGACACCTGGCCCTCTGAGAACATATATGCCCCAGTGAAGCTGACCTCAATCGGGAAAGAGTGGTCAGGGAAGGCTTCCCAGAGGAAGTGATGTTTGAATTAAGATCTGAAGCCTAAATAAGAGTTAGCCAAGTCAAATGGGTAGGGGAAGAACATGCTAGGTTGAAATTGCATTTAGTCTTCATTAATTTTAAAAGAAGGAATCAGGACCTCTGTCTCCTCTCTGATTTTCTCTCCCTCTGATCTCTCACCTTGTCACTGTTCCTGACACACTGGCTGCCTTACTGTTTCGGGAACACGCTGGTTACTCTCCATGCTTAGGGCCTTTGCTTGAGCTGTTCCCTCTGCCTGAAACACTCTTCTCCCAGAGGAACCTGCGTGAACTCCCTCACCTCCTTCAAGTCCTTCTCAGATCTCGCCGCCTCAATGGGGCTTCTCCTGACCACCCCATCCGATCTGGCCACGGCCCCTCCCCTCCCTCCGCAGGCCTGACCTGCGCAGCTGCTGCCGTTCTTCTTCCCCCCCATTGCACTAATAACCTCAGAACCCTGGATCATTTACGTGGTTAGTGCTCATTTTCCGTCTCTGCCTGCCGGCACAGGAGCTCTGCGAGGTCAGTATCTGATGATTATTTTGTTCACTGATACTCCTAAGCACCATGAATGGTGCCTGGCACTTAGTAGGACCTCAATAACTCAAAACTAGTTGAATGAATAGGTGCTGAGTAAAATGTGTTTCAAGAGGAGAGGGATGATGTCTGTGAAAGCATGGGTTTGAGGTCCTGGCTTGCCCTGTCTATCTATCTATCTATCTATCTATCTATCTATCTATCTATCTATCTATCATCTATCTATCTATCACCTATTTATCAGTCATCTATCAATCTGTCATCTATTTATCTATCATATTTATATCATCTACTTATCAATTATCTATCTATCAATCACCTGTCTATCCATTTACCAATCATCTATATCTATCTATCTATCTATCTATCTATCTATCTATCTATTTATCTATCATATATCTATCTAGCTTTTTGATAGTCCTTAAAAAACATCCTGCTAACATTTTTGTGTATCATCCTCCAGAATCTTGTATACCTCACTTGTGCCCTTTGGCACACATTTTGGTGTCTGTGAGGAGAAAGGCTGACATCTGATATGAGAGCCAGGTGGGAGAGTGCTGGGGTGGGACAGCAGGGGAGGAGGAAGGCGGGGAGGGGGCAGAGCAGAGTCCCATCTCATTATTTTCTTCTAGATTGTTGGTGGGTCTTTGAAGAGGAAAAGGCGGGAGGGGAATCAGAGAAGGGTCTTATCGGGATTCTGGGGGCTTGGAACTAACCAGTTTCCCACCTGTTTCTGAGGGCCCTCCCTCCCCCAATTTATCCTTTCCCTTGCTCTCATCTCATGCAGGAAAAAAAAAGTTTCTCCTCCCTGTTGCTTTCTGAGCTGAGAAGAAAACCTCCTAAATACTTTGTCCCCTTGACAAGTTATTTTTAAAAAGAAATAATGTCTCTAAATCGAACATTTGTGATGATTTTTTTTTTTTTTAAAGAAAACACTTCACAAATCACCAGCTCTCTTGTTTTAAGCAGTTGCTAGGTCTTGGAGAGCAGGCTGCTTGGTAAACACACTTTGTAAACATCCAGGAAAGATTGAATTCAGTGTCCTCAAATCAAAATCAACCTTCCCCAAGCTCCTGCTTTCTGTTTCAATGGCGCAGGAAGAGGCTCTCTAAAAGGGGAACGCAGACGAAGGGAGGCTGCGTGGTTCCTGGAGGACATTTCCTCTGGGTAATTGGGACACGTCTGTGAGCAGCACCCTCCCCACACTCCCATTGCCTTGCCTTCCTCATATGACTTTGGCTCTTTACCTCACACTGGAAGGGACCAGGCATTAATGTCACCAGGTCCGTTTCACAGCTGGGTAAACAGAGTCAGGGGAATCTTGCCTCCAAGCAGAGCTGGGAGAGAGTGTGTCTCCAGGTGCCTGCTGATACCGCTGGGCGAATGAGCTCCTTGAAGTCCTTTCTGTTCCAGTTCTTGAGACATAAGCTGCTTTCTGGGGGCAGATCTGCTTTTGTATCTCCTCTCAGATGCACCTTCCTGGCTTTTTCCACCACCACACCTTGGTTTGAAATGTCCCCACTTCTTTCTTGGCCAATTCCTGGAGTCAGAACCTCGACTTCCAAGCCTCACCCTACTCCTCTGAAACTGCTAGGGTCCTTTTTAAAAAAATTTACCTCTGATAACGTCACTGTCTTGTTTGCAAAATCAACAAGTCGTTGGTTTGTCTTTGCCCCAGAAGAGAGCAATGCTCCAAATTTCAGTTCTGCCTAAACTGTGGCAGTCCATGGTGCTGAGCCCAGAGTCTGAGGCCATGTGGGGAAGGTCAAAGGGCGGAAGCAAAGTACAGAGGCCCCTGGGAGGAGTCTGCTCTGGTCCTCGGATGACTTCTGAAGGGAACCCACCTTTGCCTGCCTGTCGGCCTGTACAGGTTCTGTCTCCTTCGAGGTAAACAGAGAGTGACCTCTGTCCAGCTCTTACACTTTTATATAGTAGAAAAGCTACATATCAGTTGGATTCTAGGCATCACATATCTAAAAGACCTTCCTTTTGCTTGATGTCTCTAAAAAGGATGGTTGTGCTGTGTTCCCTTGGGTGACTCACCTTCTCTCTGTTCTCATGAGGGAGGAGGGACACCAGAAGACCAAGAAGAGCCAGAAGTCCTGCTCTCAAAAGGAAGGAGCACCAGCTCGAACCTGATGCCCTTGCTGATATGTAATAGACCCATTCCACGGACTGTGGGTCTGGGAGCCTGAAGCTGGCTCCTGAAGTCGGTTCTTGGGAATCTTCAGAGCATAGTATTAAAGGGATGGCTTGTTGGTAGCAAAGTAACTGGTGCTTAGTAGGACCCAGAATGGGATGGCTAAGAATGTACCATGTCAGACGCATCCTATTTCCAACCTTGACAAATAGATGAGAGACTTTTTTGAAGATCCTTATTCGACAAACACTTTCCAAGTGCCTGGCGCTAAGTGTCTTACAACTATTAGCTCAAGCAACCCTCACAATAAACCTCTGAGGCAGGGGGAGGGTCTTATCCTCATTTCCTGGATGATGAAACAAAATCACAGCGAGGTTAAGCAACTTGTCCAAGGATGCACAGCTAATAAGTGGTAGTGCTGGGATTCAAACCAAGCAGTCTTAAATCCAGAGTCCATGTTTTCAACTGCTCCACTCTTCTGAGGCTGGGGGTTGGGTGATAGGTGAGAGAGAATTTAGAACTGGTTGAACACTGCTTCTGCGATTTTATTCAGTGGACACTTGACTCTGAGAAGAGCCCTCCCACCTCCGCCCACCTTCACCCTGCTCTTGAGCCGTCTGTGTTCTGTTGTGGACATTGCTTTTTAGCTAATTTTTTAGCTTCTGAGATATTGGCAACAGTCCTGCTCAGAAACCTTCGATGGCTCCCCTTTGCCTCGAGGGCACATTCCAAATTCTTCAGCCTGGCCTTCAGGACCCTGCACTTGAGCCCTTGCCCCCCTGGTCTTCACTCTGAATCTTGTGTGCCGGCCAGACTGAGCCCGGAACCCGCTTGGCTCCTCCAGCCTCCACGCCTTGGCTGGAGCTGCTTTCCCACAAAGTCCTCTGCTACCTGTAGTCTTTCCCTCTTTAGATCGCCTCCTTCTGCCAGCACTCCTAGGCCACAGGCACTGAAAGAAAGACAATTCCCTTCCTCTGAGATCCTCACTGGAGCTGGAGTGGGCGTCTGGAAGGAATTCAGGTTGTGCAGTCAGGTAGCCCTCCTCTTACTGGCCATGGGGACTTAGGTAAATCACTTCCCCTTTCTGAGCCTCAGTTATCTCTTGGTGAAATGGGAGCATCTTGCCCACTTCTGGCTTCAGAGAGCTCTGTTGAGCCAGAGCCTGGCAATGAGGTCTGGCAGGTGGTGGGGTGCAGTAAATGGTGGCAGCTGTTATTATGGCGGGCATGGCTGGGCGGGTGGGTGTTGCTCCAGGAAGATTCAAGTTTCGGAGAGAGGGCTGGGTCTGAGCCATCTCTGGTTCCTGGCAGTGTCCAGGGCCCGGTCTCACACGAAGGAGGCAGGAGCTCAGGAAAGGCTCCTAAAAGCAACCTGGAAGATTAGACTTAGCTGCAAGCCCAGACTCCCACATCACAGTTGGGAGACTGTCAAGCAGGTCTAACCGGTTCCATCCTCTGGCCAGCATCTCTGCTTCGATTAGCACTGAAACTGATTGACAGAGAAGGCCCTGGAAGGCAGTGTGCAAACCCCAGCAGGAGCTCCCGGGAAGTGGGATTTACAGCTGTGAACTCACCGTGGGAAAGAAGCTGGAGTTTCAGCCCTGAGTGTGAATATCCTCACCCCTACCGGCTTTTTGCAGATGCTCAGAGCCTGGGGAGCCTTGTCGGATGGGGCTTGCCAGCATTTGCTGGCATGGTTGCAATGCAAACTTGCCTGCCACCCGGGAACCCCTTTTTGGAGAGAACATCTTGAGTCTTTAGGCCGAGGGCTTGGGTTGCTAACTAGGTGACAAACACAGCTGGCTTTTGGTGGCCATGTTTCTGTGAGTTTGCGTGGGGCGAGTGTGTCCTGGTACATGTGTGTGTGTGCACATGGGTTCATGGAAGAATGTGAGTGCATGTGTGTGCATAGCCACTGAAAAACGGTGTCCTCAGTGGTTAAGATGGGGCACCCGGAGGCAGGCCACCTGGGTTTGACATCACCTCTGCACTTGCTGGCCCTGTGATATTGAAGAGATTACTTTCACTTGGAGGTTTCAGATTTTATATCATCCGAATGGAACTATAACAATGTCGGGGAATTAAAGCTCTTGTGAGAATTAAGTTAGATAACGCATGTAAAGGGCTTAGTTCAGTCCCCGATGCAGGGCAGGTGCTCAATAAATAGCGATGCGTATGTTCATTGTGTTACAATCTCAGGTAGGTAATATTGTAGGTGGTAGCGTAGACTCTGAAAGCAGAGTACCAGTTCCAACAGGTTCTAGCTGTGTGGTTTTGGACAAGTTACTTAACCACTCCCTGTCTTAGTTTCTTTATCTGTAAAATGGGGATGATAACATTTGTACCTGTCTCAGAGGTGTTGTTTCCTAAGCGCTTAGAACAGCGTCTGATAGACACGTGGTGCTCTGTGTGTTAGCTGTTATTATTATTTCCATCATGATCCCCATCATCCCCATCATATTCACCTTCATCCTCGCTACCATGACCATTATATTGTCAGCCGTTGTTGGTGCCCACTTACTCCTCTAGAGGAAAATCTGCTGTTGAGGAGACCTCTAAGGCACGTGGTCCATGCTCAGACCTTCCAGAAGGGCCCGGTGAAGTCTCCAGGTGTCATCCAGAATAGCACATGGCCCCAAATTCGAGTCCTGCCCTGTTGCCTCCTGCTTTGGCCTCTCTGTTCACAAAGCACTGTCAGCTATGGCCTGTCCCTCCCAAGACACTCCGGGTGGTGGGTGAGGAGCTGGCCCTCCACCCCATAGTCTGCCTCCTGGTCATGACACCTGGCTTCTCCCCAGCCAGGAGGGATGCAAGAGCCTGGCTGGCCCAGCCTCCTGGGCACTAGACAGCTGACTGTTGTCCACTCTTGCCTCCTTGTGAAGGGCTTCCTATCCAGTCCCCAGGAGAGCAGGGGCCAGCCTTCCTCTGATCCGGCCAGGGGCTTCTCACTGGGGCTGGGGTCGGGTCCTCACCCTGCCACATTGGCAAGACCCCAGCTTCTGCAGACTGGCAGTTCTGGCCTGAAACTCTGGCTCCACCACCTGGGTGGCCTGGGGAGGCCAGATAATCTTTCTGAGCCTCACTTCCCTCCTTTACAACATGGGTATAATCATATTAATTTGGCAAAGTGGTAAAGGAGAAATGAAGAGCAAATGAGAAGATGCACGTGAAGCGGGAAATGCAGCCACCGCCCGGAGCAGGCACTCTTCAGCAGACGCGGCCCCTCTCTGCCTCCCCTCCAGCACCCTCCCCGTCCTGGGGGAGTCCCAGGGGACAGGAAATGGTCAGAAGCATGAAGAGGGCAAAGGGGCTCAGACCTGTTCCCCAACAGGGCCTTCGGGAAGCAGGGACAGTCTGGGTCGCCCTGGGGAGAGGGGTGGGTGGGGCCTGGGCCCACAGTCTGAAGAAGTCCCGCCCCTCTGCAGGGTCTGCGCATGCGCTCTGCGAGCTTGCCACCGCTACCTACAGGTTACAGCGCGGGGTTCAGGGGCCGCTCGCCACGCCCTTCCTCGTGTCCCCGGGAAGTGAAAGGCTCATGAGCAGGTATGCGGGCCACCACCCAGCAGCTGGGAGTGGAGTGTGTGCATAAATTAATGAAAATATACTCATCTTCAGCCACAAATCCACTCATTCACTCAACAAACATTCCGTAGGTGCTCTGTGCTCAGCACTTGTGTGTCCTGCCCTGGCTCATTCCCACGCAATCCCACAATAACTCCGGGTGACTGAGTCCGTGCTCCCAGGTGGCAGCTCACGAAGAGACCCAGGGGCGTGCCCAAGTCCTCCTGCTAAGGGGCTGAGCTAGCATTTGAACTGGCTGTCCCCGAGGCACGTGGGTTTGGCTCCTTGCTTCAAAGACTCTGCCTTCCGAGAGTCTGGCGTCTTGTGAGGGATATCAGAGCCTTATGGAACCTCGCGGTGCAGGGTCAGGAAGGTGGACACGGTACAAGAGGGACAGATGGTACCGAATGGGAACAGGAGGAAGATAATTGGTGGGGTGGACGGAGCAAGCCTTGGAAAGGGAGGAGGGAGCAGTTAGGTTGGTCATCAGCTAAGACAGAGAGAGGTGGAGGAAAGGGCCCTGGGAGAGGAGTTGGTCTGGGTGAGGTCTTAGAGGTGGTAGTGGAGGAAGTTTCCAGAATAGCAAGTAGGTCAGCAAGATGTCCTGTTTGGCTGGAGACTGAGGTGCAAGAGGATGGCTAGAATGGAAAGCAGAGGCGGCACACAGGTCCTCAGGGGCTGGAGTGCCAAGATCAGGAGACTGAGTATTACCTGCGGTGAAGGAATCCTGTTGCCGTATTACTGCTGTGTGACCCAGCCCACGGCCACAGCTGCCTGAACCAGGAGCTGACAACTGGCCCAAGCTGGGACACTCCCACTCTCAGGACATTGGAGTTTGGATTCTGGGGTGCTGGTCAGAGCGTGGTGGCGGCTTGAATGAGGAAAGGATGAGAATGGAGAGCTGGGGCAGCCTCACCTGGTCCTTGTACATAAGGAGCCAGAGAAGGGCTCCCTGCGGAGAGGGAAGGATGAAGCAGACGCGCAGAGAACACTGAAGGGGTTTAAGATGGCTCGATGAAGCTGGGTATAATAGAGTGAGCGAAACCACACCACAAATTAGTAAAAAGTAGGAGGCAGAAAATAAAAGCAGGGTAGAAGAGTGAGATTTCACCAGAAGTGATATTATAGTTCACATAAAGTCTGTGGTGAGATGGGCCAGAGGTGACTCTGGGCTTCCTGGTGGTCAAGGGGAAGAGGGAAAAAAGATCAACTTTAAGATCCACAGTGCTTCTCAAGGAAGCGCAAACCCCTGCTCACGAGAAACATAGCATTGCTGGTTCTGCGACTGGAGAGAAATTTCTCTGGTGGGCTGTCAAGTAGGTGGACAGAGTTTTGCTTGGGGGAAGGTGAGTGGAGGCAGCTGAGTCTGTTCTGGGAGTCAGGAGGCTGGATTCTGGTCCCAACTTCCTGTGTGGCCTTGGGCTGTTGCTTAGCCTGCCTGAGACGTAGTGTCCTCTGCTATAACATGGGGCAGCTGTCTTAGAGGGCTCGGAAGGTGGACTGACACGTGTGATGGAAGTACCAGGCACAGGCTTTCTGGTCAGTAAGGCTAGCCTCCCTCCCTCCCTCTGAAAGCTGTCTCCCTTTCATTAAGCTCTTTATTGCTCTCCTGCCCTCTCCCTGCTGTGGGCTAGCTCCTCTCAAGGTCCACCCACTGCCCCTGGGATCAGGGCACAGCCCAGTGGCTGCTGGCATGGTGCCTCCTGGAATCAACGGGGTCCACAGCTCCCCGCTGGGCCTGTGCCTGCAGCTGAACAGAATGCAGAGCCAGGCTCCATCAGCCCGCATTCTCCCGGGGCCTCCTCTGTGCCTGGCCCTGGGCGGGGCTGAGAACTCTGTCCCCCAGCCCAGCTCAGTCCCTATCACGTGGTCCTTAGCACCCTGTACGTCTTCTCCGCACAAAGCCCAGGAGTAGATAAATAATTGTCTGTAATAAATTGTTTGAACATCCACCTCCCAGCTAGGACACGTGCGTCATCAGGCATGCTGTATTTTGTCCTCTACTGTTATGTGGGTCCACAGCACCTGCTCAGTGCCTGCTACGTAGTGGGTGCTTGAAATATATTTGCTGAATGAATGAATGAATCGAATGAGTGAATGAATTGAATGAAATCTTGTAATGGTCAGTCCTGCGGCACCAGGATCACTATCTCCGTTTTATAGTGAAGGAAACTGAGTTTTCATCTCTTCTTTCCACCTCTTTACAGGTCAATTTCTACTCATTCTTCAGGCCTCAGCCAAAAAGTTGGTCCCTTAGGACGTCCACACAAAGGCTCTGGACTGGGTCAGGCGCCCCCACCCGTTATGGTTAACCCCCACCTCCCCAGGGTTTGCTCAGATGCCCCTCCCCATACCTTCATCCACCAGGAACTGTTTATTTGGTTTTGTGACCCATTGTGGGGTCCTGTGTGACTGCATGGGTCATGTGCCCGTGAAGCTGGTCCTGATTCTGTGATGGCATGGACATTGTAGGTCTCTTTTACTGCTGCTTCCTGCTGCTCCCAGCCTAACACAGTGCTTGGTCCTTATTAGCATCTCATTTAAACATCAAATGAATGAGTGAATGAATGAATGAGTGGAAACCAATGTATAAATAGAAGCTATAGAGGCTCTCTGAGCCTTAGTTTTCCATCTGCAAAATGGGAGTATCTTGCTTCCCTCAGAAGCAGGCAGTGAGGACCCTCTGAGCCTTGGGGCCCTGGTATCATGTGGCACATGTCCTAGAGCCAGTCAAGTGCAGGTGGTCAGAGGCCAGAGGCCAGTTCTGCGTGGGCCACAGTGAGGTCAGCCTGATAAGGCCAGTGGACTCTGCTCTCTCCAGGTGGCCAACCCACTTCTGATGACGTTCTCCTACCTGGCTGGAGCCCAGGGACCGGGGAGAGGCCGTGGGCCTCGCTTCTTTAGAGGCCCTATTTATCGTGCACCTACCACGCATTGGGTACTGCACTGGGCACTTTGCATGCATCGTCTTGTGTCCTCATTTGGCAGCTGGAGAAACCAAAGGTCAGAGATTAAAAATGGCATGTCCAAGGCTAGTCAGCTGGCAGTGGGCCGTCAGCCACACAGATCCATCATCTCCTAGACTGGTGACTGATGAGAATGAAAATTACACATCGCAAGGGAACTTGTTCTCAGAGCCCGTGTGAGTGTGCATGCTGGTTTGAATGCACAGGATTCTGGGGAACACCCCATGGTTTGGCTCTAGATGCTGCTGACCTTCCCTGATACCTGAACTTGACGATCCAGGCAGGCCTGTGAACCCTGGGGTTGGAGGCGCCACAGACTCCTGACCGGCTCGGCCAGTGTCAGTACCAGGTGTACCCTGTGGTGTTAGCATCTATGAGACAAACATTGCCCATTTCCCTGGGGTACCATTTTTACACAAATGTTTGATTATAGATTTACTTCTTTGTCTTTATTTTTTATTTACTTTTCTTTCTTTCTTTCTTTTTTTTTTGAGGAAGATTACCCTGAGCTAACTGCTGCCAATCCTCCTCTTTTTGCTGAGGAAGACTGGCCCTGAGTTAACATTCATGCCCATCTTACTCTAATTTATATGTGGGACGCCTACCACAGCCGGTGCCATGTCCGCACCCGGGATCTGAACGGGTGAACCCCAGGCCGCTGAAGTGGAACATGCACACTTAACTGCTGCGCCACCGGGCCGGCCCCTGTCTTTATTTTGTATGATTAGAGAAACACTAGTTGTTAAGCTGGAACCTGTACTAAGACTTTGGGACACCTGTATAAACTTGTCTAAAAAAACCACCCGGTGGTGCAGTGGTTAGGTTCGGACGTTCCGCATTGGTGGCCTGGGGTTCACCCATTCGGATCCCGGGTGTGGACATGGCACTGCTTGGCAAGCCATGCTGTGGTAGGCATCCCACATATAAAGTAGAGGAAGATGGCATGGGCCAGGGCCAGTCTTCCTCAGCAAAAAAGAGGAGAATTGGCGGCAGATAGCTCAGGCTAATCTTTCTCAAAAAAAAAAAGTAAAGGAGACTCACAATGTAAACAGAAAATAAAAAACAAGCCAGGGGCACTGAAACCCTTCTCTCCTACTACACGACCGTCATGAATTTATACACCAACCACCCACACACACCTTTTTTCACTCTTATTTCAAAGAACACAGATGCCAAAGGCTAACTGCCCACTTCAAAAACTGGGATTTGAGTGTTTTTATGTGGAGATTGCACTGTCCCGTGTGACACAGCCTGACTTCTCCCTGGGGTCTTACGTCCATCTACTTCTTGCCTTGTGCCGTGAAAGCTGTTGTGTTTCTGAACCTTAGCAAGTTGGATGCTTTTTTTAAAATGAAAATGGGCCTAACGTATACTGGGTGTTATGAAACTCACTTTTTTCTTTTGCTTAGCACTATGTTTTGGACATCCTGTCCGTACAAAGTCTGACCTCATGCTTTGTAACAGTTGCACAGTGTTCCAAACACTTGCAGCCTGAAACGTTGTTCTTTATAATAAAGCAGCAAATGGACAGCCTCTGGAATAGAATGTGTAAAACAGGAGACTTCAAAGAGATGTCCCATTTGGGGCGGCTCACCGTGCTCAGGCTCCCAGAGCCATGGGGTCTGGGGGCACTGGCTTCAGCTGTCAGAGGAAGCTGGGTGGGAGGCACTGGGCCCGTGGGAAAGAGCACACTTGGTCCCCCGTGCAGGGAAGCACTCTCTTACATGCTGATTTCCACCCTCATGCGCACATATTCACATGCTTTCCCACTTTCCTACACACACACACGAACACACACCCTGCCACACACTCCACCTGCTGTTGTAAGTGTGAACCTGACCTCCATGTCCCGAGGATGTGGAATGGGCATATTGAACCTCTGATTGAGACCTTCCTGTATGCCCAACACGGTCATCATGTGTGGTCCCCAGAACGCTTTACAGATGAGAAAACCTTGGGGCTCAGACAGGGAGAGTTGTCCCCACAGACACACAGCAGGTCAGGAGCGGAGCCTGATCCACATCTCGCTGCCCTTTCAGACCTGGGAGGAGTTATCCAAACCTGGGACCTGGGACCTGGGAACCTTAGCTGGGATGCTCTTGAACTTGCAGACTATAGCTTGTCCATTGCCAGTCTGGCTACCTCCAGCCGCTTCTACTGCCCAGAGCTCCAGGAGAGGCACGAAAGATAGATGCTTACTGATCTGATTCAGCTGCAACCGATTTAGAGCCAGGACGGCCTTTTTCCATTTGTGGGAGGCAGGATAACGGCCTCCCGATGATGTCTGTGTCCTAATCCCTGGAACTGGTGAGTAGGTTATCTTACTGTGGCCAAAAGGACTTTGCAGATATGACTGGAGTTAACGACCTTGAGATGGGGAGATTAACCTGGATTAATTGAGTGGGGCACATGTCATCACATTGGTTCCTAAAGGTGGAGAGACTTTCCCAGCTGTGGCCGAGGGACGTGTGAGTGGGGAAGCTCAGTTAGAGAGACACAACATCTCTGGTTTGGTAGAAGGAGGAAGAGATGTGGACCAAGGAATGCAGGCAGCCTCCACCAGCTGGAAAAGGCAAGGAAATGGATTTTCTCCTGGAGCCTCCTGTCCACACCTTGATTTTAGCCCAATGAGACCCATGCTGAACTTCCAATCTATAGAACTGTAACTAAAACTGTAATATAGAACCACTGTTCATCCAGGAATATCCATTTACTCACCCACAGGCCCCTTCCTTGGTCATATCTCACACAGACACACACACGCTTATGTGCACACATGCACACACATGATCAATGCCACTTGGACTGAGTGCTTACGGGTCCAGGCATGCTTCTAAGTAATCATGACAGTAATGATGATGCTGTTAATACTGATACTATGAATACTGATACCAACACAGTAATGGTAGCAAACGCATGAGTCATGCCCACCTGGTGCCCTCCGCTGAGTGCTTTGCATTTATGAATTCCTCAGTTCTCACAACAACCCCGGGGGCAGGTTGTTCTTCATTTGCGCATTTTACAGCTGGGGAAACTGAGACACAGAGAGGTTGAATAACTTGCCCAGGGTCACACAGCTTAGCAGGGGTGGAGCTGGTCTTTGAACCCAGGCATCTGGCTCACATTTATTTGCTCACACACATTCACATTCACACTCAAAATCACACACGCACTTAACACTGCTCTGACCAGCCTCTCTTCCTCACTCCTATCCCTGGACAAGGTGAGAGGACCAGGTGGAGAAAACGGAGTCTGGAAATCCTGGCTCTGAAAGGGGTTTTCATGGATGGTCCACGTCAAAGCTTCAAACAATGAATTCATCAGAAAAAAACGTTGCTAATTTCTTCGCCTGAATTTCACGTCTCCGTTTATGAAACTTCACTCATTTTGACCAGATGATTGGTTCCATGTGTAATTAAACATGAGTCAATGTGTCTGGCTTGGCAGAATTCTGCAGACCTGTCAGCTCTCAGAAGAGGCTGCATCCTCGGTTGGCATGTTACTGGACTGCGTGCGGGGTTTGGAAACCCAGCCCTGTCGTGTCTAGGGCATCCTCCCCTGCCCCCACCTCTCCATACCCCCCAGGGTCCCGGAGCTGGGCTGGCTGGGCAGGCCAGCGGACTGCCGAGATAATTGGTGTTTTCAGGCTGCCAGCAGCTGGGGGGTCACCGCTCCACCTCCTTACCTGCCTCGGGGGCAGGGCCGGGTCTGCTGGAACCTGTCAGGCTGGTTTGGAGGCTGTTATTACCCTGGCTCTCTGGGAAGTGATGGAGAGCGGAGGAGGGTAGGAATGGGGGAAGGGGAGATGGCAGGGATGGGGAGCAGTGGGGGAGAGGTGGGATTGGGCTGGGGATGGAGAAGGGGGCGCTGAGGAGGGGATGGAGAGGAAGAGGGTATGAGGAGGGCACGGGATGGAATGGGGCTGGGAAGGAGGGAATAGGAGGTGAGCAGGAGGGGTGGGGCTCCCCTCTGCTCACTCCTGGCTTAGCCTGCGGGTCTCCCCATTTCCCAACCCTCAACCCCCACCCCCAGGCCCGGGAGGAGGACCAAACCTGGTTCCCTGGCTCAGCACAGGGCCTGGGAGAAAATGAGGAGGAAAAACTACTTTGAGAATCTCCCCTCAAACCCCGGGGAGCCCACCAGGTCGGGGTGGAGGCTGACCCTGCTTCCTGAGGCTCCCTCCTCCCTCCAGTGAGGGGTGTCGGGGGCTCTAACTGAGTCTGAGCTGCCTTGCAGGGAGAGGGTAAGCGGGGCGTGGGGTCCGCTCAATGGGGACCCTGAGAAATGATGAGGCTGTCTACACAGCCGGGTTACTGGGTAATCTGGCTGAATGTGGTCGCCCTTCATCCTGCCTCCAGTCACTTTGGGCCTCGTTACCAAAATAATTAAGGCCCAAGTTATTTTCCACTATTAATCTCCAGTCTCATTCACCAACCCCCAGCTGCCTTCTTCTGACCCGTTCAATTCTTTCTCCTCCCTCTCTCCTTCCCTCTGTCCTACAAGCATCACAACACAGCCAGCCCTGTGTCTCAGGCTGGGGTCCAGAGGAGACTCAGACCCTCCCAGAGCTCACAGCCCAGGGGCCAGCGCTCTGCCTGCTTATCTGAGAGACTCCTGGAAGGCATCTCATAGGAGGCGATGTTTGAGCTGAGATTCGAAGGATGACAGGATGGGGGTAGGTGATGGTGATGGTGGGTCGAGCAGTGAGAGCACCCACTGAATCCTCACTCTGTGCCTGCCGCTCCACCTGTCCTTTCTCAGTGAATTCTCACGGAAACAGTATGAGGTAGGCCTTGGGGTCCAGTTTTACGGTTGAGGAAATCAGTGTTCAGAGAGATGAGATGACTTGTCCAAAGTCATGCAGTGGGACCCAGGGGCAGAGGTGGGATTCGGACTCAGGTCCATCTCTCAAAACCCTGTGCTCAATCCATTAGAGCACTTCCTCCATCGGGAAGGGAGTTCTGGGCTGAGAGAATGGCAGGGCCAAAGGAAGTGAGGGTGAGATGACATGGGAGTTTGAAGGATCATCAGTGGTCCGGATGGCTGGTGTGTGCCTGATGCCATGTTGGGGAGCAGGGGGCGGCGGGGGACGGGGGAAGGGTGGGGACCTTACAGCATTCGGCAAAGGCCAGGTTAGGACAGCCTGGAGAGTGAGGCGAGGGAACTGGGCTTTATCCAGGCAATAGGGAGGCCCTGCAGAATTTAATTTGGGAAGCAGCGGGGGCCTGGTGCTCGGAGGCCTGCTCTGGAGCCAGCCAGGCAGGTTTGAATCCTGACCTGGCCGCTCACTGCTGTGTGACCCTGAGCAAGTCTCTTAATCCATATTGCTCCTGAATGGAGCCAGGAGAGTACCTGCTTTGTGGAATTGTTATGGGCATTGACTAAGCAGAGTGTTTAGCACAGAGGCTGGCACACAATAAAGCTGGAAGTTATTCCTGTTTTCTTACAGAAAACTCACAACTGGGGCTGCTATGGGAGGTTGTCAGGAAGCCCAGCAAGGGTGGTTTTGATTTCCAGATGAGACATAACTGAGGCCACGGGAGGCTGAAGTTGGGGACTCCAACAGCCAGGGTGAGAGCGGGCCAGGCAGGAGACAGGGCTGGGGGCAGCCCCATCCTCCCCCAGCGATGCCCACTGTCCTTGCCTAGGAGCTTCTGAATGATGGGGGTAGGGATAGGGAGGGAAGGCAGAGGCCAGAGATGCCAAAGGTCACCCACAGGGCCCCAGCTCCTCCCAGGGAGAAAGCTCCAGGAAGCCGAGGGTGGAGGGCAGAGGGCAGAGAGGCCAGCGCCTCTCCACCTGCAGGGCTGGGGGTGGGGCAGGCTGGATTTTCCCGCTCTTGCTCTGTGTGCACAGAATTGGCCTGATCTGAGTCCTCCCACAACTGAGCTTTTCCTCCCTCTGACTGTCCAGCGAAGAGGTGAAAATGTCTCAAGGAGTAGTGCCATGCCTGGGGATGACCTCCTGGAAGGGTCCCTGGCTACACCTGAAAAAGTGGCTTCAGTTATTTGCAAGGAGACCTTCTGCTTTCTTAGGCACAGAGATCACACCCCTGAGGCGTCTCTCTGCCCAGGGCCGACTTCCCCAGCAGGCACCAACCCACGGCCCATGATGCTTTAGGGGCCCATGGAATGTTTAGGTCCCATGAGAGTGAGGAGGCAGGCAGCTTGGTCTTTGCATTTCCTTCTCCCGCAGAACAAAGTCCCAGGAGACAAAGAACGTAGGTTCTGGACTCACGCAGAACTGGGTTCAAGCCCTGAATCTAGCACTTTCTAGCTTTGTGACCCTGGCTTAGCCACCTAGCCTCTCTAAGCTTTAGTTTCCTCTTCTGTAAAATGAGATGATGAATGAATGAAAGGCCGTTAGCAAGGTTACTTCTGAGCACGTAAAAAGCACCCAACACATCACAGCTGTCAAAAATATACAGGCAATCAGCCTGGTGTTCAAGACCATTCACTCAACAGCTATTGTCTGAGCACCTGTTAGGGATCAGGCTCGGCGCTGGGCGCCCTGCCTGTTGCTCAGCCCGGGCAGACCCGGGTCCCTGCCCTGCCCTGCGTGTATCCCCATCACCCTGTTCCCTGTTCCTGGCTTACGGAGACCCTTATGGTTCCTGCCTAAGCCCCTTTTCCTTCCTCCACTGTCACTTTCTTGCTGACCTCTGGCTCCTTGGAATTCTCTTCCTGATCTGGCCAGGGGTCCCCGCTGCACACAGTGGAGGTCAGCTGTGATCATCTCACTTTTTTCTCACTGCAGGAGGAGCCGCCTCACCCACATCCCCATGCCCCGGTTGGTCTCATTCAGACACGAGACCCCCTGCTCCCGTCTTCCACAGACACATCCAAATCCAGTGCTGGAGTCGTCTACTTTAACTTTTCCCCAACAATCTGCAGAAATGAGGGTCAGGCAACCTCCCATTTGAAATGTTGACAACCGCCGCTTCCTAATAAAATAAAAGCCTGTTTTCTATCTTATCCCTGCCAAAGACATCACGAGTGAGTGAGTGATTGATTTAAAGAAATTAAAACACGTCACATATTTTATAAGCAACATAACTGTTGGTGCTGGCGTCTGGGTACCTGACATAAAGATTTCAGCTTTAAATGTGGAAATAAATATTTTTCAATACCGAAATCAATATAAAATATGAAAAGATGAATAATGAGAAAAATAATTTCTTTTCAGTGGCACTAGAAACTTCTGGAGCCCTAGATTTTCCATGATTGTATCCATGGCTTAAATTAGGAGAAAAAGCACAAAAACTAAGCATAAAAATCTAACTATTGATGCAGTCAAAGATACTAGGTCAATGAGTTGAAAAAAACCCTTCCCTCTTCTGGTCTGTTCTCAGGCACACAGAACCCTCGCCCCTCTCTCCAGTCTCCTCTTCCCAACTCTCCCTTCACACCTACCCTACCCAATGAACCCCATAGTCTGCATCCCCAAGACATACCTCCTTGCTCCTATCTGCATTGTTCCCTCTACCTGAGAGGCGCTGCCCCTCTGATCCTCTTGAATATAAGTTCCATGAGGGCAGAAATCTTATCTTCTTCAGTGATGGATCCCAAGCTCCTAGAAAAGTGCCAGGCATATAATACGTGCTCACTAAATTTTTGGAGAATTAGTGGTCAGCCTAGAAAACTCCTATTTACACTTCAAAACCTCAATCAAGTGTTCTCTGCTCTTTGTGCCACCCCTGTCCCCCTAGCAGTGTGTGACCCTGCATTCTTTGCTCCCACACTGCTTTGCGTTGACTTCTCTTAGAGCATTTTACGTGTCTGCAAATCAGGGGCATCCTGGCCTTTGGAGCAGACACACCTGGGTTCTAATCTGGCCTCTGACACTTCATTCATTCATTCATTTATTCAGTCACTCATTCGGCAGAGATTTACTGGGCATCTGCCTCTCATGTGCCAATCGCTGGGAATGAAATGGTGAGCTGGGGCAGGTTGGCGCCTGCTTCCCGTGGAACTTTCATAGGCATGCCCCTTAGCCTTCCCGAGCCTCACTTTCCTCAGCTGTCACATGGGTAACATCCATTTCCTCTGGAGGTTACTGGGTGGATTAAATCGGAAGGCACAGCAAGGGGCTCTGTGTGTGGCAACTGCTCCTAGACTTTGCTCAGGGCCTTGCTCCCTCATGGACTCTGAGCTCCTCCTCGGGCCAAGGCGGGGGTTCCCATTTACTTTCTCTTCCCTTGGACTCAGAGGAGGTGGCAATAAATGTTGGTTGATAGTGCGGATGGCTGAGCTGCTCTTTGTGCCTATGTCTGTGGCTCTCTTTCACACGCTCACCCACATCCACCTACACAGACACACACACACACACACACACACAGAGTCAGCTCAGGCCTGGTCTGGCCTGACCTCATAGGCTCTCCCAAGGCCCAGAACCACCCTCCATCTCTACCTGGGCCAGTGCTAGGGGCAAGCAAGAGTGCCAGAAACCCAGGATTCACAGGTCTGGGAGGGAGCAGTGTTGCCCTGGGGCAGGGCGTGCCTAGTCTCTGACCCTGGGTGGCGGAGGCCCGAGAGAGGGTACACTTTCACCCAATTTCTCAGAATCTCTGGGACAGTGACGCAGGGCAGATTATAGAATCGTCCCCCATCCCACCCCACTCCTGTGCCTCTATTTGGCCATTCACACCCCAATGCCCGCCATGTGACCAGATGGCCATCGGCCCACCCCCTTGAGCAAACAGCAGTGCATGGGAGCAGCGTTTGGCCTCAGGTTTGGACACGGCCAGCTGGTCTCTTGGGAATCCCACTCCCGTCATGCAGGGCTGGAGGGCAGATGGAGCACCTGGATGCCTGGGTTCTCGCCACAACCCCGACCTCAAGGCAAGATCTCGTCCAAATCACTTCTTGTCTTTAGGCCTCAGTTTCTCTCTCTGTACCAGGATCTGGCTGGCTGGGAGGAGAAGCAAGCTTGGAGCCTCGCTCGTCCCTTTATTTTTCGCTCAAATTCTTGGGTTTGGGGCGGAGAGGAACACGCGGGCTTTTCAGATGTAGATCCCACACGCGTTTCTTGTGCACGCGCCATGTGCCAGCCTAAGCATCTCTGGAATTGCCTCCAAACTCATTTCGCCCTGAGTTTCAACCTGCCCAACCTCCTGTCTTCCTCAAGTCCCTCTAGGACTTCTCGTACTCTTAGGGACCTCCCAGGCTATGTGCCCCTCATTCCCAAGTAGAGTCTGAAGAGTTGAGAGGGAATGAGCACCCCTGGTCCGAAACAGAGCCTCATATTTAGGGGGTGGGGTGTCACGATCTTCGGAGGTGCAGCTGGAATGGCAAGGTGGAATTCAAACGTGTGTGTTATGTAATTTTATTTGAAATGATGACAGAATTTTCTATTTGGAAAATTATTTTAAAACTACAGACCTCAGAAAATGAGGAGTGTTAAGACTTGCTTTGCGGGTTGGGACTTGGCAGAAGAGATCTTGGAAGGGACGATGACTTCAAATGAAGCTGAACCATTGAAGTGGCTGTTTTTGAGGTCAAACATGGCCAAATATTACAATTTCGTAGGGTTCGACTTAAAATTTGGGGGCTTCTCGGAAAAGCGCGTGGGCGTATTGTGAGGGGGGAAGCCTGACATGGTGGCGATGGAGAAAGAGGAGGCAGACGAAGAAATGGAGAAGGGATGGTTCTGAGAGACAGGCGGACAGCCAGGGAGCTCTGAGAAGGCGGAGTGGGTGGCGGTCCAGCAGTGTGGGACTTGGGGCTGATTAATTCCACATTCAGTCCCTGAAGCCCTGTTCAGCCTCTCCTCTCACCGTCTGCCTCAGGGCCTTGCTCTAGCCACACGGCCATCTGTCATGCCCTTGTGCTCTCAACCTTGGCCTCCCTACAGGCTGTTTTCTCGGCCTGCATTTCTCTCTCTCCTCCTCTTCCACTTCAGACGGTCACTGTCTTAGGACTTCCCTGCTCTGTTTGTCAGACACTGTTAGGTGCCCCTAATGCTATGTGTCTCCATTTCTAATTTAAAATTGCTTGTCTGACACCTGTCTCCCCCATTGGACGGTGGGCTCCTGAGGGCAGGGCCTGTGTCTGTTCTGTTTGTCACTCTATCCCCATCTCTGGCTTAGTCCCAGACATAATGCAGCCAACGCAGTAGCTGCTGAGGAATGAATGGATGAGCCACCCAAACCCTCAGGATGTTAAAGTCCAGGTCTCCAGCAGGCCTGGCCTCTGACTCAGCCAAAATGCCTGGGCCAGACATGACTTTCCAAATGGTCCATGCGGAGCTTCTGACTTTGAAAATGAGTGTGTATTTCCACTGACAAGTTCAGAACGCTGAGAAATGAGGATCGCCGTCTGATGGTGTCTGATTGTTTATGGCTACAGAACAAGCCATCGAAAAAACCTACTGGTGGGAAATAGCGACATTTTCAGTGTGCTCACAGGTTCTGTGGGTACAGGATTCTGGAAGGGTACAGTGGGGGCAGCTCTTCTCTGCTCCATGATGGCTGGGGCCTCAGCTGGGAGGATGCTAATAACTGGGGCTGGGGGAATCCACGTCCAAGACGGCTTCTTTACTTCTGTGTCTGGTGCCTGGGCTGGGATGGCTGGAGGCTGAGCTCAGATGGGACTGTCACCTGGAGCATCAACATAGTGCCTGTAGCATTTTGGTCTCAGGATAGTAGGACTTCTTAATGGCGACTCAGGACTCTAAGAGTGGGTAAATAAGGTGGAAGCTGCACGGCATGTTATTGCATAGGAAGCCCAGGAAGTCATATAGTGGCATAATCATAAATGCCCACTGCACGCCTCCATATTCTATGCATCAAAGCAGTCACAAGTCCCCCCAATTCAAGGGGAGGGAGCTTGGATCCCATGTCTCAGTGGGAGCAGTGTCAGAGAACTTACGGCCATGTTTTAAAACCACAATGGATGGTTTACGCCATCGCAGAGTCTTGGGATCAGGCCCATGGGCAGAGGCTAACTGAGTTCCCAAATACGTCTCCCACGCAACTTAGAGCACTGGCAAAGCACGTCAAAATCCGCCAGGCAGAGGCGGACAGAGGCTCGTGGCCGCACAGGCCTGAGTTCCAATCCTCCTTCTGTCTCTCGGTATCTGTGGGGTCTTGAGCAAGTCACTTAACTTGCCTGAGCCTCAGGTTCCCCACCCAAAAAATGGAGGTAACAGTACCCCTCGGGCTGGTGCTGCAGCGAGGGTTTAGTGAGCCAAGAGCGGGGGTCTGGTGTCTGGGAAGAGGGCAACAGCAGCTCCCCATGGTTGTCATTAATGCTCTTGTGTGTAAAATGAGAGGAAGAAGGTACTTCACCAACTGTCTGCCTGGCTTTAGGCCATCCGTGAAGGGGGGGAATTCAACTTATGTTCTCTGGCCTGTTGCTCTGCAAGGGTGTGGGGACACAGAGACAAAGACGACAGAGCTGTCAGCCCTGGGAGCGTCCACTTCCGGAGAAGCGAGACGGAGCGAGGCAGTCGGGTGCGGAACGTCCCCATGGAGCAGGGATCAGTGCGCCCACAGGCCTCTTGGTCTGGTCCCAGTCAACATACTTATCAATGACCCAGTTAAAGTGGGACAGCTTGCTGACTTCACCGGGGTGACCAAAGATGCGAAAACAACCCAGCTGAAAAAGAGCTCGTGTGAGCAAGGCCTAGCTAAGGCTTGTGGCTGGCTCCGAGTACGACCCAGTGCTGCTTCGGTACTGCGTCAGGCGCTATTCGTGTGTAATTCCATCAATGGCCCCAACGGCTTTATGAAGTAGGTGCCTACATTGCCTCCACTTTATAGATAGACAGTGAGACTCAGAAAAGTCAAGTGTTTCGCCCAGGGCCGCACAGCGTGAGGGCTGACAAAATGTGACTACAGCCTGCATGAATAGAAGCCAAGTGTCCCCAGTGTGGCAGAGACACACCGTATTCTGCACAAATTAGATCATCCCAGGGGGGTTCTCATGGAATTCCCAGACGCTGGAGTCCACCCAGGGAGGGATGGAGAGAGGCCTTGAAAACGTAGGACTTCAAAGCAGTACTTTGAGAGGGGGAACACTCTCCTCACTATGGGAATGAGAAGGCTGACTGAGCAGATGACTCTGGCAAATCTCTGCAGGGCCGTTGTGGGGAAGAGGGAGCTCTGTGCTCACTGTGAGGCAGAAGTCGGCAGAACGGTAGCCATCTGGAGCTGCCTGAAAACCGATCTGATTGCCCTGAGAAGTAGTGAGCCTCCTGTCACTGGGGGTATTCAAGTCACATAGGTCCAGAGGTGCTGCTGAAGATAGACCTATTGCGGGCAGGCTGTTGGATGTGCATAACACCTCTAGCACACTGCTCTGCATTCAGTAGGTGTTCGCACCAGGGCACCCTCAAGGTTTAGGATTAGGTCTGTCTTGGCTGCTTGGTAAGAATCATTTGTTGGATCCAGGCAGCCCCTTGTGTGCTAAGGAGGTAAGAATTATTTTAATGATGACCAAGCATCTCACATACATTATTTCATTTGAATCTTGTAATAATGTTAATAATGGCGCCTTATGGGCTATTAGAGTTGAAGAAACTGAAGCACAGAGAGGTTAAGCAACTTTCCCAAAGCCACACAGTAATTGGTAGAGCTGGGATTTGAACCCAGGCCTCTGGCTCTGCTCACTGTTATCCTTGCCTAAGGATCTAACAGGGGCAAGATTGACCCTTGGAGTCTCTGGCCAATGCTGATAGTAATGAAATGTGTTCCGGGTTTCTTCTTGTGGCTTTGCCTCCTGGATCTTTGGGTTTCCCAGCTGGGAAACTGAGGACACTGCTGATAGGATCCCTGAACCACTGATGGGCTTGGGGACCCACCCCAAGTAGGACACAATTTTGACTTGCCAAATATGCCTATGTGCCAAGTACTGTGCGGGGCCCTGGGAATACAGCCACAAACGAAGCAGGTGCAATGCCCGCCTGCGGGAAGCTGTGGTCTCATGGAGGAGAGGGCAGGGGAGAGGCACCTGCAGTGGAGGGTCCTGGGGCTGTGGTGGGGTAGAGTGGATGCCAGTGTGGCTTATACCCCTGGGACCTCAGCGTCCTCATGCTGGCCACCTGACTTCCTGGGGACTTTCTCTGGCTGCCTGAGCCCACGGTGCCTGTGCTTGTGGCAGGCTAGATAATTGAGGTCTGTCAGGAATAGCCCCCAAACAATTTTGGTGGTGGGCTCCCACCCCTAGGTTTATGGGACTGGTAGGTTAATACCCTGGTCCTCCCCCTGGGCTGAGATTACTCAGTGTGTGTCCTACACTGAAGCCCGGGGCTCCGGCAGAGTGAACCCCCAGCTGCCCACAGCAGTAACACGCCCACTGCTCACTCTCTACTGGTTGCCTTCCTTTCCCTGTCTCCCTTCCCGCCTCCCTGCCAGGGCATGCTGGCATCACCTCCCAAAAAAACTACCTGCCCTTGACTCTTGTTGTGGCCTCTGCTTCTGGGGGGACCCCAATGACTAAGGCATGGGACAAACCAGGGGACTCTGTGAGCGCAGAAGAGGGGCACCTTGCGCAGCTGGGACAGAGGTCCAGAAAAGATCCCTGAAGGGAGACAAATGCAAATTCAGACCTCAAGACTGAGTGGGAGTTAGCCGGCTAAAGGGGGGTGAGCAGAGAGAGAGAGGGAGGGATAAATGTTCCAGGCAGAGGGACTAGCATTTGAGGAGGCTCAGAGGGAAGTGAAGGTGTGGTGTGTGTGGGAACAGTGCAGAGGTCATTGCAGCCCCTGTGGGGTGGGGCGGGGGAATTGTGAGAGAGGAGTGGACCCCAGACCATGCAGACACTTGGAGGCCACAGGGAGCAATTTGTATTTCATCCTGAGAGCCGTGGGGAGTGGCTGAAGGATTGCTAGCAGGCGAGCGCATGCCGACGCGACCAGTGAGGAGGGCCTGGGGGCTGGGAGGGTGTCTGCAGAGGCCAGGCACCACCATGGCCTCCAGGGTCTGCTCTCCAAGCCCCTAAGAGGGGCCGGAGGAAGAGGCCCAGCTGGGGAGATTCCCCGGTCTCTCTCAGAGAACTTCCTCTTGCTGCCCGCTCCCCCATCTCCGGGAGCCCATAAAGCTGGGCACTGCAGGTAATTATAGGCTGTGAGAGGCCCAGGGCAGGGAGGCTGGGGACATGTGGGGGGCGGGTGGGGTGCTGGTCAACAGGAGCCATCATGCCGGCCTGGCTGCCAGGGAGGGAAGATGCAGACACCAAGGCCCCCATAAAGTCGCCCCAGAGCTGGCCAGTTTTACAGGCATTCTGGGTGGGGGCATGACATCACCAGGAGCCAATCGGGGGCTCCTCAAGGCCTTTTTTTCTTCTTTGGGGCCTGTGTCTGTGGTTGTTGAAGCACATTCTTGGTAAAGTGGATGGCTTCTTTTGGAATGCTTGGACCCAATGGATTTCGCAGCCACTAGCTGTGCCAATCCTCTTTCAAGCAAAGCCATCCAAGCCCTGTGCCCTACATTCCCTTCCGAGGCCTCCCGGGCAGACTGAAGGGGCCGCCTTGAGTTCCCTTCAAGCTACAACTTCCAATCTCTTCTAATGAATCACCTTCTTTTAAAATATATCCATTTGAGAAAAATAATCAACATGGATTGAGAAAAACAACAGCAAAGCAGGCTACGTAGCAGAGGGAGCTGGATTTGAGCCCTGGCTCCACTCCTTACCACCTGTGTTGTTCTCGGTCAAGTCTCCATGGCGTCTGAGCCTCAGTTGTCCCATCTGTAAAATGGGGATGATACCATGCACTTAGCAGGGTTGTTGTGGATGCGCATGGGGTGCTCGACGACCATTAGCCCATAGTTTGGACAAACCCAGTCCTCCTCGCAGCACTTGATTCAAAGGCTTGAAAAGGCCTCCCAGGTCTGTCTACTTCCCACACGGCATTTATGGGGCGGATGATCTTAAGGAAGACGGAAATGAGGCCCAGACAGGCCGAGGGTCTTGTGAAAGCTGTACTGTCTAATTAAGCACTGTTTGTGGTTCTTTTGTGGAGCGTGATCATTTGTTAGCTCCAGTTAAAAGAAACTATAAAACCAATATACAACCAAACTGAAAATTTAGAAAATGAAAGAAAAACTTTTCTCATAAGGCTCCCAGGCCTGGCATTGAGAGGGCAGCGACATTGAGGTTCATCTGTAGTTTGGACGTATTGGTTTGTTCCTAGTACTGTGGAGTCAGTCCCAACTCCTAGGACCCTGTGTACAGCACAGTGGGGCCCCGCCTGGTCTGTGTGCGCCATCCTCTCACCTTCCAGTGCTGTGTCAGACGAGCTCTGCTGCTATTTACAGGGTTTTCATGGCCAACATTTTCCAGAAGCAGGTGGCCAGGTCCTTCTTCCTAGTTTGCCTTAATCTGGAACCCCTGCTGAAGCCTGTCCACCATGGGTGACCCTGCTAGTATTTGAAATACCGGTGGCCTAGCTTTCAGCATCTCAGCAACATGCAGCCACCACAGTATGACAACCCACAGACCGGTGGCGTGGTTCCCTGACCGGGGAACAAACCTGGGCTGTGGCAGTGAGACCACCAGGGCTGGCTTGAACCTACTGGACTCGATAATAAACTTGAAATGTGAACCCTGCTTTCACACTCACCGTTGGAGTCTAAAAGGGCCTTTGCTTGCTGTGCCAGTCTTTCAGATTATCATGTTAATGGCTACCTATGATTTCATCAAATTGATGCTGGGTATTATTGAATTTTACTTTCAATTTTTTTCTATTCTAAATAATGGCTTAATGAGCACTTCTTTTTTTCCACAGAGTGTTTCCCTTTATTTGTCTCGTTTCCTTAGGATAAATTCTCAGAAGTGGAATCAGTGGGTCTCAGGATAGGAACATTTTTGTGGTTTGTGATACATATTTTCCAATTTACTTTCCCTACGGGCTGCTCTAATTTACTTTGCCTCCAGCAAAGTTCACGTGTTTAGCAATTTCAGGGCAGCCTCACCGGCATTGGGTAGTTGTGTTTGTATTATTTATAATTTTGTTTGCTACAAGATAAACTGTTATTTCTTCTTCTTTTATTTTAATTCACTTTTCTTTGATCGTGGGTTCAAAGTTGTGTATATATTATATGTATTAATGGATTTATAGTCTCTCTTTTACATTAGCTGATATTTTTGGTGGTAATGAAAAAGGCGAGTCTTTTGCTGCAAAATGCAAGAAGGCCATTCCCACTTGCTTGTGAAAGGCAAGTATATTCTCTCCCGTGCCAGACAGGAATAATTGTAATAAACTGGGGCTGCCGCCAAAGTTGAGATAAACAAATGATTACAGCAGACAATAGAAGGGCAAACCTGGCCCTGATTAATGAAATTGCTAATGTGGCTTCCTGGGGTGGATGTCAGCCAAGGGCTTCCCCTGTGACTTGCATTAGGTCCTAGTGACAGTGGTAAGTGGCTTGGGAACGTGAGGAGGTGACAGGATGCTTGCAGGGCTGGGGAGGGGGCTGCGGTCTGAGGTTTGGGGTGGGTGGGCGGAGTCTGGTTTCTACAGGGAGCAGAAAAGGACTGATTTGGAGGAACTGCACAGGGAGAGGAGTTTGCCCCCGGTGTATGAGAGGATGCAAATGGGGAATATTTGAGGCAGGGCTGCGTGGCGATTTGGTGAGCCACCCCAGTCAGAGGCCTGGAACCCAGCCCAGAACTGAGCATCCCTGGTGGGTCTGACAAACAGAGAGATGTGAACAG
Organism: Equus asinus; assembly: GCF_041296235.1. Lineage (NCBI taxonomy): Eukaryota > Metazoa > Chordata > Mammalia > Perissodactyla > Equidae > Equus > Equus asinus. Next base: position 31,649,323 of record NC_091804.1, on the reverse strand, counting down.
CCAGACCTGGATTCCAATCTTGGTTCCACCACCGAGACTTGCAGAAGATGTAGCTGCGGCCAGAGGGATGGCAAGGAGCTCAGGTAACGTGTCCTGTCCTTTTGGCACCCCGGCCCCGGCCGGCCCACCCAGGTTGGTGTCCTCACTGCCCTTTCGCGTGCCCAGCTCCATCTCCTTGCTTATGCTCACAAGGCGTCCCTCCTAGATGGCCTTTCATCCACCAGGGTCTAAGGCTGACCTCAAGTCTGGCTGCCTTTGGGCTTCTCGGATTTCTGTCCTCAGAGCTCCCGTGCACTTGACGGGTAACGTGCAAAACCTGCCTGGGTCCACCCCTCTGTGTCACCCAAGGCATGCTGATTCTCTGACTTGAGAGTAAACTCCTTGCTCAGACTTTAAGGACCTGGATGCCCATTCATCCTTGCAGAACCAGCACTAGCTGCCCTTCCCCCAGGAAGCCTGCCTTGACCTCTCCAGGTTGCCCTCCTTTGTAGAAACTTTCATTGCTGTTCTTATCGCACCAGGCCGAGGGTGGCCTGGTCACACGTAGGTGCTCCTTCCCAGACGCTGCTGGAATCTGCGAGAGGAGACATCTGTGCTTCTCTCCTCATCTCCAGCACCTGCCTGGGCACATCGCAGACGCTGGAGGAATGTTTGCTGCATGAGTGAGTGATAAGAAAACACTCCACCGTCTACGCAGCACTCTTCCCACACATTATCTTCTTTGGTATGACCACGTTGTGAAGGCAGACAGGCTGGAGGTTGTTATACCCATTTCACGCATGGCAATAAGGAATGACGCCAGCTGACACACTGAGTGTTTCAATGTGCCTGGCGCAGTGGCCAGCACTTTATAAGTAGTGTCCCAAGTAATTGCCCTGACAACAGGGCGAGGTAGGGACCCTCATGATCCCCCTTCCACTGGGAGGAGGCCGAGGTTTGCTGAGGACAGTAACTTGCTAAGACCTCATGGCTAGAAAGGGACAGAACTGGAATCTGAATCCAGTTCTGCGTGTCGCCAAAGTTCCTACTCTGCTAGGCTGCGCCTCCTAATGACGTCACCTTCCCTGTCTCCACCTCTGGACCTCGCGTTCCGAAGGGCAGGAACAGTGTCTTATTCATCCCTGCATCTCCAGTGCCTAGCACAGGGCTGGCACAGGTAGGTGTCAGTAAATGCTGAGGAAATGGATGGATAGATGGGTGGACAGACGATTGGAGGTCTGCCCCAGCTCTGTTGCAAGCGGGGAATTTCTGCTTTTGTGCAGTGCAGTTGGGAGACTGGGTTGGGCTTAACTTGGGGCTGATCTTGTACTTGAGCTGTTCTGGTCGTAAAACACGAGGGTGTGTGCTCCCGGGGACACAGTGAGCAACGTGCCCGCCCGCCAGTGCATCAGATATGTCTTGCCAAACACTGAAGGCAAAATGAAATGTCCTGGGAGAGCAAACAGCTGCCTCCCTCCTTTGCCACATGAGCAGGATCAATTTGTTCCATCTACACATGCATTCCTCTCCCTGCTGATGGCGTTGGGAGATAATGCGGCCCATGTGTGTCCTAGAGCATGAGGAGTAGCTGTTGTGAATGTGGTGGGTGCCCCCTCAGTCCCTTTCCAGGCAGCAGGTAGAAGGGTACCTGGAGGGTAGCAGGATCCCACAGCCTGGGGCTGCAGTGTCATATAGGGCCAGCCAGGGTCCCCGTTCACCTTTTCACCCAACCCTGGGCAGAGCCTGGGTGTCTGGCCGGCAGACTCTCGCCCCCCGATGTTGGAGCTGAAATTAGTCGTTCTGTTCTAAGCTCTGCGTGTGGGGCCCATCTGGCTGGACATGGGAGGCTTAGCTCTTGATCCATACCCAAGGTCCAAGTGCAAAAGGCAGGGCATCAGTTTTCACTAATATCTTGTCTGGCTGCATCAGGGCACTCCGCTTTGCAGATGCGACCTTCTCTGGGTTCCAAGGTGGACAATAATCGATATGAAAATAGCTGACATGGATTGAGCGTTTACTCTGTGTTAAATGACTCTCTCATTTGGGCTGTTAATATCTCAGAGTGGTTAGCAGCATGGATATTAGAGTTAGCAAGATTTGGGTTTAAATTCTGATCCTTCCGCTGGGAACTGTGTGACCATGGACAAGTCACTTCACCTGTCTGAGCTCTGCCTCCTCACCTGTAGAATGTTCCGACCAGTCCTAGTCTTCACATCTCACAGGTGGTCGGGGAGGCTAACAGAGAGCCTGCGTACATGTGTTTTCGCACAGGACGCAGCACATTGTTGGAGAGATAGGGAGACAGAGACTGAGAGACAGAGAGAGAGAGGGAGAGAACCACTGAGTGGGGAATTGTGTGGGTCCATGGAGATGAGCCAGTTAGGCCCCCAGCTGTGGGGCTGCGACTCATTCTTGGCCTCTGCTCAGAACTGCAGAGCAAAGGCAAGGGCAAGACCCTTCCCTGGGAGGACAGCGGCCAAACCCGCCTGCTCTCTGTCCTGTGTGGCTTGGACCAGAGATAAGTCCCAGGATTCTCTGAGCAAGAGCCAGGGCCCAGGCCTGGGAGATGGGGCTGCTGGCGCGGGACGGCTGGGGCTGGGCAGCCAGGGAAGAAGAGAGGCCCTGGCAGCCTGGCTTCCCAGGGCTCTAGAGAGGGCACAGTGCCTGCTTTTCACACTCAGGTCTGAATTCAGCTGTCCTGCCCCTTCACAGCCAGGCTTTCTCAGTCCTCTGTGCTGCTTCCCCAAACTGGGTTAGGAGCCACAAAGCAGGTGACGATGATGACCTTCTTCCCCAGCTGTATTCAGAAGGCCCTGGGTGTCTCTTTCTCATCAGATGTCCTAGTGAATTTTCTTTTCAAGAAAATGTTTGTTGAATGAATTAATGAAATGTGAGAATGCTTTGGGTTATTTGCGGCAAGAGCGATTATTTGAAACAGACTTATTCTACAAAACCTGGGGCAGGGCAGGTAGTCATGCTGGGTAGAGCATGTGTGTGAGTGTGTGAGTGTGTGTGTATGTGTGTATGTGTGTATACACGTGGGTGTGAAGTTTGGAGGGAAAGACTTAGGCAGCCACTCCCCTGTAGCTACTGGTGCCCCTGGAGCCTGAGGTTTCCCAGGCAGGATCTCAATCTCCCCATTCACCCTTCTGGCTGCTGGGGGGTGGGGGCCTGAGTGTCAGTCTGGGGCTCTTGTTTTCCTGGGGGGGGCCCCAGTCATCACTTGGGGATTTGTACCGGCAGCTAAGCAGATAATTGCTTGTCAGATTGATTGAAGGCTTTTCAAAATGTCTTTTCCTTGAAACATCCTCCCATCCCCCGTGAGCACATTATTTGAGTTGGAACCATTTCCCCCTCAGCTTTTTTTCCCCTTTCTCAAAGTAGTAATTACTGCCCGAGTAGCCCTCCATGGCGTTTCCTGTCATTTGGAGGCTGAAGCCAGCGGCTGTTTCCTCTTCTGGGTGAACGACAAGCAGGCCAATTAGGGAAACACCCCACCCTGCAGCCGGGCCCTGAGCCCCAGGGCTCCTGGTGGCCTCCATGGGGCCATGAGGGCCTGGCTGTCCCCTGTGGGTATGGCGGGTGGGAAGGAACTGACTGACTGAGGTGGCCCCTGGCCCTCTTCCAAATCCCAGGGGCTTCCCTTCTCCTTTGTGTCCTTGTTCACTTGTGTGCACGCGTGTGTATGCGCTCCTGCACACATGCTCACCTGTGTGTGTACATGTGAACTGCGGATGGACTCTGGCTCCAGTAAAAACCCCACAACCTGGGTCACCGGCAGTGGTTTTCCCAAGGGAGCTCAGCCTTGGCCACCTCTTCAGATTTGCAAATCTGCCAAGTGTCTGCCATTGTAAGTGGATGGATGGCCAGCAAGATGGATACACATGCGATAAAGCCAGTATAGGGGAATGTTAATTGCCAAATTTAGGTAGTGGGTTTGTGGATGTTCATGGCATAAGTCTTTCAACTTTTCCGTATTTCCCAATATTTCCAAACTATTCACAATAAAATGTGCGTAAAAAGTTTGCAAGGTCGCTCTGCCCATCCTGCCCACACTCAGGATGCACAAAGGCCAAGAGCTTTGCATTTCATTTTCATGCCGCTCCTCTTCCTCTTCCTCCTCCTTCTTCCCATCAGACTCTCCTCTCAGTTACAGAAGCCAAAACCCAGCAGGATGCAGTCCAAGATGAGATTAACAGCTGAGGCTCATGAGTCAAGATAGTTTGAGTCTATTCCAAACTCTGCCATTCTGTGACCTTGGGCAAGTGACCTATCAACTCTGTGCCTCAGTTTACCTGTCTGCGAAATGGGGCTAACAATAATAGAACCTGCATAAGGTTCCAGCAAGGATTGAACAAGAGAATGCACATAAAATGCTTAGCACAAAGCCCGACCATCATCTGTACTTAACAAATGTTTGGTAAACAAATGATAAAAACAGATCTCATAAGGAGATATGGACTGTGGAGGAAGATGGGCGGAACGTGCCAATGAGATGAGTGTGGCAGGGAATGGTGTGTTTGGGGTTCAGTGGGTGGCTGGGTGGAGTGTGGAAGGCCTGGGGACTGAGGGAGACAGGGAAGGGAGGTTGGGACTGCTTTGCTCTGGTGATTAGGAGTATGGACCCTGGGAGCAGATGGCTTGGTTCAAATCCCAGCCCTGCCACTTGCTAACTAGGTAACTTTGGACAGATGACGCACATCTCCGTGCCTTCCTTTCTTTATCTGTAAAAATGGGGATCACAACAGTTCCTCTCTTAGGAGGCTGAATTAACTGAGTTAATAAATGCAGAGAACGTAGTGCAGAGCCTGGTTGCCTGGCCCATGGGAAGTGTGATGAAAGCGTTAAGCATGATCATTCTTAGACATGTAGTCATGGACTGCAGTGACCTGTGGTGGTCTCACACGGGCATGAGTACCCGTGGGCACAGGTGCGTCTGTGGGCAGTGGTTTTGTCTATATGTAGGTGTGTGGTGGGCATGGGGCACAGGGTGTCCACAGGACAAGTGAACCCCTGGGAGATGGCTTATCCATCCTAGGCAAAGAAGTCCTCCAGTGAGAGGTGGAGTCTTGGGGATCCCTAGCAACAGTGGGAAGGATTACTTATCAATAAGAGTCAATGTCACTTCCCTACTTGAAAGCTTCCAGTGGCTCCTCGTTCATTCAGCCGACAGACATTTCTAGAGCACCCATTATGGGCCAGGCCCAGCCTCTTTGGCCCTTTGTACGTGCTGTTAGCTTTGTCTAGCTTGCTCTTCCGCATACGTTCCTCTTTGACCTTCTAGACTCAAGTCCATTGTCACTTCCTCTGCAAAGCCTTCCTGACTGCAGGTCATGTTAGTGGGTTCCCTTGGCACCCAGGTTTTTGTCCTCACAGTGAGACCAGCGGCTCTTATCTATTCACCATTGAATCCCCAGTACCAGGCACAGCCTCAGCACAAGTGTCTTGGACGAATGAATGAATGAATGAATGAATTGTTCAGTGTGTGGAACTGCAGGGGGTCTAGATCTTCCTGACCAGTTCAACAGAGAGGCTGGGAGTTGGTTCACCAGCTTCCTCATCACTGCTGCTCTCACCGCCATATGTGCCACTGTCTCCTCACTGGGAAGGTGTCAGAGGCTGGAGGGCGATCGCTCAGTGAGAGTTAAAGCAGCGGCGGGTGTGGGCTGCATGGAGGCACACACGGCTATTGGCGGGGGTGTGAGTTCCCCAAGGCTGCTAGATGTATTGGAAAGCAGGGCAGAAAAGTTGTCAGTGTCCTTCAGATAATGAGGACTTCTGACCTTGGGCTCAGCCCAAGGTCCTTCCCTGGAGGCTCCAGCGTGCCAGGCCCTGACCCCCCGGGAGGTCAGGGAAGCCGCCTTGAGCTCATGGACAGCAAGTCCCGCTTTATCTCCTCACACCACCCGCCGGCTGCAGTGGCGGGGACATAGCGCTTGGCTCGCAGGAATCAGGAGCAGTTTCTTTCTCTCGGAGGGTCAGAGGTGACTGGAATTTGGCAGCCAGGGAAACGGGAATTTCCTGTGGCCCGCCTTAGAGCCGAGATTGGCAGCAGGAACCCAGACAGAGCTGGCAGCCCTGAGATGCCAAAGATGTGATTTTCACGGCCAGTTCCTCCTGCAAGACACACGGTGGGGCTGGATTTCACGGTATGTGAGACTATAGTGTGTGTGTGCATGCACACATGTGCTTTAGAGTGTGCGTGTGTGTACACACGCAATGCATAGTGTGTGCATGTACACAAACGTGTATAGCATGTGTGCACATGTGCATATGTGTGTGTGCATGTGGAGGTGTGAGGCAAGAATTCAGGGTTCGTGTGTCTCTAGATGTGTCTGTGGCTGTGCCCGAGTTTGTTTGCTTGGACGTGAGTGCTCCTGGCGTATGTGTGAAGCAGGAATTTGTGTGTGCCCATGTGTGTGCTTATACATGCATCTGCCTAAGGTGTGCGTGAGCCCGGGGGCTGAATGCACGTGTATGAATGCATAGGGGCCAAGGTTTCAACGTGAGTGAGTGTGTGTGTGTAATGCACGTCCTGACAAACCATCCTGGAGCCAGCAGAATGAAGCAACTGAGGGAGGGGATAGAAAGCCACGATACTGGAAACGTCCGGCCCTTCATATGGCCCTGGGGTCTCAGGAGAGCGTATTGTGTTTCCTCCTTGACAATAAATACAATACTTCTCACTCAAATGTATGAGCACAGGCACTCTATTAAATAAGATTCCCAAACCTCTCAGCCCGGGTGATATGATCATCTTTAGGGGTGAGGGGTGAGCAGAGCTTCCTGTCTGCCAGGGTCCTAGGGGCCAGTGAGGAGGGACCTCAGACAGGATTCGGTGCAGCATCAACAGTAGGTCCAAGGCCTCTTGGTTGGAAAGGAGGGTCTCTGCCTTGAATGTCCACAGACGTGTGCTCTAAACCAAGGGTTGTGGGAGCGGAGAGGAAGAGCCACTGACAGGCCTCGCAGGGAGGAGGAGTTTGAGCAAATCTTTGCCTTCACTGCGTTTAAGAAGCTTTGTTACCCATAGTTATTAGGTATTTGTGTGATATTTGTTCAATGTCTGTTTCTAACATTAGAGCAGGAGTTGGCACACTATGGCCCGTAGGCCAAATGTGGCCCACTGCTTGTTTTTGTAAATAAAGTTTTATTGGGACACAACCATAACTGTTTGTTTATGTATTTTCTATGGCTGCTTTCATGCTACAAGAGCAGAGGGGAGTGGTTGTGACACAGACCCTATGCCCTACAAAGCCTACAATACTTACTAGCTGATCCTTTCTAGAAAAAGTTTGCTGACCTCTGTACTAGACTGTTAATTTCATGAGGGTGGAACTATAGACTTGACACATAATCATGCTTAATAAATATTAGTTAAATGAATGAATGACTTGATCAGTTTTGGAGGGTGAGTTTGTTGGAATTTTCAGGCAGACGGAATAGCGTGTGCCGAGGCATGGGGCCAAGAAGTACCACAGGTGTGCTTAGGATGGGGGGGTGTTTGGTGTGGTTGGAGTGAAGAGAACACACACACACACACACTGGGGACTGTAGAGGCCCAGAGATTAACACAGCAGGAGGAGTGTTTGGTGAAGAAAGGCATCCCTGAGGAGGTGACATGGAACAGAGTCCTGCAGATGTATAGACATTTTCCAGAAGATGGAACAACAGCATGCCCATCACAGGGAGCAGCAGAGGTAAAGGCCAGAGACCCGAGAGAGGCAAGGTTGGGTGCTGGGTGCTGGACCCTGTTAAGGACACTGAACCTAGATGTGCATATGATGGTGGCCACTGAGGCCGACATGAAGCTAGAGAGGTTTTGGGGACCAGATTTGCAGGGCCTGGAAGACATCCCATCAAAGGGTTTGGACTTTGTTTTCTGGACACTGGGAACTTACTGGGGGTGTCAGCAGAGGCTCCAGGGAATAGTAGTGCCGGCCTCCCAGGGCTAGGATAAGGATTACGTGAGATCAGGAATGGGAGTGCATCCAGCCTGCGCCTGGCAGAGTGGCTAAAAAGCAGGGTTGCCAAACAAAATACAGGATGCCCAATAAAACAAATCCTGTTTTAATATAATCATGTCCCCGATATTGCATGGGACATGCTTACACAAACACACGATTTGTTGTTTTTCTGAAATTCAAATCTAACTGGGCATCTTGTATTTTTATTTGCTAAATCTGGCAACCCAACTGCTAGGGATATTGGCTGAACCTGGGTCTTTGTTGGTGGCTTCAAGCCCAGAAAACCTGCCAGTGAAGCCAGAAACAGGATAACAAGCCATGGGGCTGGACATAGGGGCTGTGAGGCAATGTGGAGCCCAATCCTCTTGGCGGATGGGAAAGGAAATAAAGGCTCAGAGAGGGCAAGGGGCTCGCTCAAGGCCACCCAGCCAAAGGTGGTCCTGGCATTCTGCTTTTCTCTGTGGTTTGTCAAGAGGGAGCTTTGGCTCTTGGGGGAGTTCCCCAAGACAGCCCCAAAGCAGGATCCTACCAAAGAGCTTGGGGAGCTCTGAGTGTGACTTCTGGAGTCTTCAGAGCCATCCCTGTCTTGGCAGTAGATGCAGCGTGTGATCTCTGTCACGTCCCTTACCCCATCTGTGCCTCAATTCATCCAGCTGTAAAATGGGGCTAATTACACCCACCTCACAGCTGAGTTGTGAAGATTAATTAATGTTTGTAAAGGCTTTGTGATCCTTGGATGAAAGACGCTCCTGACATACAAAGGGTCATTACTTTTATTATTATTATACAAGTGCCAAGTATTATTACCTTAATTAGCTTTTCTAGATATCAAAAGCAATTAGGATGATCACTTGCTGAGCTCCACTTTGGAAACCCAAGTCACAGGCTCATACGCAGACCTGTCAGCTTGTGCTTTGGCGGGGGGCCGGTGCACACCAAAAGAGAGGGCTGGGATTTGCAAAAGAAATTTGTTTCTGCCTCTGGCTGAGTTTCACCCATAGCAAAGTTTTCCAGGCATTTAACATTCCCTGAAAACAGAGGTTTTTCAGTGGAAATGCTGATACAGGAGGCTCGAGTGGGAAGGCTTAGCTTTGTGGTCCAGGCAGCCTGGGCTGGGGATGGAAATGTGTCCTGTTTTCCTTTCTGTCCCCAGAAGCCCAGGCCTCAGCCCTCAGGGCCAGTCCAAGTGAGGGGAAGCAACCTGAAATTTGATGGGGGCCTGCTGTGTGTCAGGCCCTATCCCCATGCATGCGTGTCTTTAATCACAGTCCTATGCAGTAGGTAGGAACTTTTTGACCCTCATTTCACAGGTGAGGACACTGTGGCTGAGAGAGGTTAAGTGACCTGGGAAGGTCACCCAGCTAGGAAGTACAACAAGAAGGGTACAAATGCAGGTCTCCCTGATTCTATAGCCTACATCCAGTTTTGATGCAATTTCCCCTTCTCTATTTCTCCCATGAAATCTATCTCTATTCTCACTTCTTTCCTTCCTCCATCTCTATCACTTCCTCGGTACCTATTTCTCCCATGAAATCTATCTGATCTAGGTCTAAATGGGTCCATGAGTAGTCAAGGTGTTTGCTCGTATTTAAGGGAGTGGATGGGACCACGTAGGACTGAGTGGATCCCTGCAGTGCTAGGGGCCATCTACAACTCCAGGCCTTGGTCCAACATGGCTTTGCCTATTCAGTCTTTGGAGCTGGTTTAGAGCCCTAGGGCTCAGGCAGAGGAGGGGCCTGTGGCCTGGATGTGCCCCATCAGGGCAGGCAGGACAGGCCGGGGCAGAATCAGCGGGGCGAGGCTTCCTCTGTCCTGTCCAGTTAGCTGGGAGGGTGTGGAGATGGCTGTAATTAACTTTACCAGCGTCCTTAACAGAGGTGAGAGGACCTTTCCCCATTCCCCTTTCTACTCTGTCCAGCTTCCTTAATGGCCTTGAGGACCCTCCCAAGGCTGTGATTAGACAGAGGGAGCACCAGACTGAACTACATTGCCAGTTTGTGCCAAACTAAGGTTATATCCCAGGTCCACATGGTCTCCAAATCCAGTTGTTTTTCACTGAACCACCCTGAGGGTTGGGTTGGGGCCTTTGTGAAGTTAGTGGGTGCACTGAGAGGTAGCTGAAGTATTGAGGGCTTGGTGGGTGAAGGGGTAAGCCTTGTAGGAAGAGGTTGACGTATTAATGGAAGGACTGCCGAGTGGAGGATGGATGGATGGGATAGTGCATGGGGCTAGATATTCGTGGATTGGACAAGGAGTTGTATGTATGGATGGAGGGAGGGGCAGCCCATGGAAGGAAGAGTTGACATGTGGATGTAGGGATCAATAGGCTGGAGATGGAGATTTGGGTGGATGGATGAAGGATTTGAAAACAGATAGAAGGGCTAGTAGGTGGGGATTTGGAGGAAGGAGGAGGGGCTCGCAAATGTACGGAGAATTTGGCAGATGGGTGGAGGTGTTGGTAGATGGTTGAGGGAGCTTGGAAGGTAAATGTAGAGTGGTGGGTAGACAGAGGGAATGTCCGGTGGGGACTGGCTTGGCAGATTCAGGGGCTAAATAGTGGATGAAGGGGTTACAGATGGTGGAAGAAATGGTGGTGATGGAAGGTTTTGTGGAGGTTGAAGGAATTGGTAGAGAGGTGGAAAAGTTGGTCAGTAAGCAGGAGGGGTAGATGGAAGAGGGGTTGGCCGTTGGGTAGAGGAGCTGGTGGATGGATGAGGAGCTGGCTGAATTATGGAGCTTTGAACAGACTGATGGTTGGATGTGTGGAGGTATGTAAATGAAGGATGGTTAATAAGTGGAGGAGATGTCAGATGGGAGAAAGTATTGACAGATGGGGAGAATGGTTGGCAAAGAGATGGAAAATATGTCAGATGGGCAAAACATTCTGTAGAAGGGTGGAGGGGTTGGTGGAAGGAGGGGTTGGTGGAAGGAGGGGTTGGTGGGAGGGTAAAAAGATTGTCTGAATGATGGAGGAGCTGGCTTTGTGGTCCAGGCTTCAGTCTGGACAGGCCTCATGTTATCTCTCTGGCCTCAGACGCCTCCTGTCTACGGGTGCTTGTGGGCTCATTCCAGTGGCAGAAACTTTCAGTGCCCATCTCCGTGGGTGGCTGTGACCATCCTCCCCCTTATGTCTGTCCTCCCGCTCCAGCAGCCAGGCTCTCCCTCAGCTCATAAATCCCTGGTCAGGCAGGCTTTCTGTAATTATCTCTGGAACATTAGTGCAAGAGGTGGGGCAGGTGGGGCTATGAAGAAAGGAGCTGACTCAGAGGCGGATGTCTGTCTTTTGGTGGTGTGTCAAATGTGGCCAGTGTCCAGCGTGCCAGGCCCCGGGCCCCAAGGCACCTCCTTCCCCACTGGCCATCTTGGGTCCCACCCTAGTCTCCTGCAAAGAACTTGGACCACGAGGAAGAGGGGTAACGAGGTAGGAATGTGATAGGGACCTCTGTCTCTTTCCCTCTATCTCTCTCCCCCTCTGTCTCTCTTGCTGTCTCTCTCCCTCTTGCTCTCCCATTCTCTCCTCTATTCTCTCTTCTTTCCTTCCTCCATCTGTTTCACTTCCTCTGTACCTATTTCTCCCATTCTACTCTAGTTGTTTCCATTTTTTCTTTTTTTTTTCTCTTTTTGAGGAAGATTAGCCCTGAGCTAACTACTGCCAGTCCTCCTCTCTTGCTGAGGCAGCTTGGCCCTGAGCTAACATCCGTGCCCATCTTCCTCTACTTTATACATGGGACGCCTGCCACAGCATGGCTTACCAAGCGGTGCCATGTCTGCACCCGGGATCCCAAAGGGCAAACCGCAGGCCACCGAGAAGCGGAACGTGCGAACTTAACCGCTGCGCCACCGGGCCGGCCCCCTCCATTTTTTCTTTCTGACTCTTTCTCTGTTGTTTTCTCCTTTTATGCCTCCTTCCCTTTCTCTCCCTCTCTGTTGCTTTGTTACTTCTCTTTGCTATTTGTGTTTGTTTCCCTTCTGTCATTTTCTCCATTTTGATCTGTTTCCTTTGCTGCCTCTTTTCCTGCCCGCCTGCCTGTGCCTCTCTCGTGGGCACACCTCCGCACCCAACAGCAGGGGCCCGTTCCCCGCAGCAGCACCATCTCCTTCATCAATATATCTTTTACATGAAAGCAGAACAGTTTCGAGGGAGGTTCTCTCCTGGGCTTTGAATTACATTTAGAATCTTCCAAGAAAGCATTTTTCCTTCTCCTATTGATTTATGATAAAACAGTGTAATTAACCCACAGGGAAGACTGGCCAGAGCTGGAGGGGCAACAGGGAAGGGAAGAGTGACCGCTTTCTCTGTGCAGACGGCAGACCCTGGCCAAGGAAAGCCCTTCCCCCAGAGCAATGGGGAGCAGGGGGCGGGATCCCGGCACACACACAGGTGAGAACCCAGTGTTGAATGTCCATCTCATGGAGCCCAGTTTTCTTTTCCAGGAGGCCACAAAATACCACGGTGCAGAAGAGCACTTTGGAGTTTAAGAGGCCTGAGTTCAAACCCCAGCCCCTCTCCCCCGTCACTGGCGCTGGGATCTTAGGCAAGTGACCTAGCCTTTCTGATCCTCACTTTGCTCATCTCTACAGGGACTAACAAGAGCTTCCTCATGGGGTTGTTGTGAAAATTAAGTAAGAATGCTGAAAGAAGAGCACCTGGATCAGACAAGGTTCCACCAGAGAGGCAAAACCACTAAGAGTGAGGGCGAACAAGGGCTTGGTTTTGAGGGTTTGGTCCTGTGCAATGGTGGGAGCTGGTTAAACAGTCTTAAGGAGGCTGTTGCATCTGTGGTTAGGCCTGAAGTCAACAGGGCAAGCCGTCGAGAAGAAAAGACAGACAAGAGCACGAGAGGAAGGACACACAGAATCCGAGCTGGAACACACAAGGACTTGGGGGATCCACGTCCATCTCTCATCCCTGCTGAATCCCCAACTTTGATGATGTGAGTGACCTGCTGGAGAAGCTGATGCCCTTTTGTCATTGAGCTCAACATGCTCCTACCCCAAGTTGGGGAAGCTGGGGGAGAAGACCTTGCGGGACCTGGGGAAGCTGCAGTCCAGGTGCTGCCCCAGGTCACTCAGGTGAGCCTGCAGACCAGCCGCAACACGTCTGTTCCCCAATAACCCCGGGAGACCCGTGCCGACCTTTTGAGCATAAAAGTCTGAGAGTCTTCTGACTGAGACTTCTGAGTCTGGCTGCTGCTGCTTCACTTCCGCCTTCCAAATCGCATGCAAAAGGTCTCTTGGGACCTAAGCTAACTCAGAGCTATGCAGGGAAGGGAATTCTGGGAAATGTAGTTCCAGCTCAGCTAAATTCACTCAGTACAAATCTGTCACAGCACGCCCACCAGCCATCATACATTGGCTTCCAACATCTTTTCTTCTTTGAATTACTGAGCATGCATCTTTTTTGGGGGGAAGATTAGCCCTGAGCTAACATCTGCCGCCAATCTTCCTCCTTTTGCTGAGGAAGACTGGCCTTGAGCTAACATCTGTGCCCATCTTCCTCTACTTTGTACGTGGGATGCCTGCCACAGCATGGCTTGACAAGCAGTGCATAGGTCCGCAGCCGGGATCCGAACTGGCAAACCCTGGGCCACCGAAGCAGAGCGTGTGAACTTAACTGCTGTGACACCAGGCTGGCCCCTGAGCATGCATTTTGGGCCTGATGGCCTCTTTTGTTGCCAAGTGATTTAGAACTTTAGGATACATGTGATATTTTTAAGTAAATATTTTTGTTTTACGTGGTTATAAAGTTCACCAAGTGACTCTAATGTACAGCTGGGCATGGAGCCATTCATCCATGTGGAAAGTGGCTGGGAGTAGTGGAGTATACACGGGGTTGGCATGTGATAGGGGCTCGGTAAACACCAGGATCAGAAAGGCCCGTGTTCACACAACTAGTAAGTGATGGCTCTTCCCTCTGACCACAAGCCTGTGGTTCTGCTGTGTCACATTTCACCCTGAGAGGACTGGACAGGGAACAGAGATATTGGTGAGCTTGTGCCTGTGTCATTGAGAAGGGACCTGCAGTAGGGTGGGGTCCAGGTAACCATCTCTCTGTAGACGCTGCTCCCCGTTCTGCCACTACTCCCAGCATGCTCTGCTGGCAGTAGATTTTCAGCTCTGGGATCTGGCTTGGGGCTGTGGCTGGGCTAACCCACCTCTCAGTGGCCAGGCCCGGGGGTTGGAGATGGGAAAGGACTTGTCATGTGCAGCAGTGGTAGTCGGCCTGTCCTTCCCTTGCACAGCCTAGGAACAAGTGGATTATTATGGAGAAGTGACTGCCCATCCAAGAACTATTTCCTAGGTCCTTTTGCACAAAGGGGGGCTGAGTGACAAGTCCTTGCCTATGGCATATGAGTGGAGATGGTGTGCATCTCTTTCTGGCCAAGGAGCTTAAGAAGGTGTAGCTTCTTCACTTGTTTCCTCTTCTATCGGGGGATGTCAACACTCAAGGTGATCTCGGGAGCCATATGTCGGCTATGACAGAGCCTCCTTCAGCCTGGATCTCCAAACGACTGAGTGGAACAGTGTCCCCAGTCTCACCAACCTGAGCACCCCAATCAGAGAGTTACCTGAGTAGGAAATAAACTTTCACTATGAGAAGCCATTGATATTTTGGAGTTTGTTTGTTACAGCATCTGGCATTACCCTAACCCAATGGTTCTCAGAGTGTGACCCCAGGACCAGCAGCACCAGCATCCCCTGGGAAATGTTAGAAATGCAAACTCTCAGGTGCCATCCTAGATCTACTTAATCTGAAAACTCGGGTGGGGTGGGGGCCAGGCTTCTGTGTTTCAACAAGCCTTCGGGGGCTTCTGGTACACACTCGAGTTGGAAACCCTCTGCCCCAACCTATATACGTTTCATTCATAGCTCCTGAATGGAGAGCCAGGCTCCGGACCTAACAGGTGGCTTCATGCCCTCCCCCACTGCCTTATTCACCCCTGACCCTACGCTTGCCTCCCAGGAGCCTCTTGCACAGTAGTGACATATGCTCTAATTCTTGAAACAAAGACAGTGCAATAGGATGCCATTCTCCTGAGATAACTCATTAACGCCTTCCTCATTTTTTCATTCTCTCCACTGTCACAGAGATGTGTTGGACACTAGGCTGACCAGCAAAATTCCCTTGGGGAGCTACAAACTACAGTTCGGACCAACAGCCCCATAGGTAGGTTTGACTATGCCCACAGTTTAAGAGATGTGAAAACTGAGGCTCAGAGAGTGCTGAAGGGTGCTGGGGCCAGGATTCCGGCCTGGTTCAGTCCGCCTCCATTTGCCACATCCTTTCCGCACTGCCATCACTTCCTTGTCTGTGTGTTCCAGATAACCGCCTGGTCCTTTGCAGACAGAGTCACCAATTGCCCCCTCTCTGCACCTAAAGAGCATCACATCAGGAGTCTAGTTCATTCGGGGAAAATTTGCTTGTCACATTTTCCCGAATACATTAGACAGGGACATATGTTTTCTTTATGTCTGTGACTGTGAATTCAGTATGTCCTGAAAGAGTGAATGAATGAGTTAATTAGTGGGTGGCTGGGTAGCTTGCTTGAATGCTTCGTCTAACTCTGCATATCTAGAAACTTCTTGGATTCTCATACATGGAGAAAACACTGTCTGCATAGAAGCTGGCACCCAGCTGCGATTGCTGCAGTTGTCTGTGGGGACAAACAAATGGACAAGGTCCTTTTGGGCTGTCAATGTCTCGGTGTAAGTGAGGTGGTGCATCTCAAACTTGGACATGGGTCAGAATCACCCGCAGGGCTTTTTAAACACACGTTAGTGGACCACTCCTCCCCCTAGACGAGAGTTTCTAATTTGATAGTTCTGGGACTGGGCCAAAACTGTGCATCTCTGACAATTTTCCAGGTGATGCTGATGCTGCTTGTTAGTTTAGTAACCACACTTTGAGAGCTACTGGGTTAGATGGCAACTGCCATAACACACAAACTCCCAAATGTCAGTGGCTTAACACTGTGAAAGTGTATTTCCCACTCCTTCATAGGGGAATGGTTGAGTACGTTGTGATAGGCATATGATACAACTGTTGGAAAGAATCAGATATAAATGGAATGATCTGGAGTATAATCTATGATCTGTTCTCGATCAAGAAAAGCCAAGTAATTTATGCAGTATGATCCCATTTTTGTAAAACAAAAACAAAAAGCAAAATAAAACCGTTTCCCCAAACGTCAAGCCTTATATGTGTTTTATAAATACAGCAAAAAGTACATCAGACTATACCAGGTTATTAACATAGGGGTACTTCTGAAAGTTAAAGGAGATTATTACTTTTCTAATAGTATTCCTATATTACTTAAGAGGATGTGATTTTTAGAATAACTTAAAAATGTAATGAAATAATGAAAATTAATCAGCTCCTAATGGGATGGATTTGAGCCTGCTTTTTCTGCATGTGTTGTCCCCTACAGAGGATGCAGCAGCATTTCTTCTGTCTACAGGGCACATGCTGTTGGAACTCATGACAGTTTTGATGAACGAATGATCATGTCAGGGACCGTATGCATATGCATTGAATGGGAAATTTGGATCCCAGTTTTACCAATTTTTAGCTGTGTGACCAAGCGCGAGCCTTTCTGTTTAGTTGAAATGCTAGAAGTATTAGCTGATTTCATCTTCACCACACTTCTATCCAGATTTGCAGATAGAAAAATTGAGGCTCAGAAGATCTCAAAGCAAGCAATTATCAGAGTCAGACCTGCTCCCAGGCTCTGTGCTGGTATTTTCTTTACTGGAATTGCCATACCTTTTTCCTTATCTTCTCTGAACTTCACTTTAAGATTTAGCTACAAAGTGGGTTTGTATTTGTTAATTGCTGGCCAAGAAATGGGAATTGCTCTAGGTCTCTCAAACAGAGGGAATTTAATACAGGAAATTAGACACACAGGTGACTGAAGGAACTGAGAGGCACCCCAGATTTGATGAAGAGTGGGAAGATGCTACCACACTTTGGGCTGGCGGAACAATGGGAGGAGGTATTATTATTAGATCCCAGGTGTCAGGGTCCTCAGCAAAAGCTAAAACCACGGTGGTTTATGCCTGGTGGGAGGGGGTGCATGGTGGAGATGTAATCACTGCCAGAGATGCCCCAGGGGGCAGAAAGAAAGGGAGAGACACACCCTGGTGTTTCCCCTCCAATCTTCCTTTAGTGCTTCCCATTGCTTGAAACTACCAGGAAACCAGAGGACAAGGGATCCTGGGGAAGGTAATTTCCAGAGAAGAGCAGAGGAAGGGCACAGAATGGATCTGAGAGCAGAGAGGCAGTTGAGCAGTTCAGGGTTGTTGGTGCAAATAATCAATAACTAATCTATAGATAAGAAACAAGGTGATATTGAGCCAACACTGAGGACTAGCCCGGAAGTGCTATCTCCACCAGGGAAGAAAGCACTCTGGGGAAGCATGGTTTACAGCATGGTTATATACTGTTTCAGAACAAAGAACATACATCAAGCATGGCAGGAATACAATTTTCTCCCCCAAATCACAAGGATATGTTTTGCTGCAGTTTAGCACATACACAGCAGTCAACTTGACCTTGGTTCTCTGGGAAGAAAATCTTGTGTTCAAAAAGTACTGGTATTGGCATCAGAGAAAGGTAGACATTCATCTCTGTCTTTAAAGAGTGCGTTCTCTGCTTTGGGAAGATGTTCAAAGCAGATGCACAATGCGTGTTTCGTGGGCCATAAGTCAGGCTGCTCTAGGAAAAACAAGTTTTAGGCTGAATCAGGGTTAAACCAGAATGGCTTCCCTATATAGCTCAATATGTGAAAACTTGGTATTATTTTCATCAGAGTTAAAGGTTGCTGGGAGCACTGAAGAAGACCATGTTGGACAGAGCATGATATCGGGTAGGGTACACTGTGTGTGACCAGCCTGGTTGATTACCGGCTACCACTGTCATTCTGTTGCCAGGAAATAAGGGTTGAGGACAATGTGTTTGGCTCCCTGGCTGTGGAGCCTTCTTAAGGCATGAAAAAGCTGTTAAAAAGAGACACAGAAGGCAGGCGGTCAGCTCCATGGCTGGCAGGAAACTTGCCCATATCTCTACCCTGCTGATGTCTTTCCAGACTCTGCGCCAATCATTCAGTCTATTCCTTTTCTCTCCTTCTGAGTGAGTGCCCAGGGGGCTACTGGAAGATTCTGGCTGTCCTGTCTTCGTCCAGCTGGGGGTGGGTCTCTGGCTGGCACATGTGGAGGAGGAGCCACCGAGGGCACGAGATCTCAATCTGAGACTCAGTTGTTTCTGAAATTCGTCTGAAATTTTCAGGATTGGGACCAGGGACATGTGCCCCTCTCCTCTGCTTACATCTAACCACCCTAATACTCATCCTGGCAGCAGAATTCTCTCTCCTAAAATTTTGGTCAAACCAATCAGGGTCTCTTTATGACCTTTCTCCCTCCATCTTTCCTTCCTTTTCTCCCTTTCGCTCTTCCCTCTTGCCTTCCAGTAATTTTTGATCATTCATTATCTGCCAGGTTTTCTGCCACGTAAACAATGGGAATACATTGGCGAGTTTGTTGTTAGTGCCGGCGAGTGGATTCTGACTCCCAGCGACCCTGCGTACAGCAGAGCAGAAGCCTGCCTGATCTTTTTGAGCCTTCCTCCGCACTTCCGGTGCTATATCAGACAATGCTCCGCTGCTATTCACAGGGTTTTCATGGCTAATTTTTTCAGAAGTAGGTGGCCAGTTCCTTCTTCCTAGTCGGTCTAGTCTGGAAGCTCCACTGAAACCTGCCCACCATGGGTGACCCTGTTGGTGTTTGAAATACCGGTGGCATAGCTTTGAGCATCACAGCAACATGCAGCCACCACAGTGTGACAACAAACAGACAGCCATCATGGGTAAGGTAGCTTAAAAAAAGTATGTGTATTTTTTAAATTAAAAAACCCACTTCTAAATAACTCATGGCTCAAATAAGAAACCACATAGTATACAATATAATTAAGATTTATAACTGAGTAGTAATAAAAATTCTACATATCAAAATTTGTACAATGTACCCAAAGCAGTACTTGGAGTGCTATCTATAGCCTTGAAAGCTTATAATGAGTTTAGGAAGATAGGAAAAGAATAATAAAGTAAACCCAGAAAAGCTTTCGTAACAGAGGAAGGAAATAATAAAATAAGAACAAAAGTTAGTAATATAAACAGGAAACATTAGGGAGAATCAGCACATCAAAGCCGGCTCTCAGAAAAAGCAAGGAATGAAAAGGAGAACCGGATGACATATACAGCAGGCAGACAATACAAATAACCAAAGAATATGCAAATAATTTTATACCAAAATGTTGGAAGTCTTTTTGAAGGAGACACTTTTAAGAAAAATATGACTTACTAAAACTGACTTGAGACAAAAGAACGCAAATAGATCCATAGCTATGATCTTATTATTCCAGATATAATTTATAATTCCTATTTCATGAGCAACGAAATGAGGCAAAATAAAATCCTTAAAAAAAAAAAAGAAATGAGGCTCCGAGAGGTAAAGAAGGTTGCCTAAGAGTCTATGGGGAGGTGGTGGAGGCAGCCCTGGGTGTGGGCTCAGGGATCCTCCCTCTGGTGGAGGGAGTTGAGCCGGTGCGGCCTTTGCTGGGAAATTCCCCAAAGATGCCTGCTGTTGGGGTTGCTCAATTACCAGGCTCTTTAAACGCACCTCTAGGAGAGGCATTTGGCACCTGAATTTCCCCTAAACGTTTCGCCATCTCCAGTTAGTGGACGCGCACAGCAGCCCTGTACTGCTTCCGGATCTTTCAATACCGCCCATCTGAGAGGAGCAGAGCGAAGCAGCCTGAGCCGAGGCCTGAGGCCTCTTGACTCAGCAGCCTCCCCAGCCCAAGAACATCCAGTGCCTGACTCTGTGCCCGCAGCCGCAGCCCAGGCCTTGGAGCCAGGTCGCCTCCTGTAAGCAGCAGGTGGCAGCCTGCCTCGGAATCTAGGTGGGTGACAGACTCCCACGGTCTGAGGCCTGCAAGAAGTCTGCATCTCGTGGATGGGAAATGAGCCTTGAAATGGAAATTGTGGTGTTGGGGTGCTTGAAGACCCCTTAAGGTGATGGACCTTAACCTGGATAACCCTTGTGAAGTGGTGTCTGCCGTCTCTATTTGTTTTGGGTCCTTTTACCCCTTATATTGAAAATACCACCTGTCCTTCCCTCCTTGGGGTGTTGGTGGAGTTGCCAGGGACAGAACCCTACCATCCCTGGCCACATGACCCAAGTCAACCAGAGCTTTTCTTCAGTTGTGATGAATGGCCCCTCCCACTTGCCTCCAGATTTGCTAAGTAGAAATGACGTAAGCCTGGCGACTGGGGGACATTCCCAACTCCCTCTGCATCCTCATAGCTAAAGAACAAAGTAAAGGAACACACAGAGGCAACGGCATTGAGAGTAAAATAGAGATACTTGACAACATTTTGTGAGCTCCTGGAGCCAGGTGTGCCTGAGATTCACTTCCCTCATTTCTCTCCGGTGGTGGGAGCCAATATTGTCTCTTTGTTCTGAACTGTGTTTGAGTTGGGCTTTTGTCTCTTGAAATCCGAAGAGTCCTGACTAACACAGTTTGTCTTGGCTTCATTCTCCCTCTCTGTCCCTTCTGAGCAGTGACTCATCCCCCGGCACCTTACAGCTCCCCCCAAGTCCTTCTCTCAGGAAACGAACTGCAGCCTATTCAGCTTGCTGCATCAAGTTGAACGTTTGGCCTGATTATGAATATTTTAATGACTGATGTGATGATAAGGAGACATGAACAAGACCTTGCAGAAGTGGGACTCAATGAAACATATCTGCCTGGGGAAGGGACCAGTCAAAAAATAATAACTACAGCCAACATGGCTTGAGTCAGAACCTGTGCCATGAGCTTGGAGTGCATTAGCTCATTTCATCCTCACAAGAACACTACTCTTAGGTTCTATTATTTTTCCTATTTTATAGATGAGAAAACTGAGGATCATAGAGCTTCCATAAGCTGCCAAAAGTCACAGAGGAAGCGGTGAAGCCAAATTTTGAACAGAGGAATTTAACTTCAAATCTGTCTTCTTCTTCTTTTTTTTTGGTGAGGAAGATTGGCCCTGAGCTAACATCTGTGCCATTCTTCCTCTATGTTGTATGTGGATTGCTGCCACAACATGGCTTGATGAGTGTTGTGTAGGTTCATGCCCCAGATCCAAACCTGTGAACCCCAGGCTGCCCAAGGGGAGTGCTTGAACTTAACCACTACACCACTGGGCTGGCCTCCCACAGTCTGTATTCTTAACCACTCTATTGACTTAATTATGTTTGTGTGATGGAATTAGGGGGAGTCTTTTTTCCAAACAAACATATCTTTTATATAGTTTTCTCAATGTAAAGCCACATAAACAAAAAGTTGTCTACTTTTGTCTTTTTTTTTGGTGGGGGTGGGAGATTCCATAAGAAATACTGTGAGTTGAAGCAAGAAACTAGAGAGAAACTTCAAACAACACTTCCCAGCACTGTCAGAGTTATCCCCCTAGAACAAAGTAATGCTGCTCTTTTTCTGAAAGGGAGAGTTTTCTAGCTCTCCTTTGCCTGCAGGTCGAAGCCTAATTTCCATCACCTCGCTTTGAAAGCCCTCAACAATCTGGTCCTAGCCACTTTCCCCAAATTGTCTAGGCTACGCTCCCCCCTCCCTGATGCAGCCTCACAGGGCATCTCCTGAAGTTTAGCTCAGGGGCCTTGCCTGGGATCCTAGTGATGCGTTCCCCCAGTCGTAGCTTTCTGCAAAATGTGCGAAAGGGAGATATTTTAACTGAGATAGGTTAAGTCTGCTGTCCTTTCTTTCTGGCCTCTATGCTGTCCCTCCAGCTCTTCTGACTGGTGGAGCGGCTCCAAGAACTTTGGGGACGTGGCTACAAGGAAGTTGAGTTGAGGATCCACTTAATTTGGGTTGATGGTTATGTCATTTGCTGTCTCCTCCATGTGGAGCTGAGTAATTGCTAGTCATCCCGGGGTAGAAGTCGCTTCCAGGGAAACCTGTCCCACCTACTGTGCCGACTCATATGTGACATGTGACATGTTGTGACATGAAAGTTTGGGGCCAGAGGCTGTGTCATGACATGAACGTGTCCTGTGGTGTCTAAAGTATGGAGGAGAAACCAACTTTGAAACGTACAGAGCCGGAAGCTAATCTGTGGAAAATTCTCACAAGTCTCAGAACTCAAATGTGAAAAAACTTGATAAACCTTGCCAAATTGTGTAACGATCCTAAGAATATAGAGGACATTAACAAAGAGTTAGGAAACTGAGAGACATTTTCTAAATTATCGGTAATGAAAAACAAATTTTGATCCACCATTGATAATAAAAAATACTGTTGTGATATTCTTGACATGTGCAGAGGCAAAGAAAATGTAGCCAAAATGTGTAGGGGAAAAATGTATTGCAGAGGCATGCCAGGCAGTTAATTCATATAAAATATTGTTATTTTTCTGGATGTTGTGATGTTTGTGGTATTTGTCAGCTTTTTAGAAGTTGTAATTAGTTGTGATTTCTTTTATAAATGCACGTTCTCCTTATGTACCTACATTTTTATTTGTTTAAAAAAGCATCTTTATTGAGGTGTAGCTTATACATAGTGAAATGCACACACCTAAGGGCACAGTTTGTGAGTTTTGACAAATGTATACAGCGTGTAACTACCACCTCAATCGAGCTACAGAATATTTTCCTCGCCCAGAATTTCATGCCAACACCCTGCACGCTCCTGCCCCAGGCAGCCATAAATCTCTTTCTATCACTATAGATTCTGATCATTCTAGAATTCATATAAATCGAATCGTGTGGTACCCTTTTATATTTGCGTTTTTTGGGGGGGAGGTGGCTCGGCATTGTACCTCATTTTGTATTATTCGTCATTTTGCATTTTTCCTTTGAATAAGACCTCAAAATTTAGATAGGCTGGACCAGGTCCTACTGCTGCCCTCCGGCTCTAGATGGACCAGAAGGCCCTCCGGTCAATAACCATCTCGTGTACACGTCTGAGTTCGTGCCTTGAAGGCTCCATTCTTTCTGCTTGGAATGCCCTTCCCTCCTGATCCACTTGGTGGACTCTGGCTCATCTGTTGTTGTCCAGGTCAAATGCCTCCTTCCCTCTGGATTCTCAAAACTTCCTTTGCCCTTCCTAGCATTTGGCTTCTATTTCTTGTTAATCTTCATTTTATTGCCTTATGTTGGAATCGATTTACTTTTGTCTGTCTTTCCCTCTAGAATCTGAGGTTTTTGATGTCGGTGCTGTGTGATAGCCGATATGGGATCCCCACTCCTCTCTGACTCGGGCTCACCCTAAGTCAGGAGGTTGTCGTATTCATAGCAGCAAAGATTGGTTGAAAATGAAAAAAAGAAAAAGTGAAGCTCATCTTCAACTCTTCAAAACAAACAGTTCCCTCCTTCAGTGGCAGCCATTTCTCTTTGGGTTCTCACTCCAAGTTTAGCGGGGACAGAGGCACTCACCGTTCATCTAAAGTACTGGAGAGAACCCAACATGTGTGGAACATCCAAGGAAGCTCTAGCCAGAGCCCTGCTCAGGAAGAGCAGTGGGTTGAATAGCGTCCCCCCAAAAGATATGTCTGAGTCTTATTCCCTGGAATTGGTGAATATGACTTTCTTTGGAAATAGGATCTTTTCAGATGTAATTAAGGTAAGAATTTTGAGGTGAGATCATCCTGGATTCTAATGGGCCCCAATCCAGTAATGGATGTCATTCTAAGAGACGGACAAGGAGAAGACACGCAGAGACACAGGGAAAAGGCCGTGTGAAGACAGAGGCAGAGACCGGAGTGATGCTGCCGCCAGCTAAGAAACGTCAGGAGCTGGTAGAAGAAGGAAGAGTCAAGAACAAGTCTCTGCTAGGGCCTCTGGAGGGAGCAGGGCCCTGCCAGCACCTTGACCTTAGACTTCTGGCCTCCAGAACCGCGAGAGAGCAAACTTCTGTTGGTTAGAGCCACCGAGTTCGTGGCACGTCGTTGTGACAACCCTAGGAAACTAATATAGCCTTGCCAATCTTAAAGGATGGCATATGTGAATGTGACACAAGCCAACTGAGAAGTGATAGAAAACTCTATGGAATTGTTGTCACAGGTTTGTCACGAAGAATCGAAACTCCAGAGGGCTTTGTGAACATTTCGAACTATCCAGACAGCAGCATGCAAGGTCCCCTTGTTTTTGAATAATATTTTGGAAAGTAATTTAAATAATTATTGTAATAGTGAAACAATCCAAATTAAATAAGAAGATACCATTTTCACCCATCAAATTGACAAATATTGAATAAGAAGGGAATACCTAGTTCTTATAGGATATGGGGAAAGAAGTGAAATTTTATATTCATAATAGGAGTCTAAACCTCCTAAATTTGTCAATGGATAGGAAAAGAATCTTAAAAGGTACATCGTCTTGGACTGATTAATTCTACTTCTCAGAACTTATGCGAAGGAAATGTTAGAGATGTAAATGATATAAATAAAGACTTATATTCAAGATTATTCACTATAGCACTGTATGTAATAATGGGAAATTAGAAACAACATATCGTAAGAGCAGGTTAGTTAAATATGTATAGGTACATTCACAAAAATGGGAAAAATGCAATCCTCAAATTTGTAGTACAGAGAGATACCTAATAACTTGAAATACCTAATCCTCAAGAAAAAATGACAAGCAGAAAAAAGTACAATACAAACCCTTATTCAGTATTATCCTGATTTGCTTAAAAAACATGCGTAGAAAAAAGACTGGAAGCTTTGTGGTTATTTCTGAGTACTAGATTGAAGTTGGTTTCTTTCTCTCTTTCTTTTTTTGTCCATATCTATTTTTGAGAAAACTCTGTAAAAAACCCCCAAACCAACAGGTAGTTATTTTGTAATCATGACACGTAGTGAATAGGACTTGAAATAGTTCTAAAGTTTTTGATTTTATCATCTATTGGGGTTTATAGTTTATCTCTTTGTAGATAAAAGTGCCTGTGCTCAGGATTCCAAAAGACACTTAGAATTAAAAGAAAAAACATATATGCTTTGCTTGTGGACTTTGCCTGTGGGGAACTGAATCCTAGTTTGAGCCAGTACAGTTGTCACTTGACCAGAGGGAGTGACAAAAGGCTCATGCAAAACACAGCAGACACCTACACGTGTCTCTTTAGCCCTTGCTCTGCTGAGCAGTGTGGATCCTGGCAGAACAGAGTGGTTCCTCCCCTCTCCTTGCAGGCAGATGGATCTGTGTTGGCCCAGGCTCAGGAGGTCACTGGTCCCTACATCCCTGGTCACAGCACGCCTGGAGCTGGGTCTTCTCTTAGCTGCTTATCCAAAGGAAACTCTACTACCAAGTGGCTCTCACAGGAGGGGGCAAGGCCAGCAGGTGGAACCGGGCAAGAAGGACAAACTGCTTCCTCTTCCTTCCCTGTAGCCTGGTCTGAGCCCAGGGCTGTGGTGGGCAGGCCACACGGGGTCTCAGGGGCTCCTAAGCCTCTGTTGTTCCTCTGCAGGCTTGGGGGACCCTTTCCCCAGGGGCACTTGGGTTATGCTTGGAGTGACCAGATATGCCAGCTTTTCCAGGGACAGTCCCAGTGTAATTGTGATTCCCAGTATAAACATTAATAGTGTCCCCTTTGACCCTCAAATTTGGACAAAAGATCAAGTCATCCCTAGAGTTTTAGTCTAAATTGTGAACTATCACATCCGATTCATAATGCAAAGAACAATACTTGTTGCTACCATTTATTGAACACATACTACGTCCCAGACCCTTGCACAGAGATTTAGTTAATTTTCACAGCTGTCTAGCTACGAGGCTCTAGTCAATCTCTCACAGTCACCTCAAGTCAACATGTCTCCAACTAACCCCATCCTGCTCCCTTACCCTCCTAACCTACTCCTCTTCCTGCGTCTTCTTTCCAGTACATGGCACCACCATCCTCCTGGTCACCCAAGCTGGTAATCTGATATCATCCTGGATCACTCTCTCCCTTCCTTCCACGTCTAATCAGCCCCCAGATCCCAATGATTCTATCTCCCTAATATCATGCTGTACTCTAGCTGCACCGACCTTTCCATTCTGAGAACCCTCCATGGTGCCTTCAACCTCAGGGCTCTGGCACATGCTATGCCCTTGCCTATTTCTGCAAAACTAACCCCTGCGTTTTATGGATTTCAGCTCACTCACACCTTGTTCCCCAATTCCAGTAGGGTTACCCTGTTAAATAGGCCATGTCACCCTTTATATTTCTTTCATGGCATTTGTGTGGTTATTTGGATGCTGTCTGTGGACCTCACTAAATTGTACACTTGTAAAAGTGGGAACCTTATCTGTCTTGTTCTCTGCAGAACTCCTGGGGCTTAGCACAGCATCTGGCAAATGGAAGAGTCTCAGCAAGCATTTATGGGAAGAATATCTGCCTTAGTTCATCCACTTTTCTCCATTGCTCTGCCCCTGCTGCTGTCCAGGCCCCTGGCTCTTTGCAGTGGCTTCTAATTGGCCTCTTGCTTACGTATTACTTCTCCTCCAATACATCTCCACCCAGGAGGAGCTCATAAACCAGACTGTGTCACTCCCCTACTTAGAATCTTCAATGGCTCCCTATTGTTCTTGGGATAAGGCCCAAATTCATCAACAGAAGCTTTATGCTCTGGCCCCAGCTGACCCCCAACTCTCTATGGATAGGCCACCTGTCCCTCATCTCTGGGATTTTTGCACAGGAATACACACTTCCATCCCATTTGTACCTGGCTAACTCCTCCTCTTTCAGATCTCAATTTAAATATCACATTCCCTGGGGACGTCTTCCTCCAGTGCTCAGGTGGGGTCAGACACCTCCTTGGTACCCTCACAGCCCTCTCCCCTCTGCTTCTCCAACCACTGGATGATCACAAGTTATTGTCTCTTTAACTTGTTTTTTTTTTCTCCATCAGAATCCTTTGGTCTGGTGTATTCAAGTTGTATTGAAATTTATCAAGTTTCCAGCACGGTATTCATTACACAGGAAGAACTCGAAGAACACTTGTGAAATGAATGAATGATCCATTTTAAAGGTAAGAAATTTCAGCTAAAGAGAGGGGAAACCCCTTGATGAATACCATATAACTAGTAAATACTGAACACAAGTTTCAAGCCCAGGACAGTGTCATACTGTTATGGGCTCAACTGTGTCCTCTCCAAATTCGTACGTTAAAGTCCTAACCCCCTAGTACCTCAAAATGTGACTGTATTTGGAGGTAGGGCCTTTAAAGAGGTAATCAAGTTAAAATGAGGCCATTGGGATGGGCCCTCATCCAATATGACTGATGGCCTTATAAGAAGAGGAGATTAGGACCAGAGACACGCAGAGGGAAGACCGCGTGAGGACACAGGGAGAAGACAACCAGCGACAGGCCAAAAAGAGAGGCCGCAGAAGGAACCAGATCTGTTGACACCTTGATCTTGGATTTCTAGCGTCTACAATTGTGAGAAAATAAATTTCTGTGTTTAAGGCACCCAGTCTGCGTACTCAGTTATGGCAGCCTTAATAAACTAATACACATGCTTAAGAACTTCCCCCACGATGCTGCATTTTAATTGTCTAGGGCAGAACTGTTGAATAGAAATATACTGCGGATTGGATATGTAATTTTAAATTTTCTAGCAGCAACATTAAAAAAGTAAGAAAAAGAGGTGAAATTAATTTTAACAATATATTTAACCTACTAAATGATAATTTTAACATGCAATCTGTATGAGACGTAATTACTAAAATATTTTACATTCCTTTTTTCACACTAAGTCTTTGGAATCTGGTATTTTATTGCTTACAGCACATATCAATTCAGATTAGGTACATTTTAGGTGCTTAATAGACACACGTAGTTACCATGTTAGACATCACAGGTGTAGATAACCCTTTCCTTTTTGCACATCAATAAAAAAGGGTGTTGTTTTTTTTCAGATGGTACACAATCATTGTGAGCAATTTAGAATAATTCAGCAAGTCTGCTTGGGAATATCATTGCTGGAAATGTCATCTTTGCTTTGATGTTAGCAACTCTAATAGCTGGGTTAGCTGTTCTTCAAAGGACTAAGCTATTTGGGCCTTTTGACCATTAGTTTCCTCCCTGGCATTAGACTATAAGCATCACGCTCGGAATGTTCCTGTTCCTCCAGAGAAAGCCTTTTTCTCCTCATCCCCTCAACATCATACCTCTACTAAGTCTCTTGGAGATCCAGGGGCAACAAAACTTTGTTACCTGGCTTCATCTCCCCATCCTTGAACACAGTCTGTGTCTAGTGTGTCTCTTGGATGATTGTCGTCGCCAAGTTTGAACCAAATGCCTCTCTGGCCCAGTGCAGGTCTGGTCATCCAATTCCATTCCCCACTGCTGGTTCAAGAGTAGTTCTGTGACCCTGAAGGACTACCCTGGGCCAGGGACCCACCATGCTCCCTGTGCTGTCCTCTCAGCCAGGCCTCTGGAATTGACCTGCTGAGCTTTCCACTGTGCTGGAAGAAGAGAACTCATCTCATAGAGGGAGTTCAGCAGCTGCCAAAAGCAGAGACTCAGGGCATCAGGTAGTTTTCCTCAAACTTATCAGCTACCCAGTGCTTTTCCTAAGGGCGAACATGAATGTGCTGTGGCTCAGTGGTTGAGTGTGGTCTCAGGCATCAGACAGACCTGCTTTTTAATCTCTCCCTGCCAGTTGCTAACTCTACAATTTTGGATGCCACTTGTGCTTCTCTGGGCCTCTTCTGTAAAATAAGAATGATAGCCATAGTGCCTACTTTATTTGGCTGTGTAATACAGTTCTGATATAGTTTACAACTATATAGCACTTTTATTCTACAGAGTGCTTAGCATATTGCCTAGTATATAGGAAGCTCTCAGTCAGTCATTGGAAAGAACCAAGGATGCCAGTCGAAGTCAGGCGCCATGAGACTCTTCCATCTTTGTTTGGGTTCTTAAGTTGCAAATGACAGAAACTCACCTATCCTAGCTTAAGCTGTCATGATTGGAGGATGGATTACAAGGGCCCAGGGCTGTTTTACAGAATGCAGCCTGGCCTCAGGGAGGGACTGGCACAAGATACGGAGCATTCTGGGACCCAGGGAGCACTCTCTTTCTGTCTCTCGTCTCTGCTTCAATGTACGTGCCTCTTCCCTTCTTCTTTCTGCTGACCAGCCTTCTTGGCTTCTTTGGCCACATGTTGGGTGACCTCAAGCTCCTCAGGATCTCCTCCCTTCCAGAGACCATTCTAGAGTGTGCTGGAATTCTACATTCCTGGGAGGCAGACATGATTGGCCTGGTTTGAGGGTGATGTTGATTTCGTTCCAATCAACTGCGACCAAGAGGGAGGGGCATATAGTACAAGTGTTGTAGTTTTTTTTTAATGTTGTGTTTAGTTGGAGGAAATGGAGTTAATGAGATGGAGGAAATAGATGCACACGACTTGGTGAACAGGAGGATCATATCTTGCCGACTTGGTAAAGAGCGAGAAGCTGTGCAGTTTTGACTCTGGTGACCCCAAGACAGGGAGAAAAACTGAAGTGGGCCTTAGGAAAGTTTACTCCAAGGTCAAGAACTGAAACCTTTGGAGAGTGGCTCAAGCTGTGGATTAATAAGGGACCATTGAGCCTGTGTCTTGGGTATAGTTCATATGTGTCATTCATTCACTCATTCATTTATTCCAGATTTTTTGAGTGCACTGGGATATGATGATGCACTTGCTCTCACAGTGCTTACACTAGTTTCTTCTGTTGGTGTGGTTTTACAAGAGGAAATAAATTAAGTACTGAAGGAACCTCATTGTTGTCTCACTATTCCTGCTTGAAAGCACCATTTCAGGAAAAAGCCCTGGACCTGAAGAAGGTGGAGGTCATTTTCTTGGTGATTCTGGAAAACTGGCTTGGGTTCCCATCAATTGTGGCAAACTTTTGCTTAGATTCATCTCCCGACTCCTTTTTGTGAATCCAAATACAACTAGAGAGTAAACTCACTCAGAGGAGGCAGGAAAGGAGGAAAGGGAATGTGCTATTGTGATTTATGATAAGAAATATGTGTTTGGGTTTCATCCCAGTTTCCGGCACAGAGCTCCTAAAATCCTTGGAATTTCCTAAGTGATAAGAGTGATAAAAGTGTCTTGATATTCATAACAAGCCCCTTTCAACCACATCTGAGTTTATGTTAATGAAGTGACTTTTGGAAAGCACCTAAAGATGAGGGCTGGTTTCCAGGGGAACCAATCATGTGATTAGAGGGTTGGAACTTTCAGTCCCACCCCCCTGACCTCTGAGGAAGGGAGAGGGGCTGGGGGTTGAATCACTTGCCAATGGACAATGATTTAGTCAACTGTGCCTGTGTAATGAAGCCTCTACAAAACCCCATAAGGACAGAGTTTGGAGAGTTTCCAGGTTGGTGAACACATGGAGATTTGGGGAGAGTGGCACACCTGAAGAGGGCATGGGAGCTCCATGTCCCTTCCTCATGCCTTGCCCTATGCATCTCTTCCATCTGGCTATTCCTGAGTTATATCCTTTTATATTACCCCAGTAGTCGAGGAAGTAAAATGCTTCTCTGAGTTCCATGAGCTGCACTAGGAAATTAATCAAATCTGAGGAGGGTCCTGGGAACCTGTGATGGATATTTCTCTGGTCAGAAGCTAGGTGACAACCTGGACCTGAGATTGGCGTCTGAAGTGAGGAGGACAGTCTTGTAGGACTGAGCCCTTAACCTGGGGGATCTGATGCTATCTACGGGTAGATAGTGTCAGCACTGAGTTGAATTGTAGGACACCCAGCTGGTGTCAGGGAATTGATTGGTGATGTGGAAAAAACACACACTGGAGGGAGTTACCAGTATTTGAATACCTGTATTAGTTGGGCCTAATCAATTCAGTCAGGATTCTGGGGCCAAGAATGGACTAAATCAAGTAGATTCTCCTCTTACCGAATTCCATCTGTCAATGCTATAGATTCAATAGCGGACAGTATTCTCTAGGTTTTTTGATAGCTTTGATTGAAAATATGTCTTTCAGGCAAATTGGTGCTTATTTTCTTTGGGTAGATACCTGTGCCATTGGAGCATATGTGATGCTTAATAAGTGGCTGCAGATGACCTCTGTTTTGGGCATTCAATTGAACCAGTCAATTCATTCATTCAAAGAACCAAATCCGTATTTATTGAACATCTTCTAAGTACCAGGCTGTATTCTGCGTGCTGGTGGTGAAGACAGGCACAGCCCTGTCCTCATGGAGCTTATATTCCATTTTTGTGACTTGGACACATAACTAGGAACTTGGAACAAAACCTGGGACATAGAATTCATTCACATACCTTTGCATGTGTTGAATTCATTGAATGAATGAATGAATGGACTTACTGATTTAATGGGACCCCTAAAACATTGTTAGCTGTCAAGGATCCTCAGGATGGGGCCTTCTTAGGTCCTCATTTTTGATCTTTTTGAAATCATTTTGAAATCACCCGTCTAAACCACTTTGTCAGCAGGTAGGTGCACAGATACAAGCATATCATTTGTAGCAGTTATAGGAAAATGCTTCTCCTTCCTTACGTTCAAGTTTTAATTTGACAGTAGTTGGGGCACATGAACCAGAGGGAACTGAGTGGGTTCAGATGGCCTGGTCTTTCCAGGATCTTATAAAAACTTTGGAGTAACCAGGAGTGCAGCTGAGTTAAAGACTCCGGAACTCTGAGGCCGTAGCTGTCTACCCTTTCTGATTCTTGAAGGGAATCTCTCATTTCTGAATGTAGTTAAGGGCTTGATTATCTGGTTTTCAATTGAATTGTGGATGCATTGACCATTTTTCCCAAAGGAACAATCAAGGCAGGTGAATATATTTAGGCAATTACTTGGCAGAATGTAGCAGAAGGAAGGGAGAAATGCACCACTGCGTGCTCAATGTACTCTGTGCCAGTCACTTCCTCAGTGCTAGCCAGCAGTGTGTCTGGAGAGCAAAGCATTGTAGGTTCTCAAAGAAATCAGCTGGATAACTTCCAGTTTAAAATGGCATCTGGCTAGCTAGAGCTGCCCCTGGCACAGCCTTTCTTGATTTCCAATTAACCTCTCCAAGGAAGACATAGAAACAGCACAGCCCCACCATCATAAAAGTAGAGACACTTTCCCTGTCCTCCTCTTTGCATTGGCTTAGAGAGAGAGCATCTGCAGCAATTAAACAATTGCATGGCCATCTCTCTAGTCTGTGAGTATTGCTTTTTGAGTCAGCCATGTCTTGCCATCCTCAATATACTTTTTTGTAGATTACGTTTTTTTTAATAAAATGGTAAGGTAGAAATTTTGGGGCCATCTTACACTGATTCTGGGAGGAATAGATGCCACGGGAGAAGTTAGATGAGGATAGAAACAAAGAGGGATTGGGCCTCAGAGCCTGGTGGAGACTGTGGATTCTCATGTATTCGGTTGGTTTTGAATGTCAGAGAATAAGGCGGTGGAAGTTGGAGAAGATCCCACTTTAGTAGAGCAGAGCTCTGTTAGATAAAAGGCTGGAAAAAAAAAAGAATAACAGATTTAAAAATAAACCCCTTCCCCCAACACACAAATAAGCAAATACCAAATTCTCTATTTAAATGTAGGGTCAAAGAATTAAAAAAAATCTTCCCTCAGAGAAAACTCCAGCCTTCCATATTTTCGCTGGTGAATTCTTTCAGTATTTAAGGAAAGAATAACACCAATCTTACATAAACTCTCTTAGAAAATAGAGGAGGAAATGCTTCTCTATTTGTTTTATGATACTCCGTTCTGAAACCATAATACCAAAATCTGACATTCCATAAAGAGAAAGGAAGAAAGAAAGAGAGAGAGAAAGAAGAAAAGAAAGAGTGTTACTGACTAAAATCCTGCATGAACATAGGCTAAAAAATCCTTAACAAAATATTAGCAAATCAAGGGGCTGGCCCCATGGCTGAGTGGTTAAGTTCGCTTGCTCTGCTTTGGCGGCCTGGTGTTTCACTGGTTCAGATCCTGGGCACTGACATGGCACCACTCATCAAGCCATGCTGAGGCGGCGTCCCACATAGCACAACCAGAAGGACCTACAACTAGAATATACAACTATGTACTGGAGGTCTTTGCAGAGAAGAAGAAGAAGAAGAAGACAAAATTGGCAACAGATGTTAGCTCAGGTGCCAATTAAAAAAAATTAGCAAATCAAATCCAGTAATATACAAAAAGGATAACACATCATGACCAAGTAGTTTATCCCTGAAATGCAAAGTTGGTTTAACATTTGAAAATCTGACAGTGTAATCCACCACATCTACAGAATTAGGAAGAAAAATATACCAAGGGGAAAAGGTGTTTGATAAAAATGGATATCTATTCACGATAAAAAACTCAGCAAGCTAGGAGTAAAAGGGAAATTTCTCAGTCTGAAAAAGGCTATTTATTAAAAAGCTATAGCAAACATTATACTTACTAGTGAGATATTGAGCACTTTTCCACTAAGTCCGAGAACAAGGCAAAGACGTCCTCTCTCTTGCCGTTTCTATTCAACAATGTACTGAGATTGTAGTCATTGCAAAAAGGCAAAAAACAGAAACAAACAAACAAAAACAAGTAAAATGCATACAGTTAGGAAAGGAAGAGGTAAAATTGTACATATTTTTAGGTATTATGATTATGTGAAGAATCCTAAGAAATTTACCAAGCAACTGCTAGAACTAATAAATAAATTTGGCAAGCTCATGGGATTTGAGGTTAATATACAAAAATCAATTTTAGCGTTGATACACTAGCAAAATATATTT
Organism: Equus asinus; assembly: GCF_041296235.1. Lineage (NCBI taxonomy): Eukaryota > Metazoa > Chordata > Mammalia > Perissodactyla > Equidae > Equus > Equus asinus. The sequence goes on along the minus strand of NC_091804.1, from coordinate 31,615,608 downwards.
GGTGAAATTTAAAAACCTTTTTGCAGTACATCAAAAAAGAATTACTGAGGATTAAATTGAGCAGAATATTTATAAGACCTCTACACTGAAAACTATAAAACATTGCTGTGAGTAATTAAAGAAGGCCAAAATCAATGGGTATTTATGGATAGGAAGACTCAGTGTTGTTAAGAAGTTAATTCTTCCTTAATTGAGCAATAGATTCAACACAATCACAATAGAAGTCCCAGAAGGCAGTTTGTAGAAACTGATAAACTGACTCGAACATTTATATAGAAATGCAAAGCCCCTAGAATATCAAAAGCAATCTTGACGAGGAAGGGTGGAGTTGGAGAATTAGACTATCCGACTTCAAGACCCATTTTAAAGCTATGGTAGTCAAGATTGTGGTACTGGTATAAATATTGACACGCTGACTAATGGAACAGAACACAAATCTCAGAGACAGACTCAATTGGTCAACTAATTTTTGACAGAGGGACCAAAGCAATTGAATGCAGAAAGGAAAGTCTTTTAACTAATGATGCTGGAATAGCTGCTTATTCATATGGGGGGAAAAAAAGGACTTCAGTTCTTACTTCATACCATATATTAAATTATAAAGCTTTCCTTAGAAAACATAGGAGAATATCTTCATGACTTAGAGATACACAAAGTTTTCTTAGGCAGGACTCATGAAAAAGAAACTGATAAGTTAGAATTAACCAAAGTTTGAAAATATCTGCTTACAAACAGACACTGTTAAGAACCCAAGTAGGTAATCTACAGGCTGAGAGAAAATATCAATAAAACAGATATGTGACAAAGTACTGGTATCCAGGATATGTAAAGAACTCCTACAATTCAATAACAAAGGACAAAAACCTAATAAAAATGGGCAAAATAATTGGATGGGCATTTCACAAAAGAAGATACACACATGGCCAATGAGCACATGCAAAGTGCTCAATATCTTAGTCAACAGGAAAATTCAAATTGAAATCACAATGTGATACCTCTCCACACCCTTCAGAAGGTCTAAAATGGAAAAGACTGAAAATCCCAAATGTTGTCAAGAATGCGGAGCGACTGGAACTCTCACATGCTGGTAGTGGAAGTTTGGGAAAATCTGACATTTTTTTCATAAATATAAGCACATATCCACTCTGTGACCTAGCACTTTCACTCCCAGATAATTATCCAAGAAAACTGAAAATACTTTTCCACAAAAAGCTTTGTGCAAGAAGGTCCCTAGCTGGACATCAGTAATAAGAGTCAAAACCTGGAAACAGCCCAGGGATCCACCAATAAGAGGATGGATGAACAAATTGTGGTATTTTTGTGCAATGAAATACTACTGAGCAATAAAAAGGAACAAATTACTGATACAGGCAAAACCATGGATGAATCTCAAAATATTTTGTTATGTGGAAGAAGACGTATACACGAGTATATGCTGTATGATTCCATTTGTACATAGTTCTAAAAGAGGCAAAACTAATTTGTGGTGGAAAAAAACAAGAATAGTGACTGACTTTGGGGGGAGAGGATGGACATTGACAGAGAAGGAGCATGAGAGAATTTTCTGGGATGGTGCGATGTTTATATCTTCATAGAGACTTGGATACATAGGTTTATGGGTTTGTCAAAACTCAGCAAATGTACAGTTAAGATTTGTATGTTTCATTGCAAATAAATTTGTCTCAAAAGGAAAAAAATCTATAAACAAATATTGAACTCTAGTTAATGATATGCACTCTGAAATATTTAGGGAGGGACTGGCCGGTGGCACGGCGGTTAGGTTCTCACATTCCGCTTTGGCGGCCTGGGGTTCACCAGTTCAGATCCTGGGTGCGGACCTATGCACCGCTTGGCAAGCCATGCTGTGGTAGGCATCCCACATATAAAGCAGAGGAAGATGGGAACGGATGTGAGCTCAGGGCCAGTCTTCCTCAGAAAAAAAAGAGGAGGATTGGCTGCAGGTGTTAGCTCAGGGCTAATCTTCTGCAAAAAAAAAAAAAAAAAAAAAAAAGAATAAAATAAAAAGGAAAAATATTTAGGGAGATGTGCACTGGTCTTTGTAATTTAATTTGAAGTACATCAAAAAAATCAAGACGAATTGGTGGATGGGTAGACAGACAGATGTGTGATAAAGTGAGCAAGTGTCAATGGTAGAGTCCATACAAGTGTTTGCTACAAAGTTCTTTCAACTTTTTTGTACACCTGAAACTTTTTATTATAAAATGTTGGAAGAAATTAAAATCTAAACCTGTACACATTAACTGAGAAATATGTATAAAGAATGCATGGAAAGACAATTATATACCTAGTTGGAAAAATTGTATATTGCACAGATTTTAGTCAGTCTCACAGCAATTTGTACATTTCACGTCATTTGGAATTTTGATTTTCAAAGTGATTCTGAATTACAGAAAGCAAAACAAACACACTCTCCTCCCCAAGAAAACAGAAGTCAGAACGTCATTAAAATATATTTTAAATATATATAGTTGTTGAAACAATATGGTATTATGCGACAACTAGAATGCTATGTCATGGAATCTAAAGGATAGCCTTGAATTATGTCATAGAATACCTAAGAGCTTAATAGAAGATAAAGGAAACGTTAATTATTTGGAAAAGGATGAGTTTTTTCAATAAACGTTGGACTGAAATAAAATTGGAGCTTTAGCTCACATCATCACCCAAATTAAATTATAGATGGATTAAAGAGTTAATTTTTAAAAATGCAGGCAGTTCTCGCTTTGGATGGTTATGATACACACAAATTTTACTTAACACAACATTACAAAAAGTTAGCATGGTGTGTATTCAAACTAGAAATGTTTTTAGATGGTGATTTTCAAGTGATGAAAGACACTCTAAGTCCAAGAGCAATGGAAGAAATCCAGAGGATAAAAATAATATATTAGGCCACTTAAAAAAGAGAATTTCGATGGTTTCAAAAATATCGTATGCAACTGTAAAAGAAAAATGTAAAACGTAGAGAAATACTTGCACTAAATATGGCAGAAAGGGTTAGTATCTTTAATAGACACAGAGATCTTTGAAATCAATACAAAAAAAGTAAAAACCTAAAGAAAAATGATCTAAGACTTGCACATATAATTTGCTAAAACATAAAAAGACAAGATTCTGCTCAATTTTGCTGTGAATCTAAAACTGCTTTAAACAATGAAGTCTATTGGAAAATAAATTTTCTCTAAAAAACAATAAATAAGCCTGCGGAAATCTCTCATTATTACTGAAAAATTTACATTGAAAATGAAAGACGCAATTTTTGTTTTTACATTTGCAAAGATAGAAAAAACTTTTCTGAGAGAGTTTTGTGAAATCGGTGTTTTTCTAGTTGTTTTCTGTTGAGGGTGATGCTGTGGTGAGCATTCTCAGCCATCTTTGATAATGTCTGATTATTTCCTCAGCATAGTTATGCATGTTGGTGGTGTTTTATTTTATTGATAATGTTTATTCCTTAAGTTGGTTAGTAAGCATGAGGAGTTTCTGATATAAATGTCTTAAGATGTTCGAAGTGGTACCTAATACATTAAGAGACTTCTGCATGCAAAAGGCAGAGAAAAATGCATGAAGTATAAATAGTGGCAATCACTGGATGGTGTAATTAGGGATGGTTTCTATTTTCTTCCTTTCGATTTTTCTTCATTTTCTGAAAATGAAGAAGAATAATTTAAAAAACAAAAGAGACACTCAGGTCACTCAGCACTTGATATAGTGCCTAACACATAGTAGGTACTCAAAATACTTAACAAAATAGCTTTATTGAGGGCCCACCCCTGTGGCCAGTGGTTAAATTTGGTGTGCTCAGCTTAGGCAGCCTGGGTTTGGTTCCCGGGCGTGGCCCTACACCACGCGTCTGTCAGTGGCCATGCTGTGGTGGTGGCTCACATACAAAAAGAGGAAGGCTGGCAAAAGGTGTTAGCTCAGGGTGAATTTTCCTCAGTAAAAAAGACAAAAAGCTTTATTGCGATATCATTCTCATCCCATACAATTCACCCATCTAAAGTATGCAATTCAATGTTTTTTGGTATATTTACAGATCTGTGCAGCCATCATCATAGTCAATTTTACAATGTTTTCATCAGCTCATAAAGGAGCCCAGCACCCTTTAGCTATCACTCACTTATCCTCCCATCTGCCCCAGCCCTAGGCAAACACCAATCTACATTCTGTCTCTATAGATTAGCCTCTTCTGGCCATTACCTATAAATGGAATGATATAATGTGTGGTCTTTTGTGACTGGCTTCTTTTGCTTACCATAATGTTTTCAAAGTTCATCCCTGTTGTGGCATGTATGGGTATTTCACTCTTTTTTTAGGGCTGAATAATATTCCATTGTATGCCTATATCACACTTTGTTTATTCATCATCAGTTGATGGATATTTGTCTATTATGAATAATTATGCTATAAACATTTGTGTAAAAGTTTTTTGTGTGGACATATGTGTTTATTTCTCTTGCTTAGATATCTAGGAGTGGAATTGCTGGGTTACATGGTAACTCTATGTTTAGTATTTTGAGGAAGTTTCAGGCTGTTTTCCAAAGTGATTTTACCATTTCCCCTTCCCACCAGCAGTGTTTGAGGGTTCCAATTTCTTCACAGCTCCAACCCTGACCTTTTCTTATTTTCTCACTTTTTTTGGATATCTAGGCTATCCTAGTAGGTATGAAGTGGTGTCTTATTGTGATTTTGATTTGCGTTTCCCTGATGACTCATGATGTTGAGCATCTTTTCATGTGCTTATTGGCCATTTGTATATCTTCTTTGGAGAATGGACTATGCAGATCCTTTGCCTAATCTTTAAATTGGGTTGTCTTTTTATTATTGGGTTGTAAGAGTTCTTTATGTGTTCTAGTACAAGTAACTTATCAGATAGATGGTTTGCAAATATTTTCACTTTCTGTGGGTTGTCTTTCCACTTTCATGATAGTGGCTTTTGAAGCACAAATGTTTCTAATTTTGATTAGGTTCCATCTCTGCATTTTTTCTTTTGCTGCTGGTGCTTTTGGTGTCATTTATAAGATTCCATTGCCAAATCCAAGGTTATGAAGATTGACTACTATGTTTTCTTTTATGATTTTTTTTATAGCTTTAGCCCTCATATTTAAACCTTTAATTTGTTTTGAAAATTTTTGTACACGGTATGAGGTAACATTCCAACTTCATTCTTTTGCATATAGCTATACAGTTGTTTCAGCAACATTTGGTGAAAAGAGTATTCTTTCCACAGAATGGTTTTGGGACCATTGTCAAAAATCAGTTGGCCATAGGCACATGGTTTTATTTATGGACCCTCAATTCTATTCCATTGGTCTATATGTCTAGCCTATGCCAGTATCCTCTGCCTTGATTACTATTGCTTTGTAGTAGGTTTTGAAATTGGAAAGAATGAGTCTTCCAACTCGGTTGTTTTTCAAGAATTTTGGCTATTCTGAGAACTTTGCATTACATATCAATTTTAGAACCAGTTTGTCAGTTTCTACAAAGAATCCAGCTGGGGTTGTGTAGGAATTACTTTGAGTCTGTTAGTCAATTTGGGGAATATTGACGTCTTAACAGTATTAAATCTTCCAATCTATGAACATGGAATATTTTTCCAATTTTATAAGTCTTCTTTCATTTCTTTCAACAGTGTTTTTCTAGTTTTAAAAGTCTAAGTTTTGCATGTCTTTTGTTAAATTTATTCCTAAGTATTTTACCTTTTTATGAAGTTACTATAACTAGAATTTTCTTAGTTTTATTTTTGGATTGCTCATTACAAATATATAGAAATAGAACTGATTTTTGCATATTGATCTTGTATCCTGCAACCTTGCTGAACTCATTTATTAGCTCTAATAGCTTTTTAGTGGATTCTTTAGGATTTTTTATATATAAAATCATGTCATCTAAGAATAGAGAATACTTCTTTCTTTCCAATGTGGATACCTTTATTTCTTTTTCTTTCATGATTGCACTGGCTGGAACTTCCAGTACAATATTGCATAGAAGTGGCGAGAGTGGACATCCTTGTCTTGCCCCTGATCTTAGGGGGAAAGCATCCAGTCTTTTCTCATTAAGTATGATCTTAGCTGTAGGTTTTTCATAGACGCCCTTTATCAGGTTGAGGAAGTTCCCTTTTATGCCTCGTTTTTTGAGTGTTTTTATCATGAAAGGGGGTTGGATTTTGTCGAAAAAATTTTTTCTGCATCTATTGAGAGGATCATGGGATTTTTGTTTCTGATTCTAGTGATATGATGTATTACATTAATTGATTTTCAGATGCTATCAATATACATTTGTTGGGTGTGTCCCATGCTAATAGGTATGTTTGAAAATGAAATCAAACCCACTCTGTGGTCTAGGCTGCCGTGTGCTGTTTTTGGAGGGGGCTGCCCCATCCCCGTCTCTACCAGCCCTTCCTCAGTTCTCTTTTCAGAGCCGATGCAGTGCCTTGCACCAGTCAAGTCCAAACTCACACCTCCAGCCAGGTAGATGTGTTTAAGGTTAATTTGGGGCCTTAGTCAATTTAGTTCATGGGCTATAATTACAAGCACCTAAGACCTGCAATTTCTGTTTTAATTAAAATAAACAATGTGAGGGACTGACATCACACCAGGGCAACTGGTATGTAAGGCACAGGTAATTACACCAAAGCTGAGCCTCTTGCTGTGAAGAAGTCTGTAGGGATCCGTGGAGGAGCACTGGACCTGGCCATCCTGGTAAATGCTAGTTACCTACTGCCAACCCCAGCTCAAATCAGACGGGTCGGTTGGTTGTGGTGATGACGTTAGAACATGCTTCTTTCAAGTTGGAACTGAGCTGTAACCTTTGGGGCTTGTGTGTGTGTACATGTGTCTGTTTACATATGTGATGCCCCTCCAAATGTGTTTACCTATAACATGCTTCCACGCATGTGTACAATGAGGTGAAAATTTCTTATTTTAAATACTGGTTCCAGAGATCCTCTTGGGGAGAGAGTTGCCCTTGCTTAGAAAAATAATAGTTCACTTGGAGAGGGTAGGACATCTCTCATCTGCTCAGCCTTAGAAATTACAGGAACTTTGGGAATGGGGCAGAGCAGGGACAAGTGAAATGGTAAGAGAGTGGAGAGAGCCAGGGCCTGGAGCACAGCAGGAGGTTAAAGTCGGAGAAGAAGGTGGCCAGTGAGACATGCCTAGTGACCAGAGCGGCTCACGGACGTATAAGAACAAGGTATTTAATACTTAGTTTAAAGTCATTTGCACTGTACAATGTAAAGTCCCTCTGACACTGCAAACCTTCAGTAAAGTCATCAGCACGTGTCAATGATTTGAATGAGTGATTTTTTTGGGGGGAGGTGAAGGGAACAGGGAGTCAGATGTGACCAAAGATTGTAAGTTTCTGGGACTTTTCAGAAATCTGGGAGGGGAGTTGGACTTCCCAGAGGATATAGGAGAGAAGTGCACATTTATTTCAGAAAAAAAATCTCGTCATGGCACTCTACCACTTGAAACCTTCCAATGGCCCCCATTGCCATCAGGATAAAGCATGAACTTACTTATAGGTGTGGTAGGCTAAAAAATGGCCCCAAAGATATCTAGTCTTAATCCCTAAAGCCTATAAATGTTACCTTTGTTTGAAAAAGAGACTTTGCAGATGTGATTCAGTCAAGGATCTTGAGAAGGGGAGATTACCCTGTGTTAGTCCGATGGGCTCTATATACTATCACATGTACCCTTATAGGAGCCCGATTTTACCACACACAGACAGAAGAAGAGAACACAGACGGAAGAGGAGAAGCAATGCGACCACGGAGGCAGATACTGGAGTGATGTGGCTGAAAGCTAGCAAGGCCAGCAGCCGCCAGGGCTGGAAGAATCAGGGAACAGATCTAGAGCCCCCAGAGGGAGCGCAGTCCTGCAGACACCTTGATATCAGCCCGGGGAAATCGATTTTGGATTCTGGCCTCTAGAACTGGAAGGGAATACATTTCTGTTGTTTTGAGCCACCCAGTTCGGAAAACTACACAGGTGGCTTCCCCAGACCCTTCAGGATTTGGCCCATGTTTCCCTTTCCAGCCTCGCCACCTGCTTTCAATAGGCCTTCATTTCCGTTTGGACCACCTGTCCAAAATCTACCCCACGCTCTGGCCACACCTTGTAGGTGCTGATCTTCCCACCTGGAACACTCCTCCAGCCTGTCAATCTCAAATCTTTTGGGGCTTGTGTGTGTGTACATGTGTCTATTTACATATGTGATGTCCCTCCAAATGTATTTACCTATAACATGCTTCCACGCATGTGTGCAATGAGGTGAAAATTTCTTATTTTAAATACTGGTTCCAGAGATCCTCTTGGGGAGAGAGTTGCCCTTGCTTAGAAAAATAATAGTTCACTTGGAGAGGGTAGGACATCTCTCATCTGCTCAGCCTTAGAAATTACAGGAACTTTGGGAATGGGGCAGAGTAGGGACAAGTGAAATGGTAAGAGTGGAGAGATGCAAAATGAGAGACGCAGGATGCTAGACCAGTTTAATGATGAGGACACTGAGTACACAGGCAGGGCCAGGCCCCTCAGAGACTGCTCAGCTGGTCTCCGAGTCACGGCCCTCCCTGGCCACAGTCTCAAGCTGAGACGGTACCTCTTGCTTAGTCCGCCTGGCTAAGACTCCATATCAGGGCTGCTTGGGAAACCTCAGCTCTCTCATCTTTGACCTCACCAGGTGCCCTCAGATTAATACCTTCTCAGACACAGTGGAATAAGCAGAGACTTTACTGTAGGATGGAACAAGGTCAGGACGTTGTCTGTGTTGCGTGCATGCTGCGTGACCCTGTGTAAGCTACTTACTCTTTCTGAACCTCAGTTCTCTCATCTGTAAAATGGGGCTTACAAAAGTGACCTTCAAGGGTTGTTGATGACCCATAATGTATATTTATGGAGTGTCCACTCTAGGTGGACAAGCTCAGGTCCCCACCTTCGTGGAGGGTGCATTTACTTAGGATGCTGTGAGGGTAAAATGAGACCAGGAGCACGTACCTTCTCCCCTGCTCCCTTCACATTGTCTACGGTTCCCTTTTCCTTAGGGGGCCACATCTGGCTCACTTGTTCAGTCTAAGGGAAATGTCCCAAGGGACATTTTTGGCCCAAGTGGAGGCAAATGGGCAGGGTGTGGGGCGGAGCACGCATGCAGGCAGTGGCTTTCGTTTGGAACTAGCCCTTAGCTTCCATTCCCACCGTGGCTCAGACTTCAATGGCCGGAGGAAGCAGTCATCTCGGCAGCAAGAAAGGTTTCTAAGTGCAGCGGGCAGATGGGTATAACGAGCGAGCTCTGGATACCTCGCCGGGACTCACAGCGCACAAGCAGAGGCAGAGGAAGAACGCTCATGAATTCTGACGGGAGTGCTTGTGTGCAAATACATGTGCACACACATTTACCAACTTGCCTGGGGAACGGCCACATTCCCAGACACACGCGGGCACGCAGGTCTCTGTGCACACTCAAGCACGCTTTGTATTTTTATTACATTCATTTTTGTAATTTCAGACTCACCTTTTGTCTTTCTATTCCCATAACTGGGTGTTTGGAAAAAATGATGAGGAAACAGAGGCTCCGACCCATGAAGGGCCCTGAGGGTCACAGCCTTCCTAGGGCAGAATTAAGCCTCAAGCCCCAGATTCTCAGATGTCTCCAGCAAATTAGGCTTCCCTTCTACACACATACACGCCCACGTGTGCACGCATACAGACACAAATATACGTACACACTTCTACTCACTTGCCCAACAAGGCAGGTGGTGGGACAGTTATGAGCATGGACTCCAGTCCCATTCTAGCTCTGCCACGTTTTAATTATGTGACCTTGAGCCAGTCACTTCACCTCTCTGAGCCTCCGTTTCCTCATCTGTAAAATGGAGATGATGATCAAACCTGTTTCACAGGTTGTAGCGACACTGAAGGAGATAGGAATGTGAGGTTTATGGCACCTTAACCATCACATAGTAAGTGCTTGATAAATGGTTATTTTGCCTGCTTAGCAGGCTTCTTACTAGGTGCTGGGGATTCCCACCAAATCAAGTACCTTTGCTGAGAATATCATTGAAATATTGTTTCAAATGTGGCTTTAAAGGAAAGGCAATCACTTCCCAGCAGGCCTTCGCTCTGGAGGAAAGACTAAGAAAAGGCTAAAGACAGCCCCACAGTGGTGTTGGAATCCCCTCCAGAGTCTGCCATTTGAGGGTCCTTTTCTACCCACCACCCCAACCTATAGACTCAGGCCTGGCTCATTTCAAGGTCTTGGGTCTGGGCAGACGTGGAGAAATCAGCCCCATGGCACACAGGGCGGCTTCCCCACCAGCACTGGGGACAGGAGGGCCAGTCCCTGCTCATGTCATGCCCAAGATCTGTGCAAGCTGCTACAAGCTCAGAGACAGCAGGAGACAGCAGCCACCCAGACACTTTTGTGGTTTGTCTGGGCAAAATGTTTCCCTTGCCTGGGCTGGCCTGTCTGTTCCCTGAGGCTGCTTCTGGGTCTGAGGAACAGGATCTGCCATGCTGGGCAGCCTGTCCCCCTGTCCCATCCTGCATGCTCCCTCCAGCCCCAAGCCCCAGTGGAAGGGGTATTCATAGCTCATGGTGGTAATTTGAGCCCTATTGCACCCATGGTCAGAGTCGGGTTACGATAACCCCTACCTCACTGAGCTGCCATGAAGGTTGAGATAAAGCAAGAAACACATCGGTTTGGGCATTTACAATTATTATTATCATTACTGTCACCATCATCATCATCATCATCATCATCATCACCATTGGATCCTGAAGGCAGCGAGCCTGGAAGTAGATCCAGTCACTGGGTCTGTGATGTCAGGCAAGTAACAGCTCTGTGCCTCAGTTTCCTGTAATGCAAACTGGCTGCTCTCTTTGAAGCTTCTTCCTTCTGCCCTGGTTCAAAGCTTCAGAATCTCTTGCTGAACCATTCTAATAGCGGCCCCTGTGGGAATTTGGGTGCGTGACCTTACTTCTTTGAACCTCAGTTTCCTCATCAAGTGAATGGGACAAATACAACAGTCCACTCGCAGTGCAATTGAGAGGATAAAAAAAACAACAAACGTAGATTGCCTTGTACAGAGCCAAGCCCACAGCAGGTATTTACAAATGTCTGCGAGGGATCAATAGGTCCGCTTTCTATGACTGTTGACAGCAAGGAGGCGGGGAAGGTGAGAGTTTTGGCCCAAGAACTGTGGAATTGGAAGCAGAAAGATACCTTGTTTTTGCCGAAGTCCTTCCACAGCTGGAAGGCTGATAGCTTCTCTGTCCACAGGCTCAGCTCTCTAGAGCAGGATCTGTTTTTTTCCTGACCTTCTGGCAGTTTTCCTCAGTCTCTTTTGTGAGCAACTCTTTCTCAAGTCATGTATAAATGCTGGTAATTTTCAGAATTCCATCCTTTGCCATTTCCTCTTTTTTCTAGGGGCTTTCTTCTGCTTGCAATGCTCATTTACTGCTCTGTCCTGGTCACCTTCCAATCATCATTGGCTGCCCTGAGCTTCCTCTTGACCTCTGAATCCAAATATCCAACTATCTGCTGAAAATCTGTACTTGGATGTACCAGAGGAAACTCACACTGAACACTCCCAAGCTTGACTCGTCATCTTCTCTTAAATCTGTTCCATCTTCTCTCTTCCATGTCTCAGTGATGGCACTGCCATCCACAAAGCTGTCCAAGTCAGAAATCTGTTGACCATCCTACTCTCTCTCCTCTCTCATACTATACGCATGCTGTTTATCCTTCCTCCTCCCCTCTTCCCGCCCTCTCTCCTTTCTTCGTTCCCTCCTCTCTTCCTCCCTTCCTTCTTTCCTTCCGTCCAGGAACTGTGGAACTGAAAGCAGAAAGATTTCTGGTTTTTCCCAGCTCCTTCTGTAGCTGGAAGCTTTGATTGCATCTCTGTCCACAGGCTCCTTCCTTTCTTCCTTCGTCCCTCCCTCCCTTTCTTCCTTCCTTTCTTCTTTCCATTCACTCAATAAGAATTTCAAGTATTTACTGAGTGTCTGCTATGTGCCAGTCACTTTACTAGATGTTGGGCCACTACGTCACTAAATCCTTTTAATATTACCCCTAAATGTCTAAGAATGGTATCATCCCCACTTCTCAGTTGCAAATGAAAGAATACATACCTCCCACAATACATTGTGAAGATCCAAGAACTGATAGGCAAGATGGAGAAACTGGCTTGAGACCAAGCTTCTAAGAATACCCAAAGCCACATTGCAAATCTTTCTTAACGGTGACACTGCCATTGCTGAAGCTGCCACTGAATATTAGATACCAGAAACCTGACTTTATTGCAAACCCCCGCTGTTACCAGCACCCGCGCTGCTTCTGGGTTGGCAATTTGACTTGGCAGTCATGCTGCCCCGGAAGCTAAATGCCTTTGTTGTTTCCTACACCAGCAAAACTGTAAGAGCATGCTCCAAGCAGAGCCAAATCTTCCGCGGACCACTTCCCAACTGGAATGTCTAACTGATGAAGGCTGGTCATGTGCTTGTGGCATAGTGGCAAGGGAGTCTGGAAATTATTTCAGTTCTGACTTCCGTCTTGGAGATAGGAGCTCATTAAGTCATGTTTTCCCCAAATTGCAAAAAGCTGTTTAAAAGGTGATGGATAGCCACATCAAAAAATGGCAAACTTCTAGTCCATGAATCTCTCTTGTCCCCTCCATCATCACTGCTCATGCCCAGGTTCACCCCATCGTCTCTCACCCGTCCCATCCTGGTCGCTCCTGACTCTGGCTGTTGGGGCGTTTTACGTAAACCGTAGTTCTGATGTTGTCTGGTCAGTGTGCTTCTACAGCACCGCATTGTCCTGTCGCTTCAGCTCCCAGTGTGGTCCTTCACAGTCTGTCCTTAGCAAAATTCTTCAGTCTTATCCTTTGAAAGCGTTGACAGCCGCTGGGTGACAGTTTCTCATGACATTTGGAGGGTGGCATGGACCTCCGCTCGTGGACCCAACGTGACTTAGAGTCCCAGTGGAGGGCAAGGAAGACCCTGTTGATGGAGGGTGCATACAGGGCATGCCTGTGGCTGACTTGGGGACAATTGAAGCGAGGGCTTTTCAGAAAGCTCCCCCACTGGGCCAGAAGTCTCCCCACTAGGGCACACACCACTGGATTTTGCAGCCCTACGAACTGTCTTTATAAGTGATAATCCCTTGAGAAGGGGCCTCAGGAAGCTCCCAAGGCTTTGAAGAAAGGAGTCTTTTTGTTTCTGTCTCCCTCTCATCCATTTCTTAATTCCCCAGCTGGGGACCAACATGCACACCCACAACCCTCCCCCCAGCCTGATGCAATTGCACCTGACAAAAGCCAGGAAGGCAAAGAACATGAGAGAAGCGGGGTGAGGATTAGAGGGAGGCGGGCTCGTCACCCGGTGAGCATTGTCCACCAATCTTAAATTGAAGAGGATGAATTATTGTTTCAGGACTAGAGTCATGACTACAGGGTGTGACCTCACCTTCCACAACTGCAGAGTCAGAGGAACAGGGAAATTTCCAGAGAGAAGCTTTCCTGGTGTTACCAAGGGGACAATCTGAGGTTAGAGGGAGCTGTGTGCAGGCTTTGCGTTCTGCCAGGAGTGACCTGTCTCAGACTGGCTGGGGTTGGGACAACGACACTGATCTGCCAGGGCGCTCCAGGCTATCCCACTCTGCCCTGCCCAGCCCTGCCCAATCCTTGATCCACGCTGACCAGCACGAGAAGTGCATTGGGAACCTCAGCCCCACCCTGGGTGGGGTTTAAAGATTTTCTTGTTCCCTGGGGTCCCAGGCCCAGTGTGTGTGTTGCTGCGATGCTTGTCCCCCAAGCTTTAGTCTGTGTGTGAGTTTCCTTCAACTCAGCTTCTGCCTCAGTTTCCTGCCCAGTTCTCTGCTGGCTGAGGCCTGGGATCCAATCAGTCCATCCATCTGGGGTCCTAACACTCTCCTCGACCCTGGCTGGGCTGTCCTTCAAGTTAGAGGCACCTCACATGCTGACATGCCCGTGACCTTGCCACTCCCGGGGTAGAGGTCAAGTATCACTTTTGCAAATAACTACAGCAGAGCCATATCAGTTACAACCATTTATTGAGTGAGAATTATGTATGTGTACAGCTGGGCTTCCTGTGTGCTTTGGAAGAAGGGAGCATACCGGCTGACACTGCCTGACTTCTAACCCTGGATCAATTCTCAGCAGTGACACTTTGGCCACGTTATTCTACATCCTTCTACGAACCTCTGTTTTCTCCCCTGTGAAATGGGGGTAATGTTAGTGCATATACATCAGACGGCTGCTGAGAGGACTAAATGAGATGATATACGTAAAGGGCTTAGCATAGTTTTGGGGACATAGTAAGTAATAATAATAAAACCCATAGCTTCCATGATTTGCTTGTTTTAAAAGAATCATTTTACTAGTAAGTAAGGCGTAACTATCATATATAAAATGCACTCATTTTAAGTGTCCGTTTCAATGAATTTTGACAAATCAATATACCCATTGACTTCCACTACTTTCGACATATAGGACATTTCCATCACCCCCACAACTTTCCTTGTGCCTCTTGCCAGTCACCCCGGCCTCCTGCCTCTGGCTCCAGGCAACCACTGATCTACTTTCTATCACTTTAGATTCAATTTATCCTTTCAGAATTTATAAATAAAGCCATACAGTATTTATTCTTTTGTGTCCTGGGGCATTTTGCTCAGCAAGTGTTTTTGAGATCTGTCCGTGCCGTGGCATGTATCAGTATTTTGTTCTTTTTTATTTCTGATATGATGACATTGTATGGACTGTCCCACCTCTCGTGAGTCTGTTCACCAGTTGGTGGAATTTGAGTTGTTTCTAGTTTTCGCTTCGTTGCTCTGGACATTCACACAAGAGCATTGCAGGAACATCTGTTTTCACTTCTCCTGGGTCAATAACTGGAAGTGAGATTGCTGGGTTGTATGTAAGTGTGTGTTTCACTCTCTAAGAAACCTCCCGACTGTTTTCCGAAGTGATTGCACTGTTGTACATTCTCACTGGCAGGGTGTGAGAGTTCCTGCTGCTCCACCTCCTTGTCAACACTTGGTGTTGTCAGGCTTTGGAATTGTAGACACTCTAATTGGTGTGCCGTGTTATCTCATTTGGCTTTCAACTTGTATTCCCTGATGCCTAATGATCCCCACATCAGCTATTTGTGTATCTTCTCTTGTGAAAAGTTTTGCCCATTTGAAAAATTGGTGCTGTTTACTTATAAATTACCAAGAGTTCTTTAAATACATTGGCTACAAGTCCTTTTTCAGATATATGTATTACGAATATTTTTTCTAGTATGTAACTTACTTTTTGTTATCTTAAACGAGCCTTTCAAGGAGAAGACATTTTTGGAGGGCCAGCCTGGTATCATGGTGGTTAAGTTAGGTGGCTCAGGGTTGGTGGATTCGGATCCCAGGCGCAGACCTGCATACCTCTCGTCAAGCTATGCTGTGGTGGTGTCCCACATGCAAAATAGAGGAAGGCTGGCACAGATGTTAGCTCAGTGATGATCTTCCTCAAGCAAAAACAGGAAGATTGGCAACAGATATTAGCTCAGGGCCAACCTTCCTCATCAAAAAAAAAAAAAAAAAAAAAGAGAGAGAGAAGATGTTTTTAATTTTGATGAAGTGTAATTGATCACTTTTTTAAATGGGTCATTGTTTTAGGTCCTATGTAAGAAATATTTACCTATCCCAATGTTGCAGTGATTTTCTTCTGTTTTCTATAGAACTTTTGTAGTTTTACAGTTAGGTCTGTGATCAATTTTTAAGTTAGTTTTATGTGGGATGTGAGGCAAGGGCCAAGATTCTTCTTTTTATTTATTTATTCTTTCTGCACAGACATGTTCAGTTGCCCCAGGATCATTTGTGGAAAAGACTATTCTTTTCTCATTGGATTACCCTAGTATATTTGTTAAAAATCGACTGACCACATTTACGCGGGTTTATTCTGGACTCTCTGTTGTGTCTCATCGATCTATGTGTCAATCCTTACTCTGTTACTACACTATCTGGATCATGGTAGCTTTATAGGAAGTCTTGAAATCAGGTCGTGTAAGTCCTCCAAAATGTTCTTTTGCGAAATTGTTTTGGCTCTTCCAGGTCCTCTGCATTTTCACATAAATTTTAGAATCAGTTTGTCGATTTCTTAAAAAAAAAAACCTGCTAGGATTTTGATTAGAAGTGCATTGAAATTATAGGTCAGATGAGGCAAATTTACATTTTAACAATGCTGAGTCTTCTAACCCATGAACACGATGTATCTCCTCACTTATTTGTCTTTGTTTTCTCTCAGCAATGCTTTGTACTTTTCAACGTACAGTTCTCGGACATTTTTGTTAATTTTATCCCTAAGTATTTCATGCTTTTAAAATTTATCCCTAAATATTTTGTAAATGGTATTTTAAATTTCTGTTCCGAATTGTTTGTTACCAGTGTATAGAAATGCAATAGATGTCCGTATTTTGACCGTGTGTGCTGTGGTCTTGCTAGACTCAGGGCTCTCAGCATTTTTGCAGCCTTTTTAGCATCCTCTCCCTTTCTTTATCTATACCGTGGGGATAGTGTGAGTGTACTTACATCAGGGGGCTGTTGTGAAGACTAAATAAGATCATACATTTCAAGGACTTGTCCCAGTTGCTGGCACATATTAACTAAGTGACAAAACTGAGATAGCCGTCTTTAATACAGGCAAAACTATCTGTGCGGCTAGAAGCAGGGTGAGGGTGACTCTTGGAAGGCAGTAGTGACCAGAAAGGGGTGGGGTGGGGTGAAGGAGGGGGCTTCTGGGATCCTGGACATGTTCTAGTTCTTGACTTGGGTGCTGGTTTCATGAATGTGTTCAGTTTATAAAAACCACACCACTGCTTATCATATGTGCATTTTTCTATACATTCATTACTCTTCAATAAAAAGTAGAAACAGTTGGATCACTGATGTCTTTTAAGAGAAGACATCAGTGGTCCAGACTCTTGCCGTATACCTGGCCCTGATTCCCTCTCTTTACATGGCTTATCTCATTTAACCCTGTGAACTGGGTGCTACCCTCACCCATTTTGCGGAAGACAACACTGAGGCTCTGAGAGACAGAGCCGCTGGTCCGAACTCACAGAATGAGTGCATGGTGAGGGTTAGGGTCACTCTAGTCCTTATGCCCTTAACCACTAGGCTGTATGGCCTCGTGTTAGAGTTTGGTTGGAAAGCATGTAAAATCCTTAGTTCCAGGATCAAGGGGTGTGCTGGCGGATTGTCCTCACCTGGACAGCACAGGTGGTTCTGGGCAGGGCGGGCAGGTTTCAGATTGGGACCCAAGGGAGCCTGGGAAGACTCAGCTGGGCCAGCTGGGTTCCATCACTGCCCTCATTCCTCGTTTCTGACCCAGGCTCTCAGAGGCAGCCCCCGTCCACACAAACACCGTGTAATTGCCCGATCTGGCCTAGTGATCAGGGTGGAGGTGGGAGGGATGTTTATTTTTCATTAAAAGGTCAGAATGAAATTATGGGAGGTGATGCTCGGGGGTGGGGGGAGCTGCCTCAGAAAATGTGCTGACTGGTCCAAACTTACCAGGCCAAAACACACGTTTCCGGTACCTTCTGCTACCTATCTGAGCCTCGCTTTCTTCAGCCAAAACTGTTAATTTTGCCAACCTTACCAGGGCTGCAGGGATGATCACGTGAGCCAATCCAGGGATGCGAGTGAGAGGAAGCGGGAGGCCAGGGTTCAAATGTTCTTTCTGTCACTTAGGAGATGGATTTTGAGCAAGCTTCTTCCACCTTACTGGGCCTCAGTTTCCCCATCTGAGGTAGGAGGGTGTTTTGCCTGTCCTGTAGGGCTATTGTGAGAAGCCAGCTCATGACAGGCATTAAAGCACCCAGCAGAAGCCTGGAGCACTGTAAGTGCTTGGTGAACATCAAAATATTTGTAAACTAAACTTTATTGTTAAGGCAGCTTTTCCCTTTTCCCAGTCCTGGGACTACATGTCACACGTCCCTGAGGAGATGACTCGTGGCTGTCGAGAGACACAATCCTTCCCCAACGTCTCTTTTGGGCACCTGCACAGGCCCAGACCATGTATATGCCCACAATATGTGACTGAGATGCTGCCAGTTGTCTTTCTTTGGGCCATGAGATGACAAACAGCTTCCCTGTCTGAACTGAGCAGCCATTTGGGTCTCCCTCCCTCCCCCACTCCCACCCCCATCCCAGGATTCAGTCCTGTCCAAGATGGCAGCCCTCTTGCTAGCTTTTACTGTGCTAGAAGTAAGGCAGGGCAAAGAAGAGGAACAGTGTGGGTCCCTACTCATAGCCGAGACTCTGCTCTCCCTCGTCCTTGTGTGATGAAACTGGGAGAGCTCTGAGCTGCTGGACTTGGGGCTTCAAGGGTCACCTTGACCTTGGTGAAGCTGAACCTCTAAGCCTCCAACTAAAGTGAAAATGAAGCTTCAGGTGGAGGCCAGCCCTAGGCTCTGCCCCTAGCTTTCTGGTTTCCTCCTCGGTAACATGTGTAGACAGGCTGAAGCAGGCTGGGTCCACCCTTGGACCTGTCCTGTTCTTCTCATGTTCCCCTCATAGGCCACGCCCTCTCTCACCTGCAGGCGCACCCCCACATGCAGTTCCCTAGCTGGTTCTGCCTGAAACATGCTTCCACTTTCCATTTCCCTCTCATATTGTCTAACAGGATGTTTCAGGACTAGCATCATTCCTCCAAGAAGACTTCCTTGACCCAATGGGTCTAGGTCAAACGCCTCTTCTCTGTGTTTCTGTGGCCCCCTCTGCTGCTCCATCATAGTACAGAGTGCACGGATTGTAAGTATCCCCCCACCCATTAGACCGTCAACCCCCAGAGCATAAGATCTCTTGTTTATTATTATATCCCCAGTGTCTGACACAAGGTAGGTGATCAACAAATACTTGTTAAGCGAATGAATGTCCCATGTGGGCATCCGAATCATGCTTCCATATGTCAGTTGGAGACACCCAGCTCAGGCATCCTTAGGTAGTAACTGAAGAGACTGCAATTTAGGACTTTATGAAGACAACAAAAATGTTAGTAGAGAATGTTGAGCCCATATTCTAGAATGAGAAACTTATATGGGTAACTTGAGGACAAGAGCATAGAAAAAACTATGCCTGCGATACTATGGGATTCTGTGTAAGCCCCCACTCCACCCTCACTGTGTACCTGGCGAAAGCTCAAGGCTATGAACAGCCAAGGGAACGGATTCTATCTGGGTTTTCTTGGAGGAATGTCTTTTGACTTCCTTATGAAGCTACATTGTTCTTTTTGCTCACATATGTCTGGGTTCATGTTACTGTTTGTTTGCGGAAAATTCTCAGCTTCTACTTATGTTCTTGCCCAAAGTTCACCTTACGGAGTATCAGTGGTATTTCCAAATATTCCTAAGGAGCTTTGCTTCCTCTAATACCCTCTGGAAAATGCCTGCCCTAGCTTTGATTCAATGGACTACCCCATTCCCTCTCCCCACTGTGTCCGGGGCTACACCTATGATCCATCTGGGCTCCTAAACTCCCTGTGGTCCACCTCTGATTAGAATTGTTATGAGGAATTAATGAAGGGATGGTTCTAGTCTAGTACTTCTCTGGTAGGAAAAGTTACTTCCTGAGTAAGGTTTGATCTGATAATTATTCCCCTCCTGGGTGGAAACACGGTCACCGCAGCATTTCACGGTAGCCCTTTTAACTGTCCCCCTGGCCCACACTCATGTGGAGGGTGATCCTGCATTATTCATAGACACTCTCAGCCTTCCTCTTCCTCTTGACTTGGTAAGGAGTCTGAGTGGCTCATAGGCATTCATTCCAACCATGTTGACAAATCCTGAACTATATGCTGGGGAGAGCAAGGTAAGATGCCAGTCACTGTTTTAAAGGAATTTAAAGTCTAAATACAAAATATTTAAATTAATAAGAATAACTAGGAGTTGTTTTAATGGATAACAAGGAAAATGAAATTCCAGGAAGCATGTGCAAAGGCACTGGGGCATAAAAATTTCTGGTGTGTTTAGGGAACTGCCCCAAAGTGGCAGAACTCTGGGAAACCTGGGAGAAGTGATGGCTGGAAAGACTGGAGGTCAGAAAGGCTGGGGATAGGGTCTTGAATACTCTGCCAAGCTGCTTATAGGTGGGAGAGTGCTCTGGGAGTTCCCAAACAGTGACATCATCAAAAAGTTGCTTCAGAAAGATCCCTCTGGCAGCTGTGCAGGGGAAGGCTTGAAGCAGGGTAAGACTAGACACAGGGATGTCAGAGAGTGAGCTGTGAAAATGCCCACCAGGGACAGCTATTTTCAGGGAGGAGCATTCTTACACTGGCTAGTTTCAAGGAAGGTTACTTTTGCAAAACAGGTTTGGATTCCCTCCTTGAGTCCCCTTCTCGAGATCCTTAAGTGACCCCAAAGCCCCTGCCCAGGGCAAATGCAGATCCTAGTGGCCTCAGGGAGGGAGGGAGAGGTGGCAGCCACTGTCAAGGGAGCCCCATGGAGGGTGATAACTCTCACCTTTTCTCCACCCTCCCATGTCTCACCAGGATTGCCCTCGTCCCAGGAGCTTCTGAATGCACTGGAGGAACTGCAGACTCATTGGTTTCTGAACTAAGCCAGTGGCACCTGGTCGCATTGGTAGAGAAACTTTGGAAATGTTCTGCCCACTAAGACCTTCTAACCTACCTCAGAAAATATGTCACAGTGATGCAGTCAACTGGTTTTACTACTGACCTTGAGTAAAAACCTTCCAATCTCTTGGCCTTGGTTTCTCCACCTGAAAATGAGGAAGACAAGATTAAATCTAAGGGCCTTCTACCATTATTTGTCTAAGGGGTCCAAGCTCAAGGCTCTGGACTCACCCCCTGCAAGGCCGGTGACCGTCATTGATCGGCCGTCATGACTAGCCCATTGACATTGTCTTACCATGTTGCTGAAGTCAGTCTTTGGCAAGCCCACTGGCTGCATTCATATTTGTTGACTCAAGAGGGCAAACAGGTTAGGCTCTAGAGGATTTTGTACAGGAATTTTGTAAATGTGATGAGGATGCAGATTCTGCTTTTACTCAGGAAAGAAAAGAAAAGAGGGTATCGGGGTATATGTGAATAGTTCACTATGAAAACTCTGCCAAACTCAGCATGGCTTCTAACACTTGGAAGATGGACTTTTGTCCCTGGCTGTCCTGCATTTTAACTCTTGATTTTCACTCCATCACAATTCCCTAAATTTCAATGTTTCCCAGATTCTGTTCTGAGTTCCCGTCTCATTTCAGAATCTTCTCTATGGTCTCCAAATAAACCAAGACCCTCTCCAGGCCAGACTTCGCACTTGACATTTGAGTGTGTTCCCTGTCTTCTGAGAACTCCTCTCCTATATCCTGTGCTCCCATAACTCGACAAGCCCCAGCCTGAATTGATCTCCTTTCCTGCCCAACTTGCTCCTCCTCCCCTATTCCCTGTTTCAGGAATGACACCGTTCTCCACCCAGGCACCGAGGCTAGAACCTGGGAGTCATCCAGGGCTCCTCCCTGACCTTCACTCCTCTTCCATCAATCATCACGTCCTGCCTGCTTGGCCCCTGAAACGTGTCTAGAGCCTGCCCTGTTCTCTCCTACCTGACGACTCCTCACCCAGGTTCGGTTTGGACTCTTTTTGTCTCCTGCAGGATAATTAAAATAACCTCCTCCTATTTGCTTCTCCCCCATCAGTCTCCTCTTCTTCCAGGCTGACTTTCCTTCTGCTACTGTAGTCACTTTCCCAAACCCCCGATCTGGCCATGTCTCTCTCCTGCTTGAGATACTACATGAGGTCTTCACGGCTTCTAGAAGAAAGTTCAAATTTCCTAGCCTGCCACATGAAGTCAGCCACAAGAGACCATCTGATGTTTCCTGGATGTGCCTTCTGTTTGCAAAGCTCTATGTCTTTCCACACCTTGACTTTGCTGCTTGGTTTTCCCATCCTCCCAGTACTTTTCTACTTGACCTTGCTGACCTGTGTCCCTATTGACTTCTCAAGCCTCATGCCTTATCGTTCTCCCCCTACCTTTGTGCAACCCTTGCTACCAGCACCCAGGGTGGTTACTTCATCTCCTGAACAGCCTCCAGAGGAGGTCATACCTGTCTACACTGAGGCTTTTTGAGATGACAATGAGCCCTGCGCATGATGGCCTCTCTTGCATCTGATGGATGTGTGATGTGCTCTCCTGGGTTGGTCTTAAGCCATGTGGACAAGGGCCAGACATTTCTTGCATGAATGGGATCCACTCTTCTTGCCTTTCCGGTGGGCCCCTCATCTGTGCTACCCGTTGAGTTATCTGTGAGTGGAAGGCAGTCAACACTGAGAGAGGTCCCATTCCAAGAATGTGGTGATTATGGGTGAAGGAGTTCCAGATATGATTGAAAGACGTATTTTTCCATGTGTAGGTTATAAAATTCCAAGTGGTAAATTTGACATAGCTGGAAAATGAATGATCATTTCTGGGTAAGATATTGGTGAGATTCTGGGTAAGATATCTGGGTAACATATTCTGGGTAAGACTTGCATTTGTGGTCTTCATCGATGAAGCTTAGTAATGACCTTTGAGTCATTGAAAGACAGTATTCATAGGTGGCTTGACTGACGAGGCAGCATTGTGAGTAACGACGTAACCAACAATGAAAATGCTCTGGAGAACTGCATAGGCACAGAGTTCTATATGGCTTCCAAACAAGCAGGTTCTGAAATGCCAGGGCATTGGGAGTAAACACAGCATTGCTACATTTTTCCTCACGGTGGGAGACATAAAACTAGCCAGAAATGGGCATCTGGCAACAAAAAACACAATGAGATGTTTCCTGGACGTGAACAGAGAGAGATTATTCCTTCATCCTATGAAAAAAATCTTCATGGTCTATTGGACGATAAGCAAGTACGTAATTATCTCTTCTTTACCTATTATTCTAGGTCCTCATGGATAAATCACTGTGCCTCATATGGGCTTATGAATTTTATAATATATATTTTAATTAAATTGGTTATTTGTCAGGGTCCCACAAAAACAATTTGCTCAGGGCCCCACATATCCTGGAGACAACTCTGTTTTGGAGGATGACTTCACATCTTTTGAAATGCCTTGGCTCCCCAAGAGAATGTTATGCATGCTGCATCGCCTCTACTTTATGTTGGACAATCTCAAAGAGCTCTCCAAATTTGGTGGATATCTGTCCATCTGTTTTTAAGCAATGCCATAGCAGGCGTTCAGACAAACAGACAAAACTATCTTTACTGGAGGGAAAATGCCTGAGAGAAATTCAAAAGAAGCATGTTCACAAGAGTCTGCCACAAAGATACCCAGCTGTGCAGCTCTGGGAGTGCGAGTAGCTGTTATAATTTTAGAGATAGAGCTCACACTGCTAGTGAGAGATGTAGGTGGAGTTTGCGTCTCTACAAATCTGAGCCCAGCATCCACGATCCTCCCATTGTATAATCCCGATATGGGTGAACTAGAAAGGACTGCGCCTTCATAGCATCATCTCCGATGGGTTTAGGTTTTAAAAGCACAAGTGCTAAGACGGGCGCACAGCCAGACGCCTGGGGAAATGACCCATGTTTATAAGAACTATGTCTGAAAGGCTATATGTGAGAGGAGCCAAGTTTGAAACGCCACTGAAAATAAAAACGAGGGTTTTTATTGTGCTGTTTGGAGATAGATGGTGGAGAAGGAAGGAGAGTCCACTGCATGGCGATGGTGGTACAACAGGGACAGTTATCGAGGAAAGTGAGAGCGCTGCTCAATTCATCAAGGCAAAAGCCTTTAATCTGGAAAGATTGAAACTAAAGATAGGAGAAAGGCAAAAGGCACACCTCGCTGCTCTTAATTAATTCGAGTCTCCAATCCCGTGTGAATTACAGCCCGGTGTCTTGAAAGGACTTGCAGAAGTCTTTGTGGAATCCTTGTCAGTCTCATCTGAAGAAGTGCGGAGGGAGAGAGACGCCAGGAGACTGGGGATGGGCAGGTCTTGTCTTGATTTTCAAAACCTGGGTTCTAGAAATTATGGGCTTAAGTCCAGTCTCCTGCAATGAACTAGAAATGATTGTTTAAATGGTGGAGGGATTATGTGCATTTAGAGAATAAAGTAGGAATCAGTTTGGAGCCAATTCAGCTTCAGTAAGATCTAGTAATTCTAGAATACTATTATTTCTCTTTTGAAAAATAAGCTTCCTAGATTGACGCTGTGGATATTTGTTACCATTTTTTAATATCTCCCCACCATTTGGACTAATTTGGGGGAATCATCTCCTTTATGAACTTTGGTGAGACATGGAACCTGTCTTCCACCATGAAACTGAAGATGCCACATGCTCAGTTTCCCGGACTTTCTCTCAGCAAGGGCATTGGCGGAGTAATTTATCCAAGCTGGTCTCCCAGGAGGTCTCTAGTGATAAGCTATGGCAGGAAGAATAATGGCCCCACACAAAGATGTTCACATCCTAATCCCTGGAAAATTTAAATATGTTGGGTTATACGGCAAAGGGGAATTAAGGTGGCAGATGGAATTAAGGCTGCTAATCAACTCTCCTTAAAATAGAAGGCTTATTCTGGATTATCTGGAGGAAACGATATAATCACATGCGTTCTTAAAAGTGGAAGAAGGAAGCAAAAGCGTCAGAGAAGGAGATACGATGATGGAAGCAGGATCAGAGATGCTACATTGCAGGTTTTGAAGATGGAGGGAGGGGGCCATGAGCCAAGGAATGTGGGTGGCCTTTAGAAATTGGATAAAGCAAGGAAACAGATCTTTGCTGTCCTGCCCACACCTTGATTTCAGCCTAGTGAGATCTGTTTTGAATCTTTGACCTATAGAACTCTAAGATAATAAATTTGTGTTGCTTAAGCTGCTAAGTTTGTTACAGAAGCAGTAGGAAACTAATATATATTCTACATGTCTCTGCCATGGGCCTTTTCTGGTGGAGCATTTTATTAATGAAATTGATCAATAGTTTTCAAACTAGACTGGGCAGAGTCTTAAGGTTCCAATGGGGTCTTGTTGGGGCTACCAAGAAGGGGAATTAAGAAGGGAAAGACAGAGGCAATGGGATTCTGGGACACCCTGCCTATGCTGCCACCAGAGCAATACTGTTTTTATCTATTTTAAATATTAGGATTCTAGGAAAAGTGTTTGAAAACCATCGTTGACATCATAGATAAAGATATTAATTATAATCATGAGATGACATTTATTGAGCATTGATGTAGACCAGACACCATGCTTAGCAGTCTTTATGTATTACCTTACTTAATCTTCATATAGCTATAAGAGGTAGGTATCACTTATGCAGATGGGGAAACTGAGGCTCAGAGAAATTAAGTCACTCAGCCAGGGTCCCACAGCTTGTAAGTGGCAGAGATGACATTTGAACTTGGGTGGTCTGACTCTAGAGCCTGCACTCTTAGCCAAGGGGTCAAACATTTGATTGGAAAGGGCTAGTTGGGGGATCATATCGATGGACACTTCAGAATCCAAACATATTTTGTATGGTAGAAGAGACTTGTTTGGGAAAGAAAGAGGCAAAATCCTGCATTTGGGTTTAAAAACACAATTCCATGTAAGCGTGAGTATTTCAAGGGAATTAATCAGGTTATTTGCAGGTTTGTTGCAGAAAGGTGTTTGCAGTAGGGGGAAACTCACCACCTTCTGGGTGTATTACAAGTGTAAGATGCTAGAACCCTATGAGAAGAAAATCTTTTACACAACACAATGGGCTGCCTCATATTGTTGTGAGCTCCCTGTCATTGGTAGCAGTCAAGGAAAGATTGAGTGTGTGGTGGTGGGGAGTTGATTAAGTTCCCTTTAGAATGTAAGATTCTAAGATCTAAGGGTTATCCTGCATAGGGCCAAATGTTGGGAAATCTTAGGGATTAGCTTATGTAACTCCATTTTCCCTACACTCATCTGGCAGAGAAAATTCTAGTCTGATAGATTCAGCTTCAGGGTGGGACAAACGGCCTGTGGGCTTGGGTTTTATCCTAGAGGAAAAGAGAATCCATAGCAGGTACTTAAGCAGCAACCTGATATGAACAGATTTGTATTTTTGAGGAGTGAGTATATTAGAGGAGGGGAAACTGGATCAGAGAAAGCAGCTATTAAAAAGACCTAAGTGAGAGAGACACCTTTCTGAGCTAGAGCGGACAGAGCTGGAAGACTTGGGCTGAGAAGGGAAAGGAGAAGGTGGAGTTCAGGACAACAGCCAGGTGAGGGCTGGGCTGGGTGGAGCTGTCCAGAACAGGTGGTGCTGGTGCCTGCAGGCTGCAGGCACTCCAGGGCACAAAGAAGGTCCACAGGGAAGCTTGTCTGGGGAGGAGCCCTGTGGGAAGTGGGTCATAGACTTGGACGACTGCACAGATGCGTTAGTCAGAAATGGGTCAGGAGCTAGAGGTCCAGTGTCAAGACAGGTGGAGACGTAATCCCTACTCCTCCTGTGATCTGGTGACCTGGTGAGGACAAATGAGAGCCTGGCTATGGCATGGGCCTGGCTTCTGAGTGGTATGTGGGCTTCTGGGTGGGTTGGAGGCAGCAGAGAGATGCTGCCTGGCTGTGAATCCCACCAACCAGGAATCCCAGCATCGCTCTCACCCTACTTTTCAATCAATCTGCATTTACCAGACATGAAGAAAAAGCACAATTTTGGGGGATCAGCTCTCTTCCCAGAAAGCATTCACCAGCTGCCACCTCCCTCTGGCCTTTAGACTAAACTAGTTCACTCTCTCCAGGAATTCAACCATCTCCACCTATTACTCTAGGACAATCATGTGCTAGTGCTTTAATCTGTTAGTCTTTTAATTCTATCTTGTTAACATTCTGCTCTCCTTTCCCACTCATGAAGCTGTCTGAGCCTTAGTTTATTTATCTGTAAAACGGAGATAATAGTAATGACTTTTATTTACAGACAGATATTGCACATAAATTCTTAGCACACAGTGAGTGCTCAATATGAGCTAGTTGTTGTCAGGGAGGAGACACTAAACCAAACAATGAGGAGTCAGATTACTCTCATGGGATCAGATGGTACTGATAAGACTTGAACAGGCTTTGTGGGTAGGAGAGTAGGAAGAAGACAGAGGCATAAGATTGGAAGTGAGGCAAAGAGAACAGAGGAACAGTCAAGATGGGGCAGGATGATAGTTCGGGGTGTGCCAAGTCCAGAGGGTAGGGGATGGCCTAAGACCAAGGTGTCCAAATGCACCTGCTCATGTCTCTTCCAGCTGCTGAGTTTGATACCCAGGTCACCTAAGTGGTAGGCTCAGGACGAGTTAGCATAGATATGTGTATCCATGTGCATTGCAGTCGCCTGTAGAGTCTGGAAAATCTGGATTCACTTCTAGTTTTTGCCATTTACACACTGTATGACTCTGAACAATCCGCTTCTGATCTCTCCATGTAAAATGTCTTCAGCTGTAAAATTAAGGAGCTGGGTCAGGTTGTCTCAATGACCCCTCCCAACTAAGAAATTCTAAGATATTGAGCCAGTTGTCTGACTGAGCCTTCTCCCTGACAAAAAAATAAATCAAACTGAATGACAGCTTTATATGACTTCTCTTGAGGGCTTACAGTGTGCCAGGTCATGGACTAGGCATTTTTAATATGCTTTTTTTTTGGCGAGGAAGATTGGCCCTGAGCTAACATCTGTGGCCAATCTTTCCCCCACATTTTTTTTCTCCTCAAAGCCCCAGTACACAGTTGTATATCCTAGTTGTCAGTCCTTCTAGTTCTTTTGTGTGGGATACCACCACAGCATGGCTTGATGAGTGGTGTGTAGGTCCGTGCCCAGGATCTGCAGCAGTGAACCCCGGGCCACCTAAGTGGAGTACTTGAACTTAACCACTACGCCACTTGGCTGGTCCTGAGGCCTTTTTATATCCATAGATGTATTTTAATTCAGAACGCATCTATAATCAAGGGGTTCTGAGACTCACATGATAGTACTAATAGTATATCATCATCTTTATTTCTTTTCATGTCTTATTGCATTTGTTGAATGGTATCATCCTCCTAGAGCTCTCGAACCCTCTCAACAATGATTTCCATGTTCTTTCTAGCCTCAGATTGCCTCAGGAAACTCTCCTCTTGATTCTTTCCTCCCCTCAATTCTCTTTTGTTTGTGATATTCCCAGGGGAAGGTCTTATCTGTTCAATATGTCATAGCAGACATTTCTAGGCGTTGTCAAACTGTTGACAGTTACATAATTTCAGGTATCTTGAGTCAGGGTCCTGGTGGTACACAGAAAGTGGGGATCAGCATTAACTCTTGGGGGGTGGTGCTGGCAAGATCCGGACAGGGGGCAGAGACCATCCAAGCAGGTTGGGTTTGAGTGGCCAGTAATAACAATGGTTAACTTTAATTGAGCATATTTTCCAGGCACTAGGTTAAGCAGGAGTGATGTCAGGGGAGTTTGACAATGTCAGGTGATACTCTTAGTTGTCACAACTGAGGGGGAGGTATGCTACTGGCATCTGGTAGGTGGAGGCTAGGAAATCTGCTAAATGTCCTACAATGCACAGGATGCCACACACAACAAATAATATCTAACCTGCAATGTCATTAGTGCTGAGGTTGAGAAAACTTGGATTAAACCCTCTATGTGCATTATCTCATTTAGTCATCAAACCAACCCTATGAAATAGGTGCAACTCTTATTGTTACCATCCCTTTTTTATAGATGGGGAAACTCCAGATTAGATACAAGAAGAAATTTGCCCCAGCTCACCAAGCTAGAAAGTGACAGAGCTAGGCTATGATCCCAAGTTTGCCTGACTCCAAAGCTTGTGCACTTGATTATTTTGTTGGGAACTAAAACATTGGGCCAACTGAGAAAGTAGGTCAGGACTAGGAATATGGCTTAAGACTGATTCTCAGAAGTAGCTCAGGAGCCCAGGGCTTCCTAAGGCCCAGTAACTCCCAAGTCTTGCTGCCATTGCAAGAGAACGAGCAAGCTCAGCCCCTACCTGGCAGGGGCAGCGTTTCCCAGGGGTCCTTGGATGGACCTGAGGGGTTGATCTTGATTGTTCTCAGCTCAGCTGAGCCAGAGGAGGCAGGGTCACCATCCCGGCAATGTCAGCAGCAGAGTATCATGGCTCTGACCTCTGCAGCTTTGGAATCAACTGCAGGGAGGAGGCTGGCTGACAGCTGGCGGTACGCGCTCACAGCCAAGTGAGAGATGTGGCAACTGGCCAGAAGTCAAGTCTCCTCCTCCAGTTTTATCTGCAAACATACTCATAATATCAGCACAATGAGGAGTTGACAAATGCATGGACGCAGGCCTGGCACCTAGGAAGCCCCTGGTAATGAGTGAAGGAATAACTCAAACAGGTGAATGAATACATCTTCTCTGAGGTCAAACCTTGAAATACAGTGAAAGAGCTGGGTGCAGGGCAAGGAGGGGAAGACAGGGCCAGGTCCATGGGTGATGGCTTAGTGTATGGGATAGTGCCAAGTCCTCCAGAGGGGCTAGCACAACAGCAACTCGAGCTGCGTCTTCTAGAACACAGGCCACAGGAGACCGTGGGGAACTCTGCCTCCAAGCAGCTTGGGTGCTTGACTAATTTTTGGACTGCATCATTGGCACACGTTGGCAACCAGGCCTTAAACTCAGTGACCTCCAGACCCAGGGCAGCAGAGCTCCGAGGCTTCCACCCAGGCCCTCCCCTGGGTGAGAGTTGAGGCCACAAATGGACTCAGGAATTTAGTTTATTGTTCTTGAGGTGGAAATAATTCTCAATATTCTGGTTTCCCCTTTCTAGGTCCTTTTGAAGATTGTATTTATACAGATAAACTGTCTTCATGGGATCCAGAGAAACCAGCTAAAGGCACACAACTCTGGGATCTTTGGTGCTGTTTTTTCCTCTCTGGGGGAAAGAGGAGGAGAGGGGAAGGGGAGAAAGGGAACCGAAATTCATTGATGGTTTATTTTGGGTTCAGTGCTTTTCATGGTCACATTAGGGAGATAGCAGAGTGCCCTGCCTCAAAACATGGCGCCAGGCAGACCTGGGTCACCAGAGACTTGGGTAGGTGTCCTAATCTCCCTAAACCTCAGTTTACTCATTGGTAAAATGGGGATAATATTTGTACCTACTTTCTGGAGTTTTGATGAAGATTTAATGAACTACTGCACAAAATGTGCTTAGCCCAGTGGCTGCCGCAGAATGAGTGCCCACTAAATGTCAGCCAGTGTTCTCGTTATTTTATATTTATCGCTCTCAACCACCTTGGGAGGTGAGACTTATTGTCTCCATTTTATGTATGGGAAAGCCAAGGCTTCGAGGGGTTACTGCGGTTCAGCTTTGCTCTCAGTTCCTCTGGCAGGTCTCTGCGGACCTCTGAGGCCAAGTCAGATGTCCCCTCTCCGTGCTGCCCAGGCCCCTGAACTTCCCTCTCAGCTTTGATTGCAGCATGGTGTTGGCACCTGTTCAAAGTCACAGCCCCCACCACACTGTAGGTCCATGAGGACAGGCCCTGGGCCCAAGGATTGTTCTCTGCTGTGATCCAGCACATAGCGGAATGCCTGGTACATGGTGACAGCAAAGTGTACATCAGCTGACTGATAGGTAATTCAAGGCCATTTGACCCAAAGATCTTAAGTTGGTTTCATTTCTTTCTCATAGTGAGAAAGAGGGAGAGAGAGAGTGTGTGTGTGTTTTCTTTCTTAGGAATGATGAGTAAAGTGAGTGGCTGGGAACATCCTTTAGATGTTAGCAGATCGCTTCTCTTTGGCATAGTGACAACAGCAAACCCAGTCTATTTTCCCTCTCCTTGCTGCCCACCACTCTCTGCCAAGTTCTACACAACCTGAGATTCCCAAAGAGAGAGGACAAATGTGCTATCCATCTAGGGGGACTGGGAGTCAGATATGCATTTCCTTGGTACAGAAATCTGTAAATGACAATGAGCCCTGGCAACTTACAGGGAAACGATGGTGATTTCAGCACACGGTTCTGAATCTTCCGATGACTCTTGGATTTCTTCCTCTACTTTTCACTCCTGGCTCATCCGGTTCTCCCATCTCCCATGAGGACTGCTAATCATGGGACCTCGGCCAGCTAATAGGGGGTGGGCCCAACTCCTTAAAAGAGCTATTCCTCATTGATTCATTAATCAATCAATCCAATGGTTTGAGCCTCTACTCTCTTCTGGGTGCTATACTGAGCACTAGGGGTACAATGCAGGACAAAAAGAATCAATTCCCTCCCTCCAGAGTTTATAGTTTGCCGGGAGATGGAGATGATAGTCATGTAGGCACATGAATGAATCCGTGATTATGCATAGTTATAAGTGCTTGGGAGGAAAAAAAACAGTTCTGTGAGGGCTTGACCCAGACTGAATGATAAGGAAGATTTCCCTGAGGAAGTAAAATTGAGCAGCGATCTAAAGAATGGACAAGAGGTGGTTGGTAGCAGGAGAATGTTCCAGACAACGGGAATGGCATGTGCAAAGTCTCTGTGGAGAGTTGGAACTAAACAAAAGCCACAGGGCGAAGTTGAAGGGTCACAGTGCGTGAGCCAGGCTGGAGGGGTGGGCAGTGGCTGACTGTCTGGGGCCTTGCAGGCTAAGGAAAGGATTTGGCCTCTATTCTAAGAAAAGTGAGAAGCCATAGAAGGGGATAAAGAAGCTATGGGATACAATTTGGTTTATCTTTTGAAAAGATGGTCTGGCTGCCATGGGAGAACGAAGGGTGTTTGGGTGGAGGTGGGGAGACCAGTGGGGAGACGGATGCAGGTGTTGAGGGAGAAGGAGTGTTTGCTTGGACTCAGTGGAGGTAGTGGAGACGGGGAGCAGAATGTGGACTTTGGAGGTCATAGCAGTAGGATGCAGGGATTGAGGCAAAGGGGGCTGTCAATGGAGACTTCCGGGTTTCTGGTTTGGCAGTTGGAAGAATGGTGGCCCCGCTCTGGACACCCAGGATTCTGACAAACGGCAAGGTTGAGTGGGTGGAGGGAGGGAGATGATGAACCTGACTTTGGACCCAATGAGCTTCAGAGCCTGTGGGACACCCAAGTGTAGATGCTAGCACGCAGTTGGATGTATGTGTGCTCCTTTTACTTTGAAGTCCTCTAGAGAAGCAATCCTGGAACTCATTAAAACTCAGTTTAATTTCTCTGTTGTTGTTAGGTTTGATCAGGCCGTAGTCAAAGCACTTGAGTTGCTTTTCTTTCATATTGAGGTTTTTGAGTGAAAAAATGTGGTCCTCTCAAAAAAGGTGAACCTGGTTCTACTCATCACCCCTGTTAAGGAAATCAAAGGAAATGCCAGCTTGAAAGGACTCTCAGGTGAGCCCCAAGGCAATGTGTCCTTGAGGGAGATCTCTGAGTCTGGGGCTGGAAGAAGTTTATTTCACCCGCATGGAGGTAGTAGGAAAGGTTCCATTGGGTCAGAGGTGGCACCTATCTTTATTTTGACCAAATAAATATACATATTTCTTTTGATAATTTTAAAAAATATCAATCATCTGTTTACTGATTCGTTTAACCAAATTTATTCAGTATACTGTTTCAGATACTGGAGATACACAGAGAAGAAGACTGACAAGGTCTCAGCTCTCATGGAGATTGCACGCCAGCTGGGGAGACAGGCAACAATCAAAGAAACAAACTTGTAAACAAGGTGCTTTTCAATGACATTAGAGAAGGTGTCCCTGAGGAGTGACATCTGAGGGGAGACGATGGATGAGCCAGCTAGTCATGCAAAGGGCTGGGTCCCCCTAGTGATTGGGGCCGGCTGTGGGAGCATCCACGTGTATGTCCTGAGGATGTATGTTTGAGGAGTAGAAAGGAGGCCAGGGTGCCAGTTCAGTAAGCAAGAGGGAGAGGGCCAGGAGATGAGACTGTGGAGGTCACAGGGGCTGGATCATGTAGGCTGTAGTGGATTTTGTTCTAAGTGCATTGGGAAGGGACTGAAGGTTTAAAAACAGGGGAATGATCTGCTCTAATTTGTCACCTAAAAAGATCACCCTGGCTGCCGTGTAAAAAATGGATTGTTGGAAGGCCAGGAGTAGAAGTAAGGAGTTCATGAGGTGGATGTTGCAATTGTCCATGGGAGAGGTACTGAAGCCTGGACCAAGGTGGTGGTGGTCATTGGCCCTGAAGCCTTTCTTCTGTGTGCTTACATGGATGACAAATGTCCCATGCCCAGAAGGACTCTGTAATTAATTCTGTCATCCATTGCTCACCATAGTTACCACCATGAGTATTTTCCAAAACTAAGAAGGGAGAATGCAGTATTTCTGTTCATTACGCAATCTGTAAGTCTTATTTCTCCTATCTTTTTGCGTCATTGTTTTTTTTTTCTTACCAACTAAAGCATTGACCAGCGTCATGGTTAATTTTATGGGTCAACTTGACTGGGCCATAGGGTGCCCAGATATTTGGTCAAACATTCTTTTGACTGTTCCTGTGAGGGTGTTTTTGGATGACATTAACATTTAAGTTGGTAGATCCAGTAGAACAGATTGCTCTCCCTAAAGTGGATGAGCCTCGTCTAATCAGTTGAAGGCCTAAGTAGAACAAAAAGCCTGACCTTCCCCCAAGTAAAACAGAATTATTTCCTGCCTGATGGCCTTTGGACTGGGATGTAGAGATTTTTCCTACCTTCGGATTCAAACTGAAACATTGGTTCTTCCCGGGTCTTGAGCCTGCTGGCTTTTGAATGGTAACCACACCATTAGCTCTTCTGGTTCTCAGGCCTTTGGACTTGAACTAGAATGAAACCATCACCTCTCCTGGGTCTCCAGCTTGCTGACTCACCCTGCAGATCTTGGGCCTTGCCTGCCTCCATAATCACGAGTCAATTCCCTATAATAACACTCTGTGTGTGTGTATATATACACACATGTATAGACATATATGTATATATGCACATATCAAGATATGTGTACACACACACTCACACACCCTATTGGTTCTGTTTCTCTGTGGAGCCCTGACTAAAACAGTGAATCAATGATTTGTGTTCTCATTGGGAAGACCCAATAACAGAGATAGAAACACGTACAAATGGACACTCCTCTGGGCACAGATGTGGGATTTCAGTCTAGGTCCATCTGGTAACAAACATCTACGTTTTGAGAAACGTTCCTGGAAGACTGAAC
Organism: Equus asinus; assembly: GCF_041296235.1. Classification (NCBI taxonomy): domain Eukaryota; kingdom Metazoa; phylum Chordata; class Mammalia; order Perissodactyla; family Equidae; genus Equus; species Equus asinus. The sequence continues at coordinate 31,581,478 of NC_091804.1, read as the reverse complement.
TACATTTTCAAAAGCATGGAAAGGCGTGATTTGTTTAGGAAAAGTCAAATAACTCACCATGCCCAGAACACGGTCAGGTGCTGGAATAGCTCTTTGGCCTGGAGAGATCTTCGGAGATGAGAGTAGAAAGGCTTTGGTAGATAGGATTTGGCAGCAGAAAGGGGCTAAAGAAGGCTTTAGAACAGAGGACTGACATGCTTAAACGCACACTTTAGAAAGACCACTGTGGCTGCAGTGAGAGTGGACTAGAGATGGTGAGGCTGGAAGAATGGAGCAGGATTAGGAGTCTACCGACATAATCCCAGCGAGTGAGGACCAGCCCCAGGAACAGAGCTGGGTGTAGGGATGGAGAGGAGAGGGCAACACGGGCGATGTTTAGGATGTAGAGGTGGCAGGGCTTGGTGGCGGTTGGATATGGAGGGGGCATGAGGAACAGGCTAGGAGAATTCCAAGGTTTCTGGCTTGAATGGCTGGGTAACGACGTGACAATAGATTATTATAGTTAGTGAAGTCCCTTGTTTCTATGTTTTATATGTTTCTATGTTTTATAAAATAAATTAGAAGGATGCTGTAAATTGCGCCCCTCGCCCCCCCCACTGCCACCCCATATCTTTACCCCTTTGAAATGTATCTTTGCAGCTTCTGCCATCAAAAGATGGAGTCTGTCTCCCCACCCCTTGAATCTGGACTGGACTGTGATTTGCTTTGGCCAAGAGAACTGGTGGAAGTGATGGCGTGCCAGGTCCAAGTCTAGGTCTCAAGAGGCCTTGTGGGCTGTGATGCTCTTTCCGAGCCCTGCCCAGCCATCATGTGAACATGGCTAGCCTGCTGGATGCTGATAGACCGCATGGAGCTGAAATAAGCCATCCCACTGAGGCCATCCTAGACCAGCCAGGCAGATGTGATGGAGCGTCTGTTTGAAGATCCCTGAGTGAGTCCAGCCAAGAAGAGCTGCCCAGCTGAGCCAGCCCAAGTTGCTTTCCATAGAATCATGAGCCAAAGAAAGGACTGTTGTTTTCAGCCACTAAGCTTTTGGGTGGCCTGTTGGACAGCAAAAGTGAGGTTGTACAGATATTTATGAAATAGATGGAAAGCCACAAGCCATCTGGAAGGTGTGTGTTGCCGCTATTCCACAAGCTTGACTGAATTCTGGGGTGCTCATAGAGGACTAAAGTAGAACAAGAAAGCCTCTTGATTAACTCTGCCATAAAGTTCCCAGAGTATTTTGTGTAAGGAATTAGTCATTTTTTTAAGGAATCAGCACATTTCTCCAGAAAATTCATTTCACACCCTTGATGACCTTAGTACCGCAATGGGGTTGTACTACATTTGAAGACACATAGGGTGGCCAACAGTCCTGGTTTGTCCGGGACTCTCCCAGTTTTGACTCTGAAAGTCCCACATGCCTTCAGTCTCAGACAAACCAGGACGGTGGGTCACCTGACAGCTATGTGTCGGTTTGCTGTTTGCAAGTCCGCTGTGCACGCCGTCACTGGCTGGCTTCCGACATTGGGAGGGTGTGCTTCAGCGATGGTGAACCTGAGACCCCGCAAGGCTGAAGTGCCCACTCAGGGCCACCTGGCTAGAAGGCAGCAAAGAGAGTTGTTGAACCCAAGGCAGCCTGATGCTCGTGTCTGAGCTTATTTCTCCACACCTGCTGCTTGCGGGACACAGTTCCACCAACCCCTTAGGACTGGGCTGGGAAGGTGAGGGGCTGCCTCTCAGAGGCCCTCCAGCATTGCCAACATCTCTCCATTTTGATCATTTACCGAGGCATCTTTGAAACATGAAAGAAGAGCCCGTGGCTCATTCTGTAGCTCACTCTATGTGGAGAGGCAACTCAGGCCACTGCTGACCCTGACCAGACCCTCCGAGGCCAGAAGAGCTGCCACCTCAGCTCTCAAAGTGGCAATTCAGATAAGAAAGACCAGAAAGAAAGACCTCAGAAAATCCAGAAAGAGATGAGGTTGGAGAGGGGAAAGGGCAGGAGAGAGAACTGGCTTCATCTCTATCAGGAACCTTGTTGATTTTTTATGGAGAACACTTTGTTTTAGAAAAAAAATCCATTTTTCATACATTCAGAATTCCAAGCTGCCGAAAATTTCCTCCTGTGATGAGATGCATTCAGAACACAAACGTGCGGCCTGATTTGTCTCTCCCTGAAATCAAGGGCACTGTTCTAGAGAGACTGCGTTTGCCACACAAAGGTAGCAGATGTTTGCCGAGATTATAGCTGCAGAAGCATTCGCATGTTCAGTCTTGGGAGCGTTTCGGTTTCTGAAAAGAGAAACAGTTTCATGTCATTCTGTGATGCCCGGGAAGCTTCTGGGACTGGCGCTCTGGAGGCACAGCTTGGGTGGCGTGTGGCTGGAGGCGAGTTTGTGAACCTGGCCTTCCATGCTCAGGATGTCTCTGCAGAATAAGACTGAGCCAGAGTCCAGCGTGGGTGGGACAGGTGAAAGCATCAAGTGCTCCCTGAGCACCCAGCGTACACCCCGACTGGTGTTAGGGCCTCTACATGGGGACGCAGGGCCTTCAAACAGCTGCAATCTTAATTCTGGCCTCAAAGAGTTTCTAATCTAAAGGATTCCTAGACTCACCAATTTAGACAGCTGATTCTAAAGCTGAACTAGTTTTTAACTTCCCAAGCATATTTCCCTTCTCTCCTGTCCTTATCTTCATCTCATGCTGGAGGTCCAGGAGTCTCCCAGATTTGTCCCCTTCCCTCATCCCTGGAATATAATCAACCACAGAATCCTGTGTATTCTAGCTCCAAAAATGGAACTCAAAATCCCATCCTCTTTTTCCACTTGCAAAGCAGATTTAATCCCTTCTCCTTGCCCCCATCCACCAGAAACACCCTTGTCACACCTCCCACACTGTTTAGCAACGATCTGCTCTCGGGTCACACTGGGAGCTTCTGCTTGTTAAAATCAGCTTTCCTCTCTCGGTAGCGAGCCCAGGGTCTGGCATCTATTTGGAGTTCATTAATTTCCTTGAATGAATCGAGAGATATGGATGTAAGTGATCAACCACATCCCACCTTGCCCTTTAGACCTCTCCGTCTCTGTTGGTGCCACGCCTCAATTTTTTTTTTTTTTTTTAACATGGAAACTCTTATTCACCCTTCAAGATCCGGCACCCATGTTAACTCCTCCAGGAAGCCCTCCCTGACACCCTCAGCCTGTGTGGCTTCTTCACTTCTTTCTCCGTGCCTCTGCTACGCTTCTTTCATAGCAGCCCGTGCTTGCGTACGTCAGAAAAAAATGCTTCAATCACTCTATCTGATGTTCTGTTTGCCTCCGCCAGGGATGGCAAGTAGATTTAATTTCACAGTTCTGCTCTGCCTGATGCTGCTGTCTGAAGTAGTGTTGAGCTAGATTCCGAGGGGGCCTTTTCAGCATTGTGTTATAAATTTCAGCATTATATGTATATATCTCTATATATATGACATGACATTATATATATCCATGTGTAGAACATGACATCAGTGGTAACAGGCAATCGTGCAGACAGGCATGTGTGGTCAGCCTGTTGACTGAGGTGGCTTCTGGAACATTAAGCTTGGTCGGTGCAGAAGCTAGAGCTTACTGATCCCAGGGAGTGCTTGGGGACGGTGCTTGAAACCATCCTATAGCTTCTGTTCTGTTCCCCGGGCGGGATGGTTGATAAGGGAGGAAGTCCTCTTGATTCTCAGCTTACTCTATGCCAGGTAGATGCTAGGCACCAGGCACTATACTCTGGTAGTTATGGGTGTAGACTTTGGGTTTAGAAGGATCGAGTTGGACTCCCTGTTCCACCACTTACAGCTGTATGATTTGAGGCAGCTTCTCAAAGCCCCTTTTCCTTAAAGGGAGGAGATTCATACTAAAAGTCAGCCTTTGTAGAGCCCCTAGTGGACGTGTACTCTATAGTTTCTCTATTATTTTTACTGTTTCTTAATCCAGATTATACCTTTTAATTCAGGAAGATTGGAATTAGGAAACCCAAAGTGGTTCATGGACATGCACAGGTCCCACAATCATGGACTGGTGTTGTGGGATTCCTACTGAATTCCCCCAGACACAACTTCTGCCTGCCATGGAAGTCTGGCATACCAGAGAAGAATTGGGACTGACGCAGACTCCAGAACCTGCCAGCTGTTTCCCCTGGCAGCCTGGATTGTCTGGTTTGGGGGCAAGTGGCCACACTCGGAGGCCTCCAGAGGCTCCTGCCATCTCTCCAGTGCTTCCTTCTAGGCAATATCAGAGTGAGGCTGTGAGCCGTGGCTGGAGGGTCCCTGCCAGGTTGCACCACAGAGCAGGGACTAAGCCTTCCCAGGCCACGCCTGGCCCCAGAACCTTCCTGCCTGGCGCTTTTCTTTAGGGAAGTCCCTCAGATCCTTAGTCAGAAAGCCGAAAGTGAGTGGGTCTTCCTCTTTCAAGATAGCCCTCTCCATTGGCCAAAAGGCCAAGACAGAGGGACAGGCTGTGGCAGAAAAGGCCCTGACATGTCACACTCATGGTTCTGGCCTCGCTTTTTTTAGAAAAGGAACTCTTTCCCATGGTTAGGGGAGAAGTCAGACTTTCCTGTTCCTCTTGGGCCGGGCATGAAGCAATCTTCAGCCGTGATGTTGACACAGGTCAAAGCCCCAGGCCTTCTCTCTGGGCTTGGCTCCCTGGACCCCTGAGCTCTGATCTTTCCAGTGAGAAAATGACCAACTGGCCAGGGGTTCCACAGCAGCGAAAACTGTGCACGGCCCTAGTGGAGAGGCAGAGGAGCAGGACGGAGGTGGGAACCCAGACCCTGGGGCGCACAGCTTGCCTTGGTCTCCAGCTCTATGGCTCATTGGCTGGGAGGCCTTGGACAAGTTACTAAACCTTTCTGAATCTCAGTCTTGCCACTGGAAAGTGGGAAAGTTGTGCTATATGCACAAAGGGGTGGCTTATAGGAAAAAAGGATAAAATCTGTGTGAGAGCTTAGCATAGGGCTTGGCATACATAAGCCCTCAACAGACATTAGTTATTCCCAAGGTTATTGAAGGTTGCACCTGGATCTTTTGTTTGAACAATTACCTGAACACACAGAATACGTGGGTAAGGATTGTGCACCTGGGGAGTGAGGGCTCTGGGTCCAATAAGAACTGGGTTCAAATCTCAGCTCTCCCACTTACAGGTAAGCAATGTGAACTTGGAAAAGTTAATTCTCTTCTTTAAGCTTGATTTCTCTTCTACGTTCCTTGCATGGTTCTTGTCGATGAGTGATGGTGGGGGAATTAAATGAAATAACGTATGTATGTGCCAGGCACATGGCGGACGTGCAATAGGTGTTCCCATTGTTACTAAGGAGACAAGTCAAATCCATTCAGTGAACTGCCTGGAGCTTTGTGGGTCTGATCACCATCAAATACGTGAAGTTGGGTCAATCCTCTAACTTCGTCTGCATGTGGAGAAAATCTAATGGAAAAATTGTCCAAGTGGCTTTCTTTGTTTGATCACTCACTTTTTCGTACTCCCAGTGGCCGACTTATTATAGGCCCTCAGCACGTATTTGTCGAATTAAAGCAAACTTTGTTAAGGGCAGCAGAGTTTTGTACACACAGGGCTGGCCCCGTGCTCAGAGGGCTTCATGCCCGTGCTGCTGTTGCCATCTTGAAACTCTTGATGCTTTTTGGACAGGGGCCTTTCATTTCCATTTTGTCCTGGGCCCCACAAATGGTGTAGTGGGTCTTGTGTGCAGGCAAATAGAAGGAAATCGAAGCTTTTTATGCTGATTTTCTCTGATCTGTCCTGCTGCCTTGCTGAGGTCTGTGGCCATGCTCCACCTCGCTTCCTGAACTCCAGCCACCCAGATCTGTTCCTTGAACAGATCAAGCCCCTCTCCAGCGCATCCCAAGCTTGGGGTCATCATTCCTGTGTCAGCTCATAAGTCACCTCCACAGAGAGGCCCTCCTTGACCACCTTCCCAGCCACTCTCCATCTTGTTTGCCTGATTTTCACTCTTCATAGGTCCTGATGCTTCTTTCTGAAATTTGCTTGTTTATTTCTTTGTTGACTTGTGTATTTTCTGTTCTTCCCAATAGACTAAACTTGATGATGGCAGCAACCTTCCCAATTTTTTTCCTGCCTTGTTCCCAAAGCATTGCTCAGCCCTTGGTACACAGTGGTGCTCGATAAATACTTATCTACTGAAGAATGGAGTTGGCAGTGTTGATACTTTCATCTCAAAAGGCTGATCTCAGGGCCACCCTGTGGCCGAGTGGTTGGAGTTCTGCGTGCTCCACTTTGGCAACTGGGATTCACAAGTTTGGATCCCAGGTGCGGATCCCAGATGTGGACCTACTCCACTCATCAGCCATGCTGTGGAGGCATCCCACATACAAAGTAGAGGAAGATTGGCACAGATGTTAGCTCAGGGCTAATCTTCCTCAAGCAAAAAAAAAAAGAGGATTGGCAATGGATGTTATCTCAGGGTGAATCTTCCTCACAGATGGAAAGGTGAGAGCTGAGTTGGCACCATATAGCCTAGGTGGTGAGATTGTGGCTGCCTGGGTCCACAGTGCTTGCCGTTGAGCAAGGCGGCCACAATGCTCGTATTCTCTTGGCAGCAGAGGCTGGTCTCCTGGGTCAGGTCCCTGCAATGGGAATCCACTCTGCCCATGGTGACTTAGAAAGTTCTGAATGGCTGCTGTGAACCAAGACATGGGACATCAGAGCTTGATAGCAATGGAGACATTGGATTAGAGGCCATTTACTCCAATGCCCCATTTTGCAGGTAAGAATATTGAGGCCCAGAGAAAGCAAGAAACTTATTCTGTAACAGTAACAATAATAGCAAAAACCAAAACCAAACCAACCAAACAAAAAGAAGAAACACAGTGGGAGACAGTACAGCACAGTGTTAAAAACCTCAACATGAATATGATGTTAAACGACCATATTCATAAGGTGCCTAGGATAGTTTCTGGCACACAAAAAATGCTGCATAAGTGCTTTACAAATTGAAGATTAATCTATTCAGCCCTTTCACTGTTCCAGGAAATTTGCAAGCCTGGTACTTACATCATTTCATTTAATCTCCTAGCAACCTTATGAGGTAAGTGCTATAAGGATTTATTCCCATTTTGCAGATGAGGAAATGAAGGCCCGCTTTATAGATGAGGCAATAAAGGCCCAAGCTAGAGCATGGCAGAGCTGGGCTATGGCTAAGGTTGGCTGACTCTAGGGCCAGGTTCTCAGCTACCACCCTGCATTGCAGTTATGGGGAGAGCAGGCCTGGCATCGCTCTGCTCTTTCCCAGTGCCAGGCCTGAGACTGGCCTGGGTGGGAAAGGCCTCTGATTCACATTTGCTCTGCCGGGAAGCTGCTTTACTCATTGCCTCATTCATGCTGCAAGCATCCTCTGCCATCTCCCCTGTGTAGGTGCCGTGCTGGGCCCTGGACACACAGGTGAGGTCAGGAGTCCTCTGTCTGTTAAGGCAGCGGGATCCCAGGCTGGAGGGGCTGGCAGAAGGTGGGGCACACACTGGAGCACCCATGGGCACAGGCTTGCCAAGTTTGCTCTTCCACTTGGGGTCCTTGCCCTGGCTACATGGAGGGTGCGGCTGGCACGGGGGTTGTGAATGGCTGGGATCCTAGATATATCAGAGCAGACCCGGCCTGCTCAGCTTTCCCAGGCAAAGCTCCACATGGAGGCCCGTGATGGAGAACTCTGCTAGCTCCTGATGTGTCTCAGAGCCCTGCTCCCTCGTGGGCCAGCTGAGCTGTGGGGAGGGGTAAAGCCCCAGCAGAGGCCATCCCTGGAAGACCCCAAGAGCCTTCAGCAATGATTCCAGACTCATCTCCTACTACAGCCTGGCTTCTCCCGCCTGGAACCTCTGGGCTTGTTCTGCTCCCCACACCCTTTTGGGAGCACCCCAACAAGCCCTGTGGGATTCACTGTGGGTCATTTGAGGTGAGTGTTCCCTCTTCAGTCCACAGCAGAGATGCCCAACCCGATGACATCCATCGACATCATTTTCCCAATTCATTCATGCATTGATACATTCATTCAACAAATATTTACCGAATTTCTATTGTGGGCTGGGCATTGTGCTGGGCTCTGAGGACACAACGGAAAATAAATCAGTCATAGCATCAGTCCCACCCTCCTGGAACCCACATTCTAGAAGGTGAGCATAAAGAGAGTGAAGCAAACAGAAAAATAATGACACATCTTAAAAGGTGCACGGAGGGAGAGAACACAGGCAGATCAAGCGGTTTGGGAGTTGACTCATATCAATTCTCGAGAGGCAACTGTTAAAAATTCAGGAGTTTTGTGAGCTGGTTGTTAAACACAGCCACTGTGAAAAATTAAATTACATAAATTTACAAATAATTATATTAAAATAAAAAGAATCAAATGCATCATTTCTTAATTATTTTATTCTTATCTATGCTCTTGAACTTGACTCGTTTTGTATCCATTTGGTAAGAATACCCTATAACAGAGCATCGCTGTGCTTCTCTTCCCAACTCCACCGTCGGTGACCTCATGCTGTTAGCTTGACGCTGACCCTGGGGAGAGCCTTTACGGCTGGACAACTGGCCAACACAGCAAATCAAGGGTTTTGGTTTTCTTGGAGTCGGTTGGGAAACATTTGCCAGCACACCACTGGGATTTCCGAGAGAATAATGGGAGTTCAGGTAGGGTGGACAGTGGAGAGCTCTCTAAGGAGGGGATGCTTGTGCCGAGCCCTGAGGATGAGAAGGAGTCGGCTACCTCACCACGTACGTGGAGTTTCACGCAGAGGGAAGAGCAAAGGCGAAGGCTTGTGGCATGGGTGTTTCTGGGATGGGGGAGGGGACCAGTGTGGCTGTTCATGAGTCCAGGCAGCTGTGGCATGATGAGCGAGCGGGAGAGGAGAGGGAAAGGAGGTTGGAAGAGTAGGCAGGAGCCAGACCAGACAGTGGCATTGGGGCCATGGAGGGAGTTCGCATTTTATCTGAAGTGCAGCGGGATGCATAGGAGGGTGTGGCCGGTGCCTCAGGTGTCTGTCCACTCAGATTCCAGGACAGTCCTGCCAGATCCCCACCTCCAGGGCGCTCCTCAGTGGTCCTCATTCTGCTCCAGGGCTTTTTCCAGAACTACAGGGGGCAAGGGAGGTGGGAAATGAACTCTCTTGGGGGCCGCCTTCAACCAGGAAGGGATGGAAACTGGTAGATAAAGGCTCCAGCCTCCTGTTTTTCAGATGGAAAATTCTGGGAAGCCTTCTGCACACTTCTCAGAGGTCCTGGTGCACTCAAGCCTCATCGTGTGCCGTGATGGTCTCAGTAATGTCCCCTTCCATGGGCTTCTCCTCTTTCCTTGGTTCCCTCTTCCTGCTGCCTCACTCGTGCTTCCTGGGGTCACCTCCCAAATCACCTCCCTGCACCAAAGTCCCTGTCTCGGGCTCTGCCTTTGGGGGACTCCAGACCAAGATGAGGAACTCATGGGAGTGATGTGAGCAGAACCAGCATGTTGGGAATGGGGTGCAGGAGCCACTTCGGCCCCTCGGCTTTCTCTACCAAGTGGCCGGGGCCCTGGGTTCCTCCTTCAGGGCCCCCTGTCCTAGGTTCTGGAATCATTCCTGATTAGGGACAGGCTAGTTCCTGAATTGTCAGCCAGGAGGTAAATCAAACCCAGCACCATGTTGTGGTGACACTCCAGAGGCCTCACTATATCTGTCAAGACGCTCAATGCCCACCCCTTGTTGGTGGCCTGGTATTGGGCTCCTGATGCCCATTACCCTAAATTGGCCCCTGTCTGTTCCTGAGGGTGTCTTCATCTTCTCCTCCTACCTGGTTCTGCCACTTGGATCTGATGATTTGGCAAGCTCTCCGAGAGTCCGCATGTGGTGGCATGGCGGGTCCCCAGCACTGACCAGGTACCTGGATTAGACTGGGCCACACGGATCTACACTCTGTAGGTCCCTCAGGGCCCCCGCCGTGGGGAACCAGCCCCCCCATTAGCCCCGCCTGGGTCAAATAGGACAGCCAACATTGCCTCTTCCTCAGTTTCCATGGCTCAGCCTGAGTTATCAGCAGCATCCCATTCTCTTTGTAGGGTCACCTTCAAGACATGCTTCTATGGCAGCAAGAGGGTCTGGGAGTGAGGGCAGAGAGTCATAGGTGTGGTGGGGTCTTGTGTGCTCAGAGTAGCTCCATAAACCCCTGTCTACATCCTTCCCTACTGGGTACCCCCAAAGGCCCTTCCTTCCAATGCCCCTGCATTTTGCACCCCCCATTGCAGGCCCTTCTTTAGGGCACAAATCAGCCAAGGCAGTGGACCCCACTCCTTCCAGCACGTTCTTCCCCGGCTACATGCCTAAGAAACAAGCCATCCTCCCTCTCCCTGATGGGGCCTGGCTCCCATCCCCACCAAGGGCCCCTCCTGCTGCTCCCTTCTGAAGCTCTCCAGAACTTTCTGACTCATCCTCTGACTCAGGTGGAGTCTATTTCTGTTCCCACGTCCTGCTCCGTGACGGGCTAGAGATTACAGCTGTCACTCCTTGCTCAGTGTTGGGGAGGGAGCAGCTGGATTCCTGTATGTGCTTGTGCATGTGTGTGCATGTGTGTACGCGCATGTGTGTGTGTGGGGAGCTGGGGAGGGTGGTTCTCTTATTCCTTCCCCGCCTTATGTCCCCTGGCCCCTCAGGAGTAGACAAGCATCCTCCTGGGTCTCAGGAGGGGTATGCGGTGTGGCTAGCCATGAAGAGCCTTGCCCAGATCTCCACAAGATGATTGTAATGTGGAAGGTGCTTTTTAGCAAAGAAAGTCCAAGTTGAGGACCCCAGGCAGCAAATCCTGAATCCTGGAATCTCCACATAATAGAACTAGCTGGGAACCCGGGGGCTGATGCCTACCGCTCACTTGATACTTTTTTTTTTGAGGATAATTAGCCATGAGCTAATATCTGCTGCCAATCCTCCTCTTTTTGCTGAGGAAGACTGGCCCTGAGCTAACATCCGTGCCCATCTTCCTCTGCTTTATATGTGGGACTCCTACCACAGCATGGCTTGACGAGAGATGCCGTGTCCGCACCCGGGATCCGAACCGGCGAATCCCCGGCCACCCAAGCAGAACTTGCACACTTAACCGCTGCGTCACCGGGCTGGCCCCTCACTTGATACTTTGGGCCTAAAAGTATCTAAACTTAGGTTGGTTAAGATCCATGTCCGAAATTAACCAACAAGCAAGTGGCCGAGCTGGATTTGGGTTGTAATGAATTCACGCCCTGCGTTGATGTCAGATAGTTCCCTGTCTTCTCTCCTTGCCACCCCCTAGCCAGGACTCCCCCGAACCCCTCTCCGACTTCTGTTAGACCTGCGCTGTCCAGTATGGTGGCCACCAGCCGCAGGTAGCTATTGAGCATTAGAAACAGGGGAGTCTGAATTGAGAGGCGCTGTAAGTGTAAAATGCACACTGGATTTCAAAGATCTAGTATAAAAAACTAATGGGAAATAACTCATTCATAAGTTTTTATGTTGATTGCAGGTCAAAACGGTAATATTTTGGATATGTCAGATTAAATAAAATATATTATTAAAATTAATTTTACCCATTTCTTTTTACTTTTTAAAATGAACCTACTAGAAAATTTTAAATTACATATGTAATTTAAATATGCAATGGCTCATGTTTGTGTCTCACATTATGTTTCTTTTGGGGTCAACCAGTCCTTGGGCCAAATGTGGCCCACTGCCTGTTTTTATAAATAAAGTTTTATTGAAACATAACCAGGCTCATTCATTTACATAGTGTCTATGGGCAGCTTTGCTTTATGACAGCAGAGTCCAGTATTTGCAACAGAGACAGACCCTTGACCCACAAAACCTAAAATATTTACTCTCCAGCCCTTTACAGAGAAAGTTTGCTGACTCTTGCACTAGACCATCAATTTCAGCAGAGTGGGGATTATGGGCTTGACACAGAGTAAGTGTTTCATAAATATTAGTTGAATGAATGAATGACTCGGTTAATTTCGGAGGGTAAATCTGTTGGAATTCTAGGGAGAGAGAATAGTGTATGCCAAGGCACGAGGCCAAAAAATAGCACTGAGTGTGCTGGTGATGGGGATTTTTATAGAAACTTTGCCGACTCTTGCTCCAGATGCTCATATCAGCCTCCTCCTTGATCCCTTGCGTGGTGTTTTTCTTTCACAGACAATCTCCATTCTGCCTATGCAAAGCCCAACAAATCATTGACCAGCTCCAAAATCTCCACTAGCCTGGCCATCGCCTGTAGGATGAAGTCAAAACTTAGCCTGGCCTTGCAAGTCCTTCTGCGGCACCCTGCCCAGCCCCTGAGCCGGGTGCTCCCCCATCTCCTCTCCCCTCGGGCGCTCCGGGGCTGCTCCTACACGTGCCCCACCCATTTCGGTCTTCGTGCCTTTCTTCACACTCCTCCTCTGCCTGGAAACCTCTCCTTGATCTTTGCAAGTCAAATATCCACCCTGTGAGGCTCAGTTCCAATATTTCTCCCCTGAGACACAATGTGGCATTTTGCCAGTTTGAGAGTTTCTTTTAAATAATTGTTCCTGTAAGATAAATGATAGGAGGCAGTCAGTTCCCACAGCACTTTGAATCTTTTTTTTCCACTGGAGCACTAATAATTTAAAGCAGAAAAATTTCACTTTTTATCTAGTTCTTACTATGTACACTATGCTTGGCTCTCCCCATGTATCGTCTTTTAAAATTCTCACAACAACTTTATGAAATAGGGGCTATTTTACCCTCACTTTACGGACGAGGAAATTGAGACTCAGAGAGCTGATCGAGGAATAGTGGAGGGTGATCCTAAAATTCAAATTCAGATTGGTTGGACCGTAGAGCCCAAAGTCTTAATCTGAGCTCTGTGCTCTTTACTGAGGCCACTTTCTACTCAGCCATGCCTGGGGCCCCGGCTTCCTCTGGACTCTCACCCCAGTTCCTAGAATCAGTCCTGACTGGGGATGGCCTAGGCTCTGCACTGAGGCCTGAGTGTGTCAGCCACGAAGTAAGTCTAACCCAGCACCGCAATGCGAGGACCAGTCCAGACTTTGCTGCCTGTTCCTTGAGTCCCCCTCCTTGAGAATCAAGAGCACAGAGTTAAATGTACATTAACTCTTGCTTATTTCTGGGTCTTGACATAAAAGTCACTTCCTCAGGAAAGTCCTCCAGGATTGCCCAGACTGGGCTAGATCCTGGGTATATGTTCTCACAGCACCCAGGTCTTCTCCTTCCGTAGCAGAAGAGTCCATAACTCTCATCACATTTTTTATTTTTATTTTTGTAATGAATCCTTTATTATTTGTTTCCCCTATTAGACTGCAAGCCTCGTGAGGGCAGGGGCTGTGTTTCCAGGACCTTTCTCAGTACCTGGCACATCCCTGGTGCACCGTGAATATTTGAATGGATGAATGAAACTCTGCTTGTTCTCCTCACCTGGACGTCAGCCTCGCTAGTCTCCAAGTCCACAGAGAAGCAGAAGAGTGGGTGAGTTTTTGTCCCCTCCTGTCCGCTCCTTGAGTGACTTAGAGTTGAAGACACTGTTATGTGCTGAAAGGAGACTCAGAGACGGATGATCCCTAGGTCAGTACTGTCTGACTGTGAACGAATCTGGAGCCAGAAAGCCCCTTCCTTGGCCTCAGCCCAAGAAACGCCCCCACCCGTGCCTTCTGGGGGCAAAGCCTAGGGCTGATGACCCAGCTGAAGGAGAGGGAGTGAGCAGGTCCCCTATCCCACAGAGAGGAGGCTGGCGGAGTAAACAGTGAGCCTGGCTGCCTCCAGCCCTGACCCCGCCCCTAGGGAGCACAGGGACGCTCGATGATCTATCACACAGACAGCTCAGAGGAGGCGTTGAAGAAGGAGTGTGATCCCCAGCACAGCCAAAGGACTGCCTCCTCTTCTCTTGCTCCTGCCTCAGGGAGTGTGGCTTGAGACTTTTGGTTCTCCTGGGTTAGAGGAGCAGTGGCAGCTGAGGGCTGCAGCGGTGGAATTTTCATATGTGCCCCGCACATCCTCACACATCCCAGGGCTTGCTTGGGGGTGGGAAGGTTGGCCTGCTCCAGGGCCCCTGAGGATCAGGTCTAGTGTGCACACCTGGGGGCAGGGTGACCAGCTCATTCCGGTTTGCCTAGGATGGTCTTGATTTTAAAAACTGCAAGTCCCGCTTCCCAGGAATTTGCCAGGTTGGTGACCCTCCCTGGGTGCCACTGGCTCTTAAGTGATTAGTTTCAGCACTGGATGCTGCATCACTGAATGTGGCCGTCTCTTCGTCATTTTGGCACAAGGCTGCTGGCTTCTTTGGGGCTCAGGGTTGGGCTGGGGCTGGGGACAGGCAGTAGCCAGCTCAGGCCTGTGAACCTGGCCAGGCCACAGGGACTGGTGTCAGCCCTTTTAGACCCAGTGTTAAGGACTATTGGAGGTTCTGCCCAGGTTCCTACAAGCGTGGGGTCCCAGGGGGTCCGGTCTACTGTGATGTGGCCATGTGGAGCTGGCCTGGGTTTAGGAAATATGTTCATATGGAGCAGAATAAGCTAGACCTGAGTATACAACAGAAATATAATGCAAACCATATATACAATTTTAAATTTTCTAGTAACTGTATTCAAAAAAGAAACAGGTGAAATTAATTTTATTTTCCTTCTTCTTCTTCCTGAAGCCCCCAGTACATAATTGTATATTCTAGTTGCAGGTCCTTCTGGCTCTGCTATGTGGGACGCCACCTCAGCATGGCTTGAAGAGCGGTACTAGGGCCACCCCCAGGGTCTGAACTGGCGAAAATCCTGGGCCGCTGAAGCGGAGTGTGCCAACTTAACCACTCGGCCATGGGGCTGCCCCTAAGTCAAATTAATCTTAATAATGCATTCAACTTAACCCAATCATCCCAAAATATTATCTTTTCAATACATAATCAATATAAAATTATTGATGATATTTTATTTTTTTTTTCATTCAACGCACTTCAATTTGGACCAGCCACATTTCAAGTACTCAGTAGCCACATGTGGCTAGTATTGGACACGGCAGAACTAGGTACTTTTATGGCAGGGAGAAGCATCTTTATCCAGACAGGACTTCTAAGGTCTTAGAAGGTCCATTTTGAGGGGATATTTGGGGTCCTTGAAGATGAAGGGATATCTGTGGATTTCAGTCATTGGTTGGTCTGGGGTGATACTGAAGCTGTCTGGGGAGACAATTTGGGGGCTGGAGGTTCTCTGGGGAAAGGATGGTTTTGTCATAGTTTATCTTTGTAGGGCAGCCAGACTATGAGGAGGAATGCCCATGGGTGTGGCTGGGGAGGGGCTCTTTCTTACTTTCCGAGAAGCGATGGCGCATTGTCAACCTGCAGTCTTGGCAAGACTTCGTCCTAAAGGAGCAAGTTTCAGATCAGCCTTAAAGAGGCTCCTGCTGGGAGGGGCTGACTCTCCTTCCCACCACCCTAGTCACTCTGCAGAGGTAGCTGTGGGTTGCATTCTGGGTCTGGTTCCCGTCTTAGAATCTAGTGAGGCCCCGTGCTTCTTAAGAATTGTTTTGCAAAGTCAATCTCTTTCTTAGAGTAGTGCTTCTTTGGTTTTTGAAAGTGTGGTTCCTTCATTCAGAAAAATGGACTCCCAAAAATATACACACACTTTTAAATACAATCATAGGGGTGCAGAGGCTCAGCGAAGCATTCTTTGCAGTCTAGATTAAACATTCCCATTTAAGATAAAAAAAAAAGTACAGGGTCCTGAGCTGAGTTTCCGGAATGTGCAGAGCAAAAAAGATGAGAAAGACAAGACAGAAAGTTGGTCGGGCTGGGGAGCATCTGGACGCTCCCAGGTGGGAGGATAAATGGTAGATTAGTGGGGAACTTGGAAAAATATTGAAAACTTGGAAAATCATTTGACTTTAAAGAGTTAAATGTGCGTCTACCCTATGACCTCGTAATTCCATGTCTTGGTATTTATCTGAAAGACATGAAAATGTGTATCCAAAAAAAGCTTTTTACAAAAAATGTTCATAGCAGCCTTAAGCACTATAGCCTGACACCGGAAATAGCCCCAAATATTCATCAACAGGAGAATGGATGAAAAGCTATGGTCTATTTATGCAGAGGTATACAACTCAGCAATAAAAATAAATAGATCAGTGATACACACAACAACATGTGTGAGTCTTAAAAAAAAAATCATGCTGAGGAAAAGGAGCCAGACACAAAAGCATTCATCTGGATGATTCCATTTATGTGGAGTTCTAGAACAGGCAAAGCTAACTAATGGGGAAGAAATCAGAGCAGTGGTGGCTTCTAGGGGAAGGTGGATTTATTGGTAAAGGGCACGGGGAACTTTCTGGGGCGATGGGGAAGTTCTATGGGTTTTGGTTAAAATTGAAAGTGTGCATATTCAGTTAAAATTAAAATCTATGCATTTCACTGCATGTAAATTATACCAAAATATGGCAAAGGAGTCAGCTAAAGAACTGAATTTTTCTCAAGGCTCTTAAAGATCTGGTAAAAAAAAAATCTAGTCATTCTCTATGACAATAGGTTCCCAGACACTGGGCCGTCTCGCTCCCAAGCAAAGCTGATGTGTGTCCACTCGTGTTCATAACTATTCCCAACTGGACTGGGAGATCTTTGAGGTGGAGACGGGTCTAATTCATCATGTTCCCAGTGCATGGTGTGGGAATGGGCCCTTAATAGATGCAAAGGAAATATATTTTGAATAAATGAATAAACAACTGACTCGATGGAATTACTTGAGAGGAATAAGAAGTTTTTGTACTCACGGGCGATCTGTGGATTCTGCCACTGGAAGAGAAAGGGGTTGTTGTGTTTTCATACTAAGAAAACATTAAGAAGGAACCAAGTTTCCTTCCTTCCTTCTTCCCTCCCTCCCTCCCTCCTTCCTTCTCTCCTTTCCTTTCTTCCTTCCCTCCTTCCTTCCTGCCCTCTTTTCCCTTCCTTCCTTCCTTCCTTCCCTTCTTCCTTGCCTCTTTTCCTTTCTTCCTTTTTTTCTTCTTTCCTTCCTCCCTACCTCCCTCTTTCCCTCCTCCCTCCTTCTTTCCTTCCTTCCTTCCTTTTTTCCTTCCTTCCTTTCCTCCTTTCCAACCTCCCTCCCTTTTTTCCTTCCTTCTTCTCTCTCTCTCTCTCCTTCTTCCCTCTCATTTTCTCCTGCTCTTTCTTTTGCTCCCACCAACCCTGCCTCAGAGGAATACCCCTTCATTTGGGGCCTTTGATTGACTGAGTCCTTAAAGTGCAGTGTTTATGGATTTATGAGCTTTTCAGGGATCTATGAAAATATCTCAGATCTGGAAAAGCAAAGAAAACTGCAAAATATAAGAATGAGAGTTTAAGTAAATGTATATCAAACATAACATTATGGAAATTAGTTCAATCCAACTCAACTCCTATAGTTACATAGAAATTATATTCGGTATAGGATGTGGATATATTTTAATGTGGTTTTCATGATGCAGGAAGCTCCAAAAGTAAGGGGAATTAGGAGCTCCCAAGGTTTTAAAATAGCTGTCCAATGGATTTATACTTGACATTGGGAGGAACTCATTTGCAGAAACATTCAAGAAACTGGAAGAGGGTACAGGAAGAGAAGAGGAGGGGAAGAGTCGACGTATGTAGTTGTGAGGACTAACGTCTCATTAACTTTTTACAAAAAAAATTGCAAGTAATATATACTTGTGTGATAGGCAGAAAAATGGTCCTCTAAAGCTGCCCATGTCCTAATTTCTGTAACCTGTGAATCTGGTACCTTATGCGACAAAAGGTACTTCCCAGTTGTGATTAAGGGTCATGACCTTGGGATGGAGAGAGTATCCTGGATTATCCAGATGAGTCCAATCTAATCACGTATGTCCTTAAAATTGGAGAACATTTCCTGGCTATGGTCAGAGGTAGAGGTGGCCAGGGAAGAATTGTCAGAGAGAGGCAACACTGCTGGCTTGGAAGATGGAAGAAAGGGCCACCAGTCAAAGAATGAGGGGGACTCCAGAAGCTAGAAAAAGCAGGAACACAGATTCTGTCCTGCAGCTACTAGAAGGAACCTGGACTACACCCCTGTGAGACCCAAGTCAGACTTCTAACCCACAGAATTATAAGATAATAAAAATGTATTATTAAGATCCTAGGTTCAGAGTAATTTGTTAGGCCAGCAATAGCGAATTATAACATGCATGGATCCACGTAGCCATCAGCATTTACTGAATGTTTTCTATGAGCCTGTCACTGTGCTACACACTTTGTGTGTGTGAGCTCCTATAGTCCTCATCACAACTCCATGAAGCAGCTACTATTACCGTCCCATTTTAGAGATGAGTCTTAGAGAGGGCAAAGAAATTTCCCAAGGTCACAGAGCTTGTGAGGGACAGGAGTGGGATTTGAACCCCATTCTCTGTCTCTCTGTCGTATGCAGAGCTGCTCACATCTAGAGTAAATGCTCTTTTTAATTTTTTTTGATCTCAAATCCAGGGAAGGCTAGGATAAAGTCTTCCTTTGCAGAACCCATGAGGAAAAGATGTCTACCAGACTCTAGGATGTGACAGCTCTCTAGGACCACATGCTTTAGAACCCAAAGACACATCTGTTTTCACATAGCCAATTACAGAACTAATTAGAAACTGTTTTTATCTGTTCATTAAGGTAGATATAATTAAGGCAACATTTTGTTAAAGCAGTTTGAGTGTGTGCTTTAGAGTAATAATTACTCCTTTTATTTCCTTAAGACTCTTTCTAATTTGTCTTGGTTCCATCTCATGCCATCTCCTGTTCTCTCATGCTCTCTGCTCTCCATCAGAAGAACTTAACCCCTCTGTCCTGCATCCCGGCCACTTTCCTAATTAATTTCTACTCATCCTTCAATTGTCCTCTCAAACCTCATTCCTCAGGGAGGCTTCCCTGATGCCCCAGACTGCAAGAGCCCTCCCGTTGACATTCTCATGCTGCACTGTTCCTTCCTTCCTTCTGTGAGCCTCACTCATCAGTATCCATTATCGCCTGTTTTTCCCATCACACTGTAAGCTTCATGAAGCCAGGGCCTCATGTCTGTGCCATTTCCTAGTGTCCCGAGTGCCCAAAACAATGCTTGGCCCAGGGTAATGTTCAATAAATATCAACCAGAGATTCATGATAGATTTGAACTAGTCTTTGCTCCTTAGTGACCATTTTTGGCATCTACTGGGATGGATGCAATTTTCGTCCCATCCTCCACCCTCTCCTTCCTCTTCCTCCTGTTTTGTGAATGTGCACCTGCACACAGGTACACCTGTACATGTGCACACACACACACACACACACACAGAGGATCAGCAATGTCTTTTCAAATCTTCTCTTTGCCTTTGGGTCAGAGCCTCTGGGCCCTTGTTAGCAGGTCTGGCTTCTAAGTTGGTCTATAGAAGGAGAAAGGGATCTCCAGGCTGCTTATGAGAGATACATCGCTTTCTGGGAGCATCTACTCTCTTGGGGTGCTCTGGGGGTTAACTGTGCAGCTGTCCATCACCGCGTTCTCTCACCAGGCCCCTATGGAAGGCCTCATCCTCCCTGAAGCTCACACCTGGTACTCCCTTTCTGCCATTCCTGCGCCTGTGTGACTGGTGCTTAGACCTGGGAGCCGGAGGCTGAGGCCACACCTCCTTCTCTCCCTCTCTTCTGCCTGCAGGAGTCTCTGTAGGAGGTCTTCTCCCTCCAAGGTCTCCAGGAGAATGCCTGCATTTCACAACTGCTGCCCAGACAGCATGAGGCTGCGGGCAAGAGGCTGGGTTGCAGTCCCAGAGGGGCCTTGACCCCCGGACCACAGCCCCCTGGCGCAAGCCCAGGGTGGTCATTGCACAACCGGTAGTGAAATCCGTGCCACAGAGCTTAAGACCTTTGACCGTGGAAACTTGGCTTTTGGAATCAGGTTTAATTGGTGGTGCTGTTCTGTTCCCAGCCCGCCTTAGTTCTGCCCCTCCCCCCATTTTTGCCCTGTGTTGGTGACCTTTGCCCTGAACCTTGCCCATTCGCAGGGTCCTGGTCTGCTCCACCTACTGCCCAGACCAATGAGAGACCAGAAGAGGAGAGTCTGGTGGGGTGGGGGTGGAAATGCCATCAGGTCTAAAGGCAGAATTGCAACCACTCCACAGTGCTCCAGGGCAGCGGCGTCCTGACTCCACGGGGAGGCCGGTTCTATGCCAGCTGACCCTCCTGCCTCCTTAGCTTGCCCATTTGTGTTCTCCAGCACCTTCATCCAGACCTTTTCCCCTCAGTAGCCCTGCTCCTCTATTCTCCCACAAAGATATGCAGAGAGTGTTGGTGAAGACTTTTGGAGTCCACAGACTTGGGTTCAATACCTAGCTGTTTGACCTTGGACACATGACTTCACCTCTTTGGACCTCTGTTTCCCCATCTGCAAAATGGGCTTAATGGTCCCTTCCTCACAGGGTTATCATGAGAATGAAATAAAGCAATCCAACTATTTAACATGCATTTTCGCAGCACCTACCATGTGACAGACACTGAGCTGTGCAGGAGGGTTACTGTGGTGATTAAGGTAGAGTCTGCATGGAAGAAGCCTACACTCTGAAGGTGGAAATAGAAACTCTCACACATGTACACAGAGATACCCCAACAAATAAACAGAGCCATAAATTCCCGCTGCATGTTGGATGGTGCTAAGAAGTAAACAGATGGCAAGCAGTGATAGAAGGCAATGAGGTGAGACATCCTTAGGGGGTGCAGAGGGAAGAGCTGTTTTAGGAGACAGCACTAACCAGAACCCTGGAGGATGAGAAGGGGTCTAGGACTGGGAGAGTGGGCCAGGTTGAGGGACATCCTGAGCAATAAGGCTCTGAAAGCAGGAAACAGTCTAGTGGTTTTTAGATCCCAGAGAGGGTCTTTGTGGCTTGGGTAGGGTGAGCAGGAGTTAGATTGGGAAAAGGGGAGCATAAGACAAAATCTACTGCATCCCCCAGGCCAGTGATTCTCAAAAGGTGGCCCCTGGATCAGCAGCATCAGCACCAGCTGAGAACTTGTTAGAAATGCATGTTCTTGAGTCTACCCCACGACTGGGTCAGGAACTCTAAGAGTGGGCCCTGCAGGTGATTCTGATGCATGCTTAAGTCGGATACTCTCTGCTGGACTAACGTAAAGAGTTTGGACTTTTACTATTAAAAATTACTATTAGAATACTATTAGAAGGCTTTAATTGGAGGAAGGGGACAATAGTGCCCACCTTGTAGGATTTTGGTAAGGACTGTTGGAAACAATGAAATATGCAAAGTGACTGGCAGTGAGCAGGCACATAGTGAGTTCTTCCCCTGTCTTCCAGCTTCGGCCATGCTTCCTGGTTTACTGTTACAGTTCTGAGTGCTGTGTAACAAACCACCCCAAGCTCAGTGATATAGAAAATAACCATTTTATTATGCTCAGGGATTCTGTGGATTGGGAATTCAGAGAGGGCACAGCGAAGACGGCTTGATGCTGCCTCCTGATGACTGAGACCTCAGCTGGGAAGACACAAAGAGCGGGAGGTGACTTGAATGGCAGGGGCTGGAGAGTCCAGTTCCATGATTGGCTTCATTAAGTTGTCTGGCACCTTGGCAGGCATGGCTGGAAGCTGGAGTCAGCTGGTTCTGCATATTTCCACTAGGGCATGATTCCTTACATGCAGCAGTGTTCCAGAGGGTGAGATGGAAACTGCGTGGTCTTTCATGAGAAGCCTTGGAAGTCACATGGCATTATGTCTGCCATACCCTATTGATTGAAACAGTTACAAGCCCACCCAGATTCAAGGAGAGGGAGCACAGATCTGCCTCTCAATGGGAGGAGCATCAAAGAATTTGTGGCTGTGCTTTAAATCCACTCCATTGATAAGCCTTCCAGATATAAGTTGGTGATGACCAGGCTTGCCACCCAGTCAGATCTATGCTCTCAGACCCTAAGGTAAGTGAGAGGTACCTCCTTCAGATGCTATGGATGCAAAATCATCGGCTCCTTGTAAGTCTCAGAATTCAACTAACCTTAGTCTGTGACATGAGCAGGGGCATAGAGTCCATTTTCCTGCAGCTTGTGGAAGTCGGCTGAGCTGGGGAAGGGATGAATAACATCCTTTGGGTTTTCCCTCTCTGAGCATTTAAAAAGCAGTAATAAATAGATGAGAGCCCGGGAGCTGTGATTGATTTGTTTTATGAATCACAGAAGAGGCTGTAACTCATGGGAGATTAGGGCTGAAGTAAGTTGTACAGCTCTTGCATTACACGTGGAGATTAATGGCTTATCACAAGAGACCCCACCGTTAACCCAGCTCACCCACAGGGAGTTTAATAGCAGGGCCATCCGGGCTGACTTTTAATTCTTGAACAAATGCTCCTGGCTTGTGCACAGCCCTCATTCTCACCAATAAGCACCTGTCTGGTTAGAGCTGTGAGCTCTCAGGAGCCAGGGAGTGGCTTCCCTCTTGGGGAGAAGGAACTAAGGCTTCCCAAGGATGCCCACTTTCTTCCTGCCTTGATTTTTTTTTTTTCTCAAGGACATGAGCAGGGTTTCTCAGAAAGGCTGACGGATGATGCTGTGTCTGTTGCTACTGCCTGCCAGCACTTGCTCAGTGGTCCAGGTCCTGTGCCGAGGACTTTGTAGATTCTAGTTGAAATCTCACAGCAACTTTGTGAGGTAGGCGTGAATGAACCCATTTTACAGATGAGGAACGTGGGCTGGAGGCTGCATGGCCCATGGCCTCATAGAGGGAGCATGGGTTGGAGTCACATGGACCCAGTTGGAATCCTGGGGGCATGCTTCCTTCATCTGTATACTTACTGTCTTGGAGCTCTTGTTGCCTCATCTCAGCTGTTGGAGGTCTCAGCCAGAGTCACTCATGTTGTTAGTGGGCCCCAGGTTGACATTCCTTGCCTCAGTCTGTCCATTTCCATGTCTCAGCTTCTGCCTCTGCTCTCTTGACCAGCACACCTCCTGCCTGATGGGATTGGAGCCTGGCATCTGGATCTGCCATCACACAGAGTCCCAGCTGTTGGCTTGTGTCCTGCTGACTTAGGTGGAACTCTAGACTTTCTTTCTATACATCTGCTCCCTGGTATTTGTACCCACAGAGAAGACCTCCTTGAAATTTGTGGCTGCCCATATCCCACCAGAGGCCCCCACATTGCTTGGAAATCTTTTTTCCACTGGAACCAACCCAGAATTGATACTCATGAGCTTGAGTCACTGAATCCTGATACTGAATCCTAAAGACAGGGTATCCCCCTTAAAGCTTGTTGAACCAATGTTGGGACAAATTAAGACTCTCGCCCTTCTCATGGTGGGAATCATTGCACTAACATTTGTTGCCCAAGCTCTTTACATTTTCCACGTGAGATAATCTTCCCATTAAATGCATCCACATCTCCCCTCATGCCCTGCCCCCACCTCCACTTTCTAGCTTTATTTCTATAGCACTTAAAACCTTCTACTTTGGGATATACATATTTATTTTAATTGTCTGCCTGTTTCTCCACTCCCACTAGAATATAAACTCAACTGGGACAAGGAATTTTGTCTGATGCATTTATTGCTGTATCTCCCATCCTAGACAGTATCTGACACATAGTAGGTGCTCAACAAGTATCGGAATTGATGGGATGAATAAATACTCATGAGCTTTCAGAGATCCTGGTCTCCTGGATGGCTGTCTCCCAGCCCCTGGTCCCTGCTGTGGCCTTGTCTGGCTCAGGGACACTGACCCCTGGGCAGCTCCCCATGGGCTTGTTGACCTAACCCAGCCACTCAACTTTGCTCCTTGCATTCAGTCTTGGCCTCTGGCCCAGGCTTTCCAGGAAATCCAAACCCAGCTGTTCTCTGTCTTGACTTGGCTACTCCCAACTAATCTCTGAAGCTCTGTGGGGCTCTCGCTCCTCTGTGTGGCAGACACATGAATGGCCAGTAATGTTGGGTCTGTTGTTAATCCTATGGCCACATAGCAGGTCTCTAGTTGGTCAGTCAGTCAACAAGCGCTTACCACACGTAAGTGAAACTCCGGAGCCACACTGCTTGGGTTCAGGTTCCAGCTGTGCCATATATTAGCATCTTGGGCAACCTTTCTGAACCTCAGGGTTTTCATCAGTAAAATGGGCATAATAATGCTTGGTTGGAAGACTTCCGTGAGATAAAGTTTGAAAAGCAAATTTAGCTTGGCATACAGTAAATACTCGATAAATGTTAGGTATTAGTATTATTGAGTGTCAGGGCTGGGCTTGTTTCAGGGGCTATAGAGATGAATGAGTTATAGTCCATGGGTCCAAAGGACTCACATTTCAGAGGGAGAGGTTGACAAGTTTCCAGGAAATTATAGTGTTGTGTGTTTGGAACTGTGATGGTAGAAACACAGGGTACTGTGGCAGCACTCAAGAGGGCTACCCAGCCCAGCCAAAGTCAAGGACAGGAAACCACAGAAGACCTCCAAGGACAAGTAATACTTGAGTAAATGAATATGACTTTGCTGGGTTGAAAGGTATATGTATTATTTATCTATTGCTAGGTAACAAATTGCCCCAAACATAGAGTCCTAAAACCTAAACATCTATTATCTCATGGTTTCTGTGGGTCAGAGTCAGGCCATGGATTACCTGAGTCCTCTGGCTCAGAGTCTCTCAGAAGACTCCAATCACAGGGTGTTGGCTGCTTCTTAGGTTTCATCTGAAGGCTCAACTTGGGGAGGATGCCCTTCCGAGTTCACTCAGTGGATGTTGGCAGGATTCAATTCCTTATGGACTGTTGGACTGGGCGGGGGGGATCTCAATTCCTCACTGGCTGTTGGACAGAGGCCTCCCTCAGTTCCTTGCCCCATGGGCATCTCCACAACATAGAAGCTGGCTTTCACCAGAACTTGAAAGCAAGAAAGGATGAAGCAGACAGAAGCCAGAGTCTTTTTACAACATTATCTCAGAAGTGACATCCCATTATTTTTCCCATGAGAAGCAAGTTACTAGGTCCAGTCCACATTCAAAGGGAAGAGTTACACAAGGACAAGGGTATCAGAAGGTGGGGTCATTGGGAACCATCTTAGAATCTGCTTACCACAGTAAGGAATTTTCTTACGGAAAGAGGAAAAATTGTGCAGAGGCTCAGAGGGGCAACCCTGCACGATGTGTTTGGGAAAAGGCAAGTGGTTCAGGAAGAACAGTTCAGAGGAGAATGTGTTGGGTGGTGACTGCAGGTGGAGGTGACAGCAGATGGCTTTGGAGAGGAAGGTGAGAGCTAGCACGTGAAGACCCTTGGAGACCCTTTAGAATTTCTTCTTTAGTTCCAGGATAATGGGGAGCCACTGAGAGGCACTGAGGAGGGGAGTGAAGTGTGGAAGAAGGATCTGATGAGGTTTTGTGTTTTTTCACAAGGCTTTTCATGTCTGGGCAGATCCTTCACTGAGAGAATGAAGATTGAGCAAGGGGTGCTGTCTTGGGTATGACCAGCCCAGTTCTCCACGTCCTTAAAGCTTTGTCTTGTGGGTTCTACCTCCCTGACCCCACTTTTGTCTCAACTGACCTGTAGCTGGATATTCTCACTGTTCTTGCCAACTCCTTATGGAATACTTCGTAGGCAACTACTGTGCCGGGCAGGGTCTTGCTGAACAGTGATTGAGAGGGGTGGCGATGAAGGTGAATCAGCTGGGAGCAAGGCAGACCCACCACACCCCGTGGTCAATCAAGGATGTTAACAAAACAGTTAACGTTTGTAGAGGACTCAACATGTGTTGGACACTATGCTAAGAGCTTTATAAACCTTGTCCCATCTGACTGTCAACCAACCCTGAAGGTTGGCACTGTTATTATCTCTTACCGATGCTGAGCAGATCTTCTGAGAGGTGACACAGCTAGTGACTGGCATAGTCAGGGCTTGGACCCAGGTGGTCTGGCACCGGAGCCCAAGATCTCAGACACTGTGCTGTCCAGTCACCTGAGTACCCTGGAGACATGAATGTTCTGTACTTTGGTCATTTTTCTTATCAATCATCATGTGGCTATTAACTTGTACAACATTTAAAAATCATAGAAAAAGGTAAGTAAATAAAAACCAACCATATACAATAAAAAATGCAGAGACAATGTGACTCTGCTTTAAATTTGGTTTTAATATCTCATTTCTCCAGCAAAATAACGATGCCTGACATCTTGTCTTTCTCGGCCATGGGATTCTCCAAGGCTTCTGGTTGATTATAATTCTCCAGGGAGGTGATGGAGTGTGGGTCAATGGCATGGAGCTTGCTGGAATTCTAAATCTGTCCCTTGTCTGTCATGTGATTCTGGGTAAGTCAAACTCTTTGCAGCATACACTGTCAGTGCACCAACTTTATTCCCCCAGATCCCTTTACTGCTTTTGTATGTACCAGTCAACAGCCAGCATGTGTGCCCTCTGGCTGCAGGAACCCCCTCCCTTAGCTTGCGTGCACGGAGAGCTGGAGCTGAAAGTGATGCTGGTGCAGGGGGTGTATATTCTGCAGCTTGTTCCTCCACTGGGACAACTCTGAGGTGTGACCCACACTATTTGCCAAGCTTCGCCTTGGGGCTGAGCCAGATTCACCCTCTGGGGTCTTCGCTTCATAATGCTCCTTGCTGACCTCCTTCCCTTCCTGGTCTTTCTTCTCACCAACCCACCACTTCTTGCTGGGAGCACTTTCAACCATCTTTGTCTCAGACAAAGCAAATTTGATGGATTTATAAAAAGCCTGGCCAATACTTTTCAAAAACATCAAAGTCAAGAAATGCAGAGAAAGACTGAGGAGATGTTTCCATTTAAAGGAGACTAAAGAGACATGATAATTAATGCTGCATGGTCCTGGATGAGATCTTGAACTGGGAAAAATAAATAGTTACAAAAGACTATTGAGACAACTGACAAAACTTGGATATAGACTGTGCAGGTAATAGTATTGTAACAGCGTTAAATTTTGTGATTTTGATAACTGACCCATGCTTATGTAAAAGAATGTCTTTGTTCTTAGGGCTTAAATGGCAAACTATATAATAGTAAAGGTGCATAATGTCTCCAATTTACTTTTGAATGATTCATAAAAAATAGAGAGATGGGCTGGCCTGG
This sequence comes from Equus asinus, assembly GCF_041296235.1. NCBI lineage: Eukaryota > Metazoa > Chordata > Mammalia > Perissodactyla > Equidae > Equus > Equus asinus. The sequence continues at coordinate 31,554,449 of NC_091804.1, read as the reverse complement.
TGGCCTAGTGGTTGCTTTAGGCATGCTCCACTTCAGCGGCCCAGGTTATGTTCCGGGGTGCAGACCTACACCACTCATCAGCAGCCATGCTGTGGTGGAAACCCACATACAAAATAGAGGAAGACTGGCACAGATGTTAGCTCAGGGCGAATCTTCCTCAGCAAAAAAAAAAAAAAAAAAAAAAAAAGAGAAAGAGAGAGAGAGATATAATAAGGCAAACAGAACAAAATGTAACAATCAGCAGGTCTGGATAGAGGATATATAGTTACTTATTATACTGCTATTGCAACTTTTCTTTACATTTGAAATTGTATCACAATAAGGAAAATTTGTCTCAGGGTCTGCTTCCAGGGAACCCAACCTCTGAGCTTTGGGTACCTCAATTGCTAAATAAAGATTAGGGTCTTTACTGGACCAGTCTGTTGCAGGGATTAAAGTAGCTGGTAACTGAGATAAACCTGCACAGTGATCAGAGTCCACATCTCCCCTCCTCATTCATTAGCCACGTATTCTGGAACGCAAGGTCTAGGAGGCACGCAGAGAGCTCCCAACACATAACGTGGGGGCCTCAGAGAAACACACTGCTGTTCCCGGTTCTCTCTCCGTGTCCACGCTCGCTCCCTCTGCTTAGCCTGCCTCTTCGCAGAAGGCTTCCCGAGCTGCAGCTGTTGTCAGTGATTTTTGTAGATTAAAAGAAACTGCAGGGGGGACAAGTTTTTCCTGGGGAGATAAAAGAGTCAGCCCAACATCAAAGGAACCATATAAAACCATATATATTATAGGAACAAAACAAAACCGAAAAACCCAACCCGGGAGGGAGATCCATATGTCAGAGTCAATAAGTCTGAACTTCCGCGATCTGCTCTATAGAGTTGCCAACTGAGGCAGGAATGTTGCTTTGTCCAGAAAAGGCAGGCGCATAAAAAGGAGATTTTTATGGACTTTGGCACAAGGATGAGGCAAAAACCGTATAGCTGAGGCTTTGTGAAGAATCTCTAGGACCACTGTGATTTCTTTTACCTCTTCTTTTAATCAGTTACTGTATAAGTCAGGGTTCAACCAGAGAAACAGAAGTAGTAGGAGATAGTATTAAGATTTTTTGTAAGGAATTGGCTGACGTGATGGTGGGGCTGGCTTGGCCAGTCCAAAATCCATAGGGCAGGCTGGAACTCTCATGGGCTGGAGCTTCTGTCCAGGAGCAGACTTTCCTCTTCAGGGAAACATTAGCTCTTCTCTGGAGGCTTTTCAATTGATCGAATCAGGCCGACTCAAATTGTACAGGATAGTCTGCTGTACTAAAAGTCATCTGATTATGGACTTTAATCACATCTACAAAATACCTTCACAGCAACTCCTAGATTAGCATTTGATTAAATAACTGGGGACTATAGCCCAGCCAAACTGACCCATAAAACTAACCATCACAGTCACCAAAACCAGTTGGTGCCACCTCTTAATATCTTCAGAATCCCCCCCTTCTCCATCCTCCTGTATAAGCCCCAAAGTCAGTGGCTCCTCTGTGGTGTCTCTGCATCCAGGCTCATGGTCTCCAATCCAGCCAAGTGTGGTGTCCTTCTGGTCAGAAGCCATTTGGTTCTCCCCGCTGATTATGTGATAAACACCAAAAGCCTAAGCTGGACAGTTACCACCCTTCATTTTGTACCAGAGCCCCAAGCCACCCTGACCTGCTCATCTCTCCCACCTTTCCTTCTGCTCATAATGACAATCGCTGACAGTTTTTGGACACCTGCCAGTTCCTAGGCACTGTGTCAAGTGCTTTGCCATAGATTGTGTAATTTAATAGTCAGAACAGTCATACTTTGAAGGTGGGGAAACTGAGGCATGGAGACATTAGAGTAACCTGTCTCACTCACCAAGGTAGTAACTGGCCTAACCTATAATCCCACAAAGTCCGACTCCACAGTCCGTGACTTTGAGCATTGCGTTATGCTGCCTCTCTGAAGATTCTCATTTCTCTGATGATCTCCTACTTATCCTTCAAAGCCCACCTCAGAAGTCACCTCCTCTCAGACGCCTTTCAGATTTCACAGATGGAATTTTCAGCCCTCTCTTTTGTGCCTCTGATAGTTCTTGGTTCACTGCACTTTTTTGAGCCTCTTCGCTATGAGGATCTGCTAACTCAGTTGCATTCTCCTCCCACTTGATATGAGTTTCTCAGGCAGAGGGAGCGTGTTGGCCTCATTGGCTTCCCAAGGCCCAGCAGAGTCTGATCCGTTATTGACACCCGTGATTGTTGTCAAGAATTGACTTCTTTGGGGACTTATTGTCTCTCTCAAGGCCCAGCTAATGGCTAGCAGGGCCGACGGTCCTCTATCACTCTGCTCTTCTGTCTATACCAATGCATTCCTGAAATAGAATTAGATGTTGAATTCTAATCCTCTCAACTGACATTGCAGCAGAGCAATGATGACCAACAGTCCACTGCACACCGCAGAGTCTGACTGATTAACACAGGCACGGCAGTAGGTACTGTTCCTACTTGAAGGAGCCAGGTGACTGCCCCACTGCCCACTTCATCTTAGCTCCATTTCCCCAGTGTCTCAATGGCTCACAATTCAGGGAATTATTTGGTGTCAAATCAGTTGCCCAGCAGGTTGTGAGAATGCAAGCATCAGAGATGGCATGGTGCTCACGGGTGTGCCCACCTGGGGCTTTCTGGCATCTCTGGGGTGGCTGCAAGGGCCCTAATTTGCATGAGACCCTGAGGTGCCTGCCTTCTAGGACCGATGGGCAAGCAGAGGCTCCAGTGCACCAGGAGTAAGACTCTTGGATACGGGCATCAAATGCTGTTGTCAACCTTTTAGATTCAGATTTTTGTAGATTAAAAAAAATAAATTAATAGACTCACCCTGAGGTAGGTGAGCTTCCAGATGCCCAGGTTGAGTGTTAATAGGAGGTGACACTGGCTGTCAGCCAATCTAGCCTCAGAATAACCTGTGCCTGGGTCCCCAAGACCCAAGATAGGATGCTGTTAGACTTTATCCTAAGTAAGGAAGGCCCCTCGTTTGACAGGACGCCCAACAATGTATCCCTTGGTGAGAAGGGGGTTCTCCCCAGCCCAGGGGGAACATCATCATGGGGATGAATAAAAGAGCCTAATGTGCCCACCCTGGCAGGGAGCAGAGGTGTGGCCAAAATGGCAGGCACATGAAAGCCAGTATGATAGTCACCTGCCCATGTAGACTGCTAGTCATTATAGGAAGATTTTAATGGTGGTCACCTCAAACCCCGAGGAGGGAAAAGAGAAATTTAACCCCTTGAAGTCCCCTTTATTCTGCTCGGTGGCCTCAGAGTCGGTGGCTAGCTTTATCCTCATTGCAGTTTTGACTTGTCTTCCCAGGACTTGCATGATTCCCCCACCTTCCTTCTCCTGTCCCAGTGCCCTCCACCTGGGAGCTGTCTGCCATGGCTTCTCAGGAACTTCCCAAGGGTGGGGACTGTCTCAAGCATCCATGTCATCCTGACATCCAACACAAGGCTTGGCACATCCCTGGTACTCCATAAATATTTAACAAATGAAAATGAGGCACAGATTATGGACAAAACACAGTTGCTTCATTCTTAAAGGCAAGATAGTTGGCTAAGACCTGTTGTAATTTCACGTATGTGCAGCTACAGCTAGATGTACTCTAGGCAGTGAAGAAATCTGGCATGATCTAGTTGATTTTATCTGTGTTGGCAATTATGATGATAATAAGAATTCTCCTTCATCTTCAGATATTCTAGTTTGGATGTCTAAGATGGGTATTTGTCAATTCTCTTTTTTGCTTTGTACGCAATGGCCACGGCCTTGATCCTCCAGAGCACGGGTGCCAAGGTGAGTTTGGGAGTGTGAAGTAGTCAGATGGATACTCTGACTATTAGTCAGAAGGACTAGACACTGGGTTTACTGGAGGATTGTGAGAAGAACATGAAACTTAGGGCCAAAGAAACTGAGTCTCATCATGATTAGGGCGTTTACTATCCATGTGGCTTTGGGTAAATCCTGAGCCCTGGTTTCCACATCTGTGAAATGAGGATAATCATAATTACCGTACAGCATTCATCAGAGTATTAAGGAACTGTAGGCAAGATCCTGAGATAAGGAGCTTAGGCTGCTGGAGGAGACAGATAAGTGATCATAAAGTTGATCCGCAATACCTGTATCCTGGCAGAGGTCAGTCCGAGGCCCATGGTGGGAGCCTTAATCACTTAATGATACCCCGTGCCTTGGCCTGTGCAGGGCAGGGGTCCACAATGGCTTACACTCTCACTCGCAGCTTCCCACGGCCCTTGGTCTGAGTGGATCCTGGCTGGGGCTCTACAGCCCTGTCGGCAGGTGATGATGAAACGTTTCCTTGGATGTAAGATCCTGCACACACACTTGTGAATTTAGCTCCTAACACAAGTTAGTCACAGGAAATAGGAAATGATAGCTTTCAGCAGCCAGCATCTAAATGGATGCAGAGGGCACTGGCTTTTGGACGCTGGGTAGAAACTTGTACTTTGCTCGTTGTGATCAAAACCAGTCCCTTTACTAAACCACATGAAGAAAGGGCACACTTTGCGACCGTGTTCAACATGGAGGGTTCCAATGTTAAAAGGAGGTCAAGCTCGAGGCGAGGACGGAAGGTGGCTGGTTTGTCCTGGGGGATCCCTTCCTCTGTCCCAGGACGAACGAGGATGTTTCCAGCAGTGAATATTCACAGAATTGTGCTTGGGAGTGGAGTCAGGCTGAGGGGTGGTCCTTGAGCCCATGGGGAAGGGAGAGTGTGGGTGGGCACCAAGAGGCATGAGGAGGGGTCAGATGACCTTAGCCAGTTCACCTGGCTTCTCTCTGTGCCTTGGTTTCCTCATTTGAGATCATGGTGCTGAGCTGTGTGCACTGAAAGAAAAAAAAGGGGTGGTTGTAAAGTTCTTTGATTACATAAATCGCTAAATAATAACATTTAATTATTTATAACGTGTTTTGAGATCTTGGGATGAAAGCTGCGGAGGCTGCAGCATGTTATTAGCTAGTTGTCAGCAACCTTTGTTCAGGTAATAGACTTAATGACTACATTAATTGGAGACAGTGGTGGAGAGGAGAGAAGGACCTCCCATCCCTGCTTCCTCCCCACCAACTTCCCAGCCCTCCCTGGCCCATGGGGGGTGGGGCAGTGCATCCACATGTTCTGAGCCTCTTCCTCATCTTGTGGTCCTTCCTTCCAGCATCCGGGTCTGGGCTCCACATTGTTATCACCTGCAGTACACTGTGGGTGGGCTTTCATGGCTTTTTGGGGTTGATAAGGCTGCTCTCTGCTGTCCCTGTGTATCAATCACCAGCTCTAATTAGATTGTAAATGTCCTTTTTTTTTTTTTCCCCTCTGAGCTTGTTGCAGGTCACGTGGCCGATATGTAAATCTCAGCCCCTGGAGCAGTTTAATGGCCTCCGTGACCACAGGTAGTAACTCAGCCTCCCCTATAAATGGAAAATAAAAACAACCCATTACGGATGATGGTAGGTCTGCAACCTGCATGTGGCGTGTCGTAAACTTGAGCGATGGCTTCTGTGCGGGGCTCAGGACATGATGGGGAGGGCGCTCCAGTTGGCAGAAGAGCAGATCTGTGTGCCCCGTGGTGTCCAGGTTGTCTCTCCCTGTCTGTCCCAGGATGGCCCAGCCCAGCCACAGGTGCTGAAGCCCATCACCCTGCAGCCTCCATCTCCGCCTGTGGGAGTGGGTCAGCATTGGCCAGTGACTTTTGCTGCTCTCATTCTGAAGTTGGTGTGCATCCTGGGGCTTACCAGGGTCTCTGTGGTCCTTTTGCCTCTCTCATTTGTGCCACCAGTTTTAGAGGGACAGCAGGACGGAGCAGAAATGTAAGTGCCATGAATGTGGCGGTTTGCCTGTTTTAGTCATTGCTGTATGCCTGGCATGTAGAACCTTGTCCAGCATACAGCAGATGCTCAATTAATGTTTTTATTGAATGAAGCAATGAATGAATAAATGAAATCTCTAGATTTGGAGGCCTGGGTCTGAATCCCAGCTCAGCTGCTTAGTAGCTGTGGTAAAGTGGGGAAGTTTCTTAACCTCTCTGGAGGTCGGTTTCCTTGTCTGTAAAATGGAGATCAAGTGCCTGTGTACCCGGGTTGTTGTGAGGGTTAAAGCAGATGGCGTTTCCAGGCATGCCTCGCGCTGGCTGGCACACGTCTTATTCAGAATGACGAAGGAGGAGACTGAGGCTTTCTGAGGTTAAAGATTTGCCAAGGTTTTCAAGGGCCGGAAATGGAGGGAGAACCCGTGTCTCTGGAGTCATTCAGATTGATTTCTCATCACTCTTCTAAGCAATGTCACAGATGTCAGAGGGGATTGGGTGGTTCCCTTTTCCACCGCTGGGGGATTTGAGAGTCCTCGGAGCCTGTTCTGATCTGCTTTCAGCAAGTGTTCATTGAGGCCCGTGACCAGGTGGGCTGGATCTGGGGATGAGGGAATAAAACCCACGCCCCGTCCTCCAGGAGCTCAGGGTCTGGCGGAGAACACAGAGGCAATGAAGACGACGATGGAGCATGTGCAGTGTCCTAGTGGGGTCCTATACAGAGCTGTGTGGGAACCCACAGGTGGGAGAGTCTAACTCTGTCCAGGGGGATCTGGGAAAGCCTCCCAGGGGACAGGATGCAAGCTGAGTCTTGAACAATGAGAAGACATGCTTCTCGGGTGGAGTAGAGAGTATTAGAGATAGAAAAAATAGGGCATGATTTGAAAGTGTGGCGTTTTCATGGACTGATGAATGGTTTGGTATAGAAGCATGGGGGGTAAGTGGAAGAGTAGGAGAAGACCAGGCTGGGCCAGAGAATGAGGAGCTTACAGGCTGTTCTAAAGATGTGCTTCTTAAGAGCACTGGGGAGCCACAGAGGACTAGAGGCAGGAGACGGACGTGGCCATATTTATGATTTGATAAGATTACTGTTGACTGACTGGCCAATGAAATAAGGGGCTTCAAAACCGGCACCTGGTAAACTCAGATTCAGATGCAGACAAAGTTGACTGAGTGTGTGCCACTTGCCTTGTTCTCTGCAGATGGTACCTCATTTACCCTCAGGTGCAGCTACAAGCCAAGGAATGCCAAAGAGTGGCAGCAACCAGCAGAAGCTAAAAGAGGCAGGGAAGGATGCTTCCCGAGAGCCATAAAAGGAAGCATGACCCCTGCCAACACCTTGATTTTGGACTCCTGGCCTGAACTGAAGGAGTTGTTTGTTGTCTTAACCCACCCTGTTTATGGTTACTTGTTTTGACAGCTCTAGGAAACTAATATACCTTCCACAACAGCCTATTAAGAAGATACTATTTTTTAAGAAAACTCATTCTGGTAGAAAATGAGGACAGAACTCATGGTTATCTTTCCAGCAAGTACTGGATCTGGGACTCAAAATCAGGTTTATCTGATACCAAAGCCATTCTCTTCTCACTATACTGGTGAGGACTTTTGTGAGCAGCCCTGCTGGGAAAGAGGTTAGCCATGTGTGGGAGCTCCAGTTCTGGAAGATATAGGATGCCAACTGTCTTTGGGGAGCCCCAAAGAACATTCTGGAAACTCATTTGAAGCCAGGAGGAACCACTTGACCAGCTTGAGGGCCAATAGGGTTACCATTCCTTTATTTTTTCCCATCCATCGGTTGAGTCCACACTTACATTTTTAGTGTGAATCCCCCAATTTCCAAGGACCGATTGGGGTCTTGTTCAGCCAGAAGGAGGCCCATTCTGTTCCCAGATGTCAGGTGAGAGAACTAGAAATTCTGACCAGATCACTGGAGTCTCATTTGGGTTGTGTCCACATGGTGTCGCTGTTGAACACCAGTCTTGCACAGCCCAGCGGACCCTTGTACACTGAAGCAGAGGTGTGCTTGCCGGCCTAAAGCCCTGCACAACTCACAGTGCTGGGCTTCAGGTGTGCGGAGTCCCAGAATGGGCTAGGGCAAGGGGGCTTCACTACAGCAAGACCCCAGCAGCTGACTCCCAGGCGTTTTTGTAGGATAAGGGGGATTGCCTCAAAAACTGTTACTGAAATAGACTTCCTGGTTTGAGGTTGTAGGGGCGCCTTCCCCACAATATCCCGGGAGGGTGAAGACAGGCAGGTGTTTAACCACATCTGGGGAGACCAGGCTGGGATCTAGTCACTCCCACAGGGAGGCCTTCCTTCACCCCGAGTTGATGTTAGGGTCCTTCTGTTACAACCACATGTGATGTCCTGTGCTTTAATTTTACTGTGCCCATCACATTTGTAATCGCATGGTTATTGTGTGATTATTTGCATGAAACGTGTCCTCTTCTTAAGCTTCTGTTTCCCCATCTGAAAAGAGGAAATAGAAATATACCCACTTCAAAGTCATATTGAGAGGATTGAATAACATAAAGCTTAGAGAACACAGTGCAGTGCCTGGCACAGAGCAAACGCTCGCTCTAGAGTAATCTAAAAAGTTCCTCCCTCGCTCCCTCCTTCCCTTCTCCCTCCCTGTCCTCCATCCTCTTACCGCTCACCTCCTCACTCCCTCAGAGTTGCATGTGTGTGCATATATATGTAGGATTGTGTATATGTGTGTATGTGCATATTTGCATGTTGTGTGTATATCTGTATGCATGTGTGTTTGTGTGTATGTGTGTGCTTGTGTGTTTGTATGTATCTTTGTGTGTGTGCATATTTGTATGTTGTGTATATGTGTGTTTGTGTGTATGTGTGTGCTTGTGTGTGTGTGTGTGCTGTGTGTGTGTGTGCACCTCCAGCATGGAGGACTCTCAGCCTTGAGGAGAAGGACAGTGAGGAAACCTTGGGTGGAGGAGTCTGTGCTATCAGTTCAGGGCCCGCCGGCTGGAGGCCTGGCCCCGAGAGGGCATGTAAGGACAGTGTACCCCAGGGTTGTCCTCAGCTGCCCTGGCAGTAGCTCCACCCCCACAAGCCGCCCACAAGGGAGGAGGCCTTGTTTGTGATGAGGGCCGAGTACCCACGCACCTGAGTCCCTCTCTTGCCTGCGTCATCCGGGTCTTCTGTAGCTCCTCCTCCTCTAGGCTTGGCACAAGAAGATCGTGGAAGGTGGAGAACAGAGAGGGTTGAGGGGGCTTCCCCTACTCCCTCAAGAATTGCTGAAGGACAGTCATCAGGGAAGACCCTGGGGGTGCCACCCACCCGTGACCTTGGCAAGTTGTTAAGCTCTTGGTGCCTCTGTTTTCTCTTCTGTATCATGGGAATTTCTGAGTTAAGAGTATAACAGCGAGTCTTAAACACAAACCCAGACCAGGTAGTCAAATCAGTGAAGCAGGTTAATTTTTGGAAAAAAATGCTGCGGAAAAAAATATCCAGACCCAAAGAGGCAGGTGTTTTCACCTTTAGCCAACTGTTGCGATGTGATAAGTTGAGCTCAGAACTTCCAGCTTTCCCCTCATTCAAGAGAAGGTAGATATCTGAATTTTTACATAAACTGAAAATTTTGCAAATTTTCATGTTGGCGAAACATTGAGATTTTCTTAAAACATTCTATGTGGCATAAATAAAACTTCTCTATGGTTCATATATGGCGGTCAGATCAATACTTTGTGTTGGGCATATACTAAACAGTGAATAGTATATACGTACATTTAAATTGTGTTCTGCTTCCACTGGGATGAAAGAGAGAGAGAACTGGGGAGAGGGAAAGAAACGGAAAGGAGATGTGAAGGGGAAAAGTAAGTGAGAATAGTCAAGAGAGTTTGAGGGGGAGTGAAGGCAGAGATCTGGTTGTTGGAGTGTGTTTGGCCTCTCTCTGGTCCCGGTGTGGAGCCCCCAGGACATGCCCAGCCCCCTATCTCCATCGACACAGGTAAAAACCGGTCTACTACCTCATTGTTGGGACATTCAAGATGGGGGCTACCAAGGTGTCTGAATCCTCACGTTTTCTTCTGGGATAAGACTGTAGTTTGGGATCCTGTCCAAATGCAAACGCCCTTCTCCTACCCTACCATCACTGATCTGCAGGACATGGTGTCTCCCAAAAGGAGAGGGTTCAGTTCAAAGGTGGAGGGGTTCTTGAGTTGCTCAATCTGGTATCTGATGTCAACAGACGAAACCAGATGACCCTGCAGCCTCTGGGTTTACAGACACCATCCAGTACATGATGGGGCGGGGGCCAGGGTAGAGAGGTGGGGGACGTGTCAGTGAGCTCAGCTGCCCGCCTACCCAGATGCTCTCTTTCAGATGTATCTCAATCAGTGTCCAGGGAGCTGTAACTGCCCTGGGCAAGTGACTTCAACTTCCTGAGTCTCAGTTTCTTCATCTGTAAAATGGGATAATAACCCCTGGCTCTCACACTTGTTAGTGTCTGGTATCCTTCTTTCTCCCCATCTTGCACTTGTCAGTGTTACACAGAACTCATCACCATGCTTGCTTCTCCTCGCGGGGAGGGGAGCTTTCAAGCTTTCAGAGCCGTCCATCTGAGCCTGACCTGCTCTGTCTTCCAGCGTCCACCTGGGGGCCTGAGGCGGAAAGTCCCAAGAGGTCTCTGGCTTCTAAATCCTTTATTCACGCAGGTCATCTGTTGACAAGTGTAAATGTAGCTCTCAGCACTGAAGAGTGTAGGCTTCTTCAGGTTTAGAATTAGCGGAAAGACAGGTGTTTGAAGACAGGTGATTGAAGTCAGCATGAAAATGGGTAAAAATTTCAGAGAAGAGAACCTGTAGTGGGAATGGGTGGAATGTGAATGAATCAAGTTGAAAATATTATTTGAGCATTTATTATGATCCCTGGTACCTGGGACAGTGGCAAACAAGATGAATGTGGTCTGTGGTCCACTCCTAGATCTCACAGGCCCAAAGGGAGGACAGTGAGCAGAAGTGATAGATGTGAGAAAGCTACAAAGGGGAAGTTCAGGGTGCTATGGGGATGAATACAATGAAATCTAGCGTAGTCTGTTACAGGCTCTCCAGTGAAGCAAGCTGGTGTTTTTAATAGTGATAATAGTAGTGACTAACAATTACCGAGGGCTCACTATCTGCCAGGCGTTTTGCATGCATGATCTCATCGAATCCTCAGAGCCAGCCATTGAAAGATATGTTTTGAAGAAGCTGTGGCTCAGGGAGGTGAAGTAACACCACGGCCACTGGGCCATCCGTTGGTGAAGTCAGATACGCATTCAAGAACTCAGGGCTGGACAGTACACAGAGACAGGGAACTCTGGGCTCTGACTTGTCCTGCTTGGAGGTTGGCAACCTGAGTGACACTAAGAGGCCACCTCAAGCCTCCCTTCTGCTCTCCTCCTCAAGGCCTTGCACAGGTTCTCATAAAGGAGGAGGAGAGACCCTGGAAAAGTAGACAGACTTTAAGAAAAGACTAAAACACAGGCAGGAAATGGGGCAGGGTCTTTCCATCTCTTTCCCTTGGGTGGTCGCCTTGTTGTCACTTTCCTTCAGGGACGCACAACCTCTGGCTTCACTCAAACTTCCTGAGAGCGTATTTCTCTAGGAGGCTCACACTGTCTATGGAATTAGGTCTCCCATGGGTGTTTTCAACTTTCCCTTTTTATTTAGCGCCCATTGAGGTTGAGGAGGTACCTGAGGTCTACTCCTCTGAAGAGTGAGGCATGAAGGAAGTTGCCTGATTTCCAGCTCTCTGCACCGCCACCTTCGGCTTCATGGAATATCCCAGAGATCAGCTCCTCAATGCAGTGAATGAGGAGGACGTATATGCTTGGGGTCCTTCCAACACTCAGACAATGCCAGAGGCCCATGGGAGAGAAGAAAGAGATCCATGGCATAAAACCTTCCCAGAATTAGGGACAGCAAGAAGCCTGACCACTAGAAGGGTGCTGGGCCTTAGAAGTTCTTTTCTTTCCAGACCCTCCAGAGATTCTTGCATGTGTGACTGTCGCAAAGCTGCCTTGCTGAGATTTGATTTTCCAGGTAAGGTGAGGGCTGAACAAATTTTTACTGGGCCTGGTTAAACCCAGGCAATGAGAAGGAGAAGAGACACAAGGCACATTTAGAACCAAACTGGACAACTCCCCTTTGCGGTTCTGAATGTTCAGACGCTTTTTAAATTTTAACTTCTGTTTTCCATCTTCAGCTGGAAGTGGTCAGAACCAAAACTGAAAGTGGTGGCACCTAGGAGGGAGGCTGCCCTGTCTGTGGTGGAGCCTTCCATCTCAGACGGGCCAAGGTGAGGCTTGGGTGCTGGGTCGACTTGGTGAAGACTTCATAAGACAGTCCAATGTTTAGGAATATAGTCAACAAGAATGGATGGTCACTTTCTCTGTGCTAAGACTTGTTCAGGGAACTGGAGATTCAGAGATGGTGAAGACATGGCCATCCCTGATCCCTCAGGACCTCAAGGACTGATGCAGAGAGAACACACAGTGAGATAAAATATCCCAATGTGAAGGCTTAAAACAAGGTTTCTGTAATGAAGGGCTGTGGTTTTACACAGAGAGGAATGACCAATTCTGCTGGGTCAGGGAAGGTGGTGGGGGCAAGCTTCAAGAGCTTTGATTCAAACTCTAAAGAATGTGTAACCTGAATAAAGCTCGACGTCCCACATGGCTCAGTCTGATTTTGTTGTTCTAACATAAGAGACAGTGAAACAAGTAAACATAATTTTTGAAAGGAGTTTAAGCCTTTATTCAGTTTCTGAAAGAAGTAATAAATGGGAGAGAGGTACTCTTATAAACATCTCTCCTTCTAGTTTCCCCACACAATATCCTCTACATGGAGGCTCCCCAAACTCCCTCTACTTTCCAATCTCAACCATCCATACCACAAGCTTCCCCTACGCTCAGCTCTTTTGTATTCTTAAAACTATATCTCCCTGATGTACCTCAGCTCTTTGTTGAATGGATAGCTCAATCTCTCTGTGTTCTACAGCCATCCTAATGAGGGATGTTGCCCTGATTCCACTTCCTAAGGATGTGGGGAGGAGAGAATGTCTTGAATACTCATTTTTGAATGATTTCTATTCCTGTTGCAGTTAAGTGGGGTTTCATTAAGGCGAGAATTGGGAAAAAGGGCACCTTGGCAAAGAGACCCATTGTATAGAGTCATAGAAGCATAAAAGGAAACACTGTGCATTTAGACGTGAAGAGAGTTGAGCTGCTCATGAGGAAAGGGGAGGGAGATAAAGTTGGAGACATAAAAAGGAGCTGGATTGTGAATGACATTGAGCCCAATGTCTAGGAATCTGGACTTGATCCTAAGAGTAATGGAATCCATTGAAAGTTTTTTGTTTGTTTGTTTTTAATTTGGATAAGATGGGATCCGTTTTGCATTTTAGGAAGATGACCCTGGTGGCCTGTAGGAATGCTGGGTTGGATTTGAGGAGAGGCTGGTCAGGAAATGGTAGCAAACGCCTGGGCAGTGAGACCTGCATTGGTGTGACCATGGAGACGAGAAGGATGGAAGGGATGTCAGATCTATTGCAAGGAACAGGTCTGGAGAAGGGCTTCACATGCTCACCAGTGTTCACTCGTTTGTCAAGCTGGTTGTGAAAGAAGGCGTTGGGCACAGCCTACATGGATGCTCTATGCCTCAGCACCCAATCTGTGTGCACAGTAGGGTGACTGCACCTGTAATTAATTATAAGTCCTGGCTTGGAAGCCTCTTTTTGAAGAAATGGACCAAGGGCTTCAGAACAAGCATCTGGGTGAGGCTTATCCACATTTCCAGCCTTCCTGACCACTTTCCATATACACTCTGATCTCTGAGGGCCGACCTGGCAGTACTACCCTCTTTCTCAACCCACTGCTCCTCCCTGCTTGGCTTGCAATCTAGGTGGAGGCCATAAGGACTTCTTTCCCAGGGTGCATCCAAGAGAGCAGAGAGGAAGAAACATGGCCTTCAGAGGCAGACAGACCAGGACTCAAGTCCAAACTCCAGCAGGCTCGATGAGGCCCTTTGCTCCTCAGAGCCTCAGTAGCCTCATCTATAAAATAGGAAAGAGAGCATCTCTTAAAAGGTGGTGCAGTTATGAGAGAGCCCATATGTAAAACCTCTAGCCCTGTGCCTGGCTTATGGTAGGTGCTCAACGAATGTTCATTTGTTTCCATTAAATTTTGACTTTCAATGTAGCCCCATGTCATTTCTTAGGTGGAAAAGTAGCTGTTATAATGCTCATTTTTCATTTTATACATGAAGACACTGAGGTTCAGAGAGTATATATATATACCAAGGAAACACTGGTTGTGGAATCTGGTTTGTACTGTCTTAAAGTCGGAAACTTGCTTCACTTCAAGCTGGATCCTGACCTGGATCCAAAAGAACTTTCAGAACCAAGGTATCCATAGGGTGATGGCACACAAAACTGTAGTTGACCAAGGGCCTGAGAAGTTGGGATTCTAAGGGCTGCCACAGAAAATTTAAATCTCTGAGCATCAAGACTATCTTCTGTCCTCTTAGCTAGAGTCACTGGCCAAGTGGTCCCTTCCACAGGAGGCTGGTCCATAGATGGCTCATCATGGTCTTAGAGGAAGCTGGGACAAAGCCCTCTGCAGTAATTGTAGTGTAGAAGGAGACAAGCAGAGGAGAAGGAAGAAGCCATATCCCAGACTCTGCGGCCGAGACGCCAGAGCTCTCAGGCTGGGGACTTAATGAAGATGGCCTCGGGGAACCTCTTCTTTCTGCTGGGAGGGTCAGGTGAAGCCCAGAAAGCTTTATTAGTACAGGGCTTTATGTGTTACAGGCACTTAGCTCACACAATTCAGCTTTGAAACAAAAAGGAAGAAAGGAAGACAAAAACTTGAACACACAGATGATTCTGGCCATTATTCTACTCAGTGGACATGGACACAGAGCAAGACTGAGTGGGGAGAAGTTAATTGGGGTGTAATTTCAAGTCTATGTGCCTTCCTACACACAAGGGCCTTGCATCACCAGCTGTGATTTTAGTAGTTAAAGATTTGAATATTTTCATGCAACACTGCCCCACATACACATCTATTTTATCCTCTAGTGCTCAAGAGGAAAAATGATGATTTGTTCCAGTACTGGAGAGTAAACCTGGCCTTGTGGGCGGATTGAGAGAAGGTGTGTGATCCCCCAGTGTGGATCCTATGGTAGTGATTAAGGATGCTCACCAGCACCCAGTTCTTTTTGCCTTCTGAGTCCAGAGGAGATGAAACAATTTTGTGCTCAGGTGGGGGCCGTGTGACAGGGTCTAACTAATGAGTGATGTACGTTACTACTGGGTCAAAATATTTAATTGCCAGGGCAATAACTTCCAGAGCTGTCTCTTACCCTCTGGCCTGGTGACAACTGGTGGCTGCTTCGTAAGCTTGGGATCCTGAGTGACTGTAAGAAATGGAACCTCGCTGCCTATCTGTGAGAAATGTGGTGTTGAATGAGAGGTAAGTCTTTACGGTTTTATCTGAGATCTGGGGCTTGTTTATTACAGCAGCATAACCCAACACATCCTGACTGATACAGAGATTTTTTTCAAAGAGGAATTTTGGGTACTCGTGATTGTCACCTTGTGCTGTGACTTTATAATCCACTTGCGTAGGGGCTGGTGCCATCTGTAGAACTTTATTGCGTGCTAAGCATTGTGCTCGCTACTTCACATAGGTTATTTCATTAAATCCTCACCACCACTCCGTGAAATTGACAGAATAATTCCCATTTCGCAGATGAGGAAATGAGCACAGAATGGTTAGAGACTGTGTCCAAATTCACAGTGGCCGAGGTGGATTTTAAAATCAGGCTTTTCTGACGCCAAAGCCAGTGCTCTCTCTATTATGTCTCCTGTCCTTGCTGCTTCAGAGCCAGGTTCCCCCAAGAGAGAGCGCTAGGCAGCTGTGGTTTGGCAATGGGACTGCTCTGCCAGGCCTCAGCCGCCCCAGTGCCAGCCCCGTCCCTGTCGGGCCACAAGCATCCAAGCCTCTCCACTCACCCCACCCCCTCCTACACTAATGATATTTACTCTCGCCGCCCTAGCAGGGTGTTCCACTGCCTAATTACTGTTTAGAAACCTCTGATGGCAGAAAACACAATGTTCAGTGCTTAATGGTTAAAGGATTCATGTCAAGTCTAGAGCAGAGTGGGAGACCTGGGGCTTGTTGACACAAGGCAGGGACATCGGGGGTTCAGGCCAACGAAGGCACATTGTGTCACAGAAGGGAGGGGACAAAAGCTCTGGCAGTGTCTGCTCAGGCTGAAGCCAAGACTCTTATATTATCTGGGTCATGTGGCTTTGGGGACTTTCACCCACTGTTGTCACTCCTATATCTCTCTCTGGGGCTAAATACTCATTTTTGCTGTATTTTTACACATCTGGCAACCCGTTTACTGAGCACTTACTGTGTAAGCACAGAACCTTAGTGGGAGCCTGGAGCCAGGCTGGGAACCTGACAGTCATCATCTCACTTGTTCTTCACCACCACGAGCTGGGCTCTTGTCCCCATTTGGAATCTGAGGCTGAGAGGGTGAAGGGACTCGTCTGAGGACACACAGCTGGTGGGTGGCAGCCCTGAACCCAAGTCCCTCGGGCTTCCGAGCCTGGGCTCTTAAACTCCAAGCAGCTATCCGTCTCTTGAACAAAGTTTGGAAGAACAAAGACAAGTATTGTTGGAGTCGCAGTTATGTGACTCTGAGACCTCAAACCACATACCTACACCTTTCAGTCTCTCTGAATCACGGTGCCTACTTCTCTAAGGCGGGAATTGTGAGTATAGATAGTGTTAAAAAATGGTGTCTTTCCTGAAGACTCTTAGGTCTTGGCTTTGGAAGGCGGTTCAGTGAGGACCCTCTCTACTCCAGACTTAGGAAGTCATCACTTTCTTGAATATCTGCCAAGATGGGGAACTCACCACCTCTCAAGGCAGCCCTGTCCCAGATTGGACAGTGCTCTGTCTCAGGGAGCTCCACCTGAGTAGAGGCGCAGCCAGAGGAGTAGCCGCACCCTCAGGGGATGGGAGAAGAGTAGGAGGACGAGAGAGGGGTGGTCATTTAATGGCTGCGTCCTAGTGGGTGTCTGGGGGGCACGCCTGTGATGGTGATGAGTAGATGGTGATAATGGGCCACTTTCCTAATTGGCATTAATGACACCATTTGGTCTGCACATCCACCTCCTGCTTTCTCTCCTGCCACACCTCGCTGAATCTCTGTTCTGAATGGCGACATCTGACCTGCTGATATCCCAATGCTGGCCAATGCTAGTTGATCCTAGAAGCTGAGGCAAAGGATGTGCCTGGGGTCTGGATACTTCCAGGCCCAGACTAGGGTTCTGGCCTCCCTTGTCCTGGATTCAAGGGAAAGTCTGGTTTTCTTCCAAAGTGGGGTGGTCATTTCTAGGCTTCCCATGGCCCAGATAATGGACTGGACCAGAAATCACCCCCATGGGATTGGACGTGGCCTCCAGGGCTAGAGGCTGCCTGCCGGCCAGCTCACAGAAGGGAGGGATGTGCTGAGTGGTGGAGAGAGAGAGGGGCAGAGACTTCCTGAGATCCACAGGCAGAGGGAGGCACAGAGATTCGGAAGGAGAAATAAGGAGACAGAGAAGGGAGGAGGGAAGAAGGAAAGGAGGCAGGCAGGAAACCATAGTAGGTGCTTTCACCAACGTTGTTTTGGGGAGGCAGAGTTCCTCAGGTGCCTGTCTCCCTCTCTCTCTGCCCTCATTCTATCCTAGTTCTACAGAGACTCAGTGAGGACTGGGACGCAGCTGTTCTCATTCTGCCACTTAGCTGAGCCACTTCAGGCAAGTGTCTTGGCATCTCTGAGATGTAACTTTGGCTGTAAAATGGAGATCCTCCCTCCTAGATGGTCATGCAGCTGCCTTGAGCTGTGGAGGGAAGGTCCTTGGACACTCTTGGGGACGCCCAGAGTAAAGTTTGGGTCACGCCTCACAGAGCGAGGCTGTAGGGCCAGGTTGGGCTGCCTCACATGGGGCGGCTGTGTCCGTGGAGAAAATTTCTTGCTATCCATGAGGAGAGGCTGCCCACCACTGGTGGCGGGGGTCAGCTCCTTCCAGAGTCCAGAGGGCCAGAGTCCCTCTGTGGGTCCCAGGGGCAGCTCCTGAGAGGAGATGATGGAGAATGAGGAATGGCATGTGGTGGGGAAAGGATTGCTTGGTGTGGGTACCATTTCCCGAGGGCTCTGCCCTGTGTTCTGAATGGTACTCCTTTTCTTAGTTCCATAAGGTGGGTTTTATCATGCCCATTTTACAGATGAGGAAACTGAGGCACAGAGAAGCTAAAGTCACACACGGGGGTTGTGTGTGTGTGTGTGTGTGTGCACGCAGTGGGGTGTATGGTGACGCCTGTATCTCCTTCAGGAGCAAAACCGGAGGAATGCTCTTTTCCATGGGAGGGGTCTGACGCTCTGAAGCTACCAGCCCGGGGCGGGGCACAGGCAGTTTAGGGTTTGTGCTGTGCAGCCCCCGTAGCCTGGTGGGAAGGAGGGAGGCGGGAGGGCCGGTGGGGAGCCCCTTCTCTTCTCTGGGCTCTGGCAGGGGCCAGCCAGCAAGAGGCCCTGATCCTCCTGCCCTCCACCTGCCTCTCACTGTCCTCTGACCAGGGCTGACCATGACTTGGGTCATGCGAGGTCTGTGGGACCGTAAATGTGTCCCTTCGCTTTTCTGGATCCCAGTCTTTCCAGCAGCAGAGGGAAGAAGTGGCCCTTGTGGGACAGTCATCCAGATCTGAGCCTGCTTCTCTCAGGTGAGACCGACCTGAGAGTTGGGAGGGGGAGGCGGTCTGATGGCCCTGACCTTGGAAGCTTGTGGTTAAAGAGAGCAGATCTTAAACACATAATCTCACACTCAAGTTCAGTTTGTGCTGGGTGCCAGGGAGCAAAAGCACGAGACACAATGAACTGTTGTAACAGGTGACTTCATTTAGATTGAGACTTAGTTTAGCAGGAATCCCCAAGGAAATGACAGCTCACCCAAGATGTGAAGGGTGAGTAAAAGCAGTTAGTCTTGAGGAAAGAGTGTTCCTGGGAGAGGAGACAGCATGGGAAAGACCCTGAGGGGAGAAAGAGTTAGGAACATTTGAGAACTCTGCTAAGAGTCTGCGCATCATTTCCTTTAACCCAAATAAGACTGCAGGAGAGGAGCACTGTTAAGATCCTCGTGGAAGAGAGGAGAAACCAGGGTTGGGAGGTATCCGAGATGCATGTGGTGGTCAGCATTGATTCTCATCTTTCTATGCTGCCCCCGAATCTCGGGGCCTAGAGTCCAGCAACCACATTCCATAGATACCCTTGCTTCCAGAGTTCTCCGTGTGAACAGGGTTTGGCTTGCGAGCTGGGCTTACACAAGCTTCAGAAGGCAGAAGGGCCCAGAAGCCATTTTTTCTTCTCAAGCGGTGATGGCAGACATGGGGACCTCTGTGCTCTCCATCAGTCACCTGCCCAGACCTGCAGAGGGGGAGGGCAGCCATGATGGTCAGTGGTGCCTTCCTCTGACCTCCTGCCCACTGCACCAGGAGTAAACTTTTGACTTGGGACCACAGATATGACAATCAACCTGAACTCCAGGGCAGACTCTTACTTTCTCTCCTCCAACTCATTCGTAAGGTTTTTGTAAACACCAGTTCCCTGAATTAAATTCCTTTCTGTTTGAGATGCCTGGGTCTCTGTGCTTGAGACTGCATCCTGCCTGATAGAGGAGATAGGAATTGCCCAAGACCAGAAGCTAGCAAGTGGTGGGACTGGGAGTCAAATCAGGTCTGTCTGATTCCAGGACCTGCACTCTTTTTACATGTTAAAATTTTTTATTATTTTTCATTATTTTTCTACCTTTTCTTTAAAAATAGTTTTTTATTATGATAAAATATATATTAATATAAAGTTTACCATCTTAACTGCATAACACAAAATTTACCCTCTTAACCATTTTTTTTTTTTTGCAGGGGAAGATTTGCCCTAAGCCAACATCTGTTGCCAATCTTCCTTCCTTCCTCTTTCTTCCTTTTTCTGCCCCAAAGTCCCAGCACACAGCTGTGTATAGTCGTAAGTTCCTCTGTTTCCTCCATGTAAGCCGCCCCCACAGCAGGGCCACTGACAGACAGGTGGTGTGGTTCTGCCCCCAGGAACTGAACCTGGGCCGTTGAAGCAGAGTGTGCCGAACTTTTACCGCTAGGCCATCAGGGCTGGCTCCTTAATCGTTTTTAAGTGTACAATTCAGTGGCATTAATCACATTCACATTGTTGTGCAACCATCACCACCACCCATCTCCAGAGCTCTTTTCATCTCCCCAAACCGAAACTCTGTACCATTAAACACGAATTCCCCCTTCTCCTCTCCCTCAACCCCTGGCAACCACCATCCTACTTTCTGTCTCTGAATTTGACTACTCTAAGAGCCTCATATAAGTGAAATCTATGATATTTGTCTTTTTGTGTCTGGCTTATTTCTCTTAGCATGATGTCCTCAAGTTTCACCCATATTGTAGCATACATGAGAATTTCCTCCTTCTTTAAGGCTGGATAATATTCCATTGTATGTATAGACTGCATTTTCTGGTCTGTTCATCTGTTGATGGACACCTGGGTTGCTTCCTTATCTTAGCCATTGTGAATACTGCTGCATTGAACACAGGTGTACAAAAGGGCTGGCACGCCTAACCTGTCCACCGCGTGGTTGCCAGCCACCTAGAGGCTTCTATTTCACATCAGCCTGAAGGCACGTTAGCACTGTCACATCTCTGAGGCTGAAGGATGGGACGTTGTTACCCAAAGTTGATGTGCAGGATTATTGATCATTCCTTGCAAAACCAGGCTGTCTTCCCATCCCTCTCAAATGCTCATCGGGGCAGAGAGACTCATCAGGCTGAAGATGGGGCTCAGTGAGGGAGCTGAGGGGAGGGGTGAAGCCTTGGGGTTGTTTGAGAACCAGCCAACTGGCAGCCCATCTCTGAGCCCAAGAGGCAGGAGCTGGAGACACTGCCCTGCTCTGTCCATTGGCTTAGGACACTTCCTACCTGCCGGGCGGGCTGTGTTTCAGGAAGCCACAGGTGGGCCTGGAATTGGTCCTGCTCCCCAAGTGAGCTATCCAGGTTGCCTTGGGCCCCGCATTGTTAGTGAATTTCTGCTTCTACCCCACTTGCCTCTTCTTCCCAGAGGCTGGGACTTCACTCTGGCTCTTTTGATTCATTAATTTGTTCAAATTATTCGTTCATCTCTAGGATACCTACTTATTGAGTTTGGGTGTGTGTCAGGCACAGAGACAGAGCAACCAACAAGCAGATGTGGTCCTGACCTTATAGCATGGGAGGCAAGGAACAAACTAAGTAGAGAAGTCCATCCTGGGATTACTTAAGACATCGGCCAGTGCCATGAAAAAATACAGCAGGTTGCAAGGGAGAGAACGGCTGCGTGAGAGGGTGGGGGATATTAGGAAATGTCTCTCCGACGAGGGGCATTTGAAATGAGATCTGAATGACGAGGTACCAGCCCTGCAAGGACTGAAAGCAGGGCATTCTAGGTTCAGGGAACAGACAGTGCAAAGGCCACGAGGCAGAAAAGAGCTCTGTGTGTTCCTGAAACAGAAAGAAGGCCTCTGGTTCTCCTCAGCCGCCACTATTACCCATGACTCAGCAGGGCATAAAATTTGGACCAAATGCTGCCTGCCTTGGAGACCTGCTGAAAATGGAAGCAGCACCCCCTGCCCCACTCCTGACCATATCTGGTTTCCTCAATTTTGGCTTCCCCCCATGCTGCTCGTGTCTCCCATCACTGCTGTGTTCCCAGCATGCCCCATGGCTGAGTCCAAGAAGCCAAGACCTCCTTTTGGTCACAAGTTACTATTTGACCTTGAGATCAGAGAATCTTTCCCTGGACAGAAGTCTGCCTGTCCCTGATGTGGCGTGCCCTGGGGCATATGGCGCCTAGCACCTCTTTTACCCAAGCTCCACAGGTTGGGCAAGTCCAAGCTGGTGTTGGCAAACACATCATTCATTCATTCATTCATTCATTCACCAATAGTTAACCAAGAACCACCATCAGTAGAAATAAGAATCACAACAAGATGGCTGTTAATGAGAGGGACATTAACAGGGAAGATATTTTTTGAGTGCACTTAACTGGGCCCTGGGGCTCAGGCAAGATTTTTAGGAGCAAATGATGTGTAAGCTGATACCTGAAAGATGAGTAGGAATTAGCTAGTGAAGAGACTCATGAGAAAGGAGATTATTCCAGGTTCTGGAAATTGCATGTGCAAAGGTCCTGAGGTGGGAGAGACAGCATGGGGCATTTGAGGAACCAGAAGAAGTTTAGACCGACTTAGGGTGTTTTTAAAGGAGGCCGTGTGTGGAAGACTCTGGCTGGGAGGTCCTCTAGCCCATAGGGTCCAGATTCTTCAGGGCCTTGTCCACTACAGTTTTTTTTTTTCATCACAAAATCCTTCCCTTGAGAGTCAGGTCAGTCTCAGAGGCAAATTATTGCAGAGGAGGAGTACAGATCAAAAGTGTGGTTAACTTGGACTTTGTGCTTTGCTTTCACAACAACAGTGATCTCTGAGGGCGTCCCCTTCACTTCTAGTTCTCTTCCCTTAGGTTCCTGTCCCCACCTACCTGTCCCCCGACTTTTCTGGTGTCTTGCCCAGCGCCTTCTGCTGCTCTTCTTCGTGCCCTTCCAACGTGTGGGTTACAAGCGGCTGTCCTCAGGCTGGAGAAGGCAGACTCTTTGGCTCTCGTGAGGAGAATGAATTGGAGAAGACAGCGTGGAGGGAGAGACCCGTCAGGGGACGTTGTGGTCATCCAGGATGGGGTAGTGGCGGACTGGGTGCAGAGAAGTGGCTAGGTTTGAGAGATCGTCAGGAGGTCTTTCCAGAGGTTTGGGTGTGGCTTGGATGAACATATGGAGGGACTTAGACAGAGAAAGTAGAAACACGGGGAGGTCAAGAGGGACAGGGGAGAAGGTCTGAAACCTGCTGAGGCCAAGGTGTGGAACTCTGGGACACACAGCTGTACGACCTTGGGCAAGCCACTTCACCCCCTGACTTTCAGTTTCTTCCTCTGTAAAGTGGAGATGTGAACAGTACCTATCTCACAGGGTGGTTGTGAGAATTACATGAGTGACCTTCAGTACAGAGATTGGCACAGGCCAGCTCTATATCACTGTTGTCTAAATACATCCTGATGCATTTCAGTAAACACATGGTTACCATAGGTCTGAAGTCTGGGAGGAAGACCTGGGCTGAGGCAGAGATGTGAGATTTATTTTCCTGGGTTATCGCTCCAGCCCACAGGGTAAATATTTGCAAGGTTAATGCTGAAGCATTTAAGAGAACCAACTCTTCACAGACAGTTTCTGTGGATTCTTTGGAGGAACTTATTTGCCTCCAAACAATTAATATAGTCATGTGCTGCATAACGACGTTTTGGTCAATGATGGACCACATATATGGCGGTGGTCCCATGAGATTAGTACCATGGAGCCTAGGTGTGCGGTGGGCTATGCCATCCAGGTTTGTGTAGGTACACTCTATGATGTTCGCACAACGACGAAATCGCTTAACAACGCATTTCTCCGAACATATCCACCGTTAGGCGATTCAAGACTGTATGCCAATTGCAAACCAAGCTACTCCACCCATCAGAGCCACACTCCGGGGACCAGCTATTGGTAGCATTTCACTATTTAATTTGAGTTATGGTGTGTATTTTGGAGCAATAAAACTGCAATCAATTTTTTTTTAATGCAATTCACTTCCTCTTATTCTGACTGGTTTTCCTTCCCAGTAGCCTGGATTAAGGGAGTATCTGGAATCACTCTGAACTCACTTGTATTTTGGTTTAGAAGGCAGGCGCCTATGCTGTAAGATGGGTGTGAGAGCCTGGGCTCGGGGGCCTGTTCCTCTTCAGCCTTCTGAGCCTTGGCCTGGGGCAGTGGCTGATGCAAGTTAAGATGATATATATACGATTGCTCCTAACCAGGCTCCTGGCTCTACATTTCTCCCATCCAAAGAGTCTAGTTGAAGAAGAATTAAGAAAGAGTGAATAGTGAGAGGAGAGAGGAATGCGCTGGAAGATAGATCAGCTGTGAGCTCTCCCAGCCCATCAGTTATCAATTACTGTGTAAAATACCACCGCGAACTGAGTGCTTTAGAACAGGACTCGTTTGACGGAGCAGCTTCTCTGCTGGTCTCACCTGGGCTCAGCGTGTGTCTCTATCCCGTCGGGGCCTGGGCTCAGCTGAGATGTCCCGGATGCCTGGGACTCCCTCCAAAGCCTCCGTCATCATGACCTTCCTCAAGGCAAAGCGGTCTCATTGGCTAACCCAAGTCACACGTCCCAGCCCAGAGCCAGTGTACGGGAGGGGACTACACGAGGATGTGGATTCTGAGAAGGGGCATTCGTTGGGGGTCAAATGCAGCGAATTACCTGAATAGTCTATACAACATTTCAAAGATTTATAATTGCAGGTTTACTGAATCATATAACGGTGATGATGAAGATGCTGATAGTAATCATACTACTATTAAGAGTACATATCATTTTATGTAGTACTTCCTAAGCCTATGGGCTTATGTAATGCATTCAGTAATTTCATCTTCTCAGCAACTCTGCCAGGTGGGTACCACCCCCAGTCTATGGATGAGGAAACTGAGGCTCCAAGTGCCTCTGAGGGCTGTAATTCTTTCTGAAGTGGGAGAGGCCCGTGGCAGGAGAGGCAGGCCCTGAGTCCTTCCACCGGGGCCAAGAGATGTTTGGACGAAGCTAAATCACATTTCCCAAGCAGGTCCTTCGACTTGTGAGATGTAAGCAACTTTCACCAAACAGCAGTTTGATGAGCTGAGCTTAAGTGAATCAGAAACACGAGGTTGATGTTTGTCTTCATCTGTGCAGGGGTTTGGCAGGCTCCAAGGCCCCTTGGCAAGCAGGATTCTGGCCTTGCCAAAACCTGGAGCTCTGGCATAATAGCGTGGCCCTTCCGGTCAGGCCAGCCTCCTGTCTTCCTGCTGCTTAAACCGGAGCCCCTGCCTCTGTGGCTTCTCTGGCTGCTTCATCCCACCCTCGAGCCCCAAGGACAGAATGGCAGGAGGCGTCTCCACAGCCCGTCACACGTGGGAGAAAGATGGCACAGAGCGTGGTTTCTGGAGCGCTGTCAAAGCAGCAGGCCCCCCGGGTGCCAGGAAACCCCAGCCTCGGAAACTGTCCCGTCCACGGGGCGTGCTGTCGGGAACAAGCTCTGAGCGGGGAGGAACGTGGCCGAGGAGGAGGGAGAGACTCACCCAGGGCCGACTGGGAGGCGACCTCGCCTGATTCCTTTCAGATTGTGGGATGATCGTCTGAGAAAAAGCAGCTTGGAGGCTGAAAGCGTTTGGCACGAATCTGCGTCATCTGGCTGTTTTGTAATTGCAAACCTTCTCAGAGCCTTTGCTATCCTGATGTGACAGTCCAGGGAGAAGGACAGATTCAAGCTCATCCGACAGAGGAACATTTTGTGAGACTGCTGTTCCACAGGATGCACTAAAGGATGCTGTTTTAAGTGTGTTCTCCCTCCAAGTGCCGGAACACAAGCTTCATGACCACAGGATCTCATGTGTTTTCTTCTCTCCCTGGAGCCTAGTCTGGCTCGCGAACAAATAGTGGATAAATAAGCAAATGAATAAATGAGCACCTGACACTCATTGCTGTCTTTCTTCCTTGTTTCCCTTCCTCCAGCCCATCTCCTTCTTTCCTCCCTCTCCTCTTTCCTTCTTTTCTTCCCTCCAAGTATCTACCATGACATGCACTGTGCTAGATCCTAGGGACACATTCGTGAAACAACACTGGCCTGCTGTGTGTTAACTAATGCCTTAGTGGCAATTTTTGACTGTAGGTGACTGACTGCTTTTGCCCCCATGTCTGGAAAAGGCTGAGAGGCTGAGAGCTGCCCGGACCCTCAGAGGACTAGAGAGAAATCCCCTCATGGCAGGCTGGCTGCGTGTTCATCATGGTCAGACCTCAGGCTCCTTCTTGCTCCCTTTAACATCCCTTAGCATCTCGTGGTCCTGAAGACTCCAGACCTTCCAGACCGGGCTGACCAGGCCACCAGCCCCCTAGTTCCCCTTGCTGCTGCTGCTGCAGCCCGGCCGCAGGCCTGTGAGCCCTGGGAGAGCAGGGCCGTGTCTGTCTTGCTCTCCAGGGCCCCTCTAGCATCTGACAGGGACCTGGCACTAACGAATCTCGGCTGAATGGTGAAGCCTGGGCACAATGTTGACTTAAGCCAAAGGTCCACATCCAGAGGTGAGAAGGAAACAAAAGGCGCAGCGGCTGAAGTTCTGGGACGTTCCAGAGTTCTTGGTCATGGTCCCAGCTCTGAGGCTCAGGTGTCCCTCCTTCATGGGCTGCAGAATGTTCCCCTTTGCCTCCCTTACTGTCCCTGAGGCTGCAGCTCAGCCAATGCCCCTCCTTCTCCCTTTATGACCAACTCCTCTCCTGGGGATCTAGAAAGATCTCCTGGGCCCATAGGGAGCCTTGCAGATGCCTTCAAGGAAAAACAATGCTGTTCTCTCCGAAGGGAGAAAGCTTATGTGGGTTCAAGGTAGTAGCCAACTTGCTCCCCATTCGCTGAGTCCTCCAGGTCTCAGAGATTTGTAGGGGTCCCTGGGATCATTCCTAATCCCATGTCAGCCTTTAGTGGCTGTTTCTGGTGGTGACAGTGGTTGGTTCCATCAGATGATGGAGCTGAACTCGCCTTGCTGGGTTCTGGGCAAGGGTGTGAAAGCATTGTGTTAACACAGCACGGAAGCCTCTCAGATGACAGAGACTGTGAGGGTATGAGAAAGGGGGTGTTCTCGGGCTTCCCTCCACACTGAGCCCCATGATGAGCGGGCACCTGGCTAGGCCCTGTGCTCATGCCTTACACAATCCTGCAAGGCAGGGATTGCTGCTCCATTTTACAGATGAAGAAACTGAGTCTCAGTGGACAAAAGTGACACATCTAAGTCCAAGTTGCTGAAATAGGGTTTGAAATCAGTTGTGGCGAATCTGAAGCCCCAGTGATTTTCAGGCAACCCTCCGCCTCCTGCGATTAGAAAGGTGTGTGCCCTCCGAGGCGGCCTCCTGTGGTGAACCTCCTCAGGTTTAGTGATGGAAGGGAGAGCCCAGGGGAGAGATGTGGAGGGTGTGACCAAAAGGCCATGGGGTAAGAGAGAGGAGCAAAGTTACTCCTCCATTCATTCAGATACTGCTGAGCACCAACTGGGGGCTAAGTGCTGGGAATCCAGCAGGGAGAATGCCAGCCCTTGACCTTGGAAACTCGGTAGGTGAGTCAGATATTTTTCGACCATTACATAAATAAATGTAAATTGCATCTGTGAACAGTGATCTGGAGAAGTACAAGGTGCTAAGAGATATTCTGAGAGGCCTCTGGCAAGGTCAAGGAGGTCAAGGTGGCTTCCCTGAGGAAGGAATGCTTCAGCTGAGATCACAGATGTGAGTAGGAGTTAGCAAAGTGAACGTGAGTGTAGCAAGAGAGGAGCAAGAAATATTTTAGAGAGAGTCAAAAGCATATGCAAAGTCACTGGGGCAGAAGAGATCCTGGTGCTCTCTGGAGAATAGAGAGCAAAGGGTTGAGTGGTGTCTTGAAGTTGGAGCATAGGAAGTCAATGAAATATCCTAAACAAAGAGGGGAGGCCTGATTATATTTGAATCTGGAAAATATACCCCTCGCTCCTATGTAGGGGGATGTGCTTTGTCTTAACTACTGAGAGTAACGCTTGGCAAGAAGGGAGCAGGGGCTTACTGGCACATCAGTTCCTCTTGCCAGGCTTCACTTTCCCCCTCTCTACAGTGAGTCTGGATTCAATGATTGATCATTTCCATCTCGTTTGGATGCTTTGTAGCTCTTCCTCACTCTCCATGCTGCCTCTCAACAGGACACTCAGTCCTGGGGAGAGGAAATGGTTTGTCTTTCTCAGTCTTTCTCTTGTACCATTGAGCATGAATACTTGGAAAGTGAGCTCCCATGTGTGTGTGGATGCATAACTGTAAATATCTAGGAAAAGGACAGGAAGAGCGATCTTGGGAGGGCCATGCCGTGACGTCTATCAATCCCAAACAGTGATGCTGAGGTTCTCCCACCAGCCACCAACATTTAAGAAACACTTGCATGTAGGCAAAGAAGAAGTGTGGGAGGATGCTCATTTTAATATTGTTTATAAACAGTGAAAAAATTGGCGTCAACTTAAAAGGCCACTACTTGGCAACTGTTCAAAATTATGGCACATACATAGTACGACGTAGTAAGGAGCCCTTAAAAGAAATAAGTGGAACATCTGTGTAACAAAATGGAAAATCTCAGACATTGTGATGGGTGATAAAAGCAAGTTCTAGAAAGATACATACAGTCTGAAAAGAAATGTGGGATTGCCCCCTCCACTCGGCCTTTCCCATGAGCTTCTATGTAATGTATACACACCACACAAAGAACAGAGACTTGAAGGAGAGATACTTAACTGATCACGGTGTTGCCTCTGGATGGGGACCAGGATTGGAGGTGACAGCTGTCCAGGGGAACTCCTGCCTTCCCAGTAATATTGTAATATTTTTAAAAGAAGAATGCATTTATATATTTCTCATGTAACTTAAAATTCATTAAAGAACAAGGATAGGATCCTTGAAGATACTGGGAAAAATATTGGGCAGATTTACCACTGCAGAGGGATAGTTTCCCACTTCTATTTTTCTATATTTGATAAGGCTATCAAATTCATTTTTAAGAATGAGAATATATTTATACATTCGTGGTGCAATTAAAAAAAGGAAAAAGGAAGTCATTGTTCCAATTTAGTTCTTCTCTAAGCAGGCTCAGCAGCTAGGAGCACTCAGGGGGAACTGAGGCCCAGGGAGACCATGTGACAGCAAGCGAGTGTGCGGTGAGTCAGTGGGCGAGGGAAGAAAAGGCCGTGCCTGAGTCACGTGATGTCAGAACACAGCAAACTGGCTTGTTTTGCAACCCAGGCAGGTCCTTTAACCACAAGCCTGCTGGCTGGCCCCATGCGGTGGGGGGAGATGATGCCAACCCTCTTCCCTCGATGAGTCATGCTTCTTCCCGCAATAGCTGGGGGAGGATGTGGAGAAGTTGGGCTCCGAGGCAGAGGCTACTCCTGCCCATAGGCCTTGCCAGGCTGGGTGCCCTGGAGGGTGAAGGGCCCCAGGGGCCAGGGGCAAGTCCCAGATGGGGCTGCTGCTCTCATATGTAGATGAACACAACCATGGACGTGTGCTTTGGACCACCACAATTAGCATCAGTGTGGTGGTCAAAAGGAGGTGGGGTTTTCGGGGGCGTCCACTGAACGCTGAGTGTACATTGTGTCCAGGGCATGTGCTCATGCATCCTCACAACTTGTAAGGCAGGGCTTGCTGGCCCCATTAGACAGATGAGGAAACTGAGGCTCAGCGGAGGGAAGTGCCTTGTCCAACCCCTAAGATCCAAGCTAGTGGGTGGCTGGAATGGGATTTGAAACCAGGTGTGGCTGAATCCGAAGCTTTCATTGCACTCTGGTTTCCTCCTTTTGTTGGAATGATGTGTGCTCACAGGCATATGCCCTTGGAGGCCACTTCTCATGGGGCATGCTCTCAGGTTTTCTGGTGGAAGGGGAAGGTTGGGGCAAGAGAAATGAGTGGTCCTCCGAGATGGCAGCAAGGATAATAAGCACTATTTCTCAGCAGTTCCCTGCCAGGTCCTGGACTGAGCATCTGCTTTATTTTCATACGCTCTTTAGTCTCCTTAACAACTGGCGAAACAATTGTCCTTGTTTTACAGATGGGCACACTGAGGCTCGGAGAGTGAAATGGCTATCGAACCACATGGCTAGCAAGAGGAGGCAGGATTCAAAAGCAGCTCTGTCTGATTCTAAAACTCACCCTCTGTAGTTACCCATCGGCCCTTTCACCCGCAGGCACGCATCCTCTGTGAGACCCAGCTCTCTGGTCTTCTTTCACTCTTCAGCCTGACTCTTGTCCACCACACAAGTTCTCATTCATGCTTCAATACCCCATGGGGCATCACCTCCCCCAAGAAGCCTTCCTCAGCTCCACAGTGAGGGGTTCTCACTATGCCCCCATGGCTCCCTGACCATGTGTGTCTTTACTGACATATGCCACCAGCTTTGTGACTCTTCCTATTTGTCTATTTAGGGGGCTGTGAGCTCCTTTAGGATAGAGACAATATGATGGTTAATTTTGTGTGTCAACTTGACTGGGCTAAGGGATGCCTGGAGAGCTGGTAAAACATTATTTTTGGGTGTGTCAGTGACAATGTCTCGGAAAAAGGTTAGCATTTGAGTCAGTAGCAATAAGATCACCCTCACCAATGACGGTGGCATCATCCAGTCTGTTAAGGACCTGAATAGAACAAAAAGGCAGAGGAAGGGTGAATTTGCTCCCTGCTTGGGTTGGGACATCCATCTTCTCCTGCCTTCAGACATCAGAGCTCCTGGTTCTTGGACTTTCCAGCTTGAACTGAGACTTCTCAGGCCTTTGGACTCAGACTGAATTATACCTCCAGCTTACAGACCACAGATCGTGGGACTTCGTGGCCTCCATAATCACGTGACCCAATTATTATAATAAATCCTATAATAAACCTCCTTATATATATATTTATATACCCTATTGGTTCTGTTTATCTGGAAAATCTTGACTAATATAGATGGTATCACGTTCATCAACTATTTTTAAAATCCTTTGATAGTATTTTTCCATCCAGAGGCTAGTGCAGTGACTACATCATGAGCTTTATTGACCCACAGATCCCCGTTTGAATCCACACTGGTCTGGGTGGTGTTGAGTCAATTACTTGCCTTCTCTCAGTTCCATCTGTAAAATGGAGATTCTAATGTCTACTTCTCAGCGTTGTTGTGGAGCTCAAGTGAAATATTTATGTTAAGTGCTAAGCACAGTGCCTGAGGCACAGAGGGCATTAATATCTTCATCCTCAGGTCTATTCCAGTCAGAGGTCAGCAGACTGTTGACTGGGAAAGTACAGCCGCCCCTCTCTGTGTGGCTGCCCCTAATCCATTGTGAGGACCTGATTTGCAACTTTGAGTGCTGCATATGATTTATAACTCTGTCCCCTGAATATATCATTTCTCATTCTTCAGAGGTGGCCAGGGGTTGTCATTCATACCCAAAAATACAGATTCAGAAAAGGGATAGAGGTGAGTAGATGAGCTGAACAAATCTATAATCAAAAATTCACACAGAAAGTAATGTAAAGAGCAAACAAGCATTAAAAATAATGTTGATTCTTGATTCCAACCAAGGAAATTAAAATAAGTTATATTAACCACTGAAGGAAAAAAAAGAAAAATCTTACTAACGCCCAATGCTGGTGAGGTTGGGTTGAAAAATCATACACACAGATAGTACTTGTGACCGTCCAAATTCTTACTAACTTTTAGGATAATCTGATAATAAATTGTCACACCCTGATATTTATCCTGAGAAAATAATCTTAAAAAAATGAATAACTATAAGCAGAAGGTGTTTAGCGCATCAGTATCTGTCACAGTAAAAACCTGGATAACCCTCGAAGGACCATTTACTGGGGACTGGTAAGTCAAATCATGATCATCAATGTCATTGTCAGCAACGTCAATGATGGAGGTCATAGAAACGTACAAGATGTTTATTATACAATTACCTAGAAAGCAGAATGTGAACTGGAGGTTAAGGTATGAATGCAACTATGTTAAATTTGTGTAAAGATGCGCAAGGACTAGGAGGCCAAAGGCAAAAAGGAAAGAGTTGTGGTTGGGGCTGTGGATTGCCCGTGAAGCTGTTGTCGGCCTGAGTTACTATTTCTGGGTTGCCCTGTAAGTGACCTGGAGAAGTCCCCTGCCTTGGGGGCTCATGCCCAGAGCCTTTCCCATCAGGCTGTCCAGCCTCTCTGCATCTCCCGCAGCTAGGTCACCCCAGCGGTCCCCACACAGCTTCCATGCTGGCCTCCAGATGCAAACACCTGTAATGGCCTCTTGTCTGGTTCCAGAAAGCTGGCCTTCGCAGGGACTTCTGGTAGGCCAAAGCACTCTGACCTGGGCTGGAAAGCCCCCGCTGCCACCCCCAGGTGCTCTCTAGTGTTGGTCATCAGAGGCTGCTGAGAGCACTTTCCATAGAGGCAAAGAGCCCTGCATGGGAGGAAGGCTGCATTAGTCCTAATGGGACTGATGGGGGCCCAGTTAAGTTAGGAGCTCTGACTGCCCAAGAAGTGCATCTGGGAATCATGCAACCATTTCTGTCTGAAAGGAACTCCAGAGGGGCCTTGAAGCAGAGCAGAAAATACTCAGCTCCCAGCCACCCTCTTCCCAAGATCCTCTTTGGTCGGGCTGATGCCCCGTCGACCTCAGTCACCAGCTCCTGCACTCCGCTTCCCCTCCGGTCTCCACCACAGATGGCCTCTGCCTTTGCCTAGGTGCTGAGGACAGGCTTGTATTCCCAATCAATGCCCTACCTTGCCACAAAATCATGCTCTTACAACCTGGAAAACTTAAGTAGCCAGAAAGGAGTTCTTGGGAATGACTTGCCTTCATTGCTATTCGTTCATCCATTCGTTCATTCATTCATTCATTCATTCATCTGTTCCTCAATTATTAAGCACCACCACTCCATACCAGACACTATTCTAGACCCTGAACATATTGCAAAGCAACAGTGGCCCTGGGAATGGATAATAACAAGTGAATAACAAAAAGCCAAGAAGTTCTGTCAAAGAAATCAACTGGGTCATCTTTTCTGATGGAGAACGAGGAGCAGGAGTGAGTGGGACAGACCTTTGCTGCATGGGGTGGCCACTGGAAACCATTCTGAGGAAGTGTAAGTTCAGCAAAGGCTGGAAAAAGGAGGAAAAGCCAGACATGCAAGAAGCTGGGCTAAGAGTCTTCGGGGCAGAAGGAATAGCTGAGCAGAGCCCCGAGACGGGAGCTGGGCCCTGGGCACTCTAGACCCGCCACCCTGTTCCTCTCTCCTCTTTCTTTCCTGTCTCTGTTCTCTCTCACTCTCCATCTCATTGATCATTTGGTCTCCATCCATGTTTTGGTGCCTGATTTACTCAGTCTGAGTCTGACCCTGTCTCTCTCTGTCTCTGTTTTCTTCACGCTTCCGACTCTTCAGTCTCCCTGACTCTGAATGGCCTTTTCTCAGCCTTTGTCTTCTTTTGGGCTCTCTCCTGTTTCCTTAGTGCCTTCCGCTCTCTCTCTCCCTCCCCCTTTATCGCTCTGTCTCCATCTGACTTTGGCTCCATCTCTCTCCCCTGCTTTCCGCTCTTCTGCCTGACATCTCTTTGGTTCCTGAGCAGAGGCCACTGGGAAGCCCGTCTGATTGATATGACTCTTGACAGCTAAAGGCCTGAAATCATTCCCACAGTGCATCTCTGGGAGGTGTTAAGCCAGCAGTGTTTTGTCTGTGCCAGAGAAAGACAGGGGTTTTTAAATAAATATATACATTCTCAGAAATCCAAGCATTTGTATTTCTCCATTGATCCATGATGACGCTGAGTGAGTGTCAAACTTCCTCCAGGGGAATTTACAGGACGAATGGGCTGTGCTGGGGAAGGAGGAGAGGGAAGCGGAAATTGTCCCAAAGGGGCCTGGCTGGAGCCTGTGCTCAAGGACCTGACAAAGGGGTAATTTGTAGAAAGAAGAGAGATTATTTCTTGTTGGGGGAGGCAGTGAGATCTTCACGATGCCCAAGTGTCACCTCTTCTGTGAAGCCTTCCTGGGCCCCTCCCTCTCCTGACCCACTCCTCATCAGAGGAGTGACAGCTCACCTCTTTGTCTCCGCTTTACAGCATGGCACTGGAGCCCTGAAGGGCCTTGATTTGCCTAGGGGTTCCTCTTCCCACTGGACTATGAAGTCAGTGGAAACTGCGATCGTGCAGTACTCAACTTCACAATCCCAGTGGCTATCCCACAGCCTGTGTCCTGTCTGGCCGAGCTGGTTCCCAGTTAAATGCTCATTAGGGGGTCTATGCAAGCAGCACATGGTGGATGACACTTAGTAGGATTGGGGAAAGTGCCTCAGTTCCTCATCTTTAAAATAAGGGCGACAGTGAACCAGTGCAGGTGAGGTGCTTGGAGCATCGCGGTAAATGCTCAGTAATGTGGGCTCTTGTTACTCTCATTACCATGGTCTGCATCACCATCAGCATCCCCAATATCATCAGACTCTTCAGGCTTGGGTACCACGCAGTTAATTGGCCATATAATCTTTGCTCTCTTCATTTTTAATGGATAGGAGACTATGATTTTTGGTGCAAAAGGCTAGTTTTGACTTGTGTGAACTTTTTTGTTCTCCCAAATATGTTCTTTCACACTCTGGGTCACTGCTCAGAGATCTGTGAAGAACTCGGGACCTGTTTGGGCGTAAATCAGTGTTAGCTCTTCTTCTCTCTTTCCATTTGTCTGCTTTGTCTGGAAAGATTTCTCTGCTGTGTGGCTCCTTCTCGACCTCCAGGCTGGCCTGATGCCTGATTCTCGGCTCTCGCAGGCCTTGGGCAGAGCCAGACAGCCCCCTTCCAAGCTGCCATAGCTGCCCAGCCAGCTCTTCCTCTGTCTTATGGTTTGATACAGAGTTTTAGGATGCTCAATTTATTTGACGCTAGAACTTTTCACCACTTCTCTCTGAGTCTTAGCTTCCCCAAAGATAGAATGGGAGTATCTTAGAGCTTAAACTTGAAGAGTAAACGACATGATGCATCAAATATGCACTGAGTCTCACAGTCAACAAATATTAGTTCTTGGTCCTCCCCTGAGTGTGAACTCTTCAAGGGCAAAAGCTATTATCTGATTCAGCTTTGAAGCCTTGGAACTGAGTTGTCCAATATGGCAGCCATGAACCACACATGGCTACTGAGCACTTGAAGAATGGCTAGTCCAACTGAGCTGAGATGCAAGAATAGAACACATACACTAGAATTTGAAGACTTAGGATGAAAAGAAGAATGGAAAATAACTGGTTAATATTTTTGTATTGATTACATGTTGAAATGATAATATTTTGGATATATCGAGTTAAATAAAATTAATGAAAAACTTATTTATAAAATAATGTTTAGGGGCTGGCCCCATGGCCGAGTGGTTAAGTTCACGCGCTCTGCTGCAGGTGGCCCAGTGTTTCGTTGGTTCGAATCCTGGGCACAGACATGGTACCGCTCATCAGGCCACGCTGAGGTGGTGTCCCACATGCCACAACTAGAAGGACCCACAACTAAGAATATACAGCTATGTACCGGGGGGCTTTGGGGAGAAAAAGGAAAAAAATAAAATCTAAAAAAAAGACCCAAAAATAATGTTTATATTTTATACTGAAATAAATGCATGAACTATATTAAAATACACTAATTTATACCAAAATTATTATTAAATAGCATAACTATTGTTTCTATTGATTTCACTTATTTCTTTTTCATTTTTTCATGTAGCTATTGGAAAATTTAAAATGACTTATGTGGCCTTCATTATAGTTCTCTGCCAGTGCTGTCTTAGAACACAGTGAAGAATCTGCTTAGCACAAGTGGGCAATACGTGTGGGTGTGATGGATGAATAAATGGATAAATGAAGGAAAAATGAAAATAAATAAGTGAGTAGATAAACCAATTAATAAATGGATAAATGAACAGATGGAAATAGATAAATGGATGGATAAATTAATAAATGAATAGAAGGGTGAGTGGATGGAGTGGGTGGACAGACGAATGGAAGGAAGAATGAATAGAAGAATTGATGGAATTAAAGAAAGGCTAGAAATAAAACGTAATAAATCAGTGGATAAATAAAATTACTAAAAAGATTAAATAAGTAAGTACCTAAATACAAAGATAAATACATCCATACAGCAAGAATAGATGCCCTGGGAGACCAGAGCTTGACTCTCACAAGAAGGCTTGTTCTCTGCCTGGGCTCATGGAGTTTTAGCCTTTGACCAAGAAGAAAGGTTTACCCTTGCTCTTGGGGAATTTATTATTTTAATTGTTAGCCTTCATCAGAGGTTATTGGAATTTTTTCCCCCTCGGACGGTTTATCACTTGTAAATTATTTGTCACATCGTTGTAATTCTATCCAGATCCTTAACTTTCTAATCATGCATCTTTTATGGGGTCTCCTTTAAAGAAGCACTATAATTACGTGCCAAGGGTCCCAGTAAATTTTATCAGGCCATAAAATATTATACTTTAATTATTTGGAAGAGGAAGAAAGGCAAATGTTCCCTTTGCAAGACTGGCGATCAATACTGCGGGGCGCATGGTGGCACAGGCAGCTTCAGACCTCCTCCTCCTCCTGGTGTCCCTCCGGGAGCTCTTGCTTCCTGCACCAGCGGTGTCCACACAGAGCAGAGGGGCCCCGTGCCCTGAGGCTTCTTCTTGAGACTCTGGTGGACTTTGGGCCTTGATAAACTCAGAAACATACATCCTTGAAGTGGTCTCATTCCAAGTGCAAGAGGTGGTTGTGGAGGAGGTTTGTTTCACTCCTTTCACAGATAAGAAAACTTAGACCCAAGGAGCAGTTAGAGATGGGACTCTAATTTAACTCTCCTGACTCCGTGGAAGATTTTTTTCCTCTCCTGCTGTTATGAACTCAAACCAGAGAACATGTATGCGCTCAATAGGTTGGGGTTTTTATATTCTCAAGGGTTTGAGAGTAGAAATGCTTTGGCACCAGAGTTTTGCTTCCAACATTTTATTCATTGAAATTAATATTTTAGCTAGGCTCCCACTAGGTGCCAGGCCCTGATGCTGGAGTGAAGCAGCGAACAACACAGACAAGTCCTTGCTTCTCTGGGGTGTGCAGTCTCCTAGGGGAGACAGGCAGTAGTCAAATGTTCACATAGACCTTGGAAATTGCACCGTGGTACATGCTAAGAATGAGAGGTCCATGGGGCTTTGAAAACTTAAAAACAGGGGCTTTTAATGAGTTGGGGAGGTCAGAGAAGGCTTTCCTGAGGAAATAAGTGATCTGAGGTCTGAAAGATAAATAGGAGTTAACTAGGTAAATAGAGAAGGGAAAGTATTTTAGGAAGAGGGAACAGCATATGCAAAGGGCCTGTGTAGAAAGGCCTGGAAAATAATCCAGGGTGGCCAGAGCTGAGGTTCTGATGGGAGACTATGAGATGAGGCTGGAGAGGTGTGAAGAACCACATCATGCGAGGCCTAGTGGGCCATGTTTGCCTAAGAGAATTGAAGTTTCAGGCAAAGGTTTAGGTGAGAGAAAAGAGATGTTTGCAAAGGCAGTGCAGGTAAAGGAAGACTCGGGCAGGGGAAGAGAGGAGGACGGGTGCTCTGGTGCATGGATGGATGTCAGCAGATATGTTTGTCTAAGCAGAGGGGTAAACTCAAGAGGAGGAGGAAGGCAGCGGATGATGACTAAACCCCACTCATCCCCCTGGTCTTGGCTTCGATGTCATTTCCTTGGGGAGACATGCCCTGACCCCCAATTGGGCCAAGTCCTCCGCCCCCAAATGGTGGTCCCCACCCTCCACTTCCCCTTTCACAACACACACCACTATTACTGCCATGTCTTACTTAATGGTCTCTTCCCCTCACTGCTGTAGGCCCCATCCACAAGGGCAGGGATTGGGGGGTGTCTCGATCACTGCTAGTTACCCCTTTCCCAGCCCAGGACCTGGCACATGGTCGGCAGGCAATACACAGAGCCCAATGAGCAAATGAATGAGTGGGGCACCCAAGAGAGATGGAATTTTCAAGGGGCAGATTTCCTCCAGACTCTTCCCTGTTATCGTCCCTCCCTGTCCGTCCCTCTCGTCCTCCCTTATTCACTTCCTTTTTTTTGTCCTAAGGCTAACCTCCTACAAAATCTCTGCTCAGGGGCGCTCATTTGAAAGAAGTGATGGACACATGAGAAAAGTTCTTAGCTCTGATCTGAAATATCGATTTCCCCAGAAAGGGTTGCGATGCGTATGTTCATTATATAGGGAACTACCTTGCTTCCAGAGGTGAGATGACTTGGTCAAGACAGCTCAGAAGGAAGATGACTGACAATTTTTGAAACTCCCCCATGTCACCCCCTTAGGGTGACTCATCTTGTTACCAGGTTTGTTGCTAATTATCTTGGCATGAATGATTTTTGGGCAACCCTGTGGTTATGGGGCTGGTGAAATCTCCAGCAAACTTTTCTGCCTAAAGAAAGTTGCATTTGCATCAATAATAATAATACTTGTGCTAATGGTAGCTAGCGTTTACACCAGGAGCTTTCCCAGTCCTTTGTGGCAGGGGTCTGCAGTGTATGGCCCACAGGCCAAATTCTTTTTTTTTTTGAGGAAGATTAGCCCAGAGCTATCTGCTGCCAATCCTCCTCTTTTTGCTGAGGAAGCCTGGCCCTGAGCTAACATCCGTGCCCATCTTCCTCTACTTTATACGTGGGGCGCCTACCACAGCATGGCTTGCCAAGCGGTACCACGTCTGCACCTGGGATCTGAACCGGCGAATCCCGGGCCGCCGAAGCAGAACATGCGAACTTAGTGGCTGCGCCACTGGCCCAGACCCCTGATCCTGCTTTTGTAAATGAGGTTTTATTGGATCACAACCACACCAATTTGTTTACCTACGTCT
The DNA here is from genome assembly GCF_041296235.1 of Equus asinus. Lineage (NCBI taxonomy): Eukaryota > Metazoa > Chordata > Mammalia > Perissodactyla > Equidae > Equus > Equus asinus. The sequence continues at coordinate 31,515,971 of NC_091804.1, read as the reverse complement.
GTGTCTGCTTTCTTGCTGCCATGGCAGAATTGAGTAGTCGTGACAGAAACCTATGACCCTGGAAGCCTAAAATGTTCACTATCTGGCCCCTCACATATAAGGTTTGCCAATCTCTGCTTTATACTCATTATTGCAGCATGATGATATAAGTCTTACTGTCTCCATTTTACAGATAATGAAACTGAGGCTCAGAGAGGACAAGTAATTTCCTTGAGGTTTCACAGAGACTGGAACTCAGAGATTCCATCTTCAAAACTCGTTATCCCTCCTCTTATGCTGTCCTAGAAGTGGCAGCGTCAGTCTGACCTTGAGGGAGAGAGCAGGAGACTGATTCCTAACAGGTTCCAGAACTCCAAAAACTGAAGGCTCCAGCAGCATTTTCTTTTTGGGAAAATGCTCTGATTATCTATTGTTATATAAAGATAACCCTCAACGGGTAGCTGGAAACAATAACAATCAGTTCCTTTGCTCCCAAGTCTGCAATTGGAACAGGGTTTGGAAGAGATGCCTGTTTTCCACACAGCATCCACTGGGGCGGCTCAAGTGGGGCCAAGGATCCACTTCCAGGATGACTCACGCACACGGCTGGCAAGTTGGTTCTGGCTCCGGTTCCCTCTCCACAGGAGTCTCTTCACCGCGTGTCTTGGGCTTCCTCACGGCATGGTGGCTGGCTTCCAAGAGTGAGCATCCTAACAGACAGGAGGTTGAATTTGCCAATTTAAGGCCTAGGCCTGGAAACTGCAGAGGCCCACTTGTGCTGTGTTGGTCCAGGTGTCATAAACTGGCCTAGATTCGAGGAAGGGAACGGAGATCCCATCTCTCAATTGGAGGAGTATCAAAGAATTTGGGGGCTCTATTTTAAAAAGTCCACAGCAAATACTCATATTCGTCTCAGGGGCCCCTTAGACCATCACTTCGATCCAGCACAACCTACCCCTGGTTAGGGTGACCTGATAATTTCTTGTCTAGATTAGAGGACACCAAGAAAATGAAAGGAATGCTATGAATAATAATCCCAGGCAATGAGCGCAAAACAGACCTGTCCCAGACAAGCCAGGTATGTGTCACCCTCACCCTGGGGGCAATGATTAATGTCTTCTTGATGTCCCTAACTCACCATGGGAAGGTTTTATTGGGACCACTGTGTTCTGGTTAAGTATGGAACGCATTCAGGAAAACCTTGATAAATTGTTTAAAAATAAAGTGTAATGCTTTTCCTGGGCGAGAAATCTTCAGTTATCTGGAAAACTCATTTAAACAGAGCCTCTGCCTTCCTGAGTCTTCCAGTTAACCACACTGCTCCTGTGAGATATGCCACCCTCTGACCCAGAGCACCCCCGAATGCTATGGCTGTGGCTGCCCTGGCCCCCCTTGCTGAGCGAGGGTTCACTCTGTGCTTGGCTCTGAGCTAGTTCCTGGAAAAGCAGAGATGGGGAAAACATGGTCCTGACCTCCAGGTGCACATGCCCAATGATACGAGAAGTAAAAACCGAGTATTTGTGAGCACCGAAAAACAGATAAATGGGAAAATCCGGGAAGACTTCACGGAGGAGATGGAGTTCAATTTGGATGATTTATTTATTTTTTGATGACCTAGTCTGTCTCAGGCACCTTGCTAAGCATCTTACATGTATCATCTCATTTAGTATTTAGGAAACTCCCTGCGAGGTGGACATTATTACTATCCGCATTTTACAGATGAGGAAACAAAGGCTTTAAGAGGTGAAGTAACTTGCTTCAGTTTATACAAGCAACAAGTAGCAGAAGTAGAACACGTGCTGGGATGGAGAGATGAAGGATGAGTAGGAATTTCTAAAGCCTCAAAGAAGGAGAGGGCATTTTAGGCAGGGGACCAGCAGCTGTAAGGACGGAGAATGGTGTGGGGCTTGGAAAGGTGGGGGTACAGCCAGCCATTTGGTGTATATGGAGCATAGCTGGGGTGGAGGGGGTACAGCAGAGTTCTGGCTGGGAAGTAATCTTGTGACCTAGGGGGCTTGGGTCCTTCCTCACAGGTGCTGGGGCTCCTTCTGAGTATTGACGCGTGGAAGGGCTGGAATATTAGAGTTAGCCAGCATCAGCGTCTTGAGCTCGGGCCCTTTGCTACTCTAGGTGTGACCCCTGGACCAGCAGCATCACTCAGGAGTTGCTTAGCAACACAGCATCTCAGGCCTCACCGCAGACCCCCTGAATCAGAATTTTAACAACATTCCCAGGTGGTTTGCCTGCACGTGGAAGTTTGCAAGCACTGATCTAGCACGCTGCAGTTCACAGAGTTTATAACTTTGTATCACGTTTGCTCACAGTCAAGATCATTTATTGATAGTTTCCAGTTTCAAAAACCTGAGCAGTGGCTTGAAAAAGATTTGGGGGAAGATCAGAGGTCAGTACCCTCAATACCTGTGATCCTTCCACTAGGTTTTCTTCTCCCGGTGATTCTAGTGACTGTGGCCTGGACCCTGTGCAGTGGAACCAGACCCAGCTCTGGTTTCTACCCACCTCTCCTCCACAAACGCTGAGCCGGACAGTTCAAAGGCACGCTTTTGTGGACCACCAGGCAGGCACCAGGGGTCACGGAGGCCTCCTACCCTGAGAGTCCGCTGTGTGATAGACTGGGTGCCAGTCCCTGGGGGCAGGCACAGAAATGAACTGAATGGAGGGTGACATGGACGTTTTACCAGGGCAGGGGCTTTCTCTGGCTGAGGTTGGGGGCCAGGGGCCTGAATTTGGTCCCTTTGGCCATCATATTCTCTGGCTACTAGGAGATGCTTTCGGGAAGAATTGGGGGCAAACTGGAGGGGTAGATGTCAGAGTCCAGAAGGTTCATGTTGCAGAGATATTGGTCCTTGCATTTTCCTTCCGGCCCTCAGGGAGTCTTAACTAACTCCTGAAGTCAGATGAGATGATACTGGGTGGAAAGGGAGCTACCTGGACATTTCCATCTTTCCTCGGTCTTCTCTAAGCCTTTCCATGAGCACCTCCTCCTCCATGCCAGCCTGTGCAGGTCTCTGGGGATGAGGAGTGCAGAACTGGTCTCTGACCTGCAGAAGCTTGCAATCTGGTGGGAGGAAGGAGGGGAGACAAGCGAAAGGATGAGACAAGTGCGCTGTTTTAAAAGCCCTGAGAGAGAGAAGCAGTTGTTGCTGAGGGAACCAGAGGAACGAGTCTCTGCTTCCACGTGGAAGGTAACTCTGCCATTTGTCATCTTTATGTCTTTGAGCAAGTATCGCAGCCTCTTGGATGCTTACAGTCTTGGCCCATGTCAGGGTTTTGCTAATTTCCCCTTTCAGAGTGTGGATGAGGACTAGGTGGGGGGTATGTGGAAGCGCCCAGCTGAGGATGCAGCACATAGCTGGTATTCATAGACTCCTAGCCCCTAACCTCAGACTGAAAGGTAGACCAACCGTCCTGGCTCACCAGGGGTAATGAACTGAAGAGACTGGTTTCATTTCACAAACCACCCCTGCCCAGAATCCTCCCTGTCTTGCAGGGAGCTGACCTTCCTCATGTGCCGAGACAATGCATGTGATGATGGTGTGCCCCAGGCCACCAAAGGGATCTTGCAAAACTCCTAATTCCCTCATTGCTCCGGAGGAATGAAAGGGAGAGAGGAAGTGGTCGCCCCTGATTCTTGCATGGCTTGCAAGGCTAGGCTTGCTTCGGGATCTTAAGGCCATTTTTATGAAGAAGGATTCTGGGTGGTCCAGGGACTTGTTCTGAAGGTCTGTCTTCCTCTGCTTTTCCTTCTCCTCCCCCTCTTCTTCTTTTCCTCTTTAATGACGCTTTCTATGTACTTCCTAGAACTTTCTCCTGCAGCAGGTAACCCTTAGAAAACAGTGGACCCATCTAGGACCGGGCAAGAGGGCTGGGCAGACAATGGAGAACGTGGGGCAGTGTTCCCAGGAGAACAACAAGGCATGAAGCTGGTTCACAGACTTCACAGAAGCTTCAGAGACCTGGACCAAAGAGGCTGTAGAATCGATGCGGGGTTAGTCCACCGGAGGTGAGCAAGCCGCTCTTCTTCCCATTGGCTAGACTCTGCTCATTTTCAGTGCTCAGCTCAAAGGTGTTTTCCTCTGAGAATCTGCTTTCCTCCCCATCCCCACGGCCTTCAGTCTCAGCAGTAGGTGACTAACTCCTTCCTGGGAGCAGCCAGGACTCTGCTGTCCTTTGAAGAGAGTGTAAGTAATGAGTGCACTTCTGCATTGTGGCTCAGGCTTCTGTCCCAGTAGCCCTCTGGGGTGAACCATGCTACACACTCTCATAGCACCCACACATACGTGTTCTCCTGCACACCCACTAGTATGTGCACGCTGACTTTCACCCGTCCACACACTTCCACATGCCCCACGGGTGCCGGCACCTGCACCACACGGCTGGCTCACGCTCCTCCACAAGCATGTCCTGCCCACTGACTCCATTACAAAACTTTATTGCCTGAGCTCCCAGGTGTTTGCGGACCTGACATTGGCAATGACTGAGTGGGCCTTTTGGTGACACTTCCATAAAACCTCATAAATCGCTTCTGTGCAACGTCGCATGCACATTTTTATTTTCCTCTATAAATACACACATTCTTATTTCCTAACAGCTCCAGCCTTGGCTGAGTGCCCGGCCAAGGGGTCCACTTTCTGTGCATTTGGCCGGGACGCAAAGTGGACAGGAATGGGGATCACTCTGTTGGTTGTTTGAAGGCCGAGACATCCTCAGGGATCTGGAGTAAAGGAGGCCTGATTTGAAGGGGACGTTAAGGGTCATCTCATCCAGTTGCAAATTATACCCCTCCCCTCAGAAACCATTCACCTTGCCCCTCATTCATTTATTCTATCCAAACCTTTTAACCAAGGTTTTAGGCAAAGGCTACTATTAAGCCTATTTTTCAGACACGGAAAGTGAGGCTCAGAGAAATTAAGTGACCGCCAAGGCCAGTGCCTGGGGATCTGCCTTTTAACAATGCCCCAGCTCATTCTGATGCAGGTGGTTTTGGTTATACTTTGAGAATGAAGGTCTTTTCTGATTATGACTTGGGTCTCAGGGTAGAAACTGTGTCTTCCCTTTTCTTAAGATAAAATCACCTTAGAAGTAATAACTTTGAAGAAGTAAGGAGCAATTAAAAGGACCAAACATTTTTTACCCAGAGGCTCAGTGGCACTCAGAGCTCTAAGAACATCGGAGTTGCCTCTCGAGAGAGGCCAGCTGAGGCCGGGCTGTCTGTCCCCCTCCTCGGCCAGCGTAGTCCACGGACTCGCCCGGCTTTGCTTTGACTGCTGCATTGTCTGTCCTTCCTTAAAAAATAACTCTGTTGCTTACAAGTTGATAACTCTCTGTCCCTTACAAAGCTCTTCTAGTGAGATAGTCTCCTCTTTAATTTATGGACTAGGAAGCAGAGATGTCACGGGGAAGTTTTGCTGCCAGTAAATGGCACAGTTTGGACTACGAATCCAGCTCTCTGACCTCCAGGAGAACGTGTTTTCCACTGTACAATATTGCCCAAACGATAACTACTGTCCAGCTGTTGTCAGCGGACTGAAGGGCGGTGAGCTTCCAGGGGGCCAGTGGGATGCGTGTCGGGAGTCCCAAGGCTGCAGTACCCATTCCCTTGCTATGAGAGCTCATAGAATGGAGAGAAGGCAGAAAAAAGGGAGGTGAGGGCTGGGGACAGGTAAGGGTCTCTCCCTTAGCGCTGCCCTATTTTGTGCCATCAAGTCACACCAATTAGGTAGATATGTAGAGCAGAGGGGTGAAGTGTGAAACAAAGGAGAGTCCTTTTCTCTGAGGCTTTTAAAGTTAAAAAGCTTGGCTAATGTGAAGAGCGGGAGGAAAAGCAAATCTTCCCTTTGATTTGGTATTCTGGGAGTTCCATTACAAAGGAGCCATCAGTAGTCTGTGGAGGCTGCAGAGAAGGGCCTGGGCCACAGGAGAGCCGCATTGGCTCTGACGCACTGGCCCTCTCTGTGAGTCCCCCAAATCATGCCGCCAGGAAGTGTGACGGGGTGCGTTCTCTCCTCTGGGGAATGCCCACTGAGTGAGGTGTCCGAGCTGATACACACGGCCAGTGACTTACAGATTCTGTGCTCATCTGAGATGCTTCCAGAATACACTGGGAGAAAGATCTTAATGTTATCCTGACACTTCTGACCCACTCATGTGCAATGGGCAGCTCTGGGCACTCCAGCCTGCTCTCTAAAGTTCTGCGTCTCCCTGGCTCCTATTAGTCTTGCTCCCTACTTCCTGCTCTGCCCTCATGCTCACAGCTCAGTGAGATGTAACCCCGGGATCTCTTGGAGCCTCCTCTGCCACTGCAGGTCTGTATCTCATCAACCAAACGGCCATGGTGGCAGGGGTGGAGGTTTTCCATGGGCTCAGCAACATGGACTCTCATTTACCAAGGCTGATCTGGCTAAAGCGACCGCTCAGTGCTCTACCTGCCAACAGGAGCAGCCAACTCGGAGCCTCTAACATGGCACCCTTCCCCAGGGGACCAGCCTGGTGGCAGAGGGATTACACCGAATTCTATCATAGAAGGGGCAGTGCTTTGTTCTCATTAGAACAGACACTTACTCTGGACATGGATTCGCCTTCCCTGCCTTCAGTGTTCTGCCCAAACCACTAGGGAGTCACAGAAGGCCTTATTCACCACCACAGTGTTCCACCAGCATCCGCTCTGACCAAGAACTCATCTGACAGCGAATGAAGAGCAGCAATGGGCTGATGCCCATTAAATTCACTGGCCTTGCAATGTTCCCCGTCAGCCTCAAGAAGTTGGCCTGATAGCATTCTGGAATAAGCCTTTTGAAGGCTCTTTATGGCACGAGCTGGGTGGTAGCAGTTTGTGAGGCTGCAGTAAAGTCCTCCAGGATGCAGGAGCTGCACTGTGTCAGTGACCATCATGTAGGACTGGTGTCTCCATAGCCATGGTTCACAGATCTGGGAATGAGCTCCTTATATTACTACCCCAGTGAGCTAAGAGCAAAAGTTTTGCATCCTGCTCTTGTGATTTTGAAGCTCCCCTGGTCTAGAAGATTTAGAGACCAAGGGGGAAGTGTCCCCACTAGGGGGCACCGTGATGGGTCAATTGGATGGAAGTTGAGACTGACTCCTGGCCTCTTTAGACTCATCATGCCAGTGAACCAACAAGGAAGGGAGTTACTGTGCTGCCTGGGGGATTGATCCTGAATGCAAGAGACAAATTGGATTGTTACTACACCATGGGGCTATGTGGAGTATGTCTGTGTCTTAGTCTGTTTGGGCTGCTGTAACCAAACACCATAGATTGGGTGGTTTATAAACAACAGTAATTTATTTCTCACACTTCTGGAGCCTGGGAAGTCTGAGATCAAGGTGCCAGCAGATTCTGCGTCTGGTGAGGGTTCTCTTCCTCATTCATAGATGGCTGTCGTCTCAGTGTCCTCACGTGGCAGAAGGGATGAGGGAGCTCTTTGGGATCTTTCTTATAAGGGCACTAATCCAGTTCACAAGGGCTCTACCCTCAAAAGCTAATCACCTCTCAAAGGCCCCACCTCTAAATACCACTGGGAATTAAGTTTCGACATACGAATTTTGGGAGATACATTTAGTCTATAGCATTCCACTCCTGGCCCTCCAAATGTCATGTCCTTCTCATAAGCAAAGTTCATTCATCACATCCCGACAGCCTCCAAAGTCTTAACTCATTCCAGCATCAATGCGAAAGTTTAAAAATCCAAAGTCTCGTCTAAATACTGTCTAAATCAGATATGAGTGAGACTCAAGCTACCATTCATCCTGAGGCAAATTGCTCTCCAGCTGCGAACCTGTCAAAGCAAACATGTGCTCCAAAATACAGCACCATGGCGGCGTAGGATCTACATTCCCACCCCGAAAGGGAGAAAGAAGAAAGGGGCAACAGGTCCCAGGTAAGTCCAAAACCTAATGGCGCAAACAGCATTAAACCTTAAGGCTTGAGAAGAACCTTCTTTGGCCTGATGCTCTGTCCTTGGACCCAGCGGGTCTGCCGTCCTGCCTCCATGGCTCTCATGGGTTTGAGTTGCATGCATAAGTCTAAGGGACACAAAGGAAGGTAATTAGTGGGACAAAAATAATTGGAAAGGCAATTCATATTACCACGTGCTAAAACGGTGTGTTTTTCTATTATATTATTTTCTTTCATGTCTGATGGAAAGTGTTATAATTTGTTAATAAACGTCCTTCACATTTATTGATGGGTTATTACGAGATGTTTTATGTTTTAAATAGATATGGGAGATATAGATTTTTACAGTTGTAAAAGTGGTAGACTTCCATTCCATTTTCTAATATGCTATTATTGCAATATTGGAAAATGTCTACTTATTTCATATCAAGACTTTTTACTCAGGCTTTAAATTAATACAATACATTGTTAGCTGATTATCTTGAGCTTTGAGTAGGCAATAATATCATGAGCAAATACTCATAACTTTGCTTTCTTTTTTCTAATAGTTTCACCTCAGTTTTTCTCTTAACTTATTGTATTAACTAGAATTTCCAGAGCAATTATTAGTGGTCATAATGTAGGGAACATTCTTATCTTGCTCCTATTTTTAATAGCAGTGCTACTTAAATATTGCCATTAAGTATAAAATTAACTATCATTTTTGAAACAGATATTTTAACCATGCTATATTAGGCTTGCATCTTCCTATTCCTTATATTCTATAATTTTTTTAAAGGAATGGGCATCAAATTTACCAATTACTCCTTCATATTTATCAAGATGATTACATTTTAATTGACCTGATACATATACTCATAATATATTCCCTAGCATTAAATAACCTCTTTATTACTGGTTGTAAATAACCATGCTTTTTGTATTCAATGAATTAGATTTGTTGATGTGCTTTGAGAATTTTTGCAACAATCTTTAAAACCAAGATTAGTTTCTAGTTCTGATATTAACATAGTACATGCATGCTAAAATAAAAGAGATGGAAACAAAACAAATCAAACTGTTAGCAGTGGTCTCCTCCGTGTTGGATGGTGAAATAATGGGTCTGTTTTATTATTCTTCCCTAAAATTTAATATGCATTTTAAAATCGTAAAATTGATCATCGTATCAGTTATCTACTGCTGTGTAACAAACCACCCCTACACTTAGTGGCTAAAATGACAGACATTTTATTTGCTCACGATTCCAAGGGTCCACAGTCTGGTGGGGCTCAGGTGGGCATTTCTTCTACTGGTCTTGTCCAGGGTCACGTGTTCTGCTGCAGTCAACTGGTGGGTTTGCTGGGGGCTTGTGGATCTAGAAGGCCACAGATGGCATGGCTTATCTCTGTTCCCTGTCATGTCCTTCTACTTGATGGCAGGAGCATCAAAGTCACATTGAAAAGTAGGGTGCATGCAGGGATGGGAAGAACAGCTGCAGACAACTTTGCAAACCATCTGCTGCAAACATGTTCTAACTAAAAACAAAAAATATTTACAAAAGGGATACATAGATGACACCAGTACTGACAAGATGGACTCTTTCACACATTGCCGGTGAGCATTTCATGAGTGATAAAATGTTAATAGACCTTGACCTAGTTTGTCTATACCTTGGAGTTTATTCTAAGGAGATAATCTGAGTTCCACACAAACAAAAATTATGTGCAAGGGTCTTTAAGTATAGCATTATTTGTAAGTGAAAAACTAGACGCAATCTAAATGTCATACAGTAGAGGATTTAATGACCGCATTTCCACATGATGGGACATTACATAATTAAAATCATGTTTGAGGATATGAAATAAAATTGAAAAAGTAGGATTTGTGTGTGTTCATTATGATTCTAATTTTGAACATTGATTGTATATATATTATATATATGAGTGTATAAATGAAAAAAGACTGTATATGAGCATAGTAATAGTGACTGTATCTTGGTGGTTATTGGGTTAATGGTAGTTTTTATATTATAGTAACTATTGGAACCATGGGTATCAGATGGGGCCACCTCAGCACTTATGACCTACATGGAATTGACTGTAACTCTCATCTCATGTCCAGTGGAAAGCCCACGACATCTCCATTAGTTCTGTGACTCCTTGAGGACATTCATTCTCATCATAACCTGATAGTGACACCCCATCTTTAGAATTCTGTTGTTCTGTCCTCTCTTTTGTGGTTCTTATTTCTCTGCTCTGGCATCTTGACTCATACGTGGGGCATAGTTCTTTCTCCTTTATTTCTGCTTCCAATCCTCCCTCAAACATTTGAATTTGTTGCATGTACCAGACTTTTACTGAAGCTCTATGGATCCTGGAGATAGGTTGTTGTCATATGCCATCTAGAAGACAAATCAGTCCCATATTGAATGAGAGGTACTTAAAGATTTTCTTTTTTTGTTTCATGGATACTATTGGCAGTCTTGTGAAAACCGTAGACCTCTTCCAAGTATAATGTTTTTAAATGCATGCAATAAATATGGGAGATTACAAAGAAAATGAATTATATTGAAATAAAGTTATCAAATATTGAAGAAAAAATGAATTTGTAATACAGTAATGCATGTGTTTCTTTATTAATAATGCATTAAATAATATGACGTAGTGGTTAGCCAGAAAATGAGTCAAAATAAGTGTAAATGCTATTTTGAAATATGTACAACTATAATATAGTATGAAAATATCTGTGATTTCTGTTGATCACAAAGTCACAAAAGCTGCTAATACTATTGTGATGGGTTGTATACATTCATAGTCAAAGAAAATGCTAATTTTTAGTTAGAGATTGGTGAAAATAAAGACGTAATTTTTCCCCATCTTAGTTCCAGGATCCCCTGAACTCTATCTGTGGACCAGCTGGGATCCATGGGCCCTGGGTTAAGAACCCTCATATTAGGCATTCCTATTGCTTGACATCCATGCCATGGTCACCCCCATTCTCTTAACATATTACTTTTCTCTTTCTTCCCTTCTCCTCTCCCAGTTAGTTCTGGGAAACTTGGAAATCTTCTTATGCTGTTAATTTGAGTGGTGCTGCAATGTCTCATTCCTAATGAAGTTAGCTCCTGCTATATCTTTGACTGTCCACAACCTACTAGGGTGCTTTCAGCCAAAAAAGAGCTAGTCTTCTACTCCTTTTGTAATTATGATAGTCAACACTCATGGAGTATTTTCTGCATCAGGCATTGCTCTGAAGACAGCATTATTTCTTTTTATTGTCAAAGATAGCAAAGCTTGCCCAGAGTCATAGAGCTAGCAGGCTGCAGAGCACATGCTCTTCACCACGGCACTGTGCTGCTTTCCTTTAGCAGCGTCCAGAAGAAAAAGAAACTGAGCTACTGGGTCTTGCTTTTCACAGGATCGGCCATCTCGAGAAGGTAATTGTTACTTTAGAATAACATTTCATTTCCTCTGGTACATTTCTAAATCTTCCTCAATGGTCATTGATTTTCAGTGTTGTGTCTGCCCAGGCTCCTGATCCTCTGGGAACTGCTAAGAGAAAGCTGGTGCATAGGATGGGAGGAAACAGGAGAAAGATTCTGAGAGAAGCAGAGAGGAGACATGTCTAGGATTTCCTGGTTCCAGTTTGTTCTGCGGCCTGGCTGGAGCCTGTACTTTGGGTTCTGTGTGATCCCGTATGGCCACCTATCACAGGCCCCTTTGCCCTTAAACCAGCTTCAATTGGTTTCTTCTACTTGTAACCAAAAGTGTTTCACCAATAAATAATAGATACACATTACATTTAAAATCAGAAAGTGAACAAACGTTACTAGCAAGCATTGCTAGCTGTGGGAAAGGATTTCCTCGTTCTTCTTAGCCCTTGCTCTGGAAGCTGTCCCATTCTGGTGATAACAGAAGTGATAAGAAAGGTGGTGGAAGTGATTTTGGGGAATGCATGAAGGTGATGACTGCAAATGTCACCTCTTACGTGTCTCAGATCATCCAAGGAAAACACATCTTTCTTGCACTTCTGCTGTAGTCACACCCGTGTAGACCTCTTATCTTAGTCCCTCTTTTTAGGACAAATAACCTTTTATTGCATGTAAACATTTACTTGTTGAATTTGTCTTTCTGTATTTCCACCCTACTGGAGTGTATATTCTTGCAAAGCAGAGGCCTTCTTTGTATCTCCTGGAACTAAGAGCCCAAGAAAAGGATCACACGCTTGACGGCCACCATGACACTTTCGATACTTGGTGGATCCTGACACTGGTGAGGGTAGTGCCTCCCATCTTGATTTGTATTTTTTAAGTCAGTTTCCTATCTCTACCACCAAAAATGCTGTACCATAAAGGAAACCTACCGCCCACTGTTAGTGTTGGAAGCGATTGTCTCAGATCATTTGCCCTTGTTGCAAACCTGTTCTTATCCTGATTCTTCTAGGCTTGAAGCTTGTGTTTAATCTCTTTGGTATGAAGCGCCTGCTTTTCCATAAAGAATTTGACTGATTTCATCTTCTTTCACTATCTTTGGGCTATCTTGGGTAGGAGACCATAGACAGCCCATAGAATCTCAACCCCAGCCTCTGACTTACCAACTGAGACTCTGATATGGAATGCCAACCTTGAGTGTACTTGGGGTGGGGATGGTAATATAGACCAGGTGACAAGGATGGTTGTTTTGCTCAGAATTCTTTCATTTTCAAACTAAAGAAATCCAACTCGAGCCAGTTTAAGCAAAAGAGGCAACATTTTGGCATAAGTAACTGAAAATACAGGTATGTCTGGATCCAAGGGGTCTAAGATTATCAGGGTTCCACTTCTTTCCTTCCTTCTGATCTACTGCTTTCTGAATGCATTTCACTTTAGGTGAGCTCCCTTTACCTGGAGGCAGTAAGTGATCTCTATCAGTTTTAAGCTTCCCCAGTCCATCTTTGCAACCCCAATGAGAGAATAAAAAGAACGGCCATCTTTCCAGTATCTGTAAAACAAAGATGCTTGAGTCTTGGACTCACATTTTGGACGGATGATGGAAGCACGTGGGATGGGAAAGGGAGAGGAAAGAGACGTGATGAGAAGATCCAAACAATAAATGATTCACTGCAGTGGGGTGGCCAGAAGGATGATTGAGGGGAAGATGGCCAGAGAAATGAGGAGGGTGAGAGTAACACAGCGCACTGTGAACTTGGTCCTGGAAGTGATGATGCTGGTTAGAGTGGTGGTGGGGTGTTGATGATCATCCAAGTCAGGGGAATCAATAATCCTTCTTGCTCCAGGTCCTCTTAATTCCAAGACCACAATCCAGCAGGATGGTGCCTCATCCCCATTAGTGGAGACACATGATTTCCTGTTGTTTTTGTCTTGAAGGGCAGAAAGGGCTACACATTTGCCCTAGAAGAAATTCAACGGTTCCTGAGTCAGCAAGCTCCCCATGCCTGTGGAAGCAGAACATGTGATAGCTGAGAAACATACCTATGCACGTTAGCAGAAAAACCGAGCAGAACAAGCCTGCGCCACCAGGATGGCAGGAAATGTGGTCAGCTTTCTTTGAGCACCAGGGGAGGTGAAGCCAAGATGAAAGGTCATTGGCTTTTCCTAATGAAGAAACACAGAAACTGCTGATTTAAAGCACAATAATAAAAAGGCACCCTGGGGGACATTGTATTGCACTTAGAAAATGTCCAATTTCATCCTTCACATAAAAAAGTAAAAGAAGAAATATTTTGATTTTCATAAAAGCCGATAGATTAATATGAAAAGAACAAGTTCCCAGCCAAGAACGGAGCCAGAGCTGTGTTCCTGTGTATGCCTGAGCTAACTCCTCTGGCCTCATGTGAGCGTCTGCATTTGGCACGCAGACCTCTTGTTCTGTAAAAACTATTTCAGGAACACTTTGAAAGGGCTGCCCAGTGATGGCTGCCTCATTTGGGATTTATTATAATATCATTAGGAGGGGTTATATCACTTGGTATAATGTCAGACACATTGTAGCCTGTGGTTTTATGATGTGGACAAATATCGCACTCAGGAATAAGATGGCTCTGAACAAATCAGTTCCATCTGGGTCCTACTGTAAATAGAGCTTTCCCTTCTGCTGTGGGAAGATGGAGTCTCACCCTTAGCCGGCCCCTCACCTTCCATCCTGCCGGGTCTTTCTCCCCTGGATCTCCTTCCTCCCCAGCCCTTGAGGCTTAGAAGATAGAAAAAGAGAGAGAGAGACAGTCTGTAAGACCCCAAAATCTAATACTAGAAGGGGGAAGATGCTTGTCAAGAAATGTGGGGAGAGAGGGGACACCCTTTATCCAATGCCTGCCATGTGTCTGAACCTGTGCCAGATATTTTTACCTGTGTCACCTCACTTCATCATCACAAGTAACCTATAGAGAAGAAGATATCGTGGAGCTATTTTACAAAGAAATACTGAGACTTGATGTGATTAAAAATAACATCTTACTTGAAGTCGATGAACTAAGAAGTGAGGGGATAAGCTTTGAAGTTTTTCCGATTCCAAAGTCTGTGACCTCTCATGGTACCCTTCGACATTTGTATGTTCATGAACAAACTATTCTCGGGAAGGGATGGATCAGGAAATTGGGTGCAAGTTGTATTTAATTAAAAACTTGATCATTTTAAAGTCAAATAGGAGCAGGGTGTAACCACCTTGGAAAACTATTGGGCAGTTTCTGATAAAGTTTAGTATCTGCCTCTCCTATGACCCAGCAATGCCATTGCCAAGAGAAGTGAGTACATAAGTCCACAAAAAGACTAGTACCAGAATGTTCGTGGCAGGTGTTTCCTAACAGTCAGGAACTGGAAACAACCCAAATGTTCATCAGTAAGAAAATGGGTAAATTGTGGTTCGGTCATTTAATAGACTATTACACGGCGATAAAAAATAATAAACTAATGATAGATGTAACAACATGGATGGATCTCAAAGGGTCGTACACAGCTAGAGAAGACAGACAGGAAAGAGACTCTAATGCATGATTCCTGTTACATGGATTTCAAGAACGAGGAAAATTCAACGAAGGTGAAAGAAGTCACCTCGTGTTTACCTCTGGGCTCAGAGGTAGATCTCGCCTGGGAAGGAGCATAAGAAAACCTTCGAAGGCTGTGGGAATGTTTTATATCTTGACCTGGGTGGGTGTTACATGGGTTTATGCACAGGTAAAAATGTACAGAGTTGGATATTTAAGATTTTACCCTTTATAGACTAAATCTCAATCAAACAGCAGAAAATAATAAAGAGTTTAAAAGAAATAATAGGAGAAATTAGTCAAACATTACTACCAACAGCTTAAAAAAAACTGGCTATTTGGTTAATTTTGATTGTATTCAGAACAAAAGCAGTATGGAAATATAGAAAGATACATGTTATGTATAAGACCAGATGTTGGCTATTCAGAAAGAATAACTAAATGAATACTTGCTTGATTTATTTCCAATATTTCTTTCAATCTTTCTCTTCCCTTGATAAATTGTACTAGGCCTCTCCCACAAGCCACCTGCCCATTTTCCTTTCTTCCCCCTGCCACAATTGCTATCACATTTGTGTTACACGGAATGCAATAGAATAAGGGATTTTAGGCGAAAAGAAAGGAAAGAAAAAAGAAAAGTGAACCACTTTCACTTTGGCATTAAAATGTAATGAAGTCCTTTGCATAGCTTTTATTTTAGTTTTTTCAGACGAGATCTTGTAGATTAACTCATCAATTGGCATGACAACCTGTGTATTTCTGCCAAAAAAGACAGTTGAAATGAGAGTGTTAATTTATTTGAACAGACGTGTCAAATTCACTCTGAAAAACAATGCCAGGATGTTACCCTGGTGCATACTGTCGAGGAATGAAAACGATTTTCTTACCATTCCTCTAAGGAGAGCACTCATACATTGGGAAAAATGTCTGCTATTTTTTCCACTGACACTGTTCATTGCCATGGTCTCAGTGAACCCCAGAAGAGAACAATTCTCAAGCAAATTGAGGCTGTGTAGACAGATATTCTGAGTGGTTTAGATATCTTGTCTATACCATCTTGTGTCATGGAACAGTTGTTCAGCTCCCTGCTTCTGTTTATGTGGCCCTGGATTGTTTGGGCCAGAGACTCTGCTGCCCTGAGTTCTCTTTGCTCTGGTTGCCTGAGCATGAATCTGGCCAAAGCTGATTTCCGAAGGCTGCCTTTGGCCTCCCTGCCCTTCTCTGTGAGTGGAGCCGATGACCCCAATCCCTGGCTGATGGCGTGTTCTTATTTCGCAGTGATGGTTACTCTGCATGCCCAAGGAGAATGGCGAACAGGTCAGGGTGAGGGGAAAGTAACAGTGTGATGATGGAAATGCAAATAACTCTTGAATTGAACTCAGTGCTCTATTCCTTCTCCCTAAGAACTGTGACACGGTCTCCACTTCTGTAGTTGGACAAAAAGTGAGAGCACAGTTTGTATCATCCCTGGTGGGGCATAAGTTGGCCGGGCTGGCACACGCCGGAGGACAAAGAGCCAATTGCTGACCTCAGCGACGTATGCCTAATTCCCAGTGCAAGGCTTGGCCTGGTGATGGCGTCTTGGTCACAATGACTCATAGACGCTCATGGTTATCTGGACAGGACCCATACCTTCCCTGTTCGTGGCAGGGGTCATATGCTGCTGAAAGATGTCAAATCTGTAAAATCCCTCTGTGTACCTAAGTCTGTGAATGCTATTAGTCTGCAAAATATGAGGATAACAAGACCAGTGCTTTTTTTTCTTAATTTAAATCCTCAGACTTTAATTTCACCCTGTTCCTCAGAAAATGGATGTTTTCTCAGCTACACTGGGACACTTAAAATTTTAGTCTGCTAAGTTTCAAACAACATCCAAATGTTTTAATGTCTTCTTTTCCATGTACTGTGGTCATTCTTTGCTTACTTAGTTAATTACACAAACATTTATTGAGTACCTAGTATATGCTAGGCATAGTTCTGGCAGTGGGAACAAAGACTAAAGGAAGTAGATGATGTTCCTATTATTACAGGGCTTGTATTCTAGTAGGGAGACAAACAGCAAGGGAATAAACGAAAGCAATATCAGTTAATGAGCTGTGCTATTAATGAGAAACAAAGCAGGGGTGGGGGTGTGATAGCAGTTAGAGATAGAAGGAAAGGACTTGCTAACCAGGAACCAATAACTTGTTTGGCGCCCCCCACCAAGCATTTTTAAGGTGGTGGTAGACTTTAGCAATGGCTTGGCAGTAGAGGTACCAAGAAGGAGGTTACATCAGAGCATCACAGGCTGCTTCCGAGTAAATATTAGAGAACTCGCTTGTTCAAAACCTCGTTGGGTCCCAGGACCTCTGGAGAAGGCTCCCTGGCCCATTCCCAGCCAACACAGCCCAAGCCTCCTGGTATCTTGATGGCTCTTTTATTCCTTTCCCTTCTCCATCTCTCCTCTTCATACCTTCTTTCATGGATTGCTCTTGGAATCTCCAGATTTCTCTGGTACTGTGTGGAAATGTTTGGCGGTCCTGGCCCCGACTCCACTTTCAGTCAATATTTATATATCCAAACTTATCAACATCCTCAGCAGGACAAGGGCCTTTTCTTAAACACGGCACATTTTTTTTAGAAAGCAGCAGTGACTAGACAGAGAAAAATGCCAAGAACGAAGCACCGTAAGTACAGAGCTTGTACGGATGCTGGTGTCGTGTGTTCTGTTGTGTTTGTCTAGCTGTTGAGTCCAGGGTTGCATCTTCGCGAAGGCAAAGGAATGGATGTTCTGATAAGAATCACCCAAAGAAGAGGCAGATCCTACAGAAGGAATTGGGGCTGTGGAAGGCAGACCTCGGACCGCACAGAGTCCCTCTTTGGACTTAGTTCTCTTGGGCTCAAGTATTCAGGATGTGTTCAAGGGTTTCCAGGAATAGAGGTCTATGCTATATCAGAGGGTGCAGCCCCATGATTATGTGAACTCGTAGCCTGGAGAGGCTTCTATGGGAAGGGGCCATGTACAGCCAAAGAACCACAGCCAGCAGTCAGGTTTCAGGGACGCCATGTGACAATTCTGTTCTTTGAACAGGTTCAGTAAAGGTCCAACCCTTGAGGAAGGCGATGTATCCATCAGCTTCCAGTAGGCTCATCTTCTTTGACCCAGAGATTCTACTTCTAGAAATGGGATATACTTTTTAGGCAGCAAATACACATGGATCATTTATTGAATCCATGTTGTGATAACAGATCCCTCGAAACAATCTCAATGGACATAATGGGAGCTTTTTACATTTAAGAAATGATTCATTTATAGATGCTGTAATTGTAGCCGTTGAGAAGATTGAAGATTGTAGCCACTGTTCATGGACTGATAAGGATGGACAGCCAAGCTATGTGGTCGAGTGGAAGAAATGGAAGGCAGCCTGCTGTATAGAGTAAGTATTGTAGAGTGGGTCTGGCAAAAATGTTCCCATGCAGAAGGCTTTGTGCAAATGACAGTTAGATGGGGCTGTGTCTCACCTACTGGGCATGTCCCTCCTGACCTGGGTGTTCTGTTTTCAGGACTGTTGTGCAAGTACCTGGTATGGTTCCTGGCACATAGTAGGTCTCCATCTTTGCTTGAACTCCTCTGGGGGACGGAGCTCACCAGAGCACTTTCCCCTTGCTGGACAGTTCCAGTTCTCAGGAGAAACCTTATTGTAAGCCTCTCCGCCTCTCTTTTAACCCCTAGCAGGAGTCTTGGCTTGGTGCTGAGCGGGGACACCCATGTGGGGAGTGCCCAGGGCCTTGCTTGGCTGCGTAGATTCTCAGCAGGACCTTCTTCCAGATTCTCAGGAGCTCCAGCATTGACTCCAAACCTAAGAAGGACCTCCCACACTTTCGAGATAGGATTGCAGGTAGTGTGTGATCAGGCGGGCACGGCTGCCAACACTTTCCAAGATCTCCGAACACCGGACCTCCTTCCCCATTTACTGGGCTCTTTGTTGCTGTGCTCTTGGCCTCCATCTGTCGTTCTGGCAAGTTTGGGGCATAGAGCTTTACGAAGGCTTATCTGGCTGTCTCCAAGTTCAAGGCTGTTGGCCATCTCAGCTCTGTTTTATGTATTTTAATTGTTACTCTTTTGTGCTTGTGCCCTGAGGTGATTTTTTTTTTTTTAATCACAGGGAGGAAGCTTAAGGAAATCAAATAAATAAATACTAATGAACAGAGAAGTGAGGCCTGGTGAGGTTAATTGAGTTTTTGGGGCTGCAAGGCAGCCCAGGAGCTGTTGCCAGTTCTGTGAGGGCAGCTGGTCTGGCCACCTCCTCCGTGCGCCAATCACTTTGTTATTTAATTGCCCGAATGAAGCCCTGCTTAGTAGCAAAGATATAAATGGAAGTAACTTTTCCAGTAACTTATTGGATCCTTTTCCACTTAGGAATATTGATTTTTCTCTTCACTCCGCATGGGACGCAGCTGAGTAGATGAGTCTCTCTGGGTCTGAATACCAAACTGGTGGGTGCGGTGCCCACTTGCGTGAATGCCAACACTTCCAAATGGTTGTGGCAGTCTCCATGAGCCCACAGCCTCACTGGGATGGCCTGATTATGTGAAAGCTCTGAGACACCATAACAACCTGGCCCGGTTTAACCATGGGAGGAGGAAGTTATGCTGCGTACCTTGTACTGTTCTAATCAACGGTTTACTTTAACTAGATACACAAATGTGCCAGTTTCACAGTTATGATAGATAGAAGGGCTTAATTATAGGTACAGGATGGCGTTTTCGATTGAGTACATGAGAATGGAGCAGAGATTTTCATTTTACATGCTTCCCCTCCTTTCCCTAACAAAGAAGCATCTAGAGCTTTTGGGCTCATGGGCCTGCTGGAGAATCAACTCACACTGCATGCCAACATCTCCTGGCTTTCAGAATAATGAGGAAACACTGGAACCCCATGACTAGAGAGCTAAGGGGACCGAATAAATAAAAACGAGCATGATAAAAATATCGTGGCTTTTGATAGCCCATGCAAACACATCTGGCTTCAATTTGTAGGGATTTTCTCATTTGTTAAACGACAAGAAAAAAAGAGCTAATAAAAATCCTGTGGTTAAAGGTCTTTTAAAAAGTACTAAAAAAGCAAGTTCAGAGTCGTTGCTGCATTTGTTACTGATTATGGGCAAAAATGGGGACAGATATTGACCCTGTGACTTGGATCTGGTCGTGCTGATGAGGCCCTAGGGACCTGGGTCTGTGTCACTTTCTGAACTTGGGCAGGAGGCAAAGAGGACAGGCCACGTCAGGCCACATGTTTTGTTGTAAGAATTGCTTCCTAAGGGTCCTGGCTGCGTGCTGGGACCCCAGCAATGCCCCCAGTGGTCAGAAGCAGGCTACCCAAGAGGCACCTGGTGGGAGGGGGGATGCAGAGTCAGAAGGGAAAGAAGGAAGGTGAGAAGGAAGGACGGATGAGACTGTCCACATGTCCCTGGTCTTGTTCTAGCGTCGGACGGCAGGCCAAAGGTGACCCCATACCAGTGTGAGGCAGAGAGACAGCTCGTATTAAGGACGTTAGTTTTGCACTCAGAACTAGCCAGCTACTCCCAGTAAAGTCTGTGCAGCCCAGGTCTGGGTAGCGAGCGGCTCCTCTTTGAAACACCGACTCTCTGGAGAAAGACTGGCCTCTCTGGTGAGCAAGCAGTGTCACCCAGACCTGGACCTAGTTATTTTCCCGGCCACTCATTTGTTCACTCATTCATTCCTTCTTCATAGGAGCCCCTAATATGTGCCTGTCCAAATGCTCAGGCCCTAGGAATATAAAATCAATGAGACCTAATCCTGCCCTCGGGAACCGTGGAGCCCGGTGGGAGAGGCGCACAGGAAAATAGACAACACTTGTGGCAGGCTCCGTCCTAGCTGAGGTCTCACGGAGCCAGGGGTAATAAATGCTGCGTTGGGTGGGGATGCTTTTGCAAAGGAGATGATGCTTGAAGTAGCACGAGAAACGTACCAGGTGGATGAGTTGGAGAGAGAGATTATTTCTGGCCCAGGGATTTGGGTCATAAAAGGCAAAGAAGCCTGAAACAGTCAAGAGTTTTGAGAGCTCTGAAGCCTGGCCACAGAGAAAGCGGTTTCTAAAGAAGCGACTCCATCATTCGATCCAACCAGACTCCATTTGGTAAATGCTTCTTCATTCACATCTAGACCTCTGTCCGGGCGTCAGGAGTCCTTCACGATGGTGGGGGTGAATGGAGACGGCTATTCATGACTCAAGTTTTGTCCAGGAGGAGTTTCAAGTCTAGGAGAGGCAGAAGCGGGCAGATCTCCTGTATGAGGCGTGCCGCGCTGACTGCGTTAGAGAGACACAAGGAGATGATTGTAGAAAACGGAGGAGAGACCACATGCTGGATAAGCAGTCTAGGAAGACTTCCTGGAGAAGGTTGAATTAGAATTGAGCCTTCGAGGATGGAAGACAGAAGACGTCTTCCTAAGCAGAGGGCGATGCAGGCACAAAGGTGTGGAAGGAAGGCTTTGTGAGTTTATTTTTATTCCTAAATGTCAATTTGCCTTCCAAAACAGTCTCCAAACCAGGTTGTGCATCAGACTCCCCGGGGGTTTATGTAGAAGTTTCCGGGCCTCCCCTCCCTTTTCATACAAGCCTCGGGGGATTCTGATGCCCGGGCCCTGGTGGGATTCCGTCTGATGGGGAGCAAGGACAGGCGTTGGGTTTGCATAGACGTGAGTTGTAATTATGGGTTTGCTTCCTAATCATTTTGTCATTTTGGGTAACATGCTTGATTGCTCTTAGCCTCACATTTCTTCTTTGCAAAAGGTGATAATGAAAACCTAGAGGGTGGTAGTAAAAATAAATGACACAGTATTGGTCAAACTGCTAACGTAATTTCTGACCAAGAGTAGGTGGTAGATAAATCTGTTTTCTTCCTCTCCTTGGCTTAGTAAAAACGACATTGTCTTCTGGGGAAGTAAAAATGCCCAAGAGGCATAATTCTCGGCCCTAAGAAAGTGCCAGTCACGGACAGCCAGGGCACTTGTGATCTGGAATAAACTGCCAGGCACAAGGGAGACTCCTGGATCTTCTGCATCTTCTTCCTGCCTTACACAATGCCCAGAATTCTCCAACTAAGCCCTTTAAACGTGGGCATTAAAAAGGCTTTTGTGTCCAGTGAATAGACAGTGGATTAAGCCCTTATGAACTCACACCTCAGTTAGAATTAGTGAAGTAGTGTCTGAAATGCTACTGTGATAGAGGAGTGGCAGCTTTCCAATCTTGCAAGGTAATGATCTAAGACCAGTAGTTTTAAAATCCTGCTTCGTGATGCTCTACAGGTGGGGCCACCATGTTTGGCTGTGTCTTGAGCAACCTTAGGAGGAACCATCCTTATAATCTGCAAGGTGAACGGCATCTCCTAAGGTTGTGCAGTGCGTAACCTCCACAACTGTCTATGGTAGCTCTACCTAAGGGATTCCTTTGAATTGATTTTGGAAAGATGACAGGGGTACTGGCAAGCAGATGTAGCTACAGGTCCTCGCTTGCCCTTAGAAAAGTCCTGTGGCGTAAAGTGGGATTCTGTGTAGTGTTTTCTTTAAAGATAAGGAGAGATGTAAATCAGCACCCTATTCAACCCTCCATTTTGCAGTTGGGGAACTAAGGTTGCATTGCGAGAATAGGGCAGAGCTGGCACTGTAATCCAGGATTCTTTGGCCTGGGAAGAAGGGAGTAGGACAGGCTTGGGGTCAGGCCTGCCCCATCCCAGTAGTTTGCCAGGGCAGGGCGAGGAGGCTCCGGCCAGCGCAACACCCAGAAAGAACAATCTTGTCGCAGGCAGAGCCTTCAGCCCGCCCCAGGAGCAGCTCAGGGGCCCCTGCTAAGCAGAAGTTTCCGAAGCATTTAGGACTGTCTGTCGTTCAGCCCAGGGAGCAGCTAAGAGAGGCCTGCCCAAGGCCGAAGCCGGGCCTGGGGCTGACTGGGGTTTGTCATCAAGGCCAGGGAGAAGCTTTGAAGATCCACTTCCCCTTTTCCTGCTGAGTTATAAGAAATGGAGAGAGAGGAGCCCTGAGAGCCAAGAAGATGGGCGGAGGCAGCCCTTGGAGGGAAAGGAAAGTGAGACGAGGCAGGGACGGGCCAGGCTGCCCCGCCCGCCACCTCCTTCCCTGGCCTCCTGCCCCAGGCACCTCCAGAGCCCCTGGGGAGACGAGTCTGGTCCGCGGCAGGGGCCTGAGTGGGCTGTGGTTGGTGGGCCTGCTTCCCTGCTCCAGGCCTCTCCCGGGAAGCAGAGAGAAGCGGCCCTGCCCGGAGCACTTTCGGGCAGCAATGACTTCAGTGCTTGTCCCCAAAATAAATGCACCACAGACAAGACAGTGTGGTCAAGGGCTGAGGACTTACTGTAAACACCAGCGCGGGCTTCCTATTTCTGTTCCTATGACTCCCTGGGGGGCAGGCACCGGCCAGCCCCTGCCCAGTGCACTCTCTCCTCACTGTCGCATCCGAGGGAAAGCTTTGGCCTGGAGGTTCCTCATCGCCCTGTCCCGGGGACCCCTTTGGGGGTTTGGAGCAGGGACTTCGCTCCCTAGGAGAGGCTTAGACTCAGGGTCTGACTTTCCCCAAGAAAGGGGCGCAAACCCTCAGTGTTAGGCCCTGTGCTGTGTAGTCACATATTACTCTATGCAAGCCCACACAAGCCCCGAACATTGGAGGACAGAGAGAGTGACACTCATTATGCACTTGGTGTATACCGGGCACTGTCTTACGGGCTTTCCATGGTTTATCACATGCAGTCCTCCTTATAGTCACAGGCTGTAGAGCTTATTCCTATACCCATTTTATGGATGAGAAAAGCAAGACAAGAGCATAAAGGTACTTGCCCAGGGGCACTGCATCAGTAAGGCAGGAGTTCGACACAGGCAGCCTGCTCCAGACCTGCGTTCTTAACTCCTGCACTGCACAGGGGAGACGGTTGTGACCATGTTCTGCAGACGGAGGGAAAACTGTGTGAAGAGAGGTGAAATCCTCTGTTGAAGGGCATGCGGCTAACGATAGAAGGGGTGGATTTGAATCCAGGTTGGGTGGACTCCGCAGGTCCTCCCACTGCACTGGGGCGCCTCCTAGAGGCGGTACAGTGAAGTGTTATGGAGGCTTCTGTTCTGACCCCTTCCCAGCTTCTGGGCAGCTGACGCCCGGGCTGCCGCTGGCCACCATCAGAGGATCAGTCAGCATGCATGCACCCTCTCGTGGGGCCTTCTGGTTTGAGTGAGTTTGCTCTTTCCAAAGGGAGATGGCCCATGCTTTTGGGAAGTTGCCCCTGATCGTGGTGTTTCCTGTCTCTAAATTCCCTGGTGCTTGGGTCTGTCTCCCTTGGAGACCTTGCACTCTTGAGCAAACACGTCACATTTGTTAACTGACAGAAAATCTCCCAGCAGACTTAGAGGGTGTCCGACCCACCCAGGAGATGGGCATGTATCCCATCCTACTCAGTGCCTCTGTTGAGGAAGGGAAACTTTAAAGCCAGGCATTTCCTCCTAAGGGGAGTGGTTGATAGGACTGTAGATAGCAAAGGAGGAGACGGTGGTCCGAGTTGACCACAAGGGACAAAAGTTAGATGCTAGGTTATTTCTTTCAAGCAGATATATGGTGAGGCCAAGTGGGAGTTGTAACACCTCCCTGCTCTCCTGAGGAATTCAGCGAGAGACTAGGGTTGAGTGAAGTGTGCTGCTTTCTGCAGATAATAGAGTTGTAGTATCTCATCTGGTTTACCTCTTTGCCTTGGCTACTAAGATGCTCACAAATCAGATTTGTACTGAATTGTTGTAACTTTTATCAAAAAAGAAGCTCTTGAGATATTTCTACTCCCTTCATCCCCTACATACTGGTTCCTTTCTTTTGTTTTGGGTAAGTCTTCTAAAAAATCTCTTTTTTCTTTTTTTGGGGAAAATTAGCCCTGAACTAATATCTGCTGCCAATCCTCCTCTTTTTGCTGAGGAAAACTGGTCCTGAGCTCACATCCATGCTCATCTTCCTCTACTTTGTATGTGGGACACCTACCACAGTGTGGCTTGCCAACTGGTGCCATGTCCGCACCCGGGATCCAAACCGGTGAACCCCAGGCTGCAGAAGTGGAACGTGCGCACTTAACTGCTGCGCCACTGGGCTGGCCCCTGAAAAATCTTTTCTTTTGCCTCAACTCCCGTTCTAAATCACCTGGGATTCAGATTTGATAAAACAAAATACTGCATGATTCTACTTCTATGAGGCATCTAAAGTTGTCAAACTCATTGAAGCAAAGGCTAGAAGGTGGTTGCCAGGGGCTGAAATGGAGAGTTGCTAACCAGTGGGCACAAAATTTCATTTATGTAAGATGAGTACGTTCTAGAGCTCTGCTGTGTAACACTGTGCCTCTGGTTAACGATGTACTGTACGCCTAAAAATCTGTTAAGAAGGTAGATCTTAGGGTAAATGTTCTTACCACTACCACCAGCACAACAAAAAATTTGTATCTGGTATGTGCCAGGTACCACACAGTTTTAAGATCATCTCCATTCTCCATTCATTATTTGTTTATTTATTCCTCAAATATTTGTTGAGTACCTCCCATATGGGAAGCCGCCATTCTCGGTGCTGAGGATACTTGGGTGAACAAGACAGACAAGGTCCCTGACGTCCTGGGGCTCAACATATGGTGGGGGAGTCAGTCATTAAACAAGTAAAACACACACACATGTACACACACTTGAGTGTGTGTACACTCTCACATAGTAGGGCCAGCTAATGTTAAATGCTATGGAAAAAATTGTAGACTAAGGCGCGAGAGAGTGGCGGGGGGAGGGGTGGAGAGGTGGGGGTTCCGTTCCTTTACTTAGGCCCACCAGGGAAGCCCTCTTGGATAAGACGACAGGCGAGCAGGGAGCCCAACAAACAAAATCCGTCATGTGACAATGTGGGACACGCGGGCAGTGCCTGTAACTTTACGACAGTCTGGGGAGCATTAACAGCATCAGTAGCTTTTAAAAGTTAATTTTTTTAATCAAGGAGGAGTCTGAGGCCAAACCCGGATTGGGACCCAGGCTGTGTTATTTCTGCTAGAGCAAGGTACTGCCATGGTTATGTGAAGGCTTTGTGCCTTGACCTACCTGGTTTTGAATTTCGGCTCCCCCGCTGACCATCTGGGTGAAACTGAGCAAGTTGTAACCTCTCTGTGCCTTGGTTTCCTCATGTGTAAAATGGGGACAAACATAGTCCCTCCCTTATTGCAATGTCATGACCATTAAGTGGTTGGCTCAGTGTCTGGTTGGAGGTTGGGACCCAGGAAACCTAAGTAGTTAGTTATCATTACACAATAGTGCCTACCGTCCTTCAAAGGAGAAGAGGGGCCAGGCCTCTAGGTCAAGCGGTAGGCGAGTGAAGTTTGATGACTTGACTATAACCCCTTGATCTCCTTTATCCTGGTCATGGGCTCAGGGAGGCTTGCTGCGCAGCAGCAAAGGACTTTCTCGAGCGCCGGGACAAGCACTTGGGCTGGACGCTGGGTCCACTACCCCATCTCCCTTGGGTCTCTGTTGGTGGGGACTGCTGGCAGCCCCTGCCTGGGGCATTTGGAGGTGGTCTGAGGGGGCCACTGAAGTTGCCCAACCAGGAGTGGGGGAGCTGCCCAAAGAACAATGTAGCAGCTTACCCTTCCTAAAAACCGTGTTACTGAAAACCCGAGTCCTGGGCTCCACGGCCAGCATCTTCCTTCGGGAGCCCCGGGGAAGGAGAATGCACAGGGGAGGCAGAGCCCGACAGAGCTATGCTGAAGGGTCCAGCGCTGGCCCCGAGTGGCCAGGCAGGTCCCCAGGAGCGCGTCTGTGGAGAATGATTTTTGCTCCAAATAAAGGCCTCAGTGGCTTCCTTTCCTGCTGAGTTTGAGGCTGGTTCTGAGACCTCACTGCCTCACCAGGAGCTAAGGCCACACCTCCAACAATAAGAAAGAGACAGCACAAGAGGCAGGCCACGGGCCCCACACAGGAGCAGAGGGGGATCGACTCATCCTGGTTCCCCCTGGTTTTACACCAAAAATCCCAGGAAAACTGGGGTGGTTGGTCGGCCTGGAAGCTGGGCTGACCGTCGGGTGACCTTGCTGTCTTTTGAAAAACATAAACGTGCTGACCTCCAGGCCCCACTCTGACCTCCTGAATCCGAATCTCTGGGATCAAGATCCAGGAATCCATGTTTTCACAAGTTCCCCCATGGTTCTGAGGGACCCAGTCCATTGTCAGGCAAGGTGCTGGGTGGGAGCAGCCCCCAGGCCCCCTATTGGTTACTGTGAGCATCCTGCCCGGAAGCAGTGGCCAAAATATATCCCCAGGATGGGCGTTCTTAGGAGAGGGAAGGTGGAGGAGGGGGTAGGAAGAAGCTCTGAGCTACTGCTGTCCTGAGATCAGGATGCTGGTGGTGGTGGTGGTGGTGGTGGGAGCGGGTGTGTGTGGGTGGCGCATCAAGCTCATATTGCCAGATAACATTTAGGGGACAAGAAATGGAGTTTCCTCTTTCTCCTAATGGGCTTCTGCAGCTTTCTACAAGGGGCTTCCTCTGACCGAAGCCTCAAGAAATAGGAGGGCTGGTCTGGAGTCCGTTCATTCGTTCATTTATGCGTGCCTGCC
Organism: Equus asinus; assembly: GCF_041296235.1. NCBI lineage: Eukaryota > Metazoa > Chordata > Mammalia > Perissodactyla > Equidae > Equus > Equus asinus. The sequence continues at coordinate 31,488,490 of NC_091804.1, read as the reverse complement.
TTCCTTACTCCTCGGGCACTTATCGGATGCTGGTTACGTGCCCGGTGCCCCTCCTGGTTCTGGGAGTCTATGAAGAGCGAGGCCGACAAGCTTCCTCCATTGTGGAGTTTCAATTCTGGTGGGGTCTGCGAAGCCGCAGAAAGGTCACAAGCTGACGACGGCACATGATGTTTGGATGTTTTCCACAGGCCCCTCTCCAGATCCGCTCTCCACCCTTCCCCCGCGGTGCTCCGTGCTCTGGGCGGCTGGCCGGTCACCTCGCAGGGTGTCGTCTTCCTTTGGCTTCTGTTTGGGTTGGTCTGTGGGAGACGCAATCAGGTGCTCAGAGGGAGAGGGAGTGAAGCTAGGAGAGGGATCATTTATTCCCGAGCTTCCTCCCTGCGGGGTCTCCGAGCGCTGGCTGCCTCCCTCCAGCACGGCTCCTGCCCGGTGGTACTCTCGCACAGCCACAGCTGGCCTCTCCAGGTCCCTGCAAGTGCTCCCTGCCATAGGCCTGGGGAGGCAATGGCTCCTCAGGGATGCTGGTCCCAGGATGCTGCACCAGCTCTTCCGGTCTCCTTAACCCGTCTCCCTGCCACGTGAATATCCCTTTGATACACTGTCCTCAGTTACCCGCACTGAGTGTACCATCTGTTTCCTTCCAGAACCCTCACTAGGACAACCCTAAAGTGCATTTGCATCCTAGAAAATAACAGTTCAGTTCTCCAGACAAGAAATCTGTAGATTTTTAAAGAGATAAGCCACACCTATGTAAAGGAACATCAAATTTATTATTGCATCAGTAAGGTAGTTTTTATAGAACAATATGTCTTGACTGTTTGACTATATAGTTGACCATTAAGAAATGTAAGTGGCTAAGAAACTGGAAAAATCATCTTAATGGTAATAAGATAAATTACAAATAAGTGAAAAATGAGATCTAAGTTTTGGCCTTTCAAATCCTGCTGTGGGGGTGTAAGTGGGTCACTTAGGGAAACGTAACAAGAGCTTGAACATTTTTTATTCTTATGGATCAAACAATTCTTGTGTTAAGAGTTTCTGCTTACGGAAATATTCAGAAGTGTAAAGATTTATGGACGAAGATGTTCATTACAGGATTATTTAATAGTGAAAAACATAGAACAGTATAAATGTTCTACAAAAGAAGGTTGGCTAAAGAAATCAAGCTGCTTCTACAAAGAAAGTGGGTAAGACACAGCCTCTGGAAGACCCAGCTGCTTTCACATTCCATCACAGTGCTACGTGCTTTGTGTACGTCCACCCATCTAATCCTCCCAGTGCAAGCTGTCTTTGACAGGAGTATCTAGAAACTGCCCTGGGAACATAAGCTTTTATAGATTTTCAAAAATTATTTTGTGGAAAGACTCATATAACTATTAAAAGAATACCTTTGAGGAATATTTCAATACTTAAGAATAATCATGGTATAAAATAAAAAATAAGAATAAATAAAAATAGGATTTAGAATTTAGATATAAAATAATCCTCATTATTTAAGTATGAAGGAGATGCACTAAAATGATGAGTGTTCATATCTGGAGGGTGTGATTACTGTGGATTTTCATTTTTTCTTCAGTTTTCGGGTTAAGATCGATCATTATTAGCTTGTTCCTCACGCCCTCCGCCTGCCCCTGCTCTCTCAGTACAGAGAAGTAGACCGAAAGACCAAATGGCCTGCTAGCCCACATCCCGAATCTCAGATAGCTTCTGTTAACACACACACACACACACACACACACACACAAAGTGACGTGAAAGCCTGGTTCTCAATTTAAAAAAGCACAAAAAGGTACAGAAACAAAACCAAAAGTCTTCCTTTTCATCCGCAAGCCTCCCAAATAAAACCACTGGTAGTAAATCCTTTTGATTCATTGCAGAATATATGCATATGCCAGCAGATCCAAGTTCTTTTCAAACAAGACTGTATTGATTTTATAATCAGACAATTGCAGTGTGCACGCCTTTGAAATGTGGGCATTTTTGCCGTCAGTCTCTTGAGTTGCAGACTGGGGTCCTGGCCCGGTTGGGGAGGGTCAGGAGCTTTGGCATGTCCACCTGGAGGGGGGACCTAGAATCAGCCTAGAGACTGTTAGTGGGGAGTCTAAAGGTCCTGGACCGGCTCTGGAGCTCACACATCTCCTTGCTCCTCAGTGTCCCCATCGGAGGAATCAACACCTTATTTTGGAACCATAACCAGCGTTAAGATGCCATATTGATACGTGAGTTCAAGTACTGCTGGTCGCGGTGAGTTCTCCCTGCGCATTGCTACCAGCCCCTTTTCTATGCCCCTGGAAACTCTGGCTTTAGTTCTGCCCAAGGACCTCGCCCTCTTGATTTCTCCAGTCCCCCAAACCTGCTCCATCTGCTTCCAGCTTCCTCCCCTCGCCTTCAAACCAAACCGAGCGCATTTTGTTTTCTTTTAGTTTTCCCTACCTCCCCCTTGCCCTACCCCAACTTCCTTAGAATTTGGATCATTGCACAAAAAACAGGGAACCACGGGGTTGAACACTCATGTTGGGCAATCCATATAAGGCTCATAAAATTAACTGGAAGCTGTTTCTCTTGATGCAGTTCCCTACTCACTGAACTCATGTGACTTTTGGATAAATCACTCACACTCTCGAAGCTTCCGTTTGTTCTATGTGCAAAAAGAGAACACTGTCTTGTCTTTGGTACAAAGTGATCTAGAACATGTCAACACCAGAGAAACTTCCACCTCCTGTGTGCAGAGGAGAGACGCAGTGGGGAGCTCACTTCACAGCAGCGTTTGAAACCAGGAGTCCCTGACTTCACGTGGAAGGTCGGGGAATTTCGCCAGGGCACGTGCCATCAGGGAGCGGGGGCTAAATGGCTGCAGGAGGGTGTCCTGAGGTCCAGTGTGGCTGCAATGCCAAGCTTTCATCCACAAACTCATGAAGTTCATGCTTTCGTTTGGAATGTGTGCAGAGCACAGGATTCAAGTTCAGAAAGATTGAGTCGGAGTCTTTGCTCTTCACTCACTTGCTATATGACGTTGGAAAGCCCTCACCTTGTGAGGCCTCAGAGTCTTCTGTAACGTGGGGACAATCTTCCTTTCTTCTCTGGACACCTGTTGTGACGGTAAGATGAAGTCATTGCAACAAAAGCACTTTGCAGACACCATGATGTTAGGAGAATGCAAGGCACGTTCTGAGTCCAGGCATTGGAAAATGAGCTCCAGGGTGGTGATAAGGAAAAGATCCCTCTCTTCATTTATTTATTTAACAAACATGAAACATATAAATAGTCTTCATATGTACCACACAGTCTTCTAAGTACTTGACAAATATCAACACATTTCAATTCCCCTAATCGCCCAATGAGAAAGATACATCTTTGTCCCTGTTTTACAGATAAGAAAATTGAAGCACAGATAGGTTAAGTAGCTTGCCCAAGGCCACACAGCTACTAAGGAGCCGAGCCAGGATTGGAACCCAGGCAGCCCAGCTCCAGAGCCCATGCTCTTTACCATTACTCATACTGGCTTCTTTGCTTGTGGTGTTTGGTGTAATAAAGATAACATGAGACCTATAATGGACTGGTTGTGTATCTTAGTCCTGTCACTTGCCTGTGTGGTCTTGGGAAGGTTAATTAACTTCTCTGAGCCTCCACTTCATTATCTACAAAATGGGAATAAAAATGCCCACATCATGCAAATTTTCCCAAAGCTAAATTGAGGCATGCTGTCCGGTCCACAGAGGCACAATGAGGATGCATAGGCGATGTGAGTTAGATTTGCATGCAGGGCCTGACCCGAGCTCAGCCTCAGTTACATACTTGGGTTACTGACCGATTTCAGCCTTTGCTGTGCTCTGCCCTCCCCTGTCCCAGAGTGACTGCCCATCCGCGCCGCGTCCTTCCGAGGGTGGAGTGCGAGGCACCTTGCACACACCCGCTCTGATGCTCTCAGGGCGCCTGCCCTGCAAATGGGGGTAGAGAAGCCCCTGTTCACAACCCTGAACTTGTTCAACAAGGACAGTTTTTCAGGCCCGAGGAGCCAGTTCTCAGAATCCTGTTTCCTTTGGGCTCCGAATAGCAGACACGGCCCCACACTTTCTATGCACCTCCCCTTCCAAAAGCTTGCCAGTTAATTTTAGGGTTGGAGAGAGGCTCTGATGAGGGCCTGCCCACGTGGGGTTAAGGTTACTAGCGGCCTCTGCCTCTGGCCAGATTCGCTGGGAACAGCAGTGGCCACTTCCCGAAGCTCGGTGGGGGCAGGAGCACGGCCAGGGAAGCGGGCAGTGGCCGGGCACAACATTTCCAAGACGTTGGGAGCCCCGCCTTGGCAGACCAGACCCACAACCTACGGTTTTTGCAAAAGAGGCAGTGTCTTTTATCAAGCGTAGCCTGAAGCGGTCGTGTGGTTCACACCATTTTAACCGTAGCAGTGGCCTGACATTTACTACTGCAAGAAAGTGACCACTCGGCTGCCTTATTTGAGACCCCTTTCAAGGATAAACGCTGACAGATTATTTCAGGAATAAAGATCAGAAATCCACACACAGTTCTTTATTCTCTATGAAAGGTATCACAAACCATGTATTGATTTTTTTAAAGAAAAGAAATAGGAGAAGCATGTACCAATTAAGAATAAAGCTAACAGTTTATTACCCTCGAAGCTTTAAGGCAAATAGAGAGTAGAAAACACTTGCTTTTTTTCCCTATATTGAGACATACTAATTAGGCAACTATGTAAATACTCTTCTATTAAGATACAAGACAGGCTGTCAGTTGCTCGATTTTCTGCACTGGATCAGGAACATCAGCCGGGACTCCTGGTTCTCTGAATTTTACAAACCTTTCCTCTCTTTTCTCGCTGTGTTAAAAATGGTCTCTTTCTCTCTCTTTGGCTTTGAGTGGGCTCGTCATAAGGTTCATCTTCTCACCTGTTTGTAAGTTTTGCTGTTGAATGAGCGCCCTATTTATGTGTGGCACAAGCCTTGACTGAGCACAAGCTGTGTGTTATTCTTTATATTAGACGGTGAGAAGTTCCACGGAGAAACGTGAAGCAGATAAAGAAGCTACTGGGAATTTCAAGGACTGGAACGCTAAAATAACGACAGTTTTATCGTCGAGATAAAAACTAAAAACGAGCAAAACATTTGAGTGCTAACCTGCCACACACATGTCCAGTGAGGCCACCACTTTTGTGTGTGTGGGTTGTGATTCTGTGTCCAACGAATGTTCATTGGATAAGTGAATAAACGTCTCCTTTTGTCTGGAAAGTCTGCTCCACCAGGACAGGGTCTGTCTGTTGTTTATGGATGTAGCCCCCACACACTGAGAACTGGGCCTGTTACACAGTGGGCCCTCAGTTAATATATGTTGAATAAATAAACAGTTATCTTCAGCTCATGCATTCATTCAACATTCAGAAAGTCTTTCTGAAGCACCTACTTTGTGACAGGAACTGAACTCGGTGTGGAAATGCAATCACACACAAGATTGCCCTGGGCTGTCTTTTCTGATCTTTCAGGCAAGAGGAGGCCAGGGGACTGATCAAGCTAACGTAACCCTCCTTGTAAGTGATAAGTTAGGGGGATTTGGGGACACGTCTTGGAGGATACGGTAGGATGCTTCACCCAGACCTGTGGTGTGAAGGAATGGTGGATAAGCAAAGGTAGAACTGGGGTGGACTGGGCAATTGCATTCCAGGGGATGAAGAGGAAGTCCATCAGTAGGAAGTGAGAGAAAGAAGGAGCGGTTAGAGATAGGGCTGGAGGAGTGAGCAGAGGCGAAATTGTCCCGAGCCTCACAAGGGATTTGGATTTAACCCCAAAGACAGCGTGAGGCCATTGATGGGTTTCCAGGGGAACATTATGGGCAACTTTTTATTTCGGAGCGATCACTCTGGTTGCTGTGTGTGGGATGGAAAGTTCAGGTGCAATGTGGGAGAGAAAATTAACACAGGGTCCGTCTGTGTGACTTGGGTCATGGAAAGGTTCATGGGCCCATTGAAATAATTCCTCAATTTACTTTGAGCATGTGGGTGAGAGGGAGGAAGGAATGGGATTTGAAAAGCTGTGTTAACACACGTGCACAACAGCACCAAACGCCTGTGGATGAAGGGCATGTGTTGGTGTCCTGGGCTGTGCAAACTGGCTGTCTACCTTGTTAGAATTTGAAGACTTTTATCCAAACCTCCATAGGACCCTGGGAGAATTATTTAAAATATTCTCTTGGATGGTCTCCAATGCTGTGAATATCAGTCCTCCTCGGGTAGCTGAGAGTGGAGTGGATGAGAAAGGAGCTGGGCTGATCATATTTTTCAGTACAGTGAACTGCTCCTTGCTTTGTGGATCTTTAGGTCTCATTGCCTAGTGTTCTCAAAGGGCTTTATTTCCTTTCATCCTAGTAATTTTGGAAGTATAATATGAAGCACGATATCAATATTGCACAAGGAATAATCTCATCTCACAAGGAATTTAATCTCACATTCCATTCATTCATTCATCCATTCATTCATCTATCTACCCACCTACTAGTCAAGTGGTTTCCAACTATAGTTGAAATTTCTGATATAATTCGTCTTGGATGAGGCCCAGCCATTGGTATTTTATTGAAGCTCTCCAAGGGACTCTAACGTGCAGCTAGGATTGTGACTTAAGTTTCCGTGAGAGCAGGGACCATGTCTCTTTCCTTTCTGTTGCATTTCCAATGCCTCAGGCAGTGTCTGGCACAGAAATAGTTCTCAATCAATATTTGTGGAGTGTACCAATTTAATCATGTACACGTCAAATGTTTATTAAGCATTGCCATATTTTTTCCAATTGATAATTAAGATTATCTTGTATCATTTTCACAGATGACCATCAGGTACCATGGTTCAGGAAATTAATTACTGCTGAATCGCGTGCTCGAACGGGTTAGGATATGTTGTTCTTTATCCTTTCAAGTACTTTCTTCTTCGGTACTTTCTCCTATCTATGGTCACTTGAGGCCTTTGGACTGTCCATAACTCAGAACTGATTCTTGACCCAGAAGAAAATAGACACGATACTCCTTAGTTGGCCAAGACCCCATGCACACCTTTCAAGTGCCACATCTGGCCTCTCCAGCACATAGAGCCAATGCTTGGGGCACTGATCTGAGTTTCTGATTTGCAAGCTCAGGGCCAGCCCTCTCTGTCTTGTCCTACTGTCTCTGCAAAGTCTTGTCCATACCTTATTTATTCCTTGCTTTCACCCCTCATCCAATGTCCTCCTTGCTGTGAACAGAGAATACTTGGCGGCCCAACTTTCCCAAGTTATGGAGACGGCTGCCACAGTTCTCTTGACCCACAAGAGCGTCTAGCTGATGCAGCAGGAGTTTATTTCACTTGACTCCAATTTAACTGTCCTGAGCCCCTTCCTTATATTGCCAAGAGATTTCCTAACAGATACGTAGCCCTGTGATTCAGGCAATTATTCACGTATTCCCCCACATCATTAGTTTTATAGAACACTGCCAGGGGGCATATTTTTCTTTCCTGAGACTCCAGAGAATAAAGGAAATAGAACTCTTACCATGAAGTCATATTAAGGAGTTTATTTCTCAGAAAATACCCCATAGCACTTTTATAAAACCTTACATAGAGAGACTGCATTTAGGAAAGGAATTATTTTTACCTCACCTGCTGCCGTGAGAATTACTGTCGAGGCCTCCCGCCTTCCAGAGCATGGCCTTAAAAACATTGCAAGAGTATCTACTGACCACAAAGAGGTACCCAGGGTTATTGTAGGGAGAGCATGGTTTACATTGGTCTTATTGGATTTAGGTAGGGTGTCTACATAATTTAATCATCCAAATCAGGATGCATTTTTTGGGAGGAGGGTGCTATTATTAATTATATTGGGGTAATAGGTGTAAATCAAGACTGCCCAGGCTCTGGGACATCTGATTGCCCTAGATTAGTGCTCTAATCCTGCCACATAATGAAATTTCCCTCCATGGGCCTGGCTGATAGAAAATAAACACAAAGAATTTAGCCAAACTGGCCCAAAGATTAGAATATAACCCAAAGTAGTGGTGTTCTCTACTGAGCTGCAGAACATAGGATGCTGGAGTGTATCAGCTAGGTCTTGCGACAATAATGCTGCATAACAAACCACTCTAAAACTCAGTGTCTTAGAGCAGCAATCATTTATTCCCACTCATCTATCTGCAGGTCAGTTGAGCTAGGCTGGGCTTGAATCCAAGCTATGGATTGGCTCCAGCTCTGCTTCACATGTCTCTTCTTTACCATGGACCAGTGGGCCAACTGTGGCACGCTCTTCTCACGGCAACAGCAGAAGCAGAGCAGAAGCAATGGGTGGAAACTTGAGCTGCCTCTTGACACTAAAACTTGGATCTGGCACATTGTCACTTCCACTCTTGTTCTATTGACCAAAGCAAATCCTATGGACCAGCATGACCTCAGTAGGGTGGGGAAATATACTCTGTCTTTAGTGAGGAGAACATCAAAGGCATATATAAAAGGCATAGATACAAGAAGGAGTAAAGAATTGGGAGCAACAATGCAATCTATCACAGGGACCACCAGACTAAAGGGCTTTGCTTTTCCTCTCCTCAGACCTCTAGTGGTGGGCTGGTGGAGTATATTCAACCAAATGCAGGCTGAGAAGGAAAAGTGAAGAGATTATAGGCCAGTTTGCTCTCTTAGAGGCAGGATGCAGAGAAGTGGGTTCACCTTTATTGAGAATATAAATGTCCAAAGAGGAGGGAATACAAGAGGGAGAGGTGGACAGAGACCCTCATGCTTCAGAACAGCAATCCTGCTCTGTTAAATATGGCACAAGGGATGGACTCTTTCCATTCACCAATCAGAGCAATCATTTTTCTTCCCACAGGAAGCGGGTAGTGAGAGGATGGAGAGAAGAACAGCAAGTGCTCCTGCCCACATTGCTCTTTTCTGAGGAGGGAAAACAGAAACCCTCTGCCTGTAGAGTTAAAAGGAGAAGTGTTCCCAACTCAGAAGCATTTCTGTGATGTGCGTGCACCCACGGGCCACCACCAGGTGGACATTCGCAGTGTTGCTGGTAAGGCCCGGCCTTCTCATTCCTTCTACAGTCTCCTTTGGACAAGTGCTGCTGTGGGCTTGGTGCCGCTACAATTCTGGGTCACCTCCTGCAGTGTCCCCCTCCCCCTGCCCAAAGTATCAGGCCCTGAGCTTTTGCCTACCTGCTGTCAGAGCCCTGCATGGCCTCCTTTCAGATAGATGATAACGGGGAGTGAAATCTTCTTAATCAGACACACTAATCATGCTGATTAGGCCTAGTTCAATAACGGATAACCCCTTCCAGGGGATCTCCTGTTTAATGTTTAAATCAATTAAAAGGTTCTGGGGGATTGACTTGGGTAGGGGTTCAGGATCAGAGGAGGGCAGGGTAAAGGGAGGCATTTGGGGAAGGGAATTTCAGGGCAAATGCATCTCACCTCACCCCACAAATGACAAGGATGCTGATGTTGATGTTCCTCCATGGTCAAGGATGGCTGAGACAGTAGTGGTGTTGATCATGTGGATGGAGGGGTCAAAGTCTGCAGAGCAACCAGGAGAGGTGGCTTGTGGTCACCAGGTCCTATAGATTCTTCACTGTCCCTTCTCTCTACTCCTGCTGTCAGTCCCCCAGTTCAGGTCTCATCTTCTCTAACTTGGGCTTTTGCAATGACTCCCTAGCTGCTCTGCCTGACTCCAGTCTCAACCCCTCTATATACTGCAGCTAGAGTTGTCTTTTCTATTTTTCATTATTTACTTAATGAGAAAATATGTGAAAAAAAGTGCATAAGTATTATAGCTATTGCCCGTATATTTGCCATTCCAAATCAACAAGTGCTTTCTGCCATATTTTATCTATCTATCATCTATCTGTCTATCTGTCTGTCTATCTATCTATCTATCTATCTATCTATCATCTATCTATTCTTTATTAAAACATAGCATACATATGGAAAAGTGTACATACCGTAATTGTACAGCTGTTGAAAGTTCACAAAGTGAACGTCGTCATGGAACCAGCACCACAAAAGAAGCGGAACATTACCAGCCTCCCCTTTGACCCCCTTCCGGTCACTTTGCCTCCCCCACCCCCACAAAAGGGAACCACTCTCCTGAGTCTAACAGCAGAGATCGGTTTGCCCAGTTTTGACCTTTACATAAACACAGTCACACAATATGTGCTCTGTGTGTTGTATTATTTTGAATATTCTCTTTTCAGAAAGACATTTTTGAAGAAAAGTGTGAAATCCTCTGTTTTAATTCTTCTGATTCTTTTTCCTTCCCCAAAGGCAACCACATATCATAAATGTGATATGTATTCAGTTCATGTCTTTATATGTTTACATACGTGTATAACATTTGCTTTGGATGTGTTTTCTTTTTATTTAAATAAATGGTTTCACAATGTAAGAAAGTTCTGCCACTTGCTTATTTCACAGAGTGAGCTTTTTTTTTTTGTTTTTAATTCTTCTCCCCAAAGCTCCCAGTACCTAGCTGTAGATTCTAGTTGTGAGTGCCTCTGGTTGTGCTGTGTGGGATGCTGCCTCAACATGGCCTGACGAGCGGTGCCATGTCCGCTCCCAGGATCTGAACTGGCAAAATCCTGGGCCGCCGAAGTGGAGCGTGCGAACTTAACCACTCGGCCACGGGGCCGGCCCCCAGAGTGAGCTTTTTAAACCACACATGAGTTATGTAACTCTCTTTCCCTTTCAACTGCTCCCTACTCCTTCCAGACTGTTGGTTCCTGGAGGCAGGGGCAATATTTGATGCTTCTCTGCATCCTGTGTGTCTCACACTGTGCCTGATGAATGCATTATAAAAATGTTTAGGGTGAATGAATGAATGAACAGAAGAACAAAAGCTTTCCACGTCATGAACTTGAAAGTCTACAAGAAACACTCCGTCTTCTCCTGGCTCCCTTTTGGGGGAAGGTGTCCTTTTTATTTACTTTTTTCTTTTTCTTTTTGACTGCTTTGTCAATGTCTGTTTATAGAACTCCCCAGAGACTTAAGTCCATCAGCAAGCCAGCACAGACATTGGACTTTATAAAATGTTCCTGTAGAGGCTGGACCCCTGGCTGAGTGGTTAAGTTCGCACACTCCACTTCAGCAGCCCAGGGTTTCCCCAATTTGGATCCTGGGCACGGACCTAGCACTGCTTATCAGACCATGTTGAGGCAGTGTCCCACATAGCATCACCAGAAGGACCTGCAGCCAGAATATACAGCTATGTACTGGGGAGCTTTGGGGAGAAGAAGAAAAAAAGAAGAAGATTGGCAACGGATGTTAGCTCAGGCGCTAATCTTTAAAAAAAAAAAAAAGTTCCTGCAGAAGAGGTGGACATTTCAGAGCTTTGTAGGATGTCTGTAGCTTGGCTTTTGCCCTGTTTTCCTGGAACAGGGGATGGCAGCCTTCTTCCTAGGGTTTTCCTTACTCTAGATAGAGAATTATCACAGAGGTTCTAGGAAGTTACAACATTAAATTCACATCTCAGCAAATTGGTAAAACATCAATCATCCTCTGAGTTGGCCAGCCCTGGGGGTCCTGTTGAAGTCTGTTGGTTCTTCCAGGCTCTCCGGAGATGAGATCAGGACACGAGGGAGGTGGGTCACTGTCACTGTTTTGAAGGGGACTCTCAAGGAGGTGTTGGGTAAAGGAAAACTGGTCACCACCAGTCTTACTATGGCTGATAACTCCCAAGACACCAGGGCTGTACCCTCAGGATTTGGGCTCCTCCAGCCCCTCCTGTCCACTCCCCTCATCCAAGGCTCAGTCTCCATCCTCATAGAAAATTGCCCATTTCAGATTTTGAATGTAATCTTGTTTATACTACTGACTGGATAATTTGAATAAGCCTGTGACCTCTCTGACACCCAGTGTCCTTAATTGGGCTGTGGACATAGTGATAATTATTTCAAGGATTTGTTGGGAGAATTAAACTATGAGTGGTAAAGGAGGTGAACATGTCTGACTCCTAGAGAGCATTCATGATATTTTTCTACTTGTGTATACAGGTAGGCAAAACCATAGAAATACAATAGATGGGGGGCCGGCTCCGTGGCCGAGCGGTTAAGTTCGCGCGCTCCACTACGGCGGCCCAAGATTCAGATCCTGGGCATGGACATGGCACTGCTTGTCAGGCCACGTTGAGGCGGCGTCCCATATCCCACAACTAGAAGGACCTGCAACTAACATATACAACTGTGTATGGGGGTGGGGGGGTTTGGGGAGATAAAGCAGGGAAAAAAAAAAGATTGGCAACAGTTGTTAGCCCAGGTGCCAATCTTTGAAAAAAAAAAAAGAAATACAATAGATGGGTTAATGTACCGTACTATGTATGTTTTTGGTGTCTGATTTTCTTTCTAAACATTTTATCATAAGCATTTTTCCAATCTCATTAAAAACACCTGCTCTACATTGCTTTTGATAGTTGTGTAATATTCTAACATCTGGTTGCACTGTAAGTACACCTAAACATTTCCACATTGTGGGCCATTTTGTTTATTTTCAATTTTTTATCAAAGAGAATTCTGAGGTCAGCTCAGCCTGATTTTGCTTTTTTTAAAACTCATTCGCAAATAATGTGTTTTCCATTATTTTTGCTTTGCTTTGTTTTGTTTTCTGCTTGGAAAACATAATTTATTTTTTCCTTGCTGCTAAGCTGTGGGTTTCTTTTATATCAATTATGCTTGGTACAGCATATGCCATTTTGTTTTGCAGTCTTAGATCATGCTTTTCCGTTCAGGAATGTTGTACCATCATTTGACTGGTGTTTCAGTGCCATTACTTTTTTGAAGACTTTTTTAGGAAGACAATTTTTTTCTTTTTGTAAATTAGATCACTTTTTTCTGTTCTTCATGCATACCATATGTTGACTCATTATTTTCAGCTCTAGATTCTAAAAGATATATTTCAAATTTACTATTTCTCTGAAACTCAGTTTTCTGTGGTGTAAATTCTACTCTTTATTACTTCTAATGTAAACTGTGATTCTAAGAGTGCATTTATAGTTTCTTTCTTGCTTTGGTATCTCAGTTAGACCTTTCCTCCTCTTAGCCTGTCTTGCTTTTTTGCATTTTTCTCTCATTTCTCATCTCCTTTTCCCCCCTAGAAGCCATGACTTCTTACAATTTATTGAGAACAAAGTATATGTACTTTCTAAGATCTTCTATTTTTTTTTAGTAAAGAAATTTAGAGGCATGCCTTTACTCTATATCTTTGGGAAAACATTTATGCTGAGTAATATTTGGCAAACTCTGGTCCATGGGCCAAATCCGGCCTGTTCCCTGTTTGTGCAAATAAAGTTTTATTGGAGCACAGCCACGTTCCTTCATTTATACATTGTCTATGGCTGCTTGCTTTCACACTGCAGTGTAATTACAACAGAGATTGAATAGCCCACAAAATCTGAAATATTACTACTGGCCTTTTATGGAAAAAGTTTGCCAACTCCTGTGCTATTCCCCTCTGTTGAGTCATTGTTAAAAGAAGAGAGATCTTGTTAAATCCATTGTTTCGCCCCAAAGGGCTATAGGTTCCACTGTCTCTGTAGGTGTTGATAAAGTCATCCTCTCAGATTGAAGTGAGAGCAGGAGCTTACCATCAGGTAGTCACAGGAAACAGATAATACACTGATACTGGGTAATTGATAAAAGATTTATTCAGGGACTATTTCCAAAGGTGTGGGAAGAGTTCAAGGACTCCAAAAATGGAAGATGCAATACTTCAAGTCGAGTGCCCGTGAGGCACCTTTACTGTCCCAGGCCTGCAGAATGAAGGTGAGGAGGGGAGGGTGCCAGAACCCAGAGAGAACAGCTCTATGGAGAGGTGCCCGACAAGAGTGGAGCCTTTTAATGGAGAGATGCGTCCAAATCGCAATGACAAGCAGGGAGGAAGCCAAGGTAACAAATGACCCGACCTCACTCTCTTGTCCTAGGATTCCATGCTGGTGCCTCCCAACGGCTGAAGCCAACTGGAAACCGGAGGACAAAGGATTCCTTTACTGCACCCCATACAGGTCTGCCTCCTGGGGGCACAGCACAGACTGGCGAACGATGAGTAAATGAAATACATCCAGCACTCGGAGTTTATGTTCATAGGCTTAAGATCAGAGCTGTTTAATAGAACTTTCTATAATGGTGGAAATGTTCCAGATGTATGCTCCCTAAAATGCTAGCCACTAGCCCCAAGTGGCTGCTGAGCACTGGAAATGTGGCTGTGGACTTAGGAAGTGAATCTTTCATTTTATTTAATTGCAGTTAATTTAAATAGCCACTTAGAGCTAGTGTCTACCATATTGGACAGCACCGCTCTGGGTGGGCTTCTATTTCCCCGTGTGCATTTACTACAGAGCATTGTGATGGAATGTCCTGGGATCTTTTGTTTCCCTGTTCTCTGATTACGAAACAGAGAATTCGTTTCTGAACATTCTGAGACAGTCTGTCTCCCTCTCTCTCCTCTTCTCAGAGTAATATCTGAAAACTCACCACCTCTAAGAAACATAACCTCCAGGCCTCCTTTTACGACTTTGCCTGCTTAAGCCCACCTTGGACCTCTTCCCCTCCCCTCCACCATGGAATCATATGATAGTCTCTCCACTGAAGTGGAAAACCATCCTGGTGGGTTCTGGGAGGCTGACTTTAGAAGCCTCTTTCAGCATCCTACAGGGTGTCTGTTTTTTTAATCAGCAAAAGATCTGGGGTCTCTGCCTGTGAGTTAGGGTTTGACAGTGACTGCCAGCTTTGATCCTCTGCTTCAAAAGTCAAGATGTGCCAGCAAAAGTGATTTAGTTTTATCAGTTCCCCTCCATGATAAGTTAGTAAAACGTCCCCCATGTGTATTTCAGTGGGAAGCTGGGAGAGGTCCTATCAGGGTGGCTGTGTGGATTCTACTAACCCCGGAGCCTCCTCTCACCGTTTTTTCATGATTGTCACAGTTGCTGCTGAAAACAGATCATGATTTTGAATGTGCATAATCTCAGGTCTGATGCAGAATTAATACCAATTGCTTGATTTTCACACCGAGACATTAATTACTATTTGTTTTGCATTTGCATTCACAGGTATCTGTGGAAGGAAATTAGCATACTCTGTTGTTAGACCATTATTAAAATGACAGTTGGGAAAATATTTGAAAAATATTGTCTTTCCTTCTATTTTCCTCTCCGGCACTGCCGCTATTATTTTTTGTCTTCTCGGTAACTGACATTTGTTGCACGATTTTGAAATTCTGGATAAGTAATGAAAACCATTCTGAGACATGGGTACTTACAATAACATCCACGGTGTTGGAACCGGGGCTTCCTAATGGCTTTTGCATGTCTGTGTAAACAAGCTGAACCGGTCCAGCCATTCAAAGCTGGTGAATCAGAGGCACCTGGGAAATAATCTTGTTGCTTAAATCTTTGGAGGGGCACAACCAACACATCGAGCTGGGTGTTGCCTGCAGTTGGATCTGCCTGTGATCGCGCTGGGAAGAGCAAGCACAGGAAAACTAGGCTTTTCATCATTGTATTATCAAAGAATCCTGAAATGGGAGTTAGACCACCAAGGATTCACGTGGCCCATGATGCCTCTCAGTAGCTGAAGAAACTTGGACAAATTACTTTATTTTCTTATCTGTGAAAATGGTGGTCACCCCAGCGTGCCTTGGCCAAGCTCAAACGAGGTGAAGCAGCTTGTTAACCTGGAGAACCACACAAATTAGACCGCTGGCTGCAGCCACAGTTGCTGGTTTTATCCTATTCATTCTTTTCTTGTGAGGGTGGGATTTGGCCATACTCTCGAGAGTGGTCATCCTCCTACTGTCAGGCCACTGGTCGCCAGAGTCCTTGAGTCTGTACTGACATGGCTGGGCTCCACCAACAGTGCTTCCCCGCTCCTGTGTGTTTCTCTTGCGACCATGAGCTCAGCTCGGGAAGACAGTCTTTCTAGGCAAAGGAGAGCCTCTTAATTTTTTTCGTCAATCTGAGTAAAAATTTATTAATTAATTCAATAACTTTATTGAACATCTACTCTGCCCCATACAGAGTGCTCTTGGTTCTCATCCTCAGGACACTTGGTCTAGAACAGTTCGGGATGTGTGTATTTCCCCCAAAGTGGGGAGGGTATTTGATTGATTGATTGATGGTTGATCCATTCATGGCATAACCATTTGTTGAGACTCTTGTGTACTGGGTCCTGTGCCCCGGCCCTGGTGACTTGAAAGCGAACACGGTAAGATTCCTATGCTCAGAGTCACCAAACTCTTCGTATGCTGTGGGTACGCATCCCTGGTGGGGTTAGGCACACATTCGGAGTTCAGGATGCCCCTTCTTCTCCCAAGAGATTCTGCTCTGGCGTCTGGCTCCGGATTTTGAATCTGCATTTTAAACAAGCCCCTGGGTGGTGGAGAATAGTCTGGAAACACTGCTCTGGGGAATCCATATGGGGTAGGGGACACACATGCACACAAACATGACCAAATCAGTATGGGAGAAGCAGAAAATGTTACTCGAAGTTGAAAATCAGCTGTTCAGGAGGAACATGCTCTCTGGCTCCACCCGGCTTCTCAAGGGCCCCTCCTGCATTCGGTCAAGGTTTTCCTGGCCCCCTAGTGAAACAGAATAACCGGCTTCTTCACCACCCTCGAGTTCCAATAAGAAAAACAAATTCATTCCTCCACTGTAAATATGCACATTTTCATATGGAAAAATACAGATAAATATTATTATGCACTATACCACAAGTTTGGCTCCCTTATCAGTAAATCATTTTGGAAAGGATATTGCTTTGAATTGCTGCGTTATTTCCTGCTCTTTTGGCACACCGCTATTTGTGTAACTGACACATTGTATTTGGATATAATGATAGCAATGGCTATTCAGTGAACCTTTGCTCTGTGACAAGTATTGTGCGAAGCACATTCCACGCACTATCTCATTTAATCTTTGCAATAAATTCTTCAGGTGAAAAAAATATTATTTTTCCCCCCATTTTGCAGCTGATGCAACTGAAACTTGGAGAGTTACGTGTCTTGCCCAAAGCAGCACATTCAGTGATGGCGTTTCTAATTTCCCACTCTTATAAATGGCACTGAAATGCCCATCTTTGGATGTAGACCTTTGGCCACGTGCTTGATTATTTCCTTATAATCGATTCCCGAAAGAGGATACTCATGTGATTCTGTGCCCCACCTGGACAGACCCGTTTCCCTGATCTTTTCTCCTCTCTCTGTTGCCCTCAATGCCTGGGGAGCCCAGGGCTTTCAATGCTCCACACATGCTGTGTCCTTCCCTCTCTGCTTTTCTGTGGCTACATTCCTGACACAGACAGAGGGACGTGAGCCAGGGCACCTGGGCCCCCCCTTCTTAGTCACTGATGTCTCCTGATGTCTCTTTGGGCAGAAACATGTAAAGGCCAATAAGATCAGGTCGAGGTGATGCTGTGACAAGGTGTCAGCACCTATGGCCATACCTGGATTGTGACAGGTACCTGGGCAAGCTTTCTCCGTGACCCCTGGGTGGTGACTGACAAACAGTGTCAGTTACCAGAACAGCAGGACGGGAAGCTGCAGGAAGTGTTAAAGGCAGCTGTGAGAAAGCCCCCCAGGCCTCCTGCCACTGGGAGCCCCTGGGACGCTGTCAGCTGGGAGATCTTCCTGGGCGGAGGTGGCAAAAGGCGGGGTGCCAGTTGCCCTTAGAGAGTAAGCACGGACTTAATGCCGGATGCTGTCCCTCCCTCCTGGGGCTGCCCCATCCCCTGGGACAGGCTGAGGATATTTGTAGGCTTGAGGGTCTCCGACTTTTGGAGGTCCTGCCCCACATCATCAAAAACATTTTGAGGGGGCCGGCTCCGTGGCCGAGTGGTTAAGTTCGCGCGCTCAGCTGTGGCGGCCCAGGGTTCAGATCCTGCATGCGGACATGGCACCGCTCGTCAGGCCACGTTGAGGCGGTGTCCCACATCCCATAACTAGAAGGACCTGCAACTAAAATATACAACTATGTACCGGGGGTGTTTGGGAAATAAAGCAGGAAAAAGAAAAACATTTTGAAATACACTCACCTCTCAAATTAAATATGCAAGTTGAGCTGCATTCAGAGGGTGCCGTCTGCATTATTTTGAAGACATTTGAAGAACATTTATTTATTTCTGTTTTATATTTTTTCTAGTGATCTGTTGGAGCCACATTTTTAAAAGTCCTAATGTTTTTGGAGGCCCTTGAATAAGCCCATAAGCACTGAGTCTATAATACCCAATGTATGAAACAACCCTCCCCTCTCATGAACTTTCGAGAAAGGGATCCACAGCCCAAGTGCAGACTCTTCCTGTGGGGCCTACTCTTCTCAGCCCCAGACTCACCTGGCATCTCCCTCCTCAGTGCTTCAGTAGCACCCAGATTCCATCATCATGGAGGATGGTCTACACCTTGTTGCTGTCGTGTCTGCCTCCTCTGCTGGGACATGAGCTGAGACTCTCGCTGTCATGTCTGAATCCTCAGTGGCTTAGCAATGATGCCAAGTGGTGCATAGCAGGACCTTAACAAATGCCCATTAAATGCATGGAAGAAGAGGTGAATAGCTGGAGCTCCCAGGGATGTCTCTAGACCTGGGGTTCTCAAAATGTGCTCCTTGGACCAGTGGCATCAGCATCAGCCAGCAACTTGCTGGATGTGCAAGTTCTCGGGTTCCTAACCTAGACCTACTGAGTCAGAAACTCGGGACTGATATCGCGTCCAGGTGGTAACAAGGCACTCCGAAGATGGAGAACCATGCTCTGAACCAGGCCTTCTCAAACTGTAATGTGCACACAAATCGCCTAAGGATCTGTTAAAATGCTGATTCTCGTTTAGTAGGTTTGGGGTGGGACCTGAGATTCTGCATTTCTAACAAGCTTCCAGGTGATGCTGATGTTGGTCCATGGACCACACTTTGAATAGCAAGGTTCTAGATGACCCCAGTCCAAGATCCAGCTTATTCATTGCCAGGCAGGGAGAAGGAAACTTACACTTGGCAAGTGATGTCTCAATTTCCTCAGTGTCACGTGGGGATAATGATGCTTACTTCATGAACTTATTATCATGGATAAATGAAATAATATATGCAAAGCACAGTGCTTGGAGCATAATAAATGCTTGGTAAGTGTTTTCTCTTCCCTCTACCCTCTCTACACAACTCCTTATCATTTTTTTTTCTTTCTCATCCAGGTATTGAACCTCTTAAACACAAAGACTGTGATTTTTATCCTTCTGAAGCCAGCCAGTAAAGGTAGTTATTTGAATGACTGATGTTAAGTAATGAGAAAGACCTTCGAAATCTCGTCCAATTTTTCTTACAATCGTTTAGGATTTGACAAACAGGATGAAAAAAAGGATGAGGTGAATTCACAAGAGGTAAGAGTGAGGAATAGAAGGAAGGAGGTTCTTTTGGCAAGCTGGAGTTCAGAGAAGCAGAGTTCAGAGAACATCCATGTGGTTCAGAGCCAACAGATGTTTATTAGGCACGGACTGCATGCCACCGTGCCCAGCACTTGGGTACACAGTTTCACTGGGATGCTGGGGAGGAATGAATGGAAGAATGGAATGTGGGGGCCTTGGAAGCATTTTCCTAATTGTGGTCATTTGTCTTCCTGCAAGACACAGACCCTCAGTTGCACTTGGCTGGGGATTGTGTGGGCAGGGGAGAGGTATGGGTGTGGGGGGAGGAAGTCAGCATGAAATTAATTCTCTGCCTCTCCTCTCTGGAATGCCAACAATGTGCTGAGGACAGTGGGAAGTGCCGTTGGCTGCCAGCCCCCTCCCCATCCTGGGCTCAGAGCCTCTGAGCCCTCCTGGCAGTTTGGGGCCTCCTAGGTCCCCGGGTCTGTGGCTTCCTGCTCCTTGTGTATCACTCTTGTCCTGGAGAACTTAGCTATCCTCCCTGCTTCCATCGTCCCTCAGGAGGAGGTCTGACCTGCCCACTGCTAGAGTTTCTCTCATAATGACTCTTGCAGGTCTTTGGATGCGGCAGGAACCATCAGTGACAAAGTCCAGCTGAACCCGCTCCAGATGGCAACACTTTGACCAATAGGGAGACTGGAGACCCGCCACCTGCCCGAGGTTCACCGCAGTCTCATATTGATGTGCCACCTTGCTCCAGCCCAACTGCCTTCGCTGTCTCCGCAGCCAGCCCCTGAACTGGCCAAGGCAGCTGGGCCTTTACTGTCGTCATGTACTCGAATGCTCTGAATCTGCATTAAAATATTTCACATTTAGATTTGTCTCACATTCATACGAGCTTATGTTTATCCGGTCTTACGGCAGGAAAAGAACCTCAACGTGTTACAGTCAAACACTCTCATTTTATGACTCTGGCAGCTGCAGCCCAGAGAGCTCAGGTGACTTGCCTGTGACCCTGCAGCCAAGTGGTCAATGTAGAACGTCACTGTCCCCTAGACCAGTGCTCTTCAGTCTCACCACGAGGGCAGGCGCAGCCAGCTTCAACTTCTGGGAAACTCTACTTGCCCTATTTGCCTGGAGTAAGCATGGGGTTGTCAAGTACTACAGACAGATGCCTATGGGTGCTTCATGCTTCTAGAAATGAGAGAGAAAAGTCTGTGGTGTGTGTTAAGATAGTGCTCCCATCTTCTGGTCCAGGAAGCTCTGAGCTGACACGTCAGTGAGGGAGCCAATCACCGAGCGTGAGAGAAGACCCCAGGATGGTGGGAACCACAGGACTTTGTGGGGTGAGGAAGACAAAGTGGGGACACAGAGGGCCATTCTCATTTGGCTTGGCGTCTACAATCGAGATGGTGAGGCCTCCTTCAAATTTACATATACTAAGTACCATAATCACTATATGCTTGTCTCTATCTATATAATTTTTCTATTATAAAAGGAATACATGCTTATTGTAGATAACTTAAAAAATTACAGAAAACAGAAGAGAAAAGGAAACCACTTATACTTTTGATTCAAAGAGACAAACATTGTTATCCTTATACAATCTTATATTTTTCCATATAGTGTTTTACCCCGCTGAGTTCATACCAAGCCTATTCTTTTATTTCTTACGGGTTTTGCTTCACAAGTGCATTTTCCCTGTTACCCCCAATTCTTTATCAACAGCTCCCCTTTTGGACAGAGAGCAGTTCACTATTGTCTGCTAAACCACTCAGCAACTATCAGACATTTGGGTTTTTTCCAAATTTTTCATATGACAGTGTGGAAATAAAAAACATCTTTGTATCCAGAGCTTTTATACATAAATAGCTAATAATAATGGTTATACTTCAACAGCTTACAGAGATCATAATGATATTAAGTTTTTTGCGGAAGAGAGTCTTAGAAATGGAGGACAACTTGATCAAAGGTTGATCAAGTTCCTAATTATTTCTATGTTCTAGTGCTGCCAGGTTATTTTTACCGAGCCAAAGGATGGCTCCAGTGTTTCATCCCAGCAGCCGTGTTGGAGAGGCTCTGAAGGGCACTCGAGCAGTGTTCTTAAAATGACGCACATAGTAAGCATCCAACAACAACAATGACCGTTAAAAAGATAATAATAACTGTCAAGGTCTCAAGGACCCAAGCCCTGGTTCACGCTCTGGCAGACACGTGGAGGCATGGATGGAGTCGGAGCACATGCCCTCTCCTTGTACATTCTGCTGAACAAATTCTTATCATTTAATCATGACTTTTAATGTTTGAAATGGTGGCTTTTACATTTTACTGAAGCGCCATTGCCGGCTGCTCTGTGTTATAGTCCCTGTTTATATTGCAATGCAAATGATTCCTGGTGGAGAGTTTACAAACTGCGCTTCCATTATTAATAGGGTTATGATTTTCCTCATTCCACTCTTATCGCTATGGCTTGTGTGATACATAATTCATGCTCACCACCCTTTGCTGGTCTCAGTGCCAGGGCACAGCAGTCTCTCTCTTTTCCTGAAGACAGTAATTGGTATGCAATGAGAGTGAAATGACCATGTCTGTAGCTTCAGGCTCTCTCTAATGGTGCTCCCTGGAAGGTCTCACATACAGAGCAAAGAGAACCTCTGGACCATCTATGGTCAAGGCTTGAGTTCCAATTCCATCTCAGCTCTGGATCCTAGGTAGACCCACCTAGGGCTTCCTGGGGCCCTAAAACAGAATTGGCCACTAGGAAGGAAAGGGGTACCTTGGTTGGGATGGGTCACAGGATTTCCGGGAGGGCCGAGGTGGCAGGGCGAGGGACTAGCTCAGCAGGTGTCAGCTGGCTTCTTGCTAGTGTGGGCTGAGTGTGACTGTGGAAAAGGCAGAGTCCCCATCCCCACCCCACGCTCACCGAGTGCCCCTTTCTATAGGTGGGCAGATACCCAGCTTTTTACACACCCGTCTTGAAGTTTAAGCCCCTGCACTAGCCCTTCTCACTGAAAGCAGACCCCGAGCTGAGTCCCATCAGAAAATACCATGGCGGGGTTGTTCAGCCATCCGTCTCTAGATGAGCCTCATTCTACATGCTTGAGCTTGGGGACCGAAGGTAGGGCCCCTCTTTCTCATGGAGCTCTATGTGCTTGGTTGGGGGGGTGGGTGAGGTCAGCTGGAGGCTCTGAGGGTCTCAGAGGAAACTGACATGAGGAAGCCAGGCCACAGCATGGAGTTGCTTGGCCCCCAGGACAGAAGCAGGTGGTATCCAGGGCAATCGGCCAGGCCCTCCCAGTTTGGGGGACAATGACAGGATAATTGCCACCATCAGAGTGTAAATGAAGTATTCTTTGATCTACCTTCTCCAAGCTTCCCTAGATGAGAGGGTCCTAGAGTGCCAGCACCTTCTCTCTGGCATGTTCTTCTTTCTCACCTCACTGTCCTCCTTGCACCCACCCCCTCACTCTCGTTAGTCAGCCCAGTGCCACAATTCTCCAGAGGATTTCCCCTGGGGCGGTCTAGATTCCTCAACTGATGGCAGTGCCTCCAGCATTGTAATTCCTGCATGGGAATAACTCATTCTAGATTGTCCAGCCTAGGCCTTGCTCCCCTGGGGTGGGTGGTGGGTGTGGAGTATGTGCAGTGTCATCCACAAAGTATCCCCTTGTTGATGACCAGTGGCCAGGGCCTTGAGGACAGGCCAGGTTCACAGGTCTATTCTTTTCCTAGATGACCCGATCAGCACCCGTGAGTGGAGGGCAGCCTTTGTCCCCTTCTTGTTGGAGAGACTTAATTCCTGCAGTCAGGGGCTGACTGCTGGTCTCCGATTTGCCTGACTCTAAGTCCTTTTGTGCAGAACTCGATGGGCCAGCTTCCCTGGGGAAGGCCGCAGAGAAGCCCAGGGGGACCTTCCTGGGCTTTTGTATGCCCGGGAAGCTGCCTTCTTCCCTGAGGTCAGAGCAGCCACCCGACCTGCGAGAACCCCAAGGCCATTTCTGGAGGCCCCAATTGGACACTCTGTGGGTCTGTTTCCTCACCAACCCCCGGCAGTG
This sequence comes from Equus asinus, assembly GCF_041296235.1. Taxonomy (NCBI): domain Eukaryota; kingdom Metazoa; phylum Chordata; class Mammalia; order Perissodactyla; family Equidae; genus Equus; species Equus asinus. Next base: position 31,465,091 of record NC_091804.1, on the reverse strand, counting down.
ACAGGAACATTTTGGGTCCCTGCCCAGCATATACTCTCCATTTCCCAGCAGGCTCTGAACCCCACCCTCTACCACGTCTCTGCTTCCCCTCTCCTCTCCCTGCTCCTCTCTCAAGCGTGCTCACAATTACCCAAGTGCCCTTACACAGACACACGCACAAAGGTGCATACAACCAACACACGCACGGACACAAATATACAGGAATGCACATAGAAGTTATAAACGCAGATCCTCAGAAGTCCAGGCAAGAACCCCAGAGGCACATATATTCACAAACCCACATGGGAGCGCACACATACATATGCGGACGCATCCCCACACGTGTGTACAAACATATAGCGGTACACGTAAGCACACGCATCTAAAACGGGACACGGCATAAACGCACACGAAGGCAGGCTGTGCTCACTTCCAGGAAACCCTGCTGTCTCCCCCACATAATGGGGTGCGTGGAAACCACAGCAGACACACTCAGGCCCACTCACGCCTCAAGGGCCCTGAGTTATCCACTGAATCATGAAGCGCTTTCCTGTTTAAGTTTGTTTTCTTCTGGCAAAAGGGAGCTACTTATTTCCAAGAAGTGGAGCCAGGGGAGTTCGCTGACCCACGCTGCGGCTGGGGCACATTTTGGCATCCAGTCCTCCCACAGGGCTCTGTTAACAGGGCTTCTCCTGGGCCCTAAGAGGCGCCACCTCTGCAGGCCACCCCAGTGAGCTGAGCAGACTAGAGGTGCAATTTTTAAAATTTCTATTTATTGGCAGTTTACAGTGCCCCCTTGGACATTGCCAAGGAGCTGGAGGTGACTTCTGTTATCCTCCTGTTTGCGTGTCTTAATTCTTAGTTCCTGGAGCTGGTTGTCGCCTCCAAGTCTCCTCTTTATGGTGGGTCTCTATGTAGAGTCTCCTTTGGCACCCTGGAGGAGTTGTTTTGCACTCAGATTCTGCTTTCCATGAATTAACCCCTGCAAGGACAAGGTTTTTCTGCCTGTCTTGTTTTCTGCTGTCTCCTTAGTGCCAGTCCCACAGTGAGAGCTTAATGGATATTTGTTGCACGAAGGAACTAATCTGACACAACAACCCTTTGTGTTAAGTACTATTGTTGTTTTCATTTTACAGATGGAGAAATTGAGGCTCATAGTAGAGCCAACCCCAGATCCACAGTTAGAAGGCGAACAAGGAATTGAACCCAGCTTGACAGCCCCACAGTGCAGGCTTGTAAACAGCGTTCTGTTTTGTTAGGAGAATTGGAACTTGCTCGTCTTAAGGGCCCTTACTCTTGGGAACCATGTGGCTTGTGAATTATGCCACAGTCCTTTTAAGGTCAACGAAGAAAGAGCCTGACTCACAGAAGCTGAACCCCGTAATCTGGGTTACTGGGTCACTCCTCTGGCTGGTTCCACTGGCTTTTGGGGTTTTCCTATTGTTTGGCCAAGTCTGGCTTGTCTCCATGCAGAGCAGCCTGGGATCATAGGCTGGAGCTCCTCAGAGTGAACCATGCCCAGCTCTGTATCTGCACTGGGCACACCAGGAAGGGCCCATCCTTGGGAACTCAATGGTTGTGAGATGATTGCAGTTGTTGATTGACTGATTAATTGATTGATTGATTCATTCAGCACATATTTATTGGGCACCTCGTGTCACGGGTCCTGTGTTAGATGCTGAAGCAACTGAGTAGAATTGGATAGAGTCGTTTCCCTCGAGAGGCTCACAGTCTAGTGGAGACAGACACGGGTCAAACAAATCCTGCGCCCCAGGATGAATGGAGCAAGGAAGCATAGGCACCTAGAAAAGAGAAATATGCTGTCTGACTCAGAGATGATCCAACTATAGTGAGCAACAGAATCACTTTAAAGTATAGATTCGTGAGTCCCAAATACTCCCCTCAGAAAGTCTGGGAAGGGGGTCCAGGAATCCACATACTTAACCATCTCCCCAGGCCATTCTGGCACAAGCGGTCCGGGAGGAGAAAGAGAACACTGAGAAAATTTGTACCAAGCAGTCAGAGAAAATGTCATGGGGACAATATTGTCCTTTAAAGGGTCTATAAGGGGTTTGTCAACAAGCAAGAGGAGAAAAGACCTCACAAAGTTGTAAAGTGATTTTTAAAATATGTCTTTTGTAAAAATAATCAAATGACAAAGAAATAAATGAAGTGAAAAATAAAAACGACTCACCCAGGGTAACCACCGTCCTTAGTTTAGTGTGTTTCCTTTCAGATATTTTTCTATTAACATCGAATATACGAGTACAATTCTCACGTATCTAAACTTGTGTCTCTATCTGTCTCTACGGCTGCATCTGTAACTCTCTCTGTATGTTTACAGATATGGCTTGGGGGGCACCACCATCACTGTGGCCTCTGCTGATGCTGAGACTGATTCTGGGACCCTCAAGATGCCTGCGTGAACAACAGTTTCCTCTCCTTTTGTTCTCCTGGGGTCTAAAGTATTCTTCTTCCTAGATCCTCCCTGTCTTCTGTTTTTTTTTTTTTTTTTTTTAAATTGATACAGCTCTTTCTATTTTATTTAATTTTCCAAATAATTCTTATTGAAGTATAATATACATATTTTCACATATCTTAAGTGTACAGATGCTGAATTTTCTCAAACAGACCACACCCATGTGACCAGCACCCAGATCAAGACAAAGAACATGACCAGCACCTTGTCTATTTCCATTCTTCGCTCTCTTTTCACCCTAAGCCTCGGACAGGAGACTTTGGGGCAGCACTAAGGATGGATGTGAAGTTCAAGCACCACATTGTACTCTAAACTAGCCGCATCCCATCTTCTTTGGGTATCACTTCTCTCCCAAGGTGTTCATCCTGCACTTCTGTTTCCAGCGGACGCTTCCCCCAGGTCACACGAGTAGGGACAAGGCTTGGCTCCAGCAGGGCCAGGTATCCAGCTGATGGCTCTAAGTGAAGGGCAGATGATGGGTCCCAGGACATTGGCAGTCCTGAGCAATCTTCACAGGGGCCCAGACACTGTTCACATTTTGATATCAGTCAGTTCTTGTGACATCTTGCTGCTCTTTTCCACAAAAACATCACTGGAAGTGCCTAACCTGCAGGCTTCTTCGAATTGAGGCTTTCAATTGAGCATAAATGGCCTTCTCTCCCTTCCCCCACCCCCTGCACCATCCCTGCTCAGATCTTGGGGAGCAATCTCCCGTGTTCTTTGAGGCTTGATTCTTCTTGAACTATTGGCAGCCATCATCACTGCCAACTCTTTGCCCTAGAGCCCTTTAAAGATTTTCATTAATTATTTTTTATTATATATGTCTTCTTTTAATTTCAAAAAGAGTAAATGTTTGTGGAAAAAAATGTTAATTATATAGCAAAAAAAAGTAAAAGTGAAAGTCTTTCCTACCTGCTCACAACCCTACTCCCACTGCCTAGGGGAAGCCATCATGAGCGGAAATGACGTGCATACCAATTTTCTCTCTTAGTTTTTGCCAAAATGGGGATCTTACCCTATTTTACAAACTATTTTTTTAGCATTACAATATATCATGAATATCCTTCTAAGTCAGTCCATACAAATATACTTCATTCTCTTTAACAATTTCATAGAAGTCAATGGTTTGGATGTGCCATCAATGACTTCAAATAAGACTGCAGTACGCATGTTTTACATATATATTTATACGAGTGCTTTAATGGAGTCTGGTCACTGGTCAAAGCACATCAGCCTTGTGGATGTTGAGATGTTACCCTTACTTATGCTTTATCGACTGAGTAATGCACAGCCTCTTTTCCCTCTGTAACCACTGGATATTCTAAATCTTTTAAAATGTTTACCAATTTACAGGGGGAAAAGACTAGACTACCCCATTTTAATTTGTGTTCCCCAGTGAGCTGATAAGGCTTAGCATCTTCTCATATTTTTTTTTTCCACATGAAATAGCCCTTTCAAGAGAACAGCCAAGGGACAAAGTTGTGGGGCCTGGAATAGTTGAGGAACAGGGAGAAAGTCTATGAGTCTGGAACTCAGGGCATATGAGTAAATAAGATGGCGGAGAAGTTAACAGAGACCAGATCATAAGAGGCCATATGTGCTGGCGTAAGTAATTTGGGCTTTACCTTAAAAGCAATGGGAACCAGCAAAGGCTTTTAAGAAGAGAAGTGGAATAATCAGATTTGTACGTTAGCATCCCTGCAGTGGATAGATTGGAAGGACTAAACATGGAGGTGGGAGGATGATGGTAATGGCTAGTTGTGGGATGGACAAAAGAAGCCACATTTAGGAACCTTACTGACTCTCTTGATGGCATATTTGATGTAGGATTAATAGGGTGGTGGCAGGGCTTGGCCCAGAAGAAAATGGCTCAGGCCTTCTGTGGGATTGCTTGAAACTTCTACAGTTTCCACCTGGTGAAGGTAGCACCTGGCCCATCACCATTGACCAAGGTCTTTTCTGGGTCTGGTTATCTGGATACTGGAAGCAATTCCACTGGAGAGTTCTGATTCCAGTGGGATCAGGAGTTTGAGGGGACTTTCTTTTCTCCTCCTGACAATGGCCAGGCCCATGTTGTCTCTATTGGATTATGATCTGAGCAAGGCTGACTGCTTTTCTTCTGAGATCCCTTGAGCTAAATCTGTGAAGAGCCATCAACTCAGCCAGATACCCATTTGGGGAGCATATGCTGTGGTCCTAGGGCTTTAGGAGTTTAACACTTAGCCTCTGCCCCTCAAGAGTTTAGAGTCCAATTGTGGAGAGAAGGGCTGTGCTCGTGAAACAGAGACATCTGATGCCACGTCTACAAAAAAAACTGCCTGCAAATCCTTGGGTTTCAGCCTGGGGCAGAGGTGATGGTGGTTTGAGTCTATACAAATGCATGTGGAGGTGGACATTTCACAGCCCTCCAAGGCCCAGTTCCTGGGTGATTCCAGGTTAGTGCATCTGGTCTCTACAAGTTAATATGATCAAGCCCACACTTTTGATTCTTCTCCCCACAGCCTCAATCAAGACCTACCTAAGCCTTCTCCTCTTTGGGTACATAGTGCCATGACACATCTACTTGGCCCAGCCAGAAGGCTAGCAGTGTCTTTCGACTCTACCCTCTCTCTCATTGCCCTGTTAATACTTCATCTTATGGACCATCTGTGTAGACGTCCCATAGATCAACCCTCCTAAATATATCTACAATCCTCCCACTTCTCCCCATTTTTATCACCACCCTGATCCAAGCCACCCCCATGTCTCAGCTTGAAGAATGCAACAGCCTACTAAATCATCTCTGAGTTTCCATTTCTGCCCACCTCCATATAGAGCCATATGGTTAAAAAAAAAAAAAAAAAAAAAAAAGAAGAATGGATCATACCACTCACATGCTTCAATTCCTTCAATAGCTTCCCACTGCAATGAGAAAAGTAATCCAGACCTCTTGCCTAAGAGACCCTGTTTGATCTGGCCCCTGATAACCTCTGGACCTCATCTGGGACCAGTCTCCCTAGCTTGCTGTTTTCACTTCCTCAAATAAGGCAGGCTCCTTCCCTGTCCTTTGACTATGCTCTTCCTTGTGTCTGAAACCCTCTTTCACATGTTTGACTCCTGCGTGGGAGCCTCCTCGTCCTTCGGGTTTCAGCTAGGCATTTCAAGACCACTCTACTGAAGGAGAAGACCTGATCATTCTTTAATCTCAACATCTTGTTTTTCCTTTATATTGTTTCCTTTTCCTTTTTATTGAGGTAAAACGTGTATGCAATGAAGTACCTAAAGCACACTAACTTTAAGCATACAGTTCAATGACTTTTACATATGCATACATATATGCACATTCCTGTCATACCACCAGCCCCTTCATAACACTCAAGGTTACCGTCATTTATCTGATTTGCAAAGATAAAAGATTTGATAACACACCATTATGGTACAATTGCAGGCAAACAGATACTGACCACTGGCTGGGTGTAAAAATTTCTACAACCCCTTTGGAGGGCAATTTTACAGTATCTATTAAATTTTAAAATGCCTGTATGCATTGAGACAACAATTCCACTTTCAGAAATTGATGCTACAGACATACTTTTACATACGTGTAAAGGTAAGTGTGCAAGATATGCATTCTAGCACTGTTTGTGGTGAGAAAATATTGGAAACATCCCAAGTGTTGCTGCACAGGGGGCACGTTGCAGAAATTACAGTTTATGTTGCAAAGGAATGCTATAGAAGCTGCTATCAAGAATGTGTACCGTTGGGGCTGGCCCCGTGGCCGAGTGGTTAAGTTCGCGCGCTCCGCTGCAGGCGGCCCAGTGTTTCGTTGGTTCGAATCCCGGGCGCGGACATGGCACTGCTCGTCAGACCACGCTGAGGCGGCGTCCCACATGCCACAACTAGAAGAACCCACAACGAAGAATACACAACTATGTACTGGGGGGCGTTGGGGAGAAAAAGGAAAAAATAAAATCTTTAAAAAAAAAAAAAAAAAAAAAGAATGTGTACCGTTATGGGAAAATCTTCAAGCTATATCAAATGGAAAAAGATGTAGGATGAGGCAGGCAGGGTCCTCTCTTTTGTGTAAAACAAGGATATTTAACTGTCCACACTGGCGTAGAGACCTGGTTCACCCCAGAAACTGGTTATAGTTGTTCCCTAGGGAGGAGAATTCAGGAACTGGTATCTCAGAGGGAGAGAAGTATTTCCTATTTTATCTTTTTGAATTGTTTGATTTTTTCCCCTCTTATGTATATGTAATGCCTTTTCAAAAAAATAAAAAATAAAGTCTTTGGACTCTGAGCACAGATGTGTAGGGAGAACAGGCTCCAAGAGGCGAGGCCAGGGCTGCAAGGATGGCTTGCCTGACTTGGTCTGCAGAGGCACTGAGGGGACTGGCTGGCTTAGAATTTGTTTTTCAGGGGACTTTTAGGGGTCTTCTGGGAGAGAGCAGCTGCCCACAGCTGCCGCAGAAGCCAGTGGATATTCCATTGGGGGAATTCAGGCTCCATCTTCCTCCCCAAGGGTCTGCTGCACCAGGTGACTGCACCCTCCTCCTCAGCAATTCACCTAGCTCTCGTCCCAGATGGAGGCACAGTGAGTGCGAGGATTACCAAGTAAATGTCCTTTCTCAGATTCCCAGATTTGTCAGTAGGCAATTTTTTTTTTTTAATAGAGAGAGGTCAAAGCTTTAGAACAGAAACTTGCTCTAACAGGCAACCAGCTGTCCCTCTATGAGGCCTCCACGGTCTTAGCAAAGATCACCGCTTTGGGAGTGAGCCAGGGGTGGATTTGAGTCATAGCGCAATCATTTAGCAGTTTTGCATCCTTGGACTCTGTGCCTTGGTTTCCTTGTTGGTAAAGTGAGATCAGAAGTCCTGCCTAGGTAAGGAACAAACTGGATAACGTCTGTCTGTTTGCTTTGTGAAAGGTGAAGAGCTGTGTGGATGGGTGATTTGAGTTATAAGAATTTATTAGTTTCCGAGGGCTGCCATAACAAATGACCACAAACTCGATGGCTTATGCCAACAGAAATGTGTTCTGTCACAGTCCTGGAGGCTGGAAGTCTGAAATCAAGGTGTTGGCAGGGCTGTGCTCTCTCTAGAGGCTCTAGGGGAGCGTCCTTCCTTGTCTCCTCTAGCTTCTGGTGGCTGTTGGCATTCCTTGTGGCAGCATCACTCCAATCTCTGCCTCCATGTTGAAGGCCATCTCTTCTCTCTGTGCTTTCCTCTTTTATGGACACTTGTTTTGGATTTAAGGTCCATGCGGATAATCCAAGATGATCTCATCTTAAGATCCTCAACTGAATTACACCCACGAAGACCCTCTACGCAAATAAGATTACATTCACAGGTTCTGGGCAAGGTTTTTGGGAGGCGACCATTCAACTTATATAAGCAAAGAAAGTGGGCCCAGGAGCCACCAGATACGTGCCAAGATCCTACCCAACCTGTGTATCGTGCTGTGGCTGATTCAGGGAAGGTGCCAGGTCAAGTTTCCCTGTGTCGGAGCCATATTGTATGATTGCAATTGTGACCCAAGGAATGGCTGCTGCTTGGGTCTCTGTTTTTCTCTCCTGACCTCTGTCTCCTGTTCTGCCTCCCAATCAAACCAACACTGTCCTTTCTTCACAGGCCTGGGAGGTGGCTCAGCACTGAGGGGACGCCCTGTAAATGCAAACCCTTGATTTAAAGCTTCACATACATCTGGGAACTGAATAAGGACTACAGGGTAGTTAACAGTATTGTACCAATGTCAATTTTCTGGTTTTGATGTTATATGGAAGTTATAAGATGCCACTGTTGGGGGAAGCTGGGCAAAGGATTCAAGGGACTCCTTATGCTACCATTATTATTATTATTACTATTGTAACTTCTGGTGAGTCTATAATCATTTCAAAATAAAAAGTTGAACAAAACCCAAACAACTTCATAAATACTTGAAAATCCTGCCAGAAAAGAAGAACCCCTATTAGGAGGTAGAAGAAGGCAACCCCTTCAACCCCAGCCCAACATGGGCTGAATTAATCCTCCCAGGATAGCCTGGGACCCTCATCCCTATGGGCTGCTGGGAAGTGGCCTCACCCTGGCTTGGCCCCATCCCCATCCCAGGCCTCCTGGGAGCCTATCCTGGCCAGCCTCCTCTCTTAGAAGGGAGTGTTGCCAGGACCTCCCCAAGCCTCCCCAGGCCAGGGCTGGTCTGGTTTGCAGACGCATGGATGGGCTGTCCCAGTACCACCCTGCCCTCCGGCCCAGGCTGAGCACTGCTGTTGCTGCCACTTGCACACGGCGCTGGCTCCTGTCGGGTTTCTCCCCTGTGCTTCCCTGGCAGGCACTATGGCCTCAGTGACCCCCGCCCTGAGTCAGATGCTCTGGGCTTCTCTGGCTCGAAGCCAGTCCACCCTACCCTGACTGACTGGTTGTCAGCCGACGCATCCTTCCTCCTTCTCCTCCGGGGGCAGGGTGCTCTGCGCCTGCCTTCCTCCCCAGGCAGACCCCAGCTTCCACCAGTCTGGGCAAGTTGGAGCACTTTTTCTGGATCACTCTTCTGCTTCTTTCTCTCCTTCCTCCTCACCCACATGGAGGCTGTCAGTGCATTCTACAGGGTGGCCTGGTGGTTGGGTGTCCCAGGGGTTACAAACTTGGAGTCTGTGGGTGGACTTTGGGGCCTCCAGGAGTCCCTTGAATGTCTATACAAAATGTATGAACATTTTTCTGGGAGAGAAATTGACTCTCTGAAGGATCCAAGACCCACAAATAATTAAGAGTCTCTGAGGACAAGAAGGGGCTGGAACATAACTGTTAGACATTTTGTTTCTGGCATCAGCCTGCCTGGGTTATAATACTGTTTCAGTCAAGCCAGCTCATCTCCATGCCTCAGTTTCCTCCCATGTAAAATGAGTTAAATGATAGCATCTATTGCGTGTGGATGTCGTGAGGAGTAAATGAGAAAATCTTATCAAGTTCTTGGCAAATTCCCAGTAAGAACGCAATAAAGATTTTCTGTTATTGTTATCTGCCTGGAGCATATATTAACTCACTTCAGGTTTACGACAGCCATGTGAGGCAGAGATTACCGACCTGCTTTTAAGGACTTCATTTGCTCAACGTCTCACAGACCTTACAAGGCAGAGCTGAGATTTGAACCCACAGCCTCTCTCCTTTCTGCTATACTTTGTTGTCACTCATCGCAAAGAGGGTAAGAAGAGGAAGAAGGTGATGGGGCAAGAAAAGTGTTTAACATTTTAAGACCCCTTCATGCGTTGTGTTTGGAAAGTCCTTTTTGTTCTGCCATCTAAGGAGTACGGGAAAGTGCTGTGCTTGTGCAGAATGATTAGACTGGGGCAAAACCCCAGCACGGCCTGGCTCGGAGGGAAGATGGTGCGCCATGCTGAGGGCCTCGCCGCCTTTGTAGGTGCTGCTCCTCCCTTTACCTGTGGTCCACCTGCTCATCTGTCAAAACCTATCTCACATGTCACCCCATCTCCGACCTTGTGGGTGTTTGCAGTCTTTCAGCATTTTACATACCTTTATACTGCCACTTATTACACCGCATTGTGGTTTCTTTGTTTATCTCCCATTCCTGTCTCTTCAACTAAGTAAAGTCTGTGTCTCGTGCATCTTTTTGCCCTCTGTGCTTAGCTTGGTGCCTGAAATATAAAAAATGTCTGATGAGTGGAAATGAATCCTGTCTATTCCCCATCAGGATTAAGTCTAAAGTCTTCACTTTGGTCCACAAGACCCTGCCTGATCCATGCCTTCCGCTATGGATGCATCTCATGCTGATCTCTATCACCTCTTGTGCTCCCGACACAGGGCTCGTCTTTCCGTTTTTAAATGTAATATCCTCTCTTGTTTTATAGCATCCATAGCTCTAATCACAATTTTAATTTAGTTGATTGTGTAACTATAGGTTGAACTACGTGAAATGCTGTTTCTATAAGTGAAATAGTCAAATGTTAGTAATTTCATATGACTCAAACAAATAATTGTTTGATGATTGCTCACCCTTAGATTCTAAGCTCTGTAAGGTATAGTGTCTCTGTGAGGTGTAGTCTGGCAAATGCTAGATACTCAAAATTTTCTTTTGAAAATTAATGAAATTGATTTTTTATTAATTAATTATTTGATGGATAGTCAGCCATGTATATCTTTTTTTTTTTTTTGAGGAAGATTGGTCCTGAGCTAACATCCATGCCCATCTTCCTCTGCTTTATGTGTGGGATGCTTGCCACGGCTTGGCTTGATAAGCAATGCATAGGTCCTCACCCAGCATCCGAACCATGGAACCCTGGGCCGCTGAAGTGGAGTGTGTGAACTTAACTTCTACACCACGGGGCCAGCCCCCAGCCACTTGTATTTTTACTGTCTACTTCCTTGATTGTGCATATCCTAAAGTGTTGAGAGTTGCATAAGCATGTAGACTTTCACAGCTTTCTCTGACTTAAGTCAGTTGTTTGTTAAAAAAGGGGAATAAAGAATTCTATCCCTCCAAATCTAGATGTTTCAACAAATCATCTTGCCTTTTCCAATTCTCTAGTCAACTGGGTCTAAGCTCCAGTTTTGGTTTTCATGGTCATGGCCGGAGTGGAGCATTGATGACTATCAGGGTTCAGGCACTTCTCTGAGCACATCCTACAACCAAGAGAGGGAGAAGAGTTTTTGAATGAATTCCAGATGAACTGCTTTTAATAGCTTTTAATGGGCAAAGTACCAAGTTTCCCCATGGGTCAGTGTACATAGTTAGGTCCACTTTCCAGAACTGGGCAGACTAAATGAAGTAATAGATGAAGAGCCAGCATAGTAAGTTCTTTATAAGTTTTTATTTTCTTGTGACTTCCTCCATTCACTGTTGTCATGAACAGACAAGAAGGCAGCTTCAGCTTTGAGGGTGTGGGAGGTCCACAGACTAAAGATGCAGCATTATTTGCTGGCCTGGTGTCCTTAGCCCAGGTATCCTGATGTTTCAGTTACTATAAGGGAAACTGGCTGAGAGGGACTAGACGCACAGGATGCCTCATTCCTAGAAGTGGAGAACACAGTGCTGTGCGCCTTATGTTCTGAGTGGATTGACATTGGATCCAGGAAAGAAAACGATAGAAGTCTTTGTAGATTAGAGTCTCAAAGACTCAGGCCAAGTCCCATGTGTGTCCATTTAGTAGAGTTTGGGCTCCTTACTGAGGGGCTACAAACTGATCTAAGTGTTCCATCAGCAAGCACAGGCTTTACCGGACACAAAGATCTTGATAAACGATTGTTCAAGGCATGAAGAAACAAACAAGGAAATTCTTTGGTGATGGAGATACATTTATTGGACTAAAATTGGTCCCTAATTTTTCAGAGTAGATGTCTTAGCTACTTGATACACTGCTAAACAATCTAACATTGGAATCTTTTGTTCTAAACACAAGCAGCCTTATCAATTGATGAGAGAAACAAATTCAAACAGAGCAAAAAAAAAGAATGCAGAAACTTGTAAATTTGTCGATGAGAGATAATGGTCTTGTTGGGGGACTATTTAGAGCGGAGTTTCTCAAAGTTGACTGTGCATATGACTACCTGCAGAGCATGACAGATGCCTGCCCCAGCCCTAAAACAGGCACACTCCGAAGGTCTTGGGTGTGGTCTTTGATTCTCTGTGTTTATCAACCTCCCTTGGTGATTCAGATAAAAATAGCCCAGGGACTCCAGTTTACTGATTGCAGTAGTCAGAATAATGACCTACCAAAAATGTCCATGTCTTAATCCCAGGAACCTGTGAAAACGTTGTTGCCTTACATGGCAAAAGGGAATTATGGTGTGCTGATGCAATTAAGGTTGCCAATCAGCTGACCCTGAGATGGGGAGATGATCCTGGATTTCTGGGTGAGCCGAATAGTATGGCATGAGTGCTTAAAAACAGAGACGCTTTCTTGAATGTGGTCAGAAAGAGATGTGACAATGGAAGAAAGGCCAGAGAAATGTGACATTGCTGGTTTGAAGATGGAGGAAATGGTCCACAAGCCAAGGAATGTGGGTGGCCTATAGAAGCTGGGAAAGAGAAGGGAATGGATTCTTTCCTAGAGCCTTCAGAATGGAACACAGCCCAACCGACACCTTGATTTTAGCCTAGTGAGAGCTAGAGAGCGGTAAGATATTAAATTTGTGTTAAGTCACTAAGTTTGAAGTTATTTGTTATAACAGCAATGGAAAACTAATGCAGTGGACTTCTAGTCTGATTGTGTCATTTTTTTTCTTTTTCCTATTTTTCTTTTCCTTCCTTTCCTTTCTTTACCCGCCCCCCCCCCTTTTCTTTTTTTTTTTTTAACTGTGCTCTACTGAGCCCCAGGGAGTGTGTCTCATGATGTGGTGACATTGTGATCCATGGTTCCTCACAGAGGATGGGCCAACAGTGTTTATTTGGGGCAGCTTTATGGTCTCTGCAGACCTAGAATGCAGCCTCTCATAGTGGCTTCTGTCTCTCACTCATTGGTCAATCCAAGAACATGAGGCAATTTCTCCTCCAATGACCGGCTAGCAAGGAGAGGCTGGGGAAGGCAGCTACTGTGAGACTTCATGCAGCAGAAAAGTCAGCTGTTGGCCACGGTCATTCTTCATCGGTTGGAATCATGCTTGGGCAGAGAATTAGGATGTAGATATTCAATCTTATTCAGAGACGGGCAAGGCATAGGGGTCTGATGAATGTCTATTCTTCGATTTCTGTTGAGATATCTGTCATTTCTTTTTTTGGCCTGAAAACTAGGCCTACTTCCTTGGTTACAAAAGCTCGGACTTGATAAGGCAAAGGGTGGTGTAGACAAGACTTATTTAGTAGCTTAGAAGTTTATAGTGACAAATGACAAGCCCTAAGCATTTGAAATTGGCCTTGTAAGCCACCACAGTTATCCCATGTCTAATGGTAGGCTTGGGACTGACCATTCATTACCTCATTTCATGAACCCCTGTCTAAGGTAAGAACTATCATTTCTCTTTTACAGATGAAAAAACTGAGGCCCAGAAACGTGAAGTTACCTTATTATCATGTACATAGTCAGAGGTGAGGGTGGGATTGGAACCCAGGTCTTTATGACCAGAAAAGCACATAATATTTTTTTCCCTTTTGGGCTTTCTTGTAGACAATAAATATCTCTTCTCTTTATGAGATGCACTTCTTTGTTGGCCGCTAATCGAATGATGAATAAATCATGCTTTGCTGCTGTAAAGCCTGATTCCTAGGCTACACCCAGGTAAATGTCCCATCGGTCTCAGTAGCAATTAGCTTCAATGAGAGGTTGCCTGATTAATAATAATACCACCACCTGCTATTTATAGATGGCCGTTCTCCAGGGAGTCCAAAGTGCTTCGTAGACATTACCTAATGCAGTCTTGCTGTGTTACGGTAAGTCGCGTCTGGGCCTATGGTATCTTTCCTTTTCACAGAGAGGGCTCACGTTCAGAGAGGGCTAGGTCTTGCACTCATCATATAGAAGGCTGGCAGCCCCTACTGGTGGTCCATCAGTGACTTGTTCAACCTCATATGACTTCGCTGTCCGTGGAAATCAGGCCAGGTTTGTCATCATGGATTCTGTTTTCCATGGACCTTAGTGTTGCTTAAACAACAGAAGCAGGACAGACTAATTAATGTGAATTTTCAGGCTTTGCAAGGGATTTATCTGGACTCACTTCCAGGCAGAGGCACCTGTGAACTGCTCCTGGGGACAGCTTCCTTATCATCATTGTCACTGTCGTCTTCTTCTCTGTCTTTCTCTTCCTCCTCCTCCTCCTTCTTCTATACAAATTATTATCTAGTGCTAGCTGTATTCCAGGTCCTGTGCTAGGCACTTTACAGGGACTGCTTGACTTATTCCTCACAACAGCTACCAATTGGTAGTTATCATTACCAACCCCATCTTACAGAGTAGAAAACTGAGGCTCAGAGTGGATAAATGGTTTATTCCATTCTGATTGTTGATAGTCTAAACTGTCTCAGGTCAACGTGAGAAACTCAGAGGCCTCACCACCCAGCACAGAGCCAGGCATGCATGAGACACCCGGCGAGCAGATGTTGGTTAGAATAACAGGTTAAGTACCACTTATGAAGTACAGGTACATTGTACATCTTAATTTTTAATCCTCGCAATAATCCCATGAGGTAGATATTTGTTTCCCATTTTACGGAAGATGAACTGAGGCTCAGAAAAGTAAATAATTTGTCAAATTCATGCAGTTAAAAGAAAGTAGTGAGTTGTATTTTAATTCCCATTCATTCAGATTCCAAAATCTCTACACTTAATCCATAAACTCATTTGAATTGATGAGGGGTTGGATGGGGGGTAGATGGATGGATGGAAGAGGGAAGAGTGAATGGGGCCAGGACTTTCCTCCTATGCCTTTCTGTCTCAGATGCTATATTTCTGATGACAACAGGGGTGTTAGTGATAAAAATACTTATGCAGCACAGTCAAAACCTTTAGGGACTTAATGTAAATTGACCCGGAGTTGCTTACCCATAGAAGGAGAATTACACTCTAAAATGGGACATTTAAGAGCTAAATAAGTGCTGGCTCAAGGAACTCAGATCCAAGCCCTGCTGACTTAATGGGTGTCAGTGGGATAGCTGGGCTTGTGGATGGGAGAATGCGTGACTGCACCAAGTTGAAGAAAAGTAGAATGGAGAAGGTCTTTCTGTACTCTAAAGTATCTCAGCACCTTTAGGTATGGGAGTTTGAAGGGTTTAATCTGGAGTAGAAGCAGCTAAGGAAATGGTGCAAGACAAGTGACTGTTGGTGCCAGAGCATCAAGAATAAGACACCAATAGCTTAGAAATGGCATAAATGTGTAAAGGGCGGAGGTGGAGTTAACAGAGCTGGGAACCTGGGAGCTAGGGCTTCCCTGCATCACTGGGAGCCACGGAAGCCTTCCACTCACTGGCCTGAAAGAGAGAGTGATGGGGAGGAATACCCTGGCTTCTCCTTTCCTCCTCCCCTCCAATCTCCCGCTAGTACCTCTATTGAGGGTTGGTCAACCCTAATCAGAAGCCACTTTCATGGGATTTGGGATATGTAATCTGCAGGACTCGGGCCTGTACGATATAGAGCTGAGTGGAGGAAGAGCGGGAACGGATTCAAGAACAAACAGGCAAATGACTGACATTCCAGGTGTCCCGGAACATTTGTTTATGTCTCAGCCTAGAGTCAGGTGTCTGGACCAGGTGGACTCTTACATTCTATTTGCCACTCCAGAAGTTAGAGATCCTGAAAGGAGAGTATTTTATTAGGATTTAATTGCAATTCAAGAAGAAAGAAGCCACCATTCAGATGGGCATCTTGCACAAGGATGTCACTTCATGACCAAGGTCCAGCTTCCTTTGGTGGAATGCTTTTGGCAGCAGGTCACTGGGGACTAGTTTACCTGGAGGCAGAGGCCATGGGATTTATGCTGCTCAAAGGAGCTTGGCTGCCCCTACGTCGCCTTCTCCATTCAGGGACATGGTGATTGAAATTCCAAAATGGATGAAAAATTCCTTGAGGTTAAAGTGACAAGTTTGAAAATGCCTTTGACAGGATAAATAAATACACGAGAAAGTGCATAAATAAAACTTCTGCTTGTCTGCTGTAGACATTGGCTCTTGCAAGTGTCCGGACAAGCATAGGATCGCATCAGGAACTTCAGTCTTTTTACCATTCCAGTCTTGCTGAGGACAAGGAGAGAGGATCAGAGACAGCCTGATGCAGAGCCAAAGCTGTCCTGCTCTCTGCCCAGGGCACCACAGAGGCCCAGGAGTCAGGGTGCATTTGCTTACTAAGAGAATTTCCTCATTTACGCAATTTTCTCCATGGAATGAAGTGGCAAATCCTTCTTCCTTGTTCTCTTCCGTCCTTCTTTCTTTCCTTCGTCGCTTAAGAAAGAACACCATTTCAGTCATCCATTGCTACACAGCAAACTATACGGAATTTAGTGGCTTCAAACAACAGCAATCCTTTATTTCACTCATGTATCAGCAACTGGCCCAAGGGTTGATGGGTCAGCTCCTCTCTGCTCCACGCTGTCAGCTGGGCCAGCTCAACTGGGGCTGGAGGATTCATTTCCAAGATGGCTTACTCAGGGCTAGGTGTTGATGCCAGAGCTCGCCAAGCACTGTCAGCTGGAGGACTCAGTTCTCTTCAAGTGGACCTCTCCAAGGGGCTTCTTGGACTTTTCAGAACAGAGTGGTGGGGTTCCAAGAGTGTCCCAAAATGTCCAAATGGAAGCTGAAAGCCCTCTCAGGACATCACAGAAGCCCCAAATCTCATTTCTACAGCATTCTCTTGGTCAAGCAAATTTCTGGCTTTCTTTGATTTACCCCTCCCAGCTTACGAGAGTTGGGCGTGCAGTGTGAGTAACTTCACAGTAACAGAGAAACGGTAGACATTCAGGACCTTGTACAACTCAAAATAAAGTGCTAAGTTCCTAAGGGGAGCAGCAGGATTCTGGCTGGACCAGGGATCTGGGAGGTGCCTAATGTTAATCAAGGATGGTTAATTCACGGCAGGCTGACCTGTGTTTGAATCTCTGCTCTGACAATTTACAGCTGTGACTTGACACGAAGCTACATGTGAACAGAGATGGCTTTCCTCTCCCAATCCATCTCCAAAACTCCTCTGCTCTGAGGTCACCATCATGCTCAATCTCCTTCTATTTACTTTTATTAAATGAAAGTAGAGTTGTAGTATTAAAAGGTCGGTTTTGGAAATTTTGTGGGTTTGTAATTTCATAAAATGGGCATGTAATCCTTTTTAAGACAATTATTATTAATTTATACATACAATAAAGTACACAAGGTATTAAGTACATAGTTCAGTGAATTTTTTGGGGAAATTATTTTTTATTTATGTAAACACCTGTGTAACTACCTCCTCTTTGCAAAATGCAGAACTTTTCCAGTAGTCTAAAGGATTTTCTTATAATCTTTTGGTATTTTTTTCCATTTAATATCATTTTGTTAAAATTTATCCACATGGTTGCATGTCCTATCATTATACTCATTTGTTTGGACTACTGTATGATAATCCATTGTATAAATGTACTATTCTTACTGATGCACTTTCTTATTGATGGATATTTGAGTGATTTCCAGGTTTTTGCTATTGTGAATAGCGTAGCTCTGAATATTCCTGGTAGTATGTTCTCATATACATGTATAATTACATCTATGAGTGGAATTGCTGGACCATAGAATATATAAATATTTATTATTATAAGACACTACTCAATTATTTTCCAAAGTGATAATACCATGTTACACTCCACCAGAAGTGTGTAAGAGATCCAGTAGCTCTAAATCCACTCCAAAATTTTGTAATATAAACTTTCATTTTCCTGCCAATTGAATGTGTATAAAATTATAGATCACAATAGTTGCCTTGATTTGTATTTTCCTGATCATTGACACTGTTTAGCATCTTGCCAAAGATTTATTGACTATTCGTGCTTCTTCTGTGAAATGCCTGTTCATGTCTTTTGCTCATTTTCAATTGGTTTACTCGTGATTTTATTTTTGATTCGTAGGATAATCTTAGATTTTCCATAAAATAAATTCTATCAGCCATTGTCTTTTTGCTTTCTGCCTTTGCTTTCCAGTTTAGCAATGTTTCCCCACCCTACAATTATTTAAATATCCGTCTGTATTTTTTCTTCCAGGGCCTCCTAGTGTTCTCTCTGCTGTTTCCATCACTAGCAGGCCCCACCTAAGCCACATTCCTGAGCTGAAGGCTTGCAGCCTGAGACGTGGGACTTTGCACTGCATAATTAGGTACCCAGGCTTCTCCAGATCTCCACCCTAGTCCGATTCAGGCTCCACCCAAGCTTGGCTGTCGCCTGCCCAGCCCAGGGAACTGCCTGGAGTTACCTGGTCTATTTCCAACAGATATGAGTCATTTTCCTTTCCAAGAAACCAAGGACTATAACATTTACTGGATACTCTGGAAGATTCAGCTTTTACTGCTTTTACAGATGCAGACACGGAGGTTCTGAGACGTGATGTAATTTGTCCAAGATTTCACAGCGAGAAGTATGAGAGAGGCATGGAGATGCCAAATGTTTCCTTTCGGCCAATGGATGCATGTTTGAAAACTTTGGGTTGGATTTGGGGAACATACATTAAATTCTCGTGCCTCTCAGTCCAAAATGTGTTGAATGGGAGTCCACACAGAAGTTCGATTAGTCTCTCTGCTCCCATCCCAGTCCCCTTTGTGTGCTCTCCACACAACACTTGGAGGAGGACTTTTATTGAAGCCAACTCAAGTCTCTGCAGCTGCAAATGCATCAATTGCTCCCCTTTGCACTTACTGAAAATCTAAATTCCTTATCACGCCCTCCATTCTTGGTACCTGCCTGCCTTCCCTCTTCATCTCCCACTCTCATCGGCTCACTTCTCTCGCCACACAGACTCCTTTCTGTTCTTTGATCATGCTGAGCTCTTTCCCGTCTTAAGGCCTTTGTTCCCGCTGTTTACTTTCCTGAGAATGCTTCTCTCCTGGCCCTTTGCATGACCAACTTCTTCTCCCTCTTTAGTTCATACATTAGCTTAAACGTCACCTCCTCAGAGAAATCTCACCTGTCCCTGCTAAATATATCCCTCTCCTTTACTATGTACCACAACGTTTTGTTTCATTCCTTACTAGACCTTGTTACAATCTGTAATTAGGTTGTTTATTTGCTTTTTATTACTTCTCTTGGGCCCTTTCCTCCGATGGATTGTACATGCCAAAAGTTTGCCCCATTTATCTGTATCCTCAGGGGCTGGGACAGTGCCTAGCGCATCATTCAATCAATATTTGTTGAACCAATGAATGAATCCAGTGGCTACTCAATAATTAGTGGTTTTCATTTCCTTCTTTCCTCTAAGCAGCAGTTGCCCTACACACGTCCTGGCACATACAACCTGAAGGAACTTGAATAGGACAATAGAAATAACAGCTTAGGGGTGTATCTTGTATGTATCAGACAAACTGGCTAAACCAGCTGGGCTAGCTACTGTTTTCTGTTTTGTTTTGTTTAACTTCAAGTTCCTTGGCCTTTGAGCTTCCTCTGGCCTGGGTGTACATATTCATGAAGAAGGGGAGTTTACATTAATGATCAAATATTATGGTTTATTATCATAATGAGCATATTACTTAGGTAAATCACTACCAAGAGATACCTAATCAGCTATGACAGCAAAATGATTCTTGAAGGGATTCCAATGCATTTTGAAAGGGGGTAGGAACCAAATAGGTAAGTTTTTCAAGTACTTTATATTTATGGAGCCCCTTCTCAATACTTGGTCCTCAAAGTATGATAGAAGTGATGGATAAGGAGAGTTCTGACGGTTTTCATGTGCTGAATGAGGAAACAGATAGAATTGTTAATTCTCAGGAAGTGTTCTAAGCAACACTGGAATTTGCCATCCCAACTGGGATTAAGAGATGTCTTTTCAATAACAGCCTCATTCTACCTTCCTGATCCAGTCTGGCTGGAAGTTCCAGCAGTTAGTGGCCACTTTTCAAAGCCTTTTCCTTCTTAGGAATCAGGAGTGAGGAAGCCTAGCTCTTCCTCTTGGCAATAGTTAGTTGGAGAATTTCATGCTCCAAAGAATGGCCTGTGGTTGATATTTAGGGATAATTAGGCAATTTTATTGCATTTGAAGAAAGAAAGCACTTATCCTTCCTTGCCTTCCCACTCTCTCTCCCTCTTTCCTTGCCTCCTTCTCTCCCTTCCTTCTATTTTTCCTTCTTTCCCTTCCTTCCTTCTTCCTCCTCTCCTTCCTTCCACCAAGGATGTGCCAGATGCTGTGGTGTGGGTTAGAGATAAATCACGGAAAGTCTTACCTCTTAGATGTTCACAAATTCGTGGTGGAGAAAAACAAGTTCAACATTATGGTACAAGATGACAAAAGCTATTAGAGAAACATGCACAGACTTCTGGGGACATAAATGGTGGTGTGTTGATAAATGTTTAACAACTGGCTCTAGGCGGGGGAGGAGACCTTGATTTGTAGCGTTTTCCGATTTCCATGGTGTAAATGCCCTCATCTTGGCAGATGTCAAGCTACCAGTTTGGTGTTGCTGTACATCATTTGGGAAGAGATGGACACACCCTGCTTTCTAGCCAGTGGGAGCTGACTCAGCACATCCCTGGGAAGGGCACCTAATTTGGTCTATATAGGAGTGGGATTTGTAAGGTCAGGGAAACTTCCAGAAGAGGAGACACTTGAGCTACATTTGCTTCTTTGGGAATGGGGAGAGTAGTAAAAAGAAGGAGCTGTAACTCTTTTTCTCTTTCTGTACATTGAAGAAATAGATAAAATGCCGATAAACCAAAATAAAACTCACATGTAATTTAAAAATTGGGAGATGAACACTGTCAACTTTTTAATGATTATTCTTTGTGTCTTCTTTTTTTCTCTTTGTGTGTTGAATTTTTGTCATTAGAAACTGGGCTTCTCTATTCCAGTTAATTTTTTGTCCCTCATACTGTGACAGTTTCCTTTTTAATTTCGTTTTAAACTCATAATCCATTTCTTAAAATTTTGATGGCTCCTTGTTTCAATTTTGATTCTGATTAAATTTGAGTTTTACTTTTATATTTTTAAAACTCACATTTATATACAAAATTATAACTGCTAAATTCATTCTTCTATCCTCTTGTTTAAAGTTTCTTTTTATATGTCCTTATTTTTCCTTGGTCTCTTGTTTTTTGTTGGGTGTTTTTAATGCTTTTACTTTAAAAGCATTAAGGCTTTTACAATTTATGTACCATGTATTAAATTTAGCTCTTCCTGTTTGAATTAAAAATTTTTAGCATACTTTAACTTTCTTTTTTACCATCCTCCCGTTTTCCTCTTCCACTTTGCACTTTTTGTTAGCAGGCTCTGGCATTTTAGATACAAAGTATTGGTATAGAATTATTATTATTCTTGTTGTTATTTACTTTAAATATTGACTTTCAAATATAATTTTGACTTTGACATATGGTCTTAAGTTTAAAATAATGATTTAGTCTTCCCTATATTTTAACTGATTTCAGTGCCCACTGGCAACCTTTTTACACCATTTCTGAGTTCTTGTTTTAGCTTCATCTTCTGGTTGGGCAGAAGGCATATCCTTGTAACTTTTCCAAAAAGAGTACGTCAGCGATCTATTATAGCATCCTTGGACTATTTGGAACGAAATGTGGTTCTGTTAACATGCCCACAAATGAAAATTTAACTATCTAGAAGTAAGAAGTCTAACTCAGTCAAGGATCATAGAAGAAATTGCTGCCGACCGGTAGCCCTGACTCCTTAACTTTGATGTTAGACTTCAACCACAGGTCCCGTTTTCTCTTTGTGCAGGTGTGTTTTTGGACCCAGGTGTGAGAGGTCCAGATTCCGCCCTGCTAAATTGCACCATGTGCTGCTTGGCCTGCCACCGGGTTACAGTCTCCCTAACTCCGTTGGAGACAGGCGGAGGCACTGCTGACTCTGGGCTCACAGCGCTCTCTGGGCAACAGTCTGGTGCTGGGAGCAGCTAGAGGCGGAAACCGGTTCAATGACAGGTGGACCCCTCAGATGCCAACTCCTCGAGAGCCTGCTAGCCTGTCTCAGCACCACTGATGTCTACTGATATCCTTGAGGGCTTCCTCTGAGCTGTCTGAGAAGATGACAAGCCTGTCACCAAGACATACACACAGAGGGGGATCTTTAAGATCATTATTATTAACCACATGCGGCTTCATGCTCCAAATCTCTCAGGAAATGTGTGTTCAAACGACATCTTAAGTAGTGATTTCTCTTGGTTTCTTTCATGTTTACTATATTCTTTACTATTCTATTTACTGAATATACTGTTTACTATTCTATACTATAGTGTTAGCAGCTTTACATTGATCACCTTATGTATTCATCCAGATATCTCATTATCCCCAAGATGGATGAGGAAACAGGCTGAGAGAGGTCATGTCACTTGCTCAGGGCCACTTGCGTGGTAAGCGGCAGATCCTGCACGAGGACCCAGCTTTCTGAGTCATTGCCCTTAATCTCATCCGCTGCACTATGCTACCTTCTTGCTCATAAGCGATTCTGGCTGCAGAACCTCCAAAGGCTCCTCCTGGGTCCCCATGCAGACTCCAGCCTCTCTGAAACCACTCCT
This sequence comes from Equus asinus, assembly GCF_041296235.1. Classification (NCBI taxonomy): domain Eukaryota; kingdom Metazoa; phylum Chordata; class Mammalia; order Perissodactyla; family Equidae; genus Equus; species Equus asinus. The sequence goes on along the minus strand of NC_091804.1, from coordinate 31,442,529 downwards.
TCTCTAGTTTTTACAAACAAGTTGAAGGAGCTCGGGCCTTCTGGGCTCCTGGCAGTTTCAGCTCCACGGGTTCCCCGGTTACTCCCCTTCCATGGAGGATGGAGCAAGGGAGGGGGCTGCCATGGCTTCACCCTGGGTTTCAGCCTTAGGCTGGGAGCAGACTCACCCTCACCCCCAGGTCCCAGGGCTCACCTTCTTCCAGATTTTATTGTCTTGGAAAGGATTGAGGGGAACTGTTTACAGGCCCCCAGGGAGGAGCAGTAAAATTTGCAAGCACTTCTGTCTCTTACTTCGTAAACCTTAATGTGCCCTCATACACCTATTCACCTAAAAAGAAACATAGAAAAATCGGGGGGGGCGGGTAGTTTCAGGTGCTGCCATCAAGCTAAAAATCTCGTGAATTCCGCATGAACCACCACCTGACCTGCTGAGCTCCTTGAGGGAGAAGGAGAATCAGCTTCAGAAGCAGCTTCAGAGGGCATTTGGGCGTCACTGTCTACTAAGACCTGGGATTCTGGAGAGGAGTCTCAGGGCCTTGCTCCAGGGCCGCTGCTCTTTCCACCCCCCTGAGCTAGTTCTGAAAGTCCCCACGCTCTCTGGGATCTTGGGAGATGGGGTGGTGGGTGGCATCAGGCAGGGAGAGCAAACCACCACCAGCCGAAATCCCAGAGTACGCCCAGGGAGTCAAGCAAGATGAGAAGGCACAGATCGTAGGCTTGAGAGAGAGAAATTTCGGTTCTTGTCTTGAGGAGTTTAAGTTTCAAGTAGAGACTTATACACAGGACATCATAACATTATAGTTATACTTATTGAACAGTTCTAAGCCTAGGCATTATTCTTAACTCCACATGTGTTCACAAAATCCCTCAAGATAAATACTATTACTATCCTTGTCTTTCAGATGTGGAGACAGATGTTTCAGAGAGAGGAAGTAACTTACCCAAGGTCACACGGCTGTAAAGGACGGAGCTAGTATTCAAATGGAAACAGTTGGCTTTCAGAGCCTGTGATCTCGAGGGCTCTACAGTATAGCCTTTCCTGGTCAGAAATAGGCACAGGACCCACAGCACTGACCTTGGCTGAGTGGTACCAAGCATTTTGACCTAGGCAATTCACAAGAGGAAACTAGCATCCACTGAGCCCCTGTGGGTGCCAGGGGGTTCTGATGACTATCCTTCCAATATTCACATTGTGCTTTGAGATGGAGATTACAATACTCTTTATTCAGGTGAGGAAGGAAAAGTTCCGACACTAAAGTCCCTTGCTAGTAAATGACAAAACTAGGATGCACAGGTCTGCCTGACCTCAAACTGCAACATCAGGTTGTCTCCAAAGAAGAGGTAATTTGTGCTTATGGTGGATAAAGGAAGAACTGAATTCATTCACTTGCTCATTCATTCATTCATTCATTCAATGCTTATTGAGAACTTTACACATCATCTGTCCTTCTGGGAAGCTAAGATTTTCAAAGCCTTGGAACCACAAAGATATACAAAATTGAGGCAGTCTTTGGCTCCCTGTGAATTCCAATCTCTGACCTTAGAAATCCCCAGTGCATGCCCTTTGAGGACTCCTAAGTAAGGTGTAGTGCCACATACCTGTGATGGCCGCAGAACCTCCTCCTTGGTCCTGCTTTGGGAATCATTAGACTCTGAAACTTGCGGTCCCCTTCTTCACAAGCCATGAGAGTCAGATGTACGCTTGCGTGGAAGTGTGGGTGGGAGAATTGCCTTGTAGGTGAAGAAGTAGTCTTAATAACCTTTCCTGAGCTGTCAAATATATTGAGGATCCGAGTAGAAACTCACGCCATTTACTTGGGAAGGATGGGGGGCCATTTATGAAGGACTGTTAACCCTAGAGAGAGTTGGAGTTGTTGGGAGGGAAGGGCACACATCCGGTGCAGAGCGGCCAGTGGGGAGTCCCTACCTGTTTTCTCTCTCTCTCTCTGACCTCTTGACTTTGACCATTTTGCTGGTGGTAAGATGTCTGCTCCTAATATGGATTCAAACCTGCATTGACTCTTGGTGGATACACATTAGCATCTGCTCCCGTTAGTCATGAAACTTCAGTAGAAGGCATTTCAGGTTCCGTGTCTTTGAGAAACAAAGGTCTAAGTTTTGAACTCTTTTCTTTATGGGAAGAAGTAGAAGAAATAGAGGAGAAAATAAGGTGAAAAATATTTTATTGATTAAGGGTGCCCATCTCTCAGGAGACGCATGAATCTGAAGACAAATAAACAAACATAACTTTTTCAGATGCCAGTATGGAGTTCACATAAGAATTCATGCCAGGGTACAGAAGGATTGCAATGGACTGAATGCTTGTGTCCCCTCAGAATTAGTATGTTGAAACTCTAATCGCAACGTGATTGCATTTGGAAGGAAGTGGGGTCTTTGGGAGGTAATTAGATCATAAGGGTGGAGCCCTCACGAGTGGAATTAGTGACTTTGTAAAAAGAAGCTGAAGAGTTACCTGGCTCTCTTTCCATCATGTGAGGACACAGCAAGGACTGACCCTTTGCTCAACATGTTTCATTATATACTAATGAATTCTAATCATAAAAGGGTTACTGCTTTATAAGTTTCCTTTAAAAGATAATTTTTTTTTGTGTGGTAGTCTCCCCAGCATGGCTCAGGAAAATCACGTGGTCATCGCTAAAATAGTAGATCTGTGCAACAGCTCAACTGAGTGTTAATGCCTGAAATGTGGAGCTTCTGATCTTCCATCTTTAGATTTTGGGTTTATGTCTGAAGTCATTGCTTGTTTTCTTTTCCATAGCACTTGTAATAAGCAGAGGATGTCTTCCTCAGTTGTCAGTCCTGGGGACCACCCATCAGACCTCAGTTTCAGCTGGTCTGGAGCAGATCAGTAAATCTTATTGAGCTGCTCGCTACTTCTTTCTCCCCATGTAACAGAGTCAATATTGTAAGTCACACTATTCCAGACATACTACCCACCTCCCATATTTTATGGTAATCAGTTTAGTCATTGTCATCTTATGCTATAACAAGTAAGCAGAGGCTTAGTTTTATTAAAATAGATGGCCAATTATTTTTTAGTAAAAATCAAGATACTTCTTCTGTTATCTGTACCTCATCAACATTTTTAGCCACAAGAACCCACAAACTTTTTGATGCAAGCGTACCAACTAGTCCATGTGGGGATGTTAATTTGGGTCAATGTCACTCAAAAAGTGAAGGTTCTTGTTCGTAATTCCAATCTGTATCAACACAAAATAAAATTACTTGTTTCTTTAGACCATTTCAGCTTGTTGATGTCAGCGAGAGAGGCTTCTGAGACTTGGTCAGATCAGGCTCAGAGAACAAAAGATTCCTACGTCTGCGATCTCGGGAAAATATATTTTATCTTTAGGATCCTATTTATTTACCTGCAAGATGGTGATCATGGTTATATCTGCCTCACAGAATTGTCGCGAGACTTAAATGGAGCCACGAATGTAAGGTGCTTAAAGGGATGCCTAGTACATTATTATTATTAGAAAGATTGGGTTTCTACAGGTGGTTTAACTTAAAACTTGATGGAGGAAATCACTTTACATTTGCTGTCAGGTTTAGGCTACAAAATGGAATAGAAAAGAAAGAGAGGAAGAATTTCAACAGCTGGAATAGGTTAATTCCAGGGACAGTGTGATGTCTTGGGAATAAGGAGATCTTTCTTCTGCAAAATTTAAGTGCATTTTAAATTAGGTTTATAACCAGAGAAAGTCCATATAGAGTTATTAGGAGTGACTCTCTTGATGCTGCAGTGGACAAGCTCTTCAAAAGATGTATCTCGTAATACCTCAAGTCCAGCTTATTCCCCATGTCTCTGTACTCGTTTGAATAACTCTTGGGAGTGGAGTGGCATCCAAAATGTGCATATATTTCCCATTCTTCTCTTTTTGGAATGGGAGCTTTTATTATGATTCTCTTCCTATCCCACTATTGAATATTATGTGTATCTGTAAGTGTGTGTGTGTGTGGGTGTGTGCACGCACATGTGTGTGCATGGCTGTGTGGGCATGGAGGAGGTAATGATTGTTTCCTTTCTGTCACCAGATCATAACCACATCTGGTTCTGATGCAGAGGACTCCCCACCACGCAGAGGTCCTGGACGTTGATCTGAATGCTGTGACTGGTGGAACAGTGGGCTGGTTTCCCTGTGGGAGGGGGTGGGGAATGTTTCAGGGTGAAGGGTTTGCGTGCATATTTGGATGTTCAAAGCAGTGGACTGTGGCAGAGATTTATAAATGTCCCTGATATCCATTATTTCCCTTTCCTGTAGTAATAGGATTCCTAATTTTTAGTTGGACAGATTGGCACCTAGAGTAGACAATATTTACCCACCTATCTTCTGGCTTGATGTGGCCACATGTCTATGTTCTGGCTAGTGGGATGTGAAGGCAAGTGTTACATTCAACGTCCAGGCTGTGCCCTTAGAGGGAAGGACTGGCTGCCCCTTCCCTTTTCTGCTGAATAGGATGTGGATGTGTAGGCAATCACTTTGGGCCAGATGCATGAGGATAAAGTCCCAGGAAAGCAGAGAGACAATGCTGGGGCCTCTGAATCTGGAGAGCCAAACGCTAGACCTGGAGTTCTTATGCTTGGGCTGGGCTGAGACAGGGACAATCTGCTATCTTGTTTTAGCCACTGATTTTTGGGTCTCTGCTACACGCAGTCATAGCCATACCTTTACATGTTTTACAAATTGTGGGATAGTACTCACCACTTTGAAATAAATTTAAATGAGATTGATAAGAATTTTAAAAGAATGAAATAGAAAAGAATAGAAAATTTCAGAATGCATTTCATGTAGCAAAGATACATTTTGCTTTGTTATACTTTTGTTTTTATCTATATGTCTATCTATTGGTTGGTCTGTTCATCCGTCTACACATCCATATATCCATCCGTCAATTTACCTATCTATCTATACACACACCATACAAACACACATCATATTTATATACTGAGTCACATTGTAAAACATATTTCTTACAAATGGTTGCAGACAAAAAAGTCTGAAATCTCTTTCCTAATCAGTATGTCCCCTCACTCTGCTGAATCCAAGTCCTTTGTAGAAATCTCCCTTCTTTGTCTAAAACTGAGCTTCCTCCAGGTATTGGCCAGGAAGGCCACCTAAAATTTCCTTTTTTAAGTCAACGCAAAGCTCTAAATAATATAAAATCTAAACTTCCAGTTTATTTGTTAGTCCTAAAACTCAATTTGTTCTTTCCTTCTTTTTCCCCTTGAAAGTATGTTGCATTTTCTTTGCCTCTGTGTGGAGAAAGAAGCTCCAATTATGTCGTGGGATTATAACTGTAAACACATACTTTCTTGTCTATTTATATATTGCTGTGCATGTAACTTGTGTCCATCAGCATACACACCAGGAAGATCCAAGTGGCTAATTAATAGTTTGACTCATGATTTATAATAAGAAAATATTGGAAACAATTTCTAAATCTTATATAAACTAGAATTGCATGCTGAAAAGTTAGTTCAATATACATATCTTTAGACATAAGAACAAAGACATTCTATTACAAGTGGAAAGTTATTCTAGAATGGTTGGATGATGAGGGATTTTTTTCATTGTATTTCTTTTGTAAATTTTTTTTAAAGGTTCATTTATTTAACAAATATTTATTGAACAACTACTGTGCAGCAGGTTGGAAATAGAACAGCATGAAAAGAGATCTCTTTTTCATGGACCTTATGGTTTAGTTATTACCACGTTATTTATTGCCAATAAATACAAAAAAGACTATAATTCAAAAGCTTAGAAGTTTTTAATAGTGATTAGCTCATCAATGAGTTTGACTTTTTTTTGTGAGGAAGATTAGCCCTGAGCTAACATCTGCTGCCAATCCTCCTCTTTTTGCTGAGGAAGACTGGCCCTGAGCTAACATCCGTGCCCATCTTCCTCTACTTTATATGTGGGATGCCTGCCACAAAATGGCGTGCCAAGCAGTGCCATGTCTGCACCTGGGATCCGAACCGGTGAGCCCCAGGCTACTGAAGCGGAATGTGCGCACTTAACCGCTGCGCCAACGTTTGACCTTTAATAAGGCTGAAACTCAGTATTTTGATCACTTTTTGAGGAGAGGAAGATGCTGGTGTCAAGGATGCTGATTTTCTAGGCTTGCAGGCAGAGAGAAGCTGGGTATGCTGAAAGCTCCTTGGCACCAGAAGCCAAGATAAGGAAGGTGATGAAATCCTGGTGCACTCAAGTCATCACAGGGCAGCAGAGATTAGAGGCACCTAATAATAGGGAGCCCCTGGCTCATGCTTCCTCCTGGTTCCCTGTCTCAGAGCCAGCTGAGAGGTTGGTCTTGAAAGCACATCTGTAAAGATGGTTGCTATCCAATTAGCAAAAGACCCAGTAACATCTTTCTGAGAGTGCAAATTGGATCATGTCATCTTCCAACCACTTACAACACTTCAGTGGCTTCTCATTGCTATTGGGCAGAAAACCAAAATCCTTAAGAGATCCTACAAAGTCAGACACAAGAGGATGTTAGCTGCTGGTCTCATAAGTCTTCTCCTCATTTCCTGAGGGCTTCAACTACACACACTTTATAATCTCTTGCCTTAGGCATTTGAATATCTATTTCGTCTGCCTGGAATAATCTCTCACCTCCTCCCCTGCCTTCACTTCATCTAGTGTTCTTTATCTTTCAGGTTGAAGCTCAAGGATCATTGCCGTAAACGAGCCTTCCTTGATATCCTGGACCAGGTCAATTCCCCCTATTATTTCCTTTAATATCACCAGGTACTTCCCCATAGCACATTAACACAATTTTAATGTTATTTATTTGATTAATGTCTGCCTCTCCCATGAGGATAGGGATGGCATCTTTTGTTACCCCTTTTATCATTCATTTCTTTAGAGGCTACAACTTCGGCTGGCATTGTGTAGAGCTCAATAACTGGTTGTTGAAAAAATCCATGACTAAGAATGGGGAGTTTAACGCTCTCATTTAGGATGGCATAACCTAACAAGACAGGCTGCCCAGAGTTCTATTTGGGGAGAAAAACCGAAGAAGAATTCGAGATGAGTGGCTGATCCACTAGACACAGGAAGCAGGACTCGAGAACAGATAGTGAAAATGAAGACCACTCCTTCCTGAATGGGTAGAGAACTCCCTCGCTTAGCCATAAAAGTTAAGGTGGAGGTCCCTGGGCTCTATTCTGGGCTATAAGAAGGAGCGTATGCAGTATACAGATGCATCCCCTAAATGTCTTCCAGTAATATTTGAGGTGATGAAATCATGGTGTGCTCAAGTTGTCACCAAGAGAGCTACAAATAAGAAGGTTATAAATAAGTTGAGTGAGAAGGCCATGTTTTTTAAAACTGGTAAGAGAGGGGTAAGATCAGTGAGGAGTGACCACCCGCCTCTACTTCAAGGAGAACAGCTTTGCTAGTGACCTTGGAGTCATGGTCATTGGGTCCCTTCCAGGCTGTCATTGCCCAGGGGAGCTGGGCTGGTGGCTTGAGTGGGTAAAGGCTTGGATTTCATGAACAAGTAGGTTGAGGGGAAAGACCTTTGTGAATCTCATACGGGGAAAGGAGAATCCCCAGTAATTCACGATCATAATAGTGATAATAAGTACCACTTACTGAACATCTGTTATGTGCTGGGTCCTTTAAAACTTTGCTTTTAATTTTCAAAACAGCTCTAGAAGTTCAGTTTTATTATCTCTATCTTATACATAAGAAAACAGAGGCTCAGAGACATTAGGTGACTTGCCCAGGACTCCACAGCTGCTGAACGATAGAGCTGAGACACAAAAGTGGCCTCTGATTATAGCCATTCTCCTCCTTCACTGACAGAACTGGCTCCTAGGTAGGCAGACCAACTTTTCCATCAGGTTCTTTGGTAGAAATAAACCACATGGACATCACAACCTGCTTCTCACCAGGAAGGAAAGGCCTGGGGTTCATTCCCAAGGCACTGTGCTTTCTTCCTCCTCCATTGCCTTTGAAGTGAGTGGAAAGTCAGCACCTGGAGGCTGCAGAGAATCACAATGGGGCTTGGTGTCCATCAGGATTTCATGGCATCCACGTTTTTGATAACAGAATCCAGAATCTGTCTATCTATCTATCTATCTATCTAATCTATCTTCTCTTTATTTAATAAGGTGCCATTAAATAACTTTCTAATTCAATGATGGAAATTAAATTTTCTGTATGTAAAGTAGGTCAAAAATAACTGCTTTAATTATTTAAGTAATATCCAAAGAGGCAAACATCAAAAGAAGCTCAAGTTGCAACACAAAGAGAAAAAAAAAATCTTTGGGATCAGCAACTTTTCTAAGGCATGCAAGATAGTCTCAGACACACGCACAAGCTAAGCTTTAGGCTTTATTTTAAAAAATATTGCAATTTTATTGATGACAAGATCATTAATAATGCCACTGCATGTCCACGGCATACTTTTATCCACCCCAGCATACCTGTCATATTTATATACAAGCTACTTATTACTGTGGAGTTTCAATAAGGAAAAATCAATTAATTGGAAGCCTGGAAATTAATAGGAAGGACTGAGAAACTGATGAGTTTTCCTTCACCCTAAGCACAGCTGGCTATGCTAGCAGTTCACTCCACTGGAATTCTTCCCCCTTTTGAACACAGCAAGAGAACCAGGTGAACTTTTCCCCATTAAACATTAACTCCCTATAGTCTGCATTGTTTAGTCAGCACAAAATCTCCTTCTCTCTGGCTTCCCTCTTTTAACCTATGAGCATTTCTGTGGGCCTAGAAGTCGTTTCTTAACTCTGGGGTATTTTCTACCTAATAGCTAATCCTTTTTTCACTCCTTTTTAGCTAAACCTTTCCTGAGCATCCCACACTGTGCTGGCCACTGAGGATAAGAACACAAACAGAGCAGGTCTCCAGGGTCCTACCTGCAGAGGTCTGACTGCTTTCCCTCTCCCAGCTTCCATAGGCAGAGCCTGGAAGAAAAAAAAAAAAAAAAAAAAAAAGAGGCTCTTGATTCCCACGAAACCAAGCCACCTTGGCCATTTGGCAAGTCACAGCCCTGGTCCCGGTGTTTACTTCCCAGTTGATAGGCTAAGGAAAGTCCTTTTCCTCCTCCAGAAGCTTCTGCCATTGGTTTGGGTGATACCGAGGTAGCTTCTAACACGGGAAACAGAGATGGTGGTTCACAGGTTTGCTCTCCAGTTACGCTTTCTCTCTCAGAGAGAGTTTGAGAGTTACTATTGGACATTTGACTTGATCAGAGAGATTTTAAGAGAGAAGAATTTAACGTGGCAGGTATTTAATGGCAGTACTACTCTATGACTCTTTCTTACTGGTCTGCAATAAGGTAAAGATAGAAATTTAGAGTAAAAAGATTTAGAGAAAAGGAGAGACAGAGTAATGCGTCAAGCTTCAAGTGTTCAACGGACTTGTCTTCGTGAAGGGTACAATCAGCGCAGGTATCGTCCAACACACAGCACTACGTGGTGAACGGCACGTGGGAGGGGCTGTGTACCAGTCATGCAGAGTAAGGCCATGCATTGGTCCATTGCAAACTGGAAATTTAAAAAAAGACCTCAAACTTGTTCTCCATCACAAACGGTTTGAGAAGCACTATTCTATAGGACAGTAATTAAATAAACTGGGATCCCCGGTAAAAAAATTCAGCTGGTTACTAATTTTGGAAAAAGTAGGATCCACTATCCCTATCACACTGGCCTATTCATATTTCACAGCATATTAAACTTCTAAGAAATTCTCCATTAAAGAGGCTCCTTTACTTCTGTTTACACCGGTGTTCCTCCAATTGCGTTTGACGTGAAATATTTTTTCCCCTGAATGCCTCACCCTGTGGGAAAGGTAGAGAGCAAGAACTCACTGACAGTGGGGGATGGCAGGCAGCTCCCCACCTGCGCTCCACACCTCAAGAGTAGACCATCTGGTTTTCCCAGTTGAAATTTGATACTGTACCATCCCCTTCAGGCTTCTTCTGCCAGCCACTCCCTTAAGCCCCCAATTCTGGGGCTGGAGAAGGCAGGCAGAGACAATACCTCATCAGCATCAAGGTCTGCAGGATGGGAAAAGAGACAGCTCCAAGTTCAAGTCAAGAAGATTCTGTGATGAGGCTGGTGGAACTGCAAAAAGATGGTCAAGAAGACATTCTTCCTCTGGGCATCTGTCTACCTATTCTTCTCTTTCCTTCTCTTCCTTCCGAGATAATTATTGAGACTCTAACTGTGCCAGACACGGTACCAAGCGGTTAAGGATATAGTTGAAAATAAAATAGACTCTATTCCTACTCTTTTTTTCTTTTCTAAAGACTTTATTTTTCCTGCTTTTTTTCTCCCAAAGCCCCCCAGTACATAGTTGTGTGTTTTTAGTTGTGAGCCCTTCTAGTTGTGGCATGTGGGACGCCACCTCAGCATGGCTTGATGAGTGGTGCCATGTCTGTGCCCAGGATTCTAACTGGCGAAACCCTGGGCCACCGAAGCAGAGTGAGCGAACTTAACCACTCTGCCATGGGGCCGGCCCCTATTCCTACTCTTAAGGCACCCACAATCTAGTGGGGATTATAGACATGAAATCAAGCCATTTTGCTAACATGGATTAAATGCATGATGGAGAGAAAAAGGGTTATGGGTGTGGCAAGGGTCAAAAGGGGAAACTACACAATCTGTAGGGTTGAGGGAAGAGCCAAGAAGACTTCCTCAAGGAAGAGACAACCAAGGTGAGTGCTGAAGGCTGAAGGGGAGTCAGCCAAGTGAAGGGAGGTGGAGACGGGGAAGTCCCAGGCAGATCCTTGTTTCCCTGTGGCTTCCTTGAAAACTCTAGTGACACAAGGACAATTCTGAACCAAAGAGGCCACTCTAGCTTGGGGGGGACCTGATGTCCATTTCTTCCTCAGTTACTTCAGAAAATCCATCTTTCTAGCCCTCAGTGCCAGGTGATAGGGTCCTTAAAGCCAGATTCCAGTTAAGTCCCTGCTGGGGGAGATGTTGACCTTTTTAATGGGAACATCTTCAGCAGCAGGGGTCAAAGGTACTTAGCACTTTTCTTGTGAAAAATTAATTGAGCTCCAAGGTCAGGGGGTGATGAGTGGGGCTCATTAGAACAAATGATTTCTGTTTGAGTAAAGACACCTTTGGGGTCCTTTGAGGATCTTGCCTAGCTTCAGTAATTATGTCTTCCTCATGCTTTAAGCAAACAAAGTAGTGAAATAGGGTGCTCAGAGATGCGGGAAGAGGTGGGAGGAGATTCAACTGAGATTGGCTGGGTTTTGTTTCAGCTGGAGTCTTGCAGGAGAGCTAGGCTCGCGCTTCTCCAGATTTCTTGGGGGACATGCTGTGAGCAGAGATATGACCATGCTAGTGAACACTAACTCTTAGAGAGCCCTCATACACAGAAAGGTTCAGTAAATGTTTGCGGCCATCATCATTGTAATGGAAATTGTATTTATCTCCCCAACATCCATTTTCATAATTATCCTAATTTTTACACAGATATCAACACCTCTTCTATTCAAATCCATGTGTCTTGTGGGAAAAAGATTGAATCCTGTGCACGTTCAGGGCTATTTTAATTAGTAAAGTCACATTTCCTGGCCACGGTGATTGGTTTTGGCTGATCTCATGGTTCCATTTGGACCAATGAAATGAAAGAGATGTTTTCTAGGATTTTCCGGAATTGTGCTTCCTCATTCTTCTCAAAGCACTTCTAGTAGCAATTGTCTGCCCCTCTTTCTTGCGATGGTTCAAGAAAGCATGGATCTCTCATAATTGTTGGCAGCCATCTTGTAAGCAGGAAGTGCAACCTGCCTTAGAATGAAGCTGACACCAAGTGAATAGAAGAGAGATGGAAATCTTGACATCGTTGAGCTACTGAATCAAACCAACACTGCCCAAAGTCAAAACTGTCATTATTTGCCAATATATCCTTTTAATAGTAAAAATGAGTTTGAGTTAAAATTTTTTATTATTTACAACTCAAGGCATCTAAAATGATAGAAAACTTGGTATCCAGAAAGTGGGGCATTGTTAATAACAAACTCTGAAGGATGGTATGATTTAGGTGGGATGAAGGGCACAGGAGAGGACCCCACTTGGTTAATCAGCTGCCTCTTACATCTTAAGAAAGATACCATCAATGTTGTCGAATTAGTGGACTTGGTAGGAAAAATAGTTGTTGGTGCATGGATATGAAGTTTCTGTAAAGAAAAATGTTTAGGTTGCAGACGTCCTTCCTGAACACAGAAAGTGAGGAAAATACAATTTTGTTATAAAAGCATTTATGGGAAGCAATAACGATCCTATTTAAGCCAATTTGAGTTGGGTTTTATGTTACTTGCAACAGACACATGCTAACCATAGCAATCAACTAAGTGCCTTGTGTATCCTGCTATCAGAGCACTTGGAAAGTAAATATTCGCTCATATTTCTGATTACCCTGAATGTCTTCTCACTATTCATCTCTTGTAGTCAGAAACTGTGAATACATATCTTAGTATCCCCAGGACCCAGTATAATGTCTGGTACGTAGTAGATGCGCACATTTTGCTGAATGAATGGCCTCAATTGGAAGACATTACAGCCTAGGTTAGTAGCTGAGCTACGGAGATGGTTCACTCATTCCATCAATATTAGCGAGCATCTTTTATGTGGAGAACTTTGTTGCAGATGATGATTCTCCACAGATCTATCCTTTTGGTGGGTTTTCCTTTTCTTTTTTGCTACAAAATCACAGTCATGAAGGATAAGAGACTCTCCTTCCCAACATATTCTCAATATTGTCTGGCACCAAAATGGCAGGCATACCGCAGAAGATATCCTAGCTTCCTTATTGGACCCAGATGTCAGAATAACCTCCAGCGCCTCTTGGAACAGACAGTGAAGAGTGTCACCATTTTCTCCAGATAGTCATCCAGCCAAAGTTCATAGATCTGCTAGAACTGTGAAAGCTTTTGGAGAAGATAATCCTGTGTGGCAGCCGTGGGAGCCTGCCCCACAGACCTCCCTTCAAGAAAGGACCTCCTGTGAGGAATATCATTAGCTGACAGATCCTGGTTGCTACAAATGTGAGGTCACTGTGGCATTCTCCCCAGGCTGTTCCCAGCCGATGGTGAGCACAGAGAGGGCCCCAGAGCCAGATCAGTGCGGGACTCTTCACTCTGGGGGTCCCCATCTGCCTAGCCAAGACTTTCTCAGAAGTGCACCGCAGCCTGAATCTCCTCCCACCCAATCTTCCTTTCTTCCTCTCTCTCCATGGGTGTCAGAACTGCATCACAGTCTGAAAGTTCTCTTCGATCTACCCACTCTTCTCTCACTTTTACCCTTTCCAGGTGTTTTACCCAGTCAATCTCTTGCCTGTCTAATTCCATCTTGGTACCTGCTTCTCAGAGGACCTAAACTGGTGCATACTTGGCTCCTGAGTGGCTGGTTTAACAAACTGGAATGTAAGCGTACTGCTTGGCATACCTCACCCCATGCTCAAAGGAACCAGGAGCCGCCCTTCTCAGCATTTATATCCAGTGGAGGCATTTTCTTGGGCAAATTTGAAAGAAGGAAGAGGACACCAAACACCTGTGGGAAGCTGCTAAGAGAATGCAAGGCAGCAGCAAGCACGCATGGAAAGGAAATAATATAAGTTCTCTTCTTTTAAGTAAGTCAGACATTCAAAGAGTTCACCTGCTGTGCTTTTAAGCGAGGATACCTATGCTGTGAAAGCTTTGAGGTGACACAATCTTCAGAACGCAGCCCTCCTATTGGCTCTTTTCCTACTTTGCCTCCTCTACTCTACTACCTGCTGTCAAAGCCAGCTAGGTGCATAGTGGAAGAAACACTAAATGTAGGGTAATATGGACCTAAATTCTCAACTGGCTTTTGCTGTGACATCCTAGGCAAATGACGTAACTGTCTCACCTGTGAAAGTAGGAAGACAACCTGTCTTTACAGTACTGTGAAGAAGATGAAAGGAGGCAACAGAGACACGAAGGGGCCGGCAATATTCTGGGCTCGGGAAGGTGCTCAGTGACATTAAGTGTTGCTCATCAGAGCAGTGAGTTTTGGCGGATGAGGGGCAGCAGGGGTGATCTGCATCTCCCTGCTATGCTACTCAAGAAGAGTGATGGGTCAGGCGTGGAAGCCGCCCAGTCCCTGGGGGCTCTGTGGCCTTGGCCTCTTCCCTTGCTCTCTCGGTTCTTCTGCCAAAAATTAAAATAACTGCATCTACTTTAAATTCTATGCTTCCTCTTTATTTTTGGAGAATTGCTATAAATATTTTACCACAAATTTGGAATCTAATACAGGATGGGCTGAGGTTTTGGAGCTAAAGATGGTCTATCTAGTCCAGCCTGCTCCCTGGGGCATCTGTAGAGGAGGAAACTGACGCATAGGGTTGTGGAATCCCTTGCCCAAGGCTTTGGAAGGCCCAGGGGGCTCCCTTGCTCCCTGTCTTGGGGCAGTGTGGTGCTGCTTCAAATGCAAGAGCATCATGCAGAATTTGGCTCTTTATTTTGGAATGAACTCAATCTGGCTGGTTTGAATAGGAACCCTGGTTTCCAGGAGTCTGTTGTCCTCCCTCTGAGGCCTTTTGCGATCTTAATAGCATGAATTGCTCCATCCTATTTCATGTTCCTCATACACCTTGTATATTGTCCTCTTATAGTCCTCAATGCTTCTGTCTTCTCTTCTCAGCCATGGCAAGGGCCATGCTCTGCTCTTATAAGTACCCCTGTGCCTGGTACAGATTGGGACTCTACATGCCTATTGGCTGAATTTATTGAATTTATAGATTTTTATGATGATGGGTATCTGAGAAAGTATTAGGTAGCATGGATAAGCATGGGGGGCAAAATAGAAGCAATTTATTTCACTTGTTTTGGGAACGACTTCCTGGTTGTATATACACCCCTACGAAAGACCTTCAGCCAGGAGGAATGAGAGGCAGGAGAGCATATCCATTAAGAACATGGAGCTAATTTTCCTAGGTTTGAATCCTAATTCTGCTACATACCAGCTGTGTGACCTTGGTCGGTTTATTTAATCTCTTTGTGTTTTTCCCAGGAAGAGGACTCAGAACAAATATCCGGGCAGCTGGGATGTGGGCATGCCAACATGCATATGTGTGTTATAAGCACACCTGTATATGTACACTTGCATGTGTACATGGGGCTGTGCATTTATATGTAGGCTAGCACGTAGAGCTCACACACACTGTCACTTAAAAGTTGTTTGGTGAGTTTGGTAACATCGATCATTCATTCAACGAATAAACATGTATTAAGCACCTCCGAGGTGGCAGATTCCGTTAGGAGCTGAGGAGAGAGCCATGAATTAAACATGGGCCCTCACTTTAAGGAATGCAGTCTATCACCAGTGAACAGTTTCGATACTGTGTGTTTAGGGCACGGGCAGAGTCCTTTGGAAGCGTAGAGGAAGGTGAGGGATCTCACGGCAGAGTGGAGGGAGGGCATGACCAACGGGGAGGGTAAGACTGGAGTTGTGTCGTGAAGACAGAAGCTGCGTGTAGGCAGAGAAGGAGCGGCGGGGATGCTTCAGGTAGGAAGGAGTGGCAGAACAAAGATGTGGCGACTGGAAGTGCAGATAATGGACATGATTGGGACTTCCTCTAATGTATGTGAATTATTTTTTTCAAATGGTTGCTCAGTTGTTAGGACATAACTACTTATTAAGTTATTTGGACCTAAGTACTTAATAAAGAGAACAGGTTTTGCTTTTGGCCTAGGGTTGCCATGAAAATACGACTGAGAAACCAACTGGTCACAGACTGAGAAAATGTGGGAAATTCTGACCTAGACACAAGCATGAAAACATTTCCCATTTTTTTTCTGTACCAAAGGGTTGCTCTCAATTATATTCACATATGTAGTATTGAGATTGTGACAATTATCCTCGACCAAGAAGGACAATCACAGATGGTCATGGCTATGTGTACCCGTCTGTGCCTGTACACCACACATGTGTACAGACACACACACACACACACAGGCAGGCAGGGTGATTCAGCCATGATAGTAACTTCAGAGGGTAATTAACTTTGAGAAATGAAAATGATTAAAAATCAATTAAGATACCATTTCTAGAGAAATGGAGGGGATCAGGATCTGAAATTTCGAGGGAGGAATGATGTCCTGAGCAGTGTGGCTTCCCCTTGAGGAAAATAAGACTTAAAACTTTCCTGACCATTGGGTGAGTTGTATCTTTTGGGTGTATGACAAACACACGCAGGAATCCCACGGGCCCTGACATTTTCCCAGCGCTCCTCACATTTGCAATCTCATCAGCATCTCCAACAGATCTACAACATTTCTCCAGAAAGGGACTACGGCATCCTAGCTGTGTGCTGAGTTCCATCCATTTTGATTCCTGCCAATTCAACCAAATGTCCACCATTCTTACAAAACCACCCTGCAGCTCTTTAAGACTCTCAAGCAACTGTCCCTTACTACTTGTGTTGTCTGTGAAATGTCTGCAAAGTTGCTGCCACGATTGCTGTCAGGAGCTACTGCTGGATCACTCATTAAGTGGCCTTCAAACACCCTACACAAGGAAAGCATGGTTAATGGGTAACGTCAACCCAAATCACCTAGTGGAGTGTATTTTCCCTTGCTTTTGGAGTCATGCACACATTCCCTTGCTCACTTTCTCTCCCCACTCTGTGTTTGGGGATCTGGGAGCTCAACTCTTTAAGAAAATCTTGATAAAAAATTCCACCTTTCATTCTACAGCATATTTTGGCCCCAACCGACTTGGCATTCTGAGCACAGTTCTGACCACTGGTCCTGCTTTCATTTTTTCAGAAGAAATTACCTACCATTTCTTGAAACTTGACTGTATTAGTCGGGGTTCTCCAGAGAAACAGACCAATAGGACATACATAAAGAGATTTACTATGAGAAATTGGCTCGCACAATTATGGAGGCTGAGAAGTGCCACAATCTGTTGTCAGCAAGCTGGAGACCCGGGAAGCTGGTGGTGTCGTTCAGTCTTAGTGAGGAGGCCTGAGACAGGGGAGTTGATGTGTAAATTTCAGTCGAAGGGCAAGAGAAGACAGATGCCCCAGCTCAAGCAGTGAGGCAGAAGAAAAGAGGCCCGTTCTCCCTTCCACCACCTTTTGTTCCGTTCAGGCCCTCGGTGGATGATGATGCCCATTCACATTGGGGAGGGCACTCTGCTTTCCTGAGTCCACTGATTCACATGGTGATCTCATCCAGAAACACTCTCACAGACACATCCAGAAATGACGTTTAGCCAGATATCTGGCACCCCATGACCCAGTGAAGTTGACACATAAAATTAACCTTCACATTAATTAACCTTCTGGGGCATCTAACATTCCTGCCATCTTGTTATTTCTCTCAGTGCTCCTCTCTGGCTTTCAATGAGTCTTCTCTGCTCTTTCTAGATCCTTTTCTTCTTGGTGATCTCAACCATTGGTCCATGACTACCACGGAGGCTGATTCAGAGACTACATCTCAAATCTCTGACTTTTCTCCCAAGTTTTTGACTTCAAATGAGTCACAGCATCACCTGCAAGTTCTAAGTAGCACCTTCAAGTTCATCATCCTTTTGCCCAAACCTGCTCCTTTTTCTGGATTGCTGCCTCTGTTAATGGTAACCCTATCTTCTTGGTCTTGGACCTTTAAAACCTCACAGTTATTTCTCATTTCTTTCTTTACCTCATCCCTAATCTTCAATGTTAGCACAGTCTCCATATTATATTAAGAGTAGGATGGATCTACCTCCTCTCTCTGTGTCTCTGTTTCTCTTTCTCTTCCCCCAGCTCCTTTCAGACTCTCAGTAACTCTCACTCATGCAATAGCCTCCTGGCTGGTATTCCTGCCTCTACAAACTGTTTTCCCTTATGCTGTCAGATTGCTTTCCCAAAGCTCAGTTTAGATTAATTTACATCCCTACTCTTAACACTTCCGTAGCTCCAAATTGCTGTTGAGGAATGTTTCCTCCTGCCTTCAAAGCTCCCAACAATAGTTCATGATGGCTTTGTAATGTTTCAAATTGTCTGGGAATGAACTACATTACCCAGAATTCCCTTCTCTTACGTGTTCAGTTAGAGTGAGCCACAAGGGAGATTCTTGTGAGATTTAGAAGGCAGAAGGGAGGTGGCTGCCTTTTGTAGGTATTGTTGGTGATCCACTGGCTCACCTTCTCAGCATTAAGCAGTGACTGGACCTGAACTGCTCTACTTTTCCCTGCGTCTTTTAGCTTCTCTGATTCTTAGGCCAGGCATGTGTGTTTAGCTCTTTGATGAAGACACACAGCTTCTGCTGGATTCTCTCATCACTAAGGTTAGAAGCAAAAAGAACGGACAAAGGTTTCAGTCCATCCTTATGGGGTTCCAGCTCATGTCTGCTCTTTTTTCATTTTTCTTTCAAAAGGAGCTTTATTGAGATATTATTCATATAACACACTTTTCACACATTTAAATGTACAATTCATGGGTTTTTAGTGTATTCACAGAGGTGCACGGCCATGACTACAATCAATTGCACAACATTTCATCATCCCCAAAAGGAACTCCAAACCCATCAACAGAAACTCTCTCTTCCCATGCCCCGGCCTCTCACCCCCAGTCCTAGGCAGCTGCTAATCTACTTTCTGTTTCTATGAATTTGCTTATTCTGGATATTTCACATAGATGGAATCATACAATATGTGGCCTTTTTTTTCTGGCTTCTTTCCCTTTGGCATAATATTTTCAAGGTTCATCTGTGTCATAGTGTGTGTCAGGAGTTCATTCCTTTGTATTGCCAAATAATATTCCATTGTATGGATATAGTACATTTTGTTTATCTTTTCTTTTACATTATTTTCACCTTCTGACTATTATGAATAACACTGCTGTGCACATCTCTGCACAAGTTTTTGTATAGATGTATGTTTTCATTTCTCTTTGGTATACACCTAGGAGTGAAATCATTGGGTCATATGGTAACCCACTTTGAGGAACTGCCAAACTATCCAAAGTGACCTCACCATTTTATATTCCCACCAGCAATGCATGAGGGTTCTAATTTCTCCATATCCTCACCAACACTTGTTATTATCTGTCATTTTGGTTATAGCTGTCCTAGTGGGTGTGAAGTGGTGTCTCATCGTGGTTTTGATTTACACCCCTTAATGGCTACTGACATTGAGCATCATTTCACGTGCTTATTGACCTTTTATATGTCTTCTTTGGAGAACTGTCTACACAGACACTTTACCCATTTTTAAACTGGGTTATTTATGTTTTTATTATTGAGTGATAAGAGTTCCAGCCTGCTCTTGATCTTCTCTTCCTGACTACCTACCTGCGGATTTGAAGCTCCAGCACCACATGCAAAGACAACAACTTTACAGAGACAGCTTAACTGGCCTCCACAATTGTGTGAGAATTTTCCTGTAACAAATCCACGTGTACCCTCCTGGTTCTGCTTTTCTGATTGAACCCTGCCTGATAAAGAGATTCAGCCCCATGTTCTAACCTCATCTTTGTCTACTACCTGTATACAACTATGCTCCAGCCAAATTATGCCTCCACGAGCATCCTATTTTATCACATTGTACTTCATGCTTATTTCTTCTCTGGCATAAATTTTACCTAACTCTTTCCTAATCCCATCATCTTCCTCCTTTGCACCTTCTAATGTTGCTTATCTCCTTGAAAATCAGTTTCCTTTTCTGTAATCTCACTGGGTGGTTGAAAGGAGTAACAAAGAGTACACATAGAAAATATCCTCAGAGAGGACCAGCCACAGGGCAGGTGATGAGTGATGGCTAATTCCATTCATCTTCCATCCCCAGAGCATGTAAGGAGCTCTGTAAATAGTGCTCTACATTTTCCAATTTTGTAGATCTGGAAATGAGGCCACGAGGCTCAGATGGTTCAAGTCTCCATGCATTTCCCTCTTCACTGTGGCTCAGAGATTCTTCTAGGACACCTTTCTCTTTGTGCTCTCAGGTCTAATGCGGGACACACCCTTTTTGTAAACTCATCTATTTGTGAGATGATGCTACTGATGACTTCCAGCCGTAAAATGTTTCCTTTTATCTCATCAAATAATTTGAGTGAGTTGTGGATTCAATAAATGGCAATGGATCTAATTAATAGCATTGTATCTAATTTATAGAAATGTCTCATGTTTGCATCATGCTTCAGAGTTTCCGGAGTAGTTTTGCTCATCGGATCCTCATGGCAGCCCTTGTTGGGAAGTGGGCAGGGCAGTTGAGGACATTCTGCTGGTGATGACACCAAAGCACAGGTGGCTTAACTGATACATCTAAAGGTCACAGTGAGTAATTAGAACTCACAGATCCTGTCTCCCAGGCTAGTGTCCTTTTCTCTGCGCTCTCCAACAAGCAAAATGAAAAGGAAGCTTGAACTAGTTCCAGTGCGAAACCCAGTTGATCAGCATGTATTAGTTAATCCTGACCCTGTCCCTGCTTGATCTCTAAGATGGGGGCTGCTGCTTTGCTTTATCATCCCCCATCCTTCTTCCTACATCTACTGATGCACCCACTGTCACTCTCCAGAATCCAGGATACTGATCACATAAGTCAGATATGAGAAATAGACCATGTATGCCAGTTGTTTTATTTATCTATTACTGCATAACAAACTACTTTAAAACTTAGTGACTTTAAAGAACAACAATTTTTTTTTTTTTTTATAATTGTGTGGGTTGGCTGCGAAGTTCCTCTGTTGGCTTCACCCAGGCTCACACAAGTGGCTGCCTTCAGCCAGGTGGTCAGCTGGGCTGGAAGATACAAGATGGGCTGGAAGATCTTAAGTCTGGCAGTTGGTGTTGACTGCCATCTAGTCTGACATGGATCACCTCCACGTGTATTCTCACCTCTAGTAGGCTAGACTGGTGGTCTACATGGTGGTCTTGGAGCAGTGCTCTGAGAACATAAAGCCAGAAAATAGAAAATCTATTGAGGCTTGGGCTGGGATCATGCACAGCTTCATTTCCACTGATATACTATTGGTCAAAGCTGTCACAAGGCCAACCCAACTCAAGAGTAGGGGAGATAAACTCCACCTCTTGATGGGAGGAAACTCACGTTCACATTGCAGAGAAGCAGATTGGGGCTATCTTTGGAAACAGTGGTGCATGAAGTCATTGCGTATGAAATGAGTTAGAGAAAGTGGGTTTGGCTTTCTCACTCTTCTATGCAGCAGGAGTTTCACTTAGGGCCCGTCTTCTGTCTTCACATGTGTTCTCACCCTCACAGCCTTCTGTCTCTCTGCCTCTTACATGGCAGCCAGGAAGGATCGCTGCCCCTATCCACCCTGGACTAACTCAGCACTGGGCACTGGGGACTGATGCACACTCTCTTGCAAATTCCCAGGTGTATTGGTCACGTTTTCTTGTATCCTAGTGACACGGTTATGTGTGAAACCATTTGGAACTAATCATCTCTAAAAAAGTATTCTCCATCGGATCCAGGACAAGCTAATGTGATTCTCTGTTTTGTGGTTTGTCACAAAGTCCCTGCATGAAATGTATTTCCCATCACTGTTATGATGCTGAACGCTGCTGTTCTTTAGCAACCCAAAGGAAGGGAGCTCCCCATTTCATCAATGTTTCTAACATCCTAATTTCATTTTTACATTACTTATTTCTTATCTTTAAGTGGATGCAACTATTTTTATTTTCTATGACTAATCTGTCTTGCTTTCAAACCTCTAGGACCTATTTTAGTCAAAAATACTTGATATTACCAATTAAAGATATATCATCTATTGAAAACCTGACCTTTCGCTCTCTTTTTATTTTTTGGTTGATGACTCAGTCACTCCCCTTTCCTCCTTGCACTCAGTGTCCTGTCCTGCCTGTCTCACTTTCTTGCTGAGTCCATGGATGCAGTAGAGAGGTGTACATCCTCATTTCATTGGGAGAGTGACATCTGGCATCAGATCTGGGTGTTTCAACTCCTGCCTATTGGGTTTTACCCCCCTCCAAAGAGCAGAGAAGAAGGTGCTAGTCTTTAACTTTCTGCTCTTTGCTTTCTTTTGCCCTCCTGTTGCCTGGGGATGGCTTAACCCTTTTTGTGTGGATACACTTCCCTTCCACATTTTCCATGCCTGTCCTTGTCCAAGATTCATTACATGGTTATTCCTCCCAAGCTTTACATTCTGATTTGTAAACTTCTAATTTGGGGAGGTCCAAGAAAATCTTTTTCTCTCTTTTGAAAGCCTCAAGACTATTTACTGTGGACTTAAAAGGTCTGGATTGAAACTCAGAGCTGAGCAGTGAAAACTGCCTTCTGTTTCTTGGGAGCAGTAAGCCAGCCATGTGGATGGTCGAAAGGGCTGCAAAGAAGTAAAATCCCCAATCAGTTGATATTTTATCACTTTTCATAGCTTTGGGGGATTATCCCATTCAAATAGCATCTCCTTTTTATGTAAGTTGTCACTTGTTTACTCTGATAGAGCCAATTTTTCCCATTCCTTTCCACATATTTTGTTAATGACACTTATGTCTAGTTGTAATTGCTATTTTACATGTGTACATCTTCATGAAATCTCAAGATTGGTAGGAGAAGTAAGTATAGCAGTGTATCAGACACATTAAAGTAAGTGTTTAAGGAAACCACTGCAGGCTGCTCAAAACGACAGAGAGCAGTTGTGTTCTCCAGTGCATAACAGATGCATATCCACATCTGAACAGTATTCTGTTAGTGTTTGTTGGCAGACAAATGTACGCACGAGCATGTGAGCTCTGCTTATGATGGGTGCAATGCATCCGAGTCAGCTTATTTTGTGGGAACATGGACTTTTAAGGGAGTCCATCAAATAATCTGACTGTGGGATGATCAGCTCTATCCCTTTTCTATTTTAGGCTCCCTCTCTTCCAGGAGTCAGCCTGGCTGCCTGCATACTCGCTGATGGACTTAGCCTGTCTCACAGCCTCACTCTGGGACCTGGGGGACTGCTTCCTGCTACAGTGTGCTCTCTTTGGGAGATTTCAACTGCTTTTGAATTAGTTATAGGCTCAAAAGTGAGTGGCTCCCATTATTAGAATGCAGGTTTTAAAATTACTCCATTTCAAGCTGCCAGCTTGGCAGCATTAACCTGTCATCAGAGAATTCAGCATGGTCACAAAGAAGACAGATTTTTGAAAAAATAAAGCAGAAATGAACTAATGTGGTCAAAGAGTAAAGAATATGGCCTTTGAAATGCCTTCCACTTATGTAAGCCTTGCCTTGTCTGTTTTACCATCTATAAAGGAGGGAAAACTTCAGATCTCTTTTTTAGAGTCAGTTGAAGAGTAGTCAATGATATACTGTAAAACAATTCACTGAGTACAATACTCTGCTGGTTCTCCAGATTTGTGTACTTAGGTCATAGCATTTTTAGTAAAGCTTGTGTTCTTACGTATACACGACATAGCATTATACCAGATATCAAAGGAGTGTGTCTGGCATAAATGGCATTACTTTCCAACTTTATTGAGGTATAATTGACAAATGAAAATTGTATATATTTAAGGTGTGAAACATGATTATTTGATATATGTATACAACGTGAAACGATTACCACAATCTAGCTAATTAATATACCCATCACTTCACAGTTACCATTTTTTTTGGTGGTGACAACACTTTAGATCTACTCTCTTTGCAAATTTCAAATTTACAATACCGTGTTATTAACTATGGTCACCATGCTGCACATTAAACCCCTAGAACTTATTTATCTTGTAACTGAAAATTTGTACCCTTTGACCAACATCTCCCCGTTTCCTCCTGCCTCTGGCAGCCACCATTCTGCTCTCTGTTTCTATGAGTTCAACCTTTTTTAGATTCCACATATAAGTGAGATCATACACACTTGTCTCTCTGTGTCTGGGTTATTTCACTTAGCATGATGTCTTCCAGGTTCATTCATGTTGTTGCAAATGGCAGGATTTCCTTCTTTATATGGTCGAGCAATATTCCATTTTATATATATATGTGTGTGTGTGTGTGTGTGTGTGTGTGTGTGTATCTCCATCAACCGGTGAATGGATAATGAAAATGTGATGTATCACAACACTTAGGTTGTTTCCATACCTAGGCTACGGTGAATAACGCTGCAGTGAACATGAGAGTGCACTTACCTCTTTGAGACACTGATTTGATTTCCTTTGGATATACCAAGAAATGGGGTTGCTGGATCATATGGTAGTTCTCTTTTTAATCTTTTGAGGATTACCCATACTGTTTTCCATAATGCCTGTTACCAATTTATATTCCCACCCACAGTGCATGAGGGTGCCCCTTTCTCCACATCCTTGCCAACAACTTATCTCTTGTCTTTTTGATAACAGCGATTCTAGCAGATGTGAGATGACATCTTATTGTGGTTTTGATTTGCGTCTCCCTGATGATTAGTGACGTTGAGAATCTTTCCATAGACCTGTTGGCCATTTGTGTGTCTTCTTTGGAAAAACGTCTCTTCAGGTCCTTTGCCTGTTTTTAAATTGGAATTTTATGTTTTTGCTATTGAGTTGTGTGAGTTCCTTATAAATTTTGGACACTAGCCCCTTATCAGATGTCTGGTTTGCAAATATTTTCTCCCATTCCAGATGTTGCCTTTTCATTTTGTTGATGATTTTCTTTGTTGCAAAGAAGCTTTTTAGTTTGATGTAGTCTTACTTATTGACTTTTCTTCTGTTGCTTGTGCTTTTGGTGTCATGTCTAAAAAATCATAGCCAAGACCAATGTCAAGGAGCTTTTTCCTTATGTTTTCTTCTAGAATTTTTATGATTTCAGGTCTTACATTTAAATTTTCAATCTATTCCAAGTTAATTTTTGTTTGTGGTGTAAGATAAGGGTCCATTGTCATTCTTTTGCGTGTGGATATCCAGTTTCCCCAACATCATTTATTTAAGAGACTGTCCTTTTCCCATTGTGTGTTCCAGGCACCCTTGTCAAAGATTAGTTGACCATATATGTGTGGGTTTATTTCTGGACTCTCTATTTGTTTCATTGGTCTATGTGTCTGTTTTTATGTCAGAATGATACTGTTTTGATTACTACAGCTTTTGATTACTGTAGCTCACTCTACAGTAATATAGATTGAAACCAGGAAGAGGGCTGCCTCCAGCTTTGCTCTTCTTGCTCAATTTTGTTTAGGTTGTTTGGGGTCTTCTGTGGTTTCATATGAATTTTAGGATTGATTTTTCTATTTCTGTGAAAAATGCCATTGGAATTTTGATAGGAATTGCATCGAATCTGTGGATTGCTTTGGGTAGTATGGACATTGTAATAATATTAACTCTTCCACTTCATAAACATGGGAAATCTTCCCATTTGTTTGTGTCTCCTTCAATTTCTTTCATTAATGTCTTATAGATTCTCATATCTGCATAAAAGAATACATTCATGTTTTACTTGTGTAACTAAACTGAATAAATAACAAGAAGACTAAAACAAAAGGATTTAAAGGTCAAATAAAAAGTTTCTTATGAAAAATAAAATCTATGGACATGTGCTTTCCACAGGGTTTGGTGTGGTACTAGATTCACCAAATTAAAGAATTTTCAAAATTTGGTTGTAAGATGATCATATATTCCTATATCACTGGAGAAAAGCACTGTAAAAAGGATCTTTCCTAAACTCAAATGAGAAGATTACTGTGATGAAAATCATGACCAAGTACTTGACTTCAAAGCTAGTCTTGAATATTTTTAAGTCATATCATGAAGAAAAGAGTCTCTAACCAAAATGCAAATAGGTAGTCAACTCCTACCATAAATTTAAACACAAACACATTAGTTTCCTGTTGGTGATCAATTTATCGTCTGTCTGTCTATCTATCTATCTATCTATCTATCTATCTATCTATCTATGTATCTACCTACCTACCTACTTATCTATCTCCCTGTATTGATTTTCTATTGCAGCTGTAACAAATTTGGATAAACTAAGGGGCTTGAAACAACACTATTTATTATCTTATGGTTCTTGGGTTCAGAAGTCCAAAATGGGTCTCATCGGGCTAAAATCAAGGTGTCAGCAGGGCTCTGTTCTGTTCTGGAGGTTTTAAAGGAGAACCTGTTTTCTTGCCTTTTCCAGTCTCTAGAGGCTGCCTGCGTTTCTTGGCTCATGGCCTCTTGTATCTTCAAAGCCAGCAACAGGTGATTGAATCTTTCTCACTTCGCATCGCTCTAACACTGACTCTTCCACGTCTCTCCTCCATATTTAAAGACCCTTGTGATTACACTGGACCTACCCAGATAATATAGAATTATCTCCCCATCTCAAGATCAGCTGATTAGCAACCTTAGTTTCCCTGTAACCTTAATTCCCTTTTGCCATGTAACCTAACATATTCACAGGAAGTAGACAGCTTTGGAGGGTCGTTATTCTATCGAGCACAGTCCCCATGTGTAAATGAGGGGAAACTCAATATTATAATGCTGGCAATTCTCCGCAAATTAATTTTTAGGGTAAATGTAATTTCAGTGACAATCCCAACAGGATTTTTTTGTTTGTTTGAACTTGATTAACTGCCCCTAAAATTTATATGGATGAGTAAAGAATCAAAAATAATTAAGTAAAATGTTGAGAAATGTGATCATTGGAACCAACCTTACAGACTTCAAGACTTATTGAAATATTAGTAGCTAAAATAGTGTGGTATTATCCTAGGGATAGACATATTAGATAGATGTAACACATGGAATTTCAAAATAGAGCCACATATACAGAGATCAAATTGGATTTTGACAGAGGGAGCATTTATGTTAGTGAAAAAAAAAAAAGAGCTACTCAGTGTATGGAACTGGGACAATTTGCTAACCATGAGAAAAATTCCTACTGAACTATAACACTATAAATTCTAAGTGCATAATGATCCAGTTATGAAAGCAAACTTGAAAAGGTTTAGAAGCCGTGCAGAAGAATATCTCTGTGGATTTGAGGAAAGGAAAACTTCTTAATAGGACACAAAATGTGCAAAGTATAAAGAAAAATATGGATATATTTGCCACCAAAATTAAAGATATATATAGACAAAATACCATAAAGCAACTTGAAAGGTCATTTACAAACTGGGAGAATTTTACGTAAACTCGTACAATCAACAAAGCATAAAAATCCAGAATACAAAAGAGCTTCCTACAAATCAGTAAGGTAAGTAAAAATTCATCAATAGAAAACTGGGCAAAGGACATGAATGGGTGATTTATGTATAAGAGGAAACTCACCAATTAACATGGCAAAAGCTCAACCTTCCTGTAATCAGTGATATAGAACAAAGAGCTGCCATTTCATAAGGATTATATTAGTAAAACTTACTTAGTCTGATCACACCAAGTGTTGGTGAAGGTATAGGGAATCAGGAACTCTCCTGAACAAAACTTTATGCAATCACTTTTGAGGGCAAATTGACAATATGTAGCAATGTTTAAGATGGGAAGTATAAGGATATTCTCTACAGCACTTGCTTTTTAATGTCTAACAAGTGGAAATACATCCTTTTTAACGGTGGAATTGAGAAGTTGTGATTTGTATACATACTAAAATTCTGTAAAGCAGTTAAATAGCATATGAAATCTCAAAAACAGTGTTGAGTGGGAAAAGGGAGTTGCAATAGATTATTGCATTAGTTTACCGCAAATGTAGTGGCTTAAACTAACATACAGTTATAATCTCACCGTTTCTGTAGGTCAGAAGTCTGGGCATGGCTTAGCTGTGTTCTCTGCCTCAGTATCTCACCAAGCTGCATTCCCAGTGTCAGCAAGGGCTGTAGTCTCATCAGAGGCTCTACTGGGCAAGGACTCACTTCCAAGTTCCCTCAGGCTGTTGGAGGAAATAACTTCCTTGTGGCTGCAGGACTGAGGGCTTTTATGTTTTGCAGAGGTCGCTTTCAGCTTCTAGGGGCCACCCACACTTCTTTGCCATGTGGGTTTCCCCAACACAGCCACTTGCCTCATGGTAGATTCCTTCTTCAAAGCCAGTGAGGGATAAAGAGACTCTGGAAAGATGGTGTGTTACACTCTTCTGTAATCATATAAACATAATTATATACATTGCGTCACCTTTGCTTCTTTCCATGGGGTAGTAACAAGTTGCAGGTCCCACTCACACTCAAGGGGAGGAGATTACACAAATGCATGAATACCAGGAAGTGGTGATTATGGGAACCACCTCAAAGTGTGTTGTCCACAATTTTGTATCATTTATGTAAATGTTTCAAAATGCAAAACACGCTAAGCAATTTGGTTGAATCTCCAGGAAATTATGCTGAGTGAAAAAAACCAACCCAGAAAGGCTATATAACATAGGATTCCATTTGTATAACTTTCTTATAATGACAGAATTACAGAAACACAGAACGGGTTAATGGTTGCCAGGAGTCATGGACAAAGAGAGGCAGAGAGAGTGAGACAGAGGTAGGTGTGAGTATAAAAAGAACAACGAGAAAGATACAGAACTGTCCTGTTTCTTGACTATCAATGTCAATATCCTGGTTGTGATATTGTTCTACAGTTTTGCAAGATGTTAACATCGTGGGAAACTGGAAATGGTACATGATATCTCCCTGTATTCTTTCATTTTTTTTTTAACTTTTTATTAAGATTGTGATAGTTTACAACCTTGTGAAATTTCAGTTGTACATTATTGTTAGTCATGTTGTAGGTGCACCACTTCACCCTTTGTGCCCTTCCCCAACCCCCCTTTCCCCTGGTAACCACCAATCAATTCTCTTTGTCTCTATATTTAATTTCCACCTATGAGTGGAGTCATACAGAGTTTGTCTTTCTCTATCTGGCTTATTTCACTTAACATAATACCTTCAAGGTCCATCCATGTTGTTGTGAATGGGACGATTTTATCTTTTTTGTGGCTGAGTAGTATCCCATTGTACATATATACCATATCTTCTTTATCCAATTCCCTGTATTATTTCTTAAAACTGCATGTGACATACAATTATCAAAAATAAAAAGTTTAATTAAGAAAACAACAAAAAATAAAACGGAAAATTTCAAAAAACAAAAAACCCAGTATGAACCCTGAGTGATGAGCATATCATCATAAGACATAAGACAAAAAAAGAGAAAAAATTGGCGCAGAGCTGGTTGACAGAGCTGGTTGACTTAGGAGGCTAATTGGCAAAAATGTAATTAAAATCACCATTGGAGGGAGAGAGGGTAGAATTTCTCTGCAGAAAATCAAATCAGTAACTTGGAGGGCAAAGTGGAAAACTCTCAAAATACAGAAGAAAACAACAAACATTAAATGACTTAACTGATATATACCAATCATTAAGCTTCTCTTTATATCTTACATAGAAAGCTTGTGAATTTTATTTTATATGTAGTATGATACATGTGATATTTATATGATATATATATCATATATACATTCTTTTGTTACCTTTCAAAGAAGACATGTGAATATTACTCTATAGGGTAAACTGCAAAGTTATTAATAGTGATTTTCTTTGAATAGTAGTGGTATTAGTGATTTTAATTTCCTATTTTATGCTTTTGGATACACAGTTTTTTGACATGAGTATGTATTAATTTTAGATGAAAAAATGATTAAAATCAGTATAATTTTGTGCATATTGCACATCTGCAATTATGTAAAAATATATACAGCAAAAAACTGAAAGAAAATATTCTATGCTAAATGTTAACAGTGGCTCTGCCTGGGGTTTTATTGTTTGGCATTTAGATGTTTTTATTTTCTCCAAGTAGCACTGTGTACTCTCCAAATTTTATACAGCCATCAGATGTTCGTTTTATAATCATATAGATAAATTTAAAATTAGTATATAAAGTTTTATAGGCACTATATCATAACAAATATGTAAAAATGCACACTGCAAATTGATCGGAAGAAAAATAATAAAAGGTCAGAGTATTATAAATGACTTTTTTTTATTCTTTCAGATTTTGTATATTTTCAAAATTTGTATCATGAGCATGTATTGTTTTGGTAGTAATGGAAACACCTCCAAAGAAAATGGAAGTGATTAATTAACTGATTTGGGTATGGAGAAAGAGTTTCTAAATATAAAACAATAAAAATATCATAAAAGAAGAAGGAAATATTCAAATAGTCAATTAAAACATGGGGAAATATTTGCCCTCCCTAAATTCAATTTCAAAAATTAGTCTTTTTTGTGGGCCAGCCCGGTGGCACAGTGGTTAAGTTCGCACGTTCTGATTTGGTGGCCCGGGGTTCGCAGGTTCAGATCCCGGGTGTGGACATGGCACCGCCTGGCAAGCCATGCTGTGGCAGGCATCCCACATATAAAGCAGAGGAAGATGGAGGCATAGATGTTAGCTCAGGGCTAGTCTTCCTCAGCAAAAAAAGGAGGATTGACAGCAGATGTTAGCTCAGGGCTAATCTTCCTCAAAAGAAAAAAAATTAATGTGTTTTGGATATGTAGATTCATTTCACTTTTTTTCTGTTATGTTTAAGTCAATTTTTAGGTGGTTAAACAATATCATAGCCTCATGATGGAATAATACATTAAAGATCCTGTTTTAGAAAATATATAATAACATAAAAAGTATACTATGATCTGTGAAAAAGAAGAAAAAATACTGTATTTGCAATTTGTCTTAACCTTATATATGTATATATTTTTATGAATGAAGAAAATGAGCCAATATGTTCACAATAGTTGTATCTTAGGGTTGGGATTTCAGAGGACTTTTGTTTTCTCTTTTAATGCCTGTATTTTCCATATCTTCTAAAATCAAACCAGAAAAAAGTTACATGCTATAGTAAACGTAATAGAACTATATCAAGGGCCAACATGTAAGTTTAAAAGGCACTGTGCTTGGCAGTGAACTTCCAGTAACACAGAGTTCTCTAGAAAATCTAATAAGATTCATTCATTCAACAATGACTTATTGAATGCCTATGACCTGTCAAGGACAGGGTATTTGGAATAACCTAGTGAACAAGCCAAAGATCTTGTTCCATGCAGCTTACATTCAAAGATGGAACTTGAACAACCATCTACTTTAAGCCTCACTTGTCTGCTCAGACTGCCGTAACAAAATACCGCAGACCGGATGATTTAGATGACTGAAATTGATTTCAGTTCTGGAGGCTTGAAGTCAAAGATTAAGGTGCCTGCAGGGTTGGTCACCTCTGAGGCCTCTCTCCTTGGCTGGCAGGTAGTGGCCCACTTGCTGACTCTTCACTGGTCGTCTCTGTGCACATGCCCCTGGTGTCTCTCCCGTTTCATGTAAGGTCACCGGTCATGTTGGACTGGAGCCCTACCTCAGTGACATCACTTAACTTAACCTCTTTAAAGATCTCATCTCCAGATATGGTCACATTCTGAGGTACTGGGGGTTGGGACTTCAATATATGAATTTTGGTGGGACACAATTCAGCCCATAACACCACTCTGTCCTTTAGTTGTCTTTAGTGGTCCTTCCTATGCTCGTCCAGTGTCGCTTTGAAGACCTCCAGTGATGAGGAACACACTACCCCACCTTCTATCAGCAGATAGAGTTTAAATCTGTCTCTGAGTAGAAGATCACAGGACCTAGACTTCCCGAGGAAAGTGCTAGAATACCCCACATTGAATGTAGCTGCAACTCCGGGACTGGGAGAGACTCTGCAGCTGGAGGGTCAAGTTTGAGTGTGCCTTACCCTCCGCATCCTGCAGCCAAGGGGTCTCAGAGTCACAGACATTTCCAGCTGAAGATGTCTGAGCTCTTCATCCTCCTCGCTTCCCTTTATGGGGAGCCTGCGACATTTTTTGTTTTTAAAACGGATTCCTTACCTTCACCTTATTTACTTATTATTTTTTTTTTTTGAGGAAGATTAGCCCTGAGCTAACTACTGCCAATCCTCTTTTTGCTAAGGAAGACTGGCCCTGAGTTAACATCCATGCCCATCTTCCTCTACTTTATATGTGGGACGCCTGCCACAGCATGGCTTTTGCCAAACGGTGCCATGTCCGCACCCGGGATCTGAACCAGCGAACCCCTGACCACTGAGAAGCAGAACGTGTGAACTTAACCGCTGTGCCACAGGGCCGGCCCCCGTATTTTTTTAACTGACCAAACTGAAAACTCTCCGGACCTTTCACAGATGGAATCACAAAGGCAGTTTTTCTGAATCTGACCAACTCAAGAAAATCAGCTCCCTCCTTTTTCTGGCAGCCAGCTTTTTAATCCCGGGTCACATGTCACTTCTAATTTTGGGCATGATGTTCAAGTTCCCCTCGGGCCTAAATTTCACCCGAGTAAATCCTCTCCTTCAGCAGCTGCAGAAAGGTGTCAGAGAGAGTGATCTTCAGGCAAACGTTTCTGCAGCAGGGAGCAGCTTAGCCCGGCACGAACCCCAGGAGTCAGCCATCTCTAATCAACTTTTTATTGATGCTGACATGGCCTCCGTCGACCAGCCACTAAAGGACCAAAGGGTGGAGACCAAGGGGTGCAGGAGAAAGAATGGGAGCTCTGGGGATGGGGTTCTTCCTATTTCTAAATAAATGGGCAGTGTTTTCAGGGGAGAAAGTGCTAGAACGACTGGGGCGATGAAAAATAACCTGAGCAGAATTCCCGCCAGTGGTACCGAGTTTGGCCAAATGGTATCTGGGGGTCTCATTGGAGAGAGGCCAATTCCCCAGAAACCCTTAATTTGCTCACCCTGAGAAAGATTCTCAAACATCCTCATAGTTCTTTCTTGTGTGAGGCACTCTGGAAGTTATGTGAGCCAGAAGTTTCTTTTTACTCCAACATTTGATTAGGAAGAATTTCAAACATATAGCAAAATTGAAACAATTTGACCATGAACATCTGTATACTCACTACCTGGATTGGACCATTCACATTTTACTAAACCTGCTTTATCTTATGTCTGTGTATTCCTCTATCCAGCCATCAATCCATCTTCTTTTTGGGGTGCATTTCAAAGCAAATTGCACTACGCTCTCTCTGACTATTTCTGTGTCTAACTAGAGTTCAATATTTGTTTACAGGTTTTTCTTCTTATGAGATAAAATTTGCTTACAATGAACACACAAATCTCAAGTGTACGTTTATTGAATTTTGACAAATGCACACACCTAGGCAATCTGAGCAACAATCAAAACAGACGAAAACATCATCACTCGGAAAGCTGTCTCATGCCCCTTCCCAGTCAGCTCCACCCCCTTCCACCTCCCAGACAAATGTGGTTCTTCCTTTTTTCTGCCCTAAGTTAGTTTTGTTTCTTGAGATCTTCACAAAAATAGAATTATATATTACGTCTTCTTTTGTATGCCTTCTATTACTCAGCAGAACACTTTTCAAGTTATCCTTATTGTGTGCATTAGTAGTTCGTTCCTTTTCACTGCTAAGTAGAATTCCATGGGGCTAACATACCACAGTTTATTCATTCTCTTGTTGTGGACACATTGGTTCTTTTCAGTTTTGGGGGCAGATGAATAAAGTGACTATGAATATTCTTGTGAGTATAAGAGCTAATTTTTTCCTCTCCATAAATACAATGTAATATTTTCAACTGTATCTTCCATCCATCCATCCATCCATCCATCCACCCATCCTCTCTTCCATCCATTCAAATATATATTGTGTGCTTACTGTAGGCCAGGAAATGTTCTATGACTGGGAATATAAAATTAAAAGATACATTCCCTGTCCTTTAAAGAATCTAGTGAGAGAGGCTTTTGAGTTCCTGGACCCAATTCTGCGTGTGTGTGTGGGCAGAGGGGGCTCCCACACAACACTAAGCACAGTGTGTGAGAATTCCACTCACTTCTGACACTACCCACGTGGAGATAGCATCAGATCCCACAGTACGAGGGATCAGTCCTACAAGACTGCCCCACCCTCCCTTCAGATGCTGGTCACAAGCCCAGGCGGATACTTGTGCTTCTGAAGGACCAGCTACAAACTGGAGGTTCCAAGAACTCCCTCCAACTCCAAATGCCAATGGCAAATGCAGATTACCATCTATACTTCTGACTGACTGGCTATAAATCAGAGGTTCCCATGACCCCCTCCTCAAGTTCATTAACTTGCTAGAGTGGTGCACAGAACTCAGAGAAACATTTTACTTAGTAGATTACTGATTCATAAGTTATAAAAGGGTATAACTTAGGACAAGCCAGACGGAAGAGATGCATATAGGGCAAGGCAAGAGGAAGGGGCATAGAGCTCCCTGCCCTCTTCAGGCACACCATTCTCCCAGCACCTCCACATGTTCACCAACCTGGAAGTGCCCTGAACCCTGTCCTTTTGGATATTTTTGGGATCTTCATTACATAGTCATGATTGATTAAATCCTTGGCCATTCACAATCGATTCAACCTCCAGCCCCTCTCCCCTCCCAGGAGATCTGGGGATGGGACTGAAAGTTTCAACCCTCTAATCACATGGCTGGTTTTCCTGGTAACCAATCCCCTTCCTTAGGTGAAGTCCAAAAGTTATCTCATTAGCATAACAAAAGACATCTTTATATTCCTCCTCACTTAAGAAGTTCCAAGAGTTTTAGGAGCTCTGTGCCAGAAATGGGAGGAAGAAGAAATATATATTTCTCATTATAAATCACCATATTGGAGAAAACGACAGAGGTAGACAATTTCAGAAACATGAAAGTAGGGCTAAAATGGAAGCTTCCAGAGAAGGAAAGAGCCTCGGAGAGTTAGACAAGACTTCCAGGAGGTCAGGCATGAAGGAGGGAAGTAGATTACAGCGTCCCCAACAACATCCTGTGGCAGTTTTAGTGATGGGCGTCTTGATGCTCTTTCCTGTGGCTTCCTTCAATGAAAGCCAGAGGTTTCACCACAGAACTCAGTTCAATGGAGGTGATTTTGCAAGAGCCCTTACTGAGTTCATTTACGTCTTAAAACCGACTTCCCTAGATCTTGTCATCCCCTTTGAATGCCTCCTGCAGGTCTGTCTCAAGCCTGGATCTCACTTAATTTGAGACTTTCAGAGGGAGGTTTTTATTCTAAGAGGTTATTTTGTGCTAAAGTTGATAGATTTCTTCTGAAAAACTCGGGGGAGCTGACTCATTGAATCGGTCAGGCTTTCTCAAGTGCAACAATTCCAGAATGTACTAACTCTGAGATGCAACACTGGGTTCCTTTTGAGTCATTGGCAGGGTTTCCAGATAAAATACAGAACACCTGATTAAATTTAAATTTCAAACAAACAGTAATTTTTTGTTAGTATAAATGCATTCCAAATATTTCATGGGACATAAGTATGTCCCAAATAATGGATGTGACGTATTTATACCAAAGAGTGATTGGTTGTTTATCTGAAATTCAAATTTAACTGCACATCCTGTACTTTTATCTGCTAAATCTGGCAACCCTAGTCATTGGAGAAAGAAGCTTCTGACCAAGTGAACTTTACCTATGGTGGAAGCCAAACCTACAAAATACCAAAACTTTAAAAAATAACCATGAAGGAAATGTTAATTGTATTATACATCTCCCAGTCTTTTGTTTATTTTTTGCTGAGGAGATTGGATCTGAGCTAACATCTGTTGCCAATCTTCTTTTTGCTTGAGGAAGATTGTCCCTGAGCTAACATCTGTGCCAGTCTTCCTCTGTTTTGTATGTGGGATGCCGCCACAGCATGGCTTGGTGTCTAGGTCCGCGCCCAGCACCTGAACCCTTGAGACCCAGGCTACCGAAGTGGAGCATGTTAACTTAACCACTAGGCCACATGGCTGGCCCCGTACATCTCCCAGTCTTTTAAATGAGAATATATGGATTCATCACAAAACTTTTTTGACAGCCTGAAGTCATTGGCATGAATGTTAGTTATTGCTGTGTGTTGTGTATTCAAAGCTGCTGGAGGATACTGAGGGCTGCTTGTCTCTATGCTGAGTGCCACCAGGTATCTGTGACTTTAGAAATTTAAATCTGGTTTTTATAATTTTTTCTTTTATTCCCCTCATTATCGGGCTCTCAATTAAATCTCCTTGTGGCAATCAATATTTATTTTCCCAGAGTCTAGAAATACTAAAGTTTTCTTCTACCTAACCTGATGTCAGTAAAAAATGAGGAATTAAATTGTACTAGCAACATGTATAAACAAAGATTATAGGCTAGTGCGGAAAAAAGGATTGAGTTTGTGATAATTATTTAACACATCAGAGACAGATTTTTAAAAACTAATTTCCAGTTTTTTAATTTTAGTTCCTCAAGCATTTGTTCCCACGCTCATTAAAATAATAAATATTATTATCTAATAGACGTTTATGCAGACCTCTATAGCTTCAGCATTTTATGAAATAATATTTATAATTAGTCTTTAAAAATACACATCCTTAAAGGGCTGGAGAGTGATTAAAAACTGAATGTCGCTATCTGAATATTACATATCTTCCAAATAGCATAGTCATTTGATTTACACAATTGCATGAATCCTGTAAGTGGATTCCCACCTGGCCTCATGTTACCATGCTAAGCAGTGTTATTTAAATGTGGAAGGTACAGTTTTCTCTCACTAGACTTTTCTTCTGATGGTCTCAGGATACATACTGGGTCTTGACCTCTCCTGCACGTTTATTTCGGATCTCAACCTTACAACCTAGAGAAGGAAAAGCAAATCTTTTAGCTACACATTTCAAGGAGAGCACTTGGCTTTTAGCAGGAAGTTGACCCTAATCCTTAGCAGCTCACTGTTTCTTCCTCTGGGAATCTTTGTGCCAGAGAATCTCAGTCCTCACGACATTTGTCAGGGCACAAAGAAGTCACTGCTGGCAGATATTCATAGAAGCTGGGGTTAACATTCCTGCCTAAAAATTCTTGAAAATTTATCCACCAGATTACCCAGAGGATGCAACCTGCCTTAAACATCCGCCAAAGTCCATTAGCTGCAAAGATGCTGCTTTCTGTGGAAGAAATGTCCTCCCCATTTCAGTGGTAACGGATTTGTACATGAGTCAGGTAAAACCCAGAATTACATGATGGGGCCGTCCAAAGTGGTCAGTCTAGCTCCATCAGCCTGGATCATTGCCTACTCTTGACCTAGATTCCTGACTTGGGCAGGTCATATATACCTGCCGTGCCTTTTCTGGGCAAGGCTTTACTAGCACGGTGGTTCCAAATTGCAATGTGCATCCAAATCAGCTGGAGCGCTGTTGAAAATGCAGGTTCCTGGACCTCACACTATACCCTGAAGACCGATGCCCTGAGATATTGAACCTTGCTCCAAGAAACACTCTTCTGCACGTAAGTCCATCAGGATGGGGACTGTGTTGGCCCTGCTGTCTGCTTACTCCCTGTACTACCCCAGCACCCGGCTCATGGTAGGCCCTCAATAAATATTTGATCAATAAAGAAATTAAGAAAGACTGAAGAAGCTTGAGTGGCATAGTGGCTCCAATGGCTGGTTTAAGGAGAATTCTTAGGTGAAAGAGTTCCTATAAACAAGAGGGATGAGTTCAAGAAAGTTTCTTTGAGGTTGTATTTGTGTTCTTTCCTTTTTTTTCTGAATTGTCAATAAGTATTATTGCTTTAAAAAATATAACAGTACTACATCAGGATGTAAAGTATAGTTCCACTGCAATATATTCTTATCTATCCTTTTTTCCCTCTTTCCTTCTCTCTTTCTCTCTTCCTTCCTTCCTCCCATCCATCTTTATGTATAAAGAGAGGTCTAAGAAAATATTCACTCAATGCTTAATTTTTAAGTGGTGAGATTTTGGGTAACTTTTGTTTAATACTTTTCTGTATTGCATGAAAAATTTTTTTTGTATTAATCTTTTATTGTCAAAAGAAATTAAAGTCAATAATTATTTAAAGTTAAAAAAAATGCATGCTCTTTGAAAGATTGTTTGAGAATTAGTCGGTTAACACATCTGATCTCAAAGCCTGCCAAAAATGGGCAAGAAGTCAGAGTGTAGACATCAGTTCTAGTTGCCATGGCCTGCATCTTCTTCTAGAGAGTTCTCCTGTGAAGGTCCCTGACCTATATCTCAGATCATGCCTCCACTGGTCTTCAAAGTTCCCTTCTCTGAGTCCAACATCAGGGATCCACTTGGCAACTATTGGTGCCCTTGACTCAAGGACTGGGGAATTTAGGTCCTCCAGGCACACACTGGGGTGGGCAGTTCGCATGGGGTTCAGGGTGGTGGAGGAGGTTCTGCTCTGAGACGTAAGCCCTGGATCCACTTAAAGGTTTTTAGGTCTCCAGCATTGGGATCTAGACTTGTGAAAGGAAAAGGAAAGAACAGTTTGTGGTTTTAAACAGGCCAAACCAACCTTTGTGTAGCTTCTCTGGGGACTTGTCCCTTTGTGCAAGGAATGGAGGTCAAGTTCTTTAGAAAAAAACTGGCCTCCGTGGGATAGCTCAGCTTGTACCCCAGCTGACCCCCAGGCCAACTTTTCACTTTACTCTTTGCCACCCTCTTTCACAAAATCTCAAGCTCTGCCTTTAGTTTTCCTGACTAGTTTCCAAATATATTTTCCTTGAAAGGCTCTGTTCGGCCCAGCGCTCCCACTCAGTAACCACTCACTTTGTATTTCCAAAGCTGAATCTCCACCACTCTCCCAGGATATGTCTTGCCCTTGCTTTTTGGTAAATCCTACTGTGGCACAATCAGTACTGTGAATTAACCAAACCCACTTCCCTACTCCCCTGGGCATACAGGAGAACTGTATTTCCAAGCTTCCTTTACAGTTAAGTGGAGCCACGTGACTATTTCCAGCCAGTGTAATGTTGGATAGCAGTGATGTAAGACCATTTGCCTGGCTCCTAAAGCCTCTTGAATATATTCTGTGTCTTATTGTGAAGATGGAGAGGATCCAGTGGAAATCCAGAAGAAAGATTCCGAGGTCCTAGGGAACAATAGAAACAAGGAAATGATGGAGCTTGGGATCTTAGATCACTGTGCAAAGAAGAGCTACCCAGGAGAGCTGCCTGACTAGGAACATGTGAATTAGGCTTTACATAAGCAGGAAATAACCATTTAAAACATTCCCATCTCTGTCCAGCTCTCCTGAGTGCCACAGGTGAAGTTAATCCAGACTCATGTCTTTCTCAGAAGTGTTCTTACCATAGCATATTATACAAAGCTCTCTCACATCCCTTCCTCTCCTGCTAGGACTAGAAACCTTCAAGAGCAAACCTTTGTCTTATTCATCTTTGTAAACTTATTACTGATCACTGTATTTGGAACATTCTAGGATCTCCTGGGAAATGGTGGAAACTGTATTGAACCAAGGTCTATTTGACCAAAGTTTGTGTTCTTGTATATTGTTCCTCAGACAGAGCTAGAGAGGAAGGAACCCAGAGTTCAGTGGATCCGAAATGCCAGGTTCGAGTCTCAGCAGTCCGCTGTTGAGGCTGAGGTCTGAGCTCCTCAGGCAAGTATTTATATTTTTTTCTTCCTAAAACCTCCCATGAACATGGCTACAGATAGTTGGCCCAAGATGGCCAAAGATGGAGATGGCTCCCTAGAGGGCATGACTTTCCAGAGAAAATGGCAAGATCCAGTTGGGAAGGATGTTGACCTCCCTGGATACCAACGTGAGGAAGTGATAGTGATCCTCATTTCTACCAGGTACCAAGCAGTCAGGGCAGAGATTGCCTGCCCGGACATTTTCTGTTCAAGAACAAGATGCCTTTTTAAGTAGACCAGAGGAGGAGAGACTCCAGCATGTAGCTGCAGAGCTAGGAGAAGGCACGTGGTGGTGGCTGGAAGGACCCCTTTCATGCTGCTGCCTACATTCACTTTTCTGGGAAACACATTGCATGACTTTTGTGGGGTGGAGGGCTCCAAAGGACAAATGTGCACCCACAGCAATTTCCAAATGTGCTTTTCTCTCATTTTACTGTAACTCAAGGAGAATCAATGCATTTAGAAACTAGGGTGGTTTTCTTCAGATGTTCAAGTTACATTTTTACTTCCTCAGTTCAGCTCTCGAGCTCCTCATCTTAATTGGCCAAGAAGTTGTGAAGAAAAAAAAATGGAGAAGGATTATCCTGAATCATTTACCTAGAACTTGGACTGGGTGTAAACAGGTCAAAGGCCAATGTAACTTCTGAAAAATCAGAGAGTTAGGAGAGAATTGAAATGCTGTCCCACATGGCCATGAGATTCACAAGGCAAAGACTGGCTGAACGGTGCACGGGGACTGTGAGCGCGCGAATATTTGCAATAAATCCCTCAGGTCTCTCCCTGAGCTTCACTATGTACACCCACGCAGTGTCTTATTTTCTGTTTTAGGAAATGGTTGAAGGGAGTCGAGGTTTACAGAGTACCTTCTGTGTGCTAGTTGCTGCTCATTCACTCAACAACTGTTTACTAAGTGCTTACCATAAGCTGGCCACAAAGTTGAATGAGATTCGGTTCCTGATCTTAAGGAGCTCAAATTATCCGATTCAATTCAGCTTTCTCTAGGAAGCTATTCACCAGCTATTTCTCTAGTTCATGTTTTAAATGGGCTTTTTATACATCGACACCGTCCAACTAAATCATTGGAACTTGGACAAAATACTTTTGCACTGGTGGTGGCCAGAGAGGAGGACTTGAAGGTAGATGAGGGAAGAAGGGTGTTCCTGCCCAGAAAGAGGATTAGCTGACAGGTTTAGGTGGGGTCTGAGAAGCTCAGGGCACTAGGAAGTGGAGAGGATTTGAGTCATCTGCCAGCTGCTGCGTTTTCTGAACAGTGTTCTGCAGAATACCAACCAGCCAGCAAGATGCTCTGGGTAAAAATGCTCTGTGGTCAAATATGTTTGCAAAACTTTGTATATCATGTCCCGGACATTTACAGGAACCCTCATGTGACATAGTGAGGACTCCAGGAAGTTTTACAGGAAAGAAAAGGGATCAAGTTCCCCAGTTCCCCACTCTCCGCACCCCCAACCCAGTGCATCGCAGACTTACTCTGTAACATGTTAGTTTGTCCCTTAGTATTTATCACATTCCATGAATCTACTATTTCTCTCATCATATTTTGTAAAACACTGCAGCAGCTTAATCTGAAAGATCACCCTGTCCAAAAGGAGCTTTCAGTAGTTACATAAGTGTTTCACAATTATTATTATTAATATTATTTAGATTGGCACCTGAGCTAACAACTGTTGCCAATCTTCCTTTTGTTTTCTGTTTTTTTCTCCCCAAATCCCCCCAGTACATAGTTGTATATTTTAGTTGTGGGTCCTTCTAGTTGTGGCATGTGGGACACCGCCTCAGCGTGGCCTGATGAATGGCGCCTTGTCTGCGCCCGGGATCCAAACCAGTGAAACCCTGGGCCACTGAAGGGGAGCGCGCAAACTTAATCACTTGGCCACGGGGCGACCCCCACAATTATTATTATTAATATACATATTTACTTGGGGCTATAAATCATTCATTTTGGATATATTATGATTAAATCTCAAAGATATTGTGCTGTGTTACGTTGTGTTATAAAATATATCAATGTACCATATCAAGTCATGTGATCATATCATGTGGAATGGGGTGAAAATATTTATTAACAGTGCGCACCAGCACTCTGCTTAGGAAAAGAAGGGAATTGGGAGAAGTCTTTTAGGGAGAAGATAAAACCCAACTATATAGGTCACGAGGCACAAAGGTCATCAAAGAAAAGGAGAAACCAATAATTTGGTTTGGGAAGAGAGCATAAGAAAAGAAATATGTCAAGACGAGAAATAACATGCTAAGTGATGAGGCAGGAGCCGGGTGTTCGAGTTTTAGAACTTTAGTAATTTGTAGGAGCTTGGTTCAAGCTCAGCTTCAAGCTGTTTGTGTTGCTGTAAGGTAAATCCCGTCCTCTTCCCAAAATTATTGTCAAGGATTTTTATACACTCGCATACTTTGAATTAATGTTTAATTAGATGGGAATTTGAAAGAGTTGTGTGGGTCGACGTAGGAGGATTGGCCTGGGGTGAACGCGGTGAGGGCGCCCTAAAGCGAAGCGCTCAGCTGAAGTGGGAGCCTCAGGTCTCTGGGGAGGTTGTGGATTTTTACAGAGCTCTGGTCTTCCACTGGCTGTGCAATGAGCCAGGAAAAGGTAAACAGAGGACTAGAGATAAAGAGATCGAGATGGAGGGCTTTACAGCACCTTCAGAATCTTAATTTTCCATTATAAATGTTTTGTAGCTTGGAAAATTTGTAAAAAGTGGTCTGCTCCGATACCCAGGACCAGGGGAGCAGCAGAAGAGGAGGCAGGAGGCTGTGGAGCTCAGGCTGGAGAAGTCAGAGCTGCTGGCTGCAGGTTGGTGGCCAGAGAGAAAGAGGAGGGAGAGCCAGGCTCATGTGGTTTCTTGAGATTTAGAATCCCACTGGGGCTCAGGTATAACTGTAAAGTCTTATTCTGGAACTAGAAAGCCAAATGTCGACTGATAGGAGAAGTGACTTAGCACTGAGAGAGTAGGAGACATCAGGGGCTGGAGTTCCATGTGAAAGGACTGCAAAGAGTCAAGCAATGATCTTAGGTTGCATAAAACAAGGTCTGCTGACTGGAATGGAGGAGGTGACAATCCTATTCTGCTCTGGGCTGGCCAGTCTACCTCCTTTAAGGATTTGTGCTTCTTTCTGGGGCTTGGCCACCAGCAGTTCCCAGAGCGACCTTAGTGAAGTGAAGATCTGATCACATTAGTCCATCCTTTAAAACCATTCAATAGCTTCCCATTGTGCTGAGAATAAACTGTGGCCTCTTCCTTCTAGGTCACAGGACCTCTCATGCCCTTTCCGTCTTCAGTTCTTTTCCACGTACCATGCTGTCTGCCTGAAATGTTCTCTCTCTCCTACTTCCTCTCACAACCCAGTTGACTTCTATTCATCTCTTGTATCTCAGATCAGATGCCACTTTTTGAGTTAAGCCTTCCTTAACCTCCAAGATCAAATTGTGCTATCCATTCTCATTCCACCCTGCCTCTTCCCTTCCCGGTATTTAATTTCTAAGAATGGACTCCACCCTGCACTGGCATATGATCTAAAAACTCCAAGAGGGAGCCCTTCAGCTTGAAGGAGGGTAGGGGGGTTTGAGCAACACCCACCCGGGTGGCCTCTCTCTCCAAGTTGGGAGGTCAGCATGCTGGAATGAAACCAAGGATTTCACAGTCTCTGGGGTTGAGTGCAGTGTGATCTGATCCTCAAAGCCAGCGGTCTTTAGTCTGAAGGATAGATACCTCTGAAGATTTACAAATATTTTCCCAAGAGATACAGAAAGAAAGTTGTTTTTGGATCATGGACTTCCATATGAACTCTTTTTTAACATTGGCCTAATGGAATTGGTCCTTGAATTTCTCCTTTTTATTTCACATTCTCCAATTTCCCATGAAAAACAAAAATGAACGTACCTTTTACCCACCGAGAATCTTATTACGGTGCATTGTACTAACGTGAAAAACTTCCAGGGTGCCGAACAAAGGGATAATTGAAAATATGAAAAATATTTTTTGCTGCTAGATCACTGTGTGATTTTTGTTACATAACTCAGTTGTAATAATAATTTGAGTAACAATGGTTAGAAAAGAAGCTTCCATTTCTATGTACTCCTTTTTGTGAGCACATTTTCTGAGCAGTTAACATCTATAAAAACAAATAAACCAAAAAGGGAATAGAATCAATACTGAGTCCTCTTTCTTTCATGCAATTAGTCATAATCATCCTCAGAAACATAAAGAGCCTCATGGATCCATCTCATTAAACGACGCGTTTCCAAAACAATTGCATTATTTCTGCTTAACAAATATTTACCAGAATTTATAACATATCCATCTTGTTTTAATCCATGGCTTAGCAATAATAAAAATATTTCCATATAGTAGAAATTCTATTTAATACTTCGAACTATATAGCCTTAGGAATTATAAACAAAATTTAAAGTCAATTTATGTACATATTTTTATAGCAGATAAATATGATCAATGAAAGATTTTCAAGCATCAAAGTATATTGCATGAGCTTAAAATTCCATGGGGGAAGTGAAATGAAACTATTAGTTCATGGAGAAACAGAAAACGTAAACTATCTGACTGTTACACAAGAGCTTGTTCATTTTTTTAGTGGATAAAGGTGGTTATGAAATTACTATGATTTTTTAGACTATTGACTATGTTTTAAAGATTTGTTTAAAAAATGTCAATATTTACATTATGCCAGAAATGACATCCATTGCAAGGAGGGATCAAGCTTTTCAAAGTTCTTTTGGTGAGTAAGCAAGTAAAACATTTGAAGATCCCTGCTCTAAGTCACTGGTCTTTGCAAACTGGAAAGTCTGCCCAGCTCTGCCTCTTGGCAAGGGTGTCACTGATCAGGCTGCTAAGAAAGTCTCTCTTGTTGACGCTCTGGCTCCTGAGCGCACTCGCCTTCGAGAATGTTCCTTTAGGCTTGAGTCCTCACGTCCTTCCTCATGGGACATTTCTCTGCCCAGCCTGGCCAGACCTGGTTGATTTCTGATGAAATTCTCCTGACAGACACTCTTAGAGACCCTGTGCTGCCTTCTCAGATGATTTATTACATCTCATAATTATGCATCATAAAGGACTTGACCAAAATCCAGATGTGCTGCTGCACTGCAAGCTCCACGAGGATGCAGCCTTGGCTCTTGTGCTCATCCTTTTCTCTCTAGCACCTAGCTCAGGGCTTAGAGCTTCGTATAAGCTTAGTAATTATTTGTTGAATTAATAAATGTACTAAACAAAAAGAAAGCCTTTCAAATGCAAATGCCCTAAGAATGGCAATGCTTTTGGGTTATTTGTACATAAGAATTATTCATTTATTGCTTGTTTGCTTATTTTCAGATTAACT
This sequence comes from Equus asinus, assembly GCF_041296235.1. Taxonomy (NCBI): domain Eukaryota; kingdom Metazoa; phylum Chordata; class Mammalia; order Perissodactyla; family Equidae; genus Equus; species Equus asinus. The sequence goes on along the minus strand of NC_091804.1, from coordinate 31,397,823 downwards.
TCCAAGATGAACTGTGTACTTGTGGTGTGCCTATGCATTTGGCTGTGTCTCTTGCACACAGTGGGCAGAAAGGTTAAAGGTTTTACTCAGTGGGACTGGGAGCAATAATGGCTCCTCTTGCCAGGCAGATTTTTGATTGTCTTTAGTTACAGTGGAGTTGTTGGAAGACCAAAGGAACACCTCTGCAAAGAAGGTGCTGGGGTGCTGGGGACCTGGGGTGAGGGATTCTCCCAGGTTTACCCTCCCAGGAGAGTCTTCTCTCCCCCTGAATCTGGGAAGTCTGGAGATGAGTCTGTCCACGGTAACAGACACTGGGGCTGGGGGAAGAGATGTGGAACCATTCAAAATTATGCAGACACAAAATACAAAGAAGTGCGAATAATAAAATGGAATAAAGACACACCAAGTGACGAAAGCTTCTGCTGTGCCAGCAGCAGGCATTTCTATCTTTCAGCGTGGCTCTCTCAGTGTCCTAGTCTAGGGAAGTTGAATAAACAAGAGGGCTCTTCGAGTGCTAAGGTACAGCAAGTTGGCTTGTGGCTCTCCTGACAGAGAAATCTAATTTAAGACAAAATGACCCCAAAGAAGATGAAGTGTTAGTGGGCAGAAGAAAGACATCTGAGCATGATTTAGTGAAACTTATGCTTGAACCCTGACTCTGCAATTTCCAGCTGTGTAACTTTGGCAAATGACTTAACTTCTCTGAGTTTCAGCTTCCTCATTAGTAAAACGGGATTTTGCAATACTCCTTAAATGAGAGAATGGATATGAAAGTGTTAGCTTCATAAGAGGTTGTCCAGTAAATGGTGTCAAAACTGTTGAAAGATAGGATTTCTAGAATAAGACTGGTCCCTGGATACCCATGAGCAGAGTTCAGCGAGTTGGCTAAACAGGATGACCGTTGGGTCCAGCCATGCTGTGGACGTGTATGCGTTTAGAAATATAGATCAGTCTCTGGGTCTAGGACAGTTTCTCAACCTTGGCTCTATTGCTGTTTACGGTTGGAAAATTCTTTGTTGTGGGTGGTGGGGTGGGGTGGGGTGCTTTGTAGGATATTTTGCATCATCCTTGTCCTCTATCCACTATATACCAGTAACACCCCCACCCAAAGTTGTGACAACCAAAAATGTCTGCAGACATTGCTAAATGTCTCCTGTCGGGAGAGGGGGTGCAAAATTGCCCCTGGTCGAGAACCACAAGTCTACAAGACGAAGCCACATGTAGGAAACTCTTGCGTGTGTGTGTGGGGGGGGCATGGTAAGGAGGCGTGCTGGCTAAATATTAAATGCGTCGATATCACAATAAGGCAAAACTTGAACTTTTTCCTTTTAAAGGCACCTCAAATAATGTATTGTTCAAGAAATAAACTTTAGGATGATCATATCAACTAAATAAAACATGCAGCATCTATTTAGTTTACAGCTTTTCCTCACCCTGTACTGTAAGCGTCCATTTCCTGGGCTGTCTCCCCATTGACCACCAGTGTCTTGGGGATAGGAGCCACTTCTTTTTTATACCCTTAGGACCTGGCCCATGGTTGTTGAATAAAGGCAATATTTATTGGGTGAATGGATTTATTAAGAGGTCAGAAAATTCTAGTATAGCTTAGAAACCAACATGATGGCCCTTATAGATATATTGAGTGAGAACAGTGGTATATAATACGTGAAAAGATGCTTCTTCTAACACTCGGTAAGCAGACTAACTCACCTGAATAGTTAGGCAAGTTCAGACATCCAACTGCAAGCCTGACAGTTGAGGCCAACTTCTTTCTGATTGGCTGAAGAGATGGATAGATGGATGGAAGAATGGACAGAGAGGGATACGGGATATATAAAGATGTATTTAAGCAACACTTGAATATAGAGAAGAGTGTGGAAAAAGGGTAGTGTTGGGAACATCAGGAACTAACATTTATTCAAGGCTTACTCAGTCCTAAACACTGCACTGGTATTTTACATATGTTATCCTATTTAATCCACACAATGATGAAGGTATGATTATCCCCATGTTAAAACCGAAGCTTAGTGAGATTAAGCAACCTACTCAAGATGGAAGGGTGGGCCTATGAGCCCAGCCCTACATGTCTCAAATACCCAAGACAACCTCTAGTTGCAGTTTTACAGAAATCTTCCCCATCCAAAATGCAGAGCAGAGACCTGAAAAGAACCCGTGTCTGGTGGATGCAGCCTGCCTCAGCTATGGGCCTGGCACAGCCATAGCAGATACTCTTGCTGCCTGAACCTGTTTGCAGGATTGACGAGTTACAACATGTGTGGCTTTGGCTGGGTGCCCACCCCACACAGGGCCCCCAAAGTGTCAGGAGCCCACCGCAGGTGAGCGACACAAAAATTACCTCTAACCATGATTGCAAGCTGCCTGTGGTCATGTTCATCACCAGGTGAAGAAATGCCTTTGTCATTGGAAGGTCATCACTCACCTGTCAAGCAAAGAACAAAACACAGATAGCTATACTATCCTAATTCTCTCCTCTCCCATCCACCGTGTGTGTGCATTTGAATACACACTGCTACATGATTCCCACAACCATTCTGGGGAAACCTTATCAGAACTCCAGGAACTCCACAATAGGCTTTCAGCTGCATGTGGCATTGCCCAGTGAGGCTCACATTCATTCATTCATTCCCAAATCAAACATTTGTTTGGTTTCTACTACATGTCAGACACTGTGTTAAGCATGGGAATGAGACACACAAGATCATGGGAGTTGCATTCTAGTGGGAGGGGACAGGAAGAAAGCAACTTAGATAAGTGCTAGGAAATAATATGGGGGATGGGATACGGAAGTCATTGGGGGTGGGCAGAGTTCCATCAATTCAGTGATCAAGGAAGACTGTTTTGGGATGAAGGGGGTGAAGTACCCTGATTGAAGCCCTTCAGGAGGGAGATTGTGGCACAAATTGGTTCAGGTCATTGAAACCCCCTGGGTTCAGAACTTAGGGCTGCGACTGAGTCTTGCTGCATGTATATCACATTAAAGGATTAAAAAAATAAAATGAGAGAGAAAAGTGAGAGGAAAGGAAAGAGAAATCAAAGTTGTCATATATCGCAGAAACTTTGAAGAGGATAAGGCCTAAGATGAGAGCCTTGGCTCCTGTGGAAAAGGGAAGAAAATGGAAAAACAGAAGGAAATTGAACTAACATTTGTTTAATGTTAGATTCTGTGCTAAATGCTTGACATATATTGCCGAATTGAATTCTTTTTAAACAAATTCCCATGATATATTGTGATGTCTATTTCACAGATGGAGAAACTGAGATTCAGGAAATTTAAATGATTTTTCTCAGTCATCCTGTTGTAGGGAGTGGGGTTCAAACCTAGCGTTTCGTGTCTCCAAAAGGAATGTCTGTCGGTGATGTGATGCCACGTCCCTGTGAGAATGAGCAGTTGAGTATTTCGTTTGGGGCAGAGTATATGAAAAATGTCCTGGGGTTAAGAAGGGAGAGTGTGGTACAGATGTAAACTATTCTTAGAACCAACACATTTGGAGGGGAAGGGAAAGAGAGTGGGCAGAGAGTAGCTTAAATGGGTAGATACCAGAATCCGGATTTAGTTAATTGAGCATATCCAACAAATATTGAGTTGTTACAATAGCCACTTGTAGAAGGTGACAACTGGGTTACTGATCTCTTTGTCAACTTTAAAATAAAATAGATAGTTATCTGAGCAGCAAAATGAGTTTGTTGTGGAATAACCAGAAGAACTGCAAAATTCGGGAACGGCAAGCTGTGCCAGGCCAAAGGTAAACCTGGAGAGACAAAGGAAGGGGCTTGCTTTTATAGAGCAAAAGGGGGAGTTGGGAGGGGCTATTTAGAATGAAAGTCCATTGGAGGAGAGTGAGAGTGCAGGGTGGTGGTGACTTCTCATTGGCCGAATGTAGTGGTTTCTTATTGGTTGGGCTGTTGCCAGGTGGCAGAGAAATCTTCCTTCCTCTTGATCAGTAGTAAAATAACAAAGACCTTCGTGACGGAGGTGCGAGAGTACAGCTGTACTTCTCTTCCTGTTTGGAGTTATTGATAATGTATGATAGGGCATAAGAGCTCCCCCTACAGGCCTTTTCTTGAGTTTCAAACGAAATTCATTTCACACCTTTCTCTTCTACTTTGATCTATGTACTTGTCTGTTCCCCTAGACTTCAAGACAAAGGTCATTAACTTTTTAAAAATAGGCAATAACATGGCCACAAATTCAGACAGTAGAATAAGTTCTATGGTGAAAAGTAAGTCTCCCTTCTCCTCTTTCTGTCCCTGGCTCTCACGCATTGAGTCAACTACCGTTATCAGTTCAGGACCTCTTTAGACTGCTGGTGTGAATTTGAGGACTTGCAAGCCTTGGTACTTTAGAGGATCTACCGTACCTTTCCAAGTCTCATTTATTCATTAATTACACACATAATTACTAAATACCTCTTAGGGGCCCTTTAGGAGCAAAGGCTTAGTTTCCTTTTCTGTTTGTTTCCTGCCGCTGCTGTAACAAATGGTCACCGAGTGAGTGACTTAAAACAACACAATTTATTATCTTACAGTTCTGGACGTCAGAAGTCCAAAACGAATCGGCAGGGCTGTGTTCCCTCTGGAAGTTCTGGGGGAGAATCAGTTGCCTTGTCCAACTTCTAGACATCACCTGCATCCCTTGCCTCCTGGCCCCTTCCTGCGTCTTCAAGGCAAGCAGCAAAGCATCTTCAAATCTCTCGCTGACTCTGGTTCTCCTTCTCCTTTTTCCACTGTAAGGATGTTTGTGGTTACACGGGGCCCACCTGGATAGTCTAGTATGATCTCCCCATCTCAAGATCCTCCACTTAACCACATCTTCAAAGTCTCTTTTGCCATATAAAGTAGCACATTTATAGGTTCCAGGCATTAAGATGTGAATCTTTGGGGGGGGGGGGCATTATTCAGCTTACCACAGCATCTAAAGTGGAAATAATTATATATGTCCAAGTTTTTCCATTTTATCTCCTAAATAAATTATAATTCATCCAGTTGCCTCTGCTTCATTGAGGCTACACAGTTGTGCACTCTGTTATCTTGTCTCAGGACATTGCAAAGCCTTCTCTTCTGTTCTGGCACGTGGATCACTCTTGCCATCAATCTCCACTCTGCAGCCAGGTGGCCTTTCATGCACACATCTTGTTCATACAATTCCCATTTAAAAACATCTCAGTGACTCCCCATTGGGCTCACTATGATAGGAAACCTCCTTTGCAGAGTTAACAAGACTTCTTATAATGCTACCTTGTGGCCACCCTGGCCTTCTTCCAGCTCTCAGGTCCCGCCCCTCGGCCTTTGCATGTGCTCCTACTCATCGTCCAGATCTCAGCTTAGGTGTTAGACCCTTAGGGAAGCTACCCCTGATCCCCACAGGTAGGCTAGGCTAGATGCTGCCTCTGTGGTCCCACAGCAACTCCGCGTCTCCTATCAAACCCTCATTGTGCTGGATGGACATTGATCTTGCTCGTGCTCACTTGTGGGTGTTTAATAAATATTAGTTGCCTCAATAACTGCATGAATAAATGACTTAACGAATTACATTCTCGCTGTAAAAACAGACTCTCTACCTGGTCTCCACCCCACCCCAATATTTGTCTTCAACCTTGATTCTCTGAGTGCAAAGCCCATTTGGGAAGGCAGTATCTGTTATGGATAAGTGCTGCAGGTATCAGTTCCTCATCAGAAAAATAGCCGTATGTACGTAGCTGGCATGCATTCTCTCTTTTTCTTTCTGGTTGGGGGCGCATCCCAAAGACTTTTAACCGAGCTTGTAGAGTTGGGCCTTGCCTTCCCCTCTAGCTCCAGACAGATCAATTATGCAGAGTCAGAAATCATCAACTGCTAGACACTGTCCAACAAGAAGTATTTGCCAGTGTAGACTTGTCTACAGACACACAGTGTACTCACAAGGTTTGAAAGGTCAAGCATCCAGACCGTTCTCTGTGCCAACATGCACCCTATGTTCCTTGACTTTCCCCTTCCATGGAATATTCCTGGTTGTCCTGAAAGCAGGGTACCAGGTTCAGTGAGCTGAAATTCCCCAGAGAAGGGAGAGAGTCAAGCAGGGGACTCTGGCAGGGGGGCACTTCCTGCTCCCGGACGTGCCAGGGGAGGCAGTGAACCACATACGCAGCTTGTTTTGCTGGAAACAGCAGACACAACAAAAGGCGCGGGGCGGCTGCATCTCTCTGGGAGGGTTGCGCTTACAAGATTCCACTATTCTAATGCCAACCTGGCAGCCGAGAGGGTGAGGCAGGCTTTGCTTCCAGGAGAAATCTCTGCTTCACACAGGCGGTGGATTACAGGAAGGATGCGGATGTGCCCCAGTTCATATCAGGAATTCTTCAGCGGGAGAGAGCAGAGAAGGGTGTTTATCAGCTGAACTTGCCAAATGAATAGGGCACATTTGATATGGGCCGGCAGCTCAGCCAAACCCTAGGTAAAACTGCTTCCTCCCTCTCTCTACCCCAACTTCTCTGGGTCAGCTTGTTTGTCAACCTCTTTAACTGGTCATCACAGCTGAGTAAGAAAAGCAGCCTGCCACTTCTTCAGGCAGCACACGAGCTGGTGTTTCTAGTTCCTGAGAGAGACCGTCTCCCAAGATATAGTCATTTCGCAGTAGATATTCCATTCTTTCTCGTCTCCAAATTACATGTTCTGACCATGACGGACGGGGAACCCAAAAAGCTATGATTTCCATAGAAAAGCAAAATAGACTTAACTCACTCCTTGTCTGGTAGCGGGTCTTCCTCACTAATTCCTTGTTGAAGAGCAGAACTTTCCAGGCCTGAGGGTCTCGCAGTTAAGGACCACAGCAGATGCCTGACGTGTGTGTGGAGCTCCCGCTTCCTGGGTTTGCCCAGCCCCTGTGATCAGAGCCTCCGGAGGTGGGCCCTAGGAATCTGTGTGATGCAGGGTTAGCAGCAGGCATGGGGGTTAATTCTCAGCAAATTTGCCTCACTCTTAAGATCACAACAGAATGTGAGGGTGAATTGGTTTTGGCTTCTGATAGCTCTAGATTAGAATCTTGGCTCTGCCACTTAGTAAGTTTGTGACCTTGAGAAAGGCTTCTGTCCTCTCTTAGTCTCAGCTTTCCCAGCTGTAAAATGGGGACAGCAACAGAATTTCCTATTAAGGCTGCTGTGAGTGTAAAATGAGGCTGTGTAGGTAAAGGCATAGTAGGCACTCCGTAGATGACAGCTGGTCCTGATGCTGTGGTTTTGGGTAATTGCATTTGGGTGGGGAAAGGATCTCCCATCTTCTCTGGGCCAAATGCCCAGGAATGGGTGGGCCTCTGGAGTCTAGTGAAGTGTGTGGTCCCCGTAAGAGTTGCGACAAGTGAAGTCTAATTCATGGGAGGGCAGCAGGAGGTGATGGGTAGATCTGGCTTCCAGTCTTGCCTCCAACCAGGGGACAGCAGACAAAATTTTCTTTGTCAGACTCCTTTATCTGAACTCTTCAAATAATATTTCTCTTGAAAATTTTTTAGGGAGCTCAGGTAAAGCATCTATAAATGTTAGCTTCTTCATTTTGTTGACCCATTCTTGTCCCAAATGATACAAGTCTCTGCTCATGGATCACACATGAGTCATAATATTCAGTGAAAGTGAGCAGTTTGATAGTATTAAAATTTTATTTATTGAAGAAATGTACATTGACCATGGAAACTCTGAGGAAGCTTTGCTGGTCTTGAGGGAGACAGAAATTCATGGTGGAGTGCATTGCACCTAAGAAATACTCACTAAAGGGTAGTTTTAAAAATATTAATATTGTTAATATAGTAACATTTATATGAATAAAAGTCAGCTTGGGCTGGTATATGAATAATGTGAGTTGGGAGGGAGTCATTCCTGAGTTCATATTCCAGCAGTTAGAAGCTGTGTGACCTTGACTAAGATCTAAACCTCTCTGAGGTTGAGTTGTGTCATCTGTAAGAGCAGAAGGTTATACCCACGTTACTAGTTTGCAGCAAGGATTAAAATGATAGATCACGCTACAAAGGCGCACAGCCAGCATTCAACATATATGTATATGAAACCATTTACCTTTCTACTTTTCTTAAATATCTTATCAAATTTTTAGTTAAGTCTCTTGGGTTTTCTATGTAGATAACTTTGTCTGCAGATAGTGATAATTTTGCCCATTCTTTGTCAACAGTTAAACCTCTTCTTTTTCCTTAACTTGCTCTGGGGACGAGGACTCTAGAAAAATGCTAGACTCCGTGGTCTCAGGGTACTTCCTCTCCTGTTTTGCATTAGTGGGAACAATTCTGATATTTTATCATTAGGGATGATTTAGTTGTAAAGTTTCAGTAGCATTATCATATTCAACAATTTTTTTCCCTATTTTCACTTTGATAAGGTTGGTTTGTTTTTTCCTAATCAGGAATTGACTTTTATGAACTGCTGTTTTTAGCAGCTCTCAAAGCGATCCTATTGTTTTTTTCTTCTTTAATCTGCTAGTCTGCGTGATTGATGTTCATAATAGGCAGCCATCCTTGCATGACTGGAATCAACTCTACCTGGTCCACTTAACACAAATGAAACCCTTTCCTCCTTGTCTTCCATCCACTGGTCCATCTATCTTCTCTCGGTGATGCCTGCATCCTCTGTTCCCCGGCACAGTCCTTTCAGAGGGAGGGAGGGAGGGAATGGACTGGGGAGCCTGTCTGCAAGCGTGCACGAGAGGGGACTGTCACAAGACCAGCTGGACATACAGAGAGAGAAACCCACGAGTTCCTGGTTCCTGTCGATAGAAGGTTTGGAGGCCTTTGGAGTCTGTGCTCTTGTGCCATTCCATCCCCTGCAAACTGCTGCAGCAGCAGCCTCTGACCAGCTGCTAGGCACCTGACCTCATGGCCCTCTGACCACAGAGGACCAAGGCCTGTGTCTGCCCAAGGCTGTTTCCATAGAAATGCAAATACAGAGCGAGTGCTTCCCCTTCAGGCCACCTTGTCCCTCTCTTCCCTTTTCTTCTAGATCTTTTATGACAGTAGCTTGGATTTCACAACAGAGAGATGTGTCACTCGGTCACGCAGTTCCCTATGAAGAAATACATTTTCTTTTCTTCTTTCTATTGTTTTTTGAAATTACAGAAAATAAAGACAGATGAACTGCTGGGTCTTTATGAGAAGGTCATGTACATTTCTCCTGTGAGGGGGGAGGAAGAGAAACCAGCTAAACCTAGAGTGGTCTTTGCACACAGGTCTGAGTTCAGGGTTGCCAGATAGAAGGGGAGCTCTCTCAGAAGGAGACGGGTGGGACCACGTCAGCTCCCAGTGGCGGTCCAGACTCAACTGTTCCTTCCCTGAGGGTGGAAATTAGGATTTCTGCCTTCCTGGAAGAGGCACACCTCCTTCCACCCTCCGGCTTGCTTGCCCTTGTGTCAAAACCTGTCAACTCAAAAATCTGTATGTTCCCCAGGGAGTGGGGAGAACTGACTTTTAAGCTTCAAGCTGTGCTCATTTTGGGTTGAGTTGTTTACATTCAGACCGAGCTCTGAGAAGAGGCCCGGGCAGGGCACAAGCAACCAAGGACTGAAGCCCGGAAGTGTGTCTTAGGTCAGATGCCCAGAAGCAGACGATGAGAAGAGGATTCATTTGCAGGTAACTTATGAAGGGAAATTGACAAGGGAGGGAAATCAGACAGGAAAAGGCAGGGAATCAGCAAGGGTGTGATCTCAGGCCAAGTCTGAGGGAGGTTGACTTCAGCTTGATCCTGCAACGATTCGCGAGTGTAGGTTAAACCTCACAGGTATCCTGGCTTCAAGTAAGAAAGGCCGGGCTTCATACAACTTCACACAACAGTTGAAAAGTTCCCGGGAGAATGTAATTTCCTAGGAATGTCCAGCTTTCTGTGTATGTGAGCGAGTAGCACAAGGGTGGTCCCCTAAAAAAGAGCCGCAGGTGCCAGGGGACACACATGAGCAGAACTAGGGGAGCTGCAGGGATGCGGCTGCACCACCCCAATTGTTCTCCTATAAAGTGATTAGTCATGTAATGGACCCAAGTTAAGCCTGAAGATTTCCAGCTCTCGCCCAGGCCAGTGGAATCAATATTTCTGGGAGTGGAGCCCAGAAACCTGCATGTTTGTCCAGTCTCTGTGTGATTCCGATGGCTTCTAGCGGAGGAGAACCACTCCTCTAAGTGTTGCAATGGGCTGAGGATTCGATGACTGCAAACAGCAAGTTGGGGGCAAGGACAACAGGAAGCACGGCTCTTTAAATAGGAAGAAAGAGCAGTGTGTGAGTCTGAAAATGATGCAGGCTTCGCTGCCAAACCCACTTGAATTCCTCCCTGGCCCTGGGGTTCTGGCACTTGAAGAGATTTACTTTACCTCAGTTTCTTCATCTCTATGAGTCATAATACTTAATTCATAGAGCTCTGAGGAGTTCATCCATTCCTTTGTTCATTTAAGAAATACATATTGAGTGCCTATGCATTTTACCAGCCACTTTCCCAGGTGCACAGGAATGGACGAGCCAGATAGGATTCTTGTCCTTGTGGAGCTCAGGGGCTGGGCGGTCACATCCCTACCCGGTGAGATCAAAGCCTTGCTTTCTTCCCAGCCCTCCTTGAAATCCTCCTCTCAGCGTCCACTTGTGGTCTCTCCATCTTCCTGTTTTTCTTGGGTTCTGCAGGGCTGAGGATACGTGATAAATGGTCAGAGGTGTTACGGTAAGTTTTTGGGCAAACGCTGCTGTAGAAAGCTCTCTGGGCTGGCAGGTAGAATTATACAAGAGAAGAAGAATCATCTCTCGGAATGAAGAAGGTGTTTTGGAAGGCCTGGTTACACGCAGGAAGTTAAAGGGGCTAGGAGGCCTGATATCTGGGGGGAAAAATGTTACCCAGATTTATCAAAAGATACTTTATATTACCATGAAAAGGATCTTGCACAAACAGTAATTCATTCATGTTTTCAGTTTTGATTTCTGTAACCCAGATATTAGCCAGCCCCTTGAGATTGGGATAAGATGGCCTCAAATCCCACTTCCACAGCTTTCGCCCTCCAAGATCTCCCCAGTTTCTCATAATCTCTCTGACTCATGGCCTCCTGCTCTCTAATATGCAATCTTTGTTCTAAACCACATTGACTTCAACCTCAGAAAATGGCTCTTCACTTTTACCAAACAAAATCAACTGACACACAAACCCAAACAACCGCAGTAAAAACTCAGCCATGTGCTTTGATCAAACTCTGAACAGAGGAAGGGTTTTCATCCCGGGAACATATACAAATTTAAAGGGATAAGAGCCTCCCCATGCCCCAAGTGACTGGTACATATTGTAGACAATTTTGTCAGCTGTGGATCCATTGGGCTGCCTCATCTTTCCTCCTTCTACACTCTTCCTTCTCGGATTATTCTTCTTCCCCCCTCGGCGTTGTGAGCAAAGTCAATACATCCCTCCCTTGCCTCATGCAGAACAAGCCTCCCAACTTTAGGGGTTGTCTGAGCCTACAAGGAAATTATCAAGCTTTTCCCCATATAGAGATAGTTACCTCCCTCTGAGGAATTCTGACTTCCACAGGTTGGACATGCAATTGTTTCTGCCTCAATATAACCCTTTCAATACCATAGACACTAATGGCTCCCCTTGGTTACAGATACCCTGCCCCATAACTAGTTTGGAATTTATTTCTTGGGTCTACAAGCTTGTTCAACTAGAAACGTTGCCCACTTCTCAGGCTTCTTTGGAGCATTAAGCGAAGTCATGCATGTGAGAGCATTTCGAATACCCCCAAGCATAAACAATGGTTCATCAGTTCTTCCAACCTGGGCCCATTTATCGTGATTCATTTCTGTAAGGATTGCATCCTGGCTCCTAGCATGACCTCTCCTGATTCCTCACTCACTTTGTAGCAGAATTTGTCACTCCTTTCTCAAGGCTTCCAGAGCTTATACACTTCTCCAGAGTAACATGACCCCTCTGGATTTTTATTGCTAATGTATCTGGAAAGTTTCTTGAGATACTTAATTCTGTCTTATGTTATTTTTCATTATTCTAGGAAATCAGAAAGAATGGCGAGGTAATTTTCACCTCTTCTCCCCTTGGAAAAACAACCAAACCTGTGAATCTCAGAGATGCAAGCTCCCCTTGATCCCAGGGAGAGTCAGGACCTTTGGTTTAGGAAACTGGCTTGCCTGAGAGTAGCTTCTTTTGGAGCAAGTTCTGGGAGTTGCGTATTCCTATATCTGCAGAGCATGGAAGATGGCATAGCCTCTGTTGGATGTATAAGTGGCTACCTGCTTAGTGGACACCTGCTATTTTAGCCCTCTCAGCATCTGTTCCCCCGGGTCTTGTAACAGGACCACAACATTCCTTGGGGAACCACCTCTCCCTTACGTTCAATCAATGAGTTTCCCAGGGGTTGACTTTATTGTCATTTCCAAGGATGGGCATGTGACCACGTGGCCAACCAAACTGTCTCCCATACTTCTGACCTCACTCGTTGGTTCAGGGATGGGTGTGGGACTGAAGTCAGATAATGAGGCTTAGTTTTTCACACTGGGCAAGTCCTACTTATCTTTTGAGACCAGGATCTTGAGTTATTTCCACTCGCTGCTCCCACAGAACGCAGTGCCGCTTCATCATAGAACCCATCACGCTGAATTGCCATTTTCCTTTCTTCTCTGCCTTCCTCAGGGCCGTGAAGCACAAGATTATTTTTAGCTTCTTACCAGCACAAATAGGAAAATTGGCCTATTGTAGGTACTCAGTCAATTTTTATTAAATGGGGGTGCGGGTTGAGGGAGAAGGGCTCCGTCGTAGTCACAGAGGGGCCAGGTTGAGCAAGGACAAGGCCAAGGGCTTGGAGTTTTGGTGAGATCACACTTCAGATCTGAGAGCCTTATTAAGAAAACAGCAAAACTGAGAACTGCAGCGATGTCTCCGGCAGACCTCCCAGTTCCCATTAATGACTCCTATAATAGCTTTTCATTGCCTTTTCTTTCCTTAAGAAACTCTCACATTGTCATCCAGGCCTGTTAAACGTTCTGTGGGCCCATTATCAAAATAGCATTTTCAGCTTCACTGAACACATGTAGGAAATGTTGTCGTGTTGAAAAAAAAAAAAAACAACGATGAGAATAAGCACAGATTGTATTGGGGTAATTATCTCCTCTCCAACAGCCTTTTGGAAAAAGAGGATATTTCTAATTTTTGGAAAGCTGTACATCTAAAAGGGTAAGTTGTCACTGATTCGATTAGTGACTCAACAATTGAAACCTGACATTAAATTAATTTCTCCTCCCCACTCGGTCCCTTGCCTCTGTGGCCAACCCTGCCTGCCTTGTAATGAAGAGGGAAATCACACAGATTTCTGATAGATGCCTAGTGCAAGGGTAATTTCTGACTGCATTTTTGTGGGAGTATAAGCAAGTCTGTAAGTCTAAGTGGTGAATGGATCCCACACATCTGATGACCATGCTAGGGTTCAGACTACGGTCACCCTGGGTTGAAGGCCTGGCTCAGGGGCAGGCATGTGCTGCAGGCAAAGAGAAGTCCTCAGGGACTGAACATGCACAGCAGAAGAATCAAGGTCTTTGGTTTGTCATCAGCCATCTCCAGCTCTCACAGTGATGTCCTCACAAAGTCTCTGCAGGTATGGAGCTGAGGTCGAGACCCGACCCCGCCATTTTCAGCAGCACAGTTTCCACATTATGATTTTGCAAGCCCCTGTCTCCTCACCGGTAAACTCTGATTGACAACACTCACTTCTTATCTATAAGAAGGATGGAAACCATCAATGAATGCAAATATGCACAGTGGCTGCTCAGAAAGGGCCACCTTCTGTTCAGGCCATTATTTGGTCCTCTTCCAACCCTCCCCTCTGATCTAAAGTAGAAGAAGACCCTCCCTGGATGGTTCCAGATCCCCAGGCCCAATGAGGAAGTTGGGCCACATCATGCAATGATAAACAAATTGCTGTTAAAAACACAGAGGAAGGCACGAGCAGCTCAGCTTTGTGAAGCTGAAGAGGCTTCCTAGTGGAGATGGCAAGGGAGCCACACCTGGGAGGAAGGACAGACATTCCCCAGACGACAGAGGAGAAGAGGGCTCCGGGGCAGAGGACTCAAGTGTGATTTTACAGGCATGTGGGAAGATAAGGATGTAGCAGATCAGACTCAGCCCCCAAGTTCATCACGCTGTGTCATGTGACAAGGGCTTGGGGATCAGTGGCTCTCAGACTTCATGGACTTGGGATTGCCTGGTGAGTTTGTTAAAAATGTAACATCCTGGGATGGGGCCAGGAATCTGCATTTTCCACCAGTCCTTGGGTGGTCAGAGGAAGACATGGAGAAACAGGGCCATAGGGGATGGAGAGTGAACGCAGGGCAAAAGCTTGGGCAGTTTCCTCCCCCAGGTAGAGAAGTGGGGTCTGGGGTCTCAGGATCCTGGGCATGGCGTACACAAGGCTGTGGGCCCAGCATTAGTGGTCTTGAGGGGAATAATCTGAGAAACAGCAAATAGGGGAGTCCCGGCATGAGAACCCCAGGCAGATGGTCACAGCTCTGTTCGCAATCATCAGAGGCTGGGTGGAGCAGGTCAATTCAGTTACGAGGGCTCAGTTTTGACACGTGAGCTGGAGAGGAGAGGGAAGGTGGGAAGGGGGCGCGAGGCGCAATCATCGAGAGCAGTTTCTGCAGCAATGAGCCTAGTAACGGCCCCTGAGGCTTTAGAAAGGGAGATTAAAAAATAGTATAGGTTAAGTACCTGACATTATTCTACGGACTTATTAACTCATTAAATTCTTATAACCACTCTAATTAGAAAAAATAGAGAGAGTTATTCTCAATTAATAGACAAAGAAACTGAGTCCCAAAATGTAATTCTGTCAATGAGTACATGGTGGAGCAGAGACCCAGAGCCAGATCCTAGGAGGCCAGCACGGGAGGCCTCAGCTACCATGCTGTGCTGCAGCCACGGCTTTGACCGTGCACGTGGTCCCAGCTCTGCATGGAGGGGCCAGGGTGGGCTGAGAGTGGTGAGGCTGGAGGTAGGGAGGCCGGGGAGGGCCTGGGGCCCTAGCCCAGGGGAAAGATGCTACAGTCTGGAGTAGGGCGCTGGGCAAAGGCATGGAGAGAGAGTTAGGTTGGAAATGTCTTGAAGATGGAGAGGATGGCTCTTAGTTATGGCCTTGGGGGCCTCTGAGGGACTGACATTGGAAGTCACCTTTCTTTTCAGTGGCTCAGTCAGGTATCCTCATGTAGCCTGGAGTTCTTTAGTGGGAGAGTGAGGACACTAAACTCAACACTTGGGGCATAGAAGACAGAGTTAAGAACCCTACCGGGCAGTATAGAGCTGCCGGGAGAAAGGTTGAGCCTGCTCTCTCATATTGAGCAAACGTTGGAAGCAAACCCTCAGCCTCTGGTCCCGACAGCCCCTGCAGCTCTCCAGGAGGGCAGGGCCCAGGAAGACAGGCTCACCCCTCCAGCAGAGCCTCTCTATCCCAGATCCAACCTGTCTTTCAAAGACTGACACATGTTCAAAGCACAATTCTGTTGCTTCTTGACTATATGACCTTGAGCAAGTTGCTTCACGTCTCTGAGCTTCAGTCTTCTCATCTGTTAAATGGTCATAATAATTGACTATGGACTGACTTGGCTGTCTCTTGAGGCTGGTGGAGGGTGAAATGAGACAGGGGAAGTGAAAGCATTTTCTGCGTAGGTTGAGAGGGGCATCATTGCATTTCCTCCAGGGCAAGCTGCCTCTGGGGCCCAGGCAGCAAGCTCCCCTTTAATTTAGAGGGATGAGCTCTTCTGTGGGCCAGCAAGGCAGTGATGCTGCCTATACATGGGGACGATACTAATTGGGAGAATCCACTGGGAATTTCTGGCAAGCTACAGTATGAGCAGCATTGAAGAAGCTTGAAAGCTGAAAGAGCAGTGTTCTGGGCGTGTGTCTGCGCTGGTGCGCAGTGTGTGAAGTCACAGTGAATAATAATTGGCCGTTTCGTGTTTTCCACCCTGGATGACAACCAAGGAGGTGGGGACAGCCAGTCAATATCAGAGACAGCCCACAAACTTCTGCCACTGTCTCAAAGCAAGCACAAGTTTTCACAGGCCCTGCCAAGTCCCCTGCCAGCTGGCGATGATGATTGTTGGAGTGCAGAGAGAAGAGGGAGAGTGGGCCAGGCCGGGCTGCAGAGGCCTGCAGGGGCCTGGATGGTCTCTGAGGCCATGCTGAGGATTTGGGTCTTTATTCAAGCGCGCTGGGAATTCATGGAAGTGCTTTAATGGAGGGGCTTGTATGATCAGTTTTCAGTTTCAAAGAGCTCACTCAGGCTGCTGTGTGGAGAATGGATTAAGTGAGACAATCCATGTCAAGGACTTTGCTCAGGGCCTGGACTGTAGTAAGTGCTCAGGAAACAGAATCCAGTGGCTGTTATTAATCTGTTAGCTGCCAGGTGCCTGGTGGGGGTGGATGGCAGCGCAACAAATGAGCATTAGGCTCTTCCTCTCTCTAACAAAGAGACGAGCAGTTCCAGGCTCATCAGCCAAGTGTGGTTTGCCCTTGCAGGTTTCTACACTTGCTGTGGACGCTCGAAAGGGAGGCATAGCCAAACCCGAGATATGAGTGAGTAAAAGCTTCCAAAATGGAAGGGGGTCAAACATTGTTGCTGAGCTTTGTCAGGAGTCCCAGCAGTGAGGGCTGTGCCTGACGGGGGGTGGGGGGTGCGGAAGGCATTCTTGACTTGCTGGCTTTGGCCCAGGATCCCCTGTTCCCAGCCCCTCCTGCTGGTCTGGGCCACTTGACAACCCAGATAGCTGGATTCCTGGGGAGCTTCTCGATTCCCAGACCCGAAGAAGGAGAGGCAGGGATGGCACACAGGGACAAGCCGAGCCCTCCCAGGGGAGGCCAGGATTACAGGCCTCTTGTGTTGATTAGACTCCAGTGGGGAACTGGTGGCCCTGCAACCTGCTGTCTCAGGGGTCTTTCTGATCCTCTCCCAGGAATATAAAGAGCAGGAGCTTGTAGTTGAGGGACACCCTGCTAGGCTTCTCTCTAGCCACCCAAGGCCGCCTGTGGCAGAGTCCACTAGGCCAGAACTCCAGGGGCGGTGCTGTAGGCTCCTTGCTATTCTCTGTTCTGTCCTCACGCTGACCGATCTGAGTCTTCTCTATGTAGGGGTTCTCTGTCCAACATGGCAGCCACTAGGCACTGGTGCCCATGGAACGCTTGAAAAGTGGTTCAACTCAAGATGTGCTGTGAGTGTAAAGTACACAATGGATTTAAAAGACCTAGGATGAAGTCAGTAACGTTAATTATCTCACTAAGAATTTCCAATGTTCGTTACATGTTGAAATAACAATATTTTGCACATATTGGGTTAAATACAATATATTATTAAAATTGATTTCATCTGTTTCTATTTGCCTTTTTTTAAATGTGGCTAAGAGGAAGTGTAAACTTGCATATCTGGCTGGCACTCTACTTCTACTGGATAGAGCTGATGTAAGGTTTATCTAGGTGAAAATGGTCTGATAACACAAAGACAAACAAAAATCCTTTTAATTCCCTCTAAGGTATAAATAGATGAGAAGAGCCAAATGTATCCCCTGACTGGTAAGATGTTCATAAGGGTCTCCAGCGCCCTGAGGTGGTGTGGTGGGAAGAGTACCAGCACTGGAGTGACAGCATCATGGATCTGTAACTCAACTCTGCCTGTTATTTCTGTGTGATATTGGGCAAGCCACTTAACCTCTCTGAATCAGGTCAGGCTCTTCTGGGTAAAATGGAGGTGGGATATGCACCTCACAGAGCATCTAGGAAGAGATGAAATGAAAGAATGTAAGTCTCCTAGTGGAGGGCTTGGTACTCAGGCATCAACACTCTTTTCTTTCCCCTACAAGGTGTGAGAATGCCACTCCCGTCTGAAATTTCAGAATTGGGAGACTCCTTCTAAAATCAAGGATGGGGGTCTTTTTGTTTCTTTAGATTCACTCATTCTTTCAATGACTATTCTTTGAGCTGATTAGAATGGTAAACGAGGTGCAACAGGGTCCCTGCCATCTGGGATGAGGGCCCCCCTGATGGTGGGCAGGAGTGTGTGTATATGTTGGGGGCTTGGGGATGGGAGAGCGTACTTTCTTGGCAAATGCCAGGAGCTCTTTTTCCCCTCCTGGCACATCTCTCAGCTCCACTTCCAGCTCAGCCAGGCTCTCCCATCCCCACTGGAAACAGCTGCAACTCTCTCCAACCCACTCACTCATACTCAACTCTCTTGTCAATGTTGGCGAGGCGCAGTTTCTATAAAGGCAGGCGGAAGGCAGCTGGTTAGTGAGAGTTGGTTCCCCATCGCACCTCATTCCGTCTCCAGGGCTTGAGGCCCACTTAGTGCTGTGCTGGCACTCCTCTGGGATTTCTCTCAGCTCATGCTGATCCCCAAGCGATGAGGACCTCTTGTCTGGCAGTTCACCTTCCTGCTGAGCAAGTCTGAGCTTCAGGGGAAAACAAAGAGAAGAGAAAGCAGAGGATTGGGGTCTGCAAGTGGATGGAGGGGGTCTCAGTGTGGGGATTCTCTGAGCACAGGTGGAAAGTGGCTGGAAGTGAGTGAGGGGCCGTGGACCCACCATCATCTTCCTATTGAAACCCTGGAGTCTGCTGGGCACGTTGCAGGTATTATCTGTGAATCTTCCTAAAACCCTTTGGGGTAGATCCTGTACCATCCAGATCTCACCGGACTCACTCAGTGTCTCACAGCTAAGCAATGACGGAGCCTTGTTTTAAACGCAAGTCCCTCTTTCTCAAGAACCCTGCACCAGACACCCCACACCTGAAGTGCACGGGCAGAGGGTTGCTAAGAATATCCCCTGCCATTATCTGACTATTTCATTTTTGTCAAAGACTCGGGCCCACAGGCTGAAATGAAAGTTCAAGGGGCAATGTCTGAGACCTTGAGCCCACCCAGCCCACGTCACTGTGTGTGGCTTCCCTTCTTCTCTACTCTTTGTCCAGACTGGATGGATCCACATGGTCAGTCTCTGTGGCACAAAGATATGCACTCACCAGAGCTATTTGTGTGGCTTCCCAGCTTGAAACTATTTAGGAGGAAGAGACGATGGATAGAGTTCATTGTTATTGACGGCCGTTGTCAATGCAATTGTTGGGAGAATTAAATGTAATGATACTTGAACCTGGCTCAAACCAGGGCACAAATTAATGGCACGGTCACTTTTACAGAGATGATGTATGTGAACATTTCTCAGAGAATGGCTGCTTATAGCGGGTGCTCAGTAAATTCCCAAGAAGGATAAGCTGTTATCAACCAGTGTAACCTTAGCAAGGATGAGGTCTGCAGTTTTTAATCTTGGGTGTGCAGCGGAGTTGCTGGGAGATCTTGTGAAAATGTCGACCCCTGTGGTCTCCTCCCTGCTGTTCTGACTCAGTAAATCATGGGGGGAGCCCAGCCACCGCATTTTAATAAGCTCCTCTGGTGATTCTGATGTGGATGTTCCCTTTGGGTTACTTTTTGAAATTCGCTGGACTGGGTTGGTGGATTACGTAGCAGTTAGGTCAGAGAACCTGGGACACAGGCTTAATAACTCGTGCTGGGAGAGGTGACCAGGGGTGAGAGACGTAAGCCTGGATCATGGGATGGAGGCAGAGAGGGTATTCTAGGAAACGGGGTAGGAGTGAGGGCCAGGATGGTCTTGGGAGTGGGGAGAAGGCACTCCAAGGGGCGGTACTGGAACGCACACACCTCTGGGATTCTATGCATATACGCTTGGGAGTCCTCGTGCCTTTTGTGTACAATCCCTGCTCTGCTCAAATAAATTTGAAGACCCAGTTCAGCTGTGACCTCCTCTAGGAATCCTGCCTTCAGCCTCTAGGGTAATTTAGTTACTTGGCATATCCAGCACAAGATCTCATTTATTTCTCTATCTCTAATGCCTAAAACAGAGCTGGAATGGCAAGAGGAGCTTAATCAATCAATGATGGTGATTGGATGGTCTATCTGTTTTTCAGAATAGCTAGCAGAGACTTTGAGGGGTTAAGCTTTACCACCGTTACTTTATTTTGTGTAAGGCTGCCTAGGGCATGGGACCAGCAATGTGATAAGACTCCCTGATCTTGTAGGTTCACAACTGGGAGTCAACACGTGAGCTCTGGCCGAAGGGCTGAAATATTCCTGTTCAAGTGGAAATTGTATGGGGATGGGCCATCAGAGAAAGCAGAGGAGAGAGGATGGGGACTAGCCAGTGTTAAGAAAGTATAAAGGGAAAGAGAAAGAAGGAGTGAGAGAGAAAGAGGGATGGAGAAGGAAGGAGAGAGATGGAGAGATACCATTAGTTCTTATTCTGTGTAAAAATTAAATTATGTACATTATTCTCATAGAGTATTCAGACAGCCCCCAGTCATAAAAATGAGGAATTGAGACCTGGAATGTCAGGTAGCTTGTTGAAAACCACACCATCCATGAAGGGGCAAAGTCAGGATTTGAATCAACTCTTGTCTTCAAGCCTGGTGCTCTGTCGTCTACACGACGTGGAAAGCAAAATGAGTAACACGTTTCCTTTCTTGCCAATTTCCCGTTTTTGTAGCCATATTGGACATCACCAGCTAATTACTTTTTAAAAATTTTTTCCCATTGAGCCAAAGTAAGACCTCAGTATCTTCTACCGTGTGCTTGGGACATACCACCTGCCTGTAAGATTTAGCATTTCAGGTCAGACTTGCTTGTTATTTTGTTCAAGATTAACTTATTCCAGAGTTCAAGGGAGTTTATTTCCAGTGGATATTCCATTTGAAAGCTCTGGGTATACATATATCAAATCCTTGTGTTGTATACCTTGAGCTTATACAATGTTATATGTCAATCATATCTCAATAAAACTGAAAAAATTTAAGACTTGTCTTTTGCCAAGTTAACATAAATACAAAATACAACCCCCCCCCCCAAGAAAAAACTGAAAGACAATGCTGGGATTCTATATTTATTGGGAGAAAGAAGAAAAACAAAGAAAACCATAGTGTCTAACAGTGTCTGATTTTCTAAACCCAGACTGTGAAAAGACAAGAGTTATGGGGAAAAGGTCTAAACTATATTGGCAGGGAGAACTGCCCATGATAATAATGAAATAAATATAATAGCAATTGCTATTATTTTCTGAGAGTGTACTACGAGACAGAGACTTAGGTCAGTGGAGTACGTGGGTTATTTCATGTGTCTTTTACAATTACTTTATGAAGTTTATAGATGAGGAAACTGAGTACAGAAAGGCTAAGTACTGTGGCCCAGGTTGTACACTGGGAAAGTTAGAACCAGATTCCAAGCCAGGTTCTGGAGCTGAGGCATTCACCAGTAAACTATACCATGTGCAGGTTTAGAAATAATTGGCACTTTCAGATAACCCAGATCCACTTAAGTCACTCCTTCCGTGTGTGTTTCCCCTCTACCATGATTTCCCCTCTATCCCCACTCAGAAAAGGTCAGGAAGTTATGGGATGGGGGCAGAGATCCTAATCCGGGCATCCCCGTGGTTTATTCAGAAGTTAGTCACGATTTCATTTCAGCCCTGGCCACGCCCTGCCCGGCTGTCATGGGCGAGAAGCCTTGTAACTGGGCACCATGGGGAGGAAGTTAGCACAGGCAGGAAATGACTGGGCAGTGGATTTCTGGGACCCCAGGAACAGTGATTTCGGAGTCCTGTCCTTTCCTTCCTTTTGCCTCTGTGGTGGGGTAGAGGGAAAGGAATAGGCATTAAGGGTCCCCTTTGTGTGGGGTCCATGCAGGACAATTTCCCTAAAGTTGATTCTCCATCAGTTCTGTGAAGTGAACCCTACAGATATTTTCACTTCTAATGTAAGCAAGCTGAAGTTCAGGGAGAGTGGGTACGCAAACTTGCTTCTGACTCTGCACTGGGTACTCACAAGGAGAAATCAAGCCTGAGCACCAAGGAAGGAAAACCAACGAGGACCCAATCAACGGACACCACCAGGGCCACTGTGAAATTATGGCAGTGCTTAGAGCCAGTTTTGGATTTAGCTTCCCTGGGCTTCAGTTTCTTCCACCTTTCCTGTTGGATTATAGTGAGGGTTCAATGCAACTGCTTGTATACAAACCTCGTTATGAAACCTTTTTTCCCACTTCCTGCCATAATCAGGGTCATTGTGAAATTACAAAATCTGTATTTCTCTTAGAACCATAGGATTTTATAAAGACATATGTAGTTGTAGAAACTTGGTTGGCATGCATGTCAATTTAGGAAAACAGACACATATTTACAAGCCCTTACTTGTCGTTCAAGATCATGGTAGCTTTCTAGAATCCCATGGGGGCGAGGAGTGCGTTTTCATCTTTCTTGGATGATTTTCTGTATTGGCCAAGAGGGACCAGAGTTACATTTGGCTGTCTGATGGCTTGAACACATACGCTTCAGGGTGAGCAATGATAAAAAGGGTCATCTCTTTCCAAGGGGCTCGTGTAGACCCTTGATATTCAAGGTATGGTTGGGGGACAAGACTCACCAGCATCATCCAGGAATTTGTGAGAAAAGCAGACTCTCAGGCCCCAGCCCACACCCACTGAATCAGAATCTGAATTTCAACAGGGTCCCCAGGTGATCTGTGTGCTCATTTCAGTTTGAGACATGCTGATGCAGACGGTCTTCACTCTTTCCAATCCGTTGGTTCTGAATGGAAGTTTCCATTTGAAATTAGATTACAGGGCTTTGCTGGAGCTGCTTGTCTGTAGTATGTTTCTGAGCTTAGGTGCCGACCACGCTGCTTGTCGAGGGTTTGCAGGCGCGCAGGAACTTCCCACCTTCATTACTGTGACTCTCTATCAATTTTTTCTTTGCTGAATTAGAAATTGTCAATGAATGTGTCTTGGGCAGAAAGATGCCTCCCCCAAGATGGAAGAAAAACATCTTTACTTCAGGAAGGTGGATCAGTTGGTGTTTATTATTATTTTTATTATGTCTTTATAAAAAAAGATGGAGCCCTTTCCACCTTTGATGAAGGGGAGCCCATTTGGGCTCATGCTTTGAGCATCATGTGGCTCTTCCATGGGCCACCAAAGGCTACAGAAGGAAAACTAAGAATTGGCCTTTGATGTGGGTGAGGGCAGCTAGGCTGGGGAGGACAGGAGAGCAGAGGGCAGAGTCTGAGTGTGGAAGACCCAGAGTCGGCAAAAGATAGTGAGCTGTCTGTCTGGGGAGGCACTGGGAGGGAGGGCTGAGAAAAGGGCCTCTGGGAGGGGGTGATTCGGGTGCCCAACACGTGTGTTGGGCTGGAGGTCCCCCCTCCCATGCGCTGGTCTGGTCTGCCTGACACTTGAGATTACCCAAGCCCAGAGCCTTCACACAGTGGGAACGTGACTACCTTGTCCAGGTACTCTTTCTAGCCAGTAAGAATAATGCCTAATCCATGCCATGAGTAGGTTCTTCCTTCCACAAGACCTCTACCTACGGCTCAATCTGTCCTGGGTAGAATTGCATCCCTCAAAAAGATGTGTTCAAATCCTCACCACTGGTACTTGTGCATGTGACCTTCCAGGGAAATAAGGTCTTTGAAGATGTAATCAAGTTCAGATGAAGCCATACTGGCTTAGAGTGGACCCTAACCCAATGAGGGGTATCCTCATACGAAGAAGGAAACTTGGACACAGAGAGTCACAGGGAGAAGGCCATGTGACAACGAAGGTAGAGATTAGAGGGGTGCAGCCACAAACCAAGAAACATCAAAGAATACCAGCCGCCAGCAGAAACCTGGAAGAGAGAAGGAAGATCCTCCTGTAGGGTCTAGAGAGAAAGCACGGCCCTGCCTGCAATTTGAGTTTCAACTTCCAGAACTGTGAGAAAATAAATTTCTGTTTAAGCCACTCAGTTTGTGGTAGTTTAATATGGCAGCCCTAGCAGACTAATATAGCTCCTAAGAGCACAGGGGGCTCCTGAATACTTAGCAGGCGGAGCGAGGGCCCCCGTGTCTATGTTTCAGGATGGGGAGGGTTGAATGGAGCCCCTGCAGCACTCAGAGAGGCACGACCCATCTAGGGAGCCTGGCTGCAACACGAATGTTTAATTTACCCAATTCTTGTGTCCAATCTCCTTCGGCATGAGAACACCCATCATTCTTACACGTCTCATCTTGCATGTACCTCACAAAGCTTGCTGTCATTGATTTAGAAAAAAAAAAGTCCCAGTCTCTAACTTTCTCTAAGGCTTTGGTCATCTGTAACTGGCCAGAGGAATGGCCCTGGGGGACCAAAAGTTATTTATGGTTTCCAAGCAATTTCCCCTATTCATGATTTTGCAATTGCAGAGAGAGGCCTGCTGTGCATTTGCATAAGCCACTTGATCCTTTTTCTTTGGGGCTCTGTGAGCCACCCAGCACCCTCCACACATGAGTCACATGCAGCGGCCCCCGGGGTGGAGGTGCCTTCCTCAGCTCCAGCACCCTCCCCAGGAGACCTCCTTCCCTCTCTGAGCCGGGCCTCATTTGCTGCTGGGCTAAACTCAGTCTAGCTTCAAATTCGGTGCCTGCCTGCGTATGTGTAATTGGGTTGGATTTACATTAAGAGGGTTCCCTGTGGTGAAAACCATACTGCTATTTCCAATCTGAAGCTGCATAAAACATTCAATTTTCTAAGTATCTGTCAGCTGTGAGCACTGTGAAAAACGTGGTCTTCCTGGCCTGATGAGAGGCGCCTGCTCCGTCCTGTGCACACCCGATTATCTGTGCTACCAGAGGGGATAATATCACATGGTTGTGGATAATGAAACGTTATTCGTCCAAGCATCCACTCACTCCCTCAACAAGCTCATTCGAGAACCTAGTCTGCTCCAGGCGCCGTTCTGAGTGTCTGACCAGATCACATCCCCCCTCAGGTAAAAACTCTTCAAACTGCCTTCCTTTTGTGTAATCTAAGTGAGGGGTCAGCAAACTTTTTCTGTCAAGGGCCAGATAGTATATATTTTACGATTGTGAGCTATGACGTGTTTATTGCGACTACTCAACTCTGCCCTTGTAGCTTGAAAGCAGCCATAGACGATATGTATATGGATGGATGTGGCTGTGTTCTAATAGAACTTTCTTTATAAAAACAGACAGCGGGCCAGTCTCAGGCCACAGTTTGCCAACCTCGAATCTAAATACCTTACTTTGTCCTACAGATCCCTGTAATCCGCTTCCCGCCTCCTTCATCCTGTTGACCATACATGGTCCTCCTTACCCTTCATTCCACTCCAGGGGCCATAACTTGTTTTCAGCTCCAAGAAGCACTCCCATTCTTCCCTGCCTCAGGATCTTTGCATATCCTATTCCTTCTGCCTGAAGAAGTTCTCTCCTCTTGACTTTTGGCAAAGATGGTCCTTCTTCATTCTTTATGTCATAACAGGAGCACTTTAGACGTCATCCTTGTGTCTTATGTGACATCCTCAATGAATGGAGCCTCCTTTGAAAGATTCGTCCACTGAAAGTGGCTTCCTTCAGTTTCTCTTGTGTCACATAGGGACAGACAGACAGCCAATCACAGCATATGATGTGAGGAGGACTCTGACAGATGTAGGTCTGAATAATAGGGGGCTGGAGGGACCATTGAGCAAGAAGGCTGCCAGGGCCAGGGCGGTCCCACAGTGGGTGCAGAATAAAGCAAGCTCCAAAGGGACAGACACACAGTGAGAAGCAAGGGTGTGAAGCAGGGTGGAAGGCAAACAGCTTCACTTGTCCTGGGAGAAACAAGACAAGAGGGGAGAAGATTACTGATCTTTCTGGAGCGCGAACCAGGCGTCAGCTACTGTCAGGCATTTTGCATACTTTCCTCACAACAGCCTTTCAGTGTAACTATTACAGTTATTAATAAATAGTAAGGAAATATTATTGCTCCTATTCTACAGAGATAGAAGCTGAGGATTAGAGAGGGTGAGGTACCAGGCCATGGTCACACGGCTGGTAAGTCAGGATTCACACCTAAGTCTTTGGTCTATATCATGTGACCCGACATGCACAGTTGGGGCAATGTATGTATTAATTAGCCTGCAGTTTTCTTTTCTTCAGGAAGGTGTTTCCTTCTCCCCAAATCTTGTCCTAGATTTAATTATCTTCCTCTTCATCTCTCTAATAAGCTGGTGAAATCCCTGGACTAGCTGCTTTCCTCCTCCAGACGTCCCTTTCCTTAGGTGCAGCCTGTTACGCTGGCTGAGAGGAAAGGAAGAGGAGGGACCTTCACTGAGCATTGCGTCAGCTGTATACGCCATTCCCTGATTCCATTGACTCCCCACGACAGCCACATTGCAACGGAACCAGCTGTCCCATTTGGCAGAAGCATTAACTCTGGTTGGAGACGGTTAATGGTCCACAGTCTCCCAGAGGCCAAGAGCTGGACGTCCCATCCCTGCCCCATGCCCCCCACGCCTCAGTGCCCTGAAGGCTGACTGAGGTGGAGCACAGGTCTCAGAGAGGGCAATGAGGGAGCTGAGCTCAGCTGACCTCTGGAGATGGTGACAGCCCCTCCTAAGTAGGAACTCAGAGAGGAGGAAACGAGAGCACACCTGTCTAAGCAGGGACATCAAATTGCCCCAGGAGAAGCTATTAGATATATGAGGAAATTCTTAGGCAATTCTACTGGAAAAAAACTGCTTACTGGTTTTTTTTCCTCCCACGGAGTGTTCATATAAACCTTCTGGGCAATGGAGACGAGAGGACGCTGCATCTTAAAGCCAGGTGGTCTCCTTCTCCCGGGGGGATTGGGAGTGATTTGATTCTGCTGGCTAACGTTGTTCGAGGCGGACTTCATCTCCCTCAGTGCTCATCAGAGCTGCTAATAGGCCCTTCAGAGCTCATAAAGAGATGACCAAATCTGGGGCTGGGGGACTCCAGCTCATTTATCTTCCACAGCCCCGATCAGATCTGATTTTGCACGCTGACGGCTCCATGCTCAAGTGTGGTCCAGCCGGCATCTCAGACACCTGCTCGTCGTGGCTGGGCCTGAGGTCCCCCAGGAGTAGGGCTGGGGCCCTCTGACCTGCCGGGGTCTCACTGATCTGATGCGGCAGACAGACACTTACCTGCCAGCTGTATTGATCTGAGGATGAGAAAATAAAAGCATTTAGACTTGTAAGGGAAAGGTGAAGCCCGCTAATGGGAGTGTCAGTTACCACTTTGGGTCTTCCACCCGCCGCCATTGCTTCTGTGAGTGTGTGGTACGTACCTCGCACATCCCTTTGCTTCTTGTTCCATCTCCTCCAATTTGTAAGCTTATGCATGGCGAGAATGTAAAACCAACGTGAAGACACAGATACACACAGATACTACCCCCCACCGCAAATACGTTTGCCAAATCCCTATTAGCACCTTTTAAAGAACTACTAACGTTCTGCAACCTTGCAGACAAATTATTTTTAGCTGAAGGTTGGGGTCATCCTTTTCATGAATATCTCTTATTTATCTAATTAGAAGAGACAGTTTGCACAAAAAAGAATTGGGGGATTTTCATCAAGTATATTTAACCCGTATGTTCTTCAATTAAATGAAACAGCAAAGGTAATGAGGATGCCAGATGCCCGGCGATCATTTACTTCTCCTAAAAACTCTACAAGGCAGGCACCATTTTACAGATGAGGAACTGAGGATAAGGGAATGTTCTAGTTAGCTCTTACTGCGTGACAAACTATCACACAACTTAATAGCATAAAACAACATCCATTTTAGTAAGCTGATAGACTTTGTGGATCAGGAATTCAGACAGGGCACAGCAGAGCAGGTTTCCCTGCTCTGTGATGCCTGGGGCCTCGGCTGAGCTCTCATGAATGGCTGGAGTAACCCGAACAACCAGGATTTGGAGCAGCTGAGCTGGTGGATGCACTTCCAAGATGGCTTCCCCCCTGCCATGCCTGGTGCCCGGGCTGGGTTGGCCAAAATCTGGGCTCAGTTGGAACTGCAGCCTGGAGCATCTACCATGGCCACTCCAGCACGCTAGTCTCAGCACAGGCAGCTTTCTTACATGGTGGGCCAGGACTCTAAAGGGGAGTGTTCTTAGAGAACCAGGCAGGAGTCGCATGACTTCTTATGATCTATCCTTGGAAGTCACATAGGGTCACTTCTGTTGAACTCTGTAGGTCCAATAGGTCCAAGCAGTACCAAGTCCACTCAGACTTGAGGGAAGGGGACATAGTCTCCAACTCTTTTTTTTTGCCTGAGGAAGATTCACCCTGCGCTAACATCTGTGCCAATCTTCCTCTATTTTTCAGCATGGGAGCCACCAGCATAGCATGGCTGTTAACAGAGCAGTGTAGGTCCATGCCTGGAAATCGAACCCGGGCTGCTGAAGTGGAGCACACTAACTACTAGGCCACCAGGGCTGGCCCCAGAGTCTCCAACTCTTAATGGGAGAAGGTTAAAGAACTGGGTACCATGTTCTAAAACTGTGTCAGAGAGGTTAACTAACCTGTCTGAGATTTCAGAGCAAGGAAGAGACAGCACAGGGATTTGAAACTGGGCAATCTGACTCCAGGGCCTTCTCGCTCAGCGACCATAGGATACTTCAAGCATTGCTGGGCATGCAATAGATGCTAAATTTCTGTGAGTAAAGTATGATCCAGTTTAATTTACATTTTCATTCTGTAGAGTGACCACTCTGGAGAGCAGTCAAAGAAATGGACAAGGAGCCTTCTTTAGGGAGCGGCTGAAAGAGTGGGGAGCACCTGGAATCAGGCTGTGAAAGGGAAGTTTCAGGAGTGTTTGCCCAATCAGAGTTAAAGCCTAGATGCCTTAAGAATATAGAGGAGTAGAAGAGTTATTCTTTGCCTAGGTCTTGGAGTTCGCTCTGTGGAACGGTGCTTGCCCTCCTAGTTGAAAATACACACGGTGGCCAGGAACCAGCCAATTGGCTCAGAGTCTGTGGCTCTGTTTCCATGAACAGTAGGAGAATCCATAAGACCTGAGACTGGAGTTTGCCAAGAACTTATGATTCTGCAGAGCCTGTGTCTGCATGTGCTCAGTCCAGAGCCAGCCTTAGGGCTTTCAAGGCAATAAAGAGCGTGCATCCAGGATGGCTGGGTTGGGCTTCGACTTTGTAGAGTTAGCAACCTCTCTGAAAGACTGAAGGGTCTTTGATGGTGATACCTCTCCCAATTTTCTTTATGGCAGATAAACTTACGGGGAGTGACTTCCAAGGATGCTAAATGGGCAAGCGGCAAAGAGAGAGGTACAGACAGAGTCATGGGAGTTGCTTGTGCCCAGTTGAGGCTCTTAATCCAAGTTTTGGACAAAGTGCCCTGGCTTCACCTTTGATTGGCATCTGGACCCAAGTAACAACAACTGGCCAGGCCTGTTCTGGCCAGCCAGGGCAGGGCAGGGAGCCTCCTTGCCCCACCTGAAGAGACAGGTTTATTCACAGGCCTGCAGTCAGCTCCCTGGAGGCTGGAGTGTTGTGCCAGGGAAGAGCACCTTGGTGGTCTCCCTAGGCAGGCTCTGAGCTCACAGCTCATGGAGGAGGCCTGGCTGGTGATACATGCAGACAGGACTGGGATTTGCTGGCAGGCTCAGGCTGATTATTCACTCTGATGCGCAGTGTGTCCCCTTTGTTGGTGTTTGGGTGGCATGGAGTGAGATCTCTCCCGCGGAGATGACATGCAGGCTTCTCCTGTAACAATAACAGCTGAGCTGTTTAATACTAAGGGTTTTCAAAGAACCTGGCACTATGCTGAGAATTTTGTCTTGGGGTAGGTTTTCCCAGAAGCAGACCCAAAGACCAAGACTTCAGTGCATGTAGTTTATTTGGGAAGTCAAACACAGACAAGGAAATGGGGGAATAATACAAGGAAATGAAGGCAGCAGTAAAGAGTGTGGTCTCAAGCCAGTTATCATAGTGGGTGGTGGGAGCTTACTCCTGTGGGGAAGCTCTGGAACACTGCGTAATACACACGCTTCAGAATCATCCACCTCAGGAGTCAGGGAGCTGGGGTAGTTATACACCAGATGCCAAGGCCACCAGCTGAAACCTGCTCCTGGGGTTGTAATTCCTCAGCACTTCTGGCCTTCTGTGTGCCTGTGTACATGTGTGCACATTCACGCGTGCACACACACAGTGAAAATTTCTGCAGTTTTGGCCAAATTTTAAAAACAAATAAACTGACCCTCAGGCATAGATGCAGGTTATGGGAACTGGAAATACACTCGAGCTCCTTGAAGTCTTCAAGGGACCGGGTGGAGCACCAATGGCATTATCTCACTTAATCCTTAGAGCAATCCTATGAAGAAAGGACTGTGTGTACTCATTTTATAAATAGGAAACTGAGGTTCAGAGAGGAGAAGTCACTTTGGTTGAAGTTGCACTGAAGTGGAGTTGCTGGGTTTGAGTTAAGAGCATGACCCATGGGTCAAGAGCCCATGGTTTCAACCAGTGAACTATACTGCCTCCTTAAGTATAAAGTTATAACTTTAACAGGAACTGGCCCACAGATTCTTCCTTTCAGAGCTGAGCAGACCTGACTAGATTTCAGGCCACAGGACAAAGATGGTTTGACCCTAAGGGGCAGAGTCTGAGTTATAGAACCCTCTCACCTCAAGAGAGAACCAAAGATGGGAGCATGTCAAGCCTGGACCAAGCTAGGCTTAGACCTCGTACAAACATGTCCTTCAGTTTTCACAAGTAGGAGCGGGAATGGGAGACAGACAGAGTTGGGGATTTGAGCCAGCGTTGACAGGCTTTGGCAGGGAGGAAGTTAGGAATAAAACGTGGAGATTCTCTTGGGTTCCACTGGGTGGTCTGTGGGTTTGTCAGGCTGGCTAGAGGAAGAGGACAAGGTGACCCTCTGTCCCATCCACCCTTGTACAATTTGTGGTGAGCCCTAGGTAAATATCAGGTCATCACCACCCCCTACCCCACCCAAACCTTTCTCTTGCTCTTCAAAAACCATTTTAAGGTTTATCAAGGGAAGGTCCCTGAAGACCTCCCAAATTTTCCTTCTAAATGCTTAGAGTGCTACACTCAATCTGAAGACCCTCCTTCCTTCCCATACCCCCTTTCCCCCAGTCCACCGAGCTACAGAAATTGTCTTGAATTAAAACCCAGGCACACCAAGCCCTTGAGTATCAGGTGGTTTGGACTGTAGGCACACTCTCTAATGGGCAGCCTCTAATTGTCCTCAGCATGCCCTCCTCAACTGTCACTAACTAATCCCCATCGGCCATCATTGCCATCCCAGGATACAAGAGAACCTAGCACACTGGGTTGGAGACTTTATTCCATGCACAAAGATGGGGCATGAAGATGCTCATAAGGTTTTCTTTCTTTTCTTCATTCATTCATTCATCCAACCATTCAACTTACTATGTGGCAGATATTGTTAAGGACTGGGCAAGTGCCTTTGAAGAAGAAAATCAATGCCTGTGCCCCCATGGAACTTAGAGTCTAGGGGAAAACAGACAAAAATAAAACAAACATAAAATACATTCTAAAAATAACCATTGTGACAAATAAATAAGACTTTATAATGGAAAAATAAATGTGATGAGAATGAGAATCTGCCAAGAAAGGATGGTCAGTGGAGGACATATTTTTAAGCTGAGACCCACCTTAGTGATGGCAAGGAACTAACCACGTGAAGACAAGAAAAGGGCATTCTAGAAGATAGAACAACATGAGTGTGGACCTGGAGGTGAGAAATAGCTGGGCAAGTTCAAGAGCAGAAATAAGTCCATCCTAGCTAGATCCTAGTGGATCTAGAGTGAGGGGGAAGGTGGCCCCAGATGAGGTTGTAGAAATGGAAAGAAGATGAGTTATGTAGGGATTTATGAACCATGCTGAGGAACTTGAATTATATCAAAGGCAAGTCAGAAACTCATTGGAGAATTTTCTAACATAATTTTCGTCATTTAAAAAAAGCCACTCAAGACGCTCTATGAAAATTAGGTTACAGCAGGGAAAGGATGGGACCAAGGAGACCAGCTTGAAGTCTCTTGCATTTGTTCTGGTGAGAGATGATGCTGCTGGCCTGGCCAGGGGTTAGGTGGTGGAGATGGGGACACGTGACAAAAACACTTCCAAGATGTCTTTTGGAAGCAGAAACAGCAGGACTTTCTGAAGGACTGCGTAGGGCAGAGCTCAGTCATTTGCCAAGACCCAGAAGCCAGCCTTATTCAGATCCAGGCCTCAGAACAATAAGTTAGAAATGTACCGATCCAATGTGGCCTGGGAATAAACAGAAAACAATAAAACAAAAAACCAGACTTCAATCACACACCAACTCTCTGGTGAGCAGAGGACCCTCTCCCTGGAAAATGCACATGTTTACTTTCACAAGTTTTGGCTTACAACTTCAGGTGACTCTTGGATTTCTGAAGAACCCCCAAGGACCCCCACCCTCACCCCCAGTGAACTGGGAGGGTCATGTGTCTCTGGATTGAAGATTTACAAATCTGTAAACTAGAGACGTACACTGACTCTCCATGTTCTAGAAATCTATTACTCGAAGAGTGGACAGTGGCCAGCCCTCTTTCAGGCAGGTTTATACATAGTCAATCTCTAGTCTAAGTTCTCCAGGGACAGGAATTCCATGCAACCCCTTCAGGGGACCCTGCGGTGTTCTGCCACGATTAAAATGCAGTCCAATCCTGTTTCCATTTGTTCAGTCCCCTGAGAAAGGGACAGGCCACTCAAAGGGAAGCCTTGAAGGAGCATGGGAATATGAACACGTGGTATTAAGGTGGTGGTATTCTGGTTCATTCTTTTCTAATTTTGAGCTTTCCACTTTGCTGGCATAACATTTCTTGAGCAATACATTTTAACCAGAACCCCAAAGAGACTGAAGGTCAGAAATTATCTCTATTTTCAGCTTGAACAAACGAACAAAACCAAACAAAGTGAAATATCCATAACAATCAGCAAATCTTCCATTTTTCACCAGTAGATCAATTTTTTTGTCTGCGAGCAATCTTTTTAAATTGTGTCTCTTTCTCACTTGTCTTTCAAATGCAAAAAGCAAGACCATACAGTCCAAGACACATGAGATGGATGCATCTTATGCTTCCATCACCAGAAGTTCTCCCTCTTCCCAAGATTTGTGAAGGACTTTCCTGACTCCATGCCTTGTATGGGCTGTTCCCT
The DNA here is from genome assembly GCF_041296235.1 of Equus asinus. Lineage (NCBI taxonomy): Eukaryota > Metazoa > Chordata > Mammalia > Perissodactyla > Equidae > Equus > Equus asinus. The sequence goes on along the minus strand of NC_091804.1, from coordinate 31,364,761 downwards.
TTGCCTGGAATGCCCTTGCCGCTATTTCTTCCTAGGAAGCTTGTCCTTGTTTTTTTAGGTCCACAGAGAAGTCATCTCCTGCAGGCTTTGTGCCTCAAAGACAGAGGCGCTCCTTCTGTTTCTCTGTTCCAGTTTCGTCTTACCTATCCTTCCGTCATACTACTGGTCACATTTTATTTTTAATTATTTGTTCCCATGTCTCTCTCTCCCTCTGGATCCTTGAGGGAAGGAATGGAGATTTATTTATTTCTTACTTGCAAAATCCAGTCAAAATCTGGCATATAGTCTAAGCCCAAAAAGTGCATGCTGAATGGATGGAATAACTCTTATCAAGGGTTCTGTGTGCTGATGCGGAAGGTGGGCGATGCCCTGGCGCTGGCATCTCAGACCCTTACTAACAAAGCTACTGCCATTGGTTGTTGAGAGGAAAAGTAATGACGCATGTGGCGCAGTCCATTCTCTACTCCTCCCCAGTGACTGCTCTCACTGGTCAGCCCTAATCTGTCTACCTGTGTGATTTTGATGTTCAAGGCTGAGACTGCATCTTGTAGACCTTTGATGCCAAGCCCTAACCTCATCTTTGTTCCTTTCCTCTCCACAGTACAAAAATGAAAGAAAAGGCCTTCAGTCTCAATTATTCATGCCCATGACTAAATATATTTGTTGCATGCTGACGATCTATCAGGCACTATGTTAACTGCTTTCATCACTTGACTCATTTTGTTTTCATAAGAGCGCTATTCACTAATTCTCTTATGTATTTGTCTATTTCAGAAACATTAATTGAGCATCTGTTAATCCTATCCTGAACACTGTGATACAGCTATGAACAAGATGGACAAATGCCCTGCCCTCTTAGAGCTTGGAGTCTACCATGGAAGACAGAAAATGATCCAGTAACCATAAAGGAAGAAGAAAATTCCAGAAGGTGACAAATGTTACAAATGAAGCAAAGACAGTGCCATAGTAGAGATGTGAGTAGATGGTGTGGTCGGGATGTGAGGCAGGGGAAGAAGGAAGCTGGAGGATGGTACAACCCGGATTGCTAAGTAAACATGACTTCCACTTACATGTCATTGGCCTAGAACAGGTCACATGATCACACGTAACGATGAGCAGGCTGCGAAGTACATTTCCTGGGTGACCCAGAAGAGGGATATGAAAAAGGATTTGGTAAACCCTATATATAACATCATTTCTGACATTTGAGCTGAGACCATAAATATGAGAGGGAAGAGTTTTCAAGATAGAAAGAATCCCACATGGAAAGGCTATAGCTGGGGAAAAATAGTTTGGCCTCTTTGATGACTAAAAGGATGTCATTATGTCTGGCACGTAATGAACAAGGAGGAGAACAGTATGAGATGAATTAGGAGAGGTTGGCAGGAGCCAGGTCATTTAGGATTTGCTTCTGAGAGCTGTGAGAAGCCACCAAAAGATTTTAAGCCAGGGAATGTCATGATCATTTTTAGACGCTCACCCTAACTGCAGCATGGAGAAGGGCCTATCAGGACACAGTAGGAGGAGGGGGACCACTCATCAGGTTGTTACAGAATGCTGGGGAGGGGATGGTGGTGGCTCAGAACAGAGGGTAGGGGCAGAGACTGTATTCCCACTTTATGAATCACGAAAGTAACAAAGTGGATATTGCAAGCTGAGATCTCCTCCTGTTAAGTGCAAATACTCATTTCCCTCAAGCTCAATTAATTGGCTGTTTATTATGTAGTTCTTCTGTATATAATACCATATTGGTTTGTGTCTGTTTTCTAAGCACATGCATCTGATATGTGTGGTATAAATGAGAGGCATTAAATGTAACTGCTAAGGAGGTGAGGAGAAGGGGGAAGGGACAGTGGTCTGGGAGATGCCAAAACAAAATTCACTAAGAGTACAGAGCTTCTGGCAGGGCTCTGAAGCATGGAGAAGCCATCCAGAAAGAATGGGGACTCCAGAAACAGTGCTCTGGTTCCCATATGGTCAGTGGCCTCATATAAGCTACTTTAAACTTTCTGGGCTATATAGGAGGGTTTTGATACCGTAATTAAAGGAGTACAGATATTTCAATCCAAAAGAAATGGGTCTAAATCCAGGATTCGCTACTATGAGTTACACGCGCTTGGGGAAGTTGTGTGTTCCAGCTTCCGTTCCTCATCTGTAAAACACCAATTATATTAGTCAGCTTGGCTGAAGTAACAAACATCCCCAAGATCTCATTGACTTATAGCAAGTTTTTATTTGTCACTTAGCTATAGGTCGACCGCTATGACTCTACTCCCTATGCTTTCTCATGCCAGGACCCAGGCTGTGAGCACGCCATGTGGCATCCTGCTCTTGGAGTGGAAGGAAAGAGCAAGAGAGAAGGCAGAAACTTGCAGGCCTTTTAGAGCTTCTTAGACTTGGCAAACAGCACATCTGTCCTCATTCCATTGGCCCAAGACAGTCACATGGCCCAATCCGCTATTAGGTCAGGAAAGCACATTCTGTCTGTAAAGAAGCACCATGAGTCACATGTCAGTGGGAGAGAGTATACAGTTGAGAAGCCTAATGCAATCTTCCACGTCGACCTTGCGGAAGTACTGCAGGAATTAAGCAAAGGATACAAAGCACCTAATAGTGTCTGACACAGAAACACACAGTAATGGCCAATTCCTATGAAGTAGCTCAACTTCAATATCTGTCTGCTAACATGGGATTAAAATGTGCTTCTCTTTGCCACCTACTCTCCTCTTTTCTCTCAATAACCACACACCTAGGAGCATAAACAGTGCCGACCTTGTGCAAAATGCACAGCTTTTGGTGGCAGGTAGACCTTGGTTTGAAACTCAGTTACGCTGCTTACTATTTGTGGGTTGGGGCTGGGATCAATTGTCCTCTCTGAGCCTCAGTCTGCTCATCTGTAAAATGGAAAGAAAGCCCACACCATTGGATTGATGTGGAGGTTAAATTTTGCCCAAAGAACTCAGAACATTTGACTTCTCTTTCCTCAACAAATTTCTCCTAGTTCTGGAAAGTTCTCAGAGGTAAGTGATTTCTAACTATTCCGATTTGAGACAAGAACAGCTCTTCTTCATTCCGGGAACTTAGAGGAAGCAAACCCTGAGACTTTCTGTGGTAATTATTGCCATTCCGTTTACTGGGGGGGGGAGGGGATCTTGGCTCTTCCCTGACTGTGGAATACATAGGATTTCTTGAGAGAGTCCCTGACTCTTCCATGCTATCCCATGACTCCACGCCTTTGTTTGTGCTGCTCGCTCTCTGCCTGGAATGACTTCATTTATCTCAAAGGAAGTTCCTTTGGTGAACATTTGCAGATCCTTCTCACCACCCAACCCCCACCATCAGTTAGTTAAGTAACTGCCCTTGACTCCATGCTTTTAAATCAGACTCACCTACACACACGGGATCATCTGTGTTAGTGGACTAGGGGACTGACTTTTGGTGTGACTGCTTGGGTCAAACCCCAGCCCTCCGGCTTACTACCAGCAACTCAGTTGAGGCCTTCATTGGGGCACCCAGGACTGAGGCAAGTAGGGGCCAGGTTACTAGGACTGAGATTCTAAACAGTGCCCAGGTCATCCTGAGATATCAGCAAAACTACTGGAGGTCAGGTAAGAAAGTGACACAGTCACATTTGCATCCTAGAGTGATTTCCATGTGACTATGGGGAGATTGGACCAGAAGAGAGCCAGGCTGGAGAATAACATGGTAGTCTAGACAACTTGCCGGTAAATACTAACCTTGTTTCCCAGCTGGGTTTCTTTTTGTTTGCTAACTGCTTGGGTTGGTGGTATGTCTTCGGCAGATTCGTTCCCTTCTAAGGCAGCGCTTCTTAAAGTGTGGTCTGTCTGTGACTGGGGCTTGTCTGGACTTTGTTACCAGCCCTTGATGAGATAAGTACAGAAATCAAGAATAAGCATTCATAAACTTTAATAAGAATTTGATTATCATTCTTTTCTAGTAACTGAGTGTTATTTTACTTTACTAATCTTGGTGGGTAATGGATTAGAATTAAGTAAACAAAAAACAACCACACAAAACCAGCCCTTCACTAGAGAGAGTTCAGGAAGGACTGATGTTCTTATGTCTACTCTGAAGTTCCTTTTCTCTTTGTCCTTGCGGGGGTAGGAGGATTTTAGTTATTTTCTGGATTTTAGTGAAATCAGATTAGAACCAAGTTGAGTTCCAGAAGCTTCCAGTTTTTTACTTTGGGGGTGTTTCCCAGACCCTGATATCCAACTTTCTTCTGCTTATAAAACTGCCAACATTTTGTGTGGATGGGGAGGGGCTGTTTAAATGTTTAATCCCACATTCCCACCTACATGTCTCTTTCTCTTTTAATTAACAGACTTTATTTTTTAGAGAAGTTTTAGGATCACAGAAAAATGGAGCGGAAAGTACAGAGAGTTCTCATATACTCCCTCTCCCTTACTATGTACGGTTTCTCCTGTTATTAACATCTTGCACGAGTGTGGTACGTTTGTTATAATTGATGAGCCAACATTAATATATTATTATTAACTAAAGCCTATAGTTCACATTGGGTTCATTCTCTGTATTGCAGCTTCTCTGGGTTGACAGTTGTATAATGTCACATAGCCACTGTCATCAGTGTCTACAGAAGAGCTTCATTGCCCTCCAATCTCTTGTGCTCCATCTACTCATCCGTCCCGCCCTCTCTCTGAGCAACTTGCAGATACGCATCTTTTTATTATCTCTAGAGTTTTGCTTTTTCTAGAATGTAATAGAATTTGAATCAGAAAGTATGTAGTATTTTCAATGTCTTTTTCTTGTTCCCTTTTCCCCAAGTCTTCATGTCCCTTCCATCATCTCAACATACACACACACACACACACACACACGCACACTGTTCCTCTAAAGCAGAATAGAAAAGTTGAGAAAATGAGAAAAACCCATAACCAACTTGGCTCACAAACTCGTTAAGTACGTAAGGGCATTTGGGGGGTCATTTCCTCTCTTCCCCTGCCTTCCTATTGGGAAGCAGCACTGACTTTTCCTCCTGCTCAGGAGAGCCTGGCCTCTCCTCTGGCTGGGCCTGCTCCCTTGTTGTTTTCCTAAAGCAAGGGCCTCTTTCTTTGCCTGCGCGGTGTCTGAGCGCTAATTACCTTGTGTCTGTTCTGCTGCCTTCAAATGATTTTTCCCACCTTCAGAGCAATTGCTCCACTTCTTATCTCCACTGTGATCCTCTACAAGGCACGGGGGACCTGTCTCTGGACTCTCATATTTGTGCTTCTGATGTTAAAAAGTCCCCTTGAACTTGCATTTACAGACACCAGCAAAGCCCGAGTGTCTTCACATCAGCTGACACATCCCGGGGGCAGGGTGTTTGCAATTACAGCCTGAGCTGGTCGTGGGATCAGAGAGCCGTGGCGGCCCAGCGAGGCCCGGCCCGTGCAGCATCTTTGATGAGTGACGGGGTCATTATTATGAATGTTATGCGGGGATGCCAGTAAAGTCCTGAGGCAGGAGCGCTTTTCTTCCTTCATCTTGTCTTAGCCATGAAGACAGACACACATATACATACATATATGCATAGACTGTCACGCCGGCCTGGCTGGGGAGTGGGCAAGGGAAGGTAGACCAAGGATTTCTCGCACATCCTGGAACAATCCTTCCACAGGGCCTCTGTCTTCTCAAATCTTCTCTTTCTTGCTGACAGGCCGTCCTCTTGCAGGAGGCACGAGTGTAGCTAAATCCTAAACTGGGGGGCTGCTCTCCTCTTTTTCCGGAGTTTTGCTTCTAATATTCCTCCTCCCCATTTATGTTTTTTGTTGAGATGTAGGATTTCTCTCTATGGAGATATTTCCTGCCACTTTTGTTTCTTGCAGGGAAAATAAAAAGTACGTAATAGTGATCCTAGCCCCTCACATTAGCACAGCGCTTCTCTGGACAACCGGCCTTTCTCTCCCTCCTCTGCTGTGTGTGTGTGTCTCTGTTCTGTGCCTCAGAGAGTTGATAATCCTCCCTTCAGGACTATTTGGTATGTCTATGTCCCTGTGGGGGGGGGGGGGGCGTCTAGTGTCCCCTGAAGGAAGGAGGCACACCCAAAGCCAATCATTGGGGGACCAGGCCATGCTAAGCTAGAAAATTCCATCTTAGAAGGGATGGCGAGAGACCTCCCAGTCTCTCCACTTTAGTCTCAGCCTTTGAGGAGACTTGACGTCTTTAGGGTGGTCCAGGCTTCAGGGGTTCAAGATGACCTCCTTGACGGGGGGGTGTGGTGGGAACTAGGAAGAGGCTGGAGTGCTGTGCAGTAAGTCGAGGGTGGGAAGCTCCTTCATCTTGCAAGTGAGTGTTTCTGGTTACTTCTTGCCTGCCCATTCCCTTCAGTTGACCTAAGGCCTTTAGAAAAGACTCCTTGGAACTGTGGAAGCTTGTCTCAAAAGTACTGCTGAATCCGGGGGAAAGACTCTTCCCTCGTCATTTCAGGGGAGCTGTAAAGAGACCGTAATGCCTCCCGAGATCACCTGGACCAGTAAGGAATTTCCTAGAGTTCGTGTTTTTAAAACATGACTGATATCTTAAAACAGTCACAATATGCCCATCATTATCTTCTGAATCTCGAAACATCTCTATGATATACTCTTGCTTCCATTTTACAGATGAGGAAACTGAACATTTGAGACTGTGTATTCCAACTACCCATCCTTGTTTGACATCCTCTATTTTTTGCTATCCTTGGAGGATCTATACTGCATCGTAAAAGGGGAAGTTGAACATTTTGTTACCTTTTTTTTTTTTTTTGCTGAGGAAGATTCACCCTGAGCTAACACTGTGCCAATCCTCCTTCACTTTACATGTGGCTTGTCACCACAGCACAGCTGGCGAGTGGTCTAGGTCCATGCCAGGGATCCAAACCTGCAAACCTGGGCTCCCGAAGTGGAGTATGCCAAACTTAACCACTATACCACGGAGCAGGCTCCCTTTTGTTATATTTTTACAAGGTGCAAATCACCTTCACATAATTGATCTAGCCAGATGGTTGAATTCTGTGCAGAAAGTAACACAGGGTTTCTTTCTTTCTTTCTCTCTCTCTTTCTTCATTTTTTTTTTTTTAATTTTAAGAAGAGGACACTGCTGTCTATGATGGTTACATGATTTGGAAACCACACACCAATAGGTGGAGGAGATGGGACTCAAAATTATTTCAAGTCCGGGGCTGATTCCTCTGCTGCTTGGTTTTGGTCTGATTCAGAAGACGGCCAGGTATGGAAATGCCAGGATTGGGCACATAGTCTAGCAGCACAGATTGGACTACAGAAGGACCCACAAGCCCCAATGGGTCACAGACCTGCTAAATCGGGGCTTTCTATGTCTTTGCCTGGCGTCTCTCCACCTTGTTCTGGAAGTGACCATGAGGACTCATATGAATGCGTCAAATATCTCAGCACGTCAGTTAATAAGCTCTGTCAACAAACCGACATCCTGTGGAGAATTGAAACAATTGTGGATACCTCGGTCTTACACCTGCTTTTGCCACTCATGGAAAACCAAGACAAGCATCTGGTATTTTTTTCTGCTTCCAGTATCCCAATGATTGTTCCTTCTCTGTTTCAACCACCACAGGCTTCTGGTGGACCATGATACTCTGACAACTGAACACCAGAGCAGAGAAGAAGTATTTAAATCTGAGCACCTTGACTCCTTTTGTGCGAAGGAATTACCTGCTAAGTATGGTCTCAGAAAGAAGTTGTCTCGTAGGTCATGTGAGGACAAGCTGAGGAAACGTAAGCCATAGCTCTTTGGAACTGTAACAATATTCCAAGACAAATGTTTCTGAGGGCTGGGACTTTATCCTGCATCTGTCACACACTCAGGGTGTGTCATGGGAGAATGTACTTCCCGTCCCTGAGCCACAGGTCCTCATGTATAAAGAGAGGAGTTTGGAATTCTAAGATCCCCAATATTATGCCTCGAATGGGGTCAGGGAATTCAGAAGCTCAGGCTTGTTGCTAAAGGATGCAGCTGGGATGGGCCAGGGTTTGGATTGGGTGATGAGAAAGGGGCATGGTGACCCGGACTTGAGCCAACCCGGAAAGAAAATCTAAAGAGTTCTGATCTGAGGACTGAAGAGGACAGCAGGCTTCTCCTAGGAGTGGCAGTCAAGCCAGGTCAGGCTCTGGGCAGGCTGCCTGGTTTGGGGAATGGCATCAATGTGAGGGGAGAGGCTCTTAAGGACGGACAGGTGTCAGGGCCCAAGCCAAGTGGACTGGAGGTCAGGACAGGGCATCAGTTCTAAAGAAGGTGCCCGAGGGCAAAGCAGGCCTAAGTCAAAACCCATGCAACTAGACAACACAGTGTGACTGGGTGGCCACAGACAGACCCACTCTGGGTGCAGGGGACCCGGAGTTTAAGGCAGCAACAGCAACTCTAGGCTTACCTGTCTTCTCAGAGCAAATATAGGGTCGTCTTGGCTAGAAGGTTGGAGAAGCTGGACAGACACGTTTAGAGCTGAAATATGGTATTTCCATTTGAATCTAAATAAAAATAATAACAGCTAACACGTATAGAGTGCTTTCTCTGTGCCACCCTATTTTAAATGCCTCCATGCATGAACCTATTGGCAAGCTAGTTTTAAAGCTTTTTCTTGTTAGTCACTATCGTAGTAGTCAAAAAAATCTTTCTTTTTTCGCCAAGATGAAAACATGACAATATCCATCCATTCAACTATGACCTGTGTCACTGTTGAAGAGTCCAGGCAAAAACATAGAGAGTGGAGAGGGGCAAATGGAAGCCTGTTCCAACTGAAGACTCCCAGGAAATAGGGGCCCTTTAAATGACCCCCCAATGTGGCTTTCATTGTCAGGCCCTCCTTCTCCAGCGGAGTCAAGGGATTAAACACACTTGCATGCTTTTCCAGTCATCTCTGCATCTTTCCAGCAAGGATTCCATGCCCCCAGGCTGGAGGTGACTCCAGGTACCATTCCTCAACCTCTCCTACAAATGTCTCTTAGGTTCCTCTAGGCTTTGACCTAGAGTGGCTGTGGAGAAACCAATAGCGGAAATTTAAAAAACTACAAGAAATCTTAAAAAAATGTTTTAACCTCATTTATCACGTCTGACAATGTAAAAGGGGCAAAGCACAATTTCTTATAATTTCCATCCTTTCTGATCGCACTTCTTGGGAATAAGATGTACCAGACACACTTTAGCTTTCTAACCCTAATGATGTTGACACCATAATCTCTCTGATATTGCTCTCCCTTTTCTCTAAATCCACTAAAAATGCCCTAATTCCGGCCGTCACTGTCTCTTCAACAGCCGCTTAACTTACCTCCTGGCCTCCCCAGCCTGCTTTCTTCAAACTACCCTTCACTTTATCAGCAGCAGCATCTTCCTGATCAAAGTCACCAAAGGGCTCCTGTTACCTACAGATTAAGATCCAGAATCCACATCACACATCCAAATCCCCTAAGATCCGCCCTCTAAGAACCTCTTCTGTCTTAGCTTTCACTCATGAGTTCCATAATCTCCGAGCCCAACAGGCCTGATCGTGTTCTCAACTTCCCCAACTTAGTCTCTTCCGTCCGGCAAAAATATCCTTTCCCATCTCCGTCTGTGATAAATTCATATTGGAAAGTCCATCTCCCTTTTCAGTGTCCAAAGCAAAGGTCACGTCCTCCAAGAAGCTTTCTTATGCTTCTAACTTCAACCTCATGCATCCTCATACCTTTCTTATGTCTATGTTAGCTCCTCTCAGAATGACCTGGGTTTATGTCCACATGAACCTCTGGCTGGGATCACCAGGAATGAATCACCGTACTCTCCAAATCAAAGCTGTCCTGGCACGCAGTAAGCTCATGGTAGTATGGTGGATTGCCACAATGGCTCCAATCCTTCACCTCTATCTATACCCTTTGTCTTATGATTTTGAAGTACTCACTCATCTACCCACTCTGAGTTCGGCCATGACATTTACTTTGGCCAATAGAATGAGGTGGAATGATGGTGTGCCAGTTCTAAGTTCAGGCCCAAGAGGCATCTTCTATTTTCAGCTGCTTTCTTGCCACTCTGTCATAGTCATAAGAACACATCTGGGCTAGCCTGCTGGAGGGTACAAGACACATGGTACAAGACATATGGACTTGCTAGAGTTGACACCAGCATAGATGTGCCAGTTAACCCTCAGATATGTGAGCATGACCAGCCAAAGATGAGTAGATTCTCTAGATAACCTCCCAACTTACCCATAAGCATTAAGCAAAAACTTCTTATATAGGATACCACTAAGGTGTTGCGGGTGTTGGTAACATGGCATTATTTTAGCCAGTGATGACTGATACAGGTAGTAACTTGAGTTAAAGTGCAGCCAGCCATCCATAGGTGTCACTAGGTAGATCAGCAGTAACTCTCTTCTCTAAAAATCTTAGATACAATGTGAACGTACACATACACACACACACACTATAATTTGTACCAAATTATAAATGTAGTTAAGTTCAAATAGTGTATATTTGTATACAGACATTATATATATGAATACACATCTGTATGATGCTTCTGTACATATCTGACATCTGTGTATTTGTACAGATTTGTCTCTGAAAGCACACATAAAAAGCTTTGATAAACCCCTGGAGAACGGAATAGGGTCACAGAGTAAAGGAGAGCATTTAGAGTTTGTTTCATATTCCTTTACTTATTTCTTGAATCTTATAATGAATATATCATAATTTAATAACTTATAATCTAATTAAATAACCCATGCTAATTATAAAACATTTCAACCTGTAAGAAAGACTGAAGCAAATGCTTTTAATACCTCTCAAACATTTTCTTTATGGATTCTCTCTTTGCTTTTAATGTTAGGGCATCTCTACCTAGAGATGAAACAAATATACTATGTCTCTGCCAATACTTTTAACACTTCATCTTCGCTATTTGAACTTTTATTCAACTTAAGTCAAATTAGGTCAATTATATGAAGCAAGGAGGGGATATTTGTCTTACTATAACCCCAAAATATTTAACCAATCATCCACGCCGTGTTTATTTAATAATCCTACCCCACACTTTGAATTATTTATTACTCTTATTTGTATTCTGCATTTGAATTACTGTAGCTTTATAGTATGTTTTTACATCTGGAAGGCAGATTTCATCATTCTTATTTTATTTTATTTTTTTACATTTTTGAGCCATTCTCATGCATTTATTTTGTCTAGCTGAATCAGAAACAGGCTGTCAAGTTTTCAACAAAGATCCAGATGGAATTCTGAAACTTTTGTCTCCGACTGGAATTTGGGTTTCCTTCCTTCTCCCCTCTGCCTCTTCCTCCGAGTGCTGCTTCTCCTGCTCCTTCTTCATGCTTTTCCTCTTCTTTGTCTCCACTTCTGCCTCCTCCCCTTCCTTTCCTTCTTCTCATCCTCCTGCATCTTCCTCATTTCTTCATCTTCATCTTCTTTTCATTGCTTACCATTTAAATGATAAATATTCAAACATACATAAAATAAAAAGTAAATATACTAATCGAGTCTTGACAGGTTGCATTTTGTGTATGTTTAAGATAGTTTAAGATGGAGATCTAAAATGTTACAGAAACAGGCATGTTCCTCCACCCAGTGCTCCCTTCACAGGCAACAGTAACTACGATGATGAAATTGATGGACTTTTTGCACACTTTTTAAACTTCACTTTTATAACACCCATTTATCCATAATATATAGTATTGTTTTGTATATTTAAACCCTCATAAAAGTGTGTCATGCTGAATGTGTCCTTTTGCAACTTGATTTTATTTTGTCAACAATACGTAACTTTTCCTCATGAAAGGTTCTACATGTTCCTTATTTAGTTTATTCTTGGTTATTTAGAATGCTTTCCTTCTTTTAGTGCTTAATTCACGTGACTCACATTTTGTTGGCAGCTAGTGCAACCAAAATCCTAGATGAGGTCAGTCGTCTGCGGTCGTTCTTTTGTGCTCCCTAGGTTAGTCTGATGTGCACTCCTGCTTGAGAAATGCTAGTTCAGAAGAGGGAGAGCCTAATATCCCCTCCATGTGGACATCAGAAGAATTCTGATTTCATATCAACCTAGTATCCAGACTATGAGGGAGCTCCTTCTGTCTGAGAAGGCTCCTGCTCAGGGCTTCTCCTTTCCCATTAGGGAACTCCTGCAGAGGAGTCCTGCCTATGGTCCTCATCTAGAAGACTAGAACCTGATCACTGATTGGCTGTCATCAATCCCCTGTCCCATGAGCCTACGACTATGCTTGTTTGAGCAGAATTCTGGTCACAATCTTACCCTGAATTTGGTACCAGTATAGTACAACCCTTAAGCCTCTAAACTATGTCTCAGCTAGATGCTCTCAGATTGTGTCTCCATAGATATCCCCAATCTCATTTTAAACCTAAATGAAACCTGTCATTTTCCAGACTAGCTGTTGTCTCACCAGGTATTTTGAGAGTGTGGTGATTTACTTGGTTTCCATGTATTCCCTGGGGTTCTTGCTCCATCTTGCATCTAGTTTCAGTTTTTAGATGCTTCTAACATCTTGGTCCAGCCAGGCACATAATCAAGCTATACTAGGGATGGCAAAAGCGTTTTTTCGCATGTGCTAACCAAGAATCATTGGTGGTGATTTAATGGAAAACTATTTTAAGAATAATTTTGAGTGGCATTTAGAATAATGTCTGAATTCAGTTGGAAAGAGCTAGCTGGCTCTGGCAAGTGAAGTGAAAGTGACAGCACCTGTGTATGTTCTTGCTATCACTTATTTTAAGCCATCCATGAGGAGAATTGATGACTATAAAACCTTTGATGATGAACAAGTATACATCAAACAAAGGTAGTTAGCAAACAACAAAGTACAAAAAGAAAATAAAAACTTTTGTAATCAAAATCTAGGTGGAGCATTATTTTACTTTTTCTGTATTCTCACATATCCATAATGGTGTATAGTATTATTTTTTATGTCTAAATTCACAGAGTAGGGCCAGCCCCATTGGCCTAGTGGTTAAGTTCAGTAAGCTCTGCTTTGGTGGCCCAGGGTTTGTTCCCAGGAGAAGATCTACATCGCTTGTCTCTTAGTGGCCATGCCGTGGTGGCGACCTGCATACAAAAATAGGAAGATTGGCAGCACACGTTAGCTCTGGGAAACTCTTCTTCAACAACAACAACAACAACAACAACAACAACAAAAAGAATGGTGCCTGGTACATCATAAAAACTCAATAAGTAGCACCTGCTGAAAGAAAAAAAAAAAATCACGCAATATTAGGGATAGAGGGGTGGAAAGGTGAAGGACCATCCCAAGAATTATTTAATGTGGCATATTGTGTCTTCCAAACATGGTTGCAATTATATCTCCCTATTGAAGGCTCTTCTGAAACATCAAAATTCTGCCCGCATCAAGAGGTGGTGTCTGTGTCTGCTCCCTTTGAATCTGGGTGGGTCTCTGTGACTGCTTCAAGCAATGGAGTACAATAGAAGTGATACTATGTGAGGCTAGATCATAGGAATGCCATGCATTTCCACTTTGCCCTTTGAGGGATCTGGTGTTCAGAACGGAGCCACCATACTGGTAGGAAGCCAAAGCACCTGTGGAGAGGTCCACAGGGAGAGGAGCCAATGCCCACTGACCCAGAGCCCTAGCTGAGTTCCCAGCCAATGCCATCAACTTGCCAGCCACATGAGTGACCCATCTTGAGAGCAGCTCTATCATCATCAAGTCAAGCAGCTTCATCAGATTACCAAAGACCTCCTCTTTCCTATCATTTTCCTTCTGAGACTGGCTTAGAGCTAGCTTGGAAGCTGTGTTTTGCTGGTCCTGAAGATTCGATACAAGAAAGTATTGTTCAAGGTCTGGATGATGCAGCTGCTGAAGTAATCTCCTGTTGTGCTTTTCCCTCCATGAATTCTTGTCTATTAACTCAGGTACCTCATGAGCCTTCTTATCTCAGCATCCTGAGAATACTTACTATGAGGTTGTTTATTCTCCTTTAGCCACCTCAGAGCTTTGACTCTTCCTTTCAAGTAATGTTTTTATGTTTTCCTGTTGAAGTTTCTCCAAAGGTACAGGTTGCATATCATCAAGTGTTCAATAAAACAATCAGATATCATTAAGACATGTAATAGAATTCACATTTAAAACAAGATCTTTTCAGTCAAGAAAAATTGCTGAAAATAATAAACACCTTGAAAGTTCATGAGTAGAAATATAAATTCCTGCATTTATGCTAATATGGTCTATTTTACGTACCTTGGTGCAGGCGACATCTAATTCCACACATGGTGACTTGGCTATTTAAACTGCTCACAAAATCCAGGCAAAATCAACTATAAATAATATCAAGACCGAGGAAAGTGAGAGTCCTTGTGTTTGGCTTAGAATCGACCAAAGTTTGATTTATGGGTTCATTTTCCAACATCACAAGCTTTGGGGGAAATTATAAGAAAACATGCTGAGAATGGAATGGGTTCCCATTCAAAGCAGTGAGTTCCTGTCTATTTTACTAGAAACTGAAATGTTCTCTGCTGGAAACTTTGTATAGTTCAGAGGCACAGATGATCTTTTAAGTCCTTTTCAAACACTGTGATTCTATACTAGAATTTAATCCTGGCCACAAGCTCCAATTCCATAGCCACATGTGTAATCTTCATGGGGACCACGTCTTCCAAGAACATGATCTTCGTGCCTCAAGTGTGGGGCATAGATATCTTTCTAGTTAACAAAGGATGAGATATGAATTTTCATAGGCAAAATACTCAGGGGTGCAAAAATGTAGCTCTATTAATTTCTTTATACTGAAATTAACTTAGGTCTTTAGCCCCATTTCCATGTGGCAGGAAACATAATCTTGCTAACCAAAAGTAACTCACCTCTTCTGTTTTAAAGTTTAGTTATTTTAGGTAAATATTTAAGTTAATAATGTTATTCCTGACCTTTCTTTTCTTCACACAGTGGTTATTCTAACTTCTCATGAGCTTTTCTTAAATTGTTGTAGCTTTGTAAAGAATCAAAATTACTTGGTTGGTGTTTAATTATGGGTGGATAACTTTCCAAAAATAAAATTCACCCATTTTTAGTGTATAATTGTCAATTTCTACATAAATAGTCTGCTGGGGTTTTGATTGAGGTGGTGTTGAATCTATAGATCAATTTTGGGAGAAAATTGTTGTGACAATATTGACTATTCCAATCCACGAACATGGTATATCTCTCATTTTATTTAGTGCAAAGTGTTTCTGGACCCAACTCCGACATGTGTGTATGTAGGCTTCCCCACATCAGCAAACAGTTCTTGGACGCCAGCGAGTTGTCTGAGAATTCAACTCAATTCTGACTCTATCTACCGGGAGATAGCATCAGATCTCACAGGTAAAGGGCTCAGTCCCACAAGACCACCCTCCACTTCAGACACCAGTCACAAGCCCAGGTTGTTACCTGTGCTTCTGATCAACTGGCTATAAACTGGAGGTTCCTACGATGACTCCAACTCAGGATACCATTTGCAAGTGTCCAGGTTGTTACTTGAACTTCTGACCAACTGGCTATAAACCATAGGTTTCCATGACTCCCTCCTTGGGTTCCATTAATTTACTAGAATGGCTCACAGAACTCATGAAAACCCATTTACTGGCTAGGTTACCAATTTATTACAAAGAGTATTAAAGGATGCGAATCAATAGCCAGGTGAAGAGAGACATAGGGTGAGGTCCCAAACAAAGGAGCTTGTGTCCTCATGGAGCTTGGGCCCAGCAGGGTAGCATATGGAGACATTCTGGTTTCCCAATGTGGAAGCTCTCCAAAAAAGGGTGATTAACCTATTTTGGGGGGGGTTTATGGAGACTTCATTATGTAGTCATGATTGACTAAGTCATTGGCCATTGGCAACTGATTCAACCTCAAGCTCCCTTGCCCTCCCTGGAAATCAAGGGGGTAGGACTGAAAGTTCTAATCCTCTGATCACTTTGCTGGTTCTCCTGGCAAAGAGCCCCCACCTTCATTAACATAAACAAGACACCCATTTCACCCATATGGCTGTGAAGCCTTTTCAGGAACTCAGGACAAGAGACCAAATAATATGATAAAAGATGCTCCCGTTGCTCTTATTGCTCAGGAAATTCCAAGAGTTTTGGGAGCTGTGAATCAGGAAATGTGGATGAAGCCCAAATATATCTTGAGAAATATATTTCTGTCATCTGAATGACCAAATATATACATTTCTTATAAATCACAATATTGCATTAGATCTTCTTTAATTTCTTTGAGCGTTGTATTATGGTTTTAGGTTTAGAAGTCTTGCACATATTTTCTTAAACTTTCTCTAAGGATTTCATGTTTCAAGATGCTATTGTAAATGGTATTGTATTTTTAATTTTATTTTAAAATTGTTTCTTTCAGATATATAGATGTAAAATTGATTTTTGAATGTTGACCTTGTATCTTGTGATGTTGTTAAATTCACTTGTTGGTTCTAATAGCAATTTTATAGATTCCTTAGGATGTTCTATGTACATGATCTTGTTGTATACAAATGAAAGATGGTTTTAATTCTTTGTGATCTATATGCCTTTTATTTAACTTCCAGAGCAATATTTAATAGAAGTGGTAAGAACTGACATTCCTGCTTTGTTACAGAACCTAAGGGTTAAGAACTCAGTCTTTCATCCATGAGTGTGATATTAGCTATAGATTTTTCATGGATAATCTTTAGACTATTGAGGCAATTTTCTTCTATTCCTAGTTTTCTGAGAGTTTTTATCATAAAAAGGTGTTGAATTTTGTCATATATATGAACATATATGTATACTCAAGCATGATTATGTGTTTTTACTTTTTATTCTGGTTATATATTGAAGTACAGTGAATAATTTGTAAATGACAAACCAGCCATTAACGCCTGGACAAACTCCACTTTGTCATGGTATATTACGTTTTTATATATAGATGCATTAGAATTTCCTAAGATTAAGGATTTTTGTGCTTTTGCTCATAAGTGATCTTGGTTTGAAGATTGCCTTTTTTATAATGTCTTTGTCTGGTTTGAGGATGAGGGTAAAACTGACCTCATAAAATGATGTGGGAAATCTTCCTCCATTCTCTCTGTTATTATTATTTATTTCATAAATGTTTGATCGAATTCACCAATGAAGGCTTCTTGGTTTGGAGTTTTCTTTGTGGAGATTTTTAAAAAATTATTTTATTGAGGTCACATTGGTTTATAACATTGCATACATTTCAGGTGCTACAGCATTATATTTCAGCTTCTGTGTAGACTGCATCATGTTCACCACCAGAAGTCTAGTTTCTATCCATCACCATACGTATGTGTCCTTTGACCCCTTTCATACTCCCCCTTCCCCTCTTGTAACCCCAATCTGTTCTCCTTATCTGTGTTAGTTTGTTTATCTTCTACATATGAGTGAAATCCTATGATATTTCTCTTTCTCTGTATGACTTATTTCACTTAGCATAATACCCTCAAGCTCCATCCATGTTGCTGCAAATGGCACGATTTAATCTTTTTTACCACTAGGTAATATTCCATTGTATATGTATATACCACATCTTCTTTATCCATTCATCCATTGGTGGGCACTTGGGTTGCTTCCAAGTCTTGGCTATTATGAATAATGCTACTATCAATAAAATGAAAAGACAACTCACCAACTGAGAGAAAATATTTGTAAATCATATATCTGATAGAGGTTAATTTCCTAAATATATAAAAACTTATATAACTCAATAACGAAAAAACAACCTGATCAAAAAATGGGCAGAGGATATGAACAGACATTTTTCCAAAGAAGATATATAGATGGACAAGAGTCACATGAAAAGATGTTCAACATCACTAATTATTGGGGAAATGCAAATCAAAACTAGAATGATATATCATCTCACACCTGTCAGAATGGCTATTATTAAAAAAGACAAGAAATAACAAATGTTGGAGAGGGTGTGAAGAAAAGGGAACCCTCATGCACCGCTGGTGGGAATGCAAACTGGTGCAGCTACTATAGGATATTTTCAATTAAGAATTTGTTTTCAAATTTGATATAGGTCTATTCAAGCTTTCTCATTTTTCTTGAGTCAGTTTTGATAATTTGTGTCTTTCAAAGATTTTATTCATTTTACTTAAGTTGTCAGATTTATTGGGATAAATGTGTTTATTATATTTCCTTATTATTTTTAAACATCTGTAGGATCTGTAGTGATATTCCCTTTTATATTTCAATTATTGAAAAATCCATATTCTTCTTTTTCTTTTTGCTTTGATTAGTCCACCTAAGAGTTTATCAATTTTATTGATATTTTTAAAGAAACAGCTTTGGTTTCATTGATTTTTGCCTATGGTTTGTTTTCTATTTTATTGACATCCTCTCATTTTTATCACTTATTTCTACTTTGGGTTTAGAGAGCTCTTCATTTTTAGATTCTTAAGTAGGAAGCTCAGATCTTTTATTTTCTACCATTTTTGCTTTCTAATACAAGCATTTAACAATATGTGCATTTGCCACTAATCCCTGCTTTAGCTGCTTTGCACTAATATTGATATTTTTTGATGTCATTATCATTCAGTTCAAAATATCATCTCACTTTTCTTGTGCTTTATTCTTCCTCATGGGTTAGATACATAAGTGTTGGTCAATTTCCAAATTTTGGAGATTTCTCATATATATTTCTGTTTTCAGTTTGTAACAATTTTATTTTGTTAAAGGATATACTCTAAATGATTTTAGATGTTTTGAATTTGTTGAAACTTGTTTTATGGTCCATCATATAATCTAAGTAACCATATAATCTTCCATGTTCACCTGAAAAGAATGTGTATTCTCCTCTTCTTGGGTGGAACAATCTACAGATGTCCCTTAGGTCAAGTTGGCTCATAATGTAATTCAAGTCTTGTACCTTTACGGCTTGCTCTAATAATTACTTGCCTACTTATTCTAATAATTACTGAATGAGTAGTGTTGAAATCTCTGGCTATAATTATGGATTTGTTTCATTCTCCTTTTACTTCCATCAATTTTTGCTTCATGTATTGTTGAAACTCTGTTGTTAGTTGCCTATACTTTTAGGAGATGTTATGTTTTCTGGATGTAACTGCCAGTTTTTCATTATGTATTTCATTCGCCACTTTACCCCTGATAATATTGTTTATCCTGAAATATATATTATATAATATTAATATAGACATTCCAGCCTATTGTCTAGTGTTTGCATGATATATAATTTTCCATTTCCTTACCTGTTTGTGACTTTATATTTAAAGTGGGCTTTGTATAGTTATCATATATTTGGGTATTGCTTTTTTATATGTTCTCATGGTCTGTCTTCTAATTGGAGTGTCAAGATGAGTAAAATTTAATGTAATTATTGATATGATAGATTTAAACCTACAATCTTCCACTTTATTTTCTATCTGTTTCATATGTTCTTTATTTTTTCTGTTTTCCTGCCTCCTTTCGGATAATTATTATTTTAGTGTCCCATTATTTCCACTATTGGCTTACTAGTTATTCTTCACTTTTATTTTTAGTAATTGCTCTAGAAAATACAATATGCACCTTTAAATTACCTCAACCTTCTTTTAAATAATACCATATCACCTCATGAATAATGTAAGAATCTTACAGCCATCCACTTCCATTTATCTTCTCTCATCTTTTGTTTTCATTCAATTTTTTAATTTATGCACATGCTATAAATAGTATTATTTTCACTTAAACATATACCTTTTAAATAAGTTAAAAGTGAGAGGAAAGTGTGTATTTTACTCATATGTATACTATCTCTATTTCTATTGTGTAGATCCAAGTGTTCCTCTGGTCTCATTTTCCTTCTACCTGAAGAACTTCCTTTAATATTCCTTGCACTGCAGGTCTGCTGATGTTAAATTATTTCAGCATTTATTTGAAACATTATTTCATCTTTACATTTGAAATATAATTTTACTGGTATGGAATTCTAGGTCGGCAGGTTTGTTTTGTACTTTTCCCCATGGAAGGGAAGTTGAAGGGTTTAATCAGGGGAGTCTATAAGTGCCATGATTGTGCTTGTGCCTCAGGAATATCTTGTGGACAGTATTATGAAGAACTGTTTGGCTTGGGGAAAGTCTAAGAGCAACAAGAACAGTTAGGAGGCTGTTAATCCGTGGATGATATGATGGGATCTCCGATGAGTCAAAGGAGGTGGGGATGGTGATCAGATGACAAGACTGGAAGATATAGTGTGTCGTCAGTACTTGGGGATCAAATACAAAAGGTGGTGGAGAAGATGAATCCTTGCACCTTGGTTATGGCGTGTGAGAGTGAGAAGAGGTGCCATTTATTGAGATGGAAATTTATAAGAGGAAGCACAGGTTTGTGAGGGCAGTGCTGCCCATTTCCGTAGTGGCTTATGTCCTAGATCTGGGTGGTGGCCTCAGATGCCATGCCTGACATTCAGGTTTTCCACTGGGATGAACCTCTCATCTACCTGAGGACCAGATAAGGTTCCAGCTCTTGCCACACTGCTTTGCCTGTGAGATAGACCCTTCTTTTTCTCTAAGTTACTGAGCTACTCTCAATTTGGACTCTGTATACATGATATCGAGAGTCTCCCACTTATAGGACTCTGGCTATGATTCTCTGGTTTCTCTAACCTGCACTGGTCAGTTACTTAGTCCTTAGGCTAAACTAAGTTCAGGTCAGCACCTCTGTGCATGGGACTTGGACTGTGGGCACCAGTCAAAGGCATCTCTAATCATGGCAGCCTCACCAGGCTCTTGTTCTGTCTGCTTCCACTATCCCACGGTTCCAGGATGTTGTACAGCTGAGTTCACCGAAGTTATGACATTATTTAGACTTTTCCTTTCAACTTAGAATATGAAACAAGGATAAATCATTCAACCTCCGTCACCCGTTTAACCCCTGTGTAAACTGTCTGAGGGATAGAATAGTAATTACCTTTTTCAGGGATGGAGTTGTGGGGGAGAGTCAATTAAGTCTTGCTCTGTGCTTTGAGATCTTTCAATGAAAGGCTCGGGGTTATTACTGTTAACAAGATACCAAAGGGATATTTGCCAGCAAGGACTCCCTTCGAGCCAGAATGTCTGTCATTAGTAATTTGGGGGCTTGGCACACAGTCATGGGAATGTTTTAATGGCTTCTGTTCAACCCCAGAAATAGATCTTGAAGTTGCAAAAAGAAATGCTTGTTTTCTCTGTTCTCCTCCAGTTCTGTACATGTGGTGACCCCCAAGGGAGATCTCAGGTTCTCTGGCAAGGACCAAAAAGGTGGGCCACAGAGTCTTATGCTGCCCCAATAAACTGACAGCTGATGGTGTGGGGGCCTGTTGCAGAGACCAATTTGGAGATGGCAGATGCCACCAGATAGTAACTGTGGCCTGAGCTGAATTTCTGGTGCCACCTGGAGACCTTGCTAGTTCAGTGAGGTTTGGGAATAATAGACAGGGGACTCTTTCTCTAAGAAACATTGGAACAATGTTTGCTAATTTGAACAAGTTGTTTTAGTCTTAAGCCAACTCCCAAATGCTTTTTCAGAGCTGTCTTTATGAGTCAAGAAAAAAATGTTTTCTGTCTGGGAGGCCTGGACTCGTTTCTAGAGATGTGGGCAAAGACTATGTGTGTCCCACCAGGCTTGTGTTTGTCCCCACATTGGGAAGGCCCTCTGCAGCTTCATTTTCAATTACTTAATAAACTGTTCTTTTAAAGAATCCTTCTGCCTCAGTTTTCCCCTTCATTTTTGTTCCATTCTTTGCTTTATGTTTAATCAATTCTTTTCTCTGCTCATTCAGGTAGGATATACTGAAAAAAACAGTAGCTATGTTGAGATGAGAAAGCTTTGACCCTAATTAATGGTGATCTTGGGCAAGTCACTTAAGCTCTATGAGTTTCTTTTCACTCTATGGAAGATAGGGTGATAACACAGGAGCCCAGCAGGATGTTTGGGATGATTGAGCCAATGGGGTAGAGTTATTTCAGGTGTTGCAGACACAAAGGGTCACATGAGCCTGTGAAACTACTGAATAGAAGCAATAGGGAATGGTGGGGACTGTGGCAAACTGAACCTGCATGCCCAATCCGCAGAGAGCAGCCATTATTCTGCTATAGCAGATGTTTGCCAGACTTTCTTTCTATTTTTAAATAAGAGGAGACAAAAGTAAGAAATTTGTATAGTCTCCTGATTTTTAAGTGTTGGAACTAATTCATTTTCTTTTGAAAAACAATGTGGAACAAGAGAAAATGGTTGTGGGCTGGGTTTGGCTAACAAACTGCCAGTTTAACATTTATAGTTTATTTGATTCCTCGTTTATCAATTTCTGCCTTCCTCCTCTTCCTCATCCTTTTCTAATACTTGCTTTTTCTATCCATTTTCCCCTTGACATCAAAATGTTTTCTTTGCATTCTAAAGTAACACCAGACCCTTTGCTTGGGACATATTCACACAAACCACAATTTCCTCCTTCTTCCCTCAGACCCCCTCAGATTCCCATCTCTTTTCTCATAGCCAATGACACAAGACACCACCAAGCCCATCGAGTTTTGAAGCAGTTGCATCTACTCTTCCATTCCCAAGAGGAAAGTGAACAAAAAACCTATCTACATTTACTTGAAAAAAAAATCTTGGCTGTTGATATGATCCCAGGGACGCTAACTCATCAGCCACTTGGGGCCATAACTGTGGCTGAATTTGCCAATCCTTGGCCACATAAACGGTGCCAATCCTGAGCCTGGTAATGAGTTGGCCTGAAGGAGTCCTGACAGTGTGGGTCCATTGCCTTTCCAGAAAAATATGCTAAAGATTCCCCAACCACTGATTGTTTAATAATAAACTGTACCATAAAAGGTATGTTTTTCACCCAAAATGAGTGTGGTTCTTCCAAGTTGCAACATCTTACCTTCTTTTGACTCTGTTCTTAGATGAAATGTGACTATTCCATTCAGGTCAAGAAGACCCCTCTTTGGAAATGGCGTAATCATACTTCGCATGAATGTCACAATTCTCTATTCCCTCACCAGTGGCAGACACCAGTAATTGTTAACGGCACTCTTTCCATTGAGTCTAGATGTGGTTGCAAGTTTCTTAATATACATGGCAGCTGTTACCAGTCATTTGGGGTTGGGATGTGTGTTAAAATACAAGAGACCAAAAAATGAAAACAACCCAAATATTCATTAACTGGTGAATGGATAATAAAATGTGGTAATCCATATAATGGAATACTATTTGCCAATAAAAAGGAATGGAGTGTGAATACATGCAACAACAGGGATGAATGTCAAAACATCATGCTGAGTGAAAGAAACCAGACACATAAAAACACAGATTGTGTGAGTCCACATACATGAAATGTCCAGAAAAGGCAAATCTATAGACAGAAAGTAGATTAGTAGTCGTCTGGGGCTGGAGTAGGAATGAGGAGTGACTGCAAATGGGCTCAAAGTTTCTATTTTAAGTTAATGGGAATGTTCTAAAGTTGGATGGTGACGATAATTGTACAACTTCGTGAACTTACAAAAAGTCATGGAACTGTACACTTAAAACCAGCGAATGCAATGTTCTGTAAATTATATCTCAATAAAGCTGTTAAAAACACACACATCATAGGCTTGCCTCTTTGTCGAGACATTCACTATTTGAAGACAGGGAGCCAGGGAGGACAAGTTGCTCCAGAATCTTCCACTGATTTGCTGTGTGCAGTTTCTTCATCTGTAATTAGAGGTGTTTGTGCTGATGCTCTCTCAGGAGCTTTGAAGCTTTGGCAGTACCAAAGAAGAAGCAAAAGCGAGAATAGTCACCACTGGTATTTTACCAGGCTGTCAACTTTTGAGGAGGAGCAGAGATTAGGGACTCGCTCCTCTGTCAATGCCTGGCTTAATGCCCTACATGGAGTGGTGAACAGCGCCTGACTGTTCGTATAAAAAGATTAGGCATATGAGCATGTAAGGGCCTCCGAAGACAATATCAAAGCTATTTTCTAAGAATTTCATCTGCAGTGTGATGTATGACAGTGTGGCATTCCTTCCCTGACAATTGAGATTTTTATTCTTCTCAAAGGGTATAAAGCACTGGCAGCAAAACGTCACCCAGTATAACCTGATCTGGTTGGGTAAGTAGTTACAGCGAGGAGTAGAGGGGTATGTGTGTGTGTCTGTGTGTGTGTGTATGTGGGTGCATCCTTGTGTTGGGTGTGTTGTGTTGGGGGAGGATGGGCTTTGGAGAAAGACAAATCTAAATTTCCCTCCCTAGTCTTGCCATTAAATCCTGTGGGAACTTCACTTACCCTTTCTGAGTCATCTGTAAAAGGGGGGTAATTTAACCTACCGCTCAAGATATTTTGAAGTTTAAAAAGATCTTGTATGTTAAATATCCAGAGTAGTTCCAGAAACAAATTGGGTGCTTCTTAGATGTTTGTTGCTCACCTTCCTTTTCCTTATGTTCCCCTTTACCAAGTTCAGGGGCGGCTTGGAGACGGCTAGGCCTAGAAAGCAGAGACTTAGCGCATTGTACAATTGTCTAGTCAATTCCACACACGAATGCTGTGAACTGCGGACATGTTAGCTGTAAGGCAATTTGGCTCTTCTAAGTGACCAGTAACTCAGCCCTCTGGGCTGTGGTTCTGGAAATGACTTCTCTGCATAGCCACTTTACCCTTCTTTACTTCTCTCTTTGATCTTAAGCTTCGCAAATTGGAGTTTTAACTTTTTGGTAAGACTTTTTGGAATAATGAATATTCCTTTGCACCAAGGCCACACCAGAACCTCAGATGAGAATTATTTCTAAGGCAAATGCCCCAGGAGCCCACCCAAACCTTTTACTTCACATTTGGCCAAAGCAGCCAAGTTTCTGTTTCTGCTTTGGGACAAACCAGTGGCTGTGCTTTCAGCCCATGTGTCCTTTTAAGACAAAGCCAGAAAACTCTGGAAGGCTGGGTGCTGTCAGATTTTGCGGGGCCACACACACGGAGGGGTGAAACTGACTTTATTAGGGTTTTGCATGTCTTTGCATGTCTCATTCCGGTCACCGAGATGCAGAGATGTGATAAATACCATTTAGGGACAAGGGAGGGAAGGGGATGAACATTTATGGGGCCTACTTTATGCTTGGCACTTGAGATGTTTATTTATTCTTCTATTCACTTATTTAAGATATAAGGCTAATTTTGATTGCGTTTTTATATAACAAAAGTGTCTCAGACTCTTTGTCAAAACAAATTAGGCAATCCAAAAATGTACAAGGTAAAAAGTGAAAATCTCCCTACACCAGCAGCCAAGTCTCCTTCTCTCCTAAACCTCCCTGGTTGACATTTTAATCTCCAGTGGAAGTAACTACTCTTAGTAGACTAGTATGGATTCTTCTCTTGACCTTTTTTCAAGCATGTTACTATAAATACAAATTGTTCTGCAGTCCCCGGCCCCCTAGTTTATATACCCTGCTTATCATTCTACGTGATTACCTACAGAGTTGCCTCCGTCTTTTTAAGAACCTTTTTCACAATCTATTCCATGCAAGTACTCACATTCGTTTAGCCATGCCCCATCCATGGTCATGTGCATGTTTTCTGTTGGTTGTATACATAACCCTCTACATATATTTGTGTACACTTGCAAATAACTTTATAAAATTGATTCTTCAACAGAAATTTATTGAGTGAAGTATATATCAGGCAGAGGACTAGGTGCGATAAATATAGCAGGGATAAGACATAATTGCTTCCTGCCTTCACAGAGTTTGCAATCTAGCCCACTATGCATTTCAGATGTATATTCTACCTTGCCCCCACCCCTACCCTGTTCACGAATGTAATAATGATTACCTTTGGTTTATAGATAGGAAGCCTATGGCTCAAAGAAGTGTATGAACATTACCAAGGCCACCCAGACCATTTGTTGCATGGCTGGGAAAAATTCCCATATCGGACTCCAAAACTCCCATGCTTCCCATTACCCTGTCAATGACTGGGGTTTTGTCAGTTCCAAGCACCTGATGAAGATGTGCCAAATTTACATGTCTGGCATTGGATCTAAAGCCTTAGAGATCCAGGTGAAGGCAACAGAAGCAAAGAGGTTAGTTCCTGTTGTTTGTAGAACCATGACCCTACAGCCCACAAGGAGGAGCAGGGAGACCCCTGGCTCCCATTGTTCCTTTGAGGGTCTGTCCTGGAGATAGGCATATAAGGTTTGATTGAGGTCTGCCATATTGCATCTGAATAGCCTTGGGCAAGTCGCTTCTCCATCAGACTCAGGCTCCCTCATCTGTAAAGCGGAAACCATCAAGATCAACCTTCTGGAGTGGTTGTGAGGTTTCAATGAGCTCACACGTGTAAAAATGTTTAGCATAGTTCCTAAGACAGAAGGAGAGCTTCAGAAAAGTCAGCTATTGTTATTGCTTTTATTTTAATTCTTTTTCTTGCGCTAAATCTGATTGCCCTCTGGAGTCCCCTGGCTTGTTCTGCTCCTTTTAAGCCAAGAACTTGCTTTCTTAGGTAAAGCAGAAGCCCTTTGCTGTCCTCAGGAGCCCTTGGGCAATTCCTGACGTGGCCTTAGCTTCCATCTTAGGAGAATGTGAACATGGTCTGTCCCCAATATAGTCTAGGGGTGCAAGGAGGCTGCTAATTAAAAATGGAAGGGTAGGCATAGTTAATACTTTTCCGAGGGGCCGTTTACCCTCACAGATTGGGAACGGGGTGTGAGTTCTTCTTCGAATAACTCCTTAGAGAATTGTGGCCTGTTCCGATGTTGTCATCTAATTTCCAGAGTCTCAGCTTTGGAGCTTGGCGTTCTGGCCTGGCTCTCATTGCCAGGCTAGACAAGTGCAGATGCTACTTGTCATGCTTGGGCCAGGTTGCTCGGCGGGGACACTCATCCCTGGGCCGGGCCATTCCTTTACTAAGCTGGGCTCTCAGCCATGGCTGAAGAGACGCCAGCGGGGAGGAGGCAGGGGCTGCGCGGAGCTGGTGTGGGTAATTGCTGCTGGGAGCCTGAGGTGGCCTGCAGCTACCCAGGCGGGATTAGTGACATCAGCCCCACCCGGGCAGCAGGTTCAGACAGGAGGAGAGGCAGGCGGCCTGCGCAAGGTCAGAGGGGGCATTGGCAGCCCGAAGAGTGGGCCCTCCCAGCCTGGGCTCCTTGGGACCTGCCTGCTCTGGCACGGCTGTGGGGGAAACCTGTTGGGTAAGCTTGATGTGTTTCCCAGTAAGGCTGGGTCTTGCAGTAAAGGCGAGAAGGTGGGGTGAGGGAGGGAGCTCTTTATTGACTCTGACATTTACTTGAGAAGCTGCCAAAGGGTGGTTTATGTTTCTTAAACAGAGATGTATTACGATAATGAGGCTGCTTCTGTGGAGGTGACAGTGAGCCCTTTCCAAGGCTGTACCCAGCAGGTGGCGCGTTAAAGGGAGCAGATAGCCAGATTTGAGGGGTAGCAGGTGTAGTTGCCCCTGACACAGAGTGTGTGACCTTGGGGTGGTCCCACCATCTCCCTGAGCTCCATTCTCCTCATCAGCTGGGTGGGAATAATGGTCTGCCCCTCTCAGGGCTCCGCAGCAAATGTTTCTCAGCTTCATACTTATATTGCATCATTCCAGGTATTTCACAAATATGATCTCACTTAATCCTACAACAGCCGCATGATGTGGGTGCTATTATTATCCTTGTTTTACAGATGAGGCCCAGAAAGACCAAATGATTTGGCCGAGATCTCATAGCAAAACTGGCAGAGCTAGGATTTGACCCCCAGCCGACTGGCTCCAACGTCTCTAATCTTAACCACTATGCTATGCTTCCCAGAACCCGCCTAGAACCCTGGTCCTCTCCCTCCAAGCACTTAACTCATTTTGGAGTAGCACTTTTGTCGATGTGATTATCTGATGAATGAGGAGCTCTTTTATTAGATTCTGAGCTATCCATCTTGGGTTTTGCTCAGCACCATATCCCTGGCACCTGACTCTGGACCTAATAGGAAACTTCCCTGAAGTCCATGTGTGAGAAGCTGCCGGGGGGACCAAATGTGATATAGAAGTTGAAATAATAGGCGGCTCCTCTGAAATCACCCAGCATTACTCTGAGCTCATAGTGGGCACTTGGGAAATGTTTATGCCTGAGGCAGACTCGCTGGGGGCTATGAGTTTACTCCAGTGACTTCATTTCGTGGGAGCCCTCAGTACGCATGATCAGTTATGAAGGGAGTCACCTCCACGTGGCAGCCATTAGAGGGATCTATTTGCCTCATCCCCTGAAGAGAAAGAAGGGCAGGGACCACACTTTTCAGGCAGGCCAGCACTGCGGGCATGTGCCTCATACACCTTCCCTTTCAAGGGTGATCTTAAATAGCATCTTCTCAAAGTACCTACTGCTGAACCTTGAAAGCTGACTCAAACCATCTTTCTGCCTTGGGGAGGAGCATTTCCATCACTCTGTTCAGCAACCTGAATCCCATCTTTGGCTACAACATCAGGCCTAGTGCAGGACATCTCTAAAGTGGCAAGTGGTTAAATGCCCTCAAGGAGGGAGAAGGGAGCCTGGCTTCCAGGCGGCATGTTCTCCTCTCTGTTCTCTGCAGCCTCTGTTTGTGGAGCCTGCTGGAATGAGAGGAGTCAAGGGCCAGCCTCAAAGTGTGGTCCTTAGATACCATCTGCAGCCTGTTCATGTCCTTTCCCCACTCCTGTAGGGGAATGTAGTGCAGGCCAATGTAGTGAGCATTCCATTGCTAACCCTGAAGAATTGCCTGCTTATGGGGAAGCTGATGTCTTTTCAAAAAGTTTGCTAAATTTGCAATAGTATGCCCCTCTTCCATCATGCTCACCCTGAATCGCCTAGCTCACGTTCCTGAGCACACCGACCTCTACCTCTGGACACGGTTAGGTTTGCAGAGGGTTTGGCTGGTACGGTGCAAACACGCTACCAGTCTGTCAGACAGACAGACACGCTGAAATGAAAGCATAGGTCTAATTGATCTCTAAGCTGGAATGGATAATTCGTTTAGATGACATCAGGAAAAGAAACATCTTCCAGAACGTCATTTATAGTTACACGCCATCAAGTCAGCTCCAACTCCTGGCAAACTTGTGAATGAGTGGCGTCCGCAATGTCCTGTCCTCAACAGCCCTGATCAGCTTCCGCAGACTCCTGCCTATGACTTCCCTTATGGAGTCAATCCATCTCATGTGTGGTCTTTCTCTTACCCTGCTGCCTTCTACTTTTTTCAGCTCTATGGTCTTTTCCAAACAATTCTGCCTTCTCATGATGTGCCCAAGGTAGGACAGCCTCAGTTTTATCATTGTTTGCCTAGAGTGATAGTTCGGGCTTAATTTGCTCTAGGACCCACATGTTTGCCTTTCTGGCAGTCCAGGGTGTCCATAGAGCTCTCCTCCAGCACCATATTTCAAATAAATCAATTTGTTCCCTGTCAGCCTTCTTCAGCATCCAGCTTTCGCACCCGTGCATAGTGATTGGGGAATAAGAGGGTGTGGATAGTCTTGGCCTTGGTCTCTGATGACGCTTCCTTATGTGTAATGATCTTCCCTAATTCTTTCGTCGCTGCCTTTCCAAGTGTTGGTCTTCTGTTGATTCCTTTGCTGCAGTCTTCATTTAAATTGATGACCGAACCAAGGTAAACAAAACCTTTAACAATTTCACCATCTTCATCGTCTACATTAAAGTCGTGTCGTTCTTCTGTAGTCACGATTTTTGTCTTCTTGATGTTGAAATGCAGTCCCACTTTGGCAATTTTTCTTTCATGTTCATCAGAAGTTGTTTCAAGTCATTGCTGATTTCCGCCAGAATATTATATTTAAATGTATTGACTTCCTAATAGCAAAGGGAATGTAGTAGAAACAGATTTGGAACACTCCACAGGAGGAGCAGCAGGTAATGCATAAATGACTGGTTTCTTTGCCCAAAGTGGAAACCAGTCAATCAGAAAGTCAACGCAAATTTATTGAGAGCCTACTGTATCCCAGGCTGTGTCCTGGCACTTGGGGGGTCCTTCTTTGGGACTCAGTTGTCCCACCCAACATTCTGTACCTGGAGTGATAATAAAGCCAGAGAAAGAATGTGTTAGTAGGAGAAATTGACTTGTTTTTTCCTTAGCGAATGCATTGATAACCTGTTTGAAAAGTTCACCAAGGCCAGTCTGGCTATTTAAGATAGAAAGTTATTTGACTTTGGGGCAAGATAGTTCTGGCGTTTGTGGCTGAAGTCTTTGTTTTTCCAGAAGGTGTAATCATTTGCTAAAGACAATTTCTTGGCTCAAACCAACTCAATAATCACCTGCATTCCTTGACAGTAGTGTTACTTCCTAATATTGCCACACCTGGGGTGTGTGCTGGGGCCCTTGCTTTGCAGCATGAATATCTTTATCCATTTAGGGTGAAGTGGTGGCAGCTTCGGTTACACTCCCCACAGGTGGCTTGGCTCTTAATCAAACGTCTTTTGATTCTCATGGGAAGTCTTCTTCAGGAATTTCTGATAGCTGCTCAAAAGTGTATGTTCTTTTGATGTGGCAGCATGAGTCTCCCATGATCTGGGGTGAATCTGCTATCATGAGGTTGTGATCTTGCCAATTAACATGGTATGTAAACTTGTGTGATTGAATTCATAACTTTTTAAAACTTTTTGTACAAATGCTATTCCAAAATAGAACAGACATAATATTTTATTAGATTATGTTAATTCAGAAATAGTGTCATTAATCTTCTAAGGGAGAAAATTGGAGTCAATCATTTTAGAAATGTTAGAAGTCTTGCATTGTGGATAAATCAAATGTATCCTTGCTGTCTTGTGCCATTTTATCTCTGAATGGCTTTAGAGGATACATGTTTGTGCATGAATGTACATGCACACACATGCACTCACACAAACACAGACACATTTCCTCTTCTTCTTGGTCTCTTTGGACATCCCTCTAGTTTCTCTTGAAAAGTAGTTTTGGATCTGTGTCCAACCCCCTTCCTTTTGATCCCTTAGGAGCTATTGATGCCTATCTGCCTGGCCTTGTTTTTTTAACAGGAACTCTTGGGTTTTAACTTTTTAGTACCCAGCACCAGGGTTTCCAGTTGCCTGGGTCTCAGCCAAGTCGTTAAGCACCTGTTCTTGCCTGTCTCAGTTCAGCTCCCCATCTGAGCTGTCATTGTAGCCCTTGACCTTCAGCTGTAAGGTCAAACCCTCAAATGCGCACAGGGGTCACTAGATGATGCCCCTCCTCCTGTGGTGTGATTAGCTTCAAGGCTGAATGAGGGTGTGCAGTGCATGCCAATCATTGTTCCAGGTGCTTTTACGAAGCCAGACTGAAGGGAGGTGCATTCTCACTGGCACCCTGGGCTCAGCGGTGACTCATGCCCACGCCTGCTGAGGGCAAGGCAGGGAAAGCCTCAGCAAGAGGTCTGAATCTTCAAGTCAGATCACCGACTAGCTTCTATGAGGGAGCAGAAGATGGGAGGCAGCCATAGGCAGTAGTAGGTAGGGTGGGACCAGATCCTGGGGCCTGGGCCATACACAAGGCACCTTGAGGGATATTTATATGCCAATAGCATTTTAGCCAGGATCCTTGGGTTTCAAGTTGATTCTGATGACTGTCCCTAGCCCCAGTTAATGGAGGAACTGCTTGAACAGCATATGTAATAATATTATATAACATTCACAATAATAACCATTGCGTTGATTAACATTAACCATTTCCCTGGCAGTGTGCTACACACTTTACTAGATTGATTCATTTAATCCTTTCATCAACCCAACGTGATAAATTAATATTCCCATTTTACAGATGTGCAAAGTAAGGTCCAGATAAATTAAATAACTTCCTCAGGGTTCCAAAGCTAGTAAATGAGAGAACCAGCATTTGAACCCAGGCAGCCTGACTGCAGATCTTGTGCTTAACCATAACACTAGAGTGTCCCATGCTGGTAAAAACCAGGAGTTTACATACTTGTTATATAAAAGACCAGACAGTAAATATTTTAGGCTTTGTGGGCCATGTGGTCTTTGTAACAAGTACTCAATTCTGCTTTTGTAACACAAAAGCATTCACAGACAGCATGTAAATTAATGATGTGGCTGTGTTCCAATAAAGCTTTATTTATAAAAGCAAGTCATGGGCCGTATTTGACCCACAGGCTGTAGATTGCTGACCCCTGGCATAAACTGAAGGGGAGATTGAAGTTTCATATTCAACAAATATTCACTGGAACACTTACTATGTGTCAGGTACTTCAATTAATTTATTTTATTGAATCCTTCAAAAGCTGTGAAGTGAGAAAGGAATTCCTAGTTTACAAATGAGAAAATCGAGGCCCAGTGCAGTCAACATTCCTAGAGACATACAGCTAGTAAATGGCAAAGAGAACTGAGCACAACTCTTCATAACTCATGTTTCTTTGTTGTTTTTCTCTGTAGGCTTTCCAAGTAGACTGAAGCCCCATAAATAATCAAGTCTCCAGAAGCTATATTGCTGCCTTTTTCTTTTTCAGGGAAGTGTGAATGTGTCATAACTTGACCAAGGACTAGCTGCAAGGCATGCTGGGACCGCAGAAGCATGAAGCCTCTGGAAGAGGAAGAGGCGCTGGGACTAAATGGAGGGAACTTGCCCAGCTGGGAAGTTGGCGATTGGTACAGAGAGAGGTCCGAGTTGTCCAAATGGTTGTGGGGAACGGACAGGTTCCAGGTTAGTCTCCTTTCTACCATGGGGCATTGTGGAGGTGGGTGGGGGCGGCGGGATCAGAACTCTTCAGGCTATAACTATGCCAGAGTGGCATCCTCATTTGGAGCAGGAGCCTGCATAGAGGTTCTGGGGGGGAGAGAGCCGGAAGGAGTTGGCCACCATTGGAGCAGGCTTCTCGGGAATGAGTTCTAGGCATAGGAAGCAGCCAGAGTGAGAAACAGAAATCCTAAATGGATTACAGTCATATAAGCCAGGCAGAAACACTGCTTCAGCCTCCCACTTCAGCTCAAATGTCGTCCCATCACAGAGCTCTTTGCTGAACACTCTAAGTAGGTGTCCCTGCTCTTCATGGCCCTGCTGTATTTTTCTTTACTCACTTTCCCACATCAAGGCCTTTGTACTTAGCATTCCCTCTTCCAGAATGCTCCTCTCTCAGATCTTCAGGCCTTACTCCCTCACTGCTCCAAGGTCCTTTTCCAAAAGTCACTGACTCAGGGAGGCATTCCCTGACCCCTCATTCAACATTTCAAACCCTCTACCTCACCTCGTACTTTATTACTCCTTTTCTGGCTTTACATTTTTCTCCTTAGCATTTACCACTATATTACAGTCTCTGTCACCTCTTTATCCTGTTTCTTGACTGCTCTTTAGAAGGTCTACGAAGTAGGAAATGCATGTAGTTTTGTCACTGTGTCCAGTGTTGAGAACAGTGCCTGGGACATTACAGGTACTCAATAAATATCTGTTAAATTAATGAATTAATTGATCACAAGTTGTAATTAAGTATTTAATCATTTATTTTCTGTCTCTCCTACTAAACTATAGTTCTGTGACAGAGAAAACTGTCTGTGTTTTCGCTACCGCATTCCCAGCAGCTAGGATATATTAGGTGCTCAATAAATACTTGCTGAGTGAAAGAATGAGTGAGAATCAGGAGCAGATGTGGCTCCTGACTGGCAGAGGAAGCCCAAGAAATTGTATTTCTCGTCATCTGAGCCTTTGTCAAGTTGCATTGTGTTTAGTATAATTATGCAAAGGAGTTTGTCTTTCCCACTAATCTAAACATTCTTTAAAGGGTATATGTTATGTCTTACTCATCTCTGAACTCCAGATCCTCAATACCAACTGGCATGTAGTGGGGGATAGGGCGTATCAAAGCAGCAAAAGTCAGGTGTGAGAGATAAAACTCACTTGAAAGCCCACTTCCTGGTGAGGCTGAGCCTGCCTTGTTTGGGACCAACAAGGGGAGGCAAGGCTGTATCTACAGGTGGTGAGTGCCAGACATACCACCTGCGAAGGGCACAGAGGACACAGAGGACTCTGGAAGACCTCTCAGAGTCCCAGAGGATGGGGTCCTTCCAGGCAAGGCTGGTCCTGGCTGGGATGGCAAGGGTAGCCAAAGGAGAGGAGTCAGGCAGGTGAAGTGGGGTGAGATGGGGATCATGGAGAGACCAGGCAAGGACCCATGGCCACCTGGGCTGCTCATGCTCATTCAGTGAGCGATGAGCACAACGTGAGAGACTTGGGTCCCTGTGACTCCAGAGAAGAGGCCAGGAGTCAAGATGCTCTTCACATCTCAAAATAGGTAGAAGATGTGTTGCTAGCCCCGTTCTCACCTCTTTCATGAAGCGCATGTCCCAATATGCTTTTCTTAATACCCTATAACTTATGGAGCACACTGTCCAATATGGGTTGCTTACACAGAGTTGCTAAGTTGCAAACCATCCATGGAGTGGATTCAGCAGTAAGCATTAGTTATCAGGGATGCCTTTGGGTGCTTATTTTTCTTAAATGGATGAATATTTTACATGGATGAATGAATGCATAAAAGAATGACTGACCAAATGAGAAAATGGATTAATGAATGAATGAGACAAACTTTCTGTAATTTTTTAAGATGGGGCACAAAGGAGGGGTGCATTTAGGAACCATGGAAGCCCTCTCGATGAGAGACAAGGCCAGTTGGGTTTCAGAGACATAATCATGTCCACATTGCATGGCGCTCTAAAAAAGGAAGAAGTTGAGTTGGGCTCTGAATAGTGCAAAAATTTTTGTTTAATTGATTTTTGAGTGTGGAACTTATTGAGATTTCCTATGTTGGCTGATATTTGTAGACATCACGTGGATATTTTAGAAAACTGGTGTTTTCTACTTTTAGCCTATGTACATTTCCTGCAAGGGCATATTGGGTGAGGAAGGTGAGACTAGGTCTCCTCATCTTATGAATGCGCTTCCATTGATGCCTCCTTCTTATTTCTATGGCTGCTTCATTGTGCATTTTGTTACTATGGTTCTTGGTGTCCAAAGGTACATGAATGTTTGGTCTGAATTTTATTTGTTCCCAGTGTCACTACAGAGTGCATTGGTTCAATATATATAGTTAGTGGGGGGAACAAAGAACATGGGAAACAAGGGGATAGAGAAGCAAAGAGATGGCACAAAATGCAGGGGTAAAAGGCAGACCTGCAGTTAAGAGCGATCTTGAAGGGTTGGGTGCTGACACGTGAGCAGGGACGAGATGTACAATTTAGGAAAATCAACCTGATATAAAAAAGACAAAGGTGAGAAGCTGAAAAATCAGTTGCAAGATTATTGTAAAAGTTCAGAACTCAGAATTATGACCTTAAATTGGGAGCATATGAGAAACATTTGGAAGGAAGAATTTGTATGAGTTAATTGCTGATTGGATATTTGAGACAAAAAAGAGATAATACGTTTGGACTTAAACAATCCAGTGGGTATCTCTGCATGAGGCCTGTTACATTCATTTTCTCCCTTTACCTTCATAAAAACCCGCTGAGATATGTGCCATGACTCCTATTGACAGATGAGAAGACTAGGCTCAGAGAGGCTAAATGACGAGCACAGATAGTTAGAGGTGGCCTTCAAGTCCATTTGCTTCTAATTCCCAGATCTGACTCCTTCGTACAATGTAACTCGAGAACTGTAGGTGCTGCCTATATAAGGGAAACATGAATCAGCCTCCAGTGGCCGTGATAATGGCAGGACTATGTTAAATAAATATTGTGCTTCCTTTAAAAAAAACAGAAAACAAGGCACAGTGCTGAGTCACTCAGCCCTAAAAGCCTGAGGGAGGTAATTATACACAGCTGGAACAGACATCATGGGGTTCCACTAGCAAAACCAAGGGAGAAGCAGGAAGGGACTGGCTTTGGAAATGAGAAGGAGAACCGAGGCAGGGAAGATATTTCAGAGGACAGAGCACGGCCAGACAGAACCGGGTAGAGCCAAACAGAGCAGGAGCCTGTTGTTCAGAAAGGGAAAAAAAAATCCGATTTTAAAAACTCAAGAGTTCCTCGAGGTGCGTTGTCTCTTAGTAAACAATAGAGGAACAGACACAAGGCCTGACACCCTGAAGCCTTGACGCTCCATCACACGAAAATACGTTTGCTTTGAGGCAATAAAAGGAGTAGGGAGGCCAATGAAAAGTCTACAGGAAGAAGTGTGAAGCTGGAGGATGAAGTGCCCCGTTAAATTGAGGTTATTTTTTCTTAGTCTTCTCTCCTATAGGCACTGGTGGCTCACTTCTCTTGAAAGGCTAAGTAACATCTTTTTATGGATGAATGACCACTTGGCTTTTGGTATATATGACCACTGAGTTAATTTTCTCTCCCTGAAATTGCTGCGCCTCTCAATTGTCATCCTTGCTACCCCTATCGATGACCCTGGGTCATCTGGGCACCTCCTGAGGCCCAGGCCCTGGCCAAGGGAGGCCTTATATGGCATTGGCCCAACAACTTTGGTTGATGATAGAATATCATCCTATCAACCCCAAAATGGGAAGTCAGGAGAGGAAGTGGATTGGGAGCGTGAGGTGAGGCATGCTCATTTGCCGTACCCAGCTAACACCACTTGTTACCTACTCTACTCCATAGTCTTAGCTATAGGCCCAAGGACAAGTTGGATTGGGGGCATTTAGCTTCAAGTGAAAAGGAGATAGCTGAAGTGTCCTGTTCAGTCCTTTAGGCTTAGATGAATGGAGATGGGTGAACAGCTGGACATGAAGATAATAATTTGCAAAGAACTGGTCCAGGGTCCATTTGCAAATGGAAGTAATACAGAGGGAGAAATATAGAGTACATGCAGCACAAGAGGAATCATTCCTCATTTTTAGTGTGAGTGTAAAAACGTGTAAGTATGATCCCAAGGGTCAGAGAGAGCTTGAGCATAGACAAGCGTCAGAGAGACTCGCGTCTGAACTGTAGCACTTCATTTCATTGCTTGTGAGTTCAGGTGACATTCAAAATCTCTCTGAAACTCCTCTATATATGGGGCTAAAGATATGTAGGATGAAGATGAAACTAGATGAGTGATTGCAAAGTATCTGATATGGTACCTGGTACAGAGTAAATTCTTGACGAGTGTTCATTTCCTTTCCCTTCCTTCTGAGGAGCAACGTGAATAATGAAGATACCATGGAAGTCAAAGCCACTGCTTAGAGCTGGGTCGGAAAATCCCATTTATAACAATTTAGATCAACAAGAATCATTAAGTGCCAGCCACATTAATGGGGAAACCAAAGCACAGCATAATAACATAGCTTGTTCAAGGTCACGAAATTGTTTAGTAGAACTCAAATTCAGTTTCCCCAAAGCTGCCTTGAAGCTTGCCTTTGGGTTCCTCCTTCTCTAGCTCAGCTTGTTAAGGTCAGAGAGTCTGTGTTTTTAATTAAAAGTAAAATGCTTCTATTCAGTGAACATAGCTCACGTCCCAGCAGCCATCAGGAGCACCATGGGTCCTCCCTCTAGCCTTAAGAAGATGAGAAAGAAACAACAACAGCAGCTGCTGTCCTCCCCATCTCCCTTGGCTCCATGGCTTGCGTCTTTTTCTCTCTGGAAGTCTGTGAGTCAGAATCCATTCCTAGGGCTGCCAGCCCAGGAAGCTGCACTCAGCTTGGCTGTGTGCAGAGGACCCAACCCTCTCAGGGACTCCCATGATGAGGGCCTTGGTGTTGGCCAAGTACTGAGCTCAGTTCTTAGATGGAAGCTGCCTTTGATCTTCCAGGTGCCATGCTCCCAGCTCAGATGATCACTCCTGCCCAGGGTGCATTTGGGGTAATGAAATGAATGATTCCGTTCCTGGTGGTTCAGTAGGTGCCTTCCGTGTTTGCTCAGTGAGGAAGGTAAAGACCTTCTGCAAAGACTAGAGGAGAAGGGGAAAGGCCCCCTCTCCCATCTTTTCATCACACAGAGACACA
This sequence comes from Equus asinus, assembly GCF_041296235.1. NCBI lineage: Eukaryota > Metazoa > Chordata > Mammalia > Perissodactyla > Equidae > Equus > Equus asinus. Next base: position 31,326,918 of record NC_091804.1, on the reverse strand, counting down.
GAACAAAGAACTCTGTCTTCCTTGAGTTCTTCTTTCTTTTCTACTACTAGCCAATTGACAGGGTCAATAGTCCACCTTTAAAATGTCAAAGTTTAGTGAGCTTAACTCTGTTTATTGGAAGTTCTGATGTTTGATGACTGTGGAATAGGATTCATGGGGACACAGAGCCTGCTCTGGATCAGACGGACTTGGGTTAAAACTGCAACTCCTGTCCTTACCCATTCTGGGATCTCGGGAAATTACCTTTTGAGTTTCTGTTTCATCAAAGGATATTGTGTGATGGATGTAAATACTTAACATACAGTGTCAGTGTATAGTACCTGCTCAATAAATGGCAGTTTAAAAAATCCCCCAAATATCATTTCGATACACACGGATGTAAAAGAATATATATGCCTTGCCCTACACTGCTAGCAAGAAAAGCCCCTTAAAAATCTACCCCTGAACCATTTTCTGCTGTTCAGACCAAACACGACACATTATAAATTCCCTGGATTCCCTCTGAGGCAGCCCCAAACAGAAGACAGGGTTGCAGGGAGCCAAGGAACCGGGAAAACAGACAGCATGTCTGATTCTGAGGTCTGTTAAGCAATAGGAAAACACCCTTTGGGGGTGATTGCTGACAGAAAGCCTTTCCTGTTCCAAACTGGAGGCAAAGACTGGAGCAGAGGGAGGAAGCCAGCCAGCAGTGGCTTTGTTTGGGACCAGCTGGCTCATCCGACCCAGGCGGGACCCGATGCTGGCCTCTCCTTTCCCCACCCCCCGAATTCTATGAGGCAAGCCATCAGAATGGGAGGTCACCATGTTGGCCAGAGACTTGTCCCATGGGACTTGGAGAGTGACAAAAGTGGCACAGAGTTGCCTTTTCAGGGTGGTCTCTGACGGGAACAGAGAATCCAGGAAAAGTTTTGACGATAGAACATTAAAACAGAAACACATTTTCGGGGCTGAGATTTCCAACTTGGGGTCCAAACTCCCAGACAATACTGAAGACTCACTACAAAGAAAATGCTCTTTGGGGCTCAGATTGCATAGATTTCCTCCCTCTTACTGCTTTCTTTCCTAAACACAAAAGAAAGTTAAGCTCTGCGCTCCAGGATGGAGCTAGAGAGAGAATGATCCATTTATTTAGAGTAGAGGAGATGGTTTCCAGAGGATTTGTAGGAAAATGCCCTTTGCCTGCAGGCCCTTGGCGCCCAGGCTGGGCTAAGCTGATTAAAGCTCCATTCAGAATTGCAATAACCCAAAAGATATGCTGGGGCCACTGATGGGCCTCAAGATTAGCCACTAAACTGATCGCTCTCTCTGGGATTGTGGCTGCTGTATTTTTGGAAACTGGGCACTTTTTTTAAAAAAGAAAAAACATTTCTATTTTCTCATGGCTCCATGTGCGGACCTCATTAATTTCCCCAAGTCTCAGCAGAAGAACAATTGCTCTAATTCCATCTGGCAAGATTCTAAAGCTTGAAAATCTCTCATATAATATAAAATATATGGAAAATGAATAGACGCATTTATATATGACCTCTGTAATAGATGGCCCGGTATACATAATAGGCTACACCCCATACGCAAACACGCACATATGTGGATATAAATATTTTTTTTCCTTGCCTTCCTGCCCTTATCCTGGAATTCTTAGCAATTTGGCCTGTCCCTGTTTATTAATGATGTTTCCAGGGCAAAGCTCGTTGGTGCATTTTCAGCAATGGGCTGATTAATAGGTGGGCACGGGGGAGCTCTTTGGGAGCATGGGCATTGGCGGCTTGTTGACCTTGATGCTCTGGGGATAGTCTAGCTTCAAACTATGGAATCTCAGTTAGCATCATAAATTGTGGAGCCACTGGTTTTATTGCCCTTCTGCCTCCTGCTGGGAATGTTGTTTCTCTTTAATAATGGGCTGAGCAGCAGCAATGAACTCTTCCCCTCCCCCTCCTCCTCCCTCCAGGACTTGCCTGGCCACTTTTCTCCCCCAGCTCCACTCTCTACCTCCCAGCCCTGCTCACCGAAGCAGACACACACACACACACACAAACAAACACTCATGCCCATGTGCTCACAGGATCACACACATTTATATGCATCATACACACCCATGTATATATATAGAAACCTATCACTCCTCTGTCTTTTAGCTTCAGGACTCAGTAAGGACACACCCTCCTTTCCTTGGCACAGCTAAATCAGGAGGGGATTTTCAAAAGGCACTTTTCTAAACATCAAAGAAAAACAGAAAGTAACCAATCTTAGAAAACATGAAGAGTATAAAAATAGTCTTGTTTTCCAAATGGAGAGTTCTAGAATCTCGGTAGAAATAGGGAAGAGTTGGCCTGCCTTCTAAGTATGGTCCTTCTCAGAAGAATAAAGCTAACTCTCCTTGCTTCCTCATTTCCCCACTCGCCTGGCTTCTCAGAGCCATCCCACCCCTTGGGTCTCAAGGACTAATCTCCATGCACAAGCTTGCCCTGGAGCTAGACCCAAGGGAGATTCACTTTCCTGCCTGATGTCAGTCCCTCCCGCTTCTAGATCCACCCCACTCCCGCACCTAGAAAGCTCCAACTCATGCTTCAGATCTCTGCTCAATTGTCACTTTTGTAGAGAAGCCTTCTGGGGCCTCCTTGTCTACCAAATCCCTCTCTTTACACCCAAGAGTACTATATTCCTTTTCCCTTTCACAGCAACCATAGTAAATGCACGGTTATTTGCGGGCACCTTTGGTTAATGGCTGTCTCTAGAGCTGGAATGCAAACTCCTTCAGGGCAGGGATCCCACAACTGATTGTATTCACCCGTAACTGCCCAGCTTTGATCCCATGCCAGGAATGTAGTTCACGGAAATAAATATTTGTTGATTGAATAAACAATCCTTCTGTATTGCTTTACACACTTAGGAGAAGTGGTTTCCTAAACCTATCCTAGTTCAAATGTCTAGGACAATGATCTATTTCTGTATTGTAGAAGATGCTGTTGGTTCCCCAGTCAGATCCCCTTTACTGAGCTGGTGCATCCACCGCTCAGCAGTACTGGACGTCAGTGACTCACAGCTGGACACTTCTCCAGAGAATTACTCTGAGATCAGGAGCTGTCTCACCCAGAAATGCCTGGAAAGCTACATTCCCCCTAGAAGGTGGTCAGTAGTTAATGGCCAACTAATACGGGAGTATAAAAGCCTGGCCCTCTGGCATCAAGGTGGGAACTCTCTGCAGTGCCCTTCAGGCTTCGTCTGAACCCCCATCTTCCCCTGCCCTCCACTGCTTCCCTCTCTCCCTTACAGAATTCACTCCAGAGCACTCCCTTAGTAACTCATTTGCATATGAAACTCTATCTCAGGAACTGTTTCTAGTGAACCTAAACTAAAACACATTCAATATTCATAACCATGGGGATACTGGTAAACTGACTCTGTGGGAAAACAAAACAAAAGAACAATTTAGATTTGAAGCATTGGCAATTTTCATGGCAATTGGACATTCCACCATGTCCAATTTCAGGCTACCAAAGAGAGGTCACTGAGCACAAAAGTGGAAAGAGATCCACACAATTGGCTCATGGGAGTCAGTACAAGTTGGCATACCATTGCTCACAATATAGGTGGCATAAAAATTGTACATGTAATATTAATATTATCAGTAGTACCATTTTGAGTCCTAACCACGTGGTAGGCATTATGCTAAATACTTGATATTTATCTCACAACAACTCTGAGAAGTTTGTACTATTATTCCCCCCATTTTACAGATGTGGAGACTGTGGCTCATGAAGTTACATAATTTATGTAAGGTCACACCGCTAATAAATGCTAGAGCTGAGATTCAGACCCAGACCTGACTCTAGAATCTTAATGTTTGACCATATTTGGTGTCTCCTACTAAAAGGTAATAAATACTCTCGTCATGTGTATGGCATTTTGTATTCCTCATAGTGACTTTTTTTCCACATGATAATTTGCATTCCTTAGCATATTTGATTATTTCAATAATATAAACTATTCGTGGCAACTACAATTATTTTCAAGATGAAGACATTGAGGCTCATGGTGATTTGCTTAAGGGTCAGAGGAGTAGACCTGGAGAGCAGATCAGCATTCTCATGGTCCAGCTGTCTTTCCAGCTGACCCTGCTCTTTCCTCCCCAGAATCTCAACTCTCAACAGTAACCTCACTATTTTCTGGATGTGAAATCTATCCCACCCTATCTAGAGAAGGCCAGCATTCAGGGGATTGTAGGCAACATCCTTCATCAATTCTTCAGCAGATTGGGCACCTACCGTTATCAGTCTATGTTAGATGGAAACTCAATAAGGAAGATATGAGCCGGGCTCCTAAGGAGGTTTTGGTGAAATCAATTCAGTTTAGTTTAGCACATGATTATCAAGTACCTGTAGCATCTGCCGGGGAACTCCTAGGGAGTTTGCTCTGAAACAAAGCATGCAATGTAGAACTGAGCATATGACAGAAAACTGATACATCTACCTAGGTCCCTTCTCCTTCCTTGGCCCAGAACTGTTAGCAGATCCTGCTGGAGAATGACAGTAGATTTATGCTGGGGTAGCACTGTGCTCACGTAGGACATCCAGACCTGGAGGTTTCTGGTTCACCCCTCAACGCCATCTTGTGGGCAATGGAAACTTTGCCAGGGTTTGAGGAAGGCTGCCCAGCCATTGTACAATTTGACTTAAAATCAGAATTGGATAATCTGTGTGGTTCTGGAAGGAAATCTGGAAATCACCGCCATGAGCAGAAGTAGAGCTTAGGAATGTATTCATAAATGGTAGATGTTATTGATATTATTATTACTGTTATCACCGTCATACTGGGCTATTATTTTCTGTCCTCTCTACCTCCTAGAGTTGCCGTCTGGATGGTTATACAGTGGAAAATTTAAATCAAATTCTAGGAGTTGTTAACTGATATACTTTCTTTTTCTTCTGTAGAAGAGAACCTCAGGGCAAGGATCACCGCCCTCTGAGGCTGGGGCTGTGCACGAGTTAGGCGGTAGTTACTGGGACAGAAAGCCAGTCATTGGGCACACTATCCACTTAGCACCTGTAAGTCAATCGTGAGTAATCAGGAGGGTCTGATGGTTCCCCTGAAACTCACGTCTATGGAGTATTTGGTGTGTATAAAGACACATAGAGATGAACAAGGGGTAGATCTTCCTTCAAGGAGCTCACCATCAACCTCTCTCACCATTTGATAATCTGCTGAAAGCTATCCGTCCTCTCCCTGGGGGGCAGAGGGAACTATATGGGCTTTCACATACACCATTTTGCTTATAATTTCAGGCTAAACTCAGCCGTAGACATCATTATTAAGAACTTTAAATTCAGTTGGCACTTCTTGACTCCATGCTGGGTGCCTAGCATGGTGCAAATTCCAGTGGTGGATGCGGGCAGAGTTTATGCTCTTAAAACACTTGTTTCAAGGAAGTAAATCGTGAGCTTGACAGTCTGCACGGCACAGCCCTAATTGACCAGGGCCTCACAGGAGGGGCCCTTTAAAGGGCTGTGGGCTCTCCAGGAGCCTGGAAGTCATGAGATTTATTAATCACCCGAGACCCGCAAGGATGCCCTGCTCTCTCTGCTGCTCTGTGACCATTCTGGGTGAAGTGACCATCTCGTGGCCAGCCTCAGTTTCATACTGGCTGTCGGTCTGAAAAATCCAGATCACCCAGAGTCCAACTTTCCTCCCCACCTCAGCTGGCCCTGGACGTATCAGAGAGAAAAGTGGAGGTGGTTGGACTTTGTGAAATCTTCAATGAGCCAAGAACCCTGTAAGACATGCATATACATATATAAATAATGCGGTGGGCATTATTATACCCACTCTACTGCTGAGAACACTAAGGCTCTGAGAGTTTGAAAAAGTTACTTGAGTTACATATGGGGAGGGCAGTGTGTTTGGATCCACATTCCCAGTTTTTTCCATTACACAGGCTGGTGGCTGGGAACATGGGAAAAAATCTCAGTGTGGGTGCAAGTCGAAGATCAATGTCCCTGCCCTCGAATAACTCGCAAATAGAGAGGTTCTTAATCTTTCAGAGAGAAGGGCAGGGTGTGGGGATATTAGGTAACTTTGAGAATCTCCCCAGAAAAACACTGAAAACCTTGCATACAGTTTCAGAGGAATATTTGTACTCCACCCCACACCCCGCCCCCCATGCCCCATTCCTAATCCTCAGCAAAGACTCTGGGCTCAAAATACCCTGGAAGCAGACTCTTTAGTAATTCCAAGGTGCCCATGCCCTGTAAAGGAATGGTGTCAAGCATTCTATTGGAACTCGCATGAAAAGTGTAAGTGCCAGTTGCGGAAATTACCCACTCTGTGCTGGCTGCTGCCTCCAAGCTTAGAAGGATGATGTGCAGGACATCAGTCAATCAGAAGGACTCGGGCCATTCAGCCAGGCACAGGGACGACTCCTGAGTGACGGCATAGCAGAGCAGCCACTGTGAACACCTATGGGTCCATTCTACATAGTCAAAGTGAATCTCCATGGGCTTTGCTGGGCAAGTTGGAGACGAGGTGTAATTCCCTGTGTAGAATAGATCTGTACAGAAAGTGCAGGAAAGAGTGAAAACCCACACATCACATGGTATTTCCTTGTTCACTTTCAACCTAAGTCAGAAAGGTATTTCTTGGGGTTGGCAAGAATTTCTCGTACATGTATATATATACATACATATATATATATTTTAATAAAGAGTTAAGTATTATAGGGCCTTTTAGATTGCTGGTATGTTCTATTTCTGGATCTGGGTGCAGGTTACATGAGTGTGTTCAGTTTGTGAAAATTCGGTGAGCTGTACACTATGTATGTGTATTACACTTTTCTATATGTTTATTACACTTCTATTTATATATGTATACTAAAGGTATATATTTCTATCGTGTATTAAATTGTTTTTAAAAGAATGAAGCAAGCTATCTAAAACTTGAACTTTTATGGGAAAAAGTAATGTAATTTAAATACACGTGGTCCCCAACTAAGGATGGTTTTGACTTACGACTTTTTGACTTTGTGATGGTGCCAAAGTCATACACATTCAGTGGCAACCAGACTTCCAACTTTGAATTTTGATCATTTCCCGGAGCCAGCAGTATGCCACGATGCTGGGCAGCGGCAGCAGCTGCAGCTCCCATCAGCCATGTGATAATGAGGGTGAACAACCGACACACTCACACCCATTCTGTACCCAGACAACCATTCTGGTTTTCACTTTCAGTACAGTATTCAATCAATTACATGAGCTATTCAACACTCTATTATAAAATAGGCTTCGCATTAGACGATTATGCCCAATTGTAGGTGGGCTAAGCTATGATGTTTGGTAGGTTATGTTTATTATGTACATTATTGACTTACAGTATTTTCAACTTATGATGAGTTTATTGGGACATAACCTCATCATAAGTTGAAGAAAATTTGTCCTCAAAGTCACGGTCGGCCAAATGTCTGCCACATTAAAGATCCTGTGAAATAGGACCAAGACAGCTGGACACATGTTAATACACTGAGTTGGGAGTTGCAGCTCCCTTCCAGTGCATCTGACAGCACGGACACTGGGCCCTCTCTGGTGCCTTCATTGACTCCAGCCCCTGCCCCTCTCTGGGGCTAGGTCTCCTAGCTCCTGGTTCCTCTCGGCTGAGTCCTGGCTGCTACTAGCTACAAGATCAGACTAATTAATCTTGATCTGAGCAACCTTGCAGGCCTACCTGGTTGTGGAATGTAAAAGGAGTCTGCTGCCAGATTCTTGGCATCCTTTGCACCTGGCTGTTGGTGTGCAGCCTGTAAATGCCACCGTCCCCTATCTTTCTAATGGGCTCCATTCGTTCACAAGGGCATCAGCCTCGGTTTACTGAGCAGCACGCTAGTGTCCTCTTGGAGCCTGACCACCTCTTGGCTATCTGTGTCTAGTAAGGGGCTGGATCCAGCTCCTTCTACCCCCTGCTCTGGTTGCCCAGATCCAAACTCCACATCTTTTGCATATGCGCTGGACTTTAAATACGAGGTGTCAACTGGACACCCATCACAGTGGCTTTGGTGCCTGACATCCTCAGCTTCATCCTCCCAAGGCTCCCACTCACCACATACATGCCTCGTTCAGCTCAGCCATACAACATCATTTCATTCCTCCCTCCCCTCCCTGGTGGCTCCTGCTGTTTGGTGTCTGAGTTATGACATCCTGTGTCTTTACACTTTAAGGAAGCTGCTGACTTCAGAAATAAGAAGGTCTGACTGAACTACAGGAGGAAGGGCACCAGAGTCGAAGCTGACATCCCAAGTCAGCAGCAGTGATACGTGAAAACACGAGAGATGGCATGTGTACCATGGACCACTGGACATGGGAATTGCAGCCCCCACAGGGAAGGAAGCATGTGCTGGCTGCTGCCCAGGCCATCCCTGGAGACTCACCCTGGTTGCTCTGTCTGTTGCGGGTAGGGGAGAGGGCGGGATGTAATGACACATAGTGACGTGTTTCTCTGCCTTTCTGTCCGCCACTGTAAAAACGCTCTAATACCTGGTGTAGTCCCCAATGTGTTTCTTTATTTATTCACTTTCCAAAGGATTTAAGGAAGTTAACTCTCCATATGTCATGGCTCATGTGGATCCAAAATGCTCCTCGAAGACCCTGGAGAGCATAATTTTTGAAAATATATCTCAGAAGACACAATTCTCCAAGGCCAGGGTCAGGTACAGAACAGCAAGTATGTTGCAGGATGTCAATAAATCTGCAAGACCTCCGACATTATGGAGCCTCTCTGAACCCATTTCCTCCTCCTCTGTAAAGGGAGATAATGACCGCAGCTCTGCCTGATTCTTCATGATGAGGCCCCGACAAGATGGGAGAGAACTCTTGGTAAACTATAAATTAAGGAATTGGTAAGAGCCGAATGTGAGCAAATTTCAGGAAATGAGAAGCTGCTGGACAGCAGGAGCCTCACGATGTGGGAACTGTCTCAAAATCTGGCTTTTTAATTTGCTGTCGACATGGATGTATCGAAGCCTGTGCAGGTCTCTCGGCTCCTGGGCCAATGCCTTTGGTGTTCTAGCCTCAAGAACATGATCTTGTTTGTTTGCTCCTCTATATTGTCTATATTTCTTGCAGAATCCTCAGTCTCTTACTTTTCTGACTTTTTTCTCAGTCTCCATCATTGCAACTTTTTCTCTAGTTGCATCTTAAGAAATTTAGAGTTATCAAGAGTTCTATTCTTCACCTTCTGTTGCCTCTCACTCCGTTTGTGCAGCCTGGTGTCCTCACTCTCCCCGATCCAGCTTCTGAGACCCCCCAAATCCATAACAAACCCCATTCTCTCCCGCAATTCCAAACCTGCGTGTCTTCCTGTCGGTCCTCCAGTTACCCTCATAAACCCAAACCGACCTCATGGACTCCCCCACCACATTGCTCTTCCCCTAATCTGCTGTGTCTGAGACACCATCGTCTGCTCACCTGCCCCAAGCCGCAACAGCAGGCTCAGTACAAGCACCCTCCAGGACAGCAGCCACATCTATCTCTTTTCTCTATAGAAACCCAGGGTCTTGCACATGATGGGGGCTCAGCAAATAGTGTTTTTTAAAAATATATAAAAGATTTGTTATATCCTCCTGTCTGATTCCCTATTAAATAATAATAAAATAACAAAATTATATAAATTATATAACAAAATTATATAAATTAGATAGATATATAGAGCTTGGCATAGTGCTTAACACATAGCTACTTGAGTGTTTTCTGGGTGTAAGGCACTGTCAAACACTTTGTATATTTATGTTATACACACACACATATATATGCATACATATCTAGGTATACACCTATGTACCTAGATACATAGACATATTTGTGTACCTCTAGGTGTGTATGTGTGTGTATATATGATATATACATGCATTTTCCCATTTTACAGATGAAGAAATTGATTTTTTACCAAACTTTTGCAGGTAACAAATGATAGAACTGCATTTATGTTCCATTGCTAAGTGATTGCCAAATATTAATTCATTTAATCCTTACAACCACCTTTTTGTGTCGGCGATTGCTATCTTCCCCACCTTACAGATGAGGAAACTGAGATAGGGTGAGGTTGAATGGCTAGCTCCAGTTAGCTTCGTGAACCGTGGAGCTGGGTTCCTGCCACAGACCAGGGCCGGTGCACCATGCTGGCTCTCGATGCTAATGTCCGTGTCGTCACTGCTCTGTTATAACACCTCCATATCCACCCAAGAGTGAGTCCTCCTGATATTACTTCTTGAGTATCTTCTAGCTTGTCTTTTTCCCCCTGTACCAAGCAGAATGCATACAGCACAAATCAGGGGTTTATGGTGAAAATATGAATAAATGGGTGAAAAAAGGAAGTAAATAAATGAATGCCCACATTTGCTTCAACTCCTTTGCTGGGCCTACTTCCTCCATTTTATTTCCTGAAAGGTATTTTTTTTTCCTGCTTAATGTTTTATGTGGTTCAACATTGCTTTCCGAAGACGATTATCATTATTCTTTCAGGTCCTCTCATCCATTACCATTTTTCCTTTAAACAGCTGATTGGAAAGGATTTGTTTCCTTCGTACAGGTCCTTTTTGTCTAGTAGTGAGGCCAAATGTTTTATCCCATGGGAATGCATCTTCATTTTTATAATGGAAGTCAATGGGAGTTAATAAAGGGAATGGAAAAAGCGCATCGCTGCCAACTGCTTAAGTATGTATCCATTCCATTCCAAGAGCCCCACCTGTCCTCACAGCGTGCCTCTTGGGGAATTCTGCAAGCAGCTGGATGGACACTATAGGAGACAGTGGTTATATGACCTGTTGTTCAGGGAGTGTCATGCTCATGGGAAAACCAGGGTGCTTCAAGGATACATTAGAGACCCCAATTCAGCAAGGAGGTCACTGGTGGTCTTGGGATAAAGACCCTCAGCCTTTCTCTTAAACTCACCACAAAACACTTGTGAGGCTAGAATTCACTTCCTATTTGTTCTGTTCACACCAATTTACAGCCACTGCTGCGCTCTGGGGCCAATTTACTCAACACACGTTTATAAACTTCAATAATGCTTGGTTCTGTGCTACATAAGAGGCAATGTGGCATGGAAGATATGAGGCTATCCCAGAGCCAGACTCTCTGGGGTTTTAGTTTGCACCAAGGAATTTGAAGAAAGTTACCTAGTTCCTCCATGCTCCCATATCCTCATGTGTGAAGAGTGAGTAGTAATGATACCTTCCTCACGGCATTGTTGGGAGAATTAAATGAGATAAGGCTATTAAGACAGTGAGCCCAGTGTTTGCTGAAGGGTAAGCGCTCGTTGGGTATTACCTGTGATGTTGATGATGACAATGACGATGGGGATGATGGTGGTGGTGATGATGCTGGGTTGTGAAAGATACAAAGATACAGTCCCTTTTCTCAAGATATTCATAGGCCAGTTGGAGATATAGACATGCCCTGGTATAGTCATGTGTGAGAAAGGTATAAACAACAGGGACAACAGGTTGGCTGGCTGAAGGCATTCTTGCTCAGGGTTACCAGGGAAGCTTTCACACAAGTGCTAATATCTAAGCTGGGCCCTCAAAACACACAGGCTTTAGAGACGGGAGGACAGACTACAGCACCAATGTTGAAACAAAATCAAACCTGGCAATAACTCCTTCTGAAAAGCTGAGATATTTTCAAGTTGTCTTTGCTGCGTGTTCCACATGGAAAATTGTGATAAAAATTTTACATTTGTATAGCACATTTATTTTTAGAGTCTCCAGTGATATTATTAAAAACTAAAAATCTTCAATTTTAATGTTGATCTGTCTTAAAGAATATCTGTACCTTTTCTTCCAGTGAGCTCTCTAACTCACGTAATAGAGGGATGTTTGGACTAACTGTGAAATCTAAAATTATTTGGATATTAAAAAGAAAAAGGAAGTTTTAAGAAATCTTTCAGAAGTAAAGTTTTTTGAGAAAGGCCAGGTAACAAAGAAACACCAATTATGTTCAGAATCGCCAGGCAGTTGGAGAGAAAAACATTTCAGGGAAAAATGTTGAGATGAAGAGCGTGTTAAATACGCTGTCAGAGTGTCTGGTATTAGGCCACTTTGGAGGCAAACAGCTGAGGATCTTAAAAACAGGCCCAACAGTGGTGGAGAATATCCACTGAGAATCACGCAAGCACACAGCAAAAGACACTTCCCAGTGCCCTCTGATGACACTGTGAACCTGAACCATCGGTATGACTAACAGGATGCTGTGTGCTATGACATGGTGATCACGCCACATCGTGACATACGATACCCCCTACAGGGAAGCGTTGCTGAAATCTTGCTGTCAGTACAAAGCAAAATCTGACAGCTTGGGATACACTAGCATCCTCCGAATGTAACACCACTAATGGTGCAGAAGTGCTGAATTCCCACAGCCTAAGATGGGGCAGCACAGTGGCTGTCTAAAGGAGCCCCCCACATCCCTCAATGCTGACCACTTCTGCTGCCTGTCATCACCTTGTTTTGTGCATCCATTGCCTTTTCCTTTCTGAAAGCATTTAGTTGAGCGGTTGACTGTTTAATATCTCCCTCCTGCATGTGCTGTAGCTTTTGGTTTCCTTCGCACTTAGCGGAGTATTTGAAGCAGAGTAGATTGAAATTGAGTGGAGGGATGGATGAATAAATGAGTAATTACTACCGTCATTTCTCTGGTTAAGGTCTTATTAACATTCAGCTGGTCTATTGCAATAGCACTATTTGTAGTGACCTCGAACTTATTTTTTAAATTTGTAAAAACCTTTTCATTGAAGTATATTCAGAAAAGTGCACATATCATTAATACGCTTTTTCCAGTTCAATGACTTTTTATAAACTAAACACAGTCAGGGAACCTGTTCCCAGATCAAGACCTAGAACATCATCAATATCCCAGAAGCCCTGTTTTTGCCCACTTCCAGGCCTGCACTGCACCCCTATCAACGCTAATCACTATCAAGTAGTAAATTTTAGTTTTGCCTATATTTGTACTTTTTATACACTGACTCATTCAGCATGTGCGCTTTTGAATTTCTCTTGTTTCATTCACTGTTATATTATGAGAGTCACCCACGTTGTTGTGCGTAGACACAGAGCACTCGATTGCACGTCACCTATTGTGTGAACATACGGCAATTCATTTATTTACAATATACTGCTCATCCGGGTAGCTTCCAGTTTGGGGCAGTTATGAATACTGCTGCTACAAGCAGTCTTGTACGTGACTTTGGGTGCATGCACGTACACAGAGCCGTTGGACACATCCTGGGAGTGGAAGCGCTGGGTCATAGGGCCTGCAGAGGTTCAGCTTAATGGATGTTGCCAAGAAGTTTTGCAAAGTGGTTGTGCGCGTCGATACTTCCAGGGATTGTAGTGTATGAGAGTTTTGGTTACTCCACATCCTTGCAGACACTTATTTTCTATCTTTTCCATTTTATTGCAGTAGCTTTTCAGCTGCTCTTTCCACCTACAGTCTTGCACCCTATTACACAAAATATCTTCTCCTGCCAGCATCCAGAGGGATTTGAGGAAGTAAATACCTGGAATAAACTCTTTAGTAACTGACTAAGACTGTGTAAGTTTGCAAACACAAGTCCAATGGCAGGGGTTCAGTGTAAGGCAATAGGGCGTGGTGGGCTCTGTGGCTAAATAGATAGTGCATGCCCCATATTCAACACAACCTCTAAAGCTGCTGACCTCATTAGATCAGGCCCGGCTGGTGGCTATTTTTTAAAATCCCTAATTTCTAGGAAAATGTTCAAACTCCCAGTTTCAAAGTCTTTGCTAGTCTCTGCTTTTTTTTTCGTTCCACTTGTTGCAGTCATTCTTCCTTACATCCCCTTTACTTATGTCAGAGCCAACTCTCTAACCTCTTGTGAACAGGGCCACGTGCTCGCACCGCCCTGCCCTTGCACATTCTGTTCCCTTTTTCCTCTTCACCTGCCAAGTACAGTCAGAGCCGTGCTCAGGTGGGTCAGTGGAACCTTCCTAGTCCTGGTGGGAAGAGCTAATCCATCCCCTCTACTTCTCACAGAACCTTCTTCTTGACTCTATGACCTACTTATCACTTGGTTCTGAAATCGTTTGTTTACTTGTCTGCCTTCCAAGTTGTAACTGAGCTCTGGGATTGAACTGACCAGGACTGAGTTTAAGCCATAATTCTATCTCTAGGGCCTAGCACAAGGCCTGGAATCTAGTAGATGCTCAATAAATGTTTGTTGAATGAGTGTGAGAGGTGTGGATGTAGTCTTGGACGTCAGATGAGAGTTATGCTGGGAAAATGCCATTTGTTGTGTCAGATGGTACCAAATGTGCTAAAAATATAAATCACAAAATGCTGCTTGGTAGAACTGGGAAAGAGAGCACGAGGACTGAATTAAGAGGAGAATGTAGGAAAGAATGTTGGAATAGTAAAACTTTCTAAAGTGGGAGTACTAGTAATAACAAGACTAGTTCTGGGCCTTTTTCTAGTGCTCGCATGTATTATGGAATTTAATTCTCATAATAATTCTACAAGAAATAATCTTCATTTTACAGATGGTTAAATTGAGTACAGAGAGGTTAAGCAACTTTCTCAAGGATGCACAGCTATGGAAACAAGATTTGAATCCAAAATGTCTGGTTTGTCTCAGAGTCAAAACCATCTTGCATATTGCCTCTAAAGTAGCTGCATTTCTCCCAGTAATCCAATAACATGGGCAGAGCAAGCACTGACCCAATCCTCTAGGTGAGAACGTCAGCACTCATGGACTTATGTAACATATCCATATTCATATAATGATTTAGTGAAGGAGCTGGAACTCTCCAAATCCAGCATTCTTGCCACCATTCCAAGACGTAGGTGGGCACTGGGCCAAGAGGAGTGGCAGCTTCATGAACAAATCTCACAGCTCGGTCATTGTCCACAGCAGAGGCAGCCAGACTGGTCATGCTCAGCACTGAGGTCAGGGCAGCAACAAATCAGGGGTCCTGGGCCAGGAGCTAGGCCCCTGTCTGCGGTCTCATCTTCCTTGCAGGAATCCTCAGCATTTCCCAGGGCCCAGCCACTGCAGGCGCTGTGCCAAGCACAGCCAAAGCTTTAGTCTATAAGGTGCCTATTGGGAATCTTTCCCTGGGGAAGACATTTCAAAACAAATTCACTTCATTTTGTTGGAGGCAACCCTGGGAGAGCTGGAGGTCGTGTGATGGTTCCCGTCTATCTGGGTGTCTACTGAGAACGTAACATCGTCATACTCACACACACATACACACATTTGAAAAATTATGACTTACAGCCATTCTCATTTGAAGAAAAACAGAAAAACAACTTTTGGAGTGGAAGACTTTGTCATTGTCTGAAACTGATTTGAGCAGTAACTCAGATGCTTCTGACAAGAAAATCCAGCATGACCACAAGTGGATGCCCAGCTTTGCCGTGTTTTTCATCACAGGGGGAGTTTTCTTTGTTAATGAGGTTTAACATTGCCTCATCTTTGTCTAATGGTTGTTCCTATTTAGTGAGCAGTCCTCTTGTTCATGCCCTTTGCCCTTTTGTCTGTCAGGATGTTGTGTTTTCTTGTTGACTCAGAAGGCTACCTTAATAAATATCCCATTGTGGAATATTACACACCCAATAAAATGACATAAAGGGAATTTTTTTAATGATATAAAATAAGACTTATGTTACCATAGTAAGTAAAAACAGCAATATAGATGAATCATATATAAAATATAATCTTAGTTATGTAAAAATCTGTGAAAAGACATGCCCCCCACTTCCAAATCAATAAAAATTTTGGAAGAATATTTATTGAAATAACAACAGAAGATTTTTCCAGTGGTTGGATTTATCGATGATCTTGGCTTATTTTCTTATATTTTGTTGTGTGTGCTGGTTATCAGTTTATGCCTGTCAGCTGCACGTCCACGCTTCATTGTCCTGCTTATGACACTGGAATACAGTTCCTTTGCCAATGGACACAAGGGTAAGATGTGTCAGCAGAAGGTGCTGGAGACACACTGGACTAGAATGGGGCTTTTCTTCCTGGTTCTGGAATTGTCCAGCTCCTCTAGCGGGAGGCAGAAGGCGGGTGGCAGCTAGCAGAACGCCCCGGTGACACTCACCTCCGGGAAATTTCAGCCAGACTAGTGGGGGCATGACATTTCACATGGGCAGCCTCCCCCGACATTCTCAGGGCTCACCCTCAGGGAAGTTCTCCGCCATCCAGTGGCCAGAGCAGCCGCATTGTGAACGGGGTCTGGATCTCTGCTCTGGGAAGTGCGAGCATCTTCCAGATTGTTCCTCTCTTGGTTTCTCTGCCTCAGTTCTAGAGTAGGGCTGCTTCCTATTCTGCCTTTCCTCGATTCTTTGCAATTCTCTTTACCCCTTAGTAGGTAATTCCACGTTATAGTTAATAATTCTTTGTATTAAACTTTTCCTGTTCAATTTACTATGTGGTTTTTGTCTCCTGTTTGGACCCTAACTGACTGATATATTGTATTTTCCACATTTTCTACAATTCCCATCATAATCAGACAATAAATTAATGTTTATTTGCCCTTTGTTAAGATGGCCAATCTGATTTACACACATACATATATACACACACACAGACATGTTATATATAAGTGTGTGTATCTAATACTGAACTCTGTTTTTTCAGTTGTGTAGAATAAAGCATCCTTTTTATGGTAACACATAATAAAATGGTAATAACTAATTAAAATAATCTTTTTCATAAGCCACTCAGTACTTTTAACTAATTTTGATATAGAACTTTAATGGCTATAGCGATAAATGATAGTTTTCTTTTGGGGGGGGCTAATTTGTCAGGTTTTGCCATGAGGATTTCATTTATTTTATTGAGTTTGTAGTTTTCTATCAGTTTATATGTTCTTGGAAAATAAATATGCTGTAGAGATCATCATACGGAAGTTTTAACGAGATCGCCCATAAAACTACCTGAGTTCTGAGATGATTGAGGCAGTAATTTTTCATTTTTGGTTATTGACATGACTCTGCATCGAGCCAATGATGGAGCCACACGATGGACCCAGAGCCTTGAAGAGCTGTCAAGAAACTCAACTCAGATTCTGATTGACATTCAATGAAAAGTAGCGTAAATTCAACTTCTCTCTCCTGACCTTTCTGGAGTCAGTTCAGATCAATAATGATTTTTGATACCCCTGTGAAGGAGCCATGAGAGATGCTAAGTCATATAAGACCTGGACTCACTCTTCATCAGTCCTATTGGAGCAAAAGAAGTTACTCTGCGTTCACCATGAACCAGCATAGTGGTAGATGCTTTCTATGGAGTTTCTCATTTAACTCTCAACCAGTCATGAGAAGTACAGATTCTTCTTCTCTTTGTAGAAGAGAAAGCAGTCTCCACGGCAGAGAGAGTTGTACAAGATCATTCAATTAGCACATGGCAGAGAAGAGCGATAAACACAGGTCTGTTGACTCCAAACCTCTTGTTTCCCCTAAACCATCATGTTTCATCAACATATAATTAGCAAGCACATCACCTGTTTAGGTTACTGATGAAGGGCTTAGAGAGCCAGAGGGCACGTGGGGTGAGCTGGGAAGGGTCCGTGGAAGAGCAAAGTGGTTGCTCTCCTCTGCCTTCCCGGAGCCTTACTTTCTTGTCCCGCTAATTCTACAGCTCATCAAGTCCTGCTTTGTGACGCTGCTTGTCTCAGACAATCATTTCTCCCTCACAGTGCAGATTAACTGTTTATGTCTCATCTCCATGCCCCAGAGAGGTTATCATCACCCAAGGACTTGAGCACAAGGCTTTGGGATCCAAGTCCAATGCTTCCTTCATCTGAGGAAACTCTGCCTGGGGGCCAGGGTCTGAAGGGACCGGATTCCTTGGGAATCTTGGGGTCCTTTTCCAACCAGAAGATACAGGTGTAATACTACCTATATTGGTACTGAAATTCCTTTTTGTGTTGACAAAGATTGGCTTTAGCCTTCACTCTGCCACTGATTGACTACGTGATCTTGGGCACGTCACTTCTCTCTTAGGAGCTTCAATTTCTGGATTTGATGTTCATGATCTGCAAGTCCTTTTCTAGTGACAGCCTTGTATTTTCTGGTAATTTCCTTGATCTAGGGGCATACAGAATGAGGAGAGTTGGGAAGGCCTCCCGTTCCGCCACCCCACTCGCTCTTGCAGGTTGTAAGAGTTGCAATATCTCTCTATAAATTGTTGAATTTAGAAACAATCCTAAAATGAAAAGCCACCTTCTTTTTCAAGTCTAAAACATTAATGATCAAAACTTATCCCCACTGGAGCGGATACCCCCTCGCTCTCCCCTTTGGTAGGCCGTTGGCTCATTCACATGGCATACTGCTATTGCAGGTAGACATTGTTATGCCAGGTCTTATAACTGAATAGGTTGAGCACACAAAGGAAGCGAGTGTTGGAACCCACACCACGCAGACAAAGCTAAGGGTTGGCTTCCTAATTCTTAATCCGGGGCTTTCTCTTCCAAGTCACGTCCTTTGTGAACCAATCATTCTTACTAATGACAATGACCTTGCCAGGACAGGGAGAGGAAAATCTCCTGGCCTAGAAGACAACAATTCCTGGCTCTTTGGGTAAAAAAAAGTCTAGTCGTGGGATTTGGTTTCATAATTTTAAAAAGGCACTTAAGCCTGCTGTCAGTTCAAACGGCCTCAGTTCCATCCGTTAGAAAGCATCAACTAGTTACCTAGGCTTCAGACACTAGAGACTGGCACATATGCATCATGGAATCCTGGGCAACCACTGTAAAATGAGGATAATGTTACTTTGATCAAAATGTTGGAAAGAGTGGATAGACACTTTTCATCAACTCTCTAGTTCAGTGCATGGCCTGCAATGGCAAATGTTAGTTTTCTGTTTCTGGTGCCATGGTTAAAATGAACAGCCAGCTCCATCCAAGTATTCAAGCACAGGGAGGCCGAAGGATCCCTCCTGCCCTGGGGTTCAGAGAGTGGCAGAGTTACGGAGGGCCTTGGCCTCAGCTGTGCCTCCGTAATTCAACCCACGTGGGTGACTTGCTGTGTGGATACACGCTGTGCTGAGGCTGCAGAGTGTGCAAGCTGGGAACACGACTGGGGAGGCCAGCTACAATTTTAGCTCCAGCATGGAATTTCCTGGTTTTGGGGGGTCTGGAGTCCGAACCTTCTCTAGTGCTGGTGCTGCTTTTACTGCCAGAACAAGGCGGTAGACACAGTTTCTTTCCACCCGACCGCCCAGGGTGAGGCAGGAGCCTGCCTCCTGGGCCCTCAACACTTGGTGCTGGCCAGGGCCTCCTGAGCAAGTTCCAGCAGCTCCTTCCTGTGCAGAGGCATGTGGTCTCCAACGATCGCATTGCGCAGTCAGGCCTGGGTGGAGAACTGTTTGTCTGTGCTTGGGGAGGAGGAGGCAGGGTTCATGCCTTCCCCAATAAAAGGTTAATTATCCTGCCCCTGGGTCCCAAAATCCAGTTAAAGAAATTGTGGCTTCCATGGGCTTTGATTGGTACCCGAGTGGAAAAGATCTCACGGCTCCTGAATGACTTGTGACCCCAAGGTTACAAGAAATAGAATCCGCATCAGGCTAAGGGAAGAAAATAAAAAGATATTTTGTTGAAGTCGATAGCAGGTAGTTCAGAGAAGTGAAGGAAAAGCTGAGCCAAATGTGAAGTGAAGGCTTTGAGAAAGTCGGAAACCAGCACAGCTTGTGGAACTCAGGGAAAGTCTTAAAAATGTGCCTCTAGAAATACTAAGTTCCAACGATTTATGAATTTTTATACTTGGCTCAAGATTTGAATTCCCTCACAGAGGAAGTCCAGTGGGCCAGGGTAAAGAAGGGCCCCTGAGTGACAGCCCCCTCTACTGTGCATGTCCTGAAAGATGACTTGATTGATTATTGTTCTCTTGATAATCAAACTCTTGGAATCAACTCACAGTAATCAAACTCATGAGCAGTGAATGTATAAACCAGACAACTTTGAAGCAATTTAAAATCACCTCTACCTTCCAGGTGAATAAATTACTTCTGTTTGTTATCAAGAATCTCTTTCTCTATTTCTTTCCTGGTGTCAGCATTCAACAAAAACTGTTAGGCGTCAAAAAGTTGTTCAGTGAACTTGGGGGTGAGTGATCTTAAAGAGCAATTTTATCCAGTCTGGGGAATAATTCTGGCCATCTTGCTTCTTTATGCCATTTTTTTCTAAGCTACAGTCAAAGTACCCCTTATTACTACCCCATCTATTTGGCAGACATGATACCCGTTGGGCGTCTAAATTTCTAGTCTGGACAGCTCACCAAGGCTGCCCCAATGGGACTCACACTTCATTGCTTTCACCCTAAGAGAATGGCTCTGTCTCTCCTTATAACTGGAAAATATCTTCTTTAACACAGTTCTTTCCCCACAGTTAATGTCATGCATGGAGACATCTGTGTGGTTGTCAGAAGCCTTCAAGGAGGGTGGTAGAAACTACTCGTAGGCAATATTTTACTGATAGAGGGTGGAGAACAATAAGGCATAGCAGAAAAAGAAAGAGCATGGTTGTTACACTATTCTGCTGAGTTGTTTTAGTAAATCACACCCCTAGCCCATCCCATGTCAAAACAAAAATAAAAAATAAAATGAAGAGATCTCTTACCAGAGCACGATCCTTAAACACATGTCAAATACAACAGTTAAGACTGGGTATTCTTCAAGGGCATGAAAGATCCTCTTCTGGGCCAGTTGTGTGTACTTTGAAAGTGTACTTGCTTGCGTCAGCCAGTTGGGTCCTCATGTATCACAGCCTGGTGGACTTTTCTTATTCAAATCAGACTGAGACTTTAAGAATTGCAAGACTATTAGAAGCACGTTGATAACATGTAAGAGAGACATTTGTGCAGGTTGTTAAGTTAAACAGGAAACATAACGCCTTAGGCTATGTCTGGTTCTGTGTGATGCAGGGGAGTAGATATTTCTAAATATAGACAGATTGTGTGACACTTTAAATCATGAGGAATTGAATAACATCCCCTCTGTAAATCAGAGTTCAGACTTCCAGCAATCCCAGACATCTGGATGAGTACACAGGTAAATAATTTAGGAAATAGGCAGATAGATGGATACAGATGGAAGTGCAAGTGATGAAGTGTCCCAGATCAACAGTAGGGATCTCAGCTCCAGTGGGGTAGCATGTCTGTACCTAATGAGGAAATGGAAAGAG
The DNA here is from genome assembly GCF_041296235.1 of Equus asinus. Lineage (NCBI taxonomy): Eukaryota > Metazoa > Chordata > Mammalia > Perissodactyla > Equidae > Equus > Equus asinus. The sequence continues at coordinate 31,305,737 of NC_091804.1, read as the reverse complement.
GATGGGAAGGCCAATTATGAGAATACTGTGGAAGATAACTGTGTCCTAGGAACAAATTTGCCTCCCTAGGGAGTTTTCAGATTAACTTGAGGAAGACGATGTTGGCTGCCTCAAGTTCTGGACACCCACTGCCCTTTGCTCTTCCCTGTTGGTCTTAATGTTGTTCTGTTCTGTCATCTGAGGCCCAAGGCAATGGATCACAATCATGAAGTGACCAGTTCAAGGAGGCCTTTGTTGTGCTGTGATATACGAGTATTGGGAATAAGCTAAATTATACTCATGTCTTGAGATCTTCAACATGTTTTACGATGTCTTACAGAGGGACAAAACAAGCCTATATTAGTCATCTGGGGATGTGTAGCGGCAAGTTTAATCCTTAATCCTGTGGGAAAATACACCATCCTTACATTGCACATATGAGGCTCAGTGCGTATCTAACAGTTCTAGAGGAATAATTCAAAGATGAGAAAGCCAAGAATCTCAAAGCACAAAGAAAGATAGTAAATGACGCCAGTACCCACAAAGGCAAACTTTGCGGGAAAGGACAATAAAGTGGTTCCTTGATGAGAGTCCCATAATTTTTCTGGAGAGATCTGTTACTATTCGTTTACTAGAAATTTTATTCTTGACAAAAAGGTAGCCCTAAGAGTAATGCTGCAGCAACATCCTTGGAAGCATGTGTAAATGGTCAGCAAAGAAACAGCTTCCTGGTCCCTACACACAGGCCCGAGAAAGCCCAGTGGGGCATGGACATAAGTTTGATGGAAGCACCATAGCTAAAAAGAATAATCCAAATAGCTCTGGAGGTTAAGACAAGATTATAATGGAGAAGATAATGGGGAACTTAAAAGAACAGAATAAAAATAAAATTGAGAGAAAATGCAAAACTGTTGTTGGAACATTGGAGGGAGAGTGGAATTGAAGGGAAAAAATGGCTAGAGGAGAGTAAATCAGAATAAGCCATTCAGAGAAAGTGTGGTGAAGTTCTGCTTTTATGGAGCACTTAGTGTCTGGGGCTTGGTTGCGACCGTCACCCAGTCATTTAGAGGTAGGGAGCCAAGGACGAGGCATAGAGGATGGGAACCATAGCATTTGGGCGACAGCTGCTGATGTTGGGTGTATTTTCAAGCAGGAGAATATTTGGTTCTGGTGTGTTCAAGTGTTAAGTTATCACAGATGGGTTAAGGTTCCCAGTCTTCTGCATATGGATGATAGAGGCTACCATCTTAGCTCTTTTCTTTATCTCCAAGTGGTCAGTGAACTACTGAGGGGTGACTTCAAGCTATACCCTTGCTGAGAACCTGGGCTTACAGAGAAGTTGATTCTCCCAATAAACTAAGTTTGTTTTTGCAATTACTGATATGAAAGATTGGACTTGCTCTGTTCCAGTTGTCATGTATTTACCTGCTGATGAGGGAGCATGAATTATTTCTTGGATGTCCAAAGACAGTCTTCTCTGTAGCATCCTGTTGCATTTTTGTACTGTGAAGAAATGATCTTTTCATAGCCATAGACTTAGCAGAGAGAGATTTCTCCAGTATCATGTGGCTCAAGCTCTGGAACTGGTGAATGAGGCCCCTTCTCACCCCATTACTTTGGGATGTCCAAGGGACACAGGTGAGTGGTTACTATGGACCAGAAAGGGAGATGTCTGACAGCTTGAAAGACACTGAACAAAAGAGGTGTTTCTGCAAAGTGAAGACCTCACAAGGGCAGGGGAGCAGCTGCTCCGGCCTAAACCATGCATGTTTGTTAAGAGAGAGCCACACAACCATGACTTCCCCTTTATGAGAAAGATGAAGACGACTGGAAAGACATTTCAAGAGTACTGGCTATTTAAGGAAGCAAGCTCTAACACAGAGAGGGCAAAAAGGCTTTCTCTCTCAGCAACTCTGATGGATCCACAGGAGTTCTCTGCAGGGATATGAAGAGTAGATTATATATGACTGATTAGCATTGTCTGGCGTGGATGTGACAGTAAGGAGTTGCGTGCGTCTCACTATGTGGCCATGACATCCTCAGGTCAGTGTGGCCCCAGGTCCCATTGACTCTGAGAGTCACTCTTAAGAGCTTTAGTCCTTAGGAAACTTTTTTTTAAAAAAAAGAAAACAAAAAGATAAGGCACCAACATAGACTGAGGACCTACCAAATTCTAGTCAGGGAAGAAAGTGTGCTGAATGGTCTCTTGGACAAGACAAAGGTAGATCTCTTCATTTTAAGACAAATAAAATCTGTTGGGTAAAATTGGAAACAGGGAGTTGGGGGCTGAAAGAGAAAAAGGAGGTGGAATAATAATCCTGTAGAAAGTAATCATTTGGCAATAAAGAAAACTGAGATGCAATTTGTTTTAGCCACAAACCCTCATCCAGTCATTTAGGGGTTCGGGCCAAGAATTGGGCAAGAGAGACGGGAACCTTAGTGTATGAGTGACAGACGCAGAAGGATGGGGTGGTACGTGTCTCAGTGCAGTGGGGTGCTTGGATCCCGTGTGCTCATGTTTTAGGTTGTCACCGATGGGGTAAGGTCCTGACTCTTCTGTGTATGCTTTGGGAGGGGCGTCAGTAGGACATGAAACTTGAACTCTGGCAGATATTCTTTGAGAAGGGTTCAAATAAAAATGTTTGGGAATTTGTGTATATCAACAAATTAAAGCTCTTTGAGTCCTTCGTTCCATACAATGAAAATCCTTGATTAACCTTTTCCCTCAAGTTATTTTACTAAGGAACTCTTTTTTTCACATAGAACCGTGGAATGAGTTTTCTGTAGAAAATTGCCCCAGGAGTTCTGACATAAGCCAATGCCACCCTGATAAGCAGAATAAAGTCGTCATACCGTGCTGTTTTAGGCCACGTGGACTGCTTTAACAGAAAACCACAGACTGGGTAGCTGCTCTTGTTGATAACAACACAAATTAACTACTTACATTCTGGAGGCTGGACATCAGAGATCAGGTGCCAGTCTGGCCAGGTTCTGGTGAGGGCCCTCTTCAGGGCTGCAGACTGCCAGCTGCTCGCTGTGTCCTTACCTAGTGAAAGGGGCTGGGGAGCTGTGTGGTCTCTTTTATAAGAACACTAATCTCATTTAGGAGGGATTTACCCTCATGTCCTAAGCACCCCATAAAGGCCCCACCTTCTAACACCATCAATTGAAGGATTTTAACACATGAGTTTTGGTGGAGACAAGAACATTCAACCACAGCAGACGCCTACTAATTCTACGCCCCAGGGACAGATTCTGGATGGAGGACGTGAAAGCTTAATTTTTCTGTCAAAAAATGCCTTAATCTTTCTTTCCTTCCTTCCTCCCTCCTTTCCTTCTCTCCTTCTCTCTCTCTCTCTCTTTCTTTCTCTCCTTCTCTCTCTCTCTCCCTCTATCTCTCTCTCCTTCTCTCTCCCTCTATCTCTCTCTCCTTCTCTCTTTCTCTCTCCCTCTATCTCTCTCTCCCTTCCTCTTTCTCTCTTTCTTTCTTTTCTTCTCTTTTCTTTTTTTTAGTGGAAAGGCTCATTTGCTGCTATGAGGAACATACTTTATGCCCAGGGGATGGTAACCAGAAGAGTCTTGCTGGGCAAACTCCTCTGTTTTGGGAAGAGTTTTTCACTTTTCATCCAAAAGCTGGATGTTTCATCCACTCACCGAGCCTGACTCTTAGGAAGTTCACCGGCTCTTTTCCTTCCTGGTTTCCCAACTCGCTCAGCATCAGCACCAGCAAGGGACAAAGTGAGGCACATGGGGTCAGAAGGAGGTGGACTTTTCTCTATGGGGGCTGATTGAGCCACGCCAACCCCACCCTCCCGCCCCACGCCCGTCCAGCCCCCAGCATTTTCTTTCAGAGCCATTCCTGTGGGTTAATGAAGACGTCAGCTCCCGCCTCAGCCACACTATGTAGAAGAGCTACTTACTGCCTGTTCCATCTCACTGACTTTTATGGTGATACTTAAACCAAAATGGTGAACTATTACACTTCATAGCCTGCAAATAAAAGCGGGATGTTAAAAAGTAGGGGCCGTAACCCCTGATGGGCCTGAAATGGCTTGTAATCTGGGAGATGACTTCGTTCAGCTCCCCAGGGCCAGGGCCCAGGGCACTGTGTCAGAGCCAAACAATGAATCGCGGGGTCTCTTGGCCTAGTCCGTGCGCGCATGGGAAGCAAGCATCCTTAGCAATGGCATGGTGCTGAGCATGAAGCAGTGATAAATCAAAGATGCCTGTGAGAGGGGCGGGACGGGAACGGAGAAGCAAGTCACGCAGGAGACACCCTCTGCCCAGAGCCCGATTGTCCTCAGACTCAACCGTGGCCTCAGAATGTGTTTGCCCCCCGCGATAGAAGCTGGAGGGCTGCTCAGAGCCTCAGCCACGGGCCAGGATGTGCATCAGGAATAATGCAAGCCAAGCAGGTGCCTGAAAATAGTGCTCTCTTGAATGACTCTATTCATTTACATGTAGTGGGCTTTTTGTTTGTTTGCTTGTTTGAGTGAACATTACAAGAGCACAAAGCAAACATTCAAATGGTATTTGACAGTTTGGGTTCTCCTAAAAGCAGGTGCTGAGACAAGATTCAGCTGCAGGTGGTTTATTTGGGAGGGGATCCCAGGAAGCATGGTCAGGAAGGGAGACGTGGGACAGGGAAGGGGGCAACGCCAGTAAAGTCGCATGGATGGGGGAGGGGGCGCTGCTGTGGGCAATGGGTACAGTCCCATGGAGACCCATGAGAGACTATGAAGAACACACCTCAGAGAGGTCGGAGTATTTATCTGTAACTGCCGTCTCTCACTGGTCGAGGTCTGCTCCCGGGAGCTTCTGACCTGCCCCTAGCCAGCAGAGCAAGAAAAATGCTGAGCAAGAGAGCGAGAGACAGAGACGGAGACAGAGAAAGAGAGACAGAGACAGAGCATGAGAGACAGAGAGAGAAGAGGTGGCGCTTGAGGTCCTTGAGGTCAGAAGCCAAAGTCATCTAGCCTAACAGGAACTGTTGGCAAAGCTGGAGGCAATCTTTGGGGCGGGCTGAGGAATACAGGCAGACCAGGAACAGCATCTGCTACGGCACTGAGTAATAAAGTAAGAAGAGGAAAAGAGTTCTTCTTTATCCTTGTCAAATAAACCCAATTCCTATTTCCCAGCATGAATTACATACACCAGTTCCCAATGTATCTTTTTGTGGAAATGCTCTGTGTGTGTGTGCGTATAACATATGCATTCTATATGTCTTGTAGATCTATAATATATAGACTGCGTATTCTATATGTATGTATACAGATTCCTACAACTTTGTTTTCAAAAAAATACATAAGCACCTACTTCATTTTTGGTGAGAGTTACATGGTATTTCATAGTTAAAGATATACCATAATTTTTTTGTGGCCTATTTTTAATAAACTAGAATGAAACTAATTCATGAAATGTATAATAAAATGTAATTTAACATGTTCATCTTTACAGATCTTTCAACTCCATGGCAGTTCGGAGCTCCGTCGCGGCTCCTGGCTAGATCAGCCTGCCCTCACCCGTTTCCTGCCTACATGCTATGGGACCCATGATCAGTCACAAAACTCTCTGAGCTTTCTTCTCATCTGAGAAATCCAAATACACAGAGTACCTACCTAAAAGGTTTGTGGAGAGGATCAAATGAGGTCATATGACCTAATTATATCATATCGGCAGTGCTCAATAAACATTAGAAGTTAGTATAATATTCTCAAAACAGAAAAAGAATCCTTTGTCAGGTCATGTGAGTTAAAGAAAATAAGAAAAGGAACCAGTTATCATAACCATATAAGCCACACTCTAATTTTGAGAAGTATTTGACTGCATGCTTTTTATATTATTTAGGCACTGAATAGTATGCTAGCCCAGTCCTAGGAGCTTCCAGATGCATTATGTCAGTTAATTCATACAGAAATTGATGACTGTTTCCAGTGCCTTCTCTCTCTGTACTTGCAATGCTTCTTGGGCTGAGAGGTGGAATGTAATTCTCATCCACTTGTATCTGGACTGACCCTAGTGATCTTCCTGACCAATAGAATGTAGTGGAAGCAATATGCTGGCATTTCCAAGACTGTTATAGTAAACTGTAGAGCTTCCTCTTGAGTCCTTTGGAACACTCACACTGGGGGAAGCCAGCCAGCACGTGAGAAGTCTGACTATCCTGGACCTGCCACGCTGTAAGGGGCCAAGCTAGCCACAGGGAGTAGCTGCTTGCAGAGATGCTCGAACAGCACCCAATATTGTAGCCACCCCAGTGACCCCAGACCAAGCCTCAGACATTTGAACAGAGAAACCTTCAGGTGTGTCCAGCCCCAGCTGCATTTGATTGCAGCTGTTTCAGAGACACCAAGTAAGAACTGCTCAGCTGAGGAGTTCCAACACCAGAACCTGCACAGTAATAACAAAGTTTAGGAGTGGTTTGTTACAAAGCAATAGATCACTGGAATTGACACAGAGAAGAAAATGCAAAAGAAGGGCAAGGCAGGCTCTCCTTTCCTCACCATCATCCTCATTTTTCAATCTCATTTCATTCACCAATTATGCAGAAGTTTTTGATGCAATCTAGAGAATATCTATCTTCCATAACGTCAATTAGTAGTTTTACAAAATAATCGGAAGGTGCTGCCTCATATTTAATGCAAACACGTCAAATTCTCTACAACTTTTTGTTTGGAAGAATTTCATACAGGTTAAACACCTCTGTTATGTATTTCAAAGGATGTGGACAGGAGAGTTCTTATAATTAATGCATTTATATTGTTTTCAGCAACAAAATCTTATAACAAAGGAGATGTTTTCAAACATTCTTTTTTTTCTTTGAGGAAGATTAGCCCTGAGCTAACTACTGGCAATCCTCCTCTTTTTGCTGAGGAAGGCTGGCCCTGAGCTAACAACCGTGTCCATCTTCCTCTACTTTATATGTGGGACGCCTGCCACAGCATGGGCTTTGCCAAGCGGTGCCACGTCCGCACCCGGAATCAGAACCAGTGAACCCCAGTCTGCCGAGAAGTGGAACATGCGAACTTAACCGCTGCACAACCGGGCTGGCCCCTCCAACATCCATTTTGAAAACACTCTCTCCATAGCCCATTTCATTCACCTAACAAATACCTTTTTCCTCATTTTTAAAATATCATCTTAACTTTGAAGTGATAGATTACTACTATTATTATTAGCATCTTTGTTATTATTATTTAATTATCTGATAAGTGACATTATACCAAGAGGTATGGCAGTGGCAGAAAAAAATCTTCAGTAAACTTGGAATGTTTATCATTTTATAAAAGAAAAATGAATAACCTTGAATCTGGCAGTGCTTCTAAGTGCTACATTATAAAATTTGCTACATGATAAACATTATTTTGTTACATTATAAAAATCATTTTTGCTACATTATAAAAATTATTTTTTTATCGTCACTATCTCATTATAAAGGTAAATATTCTTTTGTATTTTAAAGATCTTTTCTCTTATAAAAATTAAGTACATGATGGCAACATGTAAACACTTTTGCACGCCTATGGCTTCATCTTATTTTTGCTATAGATGGAGTGATCTAGTCTATGCATTTCACGTCTGGGGCTTTCTTTGTAACCTTACTTGGAATTTTTAAAAAGATAAATCCCAGTCAGTAAGCCACTATCAGTAGATCCACTTATTGTTATTTCATAAAATATTGGTTTCATAATGAAGTCATTTATTGCTGAAATATTTTTTCTCTATTACATATGTACTTTAGTGTTAAAAAAAAAGTTCATTCTGTATGTCATGTGGCAAATTCCATAAGGAAAGACACGTTAGAAACATCTGTACTTTTACCCAACTATATAGCAAACCTCACACACCAAGTAATCTCTTTTAACACTCGACTCTTCAGATCTTCAGCAAAGTTTTCTCTGTCTCTTCTAACAGAATCTGCTGACAAAGGAATACGTTTTTATTTGTCGCCATACTGTTTTCTATGTATTATTTCAGCTGTTTTTCTCATGTTGGGAAGATTGAGTGTTTCCCTGGTGACTTTTCTTTTTTTTGGCTTTGCTAATAAGCAGTAAAACTCAGACTAGGCTTCTAAACATTTAATGATAAGTTTAGAGAAATTGTATCGAGTGCTTCATTGGGTATTGCACGACAACAAGGCTGGAAATACATAGTCTTATTTCCACGTTCTGGATGCTTAGTTTCCAAATGTTTTGAAACTTCTGCCTTAATCGTGCCAATCTTATTGGCTATCTCGTAAGAGACAGATTTACAGGGGACAACCCAAGGTTCAGGGAGGCCAGGGGGGAGGGAGTTACAACAATCCCAGCAGAGCTGTTAAGATTAAAGTTGGGTAGGGGCTGGCCCCGTGGCTGAGTGTTTAAATTCGAGCGCTCTGCTTCGGCAGCCCAGGGTTTCACCGGTTCGAATCCTGGGCACAGACATGGCACCGCTCATTAAGCCGTGCCAAGGCGGCACCCCACATGCCACAACTGGAAGGACACACAACTGTGTAGTGGGGGCTTTGGCGAGAAAAAGGAAAAATAAAGTCTTTGGGAAAAAAAAAGATTAAAATTGGGTAGCAGTTTGAGGGATAAAGAATACATTTGAGAGAGGATCTCTCATATTTCCAGATACTGTTATATAAATCATATTTGATAATAATAATAATCACTGTGATCCTAAAAAAGGTATTTTGAGATTACAAGAAATAAATAGGTAGAAGCAATTCAAACGTTTACTCATTTTGGGATTATAAAGAAGAAAATGAATACACGAAGGATTTAATTTCTTCACTGAGGTCTCTGTAGAGCCTGATAAAGAGGAACATGCTGCAAACTATACAGGAAGAGGTTTGAAAATTCTGTTTCCCTTTATCTAATATTTTCGGTACTTCCTATATCTGTGGCAGATTCTCTTTCGCAAATTTCTCCCCTTTCTGAACTTGAACAAGCAAATATTTAACACCGATGGCCTTTTACAGGAAGTGCCCCCCCTCATTCTTTCTCATTGGCCCATTGTCATCTCTTCTGTGCATTTCCTTCCCCCTTTCAGTGTATTCCTTGCTCTCCTTCAGAGAAAGTTCTCCTCTGATCTTCAAAATAGGACCCAGGAAGCAGAGGCTGGAAGGAAGTTTGGGGAGCAGTGAAGAGAAGGGACAATACCAGAATTCCCCTTAACAAGCAGGGGATGGGAGAGGCTGGGAATCCTCTTGCGTTATTGTATTTTCCTTTGCCTTATAATAAACAGCACACACACCTGAAGGTCATAACCTTGATCCTTCTCGGAGAATAAACCTATGATTTAAGTGGCTGTGGGAGGACAAGGTATGTGGAGGCAGAGGGGCCCTGGAGGACACAGCCCTGGATGGGGGAGCTGAGACAATGATTTCCTCTAAGAATTCCACCAATTAGGTCTTTAGGGGTTGAAAATAATGCTTGACAAATGAATGTAACCCAACTCTTCTTCTCCCTCTCTCTCCCCTCACCTCTTTCTCGCTCGTCCTCATGGAAGAAAAGGATCCTAATGGCCAGGCGGGCGGGGAAGGCACAGAGAACCCTCAAAGCAACACAGGTTGACACTGAAAGTCGTTTATGTGTCTGACTCCCATTCTGGGCCATCAGGTCTCTGCGGACAGAGACGTTTCGGATTCATCTTTATATTCCTGCTGCCCAGCAGGAGGTATTCTTAAAAATGTAGATTCCTCCCTTAAATTTCTACACTTTCAAAATTTTCTATATTTTTTATAAACATAGGAATTTATAAAACTTTCTATATTTTCTATTGTTTGCTATAAATGAACGAGTGAATGAATAGGAGAAAGAGGAAACATCTGAATGGTCTCTTCAAAAGGAAAGACGATTCCATATGCCATCCATCCAAGCTTGTCGAGCTTCCTGTTCCTTTTTCACACCTCTCTGTTGCTTTGGCAAAATCCAGGTTGCACAAGTACCTGGCTGCTCCATCCCACTGGCTTACAGCCAGAAGGAACAGAATCTCATTTCTCAACAATCCTGGCCCCTTCCCACACCCCTCTTCCTCCCGACATAGATTCATCCAGGCCCATCCAGCCTCACTTTTTTCCTACCTAATGAGCATTTTTATCTACTGGGTAGATTTAGAATTTTGCCAAGCTTGCTTCTTATTTCTGATGCATGTCCCCTCCCTTCCTTTCTCTCTTTCTATTTCTTTTCAGGTTAATTTATCTGATTATATGCAATGCGCTGCAGCCATGTTAAGACACCAACTGAGTTTCCACTTGGAGGCTTGGAGGAAAGATTACCATTAAAACGTGACTTTCATCCACTCAGCTGAAATTACTATTGATTGCCAAAGAAAAATATTTGTGCTGTGAAGCTGGGAGCTATGATGTTGAACCATATTAACATAATGTTAGCATAGCTACGGGTGTTTAGTAGCACGCAATCAGATTTGAAATGAACGTTGATTATAGATGGAGATTAATGTTCACATATTCATAGGAACACAATGAGAAGAGCAATTTCCTTTCTACTACAGATCAATGGTTTCCCCATTCAATTATACAGCTGTAATAATTGCATTATGCTGAAATATTTCTTAATGGCTAATTTCTTTCCTTTTGTGTGTGTGTATGAGATCTTTTGTCAGTGATAGCTTCTGCAGCCCGAGGACAGCATAAGATGTTTTAATCACTGGTGTCGTTTTGCAAGCTTTGACCAAGCCAGTAATTTCCCCCCTTTTCCCCTTCTTTGCTATCCTCTCTTATTATTACCCAGAATCACTTCCTGAATGATTGAAACATAGGGACTTGCCTCAAGTCTTTTCTTCCCTGTTTAGAGAGTGAAGACAAAACTAGAAACCTACAGGGCCGTGGATTGCTTGATCCTTTCTGCACATTTGCTGGGGAAGAAATTGATGAAGACTCACAAACATTATGCACAGGATGCCCCTCCCCCAAAGACTCTTGTTACAAGTACAGTCATGTGTCGCATAATGATGGGGAAACATTCTGAGAAATGCATTGTTAGACGATTTTGTCAGTGTGTGAACACAGAGTACACTTAGACAAACCTAGGTGGTACAGCCTACTACACGTGTATGTTTTATAGTACTAATCTCATGGGACCACCATCACATATGTGGTCCATCGTTATGCTGCGCATGACTGCATGTACATAATTTTGGAGCCATTCACTGATTAAAAAGCAAATGAGAAAACTAGCATCTTCTTCACTACTCAAGGCAGATCTCTTAGGACTGGTGAGACATTGATGTCTATATTATAAAGATAAAATGTCAACAAAACTGTGGGCTCGCCTTTGCTTCTGAAGATAATGTTGTCCTCCTGCTTACCTGGACATATCCCAGAACAAGTCTGGCTGGTGTGTCGTTCTTCGGATGAACACTGTCTTACAGTAGAGTCATGACAGCCCTGTCTCATGCCCTTCTCAGTTGTCCTGAGGGTGAAGGCTTGGCTTTCTCTGATCTGGTTTCTTGCATCCTTGAGCATTAAGCTTTGTTCAAACTCAGTTGAACAGAGTGTGGCATGGTAGAAAGAAAGCCAATGGAAAGATCTGCCTATAAACAGAGGCTCGAAGGGGGCTGACAATTTGTGTGCCTTCTGATAACTAATTCATGCCCTAATTTAGAGTTAATAATTCCTCAATCTTACCCCACTGGAAAGTAGAAAACTTAGCCCCTAACTCAGAAGGTCGTGGTGAAGAAGAAATGAAATCGAACTTGAGCTAGAGTGAGTGTAGCAGAGCTTCTGGTGGCTGCCACCTCACCCTCATGCCACCTGTGATTTCAGCTACAGCTGTGGAGCCCAGTCCATAAGACTCACGCTGGCAGCACCTCGCCTTAAGTGCTGGCTGAACTTCTTTCTGCTTTTCTGACTCAAGGTCTTTTTCAAAGCCTCTTCATACACATCCTTAAAGGACAGGAGAATTAACACCCTCAGGAGCCATCTTTAACCAGTGGGGGACTTAGCAGTTGGATAAATGTCCAGCCTCCCAGAGTTCCCACAGAGTTAAGACCTGAAACCACAGCAAGCACCTTAGGGTGGCATTTCCTCTCTTCCTGACTCTTTCTCCAAGCTCCTTCACTCCTGCTTCTGGAGATCGCTTCCCAAATAAGCCACCTGCACTCAAGCTCCTCATTCTCTACTTTCAGCGGGGAACCCAAACTAAGGCAGTAAGTTTAGAGTTACCTAAGGCTCTGGAGACAGACTGACTTAAATCTCGTCTCTCTTACTCATCCACCACGTGCTCTAAAGCAGATGATCTTCCCTTCCTGAGCTTCTGTTTTCTACTCTGTAAAATGGGTGTAATAATGGGATCTGTCTCAAAGCATTACAAAGATTGAATGAGATCTTCCAGGTAGCACTTAAAAATAATCTTATTTTTAGTATTTTTATTAAAAGTATCTAGCACAACGTGGAGGTTCCATAAAACACATCTTCCTTTCTGTCTTTCATGCTTGAGGTGAATTAGATCTGGGAGTAGTAAACACAATTATTATGTTCCTTTTTTTATGTATGCAATACTACTTTTGCTGGCTTGCTATACACAAAGAAGCAATGTGTGGAGACAGTTTTCATCGTCGGGGGTGTTACAAAGTCTTGGCCATCAATTCTATTCTCTGGAGCCTTTTTAAAACACATCCCCAGGGAAAGAGAGGATTTGGTGCTCCCTGTGCCCTCTCAATGGGGTACAAGCTGCACAGGAAAAAAATACTTCTTATACTCAGCGACGGACAGGATGGAAGAATAATATCTCGTCTATGTATTTTTAAATCATTTATTGGCAGGGGAAGCATGCAAACCTAGGGAACTGGTCCAGAGCAAGCAAAGTGGACTGGAGAAAGCCTAAGATTTGATGTGCTGGATTAGGTAGTGGCAGGTGGTCCCCAGGAAAGAGGTTTCTTTTCTGCGCCCCCACTAAAAGTCATATCACGTGTTGTTTAGTTTCTCATTCCATCAGTCAAAAAAAATTTGTCGAGTGGCTGCTATGTGCTAAACAATGTGCTTAGCACTGGAGATTGAATCTTGAACAAATAGACATCCTTCCTGTTCTTACGGTTCTTAGGATCTAGAGAAGGACTGCTAAATAATCACATAAATATATATGTAACTGCAATTCTCCTGATAAGAAGAAGAAGTTTGTATAGGAGAAGAGAGAGATTCAGAATCTAGGGAGACCCTAAAGGAGTGTGATACGTAAGCTAAGACTTGAAAGAAGAGCAGAAGTTAACTTAGCTAGGCGAAGAGCGTGGGGCGGATGAAGAGGTCTGTCCAGTTACAAGGAAGGATGCACATCCTTTGTTATATTCTATCTCTTTATCTCCTTTCCTTTTTCTTTATAGCACTGATTGTAACCTTATAAATTATACGCCTATTCTTTATTTTTTGTTTCCCTCTCCCCAGCTCCACTAGAATTTAGAGTCCTTGAAGGTAGGGACTTTGTCTATCTTGATCATCTCTCCAGCTCCAATGTATGAATAAATGTGCAATGGCCCTGGGGATTGAGAGAACATGGCACACAGCACACAGAGCTGTGCTCTCCAAAGCCCTGAGTCCTTTCCCAGGGGCCTCTGCTTGTAGGTGGTTGGACATTGGTTACCTTTTCTTAACATTCAATGCTGTCTGTGAGTTCATACATTCAGCAGAAGTGCCTTCTTTGGCATGGGACACAAGTGTGTTACAGTGTGACCCAAATGTGTCAGGTGTCGCAGAGAAGACACGATGGTTACTCTCCAGGATCCGTTCTATCTCAAAGGGTCAATGTAAGCCATGCAGGCTTGCTCGCCTCCCCAGGGACCGCTGTGGAAGTAGGTCTGTGATTGGTTTTCACTAACACAAAGAGAGAGCTGATGGGAGATTCTAGAAAGGCTTCTAAACCTTAAGAAGAATACATCAGAATAGATGGTCTTCTTTCTTCTCTGAGTGCTTTCATGTCTGGATATAAATTCTCAAACTGCCTGGTCTTGAGGGGAACCATCTTGAGGACAAAGTCCATAAGCTGAAGATAGCAGAGCAGAAAAATGGAAAGCCCTTGGGTCTTTGGCAAAGAAGTCTAACCTCTGAATTAACCAAACTTAGGATCCTCCTACTTCTGCCTTATTTATTTAGCCCCAATGGGTTTTCTCTTGCAGCTGAGGGTACCCTTAAAACTCACCTTAACTACTGCCGACTTCGGATACAACTTGGTTTGCTTCCTCTCTCTCTTTCTTTAATCTTTATTTTCTCTCTTTCTCACTTTCCCCTCCTCCCTGCCTCCCTTCATTCTTGTTTGGATCCAGGTGTAGCACCACACTTACCCCAGTGCTGTTGCTCGCTCCCTAAAGTGTACACATTTCTAGGTGGTCCTTGCAGCACACACACACACGCACACACACACACACACTTGGTCTAGTCCTAATTCTAGTTAGGCTGAGACTCCAATGAGTTTACATTTATACTTCAGAGAATCTCTGTTCTAGAAGCTGCCAGACTTAAGACCCCGTTCTAGGTCAATCAAGTAAGGTAGGAGTCATATTGCTTCAGCTCAACCAAAGGTGAGCAGCGTGGCTTTGGGGAAGATACTGAGCCTTTCTTAGTCTCAGTTTTCACATCTGGAGAATGGGGATGCTGACAATACCTAGCTCAAAGTGTTGATGCGACATGCTAATTTACGTAAAGCACTTAGCACAGAGCCAAACACAGAGTAAGCACTCAATAAATGAAGCTCTTCCGGGGAAACTCATGCAGAAGCATTCTCATTTTGCCTCCTGTCTTGTTCTCATTGCTCTCTTCCCAGTCTTAGCCTCTTTGAATTGGCTCACATAAATCTGCAGAGGTTGTAACATGGGCTCTCATTCTTCTCTATCAGAGTCGAAATGAGATTTATAAATGTGTAAATTAACAATTCAATTGTTCCTTCTGAATATCATCTAATGGTAAAATATTCGTAATAAGAGTCCATCTTTCAGTGAGTACGAATGAGAATAATATGTTTCCACACCAACTTGTGGACTGAACCACAAGATTCCTCCAAATATATGTGTATATATATATATATATAGAGAGAGAGAGTATGTGTGTGTTTTTAGGTTTCTGTTAGATTCTGTTAACAGGAATGGTGTTGATTCCTTCTTTATGACACACCCATCAAACAATAGCTCGCATTGTTCGGCAAAAAGGCATTGCCAGAAATTGCTAAGGGAAAGGAGTGAGAAGAGGACGGAGGAGAAGCAGCAGACGAACAGGGTAAATGCTCTAGATTAGCGAAACATGCAGAATGATAAGTGCCTCATTAAAAATCTAAAACTCAAAAAAGAAATCTCCAGTTTCCCAGATTTGCTTGTTTGTTACATGTGCTTGATTTTTTTCAAAAGAAGGATGTAAACTGAATACAAACCAGCCCTGGCCCTTGCCTCCACTGTCTGTGTTGACATCTCAGGCCGTGGATGGTGATTTCTGGGAACAAGGCTCCAAAGGATCTGAAGAGTTAAAAGAAAGGATCACTTTTGATTCAAACACTATGTTTTTAATCAGGCAGTAGAGCAGACTGTAAAACTCCGACTTGGGAATTGGACAGATTTGAGTTGCTTCTAGGTCCTTCTCTTTGATCGTTGCTCTCTGACAAGTTACTTAAACTTTCTAAGCCTGTTTCCACACCTGTAAACCAGGGATGTTCATAGTTTCTACTTCGTTCCTACTCATTGTGCAAAGTAAATGAATTGAACTTGCCTAGATCAGGGTCTAGCATATGGCAAGTGCTGAATAGTAACTAGTTCTCTCCTGATCGCCTGATGCAGAGCTTGCTACTACTATTTGTACTTTACAAAAGAGGAAACTGAGGCACAGGGTAGTCAAGCAAACTTGTTCAAGGTTATATAGCTGGTGGGAAATGGAGCCTGAAGTTGGAAGCCAGCAGTCTAGCTCCAGAGTTCATCTTCCTAACCATGAGGCTGTACCATGTCTGCATTAAAGCATTTAAGTAAGGGGGTGGGCTTTTTCTTTTTTTTCTCTCTCTTTTTGCCTAAATGTTTAAAGATGAAACATGTAAGTTAGGCAGAAATTTCGGGAATGCTTTGGTCTGGCATTTTAGGCTTTTAACAATTTCATCTCAATCTGTTTTGTCACTCTTACCCCCACTGAGATTCCTCATAAGAATCTTCCCTGATTGTGCCTTTGAAACACATGTGGTTCTGACCTTTCTGATTCAAGAATGAGGCCACAGAGCTCAGCAGAATAGGTTTGGTTCCCCGAACAATTGCACCCTCCACATCTCTAAGTCAAGTGACTGCCCTGTGGACCCAGCTACTTTCCAATTTGTATGGGGCCCTGCCTCGGCTTACCCGCCGCCGACTCCCTCTGGCTCTCAGTGACTCCACGTTGCTTACCTCAAGCCAACTGGAGCCAGAACCGTGGTGGAGACAGGCCTGGTCAGACAAGGAGGCCGTGCTGAGGTCTTCCATTGGGACAATCCAAGAACTAAGATCATCAAGGTCAAAAGAGAAGTCAGTGAGGTCAGTCCAAATACCAAATGCCAAGGATATAGCTACACATTGGAGCAACAGCTGGGGGAGACCAGAGGCACAGGTCACCAAGACAGAGAAGAAATGGAAAGCTGGCAGTGTAGCCCATGGGGAAGACTCAGAGTGGTGGCAAGGTGTAGGCACGGAGTGGATCCACCCATTCATGCTGCACACACCGGGTTTCTTCCTATCCTGTGCAGCTTCACACCAAACCTGGCTTATTGATGACATGAGCACATTGGCAAATAAAACCATCTGACCCTTCCTAAGGTGTAAGGATTTATGGCTCTTGTTTAGTGGTGTGAGGGAGTAGTGTAAAATGGTCAGAGCCTAAAAGGTGCCATTCCTTCTTCAAAAGCCTTAAAGAAGTTAAGGGATCCATAAAGCATCACTAGAGGCATTGCAATATTTACGGACACAGCCCTAACACTTTACTGGACTTCTAGAGGCAAGATAGATCCTCAATTTGCATTTGATTAAATAATCAGAGTGCAGGAAAAGAATTTTGGTTTTAGCTATCATGCAGTCCAAACTTCTCATTTCATGAGAAGAAAATCAAGCATCAATATTACAATTTCTATGTTATTTTAAGGCAGAGGTTGCCAAACATTTTGTAGAGGACTAGACTGTAAATATTTTAGGCTCAGTAGACCATAATGTCACTGCTGCAACTTCCCAGCTCTGCTGTTGTAAGGCAAAAGCACTCAGACAGTATGCAAATGAATGAATGTGGCCGTGTTCCAATGAAATTTTACTTACAAAAACAAGGGGTGGGCTGGCTTTGGCCTGCGGACCATAGTTTGCCAACTCCTTTCTAAAGCCTAGAAGTCTTGAAAAAAATCATTTTATAAAACAATTTTAATAATATAGCATATTATGACTTGTATACTGTAATATATTACAAATGATATATTACATAATATATTTAAAAAATAGAATACCATAAAGTAGAATAAGAATAAGCATCATAACTACATAAGATTCCAGGCAATTATTGAAAACACTCATTTTTGGTTTACATCTGATAGGAAGTACAGTCCTTTAAGAGTTAAAACATTAATCCCAGGTTATTTAGAAAGGTAATTTTGTATAGATTTGCACAGAGGTATGGAATTTGACCTAAGGCTTGATTTTCTGAATGCGGAAGCACATAGCATGACCGTCAACTTGAAGGAAGCTAGGAGCAGTCAGCTTGACAACTTGAGGTCAGAGGTCGTATCTGGAAAGGCACAGGTAAAATTCAAGACTTTATTACAAATGAAGGGTAAATTACCTTTCAAATGATGTGCCTTCCTCTTACAGGCAGACAAGAAAGAGTTCAGAGAGATTTCTCACAAGGTGTAGAAATCTCTTAGAAAAGAAAGTGCTTTAGGACCAGTTTTCATTAAATATTTTGGTAGGAAATAGGTGTGAATTTTTTGATTCTGTAATTTCCTTTTGTTTTTTCCACATCCAGCCATCTCTCCTTTGATCTAGTTCCACAGCCCATTCACAAAACCACATCTTGACGACAATAGCTTGGTTCTGAGCGTTTCGTAGCTGGTTAGCTGCCGCGGAAGCACACTGCACAGCGCATATATGGCCGCGAGTGCTCTGCATGCGAGAGTGCTGGGAATGTGGGATGCTCTTCCTTTCTTCCTGATCGCTTAGCAATAGCAAAGGGATTCTGTTTCTCTTCTTCTGCAGAGATGGTCTAGCAGCCACATTGAGATAAATGGATTTCACATCAAGTTTCCTGGACTATGAGTAGGGGAAGGCTTGGGTTTAGGATAAAGATCCTGTCTTGGATTTTGGCGTGGAATTGCTAGGCTCTGTGCACCAACTTCATAATAGTTGATCATAGGAGTCCTTGCATCTGAAAATAGAGCCTCTAGCGTTATTAGTATTAAATGAGATAATAAATGGGAAGCACTTCATCTAGTTCCTAAAATCTTATGGACACTGCATAAATGATACTAAAAATAATTGTATTATAATTTTCATGGCTATTATTTTGTTTAAAAGTTTTACTCCTGCCCATTTCCTGATCTTCATATCTCAGTTTGAGAAAATTCTTTCAGATTCATCACCCACAGTCCTGTTCTGGGAGAAATTCTTGTGGAACTATTCCTCTCTATCTTCCTTCTTTGAATCTGTGAATCCTGTCTGCCTCCTTTCTTTTAGAGTCCTTATCCCAGAGACACCTACATCTCACAAAGAGATTTTCCTTTCCTTATAATCTAAGAGCCCTTTCCTTCTGGATGTGAGTTTAGTCTTGGGTGATTTTTCCAGAGTCTTTCTGAAGAGTTACAAGGATTCCCTAGAATATGGGTGCAAAAGTTATGACTGTGCTATAGGGAAACATTTCTCCCGAGATTACACTGGATGTGAGAGACCCCAGTCTGGATTTTAGAGGTGTTACTATCGTTATTAGCAGATGGAAATAGTAATACTGGCTTGAAAGAATACAAAGCATCCTCTTGAACCCTGGGTCGCTTAATCTAGACCACACCTTGTGCGATGTGTATTGCTATTGTCCCCATCTTACGTATGTGGAAATGGGAGAAACAAGAGTTCATGTGGCCATTTGCCTGGTCCTTCTATGTAGTGGCTCATGCATCAGAGAGTCCTAGCTTTCCTAGATCCACATGTCACGTGAGATCTTCCCCATAGGCTGAGCTGTGAATCTAACATTTTAAACTTCTGTTTTAAGTATGAAAACCAACACAAGCCAAGCCCGTTGTCTATACACCACACCATGCACACTGCATGTACAAAGTATTACTTGTGAGTTGAGTGATTTCCAAGGATGCCTTTGTCCATAGGTTAAAACTCAACTTCAATTACAAGGCAAATCCAGTGTATTAAATTATGGCTCTGAACCAGGCTCCAAGCAATGAGCTGGGGAGGATACAAGTCTATCATCTTCAAGGTGTCCTCAAGTACCAAGACTATGGCAGGAGTGAAAAAGCATTGCGTTTCATGGATACTTTAGGTTTCAAGAGGCAGGGAGGTGCTGCCACTGCTTCAAATAACGTGGAGTTGACTCTAAGGCAAGGTTTCTCAACCTCAGCACTGTTCACATTTTGGGCCAGCTAGTTCATTGTTCTAGGGGGCTGTCTTGTACACCGTAGGATGTTTAGCCACATCCCTGGCCTCTACCCACTAGATGCCAGTAGCACTCTCTCTGCTCCAGTTATGTTAAACAAAACAGTCTGCAGACACTGCTTGTTGTCTCTTGGACGCAAAATTGTCCCTGGTTGAGAATCGTTGCTCTAAGGCTGTGAATGAGGATGACTGAACCGGGCATCTGAGTGTGTGGCTGGGCCTTGGGAGCCCCAGAGAACAGTGGATGGCCAGGCCTGCGGGAGGGCAGGGACACGTAGCTCATGCCCTGCAAGACCTTTGTGGAACCCAGCGTTGATGACCTCAGTGGAAGTGATCATTCATCCTTGCTTCAGCAATTTCTCTAAAACCTGCTCACCCCGGTGTCTGCCTCGTTGTCTCCCACCCCCGGACTGGCCTCCTCCCTCACTGCTCCAGCATTTCTCTAACTCATGGCTTTAACTCTCACATTCGTTTACCTTTGCTTCAACTCCTGATTCCCTGTTGCTCATCATTTTCCAATTCAACTTTATAAAAGGAAGAGTCCTATGGCCTACTTCTTCCTGTTTGGGATTTCTTGCACTCAGGCTCTCGGAGGTCCTGAGTCAGGCTTGGCTGCCCTTGGGGCAAGTTTGCACTGCTGGTCCTTTGGGCAGGATGGGGCAGAGTCATGTGACATAGCTCCTTGGAGATTCTCCATGTATATGGGATTGCTGGCTTGGTTAGCACATGCTGAATGTCCAGGGCAATCATGGGCATAATAAAGAATAAGTCAATGAAGGAGGGGCGCCACGGTGCCCTATATGCTCTCCTGATACCAACTTTTTTAATTCTCCTAACCATCATATAGGATAGATACAGCCATGCTTCGCTGAACAGATAAGGAACTAGGGGGAGGGGTTGAGTGAGGTGCCTAAACCCACACAGCTGGAAGAGATGGGGCTGGAATTCACACCTGTGTTCTGTCTGCTTCATGACTCAGTCCTGTGGAGTTAGAATTCACATACACACTGGCTCCAAGAACCTAAATGTAAAAGCTAGCCTGAAATAGTATCAGGGAAAGGGAAGAGAGTCAAGCCAAGATAAATGATTAAGTGATGACTAAAGGAGAACAAGTATCAAATTGTGAGCAAATTTCTTTCCATTGCAATCTCAGTACCCTTCTAGACAGCGCCGCTCTCCCCCAATAAGACTTATGTGCAGTCTCATCTTTTTTACAGAAATCGTTATTTATATAGCTATCATACAGAATTTGGGTCACTCTGTTATGTTTTGTAGAAATGCTTCCCACCTGGGTATCAGACAGTCAAAAATAAACAAGTGTGTTTTCTATAATCTTACAGCTAATAAATGCAAACACTTGGTACTTAGTAGGTGATCAATAAATGACATCTCTTTCTCTCTGATGAGGCTGCACAGTTCTTAAAGACTATGCACATTTCTTAATCCCTAGAGCTTGGCACAGAGTAGGGAATAATGACAGCTCACAGTAAATGAAAACTTATCATATGCTGTGCACTGGTCTAGGATCCTTACATTTATTGACTTCCTGAGTCCTTATAACAACTTCATACACGATACTATTTTTGGCTTCAATTTAAGGACAAGGGAACTGAGGGGCAGAGAGGTTAAACAACCTGCCCAATATTATACAGTTAGGAGGTGGCAGAGCCAAGATTTGAACTTCGGCTGAATGGCTCCAAAGTTGATCTTATTAGCCTGTCTACTGTGCTGTTTCACCAATGGCTGAAATCCTCATGGGTTTGCAAAGAGCATATGCTCTTGCTATCTTTTGAAATAGTCATTCCCAATAATCCTAGCTCTGTCTCCTCTGCCTCTTCTTAAGGATAGCGCCTGCTGCTGTTGGCCTGCGTGGCTGAACTGCAGCCTCCATCGCAGCTATCTGGCAGTACAGGGTACTGTGTCCTTGCTTGGGAGGGCTGATGAGGCCAGGCCCACTGAGTTGCGCAAACAGCTCTCCTGCAGGTTTGGGAGCAGCAGCATCAATCATAGCTCCTCCTCCTCCATCTGGGCACTTGACATAAAGCCACCACAATTCAGCCTTGTGGAGGTGTTTACCGTGGTTCCTGGGAGTGAAGAATGGCTTCTCCACACTAGCCGGGGAGGGGTGCCTCTCCCCACTGGTCAGGGAGCCGGAGGGCCTGGAGGAAAGGACTGGAAGGTAGGCAGAAGCTGTGCTTGGGAGAGGAGCACCTTGAATGCTAAAGTAACCCTACAGTCAGAGGAACCCTTTGATCTTATACTCTCTGTACTTAAATTCTCTCCTATGTGCTGCCTTCGGGCCCTGCTGAATCAGGATCTGCTGGGGCCTTTACAGATCAACCCACCTCCAGGCTCACAACACCCTCAAGCTGTTGTGCCAGCCTCTTTCTCTAGCCTCTCCCTGGCTGCTCCTAACCTCTGCTCCTGCCCTGCCAGACTGCTGTCTCTGCCTCCGGTGAGATCCAACTCTCTCCCCTCTGGACTTCGGAAATGACATTTCCTTGTTGCAAATGCTTTTTGCCCTGACTCTTTGTTAACATGGATGACTTCTGATAACAGTCAAGTCTCAGCTGGGAAGTCAGTTCTTCTAGAAAGCTTACTCTGGCTATGTCTTCAATAGCCCTTGAACCTCCCCACTGGAGGCACCCTTGTACTGCAATGAATTACCCATTTGTGGAACTGCAAACTCCACAAGACTCTTAGCTACAAGAGAGCAAAGGCCTTGTGTATTTTATTCACCATTGCAGCCTCAGAGTCCAGCCAAATGCTGGGCCATAGAAGATGCACAGTGACTGCTTTTGGGGTAAATGAAGGATGATCCTTAAAATGGCAAATCATAACTTTTACTTGACCATTGGGACAGCAGCCACATGACATCCTGGGTGATCTCCTTGAAAGGTAAACAGAGCTTAGCACATTCTATTTAGACCTGGTGATAGTTTTTGTAGGCTCCTTGGCATGGCCCTAAAGGCACTGAGTGATGGGGCCCCTGCTGACCTCTCTGTCCTCATTCTCTGCCACTGTCCCCGTACTTGCTATTCTTGACCCCCACTAGTCTTCTTGCTGTCTTTCCTGCCCCCGGACCTCTCTTTTCACTCCTCCCTCCTTCTGGAAATTTCCTCCATCTGATGTTGGAATGCTGGCTCCTTCAGCTGGAACATCGTCTCCCCAGTGGGGCCTCCTCTGGTTGTTCCTTCTCAGTTGGTTCTGTTCCACCCTCTGCGACCTCAAGCACTTCCTATCACGTGGCTCTGTTTTATTTCTTTCCAGAATTCATTGTTAACTGAAATAATCTCTTTTATCTACTTCTCTCTCTCTCTCTTTTTTTCCCAACTGTCATATGTTCTTCCACTGGGATGCCAGCTCCCTGAGGGAAGGGCCTTCTTGTGCTTTATTCTCTGCATGGATACAGGGCCTAGAACAATATCTGGCATGTAGTAGATGCTCAGTAAGTATTTACTGAATGGGTGGACCTGAGCGATCAATACATTTGTTTGTTGTTCTAATGATGAAATTTGGATGGACTTTTCTTGCCATCAGACCAAATCTTTATGATTCAAGGAGCTTATGTGAAGCAGGTTGCATGGGGGAAAGCACTTAGGAAAATGCTTGTATATCATTGGTGCTTCGTTTTTTCCAGATCCCTTACGGGCATAAGGAGATGCACCTTCTGACCTTAGAAAGAACCACCAGTCAAGTAGGGATTGACCCTTGATCCCAGAATCCCAACTGCAAAGGGTTATTCCAAACTCTAAACTGCTATCATAGTATCTGGCACATGGAAGAGACTCCATAAATGCTAGCTACTATTGTGATCGTTATTATTATCGTCATTACAACACTGTGCTGGTAAGTAACGTCTTTCTTCCCTTGACTGTTCCTCCAAGGTGGGGGTGGTGGCTTGCTCCAGTAAATAGCACAGTAATGTGAGGAATGCTCAACAGAAATGAAAAGAAGACTAGAAGGTAGAAAGAGAAGGCCAAGCGTGGTACACTTGGTGTATTGCACAATCGGTGACTCAATTGAAGCAATGTCCAGATGACATGCGTCTGCTCATAGCAGGTTGGGAAGTCATGCACAAGCTTTTCTCCACAATTTTAACTTGAGGTTATTTTTTCAAAATTTATTTAATATTGCTCTCCAGTCCCTAGCGATCCACCCTCAGTTATAGGCTGTTGAATTTGTATCCACTACTCAAGAAGGCTCAGTTCTCCACATCTTGCAGGTCTCATCCAGCAGAAGGTACTGACCTGTAGAGTTTAAGGGCCATACATAGCTCAGGGGAAGTGCAGGGTTCCACAGCAGACATCATACTGCAGATCAGAGAGCTTCTCAGAGCAGACACGGTACCAGCAAATTTTGGCTGGATCCCTGCGCAAATACATAGCTTCTGCATTTGAAGAGGCCCTCCCTGTACTAATGCCACACTAGCAAACATTAAGTAAGTCCCCACTATTCACCAAGGACCATGTTAGGCACTGTCTCTGATGTTAGTACATTTACATTTTGGCACCCTTCCTGTGGTATAGCTGTTGTTAATCCTGTTATACTGTGGACAAATTCAATTTAAATATATTATGGATTGGAGTTCATGCTATGTACCAGGCATCATGTGAAGCATCCATCCATGTTGAGGCTAAAGCACAATGATTCAGCAGGCACGTACGAGGACTTGATGTAAATCAGGCACTCATCTAGGTGCAGGAATAAATAGATGCAGATAAATTGCTAGCCTTTAAGAGACCTCGGCTCACAGGGAATCACAGCCTTGTGAGGAAGGGAACAAGATGGTGACTCCATGACTGCATTGACTTTTTAAAAAAATATTCATTAATCCAGGTTTGGGTTTATGTTCGTTTCAACAAGAATCCACGCAAATACAATTTTTTTTCACGCTAACCTAGTTGTGGCTTCTGAAATTCCTCTGGAGGAACTCATGTCTCTACAGCACCTTGCAGAGTTCCTGGCTCATAATCCACATTTAATAAAGACCAGTTTTTCCCCTCTGTTCTGAATGAAGTTTGTGATGTTGCTCTATCTGTGTGCTGCTGAACTCAGACCCTCTCTGGGCCTCCCAGGGCCATGTTATGGCTTTGGTTGACCATGGGAAGTAGAGGAGAGCATGGGGGTGGGACACTGTCAAATTCTGACCAAGAGTGTCTGAAATCAACGGATCATATGATTTTACTCTGTTAGCTTTGCCCTCTACTGAATTTGATTTCTTCCAGGCTGATATTTTCCAAAAACAGCAAATATGCCCCATTTTTAAGAAAGTGCTTATGTATATAGTCTCTTCTCTCACTAATGACTTTCTCAGATGGGCAAAGCTATATTCTGTGGGCATGAAAGGTAAAGAAAACTAAACAATGAACGGGACCTATACCTTGTTCCCTGTACTTTTCAGTGTTTTGATTTCCACCTTGGCAGCCATTGGGGAAATCCTATCCTTGGATTAGAAACCAGGCTCACAGTGAATTTAGAGGAGGAAAGTCTTTAAACTGAAGTTAAGGTACATAAAATCTTAGCAATTAGTTTCTTTTCTTTTTGGGGGCCTCAGGGTAAGGGGTTTGTGGGAACAAGTTTCACCACAAATGATGGAGACAGCACCAGCTCAAACTCTGATTTCCATTCCTCCCCCAACAGACTAAATCATAAGGACCAACTCAAGTAAACTTTGAAGCAATGATAATCCGGAAGAGCACTGCATTTTGTATTTGGAAGAAAATTTTTAGTGCAAAAAATGAAATGAATCAAGCACTACAATGTTTACAGATAATTCTCCAATGAGTTATTAGGTGAAATGTTTCAATTCAATCCCAGTGATTTAAATTCTATCTAAATTCCCTCACACAATAAGAAGCCATTTACGACTCCTCCCACAGCCCCACAGGTTTGGTTAGACCAGGGTCTCTCAATCTCTGCACTAGTGACATTTGAGGTTGGATAATTCTTTGTTATGGGGGGCTGTCCTTAGTGTTGCAGGATATTTAGCAGCATCCCTGGGCTTTACTCACTGGATGCCGGTGGAAACTCCCCTCACCCTAGTTGTGACAACCAAAACTGTCTCCAGACGTTGCCAAATGTCCTTGGGGAATTACAATTACCCCAGATTGAGAACCACTCAACATTTCATTTAGCACCATTCAAAATGTTCAATGCAAAACATTTTTCCCATTCCCGTGGAAGACATTGAATAACAAAACCATTATTTAGTTTACTATATAAAAACTATTACATGTTAACCAACTGCCCACTCTTAAAATTCGATTTATTGTGCTCTTTACCAGTGTCTTCTAAATAAATTCATTATTTACTGTTGGGGAGAGCATGTTTTAAATAAGCAGTTGCTAACTGAAGGAACAATTAGGCATCAACGATGAACAATTGTTTTAGACTGATGACACTAATTTTGTGTTATGTACCCGTTGGTTATTAGAAGTTGGTTTGTTGAGATTTGAAAACTAGAGGTTAGCTAATGCCAAAGATGATGTTGTAGATTTGGTCTTGCCTCAGATTTCTCCCTGTCCCTCGTGTTCATGGATGACCTAATAACAGCAGCTAATACTAGGGGACAACTCATTCTGTGCCAGGCACTGTGCCTATCTCATCGCCTCATCCATATAACCATAGGAGATAACTTTCCCAGGATGCCTCTGTGTCTCAAAAGGTGGCATGACTTGCCTAAGGTCATTTAGGCAGTAAGTGGGTGAGTACAGATCCTAATTCGGGTCTGGCTCTTACCCACTCTTAATAGTACACTTCACAGTCACCTTTGCAGTATATATTAGCTGCCTTTCAGTGCTAGTAGATTAATTCAGTTCTACTGTATATGTTTATCGCATATGCTGAAAATTCCATCAGCGTGCTCTTAAAAAATGGCAATGCATTGAGTCCTGAGAAAAATGTTCTTCTGAGTGTCAGGAGTATTTTCTCTCTTTGCTCTATCCAGGAGCAAAACTGTTAGCTTGTTGCACAATGGAGCCTTTGCTGTCAGACCAAACAATGACATCTATTAATCACATGAAGAGCAAGACCAAAAAAAAAAATCTTTTTCCTGTGAATTGAGTCTTAAGGGTTTCATGGTTTGTATCACAAGGCTGCAGGGTTTTATGTCTCAGCTTAACAGGGCTGAGCGGCTGAGGCTCCGACTGTTTACAGAAGCGCTGGCAAATGGCTGGGGATACTGTGTCTTTAATCACTGGAACTGAAGCCGAGAGGGAGGGGCCGAAAGAAGAAAGAAGCAGTACGTGGAAGAGTGAACTGGACTTAGATGGATGGAGTCCTGGGAGGCAGGACTGCAGACCATACCCCTCAGACAGGTTCCCGTGGTTCTGCGGGCTGGGGGGTAGATAAACTATCAATCGGCTGAGCCATGGGGCAGGGTCTGGCCTGGTCTTTATCAGAAGGAGCCCTGTGGATTAACCTCCCAGCTTCCTAATCAGGGTCGTGTTAGTACATCATTTATTACCTCTGAGGACGGGCCAGGGCGGGGCTGTCAGAGAGCTGTGAAGAAAAACTGGGTGGAGGAGGCAGAGGCCTACTTCTATTGTAGCCTGCAAAGCATCACTCTTCTTTCACTGCAGTAAACAGTAAAAATAATAAAAAATATAAACTTCTGGATCTTTCTAATGTCTGTAGTTGCTATCCCATTGGGACTGTGTGAGCAAAGAAATATTCCACCCATCTAGAAGTGGCAGTTGTTCAGAAGGTTGACAGAGTTTAGAAGCCTTCCTCACGGCCTTTGAGACAGGCCCAGAAGCTCCCAATTTTCCTCACCTTCTTATTAAATGGAGTTGGAATCCTAATGCATCCTCTGAGCTCCTTTCTCCTTCTCCCTCTCTAACAACCTGAATTTGGCACACTTCCCTTCCCCTTTAACCCTCACAAGCTAAAAATAATATCCTCTTGGAACCAGCCAAGAAGTGTCAGTTGGAGGAGTTTAATTAGCCAGAGTGGGCAGGAGACAGTTTTAGCCTTCCCAATTTTCTGCCTGCTCTCTGGGGAGACCAAGCTGAGCGCAACGGGAAAATCCAGGTTCATGTGTGCACCAGACATGGGGGTTTCTAACTTGCAGGGAAAGTCTGCCTGGCAACCAAACTGTGTTTCATCTATGCAATACCAGGCAGGGGCACTGGGGACGTAAGGACTGGTGTGTCTGCCTGTAGGAGCATAAGATTGTAAAGTGTGGACTGCTGGACTAGATTCCTGGGATTTGCATCATGCCTTCCCATTTACTGGCTCTGTGACTTTGGGTAGCTATCTGACCTCTCTATGTCTTGGCTTCCCCATCTGTAAAATGGGAATAATCATAGCATCCACCTCATGAGTTGGTTGTGAGAATAAATGAGTCAAGTAGCATGCTGAGAACAGTGCCTGGCACAGAGTGAGTGCTATGTGGAGCGTTTGCTAACATTGTTACTTGCTCACCATTTTTGACTTGGGTGAAAAAAGTCCAGATCCACCCAGCTGACGCAGTTTTGGCTTCTTCTTTTTATTGATAGCACCTAGATTAAAGCTGGGTAAGAAAAAGTTTAAATCAAATCATATTGAAATTAGTGTAGAAAACTAGTGTAAAAAATTAGTGTAGAATTTTACCTCATTAGCATGTGTCTTGTTTATTTTTTTTAAATAGAATTCAGTGTATCCACAGGACTTTGAATTATTGGACCTGGAAGGCTCTTAGAGGTCCATTCTCCTTCTCAAGGTGTTCCTTGACACCACAGCATCTCTGGCAGGAAGGACTGGATATTCATGATGATAGCACTGAGACCTTGTACTTTCCAGTTTATAATTCTTTTAATCAAGCAGTGTCCCTTTGGGTACCTTCTCGTGAGGTGTCTGAGGGTCTCCTTGGCTGTGGGAAGACTCAGTGGTCTATAGTGCTTGGCAGAGATGGGGTTACAGGAGCGGACTGGATGTAAGACTCAACTCCAAAGGGTGACAGGGAACAATTCCAATTGCTATGCCCCTTGCAGGGTGGTGAACACCAATCAGGTCTAGTTTTGGCGTTCAAAGTGCCCAGCCAATCATGGGTGACATATTTGAGCAGAGTCAAGTTTGTAGCTGGATGGTGCTGGTATCCCGTTCCAGGGAAAGTGATCCAGATCGAAGGGAGAATAAAGCCAGCAGCTGGGTGTGGACTGAGGCGCAAGCTTTAGTCCATGTGGAGACTGCTTGTAAGAGCCAGATGGGAGGCAGACGCCTGTCCAAAAACAATGAGCTCAAGGCGAGGCTCCAGTCTCAGCTTCTTGGGGATGCAGAGCTAGTTCATATGAGCTGATACGTGGTGCAATTTAGGGATGATTTGTGGCCCCACAGGCACGGGGGCATCTGGGGCCCCACTGGGCCCAGGTCTGAGCAGTAAGTGCATCCCCGACTCATCTGTGGGTGGAGAATTTACTCACGGGGCTCGTAGTCAGGGACCTGCAGTCTTGCCACCATCACCACGCCCTCCCAAAGTAGATGAAGTCGTAACTGTTAGTTCCACTGCACACGCTCAGAGAGGCAGATTATCTGTGTACTTAGAACTAGTAAAGTAAGGTGGGACCCAAAATCCTGTCTTTTTTTTTTTCCCCAGAAGATCATATGGCCCATGACAAGGACTTCATCCCATCTTTTGGAAAACTCCAACTTTAACAAGTCTAGCCTCAATATAAACCTAGACTTCTTTCTGTGTAACTTCTTCATTCATTTCTTTTTTCTGGAGCTAAACATTGAACCTTTGTCCACTTGTGCATGACAGGCCTTTGTGTATATTTTTCTTCCCCTTAATTTTTTTCCTTTCTCCATCTACCTCAAAACTTGGTAGCTTAAAGCAGCACCATTTCTTATTGCCCTTGAGTATGACAATTAGCTGGGCAGTTCTGATTCTGTGGACTAGGCTCGGCTGATGTCAGCTGGGCCTTGCTCTTGTGTCTGAGGTCATCCGGCAAGTTGGCAGGGGGCTGGCTGGTCTAGGATGGCCTTGATTGGGATGGATGGAATGACTTGGGCCTTTTTCTGTGGTCTCTCATTCTCCATTAGGCTAACCTTGGCTTGTTCACATGGTCCAAGCCTTGAGGTCCAAAAGGGAAAGCAGAAGTCCACAGAAACTTTTCAAGCATAGGTGCAGAACTGAAACATGATTTCTTCTGCTGCATTCTCTTGGGCAAAGGAAATCACACAGCAAGCCTGGATTCACAGGTTTGAGACATGACACCACCTCTTTAGGGTAGAAGTGGCAAGATCATATTGCAAGGGGCATGGAGACAGGGAGGAGAATCATTGCCGCCGTTTTATGCCCAAAGAATCTACCATCCCTCCTTCTTCTCTCTTAATAATTCATTAATTATTCCAGTAAGGTAAAAACACTGAGTTAGACACAAAGGAAGCAATGCTAGGAAAGAAAACACGTGGTCTTTGCTCTCTTGTGTTTTACATTCTAGCAAGGAAGAAAAAGATTAATGAAATTATTCCACAAGTACGTATGAATTTACAGATATGTGTAGTGCCACCAAGGCGAGGTATAGAGTGCCATGACAGATTAAATAAGGGAACGTGGCCTAGTTTTGGGAGGAGGGGATCTCAAGGGAAGATTTCTCTCAAGAAGTCATGATTGAAGTGAGACCTGAAAGAGTGGGATAAAATTAAGCAAAGCTAGGGGTGGGGAGTTCTATGTAAGGGATCATTATGAGTGGACACCCAGGGTCAAGTACTACATAGGAGGGAAGGTTGTGTGGCTACAGTACAGGAAGGAGGGGAGAATATGATCCTTGATGATGCTGGAGAGGTCTGTTGTGGACAGACCTTGTAGGCCATGATAAGAAATTTGCTCACTATGCTAAAAACAATGGAAAGTCATTGACTGGTTTTGAACAGAGTGGGTGGGTGGGAAGGGGCTGATATGATCAGCAAATATGTCTATAAAACTCCATCAGAAAGCGATGGAAAGGAAACAAATCTGAGATTGAACAATTGCTGGAGAGGAAAGACATATTTACCAGTTTATAAAATGTTTCAAAGACTTAGACAATAGACTGGAGATTACATATTGCAGGAATGTGAATCGGTGACTAAGAAAGGCTCTGGACGTCTTTCCCAACCCTACATCATCATTTTGCACTATAAATATATTGCTGCATTTGTTTTGCTAATATTTTCTTTAAAAATTTGGAGTCCGTGGTTAAGAGCAGAGGATCCGAAACTCGACTGTCTGAGTTCGCTGTTGGGACTGGAGCAGCTCTGTCTGTGTGAACTTGGGCAGGTTTGTCACCATTTCTCTGCCAAAGTTTCCTCGTCTGTAACATGGGGACAATCATATTCCTTAGCTCATAGATTTGTTATGAGCAGAATTTATACACGTAAATCACTTTTAAAAGGTCCATAATAACTTGAAGTTATTGTTGTTATGAATATCACTATTTTTATTATTACTTATCATGCTTCTTTTGCCCATTTTTGGTTTTGAAGTTATCTGTCTTATAAAAGAATTTTAAGGAATGCTTCCTCATTTTTTTGAAAAAAATGTTTTTTCTATGACTGGAACAGTTATGTAACATATGGATTAGCTATTCTTTAAAGGATAGTCGTCTCTCAAATTAACTGAAATTTGTGTTTTTTTAAATTATATTTAAAAAGAAGTTGTCCATTTCATATAACTTTCCAAGATTGTTGGAATAAAATTGTTCACAGCGTTTTTTAAAAAATTTCTTCCATATATGCATTCATGTCTCTTTTTGTTTTTTTAAAACCTTCATTTGTGCCTTAATATTTTTTTTGCTTCATTAGTCTTGACAGTTCTTTGTCTGTTTTATTGATCATTCAGAAAATTAGCCTGTTGACCTTGTTTTGTTTTTCTACTTCATAAACTTCTCTTCTGATCTTTATTATATCCAACTTTCCATTTTGTTTAATTTTCATATACTTTTTTCTAATTTATTGCATTGAACATTTAGTCCATTAATTGCCATCTTCTTTTCTTTCTAATATTGGTGTTCAGAGTTCCCCATTTCCCTCCAATGTAAGTCCAGCTACTTTTCACAGGTCTTATCTGTGCTGCTTTATTGTCCTTCAAGTCCAGCTGTTTCACAATTTCCACTTTTATTTCTTCTTTGACTCTTTTATTTAGACCTTTCAAAAAATTTTTACAGACTTGTGTGGATTGTTTCAGTTGTTATTCTATCATTTATTTCTCCTTTAATTATATCATTATCAGAGTAAGTGAATTTATGGTTCTGGTTATTTTGATGTTGTAAAATATTTTCTGTATGTTTTTGAAAATGATTTCTCTTCCTCTCTTCCACCTTATTAGTTCTCTCTTCAGCTGCGTCTAACCTCCTCTTTAATCCACTTACTTATTGTTTTAGACTGCTAATGAACTATTTATTTTTTATTTCCAGAAATTCTAATTGGTTCTCTTTCAAATTCCCTTGTTCTTTTTCATAGATCCTGTTATTGTAAAATTATTTCTAATGCTTTTATTCATCTTTGGTATTTAAATATTTCCACATTATTCTATTACTTCTAGCTCTTGGGTTGCCAAGTTTTATTTTTTTGGGTCCTCTAGACCTTTGCATCTCATGGACCTTTTCCTTATTGTTTTGTTCTTTCTGACATTGAGTTTGAGTTCATTTTCAGAGAGGATTGCTTATTCTGTGGAAGTTCTGCATGACTTGCCTTGTAAAACTGTTGCTACCATATGATTTCAGGATTATTTATGATAAGGGTCCCCAGTAGAAAGCTCAAAGGTTTTAATGGCCATAGACCAGTTTTTAGGTTAATTTCTGGACTTACTGTTAATGTACCATTCATCTAGTTCAAGGTTGGACCACATGTTCACTCCTGGTGTGAGTCTGGAGCTTTTCTTTTCTGCCAGTGACTTTTCTTTCCCTTGGTCCAAAGCCCTAGACATAAGTCTAATTTTGTTCCGGCTTGAAGGACAGAGCTTTCATAATCCATGAGGACAAGGTGGGATCTGAATTTCAGCTACTTCACATTGTATCGTCTTTGGATGGTCATTAGATCCTCAGCATCCAGCTTCTGAGATCTATGCCTCCTCTAAGACCTGAGGGTTGCCATTGAATCACCTGGTATTGATTTCCTTTTTCCTTTCTTGCTCATGGAATTCTCTCTTGTCTTATTTTGATTTATTTAATTTTTACCATTTTATTCAGAATTTCTATGGGCTTAAAGTGCATCAGTTCAGCTGTCATGTCACAAAAAGTCAGCTTCAGATGTTTCCACAGTAATATTTAATGCAGGAAAACAAAGGAACCTCGTCACCAGAGTTCTAAAGTAAATAAGTTATGACCAATGTGTTGGACCCAGCTTCTACTGACTTTCCAAGAGCTGACTGTCAAAATTTTAGTAATATTACCAGCCAGATGTTAAACAGACATTATTTAAAATTAAATTATGTAAACTTATAATTAAATAGTTTTTTCAAAACAGAAGTAATACTCAAGACTCATTACTTCCCAATTATTTTGCTAGATTTTACCATTATCTGTGACCTTGAGGTTATTTATGTCTATTGTTTCCACATAGTGCAGATATTATACAATGTAATATAATGGTATGGTCCTGAGCATCTATTCCCAAGTCTGCATTCAATGACATCATGTTGGTAGCTTGAAATCAGCCATGCTGGGATTATTCACCCCCAGGAAAATCAGAAAATGCTAAAATCTTTTTTTCCCCCTATGCAGAGCTGGTTAAACATTTACTCACAAATTAATACAGCCAAGAATATCACAACAATTAATGTATAAAAGCAAAATATGTATACATTCTCAAATATGAAAGAGCTCAGGGAATACAGCACCAATCAATAACTTTTTTTTAAAAAAAGATAAATGATAAAATCAAAGCAATTTTGAGATAAATATGAATTGAAAACAAAGGGTAGAGAATTAGAAATGAAATAAAGGATGATGAGTAATGAATAAACTTAAGCAAAACAATTTTAATAATTAGGATTATGGCACATAATTTAATGTTATAAATTTTGAGATTTTTCAAAGAATAATTAACCTAGCTTAAATAGGAAGTTGGAGTACTGAGATGGCAAAGAATATAGTAATGTGAATTTCCTCCACTTTTAGAGCAAAAAGTAAATTTATATTGTTCAATGAAAATATGATTTCAAAATTACTGCCTCACCAAAAACTTAGAGCAAACATCATATTTAATGGTAACATTAAAAATTTTCCACCTGAGATTGAAATAATGACTATGATGACTGCTTTCACACTTTTATTTAACATTGATAATGCAGCTCCTATTCAGTATGGCAAAGTGAGATAATGATTGAAATGGAAAAATTAAAACTGTAATTATTTGTAGACAACATGTCTGCTATTGGTCTGTTTAATTTCTAGATCTCTTCAGTGGATGGAACTGTTATACACTAACATTTGATATGTATTTTATAAAATTAAACATTGATCTTGAGCCAGCTCTGATAGCCTAGTGGTTAAAGTTTGACGTGCTCCACTTTAGTGGCCCGGGTTCACTGTCCAGTTGTGGAACTGCACCAGTCGTCTGACAGTAGCCATGCTGTGGTGGCGGCTCACATAGAAGAACTAGAAGGACCTACAACTAAAATATACAACTATGTACTGGGGCTTTGGGGAGGGAAAAAAAGACAGAGAGAGAGAAAGGTTGGCAACAACAGATGTTAGCTCAGTGTGAATCTTTCCCAGCAAAATAAAAGGAAAAAAATTGATCTTATAACTTTTTAAGTTAGAATGCTTCATGAGTTTATATTGTTAATTGTATTTCACATTCAGGATTACATGAATTGCTTGAGTTCTCTAGGTTACTTCCATGTCATTTATTCCAAAGTAATAATTCTAGTTCTCAAGAAGAGGGATAATCAAATTAAAATATCCCAAAATGACTCATTTACTTTATCCCACCTGATACTCATAACAGTCTCAGAATAACAGTATCAATATTACTCCACCAATATGAGTACAGTAAACAATTAATTTTTTTTATGCTTACGCTGTTATTTCTTTATTTTTCAAAATAGTGATACTTTGTCTACATTACCAGTGTTTAGAACCATTATATATTATGCCCTATTTCTTTTAACTCTTTTAAAATTTTAGTTGTAAATGTAACTATAAAATGCTCTCCAACAATCCTTGTTTCAATGTCTTTACAATAATTTTACTTGTTTGATGTAACAAGGTGCCAAAAGGATTGTTTAGTTTTCTTTCAAGTCTAGCAATTTTACTAAAATATGTTTCAGGGTTGGCTTTTCTGGGTCAATTTTTTTCATGTACGTTTTGTGCCTTTCAATATGTAGTTTTAATTTTATATTGTATATCTTATTATAAAATATACTGTGTCTTTAATTTTTAGGAAAGTTTTTCTCAATTATTATGTTTTTTTGCTCTGTTTTCTGCTTTATTTTTCCTCTCCAGGGACTACTATTATACATTTGTTGAATCTCCCTTGTCTGTATTCAATATTTGTTACTTTTTCTTAGATCATTTTATCTCTTTATAATTTCTTTTCAATTAAAACATCTGTCTTTTCACTTTCTATTCCTCTTAAACCATTATCAGGTATGTTTATTTGCAATTGTGTGGCTTCTATTTTAGCCTTCAGTTCTGAAGTGTTTTTTTTTCTTTTATTTATAACTCCTTTCTTAGTCTTTCACCTCATTTCTGATTTTTTTCCTAGTCATGATATATATTTTATTTTTCATTTTATGTATCATACTCAATATCTTTTAGCTCATTTTGGAATAATTTGTCTCTGTTGTGGGCACATATTTTTTGTGTGCATTCATTGTCTACAGGGAGTTAGTCTCCTATGCTTTTTTAATCCCAGCCCATTTTTATGTGAAATTAGTTTTTTTGAACTTTTTGAGGTAATCATGGTTCACGATAGTTTTTCTAACATCACAAAACTCAATTTCTACTGTTACAAAATATGTTCAGCTTGATTTCTAATGTCTACTCCTTGGCCCTGGTCATCATCTCTACTTTTATCTGGAAACTGCACTTTCTTTATTGCAATCGTCTCTGTTCTGCTCAAGGAGGAGTCTGTCTCAGTAACTCTGTCACTGTGGGCATTTGTCTTCAAGGGGAGCTTGACTAATTTTGAGAGTTCATAGTGCCCAGAATTCTCCAGACTTTACCTGCAGACATTACCTTCTTACCGCTTGCACTCACCCACTCTTGGAGTTAGAAAAACCTGGAGCTCACTGCACTTTACAGTGAGTCTCTGGTGGCCATTTTTGGATTCTCCTTTTCTCTTGTTTGTCAGAGGTTTTATTTCTTCCCTCTGCTTCTTCCTACACAGACGTTGATACCACTGTGGTTTTGTAGCCATCTATATTCTGACCAATCCATTTTTATTTTGCGTTTTATGGGGATACCTGGCCACTTGGTAGGGATATATATGATCATCAGGGACTTATGTTTTTGTTATGTAGCTTCCCTATCTTTATGTGGGATTCAGGTAGATTAAAAAATTATGCTACTGTCACCACCAACTTCTCAGACTCCACTAGAACATTTTATTAATTAATATATAAATAATTCTAATAATAAAATAATATTTAAATGGTTGTATTTAATAACTGATGAAGTTTGAAAGACATTTTAAAATACTAATACTTCATCACATTTCTTAGAAAACGTAAAAGATAATTTTCAATGTGATTTAAGAAATCTATCTTAAACTGGGAGCCACCATCATCATTAACAGCGAAACACTAAAATCGCTTTCACGCAATCGGGAACATTATAGCTATTTCTGTTGTTGATATAATTAGTAGTAATATTAGCAGATGTATTAATCTCACCTTTCAAGAACACAAGAGTACAGTTCTAAGATTACAAGATTAATTGCAGGTGTAATCCCAGAAACTACCTAATAAGTGGGGAAATGTCATAGATCTATTCCTTTCCTCATCTGGTTTGTCTCAGGCTAAACAAGCCAGACAACAGGTGGAGGTGTGCCATTGTAATTACAGCTAGTAGGGGTTGAAAAACGCCACAGCTTATGCTCTGAGCTTTATTCCAGAAATTCGATAAAAAATATTAACTTGTGCCTGACTTGGAGCCCATTTTGATGTCTGATTTTGTCCCGGTTCCACAGTTTCAGAAAACACAGACATTTGTTGCGAGTAGTTGTTTATTTTAACTTCAGGAAATAAAAATAAATAAAAAGACCGTGGGACTCTAAATCTCATTTGCAGAGTTATATTTTAAGTACTAAAATAATTCCAAATGCATCTTAAGGAAAGATTCATTAACAGCTTAAAATGTAAAACTTTAAATAATTCTAAAGAGTGACCAAAAAAAAAAAAAAAAGCGTCAGTTCCATATGAGAATCAATGAAGGGAAAATATTTCTTAATTAATAGGGGAAAAATATTTTGGCCAGTTTTTCTTGCTTCCCCTCACAGGCAGGAGGCCTGGAATGCTGCCCGCTGACACACCACCCCAAGTGTGTACTCTAATCTGGTGTCAGAATGTTGGCTCACAGGTCAGAGAGCGATTTGCCATTTACTGAAGCGTACATGGAGTACTTTTTCACACGCTTTTTTTCCACCCATGTTTCCTCCTGCCAAAATGCCATATCAGAAATAATTGAAAGAATGGAAAATGTTCAACCTGGAGAAGAGAAAATACAAGAAAATGATGAGGGCATGAGCTCTGTATTCAATTAATTGAATGGTTGTTATGGGGAAAGAATCCTGTTCGGCACTGTTCCAGAGGGAACGACTACCACAAATGGACACGAGTTACGGAGGAGTGAATTTGAGCTCAAAGATTGAAGAAACTAGCCTCTCTGCTTTGCAAGCTTCACATACCCCACCCTCCTTTCTACTCAGATTTAGTCCCAGTGTCTTGTTCTTCCAGGAAAGAACTCTCTCACAAATTCATATCCTCCTTCCCCTGAAGTTTCCCTTCAAGCAATACAGGGTTTGCCTTCATTAAAGGGACAAATCCATGTCTCAGTTTAAAATATGGATGGTTGTACGTGAAAGATAGTATCAAATGTGATGAAGTCACTTTCACATCAGAATTATTACACTGAGATGTAATTACATTGCACTTGGCCCTACTGTGAGTTATCGAAAGAAGAGGGACCCAAGAACAGAGCTTCTTCTTCACAACAAATGGAAGCACGTTGGCCTGAGGTCTCAACCAGACTAATTATACATAACCACAAATAACTTGCCTTCAAGGGTACCCTCACAGTCAGACTGGACACTGCCAGTGAGGAGGCTGAGGGGGATGGGAGGCCAGGGGCAGATACTGTTTCAATTGGTTCCATCCAGGCATTTGAAGACATGCAATCCTCGCTTAGTCATCTGATCACTTTGGCTATAACTTGTTTGCAGAATTAAAAAAAAAAAAAAAGTGCATACATTTTTAAAGCCTTGGATGGATCTCTTTCTTGGGTCAAATGTCTGGCTCTCCACCACTAGACATGCTGAAGCATGGATTCGTCTGACTGGCAGGCCTTCTGCTCAGCTGTCATGTCTCTATGTAGTCTGGGTTCTTGTCAACAGAAGTAGAGAGCTGGAAGGTTCTCGTGAGATGGGGCTTCAGAAACTAGGTCAATTCAGCCCAAAGTGACATGGTTACTCAAAGGTAATGAGGAGTCATGGAGAAATTGCCAAAACTCTCCTTTTGCGTTGATAATGTGGACACATCTCCAGGAAATCTGAGAACTGTAGGCTGGCTCAGCACTAATAGAATGGCTCAGCTGTGATTTAGGTCCTTTCTCTTCTTTGTTGGTTTTCTATGGATCTGCACTTTTGCCCCTGGGTGATAACTTGGAAACACAGCCACAACCTGTATCCATTCACTTGTGTGGTCCAGATGGATAGGATTCACACCATTTTGTGCACCTTGTATACCTGGTTCTTTGCAATGCCGTTAGCATACAGTATTTGTGGAACCAATATTTGTTAAAGAAAGAAAGAGAGAGAAAGAAAGACAGAAAATAAGAAAGGAAGAAAAGAAGAAAGAAGAAAGGAAGAAAGGAAGAAAGAAAGAAGGAAAGAAAGGAAAAAGGGAGGGGAGGGAGAGAGAGAGAGATTGTTCATTTCACTCACTTAGTGACCTCTAGGGGTGAAGTCACTAGGGGTGCCTTCTTATCCTCCTATGAAATTGTCATATTTATTCCCATTGTGGGACAGAACGATCCAGGAGGTGACTATAGGAATCCATGCTGAGATTAGTTAGCACAGATTGATCACTATTAGTGGAACAAGGTGATTCTACCTAGTTGAGGAGGAGCAGAGAGATATTGAAAGGTTAAGTTCAATAGCCAAGGTTTTCAGAGGTTCAAAGAGATAAGATTAGTTCCCAGGGTTCAAGAATTAGAAGACCGTGAGAGGTCAAAAGTATGAAACCAAATAGGCAAGTTGAGAAGAGTTAAACATAGGCTGGAGTGAGAAAGTCCTGAGTTCAAAACTGACTTCAGTATCTATGATCTACATAAATTTTGAGCAAGTCACTTTTTTGTCAGTCTTCATTATAAAATAGAGATAAGAAGAATATCTACACTATGAGGGCTTTGATTTTTTTCTTTCATTGTTTTGTTGACTTTTCTTTCTTCTTTCCTTCCATTATCTTTTCTTGCCTTTTCCTTCCCAGAAACTACCACTGCTCATCTTCCTGCTTGATATTAGCCCACTTATCAGACATCTTTGAGTCTAAAAATTATATGATAAGTGTGCCTTTATGTAGTCCTGAGAATATTGAAAGTTGGCTTCTGCTTTCACTGGATTACAACACTTAGGTCAACCTCTCCCTGAGAACAACTAGGAAGGCTGAGTGGAAGCATGTTTAAAAATTGAAGAATTCCAATGCTAATATCCCAGAGAAGAAAGAAACTCAGAGAAGTGTAGCTCTCTGAGATACCAGGACAAGTAGCTGAGAGGCTGAAAAACTGAGCTGAGCTTGTTACAGCCTCGAGCATTGACAGGAACACGATTTGGAGTCCAGGACCTGTCGAGGATGGGGGGCTCTAATAACACACCACCATGATCTGGCTAGGGGTTTGGAAGGGCTACACTTGAGGAGTCAGGGTAAATCAGGAAAAAAGATTCAGTCCTTGTATGGATTAAAGTCTAGCTTTAAATTGTCTCAATGCCTTAAACCAGATTAAGACATCTTCAACAGAGACCCCCTTATGTTTCATTGACCAGTACTCGGTCACACGCCATACCAATCTCAGGCAAATAGGAATAGGAATAGGATTTCCATGTTTGATTTTGACAAACTATGGTTCTGTTAACAAGAAAGAAGAGTGAAT
The DNA here is from genome assembly GCF_041296235.1 of Equus asinus. Lineage (NCBI taxonomy): Eukaryota > Metazoa > Chordata > Mammalia > Perissodactyla > Equidae > Equus > Equus asinus. Next base: position 31,265,919 of record NC_091804.1, on the reverse strand, counting down.
GGCTAATGGTGGGCAATCAATAGATTATTTCACAATAATAATAATAATATCAAATATCATTTACAGATCTTTACATATGCCAGGCACTTTTATAGGCACTTTCTATAAGCAGAGCCATTTAATTCTCATAATCACTCTACAAGGTTGGTCTCTCTATTTAATGGAAGAGGAAATTAAGGATCAAAAGGCTAAGGTACCACAGGTAGGAAGTGGCAGAGACAGGATTTGAACCCAAGTCATTGCCCTGATTTATTAAGCACTCACTATGCACTATTATTTATTCTGGACACTGGAGATGCATAATCTCTTCCTTCTAGGAGCTCAGAGTTCAATTATCCAGAAAGAATCAAAAGCAGATGCATCAATTTACTTTTTGATGGATTTTACCTCTTGCTAATGGTTCTGCCTTGAAAAAGTAGCTGTGTGTGCTTTGGAGCATATGTTAAAAGCTTCTCTTGGCCTTGTGGAAATATTTCCTGATGATTCCCACTGTCCTGACTCCATCATGGTCCTTTTCCACTACATGAGCCCCCAAGTCAAAATACCCCAGGGTGCGTGTGCCCAAGAGTTTTAGGGTGGGGAGAGCTTTCCCGTGAAAAGGATGCTTCTCCTTGTGCTTAAAGCTTCTGTCCACCTCTTTGGAATTACTGATAACGGTATAAGGGTGGCTTTAGGAAATACAGACATGTTTCTTCTTTCTTCCAGTATTGCACCACGCCCAGATCACTGTAGACCTACGTCCTTATTTCATTTTAGTTACTATTTTTTGAGGACTCATTTTGTTTCTAATAACTGATTGTACTTTCTATAAAGGTAATTTTATTTAACACAATCCTAGGAAGTCTGTACTATCTGCTCCACTGCACAGATGTAAAAAAACTTCAGAAAATGTTTTACAGAGTCTAATGTTGCCCCATTATGAGTAGAGTAACAAATTGTTTGAGTCAGGGATACAAAGGAGAGGCGGGGTCTACACATTTTAGTGTCCGCACTAAAGTAGACTAGTGAAATGAAGTTTATGCTAACACCTCGTGACAGATGGCCACCTTACAGGGTAGATAGAACTCGCCATCTCTAGCTTGGGGAACCCAATGAAGAGCTCTTGGGCGTTAATTTTGATTCAGTTGAGATCTTCTTTAATGCCATACTGGACAAGGGAACACTACGTCAGCCCATTTCTTCCAAATGGTTTTTTACTCTGATCCATCTTTTCAGTTTCAGCTTCCCTCCACTGAAGACCCCACTGGGGTGGGTTCGGCCTCAGACAGAACAGACATGCCAACCAACATCTCTTTCTTGGCATATGTCTTCTCTTTCTCATGGTTTATTTAACTGTGGTTATTCTTTTCCTTAATAGCCATTTACACTTCACAGTGATACTCGTTGAGCTTGGTAAAAGCCATCAGCTCTATTCATTTTTAGACTCTCAATTTGAGTATTGCAAATTGTCGTATTTGACAATATTTTTACTGTGTAATGGCAACTGACGAAAAAGTCAATTAATAGGCTCAGTTGTTACATTAAGAATAGAAATGAAAATATCAGCACACTGCTAGCCTGTTGCTTCTGGAAGAAAAGTATCTGGTCAACCCAGATAGAGAAAAATATAGAAGGAAAGTGGGAAAACGTGGAAAGGTCGACTCTCCTATGGCTCTTTTCATCCTCAAACAAATATTTTCCAAAAAAGGAAGAAACCAGTAGGTGTAATGCCCCACTTTCAGTGGCTCAGGTTTGTGAACACATTACTGGCACCTCCGCCGCTTCCCTGATCCCGGGAAGGCACAGTTAAATCCAGAGTTGGACTCACTTTGCCCTCATCCTGTTTAGCTACTAGTCCTAAAGGAAGGGCCAGCCCCTGGGAGGGTAGCACAGCTAAGCCTCACGCCCTCCAGCACACAGCCAGCATCACACATTTGCAAGCCTTCAAAGTACCACTTAGGACCTTTGCGCCCCTTGGAGCCAGCTGAAGAGAGAGTGCTGCTGGACCGCTCGGTTGGGTTGGCAGAGCTGAGTTTATACAGATGGGAGAGTTAGTGGAGACCACAGAGCAAATACCAGCAACCAGCCCATTTCACACTTCTGAAAAAAAGAGAAAGGAATGGCAGAGGCCGGCCAAAGCAAACAGACTTTGGAAAACTTGAAGCTGTGGCCTGGAATTTTCAGCTGTTCCCATTCTTTTCGCACATTTTGGGGAGCTTGCTCCACTCAGAAAAGCAGAAACCTTCTACCTTTACGCTTCTTGGGTTCAGCCTCCTACAGAAAAAGGGTAGTTTGTTCCCAATTGCAAAACGAGCATTGTTTCCAACGTCACCAGCACAGTTTTCCTGTAGTATAGACTTTTTATGGGGGATTTGGGACGTGCCATTTTTTGGGATTCCCTGAGCTTACCTCTCTGTGGCATGCACTCGATCTCAGTCTTTATTTTCTCTCTCTTTTTTTTTCTTCCAGGAAAGAAAGTCATTTTCTTTTCGTTCCCTGGAGTATGCTGAAACATAAAACTTCCTCACAATCTGCTACCTCACACCCTTCGGTTTCAGCTAAAGCACTTGGGTGCTTATCAAAATGTTTTCTAAAGTAAACACGGATATTGTTGCTGCCTTGGGGATGCATGACGTTTCTAGTTCCAACTCCAGAAGGACTGAGGATGATATTTGAGTGGCTGTGAAATGGTCACTGGCCATCCCCAGTGTGGTTGCATAGAATTTACGGATAGTGGTTGGAAGAAACTTTCCTGTGGGCTGGCATTAGAGAAGCCAGTGGAATGGCTTCAGCAAGGATGCTCTGTTAAAGAAAGAAAGAAAACCATGTACCCATGAGACAGACTATACTGTAATCATCTTAGCTCTTGGATGGGTTGGAAAATGGCTGTCAGAAATCCTTTGGATCGGTTACCCAGGTCACCCAACCAGTTAACCAGAATACGTGGATATGTGTCTGTGAGGGAAAACTCTACAACTGTGTTTAAAAACAGTTCCATCTGTTCATATGTATTTAAAATGCTTAGATGGAAAAAAAATGAAAAGAGTAAGAGAAAACACAAGAATCAGACCGTTTAAGAAATGGATGGTCTCAACTCAAGTTGGTAACAAGACGCCTAGGTCAGTAAACAAAGAGCCGAGGGAAAGCTGGTCTCCGCCATGAGGACCTGCTCCGGACTGGATGAGACCTCCAAGGCCTTGTATGCTGAAGTGTTGCGTGGCTCTGTGTTTATGAGAAGTGAGGTTGGGCCAAAGAAAAGCCCATTAGAGAAAGTACTGGCATGTGGATAGCTTTGAATACAAAGAAGGAAAAGTCCTCTCTGGAGTTGGCTGAGTAAAAAGATAATAAAAGTCATCCTGGTGGCTGGAACGAGGATGAAGAAGGAGTTCAAAGCAGTAAACTTGAATGGACATTTGACTTTCAAAGGTTTGAAAACCCTTTGAGAGACCAAGCCAAAAAAATAATAACATGACCTGATTTAACAGACCGGGATTGAGAGCAGAGGGTGTGCATCAAGGTAGGATTCACGTGAACAACATTGCCAAAGAATTAAGTCTCTATTGGTGATCTCTTGTGAAAAAGTGCCTGGTGAAGTATGTGTAGGCCCCATCGCTGGAGAAGGAATTGTACTGCCAAAGTCAAATAGGGCAGGGGATCCCTGGTCTGGGTCATACCCTTCTGCCTACCAAGGGAAACATACCCTGGAAACTTCTATCTGTAGTAAGACACTCTAGAACGTCTATTATTTCATAACTGACCAAGATCTAAAAAACCAGGCATGATTCCTAATTTCATGCCCAATTTTTCTTCAGTATGTGATCTTGACCAAATCAACTAATCTTGATAAATCTCAGTTTCCCTATCTGAAAGCTGAACCTATTGGAGAGTTTTGTCAAAGTTATTCAGGATCAGGACACTTGTGCCAAACCCAGCTTTCCATGGCACCCCTATAGATACAGCAGACGTTAAGTGGCAACGTTCTGGTTGAACAGGAAGTGGTGGTGAGGCAGCCTGGGTCCTGCAGGCTTTTCCTGTACTCCCCAGTTGCTGATGTCCTAGGGCTTCGCAGAACAGAGTGTGAATACCACCAGACTTGCTCATTCTAAAGCCGTTTGCAATGCTACCCTTCTTTGATCTCAGATGATCAGATTTAGACCAAAAAAAAAAAAAGTGAAACTTTTTAATAAATCAAATTACATAAAACATCTGAATCCATCTTGGATCTTATACTCTTGGGGTAGCTCCCACCTCGTCCTGCTCTTTCCTATCGCACCAATGAGGAGGCTTGGAGAGGAGGTCTAAGGACAGCTGTCTCTCACTCTCCATCAGTTAGCTCTTCCAGCATTACCACCTGCAACCAGCATTATGTAGTATATAAGTAAAATGCAGACTATTGGATAGTGGAATAAAACCACTAAAAAAATAAATAAATAATATCTGAGTCTGGTCTCCAGAAAGCTCTTCATTGAGCTTTGTTTTGCCATCTTACAAGGTAGGATTCTGCCTGAGATTCAAACCTGAATCTTCTCTACCCAGTTTTTCATTTCCTTCTCTTTTCAAATCTCTTCTTTCAGTTAGTATGGCTTAGGCTGAAGGCCAATGGCTGTCATACCTTATATGACACTCCCAGGGTTATTTCCACAGTCAGATGAAGGCTAGAATTCCTTAAAAGCCACATGATCTTGTTAGCATGAATCCTGTGCAGGTACTGGACTCAGGCCTGTCTCCAAAAAGAGACTCAGATCTGTTGGCAACTCCTTTCCCCTTTTTCTACTTCCTGGGCTATGCTAGGCGCTTCCTCCTCTTCTGCCTTCAGCCGTCCTCTCACTATTGTTGTCTTTACTTGCAGTTGATGCCATTCCGGGCGATCTATAGCCTGCTGTGCGACATGCCATACTTTTTGGCATCTACTCTGTCCCGTCACTATGTTAGATGTCGTGCATACAACGAATGGATCAAACAGTCCTTGAATACAAGAAGTTTAGACTCAAGAGTAGTGGGGTTCAAGCTTTTCTGACCGTGACTCACAGACAAGATGTAGAGGTGATCCAGTACACATAAACAAAAGTTTTATGAAGCAATACTTACCTGAGTGACAATTTCCATTCCATTCTAGAATGGTTTAGTCTATTTTATTTCATTAAAAAAATAAGATTATGACTCACTAAATTGAATTCACAATCCAGTTATGAGTTGCAATTAGTACAATTAATTACATGCAGGCAACTTGAAAACACAGCTCTAGAATGGGGGAGACTGGACTCTGATTCAGGAGGTTGGGGTGAGGCCTGAGATTCTGTGTTTCTAACACGCTCCTGGGTGCTGCTGGCCCATGGACTACACTTTGAAAAGCAAGGGTCTCAGAAGTGATATCTAAAGGATAGCTGGGGATATCCAGGGTGAGAGGGCTTCCTGGTGGAGGAAAGAGCATTGGCAATGTTACCTACGTAAGAAATACCACGGGTGACATAAGGAGCTGCAAGAATCCACATTGCCTTAGAATCGTCTGTGCACATGTGATAATCAAACATAGGGCCTGCCCCTGGCAGTGAGGAGTAAATAGGGCAAGGATGAACCATGCTTTTATACAGGGGTACATTCAGGGAAAAGGAAGCCAAATTTACAGATTACATTTTTAAAAGAAATTGAATTTCTATTTTTTATTGTGAAATGTAATGTTGGCAACCGCAATTTAAATTTTTATTACATTTCATCTTTCACTGGAGGATGAGGTGGAGATAAGTAGAACCATAATCTCACCAGCAGGTACTGGACTGTCTGACCATAATGCTGAGACTTGGAACACGTTTATGTGGGTTGAAATCTGAGTGTGCTTAGAAGGAGCTGTGGGTTGAGAAATTTGAGGATGAGGTGGCACATTTAGTGTCAAGACCAAAAACCAGCCTCCCATCAGGTAATTCCTGGGCGCTGGGGAACAGATTTTGAAAAGAAGGGAGATTCTGATTGAGACACAAAGAGTGAGGGAGGGACATGAAACGGAGGCAACAGCCTAAGGAAAGGGCTGCATTTCCTTTTTCATGCCACTTGTAAAGGAAAGGAGGACTGGGCCCCTCAAAACTTTATTCCAATCAGTGTTTCTTTTCCTCTTCCCCTCCCTCTAATCCCAACCCACCTCCCCCTAAAAGACCTGTGATAAACTTGGCGAGCACAGTCTTAAATGCCACATCTCCAGTGGCAGCGTTGGTTTGTGACTCAGCCTTGTGGTGAGGACAGAGTCTGAAGTCCCCCTTTAGCAGAAAGGATGGGAGAATTGATTGGAATTATGCGGCTCCAGGCAGATTTCTCAGCGCACTAATTTGAATATGTGGCACCCACTACCTTGGTGATTTCTACATTCTTCATTTAGTCAATGCTCGTTTATTAACTACCTTCGTTGGATGTATGATCGCGATTCAGATGCTGGGCATACCATGGTGCCTTGAACACACACAGCCCCTGCCATCAGCGAGCTTGTAGTTTCACGCATCTTTTGGGCTGAATCATGAAATGATTAAATGTGGTGTATGTTTGCTCCTAACCAGATCGGAGAGTTGGTTGACCAAATCTGCTCTGTTCTCACATTGGTCATAGAGAAGGATTGCAGAAGCTGAGCTTGTATGGAGAAAATGTGTCCTCTTTAATACAATGACAGCATGTTGGCCATTCTAAGCCAGATCCCGAGACCCAACCAGCATGTGCCCGTGCTGACACCGAGTCTCAGCACTGACCATCTTCCATCTGGCTTCCCAGGAAACCACCTTCTCCTTGGAAATCATCAATGGATGTGTTCATCCGTGGTTTCAGCTGGCTGTGAGATGGTGAAGACAGCCCAAATGTGGAGTTTGACAGTTTTTCTTCCCCAAAATGTGGTCTGTATAGTACTGCGACACAGATGTCTCAAGTGGGGGGGTCCCACTCTTATGTAAACGAGCCAAAGATGGCCTCTGTCTGTTGGTCCTAGGTTGTCATTTCTTCACTTTAGGCTGAGATCCGTTAACCCAAAAGCCTGCCAGCACCAAGTCCAAAGTTTTACACATCCAATTATTTAAAAAATAGCCCCCAAAAGCAGATTTTTAGCCATTTACAACCTGCCTGCTTTGCCTATCCCTGAAAGCCCCAGCTGACAGCTGATATCCATTGACAGGGTAGGACCTTGTAGTTATAAGGCCCAGGGCCGCTGCTGCCCTTTGACTCAGGTACTCCCCGCTGTGCTGCTGAGCGACATCACCTAGAGACTTCAGCCCTGTCTCAGATCCCCCTCGTCCAGGAATTCTCTTGCCCTCTTCCTCTTCTGGATGGGGGTCACCTTGAAGCTTCTGGATGGTCTCATGCTTCCTTCCTCCCTCCTTCTAATGCAACCCTGGCCAAGTGCTGCCCAACAAAGCCTGTCGTGTGTTACTACCTCTCATGGTTGTATCTTTTTCCTTGATCAGCCCCTAAATCCCTCCAACCCTCCACAGACTCCTACCCCAGAGGCACTGAGCCAAAATGTATGTGGGAGCTGGCTGGAAATGTACACTTTTAAAAGGCTTCCCCAGGTGGTGTGTATGCCTGTGTGTTTGTGTGTGTGCACAGGCCCAAGTTTAAGAACCACAGGTTAGAAGATTTGGTTTAAATCCTGCCTCTGGTACATGTTATCTGACTTTGGGATATTCCCTTTCATTCTCCAAGCATCATTTTTTTCCCTTGTAAGGTTAAGATGAAGATGTCTATATCAAAGAGACCTACGAAGAGAAAATGCAATAGAGTGTGGAAGTGATTAAAACAATGGTGAACACATGGTAGGTGCTCCACACATAGGTGTGGGATTTGAGCCTTTCTTCTTGCTCCTTTCTGATGCTCTTTGGACCTAGTCTTTGTCATTCTAAAATATTCTTTTTTTAACGTGCTTTTTGAGTCATGTGGGCCCTGTCAGTCCACTAATTCGCTTGTAAACCTCATCTCACATACTACTGTGCCTACCTGCCATTGTCTTTTAATTTTCCCGTCTCTCTGCTATTAGATCTCTCTGTAACTGCATTATCTAATGCTGTGAAGGGTCAGAGAGCCAGAGTTAGATGACAAATGCTACAAAAGGGACGTTTGTATTGTATTGTTACAGTCCTTATTACTAAATTCAGATGGGACCCAAATGCTATTTTTATATAAGATTTTGTTCAGTTCCACTCTACTGTCTGTTGGATATTTTTGATTTTGCTAAATAAATTTTTCTCCCTTTCTGCTTAGAATCATCTACTGAAATATAATTATTTTTAGCAACTTTGCTGAGTTGTTTGCAGTTTTGCATCTAAGTCTTTGGTCTCTGGGGACATAATGAATACACAGCCCAGTGTCCCAGTGAATGGTGAGAGGGATGTGTGAAATCAGGGTGTGATTTCCCAGTGATAGTTGCTAAATGAGATCGTTTACCAAAGGTGCCTCTGTGCACCGTGGAAATCTTTAACCCCTAATGCATTGATCCTTATTTCCTTAACACTGAATGCTCTAGTCCAAAGAAGATGTCTCAGAAAGTTGAATAGACATCTTTTATCTCCACTCCTCACCTTCCTCTAAGTTTTTAAACAGTCCACAGCATGTGCCAAATATATGTGGAGTATCAAGAATAAGTATTTTTTCTTCTAAGGTCAAGGCCAAGGATACATGCAATAAAAACAGAGAAACAAAATTACGTGTGAAGTTGACTGTAATTCCATGTGGTTGGAGTGAGGAAAATGATAATACAACTCTGGTTTTCAGATGTTAATATTGGTAGTGAGCATCTGGAAGGTGATTCACATGAAAGTCAGCTGGGGAAGTGTCATTTGTGTGGGTCCAGGGGGACAGGTAAGTAAAAGGATGGGTTTGAACAACTAACTATAAAGCTGTTGAGTGAGGATAGACAGACATAAAAAATATGAGATCTCATTTGGAGAAACCAATTGGGTAGACACTGTGAGAAGTGACCAATAAAGAAAGATAAGAGGGCTGGTTCTAGAAACTTGACCAGCAAAAGAGAAACATTCCACACCAACTTTCTAAACGAAGATCAGATGGACTAGTTAGCTTCTGGATGAGCTGCCTGATTCATATTTCCAGTGCAAAGTCTCGGGAGTCTAGAGAGGCAAGAACCAACTTCTTAACGCCAACGAGGTTAGAGAGAAAGAAAGAACTTCATTTGGATTGAGGTTAGAGCTAAATCTTACTGAGCACATGCTAGACAACATTTAGGGTAACTCATACATCAAAAAATAATATTTGCTACTGTGACAAGGGCTTTGCATGGATTATCTCATTTGATCTTAACAACGATACTATTTGGCAGTTGCTATTATTATCTCCATTTTACAGATGGGTAAATTGAAGCTTAAAAGGTAAATTAATGTACTCAAGATCAGATAGCCAGTACGTGGTAGAGCAAGGATTCAAATCCAGGCTGTCTGAATTTGGATTCCCCAAAAGTAGAAACATAAGGGGAACCCATTGCTAATGTTTCAGTGCCACATTTACTCTGTAGATACACCAGCTAATGTGTGCGTGTGGTAGTGTGCTCCTGCGATTTACTTACTTGTTCACAATAGGGACTCTAAAACGTCCTTCATCCTAAGGAACTTCTAACACTAGCTTTGCTACTCATTGGCAATGTGTGGCCTTGGGGAAATCAATCTATCTGAGCCTTTAGCCTCAGCTGCGAAATAGGGATAAAAATAATGCTTTATAATTTCTACATCCATTCAAGGTGGAGTAACAGGCACTGGATTTGTCCTCCCATCTCAAACAACCAAAAACAACAAAAAACTAGGCAGAATATATATAAGCAACAATTTTCAAGATACTGGACATCAGACAATGAAAGGCAGTGATCACTGAGGGATGAGATCTCTCAAATTGTTCCATTTAGTGCCATGAGAGAGATTCAAGGCCACAACGCAGGAATAGGGAAGCCAGGAAGAGCCGGGTGGGCTCCCCGAGTTGAGGAAATGGAGCTGAGTGTCCAGGAACACCAATGGGGCTATGATACCAAGAAAGAAAAGCTGGGAAGAGAAAGAGAACTCCAAAGATCTATGGGGGGCCCCTCAAGCGTTAAACTGAGTACCGGTGAGTGTGTGCATAGGTACATACATGCTCACATACGTGTGTGTGTGTGTGTAAACTACCAGAGATTAGGGAAAGAACTATCTGATAGAATTAGAGGGCCAGGAGGTTGACTGTTACCACCAGCCAAACTCGGAAATCTCAAGATTCATGAGGCATTGGGTAGAATTCACAGAAAGGTCTTGCCTCGACAGTGTACAGTAATTATCCCTGGACTGAACACTGTTCTCAACCCACCTAATATATATTAAAAGCCAGACCTCTAAAGATTAAACTGTTTCCCAGTAACTTACAGCATCCCAGAACAAAACTCAAGAACATCTATAGAAATACAAAAATAACTAGCACCTAACAATATGAAATTTGCATTGCCTGGCATTCATTTATACATTACCAAGCATGCAAGAAGCAAGAGAAATAATGAGGAACTACATTTATCATGTTAAACTGACTCAGAACTGACACATACGCTAGTATTAGCAGATAAATGACAGCAAAACAGTTATCATAACTGCATTTCAGATATTCAGTTAAGAGGAGACATGGAAGATATAAAGAAAGACCCATAAAGAACTTCTATAGATAAAAACAAGAATGTGTGAGATAAAAAAATACACTAGGTAAAATTAATGACAGTCTAGACATTGCAGTAGAAAATATTAGTGAACTTGAAGACATAGCAATAGAAACTATTAAAAAAAAACACACCAAAAACCACGGACAGAAAATGAAAAGAGAATCAGTGAGCTGAAGGACAACTTTAAGTGGCCTAATATATGTGTAATTGGAGTTCCCAAAGGAAAGACAGAACGATATTTGAAGATATAATGGACAAAATTTTTCCAAATTTGATGAGATTATAAACTCAAATTAAAAAACCTCAAAAAGCCTAGACACAGGAAACATGAAGAAAACTACACCAAGGCACATCATCATCAATTTGCTCAATACCAGTGATAAAGAGAAAATCTGAAAAGTAGCCAGAGGGGAAAAAATTACATATAAATATATTATGTCCATAAAAACAAACATAATGATGACAGCATATTTCTCATCAGATACAATACAAACAAGACTACAGTAAAGCGACATCTTGAAAGCACTGGAAGAATAAAAAAGACCACCTAAAATGTTATACCCAGTGAAAATATCCAAAATGATGGCAAAATAGTCTTTTTCAGACAGACAAAAGATAAAATAATTGATCACCAGCAGATCTTCACTGCAAAAAAGATTGAAGGAAGTCCTCCAGGCCAAATAAAATTATACCAGATGGAAATATGGATCTACACAAAAGAATGAAGGGCATTGGGAAGGGTGACACATGGGTAAATATGTAAGATTTTTTTCTTAGAAGATCATTGACTGTTGAGACAAAAATAACAATATAATGTCATGTTTATTTCATATGTTAAAATAAAACACATGAGAACAATATTCCAAAGAATGAGATGGGAGTAATTTAAGTATATTCTTACAAAACTCTTATACTACACGTGCAGTGGTATGATATCATTCAAAGGTGCACTGTGGCAAGTAAAAGATATAAATCATAAAGTCTAAAGCAAACACTAAATAACAAAACAAAGAGTTACAGCTAATAGTAATCCAAAAAAGGAGAGAAAGCGGAATCATTAAAAAATAATCAACTAATTCAAAGAAGGTAGAAAAAGAGAACAAAGGGACGAAAGAACATAGGGAACAACTATAAGACTAGATGATAATTTTAAATCTAATCACATAAATAATACAATTAAATGTAAATGGTTTAAATATCTCAGTTAAAAGGCAGAGGTTGTCAGATTGGCTAAAAAAGAAGGGTCCCACTCTATCCTGCCTACAAAGAAACTTCAAATATAGAAACACAAATAAGTTAGAGACAAAAGGGTAGAAAAAGATATAGTATGTTAGTATTAATCAAAATAAATCTGGAGTGGCTATCTTAGTATCAGACTAAGTAGATTTCAGAATTAAAAATATTAACAGGGATAAAAGTTTTCATTTGATAGTGGTATAGTGGCCAACTCAGCAGAAGAATATAACAATTCTAAACATTTATGCACCTAACACAGCTTCAAAACACATGGAGCAAAAACTAATCAAGGACATCAGGGAGAAACAGACAAGTCCACAATTATTGAAGATGGCAACACTCCTCTCTCAGAAATTGATAGAACAAAATAGAAAATCAGTAAGTATATAGAAGATTTGAATGACACTATCAAACAAATTGACCTAATCAACACTTATAGAACACTCTACTCTCTTGCAGTGGAATACACATTATTTTTAAGTTCATTCAGAATATTTACCAGGATAAAACATATTCTGGGCCAAAAAACAAGTGTTAATAATTTTAAACAATTTAAGTCATACAAAGTAGACCAAAATAAAATTTAATTAAAATTTGATAACATAAAGATCTTCGTAGAATCCCCAAATATTTGCAGACTAAATAAGGCTAAAAATATCTGTGGATAAAAGAAGAAATCAAAAAAGAAATTAGATTATATTTCAAACTGAATGAAAATGAAAACACGACAAAAAATTTTTGGAATGCCACTGAGTCAATACTGAGGAGGACGTTTATAGGATTAAATGCCTAGATTAGAAAATAAGAAGGATCTCAAATCAAAACCTCAGTGTCCAACTTAAGAAAATTCGAACAAAGAGCAAATTGAACTTAGAGTAAGTAGTGGACAGGAAATAAAGATTATAGCAGAAATAAAAAAAATACAATACAGAAAAACAATAGAGAAAATCAACGAAACCAAACATTTATTCTCAGATAAGATCAATAATATTGATAAAGCTCTAGCCAGAGTAATCAGAAAAAAATTTTGAAGACTCCTATTAGCAATATAAAAAAAAATGAGAGAGGTAATATCACTGAAGATTCTTCTGGTATTAAAAGAATGCTAGGGAAATGTTATGAACAGCTCTGTGCCAGTAAACTTGACAACTTTGATGAAATGTATGAATTCTTTGGAAGACACATATTACCACAGGTAATTTATGAAGAAATAGAGAACCCAAATATCCCTATATCTAATACATTGATTGAATTTGTAGTTAAAAACCTTTTCACAAAGAAACTCCATGCCGAGATAGTTTTACTGGTGAATTTTTTCAAGTGTTTAGAAAGAAATAATACCGACTCTACACAAAGTCTTCCATAAAATTTAAAAGGACAGAACTACTTCTCAACTTATTCTGTGAGCCAGCATTACCGTGACACCATAAAATTATATTATAATAAATGAAAATTACAGACCAATGTCCCTCTTGAACATAGATACAAAAATTCCAAACAGAAAGATATTTGAAAGGGAGAAATAAAATTGTTTTTATTTACAACCATCATGATTGTCAGTGTCAAAAATCCAATGAATCTACAAAAAAAAGCTACTAAAACTAAGAAGTCAATTTATCAAGGTTGTAGGAAACAAGAATGTACCCAAATCAATTATATTTCTATATACTAGGAACAAACAGAAATGGAAATTAAATAAAACAATATAATTCATAATAATATCAAATACATGAAGTACTTAGGGATAAATCTGACAAAAGACATGAAAGATCTATAAGCTGAAAGCTAAAATTTTCTGAGTGATATACTGCATTCATAGGTCAGAAGACTCAGTACGGTTATGATATTAATTGTCCTCAAATTGACCTACAGATTTTATGGAATTGCAACAAAACCCCCAGCAAGATATTTTGTAGAAATTGACAAGCTGATTCTAAAATCCATACAGAAATGCCAAGAACCTAGAATATGCTAAACAACTTGGAAAAATAAGAACAAAGTTGTAGGACTAACGCGATGTAAGTTTCAAGACTTAACATAAAGCTGTGATAGTTAAGACAGCGTGGCAGTGTGTAAAGGTAGATGGATAGATCAATAACACAGACTAGACAGTCCAGAAACAGACCCACACATATATGGACAACTAATTTTGATAAAAGTTCAAAAGCAATTCAGTGGAGAAAGGAGATTTGTATCCAGTTGGCCTTGAGCGGGGCCTCATAATCTGTTTGACAATACGAGTGGGTGATTCTGGTACCCAACCAAGTTTGGAGAACTCTATCTAAATGGCACTTTATACCTTTCATTCCCTCAGTATCTTGTCTTTTAGAGTCTGGAGTTGTTTAAACCCCAAACTGAGTACATGGGGATTGGCATGAATCCCTCTCCATTTAAAGGAGGGGCCAAGAAAATAATAATTCTGAGTCTTAAATGGAAACACCTACCCCTAGGCCCAGAGATATGAGTCCATTGTGGGTATTCCTGGAGCATCCCAAGTCATAAGGACAGACTGACTGGGGAATCTCTCCCTGCTCAGAGTTGCCTTGCAGCTCTGCTCTATATTTTATTTTTTTTAACTACTTATACCATCCTTCTTAACTCCTCATAGGTGCTCAGTCACCTTCATCTTGACACTAAATTATGGCTACAATTCAACAAAATTTGACTTGGAAAATTCAACTGGAAATAATTCTATTTGCTATTTCTTGCAAATTGAAATCCACAAGATTGTCTGATACCTCTTTCTTATCTTGTCTCTGCTGCTTGTCCGGTCTTTAAATTCTTTCAACTTGATATTTATTACCCTGAGCCTCAGTTATTCGTGGCACACAGCTTCCAGGGAGAAAATACAGCCCTTTCCTTCTCAGTCAGTGTCTAGAGTTTTTGGATTAGCAAAATGCTGTAGGTCCTTTCAGAAAGTTTAGTCTTGCATTTGGATAGAGATATTTCTTGCACAAAATTACAGCTGGGCTAGATTGCCAACATATTATTTAGGGAGGAGCTGAGAAACTGTATGATGTTTTCATGACGATTTCTTCTTCTGCCTCCAAGCCATGCTGGTCAAGACAGAATCACCTCGCAGACTGATGCAAGCCACGAGCCTAACATGCACTCGCCCGCCTCTATGTAGTGTGTCTACCTGCTGTACATTATTTTCTGGGGGCATAAGAAGTCCTGTTTTGAGCTGGGAAAAAATAATAAAAGCCCTGCCTCTCTGCTGATTGCTAGTCCACATTCAGAATCATGAGCCAACAGGCAGGCTCATGTCTGTGCAAACCTAAAGAAGTGAGTAAACATGGTCTGGAGAACAAAATTCATTCTGATAGGCTAGAAAGAGGTTGATGGTGCGAAAGAAAAGTACAAAATGACTATATTTATTGCAGTGCTAATGGCGGGCCACTACAATTACAGCATTTGCGTAGTGTTCACTTCGTCTGTTAATCACGGTACCCCAGTGAACCCAGAGCTTTGTGTTTTCAGACAAAGCTTGTTATCTCATCTGTCAGCCCAACTACAGAAGGTCACCCCCGGTCAGTGTGGGAAGGAAGAGAGAGTTTGCACTTGAAAAAACCCAGATGTCACAGTTAGTGGTGTTGGCGGAAGCTCAGGTTGGTCATCAGAAGCTGATAAGGTACCAGAGAGCTCTGTCCTTTATCACAGTGGAGGGATAAAACTATTTGCCCATCCAGACGCATGTATGTTCCACACACATTTATAGAGCACTCATTGTATGCCAGGACCTGTCATAGATCGTAGGGTGAGAGATATGGAAAACTGAATCCCTGAATTTCATAACTGGAGGGGATCCCTTTCAGGAAAAGGGTATGAGGCTCAGTTTAGTCTCTGGCTGTTTATTTGCCATGGCAGGAGGATTTAGCCAAACTATACTCGAGGAAATTACATTCTGTCAGCAAAAATAAATAATTATACAAAAATAGCGTGCCTTTGTCATTTTAGCAACAGCAATACTATTAGTAATGGTTAATATTTATTGATCACCAACTATGCTGATTGTTTTACTCTCTTAGGCAATCCTCAATACTTACCCTCTGGGAAGTAAGGACTATTGTTATACCCATTTTCCAGATGAAGAAATGGAGGTCAGAGAACTTGAATGACATGCCTACGGTCACAGAGTTAATAAAGACAAATGGGTACTCAAGCTCAAATCTATCTCATAGCAAAGTCTCAAATCTAACTTACCATGAACCATTATAACAACCAAGTCCGTAATCAAGAGAAGGGAGAGAGGCTTAATTTCATCCTTTTAAAGAGAGCGCTGTTTGCGACAAAAACCAGTCTCATCAGGTAAGGTGTGAATGTTTGGGAACGTCATCTAGGCAGCTTTATCGTTGGCTCCCAGAGAATCTCATGGGTTAATAATCTTCCATTTATGGCTGTTTGGAACATTTGGGGAGAAAGTCACTCTGTGAACATAAAACTAATCATTGCATATCTGAAAGCTCTCTGGAAAAGGTTAAACATTTCAACAAACCCCCTTCACTTTAAGTGCATTCAGCATTTTCCCTCTTCAGAAATGACTTGTAAGTTTGTGCTTTTAATTATTATCATTCTCCCCTAAAATTACAGGCAAAGCACTCAGTGATATTTGAAACATCAATTACTGGCCTGCAGCCCTCTGCTACTGTTTCTCCGCCTGCTGCCAGGGCTGCAAATCCATTTTCTGCATTTCTTTCAGATTTTCTGAGCAAAATTATGGAAAATCGCTGTTGGCACATGGCATTTTTCCACAATGGTCAGAGTTATTGAATTGTGCCGTTATGTGCTACCTTGCAATGGCATTCCAACTTAAAATGCCAGCCTTAAAACTATCAGAACATTTTCCCCAATCTGGGCTTCATAAATTTTCCACAGGAAAAGTCTATGAAGTCTGCCCTGGCTTTGCCTGAAGTTCCTACAGAGCGTAACTCTGTGCTCGTAATGGTCAGGTTGCTGATTTTTAGTTCCTCTCTTCTTTGGGCTCTCTGATGAGGATTTTCTTTCTGTCTTCTCATCACAATTGTTCATTCGGTATAACCACTCAGCCAGGGAACTACCTTTCATGAGAGGCCCTCACAGCCACCAGGACTCTCTGAGGTCTCTATGAAAGAGAGCCACCTGTTGGCAGCCATTTTGAATGTGTCTTCTCTGCCACTCCCTATCAGGCCCCTAATCTGTGCAGTAATGTTCTAAAGGCACCTCAGACTCAGAATTCCCAACTCTATGCCTCCTTCTGTATTCCCCACTGATGCCTCAGATGCAAGTGAGAATTCTGGAAGTTATTCTCAACTACTTTCTCTGTCTGAGCCCACAGGGTCATTCTGTCACTAAGATCTGTCAGTTCTACTTCCAATGTCTCTCTCACGTCAACTTCCTCTTTACTATCACTGATAGCTCTTCTATGTTTTTCCAACAAGCTCCTGGCTTATATTTTATCACTAGTCTTTTCCTTTTCCAGTATATCTTCCACACTGCTGTCCAATGGATTATTCAAAGAATATGTATTAGTTTATCCAAGAATTATTGAGCACCTACCTTGTACTAGGCACTATGGTAGGCACTAGGGAAGTAGATGTTGTGAGGGTATGACTCAGTACTCTGCATGTCATAGACCATTTGCTGTTCCACTGCTTAGAAAGTGTCAATGGATCTTCCCTATGAAAGAGCCACAGCTCTTTAACATGGCTGATCCTGAGGGACAATGATGATCTTGTTCTAATGGATCTTTCTGGTCACATCTCTCCTAATTTCTTTTAATGTGCCCTAACTTCCAGCTGTGCTAATCTATTCCTTAAGAAGGCAGAAATTTTCCTGACCCTGAACCTTTACCATCTGTTCCATTGCCACTCAGCACCCATCTTGCACATCTTAGCAAATGCCAACTTGTTTTTTAAGGCCTCACACAAATCTCACTCACGCTCCTATGAAGCCTTTCCTTTCTTCCCCTTCTAGCTGCCAGGTCCTCTGTTCTCTTATTGCACTGCATGTATATCTCTGAAAATTTAATATGAGTTAGGGAAGGTGGATAATATAGGACAGCAAAAGAGCACAAGCTTTAGGGTCAGATGGGTCCAAGTTCTGTTATTGACTAGTTGTGGGATCTTTGTCATGTTGCTCATCCTATTGAAGCCTCAGTTTCCCTATCTGTATATTGGGGGTATGAATATATACCTTCCAGGGTTGTCAACCGTATTTAATGAGCTCATTTATATAAAATGTCCATCTTAGAGTAAGTACTGAATAAATTGTAGCAATTATTATTATTATCGCCACTGTCGTTATTTTTATTGTAGAGTGACTTACCAAATGTTATCACAATTATCTTTATGCCTCTCTCACCTACTAGACTGCATGCTCTTACAGTAGAGGGACCATATCTCTTTCACCTCCATTTATCCAGTGCCTAGGATAAGGCCTGGCTTATATTAAGTGCACAGTCAACGTTTGCTAAAAAAGCAAATGAACCTTTACCTGGAAATTCACAGCTACTTCAAACTCAGCGTATAAGGAAACCAAAACCATTAAGTTCTCCACTAGCATGGCAAGTGTCTAGAATAGTGCCTGGCGTGTAGCAGTTGCTAAAATAATAACTAAATTATATCATAGTTTAAACGAATTTAGCCAAACACATTGATGAGTCACCCTCTTGACCATGTGTAAGGATTACAAACACGAGCTTCAGTGGCAGTTGAGACATTTGATTAAACTGTTTGTCAGAGATTCCCTGAATATCCACTAAAAAAAAAGTCATATAAACTACATATTCTCCAGGTTTTGCCTCCAGGAAACTAGATGACAGACCACTCATATTACTGAAACTTCGCTCTGGGTACCTGCTGACTGGAACACAGGAAGAGCGTAGGGAGGCTGTGGGTTCTACCTTGTTCGAGAAACCCCTATGGTTGATTGATATGTCTGTTTGGAAATCCAGCGTAAAATGTAATTCGCACATTCCATAAAACACAGCTGCAATCATATGGTATATGTCCTCTTGATCTGACTTCATCAAAGGTTAGCCCCAAACTCTGCATTCCTAATCACAGGCTGTGATGCATGCAAGTGTCTCTTCATTTCTCTTATTGGTCCACACACTGTACGCTATTATTTTTGGTGCCTGTATACACTAATTATGCTTCCCCAAGGTACACTGCTGTAGGCACGTATCCTCTCCCGCTGATTGTAAGGGCTTAGGACTGCATCCCTTCTTGATGCATCCTCCCTCTGTTTTAGAAAGAAGTTCTTCAAGTTTGTAGTAGGCAGCTGGAACAAAGGAGTTTTTCAGAATCAAGAAAAGAGAAAAGATAGTTCTGTTTGGCCCTTGATAAACATAAGGAAGACAAAATTACTGGTTTCTCCCAAAGTATGCAGAGTTCCTAGAAAAGTGTCTAAAGGTAGAAGTTGCTAGAGTGAGCCTGCCTTTGGGTTGAGAGCGAGCATAGATGGCACCACAATCTTGCCAACCTCCAGGACTTCATGTGCGCTGCCTTCTGTACCTTGTGTCGTGAAAGAGCTGACGTGGACTCTTGTCCCCACTGCCCAGTATATGTATAATTTTGGTTGAGATTTTCAATCTCTCTAAACTTGAATTTCTGAATAGAGATAACAGTATTTAAACTTTCCAGTGTCAATTGGGAGACTGAAACTTTTGTATAGAAATAGGCTGGCATGCTATAATTTTACTCGTTCATTGATTATTCCGAAAATAGTTGTTGACTCTTCTATGGATCAGGCCTTCTGTTAGGAACCAGTGACGAAAATGGTGGGTGAAAGCAGACACAGATGCGGCTCTTTTATTATATTCTAGTATGAAAAGCAAACTTTCTGCAGAGGATTAGATAACAAGTATATTAGACTTTGTAGGCCACATAATCTTTATCATAACTACTCAATTCTGCTATTGTAGAGCAATAGCAGCCACGAAAATTATGTAAATAAATTAGCATAGCTGTGTTTCAATAAAACTTTATTTGTAAAACAGGCAGCATGCTAGAATTGGTCTGTGGGCCGTGCTCTGCCAGGCCCTGGTCCGGCAGGATAGACAGAAGGCAACCAAGCAGTCATACTAATACGTGAGAGGCACCTGGTTCCAGGTGAGTGTGTAACTAAAGCAGCTCACACGGATTGAGATCTGAAAGACTTCTGAGGCTCGAAAGGACAGAAAAAAAGGAAGGTGATAGGCCGTGGAGGCGGAGATGTTGGCAAGAACCAGAACATGCAGGACCCTGTGGGCTATATCCGGGGTCTGGTCTTTGTCCTCAGCGACATGGGAAGCCCTGAGAACTATTCATGCATTTCCATTCCTCTCAACCTGCATGTAGCTGGCCCTCTGCAGGCGGACTGCAGACCATGGTGTGGGTCTCCTCTCAGAAGCTCACAGAAGGGAAACATTCAAAATCATCCTCCCACGGCCTCCTAACAGTGCTGAGGGGGCTGAGTGGGGCTACGTCCTTCTCCCGCACCCTTGTCACGAATAGTAAGAGCAAAATCAAATCTTAGAGAAAACCAAGTTGGTTTTAGTGCTTCCTCTGGAGCTCTGGGCCACAGGAGGTCCACTGCCCTTCTACGGGGTTCCTTTTTCTCTTCTGATTGCAACCTCAGAGCGTCCTCATCCTGGAGTGGAGGATCTGGAGGCACAGCAGGTGTGGCCTGGGCCATAGTCTTCCTCATTGTACTCCCTGGGGATATCACCCATCCCTTTGAGCTTCAATTTACATATGTGAAATGATAGTTATTCTACCCACCTCAAAGTGTTATCATGAAATGCAAATATGAATTTTTCTTTTGTAATCTATAAGCCACAAAGACATTAAATGTAAGGGTGGTGACAGCAGTGGCAGTGGCAATGATAATAATGATGGTGATGATGATGATGATGACAGTATAATGACAGATGTAACGGGTTACCATCTCTAAAGCATTTATGGGACACAAATTTGTTGAGCAGCTGTGTACCAGGTTCTAGGTGTTAGGCATATAGTAGTGAGGGAAAGACAGGCATAGCCCTTGCCCTCAAAGACGTTATAGAGGAGCAGGAATAGCATTAATATATAATACATACAGTAACATAGATAATTACGTGTCATGTAATTATATAATGGAACTATTTTCTTCATAAGCACAATTAAACAAAAGGTGCTATCAGAGATGTGTGTGTGTGCACACACGTGCGTGCATGTTGTGGTGCCAGGAAGACTTATCTAGGGATATGGCATTTAAACCGAGACTTGAAGTGTATGAAGAGTTGAGTTAGCCAGGTAAGAGTGTAGATAAGAATGTTCCAGGTAGAGAAGGCAGCGTACGAGAAGGCCTGGAGATGGATGTGATTGCGGTGCCGTCAAGAACTGAAAGAAGGCAGGAAGGTATGAGAATAGTGAGCAAGGGGAGCAAAATTCAAGGTGAAGGAGGAGGAGTTGGAGGGGCCAGGTCCTTCAGGCCTTACAGACATGGGACAGAGAGCGGTCTCTGTCCTGAAAAGTCTGGGGAGCCAGGGAAGGGTTTCAAGCAGTAAGATGTAATCAATCCCATTGGTGTTAAATAAAAATCACGATATGTGCTACGTGGGGAACCGATTGCAGGAGGGCCAGTGTTAGGGAGGAAGACAAGACTGGAGGTCTCCCAGAGAGAGGTGATGTTGGCTGGATCAGGGTGTGGCAGTGAGAGGGCCAGAGGTGGACAGAGATCTATTTTGGAGATAAGGCTGATGGTATCTGTTAAAGGATTAAATGTGTGGGTAAACGAGAGAGAAAAAGTGGAGGAAGCCTCCTAAGTTATCCGTAGTGAGAAACTGGGGAGGCGAGTGGGTGGGTGTCTGGTTGCTTGAAATGTGGGAAAATATTGGAGGAGAAACTGTGTATGTATACATATGGTGTGACTGGTGTGTGTTTGTGTGTGCATGCGTGTTTGTGTGTGTGAAAGAGTGAGGAAGAGAGAGACAGAGTCATTAGGGTAGAAATAGGAAGGGGGCATCAGAGTCTAAAATGGTTTTCAGTCTGAACAGCATCAGTTAGTTTGACAAGGTTAACTACATCTAACTAAAAAGGAATACACTGGAAAAAGGATAAATATCTTTGTTCAGAGCATAACTTTTCATTGTACAAACTGCATGGATGGATATAGATCCTGGATAAAATGGTCATGTCCCAAGCAGGTGCTACCGTCTCCTGCTTAAGAGCATGGGTTCTGGAGCCACATTCCTTGGATTCAGGTCCTACTTGTCCCACTGTGTTAGGAAGAACAGTGGCCCCACAAAGATGCCCACATTCTAATTCCTGGAACCTATCGATATCTCAGGTGTCATGGCAAAGGTGGATTAAGGGTGCAGGTGGAATTAAGGTTGCAAAACAGCTTATTTTGAGATGTGGCGAGTGCTCTGGATTTCCCAGGTGGATCCAATGCAATCACAAGTGTCCTTTAAAGTGGAACAGGGAAGCAGAGGAGATCACAGTCAGAGAAAGAAATGTGATGATGGAAAAGGGGTCAGAGAAATGCTATGTTGTTGGTTTTGAAGATGGAGGAAGGAAGCCACAAGCCAAGGAATGGAAAAGGCAAGCAAATGGATTCTCCCTCTGTGCCTTCAGAAAGGAACACAGCCATGCTGACACCTTGATTTCAGCCTGATGAGACCCGAGTCAGACTTCTTACCTACAGAACTGTAAGGCAATACATTCGTGTTGTTTGAAGCCACTGAGTGTGTGATAATTTGTTACAGCAGGAATAGGAAACTAACACATCCGCTTATTAGTGTTCCTGGGAAAGTCATTTAACTCCTCTGTCCCTCAGTTTCCTCACGCATTAAGTGGGGATAATTAAAATACATACTTCACAGAGATGAAATCTAAGTGGGGCAATAGATGTAAAAACACTTAGCACAGAACCTGGTGCGTGGTAAATAGTAATAATGCTAGCTCTGTCCCTTTCTCAATGTGCCCCTGTCTCAATGTGAGAAAAGATTGTCTCAAAGGGAGGCCATAGATGTTCAGCATTGACTTGCCTAAGCCAGTGGGCTATGGTTTGCCCGAGTCACCTGGGCAAGTGGGTCAGTTTCATCCTCGTGGTCCTGGCAGCCCCACAGTATCTGGCAGAAATTAGCTATGTCTCTAATTATTGACCTGGACTAAACTAGACTTGCTCCTGTTGAAATGAAAACGTGTGAACCGGAGCAGCCTGTTTTTATCATCTTTTAATGGGTCGCTCCTTTTCTGACGAGTAAAATAAAATAGAACTCCAATACGTCTATAGCTCTCAGAGAAGAGTATCAGTATGCTTTCCAGCAGGCTGTAGTTCATAATATTCAAATTATTAGCAAATAAAGATTAGTATAAATTATTAACTGTTTGTGAATGGGATGATTTGCATATTTTAAAACATTCTCTTCATATTCAATCTTTAAAATACCTTCTCTCCTTGCGAATCATGAAGGATTATCGGGATGACAGATTTTGCCTGAGTTTGCGATGCCCATTTGGAGGTAGGGAGCGGTTGTCGCCTGAGCTTGTGTCAGGAGCCTGGCTCCCTGCATCGGAGTCCTCTGTTGCACGCGCCCATGTCCACATGCTCCGACCTGTGGCCCCAGACCTGCCCGGGCACACATGCCTGCTCTGGCCCTGAGCTGGGAGTCTGGAAGGAGTTGGCTCATTCACAATCAGGAGACCCGTGGGTCTCCCTGGGTCTGTTTTGGTTCACCTCTTTCCTGAGACCAGCTGGTTGTGTCCCAATTATAGTCTCATTCTGTTTCTTCCGACGTCAGTTCTGTGCCATGCTCTCAAATTCCTCTGTGTCCATCTTCTATTCAGAACTTCAAACTCTGGTCCTAAGGTATATGCCCTGAAGATAATTTCTCATGCCCAGTGCTTATGCAACTGAGTTCTTATATGCCCAACCTCTGACTCTTCATCCAGCTTCGTAGTCCCTGAAACTTGATCTCCCAGTCTGTCTCCTCATGCCTGAACTTTCCAATAAGGTCAAATGAGAGGAAAGTGGAGTTGGTTCACCGAGATATTTCCCACAAAATGACCCTGCACAAGTAGTTATTTGGGTGGTGGGGGATAAATCAACAGGCCAGGCATTGGCTTGATTGCATGGCAACCTCTCTTTAGAAGGATTAATGTTTGGGTTGATGCTTGACCGACAACATAAAGAACAAGGTCACAGCTCATATTTTTACCCCTAAAAAGGAATTGCTCTTCCAAAACCCCAGAGGAAAGTGGAGTCTGGCTTTTTGATTATACGTTTCATTGCAATGCAGTGATGTAATGTCATACATGATAAAACTAGGGAGCTGGGCTTGAATTGAAGTCAATTGAAGCTTACAGGCTTAATCCAGGTTTGGATATTTCAAATTTGTCCAGCCATGATTTCTGGGACAAGTATTTGAGGTTAGAATAGCTTATGAGTGACATGGACCATTGGTTGGTTTCGTTTGCAATTCAATGGGCCACTGCAAAGGAAACTTTGCTCATGTGGTTTGGAAAATGTCATTTTGAAGGGAAAACTGAGCTAATCTCTGCGTCCTGAGAATCTTGGAAAGGAGGCTCTTTCACTGCCATTTGATCAGAGCCCAAATGAATGTGAACAGGTAGAGACTGTCTCAGGGATGATCAAGGGCCTGGCGGGTTTGGGTTTCTGTGAGTTTATGGGTAATCCCTGGTTTGTTTAACTGGGTGATTCTGGGTCAGGGAGCAGTTGACACAAGTTCATAAAGACAAGCTTACAAAGGAAGGCCGTGTGCTTTGGCCTCGACTCCAGGCAGAGGGCTCTGTGTTCTCACCACTGTCTGTCCCATGCTGGCTCCTTCCTGGAGATGTTGCTCTTGAAAGGCACAGGCCCATGTGCAATGACAGGCCAGGATAGCTCATGCGGGGAGTGGACTGTTCCCACTGCATTCCCCTGAGAGTGATGGAATTTATTTAAAACTAGAAGAGTATTTGAGGAAAAGAAAACCTCTTTGGCTAAAGTAAGAACTGAATGTTACTCTCCTATACAAACCAAAATCTTTGTTTGGTTTCACATAAACACAGTCATGCACCATATAAAGACATTTTGGTCAACAACACACTGCATATATGACAGTGGTCCCATAAGATTAGTACCATATAGCCTAGGTGTGTAGTAGGCTATACCATCTAGGTTTGTGTAGATACACTCTACGATGTTTGCACAAGGACGAAGTCACCTAATGATGCGTTTCTTAGAACATATCCCCAACATTATGAGACACATGGTTGTATACGAAAGTGAATATTTTTTAAAAATAAGATGTTGTGCCCTTTATTGTTAGTGAGTCTGGTATTCACCAAGAGGGATGGCAGAATCCATTCACGCATTTCGTAAACAATAGAGTAGTCTAAGCAGAGTGGAGACGATGGTAGGTAAAACCCGAGTGCTCAGCTTCTGCCCCCACCACACTCGCCATCTGGTGGGGGTGTTAGCCGTTCATCAAGTCATCAGACGTGAAAGTCATGTGTGTGCCTGGTGCCGTGGAGGAAAACTGTAAGCAGTGCAACGAGAGACATCGTAACCTGAGGACTTGACCAGTCTTGGATTCAGACACCGCTTCCGTGGGAAAGTGATGTCTGAGCTGCTTGTCCAGGGGGAAGTAAATAGAGGGCAAAATAGTTCCAGCCGAGGGAACAGCACAGGCAAAGAGCCCAGTGATGGAGGTAGCATGGTGTGGTCAGGGCCTTTCTGGAAGCATGGCTGTAGCAGAGAGTGACAGGAGGTGAGCAGGGTCCAGGTGATAGAAAGCCTGTAGTTTTGCTAAGGATTTTCCAGGACTTCCTCCTTGGCGATTCTCCTTGCCCTCCCCAATCTTTCCATCTTTAATGAGTCAGGATTACTTAAGGTGAACCATCTCAGAAATTAGACTCTGCCCATTTCCTGGCTGCAAGATTCTTCTTGCTATATATGGGGGCTTTTCTCCTAGGGCTACTCCTCTCTCCAAAACCAATTTATCCTTTCTGAATCTCCTCAAACACTAGCAACCCTGGGTCTATCACTTCTCATTTTAATGATAAGCACAGGGCAGTTCTCGAGCATCCAGGCTTAGACTATATCATAATATCTGAATCTATTTCTTTTTGCTCTTCTAAATCTCTATCTAAATTTCTGGATACTTAAGGGTTCAATTGGCTGAAGAAGGATATCAGGGAGTGACTGTGGAGACTGACCAGGGCTGACCCCTGAGGAGAGCCAGTTGTCCCTCTTGGGGAAGATCTGGAACATTCTTCCTTCCACTAGCTGCCCTACCCTAATCCCCACCAGTCTCCCTCTGGCTTTTTCCTCCCTTAATTATAACCTGAGTTGAATCATCTGGTATAGCTGGTGGTGGTTAGGGTTTAATGTCTGCTCTAATAGTTACTTAGTCTTCAGGATAAGTAAGGAAAGTGGTGGGTTTGCAACAGCCTAATTCTCCTCAGGACTGAGGTCATTCATAGAGGTTCATTAAGAAGACACAGAATATCTTTAAAAGCCACTAAAGAAACAGAGTGCTCATAGTTTCCATTTAGCCATCTCCCAAATATCTAATTTTAATTCAGATAAGTAATCAGAGCCCAATACAACCACTGAAAACACTGCTTACACTCCTGGAGGGGGATTCATCTTCAATTCCTCCACGTAATATGCATAGATCCTGCCAGAAAAAAAAGATCCAAGTCAGAAATTATCAAACCTCCATGCGTGCAAGGCTTATTTGGGCTGCTTATAAAAATTCAGGTTCCTGGGCCATGCCTCCAGATGACTCTGATTCATCTGGTTTGACAACCGGGCTTAGGAAACTGCATTTTTAATCATCATCCCCAAATGACTCCAGTGCAAGGGGTTCATGACCATTTTGAGAACTGGGGCAGCAGCCCCCTTGCTCTTACTGTGGACTGGGAGCTGGAGAAGTGATGCAGTTTAGGAGGAGGAAGAGGGAGAAGATAAAGGAGCTGGAGAATTTCCTTAAGGATAGGGGCTCTGCTGAATCTTACCGATGATCTATTGAGTCTTGTCGTATATTGCTAATAAAGACTCTAACGGTCTGCCTTTAAAGGTTCAGATTATCTTCCATGACACCAGCCTTAAGAGACGGGATATGTCACAGGTTCTCACATACCTTTGATTCTATTGAGAAGCTAGACCTGTTTATAATCTACTGCAGCAAACAGAAGCTGATCCAAGCGAAGGAGATACAACTCTCTGTAGTATTTGTAAAGACAGATAATGCAACAGCAGAGTCTGCGGATTAAAAGTACTAGAAACAATTCATAAGGAAAGACCGTTATCGAAATAAAACCTGGTTGAAATTAAATAAATAAAAAGCCCTACCATTTGGAGGGTAAAAAACATTTCTGTATGATTTCTTACAGAAAACAAAACAAAGCGTCCTATAAAGCATTTCATAGAATTCAAAGTTCTCCAAAGTGTTATCCGTGAGAAACACAAGAGAAATATCTACAGTTTTGAGGAGAAAGGGTCGTGACTGGGGAAGCATGTCAGATGTTCCTTTGAGCTGTCATTCATTTTCAGCAAGGGCTGAAAGACAAATGTCAGTATGTAACTTTCAAAGGATAAACCATTCATGTAACATTTCTTTAAACAGTACCTGGCAGGCAGATCAGCTAAATGAAGGACTTGTCACAAACAAACACAGTCATAGATAAACAGAGAAGTAAATAATGTAAGCAAAAATAATTACCTGGTCCAAAATTCCGTAATTTCCAGGAACATCCTGGACATTAGTTGGGTAAAAGGGTAGGGCCAATGAGGATGGGTTGATTTCTTTATCTTACAAGGAGAATTGACAATTACTAATTTATTTCATCTATAAATCAGAAAACTGAAGCTCAGTTAAGTGTATAAATACTTGAAATAGTGTATCTTCTGAATTACTAGGGGATAAAAGGTTTAGTGTCTAATTAGCAAATGATAGAGAACCACAAAGGAAGCAGAACAGAATGTAAAACAGATGAAAATTAAAGCTAAAACAAACAATCAGAAAGCAACAACAGCAACAAAAGTGAAAAACTCCAGTTAGAACAATATATACAAAGCAAATTACTCCGTTTTTCTTTTTTTCTTTTTTTGAGGAAGACTAGCCCTGAGCCAACTGCTGCCAATCCTCTTCCTTTTGCTGAGGAAGACTGGCCCTGAGCTAACATCCGTGCCCATCTTCCTCTACTTTATATGTGGGATGCCTACTACGGCATGGCCTGCCAAGCAGTGCCATGTCCACACCCGGGATCTGAACCTGGGAACCTGGGCCACCGAAGCCGAATGTGGGCACTTAACCACTGCGCCACCAGGCCAGCCCCAGATTACTCCTTTTTAAAAAGCTTTTCAACTTGGGTCAGTAGAAAACTGTAATTCTTCACTGTTTAAAAGAAACATAGCTAAAATAAAGGTATTTCAGTAGAGTAATTTATCAATATGTTTCATATTTGTTAACTTAGTAATTTTCCATTTTAGATATTTCTCCCAAAAGATCATGTATGTACATGTACATGAATATCTATGAGTATTCATTTCAGCAGTATTTAAAATATCAAAAATTAAAAATAATACCTATGATAGGTGTGAAGTTAAAATGAACATCTGTAGTGTGAAATGCTCTGAAGTCACTAAAATTATAAGAAATTTAATATCCTAATATTAAAATAATGAATAAATTCATGAAATTGATTTAATACACTAACTTGCTCTTGATATATTAAGTGAAAAGGAGGGAACCAGGTTATTAAAGTACATATAGAGTTTGTCCAAGTAGTAACTGTATGAATGGGTTGGGATTATGATATTTGAAAATTTCCTGTCTTTATATTTTTTAATAATTCTAAATTTTTTTACATTTAGCACATATACATTTTGAAAATAAAGAAAAATAATTACTTTTAACATAATAAAAAATAAAATGCTTGATTTCAACAGCCCAGGCAGATGCAAATTAAAATTTAAGAAGGAGGTGTTTCCACAATGTAAACAACCAAAGTTATTTTTATTGAAAAGAAGAGGATTATTTTATAATTCTTTTTTTACAAAACTCTTTTATACTAATAAAATTTGCAACAAATAATAGCATGCACAATCAGAGTATTACTTATAGGTTGATATACATATATTCATTTATAAACTGATATATATGATATACATTATATAGATATATTCCTACTCTGTGGAAACAAAGAAATATCTTATGTTTCATTGCTCAAAAGACATTTAAAGTTGATAATCTGTCACAGAACCTTCCATAAGCAGAAATTCATAATAATAGAACTTATCAAAAGTTTTGGACATCAGTCATAGCTATTCTCTGAGGAAAATTCATATAATCAAGTATTTCAATATTAAATAATAAAGAACTACATTCATTCCTGTACTGAACATTCAGTTCTAGAGTTTAGGAAAAACATATGGAATTAAAAGCACTGTATTTTTATCTAGGGCAATACTTCTGAAAACTATTTCAAAGTGGATAATTTTCTAGGTAATATAAATGGCCAAAATAACAGAAGTAATAAATAGTTTTATGGACCAAACTTATCAAAAAAATAAAAAAGGTGTAATAGATTTACTTCCAACAATGGTGACAGAGCCATGTGTGTTTTCACCAGTGAATTTCAAAGTTTCAAGGAACTGATCATTTCCATGTTATATAAACTGGTCCAAAATATAAAAGAAGAACAAAAGTTTCCCCCAAACTTTACCAAGTTAGGCTATCCCTGACGTTAAGACCTAGGAAAGTTTGCACAAAATAAAAGCTAGGGGTCAAATTCATTTTTAAATATTAATGCAAAAATTCTAAGTAAAATCCTTGCAAATAGAATCTAATAGTATGTTAAAACAATAACATTCCATTAAAAATATGGCTTCTTCTAGGGCTGCTAGATTAACAGCAGAATAACATAACATTAGCAAATCAATGAATATAAGCATACCGATAGAGCAACTAGGAAATAGCATGTAGGTGTTACTCAAAGTGTGATCTTTAGCATGCATGAGAGAACTTGATAAAACAGTGATTTCTGGGCTTCAATCCCAAGGATTCTAATTATACAGGTAGGGAGGGAGAGAGTGCTGAGAATTTGCATGTCTAGCAAATTCCTGGGTCAAACTGAGGCTGCCAGCCAGGGGAGTACACTTTGAGCTTCGCTACTTGGCACATTGGTACTCAACCTTGTCTGCATGTTGAAATCACCTGGGGAGCTTTCAAAAATACTGATGCCTGAATTCCAGCACCAAAGATTATGATTTAATCACATGGGGTATGATTTGGGTATTGGGAGAGGGGATGGTTAAAATTTCCCCAGGTGATTTCACTGTGCAGCCAAGGTTGAGAATGGCCTTGTATTATCTTCACTATAAATGTTTACTGATGATTAAGCGTGATGTTTCTGATGTGGGCTCGGCCAGCCGAGAAGTAGAAAGAAAGATTTCTTGGACTCTCAAGGTCTGGTAGTAGTGCTCCTTTATTCAGAGAACAGCATGGAGTAGCATGCGGACAGGACCCAGGCTCAGTAAAGAGCAAGGTATGTGAGTTATCTCTTTACAAGACAAAGGAAAGATTATGTAAAAAAGTCATTAAAATGGTATCAGTGCAGGTGGGGTTAGTGGGTGTCCTATAACTTTACACAAGAAACAGATCAGATCAGGTGAGGACGTCCTATGCTTCCCTGAGGATAATATAGATCAGTAGATCAGTATGTAGGGCAGGACGCCTTGGGCTTTTCTCCCTGGGGCAGCCTTGATCCTCATCAGTTTCCCTTCCCACACAACTCATCTTAAAAGAGTTCACAGGCATAATCATGATCACTTTTTATGAAGCAAATGCTCTCTGCAAGGCAGTTGCTTGTCCTATCTCAAATGCGTGAAGAGACTCTTCAAGGTCAACTTGGTTTTCCTTACCACAGGGATTAAAAAACAGAGGCTATATAGGGTGACCGACCATCCTGCTTTCCCCTGGGCTAAGGGATATACTGGGATGCGGGATTTTCAGTGCTAAAACTGATAAAGTCCTGGGAAAACAGGGAAGGGATGAGTTAATCACCCTAAGGCTAATGAAGTTCTCGTGGTCACCCACTACTAAGTGGCATAGCCAGGAGCTGAAAGCAGATTTTCTTGTGCTCTGTCTACTATATTGCCCTGGAAAGCCATGGGGGAGGGATGATAAGAAACTACTCAAGCTAGAGTCATGGAGAATCTCTATTACAATGCAGGGTTGATTAACTGGAAATGACTAGGAGATGGCACTTAGGTGTGGATTTCAGATCTTTATCAGTTTAGAAATATAACGGTCCCTAAACAAAATAAATGATAATATCTGTGGCAATGGATCTCAAAGTGGGTACCAGAGCAAGCAGTAACAGTGCCATAGGGGAACTTGTTAGAAATGCAAACAAGCAGACCCCACCCTAAACCTACTGAATCAGCAACTCTGGGGGTGGGACCAGCAACGTGTTTTAAAAAGCCATCCAGTTATTCTGATATATGTAAAGTTTAAGAACTACTGATTTAGTGGGAGGGGGCTGAGGATTGGGATGTTTTCAAAGTGTCTCAGATTCCCATGTGCACCCAGGGGTGAGAACCACAGCTATAGACCTCAGAGCAGCAGTTCTCAATGTTGGCTGCAGATTGGAAACAGCTGGAGAGCTTTCAAAAGTCCGGATGCCCAGCCTGCTAGAGCAATTACATGGGAATCTCCCGGGTAGCATCAATATTTTTCAAATCTCCCTCGATGATATCAATTTTGATGTCAAGCAAAGATTGAGAACCACTGCCTTCAGCCTTTGATGACTGTAGAATTCCACAGTGAGTGTAACAGGTGTGTTCCCTCATTTTCAAATGGCCCAAACATCTCCATGAATATGGGCCCCTAGACTTGCAAATAGAAAAATGCTAACTTAACTACATTCCATGCCTGTCAGTTACCTGATCTGCCTAGGGTATGTCTAATAAGAGTGAGTCTATGGAACTTTCTGGAAAGGCAGGTGGGAATATATCCTTTGGGACCATCAGTCTCCTTTGGAGTATTTGGACCTCTTCATGGGGGAAAGAAGAGGTCAATAGACATATCACAAAAGGTGAAAGTGATTTTTCAATGAAAAGACGAGGATCGTTATGATGGTGTGCCCAGCTCTGCCCTTTGCTGAGAATATTCCAGGGCTTAGATTGCTGATTTGAATACAAACATGGGCTGCACCTGCAGTCAGTCTTGCTGGACGGTGGATGTTGACTTCATGGGCCAAAACTTCTCATTTGGATTTCCAGAAATAATGTTTAATGTTTCCCCAAGACTAGTAAGCAGTGACAATAGGGAAAAATAACCTTTACATTTTTCTTTTGTAGGTCATGAAAATTCTTAAAAAGGAGATTTTCTGAAATGAATCCTGCATTCAGCAATGTTGTGGTAGAGCATGGAAAGTACTGGAACTCAAACACTTTCATTTCTTTTACTATCCAAGCTGTGAATTTAAAACATAGCAAGTCATTATAAAAGTGAAACACGAGATGTGTCACACCCACTGTTTTAATCATTTTAAAACCTTCTGTAACTGGAAGTAACTAAAACATTTCTTTTTTCTAGTAGTTAATGTGCACTGCATTTTTAGTGCTTTCTGAACATAAAGTAAGATAGCATTAATATGATATTCTAGGTACTGAATGAGGCATTTTGCATTTATTCATTCAACACAGTCTGTGTGCTAGGGACTGGAATGGTTGCTGAGGTCTGGAGATTAATGACACATTATTCCTGCTTTCAAAGAGCTCACAGTCTAATGAGATAATTAAAGCTTGATGTAGCATGTGCAATGAGGAGGGAAGCACACCGAATGGGCTCCTAGCCCAGTTAGGCAGGGCCAGGGAGTGGGCAGAAACTACAAGAAGATACTGGAAGAGGTAGTACTTGACCTGAATCCTAAAGAATAGTAGGAATGAGCAAGCAAAACTTAATTGAAATACATTGTCTTATTTAATCTTCATAGCAACTCTATGAAATAGGTATTATTAGTCACATCTCACAGAGCACTTTAGGTAAAACAACCAGGTGACAGAGTTAGTGTCATGGAGCAAGTTGTGGGAGAACATCACACCAGCTAGCCTATATAAAAGTTATTTTATTTTATAATATATAAAATATATGTCATATGTGTTACATATATGTATAATAAACTCACCTTTACATAGGCTAACCGGTTTATATAGTTAAGTAATAATCTATATACACTATTACATATATATTAGTCATTATCTATACGTAGGCCAGCATCCTCACTGTGTCTGATTCTCGGCTCTCCATTTCCCTCTACAAACGGGCCTTCTCTGTTTTTATCCGCATGCACAAAGATGGACCCCAACTCTGGATTGAAATAATCTCTTAGTTGATATTCTCACCATCAACTAAATTGAACACATGTGATGTTCAACCAATTTGAACATATTAGTTCAAATGCTGGAGATGGAGCACCTGCGAGTACTGGAGGAGCCATGATTCGTGTGTGCAAAAGCCACAAGAGATTTGAGAGTTAGAGCCATTCAGTTATCAGCTGAACACTGAGTCGTTGTAAATGTGACCGGTGCCTCATCAGATAGCAGGATCGTTATCTTCATGCCCAGGCTGGAAATGCTTCTGATCCAAATGGAATATTTCAATGTAACAAGTAAAGAAGCTTGGTACAATCTCTACATACTTTCATGGATTCTAACCTCACATCTCTCTTACTAGAATAGGGTAAATATATTCATACTGGAGGCAGTGAAAATATATGTTGTATTTCAAAGACCTTGTTGATTATTTTCAAATAAGGTTTCCTTGGAAAAGTCACTTAAGCTTCCTGAACCTTAGTTTATTTATTAAAAGGGCTATTATACCTATCTCAAACCATGATTGTGAGAATCACAGAAATGATAAGAACAATTAGAAGATGCTTTAAAAATGATTTTCTCCCCCATTCATCCCATTACAGGCTAAGATTATAATCCTCTCAGGTTTAATCTTTCTAAGGCCTTCTTATGCTTCTTCTAAGCAACAATAGTTCACCTGAAAAATTTATCCTCTTTTATTTCTGAGATCTGTATTTGGCCCTTGGATAAGCTGAAGGTTCTGGTTAATATAGCAAATGGGCCAGGTGGTAATTAAGCTTTCAGCCTTATTATTGAAATCAGTAAATTATTGACTTATTTTTAAAATCAGCAATAACTTTCAGAAATGAGATGCCTTTCTCACGTGCTCAAATCTAAATTTGGCATTGAAACAAAATGCAAAGCTTTTAAAGCAAAATAAGTCTTCATAAAATGTCGTCCATCGTGCCTCTTCCCAGAATCATGGGGAAGACCATATTGGATGATAGAAAACTGAAAAAAAAAAAAAGACTGAGACTACTGTTGGCCTTACTCAGAATTTTAAATATGTCATTTGAGTTACTCTAATAATTCAGAATTTCAAAGGTCCATTTTATTTCAAAGAAAATCTCTTAGGCTAATTTGGGGTGGATAGAGAGGGATGCTCTCTCTGGCCGGGAGTCCCAAAGCATGATTTATCCTTGCAGCATTTCTATGAGATGTTTTCCCTCTCTTCTAAATTTGTGGAAATGCCAAGTCTCTTTCTTCAAAATCTCAATACAATTTGGCTCAGAAATACAGGGCCGGGGGAACAGGATATCGCTGATTTAATTATACTCAGCTACTCTCACCCCCGACTAACCTTTTATTTAAAAGATTTAAAAATAATTTTCCATATAGAAATGTTTTACCTTTCGATTTTTTTTTGGATATTCCTTGAAACCGCCTCTAAAGCACTGAAATGTAATATAGTATTCACAGGTGAAAACTACTTACTCTTTGAAAACAGCATTTCTTTTGGCTCAGTCAAAAATACAGGAATGTTTTCACTTACTTCCCACTAAAGAGAAAAGCGATTTCACTAAGTAAGTCTCACCTTTGAGGAATAACATCAAAAATGTCAATTTTCAGCTTTGAGAAGTCACCGACTGTAAGTTAATATTTGTGCACAGCCCCGACTCTGAATCATAAACCCTTGCTAAACACATCTGCCATCTGATACTTGTGGTAAACCCAGTGGCGTGGTGCTGTGGAAAGAGCTTGGATTTCGATCTCCTCTGAATAACTATGTCTTGGAAATACCGTGCAAACTCTGAATCTCAGTCTTCATATCTGGAAAATGGAACTTCTCTCCCTCTCTTCCCTTGGATCCTATGATGACAGAGTAATGGGG
Organism: Equus asinus; assembly: GCF_041296235.1. Classification (NCBI taxonomy): domain Eukaryota; kingdom Metazoa; phylum Chordata; class Mammalia; order Perissodactyla; family Equidae; genus Equus; species Equus asinus. The sequence goes on along the minus strand of NC_091804.1, from coordinate 31,230,850 downwards.
CTGGCAAAAATCAAGCTCTTCGCCAATGGCGAGGGCCCTCTCCTTTGCTGTCCTCCTCAATTCCTAGATCTAGAGCCGGCTCATAATTTTCCTTAGTATCTGCGGTAGAAAGAATAATGGCCCCCCAGATGTCTTCATCTCTGAAACCTACGAATATATAACCTGACATGGCGGGAGAGACTTCGCAAATGTGATTAAGTTAAGGATCTTTAGATGGAAGATTACCCTGAATTATCGTGGTGGACCCCATGTAATTGTGTGAGGGTCCTTATAAGCGGAAGAAGGAGATCATACAGAGAGATTTAAAGATGCTATGCTGTTGACTTTGAAGGTGAAGGAAGAGGCCACAAGCCAAGGAGTGCAGGCAGACTCTGGGAACCAGAAAAGGCAAGGAAGTGGAACTGCCCCTAGAGCCTCTGGAAGGAACACAGCTCTGCCAACACCTTAATTTTAGCCCTGTGAGACCCATTTCAGACTTGTGTACTCCAGAAGTGTAAGAGAATATATTGTGTTGCTTTAAGCCACTGAGTTTGCACTAATTTGTTACAACATAAGTAAGAAATGAATATAGCAGCTTTGCAGAGCTGTGTGTCAGCTGCTGGGTGAGAAGTGCTTTGAGAAGCTGAGGAAAGTGGTCCTCACCGCTGGCTATCTATCTCCTTAAAGAGCTCAGAAGAGGCTGATGGAAGGATGACTGGAATGGATTATTTCCCTCCGATAGGCCAGAAGACTGAGGCTTCCAGGTCAGAATGAACGGGTCTGTGTAGACCAAACATTTAAGGACCTTTTATTTTTTTCTTCACCAATCTCAGAACGAGGCCTTTTGTGTTTTAGCAGAATCAAGTAACTCTAACTTCTTTCTGGGAATATTATCCTAAAGATAGCAATAGTGCCCCTCTGTCAGGAGTCCTGGGACACTTTCTGCCCCAGGTTCCGGAAAAAGTTCAAGCTCACGATTCTGTGTCATCTTTGACAACAGATCCTGACTGAACCTGAAGCGAAGCCCAAAAATGACCGCTGGAAGTTTACCCCTCTCAGGGAGGCGTTCAGTCCAAAACCAATTCAAGTGAAACCCTCTGGATTTGACACTTAAATCCTGAACCATGGCTATTTCAAGTGGTGGCTTCATGACTCTGAGGTCCAGCAAAACCTTCCTGTGTTCCCACCCAGAGAGAGTGAGAGAATGGCCAACCTAGGACGGGATGAAAGAAAAATCCTGTTTTGTTGGAGGTGTTTCCCCAGAACCAGCCAGACTGAACGTCTGTGATACGCTTCTTTGCACACTCTATCACTTGGTCTTGAAACATTTTTATGAAGCGCTACAGAAAGTGTCAGAATACCCAATTAGTGATGATATGGTGGAGCTGGGAAAGTGTCATTTGCCTAGGTGGTCTCCAAACTTTTCTGCACTTTTAGCCAATCATTTTTATTTTCATAGCAGCTCAGAGACCAAGAGGCTTCTCCTCTTCCCTCTTCATGAACAAACCATGAGGAACCCCCTATTTCCTACATCTCTGCAGGCTGTCTGTGTGTAGTGGTTGCAGAGGAGTGTTTTCTGCTGATGGTGGATTTGAAAAACAGAGGGCTGCCTGCCTGCAGGTCTCCAAATCCACCTCATGTTGGAGAAAAATGAGATTTTTATGTCCAGCTCTTAGGGCCATGAAAAAGAAGCGGAGAGACATAGAAAGAGAGAGAGGCGATGGGTGAGCGTAAAGCAGACTTCTGTAACGTACAGCGTTTGGAAGACGACTCTGACTTCTTGGTAACAGAGCTGGAACTAAGGGTTCCAGGGCCCATCTCAGTGTCCTGATGGATGCATGCAGCCTGCCAGGGGTGTAGGGTTAGAAAGTCGCTTCACAAGTCACATATCTGCTAAACCTAGTTTTGAAACTGGGGGTGTCCAAACATAGTCTGTTGACCACTTGCCAAGGATGTTCTAGAGAGCATTTAAACTGATTGAGTGATTGGACTTAATCATTCATTCAATCTGTCAGCAGACGTTCATTAAGTAGACTACATTTGATGCTTTTTGCTGGATGTTTCATTGGTTTTAAAGATCTACCTTAAATGTTTATAATTTTATTCTATTAATTTTGGAATGCATGGCAGAGGAGAATGATCAAATAGAGGTAAGGGTCACATCCTTCAAGATGATGAGAATATACAAAGCAAAGTCTCATAAAACAATAATTTTTTAAAAACCCACTAACAACAACAACTACAATAATAATTACCACGTGGGCCAGGCATGGATATATAGTATATAATTTAAGCTTTCAACAAAACTCTGTAGAAAATATGATTACTTTTGTTCCCTATAATGGAAATTGAGGCTCAGAGATACTGTATAACTTCTGCAAGATCACAGAGCTAGTGACACCTGAAGCAAGTATTCTATCCAGTTCTGTCAACATATAAACTAGGTAGGTAACAAGTTAGCATGTTGTCTTTTGGCTGTAGAATTACAGAATGGTAGAAATGGAAATATAGCAATTACAATATATTTATTTGAAGGCAAATGAAGTTCCTTTCCAAAATAACTAAGCAGCAAGGTATTCATTTTATGAATAGAGACTTGCAAACTCTCCTCTGGGGTGAGTTCGGTGATAAGTCAGTTGGCACTGGGCGCTCGCAAAACATTACTTATGGCAGATTGGTTCAAACACAAAAAAACTGGTTCTTAATGCTGACTTTCTGTCAATGATTGAAGGAGTTCTCACATAGCTAGAGTCAGGATTATTTCTGATGACCCAGTACCTTAGGAATTCTTAGAAGATGCTGCAATGGGGGAAAACATACCCAGAGTACCTCCACCTAGCACCGGCTCAGGCACTTTCAGGCACATTAGCTTATTTCATGCACACCAGCTTATTTAATTTCCTCAGTGGCTTCAGAGGGTCAATGTAATCCCATTTTTGCAGAAAAGAACATCAAAACTCAATATTTCATTCCAGATCACACTGATTATTAGACCATTGAAGCTGACTATTTGGTCACAGGCTTGCAGTCTATACATAGCTATGTGTTTATATAATATGGTAACTCAAAATGCTTTTCTGGGTTATACTGTGGTTCTAACTACCCCTTGGTCATAACATTTTTATGGAGAGAGACGCTCTAAATTCCAAACGAGATGTTGAAAGAGGAAGACTTCTTGTATACTGGCTGGAACCAACTTTTTTATTTATTTAAGTTTTTGGCCAGTTAGATCCAGATGCCAACCCTATGGTGAGAGAGATGAGGCATCAATCACTCTACGCTGAACCCTTTGTCAATAAATCTGTGTTGAGGGCCTGGGGAACCAACGAGTAGTGATGGTGTGTGCATTTACACACCAGGACATAGGCGCTACCCCCTCTCATCTGAGTTCCGTCTCTACAGACTCTGTCCCAGGCTTGGGTAGGAAAGGAATCTGTGGGCAATAAAGGAACGAAAGCCCTAAATTAGCTTTGCTTTCATGTCACTTCTTCCCCAGGGATGGCATTGAGGAGCAACTGCTGGGCCTCGTGTGCCAGGAGGGGAACTGATGTGAAGATGGGACTTCTTTTGGCTTCACAAAGCATCCCAGCTTGGTATACTAGGTGCTGTTCACATTTCCATTCTCTTCTAATTATTGGGAGAGGATTCCTGCTGGAGGAATAGGGTTTGGATCCTCAAGGGAGGGCCTACTCCCTCAGAAAGTCTGAGAAGCCACAGTTCTTTAACGAGACTACACGTGGAAAAAAGATCAGGCCAGGCACCGCTTAAGGGCAAGGCCATGTCAGGATTCTGGCCTCCACCACGAATGAGTCTGCACTTGTCGCTCTGCCTCTGCCTTCCACAGTCCGTCCCCAGTTCCCATCGTCCCCATCCAGAAGCAAAAATTTAAGATAGCAAAAGCAATGGACTTTGAAACCTCCCGGAGAGCAGAAGCAAAAAGGGGCTCAAAAGCTAAAGAGAAAGGAACATTTGAGAAAAGCAAATTTTGTAGCTCAAAGCCAACTAAAGCCTATTTAGTCACAGTTTATTAGGAGGCCAATTTGAAACCACAAGCAGGGACTAGCCCTGTCTTATTTTAAATGGACTTTCCATTTCCTTTGTCCTCATCAAATCCGACTTGGTTAAAATGGAATTGCTTGTGAAATTTCTCCTGTCCTCATTTTAAAAATATGTTATACAGCTTTCTTTAAGTATAGAACTGTAAATATTTACTTTTATTTTGGTTCTTTTGATTTACATCCATTTATTGTTATTGAATTATCATTAAGTGTTCTTACTGTCTTCAATTTATTTATTGCTATTATATTTATTATCAGTATTAGTAATAGTAGTGTGCTGGTGGTGGATTTGTATGTTCTGCCTTTGGACCCAAATCCCTGCGAGGGCTGAGCTGGCTGGAATAGATTGGGAAGATGTGAGAGCGCCTCAGTGTAGACGCAAAGCTTAGATACAGAATCTGCTGGTTCTACGCCACCTATGCCAGCCTCCTCATCCTTAGGTCCTACCCTCATCCCACTTTAAAGTAAAAAATTAACGAGCACACATGGAAAATAAAAAATAGTATAAAAGAATACGGAGTAAAAAGCAAAAGTTTCTGTCCTTCTCCCACTTTCTGTTCCCCAAGGTAACTATTATTATCAATTTCTTAAATATTCTCGCATATTCAGTGCTTATTCACTCCAGCACATACAGACAAATGTTGTCATGATCAAATGGATAATTTAAACACACACACATTATGCTGTGTCTTGCTTTTCCCTCCTACTGAATACTATATTTTGGAGAACTTCATCAACCCACAGGCATGCTTTATTTTTTAAATAACTTAGTATTTAATTGTAAAGAGGTACCCTAAATTATTTAACTTGATGGAAACTTCGTTTCCCCCTCCCCCCCTTTTTTTAATTCAAAATTATGGAACCACAAATGTGCTTCTCCCTTGCTTGTGTGATTACGTCCATAGGATAATTTCTGCTTTTTGTTAAGGGGGCTGTGGATGGTATTTGCTTCCCAGATGAAAGACACTGGAGATCGCTCTTAATACAGTGGCCAAAGGAGAGGAGCAAGAGAAATATGTACATGCTCAGAAGGGGAAAAAGCCAAGAGAGCAAATGACTCTGAAAGAGAGACCAAGAGAAAAAACGCCTAGGGAGGATTTGCTCCTGTTCACTTCTATTCATAACCCCTTTAACTCATCCACCAAAAGCCCAGCCTTCCCACCTCACTGTGCTTCTCTATCTTCCAGGGTGGATAGAGGCGGCTCAGCTAGGGGAAGACTGGAGCTCCCTCTACAGGTTGGAGAGCAAAGGCTAGGCTAGAGAATACACATATCGAATTAAAGGACATTTTTAAAAAGAAAATACACCAGTTAAAACAGCTGGTCACATGCATGCCTCTTCCCCTGGTGTCTTGATTCATGTGCACACATTTTTACATAATTGCAGTGATGGCCTAGATTCAATTTTGTATTCTGCTTTTTTTCCCACTTAATATAATATAGTAAACGTTTTTCCGTGTGGCTACATAATCATTCTAATTACCATTTTAATGACTTCATAATACTCCTTCCAGTTCACATATTGTAATTTATTTAACCACTCCCTATTGGTGGACATTTTAAATCATTTCCAGACTTTTACTAATATAGAAAATGGTGCATAGGGTATCAGTTTTTTTCCCTTTTTGAATGAGTTTTGTGGATTAAAGAGTGAGTCAAAGAGTGGGGTTGAGTTCATAGCTCTTGAGAAACTCCGCTCTGCTGATTCCACAAGCAGCAATGCCTCTGGCATGCTTTCAGGACACTAATTTGGGTAGCTTTTCATTTTTTTAACTTCTGCAACTATAATCATGTAACATGCCTCTGCCTTTCACTTTCTGCTAATTCTTCTCTACTTTCCACAAAGCCAACTCATTCATTTAGCCTTTGGTTAATCATTTATTCGTTCAATATCTTTTGAGAACCTAATATTTACCAAGAATTTGCTCTAGAATCTTATTTTCTTGGTAACATTGCAATTTTTTCTTCTTTTTTTGATGAGGAAGATTAGCCCTGAGCTAACATGTGTTGCCAGTCTTCCTGATTTTGCTTGAACAAGATTGTCCCTGAGCTAACATCTATGCCAGTTTTCCTGTATCTTGTATATGGGACAATGCCACAGCATGGCTTGACAAGTAGTATGTAGGTCTGCACTCAGGATCTGAACCCGCAAACGCCAGGCTGCCTAAGTGGAGCACACGAACTTAACCACTATGCCACTGGGCCAGCCCAACATTGCCATTCTTATAGAAAACAGGAACAAAGGATGTGAATGCATCCTGTTAGTTAACTTATTTTGTAAAGTAATGAAAGATTTTGTAAAACCCCAATTATCAGATTTAAGGAAAATGCAGGTTGGAGAAAATCTGCTAGCACATCCCAGCTCCAAGAAATGCCTAAGTGCTGAATAAAAAGAGAACGGAGACTAACAAGGAGTGGAGAGCTGGCTAAAGCTGAGCATTGTAGGATGAGTAGGAGTTCACCAGCAGAGGAGTGATAACAGCGGGGTCTTGGAATCAGACCATTTGTGCTGAAATCCTAGCTCTGCCCCTTACAAGCTGTGAGGACTTAAATAACTTACCTGTTTTTCTTTCCTTCTCTCTCGTAAGTCCTCCTTTACCTGGTGTTCCCAGTCCACTGGTGACACAGCTCTTATAGCACCCTTTACCTGATGTTCTTTACACGAGAATGTGAAGTCTTTGGTGTCTCCAGCATCGAGCACAGTCCCTGACACATGTTAGGTGTTTGGCAAATGTTTGTTGAATTTAATAACTTGAATCGGATGTTTAAGTAATGATGGCACATCAACAGGAGGAAATATTATGCAGCAATTAAAAAGATAATTAGGAATACTGCATAGCTTGTTGGAAATACATTTATGATAGGTTTAATGGGAACATGCAAAGTAATATCTGCACTATGATTCTCACTGTCTAAAAATTCTCAGACTAGGTGCTTAGGAGACAAAGAAGAATAAGGAAAGATGTTTATGTCTAAGAAGCTCATGGCTCACGTTATACTGAGGGAGGCAGGTGTGTGTAAGGGCAATGATGGCGGTACGGGAAATGCTGAATAGAGGGGTGAATTTGTCTGGGGAAGCTGGGTGAGACAGACATAACATCTAATGTGGGCTTGGAGGTTAACTAGAAGTCAAAAGACAAGCTAACGGAGGAGGCATTTTCTTAAGTGGGAAAATGTATTACATTTTAGAGAAATCAGAAATTTCTGTGGTGGGGGGGAGATGAGACGAGACAAGAGTATAATGTTGAGCTGTGTCGTAGGTGTCCTGCTAAGGTGTTTGATCTTTAACACGCAGATGGTGGAGAGTCATTAAGGATTCTTGAGCAGGGGAGTGACTTGATTACACCTGTTTTTTTTTTTTTTTTAAAGATTTTTTTATTTTTTCCTTTTTCTCCCCAAAGCGCCCCAGTACATAGTTGTATATTCTTCGTTGTGGGTCCTTCTAGTTGTGGCATGTGGGATGCTGCCTCAGCGTGGTTTGATGAGCAGTGCCATGTCCGCGGCCAGGATTCGAACCAACGAAACACTGGGCCGCCTGCAGCGGAGCGCGCGAACTTAACCACTCGGCCACGGGGCCAGCCCCGTGATTACACCTGTTTTTATGACAATAACCCTGGCAGAACAAAAAGGACGGACTAGAGGGGCAAGTACCCAGGGCAAGTACACCAGGGAGGATGCTATAGCTCCCTGCTTCAGGTGAGAGCTAGCAGGCTTGATGGTGGAGCTGGAGTTGGGCAAAGTTGACAATGTCAAAGGGAGAGTGCACAAAACTTACTGACTTACGGAATGTTGGAGGTGAAGGGAGTCTAGGGTGACTTGTGACAAACAATTTGTAACATTTAAAGGAGCAAGTCTGTTGTAGGAGGGTAAGTGGGAATGGGAGAGTGGGGAGATGTTGGACTTACTTCTGGACATGCTGAGTCCTTGGTGCTAGTGGGCCTCACATCATGGAAGACTGCTATGCAGTCAAGCAAAGGCTTCTAGATTCTTAGGAGATAATTTCTGGCAAAAAGATGTCCATAAACTGAATCTGACGAATAAGCCCACACCTTCCATCTCCACGCAAAACAGGAAGCATGCTAAAAATGACAGTATTTTGCAGCCTGACTTCAAATCTAGATTCTCCCTCAACTGCTGTGAGCAAATTACTTAACCTTGTTAAGCCGCAAATTCCTCATCTGCGAATTAGGATAATAACTCTTGCCACCTAGGGTTGTGTGAGAATGAGATGAGATAAAGCCAGAAAAACATCTCCAGGAAGGACCCAGTGAGTATCCATTCCACCCCCACCCACAGATTATCTCAGAACGAGAGTAAAGTTCTGAAACAGAAACCAACACAGTTGTCTTTAAAATAAGGATCAAATAGATTTCTGTTCACTGATGGATGATTTCTCTAGTGCTGGTCCAGTTCTTGGAGTCAAGTATTAGAAAGATTCAGGGACCAGGTCTTCTCTTGGGTTGTAGACAGGCTGTTTTCCAAATAAAGATTTCTCTAGGGGTGAAATATGGACTTTCTCAATACGAGCATCATCGCAGTCCAGTCTATATCAACATTCCAAAATGGTGCCTTCATTTCTTTCTCTTCTTCTCTGATAAGAGTAAGACCTTTGATTTCTCTGCTGATCTGAAATGTCACCTATATTTATATTTCCATCCCATATGGTAATAATAATAATGAAATGATAGTAATAATTTCCATTTCGAGGCATTGCTTTATGTCAGTACTTTAAGTGTATCACTTCTTTTAATCCTTACAAAAAATGCATGTGGTTTTATATTTTAGCCATTTATAAATGATCAAGCTGGAGTACAGAGAGGTGAAGTGACTTGTCCAAAATTGCACAGAAAGAAAATGAAGAACCTAGTATTTAAAAGAAAACCATTTGAATCCAGAGCCCTGGTAACCGCTACCTCTTCACCAAGATGACATTCTCTCTGCCACTTGCCACTGGGGTGGGAGAAGGAGAGATGGAGAGAGCACTTAAGAAAGAGAGATACAAGAAGCTAAGAAGTGTTGTGCATATATGTGTTTTAATTGCTGTTACGCATGAATCATAAGTCACTCTTGTTTCTCCATCAAGGGAGGCACAAGGACAAGCAAACAGAACAGCATTTATCTATGATTAAAAAATTATGACCATTTATATGCAAATGAGGGCAGGTCCTCTGCTTCTGGAAGACTGAAGAGGATTACACAGAGTCATAAATTTTGGGTGTTTCTTCTTTTCCAGGCACTGCCAGGCCAAGTGTAGAGTGTCAGCAGCCTCTGCCAGGAGGATTAGGAGCAAGGTTGGCCATTCTGGTTTGTTCCGTGTGACACAGTCACAACTTCTTGCTTTGGCGCATGCTCTTTCCTCTGCCTGACATGCTCTTTAGCTAGAAATCTCTGTCAGTCTCCCTGATAAATGCTGTCTGCTCTGAGAAGTCTTCATGGTTTACTTTCAACAGAGTTAATCTCTGTAAAGGCATAGATCATGTTAATTAATTAATTAATTCATTTATTCATTCAACATATGCTCACTGAGTACTTTCATGGTGCCAGGCATTGTCCTACACACAGAAGATAAAGTTTGCACCTGATTCCAGAGCAAACGAGTGAAATAAGGTCACTATTCTCCCATGGAGCTTACATTGACTGGAGGAGATGGCAAAATAAACAAATAAGCAAAAAATATATATGGTATAATTTCAGGTAATGATCTGTGCAGGGAGGAAAATAAAACAGGTAGGCAGGTGATCAGGGAAACCATTCTGGGGAGGGCTTTATGAATAATGATCTGAATGAAGCTAGGAAACAGGTTATGTAAAGATCTAAGATTAGAGACTTTCCCAGTTCAATAGTAGCTTCTTTTAGTACGTGTATTGTGTGAGGGAATAAACTACATGTCTACTCAGGCAAGGGAAACAAAAGAAGAAATGAACAAATAGGAGTACATGAGACTAAAACGCTTCTGCCTGGCGAAAGAAACCATCAACAAAACGAAAAGACAGCCCACCAAATGGGAGAAAATATTTGCAAATCATATATCTGACTATGGGATAATTTCCAAAATATATAAAGAACTCATACAACTCAACAGCTAAAAGATGAATAACTTGATCCAAAAATGGGCAGAGGATATGAACAGACATTTTTCCAAAGAAGATATACGGATGGGCAACAGGCACATGAAAAGATGTTCAATGTCACTACTTATTAGAGAAACGCAAATCAAAACTACAATGAGATGTGACCTCGCACCCGTCAGAATGGCTATAATTAACAAGACAAGAAATAGCAAGTGTTGGAGAGGATGTGGAGAAAAGGGAACCCTCAGATATTGCTGGTGGGAATGCAAACTGGTGCAGCCACAATGGAAAACAGTATAGAGGGTTCTCAAAAAATAAAAATAGAAATACCATATGATCCAGCTATTCCATTACTGGGTATTTATCCAAAAAGCATGAAACCACTAATTCAAAAAGATTTATGCACCCCTATGTTCATTGTTGCATTATTCACAATAGCCAAGACACTGAAATAACCCAAGTGCCCATTAATGGGTGGATAGATAAAGAAGATGTGGTATATATATATATATAAAGGAATACTACTCAGCCATAAAAAAGACAAAATCATGCCATTTGCGACAACATGGATGGACCTTGAGGGTATTATGTTAAGCAAAATAAGTTAGATAGAGAAAGACAAATACCATGATTTCACTTATATCTGGAAGATAAACAAACACATAGATAAGGAGAACAGATTGGTGGTTACCAGAGGCGAAGGGGGTCGGGGGAGGGCAAAAGGGATAAGAGGGCACATATGTATGGTGACAGATGAAAACTAGGCTATTGGTGGTAAACGTGATGCAGTCTATACAGAAACTGAAATATAATAATGTACACCTGAAATTTACACAGTGTTATAAGCCACTGTGACCTCAATAAAATAATTAAAAAAAACTACACTCAGCAACAATGGAGATGATGATGGTATTGACATTATTCTTGTGCAGCTATTGAGATCTAGCTCCCATTGCAGGTTTGCATTCATTATTTCTCACAATAGCCCTGTGAAGTAGGTATTGTTGTCTCTGATTTGCATATGAAGCAAAATCCTTAGAAAAATAAAATGACTTGCTCAAGGTCAACAGCTGATAAAGGGCATTAGCTGAGACTCTGGCTCCAACCTTCCACCAAAACCTATAACTTTCAATGACCCCTTTTCTTTGCATTCTAGCACTGAACATGGGGCCTAGCACTACAGACACTTAATGATATGAGGAATGGATGAAGGAGTGAATTCATTACCTTCAGTGTCCCATAAATGCCATATAATAGGACTGTTTAAATTTCTGGCAAGTCTGAGGCTCGGGTGTATTTAGGTATTTCACACATATTGCATCTCTGAGAGGATTGTGGGCTAGAGGATGAGGCCCCCAGAGGTGAATAAGCTCATTGTTGAAGGTCACATATGGATATGAAATAAAGCATGGTGACTGTCTTTCCCTTCTCCATTGCACGCACAGCTCCCTAGTGAGAATTTTCCTGCTCCAAATCAGTAATATGCACACACCTGCTCCTCTCTTAGAGCTTGACATTGGATAGTCCCCAGGCCTGGGATGCTCTCCTCCCAGACACCCCATGGCTCCCTTTATCACTGAGCTCCCTCCAGCTTTGCTCAACTAAGGCCTGACCCAACCCACTGATCCTGCAATATGATGAGGATGATGATGATGATAAATATTACTCGTGAGCATCTATAAAGGTCTAGGTACAATTCTAGGTGATTTGTACTCATTTATTCAGCACAATAGCCCTGTGAGGTAGATATTGTTGTATCTGATTTACAGATGAAACAAAACCTTTAGAAAAATAAAATGACTTGTTCAAGGTCACTCCTGCTGTCCCTTCCCTTACCCTGCTCCTCTTTTCATAGCACTTATCAATTTCTAACGAACTAGATAATCTTTTTTTGAAGAAGAAGATTCGCCCTGAGCTAACATCTGCCACCAATTGTTTATATACTTTGTATGTGGGATGCCTGCCACAGCGTGGCTTGATGAGCGGTGCATAGGTCTGTGCCCAGGATCCAAACAGGCAAACCTCAGGCCACCGAAGTGGAGTGCGTGAACTTGACTGCTACGCCACTGGACCAGCTCTATAATCTACTTATTATTTATTGAGTATTGTCTGCCTTCCCTCTTCCCCCACATACACTCACTGGACCATAAGCTCCATGCAGATGGGGATCTTTCTCTGTTTTGTTCCCAAGCACAGTTTAGCACATAGTAGGCACTCAGTAAGTACATATCAAATGAATGATTGAATGAATGATTACTGAACACCTAATTTTTGCCAGGCACTGCATTTTCACTTCACCTATGTTTTGCTCTGTGAAATAAAGATCACTACCATCAACCCATTTTGCAGATAAAAAAACAACAACTGAGGTTCAGAGGGTGGAAACATTGCTTAAGGTCAAAGAGGTAGCCTGAAATGCAGCAAAAAAATATATCCTGCTTACTCTGAGGTGCTTTACAACTCTCCTTCTTTCTACTCAAGGACTCTGGGGACAAAGGAGGCAGTAGGAACCTAGTCAGCACAGTGACTCTGAGGGCCTTTAGGGGCCCCTAGAAGAAGGGGGCATCTCTTGCTGTGCTCACATCTTCAGCATTGTGGTGTGGACTGGTGGTGAGGAATTTCCCCTCTCTCCATTCTTGTCTCCCATAGCCAATTTCTGGGTCTGACTCTTAGAATGAACCATGTCCCATTACCAGGGAAGAAATCCCTAACAACTCACAAGGCTTCTCTGGAGCTGTTTCTTGGCCATTCCTTGTGATTTCTGGAAGCCTTTGGACCTCTGTGCTTTCAGTTGACTGATCACATGCCAAGGCCTGACAGAGGGACTTCTAGACCAGACAATTCTGAAAGTCCCAAGACCCCGTGCAGAATTTCCTTCTTCCACTGAAACGTCTCCCTTCTGGGCCATCCTGTCACTCTTTGCGGCCACAGCTGGTACAGGCAGCTCCCTCTAACTCAGCGTCATTAGTTGTACCAGCGCTGATGCTCACAGCACCTCACACAGGCTACAGCCTGTTATCTGTGGATCATGGTGTGGAAGCAGGCAGAGGTGGAGGAAGAGAGGGAACAGGAGGAGGAAAACTAGAATGGTGATCTCTTATTTCCTCCTTGCCGGCACCTGTGTCCTTCCCCGTCTCATCCTCTTGCCTCCCATGTTAGAAATCTGGAAGTCACTATCAACTCCCTCTAATGTCCAGCTCCATACCCAAGCAATCACTTATCCCCATCTTTTCTATCTTCCTCATGTCTCTTTTGCCTCTACCTTCATCTCCATCCTCACAGCTACCCCCTTGGCCCTGGTCCACACCATCTTCTACCTGGAACCTAGAACACTCTCCTGAATGTTCTCTTGGCCTCCAGACATGTGCTCCTCCGGTCACAGATGGAGTGTCTTGACCATGTTCTTCTGCCAGAACTGTCAATGGCTCCTTACTGTCCTGAGAATGGCATCCACACCCCTTTCCTTGGATTACAGGCCCTGCATGATCTGGCTCACGCTGACTTCTCTAACCTCATCTCTCTGGTGCCTCTCAGGCCACTGGTCTCCAGTAAGACTGAATTCCTCGTGATGCCCATCCTGTGCCCAGCCTATTTGGTCATTTCTTGATGCCTCTGATCCCTCTGAAATACTTATTCCCTCTTTCTGCTTGGCTAACACTTACTCATCATTCAATACCCGCATCATGGGTCACCTCTTCTATTGGAGCACCCAGACGTCTGCTCCCCCAATACCTGAAATGGTAACTCCTTTATGTCCTCAGCTCATTCTAACCCTACACAGCTTTGCATAACTCCAGTTTAGTCCTCATGGAACTATGTGGCACTGACTCTGTTGGTCTCATCTCAGCTTGGCCAATTCTTGACTCGGAGTGTGGAGTAGAGGATGCGTTCTTTCCCGCAGTGCTAACTCTCTTAGAGAGGACACGGAGGGTGAGAGGAGGGGCTCAGAATGCAGCAGACTGAATGGTTTCAATGAAACCCCAATTCTTGGGGCAGTGGACTAAGCTGGAGGCTCATGCGTGGCATGGAAGTATTTCGTTCCCTAGTGTACCCCACTCAGCAGCAGGGCAAAGGAGTCTTTTAACAATCCTTTGAAAAACCACCAAGATCTTCTTTTTCGGAGAAAAGGAAACCCTCTCTTTCTCCTAGTCCACATATAGTAGAACTCTGCCCATGTGGCCTTCTGGGCAAGGGGCAATCAGGAGGACTCAGTTACCCCTGGATATAGTCTTTTTGGGATTTCTCGTTCAGGTATAGAAGAGGAGGAAGGCATGGATGCTTGGGCCCCACTCCAACCAGTGCACAGTAGGTCTTTAATGGTGCCTTGGAGGGGTCATCTTCATTATATGTAACCCCTCCCCACTCCCAAGGCCTAGCTTACCTCTACTCATCCCCAGCAGCCTATGTTTTTCTCCTTTTTTCCTTGCTGAAGGCATCTAGCCATTTGGCACTGTCATTTCAAAAAATCCTGAGAACCAACATGTAGGGGAAAGAGGTCCTCTTAAAGGTCAAAAATTTGTGGCAGTTGCTGTTGGCGGGGACAAGGGCTTACTGATGCTGTGTGGAGTTTTCTAGGATCTATTTTCTTTGGTATTAATACTATTATCTGTTTTTTTTTTTTTTCCTTTTTCTCCCCAAAGCCCCCCGGTACATAGCTGTATATTCTTCGTTGTGGGTCCTTCTAGTTGTGGCATGTGGGATGCTGCCTCAGCGTGGTTTAGATGAGCAGTGCCATGTCCGCGGCCAGGATTCGAACCAACGAAACACTGGGCCACCTGCAGCGGAGTGCGTGAACTTAACGACTCGGCCACGGGGCCAGCCCCAATACTACTATCTGTTTTTACAGCACCACGTCTGGCGCCAAATATGTGGGGGGTTTTCCCGACATCAACCAATTCTCCAACGTTCCAGACACTAACTGGGTGTCCTACAATTTAATTTGATGCTGACACTAACTATCCAGAGTTAGCACAGACGCCACAGGGTAAGGGCTCAGTCCCAGAGACTGTCCCCACTTCAGACACCAATTGCAAGTCTTGGCTACCTATGTTTCCAATCAACCAACTATAAAGTTCAGAAGGTCCCCACTACCCCCTCCTTAGGTTCGCTAATTTATTGGAATGGCTCACAAAACTCCCAAAAACAGTTTACTTACTATTACCAGTTTATAAATGATACGACTCAGGAAGAGTCAAATGGAAGAGATGCACAAGGCAAGGATTTGAGGCAGGGGCATGGAGGCGCCCTCACCTCTCCAGGAGCACCACCCTCCCAACACCTCCATGTGTTCACCAACCTGGAAGCTCTCCCAAACCTTTGTTTAGGGTGCTTATGGAGATTCCATTACACAGACATAGTCAAATAAATCATTGGCCATTAGCGATGAACTCAATCTTCAGCCCCTCTTTCCTCTCCAGAGGTCAGGGGGTGGGGCTGCATCTTCCAACCCTCTAACGTGCCTTCATCTTTGTGGTGACAGTCCCCATCCTGAAGCTATCAAGGGGTCCCCCGCCACCAGTCATCTCATTAGCAGAAGAAAGATCCTCATGACTCCAGAGGTCCGAGGGTCTTAGAAGTTCTTGTGTCAGGAACCAGGGACTAAAACCAAATATTATAACAGAAGATGACACTTTCACCCCCATTACTCAGGAAATTGCAAGAGTTTTAGAAGCTCTGTGCCAGGAAACAGAGATGAAGGCCAAATATATATTTCTTATTATGTTACAATATCGTAGACATGGATATATCCCTGGAGCTCAGGGAATTCACCCAAATATGGTGATGTTTTCCTCCCCTGCACGTATATAACGGTAGATTCTGAGTAGGAAGAAGGCAGGTGCCTCACGACTTTGTTCCACTTGGGAGCTTAGATGCTAGCGCCTTCCTTGCGGAGGAACAGACCAGGAAAGGAGATTCAGTCTGCCCGTGTCTGGAGCAACAGCTGGGTCCTCCCTTGGGCGTCAAGGTTTCCTGGGGCTCTTTGTCCTCATTTGCAGGGTACAAGGAGGGAAATTTCTGAGGGAGAGTGTCACATTTCAGTCAAATCGGAGTGGGAAAGAAAATATAAAATCTGTCTTACCTCTCCCCAACCCTTTCTTCTCTGGGGCAAGCGTTGTGTTTGTTTACTTCTCTTCTCCAGCACGGCGCATGTTCCTCAAGGTTTGTGGCTTCTGACCTCACTTAGCTCTTCTTGCCCAGTGTCCCCCTAGGTCTGATCATTCATGAATGATCCTGCTGGTGGACACCCCTCTGACATCCACGCAGCCTTCTCCAGGTACGGCTGAGAGGGCTCTCCATAATCAGGGAGGTCTTGGCCCTTCAAAATCATTTGGCATTGGTAGTGGACTCAATGTTTGTGAAATCTTATTAGAAGCCATGCATTTCCCTAGGACTAGGCTACAAAAATCACCCCCAAAAGATGTGCCTTTGCTCACGATCGGAATTGAAGCCTCATAGTGAGTCAGGAGATGTTTCAGGAAGATCAGAAATTACGTTTGGGGATTTATGAAATCATTTCTGGGCTGTACCTGGCAATGAAATAACAAATATTAAACTAAAGAGGAGGGAACTGATTTTCCTGAAGTCACTCAGTGAATTAGGGGGAAGCAGGCAAACTGGGGGAAAAAGGATCAGGGCTTGAGGCTGACTGCTGGCCAGAGGGGTGTAACGTGGGGCAGGAGTGGACAGGAGTGCACGGAAGGGGAGACACATCCTTGGTGCCCGAGGAGCGAAGTGTCACAGAAGGGGATCAGCTCACCTGCATCTGTGACTAACCCTACTACAGCATCTCCTACCTGCCAGGAGTGGACATTATGCTTTGAATTCCCTAATTCATCAAATCTTCAAAGCAATCCTTTGAAGTGGGAAGAGGTGCAACTGGAACTTGAACTTGGGATCTTCTAATCCTTGTGGTAAAACTCTTGACTGCATCACCCTCTCTTTGGGTTGCAGACACTTAAAGATCAAGCATTTAGGGTTTCACAAACTCAGTGGTTTCTTTTTTTTTTGTTTTGGTGTGTGTGATAAATGCAACAAATATCAATTCTCATAATAGGGAGAAATCTGCTTTCACTCTATTAACAGCATCACTGACCATTTATTGATTTTTCAAAGGGAAATTAGAAAAAAGATGTTGCAAATTATTGCTGTTAAGTCCCTTGGAGGGTTGATATAGTCACTCCTGTGTTGCTGAGAGTGAGTGGAAATATGAGCCAGACACAGAGAATAAGAGATCTTGGAGTTTGCAACTGAAGGGTGAAAGTGACAGCCACAGCAAATTAAGGTCTTCTCTTAAACCTTTGCACTGCCTCTTCTTTCTTACGGACCTAGCCGAAGCAGCATGATACCGTAGAAAGAGCAAAGATTTAATCCCTAGTCTTTTGCTAACTTAATGTGTGAATTTGAGCAAGTTGCTTAACCCTTGTGACCCTCAGTTTATTCACCTATACTATTTGGATAATAATATTGACGTTGTATGATTTTTTTTGAAGACGAAATGATCATACAAAGCATAGCACAGTGCCTGGGACACACGGTGAGTAGTCAATACCTGTTGAATTCCTCTCGTTCTTTCTGACCCCTCTGTTTGGCAGAAGCCAAGTACTCACTTTCTCATGGATGGCACAGACATTGCGGAGTCCCTGAGTATAGTCTCTAATGCATGTAACATACCCTAGAAAATGTATCCTCCTAAAGACTTGCTTCTATTGTGTAAGGAGGAGAGTGAAACATTTGTCATCATCCAGCTGGTCCCTGAGTCTCCCTTTCAGGGGTACTGGGGGATCAAGGACAGATTGGCGGGTCTTGGTTTAGAAGTGGGAAGTAAGACCCAGGCAAGATGTTGAGAAGAGATTATGATGTACAAAAAGAGGTAAGATTCTCTGCATGAGAAATGAACAGGGTTTGGGGAATCTCTGAGGCAGGGAAAAAGAGAGGGGCAAATGTAAGAGGAGAGAAAACGTCTAGGAAAAATGCCAGGATGTGGCGTGCTAAGTTCCTCTTGAAAAACGCAACCAAATTGTCTAATATTCAATGTTAAGTGATTTTCAGCATGCTATTTAGATAAACACAACAAAGACCAGTTTGTTGAAAGTGAGTTGATATATAAAATCCTTGAAACGGCTCCTGGCCTATACTATTACTATTATTGTTATCATTAATATGATTATTGTATTGTCATTATTATCCAGCCTTGTAGCGGGCACATGGAATTCTGGGGAGTGAAAAACCTGAGAGAGGGGCAATGTCCCAAGTGGAGTACCGCCGTGTGAAAATGTGGACTAAACACAGGGGATGTGAGATTGTATGCAAACTAGACCAATTCAGTGAAAGCAAGAACTGAGGCCCCAAACTGCTCTGAAGAGTCAAGACTCCCCCAACCCCCAACGCAAGGGTATCTGAGGAACAGGAAGGGACACTGAGCTTCCCAGAAATGCTGGATGGAAGTTTGAACCACTTTTTCTTGATTCTCAAGATGGAGGGTGGCAAAAGCTAAAATGGGGTGACATCTAATTCATAGGTCATGAAGCTTCTGGACACCCTATAACTCTCAGGGCCAGAGCCCCCATGACCTGGCTCCACTGGGTCCTAGACATACCCTCTCTAAGCTCTCTACAGTTCTTCAGTCCTGTACCGAGAGCTGCTGCCTCTCCATGGTGACCCAGGGTATCACCCCCGACCCTGACCCTGAGGAGGCTGCCCTGCTTCTCTCTGCCCATCCAATTATGAGACTTTTCCCAGCCCAGCCCATTCTCCAGCTCCCTTGTTCCAGCTCCTCAAGAAGCCTCTGCTAGCCCTCCAATCCAAGACTGATTTTCCCCTAATAGCATTTCCTAAGATCTCTGATTCTACTTCCCTCATCCTCAGCTGGACTCAGTGATGCTCCCCACCCCTGACTCCTTGCACACCTACACAGAAATGTTGAAGGCTCCATCTTGCCGAGGTTGTGCTTGAGTCTTAACTCTCTGGCAAGAGGAAAATATAGGAGTTCTGATAAAGTGTCCATGACGTGACTCTATCTGTTTGAGAGCAGGGGTTGGCAAATTTCCTGCAAAGGACAAGATGTTAAGTATTTCAGGCTTTGTGAGCCACATGCAGTCTCTGTTGCAACTTCTTCACCCTGCCCTGGTAGTTTGAGTGTAACCATAGACAATAACTAAACAAATGAGCATGCTTGTGATCCAATAAAACCTTGCTTAACCAAATAGGCTGGTGTGGCTGCAGTTTGCCAAACCCTATTTTAGAAAATGACTCTATCCAAACTGAGAGATGTCCTTTCACTTTTGTCAGAAACACTATCCTCTTATTGCAGCCCAAAAGAAAATAGACTTAAAAAAATTAGCTTGATCACACCTGTCAGGATGGCTATTATCAAAACAAATGAAGAAACAAACAGAAAATAACAAGTTTTGGTAGGATAAAGAGAAATTGGAGCCTTTGTGTATTGATAGGACTGGAAAATGGTGCAGCTGCTATGGAAAACAGTATGGTGGCTCCTCAAAAAATTAAAAACAGAACTACCATGTAATCCAGAAATTCCACTTCTGAGCATACATCTAAAAGAATTGAAAGCAGGATCTCGAAGAGATAATGGTATGCCCACGTTCACAGCAACAGTATTCACGATAGCTAAGAGATGGAAGCCACACAAGTATTGGCCAGGTGAATGGATAAACAAAACATGGTATGTACACAGAGTGGAATATTTTTAGCCATAAAGGAAGGAAATTCTGATGCACGCTGCAACATGCATGGACATTGGAGACATTACGCTAAGCAAAATTAGCCAGTCACAAAAAGATAAATATTGTTTGATTCTACTTATATGAGGAACCTAGGGTATTCAAATTCGCAGAAACAGAAATTAAAGTGGTGCTTGCCAGAGGCTGCAGGGAGATGGAAATGGGGAGTTGTTTAACGGGTATGAAGTTTCAGTTTTGCAAGATGAAAAAGTTCTGGAGATTGGCTGCACAACAATGTGAATTATATTTAACACGACTGAACTGTACACCTAAAAATGGTTAAGATGGTAAATTTTGTTATGTGTATTTTACCACAAATTTTTAAAAAAGTAGAGTTGGTTGCATTAAATCTTTTACAGGAAGAAAAATAGCTTGATGTGGCTCCTCTCACCTCCCCTACTTTGCTCTGGCTCCCTCTTCTACATGGATACAGGCAGCATGGAGGGGCACAGAGGGAGAAGAGGCACTTAGGATGGTCTCCTGCATTGGAGAAACCTGACAGGAATGTCTTTTCCCATAGGCTTTTCTGTAGGAAGACAGACTGTCCTTTCAGCCTGATACAATATGGTAATCGCTCCCAGTCAGCTACGGGGGCTCTCCCAGGAGCTCAACCGAGGGGTCATTTTGGGATCTGTCATGTCCTATAGCACTGCGCTGGGGCTGCACAAGTGTCCTCTCCTGCTTAAGTTATTTATATAGGTGGATGAAAACACTTTGCTTGTACAAACTAGAAACTATTAGATTAGGCCAGCAGAGACAGCCAGAGGCAATCTTTTAACAAAGTGAGTGGGATTCAAAGTAGGCATGGAAAGCAAATATTATTTCACTGGGAGTCGATTAGAGGGAGCTCTTCGGATGAGCAGTAACTGCTTTGTTAACTTAGGTGGGGGAGGCGAGCGGAGCCAGGTAGTCAGCAGCTGGGTTCAAAGGGGAGCAGCCTGGGATGAAACGGTAATTCCGGGGGAGGTGGATGCATCAGGTTCCCCTCCACACACTCTCCCCCCTTTCTTTATTTAAAGTACATGATGGAGCTTAGCAGCTGAGAAGCCTCGGTTTGCTCTAAAATTTCTCATTTTAATTCAGGCAAACACTCTATAAATCCAATGTATCGGAAAGCAAATATTGAGGCTGAGTGAGAAGGTCCATTAGATGGAGTGCTTACGTTGTAGGGCCTGAGCATGTGGGAGGGGTGTGCGGGGAAGCCTAGAAAGGGAGGCCGAGCTGGAGTGGGAGCGCGGAATGCGGGTGCTAGGGACAGGGAATCCGAGGAAGCTGGGCCTTGGGAAGGAGTTGGGGGCAGAAGTGGAGGGGAGGGGAGGGTTTGGGGCTTGTGGGAGGTAGGTCAGTGCAGAAAAGGCTAGATTAGAAGGAGACTCTTGGAGCTTCTGGTGAAAAGAGAATTCGAATGGAGTCTTCAGATGAAGCTCGACAATGGGGAACAGACAGGGAGGGTCTCTGAAAGTATAGAGGAGAGCCAGAAGGGGACCTGTTGGGTACACAGTGACTGTCTTCTTATAAGCAAATTCCAAGAGGAGTGAAGGTCAAGGGTGAGTTGAGGAGTTTGAAAGATGGTTTATGGTGTCATTTTCATTGTTTTGCAGTAGGGCTGCCAGGGGTTTTGTGAAAATTACTAAACCGACCCAGGGGTGGCCGAATCTCCTCAAAGACCCTGGGAATCAGAGTGGCTGGAGACTGGTAGTCAGGAGCCCCTAGATGTACTGTTTTCCAGGGATGCCTACAGGAAGGAGGAGGATCTTTCCCACATGGAGCTGGTGTGTATGCTGGTTCAGGGCATGATGATGTAGACTCAAGAAGGCGTGGGTTTAGATCCCACCTTGACCATGTGCTAGCTGGGTCACCTTGGAGGAGTCGCCTACCCTGTTTGAGCCTATTTATTCATCTGTAGGATGGGGATGACTTTACTTCCACGGAGATCATTATAATACTTTCTTCATGTTGAGAGGAAATGTGATGACGCAGGTATGCTTGGCACGATGACTGGCACAAAGCGGTGATCAATTAAACTTAGCTTTTTTTAATTGATGTTTTTCTGAGGATCATTATCAAAAACAACTTCTCCAAAACACTTCCAAGGATTCTGCATGTCTGTGAGCAAAAGTCTTAAAGGAGCATGAGGACTGTCCAGAGTGACTGGGCCGGAAGTGATCTCCATGTTTTCTCGCCTTTTCGACAGCAGCTCTGGGAATCTTTGACTCTGGATGCTCCATACTCATTTGTTGTTCAATGTTCTCTGTTAAGTTTTTAGAGAAAGAGATATAACCAGGTTTAATGATCCACCACTGGAGTCTCTCTTGTAGCATATTAATGTCAGCACTTTTGCTTTTCAGTAAAAGCTAAAGATTAGTTAAGGCAATCCTCTGAATCTTCCCTTCTAACTTCAAGGTTTCAGGAGGAGGTATGGGAACCGTCTTAGATCACTAGCACAAAGGAATGAGAAACGCAGCTGATAGTGATAATGACCACCCTTTACTCAGCTCTTCTCATGTGCCAGGCTCAGAACTAACTCTTTTACAGGACTTTCCTCATTTAGTGATTGTCACAGCCCTTAAGATGGGGACTATTTTTACCAACATACTATAGAAAAGGAAACTGAGCCCAATAGAAGGTCATACTTTGCTCAGGATTACATATCTACTAAATGGCAGGGCTGGGGTTGAGCAAGTTCAACCAAATCTGAAGCCAGATTTGAAATTGAAGACTGCCATCCCCAGACCAGGCTCCACAAGGGGAGCCAAAATGGGGACAAATCACAAAAGCCTTTATTCCCAGGTGAGAGCCTTGGTTTTAGGAAAAGATGATAATTAGTCTCCTGGGATAAGGGAAGGATGGGTTTACTTTTTCCCCCAAATGAAGTTGTCCTAATTGTTACTGATATACAGCACTTTGGACTCTTAATCAATTTTGTTAGCAGTTTTCAGTGTTAATTTAATTAGTACAAGAGACCCTGCTGGTAGAAATATTGGATAATGAGTTTTTATGTAATGGTTTATGGAGTACCCTGTAAAAAACCAATAATTACAAATTCTCAGCAGAACTTTTATCAAAGCACAATATTTAAGTGGATAAATCCTTGCTTGGAGGCTCATCTGATAAAGCATTTGGTTGAGGCATCAGAATTCCCATTCCCAGTGCATTGCTCTGGTTTTCAAAAGGTAAAGGATGAAAGAGCCATCTCTGGTTCTGCCAGAAAAAGGTTTCCACGAGTGACCTTTGATACAGAGAGATTTTCTCAGAGGTAACGTTTCAATGACAGTGAAGATCCAATGGCCATGCACTTGGATTCCTGGCCCTGAGGGAAGTGAGAGAGCCCCAGTTTTTGTAAGTCTTGGATAACTCAGTGGGAAGAAATCCTGGATGGAGGGAAGATTTCAGACAAAGTCTCATAAGCATGGAGAAAACATAACACAAAGGGGTTCTGGGTAACTCCCAAAGTGTGCATGAGTAGGGGGGTATTCATTGATTAGTTGAATATATTCTATGTCTCAGAGAGAAGGGCTTGAGTTGTTCTGGTGACAGGGGACCATAGGCACTGCAGAGAATGTCAAAGGAAGCATCTTAAACAGTTCCTTGTCCATGTTTTATTGACCACACACAATTTCAAGCAGCTGGGTAAAAACTCATCACGAGGCCTGACTATAGCAGTTGCAAGTCAAGTCCTTGACTATATACAACCACCTCATGAAGCATGCACCACTTTAGACCCCAGTGCATGTAATGGAGATGACCTTAAACTGGGCCATCTAAGCCAGATGAGCTTCCATTCTCAGAGACAAGAGACTATGAGAGAAAAAATATTACATCTGTGTTGGACAGCAAAATACCTCCCTCCTTGCCCTGTTGGATGCTAAGAGTTCAGAGAGCCTAAGCCTTGGCTTTTCCACCCCAAAGTTTGTCATAGGGACTATTCTGCCAAGAATTTACAACTCCAGTATTCTCTTACAATCATATGCTATTGCTGTGTCCTGGGGTTGGCTAATGTTGTGGTTCCCTGTGTTAGAAAATTAAAGACTTGGAGAGCAGAATTTCAGATTCAAGGATTTCAATGTTAGTCTCCACTTGCATCCAAAACCCAAGATGTTCCAAACTGAAATCTGTACCTTCGCTTTGAAGCTGTGTTTCCTCCTAAATTCTTTTAGTTGGTGAGTTACTGGCTGCACCATCTACCCAATACCAGAGCTAGAAATCAATGAGTTATTCTGCACTCCTTCTTCTCCAATTTGCTCGCCATTCCTGATTTTAGTAAAGTTTGCAGAGTTTGTTTCTTAGTTATTATTTTTTAAATCTGTTCTCTTCTTGTCCATCAATAATATCACTGATTCATTTGAAGTCTTCATCAGCTCTTGCCTGAACTATAAAATGGTTTCAAAGCCAGATGGGACACAAGTCTTGCCTCCCCACCCCCACACTCGTTGGAGTCAACCATCTGAAACACAAATACGACCTTGTCATTACCATTTCACCTCTGTAATGAGCCTTTATGACCCAAGAGATAAAGTCCAAACACTTTGGCACAGCGTCTATGACCCTTTCTGACCTGGTCCATGCTTAAACCTATAACCTCATCTCTAAACAGCTTTCTTCCTCAAACTTAAATGCTACTTCCATGTTATTAATTAACTATATATGTCATTCTAATTTTTGTGACTGTTCCTCTTCTCTCTTCCTTTTTTCATCCTCTTTCCCCTTTTCTCCCTTTTCCAGGAATACCTTTCCCACCTCTGTTCACAAGGCTTCTAGGAAGCCAACCCTCACCAACCCTCTACAACCCAAACCCAGATAGAAGTCCCCATGGAGATTTTTGTAAGACACTATAAATAGACATTCCTGCTACTTTACCTACAAAATAATCTTTTATCTATCTGATAAATGTGATTGAATCTCCTTATAGACTGAGCTCATTATAGCCAGAAACCATGCTTTCTGCTTTTAATCGTGAACACTCAGGACAGAGCCAAGCAATTAGCAGATATACACCGTATGTTTATTTAACACATAAATTAATGAATATTATTGAATAATTTATTCAAGGCCAAAAGAAGAACTTAAATCTAACCCCTGTCTTCTTATTTCAAATTGCATTATTTTTATTGTACCTTATTCTTTTGTTTAAATAGCAAGCTCTGCCTTGAGTTTTGCCTTTAGAAATTGATCTTGTGTTTGCATTTCCCTCAGCCTGCTGATGAATATGAAATAAAGGCACTTTCAAGAACATACACACACATACACACACACAAACACACATTCACACACAACTGAGGAAGTTCGTCATTGACAGACTATGAATAAGGGATTGATAAAGAATGCACTTCAGGAAAAAAATATTTTACTGAAGACTGTCTTTGAAGTCAGATATAATAGTGAACAAATCAAATGATAAATATGCCTGTAAATAAACTAATGATTATCCTCATACAATAACAATAAAATAATGTTTAATTTGTGGGCTTAAAAAGGCAGGGTTTAAATAGTGGACAAGAGCAGTATTTGACTTGAGAGAGCAATGGCTGAAGTATAATAGTTCCAAGATCCTTTCATTGTTTATTTACAAAGTTAGCATATTGGTTAACTTTAATAATTATGTAGTTAAATATATGCTAAAATCCCAAGGGTAACCATTAACCCTGGAAATAAGTGTATAACTTCTAAACCAGTAGAGAAAAACATCGAACAAAGAAAAAACACATGAAAAGAAGCAAAAATTCTGGGAAATCTGAATATTCGCAAATTTTAGAACACAACAATTCTACTCTAAAGTATGCACCTTAAAACTAACCTTGCATGTTTGAAACATGAGAAATGTTGGAGAATTTCATAGCAAGTCTTTTGGGTTCCTGGACCCAATTCCAATGTGTGTTGGGGGGATGAATTTCCCCCATGCCACCAAGCAATTCTTGGGACACTAGCTGGATGTCCTAGAGTTCAACTCAATTCTGACACTATCTACCTGGATACCATCAGCTTCCACAGGTTAAGGATTCAGTCCTACAAGCCTGCACACCCCCCACTTCAGACGCCTTTGCTTCTGACGGACCAGCTGTAGATTAGGGATTCCAGTACCCACTGCTTGGATTGTAGATGCCATTCACAAACCCAGGTATCTGTACTTCTGACCAACTGGCTATAAATCAGAAGTTCCCATGCCCCGCTCCTTGGGTTCAATTAATTTGCTAGAGTGGCTCAAGGAACTCAGGGAAACATTTTACTTACTAGATCACTGGTTTATTAGAAAAGAATACAACTCGGGAACAGCCAGGCAGAAGATATGAACAGGGCAAGGTATAGGGAAGGGGTGCAGAGCTTCCATGCCCTCTCCAGGCTCACCATTCTCCCTGTACTTCCATATGTTCACTAACCCGGAAGTTCTCTGGACCCTGTCCTTTTGGGCTTTTATGGAGGCTTCGTTACATAGTCAAGATTGATTAAATCATTGGCCATTGGCAATTGTTTCAGCCTCCAGCCCCTCTCCTCTCCCTGAAGGTTGGGGGTTGAGGGGACTGAAAATTCCGAAGTTTCAACCCTCTAACTCCATGGTTAGATCTCCTGGCAACCAGCCTCCATCCTTAGGTGGGATCTAAAAGTCACCTCATTAACATAACAAAAGAAACTTTATCACTCTCATCACTTAGGAAATTCCAAAAGTTTTGAGAGCTGTAAGCCAGGAACCATGGAAAAAGACCAAATATATATTCCTTGTTATAGATGACAATATCACACCAGGTGTGATTGGAAAAGCCTAATACTGATAATAATACCTGGGAAAAAAATTGAGTTGTATTTACCTAATGAAATACTTTATATCTGTGAAAATATCTGAATCATTGCTTTATCCAAACTCATGTATATTACTCCTGAAAGTTCAGAAACAAAGCAACCCTAAAATATATATTAAGAATATATACTTAAGTGACAAAATTATATGTGCATATACTAAATATGATATATAAATATAACAGCAAGAGCATGATAAATACAAAATTCAGAATAGTCTTTAATTCATGGATGAATGCTGTGGTGTGGGATGGGGAGAAACCCTCTGATAGATGCAAATTATTGGTAATATTCTAGTTCTTGTTTTAGGTTAGTGAGTGAATGGGTATTCATTTTATGATTATGCTTCATAACCTACAAAACTGTTAGTATTTTGTATTAAACATTATGTTAAAAGATATCACATTATAGTAAAAAGATATGAAAAATAATCAAGTTTAAACTTGAAAACAAAATAAAGAAGGGGAGTGGGTTGTGAGCAGGGTGACCAGCAACGAACGAGGATCCAGGTCAAAGATGGCAAAGAGGGTTCGTATTTCTTTTGAGAGGAATTCTGGGCCTGAGGTGGTTTCAGGGGGAAAGTACATGCTCGATTAGTAATGTCTGCAGAGGAGTGGAGATGAGTGACAAAACATGTGGAGTAGATTTATCACTTCTGTTCTAGGTAATTTATTCCCATGGAATGGAGCTTTGCCTTTACTGAAGGCATGAGAAGGGCTTGAGCCAATTTAAAGACACAGAGCTGTGTTTTTACCTTCCTTTGTGATCAGGTACCTGTCGGAGGGAGCTTGATGGAGGCATGCACATTGGCCATGGTTTATCCGGTGAGTAGGATTCAGAGGACATCTCCCTTGAGAAATGGAAATTAATGACCATGAACTCATCTTCATTTGGGCTTCTCACTGTGAAAGCCTGGAACTCACGGACTTCTGGATCCTGCCCTGAGATCCCTCTGTTTGCAAATGCCCCCCTAACTCCATCCAGGGAAATGGCAAGGAAAGGACTCCTTGGATGAGGAAAGAGAAAAGGAAGAGTAAAAAGAGGAAGAAAAAGCAAGGAAATCAGATACTGTAAAGGCAAGAAAAAGGAGGAGTGGGCTTGAAATAAAATGGACCTGGGAGAAGGATGGAGGGAGGGAGGGAGTGCAGAGGAATTATTAAGTAGATCTCTTGGGGTGACATATATCTGCACTTGATTAGGTGTGAAAAGTTGACAGTTGAATTGCTCACAACTAATTAAAGGCTGTGAGATGCTTTGAAATCCTGGGATGAAAGCAAAAGTCTTTGCCTACCAAAACCAAATGGCATCCATGATTTAAACTCCTAAGTGTTCCTATGGATTCTCAATGCTGAGAAGAGTCTGCTCGTCCCCATCCTGTGACTCCATGCGTGGTTCACTGCTCAGGGTGGCAATTGCTTACCTCTTCTGCTCTCAGGTCTCTACAATCTTGTTCTCCCTGGAGAGGGTTCAGCTCGGCCCACTTCGCTGAAGGAGCCAGGAGTCCTCAGCAGGCCAGGGGAACTGATGCACCAACATCACATCACAGTCTGTTGAGGATTTGTCCCTTTATTCTGGGTTTTACTTATGATTTTTAGTTGTTACTTTTCCCTAATCCTAGATTCTCCCCTGTTCCAGTTAGAAGACCATCTATCTCAGACACTGACAAGCAGTGTGGGTCTTAACGAAGATCTGGCGCTTTGGGCCAGTGGGGGGTGGGTAGAACGCTGCCAATCTACTGTCAGATTAATGGCCTGTGATCTCCTGTTGCTGAAAGCTTTTCCTGATCAATGGTTAATCCCCCCTAATTTAGTGGCAGGATGGGTAGTGCCACTTTCTCTACAAGCTAGTAAACAGAGGTATCTCAGACCCAGCCAGGACTTCAATCTTCCACGTGCTGCAGGTTGAGACCAGCTCAAATAGCTGCAGAGCCATGGAGTGGAGGGGTTTCTATTCATTTCAGAGCTTCCCTTTCTGTTTTTGCACACACAATCTGACAACAGCATCCTCAGGGAAATTCAGCGGTAAATTTGTCTACCATGGAGACAGGGCAAGGCAGTGGGTTCCCTTTACCTTTCTGGAGGAAATTAGTGAGAACTATTGCTGTTTTCAGGAAGAGAGGACACACACCAGGCAGAGAAATGCAGGTGAAGGCAACAGAGCAGGGATAAAAGGAGAATCTTGACACAGGTTCCTGAATCCACTTCCCATGAGGAAGAGCTAGGCCTGCTGGGGACCTGTTCAGATGGCAGGGAACCTTACCCACATCTGGTGAAAGCTGTGCAGGCCTGCGGGACTTTGCACACAACCAGGGAAATTGAAACATCTCTGAGTAACTCTGCAGGTACCTGCAGAATCTTTAACAAAATTGGGGAAACATCTATAAATCTGGAGAACTGTGAACAAAGCTGGAAAATCTTTATAGCCAAGAATAGAACACGGAACACAAGGCTGCTTAGTAAAGGTAACCCCAGTGCTGCTGTCAAAGGGAAAGGATGCTTTCCCCAACGGTTTATGTCACTGCTGGTACACACTGTGAAAAAACTTAATGCATCTGCATTGCGTAATACAAAGGAGAGACTCTCAGACTTTCTTATGCATCAGCACCACCTGGAACGGCTGTTAAAAATACAGGTATCAGGGTACCACCCGGAACCATTGAATCAGATCTGTAGCACTGGGGCCCAGAGACGTGTATTTGTAATACAACTCCTGATGAGAAGCAAATGCACAACATTTGAGAAACTAGTATTCCGGCATTGGTGTCTTTTTGAAGAAAATACCTTCCTTTCTTTTCTTCCAGTGATTCTGAATTTTCTAGAAGAGTCACGATGTTAAAATAAAAAATCAATGTAGAGATGGTATCCTCGATGACCCTACAGTTTGTTGTAGGGGAATCAGATTCCCTGATCTCCTTTGCTGGTCCCCTCAGACCTTCTCCCTAGGAAATCATCTCTTAGGGGATATAGCAAGTGAAATCTCAAATTGAGTCATGAAAGGAATAGAAAAGGGGAGCAGTGCTTGGAGGTTTCACCAAGACTAAGTAAAGCGGACTGCCTGTGTTGTCTATGCATGGCACCCCTGGAGTCCAACCATTGGAAATCTGGCATCAGCCTTCACTACGTTCACCAGCAACATTCTTGTTCTAAAGGAAATCCTTCTTGTTTTGATCTTTCAAAAAATATTTGTTCATGTTGACTCTCTTTGCAGCAATCTTATTTCTGGGCTTTTGTGATACACACTGACGTATTGGGGGTTCCCCAACATCTCAACCCCATTCTCTGCTTCTAAGTCTAATTTTGAGATTTCCCAGTAATTCCCTAGTTAGCCAATGGTTTGCAGTCAGTTAGTTTTCTTCTCACATTGGCCACGGTTGGATTCTGTTGCTTGCAAGTAGAATCTTTGACTGATAAAGCTTTCAAGCCCCACACTCCTGATTTTTGTTCTACTCTTATTCCATTATTCCCCAGCCTCATTTGAATGGTCCCTTAATCATATAGTACCTTAAATGTTGATATATTTCAGAGACATATAGCCAATTCTCACTTTATAATTCTCCCTGGCTAACCTAATCTCCTGTTCAGCTCTGTCTCCTGGAGTCCAACCTCATACACTAGGCATTTTCTGTTGGTTGTCCTCATAATAGCTCAGCAAAAGGAATCACCTTTTACCCAGTTGTCCAATTGAGAAACCCAACCATCACACTGACGACTTCTTCTTCCCCACATCGGTAACATCCAGTCGTCAAATCCTGTTGATTCACTTTCAATATCACGTAAATCTACCCACTTCTCACCAATGCCATTATCATTATCTTAATCTAGCCACCATCATTGCTCACCTGGATTAGTGCCAGGGCCTCCTAATGCCTCTCCCTGCCTCTAGTCTTGACCCTCCAGGGTAGCCAACCTTCTAAAGAGAAAATCTAATCATGTCAATCTCATATATACAGTTGTGCACTGCCCCCATTAGGATAAGTCAAAAACATCTAACTATAATTACAAGGTTATTCATGATCTCCCTACCTCTGCAGCCTCACTTTTCAGAAACTTCCCCAATCCATCTATCCACTCCACACCCTGGTGTTTTTCCTCTGTCCCTCATCTTAAATAAAGAGCTCAGATTTTCTGAAAGCACCTTGCCTTCTTATGCTGGTCCTTGACATCCACATATGAGCCCTCTGTCTGGGATCCAAACCTCCCCAAACCCTCCATCTCTTATCCGGGTAATTTGGACACATCATTCAGGTCTCCTGATGTTATTTCCTCCACAGATCCTTCTCTGACCCCTCATATGTGATCGAGATGTCTTACTTACATGTTCTCTTGATGCTTAGTGTTTCCCTGATCACAGTGATCAAACATTTATGTAACTAGATCATCATTGTTGCTTTCCTCACCTATTTCTCTCAGTAGACTAGACTTGAGCTTGCTCCTGATGCTGGTTGGGGCAACTGTGCTCTCTTCACGCCTGTCTCCACAATGCTTAGCAAATAATTTGCTGGTTTGAATAATCTGGCTGCAGAGGTTCAGATAAAGAAGAAATTAATATCTATGGAACAGCCCTGTGCAGGCACCACACTATCCTTTTTTACAGAAATTATTTCATTTCACTCACAACATCTTTTGAAAGTCTAAGATCATCATTCCCCTTTTATATTAAAAAAAAGTTTAGCTCTAAAGTTGTTAGTCAACGTTCCCATTATCTTTCAAGAGATGGGTCTGTGGTTTGGTCTTGAGTCTGCCCAATGTCAACATCCACAGGGGCCCAGGTTTACCTCTTCAACAGTGACTGATGCTTCAAAGAAAAAGGAAAAGAAAAGTTCAAAACTCACTACTGTTTATCTCCATTTTGTCTAGAAAGACAAAATGCAAGGAAGTTTAGTTTAACCCCGCCCTAAAGCTTCCCAGCCTCCCAGGAGTGAACGTCAGATATCCTGGGGGAAGAGCCTGACCAGAAAAACCAAAAACTTAGATGTTCTTCCCAACAGGTTATATCATTTCATACCACGCTCTACTAACAGGGTGCTTCTATTCTGGGAATAGAAGATTTACAAAGATGAATGTATAATTAGAAAATAGGATTTACAGTAACATCTAGCGTTTGTTACCTTCCCAAAGCGCTTTTGCATACAGACTCTCATTTAGGGGACCCACTAAAAGGATTCAGATAATTGAGTTGCAAATGCAAAGGCCAGGGGGTGACTTTGTAAGTATTCAAATACAGGCAAGTTTGTGACAAAAGAAAGTGACACGCTTACTCGTTGACTTGGCATTCCATCACCGGAAGTCTCCTATGTTCAGGCCCCGTAATTTCCATGAATTATCCCACTTCACTTGGCAACAACTTGGTGACACAGGTGTCGTTATCTAACCTTCGGGTCACTGCCATGGTGAGGTGTCAAATTTTAATTAGATCCTTTCCAGACCTTCTAGGAAAATACACTTTACTGAACAAGCAGTGACTCCCATCACTCACCATTAGCCTCTGTACAAACCTTACCAAGCACGTGTAAGATAGAGTCACAAAGCAAGATATAAATAAGATCAAACAGATTTTAAATTCAGAGACTTGTAAAATGTCCATTTTCTCTGGG
Source organism: Equus asinus (assembly GCF_041296235.1). Classification (NCBI taxonomy): domain Eukaryota; kingdom Metazoa; phylum Chordata; class Mammalia; order Perissodactyla; family Equidae; genus Equus; species Equus asinus. Next base: position 31,198,621 of record NC_091804.1, on the reverse strand, counting down.
TGGATGGCTATCTTCACAGAACTCACAATCCAGGGAATGGAAAGGAATGCCCCGTGGGTGTCCCGCTCTGGGAGAGAAAACATGGCTCAGAAAAGTTGGTGAAGTCGCCAAAGGTCACGTGGGTAGAAAAGGGAAAATTTGAGATTGAAACCTTGAGCTTCTCCTTGACTTCAGGGTGTAGTCCCTAACCAACAGCTGCCTCCTTGTAATGGATTTTTAATATATCGGGAAGCTAAATTTCATTAAATTGGAATTTGAGCAAATCCATCTCAGAGGAGGACTCTCCCAAATCATAAGAAGGAGGTGGTGCAAGAGAGGAAGGCCTGTTCCCACCAAGAGTGACTCGAAGAGAAAAGAGACAATTATTAGGGGGCAAGAGAGCAAAATAAGAGACATCACAAATTAATAACCAAGGAATGAGGTATGTAAGGGGTAAAGAGAAGAACAGGTATTTGCACTGTATTTGTTTTCTGTCATTGCCATAACTGATGACTACAACCTTGGCTACTTTAAAAAACATAAGTTTATTAATTTACAGCCCTGGGGGTCAGAGGTCTCGTACTGAGGTGTCGGCAGGGCCGTCTTCCTTCTGGAGGTGGCAGAAGGGAATCTATCTCTCTGCCTTTCCAGCTTCTAGAAGCTTGCCCACATTTCTTGGCTTGTGGCCACTTCCTCCATCTTCAAAGCCAACCATGGGGCATCTCTCTTTGACCTCACCCGGGAAAGTTTTCCTGCTTTTAGGGACTCATGTCATTAGATTGGGTCCTCTTGGATAATCCATAATCTTCTATTTTAAGGTCCATAACTTTAACCACACCTGCAAATCCCCTTTTGTCATTTAAGGTCACATATTCACAGGTGTCAGGGATTACGCTGTGGACATCTTTGAGAGGTCATTATTCTGTCTACCACATCCATTAGCAGGGCCTAGGAAAGATGGAAAATGGGAAGAGCAGGTACTCCTTGACCCTGTGGAAGCGCAAGGAAGAGTAATGGGGAAGATGGAGGGAGACATGAGAGAGCATGGCATAAGTGAACACATTTGTTAAGAACTAAAATGGGCCAAAGCAGGGGTGGACCCGCGTTTCGTGGGACCCAAGCTTAAGCTAATTTTTGAGGCCCTCTAAGAAGGACAATACCAAATTATTAATAAACTTACTAAGGCCTTTCCCAGGGACTTGGAGGGGGCTGCTGCACATGAGAATCCCTGAAGCTTAAGTTTCGTGAGCATTACCATTAAGCCACCTTTAAGCTAGGGATTGTGGAAGGCACTCTGTAGATATTATCTTAAGTCATCCTCTGCACAAGTCGTGGAAAGCTGAGGCTTGATTTTGGAAATCTGGTAAGTGATGGAGCAGGAATCCAGAGCCAGGCTGGGTGATTTGGCAGCACACCCATCACACCATGCTACCCTTGCTAAGAATGGAACAGAGATCTGCAACCCAGCCCTGAGGTTAGCTGCTCATGTGATGCTCCCACCAAGGAATAATTTTCTTTGGTGTTTCTGAATTTTGCAATTGTCTTGGAACAAATACCCAAGCAGCATTCCCTACTGCAGAGGTGGGGATGAGGCAGAGGCCCGGAACTCAGCTGGGAAGTGGGAAGATGAAACTCCAACAAGGAATTCAAGGCCAAAGCCAGTGGAAGCTAACAGGAAGCCTGGATGTCAGTGCAACTAGAACAGTCCAGACCATTCCTATTGGCCTTTTCTTGTTGCCTTGGGGCCTTTCTTGAAGATTCCTCCTTTTGTCTCTGTCTCCTCCTGTTCCTTGCACTGCCCCTGAGCACATGGTGTTTGTATATTTCCATTTTGAAGCAGGAGGATATTGATAGAACCTGATACATTATTAAAGTTTTAAAAAATCAAACCTGACTCTAATGTTGAACTTCACCTTGTTGCCAAGTTTTACCGCAATTCTGACTTTTACATCTTACGTTGAGCCTTACCCATGCTTCTAAAGGCAGAATTAGGCTCTAGGCTTGGACAGAAGAAAGACATAAGATGAGCTGTACAGATGCAGTTTTTTCTTGTTTTGATAATATATTTATTTAACCCAATATATCCAAAATGTTATCATTTCAATATGTAATCAATATAATTATTGAGATATTTTACATTCTTTTTTGTACTAAATCTCAGAGATCTGATGTGTATTTCCCACTTAAAATATATCTCAGTTAGGATTAGCCATATTTGAAGTGCCCAATAGCCACTCGTGGCTGGCAACTTCTGTATTGAACAGCAAAGATGTAGAGACTTGATTAGATTCAGGCTTATTGTTTTTATTTTGTCAGGAAATAGAGAAGGCCTGGTTGTTTCTTTTTGGTGATGTTGGCAGCCATTCATGATCATCGTTTAGATCTGTTAATTCATTAGGGCTTACAAAATGGTGATGTGTTATTGTGCTACCTTCATTTATTATCTGTGATACTTCTCTAAAGAGAAACTTCCCATCCTCAACGATTTCATTACCTGAAGGAAGAATTCACATAGAAAAAGCAGGATAAAGAATGCTTGAGCCTTTTCCTTTACTTACCATTTTTCAAAATGAAGATGCAAGTTTTGCAACTCTCCTTAAGTTGTGGGGTGCATGTGAGGGCTGGGGTGGAGGTGAGGATGATAAATAAGGTGGACGGGAGGGGGACAGGAGGCTCGGTATTGATGGGATGGGGTAGAATGGAGGTGAGAGAGAGAGTGAAGTTCAGTGATGGGATGAGAGGTATGATATGGCTCCAAGAGGACGACTCCATAAGTATCAGTGTTCAAGATGAGGAAGAAATGCACTACGTTCACCGTGGTTGAGTAAATCAGGTATTTTCTCCATCCCACTCCAGGAAGGAGGGCTCTCATTGCCCTCTACTCCCAAATCCACCACTAACAGAGAGGATGGAAATGACCTTTGGATTTCAGGTTTCCTTGGGGAGATTGTTCTGGATTGTTGCAGAGGGTGAGAGGCTAAAAGCTGGGGCTTTAAGTTGAGGTTGGGGGGAGGCATGGCTTCAGTTTAAAGGTTGGTACATGAATTATGGAAAAGTTGGTAACTGGGGATTTTCGTGAGAGCCAGAGACCCATGCCCTAATTGCACACAGTGCCCTGGATTGGAGATCTCAATGGGATACAGGGATAGATGGACACCAAGACCTGGAGCCTTTAACCGAGACTCGTGGCTGGACCTGTGGTCAGGGAAGGACCCCAGGAGGGGCTAGAGTCCAAAAGATGGCAGAGAATTTAGGTGCAGTAGCCACCCCATGGAGCAGGAGACTAAGACCAACCATGGCAGGCACGTGGGATTAAGGATAAGGCCCTTCTCCCTTTTCCTGGATAACTTCTGAGTGCTAGAATTGCTATTCCCATGGTTGTTAAGAGCACAGAGTCTAGAATAAGCCTCCTGGATTCAAATGCTGGCTCCTCTTGAGTACTCTGCTGGCTTGGGCTGGAGATCTCTTGTGCCTCAATATCTGTAAAATGGATTAAAAAAATGGTACTTACCTCATAAGGTCATTGCGATGATAAGTGAATTTGTAAAGAGGAAGCACTTAGGATAGCACCTGAAACTTAGCAAGTGCTACCTGTTTACCATATGTTATTAATTATAATGAAGCAATAATAATAATTATTACTTTATGACCTTGGAGAGTTGGTAGGGTCACTAAATATGACAGAAATTGATTTTTCTTTTAACGATATTGAAGCTATGTTTAATTTAATTTGGAAAAAAATATAATTCCTTTTTGTGCCTGGCTTCCGTGGATTAGATTCATGGCACTACAGCATATCACCTAGCAATAGAACACCTTTTTATATATTTTGCTTCCACATCAAAACTAATGAATTAAAACTGTTCCTTCAAAATGTTCTGATCTGTGCATCAAAATGTCTGCACGAGTCTTAAAGAGGCCACTCACTGGAGCCCCAGGGCAAAGGACATGCCAATATCGCAAAAATGTCTGTAGAAAAAGAGTATTGTATGTGGGAGGGGAGCTTGGGGTGGAGCGAGAGTGGGGGGACATTATGTATAAAAAGACGGGAGGAGTAAGTTTGAAGCTTATCAAAGGTTGGAAAAAGTGCAGTTCTAAGAATGGTTTCAAACCCAAGAAGGATGCAGTGTGAGGGGCTGGGATGGCAGCTAACTCTAGGTTTTTCCATCACGGGGTTGAGAAGTGAAAGCATGAGATGCAGAAATCACGGTTCAGGAAGTGGCTCACCCCCGAAACCGGCTGTGCTTTTGTCCAGCACTGCCTCACAGCTGACTTTTACACAGTCTTTGGAGAATTCCATTTTTTGACACTAGTTTTTAATAATATCTAGATGAAAGGGTAAAGGACCAAGACAGTACCACAAGGGAGTATTAGCAGTGATATTTAAAAAGGACAGAAGGAAAGTCTTAACAAATGGAGGCAGTAGGCCCTGATTCACAGAGATGCTTTTTCCCTCTGGGGGTTCTGCAGGAAGACAGGAGAGCCAGGGGGCCGTGGGATGTGCTTAGGGTCAGTTCTGTTTCCCCTGCCCTTCTGTCTGCAGCCTCACTCTGCTGGAGCCAGATTTGGTCAGAGCTGTGTCTAATCCAGTCTTGGCTCACTTGTATTTGGTACTTAGATTTGATAGATGATAACTGATCCAGTTTTGGGATGAGTCTTAGGCATTATTCACAAGTGTCCTGCTGATTAAGTCCATGGGGTTGGGAGTCTGCCCAGTGGCCTTGTCTGATACTCTAATCTTTTGTCCTAGCTAGAATTTTGCAGGAATCCTAACTCCTTATCAGCCCTTGCCCACATTTTCCCTCAGCAATCGCCCCAGTCCCCAATATTCTTGGCTACCAACTTTAATTCTGCTGGGAACACAATATTCATCAAGACACTGCCTAGTGGGCCTTGAGCTCATGCATTTACTTATAAGAACCTGCCAAGCCCTCAAAGAGATGCTTTTCCAACCATTGACTTGGTTGGAATAGCTGCTAGAGGCTCCCTCCAGCTGATGGCTTTTCCCCCAAGATCCTTGACTGTTCCTGACCCCTCTCCCCTTCAGATATGACTCTTATTTGTTATTTATTCTTCTGGACTTGAAAAACTCGGCCCTCATTTGCTTTATGATCTCTCTGAAACCTAGGATGCAAATGTAGTTTTTCTTTCCTCCATGTTCCACAGTCAAGGGTCCTAAGACCATTCTTTCCTCCTTGCCATTAGGAAAGGATTGGCATCCAATGAGAGTTTGCTGAGTGAATGAATATTGGATGAATAGGTTAGGGGAGTTGATGGGAAATCCAACTGGTTAACAGGCCAAGAAAAAAAAAGGGCGAAGAGAGTTTTCCTGAAAACTTTCAAAAACAAAACCCAAACAAATGGACAAAATCCCATGATTTTAATTCTTTCCAGACATTGAGTGGAGCACATGCTGCAGTCTCCCTCTGCTGTATCAAACCTCTAGAAATTATGGAAAATAGCTATCACACTAGTTTTAAGCCCCTGTGGCTCTTCCTAATGAATGGAGAGCATTCACAGCCAAAAGAGCAGCCTCAGAAGCATTGCAGCAGGGACCCGAGTCCTCCTACTCTCTCCCCAAACTTAGGGTCTGAAATTCATTGCATCCTTTCTAAGAACTTGCTCTTCTCACATATCCCAAACCTCCAGGGGCGGATAAGAGCTTTGAAGAAAAATACAGTTATCTATGAGAGGACACTCAGGGACTCTTGGCCTGGCCTAGGGAAGACAATTGAGCTTTAAGATGAAAGGGGTGGGAAGCCATACGGAGAAAGCATCCTTGAGAATTCTAGACAGATGAGGAAAGGAGGAGCAAGGGCCCTGGGGAAGGAAGGGGCATGACCGTGGTCTGAGTACAGAGAGGAAGGGAAGGGCAGTGTGGGAAGGGGTTAGAGGAAGACCCAGGGGCTAGCTCTCGCTGAACCTGTTAACCTCTGTGCATGGATGGATTTTAAGCAAAGAGAAGAGGAGGCAGATGTTTCCATGATTAAATTGGCTGTGTAAAAGCTCATTTGCTGCTGTTTAGAAAATGGATTGGTCAAGGCAATGTGCAATTAGAGAGAAGGATGTGGTCATCCAGACCAGGAATAAATGAGCTTGGTAACTGTGGAGATGCAGAGAAATGAATGAACTGGGGAGGCATTTAGGAGGGAGAATGGACAGGATGGTGGGAGGCAGGGAACAAGTGTCCCAAGACTGTGGAGATGGGAGCTTTCACAGAAGACTGAGAGGTGAAACCAGAGGGGCAGCCAGGGTGAGATCGCAGAGTACCTTGCATGTCATGCTAAGAAGTTTGAACTTTATCCTGTAGGCAACAGGGAGCCATTGAGAGGTTTTAAGACTGAGAGTGATTTGCATATTGGAAAGGTCACTCTGACAGGGTATGGAGGAAAAAGAGGGAGAAAAGTGGAGCCAGAGAGACCTGCTAGGAGGATATTGTGGTTGTCTAAGCGTGGAATGACGAGTGTCTGAATTAAGGTCAGTAGCATAGGGGATGGAGAAAAGGGATTGATAGCAGCAGTGGTGAGAAAATGGAATTGCAGTGACTGGGGAAAGGATTGAACATGGTGGTGATACCATGAAGTTTAATGGGGAGCTTGGAGAAAGAGGGCTGAGGAGGAAGAAGTTTCATTGATTCAAAAATTTATGGGCAAGACACTGTTGGGCCCTAGGAATGTGTACTGAATGAGAAAGATGCTGCTGACCCTCTGGAACTCCCAGTCTAGAAGAGGAGACAGAGATTGAATACACAAACAATTGTAAATTCATTAATCATGAATTGGAAGAAATTCTGGGAGAGAAGGTAACAGGTACTGTAATAAAAGATAACATGGTGTGGAGGTAAATGGCCTGTTTTAGATAAGGTGGTTGGAGAAAGCTCTCTGAGGAGGTGACAGTTAAGTTAATATCTAAAGAATGAGAAATAGCCAGGGAAAGCACATTCCAGAGAGAAAGAGCAGCCAGCCAAAGGCACTGAAGCTGGAAAGGCTTTGGCTGGTGTGAGAAACAAGGTCACTACAGAGAACTGAATGAAGGGGGTGGGAGTGACAAGAGAGGTGGGCAGGGGTTAGATCGCTCAAGACTGTGCAGATCATGGAACAGATTTTGGATTTTGCTGTAAGTGCTACTTAAACTGGATTAAACAGCAATGTTACATAAATTGATTTAGGTTTTAAGTTGATCACTCTGCTTCCTCAGTGGAGAATGGATTTGAGGAGGACAAGAGAGCAGGCTAGGATTTCAGAATAGATTTTATTGCAGTAGTGAGATATTATGCTTGGCCTAGGGGGGTAACATCAGAGCTAGAGAAACGAGCATGGATATAAGAGAGATTTAAATGTTATAATTGAAAGATCTGGGGGTGGATCAATGGATGGATAATGAAGGGAAGGGTGCAATCAAATATGAGTACCCAGCGTTTGCCTTGAGTGACTAAGTGAATGTGATCCTTCTACTGAAATGAAGAAGACATGAGGACGAGCTGTTGAATGTTAGAGACCCATTTAGTCTGATGTGGAATTTTCGTGGGATAGGGTGCCATGGGAATCATACAGTGGGCAGCTTAGTTAAGAGAACTTAACTGGAGGACATGAGTTGGTTATGAATTAATATTTGTTAAATAAATGAAATAGTGAATGAATCAATGAATCATCACATGATACTTGTTGGAAGACTTGAGAACAGAGACTGATTCTCAGGGAATTGGCAACCTTCAGCTATTTTCTATCTTTGAAGGAAAGAGTGAGTTAAAGAGAGCAAGGCAGCGCTCAATGTGCAGTGTGTTTATTACTGAAGGATTACCATACTGCTGAGAAGTAAAAGGGGACTTGAGTTTTGGTTATCATAAAAAATGCATCAGGTAAGAATATTATATTCAGAGTAATAATCTGAACCAGTTTTTACCAATTTTCATCTCTTGGGCTGTTCCTTCTTGATCACTAGGCAACCACAAGCCGTTTACTGGGAACTCTCCCTTACAGATTTGGTATCTTTCTGTCACAGGACAGGGGAGCAGGTCTAGGCTAGCTATTCCATGAGTAGGCACTTAGAGCATATTCAAAGAGCATCTGCCATTAGAATGTAAATGCATCTATTCGTCTAGAAGGTAAAGGAAAGACGTAAAGGTCCATTCAGTTAAGAATTCAGGTTCTCTATTAGTAGCCATTTGGCAAACATCAAGGCAAGGTGTAACCTAATGGTTGTCTATGGAATGTGTTTGGTTTCACCTAGACAGTGTTTTGTGAGGCATCAACACAGGACGTTGTCATGCTTAACTGCAAAACAAGCAATTGAGTGTCTGTTACCTTGTACATAACCAGCTTCAATTACTAATTTTATTGGAAAATCCTCAACAGGCATTTGAGTTTAAGACCTCTGGTAAAAGATAGTAAGTGTTACAAACACCATCTTAGAGTATATAGAGAAACCAGTTATGAGAAAACTTTAGTTTAGAAGCTGAGAATTCAGCAGGGCACAGTCATTGGAAACCTGGGAGAAAAACAGGCATTCACTCTCTGGGATAGAAGCGTGTGCCCAGGGATCTGGGACCCTGGAGTTTGAGTAGCACCAGCTGCAGCTGGATGTGATAATGATTCACCCATGTACTGTTTGTGTGTTCCTTGTCAAGGCCAAGCTGAGTTGTTGAACTGAGGCTGGATCTGGATAAACAGAAGTTAAATGGCTGTGTAGCTGTTGGCAATTGGGTCATCCAGAAGCTGACATCAAGATAGAGGTTGGGAAGAAAGATGTTTATTAGAGACTAACACCTGTGAAAGAAAAAAAAAGGAAAACATTATTGGGCAGAGGGAGGAGTCAAACTTGCCAAAGCCTTGGCCAACCTAACAGAGAGCTCTGGAGTGAGTATTGTCCATCAGCGTGTAACACTTTGGACGTAAATGGTCAAGTCTTTATTCTCCAACTTTGCCCAGTCGCTGGATGTAGGTTGCCTTGGGAAGAGGTGGGGGAACTTGTGCAAGGCAGCTTACTGAAGCAGAGGCAGACCCTGAAGGAGCCGATAGCTGGAAGCTCTCTGCTGATTGCCCTCTCTACAGCTGAACAGCAAGTCTTTCCTTGAAGAGGGATCTGGGTGGAGTATCTTCGTGTCTATAGTAAACATCAAAGAAGTAGATGATTAAAGACTATGTAAACCTTGGTAAGCTCTCTGCAGCAATTTCTTAATTCATAAAATGGGGTATTGTGAAGATTGTATTTATAAATGTATGTGAAAAAATCACTGGCTGGTACATGGTCCTGTTCAGATTATTGAAATCTTGCAGCTAGTATCATAAAGTGTAATGACGCAAAGCGTAATGTGAATCCTCCCAACATCCTCCTAAAATATCACAAAGCACTTCTCCGCTTGTAGGGAAAGAGTGTGGCTAAACAAGGACAAGGATTTGGAGCTTCCTGGTGCTCTTGGAGATCTCAGGTACTTGGAGGAGACAGAGAAGAGAGAGGAAGGATGTGAGCTTTTCTTTTGTAGGTGAGCAAAATGCTTACCAAGGAAATGACTTAGTAGTCAGAGAAGATAGTTTTCGCAGCCCTGAGTGCAATGGTAGGTGACAGGGTCCCAAAGCTAACACAAGTTTTGAGCTTATTCTTCTAGATGGCTAGAAGTCAGCTTTCTCAACCTGGGGCAAAGACTCATGATTGGAATTCCTTAAAACCATCTGCCCTTAGCTATTTTCTTTTTAATCTTAATTATTTTTACTCTAATTTCTTCTTGTGGACCTTATAGCAAAGTCTACTTGGGGAGACATTACCAGGAACAAACTTTCAAAAGTTCATGCGCTTGTGGCGAGTTAGCCCCACATTACCCACTGGCCTCGATGCAGTTCAGATCTGGCACTGGATTGGCTTTGCTATTGTTTCAACCCCTGTGGATTCAGCCTGATCCTTTTGCCAGGATGGGTGTCTGGCATGAGAATAGAGCTGGTAAAATGAGCTATGAGTGGGATGGTGTGGGTATGCTTATGGTGATGGTGGAGGGGTTGATTACCAGGGATGTGGGTGGTGTGTAACTGGAAACATTGTTGGAGGACTAGTCGTTGGTACTTCTGGAGAAAGAGAGGGGCAGAAGATGATCTTTGGAAATGCTGGACACTTCAAGACTCTTGTTAAAATAACAGGCTTCTTTTTTTTCCTCCTTAGATTCTTCAAGTACAGGGCACGCGATTGCAATTATTTCTATTCTACTGCTGTTGCAGAGAAATGATTGATATGAATGACATCTGAACATTGATTTCTATTTAAATTTTTTCCCAGTAAACATATTCAGAGCACTTATGAGCAAAGTTTTAAAGAGCAAAAAAACTATTTTTTTTTTTTTTTAGTTTAAGAATATTGGCAGGTTAGAGAGAACACAAACTTCAAAACAAGGAGACAACAGGAGCAGAAGTGAGTCAAATGGTTTCTTTAGATATTGTTGTTACTGTGTGTTTGTTTTGTGTAAATTCAATATTTACCTAACATTTTATAAATAAAAAAGTGAGAAAAATAAGATATTTTTCTACAGATCAGTGTGGTTAAAGAAGATGGCAAAAAGAAATAACTTCTTAGAAAATGTTTGCGTGCACTGCTCTTACAGTTGACAGTCTAATCTGTGGTAAGGTGAAAAACCACGATAGGGATTGCAAGTCTCCCTCAGTTATGGTCTTGACTCTTCCCTTGAGACCCAATAAGAGATTCTTGAGGGGAAGTGAAGACAATAGACTTGGTTTCTTGTCCAGCATTAAGGTCTTGCTCAGTGTGCAACTCATACTACTGCCTTTGCCTCCCATCTGTAAACTGGGACCACTGGGCTGTGGGGATCATGAATTCCTTTCAGAGCTGTCATTTGTGATTCCATGAGGTAGGGTGAGTCTTTGGGGATGTTTTGGAGGGAGAGCAACATACAGGAAAGAGAAAGCATTTTGGCGCAGTATAAAGGATCTGACATTCAATTTCCAATGTGTGGAGGGGGTTCCCCACACCAACAAGCAATTCTTGGGACACCAACTGAGTGTCCTACAATTCTACTCAATTCCGATGCTTCTATCAAAGATAGCATAAGGTTCCACAGGTTGAGGGTTCAGTCCCACAAGACTTCAGACACCTGTTGCAAGCCCAGACTGACCTCCAACTCAGGATACCAATCCAGGTTGTTAGCTGTACTTCTGACCAATTGGCTGTAGATCAAAGATGTCCATGACTCCCTCCTTGAGTTTGATTAATTTGCTAGAGGGGCTCACAGAACTCACAGAGACAGTTTACTTATTAGATTACCAGTTTATTATAGAAGGATATAACTCAGAAGCAGCCAGATGAAAGAGATGTGTAGGGCAAGGTATGGGGAAAGGGGGAGGAGCTTCCACGCCCTCTCTAGGTAGGCCAATCTCCCTGCATCTCCACATGGTCACCAACCTGGAAGCTCTCCAAACTCTCTCCTTCTGGGTTTTTATGGAGGCTTCATTACATAGACGGATTAAATCATTGGTCATTGGCCATTGACTCAACCTCTAGCCCCTCTTCCCTCCTCAGAGGTGGGGGTGGGTGGGACTGAAATTTCCAACCATCTAATCACATGGCTGGGTCTCCTGGCAACCAACTTCCATCCTTAGGTGATGTCCAAAAGCCATGTCATTAACATAACAAAACACCTCTATGACTCTCATCCCTTAGGAAATTCCAAAGGTTTCAAGAGCCCTGTGCCAGGAAAGGGGGTGAAGGCCAAATATATATTTCTTATTATAAATCACAATAACACAAGCAGAGAAAACAACTTGGTTAGAAACTTACCTCTGCTTCTCACTGAGTAACTAGTGTTAGGTTCTCAGATCCTCAATTCCTCATCTTTAAAATGGAGAAAATTACAGCTACTTGAGGGACTTGTCCATGAAATGCTGCATATAAAGCAGCTGGCACAGTGCCTCGAAAATAACAGCCATGCCAGAATGGACACGGGCTTCAGTATTTTTTCACTATCCTACAACTCCTCCATATAACCCACATAACAGAGCAGTTTCTCTCTGTCTCCCTCTCCTCTGTCATTCTGAATTCTCATACTTTCAAACTTTCTCCTCTTCTATTTTAAAAGCCTAGCTGCCCATTTCTTCTCATGTGATAAATTATTTCTGTGGAAGCTAAAAATTGTATTTATTGGCTAAAAGGGTCAGACTTCTCAGACATTATTGCAAGTGTAGATAGATTTGATAGGAGAAACGTAGGTGGAATAATAGATAAAAGATAGATAAGATGATCTTTGGAAATTAACAATAACTCAAAGAGATAATGAAATTCCAGACACTAGCACATCAATGGTAGGAATCTGAAGGCAAAAAAGTGTCCTTTTGGCCCCGTGGCCAAGTGGTTAAGTTCGCGCGCTCCGCTGCAAGCGGCCCAGTGTTTCGTTGGTTCGAATCCTGGGTGCGGACATGGCACTGCCCATCAAACCACGCTGAGGCAGCGTCCCACATGCCACAACTAGAAGGACCCACAGTGAAGAATATACAACTATGTACTGGGGGGATTTGGGGAGAAAAAGGGAAAAAATAAAATCTTAAAAAAAAAAGTGTCCTTTTCCTCCTTCAAATCACACAGCATAGGCGATCCTCCATTCTGCTTTTGCATTTTGTCATCTTCCACCAAAACACCAGAGATCAGCAGAGGACAAAAGAGCTGAGAGGTGAAATTCCAGAAGGTACATGAAGTAAAGGGACCATGGCTGGGATAATTTAATTTAGAATAGTCCAATAAAGTGTTTCTTACTTGGAGCAACTGAGGCCCCCCACTACAACCTCAAATCAACAGGGTGCTTATCTTTGCAAGATCACCTAGAGATTCAGAGTGAGTCATTCTGCTGCTGGCCTGGAAGCCAGTAAGTGGCCTTATCTGAGCCTTTTTCTACAATCTTCCATTTTTTGGAGGGGCCAAACCCTGCAGTTGGACTCCCGAATATGTTCCCCAGTCAGCATTCCATTTCCTTCCGAGTTTCTTCAGTCCTGGCCCACTTAATCAACCCCTGACCCTCTGCCTGGTTATTTACAACCTCCTTCCTAGAGAATCTGCACAAGTTTGTTTATAGCTGAAGCCATAGAGTGAGATCCTGGTGTCATGGATCCGTTTCTGGGTCTACTGAGCTGTTTCCCAGCTAAGTTCAATTTTGTAAATCTACCTAGATCCTTGTGATGAGGATCAAGGCTGCCCCAGGGAGAGAAGCCCAAGGTGTCCTGCCCTACATGCTAATCTATATCATCCTCTGGGAAGCACAGGACATCCTGACTTAATCTGATCTGATTCTTATCTAAAGTCATAGGACCACTCAATAACCAGACCCCACCTGCACTGATACCATTTTAATGATTTTTTTTCGTGGTCTTTCCTTTGTCTTGTAAAGAAATAACTCACATACCTATGACTTACAAATTTAACTCTAACCCGCAACACATGGCAGCTCTTACCGCCCATGGGTCCTGTCCCATGTCTGCAGCTCTTACTGCCCATGGGTCCTGTCCCCATGCTATTCTCTAAATAAAATAGCACTACTGCCAGACCTTTAGAGTCCAAGAAATATTTCTTTCGACTCCTTGATTCACTGAGCCAGCATCTCTTGTTGCTTTTCCTCTTCCATAAATGTGACCTTCTCCCTTGGTTCATACCAGTCTGAACCAAGCCTGAGTTTGTTATACTCTTTTTACTTAATACTTAGTAAACTATTGGTTACGTCCATCTGCAAAAGAAGGTTCTTCAATGCTGCAGAGAGGCAGGATGTTGTGATGGAGACAGCATGAGAATAGGAAGTCTAGGTTTCAATCCTAACATCAATATTTTTGAAGAATTTGATTTCCACTCCACCCTATGCTTATCTGCACTATGTATTAATAATTTTGCTAGATGAATGTTTCCTCATTGAAGGCTATCATGGCTGAGTATTTTTAATATTTCTTTTTAAATAGTATCACCTATTGAGTGATTTCTCTGTTCAAACTTTTTCTCTTGCCTGTTGGATCTAAAATTGTGGTTGAAATCGGCTTCTCACGATGCAGTAATTGTACCTGGTGTTTAAAACGTGAACCATTCTGTATAAAGCTGATTTCACGTTCTGAAACCTTGTAATCGGAATGCGTTCTCATTGAGGTTAAATGAACACTATGAAAGTGTTTCCCTCCCCATGAATCTCGAGCTTGTGTTAGGAAGGGGAGTCCTAACGTATATGGAAGTGTTTTTTCTCTTAAATAGAAAAATTTGTCACTAACCTGAAAAGCATGACCTCCTGCCCCTCACTCACACAGGTTAAACAATTTCAGGACTTTCCATAACAAGTTTGGCTCATGTATCACACAATGTCAAGATCCCGAGGTCCACTGATCACTTTCTTTTACATCATCATCAATCATTTTATGTTTTAATGCATTCTCTGATGAAATAAGTGATTACTTGGCTCAATATTTCTTTTGACTTATATAAACATTTCATTACTTGCTCTTAGTTTGTGGGTTTAGCAATTTAGTTTGTGTGTTTGTGTGTGGGATGATTCTTGGCGTAGATTGATTAAGGGATCATTCAATACTTTGTATTAAGAATATATAATAAAGAACGTAGTGTTTGGAGCTCAAACCCCATATTTGTACTTTACCAGTTGCGTAAATTGGAGCAAGTAGAACTCTTCTGGTCAATTTTTTTCATCCGTAATTTATGGATATTGATATTTGCCACACAGATTTCTTGTTAGGTTTGAATGAACTAAAGCATACAAAATGCCTGGCACAATGTCTAGCATGTGTCCAATAAACATGATATTTTTATTATTTCCTGGTTTTTTTGGTCAGTACATTTTGAGTGCATTTTTGCTAGTGGCCCATGCAAATGGTGTTGCTCCAGAATTCATTTCGGAGGAGGTTGCTGCTCTCAAAACAGGAAGACTCATCAGTCCATGGAGTTGTAGTCAGCCCTGCTTAGGTGTAGAGGTGTTTATAGGAAGACCACCATATTGGCTAATCCAACGTCTTCTGGCTAATTAACCAAGTGTAATGCACACATTGTTTTTTCATACCACTGACTTGTGTAGCCCTTAAACCTGAGAACAGACTATATTCCATAGGTGAATAATAGAACAGACTTTATTCTAAGAAAAGTTTTTTGATTTTCTTCTGTTTAAACTGTTATGCTTATTTTTGAAAAGTAATTATTATTTATTGGAAATACTCTTTTAGACTTATTTAGATATAGATTTTTGCCATGTATCATGCCTGTGCACAAACAAAAAGGGAAATAATTACACAATTAATTGTTTAAGGTGTTCTTAAAACATTTTACATCTGGGTCCGAGTCTTGTGCATCACTCTCTGACTTAGAATCTCTGTTGCCTGGGTTTTTTTCACACAACATTATCTTCTGGGCTTTCAAGAATATTGTGAAGAAACGTTTCTTAAAAGAGGGTTCAATTCCTGTCCTCGGGATTTTCCTCCAAGCCACTGACACTTAGTCTGAAAATGTTGATGGTCATTCACAGGCAGTATTAAGTATGTCCAATGGCTGCCTGGCTTTCCTGCACGTCTGAATTCAGAGGTGTTTAAATGTGAAACAAACAAGCACATTAAGCTCAGTAAGGTCTTAAGGTCAGTAAAATCCAGTAATGATTAATAAAGGTGTGTTGGATTAATGAAAGATTGATGATGCTTCCATTTTTCCATTTTGAAACCCACACAGCAGATTCCTCCATAGGGTAGCAGAATCAGGGCACTGACTGAATGCATTTATGACATCCTAAGTGTCATGTACCTTAATGATGAGAAGGCTAGGGAATACCCTGGAATTGTGCTTCTTTGCAGATCTTGAATGGACTCCAGCCTCTTCTGAGGCAGTCCCCGGCAAGAGGGAACTCTATCTAATAACAGACTGTGTGCTCTGACTCCTGGTTGTCAGCAGTCTTTAGTGAAATGCTTGGCCCCTGGAGAGGGGAGGAGAGAAGAAAATATTTAATTTAGTTTAACAGCTGGTCTTTAGAGTGAAAGGTCCCAGAGTGCCTGGAAGATATTTACCAATGCATTAGGACCTTCCACTGAGAACCTTTCTAACACAGGAAAATCCCCTGTAAGAGACATCAAATAAGGGCTGCGAATCTTCCCTTGCTTTGGAGGTTGGAAGACTCTGGTGGACCTCTCCAGCATAGCAGACATCACAGATGTCAGCAAATACAGAAAACTCCTCCAGATATTGGTAGCATATGCAGTCATGATGAAGGTGGCCGTCTCATGAAATGCATGTTCTCTCAGCATGTTTCTCTTATTTCTAATAAATTTGTAATGTCATTGAATGAGACACTCAGTTTATATTAACTACATCCTGCCACACATACCGCACCAGGAGTGATCAGGTTTGTCAACATTCACTCAGGTAGCCTTATGCAAACCAAGGTGGGATTTTAGTAATGAAAGCAGGAAAAATCCAGGATTTAAGCTGACTGCTAGTGGGGAAACAAAATCAGGTAGAGAAGTTTAAAGGATGGGGTCATCCTGGGCTCTACTGGAGATCAGTACTAATAATAACGATGGTGAAGATGACAAAATGGTCCACTATGTGCCAGGCACTATGCTAATTACTGTACATTGCTAACTTACTTATTCTTCATAACAAATTTTTGGAGGATGGGAAATGGCTGAAGATCCCACCCAGCTCTCTCAAAACCAATCTACTGAGAATAACTCAATTTTATACAATGGTTGGGTTTCCGATCCACTTAAAAAAAATCTAAAATCAGTAAAATAGCAACACTTAATGACACTGGAAAAAACATATCCTCGTAATGTCTTAAACGTCTTAAACCTAAATTAATTGTTTTCATGTTTGCAGATTCCATCCTAGTCTTGTCCACCTGCATCTGTCTTTAAAATCAGAAGGTTCACATTCTGAAGTTTTTTCCCAACTTAATATCATATTGTAAGCATGCTTTCATGTTTCTTCTTTTCAATGAAAATTTTAGACTGAAAGTTCAAAAGTGCCTTCTAATGGTAAACATTGAGTTGCAGATAGTGTCAGTTACATTTGGAGTCCCAGAGGGAGCTCATTCTTCAAAAGTCAATCCTGACAGGAAGTCCTGAAAAGTCAGACCTGCCTTCCTGTGGCCCATCCTAACTTGGGAGCCTCTTGCCACAAATAGTACCAAGCCTAGTGACAGAGCGCGCCCTAAAGAGAGAATTTGAGAGTTGCGTTTAATTTTAGTCTTCAAAGTGGTGACTTACCAGAAGACCTGTGTTGACTTTGCTTGAGAAGATGATACCTGATGGAAATCCAAATATTTCTTGCTTCAGCTTTTGATTGTTTTCTGAATTATTATTGAGCATTTTCACCAAGAACATTGAAGTTTGAAATTTCAAGTCACACAGACCATTGCAACTCTAATTATTAAAAAAAAAAAAAAAGATTTCAACTTCTGCCCCTCCTGGGGCACTGGTTTTATAGATTAGTCAGCATACCCATCCATTCTTGACTCCTCTGTTCCCTTTTCCTGGAGAAACCACTGGACTTAACACTTCTGGGAAGGGCATTGGCCTCCATGGGGACAAGGCCATTCAATCTGTGTTCTTTGAAACCCCATTCTATGACCTAGCAAGTAGCCTGAGAAGGAAGGGAGATTTCCTGCAGCTTGGTTGAAATCTCCCTGGAACTTTCTCCATCAAACAACAAATGCTAAACCGTCTCCATCATTAGCAGCTCCTGGCAAAATTCCATCTTGTGTGGGTGAAATTTTGAGCATGTTTCACTGTTAGTTCGGGGTCCCTTTTTTCATACGGATTCCTCAGAAATGATATGAGATCAGAGGGGACCACTATTTTGCTTTGATAAATCTTTTTTCTTTCTTTCTTTTTTAAATTTTGGGGTAGTATTACATATTTTAGTAGTTAGAATTGGAAGGAAAGAACCACTGCTTTCGAGCATTGATTTAAGGACAATTAAAGAAACAACAACAAAAAAAGGTTTTCCCTGAAATGCATGTGGGGAGAATTGTCCATGACAGGTTATTGAGGTCACGTGCTCTGTTTTGAAGTGATTGGAATGATGAAGGGAGAAGATCATATTAAAATGGATGTCATTTGTCAGTTGTAGATTTTTTTTGCTTCCTCTATCCCAATGCATCTAACTCTTTTGGCTGAATTAACCCTCTTAAAAACTGAGGGCATTGGGTTCCTTCTCCACTGAACGCTTTCTAGAGCTCCTATTGCCTTTGACTCAACTCAGAGTCTTCATTCCAGCATTCAGCTTCCACAGAAGGCTCCCAGCTTACCCTCGACGTTTCATTGTCCGTTGCTTCTTACCACTACTTTCTCCTCTGGTTTTTATTGACCCTGCTATACACCATGCTTTGTCTCAATTTGAAGTTTCAACCCAAGGCTTTTCTCCCTCCTTTTATCCTTCTAATTTCTGCTATTAAATTCCTGCACATCCTTCTAGGCCATACTTAAGCCCCACTTCCTTTTGGAAATCTTAATTTTGTTTAAGAATGTCAGTCTTGGAGTAGATAAACTCAGGCCTGCCACTTACTAGTGATGTAAGTTACTTAGTCGCTCTAAGCCTTGGTTTCCTTGTTGGTGAATTAAGGATGACTCTTACTTCATAGAGATATGGGTTTTAGAGAAGTCTTAAAGCAAACCCCACTAGGCATTCATACACACAAATACACACACACATCAGAGAGACAGCCGCCATTCAGTGAACTGAAATTACCTGAGCAGTGACTGTTATAGAGAAATACCTTGTCTTATACAGTTATAGAAATGCATAATAATTGATAAATATTATTACTCACATTGTTAATTTTTATTCTAATATTTGTTCAGATGCTATTTTACTTTTATTTCTCTCAATTATTAGAACTATTTCTGTTTGTATCATTCATTTGTGTGTTTAATATTATGTTTCCTTTAACCATGTTTATGACTCTGTGTGTGTGTGTGTGTGTGTGTGTGTGTGTGTGTGAAATAAAAGCTGGGAATAGGAGAAGTTCTTCCCAATCAGATTTTCAAATTCCTGTAAAGTATGTAGCTAAAATGCTATGTTTATTGAATAAAAGGAAGGAAGGGAGGGAGAAAGGAAGGACTGCAGAGTGTCCCTGGAACCCCAAACTGTCCATTAGGGTTAGAGGCCAGGTGATAGGTGGTCACTGACTCTTAGGAGGCTGATTCAAGGCCAGAGTAGGAGAGAGAGTTTCAAGATGGACTTGAACTTGAATGAAGTTCAAATGATAACCCAGAGTCTCAATAGCTTTGAAATTTGGTCCCAGACTTAGAGGCAAAAATGAACCATATGCCTCCTAATTGGGTGTTAGGATGCCTCAGGGTCAGGATTAGGAGCTGTTGACTCACAAACCAATGGTGGGGAAAACCAAGAGGTGGGGACGGCACCTCTGGATTTACAAAGGCAGATATATCTCAGTCAGTCACTGTCCACATATGTTCTGCTTATGATTAAGAGTCACATGTGTATAGTAGGGTCTACGAAACTTTCTTGTGTTTATTAATACATGTGGGTACTTACAAGTTGAACAGTCAAAGATTAGGGACAACTGGATCTTTAGTGATAAGAACTGGCATTCCCAAAAGCAAGAAGCAGATGTGAGAAAAGCCAGAAGCAGACAGCCAAAATGGCAATTGAAAGTTGGTCATATTAAAAGATGAAGGGTAGAAAATGAGTTAAGCTGTGAGGCACCAGCCAGGAATTGTGGCTTTGGATTCTGTCATCCAGGGACCAAAGTTAAGTAAAGAGATGAGCTGATGGGAACTAGATGAATTTAAAACCAGGCAAGAGGACAGAATTTTTTAAGGGCCAAATTAGAGCAGGAGAAGGGGAGAAAGGGGGATTCTCAGGCCCAGCTTCAGCTGTCTTCACTGTTGCAGCCAGATAGACCATGATTCCCACCCCAGAACATCTGATGGAAGCCAGGGGCTCTCTGACATCTACCCCAAGAACAAAGACCACTTCAGCTATATCAAATGGTCACCCTCCATTGTACAACCATAATCAAGTATAAGTTACAGATGTGCCAAGTGGTCTCGGTTCCTATGCATCTCCTGGTCATTTTGTGACAGCATATACTTAATACACCAACACAGATATGGATAAAACCCCAAAGGATTAATGTCATTTCCAGCTGCCTCATTTGGCCAGGGCAATGCGTGTTTGGGAAATTCCAGTTGGTAATAATCCCTGTCCTTTGGCTAATTGTGAAATTCTCCAGTTCACGTTAAGTTTAACCTCACTCCCATGGTATATTTTTAGTTTTGACGTAACATTGAACTTTAATATCAAAAGTCCCCAGGTCTTAACTGTAGCTCCGCTTCCACACAGACATACAGCTGCACCTGTGATTTGGATGGAACTGCATTAGAACTGAAGACAGAGAGGTGATGGAAAGAGAAGAAGAGATGGCACGGTTAACACATGAGTGAACTAGAGCTTGCTCACACCGTAAGACCTATTTCCAAAGCCTGGGCACTTATTTTAGAAACGGTGAAAGATTTTCTAGAGATTTACCACAAGAAATCGTTCCTGAGGCAGAGAGGGCTCTGAAATGCTTTCTATCATGCTTTATGTAACTCAGGGAAAAAAAATATTATTCCCCTGAATTGGGGGTGAGACAAGAGATGGATTTGTACAGTGACTAACTGCCTAAATACTTCAAGCGTTGCTGCCTTCCCCTCTCTTTGAAGAACAGGAAATAATAAATCAGAAGATTAGGGATTTACTTCCATTTCGAGGTGCCAATAGCCGAGAAAGTTAGCTGGCTCTGTGCCTAAGCTTTTTCTTGTGGGAGGTGGAGCCAGAGGGAGAGAGGCCCCAGTGCTTCATGTAGTATTGAGGGCTGTGGAATCTGGGGACTTCCTCACTGAAGTCCCTTATTTTGTGAAGGTCAATGGACTAGTGAAAAAAGCAGAAAATTAGAGCCTGATGTCCTCAGGCCAACTAGGTGAATCCCCCTTGAAATCAGAACGACTGTTTTCTAGATTCCCCGGGTATCTGGGGAGACATCTCTTGCGTTAACGTGGATATTATCGCAACAGGTAGTAATGTGAGGACACTTGGGAAGGGCCCCCTGGGGCACTCTCTGGTATGGAATTCCAACAGCTTTTGCATTCCATTAGTCTGTAAAGTGAAATTCCATATTTCCTCTGTTGGAAATACATCTCCTACCTTCACTCCCCACCTGCAACCCCTTGCTGGGTCTGCCATTGGATTCTGAGCAATAGCATTTGCCCCTCTGAAGACAAGCCCAACTGGTTGAACACCAATGAGTGATTACAGCTATTACAAACCAAAGGAAACATAGGTAAGGGGCCCCAATTAGTGAAATACTCTTCCCAAGCTTTCAGAGGTTCATCAGAAAGGAATCTTTCTATGTCTATAAGGCAGGGTCCACCCTGTCCCAAGGGAGGTATCAACCCACCCTGTCCCACTCCAGGGGTCAAATATTTGTGGGGGCAGGGTGTGGGCAGAATTATGTAAGTGAATAAATCAACCACCCTTTCTCTGGAGACAGGAGAGCATGGTGTGGTTGTTAAATTACAAGTCCTGGTTTTATAGATTGCCAATCTGGAGTGATTTTGAGCCAACACCCTGTGGTCCAAGATGCCCATCTACTCCATTCTTGGGTCCTTTCATCTGCACATCATTTTTCTTGGAGTTCATAAAAGCCCTTTCCTAACTCAGGGGTGAATCCAGTCCTGGCTCTCATTTGCATACTCAGCGGCTCTTCTCTTGCTCCCCACCGTAGCCTTTCAATCTCAGTATTGCACAATCCCTCTCCCCAAGCCCAGCTGCCTTTTCTTCTCCAGCGGATGGGGCTTGGCCCGCTGCCACTTTTCTCTTGACTTTGCACATCTGCTCTGTCTTAACCCGCTTGCAAGAGAGGCTTCTTCTGACAGCTTCTGCCCAGGATCTTCATCGGCAAGGCTAGACCCCTCACCTTCCCTCTTGGAGAGCAGTGGTTGAAAGTTCAAGCAGGAAAATCAAATCTCTTAGGCCGAATGCACCAGTTACTGCTTTATGAGCTCTTGAAAGTCTTTTCACTGGTGCTCTGCACCAGCCCTGGCCTCCCCCCGCCGCCAGACTGGAACGTGAGGCTAAGCGAATGGTCAGCAATACCGATCCTGTCTTTATTTAAAATTGTGATGTTTTGTTCATTGTGAATTTTTTACATTACTTCTGAATTTTTAAAATCTTGATTACTGACATTTTCGTGGGGGAGAGGTTTCCCCTTTAATTTCACACCCAAAGCAAGGGCTTCACTTTCTTCGCCCAGTTCCAGCACTGCTCTGCATCTATAAAGTGGGGATCTTAATAATGTCTACCTATTTTTTTAAAATAATTTTTTGAAGTAATTGTAGTTTTTTAAAAAGTAGTTAACGGCAATTGTGTGTGTAAAGTGTTAGCAAAGTACTTGACC
The DNA here is from genome assembly GCF_041296235.1 of Equus asinus. NCBI lineage: Eukaryota > Metazoa > Chordata > Mammalia > Perissodactyla > Equidae > Equus > Equus asinus. Next base: position 31,176,228 of record NC_091804.1, on the reverse strand, counting down.
CATAGTAAGTGCTCAGAAAAGAAAAAAGATAAAAGCGATTATCATGATCACGTGTTACCTCATTTTCTTATTATCTGTTAATATGCTCCAGTTCCTTAGAATGTTACCTGAGTCCTGTAAATTCCTCGAGGAGAGAGTTTGGGTTCTAACCTTTGTATTGTTCTGTAGTGGTGCAGTGTTTTGCACACAAAAGTTTCTCCATCAAAGCTGTCGCCTATTAATTAGGGAATTGGAATGGATTTTACCTAAGATCTACTCTTCCACTGGTCCCTGGAAATCTGTCTATGGTTTCTTCAGCATCACCCAGCTGACAACTTATGTGCAATATCGTTGTTACCTGTTTTATAACTTGTCTTTACAGAAGACCTGCTTTCAGTAGTCACTATTTCTTCTCCCTGCATCTCTAGTTCATCATCACTGCACATCCATGGAATGACCTCTACATCTGGGAAAGAGTTCCAGCTCCAAGATTCTTCAACCCACTGTGCTGGCAGCATGCCATGAGCTCATCTTGGGAAACAATAATTGATTACTCTGGAGGGAAAACTCCATCTCAACACCAGCTGGCAGCCAGACCCTGCCCTACAGCCCCTGAATTAGTCTCCAGCAAAATCCTCTGCGGAGACAGCAGAAGTGTGAAGGCGGCCGACGTTATCTTATGGTCCAAAACCTCGGCTAGGTACATGTTCTTCCTTAAGTGCCCTTGAGTTTGGCGTTAATAAAGCTCCAGAGTAGTCAATTTTCCAGTGGCTACTCCAGGGTGCTCCAGGAGTACGTTTTTTTGTTTTTTGGGTTTTTTTGCAGATGTGAAAATGCAGCATATTTTTCCATCCAACACCACTTATACAAATAAGGTAAATAACAAAGAAGCAACCCAGGAATGCAGTATCCTTAGACCGGTAGCAGAAAGGAAAGAAGAGACAAGATTTGAGAATTGGTGAGGTGAAGATGAATGTTAGGGATATATATCTGGGGATATATGAACACTCTTGCTCTCCGAGCTGAGTTGACCGTTACCTATTGGGTCCATTAAGGCTGTCATCCAACTTCTAGGATTTGAAAAAGAAAATAAACTGATGATTATTTGTCCAAACTCTTCAAATGAAAATGAGTAAGAATTTTTTTCCGTTTTTTTTTTTTTTTGTGGGGAAGTTTGCCCTGAGCTAACATCTGTTGTCAATCCTCCTCTTTTTTTATTTTTCTCGAGGAAGATTTGCCATGAGCTAACATTTATGCCAGTCTTCCTCTACTTTGTATGTGGGATGCCTCCACAGGGTGGCTGAAGAGTGGAGTAGGTCCACACCCGGGATCCGAATCTGCAAACGTGGGCCACTGAAGCAGAGCATGTGGAACTTCAATGACTCAGCCACAGAGCAGGCCCCATGAGTACGAATTTTTAAACATGAATGTGATTTCCATTCCAAGAAGTGCTTTCTGGATGCTGAAAACATATGTTAGCGCTATTGTTAAATAAAATTCTTGAAAGTTGTTCTACCATCTGTTCATGTATGATCACGTGCCTGGATGTTATAGCACACATCAGGTCATGGGATGCTAAGGTCTCACTGCATGTGACATCAATAGCAAGAAATAAAGAGAAGATGAATAACAAAATATGTGACTTCTAAATAAAACCCTAATTTATGAATATCTGGAATGCTCTAAAACTCAAAGTAATAAACTTTGTCCATAATATCTAATATTTTAGTGCTTACATATTTGTGATTGTATCAGTTTTTAATAAAGTTACAGTCAATAAAGCTGATATTCCAAGCTTTGTTGACCTTATCTTCAAAGTAGTAGCACAAAAGAAGAATTCACCTTCAGGCACCTTATAAATAGATGTATGTTCTCTCTCCTTGGTCATGATTACTGTCAAGCTTGCGTGGGGTTTCTATTTTGGGCCCAAATGGCAGAAAAGCTGCTTCTGCAGCCAAGAAGCAGCATTGTAGGATGCCAATAAATTCTGGGGAAAATTACATTTTAAAAAGGAAAACTTTGACATACATCTGGCAATAGAACGATCCTGAACATATGGCAGCCTGGTAGGTAAGAAGCTGTTGGAACATGGTAAGTTGAGCTGAGCACTGCCCCCATCCTGTTCTGGGGTGCATTTTGGAAAGTCCTGTGGTGAAGACCACATCTCTTCCAACCTGGTGTTGCACATTCACTGGGGCGGGGAGCTGGATGTAAACCCATGTTTGTGTGTATGACCTTCTCCTGGCAACCTCTGATGGACTCCTTAGAGCTATTCTTAGTGGTGCAAGTGGCGAGAACTAGACTCCACTATGGGAGCCGGGCATGTCATCGTGACCCAGCCAATAAATAAGACACTAGGAGACTAGAGAAACTCGGAGTCTTAGAATCACGGGATCCTAGTTCTGAGAGATGGCAGATGCCCAAAGCCAAAGTCCTGCTGGTGGATGGGGCACACATCTTCATGGTCCAGTTTCTGCTCCAACATTCTGCTAACAGGAAGCATGGCACCCCTTACAGAAGTCCATGACTTGATGGATCGCTCTTGTTGTAAGGGATGGGGAAAAGCCAGGCTTTCATCAGAGGAAGGAGGGAAGATGCAGCTGCCTTCACTGTGAACTCATGAGTTTGTGCCCAAGACCCCCAGAGAAGTATTGATTAAAGGGCAATTCTCCCACCTCCAGGATCTCACTCCTCAAACCATGCCACTTGGCACTCCTGATCTTATGCATCTGGTCATCAGGGCTACATCACACATTGTGATGTCAGCGTTACAATCCCTGAAGGATTGGCAGGGCTACCCCTATCCTTTGAACAGGGTCATTAAGACTCCCTGAGCAGGCTTGTTGAGCAAGATCATACAGGTGGTAAGTGTTACAGTCCAAATGCATGTCCAAATCTGTGTGCCTCTGAAAAGGCCTATTGTTCCAACACATTGACAGTCTCAAAAATGTTTGCTTATTTTCTATCCCATGGGTCACAGACTAAATTATAAAGATAGGTTCTTCATACCTCTGATTTTTAAGCCTGCTCTGGATGGATTGCGAGCCATTTTCAGTTTCGGAAATGCAGGGTATGGTCCTTTGTTCTTTCATGAATTGGGTACACTGTGTGACTGTGGTTGAAGCAATGTATACTGCCAGGTATCCACCCCTTACCACAGGCATTCACATATGCTCCTGCATGTATTCTCACAGCGTGTCCTCGTGGCCTTACAATGTATGCACACACATGCCTTCACCCACTGCCACATACATGCATTCACTGCCATACTTAGAGCCAGGTTCTTACTGTCCTCCGTCAGAGCAGTGGTTGTTAAACTTTCTGTCCAGAACCATGACTGAGGGACTTGTTAAATGTAGACTTAGCAAATTGAGGGTGAGTTCCAGAAATCTGCATTTTTAACACAGGCATTCAGATGCTTCTGATGTAGGTAATCTGTGCAGCATTCCTTGGGAACCAGTCTTGACTGCGAGATCGTTAAGGACAAGAGGCGTCTCATACATTTCTGTCTGCCCAGCACAAGTCACAAAGCTAGGTCCAGGGCAGAGAGTATTTGGTCAGAGTGGATTGAATGAAGGCCTCTGTCCCTCACTCTCTCATTCACTCAGGCATCACTATTTCAAGAAAAGCGAGTGGTTAAATTTCAGGAGATACGGAAGTCTCACTGGGCCCGCTAAGGTCCAGTTGTCTGGACTACTCTTTGTGAAGGAGTTCTGAAAATCCATGAAAATCCTTTTATTTGGTCCCTTCTGTTGAGTAGATTTTACTCCTAAAGAGCATGTGAGGTATTACTTCTATGGTATCTGGAGGTTTTCATTACTTCTTTATGAAGATCACCCCAAACTATTGACAGTAGGAGATCAAAGATGCTGAAGAAGATTGTCTCTGCTAAACCACCTGCCTGGCACAGAAGGCTCTCTCCTCTCCTGGCCTTATCCCTAGGTCTTCCACCGCCCTCTGTGTCTTTCCATCATTGACAACAGCCCTTGCTTCTTTTTGCTTGTCCACACCAGCTCCGACGCACGTCTTGTAACAAGCAATCCATTGTTTCAGCTTACCTAGGACCCTTACATTCTTGCAGGAGGAGAATTCTCAGTAATCCTCTCCCTGACTGTGTGTCCTCTACGAGGCCCCATAAGAATCTCAGCAAATCTTAAGGTGCACCACTAATGACCTATGGCCAGTCACATGTTCACGCGTTTGTCGGCACCCCCTGAGAAGGAGCTAAACTAAATGAAATACCATCCTACATTCATAAAGGATTTTGTAAAACCCTTTGCTGAAACCTTAATCCCCTATGCTTAGGCATTTTCCTGGTCTGCCTGTCTGGCAACCTCACCATAAAAGGAAATGCCGTTTTTTTGGATGTTGAAGGATGGTATCCTCTCAGTGACCTCATGCTGGTTCCCCTTTTACTAAGTGCTCAGAAAGCTTCATTTCACTTGCCTGCTGTCAAATTCTTCGGCTAAGCTATGGCAGGCCTTCTGGTGTGTAGTTGGGGAGTCTGCATTTTCTTTTTTCTTATAAATACAGACACTGCTTGGTTGTCGTCGGTCCTCTGGAAATGCTTCTATTCTCCACTGGAGATGTTTACCTTACTTACTCCCAAAGGAACAGTGGCATTTAGGATGGAGTAGATTTTGTGAGTAAATCAATGCTTTGCTCCCCTACCTAGCAGCTTTTCAAGCTTCGTTGTGAATTGCCAAATGTGACTTGGAGACCCCCAGGTGACAGGGTGCCTGGGTATATCTTTAAGATGCACATTATCTCCTCTTGGTTTGGTAGCCACATCACCTATTCCGGGAGTTGTGCCTAGAGCAACGGGTGCACAAAGGTGGCAAGCAATATGGTGTTTGCAGACAAGGCCCAGGGAAACATCAGACTGATTTAGAGTGGGTGGGGAGCTTTGCCTATGGATTTGTTGAATTTTAAGAAAGATATCTCTGCATATTGGCATTCATCCTGTTTTGGATGATGACAAGACACCCATTAGTCTAACTTCTAAGTAATATGAAGAATTTCATTGCAGAATGGAAGGAAGAAGGAAGTGGGTATATTGGAAAAGATAAAAGTGATAAAAGTGGATATTTGGAATTAAAAGTGGGAATTTGGCCCAGGATGTAATTTAAATCAAAAGCACTAGTTGCTTACAGCAAATATTGTATGATTCTATTAGTGCAAAAAATGGTTTTTTAGCAAATATGTCCAGCAAGTTTCTATGAATGCACTGAAGATGTTTCTGGAAGGACACAGAAGAAAATAATAATGATAGTTATCTTTGGTGAGAGGGACCTAGTGTGGAAGAGTGCTTTTAAATTTTACCTTGTACCAATTGGTACTTTTTCAAGTTTTTTTGTTTTTTTTTTTAGATTTTATTTTTTCCTTTTTCTCCCCAAAGCCCCCCAGTGCATAGTTGTATATTCTTCGTTGTGGGTTCTTCTAGTTGTGGCATGTGGGACGCTGCCTCAGCGTGGTTTGATGAGCAGTGCCATGTCTGCGGCCAGGATTCGAACTAATGAAACACTGGGCCACCTGCAGCGGAGCACGCAAACCTAACCACTTGGCCATGGGGCCAGCCCTGATACTTTTTCAAGTTTTTATCTGAAAAAAACCTGGTCAGCTACCCCCACGTGTTTACTTTTATTGCATAAACTGAAAAACAAATGACAATTGTTGCACTTAGGAAAAGTAAAACCTTGAGAGATTTTCCCTGAGCAGCTGCAAATGGGATACTTGCTTTCCATCATAGAGGTTCAGGAGGTCCAGGGGTGCTTGTGTGTCTCCCAGATCTGTTCTGGAAGAAGGCCTGGGCCACTATAAGATCAGCCTCCCCATGCTGATTTCCATGTCCGCAAGGTTCAACTGAGTTCATTTTCTTCATGGAATTAGCTCCTCTGGCTCCAACCACAAAGTCTGGACAGCAACAGGGCTTGGTTTTCCCAATCATCAGTTACGTCTTTCCCTCTTGGTCTTGGAGGAAATTGGGAAGTATGTATTCAACCACTGGGTTTTGAGCTTCAAGCAGGGCTGCTGATGGATTGGAATTAAGGTTAATTCAGTGGTTCATGTTTCTCTTTTTTATCCATTTTCCAGCCTGGAATCTTGGTTAGAGGAGGAGATGGGGAACTCTGAGGGCAGTGGACCCTAAACTTCACATGCAGAGCAACCACAGACCAAGTATATTAAATGCTCATTCCCAGGACCCACCTCCAGAGACCATGATTCAGTAAGTCTAGGGAAGGGCCCAGGAATCTGCATTTGTAACAAGCTTCCCAGGTGATCTGGGAGCAAGAGAATCAAGGAAGTACGTATAGACAAACCCTGTCACAAGACGATAGAGAAATAGAACACTACAAAGTGAGGAATGGCAGAGGCTAGATGTGTCTTCAAAACTGGGAGAAATGGGAAAAACCAGAGGATAATAGTAGCAACAAAGACAAACACTTAGTACTTATTTCATGGAACACACTGCTCTACGTGCTTGACATAAATTTACGCACTTAACCCCCAGCATCCACATGACATCTTTAACCCCTTTATGCATAGATGAGGAAACTGAGGCACAGAATGTTAAAAGAATGTGCCCAAGGTCACCTGGCTACAGAATGACAAATGTAGTCTGTAAACCTGGGTTGTTTGGCTCTAGAATCCACGTTCTCAACCACTGTTCTCTGAGACGGGTTGGCAAACAACCCAAGGGGTTCAGCCACAGACCGAATCCAGCCTGCTGCCTGTTTTTGTTAGGCTGGGTGGTGGCCCTTTGGTGAGAACAGTTGTTGGAAGAGTTGAAGATGTTGCCTCTTGGTCCACAAAGTCTAAAATATGTGCTATTTGGCCCTTTAGAGAAAAAGTTTGCAGACCCCTGGTTGAGTGGACAATAAACGTAAGGCTTTTGTTTCTCTGAGAAGCGTCACACGCTGAATCCTAAATTGCTTCGCTTGGGGGCCGGTACCGGAACTCATGGACCCAAAAGCCAGTTCTTCTGCATCACCACCCCCTGGCCAATGTACAGTGTACTTCGGCCATGTATGTTAAATTCCCTGTAACTAATAACGTGCAAATGGTAGCATGCATCAGGGAGAATTCCTCACAGAAGGAAAAGAGGCAAACATATGTTCTTGACCCTCATTTCAGTCCTATCTATTCTGTTGAAGTTACTGTAACAATGCCATTGGTTCTCTAGTATTGGTAAGAGTAATAGAACTGCTGAAGTAAGTGAGGCTGAGAGGTCTGGTAACTTCCCCAAGGTCATATCGCTAGTGAAGTGTGGTCCTGAGTGAGCCTCAGGCAGCCCAATTCCAGAACCCGCATTCTTCAACTGCAACAACATCTAGCCTCCCAGAAGGTCCCCCAGAGCTAGTGAGCATTCTTGTCTCCATTTTACAAATAAAGAAACTGGTGGTCAGAATACTTAAAACAATTCAACAAGGTCATGTACCCCTTCAGCCTAACTGAGTGCAGATTTGGCAGAGTCAAAATTCCAGGCACTTTCCAATGTTTCACTGGGTGGTGAAATGACCCTCCAGGGACAGCCTTGGTCTGGCAGCCAAGCCCCAGCTCTCACGTGTGAGCTGTGCTGCACGCCCTTGCAGAGGATCGCAGAGCATCAGGAAGAGCTCCTTCCAGCTCCATTCTCGGCAGAGGAGCTTCAGACAGCCTCACTGCCCTGGCTCCTCCTGTAGCACAGAGCAGGCTTTCTAAAGGATGCTGCAATTCCACTGCTCACCAGCTGTGTGACCTGCATAAAGGACTTAAAATCCCTGCCTCTCAATTTCCTCATCTGTGGAATGGTAATGGCAATAACAACTGTCTTCCAGAGTTATTGAAAGTATTTAGTGAGTTAATTTATGTAAAGTATTTGGCAGTTTATAGCATATAGTATGTGCTCAAAAAATAGCAACTGTTACTATAATTAGATAGAAGGACCTGAGGCTGTTAGTAGATTAGATGGTATGAGGAAATAATAAAATACTACTTATGAGTGTATATGATGTGCTAGGCACTGCATGGAGCTCTTAGATCATTATCCTTTTTAATTCTTACTGTGATCTCTTGTTATCCCCATTCTATAGATGAGAAAACAAAAGTGTGCTTAGAGAGGTAAAGTTGCCCTCTCTAGGTCACATAGAGATGTTTGGATCTGAACCTGAGTTTGTTTAATTTCAGAATTTACATGCTTACCCACAACGCTATGCTAATTCTCCCAAATTTCTACCTCTTTCTAGAGAGCAAAAATGTAGAAAGAAGGCTCCTAAAACGAGTTCTGCTAAAAGAAGTTGTGAAATTTATTCTAAATTTCATTAGACTTTTTTCATATTAAAGAGAAGCTGTTTTCTGTGAAAGCCTATTTATTAAAAATGAACTTGAATAATAATATGATAAATGAAATAAAAAGTTGTGTCTCCTCCTGTCAAGCGAAAGATGGATGATGACGTGTTGGACGAGTACAAATGATTCTGTAGTCCCGATCCAGGAAAAGATTTGGAGGCAATTTTGCCTCTTAAGAAAGTATTGTACGACACTCACTTACAGAGAATTTATGAGAAATGAAATGGAAACTCTTTCAAGATTTTATTAAGAGATATAGTCTTCCTGCATAACTTCTTTTCCTCCTGGACATTTATGAATGTTTGGCTGGAAGGGTGGTCTGCGAGCTGGGTTTTGATATATGTGGTTCCTTGGAGGAAATGTCAAGGGAGACATTTTTCCATCAAAAACCATATGCAGGCAGGATCCTGGAAAGTCTTCCAGCAACGCTGGACACTGGCAATAAAAATAATCTAGGGAAAAACCGTGCCAGCCAGTACCAATGACCGTGGGTGCCAGAAAGACCAGGGGCCGAATACGTAAATACCTTCAGAACTTTGTATGGAAAACAATAAGGGTTTAACTCATCTTTCTTCCAGACTCAGAGTTTTATAAGACATGGCCGTGACTAGAGAATGGCTGGCAAAGTGATTTGTTAGTTCAACCTCCAAGTTCTCTGTTGAAATACACAAGAGGCAGCAAATGAGAAAGGTATATGACCTCATGGCCTTGGACCCCACCACACTGAGGCCACTCCTTTGCTCTACATATAGACTGCGCTTCCCACAATGCCATGCGCAGGATGACCTCAGGGCATGACTGGGGCGGCCTCATGGACCTCAGCGTGTCTTCATGGTAAATATGGCTGGACACCAATCTTCACAAAATTCCTCAAGGCAGGAACAGAAATTTGGAGTGGAATATATTTGGCAAATACACACACACACCCCCCCACGGCCACCACCACCACCACCAACAGCAGAGAAAAGCATCACTTTTGTATTTCTGTCCATTCTCTTTCTCTCCAATTTAATCTCTTTTTTTTTCTTTTCACATTTATTCCTCATCCAACACTAAAAAGGTTTTAAGGTCACTCAGCACCTGGCATGAAATAAGTGCTCAGTGAATGCTAGTTTCCTTGTCCCTTCCCTTGAGTTAAGAAGGTCTCCCTGACCTCTTGTGACGTTGTGTCAGCTCAGCCCATAGTGAGGTAGGGTGCTGAGGCAACGGGCCCTGGACAGGTAAGTTTTGACATCAGAGCTTGCGACTTGAACAGGTGGGGCCCCACCTGCTGTGTGCCTGTGAGTGCCATGGAAGGCCACTCAAGCATCTGGGACACTCATTGCATTTACGGAGGGCAGGGAGCGCAGGGCTGGCTCCTTTCCTAGGAGCACAGTGTTTTTCTGAAGCTTTGTCCTCTCCTCTTCTCCATGACTTCCTCTTCCCCACTCCTGGGGGCATCCTGGATACTCTGGTCCTACCAAGTCCCACCCGTATTCATTCGGGTCCATTCCGCAAAGGGGGTGAGCATGCATTCCATGTTGTTGGCACAGGGGGCCCTTGTTCTAGTGGGGTAGTCAGATGCTCCTGTCCACTAGGGTGTGGCAGGTGGAGGTGATGGAGGAAGGCTTGGCAGCACACCTGGGATTCACCTTGCTCTTTGCTGAGGTCACCTTCAGAAGGATTATATTGCCAGGGGATGATATCATTCCATAATCCGTCAGTGATATGCTTCTCCAAATTCATCTTGAGCTACACTCTGCTTTCTGAACTCAGTACCCACTGATCTTTTTTGGTTCCTTGATGTTCCTTTTTGCCACAGGACTTTTGCACAAGCTGTTGTCACTGTTTGGAAAACTTTCTGATTTTCTTTCCCCATGCCTATTCAACTTCTATTTATCCTTCAGATAAATAAAATGAAACCAATTCAAATGTTTCAGCCTTCTCAGAAAATCTTCTGTGATACCTAACTCTTTCCTCCCTGATTATACCACACTCCCTGTCATCCACACTCATGCAGAAAGAAGAAACTCATCAATACCTGTGTCTCGGCCCCTTGTGGGATTTCTCTTTCAAGTTGGCCCACACTGGCTGTTGGCATTCTGGACCCATAATCACACCTGGGTCAGGGACCAGGCCTAACTTTGAAAGTATAAGTGGAGGCCCTTTCTATACCCAAAGAAGACAAAGTTGCCATTCTAATAAGATTGTCTGCTCTCCAAACCCCTCAGGTAATTGATCCTAAACCCTACATTTCGAATCCATCTAGAGTTTATTAAAAGACCCAGTTGGCCATAGATCCAGTTCAGTATTATCAGTAATAAAGATAATTTTAAAACATATCATTCCACTTCTTGTGTCTACTTCTTAATTGGTTACTAACTTGGAGAGAGGTGAAAGGTGTAATTAATTTTCACCACTCAAATCCCAGTAGCAAGTTAAAATTAACTTAATTTTTGAGTCTTGTCACATCTAAAAATCTCTTCATTAGATCCTTCCACATGATGGATTGTTTGGCTGGAGATACAAATCAAGGGGAGGGAGATATTTCCCTTATAATTCTTATGTTATTAGACTTTGAGTTAGAGAATTTGCAAGACTTTTAGAATTTTCCTAGATCCTAGGTACTCAGTGTTGGAAATCCCACTTCTCATCATGTGAAACACGAGTCAAAGAACTATCATATAGTAATATAATATTATATTTTATATGTGTTTATTTAATAATCTCTTATTTTTGATTTTCTATTTTTGAGCCTGTCTCTCTATACATACACAATACATATGGATCTAATAGTTTTGTATATTATATCATACACGTTGTGTGTTACATATGTTATATCGACTACATTTATCTATTTATATATTATATATATAAATATAATGTATATCTCTATAATAAAGTTTCCCTTCTAGAATACATTTTCATAGGACTTAAAAAACTCATAGTCCCTAGACCCTACATCTTAATGTCTAAAGGATAAAATAGCACTAATCTTCCAATATTGCTGATGAGAAATTGAAGTCAGTTTAATTCTTACACTTTTGCAATGGTTATACACCTTGAGAAGTTCTTGGATCTCCTCTTTATTCTTAATGCTTGAATTTTTACAGTAACGCACCTAGGTTTGGAAATTACTTTCCTATTACATTGGACTCAATATATCCTTTCAGCATGTATGCTAGTGACCTTTATTTGTCTGGGAAATTCTCATATATTAGGACTTTGATATTTTTACTCCTAGTTTCTTTTTTTCTGGAACTTTTACTATGGGGCAGAATTATATTAATAACTGCATGACAGTCCATTAAATAGATATGCCATGGCCCTACTGTTATAAACTTAGGCTAACATAAGTAACATCTTTGTATATTTTTCTTTTGAATTATTTCTTCAGGGATAATATTGATTAGGTCAAAGACTGGGAAGCTTTTAAATAGCCTTGCTTGAGACATCTGATATCAAAAGCCTCCTTTGAAGAGTGTCTTCTAAATGGAAAAATCAAGTCTGGGGCCAGTGACTGTTTGTTGCTGGAATTCAAGCCACAAATACACAGCCCCAGAGGCTGCCCTGGAGAGGCAGACTTGCTCTGGTGGGGGCAGTTCATGTGTACTGCAGACACCTGTGACACTAACCCTTCTTCTCTGCTCTATTCTACCTGTGTGGCAGGTGATATGTCTGCTTCAATGCATGACCCAGGCCCAGGGGAGCTTAGTGAAAGACACTGCCATGTGCTGCATTGTCTACCGGCTTCAATGGAAAGAATGCATTTGCAAAATTTTTTATTGTGTTGTGCTCAGCCCCTCCCCAAATTCCTTGATCCACGAGGAATCTGTGGACAGCTGTGCATTTGGAGCTGGAAAAAACCATGGCGCCATCCCAGCTCATTCCACTGCCTGGACTTGGAGATCCACAATGTTGGCTTGTAGCCAACATATCCCTGGCTGTGGGATAGAGCAGGACTCCAATTTTTGTTTGTTTAATAAGCAAATAGAGAAATCACAGGGCTTATTTTGTAAGCTGTAAGGAATTATTCATTAAAGAAAACAAATGGAGGGGCCAGCCCAGTGGCCAAGTGGTTAAAGTTCTGCATGCTCTGCTTTGGGGGCCCAGTATCATGGGTTTGGATCCTGGGCATGGATCTACTCCACTCCTCAACCATGCTATGGTGGCATCCCACATAGAATATGGAGGAGGACTGGCACAGATCTCGTCAATCTTTCTCAAGCAAAAAAAGAGGAAGATTGGCAACAGATGTTAGCTCAGGGTGACTCTTCCTCACAAAAAAAAAAAGAAAGAAAGAAAGCAAAAGGCATTTTGCCAGTGAAGAGTCAGGGTGAGATAGGGGTCTGCATGACTTATGTCAAATGCTGCTCTGTTCTTTGATTGTTCCAGATGAGCAATCCTGGGATGTGAGTAAAGACATGAACATACACTGGCTGCAGTGACTCTCGTCTACACGATGTCAAATGCCTTGCCTGGTTGGTAACAGTTCAGCATTATCAGAGCATAGGCATAACTTCCTAATGGCCTCCCCTCAGCTGTGTCCCAAGATTAATTTCACCTGAGATATCTCTATTGAAAGACTTTGGACAGACTTCGCATGCTCAAACATTCCAGGTCTTTCAGTTATCAGTTTGGCAGCCATTTTTTGTGTTCCTATTATTGGGCAACACAGTATTGTGGACAGAGGATGGAATCTGAAATCCACTTGACTTCATTGCATTGGTTCTTAGCTGTGTGATCTTGAACTATTCATTTAGCCTCCTTTATCCCCAATTTCTGCATCTATGAAATTCTTATGATACTTGACCTATAGTATTCATTGAACTGATCATCAAGAGAACCAGACTCAAATATAACACAGATGTTGGAACAACTGAAAATGTAAAATAAATATTATTGATATAGCAAAGGCTCTACTGCAAAAAGTGAAAACATACATAAACAGACGAGGAACTTTAGCAGAGAGGGAGACACTTTCATGGTAAAAATCAAAAACATGGGTGCAGAGATGAAGAATGTCTTTAATGAGTTTGTTAGCACACATGACACAGCCAAGGAAAGATTCAGTGAACTGGAAGATAGGTTAGTAGAAATTCCAAAAATGAAATTAGATATAAATAAAAATGGACATAATAAATGGCTGTTGAATAGATTATTCAAATGAAAATGCAAGGAGACAGAAGACCAAAAAGAAAAAAAGATTTTCCAAAAAGGATGTGACAATATCTTACTAAAGTATATATAATCAATGTGATTGGAACCACAAAAGAAAACACCAATTCAGAAATCCAGATGCTCAGAGAACACCAAGAAGGATAGATAAGGAAACACATGCAGTGTGGCTGGTCGTGCGCACAAACACACATATGCCTCAAACCATCATATTCTAAATTTTGACATCCAAAGCTAAAGAGAAAGTCTTGAAAGACACGAGAAAAAAGGATTTGTTATGTGTAGAGGAACAGATATAAGAATTAAAAACAACTTATAGTCAGAAACAACACAAGCAAAAGGAGAATCAAGTGATAGGCTTAACGTGCTGAAGGAAAAACAAAACAAAACGAAAACAAAAACACCATCAACCCAGACTGCTACACCCAGCCCACACCCTAAAAAATTCAATGATGAAGGAGAAATAAAGACTTATTCAGACAAACAAAAACCAAGAAAATCCATTATCAGCAAAACTATACTAAAAGAAATGTTAAAAAGCTCTTTGAGGAGAAGAAATATTATACTAATCAGAAACTTGGATTTACACACAAAAAGATGATTGACTGTCTAAAGCAAAAAAGGGTAGGAATGCATTGTCTTCAGACAGTTTGTAGAGTAAAATGTCTGATAATAATAGTGTAAAAAGGAACATGCTACTGATACACTCGATGATGCGTACAACCCTCAATGAGTCATGCCAGACTTAAACCAGATTTAAAGTGCAAAATTATAGGAACAGAAATCAGGTCAGTGGTTACCAAGGGCTCGTGTGAGGAGAGGTTGCCTTCAAAAAGACCTGGGGAAACTTTGGGAGTGATGAAACTTCCACATCTTGATTCTGGTGGTTTTACATACTTGTACATAGGCATGTGTCCAAACTCACAAACTGTACGCTAAAAAGGGTTAATTTTATTGAGGGTAAGTTATACCTAAATTTGAATAAATGCCTCTTTCCATGTATTTTGGGATTTTTATTTATCTTTTTTGTTTAATTGCTTTCTAGCTTAATTCCTCTAGTTGGAAAACATACTTGATGTGCCTTCAATACTTTGAAATTCATTGAGAGTTTATGGCACAGCATCTGGTCTATTTTGGTAAATGTTCCATTTGCACTTCAAATAAATGTGTATTTTGCATTTATTGGTAGCACAACAGCAACAATAAAATAAACCATAATCTATGTGGCTAGTGGTTGCCTTAGCTAGGAAACACTGACCTAAACCCTTGGAATCCCCAATTTTCATTTTAGTGATTGCATACTCTTCATCTGATTCCTTAACAATGAGTACTGGCTTTAGTAGGGTAGGGTCAGCTCAGGCAAAATTAGAAATTCAGTGAGGATTCTGTGTTTCTTTACTGCTCTTTACCACTTTTCCCATTCCTATCTCCCTTCCGACCTCAGAACAAGAACCTACGATGTTGAAGTTCTTCTGAATCTAATACATCATGGAGGATGAAAATGTGATAAATTAATAACCCCTGGTTTGTCTTATAACAAAGACATTCACATTTACATAAAAGTGCATAGAAATGACAGTGCTTAACTTAAGGAGATACCTCATTTAAAGAAAGAAGCGTGGATTGGGTTTGACTTAAACTCACAATCCAGCTGCGCAATTTACACTCTGTCACCTGAAATACTTTACTCAATCATGCCGCGAGTCATTTTTTTCTTCTATAATGTAAATCTAATTCAGCCTGACTTTGTTTTTCCAAAAGGGGCTGACATGGCCATTGAGCATGCACTGTATATCTGCTTAAGCATTTGCTATGTCCCAAAGACAAGAACAAACGCCCTTAAGATAAATGTGCAACTTCCCCCACATTGGCATTTCCTTAAGGATAAGCATCTTTCCTTAGGCTAGGAACCGACTGCTGTGCTCACCTGTGACCACCCAGCTCGAGACAACAGAACTGCTACCCTGCCATGTCCACTGAGACAGCAGACCTACTACCTCCTGTGTCCATCAAGTCCTGTGCCAACAGAGCAGTCTTGTGACTATTGCAGAAGGGACATTTCAATCATATGTGAAGCATCCTCTTTGAGGGTATATAACCACACTGTACACCCCACTTCTTTGGTGCCCTTCTTTTCTTTGGGAGGGAAGGCCCCAGGCCATGGTCCTCACATTTTGGCTCAGAATAAACTTACCTAAATTTTCATTTATAGATTGGTTGTGGGTTATTTTAATTGATACATACACGCAAGATTCTGATTACATTTTGCCAAAGTTATATCCTAGAACCAAGATCTGGTTTTTTCCCTTGCCCTCAACAAAAGCATCAGGTTACCTTCCCTCGCCAACCAGCAATCACATTTCCTGGTGAAAGATAAAAATCAGGTTCAATTACAGTAGGGAAATCATTAGCATGTGCCAAAATTTGGATGTTTCCATTTCAGCAGAATTAATGGTTCTTAGGTGCAACTGAAATTACCTTGAGAAAGCCCTTCACCTTCCTTGCTAGAGACAGGAAGGCATGAGATTGTGTTCCAGGCATTTGTAGAGAGAGTTGGGCCTTCAAACCTATAACGTGTGGTTTGAGGGAAATACTGGTACTTTTCATGAGACGGGTCTGTGGCTCAAGGAAAAAAGAACGCTGTACTGAAATTGGGTGATCTGCATTTTCAATATGAAGTTGATTAGCTGTGCCACATTGGGCGAGCCCTTTATATCTAGGGTGACCATATAATTTATCTTCCAAACCCAGGGCACTTCTGAAAATAAAAAGTGGTTTTATTTTAATAATTGCACCAGGAAAAATGGGCACAAAACCATGACTGTCCTTGACAATCTAGTACGTATGTTTACCCTACATATAACCTCCCACACCCATCTCATACCCTCTCACACCACAAGCATCTGGCTTAAATTGTAAATCCAGGAAAGCTAAACCAGTGCAGATTTAGTCAAGCTGTCTGAGTACCGGGTATTCTGGGCAGGGGTAGCAGACCACTTTTAACACCAGGACATTTATAGCCCGCATTTGCCCATCACCTTTCAAAGCAAAGTTAGGCACCCAGAGTGGTCACATCTCCCCTGAAGCATTTGGAATGTTGGCAAAGAGACCCAGGCAATTCACAGTGTGTCATTTGCATGGTCTTCGGTGGGGAAGGGGAGTTGATTTTGAGGAGAATAAAGTATGAGACCATCAGAAATCTCCTAGTCTTTGCTGAAAGTGGAAGACCCACTTGGGTTTCTGCAGCTCCAAGCCACATTTTAGGCATGGCTGTTCCCCAGGGCCCAGAAGTCTTGTGTTACCAGAGTTCAGCAGCCAGACCAGGGAAACCAATACCCTATTGCTAAAGATTAAGAGTTTATCCAACTGAAAATAAAATGAATAAGTTAAATAAAGTTTTGGATTTCCCCGCACGCTTCCAAGGTGATGAGGGACAGGCTGCGTCCTTTAGGCTGTAGCTTCTAGGGTGTTGGCTGTGGGATCGTGCATGAGCCAGAAACACAAAACCCCCAGAAACAAAGACTTTTGAGAGAATCACTCAGAGACTCATGGAGGCTGGGCTTCTATACCACCTATTTAACCCCTTTAATTTACCGATGAGAAAGCTGAGACCCTGGGTAGACAGTCAGGAGCCCTAGCCTGTTACTGTCCACTGTTAGAATGTACTAGATATCAAGGTATTCTGGATCTTAGGGACATTCTCCCATGACATATTTAAAGCAACCCCTCCGTCCCATCTAGCTCCTTTGTGTCCTTTCTAGAATGGCCATAAATCTCTTTATTGAATATTAATGAGACTAATTTCTGGAACTTCTGATGGAACTGATAGTAAAAGAAATCTTCTTTTTCCTTGGGGTAGCAAAGAGAATAAATGTGAGTGGGGAGATGATGGCAACTATCTTACTATCAATATGAGGCCAATGGAGAGGAAAGTTGAGACAAAAGAAGGAAGAGAGAGAGAGGAATCTAGCAATATTGTTTGAGTTCATACATACAGCCATGTAGGATTCACTAATCTGAAAATATTTCGTTTAATTAGCCAACACATTCTCCTTCCAGTTTAAACCATTTTGAGTTGGCTTTTCTCTAACATAACCAAAGGAAACGTGCTGACACAGAAAGATGGTCATTTGCCCAAGGTCATGTAGTAAATAAAATTCCCCGTACGTTAGAGCTTTTTTCTCAAGTAGAATTATTTTCCCTATGTACTTCTATCTATCCTCAGGAATGAATATACAAATGGACAGCCAGGAGCCTACCCAAACCTCACTGCCTGTACTGATATCTAAATCAGAGTGCCCGTTTGGGTAGAGGTGCTTCCCCCAGGGTAATGATCCTTTCCTTCTTACACTCTTCTCAGAATGCCAGAAGCTGAAGGAAAGAATAAGGATAACTCATTGTCTTCCAAATCCAAATTGGAGTATTCTGCTCCGTTATAATATAGGCCGTTCACTATATTCTACAAGGATCTTTCAAAGGAATTCGATCTGCTTAACTTGGAAGAGGGATAACCCAGGAATTCTGTGCATTGACTGAACATTTCTCAAGTTCTGAAAATGGGAGGAGGGATACCCATGTCCTAGCTATTCTCAGCGGGACATTTAAGGCTAAGAGAGGGAAAATGTGGGGAGACAGACTTTGAATCAGCTTTAAAATTATTTAACAACTGGAGCTGTCCAATAACGTATGAGAATACCTCATGACGGGTTTTGTTCGAGAGGAAATCCTCAATTAGATGGAAGGAAGGTATTAATAATCTTTCCAATCTCTTCCCACTCTTCCAACTTCTTCAAAAGCTTCGATGGTAGATATTTCAGGCCAAACTAATGGGTAATCGAAGGTGGGGGGATGTGACTCCTAGGCAGGCTGATTGGAAAAGCATTTAAGTGGAACAGAATCTTGCCTTCTACCCTGTATTCTGAAATTCCCTATTTTCCATTAGGTGCCTAGGAAAGAGACTTTTCCCCTGAAGGTCCCTAATAAACAGTGCAGTTACTATATCCTGCACAGTGTTCTTGGGTTTGATTTATATTAGCAGAGTAGCTGACAAAGATAAGAAGCACGTAGAACAACCGTGAGTTGAGGAAACACTACTGGTGTATAGTGGAAAAAATACTGTCAAGTGTTCAGACGAATGTGAGTTCAAATTCTGATTCATACCTAAACTGAAGCAAGTTGACCACCTAAAGGAACCTTATTTTTACATTAGTAAGTATAGAACTAATATCTATTTGTGTGTGAGGAATCTTCTAAAAATAAATATTATTAGTATAAACATATTTAGAAAATATAGCTTTTCCTTCTACACTAATTTTGATCTTTAGAGATAAATTCTTAACGTGCTTTAATTTTCTTAAAATGTTTTCCATGCATATAGGTAGACTTGATTTTTACATAATTGGAATTGTGTGTACTTAGTTTTTATTTAGCTTGCCCATTTGAATTGTATCAGGAGAATTTCCCAGGTCATTAGATATTCTTCAACAGCATGATATAATGGACATGTGAAGTCTTAACATATGTATCCATTTCTTTACTTTTAGAGTTTAGCTGTTTTCCAATTTTTACGCTTATAATTAATGTTGTGATGGACTTACATGTACATATATCATTATGCTCATCTATGATTATTCTAGGTTAAATTTATAGATATGGAAATATAACTTCCAAGCTATGATTATTGTTTCTTTATATTTAATGCCAAATTGCTTTGTAAAAAGACTTTTTTTCAATCTATAGATCAACTAGGAGAAGTGATACTTTCTACTATTGAGCATTTTTAATTATCAACATGTTCTCTCCATTTATCTCTCTTCTTCAGTGTCTTTAAAAAGAAGTTTTATAAGTTCTTGTACATCTTTCATTAGATCTTTTTTTTTCCCTAGGCATCTTATGTTTACGGTTGTGTTATGATTTTTAAATTATATTTCCTCTTTATGGATGGTATATAAGAACCCAATGCAACATGTATTTGTTTCTGATCAGATACAGGAGTCTTCTGTGTGGGTGGTCGTATCATCTTACAATCGTTTTTGGTCCTTTGTACTTATAATTAGTTAAAGAATTGATTAATTTGTTAAAAAATTGATTTCTTTATTCTCTAATGGTCATGGAGCTGTTCAAGCTTTAGAAACATTATTGAGTTAGCTCTAGCAACTTGAAATTGGTAAGTTACTTTAAAAACAGATTTAAATGTTCAAAATTATTTCTAAAAGTCCTCAAGTTTTTCCTAATATTTTTTCATCTTCACTCTCCCCTGAAACCCCAACTGTTGTTCCCTTTTTCCAGCACCTCATTTATTCTATCTCCACCTCCTGCCTCCCTCCCCTCCCATTGCTCAGTGGTTCTTGCCAGAGCTTAGTCTAATTTTTGTCTTTTCAAGAAATTAAATTTTGCTTTTCTTGATTCTCTTTTTTTATGTTTTTTCAGTTCATTAATTTTTGCACTTTTATCATTCCTTCCTTCCTCCTCCTTTCTTTAGTTTTCTTTAGTCTATTTCCCAATGTAGTTTCCATAGCATATTTTCTGCAGCATGATCACATATGCATATGCCCATACGCACACATACTTAATTTGTATACTGGCTCATTTATTATTGTTTTAATTAATGTATGAGTTTAAGGCTAAAAATCTTCCTATAAATGTCACTTTAACTACCTCCCACTAGTTTTGATATGTAGTATTTTTTTTTAACTCTTTAGTGTAAATATTTTCTGATCTACATCATGATTTCTTCTCTGGCCCATAAGTTACTTACAGATAGTTTTTAACTTCTGATCATATCATCATTTTATAATATTTGGATTTCTAACATAGGTTCAAAGTGATCAGATAACATAATTTCAATAATCCCAGTCTATTAATGTTTGTCGACGCTTCATCTATAACCTAGCCCACAAATTTTGTAAATAGTTTAAATGTATGTAAAGGGAAATTGTATTATTGATCTATTAGGTGTAATGCTCTCTATATGCCATTTAATTAAAATTTTAATTATGCTTTTAGGTCTTCTGTTTCTTTTATCATTAGTTGGTTTCTTCCAAAGGATTAGATTTAACTGGGATTTGTTGCATATTTCATGGAATATAACTCATTCTAGATCATGAGGATTTTATTTCCCTGAAATTTGCAATAACTCAGTGGAAAACCCAATGATCCTTGGTAAAATTTTAACCCTCACACTTCATCCCCACCCTTGCCACTGTTTTCCCAGGGATATTGGTCTGTTTAAGCTTTGTAAATTTTCTTAAGCTTATTTTGTTAATCTATATTTTTCAGGAAAAATGCTCTTTTCTTTGACATTAACATTTGTTTGCATCTAGGAATGCATGATATTCTTATAATTTAAGCTAATGTGTGTCTGATATTACACAACTTGTCTATTTTATTTTATATATTTGTGCTGTTTTCTTCTCTTTTCCTCTCTTTCTCAGATAGGGATATATATATTTTGTTTGTTTGTTTGTTTGCTTTGTTTTATTTTAATTCATCAGTCTCCACTTTTATATTTTTCTTCTTATTTTCTTTGTTTGCTTTGTTGTTGTTTTTCAATACTAAGTTCTCGAGTTAAATGCTTAGGTCATCTTTTTTTCATTCTTTCCTGTTCGACAAAACCACACATAGATGTGACTTTGCCTGATAGAGCAGCTTTGGCTGTATGCCATGACTATGAATTAGTAGCATGCTTACTCTCATCATTTTCCAATTTTTGCCTTCTCTTTCTTCAAAGAGTTATTTGGGGTATTTAATGCCAACTTGTTTAAATTCTCATTAATGTCTATTTATATTATAGTGTGACCAGAAAGTATCTTATTTAACTTTTAGACAAATTATTTGAAGAATAAATTGGACTAAAATGTATTGAACATGTCATAATTTTCTGGTGCTTTATGTATATTCCCACATAATCTTAATTCAGTGAAGGAATCTTGTTCTCCCAGTCCAAGTCCCTTAAAGTCTCTGCTTCTGCATCTTAACTTATGCTGGGTGAATTTCTCTAAGAACGCAGTCTCTCTCCCATCCCACTAAAAGCTACCCATCTAGGTAGGTCAGTGTAAAATGGAGTTTCTTTCTTCAATTCTTTTCTGATTACATCAGTTGAATAAGATCTTTCTCATATTTGAGCAATTTGTCAGTTACTAAATCTGATCATGGTACCTACCTTGTCTTATTTTATATATGTTGACTTGGTGAATTTTAATCTTCTTGAGTGCATAATAAAATATAAAGAGTGGGAGGTGTTACATAATAGGTGCTCAGATATTTGTTGAGTCAGATTCAATAGAGCTCAGATTCCAAAATAGAAAAATCTTTGTTCCTAAGTGGGAATAACTTCCCCGTAGTGTAATGCCTGGGATATAGACCCTGGACTCGGTGGGTTTTGCAAGTTAAAATGAGTTAATACAAAATTGTTCTCCATGCAAGTAGAAACTGTTGCTGCTAATAATGAAAGGACTACCGGGCAAAGAGAAATTGAAGCCACCTGTTCCAAGTTACTCTTTCACCTCTGGTTCTGCCTCTTTCTGGGTCTCCAAAACTGCTCCTGTATCTCTGCTTCCTCAGTAAACCTCTCCTTGGAAGGGTCGATTCTGAAGGCAATTTTCCAAGACCGTGTGCAGAATTGGCTGGGCTTCAGCTGCAACATGAAAGGGCATTTATTCCGAGACCTGAAAACGGAGTTTGGAGCAGACATTGCTGAACTTGTTTCAGAAATAGATTCTGTATGCATCGGTTTTACTGCTTCAGGTATAAATGTTAAACGTCCTAGTTCAGCTAAAAGAGCGTGTGTTTGTGTGTGTGCATGTGCACACTCTGAATTGTTGTTTTCACGAGTTTCTGCAGATATTTTGGCACTTCCATATGTGAGTTTGGTGTTATGTCCTGAGTTACACATCTGTAGAAGCTGCTATTTGTGTTCTCATCCTAGATCAGGTGCCAAAATCATAATACCTGGCATTCTAGAACCTTGCAATGCAATATGATATTGAACTATACTGTGAAAAAATTTAAAAGCTTTATTCTGTGTGTATATATGCCAAGTTTAGCATCAGTATATTTGAATTTTTGTTAATTTTTGACTAGGTTAGGCTACTTTGTCTGAGACCTGGGAGAATAAGCAGGGTTAGTCTAGCTTAGGAAGAGTTCTCCCTTCTCATCTAACATCTTAGGACTTACACTTATGATGTAGTGAAACTAATCTCACAGGGTGACCATGTCATGTGCTGTCCAAACTGGGACACTGTTGAGAGATGCCACCACCTAGGACTATCAGTATAAACCCATCTGTTGTAGGCAAAAAGTGGAGTATGATCACCTAATATTCTGAGTAATAGGGAAATAAATATTCTTTCTGGATATCTCTAGGTGCTGGCTGTATTTTTGCTGCATCCATGAAGCTTGTGTTCTAGGCACGAAACGACAAATATTTGGCAGTGATGACAACTCTTTTCTCTCCTGTATTCATAGCATATGTCTTTCATCAATCATAGCCTTTCACACTGATCTTTGGGATGGTATCAGATGACTCCTCAACATAGCCCTCCAGATAAGTCAACAATTATTACCAGGCTTACCCCATAACACTGAACTTGCTACTTCTGTGCTCAAATGAATTTGCTATGACATACGATGGCTGCTTTTTTCTTTTGGCAAAGGTTAGGGTGCTAGAGCCTCGTTCTTTGGTAATTCAAACTGGGTGAGCCAGAGAGTATCTGAAGTGGTTCAATAACCTCAGCCACAACTCGCCCTTCTGGTAACAGCCGTATAGGTCAGTGAGGAGGGTTACAGCAAGGAGCCTAACTGTTGGGCCCATACTCAGACAAGGATCAAAAAAGCAAAACAGGAACTAAGTTATAGTTAATTTAAAGCTAAGTAAATGCTTGAGACTTCTTCTCTCTTAAAATTCAGAGTTTCTCTGTAAAAAGATGAATTTACAAACTTCCTTTGGGCTAGGAGGCACAAATGGGGCCTCCTGCTCCCTCTGATAAATCCTAAATGCCCAAGCAGCCATATAAGTGCCAATCTTACCCAATCACAGAAAAGCTGAGAGCTGGGCATGGTGAGGTAGGGCCTGTCAGATCTGTTCAGCATGTAGAAGGCACACAGATGAAGATTCTCCCTGCCTTTGGATCTGTAAAACATTGTATTACCATCTACTGAAAAACATGGCCCAAAGAATATCCTGGGCTCTGAACTTTCATGTTAAGGGGTTTTCTTCCTATTGGGGTGGAGGAATGATAATAAAGGGCAGAGAAGGG
Organism: Equus asinus; assembly: GCF_041296235.1. Lineage (NCBI taxonomy): Eukaryota > Metazoa > Chordata > Mammalia > Perissodactyla > Equidae > Equus > Equus asinus. The sequence continues at coordinate 31,152,508 of NC_091804.1, read as the reverse complement.
GGCAGAATTAAGGTGGGTGTTCCTCAAGCCCAAGGGTAAAGTTATGAATATGAGCAGAGGACTATAAGTGTCTCCTTCTCCAGGAAGGACATTGACTTTATTTGAAGCCCAGGCAAATGCTGGGACTGTGATAGCTGCTGAATGCCTTGACTGATCAGTATCGGCTCAAGATCTGAAGAACACAGTCTGCTGGTCTTGGAGCGTTAGTGACTCCAACTCTGAGAGTTAGGAACAGAAAATCATGGGGTAATTGGGTAGACTTTCTATGAACAAAACATTGCAGATGTGGTGAATTTGCAGATTACAAGAAGGCCCACCTGGTCTTTGTTAGTGTTGCATTAAAACAATCTTGTTTGAATTTTGGTTATGTACCAGAACATTTATCCTCTCCATAGTGAAGGAGAGCCACTTCCCGAGCTCGGTAAATTCTTGATAAATTCTTGATAAATTCTCTAAGGAATCAGAGGTCTTAAGAAGCTCTGCTCTCCATCATGACCAAGAGTATGGGGAAGGCACTGCTGCCAGTCTGGTCTTCACCTAATAGGAAGGGATGAGATTCCTCCCCACGTGTTCACTTGTGGCTCCTTACATTGCTCTCCTGAAACTCCCCAGATTTGGATCAATGCATCAAACTGATTTCTCTGACCTTGGTCTGCTGAGTCAGGATTGCTAAAGAACTGAATGTAGCCAAAACCAAGAATCTGAGGGCCGTTGGGCCATCACCACAATAAAGATCCCTTCCTAATGAGCCCTCAGTGTGGTCCAGCTAACTTTCTCCCTCTCTCTCATGTCCCTGGGGACTTTGTCCCATAAACTCATTCTGAGTCAATTCATGGTGCCTTCTCTTCTAAGTGCTTGCCTGAGCAGCAAGCCTTTCACCAGTGACAGAATGTGGGTTTCATTAAACTGTGATCTACTGGCACTGGCCATATGAAATAATAAAGTAAGAACCCCGTGGCTACGTCTGGCCTAGATGTGCAAGTGTATACTTACTGATTAGAAAAGTCTGCTTAGAGCCCTGCTTGGAAACAAGGAGTAGTGTCACAAGGTATTTGCCATCCTTAGCCTGGGCCCCTCAAATGACTCCATCTCCCCATCATAGGAAGCTCTGGCATAAACAAGTTGGGCTGACACATCAGATATGCTGAAACCTGAACAACATGGGCAGTCAAGAATTCTGGGCTACTGGCTGGCAGGGATCATTCCAACATGGGCAGCTGGCCTGTCTCATGCAGACATATTAGAGAGTGAGGGTCTGGCTTGTACAGGTTTCAACATTTGGGGAAGACGGTGAGAGCAAGGACTCTGGTGTGCTGTGAATTGTTTTTCCAGGAATGCCCTGATACCAAAAAAACTCCAAGTCAGCCAGATATTAATGTTGCTATCTGGGCAGGTGTCCTATCCAGGCAGAGATTGGGGGTTTGGGGAGAATCTAGGTTATAGTTTGGGGAGAAAGAGCTGGACGACAAAGATGAAAGAGCTAATGTTCAGAGCAGGGTTTCAGACCCATAGGAGAACAGGAGAATTTGGCTGGAAAACAGACTCTGAGATCCAGTCTACAAGCTGGACTAGCACGGTGGATAGACAAGGTCCTGGGACTCAGAGCAATCTCAGACTTGAGGAAGAGGTATGTCCACCGTGAGTGTCCTATAACAGTCTGATTCCCTCATCTGGCCCAAGACAAAGTCAAGCAGACTCTACAAGTGAAGATTTAGTACATTTGCTTAGAAGCACAAGACTTGCAATCCAGGCTCCAGAAGATTTCATTAAAATTGCACCCCAAGCCTTACTCTTTCCACAGAACCCTGAGGACCACATGCAAATATCCTCGAAATATATAGTCAAGATATACAGATATAAAATTACCTTATTCAGTTGGCCATTTCAGACCCTTCCTATCAGGTTATGTATTAAAATGGAATCTTTGGATAAACTGCTAGCATCTTTGTTCCCTAGTTTGCTTTTTATCCTCCCAGAAAAGTTAGGAGTGGGCATTGGAGGGAAGCAGGACGCGTGCTTTTCCTCTGCACACTCTTCCGTTGGCCTCAACACTCTAGTTTATAGTTTCACCTTGTACAACGGTCACAAAGTCAAATAGTCCCTCAGCACCCTGAAAAAGATCGTTCTTTCCCGATCAAACCGAGATCCTATTGACACTCAGATCCTCAGATTCATCCCTGAATTACTACCTTTGAACTGAGCACTTCTTAGACAACCTGGGGGTTTCCTGGGGGGTTTTCATTCCTTTTTTTAAATATCGATTTTGGAATTTTTAACTAGGTTTGTGCCTCTGATCTTTTCTCAGCATCTATAAAGTCCTTTTATTTCCCACAAGTTTGACAGAAGCTGAATGTTGGCAATATAAAAGGATCAGGATAGAAAGCCTTAAGAAAAGTTAGCCATAAGTTTCTCTCAGGAGAAGGTTGGGGCAAACATTGAAAGCGTGCAATGCATGGGAACCAGAAGGAATTTGACAGACAGTGTCCTGCAGCAGGTCCTGAGAGAAGTAACTGCAGGAAGGGTAAGTAAAAGGCTCATTCTTGATGCTGTCCTTTGAACCCATAGTTGGCAAGACTTGATAGTAGCTGGTTCTCCAGAAGTCACACTATTGAAAAAAGGAAGCAGAGGGCCAGAGCTGGAGGCCTAGTGGTTAAGTTTGGTGTGCTCTGTTTCAGTGGCCCAGGTTAGCTTCCCGGCACGGACCTACACTGCTCTCTTAGCGGCCGTGCTATGCTGGCAGCCCATATACTAAAAACTATAGGAAGATTGACATGAATGTTAGCTCAGGACGAATCTTCCTCAGGAAAAAGATAAAAGGCAAAAGGCAGCAGGAATATACCTCTGTGGCAGGCCTAAGATGTGTTTATATTTGATTTTGAAATACAATCTTGCACCGATGTCCAAAAGAGCTGAAACAGGATCTCATTATCCTAACTTTGGACCGCTGTCCATCTCCTGCCCATTCTCCAAAGCAAACTGAATAATATCAGTTACCACTTTATGCAAAGTATGAATATGAGAAGAGCTCTTTTTTCCTTCTTCTTCTCTGCAAAGCCCCTCAGTACATAGCTGTATATTCTAGTTGTAGGCCCTTCTGGTTGTGCTATGTGGGATGCTGCCTCAGCATGGCCTGATGAGTTGTGCCATGTCTGTGCCCAGGATCTGAACCCGCGAAACCCTGTGCCGCCAGAGCAGAGCGGGCTAACTTAACCACTTGGCCACAGGGCTGGCCCCCAGGACTCTCTTGAAGACACATTTGTCTCCGGTTCTCTCTTGCTCTCTGTAGCAGTCATCGTTGGTGCCTCCCCATATCTCCTGGGAGCTCATTATTCCTGCCAAAGGCTTCCTCCTGCAAATGCCTGCAAGGCCACAGAGAGCTTGCGAGTGGGCTCAACCCCCACACAGGACAGGCTGCAAGTGCTGGGGAGGGCGGTCAGCAACCCTTGTAAGAGCCCTCAGTCAAGGCAAGATGGGAGTTGGTGGGAAAGTGGCCCAGTGCCTTGGCATTCTGGCAGCACCTCTCTCAGGTGTATTGTAACCATCACCCAGAAATCCCCCATGAGGTTGATCGCTAGTTACTCAAAGTAGGAGCTAGCTCATCTGTGACCCTGCATTGTCTTCCTCCCTTTCCTTCCCATTCCCTCACTGGGTTTCCTGGGATCATCTTCCAAATAAACTACTCACATTCACATCCTTCACTCAGGGTCTATTCTGGGGAACCCACCTTGAGGCTCTGCCTGTCTCAGCTTTTTGTAGGCCTCAAAGGGGAGCCAGAGGCTTTGATATCCTTGGAGATAAAATACCTTCCTGAGAAGTGGTAGGTGGATCAGGTAGCCCTTCTTCAGACTAGAAAGAAACAGTGAGGGAATATTATCAGCATAGACATTGTATGTGCAGAGAAAGCAAGTACGTTTATCTATTGGTAAGTGAAAGTCCTACCCATTATACTTAGATGCACATAAAGGCACATGACATATTATATGTTTACTTATAATCTTCATTTTTCCTTAATGAATTTCTGTCAGTTATTAAAAAGGATGCAATAAAACACAATAATTAACTCAATGAGTTGGGACAAATAGAAGCTACGGGTTAGGAATTATAAGGTTAGGATGTAAATCACACTTGGGGTCTGTAGATCATAAAATACCGGCAATCGCAAAGGGTGGGCTGTAAATTTGGTTCTAAGCTTCCTAGAGGACAAAACGAAGAGGAAGGCAGGTTTTCTTAAGAAGCTAGAAAATTAAGACATTATTGTATATCCTTTTGTAATTTTGTGATTCATATTTATCATTGTATATGATTTATAATGTTTAAGTTACTTAGTTTTCTAGCTCAATTTTGGTCTTCTTCAAAACCTCTTTACTGTTTCGTTTGTGACTTCCTTATTTAGGATGAGTTCTTCCTCCTTTCCCCGCTGGGAAAACAAAGATTTCCCCAATTTTAGGACCTATTTTGTTTGTTTCCATAGTTACTGAGGGTGTACACGCACACACACACAGATACACACTCACTTTTGACAATATTGAGATGAACATCTTGTTTATAGTTTTTTCTGTGTTACATTAAAAAATATTTTTGAAAAAGCATCTTTTTTTTGGAAAGAAATCATAATTGCTGAAAAAAAAATGTTTTACTCCTTCCTCTAACAATGCCAGACTTGGTTCAAATTGTCATTATTAAGGCAGGTTTTGGAGAGAGAAATCAATCATCAAAGTTAATAAATTATAGGGTGAGTCTGTTCTAAAAACTGATAATTGGCATCCTTTAAATTAATAAATTATTCTTATTTCAAATAACTCTATACCCAAAGGACAAAACAAATCTGAATTTCAATAACTAGTGAAGGTAAGGATGGTAAATCTTTTCAGTTTCTTCTGGGAATGAATATTTTTGTCAGATTTGACGTGTTTATCTCTTGTTATTAAAATCCAAAGTTTAAGACATAAGTCCTCAAAATAAACCAGGAGAGGAGTTTTCAAACTTCTGTTGGGCATATAGATATGTTATCGTGGCCTTTGAGTTGATGATGGGTGAAATTAAAACTCTTCAATCTACGAAGTTTGAGAACCCTGGATTATAATAGTTACCGATGTGAAAATTATCCATTTGTGCACTAAGGATATGCATCTTTGGTAAATATTTTTCTGTGCTTTCTGCCATGTTTCCTGCTGACCCCTGGGAATACATTCATTGATATAAGAGCAAAGCCTGCTTGCAATTTGGAGGAAAAAAAGAAGAAAATAAAAACTCTGGCTGCAGAAATAGTGCCAACAAACATAGTGAAAATGAGACCAAATTCATGTATTGCTTCAAACCGCTTAGACATAATGCTACTTGGAAAACAGTCCCTGGGAAATAAGCATGCTCTTTAGAAGAAAGAGTGGCTTCTGTCAGTAGTTCAATTAGATGAACTTTAACCTGTCTTTCAAGTTTGTGATTCTCTGATTGCTCAGGCAATGTGTTTCTTTGGGCAAGGCTGAGGAAGTGGTGTGGACTATAGTTTCCTTAACAAACAAATTTCTACAAGAGGGGTAATTTGGGGAACCCAGTTTCCTAGACTCAACAATGACACAAAATGTATTTACATTAGCTACATGGGAGAATTTCCTCAAACTGCCGCATCTGTATAGGAAAATGCTATTTTTCTTTTAGAAAATGTACAGAATGTTCAACTGAGGGTTTTCATCACAACTAGAACAGATTATTCGGCTTTCATTCTAACATTTCTAATTGATCTTTTTCGATCCTCAAAAGATATCGTTATACGTTTTTCCAGGGAGTGATTTAGAAAGGAGATAGGATTCATCGTTCGGAAGAAATCAAACACCTTCCAGAAGATTCTTTCCAGATGAAGCTCTGCCTTTGTGAACACTGATGTGATTCTTCACAAAATGATGAGTTTTCTCAGTAAGTGTACTCTCTCTGTGACAGTTAGCTTGGGTTATGGAAATGCCTATATTCAGGAGAAACCAAGGTTGCACAAGGATTTAACAGTTTATTGGGAAGGATATGCAGCAGAAAGTGACTTCACTGATGAAAGAGGACCCGTCATAGCACAGGCTTACTGATTGCTGCGGGAAACCTATCCACACAATGACTTATGAGGGGGCCCTGGTTTGCAGACTGCACCAGCTGCTCCTTCTGCATTGGTTAGTGATACTTTCGTAGGATATGAACAGTTGGCACCCTATTGCTACTGGAATACTTCAATTGATGAAAGTAGTTATAGCTAAACTAGTATGGCAAGAAGCTATTAGCCCATTGCATTTTATTTTCTGTATCCTAGAGGCTCATTCATTAAGATCTGCTGGCCAAATAGCAAAGACAGCATAGCCCTCCTCTTGCCTCACCATTGGGCCCCATGTTAGGGAACTCATGAATACTCAAGATTCTAAAGTTTGATGTTCTCTCCGGTACTGAAAACAGCAGAAATATGAAAAACGATTCTTCTTCTATTGATCCTCACTGCTTGACCACACTTTACAGGATTCCAGGTGTTAAGGAGGCAGAGAAGAGCTGGGTTAGGTTTCTGCTGTCTCTGGAACCTTCATGTGACATCCACCATGATGATTTCACCTGCCTACCTTCTATGGAGGCTTTCAAGTTCCAAAATACTGCTTCTTTGTTCTCAGGCATGGAGGGGAGGCTGAGGTTGGCCAGCTCTTTATCTCAGGCTTGTGTAAAGACAGTCAGTTTTTATAGCAAAGGTGCTTACTTTAAAGCAAAATGAAAACCATTTTACCAATGCCTGCATATTCCATATACCCAACTTCCAAATTCCATCTCATTTGAACTTCTCAGAAACTACATGAGAAACGGTAAACACTACTTAACTTATAAGAGCAGACGATAGGAGTAGAAAGAGGCACTAAGCTATAGCTTGAGGAACTAGTACGTTCCAATTGTTATAGCCTTGAGTACACTGTAGAATCACTTGGGAATCTTTATAAATACCGATGTCCAGGCCCACCCCTGACTTGTATTTTCGTCTCTTTCAATCTAGCTTTTTGTCCAGATAACAGGATTCTGAAAAGCATTCTAGATCATTCTAATGGTGGCAGAGCAAAAAATAGACCACTATTGAAATCAAATAGCCTTATACATACATCCAAATAAAAGGAAAGACTAAAAGGATCCCGTGACCCTTTCTTTTAAACTCCCTAACACGGTGTTGCATCTTTAATTTATCGTATGGACTCTGATTCTGCCAAAATAACAAAATGAAGGGTTAAGGAAAAGTAATTATAGAAAAAATGTTATTTGTGTAGTGGCCTATATCTGAACTTCCCCATTAAACAGATGAGCTCATGTCCAAGAGCGCTAAATGCCAACAATATTCAGAGCATAACCAGCTTAAGTGCCTAGAACATTGCCCATTATCTTCTTTTCAGAAGTTCAAGAAATATGTATTAAATGGATGAGGAAATGTATGAATGATTCAATGGATGAATGGGTCTGAGGAATTGACACGTTTTTATCTGTTGCTGTGCTGTGTGCCCAGGACTATGCCAGGGCCTGAGGCAGGAGATTAGAAGAAAATAATCTCTGCCATTGGGGAACTCATAGGCTGAGTGAATAGACGTGAATCAATTGATGAAGAGCTTTGAAAGAATTCAAAGATTAAAACATCATTAACCTTGCAGTGCCCTGGCAATCATCACAAATAAAAGGAAAAGGAAGGAAATGCCATAGTTAGAGAAATATTTAGGAATTAAGGAAAGTGAAATTATATATCAAAAATTGTGGGATGCAGCTAATCTGATATTTAAAGGGAAATATAGATCTTTAATAGAATTCTTTTTTGAAACAAAAACTTTCAAAATTAATGAATTTAGCATTCAACTAAAAAATGGTAAAAAAGATTTTAAAAAGTAAATAGAAAATAAAACTGAAGGAAGGAAATAACAAATAGAAAAGCAGAAATAAATACAGTTTTAAAATATGTATATTTATTAGACACGATCAATAAAACCACAGTCTCATAGAAAAAATAACTGAAAAATAAACAACACAGATCAAGAAAAAATAGGAGGAAATCATAAATTAACTATTAAAAGGGATAGAGAGGAATAATAACAATAGGTTAAGAGAGATTAAAAGAATAACAGAATAGCTTTATGTCAATAAATAAGATAATTTAGATACAATTGGAAATGCAGCAAAATACACTTCTAAAATTGAATCGGGAAGAAAAAGAAACATCATTATTGAAAGATTAACATTAAAGGCATTAAATTAATAATAAAATTTAAAGTTACTAGACCCAGGGATATTCTACAATTGAAGGGAAATATAGTGCCTCTCTTTTACAAACTGTTTCAGAAAATGGAAAAAATTCAGAAAACTTTCTCAACTCTTTTTCAGAGAATAGCATAAAGCCTCAACCAGACTCAGGCAAAGGCAGTTCAAGAAGGCAAAATCATAGGTCAATCAGACTCATGAGCACTCATGCAAAACTCCCAACAGAGTTTGCAGTCAAAATTCACAATTTCATTTTAAAATTATAAATATTACTGAAAATCATAAAGAAGCAGAACTTATCTCAGATTGGTGATCTCATACATCTTGGATATGTAATGATAGGTCGACATTAAAGTATATCCCAATATTTTTTGTGGGTTAAAAGAGAAAAGAGAAATGTGTTTACTTGTATAGATGTAATAAAGCAAGGAAAATGTCTACTTCCATTTACGATTTCATGTAGTTTCACAAAATAGAAATAGAAAGAAATTTTCTTAACTTGATAAAGTATGTTGACCTAATAGCTTCAGATTTCAACACACATAATAGTAGACATTTAGAGCATTTTCATTGTCAGAAAAAAGACATAAATAACTACATCACCAGTTCCGCTCAACATGTTTATGTGATTCCTAGCCCACGTAATAAGACAACCGAAAAGAAAGAGCATCAGAAAGAAAGACTTAAAACAAAAAATTGTCATTATTTGCAGAACATGATTGTCTGTATAGAAAACCCAGAAGTATGTATATTTTCTCAAAACTATTAAGGTAGTCCAGAAAGGTACCTGAACATAAACTATGTATTTCAAAAATCAATAGAATTCCTACATATCCGCATAACCAGTAACAAAATGAATTTTAAAAATCTCATTCTCAATCGCAATAAATTAATTAAAAAGAAATACAGCTTTAAAAACAATCTTTGTAAGATCATGACGTAATAATTTAGAAAAGGAATCACACTAAATGTAAGTTGTCTCCTAAATTATTACTGAATTCAGTGCAATGCCAATCCAAACTGTAACAAGGTTTTTCTTCATGAAAGATGATATACCAATTCTAGAGTTTATATAAAATAATATTTATAAAATCAAGACAATTCTGAATTTAAAAAATAGTAAAAGAAGAAAAAATGGAGGGAAAACTAGCTTGATCAGTTGTCAAGACATTATAAAATTACAGTAAATAAAAATGATCGTATCCAACTTTTCATATAAATAAGGTGGGCATTACAAAATTTGGAAAATAATGAAATAGTCAGTACATTAGATTGTGTTAATTGTTTCCATATACACAAAATAACATATGTAGTTAATAAGAAATATATTATTTCACAGCAATTAAAATTATATGTGAAAAACAAAAAAAAATTAAATCTATTCAATGGAAAGGCCTTTATGACATCAGGAAGGGAAGACCTCTTAAACTGAAAGAGAAAGCATACGCCACAAAGGAAAAGATGGAGACATTTCACTATATAAAAATGAAAAACTTATGAACAAAGTAAAGAAAAAAAACCTCATTCTGGAGAAAATATTTGCCTAGGACATAAAAGAAAAACAACTATTATCCAGGCTACACCAAGAACTTCTAAAACAGATTCAAGCTGACAAGGAAATGGAAAGAGGTGATGTCACTGCAATTCATAGCAGCTGGGGTGTTGAGGGAGACTTTGAACCAAAAATATGTTAGAAAATGTTCAAATTTACTAGAAATGAGTAAAATGAAAATTAATTCAACACTGAAGTACATTTTACTCCCATCGGAATGGAAAATAAAAATTCAGAAAGTGTGACACATGGAGACTTAACCAGGCTGTAAGGAAATACTCTGCTGTGTGAGTTGGTACAACCATTTTGAAAAACAGTCTGGCAGTACGTAGAAAACTGAAAATAGATACCCCTTAGAGCCTAGCAGTTTTGTTGCTAAGTATATATCTTAGGAAATTCTGGAACACATGCATAAGCAGATATGTGCAAGGATGACTTTTAATAGAAGAGAATAAAAGTAAAATGCTTAATTTTAGTGTGGCATAAGGCCAAAGGACAAAACATTTTAAAGTGTATCATCGTATTTAAATCTATAGCTATAGTTAGAGCTGTATTCCAGCGTGACTGGATCTCAGAAATGTGATTTTAAAAAATTGCAAAATTAATAGTAGATAATATTGTAATACAGTATATTATCATTGATGTGAATAAAAACCACAAAGAAACATTATGTATTATTAGAGTTACATTTGTATTTGAATATATAAAATGGATTAAGAAGATACACACTAAATTTTTAATAGTGATTACCTGTGAGAATAGAGAGGAAGAAGAAAATGGAGCTGTTACAGGGAGTGTGTGTGTGTGTGTGTGATGTTTATGTGGTACTCCATTCATGTAAAAATGAGACCTGTGTGGGAAACGATTATATTTATTATTTCTGGGTGGTGTTATACGTTCATTTCATTCATCGTTTCCTGTAGCTTTAAAATCTCTCAGAGACTATAATTAAAGACAATATTACAATAATATCTTCATGTCTCTAGATGTTATTTAGAATACGATTTTTAAAGATTGTATGGTAGTCTATATTATTGATTTATCATAATGATTTTAAAAGTCTTCTATTGTATCTTTTAAATGTATCCATCTCATAAATAGTGATGTTAGAAATATTCTTATATGTGAAATTATTTTCATCTACTTGATATTTCTTATATGCAGAACATTGTGTTTGTTAGCATAATTTATTTCCCACCATTTCATTTTATTGCTTATAGGTTTTGCTTTATATAGTTTCATATTATATTATTTGGCACATAAAATTTCATAACTATCATATCATTGTTGTGAATTATATTTGTCATTTTTATAAAACAGAGATTTTCTCTCTTTAATGTTTTTATTGCCTTAATTCAGTTGTACCTGCTTTTGGTATAATCACTGCTGCTTTTTTTCTTAGAGAATTTTAAACTTGAAAAGAAAAGGTAATTTCTAAATTATATAAATTATTTCAACCATACAAGATGGGCTTTTTGGTTAATTTAATGAAGCTGACATAATTCTGCTTTAACCACTGACAGAAAACAATGACACTTTGGTTTCTGAAAATAGAAGAAAAAAGACCCTATGAGGAGATGTCAAAAGGCACATGATGAAAAGAGAGAGTCTTTTATTTTGTAACAAACAATAACAAAAAGTACTACTAATAAAATTCAAATTAAAAGATAATTAACAATCTAAAATAAGATTTTTCTTGTGCCAATGGCCAGGATCATAGTTAAAGTTAAAGCGCTGTAAGCTTTTCTGTTAAAATAGTGAAAAAGAAAATGACATCAAGGATCTCAATTATCGTTTAGGATTTTTCCTTATGTCAGAATGCTCTCTAATTCATTAACCAAAAAAATGGCTAACAAAAATATATATTTTCATTAGTATCATTAAATTATTGGTATCATAAATATATTACAAATATCAAAAATAGAGATCCAAAACATTATTTCCAGTTGATGATGTCTAAATAAAGACATTTTTTCCAAGAGTTTAACCAAGATCGTAATACACTGTCAACAGACTTTAAATATCCCTTTACTATATATTAAATTATACATGGCTCACAGATTTAAATGGAATTTCGTTCATTGAATTTATACATAATTTTGAAGATAATATTCATCATTTAATAGTGAGTCTTCCAATGAAAGACCAATTACATCTCCACACATATTCAGGCGCTCTTTTTACATTTATTCATTCTTCAGATATTCATTGAATATCTCATATATGAGAGACATTGGAAATACAATCATGAACAATTAAAGTAAATACTTTAATCTTGAGCATTTATTCTTTCTATTATTTTCAGGTATTTTCAGCTTATTTGCTTTCTCTGTATGTCACACCTGTGTGGGGTTGGTTCCTTGTAAATGGGATTTTTATTTTTTCCTATTTGAAATTTCTCATTGGTTAATGCTTGGATATCAGAAAACAATTGATGTCTGTGTAATCATAGAATATCAAATAGTTGCTGGAATTTTTAGTTTTAAGAGCTCTGAGGTTGATTTCCTTGGATTTGTCTAAGAAAATTTACTTGTTTCCCTAAAGAATTAGCATGCCTTCACTACAAATATTTATATTTTAAATTATTTTTCATATTTCATTGCATTGTTCTCTACCTCAAAATAACTGTTGAATAACAATTTACTTACTTTAATAGCAAGGGGTGTCAAATTTCAAATTATGTGGTGAGTACTATTGACTTTCAGATGATGTGTTTGGTCAAGTTAAGGGTTTTTACATATTTCTATTTTACTAAAATATGTTTTGCTTGGTTGTTTCTTTTGTTTTAGTTTTCCAGAAGTAGGTGCTGCATTTTATCAAGTGACTCTTTTGCCAGGCGTCAAAATGTCCTTATGGTTTCTTAACTCTCTTCTGTTAATGCACTAAATGGCAATCTATTTCCTGATTTGAATATCCTTGCAATCTTGTATACCATTATTTGTTTTAGTTAGTATTGTAAACATTGAAATTACAGAAAACAACAAACATCAATGTACCTAATACTACAGCTTGAATTTAACAATAAATCATCAGGTCTGTGAATAATATTATTTTGTTTCTTCCTTTAGAGCCCTAAATCTGATTTACTTTTTCTTATCCACCACCGAAAGAATCTCCAGTATTACTGTAAATAGTGATGGTGATGGCCATTCTTCTGCCTCAAATTACAGAGAAAATTTCTAATATTGCGTAGTTAAGTGCAATATTTCCTGTGAGGTTTCTCAAAATCAAGCTATATTTGGGTATAATTTACATGGTATAAAATGCATCTTAAGTATACAGATAAATGAGTTTTGTCAAATGTCAAATAACCACCTCCACAATTAAGATACAGAATGTTCTCTACAATCCCCAGAAGTTTCCTCATATACTTTTTCACTCAAACTCCTTACCCTACCTCAGGTCCAGGTAAAAACTAATATTTTTTCCACTTTAAAATAGTTATGCCTCTTCTGGACTTACACATAAGGACACAGGATCCTACCTTCCTATGTTGTTATCATAGCTAGAGGTTCTTGTTACTCTGTTGTCCGAGATGGTTGCTGGATCTTCAGCAATCGTGTTTGCTAAAGACTGAAAGGCGGCTACCTATAGAAAAGTGCAGTGGAACACTCCTAGTTGTGTCAGCTGACTTTACACAGTCTTCCCAGATATTCCAGAAAAAAACTACTGCTTATCTCTCATTGGCCAGAAATTAGTCACGCGGTTATACCTAACTACAATGAACGATGAGAAATGTAGTCCTTTTATTCAAAGTGTTTATCTTCCCAAGTCAAAATTAGGGTTTTGTTTATCAAAGATCAATGAGACGTTGGGGTAAGAAACTACAAATCACAAAGCTTATTTTTCATTGTGATGACAAAGGTCAGAACAGTGCGGGTTAGGAGTGGATTAGAGGTCATAGAACAATGATTATAGATATACTAGTCAAGAAGTTTGCCCAGAAAGAGCCTCAGTAAACTTAGGATGTACAAGGAATTAGCAGTTGGTAAAACTGGCTTCACAATGTTTGCTGAGTGAATGAGTGTTGGCATAGCTCCCATGCCTAAGTTAAAATGTCTTTCTGGTAAGTTCTGTGATGAAAGTGGTGCCGAATATTAGTTTTCATATTTCAAAGAGCATTCTCTTTTCAACACATACAAAGAGCGCGGTGTGGTGGTCTGTGGTTTAGCGCTTGGCCATTGAGTTCTCTGACCAGGGATTTCAATACAAACATTTCACTCAGCAGGGTCTCAGCAGAAGGATTCGAGAAGTCCTTATCCTGCTGAAGCATGTCAGTGGCTGCTGTGCCTTTGCAGGAGTGAGGACAGAGCCTCTGAGCACGTGATCTTGAAGGCAAGTCTCTCCACCAGGACACAATCGCCTGTGGCAACAAATTTGGAGAAAAGGGTCAACAAGAAAGTTTACTAAAATTATCTGGACCAGCTCTTCAATGCAAAGTCAATCTTCTGCAGCAGAGAGCTGGCTCCTCATTATATCATTTATCTTGTTGTCAAAGTAGCTTTCTTACTGAGGCAACAGTACTCGGAAATTTTTCTTCTTCAGTAAAATGAATAGCCTATTCTTTATTTTCTTCTCTTAGAAAGACCAGTGGGATTCAGCCCATGGCGTGTTGCAATCAAAAAGTTCTGGCTGCTGAGACAAATACTTCTGTAAAAGAAGAACCTACTAGAACCACTTCCTGTCTTTGGAAAGAAGGGAGTTTTCAGATTCTTTGTCTTTTGGAACACATTCAGAGACAGTTTATCAGAGATTTAGAGCAACTCTGAACTGTTCCTTTATAAAGAGTTTTGAATTGAAATGCATTCAGTTTGAACATAAACATAAACATAATTGGGCTGTATTTATGCTCAGGCCCAAGAGAATGCTTTAAATATACTTACTGTAAGATAATAATATATAGTGAACTCTTTAAGAGTTCAGGATTTGGCCTTAAACAGATCTAGGTTTGATCCCAACCCTAACACTCACAATTTTGACCAATCTTCAGCATCCTCATCTGTACGATGTACACCAAATTATCATCAAGCCCGTGGGACTGTTGTGAGAATAAAATAAAAATTTCTAGAGATGATAAAGCTGTACAGGGCTTCCATAAAGTAAATCTCAATAAATATCAGCAGCAGAATATGATTGTTATGAAAAACAATAAAAATATCTAGAAACTCACTGTCTTTTGGTAATATCATGCTAAAACGAACATGATGTCATGTTTGATGATTTGAAACATGATTAAGTTATTTTGTTTAATGACAGAGTAATCCTATAACTAGATAAACTATATATATATACATATATGCATACATTATGTTAGATATAATGTATACGTGTGTGTATATATAATATGTTATATATGTGTGTGTGAATATATATATATTTTTTTTTTTTCCGAGTTTCATGGCCAAGAGACCTGAAGGCACTTTGTCATAATAAGGTTTGTACTACACCAAATAAGACAACTGGACATATTAAATTTACCCCTAAAAATGATGTCTAAGTGTATACCAATCTAAAGTCCTCCCTCGTGTTTGAGCTGGCCCAAGATTCTCCAGGGAATGAAGTTCTAAAGCGCTACGAACAAGAGCACGGAATTCCCACTGGAGACGATAAGGTGCATGGGCCAAAGATGGGCGGGGATATATAGAGTGGATTTACTTCTCTGGATTTTCAATGAGCTTGCATCTGAAGGAGAGGAAACTAGTGAGTAACTCTCTATGCAGTGGCCTTGAAGCTGCAGGCTGGGACTGGAGGAGGATTGCGAAGGAGGTGGGCTGCGTTGCCTTGGGATAGGGGAGACCAAGATGGCTGGGAGCTCCAATTCAACTGTTTGAACATGATGTTGGTGGATGATATGAGGACTGAGAGAGGGGAAGGATGGACATCTGTGATAGATTGAACAGCATAATCCTTGCAGGGGGCTTGAGACAGTGAGAGGTTAGGAGGCTCATGAAAGAGGGGTATGGGCCACATCTTGCTCAGGAATCAGGGATTCTTGGGTGGGCAGGGAGAAGCAGTGAGGAGTTCTAAGCAAGGGAGCTGCATAGGCAAACTCACATGTGGAAAGCTCTCTGATCAGACTGTGGGAGAATGGTTTCAGGGCGTGACAAAAAGCCCAATGTGGCAACAGTGAGGGATGATGAACAGTGAAGTATTCAGTGAAGTAGGAATATATTTTTCTGCCTCAGTGACTGGAAAAATTATTTTTTCTTCTCCTTATATTTCAACAATTTGTCAGTTATGACTCTATTTTCACCTGTAGGCCAGATGCCATTTCAATTTAGATACCTGGACCTAAGTATTCAAGAGAGGATAAACTAGGCATGGATTTTAATTTAAGAGAATGAGACATAAGTGGAAGTAATTGGCTTCAAAGGCTTACATAAAGTTTAGTGAAATTTCATTTAGTGATCGAAAACGGTACGGGGCTGACCTAGACACCTTTTTACTGAACTGCTCTGTACATGTTTGGAGGTTTTTTTGTTTGTTTTGTTGTTGTTTGTTTGTTTTGAGGAAGATTAGCCCTGAGCTAACTGCTGCCAATCCTCCTCTTTTTGCTGAGGAAGATTGGCCCCGAGCTAACATCCATGCCCATCTTCCTCTACTTTATATGTGGGACTCCTGCCACAGCATGGCTTGCCAAGCAGTGCCATGTCCGCACCCGGGATCTGAACCAGCGAACTCCGGGCCACTGAAGTGGAACATGTGAACTTTACTGCTGCACCACCAGGCCCCTACACATTTGTTTTTCACAGTAGTTTCTTAGAAACCAAGTGTCCAGACCTCTTGGCTGGTACAGATATAGTCACAGGGTGTGAAGGCTTTCAGAAGTACTTACTTGTCACTGCCTAAAATGGCCACCACGGTTAGTCGACCTCCCCAGTGGGATGCCCAGTCTCTCCAACCCCCTTGCACCCCACATAGGGTAAGCCCATCATGTCTACTACTAGAGCTGGACAAAATGAATTTTTAGCGTTTCAGGCCATCAGTTCCTTTAAACCTGATTTGCAGTGGCTGCCAGTCTTCCTATTACTGTAATTGCTGGCTAAATGAACTATAATTGTATTAAGAAGTAACTCTGAAATATGTATGTGCTCTCTGCTAATTCTCAGAATACGCAAAGAGAAGGAATTGATTCACTGTGCTTGGAAGAACCCTTCAGAAATGCTCCCTCTGGGGTCTGTCACTTAGAAGCCTCCTTTGCATTCTCAGGAACATCACGGCCAGATGCCCAAGAGTCTGGGAAACAGAGGCACAGGGACCTTGGGGGGTTCCTCATGGTATGAGGGGTGGCAGCAGTGTTTCCCCAGTGCCGAAAGAGCCAAAGATCAAGTCAGAATCCCCTTCAGTCTTGGACAGAAGAGAAGAGATTCAGATTAAAGTTCATATTCTGATCGTCCGCTGCACTAAGAGCTATGCGGGAGCTTTTCAAATACTCCTTCCCTTCAGATAACCCTGCACGGTGATTACACTTATTTTTTAAATGAGGGGACTAAAGCTTGGGGATAGTAAATGGCTTGTCAATTCTTGTTTGCTGGTAATCAAGAAAATGGAGTCTCCAACCCTGGTCTACTGAGTCCAAGTCCATTGCTACTGGACATTTCCAGCATCATGGAAGGTATTTTTTAAAATATACCTGACCTGGGGCCAGCCCTGGCCGCGTGGTTAAGTTCATGGCTCTGCTTCAGCGGCTGGGGGTTTGCCGGTTCAGATGCTGGGTGTGGACCTACACACTGCTCATCAGCCATGCTGTGGTGGCATTACACATAGGAGAACTAGAAGGACCCACAACTAGGATATGCAACTATCTACTGGGGATTTGGGGAGAAAAAAGAAAAAAGAAGACTGGCAACAGATGTTAGCTCAGGGCCAATCTCCCTCACCAAAAAGCCTACCTTTAAAAAATAAATAAATGAAATATTCCTGACCTGACTAAGGCCAGTGGTGCACGTTTGTGTGTGGAGGAGTGCATAGTGGGAAATGAAGATGAAATTCTACAATAAGAGTTCTGTGCAGTGCATTTGTCTATTTTGGAGAATTAAATATGTCAAATAACCCACAATTTCCATCTCTAGGACCACCTGTTTCTTTGATGAAACCCAAAATTGAAGTTTGAGAACTCTTGACTTTTCATTATGACTGGCTATTGGACATCTTCACTCTCCCCTTTAATTGGAGTAATGATACTGATTTCCTTACTTGAAAAGCCAGAAGGGATAAAGAAGGCGAGACTGTGCTGGGGGAAAAATAAACCTCAATGTGTGAGTCACAGCGAATAATAACACAGTGAACCTAACCCAGTTCCCATCTTCAAGGAACTAGAAATCTACTGGGTGGGACATAGGACTGATAAATAAAAAGGAAATTAAAACTCTGACTTAAATATACTTTTATATGGCATGGTAGGGATTGCTGGCTGCCACCCAACATCTACCACTCTTCCTTCCTTAATAACAAAATCATATTTTTATGTAGGGCAGTAAGGTTCCCAGCTAAAATATTACATTTCCCAGCTTCCCTTGTACCAACATTTGGTCATATGACTAAATTCTGGCCAATGAGACGTTGTATGATGTTTATAGGAAGGCTTGTTCAATGAAGTGGGCTCTTCTAAAAGTCACTCCTTTCTGTGCCTTTTTTGTCCACAAAATAGATGTGATAGCTGAATTCCAGCAGCCACCTTAGACCACGAGGTGACCTTGAAGATGGAAATCGTTTACACTTACCCAGCCTATACTTGTAGGTACTTGGAGCAGTTGCTACTTACATTCCTCCTCCAGATCCTTTCACTTACTTCTGTTTGTCTGAGGCCTCAGTGGGTGATTCCTGCATCATTCAAGTGCTTGCGTTTCTCTGCTTCTCTCCCTGAGAAAGGCCATAGGAGTTTGCTCCAGAGCGATCACTTGCTCACTGATGTCCTTTTTATTGGCTCTCCTCCCATCCCTGCGTCACTGTCCCCATTCCCTCCCTTGTACTTCCTCAGATCACCTCCCAAACAAACTTCCACTACTCTGCACCCTGGTGTTGAGGCTGGCTTTTGGAGGAACCCAAACTATGACCATGTAAAGTCCTGGCTTTTGCTTGACCAGATGACTTCCTATTTGCAAAATCCAATTACTTCGTTTAGACTCTCACCTTCCTCGTTCTTTCTGTTGTACTTGGCGGTGTTGATATTTTCTTCTCTATTCAAACTCTGGTTCCCTTGTCTTCAACTATCTCCTGTGTGGTAATGGCTCCTTTGTTCACTTTAGATCATCGGCATATCACTCTGTTTGGTGTTCCACCTTGAAGGTCTCTTCATTCTAATTCAGCATACATAACTTACAAATTCTGACATTCATGGAACCACTAAATCCCATACTTCTCTTTCCGTAGCTCCAACATACTTTTCAAGACTATTTCTCCACACTCCTTTAAAGTATCCTAAATGCCAGATAAAATTTTTTCCTGTTCCTTGAATATTACCTACTCCTTCCTTCCTCTGAACATATGGCCCTGCTATTTCTTGTCACTGACATCTTCCTTTTAACATCTATTTCTATCTATCTAAATCCTACCTATTCTGAATGGCCTGCATCATCTCTTGCTTCCTCCATGACACCTTCATATTCTCCAACAGAAGGTGGTACATGCTCCTTGGCATTATGCTTGTTCTCTCTGTATCTGTTACCATTTTTGTTGTTGTTGTTGATGATGTTGGTGTTTTAACATCTTTTTGGCCCTAAATGAGCCCTTGGTAAATATTTGTTGAAAATGATGAGAATTAAATTTATTTGTAATATGATTTCCTTTTTTTCTTTTCCTTCTTATCCCCAAAGCCCCCCAGTACATAGTTGTGTATTTTAGTTGTGGGTTCTTCTAGTTGTGGCATGTGGGATGCCACCTCAGTGTGGCTTGATGAGTGGTGGTAGGTCTGTGCCTGGGATCCGAACTGGCAAAACCCTGGGCTGCTAAAGTGGAGTGTGCAAACTCAACCACTTGGCCACAGGGTCGGCCCCTATGATTTGCTTTTTATTTTGCCAATTTCCAGAAAGGATAGCCTTGCCTTACTTTTTTAATCTGAATTTCAAAATCACATATGGGCAAATCATATTTCGTTATATTAAAAAGTAGTTTTGAAATATCAGCACATTAAATCATTTCCCTGATTTTTTGAGGGTGAAACTTACTTTCATTTAGACATACATGGCAAATATTTTCCATGAGCTTCTTTTTATTTCATCGTCTGTTTCCACTTATAACAGAATAACTGCTAATGATCACTCTGCCTCATTCATAAAATAAAATGTAGAGTGAAGCTGACAGATGATAGGAAACAAATTTCATGTCCAAACAGTAGCAAAACATTTGAGTTAAAAAAGTTTAGTTAAATGTTCCAAATCTTTAGAGATCCAGGCTGGTTAGAGGCAGGAAGCCTCTTGGTCAGTTTTTAAACCAGTGTGCTGATTTCACTGCCCTTTGTACCATGTATTTCTGGGTTATATTTTTTTTTGAGGAAGACTAGCCCTGAGCTAACATCTGCCAATCCTCCTCTTTTTGCTGAGGAAGACTGGCCCTGAGCTAACATCCATGCCCATCTTCCTCTATTTTATATGTGGGACACCTACCACAGCATGACTTTTGCCAAACGGTTCCATATCTGCATCCGGGATTCGAACTGGCGAACCCCGGGCCGCAGAATCGGAACACGCGCACTTAACCTCTGTGCCGCCGGGCTGGCCCCTATGGGTCCTTTAAGAATTATGAGTATCATCTTCAGGGACATCTGAGAAAATGTATTATCTGTCACAGGAATCAATTTTCTTTCAATCTGACCTTTCTTCTCAAAGGTAGCAAGTAGCTTCCAATTAAAGCCTATTTAATTTCCTTGTTCTGGCGTCGACCCTTGCCGTGAAATACTGTGGATTATTTCTGAGGCATGCTCCTGGTTAACTGAAATGCCATTTCCGTTGGTCACTGGTTCTCCAGGAAATGCAAAGATTTTCTCTTCTAGGATTGTGCTTCCATCCTTCCTTCTCCTGCAGGAGTACAGTGCTGGCTAGTTATGTTCAATGAAAGGAGTTTCTAAAGTTTGAAAGGGACATGAGGGAAAAGAAAACAATTAAGATGTTCAGTCAAGAGGTAGTCAAAGAGCTCTGCCATTTTAGAAGGGCACATGTAAGCCAAAAATAAGATGGGGGGCTCAGCAGTTGAAGACAAGAATCCTATGAACTTTGGCTTATCCTTCTTGCCTTGATAGATTTGGAATGTTGTGTAAATGATTTTTGAGGGACAGCTTTCAAGAGAAAACTCTAAGGCAGTGAGGGAACAGGATAGACAAGAGAGGGTCCAGGAGAAGTCTCACCTTATTCTGACCTACTGGGCGTTCTGGAGGATGAAAGCATGAATTGCATTCACCGGTCCTCCCAGATTCCCACCCCATCCCTGGACAAAGGAGGTTAGACTGTGGTACACCAGCATCAGTTACTGGCAATGGGTCACCTCCAGGGAAAGGAGGATAACTCTCCAGGCCTCTGGACAAGGCAGCCCCCATGTCCAGAAGAGGATATAAGTGTGAGTCATCAGCAGCCAACACCCCCAGTAGATAAGAGACAAGGGGACCGGTCCAGTAAAGGAGAGCCAGGTAGAGAACCAATGCAGTAATCTTGGCCACAGTAATGTATTGCTGAAATCACCTGGGCAGAGTGAATTCGTGCAATGGGACATACTGGGCCTGCTACTGGAGCTCATCAGTAGTTAGAGCTACAAGGATCTGTGCAGACACCAATAATAACTCACGAAATTGTTTGCCCCATAAGACATCATCCTGCCATCCAGGGAGTTCATATGGGGGACATCTCTGCATACATTGGGAGGATCCTAGGAAAGTAATTCACACCACTCAACAGCCAGCAATGATTGATACCTTCACAGGACACAGAAGCTGCCAGTCTTCCCAAGGATATGTGCCCGGATCCCTGACACTTGAAATGCCAAAGCTCACCAGGGGCCAGGTCATGGTCAACTCAATGTCAGGCCATCTGACTTCTGTTGCTGTGCCTTATTTCCTGTGAGAGCTGAAAGTCGTGACTGATCCTGGAGATGTTTGCCAGCCTGTCACAAAGATCCTCCAAACTTCATCAGGAAAGGTATTTTCCAGTGCCAGAGAAGGAGCCATTTTGTCACAGGTGTGTCTTTGAGAAGTGGTTCTTTTAGCTTATTTACTGTCTATACCCTCATGGATTATAAATTGAAATTTTAGAAATAAGTAGAGGGAAAGGGCTGTCTTTTCCTGAACTGGGAAAAAAAATCATGGTAGAAAGGCCCATCAATTACACTCTGTAGCCATATTATTCCTATGATCAAACAACCAATCAATCCATCATCATTAATAAAGGCAGAAATTCAAAATTCACAGTTCATAGAGTGCCAGAGGTGATAAAAGCTTGGAGATGATCCCCTGCAATCTTCTCATTTTGCAGATGAGGACATTGGCATTGAGTCTCTTCCTAGCTCTGTGACTTTTGGCAAGTTACTTAACCATCTACGCCTCAGTTTCCTCTTGTGTAAATGGAATACTTAGTTTATTGAGTCGAAATCTAAATTAAATGGGTAATAGGTGTAAAGTCCTCAGGGCAGTGCCTAGCACATAGTTAAGGCCATATGTGTTAATTAAATATAAATAAATACAAATAAATAACTTGCCCAGGGTCAGCAAGTTAATTGGTTCATGTTATTAAGGGTTTATTAAGGGTTTTATTGAATTAGTATAAAATATGAATATACATCAATATTTTATAACAATTTAGGTATAAATAATTAATAGAAATTAGCCAACATACAAAGATGTCAAGATATTTTTACACTCAGATGCATCAAAGATAGCAATATTTGAAAGCTCTGGCTTCAGGTTCTCACAGGGAAGAAATCTATTTCTCATTCCTGCTATGCACTGAGTGATCTTGGACAAGGGATTTGATTCTCTAAGACTCATTTCCTCAAATGTAAAATGGAGGTAATAATAACAAATAATAATAATAGCTACTTCATGGGTTGCTTGAGGATCAAGTATGAGTATACACTTAGTTTATAGAACAATTTCAGTAAATAGCTGTTGTTACTATTATCATTACAGGTGTATAGTATCTTTCAACGAATTTTTGTTACCTATCATTGAGCAAGAACTTTATATGCTGTGATGGCCATTGCTTGGGATAATAAAATAAGATGAAAGTAGTAGACTCAGAACCTTAGACTATGTAAATTACTGCTCTTTTGGCTTGTTGATTCTGAGCTATTTATTCTAAAAGTAAGCAAGGGGTTAAGGGAGCAAGACATCATCTTCCTGAAGCTCAGAGAGAAGCAGCAGCTGCAATTATAACCTAGAACAACCAGCCAGGACGCCTGTAATGCCTGCATTCTCTTGCAGAGAAGCAGTTTTATGATATAAGGCTGGCTAATGTTTTAAGTATTTGTGTTTTAACGGATTTGAATTCATCCCATAACCGTTCCAGTCTTCTTCAATGACAGAGAGAATGCAAAGGCTGCCCACACATAATACCCATTTAGATGGAAAAGATGCTACTTCGAGCCCTCCCAAACTTAGTTCTTGCTGATGGGAGTTAGTGAAGAATGAAAAAGACTCCATCCTCAGGAAAGACAATTTACACACACTGCTTTCAATTAGCAGAGTATTTATCAAAGTATGATGCCCATACCAACGGCAGCACAAGAAATGATTTTAAGTAGGACAAGGATAAATATCTCAGTTAGGACTGTATTGGCTTTTAGTGGGAGCAAACCTAATTTAAAAGTTGCTTAAATAAGTTGGGAGTTATTTTTTGCACAATACCCAGAGACCCCACTCTGGCTAGATCTCTGCTTAGCCAGCCTCCCAGTGTAACTGTTAACCTCGTACTTGGTGCTTCATTGACCCAAGATGGTCACTTCGTCTCTGGTATTGTGTCCGTTTTCAGGGTGGGAAAAAGAGGACAGGCAAAGACATATGCTAGCTGTCTTGCCCCCTTTTGAGGGGTTCTCTCAGAATCCCCTTTGAGTGACTTCTCCTTAATCTTGTTAGCCAGAACAATATCCAAGGACAACCTAACTGCAAAGGAGGTTGGGAAATGTAGTTTTCTGTCTTAGCACACTGCTACTCTGAAAAAAGAGAGACATGCTTCTGTTAATGTAGAAGAAGATTATAAAGCCTAAGACTAGGCAAAGAGCAATTTGTAATTATATGTTTGTTTTAACGTGTTTTTAATTTTGTCTTTCATTAATTGTAGTAAGATTACATTTCCTTCATAAACACATACAAAATTTTAAATGCGAGTTGAATTCAAGGAAAAAAGTAATAATGGTGCTGGTAGTATGTAGAAAGGGCAAATTTACGGAGATGGTCTGTGGATGATTGGAGTTGAGCAGACAGATCCTATCAGTAAATAATAACTGCTGTGGGATTCTAAGAAATGTAAGAACCAAAGAGACTTTCAAATATGTACTCTGGTCTTTTTTGTGCCTAAGACAAGTGGCAGGAGAGATATCCATGAAGACAACCACTTTTGCACTAGACCATGGAGAAGAGCAAAGTGTTTGAGGGTACACGCTTTTGCAAACAACAGGCTAAACCAAAAAACCTCTCTCAGCTGGATTTCTGAGTCTACAAATATGTTTGTGAGTGCACGCATTATGACTGAAGGCCAGCATCTGGCTAATGTCAGCGCTTGCCCAGTAATTTCCACCTTCATTGGGTAGCTGTGGATCCTGCTAAATCTCGATAAGAGGTAATGGAGAGGTTCTCCTCATTAGCTCAGGCTGGAGAGACATCATCCAGTCACCTGAAGTGTCAATAAACAGTGGCCTTTAATGGTGTTGGCTTAGTGATAACGATACTGCACATTTCTGTTTGTCACTACGAGATTTAACACTGGCTGATTCCCTCTGGGTAGAGGCTCATTAACAGGTAGAGAATGGAGCAATTGGTGTCTCTTAGAATCAATCCCGGGCCTCCTCAGTCTATCTCTTTAGTCATGAATTTGTAAAAGGCAGCCAAGAATGTGCTTCTTATATTCATAGACATAAACTCTAAGACATTTAAAATGTAGTGGTCTTAAAAAACTCTAAGGGTTAAGAATAAGATTCAAACTGAGCCTGGACAATTGAAGACATGGTCTCAAGAAAACAGCGAACACCTAGTTAAGAGGGTACAATGAAGCTATTAAGTCAAAAGTGCTACTGGAATACACAGAAGGAATGAGAATAACAAGGTCATCAGCTGACCGCATGTTGAATGGAAATCAAATATGTATCGCTTAACGGGGATGAACATTCTTCTGAATCGTTTCTGAGGAAAACTATCCCATCTCTACCTGTTTTAACTGCATCCTGACTGGAGTATCTCCTTTAGTCACTGTTTTAAAAACAACAACAACAACTTTATTGAGGTATAAGTTATAAACTATAAAAATCACTCATTTTAAGTGTATATAGTTAAATGATTTTTGATAAATTCACACAGTCGCACAGCCATCACCCAATCCAATTTTTAGGACATTTTCCATCATCAAAAAACCCTCCTTTGTGTCCATTATTACTGTCAAAGTTTCTTAAAATGGGAAATATTTTTGAAGTAATATTTTTATTTTTTTTCTACTGTAGGCATAGTTAATAAATCTTCCTTGACAAATAGTTGACCAAGATCTACTGACGTTTACGGCCTGGGTGTCTTAGAGGCTGAAGGTGCTCCTGACAGGTAAGAGGGCACAGGAAAGGATCAGATATAGGGCAGCTAGGAAGGACAACCAGGGCATGTGAGATTGCTTTGGGATAGGGTTTCTCAACGTCAGCACTATTGGCCAGGTCATTCTTTGTTGTAGGGGCTGTTCTGCGCATATAGGATGTTTAGCAGCATCCCTGGCCTCTGCTCACTGGATGGCAAGAATATTCCCCCAGCCCCAGTTGTGACCACCAAAAAAGTCTCTAGCTATTGCCAAATTACCCTGGGGAGCAAAATCACCCCCAGTTGAGAACCACTGGCTTAGGGCATTTTGAGATTGAGGGGCAGGTGGACTCTGGTAGAGTCAGCAGTGTGAGAAAGGAGTAGTAACAGAAGTTAGGATATAAAGACGGGGAGACATTCACATTTAAATCATAGTCGAAGTTAGGAAATGATGAGACCACTAAGGGAGAATGTATAAGTAGAGAAGCGAATAAGGCCAAGGCCAGTTCTTTGGAACATTATTTATACTTGGAAAGTGGCTGGGGACAGGAGGCCCATGAATGAAAATGAAAGGAATGGTGCTGGGCTGGGGGTCAGAGAAGTAAGAGGTAAGCTGGAGAGTTCAAGGTCAAAAAAATCCTAAGAGAAGAGAATTTCAATAATGTCCTTCCATATGCTCCAAACATTTTAAAATATTTGAGCAAACTTCTCTTAAATTTTTATTTTTATATACAGAAAAAAGATATGTAGTCAAATATCATTTCAATTAATGACAGTGGGGATCTTAAAATAGATAGGACTCTCTGGGTCACAAACTTGAAAACTGACTCTGAATTGTTAAACCAAAAAGGGAAATTTGTCATAAACAAACCAAGGACAAATTACAAACATGAGCCTCAGGAGGAACCAGAATGGGGAGTTACCTCTCTTTCTCTCTGTTCTTTTTTATCTCTCTCTCTCTCTCTCTTTTTTCTCTCAGTTTTTATCTTGATATTCTTCTTCTATCACACTGTAGACCAATTTTCTGTATCTCCAAATCCATAAGGTAGAAAAACGGTTATTACTCATAGGACATTAAATTTTCTTAATTCAACACAGTATTAGACAGATCTATACCTTAATGACGATTACAGATTCTCTGGGAAAGGTTCTAATAGACTTATCTTGGGTCAGGTGTCCATCCATGGACCAATGACCTGTGGCCATATATTGGTAAGAAAATGCTCATGGTAATTTTGTCAATGGAAGGTTGCTAATGGGCAGAGAAGCGAGAAGGGATAAAAGGCCATTCCAAAAAGAAAGCCTGAAACAGTCCTCAGAGTTGTTAGGTAGCTGTGGAAAGCAGCAGAAATCCACTGAAAATTAGATCTGTAGAACAAGAAGGTGATATTCTGAAAATTCAAATTAGGGAATATGAGACTAGAAGTTATGTATAATATCAACAGAGGAGAAGGAGGTGCTAAATGGAGGATAATAATCCCCATGTCGGAAGATAAGGGCAGGAGTGTGGTTCATGACAGTGGGAACAGAGAGAAAGAGAACTGACTCGGACGTCCAACGGGCCTTGATGACTGACTCTATGTAGGATGTGAATAAGAGCGAGAATCCAAACTGGGTGATGCGGAGGGAGATGTTACTTGAATTTAGAAATTAAATTAGTAATTTAGTAATTAGGTAGAGGAAGTAGAGAATTGATCAATTTAGAGGATAAAGGGCATTATAAATGACTCATATTTTTAATATGTGAAAATTCCAAACAAGAAAAATGGCCCCATTCCAGGTATAAATAATAATTTCAATTTCTTCTATTTATTGGAATTTTGTAGTTGCCTGAAGAGGACTTTATATATATTGGCTCACTTAATGAAAAAAATGAGGAGGAGACGCAGAGAGGTCAAGTTTCTTGCCCGAATTTCGAAAAGCGGTAAATGGAAGATACAAGACTTAAAACAGGCTAATCTGACTTTAAGGAGCTACACTGCTCCTTGAAAATGCACCTTCCTCACTGGAGATGAATCGCAGGCTTCTCAGCATATTAATCCTAGAAATAGGTCCCCTGGGGAGGACACTTCAGCTGGTTAAGAGAGGGTGCTCTCTCTGTGTCAATGCTGCTAAATTCAGAGTAGGAGGGTTCAGGTAGCTTGTTGCCCTGAGGGGTTCAGGCCCGGCAACCACAAGCCCTGATAAATGCACTTATTTTCTTAACTGCCAATTTACCAAAAGGCAACAGCCATCTAAGGACATGAAGATCTAGCCAACGATACGGTCATGTGGAAAGGAAGGGGTAGAGAGATGGCCACAAGAATGCCAGTTCTCTTGCCTATGGCTCATAAATCTGTCTGCATGGTGACTCTGCTGGCCTGGAGATCAGAAGTCTCTGGCCCAGGACACTGTCTCCAGGGGCCTGTCCAGACATCCGTGAGTTCTTTTTAAGGCCAGCCTGAAGGAGCTAACCACCAGGGCTTGGCCTGGCCCCAGGGAATGCCAGGGCACCCAAGTAGGGGTACACAGGAGCAGCAGCAGAGCCCTTGCCCAGTGAGTGACAAGAGTCTAATAACAGCTTATGCTTCTTGTCACTTGGCTTGAGTGGATGTTCCGTCCTGAAAGCCCTCCAGGCCCGAATAAGAAGGAAAGCAGACAGGCCAGAACTGGGAGGTCAGCATGAGGCAGCCTCTCTGTGAGAACATTAGGGAATTCAGCTTTCACTTGAAGGATATTGTGTTCCCCAGCCTGGTGCCAATTCTGTGGCAGGAAAGGAGAGGAAGAGCTCCATCCATTCAGCTTGATAGAAGGACCAAATAGAAGTATGTCTCATCTTCTGGTGCTGGGGCATCTCTGCCTCAGTGGATACCATGTTCACCCACATCCCCTAATGCTGGCTTCATCAGTTCTCCCCATACTGAACTCCAAAGACATTAGATTTTATCTACCAATTTATTTTTAATGTCTGCATAACACACATATAGTAAAGGGCACAGATCTCAAGTGTACGGATGGGTGAATGTTTATGTATGCATGTAACCTGGTAACCCAGATCACGACATAGAGTGTTCTCATCATCTGGGTTTCCTCATGTACCTTCCTATACACTCCCCCTAGCTATTTTGACTTCTATTAGCATAAATAACTTGTTCTTGAAGTTTATTTAAGTAAAACAACTTCCTATGGAATTTTAAAAAATTTTTGGCTTATTTCACTCAGCATAATGTCTCCGAGACTCCTCCATGTTGTCCACATATCAGCAGTTTGTTCATTCTTACTGCTGTATATCAGTCCATTGTATAGACGTACCATAATTTATTTACCCATTCTCCTGTTGATCGACGTCAACACTGCGTTATTTCCAGTCTTTAGCTATTATGACCATGGCTGCTATGAACATTCTTGTCCACATCTTTTGGAGGACATGCACTCTCAATTCTTGGGTATAACTAACATCCAGAATTTCTGGGGCATGTGGTAGGAGTAGGTTTAACTTTAATAGACATTGTCGAACAGTTTTCCAAAGTGGTTAAACCAATGAAAACTCCATTAGCGATGTATGAGAGTTAGAATTGCTTCACATTTTCACCAACACCTGGCACTATTTTTTAAAATTTTAGCCATTCTACAAGACATTCTTCAAAGCTGGAAGAGATTCTAATCTATTGCCCTCTTCCTTCCTTCTTGACAACTACCTTTTATTTCTGGGTGGTTTTCTTTTTCTTTCTGGGTGGCAATGAAATATTTTCACCCCAGTATAACTTATTCATCTTTGTAAACACAACGTAACATAAAATAGAAAAGGTATTATTTTGTTAATACAATGTTTGATAAATGAAGAAATGAATCACTAATTGAATGGACTTTGACTTAACAGAAAACAAAACAAACAAAACGAAAGAGTGCCTGTCAATATGCTATTGAGTTATATCACGGGATCACCAGAACATCCTCCTGGGGCAAGTCCTAGTCTTTTTGTCTGACAAAAATTCTATCAGATCATCCTTGAGGAGTGAGAGCATTGTCCATTACATCAGAAACATGGGTGAGAGTTGCAGTTTAAATGCTACTACATGTGCCAGCAACTATGATAAATGCTTTGCATAAGTTACTATATTTAATTCTCTCAATAACACTGTGAGTTTGGAATAATTTTCTCAATTTACACAGGAGCACTAAAGAGTTTAAGGAACCTACCAACGGTCACTCGAGTACCGTGAAATAGAACTGAAATTTGAGCCTAGGTTTGACTAAGTACAGAACAAGTGACCTCAAGTTTTTCACAGTGTAAATGTGATCATTCAACTGAAAAAGAGAAAAGAAAAAACAGAAAGAGTAAAAGAAAAAGAACCTTCCTATTAGTTCACTCATAGAGAGGCAATCATTACGAATCAAGTGGACATGTGATCAGGCACTCGGATAGCTGTATGTTAAATCAACTTCAAGGCTTTAGATCATTTCAGGCAGTGGTAGCTATTACTATTAAATTGCTTTGCATTGTAAATGGATAAGTTATCACTTCAATTCTGTTAAAAAGGCTATCATAACACTATGGATTGCTGATATATCATTAAAGTGTGCACAGTTATTTTACTTATTTATTACCATGTAACAAATCACCCCAAAACTTAGTGGCTTAAAATAACAACAATGAATTATTTGCTTGTGATTCTATAATTGGAATTGGGCTCAGCTGGGCGGCTTGTCTCTGCTCTATGTGGCATTGGCTGGACTCACTCACGTGTTCGAAGTCAGTTGGAAGCTCCAGCCGACCTG
Source organism: Equus asinus (assembly GCF_041296235.1). NCBI lineage: Eukaryota > Metazoa > Chordata > Mammalia > Perissodactyla > Equidae > Equus > Equus asinus. The sequence continues at coordinate 31,122,260 of NC_091804.1, read as the reverse complement.
GATGATCTAAGGTGGCCTCCCTCACAGGTCCAGCACCTCAACTGGAATGGCTAGAATGGCTGGGGCCTGCTTGGGTTCCTTTCTTCTCTCTTGGTCTTTCATTTTTCGGGGCCTCTCTACCCACGTGGCCTCATGTGCTTAAGGAGTCTATCCCAGGTGTCCTCTTGAGGCATTTCAGGGAAAAAAAGGTATACAAGTGAAAACTGTAAGATTGATTAAGACATATGCCTGGAACTTGCTAGCATCACTTCTACCACATTCTCAAAGGTAATGTTCACATTTTCATGTGCAACATGAAAAATACCTGTAGGACCTGATTCTTGTTTAGGGCAATAAGCATATCATTTGAAACCTAACTGGGAATAGGTCTTCCAGCAAAGAAAGGGTCCCATCTTCATCTGCTGTGTCATGCCATGAAAATGGGTTTATATAGAGCATAATGATTGCATCTCCACTTGTCCTGTAATGATTCCATCTCCATATGTACCATATGCAAGGAAATGATTGCATCTTTTCCTGCAGTGTAATTATAACAGGTTTGTCAGCAATGAAAGATACCACCTTCCACCTGAAATGCAATTGATATCATCATTCTGAGCAATAGAACCAGCATATCTCTACCATAAATGTAATTAACACATTGTCTTTTACACACTAAAGATTGCATTTCCAAATGCAATAACAGTTCTATCTGTAGTGCAATGATCCCATCTATTTGTGCAAGTTAATTATCGCTTTTCCTCTTGCCAAGCCATAATGATAGGTATTCCTATGGGGCAGTGATTGCATCTCTGCCCTGGGGGTAATGGCCACATATGCAATGAGAGATAACAAAACTGTGTTCCGGACAATGATCAGATTTCTCTGCCCAGGGTAATGATAACATATCCACTTTAACCTAAAGATAACAGGCCTCTTGTCAATGCTCTGATGCCAACTTCTCCTGCAGTGAGAATGGGTGACAGATATTGATGCAGGAGGCGTTCAAATCTACCTGGAGTGTAATGGAAGATCTTGTAGGAAGCAGAAATCCTGCTGAGAGGTAGTATCATGATGGGAACAATAGTGCTGGAGACAAAGAGATCTGAGTTTAAATCCGTGCTGTACCACACTCTGTGTGGCTCTAGGTAGCTCATTTGGCCTCTCTGAACTTAAGTTGCAAAACTGAGGATGATAACAGCTTTTCTTTTCTTTTTTTTTTTTTTTGCGAAGATTCGCATGAACATGACATTTCTCAACACAGAGCCTGGCTCTTAAGAAATGTTCATTAATTTTCTTCTCCCTCCAGTTGATCTCTGGACCACCTCGTTGTCCTGAGTCCCCCAGGATCTGAATCTCATTGTGATCTTTCCCCACTCAAACCTGAGCTAACCTTTGCACATTCTTATGCTTAAGCTCTTCTTGCTCTCTCTTCTGATATAGATGTAGATATATATATATATAATTTTTTTTCGCTTTTGCCTATAAATGTGCCTATGCCTCCTACGTCTTAGAATGCTGCTTTCTAACTCTCATTCAATATTTTCCATTGGAAATACATTTTCTTAGTTTCCAAAATGGTTCTGCCTTTTTTCTTGTTTGGTGAATGGTACCATAGGGCCGTTTATCTATGTATTCAAGGTGCAAACTTGGACCTTAGTTCACTTCTCACCATGGTTTCCTCCGTATTTCCAATCAGGCACCACGTGCTGTTGATCTGTCCCCCTTAATGACATTCTCTCCCATGCCGGCCTTTGGTCTTTCCTCGTTGCTACTGCCTTAGTCCAGGCCATCAATATTTTCCCACAAATGGATACTTAACTTGTCTTGGGGATGGGAAGATTTGCTAAGGAAAAAGGGAGAGAATAATGGATTTGAATATACGAAAGCACTAAAATGTCATTAAATTATAAGTAACAAGAAGCAGTGGAAAAAAATTTAAAACGAGAAAGAACACGTGCTAGATATTTTTCAGATAAAGTGTTATTCTTGATAAGCAAAGAGTTTGCCAATAACTATAAAATTACGAACGTTCTGATAGAAAAACAAGAAAATACACCAACAGGCAGTTGATTAAAGAATAAATTCCAATAACGAATAAATGTAAAACAACTTTAATAACTCTAATGATTACAATAAGTTCATATTCAAACCATATTATCAGTTTTCACTCATAATATTTTGAAAGCTATAAAAGCACAAGATTTTAGAAAAAAGTGACAGCTGTCCAATAACTCTTTATAAGTAACTTAACTAAGTCCCTTTCTCTTTCTACTTGGCCACATACTCAAGGTAAAGTGTACTTTTTGCAAAATACAAACATATAGAAAGTTATGTTACTTATGGCCAGGGAGCCGAGGTGTGGGAGGAGGGGAAAACAAACAAATCTTGAAAAGGTGATTCTGTTGTTTGAAACGAGACAAAATTTCACATCACATAAAAGTGAATGGAAAAAAAAAATCCCAATAAACCACTAAAAACAGTCAAAGAAAAAAAATATATAATAAATATAAAATAAATATTAAAAAAATAAAAATAAATATATATACATGTATATATTCAGACCTACTTGTTTTCTGGCTGGTTAAAATAATAAATACAGATCTCAGCATTTTGGAAAGAAGATACGTAATGTAAAATTGATATTGCAATAACACAAATCTGGTCCTAAACCTTTAATTTTCAAAACCCGGAAGTGTGTGTATATGTGTGTGTGTGTGTGAGCCAGGCACCTCGTCTCAGCAGAGCATCAATAGACACTATTTCTTCTAAAATGACAGTGAAGGTGAGGGGAGTTAAATCATATTGAAATGTCTAACATGCTTTTTCCTTTTTTTTGCTGAGGAAGATGCACCCTGAGCTAACATCTGTGCCAATCTTCCTCTCTTTTGTATGTGGGTCACTGCCACAGCATGGCCTCTGATGAGTTGTATAGGTCCATGCCCAGGAACTGGACCCAGGCCACTGAAGCAGAGTGCACCAAATTTAACCGCCAGACTGCAGGGCCAGCCTCTAAGATACTTTTTAAGTAGTATTAGGGGAAGGATGTATGCTGGAAAAGAATATGGTTTTTAAAGAAATAGAAAAAAATAAGCAAGAGGGATCATATATATGAGTGTGTGTGAGTGTATGTATATGTGTATGTTATAACAAGGAAAACATTTAACGAGGCAAAATATATTGCTATCACCACAATAATTCACCAAAAGATGAAAACAATGACAACCAGAAAACATTAGGAAGGAGGAGAAAAAAAATTGTCATTATTTGAGAACAACAATATTGCCTACATGGAAGGCCCCACTACACTGGATGTTTGTCACCTCCACTCCTTTATTTCTTTATTCCTTCTCATTAGGTACCAGGAGAGAAAGGAGTGCCCTCAAGTCACCCCCTCTGAGGACTGTGGTGAACTTAACAAGGCCATGGGTATGCAAACAGGGAGAAAAACACCATAAGTGTGTACACAATGACTGTGCAAATAAAAATGTTCACCTGGCACCCAAATCTTAGATTCTAAAAATCGTTCAACAAACCAAACAAGAGCTCCTTGGAGAAACGGCTGATTCTAGGCACAGGGAAATGAGACACAAGATGAGCCTGGAACATCTTGCCATACCAGAAAGTAAGAAAATGCTCCAAGAACAAAAGGACAGGATCATACCAAAGAAACGCAGGGGCCGACCTGAAAGGGCTCTTAATGGTCAATGCTGGAACAATTTGTGCGACACAATAAATAATGATAGTATTGGATTATAACCCAAAAAAGTAAAGTAAAAAACCCATGAATTCGTAGTGATATAAATAAATGATTGAATACATAATAAAAATGGAGGAGAAGGGACAAATCTTCCTTACAGACGGATTCTACTTAATAATTGTAGAAGGATGAGGCAGGAAAAAATCACCATTGGAACAGCACAGTCATAATTGCTACAGGCACAATCTGTTGACAAATGCTAAAATCAGCCTGCCCAACTTTAAGGAAGAACAGGATGTTTTCATCGCCTCACAGTATCTTCCCCCAAATTTGCTAATTACGCTAGTGGTTTTAACATGTAACCACAAATTCTTTGCTACCCTTCCTTCCAAGAAGTGGAGCTAATTCCTCTGCCCTCAAGTGCGGCTGGATTTGATGACTTGCTTCTTAGGAATAGAGCACAGGAAAGGAAAAATAACAACTTCTCACTGGAGAAATCAGGAGACATCACATTAGCAAATAATTAAGGTGAACATCACCAATAATAAGACATGTTGTTATCACATGTCCCTGATATGATGGGATGAAAAGTACGTCACCTCTGTGATATTCTTCCCCAATATCAATAACCTCAGACTATTCATTAGAAAACATCACACAAACCCAAATTGGGGGACATTCTACAGTAGTCTTTTAAAATGTCAAGGTCATGAAAGACCAGGAAAGACAGAAACTCTTATAGATTAGAGATGGCTAAAGAGACCTGAGGGTTATATGCAATATGGTGTCTTCAATTGGATCCAGGAACAAAAAAAGGAAAAGAGGGGAAAATCCAAAAAAAGCCTGTACATTAGTTAATAGTATATATGAATATCAGTTCCTTAGTTTTGATAAATGTACCATGGTTAATTAAGATGTTAATATTAGAGTGAGCTCGTGAAGGTTATATGGGATCACTCTACTGTCTTTGCAACTTTTTTGTAAACCTAAAATTATGGCAAAAGAAAAAAAGTTTGAAATGTGTGCGTGTAACTATGCATGCTTGAGCCTACCAGACCTTCTCCCACCATCCCGCCAAGGCCAGGGAGAAGGCAACCCTTGGTGAAATAAACAGACTTCTTAGTAACCAACACATCCTTCCTGAAGAGTCAAGAAGGACCCAGAAAGAGTAAGTTTTGTAACCAGCCTTTTTATAACTTTTCTCATTGCACTCTCTATTATATGTATGTATATGTATATATTTTCCTTGTCTTTTATTTTATTTAGGCGCTTTCTAGAGTTCAGCTGTCGCTCAAGGCATCAAACTAATTTTCTCCTCAGCAATGATTGCAGAGCTGCATGCATAATGAACCCCGTTATTGCTCTTGTTATGAGGTAGGCTGTTGGGGACGGGAGGGAGGCCACGATCCAAAGGCAAAGGCTCTTCCTGACGCTGCCTGCCCTCCCTCATAGACTGAGACCCCTGGGACAAGGAAAAAAGCACCTGTAGAAAGAAATGCAAATGATCCTTCTCCTTGATGTGGGGAAATGTCAGAGGTTTGAATTGGCTCTGAGGCACTGACTTGAGTAATTTATTTCATGCAAAATAAAGTCATTCTTTACTGACCACTTGAAAGAACTGCATATATTGAGAAGCTACACCATGTCAGGTATTGTCCTGGCTGTTTTATGAATGTTATCTCACTTAATCCTCACAACGAGTCTATGAAGAGGAGTTAGTTATCCTCTGTTTATGGATAGAAACTGAGGCCAAGAGATGCTAAATGACCAGCCTATAGTTTTCCACGTGGTTAGCAAGTGGTGCAACCCGGATTCAAATCCAGATATAGCAAGTGTGGGATCCTGCACTCTCTTGGTGACACACCTGGCTTCTTGGCACGGTCCAGACATTCCCAGGATACTCTTTCATATCTTCATAGGTACCAGAATGGGGAAACTGGTTTCCTGTGTGGTCAAAAGCAGCAGGGTTTCCAAATTTTAATATGCAAGTAAATAACCTGAGACCTGGTTAAAAAGAAGATTTTGATTTGTATGTCTAGAGTGGATCCTGAGAGTCTTCTTTTCTAACAGCTACCAGGTCTTGCCTACACTCCTAGTCCTCAGATCACACTTCGAGTAGCAAGTATGAAGGACAAGTCTGGAATCCCATTATTAAGAGTCACGTTTTAGACTTCAAATGGAAATGTGGAAATCGTTTGCACTCCTAACTCTGCCTTTGTTAAATACATGTAGCCCAGGTATTTTCTTTCAGAGTGTCGCTTTACCTTTTCATTGTCTTTTAATGGCGCTTTTTGAAAAGATGTCGTGTATGAAGTAGTCCTCTAACTTTTTGTTCTTTTACGAAATTGCTTTAGCTATTCTTTGAATTTCCATGTAAATATTAAAGTAAACTTGTACATTTTTATTTAAAAAGGCGTATCTATTGCTTTAGGTTTCTCGCATTCGCAAAACATAAATGGTATGTTACGAATCGTTCACTTGAGTACCAGCCTGCAAGCCGAGACTGTCTTACTTGTCACTATATTGTCAGTACTTGACAATAAACATTTGCTAACTAAATTTGCAAATGTATGACTGGTCAATGAAAGAATAAATGAATGAAGATTTCTTATTTAGTAACAGATAAAACGTCATCTGAAAAATAAATAAGAATCAATAAATAAGGACCTGTACTCAAAGTACCTAAAAAATCAAGAAATGAAAAAGTATATAAGCTTGCAAAAAAAAAAAAAAAAGGGGTCACAAGGGAGCCTCAGCTATTCAGCCTTTAAGATTCTGTTTAAATATAAACTATATAGAATACAATGTTTCACTTATTTGTAAGTGAAAGTATCAGTGGCCGCTCATGTTGGCAAGAGTCTGCTGTTACAAGAACTTTGCATCTAAGGCTATACATACCCACAGCAGCTGATAAGAATGTGTAGTTTTTTTTGCTCTCTTCCAAATGATCTTGAATTTATTGCTGCCAGGATGTACATATCTATTTTTCTATTGTTGCTATGAACATGGTGGGAATTTAGTGAATATATATTCACGACATCCCTAACACTCCTTTACCTTCACAGAGACGCTGCATGTGACTTTCATTTTCCAAGTTTGTATTCCACTTCTCTCTCCTTTTTCCTTTATACTCCTGGATGAAAGGGGCTAACATTGCCCAGAATTTCTCCTTTTTCATCAACCACGTTGATTTTCAAATCAGAGTATGGGATGAATAATGCCGAGTAGTTACTCAAATGATCTGAAAATCATAGATCCCACCCAGTGTCACTTTTGTCATCTCCACACACGAAAGAATCAAAAGAACTTCCCTCTTTGGGTTCTGACCTTGAAAACACAACCCACAGCTTTTGTCATCTCCCAAAGCCTTTCCTGCTGTGAACAGCCCATCAGAGTCCCCCAGACAGCTGTTAGAGCTCAGAATCAATTTAATTTGGGGTGAGGACTTGAGGGACACAGATGGGTGAATTACAGGTGTTCAGCTTAGTGGCAGACCCTACTTGGCACAGTTTAATATGGGCTCCAACCTGTTTCAGCTGCAGGGCAGCAAAGCTGTCACTCTTTGCCCTGGAGAGGCTGGTGGGTTTTGGCTGGGCGCCATATGCAATCCTAGTTACAAGGTCAATTGCATGTTTTTGGTTTTCGGAAGCTGTTACAACTTGAGCTAGTCACTGACTATACCTTTATCTTGGGTCAGGTTTCTCTCTTTAGATTTTTAACTGAGACTCTAAAGTGACTATTAGTCCCATTCAGCTGCTCTATCCAAGAACCTATTGCTCCAGTTCTGGCCCTTTGTTTATATCGCCAGCGCTCGCTTGCCTCATTGCTTTTACTTTTTCTACCTACTTATCATTTCTAGTCTTTATATTGTATAATGAGCTTCAGTTCCTCCCTATTCGCAGTTCTGAAACTTTCAGGCATGCCCTTGATGCATCCTTAAAAATTGAGAAAAGCTCTGAAGATGAGGAACTCAGTTCTCTGGAAACTGGTAACAGGAGAAGTTAATCTAGGTGGGGAGCAATATAGGTTCAGTTTCCAGTGTGTTGAGTGTGTTTCCCAACCAAAATCTACAAAGAGTGGACAGGCCCTCAGTGTCTTAGCCATTCTAGATATGAGTGAATCTCCTTAATATGTAGGGGTTGAGTTCCAGGCAAAGAATCTGAAAACCAGAATTGCCTTGGAAATGGAGAAACCATTTCCAAGGCAATGAGGATCTGGGCCCTGGGATATGATTCATCTCCCTAGATTCGCGTGCGTTTATGGTTTGACATCGTGCCAGGCATGCCCTGTCCAGACCATAGCATGACCTCTGCAAAATCACAGCTATCATTGAAAAGGCCTTGCTTTCCGTAACTCCTTCTGATATGCTGCCAAAAACTCAAACAGCTATTCTGATTACAATATAATTGGTGCTTTCTACTCAACGCATAAGAAAACTCACCATAAACAAAAGTTGTTCTTTCCTGAACTCTGTGAAGTCAAAGTATCTGGATCGTGTGCTAACTATATAATATTTATGGAGTTCAGCATGTGGGTGAAGTCAGCCAAGGCCCATTTCTCCCCCTTAAGGCCTCATATACTAAGGAATGCTTTCTATATGATGATTTTTGAAATAGTTTTGAAATCCCCGTCCATGCAAAATTCTTGCAATGGTAAAGAAAAGAAAGAATAATAGTCAATTCCGCTGAATATTTTTTTCTATTCTTTGAAAATCAATACTAATGTAGTTGGCATTTATGTAATCAAGCTTCTTCCAAGAATTTCAAAACCTATATAAACTCTGCTGGTTGCTTACTTATAAGTAATCACTTCCCCTGGAACCATTAACTAGGTCACATACGGAACTGGCCATAAGAGTCAAATACTAAGACTTGAAATTTCTACCAGTGGTTTATACTAATCCACTACCCCCTCCCATTTGCCTACACCCATGCACGTAGGTGGGGACCATTAGGGAGCTGGGAATGAAGAGAGGAATCTAAGATGTGTATCCAGTCAACCAAATTACTGAGCATCTCCTCTGTGCTAATCCTGTGGTGTGCATAAGGGACACAGTGATAAACAATAAGTGAGCTTTGCTGTCTAGAAATTCACAGTCTCTAGTGAGTAGCAATTATAACAACAAGTAGTGAGTACATAGAGAACATACTGTGTTCTTTAAGCCCTTGATATGCATTAAGGCTCTCAGTCTTCACAGTTCCTCTATGAAATAGGGTCTAACATTACATCTAATAGAAACCTTCCACCAAGACGTTAAAATGCTATATTGAGCCTTAGTTGCTTCAGATAATTTTTAAAGATATTAATTTTTTTCCAACAGACTTCAGGTCCCCATTGTACCCCTTCTTGATCTGGTTTCCTACTCCCTCCCAGAAGGAATTGCTCTTCTACAGTTGATGTGTATCTTTCTGATCTATGTTTAAAAAAGATGCTGTGTATGTCTACATCTATGTTAACAGTATAGAGGTATTGTCTATACAAAATGCAGTATATGTTGTATTGTTTGTGTGTTTTAAAATTTTGTGCAAATGGTGTAATTCTCTTGCACCTTGGTTTATTTACTTGATATTGCACTTTTGAAATATGTGAATTTTGAGTCATACAGAAGTAGCACATTAAATATAGCCCTTATATAGTATTTTGTTCTATTAGTACACACAATTTGTCAATCCATTCCACTATTACTGGGAATTTATACTGCTTTCAATTATTCTCTATTGCATTCATGCTTCAACGAACACATCTTTATGTGGATTTTCTATAATACATACCTAAAAGTAAATTTGCTGATTCATAGGATAGGTGTATCTTCAACTTTACTAGATATTGCCAAATAGCTCCCCAAAACGGTTATACCAATTATACTCCTACTGCCAATATATGAATGTTCCAGGTCCCCTATAAATTCAGTGGTAATTGGTGGCATTAAAATTTAAATTTCTGTGATTTTGGTGGATATGAAAAATATCATTGATTTAGAATATTTGCAATTATGTTTCTACAAGATATCAACTGATGTATACACATATATATATGTATATGTATTCTTTCTCGTGCTATCATTTTTCTGTTTTTTCATAAAAATGTTCTATTGTTTGCGAGAGAACATTTCTTCACTTTTTATTCCCCAGAATTGTTTTAGAAAATAAGAATTTTTGTTCCTTTTAAAGTTTAGTTAGCCACTTATAAAATGATTGGTAGGATGAAAATGTACAGATTTATTAATTATTGGCACTTCAAATTTTTTCTTAAGTCAATGCTAGTGTTTAAGTATTATGATGTTTCCTTACATACTGTCAATTTATTGTATGTGGTTATGTCACGTTTCAAACATATTTCTAGTATTTGTGTGTGTGTGTGTGTGTGTGTGAGGAAGATTGTCACTGAGCTAACATCTGTGCCAGTCTTTCTCTATGTTATGTGGGATGCCACCGCAGCATGGCTTGATGAGTGGTGCTAGGTCAGCACCCAGGATCCCAACCTGCGAACCCCAGGCCACTGAAGTGGAGCATGCGAACTTAACCACTATACCACCGGGCCTGCCCCTTTAGTATTTTTTATTTGCACAAATTCTTTATGTTCATTTTTTGTGCCTTCTCTCCTGTTACTTGGGCAGTCTTCTAGGGAGTTGCCTGTTTTATTAGTAATTCCAAAAAATGAACTTTTGTTTTTAATACTTTTCTCCATTGTGTATTTCCCTTTTCCTTATTTTCTGATCTTCTGTTGTTGGTAGCTTCTGTAATTTTGGGGGAGAATTTAGTCTGATTTTCTTTTCAACTCCTTGAGTTCAATACTAAGATCATTAACTTGTCATTTTTCTTATATTCAAAAATATGCATTGAGGTTATGAATTTCCCTCTGAGTGCCAATTTATCTTCATTCCACAAACTCTGATCTCCTATATTTTTATTATATTAGTGCTTTTTAAGAGGAAAACTCTCAAACCACACTGGACAAGACCTTTTCCTTGGGTATGTATTACAGTCCTTTCACAAAGTCTATCCCATTTTCATTTCATAGACATGTGACAGTATTTCCAGTATTATATTGGGTACATAACTTTTGGAATTTGGGGGCATTTCATAAGTTACTGAATAAGATAAAAATCCTTGGGAAACAAATGCCCTGCAATAAAGAAGGGCACCATACATAATTATAAAACCTTTCTAGGCATTTAATAGACTACAACACAATAGAGAAACTCCACCAAAATAGGCTAGCCAATATGAACTCCGATTCAATCAAGAGTCCAGATTTGGTAAGCCTCTCCCACTTTGGGTTGAAACTCTAAGGGTTGTATCCTGGTGGTAAGGGGGACAGCTTTGCATCGTTTTACTCTCCAGAAAACCTCAAGCATTAAACTGGATTAAAATTGGCCAAAAAGAGTATGCTCAGGATTCTGGCAAAAAGAAAATCTTCACTTCAGGAGGACAACTTGAATCAAGTCTCGAATTATTACTAAAAGTCAGTTTTCAAAAACAATGCCCAGCATGCAATTAGAGATAATCAGACACATGAAGAGATAAAATACCGTAAGAGAAAAAAAATAGCACAAATAATGCAGTATAAGAACAGACTCAGCGGAGTCCAAATAATAGAATTACCAGAAAGCCTATGCAACAACTCTGCTCATTATCTTCACTGAGATCAAAGCCATGCTTTAGAATGTTAGCAGAGAACTGGAAACCATAAACAGTGACACCAGAGATGAAAAAAAAAAAAGAACTAGTGTGCATTCTAGAACTAAAGATGAAAATAACTGAATGAATAAGTTTAACAATAGGTTAGGCAGAGATGAATAGAGAATCATTAAGCAAGAAGATAGGTCAGAAGTCTTTACAAAATGAGGCATCTAGGGAAAACAAAGGTATAAATTATAGAAGAACAAATAATAGCTATAGAGGAGTGATGTTCACTAGAAATTTCTGGAATAATAAATTGTTCTACATATGTGCTGTCCAATACAGTAACAACTAGACACACATGGATCTTGAATATTTTAAATGTGACTATCGAGATTGAAGAACTGACATTAATTTCAGTTAAATTTAAATGTATATAGCTACCCATGCTAGAGGCAAATGTATTGAACAGCTTTGATTTAGAGGATACACACAGAAAGTCTAATATATATATATGTAATAGGAGTGCCAGAAACACAAGAGAGAAAAACTGAAGCTGAGATAATGTTTGAAGAGATAATGGTTCAAAAGTTTCAGAACTGATGAAAGACACTAATCCAAAAATTCTAGAAACCCATAAAATCTCAAAAAGGAATAAGAAAATCTTCTGGACATGCCATAGTGATTCTGAAGAAAACCAAATACAAAGAGAAAAATGTTTAAGAGGAAGCAGAGACAAAAAGAGAGATTACCTTCAAATGAAAAGCGTTTAGACTGAGTTGACTTCTCAATAGCTACAATGGAAGCCAGAAAAAAGTGAAATGATACATTCAATGTGCTGAAAGAAAATACCTCCCATTCTACAACTCCATACCCAGAGAAAATATACTTCAAGAATGGAGGCTTTTTAAGACCTGGAAAAACAGACACTTTAGCACTAGCAGATGCTGCCAATGGAAATTATTAAAATGATCCCAGATAGAAGCTGACAGATGCAAGAAGAAACAAGAGCAAAGCAAATAGTATGTGTGTGAATTATAAGGAAAATGCTATATAAAATACAACAATACTTTATTGTGGACTCTCCCTCACCACCTTTCTATCTCTTTCTTTCTGTTTCTCTCAACCATTTATTGTGGCACGTCACATGTTATGGTGAAACTGTTTACCAGTGCCACTGAACTTTGTACGTTTTTGATCAGAGACCTTCATTAAAGTGTCCAATAAGGCTGCACAGCATTAATTTTGTTGTAAAGATAAATGGATGGATGGATGGAGTAAAGGAAGTTATTTCGTTGTTCCCTGGTAAGGGGGCAAGAGCATTAAAAAGCAGTGAGCTTCAGAGAGAGGCGACAGCTTTGAGAATTGAGTTTCAAAATCGTCACTTATGGCACTTTAGCCTTTCCAAAGAATAACATAGACTTCATGTTTCTGATTTATGATTCTTACAATAAAGTTTTCTAGAGTAAGTTTCTGAGAGCCCGTTCTAGATTTTGGCTTTGATCAAGCTACCTAAACTCCCTAATCTTCATTTTCTTTATCTTTGACCTATTTTGCATCATGGTTAGTGTGCATAAAACCACATTTGGATCCTTTTCATTAACTTCCCTGAAATGTTATGAACTTAAGATATTTTCTCTGAATTTATTTATTTTTATTGTTGTTTCCTTTCCAGCTGTTTGAGGACTTCCTCAGGAATACACTTAAATCTACAGTTTGTATCCTGTTTTTCCCTCTCTCCCTTTGTCCTTTCCACCTGCATCCTTAGAGAACTTCTCAAATGGTTCGTCGTGTCCACAACTTAAGTTTGCACTGTGTGGATTCTGCCCTCACTGCCTCGAATGCAGACTTCGTAGTCATACTCTTTGAAATCTTTACTTCTTTCATCCTTCTATTTTTCCCCATCTCATTTCGTTATACTTTTCCTTACAGATTATTTTGTGGACATATTCTTCTGGCCAATTAACTTTAAAAATGTTTTTCAGTTTACTCATCCCTGAATGAGAGGACATTTATCAAGATCTGGTGATTGTCAACAAATAAGGTGCATAATGCTCCATTTGTAGGAAAACTCTTTTGGCTATTGTGGTAGCCTAGCTTGTTGTGCAGTCCCCCACCTCCTTCCATGGGAGGAATTTACTTCTGTGCCTCAGAGGGCAAGTTAATCACACAACATCTAGACCAATTCCCCATATCCAGTCAGCATTTATATAACTGAGCACTGCAGCACGGAGCTGGCTTCTTGACCTTTGACTGACACTCTCAAGAGATAAATACATGACACACTACTATTCCTGACATGTACTGCGACCATGAGCTTGCCTGTCTGCATTCCCGCCACAGCAGTGTATTTTTGCGGTGTACCATAGCAATACGTGCTAAAAGCTCTCCTTTCCTAATTCTCCTGTTGTTTTCTGGAAGTTGAAGTCTCTAAAAGTTGTGATAAGGAAATGAAAATACTCTGCCTCAAAAAGGTAGCATTCATAAAGTAGAGAGAAATTCCCCACTTTTCTCTTTGATTCAGATTTTTCTGAGTAGATGTTCTGTTTCCATTAGGAAATTAAGGGTCCACCACTTTGACAGTTTTGCAACCTAGGCCTGTTCGAATTACAGGTCTTGGAATTTCTCTTCTATGAATTTTGGTCACGGTTTGTGTGATTATTGCTGTTCTTCATTTGTGTTAGATGCGATGGATTGGAGAGTTGAGTCAAGAACATGTAGTCAGATGCCATTTTAAATTGAAGGTGGTGCCTACATATTAACTGGTAAATATGCCTCTTAGAATATTCTGTATTGTAGACTTTTCACCAGGTCAATGATCCTTTTTTCCTAGTTATTGTAAACTATTGAAGTCTAACTCTAGTTATAAAAATATGGATTTTTTAAAAAATGAAATTTGGATTAAAGATGGGATTTTGTAAGCTGCAGCCTTCTTGTACCCCCAAGGATTCAGCCCAGGTTCCCAAGGGAACATTTTTTCCAACATTTTATTATGAAAAACTTCAAACATGCAGCAAAGTTGAAAGAATTCCACGGTGAACAGCCTTACGCCTACCACCTATATTTTGCCATTAATATTTCACTGTACTTCCTTTATCACATATCTATCCCTCTATCCATCAATTAATTCATCACAGTTTTGGATGCCTTTCCAAGTAAACTGTGGACATTAGCATACTTCCTCCTAAATACTTCTGTGTGCATATTACTAGGAAGAGTTCATTGCTTCTTTACAATTCTTTTTCTTTTTTATGTAAAATTTACATGTCATGGAACCTGGTGTACATTCATGGAGTTTTGCAAATGCATGTAAAAAAGTCCCTTCTTGGCCCTTTATAAGGGAACATTTTTAGGATATAATAATCAGATCAAAGTAGAACTGGGGCAAGCTCCATCAAAAAGTCCCCGGGGCTAACTCAGTTTTCCCACTACCTTTGTTTGCTGGGAGAAGGGGAAATCTTTCTTCCCTAAAGTTTCTTAGATTTTGTGGTTTTGGCATAGGATTTAATGTTTGGGAGAGTGGAGGATAAAGAGCCAAATGGAGACAGAAAAAGCCATGTCATCATTAAAAATAAACAGAGATACAAATATGTCAGAGGGCAGAGGCAGGCACTTCATTGTGCAAGTGATTTATGGGGGAAGCTAATTTTGCACAAGCTCGGGCAGTGTGGTGCCTTGCAGCCAAAGCAACAGGCAAAGCGCCCTTTCGACAGCAGCCAAGAGCTGCTGATCTCCTCAAGAAGTAATCTCATTTTCTTGGTGGTGTAAAAGGCCGTAAGTGGCTGTTTACTGTCTAAGGAAACCCTAGTTGAGTCATTGAAAGCAGATCCTGTTAAATGCCATGGAGGAACGAGGATTATGGCTACAAGACAACTGCCCGCCCACTAAGAGTCAAACCCACAAAACACAACACGGACACATTAACAACAAATAAAGCAGACGGCTTCCCTGCGTTTGTCCCCTGCTGTAGACTTCTTTTCCTTAAAATGGCACTCCGACATGAGAGAGATAGACTGGTCACCCAGGAAATTAGCACACGGCGCTCCTGCCGGTTATTCGTGTCTAATTTGTAAGAGGGATCAGGCAGGGACTGAGAATGATGTTAGTGGGGAGCCAGCCAGGTGGCTGGGAAAGTGGAAACAGGAGAGGCATGAGGGTAGCCTCATATGTGGAGGAGAGACAGCGATGCTACCCGAGCTGGCAGGTCCAGGATTAGCAGACTCTATCTTTAGACTGGAGGCCTTGGGTGACGAGTTTTCTCTGCGTTCAAGTTTGAGGCTTTTCCAAATGCCAATGCTGAAAAATCTGAAGCTTAATAGTTTAATCCTATGGAAAGTCCTAAGCAAGCAGAGGTAGGGTTATGTGCGTGTGCGTGTGGAGGGGTGGTGGAGGGGATTGGTTGTCAGCAGTAATTTCGATGAATGAAAATTTAATATGGACCCTCAATATATACGGTTCAAAAGCCACTTGAAAGGTCTAAAAAGATTGAAGTGGTAGATTAAAGAGAGAATTTCTTTGGGAAAATGTATGGGCGTATTTTCCCTCCTGCCATTCCAAGAGAGGGGAGGGGATGTGGCCCCCTTGCCTCAAGTCTAGTGAGAGAGTCTGGAAAGGTCCAGTTAGGGAACTGGATTGTTTCCTGTGGAGACAGTGAACAGGGTTGATATTCCATAGGGTTCCAACAGCCAGTGAGGCATGTGCACTGACAAATGAGAACCCATATCAGCCGTGTAACTTGAGTGGGCTCCTGCGGGATCCTCCTTTGCCAAGTATTGACTCTTAGGTTCCTGAATAGTGGGAGGTCTGGGGGTCCTGTGAAGGGGCTGGGAAAGAGAGGGCATTGGCAGAGGGTTTTGAGGATGCTCAGAGCAGAAGCTATTTACCAATTGTTACAGGAGCACTTCTCCACATGCCCAGCCAGGGTGCCCTGTGAGAACATACCTGCTGACTTGCAGACCTGAAGGACAGACAGAGTTGGGGAAATGGTTAGGGAGCAGCTGCACTGTTTCGGAATGCTGTGTCCCACGTAGGAAATGTCAGCCACATATATGGGAGAAAGAGAAGTGGCCTTTATCACCTTAAAGGGACTTTGCTCAAGAAGACTGCTTGAAAGGGAGATAGGACAACAGCAGAGAGAGTATATGGTGGAGGGGAACGCAAAAAAACAATGGTGCTTTTGTGCTACAGACCTTTTTGGCAATCTGT
Source organism: Equus asinus (assembly GCF_041296235.1). Taxonomy (NCBI): domain Eukaryota; kingdom Metazoa; phylum Chordata; class Mammalia; order Perissodactyla; family Equidae; genus Equus; species Equus asinus. The sequence goes on along the minus strand of NC_091804.1, from coordinate 31,105,754 downwards.
GTCTATGGATGACCCCTTCTCAGATTACTATGTTCAAGGGCATAAATTAAATTCATAGACTTGCAAAGGAAACCAATTATGTCTAAGTAGAGTTATCAAAATATTTAAAGATTATTATCACATTAAACAACCAAATCTAGTATCAGTTCTAACAACTACCATGATTTTCAAATTTTGAAACACTGGTAAGTGTAAACAACATTTCACAATCACAGGGATTATGAAGCTATGTGTGGTTTTGTTGGTGACAAAGTCATTACTACCACTAGTGAACCACATTTGAAATCAAAGGAAATGCTAAATTTCCATTAGAATTTGCACATTTATAATTGATGGACATGGCAGATTTCAGTTACAGATTAGTGAAAATAAATAAATACATAAATCTCTTTTATTTCATCCAAGTCAAAGGACCCCCAGATAAGTAACCCCAGGCTAACAGGCTCCCTTCCAGGACTAGCTGGAGAATATATTTCTGGTATCTAGGACCTGCGGTGAGAACCCCACAAAAACACGTCCCAAGAGACAGAGTTCATTTTAAACATCTGTCATGGCCAGAGGAAACCAAGTATATATGAGTGCTCTTCAACTACGATATTTTCAACACTCTTACCTCTCTTCTCTCCTTTGTCCCCATCAGGAGGTTCAGAAGTTAACCCCAGGGAGTGGTAGTGGATGGAGGGCTGGCAGAGTAAAGAAATAAGTCCCTCTTCCCCTGCAGTGGATTTCTGAAACTGAAAATGAAAATGAAGTTGCTTTGAGATTACGCACTTTGAATCCTGCTAGTTCAAACTTACGCTAGAGATTACGTTTTCATGACGTAAGGCGGGTGTGTATGTGTACGTGCCTGTATATACAATTAAAAAAAAGTTTCTCTGCCTGAAAAATAAAATGCCATAGTCTATGGAACTCAACTGCCTGTGTAAAAATTCTGGCAGGCCCCCTATTTTATAACCTAAGTTCCTTAACCAATCTATGCCCGGTTTCCTCATCTGTAAAATGGGCCTAGTGTTATATGTGTACAGCATAGGAGGCACATAAGGATGAAATGCGTTAATATACACAAAAAGCTTAGAACAGTGCCTGGTGGTGCACAAATATTAGATGTTGTTGTTGGTTAAGTTGCTTTCTCATCCCCTTGCCACGCTCAGCTGCCTTAAGGAACTTCCATCGAACCCTAGACGTCCAAAACGTAAGAGCTGGAATCAGTGGCTTCAGAATATCTGTATCTGCCTCCTAGAGGTTGGGGATTTGGGCTAATTCTACACTTCATGTTCCAGTGAGGGAAATGTCTCAACCTTCTGGGTAATTAGCGTCTAGGACTTCCCGAGAGTCAGCACCTGACCAGCCCCTCCCAGGTAGCCACCCAGGTCACAGCCTGGGCATTCCTTCTGTTGCAGTCATCTCAGATAAAAGCTTTCAGGGACCTCTATGGTGTAAGATGAAACCTTCAGAAGCTGTTTATGTGGAAAGCAGTTGTTAAACATCACAGGTAGCTAAGGGCCTTTTCAGTTGCTAAGGGAGGTGTTCTACTTCAATTTCAGCAACAACAAACAAAACAGCTGGTGGATATACCACACCTGATGTGTGTAAATGTTTCTGGCAGTTGTGGTGGAACTGAAAGATTATTGGACTGGAGTCAAGCACTCCTGGACTTAAAATACCACTTTTCACTCACCAGCTGTGTGAAATTCAGTCTGTTTCTTAACGTCTCTGAAAGTCAGTTTCCTTTCAAATATAACACAGATCACCGCTAAGGTCTTGGGATAGTCATTGTGGAATTTTAGGAGACGAGGCTTAGGTGTGCAATTCGTGTGATCCATTCCCTTTACACGAGAGGAACGCTATTATTCGGATGTCAGCCGCTGGTCTCCATTGCACTAGAGATGAACCTAAACGTACCTCAACCTTCTTCCTTCCAACCTTACACGTTTCATAGTCCCTGGAAGTCCAAACACACCTCAGGATTTTTTGTGAACTCCAATGAGCGGGTAGGAATGGAGACTTGCATTTCTATGGCTGGCTCAGCATCCTGGGCTCTGACTTCCAGGCATGCTATCTTTATATCACAGCACTTTACCGAGTAGAAATGCTCAACCCCCCTCACTAGTTTTCACAAACAACCAAAACAGGACCTCTATCTACTCACGCACTGCATAATGAGTTAAGTAGATTGCTTTGAAAATGTAGGAGTCAAGATGGATTAGAAGCTCACTTCCTGGCAGCACACTAACTCACCATTCTTAAATATCCTTTCACCACACTGTCACCATGGAGTGGCCCTGGCCATCCCACATACAGTCACATATGCTCTTCATCTTGCTGAACCTCCTCCCCTTCTCATCCCTCCTCTCTCCTTCACACCACTTGTCCTTGGAGCTCACTCTCAGCGGTAGAAATAACATTCTTTCCCTCTGGCTTCTGTGGGGCAGCTCCCCACAGCCTTTGATACTTGCCGATATTCCTGACTCTGGGTAGATCCATTAGGTATTGCTGAGCAACAAACCACAGCAAAATTCAGTAACATTAAACACTTGTACTTGCTAGTCTATTTATCAGCTAGACGGTCAACTAGGGGTTGCTTGATCTAGAATGGCCTCAGTTGCATGGCTGACTGAAGGATGGCTATGGAAATGAAGGTGCTTGACCACAAGTCTGTGCTAGCCTGGGCTGATTCACATAGCACAGAAGGATTCTAAGAGAGTGAGAACAAATGTGCAAAGTCTCTTGAGGCCTGGCCTCAAGCCTGGTAGAGTGTCACTTCCACCATATCCTATTGGCCAAAGCAAACCACCAGACGAGTTTGGATTTAATGGTGGACAAATAGAGTCCACCTCTTAATGGGAGGAGCTGCGAAGTCATGTAGCAAGAGGAGTGGAAACAGGGAGGGGACACTTTTGTGCAACCTATCTACCACACCGTCTCATCCACACCAAGCTGACTCTTGAAGATATTTTCACAAGGACAATTTCCTCCATGAGAGAAGTTACAGTGCTAACTCTTCATATAATAAAAACATCTTTTTTCAGCACGTTCAAGTGACTCAACGTCCTTTGAGAAAGACAATTGCACAGGTCACTTTGCTTGTTATCTTGGGTATTGTTTCCAGACAAGAGAAAGCTGACAGCAGTCAGACCTACTGCTTTCTGAACCTTGAGAAGTTTGTCTTCCCTTGAGGTAGAGATGAAATGAGAAAAGTAAATCAAGACTTTAAGAATAAGTGATTCTGTGGAACTGGGGACACTATGCGTAGCCACTAGGAATGATCCATCAGGCACAAAACAATGGTTTATGGATTTGAAGGATGACATAACAGAACTTGGTAAAATTGTAAAGAACCACTGAAATATTCTGTCGTCGTCCTCCTCTTCTTCGCCTCCTCGCTTAAAGCTTAAATAAAAGTAGGTATTAAGGACTCATATCCAATAAGGTGCTCATTGGGACATCAGGGTCTATTACTTCAAAATTTTGCTACTAGTATTACATATTTCCTGTTTAATAATTGAATTCAAGTAATTTATAAAAGAAAGATATTTGAAATATGGTTATAAATTAGTAAAACCGGTTTCATAAGCCATAATAAATAGTCTTAGTGCATTTTATGTAAACTATTAAAAAACTTTAGTTAAGACAAAGATATACCCTTTAGCCTAAGAAATAATTTAAAGTGGATGTAAGCAAATTGGCTCTCTCATAGATAAAAAAATAGTAAACTTATAGAGAAACAATTTGGCTGTAAACTATTCAGCTAAAAACTGGCACAGTAATTCAAATTCTGATTATATATAGGAAATACATCTAAATATGTAAATAAGCTATATACACACAGGTACTATAGCCTGAAACATAAATTCATTAGTATGAAAAACTATACCATGACACACAATTTAAATCACATTTTGTGATAATTTTCATGTATAACTTTTATTAGACAGGATAAATTAGCCAGAATTAAGGATATACCATGAATTTTGAGTCATCTATTCATGTCCGTAACGTACCTAACATTTCTTCTGCTGTGAAAAATGGTTCCCGAAATAAAGAAAGAAATAAATCCAGTCATACATCATTTCTCTGTCTTGTTTCTTTCTATGATTCATCTATTCATCTGTTCACTTACTCATTCAATTATCATTAAGGACCTACTATGCACCAAGCACTGTACTATATATATATATTAAGAAAGTGCCTGACATAATCTTTGTAATAATGGAAATTTAGGTATTATTTCTCCATTTTAGAGATAAAGAAATAAAGGCTAAGAAAGTTCAAATAATTTTCCTTACCTAGTAACTAACCTAGCCAGCATGCCAGTTTAGATATTGCTCACTTCACAGCCTGAGTTTTAATTATTTAATTATAAACTCATGGAAAACAAGCTCAAGGTTGCATTACACACCTATGTACTATGTCACATCAAATGCCTTATATGTAAAATGGAGAGAACGCCCAGGCACCTCTACAGCCATGAACTTTTTCCGGTACTCAGACGTAATCATATAGTGTAAGACATAGTTTGTTACTGATGAGTAATAACAGAAAATTACCGAAAATGCAAAATTGGTGCCTGAGTCAAACATATAGCAAAGGTTCTTTGTAAAGATATATAAAGAGAGAGAGGGAGAGTGTAAATATCTTGGCCTCAGTTTTAGTTTTCTATTAAAAAATAACCGTCAGTGGTCTACTTTCCAGCTAAGTTTATGCTTGTTAGTTCAAAAATCAGTTACCAATTCACTGCACTTAGTAGGCATTTAATAAATATTTGCTGAATACAAGAAAATCAGTGAAAGTTTTGATTAACTTATGTTTTATTAGGTTCCAATATCCACCTATTTTTTCAGTTTCCGATATCTGTCCATTCAAAACCATTAATGTTCTCACTTCTGACATATTTTATCGCTATTGTAGTAATAGTCCTTGAAGTTCAAAGTCAGTTTAGTTGACTTCCCAGAAGGTTTCAGATATTTCTATATTAATTTATTATTTGATTATTAATTCAATTTTCTTTTTTTTTTAGGAAGATTAGCCCTAAGTTAACATCTGCCACCAATCCTCCTCTTTTTGCTGAGGAAGACTGGCCTTGAGCTAACATCCATGCCCATCTTCCTCTGCTTTATATGTGGGACACCTACCACAGCATGGCTTGACAAGCAGTGCCATGTACGCACCCGGGATCCGAACCCACGAACCCCGGGCCACTGAAGTGGAATGTGCGAACCTAACCACTGCACCACCGGGCTGGCCCCACAATTTTCATTTTTATTCCTTCTAGTTTTGTTTTGTAATCCTGCACTTGATATTAAAATATCCTCCCTGGCATTCATCCCTTGAACAGATATGTTTGGTTAGATAATGAGAAGATTTCTCATTTAGGCCTCCAAACATCCGCATATAAGTGAATTCAGATCCGGGAAATAAATTATTTGGCTTAATCAGGTATAGATATTTCTCAAAGAGAGACCCAAACTCCCAGATATATCAGAAGATCCAGAAAAGAAGTGGCTGGAGCCAATGGGAAGCCAGAAAACCCTGAGGCTCATACCATCCTTTTGGAGATGATTCTGATGTCCATAACTGAAGTGACTCCCCATTTATCTTCTCTCGTCTTTGCTTCAAACATAGACACTAACGATAGTTCTCTCCTCTCTGCTTTCATCACTATTCATCAATACTTCTGGTGTTGTGCTAGTTATTCAAATTACTTATGCATAGTGCTGTCTCCTTCATTGTGAGCATGGTGAGGGTAGAGAACATATTTTCTCTCCATCAGTAACTCTTAATCCTAGCACGTGACCAGACACCCAGTTTGTTCAGAAAATGTTTGTTGGGTACAACTGAAATTTCACAAGGTTGTAAACTATCATAATCTTAATAAAAAGTTTATTGGAAGGCTTCATGAAAGGTCTTCTCATGCCAGAAGTCATACGGAATATCCTGTTGAATTTCATTGGCCATGACTTGGTTATACGCCCACCTCTGAACCAATCACAGTGATAAAGAAAAAAATTTTAATATGAATGATTTAAGCCAGTCTGGACCCATATCTCCCATTGAGGATGGGGTCCATCCCTATCTAATTACAAAGGTGAGAATGGAAAAGAGGTTAACTCTCCATAGTAGAATTAAGACGCTGGGTGATTGAAGAGAACTAAATGCTGTGATGGCGAATAGCAGATATCTAACACAGGAGGTTACCCGAGAAGTATGATGCTAATAGACCTACTCAGATATGCATAGACCCAAGAGCATCTGATTTTGTTGCCAATTGAAATCAGCATGCCCCAAACTGCTACCATCTGACATCTATATTCTCATGTTTTGTAAAACTTAGTTTTACGTAGGTAAGTAGCGCCCACAAATCACAGTTCCTAAACGATTTTTACATCAGTTATTATAATTTTCAAGAAGGAGGGCCAAGATGACTTACCTTGTCTCTGATCTGCATTTAGCCTGGTACTCCAAGATCTGGCTGCAGCTTTTTGCTGAAGAATGTGGGTCCTTGTTCTGCATGATATTCTCCCCCTCAGCCAGTCTGTTGCTCTGCTCCTCTGAACCTCTCCTGGCCTTTTCCACCCTGCCTGACCATTCTCCAACCACCATGAGTCACTGTTAAGGATTCACAGGAAGTCCCTGGAATGTAGTTCCAGATCCACCTCTAATTATCTAGGACTTAGTTACCTCATTTACAAAGGGAAATAATAACACTTTCTCTACCAACCTCATTAGGATGCCACAAGATACAGAAATGATATCTCAGATTCTTTTTAATTCATCAGTAGTATCAAATTAAGCTGGTCCATGTGAGATTACTTTAAATATTAAAGACTCTTTAAATGCAAATATTGATCTTTGTAATACAGTAACATGCTATATCTCTAGAGTCTATGATTGATATTAAAATAAAAGAGGTTTGAAAATAGAAGTGTTACTATTAGCAATAGCACAATATCAAGGTGGGATAAGAAGTGAAGAACCTGACAATGTTATGGGAAATTTCCTTGGAAGAAGAAAAAAGGGGGAGATTTAAAAATGCAATCCTTCACGTCAAAGTGACGGATCAATTTTTTGAGACTGTATATAGTAAACACAAGATGGGGATGGTGTGTGGCGAGACTGCTGATGAGAACAGAGATTTATTGGTGAGGATCCTTAACACACTTCGAAGAAGGATGTGTGGAGGCCATGCTCTCAGTCTTTGGATTTGATTCTTTGGGCATGAAGCCTCAGTAAATAAACCCTTCATGGGAACCTAGGAGGATCATTTGCCATTTGGAATGAAGCTTCTATGGACAAAACCCTGTTTCTCAGGGTAAGATGTGGTTTCGAACATCCTGGAAAAATACACCTACACCTGATTCCTTGGAGCAGCCTTGGCTAGGATAGGATTTCAGCTTGGCTTGAACTGGCAGCCCAGATGTTCCCCCAGACCACGGGGTATCCCCATGACTCTACAGGAGTCACTCACCATGCCCCACAATCCAAACAAAACCTTCTTTGTGAAATGGGAAGAGAGAGTCAGGTTGCCTTCCAAGCCCAGCTGCCAATCCTTCTCATTTTGGGACCTTTTCCTACTCTCCCCAGGGCTCCATCAAAAGTTTAGTAGAAACATTTGCCTCCAGGCATTGACTGTGTCAGAAGCCTGAGAGCTTGTTATTATATATATTTTGTTACACTTAAGCCTGGTTATTGTTTGAGGGGAGAAATAAAGAAATAAGATGAAAAGTCAGTTAGTTGGCTTTGCTTTGTGATTCTTTTCGTATATTTTTTTAGTCTTAGCCAACACACAGCCCTCAGGTAATCCAAAGGTGGCTTTTCTGAAGAGTAGTCCATAAATTCTCCAAAAAGTGGCTTATCTGAGCAGTAGTCCATAGAGAGGGTTAGAATGCAAGTGTGGCAAGTGACTTTGGTACCCCCCAAAAAAGAACTTCTTATAAGTAAGGCTTTACCTCATACCCTGGCTCAAGAAGTGTCAGAGGGAGTATCTACCCCTATCTCCAAAGTCTCCACTTCCTTTTGATGGTTGATTAAACCAGAGGGAATTGAATGTGAACTGGGCCATAGTAATAAGCCACAAAGTCATGGCAATAAAAGTGGCAACATCTGTTCTTCTCTGTCTGGTCTCTGTTTCTTGAATCTCTTAGACCTCAGAGAGTGTACCAATTAGATATTGCTATGTAGCAAACCACATAGAAATTCAGTGGCTTCAAACAATAGCATTTGTTATCATTCACCAGTTTATGGGTCAACCACATGGTTCCTTTGATTTCATCTCTGCTCACTGACACCTCAGTGGTCAATTGTTGGTCAGGTAGGCAAGTCTGCTCAACTTGAGAGTTCAGCTGGCTGAGGTTGATCAAGGATGACTTGGGATGGGATAACTGGAATTTTCCCCTCATGGTTTTTCATCTTCCAGCAGTGTAGCTCAGGCTTCTTTACAACATAGCAGCAGCTTTGAGAAAGTATGGAAGAAGAGTAAGGCTTCTCGTGGTGGAGGCTCCTTCTATTTTTTATTCTGGCCTGTCATAGGCTGAATGTCTGTGTCCTACCAGAATTCATATATAGACCCCCTACCATCCACCATGTGATGTATCAGGAGGTGGGGTCTTTGGAAGGTAATTAGGGTTAGATGAGTTTATGAAGGTGGAGCCCTCATGAATGGGATTAATGCCCTTATGAGAGTCACAAGAGAGCTTGCTTCCCTTCTCTGCTCTCCACTGTATGAAGATACAACAAGAATTAAGCAGTCTGCAACCTAGAAGAGAGCTCTCACCAGAACTCGACCATGGTGGCACCCTGATCTTGGATTTCCAGCCTCCAGAACTGTGAGAAGTAAATTTCTCTTGTTTATGAGCCACCCCATTCTACGGTACTTTGTTACAGCAGCCTGAATAGACTAAGGCATCGTCTAGCACTGACTGGGTAAGTTCAAACTTGAGTGAGAGAGAGGAGGCCCAGCTTTCCCAGCTCACGATATATTTTGGTTCACATTTGGCCTTATGTTCATTGATTGATTGGTTAGAATCCATTAACAGAAGTGAATGATCGGGTTCTCCCTAACCTCCAATACTTAGAAAGAAAAATGAGCAAAAAGCCTCAAAGGAGATCCATGGTTCTCCACACTCACTGGTGCCTCTTTCACCTGGATGGTTGCCAAAGACCCCTGACAAGACCCCTGCCTCCAGTTCTTGGCATCTTTGTTCTCATCGTTGGCTCCCTCCCATTGAGACTGTATTATCCTATCATAGCCCTCATTCCATATTGAAATTGCCTGTTTGTTTATAAATTCCCCCGACAGACCACAAGTTCTGCGTAAGCAAGGACTGTATTTCCTGGTTCGTCATTCTTTTCCTCTGTAACTAGGAGAATATCTATGCTGCATGTAATAAGGACTCCAAAAAATTTTGGCAAATCGCAAATGAATAAATACAAGGATGGATGAGTAATTAATTACAGGTGCTGTTGAGTATGGTCATCCAACATCCTTCCAATAGGATTGGAAACTAGATGCACGCAAGATAGGCAGGGTTCCCCAGGCTAAGGAATCAAAATTACAATAATCATCCTCTCTTGTGTGCCTCTAAAACAATGGCAAAGAAATCAAGGAGCACAGAGATCCCTTATAGGTACCGTGGTGATATTTCCTAAATGAACAATTGGTGCCCATGGCTGTTAGGCCTGACTGCAGTGAGGGGGTCGTATCATAGAATATTTGAGATCAAGGATGACCCATAAAGGCTTCATTTAAAGTCTAACTCTACCTCCCTATGTGGAAACATAGCTCCAGAGATTAGAAGTGGCTTGCTGCTCCTACCAGAGAGTCAGCCAGGCTTTTTTCATTCTACCTAACCTCTCCTCTGCCCTTCTGTGTCCCTTGCCCACCAGGGGTCTCCAAGGACCTCAGTGGCCAAATTCTCATCATCCCTTCATTTTCATCCTGAAAGAAGACCATTGTAGATGTTTCTAGATCATTCATAAAAATCTTTATTCAATGATAGGTTCAGATACTTAAAAGTCTTTTGTGTCATAGTTAATCTACCCATCCTCTCCTGACTTAAGTGGATTGAATGGAAAATGTGGAAGATAAGAAGATCCAGAGTGGGGCAGAAAGCTGTCCAGAGTTTAGGACAGGCACCTACGCAAAGTCAACTTCCATTGTTTCTGGCACTTCCGTCTGCATCCAGTTCCTCTGAGCCCAGCAATGTTAGGGAGATATGCTAGGGGACTGGTCCTCAAACTTTAGAGTGAAGAGGAATAACTAAGGGAAATTTAAAATCTGCAATTACCAAGACCTGATTCTAGAAATTCTGTTTTAGTAGGCCTGGAATAAGGCCAGTAATTGGCATTTAGTCAGCTACCCAGGTATTTCTGATCCTCTGATCCTACGTTAAAAAATACTTGTAAAGGGAAATCAACCAGAGTATTCCCTAGTCAGGTTTTTTTAGTCTTTTAAAGTATACTGTTGTTTCCACGTAAGTTTGATTGAAACAAGCAATCAAGGGAAAAAGGCTTCCACAGGCTTTTGAATTGTAGACCCAGTGTTATAAATTTCTAAGTTTTCATTCATTTGGAAAATGAACAAACTGAAAATATGGCACATTTGACATATTTGATATGTTTTCCTTATCTTTTTATTTCAAATAAGTTGTGATGGCATTATTTAAGACCTTTCTTAGTCTGATAAATGTTTTTAACATTTCCGGAAAACGTAGCATAGTTTTCCATACTCTTACAGCCAGGGAATTGAAGGAGAGTTGGATAAAAGTTTGCTCTGATGCTAGTGCTGTAACAGGAACATATGCTCATGTGGGCCTCAATGGTGAAAGTGTGGAGTTTGAGCTGGACCTCTGGTCTTGGCTGCCAGTCAGTGACGGTATCTGTTGTGAGCATCTTGAGAGATTTGTATGTCATTGAGAAGAAACCAGGTATGGCAGAGTGGGCCACTAGGAACATTTCTTTTGCAAAAGGATTTGATGATTTTTCTGGAAAAGATAATGACAGCTCTAAACTTACAATTTGACTCCCAAGTCAAATAACTTCAAATAGAAAAGGAGGCAAAACCTCCTCCAGAGAGTGAAAGAACATCCAGGTGAATGGACAGAGGACAGATCTGAGAGGCCAAGGGCAGTGCTAAATTCATGGTTGGCTGATAAAGGCGGAGGACCCGTATAAGATACCATGGAACCCCAACCTTACTCCCAATATGTACGTTGATCAAGAAAGATTTGTAGAAGTTTCTGGGGTAGGGAGGTAAAAATGGAAGAGATGTGAAGTGACAGTCTACTGAAAGAGGTAATCTACATTCAGGTTGAGGAGAGCAAAGGCTCCAAATTCACATGACCTGGGTTTGTATCCCCAAATGAGCTGTGCAGCCCTATGAAAGTTTTTAAGCCTGATATGCTTTTGTTTCATCACTCCTTAAATGAGGGTAACAGCCTTGTGAAGACTAAATGAGATCATCTACACTAGAATGCTCAGCATATAATAAACACTCAATGAATATTAGCTATTCTTATTATTAACAGCAGCAGTAGTAATGACATTAGTGGTGGTAAGTATATACGGTTTACTGGAGAGGACTCCTTGCATAGAGAGGACTCTAAGCGTCACTATCTCTCCAGACTCACAGTCTACCTTCGAGGAAGCAGCGCCAAGCAGCTAGCGGGATGCTTCTCTGTTGATTTTTTGGAAGGGTTTCCACATTTATAGCACCAAACATTGATTCTTCAGACTAAAGGGTTTTAGTGGAGTTCTTCAGAACTGCCTGCCTCACATTCAAAATACTGTCACTGTCTTTTAACCAGCAGTGTCACAACCCACTCTAGCAGGAAAGAAACTTATCAGCTCCAAGCATCCTCTTCTGGGTTGGTCCAAATTGCATTGTGTCTGGGTGGCATTCTTCGGAATTTGTAGAATAAAGGGGAGTTGTTTTCCCAGAGTTGATATAATGAATGCTATTTTTTTTAAAAAAATGTTTTTATGATGATTATGTTGGATATCATAAAAGACAAGGACTGGAGAAGATTTTAAATGTGCCTAAATTAAAAAAAAAAAACCGGAAATTCCCAGAGCTGGCAACTTTTTTATGAGGTTCATCCATTCTTATGGCTAAGTTGTTTTGAAAATTGATGCAAAATTTTCTGGAGAACATGACAATATGTAACAGAAGCCACAAAATATTAGTTTTCCTTTATTCAGTTCTTCTTCTCATAGAATTTATCTTAAGGAAATAATTCACCAGAACCAAAATTTGGCTTCACAAGGAACATACGCGTTCACAGAGAACAACCTAAAAATTTGATAATAAGAGAATAGTTTAGTCAATAGCAGAATTTTTACTCATTGGAAAAGTATGTATCAATTAAAAACTGGTCACTGAGAAGTCTCTTGTAAGCACAAAAACTATGTAAAATCTGAAGTTAAATGAAAGAAAAAGGCGATAAAATAGAAGATAAATTTTATTTATGATTTAAAATATATGTTCACATATATATGAACTGAATGGAAAACACAGATATTAAATCATTATTGTATGAGAACAATGTGATTTATATATTTTTCTCTTTTTAAAATTCTCCTTTAATATTGAATAAACCTTAATTTTGATATTAAAAATGGTAGTTTTAGAAAACTAAGAGCTGACAATTGTTTGAGTTCACCATTACTTGTGTTCATAAATATATATTCTCCAGGATGATGTTAACAAGGCCTTCAAAAAAGCAGAAACACAATTCTGTGACGATATCTCTGTCTGTTCCTGATTTTCTGTTTCTGTCTCTCCTCCCCTCCCCACCAGGTAATTTAGTCCCACACCCCTTCTCTTTATGGGCCAGGTCCCAGGCCAGCCCTCTGCCATCTCCATTGAGGCTGTGCAAATTGCTGACTCAGCCAACAGCTGGATGAGTAATAAAAAAAGCCCCTCTAGGGGCAAATCTCAGTGAAACGATGGGGGAAACACAATGGGATGGTGTGTGGGGTGGGGGGGGGCCAGGAGGGGGTCTTCTCTCTTTCAAATCAAAAACGTTCCTGTCTCCATTCCATTTTTCCTGGAGTAACATTGGGCTGTAGGTCTGCACAACTTGCAATGTGCCAGTGGATTCTGCTCTGACATCTGTAAGGCCTCAGGGAGCCTGCCTCCTGGGAACAGGAGGGGAGCCTTCCCATATGTGGATTTGTCTGCTTTATGTATTCATGTCTGCGTCTGTGTCTGTGTTGTTTTGTTTTGTTTGTTTTCTACTTGGTTTAAGAGCTTCTTGTCTTTGGGGATCCAGGCCCCACCCCAAGTAGCTTACACTGGGTTGGGTCCTAAGGGGTAGGAATCTAGAAGTTCCTATTCCATCTTTTTGGAATGGGACCAATATCTGGCCTTCCCTTCTCTGCCTACTGAGAAATGAGAATCTTGCTGGGTTTTTGCTCATGCTTTCTCATATCCAAGAATGCTAATGACTCTGTGCAAAGATAGAGAAACGACATAATAAGGGGCTTTCTAATCATTACAGATTCCTCTAAACGTTAGCATCCACTCAACTTGGATAATGTTTGTTTTCTCCCTATTATAACTTAACTGGTTACACTGTCATGTAAATGGCTATGGTTTGCAGGCTGAAAGGGAAGCGGGACTCGTACAGAAACAAGATGAGGAAAGAGTGCTCAGCAGAGTGGCTTCACGACCAGGGAAGACAGAACAATAGAAAAATAGCATGGAGTGAAAAGGATGTGGCTGAGTTGAAGTCACCAGCTATGTGTTTATGGGCAACGTAGCCTCTGGGAAACCCAGCTCCTTCTGAGCCCAGGCCCACGGGTGCTGAAGGGGTTAATGCTGTTCCTGCTCTGATGGAAGAGGGAGGAAGGCAGCTGGTGGGTGCTGGGCTTGGCACAGGGCATCAGACCTCCCTGCGCCCCTCCTCCTCTGGGGCTGCTGGATCATCGCATTGCTGAGCAGCTGTTGTGTGCTGGCTGCCAGAACAACCTTTGGAAACCTAGTCCCAGAAGTAGCAGGGGTTTCTGTTCAGGCCTATGAAAAGCGAGTTAAGGAAGACTTTGGAATGGCACCTTCCATGGGAGATGCAAAAGCAATATTTATCAAAGAGCCCCAGTCCCAGGTCCCTGGTCCCCTTGTCATAGTGCAGCACTTGGGCTGCTGGCACGGAAAGAAGTGAGTGAGGCACTTTCTAGGCTCCTGTTAATGCTGGTTGGCATGCAATCAACTCGGAATTGAATGGGTTTACAGAAGCAGGAAACATTTAGCAAGAAAGCTCCTAGGCTGGTCCTAACTCAGCAGAGAGGTTTAAGAGTGACCAAGAGGATTTCTGCCCTTTCTGGGCAGTGATCTGGATCAGATCCACCACAGTCCCGTGCCTGGGCCAGCAGAGCAGGTATGAGAATGGACTCAGAGGCAGGCCACTTAATTTGACTTCTGGCTCTGCCATTTACTGGCTGTGTGACCCCAGGAAAGTTATTTAATCTCTCTGGTTCTCAGTTTCTTCATCCACAAAATGGGGGTAAAAGTCACATCTATCTCAAACGATGTTTATTGATTAGATGAGTTAGGATGTGTGATGTGCTTAGACTGGAATACTCTATAAGTGCCTATTAAAATAAGTAAAAATCACCTTGTTTACACAGGCAGTAAAGATAAGTCCCTCTGTGGAGCAAGGAAGAGGCTGAGCCTGCACCTTGGGCCGATAGCACATTCTGAACTGGCAAGAGGAGGGCTTAGCATGGTGGGAAAACGGCCACAGTGGTGCACAGCTGGGTCCGGATTGGAAACAGCCAGTCATGCACAGTACCTTCCCAATTCCACGTTCAGTGACATCATCTCAGTGACTGAAAATCAGCCATGGTGGGAGAATTTACACCACAGAAATTGGCAAATGCTGCGATCATGTTTTTGGCTTTGTTTTGTTTTGTTTTCAAGAGCCAGTAGTTAAACATTTACCAATATACTACTGTCCTTATTGCATGTATTTGTAAAGGCCTAGGCAGTAGTTGATTACCTGTCTCCCAGTAGACTTTAGTTCTGTCTGGCTCAGATCTACCCGAGTATGCCTAGGATAAGAAAAGGAATTCTAAGCTTATATTAGAAGAAAAGGTAACATTTCTTGGGCGCCCATTGTAGACCAGGCAGTATGTCAACGCTTTGTATGCATTAGATCATTTAATTACAGCAACTTTAGCAACAGTTCCGTTTTACAAGTGAGGAAAATGAGACCCAAATTGGGTAAATAACTTACTGAAGGGAGTGGGCCCCTAGTGCCTACCAATGGATCAGCAAATGTAAATTTATTACCCACTCGAAATTTCATTACTCCATGGCAACCAAGGAATACGCATTGAACACACTCTTTTGTGACTTAGAATTAGAATTACCTTTTAAGGAAATACTTGGTGTTTCTAAGATCTGTTTTAACCAGGCTAAAAGTTGTTGTTAACCCAAGTCAATTATCCAAAATAAATCTATTAGACTTTTTCCATGTGCAGGATACTGTTCTGGGAACAGAGACCAATAAACAGAAGCATATAACTTGGTCCCTGGCCTTAAAGAGTTGGCAGACTTCTTAGCAAGAGGTTGCTTGAAATGCCATTCCTGTCCCAAGACAGGTCTTCTGGGAAATCTTTAGGTAGGCGAGTTCCCTGGGAGCCAGAGTGAGTAAAGAAACTCTCCAAGACACACATCCTCATCTGTACAGCAGGACCACAATTGTGGCACTGTCTCATAGCTCTGTTGTGGGGGCGAAATGAGACAGTATGTTTATAAAATTAGTTCAGTGCCAGGCCAATAGTAAGAACCTTACACACTATCAGTATTAACTGATACTCTGATGACATTTCATAGAGTAAGAGGTCTGCAGAGGCCTCTCATGTTAGAGCAAAGATACTAGACCACAGTGAGGGAAAAATAATTTGAAACTGCTCTTGATCGCTTTAGAACTTTTGTAACTAAAGAGGAAATAGAGTGTAATGCTTAGGAGTAAAATAGGCTTGAGTTCTGGCTCTGCCACTTACTTTTATGACCTTACAGATTAGGGTCTTAACTCTTCTTATAACAGCAGTCAGAGCAGCCATTTTAAGAGGTAAGTCAGATGAAGTTACTCATGTGATCAAAACTCTCTGATTGGTCACCATTTTGCTCAGAATAAAAAGTCCTGTGACAGCCTTCAAGGTCCTGTGATGGTTCCATTAATTCTCTGGCCTCCTTCCCTATCACTCTTTCCATCAGTCCTTCTCTTCCATCCACAGTGGCCTCTGCTGTTGATGCTGCCTCAGAGCATTTGCATACACTATTCCTCTGCCCGGAATGCTCTTTTCCAAGATAACCTTGTGGTTCTTTCCTTCACCTCCTTTAAGCTTCTGGTCAAATATCACCATCTCAGTGAAGTGCACCCTGATCTCTCTACTTAAAATTGCAACTCCCTATGCACATCCACCCTGACGCTGCAGGTAGCCGTCATCCAGATCTCCATTAATCCATTTCCATAGCATTTCTCACTATCTTACATCTTACGTAAATTGTTATTTTTATTGGTTATTGTTTGTTTTCTGATTTCCCCTCTAGAACATAATCTCCATGAGGACAAAGGGATCTTTATCTGTTTGTTGATATATTCCAAGTCCTAGAAAAGTGACAGGCACATAGCAGAAACTCAGTAAATATTTGTGGGATGAACAAATCAATTCCTTAACCTTTGCAAATGCCAATGTCCTCTTCTTTAAAATAGGAGTACTAATAGTAATTATAAGATGATCTTGAGAATTAACTGAGATGATACAATTAAGATGTTAGCACAGTGCTTGTTACCTGGTGAACATTCAAGAAACTATTATCATTATTATTTGTTAATATTTTTAATCTCAGACCATTGCACTAGTTCTGGTATAATCTCCATTTGTAAAGTAGCCCATCTCTTAGTCAAGGCTTGTTCTAATTAGTCACATTTATTGTCTACATGATCAAGTACGTGACCATCCAAGAACAGGAAGCAAATTTCAACCAGGCCATGGAGCTCTCAGATTGAGAATCAGGTGATGAAGCCACTGCCTCTACCCACTGGGTGCCACAAGATGCCTTTGCCCTCTGTTCTGCCCTAGGCAGGGATTCATCCTTTTGCTCTTTGTGGCAAGCTCATAGCTTCCTCTTCTCCAGGAATTTGGGGTACACAAGTCTGCATATGACCTGGTTGTCAACTCTTACCCTAGCTTTACATCATATCCCCCATTATTTGCTCACTCCAGGAATCAAATCTGAATTCCAGGAGAGAGCACATGGTTGAAATTTGGTGGGCCAGTTGTCCACCACCATCTCATTTGGGCAAGGCTGCTCAAATATAGGTTTCTCCTTCCACTAGGCTGTTGGGGTTTAGGCGACAGGATTCGGAAGTATGGAAGGCAGTGACTGTCCTGGTTATCATGATGGCAGTATAGCGTGGTGCTCGAGCTTAGACTAGGTTTACATATTGGCTTTGCCAGTCACTTAACCATTTGTACTTCAATTCTCTCATTTGTAAAACTGGATAATGATAATCATAATAACCATAATCTCATAAAGTAATTGTAAAATTAAAATGAGCTGATGTTTTATTGAGTGACTTAGAATATAGACAGATGTGTATATGTATGTGATTTCTAGAAGCCCCATCTAGGAAGCCAATGAATATATCCAAAGCAGCTGAACACATATAGTAGGCAGTCAGCACATATAACAATATATAAGATGTACACCTTCTCTCTCTCTGTGCTCTCTTCATGTTGCCTCTAATGAGTTTACACCCGAATATGTGCCTGGATAATCTAGAGAGCAAGGCCCCTGCTTCTTGGTGCTCTGAGAGATTGATATGTCTCCCAATACTCTCCTCTCTTACGGGAAACATCAGGCCTCTGAGTTGAACTGTGTGCATTTATTGGGAACTGCCTGCTGGAAGATCTCCACCATGAATATCCCTCACAGGTTAAATATTTCTTTTCCTTCTCCTCAGTAAGCTCAGACCCATTATTTTTGAATCACTGCTTTGTATCCTAGACCTGTGCCTTTCTTTCTGGCCTAAACTTAATCTCTGCCCCCAAAAGCCATCAATTGCTCCGATGATGCCAGCTCTGCCAGCTGTTCCTGGAACGGTGGTATCCCCAGGCCCCTGAATACCACTATCCAAGAATTCGAACCCTGGAAGAAATCAAGGGAGGTCAGAGACCGTGCATCCATCTATCCATCCATCCATGCTTGCCTTTTAGCAGATGGCAGCCAACCCCTGAGGGTCTTCCTACTGGCAGAGTCGTGTCTGTGACATATGCACCAACTCATGAAGTATGTTTGATAGTAGCCTCCATATTCAACAAGTGGGTGTGGTGTCCTCCATTGCTTATCCAACGGAGGTCAAGTGTGGCTACTCTAGTGGCTGGGAAGGACTACTGAGCCCCAGGCTGCAATTAACCAAAGCCAAGGGCCAATTCAGGGTTTGAACGTTAAACTAGGCAGTTAAGCAAAGGGAGCAATTACGAGCCAGGATGAGGGTACTCGACCAGGGCTGGAGATATGGAGGTCAGGACGTGGGGGAAGTACAGGCTAGAAATGGAATGCAAGGTCAAGAGTGTAAGAGAATGGAGTCTGGATGTCAATCAAAGTGAAGAGCATAGGGAAGCAGAACGAACAAGGGCAACAGTGACAGTTGTCTTGTTCATGAGCTGGAAAAGAGCAGAACTGGAAAGGCAGAGCCTCAGTGCAAAATAAGGAGTGATCCCCAGTTACCTGGTGGTGTGGCCTCCTTTCCTGAGAGTTCTCATCTTTGTTTGTGTGTCTCTTCTCTGAGTCTTCCATCAGGTCCTGCCTCTCTGGCTCTATCTTAACCCCTCTCCCGTGGAGGCTGCATGGCAGAAGGATGGGCAATGGTGATGAGCAGAGACTTGGAATCCAGACAGCCTGAGTGTGACTCCTGCCTCTGCCCTGTACTCCCTGATTAACTTTGGAGGACAAGTTGCTAAACCTCTTTGTGCATCACTTTCCTCATCTGTTCAATGGAGGTAATAATGCTGCCAAACTGTAGGGCTGTTAAAGAGATTGAGTTTTATTCAATAGATAAAATTTAGACAATTTTAGTCAAGCACTTAGAACAGAGCCTGGCACATAATATGCATCATATACATGTTTGCTTATTATTATTATAAAATGAATGCCTAGGTCCTTGGAGAAAAGGGTCATGCACAGGCCATCAGAGCTTGGAAGTTTTCCAAGTCTCTTGGAAGCCAAACTGTGCCAAGACTGGGAAAAAAAAGTTTCAAATTTGAGATATTATTATTATTGTATGTACATACAGGGGAGAAAAAAGTTCATTTTTCCAAGATTTTGCCTGATTGCCCCAGAAAGAAAACATTTTCATTGTGTGGTCATGATTGGGAACACATGTGAACCACACCCCACTTAACTCAGCCCCTTTCCGTCCTTAGTCTGTCCCTCTCTCCTGCTCTCTGTTACTAATTAGAAAGAAACCAAGTAGAATTTGGTGTTTCCTTCCCAGTCTTGGTAGGGGAGCCTGTAGTGGATTAATTGCCTCAAGCAGTTCTGGCTTCCCTAAGGAACAATCAGTGATGGGGCTTGGGGTCCAGTGGCTTAGGGAAGCATGACAAATTTAAATCTCTACCCGAAGGGAACAGAAATTAATTTTAATAGGAGGCAGTGTGGTCTGTAGTTTAGTGGAGGAGGATAAGTAATCAAAGTTATGTTTTCTGTCTTAGCTCAACCACTAACTTCTTGTGAGACTTGGCTCTGTTGAATTTAGCTTGTGGGGGAAATAAATCCACCTTTTAGCAAAGGAGTGCTGACGGTGGGCAAGGACAACAGCTATCGTTGAATGTTGTGTATCGTTGAAAAGTACCAAGCATGCTACTTACTGTTTTATGTATTTATATTTATATATTTTCTCTCTATATACACACATATATATTTAATCCTCACTTGTAGGGCTGTGATTATCCCCATTGTATAGACGAGGAAACAGGATCAGTAAAAGATGTATGCAGTTTTCCCAAGGAGCCAAATCTAGAATGTGATAGCACACATATCATACTCAGTTCTAACTTAACCTCGAGTCCAAGGTCTTAACTGCTCCGTCATATTGTGTATTAAGGCATAGAGGTACAATTATACATTTTAGAATTATTTAAATAAATAAAATCATTCTTAAGATGGTTCAGTTGGCTGAGCAATCCATTCCTCAAACCCCCTGATGACTCTGTGTTGCCCTACTAATTGACTTCGGATAAGATTGTACTTTTGCCTTTGAGCTTTTAATAAATGAAAGTACTATTCAGAAATTTTCCAGAAATCAGCTAGCTGCTCCCATCCACATGGATGCAGTATTTCTCCTGGAAGGATACGGGACCTCGAGCTGGAACAGATAACTGAGCAAGATGCTTGGTCTGAAATCAGGAAGGCAGTGTGGGAAGGCAGTAGTGAACACAACAATGCTTTGAGGGCTTTTCTAGAATTGAGGAAGAACCTGATGTCCCATAGCAAGTTGGAGGTAGAGGTCAGAGAGAGGAGTCAGGCTGGTCATCCAGAGAAGGGAATCGCACAAGGGTTGGCTTGGGTGTTGTCTATAGATGATTGACTCCTTTGCTCCCAGAGTCATTTCTGATTGGCTCAGCTTCACATGTAAGTCCATTGCACAGCCCCCGCCACAAGTTTCATTTGGTAGAAGATTGAACTACGTTCATGGCTGCAAGTCTTTGTCATGTTATCGGGACTCTAGATCTGGAGTCAAAGGCCAGTGGCCAGACTCACAGCCTCCCTAACCCCTTCTGTCAGGACAACTCCTAGTTCTCTCTTATTAGGGAAGCTTGCAATAAGAATATTGTACAGAGCCTCCACTTTCCTCAACTGGCCCACTCATGCACTCTGGAGAACTCAAACAGAGCATTATTAAGGGATAAGAAATTCCCTGGGGACACTGAGGGAAACGAGGTAATTTCTTTACTGGTGGATATTGCATGCCCCCATTAAACAGCAGCAAGAACCCCAGAGAAGAAAGCATACTTAGCAGTCTAAAACACAGCTCAAAACGGAGGAGAAGGCAGGCTTGTTTCAATCATCTGCCCCTTGTTCTGTAATAAAAATGTATTTTTTTTTCCTGAGAACAATTTAGTGTGGCCAATAAAAGCCCAGCTAATTTCTAAATCAGCATGGAGCCAAGTCAGCCACCCAGGAGCTCTCTCCTAGGGCAATATTTCTGAGGCTCACACAATCTATACTAAAGTGATCAGCTTCCCTCCGTCCTGCCAAGGGGATGCGTTAGCGAGGCCCAAAATATGACAAGGGGAAATTTATGTGCAACTTTTACACATAATATCTCATTATGACTCTTCCCAATCTTTCAATTTTAAAAATAAACGGCCTTTGTAATGATTTTACCAGGAGAACATCTAAACTAAGATTAAAAAGGAAAGAAGAAAGTGGTTCAGCTGCTGTGATTTCTTTCTTTTCTCCTGGTCCTACTTTACGAAAATTTACTCTTCTTTTCTTCGTTCTTTCTCTCCTCTTCTCCTTCTTTCCTTCCTTTTTTTCCTTGTGTATCCCCTCCTCCAAAGAGAAGTAGAATGTTAGGATCTAACATTTCACCTAAGGGAACAAGATCTCTGTTAGAAGCAAAAATGACTCTGACTCTTCGGCACATGATGAAAATTCCCACTTAGAATTCAGTGTCATTTGCCCAAGAGTCTGGTGTTAATTTACATCCTATCGCCAAACTCTCCTGTCTCTGTTTCCTCCTCTCTCCCACCCTCGTGTCTTGCAACAGGATCTCAGACAGAGACACACCCTTGGGCTTCCTCCTGTCACATACCCCCATGTTGCCTGCTCTGCTCAAGCTGGGCCCAGGACCGCTGGCCCGGCCTCCTCTTGCTTTGTGGGTCAGCCAGCAGAGCAGGAGAAAATAGGAGGTGGTAACTGAGTAGGGCCCAGCTCTTTAGAAAGACCCAGCATTACTTCCCATGGTGTTGGCCTGTAGCTTTATGATTTCGTCCACTTTTTATTTGGTGGAAACATCCAGCTCCTTGGCTGTCATCTCCTTGTACATGTATATCTCTCCCTTCTACCTGAGAACTCATCTCCTGTGTATCCTGGGACACAGGTGCCTCTGGGAGCATCTCCTAGTAGCAGGGCTCTGGGGCTGCTGGTTTATATTAATTTCTGTGTTCAGGCATTATCTATAGTTGACTCTGTCCAGGCTTGGACTTCACAGGTGAATTAAATAGTGCAGCTGTCCTTGAAGAACTCACATCTGGCTGGGGACACATACCCATAAACAATTAAGTCATTTCCATCATGAGAGTGTCAGAATGGAAGGTGGGCTGTAGAGGCAGGTGTGACTGGCTGTGCTTGGGTGTGTCAGGCCAGCCTTGAAGTCAAACACAGATATAAGACTTTCTGTGGAACAGTGAAGAAAGAAGTGCTAATGGAAGTTTCCTGAGCATCGTACCTCCTTAGCACTTATGGCTTTAAGTTCTAAACATGAGCTGGACTTCTGTGACATGGGATTCTATTTCAAGCTGGCAAAGCATGATTCCCTGTGTGTAGGGGAAGAAAGAGCCATCTTAAGGACACCCCAGGCATCAAGCAGATCCAGTCAAATCAGGGACAGAGATACTGAGGCACAGACCCTGCTGGTTTGATCCTTGACTTGGTGTCCAAAAGACTTGGTTGAAGCCATTAGAAAAATCAGAATTACTGTGGTGACCTGCATAATGGATGTTATCTCGGGCCTCTGATAGAGACTCTAAAGCCCTAAAAAGTATGGTCTGTCTCTTGCCCAAGAATTCCTCATGTTCCTGCTGTCAATAAACATGTTGGCCATAGCTTATTGAGCATATGTCACGTGTGCAGTATCATCGAGATGGTACACGCATGCATGGCCTCATTTAACCTCTACACTTCCTTGGAAGGGGTCATTCTCACATCTATGATGCTGATGAAGAAACTGAGGTTCACAGATATTCAAGAACTTGGCCATGGTCCCATAGTCATAAATGTCAGGTTGAGAATTCATCTCCAGGGCTCTAAAAGGCAGCCAGTACTTCTCAAGGCTGCTTGCTACTGTCTCCTGCAACCAAGCTGTTTACTTCTGGTGCCATCCTTTGATTATCCATGTTCTCTCCCTGCCTCCCGTCCTCAGCCTTAGTTCTCTTTCCTCCTGGGTCCTCCAAAGAGGCCCCTGTGCACAGCAACCTTCCCTTTATGTGAAGTCCCTTTGCGAACATTTATTGAGTAACCACCACAGGCTAGGCTCTGTGTTTGTTTTCACGTGTGGCTTGGCTTTAGTCCTCATGCTGAAGTTGAGAGGGAGATCAGAAGGCAGGCCCCCACCATCCTTTAAACAAAAATGGAGACTGCAATTCATAGAGTTCAACTAACATGCACATGATTACATCCGTGTAAATAATGAGACCAAGACTTGAGTCTATTCCTGCCTCACTCTCGCAGACACTACTGCCTCCTCCGTGATCCTCCAGCAGCTTTGCTTTATTTCAATGATCACCACGGTGTGTGGCATTCATAGACCATCAATACATATTTTTGAGCAGTGAGTGAATAATTGAGTAGATTACCTTATATTGGGGAGGAGTTATGGCTTAGTAGAAAAGTACATGGATTCTGAAGTCAGACTGCTAGGGCTCACACACAGGCTCTGCCACTTACTAGTCCTGGGCTCATGGACAGGTGGGCTTCCTCTTCTGTCTCGCTGGCTGGGGCAAAGCGACATGCCTACCTATGATCGATCACTAGCAAATTTATGAAACGTCCAAATTGCCCTTCTGCTTTGAATATCTGCCATATTTTCTCTCTCAGAGACACACAGTATGAATTTTTTTTTCATTCAAAGGAAATATACTAGACTGTTTTTTTTTTTCCAGAATGGGAAAATAGGAACAAGGTGAAGGGGAGGAAAGAAGGAAAGAAGATGGTGTAAAATTAACATTTGCTAAGCACTTACTGAGTTTGGGGCCCCAGGTTTGCACGTTGATGCCCAATCTCTAATTGAAACCTCCCAACCACCTTTCAAGTGGAGAAGTGATGTAGATGGAGGAAACAGAATCACAGAGAATATACTTAATCCATCCAAGATCACACAGCTATTGAGTATCTGGCCAAGAGGAATACGTCTTTGAATTCCAAATCCAGTGCTTTCCTAGTAATAGAATTAGAAATTCTTGCCCTCTTAATCAAATTCTTGCCCCCTATGTCTTAGGGTCAGAATTCAAGGGTGAGACTTGGAGACACTAAACTTTGACTCCAGAGTAGACCCTCTGTGTCAGGAGGCAAACCAACTTCGGGACACATCATCTGGAAGTAATCTGTTAAACTTTTATTTCCCATATCTCTGTCTCACCAAACTGAATGGCAAAGTCACGAGAGTCTTGCTCTTTAAAAAGTACTTGATGTGAAAAACCCCCGAGAGAAGGAGTTAACTGTCCTTTTTCCCTCAAAGTGTAAACACTTAGGGTTTTTTTTTTTTCTCTCTCTTTAAGTGATAAATTTGAGTTTAAAACACGAAGTGGAACACATTATGCCGAAAGTGCTTATTTTCTTCTGATGTTTGATAGGAATTAAGATTGGTAAAACCCAAACTCTGTTTCCCCTTTCATGCAGCTTGTCATTTTCGTCAAACAAGAAGCTGATTAAGTTTCAATCAAAAGAACAAAGGCCCCAGAAAGATTCTTCTTGGAAAAGCAGTGGCTTCTGCAATTACCCCAGAGAATATAAATGTAGTGTGGAGCCTGTGACTTCACTCTAAAGCTGGGGAACTCTTTCTGTTTAAACTGTGAGTGTTAGGAACGTGCTGACCAACCTCGAGTAATCCAACCTTGGACAGCCGAGAGAAGCTCATTAACTATTGAACCCAAATCTCTGGGTATTCCCTATGCATGTTGGGGAGATTCCTTTTTAGTGAATGTATTTCAGGTCAGTCATTGTAAATGAAAGGAGGAGGTGATTCTGCCAGGAGCAACAGGATGGGTTGAAGGGAGAAAATATTTGTGGTTGATCATAAAAATGGCTATCCGTGGGCTTTGGTAGTGCCTTCCCACACTGTCTCTGGACTGCCTTCATGGCTTGCTTTGACCAATGTGACCCAAGCTGATGCTTGGAAAATGAATGCAAATTGGGCTCTCTCTGGCCACACTGGAGAATCTTATGACCAAGGCCATGTACATGAGCCTGAGCCAGCCTATTGGGTTATGAGAGACATGTGGTCAAGTCATCCCCGTAGCCCCAGCTGACTTTATGCCAACCACTAGATGTGTGAGTGAGGCCATCTTAGAGCACCTAGCCTCTGCCAAGTCAATCCCGACCAGAAGAATCCCTCAGTCAGAGAGTCATGAATCTCATGAAGCTCAGCAAATCATGAGAAATAATAAATGTTTATCGTTAAAGAGGTTTGGGGGTGGTCTGTTATGTAGCAAAAGGTAAGCAATCCAATGATCTTCTCTTTCCTCTCCAGATTCCAGTCTCATTCTGTTGATTATGACAGGGTAAAGTTCTAATTATGATTCAGAATGCCCTGTTTTTGAGATCTACCATCAGAGGCTTTCAGGCATAGAACCTGTATTTAGCAAATTCAAAAAGTCGCTCCCCTTGTTTACATGTTTTGTCTTCCTGCAACCCACAAGTGGCTTTGACCTAAGATTTAAATTCTTCTTCATTAGCTATTGAAGTCTTCCCCTTTCAGAACTGGTTCATTTTTATTCTGTGTTATCATTTGACTTTAACCCATCCAGTATTCCATTTTCAGTCTTGATGCTGCCGCCAGTATAAGAGATTCTCTCTGCTACATGGCATAGACAATGATACATCAGGATACACAAGTTGTCTCTGTCTTGAGTTTTCTCATAATCATTGTCTTCCTCACCCTGTCTCCAATACTTTTCTTTTCCTCACCCCTGGGACAGACTCCCTTACGTTATATTGAACTGTGTTGAAGGGGGTGAAGAGTCACACTCTGGTAGACTCCCAAACTCTTTGACCTTCTCTTCTATGAGTAATTTAGACATGGTTCCCTGGGGAATCTGAGTTTGGCTTGCTTTGACAGGCTGAGTTTTCCTGGTACAAACTGACATTAATAACCAGTCAAACCTGGGGTATCTCCCCATACTGCCTTCATTTCATGAGGCCTAGCAGTCATCATCGTCAAATGTGTTCTCTTAAGATTAACCTAACTTTCATTTCAGAGTCATTCAAAGGCTCTGGAAAACTCTCAAAGATTGTCAACTCAAGCAGATTAGGAAAATCACCAAACCCACACAGCTTCAAGAGTTTGCTATGTACCAGAAACCTGCATTTTCTGCGAAATGAGGAGGAAAGGCTCCAAGATCCAATGCCAGACCAGATGAGCCCATTTTCCTACTCAGCCCATTTTCGTGTAGGTACTGGGAGAGAAGCCGTCACTGTGTTTTCCCACAGGCAGCCAGCCCTGCCCATCTCTGGCCTCACCACAGACTGCCTCCTTGAACTCAGCCAGGAAAACACGCCTGCTCACAACCTCACTTCATTTCTGGCTTTATTCATTTTTTTAAAAGGAAAGTCAAATAAACTTAACCTTGGGTTTCTCAGGGGATGTTTCGTGTTCTTGTTGTAAAGCACAGAGTGTGCCAGGAACAACATGGGAAGGACACAAGAATTATAATAGAATGAATGATACCTTCTTATTAGTCTAATGGAGAGGAAAAGTAATGGTATTCTGGAGGCAGCTAAGATCTCCAGTCTCCATTTCTATGATGGAAAGAGAAAACCCCAGCTATGCATCCCAAGAATTCCAGTTTTGTTACGGGCATGACATCACTTTGTTGGTTGTCCATACCACTGGTATTTTGAGATGCCTGAAGAAACAGCATTTGGTGTTTGACCCCAGACAGTAGCTTCTATATGACCAGTTTGGGAGGGCTCACTTTGCCACAGTTCTCTTAATTCTTTTATTAGATCATTTCTCAAAGGCACATCATAGCTTGAGCACTGAAATGAGGGCAACTTTAGGTGACAAAGCCATTCAGGTCAAGGCTGAGACTCAAAGGTTCTCTGTCTCTTATGGAGGTAACTCTTAGCATTTTCCTCTCTTTACTTTTTGCTTTAGATGTAATTTTGTGATATAAGTAATGGAAATGAGTGAGGACAGAGCTGCAAAGGAACAGAGTTTGTATGTTATTGAAGGTAAGTTGGCATAAATTCAAATTAGAGTATGAAAACTTTAGGATGTTAAATGTAATCCCCATGGTCACCATAAAGAAAATAGTTATAGAATACACAAAAGGCAATGAGAATGGAATTAAAACATTTTCGTATAAAAAATCAACTAAACACAAAAGAAGACAGTAATACAGAAAATGAAGGCCTGATTGTTGTAGAGCATATCCAAAACAAATCGCAAATTACAGAAGTAAGTCCCTCCTTATAAATAAATAATTTAAATGTAGATCTATTAAACTCTCCAATCAAAAGACAAAGATTGGTGTCTACATAAGATTCACTTTAGATATAAAGACACAAACAGGTTGAAAGTGAAAGGAGGGGAAAAGATATTCCATGAAAATAGCAACCAAAATAGAGCAGAGGTGGCTGTACTAATATCAGACAAAAAAGAGCTTAAATCAAAAAAGGCTAAGGGGGGTCAGCCCCAGTGGCCTAGTGGTTAAGTCCAGCTACTCTACTTTGGCAGCCCACGTTCAGATCCTGAGTGTGGACTTACACACTTGTCTGTCAGTGGCCATGCTGTGATGGTGGCTCACATACAAAATAGAGGAAAATCAGCAACAGATGTTAGCTCAGGACAAATCTTCCTCAGCAAAAAAGAAAAGGTTAAGGAGACAAAGAAGGACATTATATTAATAAAAGTTTCAATACATCTAGAAGATATAATAATTATAAACATTCGCACACCTAATAACAGACCATCAAAATATATGAGGCAAAAATGGAAAGAATTAAAGGGAGAAATAGAGAGTTCTACAATGGTAGTTGGAGATTTCAACATCCTACTCTCAATAATGGATAGAACAACCAGACAGAAGAACAGTAAGGAAAGAGAGGAACTAAACAACACGATATACCAACTACATACCCAACAGCAACAGAATGCACATTTTTCTCAATTGTACTTGGGACATTATCCAGGATAAACCAAATGTTAGGTCACAAGTTAAATTTTAGTAGATTTAAAAAGACAGGAATCATGCAAAGTATTTTTTCTTACCAAAACTAGATGAATTTAGAAATCAATAAAAGAAGGAAAACTGGAAAATTCACAAATTTGTGGAATTTACACAATGCACTCTTAAAAGGGTGATGGATCAAGAAAAAATCACAAGGGAAATTAGAAAATACCGCGAGATGAACAAAAACTAAAGCAAACATACCAAAACTTCTGAGATCCTTATCTTACACCACACACAGAAATTAACTGAGAATGGTTCACAGACCTAAACAAAAGATGTAAAACTTTAAAACTCTCAGAAGAAAACAGAAGGTAAAATCTTCATGACACTGAAATTGGCAATTCCTGGATATGACACCAAAGCATACCCAACAAAAGAAAGAAACTTTTGTGCATCAAAGAACACTATCAACAGAGTGAAAGGCAGCCTAAAGAATGGGAGAAATTATTTGTAAATCTTAAATCTGATAAGGGATTAATATCCAGAATATATAGAGAACTCCTAAAATTCAACAATAAAGATACAAACAACTCAATTAAAACATGATCGAAGAATTTGAATGCATGTTTCTCCCAAAGAAGATACACAAATGTTCAATAAGCACATAAAACGATACTTAATATCACTAATAATTAGAGAAATGTAAATCAGAACCACACTGAGATACCATCTTAGACCCATTAGAATAGCTGCTATCAAAACAAAACAGGAAATAACAAGTATTGGTGAGGATGTAGAGAAATTGGAATCCTTGTGCACATTTGGTGGAAATGCAAAATGGTACAACCACTGTGGAAAACAGCATGGTGTTTCCTCAAAAAATTAAATATAGAATTGTCATATGATTCAGCAATTCCACTTCTGGGCATATACTCCCCCAAAATTGAAAGCAGGGTCTCAAAGAGATATTTGTACACCCATGTTCATAGCAACATTATTCACAATAACTGAAACAGGGAAGCAATCCAAGTGTCCATTGATAGATGAATGGATAAACAGAATGTGGTATATACAAAAAATGGAAGATTAGTCAGCCTTAAAAAGGAGGGAAATTTTTTTCCAATTTTTAAAAATTTTATTGCAGTAACATTGGATTATAACATTATATAGCTTTCAGATGTACATCGTATTATATTTCAAATTCTGTGTAGATTACATCATGTTCACCACCCAAAAACTAATTATAATCCATCACCTCACATGTGAGCCTAATCACCCCTTTTGCTCTTCCAAAAAGGAGGGAAATTTTGACATTCAAGGCAACACAGATGAATCTTGAGTACATTATGCTAAGTAAAATAAGCCAGTCACAAAAAAGACAAATACTGCATTATTCCACTTACATGAGATGCCTAGAGCAGTCAAATTTATAGATACAGAAAGTTGAATGGTAATTGCCAGAAGCTGGGGGGAGGGAAGAATGGGAAGTTATTGTTTAATGGGTATAGGGTTTCCATTTTGCAAGATGAGAAGAGTTCTAGCGATGGATAATGGCGATAGCTGCAGAATATGAATGTACTTAATACCACTGGTACACTTCAGCATGGATAAGATGGTAAATATTATGTTATGTATATTTTACTATAATTTAAAAAAATGAAGGAAAGCCAAGTCACAGCATCCTGGTCCTGGGGAAGAGATCATAAGAGTGTGTGAAGGAGTCAGGGACCAAGCTAAGGGCTCTGTAGTTGAGGACTCCTGAGTGCATAGCAATTGCCCTAGAGGAAAGCCTGATGCATTTGCTGTGCTCCCACTGGGAACATTGGGGAAGACGACAGTTCAGTGGGTATACATGGACCCAGGATTCACCTTGGGCTCACTCAGGAGTCAGGGGCAACCAGACTTTGAGCTGAGGAGCTTCCATTAAAGAGGTTTGGGAAGCTGAAGTTAACAGAAACCACCTCCAGTTGGGGCCAGGGCTGTGACACTCAATGTGCACAGCCTTCCTGGGTTTTCCAGTGCTGTCATGGAGCTCTGTTTTGTTTCAGCCTGGGGGGGGGGGGGGGGTGAGGAATCCAGAGATGCATTAGCCTTGAGGAGAGTTGGATATTCCAAGACTCTGTAAGTGCTTTCGTAAGCAGAACTGACTCTCTACTGTAAATGTCCTCATCGCCGAGGTGTGTGGACGGGCTCGGATGGAGCGAGCTGAACCAGCTCAGCAGGGCATTGTTTTATGAAAATACAGACTCCTACTGAGATTGCTTGGATTTCAGAATTAATTCAAACAGCTGCAGAGGCATCATTCATGGGTGTGAATTGAAAGGATACGATTTGCCATCTTTTCCCTTGGGGAAGACACTGTCTTCTCCCAAGGGCTCTCTACGATTCGATTTTGAACCACCATGCAATGTTTCTGCCTTGGCTTCAATCGTTTTCTGTCTGCAGCAAATACATCATTCTTTGTAGCAGCGGTTTTCTCTGTCGGTTGACCTGTTGTGTAGGATGAGGGTGTTCTGGAGTCTGGGGGTGGATGTGAGTCCCCAGATGTGGAACAGAGGGAAGTAGGAGTGGGTGGAACTTGTTTACTTCCTGCAGGGCTCTGCTGCTGGATGCCTCCCAGCTATGGCTTTGGAGTGACTGCTAGAATTTCACTCCAGCTGCCAGGGGATGAAGCGAAGAAGAGTGTTCCCATCCTGCCTCCACCCTGCCATCTCCAGGCTCTAGAAAACAAATAAACAAGGAAACGACAACAACAAACAGGACAGCAAGAATGCGGAGCCATGAATGAAGGAAATTGCATTATTCAGTAATGGATGCTTGGTTGGTGTTATTTCAGGGAAGAAAATCTGAACTAATTCGCTCACTTCCTGACAATTACTCTTAGTAGACATACCAGGTAGTAAGCACATATGTGTGCCGGCCACTGGGCAGAGGGCTTTGTGTGCATTTCTTCACAAAGTCCTCAACACGCCAGCTTGAAAGAGGGACTGTGACACTCTGTCAGATAAGGAAGCTGAGAACAGAGAAATCAAGTGGCTCGCCCAATTCTAGCTGGTAAGCTTTGAACTCAGGCTCTTTGACTCCAGAAACTGAACTCTGAAAAACCTCTGACATCTGGTCACCTGCTCAGTCTGACGGCTTTGGGGAAATTCTAATTTTAAAGTTGTAAGGCACGCTTATAGTTCATGTTAGGTGTAGAGTTATTTTTGTTTTTCATCTGAGTTGTTGAAAAAGCAGAATTGTACAGAATAAAAATAGGTCTGCTTTGATTTTTAAGTTACAACAAAACATCCAGAAATGATTATCTCTGGACAGGGCAGAGACAAAGAGACCATATTAAGTTCTGGAGGCCTCAGAAAGGCAAGTCATAGGTTGGGAACAAGATGGCGCTGATTTGTTTGTGGTTGGTTCGGACCAAACCTAACCACAACTTGGGGCAGGTCGGGTGGGGTAATGAAGCAAGAGTCTATATGGCCTTCTCTAAGGTGACAAAGATGCTGCGGCCTGGACAGCTGGGGAAAAAGGGTGAGCACCAGTCTTGTGAGCAAAAAAAAACAACAACAGGGGCTGGCCCAGTGGCACAGCGGTTAAGTGCGCACAGCTTCGGCGGCATGGGGTTTGCTGGTTCAGAGCCCTGGGTGCAGACATGGCACTGTTTGGCAAGCCATACTGCGCTGGGTGTCCCACGTATAAAGTAGAAGAAGATGAGCACGGATGTGAGCTCAGGGCCAGTCTTCCTCAGCAAAAAAAAAGAGGAGGATTGGCAGCAGATATTAGCTCAGGGCTAATCTTCCTCAAAAAAAAAAAAACCAACAAGAGATACCTCTGATTACCATGTAAGAGGGAACAAGGAGCTGTGTAGCTCAGGGACAGCTGTAAGAATTCCAAAGTATGTAACATCCTGTATTTGTTCCTACCATGTCTTTAAAAAGTTTCCCTCCCAGTCCTGCTGAAGGCTATGTCTGAGTCCCTGTTTCTCCCCTCTGTTACCTTAGTCAAATAACACACATCAGATACAGACAGGCATCGGGGTGTCTGGCATACATTTCAGTGTAATGCAGGGTAGGGAAATGTCTATGGATAAAGTGGATTGGATTTTCCCTCTGTCAGAAAATAATGGAGGCTACCGTACATCAGTGAAAGACACCATTCATTCATGAATCCATCTGTCCATCCATTTGTCCATCCCCCAACAAATATTTGTTAAACATTTACTGTGTATGGGGGATGGGGGGGGACCAGGGTTAATGGAGAATCTTTGCTCTCTCACAACATACATTCCAGGGGTGGAGGCAGAATTATCATCAAGTTCGTAATGAATATGAATGTCCCATTGGGGTGGGTGCTATACAGAGAAGTTAAACCGGGCGGTATGATAGACAGTGAGTTGGGCCGTGTGGTCAGGAAAGGCCTCTCAGAGGAGGAGATATTGAAGCAGAGACCTGCTGGATGAGAAGGAACCAGTAATGTGAAGAGCAGGGAAAACATTCTAGGCCAGAGAGATGTTTGCCCAAAGGCTCTGAGGCAGACCCTACTAACCACGTTTGAGGTGTCAGAAGGAAACCAGTTGTCTTCAGCGTACTCGGCAAAGACCGAGTGGTTAAACGTGAGGAGAGAAAGAGATAGAAAGGACCAGAAATTGTTGGGTGTTAAAAGCCTGACTATGGAATCTGGCTTTCATTCTAAGCCTGATTGGAAACCGTTGGTGGATATAAGTCTGGGAACAGCAGATTCTGATGAATGTTCCAGAAAGATCACTCTGGTATATGGACGTAGGGTTGTAAGAAGAGCAGCAGTCCAGGTGGGCAGCAGGAGAGCTATTGCGCAGTCATGAGAGAGCCAAGATGGCTTGGGATAGGTCTGTATAATTTAGAGATGTGCTGAGGAAGAATTACGGCGAGGTAGAAGACAGAAGATGGAAGATTGTGGTAGAAATCAGAAGTTCTCTTTCATCCTTTCATTCTCTCGACAGAAATGTATTAAGCACTCACTTTACTATGTACCTGGCAGGCAGAAATCAGTAAGTTAGAATCCCTGACCCCAAGGAACCCAGAATCCTGCTGGGAAAGACTGAGATGCAAACAAATAATTAAAATACGTTTTGATAAATACCGCAACCAAGGGGTGTACATGGGGGCTCTGAGAGTCCAAAGGAAAGACTGATTAACTGTTTTAAAATTAAAGATGTCAGTCTTCTGATAGACATTATTTTATTGAATTCTATCCCTTGATCTGTTGGGGTGGGGTAACATAAAAGAGCTCGATATCATTTGTCAGTCAAATGTTTGGGTTTGTGTTCTGGACATAAATTGTTTGATAACTTGGGAAAACTCACTTCCACTTCCTCCACATCTATAAAGCAGTTTGTCATCACCACCTCCAACTTTGAACCTAGGGGTAGTCACAACCTGGCTTTACCAGCTCCCTGACCTCTGGGTTAAAGCTGGGAGCTGTGGACATCGGCTGGGTGCAGGGGGTGCTCACTCCCTCTGTGGACCACTGGTCACGAGAGAGAGTTTGCACTGTTTCCAAAATGTTCTGTTTCTTCACAGTATTTTTTTTTATTAAAGTATAATGTTACATACAATAAAAATCTTTTTTTTTTGGTTATACAGTTCTAAAAAATTTTGGAAAATAAGTAACCTATAGCCACCACCAAAATCAAGATATAGAACATTAACAACAACCCTCCAGAATCCTCCACTCACCTCCAGCTCCACAGTCTGTGATCTGTTTTCTGTTCCTATAGTTTCTGCCTTTTCCAGAATATCATCTGCCTTAGTTTGTTCAGGCTATTAAAACAAAATAACAAAATATCACAGACTGGGTGGCGTATAAAAAGCAAATTTATTTCTCATAGTTCTGATAGCTGGGGAATCCAAGATAAAGACGTTGGCAGATTCAGTGTTGGTGATAACCCTCTTCCTTGTTCGTAGACAGACGTCTTCTTGCTGTGTCCTCACATGACAGAAGGAGTGAGAACCCTCTGGATCCCTTATAAGGGCACTAAGCCCATCAATGAGGGTTCCATCTTCACAACCTAATCTCTTCGCAAAGGCCCCACCTCCAAACAGCATCACAGTGGGGATTAAGCTTCAGTATGAATTTGTGGTGACACACGAACAAAGTCATGTAGTGTGAATCTGTTTGAATGTGACTCTTTTCACACAGCAGCATGCATTGAGTCTCATCAGTTGTTGCACGTGTTAGCAGTTAAATTCTTTTTTTACTACTGAATAGTGTACTATGTCATTCTATGACGTACCACAATTTATTCACCAATTCTGCAGTTGAAAGAGATTTGGATTGTTTTCAGTTTTCGATGATTCTGAATGAAACTACTGTAATGTTCACACATCTTTTGTTATATAAATAAGCATAAATTTTTATTTCTCTTGGGTAAATACCTAGGGGAGAAATTACTGGGTCATATAATAAGTATATGTTTAACTTCATAAGAAACTGTCAAACTGTTTTCCAAAACGGTTGTATTATTTTGCATTTTCATTAGCAATTCACAAGAGTTCCAGTTGCTCTGTAAAATTGCTAGCACTAGGGAATGTCAGTCATTTTTCATTTTAGCTATTCTAGTGGGTAGCTTGTTGTGGTTTTAATTTGCATTTTCCTAATAAACTAATGATGTTGAGCATCTTTTCATGCACTCCTCCTTTATGTGATGCATTATATAAGTGTACGTCTTGTTATTCGGATAAACCACTATGTGTTCGATCTTCTCTTTGCAGTGCTAGAGATGCAAAAATAATTAAGTCTGAGTGTCTGCCCTCAGAAACTTCCTGCCATGAAGTGCAGATAAATATATCACACTTGCAAATTCAATGTGAGTGGCTCTATGAGAGTTCCGAGTACAGTAAGATTATAACCTTTTGGGACAATTGGGAAAATCCACAGGAAGCAAAAGGCTTTGAGAGGGCTTCAGCATTTAATTTTGAAAGGTAGACTGGGACAGGGGCCATAGGAGTCAGGGTGTATTCCTCAGGAGAGGTAGGAATGGGACTTAAATGATGGAGACAGTGAAGAAACTGACAATCTGGAAGAAAAGGACAAAGATGGAGAAAAGACAATTGTGCAGCGTGTGAGCACAGAGGTCTGAGTTAGTCAGGGAGACTGCCTCACAGGTGAGAGGTGAAAGTAGAGAGCTTCCAGAGCTCAAAAGGAAGAGCAGCGAGAGGACTCGACTGAACAACTGACCCAACATTATCTGCTAAGTGTGAGGAGGGATGAGGAGGGCTTCGGGCTTGAAAGAAGGAAAAGAGAAGTACGCGGAGGCTCAGAGCCTATTCTGGCTGCATTTTCCTCCTCAGTCTTGTTCTCCCTCCCTGACTTCACAGCCCAGGACATCCTGATGGGCCACACCCCTCATGGGAGGGATGGAAGTTTCACCCACAGCTAAGATCCTTCCTTCCTCCTCTGCCCCCAGCCTTCAGTCTGGGCGGCAGCCAATTGGACAATCTGCGTTCTCCTCCCACGCCCCACAGATACCACCATATTTGTCTTCCACTGGCTGCCAGCTCAGAGTCTCCCCTCAACATGGAAAATTAATGAGGCACCTCCCAACACCTTCTCCACTGGAGCAATCACCATTATATCAGGGTCAGGGTGGGAACCTGCTCAGAACCTGACCCACAGTGCAGTCAATTGTTTCTAAGTGGCCCTGTAGTTCCCAGAATCTCAGTTGCCATTTTGCAAAGATAAAAGGATGATGCAGTGGGACAAAGTCCAGGCAGTGGTGGCCTGATGCCTGCAATAGAAAAATGTCTTTCCCTCAGGAAGGAGACTCACAGAAAGGTGAGGCATGAATGCTGCAGCCAAAGGAGGCTTGAGCTGTGGGTTTGGCTGTGTCAACACAACTACAACTCTGCCCCAACTCGTTGCAGACACCTCCCAGTTGTTTCCAGGAACCAGGCTCCGTGCGTGACAGCAATGGGAAGCAAGACAGTAACTTGCAGCCTCATCAAAAAGGTGTGATTTGGTTTTGTAGGCAGTTCAGAAATGTGAAGCTTTTGTATTTTCTTGAGTATCAACACCATGGAAGATGTACTAATACCACTAGCCCATATTTATTTTGTCCTTGTGTGTCAGACAGTCCGTTAAGCGTTTCATTTTCATTAACTATTTCATCTGACCTTCACAAAAGCGGTATGGCTAAGATTTATTTCTCCATTTTAAAGATGTGAAAACTGATCTTTAAAGATGTCAAATAACTTGTTCATGATCATTGCTAGCAAGTGACAAAATTGGGATGTAAATCCAGAAGATCTGATTAAAGAAAATGCATTCCTGCCCTTCTTTCTGATGTAGGAGAATTGTCACCTCTAAGGAACTGTACGGACTTGCTCATTTGAAATACGATTACAGTGAAATTTCAAAATTAAGTAGCCCATCATGTTGGGCTTGAGAATTTTTTTTTTTTAAGATTTTATTTTTCCTTTTTCTCCCCAAAGCCCCCCTATACATAGTTGTATATTTTTAGCTGTGGGTCCTTCTAGCTGTGGCATGTGGGATGCCGCCTCAGCATGGCCTCATGAGCGGTGCCATGTCAGCGCTCAGGCTTTGAACTGGCGAAACCCTGGGCCGCTGAAGCGGAGGGCGTGAACTTAACCACTCAGCCATGGGGCCGGCCCCGAGAATTTTTGAGTAATACTTGCTACTTTCATTACGCCCTGGCTAACTGACCTAATAAGATATATGTTTCTGCCCCTGGCTCTTGACACAGAGCTCTTAAAACCCTTGTAATTTCCAGAGTGATGGGGTGTTAGGAGCATCTTCTATTCTAATATTTGGTTGTTGACCACAGTTCCTGACAGAGTTCCTAAATTCCTTGGAATTTCCTGGATGATAAGAGTGTCCTTTGCTTTAATGAGGTGACTCTTGGTGGGCTCCTGGAAGAGGGCTTCATGGTTAGAAGCGTGGAACTTTCAGCCCCACCCTCCATCCTCCAGGAGAGTAAGGAGACGCCGGAGAGTGAGTTAATAAGCCATCATGCCGATGTGATGAAGCCTCCATTAAAATCCCTAAAGTAGGGAGTTTAGAGAACTTCTGGGTTGGTCAACACATCCAGGTGCTAGGAGAGTGACACAACTCCACAGGGACAGAAGTCCTGAGCTCAGGACCCTTCTGGACCTCACCCTATGTCCCTTTTCATCTGACTATTCCTCTCTATTCTTCGTAATATGCTTTATGACAAATTGGTAAACTACATACTAAAACTTGGTAGGTTCTCTGACTGGCCAACGTCATTGTCCAGTCTGTGGCTTGTCCATTTCTTGATTTCCGTGCTTTGCATTCTGCACAGTTCACTTCCATTTCAATATATTTTAATATATCAAATGTTTTTCATTATGGATATTTAAGAAAATCTACCATAAATGTCTTTCATAGTTTTTTAGAGATATTCTTAGACACCTTAAATTCCTTACTGCCATTGAAAATAATTCCCTTGAAAATTAATTATTGTAACTATCTCTTGTCAGTTATATGGATGCCAGCTTTTTCATATATTAACTGAATATTCAGCTATCTTTCTACACTCTTATTGCATCCATTGGGTTCAGCCAGGAATGACTAAACCACTCCAGGTTTTCAAGCAAAAATGATTTTATAGAAGGGATTGGATGTCTTGAAAAACCACTGGAAAAGCTGAAGAATGTAAAACCAGATGGAGGGGACCACTAACTTTCAGCTTCAGGTTCAGAAGAACAGAGAAGAAGGACATGCCTTGCCAGATACTGAAATATACTATGATGCCACTGTAATAAAAACAGTTTGATTGGCACGAAAACATGTCAAAGGGATCAGAGAAACAGAATCGAGTGCCCAGACACAGATTCCAGTATATATGACCACTTAATAGATGAAAGAAGTGGTATTTCAATTCAGTGGAAATTTAATAAATGAGGCCAGCACAACTGGTTTTCCATCAAAAAGAAAAATAAAAAGAGTTAGACATCTACTTTCTGTCATATTAAAAAAAATTCTATATGGGATGAAAACATAAATGTTTTTTAAAGTCATAAATGAAAAATTAGAGGACAATACGTTAAAACCTTAGGGTTTGGGGAACTTTTGTAACTAAAACAATAAACCCCAAAGCATTAAAGAAAAGCTTGATATTTGACCGCATAAAAATTAAATCTCTTTGTTTAAATATTTGTTAAAATCTACACTAAAGCAAAGCAAAGAAATTCTGCAAATGGGCTAGATTAAAGGTTAGGATATATTAAAAATAAGTTGATAACAAGCTGACAACAAAAATACATACAAACCAGCAGAAAAAATGGGCAAAATATATGAGCAGACAATTGCAAACATAAATGGCCAAGGAAAACAAAAGAATGGGTACTCAGTCTCTTCATTAGTTGGGAAAACACAAATAAAATTAACAACAAGGTAGTCCTCTATGCCCAACAGATAAACAATGTTGTTTGTTGCTAATAGGACGAAGACAATATGGAGCTCAAACATTGTTGTCAACGTGAGCCAGCAGTACAGACTTGGGGACAGCCATTTTGAAGGATTTTTAAAAATTAAAAAAATACGTATTCATTGATCCATTAATCCCACTCCTGAGAACCCAATTTATAGAAATAAAAATACTAATATGTAAGGCTGCATACAGGGAAATAAATATTTATTGCTAGATTTTTAACAGTAATAAAAACTGGGGAGAGGGAGTGAATACTATTCAGAAGTATACAGATTGAGTAGATTGTGGTATATCTATGATAGGAATATTATTTTATCACTAAAAGAAGATATATTCAGAAATGACTTGAAAGGATTACCATAATCTGTGGTGAAGGGAGAAAATCAAAATGTAGAGAAGCGTTATGTACTGTACTCATTTTAAAAAATAAAATAATGGCAAAACCTTTGCTGTCCGTATCCATGTTAATACCTAAATCTGTATCAATAGTTAAAGCTACAGCTATAGGTACAGGATCTTGTGAGCGCTGAGTAGGCTACGGAGAGACGGCAATATTAGTTATCAGTTATTAGTGGCTGATATTAGTTATCTGGGGCAGGATGGGGGAAAGGGAAAACAGGAGGCACACATCAAAAATTAAAAAACAAGAAAGATGATTCAAATTTCTAAAATATGAAACAAGTTACTATTTGTATACATGTATGTGCATGCATACAAAGAGGCGGGTGAAAAGATGATCGATAAAACATGTTAATTTGGGTTATCTTGGTACAGCAGGATTTCAAGAGACCATAAAATTTATCTTTTATATTTCATCTTTATTTTTACAATAAAAATATATTAACCACATAATCACAAGAAATCGTGAATCTAGTTTCACTGTTGGAAAATAAAAGTTTTGTTTCTTCCAGTTGTCTACACAAGCCTTCTTGGCCACCTCAATATGAACCAAAAATAAGGAACTGCAGGTACCCGGGAGAGAAGTCCATGTCGTTGGCCTCAGATCTTCACGTGACTTACTTTCTACTTTAATTTTCTGCTCAATGTCAGCTCTTCACAGAGGGCTTTCCTGACCACCTTATCCATCTTGCCCATCGCGATCACTCCCTAATCCTTTACATTGACCTTGTGTAACATTTATTGCAAACTACTCATTGTTTTTATATGTTATAAGCCGAAACTAAAGTTTGCTTATTTTCAGCCTTCCTCTTTGAATAATAATTTTTAAAATGCAATTCAGGCTATACGTTTTTCTCTGAAAAAATATAGCTTCAGCTTGGACCCACAGGTTTTATTATGAGTTTTATTTCCCATTCATTCTTTTAAAAATAATTTGTGTGGGGCGGGCCCAGTGGTGCAGTGGTTAAGGTCGTGTGCTCCACTTTGATGGCCCAGGGTTCACAGTTCAGATCCCAGGCACAGACCTACACACTGCTCATCAAGCCATGCTGTGGTGGTGCCCCAAACACAAAAATAGAGGAAGATTGGCACAGATGTTAGCTCAGGGACAATATTCCTCACCAAAAAATAAATAAATAAATAAATAAATAAATAAATAAATAAATAAATAAAAGTTATGATTTACATTTCCTGCTGTTTAATCAGGTGCTGTTTGAAAAATGTTTTTAAATAAAAACGAGCTAGTTATGTCTTTCAGGGGCAGACATCATTTGTTATTGATTTCCATTTTTAGGGGAAGAAGAGGATATGATCAGAAAATAAGGTGTATAAGGTCTCTCCTTTAGAAATTGTGGCTAAGTATATTAGTTATTTTTCTTGCAGTGTTCTGAGGACACAAAAAGGACATACATTTATATTTTGTTAAGGTAACACTCTCTATAAATCTACTAGATTGTGCTTATTGATTATATTCTTCAAATATTCTATTTTTACCCGTGTCAATTTTTATATTCTAAAATAGTTACACTGAAATTTTCCTAATACATTTATTTTAGCAAATTACATAACATGTTTCAGGAGTTCTAACCCAACGTTTACGTTTTGCTGTAATGTCATATGCTCTATAAGGATGTACACGTTTTATAAGTCACTTCTATGGACTGTTACATTTTATTATTATATAGCATCCTTCTTTATCTTGTTTACTGCATATGTCCTTGATTTTTCTTTGTCCTGATTTCAGTATTTTCTCTAGCACTTCATTCTATTTGTATTTGTCTCATAGCACACAATAATGCAATTTTTCTTCATTCTCTTTTCTCCTGGTAATTTAGAGGCTCTATTGTATTTTTAAGCCTGATACTGATTCCCACTTCTGATTGTCACAATGAAACCTGTATTTCTCCCACTGACACATCCCATATCTACTCCCCCACTCCCACTGAGATGAATGCTTTAGAACTGTGTCATTTTTTGGTTCAGTGTGAAACCTTTGGAATTGCGGAAAACCTTGCCAAAGATGAATCTGGAGATAAGGCAGTCAGTGAGTGGCTCCTGACCTCTGCCCAGCTCCGCTTCTCTAGCAGTGGTGGGGGTGCGGGTCAAAGTTCTTATGCTTTGTAAGTGTGGGTTGTGGTTAGAATGTAGCGACCTTGTGACCATTTGGGGCATCCTCAATACAAGCAACTTTCAGTTGGATGTAGCGTACTTTTCGCTATCTGTTTGTGATTTTTGACAAGACAGATCCACAAATAATGCTATATTATGTGTTTTATTAAATTAATCATACCATGGGCCTGCATTTTACAACAGTTGAATTATTTGGACCCCACATAGCCCATCATGGTGGAATTTTAATTTTCTGCTCTTTGCTACTCTCTCCTTACCCCCTCCACCCTGCTACTGGGTTTTGCTGAAAAAGCCGGATTTTTTTTTAATTTTTACTTTTGGGCAGTCTATTGAAAGATCTTCCCTTGTTACACGTCTTCATTGCCAAGAATACTTACTTAGTACCTAGGCTACAAATTCACAGTAGCATTATCCTCATTCAGTTACATGTAACTATATATATGACATATATTTATATAAACATATATATAGTGTCCATCTATCTCTACCTGCCATATATTTAGTCATTGCCCATCACTGTTTGTGTCCCTTTTACATCTTCCAATATGTTGACATCTCTGGTCTTATTATGTTGAAATTTAGAGTGCACAGATATTTCCTCAGAAAATGCACATGGATTGTACTCTCTGAGATCTTTACTGATTTTTTTTCCTGTCAATAGATGTATAATATTTGTGTAGGACATTAACATTGCTGCCTTCTCCACTCGAGGATCTATGGGTGTCACAAAATACTTTCCATGTTGAAGAGAAATCTGATTTAGACAGGTTTACTTTGTATGTACAATTAGCTATTTATAGCTTGAAACTTTAAGGATTTGTGTGTGACTGAGAGTTTAGGATTTCAACGGTTTAGATTTTTTTTCCAGTAATTTTTCTTAAGACCAAGTGAGAACCTTAAAACTGCAAATTATCTTCCTTTAGAGTGAAGAAATTGCCTTATGTTTCTCTTAAAATTATTACTTTCCCTCTATCTTTCCTTCCCACGCCCCCCCCCCATTAATCCAATGATTCTAATTATATTTTCTTGCCCTGTCCTCAAAACTCTTATTTTTTTCTCTTGAATCTATGGCTACGTATTTCTGCTTTATTCTATGACACCTTTCATCAACTTCATCTTTTAAGTCATCAATTCAAATGTTGGCAAGGTTATACTCTTTTATGTATTGATTTTTGAAACTGCAAAATCGTTAGCTGCTGAAATTATTTTTCTTCTAATTTTATCCCCTTGAAAGTTCTTCCTTAGAGTGAGTTCACTCTTCCCCAAATCTAGGATAGAAACTGACCCTTCATACAAGGAGAGCCTTGTATGGGATGGAGTCACTCCCACAGTTAGAGCCAGAAGTATGTAAACCACAGAAGCCAACAAAGTTTAAGCAGAAACCTCGATCCCTGCTATTCCTAGATTTTTCTTAAAGATAAAATGAATACTATATTATTATTTAAAATAGATAGAATGATTTAAGTCCTAAAATCTCTGTATCCAACTCCTGGAAAGTGGTTTTAACATCACTGCAGTGATAGAAATAAACATTTCGTAATAGTTCAAGATAGGTAAGGAGGCAGATGCTCTTGGAGCATCATGGAACTTAGGTGATCTGCTAGCAGAAGTTTCAATTTCCATGCTGTAAAAGATCTAATTGAGTCGTGGATGCCTCACCCAGAGACCAGACCCAAAAGAGGACTACTTTCCTCTCCCTTCCACAATCTCAGCATCTGATACCCCCCTCCCCACTTCTGTCCTTTATTAAGCCTTAGAACTAAACATATTAGTAACTGATAACACACGCCAGAGGCCAGAACACAATGAGGTGGGACCCTGTGCATAGGAGGAGAGAGCGGGAACC
This sequence comes from Equus asinus, assembly GCF_041296235.1. Taxonomy (NCBI): domain Eukaryota; kingdom Metazoa; phylum Chordata; class Mammalia; order Perissodactyla; family Equidae; genus Equus; species Equus asinus. Next base: position 31,062,813 of record NC_091804.1, on the reverse strand, counting down.
TTAAAAAGCGGTCTTTTGGGAAGGAAGATGAGAACAAGATGGAAGGGGTCCAACTGAAGGCAGACTTCTCTGTCGACTGCAGTCCACGCAGGAGGCAGGGCTCAGACCCTGTGCCCGTGAAAAGAGTTCACTTGAGAGGGTCAGACTCACAGTCCAATTCTAATTCCCTTCGAGCTCTACAAGGGTTGGATTATTTTGTTACAAGTCCACTACTGATTAAACTTTCTCTAGGATGCTAGCAAGGTATTTCCGTTAGTGACTGAACCACTTTCCCTTCACTTTACAATAAAGAACAATTCCCTGCCTTATATACACAGTTTTGCAAAATGAAATTATAATATATCTCAACTAAATATCCTCCCATAAAAGGGAAAAATAGTAACTTTATAGTGGAGGAAACTAACACTATCTTAACCAAGTGATGATTACCTTAACCAAATGATGAAGGTCAACCAATTGATAAAGTTTACCTTAACCAAGTGATTGAAAGTTAACATCATCAGTAATGTCATGTGGATCCCTTGTGATTTTAGATTTTCCAAAAATCCATAATCCTGAGGAAAGTCACACAAATTCAAATCTGAGGGACGTTCTACAAAATACTTTACCAGCACTCCTCAAGATCATGAAAAACAAGACCGAGAAACTCTAATAGCCTGGAGTAGAGTAAGGAGACATGTGACGAAATGAAATGTATGCTGGGTTTGATCCCAACACAACAACAACAACAAAGAATATCAATATAAAAACTAGTAAAATTCAAATACATAAAGTCTAGAGTTACAGTAAAGTGCCAATGTTGGTTTCTTAGTTTTGGCAAATATACCATGGTGGTACGTGATCATAACTTTAGGGGAAACCGAAACTGAGTGAGAGGTATATGGGAACTGTCTTTGCTAATTTTTTTGAAAATCTTAAATAATTTCAAAATAAAAGGTTTACTAAAAAAGAAAATCCTCTCATAATCTAAAGACTGCAGTTTACCTCTCCTTAGCTCTAGGTGAGATGCACTTTAATTACTTCTCCTTTAGATCCAGTTACCTGGAAAGGCAGGTACACCAGAAATATGGTGTTGACACTCACAAGCATTTGTTGAGCACCTACTATGTGCCAATGGCATGATGGTTCAATGATGGTGTATAGATATTACATACATATATGATGTGGCAAAACCATTGTCGCAAAACTAGTGGGGAACAGTTCCCTAGAGCCTGTTTCTCTTTCTGCTGATTTCCTATCCTCCATGTCTATAGCCATCTGAAAGTTTAATCAAGATATTGAGGATTTTGTTGTTTTTTCCTGAAATTTTCTTTTTGGAAGCTCTTTGAACACACTCAGTGACTGTGATTTGGGTAATGCACTGAGGTTGCTACCAATATTTCCAGTAAATGGAAGCAGTCTCTGAATGGTATCTCTGTGCAAAGACTGAGTTGTTCAAAGGACATGGGACACAACTGGATGCACACCTTCATGCCTGCCCTCAGTCAGGTCCAAACAGGATGGTGGGTAGAACAATGGGAGACAGATAGCATCAATTTCTTCGCCAACAAAAAGTACAAGAAATAGTATTTCCCCTTCCCCTGAAACCTGATGGGAATTCAAGAATCAAGAATGAACCTGGAGTGAGAGGAGAGGGTGTTTGGGAAAGGAAAGAGGAGAAAAGGCATAAGCTGAGCCAAGGGTCTTGCTCTCTCTTGCCTCCTTCCTCTGCGGGGATGGATGTAGGGGAAGGAAATAGGCCATTAGCAAGCGTGTGTGTTCATTCCCGACACATTTGTGATAATTCCCGTCAGCCATGGTCTCATCATTTTTGGATGGACCATTGGAAGTTGTGTCCCCTCTGCTTTCGAAGTCAGAGGAGTGAGTTTGGACTGCAGCCAGATCCCCTCTGGCCATCAATGTATCCAGCCTTGGATTGCAGCAAGAGAGATAAAGCAGAATTTTCTCTAGGACACCAAGCTCCCCAGAGCTAGGTAGATACTCATATGTTCTCTTTGCAGCTGAGTCTTTAAAAATTATATTGTGAGATTAATGTTCATAATATATTGGGTGGAGCATGACAAGAGGCATTACACAGGTAGATGATCAAACTTAGAGGTGAAGGATAGTGGGAATAAATTTCCAACCAGTCAACCAAAAGGAAAAGAGCATCTTGGAGCCATTACCTACATAAAAAGCACAAGGAAAATGTCACTATAAGTCATGCGGTTATTAAAACTACATTCTAACTCACGATTTCGACTTAGTACACGCACATTTATACGGTATGTGGCTCAATATCGAACAAGACTGAGACACATCAATGAATGCTTAATAATCCCATTCTTGCATTCTACACCAACAGCGACAGAGGAATAGACTAAGGGCTATGTCTCAGGAGAAGAGGACTTTATTTTTAAATGAGGCAGAGTCGATGCCCATGGTGACAGGTGGACACACGCAGCACCTTGAATACCCGGCTATTTAGTATTTTATTATGACAAATTCCTCTTCTCTGGAAGGTTGTTTCTAAGGTTTACACCCTGGAACACAGAGCTTCTTCTAGTTAGTCAATTTCTTTGAAGTGAGTCCAGGATTATACTTCCAACTAGAGAATAAACCAAAAAAGAAAAAAACCCAAAACTCTCAGAGGAATGATTTGGTTCTTTGCCTTCTCTATGCTAACAACATTTTATTGGTTATATAAAAACTCAGGAATTGTACAAGTATTAAGAAAGAGCCCAGGGGAAAATATACCAGAGATAAGGACGCAGGAAAGGGGTAAACTTTCTCTTCCAGTCTCTCGTGAAAGCAAATGTGTGCCTGGAAGAAAGGCTCTCCAGATGGCTCAAGAACAAACCTCTACATTTTACAGGTCCCCTGGAATTAGAGAAAAACTCTCCAAAATAAAAATTTTAGAACATTTCTGGTTAATGTTCCATCAGACTCATGACATTTATGAAATCAAAGTAAGCACACATTAAGTGAAAGGATCATAAGACAGGAAAGATAGATAAGGAAGAAAATTAAAAGATGCATTTTTTTTTTGACTTTTGCACTAAGGACCTCTGGTAAAAGTGGTAAATAATAGATTTTATGCTAAAAATAATGTTTATCACAAGAGATAAAGGGAAAAAGAACTTTGAAACTTAGAAGCAAACAATAAGAAGCTTAGAGAAATATAGGGTGTATATACATAAGAAAATATGTGTGTGTGATATACATACTTTATATATATTCATATATATAAGAGACATGTTTCAAAGAAAGGTAGAAAAAGACACAATAGAAGTAATAAAATTAAGGAATAACAGAAGAAAATATTCCTGACTAAAAGAACTTAATCTGTTGACCAAAATAATTTATCAATCCTGGGCAAAATTGATAACAGAATAAAACCCAAGATTTACCCAGGTAATATGCTGGCAATTCAAATATAAAGCATACATCATAAATGGAAGTATGAATAAAAGATGGGTTAATTTAAATGGACCCTACATCATGGTAACTTCATATTTTTATATCTGCCATACAAGTGTCTGAATAAACAAAAACTACAGAGTTTTGAGGGGAAAAGATGATGGCCTTAATCAATACCCCATACCCAATTACTGTGTGAAGGCAGATGAAGAACATTCTCAGGCAGGCGTGGGCTCAGAACAGAGGCAATCCGTGTTCTCTTGATGAGAATATTACTCTGTCACTCTACCTGAGCAAAAGATAAATCAATATAAACAACTCAAGGATGAGGAAGTTGCGGTAATAAGGGATTGATGTTGTCCCTTTGGGCACTGTACTTCTTAGCCTGTATTGAGTTCTTTCCACTGCTTGACTAATGGTAGGGTGGATGGCATGTGGCGAGCTCTTCCTTTTAAGAGGGAAAGGCATTGCGCTTGTAAAAGAGGACAAATGGATGTGTCCCCTCCCACGAGCCCCAGAGGGCGAACTAGGGAGGAACGAAGAAGTCCATCAGAACACACTCATCCTTTCCGTCTGCCCCTTCTGGTCAGCAAGGGCCAGCTCAATTCAACCCCAGGAGTGAGCTCTGGATCTCGTGCTGGCTTTTTGCAACACTCCTCACAGATCTGGCTGCGTCCCACTGGAATGGGAAATGAAAGAGCAAGGGGTGGACTCCATGCCTGCGATTCTCTTTCTGTAACTTTCTTGTTTTTAATCAAAAATAAGCTCTCTGGATTAAACTGATGCCATCAAAACCTAATTTTTCTCCCCCATTATTGCTTTCTCTTTTAAATGTCATGAGCAAAGAAGTTGGACAGTTAAACTCCATATGAGAATTGTGTTTGCATATATAATGTAAGCCTCATTTTTCACACTCTTTCCAGAGTTCTCTTGTGCAGAACTCTTTCTAATCATTGAGAAGAGTTCTTGGTAGTGGGAAAACATGTGTTTTTATCCAAAACACTTACGTATTGTACCAAAGTTAACTGATCTTCAGTGTGAAACTTTGCAGGAATTTTTGGTGGTTGGGATAAATTGACTGTTGAATGGTGCTAATGCATTTACAAGTGTTTCTTCCTAAAGACACCTGTCACAACCAATCAGAGGCTGTATGATAATCAGGAAATAAATAGTCCATACAGTAGGGCTGTGAAGAAAACCCATATGTAGTAAGTGCCTTGCACATAGTAGAAAGCTTCACGCCTGCCTTTAATCAGTTAGGAAGACACACAGACTTCTTTCTACTTTATGATTCTTCCCTTAGCACTTGTTTTGTAATCGTCTCATAATCATGAATGTTCGGCATTTTAATTTCATCCCTAGGGGAAATATGTGGACCCTGCCACCATGACAAGTGTAACAGTATAAAAGGACGATTACCCTAGGCTTAGCCTTCCTTTTTTTTCAGACTTCCAAGAAAGAACTAAATTTTGTGTTTGTTTTTTCTGAGGAAGATTAGCCCTAAGCTAACACCTGTTGCCAATCTTCCTTTTTTGCCTGAGGAAGATTAGCCCTGAGCCAAAATCTGTGCCAATCTTCCTCTATTTTACATGTGGGTCGCTGCTATAGCATGGCTGATGAGTGGTGTAGGTCCACGCCTGGGATCCGAACCCATGAATCCAGGGCACCGAAGTGGAGTGCACTGAACTTAACTACCATGCTTTGGGGCCAGGCCCAAGGACTAAATTTTTAAGGTTCGCAGCAGAATATTTCACTGTGACTTCATATACATGGCCTTTCTATATTAAAAGCTCCAAAAATCTATATGCTTCCAAACTCAATTTCTTATCTTGGTAGTCTAACCATTATTCATTCATTTTCAACCATCCACATATGTATTTTGGGCACCCATTCTATGCCAGGCACATTGGTGGCCACCGGGAAGCAGTATGACATAGCAGTGAAGAATGGGAGCTTTGGGGACAGATAGTCTGGGTTCAGACCCCACCTGCCATTTGCCATCTCGTATGGCCTTGCATGTCTTCCTTAAATTCTCTGAGTCTTATTTCCTCATTTATGAGAAGAGGAAAATACTAAAATCAATTTATCAGATTTTTGTGAGGGTAATAGGGGAGTATATACATAAAATGCTTAGATGACGATGATGACTATGATGACAATGATTTGCATTAGTCTGCTCAGGTGCCATAACAAAATGCCATAGACTAGGTGGCTTAAACAAGAGAAAATTATTTTCTGCCAGTTCTGGAGGCTGGAAACCAGGATTGGAGTCCAGCAGGGTTAAGGTTTCTGGTGAGAGTTTTCTTCCTACCTTCTGCTGTGTCCTCGCGTGGTGGAAGGAGAGTAAGCTAGATCTCTGGTGTCTCTTCTTATAGGGGCATTAATCCCATTGGATCAGGTCTCCACCCTCATGACCTCTTCTTACCCTTCTTACCTCCCAAAGGCCCCATCTCCAAATCCCATCATATTGAGGGTTAGGACTTCAGAAGATAATTTTGGGGAGACGCGATTCAGCCCATAACATTATTATTATTGCTATTTCCGCTTTCCAGCAACTACATTTCATCATTTGCATCCTTTTTTTTTTTTTTTGAGGAAGATTAGCCCTGAGCTAACTACTGCCAGTCCTCCTCTTTTTGCTGAGGAAGCCTGACCCTGAGCTAACATCCATGCCCATCTTCCTCTACTTTCTATGTGGGACGCCTACCACAGCATGTCGTGCAAGTGGTGCCATGTCCGCACCCAGGATCCGAACCAGTGAACCCCAGGCCACCGAGATGCCCAACTTGCGAACTTAACCGCTGCGCCACCGGGCCAGCCCCTCATCATTTGTATCCTTAAAGGAGGAAGAATACCCACTTTTTCAAAATGTTGGAACCCGTATTAAAAGTGCATAACTCACAATAAGCTACCTTTGAATCTTCTAGAAATGACTCAGCTTCTCTCTTTATGGACTCTCTAAATCCAAAGATCCTCTACCTTGTCAATATCTGTTGTCTGCCCAACCACACTCTTCAGTCACCAATAGCAGATATTGGCTCCAGGAAACACTGTAACCCAAGGATTGTAAACATTTCTGAGGCAATATTTAGAATGGCCATAAGCCATCCCTCTAATTTGACTAAGAATTGTTCCCAGTGTCAGGATTAAATAGTTGGTTTATGCCATGTGCACACCAGAGACCCCAATTATGGTGTTCCCAGCTGACCCAATCACAAACTTGCTTAGCCTGTCCTTGGAAAGAAAAAGCAGTCATGTCACTCACCTCCAGATGAGCTTATCAGGGTTTCTAGAACACCTATCTAACTTGCTGTCTATAAGGACACTGAAAGTCCCTGTTTGATGGGAAGAAGATCACATTGAACTGGCATGGCCCGTTTACACTAGCAGAGCAATGTGCTCATCATGCCCCTCTTCGGGTGGAATTGAGGAACTAAATAATAATATGCTGGAAATGGCTCCAGCCCATTGTTAAAGATTTAGGACTTTTGCAACCTAATTGTCGAACCTTAGCTTGAAATTGGTCATGGCGAAAATATTTACACCGTGAAAATCAGCAAATACTACATCTCAGGGCCTTCCTCCCACCCCCGCAGGAGAGTCGGTTTATCAGCATACCACTGGAGTTAAGCAACTCCCATTTCGTAAAGTTCTAAATGGGGATAGGTCTCAGCAATACCAGGGGATATTTTTTTTCCCTAAAATACAGATTCTTGGCCTCCACACAAAATCTAATGCATTATACTCCCTACTGCTGACCTGGCATGTGTACTTTGGAAGAAAAAAACAAAAGTTGCCGCAAAACCAAAACACACATTTTGAAAGAATTTATAAAAAACAAAAATATACACATGAAGGACAGTAGTGGGAGGAGAATGAAAGTGAGGAATGGGAAAAAAGCCAAACAATAAAATAAGTAAATCAAATAAGAGGTCTTGCATAGATGATAAAAACATGCCAAGATCCATGATATTTAAACAATTCTACCTCCTGTACCTGAGGTATAAGGGGTGGGGTGGGAAGTACATTGAAGAAACTTCAGTGCTAAGTATAATATATGCGCATATTGTTGTAACACTACAAGCTACCGAAGGAAGGAATCATATCTTACTCTTTTCTGTGCCCTCAATATTTATTGCAATGCTTGGCATAGAGAAAGCATTCAGAACTTGTTTCCAGAATATATGAGTAAGTGATTGAATAAGTGAATAATAATAACAACAACAATAATAAGACTTTAACCATTCAACACACTTCCAGTCGCTATGGATACTAATAAAATTTTTTTCAAATACACATTAGATGCATCACTGACTTGTTTGGAACCCTCCGATGGTTTCCCATCTTGTCCAAACTCACTAGCCCTGGCCCCAAGGCCTTTTCTGATCACTTGCCTGCCCAAACATCATCTCCTACTCCTCTGCCTCTCATTCACTTGGCTCTGGTCGCACTTAATCTCTCTTATCCCTGAGCGCCTCATTCCTGGCTCAGACCCTTCAGATCTTGCTTCCTCTTCCTTCAGACCTTGACTTGGCTCACTCCTTGACTATGGAGGTCTTTGTCCAAACGTCAGCTCCTCATGGGAAGTTTCCCTGGCCAATGTATCTAAAATAGAAGCGCCATCACCTTGACAATGTTTCGTCGCCTTAACCTGTTTTATTTTTCACTTATACTTTCTGACATTTTTTTTTCAATGATTTGTTAATTGTCTTCATTTTTAGAGATTGAACCTTTATGAGGCTGGGGACTTTGTCCATCTTGTCTTCTACAGTACCCTTGGTTCCTGGAACAGTGCCCATCACAGTAGGATGTCAATCAATTTTTGATGATTGATGGATGAATGAGTGAATGACTTTATTAACAAAAATTCAAGAGTGATTGGTCAATGCAACATGAACTAAAGGTAATAAACAAGCCTGCTCCCTGCTCCCTGGGCAAGTTCATGATTCCACATTGCTGAGTGTGACAACTCTCCAGTCTGAATCTCTAATTGCAGTCCAGGTGCTCAGTAACAGAAACAGGACATATCTACATGCATAATGCAGGTAAATACAATTCAATATGTCCAAAAGCTAACTAAACTTATCCCCCCATCCCCATTCCTTCTTTAACTCATGACGATGGCAAAGCCAGAAAATAGGGTATCATCCTAGATTTTCTGATTTATTCTCTACACAGCCACTCTCTGAGATACCACCTAAAATGAGAAGGATCATGCAATGTCCTTGGTAAAAACTCTTCAGTTCTGGGGCTGGCCCGGTGGCGCGGTGGTTAAGTTCGCACGTTCCACTTCTCGACGGCCTGGGGTTCGCCGGTTCGGATCCCGGGTGCAGACACGGCACCGCTTGGCAAAAGCCATGCTGTGGTAGGCATCCCACGTATAAAGTAGAGGGAGATGGGCAAGGATGTTAGCTCAGGGCCAGTCTTCCTCAGAAAAAGAGGAGGATTGGCAGTAGTTAGCTCAGGGCTAATCTTCCTCCAAACAAAACAAAACAAAAGAAACCCTCTTCAGTTCTTATAGGGTAAAGCCAAGACCCTTAGGAAGGCATCAAGGCTTCTGCCACTCTGACTCAGACCTATTTTTCCATTTTCAACTCCACACTCTTATCCTTTCTTCCTGCCATTGGCTAGATGTTTTACTCCAGCATGTTGAATCCGGCTTTCAGTTTCTTGAGTGCACTATGCTCAGTCATGCTGTCATCTTCATACCTTCTGCCACCTCTGACTAGATTGTCCTATCTCTCCCAGCCTGGCATACGAACCACTCTTCCTCCAGCCCCCATGTGGCCTCCAATGGAAAGCCTTTCTTGACCACCAAGCTGATTTAGTGGCCTTCTGATATGTTCTTTGGAAGTACTCAATGGGTTCCTGATCCTAACAGTTTCCCTCTTGAAAAAGCTCCAACAAGAGTATTAATCTCCAGGGTACACATGTTTAACCCCCGTCTCCGAACCAGCTAAGTATACAAGGAAATTCTTTACGAATGCTGAGAAGAGAGGGCCAAAGGCCTAATTAATTTTTCAACACTGAAGTCTGAGTTTTACAATTTGTCTCTTTTTTATGGTAATAAATTTCCCTAAAACAAGCAGGGCCTGGTGATTGGGCAAGAGGCCAGTAATTCTCATTTGGCAAGCAGTGTTCTTGACTCAGGCTGTGTATATTTGGAGAACAATGCCACAGGTCAAATGGCAACATTAGCCAGTTCCCTTCTAATGGAGAATGTAGGCCTCCCCTGTGTGTTATCTGCCAAGAGATAGCCATGGATACCCTCTGGCTCTCACTCCATTCTCTACAAGCACTCCAAGCTCTACAGTATGCCAGTATTTTCAATGCAATTCACAGACTTGTCGGATTTGTGATCTGGAAGTGACCTAAGAAGGCATTTATTTACTTATTAAGTTAATCACTTACTTATCCTGTAGGTAATGAGTACCCATGCCTCTAACACCAGCTTTCAGACCATTCTCATCTTTTACTCAATCCTGGCTGTTCAGAAAGATAATCTAAATGTCTGCCATTCCCTCAATTCCTATTGCAGAGTCAAGAAAAACCTAGGGCTCAATATTTCAAGAAATCAGAATTTCAACTGCAAGTTGCCATTGAGGGTAGAAATAATCCCTGCCCTATTTCTAAGGGCACGGCTGACATGTATCCCTCAGCGTTCTAGGCAGTAGTCTGGATTAAAAATTTCCCAGTGGGGCATAGGTAACTGATGGAGAAGGTGCTCACTTAAGTTCTACATATCCAGACCTTTTGAAAGCTGGATTTTCTTTTTGCTTCAAGTATTAGTTTTCTCTTCCTGTGTAGCAGCTTAAAATGGCCCAAATTTATGATCTCATAGTTTGTATAGGACAGAAGTGTGGCTATAGCAGGACTGGATTCTCTGCTCAGGGTCTCACCAAGCTGAAATCAAGATGTCAGCAGCGCTGCTGTTCTCATTTGATGCTCGGGGTCCTCTTCTAAGCTCACTTGTTGTTGATAAAATTCATTTCCTTGTGGTTGGACTAAAATCCCCGTTTCCTTGCTGGCTGCCAGCCAGGGGCCACTGTCAGCTCCTAGAGGTGGCCCACGTTCCTTGTTGCATGGCTTCCTCCATCTCTATGACAGCAATCATGCATGGAATCCTTGTGCTTTGAATCTCTGATTTCCTCTTCTGTGATGCTAGAGGAAACATTTTGCTTTCAAAGGGCTCATGTGACTGAGTCAGGCTCACCAGATAATTTCCCGATCAATTGATTTGGGATCTTGGTTACATGTGCAAAAGTCCCTTCACAGCAGGACCTAAATTAGTGTTTGATTTAATAACTTGGAGAAGATATGTGTAGACCCGAGGCCAGACATCTTGGGAGGCCATCATAGAATTCTGCCTACCATGCTTCCTCAGAATTGTCAAGAACATGCATTTCAGAGAGAACATGCAACTTCTTTCCCTCCCTCACCTCGAGTTTTCTCTTGGATATAGCTAGTGTTTTTGTGCACAGTCTTGCCTAGATGTCTGACAGGCATCTTGACTTCAGTGTGCTCTCGTTTCAGATGGCAGGACAGAGTTAAGGGGATGAACTTGGAGAGACAAGTCAGATATGGCAGAGCCATGCTGGTCACATCAAAGATTGTTGGTTGTAACTATGTTGTAGTGGGATGTTATTAAAGGGTTTTAGGTAGACATGTAATATGATCTGGCGTATTGGAAAGGTGAATGAGGGCATGTGAAGAGACCAGTGCGGAACGGTTGCAGTGCCCAGGTAAGAAATGATGGTGGCCTAAACTAGAGTGCTGTCAATGGGGTAAGAAAGAGTCCTTCCTCACTAGTACAGCCTCACTAGACATGCACTTGGCATTCCCTACACTTCTCTTGCATGTTACTCATTACGTTATTTTGGAACTGTTGCTTAGCTTGTCTCTCTCCCCCTTTTGATTGTCTTATCGCACTGTATTCCTGGCACAGTGTCTGGCACTATGCAATCAGTAAGTGTTCATGTTAATGCTCATCAGTAAATGCTCACAAATCATCTAAAGTGTTCTTTACACCATAGCAAATCAACTTCCTCCCTTTGGAAACCTCTGCTGGCCTGGTTCCTGTTCTCGCTGCCTCAGTTCAGATGGTATGCTCTGACTGATGCAGTAGCAGCTGGGGCTCCTATTGTCTTCCCTCTGTACCCCCAAAGTCAGAGGCCCAGCCTATTCGACCCAAATTGAAGTTCCCTCCTCCCAGCTCATCTTGGCTCTTGGTTACTGGCCAGGATTAGACAAGCTCCATCACACCTCTGATAAATCAAATATTTTATTGTCTCCCCCTACCGCAGAGGCTACAAAAGAGACCACTTTTGCTGTACACTTCTGAGAGTCCGTCTCCATTTCTCTCCCATTATGCTGTGCAGCTTTGGCCGCACTACCTATCTTGGCCTTCTGGGCCAGTTCATCAAGGAATAGGGACAGGCGTTTCCATAGCCCCCAGACTCACTAGAACAGGACATTTATGTTTAATAGATCTTTACTATCCTCTGCAGTCCTAGGATCTCAAAATGCCCTTGTGAGGCCTAATGAGTCCAGTTGGAAATGCCTCCGGTTTCCCCTGCAGGGTCTTCAATATGACTGCTCCTCTCTGCTGGATAAGTCCTGTGAAAACTACTTTACTCGTGGATTTAATTGACTTCACTTGAATTTTGCTTTCAGTCCTATTAGAAGACGAGCCATTTGCTCCTGCACCCCACCCTCCCCTTCCAATGAGTGTCAAGGGAACTGTTTGTGTTTTGTTACTAAGACTGTTGTTGAACTTGAGGCTCCAGTAAAAGCAAGACCCTCTTGAGTCTTGGCATCTAGATCCCACACAGCCTCACTCTGTTGGTTTTGTCCTCACAGTCCTGGTCCCTTGTGGACAATTTGTAAAATTAGGAAATTTAGAAAACAGAGACTGAAAAAGACCTGGGAAATGCTTAGTAAGGAAAATCTCTTCCTAGAGATGAGACCTCAACAACGAATTTGCCAAGGGGATTTGAACTGTGGAGTCTCACAGTGGGTACTGTAAATAATGAATATTCTCTCTCTCTTTCTTTGCTGCAAAATACAGTGGATGCTCAGTGAATATTAATTTATTTTCCCTAGATGGTTGGGAGGGGAAAAGTACCTTTGGATTCAAATTGGCAGTTTATGGGTGAATGTCTTCTCCAAAAGATCGAGACTCAGATGGAGTGTTGATCCAAGCTCTTCCTTGCTCTAATTTTTCCTAGAATCCTGCATTGTACTCAGTCCCTTTTCTGGACCCACAGATTTCATGCTCCTGATCCCGGAAGCATGAGGGATGTTGCTTGAATGAGGTGGCAGATCCCCCATTTCTTGCAGCTAATAATATCCTTTCCTCGACATGTGAAATATCACACTTGTAAACATTTTACCAGCAGGTTTATTTGAAAAAGAGAAACTGGTTTCAGGAGAAGAGATGAGGTACTGGCTCTGATTTTCTCCATGAATGTTCTGGGGGAGCCAAAAGGATACTTATACCCAGTGGGCATCAAGAATGGGGAAGAAAAGCATTCCATATAAACTTTTCTAAGGCAAAAAACAGCGACGGGTTGCATCTTCAGTGTGACCACAATTTTCACTTTAAATAAATTTTATTTAAATCACCTCATTTGAAATTTACATCCAGGGTCTGCCAGGCATTAAGGCTCTTTGCTTTTACAGGAAGACAGTTCCTTCTTGACTGTCTCACAGGGTACAAAGGGAGACATCTGGCCACCATGTGAAGCATAGATACCCTTTAATGTCACCTCTCCCAGGCTGAGAAGCCAGCGCCACACTCTGGCACGGATCTCAACTCCACCTCCTTCGCTGCAATCTAAAGAAATAGCGATTATAAACTGCCCTCAGTCTGTGTCCTCAAAGGGACTGTGTGCTCTGTGAGGCAGAAGGTTGTATCTTATTTGGTCATATTCATTGCTCTTGTCCCGCTGGCCTAGAGCTAGGTCAACAAAGACGAGAGAGAGACAGGCAGAGAGAGAGAGAAAGGAGGAGGGAGAGAGAGAAAGGAGGAGGGAGAAAGAGAAAGGAGGAGGGAGAGAGAGAAAGGAGGAGGGAGAGAGAGAGGAAGAGGAGAAGGAGGAGGGGGAAGAAGAGCAAGAGGAGGAGGAAGAAGAGGGGGAGAAGGAGAGGGAGGGGGAGGAGGAAGGAGAGAAGCAGGAGGATGAAGAGGAGAAGGAGGAGGAGGGAGAGCAGAAGAGGGAGGAGCGGGAAGAGGAGACAGAGATAGAGGGAGGGAGGGAAAGAGAGACAGAGAGCAGCGCTACAGAGCATGCTGCCATAGAGGATATGAAAGTAGGAAGGGCACAAAACAACTTCAACTCTAAAATTCCCTAAACCTCCAGCAATGTGCTGCTTCCCTTCTTTAAGCAAATCATCTAAAAGGAGACCGTCCTGGGAAAGTCATGGCACCTGCCCCGCTCTCCTTGTCACTGGATATATCCTGCAGTCAAGGAAGGCCCACCAGATCTTCCTCACCTTCTCTATCCCAGGAACAGGGGCAGTGAGAGATGTGAGCCTGTTACTACAAGGCAGAAAGCAGTAGGGAGAAGTGATAACAATATGTGAAGTGTCATTGTCCCTTTAAATTAGAAACCAACATTAGACACCACATATTTTGTTAATTTTTGCAACTTGTTCTGAACGGTGAGACTGAGAGGTTTTGTTGACATTTTACATACCACGATCATATACTTCCATCATACAGAGAAACATTATTCTGAATGACAGAAGGTCCTTGGGTTCCCAGAAAGACTTCTGGTACCTATCCTTAATTACTATGCAATATCTTCACAGGGGAAGAGTGGATTTGAGCTATTTGAGCTACACGGAGTACAACAATCATTTTCAGAGTGCATTTCTGGACCAGGCACTATGCTGGGGATGTTTGTTTGTTTTTTTACCCTAAATCATTTGATTTGCCCAGGAACCCTGTTCTCATACCTAAAGACCCACATCCAATTTAGAAATGAGAAAACAGAGGCTTAGAACTGAAATAATTTGTCCAAGATCAAAGAGTTATGTTCTGGCAAACCTGATATTTGAAATTAGGTCTACTGCTTCCAAAGGTCATTCTCTTTCCATCACATCATGCTACTGAAATAAAGAATTGATTGTAACTTAATTGGGATGTGCTTCTACATGTCCAAGTAGAGATCAAAACAAATGTTCTGGAGACAGGGACTTCGAAATTCGGAGAGGCCCTAAAATGTTGATCACTCCTAGACTATCACAACTACTCTTATCAAACTCATCATGACTTCACTCTTGGCATGGCTGATGTATAATGTGGAAAGCAGTATTCTTCCATGTAAAATGATGGACATTCAACGTGGAAACCTAAGAGTGGAACTTATCTTAGACCCAAGTGGATTCTGAAATGAAAATAATTGTCTCTTTGTCCTCCCTATTTTCCTTCTCCTTCTTTCTTTTTTCCCTTCTTTTTCTTCCACATCCTCATTACCCTCCTCCTCGTCCACCTCCTCCAGATCCCCTCCTTTTCTTTCTCTCTCTTTTCCTCCTATTCCTCCTTCTTCTCTCTGCATCCTTTGCTTCTCCTTGTATTGGTTGCATTCCCTCCTACTGCTAACTTCCTGCATTTATTTGGACAAAAGAGAAACAGAAATGGCTATAGAATTCTCCAGACTTATCATCCTAGCCTTGCAATGGCAGAGAACAGAGACACTTTCATTCTTCTAGTATCAATACATGAAATCTTCTGGAGTGATGTTGATTAACCCTTTTGGGTCATAGTCTTACCCTATATATTGGTCTCTATGGGCAAGGCCCATGATTGGCTGCCTAGTCTTGTGGTCTAGCGCAGTGCGGAAGTGTGACTTGTCATCCTCATCAGAGCCATATGAAATAGGAGACGGGTTATTTCTCATGAGAGAGAGTAGACTATCACCACAGAAAGGGAAGGAAGGCTTCAAAGCAGAGAGTAATTGACATATGCGTGTATATGACATATACAAAGATACGTTTTAGACCCAACCTCACTTAAATTCTCAGAAGCATGTGTCCTTCTCTTCTTCCTTGATTTCCAGAATTTTTAGTTTCCTTTCAAGTTTGGAATTGTTCCCCATAAATCTATTTTAATATCATCTTCTTATAACTGATGCTAAAATATTGATGTGCAAACCATCTAGCAAGGACCCTCACGGTTTGGTTAGTGGTAGTGACGACAGTGATGAAAATAATCAGATACTTTTTACCCAGCACCTGGGACATGGTTATGAATCTGGATTCTGAAGTCATAGAGAGATAAAGTTGGTTTCAAACCAAAACTCACAAGTATGGGATCTTGTCACTGAACTTCAGTTTCCACATTTGTAATATGGTGGTGTTGGGGGGGTGGGTGGTGATGATAGCATTTGCCTCAGAGCACTTTCATGAAGTTTAATTAGAAATATACCCATAAAGTGTTGGGCACCATGCTTGACATATGAAATATATCAATAACTTGTAGCTCCTATTTGTAGGTCCCAGTCACAGCTCCAGACATTTTATTTGATCCTCAACAATTGAGTAAAGGGGAAAGTATTATCCCCATTTCTTTCACAGGTGAGAAAATAGAGACTTAGGAAGAGCTGGATAATTTGCTGCAACACTCGTGGCTTGTCCGTGGTAGCCTAGGATTTGAAGATATCTCTTAGACTTCAAAGCCCTAACCACTTGGTCACCAAAGGTTCTCTGTCACTTTTGAACCAAAATTTAGGTCCTAATCTGCTAAGAGATAAAACATTTGAAACTGGTTTTGTACTTGGCACAGTAGCCATGATGAGCAACGGGAGTCCCTGTGGTGGTGTTCAGGGCTCTACTATTTCTGTCTCAACATCCCTCTTTCCTTAGTGCTCCATTTATCATCTCACAGGCAAGCTATGGGGTAGTTTTAGAACTGCTGCCAGAACTTTGCCACGCAAAGACTCCTGGGAAGCAACGAATTTGCTGTCTGATGTTATTATTTCTTTAACATGCTGTGAGCATTTTGCAGGGTGAGTGGATTGAGACTAGGGTCCGTGCCAGAGGCCTACGCCTTCCTGTCAGAGAGTAGCTTCTCAGGGTTACCCAGCTGAGGGTAATGATGCTGTTGGAAATAATTTCTGTTTAGTGAAGTGCTGAGAATGGGCCAGGCTGCCTCTGTCTTCCTTCTACGGCCGGTCCAATTTATGTCCAATCCTGGGCTAAGTGTTCCCATCTGTGTTATTCTATTAACTGAAAAGGAAGGAATTAG
Source organism: Equus asinus (assembly GCF_041296235.1). Classification (NCBI taxonomy): domain Eukaryota; kingdom Metazoa; phylum Chordata; class Mammalia; order Perissodactyla; family Equidae; genus Equus; species Equus asinus. The sequence goes on along the minus strand of NC_091804.1, from coordinate 31,046,165 downwards.
TGCATGAACTTGTCACATCTTGTGACCTGTTGCACACCAAGATGGGAGGTGGTGGCAGAACAAACAACATTCTTTCTCTCAGCGCCTTTCGGCCTTGCTGAGGAAGATCGGAAGAGCAGTTCTGACAACATGAAACACCCCAGCACCATCCCCAAACTCACACAGGCCTCTTTAAGCTGCACCTTTAGTGAGAGCTGAAGGAAAAGGGTGGCAGAACCTCAAAGGAAATTTCCCCTCTCTGCCAAGCTCCAGATGGAAGACCTTCCCACGGAAATGCTTGCTGGAGATGCTTTGCTGACACAGAGTGCTGCCAAGGAAAGGGGCCTCTAGTGGAGCTGCTCTTGCCCTTTCTCACGGGAGAACACAAGGCTGAGGAGGTGGCAAAGGCTCTCAAAGGATGTGTCTTGGAGGAAGGACCCTAGGGATGGCCTTGCATGACGAGTCTCTGGGAAGTTCTGACCGCGAGGTGGTGGTTGTGACTGGCTTCTTGCGCAGAGATTTTTCAATGCAACATGACAACACAGTGAAGGTGTCTTTGATCCATGTTTCCTTTTTACAAGGCTTTTACAGGAATCCATGCTTGACTAAGTGTTGGATACAGATTGAGAGCAAGAATACACTTGAGTATGAAGTGTTCAAGAGATCTGGGCTCCATCTCGAGTTTTGCTGATGGCGTCAGTTTGTACCAGTTTGCCTTGGCAGTAACTCAGTTAGGAAATGAGAGGAAGAGAAAAAAAAAATACAAAAGAAAAAAGAAATTCTCCTTTTTGAATCCAACTAAATGATGGCCCCTGTAACTGGCAGAGACCAAGGGTCAGAACCATCACAGGCCCTCTCTCCAGGGATAGCGGGAGACAGGACCCATCTCATGGGTGATGGTCAAGGCTAAGAGAGGGCTCTGTAGGCCCCAAAGAAGTTTTGCCCAGAAGAAGGGGCTCCCCGCCAACTCGGACTGCCACCAAGAGGCATTGTCTGCTTCCTACTTCCCATGTTCTCGCAAAAGAAGAAACTCTGCTACCCGAAGACAAACATTGATTCCAGGATCTCACAGACCCAGCCCATGTCGTGACCTCTAGAAATAATTTCCATCAGCAAAAATATAAATATGCTTTTTTTTTCTCCTTGATTTCCTCTGTTTTTAGAATTTTATGGCACATACAAGGAGGCACTCTTGAGGTAGTTCCAGGCCATCTGTTCTCTCCCTCACCCCTCACCAATAAGTCGTGAATCAGTAAGGGTTGAGTCTGAGAGTCTCAGTTCCCATAAGCATCTGACCCACAGGACTGCGATGCAGACGGTGCATGGGCCCAGCTTTGAAACACTTTGCACTGGGAATTCCATCGAGCGCTGAATCCACAGATAACCCCTGATTCAGCCAAAGCCTCTAGACCTCAACTTGAACCCTCCTGTTGAAAGAATATATTGCATCCCAATATTACCAATGATATGAAACAAGACAGAAGAGCATGCCATCCACACCTCTGTACCCTTTTCCTACATAATGTCCTCTCCTGGACTTTAAAGAAGCAGGGATTCTAGCAAGATTGATTAAAAAAATATTTTACCAAGTACACTTTTTACAAAATACTATAGTTGCCATTGGTAATATACAGAAGGTCACAATGAATGATGGTCTAGAAGGAGTTACAGCCTTGTCATAAACAAATATTTTCATTTGAATATAATAAAGATATTAGATAATATCTATTAAGCCCTTAATATGACTCAGGGGCTACAAACGTATTAAAGAATTTAATCAACTGTATGAAATAGGTTCTATTATTATCTACATTTCACTGATGAGGAAACTGGAGCTCTAAGAGGTTGTATAATTTGCTCTGGTGCTCAACCAGGCTAATTCCAGAGTGCATGCTCTTTAATGCCGTTATAGTTCTCTGGGGGATACGGTGAAGGAGCAATAAATCTCGCTGGGACAAAGAGGAAAAATTATGACAATTATTTCACACATCATATTTTCCTCTATTTATTATTTGTCTCCACATAGCCATGGCCCCACCTCCAACTCTCTTGCCTGAGCTCCACATTATCAGTTTCAACTCCCACTGCTCATCTGTACCCATAGGGCCAAAGGCACCAGAAGCCAACATATCCCAATATAGATTGATTATCTTTTCCCTTAAATCTCCCTTTCTTCCTAGACTTTCTGATCGAGTAGAAGACCTGGCTTTCTCCCTGGAAAGGAAAACAGAGGCTACCAGCTGTGACCTGTGTTCAACCTAAAAATAAATAGATCACAGACTGGAGCATCAAGAAAAGACATGTCCCTTCTTCCAATAAAGATAAATTTCCAGTACAGTACCTAGTACAGTACCTAGTACAGTACTTTTAAATACTTAATAAATATTGTTAGATCAATCAATGAGTCCCTTCTTCCACTCTTGCTTTCCCTGCATTGGATTCTGTGCATAACATTTGTGGATTCTTCAGAATGTTGACGTAACACCTACTATGTGTCAGGCATTTTCTAGGTCTTGTGAATGTAGAGCCGAACAAGACAACTTACCCTTAAAATGCTTACTGTTTAGGAAAGCCGAAGTGGTCTTTTAAAGTCTTAGATCAAGTTTCTCCTCTGGTTGAAACTCTCCAATGGCCTCCCGTTGTTAGTAAGAGCAACGTCTGAACTCCTCCAAGGCCTACAAGGTGCTCCCTGACCTGGTCTGTGCTTCTCACTTCATTTCATCTTCCTTCTTGTTGAATATCACCAAGCTACACTGGCCTTTTGAGCTCTCTCTTCCTTGAACCCCCTAAGCTCGTCTCCCACTTTGGGCCGTTGCATTAGTTGCTTCTTCCCTGAATTCCCCTTTCCTGATCTTCACCTGCCTGTATCCTTTGATCATTCATTTCTCGGCCTTAATGACTTCTCCTTAGAGATGCTTTCCTAGATGATCCAACTAAGGTAGTTCCCTACTGCCTCGTCCCACCCTACGTGAATTCTTTGTGCGGTGCTCCTGGTATTTAACATGCTCTTGTTTATTTAGCAGTTTATCATCTGTCTCCCCTGCTGCAATGTAAGCCGTACTAAAAGTGACATTCTTTGACTTGTTTACCATTGTATCTCATTATTAGAACAGGACTAGACACATTTTTGATGAACAATAAATAAAAGATGAAGAATGGAATTATTGAATAAACAAACTTCCAGCCAAGGTATTGGACATGACCTTCCCTTCTCTTCTCATTCTACAGGTGGTTAAAGGAGTAATTGTTTGTTTTAATTCTCAAGAATCTATTTGTTTTCTACTCTACCCATTGCTTTATGGTTTTGTCGCATTGTGTTCTGAGCTGACTATTGAAGCACTGTCTATATTGTTCAGAAACTAGAAGATGTTTTTTATCAGTATAGACTGGTATATAAACTACATTACCTCCACAAAATAGAGAACTCTGCTGTCATTAAAATGCTAACGTATGCCTTTACTCATTGATATGGAAAGGTTGACATAACACATTATTGATTAAGAAATTTATAAAATATTGTTAGTCAGTTCATTGAATTGTATGTGTGCATTCTGAGAGAGATGTTCAGCAAAATGTGAGTGGCTATTTCTTCAAGGTTATGGGATTTTAGGTAACTTTCAAATATTATTTATAATTTTTCTATAGATTAATATGTTTTCAATGATTATACAATGTTTCACTCAGTGGAAGGACATTTTTAAAAGCCCTTTTCATTAAAAAAAAGTAAAAAAATTAAATGAACAAAAAGCAGAAACAAACAATAATATGATTTGTTGTGCTTGAAATCTTTTCATGGATCCCTATTGCCCACAGAATGAAGTCTGGACTCTTTGTGTGGCCCAAGGGCCCTCCTCCACAAAATCTTCTTTTTTTCCAGGCTCACCTTCCAAAAATACCCGCCAATAGGATTCTAAATCCAGACATACCTCTCCTTTTGCAGTTCTCTAAGACTGCCGTTCTTGGCTGTGCTCTCATCGTTTTCATGGCAGTTTCCTTTGCTGACGATGCCCTTCTCCACCTTGCCTATCAGGCACACACTTGTGCATCTTTGAGGATTCAATTCCACACTCCTTTCCCTCTGAGACCTTTCTTTAAACCTTTCCAAAGGCTGTGTCAAAGCCCTACTTTGTTCTTCCACTTGTAGCTGGGTATCCACCTGTTCACATTCATGCCCTGTCTAACAGCAGGCACTATGTCCTGATAATTAAAATATGCCTAATAATTGTGGGAAACATTCTTGTTCTTAATTTTCCTTCATCACAACCCTGCAACTACTGTCATTACTTCCATCTGACGGCGCGGAACAGTTAAGTGATTTTCCCAATTTCAGAGTTACTCAGTGGTAATTCCAGGATTCACATCCAGCCAGTTCAGCTCCAGATTCTACGCTCTTAACCACTACTTTCTGCTGCCTCCCACCTGCCATAGCGCAAGGCACAGTGTGGGCCTTTATTTAGATTTGTGGAATGGCCAATGTCCCCAAGGCATAAGTTCTTTCACTGGGTTGAAGCTCCATTCCACATGGAGGAAATAAACCTCTACACCGATATATCCCCACCTTTTTGTGATTTAAGTTATGCATCGTATACTATAATTATTAAAGTTTCCTCTGTAGCAAAACCTTTTGAAGATGCACCTTCAATAATAAGTCTCATGTTGAAAGGCCTCAATCTTGACAGCTTGTTTCTATTTGACACTTAATTTAATACCTTAGAATGGTATTCTAGAGTGGTACTCTAGAATGGTACACAAAGAAAGAGTATAGTCCGTTACTAAAAATTTAAAAATGAAATAGATAGTCAATATTACAGAATGCTGTTCATTCAGTAGAAAGCAGTATATAAGAATGTGGAGCTCTGGATTCCAATTTCTCCTTTCACCTCTTACTCACTGTGGGCCCTTGGGCAAGTTGTCTTTTTTTCTGTGTCTCCTTTGCCTTGTGTAACAGGCATGCTAATTGCACCTTCCCCGCTGTGTTATTTTTAGGATGCAATAAAATAATGCAGGTAAAATGCTTGGTATGGTCTGGAACATAGGTGCTCAATCAAGTATCAAACAAAAAAATTACCCCTGGTTCTCACTATTTTCCACTCCAGGGACCATAGCACACTGGGAGGAGTAGGCGGCAGGTAAGGCACTCAGAAGGTTCAAGGTTCAAGTCCTCTGGAAGGAAATCAAGTTTCCTTACCAATCTCACACAGACATATCTTACAAGGCTAGCAAATCCTTTACCTGCTAACATTTACTGAAGGGCTAACACAGGGGATTAGACCATAATTCCCCTGGATTTTTATCCTAACAGGGTCACTGCCTCCCTTTTGTTCTATCTTTTTTCCATAACACTCTTCTCTAATTCTGGCTTAGCACAGACCTCAGCCCCAAAAGGCAAGGGGTAGACAGGTAAGCGCTCTGTCCCAGTACGGGGAAAGAGGATGGGGATGAAGTCTCTGTTCTGCTACATGTAGAACTTTCTCTTTTTCCACCCTCTTTCAGACCACCATACCAACCAAGAGGACCCTGGTAATGTTCCCAGTCTAGCAGGTCCTGGAGTGGGAGCCTACAGTGTGTACATCCTGACTATTCAGACACGGCCAGGAATGCCTAGAGGGTTAGCCAGGCAAGCAGGGTATTAGCCAAGGAACGTCATGGGTGAGATTGCAACCTGTGAGTCTCTCCTCTCTCTGCCCTGTAGCCCTCTCAGAGCATCTGTACTATTTCGTTTCAGGTCTTACCTTTCCTGTTGGCTCTTCCCTAAATACTAAATTCACTGAGATCTGCAAGGATGCCTATTTTATTAGTACTCATCCAGTACCCAACAAAGGGCCTGACCCATAGAATACACACAATAAATATGCATGGCATAAATGAGTGGATGAATGAATGAATGAATGACAAGGAGCTAAAGGCTCACAAGTTTGACCTAAGCAAAATGGCTTTCTTTATAAAGGAGAGGCCATTTTAAATAATACACAGCAGAATGAGTTACTCAAATGGCATCTTGGCTACTCCTACCCCTAACAACTAGTGACAACATTCTTTAAGAAAGCAATTCCAAGTGAAAAAAATTCCCACAAATCTCTGCAGTCGAGGACAACACTGAACATCCTTGCATTGTCTATTTCCCAATAGCATGTAATGAGAGGGCTTGGGGTGATTTCTCTCCTTAGTGGTTTGACCACTTGACGACACTGAAGAACAGAAATAAGGAGAAGCTAAAAACATATTCTGGAAGCTGTCAAAGAGGCAGTCATCCCTGAAATGACCTGAGAATCCCATGTAACTAGAGATAGAATAAGAATTCACACAAAGGGTCACTGGAGAAGGAAGGAGATGTTTCGTGTGATGAAAAGGACCAGCTCTGCTGTGTCCTTGCTCTGTGGCCTGGGGTATGAGACTCCATTTATTCGTCAATAAAGTGGAATTTTTTTGTTTTTTTGAGGAAGATTAACCCTGAGCTAACATCTGCCACCAATCCTCCTCTTTTTGCTGACAAGACTGGCCCTGAGCTAACATCTGTGCCCATCTTCCTGTACTTTATATACTTTATATGTGGGACGTCTGCCACAGCATGGCAGACAAGCAGAGCATAGGTCCACACCCGGGATCTGAACCCGGTGAACCCTGGGCTGCCGAAGTGAAACATGCGAACTTAACCGCTGTGCCACCGGGCCGGCCCCTAAAGTGGAAATTTTAATGCTATACACCTTGAGCATTATTGTAAGATTAAACTATATAATATATACAAAGTGTTCTGCATGGTTGATAATTCTGATGTGTGATAATTTATAGTAAATATAATGAGGAGGTGGAGGATGACGGTGAGGATGATGACGAAAATGACAGGAAGAGGGGATCATGGTGTAAAGCTTATTGGAAATACTGCATTCTGATCAGGGTAGGAAAGTCTTGAGTGGTGTTATCCCAATTCTGACACGTGGGTACTGAGCCAGAGAAGGGCTGTTTTACAAGCATTCTTATAATCCAAAGGTGTTTTAAGACTATTGTGGTCAGGAGTGAAAATAAGGATTACAAGTTTGAGGTCTTAACCAGATGTATTTAGCAAGAGCCCATCTGGACCTTCAGCCAATTACTACCCCTGATGATAGAGCCAATTTATCTTTTATGAACGATGCAAAGACACTGACAGGACACTGGTGTAAGAGATGCATCATCACATGCTTCTTCTAACGTGATGTGACGTGAATGAGTTCCTCTAAAATTCTGCACTGGAGTTTAAGTCTTGGAAAGATGTTCCATAGAAAAAGAAATTAAAAGGCAGTTTTTCTAGAGCTTTCTGTGAAGGTAGATTAAACTAATATTCCCAAGAGTTTACTTGTAAAATGGGAACTAGAGAGTCCAAGAGTTTCTCAAGAGCTTGTCGTTATTCCTAGAGAAGGAGCTTAAGATCTTTCGAGAAAGAGCTGGATACTTGCATGTGTGGGATCACATCTATAGTGCTGAGTCCAGAATGTCACTAGAGAAGTGTGACCATATAGTAGGACAAAATGGAGAAATAGTTTTATATTCTTATGGAAACCACATCCTAAAGGCAAATGAAGTTGGTCCTAGGAAGCGTTCACTGAAATTCAGAGGAAAAAAAAATCTGAAACATTGCTGGCCGGAAGAGTCTTCATCCTCTAGGTGTAGTGTACAAGTTTGGTATATTCTTATATTCATGAGACCTTATCTATCCTTATTTATTTTGTCTGTATGATGTGTCTAGTTGAATATATATATTCCAAACAAAAATATTCCTTTGAATTTCTAAAAGATTAATTTACATATTTATTTAATACTCCGTTATTGAGAACAGTAAAATATATTACAGTTATTTATTCATAACAGAATATAACTCCAAGTAAATTAACTCTTGTCCTGTTGGCACATTTTTTTCAACCCAGGATTCTACTCCATCTGATATTAATACCGACACATCTATGTTGTACTTATTTGCATTTTCCTGATACACATTTTCCAAATATTTTATGTTTAAACTTTGTGAAACACATTTTAAAAATTGTATCTTCCAAGAAGTGTATTTTTGTTTCTCACCTGAACTGATGGCTTCTAAATATTGTGCTATTACAATCATTTATATTTATTGTCATAAGAGATAAATCTGTACTTCCTTCTATGATCTTATTTTATGTTTTCTGTATTTCATGCTTTCCTACCATTTCCCCTATTTCCTGTCCTTTGCTAGTTGAACTCTGCTTTGATTTCTTTAATCTCCTCTAGTAATTTGGGAGGAATCATCCTGTTTTTGTTTCTACTAAATTTTGCAAGGTACCATGCTTGATCTGATACTCCTCTAATTATCAAGGTCAAGAAGAAACAATAGCTTTTGACTCTATCCTGTTGCAGTCGAGAAATTGAGCACATTCTATTTTTTCATTCCTTCTCCTTCCTGGTATTTCATAGTGTAATGTGTAGTTTTAGACAACTGTTATTGTTTCTAAGATATTTTATATTTAGAGTTAATTTATTTTAAAATTTAGAAAACTCTCCTCATTTCTTTTTGAAACATTCTTGGCCTTGTTTTTATTAATTTCCACTTTATTTTTTCCTGTTCAATTTTCATCTCCATTGTCTTTGCAGGGTTTTCTTACTTGGAAGATCTTCAAATGCTGTTGTCCCCAGGTCTTGGTTCTATGGCTTTTTTCTCTCTCAATATCTATAGTCTCTTGGGTGCTCTCATACACTCCCAGGCATCTGATTGTCAACTCTGCTTATAACTATTAAATCTCTATCCTCAGAGCAGAATTTTCTCCTGACTTTGAGGTTTTTATAGCCAACTGCTCGCTGGATATCTTCTCCCAGTCTTGAAGGAGTGGCTTCCTGTAGGAGATGAACTTTATCGTTCGGCTTCGCCTTAGCTGATGGTTGACTCTTGAAACTCTGTGATTGTCCAAGCAGTCTATTTTATTTCTAATGGCTCCCAGAGTTTGAGGGTGTGCCAAGACCTGTCAGTGTCCCAAAGGGGGATCTCAGTCAGCTCCTAGATTCAGGCAGATTGGAAGCCAGACCCTCAGGCAGCAGCTTTTACAGCACGCCGACATATACAGTCCTGTGGGACAGCAAGTGTAAGTCCTGCCGGCCATGAGACCAGGGGATCTGGAGGTGTGCCCTGGGTGACAATCACAAAAATCAGAGCTCCAGATGAGTGTTAAAGCTTCCTTCTGGGAGAAACCAGTGAGGTGTAGCGAGGTAGAATGCAAAGATGGTACCTGCTAGTTGGAGGGTAAAGATGACACACGTAGAGAAAAAAAAAGAGAAGGAAAAAGGGAGATTAAAAAAAGGGAAAAAAAAGTACGCGCCAGCTTTAGCAAGGTAAAGACAGAGTGCGAAAAGGGTGTCTGCCAGCTCCTCTATCTGGAGATTACCCCAACAGGCCCCTGCCCCTACTGCACTTTAAGATTAGGATCACTTTCACAAAAAGTCTTGACCCTTTTCAAATGGCTGTTTCTGCCCTGGTCCTGGGGTGAGTGAGTCCATGCAAGCCCTTTAAGGGGCATTTCTTAGTTCGCCACAGCCCTTTGAGTCTTGTGCAAGTGAGACCCATTGGTTTTCAAAGCCAGGTATTTTGGGGGCTCATTTCTCTGGTGCAAGTCTTGGAAGTTGGGGTGCTTGATGTATGGTGTAACCCTTCATTCCATAGGAAGAAGCTCCAGGTTTGTGAGTTCCCTCCTGATTGTGGGTTGCTGCTCGGGGAGCGGAGTTTATGGTGATACAGCACCTCAGCCTCTCCTACTTGCTTCAATGTGGCCGTTTCCACGTTTGCCTGTTGTAAAGGAACTGCTCAGCTAGTTTCAGGTCTCTTTCAGAGGAAATTGTTCCATATGTAGCTGTAGATTTGGTGTGACCTGAGAGGCGGTGAGTTCACCATCTTCCTACATCATCATCTTGGACCACCTCTCCTGGCCATCTTCTTTAATATCTCAGAGACACGCACAGATCTTCAATGGACACAATTACAGAAATAGACTTCTAACATTATTTTACTATTCTCTTTAAGTCAAGGGAACATGGTGTGGAGAGCTAACCAATAACGAGGACCTATTCCATGCTGGCACTGCATGAGGCGTTTTCATACCCAATCCTCACTTGGACACTCTGGTCTAAGGGCCTGGGTGCCCAATTCTAAAAGTAGGAAAATTAAGTCTCAGGAAGGTTTAAGAAACTTGCCCAAGACTTCTTTGTAGATTTTAAACCCTTGAATTTTTTGTTCACCCACATCAGAAATTTGCTCTATTGTTTCTTCTGAGTCCCTTTATCTTCATGGCGTGATTTCCTTGTTTAAAGAGACAGATCTTAGTCTTCTCATTTGGACTCATGCTTTTGGGTTGTCCATTCCTTCCTGAGGCAATTTCCAGGTTTGGTTCAACCCAAAGAAACTGTGAAGAAAGAATAGTTTCATCTGCAACAGTTGGCGGGAGACCAGCTCCACTTTGTGGCGGGGGTAAGGGCTGTCCTAGACCCTAATAACTCTAGTGGAACAACCTGTTGCCAGGACTAGACCTTGAGGTGAATGGGACCAGCCATATGGACAGTACCCCACGGGATTCTGCCCAAGAGATTCATTGGCATTCAGAACCATTTTCTTTTAGTTCTTCCCATTCTACTTAAGATGGTTGTTGGAACCAGAATAGGACAGAGTTGCGAAAAGGGACTACTGTGTTTGAAGTGCTGTGTGGAAGTTTCTGGTTTAGTGTTAATCCTGGTGGATTCTTCCTCTGGCCTTTTTTGCCTCCAACAAGTTTCTTGTCTCTGACACTTCAGACCAACCTAGAAAATGGCAGAGCATTGCAATTATCAAGCGAAAGGAGCTCTCAAGTTTCCCTGTAGACAGAACGTAAGAGTGGAACTTTCCTTTACCTATACTTTGGGTGGTACAGAATGCCTACGTTCCTGTAGTCCTGCTTCTGCAGACCAAGGCAAACAGATTGTCCCTTGAATGTCTCAAAGCTCTTTTTTTTTTTCTTGTAATGCCAAACGCAATATTTGTTTGAAAAGACTACACCAGAAGTTTCCCAGCTGAGAAAACAGGCTTGTGAAAAATGGTTTCAGAAAATGAAATAAACCATGCAAAAGCTGCTCAGGGTGTGTTTGAAATGAACATCTGGATATGAACTGCTAAATTACCTCCTTCCTCCTCCTCCTTTTTCTCACAGCTGTTTGAAAGAGTCCTGAGGGCAGGGAACAGGTCAGTGGTCCAAATTGCACCTTTTTCCCCACCTTCTAATCCCCTTTGCACCTACACAAGGAATCTCGCTCACATGTGTGTTCAATAAGTGGGCACAGATACAAGAAAAAAATTATCTCAATTTCTGTTGACTCTCTGCAGCAACACCAAAGGAAAATAAACTCTGGGTTTTACAATTTCTCAAACAAAACTTATGGTTTTAATAAAATATTGCTTTACAGTTGACGTTTTTATATCAAGAACTGAACAAACCACTCATTTCTCTTCATTTCTCAAGAAGCAAGGAATGAAGAATTATTACATCACAATTTTCCCAAAGTTAAGAAAATCCAGTTCCCTAGACTCTGGCTTTTAACTTATAATTGAGAAACATGAACCGTTCTGTCTGTTCTTACTGAATTTTCCATTGCATCTGTTTATCACACATTCCCTTCCATAACCACCACCTCAACACACGCATTTACTAGTTAAGTGCATTGGGAAAGAACAAGTTGACATTTTGTAGATCTTCATGAGATTATCAGTGGCCACAGCTAATGCAGAAAATATGAAATAATTGCATCATATCAGAAGAATGTGTAGGCAAATCTTTGGACAGACATGATCTTATGGTTTCACATAAAAGGAGGTTGACCGGTCAACTCTGTCCTATCAGAGGCTAAAAGGGGCCTAATGGGAAGAGGGGACTCAGTACTTAATTAGGTTTTATCCTCTGTTTCAATAGTCCTTCTCCCCTACTAGCCTCTCATCTTTTCTGTAATAGAAAAGGAGCCTTGTTCATCCCTGGATCCTGGTGCTATGCTATCAAGTGTACACAGTGCATTGCATGTGCTCATTTGATGGATGAATGGCTGATTGACTGACTGAGTGCGTTTCCTGGCATGGATTTTCCAATGACACGAGAAACCCCCTTAAGAAGAAATGGCTGAATACTTGCAAGGAAAGTTCAAGAAGTGCAGGGAGGAGATTTCTTAGATTAAATGGACTCCAACACTCTCCCATCTTTTGGCGTGTGAAATTCTAAGTCCTCCTTTAAATTGTCTGGAAGGAGATTCCTGTCTATATGCCCTTCTTCCTCACACCTCCCCACGCTGTCCTCACAGACGTTGCACTAGTTCTTACAAGGATCGCTGTGGAAATGTTCTTTAAACTTGACACCTCCCTCAAAGCTGAATGTCTCCAGTCTATGCATCTCTTTCTAGCTGATTTGAGTTAGCTTATTTTGTTGATTTGAGCTCTTGCTCTGTACCAAGCACCGTGCATCGTAGTGTATACATACAAGGAAGCTACTGAACTGCATGGTAAGGAGAAATTTGGAGGCTTAGGATATCAGTGAAGGCTGCCCTGAAGAAGCAATGTTTGAGGCAAACAGCAGTGAACCAGATGAAGAAAGCACCCAAGAAAAGGGTACTCCAGTATGAAAGAAAATCATAAATCGCGTTGCATGGAAACAGCATGGCAGATAAAGATACCATAAAAAACTTGTGTCTGGACAGAGGAACACAGAGAAAATTGTGTGATGGGAAGTAGGGAGTGGAGGCCATGGTGGGGAGTCCATATAAGTCATATTAAGGCATTTGAACTTTACAACAGTCCAGCCCAAATAAATTACCTGAGAACCCAGTCTTACCATTTATTCCTTAGGCCACAGCCGTTTGTCAGGCTATTCCCTCTGCCAGAGTCCTCTTCTAATTTCTCTCTGTTTAACATTTTTTCACCCCTCAGAACCAACCCCTAGTGCTCCCTTCTCCAGAAGCCTTTGATGATTTCCTTGAGTGGGCACACGTCCCTCCACAAGTGTTTGTACCTCTCAGACCGCTTCCACATTCTGCCTCCTATCCGTGCTGGTTGGACTTGTGACGTTCCACTCCCCGGCACAGTGAGCTTCCTGATGGCAGGGGCTGTCTCCTACGTTTTTCCTGCCCCACTCAATTCAGTAAATATTTTTCGATGAAATGCGCACTACATCCTGCTCAAAACAGAGTGTTAATCAGGAGAAGCATGGGTCAGACTTCCTGGGTGAGAATCTGGACGCTGTCACCCGCTCAATGTGAAATCTCGGGCAAGTTGCTTCACGTCTTCCAGCGTCATTTTCTTCGATTGTAAAATGGAGATAGAGGTAATCCCTATCCTCTAAGAATTGCATTAAAAATATTAAAGTATTAAGTATTAAAAATAATGTATTAAAATATTTTATTAAATTATTAAAAATAATTAATTAAAAGTATTAAAATACTTTTAATTTTAAAAAAAGAGTGTTAAAAATAATGCTTGCAATCAACCAAATGCTTAGAAATGTCAGTTGTTATAAAATCCTGAGGAAAGATTAGAGAGAGTGAGTTATCAAGCCTGATTCACACGCATTTTTTTACCAGCTAAGGTAAAATCTTCAGGATTTTGTATATTTTATGTCTCACTTTAATTTCTTTATCCTTAACCACCCTACCACAATGCAACTTGGGGTAAAAATTAAAGAAAAAACAATGACCCTAGTTTAAAATTTTTTTATTGAGATATAATTGACATGTAACATTATATTAGCTTCAGGGGCACAACGTGGTGGTTCAATGTTTGTATATATTGGAGAACGATCACCACAATAAGACTAGTTAATATCTTTCACTCTAGTTAAAAGATTTTCTTCTTGTGATGAGAAATTTTAATTAGCAACTTTCAAGTACGTAATACAATATTATTAATTATGGTCACCTGTCTGGGCATTACATCCTCATGACTTATCGATTTTATAACTGGAAGTTCGTAGCTTTTGATGATCTCACTTATATGTGGAATATATTAAGAAAAAAAAAAACCAGGCTCAGAGATACAGAGACCATAGGTTTTCCATTCCTCACATGCACATACACACAGGCAAAAGTTGAGCTGAAGGAACAAGCTGAGTGAAATTACTGTCATTCAAGGGTAAGAAGGCTTGAGGAATGATGAGGCAATGTTCCACCTTGAGTCCCCATTCTATCTTCTGGTCTGCATCCCCTGTCACCATCCGAACCTGGGTCTTCCTCACTGCCTGTTTTGCCCCCGCTAGTTTGTGTACCATCCAGTTTCTCTCATTGTGGTGTAACTAGGTGTGTAAATTACACGTGACTATGTAGTTTATTGTCCACACCAGGACATTTTGGGGAGGGAAAGCTCTTTTAAACACTACACTGGGACCAAAGATATAAATCGGACAGTCACCGTCAACTCAAGCTGTGTGGTCATCCAACTTAGAACCCGAATCTTGCTGATCTGAGTCACACAGCTTTCAGCATTTTTCAAATTCCTTCAGCTCTCAGCCAAAGAAGAGAACAGGCTCTTTCTGATCCAATTTATTTTTAATTCTATCAGAACATTTTCAACTCAGTGTTGCACGTGGGTTTCCTGGAAGGCCATGTCAATATATTGTGAAACATCTGGATCTCTGAGTATAAGGATGCTGGAACATAATGAGCAGTTTTCATCCCAAATCTTTAGAGTCACGTAGATAAACCGATTGGTTTCGATTCAGGGAACTTAAATGCCAGCTTCAATTAGCTGGGCTTCTTTAATATATTCTTTTTCTAACATGGTAGGCAACTTCGATAAATTATTATTTATAGAGTACTTATTAAAATGCTACAGGGAAATCATTCCTGGAAACATCTCACTGTGTGACTGTAAATGATTAAGCCCTCGCTTGCTGATTGAGTGTTGGAGGACTTAAGTCAGATCACAGGATCACAGAGATTCATGCCTGAAGGAAACCTCAGACCGCACCCATCCCTGCTCTGTGTTCGATCCCTGAGCCCCGTCACCACATTACTGCTATGGAGGTACCCAGGAAGTACTTGATGCACCTGTGATGGAGAAACTCATTCCTGCCCAAAGCACCCCTTTCCTTTGCTGGATGGCTTTGCCAGATAAAAACTGGTTCCTGGTTTTAAGCGGGAAAATGTTCCCCAAACTTCTGGGTATCAAGCCCTATTCTCTAATATGGGCTCCATTCCCTGACAAAATTAAGATCTTTAGCCCCTTTCTGCTCTCACCTCACGCAAGGTAGTGAAGACCTGCATCATCTGAGCTGGTGAGAAACAAGCACAGCCCATGAAGCAACAGATAGGACTGCAAGGTGGTTTCTCCCAGGGACTACGGCCAAAGTCCTTGAGTTTGAATCCTGCTCCACCTGTAACAAGGCAAGGCATTTAAATCTCAGAACTGGAGTCCGCCCATCTGTACAAAGGGGAATGTTAGTGAATATCCACAGTGGGGCATTCTTGAAAGATCATGGCAGGCGGTGTATGTAAGGTGCTTGGAATAGTGTCTCCTGACACCTAGTAAACACTACATAGCTGTGAGCACATGGACTCCTAGCAAATCGAGTCTGGAGATCATCCTGCAGTTTTAAGATCAATACTTAGGGGGCCAGGAGTTAGCACTGGGCACTGTGTGAGCCCAAATGCAGCCTCCCCAAAACACCCCATCGAACATTCCTAGTTCTTTGGGTTGAATGCAGAATCACTTTGTAGAGGGAATAAATCCTAGTAATTAAGGGTGAGGGCCTAGGAAATCATACTCAACACTGGATACACATTCAACTGATTGGACAGGTTTTTCTTGTTTAATAGCAATGAAATAAGAAATACTGAGGGTTAAGAAATAGATATTTTCTGAAAGCTCCTCAGGAAATTTTAATGTGCAGTCAGGTTAAGAACAGTAGAGTTAAAGTGGGTCATCATGGGTCAGAATCCGGGCTCCCTCAGTGACCAGTTGCACAACTTTGGGTAAGTTTCTCAATCTCTTCAGGCCTCAGTTTCCACATCCGTAAAATGGAAATAAAAGTAGAAGTTCCTTCCTCATAAAGCTGCAATGACATTTAAATGAAACAGCACACATGGAGAGAGCAGAGTACTCATTAGGTATTTGCTCTAGATGTCTCCCTTTGATAAGTATCTTCCATTCTTACCCCATCTCCATCTATCACCTTTGACTCCACCTGTCAGCAGGTTTCAAGGAGTCTGAGCACTGTCTTGGCTCTACATATGGTGCAAAATCCTAGACACTAGGGTCTATCCAAAAACACTTTCCTAACCTGTGTTCATTTCAGGCTGCTGGTGGCCCAGTTTGCTTTTTCAATAATTAAGAATGACTTGCATTTACAAAGTATGAGAGCAGACACGGGTCCCCAGTGGCAGAGCAATCAGGCAAGATGATGGCAAATTTATCATCCTGGGCTATGGCTTATATCAGCATTGGAATCATCTGGCCTGTATCAGTCACATAAAGATCTGCTTCAAGAATAGTAGAAGTGCTCTACATCCTTGCTGCTCGGACTTGCTCCTCAGACCGGCAGCATTGTCATTACCTAGGAACTTGTGAGAACCACAAAATCACTAGTCCTTCCTCAGACCCACTGAATCAGAAAGTGAAGAGTAAAAAAATCCCCAGGTGATCTGCGTGCACGTTAAGTTTGGAAAGCATTGTTTTTCATCAATATTAAGAGGAATTCATATCCAAGCTTTGTGAAATTTTCCAGAAACAACATTCAGCCTGCCGTCCACCCAGCTGAGTTGATGCTGGGATAAGGCTGTTAAACATCCCCTTGAATCAAAGCCCCCTAAATTAGCATCTTCTCTCCATCATCCTGCCCCACTGGTTTAGCATTTATATAAATGCCTTGAGTCATTTTCTAGGTTGGAGCTTCTACCTGCTTCTTGACGCTTGTAGCACCTTATATGGGGCCTAACAGGACTCCCGAGACGAATTCACTACTCCAGTCACAGAAAGAGGGGATGCTGTTGACTAATCCACTTTCATTACTGGTTGATATTCCCTCCTTCTGATTTTCCACCCCAGAAGGCTGTCATCATTAGGAAGTTAGTGAGTGTTAGAGCCTGAATTTAAATAGAAACAAAGAGAAGTCTGGCCCTGGGTAATATGTGCTAAAGCTTTCACAGAACAAAAATCCGCAAAGCAAAGTCAGAGAATAGTTTGCCCCAATTATCGTTTGGCTGTACATTGAAAAGCCAAATGAAATATACGGTGACATCCTTGATTTCACTAGGTTTCAAATAGCTTGAGAAGAGATGGAGGGGGGTTAGTGAAGAAAAACCTGGAGTGAGTCCTGAGGTGCAAGAGGCAGCTGTTATACTTACGTGTGCACACATGCAAACACAAACACACACGCACACACACATATGTGTATTAAGCATCTATCACCATGCTGGACAATATGGATCCAAAGGTGAACAAAATCAAGTCTTCATCCTTGGCCCTTGTGGAGCTTACACCTTGAAGGGAAACAGATATGAATCAAATAACCACAAAAATATGTTGTATCATAACAGAGATAAACACTCACAAAAGAGAGGTGCAAGTGCTATAAGAACATGAAAAAGGAGGTGGATCTATTCAGGAAGCTTTCTCGGAAGAAGCAACAATCCTAAGGGGTAGGTAGGGTTAACCAGGCCAGGGCAGGGGTGACAGGGAGGGGTGGCCCAGCTGCTGCTAAAGTCTTGTGATCTGGGGAATCGATGCCCTTTGAGGAAGTGAAACAAGCTGGAGCCAGTGGAGGCCAGAGAAGGGAGGAGGAGGGGGGAGGGCTGACAAGCCGAGGCTGGAGTGATGGTGGCAGTGTTTTGGTCTTCATTCCAAGAGCATTAAGTTGCAAGGAAGGGTTTCAAGCAGGGAGCAATAGGGCCATATTTGTGTTTCTAAAAGAGTGGTCTTTCTGCCAAATGGAGCACAGATTGGAGGCGGGCAAGAGAGGAGGTCAGAAGCAGACCAGTTAAGATTGCATTGCAGTCCAAGGTAGGGAGCATGGTGCTTGGCCTGTGAAGCTGCTGGGGGCCATGAGGAGAAGTGGGATGTTCCAAGAGACAAGTGATAAAATCGAAAGGACTCAGATTAGCTTGCCGGTAGGAGCAGGGCAGAGGGAGGCGTTAAGGATGACAGTTTGCCAAACTTCCTGGACGCTGCTCTTTCCACTGAAGCAGGGAGGGCTGGGCAAATACCAGGTTGGGAGGTTGGGGTGCTCATGAGTTACCTTTTGGGCATTTTAAGTTGAAAGCTTTCCCTGCCCTCCCAAAGATAGGTAGGTCTGGAGTTTGGAAGAGAGTTCTAGGCTAGAGGGGAATATTTTATCATAATAATTTAAAAAACAGAAATAACAAATGTTACCATTTATTGAATATTTATTCTGTGCCAAGGCTAACCATCTATTATTTAATTTAATCCGTAGGACTCTCTGAAAAGACAGATCATCCCCATGTTACAGATGAGGAAGAGGAGGCCCAGAGAGCATATTGTCCAAGCTCTGAACCACTGTGTCACACTGCCCCCTGCTGAGCACCTACTAAGTGCCAGGCTCTTAGAAAGCAATGGTATTAGAAAACATTCCAAGGAGTTGTATTCTGGTAAGACAGGTTCATGGATTTGCATGTCTCCCACAGCAAACTGAAGGAGGAAAAGCCATGATATAGGAATCTCTGCCATTTTCTAATTACTGCCACTCGTCTGCAAACCACACCCCCCTTGTATTCACATGTACAAGGGCATAGCACACCTGAGCACAAGTTTCTCTCTAGCCTACTTTCTTAACTTTTTCAACCAGGACAACTTTTTTTCTTCTGATACGTGGTTTTAGGTTGCTCAACGGCAGGTAGGTTAAATAAGAAGAGCTTCACCATGCAGTAACTAGGCAACACACTCCATCAGCCTTCAATTTCAGGGGCTCTGACACGTAGGAGGAAAGGGGAGCCCAACACTGCTCTCCTTTTGTAAGATAAGCCAAGATTCTTATTTACTGCAAGCAGCTTCCTCCGTTTACCCGGCTGGGAATTGTTCTGAGCAGTAGCGGACTGACACTGCTAAACCTTGCTATTCAGCAGAGACAGACTTATCCCAGCAGCTAAGGAAAGAAAAACGTTTCTACAAAAGGATTCCTTCGAGAAAGTTCTGCTTTTGCCGAGACATTGAACATAAACATGGAAGAATTTCACTTCTCCCATTGCCCAGAAGAGTTTGAGATTTGAAACTGGGAAAGTTTGTGTAGTTTACATGGAACAAAACATATGGATCAGTACCGAAAGCATAAATCACTCTTAAAGCCTTGTTTCTTATTATTTCAGTAAGACTAGAACTCGTTGAAGCTTAACAAATTGTGACTCTGTGTGTGTGTGTGTGTGTGTGGGTGTGTACAGACAAGTAAACTTTTAAGGACCCACTTTGGATTTAAGTAAAATTCAATTTTATCCGTTGTTGAGTGTGTTTTTGTTGTGAAATAATATCAGTCTCCTAAAAAAACTGTTTGGGATCAGTGCAAGTGATGATGGCAGCCAATTTTATCATGAAGTGAGAAATCTCCAGCAATTGAGCTTGTTGCTGTGTTTCACTCCTGGAGATAGTATAAAACCTTTCTTCCTTGTACTCAGTCATGCTTTTCCCATATTGTAATTTTCCTCAAACTTATGTCCCACAACATAAAAGAAATGGTATTTGGATTGTCCTGCTGGACATTCAGAGCGCCACCATCTTTGAGCAGAAAATCAACGCTATCCGCAAGGACTCTCTGAGGTCAGCAGCCCTCAGCGAACAACTGAGAATACAACTCAAGCCCAAAAAGGAACATCTCATTTTGAAGCTATTTTTCCAGAAATATGATGATTTATTTTCACTCAAAGAGTAAAATATAGTCATTATAAATCATCTGACTATTGGGGGTAATGGAAAATGGTCCCATTGGAAGGAGGGTGGGGAGACAACTGTTAGGTGTTTCTCCTTGCAGTTGCTCCCGTGGCATCTCAAAGCAGAGTTGAGTAGAACTCACCCACTTTTTTCCACTTTTATTGGTTGCTCAATACTGGATTCCCTCAGGATTCTGCTTTAATTTGCTTCTCTTTGTATTATTTTTCCTTATTTCTTCAGCCCTCATTTGTGTGTATTCTATTTTATTCCTAGGTGATATTGTTATTATTATTTTCTGTTGTTTCAGCCACCACCAGATCCTGAAGATGCTAAAACTGATGAATCAAAAACCAGAGATAAGCTTATTGTAAAGCTAAGAGTGCTTGTTATAATTACACCACATGCCTCTTTCATGGGCCTCTGTGAGTGTCAGGAGTTTCTAGGAATAGTGGAATGTTCCAGGTGTGGCGGGAAATACTTGTTACAAACAGGGAACATTTTGATGGAAGTATCCTAGGTAAGTTGCCTAAAAAATCCTAGAAGGAAAGAAACCGAATCTTCAAGATTCCAGTAGTTTGTTGTGGCTTCTTTTCAACTCTACATAAATATTACCTTTTATACCTAAGTTTGTGCCTGTGATTCTGATTATTTTTTCTCATAGAGGGTCCCCCAAATTGCATAGCCTTCAGACCCCATAAAAATTGGATCCTTCTCCATCCAAAACTGGCCTCTCTTCTGAGATCTAGTCAGTGCCTAAGTTTCTACTGATTCCATGCCTAGTCTCTATGCCATATTCCAGAATTCCCTCCTTTCTTCCTGGATTGTTGTAGTATCTGTCCACCTGGTCTTTCCAGTCCCAGGGAAGCTCCCAACTGTCCCCTCCACACTCTGTCAGCCAAATGCATTCTTCACAGCATAGCCACTATGAATTTTCATAAACACAAATCGTTAGTGCTGCCCACATCTCAGCACCCTTCAGCAGCTTTCCATTGTTCTTAGAATCTAAAGCTTATATTAAATGCAGTAGTTTTAGCAACAAACCCATGTGCTACAAGATCTAGCCCTTGCTTCCATCCTCATTCTCATTTCCATCTCCCAGTCTGTGAACCAAAAGGCTTTTTCTCATTTCCTCCCAAAGACAGCACTCACTCCACCAGGATTGTGCTATGTGATCTTTTCACTTGTCAGGATTCTCTTATCCAAGATTTTTACCTGGATAACTCTTAAGGTCTTGGCTTAAACATCTTCTCTCTAGACAGCTCCTCTGCCCCTAGAGCCAGGGATAAAATTTGCTTCACTAAAAATAAAAGGGGAGGTGAGTTACATCCAAAGAAGGATCAGTTGGCCACTTCCAGAAGAAGGTGGATGAATCCAAAGTGGAAAAACTAAAATAAACCAGTGGAGACCACTATGTGTTTATCATCCCCCATTTCTTCTTCTTCCAAGACATATAGCCCTATGAATGAGTTCTCACCAGTGAAATGTAGGGGGTTTAGGTCTGGTCCATGCAATCCTCCAAGCTTATTCCCTCTTCTCGTGTCTTCTGGTATGACGCAGAGGATCCAGTCGAGAACTCTGAGGCCCGAGAACTGGATGGAAGACTACCTCCCAAATACCCACTTGACTTTTGGGTGAGCAAGAAGTAAACTCCATTAGATGAAGCCTCTGAGATGTAGGGGTTGTTTGTATCTCAGCTATTATTACTTACTCTAACACCTCAAACAACAAATTAAGAAATACCACGCACTATATGTCCTCATCCCCAAACCATTTCTCTTCCTATTCAGGTAGAAAAAAAATTTGAACTTCCCGTATCCCTACCTGGATATAGAAAGGCTGAAATAGCTCATTTGGAAGGCCACTGGACCATGGTCCTTGAGACAATCTCAGGATTCAGAGAATTGTTAATTGTGATGGGCAATAGGCAAAGTTGTTAAAAACTGGGACTTTGGGGTTCTGCTGAAGTGGATTGATCACATTACGGCCAAACTGTATCCACATTCTTCATCCTTTACTTTGCAGTCCCTTCCTGTGCCAACTCTGGGTTAGACCATGTGACTTGTTTGGCCACTGAGTTGTTTGCAAACACGATGAAAACAGTGTCTTGGAAAGCACACGCATGTTTCTCCTTGCGCTCTTGCCTGAATGGGCTTGTTCTTTCTCATGCTTCTTCCTTGCCATGAGAATGTGCTATTATAACCTCCTAGAAGGACACAAGAGATACATGGAGAAAAGTCAAGGTCATCCTAGACCACTCGACAGCTAGCTTATGCCCCCAAAATGTGAGTGATACCAGCCACGATTAGCAGAACCATTTGTCTAGCTCACAGTAGACTGCAGAGACATGAGTGAGCCAGGCAAGACCAGAAGAAGATCGCCGCTTACCCTGAAACTCCTTAACAATAAATGGTGGTTGCTTTGAGCCACTGAGTTTGGGGATGTCTTTTTGCAGAATATTATGGAGGTGATAGATAATCAATTGGAAAATCACAGCACTGACATTTATTAGCTCTGTGACCTTTGATGAGTTACTGAATCTCTTCCTGCCTCAGTTTTTGCAGCCAATAAGTGGGACATAGCATTGTTTATTTCACAAGATTGTTGAGGAGAGTGATCAAGATAATACATGAAAAGCACAAAACATAGTGACTGATGTATGCAAGAAATCAATAAATCTTAGGTAGGATGAAGAAAAAAGGTGAAGGAAGAGGAGAAAGAAGGAAAATCAGATCTTTTGTAAGTCAAGAGTTTGGGTTCATATTGTCTGCTCAGTATTTCTTTTGAAACTGTATCTAAGAGAAAAAAAAAAACATTGAGAAGTATAAATCAATAGAAAGCCAATTCATCCATCACGCTGAATAATCTAAACTCTGCTCTTTATTTTATAAGATGCTGTCACTGGGAGATCATATACTTAGTCCTTGTGAGCACAGTCCCTTAAAAGACATCCTTCACCGAAAACTTGCTTTGAGATTTTTACCCTTGATATTTATCAGAGCTGTTTTATCAAATAACTATTTAAAAACCACTTTTGTCTTAGTTTTAATGTTACTATAAGGGAACTTTCCATTGTACCTATTCATGTCCCAATTGCAAGTTTTCATGTAACATATTTCTTTTAAAATGTAGCAAAATACATAGAACAAAATGGAACCTATTATTTCTCCCTAGGAACCAATTTATTTCCTCCTTTTGATAGGCTTTTCTTTTTACCCTGACCACCAGGAAGCTCAAATGTATTACTCAAGCATAGCGACTATATTACTCTCAAGTTCAGCATATTTACTTAATTCTCCAAAGACTCTGAATCCTTGTGAATATATCTCCAATGTTCTTTCTTATATGCCATATGTTTTAGCCACCTCAGTCCATTTTAGAAAACATTGTGAATAAGCAAATGGGCATTTTCTGATGCTTAACAACAGTCTAGAACCAAATTTTCACAAACATTTGTCAAACCTAGACCAGAAGTTGTTTCCTAGGGCCTCAACTCGATCTCTGAAACCTGTTTTACAGTCTTTCAGCTTTGGCTTTGGAAAAGTCATCAGGTTGCTAAATGCTTTAGGGATCATAAAACAAAGTTTGCTCCTAAACAGAGGACAGGGCTCCAAGGAGAAACTTATGCACAGAACACAGAGTGAGAAAAGGCCCCTCAGAAGCTTTGCTGGCATGAGTCCCAAGCTCATGTTACCAGGAATATTTACATTAAAAATATATCTCCAGTTTGACCAACAGCTCTGAGGTCAGGCTCAAAATCCTGCCTGGGAGTTCTTCAGTTTTATTACCATTTGTCAGCCTCAGCTTTGACTATGATTTCTCTGCTTTCTGAAGCATGAAGGCAAATAGAGGAGCCATGAGGGCTGCAGATAGCAGCCGTGAGAGGGTGAGGTGGGAGTGAGGGGCTTCTGAGACTTTTCAGCAGGAAGTATGTATTTGAAGTCCTGGTAACCAAGAACTTTCCTATATATATCCTTCATATACCAGCCTTTCTATTTGCAAGGAGATGCCCACCAGGAGCTAAGTAGAACTATATCTTGCTTTCTCTTCTGGGAACTGCTCCTGGAGGTAAACTTGTTTGGTTCCCCTTGCCCCACCCACCTGGAGCCCCTGAGAGGCCTTGCCAGGTGTAGGAGTGAGAGGGAGAGATTTATGAATTTTCCATGGTAATTATAGCCATAATTGTAGTATGGTTTTCACTAGGTTGCTGCTCAATTTTAAATCTTTCATCCTAAGCGTGACATTACTAAACACCTTTAGGAAAGCACGTACAATTTTTAAAACCACTTACACATCTATGTTTAAAGAAAAATTAAGTGAATCAACAATTCCAATTTCAGTCTTTCTCAATAACAACACCAGTCAAAGTAATTCTGTGACAGACAACATAGTACAGAAGAAAGATCATTGTTACAGAAAATTGGTGTTAGGGAATTCCATCACTGTGCAACAACATATAAACGAATCTCGAGTTCTCACTCACATTCCCAGTCCTAGTTCTGAATGTCTTACCCCAAACCACATCTCACATTTTACTCATTGCCACTTGCAAGCTTCTTGGCTTTTTCACTGGTGTTGGTCGTCTTCTGAAGTTTAGCCTTGACTATAGGCACCTATCACCTTTGATCTTTCAGTGCTGCATTCAGTTCTATTTTCCAGTTCATATATTTTCTCTTTAGCTGTGTCTATTCTGGTATTTCATTCGTTCATGAAGCCTTTTTTTCTCTATTCTTTTCTAGAAGTATTATTTCATCCTTTTACAATTACGTCTATTTTTATATCTCATTTTCATCATGTTTTCTATTATGTTGTTTAATCTTTAATCACATTCATAAAATATTATTGTATAGACAATTTTTAGATTGTCATATTATCTTCAATTCTTAGACTTATGTGTCTGTGTGATTGTGCCTGCATGTGTGTGTGTGTGTGTGTGTTGACTCATTGACACTTCCCTATGAATATTTAGGCTGACTCCTGGTTCTGCTCCCCTCTGGGCAGCCCCATAGGAGGAACACACCCCTTCTGGGTGGTAATTAGGAGATGGAAGACAATCTATGTATGGGCAGCAGCCTGCCTTACTACTTCCAGTTCCAGGCTAACTTTCCCACAGAGAATAGGGATTTTTTTCATTTTATTACACCACATTTTTTTCTGATCAATCACATGGAGGAGTTGAACAGGGGATAGAGTGTGGATGTGCAACTTAAGGATTAATTGTTTACATCCTCTTGAAATAGGAGGAAAAATGACAAATAGACAGTACCTAGAAGCTCTTTCGAGTGTATAACCACAAGTTAATGATTATGAAGACAAATACGATCTCATCCCCTTGTCTCCACCACAGACTCTTCCCAGTACATCCCCAGGTGGTGCTCGCCAGTCCACAAGTGCCTCTTCCTATCACTATTCCCATGAGAAGGGCCGTCTATTCACCAGGAAGTGAGGCATGTGCATGGAAGATTCTGTTGGCCACTCTGCTTCATTTAGTCACAGTTCAAGTGTGATCTTGGTTCATCCCACTCTTGAAGGTATGGGAATAAATACATTAGGCAGTTTTCTTCTCTCTGTTTTGTCTTTGTAGCTTGAAGGTTGGGCAAGCTACAGTAACTCCTCTGTTTCCAAATATAAGGAAACTAAGGCTCAGAACAGTGAAATAATTTTTCACTGTCACACAATTAAGTAGAGGAGCTAGAATCTGAACCCTGTTTTTTCCGATTCCCAAGTCTGTGTTTGTTTTCCCAGCAGTGCAGGTCAGAGGGAAGTGGACATACAAGCCTATTGGATCAGAGGACTTCCCAGAAATGCATAACAAAGGCAAGTTTGCCTTTATTCTGTCTTTAAAATTCACATGAATTTTGCATTTTAACTAATTCATAATATTTTGTGTCAGTTGTAAAATGAGAATGAGATGGTTTCATCTTTTGAGTTAAATTACCTAGTTTTTATTTTATTCCCTTTGCCTTTGTAGGGATTGTTCCCCTTTTGACTGAGGCCTTGACTTGTTGTCCACTAAGAATCCATGCTCCCTCACCACAATGGTGCTGCTGTTGGAATTTGGCCACTCAATCAGGAGCTGGATTTCCTGGCCTCCTTTGTGTAATATGACTAAGTTATACCCAATGGGATACGGGGAGAAGTGATATACCCCATTTACAACCTTGACTTATAACTGTCCCCCCTTTGCAATTTTCCCCTGTCTCCATCTGATGCCTAGATGTAGATGCCCAAGGCAACCTCAGAAATTATGCATCAAAGATGGCTGGACTTCCATCAGTTGCATCCTTCTCATGGAACAGAAAACCCACCCTCACTATTGCTGCCAACAGAATTTTATAAGAGCAAGAAATAAATGTCTGTTGTGTTGCAGCTTTAAGATTTCATCTTTTATAACAGCTGACTTTACTGCACCATGTCCCCTGTCCTAGCCTTTCTCCTGGTCTGACCAGCCTTACCCCTGACCAAGCCCCAAACTCTGCTCCAGGAATAAGCACAGGTTAGCATTGCTCCCTGTATTCATTTCCTAGGATTGCTGTAACAAATTACCACCAAGTGGCTTAAAACAACAGCAATGTGTTCCCTCACAGGTCTGGGGGCCAGGAGTTCAACATCAGTTTTACTGGGCGGAAATCAAGGTGTTAACAAGGCCATGCGCCCTCTCGAGGCTCTAGGGAAGAATCTATTCCTTACCTCTTCCAGCTTCCGGTGGCTTCTAGCCTTCCTTGACTACGGCTGCATCACCCAAATCTTTGCCTCCATCATCCATTGCTTTCTTCTCTGTGTTTATCCAACCTCCTCTGCCTCTCTCGTATAAAGACACCTGAGATTAGGTTTAGGGCCCACCTGGCTAATATAGGATTCCCCCCAAGTCAAGATCTTTAACTTAATCACAAATGCAAAGACCCTTCTTCCTTATAAGGTAACATTTACAGATTGCAGGAAGTAGGATCTGATATCTTGGGGAGCTGGTATGCTCCAGATCCAAAGACTATGTAAGAGGAAAGAGCTCCTGAAATTGAGAAGATGGTGAGTTGAGGGGTCCTTTCCTTAACTTCTTTAGTGAGGGTAAGAAAATATATTTTACACACGCACAAATATGCACACATAGTGAGGTGAGAGGTTCAGAAACTCTGAGGGGAGGCTTCAGCCACATAGGGACCCTCACAATTACCCAGTCTACAAATTGTAGCCCTGAAGAGCACCGTCATGGGAGCAGCTGCGGGCTCATCTCTGTTTCTCCTTTTATTGCTCGGTCAACAAATATTATTCAGAACCTACTGTGACCCAGACCCCGTTCTGTGTGCTGGGGTACATCGATGGAGAACATGAAAGGAAAAGTCCTGTCCTGTGCTGCTTACATTCCAGCTGGGGTAGGCAGTTAACAACACACTTCATTAATAACTAAATTATGTGGAAATAAACGGAACATTCCACGGGCCCAGGTTCTAACCTTCCAGCATCTCTCCTATTTCCTTGACTCCCCAAAGATTAACAGTAGAAACCAAGAAATCATTGCTGGGAGTTTTCTCATTCCCTGGGTGGCATTTGGCTCTTCTCTGACAAGTATTTCAATTCCTTTTAATTTTGGGTAGTTTTTCAGCACATAGTGGGTTGTTTCATAGTTTCTTATTGATGTATAGGTTGGACTCACTTTGCTAGGGCAAAAATATACTTTGCTCCGGAAGCTCCAACTGCAAAGCCTTGTATTTTAGTGTTTATATTTTTGTTCATCTTTCCTTTCATCAGTACATTCCCTCTGCCCTCCCCCACCCCGCACTTCTCCCCTTTAAGCTCACACTGGGCTGTACAGGCAGCCAAGAGACAGACAGGCAACCTATCACAGCCCCACCGACACCCCAGCCACTCCTGTCTGGCCCTGCTCCCTGCACCACCTGATGAAACGATGGCACCGCAGACAAGCGTTTCACCTCCTCCCCTCTCCCCTTTGCCCTCTGCCTCGTCTGAGCAGCCCTGGGGGAAGGTGGGAGTGAGAGAAGAGATTAAATCAGGTGGCTGAAAACTAATACCGTCTCTAAGCAACCCTCAGAGCGAACCCAGGAATTTCAACTGTAATATTATCCCCAGGAAAGGGAGCAAGAAAATGAGAAAGTCAGTGCCTTGCTGGGCTCAGTGTTGGGGTGCCAGGCAAGGCAACAGGAAGGGACGGCCGCCTGGCCCGAGCTGAGGCACATCTGGGAGCATAAAGTAAAGTGGGGCTCGCACAGACATGCATGTGGGAGCAATCAGGCCCGGGCCTGCCAAGGCTCCAGGGCTCTAGGGGACATTCAGAAACTCCAAGCAAGTGCATGGAAAAGATATGTACTTTGTTTTCTTTTTATCCCTACTGAGAAATGCTGCCCATTGTGTTTCCATGGGAGGCTTTTGTGGCTAATTTTGAAAAATGAAGTGAGCAGGTAAACTGGAGCTAATGGCCTCAACCTCGGGGCAGACATCTGGGGCGATGTTGACTTTGTTGCCGGAGAGCCAGCTGGCCTTTGCACTGCTCTCCCCCTCCAGCCCTACTCCCTGCCAGCCTCCACGGGGGCTTCAGCTTCTAATGAATCAACTGCGGAGTCCCTGACTCTGTGCTTGCTCTGCTGCCCGGCCTCTTGCTGCAGCTCCATCAACGTTTGCTTTATGAGTGAGCTGGCCCTGGGCACACCTTGAGGATGCTTCTTCTTTATCCTCAGAGGCAACAGCTTCCCAACAGCCCTTCCTTTGCCAGGGGAGAGGAATCGCAGATCCTGGGAGAGGTAGACTAGACAGAACTTGTGACAGAATCACTACTCATGAATTTGTCTTAATGACCAAGATGATGGGGAGAAAAGGAACCTCCTAGATGCCAGACATCATGCTAGCTAGGTGCTCAGCACACCTCGTCCTTACGATTGTGGGGCACAAGGATTTTTTTTCATTTTGTAGATGAGAAAACTGGAGGCAAGTGCATGTAACAGACCTAAGCCACAGTCAGTAGTGCTGAAGTTAGAGGTAAATACAGGTCTAATTATCTAGTGCAGGCTCACAGATGTTGTTCAGGAGGCTGCCTGCCTGGACGCAGTCCCAGCTCTGCCACTGACTTGCTTGGAGCCTCAAGCAAGTTAATTTACCTCTGTGGGCCTTATTGCCCTTTTATGGGTTAAATAAGAAAGATCATAGTCTCTGCCTCTTAGATTGTTGTGATGACTAAGTGAGATAATGAAGGTAGAAGATTTTGAAAAGCGCCCCATTCAAATAAGTGCCCAAAGCTATTTGCTATTGATGTGACAGTATCAGCGAGCTTTCTCCTAACCTGCGCTTGGTTTCTACAGAGTAGAGAAGTACAGGAGAACCCTCTGTGGATGTCCCAGCCGGGCTGTGGGTGATCTGATTTAGGGGGTCCCCCTGGGTGAGAGGAAGTGGCCTTCCGCATTCCAAAGCAGGGTCTACTTCCCTCCACTGAGTGTGTGTGTGTAAGGGGGAAGGCGTCAGAGAAGGACTTGCTACACCAGGGCTGAGGAGTGAGGCCTGGCTTCCTCATACCACCTTGCCCTGGGGGCTGATCTCATCTTTGGTGGCAGAAGGTCTCCTTTTCAGAACTGGCAGAAGTCAGCCCCATCAACAACCAGGAGTCTACGAGGTCATCCCAGAATGGAACTTCCCGGTGCCTCTTCCCTATCTTTTGCCTCAATCTGATGTCATGGAAAGAAAAGAGAAAATGAAAGTTGGTGGGTCCCTTCTCCCTGATAAATGGCCCCATTCTTTGATCATTCATTCATTCAACAAATTTTCTCAGCATTCACTGCCCACCAGGCATGGTACTAAGTGCTGCACAAGAACAGAGTGGAAAAAAGACGATCACCCATGGATGT
The DNA here is from genome assembly GCF_041296235.1 of Equus asinus. NCBI lineage: Eukaryota > Metazoa > Chordata > Mammalia > Perissodactyla > Equidae > Equus > Equus asinus. The sequence continues at coordinate 31,016,477 of NC_091804.1, read as the reverse complement.
AAGTTTACTGCAGGGAGAGCGCTCAGCCTCGCCCTATCCCTCGCCGTCGATCAGAAGTTTGGATGTATACACAGAACCTGGGATGCACACACACACAATCATACCACAAGCACAGAGTGGAGAACGATCTAATGATGTGGATCTGATTAACCAATTCATGTTAGCCACACACAGAGCTCTCATGTCTATTTTTATTCTTCCACTCCTGCCCTTGAGCCCACAAATCCACCCCCCGCCCCCACTGCTCTGTTTCACCCAGACAATCGTATTCCCCTGACTTCATGTCTGAACTCACAGGGAGGGACTGTCAGGCAGGGGTTCAGAGTGAGCTCCTTGCTTTCACACAGAGTAATTCTGTGTTTCCTTCATGCAGAACATCAAACGGAACGTCTCCCCCTGGGCCCCTGATATCCATGTTGCCACCTCGTTAATGACTGTCTGGGGGAAGGTTTTATGAGGTATCGGGGGAGATGTGAATAGATATGGGAGAAAGGATGTCTAGCCTGAGTCATCATGGGTAAAAGCAATGCTGACCTCTTTGTGTATCTTCCCAAGTCATCAATATGAACTTACTGGGGTTTTCCCCTGTGCCCACCATTTGTTCGTGAGTCTCGGGAGACACAAGAGAGCACGGTGACTTTGCTGGAGGAGTTTGATGGCTCAGTCTCAAATCATGCTAGAAATTCACGTGAAGGCAGAGTTCCAATCTTTCCTGCCATCTCGGTGGCTGCAGTAGGATGTCACAGTGTCACAGTATCCAGAAAGACAAAGATGTGGATCCTTCAGTTTCCAGGCTGTGTTATCTGGTGGCTGTGGAGAGAGTTTCTAGAAGAAAGTGGATGCTCAATAAGTATTGGTTGAATGAATGATTCAATATATGAATGAATGAGTGAGTGATGGGAGAGCTGTAGCAGCCAATGTCCCCATATGGTGATGACGTGAGTAGTGCTGCCTGGAGAGGAGAAAGAGAGCGGGCGGCAGTCAGACTCAGGAGATGCCCAGCACAAGGTAAAGTGAGTACTTTAGATTCTGCAAGGGGAACAGGGCTTCTAGGCAGGTTTCTGATCATTGCAGGGAAACTGAGGCACAAGCCCTGTCATCAGTACTGGCTACAAACAACTGGTATGATAAAAGAAGTTATAATAATTGCCCAAACATATTGAGCTCCTACTACATGTCAAGAACTTTCTAAATGCTTTGCATTGATCCTTCGTAACCAAACACTATCACACGGACACGATTTTTATTCCAAATTGGCAGAAAAGTGGAAAAGAAGACAGAGGTTAAAAAAACTCTTTCACTCTCTTACTGCTGAGATTAAAATTCAAGTAGTCTGATTGCAGAGGCTGCATTCCCACGATAACTACTGAGGCAGGGAAAACATTCAAGTGAGTGGACAGCCGGGTGTCTCGGGCTCCTCCCTTGCAAAAGAGAGAGATCATGTCCAGACTCCATCCATGAAGGAGTTAAATCAGTCCTACAGGGCTGACTCACGGACTGGACAGAGGTGTGGCTGCGGTTAGCATCTTCCTTTGTGAGTGGCAGGGAACAAGCTGTGTCAGGCTGCCGCTGTGACAATGACAGACAGTGGTGCTCATGGTGCACGTCTTAGATCTTCTCTTTCCTTTCTCTCTAGCCTCTAAATCCACACTGTTATGCACCCACAGAGCTTCAGATCTCAGCTCCATGCAAGTGGATCCCAGGTCTATGTCTTCACTCCTAACTAATCTTCCGGGTTTCTGTGGCACATTCCCAAACACTTCCTGGTGTGTGCCCTCGGATGCCCTGCCAGCAGCTCAAGCTTAACTCAAGGCCCAAATGGAGCGATCTTTCTCCCCAGCTTTATCTGTTCTACCTTCTCCACTTCCTTCCATCTGTCATAATACTATCATTCTCTCTGTTTCCAGAGGTCCAAGCCTCAGAGCCTCCAGATCTCTCTCTTTCCCTTTACACAACGTGAAATCACTTATGAATCTTTGCTAATTTTCTTTTCTAGGATTTAAAAAATGAATGATGGTTGTAAGAAGTTTCATTAATTTTCTACCCCTGCAGCTGCTTTTTCATCACCGTCGCGGTTCCTACTCCCCATCCCGGGGTTCAGTTGCTTCTTGTTTGAAACAGTGCCTGGGATCCTGGTTGATTCTTGCCTCCAGTTTCTCTCTCCTTGGCTCCATCCCCCACATGCTGCCAAACCAATCTCTCGAAAGTGCACTTCTGAACATGTCACTCCCCTGAGCAACAAACTTCGACGGCTCCCCATTGTCTGCCAAATAGCGTTCAGAATCCTTATCATGGCTTTTCACATCCACTTAGATCTGGTCTCAACTCAGTGCACATTTATTGAGCCCTACTTAGTCCCAGGCCCCGCGCTAGGTGTTGTAAATGTAAAAATGAACCTAGGATGTTTCCTGCCCTTGGGAAAAAAAAGGAAGATAAGCTGGTCCTCAAATCTCCAGCCAGCACTTCTGCCCATTCATGCCCGGTGCTGCAGGCGTAAAGTGGGATTTTGCTGTCCTCCGGAACTTCCTCAGCACTTTCTTTGACGCTGTGTTCAGGAACTTCCTCACTCTAATCTACCAACCCTCTCCGGCTTTAATATTCCTTCCTCCATGAAGCCAACTGTGACTGTCCCTTTGGAAGACCAATGCTCCTAGCACTCACCCTCGCACATCTTTTTGCAATGGATCATGATCTGCTGCACGTTAGAGCTTTGCAGCTAACGGTTCTCTCTCCCGTACTTTCATTCGCCAACCTGATGTGCAACAGAGAGCTCTTCCATAGAGTGCTAATTAATGTGTGTTCTTAGGAGAAAATTCAGCAACCTTTGGTAATGTTTGCCTTCAACAAAATTTGACAATTTTTTCTCCTGCATGCCTTCTGGAGGACTTTGCCAATTTCATTTTATGCATGAAGAATCTCTGAGAAAACGGTAGAGTGTATAATATTTTCAAAACATATGAAAATATGGGATATTTTCCACACATTTATTTACTTTTCATAAGATCAGTTCACATCTCCTGGAAATAGTGTTCCACAAAACGTAGTTTAGGAAACACTGTCCTAGCAAGTAAGACGATTGAGGAAGAATGAGAATAGTAATACTAAGAAAAACCATTGTTCTCTGTGCATTTGCTCTGTGGTAGCCAATGTACTAGGTGGTTTTACATCTAAGCTTTTATTTAATTTTTTTTTACAAAAACTCAATGCCCGGGTGCTAATTTTAACCCATTTTGCAGATTAGGAAGTAGCTCAGAGCTGTTAAGTAACATTCCCAAGGTCATTGTCATTAAGGAAGTAGTTAAACTGCAACATGAAACCAGCCTCTCTAAGCTCAGAGCCTGGGCTCCTTGAGGGGCGGAACTTCTTTTTAAACTCTCTGTGATCGCTCCCCCCGCAAAATCCATAATGCTCTGTGACTCTTGAACACACTTATGACTTAGGTTTTGCAGCCTGATTTTGCATTTGTGCTTTGATGCTTTACAACAGAGAGAGTGGAAAGAACACTGCTACCCTGCTCCTAGGCTCAGGAGACCTGAGTTTCTGACCCCAGATCTGTCTTTAATTAACTATGTGTCATTAGGCAAAGAATTTCTTCCCTCTGGGGCTTAGTTTCCTCAGCTGTAAAATAACAGTGAGTTTGGACTCATTGATATCCGAGGTCCTTTAACCTCTTTTGACCATGCTCTTCTCTTTGCCAAGTTTCTGTGATTAATAGAATTAGATGAGCCCTTTGTTGCCCATTGTATCTGCCACCGAGAGAGCTGGAACCATCGCTCAAAGGAATCCAGGACGCGGGCAATTCACTGTGTTGACTTTGAGGCCAGTTCAATGACCCACAGTCACTGGCAGCATGAGGAGGAGAAGTACTGCCTTTTACCAAATATGTTCTTCCATTATAGTAATTTTTTTCAAATACGGAACATCAAATAAATTTCAAAATTTTATTTGGATGATATAAGTATAAATGAGTAGAAAAGCCCAGATGGGATAAATTTCTCTTGCAATATATATGTGATTAAAAATTGAGGAGAAAAATGTTTGTAGCAAATATGTTTTGGATTTCCTGAACCAAAAACTCTTGCAGAATAGTTTGAGACTTCCAAAGCACCAATATGCAGCTGCTTTGGCCATCCTTCAATGAACCATCAAACCCCAGTTGTCTTGGAAACCCGCCTGCATCCTGGGATGCGTTCTCTATTGAGCAGCTAAAATGGCTTAAAGCCTTCCAGGGTAACATGGTTTGACTATAGTTACCCCTTGGGAAACTTCATACAAACAAGATGTCTATCTCCTGACCCCAGAGCCATAAGAGGCATAGCTTAAAGAAATAAAGCAACAACAGAGGCTAAGGTTAGTTTGGAGGTTTTGTTGAAGCAAAGTGCAGAATTTCAGAGATGGAAAATTTAGTCCATAAAAATGGTTCACATTTCATTATTCCTACTCAGAGAATGAGAAATTAAGGAGTAGCCCAAGCAGGCATAAGGGTTGAAGTTGGAAGGAGAACAACCCAAAAGAAGCCTGAAGATTCTCTTGTTAATTAAAATACTCTGAGACTTGGGCTCCCAAGGCTTGGATTTTACTATGAGTTCTGCACTAGTTGTGATAATGCTAATGCTATCATTTCAATGATGGCGTTTAGCATTTACTGTGTGCTAAATCCTTAAATGGATCATTTCATTGATCATTTTAATAATTGTAGCAGATTCCGTTGGTGCCTGGCCCTGACACCTCAGAGATCAACAGCCTATAGTCTCCACTGATGCCAAAGGGAACGGTGTCTCTCTGCCACAAAGTGTCCTCTGGCCACAGGAGAACTTTGTCCCACTGCACTGAACAGCCAGAAAAGCCGAGGTGTCAACAAACACCGCCAAGAATAACCCTCAAACAATCAGCATTACAAATGGTGAATAAATCTCCCAACACCCTTGCCCCTCAGGGGGACAATTCTGAGCTGTGCCCTATGGGGCTTCTCTGAGGGTCCCCACTGGGATCACTGGGAGAGGTTAAATGGGATGTTCCAAGGATACTCAGCTATCCAATGAAAAAGCCAGCCATGAGATATTCTATGGGAAGGAGCCCAGAAGCACTTGAGGCATACTGACCTGGGTACCACCAAAACTGGAGGTGCAAACAGCTAAGAGGAGCCATTGATCTAGCTTTTCTGATTCTCCATATAGGTCTATGTGCCATAAAGATATCTTGGAGAATAGCCTTAGGACCTTTGCAAAAGGCTTAGTAGGGTTAGGATTGGGTAAATGTCACATTCAAGAACCATACTGCTGGTTTTCTTGAAAGAAATAAAACCTAATATTTTCCTTGTTTCAAAAATAACATTCATTTTATTTTTTAATTATAAAAGTAAAATACACACATCTTATAAAATATGAAGATATCAAGAAATCCATACCCATAATCTCTCTACCTGAAGACAAGTACTGGCAGCTCATGCTTTTTAAGTGGATTTCCTTATCTATAAAATTGGGGATAATAAAAGAAGATACTTCATTGAGTAGCTGTGAGAAATAAATGATTTGACGCCTCTATTTTGCTTAGAATAATGCCTGACACAGACTAAGTGTTCAATAAAGATTAGCTATTGTTATCATTTTCAAAATATTCCAAACATTTTCCTGTGCGATTTACATGACATTTCATTATGTCTTCACACACAAAAATTAATTCATGTGAGGTATTCCCCAATTTACCTGTGTTGCCACTGAACTGAATGAACAATTCAGAACAAATTGTTTTCCTATTTTACAGCTAAGACATGGCAAAACCAGGATTTAAACTCATATTTGCCTTACTAAGTATTTTTTTTTTCCTGTAACACACTACACGTATAACAACATGAAAAGATTCTTGAACCTTTGTTACTTCCATATGTTTGTTATCAATGGTCCTTTCTCATAATTTTTCTCTAGTTAATAATTACTAGTAAAACCACTAACACAAAAATGACCAATATTCTTCTCATTCTTGACAACAAAACACAGGAGAACAGAGGGTCCTGTTCTGGGTCACTTCCTTCTGTGCCACAGGGAACTTGCCTTAATGATTATCTGCTCTATCATTTGCTTTCTCCATTTATCTTCCATGGCACCATCCCCTCAGCCTCTAAATATAGTCAAGGCCCTTCCCATTCTAAGAAGAAAAGTTTCCCTTAAATTCTACACCATATATATTAGTGAGAGTTGGCAGTCTGCTTTACCAAACAACTCCAAAAGCTCAGTGATTTTATGCAATAATGATTTACTTATTGCTTACATCAGAGTACAGTGTAGGTCAATGTGGAGGGGCTCTGTGCCACACCATCATTCAGGGATCCAGGCTCTTTCTCTCTCATGGTTCTGCTCTGCTCTGCGGACCTTGCGTTTTTCTCTGTTCTACTGTCGTACATGGAAAGATGAAGGAGAGGATCTTCAGTGGACAGTTTTAGGGCCCAGGATTATGAGTGATGCACATCACTTCTGCTCGCATTAGATTGGCCAGAAATAATTATTTCTGTATGTAAGAAGGTTGGGATATGCAGTCAAGTAGAATGCCAATGGGTAGAGGAGAACCCAAAATTATGAGCACCATCAGTCTCAGCCATGCCATTTCAAGTAACACTTCATCTCTTTCTACTTTTTCCTTTCTATCATTCCTGAAAAAAAATAATAAAAGTTACTAACCTCTGTATAGTGTATTACACTGAACATAGCATTGACCCACCTCAACTCTCATTCCCCTTAACATTTTACAATCTTGTACTACACCCCCTGCCCTGATCCATTGCTCTCAAAGACACCAAAGACCAACTCCATCTATGTCAAAATCTAGTGCCTAGAACAGAGCCTGACACACAGTAGATAGAGGCTTAAATTTTATTGAATGGATGTATAAAATATGTAACTTTGGTGATCTTCAACTTCTTTCTCTGCACAAAAAGGCGTTATCTCATTTTATGTGTTAGACTTTGCTCTACATACTGGGGAGTCACTGACTAAGCCCTCCACAAGTAGATGCTGAGACACAGTTTGACATACAGTGTTTTATTAGAGATGAACACTTTTGGAAGGGAGAAGCAAGAAGTAAGATTAAGCAGATGGAGAAGTCAACTTGTGGTGGAGGCCTGACAAAGACTTGGGCAACCACATGGGAAGCTCTGGAGTGTGTATGGCTCATCGAAGTTGTCCCAGGTTGAGCTTGATCAATCAAGCCCAGTTGGCTATGGGATGCCATGGGAAAGGCATATTCTTGGGTGAGATGGATCTCTGCAGCTGAGGCAAAACCCAAAGGCGCTCACAGTTAGGACAAGCCCTTCTGTGAAAGACAATCTGGGTGGTACAGCTCTGTGTCCACCAAATGGGACTATAAGACTAAATGTAGTATGGTCTTTGCTTCAAGATCTGGTAAGAGACATGATTATATAAACTGTACATTTCAAAATAATATAGTAAATGTGACAATAAGATATGTAGGGGGTGCTTTGGGTCTTCTTGACATACTTGGGTGATAAAGGTGTGGCAGTTAGGTGAGGTTTCCTGGGGCATATGGTCCCTGCTCTGACATTTGAAACATGCATAGGAGTCAACAGGAAAGGAAATGGATAGAGAGTTTTCCAGACAGTGGGTACAACATGAACAACAGCATGGAGACTGTTTCTTCTCTTACTTTTTTGGCCACTCCTTTCCTTACCGATGTACTGGTTCCTTTATCCTCCTTCTTGCTTCCTAAATATTAGATCCACGTAATCATGGTACTTGGGCTCCATTTTGCATGAGTTATATTATTTTTCCTAATGTCCTCACTAACCCCTAGTTCTAGCAGCCATTACCTGTTAACTAGCCTTTCTCAAATGAGATCATTTGATGATTTGGATGGTTCTTCTCAACTCTCTTAAGAATGGTACATAGCTAACACCATTCTCCATGCACAGGAGGAAAGTCAATTCATATACACAATGGATGACTTAGGACACTAGAGTTTAATCCTTTTGGAACTCTGGTTGAGAAGGGCTGCTCTGGACTGAAGACCCCTAGTTTCTATCTCCATCTTAAGCCACCTTACTGAACCTCAGTGCTGTTGAGCCAATCTCCAGCTGCCCCTGGTAAATATACAGTACTATAGATTCCACATGTCCTAAATTCTCCCCTCCCTTGCCTAGCTCACACTTGCTCCTAGTTTTGATCTTTCTCTTTGGTCCGGTGCCACCACCATCCACCCAGCCACCAGAATCCTCAATATCCCTTAATGGCCGACATACCCAGGGGACTGTCAAACCATCTAAAATATCCTTCCATTTCCCCCTTCTATTACCAAATCTACACTTTATAACTATCAAATTGTTATTTCCTCTTGCCCAAACTCTTGTAACAACCCCTCCAAGACACACACACACACACACACATACACACACACCCTGTTCTTTCTGTTCCAGATTCTCCCAATTCCAATCTCCCCTTGCTACAGCCATCAGTGCCATTTAGTAAAGGGACACCCTGATCTTGTTATTGCCCTGTTCAAAAAGCTTCAGAGCTGCTTTTATTTCTTTACATAACAGTCTTTTCATTAAAAGCTAGAGGAAAGTTAAGGGCCTCCACCTTGTCTCCATGGTAATATTCTATAAAGCTCCCAAATAAGAAGGACTCTTTAATACCCTCTGAACAGTAAGAGAACCCTCAGTTACTCACAGCTCCTAAAGTGGAAACTCTTCATGTTTCATGACTGTCTTTGTACCTAGAGACTTAGTAGGTGCCCAAAAAGCATCCTATACATATTTATTGATGACTAAATCAGTGAATAAATGAATAAACAAATGAATAACATTAAACACGTACAATTCCTCATCCATATATTGAAAGTTCTCCACCAACATTTTCATTTCTTTTTTCTGCCTACTCCCCATGATATCGTGATTTATAATCTACAATCCAACCCAACACAATGGCTTCTCTTGCTCTGAGATCTCCTTGTTCCAGTCATTTGTCGTTACCATTCCCGCCCTCTGCGAGTCCTGGTTTTACACTTTCACTTGCCAAAATCCCACCCATCCTATCATGCCATACTTTCTATGATGTTGTTTCTTTCTGATTTATCATCAGATATTAATTGTCCATTCCTAGAAATACTATAGCACAAAAATGTCTGCCCTTATCTTATTCTTTCTGGCAATGTGATTGTTGCTACTCCGGTAATGAGGCCCCATCTGCACATTTACCATGAGAATTCCAGTGTGAGAACTCAGCTGAGCTTCTATTTGAGCAGAAACCCCAGGAGCCTTGTAGAAAAGATGGTGCTGATGATACTGCTGCTGCTGCTGATGATGATAGAGAGAGAATTCAATTCCCTATTTTCCATTATTCTTGAAGCCAGCTATATCTGTGCCTTCCCTGTAGTTTTATTTTTAATTATTCTTTTATTACATGCTACAATTCTGCATTTTAAAAACACACTACACCTTTTGGATAGTGTGAGGCACAACAACAAAAAATATTCTGTCTAATAGACAGACAGGGACAACGTAGCTCCTCACATTGGCTTCTGAACAAGCCTTGACCTTCCTTCCTTCCTCTCTTCTTTCCTTCCTTCCTTCCCTTTCTTACTTTTCCCTTCTCTTTCTCTTTCTCCCTCTCTCCCTCTCTCCTCCTCTACTTCTTTCTTTTAGTGTTTCTTAGGAGTTGCAAAAGGGTGGTTGGAAAGTAGAACAGTAAAATAATCTAGTAAAAAGATTTGGCTGAGACAGGACTGGATTAGAATTCCAATCTGTCACTTGCTGTCTGTGCGATCCCCCCGAAAAACTTACCAATACCCTTTAAGTTCCAGTTTATTTTTTTGTAAAAGGTTCATATGATTGTGACTATTCCACCCCACAACCTTTACTGGGCAGGACGGGGACAAGCGTGAGGCAAGTGGGTCAACTAGGGTGCCACATAAGAAGGCGCTCCCTCTTCACAACGCTGACAGTCAGCACGTCCTTCCATTCTGTCCCTAGGAGACTCCTTCATCTCATCTTAGTCCAGCCTTGAGAACTGTGGTGGGGATTGAGGGAGTTATTACATATAAAGATCTTGTAAGAGGAATTAGTAAACGGCGAGTGTTCAATAAACACTATGGATGGTTGTTTTATTGTAAGTACTATGACTGCCATTCATTTTTTCGTTATTACCATTTCCACACCACCAGTATTACTTCCACTAGCACCACCACAATATCAGTAATACATTGATGCTCATTTGAGGTTGTGATAAAATCATTTTAACTTTTCTGCAGAGAGGGTCTTTCCCAAGATTCATACTTTTTGAGCACAATGGCAGCCAAACACACAGCCTGGAATGAGGTAGCTTTCGAGGCAAAAGCACAACCACAGTAAAACTGGGGAGAGTTTAACTGGTGCAACAGCAGCCCGGAGCAGAAACTTAGCCTGTTTGACTTTGGGGAAGAAGTTTCCTGGAAAGGGAGGAAGTTGGGACAGTAATAACTCCACAGAGATGGGGTGACTTGTTGGTTAAGTGCTCAGGCTTTGATGCAGCTGGATTCTGGAACTGGCTTCACCACCTGTGACTGTGTGAACTTGGGCAACTCATTCCTTTCTCTAAGATCCATTTTCTCCTCTGCGATAACAGGCCCTAGTTCAGGTGGTTGTGCGACAATGAAATATAACAATACCTGTGAAGAACTAAGCACAGCTAGCAAGTACTAAATGCCCCTTTCAAGGAGCTATTTTATCTTCCCCATTCTTTCTGGTTTTGTTGTCGTCATATTACTACTATGCTGCTGTCCCTTGTCCCTTTACTCCTAACCACAGTGTAAGGTCACCTCCTGAAGTCTAGCATGGCTGGGAGACCACAAACCTCCTGTCTTTGATGAAGTGCTATTCCCTGCAAGGCAAGGCCATGTGGGTGGGAGTGACCTCACCATCCCCTCTCACCATGCCCGACACATGGTCAGCACCCATCAATGTGAGCTGGATTTTAGAATCCAAGTTCTTCAGTCAAGGGAGAGGAGCACAGTCACTTTAATATTTCCTTTCCTCAGCCTGTGCCAAGTCCTTCTCTCTCTGTTTTCTGGGTATCTCATGGCCCTGTCTGGTTAAGTAGCTGACATATTGGTGATAGCTTTCTATAGCTGTCCCTCAGCCTCTGATTCAGGGATGATGGTGCCTCCCACAGGCTCCCCATTAAGACCATGTGTTTACACTGTACCCTGGGGGGAAGATGCCTTGACTCTGAGCCATAACTGGGATGTTCATACACTTTCAGATTCAAACTGGGTAGAATGGAGCGATACTGGATGGGACACTAGACAGGACTGGATGAAATGCTGGATGGGACTGTCTCTGACAAACAAGGACATATGATCCCTCTGGCCATTACACATTACCCTTTCCAGGGTCACCTTGGGGAATACCTATTACCGTGTTTGTAACAGATCTATAATTGGTCTCTTTTCTTGAAAGATGTCTCAGAAACTGAAACCTGTGTCATTGAGAGAAGCAGTCATTGGCATGTACCTAATGGAAGGGGGAAAATATCAATAGTTGTCTTGGGACAATTGCCTCTTAGCTTTCAGTCTGGAAAGCAATCTTGCTCTCTGAGAGCAACAAAGGAGGCGGTTGGTCCAGAGCAAGGTGGTGCAACACCAGGCCTCTTGGCTGAAATTCCATATACACGAGGGTGTTCCTTCCCTCCCACATTGCTTGGGGAACCCACACAGAGGAACATCTGGCCAGACGCAATCTACAAAACACTCTGTGAAACATGTTAGCTCCCCCAGGCCAGTGGGAGCCCACCTAGTAAACGAGCAGGAAAAGGCCCCACAGTGAATTCTGGGAGCTGAAATCTGTCTCACACGGGACCCATCTTTCTGTAAAGGATGAAGTCCAAGCCAACAATTCACGGTGAGGTCTGACAGCATCTGGGAAGCTATCTTAGAGTCAGGGCAATTAACATAAGGGATCAGTCAGGACTTGGAGCCACTGTCTGCCAGTTTGTCACAACAGAGAAGAGCAAGAAGAAATGAAGAGAAGGCCTAAGTTGTCAACAGCAAAGCATCCACAAGGAGCCAGCCTTAATTCAATAATTGCTATGTCTCCAAGCACCGTGCTAAGTGCTTTAGATGTCAAATTTCATTTGCTTTTCACAACAACCATAAGGTCTATGTATCATTCCCATTTTGTGGGTCAAGAGAAGGTACGAAACTTTCTCAAGGGCACACAGCTGATGAGTGTGGAGCCAAGAAGAAAACCCAAGTTGGCCCTCCTTTCAAGCCTTTGCTTGTAGCCATGCTGGGAGTAAAACATCAATTTTCTGCCTTCAGTTGCCTTCTCCTGCTTCCTGCCACAGTCTGAAATCCTTCCAATTAGGGGAGGAATTGAGGTTATGTCAGAAACTCTCTCATCTCTGGAGCACCATCTCTAGGAGCATTGAGAACATGTATTTATATTTTCTCAAGTGACCACAATGATGGATAGGCACTGCTCACTTCTCAGGCTAACGGTGAACATCTGTGTGCAGCAAGGGCCCTTTTCTCACTGGTCGTTGCTCAGGTGTGAAGGTGAATAAAGGGAGGATAAGGGAGGAATAGCACATAATTAAGTGAACGTTTTAACAGGTTCCAAACTTCTGATTCCAATTAACCTCCGAACTTAGTTCTGGTCTGGTCTACTGACTCGCAGCAAGATGGACCCAAGGCCCAAAATTGGTGTGGGATGTGTTTCTAGAAGCTTCCACAGGTTTCTGATGGGGAAGGGACCAATTGGATTCTAACCGGGGCTGTTGTGCAGGAAAATAGGCCAGAGAGTACAGAGAAAGAGCTCAGACTCAGGGAAGCTGACACAGGGCCAGCACCTCAATTGCTTTCGAGTACAGAACATTGGAGGACAAACAGATGACTCAGACCAGCAAGCCTGAGATCTGAATCAGCAACACCCACAAATAACCACCTGTCCATTTGGACTTCTCTCTCCCACTTAACTGCAGCATTGTCAACATCCTACTTTCCGTATCTCACTACTTTTCATTTACCCAGGCTGAGGTGAAGTGAATGCTCCTTGGGGTGCCTCCGCTGGACTTTCTCTCCCTGAGCTTCTCCAGGATTGGGAAGTGAATCAGACCACAGGATTTGGCATCGGGATGGCTGGGTTCAAATCCTTGCTGCCCCTCTTCCCACTGGTGTAACTTTGAAAATGATACTTAAGCTTTCCAAGCTCTAGGTCTTCGTTTCCTTATCTATGGGATGGAGACAATAACTGTCCCTACCTCATTGGAGTTTTGGGGGGGACAAAAGGAAGTAATGTACACGAAAAGAGCCGGCTTATGGCTAGTGCATAATTATTCTTCAACACAGAGTTTTTTTGTTATTTTCTACTATTACTATGAAGAGTATAATTACAAGTGTATTAATTTGCTATTGCTGCCATAACAAGGTACCACCAGCTTGGTTGCTGAAACAACAGAAGTTCTGGAGGCTAGAAGTCTGAAATCAAAGCGTGAGCAGGTTCGGTTCCTTTTGAAGGCCGTGAGGAAGAATGTTTCCTGCTTCTCTCATAGCTTCTGGTGGTTTGCTGGCAATCTCTGGTGTTTCATGACTTGCAGAAGCATCACCCTGATCTCTGCTCTCATCTTCACATGGCGTTCTCCCTGTGGGTGTACCTGTCTCCACATTTCCCCTTTTTATAAGGGCATCAGTCATATTGGTTTAGGAGCCCATTCTACTCCAGTATGACGTCTTAACCTAACTAATTATATCTGTAATGACCTTATTTTTAAATAAAGTCACATTCTGAAGTGTTGGAGGTTAGGACTTCAACATATAAATTTGGAGCGAACACAATTCAACCCATAACAAGTATAATATTTACTACACTTAAAATAATATCAGACCTACATAATCGTAACCATGTATCTTTTGAAAAAGCATCACATTCAACTTCCTTCAAACAGCCTGGTCATACTTCAGGAAGGTCCATGTTGTCATGTTGGGACCTCAGGAGCAAGGGAGGGTGAAGATGAGAAAGAGCCAGAATCAGAGGACGCCACACAGAGCTAGAACTTGTGCTGAGTGCAGAGGCCGCTCAGTGCTCAAAATAATGTTGCGAAATCAAGTTTGATTCATATTGCTCTAGCTAGCCAAGGCATTCCAATTTATGAGCTGGGCCTGGAAAAAGACTGTGTCTAGTGGGTATTTCTGCCGTTCAACATAAATGGATTAGACAAAGATGAGCCCCAGCTAGTGAATAGCAACGGGTTAGTAGAAGATGCTCTGGCTCCAAGTGCAAAGAATGGAGCTCAGAAGAGCTCTTCATCCAACAGGAAGAGCAAGAACACAAGGCAGGGCTAAGCGCTCATTGCACTGCTTACTCACAGTTGGCACAATACATAAAATGACACAATTTTACAATGGTCACGAAAACATTAAAGAATGCTCTAAAGTCTAAAACCTAAATACTTCACTTCAGAATTATAATTATTTCTTGTTTTTGACTCTCCCCCATCTTGAGATTTTGCACATACACACACACACACACAGACGTGGGCATATTTCTCAAATAATTTTCTAGAAGCTTTACTTAATTTACTCTTCACAATAACCTTCTTTAGATAGTTCTGTTATTATTACCATTTTATAGATTTGGAAACTGAAGTACAGAGATGTTAGGACACTGTCTTCACATCACTCAGCGATCAAAATAAGGAAGAAAGAGGAGAAAGAAAAGGTAAAGAAGGAGAGGAGACTAAGGAGAAAGAGAAAGGGGGAAAGGAGGAAAACTAAGAAAAATCAATTTTTTGCCACAGGTATGACCCCAAAACTCAGTCCACTAAGAATGTCTAACCAGGGGTCAGCAAACTATGACCTGTGATTCACATCTGGCCCTCTGTCAGTTTATGTAAATAAAGTTTTATTGGAACACTGCTATGCACTTTCATTAACATGTTATCTATGGCTGCTTTTGAGATATGATCTCAGAGTTGAGTAGTTATGACAGAGATCATACGGCCCACAGAGCCAAAAATATTTACAGGCATTCCTCATTTTATTGCACTTTGCTATACTGTGTTGTGCAGATACTGCATTTTCTACAAATTGAAGATTTGTGCCAACACTGTATTGAGCAAGTCTATCGGTGCCATTTTTCCAAGAATGTTTGCTCACTTCATGTCTCTTTGTCACATTTTGGTAATTCTCACCATATTTCAAAATTTTCATTCTTATAATGTTTGTTATGGTGACCTGTGATCGGTGATCTTTGATATTACTATTGTACTTGTTTTGGGGCACCACAAACCACACCCACGTAAGACAGTGAACTTAGTGGATATTACACGTGTTCTGACTTCACCAACCAGCTGTTCCCCCATCTCTCTCCCCCTCTTCAGGCCTCCCTTTTATGTAAGACACAACACTGCTGAAATTAGGCCAGTTAATAACCCTACAATGGCCTCTAAGTGTTCAAGTGAAAGGAAGAGTAGCATGTCTTTCACTTTAAATCAAAAGCTAGACATGATTATGCTTAGTGAGGAAGACATGTCAAAAGCTGAGATAGGCTGAAGGCTAGGCCTCTTGCACCAAACAGTCAGCCAAGTTGTGACTGCAAAGGGAAAGTTCTTGAAGGAAATTGAATGTGCTATGCCAGTGAACACACAAGTGACAAGAAAGCAAAGCACCATTATTGCTGATATGGAGGAAGTTTTAGTGGTTTGGATGGAAGATCAAGCCAGCCACAGCCTTCCCTCAAGCCAAAGCCTAATCCAGAGCAAGGCTCTAACTCTCTTCAATTCTATGAAGGCTGAGAGAGGTGAGGAAGCTGCAGAAGAAAAGTTTGTAGCTGGCAGAGGTTGGTTCATGAGGTTTAAGGAAAAAAGCCAGCTCCATAACATGAAAGTGCAAGGTGAAGCAGCAAGTGCTGACGTAGAAGCTGCAACAAGTTAACCAGAAGATCTCACTAAGATAGTTAATAAATGCAGCTACACTAAACAACAGATTTCCAATGTAGACAAAACAGCCTTACATTGGAAGAAGATGCCATCTAGGACTTTCATAGGTAGAGAGGAGAAGTCAATGCCTGGCTTCAAAGCTTCAAAGAACAGGTTGTCTCTCTTGTTAGGGGCTAACACAGCTGGTGACTTTAAGTTGTAGCCAGTGCTCAGCTACCATTCCAAAAATCCTAGACCCCTTAAGAATTATGCTAAATCTACTCTGCCTGTGTTCTATAAACAGAACAACAAAGCCTGGGTGACAGCAGATCTCTTTACAACATGGGTTACTGAATATTCTGAACCCACTGTTGAGACTCACTGCTCAGAAAAAAAAGATTCCTTTCAAAATATTGCTGGTCATTGACAATGTACCTCATCACCCAAGACCTCTGATTGAGATGTGCAACGAGATTAATGTTGTTTTTATGCCTGCTAACACAACACCCGCTCTGCCATCCATGGATCAAGGAGTAATTTCAACTTTCAAGTCTTACTATTTAAGAAATTCAATTCGTAAG